>NC_051853.1:55400831-60400831 GCF_905115235.1 Hermetia illucens | reverse complement strand
AGCTCCACACAGATTCCCCGTGTTACGGAATGGACTCATCGACAATACGACGTAATTAAATACCACCTAACACAATTCCTGGCAGGTCATGGTGATTACGGGAAGTAACTGTACCGATACAATTGGAATGATTCTCCCTTTCTCCTGAATGAGACTGCACACCTGAAGACTCAAAGCATGCCATGTTCTGTCCGCGATTTTGCTCAGAAAGGGAAAACATGCAAGACTTTCTAAAAGTCAACACAAATTCGCAAAACATTGTTTGGGAAATGGTGATATTGGCGCGTCGTGAACTCTGTAACAAGGAGCATTCGCTCGGACCTTTCCAAGGTAGATTGTGCATAATGCAAAACATGATCGCTGATCGCTTCTCGAGAAGTAATGCTTTTCAGTTTTTCTCCGGGAAAAGAAACAGGAGAAAGTGGGGGATTGGTGGTTTTAGTTGAGAAAAATTCAACACCCCGCTGCAACTTCAAGGTGGGAACTGTGAACGCTCATGCATACAGTAAATTACATCGTTCTACATTGAACTTGAAGAGAAGGAGAGAGTGAATTTTTTTTTCACCGAATATAGTCATGTGGATACCCCACCCACAAATGAAAGATCTCTATTAGTACTTTTCAAAGTTGACATTTAATACAGAAGGGACGAGAGTGAGGGCTGGAAAATGGTCATTTCTTTCACGGATCCCCAAACCACGGACCCGAAAAATTTGAAAAAAACTCTCTTAACTGCCACTACGCAGTACCTAGACTTCGAAATATCCCTCATTCTGACATCTGTTCAAATAAAGTTAATAATATAATAGTATCTTATTATAATTTGGTAATTGAGTCTAAAACTCCCAAGTCCATCCTAGATTCATGCAGTAATATAGGCTATATGACATTACCAGCTTTGGTAGAAATCGCACAATTACTAATAAAGTTAAAGTAAGTAAAAATTGTCACTTCAGTGCATATTCTAGACTTTGAATGTATCATGTTGTAGCAAATATTCTGACATAATATAATATATACATTTCCGTTCCGCTACTCGCGATGACGCTCTGATTGTGACCACCAAATCGTGAGATTATGCCTAGTTTGCTACAGATATTTACGTGTACTTACTTCAGTACTTAAAGAGCAAATCGTCAGTCATTGCCTAATACAGGTTGTATAAAGTCGCAAACAGCCCAATACTAATATTTGAATCAACTAAATTATAACTTGCCTTTAGACACCGTACTCTCTTGTAAGATCACCAGCCAACAAAACTTCACCTCCTATGGGTAACAAGCTAGTCTGCAGACTCTAGCAACATCGCAAAGTTACAGCTCCGACCGCATGTGACAGCAAGGCAAGGATCCCGTGAACAAACAAATTTTACCTTTAAACCAACAGGCGACAAGTGAGCAAACATTAAACTCCAAAGTGTCGAAAACTCCCAACTTGAAATTGAATAGGACATAAAATAAACATCCAGTCAGGCATTTGAAAAAAACTGCATGAGCTAGAAAATCTCATTTCGTGCAAAATGGCAGCTCCACGCGCTTATATACAATAATTGAATGCAATACGAATTGTGGACTGCACCAGGGCAAGTTCGTGAAACTTTCAGGGCTTGACTCGGAGAGTCAGACCGTTCCGCAATCCACAGCTTGTTTATATAAATGTATGTGCATAGCACTTCTCGAATGATTTCCTCTTTTTCAATAGACAGATTTTCCTTTCTTTACCGACCACCATAAACTATAACTCACCTACGCTAGCGCACCCAGGAAAAGGTAGCAGAGTGGTAGACGCCATGAAAATATTCCATCAGGAAGGAGAATATGTACCCGTGCAAACAGGATAGCTTTCCACTGGTAAGAGGAAAACTTTTCAACAACAACCAGCGTTCTAGACGAAACCACTTGAAATGTTTTGTTTCGCTGGTTTTATTGAATAAATGGAAAAAGTATAAGGAAAATGGAGAGATGAAAAATAAAAACAGGACAAAACAAAAAACACCAAGAGCCGAGCAGGGAAAATGTGATTAAAAAACCGATGCAGGAAGAAGGAACTCCATTTTCAACTTTGAATTTCCTGATTTAAATTCTGTTTATGGCTACGTGCATGTTCATCTCTTGTCCATTCATTAATTCAAGTTTAAGTGGTTCTCCCGAATGTATTCGAGCTTAATCAAATTAAGTGGCCTTTTGAGCGAGATTGCATAAGCCACGGTCTGATGAATTCGATAGTTACGTTTTTTGATGTGCACTCGGTCGTAAACGGATTGCAATTAGTGCAAACCAGTTAATGAACGCTGAAAGCAGGAAAAAACTAAAATCGGAACATGCCAGTGCAAATTGCCGGATTATCCCGGGAAGTGGAAGGGTCTAGCCGCTCCCTGGGGAAGCCAGATCACAAATTACTTGTTCGAAGTTGGAAATGGAGTTAAAAATAAAACAATTTATTCATAAAGTTTGTAAGCTGTAAAGTTGATGCGGATGGATCTGAAATGCATATTTGGCAAATGCATTGAAACAAGCGTAGAAAGAAAATGACCCCACATTTGACCAATCATGCAGCGGAACAGCATTCCTCCTAGTTGTAGGTCGTCTAAAAAATTTCACTTCACAGTTGAAACTTTCAAATTAAATTCATTTCACTTGAGTGAAAATGCAAATACGTTAGCAAACTCAATTTCCAATTTCGTCGCATCGAGCTTCGACTTCAATACCTTCCACTCGTCCTTATTGACGGTCGACTGAGGAAACTCTTCAAAATAAAACTTTTAATATTATTCCCAAGTTTCATTATCGTCTCTCAAAAGTTTTTCAATCAACATTCTTCGATACAGATGACTACTCGTAATAAAAATTAGGTCGCCATGGCTTTGAAATGAACAAAGTGTGACTAAGTGAAGAGCCACCTCTAACTCTCGAATCAGTAGCACTTATATGCCCTTCCTTATATTAGCAACCTTCCTTAGGTAATAATGTTGCCAACTTAATATCACGCTGGATACTTCGCAAACTCATTTCAGCATGGCCTTATGCCGGCTGATGCCATCTTCGATGATGTCCTTGCCGTCATAAAGATTTCCTGTACAAGCTTCACCCTCGTCGGGGCTGTTCAATCACTTTCAAGCTGAATTTGTATCGATTTCTTCTTGTTATGTTGAGAACAACCTCCTCGACTTTTGCTTTGACACATACGCACGGGGGATGATACGAAGTCCACCGGGTTGAAATGGCTGCAAATCATTTACACAAGCTAACCCTCTGCATATGCCTGGGTATCGAGGATTTAGACTGAATGGAGAACCCGAAGAGCCCGAGATGACGATGAGAACCCACTTGACATGTGCCTGATTAATGGCTCTTTCCAAGCTTGGTCACTTGATTACGACATAACACTATGATTGTTATTCGATTCTACGACAATTTCGTTGACCATTGATCGTCCCGTCCTGTCTTGGGGTTTCACAAGGACATGGGATAACTTTGCAACCTGCAGTCGACCGTTTTGGAAGCAGGAACAAAAGGACAATTTTGATGTAAATGGAATTATGTCAGAGATTTTATCTTGGAATGAAACGAATGGATACCATTACTGTAACGTTGGAGAGAAAAGAACTTTTGGGGTGATTTTCTACTTAAGAGGACATACTTGAGAATGAGATTGCAATTTCTTGGGACTTTGTATGACGTGAAGAAAGGGAAATTCTCCTGGAAATCTAGAACGAAATTTCATAAAATGGACAAGGAAAGTCTTTCAGGAATTAATATTTACAATATACTTGAAGGTGCAATGGCCGAGGTGGTCGCCACTCGACTTTGTATGTCGGGTTGGAATCCTGGTTACGTAAGGGATATTTGTATTTGACTTTGTGCTTGTCCCGCTACTGTAGAATTATTAGGAAGTATGATAATAATAAGGCTAAAATACGGTCTCATGGAAAAAATAGGAAGAAGGGATAAATAAAAAAAGAAATACAAATCACAATTACCCATTCGACGGAGATGTCTAACGACAAATGTGATTCAAGGCTGGGAATTCTAAAAAGCATCATTGCCAAAACAGCTAAAAGTATTATCAATTTCAAATTACAATGCTAACCTGGAAGAGAATTCATATTGAAAGCAAGTTCAAGTTCAGTACGGTGTCTCTTATGAAGCTCACTACACGCGTTACAGTCTAACTAAACTTACGGTAAACTGGCAGTCATCAAGGGTAAGAATATTTATTCCAACTGATGCAGTCTACAGTGAATTGTTGTAATTGTCATAGACTTAGTAACCAGTAATACAAACTTTCTCATCACTTGTATCACCCGATGATCCTCCTCCAAAGAGATACGTATACAATTTCTTTTCAAGCGGCCAACCTATACTTTCCTCAACCAAAGAGATGACTACACGCGACCACAGCAACAATTGCCGATATCTTGTCTCGTTTTTTATAGTACGCACTACTGCGGTTATCAGCATAGCCCAAAATGATTTCGTACTCTGGCGCTATATTGGCTCTGAAATTAGCGATGTCGTACAAAAACAGTGAAATCATCACAAGGATTTGACCCGCAAATTTTTTTCACCGAGTATAGTCATGTGGGGTATCAATTGAAAGGTATCGAGTTGTACTTTCCCAAATCGATAGTTTCGACAGTTGAATAGTCGCAAAGGGAGGAATGTCCGGGGGTCCGAAAAGATTCAGCTGCTTCAAGGAACTACCCAACTCAAATATCTTAAAAAGAATATGGTAGTCCATGAACATAGTATCCAGGTCTCAAAATGCTCTCCATATCGATACCTGTTCCAGTAAAGTTAGTAATAGCATAATCCCATATTCATTATAGGTATATTTTTTATAAATTGCCTACGAACTTCCCTTAAGAGCACATGACAACAGGATATTCCAGTCGAGCTGCCCCGACCTCTACCATTAATGATCGCCAATTCATGAGTTTGAGATACCTTTGCCCTTTTAGTTGTCTTTTTCAGCTCCAAAAGACGTAGATTCTAAAATGTGTATTCACTACTGCTCGCAACGACGTTTAATTACTCTAAACTCCAAGAAATCCGTCCCAAGAAGTCGAAGAAGGAAAAGTTTATCAGGATGGCAAGAAAGATGCTCGTTTCAACTAAAAAGCGTTCTGGTGTAGTGGATGTCGAAGATACACCCCGTACTGGTAGAAACTGATAAATTCGTCGAAATCATACAAGTAGACCGGCATGTGAGCATTCGCTCGATTGGCCAGAAACTGGGTATAGACCATAAAACCGTTTGGAACCATTTGCAGAAGATTGGATTCCAAAAAAGCTGGATGTTTGGGTGCCACGCGAGTTGACGCAAAAAAATTTCTTGAACCGAATCAACGCCTGCGATGCACTGCTGAAACGGAACGAATTCCACCCATTTCTGAAGTAGATGGTGACTGGTGATGAAAAGTGGATCACATAAGACAACCCCAAGTGTCAAAGCGTGGCGAGCCGGCCCCCCGGTAATGAAGTTGCCTTCTAAATGACAAGAAGTTTGCGAACAAAACCCGCATATTTGACTTAAAACGGATAATTCTAAGTATTTTAAATAAAGCGTCAAATGTCGATCACAAATATTTCTTTTTCCCCAATATTTAGAAAGGGAAAGTCTCGTTAGGTCATGTGGTGGAACTGCTTATCCTTGCAATACTGGCGATGCTGGTGCACGTAGTAGATTACAACCATACATGCCTTTCAGGTGATCACAAATGGTTTGCTAACATGGTTTCCCGGCAGCGGTGCATCTGTATTTGTGACAACTATCAAATAGGTTCAACTCAGGTGACTCTTCTGTCTGTCAGTCACCCAATTACATGCAGTTTTCCAATGAAACTGCAGCTTTTGGGCGGGCCCTAAGGTCTACTCTGCTATTATAAATTTAATATCTTCAACAAGATAGGTAAGTAGTAACAAACGACTCCTCCTTGGTGCGACACGCAATTAGCGCTGTGGTGTGCCGTTTCAATATCAAAACTAAAACACACAACAAAAGTAAAATTTGATGGAGTCTGGATATTGAATTAGTAAAACTGTTCTTTGAAAATTCCTTATCTAGTGTTCGTGCCCAGAAGAAGTGCGTGAAATTACCACCCTTCCTACCGCAACTTCGGCAGTGAAAATCATAATTTTTGTTGAATCTGGAGTATAGTCCCCCGCGCTGTTAAGGTCGCTGTAATCCTGTAAGTATTTATACGAGCCTATCTCATAAGCACCTATGTCCTAGTTCTACCATAAGAGGATAAAATCTCCCCCTACTTTAGCGGAAGTAGTGAGCGCGGACCATTTGAATTTAACCGCTCACGAGTAGCCGCAGCCAGCGAGCCGTAGGATGCCAAGAGCGCCTAGCAGCGCTGAACAGCACAGTGTACTTGATATGGAGGTCGTATAAAAAGAGTTGCGGGAGTACGTTGAGAGCTTCTATTGGGCAAGACCGCATAGCGCTAGAAGAGCCCACCCCATTAAGAGAGTAGAGTCTCTTACATCTCACTTCATAAGGCAGTGAACAAGAGATATACGACTCGTTTACCTTCCTACTATACAACCCTAACTGAAGAAATCGCCACCAACTCCTACAAATATGTATCTCCAGAGGCATATCTCTCTCCCACACAGAAGGTTTCTAATTAGCTCCTATAGCCCTGGAATCCCTAGTTTTTTAAAAATGGACAGCAAATTATCTTTCGTACCTGGCATTATTACTCCGAACCCACCACAGTGACCGACTTATAAGAGCATAGCAGCAGGCAAATAGTACTTTGTGATGTGGTTTTCATCCTAAAACTAAGATTGCACATCAAATCAATCTACTGTGCTGCCAATATAAACCACATCGCCATCAGTAGTTGGACATCCACCATATTGTTTTCAATAGATTTCCTGCCTTTGATACTATAAAAGGTGCAAAGCAATCTTGTGGATTAAGTAAGAGTTAATTTAGAGTTTCGAAACGTCTATTCTATGTACGCAAGCATTTACAATTTGGCTTTTGAAGACTCCAGACCCCACTCCAATTCAACCGAACCGAACTGAGGGGCAAAAATTTGACTTACAAAGTAATTTTTGCAGGTAAGATGTTCACTTCCTTGTTGTATAGAGCACCCACCCTAACAACCCAAGAATTACGATCTTAAAGTGTGACATTCCGCAAGAAAGTAGAAGAGCACAAAAAAATCTAAATGCAGTGCACACATGAACAGCTGCAATTTCATAACGGCCATCGGTAAGCATTGCTCTACTGTTGAAAACCTTACCTTACTAAACAACCTAAGGACAATGTTTCTATAAAATGTGGCTACAATACAGCTAGCAGCCTCCAAAGCTGCGTCGGTTAGTTCAACAGAGAGTATACCAAGCTGGCATCCCCTGATAAACACCAACGCGGGAAAATTCACAAACGCTTCCATTCACACCTTATCCATGTTCTAAACAGACCTAAAAGCTCAAGCATATGGCCTAATAAAATCCGTACAGTAATAGTAAAAAACTCCTCAATACAGTCAATCCTGAATGCGGTTTGGATAATCGAAATTGACAGGAAATGAAATGTCAATTCGACCTTAAATTCAGGGGAGGAAAATACAACGCTAGGCGAACCTTTTCGCCTAATTATCGCCTATTGCTGAAGCGCTCACTATTGCACCCGATACCTGCAATCCATATTCAACTCACCGACATCAAACTACTACCGAAGGATGCGAAGCACTGCAGTGGTTTCGGATACCACAATGACTATAACCAACCCCATCCTGTGCCCCGTATAATTTTTCTCACTCTTGACCTATCGAAGGCCTCCGTTACGGTCATCCTTCTGTGTAGCACCACTGTATATCCCTTCTGAATTAGATAATCAAATGGACCGCCAGTTATCTGGCTAGTCGCCCAAACTTCGTGAGATCGAACAATTTGTCCTCAATGAGTGTTATTTCCCACTCTGTTCAGCTTGTACCTATCAATACCCCCAAAATCATGTGAAGGGCTTAAGGTCATCCGCTACATATGTTCATGACTGCCCGATTTTGGCTACTGGAAAGGACCAAAGTGACCTGTTCACTAAGAAGTAATAGATAAAACACCACTCCCGCAATATCCGACACAACATAGGGGACTTCAAAGAGGATGTCCAAAGATTGAACAAGAAACCTCTCGACGATACGTACGTGCCATTGCACCATGAAGAGCTCCTAAGATATATTACAAAACTTAAACCCAATTCCGTACCGATAGGAAGTGGTAGCTGAATTTTGAAAAGCTGATGCAAAATAGTGAATTTCGTGGTTGAAAAATGTGGGTATTTATATGTACTCTCTTCCCGACACCGACTCCCTGAGTTAACAAAAACTAAATGGCATTTCTATATAATTTCTAATTTTCTAAATATTAATTTTTTTATAGTTTTAATTTTTCTATTCCTGTCACTGAACTAAATTTCCGTACACATTTCCTTATTGAGGTGTTTGATTTCAATTTTGCTCGTTAATCAATATCTGCTATTCCCAATAGACAGTGTCCTGTTCACTCCTCGGGATAGAATATCCAAACAATCGCTTATTACTCATTTTTCCCATTTCATTTTCAATTATACTGCACATTGTCATCACACTTAATACTTTGCAAATAATAAGCCTTCAAAAGTGAGATGAGCACAAAATCAAAAACAAACATCCGTGACGAGCCGTAATTCACAACTGGAATACGAGCCATTTGTTTTCAATTGTTTAGATTTTTTTCTTTGACGGTTCTTTGTCAAATAATGGGAGCAATCTTTGCATCGCAGTTCTGAAAAAGCAGTCAACAACAATTATTGCCAGATTTTGTTCACATTTTTTTTAATAAACGATTAGTACCATATCGATAGTCCTATATTTGGAGGGCCGTATTCCGAATGTCCCCTAGTCTGTAATCTGGAGAAATTTGCTAAACTGCACAAAAACATAACAATTTGATTGTTTTGAAATCTATCTTCCCATGACCGAAACTACACGGAAGTATAGCCAAGCAATCCTCAGAGATAGTTCTTTTTTGTCATAGTCTTCATGGAAATGCTTTTATACGTATATAATAAACCGCAATATACTGTAGGTGTCAGTTCGAACCGTGTCACCTTTTCTAAAATTAGACAGAAACCACTTACTACAAAACCCAAAAGATATTGTTGTTTTTGTTGTGAAGTGATGTTGTAACACAAGAAGCACATTCCATAAATAGATTTCATATTGTCTCCTGCGATTCTATTTGTGTGAATTGAATTCCTAATCATCTTAACAGAGAACTTCAAATTCAAATTCCTGATACATAAACGAATCACTTCCAGCAGATTACAAGATATTCGGGAAGACAACTACGTCAATAAATCCAA
Organism: Hermetia illucens; assembly: GCF_905115235.1. Taxonomy (NCBI): domain Eukaryota; kingdom Metazoa; phylum Arthropoda; class Insecta; order Diptera; family Stratiomyidae; genus Hermetia; species Hermetia illucens. Next base: position 60,391,465 of record NC_051853.1, on the reverse strand, counting down.
AATCCAAAAGTGTGTACAACAATAAACACAAAAGTTAACAAAGTAATCATAACCAACGTAAGCTTATTGTATTCTTGAACTTTGAATTATTAAAGATGCGAAATATTTCGGAAAATTATTTCACTTTCACAAGATCAAAATCACAGTGCAGACAACCGCAAACTTTCATAACTTTCTGCGAACACTAGCTTCGTCCTTAGGTATCTCAATATCCAGCAACTTGACCGACGGACTTCATCTTCCTTTCATAGAGTTGATATCTTTTTTGGTATCGATTCACTGTTCCAGCCCGGCACAGCCATCATCAAAGCTTAGTTTCCTATTCTGGGAAAACATTTGCCCGGACAAAGTTTTGGAAATTCTATTAAAGTTTGCTGTACAGGACTTAGAGTGGATGGATAGATAGAAAATCGCTTAAATATGTGCAGACGTGGTGGTGGTAACTATTGAATTTTCTTAATGAAATATTTCGATTCTGATTAGGAAGTTTCCGTTCTCAGTAGAAGGAGTATCAAACAAGGGAGTTCTTTGAGGAGATTAAATATCTACATGGGACTCGACCCGATCGAAAAGGACTTAGTTTTGTTTTGGTAATTTGAAGTTTGCTTCTATTGAATGGCTAGAAGTGAACCGAATGTACGGTCTTCTGCAAGCAATCAATGCTTGTAGACAAAGGATGTTCAGCTTCGTAGTGGTCTCTAATTAGCGCAATTAAACAATCTATTTAAATAAACTGTGACTGTTGTCCCATCTCTATCAATTTTCAACGACGCCCTCCAATTTGCAATCAATCTCACAGTTCAGTCTATTAGCGATAATTTAATTGTTCGAAATAGAAAAATTGTTCGAAATAGAAAACTGAATTATAATTTGTGTTCAGTATTATTAATTGTATTTGCTGGGCTACAGAAACATTTTTCCCATAAATTTTTGCTAGTTAACCTTAAGAGAAATAATAGTAAATGCACTTCATTGTTATATGCCCCAGCCTCCTCCCCATAATGGAATTTCCACACCTCTGCGCATTCTTTCGACTTCATACTTGCTTCGTCATTTAGTCATTCAATCTAATTCTATAATAAGAAACAACTCCGCCGTCGTACCGATCTTATCTTATCTGTATTATCGCTATACTTCTAATTATAATGATTTTAAAACCCATCAACAGTTCATCTTTACTTATAAAATGAACGATTTCATAGATCATTTCGAGGATATTATTTGAAGATTAGCAAGAATCTAGAGAATGCAAATAAAATTCACTGTCGAAATTTGTATTTCATTTAAAAATAAGGGGGGGGGGCATACAAACAGAGAGACAGAGAGCAATAAATAACGCTCACCCGAGCGTAAACTTGCCAAGTTTGCCAAAAACAGATTACCATATGATTTTTTTCAAATTTATTTTCCCCATGACCGAAGTTACACGGAATTACAGCCAAGCCATCCTCAAATATTGCAATGATAAGAGCCTACAATTAAGCTCCCAAAAAGATCGAGCTACCCATAGAGTGAAACAAAAGAGATTATTTTATAGAGCTCTGCGCAGAGGTGGATATAAATCCATAAGCAAGTGCTTACAGGATTGTAGTAGTGTAGAATTTCAGACATTAGACACAAATTACATATCCCAATCCCCTCTGAGAATTGCTCACTTTCTCAGGGAACAGGCGGGTAATGGCCCCACAGATCTTTAGACGTGGTATTGATACTCACAGTAAGAAGGAGAAATCTCAGAAAGTTTCAGGAGGTTGGAAGATAAGAGAGCAGCGAAACTGGACAGTAAACCAAGCAAGGACTTTAATTATAATCGTTCGGGCAACAATCCATATTAGATCAGGATATTGAAGTTTCTTAAAGTACTTCATTCAGGACCGTAACAGTACACTACAGGATTACGGTACCCGATAGGAGGCAATGTGGTCAGCATTGTGCTCGCCCGAGATTATTACCGTGATTCGACTTAGGTAATCATTCACATCCGACATCCAGTCACGATGACAACTTCCTCTGCCTGCAGTGAAAGTTGAACCGCGAACTTCCGACGATGACGACGAGTTCTGAAAGACAACCCAACGCTCTAACCACTTAAGCCATTGGAAAACAAAGACCTTAAACTAATTGTTAAATCGAGGTCGAACACATTTGTGGTGTTGTCTGACGTATGCTTCGTGAATGGAATCTTTCCTAAGGTACGCAAACGCCAGACTCTAGTGTTATTGCCTAAGGCTGTCAAGCATCCTGGTGGACTTATATGGTTTTTAGACACTATACACAAAACGATGGAGCGAGATTACGTAGTGTTGGAGGCTTATAAAATCGTCAATTCAGCTTTCATGCAACTAGGTTAACCATCGACATCATCAAACTGGTTTGAACGCACAGAAAGAATTGGTTATAATAAGGAAGTCTCCGGTGATTGTTGATATACCCGGTACTTAGTTGGGCGCTGAGATGGAAACACTATAATGTTTGTCAGCGGTCCAGTTGCTAGGGAACTCACGGAAGTGGGCAACGCCAACGACATAGAAGCTGTAAAGAAGTGACAGAAAATACAAACCTGGCACTCACGAGGGCAAAACGAAGGCGATCCTTACCAGGAAGTATCATTGGAAAATACCTATAAATGGACTAGTTTCCCTCTCTAATCGGCACGTGAAGAACGTTGAAACCGAACAGAAACCCTAACAGATAACTTAATCTAATGTTAGAACTATGAAACGTAACCTAATATTTTGCGGTTGTTTAGTGGAAGTCTAGAGGAAAGTCAACAAAAGCACTCAAAAAAGGTGGGCACGGATAAGGATGGCAAAGGGAATAGGAAGGATAGATGGTTGTTTACGTACGGTGAGTTATTTTGTTTGGATCAGAGAATATATTAGATTTGGGAGTAGCTATATATACAGGGCACTACTCGATCTTCTCTGTCGAAAAGAAGGTTCTACTTTTATAGTAAAGGAGCGTTTGTGGAAATTGGCTCGAACAGAGGATGTTTTTCTCGCGGACCATAATTCCCAGACGATTCGTACCTACGGCATTAGGGTGTGATAGACACTTCTCAAGGAATTTCACTGCATATCTGGCCAGGCTGCGAGGAAGGCATTCTCGACAAGCGACTATCAATATATCGCCTTCAAAGTGAGTAACGCAACTGGAAATTGCAGAGCTTCGGAGGGAAAATCGCCAATTTTGCTGCTTAACACAACTTTGAAACGTCCGGAAGGAGGCTTGTACCACAATGGAAGAGTACAGATCAGTCAAAAGGAGACTCCGCAGCGCAATGAACAGAAAGCTGCTGCTAGCAGGACGTGGTCTACGAAGTGAACGGCATCCCATGGGGACTCAGTTACAAACTGATAACCCGAAAAGGTTCTGCGGAAACCCAATGGGCACTATTCCCTGCCAATCCCATTCGGGTTGACGACAGAAGCGTAGAAAGAAGCCGAGGACTACCCACTTTTCTTCATAAAAGAGTTGAAAGATACGGTCAGCTCTATGAAAAACAAGAAGGTGCCAGGACCAAATGGTATCCTTGCAGAGGTATACAAACTGGTGCTCCAACAGCGTATAGACTTACTGCTCGGTGCATTCAACGTTTGCCTGAAGGAGGAAATTTCTACTTCTCGTTAGGTGGCGAGGCTAGCGCTAATAAGCCAAAAAAGGGCCCTGAGGTGCCGTCTACATAATAATAATAATAATAATCGTTGGCGCAACAATCCATGTTGGATCAGGGCCTTGAAGTGTGTTAGAGCACTTCATTCAAGACCGTAACGGTACACTAGGAGGCAATGTGGTCAGCATTGCGCTCGCCCGAGATTATTACCCTGATTTGACTCAGGTACTCATTCACAGCTGAGTCGACTGGTATCCGACGTCAAATCACGATACAAATTCCACTGCCACCAGCCGTCTACATACCGACCATTTTGTATGCCTGATACTACCAGGAAAGTGCTCGAAAAGCTCATCAAAGGTAGACTCACTGAAACCACACGCACTGCCGAAGACTTATCCCCACGACAGTTCGATTTTAGAGCAGGGACATCCAGAGTGGATGCTTTCATGCAACTCGTCGATGCCGTTTATCGAGCGGAAACACACAGCCGCCGAGCTTGACGGGTGGGGCTCCTCGTAACGCTTGATGTTAGAAATGGCTCTAATTTCCTTAGATGGAAAGGCATTCTAGGAACACTAGATAATGCTTTCCACGTGCCGAGTGATCTTTTACGGATATTAATAGATTATCTGAGGAACCACTCCCTGCTCTATGAGAAGCTAGAGGGTCAGAGGAGGATGGAAGTCACAACGGGAGTAGCGCAGGGGTCCATCCTAGGGCAGCACCTCTGGAGCGTTTCCCACGATAGTCTGCTAAAATTTGGCATGACAGAAGAGTTGCGTCTGGTCGACTTCAGCAGATGATGTTGCAGCGCTTAAAGATTTGGAGCACGCAATGAGTTTATGAAACGATTTTCTCATCCTACACTTTAGGAATATTTTCTCCAGCTTCTCTATGACTGTGTTAATACACCCTATCACTTTGACGGTGAAATTTCTCCCCTAAGGTGATTTCTTTTTTTGAGCTGTGAAGAGAATTTGTTCGCGTATCGCTAAAGTAATTGCTTTGCTTTCGTAGGTAACTCATATTTGCCGCAAAGCCACAGTCAAGCGATGCCCAGTAGTTTTTCGGTAAACTCCGAGCTTAAAATTATTCCTGGATCTACAGAAGACGTTTGACACGAACTCATCTGGTATGTTTTGCAGCAAAACTTAAAGGCAAAGGAGTTCGTATGCTGGGTTAAATTGCTCAACCCTGATATGTAAAGTAAAATTCGAAGTGTGACAGGTATATTAAAACCACTTTGTGCCTCTATCTATGTTCATCAGGAAAGCGGTCTATCACCTCCTTCCTCTTTGTTCTTGTTATGGACACTGTCACACGGAACATCCAACGTCCAACACTCTGCACACTGTTTTATGATAGATAGATAGATGATATTTTCCTAGCGTCTCACAACCAAGGTGATCTTGAACAACTTATCAAAAAACGCAGATAATGATCGCCTCACGAAACACGGTGTCAGATTGAATCTAAATAAAACAGCATTTTTGACGATCGATCCCATGGAACCCAGACATTTGAATATCTCGGATCAATGCTATAGCCCAATGGTGATTGCATTCACACAATTACTTCATGCATCAATGCATGCAGAATGAAGTAGCGTTCCACAACAGACGATTTTTATGATCGTCAATATTAACGAACGTCTCAAATCTAAAATTTATCGCAGTGTTGCCCGCCCTATCGCACTCTATGGTTTTGATTGCTAGCCGATTATAAAAAACAATGAACTTCACTTTGCAGTAATGGTGACGCAAATGTTGCTTCGGCCAGTGGCGTTACACCTTAACGCCTGGATAACATCCGAAATGAGGACATCCGCAATCCATATGACGTTGCGCCAATCGTGGAAAAATTGCGAGAAAGGCGTTTTCGATGGTATGAACTTGTAATTCCCGCTGACGAGTACCAACTTGGCAATATTGGTATGAACATCGAAGTCCATGGGAAACGACTGAGAGACTGGCCAAAACAACGATGACTTGATACACTCGATAGTGATTTGAAGGTTTTGCAACTCCAACCAGATTAGGTTTTTGACAGAGAGAAATGATGAAACCGATCAAAACGTTCTCCTTTCGGAAACTTCTAGATGTGTCGTAGTTAAAATTTCAAGGATGTTTGTTAACCAGTGGCTTGAAAAAAAATAATTCCTCTTTAGGCGTATTTCAGGGAACACTTCTCCCCTTCTCAATATGCTTTCTTTTGAAATTCAAGGTTGCCTTTTTGTGAACGCAAATATCCAAAACGCGTAACTTATATGGAAAAATTATTGTTTAAGCCTCTGATCACACTTCTGTTTGGGAAAATTTTCGATATGATGATGGCTGTATCATCCCTACGTTCTTAGTCCCTCATATATCTGCTTTTATTAATCGACATGGATCAGATTGACGCCGGATTTTTTTGTCTACCAGCAGAATGCCAGCGTAATTTAAGGCTCCCTCATCAAGTCAGAATAAAAGTATCTATTATAATTATACACATCTGGATAGTCCTTCTGAATTATTTGCAAAGAAAAATCTTTAGATTCAATTTAAAATAGTAAAATCCATAGAGCCATTCCAGACTATACAAAACCAGTGCCACTTATAATTATGACCCAAACTGCTTCTTTTCTAAAGATCATAAATCTTTGTATGTCCTTCAAACTGAAACGTGACTACAAATATTTTTTGTTCAACTACAAATAAGTCTAAAAGTTGTACAAATTTGCAGGCTCCCCCTATGTAATCTCTCTGCAAACACATACAACAAACAAATGCACCCGGAACACATTTTTTAGGATAGATTAGAAGCGAGCGCCGAAAATTGTAAATAAAATCTCATGACAATGTGAAAATATTTATTAACCCAAAACGCTTATCTGAAAACAACAATATCCAAATAAATCTGTTACAATTAAATCCTAGAACAATCGCGGATGAATTACCGTCGTACTGAGTGCAATATGTTTCTGGCGTTCCCAAAAAAAATTATTTGAAAGTTTGTGTGGCATGTCCTTTTTTCATGGGGAAAATCGCGAAAATTCTAATAGTCTGTAGCTGGAAATTGGGTGACTAAATACTGGGAGGGATGCTGCTAATGTGCTGGGCCACCGTTGGCGAAAGTTCATGTCGGGAGAGGGCTTCAACCCCAATTTAGCGTGACGATAATGATGTTTACAAGACGAAATTGACGGGAAATGTAAAGCAGAATGAAAATTGCTATTTCAGTAGACAATGGTGGTGACGAAGAGAGGTTTTCCCCATCACCATCCTACATTCTGTCTGTTACATTTGAGTGTTGCTCACAAAACATGTTTGATTATGCGGAGGTGTTGGACGTTTTTTTGGGTTTTCACCGGAGTCGTCATTTTAAGAATATTTTGATATTACTTTCTGCTCAAATATACTCTCGAATAATATATCAGTTTCATAGGGCATACGATTAAAGATAAACCCCATAAATAGATCACGACAACGTTGCTTTGGACTCACAACATAAATACACATTTCAACTACAACCAGCAATGCCCGGAAAGTGCATAATTTTCTCAATCGATCCGCAATAAGAGGCTCCATTCCAACTCACCTGCCAATCTTCTTAGTGCTTCCTATAATCTGTCCGCAACACAATTTTGTGTAAACAATATTCACAGTCAGATGGACAGAACTGTGAAGGTATTATATAACTCAAAGTACACCTGGCCACAGAGATCAGAGATACAAGAAGTGTTTTTTCATCCTCCCAAATGTGGGCGTTCAGTAAAAATTAATCTTTTCACAGATTTCACATCATACATTTACAGCGACACTAAAAACATACCTGGCGTAATTACACGTCGTATGTCTTCCTGGAAACATTACCCATGGTAGTCAAACAGGTTTTATTCCCGGTGAATGATTACTCCGTATATAATGGGCATATACGCTGAATCATATCACTAACGTATTCCAATCCATTCAATTGTCCTTCTGAGAAAATAATTCGCAATATAATGAAGAAGTTGAAGAGATTATTTGAATATTTACAGATGGACTGTAAATTATCGAAAACTCCCATCAGCGAGATTTTTGCAATCGATAGTGAAGACTTACAGGTGTCGCGATGTGCTCTCAGCATTTGACTAATTATGTTATTTTGGCCCCGTTTAGCGCAATTGCCTTTAGATTTGCAGGTATACCCATAACAACCCATTTAATATAAAAACTATACCCAAAGACTGGAACTGTAGGTAATATATGGAACTCAGGTATGAATAATCCCCAAAAACTTGAACTCGCAAATACCATTGTCGGTCGATCTATAGACAAAGCATAGGCAAAAAATATATCAAAGTGGGATATGGGATCGGGAAAGTTATTAAACACGAGAACGGTCAGTAGGAAAGAATGACATCGTTCAGCAGAACAACATACGTGAGTATGTACTATCCGAAACGCGCCTGTAAGACCGAAAATATACAGAAATTCTGTAACCATTGAAATATCTGCGAAGCGTATCAGTCGCTGAAAAAACATGTGACCTTTGAACGAAATATGATACAACAATTAGTCCAGACCATCATCTGGGTTACCATCGCGGTATCGCCCTGAGCTAAATAGTCTAGACGATTTGCTTGGTGTCACCATTATTCGGGTTCCCGATATCAGGGAAATACTCAGAATAAAGTGAGCGAACAAGGCAACGAGGCAACATTTAGGGGAGCATCAGGCATGCGTGTCAAGAGCCCGGTTTACTCCCATAAGTAGTGGAACTTTCCCTCATTTCCTTACTTCAACTAACTTAGTCGGCATTGGCCTGTAGGCGACCATCCAGTTCTAGACGGGAGAATTCCAGGTCTAGCATGAGTTAAGCATCGAGCATTGGGCAAAGAATTGCTGGTCAATCTTAGAGATACCTGTAGCCTGCGTATTTGGACTTTCTACTTGGATGCTATTCATTTGCATCCGTACGAAATTCAAACTGTTCGCGAATTCAGCGGTAAACTATGCCTACGAATTGAATGTTGCTAACGAAATGCTTGCTATGTTTGCGAACCTCAATAACTTCTTTTTCTCAAAAGACTCCCACCTCCATGATTATACCAACAGGTAAAATTGCGGTTACAGATATAAGACCGACCTACAATTAAACCGCATCATTAATCAGCGACTAATTAAAATATCCATTATTGTTTTACTATTATGGAGGCCGCCCAAGGTAATAAAGAGAAAATGTGGGCCCAGTTTAAAATTTTTGGAAAAAATTCGGACCCGAAGTTAAAATTAGAGGGGTCTGGAAAGAAAATTTGCTGGCCACATACTATATATGAAATTTTATTGAAAACGAAACTCTATTAACATCGCTTTACTGGATGTCTGTCTGTCACACGCACTTTCCTCAGAAATAGTTACAGCTATTGACATGAAACCTACTGAGAATTTACTGCAAACCCTCCTTCAGGGGTTAATATGAAGCATCATAGTGGAAAGTTTAGTAGAAATCCTACTATTATTAACAAAGTTATAGTATGTAAGTCAAATTTGCTTCTTTTGAGTCACATTGGTACTCCCTAAGAGATAAAATGTCAGCACCACATCGAATTGAATATCGGGTATGCTCAACAGACATCCTCTTTGAGCTATATATAACTGAAACCATCGTGTACCCAAATATTATTAAACAAAAAATCAAAACCTTTCATACCTGAAGCACCGAATTTTCCGGTTTCCGATTTGTTTTCATTAAAATTTCTATTCCGGGTTTCCGAAAAAAAACCTGTACTTGGAGGGAATCCGCCCTTTCCATTCCCCTCTCATCCGGCCACAGGCGTCCCATTCCTGTAAACTGAGATACTGCTTTTCTTGCTTCAGCCTTTCAGAATCTCTCAAGTTTCAATCAAAAGTCCTGGTTTCAACAAGATGGTCTGATATAACATTCTTTCATAACAGTTCGTGAGAGAATCCGAAATGAAGCCGGCATCCTGGTCCTTTATCAAACAACCTTCTAAATGTTTTGAAATGGAGTTGTATTAGACAGCCCCCCAACCGTAGTGCAAAATTCGACTTGCAGCAAAGCATCCTTTCGAAGAACGTTGAATTCAGCGACGATTAAAGGGTAGCAAATCGTACATGTCCGAGGGAATCTTTTCTGCATAATTTAAGCGCCAGATGCTGGTACCGCTTCCTAAGATTGATAAACCCCAAATGAACCATCCTCCTACAGCCCCATACGCCTTCTAGACACGATAGTGAAAAGTTAGAGCGCGTAATCTGCAAAAGACTACTTCCGATGGTTGAAAGCCACGGAGGTTTTTTTCAGACCACCAGTATCGGTTGCGCAAATCCAGATCAACCATTCATTGGGCACCGAAAATGCAAATCACGGAAAGACTAATACTAATAAATATTCCGTGATAACCCTGGACGTGAAGAACACATGCAATTCGGCCCATTGGAACCTTATACGGAAATCTCTAACGTTACCGATGAGGAACCCAAAGTGTATGTTGTCTCCGCAGATGTCCCTTAGGGCAACGTACTAGGTCCATAACTGTGAAACATCATGTTCGATGATGCACTTAATCGCCGACGATATAGCATTGGTTTTAATCGCCAAGCATCTTGAAGATGCAATTATGACGTGCGCTGAACTGGAGGACAAACATGAAAGCGGAATTACTCTCTCATTAGAATTGCAAGTCATATCACCACTTCCGAGTCGATCATCAAATGCTTGGGAGTAATGATAGATGCAAAACTCAATTTTAAACAGCACGTGTTTTCTGATTTGAGGAATGCTTCAAATGATACGTCATTCGTCAATTCCGGAATAATGGCAGTTAACATCTTGGAAAAAATGGCGAACATATATATTGTCCATCCAAATCCATCTCTAGGAAAGTTCCTAGAATGAAAAGCGGGAGATCAATTATAATCTCACCCAGTTTCTGAGGAGCCATGAAGGATACCGTACCTTTGGACACTTTACCTGATTGATCAAACTGTGATAGGGTTCCGAAGAACTCATCGACGTGTTTCCCCAATGCCAGAGATTCGTGGAAGAGACAAGCCTAGAAGAAACTCGACATGCTTGCCAAGAAAATTAAGATACGTTAACCTCGATAACCGCATTGATAAGGAAGACGCGGTTACGAACGCCACGAATAGAAGAAAGGAGTAACTCCACGGGGCAGGGAAGAGTGTCGAGAGTGATTTTAGTCGGTAGAAATACCACACTCGCAAATGTGATAGGGTATTGTGCACGTGTTCCCCCAATACCAAAGTTTCATGGAAAAAACGAGAAGCCTAGCGAAAACTCGACATGCATGCCAAGAGAATTGAGATGCGTTTAACTCGATGACCGCGTCGATAAGAAAGACGCGGTTTCAAACGCCACGCATAGAAGAAAGGGGTGGTTTCACGGGGCAGGGAGGGAAATCGAGACTGATTTTAGGGTATAAAAATTCCACACTCTGGCGTGTCCAAGTTAGGGGTCAGTATTTTCTGACGATTTGCACCTCTTTTAAAACAAGAAAAAGAGGCCTACACAGCAATTCCGCCATCCCGCCATCCCGCCATCCCGCCATCCCGCCTTCTTTTAAAGAAGCACTATGATAGCTCAACAACTACAGTGGATGTGTATGTACATCAACTAAAAACAGTTCGGGATCCCACAGTAGGATAAAGATAACCAGGATTCGAACTCGAGAGAGAGAGAAATCTCTGGCAACATCACTTTCGAGGCGCAGAGCATCAACTCAAAACGCAACGATGACAAAGCTTTTTGGTATTTTGTCAAAGAATACCAAACCTACAAGGCAGACTAGATTATCCGAGAAGGAACACTTGTTTAACAAAGGAATTTCATGAAACACCAATGAAAACTATTGCTCTAAAAATTAATTTTTTAATTGCTATTCCTCTAAAAATTGAGTACAAGTGCACTTAGGGCACAGCCTGGAACAACATTTTGAGAGACTAATCTAATTTAGAAGTTCAAGGAAGAAGTTTGGAGCTAAATTCGATCAATTTCCTGAAACCTTTGTTCGACTTACCATTTTAACTCTCTATTTGGGTTCCAATCTCATGCACTCCGATTCATTACAAATCTCAGTAGAGCCTTAGACTCAGTGAAGATAGACAGCATATGGCACATTCGATACCCCACTTCTTATACAATGAACCAGAAAATTCTACCCGCCTCAAGATAGATGCCATAAGAAAGGAAGTCCTAGAGGAGATACAATACCATTAATTCCCGGATTGCAATTTTGATTGGGACCGAAAATTATGGAAGGAATAATAATAAAAAGTTCACTTGAACGTAAGTCACAATGAAGTTATGCTCCCACTTATTAAGAAGATCTTCATCATAGACGAGCATGAGATTAATGTCTTCTTCTAGAAAGTGTAATGATCCATGGTTTGGATGGAATGCTTGAGACGTAGCGAAAGGCTTGGCTTGATAAATTGCCTTCACTTTTTCTTTGTCTTGTAAATTCATTTTGTCCTACAGTACAAAAACTGGACGAAATTTTTGATTATGCATGTGAACAAAAAATATCCATCGGAATTTCCATATTCACGAGCCTGGCTTACACAAGGCCATGCAGGCGCGTAACGTCGGGACATTTCAATTAAACTGAACATATTTCCAGAAGGACGGCCAATGTTCGCCAATTACCGTGGCCGGGTTTCATTTTTTATTTTCAAAATCAATATTTAAACCAAATGTTCAACAGTAATAATATAGATCGAGAAAAATGAATGAAAAAATAATCGTATAATCTAACAAGAAAAAATGGAATAAAGATTATGGCACTCAAAGTTTCTTTTAATAAATAACAAACTATAACTAATATATATAAAATAATATAAATAATATAATATATATATAATTCATTGCATTGAGAAATAATATGTAAGTTATCAGGAAATGTTCAAAAACCCGACAAGGTTAACTTTGTCTTGTTGACGAACAAAAAAATTAAAATAAATTCCCTAACCTAATTCTGCACTTGACATCTTAAAAAAAAACTACTTCTGAAATTTAAATTTATTCTTAAGGTTAGTACAAAAATATATACAATTTATTTATCTGAAAGCTAATAAAATGAATGATATATATGTAATTAAAGATATTCTTATATTTCACAATTTTTTTCTGAATGAGCGAAATGAACACAATACAATATAATAAAATATATAATTCATAACGACCGCAGGTGAAAACAACACCCGTGTAATATTTATATTATTTACATAGTCCCACCAAGAAACAAATGACAGAACTGAGCACGGCAACCGCTAACCGGCATCCCGCAGCCACCAGTACCAAAATTTCTCTTCTTCATGCCGCTCAATATCAATTGCTCTCGCTCTGGAATATCTCCAGTCGAGCCCCTACAGTCAAGTTCGTTGGTATTCTATCCTTTTGTCCGTGGCCCGTCTATGATATATGATACATAACCGAATCACCAGCTGAATCAAGAATTAGACCATTCCTGCCAAGATACACCAACGCTTTGGGAGGAATGAAGCCTGTCGTGAGAGTTTTCTCAAAATATCCATCATTTGGGTAGGACGGCTGCGAAACCCAAAGGTTCTCGCCATTCGAAGCAGATCGCACTATATGATTCCCAATGAATCTGACGATAACTGTGTCGAGAATCGACATGTATGCAGCAGCTGCATACATCACTTCATTAGTTACATAGTGCTCATAGTTTGACGAAGCAGTCCTATTAAGCCCCGTGGAAGCACGCAGGCATTTCCTTTCAAAGATCCTTATTTTCTCCATTTGGTTGTCACTCAAATTAAATCAGATAGCACGCCCGTAGGTGAGCACCGGTCTAACCAAGATGTGGAGCATAAAAGGGTCTTCGAAGAGACATGAATGCCTTGCGAGCGCTTTCTAGCGTGACTTTAACGTGCTCGTTAAATTGGAGACGCTCGTCAAGACGCACACCCAGGTATCTAACGCGCTTCTTATGAGGAGTGCGCTCAGAACTATCCTCGTTCGCGACAATGTGGAAATCTCTCCAATTCCTTTTCAAGTTCCTACTGGCGTACGCCAAGGAATTTCGAAGCAGAATCGTTTCACACTTTGGCGCATTGACTTTCATCCGCCAATTGTTCGTGAAGAACTTAATATCGTTGAACATCTTCTCAAAACGAATCTTCTGAAGTCCAACTTGCACCTCAGTTACCTTTTTGTGTGCCGTGTAAGCTATCAGATCATCAGCAAAAGCAACCAACGACCTTTTAGGAGATTTATTAAACTCGAAAAAGTTGAGTAATTCGCCGGCAAATACTGCAAAAAGTATAGGCGCAGTCACTGTCCCTTGCTGTAACCCATTCAGAACATGAAATTCTCTGCTAGTAGTGACATTTCCGTTCGTAATGACAAAGCACTTGCCATACAGCATACTACACATCATCGCTACGAGGTGGTTTGGAAACTCATTCTTCAGGAGCCTGAAAATCAGTCCATCCAACCAGACGGTATCAAAGGCCTTCTCCATGTCTACCGTGGACGGATTAGCTCTGCCCCTTTACCTCTCCAACAACCACTTAAATTTAGAGTCAGTCTTCGAGCGCAGAAAAATGTCAAGAAATTTTGCACACAAGCTAGAGAAGCTTATCAAAAAATGACAGTATAGTGTGCAGAGTGATGATTGCGATGATGAATCTCTACCTTAGGAACGCTGAATACAGGAAGAGCAAATCCAGTGGTTAAGGGGCACAGAATGTCGATGTGTATCCGTGGGTAGGGAGGAGGTAGCTAGCCCATGTGGTTAATGTCTTGGTGTGTCGATGGTGCTTAAATGATTTTCTTGTGTGTGCTGCTAAATCCCATGTGGCACATACTTGCAACCACGTGGCCGCCAGCAGTGGACTGCATCACAAACACGGCACTAACACCAGACCTTATGTGGGGAAATTTTTCTAGCGCGTTTACCATAACCAGTCAAACATGCGCAATGATTTTTCTTTGTCCTAAAATTTCGAACAATGGGCTGGGAGTTGAATCTCCTGTGTTCAGTCTTCTTAGACTAGAAATATCATTCAAGCGAAGAAGACAGGGACGCCAGATTCTGTTATCAAGGAGCATGGACTCCTTGTTTCCTTAAGCGGTGGTGCGAAATGCAGTTGATAATAACTCCCCTGACATATATTTGAAATTCGAAGCCTTTTACAAGTTTCAAATACATTGAAATTCAGAAAAGGCAAAACTTTGGTTACGTCAAAGCTTCTGAGAAACTGTTGTTGACTAAAGTTGGGAAAGTTGGGAAAGTATATTGGTTTCCTGTGATTAATTAAAGCTTAGCTTCCCGGAATCAGCACATTTGAATATTATGTTTAATGTTTACTGTCTAATCCTTAAGTGAGTTGATGACTTATAGCCAGAAAGGAGAATAATAATAATTGACATGTGGAGTTTTCCAATTTTGGTATGCCCAACCAAGCTAGTAAGTTTCACTAAATCCATTGCTCATTATATATTATACATATTTATTTATTTTCTTATTTATTAGTTTGTTATCTATATTTAGCCCTTCTTACTGAAAAATGAATTCATACAATTTCTGGTCGAAAATTGGAGACCTATTTTGTAAGTGTCACTTTCATTTCATGCACATTCATGAGAATTCTATGTAAATTTTTTTCATCAAAATAAACCCCAAATCTTTTCTACTAAAAAAGCAGCAACCCCACTAACGAGATGATGGTTCTTGATGGCTAATCCTGCACGGTACCATTCACCAAGATTTAAATGTTTGTTCTGGGGATGGTAGTCGCTGATGAAAACGTCATGATTACATTTTTGCGGATGTTAATTTTTCGCGACAACGAAACGAATTAAGTTGGAAATATCTTTTTTTTTCCAGTCATTTACGATGATGGCAATAGACAGACAAAGCACCATCACAATCATGTTCATTTTTTCACGTAATTTCATTGGACTCTAATTATATCAGAGGAACAGAATTTGAACGAGATGTGACGGAGGGCGGACATTCTAGGGAGCGACATCGAGTTGTTTGCTCAACATGTAGACCGCATTATTGGAATGGCGATTCTCACTTCGTATGATAACAGGTAAATCAAATACCCCACGATTTTTCCTCAGGTGAATGAATTCACTGATATATAGTACATTATATTGTTTGCTATCTTATCGCAGTTTTACGAAGCGCGGAATATGGCGTGTTTGCCACGTTGTGGAGCAGAAACAAATAATGTATTGCTGGCGGGCTTTCAGCCACATCTATATGAAATATCAATTTCAATTGTTCCGTAAAAAGTATTAGGGGATACACTTACAGAGTACAGGTAGTGTTGGTACCTAGACATTTTACGACCGTATCGTATTTCGTTGGACTCGTACATATATATGTAGGTAGTTGCTCAAGATAGTGTACTAGTTACGGAAGAAGTCTTAATGGAATATTTCGCGAACAAACCTGTGGTAATTCGCAAGCGACTGTAGGTGATTCACTGTGACAAGTGATGATTTCTTGGTGGTAACCATGTAGTTTACTACATCATCTGTCTGTCTGTCACTTGTTTTTAAACTAAATTCATTTGCAGTTATCCGATATTAATTACAACTGTGCAATATAAAACTTCACCATGTTTTTGAGTTTAGGTTGGGGATTGCTGTGCCAGCGAACCCTGCAATCCAAAAAGCAACCATGCGGTATACAGAAAATCCGTCAACCTGCAGATTGTGATGAATGAAAGATAATGAGTAGAACTCTGAATTACGTATAATTTTGTAAAAGAAGAAATGTGTAGTCGACGTTAAAGGCATTAACTACGTTTTCTATTCAAATCCAGCATTACCAAAGAAGATACCATAATCTCTTCATGTTCGTTCTGGAGTCTCAGCGCTTATCAAGCGGTATCTCAGCCTGAAGATTCTGCGAAAGGTCTTGAACTCTCCATTTACGAATCCAACTGACTCAAAGATTGAAGCAAAATTATCCATCCATATGAGCGTAACCATCCCACAATGAAACTCCCACAAAGGACCCACCGCAAATAACTAGGTCTAGAGCAGTTGTCTGGAGTATATGATCTCATGGGGTCATACTGTCCCCGAATTCGTGGAAGCGGCACTCCTCAATGGCTTAGCTGAAATCGGGCCAGTGCAGAGAACCAGACCAAGTGTGTAACTAGTTTTTTACATCTGTCCCACACTAAGCCCAACCCTAATTGGATATTTTCTGCGAAAAAAGAATACCATTTGAGGTTGTCATCCCGTGTGACGAATTGGAGAGACCGATTTTTTGGCATCAATTGTATCTAGATATAGTGTCGAATTTTTGGACTAAGTAATTTTTCGATATTCAGAGCAATTCGGAAATTACAATGTTAAACAGGTCAAAGGCCGTACGTCAGGTTTCAGGTCAATGCTGGGCATTCATTCTATTATATTTTATAGCCTTACTCCACCGTTAGAGTGCGCTCCTCCTTCCCTGATATGGCATTCGCCTGCGACTTACCGCCGATCACCGTAATGAAACCTGAATATATCGGTCCGAAAGACTTTCGAATGACTTTGCTAAGAGAGAGAATTGAAGGCAGACCCGTAAATATGTTTTTTAAAGAAACCGAAGGTCTATGGACCAGATATAACAGATTCGTAGTCCCGTAAGATCTTAAATAATCACATTCTAATTTTTAAATGCTTTTTTATCGAAACTACATGTTGAAAATCAGTTGCCACCATAGCTCAAAATATATCCAACGAAATTGTTTGAAATTTGCACGACATATTAAGAACACATTTTCACAGTTCACAAATTAGGATAATTGCAATTGATTTGGCCGTAAAAAAACACCAAAATTTGCAAAAAAAAGTTTAACAAGACACCAAAATTAAATTAAATAATTATTTTTCAATAATCCTAGTTTGAAAACCATGGTCTAATACACGCATTTCACCCTTTGATGTCGGGCTACGTATGCTTAATATATCAATAAATACATGTTGAAAAATTCGCATTTGTATCTTTATCCAGTTCTTCACAAAAAAAAATCCCAAAAAAGCGAAAAAAACAGCCTTTACACGGGATGACCCCTTTAAGGTACCATATCTAAGATAAAGATCGCTCTGACAGGAACACTTTTAACGTACTCATGTGTGATCCAGCCTCTGCTACTTTCGTTCCGACTAATCTGTCATTTAGATGTAACGCTTTCTTCCACAACTGTTTAAGCACAAGTAGTCCTAATCCTTCTACCTGATTACTGCTCACAATATTATTTATCCTATAGTAACTGCATGGGGGCGGTTGAAATTCTAACAAAGCAACGCGCATACATTTCAACGCGCGTAAAGCAAACCCCACTCGGTACCGTCAACACACATTCAATCAATAGAGAGGAACAAAAACTAACACATCGAACAAAAAGTCCTACCTATATATGTGGCTTTAGCATCCCTCCTGCTGAGACCGCATTCACACCTTTTAACCCGCCTTGTCATATACACAAGCTTAATTTTAGTCAAATGCGTTCTAAGTTCGATCATACCTCATACAAGAACCGTGGGTTGTTGGTGGGGCAGTCAGGGGCCTAAACTTCCAACATGCTGACCTATTGTATGCCAATGGAAGCGATCGACCCCGCACCTGCATGGTAGTCTCCAAAGACTTCCAGGCTAACCTGGTTAACGATCTATGTGATGGCGACACCACATCGGCTAAGCTAACCATAAAAAGTCAACAGGGAGATAAAGAGATACTATGGTGCTCTGCATACTTCCCCTACGACGCAGAAGACGTTCCCAGTGGAACATTCATCAGAGCTATCCAATATGCCAAAAGTAGAGGCATGGGGGTAATAGCAGGATGTGATGTCAACGCTCACCACATATGCTGGGGAAGTTCGAACATCAATGCAAGAGGATCGAGACTACTGGAGTATCTAGTAGGAACCGATTTGCAGATACTAAATGTGGGTAATGAACCCACTTTCTTCAACGTGGTCAGGCGAGAGGTCATCGACATCACGGTGGCATCTCCTGACATCGCGGCTCTGATGGGAGAGTGGAGAGTATCAAACGATGTCACACTCTCGGATCACAGACGCATTGATTTCGTTATGGGCATGGATCTACCTCCACCCACTCCATTTCGGAATCCGAGGAAGACAGATTGGGTAATGTATCAAACAGAATTGAACGCCCGAGTCACGATCCCTGGGAGGCGCATCAAATCCATTGCTGGAATTGAGAAGACAACCCAGATGATCACAACTAGCATGAGAGAAGCTTTCGAAGAAAGCTGTGCACTCAGGATGCCAAAGAAGGGTAAAACACCATGGTGGAACTCGGATTTGGCAAAACAGAGGAGAACGACAAGGATGCTCCTTAATCGTGCTCTGAAGGGCGAATCAAGCACTAGCTGGAATCGCTATAAAGAGGCACAGAAGGCTCTAAAGAAGAGCATAAGATCGGCCAAACGGTCATCTTGGAGACGCTTTTGCGAAGAGACTAACTTCTGGTCAAAGAACGTAGCCAGAAACTGGGTTACTTACGTTTACAGAATGGGAAGTACACAGAAAGCGACGAAGAAACGGCAAATCATTTGCTTGAAGTACACTTCCCAGGCAGCATCCAAAATCTAATCTCGGGGCCAACAGATGCATACAGCCCTCAGCCGAGAGATTGGAATCTGGCATGCAAAGTAGTATCACTGGAGCGAGTGAAATGGGCATTTAACTCGTTCCATAGATATAAGTCTGCAGATCCGGATGGCATCATTCCTGCGCTAGTAATAGAAGGAATGGATGCCCTGGGTCGACACATTCGGAATATATATCGGGCATGCCTAGCACACGCTTATATTCCAATTAGATGGCGGGATGTGAAGGTGTTGTTCATTCCCAAACCAGGAAAACCCACCTACACAGACGCAAAAAGCTTTCGACCGATCAGCCTAACGTCCTTTCTGCTAAAAGGACTAGAAAGATTAGTAGATCGGTTCATAAGGGATACACACATTCCTAAATGGCCACTTCACCATAGGCAACACGCCTACCAGAAAGGCAAATCCACGGAGACAGCACTCCATGAACTTACGGCAAAAATTGAAAAGGCGATGTCCGATAAAGAATACGCTTTAGGCGCATTCATGGACATCGAAGGTGCCTTCAATTATGCCTCATTTACGGCAATTTGTGATGCGGCAAGACAGCATGGAATCGAACCGCTGCTAATCAGTTGGATCCTTCACATGCTAGAGTGGAGAAAAATCCACATATCGGTCGGCCAGAAGTCTATTGAAGCAGGATGTCTCAGGGGCTGCCCACAGGGAGGGGTTCTCTCTCCACTGTTATGGCTCTTGGTGATGGATACCCTGCTGTGGCTCCTGGAGGACAAAAAAGGCTTCGCGCAAGCATTTGCGGACGACCTAGCCGTAATAATTAACGGCAAGTTTGCGGACACAGTATGTGATCGCTTGAGTGCAACTCTGCATGTAATCCACAGCTGGTGCCTCCGCAATGGACTCACGGTGAACGCTAGAAAGACTGGACTAGTTATGTTCACTAAGAATGTCAGGTGGGGCAGCTATACGCTACCCACCTTAGCAGGGGCGGAAATCCACCTGGCACAAACAGTCAAGTACTTAGGAGTACATTTCGACTCCAAGTTAACGTGGAAGCATCATATCCAGGAACAATACCAGAAATCCTGCAGATTGCTCTGGTGCTGTAGGAATGCGATAGGTAAGACCTGGGGACTTTCACCTAAACGGATATATTGGATGTACACATCCATAATAAAACCCATTTTGATGTATGCATGCATCGTCTGGTGGCCAAGACTGAACTTTGCTAACAGCAGGAAGCTGCTAACGCAGATTCAGAGACTTGGTTGCCTAAGTATTACTGGAGCAATGAGTACTACGCCGACTGCGGCACTTGAAGCCATCCTAAATTTACCCCCCATCCACTTGGAGGTGAAACGGAAAGCAGCAAACGACGCATATAGGCTCGATACCATTGGGGCGTGGAAAGGCGGCCAATCCAACGGGCATGCGTCTATATGGAAATTCCTTGAAAAACATCCGGTAGCCCTGATGCCGACCGATCATATGGTTTCCAGATTCGTCTTTGAAAAGACATACACTGTCGTAATCACCGAAAGAGAAGAATGGTCGACAAGTGGCCATGAGTCTTTTCAGATTACAGACCTAATAATCTTCACCGACGGGTCAGTCACGGAGGATGGATCGGGTGCAGGCGTGTTCTCGGAGAATCCGATTATAGAACTGGCCCGACCCCTCGGAAAAATGACGACCATATTCCAGGCGGAAATAAATGCCATTTCATTGGCAGCAGAAGAATGTCTGCGACAAAAATGGAGGGGTCGCACCATTCGAATCTGTTCCGACAGTCGGGCGGCATTATCAGCACTAGATGGCAACAACATATCAAGCCAGTTGGTGTGGAGTTGTCGTCAGGTGCTGCTAAAACTTGGCCGACTGAACGAAACATTCCTAATGTGGGTGCCGGGGCACTCTAACATCGCCGGTAATGAGGGGGCTGATAGACTGGCTCGCCGAGGGTCTGGATCCACAATGGTGGGCCCAGAACCAGCTCTTGGAATCCGACCATCTACTGTCAAGTCTACTCTGAAAGGTGAAATTGCAAGGATTCACGCAACCGAGTGGAGAAATTTGGACTCTTGCCGGCAAGCGAAAATCCTTGTAAAGGAGCCTAGGGCCACTAGAGCGGCATTTTTGTTGTTCCTTAAGTAGTAGGGCTTTTGACGGGACACTGCCCCTTAAACTACCATATGGAAAAGATTGGGGTAGTGGTTTCGGCTGTGTGCAGCCAATGTGAGGAGGAGGAGGAAACTGCCCTGCACTTTTTATGCACTGCCCGGCATCCTCGGATCTCAGACGAAGACACCTTGGCAAGGTTTTCTTCAATGAAGAATCTGCACACTCTCTGCCTCTTGAGAATGTTCTCAGATTCGCTAAAGCCTGCGAACAACGTAGGCAGGAAGCCATTGAATAGGCAACTTACGGGGATAGTACAATGGGCCTAATAATGGTCTGAGTGCTCGGAGCTGCGGCTCCCCCCATTTAACTAAACTAAACTACTAAGTTCGATCAGGTGCAGGTAGAATTATATACGCTCCACGATAGAAATCCCCCAAGTACTTTACTTTTCTCGGTACCTCTCAGCAACATTGCTTGTTATGGACACCTTCACACGGGCCATCCAACGCCCAGCGCCCCACTGCTTTATGTAGATGATGTTTTCCTAGCATCTAACAGCAAAAATAATCTCGAGAAACTTGTTTAAAAATGGAATGATCGCCTCATGCAATACGATCTCAGATTGAATCTAAACAGAACTGAATTTTTGACGACCAATCCCCATGTCTATCTGGCCTATGCTGCCGATATCGACATCGTGGGAAGAACGACCCGAGGCGTACAAACTGCCTTCATCCAAATCGAACAGGCGGCAATTAGGGCGAGATCTTGGGCCGCACATCAATCAAGGCAAGACAAAATATATGGTGGCAACGTCAGCACCGAAGGCGAATCAACTAACAACATCAAACCACACTGGTCAAACACGAAGCAGAATAAGGATAGGAGAATACAACTTTGAGACCGTTGACAATTTCTCCTACCTAGGGTCGAAAATCCCAACCGATAACAGCTACGATCATGAAATCCGCGCACGGCTGTTGTCAGCCAACAGAGCCTATTTCAGCTTACAAAGACTGTTCCGCTCGAAACGTCTCACCATAGGGTCAAAGCTCTTACTGTACAAGACTATGATCTTGCCAGTCCTCATGTATTCCTCAGAGACTTGGGTTCTTAGGAAGAAGAATTGGACGGGTCTTTTAATCCGTATGGATGAGGATGATCCAGCCCGGAAAGTCTATAAGGGCAATATCTATGGCAGAAAAAGAAGACGAGGCAGACCCTGCCTAAAATGGTGCGATGGCGTAAGTCAGCACGCCAGGCAGCTTTTAGGCATATCGAATTGGTGGGCCTCGACGCAAAACCAGTATATCTGGAGTTCCTTATTAAGGCAGGTCTAGACTGAATACCGGTTGTTGCGCCGTTGATGATGATGATGAATCCCCATGAAATAGGTACAATCACTATCAGCGGCAACTGAACGATTTATATACCTCGGGTCAACACTATCAGCCAATGGAGAACTGCGTTATGAAATTGCTTCACGCATTAACGCAACCTGGATGAAGTGGCGTTCCACAACTGGTGTTCTTTGCGATCGACTTATCAACGAACATTTCAAATCTAAAATTTACCGCAATGTCGTCCCTCCTGAAGGTTGGCCGACTATAAAAGACAATGAATAGCGTCTTGCGAGGATGTTGCGTTGGACTAGTGGCGCGACACGTTTTGCTCACATCCAAAATGAGTACATCCACGATCGTTATGGGGTTGCACCGATCGTGGAAAAATTGCGAGGGAGGCGTCTTCGATGGTATAGTCATGCAATTCGCGTTAACGAGAATTTACTTGCCAAGATTGGTCTGAATATCGAAGTCGATGGTAAACGACCAAAACAACCGTGGCTTGATACGCTGGATGGGGATTTAAATGCCTCGAAACTGCATCCAGATCAGGCATTTGATAGAGCCAAATGGCAAAACCGATCACGTCGACCCGACGCCGCTCCCCCCTCGCTTTGGTCAGAATGAACTATAGGCAGCAGTGTTTAAGACGTTTGGGAGTATGGGTTTGACGTCTTCCTCCGGACGTCCATTGCTTTTCCCAAACACTGCTATTCAATATAGAATAAATAACAGTCATTGGACTCACGGTATTTGAAGATCGAGAACGCTGATAACCGCGTGTCAATTGATAACAAAAATCATCGTTAGGATCATCATGGAAAAAATCTCGATGATATGTGAGAAAATGATGATGAATGAAGAAGAGCTTCAGCTTAACTGCAGATTGACTAAGTAGCTAGTCCAGATTACTTCATAAATTTTAGATTTCAAATCACTTGGTTCAAAATATTTCAAATTTTAAATTTTTTGAAAAATTTTCCTGGGACTTTTCATTCAGGTTCGCTGAACATTGGCTCAAGGTTTGCTTTTCCCTTTGTGTGAATATGAAAACCTCTTGCCGAAACCTCTAGCAAACCTGGAAGCAGTGGGATAAAACCTTCCACTTTGTAAGTTTTTTTTTCGGCATTCAATACAATTTAACTTATAATTCTGATAGCGTATAAGGGTGCTTCGGATATCTCAAAACAGAAGCATTGAACTCCATCAAATGTTATCACTTCACCTCATCAAATGTTATCACTATATGACTCAAGACTTTTTATGTATAGAATGGAAGCAGTTCTACTCCAATTAAAACTGTTTCTAGAAATTATCAAGGAACCTGGTTATTAAATCAGCTCTACATCCCATATGTATTGACAGATTATGTTCAAGATAAGCCAAATAGATAGGAGCAATGGTTTTTTAATATTTTCTGCCTTTACTTAAGACATTTTTAAAAAAAATACCAACAAGCTGTTATCACTGCCAATACACTTTACCCTATTTTTCTTTGTATTTTTAGGTAGGAAACATAGATATATTGATAAACTAATCAGCTCAAATAGTTGTCATATCAAAGCTCAATCTTCAGGCTAATCGATAGCTCCACACTTTCTCAAAATGCAGCAGAAAAAAAATTTCAGTGTAGACCACAAAGTATAAGAAACGAGCTTTTAGCAGTAGAAAGATGTACATTTGAAGAAAAAAAGAGGAAGGATTGAATCGATTTAAATAGCAAAGAAATACCAAGGCATCTCAGGGAAAGTCATAGTTTCATACATTATTATTAGTACTTGCGTATAATTCAACGTATCTTATACAACAACAAGATGAAGACTCCCAATTTGGCTCAATGATTTAGAACTCTCTTGAAATATTGTTGGTCGTAAAAAGCAACTGAAATAGGTAGACATTTATAGGATAGCAGCTAAGTACTCAAGGCTTGAATTTCGTCTCCAATCTTTCCTCTCTCTTCTTGTCACCAATGGTGATTTTAATACTGCCTTGGCCGCAACTGACATCTTTCCTCATATATCTAAACTACGATGATCATTCACAGCGAGTCATGGACTGGGGCCGAATAGTTGGCAACCAAATATGAGAGAGCCGACTTTGAAGAGCCAACGTGTCTGCGAACGGCACTAATGAATACTCATGTTGATAATAAATCATTTGGACATACTGCTGCTGACTGTAATTGGCTAT
Organism: Hermetia illucens; assembly: GCF_905115235.1. Lineage (NCBI taxonomy): Eukaryota > Metazoa > Arthropoda > Insecta > Diptera > Stratiomyidae > Hermetia > Hermetia illucens. Next base: position 60,366,603 of record NC_051853.1, on the reverse strand, counting down.
GGGGATTCAGAATTAGTGATTGAAAAATAAGCAGCATTATTATTATTAAAAACCCTCAACATACTAAGAAATAAGAAACTGAAGAATATTACTCGAAGTGACCACATTAACCCTTGATACAACTTTGAGACGACGATTGGATTGGATCATCTATCGGGGTACGCATTAAATCCATAGGAACATTTTCCACTGCTCAATTTAATGGTTTCTTAAGCAAGTCGATATTTGTCGACTTCAGCACACCATACCCTCTAAAACTGACCGTAATTTGCTGTCCAATGGATTAAAATCTGGACAACCAGAAGGCTAATCGTCTACAGAAATAAAACTGGAAACTTTGTTTTCGGGCCAGGTTTGAGTTGAGCGAGTAAAAATTCTTTCAGAACGACCAATGCTGATTTTTGAGAAAGGGATTGACTCAGAGGCTTAAGAATGGCTTCCGAAATACCAGCATCGTTGGCCTCGTTGAACTCTTGGCACTAGTTTTGAAGCTTCTTTTGACGATCGCGAATAAATTCTGTCATTCTGCTCATCAGAAAAGAGGATCGTTTGCTGCTTGTTATCAACGTACTCTTGCTAAAGCTTTTTGAATTTTGCCACGCTATTTTTCACTAGTCAGTAAATGTTCCGTACCTCTGAGCTGTTGGTCCTAATTCTTCGTTGATTATGTGAGACATTGAATTTTTCAATATTCCCCATTTAACGGGACATAATTTTTAGTTTACAGTTAGGCTTTTCAACTGATTCATCGATCGCTTTAATGACGTGGTCTACCCGATCTTTCACACCAATATGTCCTCAAACAGTTTCATAGCACGGGAAACAAACATACAGCTTATACCCAACTGCTTTCATGTTTGGAATATTACTCTTTTTTCCATTCCTTACTTAGGTAGCTCTACTACCGCGCTTATATTTTCTTTTTTTCTCTCTTATGTCGCTCTTGGTATGGTTTCGGCAACGTTTTCCCTAATAATAGTTTACATAGGTTCATCATCGACATACTAATTCCTTTAGGTGATGTCCGATGATTCCCTCTACGACTTTCTCACTGAAATATTTCTTATCAATAAAGTGTTGGTTTAAGGCTAGCAGCATTTGATTTTTCTGAGACTAGGGAGAACCTAGTAATATCTTTGTTTCATATTAGATGCCGACATTCTCGTAGATATTGATGTCAGATCCTCAGCCGGTTCACGGTAAGTTACTTATTTTGCTGCCTTTTGATTTAAATACTTGGATATCAGCGTAGAGAGAAAATCCGGGCCCGGGGAGAAAATTATACGGAAAAAGTACCTAGTATCCCCAGGGGAGGAGAAAAAAAGTACCAAACGATTGTGCGTTACCACTTCGACAAAGTCAAAGAATCGGAGAATAGAAGTAGAGTTCGTGCTCTGCGAAGGGCACGTTGAAAGTGCCTGCGTTGGGTGTATTATAAGACGCAGGACGGCAGCTGATGTCGTTAGAGGCGAAGCAGTCCATCAGATCCAAGGAAAGTTTGAAAAATCTACCTAAATCCAGATGGGTTCTACGCCCTTGTAGGAAGAGGAGGTTCAAAAACGGAAACGGGAGAGATAGACCACATAAGGAAAGTTGCACCTTTACAAGGGCAGGACAATCACAGTGAGAGAAGGAAGTAGGTGAGGATTTAAGCGAATAACACACTTTCTGACATTTAGCGTTAAACTACAGTGTCTAGACACAGTCCTTCAATATAGCGGAAAACAGCTCAAGGCTGTCGGCATAGAGCAAACAGGGACAAGTAACGAGAGAAGGGAAAGTCGTTGACAAAAAATAAAAATAATAAAGGATTCAGGATCGATCTCTGTGAGACGTCAGAGGAAGAAGAAACGGAACGGAATGTGCAGCCATCAAAAGAGACATGGCAGGATCGGTTGGGAAGGAAAGAGACAAGTGGTATGGGGTTAGAAAAGAGAGTTTGAATAGCAGTATCTCATGATTTACAGTGTGGAAGGCTTTAGCAATTCAGTATAGATAATATTCATTTTCTGCCGTGTTTTTAAACATTTGGCGACAAAGTTGGTAAAGTCGAACAGCTTGGAGGCAGTGGACCTAAGGTTAACAAAGCCATGCTGCTTTTCCATGATGAAGTGAACAAGTGGGCGACCAACCAATCGCTGAGAGGAGCCTAATGGGACGGTAATTCTCAGCAAGACTGCGATTGCTGCGTTTGTTCATGGAGATGATGAGAGCCTCTTTCCACAGGGCAGGCTTTTGTAGAAAATAATGAGGTTAAAATGGACTGACCAGGTTTTAGCAACAGGTGAGGTTTCCGCACTCCGGTGAGTCTTCAACACTGATCGAATATTCCTTTCTGGACTGAAGTATTACGGATCTGACCGAGGAACGCAAAAACGAAGTCAGCATAGATTCTAGGGGATAGGAACTTCTTTCTGGCAGTGTGCTTTTGACGAAGTTTTTTGTGGACTTCAGTGCGTACAAAGTAAACAAAATATCTTATCCAGTCAACTAAAAATTTTGTTAAAAATGTGTCGTGGAATTGCACAAGGATATAAAAGAAGGAGACTATTCTCCATATCAATCAATCCCATAACTAAATGGTTTTAGAACATTTCCTTAAAGATTGAGGGAGAGAGAGATTGGCAATTGTTTAGAAACTTCCTCCCACTCTTTTTGATCCATGGGACCCTTTTTCGAGTTTAACACTCAACTCTTTTTGGTAGACCAAAAAAATGGTTCCCGATTGATCCACCCAGAGGCAGAGAACCTTGTGTTTTGCAGAAATGCCAATGCTTTTTTCCCTTCAAACACTATATCCAATATCATATCACTTCTCCCAAAAAACCCAACCTCACGAAAACTATATAAGCCAGTACTGATCTGAAAAATTCAGTTATTTCGTTTCATTAGTCGAAATGGAATATTAATATTCTATTATCAAGCAATCTACAAATGAGATCTATTCACTGAATAAAAATTCTATTCATTCCAAATGGGAGAACGATTCCCTTCGAATCATTATGTTGAACTGACTCATCTTTTATTCACTACACTTATGAAGTATGGCAATGAGGCTTATTCTCCAATATACCGGAGCTAAAATTTAACCACTTCCTCGCGTAATGAATTTGAATTCCATTTTCGCCTAAAAGTACAAGATATCCTGGCTGTCTGTTCTCTGGTTTTGGTGTTAATCTGTCCAACCTGCAGTCTTTACTTAACTAATTGCTATCTCTCCATCTCCCTGGATGGGGGCACCACATTTTCTTCCTTCCATTATCACATTCGAATGTAATTCTTGATAAATTTCCATTCAAATTTCCATCGTCCTAAAACTCTCAATACCGGAAATTTGAATAGGGATACTTTTCAAAGACCACTAGCCTCTTACAAAACCCAGAATGTAATTCATCTCCCCAAAGTCCCATGAAAGCATGATCCGAGTGGAAAAATCAATTCACTTCAAACTCACTCAATTCTAAAAGTTTCAGTTCTTCATTTCACCTATTCATGTCCTTATTCAACTGTAATCACTTGAAGCAAGACTACGTCATAAAGTTGCCTGGCTGCCGGAATCGTTTCCTTGCATAGTTGATGTACCAATCTTACGGGAAAAGAGATAGGCGAGCGGAAACTTCATCAATATGTAAATGGTACTCTCATCTTGTATGGCTTTCTCCATTCATTTTAAATTTTCTATGCGTAGCATGAACACAGCCAGTGACGAGTGAAGGAGGATAGGGGTGGAAAAAATGAAAGTCGAACAGCACGAAGGAAGCAAAGATGAGTTCTAGCGAAAGCAACCGGTAGCGTTTGTTAATTATTCATTGCCGTGCTGGTTTGCACGTTGGTTTGCCAAATTAAATGTTTAGCTTTCGACGAACAAGCGAACGAACTTGTATCGCTAGCACTGTAAACGTTTTATAAATTCAAATCAATTGCCGTGAAAGTAATCTTGGGGCGGTTATAAATGCATGGCGATTGTAATGTCTCAAGTGCTTAGAGGGAGAAATTTCAGGACAAGTCTGAATAGGAAAAAGTAGTAATGCATAAGATTTCTACTATTAGGAGCTGAAAATAAGGTACTGAGAATCATTGAGGTTTCCTGAAACATTCTTTTAATTGAGAACCAAAGCATGTGCTGTTAGTCATCCGTTGTTTTTCTGAAACAGATAAAGCTCGAAGACCAAGAATCCTGACAAGTACAAGTATCTATGTATCTATATTAAAGAGTATATACTATTCTGACGTTTCTACCAATCTAAGTATTAAAAAAAAAAACAAAAAAATAGTGTCGCCTTTCTCATCGATGGTCAGGCTTTTTGTTGCAATTTCCGATATTTCGGGAACAATTTATCCCCTTTCTTCAGTGCTGGGCCTTTCTCAAGGAAACGGCATGTTTATGTTTTGTTTAGGAAGTCATTGCCCTGCTTTTTAGGGTATTTGTCAAAGCCAGGAAGAATCTAAAGTAGGAGTAGAGGAGAAAAATTGCAACATTTAACATTTTTACTTAAGAGCGCTGGAAAAAACCTTATAAAAGTATGTACCCGTGGTTACACAGCATGCATTTATCTGTTTCTTTGTTATGTCGGGCTAGTGGAGAAATTCGTTTAATTGTATGCAACATTTCTCATTTCAACGTCCTTAGCAATTTTCACCCTGGCTCCAATTTTGTATTATATATTCCATCTCAAACCCGTAGTTTAAAAAAATTGCGGCTCAAAAATATTCATTTTAATTTATTTTATTTTAATTTTAATATTTTAACTTTGCTTCAAAATTTTTACCTAAAGCTCACAAACATTGGAATCCCCCCTTATTTACTAATCATATTAGTATACACATTTTCTATTCGAAATTAACTCTACCACTCTACCCCCCTTTTTATAATATTTAGAACATGGATGCCCATGCCTGCGTGCAGTTAGGTGCATTGTTGCCTGACGGATGAATGCCAGCAATGAAGAAGCATTGAGTCTGTGAAGCGCTGGAATATTTTCAGGTCCTTTGTTCCACTCTACCGGACGATTACCTGCTATCGTGCTTTAATTGTGGGGCTGTAGTTGGAAAATATTTTCACTGTATTTAGTTTATTTCCTTGTACGCAGGGTGATCCTGGAATTCAAATCTATTGTGCTGTTTGTAACAAATATTTGGAATTTATTTTAGAGAGTCAGCAAATTCAGTCATGTTCAAAGTTGGTGTAGTTTAGAGGCAACATTCAATGAGAGTTAGTGTTCAGTCGCTTCGGACGAATTCTATGTTTCTCATATATTTTGCTACCGCCGTGCTTCAAAGCCTAGACCTACTACCAGCACACACCATACACCTGGTATCACTCGTCACAAAATTTCACGGCAATAGTGAAATTCGTGTTTCGGTCATCTTTGAGCTAAGCAAGCAACTCTTTGGAATCGGAACTGGAAAGAAAGGATCCCTTCTCTAATGATCTTTACTAATTGAGTTCACATCAAACAAGAGGAAACTAAATGTAATACAAACACTGAGAACAGGTTAGCAGATTAGAGAAGTGTTCTTAACATTCTTATAATAATGATTTCGGAGAATTGATCGTAGGAACGCGTGCTTTGATTTTACACGCCGTCGAGGCTCCCAAAAACAGATGCTGGAGTATTGAGAAAGACCTTAGTCTGCATCAACTTGATGACGAACCAGACCAATTGGGAAAGAACTTACTTACACTCTTGTGGTCTACAGACCCCTCTTTTCAGGTCGAACACTCCAGTTATTGAAAAAGGCGGTTTCGTCCACGACAGAGGCAACTCATTCAGACCCTGCGTCACTTTGAAGCCGTCAGTCATCTTTTTAGATCAGATAATAACAAGTAATTGTTAACATCCCACTTTAATTGAAGCGAAAGGCTAATTTTCGGCTGACCTAACCAAGGATTCCTTACGTTTTGATGGAGAACTAGAACAAAATAGCTGTGTGAGACATTTTGGGTGGTTATCAGATACGGTTTTAAAAATAAATTGACTACTATTCGAAGAAAGTAAGTGATCAATGATCCCAGGTATACTTAATAGTGGAAAGTTGTTGAATCATATAGTTAAAAGGACTATAATGCACTTGGGCAACCCGTGGATTTTCAAAGACGGAATTGCTAGAACAAGCTGGTATCAATAACTGCGAGGGAAATTTGCCATAGGTAAAGACTGTGATGCTTCACTTAGAAAACATAAACTTACATAGTTTCACTTCTGCAGTATTACACCAAGTGGTTCTGATTTCAATTACAAAACTCAAGAAGTCCTTGCAGCTATGCATACCAGGTATAGAAAACAGTGGAGAAGAATTGTAGTAATAAGATTTTTTCAGTTTCAATTTTTTGACCTGGCTGCACTGCACGGCATCCAGGAGCCTACAATTGATAATACGTCGATGACATAGTGTCCAGAAGAAAACATCTTTGTGGTGTCATCCGGAAGTGAATTTCCAAGCAATGTCCTGGTCAGAATTAGTAAGCACAAATTAAGAGGCACAAATCCACCGCAAAACTACTGATGTCATTGTGTCGTTGTGTTTCATCCAATTCCTAACTATGAAAAGTGTCACCCCCACGAACCTTAATCGCCGAACCTTAAAGTCTTGGAACTCTAGCGTACAGGTAAACTCTTCTCCAACGAAAAGCCGCGATATTACCCTAAGAAGGCAAGAGTGCATTTCAGCTGCCAGCTAACATTGCTACGCTCCGCCTCCTGAGGTTGGTCTTATGGAGGCTTTCCAATATAGAATCTTAATATAGTCTGCATTTAGATAGCAAGAGCAACTGTGCCAAAATTACATCCTTTGTAGACTGCAACCTCAGTAGCTCTTCGCGAATAAAGAGGGGATGAAAATCATCTTTGTCCCAGAAAATTATGCCAGTCCAATGGGCATCCATCTGAAAGCTTCATGCCAATTACTAGATGAAAGATTCGATAGAACTCTTTTAAAGATTTGGTGTCTACTGCACCAAATTGATTCCAGTCAATTGTTGAGGAGTACTGTCTCTACGTACTCGACAAGAACAGCAAGACCAAAGTGTGGAAGGGACTTATCAGAAGTAGCTCTTGCCGCAAATCCTCACCTTCTGTAATTTAGTAACAGTAACAGGAGGTAACAATAAGCGTTCCCTTTATTGGAGTTACACGGTATATCGCGATCAATCCTCCTTGTAGATTCAGATTCAATTAAGGGTCGTATACAATGGTTGCAGCAGAGGTATTAATTTTGGCTCTGCGTCTACTGGTATGAATACTGAACTTACGCTCATTGTATATCCATGCAATCAAGGAATTGTAATCACATATTAAATTCGTGTTCGCGTCAGGGAGCATATATTGAACCCATGTCCGACAAAAAGAAAGTACCCTCGTAAAATATTTTTTCAAAACCCGTTTGGGATAAGGGTGGACTTATCGATAAGGGGAAGTTTCATCGGGAAAGGCCAGGTTAATTTTCGATCTGAATCTTCGTATACTGACCATATAAGCATCCATTGGATCGCTGTGACCCAGTGTTTCACCAATTTTTCATCAACTTCAACACAGCTTTCAGTAGCGTTAGCAATGAGTGTAGCTGCAGTACCCTAACCGAAAGGGGATTTCCGGAGAAGCGCTATGTGACAGGACAAAGTGCGATACTATTTCTCCTCGTTCCTGGTGACTTTCTTTATGCTATCTTGGCCCAAAGTTGTGATAGACTTTAATGGACCTTGACATATTACTTTACATATCGAGACTACGACTCCATGAATTCAAACACATTGGTCAAATTGCTCTGGATTAAGAGATGAGTAAGATTGAAGATAAATACCAACAAAATTAAAATTGTAACACACCAAAAACAGCATCAACTTGTGCTTGTTATTGTCCAGTATTCTCTCATCCCGGTTTTGCGCCGAGGTCCACCAATACCAAATACCCCAGAGACCAATAAACAGAACCCTGTACTGTTCTGTGCTAATAAAAGGGAGTGGAGTAATTCGCGTGTCACGAACTCCGCGAGCCATGGACTCAGAACAAGACTGCTAATTAAGGGCACTTAGGCCTGACGAAAGGTGGGTGGGACAACAGATTCCACAAAAAAGGACCCGTGGAATCCTACACAATTGAAATCAAAGAGAATTCTACTAAAATTTCCAAATTTGTTATGGAAATAAACCTTTACTCGAAAATTTCAGTATTACGGCTTCCTGCTCCCTCCCTACTGAGAGGCCTGTGCTAGTGGTTTTCTTTACTCATACTTATTTCACAAACATGTCGATGATATTTACTGACCTCAAATCATTCTTTGTATGTAGTTAATTTAAATTTTTCAAATTAAGTGAGAGATTTTTTGAAGAATCCACCCATCAAATTGAGCAATGGCATTGCTAGGAAATATTATGTGGTAGTGCTTCTAGCGAATTGAAGACTAACTGAAAAGCTCTTAGCAACAACCAGTATTTCCAACGAACTCATTCCTATTGTCGGAAGTTACTTCTAAGGAAGGAGGTTCGGAGATGACACCAAGAACGGAGCCAAACAGTACGTTGACTGCGGGGATGCCCCACCGAGCCCTCTTACTATGTATCGTTATACATAATTATGTACTTAAACTTCTATCACAAACGAAGAATGCCGCAAAGAAGAGATCTATAGTTTCTCACGAATTGTAGAATATTGAGAACCAGATTTAAATTGTACAATTCGTCAAACTACGATGGAGCAACGAAGAATCCGGAGCACATATTTTCCCCATGTCCGAAAGAGTAAGGACAAACCTAGAGGAAACTCTAGCTGCATTGCTGATATCGAAACATCTGGTGACCAGAATGATAGCCCTCCAGGAGAATTGAAATGCTATGCACTGCATATTTTTTGGTAATGACCATTTTTTGAGCTTCTGCAATACCACATATGGTTTAGATCTGTATCAGAAGAGTCTCCAGCCTGAATAGAATGTTCTACAATCTCCATAGCATTACCAACCCTGCCTATATACCTTCCATTTTCCTTTGACCTTTCCCTTCATCTCAGCCACAATACTAAGAAAACAGCCATGGCTTCATTTTACGAGCCTCGTAACTATCAAATTCCCAAGACTAATAAAATTCTGAATGTTCACACCATCCAAACTGCAAACCAAAAGAATTCGCCAACTCTTCAACTAGTTTCAGACTGTTTGACTAGGATACCAACATCCTCCATCGATTATGGAATGAATTTCTATCGATTTGAATCCAGACGTCTGCCCTATTAATATATGGACGTGTGATTGTTAACGTCTGAATGAATTCCAATCAATCCGTCTGCTACACATGACAGGTGATTCAACTGTTTCAACCATGTGCAAATAAAGACACCATAGATGAAGAAATCAAATGTTTCCAGCTGATATTAAGATTAAATGGCTTCATAGACAATACATTTGGCAGAAGTTTGAAAACGAATGTCATGGATGCAATGAAGCGGAATCACAGGAATTGAATCAAATTTAGTGTCTTGCTGTGATTGTATCGACGAGCAATTTGAAGTAGACTGAAAATAAGCAACGAAATGTATACTCCTCGCCCTCTTTAGTTTCAGGATCCCCAGCTGACTTCACATTTTCTGCTTATATGAGGAAGAAAGACTGCGATTGAAACTGAATAGTCCTTGTTGTCTTTGCCAACAAGCGTCGTTGACATAAACACATGTTCCGCCACCCAAGCTGACTTCAGCTAGAAAACAACTTTTCCTAGAAAGCTCCTCCCCCCTTTAATTTTACAAAGTATCCAAGGAAAATCCTGATAATTCCTTCATTTTTCCATATAGAAGCCAACAAGATGCCTAAAAGCTGTCAATTCATACGACTTGTCTGTTTCAAAATCTCATTCCCAAATTGACTCCTAATATAAAATTCACAAAACCACGGATCACATGCTGATATGCTATCCGGAAGGACAATCTTTGTATAATTCCTTCCAACTTCGAAGGAAAAAAGGTATTTCCATGGTTACAGTTTCCAGGCATCATTCACCTTCGCCTTCCTACTTAGTAACACAAAAAACCTTAACTGAAAATGTCCCTACATCCAATTCGAATTTAATTGCCTCGCATGTTCCGGACACTCCAGAGCAGGATTATTGGTGACCCTGGGTAATATCTTTTCAGTTCACATTAAACATTTTCATACGAAAGCAATACCAAATTTGATTCATTTTGTAATAAAGCAAATCCTAGCGCGGAGGGCGGAAGGTTTCTTGCTCCGTTTACTAGAATTTGCAAAGGAGCAACATTTTGTGTAATTACATTCAAATTAAATAGATGGTGCAAATCGCTTGGGTTTTACTGCCAGAACTAGTCCGTTGAGTATCATTCCGCTGGAAAGTTGCTTCATGCTTGAATAAAAAGACAAGAGAATTGTCTAATTTACATAATTTGAGTTTTTGTATTACTTACAATCGTTACCAGGGTGCTATGAGGAAATAAAATATGCTCGAATTAGCTTGTGACATTAAATGAATTTCTTGGGTAATCGCTTTGGTTGAGTGCCTTCAACGACGCTCTCCGGATCGAGTCTTGAATTCTGGCTGAAGAATCCCAGAAATTTTAAGCTTCATTTAATAATTGACAAATTTGTAGGTCCTCAGTATCATTTACATTTTAACCTGAATTCTCTTGAACACTTCAGTCCCTCGCGTGTCATTCAACAAAACTTTAGGGAACATGAAAAACAAACTAAATCGACCAACCAAAACCACTTTGACTCCAAGTCATCACTCAGAAGCTACGCTCTTCAGGCACGTCAAAATTTCTATCTAAAAAACATTGGGCCAGAAGCCTCATCCACTTTTTTGAATATTATTTTCAGCAAATCAAACCTTACATCTTAATACACAGAAAACACAATTTCGTTTGCTAATAATGGTAAGATTGGCACAGACTTTTACTATTACTAATTTGCTCCTATTCCTATTTTCAATTCCCTATATCTCATTTCAATTCCACAACTTTAAAACTTAACTTCTTTTAGGTATTCGTTTTCATGATCATTTTAACTGTGTTAAAAATGTCTACTCCAGAATAATTATATAATTATGTTATACACATGTCCATGTTATCGAGCAATTAAATGAATTTCGCTCAAGCGGTTCCGCTCGAGCAATGGAGAAATGAACTATTTGTATGCAGAAGCATAGCCTGGACTTTTTATTGCGAGCGAGTAATAAACGGGTGTTTTCTTTTTTGTCTCGGACGACCAATCGACATGAGCAATGACAAGGACAACATATCTGATGTCTGGAAGTTTTTTTTTAACTTCTTTTATTATTGTACCTTCCACTTTTTGCAGAACTAACAATATCTATTCGAATATTATTCACTAAAACAGACATAAATTCCTCCCTAGCTTGTAGAATTTCTGATTATTAAAAGGCTACCTTTAGCACTATTCTAAGGTAAAGGCTGGATTAATTTTGATAATTTCAATGAGAGTTACTCTACAAATTTCCAGCAAGAATATTTGGGTGGTTTTTTCAATTTTTCTCGGTATTTATTAGTTTGAGTAAGTATTTCGCGAATGCTCAACATATTTGTTGGGGCAGTAGCAAATGCAATCCAAGAGGAGAGAAGCTATTTGATTTCATCACTTCATCTGGTCTTATGACTGCAAACGTAGGGTCCGAGACCGAGAAGAAGCGAAGTAATTGACCTAACAATCTGTACCCGAAAATTGTTAGAGTTGATTACACACTGGCGAGTGCTAGACGAGGTCTCACTGTCAGATCACCGATATCTAGAATTCAATCTGACTATTGCGGGCGAACAGTCTGCAGTACAAAGATGGAACCCTAGGAAAACGGATTGGGCAAAGTTCAATGAACTTCTTGGCAATAAAGTGCAGTTCGCTAGGCGACTAAGGACTCCTTTGCTGCTGGAAGATGAATTGAAAACTCTAAACGGCACACTTTTAGAGTGCTATGAAGAGGCTTGTCCTATTTCCCGGCATGGCATGGCATCTATCCGGCAATGCTAAAGGAGGGTATGGAGCATTTAGAGCGACCTCTAAGAAATATTTTTCGAGGATGTCTTGCTCTGGGCTACGTGCCTTCTTCTTGGCAACAGGTTAAGGTAGTTTTCATACCGAAACCTGGGAAAGATGACTATTCTAATCCAAAGAACTTCAGACAGATCAGCTTGACTTCATTCTTGCTGAAAGGTTTGGAGAGACTGGTGGAACGTCACATTCGTGGAAACGCACTTAGGTCACACCCACTTAGTGAAAACCAACATGCTTACCAACGTGGAAAGTCCTGTGAGTCTGCTCTTCATTCTTTGGTCACAAAGATAGAGGATGCAACTTTGAATGGTGAGTACGCGATGGGGGTGTTCGTGGACATTGAAGGGGCTTTTGACTGTGCGCCTTTTCAAAAACTTTGTGATGCCGCCAGAGCACATGGTGTTGATGATGCTTTAATTAAGTGGATCCATGCTATGCTAACGCAAAGATTGTTGTGCGCTGAGGTAGGGGTCGATCGCTACCTGACTACAGAAGCAACGAAGGGCTGCCCCCAAGGAGGTGTGCTTTCGCCGCTTCTGTGGAGTATGCTGATCGACTCATTGCTATGCGAACTGCAAAATTTGCCAATACACGCTCAAGCTTATGCTGATGACGTGGCTGTACTTGCTGTTGATCGAGATCTTGGAACGGTGTGTAGGAATATACAGCGTGCCGTTGATTTGATAGACAGCTGGTGCCTTAGACATGGTTTGTCAGTTAATCCAAATAAAACCACAATGGTTTTATTCAAAAAAAGGAAAAAACTGGATGGACTTTGTCTCCCTGAGATGAGGGGTGCTACCCTTCAACTCTCCGAAGAAGTGAAATATCTGGGGGTCACTCTAGATAAAAAACTTCTTTGGAACAAACATGTAGAGGTAAAGATGAAACGAGCTCTCACAGCTTATGAGCTGTGCAGACGGACCTTTGCCTCGACATGGGGACTCAGGCCTCATGTGGTAATGTGGATATACGTTGCCATCATTAGGTCGATGTTCGTATATGCATCCGTAGTGTGGTGGGTTAAGGTGAGACAAAAAGGTTTTCACCGTAAACTAGACGCACTGCAAAGAACTGTTTGTCTGGATATCACTGGTGCCATGAGCACGACATCCGGCGAAGCCCTGAATGTACTACTCGATTTGCAGCCCCTGGATATATTTATTCAAAGCACTGCAATGAGAGCAGCTCATAGGCTAATTCGATTAGATCTATGGGAAAACAACGGATGTGGGGAGCACAGAGCATTGGAAGAGTTACTGGGAGGACTAAATCCAGTTCTTACAATTCCTTCCGATTCTCGTGTCCCCATACATCTGTTTGATAGAAGATATGTAGTTACCCTGAAGCGTAGAGAGAACTGGGAAGACCCAGAGGAATGCGTGGCGGGATATACGGAAGTCTTCTACACCGATGGCTCAAAAACAGAAGAGGGTTCTGGAGCCGCAGTCTACCTCTCGAATAAAAACGAGAAGTGGGCTTTTCCTTTGGGACAATATGCAATGGTTTTTCAAGCCGAAGTTTATGCGATCCTAAGGGTGGCAAACTGGGTGATTGACGAGCGGTTGAAGGGCAGGCGCATCGCAATCTGCAGTGACAGTCAAGCTGCACTGAGGGCATTGAGCAGTCTTTTGATCACCTCGAAAATCGTTCAGGAATGCAGAAACCGTTTGAACTCCATGTCTAGATTCAATACGGAACTACTCTGGGTACCTGGTCACTGTGGCATAGAGGGAAATGAAATCTCGGACGCTTTAGCGAAAGAGGGGTCAATCTCCCCTATGCCGGGACCGGAGCCAGCAATTGGGGTGTCAGTAGCACTGGCTAAATCTGTTTTCAAAAATTGGGAACAAGTTTCCCATAATGACAGGTGGCAGAGCCTAAATGCTGCTCGACACACCAAACTTTTCCTGCCGGAACCGAACATACGTACCGCAAAGTTTATCCTGTCGAAAAGCAAGAGGACTTGCAGGTGTATTGTGGGTATTCTGACAGGCCATAATTCACTAGCTGTGCATATGTTCAGAATAGGAATTACCGAAGATGATACGTGTCCCTCCTGTAATGAGGAAGCGGAATCCACGGAGCATTTCCTATGTGAATGCCCCGCCTATTGACGCATCAGGCATCAGATCTTTGGTGCCGATGTCCTCCAATTGCGACGGGTAGCATCACATCCACTAACGGAAATCCTGCGATACGTTAACGAATCCGGAATATTCCGTTAGACGGGGAAGGCGAGTACAATGTGCCAACACGGCCTGAGCGCTCAGAAGCTGTAGCTTCTCCCCCACCATACATACACACACACACACACAAGTATTTCGTCATAGTCATCGTCAAGAGGTATTTAGATTTCGATGTAATCTACTATGCAAGGTGCATTTAGTATTATTCGAAGGATCTTCGACTGAGTTTGTTGGATCAATTTGATGTTGTAAATCTTTGTTGCACCCCTTAGCTGAATTCCGTAGGTCCACATGGATTTAATTATTAACTTGTAAGAAACTAACTTTTTATCTAGTGATAAACTAGAAATTCAGTTGATTAACCAGTAGATACTCTTTACTTTTGGTCCCATTTGCGTTCCTTTAGCTTCGATGTCTCTTCTCCATATAAGATATCGATCAAGCTGGAAGCAAAGATATCTGACATTGACAGTTTGTTGTATGTTGATTCTATTTAACGAAACGGGTGCGCTCGTTTTCCGATTCAGAGTAAATGTAAAGCAATGTCGAGAAAGACGTCGAAACAGTATCTTTTTTTGGTGGAAAGCTTGTCTTGCAGAAACGATACGATGAGCTGCTCTGTTGTGCTATGCTTTTCTTGAAAGTCGAATTGATGGTAGGAGAATATATTGCGACTTATTAGGAACGACAGATTCTTTGAAGCTAGTAGTTTTCCAAACACTTTTGGCAAAATAGAAAGTAGGCTTATCGTGCGGTAAGATGATACTTGCGTCGGATTTTGTCCCGGTTTTGCAACCGTAACTATAACAGAAGTTCTCCACATGTTCCGGAAATAAACGTGTCGTCACGTTAAAGATTCACATCCTTTTTTAGGATAAGTTCTCTGATGGTGCGAACAGCATTTTTAACTCTGAAGCGGAGGTTCGTTTTGGCAAATGAGGGAGAGCATCGTGGAAGTTGAACTTTGTGTTTCACTAAGTTGGGTGAAAAACATTTTATAAATGAGTCTCCAGTACAGCACCCTTTTCAGCACCACATAGCCTAGTCACCATTTCACAGGTGCAAGGATTGTGAGTGCTGTTTCGTTGTTTTCAGATTTCTACAAGCTTCCCAGAAAGAATAGTCTGCATATGCCGTCGAAGTTAAATCTCTGAGGTAATTTTGCATATTCTGCTGGTTTTTGATCGTTCGGAGCTTTTCTTAGGGCTTCTGTTGCCTCTGACAGTTCGGCTCTTAACTTTAGAGAACGATGTATTTGCCATGCCTTCACATTTCGTTTTTTTGTGGATCATCTTTAGGATACGCGCTGAAGGCTTGTGTCGGTTGGCTGCCCTTTGGTTTGGTTTTATGGACAGCCGTGCAGCCATTTACAGGATATTAGTGAAACTCTCAATGGCTAGATCAATCATATTCAGAGGTATTCAATTGGCTAAGTGTAGTATTTGAACCACTTTATAATTTCCTCTGGAACGCTGTCTGAACATGTATATAATAACAGGGGAGTGATCGGATGAGAGTTGGTAACATGGTTCAGCTGAAATCTTTTCCCAATAAATACTTTTTAGCACATAATGATGGAAATGAATCTGATCATATTCTACATAAAATAACTTACTCATGCTGCTTTGATGCCATCGGTTTCATTGCACGGTATGGGTTCTTAGGTGTTAAGATAATTTTTCTAGAATAAGCTTAGCATATACTTTCTACAAACGATTTACAGAAGGTTGAGTTAGGCAAAATAGCCTAACTGCTAGAAATAACCTTGCCCGGTGGCCTCGCTCATGATATCTAACGCCGTAAAGTTTCTTTTCGAAGATACGTTGAATCCCTGATTTTAGCCAATAAGCTATGGCTTTAAACGACTCAGAGAGCGTAATGAAATATAGGCCGATTCTTGTGAAAAAGTCATGAAAATCGAATTAAACACCGCGTAATAAAGTTGTAGCTCTCTTAACGAAAAACCTGTATCATGGCAATATCAGCAATAGTCGCTTGTAGATGCTTCTGTAAAAGGCAAGCGCAGGTAGCATGAATTTGGGGCAGTATGTTTCACCGCGAGGAGGCAAGTAAGGTACGTAGGGATCAATTCCGCTCCTAAAAGCCCAATTAGCGTTCTGGTGGGCCGTTTTGATACCCCAAATTCCTAAGACCATAGTTGCTGTAATAAGAGCAAGGGGAACAGAGTCTGGTCGGCTCAAATGTTCACAGCCAACCCAAAGCATTCACAAAGAACAGAATCTCCCCACCCTACAACTAGAGATTCCCTTGGGTTAATGAAAGAATGGTTTACCTATTGGCCGGTTTACCAGATTGGCTCTAGCTAGAACCGGGTAATCGCCAAAGGAAAGCTTGAGGGTTTCACCCTCCTCAGTGGGACGCCGACTCGCGGACTTTCCTCTATGTTCCTATCACTGAGAATCCAGAGGAGGATAAATTTTAGCGGGCCGCCCAAACTATTTAGCAGGTCCCTGCATTCCCCAGAATGGTTACGCTACGCTCGGTGCTCGGATCATGCCCCATCCAGGCTTCCAATATCGCCTGTTCTTCTGCTTGGGATACACTGGCGAATCCTGGGAGTTCGTATAAATCGGCTACGCTACCTGTATCCGAGAACATACCCGCACCGAGTCCGCAGACCATCTTCAATCCGTTGATGAAATATACTGTGTGAAAACCGTGCAGCACGGAGCTTCAATCGGTCCCTCTTGCTTTAGCATAGGGTAAGAATCCACCAACAGGTAAAACTCTTTCGGACAGTTCGTCTTCAGCCAAAGCGCAGTCCTCGAACTGTACCAAAGAAAGGTAACTGCAGCCAAAAGAAAACTGACACTGCAGTTTCTCCTTCTAGCAGGACCGACTCTGCACCCAAAAAAGCTCGGCATGCAACCGCTAAGACAAAGCTGCCGCAACTGATAGTCATTTACGACGATACCAAACTATCTGGCTACGATACTGAGCGATTCAGATCGGCTAAGAGTAAAGCCCTCTGAAATATTGAAAGACACCGTATCGTACAGTGCTCTCAGGGAATGGGGTCACTGAACAGATATTACGGTAATAGCAACATCTTGGACAGAATGCCATCAGGAGAACTTTGAACATCTCCAACAGACTATGGAATTCTCAACTAGAAAAGAGTGAAAAACCAGCAATGAGTTATATTTTTCACCGATGGATTAAATGGGAGTGAAATTGGAGCAACAACAAAGACGCAGTGTACCTGAGTCGTACAGTCTCCAGGGCAGGCTAATCGACAGATGAGGTGTGATCTGATTCCTAAGCAAACTATAGATAATTTGGCCGCTTTAAGGTCAGCGATGATATCCTCCAAATTATTTGTCAGTTGTTAAGTATCTGTGATAAATCTAGGAAAATTTGGCCTTTATAATAATTGTTGCCGCAACAATCCATGTTGGATCAGGGCATTGAAGTGCGTTAAACCACTTCATTCAAGACTATAACGAAACACTACAGTACACTAGGAGGCGATGTGGTCAGCATTGCGCTGGGCCGAAAACGAGTCGACTGGTATCCGACATCCAGTCACGATAACAAATCCATCTACCTCTAGTGAGATTTGAACCGCGACCTTCCGCTACGACAGCCCGACGTTCTAACCACTTGAGCCGCCCAGACACAAATTTGGCCATACTAAGTCAAAACCTAGCTACAAAAACTTACCGACTACATGACCCTACCATTTTTAATAATATTTAGTTTTGGAAACTTTGCTAGGAAATGGAGAATTTCAATTTGTTCCCGTTGCAAGTACTGCTTGACAACTTTTGCAATGTGAATTCCTACATTATCGCCATCATCAGTGTCACAAACCAGTATCAGGTCTAGGTATGCCTTAATTAGGAACTCCAGACATCCCGGTTTTGTGCACGGGGTCCACCAATTCGATATCACTAAAAGCTGTGTGACCTCCTGGCCTACACCATCGTTCCATCTAAGGCAAGATCTGCCTCTCTTCTTTTTCCACCATACATATTTGCCCTTATAGACTTTCCGGGCTGGATCATCCTCATCCATACGGATTAATTGACCCGCCCCAACCAAACCTATTGAACCGAATTTTGGTCACAACCAGATAGTCATAGTATCGCTCATAGATTTCGTCGTTATGTAGGCTACGGAATTGTCCATCATCATGTAGAGTCCGAAAAATACTTCGGAGGATTCTTCTCTTGAACGGAGCCAATAGTTCGGCCAGGTCTGCGAGGAGTACATGAGAACAATGATTTCGTCTTGTACAGTAAGAGATTTGACCCTACGGTGAGACGTTTCGAGCGATTCCCTAGGTAACATTTATCTCGCACTATCCTCTCTCCCTCCCCAACAATTCTAATTAACTAGTTCTTAAACTGGAAATACGAATTATAAGATGTTTTGAATGACCTCGAACAAGTGACACCCGGCTAACCCAGGATTTGAACTGGGAAGAGAACATCAAGAACTTTGATGGACCAGTAGCTTACTTCAAACTATAATTTTTATTTTACAGTGTAGGTATATATCATAGTGGGAATTCTCACCGGTCATTGTCGGCTGAACTATCACCTAGAAAAGCTAGAGATATCTACGGACACTGCCTGCAGGTTTTGTGAGGGGGAGGACGAAACCTCTATACACGTCCTGGGACAGTGTCCGCCACTTGTGCAAAGTAGGTCGAGACATCTGGGAGAACACTTAATACCAGATGCAAAGCTGAAACATTTGGAAGTGGGGAACATACTAAAGTTCCTAACGGTTACAGGCCTGCTTGAGATGCTATGCTCAATAGGTACACTATAACCAGTAAAAGGGGCACAATAGTTCTTCAAGGACGCGGTGCGACTTTCCCTTAACAGAATAATAATAATAGATATATACTTCGGGAGCCACTTACCCCCCTCATCAGTACAAAGCTAGGTTTGTAGTTTGGAGTAAGCTATTGATCTATCAATCTTAGGCTTGACTACAAATAGAAGACAACATCGAACATCAAGAAGCTGTTCTTGAAATGACTCAACCGTTGCACTGTAAAAAAAAGTTCTCCAAACAATACTTGGAGGACTACGTAAGTACAGTAGCTCAGGTTTACAGGCTCAGAAAGAATAGGCAGACTATCATGCACCTTCCATGTGATTACTAAATTTCAACTAGAGATGATCTCCAAAAAATTGCTTGTTTTGGGGGGTAGAGTATTGTTACCTTTCGCAAACTCTGCCTGGCTCTAAGATTTGGCTCCCGGCAATTTTTACTCCTTCCGCCTTATAGCGCTCATAGTTTTGTGAACTAGGTCAACAAAACGGCGAAACATTTATCTATTTACCCTACTTACTGATATCATGACTCCCATCATGACTCTAAGCACCACCTTTATATTTTCCAAGGTGATCACACGGCGCGAAGATTAACCAAACCAAATGGACAAACTATCAAATATTCCGCTTTTCGCAATGCGATATTGGTGCTCAGTTAATTGCTAGAAAAAGTGGAACCTGATAATAGCATCGACAAATACTTTGACGAAAAAGGTCTTACATTTCCAAATTCAATTAAATCCACCAAATTTGAAGAAATTTGTTGTTGATATGAATAGACCCAGGGTTTGAAGTTATTATATTAAAGTGTCTTTACTTTGAACCGCTGAGAAAACTAGGCCCCTTTCTTCCTTCTCCCCTCCTTCCACCTTCTTGGCGGGGTTTAGCAGACTGAACAAAAATCAAGGTTGGTGGGGACTCCCAACTCACAAGGTTGGTGCACGCACCGAGAAACTCGATAACAGTCACCGGAGTGAATATTGAGATGGAAGCTTTCAAATTTACGAAATTCACTGAAAGTATGCCTGGATTGGTGTTCTATAAAAGCCGCGAATATATAAGATGCGCAATGGACCGAACAATGCTGTTCTCCTGAAAAAATAACAGTGTAGGTGTCATTCAATCAAAACAGAGCTTGTATCAATAAGTCTTGACAAAATTCTGGCTTCTATTATTGAGTACTAAGCAGGATAATCCATATTTTCCACAATTTTCCAACCATTACATAATAGTACGTATCATACCACATGCACCACTTACAAGACCGGGAAACTTCGTTGGTACCCACCAATTTGTCGATAGCATTAGCTGAGTGTGACACCATAAATCTTATCACATACCGTGGCTGAGTAATTTGCGGTCTTTAACAACTACTTGAATTAATATTGAAGACTTGTTTGTTCGCCACATTTTTATGAAGTCACGTATGGATGATGCAGAATAAATACCCCGACGCGAAGTACAGTCCATGTTTTGCGACTTTGCATTCACCCATACCCGGGGCTGAATTATGGAGCTAATAAAAGTGGCAACGTAGAGAGGTGCGAACGAACTTGAGTAGATCAATAGAGTGATAATTCCAGTTAAATATTCCCAGCTAGATTTAGAAATGTGTTATCTATTTGGAATTGGTAGGTATTCGGGGACTGACTTGATGACTTAATGAAGACACCAAGTTCAATGAAAATATCACATTAGATTCTTTTCGGTAGAGTCATCTTAAATAAACAGAATCATTAGCAAGACGCAGGGTTTCTTTATGAAATACCGGAACAGTGTAGCTAGTGACGAGGAGTAATATATTCAATTAGTTTGAGGCAACGTACTCTGTACTATCCTCAGTTAAACAAAAATAAAATGCTGAGATCAGGGAAAGAGATAAATAGAGTATAGTTGAAGCTATTCCGCTATGCTCAATCCTACCTGATTTCTCTTAGTGACAGGTCCCGCGACAGGCCGACCAAGAAAATGCATACAATGTCGTTACAAACATGAAGATCAGATTGAGTCACAAGCCTCGGAGAAATGTTAGGACGTCCACCTCAGTCGACGCGGCAGGACGGGCCCCGGTCCTGTCGAGAAATGGGCAAGAGTTCTTGACACATGGACGGCGTCAGGACGTAAACAAGTTAGTCCGAACAAAACGAACAAAACAAATACGTGTCTAAATATTGGTACCCTGACTGGTAAGACCGCGGAACTCGCAAGAGCCCTTCGGAAAAGGCGTTTTGATATCTGCGCTCTGCAAGAAACCCGATGGTCTGGTTCCAAAAGTTGCGACATTGAACGCAAACGCAAACGAGGTTGGCACACATATGCAACAATATGGTGTTAGCATTGCCATCTCAGAGCGTTTCCGTGATGCCATTATAGAACTCAAACGATTTGATGATCGACTGATGAAGCTCACCATTATATCAGCTGATCGCACTACTCCCTTCTTCACCGCGTACGCGCCACAGACAGGTCAACCTGATACCGAGAAAGATGCCTTCTGGCAACTTCTCGATGAAAAGACTTGTCACATGCCCTTAATGGTCATGTGGATGAAAAAGCAGACAGTAAGAAGTGCCACGGGGGAAAGGGGTTCGGAGTACGCAATGAGGGTGGCGAGCGTATAATCGCTTTTGCGGACACACATGACCTTTTACTTATGAATACATGGTTCATGGAACGATTGTCTCATCTTCCTACATTTTATAGTGAGAACAGCAAAACACAAATCGACTATATTCTCAGAACGCGCCGACATTTCACCACTGTCACTGATTGCAAAGCCATTCCCTATGAGACTATTGCACCTCAACACCGGTCGTTGATTGCCGTCCTGCGAATTGAGCCACCGATAAAACAGCGTGAGGAACGCACTGGCCCGCGGCGCGTTAAATGATGGCGATTTGGTGAGAAGAAACGATCTCACTCACACGATTACCGACCATTACGAATGTGGAATGTGGAAGACTCGTGGAACCAAATGAAAGACACGACCCACGGCTTCTGCAAACCTCGGGGTCACCAAGCGGTACATCAACCGAGATACTTGGCTTTGGAATGATGATGTTGAAGTGAAGGTCCGTGAAACGAACGCCTCTACCACAAATTTCTCGACGATAAAACGCTTGCTAAATGGCAAAATTATAAGGGTGCCAACCGGGAACCAAAGAAAGCAGTCGCTCCAAGCGAACCATTACAAAAATCTACGATAAACTGGACACTCAGGATGGCGAGAGAGATCTGTATCGACTTGCTAAAAGCCGTAGTGAACGTGCACAGAATATCGAACACTTCTGTGGTGTTAATGGTGCAAAGGCACTTTGCTTACCAACCGTCCGACAGATAGAATTCGCTCATCCTCCACTTCCACAATCATTGCCGACATTTCGACCAGTTCCACCTGCCAGCGCAACTGAAGTCGAGGAGGCAATAAAACGAATTAAATCGGGAAAAGCCACAGAACCTGATGACATCGCATCCGAGCTCTGGAAAGCGAAAGGGACCCAACACTGTGGCTCAGTGAATTCTTTAATCGGGTTATTCAGGAAGAAAGAACACCATCTGGTTGGCAAGAAAATACCACTGTTCCAATATGGAAAAAGAAAGGTAGTCCAGCAAAATGTTCAAATTACCGTCCGTTCCGGTTACTTTCCCATACAATGAAGATTTTTGAACGCATTCTTGACAACCGTATTCGCGAAATCGTTGAAATAACCGTGAATCAAGCCGGATTTGTCAAGAACTGCGGAACTACTGACGCAATACACGCTGCGCGGTTACTCATGGAGAAACACCGTGAGAAGCATCGCCCTCTTTACATTGCATTTCTGGATCTAGAGAAATCATTTGACCGTGTGTCACACGAACTCATCTGCTATGCTTTACGACAACACTTAGTGCCAGAAGAACTCGTGCGCTGGGTTCAATTGCTCTACCACAATCCGAAAAGTAAAGTTCGAAGTATAGCGGGTGTGACACCGTAACACGGGATATCCAACGTCCAGCTATAGGGCTTTATGCAGATGATATTTTCCTAGCATCTGATAGCAAAAATGATCCTGAGCAACTTGTCCAAGAATGGAATGATCGCCTCATGGAATACGGTCTCAGATTGAATCTAAAACTGAATTTTTGACGGCCGATCCCCATGAAACAGGCACAATCACTGTCAGTGGCAGTGATTTGCCCAGAACTGAGTGATTTCAATACCTCGGGTCAACACTATCAGCTAATGGAGAATTTCGTTATAAAATTGCTTCACGCATTCACGTAACCTCGATGAAATGGCGTTCCACAACTGGTGTTCTTTGTGAACGGCGTATCAACGAGCATCTCACATCTAAAATTTACCGCAATGTCGTCCGTCCTGTCGCTCTCTATGGTTCTGAGTGTTGGCCAACTATAAAAGACAATGAACAGCGTCTTGCGGTAATGGAGACGAAGATGTTACGTTGGAATAGTGGTGTGACACGTTTTGATCACATCCGAAATAGGGATATCCGCGATCGATATGGGGATGGTATGGTCACGCAATTCGTGTTAACGAGAGTTCACTTGCCAAGATTGATCTGAACATCGAAGTCGATGGTAAACGACCAAAAGGCAGGCCGAAACAACGGTGGCTAGATACGACGGATGGGAATTTAAAAGCCTCGAGATCGCACTCAGATCAGGCATTCGATAGAGTCAAATGGCGAAACAGATTATGACGAGCCGACCCTCTTGTGAACGGGACAAAGGCTGAAGAAAAAGAAGAAAGAGAATGCTTGAAACTTTTTCAAAAATAATGACCAGTTGAGATCAATAAGAAGAAGAAATACTATAAGGCTGACAAATCTTCAGAACGGATTTCTACCACGAAGTATTCTGACCAATAGTCACCAAAATGCAGGCTAATATCATGTGCGAATAATTTCTTGTTCTCTAAAATTAAGAACTCTCGAAGTTTCCAAATGGCAGATGACCCTCAATAAAACTTCTAAGTACTGCCAATAAACAACATTAAACAACGGTGCACCACAGCAAATCCAGCGATGCTGCCATCAACAGTTTCTCACTTTTTGTGGCTGAGAATTTGTAGAACACGGTGGACATTCCCCACAATTCTTCACTCTCTTTTATCTCTCCTCTGTCTCACAACCGTCCCAATCAAACTTTGCTACAATACTCAGACACTGGATATCCTAGTCAACATATTTCCGTCAGTCAGTGAAAACTCCGTTCTCTACAGTTAATAATATATCTCATGAACCACTGGTATTTGCTTTCCTCATTGACGCCCAAGGACATCAACTTCGTCCTGTTGTTTTACTTCGTAGAGAATTTATCTAAATTCTTCCTTCCTGCGTCTTCCTCAGCAGCTCAACCCTTGCACTTTGAGTCTCATTTTTCCTATTTCTATAAAGCATATTAAAAACTACATCCTTTTGACACAATTATTTTTATTTGAATTACTCTTGCTGCGGCAAATTTTCTTCTACTAACCTATCAACGATGGGAACGAGAAAGTAGCCCATTGGGTACAACTGCTCCTTGTACCCTTTTCTGCGTCAAAAATTCATACAATATTAAATAGACGATTGATGCACAGCTTGGAGCTTCTGAGTATAAACGATGATCACTTTCTATGCACTACTCCCACATAGCATCAAAGAGAGGGCGTTGGTACGGAGGTACTTCTACTTAATATTGAAGTATTTGCATTTCCTGATTCTAAACATCGAATTCAGTACTACCGTCGATAGAAACAACGCTCTCTAGAAATAGGAACTTTCCGACGCCCAAGTCGTTCTGATCGTTAATCCAAACAGAGAGTGGGATAAATTTATCTTCAGTTCAGATTCTACATGCTTTCTTCTGCAAATCTAGAGTCATTTGGCTGAAGTCCATGACTCGGTGAAAGAGCAAGCAGTTGTCAACAGTGTAGTCGAAGTATTTGAGGAGAGACGGCATCTTCATTGAATCCTTCCTCGTTATCTAGTAAAGGCTGCATGAAGGACACCCCAGTAACGGAAAGAAAAAATGTCGATGACAAAATACAGCCTTGGTGGACTCCGCTTTGTACTTCAAATTTCTCTGAGATTTTTGCAGATTTTAGTTCCTTCGGAATGGTCCGTCTACGTAGAATATTCCAGACACATTCCCCGTACACGCTTTGAAGGCCTTCTTAAAATCGATGAAAGGTTCATTGAAAGGGATTTCAACACCGCAATGTGTATCCAAAACGGTCCAAAAGGTACTAATATGGCTGGTACAGGAGGATCCAGAGTGGGAACCAGCCTGCTGTTTACTACTCAACATTTTGAGAGATGGTTGAGTCGCCGTTTTTGCCACTGAAGATGGGTGCTTTTCATTAAAATCTTGATCGTTCCTCACACTCTTAGGGTGCCCATGGTTCAGTCCACAGAGAATAAAGGGCTTCAAAAACTGTTTCGAGAAGAAATCGTCAAATCCAGCCGTTTTACTCCATTTGAAGGAGTTGATCGCAAAAATATCTTCGCTTTTGTTAGAAGGAGTACATGAAACCCACATGTTAGGGTGGTTTGCCGCATAATCCGCAAAAGGTGGAACTTCACCGGATGTTATAGGACTCAAAATAATGATAAAGTGCGCCTTCCACATCTTCAGCTGTTCGCCATCCTGGATGCATAGCATACCATTATCGCCCGTCAATCTTCAATGCTACTCAAATCCCAGCGAAAACAGCTACAGCAGGCGGAACTATGCTCCTGGTCGTTTAGCGGTTTCGACGCTGTGGTGTCCATTACGGAAGCCCGAACCAATCACCAAGTCAGACGACTCCTGCCGTTTATCCATACCTGCCCTCAAATTTCTCCTCATTCTCACTTTTGGTAGTGCATTTTATATTTATACCTAACTGCCGGGTGTAGTGACAGCTTATTCAATGAGTAATCTCCATTGCTGGCTAAGAGTCCTCTAAATCGCCCTCGAAACACCTAGCGCAGAACAGTTCAAGAGGGGGGCAAGGAGAGAGCCCAATCATATTTCAGCGAACTGGCAACGAGGGGGTGGTTGGTGCGCTATAGCTCATTTAGTGGACAACGGCAACCATACATACATAGTTTCTTCCAAACTAAAGAAACTACAATAGGTTCTACTCCTTTTCTTACTATACTGGGTACTTGTGAGTTAATCAATTGGAGCTATACGACCTCCAATTCTCCGAAAAGTTTGCTTATATCTGTTCCGTTCACCAGGTGTACAATTATCAAATGCGGATTTTTTCTGTAAAACAACATGGTCCTTTCGGAAAAATAATAAAAGCAGGTTTATTTAACGTATGTTCCATTGCTAGTTATACCTTTTCCTTATTATTCAGGCAATTTCTAGAGACAACGCTAGTACGAATCCTCGGCCTTCGCGACGAATCATTTATCGAGTGAATTTTTCATATCTTTCTAGGAACTCAAGCTCTGCTCAACATGAATGTGACCCATCAATGCAAACGGGTGTTAATAAGAAGGAACAAAGTCTGGCGAATAAGCCGCATATGGTGTTATGAACCGGTTTTAGCATATATAATGAAGCATTGCCATGAAGAAAAATACTCTTGCGTTACTTCTTTTGGTATTCTGGCTGTTTGTCAATTATCAAACGGTTCAAATCATTCAACTATTGTTGGTAGCCACTAGTATGGACTCAACAGATCTTACTAGACCATACCTTTCCGGCCCCAGCAAACACACAGTCTACCCATGATTTTTTCTGCTTTGGTGGGTGGATGCAGGTGATACCGTCATAGCGAACACCCCAATGAACCACCACTTAGGCAAAGGTACTCTTGGTGCTAATTTTGAAGCTTCTTTTAAACTCTGCCATTATTAAATCTTCTGTCTGCAAATGGGCCGCACGTCTTTTGTAAGCTTTTAATCTCGGGGCCGTAGATCTTCTGTAAGCTTTTAGTCCTAAGTCTTCATTGATTATACGAGATATTGAATTTTTCGATGTTTCAATATCCCGGGGCATAGTTTTTTATTTACGCTTCGGGTTTCTTCAGATTCGAAAATCGATTGCTTTGATGGCCTGCCATGCCCTTACAGTACGTGGTCTTACCGATCTTTGACAATCTTTCACATCACCAGTATCCTCAAATAATTTCATTGCACGTTAAAGATACGGCTTATGCCGAGTGGCTTTAGTGTTTTGATTATCACACTTTTTTCCACCCGGACTTATGTAGCGGTATTACCCCGGACACCACCTTAGTGTGATGAGGGAGTCTGCATTAGTTTACTACTACACTAAGGGTGTCCAAAACACCTGGAGATGGAAGCAATGGGTTATAACTCTGCGACTTTGAGAAATCAGGTCGTGTCCGAGGTACGGATTTTGGAAGCCTAACCAGATATGTCCCCCCAAGGAGAAATCTATGGAAGACATGCTCTCTACTTGAGAGAAAAACCTGCACCCGGTGTTTACGACGCGATCATGAGAGGAACTGACAACCTGACTACGCCCAGCTTGTCATTGTTACTATTGCCTAATTCTTCCGGAAAACGAGAGAGTAAGGCTCGGCAGAAGGAGACTTCAGCCGCGAAGGAGAGGGAACTACAGGCTTGCCTGTCAGAACCTTCTCTTCCGCCTCTACCAGGAAAAGAGAGATATCGGACGCAAAAAACATGAGCAATCGGCGAAGGGTGAGGACAAGCGGGTAACCTCGGTTAGATCCACACTTTTCAGTTAGCAGCAGTTTTTACACTAGACTACACTTATATCTACAAACACAAAGGTTAGTTAAATGAACCTGCATCACGTCAAAGTTTCTTCCTATCTACTGGCAGCAAAACTGGCAAAGCTGCAAAATTGTTTTTATATATTTATAGTGCAATAACCAATTTCGGTTTAAAAAAATCTATAATATCAGTAAAGGGTGCTGGAACTTTTTCGATGGGAGATCATGAAGACCGAAAGCCTACGTTCCGATGTCAAAATCGTTAAAGGCAGCCATACTCAAACAATTCTGTTCCCAGGACTAGCCGCGACCAACTTACCAGATTAATGGCAAGATAAGAAACGTCATAGATGCCTCTACTTACTTAGCCTATGGTTCTTTTTGTCCTCCGCCGATATAAAAACTAAGGGATCTGGTAGCGCATGCAGAATCAAGTGGACTTGTACTCTTAATAGGTTATGATACGAATGCTTAGCATATTTGTTGAGAAAGTAGCAAATGCAATTCTAAAAGAGAGAAGCTATTTGATTTTATCACTTTAGCTGGTCTGATGACCGTGGATGTAAGGTGCACCCCTACATTTGTGGGGCCAAGAAGAAGTGAAGTAATTGACGTAACAATTGATTAGAGATTGGTGAGTGCTAGATGGAGTTTCATTCGTTACTTAGAATTTAGTCCAACTATTGCAGGCGAATAGTCTGTAATACAAAGACGAAATCCTAGGAAAACCGTTTGGAGAAAAATCAATAAACATCTTGGTAACAATCATCATCATCAGGTAAGGTAATGAAGAAGGACACAACTTGTGCTCGATATATACTAATAATGATATCTCGGAAACCTTAGCCAAAGAGGGTGCAATTTCCCCCATGCCCGGAAAGGTACCAACAATTCGAATGACAGTAGCATTGGTTGGAAAAAGCATGTCATAATGACAGGTGGAAGAGTCTTAATGCTGCTAAACACACTAAACTTATCCTGTCAGAACCAAACAAACTTACTGCAGTTTATGGTGTCGAAAAACAGGAAGACTTGTAGAAGAATTGTGGGCACTCTGACTAGCCATATTTCAATAGCTGAGCATATGCTCAGAACAAGGATTCTTTAAGATGATAAGTGCCCATCCTGCGGGATCCCCAGAACGATATCACGAGCCAGGTCAAATTGTGAACCCTAATTTTATCCATTTCTCGCTTTCATCGTAAGCACTTACACTCCATCAACTGCCAAGTAATACACTAGTGTCAACACCACTTAGAGGTGCAGTTGTCATGTATAAAGAAACATTTACGGCTGTTCCTGTCCGCCTTCCTAATATGGGAACGAGTTTATTAATCGAATTGTGTATTTTATTTTATTCGACGAGCCATGAAAAGAAAAACATTTTTCTTTTCTTGGTTACAATATGATTTCTATTTAACAAATACAGTATTTCAGGTATCAGTTGCTCCCTCCATCAACGTTTTCCTTCTCTAGATGGGAACAACTGGTTCACGGAACATCGTATCTGTTAAATAAAAACCCCATTGTAGCCAAAAAATCCATCTTTGTTTCCTTCGCCTGAAACTTTGCATGCCAAACAACTCAAAAATGCCAAATATGATCATGCATGACTAACTGGCCTCCATCTACGAATTTTGTGCACTTTTTGCCATGAGGAATTTTCGATTGAAAGTCCAATCACGCCGCAATTACTTTGTGCAGCGACCGGAATGGACTGCAGAGCTAATAACTTGCTTCCACCAGAATTTTGAGGATTCATTGTAAAGACGTCGTTTTGCAGAGCTCCTCGAGGAGCGCCCTTTAGATGATAGAAGAAACCTGTCGACAGGATCAAGCGACGAATTATTTAACCAAGCTAGAAGCCAATACTCGTTCGCAATCTTCCCCTAAGCAACACATTCCACGATCAACCTCCACGAGAATCACATGCAAATTCAAAGACTCAAATGCTCTCCATATTGAACGCAAAACATTTTATTCAAAGAAGAAAATCGATGTCGACCCGCTCGCCAATTCCCGTCCGCTGAGTCCAATTCGGATTCCAGTTCATTTTCTTCCGCCCTAGACCCGTCACTTTCTTCGCCATCCAGACAGAGAGTTGTCGACGCTGAGTCAAGGCCGTTTACTCCTGGAAAATAAAAAAAACAAGAAAACACGGAGCCGGCCGACATCCGCACGGGAACAATTCTGTGTCACAACAAATCGCACTTTTGACGTTTCGGAGGGTGGAAAACAACTCGGCCTCGGCCCAAACAACAAATCAATTGGCGGCCGCCAAACGGTGGCTCGCCCCGCTGGCTGCGGCGCTCGTCCTCCCACCGCCCTCGCCTAAACACACACACGCGCGGATCGAATTGCGATCGAAAACGCATTCTCGCGATGTGAGTGGTGTTTATTGATGTTTTGCATGACTGGCTGTGGGTGGACGGCGGCTAGCGAGCGGGCGGCGGGCCTCCCCGTTCAGCGGGCACGCCACAAGGTTACGGGAGGCGGACAGGACCCGCGGGGAACTGTGACAACGACGGCGGACTCATTCTAGGATAACTTATGGGACACCTACCAAGTGCAAGACGGTGTTGACAACCTCCCGATTGGTGACCTGGCCGACCTCGATCAGTCCAATGAGGACGGCGAACTTGAGATTGTCCGTCATCGACATCCTGACGACCTCCTCGGGCCGCTTTATGTCACTGAACGGCGGACGGGTGAGGTCCGACATATTCGGCTGCGGGGCGCTCGTCTCACTTATCCCGGCCGCACTTTGCACACTGTCGTCGTCACCGTGTCGCTCGGCAAGCGGCTTGGGTTAAGACGCACTGGGACGCACTCGACCGCGCGACTATGCAACTTCCACCCTTCGCGCCGCCCGCACAATTCACTTTCCTCTCGACGACTCGCGTTCGACCACTTGCACGCCGCGACTTGGCTCGCTGCTTCCGCAGCCACTCGCACAAAATCCGCACGGAAAATCGTCCGACACCTCCGCTCTGGCCACTCACGTAATTGTATGGATTTCCGATTCGAATCAGACTCTGGGCTCCGATTGGAGGACACTGCACGACGCGAAAACCGCAACACTCACGCCTTTCGCACCACACTGAGCTCGCTTTCGACCATTTTAGTTTTATCTCGGACGAAACTGGAACTGAGACTGGCCGCGGCCACTGTCGTTATCGCTCGCTGCGGCTACGGGCGGCCGTCAACGACGAATCGTACTTGCATCGCGCGTCCAGCGGCAGGATCGGCGTGGAGGGTGCTGGGGCCAGCTCACGACTCGACTCACTACGCACACGTCACGTCCTCGTCACGCGGGGTTCACTGGGTTTCGCACTGTTCCAGAATGCTCCGGGCGTGAATCCGCTGTCCACCGCCTCGATAAAAATCCATCTGTCGCCGTTGCCACTGCCGTGATAAAAATGACAGGTCAGAAAACACGCGAAGGGAGGACGGTCATGCGCCCCACGGTCGGGAGTCCTTGCACCGGTGGAAGTTCTATCGCGACGATTGGCACAATCGCTTCGATGGCAATGGCACGGATGCAGGCAGCTCGCTCCGCGTTCTTCACGAATTATTGGCGAAAGCCGGGGAAAAACAAACAGTCATGCACCACACGTTAGCACCTTGACAGGTGTGCTAGGGCCGTCATCGTTGTCAACAACCGTGAGTGAGTCAGCCAAGTGCAGCGCATTTGACAGTTGGGCGTTGTTAGCCGAGACACTATGTATAACAGCTGCCGGTCTAATTGGAACTCTGAACTGCCGTGGCTGTGGATGGTAATGGTTTTGATCTCAACTTCGCTATTTCACAATTCGACTGTAATAAAATAAACGCGGAAAACCGTTTCCACAACTTTCTATCAATGAAGACCATTTTTTCCAGTGGAAAACGAAGGTTTAAGAGAGAAATGTCTTCTGCTCTCCAGATTTTCGCAAATAACGCGGCTAAAAAATTGATTCAGCCGTTGACATACGTGGTAGACAAAAGCATGGAAAGATTCTTAAAAGTGCAATGACTTTAATTTGAAGATAATGTAAAATATTATTTGGCATAAATAAGATAACAATGACCCAGTTTTGAAAGGAGATAGAATGGATAGCTTCAGTCTGAATGGATGTAGGTCGCAGCAGTGTCTATGGAAGCAGATAAGGAAAGGGCAAGAAATTTCTGGCTTTCTTAAGTAATTTACGAAGCCATATACAGGGTGCGGCAGCATAACTTCCTTTTTTCAAAACTCAATAAAAACTATTGTATGCATCGGAAAATATTTATTTATTTTTTATAATGTAGGTACATGTCTAAAGTTTTTATTTACATTGTTTTGAAGATCAAATCTGTTAGGTGACGTCCCCCATTCTCCATACATTGCGTAAACCGATTTCTGGCGTTTGTCATGACTCTTGTTAGCATAGCAGGTGTTATGTTGGCAATTTCTTCTTGGATGTTGGTCTTCAAATCTTGTAGGGTTCTTGGACGGTTCACATAAACACGGGATTTCAAAAAACCCCATAGAAAAAAATCACAATGGGACAGATCGGGAGAGCGTGCCGGCCATTCCAAATCGCTTCTAATTGAGATAAGGCGCTCTGGAAAGTGTTCCCTCAAAACAGCCATCGATGCTCTTGAAGTGTGTGCTATTGCACCGTCTTGTTGGAACCAAGTGTCCCCCAAATCCAAATTTTCTAGCCGTGGGAAAAAAATTCTGTAGCATGTTTACATACCGGTCCGAATTCACTGTCACTGTAACCTCATTTTCCTCAAAAAACCAGAGACCAACAATTCCAGCTGAGGAAATTGCACACCACACTGTGACTTTGGGTGAATGCAAAGGCTTTTGATGCAATTCTCGAGGGTTGGTGTCAGCCCAGTAGCGCATGTTTTGTTTGTTAACTGACCCACACAAATGAAAATGGGCTTCATCGCTAAAAAAAACAATAGCACCCTCGGGAACGACATCAAGAAGAAGCTCACACGCGTTCATCCGAGAATTGAAGTCACGTTCTGAAAGTTCCTGCACTATCGCCATCTTATAGGGATGAAAATGAAGATCATCACGAAGAATTCTTCTCACAGAACGATCGGATAGTCCAAGGGCAGATGCGTGTTTGCGCGCAGAACGCCGTGGCGATCGCAACATTGACGCTCTCACTGCTTCAATGTTCTCAGGTGATCTAACGGGCCGAGGGACTCCAGTTCTTCCTTTTGTCGCACTTGCAGTTTGTCTGAATGTAGTGACCCATGTAACAATTGATTTGCGGTCTGGGATGGGAGCCAACGGGGCTAAATTAAAGCGATTCCGAAATGCACGCTGTGTTGCAATAACCGAACATCCGCTTGAAAAGTGAACCTCAACGGCAAAGGCACGCTCCTCACTATTCCAACGCATGATGGCGACTGAACCGTGTCGGGACAAAACTTTACAGTATCCCCTCTTGAACGAGATCACTAGCGCTCCGCTATGACATCAACTAACTGAGTGGCGCGCATTTTAAAAAAGGAAGTTATGCTGCCGCACCCTGTACCATATTTCTTGCACTTTGCTCACCTACTTTTGAAGCGCTGCTGTGGCCTACATCTACTCAGACGGACGCTATCCATTCTAAAGCTATCAGCATGAGAGAGCTATCATCATCATCATCAACGGCGCAACAACCGGTATCCGGTCTAGGCCTGCCTTAATAAGGAACTCCAGACATCCCGGTTTTACGCCGAGGTCCACCAATTCGATATCCCTAAAAGCTGTCTGGCGTCCTGACCTACGCCATCGCTCCATCTTAGGCAGGGTCTGCCTCGTCTTCTTTTTCTACCATAGATATTGCCTTTATAGACTTTCCGGGTAGGATCATCCTCATCCATACGGATTAAGTCGGTCACGGTCATGGTATCGCTCATAGATTTCATCATTGTGTAGGCTACGGAATCGTCCATCTTCATGTAGAGGGCCAAAAATTCTTCGGACGATTCTTCTCTCGAACTTTTTCTTGCTAAGAACCCAAGTTTCCGAGGAATACATGAGGACTGGTAAGATCATAGTCTTGTACAGTAAGAGCTTTGACCCTATGGTGAGACGTTTCGAGCGGAACAGTCTTTGTAAGCTGAAATATGCTCTGTTGGCTGACAACAACCGTGCGCGGATTTCATCATCGTAGCTGTTATCGGTTGTGATTTTCGACCCTAGATAGGAGAAATTGTCAACGGTCTCAAAGTTGTATTCTCCTATCCTTATTCTTCTTCGTGTTTGACCAGTGCGGTTTGATGTTGTTGGTTGATTCGTCTTCGGTGCTGACGTTGCACCATATATTTTGTCTTGCCTTCATTGATGTGCAGCCCAAGATCTCGCCCTAATCGCATCGCATTTACATCAGTATCACGGACCACTTTCCCCAGCGCTAGGTCAAAGAGGACGCATGATAGGGCATCCCCTTGTCGTAGACCATTGTTGATGTCGAATGGTCTTGAGAGTGACCCTGCTGCTTTTATTTGGCCTCGCACATTGGTCAGAGTCAGCCTAGTCAGTCTTATTAATTTCGTCGGGATACCGAATTCTCTCATGGTCGTGTACAGTTTTACCCTGGCTATGCTTTAAAGTCGATCAACAGATGGTGCAACTGTTGTCCATATTCCAACAGTTTTTCCATCGCTTGCCGCAGAGAGAAAATCTGATCTGTTGCTGATTTGCCTGGAGTGAAGCCTCTTTGGTATGGGCCAGTGATGTTCTGGGCGTATGGGGCTATCCGGCCTAGCAAGATAGTGGAGAATATCTTATAGATGGTACTCAGCAACGTGATACCTCTATAATTGCTGCACTGTGTGATACCTCCCTTTTTATGTATGAGACAGATTATGCCTCGTTGCCAATCGTCAGGCATTGATTCGCTGTCTCATACCTTGAGCGCAAGTTGATGAACCACTTGGCGTAATTGGTCGCCTCCATATTTAACCAATTCGGCTGTAATTCCATCGGCTCCTGGCGACTTATGATTTTTTAGCCGATGAATTGCACGGACTGTTTCTCCTATACTTGGGGGTGGCAGTATTTGTCCGTCGTCTTCAGTTGGCGGGACCTCCAACTCGCCGATGTTCTGGTTGTTCAGTAGCTCATCAAAGTACTCAACCCATTGCTCTAATATGCCCATTCTGTCGGAAATCAGATTTCCCTCTTCGTCTCGGC
Organism: Hermetia illucens; assembly: GCF_905115235.1. Lineage (NCBI taxonomy): Eukaryota > Metazoa > Arthropoda > Insecta > Diptera > Stratiomyidae > Hermetia > Hermetia illucens. The sequence continues at coordinate 60,331,737 of NC_051853.1, read as the reverse complement.
AGGATGAGCATCGAGATGTATAAGGCGTCATCCTGCTGACTTGTTGGTAAAACTTCCGTGCCTGGTGCAGTTGTTCCCTGTACTTTTCTAGTTCACAGACTTGTTGGTTCTCCCAGGCTTCCTTTTTCCGTCTGTGAAGTCGCTTCTCCGCTCGACGGAGTTCGTGATAAGTCTCTGCGCGTGCCCGCGTTCTTTGAGAATGCAACATTACTCGGTATGCGGCATTCTTCCGTTCCGTTGCTAGCTTACATTCATCGTCAAACCAGCCGTTCCGATTCCTTTTGCGGCTGGGTCCAAGTATGGTTGTGGCCGAGAGCTATCATGATTCCTAGCAATTTTGGATAAAATGGGGAAAACAAATTTTAAGTTGCGTTGTGGTGAGAATCGTCTGACTTGGTGAATGCGTTGACCTCTTGTACTGGGGGAACCAGGAACAATCCCCGCTTACCCCAGCTATTTCGCCGCGATCTAGGACAAAATGGACTGGGGGAATGAACCCCTTTACCATCCGTTTAAAGTGTTTAACTCACAATTGGTGACCCACAAACGAGAAAGTTTGACAAAATGGACCTAAAAATTATTTCGTTTCAATTTAAAAACGAAATCACTTAAGTGATGTCAACAACCTCATTCGAGAGAAAATCAACTACGTATTTATGGTTTTTGCATGCTGAAGGCAGGAAACATGGTATTCCAGTGAGCAATGGCGAATCTGCAGGACTACAATCGCCCAAGCCAACTGAAAATACTCTCACTGGACGAGCCACCTCCGTCATTGTCCAATTCGGGTTAATAAGGCTCCGGAACGGCAGATAATATTTTTTTTATCTTTGCTGTCACAATCTCGGCAGATGCCGGATTTTACCTAATACTAGCACTATGTGCAAACATTCAGGCTCGGACGATCCTACCTCTCTTTTTCTTCAGCCTTTGTCCCGTTCACAAGCGGGGTCGGCTCGTCGTGATCGGCTTCGCCATTTGGCTCTGTCGAATGCCTGATCTGGGTGCAATCTCGAGGCTTTCAAATCTCCATCCAGCGTATCAAGCCACCGTTGCTTAGGTCTGCCTTTTGGTCGTTTACCATCGACTTCGATGTTCAGACCAATCTTTGCAAGTGAATTCTCGTTTGCACGAATTGCGTGACCATACCAACGAAGACGCCTCTCTGGCAACTTTTCCACGATCGGTGCAACCCCATAACGATCGCGGATATCCTCATTTCGGATGTGATCAAAACGTGTGACGCCACTAGTCCAACGTAGCATCTTCGTCTCCATTACCGCAAGACGCCGTTCATTGTCTTTTATGGTCGGCCAACATTCAGAACCATAGAGAGCGACTGGACGGACGACATTGCGGTAAATTTTAAATTTGAGACGTTCGTTGATACGTCGATCACAAAGGACACCAGTTGTGGAACGCCACTTCATCCAGGTTGCGTTAATGCGTAAAGCAATTTCATAACGCAGCTCTCCATTGGCTGATAGCGTTGACCCGAGGTATTTAAATCGCTCAGTTCTGGGCAGATCATTGCCGCTGACAGTGATTGTGCCTGTTTCATGGGGATCGGTCGTCAAAAATTCAGTTTTGTTTAAATTCAATCTGAGACCGTGTTGCATGAGGCGATCATTCCATTTTTGAACAAGTTGCTCGAGATCATTTTTGCTATCAGATGCTAGGAAAACATCATCTGCATAAAGCAGTGTGTAGGGCGCTGGACGTTGGATATCCCGTGTGACGGTGTCCATAACAAGGACAAGGACAAGGAGGAGTGGTGAGAGGGCACTTCCTTGATGAACTCCAACAGAGACACGAAGCGGTTTTGATACACCCGCCATACTTCGAACTTTACTTTTCGGATCGTGGTAGAGCAATTGAACCCAGCGCACGAGTTCTTCTGGCACGAAGTGTTGTCGTAAAGCATAGCAGATGAGTTCGTGTGGTACACGGCAATGTAAAGAGGGCGATGCTTCTCACGGTGTTTCTCCATGAGTAACCGCGCAGCGGGTATTGCGTCAGAAGTTCCGCAGTTCTTGACAAATCCGGCTTGATTCACGGTTATTTCAACGATTTCGCGAATACGGTTGTCAAGAATGCGTTCAAAAATCTTCATGGTATGGGAAAGTAACCGGAACGAACGGTAATTTGAACATTTTGCTGGACTACCTTTCTTTTTCCATATTGGAACAGTGGTACTTTCTTGCCAGTCAGATGGTGTTCTTCCTTCCTGAATAACCCGATTAAAGAATTCACTGAGCCACAGTGTTGGGTCCCAGTTCTTTGCTTTCCAGAGCTCAGATGCGATGTCGTCAGGTTCTGTGGCTTTCCCCGATTTGATTCGTTTTATTGCCTCCTCGACTTCAGTTGCGCTGGCAGGTGGAACTGGTCGAAATGTCGGCAATGATTGTGGAAGTGGAGGATGCGCAAATGCCATCTCTCGCGGCTCGACGGTTGGTAAGCAAAGTATCGTTTTTGTCATTAACACAACAGAAGAAATTTGTGGTAGAGGCAAATTTCTCGACGATAAAATGCCTGCTAATTGGTAAATTTATAAGAATGCCAACCGGGAAGCAAAGAAAGCGGTCGCTGTCACCCGAGCGAACCATTTCAAAAAATCGATCCTACCTACTTAAATTATAAAGGGGCGTTGGTGGTAGTGGCCGGTGATAGGTCAATGGAAGAATCCGTCGAGAACTCCCCGCAACATCGAGCACGTACGCAGAATGGTGGTGGTCCCAGGACATCAAGGAAGAAATGAGGGATTTAGGTACAATACCTGTAGCTGATAATATTATGGGAACTACAACCACCCGCTCGGGACGGCAAATTCCTTTGATTTCCCGAGCCAGTGGCTCATAGTTCACCTGAGGGATAGCAACATCAATAATATACGCGGAACGACCTGTCTTGTCAACTAACAGCACGTCAGGCTTATTATGTGGAATATGACGATCAGTTAGAACTTGCCGGTCCCGATACATGCTGTAAGCAGAACTATCAAGTACTGCTTGCGGCTCATATCGGCAAATGGGACATGTTCCCGTGATCAGCCCATGCTGCAAGGTTTTGATGGATCACCTTGCATACAGCATTATGCCTCGTAATGTATTGCACCGGTGTTATAACAGTGCTACCAGAAGTGAGATGGTCCTACGTCTCCAACGCCGAGCCACACACTCTGCACTGGTCGTTCTCTACCGGTTCTTTCTTTCTTTTTATAAGCTCGGGTGGCAACCATGCCATCCTGAGTGGCACACATGAACCCCTCCGTCTCAGCAAAGGGCTCCCCAGCACACAGCCATCTGTTCGACAAATACAAATCGACAAATGGCTGCCAAAGACAATTCATGTATTTACCGTGCATTGCGACTTCACCCCACTCAGGGGATTGACAGATCGATCCTTCAAGTTAAGTCGAGTCAGCCCAGAATCTGCCTTACAGACTGCCGCATGCAAGGGACTCGTCTGCTCTTTGCTGTAAAAATAAGCGCGCAGCGAGTCGACTTGGCGATGATGTTGTGCCGCCACGTCAACCACACCCCTACCTCCGATGTCTTTGGTTCTCCAACTCCGCTCATTGCACTTGCGCGTTTTGGGTTGTTCGTTTCCGCTAACCATGTCCTCAGTAACTACCACGGCCGTACGAGTGCTCTGTTTTGGCGTAGGAGCCCGGCAGCATGGTTCCTCCAACTCAAGGCCAAATTCACTTTGGCCGGCGTCACAGCGAATGCGTTCGTTTTAATTACGCACCATCATAGGTTCGCTGAAAAGACTTAACAGTTTACTAACCCCTGCAATTTCTCACTTGACAAATCAGTCTCGCCGGGAGTTCTGGCGAATGCTACCATAAATGCAGGACCACGTCGCCTCGCAATCTACTACCCCTTAAGCCGGCGCTCAATGGTTAATATGGTCGATACAGGTTCTTCCCGTATCCTGGCATAAAAATTAAAACCACAATCGCGAAAACTCGCGACAGCAAATTCTTCTTCGATCCGTACGTATGGCTACAGGCAGATAGACTTGAGTTTAGGACTTCGACGAACGTTTTCTTGGCACTTCATAGTTGCGGACATCAGTATACCCAGCTTAGGCACGGATTTCCTTTGCCACTATGCTTTGCTAGTGGATATACATAGTAAATCCCTCATTGACCCCACAACTTCCTTTAGGTCATTAGGGAAAATCTTATCCTGCTCACCCAGTACTCTTTCCATCGTTTTTGAAGACGTTGCCAATCCACGTATTCGCCCACTTCTTCAAAAATACGGCGACATCACTACCAAGCGTAGTTTCTCTGAACTCGTTAAGCATGATGTTCAGCACCACATCAACACTACTGGTTCCCCATTTTTTCTAAGGTGCGTCCATTACCCCCGGAGAAGCTCGCAGTTGCGCGTAAACAGTTCGAAGAACTTCTTAACCAGGATATTTGCGGACCCTCAGACAGTTGTTGATCTTCGCCACTTCACATGGCCCCTAAATCCAACGGCGAATGGAGACTTTGGGGCGACTATAGACGCCTGAATGCTCGATCATTCCATACCGCTACCCCATAACACTCATCCACGACTTTGCGCATAACCTCGTTAACTGCCATCAATCATCAAATCCCTGTAGCTCCCGAAGACATTCCGAAGATGACTTTCGAACTGCGCCACGCGGCGTAAACCTTTCGAAGATTCATTCACTCTGTACCGCGAAACCTCAACTTCTATTTAGTATATTTAGATAATGTTCTGGTCGCGTTTTTTCAATGAGTCCGAGCATTTAGAGCACCTCGAGTATATTTTCCAACGTCTCCTTGAGGCCGGTCTAGTACTTATCGTTGAAACGTGCAACCTGATTACCCCTGAAGGCATCCAACCGGACCCAGTGAAGGTGCAAGCGATTTCGAACTTCCTGCTTCCAAAAACTGTTAAGGATCTCAGAAGGTTCTTGAGCATGTTAACTGAATTTAAACAAAACTGAATTTTTGACGACCGATCCCCATGAAACAGACACAATTACTGTCAGCGGCAGTGATTTGCCCAAAACTGAGTGACTTAAATACCTCGGGTCAACGCTGTCAGCCAATGGAGAACTGCGTTATGAAATTGTTTCACGCATTAACGCAACCTGGATGAAGTGGCGTTCCACCACTAGTGTTCTTTGTGATCGACGTATCAACGAATGTCTCAAATCTAAAATTTATCGCAATGTCGTCCCTCCTGCCGCCCTCTATGGCTCTGTGTGTTGGCCGATTATAAAAGACAATGAACGGCGCCTTGCGGTAATGGAGACGAAGATGTTGCGTTGGACTAATGGTGTGACAAGTTTTGATCACATCCAAAATGAGGTGCTCAGAGGTGGCGATGAGGAAGACGGGGCGGCAACCCTGTCGGCTGAACCAAAACCAAGTGGCCGAGGAGAACCTTCATAGTGGTGGCACCGGGAGACGCTGTACTCATTTTGGCTTGCCGGCCGTGATGCAGCAGGCGAATGCTCCAAAGGTCTAAGGCCGAGTTTGCACGGGGACTCATCTGAAGTGACAATTGGTCATGAAACCTTACCAGGGGTATACTGGTACCATGGGAACCGAGATAGCCCCTAGACTCTCATACTTCGAGTGAACTCCCGTTGTATGTGAGTACAGCTCTTTTGTTTGCGGTTGGCCCCCTAGTGGGAGCTTCATGGGGGGTGTGGTGATGCTCAAGTAAAAAGAGACCTTCGGGTCTCGCCGTGGTGTTGCGTTTCAACGCGGGTGCCGTACTCCTTAGTTCGGTAGAGATTTAGGTAGGTCTTGCTTTCACCAGTATGAATGTTAAGCCGTGCACTTGGTATAGACTGGTACCGTTGTTGCTTGTCACAGCGGAGCTCTGATTTTGGTCACAAAATCAATTCGTGTCCTAAGAACCGTGGGATTAAGTCTTCCAGACAGGTGCTCACGTAAAACCCCAAGGACTTAACATCCAAAATGAGGATATCCGCGATATTTATGGGGTTGCACCGATCGTGCAAAAAATGCGAAAGAGGTGTCTTCGATGGTAATTCGCGCTAACGAGAATTCACTTGCCAAAAATGGTCTAAACATCGAAGTTGATGGTAAATGACCAAGAGGCAGGCCGAAACAACGGTGGCTGGATACGCTGGATGGGGATTTAAAAGCCCCGTGATTGCATCCAGGGATCGGTAACCTACCCTCATTTTGAACGATTAGGGGGGCCATGAGATCTTCCGTCTCTATTGTTGGAGCTTTCGAACGAAACACTATCACCATGTGTGCTCCTGGTACATAATCCCCAGCACACAGTCAACCTGGCGATTTGGGAACTATAGTCCTAAGCCACTCTGCAGTGTCTTATGTCGCGCAGTCCACCAGTATGTGACTTGGTCGAAAGCCTATCGCGGTGAACACATGCTTCGCAGCCCATCCTTTGCATCGATAGTTTTCTGCTCCTCACAAGTGAGTATTTGCTCGGAAAACGTTTTTGGCAATATTGCTTACCGAATGCTCTTGATCGCACTAGCATAGCTAATGGCGGGCTTCTCGATTCCAGCCGTCACCCCTGACCTACCCGGGTTTTCTGCCCTCTTGGAATCAGGTGTGGAATTTTTGGGAGCATTCCCCTTATGCGAGCTAATCTACGCTGCTCCCCGCCGTCTTGCCTTCGATAAAGATGGCTTATGAGCTTTCTTAGAGACCTCTTCTTGTTTCAGGCATTCCTTCAGATAACACAGGTACCATTTGGCACATACGTTTCTGAGCCCCGTATCCTAACGTCTGATATATTTATCTCAGATATGCTTTTGCTTGTCCCTGCTTTTTGAGTAGTGGCCTTTGTTGGATGTTGTCCTCGCAGTGTACCAATGTTGACGTTGGACCCATTGCTTGACGTCCCAACTTCTCCTTTTTTTGGGAGTAATCATCTCACTTTCAGTATTTCGGAGACGTATCTCCGCCTAGTTGACCAGTTTGTGTGCAGTACGGAGTTCCGCTTTTTTGGTTGTAGTTTTCTTTATTTTAATATTTGTACTTATTTGATGACCATGAGTATGGGAATTACGAGGTCCGCCGTGCCGCAGCCCCCGTAGCACGGTAAAGTCAAATTTACTCACTGAGACGACCAGACCGTTCGAATACAGTTAGTTACCCCCACTGCAAACTATCCAATGGGCACGGTTCGCATGACCCCTGTATTGGAGGAGTTGTTTCCGACGTTTTGTTAATAATAGTGTCACCCCGTACAGGGTGTGACTGTCACCACTCACTAACGGTCTTGGTAGAGAAGAAGCTTGGCCTTTGGAAAGCCACACATTACCCTAGGAAAGACACAGCTCACTCTCAGAGAGAGATATGTTGGCCCCAGGGAGCTATATTCCACGTCAGACTATCCTGCAATCCACTGCTTGACTCCTAAGTTTCTCTATCCTGTTGAGCTTTCCAGGCAGTTCCTTATTTTCTATTTCCTGAGGTGTTTTCGCTTCATTACTTGTTGCTTTTATAGTTTTAGGTTTTCCTTTCTTTGATGTTGTGGTATTTTTTTGTTGGTTGGGCTACGTTTTTGGTCGACGGTGGTGATCTTGTAACCCTCGAACTACTATTAAAAAGGTTGATTAAATTCAATAAAAGGATTAAATAGGACCGACCACCTGAGAGGGGGGATTTTCCAGTACAACTTAGGACGCTGGGATGCTACTCACCTTCGTTCACGACATGACGGTTGTCTAATGGTTATCCAGGGCTACCACTGGGAGGTGCGAGTCGACTTGATCTAAATCGGTTAATTTGGTAAAAAAAATTATTTTTTTTCAGAAAATTCAGAGTGAAAACGATGCCGCTCCTCTATTATATCTCTATTCTATTCAAATTTCAATTTGAGGCCCCCGAAAAATCCCGGTTCGAGGCCTCGGCTCTTTTGTTCGTCAGTCCTGCTCATACACAGGGTTTTGTTTATGTCTTTTACTCATAAGAACTGTATACAATTGGCCCTTGGATCACAGTATAGTAGATCAAAGTTGTCCTTTTGTATAAACTTACTCCATTTTAGAGCCCATGTGCTCTCTAGAAATACGGGATCTTGACTGCTTCACAGAAAAGGTAGAGGAGGCACTAAAGCGTGAATGTCCAGAGGTAACGAATGCCCGGGTAGGTATCACCTCTGTAAATGCTCGAGACCGAAAGCTCATCGTGGTGGAAGTCCACGAGCAATATGCGAGGAAACTCCTTAGCAGCGGGAGAATCAAAATCGGATGGGTTAGTATGCAGAGTGCGGATAGTTCCCACCAAGAACTACAAGTGTCTGGACTATAGATGCACGTCAGCAGCTTGCAAGGGTCCGGACAAGAGGATAGCATGCCAGAGATGCGGCCAAGTGGATCATCAAGCGAAGACCTGCAAGGAAAGCGAGAGTTGCGTTCTCTGCAGGGATCGTGGCGCGTCTGGTGAGAGCGTCGCACACACTGCGGGCTCGGGACGATGCCCGATATTCAGGGCGGAATTGGAGAGAGCTAGGGTGTGAACGACATGATCCGCATTTTGCAAATTAACATACACCGAAGTGCAACCGCTCACCAGTTGGTAGCACATTTCGCTGCGGAAGTAAATACTGATTTAGTGCTGATTAGCAAGCAATACCGAAACAAAGACCAGTCCTCATGGCATCTCGACTTATCGGAAACCGGTGCCATCTGGGTTCGGGGCAATGTTCGAGTTCGTGTTCTTGCCGAAGGCCGGGGGAACGGGTTTCTCTGGATCCGGTTTTTAGGGATAACTTTTTTAGCGTTTACCTGACGCCGAATGAGACGATGCTGGACTTTCGGCGCCGGCTTGAGCCGTTTCGAGCACGGAAGGACGAATCCTGGTTGGCGATGATTTTAATGCCAGGGCTCTTGAATGGCGCATGCCTCAGTCAGACTCCAGAGAGAAACGAATTCTAAAAATGGCGGCGAGAACCGTGCTCGTAGTTTTAAACACCGGATCCATGCCAACGTTTCGGCGCCTAGGCTATGAAAGAAGCATTCCTGACATCAGTTTTGCGTCGGAATCTCTGACATCATCGGTGGACGGGCGGCGAGTCTTAGAAGACTTCTCGGCAAGTGATCATCAGCACAGCGCGTTCGAAGTGGTTGACGCTACTTGCCGGCGAGCACTAACGCGACACTCCCCCTGCGTGTGTAATGTCGCGAGGGTGAACCTCGGGAAGTTCGTCGAAGCGCTTGGGGCAGGCAGGGCCGCGCTGGAGGGCGCTTCGAGGAGTGGTAGTGTCACAGTTGACACCGTCGTAAATTCAGTGATGAACCTGATAATGACGGCATGTGAGACTTCCATGCTCCGGAGGGGCACCAAGCACGACAAGCTCTCTATATACTGGTGGACGGCAGAAATTGCCGACCTACGGGAGTGTCATAAGCTCCGCCGTTTGGCATAACGTTTGCACGCCAACGCGGAAGCATGCGCCATAAAGGCCCATTATAGATCAGCAAAAAGGAGACTCCGCAGTGCTATAAATAAAAGCAAAGCTCGCGGCTGGCAGAACCTTGTTAAAGAGGTGAATGAGGACCCTTGGGGACTTGGCTATAAGCTTGTCACCCGGAAAATTGGGGCTTTGCGGAAGCCCTGCATACTGAGCACCGACCAGATGGACTGCATTGTGTGGGCATTATTCTCCAGATACCCTGTACGGGTTGATATAAATAGCGGGGAAAGCGTCGTGGATTGCCCCGTTTTCACAATGAGAGAGCTCGAAGAAGCAGTTCTCACTATAAAAAACAGGAAGGCGCCAGGTTCTGATGGCATCCCGGCGGAAGTTTACAAACTCGTGTTCCGCCAACGGCCAGAATTGCTGTTTGAAGTGTTCAACGCCTGCTTGAAGGAGGGCATTTTTCCTTGTCGCTGGAAAGTAGCCAGACTCGCGTTGATCAGTAAGGGTAAAGGAGACCCGGAGCTGCCGTCTGCATACCGACTGCTGGGTATGTTTGATACGGCCGGAAAAGTGCTCTAGAAGCTCATCAGGGGTAGACTCGCTGAAGCGATCCATGCTGCAGGAGACTCATCCGCAAGGCAATTTGGGTTCTTTCTCTATTGACAGGGAAATCTACAGTGGATGCTGTTATGAAGGTCGTAAATGCGATTAATCGAGCCGAGGCGCACAGCCGTCGATCTCGACAGATAGTGCTCCTCATAACGCTTGACGTCAGAAATCCCTTCAATTCTGTTAGATGCACAGATATGCAAGGACACTAGAGAGCTCCTTTTACATGCCAAGCTATTGCTTGCGGATATTGAGGGATTATCTGAAAGACCGCTTCCTGCTCTATGAGACGCTAGAGGGCCAAAGGAGGATGGAAATCACGTCGGGAATAGCACAGGAATCCATCCTAAGGCCGGACCTCTGGAACGCTTCCTACGATAGTCTGCTGAGACTCGATATGCCCGGAGAGTCACGCCTGGTCGGTTATGCAGACGACGTTGCGGCACTTGTTGCCGGATGCACAGTTGAACAGGCGCAAAGAAGATTTGGCATATTAATGCGAAGGGTAAGCGGATGGATGACTGCTCACGGTTTCAACCATCCGTTGGAAAAAACCGAAGTAGTCATCCTGAGAATCCCGATTTTGCGTCCCATATCGATCGGCGAGTTGACTATTGAGTCAAAACCAGCGGTTAAATACCTTGGTTTAATGCTCGACTCGAAGATGAGCTTCTTCGAGCAAATCAAAGCAGCAGCGGACAGGGCTGCAGCTGGAGTCGCGGCCTTGAATCGGCTAATGGCGAATGTCGGGGGCCCTATATCAACTAGGAACGTCTCCTTATGGGAGCAACGCAGTCGGTTCTTCTCTATGGTGCGGAGGTATGGGCTGACGCCCTTGACAAGAAGGTGCATCGTAAACGCCTCGCTCAAGTGCAGGGGCGGGGTGCTCTGCGAGTGGCGTCTGCTTATCGCACCGTCTCCGAACCGGCCGTGATGGTGATCGCGTTGCCGTTGCCCTCCTTGCCAAGGAGCGCAAAGCTATCTACCGCCGTAAGGGCGAAAACTTAAGAGAGGGATTTGCCCGTGAAGAATGTCAACGCACCCTTACCGAGTGGCAACTTTCTTGGCAAAATGAGCCAAGGGGTCGGTGAACTGCGCGGCTCATCGAAAAATTAGACCCGTGGTTGAACAGAATGCATGGTGAGATTGGTTACTTCCTTACCCAACTTCTAAGTGGGCGTGAAGGTTTACAGTCTTACCTGCACAGGATTGGGAAGGTGCGATCTCCTGATTGTGTGTTCTGCAATGGAGTGGCGGACGACACTGAATACACCTTTTTCTCTTGTGAGAGGTGGGATCGCCTTCGTCAGCAGCTTTATGCAGACACAGAGGAGCTCTGTCCAGACAACATTGTCAGAGAGATGCTGAAGAGCGCTGGCAGCTGGACTGGTATTGCGCATTATGTTCGGGCTCTTCTTATTGCGAATAAGATTGAACTCGACCGGCAGAGGGATCGGACGGTAAGGTGTTCCCTGAACTAACAACAACTCCCTTCCTCCCCTCCTCCCCCCGTTGGTGAAAGGAATTCCCTGACTTGATGGCTTCCAAAGCCGGCAGAGCGGGGGGGCTAGCCCGAAGTAATGTGTCAAACGGTTCCAGGCTAGTTCTCTGATGACAGAGAGGCGTTTAGTTGGTAGTCTACCAGCGTGCTGTTGCGGGAGTCCAACACTCTGCGCGTAAACGCATTCACCTACCCTACTAAAAAAAATGTTTGTTTCAAATCACGTAAGAAGTCTGTCTGAAATTAAAATGAATATTCTAATTCTATTGTTATCGTGTATATCGTTTTGTCCGGCGTATTTTTAGTAAGAAAAATCAAAAACCAAGTGTAGATTTTCCTGAAATGCCGAATTAGGATTTTTATTTCTCGTGTACCAATACTTCGAATACCAATTGTCCTCTCTCTCAGTGAGTTTTAGCGTAAAATACATATGTACTAAATGTATATACGTAAAAATGGAAAGAATCGTGAAATGCGATATTGTTACGTAAGAAATACACAAAATCTGCAATACTGGAAATAGCCAGATTCCGATTTTTGCCTTGCTTCGATTAAAGTGTTCATATAATTTTCGCTATCAGTGTAATCTCCCGAAAATCGGGCTCGTATGACAAAATCTCACCTCCCCACCCGCAACAACATTCCTCATCTCTCCCAGCCGCACCCCCGCTAATTTCCAAACAATAAACCATACAAACATTCCCCCTCCTGCCTCCCCCGTCCCTGGAATTCCTATCTTTCTTTCTCTATTGACGTTTCAATTCAACACCATCTGTCCACTTGTTCGGTCCGTTTCCCATTCTGTCCCGAGCTTGCTCCGACATGTCAAACTCGTTATCGCCCAGGAAACTAGACCGTACACACATGGCTCCCACGGCAGGATTTCCCCGAACGTTCAGTCGACCGTTTCCAATGTTTTCAATTTGTCATCCCACCCGCGGTACATGTGTGGGTTGTTTTTGTCAGTTCGCTTGATTGGGTGCGTGCATGTGTTGCTGTTTTGTTTTTCACTTTCGCCCCACTACCCTGACGGCCTGCAGCAGTGTGCATGGCTTTGTGTCGAGCACGGCCGTCCGTGCACTGCTCGTCCCTTGGTGTGCGCCGCTGAAGAGCTGACGGAACGTCAGTACGAGAAAAATTGTGGAACTGAAACGGGCCAAGTCGAGACTGTCGTTCGTTGTAAATAGTCTGAGAAAATTTGGTGCGTAGTTTGACGCTCGCGAGGAATTCCTGGTGCGAAAAATCATTTTTCCTGTTGACGAGACGCGAAAAGCCACTGAAAATGTACTGAGGACGGTGAAGAGACGCGCGACGACGACGGCGACGAGAAATTCGAATGCTAGAAAGTGCACGGGAGCCCAGGGGCACCTCGACCCAAAACGACCTAGACTGCGTCACGACGTCATCGCTCTCGCCCGATCCCTGCAAGGATACCGCGATCGGATCGCCAGTGGCCGCTCGCAGGACCGCCCAGCCCCGCTCGCCGCGCCAGCGACCCGTGTCGGCCGCCCAGGACACGAGTCCCGGGCCCTCCATTGTCTCGGCAGCGCTTATCGTCTGATTTTCGCTCGCACGGATATGACGACGCAGTTTATGCAATTCTAGTGTGACGGGGACTCAGCTTTTGTTTCGCCTCCCGTCTCGTCGAGAACGGGCGCAAACTTTCGGAAATTATGTGCAGTTGCCGCTTGCCAGAGGTACGTAGCCCAGCGAAATCGCTTGCCCAGATCCCCTGGTTTGTCCTAGTGATTCATTCGCGCCCCCGAGGTCATTGTGGTGTCAGGAATCGGCGGAAATTCGAGGTTTCGGGGTCTCGCCAAAAGAAAGAAAAAATGGGCGGACGTCCAGTCTCCTTTGTCCTTCGACTCGGAGTTGGAAAGGTCTGCACACAACGAAAGAGCGAGGAACGAATGCGTGTGTGTGGCTCGGTTGGAACGGCCGTGGTGTGTGTGTAGCGACAAGAGTGGAATTGGGAAACGTCAAAACGGTTGCGCCTGTGGTGGCGGCCAGTGTTTTTGTCTGGCCCCTGTGGACTTGTTCGTCTTTTCGCGGTCGTAGCCATCGAAATCATATGGTCAGACAGTGGCAGCCGCCTCGAGTGGCCAGCGGATGATGTCAAAGTGGTTCTCGTTGAGTAATCTTTCGTGTTTGGCTTTTTCGGGGCCCCGTTTCTCCTTCACTCATGACACATTGTTTTAATTTGGTCGCAGTCGATAATGGTGTCCTTGGTATTTCCTCTTCGTTATTACTGGAGATGATGGCGCTTCTCGCAAACCTGCAGATGTCCGTAAACAACCGAAGACTGCGCTGTGGAGATGCACGGAACGAGTTTCTGTTTTTGTTTACCCAAACCAAATGCAGCGCTTGTGAAATTAAGTGGCACTGACTAATCCGAGGTGGACACGCCTGTTAGCGCTTATTAGAATTCTCCATTTATCGCATTCGTCGTTAATTCCGCCACTATAAAGACGACTTTGCGCTCATCACACTGCAACTTGTAGAATTGTGGACATTATTTGATATTCAGTCAGGTCAGCTAATGTCTCTTTAACAATGAATAAAGTTGGTTCGAAAATTGTAAATGGTTTACTTCTGAGCGCGCATTAAAGGCTCCGGAATTGAATCTGATTATGAAATATGAACTCCAAGCAAAGAACTTCCGATTTCGCATTCTAACAAGCAAATAGAATCCTAGAGAGCGAAGCTATTTGATTTCTTCACTTCAACTGGTTTCATGACCGCAAGAGTAGGTTGTGCCCTTACGATCGTTGGGCCAAGAACAAGTGAAGTAATTGACCTAACAATATATACTTCAAAGATATTATAGTTGATTAGAGACTGGCAGGAGCTAGACGGATCACGGTTACTTAGAATTGAGTTTGAGTATCATGAGCGATCATAGCAAACGAAAATCTAATCTCTTATCATGAGCGAACAAGCTGTAATAAAAAGACGGAATCTGAGGAAAACGGATTGGGCAAAGTTAAATAAACTTCTTGGGATAAATGCGGGTGCTTATGTTAGGGACTCTTTTGACGATATATCAATTGGAAACTCTGAATTGCACGAGACAAACGCGGTCAAACGACTCCTTAGTGGAACCGGAGCTGCAGACACGACTTTTGAAGGTCCGGAAACTGTGTGGAACTGAAGACGAAAAGGATGAGTGGGCCATGTTGAACCTTCTTAGAAAATGACAGTGATACTTTCAAAAACTTCGGTGTTAAGTCAGTAAACCCTTTCTGGAAGTACTCCATCTGGGAAAATCCACTTATGTCGGGTGGTAGAGAACTATTGGTTCCTGCGAACTTTCGAAGCGCTTGGATCGTGCCCACTAAATATAGATAGTCCTTTGATCTAAGTGTAATCTTGCGATGTTTCTAGCTTTTAATTTGTTTGAAATAGTTAAGACTTGCCTTTTCTTTCCGGACCTTGGAAATACCGATATTTAGGAAACCATATGTTCTCTTCATCAGTACTACAAGTCCCAGACTTGCATGTTAATAAATATTACTAGCGGAAAAAAGGAAGGGCTTAATTATTTCAAATCGTGAAACTGCTCGTCATTCCTCGGTCTACAAGATAGTGGAAGCAACTGTGAAAGGCTTTTGACTTTGTGTATTTGCAAAAATAATCATCATCAACAACGCAACAACCGGTATCCGGTCTAGACCTGCCTTAATAAGGAACGTCATACATTCCGGTTTTGCGCCGAGGTCCACAAAATTCGATATTCCTAAAAGCTGCCTGGCGTCCTGTCCTACGCCATCGTTCCATCTCAGGCAGGGTCTGCCTCGTCTTCTTTTGCTGCCATAGATATTACTCTTATAGACTTTCCGGGCTGGATCATCCTCATCTATACCGACTAAGTGATCCAAACCTATTGAGCCGGATTTTATCCACTACCTGAGAGTCATGGTAGCGCTCATAGATTTCGTTGTTATTTAGGCTACGGAATCGTTTATCCTCATGTAGGGGGCATTCTTCTCTCGAATGCGGAGGATTCTTCTCTCGAACGCGGCCAAGAGTTCGCAGTTTTTCTTGCTAAGAACCCAAGTCTCCGAGGAATACATGAGGACTGGAAGATCATTGTCTTGTACAGGGGGGGGTTCTTCCCATGATGTCGATGTCGTCAGCATAGGCCAGTAGTTGGGTGGACTTAAAGAGGATCATATCCATTACATTTACCTCAGCATTACGGATCACTTTCTCCAGGGCCAGGCTAAAGAGGACGTATGATAGGGCATCCCCTTGTCGTAGACCATTGTTGATATCGACTGGTTTTGAGAGTGATCCTGCTACTTTTATCTGGCCTTGCACATTGGCCAGGGTCAGCCTATTCAGTCTTATCAATTTTGTCGGGATACCGAATTCTCTCATGGCCGTGTACAGTTTTATCCTGACTATGCTATCATAGGCGGCTTTAAAGTCGATGAAGGGATGGTGCAAGTGATGGCCAGTTTTTCCATCACTTGCCGCAGAGAGAAAATCTGATCTGTTTGATTGGAGTGAAGCCTGTTTGGTATAGGTCAATAATGTTCTGAGCGTATTTGGTTTTGGAAAAAGTTTGATTTGCGATTCATCCCTAAAAAGAATGCGCGCTCGTTGTTTCCTGTCCAACTTCTTTTGGCAAGACCGTGGAATTCTAGAAAGTCGTTTCCTTCTTCCAATATTCGTTCCTTCCTTCTGCAGCGCTTCTCCGGTCCTATACCCGCATCTTCTCCATGTGCAGCTCGTGATATAATTTTTCACAGTTGATTTCAAGTTTTTTACTTTGGATGATGGGATTCAAGTGACTAGTTGAGGATTTTCGTTGCATTCCTTGCTCCGACTCCCAAGTTTATCCTGAGGCTGGGTTCTTATGTTTTTTTATCGTTTGTGGCACATGGGGCCTTCTATTTGTAAGGTTTTGTATAAACACAAAACCTTATTAAAATTGGTTTACTGTCTGTCTGTCCGGCACACGCATTTTTCTCGGAAACGGTTATAGCGATTGACACCAAATTTGGTAGAGAGGTGGGAACTGTGAACGCTCACGCATATAGTGTTACATCCTTTTATGTCGAATTTAAGGGGGGGTCCCCATACATGCAAAAGGGGGGTGTAAATTTTTTTTTCATCAAATATAGTCATGTGGGGTATCAAATTAATAGTCTCGATTAGTACTTTTCGAAGCTAGTCTTGATTTTGACATTTGCCAGAAAGACGGGGAGCGAGGGGAGTTGAAAGTGATCATTTTTTTAACGAAAATCTGAAAAAAATCAAGAGGCTGCCACTGTATGGTGCCTAGGCTCCGAAATACCCTCCATACCTGTTCAAATAAAGTTAATAATAGTACATTACTATAATTTTCAGTAATTGACAGGAAGCTCCCCTTAAGTTTATCCTAGAATCACAAAATTTCGCGGCAATATAGGCTACAGTATAAAGTAGATCTCACCAAATTTGGCGAAAATCACACTATTACTAACAAAGTTATAATAAGTCAAACTTGTCGCTTCTGTGCAAATTCAAGACTTTGAATGTCGATATCACTTAAATGTGGATATTTTCACATAATATATGCATGTATTACGTGCTACATACTAATGGGGCAAATGCGCACTCAAATCTCTTTATAAAAGAAATACACAAAACCTTTCGTACCTGAAGCGTCTAGCTTCCGGTTTCCCGACTTGTTTGGGTTTCGATTGGGCCTGTAGGCAGTCCTGACGAAAAAGGGGAATCCTTCGGGCGCGGGCATTTATTGTGGGCCGGGAATGGGAATTTCAATGAAAAAAGGGGATGATATGGGGCCTGACATAATTTCCACCTCAGACCCTATAATTTTCACCTCGGAAGGAGGAAAAGTCTTCAAGGGGAGATCAGATAAAGTTTAGTTGCATTCAGGGGTTGAATCGAACAAAGAGTTGCAGAAATTATTTTTTTCAATGAATACGGTAGAGATTCTGTTCACCCAAATGTGTCCAAATCCACGCACATAAAATGAAAGAAATATTCTGCAAAATAGAACGAGTCAACAAGTATCCCATAATAATAAATCAACGAAAGTAAGCGGGATACATATGTAATGCACCTAAAAGCAGAAAATTCAAAAATATTCAAATACGCCACAGTCAATGGCCTCAAACATCTAGGAGTGAGATGTCAATGATAAAGGTATTATAACCCAATGATATAGCACGGATTTCACGCAGCAAGCAGATGTTTCTTGCTCATAAACCTATTCACGAGGAAGAAAACGAAAACGAAATATATCTAGTGATGAGACTCGTGCTAGACTTGAACTACGGCAAGAACTGATGAAAAAAACATTTCTGTTTTTCAACGAGAATTCGGACTTATACAGTAAAATGAATTATACAGAAAGGTGAAAAGACGACGTGGAGGAAGATCTGAAATTCTTATGAGTTGAAAATATCTGAATAACAACACATGCAAATATATTGGTGAAGAGACAAAGGCCAGGAGGATCAAGTTGGATATCGTTTGCATTTTGATACATTGAACTCAGGCAAAAAACTGTCTTCGTTTCAGCATCATTAGTGAATCTTAAAAGAGGATCCAAGCTTCTATTAATTATAGAAAAAAACATTAACGTTTTTCGCCTTTTCCTAATTAGCAGGTTCAAATTTACCAAATTAAAGTTAATTTAATTTGATTACGAGCGCTGTATCTATACCTTCTTCCTGCGACTTGGCCTAAAATGCTGTTGTGAATATTACGGATGCCTTCTTCTAGTTTGCATTGACGGTGTTACTATATTTAATTAATTTGCAACGCCTTTGTTGTTAGGTTTTATTTTTGTATTTGTTTTATCTGGTCAATATATTTAAATCCTTCAACTGCATATTATTTTTTTTATGTTTTTAATATTATTTGCAACCCGAAATTTCGTTCTAATGTGCTCAGCTTCACACTCTCTATTTCTATATAGTAGCACCGGCTGTAATAGCACTTTATAGATAAGCCATATAATGTTTCCATGGATGAGCCTTGATTTCAATATGGTTAGGATATAAGCAAATTGTTCTACTTGTTCAATATTGTAATCGCTCATTGTGATCTCTTACAAGTTGTTGGTATTCCTCCGTGTTTGAATCATAAACTTCGTTTTTGACTTGCTATCCTGCAGGCAGCTAACTCTATTTGCCAGAACAGTTCCGTCATACGAAATAGTGACCTATTCGTTAGGTCAACATCGTTAGCGAGTACTTCTGGCCCCAGTGCTAAGTTAAAGAGTAACGGAGGAGGGGGGATATATTGTTTTTACCTTGACTAAGTCGGGAAGTTGTGGGTGAATTCGTTTTCGATTCATACCTTGTACCCCGTACCTAACATCGTGGCTCCTATTATCCAGTTTCTAGAAGGCGGCTAGCTCCAATAATGTTTTATATACTGCAGTGTAATTAATACTGTCATGTTTGTCAGCAGTTGTAGTTCCAGAACTAAGATGGTCGCTTTTTTGTAGATCTTTGTGCCAGTTGAGGATCCTTCTCTTCTGTTCATATCCCAGTTATTAGGATTTTTCTGATATATTTAGTCCCATCTTCTCTTCAAGTCCAGGTATTTTGTTTGACTTTAATTTATTATGGCTTTCTCTACTTTGTCAAATGTTGGCACACTGATTTGCTCCCCATTGATATTGCCTGGAATTGGATAGTTTTTTGCCTGCAGAATCGTCGGATAAAGCGAATCTCAAAAGTGTTCAGTCCATTGACATTTAATGTCGGCATTGTTATTCATAATATTCTTATTTTAGTTTTTGCACAGGCTGTTTTGTGGCTTTTCGCATAATTTATAATATTTTGCCATTGTATTTTTCTTCCCCTTTGTGTGGGGTTTGCTAGGAGTTAATAAGAGTAAGAAGGAAGGATTCTCAAATTAAAGTATCTATTTATGGGGATTGGTAGAGGATCTATTCTTTCTTTAAAGATTTGATAAGTACAACAAAATAAAAATAATAAAAGCAAATGGCAATAAAGCTGTAGCCGGCCAAGCCCTGCTGTATAAGCAAGAGGGACAGATAGCTGTAATTGGAATGGCAATAGGCCACGCAAGCGGTAGGTGAGAAAGCACTGACTTGGTGACCGGGTTAGGCTGCCGTAATGGACAGCACGGCCTGGAGATCGGTTAATGATGGGACGATTTGAATCATTGATGAGCGGTATACCACCTTGTCAATGCGTTCATCTGAGGGTACCCCTCAAAAAAATTTGGCGTCTCTCGAGAGTGGTTGTAATTCCCATAATATTGTCAGCTACAGGTATTGTACCTTTACCTTCCCTTTATGCCCTAGGACTCTCACACAGTCTGGTTCAAACCATGCAGAAATATTACATCCAAATGTAATAGAGCTAACGAAAATTATAAAATGCATACATGAAGTACATCAAGTAGCTAAAGATGCTAAGTATCGTTAATTTTGCTCGCTGCATTTATGTATGACAACAGGGACCTAATCGACGAGCTTCATATTTTTGTTGCATCTTCCTATTCTTGCATATTCGTCTTCAAATCCTAATTTATATAAACCGGGGCTAAAAGAGTTCAACTAGTCACCTAACTGCCATTAGACATCTTTTTCAAACGAGAGCAGCCGAACGTATCGAACTATCAATTCCTCAATTTAGAAGTTAGAAACAACTCCACTCGCCTTGATTCTTCAAAGTACTTCGCTTCCAAAATTTTGATACCCATATGCAAATAAATATCTGTATATTACCTCTGTCGATCTGCTTAAGTAAAATGCATTTAACTGTTCCCGAGCACGAAAATATTCTTACATTGCAATGCTAAGATATGAAATAGTCAGTGATCATTTTTATTTAAAATATATGCATATACAATTGTTTATTTTCTATGTAAAATTCACGGTTACGGGAGATTTTAGAACAGATGGTTTTGGGTGGAGGAGGCATTTGTATTTGCGTTCTTCAAGAAACTGGATGATACGGTGCCAAAAGCTGCAACATAGAGACGCGAACCCAGCAGAAATGACTTTATTCTTAGCTATTTTGATAGCCCATGCACACAATATGTTGCTAACATTGCCACCACTGAGGATTTCCATGATGTTATTAAAGAAGTCGAGCGATGTGATGATCGGCTGATGAAGTTCACTTTTAAATCAACTGATCGAACGAATTATTTTTTCATTGCATGCGCACTATAGAGAGGTGTACCCGATGCCGAGAAAGATGTTTTTTGTCCACTGCTTGACGAGCGCAATGCTAACCACATTGCCTCCTAGTGTACCGTTACGGTCTTGAATGAAGTGCTCTAACACACTTCAAGGCCCTGATCCAACATGGATTGTTGCGCCAACGATTATTATTATTATTGACAAAAAGATCTATAACATGCCTCCGATATCTTTATCGTCATTGTGGGCGATCCTAACGGGCATGTTGGTCAAAAGGTGGACGATAGCTGGAGGTGGAGGTGCTATGGTGAAACACTTTCGGAACACATATTTTACACAATAAAATGCAAATCGATTTTATCATAAGACAGCGTGGGAGAATTTAAATGTTGGTGATTGTATGAGAAAAGAGAATAAGCAATCTGACTTACGCAATTACCAACCATTACGAATGTTGAATATTTGTGAGAACAAGCTAAAAAACACGAACCGCAAAGGGGCACATACAAAGTTCACTGTCACCACCACTAAGCGTTTCGCCAACCGAAATATTTGGCTTTGGAATAACCACGCCCAAATGAAGGTCCGAGAAAGTCCGTCCATATGATGGCTGTTTGCAAATTTAAGGCGAAGTGACAGGTTAAAATTTTGATTTTTTTTATCTTTTTCAAACGGTTGATTTTTTGAGAAGGTTGAGGTGGCGTTGAATAAGACGGGCAGAAACCCTGTTGGTCCAACCAAAACCAAGTGGCCACGGAGAACCTGTATGAAGTGGCACCGGGTATTCACTTTGACCTGACAGTAGGCCAATGCTCTAAGGCTTCTATAGGCAACGAAGGTTCATCTGAAGTCATTTCGGCAAAAAAACCACAAAAGGAGTATATTGGTACTATGGGAATCGGGATAGTCCTCTGAATTTACATAGCTCAGGAGAATTCCTGGTTCATGTACTTCCAGCCTGGTAATTAAGGGTTGACCCCTAATGGGAGTTTTAGGTAGTTATGGTTACGTCCAAGCGGACAAAGAGTCCTTTGAGCCTCAAACGTGCGTTTGAACTCGGGTTCCGTACTCCTTAGTTCCGTAGAGATTTAGATAGGTCTTGCATCCACCAGAATGCATCTAACTTCCGGTATTCCGACTTTTTATTTTTGTGCTTTGACCGTTTTACCACAAAACTAGAAGATCTTTCCAACATTTCCGTGAAATCCATTCGCCCTCATGTGACGCTTTCAAAAAACCAGTTTCTTAGCATTTTTTTAAGTCCTAGGTATTTACAAATAAGATACCGAAAGGATTTTGCCGGATCTGAAATGGAAAACGAGTGTTAAGACAAGTTTTTTGACGCTCTCCACTGGGTTTCCACGAAACTCAAAAAAAAGTTTTTCTGAAAACCATATTTTTCAAAGTGTTTCCCACGATTTCTAATGAACTAATAGACAGATTTGGGTCTGTTTTTTAAAAAATGTGTAGTATTGTTGCCGCTAGCTTATTATGAATAACAAATATTTTACTATTTTTTTTTTAAATCCAAAAACGGCTAATTGGGGTTTGACCCGTCATTTCAAAAATTGTAATGATAAACATTTATAAAGTAGTTGGAAGATAATCACAAAAGTATAGATTGAATAAAAATCTCTTCTTGTATTTCATACCAATCATATTTGCCATTTCGTGCGAACCATCGATCCACCTTTTTTTGGAAGGCCTCTTTTCGCAAGGATTCAGTGCCCAAATTGAGATTTTTTTACAAAATATTGTTATTTTTTGTACTTCAAAAGTCAATAAAACTTTTTAGAAAACCCGTATTGAAAAATAGTGCATACTTTTCCCAAAGTAAAATTCCAAACAAAAAATTCCTCGAAAAACGGCTGTCACATAAGAACCCCCCTTAATCTTTTTTACAACTGCCGCTGATGAAGGAGGATGTAAAAGTTAAAAAGGTCTTTTTAGTGTGTAACCGCCCCACTAAATGAGTAACACTAGCAGAATCCTAATACTTCTTAATGATTATTGGTTTTTGGCTACGACTATTAATAACTCGAATGCAAGAAGAAATCAATCGTTACTTCCGTGGAACATTACAATAAAGAAAGCCGAAGGATCCCATCTGTTATAAGAATAGTAAAGGATGTTAAACTGACAGCTAAGAACGTGTATACGATGTTCGTTAGCTATTTGTTGAATATCCTGTTAGAGTTCTCGTTAATGAAAACTATACATCCATGGCCTTTAGGAATCGTCTTTGGATTCGTGAAAGCTTACAAGAAGTACCAACTGGAAACTGTCTGTATAGATAGATTAGGGGATAATACTACTTTGGTCTAAGTACTTGAAGCTATGGCTCGCCTCATTACTCTTACTTAGTTTCCTACCCATTCCTTAATCCAGCGTGTTCTATGTATGTAAAGGCACTTGTTATACACACAATCTTAGATCCACCTGTTTCAGTTCCTTTGAATAGTGGTGAACAAAGTTTCATGGATTTTATTTTGTACATTAGTGAATCATTCGCTTGGATTCATAGAAAGCAAATGCTCATATGAAAGTTTCTCAGTAACAAATCAGTATACAATCTACACTTCAACTGCATAATAAGTTTCGAATCTACTAGAAAATCTAGCCAGTGCGGCTGTTGTTTGTACTTGGGTTCCGATTGGGCCATATTCCAGTCGTATGAACACAAAAGATCAAGTTTCAAAGAATAGTTCCAAACAAAACATTGAAAAGCAAGAAAAGAAACCAAAACAAAATAGAAACTTATCAACAGCCAGCTTGCCTCCAGCTCCAATCAGTCAAGTACACGCACATGAGTCTAAATCAGATACAACGCTCCCCAGCTGGTGATTGGGGCCCGTCATTTTCTATTGTCTTCAGAAGGTTGCACTCATTGCACATCGTGCCAAATGCGCCTGCTCCCACTTGACCACTTAGCACGGAGTGATACCAATGCTGAGTTTCTGTTTCTCGTATTTATAGTTTTGATTTTGTACTTTCTAAATAGATACGGAGCTGAAATCAACTCACGGTCGTTGGAGCTTCTACAAATGTATATATTGTGAGCTCATGGCAGCAAATCTAGCGATTCAAAACACATTCAATGCGAGCATGCTTCTGCCATTCTGCATGAACAGCTGAGACGTGAAAACAAAGACAATACTACATTCGCAGTGGGAAGCCAAGCTCGACATTATGATTCTCTGTTCCAATGTTCAATGACAACTTGGGTCGTCGTCAGTTTCTGGCTTTCAGCAGTGTATATAGTAACAGCAGCTCACTACTGAAGTGAACATGTAATGTAGGGCAGAGTGGGAGCTAAGTGGTGCAGAATAGTGAGGAAATTTTCGAAACTTTGTCCACAGATTGCAAGAGTCGATTACGCCATTTGATTACGATTTCAGCACTGAATATTCTCATTCATACTTCGGGTTTTCATACCAGAATTGGCCTAGCACGAATTTATTTCATTTCATCACTTATCAATTCCGCGTAGGCATATGCACATCATACTCTGTAAGGGTACGGGGGCAAAACATATATTGAAATGTAACTAAAATGAGGGACATTCACATCATCTCTCGGTAGAAACAGAATATATTGAATTTCTGGTCATATCGCATCCAGTCCAGACGAGTCTAATCAATCATTCAACCAATCATTGAAATCAATGAAAACGTGTTCCAGCAGCAGCAATTTTATTCAATCAATTACGTCAGGTCCTGTTTTCAATTAAAGGATAAATCTATTTATGAAATGTTTGTTATGCCACTCAATGCTATCTATTTTCTGTGGATTGGATAACTACATTGTGAGCAAAATTTAGTAAGTGGACTCTGGTACGTAATTGTCAAAATATTGTACCAAGATGATGCTAATATTTTTAGAATACAAATCAATAAATAATATTATCTACATTACCATGCAAATAGGTTTCAGTTTTTTACACAGAGACAATTTGTTGATCATTATTAGAAGGTCAAAGTGCCTAATATGCTTTAGGAATCTACAGAAGAGTAGCTACTGTTCTAGGGAAGTAAGCTTTATTGAATATTTTGAGAACCTGGCTGGTTCTTCCTGTTGTATGTCTCCTGTGCACTCCTTTGTGGAGCATAGGCTATGCACATATTTTCTTCTTTCCCAATATCTTTCAAGTGATTCTGTGGTTCAGTTGATAAATTGAAGTCTTTTTCTATCATTCGTCTCGGTTTGGACTGTTGGTGTCTTAGGTAAAACTTCCCTTTCTTCTGTTCTACCATAGGTTTCGGTAGTTCTTAATACGCAATTCCCCTATTATCCTACCAAATACACAACAAAGCTGTCTTTTGTCACAAATCTGTACAAAACACCATTTCCTTTGAATCAAGCAAGCAGAATTTCACAAGTGGTTCTTCGATTTCTGATGTCTTTACGTCTCCCTTAATTTTTGAATCTTTCCCTACGAAAATCGCCAATTGGGAAATATTCAAGTGGGTTATCCCATGCGAAGGGACGTTTCTCTTATTTTTTTTTTTTTTTGTTAAGAAACTGAGTTAACACGTGATTAGCAATTTTGCCCCACACATTTGTTAATATATTGTGTTGCACACTTTACAATTTTTCAGCCTGAGATTGTCTTTTATTGTTTATGTACAACGCAACTTACTCATCCATCTTCAAAAAAAGTGCGCAGTCATATTTTTCCTCTTTTTCTTAGAAAATGCATAGAATGCGAAGATTATGTGAAACAATTGAAGGGAATATAAGTTCCTTGGTTTCCTGAGAATTCGTTCGGGGCATTTAGTTTAGCTGAAAAATGTTGTACGATATTTTGTTTCTGATCGAAAGCAATCATTTGCAAGTGCGCGATTTCTATAAACGCAGGTAGCTAAAACGTCTATAAAATTACTTTTGAAAAGTTTTTTTTTGTAGTTAAAAGGTGTGACGTGAAATGTTGTAGTGTTTTACGTAAAACGGTGCTCAACTTTAACTTTTTTAGCTTAGATTATAGCGATGCCTCGTGGAAAAGTGTTAACCAAAGAAGAAAAAGCCCAACTTGCCAGAATGGAAGATTCGGGCTGCACAGTGAGAGCGATGTGGAGGGAAATTAGTAGATCCGACGGAGTTGTGCGGGATTTCTTTAGATTAAAGGTAAAGGGAAAATACGGTACAAAAAAGCATCCACGTGGAAATAAAAAAATCGGGAAAGAGAAATCGCCTTGATTAAAGAGGAAGCTACTAGAAATAAACTTTGGTTCGTTCCAGATCATGCCGAAATTACTTCTTCCTATTAAAAAGAGACGGTTACAACAGATTTTCCTTACCGATAACAGCATTAACTATAAAAAAACTTGCTAAAGCACTTCATTTAACACCGGCAAATAATAAGGCTCGTCTCAAATTAGATAGATCGTGGATGAAATGGGAAGAAGAATGGAACCAGTATTTTTTTCGGATGAGAAGAAATTCAAGCTTTACGGTCCAGCTGGATTTAGCGCATTTTGGCACGATCTAAAAAAAATGAAGCTCCTCGAATGAGTCGCAACTTTGGAGGCGGTAGTGTTATGGTTTGGGGGGCATTTTCTTTTCCCGGTAACCTTCGACAGGGAATCGTACCAACCAAAATGAACTCAGTAATTTATACTGAGCTTCTGGAAGCCATTTTGATGCCGCATTTAGATGAGAATAATAACTGGAATTTCCAACATGGCAACGCCGCGGTACACGCTATTGCATACACGAAATAATTTTTAAATGACAAACAAATAAAAAATTTGCAGTGGTCCCATCGAAGTCCTGATCTTAACCCCATAGAGAATATATGAGGGATACTTGCAAGGGAAGTCTATGCGAATGAACGCTAATTTAGTTTCGTACTTGAGTTAAAGACAAAAATTTTAGAATGCTGATACCAAATCGAAGAAAATACTTTAAAAATTTAATAGCCTCAACGCAAAATTTCGAAGTCATAAGGTCCAATGAGAGCAAAACAAAATATTAGAAACTAGTCAATATGCGTTTATTTATTTCAATAAACTTAAAAGTGCAAGTGCGTATATAGAAATTGCGCAGTAAAAATGTAATTTTTGGTAATTTTAAAAAAAATCAATATTTATTTTGTTAATTTTTTTTGTTATTCTAAAGATACATTTACTATCATATAAACTTTATATTTCTCGAGGCTTCTATATAGTCACAACGAGCAATATATGGGGTGCGTATATAGAAATTGCGCGCACTGTAGTCCTTGAATTAGGATTATTAAAA
Organism: Hermetia illucens; assembly: GCF_905115235.1. Classification (NCBI taxonomy): domain Eukaryota; kingdom Metazoa; phylum Arthropoda; class Insecta; order Diptera; family Stratiomyidae; genus Hermetia; species Hermetia illucens. The sequence goes on along the minus strand of NC_051853.1, from coordinate 60,304,838 downwards.
AATATAGAAAGGTGAATGTTTGGTATGCTGTGAAAACTTTTTCCACAATTTTAGTGTTTGCACACGATTTCTTCAATGTGAAACAAGTCGGGAAACCGGAAGCTTGACGCTTCAGATTTAAAGGGTTTTGAGTTTCCCTTTGTGAGAAGCATAACTCAGTTCTCCATTAGCTGATAGGATTGACTGGAGATATTTAAATCGGTCAATTCTGTCAAGTAACCAGCCCAGAACTGAGCGATTTAAATATCTCGGGTCAATGGTATCAGCCATGCGTATGCACGATACTGCCCTCTATACCGGTGCAAAATTTAGTACTCCTAGGATGAATTTAAGGGGAGTTTTTCAGTCAATTTCCAAAAGTTGGTAATATACTATTAGTAAGTTCATTTGAGCAGATATCGGAATGAGACATATTTTGAGACCTAGATTTCATCTAAGCGCATTTTCTTGATTTTTTTCGATTTTTAGTTTGGGTAGTTTCCGAAAATGAATCCTGTCTCCCTTACTCACGCATTTTGCAATTTACGCCAAAACTAGTATCAGTTTCGAAAAGTACTAATCGAGACCTTTCATTTGGTATCCTACACGACTATCTCCGGTGAACATTTTTTTTAAATCCTGCCTTTGCATCTATGGGGAAGGAATGACAGAGGGGTTGAGGGAACAAAATTTTTATTTTTTTTTCTTTTTTGGTGTAATTTCGATTGAAACACGTTTTTGTGTACCACTTCGTTGTTACTGTTTAACAAGTTCTAAAGGGAGTATCAGCTGCAATTTTGACCCTGTGAAATTTTGTCTTATCTCGACCGATATTCCCTATTTAAGCATCGCTCAAAATATGTGGAGCCCTTTGAGAAAATAATATTTGTGACAGAGCCATGGCATTTAAGCCCAGTTCATTAGCAATATTTTTCTTGCGTATATCGGATCTTCGTCTATTATAGCTTTCACTAGGACCACATTCTTATTAGTAACATGGTAGTTCATAGTGAATTTTCCAATTATTTTCCAAACGTCAAGGGCAGAATGCTTTAAGTGAGGAAGCTTTCATCGCGTATAAGAAAATGAAGGAATGCCCGGCCTTGAAAAAGCACCCTCCGGACGCACGTCTTCCATTCGCAAGAAAGCTTGATGAATGGAAATCGAGATGGAGTTTCATCAATTTCAGAGGCAATTTTTAATGTGCTTCAGAATAATGGTGCAGCAACCAATTATTAGAAATAAAAAAATATTAAAAGCAAAAATTGTTTCTTTTCAACTTTCAAAGTGCGTCTATAGGAAATGCGCACTCAATTTGCCACTTTTCTTGAACAAACCTCTCTCTAAAGTGGCTAATAAAGGTAAACTGCGTACTCGATATGGTGAACAATGAAATAAAGTTGTAAGAAAATAAAATGAAAGTGGTATTGAGATCTGTTTAAGACTTTTGGAATTAGAACGTTTTAAAATAAAATTTGATAGTGCGTCTATAGAAATTGTGCGCCTGTATCTTTCTCAAATATAAATGACGATTTTAAGCCATAGCTTTTTCAACTTTATAGATGTTAACATCCGTTGAAAGCGTTGATGCTTAACCAGATGAGCCTACCGCATTCCAAATGCTTTTTAAAGCAGTGCATCACTTATACGTGCGATGTTTTTGACAAAGCCTATTTGCAGAAAGCCTTTTATAACAATTTCAACGATTTGGCACACGAAATTCCATTTGCAACACAATATTTGGGACGGATTCCTCGTTCGATATCCATTGTAAAAATTTGGAGAACCCACTTGAGATGAACTGACGAAGTCGGGCGCTGTAAATAGACAAAATGACAGTGATAGAGCCCACAATTTATGACGAGCAATTTTTTAACACCAAAAAAATGGCAAAATGCGAATGGATAGTATCCTTCACCCCTTTAAAGCTAGTAACTACATTTTGTTCTCAATAGGAAATAATACTATGAAAGGAAGATTATGAAAATATTTTTTCTGCTTTGGGGCAAAGGGAATCCCAAAAATCAGTCTAAAATACTGGGGTTCGTTCACGTTATCTAGGTGAGAAATTGAATTACCATAGAGTCACCCTGCGAAGTAAGTAGGCATAATTTCAACGACATTCACACGTGTAATTCTTTTTGGCTGATAATTCTTTTTATTCCATTAATACAGCTGTAAGCTTTGAAATACTTGTCAGACGCAGGGCAAGGATACCAACTATTTTTCATGGTAAACTGCGGTTCGGTCAAATAATTTCATCTAACACCTTATCCCACCTTAAAAAATATGTTGTTTGTTTGATTGAGAAGCTTCGTCATTGACGTCCGCAAAATGGTATAAAACTAAATTGAAATTCTGCTAAATGTCAATGTCAAATTATTTAATTTTCTACGGAACTATGCAATGCTTTCCAACATTTGGACCAAGTAATGCTCTCTAATATTGGGGAAACATTTGAGTAACCTTTTAGTTCTTGTTTTATACAGGACGCCTCGTAGGAAGTAAGTGCCCCCAGAGAATCACTTATCCAGCGATTGCAATCTGGATAGTTCCTATGCAAACTTTCTCCAGTTCTATTTAAATTCTACATTAATACTTTAAAGGAAAGGACTCTTTATTCTAAACTACATCAGCTGCAGATTGGAATCAATGACCTAAAACTTTGATACAAAGAATTGCTTTTCAGGTAGTACCTCGTAAAAGTTACACTCCTACAGTTTGGAAGAATCAGTGGATCGATTCGTTCCTATATTTTTCAGGACAATATACAATAGTCTTCACTGAGAAATATAAGCCTATCATCGCGACTTTAAATCCAAAATGTGTAACTTCGTTCTCATACATGAGAAACGTTTTTCGCTTGTTATCTCACAACTAAATTTGAAAAAATACTTTTCGAAATTGCGTTTCATGTTGTAACATTCGATCCATGAACCCGATTCGTGATACGTCCCATCATTTCTTAGATATTGTCGAGTTGACATCATAATGCCACCATGGAATTGCGCATTAACTGTGTGAATCATAGTTTATAGGCCTAGTAATTGGAAGAGCAGTGAATTCAATATATCTGAATAGCGTTTAACTTGTCAGTAGTAGTGTTAATAACTAAGGTTCGGGACAAATCTGCCACAGAACTCGGGTGTGTAGTATAATTTCTCGTCGAATGCCTGTAGCGACTAATCGTATCCATAATTTGTAGGTTTCATAAGCAATCAAAAAGGTACAATATCGTCACATCTTTCAAAGAGTCCATGCTATGAATAAAGAAGGACTGAGATGTAGTTCCCACAATAATGGAATACAAAAAATAGGTAATAGATAGACCATAAATGCATTACATTAAAATTACTCCAGTCTTTACTGTTTACTTTTATTTATGGTTCTGAAATGGCGAAAGCGTCCGAGGCGTTGTTGATTCTAAATTTCTTATTCATAGAAAGGATCTAAGGCACCGCGATATCTCTTCCATTTTAGGTACAAGCTGAAGCTCGACTTATTTTCTATTTTTTATTGTAGCCTGCGCATTTCATTGTTTTTTATTAATTTTGCTGGTATTAGATAAAATGGAGAATTTATGACTATTTCAATCTTTAGCCGGAATAACCCCAATCTCTCGTATACAACTCATTCTTTACAGATCGCAATCTACAATCTTCAAAAACCTGTTTTTATTTAGAATAGTGATTTCGTGCTTATTTTGAATCTTTTTTTCTTAGTCTCAAAGTAGGTTTTTTTCTTTTATCAAACAAAGAAAAAATGAAAACCATTCCAATAATAATAACAAAAAAGCACTCGACGACAAAAATAAAGACCTCTGAGCAGTGACGAACGGGCTGACTAAAAGCCACAGAATGGAGTTGTTTGCCAGTATATAGCATATCTTTAGTTTAGTTATTATTTGGTTGACGTCCCTATAATTTTCCTATGATTTACTGAAATTTTTGTTGAAGATGGCTCTCCGATTTCAATCCCTACATTCAAGTGAACAACAGATCTTATAAAGACGCGTGTGCCAATTCGTTAGACAATTTATTTGGGTCTTTATCTTATTTTGTAAGAATTATTGTACGAAAAGATAGCAGAAGCATGGAATGTGAATGACACCTCGTCTTTCATAACAAAATTGGAGGTAAATGAGCAGTGACTGCAATGAAACTAGAAATTTATCTCCATGTGTCGTCAACCCTATGGAAAAAATAGTGTCTCAAATAAGATCTTATCACAAACATGGACTTTTTGGCGAATTCGTATGAAAGAGGGTCATCCATTTGCAGTAGTAAATATTCACCTTTTGAATGAATATTAATACTTAGTTCGCACACATGATATTAACAATATTTGTATTAGAACGTGTCATCTATGTAATTCACTAGCCAGAACTAGAGCCCTAATTTTCCAAATTTAAAATCCAAAATCGTTTAAATTGGAATTTGTCTGTCAATTTCGATTGATATGTATATGGCTTTTAGCAAGATTTAGAACTCGCCAAATCGTCTATTTTTCCTATCCACGGTCTTAATTTCGAGTCAACTTTTTGCATATCTTCGATTAATATGAGTTTCATATATGTATCTTCAAGTACTGCTGCTATGGAGAAGAATTACACTAGTCCGAGTTGGGAGAGCGGTCCAAATCGGCCTTAATTGAGATAAGGCATTCTGGAAAGTGTTCCCTCAAAACAGCCATCGATGTTCTTGAAGCATGTGCGGTTTCACCATCTTGTTGGAACCAAATATCCCATAAGTCCAGCTCATCTAGCCGTGGGGAAAATCCTGTAACATGTTTACGTACCGGTTCGAATTCACTGTCACCGTGACTTCATTTTTCTTACAGAACCAGGGACTAATAATTCCAACCAAACAAATTACACGCCACACTGTGACTTTAGGTGACTCCAAATACCTTTGATGCAATTTGCGAGGATTGGTTTTGTTTGTTGACGGATTCACATAGATGAAAGTGGGCTTTACCACTAAAAAAACAATAGCATCCTCAGGAACGATTTTGTGACGGACCTCACAAGCGGTCATCCGAGAATTGAAGTCGTGTTCAGAAAGTTCCTGCACAATCACTATTTTGTAAGAAAGAAAATGAAGATCATCATGAAAAAATTTTCCTCACAGAACGATCGGAGAGTGCAAGGGCAAATACATGTTTACCTGCAGAACACCGTGTTGATCCTTACATTTAAGCTCTCTCTGCCTCAATGTTCTGAAGTGATCTAATGGGTCGGAGGACTCCAGCCTTATAAGACTGTGAACATAGTGGCCCACGTAAGAATTGATTTCCGGTGGGGGACAGTGGCCGAAGGGGCTAAATTAAAAATATTCCAAACGGCGCGCTGCGTTCACAGAACATCCGCTCGAAAAGTAGGCATCAACTCCGAAAGCACGCTTAGCATCGCTCCTACGCATGATGGCAACTGACTGAACTGTCCCACGATAAATTTTTGAAGCCTCTCAAACGAGACTACCAGCGCTCCCCTACGATATCAACCGACTGAATGGCGAGCAATTTAAAGAAGAAAGTTATGCTGTCGCACCCTGTATATGGCTACTGATGACTGATTTGTGTAATCTAAGGCATCTACATGAACTTTTCTTTTTACAGTTCCATACATCTTCTAACAGTCTTCAAGGCGTCAATTGAAACTGGATTGACGCCCCAATGATTATTACTATTATTCTTCCCGATATTAAACTACAGCTATCCTCTTTGTTCTTGTTATGGACACCGTCAAACGGAATGTCCAACGTCCAGCGCCCTACACACTGCTTTATGCAGATGATGTTTTCCTAGCATCTGATAGCAAAAAGGATCTCGAGCAACTTGTCCAAAAATTGGAATAATCGTCTCATGCAACACGGTCCTCAGATGGAATCTAAACAAAACTGAATTTTTGACCACCGATCTCCATGAAACAGGCAAAATCACTGTTAGCGGCAATGATCTGCCCAGAACTGAGCGATTTAAATACCTCGGGTCAACGCTATCAGCCAATGGCGAACTGCGTTATGAAATTGCTTCACGCATTAACACAACCTGGATGAAGTGGCGTTCCATAACTGGTGTTCTTTGTGATCGACGTATCAACGAACGTCACAAATCTATAATGTACCGCAATATCGTCGATCCTGTCGCTCTCTATGGTTCTGAGTGTTGACCTACTATAAAAGACAATGAACGGCGTCTTGCGATAATAGAGACGAAAATGTTGCGTTGGACTAGTGGCGTGACACGGTTTAATCACATCCGAAATGAGGATATCCGCGATCGTTCTGGGGTTGCACCGATCGTGGAAAAATTGCTAGAGAGGCATCTTCGATGGTATGGTCATGTAATTCGTGCTAACGAGAATTCGCTTGTCAAAATTGGTCTGAACATCGAAGACGATGGTAAACGACAAAAAGGCAGGCCGAAACAACGGTAGCTTGATACGCTGAATGTGAATGCTTGTGAACGGGACAAAGGCTGAAGAGGAAGATTAAACTGCAGCTATACAGGACACACATTTTGTAGTGAAATGCCCCTCATTTCACATCACATCAAACATAATTAAATCCACCACGGAAGTTTAGGTGTCGCTTGCAGATTTATTAATCTAAGTTTGATATCAGTTATTCTATGTTTTTACGATTTGTTCTGAGATTGTACTTTTGTTATAGCAACTTTGCTAGATGACGATCCATATAGCATCTCTATTATCTCGTTTTTTAAAAACAATTCAATAGATCTAACAAAATTTCTTTTATCTATTTCAGAAAACGCTAAACTGATATGTCAGCCGATTCGCCAAAGCGATCCGCTGTCCGGTGTGTACCAGCTGTGGTGCCACCGCAGGTTGTAAGCGATCGCTCATTAATCGATAGTGTAGCGGGATTCATTAACGATGTCACGCTTACAAGTCCACCGCAGGGTGATCCAAAGGATCAAGTCCTGTGGGTTCGATTCGAGAATATGGCCGACATAAGTGACCCAACCTGTGGTGAGGACTGGGAGCTAGAAGGGAATGTTCCACCGCCACTAGTCATCATTCTTGGTTTTGGATCTGGAATAAAGGTGTATGCATTACCGGCACATGGAGAAGCTGTTGAAATATTGGGTTGGCGTCATGGAATGGTTAAGGCTTTACGCATACTTCCAACTCCGATTACTGTTGATGATGAAATGGCTAATGAGCCGATTGATCAGTTCATTGATCAGCGGCCATTGATGGCACTTTGTGATAGTTCATCAACTGCATGCAGTTCACAGTATTGTTCCGTAAGCTTTATATCGTTGAAGAATGGCGCTCAAGTGAAAATGATCAAGTTTAAGAATCCAGTTATCGATATATTGGCAAATCGTACATCGATTGTGGTCACTTTCCAGGAACGAATAGCTGTGTTTGATGCACGGAACTTGGAAGATCGTTTATCAATTAGTACATGTCATCCAAGTCCGGGGTAAGAAACACTCATATCAGCACTTTATTTCATTGTTTCAATATTTCTAATTAATCTTTCAATATAAGCACATTATGTAACGACATTTTTTGGTTTTATTTTCAGGATCAATCCCAATCCTGTTGCTCTTGGTGCTCGTTGGATGGCTTATTCCGAATGGAAATTAATGCCATCAAAGCGAAGTAGCGGAGGTTGTGATTGTGAAGGCGTTCCTAGTTATACGGCTACTGTTTTGAATGCTGCAAAAAGCCTTGGTAAAGGATTACGAGAGCTTGGAGAACAAGTGGCTGCAGGATTGACTGGTAGTGGTTCGAATGGCGGCAGTTTAGGATCTTCAAAATCTAGTAGTTTTGAATCAAGCTCAGGAGAGTTGAAACAACCAGGCTTGGTTACCATTGTAGATATAAAGGTAAGTTGCATTTTGGTCTCTCTCTTTTTCGCTTAATGGCAACTATTAGATGTTAATTAGTATTTTTTCTGCTAGGCATTAGAAATAGGTTTGTGCAAGTAATACGTTCTGTAAGAATTTAGTTTGTTGGTTATTATAGTTTAATTCCAAAAAGATTTCTTTGGTATTTTTGATTTTGAATCAAAAGATGCCAAAATTGCAGAAAAAAAGATTTGAAAGTCTGCTGTCAATCTTTGATCGTTCTTTTTTTCCTATTTTGTTTTTAAAGGTTCAATGGTGGTTTTGTTTTCCTTGCATTGTTCATTATGCAAGTAACATGCTTGTGACAGTTCGAGATATGAGATTGAGAAACTGAACACTTCACACACAAGGCTATAAAAGTAGGAGCGGGGTTGCTACCTCCTCATATATAACCGTGAAAAAATGTATTAAATATTGCTTGGCGACAGGTAGCTCTTTCTGAAATCAGATTTTCTACTTCGGTTTTTTGATCTAATTCTTTATTATTTATTTTCCGTTCTTTGATCTTAACTTAACTTATGCGCTAGGCACCGATCCATCATTTATACTAATTTGTTCGCATTCTGTCGGCAAAGATTTCGAGGAAATTTCAAATCGATTCAATCAAAAATTTGTCTATCGCGCCCTATATGAGTAATTTCTATGCTTTCTATATTTCGTTTCTATTCTACTATTTCACGGAGTAGAATAGCTTTCATGATTTTTTAATTTTCACAGATACAAACTTTATTTAGAGAAGTTCTCTGTGTACAACGTGAAGAATACTACCACCAATCCCTTTTCACATCGGAAATATGACAATCTGATCAACAAATTTGAACTTACAATGAACTTTCCGCTTATTGCTAGTGCAAATTATCTTTTTTTATGTTTACAGTTCTTACCACGTTATGTTTATCTTGACTGCTCTTAGCGATCTCATTTTCCTATGACGCTTAGAACTAATTGCAGATTGTTAGAAAACAGCAAATTAATGATATGATTTAAAGTGCCCTCATTGTTTTTGAGTGCGTTCATTTTTCTTCAATATCAACGGGACAAATGAACAATCACTTAACATCCATAGTTACTATATATGCAGTTTCAAAATGAAATTTTTGCATTACACTTTAAAAAATTTATGTAAATCCCGCATCAATGATTTTACGGAATTTTAATTCAAAATCGAAGTGCCCAAATGATCATAATTCTACTAAAATGACTTCTCTTTGGGAGAGGGCAGGACCTTTATCGCGTTTTGAAATCTAGTCATTGTAAATACGAATGGATAATCCTGTAAATCAAATGCAGCATTTAATGTTCCGTGATTTTCATAGCCAACTATTTTATGCAGCAAAGAACAATGGAATATACATCGCCGCGACAGACTGTCTATTCCAAATTATTTTTTATTCGTCGTCACAAACGACTCCAGTGAACATGCCCCATCTCATGTTTTAAGTATTCCATTAATCGATTTAAAACTTCGGCGCTCTCTCGTGATGAGCGCCGATGAATAGACTCAGCAATATAGTGATAACGATAGTTAATTAAACGGTATCATTTCAGTAGTTCCATATCCTTCTACGGGTTAACCCTTTGGGGAGTTCTGTCCCCACGTACTCGAGGAGGGCGATCAGACCCGAGTCTGTAAGGGATTCATCTGAAGTGGCTCTGCAAAGCCTCACCGGAGGTTATCTGATACCATGGGAACCGGAATGGCTCTCTGAGAGCATATGCTCCAGGAGGATTCCTGGAGGATATGCTCCCGGCCCGGTTATTTGCGGTTGGTCCCTTAGTGGGAGTTTCATGGTAGGTGTGGTTATGCCTACATCGCGGGCAGAGCACCTCGGAGCTCGAGCGTTGCGCTGTACAACTCGGGTGCCGTACTCTTTAGTTGCGGCAGAGGTGTTAGATAGGCCTCGCATCCACTGGTATGAATGCTGAGCCTGCACTCAGTATAAACCAGGACCGCTTTGCTTGCATGGCGGGGCTCTGATTGTGGTCCCAAAATCAATCCGCGTCCAAAGAAGACCGTGGCATTATGCCTTCACGGCAGGTACTCACGTTAAACCCCCAGGACTTTCATATCCTTCTACGGAATCCACTTAATTAACAATGATGATAGTTATATCGTGAAACGTTTTACCTAAGATTCCATCTATGATCGTCATAATGTGAGTGAGTAATCGAATCGGACAATAGATGATGCAGCCCTACTTTATCTAGATCAAATCTTTCCTAACAATTCCAACTTTCGCGAAAATTTCTAACGAACGTTCTTTTCGCTATTTCTGTGTAGTCTATGGTAGGTAGAAAGAACGCGAATTTCTTTAAAAAGTTAAATTTCACCAGGTTTTGTAATCGTTCCTGTTCTAATGACTAAATGTGAGTTGCCGTATCACAAAAGGTAGGGAAAAACACTCCTCAGAAGCTCGAGCGGCAATACCGTTCAGTATATAGCAGTAAGGGATCGTGGATACAAAGACTTCTGGCCATTTGTAATGATCTAATGTGATTGGTGATGACCAAACAGTCATCCTGAGTGACCGGAAGGATTGAAGTGTTCAAAGTCCCCATTCCATTCAACACTTTGATGGGGCTTCAGTATTTGCGGTCGGACTTTCACAGTCAATTTCGCCAATTTTCTTTTGTTTTTCAGGCTTTGCGATAGCTCTTCCTTTTTATTCGTCCACGGCCACTCAAGATGGTTGTTATCACAAATCGCCACAAGTGTAGAAGGGTTGCTCAGACTTTCTTTGTTCAGTGTGGATGGGTAGGAGTGCTTTGTTTAGGATTGGGTTATTTTACACCATACTGCAGCCTGTTGGTGTTTTGCATGTCCTACCGAAGTGCATTCGGCTCATCCTAATTGCGAGACTTAGGAGATAATTTACTAGGTGCACATGATCAAAACCTTCTTCCGGATTTTTCTTTCCCAAGTGGTATGCTTCCACCTCGACATGCGGATGCGTGAGAGTATTTGCTTCTTTTCATTGCGAAGTCTACATATTGGGTATTTAATGTAGATTCCTATCGTATGCAGAGGTTTTTGTAGATTACAGTGATTGGTTATTAAATCTATGAGTGCCCTTGATCTCAGTTTTACTTTAGCATGGATTATATCGATGAGCCAGTTGCTTAAGCTGCCAGGATCGCATGGGTCCCACGTTTGAGGCTTTATTGTATGTTGAGTTAATGGTCATGACATGTCATGCTTTAGGTTCACCCTATGTATGCCCGTCTCATCTTAGTTCTTAAATTGATGTGCGTACCACAGTATGTGCTTCTTTAGATAGTTATCATGCCAATGATTCTCGTCTGTCTTTCAGAAACGATTGTAGAAGTCTACATATCATGCATTTTGGCGGCTGATATCCTTAACCCAAAGAAGGTGTTGTCGAAAACGCCTGTTATATGCTTTGTTGTTTAAGCAAACAGCACATTCTGTTTGCAATAATTTTATAAAAAACGCGACTCGACGACTAGCGTATATGACGGATAAAATTTTTGTTCAGTAAATTTTGCGGTTCGATAAGAAAAACACAATTTCATGGTTTGAAAAACACTTTATTATTCAGAATAGTCTCCGTGAAAATCAAAACACTTGTTCCAACGAGACTCAATTTATGAATTCCATCCTTGAAGTGAGAATTTGGTTTCGGAGCCGAAAAACATGTCAACACCACTTTTTAGCATTTTGTTTTGATTCAGGGTCACGATATTAGACCCAAGACCCAATCTATAGTGATGAATTGACGCACAAAATCCACATTATCCTTTCGAAAACGCTCTAAATATTGCTAAGAAAGCCGCATTCGAATGTGATTCTGCTCCATTGTTAGCGAATGCGGCACCCACTGTGCATACAGCTTTCTGAAACCCAATACTTCTGTCAAGATATTGCTTACACTGCCCAATGAGATGCCTAGGGCTTCTAGTAAATCTCTTCAAGTCACTCGATGATTTTCCAATATGATATCCTGTATTTTTTCTACGATTTCTGGTGTGGTTGCTGTTTTTGGATGTCCTTGACGTGGATCATCTTTAAGGGTTGTACGACCACGTTTAAATTCAGCAACCCATCTTTCTACTGTACTAATGGAAAGCAAAGAGTCTTTATACACTTTTGTTCACAATTTGTTCATAAATTTGCTTTGCTTTTAAACCTTCCAAAAATAAAAATTAAATCACTGCACGATGGTTGATTTTTTCCATTGTAAATAAATACTGTGACACGTTGATTGTAAATGGCTTGTAAACAAAGAATTAATTGACAGATACACCACCATAACACAAAAAAAATTAGGCAAGTAGCAACGCTCTCTCTTATCGAACCGCAAAACTTATTGAACAACCTGTTGCGCCAAACGTTCCCTTCATCCGAAAATGTGTTAAAAAGTCCATAGAGATTGATCATACACTGGATACTCCTAAAACTAAGTCAGCAAGGTTACCACGAACGGACTTCGTAACGATCCTAAACTTGGCATTCGTAAGCGCGCAAGTGCTTTAAGTGTACATAGATCACCACCACATTCCATTTTGCCCAAACATTCAAAATTGCACCTCTCCAATTGACGCTATAATTCAATCCTGCACATTTAGCCAGAATTCGGTTAGTGTCCCCGACTTCCATGTGACCGGCTGTTTTCATACAATCCAGACGTGTTCGATGGGGTTCGGTCTGGATGTTGGAGAGGCCAGGTTTTTGTTCCGCACGCCTAGAGCCATTTGGCGGTCGATTTAGCTGTACTCTGCGGATCATTGTCTTGTTGAAAGGCAATGTCCGACGCATTAACCCTCAAATATTCCATGCTGCCAAACAGGTAATCCTATAGAACCTTAATATAAGAGTCTGCTGTAATTTTTCCTTCCATCTTCTCCAATTTCGCAGCCCCTTTTGTTGTTATACAGTCCCATACCATAATTGAGCCTCATGAAAACAGTGCGGACTCTACGTGATGTGGTTGTATTTTCCTTTCGCAATTCCTCCATTCATTCGCATCCGCCCGGTCCAAAACGCTATATATTGGTCCCATCTGACCATATAAGTTTCTCCCAGTCAGTTTCAGCCCACGTTTTGTCAATGTCAATTGCAATTTCGGGTGTGTCTCTTCTAGCAAGAATTTCTTAACATTCTCGCGCTCTCTAATACTAGCATTTCGCAATGCTCATGGAACAGCTTCTGAGAATATTATCAGTTTTTCATTGTGTTGAAGACTATGGAATATTTCTACTGCATTTTGGTATTCATCGCTTCTTATACCCTTTACAGTATATCCTTAGTTTCATTGCTGATGTTCTTCTCCTTTTTCTTCAGCCTTGTGGTTCGTTTTTCATCCCCTCGAAAATAGTGAAAGTTGAATGCAATATTTCCATCAAGTTTTAAACTGTACACCAAATATACCAACAATAACAAGAAGAGGGCAGAAAACATAGTAATAACCAGGCATTATCAATCAAACATACTAATAACAAGGCTTTGGTTGGATCTTCGAGGGTCAGACTATTCCACTTTTTGGCATCAATGTCTCTCAGTAGAATCTTCAAGGTGTGTTATGTTGATAACGATTTAGCGAGAGTAGCCGAGGTTCGCACGAACTCTGGCATTCTGAGGCGCCTAAATCACAAAGCAACACCACAATCCGGTGCGTCATGGATGTTTGTGTTCGTGCGTGTGCTGTCTCGCTGCTATAGGGTTATCGCTCGCACAACATTAAATGCGATGATCATGAAAACAACACAGTTTCATTGAAACTTAAATAGGAAAACAATTCATCATCATCAACGGCGCAACAACCGGTATCCGGTCTAGGCCTGCCTTAATAAGGAACTCCGAGGTCCACCAATTCGATATCCCTAAAAGCTGTCTGGCGTCCTGGCCCACGCCATCGCTCCATCTTAGGCATGGTCTGCCTCGTCTTCTTTTCCTACCATAGATATTGCCCTTATAGACTTTCCGGGTGGGATCATCTTCATCCATACGGATTAAGTGACCCGCCCACCGTAAGCTATTGAGCCGGATTTTATCCACAACCGGATGGTCATGGTATCGCTCATAGATTTCGTCATTGTGTAGGCTACGGAATCGTCCATCCTCATGTAGGGGGCCAAAAATTCTTCGGAGGATTCTTCTCTCGAACGCGGCCAAGAGTTCGCAATTTTTCTTGCTAAGAACCCAAGTTTCCGAGGAATACATGAGGACTGGCAAGATCATAGTCTTGTACAGTAAGAGCTTTGACCCTATGGTGAGACGTTTCGAGCGGAACAGTCTTTGTAAGCTGAAGTAGGCTCTGTTGGCTGACAACAACCGTGCGCGGATTTCATCATCGTAGTTGTTATCGGTTGTGATTTTCGACCCTAGATAGGAGAAATTGTCAACGGTCTCAAAGTTGTATTCCCCTATCCTTATTCTTGTTCGTGCTTGTGTTTGACCAGTGCGGTTTGATGTTGTTGGTTGATTCGTCTTCGGTGCTGACGTTGCCACCATGTATTTTGTCTTGCTTTCATTGATGTGCAGCCCAAGATCTCGCGCCGCCTGCTCGATCTGGATGAAGGCAGTTTGAACGTCTCGGGTGGTTCTTCCCATGATGTCGATATCGTCAGCATAGGCCAGTAGTTGGGTGGACTTGAAGAGGATCGTACCTCTTGCATTCACCTCAGCATCACGGATCACCTTCTCGAGGGCCAGGTTAAAGAGGACGCATGATAGCGCATCCCCTTGTCGTAGACCGTTGTTGATGTCGAATGGTCTTGAGAGTGATCCTGCTGCTTTTATCTGGCCTTGCACATTGGTCAGGGTCAGCCTAGTCAGTCTTATTAATTTCGTCGGGATACCGAATTCTCTCATGGCCGTGTACAGTTTTACCCTGGCTATGCTATCATAGGCGGCTTTAAAATCGATGAACAGATGGTGCAACTGTTGTCCATATTCCAACAGTTTTTCCATCGCCTGCCGCAGAGAGAAAATCTGATCTGTTGCTGATTTGCCTGGAGTGAAGCCTCTTTGGTATGGGCCAATGATGTTCTGGGCGTATGGGGCTATCCGGCCTAGCAAGATAGTGGAGAATATCTTATAGGAAAACAATTACAATATGGAAAAGAGACTAAATAAAGGAGCGAATATTTATGTTCCTCCTCGAAAACCCTCGTAGGCGCGATAATCGACATCATGAAAGAGAACTAAGAAACAGTTGATCAACGATATAAGCATGGTGAGCAGTAGATTAAATGATCAAATATCTTAAGCTTCCAACCTCCCGCGAATCGAATTTCTTAATAAGTACACCACCGTGAACTTCAAAACATCGTGTTGAATTCATAGCAATTTTCACTGTTCATTCCCGGGCGGTGTTTGAGGATGTCCTCTAGCCAAGGTAGCATGGAAAACGTCCATGTACATGTTGTCAAAAACTTTCTCGAAATAAACGAAGGTGAAATGCGTGGTAATTTGAACGATACAATGATCTGGGTGGTGTTACTGTGATCGCTACTAGCGGATCCAAACCGGAAACCAGCCCGCTCTCTGCCGATTAAGTTGTCCAGGGATTCCTTAATAGATTCCAGGATGATTTCAGCTAATATCTTCACGTTGCACGCAATGCCCCTCTCTCCCATAGTTGCATTCGATACGGATGCCCTTCTTCGGACTATTAACGATTAGCCCCCTCTTCCACTCACTGGGAAAGATCTCAGCATTTAGAACTGAGTGTAAGTAACAACCCTGCGAAGATTGAAGGTTCTTTACGCACAGTTCCACAGGAAGACCGCCGGCATTACTCCGTTTCACTGCTTTATGGCAGTGATAATTCCACTTCTGTATAGTGGCTTACCATATCATCCACAAAAGGAGGAACTTCACCGGATGTTATACTATTCAGAATCTTGGTGAAGTGCTCCTTTTACCTCCTCAGTCGCTCATTATCATCGTCGATAAAATGCTTATCGTTAACGTGTATTGCAGGTCCATCGGAAGGCTTACGACCACTTGCAAGTTCTTTCGTACGATGCGAAATTGTTATTCGCAGCAGCTTCTCATTCTGTCACGAGCAGTTATGGGACTACTATGCCTACTTCTTTAAACTTCTCGTGCTTTTCCTTGGGAAGAGAGCTCAAGCGCATCATGTTCACCTCTACTCGTAGCCAACAACAAAGCTTTCTCGACCGGCGATGCCTACTTTAAAATCTGCACTATTCTACCTTCGTGCCAATTAGTCCCTAAGCCGGATCATGTTCTAATTTTTTTCCTCAACATAGCAAAATGCATTAGTAATCCATTTCATTATTGTTTATTAATATTTTATTACGAAAAAAATGTATTTAAATTCATGAAGATAATAAAGAAGTATTCAGTTTGATCGGAGTATCAGTCTCTACTCTAGTGCGACTGTTAGAGATGATCGAGAATTTTGAGTTAATGTTTCAATGAAAAATCAGTCGCTTTAAAGTCATATACGATACAAGCTTTATACGCGGCCAGCAAATCGCCAAA
Source organism: Hermetia illucens (assembly GCF_905115235.1). Lineage (NCBI taxonomy): Eukaryota > Metazoa > Arthropoda > Insecta > Diptera > Stratiomyidae > Hermetia > Hermetia illucens. Next base: position 60,288,505 of record NC_051853.1, on the reverse strand, counting down.
AAAGTCCTAGAAAACTAGAATTTTAATTGCTGCCATAACGATACTTCTGTCCCAAAGAACTTATATCGCCCATAGGGGACCATGCCGCCCGACTCGGCATACCCTACAATTCGCATTGCTTAAGTTGCGGAGAAGGAAGGGAAAATCTCATGCACTTTCTCTGCGATTGCCCAGCTCTAGCTAGAGTCAGGCTACGGACACTGGGTAAATCATTCTTTGGGGACCTCAGAGAAGTTTCTAGCTACAAGGTGGGAGCGCTGCTTTCCTTCGTGAATGCTACGGGCTGGCTGTGAAGATCCGAGCCATAACAGCAGTCACGGTCTCAAGGGTTTGTGGCATCAAAACGGCGCACCACAGCGCTCGGAGCGGCCACTGATACCTACCTACCTACCTATATCGCAAATACTTGCGGGATGTCGTATCTTGACTCACTAACTTTTAAGTAAATCTATATTTCTCAACAATATCAAAATAATAATTCACTTTCAACAATTGTATATTTTCAGTACCCAATTAAGGAGACAAGCCCAACTACAGGATCACCAGTAACTGCTACAGGAACAGATCCCACCATTGCGCACTTCATCGCCCACTTCGATGCCATAGTTGCCCTGGAGTTTGATCCTTCTGGAATGCTACTACTCACGGCAGATAAACGCGGTCATAATTTTCACGTGTTTCGTGTTCAACCTCATCCTGCAGGACCACACCTGGCTGCAGTGCATCATTTGTACATTCTCCACAGAGGCGATACTAGTGCCAAAATTCAACATATAGCATTTTCTTTGGATTCTCGTTGGGTTGCTGTCTCCTCGCTTCGGGGCACCACACATGTATTTCCGATAACGCCCTATGGTGGACCAGCTGGAGTTCGAACACATGGTAGTCTTCATGTTGTAAATAGATTATCAAGATTTCATCGATCGGCCGGTTTAACTGTTGATGGTCGATCAAGCAGTCCTATATCACATACGGAGAGTGCATGCAATCAATCATGTACGCCTTTCAATAATCCTCGAACATCACCATTTCCACGTCCCGTTGCAATGCATGCTCTCGCTCAGATAAGGCAACCATCGGCGTTGGGAACGCCACCGGGCAGTGCACAAAATTCATACACCCGAACAGGAAGCGGTCGTCAGAGATTGTCATCGTTATCAGATGATGCAGGGAAAGATATTCGTGTTTGTGCAGTTTTTGCAAAGGCAAGATCGTGGCTTTTGGATCCACCGAATGCCGCACGAGAAACTCCGTCGCATCGTATGCAAAAGAAAGCAGTAGATTCGCTGTTTATAATGGCTGGTCATGGTGCTTTGATACAGTATGACTTGGAAGTTAAGTTGGTTTCAAGTAAGTTTTACTTTCTAATTTGAATTCGTTCAGTTGGAACGGAGCGCCAGGAAATATGACGAATCGATTTTTTGATAGATGTTGCAAAGGAAAAGATATGCGATGACACGGCAATTGAATTGGAGGTGGAAGCAAAGGCACAATGGTATTTAGGACGACGCGAAAATACACCTGACATTCAGCCCCCACTTCCCCGCGAAAATTGGCTTATGAGAGATCCAAGTTACCAAAGTTTGGACAACGAGCCAAATTCAAAAGATACAGACGATCAGAATGAGCGTTGGCTATCACAGGTGGAAATCATCACACACGCAGGACCGCACAGGCGATTATGGATGGGACCTCAGTTTATTTTCAAAACTTACAACACGCCAAGCGGGTAATCAGATATATCATTTAAGCAGTCAAATTCAATTGCTAATGCTTTTGATTGTTACCAGAGCACCTTTAAGTCACATAGACACGGAAGCCGTGGAAATCGGTATAAATGCGATGAATAATCGTCCAGGCCGATCGAGTCCAATGAATATGCCGATGTCTAGCAAGGGGGGAGTTCCGGTCCTTATTGAGTCCGGTTCTTACAGTGAGTTTCCTAGTAAGACACTCTGCGCATGGGAGAATGATTAAAGGAGAGTAATCGTTTCCATTGGAAATTTGCAGGTAGCTTCGAGCAGAGCCCGAAGCTGATGGATCGATTTCGTCACGGCCATATGGAATCAGACTTTTCATTTACACAAGGAGATTCAAGACTCAAGGAAGATTTAGCTGATGCAATGAAAGAGTCGCCATCACCTTCTCAGCGAGATTCAGGTAAATATTTTTATATTAATTCTAATTCTCATCGTGACGCCATGTTATCCATGTATAAATACTTTTTTTTTTATTTATGATTTTACCAATATCATTTTTGACACATTATGGCAGTGAAATGATAGTGAAAACGATGAGTTTCGGGATCCTTAAAGTGACTTATCTTTGACACAATTCATTCAATCGGTATTGTTTGATCTTGAGTTACTTGTGCACAGAAAAATGTAAATTTTATTGTGACGGAGATTTTTCCCCGTTTTTGATTTTTTTCCATGCATATAGTTGCGATAGTAGTTTTATGTAAATTAGCATTTATGTGCCGTCACGGAAGAATGAATCGCATTTGGTTCGGAACAGTCAGCCCCGGTTATATCTATATTACTTATCGATTAATGACGAAGCGAATGTGCCAGTTTTGAATGCTTATCTAATTTAAGAGTGTGAATCCGCTTTATGTTTGCCAACCAACTTATCCTAACATACATTTTCCTTATTTGAAGCGTTTTTCTTGCTGGAGGCTTGAAACTGTTCTGAATTTTCTTACGCACAAAATTAACGTTTATTATTTCTACACGCAAAGTAGAATTTTACTTGTGGCATACTTGAATAAGAGCGCGACATTCTTCAGAGCTAATAAAGGCGCCTTGTGTGTATGATATTGAGCGAATTTAATGCAGAAAAGTGAACGCAATTTTGAGCTATTCTGTTTATTAATCATAATTTACATTGCACTGAAGTCGAAGGAAGACATTAAGGAGATCACATATTTGTGCCTAAAACAGAAACCTCATCAACCAAATAATAAAATCAAAGTGAAGTAGGAGATGAAAATAATTCAGGATATCCACATAACATATTGCATGCATTTAATGTTCATAAATCTCATAATTTTCCATTAAAATTTCAACAAATCTATGAATTGTATGAATATTTGTACATCCAACAATCAAGCATTACTTCGAAGTGGCTCTTCGGGAGTATGGAGATCCTTAGACCTTACTATTAACTTTTGTTGCTTCAACTACATCGTGTGATCTTATACGAGACAACCAAAGTACATAGATCAGCTTTTCATAATATGTTTGTAGAATAATATGAGTTGGCCGATTGTTACAAGCAAAAAATTGTAAAGAGAATTTAAAGCCAAAGGCAGATGTTTTTCTTTCTCATGTTCGTTTTAACAGTTTCATATCTAACATTGAATTGAACCGTTTCTTGTTTAAATAACAAACGCGCATTGTTGCACTTACATAGAATTCAACGAGACTGGAAAATGCGCAGCAGATATCAAAGTCAGTTATGGTGTGAGGTTTCTATCACTTGTTTTTCTTCTTTTGATTTTTCTTAGCTAATATAAATGTAGTTTCTGATTGCTTTCAATGAATCCTTCCTGTCTACATTTCAGAATGCATGATTTGCTTTATTGATTTCTAATGAATCTTTACGTTCACTATCTTTGATTGAAGTCAAGAGCGTCTGTTTTCTGTTATGATCTAACGAAAGACGTGAATTGTAGTGATTTCCTAACAATTTTTTCAGTTATGATTTTTGCGATCACTTGCCGGATTAGATTTAAACCCGAACATTTAGCTAAAGTTTTCATGATTTTGTACAAATGCCGTTGAATGATAGTAAGAAAGTTTAGAAAAAAGATGAGTATTTGACATCCGTCTAATGCACTGCCTCTGGCTTTTCTTCTCTTGAAGGTTTAACGCCTGTTAGTAAGTCATCATCCCCACAACCAACATCCACCACAACGTTACAATTTGATAGAGCGACGGCATCAAGTATTGATGTGCAACGTAAATCTCCTTTATCAACGGAGGTGACAAAGCAAAAGCCAAGTCCATCTCAAATTCTAATTGAGAAAGTAGTAAATCCTTTGGGAACCGTCACAACTATTACGCGTTCGCCAAGTGAAAATGATTTTGATTCAACTAACTCTAACGATTTTGGAGACGATTACATAATCCATGAGAATTGCGATGAAGCGCTTTTCAGACCTGTTGTGGCGATATTTTGTGATGATTCAAAAGCGGGTAGTGAGGCAATGTTAGACTCAGCCTACATAAAACCGCCAGAAGCAGTTGGGACAGAATTAATAGTGCCGGTGATTGAGGAAAAGCAGAAAGCGCCCCCCTCGGTCGTCAGGAAAACAGTGAGTAAAGAAGCGGAAAAAAGTGGAAATAATGGTAAAGTTGAACCTGAGAGATCGAAAGAACAAGAATCTTGTGATCCACAAATTGCAAAATTTACTGAGATGTCGCTAATTAACCGAAAAACCGCGAAGGCTCCAAAGAGATCGAACAAGGAGAAAGAATCTTCACCACCTGCTCCCTCAGTTAAAAAGGAGCATTTACTTGAGTCAACCACTGCGACAACTGCAAAACCGCCTTCCAAACAAGACAAGCTCAAAAAGGAGAAACTTGTTCCAGAACAATCGACAAAATCGGAACAGCCTGCAAAAACACAACTACCCGAGGCAAAATCCTATGAGAATACTCAATCCATTAAAAGTGGTACTCAATCTGCGAATGTATCAACAAAAGGGAATTTGCCCGTAAGCCAATCCAAGACTAAAGACAATAGTGATACAACAAATGGCAAGAAGAAAACTGTGGCAGAAAGCTCCAAGTGTGTTGAGACGGCAGCAAATCCCACAACGAAAAAAGAACATTCATTCGATGCAGCATCAAGCTTTGAGTCAATTATTAATGCTAGCAAAAAGGTGATAGAAAAAGCCGAGAAGGTTTTAGTTCCAAGTAAGAAAACCGAAAAGACAGCTCTCAAATCTAGCAAAAAGGAATCAGTGGAAGAGAATACACCTTGTGTGGATTCTAAGTCTTGTGATATTAAACCCAGCATGGTCGAGGAGGTTGATCCACTGAGTCGACCTGACGAATCTATGGATTGTACACAAAGTGTGCCCGAAGCTCCCCATTCTCCGGAACTCAAAGCGAAGAATGCCAATACAAAGTCGAAGAAAGCAAAGGATAAGCCACTAGCCGTACTTCAAGATGTACAAAAAGTTAAGCCTATGGAGAGCGAAGCATCCGATACTGGTTTGAAGTTCTATGAAAAGTTCAGTGAATCGGAAATTCGAAATATTGAAATTGAAAATTTTCCGCCTCTTCAGAAAGTGCAACTCAAAGACTTAGAATATCCAAGTTTATCTGCGTCTCTCTCGGAAACAAGATCCGGTGGGAAAAAATCAAAAGGACTGAACTCATCACCAAAACAATCACCACAAAAGACGAAAAAGGAGTTGTCCTCCGAAAAGCGTGATACACCAATTGAAGTTGAGATTTCAGATACAGTTACTCTACCGTTTTCACCGAAGAAAAAAAGCAAGAAAAGTTCTGTTGAGGAAGTGCAGGCTGTTTTCACTATTAGTAATATTGGCGATTGTGATACGAAGGCTGCTTCGTTCAATATTGAACGTACCACCACTAATAAAGATGCAGCAAAGGAAATTTCAGAAGGATCTATCGTGAGTCCAGCTCGCTCGCTGAAGTCCAAAAAGGCGAAAGACATATCAAGCCAGTTATCTTTTGAATTGATACCTGCGCCGGATTATACGGAACCTGTGTTACCTCCTCTGGAAAGTTTTGAGCCTCCAAAATTTGACGAGCTCTATTATGAGACCCAACATGAAGCTGTAAGTCTTATCAACTTTGAAAGCCCCGTGACGGAAGAGCAATCGGAGAAAAACATTGAGAAGGCAGCTGATAAGGAAGAAACTGTCCCAGCATGTGGTAAATCAAAAGATGAGTGTTCGTCTCCACGTCATAAATACACGAAGCAAAATTTAATATTAGCTCTATGTGGAAGCATTCATGAAAGTGACGGGAAAACATCAGGAAAATGCGAACCTAGTGGGTTCAGTGAACCGGTAAATGATATTGACGAACAATACCTTAGCCTGGAGCCAATGACCTACCAAGAAAACACTCCTTGGACATCATCATCTGAAGATACTGAGGAAAGTTCCAGGAATGTAATAAAAAAACACAGTCGGTCGCGTCATCACGCCAACGACGAGCTGGTACGTCGTGATGATGATGAGGAACTCCGACCGTTGATAGATGCAACACACTCGGCATGCTCGATGACATCATCTTCGGGCGTTGCCGCTTGCATGGTTGGAAGTGGAAAACAACAAGTATCAACCGAAGATGAAGAAACTTCGACTATTGCTCTGGAAATAGCAAAAGCTATTAGCGATTCACTGCCGGAAACCAACAGTCATAGTGATTCGAGCGATCAAGGTAATGCACTACAATCTAGTGAGGATTTGGATTATGATATGCCATCTACCCCTCCACTAAATGATGATGGCTGTTCTGCTGGTACAAAGAAGTCATCGAAAAATTGCAATAGCAGCGTCGGTAGCGGTGGTTTAAGTTCGAGCAATCAACAAACCGCTGCAAATGGAAAGAAGAAATCTAAACGAAAGAAGAGATAAGAATTATTGATTTGTTTGATTTGTGTTTTTTGTATTGTGATTTATTATTTATATTATTTTGTCATGGTGTCGAAATGAGATGATGATCCTCACAGAGCGTCATTGTTCTGTTTCGCTTCTTTGAATTTCAACACTCATGTAGACTTAAACTTAAAATGATATAAAACATGTTGAAGGTAGTTTTTCAAATGTATATGACATTTGTAGACGAAACGAAATTGTGTGTTGGTCCGTACAGGTTGTGTGCTGCTTTTGCATTTGATAGAAACGGCATTAAATTTATTTTAAGTTTTACATCTGTTTCCATCCCGACAACTTTTTTTCGATTTTCCTCCAATTTAGACTCGATAAAAGTACGTTAACAGTCGGTTTAGAAAATTAATTTAGGGACTATTACCAGACTAGTAAGAAAGTTAAAATGTTATTTTTGAAGTCTGCTTTGCAAGTGTTTGCCCCAAGTTGTTCCATAAGATTAGTTATCAAATAATTAAGAAAAAAATCGGATTGATGTCCGGCTTGGTCCCATAATGGGACTCAGTACATAAAAATTCCAACTAATGAACGAACTTTCGAAATTAATTCTTCAATATTTCATGATTGCAATTCATCGAAAGTACTGTTACTAAGACAAAAATATCAACTCTCAAAAAAAAAAAAAGATTTTCCCCAGGGGAATTGGGAAAAGCGTCTTAAGTTTATTGTTACTAACATGGTATGCATTGCGTGTACCATACACAATTTTATATCATTAACTTACTTGTTACGTTTGGCTCGATGGGTTAAAATCTCGAGTAATATAGAATAATGCAAAAACAGCACAGACAATAATCGCGCAGTCTTTTAATACTGGATAGAATCGAATGAGAATCAGTTGTTATATTTCCAAACAATATTTTGTTTGTTAAGTCCCTTACCTGTATTAGTAGTAAAATTTACATGTCAACAACAAAACTCAAAACTCAAAACTCAACAAGCGTACGACATTGATGCCTCCCACTTAGTTAAATGTCGTATAACTCATTATTTTGCTGCCGGAATTTTAGGATCAAATTTATCGATTTAAGTTCGTCAGTTAATCATAGATGTTAATGGTGAATATGCTCGTTCGGTCCTTCGATTGGATGGGCGTGTTTATACAGAGATTGGTTTGCCACAAATAAATGAAAAACAAATAAAAAAATGTGGCGAACCTGCCCCACATAATGTTTCAGTTATATTATGATACGTTTACTTCTAAAACAATAATCAATAGTTAAATATTCAATACATAAGTTATTTCAATTGTCCGAAGACCACGCACAATTCACAAAAAATGCAAATTCAAACAAATCATTGAGAAGAGCTCTTTCTCTTATCTAAATTATATTTGTTCTCGGTAAGGGAAGTGATGTCTATAAGGTGGAATCGCTTGAAAGATGAAAATAATGATTGTTGTTTCTATTTTAGAATTTTTCTCTCTTAATATAATTGTTTTAGTGTTTTTGAGTGGTATTTAATTTATTCGAAAATTGCCTACAAAACAGAATTTATTTTTAAAAATAACATTTACTTCATTTTTTAAGTAAATGTCATTTCTAAGTCGAAGGTTTTAATTCAATTTATTATTTTTTTTAAAGTTCTGACCCCCAAAAAAGATCTATTATTGCTATTTGTTGAAATTGTATTACACACTGATTTATTTCGTTGCACTTGAATGTTCTATATTAGTGAATGTCATATAAGAGAATAATAATCATTTCAATTCGGACGCATATTCTCACAAAGTAGAAAAAGGACAAACAAAAACTTATAAAACATCTTTTGTAAAAGTTAACAACCAAATTTTTGCTATATCTCTATACATTTTTCTAGTGCAACATAACAAACAAATACAGATCAGCTGTTTAAAATAATATCATACGCAAGATAATATGACATTGAATCTTTTTTAGACATTAAAGAAGACAAGAGCAGCGTTATTTGAATAGAAAATGTAAAAAACATGTCTCACTTAGCAGTTCACAAGAAGCAAATGAAAAAAATAATAAAAAACAATACAGTATTTATTAATAAAGTCACTTGCAAATAGCGGAGGAAGTAAATCAACGTTAAGATAATAAAAAACAAAATCCCAAGTGGATAGTAAAAAATATCGTTTAATTTTTGGATTTTTCAGTATTTGGTTGAAGAGTGATTCATGTGTAGTGCAAGATTCTCCAATGGCGTTCCACTTGTAATTTGCTCATGCTTACACACTTTAGTTCATCCAAGGTGAAAGCCGTCGATTGGAAAATTAGTATCCGTATTGATTCTAAATCTGAGCCTATTTAAATCTGCGCCAGCATAAGCATTAGCCATGAAGCCCACCTTTTTTCCTATTGATTGATCATAAATATGCAATTTGTTAACAAAAAGTCCGTTGCAATCGTTAAGTTTTTTTTTTCATTCCAGTCATAGATTTACGAATAAAATAATTTGGTTTTCTCATTTCAATCATCACGACAATACCTTAATTTTAACAGTTCATTCTCAAACTCTGGGAAAACGATAAATTAATCATTTTTTCACTAAAGCGCTTAGTTTTGTAATATTCGTGAGGAATTTTACAAATCAAACTTCTCATCCAATTCATGACAATTAGTTTAGCCGTTTCTCAGTAAATTGGGACAGACATACACATTGAATCGTTTTATTAAGGCTTTATTTTACACAAAATCTTAAAAATCAGCAGGATCATAATTACAGAAATTATTTGTTGAGTTTACTCCATATATTGACGCTTAGAATTTGGTTTCCCTTTACATATTAATTTTACCATTTATTGGTAAGTTGTCAGTTTGAATCCGTCAAGAGCTATCCAGATTTGGGGCCACTTGTTGCCATAATTCTTCTTAATCATCTGAGCCATAAAAATTCATGGTTGCCCTCTTGATCCACTGTTCTGTGTCATGTAGGTCTGGGCCGTCAACTCGTCGACCACCCTAAGGTATTGGGTTCCATTGCATGGTATAATAAGGAATCGAGTTATCGCTCTTCTCAATGTGCAACCTATCCACCGCAACTTCCACTTTCTGATCAATACGTCCACGTAATTAGTTATTGTCGATGCAGACATGAGTTGAAAAAAGTTGGGAGCGTTGGAATTAGAGGTTGGCAAAACATTCCCTTAGTAGGTAATGTGATATCATATCACTTTTTGAGTAATATCACAAACATCACCTTTCGTCACCTTAACCAATGATCATCAACATTAAATATTAACGTTCAGCAGCCCATAGTACCAAATATTGCTTATTACTAGAATAATTTGGCATGCATTCAAAACGAAAAGTATACGATAGCACCAAATAAGTATCATTAAAGAAGGAATGAACCTTTCATGCAAGAGGAGAAAAAAAAGATCCCATGAGGATATGAGATAATAGATAGTACAATATTTTCTCATGCAAGGAACAGGGAATTGTGAAGTTTGCGAACAGGCATTACTTTACTTAGATGTTATGGTTTCTTGGCATAATTAAAGTTTGCCTATCATACTGGTGTCCGGATAGCTGAGTGGTTAGAGCACAAGGCTGTCGTACGGAAGGTTGCGGTTCAAATTTCACTGGTGGCAGCGGAATTTGCATCGTGATTTGACGTCGGGTACCAGTCGACTCAGCTGTGAATGAGTACCTGAGTCAAATCAGGGTAATAATCTCGGGCGAGCGCAATGCTGACCACATTGCCTCCTACAATGTACTGTAGTGTACCGTTTCGGTCTTGAATGAAGTGCTCCAACACACTTCAAGGCCCTGATCCAATATGGATTGTTGCGCCAACGATTATTATTATCATACTCACATTCAAAATTGCCGAGGGAGCAGATTCGCAACTGATAGCCAATAAAAGCACTCGCCCCAGAAACTAGTCCAAAAGCCAGTCCGAAGGCAACCTAAATCGAGCCCAAACCAATCAGAAAGCAGTCCAAAAGCCAGACCGAAAGCAACCTAAAGCAAACCAATCCGAAAGACAGCCCGAAGGCAGTCTAAGACCAGCTCGAATCCAGTCCAAGACCAGTCCGAAGCCAGTCCAAGACCAGCCCGAAGCCAACTTGAAGCAAGCCCAGAGCCAACCCGACAACAGTCGGTACTCGGCATCCACAACTGCCGCCGCGACTTGTACTACGAAGAGCGACAATGTTGGGTGATGCTATATAATAACATCACTTTGGTAATGAAATGATGCTATTAGGTTGTTGTAAATGAAATGGCCGTTTTGGTACTGAAATTTGAAACGACTGTAAAGCTTACAAAAATAGGTGCCAGTCGATTTAAAACACTTTTCCTAGCGAAATTCAAGAGCATGTATGCCAGTTTCGTAGAAGTCCAACTGCCGGGTGTTGATAAATTCGTTGAAGATTGTTTTTCCGTCAAAAAAATGATGCAAATCCTTAAAAAAATGGTAGTCGGTTGGCGAAAGTTCCGGTGAATATGGTGGATGAGCCACAGCCACAATTCGTTCAACTTTTGAACCGTTGTTCTGGATACATAAGGTCCTGCATTGTCGTGAAGGAGTATCACACCATTTCTGTTGACTAATCTCGGCCGTTGAATACTCAATTTTTGGTGCATTTCCTCGAGTTAGGCACAGTATTTCTGTGCATTTATAGTTTCTCCAGGTGCCAAAAAAGAATATTGGATAACCCCAGCTGTAGACCATCAAACAGTCTCCATTACCTTCTTCGGATGGAGGCTCGGTTTCGGCATATGTTTCCGTGGCTCATCAGCATCTAGCCATTGTGCTGATCGGCGACGATTTATACGACAATCGTCGTCCACTTTTCATTACATGTCACTATTCTGTGCAAAAAGGGATCGCTTCTGTTGCGGGAGAGTAAAACTGCAAATTTCCATTCGAAGCACTATATTTTGCTCCGTAAGGGCTTGTGGAACCCATTTATCAAGCTTTTTCACCTTTCCAACTTGTTGCAAGTGGCGGGAAATTATCGAATAGTGTACGCCCAGTTTCTCTGCAATGTCTTTCACAGACTGACGTGTGTCGAATTCGACTAGCAAACGAAGCTCGTCGTTGTCAATCGATGATCCTAGATGTCCACATGGTTCACTTTGACTGTTTACGTCACCTGACCGGAATTTTTCGAACCACCGCCGTGTGGTTCGTTCGCTTACCGTATCAGCTCCAAATGCACTGTTAATGTTCCTGGTCGCCTCCGCTGCTTTATGACCGAGTTTGAACTCATACAGAAAAAGTATACGTTCTTGCCTCTTTTCCATCCTTTTTTCCTTTTTATTCACTGTTATCACAAGGATGGTCAAAACTGAAATGACTCCTTGATTAAATGCAGGAGTATTTATACTTCATTATCCAACACCAACAGCGCCAACTGGTGGTTTGATCGCAACTAACTTCACTTGATTGCCAAATCGGCCATTTAATATGCAACAACCTCATAGGTAATGGGATGATGCTAGATAATGCCATGATGCTTGGTAATGGGGTGATGCTTGGTCATGCAGTTGTAATTTTTGGATCGGATGGGTAATAGTATATCATATTTCAAGGTGATATCTATTGTCCGGATAGCTGAGTGGTTAGAACGCAAGACCATGGTTCAAATCTCACTGGTGGCAGTGGGATTCCTATCGTGATTTGATACAGATAATGTAAAGAAAACGTATCAAGGATTGAATGCTACTCTGCCGACCATCTCCTTCTTCCATTCACTGGAGGTGGAAGGAGCAACTAGAAGAAACTACAGAGGCTAGAAATAGTTCGGCTTGGGGCGGTTTTACATTGCTTGACCATGTTGATAACAAAGATAATTTCGTTTCTGTATGGCGAAACAATCCGCGTACGTATGTTACGATGGCTTGCCATGCAATCCACAAGGGGTGGGACTTTACCGGATCATGGTGGTTGAGAGCACCACGCAAGACATGCAAACTTTTTTGTGATGCTGAATCGTTGCTACTTGCAGCAGGTTCACGGTGCTTGAATTCCTTTTGTCTCGTCGTTCGCTAAGCTGCATGGATCATGATTTTTCACGGTAATGAATTTGACATACATCTATGTGGGAATCGAAACATAGTTGAAGAAATTTTGTAAAAATAAATAAATCAGGAGCCCGATCGGTGGATTATGATTTCAGAACACTGAATCACGGCAAGTATACGTAATTTGATTGAAAATTGGCAGTTTGTTCATGGTGAAATCGTATCCAATCAGTCCTAGAGGCCATTGTCGAAGACATGCGACAACTCGCTCTTTAAGGATCTTAACGCTTGTATTAGCTAATGCTTAAAGTTGACTGACTGAATGAAGTGATAACCCCAAGTGGACTTTCGATGCTAGTGACCATAACGAATATCTTCCTTTTAATCTGACGATAATCTTTTTTTCATTGCCCCCGATGTAGCGTTTAGGAAGCGTTCTTCGGGGTTCAGTTTGACAGGCATCGCAGCGAAGATCAGTGTTTGATTAAACCTAAACTATCTCAGTATTTGCTGCCGTGACCAATTAAAAAATAGAAACGAATCTAAGTTCTTGGATTGTTACAACACGAACAGGATCACCGTAAAAGCAGTTGATGACGAATCCCAGGTACTTGACTGTCGATACAAAGAACTTGTATGAGCGCCATTTTATCCGGTCATAGGTCTGCTCCGAATGGAATCGTTCTTAACTCACCATCTAGCATATTAGCAATCGTTGTTTCGGCCAGCATTTTGGTCGTTTCCCATCAACTTCGTTGTTTAGACGAATGTTGGCAAGTAAGTTCTTGTAAATGCCAATTACATGTTCATACTATCAATGACGTTTCTCTCGCAATTTTTCCATGATCGGTCCAACCTCATATTTCACGATTCAGTTTGAGACGGTGAGGCTTGAGACGATTCCACTTTTGGACAATTTGCTCGATATCACCTTTGCTATGAGACGAGCAGTATATAGGACGCTGGACGTTGGATGTCCCGTGTAATACTGTCTGCGGTTTTGATGTACCTGCCGCACTTCGAACTACTTTACTCTTCGGAGGCTAAGAATCCTCTGGCAATAAGTGTTGCCATAGAACATACCAGATGAGTTTGTGTTGTGTATTGCACGCGGTCAAACCCGTTCTCTAGATCCGAAAATGCAACGTAGAGAAGGCGATGTTTTCACGGTGTTTATAACCAGTTTTAACGCGTCAGCATCCTTTGTTGCAGCCTTTGGTACCGTACCATTGAGCTTCTTGTAGAGCGAAAGTATCAATGCGCCTCTACCGAAGAGCTCTTGCGTCTTTCCAGTGTTTTTTTTTGAGCTTAGATTTTTTTACGTTTTAACGTCGTCCATATTTCAAGAACCCTTGTTCATTTCAATACCCGTCTTGCCACGTTGACGTGACGTGAGCGTCCTAGCATTTCTTCGAGGCTTTTTTATCGCAATATTTTAATAACACTGGATGCGTTTTATCGGTCTGCCTGTCGGTGGACCTGTCACTAAGAGAGGTAAGGTAAAACTCAGTTTACGACTTCCGTCTGCCTGTCTGTCATACACAATTTATTTGGAAACATTTGAAGCTATTTTACATTGTATATTTTTCTTCGCAAAATCTGGTCATGTGAGAAATCGAATGGAAGGACTCGATTAGTGCTTTTCGAAAATGAGTCCATTTTTGATATTGAGTGAAACAAGGAAGTTAGGGCTCAAAATGTACGGTCCAAAAGTGTCACGTCTTATTCTCTGAACTTATTTAACCGAAAAATATGAAAAATCATAATAACATGTTAACACATTTCAGAAATTTGCCCGAAACTCCTCTTAAGTTCATTTTAGAAATACACCAGTATAACTGATTATATAAGACATAATTTTGAAACTTTGAAGGCAATCCAACTGTTTTTAAGAAAGTTATAAAAGATCAAAGTATTGTATTTATAAGACGTGTATGACGTCATCATCATATAAAGTGAGTTCATATGAAGGGACGCATGGAAACCTTCTAGTTTTCCTTTCCTAGCTTTTTTCAGTTATTTGTATATCAATATCAATTACTTGAGCAGTCATATGTACATACTCGTAGGTATACGTATTATGGTATCCAAATTATATGGATATGTACGTTAGTACCAGCGGTATTTAATTTAGAAGTAAATCGGAAATATTCAGATGCATTCGTTCAATTTAGATGCATGTAAATATTATTATGCATCAATATGCGGTAATAGGCAATGTTTGTTTAGGATGAGTACAATATTTATGTGTGTAATCTGTACATATATCTTGGAATATTTTAACATATGAAGAAATATTTTGAATACTTAGCTATGCATGAATTGAAAAACATGCATAGAAAATTCAGAAAACCTTTATACCCAAAGCGCCCAGCTTACGGCATTCAGACTGATTTAATTATAAGGCTAATATATCTCTTATATGCCGAACAAGAAAGTGAAGTGTGAAGGAAATATAGAGTGAATGGCTGACAGAAGCCATTCCAGACGCTTACCGAATGGTAATGTAGAAGCAAACGACCTCGTGGAAAACCCCGGAACAAATGCAATGGCTCAGTTTACTCTGTTTAATTTTTACCAACAACGTTCTCTTAATGAGCTCCAGAGCTTCCACGCTGAAGGATTTTTCTTATAGACTATTTTTTCCTTTCAGAATTAAAACATCGTGTCACCCAGAAAGTAATCAAAATATTACATGCCCATCTTGAAAAAATTGTTTTGTTTTCCATGTGACCGACTAAAAATCGTTGCCACGCCTTTGCGACGGATGACCATGTGGTATCTCCGTTTTTCGTTCATTCCATACTCTCTTGTTTTGACTCGGGCATCGAATAGTGCCTTCACAGGTTACGATTCAATTCAAAAAATGGCTCACTTTCTCGCTGAAGTTGATTCAGGATTCGCGGGGAAGTCGATGGAAGCTGCAGAAATCTACAAACGTTTCATCGTTATTATATAGACATAGTGACCATATTTCTTGATCAAATGTCCAAACAAGGTGTTATCAGAGACAACTTTCGCGTTCAGATCACTCACCACGACCGCAATATTACTTTTAGACGCCTTTCCTGAATTGCATTGATTTGTTCATATTCTCTTGTTGTAACTGCGCAACACTGACTATTGAGATGTTCTTTTTCGTGGACTGGAATATCGCAGCCAATATCCAACTTGATACCGGCTCCCAGGTGCGCTCTATGGATACATTAAGCTTACATTTGACAGCCGATTCACGCTTACGACGGGGTCACAAGTACAATATTACAGTGCCGCAAGAAGCAGTCTCATCACCTTACCTCGATTATACCTGAATGCTTAGCTACTTATACGCCTTATACCTCACAAATCTCTATTCCTTTTAGTTGGCTTTTTGTGGCAAGCAGGGAATTCTTTGAGCGAGTCTTCAATTCCTGACTCGTAAGAGAGTCAATACCTTAGCAGGGCATCAATTTCTTGCCTTAAAAGTGAATACTATTAGCACGGGTGAGGTTTACCCCATCTAAACCGCGAGACACTTAGGTGCTGCACCGCAATTCAGACTGTACCATAATTACTCTTCGTCTTGGGGTGATGTGATGCAGCGAGCTTTATTTAATGGAAATAAAGACCCCGCTAATAAAGAATTCTAAAGGCTCTATTTTAAAAAAATGCAGATTCAATATTCACTTGGATAATGCGGATAATAGGCTTATTTATTGCAAGAGCCATCTCAAAATATGAATTTAGTCTGATTTGATTACATTTAGTTATTCTTGATCTAAAGACAAAATATTGATTATGAGGGTAAGAAAACACAGGATACTGCAATTAGAATTGTTTATTCCAAAATCAAATACTACAAATGCTTTTAAGTTTGATGTGTTTATAAAAGTTCTGTGTCCCATTCTAATATTTCTTCACTCCTTACAACGGCATAAGTTTTTTTTTGTTTTTGATACTATTGCTGTATTCTAAACATGGCTGCAATAGGAGTAGTATTCATCAGCGGCACAACAACCGGTATCCGGTTTAGGCCTGCCTTAATAAGGATCCCCAGACATCTCAGGGTCTGCCTCGTCGGCTTTTTACCATAGATATTGCTCTTATACACTTGTCGGACTAAATCATCCTCATCCATATGGATGGCCCGTCCACTGCAACCGAAGTCGGATTCTATCCACAACCAGGCGGTCATGATATCGCTCATAGATGTCTTTGTTATGTAGGCTACGGAAACGTTCATCTTCATGTAGGGGTTCAAAAATTCTTCGGAGGATTCTTCGCAATTTTCAATTTTTCTTGCTGAGAACCTAAGCCCCCAAGTAATACATGAAGTCTAGCAAGATCGTTGTCTTGTATAGTAAGACCTTTGACTTTATGGTAAAAAGTTTCGAGCGGAACAGTTTTTGTAAACTGAAATAGGCTCTGTCAACAATCGTGCGCGGATTTCATCGTCGTAGCTGTTATCGATTGGGATTTTCGACCCTAGATAGGAGAAATTATCAATGGTCTCAAACTTGTAGTCTCCTATTTTATTATTCTCGTTTGACCAGTGCGATTTGATGTTGTTGTTTGGTTGGTTTTTTATGCTGACGTTGCCACCATATACTTCCTGCCTTCATCGATGTGCAGCCCAAGATCTTGCGCTGCCTGCTCTATCTGGATAAAAACAGTCTATGTGTCTCAGGTCGTTCTTCCCATGAGGCTGATATCGTCAGCAATGCTTTAGGACCAGTCAGAAGCTGGTAGATCTACACTGGTGTTTTTTTGTCGTCTCCACAATACTTCCCGGACTTGTTAGTATTTGGTTATCACTTGTTTCTGTTCTTACAAAAATTGTTGCCGGGCAAAGAATTCAAAAAAGGCATTTTTTAACAATGGAATGTACTAATTGCCATCACGCTATCACCTCTTCGTTTTGTGACACATTGTTCGAGCATAGAAAAGCAATTGAGTTTCAACTGACCGACACCATACAAGCAATCAGGTTGGCCACTTTCGCTTTCGTGTTGCACCACTTCTTGCAGGGTTGGAGAGCTGCGAGCCCTCAAGTTCAACATCGACTGCTTGTATCATCCAGCTGTCCCGCCCGACATTGGGAAAGCTATTTTGTTGATCGTACGGCAGATGCTTTCAGTAACCCACCAGAGAAAATCGATGAGCATTGAACTGTAATCAAAACGGCTCTATTGACCGCTGCGAGTAATGTCAGGCGTGATTTCCTCAAGCACCGAAACAGAACGCAATAATTTCAGTAGTGTATATCACATCATGAAAGAGTTTGCATGGGGTCGTAAATCTTTCGATGGTCTTAAGAAGGATGTTCAGCTCTTGATTCACGGTTCTTGTCGATGAAATGGCCAGTTATTGTAAGATGCGAATACGGATTATTCCAGCAAACAAAAGAGAAATCATCTCAGCCACCAATGTATTCAAACGGAGTAAAACCATCGGGCTTGACGGTCTTCCCTTGGAATTGTTCATCATCTGTAGATCCGCTTCTTCCACTCATATGGAAATCCTAGAAATCAGAAAACTTTTCCAGAGAATAGAAGAACGGGATGATCGTTAAGATTCCAAAGAAGGGCACCCGTCTTGAGTGTGACAATTGGAATAGTACCTTCGTGCTCCCTGCCGTGGCAAAGATAATAGTTAAAATATTCCTGGAATGCATCAAAGAACACCTGGAAAGTTTGATTGACAGAAAGAAGGCTGGTTTTTGCTTTGAATCCTACTGCATTGACTACATCAGCCACCTACGAATCATTTTGGAACATAGCGCGGAGTTTAGATCGAGGAGAGAGGGAGACTAATGACTATTATCAGAGCAATATAACATATGATGCCGCAAAATGTCACGTGCTGCATCTAGGTAAAATCTCAGAAGAATTTGAGATCAAAAGCGGAGAACGTGGAGGAGTTCAATGGGCCATGACGTTTTTCCTCAAACACCTCGACTACGCTGACGGCATTTGTTTGATCACCCACCGGGTCATGGATCTTAGTCAAATGGCTCTGGATTTGAAACGAGGGGCAAGTAGAATCAAAGTGAAGATGAACAGCAACAAAACCAGGGTTCTCGGTCTGATAATTTCTCTATTTCCACTAATGGGCAAAGCATCAAAGGCGTCGATCAGTTCGTGGTTTCTGCCGACGGTGACAACGAACTGGATGTCGCTCGACGCATTAATAACGCCAGATGCGCTTTCGCTGCCTTGTCTGTAATCTGGAAATGTAGTAGTCACAACAACAAAATCAAGTTGAGACTGTTCTTTTTGTGTTGCTATTTGGAAGTAGCACATGGAAAGTGATCGTCGCTGTTACTAAAAACTGTCTGGAGCGTATGATGGGAGTACGCTGTCTTGATACTATATCGAACAAAGGACTTGATCGGCGCACAAACTGCTGGCTACGCTATGCAGTGCCATCCACTTCCCCAGGATGATCGAAGAGGGGTCACTCCAAGAGCAAACTGTCGCAGAACAGTAGTGGAGGAATGCGCGCATCTCGGAAGTCCTGGGAGGAACTGAATTGCGTTTCAGCGAATCGCTAGCGATGGTGCGTAGGAGTGGTTGACACACAATACCCCAACAAGATGTGAATAGCAACCATATATAGGAAGAAGTAATAAATGAGGATGATATTTTTATGATTTAATAAAGTTTATTCAGAGTTGTTGTTCTAAAAATAAACAAAACTTTCTGATAAATCTAATATTTTAGTCACAAATTTCTGCAGCATTTTATTATGAACACATGAAAAACTGTGCTCTTCTATTTCGTAATATTAAAATTTTAAAATTATTCTATTACAGGTGGTGGAAGTCAATCAGCTGTAAACATAGATGGTGAAGATTTAAGCTCAAGTAGTGTAAGCTCCGCTAGTCGTGTCTCACTCGACCCACCGTCATCGCCGACTGCTAGTTTTAGTGGAGAGAATTTAATGCATTTTCCTGGAGATTCAAGTGGATCGATTTAGATAAATTTATGGCAAATGCGACTTTAGCGCCATATTATGACAATTGATAATTAGATATTTACTAGGATAGTAACAATATACTAGACATCAATGAAATATACGCAGCCGTGCTTTTAGCCAAAATATTTTATATAATTTCAAGGTATGTATTCATGTAAATGTGAAATGTGGCAACAAAAAATATTTATAAGAAAATGGTTTTGAGAAGGGTTAAGATAAGAATAACAGTCAGTCCTAAAAGGTATAAACTGAGTGAAAAGCAACTATAAGACATAATTTTGGAAGGAATGTAAGTTCAACCTACAAACTTAGGGGTAGTATAAACGTTGTTGGTTATTTCCTTAGCATTTTCTGACGAAGTGGCTCCTTCAAAATCTTTTTGACTGTAGATACTTTCTTCACTGCTAAACTTTTGTTCGTCAACCAATATTCATAGATTCATTTATGTTGACGGGGGTGACCCATGTTACAGACCATTGTTATCGTGATATGAGTTATTGTTCAATCGAAATTTTCCTTATAATGTGTTAAGAAGCAAAATCACGCTCCTCGCTGTTTCCTTCATGTCTTGGAATCCCGAATCATTTCTAAATGTAGTTCCAAATAAATAAATTCCAAACTTATTCAAATCTACGAAGAGATGAAATTTCCGATTTTTTTCTGTAATGGACATAATAATGATATACATACCTCTCTAGTTGCCAAAGCAGCGATTGACTCGCATTTTGTGGGATATTTGTTTCTCTGCCTTTAATCACGATTTACTCACCTCAATAAGCCTAGAGAGGGCTATTGCAAAATTGCCTACTTTTATTCCTTGACTATTCTGTTTTTAGCAGTTTGCTTACCTCAATATTTTTATTACATTTTGTGATCCCAGTGGGCTGTTTCTATGCAGTAGGAGGGAAAAAAAACTACCTTTTCCCTTGGTCAGCTGTGGTAAAAACTTACAAGGACTAAACGCTTTTCTGCATCTTTGGACTTAAATTCGATGTCGTTCGAATCGATGCGTCCTTGTCGATTGCCTACATTGCTTCAAATGTCTACTGACAAGGTGCTTTATAAAATCTTTCGTTCGAGATACCAGATAGTAGCAGTTCTCTAGATGTCGAGGTCGGAGTCGCACGCAGAGAGTAAAGGAAGTTCTCTCCGCTCCAGTCGCATCGTCTAACTACCCTAGGACGATCTAGATTCCATTTGAAAGATGCAAAGCTGTCACGAAATGCTTCTTTTACATCTTTTGTCAAAGCATTTCATTTTATTAGGCAAACCGTTGACAAACAATTGCCGAGACTTGAATATGTTATTCAAAACGTAACCGCCTCCCAGCTTGGACTGTGCTAAATTTCAACTTCAAATGCCACAAAAAAATGTTATATTTACCTAAATATTCCAAGTAATATTGGTTTTATGGATAGGCACATGTAACGTATTTTATATCAACAAGTTATCTGCGTATATCAATGTAAGTATTTAGTTCACTAATAGGAATAACCATAAAAAGGCATTCAATTGATGTTAAAAATTTAACGACATTTGTGTTTTCTATGATAGAATAGAAAAAGATAAATCCTTTATTTAAGAGAATCAAATTTAACATGAAGGGCGAGCTGTCCATGTTGGTTCCTGTTAGTGATTTAATACAATAATGAACTACGTATTCTGCTATAATACTTTTAGAGGGAAATGTAATTTAGATTGATGCAGTAGATTATGGACGTTTTCTATGTTACTTTATCTGAAAGATATTGTATGATGTCTCAAAAATAAGAGTTCGTCCCTACTTTTTTGAATAATGAAAGGGTATTTATCCTTACTCCAATGTTCATGATTTTCCACCGAAAACCATTCTATAAATTACAGAATATGCTTTCCAAATTGAAATTTTACTTTGTATAGAATTTGTGACTAGAATTTATGTAAATTTTGATATTATTATGATCTAAGATACGTATTGGTGTAGCCTTGATTTTCTACTACCTTTCAAAGCATTAATGCTGAAGTGTTAAGACTAAAACAGCAACCTCGTTCTAGCTAAGCTGTAGATTCAATGTTGGAGTTGTGTATCTTTTTAATGTGAACGGAAAGTTCATTTCTGGAAGTTGTACTGTTGTATATTATCCAACATCTTTAGTTCTATTCCCCATCGCCGCTAATTGCTCAATGACAAAGACTCATGAAGTTGATCAAAATGTTCAAGGGTTCCTATCAATCATATTTGTGAAATTTATTGGTAGACTTAAAGAAAAAAAACTTAACTTTGGTACCCCGTGATCGGATTTAGTTTTTTCGGTTCTTCTTCAACTCTTAACATACATCCAAGGACAAAAAAGCCGCGCTGAATCTTGTTTTATTTTTGGTAGTTTCACGTAGAAAAACGTCACAAAATCGTTTCAATTTCAATTAAAATTTGCACATTGATTCATTTAAAACAAAACTATAAAGATTTTTAACATAATGTTACAAAATACGAATTCCAGAAGACGTGATAAAAAAGAAGTACAATAATATTTCACTGTTTATAGTCATTATAACTTTTGACAAACAAAATAACAAAACAGGGTAAATAGAGAACTAAAATTTTTCATTTTTTTTTAACAAATTCGAAAAGAAAACTACTCTATTGTTTGGAATTCACTCAAAAAAAAACATTAATATTTACTTTAAAATATTGCTTAGTATTTTGTTGCGCCGTTTTTAGCTTTAATGACACTTTCACCCTTTTGGACATGTAAAGCACTCAGGTATTCAGCCGTAATTTCCCCATACCAAACTTTTCAATTGTTTCCTTAAGGGGGTCATCCCGTGTGAAGGCCGTTTTTTGCCTTCTTTTGAAAAATTATTTTGGAGGACTGGATAAAGATAGAAACGTGATTTTCTCACCATATGTTTATCGATATCTCTAGTATATGTGATAAATTTTTCAGCTTGATTTCGTAGCTAATTTTCGGCATACGTGTTAATTTATGCACCCATCTCCAAAAAAAGGTGTTTTTTTGCTGCCACGCTGGAGGGCGCTGTGTTCATCTAAGGAAAAAACACTAAGCGGCATTTTAATATGGACAATATTCCACGGCCCGCAAACTAGGATAATTAGAAAATATTAAAAGGTAAATTTTTGGTGGGCTTTTAAACTCAATTTTTTGGATTTTGGTGTTTTTTTACGGCTTTTTTTATGAATAAAAAAAAACTACCAGTCCGATTGCAATTATCCTAGTTTGCGGATCGTAGAAATATGTACTAAAGAAGCCGTGAAAATTTCAAAGAATTTGGTTGAATAGATTTTGAGCTATGGTGGCAGCCGATTTTCAAGATGCAGTTTCGAGAAAAACGCATTTGAAAATTTAAATGTGATTATCAACAGTAAAATTTTAACTCACCATTAATCTACTATACCTGGTCCATAGAGAGCACCCTCCGTTTCTTCAAAAAAGTCTTGTAAGGCCGATTGTTGCTCTCTGGTGTCAATTCTGGCTCTTTTAGCGAGGTTAGTCGATCGTCGTTCGGACCGCCAAATTCGCGCTTCATTATGGCGGTCGACATAAACCTGACATATGTGACCAACTTGACATCCCATTGTCACTAGGATTTTGAGAATGTCATTGAATCCTTCATTGAAAATAATTACAGCCAGGAAAGTGGCTATTTCTACGACCTTGGCCCCAGAATGAAGGTGTTTAGGAGCGAAAGTCCAGATCAATGCATTTAACGACTCATTGTTATTCTGGGTCTCTGCTCCTAAACATCTGTTGAAGAGATCGTCTCGTGACAAATCTTCGTAGATTGGTTTGATGACTGTTTGAACTTCGTCAGTCAAAGGTGCCTTCTCGTGGTGGAAACTATCCAGTCCTCCTTTAGCTTCCGCTTTGCGCCATTTGCACCAACTGTCCTCGCCTGCCGGACAATTTTGAAGCTGAGGATTTTCGTGTGTAGAACATTTATGGAAGAAAGTTTCCTAAATTTCTTGCTTCATTTCTTCTATCCAATTTGCGTGTCGACGAATAGCTAGCCCAGAAAATGTAGTGAGGTCCTTATCAGTAAATTTTCCAGTCCCTTTTCCACCAATGCCTTTGTGATTCTTCTTTGCATTTCTAAGCCGCGTTCCCACTCTTTTCTCGACATGTCCTACGCATTCATTTTTTACTACTACGTATATTTTATTATTTGCAGAAATTTGCAGAAATACCGGAGAAAACTCCAGCAAAATCCAATATACAATATACAAAACTTGTCGCAATTGGAACATCCATGTTCATGCTTGTTAAATGTTTCTTTGCTGATGTTGATGCGAAGTCCTTTTTCTTCTCTGATAAGTATCGATTCCCATGAAATACTCGCTTTTTAGTACGAGCATGACGTTGAACGTTAAAGCGATCTCCCTTCATACGATCCATTTAAAAAAATCACTGAACACATAAACAGCACAATACTTACAACAAAATATAACTGAGTATAACTTGAACGCCTTTCAGTGCTCACTCTAGACTGGATTATTCTTTTTATTCCAAACACCAAATAAGTTTAGACAATTGATTGGTTTGTCATCTTTTTATATTTATACCTGTGTTCAAATTTATAAGGCTCAGGTAAAAAACTAACAGGTAAAAAAAGATTCGATGCTCTTTCTCATCGAGTACTCTAACCGCGGCTGCAAACTCCTTACCTGTTTAACCCTGTAATTTCTGAAGGACTCAGAATATCGGAAAATCCCTCTGCCCACATATTCTCCACTATATATAAATACAATTCATGCAAGAAAAAAAAAATCGATTTCTCCAACCCGACACACGGGATGACCCCCTTAAGCTCAGCCACAGTTGTGGCATTTATTGTGTCCTCTAATATTAAAATCGACTCAGTTTTCTGTTTACAAATGCATCCCCACACCATCGCACGGTTGGAAGGGTACAATTTTGTGCATATCGTGTGCGCCCCGTTTGCGTCAAACGCTGCGAAAGTCATCGGTTTCTATAAGATTGAATTTTGATTTATCCGAGAAAATAATTTTGCTTGCTTTTGGTGGTTTAGCCCAATTTAAACGCTTAGTTTCCATTTTCTTTGTCAGAAATGATTGCTTTGCATTTTGCTCTCTTGGTTAGGATCTTACTTAGATGGTAGAGTGAATCGTGTCTTCTGCAATGGTTGTATATCGTCTCTATATTTTATTTCCTCGGGAGTACCCCAAGGTCCATCCTCGGTCCATTTCTGTTTTCATTTTTCGTGAATGATCTTCCTTCCTTGTTTACCTGTCCTAGCCTTTTATATGCAGATAATTTACTGATCAGTGCAGCCTTCAGTCAAACCTTGACACACTATCTCAGTGGTGCGTTCGTAACAAGTTGCCACTTAATTTGAAGAAATGCTACTCTTTATGCTATTCACTATAAACTTCTCCGCCGACATCCGTTTATTATGTGGATGGTCAGCCCTTAGTCGTGATTGCCTCTTACAAAAACCGAGGTGTGACTTTTGACAGCAAACTTCAATTTCCATTATGTCGATGTTCTCAGCCGCATCCGGCTTTATCCTTATCCTTCGTTTCTCCTATCGATTCATGGATATCCATTCTTCAGTTATCCTTTGTAAATCCTTGGTCCCTAATATTCTTGAATATGCTTCGGTAGTATGGCCCCCTTACCATAATTGCGACTGCGATACAGTTGAGTCTATACTAAGGAGATTTACTCGATTCCTAACCTTTAAAAAGAACGTTGCCTACTTGAAATATCCTGAACGTCTAGCTTTCATTAACCTGTTATCTCTGCAATCACGTGTGCATGTGTTCTTTTCAAACCTTGTAATGACTTAATGGATGATGCCCAAACCCTTTAGACGGCTTTGACCAGTCTTTTTTTTTTAAATGTTCATTTGATGTGATTGTTGCACTTCTTTTGCGAATTGAACTGCATTTTAGAAACGACTTTTAAGGCTTTCTCTCAAAATAATTCGGTCTTCCTTTGAAGTGGTGCACTTTTTTCCTGCCGATCCTTTTTTTCTCTCTATTTGACCTGTTTCACGATATTTTTTTCAAAAAACGGCGCACTGAGCTTTCATTAAACCTTAATTTTATTGCGGCTATTGATGAACAGATATATTCCGGTCAGCCAATGAATAATTGCGCCTTTCTGCTTAATGTCAACTGCGTCGGTTTAGGTATGATCCTATCAATGTTTGCAAAGCACGTTTTTTACACAAAAGATTCACATCAACTGGGCTTAGAAATACATGGCAAGTGCAAAAAAAACAACTTGAAGAATCCTTAAAATATTTCTGAACTTGACACAGCAATCTTTCAAATTTGAAAATTTCTTCGATTACAGCTCTTTTTTGTCGTTGGGATCCTTGGAAAATCTAGAGCGAAATTATAAGTGATTTCGCCGTAACTACTTTATTTTTATGTTTCCCAGAATAATTAAAAATTAATATCATGTTAATACGCCTGTAAATCGCTTTTCAAAAAAGCTTTAATTTTAATAACGAAAAACATGGAGTCATGGAGTAGTTTAGTAAACAACTTTGACGACAGAAGCTTGGTATGTTAAGGGCTCAAAAAGTCAAACTTTCAAAAAGTCTTTCCACAGTTTCCTTCATGGTCTATTACATATTGCCAACTGTCTAGTAGCAACAAAATTCCCTATTGAATGACATGAATGAAAAGAAATCCGTAAGTCCGGCCTTCATTAAAAAAATTCCTTGTCTTTCATAATCATAATACCACTATGTGTCATTGGTGTCAATTCTTGAGAATGTGATGCAGCTCCCTTAAGCTTTCCGAAAAGCCTACACTTTTCCTCCACATAGATCTATGGCAACCCATTCATCGGACACCCAGTAATAATGGCTTCCATTGTGACATAGTCCGAAGTGGATTTATCGCCATTTCTGAATGTGTTCTACTTTCACTTTCTGATCAACACGTCCACCATTCGCCGACAAAGTTCTCCATTCTAAATTTTATCAGGCCAGAGTAGACAATAAGTTGATGAAGTTTTGGAACTTTCGAGTAACATTGGCAATTACTTTCCATACGCTGCTTCCATATAACAGCACACAGACTGAGAATCTTGGCTTTGTCCTACTTTGCCAAGAGCCATAACTCGCTGTGAAAGCAACTGGATATTGTTAGCCTGGTAGAGTAG
Source organism: Hermetia illucens (assembly GCF_905115235.1). Classification (NCBI taxonomy): domain Eukaryota; kingdom Metazoa; phylum Arthropoda; class Insecta; order Diptera; family Stratiomyidae; genus Hermetia; species Hermetia illucens. The sequence continues at coordinate 60,261,812 of NC_051853.1, read as the reverse complement.
AAAAAGAAATAAATTCGGAGGCAGAATGCAACTCTGGCGAATCCGCTTTGGACTTCAAATTCCTCCGAAATTTTACCTCAATACAGTACGTGGCATACATCTTCTGTGTATAGAACTTCGGATATATTTCCTATTGTTACTGCCGAGATCGGTGAAAACAGCTGGATCCGAAAGACTCTAATGTACTCAATACAGGAGATTCCAGAGAGAAGATCAGCCTGCTCTCTGTCGATCAAGATTTTGAGACGTTATTTAATACGTTCCAGGATTATTTCAGCTTTTATCTCTACGTCAGTAAATTGCTGTCCCCAAGACAAGCGTTTTTCCTCGGCATTTTAAAGAGCGTCTTCCCTATTATGGAAAAGACATTTTCTGCTCACTCATTTAAGAACTGTGGAAAATCGTAACTCATTTTGCTGTGACCTCGCTTTTTTTTAAATCGCTTCCAATATGTAAAGAGGGAAGGAGTTCAATAATCGCAACTTCAATAAAGATGTTCTGCACGTCGATTGGCTTAAAAATGGTCATCACCGTCGAGGTTCTACAGTCCATTTCAGGCCTTTGTCTTTATGATGTTGTTTCTCAAACCATCTCGATCTATTGATCGCCTCCTCCTCGCCCCTCGTCCTCCAATTTCGAAATCTGAGAAGTGATGCACTGTCTTCATCAAGAGAATCTACCCAGCGCTTTCGGAGCTTTCTCTACGCTCTGAAACCTTCTTTTATCCTTTTAGATATCCGAGTGTCGCCCATATGTTGAACGTCGGCGAATGCCCCGAAAATAATTAAAATAATTTGCAAACTTCGAAACTCTGGATCCTGCTGGTTAATGGGGAATGAAAGCATCTATCAGTGAAACGCAATCTGACAGTAAAGGTTACCTTGAGCTACACTAACAAAAATTGTAAATCAAATTGGAAATGACAATATAATGTCAGCAAAATCAGACAAAATTTGATCACTTCGTGAGTCTAATATGTGTACGAGTATTAACTGAATAAAGGTATAATTGCTATAGATATCCACGATGCAGTTATGCAGGATGTTGAGTGGAACCCTTTCATAGAAAAAACAGGCGGCTGGGAATCAGTGCTACGTAGATGAGCAGAACGTTTATAAAATAAAAGCGGATCTCACGAGATTCTGCCATAAACAGAATACACAAAATAGAAATCTAGTTAAATTATGTCGATATATCCTAATTATAATTTAGCCATTTTGAATTTATAGACGTTTTTGACAAAGTAAAGCAAATTGTGATTTTCAAAGAAAAATAATCAAACTGATTAGCAAATTTTACAATAATTATTTATATATACAATGCGAACCGTGTTTAGTCGATTTTTTTAAAAAACTTCAAAGGTAACAATGTTTACCCAAGTCGGTGCATAAGTCATTATTCCTTCGATTCACTCATAGCTCTTGGAATGCACTAGAATAATTTAACACGAATACAATAAAGCATACTGTGCTCGCAGACGACTCGTCATGCAATAATGATTTTCTTCCATTCACCCCGTCGTGCTTTTAATAGGTCCAGAACTGAAAATTTCACGGGAAATTCCCTTAGAAAATTCAAAAGAATTCGCATCTATCCGCTTTCACCATATAATTATAGAAATTGTTAAATAAGAAACCAAAAAGATACTTTTAAAAATATCAAATGGTCCGAGATCAAGTTTGTTCACTAGGTCGAATTGATTTTTTTCCGAACTGTCTTTCCCTCAAGGTGCTATCCTATTGTTAAATTCAGTCCGTTACTGACATCTGTAAGTTTTTACATCAATTCATAAATTTTTTATCTTTGGGATTTTACACATAGTCCAAGGTGTCCTCCATGGATGCTTAGCAACAATTGTTCATTTAGGCTACGAATTGAGCTATAAAGTGATTTTAAATAAATTGGTTATTCTCATGTAACCTTCCTGAAATGGATTTAATATTGACAATAGCATTGTTGAATGAGAAACAAATAAAAAAATAAATAAATACAAAAACTATTAAGAATTTAGTACTTACGAATAATTTTTTTGGGCAATGATATTAAAGATATCCGGGGAAGAATTTGTACTTTCTAACATCAAATATATCTTACTAAGATGGTTTTATTTGTAATCTAATTTTTATACATGCAATCGTATGATATATTAGCTAACTGTAAGGTGTATGATTAGCAAAGGATATAGAGAAAGTATGCAATTCAACGATGGTTCCGCATAAAATATCTTCATAGATTTATCAAGATAACAGTCTCTTCAAAATCGCTGTCCTAATATCTCTAGATGATTCTTTTTGTATGAGAAATCATTTATAACATATGTATGTATTTTTGTATTAAATCATTCCCAAAAATGTGGAAACAAAAGCATTTGTATTGTATGGAAGTTTGCACGAAAGTAGAAATATTTTTATACAGGATCAAGGTTCTTGCACTTGTAATGAGTCGTCATAAATTTAAGAGATAATAGGAATAAATGAGGAGGACATAATAAACTAAAATGGAAAAAGTGTTTCTGGTGTGGTTTTTGTTATTATTGGGGCAGCTATAGATTGTATACTATACATACTAGTATGTTGCTCCACTAATGGAATTTTATATTTAAAAAAAACGTTGCTACAATATATCAGGTTGTCCACAAAGTTTTCGCACAAATATTAATGTGACAATTAAAAAGCAATTAGCAGACAAACCAAAACAGCAGGTACAACATGTGATATCCCAATGGAAAGGTCAGAGTCCTAACTATAAAATGCATGGTAAATTATCCTTGAAGGATCAGTGTTGTGAAGGATATTCAAGGATAAACATGGAATTCGACAAAGTACATTTTCGTCATTGCATTTTGTACGAGTTTCAAATGGGGACGAAGGTGCCGAAGGCGATTGAAAATTTGTCGAAGGTATTCGGTGAAGGAAAGGTAAAGCGCAGGACAGTTTACGATTGGTTCGAAAAATTCTACAGCGGAGACCTGACACTTGAAGATGAACCTCGCTCAGGAAGACCCTATACGATTGACGACGATATCCTGCGCAACAAACTGGAAGCGAATCCTTTTCTTTCGACACGTGTGCTTGCAGAGGATCTCGGTGTATCAAAATCAGGAGTAGCAGTAGCCATTACGCGTCTTGGATATGTTTTGAAGAGCACAAAGTGGGTACCGCACGAACTGACTGAGCGAAATCTGGCCGATAGAGTGAGAATTTGCTCCGCTAACCTTTTACGGAACGAAAACGACCCTTTTTTGAATCGATTGGTAACTGGCGATGAGAAATGGATTGTGTACGAAAACGTAGCGAAGAAACGAGCCTACACTCATCGAGATCAACCGGGTCCATCGGTAGCAAAGCCGTCTATTCATCAGCAGAAGCGAATGCTCAGTATATGGTGGGACGTTCGTGGCCCCATACACTACGAGCTTTTGGGACCAAACGAGACCATTACCGCCGATAAGTACTGCGAGCAGCTCGACAGATTAAACACCCAGCTACGTTCGAAACGACCAGCATTGGTCAACAGGCGAAATATTGTCTTTCATCATGATAACGCCCGGCCGCATACATCTTTAACTACTCAGCGAAAATTGAGTGAGCTTGGCTGGGAAGTTTTGAGTCATCCTGCGTATAGTCCCGACCTTGCTCCTTCTGATTACCATTTGTGCAGGTCCCTCCAACATTTTCTGGATGGTAAAAAAATGACTTCTGAAGCTGACCTCCAAAGTGCACTTCGCACGTACTTTGAGGGGAAGGGGGAAGAGTTTTATAGAGGGGGGATTTTGAAGTTGCCCGATAGATGGAGGGAAGTCGTATCTAATGGAGGCAATTATATATTAGATTAAATAATTAAAGGTTTTTATAAACTTATCTGCTGAATTCTGTCTTTGATTTGTGCGAAAACTTTGTGGACAACCTGATATATATATTCTATTTCACAGAGAAGCGCAACGCAGTATACATTTCTAACTCATTATTTTAGAAAGTATTCCCCGGATCAACAACTAACTCCCATTCGCTCGATAAATAATCGATCCCATGATTTTTGGAAGCAATCAACTTGTCCAAACTTCTACCAATTTTGTTAGTCTGCTAGTTTTTCACACCAGAATTTATAGGAGAGAGTATTTTTCTTTTAGGGGGGTAAAATACATTTACCCACAAAGTGTAGGACTCCCGTCTCAGACAGAATACTGGCTAAAACAACCTCCTCGAACATCTAGAACTCTGACCCGGAACAGTTTAACACATACTCAGGCCAGGCCTACCCAGTATAGGAGCAAAACTCCGTGGATTCATGGAGTCAGCTACCCTGGTATCTCTCCTATCCATCTCCCTATTTTTCGCCTTAAGAATAGCTTGAGTGCAACGTGCCATTCGGCTCCAAGTGTCGATCTGCAGCATGGCCTCAATTTTGTGTCCGGATACGACCTTTCCATCGAAAAGTGATGGCAAGGGCGCTCCCACCTTCTGCAGAAGAAGAAGAAGAAATTCATCAAATTATTGCAAAAAAAGAGGCGGACCGTGATTTCCCGATTGTGTGCAGGTAAGATTGAAAATACACATGTCCACCGAGCAGCTGGGTTAGGTAATAGTCAACCTAATCGTGCTTTCGATTGAACCACGGCCGCACGTCTTTTATGAGATGCGCAGTCTATCTACCTCTCGACTCTCTTTCCCAAGATTACTGCCATTCGCAGATAGTACGGGCACAGTAGATCTACTATAGGCAGTACCCTTACAAAAATGACCCCACTTGCAAGTACGCTTGCAGAAGCTTATTTGTACACATCAGAGACGCTAAACAAGGAAAAGGCATAATCTTCGTCAAATCGTATTGGTAAGAGAGAGATCGGTGAGCTTTTGCTATTCTGGTACTACGGCGTGCTCACCCATCTAGCAAAAAGTTGTTTCACGTATTCACTTATACATAAGCAAAAACTTGCCAATCTCACCAATACATTGGCAAGTCCGGGCGGTATGTCAAACACAGCTGATCGGGTTTTCGGTACATGTCGCTCATGCTCAAGGGCAAAACAATTTGAAATCGTGTGTACTCGCACTGATTTCCCCCCTTGATGGGCAAGGGGGAGTGAGGTAGCTGTCTAGTATCTAACTGCGGTACGGGCTCTCCCTTCACAAGCGACAACTTCCTCACTTCTCTCGCCTTTTCTGTGGTATATAAGCCCCCGCTCGGCGGAATTTTTGCAGATTTATGTTTCGCAGGGCCTCAATCTTGAATTCGCAGGAGCGACTCGATGAACTCGCATTTGGCAGAGCTTTTGTACAAAAATGAACTTTGTACAAGATATGTGAGTAACCTTTCGAAAATATGTACTACAATTAATTTAAGTAAAATTTGAAATACTAAAAATAGTGGTCAAGCTTTCTAAGAAAAGAAGAAGAACAAAAAAGCATTATATCTTTGAGAAAAATGCGAACTAAAGTTGGAATTAAATTCGGAGTGGATCTGTTAAATTCATGTATCGGTTATACCTCAAGTCTTGTTTCTGGGGAATTGAAATTATAAGTTTAATCATGCATTGACCTATATTGTGTGTGCTCTAACCTCCCAATGAAGGCGTCACTCTTACCGTTTGTGTAGGGCTCCCCCATTATGTTTAAAGGGGGCAAACAATTAGGCTGGAGTGGGCTGCTACCGAGCTACCATGTCATCTGCCCCCCATGAAGAGGAGAGGAAAACGTTTTTTTGTGATTCTGCCCCTTCTTTTATTAAGCCGTTAGGCATTGTAGCTCTTTTGCGATTGAAATTTTCGGTTATATCAACCCGCCTCGAGACGTCTCTATTAGAGTAGTTTACCTCGGGTGGGTTTAGTTTTGTTGACTATTGAGTCAAGGCACCTGATAAAATCTCTGTCCTAACAGGGAGATAATATTTGAGAATCAAGAACTCCGCTTCTCATCTCCAGCACATGCCGTCCGGTTCCTTATATTATCTCGCGCAGTCGATGTTCACGACTGGCAAACCTGTTAGGGGAGTTTGGTTGGTTGACAGCCTTGGCGGCCGTGTTGATGCCAACATGATGCAACGCCGGAATCTCATCGTAACACTCTGCCGTTGCAAAGATAATTGGTAAAATAATCCTGGAACGCATCAAAAAACAACTTAAAACTTGATGGACAGAGAGCAGGCTGGTTTCCGCTCCGGATCTTCTTGCGTTGACCATACCAATACCCTACGGATCAGTTGGAACAGTATGCGGAGTTTAGACATATGATCGTGCAAAATGTCACGTGCTGCACCGAGGTAAAATGTCGAAGGATTTCGAGGTTCAAAGCAGAATCCGCCAGGGTTCCATCCTGTCACCGATATTATTTCTTTTTGTTATCGTTGACGTTCTTCATACTGCCTTGTTCGGAGGACGGGTCATAGACCTAGGCAAATGGCTTTGGATTTAGAAAAGGAGGCAAGTAGAGTTGGACTAAAGATAAACACCAACAAAACCAAGGTTCTCTGTCTGACTGGTCATCGTGCTGTCCCTATCTTCATGAATGGGCAGAGCACCGAAAACGTCGATCAATTTGTATATCTAGGAAGCATGGTTTTTGTCAACGGTGGAGCCGAACTGGATATTGCCCGACACATTAACAGCGCTAGATCTGCTTTCATTAACCTGCTTAAAACATGGAAATGCAGTTATTTCACTACCAAGATCAAGCTGAGTAGCACATGGAAGGTGAACCCCACTGTTACTCCAAAGCTCCACGTCTTCGTGAACAACTGTCTGCGTTATATCATCGAAGTACGCTGGCCTGACACTATCTCAAACAAAGAACTTGGTCGACGCACAGGCCTGGTACTCGTACCGACTATGATCGGAAGGCGGAAGTGGCAGTGGATAGGCTACACATTTAGGAGGGGCGAAAATTGCATTACGGGTTACATCATGCAATAGAATCCGCTCTCCCAAGTTGGCCGACGGTGGATCTCTCCTATATTGCTTGCTTCATATGAAATTCAATCAAAATAAAAAACGGTGTGGTTCTATCATTTATGAACGCACTGTATTGCGACTAAGAGATGCTAACGTAGGCCAGGAGCACCGTAGCACATGCCTTATAGTCACCTAAACCCTGAAGAAGAATGGGGTTAAGGATGCAAATCGTCATAGATTTCCTTCCCTAGATCGTGCCTCCGGGTTTACGAGTATCCGGCTACTCGTGCCATTTCTAGTCGAAAATTTGATTTGCTGCATTTATTGATTTCGGGATCGTTTTGGGGGCAAGCCCCAAAGGCATCTGAATTAACTAACGTGATTTTGTGAATAACTTGTGAAGGCTGAAGTAATCACACTCTCTTTCTGAGCCTGGCTAACGTAGAGGGAGATACTTTAGTTGAGTTGTTAGGTGATGCTGGTCGATTTTCACTAATTTTTAGGGGTTTTAAATTAGCTATTTTCTCGCGGTTGGCAAGCAATCAACACAGAAAAAAGCAGAATTTATTTTGAAAAAATTTTATTCTTCACATTTTCCTCACATAGAGAATAAATTTTATCTTATATACTTTTTTATTTTAAATCAATTTTTATTTTTTTTCTCCTTTACTTTTCTTACATTTTTACAATTTCGATATTTTTTTTCAAGTTTTTCTCTTTTTGTCACTTATTTGATTTCTTCTTCTTTATTTAAAACTTATAAAACATTATTTACTTCTTTTTTTATTACACCTGTAATCTTATTACGAGAGAGAGAAAAAAAAGAATAAAAATAACATAAACGAAGAATTTTACAAAATTAATTGGTGGTTTTGCGGGAGTAGAACAAATTGATTTTAGTAGTATTTTATCGTATTTATAATATATAAACGTAAGAATAAAATAACTACACGTTAAAATTACAATTAAATCAAGAGAATTAGAGCGAAAGAAACGGACAAAAAAGATATCGTTCAAACTAGGTTTTCATAATTACAATAATCATTTACGTTACAAATTAATCTCTAGATCTTTTGCAAAATCTTACTTGCTCTCTTGCTATCTCAACTTTGCGGGCGTTCCTTCCCTATTTCTAGAAAAATTGAACACCGAGTTTTATTGTATACTGTGGAAATATCTGTTTCCATATTTCGTGTAAAATTTCCGTCAAAACCAATTCCTTTCAATACACTTTCATCGCATTCCCGTCTGGGTGAATATTCTAAAAGTTCAAATTCTTCTCTTTTAAATTAAATTATTTATAATTGGTTTAAAAAAGATGTTTGTATATTTATATGTATAATTCTCTCAATTTACCAATAATGCCGATTATTTCTAACGGACAAGGTTGCTGCGTTTCTCTTTTATATATAATTTATATATTTAGATTATAAAGCAATAGTCATTCTCGTTAAATGAGAATTGTCGTTTCCTTTTTTAAATTTATCGTAATTACACATTACAAATAAAGTAGAAAAACTTAAAGGACAGACTCTAAAGGAGGAATAGCGTATGCGAAGTACTCCAAGAAAATTTCGATTAAATTAAAAAGTAAATATTGCAAAAGTACTAAACGTTAGTGTTTTCTCCATCGTTTACCACTACATATACAGGAAAGATGCATTTCTAATGTCAAGGGTAGAATTGCTTGTTGCTTACACGATGCGTTTCTCGGATTGCACAAAATGGTTTGTTAAGCTTTTAATCGCGATGCAGGGGAAAAGGGAGAGGGTAATTACGCTAGAAAATTAGATTTAGCCGTTAACAATAATTTTTTTAAAAAGATATATCTCTTTAAGTATTGGCATCATTCAAACATAATATTTATACGTGCGTGCACGTGTGAGTGTTTGGATTTTTCTTTTCTAATTTAAACGATTAAAAATAGCATTAAAATAAGAAAAGAATGATCAACGAACATTTTGAGATCATTAAAAAAGAGACGTCCATTTGGAGCCATCGTTTTTTGTGTTTTTAGTGTTTATTTGTTTGTTTAATTGAGTTTTAAACGATATTCCCGTAAGTTCTAGTATTTTTTACAATACTGTGTTGTAAAACAAGTATTAAAATATTTCATTAGCGAAGTTTGAAGCCGATAACGTAAATGTTAGTGATGGTTGCAAGGTTTTTTGCTAGTAGTTATTTTTTTGAAAGGACTCTAATTGTTTCAAGAGAGAAATCAAATCAAAATTTAAATTGCCGAATATTTTGTACGATGGGGAAAACCAGCGTGTTGTTGTGGAGCTAAATAAAAGAATGTATAGGCAAAGGGGACAATATCTATGGTAGAAAAAGAAGACGTGGAAGATGGAGTGATGACGTAGGCTAGGCAGTTGCTAGGGATTTTGAATTGGTGGACCTCGACGCAAAATTGGGATGTTTGGAGTTCCTCACTAAGACAGGTCTTGGTCAGACACCGATTGTTGCGCCATTCATGACGAAATGGTGCTCCATAACTGGCATCCTCTGCGTTCAGCACATTAACGAACTTCTCAAATTCAAAATATTATGCGGCATCACTCACGTTGTCGTTCTTTATAGTTCCCAATACTGGGTAGTCCTAGATCAATATATTCGCGATTGAAATGACATTGCATCCATCGTCGAGAAATTTCTAGAGAAGCTTTTGAGGTGGTACGGTAGTGTCACCTGGGCTGATGATACCTCACTAGTTTAGATTGGTCTGAATGTCGAATTTCTTAACATGCTAAACGGTGATTTGAAAGCCTCTCGACTCCACCCATATCTAGTTTACGATCCAGCGAAATGGCAAAAGCTATTCAGCTGAACCGATCTCGCTAGCAAACAGGCACAAACTGTAGAGGAAAATGAATGTGGACGCGAGGCGTGGTTGGTCTTAGACACATCACAAAGAGCAGTAAACATTTTCTCACTTCGTATTTTACGAAAAATCCAACAACCAGAAAGATCTGACGGACTATTGCATCGTCTTTCATGAAGCTACACTGCAATGGGCTAGATACGCTCATCGAATAGTTAGAGAGACTGCGTTTATTTAACTGGGATAACAAACCATCCTAGATGCCATTTGAGGAAAAGGTAATGTCATGGCACAACGAAATTCAATTTGTCTTAGTACATAAATGAGTGGTTCCAGCAAATATGTTCACCATACCAAGGAGTGGAAGAGGACAATGATGAGTGCGGCCTTTTACTATTACAAAACTAAATAAACTAAATCAAGGGGGCAGAAGTTTCAGCACATAGAAATGAGCTCGAATCCTTCCTCCTCGCACCACCGCGTCACCTTTCCTAAAACACTTCAGTTACGATAATGACATATGTTTGCTCTGTTACCGAGGTGCTCAGAGGTGGCGGTGAGGAAGACGGGGCGGCAACCCTGTCGGCTGAACCAAAACCAAGTAACCGAGGAGAACCTCCATAGTGGTGGCATCGGGAGACGCTGTACTCACTTTGGCTTGCCGGCCGTGATGCAGTAGGCGATGCTCCAAAGGCCTAATCAGAGCGATCAGACCCGAGTCTGCACGGGGGCTCATCTGAAGTGGCAATTTGGTCACGAAACTTCACCAGGGGTATACTGGTACCATGGGAACCGGGATAGCCCTTGGACTCTCATACTTCGGGTGAACTCCCGTTGTTTGTGAGTACAGCTCGGTTGTTTGGGGTTGGCCCCCCAGTGGGAGTTTCATGAGGGTTGTTGGTTATGCTCAAGCGAGAACAGACCTTTGGGCCTTGGCGTGGTGTTGAGTTTCAACACGGGTGCCGTACTCCTTAGTTTGGCAGAGATTTAGGTAGGTCTTGCATTCACCAGTATGAATGCTAAGCCATGCACTTGGTATAGACTGGTACCGTTGTTGCTTGTCACAGCGGGGCTCTGATTGTGGTCACAAAATCAATCCGTGTCTTAAGAAGACCGTGGGATTAAGTCTCCACGACAGGTACCCACGTAAAACAATCAAGGACTCACTGCTCCCTTACCGAGTCATAGATCTCAGCACAATGGCTCTGAATTTAGGCCAGGTAGGGCCTATCCAAAAAAGCGCAGCTATCTCGACACCAACATCCTGACGATATCAGAATTCTTAGTGTACAAGATTATGAACAAATAAAGTTGCGAACTCTTATCATATTCAAGAATAAGATCCTTCAGAGAATTTTCGGCCCCTTATGTGAGCATGGACGATCCTGATGAGCGCATAATGAAGAAATCTTCCAGTTATGGTCAAATCAGGCTCGAGGCTACGGTGGGTGGGTCACTTAATTTGAATAAGCGAACATAATTCTGTTCGGGAAGGTTAAAAAAACAAAATCTATGCTATAAGACAACAGATAGATCCTGCCTTCAAAAGAGCAATGATGTATACCAGGACGCCCAGAGTTTACTGAGAGAAACACACTGGATACTGGACAACTTTGGCGCGAGATCGCGGCGCCTGGGATTTTGACGTGCTCAGACCAGATACTCACTGTGGAGTCATTGAAGTGGAAAATTAGACGAACCGTTGGCATTCTTACATTGGCTCAAAAGAAGCCTATTTTGAAAATGTTGTTTTCTTAACTAGTCCGAGTCAAATTTCATCAGATGGTAAAAAAGCTGCTCACACACGTTTCCTATGAAACACCACATTGTTGCCTTTAGTAGCGGGGTCGATTCAATACCCTGTTTTGTTTGGCTTATCGCAGGACCTGTGATCGAGAGATATCAGGTAGAATTTTGCGGAGCAAGTCCAACTTTAATTCAATTATCTCTTTCCCTGATTTCGGTATTTTATTTCCAGTTCTGAAAACCTTCGACTTTATCTGAGCTAGGGACCATGTTAATTAGGATACTTTTTTTAGGAGAATTCCTATATGAGTTTGCGTGAAAATAGTCCTCTGAAATATACATCTACACATCTACATCTGCAATCCAAATAGGAAAATTTCGAAGCGCTTCCGTTGGAGAAATGTAGTACTCAAGAAAGACTATGCCCAGGAGATGCAACTCAAGGATCGAATTTTTATTGGCCAAAAAAAGTATGGCAAGAGAGTGACGAGTTGTACAAATAGTGGTTTTCATCGCGCGATGGTGCGCGGCTTCGTGATTGCGAGCATATATCATAACATCATGATCAACCTAAAATGTCAAGTCGAATGTGCAGATACACATACACAAGAAGACACTATAGATTATTGTAGACGCTATCTATAGATACGCCAGTACACTACTCGTAGAAATGCTTTTCACCCGCCTTGAGTCCGAAATGTCTTTTCTGTCTTCTTGGCAGCACTACGCCCCTAACAAACAAATGGGGGCAAAACACCAGGGGATTTTGTTAACGAAGAAGCGTAAAATGGTATAAGGCGAATTTCCAAAGTTTAAGCGCACTTGAAGAATGGTTCCTTTATTCGCTAGACAGCTTCAAGATTGGGTTTAGCATACAAGAAGTTGAATGAACAACAAAAAACGGCTTTATCGTCGGAAGTCCATTACATAATAACCAATAGTTCAACGAAAAAATTATTACAACTTCAGTTGAAGTCAATCTTTTTAGTTGTAGTAAATCTTTCTATTTCAATGGAGCCTGTTACAAAAGATTCCAATGCAGCTGAAGAAACTAAAATAAATTCACCTTGTTATCTTGCTTTGTATGTATTTTAAATAGACAAGGAACTACAATAGGGAATAAAAACCAAATGCCGACTCCAATCTCTCCACCTCCGTCCGAACAGAAAACCAAGTACCAAGTATATTTAATGTCTCCAGCGCCCTAGTTGGAAGTCAGTTGTAAGGCCTGTGTTATGCTTTGGATGCGAAATTTGGACCCTCATGCAAGCAATTGAGAAAATGCTGAATGCATTCGAAACGAGAGTTCTGTGAAGAATTATCAGCGCGAAGCGTTATAGAGACCGAGGACGCACTATCATGGAGACCGATAATAGCACGAAATATTATATAGTATTCAACGACCCAGAAATTTCCATGATCATGAAGATATAAAAGCTATGATGGGCTGGCCATGAATGACAAAGACCAGTGGGAAAACCAACTAAACGGTGGGAGGATTTAATAGATCAAAATAGCGTATACTGCTCGAATTCTGGAATTGGAAGACGTGAATATCGAATCGACATTTTTGGAGACAGAGCATTCTGAAAGCCAAGTCCCAAAACAACTTCAGTTTCAGGAAGACGAAGCAAGAGATTTCGCAAATTCCAGGGTATCGATAATATAAATGCTTAGACTAGTGAAAACGATCCGACGAATTCCGAAAGGGTTCAGGCAAGTTCTGGGCGCGAAATAGAAAAGACTGCTGCATACAGGGCATATGGAAAATAATATTTCGCGGTATACCAGTTGAATAAGACGATAAGTAAGCCCCTGGTACGAAGCCTGCCACTATCACATTGACTAAGTAGAAGAAAATCAATGTCAATGATACACAAGACATCAGAAGGGAATAATGTTGGCCTTGACCTAATTAAGTTTTAAGCTGATCGATTACATAAACTATTCATTATCTGGAACTCAAAGGTGAACGCAAACTGTGCCCCAGGGATTTTAGTAGATTGTTAAAATCGGTTGACTATCTGAATGAGTTCAAAAACTGGGAACAAGTTTCCCATAACGACAGGTGGCAGAGCTTAAATGCTGCTCGACACACCAAACTTTTCCTGCCAGAACCCAACATACGTACCGCAAAGTTTATCCTGTCGAAAAGCAGGAGGACTTGCATGTGGGCATTCTGACAGGCCATAATTCACTAGCTGGGCATATGTTCAGAATAGGAATTACCGAAGATGATACGTGTCCCTCCTGTAATGAGGAAGCGGAATCCACGGAGCATTTCCTATGTGAATGCCCCGCCTATGGACGCATCAGGCATCAGATCTTTGGTGCCGATGTCCTCTAATTGCGACGGGTAGCATCACATCCACAAACGGAAATCCTGCGATACGTTAACGAATCCGGAATATTCCGTTAGACGGGGGAGGCGAGTACAATGGGCCAACACGGCCTGAGTGCTCAGAAGCTGTAGCTTCTCCCCCACCATACACACACACACACACACACATCTGAATGAGTGTCGCCGCTTATTTAGATGAAATTTACTGGACACATAGAGAGGAGACTGCAGTGAAAGGCCCGATATTAAATTTAATTTAATTTAAATTTAAAGGGGATCCTCATAACAGCGAAGGCAAGATGCAAAATGTTTCTCTCTCTCTAATAGCAAAAATCATCTCGAGCAACTTATCCAAAAATGGATTTATCGCCTCATGCAACATGGTCTCCAATTGAATCTAAATGAAACTGAATTTTTGACGACCGATCCCCATGAAACAGGTACAACCACTATTGGCGGCAGCGGCCTGCCCAGACCTAAGCGATTTAAATATCTCGGGTCAATGTTATCAGCCAATAGAGAACTGCGTTATGAAATTCCTTCATGCATTAACGTAACTTGGATGAAGTGGCGTTCCACAACTGTTCTTTATGATCGACGTATCAATGAACGTCTCAAATCTAAAATTCACCGCAATGTCGTCCGTCCTGTCGCTCCATATGGTTCTGAGTGTTGGCCTACTATAAAAGACAATGAACGGCGTCTTGCGGTAATGGGGACGAAGATGTTGCGTTGGACTAGTGTCGTGGCACGTTTTGATCACATCCGAAATGAGGATATCCGCGATCGATATGGGGTTGCACCGATAGTGGAAAAAAAATTGCGAGAGATGTCTTCGATGGTATGATCACGTAATTCGCACCAACGAGAATACACTTACGAAGATTGGTCTGAACATCGAAGTCGATGGTAAGCGACTAAAAGGCCGGCCAAAACAATGGTAGCTTGATTCGCTGGATGGGGATTGAAAAGTCCCTCGATTACATCCAGATCAGGCATTTGATAGAACCAAATAACGAAACCGATCAAAAGAAGAAGATGAAATACACAAAACCTTTCATACCTGAAGCGCCGAGCCATCTGTTTTCGACTTGTTCAATATTCTGAAAGGTTTTTAGGAATAATGAACTATGGGTGAAATGGGTCGACCTGAAATCCCTACCGCATTAGAAGTGAATCGAAAATGTGTACAGAATAAGTTGAATATACGAGCTGTATTGTCGAATTGTAAAAACGGCCAAGAATGAAGTTGGAGGAACCACGATACGTAGGAAATGTAGATAAAAGGGGACTCAACCGGTTCTTCCGCCAACGCTTTGAGACAGCATATCCTATTAATTTTGAACTTATTCAAGTCATCGTTATTTAACGACGTGATTTAATTTCTTGAAACATAAATTTACCTAAGGTAAAAGCAACCATTTGTTCTCAGACTCACATCTACACCTCGGCTTATCAAACTCCAATCTCTCTTCTCTCATCTTTCCAATACACAACTTTTTGGACGCAATAATTTAAATAAAAGGACTTTTACAAATTTGCCATTTATGAAGACAATTTTTTTTCGATATCAATTACGTGGACTGTTTATGAGGTCACCATCGATTTTTATAGAAGTTATAGAAATTCGTATTTTATTTAAAATTTAATTTTACTATGTTTGTCCCCACGTGGTGTTTTCAAGACATACATTCATAGCGTGTATGCTGAAAATGTTTGTTTCACATTCATCTTAGCATAAAGATATTTTCGTTTTGACTGGTTCTCACCTTATTTCCATGGTATTTGTGTTTTAATCAGTACTTCTTATTTGAATTTTTCATCTTTTCGCTAGAATTATCTACTTTCCAGTTTAGTTTCCATTTAAAAATGTTCTTATTCATTTATACTTGTTATTATCGTCGTTAGCGTTCTTTTAAATTAATTATTAAGTTAAATTGTTTCATTTTCTCCTTACTTTCTTAAGGTTTGTTATGTTTATTTTTTGCTTCATTTTCTATTTTTCAATTTTTTTATCTGAAAATATAAGAAGTACAAACTAATAATACTCTAAACACTAAGTATTGTGAATTTGTAGGCACTATTTAAATTTCTTATTTTCTTCCGTTTTACTCATCTTCCGTTCCAATGAAACTTCTATCTTTTCCCTCTTCAGTACTCATCTCTGGACTTGGTATCTTAGTGTGAAACTAGTTTGCAAATTTAACATTCTGCCTCTCCTTCAAATTGGTTCCAACCTCTTCCTTTCAGCTCTCAACATTTAGGATTTAGTTCGGGTGTGTCCGTGGTCTTTAGTTACAATTTTTTAAAAAGATTTATATCACAACTTTAGCAGATTTGTAAAGATAGAGAGAGTGAGTGAATGTATGATTAGATTTGTCGGATATGTCCTGTTTTGAACTTTCTTCGGTGAAATCAAATTTCCATCTAGAATGGCGAAATGGAATTCTATAGATGTTTCCTCTGGGTCGATGCAATTTGGTCTTCCTGTTCGAAACTAATTGGTTCAATCAAATCTCTGAATGATCAGCATCATGGAAGGCATTCTTAGAATTGGAATATATTGCGAAACTATGAACAGCATCGCAAATATATTCGGGTCCCAGGACAAACCGTTCATAGACGATTGATTAACTTTTCATGCTAAACGATTCCATTGCAATCGAAACTTCCAGGAATGCATTTGGGCCGGACTTTACAACTATTACTGAATCTAGACATTCCATTTCACCACAAAACTATTCTATGGGATCCTTCTTAGTAACAAACAAACATATTCAAGATTCTTTACAAACTACTCTCCTTCCTTATGGCATTGCAAACTTTATGCTTGCCGTAAAACTATATCGAAACAAGAATCCAATAAATAAATTACTTGAATAGTCGTTTTCCAATTATACATTCATACATTTTCCATTCGAAATAGAAATTTCCATGCTGCAGAATGCATTCCGTACAAGTGCATGCACCTGCATTTTCCTAAACTGATTTTTCTAGACTGAATCTTTCCTTCTTATATCGTCAATATGTGTCTGTGGTGTATTGTCGCCATCATCACTGGATTTTATGCCGCCAAAATGATGATTATGTTGTTTCAAGAAAACTGTGTTGTAGTTATTAGTACTGATATTGTTGTTGTTATTGTTATTACTATTACTGTTACTGTTGCTATTGTTAATATGCAAATTCTCTGTGATCGCCGATTTTACTGATGATGCAATTAGGATTCCTACTGCTGTTCCCGACTCAGATGCATCTGCTGCAGTTGCTCTCCCTTCTATCACGTCGTCTTGTTGCTGTTGTTGTTGTATATTACAAATTTGAACTTTATCTTTGTTATAAGTAAATATCGATGATGGGGATTGCATACATTCATTCAGTTCATGCTATTCCTTTACTAGCCTATAGATATGATGTTGTGCACCGTGATTTGATGCGGCCACTTCAAATACGAACGCTATACACAAAAGTGTTTCTTGTGTGTCCTTGTTCGAAACAACCTGAAAAGATAGTAGGGACATGGTTTACGTTAGTACGTGAAGATGTATGACTTCATAAAATATTTAGGTGAAGACTAAATACAACAAAATAGTTGAAAAATCAAAAAATAGCATGAAGTTATATATGGTTGAAATAAACGTCGCCAGGATTTTCCAAGAGTCTGTACTTTTCTTCCACTGTTATACTCGGTGTCTGTCCCGTACATTGGCGAAGTTCTTCATCAGTTATTGTGTCAAGCTATCATATAATACCCCGATTACACGATATAGACACGAATTGATGACCATTTGTAGCTTTTGAGTATCAGTAGTGGTCACTTTTCACTTATCATCCACTAGAGGTGAAACTTTACCGGATGCTATAAGATTCAGAAACGTTGTGACCTTTCCAACTGCTCATCATCGTAGATGAGAAGCCCATCGTTAACGACACTCATAAGACCACTTTTCTTACTGCTGGACGACAGCAAATCATTCTGTTCCCCTGCGGAAAGATGCAATAGCAACCCGCAAGGGAAGGTAAGCCACAATCAGGTGATGATCCCTGTGTGCCTGAACACCTTTTGCGTTCATTCAGAAGCCAACTCCTGAATTTATTGCTGACCGCGATATGGTTGATCTGATGAGATATCCGTAGCCAGTCAGCCGAAATCAAACTGATCTTGTGGCAGGCTCGTGTTCGAAAAGTGTGCCATGATGTTGAAGCGGCGAAGCGATGAAGTTGCGAATATTAAGCTAGGATACTTGATAATAGATAACTTGAAGGTCGGCAAGAGGTTTCGACATCAAATTAGTAAAGTAGGTTTCTAACAAAGTATTTACGTATCCTTTTGGAATATTAGGTGAAATGTGAGGTGTCCAATTCTGGAAGTCTAGGGGTTTCGTGTGAAAGGGCTTGTTAAAGTTCTAGATTTTCACAAAACGATAACCGATGGGTGCGGAAGTTTCGGCATCCATGGAGCAGTAATTGCTAACAGCCGTGGCATTGAGTAAGCCGGAATGATAAAGCTCGAGAACTTTAAACAGAAGCACCAAAATAGTATTGGCGGCATTACAGAGAGAAATGAACTACACAAAAGATTTCACGAAGCTTTGGAGTTGCGAGGTGTTAATGTTGAGGATTTGATATCCAATACGATCCTAAATCGGCTATCGGAGCTCGTGAGAAATCAGGTGGAATGTTAGTCAGGATAAATGAAAATAGATTATTAGCTGTTATGATTACAGTGAAGAAAAGAATCAATGAAGCTTCAAAGCGACAAGGAAAAGAATGGTACTATGAAACGGCGAAAAGAAAAAGGAAACGAAAAAGGAAAGCATTATGTTCAAGCTTGATTTGAGAGTCGGATGCCAAAGCCAGAAGTGAGTACAAAGACTACACAATATAGCGCAATGCTGCTGCGATGAAGCAGAACCTGGCACTAAAATTGAAGACTACGAGCTAAGGTGCAACAACGCTGCTATTTATCACTTTGAAACGACTGGCGAGAAAAACCATTAGAGGGATGGCATTTCTACGGCTGCATGAGTGAAAAGCGAAGCAGCAAGCAAACGATCATCGCGGCTTCGGCGGAAATACGGAAACGAGCATAGAAAACAAGTGTTACGAATGGAGTTAAGGAGTAGATACCGAAGAGTTGGAGGAACACTGCAGGGCTTTGCACAAAACAATGTAGAGGCCGGCATATGTCGCATATGTAGATTGTTCAGCAGACTATATCGAACGATGTAAAATCGAGTCTCTTGTGGATGCAAAATGGAATACAAAGATGACGAATTGGAAATGAATTTTCACGCCTTAGTGAAGAGTTTGGTATTATCAGCATTGCAAGATTTTAAAGATAAATGCCTTCAATTGGTGGGAGGGTCCTCCTTGTTTTTTCTTAATAGATAATTCCTGAACCAATCCTAAGGGAACCATCGTTAAATTAGCAGTAGTCAGTTTAAAGCGACTTGACCCCCCCAACGAACCGCTCTAGTATCTCCAATTCCCAATGTTCACGGAACGTGAAATGGCTAACAAGGGATGAATTTTAAAGAGGTGGTAAGAATGCTAGATTGAAAGCCTATTGTCTTGGAAATGAACATTCAATGAAATTTAGAATCAATGTTGTAATTGTAATAAACGCCATAAGGCGCGACATGCAAGCCGGCTCGTAAAAGACATAGATCACCATCGAGGGAATGAAACCGAATGAAAGAAGAAAGAATAAATGAATTAGCGACACAGAGCAAAACGTTAATGTTCATCTGTTAAAAATTGCACTAACGAATAAGTCAATAATTTCTGAGGAGAATTGGAGAAAATTATTAAAAGCCAGCAACGACGACGTTGATAAAACTCAATCTCTAGGCTTGCAGCAACTCATTTTACATTTCTGCTATTTAAATAATTTATGCAAGAAGAATCCACACTCACCTGTAATATTGTAAAATTCTCTAATACACTGTTCATCATATACCGTTCGGGTAGATTTTTAAGTTTTTGTATGAAATTTATCATATATTCGCACATCGGTGATTTATGTATACGATAGAAAAACCGATTGTTTTCTATTCGGGGGTATTCCGTTTCGACTTTCTCCACTACTTGTTTGCCAAATGAACACACTTTTGTTGAGCATGTTAATACTACGCTTTCGTTGCTTTCATACCTAGAATGAATTAGAAGAAAAACATATTTATATTAATGCATTTTCATTTTGGAATGAATGGAATTCTTCTGAAATATAAATAAAATTCTTGAATGGAATAAATAGACGATGAACACTTTAACCTCCGTCAGAAAGTGACCATAAATACTTCAACTTAGAATCGCTCCTCCTGTTTATATTTTTCTGACAAACTTCTCAAAACCGCATCGAAGGTCTAACGAGAAATACAGTTATTTTTTACCAGCATTTTGATACCTCCCTTTTAAATGATGTATTAGGAATTTACGCTGAGTAAAAAATTGAAATTTTAATGACTGAAAGTAACTGATGGTTGACCAGATCCAGAAGAATTATTCGTCTTGGAAGACATTTTCCCATACGCCCTAGATATTTCTCTAGATTAGGGATCTAAAGAAATGCTTGTGTTTTTTCTGGACTAAGCGGGGAATACTGGCTAAATATACCCTACTGCTTCTAGAACACTAACTTGGAACCGTTTCACATATTACGTCGTGTAAGGCCTATTCAACTTAGGAGCGCACAACTTGTTTTTCAGGGAGTCTTAATTGCTCTAGCGCACCTTTTATCTACCTCAATATTTTCATTTTAAGAATGCCTTAAGAGCACAAGGCTGTCATACGGAAGGTCGCGGTTCAAATCTCACTGGTGGCAGTGGAATTTGTATCGTGATTTGACGTCGGATACCAGTCGACTCAGCTGTAAATGAGTACCTGAGTCAAATCAGGGTAATAAATTCGGGCGAGCGCAATGCTGACCACATTGCCTCCTAGTGTGCCGTTACGGTCTTGAATGAAGTGCTCTAACACTCTTCAAGGCCCTGATCCAACATGGATTGTTGCGGCAACGATTATTATTATTATTAAGAGCTAGGGAGAATCCATCTACTAGCCCTCCGCATCATTATTCGGAGGGTAAGTTGGGCTTATTAGACTGAGAGTGGGGCAGCTAGTGTCACAATATTATCCGCGTATCCAAACAGATGCAATTTGTGGGACATCTCGAGTCACAGCAGGGCAGCATGAGTCGTTCTAAAGATCCGCGCTAAGGTTAGAAAATGAGCCGCTCTCGATGCGACCTTCATTTTCACCTTGGTCATTCGCATCTCGTAGAGAATGGGGCGGGGAATGGAAAAACGAAGTTCTAATGCCCACATAGCAAAATTGAAAGCGTTCCTTATATCCAGCGTTATGAAGAACACCACCCGATAATAGTGATGGCTTCCTTAGTGGCACCAACTGTGGATCGCCTCGCTCTAAAGCCATATTGGTGCGTCTCAATCTTTATACTCCTCGTTGAGGAGCGACAAATCAGCTCTTCCCTCACGAATCATTTGCTCTATCAGTTTGCAAAGACAAATGCAAGTAAATACGGACGTGAACCTCCTGTTTTACATTTTGCATACTCTGCTCATGTGCTTATCTATCTATCTGATCATGCTCCCGCTATAAGCAGTTGTTTCCCTGGTTTCTCGAGGACGTTGAGTTGACGCTCTGGAATTAATAGATGTTACTTATAACTTGAGATTATTCTAACCTGGGTAGCCACATTTGCTCGTTCCCTCTGTCTACAAGACAGTCAGCTCCAATATCTCAAAGTTGTACGTAGTACGTAGCCATGAAACGAGTGCCACATTTGCCACCGTTGCCGTCATCACTCAAGAAAACGACTGAGTTTGTCCCTGGATTCTCTGGACTACCTCAAAGAACGTGTTTTTTCGTCAGCTTTCAACCCAAATTCGACAAGTTTATCACGGGTTTAAATTTATTGCATAGATTTGACATCTACCCGAACGTCATTTTGCTTGTGTTGTTACGGAATTTTCAAAGAACTTCCTCAAAAGATCGTTCAGCTAGATAAGAAGTTATTCTTTCTTCTTTGTTTTGCTGCCACTGTTGTTGACTTTATCTTTGCTATGGTGGAGTTCCCTCGGAATCCAGCTTACGCTGACTTGTCGGCTTCATTCCTTTGATTACTAACTCAACGGAATTACTCTTGGGAATCATTCGCGACAAATCTCCGTCTCCGGGGTGTACATTTTTTTTTCATAGAATATGGTCATGTGGGATGTCAAATGAAAGGGCCCGATTGATACTTCGAAAATGATTATGCTTTTGCACAAATAAAATTAATAATATTATATTACCATTCTTTAGAAATGTACCTGGAAACCCCCTTAAATTCATCCTACAAGTACAAAATTTGGCATCAGTTCAGACAATAATATAGAGGATGCATTATAAAAGTAATGCGCATTTATCAGGAAAAATAGATTTTTTTCAACTGATTAAAATTCTTCAAAATAGTTTCCTCCTGCATCGATACACCTGAAGGGACGATTCTGCCACGCCTGGAAAGCACCCTGAAACTCCTCGGCTATGCCTCTCAGGAACCTTGTAACTTGAGGTTCAATGTTTTCCAGCGACTCCCATGCTTCCCCTTCAGCTTTTTTTTCAGTCGGGGGAATAAAAGAAAGCCACATGGAGCCAACTCAGGGCTTTAAGGAGGCTGGGGCCCCACGGAGGTCTTGTTCTGGGTCAGGAAGTTAGTAACGACGAACGCCCTGTGGCTGGGGGCATTGCCGTGGTGGACCTTGAAAACGTCTTTGATGTCAAACCTGACGCGTGCGACCCGTCGTTTCAGTTTCTTGAGCACCTCTAGGTAAAAGGCTACGTTAACAGTTTGTCCATGCGGTATAAATTCAAAATGGACGATTCTCTGACGTCGAAGAAAAGAATCAGCATTGTTTTGCTGCGAGACTTTCTCATGCGCGCTTTCTTGGGCTGTGGAGAAGGCCTTGTGCCCCCTTCTTGGGATCTCGAAATGCATCCCTACTTAAAAGTTCTCTTGAAGCATTTGATAAGTTTCCGCTGCATTCTTCCCAGGCGTACCGCTGTTACAGTGAGCGCTCCATTACGCAGTGACACAATCGAAACAGACTTCGCAGAAAGACACGTCCTAACACTCCTATTGCTTAGAGCAAACTGAGACAAGGCGCATCTGACAGGGCAGAACCTTCTCCACAATCTCCATCCGCACTGCCATGTATAGTTAAGTCATAATAAAACAATGCGCATTACTTTCATAATACATCCTGTAGGACATTAGTTTGAACGCATTCCAAAAACATTATTAACAAAGTTATTTAGAGACAAAATATTGCATTTTACATAAATTTATTGCACTCTAGGGCGTATATGACGTGATTATCATATGTATAAAGTGAACTTATATGAACGACAGGGTCCATGAAGACACTTTCGCTTTTTTTTTCTAGTTATTTCAATATCAGTATCAATTATTGGAGACAGGCATGTTTGTATATATATATGCTAATATAATTTGTGGATAGTGTTCAATGCATGATGAACATATTTGTACGTATGTATGCTTTCGTGCACAGAGTAAAGTGGAAATGCATGAAGATGCGTTAGATAAATTTTGAGCACAATATTTGTGTACATATGTAAACTTATTTTTTGGCAATGTATTGCATAATATTTTGCATTCTTAACTATGTACGAATGGCAAAACAAGCAAAGAGAGTTTCCCACATAAAATAAACACAAAACCTTTATGCCTGAAGCCCCGAGCTTCAGGTATTCCGACTTGTTTATTGGTTGTATGTGGCCTCTCCGACGTTTTCTAAACTAACTACTGCACTAGTGGCTTTCTTTTTGTTTCAACTTCTCTTCGATGATTGTCTAGAAGCCTCGCTGGGTTATGATAAGAGCCAGGAGTTCTTCCAATTCCATTATGCTAGTTTTAACGTCAATGGAGGTATTTTTTCCAACAAAGCTGTTAAATGGGATATCTATTCAACCGTTCTTGCCGGCTTAAGATATCTATTGACTGCAGACTCGGAGGTATATGTACTTTTTGTCCGCCGCAACTATTACTATACGCGGTGCTCTGTATTTGCCCTCTCACTGCCAGCACCTCTATTTTCTGCCCAGGAAGGAGACTTCTTTTACGCGCGCTGTATACTACTGTTTCCTGTAAAATCTATAGCCAGTTGTGTCGTTGCTATTTTAGTTGCCTTAATTGGTGTGGTTGGCATTAGTTTTGTACATCTCAGCTGCAAGCCCGTATCCCCGGTAAAATATGCAGTCACCTTAGATGATCCTAAATCCTTAAAATAGGGAGGCTCGACATAGGTTGACGGAAATCGCCATGAGAGATCTTGTTTAAAGCCAGAATCAAGCACACGTCAGAAGTTAACTCAGCCTATACTATCGACTTAAGGGATTATATACATTTACAGTGGATATGACCACACTTTCTCGATTTTTTCCAACAACTTAGTAAATGTCTATTTAAAAGCGGTTAGCAGCATCGATTAATACATATTGCCACGTACTTGTAAACATTTTATTTAAGAAAAAAAAATTAAAAATTGCAAATCTACAGCCGTTTTCCTGGGGAGCTTTTTCTTGGGAATGGTTTGCGGTGGAGATAACTTGAAACCGGTCAGCGGGAAGCAGAATTTTGAAAAATTTCCGTTAGTATATCGTATTATCTAGTTGCTGAACGAAGGATTTGTAAAAATATGAACTATCCAAAAAATGTTTAGATTTTTAGTTTGTGTTTTCCATTTTAAAAATGAACTTATTTATTTACACCGAGTTGTGGATTCCAGGGCCATACAGTATTGCTTCTCCAGACTCTAAAACATCGATTTGATGTTGGCTACAAGCCATTATCGCCATTATATTATTCAAAAGTCTATGCACAGCTACGGTGGAGCAGCGAGGTAATGTGTTATAAATAGTTCTAACTTCGGACCTAATGCTCTGTTCGTTTTAAAATTTGGTGAAGATATTCTCAAGATCGCGGCTCAAGAAGCGGCTTTCACAACTTTATATAATCCCTTAATGGTATTACGGCTTTGGATGTGCTTGCAGCCGTGTTAAGATTATTTGCGGAACGATGGTAGCTTTAACGTTACCCTGAGACCCGCTCGCACGAAGTGCCACTCTTTGTGGAATAGAGTGTCACCGTTGTGAGCTCATTTGAAACCTATTTCTGAACGTTCTCAAATCTCAATTCCTTATCGTGCCGAATGGTCATCGCTCACGTTATCTACCACTTCGCTGGCTAGTAAGTATCCAGTGCCTACTAAGAGATGGAAGTCGTCTCGGTTCGGAAATAAAATAAACAAGGATCTTGTATCACCAGCAATTTGAGCCTGTGTGTCCGATCCTATTGGTAAATGGAAGGCTGTGTTGGCGAAATCATTTTCAAACTTCAAATGTTATTCTGGATTTTGGTCCGTAATGGCCTTCTGATATTTCATTCGATTTTGAGTAGAACCACGAATTTATATATTAAAATCGAATGAACTGTCGGAGTTATGGCAAATTTGCAAAGTTCTATTTCTTTATTTTCAACAATCCATCTAAACTATTTGAAAACTAACTATATGTAACCAGTGATGGATTTTGTGCAGTATCATCATAAACATTCCTTTATCAAAATGAACCCGCCTAACATCCATGTACCAATTTTACCAAGGATGTCACCATCCACGTTGAATTACACTGGATTGCGCTGGATCCTTTGCTAGTTAAGGCTAATCATCTAGGATGGGATATCTTATGACAATTGATTGACAAAGGATGTTATAATCCATTACAGTTCAGCAACTGTGGCATATTCATTGGTATGGAATTTTGGAAGTTTTCGCCGTCTTCTAGCGTTTATTAATAATATTTTGGTTGTTAAGTTCAATGAAGAAATGGAATGAATTAAAATGACCCGCAACTAAGAAGCATAAAATTACTTGAAATATTTTGGTAGATACATGTAATATCCCCTATAGTTTCTAATTAAACACTAAGAGAAAAAAGGAGGAGAACAAACTGATATACTTACTGGCTTGAAACACCATAAAAGGCACCCGCTTCATCTATAACATTTGTATTTAAATCGGCCCAACATTTCACTAAATAGAAAGCATTTTGCGGTCCCTTTTCGTATAAATCTTTAAGGCCGCCAGTTTTTTCAGGGAATTTATCTGATATTTGTTTAATTTCGATCGACTGCAATAGAAGACAAATTGAAATTTATTCCAAATTGTTAATCCAATCCATTTGCATATCATGAACAACTTACCTCTAACATTGGATCTGTATACGTGGGTGGCTTACTTGCTATGTGGACAAACATATGCTTGTGGTACTGAAATAAAAATTTATAGTTTTTGAATTGCGATTCGGTGACCGATATTTTCAGATACTTACAAGCTCTTCTCTTTGGATTTCCACATACGCTGAGAACTCTAACAGTCTAAATTTGTGCGTTGCTATCGTTCGACCTTCCCATGAAGGTTGCGCTGGTGGAAGACCTGCTTCGATATCACCAGAAACAGCTGTTGATGGTTTACCGGAGGGATATGGTGGTTGTGCAAAAGGCTTAATACTGAAATTGAAAAATGATAGAAATGTATTGTACTCAGAATGTGCTGGAAAAGTGAATACAATAAAAGAGGTCGTTTATGAGAACTCTAGTCGGAAACAAATATATGTAAATCATTTGGCGACAATAGTGACCAGGAAAGTGGGTTTGTCCTTTGATTAAATTTTTAATCGAAAGCTTTAACCTCACATGACGACTGCATCTTTACACTCAGCCCGAGAAATTGCAAGCCGTCTGGGAATGTGAATAAAAATAAATGAAAAGTTTACATGGCATTGAAAACAGCTCCACTTTGATAGTCACCATAGCCACTCTGAATATTCTCTTGCTTTGCTTTCATTTGCATACTTACTCTTGTGAAGTACTCGCCTGAAGTCCTGGCTGCCAAAATTGCTGGAAGAAAGAAATGACACGAACAAATCAATAAAATACTTAAAGCATTACGTTTTCAATGGACAAAAAGCATTTTCTAAGCAATTTCAACACAGAGAAAAGCACTTCGACACAATCGTCAAGATGGGCCCAAAACAAATGTCTCTTAATTTATGAATTCGCATTACTAGCTTATGAAAAGCAACAGATCTAACAACTTTAGTTGACCATGAGAAGCAGATTTCACAGTTTTTAGCTGTAGTGGATGGAGATGTTTTGTTATTTATGCTTTTACAATTAGTACGAACGATTTTATCAAATGCATGACGATAGAATGTACATAAAGTCGTATCTAGGGAGCAATTTTCAATTCAGGTTAACAACTTTAAAAGCAAGACCAAATAGTAAATGTTACGGACTCGTGCATTCGAAGACGAGTGAACATCAAACAAGTTGAAATCTAATTGTGAAAACAATTGGAGCGTCTCCTAAGGATATTGAGAATATGATTATTGCTTGTCGGAGGGATTTCATTTGCAAGGAATCCTAAGATTTGAGTTTCGATTGCATTGTTTTCACTATCATCTCTTATACTAATTAGCAACATTCAAGTATCGAGAATGGAAGGGCTACACAAACCCGAAGGATTACATGCATGCAAACTCTCGGAACAAAAACCAACGAGAAAGTGCCAATTTGTTTTCTTCTCTATGAGAAATCGATTAGTAACCAAAGCCATTATCGAATTAGTCTACACCCTGTTCATTCAATAAATTACACATGGATTCGTTCTATCTCCACTAGTGTCTGTGTAATTGAAACGAATCTCAATTCAATTAGAGATCTTTGAGCACATTTGAAGACACTGTAGAGATTCTAGCTAACACTCACGTGACATAATTACAAGCTTTGTCATAACAATTAGCGATTCACTAATTCCTAAATGTATTTTTGTAGGCTCTGTTTGAGAAGAGTTGGGGAATCTCTCCAAAAAGTGGTGTAAGAAATGTAGTTTGCCTTGTTTGTTCTTTCTTGTTCCAAAGTCCCATGTTGTAACTGAGTGGAATGCATTTTTTTCATTTTTGTGAATAACATTGATCACACTTTTTTTTGCTCGAAATTCGGTTGTTGGGCAGATTCTAGACTGACAAGATGAACGATATGTACGCAGGTTCTCAGATACCGACATCGCAGAGCTCCTCCAAGCCTCCAGCCAAATTCTTTCAAAGTTTAATAATAATAGTAATGAGATATACACTTGCGCGTTTTTAGGAAAATCCCAGTGTTTAACTGCTCGCAACATATGTAAGAGAGTTTAAGTGCCCATGAACAAAAGCGAAACGATCGTAGTTTTACGACAATTAATAATATTCCTTCTAGAATTTGCTCAAGTGGCTAGTCTTACTGACTAGTCCTACCACTAAATCATATTCTTACTTCCACGACGGTAAGTACTAGGCAATGCAATACAGCAGGAATACACTAGAACAGGGCACATCGACGATGAAACAGGACACGGCTAGGACGCTAGAGCACACATTTTTTTCCAGGGAAATATTATGAATGAATGATCAAAAGGTCAAACTTCATTCTGCCTCCCGAAGTCTCCAAGAATAAAATCTGAGGTTACTTTCTCGACAAAATTTTTACCTAGTTTGAATAATGGAGTGGCTGCATGGGGCCATTTTTTGCTTCCGTAACAGCACAACCGTTCCGAGCGCTGACAGGCCACCCAAGGCAATGAATACGGCTTTGCGATAGTGGAAACGAGAACGTTGCGTTGAATCAGTGGCATAACTTGTTATGATCACATCTGAAATGAAGTCATTTGCGATTGATATCACATTGCACCCATCGTGGAGGAGACAATGAGCGAGGCATCTTCGATGGTATGGTTGGTTAGACTGCGTTGATAGGAACTCCTTAGCTAAAATCGGGCTGAACAGCCAAGCCGATGGGGGAAGATCAAAAGGCGGATCGAAACAGTTATGGAATGATAGGCTAGATGGTGATTTCAGAACTTCTCGGCTTCAGTCTAAAAGCGAAACAAGTATTATCTGGAACGCGAAATAATCAAACAGTGAAAAGGCACTTAGATGCAAGTTTTCAGTCAAAGTTTTTGTAATTTGTGAACACGCTTATTACCATGGTTCCATCTTCAAGTGTTTCGTAAGGACTACCGTATTTATATTTAGTATGGCAATCCATGGCAAGAAGCATGAATACTGAGATTTTGGAGGAAGAGATAACCAGAGTCGGGCTGAAACTAACGGCGATGACACGTAAGTGCTGCTGACACACTATGCACAACATGAGGGTTTATTACAGACATAAAATTATAATTTACGTGCAATAAAGCTTCGAACTAACAAATTCTTCTAGGATCAACTAAGGACCCAATAGACCAACTGGCCAATCTGGAGAGTAAAAAAAATCCTGCACCCATTAAAACAAAGCCCCGCTTAACCCGTTCTCGTTGTGAGGCCTGGGCAGTGTTTGGCTCGTCAAAATCAAGTATTCTAATTAGCTAAGTACCAATAATCCCCTCCGTTGAGTTCAATCCAGTTCAAGATCGGCAACGAAATTTAACGGACAAAGGGGGGGGGGGGGGGGAGGCAGTGACGAAAATGGAACAATCATCATCATTATCAACGGCGCAACAACCGGTATCTGGTATAGGCCTGCCTTAATAACGAACTCCAGACATCCCGGTTTTGCGCCGAGGTCTATCAATTCGATATCCCTAATAGCTGTCTGGCGTCCTGACCTACGCCATCGTTTCATCTCAGACAAGGCCTGCCTCGTCTTCTTTTTCTACCATAGATATTGCCCTTATAGACTTTCCGGGATGCATATTCCTCATCCATACGGATTAAGTGACCCGCCCACCGTAATCTACTGAGCCGGATTTTATTCACAACCTGACGGTGATGGTATCGATCAATTGATGTCGGGAGCATTGCGTATCAACAGTTTCACCGGGTTTTAGATACTCATAATAGATCATTCCCTTCTGATCCCACCAAACGCAGAGCATTGTTTTCTTTTCAAAGCGATTTGACGATGTCGATGTTGATGGTTCGCCTGGATCAACCTATGATTTTTTCCGTTTAGGATTCTCCAAATAAATAGGTTTTATTTTTGACAGACGTCAAAACGATAAGAAAAAATTAACAGATTACAACAGATATCAATGTATGAATAGAAGATGGTTTCATATTTATACACCTGGTATTAGGTCTGATATAAATTCCTTAAATGTCAGCTTGCTGTAGTTTTCTGTACCCGCTTCTTGTCGACTTCAGGATGACGCACGATAACATACCTAGGATATAACTTTGCGCCGCTATGAGAGAATCTATTTCCCAACAAAATTGATTAAGATAACTATGACCAATGTACGAGGCACAGCCAGATTATTGTCTGAAGCATTCAACATTACTAAAGGGCGGCGACAGGAAACATGCTATCGTCTGTTGTCTTCAATCTGGCATCGGAAAAAGTGGTCCGAAATTCAGTATTGAGTATCCTCATTAAGTCCACTCAATCCGCTTAACGAAAGCTACATCACATTTATGGTACCGACATTAGCTTCCAGAATAACGACGAGACGCAGTGGTTAATTGCAAATAGGAAGATACAACTTCGAAGAACGTAAATTTCGCCCCCTATATGAGGTCAAAAGTTATAGCCGAAAACATGATATCGCCTGTCTTGATGTATTCTTCCAAAACTTGGGGCATAAGCAAACAAAATTATGAACTCTTCCCACGTTAGTAAGGAAGTTCCTCCGGAGGATTTTCGGGTCCGTGCAGGATTCAGACTCCAGTATAAAGACGAAATTTTTGAGTGATATCCTGATAATCATGGAAGAGATTAGGCTCAATAACATAGACTACGGCTGATTGGCTACTTGATCCAAATTGACGAGAAAGACCTCGTTCTAAAAGCCTATAAGAGCAATAACATATATATGATCAGATTCAACCTGTCTTCAAGAAATTACTGGGAGTAACGAACTCAACGTACTTGGCATAAGACCAGGACTGTTCCAGATCAATGTGGTGATGATGAATGAAAAGCGCCCTTCCTAAGTTCCTGATGAGCCAGAGCATCCTATCCAACATGAAGACGAAGAGAGGGGGGACTATGTAGAATGCCATATTGTACTAGGTAGTCTGATCTGAATAGGACTTGGCTACTGAGGTTGATAATTTGAAGTCATGGACCGAAACCTTCATGAACTATCGTATATACAGGGTGAAATGGGCGAAGGAGACCGATGACGAAGTACTTGCGCAGGTTTAACGCGAGTCACCTTCACAACCTAGATATCGTTCACGAATGCGAAAATTATCATGCTAAGTAGATGACAAATATTTCGAAGTGGTTCATTCGCCGAAACTCTACCACTCTGAATTAGGCAAGATGGGGGAACAATATTTACCTCCCACAAAAAATAAAATTGTATCGGGTATAAAAGCTTTCAATTTGAGTAATCTACTGTTCCGAGACCAAGAGTGAGGTAGCGTCTGATAAATTGCCTCTGCTCTGGATGAAACAATAAGCCATTTTCGTCCCTGATGTTTGACTGAAGTTGCTAATCCTTCTATTATTGGAATTACTGAATAAACCATAACAGCACTTTGCGTCTCATCGTAGAACAATGGTGTTAAGATGTTCGTTTCACTTGTTTTTCATTTACTTTTGAAAAGCTTTCGACTGTGAAAAGGAAGACAGTACCTCGACTGCTCAGCCTGTTTAAGTTGATGAATTCAGTGGAAATGTTACTATTTATCTAAGAGACACTATACTTCATGCTGCAATGCAATGGACGATGACACCATTCCTCAAAAGCCTCGTATAGATCGCAAATGAGTTATGATTGTTACCCACCGGATCGTGAACCTTGCCGAAATGGTATTGTATTCAGAAATCGGGTCAAGGATATTCAGACTAAAGATTAAAATCAATATTGCGCTTATTGAGGATATCAAGTTATTCATAAACCTGGTTGAAAAAGTTTCTATTAGCAGTGGTATGGAGTTTTCCGTATCTGCGTAAACCTAGGCTTATAGGTTCGCCTTCACAACTTCATTTGAAATCTAATGAAGTCGTCCTTTTGGAATATAGGGGAATAACAAACATAGAGAAAGTCGATAACTGACGACTTCCCTCAGAGCAGAGGCAACCCCTTTCATGGTGTCCCATATCTGCGCGTTTTGTGTCCACGCTTATTACGAAAACCTTCGACCTTATGTGTCAAATTCGAACTGCGGCTTATTAGTAAGCGAACAATAATTTAATTAAGCAGTGAGTTGAGAGATTTGAAAAAAACAGGGTCGATACAAACCACACAACATGAAGGTGTCAGAAGAATTATACTACGCGCGGGAGAAATCCTTTAGCAAGTTTGAGATGGTTTTGAGATGGGATTTTGATTGGAATCGCGGGCCATTTTCTCCGAAGACTATAGCAGTCGGACAGTAGATGTTAATTCGAAATGCTGACGGATTTTCCGGCTCCTATATTGCAAAAATCGAAGGAAGCATCGAGCCATGTGTTATACTTGAAATGAGGGCATGTGCATGTTAAGGGAAAGGTATCATCTGAACCTTATTTGACGAAGGGGTAACATCCTGCCCTCGACGAACCCCAATTTAACATCCAACAAACTACTTTATATAGCGATACCTTAAAAGCAAGGTAACGTTGTTGCAATTGAAGCTGATTATACAACAAAAAAATGCAACACATTTCAAGAGAAAATCTTACGTCAGATTGCTGTCAGGGCAAAGGTGAGACAGCGTCTGGTGAGATGCGTGTATTGAACGTGCTGGATGCTTTATCGGAAGGTCGGTAGGCCAAACTATCTTTCCAATTGCTCCAATCTCAGGACCGCCTCAATCCAAAGGCAGAAAAACATGGAAACTCACTACCGTGGTCATCATCAAATCATATCTTTATTTTGAGATTTATAGGTTCCTCGAGAAGTCCTAGGAATAGTTGATGCACGTTACCAGAAACGGGTAGCAATGGTGCGACATAGGGTTTCACAGTATTAATGGAATGATAGTAGAGGAATCGCAAGGGAATTTCAGATAAAAAGCAATGAGTACCGAAAAGATGGTCATTAGTATAAGGGAAACAAAAATCGATTGTTTTGTGCCATGATATTACTAAACAACGTGATTCTATTCCATCATGATGATAGGTTCTATCGATTTTCAATACGACGAATAAATGATCCTCTTTTAACTTGTTGTATAAAGAGCGCTGCGAGGCTGAATTGAGCCTGCTTACTTACTTATTTATCGATGAGATAAGAAATAGTAAGCTACAAGTGTTGGGATACAGGTTCAAAACGGAGATTTATATTCAGTCTGGAACTTGGAAACTCAGATGTATCTTCGGAAGAAGCTCACGATGAATTGCGAAATCTTTTTGCCTGTACAACATTGAACTTAAGCTCATAGTTATGGAAATTATACACCATCTCGGATTAAAGAACTCCACTCTTTACAAAAACAAGTGCAGCCTTGCAAACTTAGTTGGAATGTGTGGGGAAGCTTTCGGTTCAGCCGGCTGTGCCTACTACATTCGGTCTACTGAATATACATATATACTTCGTTAGATGTCTCAGAGCCCCTTCGATTTTTGACTAACGAAGTTCAATTTGTAGAATTCAGGGGCCCTTAACACTAAGATCTTACACTCCAGCTTTTCACTGAAAAAGGAAAACAGAGTATTAGTCGCTTTAATCACATAATCACAAATTACAACACAAAGTAAAATCCTTAATAGTTCTAGACGTTTTAAGGGTAGCGTTTAGAGCCTACTCCGTGAAACAATAATTACAAACTGGCATGAGGAAACTAATGCAATGTCAATGATTATTATCGCCTTAATACTAAGAATTATGATAAGCATGAGAGACAATCAACCCTGGCGTCACCACCAGCCAACCAACAATACAAACAGCTACAACAAGGCCAGCATGAGTACACAGCAACAATGAGACGCAGTTAAATGATTCATCAGCCCCAGCTTTTTGCGACTATTAATAAATTAACTGCCAACCAACCAACCACTCCATAAATATTACAAATGCACGCAATTCTATTAAATTTTAACAGAATATCGAATTTTTATAAAACTGTACATAATGATCCATTCTATTCTGGGAAGCTTGCTTTTTAATTCTTAATTTCTTTTAGTCACAAGCATTTCGTTTTTGAATGTTTCTTTTCGTATATTCTTACAGGAGGACGATGATAAGGTAATGATGGATGCAGGGGATGATGAGGAGGTGGTGGTCCAGTCAATGTTAGACCTTTGCCTGTTGTCACATCAACAATTTGAGCACTAGACATACTCGACATTGTCTGAAGGGCTTTCTCCTTGTTGCCAATATGATCCTAGAAAAATATTTATAGAATTCTTTATGTAAGATACAATTTTGCAACGGGATCTTATTATTTATCTTATTATTTTAAATGATACTCAAGAAAAGATTTAATTTCTGTAAGAATGTCTGGATTGGACAATATTCTGACTGTAGTAATGTACGTTTTGATTGAGAGTCTGATCCTATATCAAGAAAGACGTGAAGGAGGAGAAGTAAATCTTCATAATTCAATGGAGCCACAAAAGATTGATGGGATATCCTGCTTAACCTTATATATTCTAGAAATTGTCAACAGCAGGTTAAACCACTAATGATAATACACCAGGTATTAGCATTTAGACAAAAACAAGCCACAATACTGAATTCTGCTCTAACTAGAGTACATAGCTCAACTCCGAGGAAAATGTCAATCTCAAAACATCGAGTACTTTGCGTCAAAGCAAACTGAACTACAGATATAACTGAAAGCATTCAAACAAGATGCAAAGGCGTATGTGAAATCAAGGACGCAAATATTTAGCGTTAGCTTCGACCAGTACAAGCAACCTATAGTGGACCACATGAAATCAAGTCGTAAATGGAACAAGACTGCCGTCATTTCCAGTTGATCGAGCGGGACATCCATTTGATTAATGTGAAAATGGAAGGCTCTCTATACGAATAGCCAGTTTCAAAAGGTTGTTCCTGAGTTGAAATATTTCAAAAGGACCACAACATTCAGCTTCTTTTCCTTGTTTGTTTAGGTCAGAGATGCTTGTAGATATCCTTGCAGTTCTTCTACAACTGATGGCTTATTATTTCATACTGATTCTATGTACTGGGCTACATGATTGGTTCACAAAGTAATGCAAGGGAAATTACTGTGAAATGGAATGCTTAAGGCTCGCCTTGGCTGGATGGGGAATAGGGGAGAGGGATACTTTGCAACCCTGCATCGTTGAATTTGCGAAACCCGTCTCAGAAACGGACTGCATAACACATGATGGAGCGAAGGGGGCAACAACTTCATGTTCTACGCTAAACCCATCAGAGGTTATGCCAGGGAACTAATTGAACTTCGCTCTATCGTATTTGCAAATCTCAAGATGTTTAAGAAAGGCCAGTGAGAAATGACAAAAAACTTTTACTTTAATTCTTTCTTTACGGGGACGAAAAATGAACCATGGGTTTAGATATGACTTGAAAGCAATCTGAAAAGGAGAAAGTCCTGTGGATGCAAAAGGAGATCGCAAACAGAACATTCATTGAGCTCGTGAAACCTTTGCTAAGCAGCGTAATGGAACTGGACTCAGCTATTCATTCACAACTGAGTCGACTAGTATCTGACATCCACTTTCAATACAAATGCTTTTGCCATCAATAAGACTTGAGCCGCAGCCTTCCATTGTGACCACTTAATATTATAACCGAATACGCTACTAAATTGGGTACCTCAATAATGTGTTTAACGAAGTACAGTTGAAGATACCCAGAAGATTGAAGTTCAACAATTGGAAGGGGTTAAAAAGGTCGATAAGCCTGGAGTTAGATCAGATCAGTTGTCGCATTCTGTTATTTTAGAAGGCCGAACTTAAGAAGAAATAGAAGAGTTACATTTCAACACGTTCCATCTTTTGTAAAACCGACGACTGCAGTCACCATCCAAAGGACAATTATTCAGAATTCAAACCTTGTAATCGAACAAAAACGATTTCAAAGTCTCTTGCAAGAAACACGGGCACCAGTGGTATTCCTGCACAGCTAAACGAACCATGAAGTAATTCGATCTACTATTCGAGCGATACAAAAATATTCTTGACGCTGTGAACACTATAAAACTTCCCCCATTCTGGTACGATAATCTCCGAAGCTACTTCGCCATATAATATATAGTTGCCAGTATCTCCAAAATGGAGCCGTCCAACACGCCTATGCACCATCGTTCTCGGTTGGATCAAATGCACTTCAACTCCTTCAAGGACTGAGAGCCCTACGCTCCTCCTCTATTGTTCTGCACTGTGAGAATCTAGGGCAACATCGGCTGGAAAAGTGGATTCCATTGCATGGCACAGCCAGTAATGCATATGTCGACGTATTCGCTTCCACTTCCGCTATGGCCGAGTTAAAAATTTCGCTTAACATAATCATATCGGATACTTCAAAGTTCTAGCCAATAATTTCGATGCTAAACTTGTCTGTTTCAATCTACCAGGGAAGGATAACTACGTAATGCTGGAAGAATGCATCGTCAACGCTTTCTCTCCATGGCAAATAGCGGATATACGGTGCCGTATACCTTCAACAAATACGAAATTTAGCTGCGAGCCAGTACAACGAAACATTCCTGCCTACGCTTTTCCTGCATCTGTGTCCACGTGCTAGTAAATGATTTTTCTACAATTCTCAATCAGTTGACAAGATGGTCCTGATTACTCGTCTCACTATCAACAAGATCTCTCGCCAGGAAAATTCCTCTAATACATCGTTAGACGTAGATACTCTCTAAGCGATAATTAATTGACTTTATAAGTTCGAAGCTAATTTTTCTCGCTTAAGAATCAAAAGACAAAACAGAGGACAGATCAATTGTCGAGTTTGTTCATTTTCTGCATACTAGAGTTACTACTATCCCTGACGATGTGAAGACCATGTCAGGAAGTGGCGACTGCCTCGTGACTTCAACAAGACCTCGAGTAAGAAGCAGGAAAACTAAAAAAACATTTCAGAGCTCAAAAGATCGGGGGCTTGAATCTCAAGGACATAGCTACACGACTCGCACTTCTAGTCGACTCTGGTGCTGCTGTTTCTGTTTTATCCTAGGATTACTCCAGTATAAACAAGGAATTAATGACCCTTGCATTTGTCACTTCCAACGGAAAACATATTGAAACCGTTGGTGAGAAGCTTTCTACAATCGGCGTCGCCTTTCCTGAACATTTATTATTGCCGATGTAGCCGCATTGGTGAAGACTTCATTTCTCATTTTAGAATTATTATAGGTCTGCAAGATAGGAATGCCACAGACAAAGAGAGGGTTTTTCATCCACAATAACGTTATATCCAACAACCCTCCTACATTCTCTTCATTCGATACAACCAAGTCTACCAGGATTTTCTCCCGAAATTCATCGATATTACACAAATCTCTACAATCAAATAGCCTCATCATGAGATTTTCACATGGCCAGAAAGTAGGTAACGCAGCTCGTCTTTGTCCTCACAAGTTGAAGATAGTTAAGGCATATCTCCAATTCGATATCGACAATCGTTCATGTCAGCCTTCGAAAAATACGGCTATGCGGCGATTGCTAAGATTTCGAGGTAGCCCCGATTCCAGACTGCCACAATGTGTCACGGCTTCACCATTTTTCAGCCATGCTCGGATGATATTTATATTTCTATTTTTTTTCTACGATAGATGCCGTGCAATTCACTAAATTCCAATCCTTTTCGATTGCAGAAATTCAGAGCCACTTTGCTACGATGTCCAAACTTTCCAACGCTATATTGATACATACTTGCGAGGAATCAATTTCGTTTTCAAATACATCGATGCCATCCAGATTTTCTCGAAAATATAGCTGTGTTGCAACGTCTAAGTGACGTCGAACTTTCTATCCACGCAACAAATGCGTTTTTGGAGACAAAATGTCACTCTAGAAGGAAAGAAGAAATTCCTCAGCTGATTATCATTGTTGATTGGCGGCAGTTTCTCGGCATGATCTGCACTTATTCACACTTGCATTGTCAGATCTAAAAAGAAAGACAAACGACCAGTTCCCGGAACCCTAGAAGCGGAGAAGGCGTTCCTGAGCATACTAGAGGCATCCGTAGTATACCTGCTTTGACTGCGCAATGGTGGTTGCCCTCTTTTCCTTCTTTTTAAAGAAATTCAGCGATGCTCAGAGACAGGGAGCTCCATGTCATTTACAGCGCCCTCAAGTGCTTCCGTGACTTGGTCGAGGGCAGTCCGCCCCGGATCAAGACTGATCACACGCCGCCCAGTTACATTTTTAAGCACAAGTCCGAAAGATCGTCTCTGAGATAAGAACGACTACTCAATTACATCAATTAGTTCACCATCTCGCATTGAACTCATTGACGTCTCAGTCACAATCAACACATTAGAATTCAAGATAGCTCAGGAAGCCGACGTCAAACTGAGGCACCTTCTTGAAACCAGGTTTGTAAAGCTGAGAGTATAAGATCATTATAAGGCAGTCTATGGCGACGTCTCGATAGAAATGCATTGTCGCTACATTACTGCACCTCTCCGCAGATTCATATTCGGCATTATCCACGGCCTATCGCATCCCGGTGGGGGAACTAGACCAAACATGACTAAGTATATCGTTTAATGGGTCCGGACTTGCCAGTCTTGTCAGCGTAGCAAGGTTTCTCGGCATTACAAACCTCCAACAGGAGAATCGAGGCGAAATTAATTTCCGTTGCTTTCTGATTAATACAGATTTTACGTTTTGACATCCCGATCGCTACCACGAATGACTTGGCTCGCAGTTCGAGAGCATCAGCTTCCAATGTCTCGCCAAACTCATTGGCTCTAAGAAGACAAGGAAAAGGGTTTACCACTCAGATGCGAATGGCAACATTCACTCAAAGCTTCACGAACGTGCCACCGAACGAACGGCAAGGTCAACAACTTCCCATCGTTCTCTTCGGACCAGGAACTGCTTTGAAAACGACGTTTGAACTTGTGGAGCCGAGATACTCCTTCGAATAATTCTCTCTGTTACTAGCCAATTTTCCCTCAATGACGACTATATAACGAACCCAATCCCTTTCCTCTGCATCCAGCTTACTCTGACGGCTCTACTCGTCAAAAAGGGCTCTAGCATATTAAAAAGTGGAGTAGACAAGGTTAAACCGCCTCTGCAGCCTAACCGCGTCATTGTTCGTCCCAACAATGAATATTATCTACCCGACATCAATGCCGAGGAAGGTAACGTGAATCTGAGTTGCCTAGCATCTCCATACCATACCGGCAATCTCCATCTTCATCCCATACCGGTAATCTAAGTGATGGAATTGTAAAAAACGCAAACTGTACGCTTGTCATTTAAAATAATCGAGTGCGTTTAAAATTGTAGCGAAGCACCAGCCTCGCTTTATCTCTCGTCAAATGATGAAACTGATTGCCTACAATTAACATCCAAAAGGTCGAAATTGCAGAAGTTAAAAGTGACTGAATGAAGTCAACTATGACGAAAACTTCTTAAAACGAAAACCAAAACCGTAGAAATGGTAACTGCCTAAAAAGCCAAGGTCGAAAAAATTGACAAATTTAACCATATTTAAAAGTCCTTCAAACTGACTTCAAATACAACTTGACATAACGCGAATCGAGCCCCTGCCATATAGTCCTACGACTAATAAGGAATACTAGCTGAACGTTATGTGCCATTTGCCACCTAGAATTGTGGAAAAACCACTCCTGGAATTTGTATAATGTTTTTATTTAAACCTCACTTCTTGTTCGTGAGTTTTTGATGAATGATTTGCCTTAACCATTGTATTTGCAGGACATAACTCCCGCGGCTTTTTTTTACTCCCGAGGGTGAAGAGAACCATGGAAACAATAGAATCAATTAAGGGGTCAAAAGTAAATTCCAGAAATTTGATGAAACCGCTGGCGCAAGTGTATTGCATCTGAGGTGACAAGATTTGAAGAATATGGTCGTGTAGCAATCGCATATGTTCTACGAAGCCGATGTACTATTACATATCACTGTATCTAGAATACAAGAATAATACAGTGAAGTCTAAAATCGCTACTTTTACGAAATTTGCGGGAGTATAGTACCCAAGGATCATCATTATCCACGGCGCAATAACGTCTGCCTTAATAAGGAATTAAAAACATCGCGGTTTTGCGCCGAGGTCCACCAATTCGATATCCCTAAAAGCTGTCTGGGCTCCTGGCCTACGCCATCGCTCCATCTGAAGCAGAGTCTGCTTCGTCTTCTTTTTCTACTATAGATATGGTCCTTATAGACTTTCCGGCCTGGATTGTCGTCGACCATACGCATTAAATGAACCGCCCATCGCAACCTATTGAGCCGGATTTTATCCACAACCAGGCGGTCGTGGTATCGCTCATAAAATCTATGCCACTATATGTGACTTCTGTTTGGCGGGAGCATTGGAAAACATTGTGAACCGAACCAGTGTAGAGGAAATTTAGCGTCCTTAGACCCGTTTGAATTTTCTGGCAATGAGATGCACCCTTTTTATTTGAGAAGAAAAGTGAAGGGAAGTCAGACTTCCGAAAAGCCACCAGAAAAGAGCTTCGCAGGACAGTGCAGTAATGGTGGTATAAGTTGATCCTGTGCCTAAAAAAATGGATGGCGCGAAAAAGGGAGAATTAAGTTACTTCTTGACACAGTTCCTTAAGGGATACGGTGCTTGCAGGAAGTATGAATTGCTTCGGATCAGACAAGTCACCCGATTTTCTCGATTATGCTTCTACGCTCGAAGGATCCGGTGCATTTTACGCATCTTCCATTGTTGGAGGTTCATGGTTGAAACGGGGGGAGGGGGGTACTTGATGTAGTTATTGCAACTCATAATATCGTAGAGGAGATGCAAAGTTCGGAAGCAAATTGAAGCGTGGCAAACACAACACTAGCCATGACAAGAAAAGAAACTCCAGGAACTGAATTAACTTCGAAAAATGCGTCGGACCATTGACCTGAAGCTGCTGATGTAAAGCAGACCCCTACCAAACGATGAATACTTCACGGTGGTTACGCGACGATATGGGGAAAAAATCGCGATGAGTTTAGTGGTTGCGAATCACACAGTGACAGTGAATAGGTCACACATTAGGGAGGGGCGACAATTGCATTACTGGCTACAATGAAATCCACTCTCCCCAGATGGCCGACGAATGGGTCGCCCCAAGGGCACTTGGCTCAGAACAATACAGGAGTGCGGGCGTCCCAGGAAATCCTAGAGAAGCTAAAGTTCACTTCGGTTAACCACAAACGATGGCCTGTTTGGCGCTCTTTACTCCACCAAGCGGAAAATGGCAACCAGATTATAGTCCCACACACTGTTGTAACTGTAAGCGTTTTTGAAAGATTTCTCCTCCATAAGTAAAAGAAAAATCCAATATTAATTTAGAGGAGTCCAAAAGCATTTAGGAGATTTGCATGGGTATACCACCCAAATTATCTTAGCATAAATCTGTTATTGTCGAAGTGACGCTACCTGCAATCAACCACTAAAATCAATTTCATTCAAGTTACCAATTCTTAAAAATGACAGGATCTCCAAGCACTCCGCTATTTGTCCTAGTCATGTTGAAATTAAACGTTATTTTATTAATATCGTGACATACTTCAACCAAAATAGAAACCTAAAATATTCGCCCGAAGCAGTTTATATAATTCTATTAAAACGTAGTCTAGTTCACGAGGAATGTCTCCATTACAATTTTATTGGGTTCAACATTACTTTCTTCTTATTCTCAGTAAAGAACTCCACTCGACTCTAAGTGGGGACAATTGAAAAAGTTCTCTCTTCGCCCAATTCGACAATTTCACAATAGATTGTCGATAATGAAAAGACCAAGCAGCACAAAAGACTACAGTCGGGTGCCATAGGAGAGCGACAGGACAACTAGAGTAGATTGCACGGACAACAATAAAAGAGGGCGACAACAAGGACACAATGTGGTCAGCAAGGAATTCACTAAATAAAAACAAAAGAAAAACACGAAAATATTCTCTGGAATAAATGAAAGAAAAAGAAACGAATTTCTCCGCTACGTACGGTCTGGTTTGTTCCACAAAGCGAATTCTTGACAATTTTTCGTCCTCTGTTTATACTCAACCACTCGGTCTGGAGGGTAACTAAACAACCCCCAACCGACATGGTACTTGTACAGAGGATCTCCTTTATCTGCTATCCTTAATTTATCTACCTCACAATCCTATCTTCTTGCTCGTTCGGTGCCCTTATTATACTTCTGCTCCCGCCGGTCCAACCCTCTTCTATTCTCTGTTTGTATTTTAGTGATCTTTATTTTCTATACCCCCACCTTCTAAAGATACTTACGACTTTTAATTTAGCTTGGATTTCCCGTAATTTTCTTCTTGCCAGTACTTGAATGTGTGAGCTGACTTGTTTCCGTGTTCTCGTTTTTCCCGTTCGAAGTTTTATGTACCGCGCTATCAGTTCATTTCGTCCTGGAAAATACACAGAAGAAAAAAATAAGAGCAAAATGAATATATAGATATAGGGAACGACAATAAAAAAGTCAATAAAGAAGATGATTAAATACAAGAAAAGAGAAAGGTACGTCACGACACTGAAGACAATTAATTCCAAATATTAAATTTGTACAGGTCGAGTGCAAGCAATAAAAGTCGACAGGGTCCGGAGCGCCGAAGAAAATGATAAAGGATGCGATAAGGAAGGAAAAGGTAGCTCATAAAATTGTCTGCCACGACCATAACCCCCCATAAATCTCGATTTGCTGCAACCCGTACGAGGCCTCTCCATTTCATGACGTTGGGACGGATTTTGATTGTAGAATATTAGATTCTTGGGAAATTTTCCCGACCCAACTCCCTGAAAGTGTGGGGCGAAAATAACATTTTAATAATCAAGAGTTTGTGGTAACAATAATAAATAAAAATAATTTCGCCACCAGTGAGAAAGGGGCTTTTAATAAATCCCTCAAATCGTAATTTAATTAGAAAAGATGCCCTTAATTTGTACGACAGTATCAAAATGAGGAGACTGACCCAGAAAAAGTTGCTAATACGCAGAATTTTCAGAGAAGCCCGATTATTTCCAACCATTTCCATGGCAATCCAATATTAGTGAATTCCAAATTTTCGCTTAAACATCAGCAAATAATATTCACAAATAAACAATTTTGCGGATACCGACTTTACGCCGTCCCAAAAACGCTCCCCGGATATCAAAATTCCATTTTTATGTTCCACACGAAATAAATTATAGAGCTTCTAATAAGTGATGACAACAAAAAAGGAACGCCGACAGCCATAAAAACAGAAAAGGGTTCGTCAAATTGAGTTAGAAGCAAGCAATTCTCCCAAAGTCAAAGGAAATGTCGTTTTTATCATCCATTCAGTCTACCTCCACCTCCAGCCTGATCCTGGCCCCTCAAGCCCCTCGACCATCCTATTGTACATTCAGCTCTCTCACATAACCCGATTCAACTCATCCCTCGCCCGACATGTCCTTTTTGCTTGAAAGGGACCATTTTCTTACCGGGCCATCACCTTCCTTTCTATTTTGAACATTTCACGAATTTCCTTACCGTTCATCCGTAAGATATTTCTTCGGAGCTTTTTTTTTCTTCGTCGATTTACGGTGAAAGTGTGCCTTTTTTCTCTAGTGAAGCGAACTTTCCTGTGAGTTAGACAGGATTCTAAAGGGCAATGAGAAGAAACGACAGGGTTGGAAGAAAGGTGACAAGGGCATTTGAAAATAATTTCCAAAGAAAAAACGGTTGAAATCTTTCGATCTTGTGATAAAGTGGAGCAGCAGAGGGTCGAATTAGGATTCGATTATTCGGAAGAAAAAAAAGGAACCAAAGGTGAAAACTGTATTTAGATGTGTTCCTTATATGAATTTATGTCAATTCAAGTTTTGTTAGATCGGTTCTATGGGA
The DNA here is from genome assembly GCF_905115235.1 of Hermetia illucens. NCBI lineage: Eukaryota > Metazoa > Arthropoda > Insecta > Diptera > Stratiomyidae > Hermetia > Hermetia illucens. Next base: position 60,218,003 of record NC_051853.1, on the reverse strand, counting down.
AGTGGAAGGAACTTTTTGAATTTTCTGTCAATCGATGCCGCATTTCTTGGAAATAAAGTGTCAATCCGAGTTTCAGTTCGGAGTTGACACTAGCAACAACAATGATAAGTGTACATCAATGTTCAAGGCACTTAATTATGTATTTGGGAAAGGATACTGGATGAGTACAAACGTTCTGTAGATTTCTGAGTTAAAAAAAAATCATGAAAACTTGATCAAATCATTCGATAAACTAATGAATGGGGTATTGGGGGGTGATTAGATGATCTATTATATTTCGGCTACCAAGAGGAAATTACTACAGGGTGCGGCAGCATAACTTCCTTTTTTCAAAACTCAATAAAAACTATTGTATGCATCGGAAAATATTTATTTATTTTTTATAATGTATGTACATGTCTAAAGTTTTTATTTGCATTGTTTTGAAGATCAAATCTGTTAGGTGACGTCCCCCGTTCTCCATACATTGCGTAAACCGATTTCTGGCGTTTGTCATGACTCTTGTTAGCATAGCAGGTGTTATGTTGGCAATTTCTTCTTGGATGTTGGTCTTCAAATCTTGTAGGCTTCTTGGACGGTTCACATAAACACGGGATTTCAAAAAACCCCATAGAAAAAAATCGCAAGGGGACAGATCGGGAGAGCGTGCCGGCCATTCCAAATCGCCTCTAATTGAGATAAGGCGCTCTGGAAAGTGTTCCCTCAAAACAGCCATCGATGCTCTTGAAGTGTGTGCTGTTGCACCGTCTTGTTGGAACCAAGTGTCCCCCAAATCCAAATTTTCTAGCCGTGGGAAAAAACAATTCTGTAGCATGTTTACATACCGGTCCGAATTCACTGTCACTGTAACCTCATTTTCCTCAAAAAACCAGGGACCAACAATTCCAGCTGAGGAAATTGCACACCACACTGTGACTTTGGGTGAATGCAAAGGCTTTTGATGCAATTCTCGAGGGTTGGTGTCAGCCCAGTAGCGCATGTTTTGTTTGTTAATCGACCCACACAAATGAAAATGAGCTTCATCGCAAAAAAAAAACAATAGGACCCTCAGGAACGACATCAAGAAGAAGCTCACACGCGTTCATCCGAAAATTGAAGTCACGTTCTGAAAGTTCCTGCACTATCGCCATCTTATAGGGATGAAAATGAAGATCATCACGAAGAATTCTTCTCACAGAACGATCGGATAGTCCAAGGGCAGATGCGTGTTTGCGCGCAGAACGCCGTGGCGATCGCAACATTGACGCTCTCACTGCTTCAATGTTCTCAGGTGATCTAAGGGGCCGAGGGACTCCAGTTCTTCCTTTTGTCGCACTTGCAGTTTGTCTGAATGTAGTGACCCATGTACCAATTGATTTGCGGTCTGGGACGGGAGCGAACGGGGCTAAATTAAAGCGATTCTGAAATGGACGCTGTGTTGCAATAACCGAACATCCGCTTGAAAAGTGAACCTCAACGGCAAAGGCACGCTCCTCACTATTCCAACGCATGATGGTGAATGAACCGTGTCGGGACAAAACTTTACAGTATCCCCTCTTGAACGAGACTACTAGCGCTCTGCTATGACATCAACTAACTGAGTGGCGCGCATTTTAAAAAAGGAAGTTATGCTGCCGCACCCTGTATAATATTTCACTTGCCCGTGCCCAGAACCAACTCCGTTAAATTGGCCTACTCCTACTAGACACTAATGGATAATTTCCCTATCTAGTTCGCACTTTGGTTCTTTGCGCAACATTTTACAAAATGCATGCATCTTAAGTACATTGCATTGGAGTTTATCCCGGAATGAACCCTAAAATATGACAACCTTGAATATCTAGCTAACCCAGACATACCTAGAGGAAATCCTGGCAGGTCTTTCATAAATTGAGCATCCCCAGCATCTTGGTCTGCCATGCCTTCTTTTCTTATCGAAGATATGTTCCATCAGAGATCTTTGTGAGGTAGATCATCTTCACCCATCCCGATTAGATGATGCGCCCATCACGGCCTATTGAACTGAGTTTTATCCACAACCAAGCGGTCGGGATAAAGCGCATTGCTTTTTTCATTGCGGAGGATATGGGAACGTCCATTCTCTTGTAGAGGCACAAAAATTATCAAGAAGATTCTACTTTCAATGGCGACTAATAGCTCGCAAATTTGCTTACCAAGTCTCCTAAGTTTTTGTTTTACCTGAAAGTGTTCCATAACCACTTGAACCAGAAGTACTACTAACTATTTTTCAGTCCACTTTTTTTTGTAGAAAAACAATTGCAAATGCGGTTTCTTGGAAACCATTTGAATAATTCCTCAATAACCTATAGTCTATAGCCTAGTCGATTAGTGGGGAGACCTGTCACCAAGGGAGTAGTGAAGTTATCCTACTTTACGACCCAGATATGTGCCGGACCTGTTCTAAACGATTTGACTCCGCTACAAGGCAAACATAACGACCAAATGAAAACAGAACAAGGAAGCAGAAGAACTTAAATATACTTTTTTTTCTGTCTGTTGAATATAATTTCAATTATAGAGCTCCATGCTATTCTACCGCTATTCAGACCTTTAATTTCCAGAATTGATTTAATTCTGTGCTTTCTGCGACTTTCCAGCCGCTTGGCCTAATCGCTTCTTTTTTGCTTTTCCACTGGATCTTCTTTTTCGCTATAGCTCGACGTGTAAATAAAAAAATAAAGGAGGATCTTTGCACCGTAGTCAAGCAGTACACTGTACCTGAAGAAAGGGCTGAAACCAGAGGGCTCAGGTCAGATCAAAAAGCGTCGGAGCCAAGAAAGAGGAGAGCGCCGGAGATCAGCCCATAAGAGAGACATGCTCCCAAGCAACCCAAATTCATTCATATTTCCGGAGCAAATATTCACTCATGAGGAGTAAGAAATTATTGAGGACTTCATCGTCTGGGAAATGGGCGAGGGATGAAATAAGTGGCTGGTAACTGGGGATGATATACCAAGGGCACACATGGTGACAGTCCCTAAGGAGGAGGGCAAACTTCTCACGATCGAGGTAGGATACTTCGAAAGATACACCGAGTAGAAAGCCTACCAATATTCCTGAAAGAGACTGTAGACGCTAAAAAGACAGGACTGAACAAGTGGACCTGCTGTGCATAGAAGAGGAATAAATTATACGGTACGTTCCAACAACCGCATGGACATATGCTATAATCACAACCGATGTGGTGAACCATATAGCTTTACACCTATCGTAGGGAAGTTGATAGAGAAATGGCTTCGATTAAATTAGTACATTAGTCCTGATGAGAATTGACTACCTAACATCCAAGTTGACAGAAAATGGCCCGAAGGTCGACTGAAGTGACAGTCGCTTAGCAGTCAGCTAGTGACTTAGAAAATGCTCGACTCCACTCCAATTAAGCTTATGGCCAAGAAAAGTGGTCAGACCAATTCAGACAAGCCGGTCCTTGTTGAAGTGTGTAGTTATGCAAATATGTAAATATTGACGTTCGAGCGTAGGAAATGATTTCGTTTAGGCATGTTATGTCAAATTCCAGAAGCAATTTTATGCACATAAAGAATAATTTCAGCCATACAAACGATTGTTTAAGGACAACGCGAACAACCTGAAGGTAATAATTCCGTCAAGAGAGTCAGACCCGAGAAAGGATTCAGGCTTCAGAACGTCTTATCAGAGTTATAGAAATTCTTTTCTCTTTAGCAAGCTACACACTGATGAACTACACCATGTATAAAAAAAATTTACCAATGTAGACGAAGTCGACTTAATTATAGTTACCTTGATATTAAAAGAAGTTAAGTTATCATGAATTCTTTACTATATTTCGAAAAACTGAAAACTTCTATCTACTCACTTAAAAGACGTAATATTGAATTTAGATTTTGGGACATTAGGTGAATCGCCAGACAAACTTCAGGCTGATCAGAGAAAATTATCATTGAAATTTCCCAATCTAAAACATATGCTCTCTCTAGAACTTCTCGAGATGTCTACCCCCCCCCCCCCCCCCCCCCCCCCCCCCCCCTTCGATAACAGGAAACCGCGTTCTATAATATAGTCAGCAATGGCTCGTCTTTGTTCAATATTATGTTCGCTAGAAATCCCCGATGATATCGTGCATGCAAGTGTTGACCACGGCTTGCAGCTTTCAAGTAAAAGTGCGGATTTCCATGTACCACAGCCAGAGAGCAACACAACGAAAACAGCCAAGCTGGATCTAGTGCTGTCAATGCGTAAATTGCTCGAAGCCTTTGTTATTTTATCCAGTAATGCGGATAGGAGTGTGGTTGTTGATATGATGCATATTCATTCTACCTTGTCTTGGTTCCTTCTCCAAATCCGGAGCCAGTTAGCCAAGATTGCTAAGTCGATGTTAATTACAGTCAAAATGGAGGACAAAACAGGAACGAGACCGTGGATACTCTATATTCCACAAAGGAGTAAATAGAAGATATACATGCGATCGACCAATAGTCACACTCAACGTGAGTCCCCTTCTTCGAAATTTTGACAGTCATCGCCTTCTTCCACTCCCTAAGAAAGATATCAGATTCCCAGGATTTATAGAAGAGTGGTAGTTGCAGGCCTACAGAAATTGCTGGGGCTACAAGGAACAGTTTCACGGAAAGGCTGTGCAATGTCCGGTACATCTCGGCATCTAAATCCTTTAGCTCTCCTTGGTCAGTGACGAGGGATCAGAGTTTCATTTTCTTTTATGCAGCATATTTCCATTTTGATTACCTAACTAACTGTTGTTGTTTACTTAATCCAAATCATAGTGCATATTGCGAAATGCAATTCTAATGCCTGTTTCTGTCTGTAGCGGAACGGCTGTTGAGTGAATTTCGGCTTGAGCTTGTAAAATGTAATTTTTGTAAAGGCTGTTAAAAGCTGTTCTTATTTTAACGATGGCGATAGCGGCGCAATTGTGGGAATCAATAGATTGCAAGTCATAATAATCGAAGTTTTGTACTTGGCATACGTAACCAGAATGCCTTGGATCGTGCCAAGAAGCTTATGATTAAGAATTAAAATTGTTCAGATAAATTTATTAATAAAGAACTGGAGGAGTTATGCGCGTGGTTTTCGGCTTCACCGGTCGATTGAAGGAGGATATCCGGCGTGTGTACGTTTTGCGGATTGTTTTGTATGAGTGCGCGCCGTTTTTTTGTCTTGCAATTTCATCCGACGACGAATCTTTTGGTTTCCAAGGATTTACAGCGTCCCGCAAATGGAAATTTCGAGCCAAAGGCAGGTCAAGCGTGAAAAGGGATTCGTGCGGGGCGCTGCACCCCATCACCTTCATCCTTACGAACGACCTGTTTTCAAGAGCCCAAAAAATGGCTAGGATTGTTTGGGGTTCATCGAAGACAGTAATTGAAGTGATTTTCGCCTGACGATTTTCCTGAATTTAATGATGCAATTTGGAATTTCGACTCGGTGTATTAGCTTACTGCGTGTTTCGAACTCGTTATCTTGTAAAATTTAAACACACGCAATGAAAGGAAATATCGTCCTCTCATGATAATCGCACTCGCGGGATTGAGCCGTTATTTTTTGTTTTTAATTTCCCTCAGCAAACCCCATTATGTCATTAAAACTGTCAACCCCCGGCTCTCCACCAATGCCAGTAGATCAGAATACTGAATCTATTGCTGATCGCAACGAGGTTGATATTAGTAGTTGCCTTGTTGGTAAGTTGAAATTTAACTTTATGGCAGGTTCTCGGCTCCAACCATAAGTCATAGAAACCCACAAATTTCGATCGCAATGTCATTTTTGGGAAGCTTTTCTTCGGTTGCATTGCCCCATGGAAGGCCTTTTTTTCCTTTGTATCGAAAGTCTCCGTTGGTGCGGAACACTGTAATTTTGGGGTATTCCTCATTTTGTACCAGAACGTCGCGTGAGCACGCTCAGCGGATGCGGTAAGCATTAATCCGATATTGAATTCACGCTTACTTTTAACAGGCGTTCCAGGGAGGTAGTTATTCGCCAGACTCCTACTAGCTTATCTCGTTTAATGCCCAAATTGTGCTGTAATTCCCGTTGAAGTTGGAGCAAGTGAGTGGTCCGGAGAGGCCTCGGTCCCATCGTTGATAGGTATCCGCTCAGTCGAGCCGTTTCCGAAACATAAGAAAATTCCAGAAGCTCACAAATCTCTCTCTCTCTCTTTTAATCACCTGTTACGACAAGCACGAAATAATTCAGAGTGAATTCTCAATCTCCAACTCACAGGGAATCACAAACTCAGCGAAAAGTGAACGTCCCAGCTTAAGTGTAAAAATGTAACCCGGGGAGTACTTTAGTGACTCTTCCCTTCTCCTGTGGAACAGTGAGAACTGTGACAAATTTTTGGATAGGAGACTGTTTTCCATCAATTCAGGGCAGTTTTCAGTCTAACACACATCCCGGCTTGATGAAATTACTTGATTAGTATCAGCATCTTAGAAGGGGAATAAATTGTCCTGATCTGAATATAGCATAACAAGACAAAAATGATATTAATTTAGCAAGCATCTGCTAATTAATGTGTCTTCATATTGGTAATTATCTTTTTAACAGAATTTCATATTAAGGGTAATGTATGAAAAGCATAATAAGGTGTTTGCCACAAAGATTTTCCTGAATATCCTTGCTTATATTTATAGAGCCCTAATTAGTCTTTTTTTATATGAATACTTTCTCATTCGCCATTATCCGTAAGGAATTACAGATATTTATACACAAAAATTTAGCCATATATGCATAAATATAGAAGAGATTCAGATAAATATTGGTCCCCTTTTCGATGGGACTTCACACAGTCAATATTCATCACTAGTTTTCCAACAACCCTTTCGAATTGACAAAGCGAATGATAATATGCGTATAATATCAGATGGTATAAATTAATATTTTAAACAATTCAATTAGGACTGAAAAAGGGAAAGAGCCAGAGAGAGCAACCCTTACAGCAATTTATCATAAAACGCTCTAAACCACTATGCTCATATCCAGGAAATGAACACCCTCACCCAAGGATGACTATCACAGCCGAACTGAATAAAGTAAAACCATTTCGCCATTCCCTCAGTCGGAGGACACCAATTTCCCATTCTCTTAGAGGATATCTTTTTTCATCCCTGCAAAGATGAAATGTCGTCTAATTAATTTTCTTTGGAAAAGATCAAGTTGTTTGACCGTCCTTCCGTGGATACACATAAATTTATTACATGAATTCATAAGTGACAGGAGCAGGACAGGATAGGGCACCGCCGTTGTAATCATTCACTTTCTGGATTCTCATCCCAAATGTTGTTGGTAAAAATATCTACCTCTTGATACTTCTGTCATTGCCGTGACCACCTTCCGGATATACGCGGTCATGTTGGTATGGCTACACAGTGCAGGATATGAGTCGTCCTCGCCACTGATTACATTGATATTTGAGTCCCAGAAAGTGATATATTATTGCGGCTACGGAATATACTTTTTTCGGTTTGGCCTTTGAGACTGATTTTTTGTGAAGTTCCAGAAAATTCGTGGGTATGACCTATGTGTTAATTTACTTTGAAGGAGATGGAAAGGACAGTGTGATAAGGAGTGAGTTTTGATTAATGAGGGACAAAAAAACTTGTGTTTGGGTGGTTTTTTTAAGGCGTTATGTTTAACTTGGAGAAGTTGCCCCGAAGTTTGAAGATGATACAGTAAATTTCATCGTTTTATTTTTATTACCAATTGTTTTAATAGTATGCCGAAATGGATAACATGGATTATGAGCCTGCAAAGTGCAATCGAAAGAAAGCGATTTTGAGATTACTTGCTTTCCCTAAACAGGAGAAAGAATGATATCTAGAGACTGTCCTCGTCTTCGCATTACTTCTATATACAGGAATGTTCGAAATAGAAATAGGATTTTTGAGCACGGATCCCGTGCTTAGGGCAAAATACAATATTTGAGTACGGTATGGTCCAAGGCAGCATCAAATCATCAGACACTTCTGACTTTTGCGTCGGCCGAGCGAAGCAGCGCCTGACAAGTAATCTCTGCTTTGGCAGAAACCATAATTCTTCTTTTTAAGGTATCGGAATTTTGTACCCAACTCAATGGGAATGAGTTATTAATGATTGGTTCGCGCATGAAGACAATACTGAAGTTTCCAATTAGTCCGTAACGGGCGTATCACGATGCGCTTACCACCGATCCAAGAACTTTCTCCTGGAATCATTCAAAAGCGAATGGCCAGGGTTGTTTGTGGCATTGATATTGGAGAAACACTTCAAGATTTTTGTTAGTTTAATTTGGTTAGAAGAAGTCTTACATGTCACATTCTGTAAAATGCCTGTCAGAAAGCCCTTGCTGAACCGAAATGTGGACTTACTCAATCATGGTTTATTTTAGATGGAAATCAGAAATGGAGGCTCGGAATGAGAATAATATCGATATGGGCTTTTTCGCCAGCAACTTCTTAAATATTTTTGACAGCGCTTAAAGTTCATAGGCTTGTATTATACCACTTCAAGAAGATTTTTTCCAAATTTTTGGATGGATATGATCTGTGCCTTGTGTGTAGTATTATATTTGAATATTTCGTCAGTTATACCTTTGAGAAATTGTCTTCCCAATTGCAGCGGTAAGTTCAGAGATAAGTTTTACTCGACCAGTTTTCTTCGGTTGCTCGAACACTTTCAACCTCTCCCATCCCAATTTAATGACAGATCAAATCACAGAAATATGGTTCATTTTTCAGTTAACAATCAGTTAACCATTATGTTGGTTAGGCATCAGTTAACTATTACCTACTAAGAGGGAAAACTGTCAACATGTCGAATTTCTGAGGGTCTAAGTACTCCAACTACATGTCGACATATCATTGTTTGTTTCTTTGTTCACCAGTTGGAGAAGGAGGGTCGGTTGCTTTGGTACTTGGTTCCTCAGACATCATTGCCAAAAACATGTCTCAAATGAAGCGCATCTAAACTTGCACTGGGATAGATTTACATACAGAATAAATCCGAAACAGATAATAAATGTTTAACTTGTTTTTACACGTGGAGACGAATTTCTCGCTATCCGTAGCTGAAAGAACTAAAATCCGATAATAATCAGTAATTGAGGTACTATTCGTGGGACCCCATGCCACTCTTGATATCATATAGTCTATTTAAAATAGGATGCCTCCTTGTACTTTTTCTCTTTTTCTGGCTAAAAATCACTACTGACGAGGGATAACCGCGGCATTGTCATACCCCAACTAACCAAAAGAAACGCGGTCATTAGCAATGAATATCTTTTTAAAAATATTGGAAGAAAACAGTTAAAATTGGAGCCTATCTTTCTAGGATACTAACAAACGTAATTAAATGCACGCGCGGCTTGTAGGAAAGACACAAGGGAGTCTTTCCTGAAGCTGGTGGCCAACCGTCCGTCAATCTTTATTTCGAGCAATTGCAGCCACTATTTGACAAATGACTCTATCTCACATGGACTTTGTAGAGCCAGCTTTGTTAAAATTAAAATCCCATAAAGCTCCCGGAATTGATAGCATCCCAGCCGAGTTCTTAAAAGAAGGGAGAACGGGGTTCACCAGTCAAATCTACAAACTACAAACAAGAATCTGGATAAATCGGTATTTACCTAACGATTGGAGGAAAGGTTTAAATTCTCCAGTGTACAAAAAGGGGGATCATCTGACTTGCGAAAACTACAGGAAAATCTCGTTACTGTTCATGTGCTACAACGTTCTGACGAATATAATCAAACGACGGCTGAGGGAGTGTGCAGACAACATCATCGGGGAATACCAAAGTGGTTTTAGATCCGGACGTTCGACAGCGGACCAGGTATTCCCAGTTAAGCAGGTGCTTGAAAAGTGCTGGGAATATGACATTGGTGGGTATCAACTGTTCGTTGACTTCTGAAGGCTTACAATAGTGTAAGTTGTCATGTTCTGTACAGAATAATGATCGAGCTAAAAAATGCCACCGAACCTAGTCCGGCTAGTGAAAGCCACAATGATTAACGAGGGCCAAGTAAAAATGCAAAATGAACTGACACAAAGCTTTCCTATTGTGTCAGGAAGCAAAAGGAAGGAACTTTGTGCCCTAATACGTCGTCAGGAAGGTGGGCTCAGTTGATATCGGAGGTACGTGACTGCGCGTAATCGACGTGGATATTCTTGCCCGATCGATACTTCGTACGAAGGAAGTGTTCAAGCAGTTCGAGTCAGCAGTGAGTGAAGTGGGACTCGGGGCAATGAATCCAAAGCGAAATACGTAACCCAAACTTGATTTAAGTCAACCCAACTACTGGCCTATGCTGACGATATCGACATCATGGGAAGAACCACCCGAGACGTACAAACTGCCTTCATTCAGATCGAGCAGGCGGCAATTGGCGCGAGACCTTGGGCTGCACATCAATGAAGGCAAGGCAAAATATATGGTGCAACGTCAGCACCGAAAACCAACCAAACAACAACGTCAAATCGCGCTGGTCAAACGGGAAGAATAAAGATAGGAGATACAACTTTAAGACCGTTGATAATCCGCGCACGGTTGCTGTCAGCCAACAGAGCCTATTTCAGCTTATAAAAACTGTTCCGCTCGAAACGACGAACCATAGGGTCAAAGCTCTTACTGTCCAAGACTATGATCTTGCCAGTCCTCATGTATTCGTCGGAGGCTTGGGTTCTTAGCAAGAAAAATTGGGAACTCTTGGCTTCGTTCGAGAGAAGAATCCTGCGAAGAATTTTTAGTCCCCTACATGAGGATGGACGATTCTGTAGCCTACATAACCACGAAATCTATGAGCGATAACATGGCCGTCCAGTTGTGGATAAAATCCGCCTCAATAGGTTACGGTGGACGGGTTACTTAATTCGTACGGATGAGGATGATCCACCTCGGATAGTCTATAAGGGCAAATGTATACTAGAAAAAAAAAGACGATGGAGCGATGGCGTAGGTCAGGACGCCAGACAGCTTCTAGGGATATCGAATTGGTGGACCGTATCGCAAAACCGGAACGTCGTTTCTTATTAAGGCTCTTATTAGAACCGATACCGGTGAGGATGATCCAGACCGGAAAGTCTATAAGGGCAATATCTATGGTAGGAAGAGAAGACGAGGCAGATCCTGCCTAAGATGGAGCGATGGCGTAGGTCAGGACGCCAGACAGCTTTTAGGAATATCGAATTGGTGGACCTCGGCGCAAAACCGGGATGTCTGGAGTTCGTTATTAAGGCAGGCCTAGACCGGATACCGGTTATTGCGCCGTTGATGATGATGATGAATGTTTTGAAGCAAAAGTTTTTGACACACTTCTGTTACTATATTTCTACATCGAGACCAAACTATAGACCCCACAAATATCGAAGACAAAATCACCCTTACTAGAGCCCAGTGTCCTCCTGTTTAAGCGCCACAGAAGGGTGCGCGATTTTGAAAGTATACTGTTACTCTTTGTTCTATTCTGTCAAATTGCAAGATACATGCACACATTCCACGAAACCCAAACTGAACTCATTTCGAAACTGTTCAGGTGATTCACATAGTTTATCCTTCAGCCCTTCGTCTCCTTCCATAATCAAAGAGCTAATGGCTAACCAATGCACGTAATAATAAATTAAATTCCACAATAAATTATCTCGTGCTTCTTTCATTCATTGACCAGCCAACGAATAATAATTAATTTCACTTTTAACGTGTAGTTCCATTCAAGATATTAACCCTAGGCAATACGTAGCACAACATAACGAATTGCTCATCTACCTATAGCACAACAATAGTAGTGATAAAAGACAATAAAAATCTAATGAAAATATTTGTGTAGGTGTATATCAAAAGGTTCATTCCATTCCGCTGTTGCTTCCACGGCTGCTATGTTATTTCAACTTCATAGCGAAAATATTATTAAAGTTATATTCCTGTTGGCGTGGCGTAATACTCCGCCATCTACATCACAGATACAGATTTTACTAGCAAGAATTCAGAGAAACGTCTTCAGGCTCGGGGCATGGGTTCAACTGACGCGATATATAAACAATAGCGCACACATACCCCTACATCCTACAGATATATTTGAATTCACTGTGCGTTCATCTATTCATATTGTTCCAAGCCCAAAACACCATAACTCTATCGGTGGCGCTCTACATCAAGATATCCTTCCTAAAGTATGAATGTTCATTGTGACGAAGAAGTGGGCCGCCCCCACCACGCCACCACGCCACCCCCGGAGTGAGATAAGGTGATGAAAACAGAAGCAAAGTGGAAACTTTGCCCAGGATTTCGTCCGGTTGGCGTAAGGAGAACGTGGGGTTTGACAAAGACCCGTCGTGTTTCTGTTTTGTAGGGCGCAGAGTGAACTCAAACTCCGTCCTCTGACGAATAATTCCAAGGAGCAGAGCAGAAGAGAATATCCAGCAGAAGCCCTGCAGCTCTAAAACACGCTTCGTACACTCACTAATTGCACATTCTTGGCATAGTTTCGTTTTGCTATCCCTTTTCTTCCGCCATATATTTACGAATCCTACTTATTTTCGGGGGCAAGCTTTGTTCGTTGCCTGTGTTTCCTTTTATGTCGTCAGCTTTCTAAGGGAGATTGTTGCTTTGTGGCTTCAGCATTTTTACTTTCAGTGAAATTATAGTTTATACGTTTTTGATGGTGATGTTATAAGATATATTAATTATTGAATTTAATATTAAGGTGGGCTCCAGGAATTAATATTCTTGATGATGAGAATTTCAAATTTGGTCCCGGGTTCTAAAAGGTAGTCCTCCAATAGAATTAGAAGGGGAGCGCTGGGTAGTGAATGCATCGAAATTTCTTTGTAAATAAGTGGAAATTTTGCGAAGTTTTTGGCAAAAAGGATTAGGATATCTTGCAATCTTTTCATACATAGTTTCTTTGGGTTGGAGCAAACGATAGTAGAATATCTGATGGAATTGATAGTTTGTTCTTCCATCATTCCTTTCCTTCTTTCCTGTACGACCTCCTCTCTGTATTATACCAAGGTTACTGCTTTTGCTTCCAGTGCTTACTTTTAGATAATTCCTTCATTATCGCGCCCAAGTTACATTTCAAACCCACCTCTAATTTAAAAAGAAATTCAAATTTGCAAGAGCTAGAAAGTACAATCAAATAAACAATTTAATTTGAAAACCAAAATGCAACCCAGATGGATGATATCAGCAATAGGAATCATGTCCAAATTTTAGATACTAAAACTTCCAGATAATATTGCAATTGCAATTAAATAAATACTCACATGTACTTGTGAAGAGAAACCTTCAGAATAACCAGGGAATATAGTATCTAGAAGATTGATTTAATTGGGAACAACCTTGAAAGTGAGGGATGGAATAACAGATACTGTTAAGCGTTATGAAAACTTGAAACCTATCGGATATCGGAGTCGGCTCCAGTAACGAAGTAAATATAAGCAGAGCACATCTTACAAGAACATTGAAGGAGGCAATGTTAGCAATTGAAATAGGAAGATGGTGAAGCTCTAAAAGGTCGGATCTGATAATCGGTGCTTGAGGCTTAAGAGCACCTGCATTATAGAAAAATAAGACATAAATAAGTAGGCGGAATTTTGTGAAAAATAAAGAAAAGATAGAATTTTGAAGACCGATGAAGCACCTCAGTTACTTCAGATTCAATGAAAAGGCGAAATCTTGACGAAAGTTACAATGAGTTTAGTGCATGCTTTCCATTGGTTTCCATATAAAGACATCAATTAGATGTTATTTCAGGACGAGATATTTCCGAAAAATAGTTACTGTTAACTTCACATCAACTTGAAACTGATATTTGAAAAAAGTACAAGACGACAGTACCAGAGCATTAGTATTCAGGAGAATTGGCGGTCAAAGGGTAGTATAGGTCCCAGAGCGAAACGTGGATTGGTACCCACAATGGAGCATAACACCTAGGAAACGCCTGCTGAACCAACACCAACAGCTCTACTACCAAACCCTATCTCCACTTTCACGTGGTGGTCGCTGGGAGTTCTTTCTTTATGAAAAACTGCAGACGGAGAAGGATGAAAGCGGTCCTCCAGGTTGGGGGTTGGATAGGGCAGACAACCCTACACGGAGCCTCGGACAGGATGGATCTTAAAACGACGAACCCGACCACGACAACGGATTAACGATTTGCGCATTTTCTCATGGAACGTGTGTCACTGGACAGACCGAATGCTGCTGTGCAGGTAGCCGATATCCTGTCTCAATACAAGGCTTCCTGGAGAAGAGTCGCTACACCATATATTATAGCGGACATCCAGTAAACCAGGTGCTCGGAGTAGGTTTCTTAGTTAGCCAAAAAATGAAACCTGCTGTTATCTGCTTTGAAAATATAAGCGAAAGGCTATGCACTTTGCGTTTGCGAGGCAAGTTTAGAAATAGACGCCTAATTAACGTTCACGCTCCTACAGAAGAGACTGCAGAGTCGGAGAAGGATACCCTCTACGAGGCAGTTGAGCGGACCCTTGAAGCCTGCCCCAAGTATGATATCAAAATCATACTTGGAGATTTTAACAGTCAAGTAGGGACGGAGTCCGTATTCAGGCGATACGTCGGTTCCCATAGCTTACATAGGGATACCAATGATAACGGATTGCGCATTATCCAGTTAGAAGTATCACACGAAATGGTTATTGGAAGTACCTGGTTTGCGCGGAAAACGGTTCACAAACATACGTGGACCTCTCCACACGGGACCACTTTCAACCAAATTGACCAGGTGCTGATTGAACGCCGTCACCTCTCAACGCTGATGAATGTCAGAACATATAGGGGGGCCAATATAGACTCGGATCACTATCTCGTTGGCATGGTGCTCCGAGCTCGAATTACGACACCAACTACTTGGCCCCAGTCGCAAAAAACGTCGGTTCGGAACGGCCGGTTTGACGATGAATGTAAGCTAGCAACGGAACGGAAGAATGCCGCATACCGAGTAATGTTGCATTCTCAAAGAACGCAGGCACGCGTAGAGACTTATCACAAACTCCGTCGAGCGGAGAAGCAACTTCACAGACGGAAAAAGGAAGCCTGGGAGAACCAACAAGCCTGTGAACTAGAAAAGTACAGGGAGCAACCGCACCAGGCGCGCAAGTTTTACCAACAAGTCAGCAGGATGAAGCTTTATACACCTCGATGCTCATCCTGCCGAGACAAAGAGGGAAATTTCCGACAGAATGGGCATATTAGAGCGATTGGTTGAGTACTTTGATGAGCTACTGAACAGCGAGAACATCGGCGAGTTGAAGATCCCGCCAACTGAAGACGACGGACAAATACACCATCAAGTATAGGAGAAACAGTCCGTGCAATTCATCGGCTTAAAAATCATAAGTCGCCAAGAGCCGATGGAATTACAGCCGAATTAGTTAAATATGGAGGCGACCAGTTACACCAACCAGTTACGCCAGTTCAAAATTTGGTTCGTTTTGTGTATCGTATAGATGAACATTATACTGTATTCGGTATTGCGGGCTCTTCCTAGCTGATTCTGGAGTTCTTCGTGAAATGTTCAAAGACGTGTATTAATTTTTTTTTATTTGTCCAATGTCGATATGGAGGGTTCATGACAATAGAGCCCAAATGGTCCTTTGTTTGGGAACTGTCACTCTGTCGGAGCCCGAAGCCGACTGGAGATATTTTTTTCGCTAAAAACTGTTTCGTAACGAACACTTTTGTGATACAAAAGGCCTGAAAACATTTTTCTGCTGAAACTTTTGAAACAGATCATTTAGGACCGATGCACACATGCTGCAAAAGATAGCAGGACAGTGCTTCATTTGAAAGTAGATAAGAAGAAATGCAGGACAAATGCTATTAGCATTTACACAGAACGCCGATGCCTATTTGCGGCCAGGGTTACTCCTGATAGTTATCGAGATTCTGGCAGGTACCCATGGCACATGCGTTACCCCTATACTCCTGGTAGGTATCGAACTTACACTGAGGAGCCTTATATGTACGGTCCTTTTTGCCTAGTGGTTACTTTGTTAGGAAGATTGAAAAGTACATCCTGCTTGCTAGTAAGATTAGCAGCTCAATTTCATCTTCTCGTTTCTATCTTTATTAAAATTCATCCCTAGATAAAACATTCCATTTTTTATATAAAAAGCTTGGGAAAATAAAAACCAATATTTTCCTCAAAATTCATCATCTCCTTCTGCCTAACCCAACAAGGCTATAAAAAGTTCGGAAAGTTCGCACAAAAAGCCAACATTTTACATATTTCAATTTTGTTAATAATGTTGAGGTTTGCACCATACTTTCCATGATCTTAGCCGGTTTCAGAAAGTACTGGTCAAGAAATTTAATTTGATACCTCCCGCGGCTATATTCAAAGAAGAAGAAACTCGAGCCCGGCTTACCACGATCGAGAGGAATGATCCATGACTGATCGCATACTCAATCGATGTTTCTCCTGCCTCAGATCTCATCAGCATTCTTTGGCCATAATGATTCAGAATACACCTTCGAGAATACACCCTTAAAAACATCTGCACATCTTTTATGTAACCACCTAATCGTGCTAAACACTAGGAAGCACCTAGGACCAAAGTAAGGAAGTGAACGGCAAGCAGGGGGTTCATGACTTCACTGAAGCAAATGAAATTACAAGACGAACCATGGGTAAAGAACCAAAGGGCAGCCTGGACACAAAAACTCTTCTTAACGGAAATCACTACTGTCTCAAACACCACCAGGAAGACTTGTCGTCCCACCTGGCCGACGTACGGCATCGTTCCCAGAACAGTAACTAATTCAATCTCAATGAAGTGTACTAAGTTAACCAAACTTAACCCCAGACCCGTTGGAATCCATCTACCAAAGGAAAATCGTACGTTATACATTCAAAACACAGATTATGAGTATCCCATTATAAAGTTCGCGAGAAAGTTGGCGACAGCTTCACTTTTAGAACGGGCAGAAAAAACCGTTTATCTCTGAAAATAACCGAGAAAACAGCCTGTTTCTGTAAAAGATCCTGCTATAAAAATCTTCATCTCTTGGTATTTAGTTTGGTACTGCAGGACGCCGACTCTATATGCCCCCCTAATCTGTAAACAGGTTGAATTCATTTTCTTAACTTTCCTTGTATGATGTGTATTACGTAGGAAAAAAATGTTTTGGTCTTTCATCGTATCGCGTTCTCTAACCTCCTTCCTATTAGAACAATTTGATGACATAAAATACAACAATCGCAAAAATGAAAATCTTATCTTTTTTCTTAAGTCTAAGTATTCTCACATAAGGGTCCCATTTGGGGCAGAGACCTAATGCAGAATGCAAATTTGGAGAATTCATATTTCTCGCCGTGGTTAGTGTATATACTTTTAGTACGTCAGACTATTCACTTCCATGAGGTCTTAGGACACAGCATAGTAAACCGTACATCGATTCAAATGAACTACAACAAGATTTTTCCCACAGTAATTTTCTTAGTAAATGTAGCAAGATGTGCACCAAACTTTTCTTTATCATGCCCTACGTTATGCTTGATATGACGACAAAATATTGCATTACTAGGATGGACTAAAGTCTCCAAAACGTAATATACTATTATATTGTTAATTTTAATTAACAAGACATTTTAAGTACCTATTTTTCGATCTATCACTCCTTCCCTTGGTAGTCAACGCCAAAGAAGGCCACATTCGGGGAAAAACTGTAATCGCTCTTTGCCTGTATGAGGAGCCCTTCTATTCTCAACTCAACGGTACAGAATGTACCGGCCATTCTGTACCTGCATGAAAATTTCCAATAAATTGCATGTAAAAGGCAAAGGGATCTAGGAAGTGTGGTCAGATCTCCTATCGGGCACGCCTCTAAGTGATGAAGAAGAGACTTTACTTTTTGTACATTTTAAAATTGCGCATGGACAAGTGTTTGCATATTTATTTCGCATGTAAGGACAAAATTTATGGTCCAAAGGCTCAGAATCCCAGAGCCAGGAAGCAAGCGGATTTTCACCTATCAACATTACTTGGTCATAGTTTTCCGACTGCGGATAAGATAACCAACGCGAATTTAAAGCAAAGAGCATCCATAGCAAAGGCGATGAAAGACAAGGGGACAGAACTAGTTGACGAAAATGGTTACGGTTAATCACTATATTCTTGTAGGGGGAGGGGGGTGGATGTAGGCTAGGAAATGTACCCATTCATGATAAGTTTCCGTATTTTGAGATATCCTAAATATTAAGGATATAGAAAGATATCAACATATCCCCTTTCTTCTCTACTCTCAGTACCTTATCTTCCCCCTCCTAAACCGACTCTCATCTTTCCATACGCGTTGTGTTGTGCGATAGGAGGTAAACTCAGAGAAGTTGCATGCACACTTTCAAAAGCAAAGGAGTAGATAAAAAGGTCAGTCCGATCAAGACTCATAGAAAAGAGGCTGATGATTTGAAAGAATTATCATTCATTCAGGTTCCCTGGTCGGACCAAAACGAATCCGAAGCGACGTGCCCAGAGATATCGTATCCTGCACGAATATCCTAATTAGAACGGACACCTCTCGGAAGTCTCAATCAAAGCCCTTCCTCCAGGAAGAAAGCGCAACCAGAGAGGTGCAACTGGTTCCTCGTTGAAACCCCCTTTGGTTTCAGCTGGGGGTGGAGTGTTGTGGCTTGTCGTGTCGTGTCGGACGCATGCACGTTCGAATTGCGGTGCCCACGACGTCTGGCGGTCGGC
This sequence comes from Hermetia illucens, assembly GCF_905115235.1. Classification (NCBI taxonomy): domain Eukaryota; kingdom Metazoa; phylum Arthropoda; class Insecta; order Diptera; family Stratiomyidae; genus Hermetia; species Hermetia illucens. The sequence goes on along the minus strand of NC_051853.1, from coordinate 60,199,317 downwards.
GAGAACTGTGCAGGGGGTCAAATTACTCTACTGTTTTGGGATGACTCGGAGATTGTCCATCTTCGCAGACCATGTGCCCTAATTTAATCGGCTATTGTCCGATGGTAACTCTCGACGTAAAAAACGTCCTCAACTCGGTGGGGTGGAAAGAATTAAATAAGGCGATAGAAAGGTTGCTTTGTTGCGACTCAAATGGGAGCCTTAAAGAATATCGAACAACCTGTGGAGTACCACAAGGACTAATCCTAAGCCCTGTGTTGTGAAGCAATGTATAACAGAGTGCGAACGTTATGTCCCCCTGGCGAGGTCATTTTCATTAGATTCGCAGATGACTTTGCAATTACAATCGTAGCAAGCTACGTTAGCGACGTCGAAATCTACATCAACGAAGTAAATTGGCGAATAAATTCGTGGTTAGAAAATACTATAATGTCACTCACAGAGCACAAAACAGAATTTGTGATGGTCAACAAGTGCAGGAAGAATATGTCTATCAAGATTAAAATCGGAGATCAAATTATACATTTAAAGCCTGCGTTCCAATATCTCGGGGTGATTTTCGATCAGAAGTTGAATTTGAAGAAGCATCTGCAATATGCATCGGCTCCTTGATCGCTAGAATGCTACTGAATATAGGGGGCTCAAGACAACTCATTTCAAGGGTGGTCACTTCGGTGTTATTGTACGCAGCACCTGAGTGGGCAAATGCACTGGGTAAGATCAACAATAGAAGAAAAATAGAAGCGTGGTATCGACTTGCGGTCCTCTGAACATGCTGCGCTTACCGAACGACACCCAACTACGTAACATGTACATATAATAGCTGGGATGATGCCAATCGATATCTTGACGACAAAAATCCTACGGATTCACGAACCAAGTTATGAAGCTGGTGAAGCTAAGGCCGTTCGACGGCAGTCGGCAAGAAATCTATCACTGGTAGAATAGCCAAAAAGATGGGACGAGAACAAAAAAGATACTGGACTCATAGGTTGATACCGAACGTCGAGAGCTGGATTAAATGAAGGCAATGTAACGTGGACTATGACTTGACTCAATGTTTAGGTTCACATGATGGTTATCGAGGATACCTTCACCGATTTGGTTATGACGATTCACCTAACTGTTCGAGATGCTTCCATTGCCCAAGGTTTGCATCATACAGAACGGAAATTGAAGCAGTAGCCAATACAAACTTACCAGCAGAGTTGAGTGTTGAGTTCGATTAAGGTGTGGAAAGCGGAAGTGTGGAAGAAGAAAGAAGAAGAAAATTTGAAAGAATATCCACGGAATACTGCGGCAGAGAAGTTTACAAGGAAGAAAGAGAACGAGAGGATCACCATCACGAATAACAATTAAATACTGATCCAGCTCGACGATGTAATACCATATAGTAGTCCCGCGAAGAGAGTGGGTGGAGAAGGAGGTGGTTCTAGTGGGAAAAAGTCTCAGATAACCGTCTGGCAGAAGTCGGTGGTAGCTCTTGAGGCTTTCCACCTACCATAAAAAACACAACAGACAGACAGTAAACCGATTTTAACAAGGTTCTATTTTCAATAAAAACTTGAAAAGACAACGATTTGAAAGAAGCTCTTATATGTATTTCATTCTGCAACTCTCCCGGTAAATAGGTCATAGCAAACGCTCTAACTATATAAAATCTTTTGCGTCAAACTTGTCAAGAATGTAGCTCCAAACTAGTTTCTTTTATTTATTTTGAAAACTTTTTTATTCGAAGCATCAACTGGTGATAAGGATTGATGAATATTCTACGAAATATGGAAGCCAAATTGTAGAGTTTCTATTCAATTTCCCACATGATAAACTACAATGGAAAATAAAAAAAAATTACCATTTATCCTACAGGTTTCAATAAAAGTTTCCTTCAATGCACATCCCCGCAAGACAAATTCATGAAGTCACCCCCACTTCTGATTTCAGTCTTTGCTCTCCTTTATCAGAAAACGTATCTAAGTGAGTATGTACTAGTTTTCAAAGTTGTCAGCAGGATTCAACAATGCAAAAGACAACAACTAACCTGGCAAATGTGTGCTGACATTATCTAACCCATACCCAACAACGCCAACCTCATGAAAGTTCACCAAAGTAAAGAATATCCCCCAAACGACAACAACAAAAGTAGCGTTTTCCCAGAACTCCCTTTCAACCTTTTACTGCACTTCAAAGGATAATTTATATAAGGTACAACTTTACAAGCTCAAGATTGTTACAGCAACAATAATTGTATGTGTATAAATATACATCTACACGTGTACACGGTCCCTATAGCTTCACACTGAAAGATATCTCTCTTTAAACCTCTTCGCAAGATACTTGACATTAACATCAAAGGATTTTTAAGGTTTTAATTTACTGAGAAAATGACGAGGAATCACTGAAGCGATGTTATAGTTTGTCGTCGTTTTATTGGCGGCAATGGTGATGTGACCTAGAAGCTAGCTCGTCTATAATTAAAAAGGAAGGTTGGGTTGAGTCCTTTGACAGGGTGAAGGGTGACTTGTGGGAGTGACGGGAAGGGCAGGCAAGTTTGTCGACCCACATTCCTTTTTGAAGATGTGTTCCTTTTTTCTCATTTCTGGGTCGGGTTTGACCCTAAAGCGTATAAAAGTAGGTGGTGAAGGTGCGTTGTGTTTTGAAGTCCTGCTATTTTAAACATTTAATTTTGGACTAATTATCAAGTATTAGCGGTAGCACGGAGGGAATGGTTTGATCCCAGATGATGGACTGGGTGCTATTAAGGCCACATCAAAGTTCTATGAAGTGCGATACTTGTAACCGAGACCATTAGTGGATGCTCTTTTATTAATCAAACTTCAAAAGCAGTAGCAGATGAAATGCGCATTCTTTATAGTTATTTGGTTTCTGCAATTCAGCGGATGCTTGTTCCAGTTTTCTAACTCCAGGCTGAAGAAAGAAGCAGATCGAATTGAACTTCAGCACCATAATTGAAGCATAATTTCATCTAGTTCCAACCACACTTAGTGCACATTCTAAACTTCTCCTTAACAGCTTCGATCTAGCGTCTATTATGCAAATCTAATTGATTCATTAGAAAACGATGAGACCGGCAGTAATAAAAAATCAAAAGAATTGATTTATCTGTGGACGCTGCAACTTCCTCATTGCTCTCCAATCACCACAATGCACAGATTCATCTTCAAGCTACTGTTGCAAGTGGTGACGACAATTATTGTTATGCTGGTGTTAATACCACTCGCCTTCATAATCATCATCAGCATCATCTCCAGTTTCATTACTAAGGTTCAATCCCTCTTCGCTTGGTGTCCAACAGCCACTCGAGCTCCACTTCACCCTGCAATCTACTTCATTACAGCCGTAGTTGCAGTAATTGTGGCTGTTGTTGTCGTCGCCTACCTCACTCAATCATTCATCCACCGCGGCCTGGTGTTTGGATGTAGATTCACCAGCAATCAAACCGCATAATTGCCGAAGTAGTAATTGAAACTTTGCCTTCGCGGGACTAGGCGAAACTGTGCTTTTCCAATAAACTCCATGCGATTGCACTCTGCAATGAACTTGGCAAAATTGTAATTTATGTAATGGCAGCGTTTTGCCGGTTTCGTCGTTCTAGTATTTTTGCGATACCACCGTCGCTACTGCTACAGCTATTGCTGGTGAATGATTTGTGAGATGAGATGGGTCGAAATGATGGCTGGAGTATGGCAACTGAAAATGAGCCCCAAACTCCACACGCGGCTGGATGGAAATGAAACAGCAAAAATTTCAAGTAGTAATTATTTGTATCCTCTATTGTCGATGCTCCTATTTTCCAGTGATTACTTCATTTTGGTGCCACTGTGGAAGCGGAGCTCTATGGCTCGATTGTACAATGCGATGATTTGCAAAAATAACCCACACATGAGAATGAACACTTGCCTTTTCGTTGCGCTGGAGTGGATTTAGGAGGCACGCATTGTCGTCTGAACAAGTTTTTGATGTCATCCACGCTTGATAAAGTATGAAAAGCACATGCAGATTTCGGTTTCGATGTCATTTTCGAGTGACTACGTTAGAACTACGTTGTCTGGGAATGATGAGCAGACGTGGTGGACTTAAGTATTGCAATTAAACTTGCCAGGGTTAATCATGAATATGAAATTCGTAACAAGAAGCAAAGCACTTGGGAACCATTCTACAAGTGCCCAAGTTCCCGTAGAATGTTTCCGTACACTTATAACGGCCAAATATTCAATAGATCATGTTCAAGTTCGTATGACATCAGGAGCTTCCGCGCTACGAAGACCAAAGAGAGCGAATTGTACAGGCTTCTCTATTATCCCCGTAGCTTTAGGTATTTCGTCGTATGCCTCTATTCCAGGCCTACCTCACTCAGGCGATGCCCCAAAATAACTAGAAAACCATCGCTAGGGACCTTCCAGTTGGTCCAGTTTGATGCATTCGTCACATTCTCAGCCAAGTCAATAAACAATTTTATGGTTTCAATCGTCAAATCGCTTCACCGAAAACAGGCCACCGGTATGAAAAGCTTCCAAATCATTAATTAAGTCACCCGCTGCAGGACTTTCGCTATAATCTTTGAGGGTGTTTAGCCTCAATGTTTCCCAGCTTTAGATACCAACACAAACTTCTGCTACTCCTATAATGATGGTTTCTGGGCTTGAAGTTTGATTTGCCTATATCCTAGTTAGTTACTTATTCTGTAGAAAGTTCTCTTTGTGCGATAATTTAACCACGCCTCTTCAAAAGTTTGGTGGTAAATCGCTTTCGTTGAACAGCTTGATGGTTTTCCTATTCGGGGCCTTGCAGGTTTCTTACAACTATATACAAATACATCACCTGTCATAGCTGACACAAAGCTGCTTCATACAATCCCATCTTTTACCAGTCTAATTCGACTCCTCTAGGGTTCACTTGGTTCACGTGTTTAGAAATACAAGTCCTGCGCAATCCTTCAGAGTTGGACGTCGAACTAATTTTATTTTTCCGTTCCAGTTATCAACTATCGCAGTTCTGAGTAGCATCAATTATTTAAATCTGTCCTGATAACTCCTCTCAAACATTTGGACTATGTCGATGACATCTGCTTGCTTTCGTTCCGAGTCTCTTACCTTACTTTCAATTTGAAAAAGGAGGCAAGCAGGGTCAAACTGAACATCAATTCCCACAAAATCAAGATTCTAGTCTGACGGGTCATTGCAGTCTTCATATATGTCTATTTTGGTAGCATTGTCGCAGCTGATGGTGGCACCGAACTCACTGTTATCCAACCTATTAACGGGGCTTTACTGTTTTTTCAAGAATTGGCAAAGTCTGCAATGGAAAACTACGCCAGCGTACGGGGCAAATGACCGTGGACGTGTTCATTAAAAGACGGGAGTGACAGTGGATAGATTATCTATACTTTAAGAGAAGGCTACAACATCATTGATGGCTACGTCACGTAATAGGATGCAGCATTGAAGAGTGTTCAACGAGTGGATGAGGAAAGTCTGGGCTTCTCAAGGCCTGGAAGGAGCTGAAACACATTTTCATGAACCGGGGTGATGGTGCGTAACCATCGTTGCCTGCTATTGCCCATTCAAAGGAAAGTAACAACCATATGTATCATCTTGCGAGATCGACAACAATCTCATCTATTACGCGGAATGAAGCACCTAAATGATGACAACGTGGGCCTAAAATTACGAGGATCCTTGTGACTACAGAAGTTGCTTGAAGTTACTCAAACAATACTGGTTGCCAGTTTAAAGTTTAATCTCCTTGGAGCAATTACCACATTAGGCGAATAAGGTTCTCGCGAGCAATATAGGAAATGCATACCCCTTGTGTAATTAAGTATTAAAACATAAGGCCTCTGGGGGCTTTGGGGACTGTTCTGCGGATGACTTCGCAATAATAGGTGCAGGCCTCCTGGGCCATTATGGGCTTTTGGTTAATCTACAGAATGTGTGCCCGGAAAGCTCAGTGGTTAGAGAACAAGGCTGTTGTACGGAAGGTGGCGGTTCGGACCCCACTGGTGGCAATGGAATTTGTACCTGAGTCAAATCAGGGTTATAATCTCGGGGAGCGCAGTGCCTCCTACAGGGTACTGTAATTCTGTAGTGTACCGTTACTGTCTTGAATCAAGTGCTTTAACACACTTCAAGGTCCTGATCCAATTGGATTGTTGCCAACGATTATTATTATTGCAGAATACGCTTTCGATAGACGCCACAATTACCTTAAAGTCATCAAGGAGAATGTTATCCTGTTCAGATAATATTCTTTCCATTATTTTCAAAAATATTTTCGACAAACAGTTTCACACACTTCTCCAAAAACATAGCGACATTACCTTCAGTGATAGTTTTTTCCTAGTCAGTGGAACGCAGTTGCCCTCCATTTTTTTAGGGTGCGTCCTTTGGCACCTGAAAAACTTACTGTTGCGAGAATTTGAGTTTCTACTCCAACAGTGTATTTGTCGTGCTTCTGGTAATTGTTGGTTTTCGATTTACACATAGTCCCTAAACAAAATGGACAACGGAGACCTTGCGGAGACTACCGTAAATTAAATTCTCAGATTATTCTAGACCGACTATGCTGTCGTACGGAAGGTCATGGTTCAAATTTCACTGGGGCAGTATGATTTATATCGTGACTGGATATCGGATACCAGTCGACTCGGCTGTGAATGAATACCTGAGTCAAATCAGAGTAGTAATCACGGGTGAGCGCAATGCTGACCACATTGCCTCCTACATGTTACTGTAATCCAACACCGTTACGATCTTGAAAGAAGTGCTCTAATACATTTCAAGGGCCAGATCAAATTGGGTTGTCCCGCCAACCATTATTATTCCAGATCACGAACCACTACCTTTCATCTAAGATTTTGCGCACAACTGAACAAACTGATAAATATTTTAGATGCAACTTCCTTTGATATCCTGGAAGGCCGACAATTCTGTTTAGTTTATTTGGATACTGTTTTGATTGCTTCTTCCTCAAAGTCTGAACATTTAGAACAGTCAGAGTATTTTTTTCAACGTTCATTTCATTTCGACCTCATCCTTAATGTTCAAAAATGCAAACTTCTGCAATTAAAAATGAAATCAGGCAAATTAAAAGCAACAGTCGATCTACCAAGAACTTTTACCGAGAGCTGCATATTATAATGTAATTCACCAGTTTTGAATGCGTTCCTGCCTAAGCCAAAACCAAGGACTCTCATATCATTGAGTCGTTCTCAGTAGCTACTTTTGCCTTTGAATTTATATTTTTGGTTTTCTCTCAAGTCAAACGTAGATAAAACGTCTCCTCGTCAACTTCGACACTTGAGTTATGCCTGCCAGTTTATCTCTGATATTCAACACTTTTTTGGAAGATATAACACTTTTTATCAAGAATTTTTGAAGTCGGCTTATCTAGCCTCGTGGGATTTAAGCAATTTGAGAAGCTCGGAAGGATGATACAGATCTCCAATTTCAAATATAAATTCAACGAATTTCTTATTTTCAGCTCGAACTGTCAAATATTCTGAGAAATATCTCAAAAAAGGACCTGGGCTAGGAAATTTTGATATTTGGAGGAAACAACTATATTGTGAATATTACTTTTAGTTTGACAGAGGTGTAACTTTCACCAATACTAGACTTTTCTGATTGACCTCTTTTCAACATAATGAAACATCTTTTTTCTGCATAGCGCATCTATATGCTTTTAGGATCGTGCAATTTTATAAAACGATAACTTTGGTTGCCACACTACTGAAATATGAATGACGTAGGACACTAGGAGATACCGATACTACTCAACGAATATGTACATCGAGGATTCAACAATTATCGTAAATATTTCGTTAGTCATTAGTCATTACTAATAAGACCTTGCTCCACTTTCATTACTCTGGTCTTCCAGGTTTTAAACCCCGGGTGCTGCCATTCATACCTAAAGCTTGGAAATGATTGGTCGTACCTCCTACCCAGGATCACAAAAATACACCCAAACTTACTGATAAGACCATTAACCAAAACCAGTCAATCCCTAAATAAGACATTGCTTCAATTATTTCGCTCTCATGTCTCAATGCACCATTGATTGGCTTCCAACTGCTATCACTACCAGGAACAACCATGAACGCCTGCTGCCAAGCAATAATCCAACAATGCTACACTGGGTCAAAGGGTTAATAAGCTTCAATTTCAATTCCAGCTTCGTTGTCGATTCATTTCTTTCATTTGGGCTTAGTCTCTCTGCTCTTCCCTTGCATATGAGTGAACACAAGAAATGTTTCAATATATCATCGTGCATGGAGCTCTCATGTGTGGTCACTGCGTCCAACATATGTACGTACAGTTAAGACAAAATGGACAGATTGTCTGCAAGTTCGCAAAGTTCGGAGTGTATTGGACGATTATATCTATACATTTATTATTAGAATAATGACAGCAGAAACGTCTGCGTTGACTGAAAAGACTATGACAATGGTGGGACCGGCTAAGAATCACCACCGCCAAAGGGCAATCCGTCGAGGAAAACATAGAAATGAAGAAGAAAGTATGAATGATGGGAGACATCTTAACAAATGAATGGGCATTTGTTGAGGGAAATTAAGGATAAGGAAAACAAGTGTTGAAAACCTTGGACTATAGCTACTTTTTACACAAGAACTCGAGCTAAGACTAATAATTCTATTTAGAGAATTAAACGTTTTGTATATGATCCTCGCGAGTAATATTGAATTTCTTAGCGAGTTTTTCTCTTTTTACCTATTGGTGGCCACAGTAAATCGTTTCCTTTGTGAGAAACGTGTAAATGATTTAAAAGCCTATTATATGCAACATGAACTCACGGAATAAAGAGACTATCAGTGAACAGGGTTTTTAGCCAGACGCAGCAATATTTGGTTTACAGATAACGACGTGAAAACTATAATTAGAATTTATATCTTAAAGGATTTCTGGGTTGGCTTCCGGGTAGCATTCTCTACGGCGCTTCAAAAACCACGTAGTCGTCTTGGTGGAAAATCTGGACTCTTGCAAGCAAAAATACTTGCGAAAAATGAGCTGCTATCCCCGACCAGAAGTGGTTCAACTAGCAAAGCACAAAGGATGTTTTAGGTAGTGTAAGCATAATCAATCATCTCACTGGCATAAGGGAGAACTTCCACTCTCCTTTTGAGCAGCTTACCTTCTGACGTTACTGAATCGAATAGAGATCAGATTCGAATTTGTGACTCATCTTATGTGACAGCTGCAACTGTCATCACTGGAGAAGGATTCGCAGAAGGAAAAGAGACAATGGTTCCTAATACTCTGCTCGAAGTGTGTTTTTCCAAGCAATTTCGGGTCTGTGTCAATTGCAGATTTTTTTTTGAAATTCTCTTAAAATAAGATAATACGTCCATTTTTCATTGCAGAAAACAAAAACCAAGGAATTTTCCTACCACATCCACGTATACATCCCCCCAGTTAATCATAAAAGGACTGCCTGAAGAAGTGCAAATCAGCCATCAAGACTACCAAGAGGCGATCCTGGTTAGACTATTGACAGAACCTTGAAAGGAGCCCATCTTTTCTTAAAAAGTCGGTAGTTTCCGGCACGGAATCTTCTGGTGAAACTTTGAATCTGTTGGTTCAGATGCATTTCCCTGTCAGCGAGAAGCACCGTGAATCCGAAACTTGCTTGCACTCGCCCCAGTCGTGCGTGACTATCAATTGGTAATTGCCGAGGATAAGATCGGCTGGAATATAAACAGCTCCCCCGCATAAAAACCTCCGAGTCCAGATGGCATAATGCCAGTCATGCTACAAAAACAGCAAGAAAGGGTTGCGTCATGGCTTGCCGAGATTTACCGGAGCTGTATCTCTTTGGGTCCACACCACAGTCCTGGAAACACGCACGAACGTGTTTAATACCGAAACGAACAGGCAATTTGAACACTGCAGCGAGAACGCTATGAAGGAAGCTTTGACCAGTATTGCATTGGAAGGAAATCTTACGCAGTGGATAATATCCATCCTAAGGACCAGATCAGTTTAGTCGGATTTAGGAGGTAGCCATTTGATCAGAGCTGTAAACAGAGGCACATCCCAGGGTGGCGCCATCTCGTCGGTGCTCTGGTTAATAGTGATGGACGTGGTGGCGTATGCCGTTTTTGGGATAGCTCTCCCCTCTTGGTCGTCTCAGGTCACTTAGGATGGTCTTATGATCATCGCCAATCCATTTTTTGTCATCATAAATGGCGCCCACCGTGGGGCGAAATTTTACGGATATTGCACAGGAGAGAGGTGAAGGTGGTGGCGTATGCCGATGACTTGGCGATATTAATGTCAGGGATTAATAGACCAGAGGTAGCTTTCTCCCAAAATACAATTTTTAATTTTAAATGTAAATATATATTTCGGGAGCGACAACCCCCTTCATCAGTACAAAATTACCCCTAAGTGGCCTGAGATGACCAAGAGGGCAGAGCAATCCCAAAAAACTAAGAAGACTGCGATTGACCATGAAGTTCCGCCCACAAATATTGAAGCTCCATCGAAGTGCTCCGTTGACACGTACTTACACTCTTTTTTGCTAGCCAGGCTCGGGAATGTGGGGGTCCTTTGAGCACTTCCATCCCTCACACGTCATTATAGCAGAATTCACGTGTCCTTTCCGATGGGTGAGTGCACACCGGATCCTGAAAAATCAACACAAAGGGTATCCGCAAGAGCCTATCGAGTGACCAACACGCGATCTAAACCTGAGAATAAAAAAATAACCGCTCGATCGCACGCGTGGAGCCGTAAAACGCCAGATCCGAGTCCCGCGACCGAAAGGGAGATCCACGACGGATCACATCCTCGATCAATGTTCTTCCTGCCTCAGATGTATGATGAGGCGCGGCCTTGGAGGTTTCTCCCCTGCCTTGGCGTCCTCAGGCCATACTAATGGAGGATACCAGTGTTCACGACGAAAGCAAAAAAAAAGAAACTTCCACTTGTCTGCCATCAAAGATCAAGAATAACAAATCTCGTCCGCACACAACTTCCCAATATAGTTCACCATGTTCGGTTAATAACTTTGCCAGTTTTCAGACTATAAAGTTGCGGTAATGGAGACGAAGATGCTACGTTGGACTAGTGGCGTCACACGTTTAGATCACATCCGAAATGAGGATATCCGCGCACATCGCAAAGGTTGGTCTGAACATCGAAGTCGATGGTAAACGACCAAAAGGCAGACCTAAGCAACGGTGGCTTGATACGCTGGATGGGGATTTGAAAGCCTCGAGATTGCACCCAGATCAGGCATTCGATAGATCCAAATGGCGAAGCCGATCACGATGAGCCGACCCCGCTTGTGAACGGGACAAAAACTGAAGAAAAAGAAGAAGAAGAAAGTTAACCGAATTTAAAGGAACTGCAATTCTCCCTGATGGAGAAGGAAAATCGCGGAAAAATCAAGCACTGACTTTACGTTTAAACAAGTCGGAATACCGGAAGCTCGCGCTTCGGGTATAAAGGTTTTGTGTTCATCTTATGTAAGAAACTTCAACGCACATTTTTCTGTCCGTATATAGCAACAAATCCAACATAATCCTTCATATTTTTCCTAACTACGAGACATACGTACATATTACAGCCATAGATATCACGCTCACCCTAAACAAACAAACTGCCTATTACCGAATACTGTACACATATATGCACGTATATAAATTCGTACCCATGTTTCCGATTTACTTCTTATATCTATTTGGATTAGACACTACCTGCAAAGTTCATTAGCACGCATATATTATATACCTACATACACACATGTCTGGCTGACAAATAACTAAAAAACTAAAACAAAATAATTCTCTGCGACCCAATTTATAAGAACTCATTTTGTTGTGGCATTGACGAATTGATATGTGATGATGACGTCATGTAGATTGTAGAGTGCACGAAATTCACAAAAAATTGTAAAGTTTCACCCCCTATAACTTTGTTAATAATAGTTGGATTTTCTTCAAACTTGACCAAACTGTGCATTATGTTCTTCATTATACGCGTGCCAAATTTTGTACTTCTGGGATGAACATAAGGGGAGGTACCGAGTAAATTTCTAAAATGTAGAAATATACTATTATTAACTTTATTTGTGCAGATATCGGAACCGGATATATTTTGAGGCCTAGATTTCGTAGAGATGCACCACTTTGATTTTTTTCAGATTTTTCGGTTGGATAGGTTCTGAGAACGAGACCTGTTACACTTTTTGTGGGTCATATTTTGAACCCTCAATCCCCTATGTTTCATCTAATATCAAATATTGAACCAGATTCGAAAAGTACTAATTGAGACCTTTCATTTGATACCCCACATGGCTACATTCTGTGAAAAAAAAATTTGCACCCTCCATTCACATGTATGGGGAGCCCCCTTCTACTTAACACAAGATGGCGCCACTTACTGCATGTAAAGGGATCACCAGATTACATACTCTCACCAATTTTCGTGACAATCGGTCTAGCCGTTTCCGAATAAATCGGGTGTGACAGACAGACAGACAGACAGACAGACAGACAGACAGACAGACGGACAGACGGACAGACAGACACCGTCTCGATTCTAATAAGGTTTTGTTTCACACAAAACCTTAAAAACCAACCAAAAGCTAACAATTTGAGACCGCTCCACATTGTGAGAACTACTGGAAGGGGGCGAACAAAAATGGAATCTTACGCACAAGAAATTTTCACTCGCGTTTTCCAAGAAATGCAAAGCCTCCACGCGTCTGTTTTTCGTCCTTAATTTACAAGCAGCGCCGAAATTAAACCCACATTCCAACCTGGACAATTTGCGATCCCAAAGCTGCAAACGTACGACTCCCTCCAAGACACCCAATTAACTCCTCCGTCCAGCTGATCAGTTGTCCATCCATCAGCCTATCCCGATCTCGCTAATCATCAATATAAAAATACCTTTTTAGTCGCCTCAACCACAAGCAAAGCGTTAGGCCTGCGTCTAATAATTTGTGATCTGGGCAAGTTTATGTGAAAGGTCATCGTTCCTTTTCGACCGGTCATGCAATATTCAAAAATTATCATTATTTACAAATTGACAAATTTTTCAAAAGATCAGTTCTAGAATTTAAGAGAAAGATAGCAGGTGGTAGGTTTTTGATAAATGAAGTGAAATTATTGATTTTAAAATTTTAAACGATTGATATAAGTGAACGTCAAGGTGGAAAGTAGGAAATTAGGAGTGTATTGGGAAAGGTAAGGAGTGTTAAAATGGAAGAGCAAGGGAGAATATAACAAATTATTACATGCATTCCCTTTTAAAATGGTCTCTGGAAAAGGCGAATGTAGTACTGCACATTTAGTAAAGCTGCGGACAGAAGGAGTGTTAGGAAAGGTGTACCTGTCGACCGCAAAATACAGACTCGGCATAAATTCAACCAAAACGGAAGTAATGCTACTTAACACCAAGACGGCTGAATGAACAAAAATTGATTCGTTCCTCCAATGCAAAGTAAAGTAATAGCTTGATAGGATTCAAAGAACCGCAGAGAGGCAGAGCACGCAAGAAAGGCGCGGTTGCGGATCTAATGGATGGGCGAAGGGAGAGACTAGAGCCATGTCCAACCCGCGACGACAGACTCTGCGATGACAGGAATTACGGGGCGGTTTTAGTGAGTAAAAATCACACACGTTGGCACGTGCCAATGCTTTTGGAAGATTTCCACCTTCGAAAAAAGACAGATAGACAGACAGACAGACAATAAACATTTTGACAAGGTTTTGTTTTACACAAGGGGGGGGCAAACTTGTAGCTCCCAAGTACATTGCTACACGGAATTACGGTCGACTCCTGGCTAGAAGCCAGGGTTTTTCATGGGAGTATTTTGTAATTAAGACTCGTTTTTCCAATAGTGTAGCACACACGCTGAGAATTATTTTCCAAGTCTCAGTCGTTCCTGGAACGCCATCACTTGTTTTTCGATTAAAGGGCTTGTTGATGGTACTCCCTCTTATCTCTCCTAGTTAAAGCATATCCAAACCTACAGACATTAATATATTCGCAAGCAAAACAAAACAACTGCTAACTACTCCTACTATTGTAAAAAAGCACATCACTTCGTCGGTCGTTTGTAACCTTGGTGTTTCAATAGGTTTTTGCACTTTATGACCACTTTCTGAAACCGGCTTTTGCGTGATTTTTTTCCACTCCTTAAGAGTAGTATTGCCACCAATAGTGTAATTCGCAACACTTTAAGACCTCTCAATTTATCTAACCCCTCAAGTACTCTTGTTTTGTTCGAAGTATGACGAAGTAACATTTTTCTTTTTTTATTCACCGTTGACATCTTAAGAAAATAAGCACTTACTTCATTTTACAAGTATAATTTCAACTCGCAAATATACCGCTTGGTCATTGTATCTGTGTTTCTTCATGAAGGACAATTTCGATCGAGTTTGAGAGAGAGTCGGATTAGAGAGGTTCTATTAAACTGTTGACGGCTTCATCTGAATTCACCGGGCGAATAATTGTTGGGTTCTACAGGTCGGAAGAGACTAAGCCTCTTTGAAGGACCAAAGGTATACATGGGTTATAACTGGAGCAAGTCTGATTGAGATGCATCAAATAAGAGTGACGAGTGACACAACGCACCATTGGATGTAGTTGTTTTGGAGACCTTTCTCTTGAACTCTCGTCACAATGCAAAGATTTAAAACCGTGTTGGTTTACAATAACTCCTGCTCAGGACTGCTAGCAGTGCCACAAAGCGATGGAACATACCAATGCCAAATTATTAACATCACAACATCACAGTCCTGTAACCATATCCTTCATGCTGTTGCGAGCAGCCTATGTATTCGATGTCACCTCCAGCTCGCTATAGGAACCTGGCCATTAGATTTATGAAAACCGACATCAATGTCGAGAATGAGAAGCGGAATCCTTTTCCAGCACAATACACTTGGCACAAGTGCGAGGCAGGGTAATGGGCTTTTACAGTATCATCAGTAATGCTAACGTTACCTATTGTCTACGTACCGTATCGTAGCATATCTGGAGGATACTCCATACTCTTCACATACAATATAATATCCAACTGGCAAAAGGCTTTTATATGAAATTCTCTGATGTACCTATTAAAATGCCCACAGATCTTCTCACGTCCTACAGAATCTGGGCTTTCGTACACGACAGCAGCCGTGGTATTCTGCTGGAACGATGTACGCCTTTTGTCTTAAACAAAATGTATTTTCTCTATTCTGCTCCGCTCTATTCTCCTCCATTCTGTTCTGTATTTCGAAAACTCTAGGATCTGCGGTATTAGGATATTTTGAGTATAACTAGAACGTCGGGTATAGTTGGCAAGGATAGGAATAGTACGACAGGCATGTCCTATCCTTAAACAATCAACATCCTTCGTCTTTGTTCTCCAGAACACTGGGTATATTGGGGAGGATGTAGCAAAATATATGCTCAGTGTTGCATATATACAGTTATCTTGTCACATGATAAAATTAATTACTTTCCAAAAACTCGGTAGAAAACAATATGCCCGCAATATAAATTACCTTCCTTTCGACTTTGAATGACTTCAAACGAAAGAAAATCCACTTTAATGCGGTGGAAGTGGAAGGTGGAGATGAGAGAGAGGATGGAAACTAGATACATGGCTACTGGACTATTTGGGGATACTAAAATTGTGTGTCTTTAGTCAGACAAAGTTATTTGTTTGCTGGTCGTTAAGTAATAAACGATGGTGCAACCAAGGATGTCACGTCAAGTTCAGGTCAGGTGTTATGGTGAAAAGTATATCCTTATTCTGGGGGAAATATTTATTGGTCTCAATTTATTGTTGGTGATTAGATTGGGCGAAGTATTTGTGTCGTTCAAGTTTGTTTTGTAATAATTTATGAAGTTCAGTTTAATTCGTTATTCGATGTGGATAAGGTGACAGGACTTTCTAATTAGCCTAAACAGATCAGTCTAGGCGGAGTAGTAATTTAGTATGTGAAGAAATGAAAAGTCTCTTCTTGGTGTTGGGTCCAAAATCGGGATCTTTGTTCTCGAGGCAGTTGTCTCTAGCTTTCTAAATTCAACAAGCACCTCCTCTAATCCGAAAATCTCAAAGGCACCTTGATGTTTGTGTCAACCCAGTCTTCCCATCATTTTTGTCTTCAGAGTCTACTTCTTTGAAATTGACCTTCCACTGCGTTATAATAACATACGTTGTGTTAACGAGTAATCGGCCTCCTGATTTTAATTCCACTTAGCATGTTAGCTGCCCGGATGGCACAAATGGCTAGAGCGTTAAGCTGTCGTAGCGGAAGGTCGCCGTTCAAATCTCACTGGAGACAGAGGGATTTGTTCTCGTGACTGAATGTCGGATATCGGTCGACTCTGATGCGAGTACCTGGGTCAAATCAGGGTAATAATCTCGGGCGAGAGCAATGTTGACCACATTGCCTTGTACAGGCTATCCTGTAGTGTACCGTTACGGTTTTGAATTAAGTGCTCTAACACACTTCAAGGCCCTGGTCCAATATGGATTGTTGCGCCACCGATTATTATTATTAAAGCATGACTTTATAGAGCGGTTAAATTGTATTACAATCCCAGAGTGAAACGTGGATATCCACGATCTAGCATAAAACCTAGGAACCAATGCCAACCGTTCTACTATCAAACCCTATATCGGCCTCCACGGTGGTGCTGATCGTTGGGAGTTCGATCTTAATGAAAATGCCAACGAAGAAAAATGAAAGCCAGTCTCCTGCACCTAAAAACGGGGTACCAACGGGTCCTGAGCATTAAACATTGCGCAGAGTTGACAATCTTACAATGAAAACCACATGTTGCAAAGCCAGAAAAGGATATTCATATTGGATGGATTTTTCAATGACAGACCCGTCAGAAAAGAGGCTGTTCGAATATAAGGCAAATCTCACAACGTGGCAAGGAATGTGCTAAAGAGGTTTCGGTTTTCTGAAAAGATCCACAACATTATATTTTATAGTGGTCATCGTGTAAAGTATGTGCTCGGAGTAGGGTTCCTAGTCAGCCAAAAAATGAAACTCTGCTGTTATTGACTTTGAAGATATAACCAAACGACTATGCACTCTGCGCTTGTGTTACAAATTTCGAAATAAACGCCCCTATAGAAGAGACTTGTAGGAAGTACTTGCTTTGCGCGGAAGGAGGTCAACAAATAAACATGGGAGTCTCCAGACGGGCCCACTTTCAATTTAGCTGCCTCCCCACCCCTGTTAATCGAACGCTACCACTTGTCAGCCGAGATGAATGTCAGAACATATAGGGGCGTCAATCTAGACTTGGATCACTATATCACTATCATCGTGCTCCCGGCTCCATCTCGAATCTCCTCTGACAATTAGGTGAGAGTTAACAGCACAACAAACAAACACAACAAATTCCTCTGTAACAAATATAAAGGGGAAATGGATGCCGCAATAATAGAGGCAGCTAACAGAAGCGCTCATGAAACGTAGATAAATAATCTTCACAGTTACCTAAACAACGTTAGCATTGGTATGGTCACAAACATATTTGCCCCCAGTCGCAAAACAAGTCGAAACGACATGTTGCTGATGTAATATGTTAAACTAGCAACGGAATGGACGAATGTTGCTTACCGGGCAATGCAGCAATCTCAAAGAATGCGAGCACGCGCAAATGGAAAGATTCGGTATCCCGACTAATGAAACTGATAAGGTTGACCCTGATCAATGTGCACGGCCAGAAAAAATCAAACAACGACCTAAGACTAGGGGATGCCTTACAGATTCGAGAGGTATGACCTCTCCATTTTTATCGTAAACATTCCTTTGCTTCGAATAAAGTGGCATATATAGTATTTCCACAGGTAATGTAATGGTTATTTTTCCAATAGGTCGAGCCAGTTCCATAATTCAGTCTTCCAAGGCAACCCTTAGCCCGATTCATCTTCGATGACTGACACGTAGATGAAGATTATTAAGTCGGTAATTCCAAACAAATCGTAGACATTTGTCGACCATTCTTCTCCTTTGGCGACATAGTATGCCTTCTCATGGAAAAATGAAGAAACAAGATCATCAGTGAGCACCAGAGCCACCTAGGGTTCACTCCTGCTAAGAGATTCCCAGATGGATGCATGGTGTCAATAGTATCGAGTCTATATGCATCGTTAGCTGCTTCCCACTTCACTTTCAACTGAATTAAGGGAAGATTTAAGATAGTTTCGAATGTCGCAGTTGGCAGAGTACTCATTGCTCTAGTAATTCATAAGCAAACAAATTTTGAAAGGATCGACAAGAGCTTCCTGATGCTAATAAAATTCAGACGAGGCATGCATATACCAATATTGCGGATGTGTACATACAATAAATCCCTTGTGGTGAAAGTCCCCAGATCTTACTTATCGAAGGTTTTCTGATATTGTTCCTGAATATAATAATACTTTCACGTTAGCTTAGAGTCGATATGTACTCCAAAATGATTATTTGTACCAGTTGGATCTACACCCCTGATGAGGTGGATAGAGTGTGGCCGCCCCAGCTAGCGTTCTTAGTGAACATAACTGGTCCAGTCTTCGTAGCGTTCACCGTGAGTTTGTTACTGGGGTACCCTCCCTGTAAACAGTCCATAAGACATTCAGGTTCAATAGGCTTCCATCCCAATTTCCTCCACTTCAACATGTGAAGAATCTAAATCGATTCCATACTGTCTTGTCGCATCATTAATCGCTGCGAATAGGCATAACTGAAAGTACGCCTACCTTTCCTTTCCGGATTTCGTCTTTCCATGGAATACCGTCTCCGTAAATTTCTGATAGGTATCTTGCCTACAGTGAAGTGGACGCATAAGAATATATGTATCCTTTATAAACCGATCTACCAGTCTTTCCATCCTTTTTTTGAGTCCGTGTGGATTGGGTTCCCTGGTTTCGTAATAAATATCGCCTTCCCATCTCACCAGGCAATTGGCATATATGAATGAACACACCCACACACTTCAACATTGAGGTTACCTCAAGCGAATTAGTCTTTTCACAAAAACGTCTTCATGATAATCGTTTAGCCAACCTTATGCTCTTCTTTACAGCCTTCTGAGCCTCTTTGTATCGATTCCGTCCAAGAACTGAATCAGACTGAAGAGCTCGGTTGAAGAGTACTGAGAAGTATTTTACCTTTCTTTGGCGGATTGAGTGGGCAGATCTCATCGAAAACTTCTCTCATACTAGTTGTAAGTATCTGAGTCAACTCCAGGAATGGATTTGATGCGCCTTCCAGGGATCGTAACTAGGGCGCTCAGTTCTACTTTGTTTGTTGCCCAATCTGTTTTCAGCGGATTCCGAGATGAAGCTCTTTGAGGTGAATCCATGCCCATTTCAAAATTAATGCGTCTGTCATCTGAGAGCGTGATATTGTTCAAAACTTTCTCTTTCCTCTCGTCCGACCACATTGAAGAAGCTGAGGATCTGCAGTTCGATTCTTACCATATATTCTAATTGTCTCAAACCTCTCCTGTAGATGTTAGAACTCCTCCAACAGATGTGGTGGACGTTAGCATCGCGTCCAGCTATTCCCGCTATTCTTTTACTCTTGTCATATTGGATAGCTCTAGTAAAATTCGCCCTTTTCATAAGGAAAATAAGCTGAGCACTAACGAATCTCCTTATCTGCCTGTTGATTTTTTATAGTTAATTTGACCGTTGTGGTGCCACCATCACATAGGTCCTTAACTATGCAGAAACGGACTCTAGGACTTTCATTGGCATATAACAGGTTCACGTCGAAAGTTTAAGTCTCCGATTTCCTCAACAGAAACACATGGACACACAGGTTTGCCTCTTCTACGCGTTATGATCGGAAGCCGAAAGTGGCAGTGGATAGATTACATATTAAGGGGGAATGACAATTCCGTTGCCAGCTATGTCATGCAGGCGAGCCCACTCTCCCAAGATGGCCGACGAGTGAGTCGCTTTAAGAACACTTGGCGCAGGACAGTAGAGGAGGAGTATGGGTATCTCGGGAAGTCCTGGGGGAGCTGAAGCGCATTTCGGAGAACCGCGAACGATGACGAGTAGATGTGGTTGACACGCTATACCACACCAAGGGCAAAATGGAAATATGGAATATTTTCTATCAGATTGTGTGTCGGAAAGTGAACCTTGAATTTTCTTACTTAATAGATTGATTTATGCGTATTATCGAATCATTTGATGTTGTACCTTTCCCAAGAGGTAATAATCCGTCTCTAATTTCGATTTCTATAATTCAAAAGAAATTGCTATGGCGTCGAAGTACAATTGGAACCTTGGATTCGAGCTTGTTGAAAAATGTTTAGCTTGGGTCTTTAGAAACAAAGTAACACACTTTCTTTCAATCAAATTTTAATGAATTACGAATAATTGAAATTTATTGAATCAAAATTTCCTCAAGAATAATATCGATTCCTTTTTTTCAATATCTCAATAAACTCATTCTGATAATAGCAATTTTGGCCCAATTTCAAAAACATGGAAGCCAAAATTACGATACGCATAATTACAAAGAAAATGCAAGTTTGTCCCTCGCCCAAAATGTTCATAAAAAACGTGGAAGATGATGGTAACTGGATTCCTTCTAAGAAATATTCATGTCAAAGTTGGTAGTCCTTTTAAATATCTCATCAGTTGGAAACTTGTTCCAAGGATTTGACTTGGTGGAAATTGTATAACTTTAAAGATATATCACATACAAAATATTATGAGGATGGGATTTTCACAGGAATACAGCTACTCAGAAATTCATATTGTTTAATAATAACATGCTTCCCTTGGATATATTCGCTTGTATTTTTTCAAATAAAAAATAATCTGAATCAAACTTTCTCCACTCACCATACATTTTTCCTTCATCTGATAATATAATTTTTCGCCTTCCACATGGCGGATATATGGCTAATGCTTCTTGAAAGCTCTGTTCAATATCGGGGCTCCATACTCCTTCCGCGTCTGCCGACGAGAGATCCTTGTCGTCCTGGGGATGAATTTAAAAAAAAGCGTTTAACTTCGAAGTTGGTCTTGTTCTTATTTTTATTTTCTTGGTTCCAATATTGTGAAAAAAAAAGACTTACATCGCTCATGTCCCCCACATCCAAATTTTTGCTATCTGTCATGGTACCGTTGGTGTCTGCCGGCCCCAACGGACCCGATGGACCGGCACTTACTGATGTCCACGGTGAGGTTATGGTGCCGGTTCCAACTACACCGTCTGTAAAATTGAAATAATATCAGAATATTAGAAAATTTTATCGAATATACATATGAAGAGAAAATATATGCAGTCATGGAAATTGGACAGAAATTTCCACAGAGTATGAAGTGAATAATAAAAAATAGAAGAAAATGCCTCGAATCCTTCGAAATATCGTACAATATTAAAAAGAAGACGAACCGTGCATTTTCCTGCAATAAATCTTCCATGCAGTAGAGCGGGCTCATTTTTCATCATATTATGAAGTTGGCAACAGGAATAACGAGGGAAAAACCATGCGCCGAGCAGAGAAAAATTATCCTGTTGAATTTCGAATCGAAGGGGAAGAGTTTTAAAATCGTATTTATTTAATGAAGATGAAAATCCTGAATTAAATTTAAACGGCTTAGTATACTGTAGATATTTATCATCAGTTAATAAGACTAATTTTCCCTACCCATTGGGAATTTAAACAAAAAATAAATTTTAATTTATCCGTAATCAATGAGAGAGAGATTATGAGATTCTGCTTGACGTTCATTAGCTTTACAATTAATGTGTGAAACTGAAAGGTGGTGTCAAAGAGGAAAGTGAGTATTAGCACCAGACACTAAGTTATGATACCTTATGTTCTGTGATAAGTCGCAGAAACAGGGTTAGTAGTATTGCGATTTTAACAGGACTTCTAAGGCACACAGGGAATTTCAACATTACAGGTCAACAATAATTGTTTCAATTTTTGCAACGTGCTCATCATCATCAACGCAGCTTTTGCTCACGCTGCTCCGCAAGGCAGAGGTAAAACAGCATCTGAAGAGTAGCCTCTGCCTTGAAACGAAGTCATGAACTATTTCAGAATTTCAAAAAATGGATGCTTGCTTCCTGAAATGTGAGAGTCAACTGTTCCTCAAAATTACTGCAATCTACCACAAATGAATGAGAATTCAGGACCAATTTAGTCCTCAAATAAAATATTAGTCTAGGTTTAGACAAGCTAAAGTCAAAATCCAAGTTGTGTTAATGAATCAATATAATCGGAGCAAATACCGTCTGTAGTCACACAGGAAAGGTGAATCAATGTCTAAAGAGTTGCCTCTGCCTTATCCTGTTTTAACATGAAACTCCCAACCATTGAATAAATTTACGGCTTAAACACCTCCTGTAGCATGTAGGGCACTAATCCGGAATCGTTTGACACATTATCTCAGGTCAGTCCTTTTCAGCGTAGGAGCACACATCCAGTGGTAGAGAGAGCTACAGCTCCTCTCCCGTCTCTTCTATCCATCCTCTTTTTCACCTTAAGAATGACTTCAGTGTAAAGTAGCACTATGCTCCACGTGTCTTCGTGTCCTCTGCAGCATGGCCTCAATTCTGGTGTTCGGAGACACCTGGTATCCTTCTGCCAATAGACAATGACGATGACGCTCTCACCTTCTGCAGAAGAACAAGGTGAGGCAGGAATCATCCACCACATCCTTGCAGTAAAAGCAGCCCGACAACAGTGATTTCGTGATTATGCGCACATAAGACGCCTACCGGATGTCCGGATAGCTGAGTGGTTAGAGCACAAGGCTGTCGTACGGAAGGTCGCGGTTCAAATCTCGCTGGCGGCAGTGGGATTTGTATCGTGATTTGACGTCGGATACCAGTCGACTCAGCTGTGAATGAGTACCTGAGTCAAATCAGGGTAATAATCTCGGGCGAGCGTTATGCTGACCACATTGCCTCCTACAGTGTACTGTAGTGTTCCGTTACGGTCTTGAATGAAGTGCTCTAACACACTTCAAGGCCCTGATCCAATATGGATTGTTGTGCCAACGATTATTATTATTATAAGACGCCTACCGTGCTTTTGATTGAATCACGGCCGCAAGTCTTTGATGAGAACGCGGTCCATCTACCATCTACGACTTTCTTATCTTCCTCACCTTTTTAAGGTATATACACCTCCGCTCAGCAGCATGAAGAACGATCGGAACAACTTCTGCTATCACCATTTCCGTTGCTTCTCAGATGGTTCGAAAGGCGCATGCACTTCATAAAGCTCATCGTCACTGTACTAGCATTTGGCGCCTGTGGTACATCTCCTTACTGAGGCGAAAGCCTATGCTTTGGAACCGTAAAGAAGAACAGACTAAAACACATTTATCAGCAAACGATGTCTGCTAGACAAGAAACCTCCGACACTGACCCATCAGCCGACAAATCGCAAACATTTCAATTGAAGCCTTTTGTACCTGCATTAATCAAGGCCCGCATTGAGAGTATCAATTGGTTCCAAATCCGGTGGCAAACTGCAAGCATATAGATAACAGAGCAAGGATAAATTCCTGAAACCATTTTGGAAGAGATATCATCTATTAACAGAGATGAAACTTGGGATTATCATTATAAACACGAGTCTAAATACCATAACCCCATGCAATGACACAAAAAGGGCATACCACCCCCAAAGAAGTTGTTTTTGAGAATTCACACGGAATCATATAGATCGATTACAAAGAAAGAGATGTTTCCCTAGCTTCGGGATACTACCCTGAGCTACTCGGAAAATCAAAAGAAATTGTAAAAGAGAAAAAGCGGAAAAAGTTAACGAAAGGTGTGCTGCTTTTCCACGATAACGCACCTACACATATGGCACATGTTAGGAATACTGCAACAATTTCCATATAGTCCACAGTGAAAAGTAACTGCGGGGAAAAAAATTTCCGAGCAATGATCGACCGAAGGACGAGATTTCAGCTTATATCGGACAGAGTGAAGTTTCTTTATAATGAAAAGTCAAATAAACTTACTGAAAGATGCTCGAAATGTATTAGGAAAAGCAAAAAGGACAAGGAATAAATAATTGTAAGTTTTATCATACTTTTCTTTTTCCTATTCCACAGAATTATTGATTCATTTTAGCATCTTTTTGCATAATATAAAAGAGTCCTCGCCAAATCCCTAATGTCGACAATTCAGAAATAAGCCGCACCCGATTCAGCGCAATAAGAATTTCGGCTCTATCTTACCATGATTCTATAAATAAAATGACGCTCATGGACAGGCAAATTATAGAAAGTGTCCATTTTCCTAGTTAAACTTAAGAAACAGGAGATAATAGGAAGTTGATATGAATGTTACAATAGCCTTGCACCGCAAAAAAGCTAGTTTCGGCTCAAAATAGAAAAATTGTTCAGTGGATTTAAATAATTGTTGCGAATTGTAGGATCTTAGGATATTTTTCAGACAATTTGCTTCGTATGTCGGCCGCAAGTTGTTGCAAATCTAGGGATATCTCCCAAAGGCAGAGAGTATACAGATTCTTTGTTGAAGGGGCCACTCTGAAGTATGTTCGTATTAAGTCTGAAGAACCCGCCCAATTACATATGATACGCACGGCATTTCTCTTCATCTATCTCATTTTGCCTGTAGTTAGCCAAGCCACCCACTACTAGTGGTCCTATATTTCCTTTCTTAAGATACATAAGGGATGCTGCTCCCAGTGGCCTTAGGCTCCTTCTCATGCCGACCGAAATCCGAATCACAACACTCGACTTCTTGAATTCCTGTGATCTTACCTTGAAGAACACTTTTGACAGTAGATGACCAAAAGTTGTCTTTGGTTCCACTACTGTAAAAAAACCACTTTTGGCGAGCTAATCTGTCGGCCTCTGCAATATTAACGCCTTGATGCCCACACCAGGAACATTCCAGTCAGTAAAATGAGTTTAAATAGCATGATGGTAGTTCCCTACTACGCACCTTTCCATTTAATGCCCTTAACGTTAGTTGACTGTAAGAACAGATTCAAGTGATGTAATGGTAAATTTTATCCTCAGATTTTCAGAAATCATTCCTGGCCTGGACCTCCTCAACTCAACGCTCATCTTGCCGAGACAAAGAGGCGAATCTAATTTCCGACCGTATGGATATATTGGAGAGATGGGTTGAGTACTTTGATGAATTGGTTGCTCAACAATCAAAATATCGGCGAGTTGGTGGTCCCGTCAAATGAAGACGACGGACAAATATTGCCACCAACAAACATGGAAGGAACAGTCCGTACAATTCGCCGGCGTAAAAACTATAAGTCACCAGGGGCCGATGGAATTACAGCTGAATTTGTTAAATATGGAGGGGACAAACTACATCAGGCGGTTTATCAACTGATGCGGTGCAGGACAACAAATTAATGCTTGACGACTAGCAACGAGGCATTATCTGTCCAATACATAAAAAGAGAGATATCCCGCAGCCCAGCAATTACAGAGGTATCACGTTGCGGAGTACCATCTATAAGTTATATGCCGCTATTTTGTTAGGTCTGATAGCCCGATACGCTCAAAACATTACCGTCCCATATCAATGAAGGCAAGATAAAATATATATAAACGTCAGCACCAAAAACCAACCAACCAACAACATCAAATCGCACTGGTCAAACTTTATCGTCAACAGCGCAGCAACCAGTATCCGGTCTAGGCCTGCCTTAATAAGGAACTCCAGGCATCCCGGTTTTGCGCCAAGGTCCATCCATTCGATATCCCTAAAAGGTATCTAGCGTCCTGACCTACGCCATCGCTCCATCTCAGTAGGGTCTGCCTCGTCTTCTTTTTCTACCATAGATGTTGTCCATATAGACTTTCCGGGCTGGATCATCCCCATCCATATGGATTAAGTGACCCGCCCACCGCAATCTGTTCAGCCGTATTTTATCCACGAGCAAACGGTCGTGGTATCGCTCTTAGGTTTCGTCGCTATGTAGGCTACGGAATCGTCCATCCTCATGGAGGGGGGCCAGAAATTCTTCTTAGGATTATTCTCTCGAACGCCGCCAAGCATTCGCAGTTTTTTTTTCCTAAGAACCCAGATCTCCGAGGAATGCATAAGGACTAGCAAGTTCATTGTCTTGTACAGTAAGAGCTTTGACCTTATGGTGAGACGTTTCGAGCGAAACAGTTTTTGTTGGCTGACAACAAACGTGCGCGGATTTCATCGTCATCGCTGTTATCGGTTGTGATTTCCGACCCGGTGAAAATTTCTCCTATCTAGGGTCGTCCTATATAAGGATGGCTACATAACGACGAAATCTACGATATCATGACCGTCAGGTTGTGGATAAAACCTGGCTCAATAAGTTGCGGTGAGCGGATCAATTAATCGGTATGGATGCGGATGATCCAGTCCAAAAAGTTTATAAGGGTAATACTTATGATAGAAAAAGAAGATGAAGCAGAACCTGCGTGAGACGAAACGATGGCGTAAGTGATATCGAATTGGTGGACCTCGGCGCAAAACCGGAATGTCTGGAGTTCCTTATTAAGGCAGGCTTAGATCGAACACCGATTGTTGCGCCGTTAATGATGATGATCAAAGACACATCAGATTTTCTTTCTGCGGCAAGCGATGGAAAAACTGTTGAAATATGGCCATCATTCGCACCACCTTTTCATTGACTTCAAGGTCGCCTATGATAGATAGTAGGTATAAAAAGAGAGAATTCGGCACCCTGACAAATGTGCGAGGCCAGATAAAAGCAACAGGATCACTCTTGAGACTATCCAACATCAACAACGATTTAAGACAAGGGGATACCCTATAATGCATCCTCTTTATCCTGGCCGTGGAAAGAGCGATCCGTAATGCTGATGTTAATACGAAGGACACCATCCTCTTTCAGTCCACCCAACTAGGATACGGCCTATTCTGACGATATTGACATTATGGGAAGAAAAGCCCGAGATGTACAGTACCTTCATTCAGATCGAGCAGGCGGGGTAAGATCTTGGACTGCACATTAATGTAGGCAAGACGAAGTACATGGTGGCAACGTCAACACCAAAGAACAAAGAAGTAACAGCATCAAATGGCACTGATCAAATGAGAACAATAAAGATACGAGATTACAACTTTGAGATCGTTGATAATCTAATTTCTCTAGGGTCAAAAATCAACCCGGAAATTCTATAAGAGCAATCTCTATTGTAGAAAAACAGACCCTGCCTCAAATGGAGCGTAAGCCAGGATGCCAGACTTCTCTTACGGATATCAAATTTGTGGACATCGGTGCAAAACCGGGATGCCTGGACTTTCTTACTAAGGCAGACGGAGACTAGGCATCGGTTGTTGCGCCGCAGATGATGATGAAAATCCTTACGAAAGATAAATTGAAGGAATTGCTTTGGAAAACCTATGAATAGTCTATATTCAAATGTGTGCCTCCATTAATATATTTTATTTACTCCTGCTGCATGAGAGAATGAAACGAGCATTGGAGGTTGGAGTTAGGTGAGGGAGTTGCTTGGAAACTAAGAGTTCGAGGATCGTCTGGCCAATTGACTGAGTTTTCAGCTTGTGCGAAGACAAAAGGGTTGACTAACATATGTAGCAGATTATACCAAAAAATCGAAAAAAATTTCTTATATTTTTCCTTGTTTTTTTTGCGGTTTATAGTGAAGAAATTGATTTGACAAAGGCGAGGAAAAGGTTTCAAGTCGTTGTATGTTGTTGAATATGTGCTTCAGTTAGGTAACAGAAGGTTGACAAACTTCCTTAATAATCCTTATGGTGGTCAATGCGTTCTTGCTAAGTGTGATCTTGCGGTATTTTAACGATTAAATTATTTGTTGAGGATGCTGGGAGTCCTGAGTCCGCACCCACTTGGTGACAACCGGACCACTTGGGAAGCCATTTACTTCCTCTTCTCCTTACTCCTCCTCTACACCCAAGTTTTCAAAAAAGAACGAAAAAATTGATTGACGTTTCTTTTGCTAGTATTTTATTTTAACTAGCATATCCCAGTATTGCGAGAAGCACTTGTTCCCTTCTTCCGCTTTGTAAACATATGACATATAGTGTTGAAGAAGGGATGTTCGTATTAAAATAAAATACTAACGAAAAGAAGAACCATCCAATCATTTCAACTGGTGTATTCTTGGAAGTTGACTACAACTGGGTGTTAATATAAGCTAGCTTCTAGATGTTGAGCACAAGCGACATTTTCAGCGTCACACGGGCCCAACTTTTTATCTGATTGGGGATTAACGATGACCTAGACTGTTGAGATTATGCAGTGCTGTCAGAGTGGGCTGTAGCTTGTTATTGTGAGAAAAGAAAATTGTCTTCTTTTTTCTAGTCTAGCGGCTTACCGCAGTTTTCTTAGAAGCGATGGCCTGGTTCGTTACAACCCGCATTGTTCAGTTCAATGGGTGCAACTAACTACAAAGCGAAACTAAGGGAAATGGTATGTTTGGCTTGAAGAAAAGAGTGACGGTGGATATCCGTGACGATAATAATAATTTACTTAGTACATATACTCACTATTCCCTCAACAGTACAACACTGCGAACTAACTACTCGAAAATGATACTACCTGCATCCTTTAGAACTGATTTTGATGCAGATTGAACGATGAATGGTAGCACAAAGAGCACAATATCAACACGGTATATCTATATTTAATATATTGATCATATACGCAAACATCATCATTAAAATCTTATTGGTCTCTGCTCGAAATATAAAGTAATGTTGCTCTTTGAACCTTGCATGTTTCCCGGCGAAGGCTTCCAGTCACCAAACACAGTGTTTGAGCTCAAATCCTTTCAGTATTCATTCAAGTATTTTGTTGCTTTTGACCTCAAAATTCACACTTTCGCTATAGGTTTCTAACTACCGACCAACCATTTTTGACCGCGATATGTTTACTACTGATGGGGTAAACAACAGGAATCTTTACCTTACGAAAATGTACCCCACTATTTAGATTGTCTAGTTCTCGAATCGTTCGGCGAATCCGTTCATTTGGAATACTAAATATATATATGGGTATATTTCCCATGCGACCTCAATCCTAATGTTTCCCCAGTCAAAAAGGATAGCATTTCGTCCTCCTTGTAACTGGAAAACTTCACTGTTCCAAATGGAAAGAAAAGGCAGAACAGTACTTCAGCCTATGCGTTAACAACTTACCCCAACATTAACCGAATTTCATCAAATATCCAGTTCCTTCAAAAGTCCACCTCTGCAGAAAAACCGCCCAGTAATCTTATGTTTCATTTGCGTGGTTTTTGCTTTTTCGCCCTTAAATGCAACTAACACTTTGGGAATTCACTTTAGAGACCTTACACCAAATTTATTCATACGTCCCTCCATATAAATGCGCTTAGAGTGCTCCTCTTCCGTATTTTTTTGCCTCCGCCCGTTTGCAAAACTTTAGAATGCGGAACTCGCTTCTGTGGTGGAGAGTCCTGAAAATGTATCTATCGCCCGTACCTCGATGCATGCATTCATTCATGGAGGTAAAGTCGTATGTGCACTTTCCTAAGTCCTTTTTGCCAGGATGCCATTTGTTGGGAAATATGGTTTGTTATTGTTCTACTTTCGTCAGTGGTTGTTGTTTTTATGTGCCGGCGAGAAATATAGTCTGGAGTCAGGTTGATTTCCAAACAACAGAGAAAAAGGAAAATCATTTGTCGTGACACATTCAAAGTCACATCGTGAATTGCTAAAACGGAGTTGAACCAAGTGAGTGAGCTTTTTCGTCAGGATATTAACAGCAGTGACCAGGCGGAAAAAGTGAAAGATAAGCAGAACCGCGATTTTGAAGGAAGCAGTCTGGACGCTTTATTGATCGAAAATGCAGGATATTTATCACTCTCTAAACGCTGGTCCATCCATCAAATCACTACAACGCGTATTTTCTTAAACAGTCGACCAACTCCTTGCGCTGGAAGTGAATGTTCCCGGACGCAACATTTTCCAATTTTGGGCGAAGATGTTATTCACTCCCATAAAACATCTTCAGCATTAACCCGGCAATATCACATTCTGCGCTCAAAGTCATGAATTTATGTATGAATAAATACCACGTGGGCGCGGATGGTTACGTGCTCTCAGTGCGGCATAGAACCAGCCCAAAGACCATTAACTCGGCATTGCAATAGGAAAATAAGAACTTCAAATGCACAATGGTACCTACACTCAATTCGCGCGCTGTATAGCTTTCAATTTTGTTCATTTGTTGCACTCAAATAGACAATCTGCACTGACATCATTTGCATTTGCAAACTGCACCGGGGAACGCTGGTAGACAGTCTTCGTACGATTCCATCCTTCGCGATCTGGTCTATGAATTTATCTGGAAATCCAATTGACTCCACTAAGATCTACCGAATACAATGGCGTGTGTAGGAAGCGGTCTGCATATTGTCGACAAGAAGTTTCAGTTCATAAATTTCAGTTTAGGAGTAATTTCTCCCGATTGTTTGGTTTTCATGCAGGACTCACTATGTTTTCGCAGAGGCTGAATTGGTTGGAAGCAATTGGAGGTTGATTTTCTGGAGCAGGAAGTATAATTTTGTGTTTAAGTGACGAATATACATATGGTTTCCAAGGGAAATTATCTACTTTGAGCCGTAGTAACCTCGAATTGAATAAATGATAGAAGTCTCCGCTAGTCGACCATAAAACCCAGGGTCCGAATAAGGCCCAGCGCCAAGGTGAACACTATAGCTTCAGGTGCTTCGTTCCTTCGTCTCTTTGATTAATTTATATTCCAGCCAACTAAAAATTCATCAAAGTGTGGCAAAAACTCTTCGAGGTTGTCTTTCAGCAATTTTTTCAAGTCGAATGTCCTGGCAATCGAATAAGGACAAAGATCTTACATTTTGGGGAAGACATCAAAAGCCTCGGCAAATTAGCTGGAACGAGGTTCGCAATCATAGTTGTCATACATTCTAACTATGCTAGACGTTGGGACTGAGATAAGTGGCCTCTTTCTCTGTCAAATCTCCCGGAAGTAAATACGAATCTATCTATGTAGCACAAAAGGCGTTCTTTCATGTCCAGGAAGTGGAACTCAGAATCCTTTCCAATTATGAGCCTCAAACGCTAGAAATCGCATTGAAAACCATTCAATATGAGCGTAATGATCAACAAACATACACTGGGAATAAGTAAAAGTAGCAGCTTCGTGGTGAAGCGTTCCTTCCACCTCTTCAATTGTTCATCATCCTTAATGAGAAACCTACCGTTAACACCCCCTCAAAGAACCATTGAAAGACTTACGACCACTTTCAAGTTGTAATGAACGTCGGTGGAAATAACCCAACCAAGTCGGAAAGCGGAAGCTCGTAACTAATTTAACTTTGTTAATAATAAGGAGATTATGCAAAGAAACTTTCCAGAATTCTGGTTCATATTCAAACCTGGATTATTTCACTGACCTGGCAAGAATTGGCGGGGGGTATCGCAGAACACTTTGAAAATATAATTATACACTATTATTAACATTATTTTTTTTTTTTTCAAATTTTTCGATTTTAAAGTTTCTGAAAATGGGTCCTTGAAATAGCACACTCCTCTGCTTTCCAAAAAATGTCAAAAGTACCCCTCGTGACATTTCATTTGATACCCACATGGCTATATTCGATGGAAAAAATGTTGCACCCTCCCGTAAGTTCAACGTGCACCAATGTAGCTCACCACATGCGTGGGAACTTTACCCTCTCTACAGAATTTCATATCAATAGTTATAACCGCTTCTGAGAAAAGTGCGTGTGACAGACAAACAGATCGATTTTAATAAGGTTTTGTTTACAACAAAATTTTAAAAAGCACTGATACTGGCCCCGATGACTTTGCAGAATTGCAAAACACGTGACCTTCGCCGGTCACCATTCTGGTGAGACTTGGTGAAGTGCTTTTGCCTTGATGCGCTTGAAAAAGGCTTATCCTTTACCTCTCATCAAGGAGATTTTGTCGTCCGCCGTAGATTAATTACAATTCTAAACTTCAATCGCCAAATTTCAAGTTTTGAATCTTGTTTTTGTTCGAGAGCGCTATTTGCCATCGTGGTTACTACTCTTGCTTCAGAAACTAAGATTAATATTTTTACCATTCTGCTCTTGATTAGCCTTGAGCAAAAAGTAGCTACCGGATCTCGTCAGGTAATGTAGACAATGGTTTTGTCCTATTTTTGGCCCCCTACATGAGGATGGACGATTCTGTAGCCTACATAACGACGAAATCTATGAGCGATACCACCACCGTCCGGTTGTGGATAAAATCCGGCTCAATAGGTTACGGTGGGCGGGTCATTTAATCCGTATGGATGCAGATGATCCCACCCGGAAAGTCTATAAGGGCAATATCTATGGTAGAAAAAGAAGACGAGGCAGACCCTGCCTAAGATGGAGGGATGGCGTAGGCCAGGACGCCAGACAGCTTTTAGGGATATCGAAATGATGGACCTCGGCCCAAAACCGGGATGTCTGGAGTTCCTTATTAAGGCAGGCCTAGACCGGATACCGGTTGTTGCGCCGTTGATGATGATGATGATGTATATGTACAGTATTCGGTACTAGGCAGTTTGTTTGTTTAGGGTGAGGATAATATCTATGTCTGTAATATGTACGTCCATATATCTTGTAGTTTGGAAAAATATGCAGGAAAATATGTTGGATTTGTAGCCATATACAGATGGAAAAATCTGCGTAGAAGCTTCTCACATATGATGAATACAAAACTTTTATACCCGAAGCGAGCGCTTTCAGTATTCCGACTTGTTTTTATGAAGGTCCCTGAAAAGAAACGCCTCTACCACAAATTTCTGGACGATAAAACGCTTTCCAATTGGCAAATTTATAAGAATGCCAACCGTCGAGCCGCAACGAAGAGATGGCGAGAATACTTCGAACAGATTTCAACTGAAGAATTTGTTCATCCTCCACTTCCACAATCATTGCCGACATTTGGACCAGTTCCACTTGTCAGCGCAACTGAAGTCGAGGAGGCAATAAAACGAATGAAATCGGGGAAAGCAACAAGACCTGACGACATCGCATCTGAGCTCTGGAAAGCGAAGAGCTGACACCCAACACTGTGGCTCAGTGAATTCTTTAATCGGGTTATTCAGGAAGGAAGAACACCATCTGACTGGCAAGAAATTACCACTGTTCCAATGTGGAAAAAAAAGGTAGTCCAGCAGAATGTTCAAATTACCGTCCAATCCGGTTACTTTCCCGTACCATGAAGATTTTTGTACGCATTCTTGACAACCGTATTCGCGAAATCGTTGAAATAACCGTGAATCAAGCCGGATTTGTCAAGAACTGCGGAACTTCTGACGCAATACCCGCTGCGCGGTTACTCATGGAGAAACACCGTGAGAAGCATCGCCCTCTTTACATTGCCGTGTACCACACGAACCCATCTGGTATGCTTTACGACAACACTTCGTACCAGAAGAACTCGTGCGCTGGGTTCAATTGCTCTACCATGATCCGAAAAGTAAAGTTCAAAGTATGGCGGGTGTATCAAAACCGCTTCGTGTCTCTGTTGGTGTTTATCAAGGAAGCGCCCTCTCACCACTCCTCTTTGTTCTTGTTGTGGACATCGTCACATAGAATATCCAACGTCCAGCGCCCTTCACACTGCTTTAAGCAGATGATGTTTTCCTAGCATCTGATAGTAAAAATGATCTCGAGCAACTTGTTCAAAAATGGAATGATCGCCTCATGCAACACGGTCTCAGATTGAATTTAAACAAAACTGAATTTTTGACGACCGATCCCCCTGTCAGCGGCAGTGATCTGCCCAAAACTGAGCGATTTAAATACCTCGGGTCAACGCTATCAGCCAATGGAGAACTGCGTTATGAAATTGCTTCACGCGTTAACGCAACCTGGATGAAGTGGCGTTCCACAACTGGTGTTCTTTGAAGTCGACATATCAACGAACGTCTCAAATCTAAAATTTACCGCAATGTCGTCCGCCCAGTCGCGAGTGTTGACCGACCATAAAAGACAATGAACGGCGTCTTGCGGTAATGGAGACGAAGATGGTTCGTTGAACTAGTGGCGTCACACGTTTAGATCGCATCCGAAATGAGGATATCCGCAATCGTTATGGGGTTGCATCGATCGTGGAAAAGTTGCGAGAGAGGCGTCTTCGATGGTATTTGAGAATTCACTTGCCAAGATTGGTCTGAACATCGAAGTCGATGGTAAACGACCAAAAGGCAGACCTAAACAACGGTGGCTTGATACGCTAGATGGGGATTTGAAAGCCTCGAGATTGCACCCAGATCAGGCATTCGATAGAGCCAAATGGCGAAGCCGATCACGACGAGCCGACCCCGCTTGTGAACGGGACAAAGGCTGAAGAAAAAGAAAAAGAAGACTATCTTTTATACAGTATTCATTTTAAAAAATTTGAATGCTGTTTTCCACACTCATTTCGTTTTCGTTCCTTTTTAATGAATGACCTGTCTACAGCAATTTCCGTCTTCTGATCAACATTTCTACGGGTGTTAGATTCATATGCGCACGAAATTTTTCATTTGATATTGTCATAGGCCGGAATACCCTGATGACACCACGTAGACATGCAGTGGATGGGGACCTTGAAAGATGCCTCCGCTTCTTGGTTGTTTTACCGAGGCAAGAAATAAACTCGACCTTTCTCCTTCAACATATTTCAGGATGAGTTTCAGAGAATTCTAAACATTTAAAAAAGGCAATCAAATCTGCTAGAAGGAGAGACAGTATTCTTAATTCGATTTGCCGATCCCCTTATGAACATGATAATTAGGTGTTTTAGAAATACACCCAGATATTCCGGGTGAATATAATGAATATTTCCTCAAAAAAGTGTTCAAATTTATCAAAACCAAGGTCGGCATCCTTTAACAACCATAACAAACAACCAAACGTTTTGGCCAAGAGCTCTCGTACTTGAGCCACCAAGAACTTGTGTACTCTAGCCATCAAGAAGAAAAAGAACAATCGCATCAAATAAAATGAAATATTTTTTTAGAAAGCAAAAACAATAATGCAAACATAAATGAAACGCTTAGGAATGTTAAACAGGAATTTTATTGATGTACTCCACGAACAAAGCGGGTAGAAAAGTTTCCTGGTGTGGTTTGACTTGAGCCCCGTCTGTCTTGGTTCCGAGTCTGAACATGCCCTCACCTACTTCTCCTCATCTTTGCCCCCATGTCATCCAGCATTCTTCAGTATTCTTTTCGTTTCACTAAGTCGTTAGCATGTATAATTGGCAAATTAATATGAAAATGAAATGACGCCATCATCAACATTTAATGCTTGGATGTGGTTGTTATTAGGTAGTTTCCCCACTGTTGACGGAGGCATGGGGTATGTGAAGGTGGGCTCTTTCTTTGTAGGAACTTGTGGTATTAGAAAGAAGGTCCTAGTGAAATTGTTAGATGCCAAATGAACTTATCTTGAAACTTATGATGCCGAGTTCCTTTCATCCTAGGAGGAAAATGCTCCCGGAAATATCTATGATAATTAAATTTTCCTGGAAATGTTAATTTTCCCTAATGCAAGTTGTTGTTTTTCTAATTCAAATCAATACTCCCAGCCGGTAAATGATCCAAAGATACTTCCAGCAAATTTATGAAAACATGATAAAAACAACCTCCAGGAAACACCACTTCCCATCCTTTCAATAAACCATAACATTTCAGAGACAACTTAAATTTATCATAAAATATATTTGAAACAATTTCGAGGTAACATGAACTGCTTTTGGCAGTCGGCATCCCCGCAGTCGCCTTCATTATATTATCCTTCGCTCAACTTTACACCAGATGATTCAGCGCTTCGTTGTTCACCTCCAAAGGCAAAAGAAAACGGAGACTATCAAAATGCATAAAATTCACATGTCCTCCCGCACATATGAGTATGACTACATATTTGTTATAAAGCAGCTATATGGCAACCTTAAACCTCGCTATCGTAGCGCTTTTTTCCAAGGATTACGTAAAGGATGTGTATGCTTCGTACATGAGCAGTTTTCCATCTCGTCGCAGAGGGACATGCATACGCAGATGTAGACAGGTGAATAATATGATATACATCATAGGATGTGATAGGAAGATGCCGCGAGCATGCAAGGAGAATCACGTGGAATACTTTGTCCTTATGCTGCTGTCACAGTCTTTACAGTTTGTGACATAAAATTACCGTTAAGGAGGATGTTTACTCAAAATTGGATCCTAGATCCGTAGCTTCATCATGAATTTTCGATCGATTTCGGTTGTTTGCTTATTTAAATCCTTTAGAAGTGTGGGTATGGGTGATTTTCTGGAAATAGGATATAGTCAACAATAATTTGTAACCCTACAGGATTGAGTTTCTTTCAAACTTAAAGTAAACAATCTTAAAAAATAATTTGCTGGCTAAGTCGCAATCCTTATGGTATCACCCATTCTCCGGAAATCGACAAAACTTGCTAAGAAAGGATTAGAAATTAGTCGTTCTGGAAGTGACACACCATTCCGTGACAAATCGTACTCCTCCACTATATCCTTTTCCTCCAATGAAAATTTAACGGTGGTTAAAGGCTAGGGTAAAACTTCTTTCGGCGGTGTCAGCTCGTAGTGGCAGCATCCTTTATTGAAGATGAAACGAGAAAACTGTGGGTGGTGGTAAATTCTCCGCAAGTCTATTCGGCGAGAATGATACGATGAAAATCAAAAGGAACATGCCGAACATTCACTCAACAATTTTATGATCGTGTCATAAAATGCTTAGTCAACTATGAGTTTCAGGTGATGTGGTTTTGGTAGTGAGTTTGCTAGTAGATAACTTACATTGGAATATTGTCCTCATTCTTATGATGGATAGAGGTTGGGGGCGCTTATGCACAGAAATAGGAAATATTTACTAGAATATACCCAATATTGTGAGTAAATAACTATGAGGGAGAAAGCCTGGCTCGGGTTAGCATGTTCAAGACCCGAAACTTGACGTATTTTCACAAGATTTGCTGCTAGAATTAACTTAAGGGGAGTATTCTAATCAATCTTTAAAATACAGTAATATATTATATTATCATTAACTAAACTTGAGAAAAAATCGAAGTATGTATTTTAATTGCCTAAACTTACACGTGCATTATCATAAATTTCGGTTGGTTTCGGTTGAATTTGAGAATAATCCTGCCTTACTTTAAGTGTTTACTTTTTAACTCTTCACTCTCCCTCTCTGCAATCAGCGCCAAAACTACCCGCGGTTACAAAAAGCATAATTCACAACGAATTAGGGAAAACTTGTACTTTGATATTGTAGGACTGTGCGCCTTTGCGGGACTTGGATCTCACACAAAAGACTGAAGCCTTTGAGTCTATAATAAAATAAAATAATATAAGCAAAAAGTGTGAAAGGGGAAGGATTCTTCATACCAGGAACATTATTAGAAAATAATTAAACTATTCTAACCAATGAAAGCCACACAAATCTATATTGATCACGGATATCCTGATAGCGAATTACGCATCTGCATCACTAGAGGCGCCGTTCATTGTTTTTAGGAGTCACTTAGCACTCAGAACCATAGAGAGCGACGCAGCTGTAGATTTTTCGCTGAAATTTTGTATGACGCCGCTAAAGAATAGAGGACTTGCGGTTTCGTCGAGCCAATCCATCTGCCCTTGGAGCAGCATGACCGAAGTGGCTACAAGTTCGTGTTTGCTTCCTTATATATTTCATAAATATCATAGATACGAATTAATACCCGCTGAAGTTAAACATAATCTAGCCGATAAAGAAATCAAACAATTGATTTTTTTCTGTGCAATGCACCTCAAGAAAATCGACCCCACGCTCATAAGAAATCGTTTATTGATTATATTCTACGTCATTGATGTTTGACGGTGATGTTTCTAGGCCTGTAAAGAAGCCTAGAATGAGTGATCCCGGGTGTCCTTTAGAGTCATGAACATAAAGTTGGATATTTTTCATCCTGTCTGTGTTTTTTGTTTACAACTCCCTTTTGGGACGAAGAAAAAAAGTTTGAGGATGGCAATTCTGTACTACATGGAAGTTTTTGAACCAACGTGGTGAACACCCTGCCTTCCTGGGGTAGAGCGAGACTCTAAGTACTTCTTTTTTTTCGGAGTCATATCACTGATGATAACTGAATTTAAAGAATTAAAACCATTTTCGCATATTTTCTAGAGTTCTTGTTCCTTTGTTCATTGATCACATTTGGATCTAACTAGGTGAAAATAGTTTTCATTTTCAAATCTTGGGTTATAATGGGATGAACCAATATTTTCGTTATGTTTAGGTATTCCGCTATAAATTGAGGGTGAAACCGTCGGCCATAGTTCAAATAATCGGACACATGTATCATATTTTCCTCGATTTTGGGGTTGTGTCATCAGAGAATTTGCGATTAGAAGAAGCAATCACTTTCAGGGGCGTGCTGAAATAATGAAAACGTTGACAGGCAGACTTAACAACTTTACCGCAAAATTTAATAACGCAGTGCTGCTACAAAGAACGATCCAAATTTTATAACTACGTATTTTTATCAGATGATACCACTGCCCTGCCGTAACATACCGCAAAGTTTAATCTTACGAAACAGTTACCCTTAAACTTAGGAACTTATGCAATAGGTCCACCGCTTTGCCGCAAATCAAATTGTGCTGAATCATGAGAACGATATGATCCACGCACCTGTCGACCGCTACAAGGATTAAAGAGACATGGAATCAAACCAACAACAGGATGAAAAAATTAGCTCACACAATGCTTGGAGTCATTAAGCCCAGGAAGCAATTCATCATTCAATGATATTTGGCTCTGGAAGGACTATATCCAAATGATAGTCAGTGGGTAGAAGGTTCTTAAGTTCCGCGACGATAAAATGCTGACAATTTGGCACATTTATAAAAATGACAAACAAAGTTGACCGTGATAAATTTGTATCGCCTCATTAAACGCCGACACTGATGCAGGATATCGTATATTTCTACTATGACAGCTTCAATGGAT
Source organism: Hermetia illucens (assembly GCF_905115235.1). Lineage (NCBI taxonomy): Eukaryota > Metazoa > Arthropoda > Insecta > Diptera > Stratiomyidae > Hermetia > Hermetia illucens. The sequence goes on along the minus strand of NC_051853.1, from coordinate 60,160,305 downwards.
TGATGGCGAGAATATCTCGAGCAGATATCAACAAAAACTTTTCTAATCTACCACTACCTCAAATGTTGTCTATACTCGGAGTAATGCCACCTATCAGCAGACACTGGGTAAGGCTAAGGCGGCTCAAAGAGCAGAGTTCGAAATACAGCAGGTGTTCAAAAGGAGTTACCCTTTCGTTTTCGCTATGCTGACTGCCACGTGGGACATCCAGTAATCAATGCCCTAGACATTGTTCTACGCAGATGACGCTTTGTCGGCATCATGTAACATAGTTGATCTTGAGCGACTCGTTAAAATTTGATGATCTTTCCGAACGCTTGAAGCAGGTCCGATTTGGTACTTTCAGCACTCATTGGTCTTTTTTTCCGGAAAAGATACTGATACATACAGCGCCACACGCCGTCGTAGCTGGGACAGTTAGGTGAGCTTCCCAATCTAAACCTATACAGATACAGGTATCCACCATATCCGGTGGTGAGATTGCAGTTTTTCCTAACATGGGTTCTCTGCGCCCACACCTTGATACTCGGAATACTGGGTCCATCATTATTTTTCCATCCGTCCCTGCCGTTGCTCCCATCTGCTCAATCCCTCTCTTTCCCATCATTCCGGCTACCACATAACTCGTTCGTCTGAGATGATTTCAAAGCTATAGCACTCTTAAGGCGGTCTTTCGATAAACCACACTGCTCTTTTGAGCATTGCATGTGGTATGCAATGAAATTGCCTAAACTGACGCTGCGTAGAGTAGTAGAACTCCCCACTTTTGTTATAAGCAGCCTATAGGTGCATCGAAGGTCACCAACATTTGGAATCCTCCTTTCCAGGCCGCTATGCCATTGGCGCAACCCATTTGCTAGTAATTAGGTTCACCAGGTTTAAGCAATAATCCTAGCCATATCTCAAGAAAGATCCTATCCATCAAGCATGCTTCAAACAACTCTACAACTGTGTCCGGTCTTGACTTAACATTTAGCTTAGGGGTCTGTTTGATATACCGTCGAGGCCTGGTGCTTTGTTGTTCATTGGTCTACTGCAAATCTCCAATACTTCCTCCGTAATTATTGAGGATATTACAACCACAGTCGGTCAGGTTCTCCTGAGAAAGCAAACCCTGAATAATTTTCAGTAGGATATCAGGACATATCATTTTGCGGAGCTGCCTGACCGTTGAGTCTCCCCATTATAACTCTGTAGGTGTTTCCCTATGGGCTTATATTCGCCTCTGCGCAGAGTTATTTGAAGCTGTCCCTCTTGCTTCGCTATAAAATTAGCTTGTGTTCCTTGTAGACACGCTGCTTCACCTCCTCGTCATTTTTACCCTTTGCCGCTCGTGTGGCCCGATGACACGTCGACCGAGGATCAGACAGTTCACTGTTCTACCAACAGTCAGTTCTATGGATAACCTCTTGGAATCAATGAATCGCATGCCATTGCGATACACTTCGTGATTTGGAAGGCTCTCCTCAAAGGTATGCCTGGTTTAGTTTCCTGGTCCAACCACACAAGGAAGAGACCACCCACGAAATATCGGTATATGAGAATAAAATAAATAATACTAGTGAAATAGCAAAAACCGTCCAATGATTTCAAATAAGCTGTAAATGTTTGCTTGTCAATTGCTTTCACAGATCAAGCCGACGTCCTCCTCATCCTTGGCCGAGAAGCCAACCACTTGCCCTTTTCTTCAGATCAAAGACGATTATCTGGTGATTACGGGGGGAGATATTTGTGAAAGGTTATCAACATGTTTACGAAATAGGATGAAAATGATTTTTTTTCTGCTGACTACTGTTATAAAGGATATCATAAACAAGGGATTCATGTCGTCAAGTCTACAATCGATCATTGATGCAGACTTTGCTTAAATTCCCCAGTGACCACACCCTGAAAAGATTCCTCAGTTATCCTACAATAGTTGTTTTCCATCCTTTTTGGGCGGATCATATTTCTAAGTCTAATAGCTTCCCCGTTAATTGGTCATCGGTTTTCAATAAAATCTTAATTATTTATAAGGACAAAATATAGGCAATGTTTTGCTTAAATATTCCCTAAATATTGCCAAAGACTTCATTCAGAAATATTACTGAAAAGTAAACACTAAAAGTGCATTATCCATTGCAAAAGTCCATTCGAGGATTATCTCATACGATGCGTGCATAACTTGATATGCATACAATTCACATCTTTCCTCTTCAAGCAATCTTAAGAATGAACAATCAACAAAAGTTGATTTACTATGACAAATATCACTAACAATGTAAAGAATGAGACCTCAGTGGCCCAACAAAAACTACAACAATATCATCCAACGGTTTGCGGGTAGCGCGACAAAGTTCGCGAATATGTAGTATCTGCAAGCTCTTGTATCTTTCTGTTTGCAGATTTATTCAGAAAGATGGAAGAAATCTTTACGGGACACACGGGTGCACATGCGAGTCTTAAAGCTGTCGACGACACTACGGTACCTAGAGAGATAGATGGCTATGGCCTTCTTCGTCACCTCCCGTTTTTCCGCCCGCTCCCGGTATTTTCACATGTATGACACGATAGTCGAGTGTGACTAGATATTGTGTGCTATATTTACGTTATAAAATAACCGCATGGCATTATATTATTCCAGCACTTACTCCTTAGTATGTTTATACGTAATTCGGTTACTTCATCGCACATGGTATTTCGAGAGGAGAGAACGTGCGTCCCAAAGCAAAATATTGTGGTTCTGCCTTTGGCTTTTCAGGGCTTTGACGACTTTGTGTGCAGAGAGATACCTTTCCGTCTTTCCAGCAGCTCTTGGCCTTATGATTCTTCCTATCTTGGCTTCCGCTGAGGTCTATGGCTCTGTTGATGCTAGTCTGACACTACCTTCTTATGAGCAAGCTATGTGCAAACCAACGGCAGAGATGGTATTGAAATTTTCTTTTTGGGTACTCTGCGCTCGTTGCTACGCCACTCGTCAGTAGTTTGCTTTTGAAAAGTTTTCAAACAATTTCTCTTCTCAGATTCGGTTTTATATTTATCCTCATGCGAGGTGTATGCAAAACAGTACACAGAAGTAGTGCAAAGTGTTGGAGATGTGCAGATGGGTAGGTAGCTCGCTAGCGGATTTAAGTGCAAGTATCTTTCTTGGCATAGACCCGTCTGTTCCATTAGGTTCCTCCAATATCTACATAGTTTGCAGTGTTCGCTATTCTTGTCGTGTGGCATACGATTACGTGGCACGAAAGATGGGAGAAAATTATAAATACGACAGCGGAAAAATAGACACGACAGTAGATTGAAATGAGAAAAATTGAGATTTATGTTGATTTGGCAATGAATCTTTGATTCTTTGTTGACTCTATGTCGTTTTTAGAAGAGAATTGTTGATGTAAGGGTTGGAGATTTTGGTAGACGATTTCAAGAATAACGTTTAATTAGAAACGATGACTTAAATGTCAGCTCCTTGATAACGTAGAAGTAGAGCACATAAACACATCAACAATTTCAGTTATTGAAAGCAACGTTCATGCACTCCTGAGAAGCAATGTTTTGCAGTTTCTCGGGCAACCGAAACCCCGAAGAAAGCTACAAAAATCAGGGCTCTCTGTTAGGCTTTCCTAACAAAAACACGTTTGATGCATCTTCACCAAAATTGACGAGCTCCAGAATAAAAATTAGGGGGCTTGCATATGGAGCGATTACATCTGCCACGGGCAGTGATTCGCATCGCTTCGTGTGACAGCGAACATTCACAACCATCCCGCGACTTCTTCTATTTTAATCCTTGTAGTGTCCGTAAGCTTCACAACATCCGCATCATTTCGTTCGCTTTGTTTTGTCACTAGCTGACAGGAAGTTGACTTCGTTGTATGCAGCATATTTCTTTTTCTTTTCAATTCCCTATTTCCCATCAACTTTTTTGTTGTTGCGTATTATGAAATGCATTCCTAACGCTTGTTCCTGGCTAAGACGAAATGTTATGCATACAAATGCAAATGCTCGGCGATAGCGGGACTACGATTGAGTGGATGCCGAATGCCAGGTCGATGAAGGCCAACTAAGCCAGTGCTGCGAGAGCTAGTAGGTGACGCAGGGAGTCAGCTGACTCGAAGAATTTAATTCGGAGCTATTGCCGGAGAAACACATCCTAAAGTAGCGTAGTGGTCGTGCAAACAAAATTGTGGTTTTCTTGTAAATTTTTACTGATGTGAATGACTCGAGGGGTCCCACGAACGTGGCCTAATGTGACGACCGCAGGTGGTGGGCGTTTGTCGATCATATCCAGACAGAACTCCTCTGAAACTCTTAAGAGGACGATTTTGTTGGAAAAGAATCAACTTAGATGGACAGTCCATAAACTCACGTGGGTACTACTTTAGTCAAAGGACTTCTTCAACATTCCAGCAATAGACATAAAAAATTTCCGCTTCTTAGAAAAACGTGAAGCAATCAATGAACACTCACTTAGATGCCCATTATCTTTTACCACTGATTCAAACCTAATGAGATACTTCATAATGTCCCTAAATAATCTGTAATTCGATGCATCAGATCACAAGGAAATTTTCAAGTTAACATTTTGTGTGCTTCTCGGACATTTTATACCTGAGCAAAAATAGAAACAATTCACCACTCACATAAAATAGGTTCTTGTAATCCGACCCTTAAAAGCTCTAAATTCCATACTTGAAATTATTGTTGTTCACCATTTTCTTGTACATTGTCATTTTGCCTGAGTTTTCAATTATAGATATGAACCAGTACAAAAAATCTTCGATTTGAGGATTCCCTGTTCTCCTCCTCCTCTCTAACCACGAAATCCTGCCTCTTGATTGCGGTACCTGTGTCTTTGGTTTTACGTCTCGACGCACGCGGTGGCACCGCTAATCTTTTTTGTGATTTATTTGCAGCTTTAGCTCGCATGTTTACTTTCTATGGGTACGCATGATGTCCCGAAGTTTGGTATTTCAGGTTGCGGCACGAACCCACGCATCTTTTTAAAGACACATCAAGTTTTCTAAAATGACAAGTGAGGGATTGAATTGGTCAAGGGTTGGAGGTGGAGGATTAAAGGCACATTGGCTAACAAAGATGTTCTTGGATCGAAATTAACGATCGATAATGGCACCAAAGAGTGGAAAGCATCCAGAGAATGTGAAGATCTACGCGGCGGATACAAAAAGAACAATAAATACCTGGCTGGAAACGGCCGGACTGGCTCTGGCGGACGAGGAAACGGAAGTGGTCTTAATTACGAACTGCAGAAAGAAGAACACTGTGAAGGTGGAAATCGGTTGTCCCTAAGCCGGCGATCAAATACCTGCGGATGATGATTGCCGCCAAACTGAACTTTAGGAAACACCTAAAGGATGCGTGGCAAAAGGCAGCTAGTCCCACCTTGTTTTTAGCCGGAAAGGTGCGATCCACTCTACTTTACGGGTCACCTGTGAGAGGAGGCGCTTTCGAACTCTCAAAGACGGAAACAGTGGGGAGTTGTATGGTCTTCCATGAGGTGCATTTCCTCTAGCAGACAAAAAAGTGTTCGACTGATGCGTATGAAAGAGTGTGAAATTGTAGCTTAACTATCGAAGAGGTTAGCAAATGAAAAAGGAAAAAAATGAGCAGATTCGTTCAAGAATAATTATTTCCGTAAATGAGATACATCTCGCGCTAATATTCTTGGATAAATGAAAGCCGATCCAGAACTGAACGACTTAGGCGATAGTGTGATTCCAGTCAGACGAACACAGAAAAAGCATTCAATGCTGCTAATGAATAAAAACAGCCGAGGGCCCTGTCAGCAGGTCTTGTGGAAAATAATAGCAATGCATTATCATCATCATCATCAGCAGCGCAACAACCGCTATCCGGTCTAGGCCTGCCTTAATAAGGAACTCCAGACATCCCGGTTTTGCGCCGAGATCCACCAATTCAATATTCCTAAAAGCTGTCTGGCGTCCTGACCTACGCCATCGTTCCATCTCAGGCAGGGTCTGCCTCGTCTTCTTTTTCTACCATAGATATTGCCCTTATGGACTTTCCGGGCTGGATCATCCTCATCCATACGGATTAAGTGACCCGCCCACCGTAACCTATTGAACCGGATTTTATATACCACCGGACGGTCATGGTATCGCTCATAGATTTCGTCGGTATGTAGGCTACGGAATCGTCCATCCTTATGTAAGGGGCCAAAAATTCTTCGGACGATTCTTCTCTCGAACGCGGCCAAGAGTTCGCAATTCATCTTGGTAAAAACCTAAGTCTCCGAAGAATAAATGAGGACTGGCAAGATCATTGTCTTGTATAGTAAGAGCTTTGACCCTATGATTAGACGTTTCGAGCGGAACAGTTTTTGTAAGCTGCAGTAGGCTCTGTTGCCGCCAACAACCGTGCGCGGATTTCATCATCGTAGCTGTTATCGGTTGTGATTTTCGACCCTAGATAGGAGAAATTATTAACGTTCTCAAAGTTGTAGTCTCCTATCTTTACGTGCGGTTTGATGTTGTTGGTCGGTTGGTTTTTGGTGCTGATGTTGCCTTGCTGTTGAAATGAAAAAGTGGATGAACTATCAGAGCAGTAATTTTGCCAAACCCGTCTTTCGATCGACTGGATAGTAATAGTCGTAGACCTGGTTCGGGATACAATGACCTGGGACGGGATACACCGACGAGTCACATCACTGTGTTGTGAGGCTGAACTCCAAAAATGCTTTTAACTCAACCAACTGAAGAGCAATTTCGTGAAATTGAATGTCCCTAGCTACTTATCTCAACTAATCGAAATTTGTGTCTCGATAAGACTTGTACAAAATAGGTAATGAACTGAAGGAGTTGATTGTCGCAAAATGAGTTCCTCGAGGACTCATATTGGTATCCCTTTTGTGAAACGTGATGTTTGATAGAATGCTCGACTTTCGCGTGTCAAAGGAGACAATGGTGATTGGTTTTGCAGATGACATGGACATTTGTGTAATCGCGAAGTACACCAAAGGAGTAGAGTTATGCAGACGTGAAACCATTCATGGCATCAAGTGGCGATTACCAATAGTTAAACTGAATCTGGTGGAAGACGATACAAAGATGATCCTTGGAGTTACTTCAAAATGAGATAATTTAAAACCTGGAGCTAGGGCATTAACTACCACGGATTTATTTCTAGAAGTGAGACAATTCATTTCTTTCGTTACATTGAAGTCTTCAAACATTTGTGTGAGAGTTATGACAGAGAAGAGGCCAAAGCTACTGGGGACTAGGTACTGCGACACGATAATAGCCACTCCCGCCCCCCTGCTCACGAGGTCTCGCCATATAGAACCTCCTTATGTTCTCAAAAATGAAAGCGTCCATGAAAAGAGAGTTGTGCTGTTCTACACCACGTAGATTTAGATCGGCCCACTCAAGCCCATCCTGGGAGAGTGTGATCAGTTGCATAGCATAACCCGCAATGGATTGGTAGCCTTTCCTTTATATGTGACCTACCTACTGCCCCTCCCGCTTTCTAAACGACACGTTCCTGGCCTATATTGATGCCATTGAAAAATTGCTAGAAAGCATTTCGAAAGAGGGTCGGAAAAAAAGGACCTTGCTGCAGTGGAAGCGGTGTGGGGAAAAGTATATTACCATTAGAGGATTTTTAATTATTAAAAACACTTTGGGTGCGGATGCTCCAAGCTGAGTTGTGATAATGTACATTGGAATGAATAGAGTCGCTCATGAGATACACAGAGTTAACTCTGCGAACGGCTATCAAAGGAAACATTTTCAGGGAAAAACATATCGTTTAGTATTTAATTAGAGTAAGTGTGAACCTGTTCCTAACTCACTACCGAGATAGTCTGCCAAGGTATGATTGAAGATTGTTTACTTCTGGTTTAATTTGTATCATCAAAATAGATAACAGGATCAAGCCGATAAGGGCTGAAACTCACTGAAGAAGAAGAAATAAAGGTATATGGGTAATAACAATTTTTATTCGCCAGTTAAAGAACAATTTCGTCATTCCTTTTCGGTTCTTTCCCACTAAATAGAAAAGAAAATTATTAATGAATTATGAAAATTTTTATGAATCAAAGATGGATTGGTCGGAAAAGGAGCCGAGAGGCAATCCTGAAAGAGAGTCGACTTATTCAACCATATAGGCAGACGAAGGGAATCGACTTTCAAAATGGATGAAGATCATCTATTTTAAAATAAGATATATTACAAGGAAATCAAAAGTGGCGATTAGCAGGAATGAACAATGGTTGGAGCTTCATAATTCGACAGAAATAAAATTGAAATCAGCATAGGGGACCTAAATACAGTTGCATACTTCTGCCTGCTATGTGAGGCTACTATTTCGAGGAGGTTATCGGAAAGTGTCCTCAAGCATCGCATAGTGGGTTCTGTACACCACCTGATTACGGTAAGAGTATGTAGTGCTTTCACTATACTTCTATAAGTTATTGCGACCAAGAACAAATATGGACTAAGGAACGAGAAAAACAAAAAGCCTATGGAGGCTATGAAAAACGGTGAGTGATGCTCTTTTCTAGGTTGTTATTTCTCTCTCTTTTCTCATTTTATATATAGCCATCCTCGTTCCGGAGTTCACTGAGCCCATCGCTCACTATCAAGGGGTTGGACTGCAAACTTCAGTTAATTCAGTGTGTCGTGCTCGCTGCAAACATAAGGATGACCATCTAAATTTGTAAGTAAACTTCTGAACAGAAATTGTAACATCCAGTAGCAGCGGAATTATGCATTTTGTCCTCCAAACCATTCAAATATCTTTAGAAATTATTAGAGGTCTCCCAAGCTCTCTATATAAATATCTATTCGTAAAAGTTATCGTTGCATTCAACCAAGAGTCAACGCAAATGCAATTGAACACAGAAGTGGGAAAATTGAAAACACAATTCCAGGATAGTACCTGCAAAAAAATTATCTAACAAACCTTTTTCCACAAACCGGTGCTCAAGAAAAACTTTGTTAAATGCAATTTTCTACGAATGGCTCTGTTACAACCCTATAGTCTCTAAATCATACAAACACTTATACGTACAAAAACATTGCGAAAAGTACTTATTAAGATAAAACCTGTTTAGAACAACTCCAAAGCCAAATATGGAAGGCATTTCCAATTTAAGTGTAAATAAGACCAGTAATTCCACTAGTTGTTTTGTGCGGAAATTGAAAGTTATTTCAGAACGCCAACATCACTTACTACGCAATTTTCTCTTCAATACTGGAACGGGCGAACTTATTTACCAAATTCTAAAATTTTTTAAGAGTTTTTGTTCAGATACTTTCAGCGGACAATTTCAGCATTAAAACCTCATTGAAACCAGAGAAGCGTCAGCCCACACAGTCTGCGGTTTGACTCCTCATGCCTCTTTATCGTTGAATCGAAAACAAATTCGATGTTAATTTTTACATTTTTAAACATTTTATAGCAAAAAGATTTCCTTTGGAGGCAACAAACCGCAATTTACCTAACTCAATTCTCCCATATAAGGCAGGCTGCTAACAACTTAAAGAGGAAATGGATACTTATGGATACATTTTATGTGATTTACATTAATTTGAAAAGAAAAAAATAGAGAAATAAAAATATTGAAAGATTAATAAGAATTGGCTTTAATTGATTCAAAGAAGTGAAGGGTGAACTTATGGTTTCTTCATGGTTTCTGTTTTTTTGGTCAACTGCTAAAGTGATGAAGCTCATCATAATAATCTGAAGTAGTTCCACGAACTTAAGCTTTGTACATGCGAATCCCACTGCTTTGTGTTGCTGCACATCATTGGGAACTTACCTGCAAAAAAGAAGAAAAAACATTAGTTAAGTATGTGAAATGTAAAAATCAACACTAAAATGATAAGCAATGTAAAGACCATCGGTTTTATTAAGCTGAATTTGGAAGTACTGAGTTCCTTTTCCCGTAAATAAATTCAATTTGGGGTAATTTTTTTAAACTGTCGACGTGCAACTTTGGTAGATTTTGACCAAGACCAAGTTTGATGCCGCTTTTGCACTACATCATAAATAATTTAAACGATGATTCGTCGAAAAGGAAACTACGTATGTAACATCACAAAACTGTTATCAGCTTAAAGGGCAATATCACACTACCATCAACGAGTGCGTTCCAGATATACCAAAAATCAGAACATCACTTAACATTAATACATTCTCGTCCCACCACACAGTAAGGAAGTAATAATATTAATCTTGCAATAAGTAGTGTTTCGTTTTACTTTACATCACAAAACATCACCACCTAATAATGCAATACCGTTCTTCCTAGTTCATGTGGCGCTGGCGGCTGTCAAATGCTCTCGCTTGCAAATTCGTTAGTGTTATGATTCGCTGCTCGGGTTTGTGTGTGGTTCATGTCTAATTTTTAGCTATGGGGATTCTTTGCTTACACAATGCCGAACAAAGCAGTAGAAAAATGCATATTCTTCCAAGTGCCAATGTGATATCGCATCACAAAACATCACCACGTTCTTTACATCACACCGTCCTTAGTATAGAATGCAGTTGATGATATATGTAGGGAATATCACTGAAGTGATACTGCCGAGTGTAATATGTGATGTAGGTTATGGTAATAAAAAGTTATGCGTGTGACATTACTTTGTTATGTCATGATGATGATTAGATAGGAAATCTACATAGTATTATCGGCATTTGGCAACAATTACTGAAACTGGCGTAGCGCCCACCACCCAGCTAATTGAATGATACCCATAGTCTACTTATTTCAAGAATCCTGGTCACATCAGTTCTAGTAATTGTGGTTAGAGATACTAGTAATGGTAACGAGTTGGCAGCCGCGAAACCAATCTAATCAAACAATAAAGAAAGCAACCAATTCCCCTGGAAGATCTGATCACAGTGGCTCGTATCTTGAAATATATCACTTATTTATGTAATAGCCATTAAGGCAATGGGAAGGAATAAAATTTAATGTTGTTAGCTGTAAGTGCCCACTTTACTTGTCTCTGCCGTCTTCATCTGAAAACAGTGACCCTGAAGCTATCAGCGTATAAAGTGTCAATAAAAAATGCTAATCTGCCACATCAAAGTTCATCAATTATTCTAGAGCAAGTACCCGGAGATATGGCTACCCCAAATACGAGTCATTTTTGCGGAATCCAACATTCTTCTCGATAACGTAAAAATTCGACACTAAACTAGATATCTAGATGTCATCGATGTCGTTAACAATCTCCCAGGAAACAACAAGATCGCAACCCTGAAGGCGGAGGAGGAGTTCACCAGATGCCAGAGCCTCACCGTTTTCTGTTCGAAAATCATGTTCAGACCATACCGACAAATTGTTAATAATAAGTAGATCGTTGGATTCGGATACATTAGCTGAGCAAGTCGATCGACTCCATCGACATTGCTGCCTAAATCATTGCCGCTATTTCTTCGTTAATTACCACTCATGGTACTCGCAAATTTCAAACTTCACTTGGAGCTGGAGCATATGGTCTAGTGGATATTTCACATCACTGAAGTGCCTACGCCTATTGTCAGAGTCGATTTTTGAAACAATTTAGCTTCATGGAAAATATTTAAAATAAAAGACCCATCACATTTTCTCTCCAGACTCGGACGTTTCAGAAACACAGCTCCGAAACAAATTTAGTTACAGCCTCAAAGAATTCCCGGTTGTAACGTAAGGCCGATCAATCTTGTACTTAAAAATCTGACAGCTCGAAAGTGTGTGGTGAGTGCCGCCGTTTAAAAGCTAGCAAATTACCGGATAAATTACTCATTCTACACGACCAGGATGCTGTTCCTGTCACAGTAGCAAAACTTTCCATATATGCAAGAGTACACAAGCAAAAGCAATCAGCACAGATTACCCAGCAAAAGGCCGAAATTTTAATATTCAAATGGAACATAAACCAATAACATATTGTTTGGACCATGATGAAGCTTAATCGAGGTGGGGTCTGCTTCACAGTTCATCTGCAATATCCGCCCAGTAGTTGGCAGTTACTCAAGCAAAAAATACAGAACTTCTAAATCTTTTTCGAAAAAAATCGGCATTGAAATTGCCCGAAGCATGTATTGACCACGCAAGTGTCGAAAATTGGATTTCTCTATGGGTTCACCACGACCGCGTATACCCAATGAATTCCGTAACGACATTTTTAAAATATCCCATCATATGGCTCATCCCAGTAGACGTGTCACGCGCGAGACAATCAAGCATTGGACAAGGGCTTGTTTGGGGTATGAGCAGGTCCACGGTTCTACAGTATGTATGTCAGTTACATGGGGTGGAGTACACATAGCTCCAGCGATGCGCTTATTTTAAGGAAAACCAGCGAGCTCACGTACGCAGAGATCTTACGTATAGTCAAATCAGATATACTAGCGGAGCTGAACAGAAACGTCACAAGACAGAAAGACAATCTGTTACTTGGGACTATTAAAACAGGTGAAGATAGAGATGAAGCTAAAGGAAAATAGAAATGTCACTACGTGATGCAATAGTGGTCAAACCTTGGGACTTAAACGAAATCGCCATGAAAGTAGAGATCTGTAAATCTTTGCAGTTTTAGTTAGGACTATAATCGTTGAGCGAATCAAATGTATAACCGCTTAGAAGAGCATACGGTGGCACGCAGATAGCGTCGATAAGTCTTTCTATCAAAGTAGCGAAAAGGGCCATTGCAACCGGCAAAGTACGTAAAGGGCGGATGAGAAACTGGCTGCGAGAACAGAGTACATAAATCTTTCAATTTGGCCACATTACGAAAACTTTCACTATCCCGCCAAGCAGACCCCATCTGTGTCGCAAATGCGTTGAGCAAGGCCTTTTTGCCAAGACCTACAACGAAGAACCCAAACGCGCAAAATAATAGCGATGTTGAAGAAACTATCCTTCAATGTAAGTCGCCGGAACCTTTAAATAATAGCCGGTGAAGTTAACGCACGGGCAGAGAATAGAATGGGATAGCTGAGAAACCAACACCAAAGGATGGATATTATTTGAAAAATTATCACACGTGAATGCAATACTTATGAACTCTGAAGGATTCAAGACTTTCCGAAGGGGAGGATTGCAATCGTCAGCGATACACTAGTCAAGGACCTGGAATGGTATCTCGGCGGGGAGTACCCATACAACGATCATCATAGGAGTAGTATGAAGCCAACAAATAGGGTAGCGATCAATTAGGCACCTAACAAATTTGATGCAAAAATGTTCAAAGAACTATTTCTGGAGAACACATTGTTATCGGCAAGCGTAAAAAATGTATTATAGGTTGTGGAAAAAGTGCAAGCTGCATCTGTCTCTATGTCTCCGCGAACTCTTTTCCGAAAAAGAAATCCCAATTTCTGATGGAATCCAGAAATTGCAGAATATCGGAAAAGGGCGAGACTGAATATTTCAAGCGGATGTGTAATGAAGTGAACTCTGATTTATAGAGTGGTGCATAGAAGTCGGTGACTACTACTACTCACTACTAAAAGACTAACGCTCCCCACGGATTACTTATCCTAAGTTGTTGCACAATATAATCAGCATCCTAGCTTACCTGAGGTACATAGATCTCGAATGTGGCTTGGAAAGTGGCAGTTAGGACAACACTAAATATGTCCACCTAAACATTGCCTTAAAGAAGTAAAGAGAATTCTCCGAACAATGGAAGCTACAAAAGCTGATCCTCATTCCGAAGTCAGATAAACTAGAGAAGCTGTCAAACTGGAGGCTCCAAAATACATTGTACGCACCGTTATCAAATTAACCATCTGCGGAGTGCCACAAGGTTCTATCCTAGGCCCTTTACTATGGATAATTATGTATGATAGGAGTATTGACATTATACTTCTCTCACAGCACGATAACCGCTAGCTTCTCGAATGATATTGGGATAGTAATAGTAACAAAAGGCATATCATTTGCTGAACATAAAGCAAAAATAAATAACAGTGGAAGTTAGTGTTGGCAGCCAGTGATTAAATAGTTGAGAATAATGATCGACAGAAGACACATTGAGTTGCAACTAAACTAGAGCCTTTTCCATCGTTGCAACGATTTCGAGGATATTACCAAACATTGTTGGTCCACGGCATTCTACCGTACGCAGCTTGAATTTTGGCAACTGTGATGGAAAACACAGGAACTACGAATGGTGTGTCGATTAAGTGTAGTCTAGGCATGCAGGAGAGGTAACATACGTATTAGCAGAGATGCAGAAAAGATAGGAATCAACTGCAGAATGATAAAAGAAATGGCAGGAGTCACAAAATGGTTGTTAAGCATAACGAATCATTGCGGATATTCGAAGACGAATTGGACGAAGCGATGCGGAATTAAAATATGCGATAATTCAATTTTAGAGTGGAGATGGAGGTTATCGAACACAGCTGCTTCGATTTGATCACAACGGCTCAGCATACTACTCGAGATGCACTGACAGGGCCCAAAATATGGAGAATGTGGTATTTTTGCCTTTGTTCGAAATTTACTGCTTTTTTGATAGATTGGCAGTTGCCGCAAAAAGACATTTAATAATTGAAAATATTGTGGAATTCATGTTGAAGGCTGCCAACACAGATACAAAAACATTTTGTGAAAAAAAAACCAGGAAAGGGAAAAACCACAACCCCCCACAGTTAAGGACTGATTCAGTCCCGGGATGCTAAAACATTGCATCACCCTATTGAAAACGAACATACAGTCGCGGGTGTAACCTGATGGAGGTTTAAAGCAACTGATCTGGTCTTCCCAATTGCGGGTTCGAAGCGATTTGCTTACAACCCGTCATCCACCAAAAGATCAAACTTGTACAGAACCAGAATAGACAACCTCGGACAGAGAAAACTATACAACTTACTGCCTCCGAATGACTTCAAGATATTACTTGGAGACGATATTCAACGTCAAGGTTGCGAACAAGGAGATACACCGAGAAATGACCGAGAGTCGTTAACCTCATTAACTTTACAAGTAGTAGAAACTAAATTATAAAATCACATTATCAAAAAGATATGGGGCCATGTTTTCGTGACCAAAAGATGATCATCCAGGATCCTCGATGCGCGATCATATCGAGGAGCAAACTGCGACTCCGACGAACCTTTAACAGGTGTCGAATTTCAAAGCCCCACGGAATAAAAACCAACTTACTTAAAAAAATTGAAGTTAGTAAAGTGATTAGGTCAAATTCTCCAGAGTTTTAAGAGGAAGCCCAGAGACTCCTCAACCCCTCGCATACAACTCAATGGCGAGAACCTATAAGAATTATGGTTTATTATAAATTATATAAATATACATTATTATAAAATGTCGAGGGAAGAATAAGGCGCCGAGCAAAGATGACATCCCTGTTGAACTCTTCAAATCAGGCTGTCCATGGACCATGAAAACTATCGATAATTTGGTTCCTCTCCAGAGCAAGAACAGATCTCGCAAGAATGTTCAAAAAGTGTTATATGTCTTCTCCACAAAAAAGGTAACAGAGAGAACGCACTACTTTACAAGTCCTATAAAATATTTACGAAAGCCCTAGATAAAAGAGATAGAATGTGCGCCGATAAATCGATTGGTGAATACAAAGGAGGTTCTGGGACTGAAAGATCGACAACTGATCAGCTATTTACGGTCAGCCAGACGTTAGAAAGATGCTGGGAATTTAACACTAACATTTACCAAATACTCGTAGAGATCAAGCAGCCATATGAAAGTATTAACCAGAACCAACGAATACACAATAATGCTTAACTTGAGAATTTCAGCAAAATTGGTAGCCTTACCAAAAGGGCAATGTCCCATTCAACAGTACAGGTCAGAATCAAGAACAGATACCTTTCAGACAACTATGAGTTGTATGGAATACTCGACGATTCTGAGGTCTTCAAAATAATGAAACTTCGCAACTTACAACTGGCTGGCAATTTTCAACGTATGAATGACCATCGGATACCAAAAAGGATATTCGAAGGGAGAACAGAAGAACGAAGACCGGTGGCAAAACCTCGAAACAAATGGACAGATTTTGCTGATGAAGACAGTGCATCACAGCTCAGATTTCGAAATTGGAGGACGTGATTGATGGATCGAGATGGTTGGAGGAAGGAAATCCTGAAGGCTAAGACCTGAAATGATCGGCCGAGCTTCGACGACGAAAGATCTAATCACGACAGCTGAAATATTTTATTTCCTTGCATGCGCGCATTTTACTTGTGTCAGGCGTTTTACTCAAGACACCACTTACCGCTAAAGCAATGTTTGAGAAAACAAAGGAAGAAAAGTTGTACAACTACTATGATTACTTATTTTGAAGTCTTGTGTACGTTGAACGTATCGAAGGCCGTTTAAAGATTAGCCAGATTTTTTAAATTTATTACAGCATTTCCTAAGGCTCTCCGTTGAAACCCCCACCCCAAAAAGTAGGAAGCTTCAATTGATCATTTTCAGGTGTCGACAAGTGAAATGTCGAAGAGTTTAGTTGTTATAGTGATCTGTGGCTATGTCAATTAGGCCAAAAGTCTGACACCCAAAACTGTTCCCACGAAGGACTCGTTTCGATATACATACATATGGATCTCCAAGACTCAGTTTAATTACAAATAAACACTTAATCGCTATTATATTCGCGCATATGATGTGCAGATAAAGAACAATCTAAATGACTGGATATACGTGACATTGCATCCTTTAGGTCACAGGGCTAAGTATTCAACAATACTTGGAAATAAGGACAAAAACTTGTGGCGTTCCACACTCTTTGCTCGTCCGTAAAAAACCCATTTTGTTGGAAGAATTATGAAAAGAAATAGGAACGATAATAAAAAGTCGACGGGGCGACATTCGGTCGCTCACACCATTTCATTTCATGTGTTAAAATTGTGCACTGAATTAACAAGTAGCTCTTCCCATTTCTCCCATACAAGTGGCTGGGGGCAACCAAGTGACAACCTAATATTCATACACTTGACGACTTATCCAAAGTCTTCTCAAAGTCCCGTAAACATTATGAGGTTGGGTGAAGAATAAGAAATGAATTATATAGTCCAATACTGGAGTACTCCTCACGGCGGAGTGTACAGAATTTCGCCCCGGGGACAGGGGGAGGACAGCGCGCGGGAAGGTCCAACACGCAACTTATTTTCATATTCAAGAATCTATCAAAAAATCATCAAAGTGAATAATAGACGGCCTCACTCCTCCACTTAATTGTGCGGACTACCCTCTCGAGTCGTAAACTAATTCGACAAATTGTTCAACAGCTCCAAAGAGACAAAACAACCAACAACAGGTATTGAAGAGGAATATGGTGCCTGCACCTCAAGACGTACGTTCGTATGCCAAAGATGTTTGCCTGTAGGTGGATAAGTCAGTGAGCAACATTACAGCGTGATAAATATGCATGGGCCTTTGTCACGAATTCAAGAAGAATCGAAGACATTACATTAACATTTTACGAAACAATGGAGTGAAGTTTAGTTGATGTTGATGGCGATGATTAAGCGAGTTGTAAATTTGGCTGGGTGAGTGTCGGAGTGAGGGAAACAGGTGTCCACACGTGTTTTTCTGGGTTCTTTTCCCAAACTTGTGGGTGGTTAAAAGCCAATTAACAGCTTGGTATTTACGGAACGGCATGAAGTTCGTTTGTTAGTTGCATATGCCTTAGAAGATGTAAATTCGGCTTAAGTGTTGTATAATTAGCTAAGTCAGGTTTAAAAGTTATTTGAACTCCATCTGAAAGTTCTTTATGGGATCCAACAACAATCTAGGACTGTTGGTATTAGCGAAAAGATTATGTTCCCTCGTCCAATAAGAGAATTACTTAAGTGAAAGTTGTTAGGGCTTTATCTCTTTAATTGTTATAATCAACTGGATGTCTTAATCAACATCATTTTATTAAATCCGGTTTTATTGGAGTACATATCTGATCTAGGCTCAACTATAAACTTCTACACGTCACCTTCTCAATCCCATTGAGAACTGCTAATACTTCTGCACAGCATTATCTTCTTTATATCTTAAATCTGTATCTGACGTGTGCTTTGCGCAAAGGCACAGGAAAAAAGCTAATCATATTTCGAGAATTGACCAAAGAAGCTGTTTCGTTTTTTTTATGCTCAAGTTTGTTTTATTTCTCGCCTGTAACGTCATCCCTGTTTCAATACTAGGAAGTCCGAAATTGACTAACTTTATGTGTTAGCTATGTTAATCCATCCCCTGCTTGGAACCTTCGCAAGCTCTCAAAAGGGTAAGAATATAATTATTGGAAATAGTCGTAGGCATAGAAGAAATATGCAAGGGGAACCAGATTAGTACGAAATGTTTTTTGAAATCAAACGATTTTTCTGGAGGATATGCTCAAAGCGACTATCCTGATCAACGTGTCGTTCACGTATTTTAGTTGCACTACAGACTCATTCGCTTTGAAATTCTCTACTATGATATTTGTACCACATCACCTCGCGTCCAGTACCATAGTGTTCAATATTTGTTCATATTCGGAAAATATAGTGTTGGGAGGAGCATACCAGCTGCACATGTGGATTGCTTCCACCTTCACCCTTATGAATCTGGCTTCCGGGTGTTGCATTACTTTCTGAAAGGCCCTATCTCCATAACCTATACAGCTGCAGCGCAAGTTTGGTCTCCGGTCCAAAAGGTTCGCTAATTGTGACCATATCAATGTCCTTTGTGGTGTCCGTCGTTTCGCAGCATATTTCCTTTTTCCCCTATTTAACTTCTTTCAACATCTCCATTATCCTCCTTCCAATTCCACATTTTCCATCCAGACATTCACTTACTTTAAAATAGTAATTGAAAAATGATCATTTTATTTTTGCATCCTTTAATTTCCCCCAAAAATCCCAAATTCCATTTTCGAGGTTAATATTTATATAAATTTTCTAACATTTCAAAAATGATCATTAACCCTTGTTGTTGTTTTCATATTGACCAGGCCATGTTGGATATTATTAAATCCATTTCCAATGCTTGTTTCTGACTAAAGTAAAATATTGTACATGCAAATGCTGGGATATAGTAGGTTCGATGAAGAACGGCTGAGCCGGTGCTTTATAGGAGCACAGTGTTGTTTGGCATTTTCAGTGGCGACTTTCTTTTTATCAAATCTTTTTTAAAGAAATGCAATGCATGTGCTACACGAATCATTCTAGTGTAGAGTGCAAGTGAAACTTTTAAGAATAAATTTAATTTGAGGCAACTTTTTCGGGTAAGTAAGAACTGATTTCTAAAAATTTTCGCCTTGCATGTTAGACGCTATTTATAAATGACAAAATCTGATTGCGCGGTGATCTGAAGGCCATTTTGAGTGCCAAGAGTCAACCAAAAAGGGTGAACTTCCTCAAAAACCTAAAATTTGGCCAAATTGGCGGTGAACGTCCGCCCTCAATTATTGAAGCTCCGCTAAAGTGGTCCTCCTTTTGCGAACGTATCCGGTGCATTTGGCCAAAGTTTAAGGGTTTTGAGATAGCTCTCCCCTCTTGGTCAACTCCGACCACTTTTGACCATCGACCAATCAGTCACATTAGTCATTACACTTTCCTGCAGATGGTCTGCACAAGTAAATTTTAGTGTCGCGCAATGGTAGAAGTTGATGTGTATCAATCTCATCTACAATTCTCGTTGAGGACTCTTTTGTCCCCCGAGCACCTGCTGCTGCCTGCAATGTGCCGATATTCCGGATACTCCTCCTTTTTGCAGGTCAAATTGGATTGGTCCTACAATCCCCACTGATACGGCCATCCACTCAGCATTTTCTGCATTGCTTAGTCCTGTCATTAGTGGTAGCATATTAGCGGTAGGCATTTGAACGATCGTTTCAATGTCATTTGCTCCCTAAAAGGAAACATGACCCCGTAAGTTTTTCGCTGATTTCTGAAGTCCGATAAAGACAATCCCCTTCTTCTCTGTCTCTTCGCACTCTACAATGATCTCCTGTCTCCTAGCCCTTATCCTACTGTCCTAAAGACTTTTCAAATTGGTTTATGAATTTGTCCGCAGTTACATCCTTGGATTTCTTGAGTTCTAACATAAGGTCTCATTTCTGTAATCGTCTGGTGTGTCTAACGTTGTTGTCCATATTTGTGAATGCCGGATTCGCCTCACTCTTCTGACAATGTAGGCGTATAACCTTTCGCCTAGTCTGAAGATGATTGTTACCCCCAGAGGATACCGTATTATTATTTTTTTCTGAGGTAGCACTCCTCTCCAGGCCTTCGCATCTTCCCTGTGGAGTCCTCTCCTTTTCTTAGGCAGTGCGGTTATGTGCACTAGCAATTTCAGCCGGTCTTTTCCCCTATACGATTTTCTTGGGAGCTAAGCTTTTTTGCATTTTGGGGATTTGCTATTTATTTATTCAACCATTCACACTGTATCTCCCCGATATTTTCTGTTTTGTGGCAGTGGTTACCTTTTCGTTGGACACTGTAATGTTCTTTTGATTGGTACAACCTTCTTTGGAATTTGTGTGACATTTGACCGGGATACATCCATTAGCATACGTTTGGCAATGATTCGTTTATAAAACAAATAGTTCGTCTAAGGATTTTCATTATGGAAAAAAATTGCAAAACGAGTGTGCTTTAAAATTTGTGTTTCCAATGGGAGTTTTGGCGAATGTACTCTATCCAAGAACGCCAAAAATTTGAGTGCCATAAAAGATTCAGTAAAGGTTGGAGATAACTTGTCCCATGTGAGTCGAAAATTGTCGGTTGGCATTAGCAAGAAGAAACGATTTCAACATTCTTATAGGTCAACTCCGGCTGTTTTGAAGCATCTACGTGAGGCAAATGGTGGGAAACGGTCAGGTTTGTGGGCGGAAAATTTATGGATTTTTCATCACAATAATTTGGCGCCACATTCCAGTCTGATTGTGATTGAATTTTTAGCCAAACAAGAAACATGTCGTCACCGACAGATTGACTCCCTCCGACTGTTTCATGTTTCCAAAACCCAAATATGCGCTTCGGGAAACGCGCCACGAATTGGAGCTACCAAAAAAAATTCCCTGGACGCACGTGTACAAATAATTTAACAGTTGGGATACTTGTATTGGCTCAAAAGGAGGCTATTTTGATGGCGATAATAAAGATTTGTATGAAAGTACATAAAAATGCTGCTTTTCAAACGCAAAGACTCCTGTCCATCGATGGAACCAATCCTATGGACTCCTGCGCCCATTTCATCCATAATAGTCGAAATTTCTACTGAAGCACTGCTGTAGTTGGATACCAACAGCCGGGAATCCATTTTGCCACTCATTAAAACCGCCAGTACTGAGTTACCAAAACCGAAAATCCACTCAAAGTATGCCATGTTCGCTGTAAAAGGTAACATAAATCGTAGGAGAACTATTGGGTTATTCATACTAACGAAACGGCTGCCATGGCTCGCAGGCGAGCTGATCTTTTAAATAAGTCCTTTTGCTTTCATCAACGATTTATGATTGACTACTGGAATCAGCGAACCCTCTTGCAAAAGGATATGAAGGCTACCCCTGAATTTTCACTCAATGGTATGCTATATCCAATCAGACTCTTCGCATCGTTATCAACAGTATATTTAAGAGTTGTCTTCTGGATGTGTGCAAAAAGAGAGGCATTGACGTCGACCTAGATTAGAATCACTGGATATGCCTTTGCTTGCAATCGCACGGATGGGAAGCCTCCGCCTCCGAAGTTCACCACGGACGGATTTCGTGGTTCGTCTGTTCTTTAGCAGAGAGCAGACTACTCTTCTAATCGGACGACAGACATCTTGAATAGCTCATCGGGGAATATTGATAAGGACCTGATCACGTTTCGAAGCACACTATAAAATCAAGCTGCTTTCTGCAACTTGGAAGCGAATTCACAAGTTTAAGGAATTTAAGGCCCATTATAACGCTATAAGTGAACACGAACTTTCGTTTCAATATCACGATAATTTTCAGGAAATGCAGTGTATGTGCGCTGTGCCAAAGAAAATTTATTATGACTCTAGCTAAGGATGCGGAAAATGCTGCAAACAGTAATGAGTTTGCGACCATATACTGAATAATCGACACGTTTGCAGTTGATTATAAGCCTTTCGATCGTCCTATAAGGAACGTTAATGGTGGGCTTTTAGACCATAATATCATAAATGAAGATTTTCATTGGGATACAGGCCCGCAATGAAACCAATTTTCCCGCTGTTACCGACAGCTCTAAGCACTAGGACGGCATGATGCAGAACAATTGAGAGAGGAGGCAAACTTCTCGGAAAATCATGAGTGGGATTGAAGTACATTGCCAGTAATCGACAGCGATAGTACGTAGGTGGGGCTCACGTGCTACACCCCATGTAGAAGCTATAGCAACAATACACATGGTCGCCTTAGTTATTTTGTCCAACTATAATTGCCTTATCAATTTGTTATTCAAATTGATTTCTGTCAATTCAAAAACAATACCTTTTGATATCTGAGGTTGATTAGTGCGGTCTGTCGTGGATTTGCCCCTTTTTCGATTGTATTAAATTCTATTGTGAATTCAAAACCCAATGATATATATCAGCTCCTCGTTTCATGCAATTTGAAAGGAAGCCTTCCATAAATATATTTTGGATACGCTGGATAAGTTTCATCAAAATTTCTTATCCTAACCTCTTCTGAGCAAAAAGCTGTTCACACCCACACAAATTTCCACTGATAGATAGAGCATCAACCACTTAATCGCGTTCTAATCCTGGTTGGCTCAAAAATATTTACTTTTTCTTGATTCTGATAATGTAGACTTATCAGTTATACAGCATTAAGAGCGATAGTAGTAAAACTACAGCATAGCCTCCTGGAAAATGACATACTTGCATATATTGTGACGTCGATAGTGCACATCCTTCCCGCCAAATATCAAAGCTTTTACTGTACACGACTATGATATTTCTAAGTAGTCAGTGACTTATAGGTTATAAGCAATACCTAAACAAAAATTACCAAAACTGGGAACTTTTAGCCACGTTAAGAAGATACCCGCCGAACATCTTTCTCCTACATAAGGAGAACGGAGAGAGATTCTGTTCCCAAAGGAATAAATTCAACGCCTATATAATGACGAAATCCAAAGACGATACGTGACTGTACAATAAAGGATAAAATCAGACTCAACAGGTTGCGATGGGCGGGACAGTTAATCAGAAGGGAAACCCTATAAAATCAATACCTATAGTAGGAGACGGGGAACATATCGTTCACAAGTCGTCGACGAAAGTGGGCAATTCATCAGCAACATACCCATCAGACGCTGTCTCACCTCCGCTCCTTGAGCAGCGGGAATGAAAAACGTGCTTGTAGTGCTTGAAAGCTCAAGACCCAATTTTCGATTGCCGCAGGTTTTCATCACCAAACTATGACAATGGCAGTTAAGATATTAGTCGGTACGCTTACTTACAAAGAAATTAATCTAAATGTGTGGTCTAATCTGTCAAACTGTTTATTAGGTAGGGTAAAACTGTGCCTACTAGTCGCTTTTGCAAATGTTTGCACAAACTCGAATGCAAATGAATTCTCTCCTCCATATCCTAAAAAGCGAATTACTCATTGAATAAAACTCTCACCAAAACCTGATGATTAGCTTCCTGGAATTTCTGATTCTATTAGGTTGTTGCAAATGAAATGGCCGTTTTGGTACTAAAATTTGAAACGACTGTAAAGCTGACAAAAATTTATTTATTTAATGAATATAGGTGCCAGTTGATTCAAAGCACTTCTCCCAGCGAGATTCAGGAGCATGTGTGCCAGTTTCGTAGAAGTCCAACTGTCGGGGATTGATAAACCTCTTCATTCCTAAATTGTTTTTCAGCCAGAAAATGATCCAAATGTTTAAAAAAGTGGTAGTCGATTGGCGAAAGGTCCGGTGAATATGGTGGATGAGGCAGAGTCTCATACTGCAATTCGTTTAACTTTTGAACCGTTGTTCTGGGTACATGGGGTCGTGCATTGTCATGAAGGAGTATTACACCACCTCTGTTGACTAATCTTGGCCGTTGAGTACTCAATTTTTGGTGCATTTCCTCGAGTTGGGCACAGTATTTCTGTGCATTTATCGTTTTTCAAGGTGCTAAAAAAGAATAGTGGATAACTCCAGCTGTAGACCACCGAACAGTCACCATTACTTTCTTCGGATGGAGACTCGGTTTCGGCATATGCTTCCGTGGCTCATCAGCATCTAGCCATTGTACTGATCGGCGACGATTGTCGTATAATATCCACTTTTTATCACATGTCACTATTCTGTGCAAAAAGGGATCGCTTCTGTTGCAGGAGAGTAAAGAACTGCAAATTTCGTTTCGAAGGACCATGTTTTGCTCCGTAAGGGCATGCGGAACCCATTTGTCGAGCTTTTTCACCTTTCCAAGTTGTTGCAAGTGCCGGGAAACTGTCGAATAGTGTACCCCTAGCTTCTCTGCAATGTCCCTCACAGACTGACGTGTGTCGGATCCGACTAGCAAACACAGCTCGTCGTTGTCAATCGATGATACTGGATGTCTACGTGGCTCACTTTGAAAGTTTACGTCGCCTGACCGGAATTTTTCGAACCACCGCCGTGTGGTCTGTTCATTTCAACAACCTAATATAAGTAGC
Organism: Hermetia illucens; assembly: GCF_905115235.1. Taxonomy (NCBI): domain Eukaryota; kingdom Metazoa; phylum Arthropoda; class Insecta; order Diptera; family Stratiomyidae; genus Hermetia; species Hermetia illucens. Next base: position 60,135,721 of record NC_051853.1, on the reverse strand, counting down.
ATATATCCAAAGACCAGTCTACATTCGTCTGTAACCTAAACGCACTTCGTTAGTTCAATAAAATGCAGAAAATTGATATCTTCTTGGACTTGGATCAACCGTTGATTCACAGAAAGGCTAACGATAATAATACATTCAAATTTTCTATTATTAAAAAAATATTGTTCAGATGTCCTCTTCCTCTTTTATTTCTAACACTTTAGTTTGTTGACCATCGTCACTGATAAAGTCCAGCAGAAAAGCTAAAAATCAACTGTAATGGTAGAACACAACATCACAACACAGGCAAAAATATGAAAGGAATCCCTGTGTCAATTCCAACAGGCAAAGGAATGGCGAATCTGTTTCATTTACTCAGCGAACCTTTAAAGGGCTCTTTTTTTAAAAATGTCACATTTCGAATATGTTTGACTAATTTGAAATTTTTTTCAATATTTTTTAAACTAAGTACAACCCACGGAATTTTCTACAGGAATTAATGTCCTGGGTTATATTTAAATAGTAGATATAGGAACGTTTCCAAGAGTTTTTCTGTCCTATTGAAGTTCAAACATCAAACCCAAACTTCAGAAGCTGAAAATATAGTCAACCCATAAGTAACGCCTCCAAAATTCAAATCGGAAATCCTGTGGCGCTAAACGGCTACATGGTTAATAAAAAGCAGCAAACATTTTTCCAATCCCTAAGAGACAGATGTCAACGAAATAATGAACCCGAAAATATTTCGACTATGCTTACATTATGACAATAGTGTACACTCCACTCCACATATCGCCGTGGATGGATATTACTAGGACACACCACCTGCCTATTTTCACCCTTATTTTTCGCATAGTTGATAGTGAGAGTGAGATACAAATCTTTATATTGTATTTCTCCTTCTCTGTCATTATGCGTGAATTCCTTTCATTGCTCAATAGTCTGAACGGAATTACTCAACCAAACATCCATAAATTGCATTTTACCCTACTTTTTCGAACGCAACTGCGATAGAGTCGAGGAGAGAGCGAATGCTCAGGCATTCATTAAAGCATAACAATATGCAACGCAACGGAGCACGCAGGGGGTTGAGGAGCATTTTTACACGGGGTGCAATCAAATGAGAACAAGTTTGTAGTCTTGTAAGAATGTTACTTTGAAAATTCTGGTGAACGGACGAAGTGATTAGGGTTGTTGGAGTGGGTATTTTTTCGGACTTCAAGGGTTCATATCGGGGCGGATTAAACGTAAATGACCTTAATTGATTTCACTTTTCCAAGCTACTGGATGTAATAGCAATTTGCTATCTATACTGCCTCACAAATTTCGAGTTCGACCCTTTGTTTCTGATCGGTTTTGTACTTGTTTATTGCCTCGGAGGGTACGAAATGTATTCCTGGTTATGGTCCTCACCGTTCAGATTAAACGACCCGAATAGGATTTCATTACCGACAGCGTTACTTTTCTTAATAAAAAAGTTTGTTTGGGACAAATCAATCCAATATAGAACAAACCGTGCATCAGGAGTTATAAAAAATTAGCCCGTTCTTTCGGAAAGTTGGCTTTCTTAGAAATACCGAAAGAAGAATATTTGATAACTGGGAAGAAAGTCCAGCTGTATCGCCTCTAGACACATTGAGTGTATCCTAAAGTTCACCATAGCCAGAAGGGATGCAATATCTGAAATTATTTTATATCGGTATCCCAGAATACACCAGATTCCAAAGGAGTGAGTGATTTAATTACATCAGAGAGCAATAAGAAACCAGTCAATACACTGAAGGAGTTAGTCCTCCTTGGATCGTCTCCCTGCTGAGCCAAAGCATTCCCCCCCGAATGCAGGTCCACCTCCGTTGTGCTCGGACAGTCAAAATATGATTGCCCACTAACAGGATTATTACACAATTCACTTTTAATTGATTTGATTTCCACATGAGCTGCCCGACCAGCAGTTTGGAAACAATGAAAATCGTGTGTGTTGAACAACACAAAACACTGGATTCCAGCTCGAAATCATTCATGTATGCCAATTGTAAGTAATGCAAGTTGAGCATTTCTGCACTTTATATCGCCATATAAAAAAGAGTTACAGCATCGTCGACTTTTAGTCCATTTACGCTCTGATAGTTCACTAGCTTACTTGCCAGCTCGTTTTCTACATTCTGATACGGAATCGCTGGTGCTGCTTCTGCAGCGATTCCAGCAAACAGAAAAATGTCGGAGTAAATGTACACAAGGTCTCTTATCATGCAACTTTTCTGCTGTTGCTTTGGATGCTTTCGAACTGAAAAAACAACAAACGGAGCGAATACATGCGTTCAGTTCGATTCGGCAGGCCAGTGGAGCCCAGCCTCCACGGCAGACACTCGATGAAGCCCCTCCGTGACCGGGAGAATGGGCGGTCAGGCATGACTCAATCGATTCTGCGATGACATGTGAACTTTTATTGGGAGCTTAACTTTATCATCGACGCCTCCGTTCCACCCCACTAGTTGCGAAACATGTTCAGAATATTTGAATTTAATTGTTTGCAGTAAATTTAGTCATTGCGTGATTATTCGATGCGATATTACATTGAGTCCGAGATATGACTGGAAACTTATCTGCGAGTCTTCGCTTTAGCTGGAGGTTGAGAGGTTATAGCAACGGCGCTAAGTGAATCATTTGAGCTGAGTAATGAATTCGGTATGATTCTGAATTTGAAAGAGTGTTTGATGCTTTAGAAATAGTTGACAATTGGAGTGGCGAGTGGTGAACTAGAAACTCCAGCGTTTTACAATCATATGCCATGTCCCGAATTGGAACTCTCTTGACTGAGTTCGAGCTAGGATGAGATAGAAGCAGCCAATTAGCAAGACAAACAGGAACCGAGTTCTAAGGTTTCGGAAGAATGAATCAGATTCAATTTTGGAAAACAACTTCACGTAGAATCGAAGTCCTGGCTAAAATACACTGCTTCGATGGCCCTTCTCTTCAGCATCAAAGAGGTTCCTTATTCAATTTATCCTGCTCGTTCTCACTAGTGACTAGCTTTTGTAAATTTCCCAAGTTCTCTTGCTTACTTCCCTTTACACTCCTTATCATCAATTTCGTCAATTTTCATTTTGGAAGGGAAAATATCTTTTCCCACAATTTATCTTCGTAGATTTAGACTTGTGAGTTGGCTACTTAAGAAGGCGCTTAAAATCTTCCCTGCTTGTCGTAAGAGCCGACTAAAAGGGTTTAAGTCCTTGAGGGTTTTACGTGAGCACCTGCCTGGAAAACTTAATTCCAAGGACTTCTTAGGACACAGATTGATTTTGTGACCACAATCAGAGCCCCGCTGTGACAAGCAACAACGGTGCCAGTCTATACCAAGTGCATACTGGTGGATGCAAGACCTACCTAAATCTCTACCGAACTAAGGAGTACGGCACCCGTGTTGAAACGCAACATCACGCCGAGGCCCGAAGGTCACTTCTCGCTTGAGCATAACCAACAACCCCCATAAAGCTCTCACTAGAGGGCCAAACGCAACCAACCGAGCTGTACTCACATACAACGGTAGTTCACCCGAAGTATGAGAGTCCAGGGGCTATCCCGGTTCCCATGGTACCAGCATACACCTGGTAAGGTTTCGTGACCAAATTACCACATCAGATAACTCCCCGTGCAGACTCGGGTCTGATCGCCCTGATTAGGGCTTTGGAGCATTCGCCTACTGCATCACGGCCGGCAAGCCAAAAGGAATACAGCGTCTCCCGGTGCCACCACTATGGAGGTTCTTCTCGATCACTTGGTTTTGGTTTGGCCGACAGGGTTGACGCCCCATCTTCCTCACCGCCATCTCTGAGCACCACTAAAAGCGGTAAACATTTGTGGGATAGCATCCTGCAAATTTTGAAACTTTGAAACTACTCCTTCCGAAACGTCAATGACGACTCGGATATCAAAAACGGCTTGTGATTGGCTTCTAGAATGTGAGCACGCTCCTCCTTCCCCAATTCCAACGATATAAGCTGGGCATGTGCGGGCATGGCTTATGTGCAGTGAAATTGTGGGATTCTGGAGAGTACTCCTCTACGAACTGTCATATTGACCACTTTACAATCAGCAGCAGATATAGAAGTTGTCTTCTGAATGTGTATAACAAGAGAGGCGCTGACATCGACAGGGTTCACCATCTAATGGTCGCTTATGGTCGCTTGCGTGTCGCATTCACCGCTTATCGTAGGGTTGGAGTGCAGTGACCCTCCAGGTTTAACATCGACTGTTTATATGACCCAGCTCTCGCTCGCTGCTGGTCAGACGGCAGATATATTGATTAACACACCTGAGAATATCGATGAGCATTGCGCCGGCATCAAAAACGTTTTTTCGGATGCTATGCAGGTTGTTGGCCACATCCCGAAGGTGCGTCATAAGGAATTATGGATTGATGGTTCTATTGACCACTACGAGCGACTGCGGGCGTGACGCGCTCAACTTGGATGCCGTGCCAAATCCCGGGGAGTTCAACGTAGTATCCACCTTTAGGGAAGGGAATTTGTTATTGGGCTGATCAGAAAAGCGGAAGAGTCCATCTCTTCGATGTCGAACCGAATAACTTCAAAAGTGTATACTGCATGAAGAAAGAACTTGCATGTTTTCGCCAGTCTTTCGATTGTCCCGCCCGCGACGGGCCAATCTTCATCAACGATGACGAGCTACTGAAGAGGTGGAAGGACCACTTCACCACGCTTTTTATTTGTATCACATCCGGTGAAGTTCCGCCTTTGCGAATTAATTGACTAGTCATCGTAACATGCAGATACTCACTATTCCTCTAAGCAGAAGAGCAATCCCAGGAAACCGAAACCTTTCCCAGAGAATGGCAGAAGGGGGATTCCGCTATGAATCCTCCTGCATTGACATTTAACCTTGAAGGTAGAGGAATTTGAGGTCCAAAACGGAGTCCGCCAGGGTTTCACCTTGTCACCGATATTTCTTCCTGTCATCGATGACGTTCTTCATGCTGCCTTGTCCGGAAGGCGTAGAGGACTACAATGGAACATGAAATCCGTCCTCAAATACCTCAACTACAGTGCAGACATCTGTTTGCCCTTTCAAAGAGTGGTGGACCTTAGCCAAATGACTATGAATTTGGGAAGAGGCGCAAGTAGAGTTGGACTGAAACCAAGATTCTCCGTCTGACGGGTCATTGCATTGTTCCTATCTGCATTAATGGGCAGAACGTCGAAGGCGTCGATCAATTTGTATATCTATAAGGCATCCTTTCTGCGACGATGGGATCGAACTGGGTGTTGCTCTACGCTCTCAAAACCAAGATCAAGTTGAGACTGTTCTGTGGTGGTATTTTTTCTGTGTAGCTATATGGGAGTGGCCATGGAAGGTGACCACCACTTGTCTGCTTGATACTATTGCAAACAGAGGACTTGGTCGGCGCTCAGCCTAGCCACCTGTGGGCGATGTGATCAGAAGACCGGAGTGGCTGTGGATAGGTCACACATTAAGCAAGGGCGACAAATCCATTGCTTTTAACGTCATTCAGAATTACAATAACCCATTGTCCCAAGATGGCCGACGAATGAGTCACCCAAACAGCATTTGACGCAAAATAGTAGAGAATTACGAGCGTCTCGCGAAGTGATGGAGGGGGGGGGGGGACCAAAGGTCCACTGGGTCTAATATGACCTGATTGTTCTAGCATCACTTAACGCGGTAATTAATGAATATACTTTCGAATACTGAAGTACCGCGAGAAAGTTAGAAAAAAGCAAAAATGCATCGCACTAGAAACACACTTTTATTTTTAACATTTCATCAAAATTAGAACTTTTTCATTGAAAAATCTTATGTCAAATCTAATTTCCTAACTTCAATCATCTTTTCGACCAAATCCAGGCCTACTCCGCCACGAAGAACACCGGTGGTGGCAACTGTCAATCGAATTAACCCCGCTGCGCCACAGACCGGGTACAATGGCGCGTAGGTCTGATTGACGCGCTATGTCCCACCAAGGGATGAACAGCAACCATATGTATATTTCAATGAATTGGAAAAAGCATTTATCGACAGAAATTAAAATAGGCATACATTAGGAGGTGCAAAAAATTTGGATATACTAAAGCTTCGACTTCAAAGTAGTTAATCAAAGGCTCTTTACGATATCTTTGGAAATAAGTCATTTATTGTCAAACGCCAACCAAAACACGCAGCTTAACACCCTCGGAATGATCCTATTGCTCTCGGATGGTGTGAAAATCTTTGTAGGATACTTACATGTAAAAATGGAAAGGGAGGGGTCTCATAAAGATGTGACTAGAAAGCACATTTTGGATGACACCGCTCACAACGCTCAGCGGTTGGTTGACTTTGCATTCAGCAAGGACATGAATAAAAGCTCTGCATACTTCCCACATGACAATATTCATAAATATATTTGGACGTCGCTTGACGGTCTCACCTTCAATCGAGTAGACTGTCTCTTAATGGAAAAAAGGTCTGTTGTAAGCATCCTTGATATGAGATCGTCCCAGCAGCTCGCTAGGGAGGAGTATACGGATCGGTACTGACAGACCAATTTAGAAATCAGTGCTAAAACAAATGCGATTGAAGTTCAAAGGATGAATAATGAAGATAACGGAAAGAAAGGTAAAACGCTAAACAAGACAAAGACGAAACGATAGGAATGATAAGGAAAGTAGTTATGGTTTTGTGTATTTCTTAAGTAAGAATACTTTGGATTATTAGGCCTAGGTACCATATAGTTGAAATTAGTGTATTTTCAGATTTTTCGGTTGAGTCTGTGAAGGAAATTATCACTTTTCAGACTCCGCACTACCCCTTTTTGCATTTAATATCAGAACTGATGCCAGCTTTGGTGAGAACTTATCAAGACCTTCCATCTGATGACACATGGCCATATTAGGCGAAAAAAAAAATCCATCCACCTTTTGCATATATGGTGGGAACTCCTTATTCATGCGAGGAGGTTCCCACCTCTCTACCAAAACGTAATCGTTTCTGAGCAAATGTGTATAAGGGGCGGATGGACAAATAGACACAAAAGGGACAAAAAGATTGGTCATTAAAATATATCAACGCAGAATATATAATACAGTAAAATTCTAATAATTTGTGTGGTCAACGAACTGATGATTTGGTACGAAATATCGGGATTACCAATTATCGGGAAGACAAAATAAAGAAAATTAACTCTCTGAACCGATGTCAACTATTGTAAAATTGAAGATAAATTCATGAAAACTTTAAGATAAACAAATTTACGAACCGAAAACTATGCAGCCTCTGTCAAGACGGTGATGGGAAAACTATCAACGACGCAGAGAATACCAAATTTTAAGTGGATCAATTCCTTCAACAACATCCTAATTCTGTCCTAGTTGTTACTAGCCATATACCCCTTGAATTACAAATGAAGAGGGTGTTTAATCTATCGATGTACCTTTGCTTGCCTCTTTGCTAGCAAGTTCTAAAAATTATGTCGAACGTTTGGTGGTTAGGCTTTTAAACTGATGCAAAGTGCGAGTGTTGACGAATATATCGTTTTTGGACTGTCAGATAGTTTCTCAGCTTCAATCACGGTTAGGTTTCACGTGCAATTGGTTCACCTTCTAAATTTTTAAATAGGCTGTTTTTTGATAAGTATTCGTTTGGAAGCGGATGTATATATCATGTTGTCATGTCTAAGCGTCCGAGCAAAATGAAAACAAATTAAACCTAGAGGAAGAAAATGATTTTACCCGTCCTTTAGAAAAAATAGATCTGAAGATTGCCAAATTTGTCACTCTTGGCAGCCTTTGAAAAATTCAGGTATATCCAAATGAAAGGGTACCACCTTTAACGACGAATCCAGCAGCTTTTGATGAAGACGACGTCAACTCGAAAGAACAACGACGCCCACAAGGAAAGAACCAAAGGTTTCAGAAGTGAAATAATCTTCAGGGACGTAGGAGGACCCTTTCAATTTTCTTCGACAGCTCGGTAAGCCAAGGGAATCTGAGGAGACTTCAGTCCTAATGCCCTGGACTCACATTAAGTTAATTTTTGATAAGATATCACCCACACATGTTGTGAGAAAATTGCAAAAAGTGGAAAAGGGACTAAAATATTAATTAATATGAAGGGTCGAATTCGATGAGGGATGATTTCTACTTATACACTGGAGCACCTCTCAGGTAACAGACGATATGTTTGCAGGATTTAGAAAGAGTTGTACTACAATTAGCAGTTGATTTCGTCCAGAGCTCAAGGTTGGCGATGATACGATGTTAGCATTTTTGTGACTTGGACTAAACTTAACTTAATTGAAAAAAATTTCCAAAAATACAAAAACCAAGTCTTATCTTATGATGCACATAGAGAACTAAGCTTTGAAGTATTGAAATAGAGAAGAAAAGTCGAAAAATTGATAAGCGTTTATCAGTCAGATGGAGAACACTCAAGCAAAGTTGATATGGCGCTAGCATTAAAAGTAGAGTGTCCAATCAACAGTAGGCCAAGATTTCTGGCACCAGCAGAAAAAGAAGTGGCCAATAGAAAAATCAAGGAATGGCTAAAAGAAAGGAAGAAGGAATAATCGAGTACTCAGTTCAGTACTCAGTACAGTTCAGTCGTTGTTCTCCAGAAGAAAGACTGCGAACCACAAGTTTGTATCGATTAGTGCCAAAACAACAAAATGGTTTTCAGAGACTGTTATCTTTCACAGCTTGTAGACCCTTGCATTCTATGAATGATTGATTATTTCTGGAAAAAATGAAAAAGAAGCATTTCAGCGATTAGAGAGAGTCATGAGACGAGCAGTAGGGGATGACCTGATGAAGAAGTTTTCCGAATGTCAATTTCCGAAGAAAAACAAACAGACAGCTGCTATGCCGTGTCGTATTCACGCCGTGACCACTCGGAAGACAGCGTTCGAATCACGCTTGTGTTCCATCCTATTTTGGACTTCTTGCCGAGGCACATGTTTTGAAATTGGTGATGATGTTTCTTTCAAGTAAAAGTCTGAATGCATCCTGTTTCCAAATAGAGCATAGAGCCCCGAATAAGGGGGGCCTGCTACTTCCCCAGAAGATGAGATTGCGATGAATCCTATTTGACAAATTCAAGAAAGAAATTGACGTTCGAACCCAAAATACCACGATAGAATTCCAATTTGGAAGATCTTCCTGAGGATAAGTCGTCTACCAATAAGATCATGCTTTGTGCCCCCTTGCTATTCTTCAGCTCTAGCTAGAGCCAACCTTCGAGCACTAGGTAAACAATTCTTTGAGGACTTCAAAACAGATATTTGGCTGTAGGGTGCAGGAGTTGCAATCCTTCGTGAATATTGTGGGTTAGCTCTGGAGATCTGGGCCAGCTAGATTTTACTCCTCTTGCCCTTCCCACAACAATCACGGCATAAAAACGGCACATCAATGTGCTAATTAGGCTCCTAGAAGCGGCACTTACAACTTCCTATCTAACCTACGGTTTGCCGTAAAGCAAATGTTGGACATTCCATCGGGTAACTCTAGAAACAGGGTGTTGATATATTTTAGACAGTTACGAATAATGTTTCATAAAGTGATCCCGAAATATATCGATTTGAGCCAAATGAAACTGATGGCTTCTTTCGTAGGAGAGTCAAAGGTTGGGTATTACTTTGCACATCATTCAGTTATTAGAAGGTAGAGTTCTACGATCAAATATCAACCAATGTTTGCCTCGATGAAGACTGCCACTAAAAATAAGTTTGAATGACCTTTTAATTCGTTTTATTATTTATGATGGAGAAAACACATTATTTGTGATGGAGAAAACATGAATATGTATTTTCATCAGATACCGAAAAAATGTTCCGTAAGGTAAACATACCGTGGTGTCGTGAGGAGCTCAACGGGTACTGTATAAGGCAAGAAGAATGTGGCAGCTCAGAAGTTCCTCCTTAAAACACAACTAAGGAAGGGTTTTTTTGTTGAGAATTTTTTTTTTACCGAAATTGATATATGATCGATCTTCAGAAAGTGAGCGGCCCATGAAAGTAGACTGCATGAGATATTGTAAGAAATAACTGTTGAGTTCGTCGATGGACGATATCATATTCAAGTCTGTTTAGTACGATTCGACTGAAAGCCTAACTAAGCGGTCGTATATAGAAAAACCAGAGATTGTTACCGAAAGATGTCTGCATCCTGCTTTGTGCGATGACTCTAGTGAAACCTTAGACCTGCTTCTAATGAAGTCCGCAAAAATAGTAATTCTCACGATAGGAATTAAGGAGGTAACGTTGTATTTCTCGTACGACTCAAAGATAGTTTTGAATTGGTTTAAAGAGATTCCAACGAAGATGGTTAGTGATGGTAGCGAACAGCTTCCCCAGTTAAAGAATCTTGGAGGGTATTTCCAAATTTCGACTCACGTCCGATCAAAGGAAAAGCCAACAAATTGTGTCGTCATTAAAGATTTTGATTTTTTTGAACGATTCAAGTTTTTTGATAGAGGTAAGAAATGTGGTTTCCGTTCTTTGGGCATGTGAAAGCATGAATTTCAGCCAAAGTGAGTATCGTCGATTTATACATTGATTATATTAAAGATTTCGAAGATATTAAGAAAGGGAATTTCAAATTCATACAGAAGAGGCTACCAAACCTGTATTCGTTTATCAGCAGTCAAGGTCCGCTACAGGTGTAAGGTACAACGCGAAACACTCACCTTACAAATGATCACAAGCACAGAATTATGTTGTGAGGACGGTTAGGTGATGTACATAATATCAGAAAAGTAGTATCACATCACCATCACCGAGCGCGATACAAAGATTACCAGAAATCGCGACATCACCAAACATCACAATAACACTTAACACACCAACATTACGGTTTTATTGCCCAGAAAAGAAGTGATGATAATACCACTCGTGTGGTGTGTGTGTTTTGTAAAAATCACTAAAAATTACAAAGTTATACTGTAATGTATGGTTCGATACATCAAATCGCTCTTCCTACTACAAGCAACGGGGAGGAGCGTTGATGCCGACTACTGTTTTCAAATCTGTTAGTGTTATGATTCCCTGCTTTTTTGGCTAACTTTGGCCTGAACAAAATTTCCGGCGTGTGTGGAATAACTTAATTTTGAGGATTCGTTTCAGTGCCGAGCGAAGTAATAGAAAATGCATATATTTATAAATTGTAAGTAATGCTCATTTGAAAGGATTATGATTCTCTATACTTTACATGTTACAATATTTTACTATAATATGCGTGTGTATATATGACGCTGTGGATGGGATAAAGGCAGGACAAATATCACTCTAGTGATAGTGACATTCAGTAATCGGTTATCGAGTGTAATATGTGATGTTGGTGATATATCATCACATGTACGGTTAGGGTAATGAAAGGTGATATTTGTAATATCACTTTTCCTCTTAAGTGATATGATATCACTTCACCCACGAAAACGAAGTTTCGTGCATTTCTATTGTTACTTCGGAGTAATTACGTTGTATTCTTGTTAATACGCTAGACGCATAAGGATACTTTGCATGGGATTGTCCAGAATCATTGCAGGATGCGATATTAGATTTCAAACGAAGCGAGTTCCATTGTTCTCTGACTTGCAATAAATACGCAGACTTGTATAACGAAATATTCCTGACAGCGTTTAGCCAACCCTCTGGGAGAAGAGGTGTTTGCTTCCATTGCTATAGATTCATGACACTACTTTCATGGGAGCAAGCTCTTAATTGAACTAGGAGATACAGGAAACAACCGTACTTTTGGCATATTGTGAAATTTTTGATTAAAGTAGAATATTATCAACACTGATTTGCGATATTTTTTACTATAATTAAAAAGTGTGCATTGTCCCAATAAAGGGTCAGAAGTCATTCGAATTATCAAGATTACTTCAAACGCATATTCTTGATTAACGTTAAGAATTATACCTTCCTAACCATCCTTCCTCACGCACGGCAGCGGTCAAACAGGAAGTTATCCCGCCGATAAAACATAGAAACTTTCGCGTTCATCTAATAGAAGTAGAAAACTCATACCTAACACTAGTGCTAGTACTTTGACCCTATAATGTTCTACTGGCCAATATATCAACTGCAAATATTAAAAACAAAATAACGGTCAAACGACCGTATATATTTCAATTAACAACAACTTTTCAAGTATGCCACCTTTCCTACGAGTGCACAAATCACTTGGCCACACTTTTGCCTTCCCCCTATATATTATATCTTCTAATACCTATCTAAATATATAAATTCTCAGTTGGCGATACACAAATCCGCCAGATTGTGTCTGTATAATTTATGTTTGATATACATACACCGACAAACCTGGCGGAGAACAAAGTGGAAACACCTGTATGACTCATAGTTGGCCGCCAAGAGATTGTACGTTCCAAACGGATCGTTTGCGATCTATAACGATCGAATACTTTTTAATCTCTGCACGGCACCCATATAATTTCTATATTTTTTTCTTCTATCAAAGTATCTTTTATCTTTTTTCTTTTTTGGCGGTTTCGAAGAAAAAACAATGAGACCTGCGAGAATTATAGAAATTGGATTTTGTATTCAGTTGATTAGAAGATTGCATCTTAGCTGATTTGGTGTGTGGGTACAAGGTGTCGATTTTTATAGAAGATCTAGATATACTTTTGGCGCCAAACTATATAGACGTACCTTTGGTCACAGTAGTTTTCTACAGGTTTAGTGACGCAATGACAAAATTTCTAATAAATTCATTATGAATGCAAAAACGTTCTGCTGAAACGCTAGGAAGAAGCGCCGAAGAGGTTGCTGAACCGTGGTCTGCGTTGTTTACCACAGGGAAGGAGACAGTATAGTAAGTATCTAGATATTCGTATATTTTTTATTTTAGCTCATTAATATGTTCTATTTTGGTACGCTTCAGGTTGTTGCTACTCATATTTGCCTCATCGAACGTACATAGCAGCGTCTGCATTTTTTAATTATTCAGACTGTTGACACCCTGCCTCCGCACTAAGTTGTCTAGCCATATAAGAACACTGAATACTCGTCTCTTAAATATCGTTTCTGCGTCCATACCAACAATCCTTATTTCCACGTGCTGCTATTGATAAACACCACATTACAGAGTATCTACAATGTATAGCGAGTACATGGACAAACTGTTCTTTTCCACATTTCTTTCCTCCATTTTTCATTTCTCTTTCGCATTTCTTTTATTATTTTCTGTTCAGGTGAAATATTTAGTATTCATATGAGTATGAGGAATGTTATTTAATGGACCTATTAAAAACTTTTGGAATTTACTTATCAGCGGATGGAATTTCTTTATAACAACACGTTCTGCGTTTTGGTTCTTGACATTGTTTCCTCGTGTGCGCAATATATTGTGGTGAGTAACATGAACGCACATAATTTTATTTTTGAAAAGAAACAGAAACAATTGACAAATTGATTGAAGCCTGGAACAGAGTGAGTGAAGCGGGGGAGTACACTTCCTGCGAGGAAAATTGAATAAAAATGGGATATTATGGGAGCAATGGGCTTATGAAGACAAATAGATTTAAGAAGCCGTAAAAATGGCTCCTGCACTACAATGTCAAGTACTATTGACAGCTGAATCTGATAATAATTCCTTCAATATTGCCGAGCTGTCGGAAGAGTGACTTGCTCGTTTAGTTACCCAAGATCATACAGCGGCGATAAAACAAGATTACACAAAATAAAAAATAAACCGATAGTAGATCATTTAAAGGCAGTAGTAACGAATGTTAAGCCTACCCTTTTAGTTGAAAACGAACAAAAGTAATGTTTATTTATGTTTGTATGAAAGAGGCTGAAGACAATAGCAGTCCTGATCGCGACCACTCTTGGACTGCTTTAGAATATGATATAAGGGGGAATAACAGAAACAGGTATTGCCCCATTGATTTGATTCTAGTGGGAACGCAAGGGTCATTGCTTTCAGAGAGAAACTTGGATCACCAAGCAGCAGTAAATGGACGAGACCTGATCATCTCCATTTACTTACTTTGTCCAACAATGAACTTCGACATTGCTAATTATCTAGTGAAAGGCCTAACATCGAATCTCTAGATTATATAACACAGAAAACATTAAGATAAGCATTTTGTATCCAGTGACCCTGAAAATAAATTCGCCACAGTTGTAGACGCATAACCAGAACCACTGAGAGTTTAATCCGAGAGCAGTTCTACATAAAATTAATAATATTGGATACCACGAACCGAGCAAAAAAAATCAACCACAGAAGAAAGCACAGAAAATAAAAGATACCATTTTGATATTACAGGACAATAATGACATAGTGCCGCTGACTGTGAGAGAACCTGTTTCATTAGGATCGGTCGTCAAAAAATCTGTTTTATACAGATTCAGTCTCAGACCGTGTTGCATGAGGCGATCATTCCATTTTGCGAGCAAGTTGCTTGAGATTAGCTTTGCTATGAGACGCTAGCAAAACATCATCTATATAAAGCAGTGTATAGGGCGCTGGACGTTGGATTTCCCGTCTTCTAAGAATAAGTTCCTGCCTGTCTTTTATTATTCTATCCCAATTATATGATTTTCGTTAACCATTGTGTGGTGCATGGTGCGTTAACCACATCCTCGCGTCGTGCTGTCGGTTTGTGGTCACTTAAACTCCTTCCACGATCTTTCAAGAAGCTTGTGCTCATCTTCCACTATTCTATGCCAAGTATTATAGATCTAGGATGACCCACTCACCAACGGTCCTAGGATAGTGGCCGCCATTGCATGGCATAACTCGCGATTGAGTTGTCGATCTTTCTTAATGTGCCACTAATCCACTGCCGCATACACTTCCTGATAAACACATCCACAAGAATCCGGCCTACACCCACGCAATTCTCCATTTGTTTTTTTTTGCTCAGACCAAAAACTCTGACAACACGATGAAGATAGCTTGGAACTCCCGAATAACCGCGGTGACACTTTTCTCATATCTAGGATCGAAACACACAACCGATAACAGCTACGATGATGAAATCCGCGCACGGTTGTTGGCAGCCAACAGAGTCTAATTCAGCTTACAAAAATTGTTGCGCTCGAAACATCTCACCATAGGATCAAAGCTCTTATTGTACAGACAATGATCTTGCCAGTCCTCATGTATTCCTCAGAGACTTGGGTTCTTAGCAAGAAAAATTGGGAACTCTTGGCCGTGTTCCTCCGAAGAATTTTTGGCCCTCACATGAGGATGGACGATTCCGTAGCCTACACAATGACGAAATCTATGAGCGATACCACGACCGTCAGGTTGTGGATAAAATCCGGCTCAATAGGTTACGGTGGGCGAGTCACTTAATCCGAATGGATGAGAATGATCCAGCCCGGAAAGCCTATAAAGGCAATATCTATGGTAGCAAAAGAAGACGAGGCAGACCCTGCCTGAGATGGAGCAATAGCGTAGGTCAGGACGCCAAACAGCTTTTAAGGATATCGAAGTGGTGGACCTCGACGCAAAACCGGATGTCTGGGGTTCCTTATTAAGGCAGGCCTAGACCGGATACCGGTTGTTGCGCCGTTGATGATGATAATGATGATCACTTTCCATGAAAATTTAATACTATCCATGAGATGTACGATGTCTATTCGAAAAATTCAAGAACTGAGGTCAAAAAAGCTTCATTTTGCATAATTCATTGTATATTAAACTTAATGTTTTCTATTGTTTGTAAGATTTGTCGAAGTGTGGAGATGTGAAGTTTTTTTACTGCCCCGTCGTTTGATTTTTGTCGCCTCTACGCTCTGCGAAACATTTCGGCACTTCAGGCTCTTGATATTTAACTCTTATTGTCAAAACTTTCCCGAAAGTAAATTCATTATTTGGTCCTCTTATGTTCAAACCAGCCATGTCAATGTTTAAAGACTTGGAGTCGACGATCGCTCTCAATATTTATTTACCCATTCAGATTTGCAGATTGCAGAATGCTGTTACTCTGCAGACGGTGGCTCATGATCTTGATACAAAAGTATATTGTCAGGCTAGATCAATCTGTTGGCATTGTTAGGTACCTCATTATTTGGACCCCATACTCTACTTTTTCGGTTGGCTGTAAAAAGTGTCGAGGCTCCTATTTAGCAAAAATTACTTTTTATAATTGTGTGGTTCGCTAAGAACTTATTTACGCCAACCTAAAAGATCTCGCCCTTTTCTTGAAAGAAAATGATCAAGAAATGCTTGAATAAGTGTTCTGAAGAGAGATAGATCCTTACTTTAAAAAGTTAGCAACTTCATGTTTTAGGCAATAGATAATATTTGGTTGCCAAGGGCAGTTTTGAATGGGTAGCAAATATCTCTACTGGTAACTCCTTTTTTTTCGTACTTAATCATTTTCTGCAGATAATGGATATTAAATAGCTTGAGCTACTTTATTTAATCTGGGCACGTCTACATCTTTTTAAATAGCTTCAAATTTACAGGAAAAAGATAACTCTGCCTTATCACAGGATTTCTAGAAAATTTACAGCACATTCAATATTTGGTCCCCCATCTCAATGCAAAATATTTCCCACAATACTTAACTTCGCTGACCAGATGGCCATTGTTTCGTGCAACGAGCTAATTATCTGCTCTTTTGCATAAATAATTTGTAAATTAGTTTAGAAAAAAAAACGATTCAATGGAGAATACTAGCCAATTTGGCTTCGAATCATTATAAAACAGCAGTTAATTTAAAAGTAAAGTTGACTCCGTCCGAAAATATACATATTTCTCTACATTCTACACGGCGTGAATTACAAGAGTGCAGGATTTATGTACATAAATCCGTCGAAAATTACAATTTTAAAATCGGGTTAAACGCGCTTACTTCGGGCTTACAATCAATTGCTTCACAAAAACACACTCTGGTCGGCACGATTCCTTCCCAGACGAATTTTGAAGGACATCCAATTCGACCAGAGGATTGATATGAATTGTTAGAGATACCGTATGATCCACATATGACAGTAGTAAATCAAGCACAGTAAGCAATCAAGATACTGCCAAGGCGCTGGCTTTTATCAACCTCAGTGTTGAATTGGTAATTTCGGGTAAGGCCGTAAAATGTCGATATTAGCAGCTTTCGCAGTAGCTTCTCAAAAATTGTTACGAGCATGCTGCTCACTCAGCCCCTACTTTGCAAGGTATATTGTGAGCCCCCATGTATTCTTCCGAGTTTTTGATGCCTAACATCTAAAATTGCCAGCTTTGGAATTTATATAATCAAGAAATCCATTAGCGATATCGTGACCGTTTGATCAAAGATAAAATCCGATTCAATAGGCTATGGTGCACTAGTCATTCAATTCCTATGGATGCAGCTGCCCCAGGTCAGAAATGAGAGATGAAAGAAGACGTGGCAAACTCACCTACAGACGAAGAGTTGGCGTAGACTAGGACGTAAGGCAGCTACTAGGAATATAGTATTGGATTCGCCGACTCCAAGACAAAATCGGGATGTTTAGAGTTCCTATCCCCCTTCCTATCTTTGATGCCGGACCGGACCAAATGGGGAGCAACTTACTCCCTCTTTTTTTGCTCTACGAACCCCTCGTTTAGGGCTTAGCACCCAAACTTTAAAAATATTAAGCGATGGCGGCTTTACGATTTCTTACCAGGGCAGCCTCACCTCACGCCCTATTGACCAGAACTTGGCCAGAGCTGAAAATATTTTTCTGAGAATTGCGGGGTCCTAAGTCCGCATCAACAAACGGATTCACGCTCAATATTATTCGTAGTCATGTTGTGTTCTGCGAATATCTGCGAGCCGCTTCGGTTACGCTGCTCCCGGGGCAGAGGTGAGGCAGCGTCTGACGGTTGCCTCTGCCCTGGTGATAAACAAACATTTGTTTTTGGAGTCTACGCATGCTCTCCGGTGACAGTATCGAGGATTCCAAGATTTCTAAACCATCCAGATGTGTATCCGCGTTAAGATCGAGAATGATAACTTACGCAAAGTGTGCCCTTACTGCCTGGGAACTACGAGAGAAAAATGCGATTTTTCCCAGGGAGTGGAAAAAGGGACTATCGTAAAGATCTCGAAAACAACTAACTTTTTAAATGCGATAACTGAAGGAGTATTCGCGAGCTATTGGAAGTATGATCAATACACTGCAAGGTTCTCAGCCTGACGAGTCATCGTAGCCTTCCTATCTGCAGCACTGGATACACAATCGAAGATGTCGAGCGTCAAATTAATGGTCAGTGACTGAAAAAATCTTTAAATACAAAATATATGAGATTTATTCAAGTACAAATGGGACTCATTTTTGAAAAAAGTCCTCCTGGAAAGGGTGAGTGAACAACTTCTCTATACCCTTAGGGAAACCATGAACACAATGTTCTTAGGCTCCTTTTGTATCAATTGAAACCATAACCGAACTTAGATATGTTTATCTATGAAGCAGAGGAGGTGAATCCGACTAAAGGAGGAGCTTACGAGCATAGTGCAAAGTGTAGGTGCTCTCAAGGACCAGAGCGTTGAATGGAACAGAGAATTCTGTGTCGCAAAAGAGTTAGTAGAGACTGAGAGTCACGATCGCCGGCCAAGCACGTGCAGCAGTAAACAACACGTATTTATCAGCCTGGAAGGTAATAGTAACAGTTGTTGTTAAGTTAATTTCCGTTACCATCAATGTGGAGTACTATCGCGATGCAGCGAAATTGACATCTGGACTTAGTTTTGATCTTTTTGTTAGTCAGTTAAGATTTCTGGCGTCTATCATCATTTGGGACCGCTTAGCTTCAATATCCCGTTTCCGGCTTAGGCGTCTATGGAGCTGGACACCTAAGTATTTGAACCGTTTGCATTGGAAAATATTTACACTTCATTTCATATTGCAGAGCTTCCTAAAGTGCTTTTGTCACTGCGGATAATTTTCAAATAATGAAGACAGTCAGCGTTTCTACCATTCGCGACCGGAGCCTTCTCCTTTCATTCACTGAACATAAAATTAAATGAACCTCAAAGTAGAATCAAAAGCATGTGTGTCTGAGGCTACCTCTGGATATAAGGTCTAAACTGTTGTTTTGGTTGCAACTATTTTTCACCATTAGAAGCTTTATTTGAACAGATATCAGCATGGAGGATATTTCGGAGCCTAGACACCGTATATTGGCAGCTTGGTGATTTTCTCAAATTTTTCGATCGAGTAGGTTCCGAGAATGGGTCCGCGAAAGAAATTACCACTTTCCAACCCCGGTCTTCCCCGTGTCAGAATTGAAGCCAGCATTGAAAAGTACTAATGGAGACCTTCCATTTGATACACAACTATATTTGGTGAAGAAAATATAACTACACTTTTGCAACAATGTGACTCACTGTATGCATGAGCGCCCACAGTTCCCACTTTTCCACCAAATTTGATGTCAATTAGTACAGCCGTTTCTGAGAAAAACATAGACCGACGGACGGACAGAGGAAAATATACTAAGAAAATTGTAGTGCTGAGTTGGACATCCAAGAAACTTGATAAAGAAATGTTCGAAGCAATACTATTGCAGGATACGATGCCCATGGGAAACGCAGAAGAAAAGGTGACGCAATGTGCTGAAAAGATACAGAATGCATGTGACGCTTCCATGCCATGTCGCACCGTATTCAAAAAACGAATAGGCAAATTTTGGTGGATTTTCAAAATTGATGATTGTTGTAAAGTCTGCCTTGAAGGAGATATAGTCAACGTAGCAGGAACCTACCTGAATCGGAAAAGTTGCACAACCGATATAGAAAGGCGAGAAAAGAATTACAAGGAGCCATTTCTAGAAGTAAATCCGAACACTTCAAGAGGTTATGCAAGGAAGCGGACTCCGACCCATGAGGAGGTTCGTACTAAGCATTCATGGCAACAACCAAAGATAAGTGCTCATCGCCAATCACGAACCCTGATTTGCTCTGAGATATCCTTAGTACTCTTTTCCCACCAGTCCCAAGTGAATCGAATCTTCATGTTCAGGTACATCCCAATGGAATTCCCGAGGTAACCAAAAAAGAGGAACGGATTATGCCGAAATTAAAACTTCAGGCTTAGAGGGCATCCGAATAAGGCAGTGCTAGTCACAGTTAAGACTGTTCCAAAGTAGCTCGCAGAAATATTCACGGCGTGCTTGCAACAAAAGCTAGTGCAAATTCCGAAGCCAAATAGGCCTATAATAATAATCGTTGGCGCAACAATCCACATTAGATCAGGGCCTTCAAGTGCGTTAGAGCACTTCACTCAAGACCGTAACAGTACACTACAGTACACTGTAGGAGGCAATATGGTCAGCATTGCATTACGTTGGCCTATATGCTTATTAAACGGCATCGGCAGACTTTTCCAACTTTCGAAAAACAGGCATGTACCGATCACAGAAAAGGAGGGTAGCCTCTCGGGCATATATGGGATTTAGAAAGGCGAGATCTATTGCCAATGCGATCAGTACGGTGACGAAAATTGCAGAGGCAGCAATAAATCCTGCGCAGTAGTTACTCTAGATGTGAAGAACGCGTTCAATTCTGGAAACTGGTATAAAATATAATATTTGAGGCTTTAGCCAAATTAGACACTTCTGAATGTCTGATGCGCATCGTCATAGAGTTTCACCGCGAGAGGCTAGTGTGTCAGGATTCGGACGATGGATCTAAGACACATCGGACAACCTGTGGGGATCCACAAAGATCGATCCTCGGTCCTCTTCTGTATGGAATTTTGAAGTTACAGCTCCCCAAACGGGCGACCGTTATCGGTTTCGCAGATGATATTGGAGTGACTATCGTAGTACAAGACATCAAGGAAATCGAGATTTTTACAAACGAGGTAACTTGAGAAATCAGATTTTGGCTAGAAGTCGCCGGTCTGGCCCTGGCAGAGCATAAAACGGAAGTAGGTCTTATTACCAAACGAAGGAAGCAAACGTCGATTAAGATTAGAATTGGTGAACAAACCATACATTCGTAACTAGCGCTCAAATATGTATGTGGGAACCACGATTGGCCAAAAATTACACTTCAAGCCATATCTTGAAAGTTTAGCAATTAAAGCATCCGGAGTTACAAAATTATTGGCGAAAATGTTACTGAAGATAGGCGTCCCAAGGCAATGCCGTCGGCTTCTTATCTACATATCTTGATTTTGGTTTATAGAGCTCCTGTCTGGCCCTTGGAGCATGAAACAAATAGGAAAATAACAAAAACAGAAATAAATAGAAAAAAGATCGCCCAACCATGTCACCTAAGTGCACTGCGGACAACATCTGACCAAGTAGCATACGTGATAGCTGCCATGGTCCGGATCGACTTCTTGGCAAACGAGGGTCAAACCCAACATACGCAATCGGCGAATCCTACATCTATCGTCGACATTGGGTACGAACTAAAACAACACCGTAGTGTCAGAAGAGGTGGGACGATTCTCTTAAAATGACGCTTGACTTACAGAATTATCCCTGTTCCTAAGTGAACATGGAGGGTTTCGCGCTTATCTTTACCGCTTTGAGCGTGACAATTGAACGACATGTGATAGATTGAGGAGGTTGTGGAACACGTTGTTTTTAACTCCCCGAGGCTCGCCGCACACAAGACGGAGGTCGAAATTGTCACCGGGGTGCAGTAGTCACTCGAGAATATCGCAGACCACATGCTAGTCTCTGACCCATCTTAGAGGGCCATGGAAAAACTAATGAAGATGATACACAATACGCTAAGGAAAGAGGAACTTCGGGGGAAGATGATAAGTACCAATTCGAGCCGCAATTCGTAACAGATCCTGCTCCGCGATGTAATACCGAAATGACAATCAAGCGAAGTATGCAAATTGGAAGCAAGTGGTTTTAGTGAGTAAAATTCTCACATAACCATACAGCAGAAGCCAACGATAGGTTTTGAATTTTTCCATTTTCCAACGCCAAAAAAGAGGCAAACAGATAGTAGACCGATTTAAATAAGGTTTACACAAAACTTTAAAAATAACACTTGCTTGTGTTTGATACCCTCCTAGTTCTTATCCGGCCAGTTTTGGCTAGCTTTTGTTCGGCTTCTGTGCCAATTCCACCGTCAACCATCAAGTTGAAGATGTTTCGCACTAATGTCCTGCCTGTATTGCGGAATGGCGTATGAAAGGTCACCACTATTCCACTCGAAAACTCCAAGCTTTCGTTGAGCCTTATCAGTGGCGTGTACTTACTTGAGACAATATACTTCGGCCGATTACTCTTGTATGTGTTGATTAGAAGGCCCAAGTGGCAGTAGATAGGTCACACTCTGAGGGACGAGAGTGATAATTTTATCATGCAATGATGAAAATCAAAATATTTGGATTTTGTCCAGGGAATTTGAGAAGCTGAAAAGTTGAGCGTGAGGCGGCAATCTGGATATAGAATCTCGCCCCTTGTCAAGTATTTATGGAGACCGTGGCCGCTGGTCTACGCTGGAACTACGCTTTGGGAAGGTCACTCTTCAGCTGTCTGCTGAATATGTATTTCATAATGGTGATGGTTTATTCTATTAGGAGCCACACAGTTTATGTATAGATGTAAAGAAGGAGAATGAGGAGTCAAAACGCACAAATTTCAAGTGAGGAAAGTTTCATTTTGAGAAACATTCAAAAAATCTGGACAAAATCATGAAGATGCTTCTAAATAAAATCGAGGCCTCAAAATACATTTCATATCGATCTCTGTTCAAATGAAATTAATAACGGTATATTATTATAAAATTGTAGGCCTATGAAGCACAATACAGGGCAAATACTGGAAAGTTTGGAGAGAATCCTACTTTTATTAGAAGAATTGTAATCGACTGAAGTGCGAGTATCACATTAAAGTGAATAATGTAACTTATGAAATTCAGATATACAATTCCACCCTGCGGAGCGTTGTGACCGTAAGCGCGCAGGCTCTGGCTTTTGCTGACTTAAGCTTAGGCAAATACTTTGTTTGAATAGTTGCCTCTACCCTTTTGACGGTCAGACTTTTTTGAATGGGAATCTTACAGCTGAGACGAGAGTTTGGAATGGATACGTAGCTTAGTGATAATGTTGGAGTTCAGCCTTTTAAATACGCTAGTAGCAACTACAAATAGGTCCTAACCCTTCTCTAGTAATCCTGGAGTAGCAGACAGTGCGTACTGTAACCAATATTTACCCCTTCTGGACTTGACTTATAAGACCCTGACCTGATGTACCTGAAAATTCAGAAGAGTGTTCCAAAGCCTATATAATTTGTCCCTATCACCGGGGAAACCTTTGGCGCCAAATATGTACAAAGCCTACTATACCTTACCGTGATATAATCCAAGCACCGAAGGCAATGTATCACTTTCCCACTGGTCGACTCCAGCTAGACACACACTCAGGCACAATTTATAGAAAATTAAGACTTATTTCTTCTTTTTCTCTCTTTCTCAAACTGAAAATTAACACGAGTGCTGGTTTCTGCGTCACACTAACTAAATATGTATACACTATGCACACCCGACGTAGACGGAATATGAGTCAAGTTGGACAGGTAAGCGCAACTTGAAAGATATGAGCGCGATCTTACACAAACAGACCAGGCTAAATTCAAAGAAAAAAACCATTAACCGAATTGCATTCACCATATATATATACACAGTGGCAACCAGCTCGAAATCAACGTCGGAAAAACTCAAAACTCAGATTAGATATCACAAACGAGTGCGCGCAACGCTCGATGCGATTAAAGAAAAAGGTTTCGCGGATTAAACACACGCGAGAGAGATCATGGCTCTTTGGAACAGCTGCTTCACGACCGTGTGTGGAGCATTCGAGTGATCTTGCTTGATTTCGGCAGAGCTTGGGGCCGAAAAAATGGAAAAAATCAACTTAGCCGAATACACTTTATTGCTACTATCATTCACTGATCGAACACAAAAAGTATACTAACAAGAAGTTGGCGCAAACTCAAAGCGGGGCACCTTCCCAAGAAGTTGCCTCTGCGAGGGAGAAGATCGTCGAGTATATGTGTAGCATATAGTCAAGCACACGATCGTAAGAATAAGAAAGGTTCATTCTTGCGCCCGGAGACGTCTTGAGGGAGAACTGGCGCTGCCGTGCTTCTTATGTGCTAAAGTGCGCTGCTCCCCATCGTACGGAAGAGCGATAGTCGCGGACTGCATCTTCTAGAACTAGCCAAATTTAAGATACAAGCCTAGAATTGGTTGAGCTGACAGAATTTGGATATATGAGATTTGCATGGAGGGTTATGCAAATGGGTGGCTCCAATATTAGTTTTTGAGCCATCTAGGTAGTGCTAGACTACAGCAGAGTTTTACCAGAGAGATGGAAGGAACCAAACTATATGTACGAGGACATATCCCTAAGTACCGTACATCAAGCCGTCTGGCCATCTGAGCCCAGCATCCATTTCATTCTCTCGGTCCTTTAGCGAAATCTCATCTTGTTTCTGTAACGCAAGCCTACTACGATTATGATCCAGCTCTTCATATAGCGATCGTGTGCTCGAAGAAAACAAGTTTTCTTCTTACTTGTGTGTGCAACATGCGCGCCTATACAACATCCCCGTCCTCCAGTTACGTCCGAAGAGTGCTCTTCGACTTCTTCGGTTGATAACCATCAACAGCTAAGAGACGATAGAAAAAAGGTAAAATGAGTAATGAAGATTAACCAGAAAAGAAATGATACAGACAAACTCTAGAGAAAGACGGCGCACTTCAGATACTTGGAAAGTTGTACAGCTCTCAAGGGATGATGCTGCTGCATGCAAGAAACGTAGGTGAAAGATAAGTGGCAATCGAAGATGTTGATTCTTGGTGGTTTGAGGAAACTTCTTGACGTTGTTGTTGTGCTGATGCTACAATATCGTGAGCCATATCTGGAAGCTAATCATAAAGACGTACACCTCCAAGTGATTTGGTCTCAATCGGCCACTCACATTCTGCTACCACGTTTAGTTTGTTGTCATAACAGCTACCGGTTCTTGCAGCCAGTCGATGTGGGCTCGCCCAACGGAGAAATTAAGGGACGCCAAAATAGGCTCAAGTTTATGCTGAAATGGTAGGTCAGACCCAGCATGTAACAGGTATGGTCAAAAAATGTGTACGGACGATCTAGAGGTTCACTTCCCTACAGCAGGGCAACCTCAGAGCTTTCAACTAGTTACACCCCAGCGACCTGTTTTCCAGATGGGCGCCAATCATCATTTGACTCCATCTCGCGTAACAAGCGCACATGGACAAGATCAATGTGAACCTATGCCCGAATATTGTGGTCATACGCACTCGTAGCCATACTCAGAGCCGAACAATATATGATAATTATGCTGGATGAGTAATCGTTAAAGGTTTTTTTCATTTTTCTTTGTTTACTATTTCATTTTCAACTCATATCATGATCGGATTTTATAGCTTCCAGATGAGTAGAATTTAAAGTCGTTTCAAGCTCAATTGTCGGGACTTAATTTCGTTTTCATCACTACAATGTAATTGTGTTGATGCCAGTATTGATGCAAGCTCTTTGCAGCCTGAATAGACCCCAGAAAATCTTGATCGTTGGAGCTTCCTCAGTAGATGATGGAGCATTGATTTATGTCGACTTTAGGCAATCGTGGCGTCTCGTAATTCACATTAAATTGAAATGGTCAACAAATTTATGAAGAAATGCTTGTGGTAGCTTGGCTTGGAGTGATGCCCTGTTAGCATCCACCTACGCCGAACTTACTCCCTTGCTTCCAAACAATGTACTACTCATGAATGTGGCGATAAATCATTTCGGTTTGAAAGGTCGTAGTGAAGCTGTTGATGCAAAAATTATGTTTGAATGGTTATTCGATTATGTGGTGATGCTTCAGTGACACCCACGTATTTATTTCTGACAAACCAAGTTGCAATTTGGTAGATCCGACGACATGAGTAAGGAAATGTTACATAAAATCTGCAATGCAAATTGCTTCCTTGTTTGCGCGCATTATTCGCGTGAATTGAGAACCGACCGTTTGGGTTGATTGTGCATTGAAAAATCTATTCTAAATTCATGTAATAGATACTCGGTCACACTTGCAGTTTAAAATTTAATAGGTTATCCACGAAATATATGCACAGGTTAAATTTACAACCCCATCTTCAGAGGTTGTGAGGAAGACATGGAGGAAGGGAAAGCCGTCCTCTTCAACGACAATAAATCCTCGGGGTGTCAAAGTCGCGTTGTTTGATATCATCATGGTAATGAGGAAAACGAAGCCCCCCCTTCTTTCCGTAAAAGAATTTGAGAAATCCTCCCTAAAAACTCAGTGCTACAAAATTCGGCTATTGTTAGAGTAGGTCTAATATTCAAGCGAAGCGAAAAGGGAAACGAGAGAGCCCGTCTCTGATATCTCGTTAACCAATAGCAGCAGTCGTGCCTTCTTAAAATGTTATAACATCGCCAAATAGGATGTTTTGATATCATCATGAAAAAGTTTGATTTTACATCCTCACCGCCGGAAAGGGGTGAGAGGGATATGCAGAAGAGACAATGCACCAAGGCAAAAAAGGAGGGGGGGGGGGGGGGGGAGAAGAGGGCAGCTTCCCTCGAAACCAAGCCAAGCCAAGCCTACCAAATCGTGGGAAGAATTGCCCTACCCATAAGCTGATTTGTGATATAAAAATAATCACAATTTCGAAGTGGCGTAACTCTGTAACCGCGCAGTTTTATAGAGAGAATAAAGAGTAAAACCTTCTTCCCTTCCCGGTCTAGTCTGATTATAATAATCGTTGGCGCGACAATCGAATTGGATCAATCTCTTATTATTATTCAGGTTAAAGTTGAATAATTCAGCAAGCCTTCACACGATCTCTTCGTGGTGGCCGCTGGAAACCGTCCTCGGACGGGCCAAGAGTGTGACGTGTGTAGATCTGTTTGCCTGCCGGTCATGTCTTAGGTTCAAATGCATCTGGCGGGGCGACGTACCAAAACAACAGCGCGGGGATCGTCCTTCCTGCACTGAAAAGGTGCTAACAAGACTCCAAACCAAGGTGGAACAGCATACGCCGAGGGCTTGTGGCCAATGGGGAGCTTGGTCTTTAGTATGCAAACTATGAATAGATTGGTCTCCTTCAATTTTAAAAAAGATCCTCTTCCTGGTGGCTAACCAGGATGGACATTTTTCCCGGACTACTCGTGGAATGATAGAAGAAAAAGAAAGCTGTGATGCGAGGCGCATCATTGTAGGGCGAGCTACTCGCATCGAGCCAAGAGACAGTATCCATCGAAAGCAGTACAGTCGATCGCAGCCGTATCACCGCTGTGCAGAAACCAACCGCAGGGACCTCCGGCAGACGGCAGACGGTCTAATGGTTTCCAGCTTGGAATCTGCTGTCGTCGAGCCGGCTATAGCGATTACCAACCATAGTACTCCCAACTCGAAACTGTCAACGTCGGGGAGGCCTCAAAAGCAAGGGGTGGCAAGAATGTCGGTCATCGGAAACTGGCTAAGAAGTGAAGGTCCACTGGAATTCTGCTCAGGAGGCAGTAAAGGAGGTCCATACATATTCTGAGAAAGTTTGCGAAGAATAAGGAGGCGGCACTGTCGACGAGCGGGATGGATGAAAAGGACCTCGCTACTTACCAGACGATTGCCGAAAAATATGACAGCAAAAGCCTGGGAATCAACCAAAAGCCTTCAAATGCAATCGATCGCAAGACGAGGTCAAACAATAACTCAAGCGGAGCAGAGTGTGCAAGACGCCAGACGCTCGGACGCCAAGCAACCTGTGCAAACCGGTAAGTAGCAACAGTTGGCCAACCAGTCACTTACATGTAGCGCTGGCGGATGGGAATTCCATCAGCGGCAAACTAGCGTTGGAGGAATCAACCAGTGCTGAAGCCAAACTGTCGGAGAAGGTGAAACATAGAGGATTTACCCCTGCTTCGATTCCTCTCAGATGACCCGTGGACCTTATAGCATGCAAGGACCAACTCTGGGGAAACTTTTTCGGTTCGTGTGTCACAAAGTTCAGCGACCCCTGAAAGGACGTAACGTCAAAGTCAACCCCTACGCATGGATAAGGGCAAGCTCGTCTGATCCTTGCGCCTTTAAAACCCTTGGATTCCTTTTCTACTTCGTATAAACGGAGTGCTTGGAGGCACTGGAAAAGGCGAATCATTAAGTTAGTTCGAAGGCAGGAATGCAAAGGTATTATAGAAATGTTCCGCTCCGCGAAACCGAACGAAGACCTGGATCTAGGTGTTGAAGGAGATGAAGATCGACGGGGACTGACAATCCTGTTAAAGATTGCGCAGATAAATCGAAGTGCGGCTGAGCTAATCTGCTGGATGTTCTTTTGAAGGAAGACATCGTCATCGCACTAATACCAAATCAAATATTATAATTTTTTCCACAGCACAAGAGACACTAATCGGGGCAGACCTAGAGCATGTATGGTTGCCAGGAAGAGTCAGCAGGTTTCTCTGAATCCGGATCTTAGTTCCAGTGACTGTGAGTCGTGGTCAAATTGAACCAGGCGAGAGTAGAGAACGTGTATATTTCCTCTTCTTATATGGCTAACGATCAATCAGCTCTGTCAGAAAAACTCCAACGTTTGACGTCAACCATCGCAGCAAAGGAGGCTAATCTATTGATAGGCTGCGACACAAATGCAAGACATACGCTTTGGGGAAGCTGGAAAATTAACAAAACTGATTAGTCATTCTTCGTTTTTATTATTAATACAAATCTATAGATGTATAACAGGAGCAGTGCACCAACCATTCATTTTCCCAACTCGAAGAAGTGTAACGGTTGGGAGGAGGTCCATCATCCTAGTAACTGACAATTGGATTCTTAGGGTGGAGAACTAGCAAGTGTCTGACCAGAGATCCTTCTCAGATCACAGTTGGATACTTTTCAGCCTAGATCACGCCGCAGAGATCTCAGCAATTTGAATGATCCCAGGACTATCGACTGGAGAAAGTTTGGTCAAATTATCAAGAACTGCCAAAAGGCGGTTTTGGGTAAACTATTGTCAGAAAATTCAAATCACTAGCGAATCTGTGAGACTCAGTAAGATTCTGTTGAAGGAACATAGGAGCTCATCCTTTTTAAAAAAGTCGGAAGGCTCCTGGACGGAATCTTCTGGTGAAACCATGGAGTACCTCCCCGACAACGAGGAGAGCTGCTGGAGGATATGCAGCCCTAGTCATGTGAGACTATCAAATCGGTAGTTACTAAGGATTAAATCGGCTGGGCTATTTCTCAATTTCTCCGCATATAAATCTCCGGGCCCAGATGGTATAATGGCAGTCATGCTACAGAAGCAGCAAGGAAGGATTGTGCCGCGGCTTGTCGGGATTTGCCGGAGCTGTATCTCTTGGAATACGTACTGCAGCCTTGGAAACGCGCGCGCGACTATGAGTGCGTCAAGGACTTTTGTCCAATCGGTCTCATCTCTTTCGTGTTGAAGACCCTAGAGCGCGCCCTAGACATGCACTTAAAGTCGATTATGGAGAGAATGCCCTTCTCTAAGTGCCACCATGCCTTCCTCAAAGACAACTCCACAGAAACCGCTGTCCACTAGGTAATTGGCGCGGCTACATTACAAGCAGTATACTCTAGTTGCCTTCCTGGATATAGGAACATTGAGCAACGTTAGTACCAGTATTGGATTGGAGGAGTATCTTATGCATTGGAAAATATCCATGCAAAGAATTAGATAATCCAATTCATCTCAAAATCGGCTATTAAGTATCCGGCATGAATGGTAAATATATTTATTGTACTGAAAAAATTTGTTGGATGCATCCGGAATGAGGATTTTAAAGGAAAGAGCGGAATCGCGGGGGAACAAAGTTACCCCTTTCCGCAGATCCTAAAAGGATACGGATATGGTTGCAGACAGTAGCTGATGCGCCTTGATCTGAATAATATCTTTCGTACGAAGAGACTCTGCAAACGAGCCGCGGTTAGTAGAACAGGCGAGACAGGGACTGGTTTTGTAACCAAAAACTTACAAACAACCGAACAGCCCTATAGATACGATAAGAGATATATGAGCAACGATCTTTCACAACAGATTATGGTCTATCGGAGCAACAACGTAAGGAATTTAGCAAGGAAGACCTATAGTAAATGCTGCGCGGTGATGTAGTTGGACCCCATTGGTTAAAACGAGTGTAGCTAGATATTTAATCAAATCGATCAAGAATTGCCTTTCCAAAAGGAATACACTGTCACGACAGGAGCCCCACAAAGCTGAGTGTTGTGCCCTCTACTTTGAAATGTGAAGTATCCTGCAATGGGATTTACGTCCTCGTCGTGCCGATGGAGGCTTCCATAATGCATTTTGCGATTTAAAGATGTTGAAGTGACAATTAGCGCCATAAGAAGAGGCTAAAGATTACCGAGCTTGATTTACGGGAGCAGAAAATGAAGGCCCTTTTGATTACCAATCGTAGAAAAAAGCTGCAGTGTTTATTCGGGTTGGTGGTATGCCTTCACTCCACAGCCGATTATCAAGTTTCTGGGTGCAATGATCGACGCGAAGCTCAATTTCAAGGGATATTTGTATTATTAGAGAAGGTAGCAACTAATAGCGGATCCCTAGCGTGGTTAATGACCAATATTGGGATGCAAATATTCGCAGCCGATGGAAACAATAGTGCATTAAAATAATCAACGGAAAATGAGCTCGACATACCACGGAGCACAAGATCCGTTTTTCAGAGTACAATATTAGACGAAGTAACATGTCAGTACCAGTGGACTAAATGTAAATGAAGTGCGCTGTCCTTCCTTACATGAGATAGAAAATAAATCCCTCTGGAAAAGGTGCAGAATATCAAAGAACGGTAAGAGATACTGAAAAGCTGGCAACAGCAATGGAACCATTGAATGATATGTCAGTTATTGGCAACATTGAAACCATTCAACCATGAAAGGTTGGCAGCAAAAGAATAATAGTCATGTTTTTGGGGCTGTTTGACGATATTTGTCGGTGAAGACAGCGAATTTCAACTGAGATTTGGAGATGACAAGGTTCACTGTCAAAATTTGGTATTCTGCTACTTGCTTCAAAAGTCCCCGTGGAAACGTGTGGCGCTTAGAAGAAGCGTTCCGAAAAGATTTAACCCTGAAGCAACAACTTTTTCGATGTGTCCATTGATGGTTTTCATCCAATTTTGTACCAGCTTCAGGTGCTACCATTCAGGATTTGTGTTACAATCATTTTTAGTAAATTTTGCTGGTGGCATTAAACAACCTCTCATTCCATCATGGCAGAAGTATCTTTTCGCGTGTATTTCTGCGTGTTCTGTTATCCAGAACTTCTGCCCATCTTAATAAAAAATTGTAATTGTAAGGATGACTGTTTTCCATCCGCTACTTATTCTCAAATAACTTATTCAACCCAAGGCCTGAGAATCCATTCAGGTTGGATAAACGTTAGTGCTATACCTAACTTTACGCGTTCATATTGTAAATTTTTCCTGTTTCCACTAAATCGCCACTAATCGAGCCAGAAAATCAACATGAGTTTTTGGACAATGGCCTCGAGGAAAACAGAAAATCTGCAGCTGCAAAATACTTGCTGAATCACACTGACTTGCAACAATGTACGGTTGCAATCAGAGCGGAATGTCCATACCTCCTCAGGGTAACTCTCTGTCCCGCGATTCGAAAATTTGCCTCTTGTACTTAGTCCTGATTACATTCCATATCTTTCCCTGATATCTGCTATAATTATCGACATTAATCCTAATTGACATTCGATAATTTTCAATCTTTCCACATCCGGCCAATGTCCGCTGTCCATTCCCGGTAATATCTTGCCTTATCAGAACACGTTGTTGCGATATAAGTGAATGGAAATTAATCAGCACCCAAACTAACAAAACTTAAAGGAAGGTCGTAAATCTATTAAACTTTGTTGCAAAATCCAATCGAATTAAACTGTTTTATTGTACATATATTTACAGGACTGTTATCAGTGGGAGCAACAAATTTTACCAATCTAAGCATGTTCGGAACGAAGCGGAACTAGGACTGGGGTGTTGTGGGGTGCAAATGGAGCCCTAACCATAACAATAACAGAGAGAGCGCTCGAAAAGTTGGAAAATAGTAGAAAAACAAAATGAACTTGTTTGGGCTAGACTTGTAAGGGGAGCGTAGGGTAGTTGTCTGATCTACATTTCAAAAGTTAGTTGTGCAGGGAGCAAGCGTTTGAATTGCACCTCGTCAGCGGGTAAATAGTATCTACTGCACTAGACAACTTCTTGGATTAGTTCGGTTAACTCAGATAGAAATGAGAATCAGAGTTGTCGCATTGGATGACAGAAGATATCAGAATTACTTTAAATTCAAGGTTTATCTGTGTATTTTGAAATATGGCCTTTCACAAGTGAAAAGGGACACAGGCAACCTCTAGTGCCTGTGCAGTTTCCGACGGAAAATTGTAGCATGTGCTATGTCTTTCTACAACAGTTATGCAATCACTGCCTGCAAAAATTAGATCCTTCAAATGTAGATTTAATAAGGGTGTAATCTGGAGAGTTTGCTATTCCTATATATACCTATAAATATACTTCCTGGAGAATTGAAATCTGCAAGATTTTTAGGCGAACAACTGCCAGTATTTTAATAGCGCCTATCTCACGTACCCAATAGTTGGGTACCAATGACGAGACGCAGGGGACTGACCATAATTGCACCTTATCAGCACCTGTAAGCGAACTTTCTTGGAACTTCCTCTCGGACTCGTTTTTTGTGGTTGATCCTCTTGTGGGCATTTCATGCTAGCTGGTGTTGATACCCAAATTAGTGCTTCCTGTTCACTCCGTGGTGGAGTGTGGAGTGAGTTCTCAGTCAGATTGTGCTTCACTTTCACTATCATCATACTTAACGCTGTGTAAGTGATAAGCTCACAGCAGCGAGACGACACCCATGATAACTGGGATTCGAACCGAGAGCAAAGAGATTTGGAGGCTGACGCTCTACCCCCTCAACCATCGCATTAGTAATGTAGCCATCGGCAATGAATATAAAAGAAAGCGCAAAAAAAACTAGACTTGAAAAGCCTTCAAGGCTACAGGGACTTGAAAGCAGGGATAGCAAAAGTAGCACGCTGAATCGGGATGTAAGGATAATTATTGAAAGCCTCTTACCTTCACCCCAGCTTGTCAGCAGAGGTTCTGTGTGTCCATGAGGTAATTAAAAAGGATACCAAATACAATAGGGATGAAAAGCTTTCATAAGGATCAACCAAGAAAACATTTTCTAATTTTTAACAACAACTAGATTTCACTATTCAACATTGCAGCCTTACAGGTTGTGCATGGGATAGAGTTGTTCAATCTCTGGTAAGTGCACCATTAGCCGATAGCCTTTGGAAAGGATCCAGAAAAGAACTCAGAAAGAAGATATGGACAAAACTAGTTACCACCACAATCAAGTTAAAAATTTACTTGGAGAAAATGTCAGAAGGTACATGGCCAATAAAATGAAACATCTGCATATATTGCAAAGACGTAGATAAAGTCACGCACGACCGAAGCATAAATAAAAAATCTTCTTTTAAAGAACAACTCAGATTGCAAAAAAATTGCGAATATCTAGTCCAATTGCGCGGATGCTACAAGGACCCAAAGAATCTACTTCCGCATTCTGTGGCATTTCTAGACGAAGAAAAACTCTGGAGAAAACCCAAGGTGGAATGATGACACCAGTAAATTTAGCAAGGAAATTGAGAGCACACGAGAAGCAGTGGAATGCCATTGATTCCATCTAACATAAGCTGAGAAAAACGAGGAACAAAACCGACAACGGAAGAAAGGAGATCCACATAGAGGAAGAGCATTACCTTGAGAAACATGGCATAATTATCGCAATGGTGCGCCATAGCCGTTATAAGAGGAATAAGGAAAATCTGAGGGGTCTGGATCTCACAGCGAGGACATGATATAAGTATGATCTTTTACTGGTCAATAGCGCGTGCAGAATACTGTGACCCGTGCCTACCTTACAAATTTCTTGTAAGTAGTAAATTCCGCGCCTCATCGCAATCAGCTAAATACATGCTGTACCTATTAGGAGTGAGCGGAACCCGTGCGAGAACCCAAACAAAAAGGATTTTAAGCGAATCCGTCAAACTAAAGATTGACTTGCTGGACAAAATAGCTATATTACTCCTAGGAATCGGATCGAATCTTATCCGTCAACTCTCTCGTGTCGACAGTATCTTTACCTGGAAAAACGGTGGCATACATTGCAAAACTGTACCATTCAGACATGTTGTATATATCTGAGAAAGCTGTCGTTTCAAATCCACAACCGGTTTTGGATCCGTCATTTTCCATCGATGGCCAAAGCTTTGCAATACATCGCCACTCCTCCCGCCTTGGTTGAAGACTTCTAGCAAAATTTTTCATAACAGCAAAAGTCCTCTCTGTAGAAGGTCTAGGATGTTGCTATAAGCGTAAAACATCGTCGTACCCTGATTCCCTGACCCTATAGCACAGCACGATACAATTGTGCAAGGAAACCCATTTTTTCACGAAAGACTTTGCAAGCGTGGAAAGGCTTTCTTAACCCCTAGTTCTAGATTTAGCCTCAAATTTAACATCGCATCCAAAATCCAAGATACTTTACATTGGACGAAAGTTTGTTCGTTCACTCGCGGTAGGTGAAGCTCTGGTATGTTTATCTTGGTGATGAATAGCATCAGATTAGCATAGCTGCAACCTTCATTCTGCCCTGTCAACATTCCACAGTATGGTCCGTGTACTGGAGAGATAGGACCATTCGGGGTGTACGTACTACAGCATGGCTTTGCTTAAGTGATTCGCTCAGGGGCATCTGCCATCTTTAACGGGTTGCTCACGATGCGGGAAGTGACATTCTTAAGGCACCCGAGTAAGTAGTTCTGCCCCCTAGCTAGCAATATACCTGCGTACTTGGTAGTAGCCTTGAGAAAGCCTTTCGCTGAAGAGTAAACCGCGGATGACCCCTTGCACACGATGCGCCGGTAAAATGTCCATGCAGAACACAAACAATGAAATTCAGAAATTCGACGAAATAGCAGCACTCACCAAAAAAGGCAGCAACAGCTGAAAATCCCAACGAGACACCAGTACACCTAAATAAAAAGCAAGCCTTGCAAAGCGATACGATTGCGGGGGCGGGGACGGTAGCTTCAGTATCCTGCAGTACTCCTGTTCCGAAAAAAAAGCCAAGGTAAAATCGCGGCTATAAGGTGAAGACGTAGAGCAGAAGTGTCTTCCACCCAGAAATGAAGGGTGGCGAAGTCCTTTATGTGTTCTCTAAAAATTCGAGATCTCTTGTACACAGAAAAGGTCGAAGTGGAAGAGGGCAAGAAGCGTAGATGTCCGGAGGATGGGTATCACTTTTGTGAATTCACGAGGTCAAACACTAGCTATTGTGGAAGTCACAGAACAATATGCCACGAAACTCTTTAACAGCGGGAAATTCAAAATTGGATGGGTAATATGCAGAATACGAATGCGAGTAGCCTCGACCAAGTGTTACAGGCGGTTGTTTCCAACGTGTCAGGAAGCCGACAGGAGGATAACATGAAGTACAGGGTGCGGCAGCATAACTTCCTTTTTTAAAATGCGCGCCACTCAGTTAGTTGATGTCATAGCGGAGCGCTAGTGGTCTCGTTCAAGAGGGAATACTGTAAAGTTTTGTCCCGACACGGTTCAGTCGCCATCATGCGTTGGAATAGTGAGGAGCGTGCCTTTGCCGTTGAGGTTTACTTTTCAAGCGGATGTTCGGTTATTGCAACACAGCGTGCATTTTGGAATCGCTTTAATTTAGCCCCGTTGGCTCCCGTCCCAGACCGCAAATCAATTGTTACATGGGTCACTACATTAAGATAAACTGCAAGTGCGACAAAAGGAAGAACTGGAGTCCCTCGGCCCGTTAGATCACCTGAGAACATTGAAGCAGTGAGAGCGTCAATGTTGCGATCGCCACAGCGTTCTGCGCGCTACCACGCATCTGCCCTTGGAATATCCGATCGTTCTGTGAGAAGAATTCTTCGTGATGATCTTTATTTTCACCCCTGGCGATAGTCCAGGAACTTTCAGAACGTGACTTCAATTCTCGGATCAACGCGTGTGAGCTTCTTCTTGATGTCGTTCCCGAGGGTGCTATTGTTTTTTTAGCGATGAAGCCCATTTTCATTTGTGTGGGTCGGTTAACAAACAAAACATGCGCTACTGGGCTGATACCAACCCTCGAGAATTGCATCAAAAGCCTTTGCATTCACCCAAAGTCACAGTGTGGGGTGCAATTTCCTCAGCTGGAATTATTGGTCCCTGGTTTTTTGAGGAAAATGAGGTTACAGTGACAGTGAATTCGGACTGGTATGTAAACATGCTACAGAATTTTTTTAGACATGTACCTACATTATAAAAAATAAATAAATATTTTCCGATGCATACAGTAGTTTTTATTGAGTTTTGAAAAAAGGAAGTTATGCTGCCGCACCCTGTAGTTGCGGTCAGATAGGTCACCAAGCCAAAGTCTGCAAAGGCAATGACGTTCTCTGCAGGGATCATGCCGCATTTGGTGACAGGGTTGCGCATACTTTCGGCTCCTGAGCTTTTTAGTGACATTGATTCTTTCTGGCGACCAAAAATGCATAGTCTTCATTTGCGGAAAAATACGCCCGAACTATAGTAGTAATTCCAGATTTTCACCAGAAGATCTCATCGAGAAGTTATCCAATTCGTTAAGAATGGATAAGCTCTTATGCTTCTTGGTCAGAATCTAGCTGAGTCTTGCATGGTCACTGATACTTTTAATATTTTAACAGTAGTCCAGTCAAGACCGTTTCTTAATCAAGTCTAGGTAGCATTCCTGTACAAAACAGTCCTTATATGGCCTCTTGAGATTAGTCAGATGTTCACTCCACCATGTTGGTAGTGTTTTCTCCCGTGGTTTACTTGGAACGAGACTCTAAAGGCGATTTACGCTGCATACAAGATTACGCCGGTATGCATGCGGCACTGCCCTATAAAGAACAATGCCGCTAGACTCGGCATACCTGGCATTGCCGAAGCTGCGGAGAAGAGGGAGAAATCCTCAGGGACTTCCTTCGCGATTAACCAGATCTAGCTAGAGTCAGGCTATGAACACGAGGTAAATCATTTGAACACCTCAGATCTCCAGCTGTAGGGTGGGAGGGCTGCTTTCCTTCGTGAATGTTACGACATGGAGTTCTTTTGAAATCATACAAACATGTGTCAAACATGATCAGCAAGCAAGTGGAACCTCGTTAGCTAGTTGAACTACTCCCAGGCCGACCCAACGCACTCTTCCCCTGTCAGAAAACATTACTCAGCGGTCACCAAAAGGTAGTCATGTGAGGACACGAAAAATAGTCGTCTGGTCCTGAGTGGAAACTCACCAGGATGAGTGGTAAATCGAAGTGTCATAACAGGACTCTTAAGGTTCTGCTCTCCTGAAGCAGTAACTCAAGTAATAGATACCCATGTAGGAATTTATATTCAGCTTTTAAGGTGCAACCTACTGGTACAGCTAGAAAAAAATAGATACTGCCTAAAAATCTCATTCGGCAACTCTGGTGTCAAACAATTCCCTCGCCTAGTACAATTGTAGGCCGAAATGAAGTGAGAAACACACTAATATAATAGCACATTGATGATTATGCCGCGAATTCAAATTGGCAGAAAGCAACAAAGCCGTTCATGCAATTTTCCTCAAGAAACCCACACACGCTCCGCCATGGTACCCTGCACCAGAGCCCAGGCTCCCCGCAACCAGAGACGCTCGTCTCCACAGCATAAACCCAGCCGAGCTCCACAAAAGTTGTTTCTGTATCTGAACGTTGGATTCGGTTCTCGTTTCAGAAAACTTGTTCCTATGGAGTTGGCTAGCTCCACTGCCTACTTGCTTTCCGCCATATCCAAGAAGTATGTTGTGTGCATGTTGTGCTTCGTTTTCTTATTTTCTTCTTAATTTTACCTCAGTTTTGTTGTATCTTTTCCAATGTATCTCGCTCCCTCCGGCTCGGCTAGATCGGCCGCTTCTTTTTTACTTTTTCTATGCTAACTGTGAAGACTTAACCATAGTTAGGCGCGATACTCGTTTCTTTTTCATTTGGAGAATGTTGCTTTTGTTGCTATTATTGTTGCGGTTGTTCGGAGCGTTGTTGGTGTGTTTTTTTGTTATAGGAGTTATTAGAGCTAGAGTTGAGGCTACTGGCGTTGTGACTTAAACTTCCGCCGATTTAGTTTGCCTCATGGCTAACTCGTAGCCTTTCGAGAAGTCTTCTTGAATGTAACTTTTTTCTTGACTGAAAGGCTCGTTTCTTGGTACGTATTCGCTGGCTCATTGCTCGTTTCCTATTCATTTCTTTCTGGGTTGCATCGTCATCGCCATCATCTTATTTAACACTTGTACAAGATATCGCCGTGTTGTTTTGGCGTTGTTCTGTTTTGTTTATTTTCATGGTGTAATGGCACACTAAAATTGCATGGCCATAAACATTGCTTGGTGGACGATGCAGTAGCAGGGTTGGTCGGAATTTGGAGGATTTGGATGTTTTGAGGGATAGTATCGATGCTACTGCACTTCAATGGAAGAGCTTACAGTGAATAAGGAAGTTGTTGGTCCCCGGAATACGTTATTTGTGAAAATGAGGGAAATCTTATGTTTCTCATTTCCTGGCCGGATGCAAAATATTCGTATTGTATTCGTTTATTGCACAGAATGGTCATTCTCTTGTTCTTAAGTCTATTCTTTCCTGTTCTTAAGTCCTGTTCCCCGTATTCCATATAATAGATATTAAAAAGTAAAGAATGAACTCTTTTGGTTGATCGTCAGCAATTCAAACTTTTTGACCCCTACAAATTCTATAAAACGCTCTGGCACAATCGCCTATATTGATGCTCTGTCGCTAGTAAAGGATTTTACTTCGCAAATACTTGTAATCCGGGAATAGTTTGCTCCCCTTCCTCACTGCAAAGTGCCCTTGAAAGTTGTTCCCGAAATGCTAGTATCCGCGAAATAAAAAACCTTAGTAGCGACAGAAACAGAGTCGACAATTGAATTTATTGATCTTCTTCATTAGAAGCCCCGGAAATAGATATTTGTGATAATTGTGAAGATAGCAAGAACACAAATTTTGTATTGAGTCTTGACGGCCCAATCAGCAGGCCGGATGATGACCGATGGTGAAGTTGTGTCGCGAGTTTTACATGATAATCAGAGAAACGGAAGAGCTACAATTGATTGACTTGATGAACTTGTAGAAAAAATCGAGAATGCGGTACGTGATGATCCCGGATTGACGTTGGGTGAACTTTCTGCAGCATTTCCCAACTCTCTCTTTTCCTCTCCCTTCATTTTTGCTGCACGAAACAATCACGGAAACTTTTGGATATCACAAACTATCTGCAAGATGGAACGCAAACGGCTCTCAGACAACAAGATGAATTCAGTGCAGAGTTCTAATGAGTCTGTAGAGTGTCATAAAATCGAAGGAGATGAAACTTGATTTGCCTAATACATTCCTGGAACCAAAAGATAGCCTCAACAGGGGCGTCACACATATTCCCCACACATATTCATTTCAAAGCCTAGGCCTAGTGACAGCCTCATAATTTTTTTTTAGATTTTTCGGTTGGGTAGTTTCTTAAAATGGGTCCTAAAAGAAATGATCAATTTCGACCCCCCGCAAATCCCACCGTTCCAAAAAATGTCAAAACTAAACCAGCTTCGGAAAGTACTAACCGAGACCTTTCATTTGATACCGCACATAACTACATTTGGTGGAAAAAATGCATACCCCCCTTTGCATGTACGACGTCGAATGATAGAACTCATCTTTGCACCAAATTTGGTGTCAATCGCTATAACCGTTTCGGAGAAAAATGCGTGCGACAGACAGACACAAAACACACAAAACCTTAAAAAATTGGTCGTCACCCTCGTCCTTCTAGAATAAAATCATCAGCTTCCCTATAAAAACTATACCGGACCCTTATTAATCCTTCATTTGAATCGAATTTCTTTTCAAAGCCACTGACAAAATTATGAGCCCAGAAGGATTACTTCTTTTCCCTCCACTTTTTAGTGGGCCAAACGCAGGTGATAACACAATATTGTCCAGGTATTACTAAAGCTAAGATAAATTTTATACACTTCTTAACTTCAGAAAATATAAATCAGCACGTTCCGGGAAGAAACCAGCATACCGAAAAGCTATAGTCCCTACTGAGTCAAATGGAGGCAGGCCCGTCGATGTGGGTCGAGGGGTTAGAAAAAGAGTGTTTTTGCTCGGCCTCGAGATACGAGGAACAAAGAGACATTGACAAAATTAGACTGATTGTTCAATTTT
The DNA here is from genome assembly GCF_905115235.1 of Hermetia illucens. Classification (NCBI taxonomy): domain Eukaryota; kingdom Metazoa; phylum Arthropoda; class Insecta; order Diptera; family Stratiomyidae; genus Hermetia; species Hermetia illucens. The sequence goes on along the minus strand of NC_051853.1, from coordinate 60,095,416 downwards.
AGCGGGGCCTTATACTATCCATCCCATACCAGGATTTTCTCCTGACGACCCTGTTTGAAAGATACCGACAAAAGGGTTCATTGCCTGATGTTGACCTGTAATCTTAACCATGAAACCAAAGCAGACACTGACGAGTGATACTATACTCAGCTTCCTACCTCAGATAAATGTTAAGTCTCAAAAAAGCGCTGCAAAATGCTAACCACTTATGCAATGGAGACTCAAATTAAACCAGGTCGAATTATAAACACTGGATCTGAATTTTCCTTGAATAGTCTTGCGCGTAGCACAGAAGCACTTCGTAAAATGACATATGTCCGCAAATTGGTTGAAACTTTGGATCAGAATTGTGAGTGGTCATCAGATAGAAGCAAAAAGTCCTAGCAGAATAGCCAGTGCTATATGTCCTTCGGGATAGCTACAAATTTCCAGGGCTTTATGTATAATGTTAAGCGTAGTTGAAACATATTATTTTCCATCTGGAGTTCCAAAAAAATTAATTTAGGCAGACTGATCAGCTGGCAGAAGTAAACTAAGATTCTAGGAGGCTATATAACACATTTTTCTACATGGATTGCAGAAATAGATTTGTCTTTCTCTCATCAGACTTGACATCTAATACGGTGCGAGGCAAGGACTTGCATATGCTGCGGTCAAGGCAAGTATAGTCGACTACTGTTTCCAAACTAGACCAGATTGAAAATCGACTTCTTTGTGCGACAATTTTTATTAAAAAATCAAAGCAATTGCCGAGGTGTTTCTGGGTTTGGCGTCGATTATCAGGAATCAACTTGGGCAGCCCCTATAATTGGAGAAACGAAAGGACAGCACAATTAGAAAAATAATAAACAAAATCAAGAGGGAGACAAGTGATCCAATATGAATTGGTAAAAATTTGCCGATAGATTGCAAACCTCAATCTGCCTCTTAGCTTGAATGTACCAAGATTCATTTTACTCCCTTCAAATTTCAACCTTCAAAAAGAAGTCAACATAAGGCTAGTGAGAGCAGCAGAGGAAAACACTTAATAACTTGCCAGTATTATGAGCGGCTCCTTTTGTGATAGGAGAGTACAACTTTGAGATCAAAAATCACAATCGATAACAACTAAGGCAATAAAATCTGCACACGGTTGTTGGCTGCAAGCTTACAAAAACTGTTGCACTCAAAACGTCCCACCATAGGGCCACAACTCTTACTGTACGAGACAATGATCTTGCCAACCCTAATGTATTCCTCGAAGACTTGGGTTCTTTGCAAAAAAATTGCGAACTCTTGGCCGCGTTCGAGAGAAGAATCCTCCGAAGAATTTTTGGACCCCTACAAGAGGAAGGACGATTCCGTAGCCTATTTGACAACGAAATGACGTCATGCCCGTCTGATTGTGGATAAAATCCGGCTCAATAGGTTACGGTGGGCGGGTCACTTAATCTGTATGGATGAGGATGATCCAGCCCGGAAAGTCTATAAGAGCAATATCTATGGTAGGAAAAAAAGACGAGGCAAACCCTGCCTAAGATGGAGCGATGGCGTAGATCAGGACGCCAGAGAGCTTTTAGGGATATCGAATTGGTGGACCTCGGCGCAAAACCGGGATGTCTGGAGTTCCTTATTAAGGCAGACCTAGACCGAATACCGGTTGTTGCGCCGTTGATGATGATGATACTATTCTTCACTTTATTTCAATAGATATCGTCATGAAGGGTATTTCGGAGCCTAGCTACCATATAGTGGCCGCCTCTTTATTTTTTTCAGATTTTTCGATTGGGTAGAATGGGTACGTTAAAGAGATGATCACTTTCGAACCCCCGCACTCCTCCGCACCTTTCCAATAAATGACAAAACTAAGGCCGGCATCGGCAAGTCCCGAAACCTTTCATTTGATACCCCCACATGACTATATTTGGTGAAAAAAAACTTACACCCTCCTTTTTGGATGGCTGGGACCCCCGCGCCCCCCCTTAAATCCGACGTAAAAGGATGTAACTCGCTGTATGCGTGAGCGTTCACACCTCCCATCTTTCTACCAAGTTTGGTGTCAATGCGTGTGACGGACAGACAGACCGAAGGCCGAAAATGCAAATCACGGAAGGGGCAAATATTGTGTGGTGGTGACCCTGAATGTGAGTAATGCATTCAACTAGGCCAATTGGAACCTTATACGAAAGTCTTTGGTGACGATTAGTGTTCCCACCTACCTCTCCGCTATTATCGATAGCTACTTACAAGAGCGGACGCTGTGGTGTAATACCGATTATGGACCCAAGGAGTAGATTGTCTCCGTACTGGGCCCACTACTGTGGAACATCGTGTATTATGATGTACTTAACTTTCCGGTTCGGGAGAAGACCACGATGGTGGGTTACGCCGACGATATTGCAGTGGTTGTGGTCACAAAGCATCTCGACGATGCTGAAGTGTACTCAAGCGAAGCAATTAGCGTTGTTAAGGCTTGGTTAGAGAGTGCTGGACTAGCACTCGCGGATGAAAAGACGGAAGCGGTCCTCATCACTAGCCGCCGCAAGAGGAATTACGCTTGCATTAGAATCGGGAATCGTATCATCACTTCCAAATCGGCCATCAAATACTTGACGGTGATGTTAAACGGAAAACTCAATTTTAAGCAGCACATAAAGCATACTTGCGAAAAAGCATCCACCACGAGTATGGCTCTGGCAAGGATCATGCCGACGTAAGAAAACCGCGGCATACTTGCAGGTTGTTCATAGCCTGGGTGGTGAGTTCTATCTTGTTGTATGCAGTCCCAGTGTGGGGAAAAGCGCTACATGTTTTAAGCAATGCACATAACCTGAGTACGGTCTACAGAAGAACAGCCTTAAGAGTGTGTTCTGTCTTCACGACCGTCTCAGATGATGCAGCGTTCGTCATCTCGTTAATAATGCCAATTGACATCCTGGCAACCGAGATGATTTATAACACTAGGTCCATCTCTCCCTTATCGCAGAATAAAAGCCCAAAGGGAGAGATCCATAAGCGATGACAACAGCGACAGAATCAGCCAAAAAAGGGTCGTTGCACTTAAAGGTTGTTCCCTTTCATCAGGGAGTGGCTGGAGAGAAAGCAGCAGGAGACCAATTATAATCTCACCCAGTTTCTCACCGACCATGGAGGATATTGTCAATATCTGCACAGGTTTAAATTGGACACCTCACCTAATTATCCAAACTGCGACGGGGTCCCAGAGGACCCAACGAACGTATTCTTTCTGTCCGAGGTTCGTGGAAGAAAGGAGGAGCCTAGAGGAAACTATAGGTGAAATGCTATCACCGGAAAATTTTGTCCGGAGAATGGTGCTTGCCAGGAGGATTGGGATGCGATCAATTCTATGATCGCAGTAATCCAGGATAAACTGCGACAAGCAGAAGAAGTGAGGAAGGCACCGTTACGATCCCCGCGGGTAGACAGAAGGAGACCTAACTAATGGAAGCTAACTCCGCGCCGAGATGACTGATCAGTTAAGGTATAGAAAACTCTGAGCTGCCGTCTACATACTGACCATAAGCGTATCAAGCAGCCCGAAAGGTCCTCGCAAAGCTCATCAAACTCTCTGAAACGATACGTGCTGTCACAGATTTACACCCAAGGCAATTCGCTTTTAAAGGAAGGAAATTCACAGTGCTGTCATAGAGGTCGTGAATTGATTCATGCATCTACCGATCTGGACGGGATTTACCCCTCGTAACGCTCGATGTTAGAAATGCCTTCAATTTTGTAGATTGAGATTTGCGAACCACTTCAAAATTCTTTTCATCTACCGGACTATCCATGAAACAAAGAACTAGAGCCAGGTAGGATGGAGATCATTTCACGTTGGGAGGAACACAGGGGTCCATCTTAGGACCTACGCTTTCTACGATGAGCTGCTGAGACTTGACGTATCAGAAGATTCATACCGGCAGTTGCTGCCAGAGGCACTATTGCACAATAGCAAAGCGTACTTGGATAAGTGAATGGATGAGTGTGCAAGCATATGAAAATAACCGCGAACAAGGTCGACACATAGCAAACGCGACCACAATGCTTTACAGGTGATATTTTACTAACGTTACTTCCTCGGGGCCGGCTGTCATGGTATCGCGGGAATGATCACTCTCTTTCCCAAGGAACGCGAGACCATTTATAAACGATATGTTCCAACCCTCCCAATAGTAAGGCCAATGATTACCTGTGGAGCGGTAATATGCGCAGAAAGAACCGAACTCAGCACACAAGCCAGGGAATTACATAAGCTCCAAAGGCTGGCTTGTGTGTGTGTTCAGTGGAGCAATGAGGAAATGCAAAACGACATCCCTGGAGGTCCTTCTGGGATTAGACCCTATCCATCTGCACATACAGATGCAGGCAAGGAGGGCAATATTCAGGATGACCGGTAGTATGAGTGAGGTGGGGAGCTGCCTAAATCGAAGGAAAATTTATATTCTTTCTAGGCGGTATCCCGAATTACTGATACCAAGGGATAACATGACAACGAGGTTTCACTTCGATTAGAAGTTTGAAACACGTTGCAGTAATAAGGCAAACTGGGAGAGCGTGGCTGCGACATACGGCTTAAACCAACAACTGATTACTTGGTACACTGACGGATCCCTCATAGCAGAGGGAGCAGGTGCCAGTGTCATTGGTCCAAGGAAAATGTGTTTTGAGCCAATGGGCAGGTACACTAGCATATTCCAGGCGGAAATATACGCCATAGACAAATGTGCCTCCTTTAATCTGCAAAGGAACTATAGGGAGCAGAACATAGCTATTCTCACCGATAGCCAAGCAGTGATCAGGGCACTTAGGTTCAACCAGGTGAACTCTAGACTGGTATGGAAGTGCCTTGAGAGACTGAACACACTCGGCTCATCCAGCAAGGTCTGGATACTTTAGGTTCCAGGCCATGCTGGGTTGGAAGGCAACGAGGCAGCGGACGAACTAGCCAAGAAGGGAGTAGGGACGCCTTTACATGGGCCAGAACCCTTCTGTGGAATCGGAAACGGTTTCATGGCTATGAATCTAAGAAATGAAGAGGAACGATTAAGGAAACTATACTGGGCGGGCCTACCAGAGATGGAGCAGTCCAGGGTGCTTATTGGGGGATACGAACCCATACGCACAAAGAATTGTTTAAACCTCACCAAAAGGAACCTCCAAATCATAGTGGGAATTCTCACTGGGCGGACATGTAGATTTTCAATGTTAGCTGCATAAGATTGGTCAGGCACAATTGCTTCTCTCTGTGTTCCGCAACGGCATGATAGACGACGCTAGAAATCTATTAATTTGAAAGTCCTGTAAAGCGAGAAGAGGGGAAGGGTCGTCTGAAGCAATGTTTCAGGCGCACTAGACTGATAATGTCTACCTAGAATTGCATTCAAATTGACCATGACAACTCCACTGATTCCAAGAACTTTTGAAACATTGAGGTAAGATATCGATAGCCACCTCGACTTTCTCATCAACCCTTGCCCGATACCATCCATTAAGCCGCCGCTTCCACTGCATTTTCTTTTTCCTACAATTCTGCTCATCTGCTGGTGCTAGCACTGCTGGCTCTTAACTTTAAGATCACTCTGACACCATTTAACCGTTTTAAGAGCATCTTATCATTGTTCCCTATCTCGAGAAGAAACGATGATGATTAGGAAATAATTAACTAAGTAGTTGTTTTGCCATTGTGCAAATTATAGAGGTAGCACTTAACGTTGTTGATAATTTAATGCGGTTTAAATATGAGCACACTTTGCAACTGATCTCGCCATGATAGTGCTGGTAAATTAACGAAAGCAACTCAGTTCTTTCTTGGTCGTGGCGTCCCTCTCGAATTTCCGTTTCTAGATTTTGCAACTTCTGCCGTCATATCTACTTCGTCGGCCGTCATCAATTCCGAGATTTCAGGGAATCAGATAGAAGCAGGGCAGGCGGAAAAAAGGAGTAATAAGCAGTCGGTTAAGAAAATTAATAACTCAATTACTTGGATTATAAGCAATCGCGAGCAGGGTGGGGTAGACCAGGAGGCGGCCACATAAGACCAAACATTTCCGAGTATTCCGTGCCTTCTTTTTTGCTTGATGCTGTTAATTTTCTCGTCGTTAAGTTAAAGCATAATTACGCAAAGATGGTACTTTTTTCGCTCATTTGTGCTCATGTAGTATATGTGGTTGCGCGTCCAAGAAAGGGGAAGCGAAGAAAGAGTAGCGCTTTCTTGGCTGCTTTTTTAAATGGCAACTTATATGAGCGCGACATATATGCCCGTCCCGTGGACGAGTGGAGCGATGAAGACGTGAAAACTTGTTCTGATGAGGTGGGAGGAGTAACAAGCTTTTTTCACAGAAGACTGGCCATACATCTTGGAGTTTCTACAGTGGAAACAGTTAAATGCGAGTAATATTTATTTACATTTTTATGTTGTGTAATGGGGAAGAGTCTGAGCGCATTTACGCGTAAGTAATTTAATAATTTACATTAAGTTGGTCATCTTTTTAATGATGCGTAAAGGTATAAATAGATGTAATGATGCAATGACATGAATTTCGTATTCTTCCGGTTTGGAATGTTTTAGCTATGTCTCTGGAGTATGGGTACTGCATTTTTCTGTGACATGTAATTTCGCTGTTTACAGAACTGGTTCAGAGAAAGATTGATTAAACCGAAACTTTCATATGAACCCTAGAAAAAACTTTTTGGTTTCTCCTTTTAACTAAAGAATGTATTGCGGTAAAATTTTCTAGAATAGACCTTGTCAGTGCCAAGTAACACCACTTCAAATGTCCTAACAGATGTAACAAAATATGACTAGAATACGAGAATGAGAGAATACCGTGATGAAAGCACACTGTGACCCATTAGCTAACCATTCCGTGAAAAGCGCGCATAAATATTTTTGATTTCATCACTCCTCAGGTGCTGACTTGTCACGTGCTACACACAAGAGCGAGACGATACAAGTCATAGAAGTAATTGCTATCATAGTAACAAACCACTTTCTCAGTGTCTATACCCTTGAACGAGGATAGTGAGTATGGCATGAGACACAAACCTAAGTCTGACGGACAAGCTAGTTGAAAACTTGTGGATTTATTTAGTTACAGAGGAATATGGGAAGCTTTACGAGGACCGAGAAAACGTGGCAAAATTACAACAAAAAGAAAAGATGAAAGCCCGATGATGAGTCGAACACTCAAAAATTTTGCCCTCAAATTGAATTGAGGTCTAACACTGAAGACCTTAGATTTTATGGCATATTCAAATGTCTTGTTGAATGACCCCGGAAAAAACATCCTTCGCACTAAGGTAGCGCTTATCTTACGCATTTCCAAGGCGAAACACCCAACCAACTGGAAGTTCCGCAAAGAAACGACTATGGAATTTGCTCATTTGACAAAGAATACCACTATCCCTTTCACAAACTTATCTCGTTTGGATCAGGTCCAACATAAGCTTCGTCCGGATAGTGTCGACTGATTTTTGTTCGTATCAAATCATCGCTATTTAAGGGAGCCTACCTTGTAATTAAATCTTGTTTAGCAGTAGACAAACATGAACACTCAGAAGCACCATCTGCTTATTAATTAGAATACAAACCGTGGTTTCCTTTAAGATAGTTACATTATAGTCGAAACTCACCTGAAAAGACAAAAACAACATTTATTAAATTGATGAAAAAATTATTTTGGACTTAGATTGGATTGGATTATTTGGACTTTCTAGTTGATATTTCAGGACTTACCTTGAAGTAAAAGCTAAAAAAGGGGCCTAAATACAAAACTGAACCTACCAATAGCAAAGCAGGCACAAAAATATTCATAACCAATTCATGCTTTCATAAACTATAGTATTTTTATAAGGCACGGTCTCAAATCTTAAACAGAAACCTTGACCCTGATGAGAAGTCAATGCAGAATATGGAACTACTGAAGAGCACTAGAGTTGGAAAACTAATGATTGAATTAACATGGCTTTGAACTAAGGATACCTGTAACTCATTTCATACTCTGAATACCTAAATATTTAAATGCTTCGTAACAGCTGGAGTTTCAATATGTTGAAACTATCCCACACAGTTTGTGCTCCCATACACCATAAAGAACTGTGAAAGTGATCATTATAACTACCATATTTCTACCTAAAACATACCCACCTTAAAATTTCCCGTAACCCTAAATTTATCCAATAACTGTCCAACTATATACTTTTGAAAACTAAAATGATCAGCGGCATTTTCTTATGAATCACATTGCAATGCCACCTAGCGTTGTATGGTAGCGCATAATTCTATGCATTTTTGCCTAACGGATCGATGCAGACAATAAAGAAGCATTGTTGCGAACCTGCTGAGGGCACGCCAGCAAGCACAGTCTACGATTGGTGTTACACGGGGGAGTCGAAACGTTTGATCATCGTTCGAAGAGAAGAACAGATTTCTTAGTTTCGGATGATCGACGAGTGACCTATTGGAGAGGCGACAACTGGGAATGTAAAGCAAAGAATAGCACTTTTTTGTAGTAGGTGAGAGAATCCCCCGATACTCCGAGGAGATCCCGCCTCATGCGGGCGTCCATACGATAGCCGATACCTTAATATTGGATTATACAAGTTCTGGAAAGTCCTCGCCCGAAGCTGGTGCAGTGAAGTCAAGTTTTTTATTGCTGTGTCCAACAGGATAAAAATTACGTCAGAGTAGTGTCCTTTTCCCTGTGCTAGTGTTGTGAAATTACGAGAGATCTCAAGAAAGATATTCTCTTCAACGTGATATGATACTATGTATTTAAAGTTTTTTCCGAATAGGCGATGAAAAGACGGCAGGTTAGTGTTCTTTCGCTAGCATACTTTTTTATGCCAACAGGAGGAATTACTTAAAGGTGACATAGTGGTGGTGATAGATGGCGGGTGATCTGAATGCCAAGGTTGGCTCTAACAACACTTTGCCCCAGTATAAGATGGGCGGCCGTAATAAAAACGATTAAAAGTTTGTAGACATCGCCTCGTCATCTGTGGGACACTGTTCATAGTATAGAACCTCCAACAAAGTTAGTTCAATTTCCACTGGTCGACAACAAATAGCTCATAGATCGACCATACCGCAAACAATAGTAGATTGAGGAGTTGTCTTCTGAATGTGCGTAACAAAAGAAGTGCTGATATCGGCCTAAATGAATCTCATCTGATGATCGCTTATTTTCGCTTGCATGTGGCTACTCCATCTATTCGCAGGGGAACATAAGGCCGATCCTCGTAAACTTAATACAGCCATCTCCGTGATTCGGTTGTCATTTAGCAGGGGAAAACTTCATTCCTGTGCAAACGACACAAACTTTAAACAGCCCGGGCTACTCCGCTGAACAGAAGTGAAATTAGCTTTGACATCAACACAATCAAACAAACTAAAACCGTCGGCCCAGACCGGTTCTCCCCGCAACTTTTTTGATGCAAGCCATTATGAAGTCATTATAAACATTCGTTAGTTTTTAAATCGGTGGACAATAGCATTGTCCGGCTCTCAGCTTCTTTTCAGTTGCAAACAGAGATATGTAGCGTGAGGGCGTTCCTGGCTGTCTCCAATACTTCGCCTTCAGTCAACTTTCCGACAAAAAAAGCGATTGATTTTACTGACATCTACTCTTTTTGTGGGGAATGGATTGGCGCACAGCGTTTAGCTAGATGACGGGGATCGCGGCTAGATGCTGGATCCGGCCACCCCCAATGATGCATCCTCATCGGATATACGTCTTCCTGTTTTCCCTTTTGAGTTTTGCTTATTTAGTCTCGCTTCAAAAGGAAAATATCTGAAAAGGTCTACCCATGAGGTGCATTTCGGAGGAACTAATAACTATTATCAGAACGACATATACGATAACGCGACATGTCACATTCTGCATTGAGGTAGAATCTCAGAGAAATTTGAAGTCTAAAGCAGAGTGAGCCAAAATGGCATATTCCATTAGAGGACGTTGAAGGCTTCAATTGATTTTGACTGCTTTCTTCAAACGCCTCAACTACATACAATGACATCTGCTTGTGCTCTTACCGAGTCATAGACCTTGGTCAAATGGATCTGGATTTGGAGAAAAAGGCAGGGAAATGAAGACAAAAAAGACAGATTCCCAGTCTAACGAGTCATCCCACTTATCCTGTTATCAACATCAACGGCGCAACGACCGATATCCGATCTAGACCTGCCTTAGTAAGGAACTTCAGATATCCTGGTCTTACGTCGAGTTCCACTAATTCGATATTCCTAAAAGCTGTCTGGCATACTGACTCACGCCATCGCTCCATCTCATGCAGATTCCTCTTCTTTTTCTACCATATAATTTGCCCTTATAGACTTTCTGGGCTGGATTATCCTCATTCTATTTGTATTAATGAGCAGAATATTGAAGCCGTTGAGCGATTCGTATAACTTGATGTCACTCGATGCATTAACAGGGCTAGATCCGCCTTTGCTCTTTTGTCCAAAACCTGAAAATGCAGTTGGGACGTTGCATTTCAATGTTCTTTGCTTTTCTATGTTGCTGTATGGGAGTAACACATGGAAAGTGGCCACCACTGTTGCCACAAGGCTCCAAGATTCCGTCAACATCGATCTGCGTCCTTGTCATCGGGATACTCTAAATTGATATAATTTCGAACGAAAAATTTTGCCAGCACACAAGCCAGACATTTTAGTCAGAACCTGATAAGAACAGTGGATAGATCATACATTAAGGAAAGGCAACAACCCGACTGCATAGCGTAATGAGGCTAGCACATGGTGGAAGACAGTGGAGAAGGAATGCAAGCTCTTCCAGAAGTCCTGGAAGGAGCTGAGAAAAATTTCAGAAAACTGTGAATGATAGCTCGCGCTGTGCTCCAATTAACTGGGATAACTGGCAACTATATGAAGAGAAGCGAATATTGAATTAGTCGATGGAGCTTTCAGAAAGTTAGTAAATTGAGAAGTCCTAATAGTCTTGTTTTTTATTCTTATCATCTTGAGCAACGATGACCCGCTTAAAGTCTCGTATCAGGGAAAACACTTGCCACACGACCGATATTGCTTTCCTTCTCAGTCACTCGAACTCTGCTAAGATTGACTCTCCCACACACTACCACGACTAAGAGTGGCATGGAGCTACAAGAAAGGATTCTGTGATTCGGGATAATCTTTTCACGTTTTGCAAGTTAAATCACTAATTCGAGCGAGACTGGTTACTTTTCATTCACACAACAAGTTCGGACCAAAGCTTGACCGGAGATAGACAATTTTTGGTTAGAGATTGAGGAGTCCTAAGTCTGCATGCACTTGATGTTGGTACGAAACAAGCCATCTTTATTCTTCTTTTATCTTTTGAACTTTGGGTGTTAAACCCAAAAAAAGGAGAACGTGGACCATAAAGAGTGGGAGCAAGTTGCCCCCCATTTGGTGCAGTCCGACATCAAATGGATGGGGACTTAGGGACTCCTCAATCCCTAAACAAAAATAACACTAGATATATAACGGATAACCTTTACGAACTTAACGACGGAGATCTGTACCTGAAAATTTTTACGAACATAACGAACTGACCGCCTGTCCCCTTTCATTAGGACGTCAGGCACGACCCAATCCTAGGAGCTGGTTTCTGATGGCACTCATACATCATTGCCTGTCAATCAGTTTCTCTTCTGCGTAGAAACTCTGACAGAATAAACCTTACCGAGGGATTTCGGGTTGATGTGTACTTATGCACACATCCTTTTTAAGAAATAGAGTAGCAGATCGGTATTGGGAGGTCCATTCCAGCATTTCAACGGTTAACATAAAGTTATGTGTCTGCTACCTGCTCGGGTACTCCTTAACGAAAGACAAGTTGGTAGAATTGCTGCATCAATGTCCAAAAGAATTTTTCTACTTTCCAGTCTATTAAAATAAGAATCGTCAAAACCAACTCCACTGAATCTCCAATCTGACCTTGCAAAGGTTGATCGTCTCTATGATGTGACCTTGTGCAACACTCTTACATGTGAAGATATTTTCGAATTTCATCACGCAAATTAACTATTGAATAATGTAAACACTGAAGTGAAGTTTTGCAAAGAATAATGTGGAGCTGTTAGTTTGAACTCTGCAAATATAGCTCGCACAGATCTAGAATTGGGGCATGGTGACAACAAAAGATCCGAATACGGCCAAAGTGGTTAAGATGCAATTCTACTCAAATGCTGCCTCCAAGCTACACTAACTTCAGAAATGACTGAATTCGGAAACTCACGGGCAATTATTCTGGACGCTTGACATGGAAAACACAGCAGATCCAAATTAAAGGATCACCCTGAGCTCAAAATGTTGAAAGTACAGAGATATTTTCCCAATACCGCGGTCGGACTCGTTTAACCAACTTCTTCGTCCCTCATTCAACCTTCTGCTTCCAGGTCCTCGATTTTTCCGTCCTCCGAGAATCTCTTGCACTTTTCATAAAAATGTATAATTTTCCACCTTCTAACGCGCGGACTTGTTTAGCTGATTTCTTCCTGCTGTAGTGCGGAAAAATACACGAAAAATAGCACAAACCTTACAGAGTTCCCACTGAATACCAAATTAAAGGGAGTCCAAGCAAAACTCTCCGAACAAATTTCCTCAATTCGAATGCCAACAAATGCTAAGAAAAACAAAATGAGCGAAGCGGCAAGAAACGATACGTCCTAATATTTTTATTGAATCTAGTACACAGCTTCAGGTTTTTCATAGATTAATCCTCACAATGTTTTACACGACCTGCCTCGCGAAATTTCTCACAAGAACTTCCATCGTACCATTCCAAGGAACCGAGGAGCTGTAGGATCCTAACTGGCCTACATCTGGTAGTTATTCGGCGCATCTCCCATATATCAACGCCCTCCAACCCCGTCTCAAATCTGATAAAACTTAAGTAGGGCAAACTCATCTGCGACTGAAAAAAATTAGAAGCAGAGCCATTGAGCATTCTTTGCATAAAACTGTCAGTTCTAAGGAAATTTCATGTGGCTTGACCTTCTGCGTTGTCTAAAGGTTTAGTAAACATTGTGTTTGTACATTTCTAATCATTTCCAAACAAAGGCCAGGTGAGGCCAGGCTTCAGACAGTCGAAGACAAAGATTACGGATTTTGTCCTCGTAAAAATTCAAATAAAAAATTAATCTCCAATAAACACAAGTTCGGAAACCGGAAGCTAGGCGATTCAGGTATGAAAGGTTTTGTGTATTTCTTTTATAAAGAGATTTGAGTGTGCATTTGCCCCATTAGTACGTAGCATGTAATATATGCATATATTATGTGAAAATATCCACTTTCAAGTGATAGTGACATTCTTAGTCTTGAATTTGCACAAAAGCAATAGCTTTGACCTAGTATAACTTTGTTAATAATAGTGCGATTTTCACCAGGTAGGATCATGTCTATGCTGTAGCCTACATTGTTGCAAAATCTCGTGATTCTAGGGTGAACTTAAGGGGGGTTTTCCTGTCAATTACTGAATATTCTAGTAATGTACTATTATTAACTTTATTTGAGCAGGTATCGGTATGGAGGGTATTTCGGAGCCTAGCCCCCTTGATTTTTTTCAGATTTTTCAGTTGGGTAGTTTCTGAGAATGGGTTCGTTAAAGAAATGATCAACCCCCCACACTCCCCACCTTTCCAACAAATGTCAAAACTAAGACCGACTTCGAAAAGTACTAACCGAGGCCTTTAATGTGATATCCCACATGACTATATTTAATGAAAAAAAAAAATGTACACCCCCTTTTGCATGTATGGGGACCTCCCCTTAAATTGACGAAAAAGGATGTAACTCACTATATGCGTGAGCGTTCACAGTTCCCCCCTTTCTAACAAATTTGGTGTCAATCGCTTCAACCGTCTCCGAGAAAAATGCGTGTGACGGACAGACAGACAGTAACACAGTAAACCAGACAGACAGTAAACTTCTAGACAGCTAATGTTTCCGATCCGCATGGCATAATTAATAGAACTTTATTGTTTTTTGCTTCCCGAAGTATCTTTCATTAAATAGTCCTGATTTTTCGCACTATTCTTTCCATGTATCTCGGGTTTTGCTGTTTCATGGTTACATATTTACCAAAAGATTGCTAGGAAAAACTTTCACTTTACAGAGAACACTTTAAAATGAGATTGCCAGCGACTTTTCCGGACATCCAGTTAATAAACATCAAACCGCAATCGAAAAGGCATAAGAAAGGCAATCATATTAAGCCATAATCATCCACCTAAAACTTAACATCCTTCAGACGACGCATCTCATCGTGAAGTAAAATTAATGGCGTGTTTAGCACATCGTGAAAATTTGTTTTCATTTTGTATATTACAATTTCCCATCCGTTCGTCGTCCGTTGTGCCAGCGTGATTTATGTCATGTTTTTCTTTCGTTTGGCTACGATTACGAACAAAGTAAAAGACGAAAAAAAGATACATTTTTCGTGGTGACGTTAAACTTTTCCTTCGAGGAAAAAGTTTAAAATAAATAAATACAATTTTGCAACAGTATTCAACTGGAAAACGGACGAGGTTTTCAACGTGATAGGTCAACGCAAATTTGTCAAGTGAGGGAAAGCATTACGCAAAAATCTTCTTGAAAATAAATTAAAATGAATTGCAAGAGCAAGGATGATGTCTGGCTCCGAAGTTAGATCGTTACCGAACAGATTGCTCTCATCCCTAGGACACTACACTGAAACATATTTTCGAGATTAAAATCTTTATATTATATAATTTTGCAAATTCATCTTATCACGGCAAACTTACTCTAAGAGTCATAAAAACTTCAAGGACAATCTTCAAGCGAGTGAAAGTAGAAAAATTAGATCAGGTTCGAAATATGGCGATCTGCGTATAAACAATAAATCAATCCCAGTTGACAAATAAAATACTAAAAACATTGTGGATTAATCTGAAAAGTGCTTAAGTGCAATTTCAGGATATTAAAACACACATAACGCTCTAAATTCGCATATAAATACCGATCTTACGTAGACGCATCTTGAACCGATTGGCACGCACAAAGAATCTTCTCAAGATTTTGGAGATTATTCTAATTTGATTTAGCTTTTGATTTAGTGAAGAAGACAAATCTTTTGGCGGCCAGCCAGCACAGTAGTACAACATTTTTTGCAATTTTCTTGGAATATCCAGTTTGATGATTCCTTAATTTTTTCCTCAATTTTTGTTTTCTTTATCTTTTTAAAAAAAGATTTTTTATTTTAAAAAAAGACTTTCCGACCGTGGGAGGTTTGACCGGGCAAGAAAATGTATTGTTAGAAAGAAGTGAATGAGTTACGAGACACTGATTTTCAGATGATCTTGTCGACGTGATCGATTAGGAGCCTTGACAATAGAGGTGGAAGTCATAGTCTACACAGGCGAATTTATTGTCTATTTATTTGATCTATATTTATATTTCAAAATACATAGATGGAATCGTCTTTAATTATAGATTTTACCACCAGCAGGCTGCATTTTTACGATCCATCAGAACGATCGGTAGAATCTATTCTCGAACTTTGTAGCCCGTCATACAGTGCATGGAATTTACGAAGTATTTATTGCTACGAAATATATTTTTATTGCAACAAGGAACGTGGAACCGTCTTCATGTCATTAATTGTGATCATTAAATGTATTTTCAGTTTTTAAAAATAATTCTAGGCCGAGTTATAAAATGTTGTTTTCTTTTTGCCATTTTTTAAGTGAAAACGTGCCCCAAGCGTGATAATATGTATCTGTTTCAACCATTAGTTGACTTCCTTTAGCCTAAGGAATGGAAGCATCTTATTCCCTATATATTCAAACTAATACGATTCAGGATACAAATATGCGATTAGATAGATAGATGACCAAGTGTAATATCCAGAACAGGACTAACAATTCCTCACTGATGGGGCGAAAATCTTAACCGAAGTATCTGCTTATGTACAAAAGATTCTGTTATGGCAGAGCAAAAAATCAATTTCGCGTAAACCGAATTCGGGTAAATTGCCTTCGAACGGACCGCCATCATACAAATCATAAACTGTAGGTCATACAAGGGATACAGGAATACTCCGAGACTTATGTCATCATTATAACTATAAGAAGCCTGAACACTGAACAAGCTTTGACACCTTTAGCCCCTTGTTTACTATAGGACCGTTGGTACGTGGCTATAACCCATATCCTACACGAAGGACTTTCCTTTAGCAAAACGCTGGGGATTTACACTAGAAAGTCGAGCCCCCAAAAACCAAGCTGCTAATTGTACCGTACCCACTGGATAGTTGGCGTCGAAAGTAACTTGCGCCTTACATGAACCTAGCCACCTTCTCGGGTAAGTTCCGGTACCTTATCGTGCTATTAAGGGCTATAGCACGATAAGCTTCGTGATCGCCATATTCGTGGAAAGAACAGGGATACTAGAGACACTCAAAGTACAACAAAAACGAACATAGAAGTGGGATTCAATACCGGTCACAAACTAGAGCATCAGACAGTACTGATAACCAGGATACAACGCCTAAGAAGACGGAAATTAGTCAGGCAAGCGGAGGCGTCAACCCCGACAGTAGCTCATCATAAAGACCATAACTAACAAAGAACAGTGAATAGAAGGTAGAAGCACATCTGATTCAGAGAAGCCAGGGATCAGAACAGCGGTGGTGCAAACGCCTAATGGTAAATGCGCTTTTTGAAAGACGGGCTGGAAGAAATTCTTAAGCAGATTCAGGAAAGACCCTAACTTTTCTCAATAGAACTAAAAAGGGAGCAGTGAATATCAGCACATAGGAGAAAGGGCTTCACGATAAATAAATTTTATTCTAAAATGTAAGAAGCCAGGACCTCCGACGTTAACTATGGTAGCACAGTCAAGAATCTTAAATTGGTAGTTCTACGGAAGAAGCATCCACAAGGGCCAATTAGGAACGTAATCGTCCGACATACCCACAGCGGACTGATTTAAAGCCTTCGACTTTAAATCTCCAGGCTGGGAAAGGGCTGAACTGTCGATAGGTGCTGAGAAAGTTGGCGCCTGTTTCCCTAAAACGGCGAGGACCGCAGGGATAGTTGCGGCGAGCAAAACTTCGAAAACAAACATAAATCCGACGTTCCCCTATGTTTTCTACCTAGAGGTAAAAATTGCTAATGGAGGAAGGAAGGAAAACAGTGTCACCAAATACAAATTCGTTTTCATTCTAGGGCACAAGGAGAAAAACTAAGAAGATAGATATGCTGCCTGATGAGGAAGAGAAGCTGGAATACCTTGATGCAGGCCTCCTAACATTCAAGACAGACAGCAGATTTGAGACAACTGGCATGGCAGAGCGTTAGAGAGATATTCTGACATTGGATATTAGCAAGGATCTTAAATATAGTGAAATGAGAAAACAGCCATTTAATTGCCCAGAATAATCGCTATCAGGCAGAGGTTAAGTCAGCAATAATTGCGAGCCCAATTATAGTACTGACCCAAGCACCCTGGTAAACCCTGGTCTGCCAGGAGGAATTATGCAGGTAATTTGGGATACACTTTGTACACGACTAGGAGCTTGCATAATCGTCAAATCCAGGCAAAAGTATAAATATGTGGCAGAGATCCTGTCGAGAGGCTTAGTAGCGGCCAAATAACACACAATAAGGAGAAGTAGCATCAAGCTACTTCCAGTAGACGGCCACCGGGTCCCACCGGGGCAAGTCAATATACTGGTAAAGTACTGCATGAAGAAAGCGCTAATATTTTTAACCTAATTCAAGAGAAATGACCAATTGAAGAAGTTTTTATCTTCTTCAATCAATTTTTAGTCGTCATCATCGTCGGCGCAATAACCAGTATTCGTTCTAGGCCTTAGTAAAGAACTGCAGGCGTCCCGATTTTGCCTACGGAATCGGTCCATTTCAGGCAGAGTCGGCCACGTCTTCTTTTTCTACCATAGATATTAACTTTATAGATTTTCTGGGCTGGATCATCCTCACCACCACCGTAAACTATTGAACTGGATCTTACGAACAACCAGGCGGTCGTGATACCGGTAATAAATTTCATCATTATAGAGCCTCCGAAATCTTTTATTCTCTTAACAGAGCTAAAAAGGTTCTGGAGGATTCTTCCCTCGAACGCGCTTTAGTGAGATAAGTTGGTTCAAACTCTCATTGCTGTTCTGTGTAAAACCTCCACATCGCTCCGGGAGGGCATCTTTGTTCAGATGTTCATGGGAAGAGCACTATATGTGTGTTTAAACGAATTCAATGCATTACCAGCTACACTTTTTTTCCGCGCTAAGTCACGTATGAGGCGTGGTTGTTTAAACCGCTGAATCTTCTTCAGTTTTGCTCCGATTTATCTCAAATTTTCTCATATTCTTGAGGGGTTCTCCATTGAGAATCAAAATGAAAACGTTACGATGAACTAAATAGACTCGGCTAATGCATAAAAAAAGTGTGGATATCCTGGATTCCGGATCATACTGGAATAGAAAGGAACGAAGCAGCGGATGAGCTAGTGACCAGAGAAGTAGAAACGACGGTCTATGGAGTAGAACTCCCCGCGGACTTTTAATCATGAGAGTCAAGGGGGGAAATCATAGTGAAAGAACCTACCAAGAATGGAACAGTCTAAGCTTTTGCGTTTTTTTGGAAAATATAAATCAAAAGTACCTTAGGAGCATAGTACATAGTTGATGGTGATCATTGAAAGTTAAAATACCGCATATTGAGACTGAAAATATTTTAGGATTTTATTTGCAGATTCTTTGAGAAAAACATAGAATTGAACGACATATTATAGTTACAGTTACGATAGGCGACACCTACTATATAACCATCGAAGGGCACAATATTCCTTTAGGGCGGGATGAACGTCCTCTTGATGTAATGAACAAGTCGCTTATAAAGCTTCAGAAGACGAAAGGTTAAATATCGCAGCGTATATACACTGAATATATCCGATATTCAATTCGACATAGTATTGACATTCTGTCTCTTAGCGAGTATTTATTTGATGCGAATTGAGCAATTTTGACCTACTACAACTTTGTTAATAATAGTAGCATTTCCACTAAACTTTCCAGTATGCTGCTTCCTATTAAATTCTACCTCAGTGCAAAATTAATGAAATTTCCATTAAATTTTCAAAATATAATAATATACTATCATATTATTAACTTTATTTGAGCAGAAATCGCAAAAGGGAGTTTTTTAAGGTCCAGATATAAGGATGGACCACCTTGATTTTTTTCAGATGTTTCGGTTGGCCAGTTTTTGAGAACAGGTTCTTGAGATAATTGACCCCCTTCAGATCCCCACACTGCTCCCTTTGCAAACAATGTCATAACTAATATCTGTTTCGAAAAATACTAATGGAGACCTTTCATTTGATACCCCACATGACTATATTCAATGGGAAAAAATTGTACACCGCCCTTCTGCATGTATGGAGACCCCCTTTAAACTCAACGCGCAACGATGTTACGCACTGCATGCAATGGGATTCACTTTTCCCACCTTTCCATCGAATCTGGTAAGAGTAGCTGTAATAAACCATAGAAAACAAGGTAGCGATTTTTTAACGACTCAAGTCGCCAACCAAACAGACTAGGCTAGATTATGACTGAGTGACCCACTCACAATGGTGTTCCCTCAGGTTTGTCTGAAAAAGGTGATCATCTCTTGACATGCAGGTGAGGAATGGATCGATTTTGAAGTTCTGGAAGAACTTGGTGTTGAAAACAGTGTCAGCACGATTTCCTGGATGCAACTAGGCAACAGACCGATTTGCTGCAGAATGTATATACCCTACCCAAAACGTAGGTTTGTTGGAAGAGAAATCAGTATCCTCAATTGCCGGCACGTGGATTTACTATGCATTGATTAAATAGTCAGTTGCATGGCTCTTTAATGACTCGGCGCAAGTTGAGAGAGCTTAGCTGGAGAGTTTTAATGTATCCATCTTATAAACTAAACCTCGCTTAGTCCAAATATCATTTGTATAGGATTCAGTAGGACTGAACGCTTAAACCTCACTTCCAAACAGGGCCGCGAAAATCACCCGATTCATTTTCGCGTCCAGAAATTTCAGGAGTTTTACAGTGATGGCATTATCTTTTTACCAAAAACGTTCTGTTGGGTCGCGAAGTCGACCAATCTTAATGTGGTTTACCACTTCTCTCAGTCGTAAGCTTGGTCTGGGTCGAGTCGAGAATTTATCAAATCATTATCTAACGTATCATATAAACTCATCGTCGTTTTGATCCACCTTTCCTACCGATTTTAAAGCTCAGACCAAGCTAGCGGGATATCATCAGCCCAGATTACTCACTACTATGATAAAAATGACGGAATTAGAACCTAGAAATTCCGCCTTGTTTACAAATCCAATTGAGGTTCGAAGTTCATCCCTAGATCTATCTAAACGGGTGGCCCAAAAGTTTTCCAAATGTGAGAAATGATGAAAAATCAAAGTGATTGATCATCTGAAACTTCCATCAAGGAAAAAAATATCCTAGGAGATATTTCGGAGAAAAGCCGGCTCTCAAAAGTTACGCGGGTGCATATTAGATAATCAGTAGGCAACTTGGCTTATTATCATAGAAACCTCAGCGCAATGGAGTTTGGAGTGCCCCAGTTGCTTTTGACTGACGAAGAACAAGATACATGTTCATCATCATATTACTGAACCGAAACAGACAAGCAAAAACTGGTATGACTTATAAAAATGCCACGTCCATCAGACGATCACCAAACAATGAATTCTAATTATTACTGTCAACTATTGAATGAAACAAAAGCTGTACATCGAAACAAAAGGCGCCGTTTTCCAACCAAAAGCATCGTCATGCTACGTGATAATACAATCGCATTAGATAACTTCTATGGACATCTGTTTAGACTGTTGTAGAAAACTCTACCGTCAGTCAACTTTTTTGAAAAAGATTTCAAAGATTCTATACAAATGAGGAGATTGAATACTTCGTGAATAGTTAGAGGCGCACTCTAGACTTTTTATGATGACAGATTAAGATTTGTTTGACAGGAGGTGAATCAAGCCCTTAATAAGATTTAAGGTTTCTTTCCCCACATATTTACATTTCATCAACATTTCGATCATGACTTGTTACATCCGAAAGAAGAGTCTGTTTGCTTTTTACTCTGTTCATCGAAGGAGGGCCTCTCCTTGCTAAACTGGCAGTACAGAGGTTCAAGAGTCAGCAAACTTTTTTACAAGGACCTCTTGCTAAACATTTTTTTCTCGAGCTGAGGCTTGTCCATTGTTCTCCTTGTTTGCTGACAATGACCCTGCAGCAGCCAAACAAGTGAAAACAGCGCCACGTCCATATGTGTAAATGCGAGAATAAACCCATGTTAACGTATCTAATTAACGATATATCATCAGCAGAAATCTTAATGTGACGTATCAATGAAAAAACATTGAAATGAATTGATTTATTTTTAATCTTCTCTCAGGTCATTAGTTCAAATGATAAATTACTCGGAGAGGATCCCGTGACCGCATCTCTGAAAATTTGTAAAGTTGAAAGTACCCACAGCACAGTCACGTGTGTTTTCATTATTGTATCTAACAATGCACATAACGGAATGTCTGCTCTGCTATTAGTATGCTTTTATTCAACACACAATCAAGTGCAAGGTGATACACATTTAAATTGTAAAAGGGGTTCGAAAATAAGTTCTTTGGAATTATTCTATGCTTACTTAATTAACTTTGCTGTGTTCCATTAACCATTTAAACTATTCAAACGAGAATTTCGTCGAATTCAGCCTTTTATGGCCTTTACAGTGCTCTGCGGTTATTTGAACAACCTTTACTAGTAAAATTCAATGAATTGCTATTTAATAACTTTGAAAATATTATTGTTAATTGAGTTGGTTTGTTGAAATGCTTGAAAGTCTAGTTGTTGGTTTAAATAAATCGGGAAAGGGGAAATAGAGGACAATGGAGTTATCCTTGTACCAATAGTCCTCTAAATCATCTTCAAAATGACAATTTGGTATAAAATAATTAAAACAGAATACAAAATCGCTGGTGAATGCTCAAATCAAACCTCCTCAGTCAACATAAGCTCTAAGGAGAGACATGGTTATATCCCAATCGAAGGAGATCCCTGCAACAGACAGTCGCCAGACAAAGTTGTAAACAGTGAAAAGTATTCCAAAGGGCAATCCAAAGATCGAATTAAAAAGAAATTCTAATGAAGACGGCCTTCAAAAAAATTGGGTTCTCTTGTCCACAACTCAACGACAGTTTGAAGAAACTTATGCCTTAACTATTTGGTAAGAATAAAATGGATCTGGTTTATTAAAATCTTTCGAAAATATTGGGTTGATCAATTAAATTCAGCGACACAGGTAAAATCATCATTGAAATATGGCTGCCCATGTCCCAGAGCTACTTGCCAGATATTGGTCCGAACCACAAGTGGCGGATGGAGACATACTTATTGATAGTGTTTATGTTCACATGCACTCTTGGAAAATTTACATTTTTTCATATCTGAACCAAATCGATATGAAAAGGATATGAAGGATTCCAGAAGAAGAGAAAAGGCTTACAATGCAGACTCAAAACCTCGCTACCGGCAGTTTCTGATTGTGAGAAGCAGACTCCGTATCATCGATATCCGTAAACTACGGGGCGTAAAAGGTTGGGATAAGGGAGAAGAGTAAACAAGTCGAGAAATGATCATTTTCAACCCCCCTCACTCCCCACCTTTCCAATAAATGTCAAAATTAAGACCGGCTTGGGAAAGTACTGATCGAGACCTTTCATTTAATACCCCACAATTAACACTCCCTTTTGCATGTATGGAGAGCCCCCCCCCCCCTCCCCCCTTAAATTTGACCTAGAATGATGTAACTCACGGTATGCGTGAGCGTTTACAGTTCCCACCTTCCCACCAAATTTGCCTGCGGTAGCTTTTGGGACGTTCCACATTCCATCGGCAAAAAAAAGACAGACAGTAAACCGATTTGAATAAGGGTTTGTTTTACGCAAAACTTTAAAAAATGGATGACCTATGGATTAGCTTTCCAAGAAAAAAACAAGTCGGGAAACCGGAAGCTTGACGCTTCAGGTATAAAAGGTTTTGTGTTTCCCTATGTGAGGAGCATAACGTAGTTCTCCATTGGCTTGTAGCATTGACCCGAGATATTGAAATCGCTCAGTTCTGGGCAGGTTACTGCCATTGCCAGAACTGTGCGATTTAAATATCTCGAGTTAATGCTATCAGCCAATGGAGAACTGCGTAATGAAATTATTTCATGCATTAACGCAACCTGGCATTCCACAACTGGTGTTCTTTGTGATCGACGTATCAGCGTACGTTCCAAATCTAAAATTTACTGCAATGTCGTCCGTCTGCCGCTCCTTCTAGTTCTGAGTGTTGGCCGATTATAAAGGACAATGAACGGCATCTTGCGGTAATGGGAACGAAGATGTTGCATTCCACTGGTGGCGTGACACGTTTTGATCACGTCTGAAATGAGAATATCCGCGATCGATATGGGTTTGCACCGATCGTGGAAAAACGAGAGAGGTGTTTTCGATGGTGTAGTCACGTAATTCACGCTAACGAGAATTCAATAACCAGTATTGGTCAGAACATCGAAATCAATGGTAAGCAACCAAAAAGCCGGCCAAAACAATTGTGGCTTTATACACTGGATGGGAATTTAAAGGTCTCGCGATTACATCCTGATCAGGCATTTGATAAAATAAAATGATAAAATCGATCACGACGAGCCGACCCACTTGTGAACTGAAGGCTGAAAAAAAAGAAAAAGATGTGAGGAGCGACGAGTGCACGACAGCTCCGTGTAATATAGATAAAAATTCCATTCTAGAAATCTTCTAGAAAGCGATTTAAATAAATGATTTGATGGAAACCCCTGTATTGATAATAGTCAGCCTCATATGCTTCACACTCTGAGTTTAATAATATTAGCAAATACCAAAAATTTAACCTACAACAGACATGAAAAAGGGCTGGGGAGAAGTAGATTCTTCATGAATGCAATTTTAATATTTCATTCGAATGTCAATTATTCTCGTTAATTATGACGTCAGCATCTTATTTGTATGGCTTGGGATGCAGTAAATTCGCAAGAAATTGATAAGTTTTAACTGCTATAACTTTGACATTAATAGTCGGATTTTTGGAAACTTGGCATGTGTATGCATGAGACTGTCTTCTATGTCGGTGCAAAATTTAGTACACCTAGGATGAACTTAAGGGGAGTTTTTTAGTCAATTTCTAAAAGTTAATAATATATTAGGTTGTTGCAAATGAAATGTCGGATATTTGAGTAAAATTTCAAAAAACTATAACTTTTATGAAAATTAATTTTATTAGTCAAAATAAGAACCAGCAGCTTCAATGCACTTCTCCCAACGAGATACAAGGGCATTTATTCCAGTTTCGTAAAAGTCTGGGTTTCTAGAGCTAAGAAATTCTTCAAAGGCACTTTTGACAGCTACTTCATTGCTGAATTGTTTCCCCGCCAAAAAGTGATCCAAATGCTTAAAAAAGTGGTAGTCGGTTGGCGAGAGGTCGGGTGAATATGGTGGATGAGGAAGAGTCTCATATCGTAATTCATTTAATTTTTGGACCGTCATTCTGGAAACATGAGGTCGGGCGTTATCATGGAGCAGTATCACTCCATCTCTGTTGACCAATCTAGGCCGCTGAACACGTAATTTCTCGTGCATTTCATCAAGTTGGGCACAATATTTCTCTGCATTAATTGTTTCACCACGCTCCAAAAACGAATAATGAATAATTCCAGATGCAGACCACCAAACAGTTACCATTACCTTCTTCGGGTGAAGGCTCGGTTTTGGCATGTGTTGTGGAGGCTGATCGGCATCTAGCCATTGCGCTGATCTGCGACGGTTGTCGTACAATATCCACTTTTCATCGCATGTCACTATTCTGCGCAAAAAGGGATTGTTCCTGTTGCGGTTGAGTAGAGAACTGGATATTTCCATTCGCAGCGCCATGTTTTGCTCGTTGAGTTCATGCGGAACCCACTTATCAAGCTTCTTCACCTTTCCAAGCTGTTGTAAGTGCCGAGATACTGTCGAATAGTGTACGCCTATTTTCTCTGCAATGTCACGAATCGATGATCGGGGATCAGATTCCACTATCAAACGCAACTCGTCGTTGTCGATCGATGGTCCTGGGTGTCCACGAGGTTCACTTTGGAGGGTCATGTCGCCTGATCGGAATTTTTCGAACCACCGCTGTGTCGTTCGTTCGTTTGCTGCGTCAGCTCCAAATGCTCTGCAAATGTTTCTGGTTGCCTCCGCTGCGTTGTGACCAAGTTTAAATTCATATAGAAAAAGTAGACGTTTTTGACTCCCTTCCATGCTTTTTTCTTTGAGTTTTACTTGGAACTTCAATGACGATTGAAACTGAAATGACTCCTTGATCGAACGAACGACTATTTATACTCAATTATCCCATACCACCAGAGTTACGTTGCGGCAGTTTTAAACATTAAAATCATAACTAACTTCACTTCATTGAAAAATCCAACATTTCATTTGCAACAACCTAATACTATTAGTAAATTTATTTGAGCAGATACCGGAGTGGGGCATCCCTCGAAGATTAGATTTCACAAGTGTTTTACACAAAATCTTAAAAAGGGCTACAGATAAGTATATTCTTCATAAATGCGACTTTAATATTCCAGGCGAATGTGAATTATTCCCGTTAATTATGATGTCAGCATCTTATTTGCATGGCTTTGGAAGCAGTTAATTCGCGCGAAATTGTTAAGTTTCAACTGCTATAACTTTGGCGTTAATGGCCAGATTTCCATGAAATTTAGCACATATATACGAAATATTCTCTATGCGGGTACGAAATTCGGAAGTCGGATGAATTTAAAGGTGGTTTTTCAGTAAATTTCTAAAAGTTGGTAATATACTATTAGTAAGTTTATTTGAGCAGATATCGGAATGGGACATATTTTGAGGCCTAGATTTAATTTTGGCGCATCACCCTGATTTTTTTCGGATTTTTAGGTTGGGCAGATTCCGGAAATGAGTCCTGTCTCACTTTAAGTGCGTACATTTTGACTCCTTACTCACGTACTTTGGAATTCAAGCCAAAACTAATGTCAGCTTCGGAAAGTACAAATCCTAGTACAAACCTTTCATTTGATACCCTACACGACTATATCCGGTGAAAAAAAATGTTGAATCCCCCCTTTGCATATATGGGGAGCCCCCTTTAAGCTCCACCTAAATTTATGCCACTCGCTGTATGCGTGGAATTTCATAGTTTCCATCTGTCCACCGAATTTCGTTCGGATCGGTTTAGCCATTTTGGAGAAAAGAACGTGTCACAGACAGACAGACATTGAATCGATTTTAATAAGGTTTTGTTTTACACAAAACCTTAAAAATGGAAAAAAGGAAAAGATCAAATTTCGCTTCAATTGAGTCATCACCTCAAGCGCTCGCAGTATGTCTTACTCATACATACTTTATGTGGGAAACCAGAATCTCGGGGTTTTCCCAGACTATAGTGACTAAACCTCTTCTCCTTTTGCTTTTCCAAACGGGGTTGGAACCATGTTAGTTGTATAATCCCCAATTGGAACCTACGGTGTTCCTGTCCCCGATTGATACACTAACTTCCCTTAACTTCAGCTATTTGCCAGAAAGAAGACGTTGGTACAACATTGACAACCGACGCTTGATCGAGAAAGTACCATGCTTCCGTAAGTGCCCTACAGGATTTTACTCGCATAATGGAAATATTATGTATAATAATATCCTCAATGTCGCAACTGCTAAAGGGGGTAGGGAACCATATTATCAATTCAAAATTAGGTATGGTATACCCATGTAGACTACGCAAATCTAATTCAGACTTTTCCAAATAAATTTTGAAATTTTGCAATTCAAATTCAGACTTTTCCATTTCAAATTCAGAATTTTTTAAAATCTTTTGTTATAAAGCTTTATACCAACTTTTTATCACTGGATAAGGATCGAGCTGGGATCCTTTGAAAAAAATCCCAAATATTGCACTTTCACAAAGTATGAAGCGACTATAGTAGAGGGGATATCGCTGCTCTAAGTACGAATCCCAATCGTCACGGGTATCTTGTGTCGTTGTTGTGAACTTATCACTTGCAGAGCGTTAAGAGTGAAGTTAGTATAAAATTTTATAATAAAATATTGAAAAAATTCTGAATTTGAAATGAAAAATTCTAATTTTGGAATGGAAAAGTCTGAATTTGAAATGGAAAATTCTGAAATCGCATTGAAAGAGTCTGAGGGTAATTTGGGAAGGTCTGAAATTAGTTTGAGAAATTCTGAATTTGGTTTGGAGAACTCTGAATTAAACTTGCAAAACCTTTACAACTAAAAAAAAAACAAAAAATGACTGACAGTTTCGTCCAGGGCAGAGGCAATTCATCAGACACTGCCTCACCTCTGCCCTGGGAGCAGCGCGACCGAAAGTGCCAACAGGTGGAAAACCCTCCCTTTTATCATCGCAAAAACACGAAAAGGTTGCGAATTATATTGGACTAAAACGCCAGTTGTTTTAGTTTAAGCTAAGCTAAAGCTGGATAGTTGTTTAGCATATGCGGAATCCTAAGTCCACATACACATGATGGTGGTTGCCTCTGCCCTGGTCGAAATCGTCAGTCACGTTTTGGTTTTTTCTTAATTTTGAATGCTTGGGGTGCTATGCTCCAAACTAGGGATCCATGGACTATAAAACGAGGGAGTAAGTTGATCCTCATTTAGTCCGGTCCACCATCATGTGGACTTAGGATCCCGCATATCCTAAACAACTTTACAATTAAGGTACTGGCTCATTGCTGCTTTAAAAAACGCCAGTTTGTAAATTGAATCCCAACATCAACGAAGATTTAAGTTAACAGTTTACCTAACTTTCATAGTGTCGCTTTTGTACCGGACGATTTAGGACACGTTTTCTTTCGTTGTTTTCGATTTATGGATAAATAAAAGAGCATGGAGAAGACTTTCAATGAGATGGTATATATTATGTTGTTGCACATGAAATGGCCAATTTGGCAATCAAGTGAAGTTAGTTACGATTTTGATGTATCAAACCACCACCAGTTGGGGCTGTTGGTGTCTGATAATGAAGTATAAATACTCCTACATTTAATCAAGGAGTCATTTCAGTTTTGACCATCGTCGTGATAACAGTGAATAGAAATAGAAAAGGATGGAAAATAGCCAAGAACGTATACTTTTTCTGTATGAGTTCAAACTCGGTCAAAAAGCAGCGGAGAGGACCAAGAACGTTAACAGTGCATTTGGAGCTGATACGGTAAGCGAAGGAACCACACGGCGGTGGTTCGAAAAATTCCGGTCAGGCGTCGTAAACCTTCAAAATAAGCCACGTTGACATCCAGGACCATCGATTGACAACGACGAGCTGCGTTTGCTAGTCGAATCCGGCACACGTCAGTTTGTGAGAGGCATTGCAGAAAAACTAGGCGTACTATGTTCGACAGTTTCCCGGCACTTGCAATAACTTGGAAAGGTGAAAAAGCCCGACAAATGGATTCCGCATACCGTTACGAAGCAAAACATGGCGCTTCGAACGGAAATTTGCAGTTCTGTACTCTCCCGCAACAGAAGCGATCCCTTTTTGGACAGAGTAGTGACATGTGATGAAAAGTGGATATTATACGACAATCGTCGCCGATCTGCACAATGGCTAGATGGTGATGAGCCACGGAAACATATGCCGAAACCGAGCCTCCATCCGAAGAAGGTAATGGTGACTATTTGGTGGTCTACAGCTGGAGCTATCCACTATTCTTTTTTGGCACCTGGAGAAACGATAAATGCACAGGAATACTGTGCCCAACTTGAGGAAATGCACCAAAAATTGAATATTCAACGGCCGAGATTGTTTAACAGAGATGGTGTAATACTCCTTTACTACAATGCACGGCCTCATGTTTCCAGAACAACGGTTCAAAAGCTGAACGAATTGCAGTATGAGACTCATCCACCATATTCACCGAACCTTTCGCCAACCGACTATCTTTTTAAGCAATTGGATCATTTTTTGGCGGAAAAACAATTTAGGAACGAAGAGGCTGTCAAAGTTGCCTCCGACGAATTTATCAACACCGAACAGTTGGACTTCTACGAAACTGGAGCTGGGAGAAGTGTTTTGAATCGACTGGCACCTATTTTGATTAATTAAATAAATTTTTGTAAGCTAATTTTAAATTTTAGTACCAAAACGGCCATTTCATTTGCAACAACCTAATAGTTCTAGAAATGCTTATGTAACATATGTGCCAGGACATACAGTTACCGATATCGTACTACACTTTCATCTTAGCCATAAGGCCGAGAAGCAAAGAACTAGCCAAGAAGGGAGCAGGGATGCCTTTACACGGGCCAGAACCCTTCTGTGGAATCGGAAACGGTTTCATGGCTATGAATCTAAGAAACGAAGAGAAACGATTGAGGGAACTATATTGGAGGGGCCTACCAGGGATGGAGCAGTCCAGGGTGCTTATTGGGGGATATGAACCCATGCGTACAAAGGATTGCTTAAACCTCACCAAAAAAAACCTCCGAATCATAGTGGGAATTCTCACTGGTCATTGTCGGCTGAACTATCACCTAGGGAAGCTAGGGATATCTACGGACACAGCCTGCAGGTTCTGTGAGGAGGAGGACGAAACCTCTATGCACGTCCTGGGACAGTGTCCGGCACTTGTGCAAAGTAGGTAGATACATCTGGGAGAACACTTAATACCAGATGCAAAGCTGAAACTTCTGGAAGTGGGGAACGTACTAAAGTTCCTAACGGTTACAGGCCTGCTTGAGATACTATGATCAACAGGTACACTATAACCAGTAAAAGGGGCACAATAGTTCTTCAAGGACGCGGTGCGACTTTCCCTTCACAGAATAATAATAATACCGATATCGTAGGACCCAACCAGTGTGAGCTTAGGAAAGTATTGGAGGCCAGGAAGACATGGTTCCGAGGGTAACTGATGGACGAGAAGAGAGTTAACTGGAACAAGTCCGCCCACGAACTAATACTTTGCCGTAGTTCCACGCGGAATAGGGTAAATGTTTTCTGAAAGTTTTCATCTCCGTAAATAAAATCAAGTAAACGGATAGATTCCCAACCTCATAACATCGCGATTCCCTAATCGCAGGTATTTTTTTTAAATGTATACCTGCCGCTAAAAAGAAATAATTGAAGTTAATGATAACGTAGGCTCACTAATAGTTTCCGAAAGGTAAGTCAAATTGCATAAACCTAGACCAGGAAGTTCGCAGGAACGAAATCAATCTCGGCGCCAATTCGAAAGAGATAGATAATATCTAGAAACTACCAGATAAAGAAATATACAATGCATGGATTACCTAGGTGATATTTGCCCATGAAGGCTCTTAAGGAAAAAAGCCTTCCTAGAACATCGGCCTGATTATGGAATCACTAATCGCCCATTAGTATCTTCCTAATGAAGTCAGAATAACGATAGAGAAATTTTCCTCAGTTGGAATTCAATTAATTTTATTTTCAGAAGAATTTGAATTTCGATTAACCCATCTGCGTTCAGTTCGCATATTTCTACAATACCGGAAGCCTTTGTCTGTTATCTGTAGATCATATAGTATATTAACGAAATACATTGAAAGATACCTAGAAATAGCTTTGTCAGTCTCAGCAAATTAATGGTATACCCGAGAGCGTACATAAGGAATGCCTCACATGCTTCAGAGCAGCCAATACTTTGTGAAAGTTTCGATGATTAGCAAGGTGAATGGGCGAAGAGAGACCTTTTTTTCTTGATCGAATCTTCGCGATCTTTGTCATCGAATACTACGTACATGTCGTTCGAGAAACGAAAATTTGTAGAATGTCGTTTGGAATGGTGGATTCTGTTAAGTAGAAGATTGGAAGTTAAATGCCATCGCGTTATTTGTTGTTTGTTATGGTTTAGCGGAGAGGGAGCTAACAGTTTTGTAGGGGAGTGTTCAGGCGTTTGTTTGGCTTTACTCTTTATGGGAGGAGAAACTCCGCCATGGAACTGAATCATTAGGTGAGTCGGTTCGCATCGTTTAACATTAAAGCAAAAGATGCTTTGAAGCTAAGGATACCTTGGAAGACCCAAATCTCTGCGTCTTGTGGAGGCTGATAAGGCCTTCCCTTGAATTCGTTGTGTGACCCAAACGGAAATACTCTTAGTTGTTGGTCCGATTTTAAGGCCAAATACGAGCGCAATCTGAAAGTTAATTTCAATCGGGAAACTTCTCAACTTAACGCTCCTTTCCCTCTAAACAATTAAACAGCAAAATCTAACCGTCCCTGAGAGAAGTTGCTGCATACATGTGATCGCGAAATGTTTAATGTTTTGCGGTCTTTAAATTAACCGAAGGGGATCAAGGGGACAAAAAAGTGAAGTTCCAGCCCCAACAGCTCCGGAGCCTCTGTAAGAACAAGCCAACCGACGCGCCAATGAACGAACCCTATTGAACGAATTATGTCCGTGTGCCCTGGGTAAAGCCAACTAACATTCAAACGAACAAAAATACTCGAAATACTTGAGTTGATGTAACAGTCGAGCAATGAATGCTTTTGTACCTTGATATACAGGTAGAAAAATGCAGAAGAAATATATTTGTGCCGTCTTTCATCTCGTCAACGTCGGCCGTCTCTCTTGGCTCGGATGGGGTTTGCAGAAAAAACCACGTAGCAGCAGCAAATGCTTGCCTTTTATTTCACCGGTTGTTTTTACCATTTGTAATATCCACAATGCGTTCTGTGTTCTTTTCGTGTTTGTGTTGTTTTTGCAGTCCCAGGACGTACACACGCATTGTTCTTGTTCGTCATAATCAGATGCTCGGTGATACCCTTTTGCAGGGCATTCATTAATCGGAATTACACGTAATAATTTAGCGAATAACAACAGTAGAGGACCCTTTGCGGAACGATCCCATTCCGCTTTTCGCTATCCGAGCCCGTGAATCTACT
Organism: Hermetia illucens; assembly: GCF_905115235.1. Taxonomy (NCBI): domain Eukaryota; kingdom Metazoa; phylum Arthropoda; class Insecta; order Diptera; family Stratiomyidae; genus Hermetia; species Hermetia illucens. The sequence continues at coordinate 60,063,401 of NC_051853.1, read as the reverse complement.
TTCCCAGTCTCTTGTGGTTTTCTTTATCCCATGACCCATGTCTTTTTCTATTTGAGGGATAATGTTCTTAGTCGGGAGAACAATGTCTGCATTGAAGGTGCAGCCTATTGTTTGTCACGTGTAAAAAAGTACATACAAGATGGGTCCGACCAATTTGCATTTCAGTCAAGCGAAAGTCACAACACAACAATGTTGGGGAAAGGATTTATGTTTTGATTCGTTTAAGATTTTGGGGAATATGCATACGTTGCAGATTATTACGATAAATTGAGGATGCAAATGTGGTTCAAAAAATGCATTATTGCCCAACGCACTATAAGCTCTACCCATGGGAGAGCAGGAATTTATTTTCAACATGGCCTTTTAAACAAGTGACTAACCCTTTCAGAAGAGAGAATAGTTTATGAATTTGTTTGCCCATCCACCCATTGAACTTCTGTTAATTGAGGGAATCCTGGGCCTGAACCTTCAGTTAATAGCGGACACGAACAATTGGGCAGAAAGTTCCTTCCATATGTTTAGTGCAAAGACCTCTCCTCTGTCTGGACAAAATGCACTAGTTTTTTAAAAAGCGTTTGCGCCCTGAGCAGAGGCAACTCATCAGACACTGCTTCACCGCTGTGATCACCATTACCGTAGATGGTAGCCAGGATTGATATCATTCTTTTCCAGTTCGGGATCTCTCACCTTCGTCAAAATTTTCCCTTATTTGCTTTGAATTGTTCTTTTGACCTTTTTTAAGATCTCCCACTGTCGTTTGGATTAATCGTCCCCCTTTGATGTCAGTCTGAAAAAGGCCGCAAGAAAAGATGGCAAGCTCCAAGCTATGTGACACTTCCTTCACGGGAGAAAAGATTGACGAGCTCGCCTACCAGGGGAAAATGCCAGTCATCTCACCGGAGAAGATAGACCTCATCCGAAAGACAAGGAATAAAGGAAGAAAGGAAGAAGAAAAAAAGTTATTCAAGCAATGTGGAGGGGTCTGACGAAAAATTAAGGCCGTACCGTCGCCCAGCGAAAAAACTCTATAGATGTCAAAAATGGCATGATTCAAATGGAGGAACTCTTGAAATTTATTACACAAAAGAGAACCTCCTGGAAGACAGCCGAAGAGAAACTGAGGAAAGAACACATCTCTAACACAGGCCCCACCTGCACAAGGGCAGTGCCTGACCCAGCTAGATGGAGAACAAGCGATTGTTAAGAGGCAAGAGGAAAACGGCGTGGATGTACCGCCAAGGGCACAGTAAGAAGAATCCGCGAAATTCTAACTAAATTGACCAAGCAGCGGCGAAATATGGCAAAGATTCAACAACAAGAAAATAGGTTTAATAACGACGGCAGTAACTCCACTGTAACAAAGTCGAGGTTAAGTATGACCACAACATCAGCGTTAAAGAAAAAGAGAAGGGGCAAAACATGATCAGAGGCCATTCTCATCAAACCGAACGAAGGGAGGTCTCTCATGGAAGTTCTTCCAGGAATTCTCAACAGCGTCGAACTAGAAAACGCTGGGGTAGACATTAAATCTATCTGGTGAATTCAAACCGGAGATATACAGGTCTTTGTCGAACTTCGATGGAAGACTGGCAAGAAAGGTACGTTCCGCGAAAGAGTCCAGAGCATTCTAAGCCGTGCCGTCGAAATAAGGATCATCTCGCGAACAAGGAAGAAATGAAGGAAGCGATAAAAATGTGAGCAACCTCAAGGTGGGAGTTAAATCTGACAACTCCAGAGAACAAAAATTAGTCATTTTCACTATCCTTGAGAAAACAGTGATGCAACTGCTTAGTTGCGGGAAAATAAAGATCAATTGGATCATTTGCAGGATAAGGCGAAGGGCAGTTCCCACCCGGTGTTTTAAGTTGTGGGTCTACGGGCACATATCAGGCATTTACAAGAAGAACAAGATAGAAGTACAGTGTGGCGAACCCAGGCACAGCATGAAGACTTGCGGGTCGGAAAAATAATGTGTTCTTTGCAAGGACTGTTGTCTGCAGAAAGAAGATGTGGCTGACATTTCCGGTTCCTAGCGGTTTTTCAGGTCTTCAAAGAAGAGTTCCAGACAGTGAAAAGTTAAGTATAAGGAATGCAATTGCGCCAAGGCTGACTGACCCAATACGTGCTCCGGGAAACAACTGACCAAGTGCATATGTTTTTAGAGCGGGGCAATCCACAATTGATGTGATTACGGACGTGCTCCAAGCGGTGAAATTGACTGAGGCACACAGTCGCTACTGTCGACGAGTGGTGCTCTTTATAACGCTAGATATGGTAAACCGCAGACAAAGCTTCAGCCAGAATCTTTCGCCGTTTGCTGATGACTGCGGTTCAGTTCGTCCTTCTTCAACATTCCGAAGGACGAATTGACCCCATCATTAAGGAGATATACCTCAAACCCCTAACACAAGTACAATGGCGAGGGGATTTGCGAATTGTGTCCACGTCTTGAAGTCAGTAGCGATATGGATAACATCAGTTATTCTGATCGATATTCATGCTAGTGACTGGAGGATTATATATCTTAGAAAAAGCAAGGGAAATAAGGAAGCTGTCGCTTGTGAAGAAAAGCTCGCGCTTTCAGCTTATAACACCAATCCTGGGGTATGGTCATATTCAATCGAAAGCGCGGTGAAGATAACTATTACCTAACCCAGTTGCTCAGCGAACACGGGTATTTCCAATCTTAACTGCACACAATCGGCAAATCACGAAGCCTACCACACCCTTTTCTGCAGAGGATGGGAGCGTCATCGCCATGGCCTGTCGACAAAAGCGTGACAAGTGTGACGTCATGCTCAAGAGCAAAGACACGCGGAAGAAAGTGCCACGTTACACTCAAAGCATTCTTAAGGTGAAAAAAGAGGGAGATGGATAGAAGATATACTAAGGTAGCTTAGGTTGTCTGAACCACGCGCCTTAGTCAGTGTGTTCAACAGTTCCTGTCGGTGTCTAGACGCAATAGGGGTGCGTATTATCGCTGAAACAGAAGTCTAACATTTTGTGCGTAACTATTTATCCACACAAAAAACATCTCTCTAAAAGATCACGTCGCAATCGGCTCACTACTATGTGTCATTGGACTTCGGAATAGGGGGTCTGAATATAAAATGACCCCGTGATTTGATTAAGAGCTGATGCCTCAGGTACGAATCTCCAATAAATCCAAATAAATCCACAATGGTGTTATTTACAAAATGAGGAAACTGGACGGTCTTTGCATTTCAAAGATGAAGGAAATAACCTTTCAACTCTATGGAGAAGTGAAAGGTTTTTGATTTTTTTGAAATAAAAATATAAAGTCAAAGTGGACTGTGCAGGTGGACCTTAGTCTCTCCATGAGAGTTAGGTCTCATGGAGTAACGTTGTGTGAATATACGTGGTGTATTTCTTGAGATGACAGAAAAACATTTTCACTGTCAGCTAGTTTCACTGCCAAAACTGTATGTCTATGTATTACCGGTGCCATGAGCACGAACTCACACAAATCTTTAGATGCACTACTCAATTTGCAACCATTTGATACAAATATTTAGACCGCTGCAATGAGGCCAGCTCATAGACGAATTCACATGATCTTTGGGGGAACAGCAGATTTGAGGGGCATATGATATTGGAAGAGACATTGGACGAATTCCATCTAGTTCCAGTAAAGCCTTCTGATTCTGGGATTCCCATACATTTACATGGTGCGGTCTTAAACATAAACACTGCCACAGACCAGGAGAATGTATGACAGGGTATATTGAGGTCTTCTACTACGATGCTTCAAAAATAGAATTAGGGTTCTGAAGCAGGTAGAGATAGGCAGCGACAAGCAAACAGACTTGAAAGCATTAAGTAGTCCTTCATAATCTGAAAATTCATCCGGGAATGCAGAACCAGTTCGAAATCTGTACATCTGTGCATAGAGAGTAATTGAATCCTAGATGCCTTAGAAAAAGGAGGAGGAGAGGATTCAATTTCTGTCATACCGGAACCGTAGCCAGAAATTAAAGTGCCGGAAGCATTGGTTAATACTGGGAACAAGCTTCAAATGACAAGGGGCAGAGCTTAAATGACGTTAGATACAGAAAACTCTTCCTGTTAGAATCAAAGCAAAGTTTATCCTGTCAAAAAGCAGAAAGGGATGCAGAGGTATTGTAGGCATTCTGGGTGACCATAAGTTTCTGAGAAATACAACGCTGATGCCCGTTAAATTTTTATTGACTTTAAACAGGCATACAATAGTATCGATCGCTCGGTATTTTACAAAATACTAACTAATTAGACTCGTCAGAATGACAGCTAGCGTTCAGGTCAAGACTTAGCACAAGCTAGTGATTAAAGTATGCCGACGGGCTGGGATGGGTCCCAACATTATTTAATATCGCTGTGAAGTATATACGCGGAAAGATGCCATTGTCACAGTGCGATGAGAAAAAAGCCACAGTGAACTTTTATAAATTCGAATAAGGCGACAGTTTTGTCTTCTTTGGCGCAACTCTCACAAAGGTTAACGACAAAATAGACGAGATGAGCTGCCAGGAAAACATTTGAATTTGTGTTGGTAATTCAAAAAAATACACAAGAAAGAAAAGTTCACAATATAAAAAACATTGATTCGGCCCGTCTTGTATTACGGAAACGAAGCGTAAGCGAAGAACCAGGCTTTCGAATGGCGAATCCTCAGGAGAAGCTCAGTGACAGTAAAAGTGACCAAAGGATAGTTACTGATATAGGACAGTGAGTTGTACCTGAAATACGGCGAACATCATATTGAGATTCGAAAGTTCCAGTGGATAGGTCATGTAGAGCTGGAGCGGGTAGCATCACATCCACTAATGAAGATCCTGCGACATACAGACCAATCCGGAATGAATTAGACACCAGCGTCGGGTAAAATTAATTACTAGGATCGTAGTGCTCATAGGTCTCTTATATATGCATTACATATTTATATTGAACTGTGAGGTTTTCGATAAAATTTTAGCAGCTTCTAACAAAAATATGTACAAACCTAGAAAAGAGAAGAACTTACCTGAAAAAAAAGAAAAGTGTTGGCAAATTAGTGACAGAATTTTAAATACAGCACAGCCTACAAAAATAATGTTCTTTCTATTAACTAAAATTAAAATCTGTAACAACAGCCCAGAAAAATAGAAACTGAACGATTTTATGGAATTAAAGAAACACAAGAAGTTTTCCAATTAGGTTCCATTAGATACTCACAGTTATCTACAAAGCATCTTTTACCTTTCACTTCTGGCTTAAAAACATTGACGTCATCGTTGACGCAAATTATTTTTCAATTGTTAAATAAAAAAAATCAAAGTGCCACTAAATGCTTTATATTGCAAGTACCTTTCGTAATGCTTTTATAACATCAGGTAAAAGTGTTGCGGAGAATAAAAGCCAATAGAAGTGGAAAACACTCACAGAATAAAAACTTAATTTTTCCCGTAAAAATTTATTTTTTGAAAAATCAAATCCTTAGCATAGCCAAAACGAAAGGAGAACCTATTTTAGGTGATTCCTATATATTTATTTTTGTTAAATAATTAGGTTTACGCAAAAGTAAGACGGCCGAAACTTAATGATTAAAGATACCAAACAAACAGATTGATACAGTAAGTAGAAGGTGGAAAGTCCATGTGTCAAACTAGGTCCGAAATATTTTGAGCCATGGTCGGTTTTTTCTCATTGTTAGTTCTATTCATGTTTACTTAAGTGATAAGCTTGCGCCACAGGACTAGCACAAAGATAAAAACCAGCAACAGTGACTAAGCGATGATTTGAACCCGAACAGGGGACCAAGAAGCTGACGCTCATCAAACTCAATCATCGTATCATCACTTATTAGACCAATTTATATACTTCATTAGCGATAAGTAATACTAATCCTTATCAAACACGTCATTAATTTGATTATCGTGTTTGCCAATAAATTCTTTTATTGTAGACAGAACGTCATGTGTATCTCAATACTTTTAGATAGACACAGATTCAATGCTCCTCCTTTCTACTTTTTACTAGAAATGAAGGGTCTTAATCTAATCCAATATTGGATGTTACAAGGAGTTAGCAGCTGAAGGGACTACTGTGGAAATATAGAACTTTTGCATAAAGCGACACTGTTGGTCTGTCACCTGATTTCCTCTAGAACTACTGATGATAAATCCTGCCCTTAGATAGAACTCTCGATATCTAGACAGTGATACAAAAATTTTGAAAGTGTGAGGTGTCAAATGTACACCGTGAGCGATATATTTCCCCCGTTAAGTTTTGTAGTGACAAAATGGGATTAGGTCTGTGATCAAACGCCCATCCTAAGTAGCGGGAGACGACCAAGAGGGAAGAGCTATCCCGAAAAATCCAAAAAGATGGCAAAATTGACCGTAAACGTCGACCCGCAAATATTGAAGCTCTATCCAGTATGCCTCTATACTAGCCAGGTTTGGGAATGTAAGGGGAGGGGGGTTCCCTCACGTATCATTATATAAAAATTAACGTTCTTTTAACGGGTCGTCCTCACCAGATACTGAAAATTCACAAACATGGGGATCTCGAGTGCACCTATTGAATGAATCAAAACGCCAGCTAAATAGGAAACTAAACAAAAACCAGCTCAATCTTCGCGTGGAGCCGTAAAAGTCCAGACCGGAGGATCGTGATGAAGAGGGAAGATCCACGACGAATCGCATCTCCAATCGATGCCTCAGATGTGCTATAAGGCGCGGCCTTTAAAGTCTCCGCCCTGCAAGGGGCACCCTCCAATGAAATGGTTTTTAAGATAAGAAAATTACAAAGCCTGATAAAACTGAAGCTTTACGTTTTCGAATTCTGACCTACTTTTAGTTAGTTTAGTTGATTTATCGAGCCCACAAAAGTGGCCATTTAAGTATCTTGCTGTGTATACGGATGACCTTGTCCTTAGGTGGAACCTTCGATGTCGTATAAATGCTTCGTCGTTCCTTTACAAAAGTACCTAGGTTTTCATAAATTAGTCAAGCTAGTTGAAAATAAGCTGTTCGATCTCGTGATCCAAGTTCGTTCTTAAAGATTTGTACTTGTTGCATAGTATTATTAAAACATTACAATTGACAGATGACTTCCGCGTTTGAAGGTGAGTCGTTTTCTCTCGAGTAAATTTTCAACTCTTGAAATAAAAAAAGCAATCAATTAAGGATGAAATCCAGAGAATACTGTAGGCATCATAATTCGAAATCTAATTTTATAGTTTTCACGTCGAAAAAGTCGACATAAGTGCTTAGTCTCATTCACCCCTGCCCTGCCTGCCTGCCTGATAAATTATGAGGGAAATTCCTCTGAACTAGGCATGGAGTTATATGTATGTTATATGCAACACTTTCTTCCAACTAGTTCCCTTCCCAAAGATGGCTATTGGGTTGGGGAAAAAGAAATGTTATATTTGTGATCGAAATTTGACGCTTTATTTAGCATACTTAGAATTATCCAATTTAAGTCATATATGCGCCGTTTTGTTCGCAAACTCGTTGCCATATAGAAGGCAGCGTCATTCCCATTCCGTCAACTCGTGTGGCACCCAAACATCCAGCTTTTTTTTAAATCCAATCTTCTGCACATAGTTCCAAACGGTTTTATGGTCTATATCCAGTTCCTGGTCAATCGAGCGAATGCTCACATGCCGGTCTACTTGGATGATTTCGACGATTTTATCGGTTTCTACGACGATTGGCCCAGAACCAACCAGAACCACACCACAACCAAATTGATTCAACCAACACTGTGCTGTGCGAATCGTTACAGTATCGGGCCCATAAACTTCACAAATTTTTTCGGCCGCCTTCGTTGCATTTTTACCTCTCAGGTAGTAAAAACATAAAATATGACGAATTTCTTGCTTGGTGGACTCCATCTTTGACGCGCTATAACGCGCGAATTCACCGGAATCCCCTCTTCTCGCTAAAGTGAAGCGGTCTATCCATGTTTCGCCCACTGTTATGAATGGGTACAGAAACTTCGACGGGGGAGTGCTAAGCTAGACTCCGAAAGGAAAGCAACCGTGGCGCCCATTTAAAAAAAAATGTCTTGAGCCCCAAATATTTAAAGTTTATTTGATCCATTCGTTAATAAGTGTCCTGAACTCCAACCAACTGTTTTAAACGAAGGGTTGCTGCTATGATCTGTTAGGACGATGGATGTATAAATTTTGACAATGCGAGAGATTCGACTTCGATGGTATGGACATTTAACTCTCGCTGACGAGAACTAACCTGCCAAAATTGGTCTGAACAACAAAATTGATGGAAAATGACCCAAAGGCCGGGCCAAACACCGACAGCCTCATACGCTGGATGGTGATCAGGGAGCCTCCACACAAATCTGGCCTTTGATCGAACGAGCCGACAAAAGCTGAAGAAGAAGAAAATCACAAGGGTAAATAGTTGCATATCGATGATGACAAACCGCCTAGTTTAGGAATAAGCTAGTCAACACAAATATGATTTAGGAATAGAGTTGGTCATAAATCCGCCACCAAATGGACCGAAAAAAGTGGGAATCAGGCAATTAGTCAGGTCGACGCAGACTCAAGAACTTCTTTACATTAAATAAAATGAATGATCCAATTCGATTTTTGCACCAACGATTATTATTATTATTTTCCCTAATTTTGGTGATCGATTCAATTAAAAAATCAGACCAATTCAGAATAAAAAAAATCATTCAGTGTACTTTGCGATAGTAGTCGTGTTGGCTGACTAGCAAAGACAACGAACGCGGTAATAAGGGCGAAGATGTTTCCTGGAATCAGTGGCGTAACATCTTATAATCACGTCCAAAATGAGGATATCCGCGATCGATATAGGGTTTCTCCCATTGTCCAAAAACTGTGTGATAAATATCTTCGATTATATGGTCACATAATCCACGATGATGAGGTCTCGCTAGTGAACTAGATAATATTGGCCTGAACTAATGGAAAATGATCCGAAAACCGATCCAAACAGCGATGGCTTGATGCACAGAATGGTGATTTGAGGACTTTCAACCCCACTCGGACTAAGCCCATAAACGAAAACAGTGGATTGCTCGATCTAGATGAGCCGAACTGGGCAAAGGCTAAAGAATAGATCAAGATTCTGTTTTCATTCACACAACTTTCCTTTGGTTCTAGGACCTCTAAAGCCTACGACAGACTTGGATATTCCGTAAATTAACTTGGAGCCTGCAGCTCCCAGAGGAATACTTTTGAGTTTGCCATCATGTCATTTCCCGCAGCTTTGGTTTTATATCCAACAAGGACAATGCAGTTAAACTCCGCCATGCTATTCACATAGTATGCTGGTCCCAAGCCCAGGTAAAGGAGGAGGGTTTGAGGCAACGTACTCTGTACTATCCTCAGTAAAACAAAAATAAAATGCTGAGATCAGGGAAAGAGATAAATAGAGTGTAGTTGGAGTTATTCTACTATGCTAAATCCTACCTGATCTCTCTTGGTGACAGGCCCCGCGACAGGTCGACCAAGAAAATGCATACAATGTCGTTACAAATATGATGATCGGATTGAGTCACAAGCCTCGGAGAAATGCTAGGGCGTCCACCTCTGTCGACGCGGCAGGACGGGCCCCGGTCCTGTCGAGAAATGGGCAAGGGTTCATGACGCATGGACGGCGTCTGAACGTAAGCAAGTTAGTCCGAACACAACGAACAAAACAAATACGTGTCTGCACGCTAAATGTTGGTACCCTAACTAGAAAGACCGAGGAACTCGCAAGAGCCCTTCGAAAAAGGCGCATTGATATCTGCGCTCAAGAAACCCGATGGTCTGGTGCCAAAAGCTGCGACTGTGAATGCGAACACGGTAAAAATGGCTATAAACTTCTCTACTTTGGTAACCCACACACTCAATATGGTGTTGGCATTGCCATCTCAGAGGGTTTCCGTGATGCCATTAAAGAAGTCGAACGATTTGATGATCGACTGATGAAGCTCACCATTATATCAGCTGGTCTCACTATTCACTTCTTCACCGCGTACGTACCACAGACAGGTCGACCTGATGCCGAGAAAGATGCCTTCTGGCAACTTCTCGATGAAAAGACTTGTCACGTGTCTGCTGACGATTATATAATCATTGCCGGCGACCTTAATGGTCATGTGGGTAAAAAGCCAGACGGTAACAGGTCCCATGGGGGAAAGGGGTTCGGAGCGCGTAATGAGGGTGGCGAGCGTATAATCAATTTTGCGGACACCCATGACCTTGGACTTATGAATACATGATTCATCAAAAGATTGTCTCATGTACATCCTACATTTTATAGTGACATAAGACGCCACTACTTTACCACTGTCACTGATTGTAAAGTCGTTTCCTATGAGACCATCGCACCTCAACATCGGCCGTTGATTGCCGTCTTGCGAATTAAGCTACCGATAAAACAGCGTGAGGAACGCATTAAATGGCGGCGATTTCTTGAGAAGAAAGAAGAAACGATCTCACTCATACGATTGCCGACCATTACGAATGTGGAAGAATCATGGAACCAAATGAAAGACACGATCCACAAAGCGGCCTCTGCAACCCTCGGGGTCACCAAGCCGGGTAAGCGGTACATCAACCGTGATACTTGGCTTTGGAATGATGATGTTGAAATGAAAGTCCGTGAGAAGAAACGCCTCTACCATAAATTTCTCGACGATAGAACGCCTGCTAATTGGCAAATTTATAAGAATGCCAACCGTGAAGCAAAGAAAGCGATCGCTGTCACCCGAGCGAACCATTTCAAAAATCTTTACGATAAACTGGACACTCGGCATGGCGCGAGAGATCTGTATCGACTTACTAAAACCCGTAATGAACGCACACAGGATATCGAACACTTCTGTTGCGTTAATGACAAGAACAGTATTTTGCTTCGCGTCGAACCGCAACGTATATATGGCGAGAATACTTCGAGCAGATTTCAACTGAAGAATTTGCTCATCCTCCACTTCCACAATCATTGCCGACATTTGGACCAGTTCCACTTGTCAGCGCAACTGAAGTCGAGGAGGCAATAAAAAGAATGAAATCGGGGAAAGCAAGAGGACCTGACGACATCGCATCTGAGCTCTGGAAAGCGAAGAGCTGGGACCCAACACTGTGGCTCAGTGAATTCTTTAACCGGGTTATTCAGGAAAGAAGAACACCATCTGACTGGCAAGAAAGTAGCACTGTTCCAATATGGAAAAAGAAAGATAGTCCAGCAGAATGTTCAAATTACCGTCCGATCCGGTTACTTTCCCATACCATAAAGATTTTTGAACGCATTCTTGACAACCGTATTCGTGAAATCATTGAAATAACCGTGAATTAAGCCGAATTTGTCAAGAACTGCGGAACTACTGACGCAATGCACGCTGCGCGGTTACTCATGGAGAGACACCGTGAGAAGCATCGCTCTCTTTACATTGCCTTTCTGGATCTAGAGAAAGCGTTTGACCGTGTACCACACGAACTCATCTGGTATCCTTTACGACAACACTTCGTGCCAGAAGAACTCGTGCGCTGGGTTCAATTGCTCTACCACGATCCGAAAAGTAAAGTTCGAAGTATGGCGGGTGTATCAAAACCGCTTCGTGTCTCTGTTGGAGTTCATCAAGGAAGTGCCCTCTCACCACTCCTCTTTGCCCTTGTTATGGACACCGTCACACGGGATATCCAACGTCCAGCGCCCTACACACTGCTTTATGCAGATGATGTTTTCCTAGCATCTGATAGTAAAAATGATCTCGAGCAACTTGTTCAAAAATGAAATGATCGCCTCATGCAACACGGTCTCAGATTGAATTTAAACAAAACTGAATTTTTGACGACTGATCCCCTGAAACAGGCACTGTCAGCGGCAGTGATCTGCCCAGAACTGAGCGATTTAAATACCTCGGGTCAACGCAATCAGCCAATGGAGAACTGCGTTATGAAATTGCTTCACGCATTAACGCAACCTGGATGAAGTGGCGTTCCACAACTGGTGTTCTCTGTGATCGACGTATCAACAAACGTCTCAAATCTAAAGCTTACCGCAATGTCGTCCGTCCAGTCGCTCTCTATGGTTCTGAGTGTCGGCCGACTATAAAAGGCAATGAACGGCGTCTTGCGGTAATGGAGACGGAGATGCTACGTTGGACTAGTGGCGTCACACGTTTAGATCACATTCGAAATGAGGATATCCGCGATCGTTATGGGGAAAAAGTTTTGCGAGAGGCGTCTTCGATGGTATGGTCACATAATTCGTGCCAACAAGAATTCACTTGATAAGATTGGTCTGAACATCGAAGTCGATGGTAAACGACCAAAAGGCAGACCTAAACAACGGTGGCTCGATACGCTAGATGGGGATTTGAAAGCCTCGAGATTGCACCCAGATCAGGCATTCGATAGAGCCAAATGGCGAAGCCAATCAAGATGAGCTGACCACGCTTGTGAACGGAACAAAAACTGAAGAAAAAGAAGAAGGACAATGTAGTTAGTGGTATAAAACAAATCCTTGCATTTAGACGTAAAGATAAGCTCATGGCACAGTGTCATCATTAATACCTAATAAAATAATACTTCTGCCTGAGTTGCTATACATATGTATATGACCCAGTTGCGTTCACAGGGTTGAATTCTTAGTTTCAGCGGATGTAGCAAGGATTAACTTCACATAAATTCAAAATTAATATGTCTGAATGTTGTACACTGTACAAATATCAATGATTCCATTCAACTTATTTTTTTTCGGTAAACATTTTTTCTCTCAGGAATCTTTATTTTTTAACATTTTCTGACCATCGAAATACTTTAAATTCTTTGGATATCGCGAACAAAAAATCATCCGCGATTTCCTCTGCTCACAATAGAATGATAAATGAAAAACTGGCTCTTAAAGCGCACGTTGCATACCACGGTGTCCTTAAAGTTTCAAACGAAGACGTTGAAAGCCACCGGAAGCCCCTATGAGAAATATGATTTCCTTGCAACTGGACGTACCCAAATCTGATTGGTACAAGCAAACGAAACTAAATCGATTCAAAACTTCATCCGAAAACCTGTTATTATTCACACACTCAATTACATATCGATCGCGTTCCCAAAAGACGTTTCAAGATTTTTTTCTAATCCGACTCAAGGTCTATGTGGTGCAGTTTTTTTTCTGCTGTGTATCTAATATAATTGCCTGATCAATCTTTTTCTATTTTTCCCAATGTTTTTTTTTGCTGTGCGCCTAGCCGAGGGAAAAAACAGCATCAACTGAGTTTGTCTTTCTCCAATCTCGATCGCTTTCGAATGGAGCTTTTATGGCTGGGTCTTGTGCACACACAATAATAATATGCAGCAATCAAACTGTGGGGCAACATCGCGAACTCAGCTCCAGCAGCACAAGAAATAGACTCGGCGAAACAGAGTTTGATTCGAATACAAAATTGAAAAATAAAAATAAAAATTAAACTAAGCTTGATAAGTAGAGAAAAAGAAAGGAAGAAAAGAAAACCAGAAAAAAGATCCACAAAGAAGAATTATAACTTTTCGATGAATACGAGATTAGATGATGCGCGATCGTGCAGAAAAAAAAAACAGAATTGAGGCAGCCCAAAAAAATGGAGATGAGATTTTTGAATATCATTTGCATGATGATGGCGAAGACGATGGGTACCCTGGGTTTTGTATGCGCGAAAGTAGCTGCTCTTCCATCCGCCGCGACGTATACCACTTAATTGAAAGTCGGCGACGATTGGCCTTTTTTCCCAGCGGGAGAAAGATTTTCAGGCCATGAATTTAGATTCGATTTTTGTATCTTTCAATGGGAATCTTCTCCGTAATCAATCTTGAATAAAGAAATGAATAAAGATCTTTAGCAAGAGGGGTTACCGCTGTTGGAAATGGGCTTCAACTTGGCCTAGTTAGTTAGTTTCCACAGATAAGGCAAATAAGTCTAAGTTGTACGCATGATAATAACGATAATTTCCTAAAAGTCTCAAAAGACTTCCACACAATTCTTCGTATAGTAGAAATGGCGCCCAACGTGGGGCCTACGAATTTGACAACTGCTAGCTATAAATTTCACTTTCTATCATCAAATAGATAAGAATTTATTCTTTAAAATATTATTCTGCAGATCTAGACACTATCTTTCGAGAAATCTCCCCAAGTAACAGAAAGTCTCGAAGGAAATTATCTCCTTCTATGGATCTATCCTATGTTCGGCATTCTCTTCACCCTGATCATACTGCCGATAGATGTTTTGTGACGAATAGACTGCTGGAGGGGCTCGCAATCCGGGTAACAACGGAGATAATTGAGGGAGTAGAATATGCAGGCTATCCATCTCGTTGCCCTCAATTCGAATCCCGGTCATTGTACAGCATTACACTTGTTGATAACGAAACTGAAGCAATTTCATTAAAAGTCAAAGTGGAGCGGGGGCAACAGCAACACAAGTCGAGAAATCGGAAGCAGGACGCTTCAGGTATGAAAGGTGTTGTGTATTTATTTCCTAAAAACATCCGAGTGGACATTTCTTCATTAGTACCTAGCACGTGAACTTTTACGTGATACTGACATTCAAAGTCTTGAATTTGCACAGAAGCAAAAACTTTGACCTATTATAACTCTGTTAATAATAGTGCGATTTTCACCAAACTTGGTAGGATCATGCTCTATGTTATAGCCTTTATTGCTGCCTCATACTTTGTGATTCTAGGATGAGCTTAAGCAAAGTTTTCTGTCAATTACTACTACTATTATTAACTTTATATGAACAGATATTTTAGGGTATTTTGGAGCCTAGACACCATATAGTGGCAGCCTTCTGATTTTTTTTTCAGATTTTTCGGATGGCAAGTTTTTGAGAATGGTTCCGTGAAAGAAAGGATCACTGTCGACCCCCAGCACTCCCCACCTTTCCAACAAATGTCAAAACTAAGGCTTTGGAAAATACTAACCGAGACCTTTTATTTGATACCCCACATGACCATATTTGGTGAAAAAATATACACCCTCTTTTGCATATATGTGGACCTCCCTTAAATTCGACGTAGAATGATGTAACTCACTATATGTTTAAGCATCCACAGTTCCAATGCTTCCAACAAATTTGGTATAAATCGCTATGACCGTTTCCGAGAAAAATGCGTGTGACAGACAGACAGGCAGACAGAGGGACAGACAGTGGCAAACCGATTTTAATGAGATTTTGCTTTACACAAAATTCATTCGCAATGCATGTTCCGCATAACTCAGCAAACTTGTCCGCCCTTGACTTTACTGCGAGGTTGAAGGCCTCATTATCTTTGCTTTCTAGGCTCGAAATTTAATTTCTCCATATCCTACGGCAAATTTCCAGAAGGTCTTCCCTAGCACTACCATTATCTCTTTTTTATGGCAGTCACGATTTCTCGCTTGGAGGGAATAATCCCTAGATAAGTTTTAGTAAGAAATTAATGAACGGGGTCCGCAGTCTCCTATAGCTTTTGCTTGGCCCTGCCACAACCTTCTAGAGGAATACGAGGTTAGACAATTAAGTAATGAGACTGATTCCATAAGAACCGTATATTTAAAAATTATTCTACAACTCTGCTATCACTTTCAAAGTAGTCCCCTTGGGCAGCTATACAGCGATTCCAGCGCGTTTTCCACTCTTCGTAACATTTCTGGAACGCTTCGACTGGGATGTCCGCGAGTACCCTCGCGACGCCCGCTTGGATGTCCGTAATTGACTCAAAATGATTCCTTTGACCACCGATTTTGTTCTAGGGAACAGAAAAAGTCGCAGGGTGACATATAAAGCAAATAAGGTGACTGTTGCAACACGGCGATTCATTTAGAGGCTAAATACTGGGACACGCTGAGGGCGGTGTGCCACGGCGCGTTATCGTGATGAAGGCTGCAGTTACGAGCGATGTCTGGGCGCACCCTGCTGACTCGTTTTCGCAATCTTTCGAGTACTTGGTGATAGTAGACTTGATTTACGGTTTGCCTTGGTGGAAAAAATTCTTTGTGGACGATTCCACGGCTATCAAAAAGGTAATAATCATTGTTTTCACCTTTGACTTGCTTATGCGACCTTTTTTCGGACGGGGGGGGGGGGCATGCAGAGACAATCATTGTGAGCTCTGACGTTTGGTTTCCGGGTCGTATTGGAAAAACCAGCTCTCATCACCTGCAATAACTCGATCAAGCAGCGTGGGATCGTTTTCCACTTGTTCCAAAAAGTCTTCCGCGACGATCATTCAATGCTGCTTTTGCTCCTTAGAAAGGTTCTTTGGAACCATCTTCGCGCACAACTTTTTCATCCCGAAATCGCCTGTTAAAATTTTCAGGCCTACATTGGAACTGCTAAACACGTTGATCTTCATGGATTAGGGCGCGCACACGCTGCGCATTCGCGTCAGTGCATATCTCGACTGGTCTCCCACTCCGCGCGTCATCTTCCACGCTTTCACGCTCCTTTATGCCATCGAAACACCTGGGCACGACTAAGAGTACTATCACCATGCATTTTTACAATTTTAGCGTACGTTTCCGAAGCTATTTCGCCCAATCTGGCGTAAAATTTTATCGCGACGCGTTGCTCCAGATTTCGTTTCTTTATTTTCGTGATGAGCACCACCAACACCCGTCTGCTCAACACGACACAGCAGGCGAACTAAACAAGCTAAAATAATGGTGAATATATCAATGGAGAGCGGAAGGATGCCGGGGAATCTGAAGGTTGCAGGTTTACTACAAGCGCAGCAATAAAATCGGTCTCATTTTTTAATTGACTAACCTCGTATCAAAAATTTAAATTCCTTCTGAATGGAGTTTCTTTTAATGTGTCCCTTACTTTGTTGCAGATTTCTTCTTTTCTTGTTAATCGATCTTACCTAAAGTCCCGTAGGCAATCACATCGCTCGATGGTGACCCAGATAAAGAATAGGTAATACATAATTTCACCAATATTTGGGTTTTATACTCGGGACTACGTATTAAGTCGCATTTTGTTTTGTAAAAAACTCTGTCTACGGACGAAACTGACGCAGGGTCTGAACCATTGCCGCAGCAACACGAGTGCCACCGTTTTGGCGAAGAATCCCAGCACTACGATTCCGATTGCTCGAGGCACAATTTGCTCTAGCGGGTATCACGATGGATGCCGCGGTTTGACCGGACGCCCGTCAGGCTCAATGGAAAGACGTGCTAGGAAACTGTCTGAAGGAAGAGTTCATTAAACGCCTAACACTTACTTACAGAACTAACTCTCGATAACCGTGCACCAAGTCAACTACTGCGCGAGATGAAGCAGTTGAGTGGGGACATAGTCGGTGCCAAGCTACTACAGGCTTCCGGAGACCACACAAGCTATCTCAGTATGTTCGGATCCGGAGCCGCTGTCTACGATTTCCATAAATGTTTTTTTGGCATTTCAATATCGCCGATATCAGTACTCGCATTTCCTATGCTACTATGGATTGCCATTGGATCTGCACAACAGATACCTGATTGACCCCATAATCTCCCTTAAGAGGAATCTTAACCTGCACGTTCTCTACCCATGTATTCGCGTACTTCTTCAAAAATAGCACAACATCACAACCGAGCGTAGTCTCTCTGGGCCAGTCAGCCCCACATTAACAGGATCAGTTCCCCTATCTATTCTATGGTGCGTTCTTTACTACCGGAGAAATTTGCAGCAGCGCGGAAAAAATTCGAAGAACATCTTAAACAGGAAATTTGCATAACTTTAGACAGCTGTTGATATTGGCCCCTTCACATGGTCCCTAAACCGGATCTGTCGCAGACTGCCGTATTTTCTCGACCTTGGACTCAGCCAAAGTATATCAACAAGCTGTATTCATCGATACCTCAGTCATTGCCATAGGCGCTACTTTTCACCAAAAGGTGAACCAAATTTGGCGGTCGTTGAGTTTATTTGCCAAGCAACTGAACCTCTTTCAACGGAACTACAGTACCTACGATTGTGAGTTATTAGGACTTCCTAGAAGACAGGCAGTTCGCAATGTTCACGGACCATAAGCTACTCACATTTGCTTTGAAACAGAAACCCAACAAGGCGTCCCCTCGCCAACTTCGGCATATGAGCTTTATCAGCCAGTTTACTTTCGACATTCAACATGTGTTTGGAAATGGTAACGCAGTTGCCAATGCTTTTTCATATGTGGCTGAGGTGAAGATCCGCACCACCATTGATTTTCCTGCAATTGTGAAGACACAGACGCATGATGCAGTTCTTCAGTGCCTCAGGACTAACTCCAAATACTCATTTAGGGAATTTCTAATCTTCGGGACCAACGCCATATATTTTGACCGATTTCCGTACTCCAATTTAGTGCAAGCAGGTATCCGGACAGCGAATAGGTTACTCGACCGAAGTACTTCTAGTCGTCCATGAACAAGGATATTAATTCTTGGACCAGACAGTGTATCGCATGTCAAAAGTGCAAAATTATAAAACATGTAAAGATAGAGGTTTAGTCCATTTCGAAATTAGCACGGCTTCAGGTATTGCCTCACAGTCGTCGACAGCTTCACACGGTGGCCTAAGGCGATACCTCTGAAATATATTTTTGCAGAATCTTGTGTTGCAGCCGTCTGTCGAGAAACAGAGTAGAGTATAGCCGCTTCGGTGTGCCGGCAATTACGAGTATAATCACGGGCCAAGGAATGCCATTCGCGTCTGCCTTTTTCGCGGAATTAGGCAAACTCCTCCGATTTAAAGGTCACCGGACAACCACGTACTACCCCCTCCCCCGACCAGTAGGATGGTAAAAAGGCAACTCCTGCCAATTGTCCTGCTTGGCCTCCGGACATCCAATCGCAAAGAATTTGCTGCAACCCTCACCGAGCTCATATACGGAGAGAACTCTGTACTCGGCAGCGACCATCGAATTATTGCGCCTGATAAGGACACAGTGCGAAAACTGGAGCCCCCACCACCCACGAAGCCCAGAAATCTCGGCTCGTACATGCAAGTCTTAATTAGAACGAACGCTGTGGCGGAGCGAGTAATTTTCATAACGAACGCCCTCAACTTTAAACACTCTGCAAGAAGTCGGCCGGCCATAACTCTAGAATAAAAATATTTGAACACTCAACATAATATTCGACCACTATTATAGTTTTGAATGCTGGAGAAGTCTACGCATGACGTTTTGTAGAAATAACGAAAACAAACTAAGGTAATGTCGCGATGTTTCTAGCAATTAAATTACTTGGACTTGTAGCACTGACGAAGGGAACAAGGTCCCCGATATATCGATATTTGCAAGGTTAATAAATATTACTAGAGAAAAAGAAAAGGCAAGCCTTAATTATTTCAAATGAGGTAATGTTTTATTAAAAACACTCTACCGCTCCAACCACACCTTTCCAGAAATTTTATCGTTCACTGATTTCGCTGGCCAGTTTGATGCTCTTCAGGTTTCCTTTTCTTAGAAGCAGCTGGATTTGCTGACTTCTTGGCAATGTGCCCCTTATCGCCGTACCTCGTACATCGGAAGAATCAATCAGCAGAATCAAAAGTCAAAATCTGAGACCCTCTATTTTAATAAAAAAAAAATCGAAAATAGCAATGAATAGACCACGCATTAACAAAAGGCAACAAATCTCAAAAAAAGTGTTTGTTTCTCTAGAAGTCCTAGGGATAGTTGACGCGTATTAGGTGATGCTGCTGCGCTGCGGTTCACATAGTACGAAAAGAGCTATAAATATGTTTTTTCGCATTAGCAGTTTGGCTCTTAAAACTTTTGACGCGCGGGGATAGCAATTTGGTCGCCATTTTATAAAGTTGCACCTTCTATAACTTTTTTAATAATTGTTGGATTTCCTTCAAAGTTATCCCCTATGTTTGTGCCAAATTTTGTTTTTCTAGCATGAACTTAAGGGGGGTTTCCGGCTAAATTTCTTAAATATGGAAATGTTCTATTACTAACGTTATGTGTACAGATATCGGAACGGGAAGTATTTTGAGGGCTATATTTTGTTTAGATTGTCTGTGTGATTTTTTTTCAGATTTTTGGGTGCATAGGTTCTGAGAACGAAACCTGTTACACTTTTTGAGGGCCATATTTTTAGCTCTCAGTTCCCGACATTTCATCCGAGATCAAATATTTTCGAAAAGTACTAATTGAGCTCTTTCATTTGATACCCCACATGGCCACATTCTGTGAAAACAGTTTTGCACCCTCCATTCATAGGTATGGACAGCCCCCCTCAACTTAACACAAAATGACGCCACTTACTGTATGTAAAGGGAACAACAGACCACACGCTCCCAACACTTTTCGTGACAATCGGCCCAGCGGTTTCCGAATAAATCAGGTGTGACAGACAGACTGACATTGACTAGATTCTGATGTGTGAAACAAAACTTTAAAATGAATTAGTGGAACATCAATCTTACAATCTGGTTACCCCGGGTTCCAACTTTCATTTCTTCCTATTGCCAAAGTGAAACACTTAGCACACATTTAAAACAATGTTTTATGATAGAAAATTGTAGATAAGGAAAATTCTATGCGTGTCCTATGTTCCACCTTAAAAGAAATAATAGCGTTTTTTTTGTTAAAAATATTTTGAACAACTCATTTATGACCCTAACTACTGCGCATTCTGAAAGACAGGAAGGTACAGATTGATTGACCTGGGTTCTTTTGCAATTCATTTTTAAAATTCTGTGCAAAAATGAAACCTTATTTGCCTCTTAATTCCTTGAATCTTTTGTTTCGAAATTTTGATTATTTCACAAAGGTTGGTATTGCAAATTTTCATATTCTGTATGCATTAATTTTTTTTACGTTTTGCAACTTTAATGAGTCTAACTAATATTCATTTAAATTTTGATGATCTTGCCTCTGGGAAAGTCAATTTAAATTTTAATTTAATCTCCTACTGGCACCATCTACATTTTTTGTGTCTGGGATGGTTAAATAGCTAATTTCTGCATTAATACTTAATTAGGGATCGTAAAATTTTACTACCTCGGTGGTCATTTGGAGTTGAAAGAGTATACCAATATGGCAAACTGAGTAGAGGGTTGAAAGTCGACGGCCTAAACAATCATTATTGGTTCATCTAGATGCTTCTGAATTTAAGAACTAAAAGGTGTTAAATTGAGCAATAATCCCGAAAGCTATCGCCTCATATATGAGCACAAAAACGTTAATGGTTTACTGTATAGAAAATGGGTTCCAAATTTCAGGAAGATTCAGTTTTAGTACCAATGGGACCGATGGCAATAACAAATGTCCACTTTGAATTCTATTTATCAACAGTCTAGTGTTTTCTCCAATATTCTTCAGGTAAAGGCGGAAATACCTAAAGCTATTATAATGTTATTACGGCAAGGTGCTAAAAAATTAGCTTCTTGGGTAAATCACATTTGGAGATGACTCATTGAATTCCTCATCATCATCAACGACACAACAACTGGTATCTTGTCTAGGCCTGCCTTAATAAGGAACTCCAGGCATCCCGGTTTCACGCTGTCAAGCGCCTGGCCATCACCATCGCTTCATCTTCTTTTTCTACCATAAATATTGCCCTTAAAGACTTTCCAGGCTGGATCATTCTAATCGATACGGATTAAGTGACCCACCCACCGCAGCCCATTGAGCCGATCATGGTATCGTCACAAAGATTTCGTGGTTATATAGGCTGCGGAATGATCCATCCTCTTGTAGGGGGTCAGAAAATCTTCGGAGGATTCTTCCCTCGAACGCGGCTAAGAATTCGCAATTTTTCTTGTCTCCGAGGAATACATGAATACATGTACACCAAGCCCATTGAGCTATCTTCATCCTCAGCTTTTATTCTGAGAGGTAGACGGGTAGGCAGAAAATATACAAAATGATCTAGAACGAATTAAAAACATAACTTAAAACATAAATTTTACCCTAAACTGTTAATGTTGCATTAAAATCGTATTATCTCTCACGGAGTCATGTACTTTGGTCAAATGACTCTAGATTTGGAGGCAAACAGAATTGTACTGAAAATAAACACCAACAAAACCAAGTACAACCAAGTCAATCTGACAGTTCATTACGCTCTTCCTATTTAAATTAGTAGACAGAAAATCGAGTACGTTGATTAATTCGTATATTTAAGAAGCATTGTTTCTGCCATCGCATTTACAGTGCTCAATCCACTATCGCTGTTCTGTCCAAAATTTGGAAATGCAACTATACCAAATCTAGATGAGAGTAGGGAAAGTGACCACCACTGCTACTCAAAAACTCCAAGTTTTCGTTAACACTAGTCTGCATCATTTCATTGGGATATTCTAGCCTTGAACAACTAGCGACTAATAACAAATTTCGTCGACATACGGGCCTTATACCCGCGGACGGGATAATGACAAAGCAGAAGTGGCAGTGGACAGATCACATATCAAGAAAAGGCGATAACTATGTTGCGGGTTATACACTACCTCAAGATGACTAATCAATGGGTCGTCCTTAAGCTAGTTGTGCCAGCTTCTCGGAAAAACATAGAGGCAACTGAAGTACAATGCGAGGAACTGACAGCTATGATGCTTACCGGGGCTGGCAAACTATTCTTTAAAATTTCCTATTCATTGCTTACCCGACTATCATCACTGAAAAAAATTCGAGGTATATTCGTTGAAAGCCAAGGTTTGAAGAGGCCGGTCAGTTACGTATCAAATGCAGAGCCGTCTTCTTTTCTTAATCACATTGGTTACATATAGCCAAGACCACTACCTGGATCTTTCATATGTGATAATTTAAAGAGCAGTGCAGAGCTTCGCGTTCTTTCCAGCAGGAACTCAAATTTCTTCATTCGGTTGTTGACTTGACAGAGGATGGCTTAATGCCAAATACTGGTTCTGATTCCATCATTGTAGTGCTAAAACCTTGGAGTGCCACTCTGTCACTCCTTTCATTGGCAACGATATTCGATTGAAAATTTCAAGCTCCGAGTGCCCTGATACGCACATCATCATACAGTCGATCGAGTTTCAGCAGCCTTATTGCAATTGGCTTGATATGGTGCTAATATTAGCACTAGATAACGCTGCTTGACTGGTGGAACAGATTCGAATGGTGCGACCCCGCCTTTTTTGTCCGAGATATTTTTCTACTGCCAAAAAATAACATACATACCAACCTTGAATATGGTTGTCATTTTTCTGAGGTAGGGCCAGTTCCATAATCGGATTTCCCCTGACCCCGACCCATCTTTACGACTGACCTATCCACAAAGATTACTATGTATATAGTCCATGTGGGGGTCCCAAATATCCCCTGAATGTCCAAAAAAGTGACTAAAAGAGTTAAAAATCTATAGACTTACAAGCTGCGAATTTCGAAACTATCCTGCTACTAAAATGAAAACAATTCCTCGGATAGAAACTAATCTAACGGATATGATTTTTGGCTATCGAAAAACGTTTTTAATTGGTTTCTGGAATGTGCGCAGGTTTCCCGACAACGATGTCGAGGCCGGGTTCCTCCAAGTTGAACTAGAATTCCGGCGATATGGGACTATGGAGAATATTCCTCATCCCCTTGTGGCACTGTACTGTTTTACGCTGAAAAGTCTAGTAGTATCAGATATGTATCCGATGTCGGATTTTTGGTCGTGACTACCGCAAGATGTACTCTAATGACCTGGGAGCCAAGTTAAGGACCATGACAATTAGCCAGTACTACATATCAGCGGAGATTTTCATTCTTCTCTTTTTGTTGACGAGGACTGTGTTGATGGTTAAGTGAAATCGTCTTACAACTCTGGGATTCAAAGTTCACTTTCAGAATCCAGCTGCTACATAGACCCGTATTAAGATACTTAATCTTACAAATGATTTTTGATGAATCTTGATCAGACCTGACGAGAGGTGGGTAGGAAGGAAGTCTGGACCTGAAGTTTTCTCGGGTGCCTGAAATAGAAATGTCAATGAAAATAAGGAATAATATGGGGCCCGCATAATTTTCATCTCAGATCAGTATAATTTCCACCCCGGGCTGGTTTTCACTTTATTTTTCACCCCCGGGCCCTGATTTCATTTCTAGGGCCCTGACCTTGATACATGAAGAACGCAAGCACCCACAATACGTCAAAATTTCGAAACAGAATATGACGACAAAGTATAACACGAGATGTTAATTTCTAGCGGGTACCTATTCTCTACGCAGAAACCAGCATCAAGTGATTATTACGCCGACAGTTGCGGATTGCAAAAAGTTTTCGAGCGTTGCGAGAGGTCCCTGTTTTTGACAGTCATATTCCGAGATCTACACCCTGCCCCAAAAAACCCAGTAACGTAACCCTAACGCCGTGGCGGACTGAAGATCTGTCTGATCTTAGGAAATTAGTTAAGGAATTGGTTAGCTTAGAGTCTATACAAAGACCACCAGGACCGCAAAAAGCAAGTCCTGTTTGGGCTTGGGCACATCAATGGCACGGCAAGCATCAGGAAGATTTTGTGAGCACCTGTGCATTATTTTTGAGGAGATCGGGCGTTACTTGGAAAGAATCGTCTGGCAAGGTGCTGCTTTTAATGAAAATGCATTTTTCCTCTCATATAGACCACAGAGGAGTGCAACACGTTGAGTAGCACGATTATAGATGATAGATAAGTAAAAGTAGTCGTGAAATAGAGTCAAATAAGGCCATGGTGCGTTGTTTTGATACCACAATTCCCAAGAACATGAGCTTTGCAAGCAAATAGAAATCTTGTGGATTCTGTATCTTATAGCCAGCTTGCGAAATACACAAAAGATAACAACTCTCTTACTTTACAATTAGAGACTTATTTGAGTTCCCGCATTTACCTAGTATCCGCAGGTTTACCTAGTACCGTTGCCTGGTTGTAAATAGAGATGAGCGGTCGCAAGAGAATCTCGCTTTCCTATCCGCATATTTGGAAGTTCCCATTATAGAATATATCGAATCTGGCAGCATGACCCCCTATTGGGCAATGCCGCATACTGCAGTGATTGTTGTAGGAAGACCAAATCTTCCTGCCTCATAAGTTCCCAGAACTGGGTTATCTTACAGGAGGATCGAATCTTCCTGATCGGATTTCCGCAACTGACAAGCAGTACGAGTAGACTCCGCTCCTCACCACAACCAGCGAGACGCAAATTTCGCCCACTGGCTGACAGTCAAGGAAGAATCGTTCTGACTTGTCAGTTTGATGGATATCATCGCTGACTGACCTGATTTTGTTTGATAGCTTCAGTATCGGTTAAAATAACCCTTGGTCCCTTGAAATTTCCTAATTTTTTTTTAGAAAATTGACTAAAACCAGCAAAAGGTTTTTTTAGAAAAATATTTAATTTCACAACTGTTCACCCAGTCGCCTTGACAGCAATTCGGCGAAACGTTAGGAAATTAAATCAATAAAATACTTTTCTTAAAAGTAAGCAAAATAACTAGAGCTGGATCACGACAAGCTTCTCGCCCGACAGTATTTCCGCCTGGAAAATGCTAGAAAACTGTACCATTCAAATATATATATATATATATATATATACCGAGGTTTGTAGATAATCCATCTGTTCTTACGGGAGAGTCAACAACTTTTCGCCATAAATTCCCTGATTTGTCAGGGATCATCGATTATATTGCAAAAGTAAGTGCAGACGGTAGTCCCATCGCCGAAGGAGAAGAGACACTTTGCTCTAAACTATGCGAATACCGGAACTATCTAAAAGGCACTACAAATTATTGGATTAAGGAGCTGCGGTCTCACACAATCTATTGAACCAGGATAACGTTAAGGGACAGTTGACTTACCAAAACAGGCAGAGAAATGCTCCAAGATGAGAACAATTTTCCTCTCCTGTAGGTAATTCTGGAGAAACTTGAAAAATCAGGGTTAAAATCGAGCGTACGGGGATTAATTTCAGGACCCTCCGACAACATCTAAATAATAGAGAGTAGCTTGGGTAAGTTGTACTCCTTCCAAAAGTTTTCACCCGAGGTAGATTGGTGGCATGCTCCTTTTCCTCCTATGTACTCTTTCCATCTATTGTCTCTCCGTTTTACCATGATGTTACGATACGATTCTGATTTCCAATGAGATTGGAGTTGAGGACCTCCTATTTTCCTCTCCATACCGTCCTAACTTCCTCTGACTATGAGGTTCGAAATGAAACCCTACCGTAATAACATATGGCCCCATTTTGAAGCACCCATAACTTTTCAAGAGGACCACTACAGTTGTTCAGCGGAGTTAGTAAGGTACGACCTTCCTCTTCCCCCTATATACCATCCCCATCGTGTCTCCGTCCAGAGATAGAGTTAAAAATTCAAATTCTACCATGCTAATGTAAGAAGGAACGATTTTGGGGCGTCATAACTTTTCAAGATAATATCTACCTTTCGTTCTCCATAACCCCAAACTGTTGCACACTGCTCACTTTACCCACGTAAAACCTAATAACTTTTAACAACTCATCATTTACATCCATTCACTGTGAGGTCAAAGCCTAAACTGAACCGTGCGTGTGTGAAAGCCTTGATTGCTTGTTGTTCCATGCAGACGAATTCGAACCGTACTGAAACCTGATAAAACATATTCTTGTCCTGGAAGCATTCGGTTCACCGAATTGAAGCCGAAACACTGTTTCACACTTATCGGCAGCGACTGAAACTGAAATGAACTGAACCGAATGGAACCGTATACATGTGAAACGAGCCTTATGCTCTTTTGACGGGGAGTAGCTGCCGTGAAAACATAATCACACGGTCCTGTTCGGACACGGATTGATTTGGATACCACAATCAGAGCCCCGCTGTAACTGACACAACGGTATCAGTAAATACTGAGTGCAGGCCCACTATTCATACTGCTGGATGGAAGGCATACCTAAGGCCTTTGCGGCAACTAAGGACTACGGCACCTGAGACAGAACTTTTTTCTACTTATCATTTACTCTCTTTACCCCCTCCCCTTCCCTTACCGTGATGATATCAAAATAACCCCCCCCCCCCCCCAACCTACAGCGCCATAACATTTCAAGGAGAGAGGGGTGATCGCCGCGATTTCTCAACGGGGCTTAATAGACCTCGTGCTTCTCCCTTCACATCCTTCTTTGCCCCTGCAGAGATAGGGTTCAAAATTAAACCCTTCCGTTTTGATATAAATAGCATTACTTCGGGATGCTATGGCTTTTTAAGGGAGGTTACTGCCACAATTCTTTAACGCTTCTTCCTCTCCCACTCCAGGAGTATAGGGTAACTTCTAAGTTTGCCATAATGATATCAAAAACAAGTCGATAAACCGGAAGCTGGACGCTTCAGGTACGAAAAGTTTTGTGTATTTCTTAGTACGTAGCACGTAATATATCCATATATTATGTGAGGTTATCCATTTTCGGGTGATATCGACATTCATAGTCTTCCCTTTTCAAAGAAGCAACAACTTTAATCTATTATAACTTTGTTAGTAATAGTGCGATTTCCACCAAACTTGGTAAGATCATGCCCTACATTATAGCCTACATCACTGCGTGCGGTTAGGATGAAGTTAAGAGGAGTTTTGCGGTGAATTACTAAAAATTATAGTAATATACTATTATTAACTTTATTTGAACAGATATCGGTATAGAAGGTATTTCGGAACTCAGGCACCATATATTGGCAGCCTCCTGATTTTTTCAGATTTTTCGGTTTGGTAGTTCCTGAGAATGGCCCCCTTAAAGAAATGATCACTTTCAACCCCTGCACTCCCAACCTTTCCAACAAATGTCAAAACTAAGACAGGCTTTGGAAAGTATAATCGAGACTTTTAATTTGATGAAAAAAAATTGTACACTCCCCTTTTGCATGTATGGGGACCCCCCCCCCCCTTAAATTCGACGTAACAGGATGTAACTCACTGTATGCGTGAGTACCAAATTTGGTGGAGTATTTGTGAAACCTAGTTTTATGGACTACGACTCTCCAAAAAGCGATCAGGATGAAGTCCAAAACCAACAATCCCCAGAAACACACGATCCACAAAACTACCTCAAAAATATAAAGTCACAATTTGGTCCAAATTAACATCGCCTGCAACTATATATTGAATTAAATCCACTTAATTTCAGAAAATTAAAGCAGCAACACCACCAATGATCCAATTACGATCGAATCTTTTACATATTGATTGCCATCGATCATAACAGCTATTATTATGTGAGTGATGATCATAATACTTCAGCCGAGCATGAATGCTGCTGATGACGAGGCACAGAACATATCGGGCAACCATTCAAGCGAATTAACCAGTTTTTTAGCGTTTATGTAACCAACCACAAGATCATCTATCTGCCTGGTTTTTTCCTCTCCTCTTCGATGCGTTCTTCATCTACTTCTTGATGATTTCTCAATTCTTAGAAGAACACATGCTGATGCTACCTTAAGCTAAACTAATATAAGATATCTTCCGGTCCATCGTGGGTCCATCCAAGACCATCCACGCTGGTTTCAGTTGATCCCTCAGAGAACCACGGAGCTGAAATCTGATTTTTTCTAACAATTTCTGTTGACTCATTCGATTTTCCTCCATGTCTTTGATATTGTTCTTTTTTATTTTTGTATTTTTTTCAATTTCAAAATTTATTCAAACTAATGGTGGTTTACAAAATTCAAAACGATTTCACTTGTAAGAGCATCGAGTATTGTGTTCGAGGCCGGGAACACGATCGGCATGCCGGCAACCGGTGGAACGTACGAAGCGGCAGGAAACCATCCGCCAAAGCACCTCAGCAATAGAAAATCAATTGATCTTTAACGAAATCATGATTTCTTAAGATTTAAATAAACATTCAGATGAACATACAAACAGCAAGTGATCAATGGATTTAGATAAAATAATAGTCGTCAAAAGACAGTGACGACGGACGGTTAGGATGAGGAGAGGGTGCTGCTGTAGATCGGATTGTAGGAAACCAGGTAAATGTTAAACCGGTTCCTTGAGAAGAGTTGTCCCCCCGAGGCCTTTGTTGGTTTGATTTTTTCTTCTCAAGGTGCTGTTGTGCTGCACTATTGCGCTCGGCATCTTCGTTGCTCGTCATCTTGCATGATCATGTTGTAGCGAAGAAACTTGGATGGTCATGTTATAGGGAAGATTGTAGCATTTTAAGAGTATGCTTTCGGTGACTGGAAAAAGTCGGGGTGAAGCAGCACTTGAAGAGTATATTCCTGCAATTGGCCAGAGCTACAGATTTGCCGGAAAAAAATTGTCGCATAGGTTAACGTTTAAACAAACATTTCCTTCCAGGACTCGGTTACCTCCAACCAACAATGCGCTGCTTTACCCGAATTCTCAAAAAGCTCTGGGCCAAAGAAAATCAGGAAGAGATTTCCTTTCGAGGATTTTAAATCTCGATAGGAGCTTGCCTTACTAAGTTTTCAAATATTTGTAGAGAGTCAGCACCCGGTGAGTGTACATCACTTAAAAGCTTCCCCAAAAACCTCAAGGTTGGAGTAAATAAAAGGATACTCAAGATACTAGACGTCAGGAAGCAAAAATTGAACCTACCCCTCAAAGCCCCTTGCTCCTCTACAAAACATATTTTTATACGTCACGATTTGGCCTATATACATACATGCACATAAATTGTATTAATCATTTCATCGAAACAGGTAGGTAACGTGCCGTGACTAATGTAATTGAAAGGCAATTTCATAATATCAATTTTGTCAATTCTGTAATATATTTTTTTCCTTCTTCCCGTTAATGTATCTGTTGCTGTAGCTTTTTTTTTGTTGCCCTACAAAAACGGCACCTTGAGGATTTTGTTTGCTTTCGCCAGGTTGGCGCTACAGTTGCAATTTTTAATTGGCTCATCTTCTTCATCTGGAAGTTATTATGATGAGATGCACTAAATTTCCGTCGCAGATATTTGTTTGTTTTGAACCTCAGACGGAAATACATTGCACATATCTAATGCATATTTATGTCAGTAACATACATTAGTTGTAGATACAGACATAAGTGCATTTGTGATCATGACTCGTTTACTTGCTCTTGGTCATGTGGAACCGGCAAGAATAAAATGTATAAAAGATAAGATTGCGCAAAAATATGACGAATACAGCACTAATTTGGACGATGGTGTTCATAAAAAGATTTGTTTATTTATTTATTTCTGGTCGTTCTGTGAAGCCGAATGGGGTTATTATTTTATTGTATCTGTTGTGCAGATCAGATTTCATGTTATTCATGCATGTAGTGATGAAGATGCATCTGGACGTCTGTATTGAGGTCACAATAGTGAAAATCGTTAAAAAAGATCTAATGAGGTTTGTGTTATCTTTTTTTTCGAGGTTCTTTGAAAGCGAATTTGATATCTTTTTTGTGGATTATCAAGTTTAGCTTCTTCCTACCGCGAGATCAGCTTTAAATTCTGTTCCGAAAACTTATGTTTGAAATAAAGGCAATGGTGGATGGTGCGATGGCCGAGGCGATTCGGAAGTCACCCTCGCGTCCTGGGTTCGAATCACGGCCACGGTTATGGATCTTTGAAATGGCTAAATCGGATAAATATTGAGTTGGGGGGGAAAAATGCCGTATTTTGTCAACAGATGGCGACACTTAAACATATCTTTGATTTGAAGACGACAATGTATGCTACAAGTGTCACTTTGACAGTTTGATCGTACGTTTCAGTCTCAAGTTATAGCGCGTCAAAGATGGACTCCACCAAGCAAGAAATTCGCCATATTTTGTTTTTACTACCTGAGAGGTAAAAATGCAACGAAGGCGGCCGAACAAATTTGTGAAGTTTATGGGCCCGATACTGTAACGACCACAGCGTTGGTTCGATCGATTTTGTTCTGATGTAGTGGACGTCGAAGATACACCCCGTACTGGTAGGCCAATCGTCGTAGAAACCGATAAAATCGTCGAAATCATCCAAGTAGACCGGCATGTGAGCATTCAGTGGATTGGCCAGGAACTGGGTATAGACCATAAAACCGTTTGGAATCATTTGCAGAAGATTGGATTCCAAAAAAAAATTTGGATGTTTGGGTGCCACACGAGTTGACGCAAACAAATCTCTTGGACCGAATCACACCTGCGATGTACTGCTAAACCGGAACGACATTCGACCCATTTTTGAAACGGAAGGCTGACTGGTTATGAAAAGTGGATCACGTACGACAACCTCAAGCGAAAAAGATCGTGGTCGAAGCACGGCGAGCAGGCCCAAACCATCGCCAAGCCCGGATTGACGGCCAGGTTTTGCTGTATGTTTGGTGGGATTGGAAGGGAATCATCCACTATGAGCTGCTCAACTATGGCCAGACCCTCAATTCGGTCCTCTACTGTGAGTAACTCGACCGTTTGAAGCAGGCGTTTGACCAGAAGCCAGAATTGGTAAATAGGAATGGTGTTGTGTTCCGCCAGGACAACGCTTGGCCTCACACACTTTGATGGCCCGCCAGAAGCTACGGTAGCTCGGATGGGATGTCCTATCGCATCTACCGTATAGTCCGGACCTAGCACCAAGTGATTACCATCTCTTCCGGTCCATGCAAAACGCTCTTGGTGCTACTAAGTTGGCTCGAAAAGAAGCTTGCGAAAACTGTCTGTCTGAGTTTTTTTTGCAAATAAGAAGGGGGTTTTTATAAGGAAGGGACAATGAAGTTGCCTTCTAAATAGCAACAAGTTTGCGAACAAAACGGCGCATATTTGACTTAAATCGGATAATTCTAAGTATGTTAAATAAAGCGTCAACTTTCGATCACAAATACGACATTTGTTTTTCCTCAACCCAATATATAGTATAATGGACCTACTACTAAAGATCTAAGTTTTGAAACTGGAGAGATCAACCTATTTACATGATATATCTACAGATATTTTATGGAATTCCACTCAACAAAACACTTCAGCAATCCTAGGCAAAATAGGTATCTACCGCTGTTTTCGTCAGGTAGAAACGTCTTGGATAGGGACTGACCTTACGGCAAGACCTTTGGCTATCGAAAACAGACTGTGATTGGTTTGTGGAATGTGCGCACACTTCTCGACAACGGTAGCGTGGGTTCTCAGAGTGCTCGCTTTCTCCAACTTGAGCGGCAATTCTAGCGATAAAAGCTGGACATTCTGAGCTTAAGCGAAGTATGATGGTGGGACTATGGAGAGTACTCCTCTCCCTCTTGCAGCAATGTGCTTTTGTATTCGGGAAAGCCGATAGAAGATGCGAATCCGGTGTCGGATTGCTTCTGACTTCAACGGCAAGGCGCGTTCTCTGAACCTAGGAGCCAGTTTCTGACAGATTTCTAACTGCAAGATACCGGGTTGAGGAGCATCAAACTTGTATAATGCTACGCACCAATGGAAGCTTCCGATATAGTGGAGAACGATGCTTTCTACGGGTCGGTTGGGTCTCAATCGACGAGCAATCACTTCGACCACTTCGAGGTCAGCAGTAGAGTTTAGGAGTTGTCTGTTGGATGTGCGTAACAAGAGAGGCGCTGACATCGGCCTCAAAAGGGACCATCATCTGATGGTCGTTTACGTTCACTTACGTGTTGCGTCCGATTCTTCTCGCAGGGTTGGAGAGCTGCAACCCCCAACATCGACCACTTGTACGACCCAGTTGCCGCTCGACAATGGAAGAGCTATATTGCTGTTCAAGCGTCAGATATACTGAGTAACCCGCTTGAGAATATCGATGAACATTGGGCCGTCGTCAAAAGTACTCTATTCTCGAGTGCTACACAGGTCATCGGCCATATACCGAAGAGGCGTCATAAGATCTGGTTGACTGCGAAATCGATCGTGAAAACGGATCGTTGAAGGGAAGGGGTTGAATCGCTGCGAGAGATGGTGGATGTGACGTGGTGCTGAAACTCCGATACCGAGCGAAATCCCGAGAGACTCAGCGTAGCATACGCCGTGGCAGAAGAGGATTCGCTATTGCGCAGGCCACGGAAGCGGAATATACCGCGAATCGCAATGATTTCAGGAATGTATACTGGATCACGAAAGAGCTTGCATATGGTCCTGTGAAGGACGTCAACGGTCGACTTCTCATCCGCGATGATCAGCAACTGAAGAAGTGGAAACAACACTTCACCACGGTTCTTGATCGTATCACATCATGTGAAGTTCCTCCTCTTGTGTATAAAGTAGGTAGTCACCGTAACATGTGTAAACAGCCTGTTCCTCCAAGCAGAAGAGAAATAATTTCGGCTATCAATGCACTCAAACGAAGTAAAGCCGCTTGGCAGGCTTAACGGTCTCCCCGCAGAGTTATTTATTGTTGCACCTCCAGTTACGGCTGATCTGCTCCTTCCGCTCGTACAGAAATCTTGGGAATTCGAGACCTTTCCCAGAGAGTGGAAGAAAGGAATGATCGTCGAGATCCCAAAGAAGGAGACCCGTTTTTAATATGATAATAGGAGGGGTGTCTGCGTGCTTCCTGCCGTCGCAAAGATAATAGCTAAAATAATTCTGGAACGCAACAAAGAACATCTCGAAAGCTTGATCGACAAAGAACAGACTGGTTTCCGCTACGGATCCACCTGCACTGACCACATCAACACCCTACGGATTATTTTGGAACACGGCGCAGAGTATAGATTTTCGCTGCATCTGCTCTTCATCGATTTCGAGAAAGCTTTCGATAGCGGTAACAGGCAATGTATCTGGAGTGCTCTACGCAGGAAAGGCATTACGGAAAAACTAATAGTTATTATCAGAGCGACTTATGATGGCGCAAAATGTCATGTGTTTTGAGGTTCAAAGCGGAGGCCGCCAAGTTTGCATCCTGTCACCGATATTATTTTTTCTTGTTATCGATGGCGTTCCACATACCGCCATGTCCGGAGGGCGTGGAGGAGTTTAGTGGACAATAAAATATTTTCTCAAACACCTCGACTACGCTGGTGACATTTCTTTACTCTCTCGCCGTTCCCACCGGGTCATGGAGCTTGGCCAAATGGCTCTAGATTTGGAAAGAGAGGCAAGTAGAGTTGGACTGAAACTAAGCACCAACAAAGCAAAGGTTCTCAGTCTGCATTAATGGGCGGAGTATGAAAAGCGTCAATCAAGTTGTATATCGTAATTTCTGCCGACAGGGGAACTGATTTGGATGTCTGATGGATCCGCTTTCGCTGCCCTGTCTAAAATCTGGAAATGCAATAATCTCAATCTTTGTCTTGTCCTATAAGGATCAACTTATCTATATAAAAGGCAAGCCTTTTTATTCCAGTTTTGGAGCTCAATTTTTATATGGAGCAAAACATTTGCTAAAAATCTCATAGTAGTAAATTTCGACCCTGATTTCATCATTCTCTATGACTAACACATTCCAAGTGAAAAAAGTGTGTACCCTACACACTCCAAAGTCCATTCTCGAAACACACTAACAACTATTCCAGACATATCAAAATCGTCCTTTATTCTGTTCAGTTGTACGTTCCTCCCAATACACCATTGTGCCACACTGTTGAAAAGAGCTCATGCTCGTGTGGTCCAATTCGGTCAGAATCCATATCTCGTCCACGTAATTTGGCGATGCAGCGGCAGTGAATTTACGAAATTGTTTTGCATACAATCCTGGACGATGGCGAGTCCATTCTTTGCATACTTTTATGTTCATATGGGCAAGAATCCCATATTGGATTGTTTGCAAAATAAATTGTCGAGAATTCATTGTAATTCAAGGTATTTCGGTGTTCCTACTTCGCTTCATTATATTTTTCATTATTCCGACAACACGGTGTGTTACGTAGGAGAGTGTGATGCATTGATCGACCCCGTGACGGATTACTGGTTGAGGGAAATCAGAGAGAGTGAGATCAAGGACAATGGGTCGAATATGCGTTTTTCTCGTTGGAATGACCCAGATTCACCAATTGTTCCCTAACTTCAATTCTGCAGACTTGACTACTTATCCTTCCAAGCGGTTATCCTACCATTAAAGACAAAGTAAACTCTAATCAGAGTAACACCGTAAAAAGCCCACCCTCCTTCCAAGCTGAACCTTCAAAAACTGCTCCTATTTAGCCCTTGCTCAAATCATGTCCCAATCCATTTTTCCTGCACAAACTCTCAATATCTCAATAGTCCTCAATCCTGAATGGTCCCGGAACCATCAGGCCATCGCTGTAGTATTTTTTTCAATTTTGGAAATTCAAACGAATTGTTAATTAACATGTACGCGAGGCGAAGTATAAATATGTTTGCAATGGACATGAATGGAATTTCGTGTAGCCAAATATGTTCTTGCATGCATTTTGAGCCCGGCTCCTGCTGCAGTTTGTATGGAAAGCATCCCCCGAAACTTTCACTATGGTCCTGCCGTCATGTCTACGCGGTGTTGGGGTTCAGCTTCAGTGGTAGAGTGGCGTCGTTAGCAATATGTGGGTTGATGTTGCTGTTGCCTTTATTTCATCCTGTTTGGCATGTGATGATGTGATAGCGCGATGCAGTCGTCGTGGCAACGATAACTAGTTGTTAAATGTGAATACGTGGAAAATTCTTGGATATGTTCTGAAAGCCCATTATTATCATCATCCCCGGCATTGGATAGTGCAGGGAATAGAGTTGTTCCAGCCATCAACCCTTGCTTGCACTTTTATTGAGGCATTTTGTTAGTAAAGTGAATGGAATTCCAGAGGGAATGTTGTGTTACCGTATGGAAAAAGGATTCCCTAATAATACGAGAGTAGTAGCGTTTCTCTCTCGATCCCAAGCATACTATGTCTTTTTTTATGCAATTAACTAAAAGTTTGCTTTTTTCGATGCACAATCGCTTCAAGCACCCTCTGGTACTTTTTCGAAGACCTCACAGGAGCCTGCCAGACACTTCCCCTTCTCCTTTCTCTAGTTTCTTCCTAAAAATGCATTGATGAACTGTCTTGAATTACTGGCTTCCGAATAACTATAAAATGGAAACTCTTCATCACATGCTCATCTGTATGATCCCTGAGATACGAAAAATTGGCCGAATTCCAAACGAGGAGCCGCCTACCCTACATGCTCCATTGTAGTACACAAACTCGGTGAAAACTGCGTTATTGAGCAATCAGACTATCCGAACATGGAAAGAAGGAATGCCTGGTCAAAGGACGCAACATCCATCCATCCACTGGCGTTCATCAGATCCGGTTATGGACAAAATTTTCATTTAATAATTACAAAGGATAATTGGTCGGCATGTTTGGGAAACTCTCCTGTGCATTTTGCAAATATGCATTACAGTTCGACGGTGAACGATGGAGAATTTTTGCGTAGCAGAAACATCGGATGCACACTCATATTCAATTTTGAACTCAATTGGGACGGGAACTTTCATCCTTGCCATATTTTCATGGTTTTGTTGTCTGGTTTTACGTTTTCTGCATGGTGTTCAGCTTCCGCTCGATATGCATTTTTCTCATATTCGATGCTTGTTAATTAACTTCGTGATATGCACTGAGTAAGTGAATGGTAGACTTGTGGGTTGGCTTGTTTCGCTTGGTACCTAGGAGACTGATTACTTTTCTGGATTGGCTATGGAATATTCTGATGAAATGCTATTTCAAGATGGTTATTATGTTTTTGGGAAATAAATTAATCGAAGGTGATGACTGCACGGGTGACAAGTT
The DNA here is from genome assembly GCF_905115235.1 of Hermetia illucens. Taxonomy (NCBI): domain Eukaryota; kingdom Metazoa; phylum Arthropoda; class Insecta; order Diptera; family Stratiomyidae; genus Hermetia; species Hermetia illucens. Next base: position 60,026,854 of record NC_051853.1, on the reverse strand, counting down.
CAATTATATGCCTTCACCTATGTTTCCATTATCATCCATGAGCCTGTATGGATTGAATAGCACCTGAATGTGTCAAACGCAATCTTCCTGAAGTGTCAATAACGTTTTCCAATGATTCCTATAGAGCCCCCATGTCAAATTTTTTTATAGGATTGATGTAATTTCTGAGAAACAGGTAGTGACCTTTCCTGTAGCAGACAGCTCTAAATAATGAATATTTTTCTGGCACTTTGCGTCTCAAACATGCGGGCGGCCATAGTCTTCCTGCCCCAAAAATGTCGACATTAGAGATCCGCGGGGAACGAGGATCGACAAGACTGTCAGCTGCTGGAAATCAACGAAGACGAGAGAGCTCAAGAGCCAATATCCATCCATACTGTCAACAAGATAGCGAAGAATAAGTAGCCAGTTATTGATGGACATGGCATAAGTGAAACAAGCAGAAGGCGAAACAACGCTTTTAAATCCAGCCGAGCTCATAATTAAGTCGAGCAGGAGACCAAAAGGAACAGAGTTTGCAAAAGACCGGTCACAAACAACCTCTGCAGTCAACACAACAGCAATGCCACATGGCCGACTTACGGAGTAAAACCCTTCAGTGATATGACCAGAAGTTATTCACGGGTACCACTTTAGGACGGCAACTCCGCTAGTGGTAAACTAGCGCCAGAGGTATGAACCAGCTTTTAAGCCAAGTTGTCAGAACCGGTCATCGAGTATCCCTGGAAACTGGGGATCTTGACATGCAAACATCAGTGATCCGCAGATTTTCCCAGTTTGTGCATCATTAAGATCAGCTATACCAGGGAGCGTGTAAAGCTCGAGATTATGCCATACAACGAGATGCCTAAGAGACTTGTTGCACGCATCTGATTGACGAAGAAATGCAAGGATACGGACGAATGGTTAAAAATCAAGGGGGAGACTCCACAGATGAATAATCGGGGTTTCCTACTCCGCATAGAGAGTACTTAAAGGCACCGGAAATGGTACATAAATAGACCAAGTCGGAAGTAGCGCAGATAAATCGGGAGTACTTGACGTGTGCATAGGCAACCCGTTAGTCTTCATTTAGAAGGAAGACCTGGGCATCGTACTACTGCAGAAACCCTGCGTCGGAGGAGGCCGGATCATTAAAGGGCGCCAAGAGTATTACTAGAATTTATTCCACAATACTGTAACAAAGACTTTGGCAAGTCTAGGACATGTATCCTTATCAAGAATAATCTGCATACTTTTCTGTGTCCGGGGTTGAGCTACAGCGTTCCTAACCGTTTGCGGTTATGATCGATCAGCACAGGCGGAAGAATTTTAACATCTGACGCCTGGCATCATACGAAATCCCGGTTAACTGCGGACTGTTCAGGCGTAACTCTATTGGATCGTGTATGGCGTGTGTAATAGGTACAATACATCAACCTTAGACTTCCTCAGCTCGAATTGTGAGGATATCCTCAATATCCCATTTACAATTTCCAATGGAACTATCAGGAACTGAACAGCGTCTGATTAGATGCTAAATGGTTTTAGCCTCAATCTCGCTGTGTTCCTTGTTTTTTCAGCGACCCCAAGAGGATTAACTGGAGGAGATTTAGTGCGGCTATCAGAAGCAAATTTGTTATGTGCGCAAATTGGTAACATCTGCACTACAGAACTCAGGCTACAGACTCAACAGACTATGAAAACAGAATACCGAAACAGAGCACTCCCCTCCTCAATCAAACTCCGATTTGACCCAGAATGTATCGGCTAGATATTCTGGGTCAAAGTCGGAATGTTGGCTCCAGCTAGAAAGAAACGAGAATTCTGGGATATCTCAATACTTTTGTCGAGGACCCGCTTTCAATAGCAAAATGTCATAGTCATAAAGTTCGACCCTGTTCGAAGCATGTTTGTCGTTTTGGTGGCAAGCTAAGCAAGCAAATAAAGGAAATATTTGGAAAATATTTCTGCTCCTCGAGACGCTCATCCCACAGAGTTTTGCGTAAATATATACATAAGGGAGCAAACACCATCTGACAACTACTTTCGATCAGGTTGCTCCCAGAGCAGAGGGAAGGCAACGTCTAATAGTTCTCCTCTGTCCGGAATGAAAACTTCAACCATTTTCTTCATCCACTAGGAGTTTGAGAAAACCCAATGGTGATACTTAAATAGCCACAATAAGGTAAGCACTTCCTCAAAGTGGGCTCTCCATTCAACGCCATGCATCACTAAAGTATGCGACTCCCCCATACTAAGCAGATGTACATTCCCCAACAGAATACTTAATTATTCAGGGAATTATGAACTGGTCAACCTTCGATCAACATGCCACCATTCCGAACGAGCAGCTGAACCCAGTATGTATAAGGAAGTCTCAAGATCAAATTGAGTAACTCTGCTTAGAGACGGACGTAAACACGACTCATGCAGGCACAGGCCCGCGCGATCGGAAGCGCTACCCCCAGTGGGAAGTATGTAATGGAAGTATACGAAGAGAAAGAAACCTTGACGCCAAACCACCTGAGCGATGTACGATGCAGTGACCAATTGGAGGCTACCTTTATCGCACTGGGTAAAAAGATCATGGAACTTTGTGAATTCAGGAGCGCCGGATTATTCACCAAAATGTAATGACCATGATAAGAGGTACACGGTTGGCGTACGGCAAAGCACAAGCTGAAAGAGTGAAGCGTCGAGCGAAAAAGTGCGCCAGTGCCTGTTTAAAGCATGAGAAACGAAAAACCGGGGAAGAGGCTTTGTGAACGGTTCAATGAGTCAACTGGCCAGCAAACTCCGAAGAGAAGAAAGGGCTCAAGTCGGAAAAAAGTGGAGCACATAAAAAGGACAGCTGAAGCATAAAAAACATGTAGCCACGACTCCAGGAAAAGGGAGTGGATCTCTCAACGAGAATGTGGAAGCCTGCAGAAACATACCACTTTGAAAAAGGGAAAATCGAACGAAGCTAAGGCCGGAGGTTATCATCTTCTTCAAACGAAGTGAAGGGACATACGCTACCCTTAGGAGGGAGAAGGCAGACCGAACTTAACCAATTTGGACGATAATATTAGCCGTGTTAGACGGTTCCAGAAAGGAAAATGTTTGTCGGCCCTCAAGATATCCAAAGATGCTACCGCGGAAGCCCAATTGAAAAATCCTTAGGACAGGAAGCCGACATAAGGGCTGGCAGGCCGGAGATCACTATGATCTGCAAAGATAAAGATGAGATCCCAACTAGGGAGGAGGTTCGCGAGATCATGGAAAAGCAATTCGATCTTATGGGACTACAAAAGTCAGCGATGAAAACGCGAACAGTTTGGACTTTCCTTCGAAGCAGGGAGAGTAAGAATAGAACAGCAGGGGAGTAAGAATAGCGTGCGTTATGTGTCGGCTTAGGGAGCAGGTGGCACTGAAGCGATGCTTGAGATGCCTTGGTTTCGGCTATATTCTGAAGGCATGCACCAGTCCAAATGTCAGGTCGAAGCAATGCAGGTGATGCAGAGCGGGAGTCCATATCAACAAGAATTTCGAAGCTGATCAAAATTCCCTAGTGTTCAAAAGGAGGGTGCAGACCCTCGGCACATTGCAGGCAGCAGCAGGTGCCCGGAAAATAGAAGAGCCCTCAACGGAAATCGCAAATGAAGTGGATACATCTCAAGCTGTTGCTTCTAGCGGGAGTGGACGGTCCAGTCTGCTTTACGAATCGCCTATGTGGGCAGAGACGGAAGCATGTGAATTCGTTTTACTGGCTATTGACTTTCAGGGTTTGCAATGTTTCTAGAACTACATCAGATGAGGCAGAACTGGTGGTGACGCGCATGATCTCAATCAATATTCTGGGGAAAGAAATTAATGGGCTATATCATTGAGGGCGTATGGAGGGGCACACGGGACACAGGAATACAGCAAGGCCGGAGTCGAATTATCTATGTAACGCAGATGGGACGAGGCTACGAAAAGTTGCTGGTGCTGGATCTCAATATTAGGGGGTGGCTAAGCGGAAACCAATTACCATGTTACTCAGTTTATCACGGGACACGTTGATTGTTACAGGTATTATCTGCATTGCTTTGGATTGGGTGATTCATCGAATTGTCCTAGATGCGGTGCCACACCGGGAGATCCAGAGCATGTGATGTTTTCCTGTCCAAGATTTGCAGTGAATAGAAGCAATCTGAACGAAGCGCTGGGCAGGAGCGTGACTCCGGAGAACATAGTTGAGAAGATGCTGAAGTCGAAGCAGAACTGGCTCAGGTTTTGGTCCGCAATCACAAAAATACAACAGTAGTTGATGAAGCAAGAAAGAAGGAGAAAAGCAGAAACGAACAGAAGGACGAGAGCCTAAAGGTAAACCCACCCCGTGAAGTAATAGCTAAATTGTCGTCCTGCAAGGCTGGGTCTAGAGATCGAGAGAAGTCTTTAGTGGGTACGAATGCCACTCCGACATTTCGCGTTGAGTAGCTGGAGCGAATGCATTTTTCTAAGATTTCCCACCCCCGATTATGACCATACTTCCACGGAAGTATAATTCTGGTCTATACAATCCTACTTTGGGAAATGGCACTACAGCTCTCACATAATGCCCATGCATTGAATGTGGTCCACAGGGCGACCCTAAGAGTCGATTTAAGGTGGTGAAATGTCATTTTGGGAATAATGTCGACTGACATCTGGACAAACGAGATGACGGTCATATATAAACGCCAGTATCTCTATAGATTTAAATTGCACAATTCATTTGATTGTGCAAACTGTGATGATGCTCCGCAGGACTCAGAACACACTTTATATTACTATTCAAAATTTACGAGTAGTAAAAACCTACAGCGAACTCTAGCGCAAATGCGGGCATCGGAAAATCTGATGTGAAGAATAAATATTAGTAAGTCCTCCTTACGACTAAATCTTGAAAGGAGGACACTCTAAGTGAAATACTTGGACCGGAAAATCTAGTGTGAAGAATGCATATTACTGAGTACTCCAGAAAGAAAGTTTTATAGAAAGTTGGTGGTGGTGCAAAGTTCCGAAGAAAAATTATGGGGAGAACTTTGGAACAAATACAAATGGTATGCAATAGTGAATCCAAGAAGAAGGAGCATATCCAACGGCAAAGGGGCAGGAAATGTCATCATGTATCTTTGGCCCATGTGGTTAATGCATTGATGTGTCGATGGCGCTTAGATGTGTTTTTTGTGTGTTTCCCCATCGCATGTGATAATAATAATCGTTGGCGCAGCAGTCCAATTGGATCAGGGCCGTGAAGTGTGTTAGAGCACTTCATTCAAGACCGTAACGATACACTACAGAATTACAGTAGCCTATATGAGGCAATGTGATCAGCATTGTGCTCGCCCGAGAGTATTACGCTGATTTTAACTCAGGTACTCATTCAGAGCTCAGTCAACTGGTAGCCGACGTCAAATCACGATACAAATTCTACTGCCAACAGTGAGATTTGAACCGCGATCTTCCATACGACGCAATTACGTCGTGGTCGAAGATGCGCAATGATTTTTCTCCCCCTCAAATTTCGAAGAATTTAGTTCGATTTGAATCTCCTGTAGTCTTCTTGATAGTATCCCTGTTATGCTGACACGCTTTTATCCATGGTCCCTGCACTGACAAAGCTTCAATGGTCAGACGAACATACTGGAATGAAAGCACAAGGAGGGTGTCCACCAAGAAAGAAAAGCTTAGCACTTTGCTAACTGAAAAGCGTGATCGAATGGTCAAAAGGAAGAACACAATGCTAAAGGAAATGGTTCGATGTGGCCTGGCGCGCCATCGATGATGATCATGAGAACATTACAACCTCTACGCAGGGATAACATAGCACTGGGAAACTCGCGATGATTTCAGGCAAGAAGCATTCCATTGCAGTCGATTAAATTTTTCAAACTTACGTGGTATGCCGCGATCCTATTTAATCTCAATCATCTTAAAAACGATAAAATTTATTTCGGATTTCAATAAATTTATTGATAAACCTTCCGAAAATTTCATTCCGTCAGGAAATATGAGCAGCGGCCGGACAGCCTTGATGACTTACCTGCAAATGAAAAGAGAGTAATATTTAGTTAATCATCGATATTGTTTAATTATCTGTTGGTATGGTAGCTTATAATAGACATTATGTCCTTTAGAATCTTACAGTTTGCTACGTATGGGTCTAAGGAAGTTTGGAAGCTCCTTTTCTGGAACGAATCAGATCTATAGCAAATATTAAAGCTGCACCAATTACCCTAACATTCTCGCATTAAAAACAATTAAATTTCCATCGCCATGCTATCATCATTCGGATCAAAATATCATATTCCAACTTACTCAACCCGATAGTGGCCAGACAACAAATCAATAACTCAAAAACAAATTACGAAATTATAATGCAATCATAAAATGCAACCGAAATCTAGAAAACATTTGAGTGCATTCATAAATTAACCCTAGCGACAGCACATTTGGCAGCCAACAATTCTCAACCATAGTTGTGTTGTGGGTAAAAGGATACCTACCGCATATAATTTATAATTAACTAACACCTCACCGCATGAAGTCAATGGCTTCTGTCCCCCTTCGGTACCCGTGGCGCACACGTTCTTTTAATCCCATATGCATGCTGCGAGAGAGCGCCAGAATCTATGATGCGGCCCGGCTTGGAAGCTGCCGTAGTCTAGCCTACCATGTGCCAATATGCATTACAAACTCAGTTGAATCTAAATCAAAATATCGAAAAGATACCAAGTATTATGCCAGCAAGTTATGTTGAGGCTCAAGTGTGTGCATGATTTTTATGTTGATTCGAGCCTTTCGAAATGCATCACAAAACACAACAAACTACAAAGTAAATTTGGTCTGTTCGATTGTTCGCTGGTTGCATTGAAAAGATGGATGTAGCGAACTAGTTAGTATCTTGCAGATAATAACTCCTATAAGTAGATACGGCGAGAAATTGCAAGGGAGAATGGAGCGAAGTGGGTAGATGTCCTGTCTTGGGTCTTTTGTGATGCAAATGTCGCAAATTTTGAGAAAATATATTTCGCTAGAGAAATCACATATCTGAGAAGTTCACTTCAGGAGGGTTTAATTTTGTTTTCGTTTCAAACTAAGGACAAAATTGCATGGAAGAGAATGTGACGTATTCAACTCAGAGAGTTTGGATCACAAAATCATAAAGGTCCCCAAAAACAAAGGCTCCATACATTCGAAGGATAATTTCAAGTAACCACTCCTCAGTAACCTTTTTCACTTTCACCCGCGTCTGTCCTACTTAAAATCCGGCCCCAAAACAAACTCCCTGGTTCCTACCATTCCAGTTTACTACAATCCGTCAATCAGGTTCTCTCGTAAAAAGCGAAAGCCAGTTGCAGATACTTTTTTTATGAACAATACTTAGAAGCCAGACTTTTGATCATTTGCGACAGCGGCGACGATGTCGATGACAACAACATGACCACGAGAGATGTAGAAATAATTCGAGAAGAAATATCAAATGTAGCCAACCGACAAATATTGCTCCAATGTCGGCCACCTAGGCCAGGTATTTCGATCCACTTGGATTGGATTTGATCCGATTCGGCTGGTAAATTATTGAATGTATTTTTTCCTCAATGGTTGCCTCACAGCCGTATTATAAGCGCATATACGTAGACATTCGTTATTTCATTTCCATGTCGGATTGCTCCTTATTATTTGCTTGCGACCGATACTTTCCTGGTCGAGTACTTTCTGTACATGTGCCTAGCGTGAGTATGTTGGGTTGGCTGAACCTGGCTGACGGCTGAAATGGCATGAAATCAGAATCAAACCACACAATATTATTATGCAATGACTAAACCTCAGGAGACTTAAGTTGGGCTAAGTCTAGGTCTGACTTGGCTCGGTCTGGTTTAGAATTGTTGCAAGTGCGTGTAACGTGTGCGGTACGAGCAATTGTGTGGTATGTGCACTCGGTGCAATTGCAAAAGCTAAGTAGCCTGTCTGCTGCAACAAGCCTTCTAGTCTGCCGGTGACTATGTCTACATTCACTTATTTGATGTTCGGCAGCAGTGGCTCCTCACGAGTTGCAATTTGTATCTTTCATCTTTCAATAGTTCTCCGCATGTCCTGCAATGAGAAACCAAGAGGCACAACCACCCAAACGTCCTTCTACCCTCAAAGCCATTTCAGATGTTGTCCGGTTCAACTTCCGTGAAAGAGACCTTCAGCGCCCCAATCAAACTTCCCAATCAAAGGCACGCGAGCCCTCGTTCTAGCGCCAATTATCGTCCTATTGCAAAAAATGACTAATATTAATCAATGTGCATTACTGTTGCATTATTGCATATTATATCGTTCGCCGTTGTTTAGCTTTTACATCCGCAAATGTTTCATTTCATAGGCCCGACCCGGGGGGCTGAATCCAAATGTAAACTGGAGCGACTGGCCCGGCTGAGCGCTGAACAATGCAACAAAAAAACCAGTCAAGGTGGAGAATTGTTTCTTTTTCAATTTTTCTAAGTTTATTTTTTCACTGTTTTCGGCCTAAAGCGTATGACTTAACATGGCAAATAGTGCATTGTACACGAGTATGAAATACTCGCCTGTGTGCACATAGAGATTGGGTATATGTTAAGTACTCGTTAAATAACAAAACAGGCAATTTGACGTGAAATTGAAAGTGGCGAATTTAATTGGCAGTTATATAAAACGATATTTGAGTAGCGTTGGGAATGGAACGCGTTTTCTATTTTTCTAAATGCTAATGGGAAGTGGAGAGAACTTTTTCAATCATTGTTAAATTTAGGCACGCTAATGTGAAATTAGGCTGAAATTACTTCAGCCTTCCATCGGTTCCACAATTAGTAATTAAATTAGTTCACTTTGGAAGGGAAGGCAAACGGGACTGCCAACTAGGAACCAAAGTAATTGTCAATGTTCCTTCCCAATAAATAATCAGCCAAGCCTGTACATGGTACCCTACCCAGGTCATCGACGATTCCCAGTTTGAAGTCATGTAGACACTGGTACCCAACCAGCGAGATCATGTGTTAGCATACAAATTGAAGTAACCATCTTCTTAAAAAAACCTTCACCCGACCCGATTATCTCCACAATGACTCACGCAGCAGTTTCGTATTGAACGTGGCTTCTAACTTAAATCGCGAAAGAGAGCTCTTCTTGTTAGTAGTGTTATAAGTTAAGTTAAGGTATCATCACATAAACTCAACTTACTCAGCTTCAACCTTTTCGATACTGGCCGCCCAAAATCAAATACTCGTTCCATCGGTGGCGGTGAAACCGAAATCTCTATTTCACCAATATTTCCTACCAGCCAACAGCTTCAGATCACTCGAACTCACCTCCATTTCCTTTGAAACGCAGTTGTCCTTGATGCTAGTTATTGTCCTGATCAGGCATCGATTTCCAACGAATCCAGTCCTTCACGCCTTCTAGCCGAAATCATAAGGTAAGGCCTGATACTTAATAATAAACGCAGATTTCAGCGCTAGGCACCAGTCTTGGTTCAATGTACGGTCAGACCAGACTGAGGAAGTCCATCCATCCATCGTTTCCTCAATTTAGCGTTACCCTTCCCATCTTCAATAAAGATTATTATTACTCTTATTTGGTCCACTTCATCGTCAGCAGAAACATTCCTATTACTCTCCACCCTATTAACTATCCTTTCTTAGGAACAGTCCCCGGAAGAAGTACGTTTTCTGCGCAGGTGTCACACAAGGGTCTGTTGGGCCCACTATCGTAGCACAGCATATTTTACGATGTAATCAATCTTCCGATTCCGATGACTGGTTGTGATCGCAAAACATCTCGAAGATGCTGAGTTGTATTCATGCGAAGTGATCAGTAGTGGCATTTGGAGAGGAAAAGACGGAAGCAGTACCCATCGACAAGCTCCGTAAGAGAATTTACGCTACAATCAGAATTAGGAGTTATATCATCACTTCCAAGCCGGCCATCACCACTTGGGAGCGGTGATAGATGCAAAACTGAGTTTTAAGCAACACGGGAGAGTATACTTGGGAAAAAGAATCCCCACGAGTATAGCTCCAGAAAAAATGATGCCGAATTTAGGAGAGCCGCGGCATACTTCCAGACTGCTTACATACAGAGTGGTGAATTCCACCTTCCTGTAGTCCCGATGTGGAAAAAAGCAGTGCGTGTTTTATGTAACGCATATAAACTGAATGCAACCTACAGAAGGACAGCCCTAAGGGTCTGCTCTTCCTTCAGCGGTGTCTCTGAGATAGTCCTGATGCAGGGTTCAGCATCTCGGCGATGATGCCGATTGATAGAGAGGTGACGAACATACATAACATTAAGCCCATCAAGTCTTATTGCAAGTTAAAAAAATCGAAAGGGAAAAATCTGTAGGTATATTGGTAACATATATTAAATACCACTGGTATAATGTTCAAATATATCTATCTGAATTAGGCACTACCCCAAATCTTCATTAATATATACATATATATAGATACATTTGGCTGTCTCAAGTAATTGATATTGATATACGAATGATTAAAAAGTAAAAGGAAATGTTTCCCTGTGTCCCTCCTCCACATTCACTTTGTTGTGGTACCGACGAATTGATATGTGATGATGACGTCATACGCGTTTTAGAATGCACAAAATTCCCATAAAGTGTAAAAGTTTCACCTACTAGAACCTTGTTAATAATATTTGGATTTTCTTCAAACTGTCAAAAATTATGCCATATGATATCCCTTACACCACTGCCAATTGCAATTATCGATTTCTAGCATGAACCTAAGGGAGGTTTCCGGCCAAATTTCTAAAATATCCTAATGTAGTATTATCAACTTTATTTGTGCAGATTTAGGAACGGAATATATTTTAAAGCCTAGATTTCGTGTAGATACACCTCTGGGATTTTTTTCAGTTTTTTGGGTCGGATAGGTTCTACGAACGAGACCTGTTACACTTTTAGAGCCCTCACACATTTCACACACAATTTCGAAAAGTACTCATTGAACCCTTTCATTTAATACCCCACATGGTCATATCCTGTAAAAAAAATGTTTCGCATGTATTGGGAGCACCCCCCGCTAAAACTGAACACAAAATGGTGCCACTAGCTATATGTAAAGAAATTGACAGACCGCATATTGCCACCAAATTTCGTGACAATCGGTCGAATAAATTGGGTGTGATAGACAGACGGACAGATAGGCATCGAATCGATTCTAATAAGGTTTTGTTTCACACAAAACCTTAAAAACGGTCGTTGGACCTACAAGCTGACCCCTACTATCGAGGAGTAGCTGGAGAGAAAGCATAATGAATTATAATCTCACCCAGTTTTTCAACTTCTCATCGTTAGTACTTTTATAGGATTAAATGCACATGTTTAAATTGAACATCTCGCCTAATTGTCCAAATTACAATGATGACGATTAGAAAGAATAAACCTAGAGGAAATTCTAGGTGATATGTTATCACCGAAGAATTTTGTCCGGAAAATGCTAGCATGTCAGGGTAATTGAAATGTAATAAGTTCCAATTTGCAGGGTAAACTGCGAAAAGCGGAAGAGGCCTTCGCGCATAGAAGGAACTCCGCCCCGTGATGTAACTTTTAGTGGTGGTCCTACAGGGCAGGGAGAGGGGAGACGGGAGTGTTTCTAGTTGGCAAAAACACCACACTGGCGTGTCCAGGCCAGTGCCTTTTGAAGATTTCCATCTCCTCACGAAAAAAATCGTCAGTTATCAAACTTCCTAACAGCGTCATCTATCCAAAATCACCCTCAACCCCGGATTTCCTAAAAGTGAATCGGAAGCTCAGATCGAAAACTAGTCAGCAGCTACTTGAAACTCTGCCTCAATATAAGACTGATACCACGCCACAGCGTTATAAAAGATGCATTGGGTAGAAATGGGTTCCCTGAAGAACAGCCACTACACCATATATCAGAGTGATCGAAGTGGTTTCCTAGGCAGGCAAAAATTGAAACCTGCTGTTATCGAATCTTTGAAAACATAAGCGAAGCGCTATACACTCTGCACTTGCAAGGCAAATTTAGAAATATAAGCCTCATTAACATTAACGCCTCTACAAAGGAGACGGCAAAGTCTTAGGGTACCTTCTACGATGGACTGCGCTGCTCATCGACAATTTAGATCTGCGGCTGAACCGAACGTATGATGAGATTAATTACTCCATTACCCAACTTCTAAGTGGGTGTGAAGATTTTCAGTCTTACCTGCACCAAATTCGGAAGCGCGTCATCTCCTGATTGTGTGTTCTGCAATGGAGTGGCGGACAGACCTGAACACACCTTTTTCTGTCGTAGGACGCAGACACACAGGGGAACTCTCTCCAAGCAACATTGTCAGAGAAATACTGAGGAGCGCATTAAGTTTGGGCTCTTCTTATTGCGAAGAAAATTGAGCTCGACCGGCGAATGAACCGGAGGACTAGGGGTTCTCTAAACTAACAACTCCCTTCCTTCCCTCTCCTCCTGTTGGTGAAAGTAATCCCCCGACTTGAAGGCTCCCAAATCCGGGAGAGCGTGAGAACTAGCCCCAAGTAATGTGTCAAACGATTCCAGGCTAGTTTTCTGATGACAAGGGTTTTTAATGGTTAGTAGTCCGACGGCGTACTGTTGCGGCAGTCCAACACTCTGTGCGTGAATATATTCATCTGTTAAGTAGGGTCTATAAAATATTCTCCACTATTTCACTAGCCTGCCCATACGCGCAGAACATCATTAGCCTATAAGGAAGAGGCTTCACTATAAAAAAATCATCAACGAATGTGTGGCAATCGATGAAAAAACCATTGGAATAAGCCCATCAGTTGCACTACGACCACGAGAGAATTTGGTATCCTGTCAAGTTTAGTAACACTGACTAGGTTAATCCTGAGCAATGTGCGAGACCAAATAAAAGCAGTAAGATCACTATCGAGACTTTTTACCACCAACAACGGTGTAAAATAAAGAGGTGTTCTATTATGCATTCTTTCTATATGACCTTAGAAAAAGTAATCTGCGACCCTGGGTTGACTGCGAGACGCACAACCTTTTTCAAATCCCCTCTTCTTTCTAAGCGCACGGTCATTGTTAGCTACCAAAGCTTAGCTTATAAAAAATGTTCCGTTCAAAACGTCTCAATGCAAGTTCAAAGCTCTTACCGTACAAGACAATAATCTTGCCAGTCTCCATGTATTCTTCAGAGGTTTGGCTTCTAAGTAAGACAAATTGGAAATTCAAGAGGAGAACCCTCCGAAGAATTGTTGATCCTTCACAGGAAGATAGACAATTCTGCAGCCTATCCCCGGTTGTGGATAGAATTCGACTCAATAGGATGCGGTGGGCATAATGCGTTATTTGTATGTGTGAGGATTACCTAGCCCGGAAACGGGCAAACCCTGCGTCAAATGGAACGGCGTAGCCCAGATGCCAGACTACGACGAATATCCAATTGGTGAATCTCCGGGCAAAAACTGAGACATTTAGAATACCTCATTAAGGTAGGCCCACACCGGACACCAGTTGTTGCATCGTTGATGATGATTCCTGCCTACGGGGTTATATATACCTAATAAATATATAATATTTCTGACAGTTTACCCGCCACACATTGTAACTCCTAAAGTGGTGACCTCGAGTTAAACTACATATATTCAGCAGAAGAATTAACGCACGATTTCCAGACTTCCATCCCCACGACCCCGAAATTTAGTTCAAAATAGTGGGGCAAGATTGATTATGAAGAACGAAACAAATCCACAATGGCAATAGATTGGAGTCACCGCTGTGCTGCCATCGTCGTATATTGCCGAATTCCACTTTATAACTAGCAAGTCGATGACAAATAACTCATACAATCACAGTCGGGAGGAGAAAACAACACAACACAGGGGGAGCAGTTCTACGTAAAACCTAAAAATCTTCCAGACAAAGAAACATTTGCACCTATCACAACAAAGCACACATCGAACAGACTAGAAGGAAGGAACGAGGGATATTCCTTGGCAAGCATCTAACGGAGGCATAATTGTGGGAGAAAAGGGATCTCTAGATCAGATCCAAGATTCGAACACACCATCATAGCGAAAGACACCATTTCCAAGAGGGACGTAAAATTCGAAAAACATATAAGGGATATAGGGAAATTAAGCCTGACCGCTTAATGACAAACAATCTGTAAATTCTACCTCACCTTACGACAACAGAATTTACTGGTTGTTTGTCAGGTCATACTCGACGTTTAAGAGGCGAGGCGATACCAGAAATCAGCGGGGAAGTTTGTGAGACAAGAAATGTGTATAGGACGATCCCAAATTTTAGAATCGAAAGTGGTCATATTTGACAGGGCCATTCTCAGGAACTACCAACCCGTAATATCTGCAAAATCGGGTTCGGGTCTAGAGTTCATAATACACTTCATATTGATATCTGCTCAAATAAAGTTAATAATGATGTATTACTATATTTTTGGAAATCAAGTTAAAAGCCCTCTTGAGTTCATCCTATGGGTTATATTGAAAGTAGTTCCAACATTGATGCCGTTTTCTATCCATCCATCCGTTTTCCATTCATCCTTAAGACCACCATCTACAATCAGTTCGGTCAGAGTTTAATCTATGGTGTCGTACAGCTTACCGATACATGGATGGTGTTTTCAGCCTAACAGATGGCCGAATAAACTATGAACTCTTCAGGCGTCACCGACAGGCCTGCCTGACTGGATAGCACGCGTTGATTTATGCTAGCGACTTTTCAGAAGTATGCAGTAACATTGAATTTGTTTTTCTTCTTTCGCACGCTGCCTTAATCGAAATTGTTGTAAATGCACTGCTAGCGTCACACCTAGCAGTGCATTTACTTAACTTACTTTGCTCTTGTTTCCGAAACCAATACCCCAGGAAAGATAGGAGTCGCGTAAAGCAAGATAGATCCCACCTTTCCGTCCACAAGCATTCTGCGGATGCATCTCAATCTCTTAATATCATGCCTAATCCTTGTCAAAAATGAGGTAACCCAAATTGTCTAGCGTCGAACATTAACCCCTCGGCACTTGATCATCGATTTCGAAATGACTTCGTGAGTAGTAGCCAGGTTCGCTTCCGTCCATTCCTCTGCCAGATTTAGTTTGTCTATTCGTTTTCTTGCGCGTATAACTAAACAGCTGCTGTGCTCCGTAATTACAACCATTGTCAGATTGTCTGCAGAATCGGTCACCACTGACCACTCCGGAACGCAGAAGACAAACACTCCATTATAAAATACAAAACACGCAACTCCTGCCATAATAATGTACTTCGTTGGTCCTTTGCCCGTTACTTACCATAGGAGTCTCTCCAAAAAGTAATTCATGACTAGCCGAGCTAACTAACTAGAGACAAGAAACTTCGCTAAAGTCTCCTCAATAATGCCCTGGTCGACCAAATTACAAAATATTTTTGCGTCAACACCACGCAGCACTTGGAGAAGGTCATTCGATTACGAGCTGGATTCATAAGCTTGCACTCGAATAGACCATATACGGGCTCGTCGTAACCCATAGTATCGTTTTGATATTCCATTGTCTTCCACGATGAGCGTGAGCAACGGAGTGTATATCACCGATCCCTCCATCATTGTCCCTCTGGTGAATAAAAGATAGACAGGTTGGAATGAAGGGAATACCCTGGGCGGTTTTTTAAGGTTTTGGTGGTACACACCACCACACTCCTGCCATCATGCACGAATCAAAATGCTATTGATCGAATTGAGCCTAGCGTCCCTTAGTTTCTTTTCAGTAACTAAAGGTATCGAGAAAAATTCGTGTTGAATTAGAGTCTAAGACTCATCTTCCTCTAACTACGATTCATCTTCGTCTAAAGACTGAGTCTCCTGTACCATTCCTGCTTGTACTCAAGTAATATTCACTCACCTCATTCCAGTACATAGGGTCGATAACTCTCTCTCACAAGCGTCACAAAATCTTCCAGTTGGATTTGTCCCCTGGTATTTGTTACTCACTTCACGGTTCAAAGATTCAAATCGCCAGCAATTATTTTAAAGCGATGAGTTCTAGCATCCAATGACTCTTTGTATTGCAATATTGGGGCAGTACGAAAAGCCTAGTAACTGTAGATATGGATGCCACTGATTTTTGCTCTTACGAAAATGCTCTCATAACCATATCGTGTAATTACATTTCGCCTGCAAGCAATCTATGTCCCCCCACCTCATATCCTTTATGGGAATTAGTTCTAGTCCACTAATGCCGAATTATTCTTTGAATGCAGCGAATATACCTTCCTGGAAGGTGATCTCATCTAGGTCTTTAAATTCCATAATTATCTTCCATTTTCGAGCTCTTACCTTCGCATGATGTCTTCTCTACTTTATCACAAAAGGTAGCCGCTGTCCTTTCGATGGACTGGCCATACTAATACCAGTTCAAGTCCCCAGCCCAAGACGGCCCATGGTATAAATCAAACTTTCCCGTTTTCGACCGATTATGTATTATCAGTCGCTGACGCAATGACCCCTTTCACTTAGAAATAGAGGGACTATCCGTGATGTTTAAAGAGGATCCAATCCTACTAAAGGGCTGGAAGAAGGTTCAAGGGCATTCTGCTACTTTTTTCAAACGAAGATGTATCCTTGTATCCTAGAAAATCTACGTTAAGCTTTTGAAAGCAGGGAGATCCATATTCTTTCAGTATTAATAAAAACTGTCCTGGGACTGCTTGCGCCCACAATATCGGCAATAGGAATGTGCTGGTTTAAATCAGCCCTTGTCACAATATTTCTGTGGCAAATACTATTTTTCGAGCGCCAGTTGCCCTTTTAATATGACAACGAGGGCTCTAGAAAATGACAACTGATTCCCGATTCCTTTCCTCAAAAGACATTCCTTCTTCAAAAGACAACTAGTACTAAAGGAAAGGCAATTGGTTTCCGAAGTTCAAATTGTAAAAAGATCTTATAACAAAGGTCAAGGGAATATTTTGTGTCAGGAATGAATTACGAATTTGTTATCTTAAAACAAATGTTATAAATCAAAATAAGGAAGTCCAACCGCTGTAGAACTTCATTCCACACATGAGTGTAAAAAAAACCAACGGAGTCCTGCCATATTCCTTATCCTGAAAATTCAGCTCCCACTCAGAAATCGCAACATTCTTCAAACAAACAAAGGAATTAATCTAGTTCCTAATCAAAATACGTTGAAAAACCGACTACCTACTCCAAATAAATAGAACTGAATCCGCTAAAAGAAAAAAGAACAGCGTACATCTGTCTTACCTCAAGACGTTACATCTGAAAACGTTTTTCCGCAACCAGTGCATATAAAATTTAGCTAACGGAAAATCATCGCCCAACACCACTACCAACAGAACGCTGGGCGATACGTTACTAGTCATTAAACCTAAAATAGCTCAAAATTTTGGCAAATGTCCGAAAACATGCTGTGTGTGCGCTCGGAAAATCCGCGTCGACTTTTCCCAACTGACAAGTTTTCATTTAGAATTAAAGTTTCTTCTCATTCTTATTGGTGATACCCCTTTACACGCGGTCGCCGCCTCTTTGCTAGATTTGCTTCTTCATTTTCTGGTTTCTGTTTGCACTTACATCTGACGTGAGGATCTTTTTCATCGTTGATTTATAAATAAAGCCTCGGATTCGCACTTCTCCGTGCCATGCTTGAGGCACACAGTTTTCAGTGTCATTTGAATTTCCGTTGGTCTAGCAGATTTTCCTAGATGTGCTTTTTGATTTTTGAATGCGCGCGATTAGGGGTTAGGAGTGGCGTGACGACTCGTAAAAATTCGCACAACGTGGGGGCTTACAATAAAATCTATGAGCTGGAACGTGCCCACGGGATTAGAGGATTTCTGAGGTGTTTTATGATGTCGAAGCGTTTTTATTTGCAATTGGACGAATAATTTCCAGTTGTAAATCAGTCACCGGAAAACATTGGAAATGGAAATTGTTAGGATTTGAACTCAAGAGCATGCAGGAAATTAAAACTTCTACAATAGTCAGAGGATACTTTCTTAATTTCTAATTTAATATAGCTTGGGATTTTCCCTTGCCTTTACACATTTACTCCAATGAATCACGACCAAGCGGAAAAGGCCCCCTTCCTTTTCATAGCCTTTCATTCAAGTAGGTTTCCGCGTTTTTACGACAGACCCATAATGCTTCAGATGCATTTTTTAGAGCCTTGCCCTCGAAAAATAATACTGAAAAAATTATGCTTTATATGCCACATCTCCACAAAAATTCCAAGGACATCATCCCTTATTCCCACCCAGCCACTTCCTTTCACTTCATTTTTATTACTTTCAATTTCCATAAGCTTTCTTTCCCGGAATATCGTTTCAATTTCATATGGAAAACACAATGAGCAACAGACATGACATAGCGAAACCACCATGAGCCAAACACCACTATCCCCCCCTCCTCTCACTAACTAGAACACTACGTTCTACGTCCTACCACTGCCGACGCCTTTATTGTTTAATAGACGTTTTATCGCCTGTACTTAACAATTCCCGACCTATAAGTTCATGTATGTAAATAATAAGAGGACGATAAACGATAGTATAGTGACATGATGACGTTATAGCGTATAATACCAGGCGAGGATATTTTCTATTGTAGCTTCTAAACAATTCACCTCACGACCGTTCCACTTTCTAAAGTCCTGTTCCACGTAGCCTAAACCAGCCTCATCCCCACGACTTCTGCCTGGGTTGCGTGCATAAGGCGCTCCAGTCGTATGCAAGAATGTTTTACGAATGAACGAGTGGGCCAAAAGGAATTTTCCGGATTGCTAAGTTCCAAAAATCAATACATCAGGATTGGTGAGAGAGCGAGAGAAAGGACACTTGAGAGAACTGGACAAACTCCAGGGAATTCCTAGATATGTGCTTAAACTTGGTCATAAACAACATGTTCTGGACTACTATACTACACTATGGTTCATCGGAATAGCAGTCGTGGTATCCGTTCCCATTCTCTAGTTCAATATCGCTTCAGCCGGACCCCTGCCTCCTTGCAGCTCCTCCGGTCCTTTTCAATTGTTTGCATGGATGAGTGCTATTCCTCGAATACGAAACTAAACATCCGCTCTACGAAGTCCAATGTTGACTAGAGCTCGAAGGATTCATGTATACATAATATATATATTGGGCCCCGTAGGCAAGTGGAACTCTGGAGAGAATTGTACGCTATGCTTTATTTTGTTCCGGCTGCCTTGCTCCTGTGAGCACAATATATGTACCTATGTAGATAGTGTAGTCAAGAAAATTCTTATCGTCTTGCTTTAACTTTCAATTGTGTGAAAAAGCCATTCAAATTGTCATCGAGTTTTATGCTAAAATCCTTCCCTTTCAAAGTACCTTCAAAGGGACTCTCTCTCGACTATGAATTGGACATGGCTTCAAGGATCTTGGATTTTCTGTTTTCTTGGATCCAGTTCCCATTTCGACATTTGTGTATTGCATTTTATGATGATACTGGGAGGTGATTGCGACATGGATCCTAGTGAGAATCTAACGAAAGCATGCACTTACAGACGACGCTTGAATTTCGATACGAGCGAGTTTAACTTCAAATTCGTTACTGAGACTAGTGGTCAAGTGGGAATGTCATATTTGAAGGAGGATTAGGGACAGTTACAGATTCTACTGAATTGACTTCGTAGTTGATTGCAGCTTGGAGAGGTAGGTAACAAATTTGCTTCAGAAGTCAAGAGTCCTTTGTTGGTTATAAAGCCTAGTCATATATTCTGAAATGTATTTTTTTCCTTAGTTTAATTTTTTCTGATTACTCCGCCTACCTCGAAGAATGCCTGTTCGCAAATTAGTTAGCCTCGAGATATGCATCTGTTTGTTTGAACTCCCCTTTTGTTCAATACTTTTAAACTATTTGTTGGGCAAGATGGACGCAATAGCAAGCCGCAAAAACCTACGCCGGCAATCTTTCAGCAAAACTGCCCCAGTTATTCTATAGTATTCTCCGAATTTTCGTAATCCCTTATAATTTCACTTCATTGCACGGAAGAAAATCCAATTTTCTTTTTGAATAATATATGTACCACTTAAAACTCAAATGCTGAATCATGAACGGCAAATGGGTTTAATGCGAATCCCTTAAGCGACAGTCTCCCTATCCTCCTCGACAACGAATTAAATTTGTTACTACAATCATACTATAAACTGGGGTTTAAAGTCACAACAGTGACACCTCCAACGTAATCAAGAAATTCGTTATGAACAAAACCCCATATTGAGTCCACAAGAAGATCTTCCCTTGCATAGACATAACAATAATCACAGAGACACCCATGAAATACCAATTAATCAGCCCGAAATTGTATCCGCGGAAATTCTTCCAAAACATAGGCGCACAAAGTTCTATTCCAGTTCTCAGGACACTAAATAACCTTCGGTTAGGCTTCATACTCGAAACCAATTAAATAAGCCCCTTGCAGACTCGAGTTTGATAGCCTATTGAGAGTACGTGGATACGGTATTCGCCAAAGACTTAGCTCGAATCAACCTTATCCTAAGGTCGGCTCCCCATGTTATTCTTATAAAAGGATAAAATCAGCGTAAGTATCATAGGTAACCGCTTTCAGTTACGACGCTCCGCAGGACGGAGAGCGTCTGAAAAGTTGCCCTACCACGAATCTGTCAACTACATTTGAATTTCAAAATTTGGTACTTGACCAAATTATTTCGCAGCAATGGTAAGCTTCCCCTGATCCTATAGACCCTAGGGCGTTGGGCTAACTTTAGATTAACACGAGGAACACCTGCATAACGTGTCGGTAGAAAACATATGACATACCGGAAGACACGTGGACAGAGCAACAAGTCAACAGCCATATAGTGGATTCTGGCTACAATCCGTCATTGGGAATTCACTCAATCAAGCGATTCCATCCTCAGAACAACGAATTTGGCGTCTGACGCTTCCTAAGTTTGATCAGGTATAGATACCAGGATGTGCGTTCTGAGATGATTTTCCACAGATATTTTACAGTAATCTCATACTTCACGCTTCTGACATTAAAATTTTCGAAGTAGATTGCCTTGTAAAACACCGCGTCAGTACTCTCAACTGGAAAACCAACCCCAACTCTACCAGACCATGCGCTGATGACTTGTATGTATTCAGCATCCTTCTGCTCAAAATCATCACATCGCATCTTCATTAGCGGTCAAAGGGTAGTCTTGGTTCCAGGGTGAAACGTGGATTGGTACCCACGGAGGAGCATAAAACCAGGAAAAACGCCTGTTGAACTAATACCAATAGCTCTACTACCAAACCTTATCTGTACCTCCACGTGGTGATCGCTAGGAGCGAGTTTGCCGCGCTTAAAAACGGGACAAATTTTACCAACTGGTCCTCCAAGTTGGCGGTTGCATAAAGTTGACAACCCTGCACAGAAAACCGCAGTTACGAAGCCACAAGAGGAACCTCGGACTGGATTAACAGCACAACGACGAACCCAGCAACAAAAACGATATAAGGATTTGCCCATTTTCAAGGAACATGCACTCCCTATACAGAGAAGGAGTGCAGCCTGTCACTCTGTCACAATATAAGGCTGATGTAATAGTATTGCAAGAAATTTGCTGGACAGGGACCGGTTTCCTGAAGAAGAGCCACATGAAGGATACCTCCTACGAGGCAGTAGAACGAATCCTCGAAGCCTGTTCCAAGTATAATATCAAAATCATATTTGGAAATTTCAACAGTCAAGTGAGGACGGAACCCGTATTCAAGCGATATGTTGGCTTCCATAGCTTCCATAAAGATACCAATGATTACGGACCGCCGCTATTCAGTTAGCAGTATCGCACGAAATTGCTGTTAGAAGTACCTAGTTTCTGCGGGAAATAGTTCACAAACAAACCTGGGCCTCTCCAAGCGGGACCATTTTCAACCAAATTGACCACGTGTTGATTGAATACCTTCCAGCCTCCAACATGCAGGGGAGGTGATATAGACTCGGATCACAATCTCGTTGGCATGGTGCTCCGAGCTCGAATAACAACACCACCCAGAATCCCCTCTGACAATCAAGTGAAAGTTAACACTGAAGCCATCCACAACACAACCCTCCGCGACACCTATAAGAGGGAAATGGATGCCGCAATAACCGTAGTTAACAGAGGACCTGGACATGAAGCATCAACAAATGATCTTCACAATCACCTAAAGAATGTTATCATAAATACGGCCACAAACATACTTGGCCCCAGTCACAAAAAGAGTCGGAACGGCTGGTATGACGATGAATGTAAGCTAGGAACGAAACGGAAGAATGCTGCATACCGAGTAATGCTGCATTCTCAAAGGACGCCGAGCACGAGACTAATCACGAACTCCAGCGAGCAGGGAAGCGGCTTCACAGACGGAAAAAGAAAGCCTGAGAAAACAAACATGTCTATGAACTTAAAAGTATAGGAAGCAACCACACCAGGCGCGGAAGTTTTACCAACAAGTCAGCAGGATGAAGCCTTATACACCTCGATGCTCATCCTGCCGAAACAAAGAGGGAAATCTGATTTCCGACAGAATGAGCATATTGGAGCGATGGGTTGAGTACTTTGATGAACTACTTAACAACCAGAACATCGGTGAGTTGGAGGTCCCGCCAACTGAAGACGACGGACAAATACTGCCACCACCAAGTATAGAAGAAACAGTCCGTGAAATTCATCGGCTTAAAAATCATAAGCCGCCAGGAGCCGATGGAATTACAGCCGAATTGGTTAAATATGGAGGCGACCAATTACACCAAATGGTTCATCAACTTGTGCTCAAGGTGTGGGACAGCGAATCAATGCCTGATGACTGGCAAAGAGGCATTATCGGTCTCATACATAAAAAGGGAGATATCAGGCAGTGCAGCAATTATAGAGGTATCACGTTGCTATGTACCATCTGTAAGATATTCTCCGCTATCTTGCTAGGCCGGATAGCCCCATACGCCCTGAACATCACTGGCCCATACCAAAGAGGCTTCACTTCAGGCAAATGAATAACAGATTAAATTTTTCGAAAAACGGTTGGAATATGGCTATCAGTTGCATCATTTTTCCATCGATCGGCCATGAGATAATTCGATATCCCCACGAAACTTATAAGACTGACTAGGCTGACCCTAACCAATATGCAAGGCCAGATAAAAGCAGCAGGATCACCCTCGAAACCATTCGACATCAGCAACGGTCTAAAACAAGGGGATGTCCTGGCATGCGT
The DNA here is from genome assembly GCF_905115235.1 of Hermetia illucens. Lineage (NCBI taxonomy): Eukaryota > Metazoa > Arthropoda > Insecta > Diptera > Stratiomyidae > Hermetia > Hermetia illucens. The sequence continues at coordinate 60,003,632 of NC_051853.1, read as the reverse complement.
CCTCTTTAACCTGGCCCTGAAAAAAATGATCCATGATGCTGAGGTAAGTAAATGCAAGAGGTGCGATCCTTTTCAAGTCCACCCAACTGCTGGCCTATGTTGACGGTATCGACATCATGGGAAGAACCACCCAAGACGTACAAACTGCCTTCATCCAGACCGAGGAGGCGGCGCGAGATCTTGGGGTGCACACCAATGAAAGCAAGACGAAATATATGGTGACAATGTTAACACCAAAAACGAAAGAACTAACAGCATCAAACCGCACTAGTCAAACGAGAATAATAAATATGCAACTTTGAAACCATTGATTTCTCCTATTCAGGGTCGAAAATCACAACCGATAACAGCGATGACGATGAAATCCGCGAACAGTTGTTGGCAGTCAACAGAGTCTATTTCAACTTACAAAAACTGCTCCCTTCGAAACGTCTCACCATAGGCTCAAAGCTCCTACTGTTGAATACAATGAGTTTGCCAGTCGTCATGTATTCCTCCGAGACTTCGGTTCTTTGCAAAAAAAGTGAACTATTGGCCGTGTTCGAAGAATTTTTGGTCTCCTAGATGAGGATGGACCATTTCATATCATACAGAACTACGAAATCTATGAGCGATACCACGACCGTCTGATTGTGGATAAAATTCAACTCAATGGATTGCGGTGGGGGGGTCATTTAATCTATAGGGAAGATGATGATCCAGCCCGGAAAATCTATAAGGGCAATATCTATGGTAGGAAAAGAAGACTAAGCAGACCCTACCTGATACGGAGCGATGGCGTAAACCAGGCGGTTAGACTGTTTTCAGGAATATCGAATTGGTGGACCTCGGCGTAAAAACCGGGATGTCTGGAGTTCTATATTAAGGCAAGCCTATATCGGATAGCCGATGTTTGTTTCATCGTGGAATGCTTTGTATGCTCATCCTAAAAGAGCTAATGCATTTGCGATTCAAGACGAAAAAAAAGATATTGTTACAGGATTGTAAGTTCCTTGTTTTTGTCGAACTCGAATGTAGCAGTAAACTTTCTACAGTGATATTGTGCTAATAATCTTACTCCACAATCCTACAACCGATGATTTGAAAATTAAAGTTTTTTGAGCAACTGAATGTCGTTACCATGTTCCTTCATTTGCTTATTTACGCTTAAATATGGCTTTATCCAGTCCCTACATTAATTGATTGTTAAGCAAACGTGAAGCACAAATGACATATCTGAATTTCTGGTTAGAGATCTTATGAATTCTCCGTCTGGAACGATGCCATATCCAGACATAATCAATGTCTTGAAAATATCCTTTGCCTATCTTCCGAATCGTAAAATACATCTGAAATAATTAATCTGTCACTTTTACCTTGACGATTGATAATACTCAGCCCTAAAACGACGTGTCACTATCCCCGGTCCATAATTTCGCAAATCTGAATATGCCGGGAATCGAGATTCAGAAGACAGAATCGCACTATTTATCCACGCTCCCCCGATTTTATGTGAACTTTGACAGTTAGGAATACAGAACCTAGGGCATAAGACAACGTGCAATCCTTAGTAGAATAATGTATATTTTAAAATACAACCATCCTTTGATATTCCATGGTGTGTGAAAGATAAATTCGCTCCTTTTCTTGCAAGAGCTTATTCTGAATATAAAGAAGACTTCTGTTGACTGTGTTGAGTTTAGGTCGAACGGTGTCATCTTCCAAGATACACACTGAAGATACTTATCATCTTGAGTATTGGAAGATATTTATCACCTCTTGTTGATCGGAATTGAATGATATCAGCATAAGTATCTGAAAGTTTCAACAAATCGCCTTATGTACGATAAAATAAGGTGGCAAACCACCATCAAGATCGTAGCCCTTTAGCGCATAACGGCGCTGAATGCAATTCCTGCTGTACCTAACAAACAACTATTTCTTTTCAACATTAGACGGTCTTACTAGAAGACCATATTAATTTTAAACAGCCAAAGTTTATGCAGTTAATGTTAAAGCATTATATTTGCCACTTTTCGCAAGTTGGCTCATAAAATATCTTTTGAGGCGTTGTTTGACCACCTTGGCCCTCATAAATCTTCTATTTTGTCGCCTGATCAAGCGAACCCGGACGAAAGTTATCTTATTGGTATGGAGCTTTGTACACTATTCTATCACTTAGTGGACAATTTTATATCCCTGATCGTTGGATACCAAAAAAATTGGTGACCATATGCACGTTCGCCTGATTACTATGCGTCCACTCTCTCTGAAGCACTTACGATATAAATAAATTTGATTTTGTCGATGACTCAGCGCTGGAGGCAGGTTTCTAGCCCCAGTAACCATCCATCGTTCTCTACGTAACAACATTACTAAAAAACAGTACAATATTAAGCAACTCTGCCAGTAGAATAAACAAAATAAAGTAGACACCATCAGTCCAAGCGGCCATCGTACGGAGCACTTGAAAGTGCGTTATCTCCGATGGAGCCAAACGATCGAATATGAGATAGGCAAGGCTGGTCTATTTCTGTATTATTTTTTAATCTTTTTTAGACTACATGTACATTTGGCTGTTCGACACTTAGTTTTCTTCTTTTCTCGGGAACTTGAAACATAAATTAACAAGTCATTGCAATTAGTGATTTCTCTTCCGAAGATTTTTTTCGACGTTTTGATCTAGATAAATCAGGAAATGTAGAGCAATTCTAAGTGGGAATAAAAAGGAAGTATGGAGAATTTGGTTGTGATGATTTCGGTTGAGGTCGTGAGTTTGTTTGTTCTTTTTGTAGCAGAAAGATTTCTAGTTTAATTACGTAACATAGATTGTAATCTTCTTTAACCTCAGAGCGAATTCAATCTATAAGACACCCTTGAATAATTAAAAAAATTCTCATATTTGCCATTTTGGGGTAGTATGGTGGTCAGTATTTTATATGGTAGAATTAAAGTAGACTATTTTTTCTTTCACTTTTTCGACTAAGAAAACTCAAAAATACAGTATTTCGGGAACCAGTTGTTCCCTTCCTCAATGTTTTTCTTCAAAATGCCGTACTTCGGGAATCAGTTCATTCCTTCTTCAATTTTTTTTTCCTAGAGTTGATCATTTGATTCCAGAAATATGAAGAAGAATAACTGATTTCCGAAATACCGTGTTTGTCTAATAAACTATTTTGTAGCCAAAAAGTATTCTTTCATTTTATCACTCAAAAAAAATTGAATAAAAAGCGATTGATTCTACAGCTCTGAAGTAGCCTATTTTCGTAGCCGCTAGCTTTCATCTTCAAGTAACTCAATTTTGATTCTGAAAACAAAAACGGCACAATCCATATATTTTCCGACCATGTACTACCGACGGGTGTTATTGCTATGGAATATAATGGCCAAACCGGTTGCATAAGCGCTTGTGATTGAAAAAAAATCAAGAAGACACCGAAAGGATGTGAAACGAAACTAAGCAAAAAATTTGGAAGAAAGGTTCGCAAGAAAATGAAAATCTGCAACAATTTTCTTGGCGATATCGCCATCGCACCATATGGTGCTCCAAACAATTGTGTGTGATATACCTAGTATCTAATAATCGCGGAAGAAACCGAACCAATGTAATAGTAGCGGCTTCCCTTGGCTTGTCACGTTTTCCAGTTCTGGAGAAGTTAAGGATATTGCTTAATCGGCATTAAAGCCACGACAACCAATGACTTAAATGGAGGCAAAAATGCTAGACAGATAATGTACGACGCACACTTTGATGGTTCGAGCACACGTTTCGCAGCCATAACTAGTTTTCTCAAGACTGCCTTCATTGACTTCGCCAATTGCACGGTAACCTCAAAGTCAGGCGAATCCAATCAGATTGATCGGACATTGCGCAGACGAACTGCAAAAAATGAAAGACATATTTTGAACTAAGATAAGAGAAAAGGAAGTGACATTATATCGAAAGATTTTATGTGCAGAGAAAATGGGTGACAAAGAGGAGCAAAAATGACTCAGTCAATCATTAAAGTTTAACAGGAGATCACTATCAAGGATTGTGGAAACTTGAGAATGCTGAAGGATGAAAGTCATACGTACAGTCTACGGCAGGATACAGACCACAACCCGCTGAGAAAAGCGGCACACAAACTGGTGGTGGTGGCAACAGTTGAAATTATTATTTTTTTGGGCGTAGCAGATAGCCCTGAAAATATGAACGGCAGATGCATTTGTTTATATAGCAATTGTATCTACAAGTTCGAAGGTGTAATGCACATAGATGGAATGGGCAAAATGATCATCTAGATTGACTACGGTCAAACCGGGAGGGTAGATCGACCCAAAAAAATCAGAAAACGTTGGGAAACTGGAAACTGGACGCTTCAGGTATGAAATATTTTGTGAGTACGATAGCAACCTCTTGATTTTTTCAGATTTTTCGGTTGGGTAGTTTCTGAGAATGGATCCGTGAAAGAAATGTTCACATTCGATCTCCGCACTCCCCACCTTTTTAACAAATGTCAAAACTAAGATCAGCTCAACAAATGAATATATTTGGTTGAAAAAACTTACACCCTCCTTTTGCATGTATGGGGACTCCTCCCCCCCTTATATTCGATGTAGAATGATGCGTGAACCTTCACAGTTCCCACCTTTCCACCAAATCTGGTGTCAATCGCTATAATCATTTCTGAGAAAAATGCGTGTGACAGACAGACAGATAGAAAGACAGATAGACGGAAAGACACACAGTAAACCGATTTTAATAAACGTTTTTTACATAAAACCGAAGTCGTACATAAGCGCAGCTCCGCCGGAATGTTCCGTCGACATATAATTGCATAACTCGATGTTAACCAGCCTCGGGAATGAGAGAAAGTCCTCTGCGAGCGTGACAGGGAAAACATTTTGCATTGTCTTCAAGCTTGGTTTGCCAATTAATGTTGAAAGAAAGGTATCGATCGCCTGATCATGAAAGACTCAGTTGTTGAACTGAAATGCGCCTCTGTATGGTAAAGCCAATTGTGATGGTTCTCCTCCATCAAGCCATCCGCTGCTGCAATTATGAAGAAAGGTAGCGACTCAAGATAGAAACTTTTTGTTAAGTCTAAATGTTCGAGTAGTCGTTCTGGTGTGGTGACCACGATATCTATTTGCGAGGAGCACTGATCCTTCTTTTCCATTTTGAATGGCATTCTGGTGAAAGGAGCCCCACTTCAGTGTCGTACCTTTTGTCAATATTTTGCAAACATTATAGACCTTCTGCGACATTTCTATCGACCAACAACTGTATCACTAGCAGAGGGAGATTTCGAATGAGCTTCAAAAATGCTGGAAATATCCTGGAAATTACTTTTTCCTTCATAGAGCGCGATGTGACTTCCTTAACAAATTTGCCAATTACGAGTACTTGAAATCCCTCTGTTTCACTCGTCTTTCAAATGTGCATACTCTCTACACGCATAGCCAGTTATTAGCGTGTCATTTGTGAACTTTTGGTCAGCATCTTTTTTGCTATTATTTTTCTGCCTGGTGGTAGAAAAGACGTCCTATTGGCTTCTTACTCTTTTTCAAATTTGCATTTCTTTTTTCGCCTTTCTTCAATAATTTTTGTAGTTTCTCATTTTCTTTGGAAGCTGCTGGTTCCCATTGTCATAATTGTTTATTGCGGGCAACTGCATTTTCCTTGGCTGTTTTAGATAGCCGGGTGCTAACGAGCAGATGTTCGAAGCTGGCGAAAAAAGATCAGGAATTTAAACAGTCTTATTCTGGCGGACGCAGCGATTTATACTAAAAACGTAAATTCAACGAATACAGAATACGCGAAGCTGGGGACAAAATATAAATATGGATTTTGAAGCCGACAGATATGTAAGGGCTAAGGTAAGAGGGACCTATATCTACAAGCTAGCTAGCTAGTTTAATTGTCGCAGACTATTCCGAGGCGCTGAATATTCTAGTGATCCAGAGGTATAGCCACGTCATAACCGATCATTTTAATGCGTACGCTCCTGAACGAGTTCACCGAACACCGTCTGTTAAGGGACCTCTCCCACTCAAAACATTTACGGAGTCTGATGTGGCACTTCCGAATCACACATGATCAAATCGCAAATACCTTACGGGAAAAAAGCCTAGCGCTTGAGCTCTATACCAACAATGATTGCGATTTTTGCAGGGACACGTATCTCGAGACCCCGTAATCAGTATATATCTTGATTGTACTATAGTGAAGAAAGGCTTCAAAAAACTAGATGGACTCCGAAAGTATGCATTGTTGCCATAGCCAGAGAGTCCATATCGAAAAAAAAAATTGAAACAACTCTATGGTACCCAATGCAGGTGGCGCTTTAATAAAAGACGTCGTTCTGTGATCACATTTCAATATACAGGTGGCCTTTTAACAGGCTCAAATAAATTAGGATAATTGTTTGTGCGGCAATTTGAGCTTCAGGTGATAGTAGGAAGCAAAGGATTCCACTTGACTATGTAGACTTTAAACCAACCTAAAATCCTGGAAGATCGAAAAATTCAACTTCCTCCAAACCGTGACTTCACCGAAATCGTGAAAACATTAAGGTCTTCAATGGCACTGGGAACGGACGAAATTTCCTTCTCTATAGATGTGAACTTTAGCCAAGAGCGGTCAGATCAAACAAAAGGCTACGATACGGTATGCCAGTGCTAAACTGTTTAATCCAATCATCCATGATTACAGTCATGCACAAGAATTGACAAGTTCGTGATTTAAAAACTGTGTTATTCGTCAAAAGCTGAGATTATCAGGTACTAGCTCCTTGTGCAGAATGAACTCCTATTACTACATAGCTTACGTATCCCACGTTGTACAGGATATTGTTCGATGACCCAACTGAATTTTGATTTTACGATGCGTTACTATCCTCCTTGCGGCTACTGCCTTCATCATGGGGTAATTACTTTTTAATCAAAAATTGTTCAATTGGTAGCACCCAAACCCAAGGTAGACGCTAGCAAAACAGATCGCACTCCTCAAAGAGTTGACTGAAATCAAAACTAACAAAAAATGGACAAAAATATATTTAAATTTACAGTGGGGTAAAAAGTTACACAGAACAGTCTGATTTTTCAAAAAATCAACTGCCAAAAGTGTAGAATTTTATATTTCAGCATTTGACAATTGGACGCTATTTGAAATAACATGTTAGCAGCACAATCCGGCCCGCCCGAGACGAACTCCCGATATTTTGCTCTCTATGTTGCATCTCCCTTATATCTTTCCTAACCAAGCTACTGTTAAGGTAACAATAAATTCCACGGTACCGAGATTTTTGGCACTGACTACTGGGAAGCTGAGATAGCACTACAAGAAAAGAACCAAAACCCTCAATGTTGGCATTATCGTCCTCTAGAGTTTGTTGGCCTCGGTCATGTTGACATTATCCTCATCTAGAATATATTAGCCTAGTAGCTACCCCACCAAATGGATAACGACAATCAGCTTTCTTTAAGGTAGTAAAGCTCAGACTCGCAAATATACGTATACTCCGGGATCAATTGTAAAAGGAATGAAATAGAACAGAATGAATGGACTCCCATCGATGCAAATTGTAGAATACAAACCTCAAATGAGCTCCAAATATAAAGTGCCACTTACCTGAAAATAAAAAGAAAAATGTCATTAATTACGGAATACAATCCATTCAAAAAAGCGGGAAAAAAACAAAGAAGAAGATAAACATCCATAACGCAACCAGGTTTCGAGCGCTTTATTTTCCAAGCTACCCTCATAATCAACAACTTTTTTGTTTCAGAATAGAGTGGTCCTTGATGGCGGAACGCACTAATTTTCAGAAGCTACTTACTCCTTCCTCTGTTTGGGCAAATATCACAATTTTTCAAAAAACAAAAAAAAATTGCTGACGATTTCGTCGATATAGCAGAGGCAATTTATCAAACGCTGCCTCATCTCTATCATAAGGAACAGCGTATTATTGGCCCGGACATATGCATGAATTATATTGACCGAAAAAAAGACAACAATCCTCAGGAGGTGGTTGTCTAGGCTCAAACCAGCTAATGACAATAGATAATGTTTTACACTTAAAGTGAGATGAGCCAATATTCCAAATAAACGTATTTCGGGAACCAGTTATTCCATTCTCTGTACCAATCTTTTCTATGCAGATTCTGCATAATTACTCAGCATAAAGCCACAACAATGTCAGCAAATGAAATCTTGACCTCAAAGTCCATCCCAATATTATTGAAGCTAATCGTGTGGTCATACCCTGGAAGACTCCTCTTTCGCAGTTCTTTTACGATCGGTGCAACCCCATATCGATCGCGGATATCCTCATTTCGGATATGGTCAAGGCGTGTCACGCCACTAGTTCAACGCAACATAGTCATTTATAATCGGCCAACATTTGCTAAATTTTTTTCAGTCTTGGCGATGAAGAAGGCTGGGACGATGGCGCCTGATTTTCGACATCATCTCCGTAAACCCATATTTCATCTTCTATTATCACACGTTTTAATAATTTTGAATCTTTGTTGAGTTCATTTAGCAGCTCCTTAACAACTTCCATTCTCCGGTATTTTCGTTCAAAATTTAAAAATGTTGAAAAAAATCATCCGGAAAAATTTCATAGCATGAGCTAATTGACAATCTATAGATGTGACTACCGTTGCGAAGGAGTAATGGTCATAAAGGCTAAGATGTGGCCGCAAACGGTAAGCTCTGGATACCAAGCGGATCTCAAATTCTTGGTCTCGGAAAAAAGTGTGTACGGAGATCCACTTATCTTAATAACTAAGAAAGAACAAAAACAAAAATTAATATGATAGTTACATTCCCATCGTGAGCTCAACAGGGAACCAATCCAATTGAGGCCCAGCGCTTCTCTGGATCCTAGGTTCCAACCGGCCGCCCTGCTGAGGCAAAATATTATCCAAAGATAAGCATTTGTCTATGGGTGAAACAGCGACTCCGAGGAAACCACAAACCTCGCGTTTTATCAAGGTTGAAAGAAAAGAATCTGCGACTCAGGGCAAAACAAAACCGCAGCAATTCTCTGATAGTACTGGCAACGGCATATTCTTCATTTACAGTCAAATCTATCGAAGCCAATCGATGGATTTTGTATGACGATGCCAATACGAGCAGACTAAGAAGCTCCTCCTGATCCGCCAAATATGTGGTTTATCTAACTCCCAGATGGGAATCGTAAGGCTCTGAGGTTCTAGAATTTCGTGTCCAGAGCAATCTTAATAACATCGCTTGGATGTTACTAAACAGCCGAGCAGGAGAAAGAGCTGACAGACCAGGAAATTTCCTTACTATTGGCGTTCATAAACCGCATGTTAAGAAGGTTCGGGAGCAACCGGCTAGTTGGCTCTAATGCGGGCATAGGACCGTCATGAGGGCATGGGGTAATAGCAGGTTGATAAGTTCACACCAGTCATATTTTTTGGGAAGGTTTCTAAACATGAAGGGATCTAATCTATTGGACTATCTAGTAGTGACCAATTCGAAAATCCTCAACTTAGGTAATTAATTCAATGCGGCCAAATGAGAGGCTATCGATATTAAAGTAGCATTTCCTGCCTAGACCAGAAAGCCGGTAGCAGCTTGACGCACGAACACATAGAGGCTGCTCGATAATTTAAAGGTATCTGACACCGTGTGGATCAGGTACTTCTCCGCAACTAACCATTGTGAACCATTGGAGCGCCGGGGGTAACGACAGAACAACGCAAGAAACAAGGACGAGGATAGCAGGAAATATCGTGCCGCGAGGAAATTGAAACTATATGTATTATGATATAATCAGACTTTAGCTTCCTTGAAGAAATATAAAAGTTCATCAATCATGCAAGGATCTCTATTCAAAGAGATTTATTGAAGGTTAAAATCTACACTTGACCCCAAACCGAGCATAGTCCTTAAACTCTTTTCTTCTTCTTCTGTGTTCGTTAGTTTCTCCAACCATGCAAGTGTTACATTTGTTCGAATCTATGTTTCCAAACCCTTTGAGAAAAACTTCGTTATATATGTGATTGGTTTTAAGACGATTCAGTAATTTTTCTTCGGAAGCTGTAAGCATACGTGTAGCCTAAAAAGGTGAATAATGGGTAAAGCAGCGTGAATGTTAGAGAAAAATGGTCCTTTGACACGTGATATCGCCAAAAAGTCATTCTTCCACTCTCTGTAGGAGTGTTCCTGAATTGCCTTCAGAACATCTACAGTGGAGGATTGGACCAAATTTGTGGGACTAGAGCGAAGAGCATTACGGGCGTCTACATGGGCGAGTTCATTTAATGGGTGTTCCGCATCCGCGAGGCATCATAAAACTGTTGAAGACTTAAAAAGAGGGTCAGAAGCAAGGGCATGTATTTTGCCCACTAGATGATGTGATGACATACTTTGTTTGACTAATTTACAAGTATGGAGACACTCGCAACGCTGACCACGTTGCCTCCTACAGTTCACTGTAGTGTACCGTTACGGTCTTGAATGAAGTGCTCTAACACACTTCAAGGCCCTGATCCAATATGGATTGTTGCGCCAACGATTATTATTATTATTATTATTATGGAGACACTCTGTAATGATAGAAACCTCCTCCTCACCCATTTTGAAAACCACCTTGGCCTGAAGCACGGCAAAAAGTTCAGCCGCCAAAACCGAACTGACATCCAAGAAAAACCAGAACCTTGCGTCCCATCCGGACCAACCACTGCACAGGCAGACCCACCACGCATGAACGCAACACCAAACGCCAGAACCAGAAAACGCCTTGATTTGAGGCCCTGCCACACGCAACCGCCACCTGGGCTCTACCACAGGTACCTCACAAATCATACAACAGGATAACCTTAATCTTATTAGAGGTTGCGGGAATAACATTGGAAATTACAGTGTCAAACTAGCTGGGGAACGACTTATAGATCAAGGAGAGACCATTTTCATCCTTAATCTGAACCACCAAATAATAGCTTTTGGGATTTCTTTCCTTTAATTTAAGAAGTTCTTTGGCTGCCAAGAGGGGCATTCTGAAATGTAGAGGCGACTCGTTTGCCAAAGCAAAAAATTTTATAATGGGCCTTACCGTAGATCTATAGAGATTGATGACCTTAAGAGTTGTGAAATCCCCAGAAAAACCAGTTGAAAAATTAATCAACCTGCCTGCCTTTACGGTTTTAAGAATAATGATGTTCAACTGGTCTCTGACCATACCCGTCCTCGTTATCTCCTTGCCTAAAAAGGGGATGGATTTGACATGCGCAAGGGTAAGATTATTAATTTTAATGACCTGGAATGTTACCCTGTTTTCCTTGAAAAATATAGATTGGGATTTGGTTATGTTGATTGGTAGGCCCAATCTTCTTCAGTTTACCGGCCTTTGCAAACATTTGGAAGTCGACAACCAATCATCTCTAGTGGCCAAAATGAGGAAATTTTAATACTATCGGAGCATATATCAGGCAGTGATGTTGCATAGATATTAAACAACATTGAAGTTAAAACGCATCCTTGGAAAATGCCATTTCCAACTTGAACGCTGTCCAGCCCTAGTTTTAGGCGTCGATTGAACATTATCCTTGACACCCATAAAACAATTTTAGCAGGAAAGCGGAAATGTGACATTATGTCGACTACCCTTAGCCAGATCAATGTTCTCATAGGCGTTCTTCACATACAGCAACACAGCCAACACCTGCAGACCTTTACCTTTTGCTATCGAAATGTGTCAAAGGATATCATTGATGCAAGCAGACGTAGATTTGCCTACAGAATACGCATAGCAGTTAGCAGGCAGGAAATTATTAATATAAATCTTGATCATGGAGTTAAGCAGTTTCACAAAAACATTAATGAGAGCAATAGGGCGGTAACTGGTCAAAAGTCGTGGGTCCTTAAGCATTTTTGGGTTGGGCACCACCCGAATAATAGACCAGGACTCAGGAGGACTCAACCTGCACCAAATGAGATTAAGCCTCTGTAGCAGTGCATAGCGTACATGTTGATAAGTGATATTATCCGTACCAGGGCAGAGGGACGCTTGGGCCTTCGCAATGCAGCCGCCAGCTCTTCTAGAGAAAAGGGTTGAGAAACAATATCTAAAAACGCCCAGAAGAGAGCGGGAAGGGAGGCTGCACTTCCCAGCCAGAAAATCAAGATATTCAAGGTTTTTCTTAGGATGAGGACAAAATAAGGACTGAGGTAACCATGAAAACCATTCACGGATTTCCAGAAGGACTTGACATCTTTCGTTACAAATAATTCAGAGCAACAATCTTCCACAGACGTTTGGCCTCCTCAAATTGGAGAAAATTTGCGGTACTTGATCTAGCGGTGAATCGACTATACGCGATTTGTTTGCTTTTAAAATACAATTTAAGCTCCGGGACTCACCACACCTTCGGCTGCCTTATGTGGTTAGTGCAAGGTCTAGTTGCGCATTATGTACGGGCTCTTTGTATTGCGAAGAAGATTGAACTCGACCGGCGGAGAGACCGGATGGAAAGAGGTTCCCTGAACTAACAACTCCCTTCCTCCCCTCCTCTCCCGTGGGTGAAAGTGATTCCCCGACTTGAAGGCTCCCAAAGCCGGGATAGCGGGAGGGCTAGCTCAAAGTAATGTATCCAGGCTAGTTCTCTGATGACAGGGAGGTGTTTAGTTGGTAGTCCGACAGCGTACTGTTGCACGAGTCCAACACTCTGTGCGTAAACGCATTCACGTACTTTGTAGAGATGCAAATGGGAGTGTGGTGTAGATATTTTATCCATAATCGGATTCCACTGCCAATATTGGCTAGCAGAATTAGCAAGAACTATGTCTGGAACCGAGCCTGATTGATTAGGCATTGACGAGGGTTGAAAAGAGTGGGCATCCCATTATTAAGAAAATTAAATGAGGAGCTGAGGACAGCAGCCTCGAATCTCATTCCTTTGCCATTACTAAGGCAGTCACCCAGATTTTTGGATCTAGCATTAAGATTACCAGTGATGAGTACATTGTTATACTTCTCTCAAAAAGTGAGGAGCCTGCTAAAGGCCGTGTTGAACTCCCTGTTAGAGATACTGGAAGGAGGCAGACTGACACGACCACGAAATTAGAAGTGAGGTTGAGTGTTTCAGCATCATAATCTGAATCATAGTTAACTTGACGGAAACGAATGGATTTGCGGAACGCCAAAATGACGCCACCATAGCTGTCTTCCCTAAACTTTGTTAATAGATTAAAACCTGAAATAAACTTTGAGGGGAGAATGCCTTTAGGCTTTGAATATTATACTGAAATATTTTCACCATTTCTACCAAGGGAAATTTGATCTGCTGAATAGTTGTAATGTTTTTTTTTTAAGTTTTGTGTAAAACAAAACCTTATTAAAATCGATTCAACGTCTGTCTGTCACATGCACTTTTCTCCAAAACGGCTAAACCGATCCGAACGAAATTTGATAGACAGATGGGAACTATGACATCCCACGCATACAGCGAGTGGCATAAATTTAGGTGGAGTTTAAAAGGGGGCTCCCCATACATGCAAAGGGGGGATTCAAAAAAATTTTTCACGGGATATTGTCGTGTAGGGTATCAAATGAAAGATCTCTGTATTTTGCGAAATTGATATTAGTTTTAGCGTGAATTGCAAGTGCGTGAGTAAGGAGTCAAAATGTACGCACTTAAAGTGGGTCAGGACTCATTTTCGGAAACTACCCAACCTAAAAATCCGAAAAAAATCAGGGTGGTGCGCTTGGATGAAATCTAGGCCTCAAAATATGTCCCATTCCAATATCTGCTAGAATCTACTTCTCTCCAGCGCTTTTTATGGTTTTGTGTAAAACCCTTATGTGAAATCTAAGCCTCGAGATATGTCCCATTCCGATGTCTGCTCAAATAAACTTCCTAATAGTATATTACCAACTTTTAGAAATTGACTGAAAAACTCCCCTTGAGTTCATCTTAGGAGTATTAAATTTTGCACCAACATAGAAGACAGTCTCGTGCATACACATGCCAAGTTTCCTAAAAATGCGACTATTAGTGTCAAAGCTATAGCAATTAAAACTTATCAATTTCCTGCGAATTTACTGCATCCCAAACCATACAAATAAGATGCTGGCGTCATAATTAACGAGAATAATTGACATTCGAATGAAATATTAAAATTCCATTCAAGAAGAATCTAATTCTCCCTAGCCCTTTTTTATATTTGATGTTGGTTAAATTGTTTTCATTCGCTAAGAATATTAAACTGAGAACGTGAAGCGTATGAGGGTGACCATTATCAACACAGGGCTTCCCATCAAATGATTTATTTAAATCGCTTTCTAAACACTAGAGGGAAATGGAATTTTTAACTATGTGACACGGAGCTGTCATGCACTCGTCGCTCCTCACATCTTCTTTTTCTTCAGCCTTTGTCCCATTCACAAGCGGGATCGGCTCATCGTGATCGATTTCGCAATTTTGTTTTATCAAACCCCTGATTAGGATGTAAGCGCGAGGGTTTTAAGTCCCCATCTAGCGTATCAAGCCAACGTTGTTTAAGTCTGCCTTTTGGTCGTTTACCATCGACTTCGATGTTCAGACCAATCTTGGCAAGTGAATTCTCGTTAGCACGATTTGCGTGATCATACCATCGAAGACGCCTCTCTCGCAACTTTTCCACCATCGGTGCAACCCCATAACGATCGCGGATATCCTCATTTCGGATGTGATCAAAACGTGTCACGCCACTAGTCCAAAGCAACATCTTCGTCTCCATTGCCTCAAGATGCCTTTCATTGTGTTCTATAGTCGGCCAACACCCAGAACTATAGAAAACGGTAGACGGACGATATTGCGGTAAATTTTAGATTTGAGACGTTCGTTGATACCTCGATCACAAAGAACACCAGTTGTGGAATGTCACTTCATCCAGGTCTCATTAATGCGTGAAGCAATTTCAAAACGCAGTTCTCCATTGGCTGATAACATTGACCCCAGATATTTAATTCGCTTAGTTCTGGGCAGGTTATTGAAGCTGACAGCACCGAGCAATTTAAATAGCTCGAGTCAATACTGTCAGCCAATGGAGAACTGCCTTATGCTTCTCACATAGGGAAACACAAAACCTTTCATACCTGAAGCATCAAGCTTCCGGTTTCCCGACTCGTTTAAGTTTATTCAAGCAGACATAATGGAGAGGAAAAAATTACATAGGTGCATAGTTCCGAGGATTTTTGTGGCATCACATGAAGTGTTTCCACTTTATGGCCGATTGGGTTCGACTTCCTTGGAATTGTATTCCGGATTTTTTCATGAACAAAATCCTTGCCAAAGCACAATACATTAATCAACCTGCAGGTCATCTCGCTGCAAACAACAGAAATAATAACTTGCGAAATAGAAACCGAAGCATAAGTACAAAAATAAAATTTGAAGTCAAACAAACTTGTGCCATCGTTTCCAACTTGGCAAGCTTAGGATCATGAACTGATTCACTCGTAATTCGAACGAGCTGTTCGGGTATGTTTATTTGGTCGCGTCAGCCACTACAACGCAATGTATCGCGACTAGATCTCAGCCATTTTGGACGCTGCGTTGATCTACGCTAAAAATAAACAAATTTTCGCACAATCGTACAACAGAGCGCTGCACGTCCCTTGGCTCTTCCACCAACCACAAATCCGGCATATCACCCTGACTGTCCTTCATATCCTTAACTCATTTGGGCTACTCTCTGTGTATGTTTTCGGAGTGAACGCTTGACGCGCGATTCATTTAAATGGCAGCCACAACAGCATCTCTAGACAGCGTCGTGATTTATGTGACGCAATGCCAAGCGGTAAAAGCGTCTCCTATGTGCACTCAACACGGCCAATTTTCATGAAAAACCCCAAAAATCAGCCCAGCTAATACTTTATGTTGGGTCGTGCGGCCGCACGGTGCAGGGAAATCTGAGCCGCGACATATAATGAACAATTTATAGAATTTATGTGATTCAGAGGAGCATTCTATATGCAATTCGTTTGAACGTTTGATGACCCTTTCACTCTGGCTCCTCGGCTCGGGATTTTAATTGCCTGGTTATATCACGAAATCTGTGAGACGGGAATGATGAGTATTTTCCCTGAAAATTACAGGAACTTTTGTACTCATGCACTCGGAAATATTTGAGGCTGGAATATTTCTGAAGTAAATAGCAGAGGAGCCTCGCATTCTTACTGCACTCGTAAGAAGGTGAGATAGTATCTTTCTGGCAATAAGCTTAGCTTCTCAAGGGATGCTTGCAACAGGATACACTTGAAGGCAACTGAACCGAGAATGCCAGCAAGGGTGCAGATATCAGCTCAAGATACTCAGAGTTATTTCTCTGATTGGTGCGATTTGGGGTCCCATCCCAACCCTATCTCTCACAGTTGCGTATCTGAAAGAAAAACACAATAACTTGGGTGCAGCCCAATCTTGAAGATGACATGCAGGTTTGGCAAAAATAACAGAAATATCATCCGACAATATCAAAAACTATTTTTCTTACACAGAATGGGAGTTTTCATCTGTACCGCGCGGGGTACCCTCGTTAAGGCAAACCTTCGCCCCGATTCAATTGAGGAATGAAGCGACGTGACATTCTTGAAATATTCGAATCGGTTCAACTCCGAACGGAATCATTCCGACAAAAGAAATATCTCAAAGGCATCTTGCGAGACAGCAGCACATGGAATGGAAGTTGCTTTTAAAGAGTTGCAAGCGAGCAAACAAGAAATTATACACAATCACACGCTGAAGAGTTAAAAACTTAAGGCAGCCATCGACCATGGATGGCAACAACAAAACGCAGCATAATATCAGCGCGGCTACATTAACAGCAAACTATCTTAAGTAAAAATATTTATTTCGAGGAAGCTAACAGATATTTTCATTAAAAGAATTTTCTCATGAATTCGTTGAATGTATACGGAACGGACGAATATACGGCGACAACGGCAACCGCTAGAGCAAAAGCATTTCATTGGGCTCGCGATCCGATAAGGATCGATAAAAATCTTGCGCAACACCGCGGACTATGCTAAAATATTCGAAGAAGGAAGATTTCAAGAAATCTGTAAATGGATGGAGTGAATGGCAGGAGAGGTGCTCGTTATTAATATATTTTTTTTTTGAGCTAAAGTACAGTAGGGGGCAACTAAGATGGTAATGGTATCATCTGATTTCAATTGGAAGTGGAGGCTAGACACCACATGCGGTGAAGGCTCAATGATCTGGAAACTGGTAGCTGGTCGGAGGAAATACGTATCGTGGAGCTTTTTCCCACAAAAAAAAAAAAACAAATAATAGAAAGTATTACATAGCGTAAGTGAGGAATCATCAGAATGGGTGAACGGCCAGCACGTCTGCACATGGAAAGATTTGGCTCCAAAAAAAAAAACAAAATCTTATAAAGCTATTACTCATAATTGAAGTTACTTATCTCCAGGTATTTTTGTCCAGCTATCAGATGCCTCTTTCTATTTGAAATTATTAGAAGCAAAGTGGGAGCAGCGTCAATTGAATCTTTCTATCATTTTCAAGGCTACCCCGGTAATGAATTTTCTTGAACGTGTTATTCTATTCGTTTCACGTGGCTAACCTATTGCAATTTGCGTAAATTATAATATTCCCTGCAGCTGGGTCTCTTGAAAATCATATAACTTTACCGCAGGCCTTTTCCGATCCTCAAAAGCTTTCGCTTTATTTTTCATCGCTTTTCTTTGCCGTCAGTCCAAATGGACAATAGCTCCTTGAGAAACTTAACGAGTAGTAGATTTGTAAAGGAAGGGTGAGTTCTATTTAATTTCAAGTTTGAGCGCCTCTTTAGGGAAATATGGAAGAGAATCTGTCTTTCCGAGTCAACTCACAGTTAGTCTGTCCTTGAGTACTGATGACTCAGTTTTGTCCATCATAACTTGTTTGTTAGATTTTGGCTCTGAGATTGAATCTAAACAAAACTGAACTTTTGACGACCGATCTCCGTAAAACAGGCACAATTACTGTCAGCGGCAGTGATCTGAACGATTTAAATACCACGGGTCAACGCTATCAGCCAATGGAGAACTGCGTTATGAAATTGCTTCACGCACTAATGCAACCTGGATGAAGTGGCGTTCCACAACTGGTGTTCTTTGTGATCGACGCATCAACAAACGTCTCAAATCTAAAATTTACCGCAATGTCGTCCGTCCTGTCGCTCTCTATGGTTCTGAGTGTTGGCCGACTATAAAAGACAATGAACAACGTCTTGCAGTAATGGAGACGAAGATGTTACGTTGGACTAGACGCGTTACACGTTTTGATCACATCCGAAATGAGGATATCCTCGATCATTATGGGGTTGCACCGATCGTGGAAAACTTGCGAGAGAGGCGTGTTCGATGGTATGGTCACGCAATTCGTGCTAACGAGAATTCACTTGCCAAGATTGGTCTGAACATCGAAATCGATGGTAAAGCAGACCGAAACAACGGTGGCTTGATACGCTAGATGGGGATTTAAAAGCCTCGAGATTGCACCCAGATCATGCATTTGATAGAGCCAAATAGCGAAACCGATCACGACGAGCCGACCTCGCTTGTGAACGGGAAAAAGGCTGAAGAAAAAGAAGAAGATCAAGTGTATTTTTTGAGAACATGAGAAGTTTTATCAAGACTGGACGAGATATTCCTCCAGTTGAATTTTCTCATAAACTCTCAAAAGTACAAGCGGGACAAAGACCAGCTATCGCATTATATTTTTTGTAGGACATGACTACAAAGAAATGTAGAATGTGACATTCCTTCACAAAGTGCTTCCGGGTAATCATTCATTCCTCAAATTTATCCAAATGTTCAATGCTTTGTCCACAACAGGGAAATTGAACATTATTTCCACCACAGATCGAGTTCGTTGGTTCATATTCGATCAGTTCGACAGCAAGGATAAACTACAATGACTGGTCTTGAATGAAATTAGTTCATCTTTTCAGGATAAACTCTTGTAAGCAGGCAAAATTCTTATCAAGGAACTATTCCTAGCTTTAAACATCCACCCAATTCTTCAAGATTGTTATTGTCTCAATACAAACCATCAGGCTCATATGTAGTATCTGTCCTCATCAGAATTCGAATTTCTGATAACAGATGACGACTTACAAGCCAGTCATATCTCCTTATTGGATACTTATGAACATAGATCAGAATGGTTGTCAGTTTCACCATTCACGACCATAACTATCTTTCCTTTATGGAAAATATGTTCCATTTCAACACTGAAATGATACTCCTCAATAACAGGGACAGCCACACCAAACTCGAACAAATCCTTATTAATAGCAAAAACCCCCCAAATCAAAAAACCTTTTATTCCTAGAAATCGTACTCAGCATCAGTTGCCACAATGCCCCAGTATCAGACATCTGCATTTCGACAGAAACCGCTCCTCAAGGCATTCGAGTTTAGAAATGTCCACTGGAAAAACCTCCATGAGTCCCAAAACACGAAATTTTAAGAACTGCTTTTAAGTTAGCAACTATTACCTAAGGACAGTTTCACCTATCACAATCAGACGCCAGAGTTTGCTCGTTCACCATCACCGGCGAACACAGAATACAGATCGGTGATAAATATATCATATTCAAGAACTACCGAAGATCGCGCAACAAAGCTTCTCTGTCCAACCTGTTGACACTACACAGTTTCATCCTCTTCTTCTTCTATGCTCCATTTGAGTGCAACTTGTTGTTTACCGTTTCCCTAATTATCCCTTTCTTGATAGAGTACATCATCACCAAACTTGATGACAATATCAGAACTGGTTCCGTGAACTTCTAATTTCTAATACAAAGATAGCAACAATACGACCAGATTTAAAAACAAAGACGCCACAGCTACCGCAATCGAAGGGAACAGGCCCTGACATTGACGATGAAAAGCAGATCAAGAACCCTTTACACCTGCAAATGAGAAGATGTAAAGCCGATTTACGAAGACAGTAGGTGAGAAAGCCTTTATAAAAGTGGACTAAATCAGCCTCGTAGGCAAATAACCCCATAACGGAAAACCTACGAGAGTGGTCTGAAAAGTTTCCGACCTCAACGTGGAGATCGCAGCACTCGTTATTCAAAGCTAGGGAATATGGTTGCGCATCTTTTGATAGATACTCACCAAAATTACAGCCATTTTGGACGCGTGGTTGTTGTTTGACAAACGTT
Organism: Hermetia illucens; assembly: GCF_905115235.1. NCBI lineage: Eukaryota > Metazoa > Arthropoda > Insecta > Diptera > Stratiomyidae > Hermetia > Hermetia illucens. The sequence continues at coordinate 59,983,474 of NC_051853.1, read as the reverse complement.
TAAGTGAGTCGATGTGAGTGTGAGGCGATGAACATTCGGGACGTCCAAAAATTGCAACCACTGACGATAACATCGCTAAAGTTCACCAAATGGTGCTAAACAGCCGTCGAATTAAAGTGAGAGCGATAGCAGAGGCTGTGAATATGTCAAAAGAATGTGTTTGTCACATATTGAATGAAGATTTAGGCATGAGAAAACTGTTCACGCGTTGGGTGCCAGGTTTGCTCACGTAAGACCAAAAACTTGTTGGAATGAACATTTCCGACGCTCCGTTGACGGAGTTTAGGCGCAATAAATCTGAGTTTTGGCGAAGATTAATTACTATGGATGAAACTTGGATACAGCATTACACGCCAGAAATAAAAATACAGTCAAAACAGTGGACTGCGAAAGGGGAATCGGCTCCAAAAAAAGCAAAATCTATTTGTTTGGCTGGGAAAGTGATGGCGACTACTTTTTGGGATAGTCATGGAGTTATTTTAATCGATTATCTTCAAACAGGAAAAACCATTACAGGAGCATACTAAGTATCAGTACTCGACAAGCTAAAGGCAGAAATTGCGGAAAGACAGCCACATTTGAAGAAAAAAATCTGTTTCATCAAGACAATGCGCCGTCTCACACCTCTATGGTTGCCATGACGCAAATCCACGAATTACGGTTTGAACTGCTTTACTACCCTCCTTATTCACCATATTTAGCCCCAAGCGACTTCTTTTTGTTCCTTAATCTAAAAATTGCGCCGAGTGCTATTTGGACTAGAGAGAACTGCAGGAAATAAGTGGGGGATCGACGACAATAAGAGCCCGAGTTTGGATAGCACTTCCAACAAAACTATGAAACTGGGAGTGAATGCTGAGTCTCACCTATTCACAAATAGCCCCGAAGTTTGGCTAAAAGAAAGGGTAAGTAAGTTAAGTAAAAGTTTGCATTGCTTCTCAAACCCAGCAAGCCGCTTGGAGGCTCAACATCATATCGTCTAATTTGCTTGTTGGATACAAGAGGGGAAACGATGGAGAGACCCATATACAGGAGACTGCGACCCATCCTCGGCAATGGCCCATTGGCGCGTCAATATGGGATTTGGCACGCTCGATACATAGTGGGTGAATGAAGACACTATAATCTCCGTCTGTGCAGTCTCATGTTTTCATTGAATACCAAAAACGCATTATCACCGACTGTGCAGAATTAAGGGCACATTCACGAAATAGATATTCCTGAATACTTGAATTTGGTATAAAATTGCCTCGCGAAAAAGACGCTCTAGTACGCGAAAAATAAGAGCCCCAGACAATATTAGTATAGCCAAGAAAGCCTCTACTAATGTGATCTGTGACGGATTGCCTAAGCTTTCCATTCTAAAGAAGCTGTAGTTGTCTAATTTCCGAGTAACTTAGCTATGGTTGTCATAGAAGAGGATCCAGACGATGCGAAAATTTGCGCAACAAAAGCAATAAGAGCGATGAATTTCTGACTGGAAAGCGCCAACTGGAAGCCAGTCGATGGATAAAGAGTTGTGTCTAAGTCTACTACCTGAAGGTGATAATTGATGCCAAACTAAACTTTAGAAGGCGCTTAAAGTAGGCACACCATGGGCAGCCGGGGTTACCGCGGTACTTGTGGGTAGACCAAAAAATGATCGGAGATTGCTCATAGCTCAAGTGGGCTTTGCATTTTACTATACGTGCTCGCAAACTCAAAGGGGATTCCTTTACCGTCTGATGATTCTGCGAGTTCGTAGTGCTTCTGGAGCTACATTCAATGAAGCAAGATTGGTGGCGCATGATCCCAATCGACATAATTTCAAGACGTGGGAAGGCGTGCCCAGAACGCAAAATAGCGGAAAAGTCGAAGTTGCATTGTCGCTGGCAACGCAGATAAGACAAGTCCTCCAAGGATCGGTGGACGTATTATCTCATTCCTAACATTAGGAAGTGGCTTCACCAGAGGCACGAGTTACTTGCGCAGAAGACCAAACTATTCTTCATAGGACACGGTAATAGCTGCAGAAAGAATTTTCATCATTTTGAATTGATGGATGGATGAATCCCCGAATTGTGGATGTTTATTCAATGACCCTCGTTAAATTCCATGTAAAACTAAGCAATTCACGGTATATATGGGATTTCATAGTTTGAATATTTCGACCAAATTTCATAGTGATCTTGTCCCTCAAAATGTGAGTGCTGCTAATCTTCTCACTGTCCAGCTAGACTCCGTGGAACTTCCAATGAGAACTAGCGAGGAAGTCCAAGACACTACCGAACAAATAACCGAAAATCAATATAATCCCCAGCAAAGTATGTATGCATGTATGAAGAGAGAGCATGCCACGCAGAGTGGAAAAAGCAGAAACCAGCAACTTTTAGGCTGCTATGCCTCTTAGCAAATACTGTCTAATATTACCAACGAATAGTCTGTGTAATCCGTTATTGATTATTCGTTCTGATTGCCATAAAAAGAGGTGATCTGTCTAGAAATCGATTAAGATTTCGAAAAACGCGGCTACGACAGTTAATTTGGTGTCCATAATAGTTAAAGACAGCCTCAAAAAGGATAAATGCTTTGCAATGATACCACTCAAAGTGAAGTATCGCTTGAATTCCACGAGATGGAACAAAATACTTCGTAATGGTGAATCGCATTCAAGGATCGAAAAGGATCCGTCCTGGATCCACTCTTGGGAATATTGGACTGCCAGTTGCTTAATATCTCCTCAAAGAGATTTACTAGAACAGCAGATTGAAGGAATTCTACTCAATATAGGTAGCGCCCGGCCCAGGCTCCTGCCTCAAGGGCGATTATACAACCATGTGGGCAAATGGACTGGGAAAAAAACAAATGAAGAAAAAATGGGAATTGGAGTACACTTCGAGCATGTTTTGTATACCGAACCAGCAGGCGTAACCGACCGTAAAGGCCGACCCAAACTGATATTTTTACAATAGAAAGATAACATCTTTATGATTGAGCGTATGCCATCGGAGAATCTTCTGTCTGCCAGCGGCAGTTCACCCTGAGTGAGGTTATCTCTGAATGTCAAGAGAGATGGAAACAACCATATGTTGAAGTCGATTGGGATATGGGTTGAAATCAAAAATGAGGAAAGTGTAGACATTACAAACTTACCCAGGAAAGGATCAGTCGGAAAAATGAACGAAAGGGAGTTAAGAATCTGAGCACGATCAGCAGAAAAATTCAAACGCAGCGCAGCAACGTAATACTGTATGGCAGTCGCGGAGAGAGGAGGGAGAAGGCGGTTGTTTTAGTGAGTAAGAGCCCCACATAACCATCTAACAGGAACCGGCGGTAACTTTTGAAGCTTCCCATCTCCCATAAAAAATAGTAAACAGAAAGATGTTGAACTGATTTTCATATGGTTTTATTTTGCCACAAAACTACATATCCTGAATATGGCATAAACCAATTCACAGAATTAGGTGATGACGAAACTGTTAGCCTAAAAAATATTGATGCATATTTTATAAAAGTTGGGCTTTACCATTGCGGGGAATTAGCGCTGTAAATTTATGATAGCAAGATAAGGGGATGCTTGTGCAATTTTGGAAAGAATGATGATGAATTTAAAGGCCAATTGTTCTACTCAATGGAAGTAGAGATAAAACAAGGCGAATCATATAGAATATTCATACAAGAATATGAGCTACAAAAGAACTGGTTTTAGGAAATCCAAAGAGAGTAAAGAAAAGGCAAATCTAACAAAGATACTAGATAGCGGAATTGGCCAGTGAAATATTGTAGGGACGATGCTCAGATATATTGACCAAGATCATGGTCAATGAAAGAACAGGGGGTTATCATATTTTGTGAAAACCCCGCAGAGAAAAGAACCTTTCAATGCAAAGAAACCTCACAGGGTAGTCACATGTATGTATATATATATGATTTAGCATCTTCTACTCAATTTCTATCTTCGAGAGAAGAACCGAACAGAAAGGCCAAGCTTTATATTGCGAAATTCAGTGAAACCAGCATCAACTACTATTGGAATATTTCATTCTTATTCAAGTCCACTTTCGTCTGTTTTTATCAACAACTTCAGTGCAATTTCCCAACTGTGAAACTCTGCCATTTCTTCTAGACGTACCTAGTGGCGGCTGGGAGGATCAAGTCAATAAAATTCAACCTCAATTCAAAACTAAGTCAAAACCTCGAATGGCTTCTGAGCCAATCCTAGCGTCTATTCTAGGGGCCCCGATACTTAACTATTATAGCCTGCAAGTCTAATGACTTTTACTGCCAATGAATACGTTCATGATCTTTGCCCATGCCAAATGGAAAATAGATTCGCCTAATTCTTACCTTCTACTCTCACCAGACCTTTAATTACGTTACCTGCCGTGCTGCCTCTGAATACTTACCCACTGTAAGTACTACCAGGCATGAAAGGCATTACTTAGCACGTAGCCCGTAAATTAGCTGGTCAATAAATGCATATTTAACTGTGGTTCCGGCGCCTGACTACCATATACCAATTAACGCAGCCAAAATGTCTCCATGACTACTGGCAGCCGCCGTCGCCGACCCGATCGTCTTCCTTGGAATTTTCTTTCATCAACTTGAGTATTCCCCTTTTAGTCTGCCACTCGACAGATCGTTAATATGTACAACTTCGCTTAATGGCTCTATAATTTCATGGATTGCCTTATGACCTGTTTTGTTGTCGACAATTAAGTCACTGATTACGATGCTCCTCGGTTCAGCGCTCCAAGGGATTTCTAAATGTTGATGACAACCAAGATGGTCGGGAATATTATGATGTTCCAAGAGACATGGTTTGTGCATTTTACCAGAAAAGGTCAATCGAGTCACACAAATCATTACCCCCGTCACAAATTTGTGGTCATGAAATAGATTGTTCTTGCGGTAGGAAAAGGAAAATTGAGTTTGGATGCGATCTTTATGCTGGTTTGGAAATTTGAAAGATCTAATTATCGTGTTTCCAGAGATTATATACAATTTGTTCTAATTTAGTTCGAAACCGATGCTCGGCTTTCTGTGACCACAAACTCACAGAAGTTTATATTTAACTGAGGCCTCTCAGCGAGTAAGTTAGCACCATACCAGCCCTGGGCTGAAAATCTGGTTGCCAATCATCCTGGCAAATTATTTAATAAATTTGTCTGCCCTCCAATTTTCCCGTACAAGCTCACGTCCATAAGAAGTAAACTAAATTGAATTTTGATTGATTGATCGATTAACGTCAGTTTCTGATTGCCGAGATCATTTTGGATGTGTGCCTTCCATCATGATCGTTGGGATATCGCAAATATCATCTCCATAGCCGTCAGCATCGTGACTGCTAATAGCAAATGGCAAACATTGCTATTTTCGCGTTATTCTGTCTCTTGGATTTCCACTCTGCGTATGGACTCGTCATCAGAAGTTATATCGGCTTCTGTTTGATAAGTTTAAAAGCGTGTCTTACATCATCCGATTTGATAACTGCGAGATAAGTAAGTTTGGATTTTTCGCTTCCGCAACCTCCCTCCGCCTGTTTTTACGAATGAAGTCATTGCAGTTACTTATCAGTTTGTCAGAAACATTTCGATGTTGGTTTTTCTTTTGATAAAGCGGAAAATGGTACGTGCGAAAGTGTTTATTTGAGATTATGAGTTGCCTTAAAGCTAAATAAATTCAGTGGAACTTGGCGAAAGTCCGTGACTCCTGCATTTGCTCGACTCACATAAATAAAAACTTTGCAAGGCAGTGCCTAAATTTATAACATCCGTTGTTAAGGCAAGGAACTGATTCCTCAATGACTAAGTATCAATTGGCAACATTCACTACCTGCAACATACCAAAGGAGACAAAAAAATTTTTGTCTGATCAATCTGAATCGACAGCCATAAATTTCCATAATTTCTTATCATAAAAATGTATCTTTTGTCATTAAAGCCAATAGTGAACTTCCTCTCCATATGACATTTACCGAGAAACCTGTCCTGTTAGCCTTTGCATTCCCGTTGCACCGTGTCGTCATATTCACCTTTTCAGATATGTATAGTTATTTGTATCTGAAAGATAACCGAAAGTGCATTGTGATGCATCAACGCTCCACCTGCCAGCCGCATGCATACGGTAGAGCACACAAACAGGCTGGGCCGCGATGTCTTCCAAGACAGCTTTTAACATTTTTTCCAACCTCGATATAAAGAAAATTTAAAGTAGTCCGCAACGGACGAATTAACGATTATCCGCTATCCAATGAAGACCTATCAATGGGCTTGAAGATAGTCTAAATGGTAAATCTAAATCCAATATCTATGATTATTTTGTATCTGGGAAAGTGGTAGAATTGATGTGACGAATTCGTGTTACATGTACTCCACATGCTCGTGCACAATCAAGAATGTGTTTTTATTTTGATGACAAGTTACAAATAAATGCATTAGCGATTATACAATTTTTTGCTTAGTCGTCGCAATTAACGTCAGGAATTGGATTTTGTTGTATCGCATAAATGTTCCTTTCTACTGTTTTGTTTGACTTGTTTTTGCTATGTATATATCGTTTAGGATTTGATAAAATATATATGAAAACTACAATCAGTTTTTAATTACAGATTTGAACGCAAATATATTATAAAATGTATTATTGCATGTGACCCACATTGGGAGGCATTCCTTATAGTCTACAATGGAATTAATGGGGTGGAGAACTCAGAGCGAAGTTGCTGCTAGGCCCCAATCCTTGTTTATCCTATTTCCGAACTAAGTCATTTCACATGTCCCAGTTGGCGCTTTTGGACAGCCACTAGTCGACCAGCGGTGAAGGGAGCGGCGGTGATGACGCCACGGCATGACCGATACTTCAGATATGGCTAACTATTATGAATAGGTCGCAATGAGTTATAAACCAAAACCAATAGCATTCTATTCCTTGACACACCAGAATGGCATTTCGCGCAAGTGACCCTCAGACTGCGTCCGTCCCAAAAAAAAAAACTTTTGCAGGCCTGCTAATATGTTCTCAGTTAAGACGACTCGCGCCTAATCCTGGCTCTGAACATAAGATCTCATGTTTTTATCAACCCTTGCATAGATAACCACGAGAATCGTGTAACGCGACTGCGCATTGTAATGGCTTATGTGATGGCCATCCATCACTACCGGAGCTGCTCGAAGTCGACCAGAAGTAGCCAGACTCGGAAACGTAGAAGTTCCTTTTCAATGCTTCAGTCCCTCAAAAGATAAACGATGGATGGCATCCTCAATCAATGTTTACCCTACCTCAGATCTTTGGGAGGCATGGCCTTTAGGATTTCTATCTTCAAGCCGTAAAAATGGAAGATGCCTCGTCATTTTCACTCCTATATATGACATCAGTAACAAGAAAGGAAAATGTTGGGGATGGACCAGGCATAACATATCGCTGCAAACCTTCATTTCCACTCTAAAACGTGCTCCCTCTGCCTCCTCACCTCGACACACAAGTAAAAACGCATTGATTCTCACCTTTCTTTCCTGTTTGGATTCAGAAAACTAACCGACCGCAACGTATTAGGGACGATCAAGCATTGTACCTCACTACAGTCCCCCGTTACCAACCAAATATCCGTAAACTGTTAGTTTCTCCATCGCCACAAGAGAACAAGGATCAGTAACCGCCGTGTCGAAAGCCAAAAAAGAAAAGAATTGTCTTGCACATAAAGGCAAAAAGAGATAGTTCCCAAAAGCTCGGGCGGCACCATTGTTCAGTCAGAGACTTTACGGAGGCCCCCTTGCTAGATCTAAAGATTCAAACATAACACAATCGAAGGACAGGGCAAGACATTTCTGAACGCCTGGATGCAGTTCCAGCGACATTTGAGAAGCTTCTAGACTTCAATCTCAAAACAATACCAAACATACTGAGACGAGTGACTCAACTATCGTGGTGTTAGTCAGAAAATGACGTTACAATGCACCATGAAAAAAAGAAGGTTAGAAACATAACCTAAAATTTGAGAAACATAGTCAAATGCATGTAAAGCCTAGCCGAGTTGACTCAACCCGAGTCTATGAAAGCTCAGAATCGATCCCATCAACATACGAGTTTACTCAAAATCACTATCAACCCTAGCTTTTCAGCCTGTGAGCCATTAGCCATCAACACAAAATAACTTAAAGCACGTAGTTAGGCAAACGCTGAAGCTTCAAACGCCATCGGACGATTGCGTACCACTTCACTGCACACTGCAATCCAATCGGATGCTAGAACGCTGTCATAGGACACTGAAGGGTGCCATAATGGCACACCATGACTCTTCGTGGTTGCAAGTCCTGCATTTTGTGCAACTTGGCCTACGTACAGCCCATCGTGAGGAGTGTGCTGCCAGCCAGGACAATTTGAGACTCCCCAGCGGGCCTGAGTTCGATATCAGGTCAGCCCTTTCCACCACTAAAATTTTGGGCTTGGGCCAAATTAGTATAACCTCCGCCATCCCATCATTCTGCGATGAAGGCTAACACCCCCAAGGATCTGGATGTCTGCACACACGTCCTGGTTCGCGTGGATGCTTCCCGAAAAGCCTTGCGACCACCATATTAGGGCCCATATGAAGTATTGAACCGAGGGGAGTACTTCTTTAGGTTTGACGTCGACGGCAGGACCAAGAGCGTCTCCGTATCCAGGCTAAAGCCTTTTGTCTCCGGACTGAAGTCTGATGAAGAATACGAAGTCATGTTTTGTTGCTGAAACCCAATATCAGCTGGGAGTGGGGTAGTGTGGAGGCGCTGTAATAAAGAATCGCTTTCCGGAGATTCGTCCGAGCTCCACACCAAAGTAGCGCAACCCCCCCACCGGAGTGGCTCGGCTACCTGTTGACAGCCACAAAGTTGGCGAAGCAACCTAGCAGAAAAAAACAGTCCGCCATCAACTATGAAAAGATAGAGAAGATTTCAAAAAATCGTCACGACATTTTCAGTTCGTAGCGGTTAATTTCACTATTTCTTTAGGTTTTTAGGAATAGCTCTGCACTCTTTTGGCACCCATGCAATTACATAAATCATTACAGCATTCTACCAAAGATAGGGGCTTGCAGATGAGGCCAGCACAATAATGCTAATATCATCCACCACATTCAAACAACTAACCAGTCCTCGCAAATCAACTGGATTATCAAATAAAATGGTAATATCTAGACCTTTGTCGTGGAAAAACATTGATCATTGGCTCCGCAAGTTATTACGCCGAAGACGATGGATCTCAGCCGTCAATTCTTCTCTGTGCTATCGACCAGACTGAATCAACAGAATAAAAATGTATGGTCTTAAATTATTTTGTATAATTGTTTACTACCTTTACAGATCAACCTGAATATGAGCCATGGGGGCAGAATATGTCAACGAAAAACTGAAGACCGTCAAAGGGGTTTCGATCTTAAAGGATGCTGATAGCTGGAAACGCAGAGCCAATTTATAAAGCAATTAAAGAATCAATTTAATTTCGCTCAGAAGGAGGTTCCGACCATGTAGAGCAATCTAGCAGCCCTTGAAAATACCTCCTACATGGGTGGCAAGCCGGACAGCAACAGCACTTCTGACAACAATGTCGGCAGGGTAGCTAGCTGCAACAAGAGCGGTGGCAGAAACGATAACATGCAGACAAAAAAGCGAATTTAACTTCATCCACCGAAGAAAAACGAAACAGGCGTCGGTGGTGTCATTATAAAATTTTGAGGACATCCTGAATTATTCCTTAGTGCAGAGATGAGCGATGCGTACTAAAAACCATCCTCGCGAGGAATACCTCGTCCCATCTACAGGAGCACCCAATTGCTGCAATTGTGGGCAGCCTGGTCTTCCGAAGAATACGAGACCATGACCATGAGATAATTGCATCTGAATCCGCTGTGCGGAAATAAGCTCAATCATCATTTACGTCACGGAGAACGAGCCCGGAAAAGCTTCACTCCTGAAAGGATGTCCGAAATATGGAAGGGAGATTCCTAACTGAGGAAGACTTCAATGTCAGAGCCTTTAAATGGGACATGGCACAACCAGATTCACTGGCAATACGCATCTTCAAGGTGGCCACCAGAAAGCACTCATTGTCTTAATTTAAGTAGCATTCCGACATTCCGCAGTATTGGTTGCGAGGTCGCCATTCTAGACCTAATCTTTGTTATGGAGTCCTCAGTGCCATTAGTGCAATGGTAAACGGTACTAGAAAATTGCAGCGATAAACAATAAAGTTCCTTAGAGAGGCAAATGGTTCCATTTAACACCCTATCGTCCATGTATCAGAGGGAAAATCAGAAAAACTGACATAGGTAAATTTTCCGAAGCTCCCTCAAAAGAAGTGAATAAGCGATAAAACTCACCAATAAATAAAAGTGGCCTCACTCAATCGCCAGTAGACTCAACATTGAGTCTTATTACAGCGGCTTGCAATGTTTTAGCGCCCAAAAGGAGACCTTGTCACGGGAAATCACCTGTATCCTGATCGACAGCTGAAATTGGTAGTTTTGGAAGGAATTGCTTCAGAATTCATCGGAATGGACAAAGTGTAAGAGGCCAAGACTAGGGAACCACACTATAGAGAACCTCGACGGAGTTTCGCAACGAAATTAATAGGTGAAAACCATACTGCTTCTAGGAGTTAGTGACATCAACATCTTTGATATAAACTGATTACCCGAAAGCTCGGCAACCATTGTTCAGTCTACACAACGAAAGCAGATAAGATGGATGTCCTGTCCAGATTATCTCAGTTAGTACTACTGATAAGGAAGCACGTTCTGCAGATTGCCCATTTTTCACGGTAAAGGAACTGGGAGAAGCGGACAAAAAAGTGCCCGATCAAATAGCATTCTCAGTGAAGTGCTGGAATTTCTATTCAGGCAAAACCGACACTTGCCAACCAATGTGTTCAACACATGTTTAGCAACGAGAATCTATGAAGAGATTTTAGGTTCCTATTAGCATACGGCCTTTTCAGTATGGACATGAAGAAACTGCTCGTAAAGCCAAGACTCTTCTTCTTTTATAGATTAGGATAGTGAGGGATCCGGTCCATCATCCACCAGTTGCCACGTATGGTCCCGCTGCTCCCAGGGCAGAGGTGAAGTAGCGTCTCATGAGTTGCCTCCGCCCTGGACGAAACCGTTAGTCCCTATTTTTCTCCTTTTTCTTCAGCCTTTATCCCGTTCGCAAACGAGGACGGCTCGTCTTGATCGGGTGCGTCATATTATTGGTTTGAATTTTCTTGGTCGGCCTGTCGCAGGGCCTGTCACAAAGAGATATCAGATAGGAATTAGCGTAGTAGAATAACTCAAACTATACTTTATTTATCTCTTTTTCTGATCGCAGCAGTATGGTTTTAGAGCAAAGCAATTCACAATATGAATATTATATAAGAAAATACTGAAAATACCAAGTGGATAGACGAGTTGAAGAATACGGCCTAACTCTAAACGTGAGGAAGGCCTACAATTCGGCGAAGAGAGCCGACAAGCTTTAGGCGCTGGTAAGTCATTTTCATGATCCAGGCTACCTCATGGGGATATTCAAAAATTACCCAAGAAACCGCACCTGACTCTACGAGACTCGGGAAAGACAAGGAATGAAAATCCTATCGGGGAGCGGTTCAGAGGTATACTTGCCTTGGACCTGCACTGCAACTCGAGACACCCAATTAATTGCATCTAATCGGATATGCGAAAGATGCAATCACACTTCACGTTCTGTCGAAGAAGCCCAGTGGACGCTGGGAATGATACTGTGGCGAGTCAGTAAATGGATGACTGTGTACAGATTCTACGTCATCAAGACCACACTGCAAGTTGTTGAGATCGCGTTCGAATCTAAGTATGCCGTGAAATATCTTGACATAATGATAGACTTAAAGATGAGCTCCTTGAAGTAGATTTGAAGCACCGTGCACAAGGTTGCAACGGGAGTAATAAGTATGATTTGCTAATGGGTGTCTTTCAGTCCGTTCTTCTCTACGGTGATGAAGTGTGGGCTGGCACCCTAGGTAAGAAGCACATCTTCAAGCGCCTACTGCAAAGCCAATGAATAACATTGATCTACCGCACTCGGAGCCAGCGGTATTGGTATTAGATAGATTTCAATGTTCATTGTAGGCTACAAAACGAAGATCCTCAGAACCTCAGAAAAGATGAAGGTAATAAGGAAGCACTTGTAAGGAGATGGTTTGCACTCTGAGCACATAATAGCAATCATGGTATATCAAGGAATAACTAAAACCTCATAACTCATCAAAGGCACACGCCCATAGTACAATTAGAGGCACACTGAGGTTTATTTTCACCTTAGTCGCCTCAGCCGAATGAGTCAATGGGAGTACTTTCAGTGCTGCCTATAAAAGGAAGTCGCATCTTCGCCAACGCTTATTTATCGAAGGAGGTCTAGTATTTCTGGGCCTTAAAACGAAAAAGTGGGAATTGGACAGGAGAGACGGCCGTACAAAAGAAGCTCCATCAACTACAAGTGTGACCTAGGTCGCAACCTCGCATCTACAAGCCGACATTGGTGCTGCAGCAAAGAGGGACCTGGTGTAGAGTTAAATTCCGCATGAAAACTTCTTAGGTAATGCGTTTTGAGAGCTTTCATTTGGTAAAGCTCGGTTGTGAATATAAACTCACGGTAGGTTTTCCCAAGAATTCACTCTTTTGAACTGTTGAACGCACAATGTATTATTATAACATTTTTGACAAACGAAGGGGTTAAACCCTTAGAGATTTTAACAATTTGGGGATGCTACATTGTCCCAGAACCGAGTGTTTAGTTGGAACAGACAACTTTAAGACTGCCGTGAAATTGTAGAAAATGCAGTTTACCAAAGGTGATCGCCGGATAAATATTGATGAAATCACATCAGAAATGTTTATCAACATCGGGAGTGTTCATACCATTATCAGCGGTTTCCGAGATTATCAACAGAAGATCAAAGACAGGGCAGGTGGGAGATCTGTGAGATGCATTGCATATTTGATGAGGCTAGGGTGCATCATTACACTCCGGAATTAAGAAAGACGAATGTGGAGTGGCGAAGAAAAGGCGAAGCTTGAAGGCTGAAATACCGACTCTCAGCTAGAAAAGTTCTGGCGACGAGTTTTTCTACTATAAAGAGGTTCTGCTTATTGATTTTCTTCATGACCGACATACGATGAATGCGGCTTACTATTGCGAGTCGTTTGGAGCAAACGAAAGCCGCCAATCGAACTAAAGGACGAAGTTTGTCCATCATAGATTTCATCCTTCTCCATGATAACGCTAGAACACACACCGCGAATTTAGCAAGGAACTGATTGGATGAAATACATTTGAAAATCCTCAAGGACCCTTCCAGAGATCCTCTTCCTCCCGCAGGTGTCTCCCTGTGACTATTTCTTATTCCCCCCATGAAGGAGTCGCTCTGAGGGGATGATTCGAAAGCAATGAAGCCATCAAAGAGCGTGTGTGCAGCTTATTGATGATTCCCTATCAAACTTTTTGTAAACAAAGAATAGTCAAGCTTTCACATCATTGGCAAAAGTGTGTACAGTGCGAAAAACACTGAAGGTATAACTTGTGTATGGATGTATAAAAAAATACCGTTTTTATCCGAATCAATACCGTTTTTATCCGAATCACCCACCTATCTTTCTATCATACATTAAGGTGAAGTCAAGATGTTCTGGACGTCAGCTTCGTGATTTCGACTACCTGCGTCGGTTTCAAATGCTGGATGTTTATGATTTTTTGAATATGAATGTATAGTATGATGGGCCTAATAAAGGCGTAACTGCTAGAACTACAGATAATTCATCTAAAAAAGGTGAAGTCAAACTAAGAACCTTCGTTCTTTCTTCTTCAATAGCACTAAAACGACAATGTCCTTCAATTTGCACCTGCGAGCAGAGACCAAGTTACATGGTCAGTCAAGTCCCTCTCCATATTTCGTGGTTTTCCAGTATCTTTCCGATTCTTTCTATCATTTATAGTCTAACTTTGAGAGAACCTTTATGCTAGTCGTAGAGGCTACATAGCTTTTTATAATTCCATAACCTATCGAGTAGCTGGGAAGTAACCTGACCAGTTTTTGGATGCTTAAGTACAAAGGTATCAGGTCAGAACTACCTTCAAATATTCTGCCTTGCATTGAATCAATGACACCTCTAAGTTGGTAGAGCTGGCTCAAAATTTATCCTTTCTCAAAACAAATTTTTACCTAATATGATGCCACGAACTGCTAAACCATGATTGCTATGGTAAGAGCCAGAGGGGGACGTAGCATTCACGAAGTTTAGCAGGTCTCCCACCCTGCAACTAGAGTTCTCTTTGAGGCCCTCAAAGAATGGTTTGCCTAATGTCGGTAGTAAGGTCCTAGCTAGAGCTGGGCAATTGCAACCATACTACGGACATTAGGTAAACCATTCTTTGAGGACCTCAAAGAGATCTCTAGTTGCAGGGTGGGAGGCATGTGAAGCATACATTACCATAAATTGATAAGAACTCGATGTATGTAAACGGAAAAGTGGCTGCTAAATTTGTATTTCTAGAAACTGTGGTGCCAACAGACAGTTGGGTTCCAATGAAGATTTTGTTTAACAATCTCATTAAATCTCATGCGCACAAAGGATTGCTTAAACCTCACCAAAAAGAACCTCCGAGTCATAGTGGGAATTCTCACTGGTCATTGTCGGCTGAACTACCATCTAGGGAAGCTAGGGATATCTACGGACACTGCCTGCAGGTTCTGTGAGGAGGAGGACGAAACCTCTATGCACGTCCTGGGACAGTGTCCGGCACTTGTGCAAAGTAGGTCGATACATCTGGGAGAACACTTAATACCAGATGCAAAGCTGAAACTTCTGGAAGTAGGGAACATACTAAAGTTCCTAACGGTTACTGGCCTGCTTGAGATACTATGATCAACAGGTACACTATAACCAGTAAAAGGGGCACAATAGTTCTTCAAGGACGCGGTGCGACTTTCCCTTAACAGAATAATAATAATAGTGTAGTTGATAAGCAAGACAGAGCAGAAACATCTGTGAATCAAAGCTTATAGCTGGTTTTTAAATTCCATGATTATTTTAACTATTATCTTAACAGGAGCAGGGAGCACGCGAATGTCGCTCTAACTGTCGCACCCCCCACGAGTGCCTTCCTTGGAAATCTTATGGACCATCTCTTTCTTCTACTCACTGGGGAAAGTCTCAAATTCCCAGGATTTACGAATAAGAGGAAATAAGCACTCCGCAGAAACTACAAAAGCTGCAAAGGAACAGTAATGGTCTTGCTTTGCTTGATAGGAATTTGAAGTTTGGAGACCAGCCCGTATCCACATGTTACGGCTTGTCACATCGATCACAAGAGGTACTATTTTGCCGGACGTTGTACAATCGGCAACGAAAATTGTTGCGAGCGCTGCTTTCAATTTGCTCACCATCGTGAATGAAAAGCCGTTAATACCCCTTACAAGACAATCAAAACTGCAGTTTCTGCTTCGGAGACCAAGATAATGTTGAAATTCCTTTTACTATGGTGTATAGTGCGCTACATTTCATTCACCACTTACGTGAACGGGTTCGACATGCGAATCAAAGTAACAGGCAAGCAAGACGGCATTGCGGCTGCGTTCTGGGGAACGAAACACTGCGATAAAGGATATCAATGGCCTCTATACAATGCCTTTTTCGATCTAAAGAAAGCGCTTAATCAAATGTTACACAAACTCATCCCCTATTCTTTGAGGCATCCAATTTCACTAGGTTGAACTACCTTACATCGAAAAAGCAGAGTTTGTAATGTGGCAAGTATATCAAAACTGCTTCATATCGCCGTCGATACTTTTGTCAAGGAGTCTACAACGCGCAACATCTAACTTCCAACGTCCTACCTGTTAGTCTACTCTGACGTAGCGTCTAACAAGTAAATCTAATCTGGAGCAACTCGTTCAAAACTGAAATGATCGCCACCGTAGGTGGTGGCGTATACCACCTACGGCTAAATCTAAAGAAACTAAGTTTTTGACGAACTACCTCAATAAAACCTGTACGAGCACGGTCATTAACGGTGTGCTGACAAGAACTGTACGCTAACTAGTACCTTTTGCGATCGATACATTGACGAATTGAGGACGCACGACTAAAGCAATAACATTGGCCAACATGAGGAGGCATCGAAAAATTGCCATGCCATGCCATGACTTTGACGACGGCGATAATTCGCTAAGACCAACGTAAATATACAAAGCGCCATGAAATGACCCAAGTGAACAGAAACAGTGATGGTTTTACACTTTAGACGATTATATGACAATCTGCTTATGTTACTAAGAAGTGGCGAACCAGATCAAGGTTAAGCGATCCCACAACAGCAGACACATTTTTATCGGTTCCCGGCTGCCTTTTCTCGAGCGGGTCTCGAAAATCCACCCTCCGGCGAGTACAGCCAACTCGACTCATTTTATCCGCGTCAGATACCACGCAAGGGTCGTCGTTGAGGAAAGCATCAATAGTTAGGGAGGTAAGAGCTTATTATTCGGCCCGAGAGATATAAAACATGAAGCTGATTTATTGAAGAAAGAACTGTATTTATAAGACCCAAAAGGAATAGAACTGAGTCTATCCGTAACCTGACAATTGGTCATTATTTGGTTATTTTGTTTATTAATTGTTATCCCTGTTATTCCTTGTTTTGTTCATAAATATTTGAATTTCTATTTCTTATTTTTTTTATTTGAGGACCGTTTTCTACCCTCCTACTAGCCCCTAGTAGTGCCACTACATTAATGAAGACCCATCTTCGATAAGAAACACCAGAAAATATCGATATAGGAAGTGGATTGCAAAGCTCGCATCTCATTAACAACGGAGCCAGGAGGGATATCAACTATTAGCTATGGATGTGATGCATCGTCCATCCCCACTTTTGACCACAACATTCTGGTTGAAATTTCCAGTTAGATTAAGGACCTGAATCACCTGAGAGGAACTGAAGTGTTTAAAAAACACCTCACATTGGCGAGCCTGTCCAACACAGAGGCGCAAAAGCGCATCTGGCCTTCTAGAAGCTCCTGAAACGGGCATCTTTTGCAGATGGTGACCTCAAGAAGTCAGCGGTTATCTGAGATTGAACAGCACTCATATTCGAAAATCGATATGTGCTCAAATAAGACCGCCTGTTTTCGAACTACATATTACATATCTTGATAGTTCTGCAAAAATTCGTCTCCTTCAGCACTGGTACTTTCATCCAGCAAAATTTTTGGATGTCTGACACTTTTTCCCAAGATTACCTAATCATAATTCCAGACAAAATTTTGATAATTTTTAGATAATGTAACAACCCACTAACGCAACCAATCGACTTTCAACATGCGGTAAAATATCACGCCAAACAGACAACGTGAAAACCTTTCAGAAAAACTGCAAATTGCACTCATACCACTTTGTCGACTTTTTTGCAGCGTGTTCTTGCCAATCAATTTTTGTTTTCTCTCTATTAGTTAAACAATGTATCACGACTTTCAATTAAACAAATAAAGAAAACGGCTGCGATATCTGATAAGAATTGGCAATCACTTTTTGTCTGATATGAAGTTTATCAGGGAAGTGAAAAGAACATTGCCTTGTAGATAGCAGATGGTGATGATGATGATAAATACACTGCACAGAATATTGTGGGTTTCGAAGGTAAGGGGAAAGTGAAGGTCTAATAGATATCAGAGTTTTCTTTTGGGTGACATGGGGGCTCGAGCTTGTGCAACAAACCGTATTGAATGTAGTGGAAAGGTGATTATATCTTGGCCTCATATATGGGAATCACCGATCTTTTTAAAAAAAAATAAAATTAAATTAGATAAAAAGAGAAAAACGGATGGTTAATGGTACCTTTTAATACCGGCTAGCGTTTTCCATCAGTTTTCCATGGTGGTATTTCGTATAGACTACGTTGGCCGATTTGAATGAGCGTCAGTCTCTAAGTCTCGTGCCCCGGGTTCGAATCCTAGTTGTGTCATGAAGATTGATGTTTTTTTTTGTTCTTTTTTCGCTGCTATAAGCTTATTATTTGTACAGAGTTGACTGTGAATATAATGGATTTGAAGCAAGGCAGGAGAAAATAATATAATAATAATAATCGTTGGCGCAACAATCCATATTGGATCAGGGCCTTGAAGTGTGTTAGAGCACTTCATTCAAGACCGTAACGGTACACTAGGAGGCAATGTGGTCAGCATTGCGCTCGCCCGAGATTATTACCCTGATTTGACTCAGGTACTCATTCACAGCTGAGTCGACTGGTATCCGACGTCAAATCACGATGCAAATTCCACTGCCACCAGTGAGATTTGAACCGCGACCTTTCGTATGACAACCTAGTGCTCTAACCACTGAGCTATCCGGACACATCCAGGAGAAAATAACAATAAGAAAAAAGAGATCACTTGGATGATGACCTATGCTCCAGAAACAGGGGAGCAGAGGACAAATTTCGTATAGTGTCACTCAACGAAATTTCGGTATCGCCAGTCAAAATCTTCTTTGGAAAACTCGCCAGGTGAAGCCGTATTTCGAAATAATGTTTTCCTAATTTACACACCAATCGCCCCATTTATAGACAAGTTTATATATAGACTATTTTCAGTCTATGGTGACTGGTGGATTGAACAGTTTACTGTTTTTTCTCCCTTTTAAAAACGACTTCCTGTTCCCATTTACTCTCAAATGTCCTTTTTTAATCTGATTAAAATGCATTGCAAAACCCCGCAGGAAACGACTTTATCTAGCTAAAATCACATCAATAATAGCCAGTGATAAATTTAAAATTATATAAACCAATTATTATTTTTATTATTTGCACGTTCCACTTTATTATGAAGTCCAATGGTGTGTTCTTTCCATTTAGCCAATTGGGAAACTGGATCTCTTCATTCAGCTTTATGGCCTTCATAAAAGTTGAACGCAAACCAACCTAAAAATCTTGAAACCCGAAGGATATGCGGAGAAAGAAATTCCAGAAATAAAGATATTGCCAAGACTTGTTGATATTCAATTTTCGATATTGAAATGACCCATTAAAATGAATGATTGCGAAGTGTTTGGATATTCGTGATTTCATTTCATACGAAGATCGTTTATTGTTATTTTTATTCAGTCATTAACTTGTGTTAAGATACTTTTTTTCGTACTTTCATGAATGTAGAAATAAATGGAAATTAAAGATTACATGGTTGACATGATTATTCTTTAATTCCATGTGTATAGATATTTCATGAGCTGCCCTTTAATTTCAAAAAAACAATATTTTATTTCCAAAATTAGGCAACAAATTAAAAAACACTACAAAATTACGAATAGATGCAATGATGGGTCAGACAAGTGTAGTTATTGATTAGGTATAGTCTGACTTCTGATCTGTTGGAATTCCAGCTTCTGGTCTGCAATCCTAAAAACTAAAACTTCACCTCGTAAGAAGAATTCTTGAGGGAACCGGTGAAATATTCACTTTAGCAGATTTATCCACGATAAATCATAATCATTTCCAAAAATATGATTGACAGTAAGGCATTAATTATTTCATTCCTCTTTTCTCAGATTCTTTTTTTTCAAATTCTGCAACTATTTCCATATTTCACTCACTGAAACAATTTATAAGTAAATAGCGAAAAAACACACGAATTGACATCAATTAGAGAAAATTCTACGTGTAATCATCATTAATCATTTAAATGCAGTTAATTGTTACACGTTTTCAGTATTAGCATAGCAAAATGACTTGCAAAAACTCGGGCTGGCAGAGTAACACTTGGTTGGAAGACAGATTTTATATACAAAAACCAATCGGAAGCCAAAAGTTTAACGGTTTCAGTATAAAGGATTTCATAGCTATCCTACTTAGCAAAGCCTTGTTATATTTTTGCTAGACAACGCATAATTGTTGGTATTTCTTCAAATGCACCCTTTATTCTGCCAACATATCAAACATTATCTAAACTGTAACCGCAACAAAGCCAATCCACAAGAATATTGCAGTCAGCCGAATTATAAGCGAAGCTCTACCTCTTAAGGGATGACAAATGTCATGCGCTGACATACCATGGAAAATCGAACTAGATGGTCTAGATTTGAAAGACAGTCGAGGAGGAAGGTATGCCTGAACAGATTTCAAACCAGTACCGGAGACCAACAATGTTGTCAAAGACAATGTAAAAGATACTAATTCCTGACTACCTATGTTCCTCATAGAGGTCAACGGTGGTCATATAGGACCACCATGAGGAACGTCAGTAGAATCTAGACAACTAGAAATTTGTTGCTTGAAAATTCCGATGAGATAAGGCTTACAGCTTGTTAAAGAAAGAAATGGCTGAAGCAAGTATTCAAAAATATTGGCACTGCACAAAATGCCACAGAATCAAATCTATACTAAAACTTCGACTTGATCCCAAGCACGATTCACAAGTTAACAAAAACAATGTACTGCCGGCTGTAGACAGGTAACCGTTCTATTGGATACATTGTCTACTACCTGATCAACAAATTGAACAAATTGCAAAGACAGGTATCAGTAGTATTTAGAATAATCCAGGCTATTCCAGAAGGAGTAGGAGGGTGAGTCCGCGCTTGACAACGAATGGGACCAATTGGTACAGACCACGTTTTGTTTGGAAAAAAATGGTTGCTTTGCACAGAACCAACAAAGTGGCAGTTTCTCCCAACTTGACTCAGTTCATCTATTACTTCCACTTTGGCTGGCTTATTCCTTAACTAGGTGGTTTTCGACCCATGATTTACACCCACGTCGTGTATATATTATGTAAGAGGGTGAAAAACACTTGAAAACCACTTCCGGTCACGCTGCTTCCTGGACAGAAGTGAGGTAACGTCCGATGGATTCATGGGATAATCATCATTATCCCTTGCTCGTTCCACCACAACACTCCACCTGCAAACCAAAGGGGGATTTCAGCGAGAAACCAGACGCATGGCTTCCTCAACTCGGCAGCCACAAGTCAAAATGGACGCTTCACGCGCCTCTCGCCCTGGTCGCGTTTCCTGCTAGATGAAGGGCTTTAGTCAAGCCAAGGAGACCCGTTTGATCGTGCGCCCGACGTTAAGGCTATAATGATGTTAGCCTCGCTCGGGGACTTCGAAGGGGCTCTAATAAAATGGTTGCAAGGACTTCCGGGGAGCGTCCGTCCTAATTAGGACATGCGTACAGGATTTGAGATCCTTAGGCACGTCAGCCACGGTTTTCGCGTGGTCGGTGGGCGCTGGCAGTGTTAGCTTTGGCATTGCGTCCTTGAGCAGAGGAAACAGACCGGGAGCGTTGAATCTCGATATAATGTCAAAAACAAGATCGCTGGGGAGTTTCAAATTCTCCCCGTATACTAGCTCCGCGGGACTTGTAACAAATTCTTCTCGATTGGCAGGAACTGCGACCAAGAAGGGTCGTCTTGGACCATTATAGCGGCCTGCGCCATTGGATTGCGGGTGGTACGCGGTTGTCCGGTGGCGTTTAAAGACCAAGAGTTTACCCAACTATAAGAAAAGCGAGGGCTCAAATTGCAATCCCAGATCGGTGATTATATTTGCCGGCACACCAAAGTGTGGAACCCATTCTCGACATAGAGCCTTTGCACAGGATTGTGCAGCAAATTCTTTCAGAAATATTGCCTCAGGGCACCGGGTAAATCTATCCATGATTGTAAGGCAATACCTGAAACTGTGCGAGTCTCGCAAAGGGCCAATGATGTCGAGGTGGATTATGTGGAAACGATTGGTGGACCGAGGAAACACTCCTACTGCTTTCCTCACATTCTTCGTAGTTTTGCATTTCTGGCATGCGATGCACTGTCTGACCCAAGAATTAATGTCCCTGTTCATGGACGGGCAGAAATACTTAGCGGTGACTAACCTATTCGTTGTCCGGTGCGCCAGATCGTGAACAGTGTGGAATTCTTCCTTTCGGAAATCAGCCAGGTCCCTTTGCGCCGGAAAATCGACGGCGACAGGAACCTTGACCTCTGCAACACGTGACAAAGCGCCAGCAACAACGGTATCTTGTCCAAACAAGTAAGAAGTGAACTGACTGATAAGGCTCCAGTGCCGAGATTGGCAAGGAGACATTTTATAGGGCTTTTGTTTTAAAGCAAAAGTGAGTGGCTTCTGGTCCGTGAAAAACGTTAACGGCCTGCCTTCAAGGGAACACCGGAAGTAACCAGTAACTCACGATCATTGGTGATGTAGTTCCGCTGAGTCGGATCCAACTGGTTGGAAAAGAAGGTCAACGGCTACCTCATTTGGTTCACTTTTGGTGAAGATCAGCACCTACTGCAATGTCTGAGGCATCGACGAATACGGCTAGGGGTGCATCTTGCTAAGGGAATGCCAGAAGTATAGTATCCACCAGCTGTTGCTTGGGGGTCTCAAACGCCTGGAAAGCCGCTGGGAACCACACAATCAGACATTCGGCCCAGACAAGAAGACGTCAAGGATCTCTTGATGGTAGACGGCTTTGAGCAGGAAACGGCGATAGAGGTTAAACATGCCTAAGAACCCTTTTGAGATCCTTAACAGTTTTTTGAAGCGGGAAGCTCGAAATCGCTTACACTCTGATTGAATTTGGTTGGATACCTTCAAGGGTAATCAAGGGACCGAGGAATCTCACCTGCGATTGCCAGAATTTGCATTTCTCAACGTTAAGAACTAGATTGGCCTCAAGTAGACGTTGAAAAATGCTCACGAGGCGTTCTAAATGCTCAGACTCAAAGGGAGACGCGACCAGAACATGATCCAAATATACTAAACAGAAGTGAAAGTTTCGGAGCACAGGACCATATGAAATGGCGAAAACAAACAATTGACTGAAGATCTGCAAATATCCTGCTTAAGAAGTTCTTCCGACTCTTTCTGCGCAATGGGGCAATGGACGCACCTTAGAGAAAAATGGGGAGTCAGTAGTGTTGATGTGGTGCTGTACATCATGCTTAACGAACGCCCATTTCGAGAGGCGGATCTACCCCTTGTTCTAGTCGTGCTCCCCGAACGCAAAGGACCGAAAGTGGCAGTTTCTTACAAATTAACCCAGTTCACCCATTACTTCTGCCTCGGCTAATTTAGACCTGAAGTAGATGGTTTTCGCCTTAACTATAGTTCACCACCACGCTGTGTGTCTGTATACATATAAGAGGGTGAACAAAACCAGGGCAGAGGCAATCCATCGGACGTCGCCCCACATTTGTTCTGGGAGCAGCGTGACCGAAAGTGATTTTCAGGTGTTATTCACTCTCTTATATGTTACAAAAGTGTACAAATCGTATGTCCTAATAGAATTTCATCACCTTGAATCGACCCTTAAGTTAAAAATGTATCCAAAGGTGACGTACATAGTCTCACAAGACAAACCAATCCGTTTTTAAGACTTTTGAAGTCATGTTGACAGAATCTATTATTTCTCATATCGGCAGTGAGAATGCCAGCTTTGCAATTAATTGTTCCGATTAAGTACCAGAAGATGTATTTTGCATTAAAGACTTCTACATCAATGGATTTCGTCAGAGGATATCAAAAAAATCCTTAAATAGGTTCTAAGTAATGCTGAAACTAAGCGGACTTCGGCTACAGTGAATTTATCCAGGGCCTATCTGGAAAAAATACATTACCAACCAACATTTTGATTCCAAAAACCTGATCACTATACGGACTAGCTAGCAATTAGCACTTCAGTTTTTCCTTTCCTTCATTTCTGTCTATATCATTTCTCCATTAGTCACATCAATACCACCAAATCAAAACATCTTGATCCTTGAAATCCCGCCTGACATCAGTGAAAAAGATAGCATTATTTTAGATGTCCAACTACCGGAATTATCCATCTATCCACTGCTGATAGCAGTGCATAATTTCAGAAATGTCACATTGAGAGTCATCAATCAATCCCCCAAATCTAAACTGTTCCAAGTTCAATTCCCTCAAAACCAACGAGTATCGATCGATACCAGCCGCCAAAAGCAACAACACTAATTCAGGAAGAATAATACGACGAATTCAAGTCAACATTCAACCTCTATTTCCACAACCGCATTCCCCTCCCTGATAACATTCTCTAGAATATCTAGTATGCAAAAACCTGAGTCTATTCAGAAACAGGTAATCTTGAAAGAGTTCCAAGATCTCAATCCGTCAAAGGACCTTCACACTGTATACCAACTACCTTCAACATTGTCTGTCCATTATTGGCCTGAGGGGAGATAAAAAAATATTCCCGAAGTTTGACAAAGCTGGCAGGCATAACGATATCATACTCCTAAGCGTAGCCGCATTCAATGTATTACTACTACTTTTATTTTTTTGAAGCCCCTCCATACTTCACATAATCGACCAACACTTAGAAATCGAAATTACTCGGCAAACTTCAAACCTCAACATTCAGCACACAAATAGTCAGTCTGCCTGGACTCTTCCATTATTCTCTGATCCAAAACAAATTCGTTAATACCAAATTACAACTAAACTTGATCAAACAAACAAATTAACAAACTTCAAGTGTTCTTAGATTACACTGGTTCGTAATGTAAAAGTCCTTTCCTTCCAAACAGATGCAGCCTTAGTTCCACATTTTCAACCTTCAACAAAATTTTCCAGCGGACCAAAAAATTGGGCATTAATTAACACTGTAATTTGTTCAAAAGGTGGACCATAGTTTTAGCATTCATTCCTATAATAGACCCATCGTACTTCATCTTTTATATAGTCACAAACATCCATGATTAGGACCGAGATTCGAACCCGGGGGACACCATTCAAATCATAAAGTTCACGCTTCAACTTGGTCTCAACACTGTAATAGTCACATTAATAACTTTCCCATTCCAGTTTGGTTAGCGACGGACAGGTGATTCAATTGAGCATGGTCTTCTCATTTTGAAAACAAATATTCTAGACGATAGTTAGCGTTATTAATTTCAAGGAAACTCTCGCTCCCATGTAATAATATGGGCATGTATACAAGCTAACAAACATGCTTCGACCCACAAACTAGGAAACAATGCCAAGCGTAACTCCAGCAACAGCTCCAAACCCAAACCCGTCTGCAAAGTTGCTGGTACTAGTCACATGAGTATCTCGAGCCCTATCCGCACAACCAACACAATTAAAATTTTGCAGTATGCCAAAAAACCTTACCATCTACCCATTCAGGATGGATATGAATGCCTACCTCAAAGGCAAATGCACTGAAACCGCTCTTCACGAGGTAATTGGCGTGGTTGAGTGGTCACTACAGTACAAGGAGTATACCCTAGCTGCCTTCTTGAATATAGTGGAAGCATTCAACAACGTTAGCATTAAGGAAGCCTTGATCAGTATTGGATTGGAGGGGTATCTTACGCACTGGATTATATCCATGCTGAGAACAAGGATAACCCTGAGAAGTAATCACTTGACCAGAGGTGTGAACAGAGGTATGCCCCAGAGTGACGCCTTCTCTCCGGTTAATAGTGATGGGGCGAAATTTTGCCAGCATTGGACAATAGGGGGGTGAAGGTGGTGGCGTATGCCGACAACTTGGTGATATTAGTGTCATGGATATTTCCCTCTATTATGAGCATGGAAAGAGCGTTGGGAAAGGTATGCCTGTGGGCCACAAGGTGCGGCTTCGGCACAAACCCACCCAAACCGGAACTGATGATATTCACCACAAGCGCACCGCGGTTGAATGAACAAAGATTGGCTCTTTCCTCCAATGTGAAGTATCTGGGTGTAATCCTGAATCCAAAGCTAAATTGGAGATTGAACATAGAAGTGAGACTTAAGAAGGCCTGTATAGCCTTCCATGCCTGCCAAAAAACCTTTGCAAAAAATGGGGTCTCCGACCGAGGATGGTTCTCTGGATGTACAGAACTGTGGTGCGTCCAATCCTAACGTACGGTTCTATTGTATGATGGCAGGCTTTGAGCAAAAAGTACAACAGAAAGAAGCTTAATAAGATTCGAAGAACCGCGTGTGTAAGTGCTATAGAGGTTCTGCGACTCTGCCCGGCAGATGCTGTGAATGCACTCCTGCATCTGCTCCCCTACACCTCCACATTAAATACGTCGTAGCGTGCAGTGCCGTTAGACCAGTTGAGCCCGGATGCTGGACAACAAAGCCCTACGCTCATAGTAACATTCTAGACGAACCACCTCGGGATATTTGGGCACGGACTTTTCCACACGATAGCTGAACTTCACGAGAAACTCTGTAGTGGACTTTTCAACCAGGACAGAGTGAAAGACCGGCAGCGTGTTCCAAGACTATGACAGTATTCTTTACCGACGTATCAAAGATAGTCTGTGAAGTCGGTGCGGGGATTTTCTCGAATACACACAGTGTATCCGAGTCATATGGTCTCCCAGATTTCCGCAGTGTATTCCAAGCGGAAGCATTAGCGATACTGGAAACCTGTCGATGGCTGGAGCACGATCCGATTCCCAACAGTAACACAACCATTCCAACCGAGAGCTAAGCGGCCATTAAGGTCTTGTATTCAGCAACGACATCCTTCAGGCTGGCGGGGCAATTCGCATTGCTGAAGCTGCGGAGAGGAAGGGAACACTGAGTAAACCAATCTATGGGGACCTAAGAGAGATTTCTAGCTACGGGGTGGGACAGCCGCTTTCCTTCGTGAATGCTACGGACTGGCTCTGAAGATCTGAGCCGGCTGTACTCTGCCTCTCTGTTCTCATAGCAGCAGTCACGGTCTTAGGAATTTGTGACATCAAAATGGCGTACCACAGCGCTAATTGGGCTCCTTGGAGTGGCCACTGATACATACCTACCTACCCCTGCGTTAAATAAGGCCTGTCTGAACTCATATACAAGGACAAACTTTGGAAAGAGGAAATCCTTAAAATTCAAAATTGAAAAAAAAAGGACAAAATAAACATTATGAAGGTAATGGCTTCCAACATCAAGAACCCTTCCCTGAATATCAACACAACTTGCATTTCCACAGTAAAATAGTGCGTCTGCCTAGGAGTGATCACCCACATTAACGAGGTGTAAACAGCGCCTTAAAATGTAAAATCTGTTACGCTACAGTTTTTCTCCTGTTCACTCTTTTGTGGAGTACAGGGCGTCAGGATATGTCAGTCGAGGGTGTGTTAAATGCAAATAGGATCTATTTTCTAAAACATTGGTGGTATATACCCCGGAGAAGATCTTAAAATTGACCTTAATTCTGCGGCATTTCTTCAATGTTAAAGAAACCATGATTCCGACTATTGAATACAATCTGTAAGAAATATTATCCTGAGTCCCCATTTAGCGAAACTTGTCAGCAATAAAATGAATAAATTCGGATGAGAAACGCTGGAATATTCATTCTGTAGCCCCAGCTATCAACAAGTGATTTCATCTTTTTAGATCCTCCTCAAAGAAGGTCCTGTAGGCCAAGAGTTCTTCGGCAACCAAATGATAAGGGCGTTAGCGCTACATTGGTTGTATTACCGACTGAGGAAAGGATTGAGAAGCTTCGCAGAGGAGTGCTGAAAATTCTGTGTCAATTGAAAGTAAAAGTAAATATGGTCATAATTAAAAAGAAATTTAGTCCCGTTTTCAAAAGCAAAAGAAAGGAAAATACCATCTCTTCGTTTATAATTGGAATGATACCCTCCAAGGTATCGTTTTTCAAGATTTATTGTCTTAAGAAAATTAAATCTCAATTTCAAAAGAATAACAGTCAATATATATATTTGAACCGTAGAAAAACACGCAAGATCCTACTAGACTGAGCAATGGTCAAGACTAACGCTCCAAAGCCCAATTGCAGTAAACTATACAATTTCTCCGATCAAAATAATGACTTTAATGCAAAAAATCTGGTGGTCATTTTCGAAGATTCAGCTACCAATTCTTGTAATCCACACAATCTGCCCCCGGGCCAAACTACAGACTCAAGAGAGAATCAAAACACTTTTACACAATTCAATGATTGCTCGGCAATCTGTTATGGCTTGAGGGTGGTTTCATGCGCGTTTTATTTCAGTTTTTCATAGTTTCAATGAATTATTGGAATTGATTCGTCTGATAACCTACATTTCTGGTCTAGGAGAGAAAGATGCATTTTTATGTCTATTTTTGGATTTATATTTGTAACACTTTGAGTGGAATTGTCTAGAGAAATCAAGGTTAGAGACAAAAAGATTTTATAAATAGACCAAAAATATGCAAATATTGGTAGTGAAAAATGAGATTGATTTTCATTCTATGTCGAAGACAGATTAACAGATTCGAAAATTGAGAATTTATAGTAAATAAGACCTTTTATATGATTGAGTCGTTGGTGAAAAGATGCATGGCGCGAACACTGCGATCGCAATCATATAATATCCGTGACATAAATTTATCTTTGGCCCATTATGCTAATAACACTTAAACGGGATATCAGAAATATTTAATAATATTCCGTCGGGCTCTCATGTTCTGCTTCTTCCAACGATTCCAAAAGACTTTTAAGCGTCTGTACTCAATTGTTACCTGAGCGAAGGTAAGACCTGGTAGCATAGGGACCCAGGTAGCTCTGTGTTGACTAGTTGGAAAGCTTTCTTTTGGTCTACGAAATTGCGGGCAGCCTCCTCCTGTGATTAATACTCCAAATCTCGAGGAGGAGATTTGTGAGTTCGTCATATAGATGCGCTTTCTTTGAATCAAAGACGATACCCAAAACCGGTAGAGTGGTAAATAAGCTACATTCTCATGGATATTCCGATATCCTCAGTGTTTCAACCTGAAGATTTCCTACTTTCATGCCTTTCAAAGATGATAAAATAAAGTCTTTAGATAGGGATTCGACAATAATGAAAGAGATTTCATTATTGTCTGTAATCGTCTGCAGGGTTCAGTTTTCACAGTTATATTGCTGGACTTACATCCTTATCGACTCTTACCACAGTAATTTTTTGTTTGGGTACTGCTAACCTAGTACGTCAGAATACAATGCCCGTGTACACATTAGTGACAGAGCATCTATGTTAAGGATCCAAAGTATTGCCGAATGCCAAACACGACGGTCTTCCGTGCAACTGTTTACCGAATAAGCTGAAAATAGTTTCAGGGTATTGCACAGGTATTTTTTTCTGCCTCTTAATTTCACTTTTCATTCTCATCTTTTTGTCCTCACAAACCAAGCGTGTTTTTTTTATCACTTTAACGCAGATTAGACCGTCATTTTAACACAAATCGTAATTCTCTCAAATCTAAGTCCCAACATTCCCGATTTCTTCCTTTTGCTTCAAGTAAAAGTCGACGAGATATGGGTTTCTGAATCAGCAACGTACAAATTTAAAGAAAAAAACCCCGTTGGCCATTCCTCAAGCAGGAACAGAATTTTTACTGATGACTTTTTGCATGAACAGGTAAAGCCATATCCTCTCTGTAAGTCTTCCAGACGTGCGCCTCAATCCTCTGTTGGTGTTGACAGGAATCTCAAGACGCGCTCTTACAATTCGGCAGCACTGAGGCAATGAGATAATGCGATATTAGACACCACAACAGATCTCTGACTCAAAAGACGAGATTTTTTACAAATAACCCATACATCCCAAGAAAAGCCTGTTAGAACTGATATTGTTATGACTATGGAAGATCTAGTTCAGTTTGATAGAGGGAGAACCGCAGCCTCAAGTACTCAGACCTTATGTTATGCCCATTTTATTGTCTCCTAAAAACTCCTACTCAACGGCATCCCGCCTAGAGCGTTCGCAGGCTTTTGCGAATCTGAGAGCATCTTCCGTACTGAGATATCTTCTTCTGAGTTGTCCATTTTTCCATGTTGTAGTTTAAAAAGCAATGCGCCCTTAAAGGATTTACCAGGGTTTTCATGACTCACTTCTCGCCCCGGGTTCTTTCAAAAATGTTCACCTGCCGGCAGAAAATCAAATTAACCCATTCGGCTGCGTGAAACTTACAATTGCACGCTTTGGGAGAGACTGGACAGTGAATAACCATTGTGAAGCCAAACTCTTGGTAAGCCAGTCTCCCATAAGTGTAGAAAAATGGTTTTAAGAATGAACAATAGTCAATTAGCGTTCAGTTTACCAATATCGCCGTGCAAGCATTTGACGAGTGAGCTCTTTTGTTCAGCTTTAATACAAAGGTTTTGAAAGAAAAACGAAAATGTTGGTTACGTTCTAAAAAAATTATTTATCCCCGAGAAAACCTGTAGAGTAAATAAGGCCCTGTCAAAAAGAGAATGGTTGCTAATAGGAATGATTCCAATTCTGCATATTATTACTTCGAGTACTTTCCAAGAATTCCAAACAGTATTACTCCCACTAAGGTCGTTTTTACAAATGTGAACAAGTGCTCTCGCAGTAAAAGGGAATGGGTTTTTTTATCGCGTCGTAATGGATGATAGAAAAAGGACTAATTATAGCAACCCAAAGGAAAAAATTACATGAGGCTGGCCTAGCCGAATATTCACGTTGCGAAAGTTCGGCTGGTATTTGGCAGGACCAGGATGGTGTTACTCATTTTATTCATTATGAACGAAACCAATACTGACGAAAGGTATCGACTTCAACCGATGCGATTGATGCGAGTACTGCGCGTAAAACGGCCACAATGTAAAAAGAGGCACGGAAAAGTGATTCTACAGCATTACAACGCTCGTCCTCACCTTGATGGAATCATTAAATCCTACCTGGAAACATTCAAATGGGAAGTCCTACCCCATCCGCAATATTCCCTAGATATTGCGCCGTCCAATCATTACTTGATCCGTTCGGTGTCACATGGTCTGGCTGATCACCAGTTTCACCCATATGAAAACATGAAAAAATAGTTTGATTCGTGGATAGCCTCAAAAGATTGACCTTTTTACTGTAACGGCCTCCGAGCTGTGCCGAAAAGATGCGACAACGTTGTAGTTAGCGATGAGCAATATCTTGAATGATTCACTTGTAACCATTATTTCACAATCAAGTTGCATTTCCATCAAAAAAACAGCGAAAACTTAGTTACGCACCTAATATATCAAGGTTATTTTACGATCTTTGAGTTCCAATATGGAAAAATGTTCAAAATGACATACATTTGCATAACACATCAAGCTAGTAACAAATCTGCCGCACCGCCAGCGCGTCCGCCACCAGAACCTAAAATCCAAGCAATCGCGGATTTCCCAAATTCCCACAGACTCCTCGCAACTAAGACGTATTCTCGATGTCATTAATTATTATCACCGCTGCATATAGCACGCCGCTGTGCTGCAGGCCCCACTAAATGAGCTAATTGAGTCGTTAATTGAGTTAAAAGTCCAAAATCAGCTGGACACTCGAGAAGTGCCTACTACCACTTGAATCTTCCTGTCATCCATCCAAAGGATAGCTTTGGAAACCGACACTCCAACATGGCTATCGGTGAGAACTTGGATCAACAAAGGGCAGACAGCAAATGGGTCCCATTAGGCTTCTCCGCGAAGCGGCCGGAGGCTTAGCGGCGGCATTTCACCAATGACCGCGAGCTTCTCGCCATTTTTGCTGCTAAAAGTATTTCCAACGGATCCTAGATGGACGCCAGTCAGCCAGAGTCAGTCTCCACGCCCAACATATTGAATTGTCAAGCTATAAGTGAGGGATAATCGAAAGATGAACAACTGCCGCAACTCATAACCAGCTCTCGCTTGAAGTTTCACCGACTCGAGTCGGACGGCCAGGCGACCTTAGGTTCTTTTGGCCGAATTTCGGAAAGATTATCTTGCACTGGGCCAAGTAATGGATGCCATGTCAGCTCTCAAAGCTACATCGCCACAATAGAGCAAAGTTTAGTCATTTAAAAACGCATGACACTCGCTTCGATCACATTCTCGTGAATCTCATCAAGCTTCCTCTTTGCGAAGGCTACGGAAGTTGCCATGCCATAATTAACACGAGGTCCAGTCCTGGATCGCACGGGCCACAATCGATCACTGGATATATATTTCTGGAACGCCTCTGCACATCACACCTAAGTCATCAAGGTCGCAAATTTTAAACTGGCATCCCCGTCCAGCTTAACCACTTCAAGGGGGCGAAACACGCCTATACAACATCTTGTTACCTCCACGGCAAGGCTCCCTTAAAGTACATGCCCAAGATTCTATGGCTCCGAGAGCTTCGAGCAGTCCTCGTTGAGCTACGCACCACTTTCATAGAGGATCTGCAAGTCTCTCCAGCTGGAATGATTTTCGGCTCATCGCTCCGTATTTCGGTGCTAGCGGCTAGGCATCAAGAAGCTGTTAGAGTAGTCGTATACCGGCTCGCATCGAGTGCCAAAAAAGGATTGATGCTCGAACATTCATCGTAGACGTTAACGAGATTGCAAAGACCCTCTCCAAGGACCACCTGAAACCTGCTAATCGGGAGTGGGCAGACGTCCCATTCCCATAATTTCTACCATCTCACCCGCCGAAGATCCAGTCACCTCAGTCGCCGAAACCACCGCCTATTAATTTACACTATTCAGATCAATAACTGGCTCCATCGGCTTTTCGGCATCAGAACATCGCGCCCCCTAAGAAGAGAGTCAGGCGAAGAGCATTGGGGAAGGAATAGCTGTGGTGCCTCCAACGCTCCCACCACCAGCTCAGCACTCCCAGCGCAAGCAAACGTTGGTCCCTCACAAGGGACTACTAAAACTCTAAAAATGCATCTTTTTCGATGCAGTTTCAAAAGTTGTAACTTTAGCCAACTGAAGGTCGCCAAGTGGACATAACTTCATTCCATTGGCTCGGCGCCAATTGTTTAAAGTTTCCCGGCATCACACATCTCGGACCAAATCCATCATGTTCTGTATAAACTTGACAAAGCACAGCAGATGCTCCATTCACCCACCTTCCATCGCTTGACATTGAAACGGTTCAAAGGAAAATAATTGAAATACAATCATATGTCATTTTATTTGAGTTTTATCATCATCACCGCATATGTGTATATAAATAGGTAAATAAAAAAAAATTGTTATATTTACCCGCGATAAATATTTTTAATACAAAAAGTTTTATTTGCCAAGTGTTTCTTCATATTTTCTTAGTGTTCCTCCTCCGTCTTTTTTCCAGTTTCTTTTTAGAAAAATATCTCAACAATTTACGTTATTTCTTGCATGTACTTTTATCGTTATGAATTAATGATGTGTGGTTTTGTTTATTTTATTGTTTTTATTTTATTTTATTTCCTTACATCAAATTGTGTTTCTTTTCTAATATTTTTTCTTTTGTTTTGTTCATTTTTGTTTTCTCCCTCGACTTTTCTCAGGCAGAAACGGTAGCTTATGACTGATGGTTTCGGATTGGTCGGTTGGCCGGTTAGTTGCTAGAGTTATATTAGTTTAAAAATAGAACTGAGCACCTGAATAAATTATCTTGAATTTGTCATTTTTTTATTACTCCGCCGCGGAGATGGTGGTTTATTTTTACTGTTCTTTCATTTGAAGTGATGGCGTGCTTCTAGTGCTGAATTAGTTGGGATTTTTTTACAAAGAGAAAATTCGATGGTTGTGTTTTTTGAGTGAAGATGGAAATTAGAATATTTATACAAGTTTGAACTTGAAATCACGCGAACATACATAGTAATTTCTAAGACAGGCCGGTTCAATTTGTATTTTTCATTTTCAAAAACGAAAATGTTTAGGTCCCAAATTCAACCTTTCCAAACATCAATAACTCAAGTAGAAAATGAGGCAAATCCGTAGAGTCAAATAGCCCCACATGTCCACGTACGGAAAACAAACAGATCGTTTAGAAGAAGATGAATATTCATTAACTAGAAACTTTGAGAATACTTCGACTATAACGGACAGTTTTTTTTCATTTTATTAATTAGTTTTGGTCGCCTAAAATGAACTTTCCTATAATCAGTTTCCTGAATAATCTGTTCTAATGTTTTATCTTTTATTTCTGCTTACTATATATTGTGATTTAAATATGAGAAACTCGTCTGAAACGTGTAAAAGGTTTGAAACCGTTCAAATGTCCTCAAATTATGTAAATTAGATGAGACAAATTTTAAGCAGTAGATACAAAATTATTTAAATCTTTTCACTCGAATTTAGGTAGCAATTTCCTATTTCTAAGATTAACTTTCAAAACTTATGAGAAAAGTAGAAACCGATTACCTGACGGAAAATCTAATTTTTCTCTTTTCACGAGGCTAATCCAATCAACATAAGAGACCATCGCAGCCAAGTTCGATCGAGAAATCAGAGATGAGCAGTTTCATTTTGTAGTGATGACAGTTGACAAAAAGGAAAAAATCTATTTCCGGTGTGGAGAGCAGTGGTTTCGTGGCGAAACCATTCAATGGATATCTCCCCATTTATATATCCGCATAGGAACCACTGAATATGCAACGATAGACTATGCCAATATATACGTAGAACTATCAATTAAGAGGGCTTAAATTCCCTGGAGGTCACTAGCAGTCGAGAATGAAGTAAGGCTCAAGAGGGGCAGCATACCCCTTTGCAAACATTCAAATCAACTTGAGATGCCAGCAATGCCAAAGCAAGAAATTTTTCGAATGCTGCTGAGAAGGGAGATACCTCATCGAGGACCATTCCTTGGAGCCACATTGTGAACTGCGCAAAGGCCAGAACGTGTGAATAACTAGCAATTTTGCATGTAGCGGCAAATGTCCGATATATAGGAGATAGCCACTCTTCAGGTATCGGCTATGATTAGTGACGCTCCCGAGGTACATAAGCAAGTAGTTGGCATTGTACCTGTGTCCTAGGTAGAGAGATTTTAAGAAAGTTGTTCGGTGAAGAACAAACCGAAAGTGGCCAGCACACGTCGGTACGCATTGGCAGTACTAGGAGTCGTTGAAAATTAGCTGCCGACGTCGAGGGCATGATGTTAACCTGGCTCTGCTAATGTGGTAGTTGTGGCGCTCACCAGGAGCCAACCACTCCAGAACCCCGGTCGATAAGTTCCGGGATTTATTAAGTCTACGTCAGACCCAAGGAATTGAGGTAGGGGCACCTGATCATTGGCGACAACTCCCTTGCACACGATGCGCCGATAGGAATCCCATGGATAATAAAAAAATCCAAAACAAAGGGAAAATCAAGGAAAAAGGATGTGCTGCGTTGAGAAACAGTGCGAAAACACCTCGCACGCTGCAGTTCAGCGAACGAGGAATTGCGGCTTGAAACACTCGTCGTGACACCAGGGTATGCACGGTCAAATATAAAGTAATGCGATTGTCGATGCAGAAATGGTAACTCCTGTAATCCGCAGTGTCCCTGTTCACTCCCTCACCGACACCGATGGGAGTAGTTTACTACTACAATAAAAGTGTCCAAAAATACATAAAGGTGGAAGTAATTGATGGTAACTCTCCAAGTGGTAATGCTTTACAGACTTCGAATCCACCCCCAACTTTGAGAAATCAGGTCGTGATCAAGGCAAAGATTTTGGAGACCTCACCGAAGTCATGTTCCCCCATCCCCCTAGAGAAATTTGTGAAAAACAGGCTTTCCACTTCGGTGAAAAACCTACACCCAGTGTCTACGACACGGTCAGCCAGAGAAGATAGCACAAGAACTCCCATAATAAGAGGAACTAGAAAGCTGACTACGGCTGATCTGTAAGTGACACTGTTGCCAATTCTTCC
Organism: Hermetia illucens; assembly: GCF_905115235.1. Taxonomy (NCBI): domain Eukaryota; kingdom Metazoa; phylum Arthropoda; class Insecta; order Diptera; family Stratiomyidae; genus Hermetia; species Hermetia illucens. The sequence goes on along the minus strand of NC_051853.1, from coordinate 59,947,879 downwards.
AAAAAACGGAAGAGGAAAGCTCAGCAGAAGGAAATTTCAGGCATAAAGAAGAGGAGACTACAGGCCTGCCTGTCAGAACCTTTTGTTTCGCCTCTACCAAGGAAAAGCGAAAGAAAGGGAAGCTGGTAATTTGGACGCAACTGGTCTAATTCCTGTATGTCGAAACAAATCCATACAGACCGGACACCGTGAACATGGAGGGTCTCCCAATCGGCAACAGCGTAAGGCAATGAGAAGGAAGGCGAAGTTTCTTGAGAATAAGGACATGGGGGTTGCTACAACACTAAGTATGGCGATATCTTGAGAAATCGGACACAATAAAGCGGAACTTTCAGCAGAAGGTGAGGGCAACGTGGCATCCCCAGTGAAATCCAAACTGGACGCAGAAGACTTGTGGCGCTTTTCATATTAAACTGAAATCCACACTGGACGCAGAAGACTTAGTGGCGCTTTTCATATTACTATACTTATGTCTACAAACTTAAAGATTAGTCAAATTAACCTGCAACATGTCAAAGCTTTTTCCTATCTACTGCTATCAAGGCTGGTGAAGTATTACAACTGACTTTATGTATTTCTGGTACAAGAGCCATTGATTCGTTTTAACAAAACCTGTGATATTGGATTAGTAAATGAAACCAGGGTCTTCTTCGATGAGAGAGAGCACGAGATATATGATTCTTTGTGTCCTCCACTGACGGAAGAACCAAGGGATCTGGTAGTGTATGCAGAATCAATTGGCCTTGAACTCTTTATAGGTTGTGATGCGAACGCTCAATATATATATTTCTTGGGGTAGTAGCAAATGCAACCCCAGAGGGGAGGAGCTATTTAATTTCATCACTTCAGCTGACTCATGACTGCAAGGTGGAGCTCCATAGGCGACTAAGAACTCCTTTCAAGATAGAAGATCAATTGGAAACCATGAATCGCTGACTTTTAGAGTGTTTTGAAGAGCCTTGTTCTATTTCCCGTGGCCAAACCGGTAAAACGGTTGTATGGTGGAATCGAGAACTGCAAAGACTCAGGGAAGCCAACCAGACCACTTCTGAATCGCGCTTGTAGAAGCAATAAGAATTAAGACGGAAGTTTAAACATTCCGGAACTCACAGCGTGTATACAAGAGGCTCGTAAAACTTTCGAAGCGAGACTCCTTTATAACATACTGTGAAGAACTGAAAGGAGAAAGGGAGACTTCCAGTCTGTATAGAGTCCCCAAATAGGATGAATCGGCTAAGTTGGCCTCTCTTAGAAAACCCGATGGAACTTTCACAAACTCCAGAGTTGAGTCTATACAGGCTCTCTTGAAAGTACACAATCCGGGAGAACAGATGTCAAAAGTGGGAGGAAGAGAATTGGCGTTCTCGGCTAACCTTTCAACACGAAGGTTTTGCAAGGGGAATTGGGACACTGCGAGAGCGACTATCATCAATGAAAAAGTGAGAGCTGCTATACTGTCCTTTGAACACTTCAAAGCACCTGGCATGGATGGCATCTACCCAGCGATGCTAGGGGAGGGTATAAAGCACTTAAAAAAATTTCTAAGAAATATATTTCGAGGATGTCTTGCTACTTGGGCTACGTACCTACCTCTTGACAGAAAGTTAAGGAAGTCCTCATAGCTAAACTCGGGAAAGAAATCAACTTAACACCATTTTCGCTGAAATTTCTGAAGATACTGGCTGAGCATCACATTCGTGAAAAGACGCTAAGGTCGCACCCACTAAATGAAAACCAATACGCTTACAAGCGTAGAAAGTCCTGTGAGTCTGGCTTCTCAAGATAGAGGACACAATGAGGCTGTTCGTGGACATTGAAGGGGAACACGAGTATACACCCGTGCAGTGAAGAAAGGAACAAGTTGTTCCCGAAATATCGATATTTGCTTAATAAAATAATCACTACTAGCGACGGTGTTACGTTTTAATTCCTTAAAAATTTTCCCTAGAAACAGCGCAAATCACACATTGTTTATTAAAGGGGCGTTTGACTGTGCACCTTTTAAAAACTCTGTAATACCGCCAGAAAGCATGGTGTTGATGAAACTTTAATTAAGAGGATCTATGCTATGCTAACGCGGAGACCGCTTTGTGCAGTTTGGTTGATCGCTACCTAACAGCGGAAGCGACGAACGGCTACCCTCAAAGAGGTGTGCTATTGCCACTCCTGTGTAGTATGTTGATTAACTCACTACTTTGCGAACTGCAAAATCTGCCATACACGATTAAGTTTATGCTGATGACGTGGCTGTGCTAGTTGCTGGTGGAGATCTCGGAACACTGTGTGGGCGAATCTTTGCCTCGACGTGGGGACTTAGGTCCCAGGTAGTAATGTGGATATATTGCTTCCATTACGCAAATGCTCGTTTAAGCATCCGTATGTGAATCAAAATTTTTCGCTGCAAACTAGCCGCACTGCAAAGAATTGTGTGTCTGGGTATTACCGGCGCCATGACCACTACTTTCTGCGCTGCTCTAAATGCATTAATCAAGTTGCAATCTTTGGACTTATTTGTTTGCCCACTAACGGAAATGCTGCGAAACATAAACGAGTCCGGGATATTCCGTTAAACGGTGGAAGCGAGTACAATCGACCACTACGATCTGAGTGTTCAGAGGCTTTGCCCCTCCCCCACCTCTCACACACACGGACAAGCACCTCCTCTGTTTCAGAATGAAACAAAGAGGAGATTGTTGAAATTGGGCAAATTGTATTGAACTTAGGCCTACTGCGAACCTAACTTACTGCCTTTCTCGGAGCTGAAAAGGAGAGGCTTATTCATAAATGCGCAAGCAGTCTTTAACCTACCGCCAGAAACTGGAAGAGTTTTTCAGGCGGATGTGGACAGCAACAGAAGGCCTGCTCGAAGCATCGTAAGTGCCATACGGATCGCAAATAATCCATTACAATTAGGAATTAGGAAAAAACGAGGAGATAAAAAAAGAAAAACAACAGGAAGCAACCCCCCGCGCCAGTAGAAAACTATCCGCTTAAAATCAAGCCAGATACAAATGGTGAAGCAACAAAAAAAATCGATGAAACGAAGGGAAGCTAGACCGCCAGCTTTGTTCATTAGGCCGATGGAAGGCAAAACCTTTACGGAAGTCCTCGACGAGATCCGCTACAAGATTAGACCCGTGGACAGGGAAGCAATCACGTTTCATATGAAAAACGGAACTGGCAAAATTCTCATTGAATTAGATCTGAAGACAACAAGAGGCTACTTGAAGGGAAGGCTTAAGTCTACCCTTTGTTCTCTTTCAGAGATTCTAGCTCACTGAAAAGATACTACTGATACCACAGATACGCCTCCAATCTTCAATCATCCAAGCCTTCTTTGAAATCTTAATTATCATCCCCTTCTTCTAATCCCTGGAAAAGGTCTCGAATTCTCAGAATTTCCGTATAAGAGGAAGTAGCAGTTCTGCAGAAACTGCAGGAGCAGCGACGAATAACTCTGTGGGGAGATCGTCAAACCCAACGGCTTTACTCCGTGTGAGTGCATTGATCATTTAAGCAGAAAAACATTTATGAGACCTTTCATTTTATACGAACCTAAACGCTTTCCCCTAGCTACGGTTACGATAAAGGGTTTGTAATTAAATATGGCCTGTTCATCCAAATTGAGCAGGCAGCGCGAGATTTTGGACTGTACATTAATGGAAGTAAAGCGAAATACGTGGTGGCAAACGCAACACCAAAAACAGCAGCCTCCTTCTTCCATCTATTGTAAAAACAGAAGACGTGATACACACTGCCTTCAATGGAGCGATGTTTTGGGCCAGTATGCCAAGCAGCTAATAGGGATTTTGAATTGGTGGACGGTTTGTTGATTTTCGTTTGTCAAACAAATTGACTTTTTGTTGCCGACTTCTTATCCCAAACGCAGTTCATAGCCCGTTAGTACCCGAAATAACACTTTGCCAGGACAAAATATAATCAATACTTTTAATTTTTAACAAATTCATTTATGACTGATGTGATCCAGAAGTTGAACAAGCGAACATAAATAGCGCTGCATGTTTGATTCTATATTGAGGAGGAAGAGATTTGTGAATTGAGTGAACAGAACCCTAAAATCCTAAAAGAGATTTTCTTCCTATATTAGAAATTCTTTACTGGCGCTAAAGCAGTTCAATTTTTCTCAAACAAGGCTGAGAAGGTACTGACGGTAGAATAGGCATTAGAATGTCGAAATAACAGAAGACAACCTGAGAACTTTTTTGAACTAGAAAGCACAATTCCTCATCAGTCTACATCAACGGAAGGATACATATAATTTCCTTTTAGCGGACCATTAATCCTGATCGGATTGTATTTGGCCCGGTGATCAGCGACGTGTCTTTGAACAAGCCTGTATGCCAATAAAAAGCCCAAGGCAACATAAAAGGGCATAAATAACTTTCAATAATGTTCAATAATGTTTCTTCCTTACACGAATTTAAAAAACACACCCCCAATCAACAAATACCTGCACAATTAGCCAACCCTATGCCCGAACAAGTTATTACCTAGATAAATATTTTAGATTACCTAGACAAATATTTAGACTGTCTTGGGGCCGGTGATTCATCTGGGAGTTCTTTTTGAACCTTAGGTCAAGCCACAATCACGCGACAGCATCCCTCTTCGAGCAAACCGACTAACATATAAATATAAAAAGTATCACAACGTCTAACTTGTTTTTCTAAAAAAAATAGGGACATCGTTTCCGTCGTTAGCAAACTTCCAACGGAGATCGCAATGAACCATGCCATATTTAAGGCCTCCGTAATTCAGTATGGTCCATAATTTACAGGATAACGTAGCCGCAACGACTGAAATTGTAAGCTCCTTTCCAAAATCCGTGAACATATTTCCTGAGCCAAAGGTAAAACCCGCCGGTATGTTATACCAAATAAGAAGCCAGTATACAAACCCCCTTGTGGGGGATGCCGCAACAATCATCATTTTGTTATAACAAAACTTTGGTTGTAAGCAACCTTAGTTTTAGAAAATAAAGCCACTTTAGTTCAGCTTTCTTTTCATTGTCCTTTTCGGTAGTAGACTCGGTTCGACTGGATCTGATTCGCCACTTTTCTGGGTCATAACCTTGATCCGGGTGAGGTTACTGTTTACCGTCAGTTCAGCTGATAGAATAGACGAACTCAAAACCATATCGACCACGGATGTTCCCATTTCCGACCAATTTTCTCCGCCGGTCTATCGTGGGACCTGTAGGATTTAGTACAGTGGAGTAACTCCAGCTATACTTTATTTATGTATTCTCTTTCCTTGATCTCAGTTTTTGATTTTTAATTTAATGAGGATATTACTAAACACATTTCCTCTAACCCCGCTGCTTTATTTAGACTAAGGACAAGCCTATTATATAGATAGCATGAACGATGACTTTCAACGAAACAAGAGTACGAGTATATCGAGTAATTCCATGTTCCATCTTTGATGGTTAAAGGCAAACCTAGTTACAATTTTCAGGGAATTCGAACGTGGTAATGTGATAACCTTCAATGGCAGATTTGCACGATAATTGTCACATTTCCCTCCGACAAAAGTCAACTTCAGATGGACTGCATATTGGCTCACACTGCGGCTTTCCGACGGGCCACTAAAATCTTGTTATGTGCATATATAAGAAAACTGTTCAAGATATCCTATGAAATCGATGAATGATTCCCAGCATGCTTGATTACTTTCCTCCACATTACATGGTTCGGATTGAAACTATTATCTAGCGATTAACAATTGTTAATACGGCGAAGTTTTCGGACCTTCTTAGAATTGGCGCCCAATGTGGGGCATGCAGCCACTATCCTGAAATTCGAAATTTCATGGTTTATTGACGAAGTTCAATCAAGTAGTATTCTAACTGGCGTTGACGACCTACTTAGTCAGTTTGCAAGGGATAGCTTCGTTCTAGCCATTAATAAATCCCAAAAAGTGTTTGAACTACTTAAACTTTGCGTTCAATGGTATACCGACGGGCAGCGCGGTAGTATGCAACCAAGTGTCGGCGGCAACACCTGTACAAATGCACTTAGGTATTCACTGACCTGCATTACCATTTTGCGCTATATTCCAACTAAGGGGTATAACTCTGCCCTTATAGTTGGCGAAAGGCAATTCTAGGCGGTTATTTGACGCGCCTGACCTTGCAATTTGAACCCAACTTGCTCTCTCAATTCAAGGAAGGAATTTCATCTATAATTGATAATTATCTATGCTCGACAAGATGGTATGGAATGCCACTGGGGATCCCCAGGTAAATACACTAGAAACTTTCGGCCCCTGGAATAGAAATTACGAGTGGAGACCACTCGAAACCAAAGCTAGCCATGTGTTCAAAGCTACGGAACATCAGGATTTCAACATTTCATAGGAAACGTTCGAATGTCTGGAATGAATGGAGGGTAATAAACATAAGCAATAAAATAAATGCTGAGATTGAAGATAGTTTTCAATATTACACAGAAGAGAGGCAAGGCCAAGCGAAACCTAACAAATCATCAAATCCGTAAACATGAAACGTACATAAACTTTTTTCCGAAACCCAAACTATATCAAAGCACAAGTAAAACCTCCGAAAACAAATCATAAAACGCTGAAACTCATCCACAAACAATATCTAAGTTCATGTTGTTTCGTATTTCAGTGGCAAGTGTTTGTTTTCGTTACAATTTTCCTAAAAAAGCACGTTCCCGAGTACTCGGATTCCGCTGGCTGGAACCGAGAAAATGAACAATTGCTGCCCCCAACCTCAGGGGACCTGGTATGGATGTGCATTTCAAACATGGGAAAAATATGGGTTTTTAAACATTCAATCGTACCCAGCCGCAGATTCATATAGTATCTGCCTTAATTTCGCTACTGTAGGCCACGTTCGCGCACCCGGCGGACCAAGAAAAATGCCATAAAATCATCATGGAAAAGTTGTAAAAACCGGTGAGGAAATAAACAAAGTAGAAATGGCAAAAAAGCTGTGAATTAAGGACCTGGGCCTGTGGTTCCAGGCCGCGGGAGAAGCCGTAAAATACTCACGTTTATAAAACAATTTCGAGTACTCGCAATCCATGAACGACAGTTTAAGGGTTCCTCGTTCTGCAGGAAAAAAATATGTTTTCGAGATGGTTTGAAAGTTTCGAAAGTTTTAAGCGGGAATTTCTTTACACAACTCTCGCAACTCTTCCCTGGTAGAATTTTTTGCGATCAATTCCCGCGAATTGTTTTGGATTATTTTCCCTGTTCGCGGGAGCTTTTCATCTATTTTCTCGCTTGTATTTATCTAAAATTGAAATTTTCGTCACAAGATAAATGTCGAGTGTTTTTTTCTATTTATTTCGGATTGGGTTCGATTCCGTCCCGTCGTCTCGCCGTCTCAGAGCATCACTTTTCGTATTGTGTATTTTTTCCGCTGCCTTTCCTTCTAGACTTTATTCTGATGAATGCGGCGTGAAGCGGGAGAAACGGCAATGGCAACAGTAGCCAGCGCGTTGTACAACATTTAAAATGAAAAAAAGATCAAACCGAGAAAAGAAATAAAAACTAAAAATAACTTTTTACTTCAGCACAGAAAGTTCACACACAGAAAGCGAACGGACCAACGTTAGAACCGCGCACGGCACTCAATTGGGAAAACGATTTTTCACTTTTTTTTCCTGTAGTATTTCGGGGAATTGGCTCCTGGGCGAAAATATAATTTCCAATTCACAATTTTCTAGTATTTTAGGGGCACCTTTCACTCATCTTATTCAAATATCTGAAAAGGACTCGACACTAGATTCCAAGCTGGTTTCCGTCACCAAGCAATCCTTTTTGTAATCCTTTCACTGCAATTTTTTAGAGGGCGCCGTTAACGGTCACAAACTACTATTCAGGGCCAAGCGTGACGGGGATCGTTAGTACAATTAACCGCGCCGCCGGGACGCATTTGTCATATCGCGCGCAACAATTCGTGAGCCACCGTCTGGTGGGTCATCGTCGTCCTTCTATCAGCTGAGTGTTAACCAACTTCTTCGCCTTGGGCACAAACCACTCGTATGAAACACCACAGATGCCCCACAACCGCGACGAAAACTCTCAGATTAGGAAAATCTCGAAGAGGAAAACGCAGATTTTCCGCGAATCGAAAAGCGGCCAATTCAAGCGGGAGTCTATTAACCGGCTGAACTCCCGCCTTTTCGCACCTTCGTGAAATCACCTGGTGAAACTGTTTCGCTCGACACTCAACCTCAAGGACTAGCACCCGCTATTGCCTTCCACTCGGATCTATTCCTTCCGCTGATCAAGGAAATCACAATTTATTACACTCCGCTATGTAAATATGCACACGAATCGCACGGAAACAGCACATTCCAATTATTACACATTCGGCGGCATAAACATAACTGAGGAGAACCAACAAAGATACAAAGGGGAAAAGCGGCATAAATTTTCACTCGGTCTAGAGAAGAGATGATTTTCCGAAGGGGAAAACGTGCAACGAATTCTCTCTTAAATTTATACCCTAGCCTGTGAAGTCATGGAAGAGAAAGACAGACTGAATCTTGCACAGACGCTCGTCTTGCCAGACTATGTTGCCTCTATCCCCATTCTAGATGGTCCGATACGGACTGATAGCCGTGTGGATAGAGTTGCGTGTACCTATGCATTCGCTCTCTGTTGTAGGTATATCACTTGCAAAGATTAAATTGTGGAAATGATAAAACTAAAGCATTATCTCTTGAAAAACATTTACAGCCACATCAGGTCGCAATCCCGGTTGTGAGAGGTAGAGGTATGGATAGCTTCAATCTGAAAGATCAAAAAACGCCGCGGCGCCCCAAGGGATAGGTCAGTAAAATGAAAAAAAAAAGTTTTGCAATCTAAAAACATACACACTTGCCTCTAAAGGATAATGCAGGCACGCCGTAAACTACCACCGAGTAATTGGATCCTTGACAGAACCACAAAATAAGTGCAGTAATGCTCCATTGACAGCTGTCATTTGATTTTTATTGGGATTTGCCTCTTCGCGTTTTGCTCAAGGAAATTCAAATAAATTTCTGCGGACTGAATTTTGAGGAGAAAAAAAGCAATAAACAAGTCGGGAAACCGGAAGCTGGACGCTTCAGGAATGAAAAGTTTTGTGTATTTCTTAGTAAGTGGCACGTAATATATGCTTATATTATGTGAGAATACCCACTTTCGGATGATATTGACATTCAAAGTCTTGAATTTGCAAAGAAGCGACAATTTTGACGTATTATAACTTTGTTAGTAATAGTACGATTTCCACCAAACCTGGTGAGATCATGCTCTATGTAATACCCTATATTCTTGCGATTTCGTGGTGGTAGCATGAACTTAAGGGAGGTTTTGCAGCCAATTATTAAAAATTATAGTAATATACTATTATATTATTAACTTTATTTGTACAGATATCAGTACGGAAGGTATTTCGGAGCCCAAGCACCATATAGTGGCAACCTCCTGATTTTTTCAGATTTTTCGGTTTGGAAGTTTCTGAGAATGGCCCCCTTAAAGAAATGATCACTTTCAACTCCCCGCACTTCGCACCTTTCTAACAAATGTCAAAACTATGACCGGCTTTAAAAAGTACTAACCGAGACCTTTAATTTGATACCCCACATGACTATATTTGATGAAAAAAATTGTACACCCCCCTTTTGCATGTATGGGGACCCCCCCCCCCCCCCCCTTAAATTCGACGTAACAGGATGTAACTCAGTGTAAACATGAGCGTTCATAGTTCCCACCTTTGTACCAAATTTGGTGTCAATCGTTATAACCGTCTCCGAGAAAAATGCGTGTGACGGACAGAAAGACAGTAAACCGATTTTAATAAGGTTTTGTGTTTACATAAAACCTTAAAAATGAATAAAAACCCACTAATGTGTCTCTCTCGTGATATCTAGACCTAGGTGTCACCAGATTAGATGTTCGAACAAGTTACCCTACGAAAAACATAATAAGAACTAACATCCAATGCAATATATCAGTAAAAAGTATTTTAAACTAAAGAAGGTTCACATAACTGTTTCTTTCTTTAATAAGATACAGAAAAAAGTGTCTTTTATTTAATAAGATACAGAAAAAAAGTGTCTAAAAAACGTTGTGACCGAAACCCACATTGGGCGCCATTTGGAATAAGCTGAAATATGGTTATATATTAGCCTCTAAAACCTTCGAAACTATGTAAGTTGCACATTAATTTAAGCCTCTTTATAGCTTCTGCTTTAACCTCATCTTGGCTTAGCGTTCCCTCCATAGATCCTATCTAGCAGTACTGAAAGTACCGAATTAGTTAGGCAGCATAAAGTCAAAAACAATTGGATCCTTATGATTAAAACTTGACTGTTCCTGCAGGCAAAGTAAAATACTTGCGGGACTTCAGGCAAATCACCTGCGCACACCAAACCCGAAGGGAAAGATCCTCCAGGACATTGCTTGGCAAGAATAAGCCCTAGCGACAGTAACTTTGTCACGATCCAGTTCGATCAATTCACGGCAAACAGTTTAAAGGAAAACTCTTTTAAATTATGAGAACCGCATTACTGCATTGCTTCGAGATCGGTAAATGTATTCTGTAAAACATTTATAGCTAAAATTTACCGAAAAGAGCATGAGCAAGTACCTCAGGCAATATTGCTCCCCCTCAATGATTATAGGAGAAAAGACGATTAATCCTGAAAAGGGTCACTGAACTGCCATGATCCAATGAGTTCTTCCTCTTGCACTTGCCTTGGAGATCCAGAACAGATTCGTATTCCAAAAAAACTCTCAAAACGATTACCTATATTCTGGTACGGTAGACTCTTAATATCAGGAACCCCAATTCCAATTAACCTTAGAACGGGAATGCGAACAACTGATTAAACCAGTATCTCTTTCAGAGATGTATAGGAGTGTCTGCGAGAAACTTCAGAATGGTTACTGAGCTGTCCTTATTCATAAAGTGCTTCTCCTGGCTTCCAAATACAGAATATAATGGGATTAAGATTCTGGAATAGCTTGGTGTCTGCAACAACCCATGACAACTACTTAAATGGTCCAAGGCTATAGACTGGAGGATAGAGCTAGTACGCCATGCGTTTCCCAACAATCGGTTTTCCCCGAAACTAATATAAAGAAATTTTGGGAATAAAGCAAGCTGTTAACAGAAGTGCTGATCACTCTTCTCGCTGGGTGGTTCGAAGGACCTTCAGCTACCTTTATTAACAGAGTACATTATATTGTGGTGACACTACAATCATTCGAACTAATCATAATTAGGCAACAAAGGGATAAGGACATTCTATTGTTGACTGCTACTAGCAATCAAATGGTAACGAGAAGAGAGATGAAATGAACTTACTCTCTCCACTGCCAACCACCACGAGCCGAAAAAAAACACGAAATTGAATCAAGAACCAGGAACGGTACTACATAGCCGTCTAGGGAACTTTCACAGTCCCCATTTCCGAGATACTTAAACCTGAAACGATCAAATCAAAATGAAGGTACGTGAAAATATTTGCCTCTATCACAAGTTCCGAGAGAAACATGGCCCCAGGCGAAACCATCCCTGATCTGGAGAAAACGTTTGACATCTTACCACACAAACCCATTTGGTATGTACTGCGACATAATCTAGCGGCAGAAGAACTCGTCTATTGGATAAAACCACGGTAGAGTTCGTAGTGTGGCAGATACTTTAAAAGCGTTCCACGCCTCTGTCCGTTCATCAAGAAAGTGTCTTGTTTCCTTCCTTTCCTCATTTATTATGAAAACGGTCACGCGGTTTACATAACGTCTCACAAAACAAAGCTGGTCTCAAACAATTTCCACGAAGATGAAATCATCGCCTCATACAGCATGGTTTTCTAAAACTGACGAAAACAGATTATTCGAAGACCCAACTCAGACCGGCATCAGTGTCATTGACACCAGCTAGTCCAGAACTGAGAACTTCGAGTACCTCGGAATGATACTTTCAACCAAACATCTATGATTTATGGCAGCATGAAATTAGATCATATATCAGTGCCACCTGGCCTACTTAGCGGCAGGGTTTTTTCCATTCCTGTGTGGCTTGCTTGTTATGGATCCTGGATGATGAGGGGTCTTTACGCATGGACGCCTTCGGGACAAACTCATGTTCAAAGCTAGGACGACTGGACTAGTTGCTCTCGCCAAGAATATTAAGTAGTACTCTACCAAGGGTGGAAATCCAACTGCTTCCAAGTATCAAATATTTAGGTGTTAAAATATTCCAAACTAATATGGAAATACTATATCCAGGGGCACTACCATTTTGAAAGCATAAAAAATCCACCCCTGGTACTTGAATGGATTCTTAATCTACCTGTCATTCACTTGGAGGTAATATTGAAAGCCGGCAACGACACACACAGATCACCTCTTCCGTGATGAAAACCCACCACTCAAGGACTATCATAGGAAGGTCGCCCTTTTCCAATCAGGACAATCCAATCTGATTTGAGAGGTAGCTACTAGACCAGAGCCCCGGGATAGAGCAATCTCTCCGATGCAATGTGTGATAGTAGTCGATGCAATACTACAGATTTTAGACAAGTGCGGGGTGAAACTGGTAGCCTATGCTGACAACTTGGGGATATTGGTGTCAGAAATGTCTCCCTTCGTTTTGAATGAGATCATGAAGGACGCGTCGAGAAAGATATGTGTTGGCTGCAAGATGCGGATTTGACATAAATGCAACTAAAATAGCTGGTGCTATTTACCACAAAGACAAAGGTACCCGAATTCCACCTCCCGCGATTCCTTCAAATATCTGGGTGTGATTCTGCATCCTAACCTAAATTTGAGAATAAACATAGAACTGAGCTGATACGCCCTCAAGAGGACCTGGAGGAGGTGAAAATGCTGTTGAGGTTCTGTAACTCTGCCCGGCTGATGTTCATAATGTACTTCTTCACGTCCTCGCCCGAAAGTTTATATTATATAAGCAGTTCTGTCTAGTTGTGTTAAACTTCGTGAGCTTGGATGTTAAACAGCGAAAACCTACGGCCACAGTAGCAGCTTAGATGAAATTCCTCCGAAACGAATGTGAATCATTTGGCCTCCCGAAATCCGCCCGTGTATTCAAGGCAGAGGTACTAGGGATACTAAAATCCTGCCTATCGCTAGGGCATCATTCGAGTGCCAAGAATTACATAGACTTTACACTTAGTGGCGATGTCCTAGGCTTTACACTCCTGGCAATGTAGTACAAATAGATTTCATAGCCAGAGGAACATTAGACCGAGGACTGTAAAGAGCAAATCCTCGCTTGGCCACAAGAGCGGAGCCTTACCTGGTCAATTCCTCGGCCCGCTCATTTCCCACATTCCTTGTTCGACAACCTCCGCCACAGCGAACTTCTTTCTTCTAGAATTGTTAGTAGTTCGTTCTGAGCATTCGCGCCTAATGACCTTTTAAAATTCGGCCATTTCTGTAAGACAGCCAAGATTTTCAAAGAGCACAAGAGCTATAGGCTATGAACCAGAGGCCTCTTTCCCAGTAGCTGGAAATACGATTGCTTCTATTGTTTTTCGGATCTTCTGTTGTCAGCCATGACAAGAAGGACTTTCTTATTTCCCAATAATGAAGTGACCCAACTTTATTTCGTATACCAGTTTCGACAATGAAAAATATCACCCACTATCAGCTTTCCTAGGCTCACTATTTGATGAAATCTATTATCCTTCGATTATGTTTTAGTGGAAAAAACCTGTCAGCCAGAAATGAATACCACGATTTTCTTGCCACAAAGCACCTGGGCCTGAGTCTTAAAGAGTTGCTTTCAGTGGCACTCCCTGGAATGAAATTACTGAAATACTTTTGATGAGATCCCGAAGACACGACATAATTTTGCAATGCACGCAATTTGATGCCACCGGGTAGAATAAAGAAACTCAAATTTATCGTCCCCGCCTACCTAGGATGAAAGCCCGTATATACCCAGAAGCAGACGTGAAGGAGTTGTGACAGGGCGATTCAGAAACCCCAATTTCCTGTTGAAAATTATCCAATGAGTACCCTCTCAAGAAGGAAGGAGTGCTGACTGCCATCAAAGGCCTCTAAACGAAATGGTGGTGGGTATGTTAGTGCAGATCTTTCCTGCCATTTGGAAGTGGTAAAAGTTAGTGGTGGCGCCAACACTCGGCAAACCTCAATATATCTTAGACATATGAGAGAAAACAACATAATGCTTGCCACAAAACATCCGGACCAGTATGGCTCTGGCAAGAATAATATGATAGAATGGCCTCGATACATTTGATTGTGGCTTATGGTGCAGGCAGTGCAGAAGAACAGCCCTTAAAATGAGTTTTTCTCCGGGGTTATTATAACATTTATCATCGCAAGAATCTTGACAACTGACATCTTGCCAGATGAAGTTTCAAGCATATACGAGACACGTGAAAAGGTGCGACACCATTCTTGAGATTGTCTTTTTGTTTTTCGGATATGCCTCGTACGATGAAAGTCTAGTTCCCCATCATCGACAAAAAGGTAATCTATTAGATCACAGCAGGAATGGTAAAGCTCAAAAAATGATCGATGGGCTGATCTCTACCATGAAGGAATGTTTACAGAGAAAGCAGAGGCAAATCAATTATAATTTCACCCAATTTCTCACGAAGCATAGAAGTTATTGCGAGTACAAGTTTAAATTGTGTACCTCATCTGATCTTCCCAGAAACTATGAAATTCAGAAGGTCTAAGCCACTAGCTTAGATATACCACTATAATCAACTTCTATTCTCCCTTGTTTCATTGAACCACCTTAGGGAAATTTATACCAGGGGATAGATATAATTTCCTTTGAAAATGGAGGTGCATATATAAGCTTATGTCCTTTAAAAATTTCCGAGCAGAGCTCTGAAATTCCCAGGATTTTGAGGATACTTCCACTAGCACGGAATCTACTTTGGCATTAAAGGAAAGTCTACAAAACGCACCTTAGGCTAATCTTAAGGAAACTATCGATAAGTTTGCAGAATATATATAAACCAGGAACCGTAAGCTGATTATAAACATTTTGTGGTATCCTTATTTCTCAGGAACTTTTAAATTATGAGTATATTCTGAACTAGTACTGTGTCGGAAGTATCCAGTATAGTTTAACAATCAAAGGTTCACAATTAAAGTAAATACAAAAATTAATGAAAGGAAGTAGCTACTGTCCCCCTTTATCTAGTCTACTGTGACGAAATTCATCATAATGTACAATAAACTTGAAAAAAGCGTTTTTCGTAATACGCCCCCATCTAACTGCGAGCCATTACCACAGACGCTTAACATGGGTGATCAGATTAGCCACTCTTAGATGTCAGTCATTACTGATATAATTAAATGTAATAAAGTCATTATAATTATGATAGTAATGGTCCGTCTCTCATCTAAGTACTCACTATTTCAAACAATACTCGACTTTATTCACAGACGAAAATGTTTTTAAGGTTTTGTTTGTCTGTCACACACACTTTTCTCAGAAACGGCTATACCGATTGACACGAAATTTGATGAGAAGGTGGGAACTGTGAACACCCAGACATGTAGTGAGTGATACCCTTCTACGTTGAGATTTAGGGGGGGTCCCCACACATAAAAAAGAGGGGTGTAAATTTTTTTTTACCGAATATCATGTTGGATATAAAATGAAACGTCTCGATTAGTACTTTTTGAAGCCGGTCTTAGTTTTGAGATTTGTTAGAAAGGCGGGGAGTGGAAGGGGTGGAAAGTAATTTCTTTAACGGAGCCATTCTCAGAAACTACTCAACCGAAAAATCTGAAAAAATCATGAAGCTGCCTGTATATGGTGTCCAGGCCACAAAATACTCTCCATATCGATATCTGCTCAAATTAAGTTAATAATAGTATATTACCATATTTTTGGGGATATTGAGTAAAACCCCCCTTAAGTTTATCCTAGAGTTATAAAGGTTTCTAGTAGTATAGAATATAATATGAAGCATATTATCCTCAAAATTGATCAAAATCTTACTATTACTAACATCATCAACCAATGCGACATCCCCATCTCAAGCGGGGCCTGCCTCGTCTTCTTTTTCTACCATAGATATTGCCCTTATAGACTTTCCGGGCTGGATCATCCTTATCCATATGGATTAGGTGACCCGCCCACCGCAACCTGTTGAGCCGGATTTTATCCACAACCAAACAGTCATGGTATCGTTCATAGATTTGGTCATTATGTAGACTACAGAACAATTTGAAAACCGTAAAGATAATGCAATTAGATGTTGACGGACGTACACAGCTAATTTTCAACACTTCTTTATATTTTGATTTCTGCCAAATTATTGTATCTACCAGTTATTGGAGATCGCAACCCACGTTGGACGCCATTTCATTAAATTTGACAACAAATTTTATGGTTTTTATTTAAGAACATTTGATCTGTGTAGTCTGTAATCGTGACTTCATTGCGACAATCGGGAATGTAACAATGTGTGGAATAGAGAGCGTCCACACAACCTCTTTTCCATTCTGTTATTGTATTTCTCCTTTTTGGTTTTCAATGAGACTGTGCCTCAGTTGCATTATCAAATGCTATGCCAGTGATAAGCCTACAGCAGCGAGCAGCACAAAGACGAAGATAAATATCCATGACGAAGTGAAACTTTAACTCGGGATAACAAGATCTGGCCCTGACGATCAATGCACTTAATCATCGTCATTTCGGATTTTTTATATGCTATTGTTCCCTGTTACTTACTCAGTCATACTCAGGTCAAAGAGTCATTGCTCGGTTTGGAGCCCATCTCTTCAAAGAAAAATTACTTAGAAGCACTCCAACACACGACTACAAGTAGCCCGCATACTATATGGCTTCAGAATAAACCTCTTTTGTATTCCACTTTCATTTTTAAACTTTCAAAGTCAATTAGAAAACTATTATCTGATACAATATGGTATAGCTTACAATAACACTTAACGCTTCTGGCAACACTAACTGACTTTTATCTGAAATCTCTTCAAACACTCCCATACATAGAAACAGATACTCGTATTTCTAAAGAGAATGGCAAGTGAAGATTCAATTTGAAATCTTTTAATTCTATAAACATGACATGCCCCGCCGTACGCACACAGCTTTTATCTTATCGCATGACTCCTCGCCACTTTTACCTGATCCTGATTGGATTCAACAAGGGGCCGATAGCCGTACGGTCGGTCCTCCTCCCCCTCCCTCCTAGGATCAAAGAGACTGCGAGTATCTGAATCCGTGCCGAGTATCTGTGAATGCCCTATGTTCCCGCATTCACCAGACAATTCAATTTCCGCCGCCGTAGAAAAATTAATAAACGCCTTTACGCGAATGCACGGAGGAAGCAAGGAATCTCACAACCTGTCCCTGGGTGCCTGCGTATCCTTGAGCATATCCTTAAGATACAATCCCGTGGGGTGCGATTCGGGTGCTGCTGCGGGAGAGCATGCGTGCACTGGGTTCGGTGTCGCGAGCGTACGAGACAAGTTGAACCAAAAAGTAACGGAGCGAAGCAACAATGGCATTGCGGGAAGTATCTGAATGTGAAGCTGGGACGGTGAGGAATTCAGTAAGAAAACGTTTAAGACAAAGAGAACGGAGCGCCTTGGTAATGTGCAAACTTTGCTGGGATCGGGCGCTCTTTGTCCGTATGTTCTACTTCGTTTTCGATTACAAACTGATTTTATTCAATTTTCCTCGAAGCGAGTGTGGAGCGCGTATGGCTTGGGCGGTTGAGCACGGGGGCAAGCATTAGCACAGGTAGATTGATGGTGAGACACAATTAGGCGTTTGTTTGGATCCCTGTGCTTCGTGAATGAATTTGTGGATTTCTGGGAAGGCTGAGCAATTCTAAAGGTGGCCAAGAAAAACAGAAATCGCGAAATGGCGGAAAAAAACCTTAGACTGGTTGGGATGGGATGACTGGTGAAATGTGTGAAGCAATCTGATTATGCCAAATGTCATTATCTTATTTTTTTAGGATTAGCTTCCGTTTTTTTGAAAAACAGCAATGATGGAAAGCTGTTGCTATCAGAAGGATAGCAATTGGGAATGGATGAATAATGAATAAGATGGCACAGAAAAAATTAATTTCAAAATATGTCAATCCCACAACAAAAATTGGTTCGCATTATTAATTTTTAAATTTTTCTGTGAAACAAAACCTTATTGAAATCGATTCAATGTCTGTCTGTCTATCCATCAGCCTGTCACACCTGTCACACCCGATTTACTCGGAAACGGCTGAACAAATTGTCACAAAAGTTGGTGAGAACATGTGGTCTGTGTCCCCCTTTACATGCAGTGAGTGGCGCCACTTTGTGTTTAGTTTGGAGGGGTCCCCATGCATGCGAAAGGAGGGTGTAATTTTTGTTTTCAAAAAATATGGTCAAGTGAGGTATCAAATGAAAGGGGCTGAATAGTACGCGAAACTGGTCTTATTTCTGATATTGGGTAAAACATAGGGGAGATAGTGCTCGAAATGTGTGCCCCAAAAAGTGAAACAGGTCTCGTTCTCAGAACTTATCCAACCAAAAAATCTGGAAAAAATCACAGTGATGCATCTATGTGAAATCTAGGCCTCAAAATACATCCCGTTGCGAAATATGCACAAATAAAGTTAATAATAGTATATTGCCATGTTTTAGAAATTTACCGGAAACCCCCCCCCCCCCCTTAAGTTCATCCCAGAAATACAAAATTTGGCAGCAGTATAATATAGGACCTAATTCTAAAAAGTTTGAAGGCAATCCAACTTAACAAAGTTATAGAAGGTCAAAGTTTCGCATTTCAGGTAAATTTATTGCACTCTAAGACTCATATAGAGTGAACTTATTTGAATGGCGGGGTTGATGGGGACGTTTTAGTTTTCCATTTTTGGATTTTTTTAGTTATTTGCATATCAGTGTCAATTGTCTGTTTTTTTTTGTTGTGATGGGTGAGATCAATTGAGAATACCTCACGAAGCACATACTGCTACTACACTACTCAGGGGCTGAGCGAAAGGAAAGATTTTTCCGCAGCCTATATAACGACAAGATTTATGAATGAATTTGGTTGTACATAAAATTCGTCTCAATAAGCTGCGATGAGCTGGTCACCTAATCCAACCGGGAAAGTGTATAGGAACAATATTCATAGTAGAAATGGAAGACATAGCCTAGATTGAATGATGATGTAAACCAGGACGCCAGACAGCTGGTAGGGATATCGCAATGGTGGATCTCGCCGGGATATTTAGAGTTTCTTATTAAGGGAAGCCTATACTGAAAGCTGGGCGGGCCATTAATGGTTGTATGCTACTGACTCGCAATGAAATCGAACCCTTTCTGAAAGGGTCATAATTCGTAAGCATTCGTAAAGGCTGAATTGACATCCTTGTGGCGGTGCCCATTTTCTTTGAGTGCGAAAAATGTAAGTTCATCCTACTAATAATTTCATTGACAATGGTACAATTGGCACCAAACTTCGTTACACATATTGATATGGCGTGTATGTATATACCTTTAGCAAGAACATCCGCAGATCGGTTTGTGAAACTTGCTTGAGAAAACCTAACTGAATATCAAGATATTAATCAAGCCTACCGGGCAGCTGCCAAGAACTAGAAGACGAAGAGTTGAAATAAACTAGCGCTTCTTCAACATAGTTCGCAGGAATGTGTTATAAAAAATAGGACCAACATCTGGTTGCCTTACTACTTACAGTTGTACAATTCCCATGACAGAAGTGGAGCAACTTCTGAAGTGTTACCACTGCCATGGACGGAACTGCATATAAGGACGGCAGAGTTCATCAGAAACCAAATCAATATTCAATACCCGAGAAGTACCTCCACTTTTCACTTCATGCTCAATCAAAATCAGCTTTTTCATTCAATCTCTAACCCCAGAGACATGACAGACTATCTTTGCAAAGCCCAAAGCCTCATAAAGGAACTCAAAAACAAGTTGTTCGTTTTATGCTATAATAACAGGAAAATCTACAGGGCGGAATAAAAAAGATGACTTAGAAACACTTGTTTCCAAAGCTATTGCTAAAGACAGATACATTGCTTATGGAGCCTAGCTGGGAAACAAGTTAGAGGAACTGATGTCATCTCCATCCGAAGTTGAAATGAGCCATTTCGAAAAAAGTATGTTGCCCAAGCTGGTTACTACTATCTCTTCTTGTTTTTCTTCAGCCTTTGTCCCGTTTCGCGCGGGATCGGTTTTGCCATTTGGTTCTATCAAAAGTCTGATCTGGATGTAATCGCGACGCTTTCAAATCCCCAACCAGCGTATCAAGCCACCGTTGTTTCGGCCTGCCTTTTGATCGCTTACCATCGACTTCGATGTTCAGACCAATCTTGTCTCGTTAACACGAATTACGTGACCATCCCATCGAAGCTGCCTCTCTCGCAATTTTTCCATGATCGGTGCAACTCCATATCGATCGCGGATATCCTCATTTCGGATGTAATCAAAACGTTTCACGCCACTAATCTAAGGCAACATCTTCGTCTCCATTACTGCAAGACGCCGTTCACTGTCTTCTTTTATAGTCGGCCAGCACTCAGAACCATAGAGAACAACAGGACAGACGACATTGCGGTAAACGTTAGATTTCAAACGTCCGTTGATAATCGTTCACAAAGAACACCAGTTGTAGAACGCCACTTCATCCAAGTTGCGCTAATGCGTGAAGCAACCTCAGAAGATATTTAAGTCGCGCAGTTCTGGGCAGGTCACTGCTACTGACAGTGATTGTGCCTCCTTCATGGGGATCGGTCGATTATTCCAATTTTGGACAAGTTGCTGGAGATAATTTTTTGCTATTAGACGCTAGAGAAACATCATCTGTATAAAGTAGTGTATAGGGCGCGGAAAGTTGGATGTCCTGTGATAGTATCCATAACAGGAACAAAGAGGAGTGGTTTGAGGGCACTTCCTTGATGAACACAAACAGAGACACGAAGCGGTTTTGATACACTACCACAATTCGAACTTTGCTTTCCAAATCGTGGTAGAGCAATTGAACCCAGTGCAAGAATTGTTCTGGCACTAGGTGTTGTCGTAGAGCATAACAGATGAGTTCGTGTACCATAAGTCAAACGCTTTCTCCAGATCCAAAAAGGCAATGTAAAGAAAGCGGTGCTTCTCACGGTGTTTCTCCATGAGTAACCACGCAGCGTGTATAGTCCCAGTAGTTCCGCAATTCTTGACAAATCCAGCTTGATTCACGACGCCAGACAGCTTTTAGGGATATCGAATTGGTGGACCTCGGCGCAAAACCGGGATGTCTAGAGTTCCTTATTAAGGCAAGCCTAGACCGGATACCGGCTGTTGCGCCGTTGATGATGATGATGACAGGTAGAACTGCTCCAAATGTTGGCAATGATTGTCGAAGTGGAGAATAAGCCAATTCTTCAGTTGAAATCCGCTCGAAATATTCTCACCATCTATCCGCCGCGGTTTGACGGTCGGTAAGCAAAGTAGTTCATGTCATTAACGCAAAAGAAGTGTTCTATATCCTGCGTGCGTTCGAGTCCATCGTGCAAATACTCCGTTAATTCCACTTCTATGTCACAGGATGGACACGTATTCTGAACATATTTGAACTAATGAATTAGGGCCAGTCAGAATAACCACAACATCCAGAGTAGCTCACCATATTTCCGAACTATTTCTAAGGTAATTAAGAAACAATTCAATCTTCGAGAGATGTCCCATTCCGGTATCGGCTCAAATAAATTTACTAATAGTATATTATCAAGTATTAGAAATTGGATAAAAAAACTCCCCTTGAGTTCATCCTAGGAATACTAAATCGCGCCGACATAGAGAGCAGTACCGTGCATACGCGTGCCAAATTTCATAAAAATCCAACTATTAGTGCCAAAGTTATAGCAGTTCAAACTTGTCAATTTCGTGCGAATTAACAACGTACTAAGCCATACAAATGATATGATGACGTTCGACATGGCATTCGAGTAAAATATTAAAATTCGATTCATGAAGAATCTATTTCTCCCCAGCCATTTTAAGGTTTTGTGTGAAACAAAACCTTATTAGAATCGAGACGGTATCTGTCTGTCCGTCTGTCTGTCACACCCGATTTATTCGGAAACGGCTGGACCGATTGTCACGAAAATTGATAAGAGTATGTAATCTGGTGTTCCTTTTACATGCTGTAAGTGGCGCCATTTTGTGTTAAGTTTAGGGGGGGGGGGGCTCCCCATACATGTGAATGGAGGGTGCAAATTTTTTTTTCACAGAATGTAGCCATGTGGGGTATCAAATGAAAGGTCTCAATTAGTACTTTTTGAAACTGGTTCAATATTTGACTTTGGGTGAAACGTAGGGGAGTGAGGGCTCAAAATATGACCCCCAAAAAGTGTAACAGGTCCTCAAAACCTATCCAACCAAAAAATTTGAAAAAAATCACAGTGGTGCATCTCTACTAAATCTAGGCCTCAAAATATATCGGGTTCCGATATCTGCACAAATAAAGTTAATAATAGTATATTTCCACATTTTAGAAATTTACCCGGCACCCCCCTTATGTTCATGCCAGAAGTAGAAAATTCGACATGCGTGTAACGAAGAAAATAATGCGCAGTTTGGTCAAGTTTGAAGAAAATCCAATTAACAAAGTTACAGGGGGTGAAACTTCACATTTTTTTGTGAATTTCGTGCACTCTACAACCTGTATGACGTCATCATCACATATTAATTCGTCAATACCACAACGAAATGAGTTCTTTTGAATTGGGTCGCAGAGAATTATTTTGTTTTAGTTTTTTAGTTATTTGTCAACCAGACATGTGTGTATGTAGGTATATAATATATGCGTGCTAATGAACTTTGCGGGTAGTGCCTAATTCAAATAGATATAAGAAGTAAATCGGAAATATGGGTACGATTCATATATATACTTGCATATATGTGCACAGTATTCGAAAATTGACGGTTTGTTTGTTTAGGGTGAGCGGAATATCTATGGCTGTAATATGTACGTATATCTCGTAGTTTGGAAAAATATGAAAGATTATGTTGAATTTGTAGTTATATACGGATAGAAAAATGTGCGTTGAAATTTCCTACATAAGATGAACACAAAACCTTTATACCTGAAGCACGAGCTTCCGGTATTCTGACTTGTTTATATCTGATGTCGGTTAAATTCTTCGTATTTGCTAATAATATTAAACTCAGAGTACGAAGCGTATAAGATTGACTATTATCAATACAAGGCTTTCGATCAAAAAATTTATTTAAATAACTTTCTAAAAAATAGAGATTCATGGAATTTTTAGTTGTGCGACACGGAGCTGTCACGCGCTCGTCACTCCTCACATCTTCTTCGTTTTCTTCAGCCGTTGTGCCTTTCACAAGCGGGATCGGCTCGTCGTGATCGGTTTCGTCATTTTATATTATCAAATGCCTGATCAGGATGTAATCACGAGACTTTCAAATCCCCATCCAGTGTGTCAAGCCACCGTTGTTTCGGCCGGCCTTTTGGTCGCTTACCATTGACTTCGATGTTTAAACCAATATTGGTGAGAATTCTCATTAGCGGGAATTACGTAACTACACCATCGACAACTCCTCTCGCAGTTTTTCCACGATCTATGCAATATCGATCGCGGATATCCTCATTTCAGATTGGATCAAAACATATCACGCCACTAGTCCAATAGAACATCTTAGTCCCCATTACTGCAAAACGCCGTTCATTGTCTTTTATAGCAGGTCAACACTCAGAAGTATAGAGATACGTCGATCACAAAGAACACCGGTTGTGGAATGCCACTTCATTCAGATTGCGTTAGGGCGTGAAACAGTTTCATTACGCAGTTCTCCATTTCCTGATAGCATTGATCCGAGATATTTAAATCGCTTAGTTCTGGGTAGGTCACCGCCGCTGACAGAACTGAGCGATTTAAATATCTCGAGTCAATGCTATCGGCCAATGGAGAACTGCGTTATGCTCCTCACATAAGGAAACACAAAACCTTTTATACCTGAAGCGTTAAGCCCCCGGTTTCCCGACTTATTTCGTTTCTTCTGCCTTAATGTTTGATTAGCTGTTCGTTGGAAATTTTCTCTATTCGTCCTTATGCTTCGCTCTAAATGTTGTTTGATGCCGGGATTCACGTCCAATGATTTTTCCTGCTGTTGTTTTGATGGAACGTTTTAGGTCATACCAGGTTTTCCCGTAGGAATAGTGTGACGCGTCTCTACCAGAATTAATCCCAGCAATAACAGCACCATCGCCTTTTCATTTACTATTTGGGCAGTTCTCCACCTTCAACTGTTCACAAAGTTAACCCCTCTCAGTATTCGCCCTGTTGATGGTTTTAACGGAATTTTTGAAGCAATTGTGCCAGCATTCACAAAATTTGTATTTCTCTTCCTTTCGAAGTGGAAAACTATTCCCAATTTGAGTTTTAGCCCAAATCCTTTGTGGGACATCCCAGCAGTCCCAATAAGAACTCACTATATCCGCCGCTCACAGAGCATGCCAACACCAACTGCCGGTTCAACCCCCGGAACGCGGAGCAGCTGCTCTTACACTTCCCAACCGAATTCCAAGTCAACTCTCCGCCGTGAATCGCCGCCGCGCTACCGCTGTCGCCTTCAAGTGGGAAAGAGCCGTTTTTCCGTTTACTCGGCCTTTTACCACCTTTTCCATGTCGTCATGACGTAACTGTAAATGCTTGGTCTGTATACGGAAATTAAGAGGTCGCGACACGCGAAAAAGAGAACGCAGACGCTCAAAAGCACGCAATGAGGAAGTAAACAAAACATTTTCGAACGCCATCTGCTTTAGAAAATTCTCACTACAAGAAAAATTCGGATAATTCGAAAAACTTTTGCGGCGAAAATTCTTTTCATATTTCGCCTTTCGCCGCGCGCATTTCGAAGGGTAAATAAACACATCACCCACACCATCGCAACGCCGCAACGCACACATGCGCCTGACCTTAACCTGACACAACGCGGGATAACCCTATGCCGTGCGAGAGAAGGAGACAGCGCCCAATTGGAGTTGATACATGCGCAATCCAGGCCGAATGCAACACGTTTCTCGCGTACGTACACGACCTGTGCACGCGGCGGCAATCAACAAAGCCTGCGGTGGTGTTCGTGAAATTAACAAAGTGTTAGTGACTATGCTTACCCTTTGCAATTTCGGGGCTTGCTCGCTACAAAGACCGCCGCCGGAGCGATGGAGGAGCACTTTCTGGATCGGAAAAGCGCGTCTTCACACACGGACCGGATTGCGGAAAAGTCCGGAAAGGCGACACGGCTCTCGGGCCACAACACCACTTGGGAAAATCTCTCGCGGAGGCAGCCGAAACGGTCGCAACGCAGACGCACGAGACGCGAGGGCCTGGCCTTTGTTTCGGAAATTTACGGCAGCGGCACAAAAATGTCCCCGGAATGCGAAGAATGGCACACTAAAATATTTCCAGAATGCAGAGAACGCCGTCGCGCAACACGAAACCGCGGCGAATTGGAGTCTAGAAAAGGTGAATGGGAGGGTGAATCATCGCGTAGGGGAGTGTTCGTGAGCGGCTGGCGGTCATGTGTCGATGTGGCCATCTCGCTCTGACGCTCGCCAGTGTTTACGGCTGGCTCTCTTGCTCCAATGCAGTGCATGGTCGTCAGCGGATGCGGATGTGTGTGTGGAAGATTGGGTTTCCACACGACGTGAAACGAGTCTCAATCGTAGAAAAGCTGCCAAACCTGTTTTGTCACTTGATGGGACTCAGAATCGAATGTTGCTTGCGATTGGGAGTTGTTGCTCCGCGATATCGGGCGGGTGTTGCCGACCCTGGGGTGAAACTAATTCGCAGGCTCTTGGTTTCTTCTATTCTTTTTAGTAAGTTTAATTTGTTTGTATGCAGAACATTTAATTAAAACGTTGATTTATATATGCAGTTAACAGTTGGATTAACGGCCAGTGGAGACGAAATTAAATCCGCGACCGAACCAAGAAAACGTCGACTTAATGTTAGTGTTGAGATAGATGCATATCCAGATTTATGATAATATACAGAAGGCAAAATTGGCGCGATCTGTGTTGTAATCGAGCTCGAAGCTACCGTACCAGAATATACTAAGTCTCTGACGCCTTCGTATTCATTCCACCGATGCAGATAAGCGGAGTTGAATGGTCCGTCAGACATTTGGTTTTTGGCATAGATCTATAATTCGGTCCTTACCTGCTTTTTCAGATTCCATTTAACTAAAGTCTATAACTCGATAAGAGAGCAAGCAGATGTCGTTGGACGTTAAACTCTCCACTAAATTACTCAGGAACGAAGCTCATTGCCCCTGAGTGTGTGCGAAGCAATAGGTGAGGCAAATTGTAATTTCCCAAGTTCTATTAACAATTTCCCAAATGATCCATAATTTTATTCCTGAGATACAACTCTTATCTTACTTTTCACACTAACACGGAATATCAAATTGCATAAACCGTGATATTGCGTATATCCCAAAAGGAATAAATAAAACAATCCTCAACACTTAGATCAGATCAGGTGAATGTAAGGATCTGGTACTGCGACCAGCTAACTCATAAGATCAAATTAGATCCAGTAAATCAATGGATCATATTCAGAATTAATAGATCAGATCCTTATTTAGCTAACAGCTAAGGAATTTATCGTGCGAAAGATTATATAAGCGACTATAGTTATAAGCCAAGTCATGAATAAAATGAAGTAATTAATAGTTGTAAAGCAAAGATAATTGTAATTGAAAGACATAATAGTGTATTAATAACTAAATATTGAAAAAGTTCAAATCGGAAGTTTTCAATCAAAAGGTTTCGTAGAAAAAAGACCTTAACATATTTTTTCCAGTTTAGCAGTCCTGAAAAAGTTGTAGTTGCACTAGACTGTCGTAATGAAAGGCCGCAGTCCAGATCTTGCAGGTGGCAGAGCTTTGTATCGTGGTTCGATATCGGATAAACGAAACCTACAATAGGAGCTTTTGCCAAAAATCGCTATTGCTAAACTATAAGTATTTTCAATTTCAATCTGAATTAAGACGCTCTTCCACCGTCAAAAGTAGATTTCACCCTTATTTTTGGGAATTAATAACAAAGCAACTACTGAAGATAATCTAATGAATTTTTTTATTTAATTTGTACATGTTTCGACTTCCCCATCGTTTTTCTTACTAGTGTTGGGCATGGGCACGGGATACCGAATATTAGCGCCTTAGTGGTCTGATCATATTTAATATCATCATTAGGTCTAGGCCTGCCTTAATAAGTAACTCCAGACATACCGGTTTTAGGCCGAGATCCACCAATTCCAATTTCCTAAAACTATCTGACGTCCTGGCATACGCCATCGCTCCATCTCAGGCAGGGTTTATCTCGTCTTCTTTTTCTACCATAGATATTGCCCTTATAGACTTTCCGGGCTGGATCATCCTCATCCATACAGATTAGGTGATCCCCCCATCGCAACCTGTTGAGCCTCGTCAACGGTCTCAAAGTTGTAGTCTCCTATCTTTATTCTTCTCGTTTGACCAGTGCAATTTGATGTTGCTGGTTGGTTGGTTTTTGCTGCTAACGTTGCTACCATATATTTAGTCTTGCCTTCATTGATGTGCAGCGCAAGATATCACGCTGCCTGCTCGATATGGATGAAGGCAGTTTGTACGTCTCTGTTCGTTCTTCTCATGATGTCAATATCGTCAGCATAGGCCAGTAGTTAAGTAGATTAAAGCGGATGGTGCCTCTCGCATTAACATCTGCATTACGGATCTCTTATTCCAGGGCCAGATTAAAGAGAATGCAAGATAGGGCATTCCCTTTTCTTAGACCGGTGTTGATGTCGAATGGTCTCGATTGCTTCACTGTTTAATACCTCCCTTTTTATGTATGCGACAGATAATGCGCCGTTACCAGTCGTCAGGCATTGATTTGCTTGAACATCAGTTGATAAATCGCTTGGTGTAATTGATCACCTCCATATTTAACCAATTCGATTGTAATTCCATTGGCTCCTGGCGGCTTATGGTTTTTAAGCCGATGAATTGCACGGACTGTTTCTATACTTGGTGGCAGTATTTGTCCGTCGTGTTCAGTTGGCTGGATCTCCAACTCGCCGATATGCTGTTTGTTGAGCAGTTCATAAAAATACTCAATCTATCGCTCCAATATGCCCATTCTATCGGAAATCAGATTTCCCTCTTTGTCTCGGCAGGATGAGCATCGAGGTGTATAAAGCTTCATCCCACTAACTTGTTGGTAAAACTTCCGCACCTGGTGCAGATGCTCTCTGTACTTTTCGAGTTCACAGACCTGTTGGTTCTCCCAGGCTCCCATTTTCGGGCTGTAAAGTCGCTACTCCGCTCGCCGGATTTCGTTGCAATTCTTCTTGCGTGCTCGCGTCCTTTGAGAATGCGACATTACTCGGTATGCATTCTTTCGTTTCGTTACTTATATTCATCGTCGAACCAGCCGTTGCGACTGAAGCCAAGTACGTTTGCGGCCGTATCAATGATAACGTTCTTCAGGTGAATGTGAAGATCATTTATTGATGCTTCATCTCCAGGATCTCTGTTGACTGCGGTTATTGCGGCATCCATTTCCCCCTTATAGGTGTTACGGATGTTGTGGATGGCTTCAGTATTCACTCTCACCTAATTATCAGAGGGGATTCTGGGTGGTATTGTTATTCGGAGCACTATGCCAACGAGATAGTGATCCGAGTCTATATTGGCCACCCCTATATGTTCTGACATTCATCAAGCCTGAGAGGTGGCGGCATTCAATCAGCACGTGGTCAATTTGGTTGAAAGTGATTCCATCTGGAGAGGCCTATGTATGCTTGTCGACCGCTTTCCGCGGAAACCAGGTACTTCCAACAACCATTTCGTGTGACACTGCTAATTGAATAATCCGCAGTCCGTTATCATTAGTATCCTTGTGTCAGCTATGGGAACCAACGTGTTGCATGAATACGGGCTCCGTCCCTACTTTGATGTTAAAATCCCCAGGTATGATTTTGAATTAATACCTAGGCCACGTTTCGATCGTCCATTCTACTGTCTCGTAAAAGGTATCCTTCTCCGATTCTGCAGTTTTCTCTGTAGGGGCGTGACCGTTAATGAGGTTTATATTTCTAAATTTGCATCGCAAGCGCAGAGTGCATAGCCGTTCGCTTATGTTTTCAAAGCCGATAACAGCAGGTTTCATTTTTTGGCTGACTAGGAAACTTACTCCGAACACATGGTTTACTGGATGGCCGCTATAATATATAGTGTAGTAACTCTTCTCCATGAAATCGGTCGCTGTCCAGCGCATCTCTTTCAACGTTATTACATCAGCTTTATATTGGGACAGGGTATTGGTTAGCTGCTGAGCAGCATCCGGTCTATACAGGGAGCTCACGTTCCATGAGAAAATGCACAAATCGTTGTTATGTTTTAATTGCCGGGTTAGTCGTTGTAAAATCCATCCTGTCCGAGGCTGCTTCCGTGGTTTCGTAATTTCGGTTTTCCGTGTAGGGTTGTCAGCCCTACCCAACCCCCCAACCTGGAGGACCAGCGGGTACAATTTGTCTCGTGACGACGGAGGCTCGCCTTCATCATTCCCCGTCTGCAGTTTTTAATTAAGAAAGAACTCCCAGCGATCAACACGTGGAGGTGGAGATAAAATTTGGTAGTAGAGCTATTCGTGTTGGTTCAGCACGTGTTTCCCAGGTTTCATGTTCCATCGTGAGTACCAATCCACGTTTCGCCCTGGGACCTATACTACCTTTTGACCGCCACAATTGCGAATTACATGTCTATACTATTGAAGATACCTCTCTCCTAACTTCTCTACGATCGGTCTAAACTCATATTGATCGCGGATGACCTCATTTCGGATATGATCATAACGTGTTACGCCCCTGGTCAAACGTAACATCTTCTTCATCTTCATGATTGAGAAGCTCATTGCTTTTTTTTATAATAGACCAGCACTCAGAACGATAGCGGGCAACAGGATGGACGACACTGCGATAAGTTTTGGATTCGACAAGTTCTTTAATGTGTCGATCACAAAGAACATCAGTTGCGGAACGTCATTTCACCCAAATTGGGATTATGTGTGACGCAGACATTTAAACAGAGATATTTAAATTGCTCAGTTCTGTGCAGGTGGCTGTGGATGGTGATAGTGCCTGTTTCATTGGGGTCGGTGGGGAAAAATTATGTTTCAGATTCAAATTCAAGCTTAGACCGTGTTGCATAAGGCGATCATTCCACTTTTGGACAACAGGGTGCTTCCTTGAAGAACACCGACAGAGACTCGAAGCGGTTTTATATGCCCGCTGCAGTTCGAACTTTAAGGAGCGTGGTAGAGCAATTTAACCCAGCGCGCAAATTCTCCTATTTGGTTCCACGGATCTTTGAGATTCATAAAGGTTGGTAATCGCGTCAGAGAGATCAACTCTATTTTTTTCTCACGAAATCGCCACCATTTAACGCGAGACGGTCCAGTGTGTTCCTTACGCGGTTTTATCAGTGGCTTGACCCTCTAAGATGGCAATGCCGACACCCTATTGAGTCTGCAGGCTACCAAAGTAGACAAATTTATAGGCATTTTTACCGCGGTCTTGTTGTATGTGGCAGCTTTTGGTACCGCACCAACGAGTTTCTTGTGACTGCCGATCAGAACGGCAATATTTTGCCCCCTTAAGTTCCTATTGAAGCAAATCTGTCTATGGCGTATATTTCCGCCTGGAATATGCTAGGGTGTTTACCCAATGATTCCAAGTATATTTTCCTTGGATTTACTGTGAGGAATCTGTCAGTGTACCAAGTAATCAGTTGCTGGTTTCAAACTTCTTACCAAAGTGAAATCTCGTTGTCACGTTATTCGTGATTCCGCTTCCTCATTACAGGATCGTTAGTTATTGCCTTGTAGAATTCCTATTCCTAACATATGCCTGGGTAGTGAATAATTCACAGGGAGTCTGAATGCCCACAATGTTTTTGCAAGTCTAACTGCTTTTCGAAAGGGCTGCTCAAGGCTGATGATCGTTACTGCTCTTAGGATCGCATACACTTCAGCCTAAAAGATCGTTGTATATTGTTCCAAGAGAAAAGCCCCCATTCTCGTTTCTATGCGAAAGATAGATTCCTGTTCTAGAATCCTATTGACAATCTCCTTAGCATATTCTGTCAACACGACTCCACACCGAACTCAAGTGAAACTTCTTGAAAAATTTCTTGCCTAGTATCGATTATTTTTCACTATTATTCTTTACTGATCGGTAAGGTTCTATTCCGGAACATGACTTAGTTCCAGAAAACGAGTTATGAATGCGCCATGGAATCGATGTACTTTGCTTGATTCCATTCCAAATCCATGATACGGCAGTAGGTGCGGAGGATAAATTTGTTTAGTTGTTTCGTCCAAATCATACACCGCCTAGGTCGTCCGCCCTTGATGGTTGACGGCATCACTACTGAAACGTACAAAGACAAAGAGCCCTTGATGTTGTTCATTGATCCTCAACAGTGTTGGGTACTATGTTTGAGTCTCTGGGGTCCAATTACGAGCCCATATTTAACACTGTCCCTTCCTTCATCCCGGACCTCAATTTTTTTAAGGTTTACTCCCGCAGGAAGGAAGGATGGGTTTAGGAAGACGAACACAAATGAAAACGTTTTGTTTATTTACAAGGTTATTTTATGACATTCTTAGCTGACCCGGTAGGTGATGTCATTATCAATCGTGAAAACTCCTTGCCGTCTACCTTATTAACAGCTTTTTCAAGGTGGTTGTTTTGTCGCTAAAAAAATCGAATATCGCAAGCTTCTGTTTCACTTGGCAGTATCTCAACAAATGATTAGGAATGCTACCTGATTTCGAACACGCTTTCAAACTCTCAACCAGGCAGAAAGTCAGAGATAAGATAAATGATCCACAAGGAAATAAGGCAGAAAACAACACAAATGACGATAGGAACAAGGCAACAACCACTTTCGACCGGACTGATCGTCGAGTGAAAAAGTTTCCAACTGTTACAAACGCATTTATGATTGACACAACCCGAGCCAAAACCTACAGTCAAATCAGTCTAACCACCTTCCTTCTCAAAACTTTAGAGTTGTCTACCTTCTGCACAATAACCAACATGCCCAGCAACCGAGAAATAACTTTACATCAGCTGGTATTAAGAATTGAAATTGCTTTAACAACAAAATCATGGTCATTATAAACTTTATAGATGTAGCGCAGCTCTCGATATTATATCCTTTATGTCTGCTAATAACCACCACGATTTAGGAAACACTTTATGTTGCAACGCGGTCTCCGACTGAAACTGAACAAAACAGAATTTATGACGATCGACCTAAATAAAACAGACACTATCAGTGTCATTGGCAGTGACTAGCCCAGAGCTGAGCGATCTAAGTAGCTCGGATCAGTGCTATCAGCCAACGGTGAAGTGCACTAAGAAATTGCTTCACGCATCAGCGCAACTTAGATGAAAGGGCGTTCCACAAGCAGCGTTCTTTGGGTTCGATTCTTCAACGAACGTCTTAAATTAGAAGTCTACCTTATTATCGCCCGCCCTGTTGCTCCGTGGTTCTTCTCTGCTTTTGAGTGCTGGCCGACTTCCAAAGACAATAAACATAGCCTCGCGGTAATGAAGACGAAGATGTGGCACTTATCGTGAAAAAATCATAAGAGAGGCTTCTTCGACAGAATGGCCATATAATTCGTGCCTCACGAGCTAGGATTGGCCGGAAAATCAAAGTCGATTGAAGGACCGAATTAGCGATGTCTTGCTGAAATGAGCCAACCCTGCTACTGGACGAGGTTAACGGCACTTAACGCCTACATTGATAAGACTCTCTACCAAGAAATAATGAAAGACTTTCCATTTGTTTTTAATTCTTGCAATTTATTTAATTATAATATATCAAAAAATAATCTTCAATCTATTTATACCTCAACACATGAAACGGATTCAAAAAAATATTTGTATTCAAAACGAATAAAGATGCACTAAATTAGTAAAATATCCTTCCAACAATGGAATGTCGTGTGATACTTGATCTGCTTTACCGTAAAAGCAACACATTTCATTACTTTGTAGTCATAAAATATCACACTTTTTTTATCTATCTCTTTACTTTGTAAGATATTTCAGTGATAGCGAACTGAGGAGAAGTTATTTCTATTTCTTCTCCGTAAAAGCATAATGTCAATAAAAAATTAACAAAATATCCTTAGTTGTAGCAGACAGGATGCTTTAAGGAATGAAAAAAAGAGGACAGTATAACAAAATCCCTATAGTTAGGTGGGAAAAAACGTGCAGATTGAGTAGGTGTTGTTGTTGGATAACCAAAAAAGGGTTCAATTCTTCCTAAGGCAGAAAAAAGTAGTTTTAGACCTTGAAAACTATTGCAAAAGGTTGTGGCATGAATTTTGAAGGGTATTGGAGCGGACGGGTGGACTTTATCCTAGTTATTGATATAATGCGTACACACATCATTGGTTTACAACAACAACTCAAATATACCACGATGTTCTCAACGAAGACTTAAGATTAACTAATTTCCGACTACAATCGGTCTACGAGTCTAAATCGTTAACACAAGTTTTGTTTCTACAATCAGTGGCTGTTCACTGTTGTAATTTCAATTATTTTCTGATTCGTCGAGGCTGATTAAATAAACTATACAGAGAATGAACTACAAGCGACTCTCGGGAGTCGAAATCAAACGAGTTTATTACAACAAAAAATAGCAGAACATAGTGCAATTCATTATATAATTAATTCATTCATCTTAACCTGTTAACTATCTGCAACATGAGTTGCCTCCCACATATATGCATGTGAACAGTGAAAACAAAGGAAAAACTCATTTTGCCAATAATTAAACGCTTGGCGGAAGAGGTATAAGTACAACAATGATTGATTACATAAGCGAATAGGTTCTATATGGTGTCGAAATATTGTGTTATGCATAAACAATTTGATAAACTTTTGAGCCTAGCGATGGTTGAACGTCTGATGGGAACGGAAACCGTTTTTCCCAGGATCTGAGATTGGTTGCTGGACGAAGGGAACATATTTATGATATGATATGAAGTCGTGTGCAGTTGACCTCCTATTCAACCAGGCGAAAACTGATCAAACTCATTCACCTTCGTGCTCCTGTTTTATTTTTCAAAATGTGTCTATGGAATACGTTGTTTATAGTTTAGTAGACGATTTGTATTATAATCCTGTCGTTTTACGTGTGAGACAATCCACTTGAAGCTCATACGCATTGACACTTCACTGTAAACTACTGCATCATCTCAACATGTTTGTTATTTATAGTATTCACCTCTCGCCCTTCGATCGATAT
The DNA here is from genome assembly GCF_905115235.1 of Hermetia illucens. Taxonomy (NCBI): domain Eukaryota; kingdom Metazoa; phylum Arthropoda; class Insecta; order Diptera; family Stratiomyidae; genus Hermetia; species Hermetia illucens. The sequence goes on along the minus strand of NC_051853.1, from coordinate 59,913,493 downwards.
TTTGCTTCTTAGATTTGCTGCTATTATACTTTAAATATACATATATATGCATATATTTATATGATTCTTACTACACTTCATAATCTTAATATAAAGTTCACACTTTGCCTTCTGCGAATTTATTTCTCCTCTCATAACCGTCGATAACAATTACAATTTCACACATTCGGCTCTCCACTGTAGCAGGTGTTGTCCTCTGTCTACGTCGTTTTCTAATCTATTTATCAATTTTAAATTTGTAAAAATATACGTCAACAAGTTATTTAACTTTTAGGTGTTTCTGAATCTGATAAAGTTTAACCGAGTGTTATTTTGTTTTTTATTCATCACCTCGTTCGTTTCACAAAGAAGAAATGAATAAACTTAAAATTGTACCCAATTTGCATTTTTCGTTGTATTTTGCTCGGCCGCAGGCGGTTGTGAACTGTAAACAGAATATGAATATGCTCTCAGTCATATTTTCCTGCAATTCTTCCATTTTAGAATGAGCACAACTTACCCCGCTGATGTGAAGTCACCCCATTCGGTGCCCGTTCCTTGGGGCGGTTTATGAGCCGGGGACGCCGTGGGACTTTGTCGAACTCCAGCTGATGGTGGTGGGGCAATTTTGTTTAAACCGCCCGGTGGTGGTGGCAAAATTCCTGAACCAACTCGACTTTTCGCCGCTCGAGAATTGGCTTCACTACCGTCTTTTTTCTAACAGATATATCAGCAAATTAATACTCAAACCTACCGATCTTATTTACATCTCTTACCGTTATTTTCATATTAATTTTAATAGTTTCGCCCTCTTTGAAACCTAGATCCAATTCCTTCTTAGGCTCAACCTTTTCCTTTTCAATCTGCTCTTGATTTTTAACCCATTTGAAATGATCTTGTAATGCTACGTTCAAGTCAAATGAATCGGATCGATCACCGAAACCAAGTCCGAGAAAAGCCGAACGTCCATTGTCATCTTGAACTCTGATAACAAAATACCGTGAACTGTCGGACACCGATTCGATAGCCACGCCTGGGTATGTATCGACTGGACAGTTAGCAAATAGAGCGCCTGACACCTTATCTTCTAGTTTTAAAGCGACCGCGTTCCCTTTTGCGACCAGCCGCATACGCCCTGTCCATGTTGGCTCGCCAAGATTCCAATCGGCGGCGCTGTAAAGGAAAGAAAAATAAAATTAGGATTTTTACAAGCAGACCATTGAGCAGGGAACTGGACATGGTGTGCACAGAAGAGAAGCTAACGGAGCTAGACCTTCTAGGGCTCAAGGTGGTCAGTGATACGCAAGGAAGTGTCATGTCGGGGAAGGAGAACGTGACTCTGACATTGGAGAAGAGCTCCAAGCACTAAGGTAGCCCAAGTAAACCTCCATCATGCAAAAGCTACATTTGAAGTAATTTTGTGAAATCTAGTATTTTTCCCAATATTTTTTTAAGCAGCTTTTAATAGCTTTATGAAGTTTGGTATTGATGTGTATAATATGAAAATGTTTTGCTCTTCCTCTTACACCCTTTCCAAAAGATGATTGATTCCATAAGGACGACACATTGGCGGCATCATAACGTAAGTAAATTAGTGCGAGCAAAACAACTGACAATCAGGTGAGACTTAACAATGAAACCATCCACAACATAGCCCTCCGCAATACCTATAAGAGAGAAATTGATGCCGCAATAACCGCAGCCAACAGAGATCCTGGAGATGAAGCATCAACAAATGATCTTCACAATCACCTGAAGAACGTTATCATAAATGCGGCCACAAACATACTTGGCCCCAGGAGCAAAAAGAGTCGGAACGGCTAGTTTGACGATGAATGTAAGCTAGCAACGGAACGGAAGAATGCTGCATACCGAGTAATGCTGCATTCTCAAAGAACGCGGGCACGCGCGGAGACTTATCACGAACTCCGGCGAGCGGAGAAGCGACTTTACAGACCGAAAAACAAAGCCTGGGAGAACCAACAGATCTGTGAACTCAAAAATAACAGGGAGCAATCACACCAATCGCGCAAGTTTTACCAACAAGTCTTACACACCTCGATGTTCATCCTGTCGAGACAAAGAGGGAAATCTGATTTCCGACAGAATGGGCATATTGGATCGATGGGTTGAGTACTTTGATGAACTATTGAACAACCAAAACATCGGCGAGTTGGAGGTCCCGCCAACTGAGGACGACGGACAAAAACTGCCACCACCAAGTATAGAAGAAACAGTCCGTGCAATTCATCGGCTTAAAAATCATGAGTCGCCAGGAGCCGATGAAATTACAGCCGAATTGGTTAAATATGGAGGCGATCAATTACACCAAGTGGTTCATCTACTTGTGCTCAAGGTGTGGGACAGCGAATCAATGCATGACGACTGGCAAATAGGTATTACCTGTCTCATACATAAAAAGGGAGATATCACACAGTGCAGCAATTATAGAAGTATCACGTTGCTGAGTATCATCTATAAGATATTCTCCGCTATCTTGCTAGGCCGGATAGCCCGATACGCTCGGAACATTATTGGCCCATACCAAAGAGGCTTCACTCCAGGCAAATTAGCAACTGATCAGATTTTCTCTGTGCGGCAAGCGATGGAAAAACTGTTGGAATATGGACATCAATTGCATCATCTCTTCATCGACTTTAAGGCCGCCTATGATAGCACAGTCAGGATAAAACTGTACATGGCCATGGGAGAATTCGGTATCCCGACAAAATTGATAATGCTGACTAGGCTGACCCTGACCAATGTGCGAGGCCAGATAAAAGCAGCAGGATCACTCTCAAGACCACTCGACATCAACAACGGTCTACGGCAAGGGGATGCCCTATCATGCGTTCTCTTTAACCTGGCCCTCGAGAAAGTGAGCCGTGGTGCTGAGGTAAATACGAGGGGTACGATCCTCTTTAAGTCCACCCAACTACTGGCCTATGCTGACGACATCGACATCATGGGAAGAACAACCCGAAACGTACAAACTGCTTTCATCCAGATCGAGCAGGCGGCGCGAGATTTTGGGCTGCACATCAATGAGGGCAAGACAAAGTATAGCCAGCACCAAAAAACAACCAACCAACAACATCAAACTGCACTGGTCAAACGGGAAGAATAAAGATAGCAGAATACAACTTTGAGACCGTTGGTAATTTCGCCTATCTAGAGTCGAAAATCAAAACCGATAATAGCTACAATGATGAAATCTGCGCATCCCGCATACAATTGTTTCGGAGACCACGTGCCTCCTTCCTCAGTGCTAGTACCTAATTCCTAGTGAGCGGTACACACGCGTGCTGCACACAAATGCAGCCAACTCCTCCATTTCTGCCTCCTGAGTTTTATAAATTTTTCTCACCATAAGAGTTATAACGCATAGTGTGCAAGGGAGCAGGACATAATATTCAGGAACGGGTGAACCCTCGAGGACAAAGTCCCTGCCCCAGTTCCCTTGAGGAGGATCCACACTTCAAATACGCCACTTTCTTTTTTCCACTGCTAATCCTGTCCAATTAGCAACGATGGGTTTTGCAGAAAATCACGATTTTGTTATTTGAATGTGCGACACTCTAGTACTCCGCTGCCAATTAATTCGCGACGCGATAGATTTGGTTACAGCGCTCTTTACAGCATGCCACCGCCAGCTGAAACCTGGGAGTTTCAACGAAAGTCCGAAGGTAACTCCTTCAGCTTGGCAAGTCGAACCGGACGCGCTACTCGCACTTTCCATGGGAGTATTTATCTCCCGGAAGAAAGATTTCAGGCGAGCTATTAAAACCTTCTAGGGTACGCCTCCTAAAGTTCTTGAACGAGGTCCACATCACTTTACCGGCTTCCGGGAGTCGTCCGTCTTTACCGCCAGACTCAAGGTCTCTGAGGAGGTGACGGTGGTTTGATCCAGCTCACGGCGTCCCTGAGCAGACGCAACAGGCCAGTTAGGCTCGATCTCATGTGGAGAACTGGGTTGCTGGGGAGTCTCAGGTTCCACGGGGCTTCCAACAAACTCCTCGCGGCTGACTGTCCGTAGGCCAAGTAGGACGAGAAGTAGGGCCTGCGACCAAGAAGGATCGTCTTGAAGCATTATAGCGACCTTTAGAGCCCTGTGCCATGTTTCAAGCATCCCGGTAGGGATATGCCGGTGGCGTTTGAAACTTAGGAGTTTGCCTAACTCCGAGAAAAAAGAGAATTGAAACTACATTCCCTAGTCAGTGATAAGCTCACGATTGCTTGTACCTGTTCCGCGTCTGGTTGAATGCAAATATATTGTGGCCGAGAAATCTAACCTGCGGTTGGATGTATTTGCACTTTTCAACATTGAAAAAAAGACCGGTCTCAAGGAGATGTTGAAAAATGCACTCAATGTGCGCTATACGTTCAGACTCTGAAGAGGAGGCGACCAGAACATCACCCATCGAAACGAAAGAAAAGTTTATGTTTCGTAAAACAGAGTGGATGAATCTCTGAAATTTTTGCACCACATTGCACAGTCCAAAAGTCATCCTAGTGAACTCGAAGAGTCCGAGACATATTGTCTTTTTCGGAATATCTTCAGGAGCTACAGGGATTTGGTGGTGGGCCTTGGCTAGAACCAAGCTAGAAAAAATAAGGCTACAACGAGTGAATACGCAAAGTCATGGATAAGCGATATGGGATATCGATGCAACAATGTTTCCATTCGCCGCAACAGTTGTCTGAGGGTCTGTATATACCTTGCTCTTCAGCCTCTTTCCGCCCAACAGCGAACTTCTGTGGTGGAAGTAGACGCACCTTGGAGAAGATAGGAGAGCCGATGGTGTTGATGTAGTGCTGAATATTATACTTTACTGGCTTGGAGAGGCTACGCTCAGTAGTTACATTGCGGTATTTTTGAGGAAGTGCACAAACGCGGGGGTCGGCAACGTCTTCGAAAATTATGGATCGAGTGTTGAATGAGCAGGTAGAGATCGTCCCTGCTGACGTAAGGTTGGTTGTGGGATCAATGAGAAACCTCCAAGCTTTGCACGATGGTTGCCCATGGGGCCATTGACTGTTGTAACTACAAAGATTGGAGCAGAGCCACTGTGTCCGCAGACAACTGCTTCATTTCCATAAGCAGCAGACTGGGTCCCGGTAAAATGGGAGCTTCCATATTGTCGTAGCCACCGAAAAGAGCGGGGAATTCCAAGCGCAGAAAATTGCTGCAGCAGACGTTGAGGCTTTTTCAAGAACAGTTGAAGTTAGCAGCTCTGCAAAGTGCGACGTTCTTCGGGTCATGGTGGCGGAATAGTTGACGACGATGCTAAAACGACAATTTCGCCGGGCACGTTCTTGACATAAACTGCATCCACTGGTCCTTGGCGATTGCAATCAACGAAATCCAATTGATTTTCGAGGTTAAAATGGGCAGCGTGGCTGACTCAGCAGGTTCTACTCGACTTGCTCTTTGTCTGCTGGAGTTTGGATGCTTCCAACCGATTCGCTGATACATGCTTAGACAATTGCTCCTGAGAGAGATCACACCAGCTTCTGACTGTGACGTACCGTTGTACACCGATCTTAGTTTCTAGTTTCGTTGAACTGACGGGGTCACCACTTCAAGCACGCCATTTTCTTCTCTACACTGCTCAGTCGAAACGATTAGCAATTGGGGCTTTTGCAGAAAATCACGATTTTGTTGGGACAACTTGCGACCAGCCAGGAGGATGTGGCCACTGAGTATGAAACGTTAATAATCACCATTCTGTCGGTCAGAATGACTTCATTACGCTTTGGATTCGGTTCATGTCCCAATCTGTAAAAGACTTGCAGTATCGCCAGCAAAGTTCCCCGTCAAGCTCGGCTTGCGTGTGGCGGTAGCATCTGCTTGGAATCCTGTTAAGCTTCGTTCTATTGTGCTTTTTGTTCAGCACCTGCCACCACAAAGACGTCCGCACGTTAGGATGGGACGAACCATAATAATATAATTCACCACGAAATGAAACACCCGCCTGAGTGGCTCGCCTACCTATTGGCAGCGACAATGGAAATCGACAGATGGCTGCCAAAGACAATTCACGTGTATACCGTGCATTGCCTCCGACTTCCATTTATCGATCCCCTCCCCACTCGGAGGATTGAAAATCGATCCTACAAGTTGAGTGGAGTCATCTCACAGACAGCCGCATGCAAGGGACTCGCCTGCTCTTTGCTATAAAAATAAGCGCGCAGCGAGTCTACCTGGGGATGATGTGCCGCTACGTCAAGCACGCTCCTACCTCCGATGTCACGAGGCACTCTGGGACTGTTCCACTTCAAAAAAGGGTCTCGTGGTCAGGTCTAGGGGCGCAGCTTCGTTGCTAGATCCAACGAAACTTTTTCTCACCGGAACGGGCGCTTTGAGTGTACGCCGCTCTAGTACTTCGCTGCAGGTTAATTCGTGACGCAGTAGATTTAGCTACAGCGATCTCCACACCCTCAAGGAGGGATCAGCACTCGCTCGGGGAGCGAGATCTACTAATACCGATTCAATGCAGACTATCCGACCAGGGTTCTGAAAGAGCTGGCTCCTGATACATGCCACAACTACCACCCCATTGATGCTCAAAGATTTGTCGACGGCTCCGGAGACTCCCAGTGTATCCCGGCGTGTATGGGACATTAGCAGTTCGCTCTTCACAGAAAAACTTTCTCAAGGCTACTACCTTGGACGTAAATATAATGCCAGCTAGCGGGTCAGAGCCACTTGCTCGGGCACCTCACCTGTTAAGGATCACTGACCATCCCTGATGCGACGGAAAACATGACGAAATGGCTTAGTCCCTCAATGCTAGGCTAGAAGAAATGAAGGAACTTTTAAGTCTTGCAATCTTTCCAAATGTGCGTCTCCACCCACGACTCTGGAGTGTTTAAAAACAAAGCGGAAGGCAGAGGCAAACTTCTCATGATAGAGGCGGGCAATGATTTCTCGAGGCAGTTGAAACCAATAAGATTTCGTAATCCATCGGTGCACGTCCACATGGAGAAACCGAAGGGGATTTCGGAGGTCACATCGCGTGGAAAATCTGCCGAGGATATTGGGATAAAAAATGCCTGAACGTGGCCAGAAAACAGCGTTGTGGTCGAAGGAAATAGCGAAGGAAAACAAGACATCGCCAGCAGGAAGAATATGAGGATTGCAAGAGGACAATATCTGCAAATAAATAGGAAATCTCTCCAACTCATATGGCATGAATACCAAATTATGCCTTAACGGTAATGTTTTCCATTAATAACAAAGAATTTTATTCTCGATATAAAAATCCGTCGATCGATATTTCTAAGGTTAAAAACATCAGTTTTGAACGATATTCAAGCTGTCTCGCGATTTTTGGCAAAAACTTCTATATTAAAAGTTGACCAAAACAGGTGGGAATTCTTCCGAAGTAGATTTTCAATCTAACCCTCCTGGGGACGGATGGAAGGTTCCCTGGCGATGAGTCATATTTGCGCTAGAGCCCAGGCACTAACGTGTCATAAGATCACACACATTTCAAGCTCAAAATTTGCCTAAATGCATTAGCAAACTGCGAGCTGTCGCCACCTGCAGAGCTTACAACTCCATCGATTGCAGTTTCGCAACTTCCCGAGGAATGTCATTTGCATTTCCCCTCGTTCTGCGCTCATTTATCTTAAAATTCTAAGTCGGATGGACCCAGCAATGTGAAAGCGATAAGCAGCGTCTGGGGGCGTATCAAATCCCAGCGTCCACAGACTGCCGAGCACCACAAAAAAGACACAAATCTCCGAGCGTAATTATCAAGATGAAAAGCCAAAACGAAAAAGTAGAAAGTGCACGCCGCGGCACAAAGCCATCCCTTCCTCCGCCGAAGATCTGCTCTGCACGACACTGCACACGACGACGGCACCACAATCCCCAAAAATTACTCCGTGACAAGCTGGAAAAAGTCAGGATTTGTACATTACCGATATCCTCTGTTGCTGGCCCGTGGTGGAATTTTATAAATAAACACTTCTGGCTTCACGAGCAACACACTTTCGTATTCCGATGCCATTTGTCACGTTGGTTTTATGCAATTTTCAGTTGAATGTTTACTTCTTCGACACGAACGTCAGCAACACAACAATCCCGTCTACATACGAAAAATTCCTATTTTTCCGTGAAGAGCAGAATAAATTGTCATTGGGTCGTTTTTTCTCGCGGAATGACAACTGGAATTCTGGAATAGCTGACAGCTGGTAATTCAGCGGATTCAGGCGGTTGTGGGCAAAGGATGACATGATGGTTTGTTACATGGATTCGTGGTAGACTGGAAGCATTTGTTCAAAGCTGAATGAAAAGTGTTTGGAGAGGTCGCGAATTGGTCTTGTTATTCATCAAATTTGCGAGCCATACTTGATTAACAGTCTATATATGAGCAAACATTCCCATTGAAAGCCATCATTTATATAAAAGCGAATTCTCGGGTTTAAGGCTCATATTTCTCAGTGGACAACCCTACCAAAACAAACGCTGCATGCCAACAAATGTCACTTCCAATTAGTAAATAAGGCACGGGTCCCTTGGAGCGCGTGTCGAACTTTGATTTCGATTTCGATCAGGGACTCTATGAAAAATTATGTCTGAGGAAGAAATATGGTGTGCGAGTGATTTTGTCACGGTGAAGACGGAAACTCCCGAAATGTCCGAGGAAGAAATAGTGCCGAAAGACGATTTAGTCGCGGATAAAACAGAGATTCCGGAAGAGTCTGAGGAGGAAGTGTTGTCGGAAAGTGAATTTATCGCGGTGAAAACGGAGATTCCGTCCTCCTCAGAGGGTGAGGAGTGGTCGGAACCTTTGCGACGAGTGAGAACGAAAAACAGGTGTACCTATGAAAACTGTGGTCAAGTCTTCAGGAGGGGTACGCACCTGGATCGACACGTGTATCAAGTGCACACAGGAATCGTAAGTGACAAATGAATAAAGTTGTTAGGATTAAGGATGCCTACGGACAGAGGATTGTTAGACTATTTTACTTTCAGACCCCGCTGACTCCAAGGTCTATATTCCTGAAACTCAGCCTTGCATTTCCTCCGAATTCTCGACATATAATGGCAATAGCTAACCACTTCAAAACTAGCACGAAGGTTGAGAATTTAAACTATCTTGGTAACTTAGACATAAGTAATTCTTCCTAAGAAATGGAAGCTCAAAGGCCCCTTTGAATATGGATTGGATTTGATTTTGGCTGTTGATGCCGTTGTGGGAAAGAGCTCAAACAATCCTTAGAGGGTTTGTTTTATTCACGGCCATTATCTCGAAGAAAAATAAACCCTCACATCAGCTTTGTTAAGAACAAAAACAACAACGTGCGTTTGTCCAATTAAAACTAATAAGATGCATAAAATGTCCATCCATAATTCCTATTCGTCCCTTAAGAAGCCGAGAACAATTAGCGCGGTGGTGCGCATTTTGATGCCACAAATTCCTTAAGCCCATGATTGCTGTGGTTAGAGCATGGAGAGTAGAAGCCAACTGTCTCGAATCTTCAAAGCCAGCTCGTAACATTCACGAAGGATAGCAGCTCTCCCACTCTGCGACTGGATATCTCCTTAAAATCCTCAAAGAATGGTTTGCCTAGTGCCCGTACCCAAGCTGCAACCAGAGCTGGGCAATCGCAGAAGAAGTGCCAAAGCTTTCCTGCTTCCTCGGTATGCCGAGTCTGGTAGCATGGTCCTCTACAGGTCAGTGCCCCGTGCAGGCCGCCGTAATCTTGTATGCAATTGCGGGTCTTGTTATGGGAGGGTAAATTCTCCTTGACTTGAAGCAGGTAGGGAGCCTTCGCCATCTGAAGTCAACGGCTGCTAAGTAATGCGATAAGATTGCCACCTAGACCATTCTGCGCGTCCCCACACTGCTCCACCAACCTTGAGGATACCGGCACTGAGTATGATTCGTTAATGGTCGCCATTCTGTCGATCAGAATAACTTTATTACACTTGGGATTCGGTTCATGTTCCAACCTGCAAAAGGTTTGCAGTGCCGCCAGCCAAGTTCCTTGTGGCGGTAACATCTACTTGGAATCGTATTTAGCTTCGTTCTATTGTACTTTATGCTCAGCGCCTGCCACCACAAAATACACCCATACGTCAGGATGGGACGAATCTTTGAAACCTTCAGCTGGAGACCCCGTTTCCTTACAAAGTTCCTCTCGTAGGCGAGGATCCGTTCGAGCTCTGCACCGGAATAATATGATTCACCACGAAGTGAAACTCACCCGCCTAAGAGGCTCACCTACCTGTTGGTAGCGAGGTGAGAGTCACGAGGCCGGCAGAGCAATCGTGGAAGTTTAGTCGAAGACAACAAACGATTATTTCGCAACCACGGCTTCAAGCTCAAATAAGACCACAACGAGTTATCATCCAACTGCAACTAGATCAACAGAGAATTATAACGAAACAACAGTAGCTCCAGGAGAAGTAAGCACCGCCGGCGTCGACATCGTGCAGTTTTCCAATATGTGCATCTGGCCGTGCATGCCATGAGAAGTTGCATTGCATGCTTGCCTCGTTTCGTTGCCGACAGCAGTGGCGGATTCCCATAGTTTAGTTGTGAATGGAAAAAGAACTGTTGTACAGCGCACATCACTGCGGAAGTAAATTACAACCATTTACATACAGATTGAATTAGATTTGTTATTTATTTATTTTAAATGTTTGATTAATTATTTAAATACGAAAGTTGGAACAAAGTTGGGCAGACTGTGCCTCTGTTGTTCCGTGGGTTCTCCTGGTTCTCATTCCGCAATTGACAGTAGGGCTCGAGTGCTTCCGCTTTGGTTGTGACTAAGTTTTTCGTTCGTTGTGGAGATCAGACGACTCTTCATTTTCTCTAGGTAATCCGTTTATTTTCTTGCTCGAAATTAAAGGACACCCTAATCAAGCGACTGTGGGTGAGTTAGCAACGTTGAATAACTTGCTGACCTTAGGCGACCGCTCCCCTAGTCAACTGATGCGTGAGATGAAGCAGTTGGTCGGGGATAAGGTTGGTGTTGAGTTTCTGAAGTAATCTTGGGCGTACTCCGGATCGTTAGAGGTGCTAGCAAACATTGTTGACAAAAAATAAGAGGTGCATACGAGCCCTATGATCAGTAAAGTGTCGCGGGAAGCCACGGGTCAAATTGCTGAGCTTTGGCAGACAGTGGCAACCCTTACGGCTACCGTCCCCAAATTAGTGGTAACTTTTGGAGCTTTGCCATTACCTGATCGACACAGACGCAGACGTCTCAGTTCTCTCGGTAGCGCAGAATCATAAACTGATTCCGAACCAATTCAAACCAGCGGCGGCTAATTCTTCAACCATATACACTTACGGCTACAAACAAGTAGACATAAGTCTGGGACTTCGACGAACGTTATCATGGTGTTTCGTTCGCAGACTTTCTAGACCACTAGGGATTGCTAGTGGATCTGCAGAATAGGTCTCGTATAGACTCCGTAACTTCGCTCAGGTCTTCAGGTAAACTTGTCACATGCTGTACTCATTTTTGAAGAAGTAGCTGACCCTCGCATTCGCGCGCTTCTTAAAAATACAGCAACATGATATAAAGCACCACATACGGGCTACTGGCTTTCATATCTTCTTGAAGGTGCGTCCATTACCAACCCAGAAGTTCGTTTTGCTAAGAAAGAATTCAGCACACTTTTAAAGCAGGGTATATCCAGATCATCAAACAGCTGCTAGTCTTCTCCGCTACACATGGTCCCAAAGTCCAACGGCGAATGGACACCTTGTGGCGATTCCAGACGTCTGAATGCTTAGACCATTCCAGACCGCTATCCCATACGACCCCTCACGACCTTGAACTTAGTCAAGGCGTACCGTCAAATCTCTTTAGCTCCAGAAGATATTCCGAAAACGGCAATATGCATACGCTTCGGACTCTTCGAGCTCACACAGATGCTTTTTGGTCTGTGCAATGCGATGCCAAACGACAGCTGGCGTACGCTACACTCCTGGCATTCCCTTAATCAGATGCACCCCTAGCTGTTTTCGTCGATGCCTCAGACATCGCGGTAGGTGCTGCCCTTCACCAAAAGGTGAACCAAATCTGTCAGCCGTTGAGCTTTTTTTCTAAGGAATTGGATACAGCTCGGGAGCTATTTGCCGCGTGCATGGCAATAAAATACTTCCGATACTCCCTGGAATGAAAGCCGTTCACAGTGTTCACGGACCACCTTCCTTCTAGTATTTAGCAAGGTCATTTTTCATCCCACTCGTCGATATTACCGGCCTCCTTATTCTTCAATCAGATCATCGTCAGTTAGATGAGCCTACTCCCAGTCTTAAACACTCTTGGCTCGACCAAAAGACGGTTTCCAGCAGAAAGGTAGTACGAGGATTGGTCTGTGACACATGGATATGTTCGGATATATTCTCTTATAGGTATATGGGGACTCTCCTTAAGTTCAACGTGCAGTAATTTAATTCATCGTATGTGTAGAGGTTTACCGATCCCACCTTTCTATAGATTTCGTGTCAATCAGTTTAGTCGTTTCCGAGAAAAGTGCGTATGACAGACAGACAGACAGTGAACCAACTTTAGTAAGGTTTTGTTTTCAACCTTGGTCTGGGTAGGATTGTACGCCGTCAGGGATGTAGACGAAACAGAGGTCCAAGTTCAGTAGTATAGAGTGGATGTATCTCTGAACGGTTGGTGCCCATTGCACAGGCGAAAAGTCAGCCGTACGAACACGAAGAATCCCAAAGGTATGCAAATTTCTGTCTTTGGAATATATTCGGGAGCTGCAGGGATTTGGTGGTATGCCTCGGCAAGATCCAAGGTCGAGAAAATACGGCAGTCTGCGATAGGGTGCCCAAAATCGTGGATGAGTGGAATGGAGTATTTAGACGTCTGTAATCGGTAAAGGGTCCTCATTTGCCATTGGACTTAGATACCATGTGGAGTGGCGAAGACCCGCAGCTCTTGAAAGTCTGCAAATATCCTGCTTAAGAAGTTTCTCAAACTCTTTCCGCGCAACTTTGACCTTTGACCATCATAGAAAAGATAGGAGAGTCAGTAGTGTTGATGTGGTGCTGAACAGTATGCTTAATGGACTCAGAGAGACTAAGCTGGGTAAAACATTGGAAAGAGTATTGAGCGTGCAGGTTGACATTCTTTCTGACGATCTAAGCGAGGTTGTGGGCTCAATGAATAATATGTTGTGCAGATCCACTAGCAATCATTACCCAGCCTAAGACGGAAGTGCTATCCGCTATAACGAAGCGTCAAAAAAACGTTCGTCGAAGTCCTAGACTCATATCTACTTGCCTGTAGCCATAAGTGCGGAACCAAGATTTCAGTAAATCTAGTTTTTTTGTGAAAAGGTGCAGGGGCTGGTATATTTTCTGGTCTTTTCCGAGAACCTTCGATGATAGCAGCTTGTCCTGCAATTTTCCGACGGTCCTGACCATCTACTACCAGATCGCCCTTCGGTGAATGTGATGCCATGATGGCTTGTATGCTCTTCGGAAGTCTCGGTTTTCTCCGTGGACATTTTATTTTGCGGGTGCCAAAGCGACGCAGCCTGCAACGGCAAACAACACTCAAATGGAACTGGGACTGGAAAGCAGAGGAAAAGTGTGGAAGGAGGCTGACGGTCTCGTCCTCCTTCGTCTCCCCATCTTTTCTTTTGGTGTTCTATCATTCGTGGAGTCAGGAATGGATGCACCCTCGGGAACAAAACTGCTACCCCAGTTCCCTGAGGCCTGACCTACGCTTAACTGATCTCCGAACTCACGGATCAGTGCTAGCTCGGGGCAACGCGGTCTACAAAGGCGGGCCACATTCTCATTATGTGGCCCCCGGACTCCCATTTTTTTGCTAAATATCCAAAAATTCAAACAAATCGGGAAACCGGAAGCTGGACGCTTCAGGTACGAAAGGTTTTGTGTATTTCGTAGTACGTAGCACGTAATATATCCATATATTATGTGAAAGTATCCACTTTTGGGTGATATTGACATTCGTAGTCTTCAATTTTCAAAGAAGCAACAAATTTGAGGTATTATAACTTTGTTAGTGATAGTGTGATTTTCTCCAAACTTGGTAAGATTATGCTCTATATTATTGCCTATATCACTGCAAAATTTCATGGTACTAGGATGAACTTACGGGGGGTTTCTAACCAATTACAAAAAATTGTAGTAATATACTATTATTAACTTTATTTAAATAGATATCGGCATGGAAGGTATTTCGGAGCCCAGGAACCATATAGTGGCAGCCTCCTGATTTTTTTCAGATTTTTCAGTTTGGTAGTTTCTGAGAATGGCCCCCTTAAAGAAGTGATCACTTCCAACCCCCCGCGCTCCCCACCCTTCCAACGAATTTCAAAACTAAGATCGGCTACGAAAAGTACTAATCGAGACCTTTAATTTGATACCCCACATGACTATATTTGATGAAAAAAAAATTTACACCCCCCTTTTGCATGTATGGGGACCCCCCCCCCCTTAAATTCGATGTAAAAGGATGTAATTCACTGTATGCGTGAGCGTTCACAGTTCCCACCTTTCTACCAAATTTGGTGTCAATCGCTATAACCGTCTCCGAGAAAAATGCGTGTGACCGACAGACAGACAGACAGTAAACCGATTTTAATAAGGTTTTGTGTTTACACAAAACCTTAAAAATGACTGGCGGTTTCTTCACTTTTGGGAATTTTATACGTAGGAAAGTTTCTTTTCAACTGGTTGCGACCTTAGGATTCCCACAATACTCAAACAAAAATAATTTCGCTTCGGCCTAGTTCGGGCCTGATTATATAAGGTGGATTTCACTTGGATATAATTCGCACTCATGTCTTTTTTGCGATTATACATAGAGGAGTGATTATCATCTGTAGCCACTTTCGATCACGCTGCTCCCAGGATAGAGGTGAGGTAGCGTCTGATGTATAATGGTCTCTGCACGGAACGAAATCGTCAGTCACTTTTTTGATTTTTTTATAGAATTGTTTTTTTTTATTTAGGGAATACTTAATTAAATAAAAATTTTGTTCTTTAATCTTTTTTTAACAGAAAAAGCATGCCTGCACTTACGAGGGTTGCGATAAACGTTACATAATTTTAACACATCTACAACGGCACATAAAAACATTTCATGAAAAGGAGCATGAGAATCATGTTAAGCGATTGCAATGTACGGTTCCAAGTTGTGAACGATATCTCAACACACGGACGAGTTTAATACGCCATATTCGCCAATTCCATGAAAATCCGAAAATATACAGTTGCGAAGAATGTGAATATACTTCAAGGCACAAATTGCAGTTTCAGCGGCACGTCCAGAAACAACATCGGACAGAAGAGTAAGTAACTACTTTCAAATCTTTTTATGAAAAACGAAAATCTAGTTTGTAAGTGAAAATCATGGCCGAGGCAGTTGATTTTTAAAAGGAAGACAGTATTCCACACTATTCTAATGCTTAGACAGGAAGTACAGAATTGTTCCAGCTTAAGAATCAGGGGAAGCCCTGAGGGATTTAGCTATAATACCTGTAGCTGATAATATTGTGGAAAATTGATTTCTTCTTCGTTCTCTCATTATGAGCTTTCCATCCATCTTTCAAGTTAAGTGGAGTCAGCCAACAGTCTGCCTTACAAACAGTCGCCTGCAAATGGCTTGCCTGCTCTTTGCTGTAAAAATAAGCACGTAGCTTCATTTGAAATTTGGACTTAGTAGTTCGTATCCGCCGCTGGACATTTTCCAGATCGGTTTTCGTCCACGGCAATATTCCGAATACATAAGCCAGAGAAAGGACAGCGAATACATTCATACCTTCTTGCATCGTTCAGTAGTCATGAAAGGGGGTTCAGTGCCATGCAGAACCAAAAGGGATTCAAAGAATCCCCATGGAAGATGCACTTCCGTATACGTATGGGCTCTGCGGTGTTGATACCTTCAGATGAATGCACTGATAAGGTCTTATGCCATCCTTCCATGACTGAAGCGAAAAACTTTATTAGTTTGGGATCAATGCGATGCAGATGTAAGACATCAATTAGCCAGGTATTTGAGACACTGTCAAAATCCTTGTCATAATCAATATAGCAAGTAAAGAGATTTCTTTGACTTGTCTCACAACTATCGAGTCGATAGTGGATTACTCCTTGCAACCCCTTGACCCGACTCTTCAACTCTTCTGTTCCGCGGACAGCCATTGACCATTCACTAATAATGGATGTTATGAATTTGTATCGGGTTGGAGGGCAAGTAATCAGTCTTTTGTCTGTGAGGCTGCGAGGCAACTCTTTTTCAAATTTTTCGGTTGCGTAGTTTCTGAGAATGGGTTCGTTAAATAAACTATCATTTCCGACTCCCCGTCTTCCTATCAAATGACAAAACTAACAGTGGCTTAGAAAAGTACGACTAGGGCCTCTCCTGTGATACTCCACACTATATTCGATGAAAACAAATGTACCCCCTTTAACTCAATGTAAAAATATGTAACTTACTCCATGTGTGGGTGCTAATAGTTCCCATCCTTTCACCAAATTTCGTGTCAATTGGTGCAGCCGTTTCTGAGAAAATTTCGTATGACAGCCAGACAGTGAGGAGTTGTCAGATCTCACATCAGGCGTGACTCCAGTTGGAGGATAGGGGCATACCTATTGATGTGTAAATATGTGTTCATGTACTTTACTTTTCTGACTGTGTATGGGCTAGTGTTTCCTCATCTCTGGTGCGCAGACCAAAATGGCTATGGAGACCAAGAAATTAACCGATTCAGGAGAAGCTCCTCAATTCTTCGATCTCCACCATTGCCCAGGGCGGCAGGAATAAAACGCAGGAAAGTACATTAAATGCATTTGGTGGAGGTGCATTTAGAAGGAGTAATCCGGCCAAGGCTCGTAAACCCCTGAACCGGAGGAACCTTTCTTGCAGTTTGGAGCAAAAATAATTGAGCTGTCCGAGTTTATCAAGGACAAACAAAACGTGCACCAAGCCATCAAAAACATGGTGAGAGCCATTAGTTTCCTCTATAATAGGTCGCAGTAAGAGAAAGGGGTCCCAGTTAAAACCGAAACCTGCCGTTCCAACCGTAGTGTTAGCGACCTGCCACCAAAAAAAGGAGTCTGGAGGAAAGACGGTGATATTTTGGGGAATCAGCGGGCGCCTAAGAGAAAAAAAGTACACAAGCAATTGCGAAGAATGGAACTAAAAGTACTGAAGGTAAGAAACCTGCAATCGAAGGGGAAAGAAAATGGTAGATGGATCACGATTGTTAATAAAAAGGCGAAGAAGAAAGCAAACGTGCAAATTCGCCCAGAGGCAATTGTTGTCTCTAGTAAGGGCCATTTGCCGTAGGCGGAGATTTTAAAAAAGGTTAAATCTGAACCCGACCTAAAAGATCCAGGTGGAAATGTCAGCAAGATCCTAGGAATCCAGAAAGGCGATCTCGTGTTTGGGCTGAAAAAGACCAGCTTGGGCAAGAGTGTAAAACTCGCTTGAGAAGAATGTCACAGTTCGGGTCCAAAAGCTTTCGATCTACATGCGATGCGATTTCGACGAGGTAACATCCAGAGAGGAAATATACACTACGTTGAAAGAACAATTTCAGTTGGAGGAACTGGAAGAAGAATCCATTGTGAGTTTGATAAAAGCCTATGGTAATACTCAAACGGCCACAATGCGACTGCCAACGGAAGCAGCGCCAAAATTATTGTCGGCCGGAAAGGTTCGAATTGGATGTGTTGTATGCCGTCTGCGAGAGTAGGTTTCATTAAAGAGGTGCTTCAAGTGCCTCATGTTTAAATACTTCGCTAAAGCATGTACCAACTGCATTGATCGATCATATTGCCAAGGAATGCAATAAGCACCCCAAATGCCTATTGTGCGATGTTTTCCTGAATCGTATATCTGAACGTTATTAGCCCTGCCCTGGTACGAGGTATGTCCTGGCACGTTAATGAAGACTACACCAACAGCAATCACCAGGCAATCATTTTGAATGAAGGGGGGAGCCACAGGCCAGGAAAATAGGATACTTAAAGCCGAGAGGGGCATCAGGCTGGTTTGCAAAAGCAGCAACCTTTTTGGAAGTGTGGCAAGGTCAACCTACTAAGGTAAGCGGTACCACGGAGAGATTTCTCCATGTCACACTATGCATCCTCGAGGCATGTGACACGCCCATGCATACGAAGTGCTCATTCCGCAGTAGTAGACCCAATTACTGGTGGCCTAGTGAGTTGGCGAGCCTTCGATCAGCCTGCCAGCGAACCAGACGAAGGGTTCAGAAGGCGGTAAGTAAGACCCATTAGGAACAAACGGAGCATGTTTACAAGGAAGCCCGCAAAAGCCTTAAGCTTGTCATCCAGCGGAGCAAGAGGGAATGTTTTAAGGAGCTTTGCTCGGAAGAAGATGTAAATCCCTGGGGGAGCGAATGTAGAATTGGGATGGGGCGGTTTAGATCACACAGATCACGTGCCCTACTCCGGTTGAAAATCATCCAGGGTTTATTCCCCCAGCAAGATGGAACACAAACACATTTCAGAGACCTTCGAATGTAACGGGAACCTGCAGTAACCACGGACGAGGTGTTAGAGATTTGCAGCAGAATGGATGACAACATAGCTCCGGGCCTGGACAGAGCCCTTAAGCTCACCGTAAAATCCAGATCAGACATGTTCGTTGGATTGTTCGAAGCGTGCATGCCCGGGGGGATATTCCCTACAGTATGGAAGCGGCACTACTGCCTAAGGCTGGTAATCCTCCTGGTGAGCCGGTATACTTATAGGCTACTTATTGTCAGGGTGGTAAGCTCGTGCTTGCTTTATTCCACCCCTATTTGGGGAAAAGCATTTCACATATCATGTAATGCTGTGGTCATACTATGTAGTGCTGTGTGTTCAGCCTTCAGAACCGTCTTAGATGGGACTGCATTCTCGGGAATGATGCCCATTGACATCTTGGCAGATGAAATGACCAGCATATATAATCTGAAAACAGTCTCTTGTTTGACGTAGAACGTCGAAAAGGAGAGATCTGTAAATAGACGCCAGGAGCGCTGGGACCGCGCGGGAAAGGACCGGTCGATACACAAGCTGATCCCCACCATCAAAGAGTGGGTGGAGAGATTAATAGATTTTAATGGGTAAAAATGCCACACTCTGGCGTGTGTGTAACATTGAATCGATTTTAATAAGGTCTTGTTTTGCAAACAAAGCCCCAAAAAGGATATCATAAACAAAAACGCTTGGCCTAGGTATGGGATGTATGAACGATGTTTACAAAAATATGTGGGAGAAGAAAACCCGTTTAACCCAACCAATTAAACATAGAGTAGAGACCGAAGGAAGAGAGGGAAGTTACTCATAAGTTTTTATCGCTGCGTCATTTACAAAAGGTAGAGAAAAAACTTTAGCAATGAACTTGTGTTTCTCCTTTTTTACAGATTCCTACCGAATAGACAAAGGCCTGGGAAAATAAACGAAAATTTCTCATTTTTAATTTCCCGTATATTAAATCTTGCCTCTCACCTTACCACTAATAACATCCAAAAGTTAAAAAGAATATATTTGTTCGCACGTTTCCTTACGGGAAAAGTCTTACGTTGGCCACATGTAGAAGTATGTGTCCTGCCATTGTGGTATGTATTGGGCCAATGGGTTGCAAATCATTTTCAATAATGGAATGTTGTTTCCTAACGAAGTCAGGAATGACAAAAGTCTCTTCTCCGTAGCTCGTTCATAGAACGGTGAACGCATCAAGTAGAGCAACAAATTGACGCATCGCCGCGATAGCTCCAGCTTCTGCTGTTTGTTGAGCAGGTGCCGGTTGTTATAGTAGATTCGAATGCTGTCGAGAAAGCTTTGATTAAACCTTTTCAGTTGCACAACCAATAAATCTACTCACCTGGCCAAATCACACAAGAGCGCCAAACTGTAGCTCTTCCAGCTTTTGTAGCCAAACACGCGAATTGCGCCCAAGTGAATCAATGGTTTCGCAATGTACAAGATTTCTGCATTGGATAACTCCGGGGTATTTAGAACTCCACGTTTGGTCCCTGTATCCAGTGGCTTCCACGTGCGAAGGTGTAGTGGCGGAGCTCCTTCAATTTTCCGAATTACGCGTCCGGATCGTTTTAGCTTGAAGAAAAATGCACTTTGGCTCACGTAGTAATCATCAGTTGGCTGTGTGGCTGCGACTTCTTCGAGTTTCTTGCGGTTCAATTGTGGAATGGCAGGCACTCGAATTATCTCCTCTGAATATTGCTTTAGGAGAAGATAGCGTGCAATCGACCTAGAGTAGTAGAGAAGTGAGAAATGAATATAATGTTTCCTGTAAAGCCCGAAATAGACGGAATCTAGGAAAAAGACTTCACCATAAATTATCGAATAAAATACAAATATACGTCACAAAATCACAGGGGAAACATTCTAGGATTCACTGAAGCAATTCAACAGAAAAATATGTTCCTTCAAAAAGTGGCAACACATCCACCCTGAGGGAATCAAAACCATTCCATCAGTTTAGCAGGAAAACTCACTTCACGACTTGCACGACCACGATTATGAACCATTTGCCCCTCTGGCCCCATAGGCTTTTTGCCGACAACTCGATGAAAACTTCGCAGTATTCCAGTGTGGTTAGAAACACTTTTATCCGGTCGCCATTGCCGTCTGACCGCCAGTTGACCGTGTTGGCTTTTTCGATGATTCGGTCATTGAACAACACCAAAATATTGGACAAAGAATAAATCAGCTCGGAGGTGACCGTCGAGTTGGATAAACGCCCTGCAAATTATCAAGATCGGGTAAATGAGGCGTCAGTCGGCTGGAAAAAGTTCAATGGCCACTCACCTGCTATGAAATAGGAAACCCATTTGGCGGTGGTTTCTACATCGCTTACGAGTTGAGGATTCTCGCTCACCCACTTCTTGTACTTTGAAAACAAATTGTTAAGTTTTTCCGAGCTTAATGCCATAAGAAGCAAATTCCATTAGTCTCCCTCCGGCCAAAGGTTATGATAAACTTATCGCAAGCTAGTAAACCCCAATGGCTGTCACTCTGGGTGCGATTCTGACAGTAACAGTTCACGACAAAAAAGTGGTCATGGAAAAAGTCTCCACAGTTTGTCGAAGTATGAGTTAAGCTAAATGTTCACTATTGGACCATGTCATATTCTACTTTGTTCAATTCATATCTATTTAAAATAAACTGCCGATAAAATAACAGATAGAATAACAGAATCCTTAAAATATTTTTCCGAGTAATTAATGTAGGTTTTCCGGTATAACAAATCGAGTAATTAAAGAAACGAAACTTTCAAGTAGGTAAAAAGAATAACACAGCAAGGAAAAAACATTCTCTGCTTATTCAGGTGTAAACATTTATCCCGTAAAGATGGAGATAAATCTTCTTCTTTTTCTTCAGCCTTTATCCCGTTCACAAGCGGGGTCGGCTCGTCGTGATCGGTTTCGCCATTTGGCTCTATCGAATGCCTGATCTGGGTGCAATCTCGAGGCTTTTAAATCCCCATCCAGCGTATCAAGCCACCGTTATTTAGGCCTGCCTTTTGATCGTTTATCATCGACTTCGATGTTCAGACCAATCTTGGCAAGTGAATTCTCGTTGGCAGGAATTGCGTGACCATACCATCGAAGACGCCTCTCTCGCAACTTTTCCACGATCGGTGCAACCCCATAACGATTGCGGATATCCTCATTTCGGATGTGATCTAAACGTGTGACGCCACTAGTCATCTTCGTCTCCATTACCGCAGGACGACGTTCATTGCCTTTTATAGTTGGCCAACACTCAGAACCATAGAAATCACAAAGAACACCAGTAGTGGAACGCCACTTGATCCAGGTTGCGTTAATGCGTGAGGCAATTTCATAACGCAGTTCTCCATTGGCTGATAGCGTTGACCCGAGGCATTCAAATCGCTCAATTCTGGGCAAATCACTGCCGCTGACAGTGATTGCGCCTATTTCATGGGGATCGGTCGTCAAAAATTCAGTTTTATTTAGGTTCAATCTGAGATCATGTTGCATGAGGCGATCATTCCATTTTTGGATAAGTTGATCGAGATCATTTTTGCTATCAGATGCTAGGAAAACATCATGTGCATAAAGCAGTATATAGGACGGTGTCCATAACAAGAACAAAGAGGAGTGGTGAGAGGGCGCTCCTTGATGAACACCAACAGAGACACTAAGCGGTTTTGATACACCCGCCAAACTTCGAACTTTACTTTTCGGATCGTACATTAAGTGTTGTCGTAAAGCATACCAGATGAGTTCGTGTGGCACATCTCTAGATCCAGAAATCTCACGGTTTCTCACGGTGTTTCTCCATGAATAACCGCGCAGCGTGTATTGCATCAGTAGTTCGAATGCGGTTGTCAAGAATGCGTTCAAAAAGCTTCATGGTATGGGAAAGTAATCGGAACGGACGGTAATTTAAACACCCTGCTAGACTGCCTTTCTTTTTCCATATTGGAACAGTGGTACTTTCTTGCCAGTCAGATGGTGTTCTTCCTTCTGAATAACCCGATTAAAGAATTCACTAAGCCACAGTGTTGGGTCCCAGCTCTTCGTTTTCCAGAGCTCAGATGCGATGTCGACAGGTCCTGTTGCTTTCCCTGATTTCATTCGTTTTATTGCCTCCTCGACTTCAGTTGCGCTGACAGTCAGTCTTGGGAGTTTAACGTGAGCACCTGTCATGGAGACTTAATCCCACGGGCTTCTTAAGACACGGATTGATTTTGTGACCACAAACAGAGCCCCGCCAAAGCAAGCTACGACGGTACCAGTATATACCAAGTGCATGGCTCAGCACTCATACTGGTGGACGCAAGACCTACCTAAATCTCTACCGAACTAACGAGTACGGCACCCGTGTTGCAACGCAACACCACGACGAGGCCCGAAGGTCTCTGTTCACTTGAACGTAACCAAAACTCCCGTGAAGCTCCCACTAGGGGACCAACCGCAAACAACCGAGCTGTACTCACATACAACAGGAATTCTCTTGAAGTATGTGAGTCCAAGGGCTATCCCGATTCCCATGGTACCAGTATACCCGTGGTAAGGTTCCGTGACCAATTGCCACTTCAGATGATTCCCTCCCATAGGTGCTGCTCATCACCAGTTTCGTCTCCAAACAACTCAATTTCGCTCGACGGAACTACAGCACCTATGATCGTGAGTTACTCGCCGCGTACCTCGCAATTAAATACTTCCGATATTCCCTTGAGGATAGACCGTTCACATTGTTCACGGACCATAATCCCTTCACTTTTGCTTTGAAACAAAAGTCGGACAAAGCGTTCCCTCGCCAATTTGAGCTTTATCAGTTAGTTCACTTCCAACATTCGACATGTGTCTAGACAAGATAACGTGGTTGCTGGCGCTTTGTCCCGTGTTACAGAGGTCAAGATCCCCACCACCGTCGATTTTCCGACAATCGCCGAAGCGCGGAAGGACGACGCAGTTCTTCAGAGCTTGAGAACCAATTCTAAATACACATTTAGGGAGTTTCCGATCGTCGGCTCAACATTCAGTATATACTACGAGACCAAGGAACCAAGGCCATATATTCCGACCAATTCCCGAAAGGAAGTATTTCACGCCGTTTACGATCTGACGCACTCAGGAATTCGGACAGTGAATTAGTTAGTCGCCACGAGGTATGAACAAAGACATTAATTCTTGAGTCAGGTAGTGCGTCGCATACCAGAAGTGTAAAACGTGTGCATGTGAGGAAAGAGGTAGGAGTGTTCCCTCGATCCACCAAGCGTTTCCACACAATTCACTTTGGCATCATTAGGTGTTGCCTCACAATCATCGGTAGGTTCACGGGGTGGCCTGAGGCGATACCTCTGAAAAACATTGCTGCACAATCTTGTTCAGAGGCTCTCTACCGAGAATAGGTTCCACGCTTTGGTGTGCAGTTATAATCACCGACCAGGGAATGAAGTTCATGTCCTCCCTTTTCTCAGAGTTCGGCAAACTGAGAATAGGGCTTTAAAGGTCACCGAACACTCGTTTACCACCCGGAATCCAATGGGATGCTCAAAAGGTCGCACAGAACGCTGCACGCAACTATATTGGCCCGAGACGACCCTTCTTGTTCGTAGATCCTGCCACTCGTTCCACTTGGCCTCCGAACAGCCAATCGCGAAGAATTTGCTGCAAGTCTTGCGGAGCTGGCATACGGGTAGAATCTGAGGCTCTCCAGCGACCCTGTGCTCAACATCAAGTCGAGACTCAATGCTACCGATCTGTCACGCCTACTCAAGGACGCAATAACAAAACTGAACCCGCCACTACCCTCCAACCACGTGAAAACCGTGACTGATTTGCCCATTGATCTCGAATCCAGTACGCACGTCCTAATTAGGACGGACGCTCCTCGGAAGCCGCTGCAGCCACATTATGAGGACCCCTTCGAAGTCCTCGAGCGAAGCCAACATCATTATAGCCTCAACGTCAGGGGCATGGTTAAACGGATTTCCTTAGCTCGACTAAAGCCCTTCGTTCAGCAAGAAAACGCGACCAGGGCGAGGTGCGTGCGACACGTCCGTTTAGACTTGCGGCAGACGAGTCGAGGGAGCCGTACGTGCGGTGGAGTGTTGTGGCGGAGCGAATAACTTGTGTGTCGCATACACGCAAATGTGAATCGCGTTAGCCATGACATCGGAAAACAATTTTAGACATGTTTCAGCGATTCATCGATTTCGAGAAACGCCCAGTGTCCGGATGGCTCAGTGGTTAGAGCGCTGGGCTGAGATTTGTTTCGTGACTGGATGTTGGATAACAGTCGAGTCAGCTGTGAATGAGTACCTAAATTAGGGTAATAAGCACGGACGGACGCACACTGGAGGGCATTTCAGTTAACCGCGGACGATGGCGCTTAGGTGTGGTTGATGCGCTATACGATACCAAGGGGTAAATGGCATATAATCGTTACATATTCAACTTTTTCCAATCATCCAGTCAAGCCTTTCTACAGTACACAATTGTGTTGATTTGGTTTCCACATTTCTAACTTGTTATTATATTTTTTCCAGGAAACCTTTTGGCTTGAAAAAAGATAAAATTTACAATTGCCCCGAGTGCAACGAGGAGTTTCAAAGATGGTCAACACTGCAAAAACATAGGAAAATTTTTCACGCGCCAACGTGTTTTATCTGCGATCGTAAATTTTCAAACAAGAACCATCTGAGGACACATCTCAAGGATCACAATCGAAAAGCAGAAAAACTCAAATTCCCATGTCCATATGATTATTGTGAGCGCTCATACCAACATCGACGCAACCTAAACGTACACATAAACAATTTTCACAAAGGTATTCGGTTTTTGTGCCCAATGGAAAATTGTCAGAGTAGCTTCGCGACCAATCAAAAACTCAATGCCCACATTCTTTTGCATAAGAGAGAAGTCGTTGTTGTGGAACGAAAACCGCAGGCGGAACGGAAAGATAAAGGAATTAAGAAAATATCTACGCTTTCAATTCTAACCGGAATCGATTTTGATAACAAGGAACAAAAGGTAGATCTGGACTATAGCAGCTTCGTGACAACAAGCGACAGTGACGGCGAGGAGATTCGGGTCCCGAAGAAGTTCCACATAAAACTAGAAGCGTAACATTATAAAGTAATTTTATTGTTAATAAAACTAAGTAGTTAATTTTAAAGCGTGTGTGTGATTTTTCGTTTACGCATGCCCTCCATCCATTCGTCGAATTGTTCCTGAGGTGTTTTCGGTGCCGGAAGGTAATAGTCCTTTGGAGGTTGACCTTCTTCTAAACGAACGAAATAATGACAATGCTTGTACTCAACTTCGCCTGTACGACCGCGTGCGTGGCGCCGTACGCCGCGAAAGTAGCGTCCTTTACCAACAAATGACTCCGCTGAAAGAGTGGACGATGGAAACAATCATAAAGTACAATGAAGGCAGCTTCATAGTTAATGAATTCACTTACCAATCCATAAATTACTTTTAAACTCAACATTGTGACGCTCGACAGCTATTTTCTGTGCCTCCAATATGGTTTCTTTGGCATACTTTGCTCCCTTCCTTAGGATAAAGCTCAGTTGTTTCACAGCTTCGTCTACTGTCATGCCGCGTACAAATGAGGCGATGTACCACATTTTATCTGGGCTGTATTTAATGTTAGTTTTCATATGGCACACATACTGAAAATAAAATTAAAAATAACATGAATGATAAATCAATTATCGTAGTAGCAATTCAAGTTCAAAACTGTGTTAAAATCTGAATTTAAAAGATGAAGGAATGTAAATGATCATTTGTTGTTGTTATGTTATTGCAATACCTCCTCTCTATCCACCGGAGATTGCGTTCGTAGGCTTCACGAATCTGAGAATATTTTGCGCACTGAGGTCTACGGAGGCCGGACACTTACATACGAAGTGCGAGGCTTTCTCTTCCTCCTCTTCACATTGCCTGCATATAGTCGATACCACCACTCTACACTTTCCATGTGGTAGTTTAGGGAGCAGTGTCTCGTTAAGAATCCTACTAGGCTTTTCATGTCCCACTTCTTAAGGGCCAACAAAATTGCCATTCGCAGAACATCAAATTTCTCCATTTCTCTTCGGCTGCGTCAATCCTTACAGTTTCCCCCTTCAGAGTGGACTTGACAGTGGGTAGCTGTATGCCAAAAGCTGCTGGATCCACAACGTTCGCGAGCCAGTCTATCAGTTTCCTCATTACCAGCGATGTCTGAGTGCCTTCCCACTCACATCAGGGTATTTCATTCAGCCGGCCAAATTTCAGTAGCGCCTTATGACAACTCCATACCAACTAGCTTGATATGGCGTTGCTGTTTAGTGCTAATAATGCTGTCCGACTGTTGGAACAGATTCTAATGGTGCGACCCCACCATTTTTGTCGCAAACATTCTTCTGCTGCCAATGAAAGTACGGTCTAAATTTTTCCGAGAGGTCGAGCTAGTTTCATAATCGGATTTCACTGAAACCCCACTGCGCCCGATCCGTTTTCTTCGACTAACCTGCTGGTGGAGATTATTAGCTCTGTAATTTCAAAAGATCCGTGGCCATTTATCGACCATTCTTCTCGTTTGGTGATTACGACGGAATATATCTTTTCAAAGCCCAATCTGGAAACCATATAATCGGGGGGGATGTATGTGTCTTTTATGAACCGATCTACTAATCATTCCAGTCCTTTTAGCAGAAAGGAAATTAGGCTGATCGGTCGGGAAGCCTTTCGCATCCATGTAGGTGGGTTTCCCTGGTTTGGGAATTAATATTACCTTCATATCACCCCAGTAAATTGGAATATAAACGTATACTAGGCAAGCACGGTATATATTTCCAATATGTAGCGCCAGGGCATCCATTCCCTCTATTACTAAAGAAGACATAATCCCATCCACGCACACAAACTTGCATCAATGGAATGAGTTAAATGGCCATTTCACTCGTTCCGCTGCTTACCCTCTGATTTTTTGTATCCTCCACCGATGCAAAAACTATGCAGAAGCAAATGATCTCGAACTCTTAATAGGTAGCGATGCGAGCGCTCAACATATTTGTTGAGGTAGTAGCAAATGCAATCCAAGAGGAGAGAAGCTATTTGATTTCATCACAGCTGGTCTCATGATTTCAAACGTAGGGTTCGTCCCCTTAGTGCAAGAAGCTGGCATAAGAATTCACGAAAAGAAAAGAAAAATCGGGACCCAATCAAGAAGACAGGCGCGGATATGCCAAAACCTAACAATGAGCGACTTTAATTTTGAAAATTTGAATAACTTTGTGTATCTAGGAGTAACATAGGAAAGAATGGTGGTGGAAAGGACGAAGTTCAGCGACGAATAATGATGGCCAACAAATTATGCTACTCAGTTCTACGGATAATGAAAAAAAGGGTGCACAGGAAAAATAAGCTCTGAATTTAGAAGACCATAATACGACCTGTGCTACTGTACGGTTGGGAAACGTGGATTCTAATGCAGGCGTTAGAGAAGTACATCGACATATTCAAACGTAAAGTTCTACGTTGAATACTTGGACCAGTAAAAGATGGAGCTAACTGACAAATTAGATACAACCATGAGTTGTACCAGCTCTATGACGACCCAGCAACATCGGTGGTGGTAAAACTACGAAAATGGCAACCGGCCGGTCACATAGAACGGATGGATGACAAATGGATACTTAACAGGGTATTCAAAGGCACACTCGAAAGCCACGCAGACGATGGGAGAACTCAGTGGAAGAGGCCAGTAAAAAGTTGTTGAAAATTTCCAACTGAAAGACGCGATCAAAGGATCGAGATAGATGGAGGAAGTCTATCCTGGAGGCCAAGGGCAGATTTGGCCTGTCGCGCCATTGAAGAAGAAGAACTGCAAAAACTCATGAAGTCAGCCGAGCGACTTCTGAACCGTGCTTGTAGAAACAATAAGAATGAAGACAGGTTAAACTTTCGGAACTCAACGCTTGTTAAGTGCTCGAAACGAGACACCTTTAGAGCGTACTGTCAAGAACTGGAAGGCGAAAGAGAGACTTCAGGGCTGTGCAGAGTCCTTAAAGGAGATATGTCGGCCAATTTGAAGTCTCGTAGAAAACCCGGTGGTACTTTCACGAACTCTAAACTGGGATCAGTACAGACCCTCTTAGAAGAACACCAACCGGGAGAACTGGTGAGAAAAGTGGAAGGGGGAGAGTTGTCCTCTGAACACCTCAAAGCAAGTGGCATGGATGGCATCTATCCAGCAGTGTTAAAGGAAGGTATAGAGCACTTGCAACGACTGCCAAGAAATGTTTTCTAGTATTTCTTGCTTTGGCCAACCTCTTGGTAGAAAGTTCAGGCAGTCTTCATACCAAAGCCTGAGAAAGATGACTATTCACATTCAATGAACTTCCGGCAGATCAGTTTGACATAACTTTTGCTGAAAGGTTTTGAGAGGCTGGTTGGTAAATGAAAACCAATATGGTTACCAACCCGGCAAGTCCTGTGAATCTGCCTTCATTCTTTGGTTTCAAAGATAGGGAATGCAAATCTGAACGGTGAGGCGATGGGTGTGTTCGTGGACATTGGAGGGGCGTTTGGCTGTGCGCCTTTCTAAAAATTTTGTGATGCCGTCATAGTGCATGGTGTGGATGATAATTCAATTATGCGGAGCAGAAGCAACGAAAAGCTGCCCCCAAGGAAAGGTGCTGTTGCCACTTCTGTGGAGTATGCTGTTCGACTCACTACTATGCGAACTGCAAAATTTGCCAATACATGCCCAAGCTTATTTTGATGACGTTGCTGTGCTTGCTGTTAATCGGGACCTCGGAACGGTGTGTAGAAATATACACCGCCGCTGATTTGTTTGACAGTTGGTGCCCTAAGCATGGACTTTCAGTTAATCCAAATAAAACTACAATGGTTTTATTTACATAAAGGAGAAAACTAGATGAACTTTGCCTTCCAGAGATGAGGGTACAACCCTCTCCAGACTCTCCGAAGAAATGAAATATCCGGGAGTCACTCTAAATAACATTTCTTTGGAATAAACATGTAAAGGTAAAGTTGAAACGAGTTTTCACAGCCTATGGGCTGTGCAGACGTTTTGCCTCGACATGGGGATTTAGGCCTGATGTGGTAATGTGGATAATGTTGCTATCATTCGCTTATGTATCTATACAGTGGTGGGTTAAGGTGAATCAAAAAAGTTTTCACCGTATACTAGCCGCATTACAAAAATTTTGTGCCTAGGTATTACCGGTGCCATGAGTACATCCAGCCCAGCTCCAAATGCACTACAATTTGCAGCCAATTGATATATATATTCTGAGCATTGCAATGAGGGTAGCTCGTAGAATAATCCGGTTAGATCTATGGGAAAACAGCGGACGGATGGGGCACAGAGCACTGAAAGAATTACTAGCAGAACTGAACCCAGTTGTTACAATGCCTGATCCTGAACTGTTTGGTAGAAATTATATATAGTTACCCTGAAACGTAGGAAGAACTAGGATTTCGCAGAAGAATAGTGAGTGGCGGGATATATGGAAGTCTTCTAAAACAGAACAGGGCAAGAAGTGGGTTTTTCTTCTGGGACAATATGCATCGATTTCTCAAGATGAGGTATATGCGATTCTAAAGGCGGTAAACTGGGTGATTAATAAGCAATCTGCAGCGATAGCTAGGCTGCACTGAGGGCATTGAGTAATGCAGTAATGCAGAGACCGTTTGAACTCGTATCGCTAGATTCAATACGGTGGAACTACTCTGGATACTTGGACACTGTGGTGTATCTCGGATGCCTTAGCAAAAGAGGGTTCCATCCGGGACTGGAACCAGCTATTGGAGTATCAGTGACATTAGCTGTCTTCAAAAGCTGGGAACAAGCTTCCCATAAGGACAGGTGGCACAGCATAAATGGTGTTAGACACCCCAAACTTTTCAGTCAGAACCTAACATGTATACCGCAAAGTATCTCCTGTCGAAAAGCAGGAAGACTTACAGAAGTATTGTAGGCATTCTGACAAGCCATGATTCACTAGCTAAACATATGCCCAGAATAGGAATTATACAAAATGATACGTGTCTCTCCTGCAATGAAGAAGCGAAATCCGCAGAGCATTTTCTATGTGAATGTCGCGCCTTTGGACGCATCAGACATCAGATTTCCGGTGTTGATGTGATCCCGTTGCAGCGAGTAGGATTACATCCATTAAAGGAAATCCTGTGTTATATAAATGAATCCAGGATATTCCGTTAGAGCTCACAGGCTATAACTTTCCCCCCACCTCAAACATACAGATAGAGTAGATTGACATTAACCGTACAAAAGGGGAGGTAATCCGTTCTATCCCACACTACAGTAGGAGATGTTAACACATTTGGGATCGGTAAAACTTGTGAACTTGTGCACGTTTTATGCTATTGCTAAATTAACTCGGTTAGATGTACTGTTCATGTATGGTAACTTTTTCGTCTTCGCTTATAGACAAGCATTACAAGCTATTAACTCTCCACTACTACACTCTGTATGTCAACTGCTGCTATTTTCAATCACCGCGATAATTAGAAAGCATTAAATCGTCTGAATCCATAGGACTAAAAGAACGGCGTGTGCAGGTGCTACTGGGGCTCTGCAGTACTTCCCGACAAATGCTCTCAATATACTCCTGCATTTCCTCTCCCTAGACCTCCACATTAAATACGTTGAAACGCGCAGTGCCGTCAGACTATGTGTCCGGAAGCTGAACAGCGAAGCACTGCGTCCACAGTAATATCCTAGACAAAGTACTTTGGGAAGTCTGGGCATTCCCCACGGACTATGCCACACCCAAGCTAGACTTCACAAGAAATTTTCCTGTGGACTTTCCAACCAGGGCAGAGTGAAGACCAGCGGCGTGTTGCAAGGTTATTCTTCACCGTTGGATCAAAGATGGTCTATTGAGTCGGTGTGGTGATTTTCTCGAATACACACACACTGTACCCGACTCATATGGTCTCCCAGGTTTCGCCAGTGTATTCCAATCGAAAGTACTGGTGAAACTGAAAGACTGCCCATGGCTGATGGTCCATGGTCCAAGCACCCAGCGTAACATAGCCGCCATTCTAACTTCCAAGCGGCTATTAAGGCCTTGTACCCAGCGGGGGCAGAGCAGAAAAGCACTGGACAGTCTGGATGGCACGTTCAAGGTCATCTCCCTTTGGGTTCCCGGTCATAGAAACATATTGGGGAATGATCAGGCTGACAGATTGGCCAGGTGGGGCTCTGCTGTGGAGGTGTCTCGCTGGCGATTGTTAAGCGCGGAATCAACTCGCACAACTTAGCAGCCGCGGGCCTTAGAATGCGAAGCTTGCCATCCCCGCCAAGTCAAGGAGGAATTAGCCCTGTTATAACAAAACCTGACCACGCTGTGCCAGACGCGTGCAAATTCGTACAAGATTATGGCAGTCTGGACGAGGCACTGGCCCATAAGGGACCATGGCGCCAGGCTCAGCATACCCTACAATTCACATTGCCGAAGCTGCGGAGAAGAGGGAACCCTCAGTCACTTCCTCTGCGATTGCCCAGCTCTAACTAAACTCATCGTACGGGCACTGGATAAACCATTCTTTGACATCAGAGAGATTTCTAGCTAAAGGGTAGAAGAACTGCTTTCCTTCGTGAATGCTACGGGCTGGCTCTGAAGATCTGGGTGGACTCTGCTTTCACAACAGCAGTCATGGTCTTATGGAGTTTGTGCCATCAAAACAGCGCACCACAGTGCTAATTGGGCTCTCTAGAACGGCCACTTATACCTACCATCTGAATTATGTCAGGTTGTATCATTCATTCTCCTCGGCCTAGAACCACCAAATAATAGACAACTCGCGATTTACAAATGCCTCATAATGTATGAAAAGGAGGGAAAACGGCTGCCGAATCAGAGATTATAACTAAACTTAAAACAATAATTTAAATATAAGAAGTAAGATGATAGCAGATTATTTATTTACTTACTGCATTTCGAGGTTCCTCATGTGGCTCTTGTGGAGGGTGCACAACCTTATTGTATTGGAGCCATTTCCTCGGCCCAGTGTTGGCTGTATTCCAGTTTTTGTCGAGAACATTTGTTGTATGTAGTGCCTGAACAGGTAATATTTGTCTCACACCATTAGGAATGCAGCGAATCGCCAGTAGCCTGGAGAACTGTTTTGCAAGCCCCGACATCTCTACCACCTCCAATTCCCAACATAACCTACAAGCCTTGGACATAAACAGCTGATTAGAGTCTAGTGTAAATGGAGTTCACAATGGATCTTTTGCCGGGACGGTCGCACAGATTTACAAATGTTGTAAGCTAAAGTGTTGGCGGGCAAAAATAAGCGGAGTTGCTTACTCTAAAAAGTTAAATTTAGCAGAAAAGAATGAAAGATTTGAAGAAAAAGGATTCTACAAAATATTTACAGAGAATTACTTGGCAAGCAGTTGAGACGTGAGTATTACATTCCGATGGGAGGCACACTGGCCGGTGTATAAATTGCATCCTCATTCAACGAACTTGACCGTTATTTAATGACCAAATCAACCGAAACTAATCCGTCCACATCCTCCCGTACCAAATACCATTATTCCCCGGTGCTACCACACCGTACTTCCAACCATCTATGCGCATGTCCTTTTCCATAGCATATATGATCCTACATACACATACGGACATCGTATGTTGTCTAAATGACAGCATAAACGGGTTGAAAATTGACAGCCAGCTTGAAAGAAGGCTTCCATCGTGGTGTCTTTCCTCAAATCCCTCGTTCGACACCTGACCATCCAAATCCTCCGCTCAATACGCCCCATTCAAGAGTGCGTGTGTACAAAATTACAAGTTGATGTTCACCTGAGTTCAATAGTGCGTGAAGCGTTAAGGTCATTGCGCAACTAAATTATTCTAATCACTGTCTGCCGAAATGCCGAGTCCAGTTTGGGAAGTGTATTGAGGCGCCCGTTCATTGCTGAGACCGCAACTGGGCCATTCCGCTAAATTAGAAAAGTTTTCGGGAAACTACATTGCCACCTCCTCCCAGGTGACTATTTGTCACTATTGCTAGCGTTCCGCGGTGTTTTCAACTCATCAATTCGCAGTTCTTGTGAATTTCAACCCATCTTGCTAAAATGGATCAACAGACGGACACATATAAGGAGAAGAGGAAAGCGGAAATCGCGGAAGAGAAGGTAAGGTGGCCCAGTAGCGATTTATATAACTCATAATCGTGCATAATTTTCTGCCCCCTTTCACCCACTATGCAACGGACACCTCCTATTAATCCCTTCCTCATTTCAGTTCGTTGTGCATTTGATGGTTGGATTTCATGATATTTGCATTGTTACCGCGGCTCTTCCCCTTATCACGCTTCTGCTCTGCTTCATAACAGCATACGTCTTCCAAGCTGAGGAGGTGCACGAAACACATTGTCGGGTAAGCATTTCAAACTAATTTTCTGATTTAAACTGGATCTAAATTTAGAGTAATTCCAATAATGTAAAAACATTCCCTCGTTCAAACAAACTATGAACCTGATTGATATCCTGAGGGAATTATGTAGATTTAAACATGTTTTACCCGCATTAATTCAGTTGATTTTTTACGCGGGCTTTCCTCCAAGTTTTGTTAACAAAAAGGAGGTTGTTTCATATTATCTGACTCGACAAGTAGGTGTACCTGAACTACTCACACAAGACAAGCTGCCTTGCCTAGGGATACTCCCAAAAGCGAGCATGTCTGCGATTGATCAATCGTCGTCCAAGTTGAATTGATTTCAAGATATTTGAAACTTGTCAGGACCGGGCATTCTCTATATCGAACGCAAGTGATGTTGCCTAGCAATTTTTCATCGACAAAACTCCCTACAACAGACAGGCAACAAGGAGTCGGCTGAATCCTGATTCTGGAAATGTTTCTAGTTAGAGGCATGATTGCTTGTTTAATTACAGGAATGACTGCATGAGTAATGACAAACAAAAAGCCCACAGGAGTTCCGTTTTTCCAATGTCCACAATCTTTGCTGAATGCCATTTCTTACTTGAAAATGATACCATCTCTTTAAAAAAAATACACAATTTGGCGGGTAACATGAAAAATTAGGATGATGCGAGCATGTGAAACGTTGAAAAGAATGGAAGAATTGCTAAGAATTAGACCAAAGTTGGGCAAAGTCATAAACAATTATTTCGTAGCTCTCCCATTATCATCATCAACGGCGCAACAATCGGTATCCGAGCTAGGCCTGCCTTAGTAACGAACTTCAGACATCCCGGTTTGCGCCGAGGTCCACCAATTCAATATCTCTAAAAGCTCTCCGGTGTTCTAGCCTCTCCATTTGAGATCACGTCTCCTTTTGCTGCTATAGATATTGTCCTTACAGACTTTCTGGCCTGAATCATCCTCCCCAATGCGGATTAGGTTACCCGCCCACCGCGAACTATTGCGCCACATCTACACGGTCATGGTATCATTCATAAATTCCGTCGGTATATAGACTACGGAATCGTCCATTCTCATGTAGGGGACCAAAAATTCTTCGGGGAATTTTTCTATCGAAAGCGGCCAAGAGTTTTTGTAAGCTGAAAAAGGCTCTGTTGGCTGACAACAACCGTGCGCCGATTTCATCGTCGTAGCTGTAATTAGTTGAGACCCTAAATAG
Source organism: Hermetia illucens (assembly GCF_905115235.1). NCBI lineage: Eukaryota > Metazoa > Arthropoda > Insecta > Diptera > Stratiomyidae > Hermetia > Hermetia illucens. The sequence continues at coordinate 59,878,377 of NC_051853.1, read as the reverse complement.
GAGAAATTATCAACGGTCTCCAAGTTGTAGTCTTTTATCTTTATTGGTCTCATTTGACCAGTGCCATTTGAAGGTGTTAGTTCTTTGGTTTTTAGATGTCGCTGACGTCACCACCATGTACTTCGTCTTCCCTTCATTAATGCGTAGCCGAAGATCTCGCGCTGATTACACGATACACGATAGTGTATCCCTCTGTCTTGGATGGTTGTTTATGTTGAATGGTCTCGAGAGTGATCCTGCTGCTTTTATTTGGTCTCGCACATTGGTCAGATTCAGCGTCGTCAGGTCGGGATACTGAATTCTCTCTTGGCCGCGTACAGGTTTACTCTGGCTATACTATCATAGCCGGCTTTGTAGTTGATGCAAAGTAGAGGGGCGCAAAACATTACCACAGTAGGTAATGTGATATCATATAGCTTTTTGAAAAAGGTGATATCGCAAAGTTATATCACAAACATCACCTATCATCACCTTAATCAAACATATGATGTTATATCATCAACATTAAATATTAACGTTCAGCATTACTTATTATTAAAATAATTTTAGATATATTTATTGCATTCAAAACGAAAAGGATACGACAGAACCAAATAAGTATCATTGAAGAAGTAATGAACCTTTCATATAAGATATAAGATAATACATAGTGTATTATTTTCACATGCAAAAAACAGGGAATCGTGATTTTTGTGAACGAACATTACTTAGAAGTTATCTTTGCTTGACATAATTAAAGTTTTCCGATCACACTCAAAACCAAAACCAGCTTTTCACATGAAAACTGAAGCCACGGCCGCTTATACTAGGAAATATTACGTTACTAACCCATACAGCAGCCGATATTTATTCCAATCCGTAACATTACAATCTATAACTAAAAGCCAAGAATCTGCATCCCCATATACACATGCACCCGAAGCCAAAGCCGAAAACAGTCCAAAAGCCAACTTAAGTAAGCCCAAAGCTAACCCGAAAACAATCCAAAAACAAGCCCGAAGTCAACCCGAAAACAGACCAAAAGCCAGCCCAAAACCAACTCAAAGCCAACCTCAAGCAAGCTCAAAGCTAACCCGAAAACAATCCAAAAGCCGACCCGAAGCCAACCCAAAGCCAGCCCAAAGCTAAGCTAAAGCAAGCCCGACGGCAACCCGAAAACAGTCAAAAGGCCAGCACAAAACTAGTCCGAAGTCAACCTAAAGCAAATCCAAAGCTAGTCCAAAAGTCAGCCCGATGCCAGCCCAGAGCGAGCCCGTAACCTAAAGTAAACTCAAGGCCAGTCTAGGTAATTGGACGATGCTAGGTTATGGGATAATGCTAGGTAATGGAATGAAACTTGGTATTGGGATGATGCTAGGTAATGGGATGATACTAGGTAATGGGATGATGCTAGATAATGCGTTGATGCTAGCTAATATGACGATGCTAGGTAATGCAATGATGCTTCGTAATGCGGTGATGCTTGGTAATGCGGTGATGCGGCAATGGTATGTGATGTTGTAATGTTTGGATCGTGCTCGATGCTGGTAATGTAATATCATGCTTTAAGGTGATATCATTTTTGTAATATTACATACATCACCTACCCATATCTACTTATGGAGCTACCCGGCCTAGAAAGATAGTGAAGAATATCTTATAGATGATATTCAGCAACGTGATACCTCTATAATTGCTGCACTGTGAGATATCCCCCTTTTTATGTATGGGACAGATAATATCCCGTTGCTAGACGTTAGGCATTGCTTTGCTGTCCAACACCTTGGTCATCAGTTGACGAACCGCCTTGTGTAGTTGGTCGCCTCCACATTTAACCAATTCGGCTGTTATTCCATAGGGTTCTGGTTTATGGCTTCTAAGCCGATGAATTGCACTGACTGTTTCTTCCATGCTTGCCGATATTTTGGTGGTTGAGCGCTTCATCAAAATACTCAATTTATCGCTCTAATATGCCGGAAATGAGATTTCCCTATTTTCTCCATGTGGCTGTGAAGATTATTTGTAGATGCTTCATCTCTAGGACCGCTGTTGGCTGCGGTTATTGCGGCATCCATTTCCCTCTTATAGATGTTACCGAGGACTTTACTGTGGCTTCAGTATTCACTCACACCTGATTGTCAAAGAGGATTGTAGGCGGTGTTGTAATTCGAGCCCGGAGGACAATGACAACGAGATAGTGACCCAAGTCTACATTGCCCCCCTATATGCTCTAACATTTATTAAGGCTGAGAGGTGGCGGCGTTCAATTAACACAAGGTCAATTTGATTGAACGTGGTCCCGTCTGGAGAGGCCCATTTATGTTCGTAAACAACTTTGTGCGTTCGTACGTTTGTGCGATACTGGTGGTGGTGTTTTAATGTAAGGTGTGGAAGCCCTCGTATCGCCTGAATACGGGTTCCGCCCCTATTTGACTGTTAGAATCCCCAACTATGATTTTGATATCATACGATTAACCACTCTTTATCCCAGTTCAATTGATTAAAATATATTTGAAGGTTCTCAATACTGCGCATTTGCTATATCGCGTTGCCTAGCAATTTTTCATCGAAAAAACTTCTTACAACAGGCGACAACCAAGTGACTAAGTCCTGATTCTGTTTGAGGTACAGGCATGACAGCATGAGCGGGGGGAGGGGGGAGTTCCGTTTCCCAATGTTCACAATCTTTGCACAATGTAACTTCTTTTCTCCAAATGGTAAACTCTTTAAAAGAAACAATTCAAATGGTTAATTCACGTACGTCAAAAAAAAATTCAGTAAGCGTGATTTGGCGGTTAGCTCAAAAAGTAGAAATATGTGAAATGCTGAAGAAGAAAGAAGAATTGCTAAGAAATGAAAGAAGCACAGGAATGATAGTAGTCAAAGAGAGTTTCATCAGATGAAAGTTGGGCAGAATCATAACCAATCAATGATTGTGTGATTATAATGTAATCAATATCATGACTCCATAGCCATAATCAGTGGCACGAAGCCATTTCGATAACCACGAAGAAGTGACGGGGTATTCTAGTCAACCCGACGTCATCTGAAAAATCGACGACAAAGGCTTGCTTAAGCGATGGGAGCTGTAAAGACACTATCTTTTATTTTGTTCTATAGCAGAGGACCGGGGGCAGACCCCTGGTGCGCGGTTATGTTGTGTGTTTTCGACCCTTCATTGAAATCATGGGTCAGCTTTTACAGTCGACAGTAGTCAAAGATTCTATTATAGATGTTTCGACGATACAGTTCCACTACGTAGAATTGAACATGTTTTTGATGTTAAGAATAACCAATGCACAGTGTTCGAATAGTCGCTAGTCTGTAGTACAAAAGGTAGTTCAAATCTCGCTGGTGGCAGATGCGATCGTGACTGGATGTCGGATACCAGTTGATTGAGTTGTGAATGAATACCTAAGTCAAATCAGGGTGACAATCACGCAAGTGTAAATTGCCTCCTACAGGGTACTGAAATCTTGTAGTATAGCGTTACAGTCTTGAATGAAGTATTCTAATACCCTTCAAGGCTAGATCCAATTTAATTGCGGGGTGGTGCCGGTTCATTCAGGTTTAGACTTATGTAAAAACAACTAAAAATCCTTTCTTCCTTTGCTGTTGTCCCATTTTGCAAGGGGTCGGCTCGTCTTGATCGATTGCGCCATTTTTCTCGGTCATAGGCCTGATCTGGGTAGAGTCGGGACGCACTAAAACTACCCCAATCTTAGCAACAGATGGTTCCGTCATCGCGAATTACATATTCATTCCATTCATAACGACACTCTCGCAATTTTCCACGATCGGTGCAAACCCATATCGATTGCCATGTCTCCATTTCAGGTATGATCATGACGTGTCATACCACTTGTGCCACACAAAGTCTTCGTCTCTATTACGACGCGCCGTTCGTTGTCGATGGCCTATTTCAGCTTACAAAAACTGCTCCGCTCGAAACGTCTCACCATAGGGTCAAAGCTTTTACTGTACAAAACAATGATCTTGCCAGTCCTCATGTATTCCTTGGAGACTTGGGTTCTTAGCAAGAAGAATTGCGAACTATTCGCCGCGTTCGAGAGAAGAATCTTCCGAAGAAATTTTGGTCCCCTACATGAGGATGGATGATTCCTAGCCTACATAACGATACCATGACCGTCAGGTTGTGGATAAAATCCGTTCAATAGGTTACGGTGGGCGGGTCACTTAATCCGTATGGATGAGGATGATCCAGTCCGGAAAGTCTATAAGGGTAATATCTATGGTAGAAAAAGAAGACGAGGCAGACCCTGCCTGAGATGGAACTATGGCGTAGGTCAGGACGCCAGACAGCTTTTAGGTATATCGAATTGGTGGACTTCGACGCAACACCGGGATGTTTGGAGTTCATTATTAAGGCAGGCCTAGACCGAGCACCGGCTGTTGCGCTGTTGATGATCAAATTCATTATTTGCTGTATGGATTTTGGGGAGGCATTTCACTTTGAGTATAGTAGGATTAGGCACTCTTAGATCACAGGTGTATGAATTTCGGGAGAAGGACTTTGCTTATTCCAAAAAATTTCTTTAGTTACTTTGTGACTTTATCATCGTATTCAGTGTTTCCTTTGTCAGCTTCTATCTAGTAAACTGGTTTTTCGTTAAGGTCGGCAATTATTCTCTGTCGTGCGGCAGGTCGCGGTTCAAATCTCACTGGTGGCAGTGGAATTTGTATCGTGATTTGACGTCGGATACCAGTCGACTCAGTTGTGAATGAGTACCTGAGTCAAATCAGGGTAACAATCTCGGGCGAGCGCAATGCTGACCACATTGCCTCCTAATGTATCGTTACGGTCTTGAATGAAGTGCTCTAACACACTTCAAGGCCCTAATCCAACATGGATTGTTGCGCCAACGATTATTATATTATTAATTATTCTCTTACGGATACTAGGCCGATTAAGTGAACTTATCTGTGTGTGATTTAGTAATTATTATTAAAGTATAAAATATATAAAATGTTTCTGTCATGTTATTTTAACTTCAGGTATATAACGTGATTCCATCGATAAGTGCAATTACCGGTGTAAGTCCTCAACGTTATTTTTGGCGGATTTGCATTGCACTGCATATAGGACCACGATTTCCAATTGCTGCTGTCTACCGAAACTATTACCGGACGCTAATGGTGAATGTCAAGACCATGAAGGACATTAATCTGGGAAATTTCCTAATAAATCTGGTATTTTGGTTGAATATTATTGAAATTTCTTCGCTGTGTGGAGTCACGTATATTTCAAATAGGGAGAACTATCGTAAGAAAATTCAAATTTAACATATTAACTGCTGTTATGATTAAAAAATTGTCTCTATTACTGCAGCAATCCACGAGAAAGTATTCATCGTATTTATGACTGTATCATTGTGTCACATGCTGGCAACTATCAAGCTTTACCAACTATTACACACTGCGGAAACAATGACCCCCCAACAGGAAGATTCTCTGAAATGGAAGAAAAGGCTATTCGCTGTATCAATAGCGAGTACAATTGGATTGATACTATTCTTCTTAAAACATCGATTATTGTGCCATGATATGGGTAAGTACTTTTTGAATGCTTTATCGTATCCTCGTGAAGGTTTCCATATTGGCCGATGGTAGGACCCGGTAAACTCATTGAACGTAGTAGAATAGAGGTAGTTGAAGCAAGACTCAGTTTGGGGGAAATGCGAATTCGCTTGAAGGTCAGCAGGTTGAAAACTGCTGCACATTGTAGATATCTTGTGTTTTTACATTAAATGTAGCCTATTTTTATGAATTTCAAATTTAATATAGGATTCATCTAGTAAATCTGCCAGAATCTACAAGATAATTAAATAATTTGGGTGTTACCCCTATTTTCAGCCTTTAGTTGGTTTGCTCTCTGCGAATATATTATAGCGTCCGCGAATATGGCTTTCCATTGCACAACAATGTTAGACTTCCCATCTGAACATTTACTCATTGCACATGGCGCAGCTGATCAATTTAAGAAAAAATCTAGACCTAGCGAATTGAAGTGTGAATAATTCTTATTAATAGTTGTAGCTATTTATTTAAGAAGAAAAAAATCAAATGGTTGACTTGGACGCACTGTACTTGGTGTACTCTTAACTTCCTTGAAATATATTTATAGCATTTAAGATACCAAAAGTAAAAAAAGTGAAGCTGTTTTTCTAACGTGTGTTCATGGAGCTTAGTATCTTCATGATGGCCGACTTAACTGATATTGATACGTAGCTACCTTGATTGTTTTTCATCTTATTATTTATTTTTTCGAAATGATATCACTGAACATATTTTTTGATCTCTCTATTTAAATCGATATTTATTTACACTCTTTATTTATTTGATAAAGTATTTAAGCTTATTGAACTAACACTTCTTTCGTAACAAAGTATTTATATGGTACATTTATATGTAACTTTTGCACCACTTCGAATTTTCTTTTTACTATCTACAATCTACAGAACAAGTAGGGAAAGAGTTATATATTTGAATCACGAACAAATTATATACACATAGAGAGAATACAGTAATACTATGTAGCAATATGTATAAAATTTCTAGTCATATGGAATATTTACATACTTTAAGCGTATTTATGAGACCAAAAAAGAATTATATTGAACATTTTTCAGTGTTTTCTCATGTGCTTTGAATTTGGATTAGCGATTGTGGATTACGAACTTGTGGGTTTTTAGTTGAATGTAAGAAGGGAATTTGTGAATTTAAGATTTTCGGAAACAATCTATTATAGATAAAAGTATGCGATCTTCAGTCTGTTATGTAATTAGGCAGTTGTATATATTAGGTGGGCACTCGCAAAACTAAAAACGATTCAACTATTTATTGAAGAACAAACCAGGGCAAATTGTATTTATTCAAAAAAAGGGACGCACATGTTGTATTTGTTTATATGTTTGTACAAAACACAGACCAGCAAGCTACAAGTATATATTTTGAAGTCCATAGTTTCCACACTACTAATCTTTACAGTGGGTTGTATCGAAATAATAGTAAAATTGTGCCGATTACAGAGTTATGATTTTTAATTTCCTGATTGACGGCAGATTAATTTAAAGCAGAAGCGGTAGTGATTCGGATAACATTAAAAGCGCGTCGATTACTTATTTTGGCAAACATTGCCGTGACGCTACTCCCGATGGATAATAAAGCAATCCTTATTCTTTTCTGGCTAGTTTTCATGGTCATTTTATTGTCTAATTATGTACTCTTTGCAAGGAATAACTTATTTCTTAATTGTCTACTGTTATGTCTCCACTTATGCTCGTTTTTTATCTTCCTTGATCATAGTAGCTTTGACGCTAATTTTCATACAGCTTTCGACTTTTATAAACAGTAGATATCTCATGTTTCTCTGATCCGCACATGCCTTGGCTTTCATGTTAATCCCACGATGTAGGCTATATACGCCGTTTGTCGAACTCGCAAACGAGCCAAAGCGCTTAGACCACGCATATTGTTCGTTTTTGGCAATATACTCAAATTTTCCTCATCTTTGCGGCATATGGGACTAAGACTGCCTATGTGAGCTCAAAAAAGTTTTCATTTTGCAAATATCTACATATTTTGGGATCACTTTATTCCCTTCATCAGTACTTAGATCATTTTGATGGGTCTTAATGGGCAATTTCCCTCGTCGGTGTCTAGTGATTTTTTCGGGCCGTTTTGCATTATTTCCGGTTTCTCCCATGCGTCCAACCTTACTCGCGTGTGGTACTGGTTTTACGTTGTCTGTTGTTACCGATTGTCATTCTTCGATAATGTGCATAGCCACCGCTGATCTCACCGTATTCATTCCTGGTCTTTTGGCGTATCCCACCCTCTTGTAACCTTGTCGTAATGATTCGTTTAGTCTGTCCTATATAAATTTTGTCACAATTACTTATTTTCTAAATTCCGCTTTTTTTCTCTTTCTTTAGTGGATCTGTTTCACTACTCAGTGGTTTTTTGATAGTGATTATTTTTACTGGAAACGACCACTTTTATGTTAAATTCCATAAATGCTTTTATTTCATAGAACTTATTGGACATCGGTATGCTTGTCCAATTTGTTTCATCTTTCGTGCTCGGTTGTATGCTGGCTTCTACTTAGTCTCTTTTGTTTTCGTTCTTCCCAGCTGTATGTCCCTGTCAAAAACTGCCTTGGTTAGTGGAGCGCAAAGCCTACGGACCATTAAATTATATGCTGCTATGCTGCAGTGTCTGCCGAAGTCGCTGTTATCGTTCTCTGGGTTGCTGTAGATTTCCTATATACTTCGAATTCGAGTTTGCTGTTGTTATTTATAATTCGCAGATTTTAGAATGACAGACTGAAGGTTAAAAGACCCCGGAGCATCTAGGACTGACCCGAAAGTGTTTGACACATTATCTCAGGCCAGGCCTATTCAGCATCCCTCTTTTCCACCTTAAGCGTGCCTTGATTGAAATGTGCCACTCAGCTCCACGTGTTTTCACTCTGCAGCATGGTATCCGAGGACGTAAGACACACTTCCATTGAAAGATGATGGCGATGGCGCTCCCACCTTCTGCAGAAGAAAAAGGTTTGGCAAGCATCATCCATCACATCCTTGCAATAAATGTAGTCGGGCTACCGTAATTTCCCGATTGTGTGCAGGTAAAGTTGAAAATACCCATGTCCGCTGAGCAGCTGGGTTAGGTAATAGTCAACTTCAACGTGCTTCCGATTAAATCATGGCCGTAAGTTTTTTTTAAAAGATGTATGCGGTGTTGCCAATCTGTTCGAAGAAGCTTATCTTCATGTCTATCATGATGCCGAGGTATTTGACTGCCGGCTTCGACAAAACCATGGTTTCACCAACCTGAATAGGGAGGACTGTGGGAACCTTCTCCTTGGTCAGCACAACGATTTCGATTTTCTCTACAGCTAGCGAGAATCCATGCTCAGCCATCCATTTGCCGTGCCACCGAACCAATTGCCAGTACCTCGGGCATGTGACGCCACCTCGAAGAATCGAAGGCATTTCTTACGTTGCGGGTTACAAAGGGTACCACTCGCCGACAGTGGCGACTGTGTGCCTCAGCCGCTTGGACCAGCTTCTCGATAGCTTCAATTGTGGATTACCCTGCTCTGAAACCAAATTGTGTTGGTGAGTAGTCTCCCGCAGCACGTATTGCGTCAATCAACGATGGCTTGAGCGCCATTTGCTTGAGCCTTGGGGTCGCCTTTGCCCTTGCTTATCGAATCCTTCCAGCGGGAGGAAAAATCATCGGGCTCCTTTATTCGTTGCTGCTTGGTCTACTTGGTTACCATCTTCTTGCTGTGTCCCCGTCGGCGGATCCACACTGTTTCCTTTTGTCGATTGTTTGTTCCCCCTCTGGCGGGCTTAGGGCACTGCGTTTTGTGCAACTAGGGGCGGCACTAGCAGTATGCTTTTTCCTCAGCTCCTCTTCGGAAGTCTTCGAGGAGTTTCATTGATGTGTAATAAGGTCCAGCAGTTCTTCTATCTCCATTATGCCACTTTTGACACCCATGGAGTTTTTCGCTGGACAATGGTAACAGCCTTTATTTTCCGTTCGGCCACCTTGTACTTCTTGAGCCTTTTTTCCTCTACCCTTGTTCTTCAGATGAGGTTGAAGCATAACCCGTTATTACACTCGAAACCAGTCATTTTTGTCCCTGTTTCGATACCGAGTGAGCTACAACGAACCCACGAACAACGTATCTTCTGCCTCACTTGCAAGTGATCGGCAATATTGAACCTCAGTTTTAGGGCTGTGGGGAGTTCTCCCCCCCTGACGACGTGACATCATCTCTCGTTTCTTATTTCAAACAAAAATGAAAAACTCAACAAGAGGGACCAGAAAATGCTTCAGGGATATTTTTTTCTAAATGTATTTGGAATAGATTACCCAAAAACTCACTACGCTAATCATTGAAAGTTTTAAGAAATTTTTTTTACACTATTTCTGCGACTTACAGCCCAGATCACAGACTTAATCTCCTTGTCTGTTAAGTCGACTCTTCCGTTAATTTTGTTATAGTCGTTTTCAGCTTCCATTAAAGATGGTAAATGGCAATTGGAAACCAAGAGAATTTCTTTCGAATACATTCGGAGTACAAGTACAACGCTGGAGTTGATATTGGCTTTCACTTCTGGTTAACTTTTCAACGAATTTAGGCGCTCTCTTCCTGTTCTGCATATATATCCCAAATGCGGGATATGTGTTTAAAAAATGTTTGACGTGAAAAAACGATCAAATGCTAACCGTACATTAAGGATACTAATCTTAGAACGGCTCTTTCTCCAAATGGTAGACTCCCCGAAATATGCAAATGTCATTCGGATCGGTCAAGTTTCGTTTTGATTGCGAACTACGAATTCATGCTGTCATGTTTGTGCATTCAGCAATTCGTATGCCCAAGATATGCAGGAATATCAACAAGGATTTTGTCTTGCTCAGTTGCCAGATGGTATCTTGGCTGGAAGTCTTGATGATTCTTTGATCCGTACAGAAATTGCTACTGGATTTTCGGTTTCTTTGCCAAATTTGGATTTTTTCTGACTCTGGCGGAAGATCTGTTTCACCCTCAGCATTTGTTTACCCAAAGACTCCTAAACATCGACATCCCATTCTGTTTCTTCGTACAATATGCACTCGACATCCTCCAAGGAAATTTATCCTCATGTGGCACCCGAACCATGCAGGCCCTCTCGGAATCGGATACTCGGTAATTATGGTAAAGTTTCTTCACACAAACTCACATAGGGAAAGTCAAACTATTCATTAAACTACGCACCTTTTACGAAGGAATATGAATGCCGATGAACTGTGCCATAGTCCATATTCAGTCATTATCCAGCAACATTACGTGCTGCAGAAAGGTTACGATGAGCATTTCAGGGGAAATCTCCGGAGAGAGATAAAGCATGCTGCAACTGACGAATGCTACACTGGACATCCCAAATGTTGAAAAGGCAGTCAACATTTTTATCGAGCCCGTGCTATAATTCTCGTTTCAGTAGGTAGCCAAACAGTATGACCCGTCGAAATTGAATTTAATCTCGCCGATCCCTGCGATTTGCTATTCTGGTTAAAACAAACCTGTCACCGTTACGTGCAAAACAAAACCTTATTAAAATCGATTTGGTATCTGTCTGTTTCCTGTTCACTTCTTAATGTGTTCTTAGTGGAGTATAAGGCAGTGCTTCAGTTCACTAAACAGTTCAGTTCAGTTCACCAAATGCTGTGCAAGTGATAAGTTCACAGCAGCGAGACAAACACAATAAAAACACAGCCATCTATGACGACTGGGATTCGAACCCAGAGGAACAAAATGAAGAGACTGATGCTCTGTCTCCTCAACGATCGCACCATCATATGCCCATACACCACTAAGGGGTGAAGAGGAAACACTACCTTTCTGTGTACCAAATTAAAGGTATAAAGGTATAAATACTTTTCGGAGAAGTTCTTAGTTTTGAAATCTGTTCGAAAGAAGGAAGTACGGATGTTCGAAAGTCACTTATTTCAAGGGCTCATTAATGTTCGTACATGATATAATATAAATAAAATACAATGTAGATCATAATATGGAGTACAATCCACTTCTGACAAGGTTATCTCTCCTTCCATTACCTAAAAATACAAACATCAAATGGAAAGATTTGTTTAATTCTCCTTTTTATTGACGGACCAAATATTATATCTCAAGTTTATATTATTGTAACTCCTCAAATTAATTGCGAGGAGTACAGAAAGTTATCAGATTTTTAATAGCAAAAGTATAAAAATAAATTCTAGTCATCAAAATACATAATAAAAAGAACGACTAACAGTTTCGTCCAGGGCAGAGGTAACTCTTCGATAGCTGCCTCACCTCTACTCTGGGAACAAACAGATGACAAATAGCGATCGCCTTTTCATATTATATATACTCGCAGACACGACGTCGGATCGTATTATATGTACACTAACCTAGTTTAAGTCCGAATATAAAACACTACCTGTATACGGTTTTGATTACGCTGCTCCCAGAGCAGATGTGAGGCAGCGTTCGATGAACTGCCTCTGCTGTGAACGAAAGCGTCAGTTGCCCTTTCTAAAATCTGTGGGTGGTTGGCCTAAAAAGAAGGGTGCATGAGCCACAAAAGTGGAGGAAAGTTTCTTCCTAATTGATCTGGATTGTCATCAAGTGGATGCGGAATCATAACCCCTCAATAATCAAACAAAAAACTCATAACATCTTCCGAAAAAGCAGAAAAATTAAGATAGAAAAAGTTATTTTCGAAAATTCCTCCAGTTACATTGATACCTGCCTTCAGGTGTCGTGAATATTTATCAGTCGCGTCAAGTATTACATATTGTCTGATTTTGTGAGATGTTTTCAACAACGACAAACCTGAACAATCTTTCGATTGGATTCAGTTGGGGTGAATGTAACGGCCATTCGTGGACAATGATTGAAAATAGGTTTTACGATACAGTGTGATTTATTTCGCAATGAGCAGGAACTTGATCTTATTGGAAGGGTTAAGAATAGTTTGCTTTTTCGAACGCTTGTGCTCCCAACCTGTATAACACAAAGATGATATTGGCCCATATCATGCAAACATTAATGGGAGTCAAAGCGTCGCTTGTTCTTATCGCGAAAATATACGGCGCAACATCGTTACCCTTCGAAGTCTCATCGCATTCTTGTTGTTGCCTAAATTTAAAAATAATTTCCTCGTAGGTGCGGAAATTTTCATGGTTTACCTTCGTCATAAAGAAGTCATCGGTTTCGTCTGAAGATCATTTGGCTAATAGAGCATCGATGGCTTACTTGTCAATTTCGTGAAAATCTTTTCCATAATCATTATCATCTTGGTTATCTTCGAGTCTAGGCCTGCCTTAATAAGGAACTCCAGCAACCCCCGGTTTTGCGCCGAGGCCCACCAATTCGGGGGGTTGTATGGCCACATTTTTTTCCAGGGCTTTGCTAGCATATGTGGTGTGATTTCCCTGCAAGTGTATACCAAATTGCGTCCTTTATGTTATACTCGCTAGGACTATTTTCTATGGTTTCAGACTTATTCTTAACGTCAAAAAGAGCCTACGTGTGTTGACCGATAGAAACTACACATTCATAAAACCATCGCACTTTTCACTTGAAAGTCTTCATCCATATCTTGACAATGATGGGTCGTACAGTTGTTTAAGGCAAGTGGCGCTCCCTTAGGTAAAAGGCTTATCTTTAAAAAACGGATATTAAATGAACTTGAAACACTGGTGGCACCCATTACATCAGGACGAGTCGCGACTGAGGCATGAGCGCGTCATCCAACCATCTGCCTTCGAGAACATCTTTCTTGGGTCAGGTGGTGTTTCACCTGGTTGCATGACGACATTCTGAATTGATTCAATATGTCGAAGATGTACTCTCGCCAACTCATGGTTATTGTTCACGCATTTCGAGAAAACCCGACTTGTAGAACCCATCGATTCTCTTGTACTGTTTGTTCATAGCATCATGAAGGTATCAACGTTGATGATGAATATTATCAGATCGCCGTCTTTGCCTTTCACGTAGATATTTACATCCTCAAAATTGTTTCTGCCCCAAAAATGTGTAAATGTTCGTTTAAATACTGATGCCAACAACGTTCAGCTTGACTAAATCCATTCAAGGACTCTATTCTGTGAAATTCGCCTGCATAACATCTTCTCAGCCTTGTCGATAATATGTTTGGTTTCATACATCTTTTCAATGATGAACTTTAAAATGTTTCTGGTGTATTTCAGGACTTCCACATAAATTTAATTTTCAATAATACGGTTCAGAAAGGCAGTGAAGGCGTCGAACTGTCTTATGTGCATCCCACGTTATACCGCGAGGGTCATGGAAAGACGAATAGAGCGAAAACGCACAGGAGCATACGTCTCACCGTAATTCATTCCAGAACATTAGCAGATGCCTTTGCAACTACCCTGATCTTCCGTTTAGTAATAGGGAACCATCAACCTCATATTTATTCCTCAAGGCTATTCGGCTTTCTGAAGTTAACTGATCTTTCGAACGGTCCACCAGATCCCAAACGTCGTTCTTTAATATCGAATAAGATTCGTTGGCCATGGCTGCATCCATTGGTTCCTTTCTGGGTCAGACGCTGCGAATTTAATTCGAACATCTGCTGTGCACATGGTATTTGGATTATCTTAGACTTCGTTAGTCTACCTGGTTTTTCTGCGAGACCCTTTTTGGATCTTCCTGGTTTACACTTTATCGAAGTCGCGATTTCGTAGTTGGAACCGCATCTAGAATTGGGGCTAGGTTCAAATCAAAGCCCAGAAAAGGTTCATGCTCGTTCAAGGCATTTTCGAAATGTGACTCATCATTCTCTGGAACGAATTTGGTGTCTCACAAACTTGGTGATATTTGATGTTAATGGATCTCTCGTTACGTCAACGGTATCTGTCTCGGCAATATTAGTCAGCTGTCCCGGATAGAAGCCGGTCTTGTGGAAAGACATTTTCATTATTCATACCCGAAATCGATGATTATGCACTCCCCGACAATTGCCGCTCTGTTTCGTCCTTCTCTCTCTGTTCCAAACCGTTTGAGTAATGTGTCAACGACTGGTTGATTATTCACTTTCTCTATTTGTCTTGTCCACTGCTACTAAGCAGATGTCTAAATTTTCGATAGGAAGTACACATTATATTAATGGATTTCTCCAAAGCCTTTAAGTCCGTTAATCATACGATACTTTTGTCTAAGCTTGCTTTGCTTAACATTTCCCAGTCACTGATAACATGAGTCGCTTTCTATCTCTCTGGGCGTTCTTGTGGTGCCTCTTCTGACGGTTGCATATCCGGTTAGTTATTTCTCCTGTGGTGTACCACAAGGATTCATTCGGGGCCACTAATGATTTTATTCTTGAATAACGGTGCTTGTTTGACGTCGATGACCTGAAGGTTTTTTTCGCTATCGCTTCCTTACTCGACTGTGTGCCTATAGTCGCACTTAGACAGTCTGATTTGCTGATGGTCTATAAATGGGTTGGCACTAAACGTTAGTAAATGTCATTCGACGTACTATTCTTTCAGGGCCTTTCGACTCTATTTTCTCACTTTCTTGACGGCCTCCCTTTATTAAAGCCTTGGTGAAACGTTCGATGATAAACTCCGCTTCGGCTCACATTGCCTTGATGTTAGCATACGTTTTCCGGCTTCAGTTCTTTCCAGCCCTTCTCAACACTTTTCAGTTGAAGCATCCTTTAGTATTGCTCTTTTGTTTGGCACCCTTCCGAGCAACCGTGCTCTTGAAAAAGTTCGATGTTTACTTGTTTCGACTCTTTTAATTTTGCTTACCTAAAACACCGCAGAACCTTTTTTGATATATGCATTATCTTTTCATTTGGTCAATGGATTGGAGAGGCATAACCTCGGAGCACTAAGGCCAAGTGGTCCATTGTACTCAATTTCCTCATCTAACGAAATACCCACAATTTGCTTATGTGTCGAAGGATTTCCGTTAGTGAATGTGCTACTATCGATTGCTATCGGGGCACATCAGCATGAAAAATCCGATATCTCATGCATCCATAGACGAAGTATGCACATAGGCAATGCTCCGTGTATTCCGTTTTCTCATTGCAGGACGGATACTTACGTATCATCTTGCGGAATCTCTACTGTGAGCATATGGTCACTTAGTGAACTATGTGACTATGCCAGTAAGAATGGCCATAATACTTCCGCAAGTCTTCCTACTTTTTGACAGAACAAACTTTCTAACGCGTTTGTTTGTTTCTGATAGGAAACGTTCGTTGTGTCTATTAGCATTGTTCTCAATTTTTCATAGCAGCATTAGCTAAGCTATTGACACTCCGATTGCTGATTCCTGTCCCGGCGAGGAAAAGATTGAACCTTCTTTCGCAAAGGCATCTCGGATTTGATTTCCCTTTACACGTTAGCGACCATGTCCCCAGGGTAGTGCCAGCGTACTAAATCTAGAATTAAATCGGCTTGTAAATTCCCAATCGATTCTTGAGAACATCAGATTGCGATGCGCCTATTCTTCCCTCGTTTAGTAGTGAGTAGCTTGAGAAACTTCCCCTTCTTTCTGTCCTGTTTTTAAACAATCCATGCACAAGGCCCCGGTATATTCCACTATGGATTCTTCTGGTTCTTCCCAGAATAACTTCACATCTTCTATCAAAAGGAAGTTTGTCTTTCAGAAAATCAGAAGGTCTGATGCTGGTCTGGCCTATTGTATGGAATGTCACAATCTGTTTAAAATTGCTGAACACAAAATATGTAGCAAGCAAGCATATGTAAGCTGGGTATATTTCTGCATATAACAGTAAAATGACACACGAAACGACTGCAATGTCGATCTCTTCGTTTCCAACCTATCCGAGCGATACTTCTCCATATATCCTTGTGCATTCCCGTAGTATGTTAAAATCAATACTCACCAGCCAGCCCGTAAATTTGAGGAGTTCTCCCGTTAAAATTCCTAAACTGCTTGATAATCAACTAAGATAAATTTCCGTAAAGACAACTTTGCGTTCAATACTTAACCTGAGCATCAATCAACAAACTTCCATGAGTTTGCTCCCTTATACAACTCAGATGCATAAAAATATTCGCCTGAAACATGCACTATGGAAAAAGATATTGTTTCCGGTGACCATCCTGATTTCAGGACTATGGGTTCCTCCGCCTATAAACACTATTTGATGAGTTTGGAAACCGTTCTAGTACATGAGAATTTTTTAGCCGTTGTGGTCCCACACTTTCTCGTTTGATTACCTTTATTCTCAAAAACGGTGACCCTACTCTAGCTGTGAACTAAGGCCCAATTTCCTCTTCTTCCTCGTGCCCTAAAATCCTCAAAAGATGCAGCACCGACTAAATCTGTCATCTCTCAGCGAAGAAGCCACATGTGCAATTTCGTTGCTAAATATGTTTCAAAGATGGTCGCGAACATCGTGTTCATGCGTTAAAACACTATTTGCTTCAGGAGATCTGCTTTTGTTGCAAGGACGTTTAATCGATACACGCTTTCCAACTTTTGCCAAAGTTCTCTTAACGTCGGGCATTCTTCCACCTATTTCAATTCGGTTGACGAAATTCCCAGAAGCTTGGCTATAACGCTTTCATGTGGATTTTTCACGTATCAAAATTGCCTACGTGTCCAGATGGCTCAGTGGTTAGAGCGTGGCGGAAAGTCGCGATTCGAATTTCATTGGTGGCAGAAGAACTGTATCGTGACTAGGTCTCGGATACCAGACTCAGCTATGAATGAGTACCAGAGTCAAATCAGGGTAATAATCACGGGCGAGCACAATGCTGATCCCATTGCCTCCTGCAGTGTACCATAGACCTGAAGGGTACTGTACGGTCTTGAATGAAGTGCTCTAATATACTTCAAGGCTCAGATCCAATTGCATTGTAGCACCAACGATTAACATTATTATAAAATTGCCTTCGTTTGTTCGAAAAAATCAGAATCCTTGCTCGCGGTTAAATTCGGTTTTGCTTGTTTACTACGTGTCCTGAGCCCAATGTGAGGTTCCCACGATCGTGAAATAATATCCGACGCACTATTAGTTAAATTGGAGATTTATAAGCAATAAATTACATAAAGAGCGGCTGAAATTGGCATTACTACACCTAAAAACGATACAGTGGGATTCGATTGGAATACTTTTAACAAGAAGCCCTGGGGATTAATCTATTTAAATTTCATTAGAGAGAATGCGTATAAAAGCCTTTTGATATTAGCGTTTTTGCCATATATTTTACTTTTGATTTAATTTAATGGAACCTTCCTCGAAATGAATATTTCTAAGGAGAAGCAGCAATCTTTCATCCTAATCTTAAAAAGCATTCGCAGTTGATCTTCAACATTAATTTCTATCACATGCGAGATGAAACTAGAAACTCAATCTGCCAACCACGAAAAACTAAAGTACCTTTAACATCATGAGCTTATGTAACAGGCAAAATTTTTATATTTTATATGTCTGGTCTCCATAACCTGATTGAATTTTACTATTTCATAGTTTATTCTATTAAATATTAAATTGTTTATTTGAAACATTTAAAGCGATTAGTAAATGGTAAAATTGAAAGTATTAAAAACAAAAAACTCAAAATTTTTTAAAATCTAGTCACGATTCTTCCATTTTGAAAAAAATTTCTTGAAGAAAATATCATAATATTCATATTGCCTCTAGGGAAACTATAGCTAACATACAAATATGTAAATTAAAAAAGTTACAAGTTATATAAGTTAGTAATGTTTGTAGAAATGTAGTAACGAAGAATTAAAAAAAGAAGAGAAATCAATTAGTCAAAAGTGCCGTCTTTTGAATGAACTTATCATTAAGCATCCTTTGTAAATATGAACAGCGCATTCTGTACGTAGTCGACGTAGAAATTAAAGGGAACAATGTTCCGTTCAAGAAATATTCAAGTTCAACAAACTCCCTACCTTAACGTGGAGCTTCTTGGTTAGTAGCTATAATCCTACACGATTCTTCCGATTGCCTCATATGTTTCAAAGCCTTAACGATTTGAGTAGTGAATAATAAAGAAACTATAATAGCTTTACCTTCCGAAGATGAATAGTATTACCAAAAAAGTTCAACTGATTTTTCCCTAATATCTCATTCATATTTTGAACTGCATATGCTTGTAAGAGTTTTATGGCCACTAAATATGGTACAGAATATTGAGGACGACTTATTTTGACCAATTTCCTATAGTGTGTGCCAATTTATTGTAGTTGTAGTTTTCCGGACACCGCAAGTTTGTTGTGACTAACGAAATATTTCTTGAATAGCTGCATTGAGTTATTAACAATTAAACATAGCAAATAGTAAATTATGCATATAAACATAGCAACAATCACTCTATCCTTTGAAGTTTTTATTATTTCAACTAAAATAAGCGACTAGTGGACAACAACTTGGAAATTATCGAATGATGATGAAAAAAGACTTAAATTTTAGTAGAATGCAGACATTGTTAAGCGAAATATGATATTAAAAAAAATAAACGATTGAAAAACAACATTAGGACATAGAGAACTTTGAAATTTTCCATCGCTACGCAATCGGAAAACAACAAATAATGATAATTGAAATGCAAAACAAAATATCCAACATATCTCTAAAAAAGTACATTATATACACTCATTTGAACAACGTAAAAGAATCTCGACTACGAAAATATTGAATAAACGAAATAATAGATACCCAAAAAGCTACCAGTAATGAAATAGAAAGATTTCTCTTGCGGCACTAGATTTTTAGCTTTTAGTTTTGGAAATGCATTTTTCCATTTTATAGAGGTCTAAACTTGAATCTAGTTTTTTTTTTCTCTTCTGTGTTATGGATTACTTACTCGTAACGTTATTTTCTACACACTGCACAAATCAAATTGACTATCTTGAAAAGAAAACAATGTCTTCAGCGAAGTATTTATTTCCGAATGAGCAGTATTAAATTATATAATATAGATTATTGTTGAAAAAAGGAATATTAGCCAAAATAAAAGGTAACAACAAAACTGGAGCGTTAAATTACTGTTTATAAGGTGTATAGTGGTCGTTTCTTTCCCAGTCGTGTGTAATGCACACATGTTTCTCATCCCAAATTCAGCAGCTCAATATGATTTGTTTGATTCCCTAGCTTCCTTCCACCACAAACCCTATTTTCCCTAGTTTACTTTTATCAAATCGATTCCGTAAATCACCGTAACGTCTCAAATCGAAAATTTACCGGAGTGTCGTCAGGTCTCTCGCCCTCTAAGTGTTGACTGACTATAAAAGACAATGAACGGCGCCTGATGTAGCACGCCATAATCACATCCAAAATGAGGATATCCGCGATCGATATGGGGTTGTACCAATCGTGGAAAATTGCAAGAAAAGTGTCTTTTATGGTATGGACATGTAGTTTCCGCTGACAAGAACTCACTTGCCTGGTCTAAATATCGAATTCCATGGGAAATGACCAAAAAGGACACCCAAAACAGTGATGGTTTGATACGCTGGGCACGATTTGAAAATCATCCAAAGAGCTTTTCATCATCATCATCAACGGCGCAACAACCGGTATCTGGTCTAAGCCTGCCTTAATAAGGAACGCCAGAAATCCCGGTTTTGGGCCAAGGTCCACCAATTCGATATCCCTAAAAGCTGTCTGGTGTCCTGGCCTACGCCATCGTTCCATTTCAGGCAGGGTCTGCCTCATCTTCTTTTCTTACCATAGATATTGCCTTTATAGGCTTTTCAGGCTGGATCATCCTCATCCATACGGATTAAGTGGCCCGCCTACCGCAACATATTGGACTGTCTGACCTGACGGTCATGGTATCACTCATATATTTCGTCGTTATGTAGGCTACTGAATCGTCTATCCTCATGTAGGGGGCTAAAAATTCTTCGGCGTATTCTTCTCTCGAACGCGGCAAAGAGTTCGCAATTTTTCTTGCTAAGAACTCAAGTCTCCAAGCAATACATGACGACTGGCAAATTCATAGTCTTGTACAGTAAGAGCTTTGACCCTATGGTGAGACGTTTCGAGCGAAACAGTTTTTGTAAGCTGAAGTAGGCTCTGTTGGCTGCCAACAGCCGTGAGCAGATTTTATCGTCACAGCTGTTATCGGTCGTGATTTCCAACCCTAGATAGGAAAAATTATCAACGGTCTCAAAGTTGTAGACTCCTATCTTTATTCTTCCCGTCGGGCTAGTGCGATTTGATGTTGTTGATGCTGATGTTGCCATTATATATTTTGTCTTCGCTTCATTGATGTGCAGCCCAAGATCTCGCGCCATCTGCTCGATTTGTATGCAGTTTGTACGTCTCGGGTCGTTCTTCCCATGATATCAATATCGTCAGGATAGGCCAGTAGTGGGGTGAACTTGAAGAGGATCGAGCCCCTCGCATTTACCTCAGCATCACGGATCACTTTTTCCAGGGCCAGGTTAAAGCCGACGCATGATCGAGCATCCACTTATCTTAGACCGCTGTTGATGCCGAATTGCCTCGAGAGTGATCCTGTCGTTTTTATCTGGCTTCACGCATTGGTCAGGGTCCACCTAGTCAATCTTATCAATTCGGTCGGGATACCGAATTCTCTCATGGCCGTGTACAGTTTTACCTTGGCTATGCTATCAATATAATATGCGGCTTTGAAGCCGATGAAAAGATGGTGCAACTGATGTCCATATTCCAACAGTTTTTCCATCGCTTGCCGCAGAGAGAAAATCTGATCTGTTGCTGGTTTGCATGGAGTGAAGCCTCTTTGGTATGGGCCAATGATCTTCTGGGCGTACGGTGCTATCCGACCTAGCAGGATAACGGGGAATATCTTATATCTCAACAACGTGATACCACTATAATTACTGCACTATGTGATATCCCCCTTTTTATGTATGGGACAGAAAATGCCTCGTTGCCAGTCGTCAGGCATTGATTCGCTGTACCACACCTTAAGCATAAGTTGGTGAACCGCTTGGTGAAATTGGTCACCTCAATATATAATCAGCTCGGCTGTGATTCCATTGACTCCTGCGACTTATGATTTTTAAGCCGATAAATTGCACGGATTGTCTCTTTTATGCTTGGTGTTGGCAGCATTTGTCCGTCGTCTTTAGTTGACTGGACCTCGAACTCACCGACATTCTGGTTGTTCAGCAGTTCATCAAAATACTCAACCCATTGCTCCAATATGCCCGATGTCGTCAGATTTCCTTCTTTGTATCGGCAGGGTGAGCATCGAGGCGTCTAAGGCTTCATCCTGTTGACTTATTGGTAAAACTTCCTCGCCTGGTGCGGCTTCTCTCTGTACTTTTCGAGTTTACAGATCTGTTGGTTCTCCCGGGCTATATACTAGCTTACATTCATCGTCGAACCAGCCGTTCCGACTCTTTTTGCGGCTGGAGCAAAGTATATTTGTGGCCGTATTAATGATAACATTCTTCAGGTGATTGTGAAGATCATTTGTTGATGCTTCATCTCCAGGATCTCTGTTGACTGCGTTTATTGTGGCATCCACTTCTCCCTTATAGGTGTTACGGAGGGCTGTACTGTGGATGGCTCAATGTTTACTTTCGCCTGATTTCCGCGCAAACCAAGTACTTCCAACAACCATTTTGTGTGACACTACTAATTGAATCCGCAGTCCGTTATGATTTGCATGTAAGCTACAAGAGCTTGTTCCCTTCATTAGTGTTAACAAGACTTGTTAGCATTGATGAAGGAAACAAGTGGTTCCCGAAATATCGGTATTTGCAAAATAAAAATCAACACTAGGGAATAGGAAAAAGAAGTCTTTTATTATTTTAAATAATTAGAAATACCACGTAATTACACTGAAATGAAATCGTTGTCCGCAGCAGACAAATGTCTCTGTCTGCCTCACAAATCAAAAAGACATCAGTCAGACGAATCTTTGAGCCTGCATTAAACATCAGACTGTCTGATGTGTGAAACAGATATAGAGATTTTTCTGGCGCAGAAAAGGGTTCTGTCTGTCAGACATGTGTCTGTCTGGTGTCTGAAACATGCGTTTGTTTGTCTGTTGGCTGAGGCAGCCCGAGGCAAAATCTATCGTCTTTTGCCATTCCCAGTGGGCGCTAGCAGAACGGTCGTGTCGGTTCCAGTCAGCGCGCTCCTTAATGCGGCTAACTTTAAGTAAAATTCTTAAAAGGAAAAGTTTCGTTTAATTATAGATTTTATTTAAGGATTGCAGAAACGTGTTTCGGACATAACATGTACCTTTCTTCAGTGCTGGTTTTGTAAGCGGGTAACATTATTTCCCAAATTGGTGAGCTTCGGGTCTGCCTTCACTCTCCTTTCCCTTCACCACGTTTGAAAATGATATCTTCCGGTTTTCTCTTCTTCCGACCACTGCTTTTCCGAGGTGCCAGGGTTCCACATCCCTCTTCAGAGATCCATACCCTTTTTACGGAATTGCGGCTACGTGGGTTTCGATATCAGCTTCAGCCGTCCACCTCAACTGCTCCACTTTTTTGGAAGTTGAGCCCTTATTTCATTTCTAGGTTTCTTGGTCTGTTAATTCTTAACGTCCATGGGTGAATAACTAATACCAAATGCTAGGCTGAAACACCTAGAACTAGGAAGTATCTTAAAATTCCCGTCGGTTATAGCCCTGATCTAATTATGGTATATTAGGAACACTATAATCATTAGAGCAGCACCGTAGCTCTTCTAGGACGCAGTGCAACTTCCCTTAATAGGATATCCTTGCCATGATGTTGAATTAGCGGCACCCACAATTACATTCAGTTCCTGCAGGGAGTCAATGTCTATTGCTTGCTTTAAACACTTTATAGAAGATAGTACCACCAGTCTTTAGGCCTGTTCCAACTTGGTTATTCGAGAAAATCGTTTTGAGATGCCTATTATAAAGCGAGGTCTGTCACGAAAAGCTTAGAGCTACATGGCGCAGAATACTAGGGTAAGGGCTGAGACTTCTGGAACAAACCCTGGGGGAGCTAACTTACTGAATGAAAAACCAAACCATTTTTACTTAAATATAATAAATCTTTATTCAAATCACGAAATCTCTAATATAATACATACACGAAACAAGTCATTATAGTTGCTAAGAATCAACATGACTCCCAACATTTTTATTTTTCTTTTGAGATTATCGACAAAGGGAAGTTAAAATCTGAACAGTTCCGACATGTATGTAGATAACGTGGTATGTTGTGATAAATTTTTTAAAATGAGTCCATCCTTCAATATCGCCCTAGAAAGTCACTCACTTTAGAAAGTTTATTTTTCCTCTCGCTGAACAAGACACGAATACGAACGATATAATTTCATTTAAAATGGAGAGAACGAAGTACGGACTACTCCGAGCCACCGTGCTTTAGGGCTTAACACTTTTTATTTTCGTCTTAAAAATACTGAAGGGGCTAACTACGGCTAAAACATTTACTTTTTTGACATTCACTTAGAACATGATCAAGTTTCGTAGTTAGTAGTGCTGTCAGAGGGCTTGGTTCCGCGTAGGTTTTTGGGAGGGAGTGCGCAGTCGCAGTAGTCCTACGATGAGCCTGGGAAGCATTGCAAAAACAGAATCGTTCCTTGTTTCGGGAACAGTCTGGCTAAGTTTCGTACATCTAATGGTCTTCTGTGAACACTACTTTCCCGCTAAGTTACTTTTGTGTTCCAAACCTTATTTGCTCCTCCGAAAAAGCTAAAATTGAGTTATCTACGCGTCTCAACGAATAGAGAATAAAATTTAGAATTCCACGCAAGTTTTTCAAGCATGCAATCACAGCACTACTGACTTTTCTTACTATATTTTGTCAAGGCGTGCACTTCGTAAGTTTTCGTGTTCTATGCTTTCATACGAACTACGCCTAAGTTTCAATCATAAAATCTTCTTCGTCGGTCGTTGAGCTGTAGTAATCATATGGAAAAAAATGTTAAAAATTATATTGAAATCATAAAAAAATTACTGTGGCGGCTGATAGCTGTACGGATAGCTGCCAGCAGGTGGACCTTGTGGTCCAGGAGGTGGCATCTGACCAGGTGGTCGATAGCCTTGATACCCTTGCGCAGGTGGATATTGTCCCTGCGGCATTGAAGCATAGCCTTGGTGATGATAACCATGCGAGGGGTAGCTTCCCGGCCCGGCGCTTGGAGCGTAAGGCTGCCCGGCCGGAGGAGCCACGTAAGTTTGAGATCCAGGCGGAGGTTGATATTGCGTGGGCACAGGAGCTCCGTTTGGAGCGGGGCTGGCTGTCGTGTTGGCGGGAGGAGGAATCTGCTGTTGGGGCGGTTGTTGAGTATATGTGGTTGGAGCACCGGAGGATGCGGGAGGCGAAGTGTACGGGGGCTGTTGGTTTGGAGGCGCCGTAGTGATTGGCTGCGGTGGACCGGTTGCATACTGCGGGCCAGTCGTTGGAGGATGCTGCTGGGGTTGGGAAACTGGAGGTTGATTCGATGCGTTGCTAGTCGGGGCCGACGGAGCGTTGTTGGGTGCTCCTGCGTTTTGACTGGGTGGAGGAGTCTGACCGGGACCGGGTGAGGAATTGTAGTTGTTGGAATTATTCGAGGCAGCGGGATTGTTCGGAGGAGGCTGCTGGGCCGGCGGCTGCTGATTAGCCTGCGAGGAAGGAGGCATTCCCATGGGCGGCTGTTGCGCACCTGGATAGCCAGGATTCTGTTGATATTGCGATTGAGGCTGGGGCGGATAAGCAGACTGCGAAGCGCTGCCTGGTTGTGGGTAGTTGGGTTGGCCTGGAGGAGGTTGCGAGCCCGGCTGACCGTAATTAGCTGGAGCGCCGTTCGGAGCATAACCATAGCCCATGGGCGGTGGCGGAGGTCCACCCGCTCCTTGAGATGGATACTGACCTGGTGGCGCTTGAGCTCCGGCTGGAGGTCCGTACATCTGAGGAGGTGGCTGCGAGCCTTGAGGATTTGGACCTGGTGGGTAACCTCCCGCCGCTGGAACCTGATGTTGAGTTGCATTCGAGTACGCGACACTAGGAGGAGGTGGGCCACCACTTGAAGAAGCTGGCGGCATTCCTCCGTGATGATAGGCCTGGGTATTCGGAGGATAACCTTGACCCGGCGGGCCGTAGGGCGGCATGGAACCTGGGTAGCCTGATTGTGGTTGATAAGGCTGTCCTTGCGGTGGATAACCTGGATAATGCCCGTGTTGCTGGTAGCTTCCCCGATACGGTTGTGGTGGCGGTGGTTGCTGGGGTTGTGGCTGTGGTTGGCCGCCCGGTCGTTGCGGAGGTTGTGCTGAAATAAATTCATGAATCTTCAAACAAATTAGCAAAAACAGACAACTTACCCTGCGGTGCATTTGGTGGTTGTTGTGTTGTTGGAGGCCCGCGGTACTGCCCTCCTGCAGTTTGCGGCTGAGCAGCTGGCGCCTGCATCACACTAGTTGGCTGCGACGATGTCGGCGGTTGGTTCTGGGGCGTTGTTGGCGGCATATTCGGATGCGAGACCGGTGGCGGTTGATTTGAGTATGGCATCGGCTGATTAGGAGCAGGTCCGCCTGGTTCATTTCCATGACTGTGCGGTGGAAGTGGCGGCTGCGTGGGATTCGCGCCAGGCATCATCGGGTGCGGATTTTGGTTCTGCTGCAAAATATGCGGCGCCTAGAACGGAGACACAAACTACACTTATTCACCGGCAACCAGATGAATGTTTAGACCTTACCGGCAAAATCTGCGATAAATTCTGTGTTGCATCCGCCAACTGCGCTAGATACACAAGATTTCGATGCAAAGTTTGGTGGTAGGACATGCATTCATGGGCCTTCCCCATGTTCTGATAATCTTGAATGGTTTGTATTAGGCCCATATTTTCATCGAGAAGCTTCTGTATGTGCGCGGTGCTGGGTGGTGGCGGACCACCTCGTCCGGGCGGTGGTCCAGGTGGTCCGCGTTGAACCGGTTGCGGTGGCGGAGGCTGTGAAGGAGGCGGTTGCTGTTGCTGCTGCTGGGAGTAGGCTACCGACATCTTGCTCCCAACTTTATCCGCGCACAACTATTGAGGAGAACTAGAAAAAAGCAAAGCAAATTAGATAAGCACTTAGACTATAATCTAGAAATACACTCACCTATTGCAAATTCAGTGGAAAATGCGATTCAATTGAAGCTTTGATTCACGGAACAAAATCCACTTGTGAGGACATCGTCAAAAAGACGCCATTGGGTGCGTTCAATGATCACTTCGGTAAACATGTCAAACGTGAATTTCAAAAATTTTACATTATAATTTTTGTGTTCGCCTATTCTCTTTTAATAATTTAGAAATCTAATCTAATTAAGGCATGCTTTCTCCAATAAAATCATTAAGTAAAATAAAATCATATTAATTTTGTTAATTGACAACTTTTCTTTCCAATTCAAAGAAAATGCTCAAAGGTAATTGCCAAAGTATAAACAAGAAGAAGAACCGTCTGACAAGTTGGAGTGATTTGCGTAAAATTTTCGATTGAGCGGTGTCATTACGATACAAAAAACTAATTTATAGCGAAAGTACGAGTGTGAGATCGGGAAAAGTACTTTCAAAATGACTGTATCAAACAAGGTAAATGACGTTTAGTAGAAATTCGTGAATGAGAGCATATTTGAATTGAGTTTTATTGCATTTACAGATGGACGTGGACCTCGCGAAACCCACAGGCGAGGGTCTGCGTTCGTATTACATCCAGAAAATTGAAGAATTGCAGCTGATTGTGGCGGAAAAGAGTCAAAATTTGAGGCGATTGCAAGCACAGAGAAATGAACTGAATGCAAAAGGTAAACTTGGAGTAATAAAGAAAGTCGAGAAGTAGAAAGACAAGTGATGAAAGTGATTTGTATATTGAATGGAATCCAATAAGATTCCTTGGTAAAATTGAGAAACGCTGGATTGAGAATTCCGCGGCTTTTCTAGAGTTTTGTGTCTTACAGGATATTACGGAAATTAAGTTTTTTTTTTGTTAAAATCGATGATAGAAACGATATTACATCTCATTATCCTTTGTTTGACAACTTGGCAATATTCGAGGTTACTTTATTCTCGGGACCAGTAGAGGTTGCTTTATAATGATTTAGTCTGCATTCTCCGCTTGTTGTAAATGCGAATACCGGTTGACGGGGGAACATCTATTTGAGTTGCCGGACGGAGATACAGAAAACAATGTGACTCAAAATGGCAACTAATATAAAGACTCCATCGCTGCCAGAACTTTTAGTTTTTTAGCCACATTTTCTTTTGTATCTCCGTCGGTGGATCAGTGCTCACTGGTGTGAAGGTCGAAAGTGGGGAATTCCCGGTGGAATAAAGTTCTGGCTGAGGTTGTTTACAGCTAGTTTTCCTTGTGCTTCCTCAATCATCTTTCTTGCCTCCTCACGCTACCTTTTGTCAGCCCCTACAAAATTGGTGCCGGTTTATCAATGTGTGCGATGAACCGTCTGATTGCTGCAATACATTTTTCGCTGTTAGATCGCTAGCGAGCTCAAGATCTACAGCCTTTACGGACAGACATACAAACACAACTATATTTGCTTCGGTGGTCTTGCCCCCTCCCCCGTTATTCCAATTAATCGTGATCGGCTCAGCGAAGACAGCGCCAGTTCGAACAAAGGGTTTGCCGGGTTGTACTCGTTCGTACCAAGTACCAGATATAGAGTGGATGTGACTCACTCTATTAGCGACAAACACCTTCCACTTTGCCGCCGGACTTCGAAGCCATTGTAGAACGATCGTTGGGTCCGTCCAGGAATAGGCACTTATATTATTCCAACCGTGGGCCTCTAACGTGGTTTCCATCAAGTCACACAACAGCACCGCGCTGCACAGTTCCAAGGGCGGGATTGATTGTACTTTCAACTGTGGTGGAACCATCACGTTCTTCAATGCGCACGTAAATGACTACTTCATACGCGTAAGCGGGCTGAACTGTCGCAGTGTAACCACCTTGGAAATCTCCTGCAGAACTGGTGACTGTGACCGGAATGTTCGTCATTTCCCAACGAGTTCTTTTTCTACTGGTTCATCCCAATTCGTTTATTGTAGCCACAATTGATGGATCCATATTTTGCCTCCGACGATATATGATTGCAACCATCTCATCGGGTCGAATAACTTTGCAATCTCAGAAAGAAGCTGATGTTTCGTTAGCGCATTATTGATAATTTCTTCCAGCTTGACTTTGGACAGGAAAGAATCTCTTGCTGGATGTTACCGTAACCCTAATATTTTGACGTGCTCCTTCGCATCGATGTTTAATGATACACTTGTTTCCCGGTCAGAAGTAGGAATAGATTCTAGCAAATCAATTTACGGAAATGGAAAGCAAATAACATTTCCATTTCCGCAAATTAAAACATCCTTTTAGTAACACTTTTATAAGGTCCTGCGTTTCCTTGAGGGTATCTCTCCCGGTGAGGACATCATCCAAGTAGAAATCCTCTTTCAGCACTTCTGCTGCAAGCTTCGGGATGGTGGAGTTTTTCGTCATCTTCCAATTGATGGAGAGTCCGGATTACCTTACTTTGTAAGCCCTAGCGGTAGAATCCGTCACTGTAGTTAATTTGAAGTGTTTAAGGGTTCAGATGGATGGCTTCTCCACAAAATTCGTTGGAAGTTTTAATCCTGGGGTGTACCATTATTTGGCGGTACATTTTCTCTATATCAGCTGCCATTACATACCGATATGTCCTCCACTTCATCAGTATGCACACGATTCTGTTCTGGATACTTGCACCAATGAGTTGAGCGATTTGTCTGATGGTGTTAACTGAGATGCATTGAACATGACTCGCAGTTTTCTAGTTGCATTATCATCTTTGCACACAGCGTGGTGTGGCTCGAACACTGATCTTGTTTCGGTACATCTACCATGTGACCCAGGTTTAAGTATTCTTCTATGAATGCTATGTACTGACATCTCAAGGATTCGTTGTTTGTCAGCCGTTTTTTCAATTGTGCAAATGGGATATACCCCTTCTGAATAGAATTGCAGAAGGTTGTCCCAGGCTCAGCGTCCTGCTTGAACGGAAGTTGGACAACGTACCTCCCAGTGCTGTCTCGTCTAGTGGTTTGCCAATACCATTCAAAGGCTGCTTTCTCGTCGGACGTCACAGGTTGCTAAGTCGAAAGTTCATGCATTTCCCAAATTTTTTAACCAGTTGGTCATTAGTGTCATCCGTGGCTCGGTTGAGTGGTTTGGGACGAAGTTTGGCCCAGCAAAATCCATCCGAATCTAGTGTTCATTGCATAGGGAGATTCTCTCCTGAATCCTTGTTGCACGATGTCACTATAGGTATCAGCTCCTAGTAAAATGTCGTTCCGTCCTGGGGTTCCGCACGTGGGATCAACTAAATTTTTGCTGGGTTGGAAGGCAATGAGGCAGCGGATGAACTAGCCAAGAAGGGAGCAGGGATGCCTTTACACGGGCCAGAACCCTTCTGTGGAATCGGAAACGGTTTCATGGCTATGAATCTAAGAAACGGTTGAGGGAACTATATTGGGCGGGCCTACCAGGGATGGAGCAGTCCAGGGTGCTTATTGGGGGATACGAACCCATGCGTACAAAGGATTGCTTAAAAGTCACCAAAAAGAACCTCCGAATCATAGTGGGAATTCTCACTGGTCATTGTCGGCTGAACTAACACCTAGGGAAGCTAGGGATATCTACGGACACTGCCTGCGGGTTCTGTGACGAGGAGGACGAAACCTCTATGCACGTCCTGGGACAGTGTCCGGCACTTGTGCAAACTAGGTCGATACATCTGGGAGAACACTTCATACCAGATGCAAAGCTGAAACTTCTGGAAGTGGGGAACATACTAAAGTTCCTAACGGTTACAGGCCTGCTTAAGATACTATGATCAACAGGTACACTATAACCAGTAAAAGGGGCACAATAGTTCTTCAAGGACGCGGTGCGACTTTCCCTTAACAGAATAATAATAAGATGATCAACTAGTCCCAATGATCCGACATCCATTATTTGTTTGATGAAGGAATTGCATTCTTCCTTAGCCACTGGCAGTTTGTGGAATTTATGCAAGTAATTCCATGCCAATGCCCTCTTGTTATCAAATCGCTCTTGCAACATGCGTATTGCTGCGGCGTATTTTTTATTGCTCACGTTCTTGGGTTCGGCTGTTGAATCACTCTCGCAGCCTCACCTTGCAGGTGAGTCTTTAAGTAATGGAGCTTTTCAGCCGCAGATAACGTTTCGTTGTAGTGAATCAATGACGTGAACATGCGTCACTCACTGTACTGCCCATCAAACTCCGGGATCGACAATCGCTCCAATTGTACCCGATTTGTTGCTGATAGACCGCTGCTGTCTACATTGCGCCTGATGGATTCGTGCTTCACCATGCCCGTTTTGAACCGCGTGAAAAGGGTAAGTATGTTTCCTCAGCGGTCTCATATTCCTGCAAGTACGTCTTCCTCTTACTGGATCTCAAGACAAGTCCAAGATTGCCCCATTTTGTTTCTGGTAAGCCTGTTCTTCCAAACGCTGCAACCTCGCTTGAAAGTAGCCAAGGCAATGTCGAACCTAGCTATCTTTCAAGAGCTTTCTAGACAGTCTGCTCAGACTGCTAAAATTGTCCTGCTATGTGAGGATTTCTGCCTTCGTCATCTCAACACGCCACTGATATTCACGGATGTTACTTGTTTTTCTCAACGCCGGAACTTTGTACCTCGTTAACTTTCCTTAAAATCAAACAAGTTTAAACCGAATATTGCACTCTCACCTAAACTTTTAACGAAGTAAAAGACTTGTGTGCTTGAATCATATTAAATGTGTATTGTATTGAACACTTATTTTATACACAAATTTTGCTTACGGGTTAAGATGCTTAGTAGACTAAAATTCATAAAGTACAAAGAAAACAAAGGCAAACTACAAAGAACAGCACTAAGTCAACCCCGGGTCATTGCCAAGTTCGTAAATAATTTCTATGCTAGACGAGAATTTGAGCTGACTTTGTTCAGTTTTGTCTCGAATTTCTGAAATACATTCTACCATGAGCTCATTACCATTGTTGTTTGCCATAATGAATGAAACCAGACATTTTGGAAGCTTGATGATGTCAACGAAGTGGGAATTGAAATGAAGTTTGTTAGCGAATATTACACCCCGGTCTTCAAAGGAGGTCAGTAGTGGAGAGGGTAGTCCATTAAGAGAATAGCAAAAGGATGTTGGGGAATGTTTAAGCGAATAGCACATCCAGTGGCATTTGCTGACATTCAGTGTGAGCTTGTTAAGCGAACACCAACGGACCAAAGTACCAAGGTTGAACTGCAAGAGACTGTGCTCTCTGACGAAACATCGGCCAATAATTTAAGGTCGTCTGCGTAAAGCAAACACAGGCAGGTGAGGGTGGAGGCGAGGCCATTGATAAAAAAACAGGAAGAGTAGGGGGCCAAGTATAGAGCTCTGGGGACCACCAGAGGAAGAAGAGAAGGAACGAGATGAGTAACCGTAAAAAGAAATTCTACAGATAGGAGAAAAGACAGAAGATGATTGAGGGAGGGAAGTTGAGTTGAGAGAGTTTGGAGAGAAGAATATTATGGTCAACGGTATAAAAGGCTTTAAAAATATGAATAGCATGTACCTCTTATCGTGAATTAAAGCATTTAGCAATGACGTTGGGAAAGATCAAAGGGATTGAAGTCGTAGATGGATGTTTCGCGAAGCCATGCTGCTCTTTGCCAATAAGGTGACCGTACTGCGCGGTCAACCAGTCGTTGACATTTCTCTTGAGGATTTTGGGACAAGAGGAAAGGAGAGAAATGGGGCGGTAGTTCACAGCAAGAGAAGGGTCTCCGCTCTTGAGGATATGGATGATAAGGGCCTCTTTCCAGAGATGGGGAAAGTAGCATTCTTTTAGGCTTTTGTTGTTAATTAGGGGAGGGAAATGTGTTGTCTACAGTTAAGAAGGAATGGGTTAGGAAGCCCATCGGAACAGGTCCGACATTGATGTTAAGATTATCAATCAGGAACTCAACCAAGCAAGGCGTAAGGAGAGGAAAATCCAGAGATTCGGAGCAGTCTGCAGTTAGAAGAGGCGTGGAGGGTGGAGTGGTCGAGGGAGAAAACACTGAAGGGAAGTAAGAGGAGGGAAGGTCGCAGAATTGTTGTGGAGAGTTGGCCGTGGATTCAGCAAAACTGATAGAAGAAGGGAGAGATTGGGTGCTATTACGGAAATGACGCGTGTGGCACGAAAACGGTTTGAAGTTACTGCGGGCAAGGACGGCTTCGACGCTCAACAAGTACTTTTTATGCGCTTTTTTAATCATCGACTTCATAATGGACCACATCTTAAAGTGAGCAAGGTCTTCGTCATTCTTAGAAGCGTAAGACTTCTTTCGCAGTGCATGTTTCAGGCGAATGTAATTAAATTATTGTAATATTGTAAAAGGTGCTAAGAACTTGATCACACGTTGAATTGCATAATATGTGAACTTAGTTGATAGACGCTAAAGCTGAGTTGAGACCGTCAAAGTTGTCTTTGCGGAAGTTGAACTTGCAGGGAGCTATATTTGACTCGTCCTAAAGTAACAAGCTAGCTTTTAGCCACTCACTATAAGGAAATACTATCTCCAATAAATAACTAAATTACGTTATTATTCATTTTCAGTTCGCATGCTCCGCGAAGAACTTCAACTTCTTCAGGAACAAGGAAGCTACGTAGGTGAAGTTGTAAAACCAATGGACAAAAAAAAAGTGCTCGTCAAAGTCCACCCCGAAGGAAAATTTGTAGTTGATATCGACAAAAACATTGACATCAATGATGTGACTCCAAATTGTCGTGTTGCTCTTCGAAATGAAAGCTATACTCTCCACAAAATTCTTCCCAACAAAGTAGATCCCCTCGTTTCCCTTATGATGGTGGAAAAAGTCCCCGATTCCACATATGAAATGGTTGGCGGTCTGGACAAGCAAATTAAGGAAATCAAAGAGGTCATTGAGCTTCCGGTGAAACATCCTGAATTGTTCGACGCTTTGGGCATTGCCCAGCCGAAAGGTGTACTTCTGTACGGACCTCCAGGAACAGGGAAGACATTGCTGGCTCGAGCCGTCGCTCATCATACAGAATGCACATTCATCCGTGTTTCCGGTTCGGAACTCGTACAAAAATTCATTGGCGAGGGATCGCGTATGGTTCGAGAGTTGTTCGTTATGGCACGTGAGCATGCACCATCGATCATTTTCATGGATGAAATTGATTCCATTGGTTCGTCTCGTATTGAATCGGGTTCCGGTGGAGATTCTGAAGTACAGCGAACTATGTTGGAACTGTTGAATCAGTTGGACGGCTTTGAAGCAACAAAAAATATTAAAGTCATTATGGCAACGAATCGAATTGATATCCTCGATCCGGCTCTTCTGCGTCCTGGTCGTATTGACAGGAAGATTGAATTCCCACCACCAAACGAGGAAGCACGTTTGGATATTTTGAAAATTCATTCGCGAAAAATG
The DNA here is from genome assembly GCF_905115235.1 of Hermetia illucens. NCBI lineage: Eukaryota > Metazoa > Arthropoda > Insecta > Diptera > Stratiomyidae > Hermetia > Hermetia illucens. The sequence continues at coordinate 59,844,405 of NC_051853.1, read as the reverse complement.
AACCTGACGAGAGGCATAAATCTGAGGAAAATTGCAGAATTGATGCCGGGCGCATCGGGTGCAGAAGTGAAGGGTGTGTGCACAGAAGCGGGTATGTACGCGCTGCGAGAACGGCGAGTTCATGTCACACAGGAGGATTTCGAAATGGCCGTAGCGAAAGTCATGCAAAAGGACTCCGAGAAGAATATGTCGATTAAGAAATTATGGAAGTAGATTTTATTAGACCTAAAATATTGTGCGTTTTTTTGTAATTGTGTCCGCTTATGATTTCTCTCTTATTTTGATTCATATTTTTTCGAATGAATAAAATGATACGTTACGAAAATTGGTCAACTTTTATGTCGTAACCATGCAGGTTGTTCTCCCAGATCGATCAGGCTGCTTGGTCTCCTCTTAAATTCCTTGCCGAAGTATCTTTCAGGTCTTGAAACGTCATGGGATTGCTGCGTTTATATCTAAGTTAAAAATTAATTAAATTAATTCATTTGAGGATTGTTCCTACATTGGGTGCCTTTTGTCCTTTCTATGAAATCAAAGGACGTTGATTGAATGAATTCAGGGGGAACAGTACAAGTGTTAAAGTCACGCCAAATTGTATTGAAGTTTGTTGCACTGCAATACTGCAACTGCTTTTTCTGTTAACGATGGGGGCGGACTCGAATGCAACAGTAGACAATTTTGGGGTAGGAACATATAAATTTCGAAAGATTTTTCTACCTAAACCTAAACAGTGGCTTGAATAGAAACTGACATCTGGGCTACCTTTGGTTATTAAAAACGGTTTTTGATTAGTATGGGCAGGCTCCTGGACAACAGTATCAAGTTCCCAGCACGCTCGCTTCCTCCACCTTGAGCGAGAATTCCTGCAATGTAGAGTGAATAAGTTGGGCCTAGGCGGAGTGCGGTGGGACTCTGGAGAATACTTCTTTCCCGCTTGCAGCAGTGTGCGTCTGTACTCTGGAAAATATAATGGTAGTAATCGTCAATCTTTTGTTGGGCTATTACTGACGGCTACTGCAAGGCGCGTTCTTATGAACTCACACCAAATTTCTGAAATTATTTCCTTGCTCTACATGCACATATAATTTCTCCCAGCAGTTATCAACAAGTGTACACCTCATGTGTATACGAAGGTTTCAACACCCTTTTCCGATCCGGGATTGTTCGACTAAGTTTTTTTCAGTGCTTCGCAATATCACTCGGCGTTTATTGTGTTGCTTCCTCTTTTTCTTCAGCCTTTGTCCCGCTCACAAGCGGGGTCAGCTCGTCGTAATCGGTTTCGCCATTTTATTTAGTAAAAGTCTGATCTGATGCGAGGCTTCCATCAATCACCATTCAGTGTATAAAGCCGGGAACTTACCATTGATTTCAATGTTCAAATCAATCTTAGCGAGTGAATTCCAGTTAGCGCGTTTATTGTGTTACTAAAAAGCATAAAGTCGAATTACAATAATCGCATGGAATCCCAAAGCATAACTGCAATCATGCTATATTTATTAGAATTTGCAAGGGCTAGACAAAGGGATTTGCTGGTGACCACAGGACCAATGAGAGGTGGAAGAGGGTGATGCCCCCGGGCACGGTGTCTTTCGGAGAACTTAAATAGAGACTTCCATGATAATAGGAGGTCGCATAAGATGACCCCAGGCTTTACTCAAAATTTCACCCCGGGTCCGGAGTTCCCCTTTGTGGTTCTGGCTTTTTACATAATTGTTTATGTTATGTGTAGAGTGGAATGCCTAGGTATCCAAAAACGTATTCGGGGAAGGAATTCGCGGCAAACATCATTTCATTGCGTCCGTGGTCTTTCATCAGCATTTACGGAACCGATTTTACGCACTCCAATATCACGTTTGTTTGAAATCCTGTGAATGTTTTTTCGGAAAACCAGAGAACTAAAATCCAAATATAATTCAGAGTGATCCGCAGGTTATCCAGTATGGAGTGCTTAGCTTTCGCAAGGCTTTCTTTACTACTGGATTTCAAAATGACCAGCTGAAGCCTCCTTACCCACACACACAAAAGCAAGGAGGAAAAAAATAACAGAGAGTAGGCACATAACCAAGTTAACCTCCGAGCGCAGAGGAAAACAGAGCGAGTTCGAATGTCAATCTCTGCTAACCAGTCAGGGTAGTAAAAACATAAGCTTTTCAGATGTAACTACATACTCCTATTCAACGGCGTAAGCATTTCCATCTCGTGCTGAACGTCGACAACGGAGCCAAGTCGTAAGGGGAAGATCATAATCAAAGACGGTTGCAAAACTTACTTCGAACAACCGAAAGGCAAAATGTCTTAGATGGAAGACCCGACAGTATCTACAGCGCTAGCTCGTATGAAGATGGCCGTGGTGAAAAGGAAAATTCTGTCTGACGTGTAGAGGTGTAAACCCTACACTGAGCGTCACCTCACGAGTACCTTTTTGGACAAAGGAGTCTTGCTCATAACTTGGATGTTTGTTTTTATATGGGAAGCCCATGAAATGTATATTCACTAATTCATCCAGCTTATCCGTCGCATCAATATGCCAAGTCTTTGCACCTGTTTAACGGTGCGTCCGGCAACAAGTACGATCTCTCAGATAATCTCTCAATATCCACAAGAGATAACTCGGCACGTAGGATGCACTTTCTAATCTGGCATTATAACAGCATTCACGCCCTCCATAACAGCATCCACGATAAATTTCTTTACTCTTAAATCGAGTCTACTCCTGATGTGTCTTTCGAGCACTTTTCCGATCGTGCCAAGCATACACAGGGGTCAGTATGCAGACGGAAATTCAGGGTCCCCTTTCTGCCTCCTTTAGGCAAGCATTGCACACCAGCAGTAGGTCTAACTGATATTGGAACACCAGTTCATATATTTCTACCGGGATACCATCGGTATTTAGCTTCTTCTCCTTCATATTTTTCATAGTGGGGACTGCCTCCTCACGCTCTTTCATGGTGCAGAGCGGACAGCCCTCGACGACGACCCTGCTGTTGCCATCATGTGCTGATGGCAGAATGTTTAAAGAATAATGCCTGTACAATGCAGCCTATCTAGTCGGTATTAAATATGCAGGGTTTTGAGTCACCACGGATCCCCGTTTACCTCGTCGATTAGGTCCCGCCAACAGTATCAACTGCTACCCCACTACTCCCCGAAGTGCTTTTCAGCGTGACTCTGCCTGTTCCGAGAGCTTCGACGAGGCTTCCGATGTCCATCTTCGTGACGCTCCACATGCAGAAAGAGAGCTGGGCTGATATACGCTAACAAATAGGGTCAACCATTTCGAAAGATGTACTGGGGGCATTTTCCGATAAGCCTTTCAGAACGCGGCGTCAGTGATTCCGACACAAAGATTACACTTCCCTCGCAGACGTTGGTATAGATTCGATGTTTGAAACAACGAATCCGGTTCTCGCCGCCATTTCCAGGATCCGTTTCCTTCTGGGGTCTGGGTGAGGCACGGCCCATTTAAGGGCCTTAGTATTAAAGTCACACCCTACCAGAATTCGGGTCTCCATTAATAAAACATTATTTCTAAATACTGAATCTAGACAAAGGCATCTCCTCGGCCTTGGACAAGAACCCGAAGTCGGGTGCCGTCCCGAACCCACATGACAGCGATACCCGATAAGTTGAGATGCCATCAAGCTGAGTCCTTGTTCCGGTAGTGTTCGTTGGTTAGCACTAGATCAGTTTTTACCTTCGTAGTGAACTGTGCTATCAACTTGTGGGGGTACAGGGTAAGGGCTATCCGCATTTGTAGGAGTTTTCTTGCATATTGCTCGGCAAGCGAGTTTCGAGCCTCGGCTACCACCGGATATTCACGTTTGATGGCCTCCTCTACTTCGACTTTCTACAGTACATCTCGTACATAAGCTTTAGACTAGACACCAGACCCTTCTTGCTCAGTAGCCCCTTGGCCGCCCCGCAGAATATATTTTTGTTAGTTGTCTTCGAGCCTAACTCCACGAGGACTCCATCGCCCTTCCTTTTTATGTTTGGAAGATTCTCCTGCTCCACTGCCTTCTGGCTTACAGGCTTACTTCTTGCCTTCCGTCGATCTAATCAGCAAAGCCAACGGTCTAGTCCTTCTTTTTTTCCTCGTTTTCTGACGGTTTAGGACTTTGTTTCCCGTCTTCCTCTTTCCGCGTTTTCCCCAGTTCGCTTTGCGGTGAACTGTCTGTGCTTGATGCTTCCGCTATTTTCAGTGGGAAGCGCGGCTAGTTCTGCTTTTCGACGTTTCTTCATCTTCCACTGTGACCCATATTCGCCTGTAGAACGAAATGCAGTCGAGGATTTCTTTCAGTTCCATCAGCCCATTTTTCACGCCTTTTCTGACGTTCTTTCTGAGGAACATTGCTTGCTCTGGTAACGACTGCGTCTATCTCGGCTTATGTCCAAATCCACCTGCGCAGTTCTAGCGATTTTCTCTGCGTTTTTTTTTCCGGAATAGGAACACTGCCGGCCCGCACCGGCAACTACATCATTTTGCGAGACTTCCTCTTTATTTGGGCGTGTGTCTCGTCGGGTATTTCAGCCCTTACTATCTCTTTCACTGATTTCTGCGCAACACATTTTCGTACTGTACCCAAAAGCAGTCCATTTTTCCTTCTTCGCAGATATTTCATCGATTCGGTGAGTTTTTTTTACACTTAGTTTATCTCGGAACTCACGGACGGATTAGCGCTCGCTTGAGGCGACGCACCCTGACAGGGTTAGGCTCACATAACCGCATCGACGTCGGCTCCGGGAACTCAAAGTGTGTCCCGATGGTCTTCACCAAGAGGCTTTTTCAAGCTTATCACTTAGGACGCATGTATACTACTAGCTAGGAGGTCAGAACTACTTATCATACTTAGGTACCTCAGGGAAACCACTTCCCGTATCGTGAGTGACCCGTTAAAGATCGCAGACGACCCCCGCGTCACCTCTAACCTGAGAGCAATCGCTAGCTCTTTATATGCATCTATTCATAAATACAGAATGAGGGCGAATTATATTGGAGATGGAACTCGCCTCACTCAGGACTAAGCCCAGCCACTTTGTTTCTTGATTGAAAGATCAGAATCTGGTAGTCATCATCCTTGAAAAATTGGAAGCTTTGCCCAAAACGAGTAGTTTATGAACTATGACAAAATCGGCGATAGTTACTCCCAAATTGGTCCATTCTGGCATCAAGTCAATGGGTACTCAAGCCCTAAGGCTGCGTACCTAATCAACGGGTACAAATAGGATAATTTTTGTCAGTTAGAATATAAGCATGTGCGCGGAGGACGAAAATTACGATACATTCGACGAAACATTAATAGCTGAATGTTAAGGAGATGGAAATTGATGAGCTACAGTGCTAGACAAAAAATGTTCGCATTGCAGCTGTGAAGGAAAATCCAAGTTCAAAAGGGGTTTTCCGGCCTTATCATGAAGCTGGAGAATAAAATTGTGCTTTGTGTGATTGCATGTGTAGTTCAATTTAAAGAATATGGTGGAAAGAAAAATTGAAGATTTGGTACGTTCATTGAAAACTTGTGCACAAACAATTTGTTAAATTATTTTTTTAATGAAAGTAAATAAATGAAGGTACAGGGTCAAATTAGAAGACTCTTTTTTTTTATTTTTGGTCTTTTGTATTTCTCTACAACTCGTGCGGGCATCAATTGGTATAGATTTATAAACGTCCGGAAATCCATTAAACCGACTCGTTTCCAAAGTTTTTTCTAGATTTGTTTTCTTTCTTATCGATCTTTGCCGATAAGCTTTCTATGGGCCCAAAAAATAAGCTAACGAATTTCCCTTAAGTCATTGAGGTTCTTATAATTCTTCGAATACGTATTTAAAACAGCATCTAGGTTGCTCATGTACCTACATAGGGCAAACTAAAAGGCTTGTCATATCAATTCTGCAGTCGCACAGTATATTGTGGAACATGACCATAAAAGAGAGAGGGCAACGGTGCTCAAAGAGGTCAAACGCAACAAATTGGATCCCTACGAGAGTTACTTGTAGTTTAAACCAAAACCAAGTGTTCAAGGAGAACCTCTAAGCGGTGGCCCCCGGATACGCTGTACTCACTATGGTTTTCTAGCCGTGATGTAGTAGGCAAATGCTCCAAGGGCAGCAATCAGACCCGAGTCTGCACGGGAACTCACCTGAAGTGGCAATAGGTTACGAAAGCTTACCAGGGGTATATTGGTACCATAGGAACTGGTATTGCCCCTAAATTCACATTCCGGAAAATTTCTGTCTTATGTGGGTTCAGCTCGGTTATAGCGGTTGGCTCCACAGTGGGAGTTCCATGGGGGTTGTGGTTACGTTCAAGTGAACAGAGACCTTCAGGACTCGGCCTAGTGTTGCGTTTCAACATGGATGCCGTACTCCTTAGTTCGGTAGACATTTAGTTAGGTCTTGTATCCACCAGTATGCCTCAGCGGGCCTTTGATTGCCGTCACAAGATCAATCCGTGTCTTAAGAAGACCGTGGGGTTATGTCAACTCGACAGGTACTCACGGCCAAATTTGTCTCCTTTTCTTCTTCGCACTGGGAACAGGTCATCTCAACAAATTGAATTTCGACCCATTAGAGAAGTCAACTCGCTTCCAATCGTCTACAGTCCAGTCACGTTATTCTAATGCCCAATCCAGACGTTTTTTTGGTGGTCTTCGAACTCGGAGTCCTAATACATTCAACCCTCGTCGAATCGTTCTCACGCTAACTGGCATTAATTTCCGTTTCGTTAGTTCGTAATTGAGGTGCAGATGCAAATCTATCTCGCAAGGATGCTCGCTGAACGTCTGACCCACCCGCTCCCTTCTTTTCGTCCCAGAATGCTATCTCTGGCATACTTTTTAAAAAAATCTAATACTTATTTCTCTATTGTTATCAACCTGTTCCCGTAAAACAAAGATACGGGTCTTTTCCTCGACACTTAACTTTTTCCTTCCTGATATTTTTCGACATAAAATTAGAGGTTTCGCTCTCAGACATCATCAGGCGAAACTAAATGTTCTCTAGACGTAATTAAAAAGGTAGAATCATAATAGTGTTGAGTGCGAATATCTTTCATCGGGCACTGTATCCTTATCAAATCAAGAATAGCTAGTTTTTGATCCTGCACTACACTCCAAAGCTCTCCGATCGCATTCTATAAAGTTAAAACCCAAGCTCATTCTACAAAACAATTTTTATTTGCAGTTTAGAAATATACATCAATAAATACAAACGAAAACTTTCTTAAAAATTCAACTAGCATTCTGACTCCTTTTCTAGGTCCGTGCCTGCATCCTCTGTCTTCTCCTCCGCGACCTCCTTCTCCTCAGCTACGTCCTCCTCTTTGGTTTTCTTTCCGAACAGCTTCCGCTTGAGCTTCGACAAAATCGAATGCGACGTCTCCCGGCTTTCAATCACAATCTTCTTCGTTGCCACACTATGAATCGGCCCGAACGCCAGCGCGACCACCGTGCACGCTAAGCAAATCACATTATAAGGCATACTGAAATCGGGGGTCGGCAGTGTTAAGATTAGAGACTCAGTTCGAATTTGCAGAAAGTAACCGGGTCGGCTTGCGTTGAATGAATGCGCGAACAAGTACCCGTCCACGGGGATGCCTGTGTAGTTCTTAGTATTAGGCAGGACCGTCGATATCACAGCGGACCCGAGGTAGTGACCATGGTTCGCGTCTGGCGGGTATTCCAGCCATTTGAGGAAAATGAAATCGAAGTCGATTGAAAGACGCACAACCGACTTCGCTGGAACTGTTAAGGCCACCTCCAGATGATATGGCCTCTCACGTTGTTCGCCAGGAATGTAGTGGACCAACTTCGGAGTAATTCGTTCCTTATTCACTGTGGCTGTAAGAGTGTGCAGATAAACAGGGACATACCAAGGAATATTCTCTTGGACGACGACATTCAATGGTCCCCAATGTGAGTTGGTGATTTCCGTAACCACTTTGCCCCGCTCCTGACCATGATTGAGAATGTATCGATGCGCAACTAGTGGAGGTGGAGATATGATAGGAACTGAGTTCTTCCGCTCTTTAGCCACCCAGGCAATGTTGAACAATTTATCATTTGACTCTTCCTTAACGTTATAGACTGCAAATAACGTCGTGACTCCTCCTCGCGTCGACGTTATGACTTCTTTCGGCTCGGGGGTCAGCGTGTATCGATCATTCGTTACGTCTACGTAGATTATGCTCGTATCTGCCAGCGAACAAGCTCCGTTCAAACCTTGACCAAACATTTTCCGCAGCGAGAAGTCGGAGCCGCCCAGCAGCTTCTGATCGTAGACGATGTTAGCTGTTTCGCGGAGTTCAATGATGCAATTCTCCTTTATCTCGTCATCGCAGAGCGTTCGAAGGTGGACGGCTAATGAGTGGTAAAATGTGTTGTGCACATGGCCAGAAGTAAGAAGGGAGGAAAAACCAATACGACTGTTGCAAGGCAACAGCTTTTTCCATGGTGTGAGGTTTTCCGTGCATACTATTTCGCGCGGGAGAGTGGCATATCTGTAAATGGATAAATCGATTATATTCCGATCAAGTTTCCTGATTTCAGGGACTCCTTGCTATTACCTTATGTGCCCATTTGCTTCTGAATTCGTTTTGCTGGTTCCGAATTGAGGTCGAAAACCATATTTCGGTTCGACCGTGTTCGTCATATCAATAAAATTCAACGACGCGCAAAGAACTCCTGACAGAGTACTCGTTAGTTTCTTCCACTGCGAATCCACCTGTGCCCTGGTCAAGTTGCCATTGAACCAAGCCCACATCTCGGCCCCGGGAGAGGAGTCCACAACGGGGTAGCCCCATGTCTCGTAGCGCCACAACCCCTGCGTCAAGCTAATATGCAGCTCCTTCACGTCGAATATATTCAAAATTTCCGCGATTGTCCGCGGCATCAAGCGCGTGTGATCTACTGTAATAAAATGCAACAACAAGATTACTATCAACGATTCAGATAATGGAGCAATTTTATCAGTTTTTGATGTTGCCTCTTACAATTTTGTCCGGCCTCCAGCTTCCATCGCGTGGTGAACTGGAAGAATGTGTTGATTTGTCCATTTGGCAGAGGTTTCACGTAAAGTTCCTCGTGGAATTCCTCATTGTGATTTGCGCTGGTGATGACGGCCGTCCAAAACAGAATATAAAATGCCGTCGCACACTTGAAATCCATCCTAGCTTAATGTTTACGCCCGAACGTACAAACTCATATTTCTCACAATTGATTGAGTTAGAAATGTCAAACTGGAGTGAAATGCAGTTCAGTGCATGGCAGGTGGTTATTGACAGGCAAAGCCGTCTGAATCGGTAGCGTTTTAAAAACAGAACGGTAATAAGATAAATTTATTTAATTATTTTTTTATATAATTTTGAGAATGAATTTTATAACTGTGATTCATTCCTATCAAGGAAAAATTAAAATAATGCAAAGTACGACCTTAGACGAATACAGCGCATACGGCTGCCGCGCAGAAGAAACCAAATTCAAAAGGACATTTTTTTGGTAGAGCCATTATCTGATGCCCAAAAATTGAGTGGATTTGTATTAAAAGTTCACTATTAGGAATATACATTTTTGGCGCTAGTACCTTGCAGATTTCGAAATTATCTTTGTATTAACAGCGCCTAAGAAAGAATCAACGGCTATCGAAGTCGAGTTTCGATTGGTTGTTGGCAAGTGTGCACGCTTCGCAATAGTGGCATCAAGGTCCCCTAGAATGTTCGCTTTCTCCAACTTGTTGGAAATTTCTAGCAATATGCTAGACATTCTGGGTCCAAGCGAAGTGAGTAATTGGTCTCTGAAGAGTGCTCCTCCCCTTCATTCGTCGTTTTACCTACTTTGTACTCCTGCAAGCCTATGAGTAGTAGAAGTAAATTTGGTGTTGGACAGTTGTTGAGAACGGTTCAAGAACCGTCTCATACATTGAGAGCCAATTGCCAATAGGATCTTGACGGCGAGATTTCGGACCCAGTTAATGACCATTTAATTAGGCAATGTGCACTGATTTCCGATGTAGTTTGACCGGCACAGAACGTATAAAATCTACTATAGTTTCATTCGCCCTGTTGATAGTTATAGTTCTCGGCTAACTACCAAGGAGACTGAACGCCCCCTTGCAGTGATGGGCAGAAAGATGTTACGTGGGATCAGGTATAACTAGCTATGTTCACCCTCGAACTGGAGACATCCGCGATCGATGTGTGTTTGCAATCATCGCGGGAAAATTGTAAGAGAGGAGTCTTCGACGGAATAGTTTTGTAATTCACGTTGACGAGAACGCACTAGCTAAAATTGGGTTGAAACATGATAGGAAATGACCAAAAGGCCGGCTGGATACACTAGATGGTGCTTTTTGGATTCACACGGACCAAGCAAATGAGAAAAATGGCAAATTCGATCGAAACGGAACGACCTTGCTGAAGCAAAAGAAGAGGAAAAAGATGCCTATAATGAGCAACTAGGAGAGGCCTAATAAATGTCTGGTGATAGGCTCTGATGATACTTCTCTTGATGAGACGGGTAGGCATGGTTTCGGTGGCCGTAGCAACATTGGTGAAAGGTTTGTAAGTTTCATCATCAATAGAATTTCGACTGATAATCATTGGAGATCTAATCAAATCGATCATATTACCATCAGCAGTAGATTTAGAAGTTGTTTTTTCAATGTGCGTAACAAAAGAGGTGCTGACATCGGACTTGAAAGTTACTATTATTTGGTACCTTTGCTTGCGTGTGCCTAGTTCGTCTGCTCGCTGGAAACAGAGAGTCAGTGTTGCACCATCTGACAAATAGTGCCCCTTTTAGTTATTAGTGGTGTTCTTCCTGTTCCCTTGTCTGAAGAACGTGGTGGGGTTCGATAAAATGCCATCCACCCTCAACCACCAACTATGGTAATGGACTCTGCTTACTCTACCCAACGAGTCATGGACCTTGGCCAAATGACTCTGGATTTGAAAACAGAGACAATCAGAATCGGAACAAGCGGTTATTGCACTCTTACTATGTGGATTAATAGACAGAACATCCAAAGCATTAAATAATTTGTACATCTACAAAGTGTTGTTTCTGCCAACAGCGACATGGAACTTAATGCTGTTCGACATATTAACAGCACGTTGTTGTGTCCAAAATGTGCAAATGTTAGTATCTATACATAAATATCAAGTTGAGATTGTTTCGCGAAAACGTTTTCCCTGTGCTACTATATGGGAGTATTTCGTGGAAAGTAACCACCACTGTTATTCAAAGACTCCAAGCGTTCATCAGTTCATATCTGCGTCGTGTGGTTGAGGTATTGTAGCCTGAGACAATAAGAAATGGAGAACTTCATTGGCATATGGGTCCGATACCCTTTAATGTGTTATTTATAGAACAGAGAAAAGGCGACAAATGCACTGCGGATTATACCATGTAAAGGAATCCGCTATCCGAAGATGGTTGGCGTGTGCGTCGCTCAACAATTTCTTGGCATAGAACAGTGGAAGAGGTGTTAGTTATGTATACGCCGGAAAACGAAAATATTTCATTCGCGCGAGAAAAAGCAAATTCTTTCCTAAATCTTGAAAATAGACACTTCTGTAAAAGGTCACATATAGCGCCAGCAACTTTTTCATGACAAACTGAAAATGCAAAATTAACAATAAAAGAACATAAATATGACCGGCATATCCATAAGTCACCCCAGTTACAGCTAAATTTTTTTAATTAGCGCTTAATCGCAGTCACCGCTAGATTCTTTAGTCACCACTTATTTTGCGACTAGATAGGAAGAGTGCGATTACTCGTCAGACTAAGAGACTTGGTATTGTTGGAATTTATTGAAGAAGGCTCTATTTGCACCCTTTTCAAATCCACAGCCATTTGGCTAAGGTCTACGACTCTAGGATAGAGCAAACATATGTTATCAGCGTCCTCAAAGCATTTGAGAAGAGAGTTACGGGCAATTGAAGCCCTCCTCCAAGGCGGCATAAAGAACGTCATCGATAACCAGGAGAAATAATATCGGTGGCGAGATACAACCCTAATGGACTTCTATTTAGACCTCAAATTCTTCTGAGAATCTAACATTGTACAGCACGTGATATTTTGTGTCATCATATGTCGCTCTTGCAATATTCATTAGTTTCTCTGGAATGCGTGTGTTCTAACGAAATATGCCAGCTACATTTATGTATCGCAGGATTACCGTTAGTGGATATGATGTTCCACCAAAGATCTGATGTCTGATGCTGCCATATGAGGGCCATTCACATAGAAAATAACATACGCTTCCTCATTAGAAAATGGACAGATGTCATCTTGTAAAATTCTTATTCTGAACGTATGCCCAGCTAGTGAATTATGGCAGGTCGGTACTTCTATAATATTTCTACAAGTCCTCCTAATTTTCGACAAGATGAACTTTGCTATATATTTGTTTTATTGCGTTAAGAACAGTTTGACGTATCTAGCAACATTTAGGCTTTGTCACCTGACTTTATGAGAAGCTTGTTCCCAGTTTTTGATAGCAGCCGTAATCAGTGCTATTGACACTTCAATTGATGGCACTGAACTCGACATGGGGGAAATTGAACCCTTTTTGGCTGCATGTGATATCTAATTTCTTTCTACGCTACAGTGGCAAGGTAGTCAGAATAGTTCCATTGTATTGAATCTACGATTACATTTCAATCGGTTTCTACATTCCTGGATGATTTTCGTGGTCACCAAAGGACTAATCAACGCCCTCAGTGCAGCTTGATTATCGCTGTTTAGCCGATCGCCAATCAGCGAGGTAGCCACCCTTAGGATAGCACACACTTCATCCTGAAAGACAATTTCATATTGCTCCCAGGGAAAAGCTCACTTTTGATTTTTATTCGAGAAGTAGAATCCTATTTCAGGCTTCAGTATACCCCGCCACGCATTTTTCTGGCTTGTTCCAAATTCTCCACTTTTGAGGTCAATTTTATATCTTCTACCAAACGGGTGTATGGGGATCCAAGAATCAGAAGGCGTTATAAAAGCTGGGTTCAGCTTTCCCAACGATTCTTCCAATGCTCTGTGTTTCTCACATTCATTGTTTTCAGATAAACATAAACGATATTAACTAGATTTCCCACACACCGCACGGCAAAATATTCGTCTCATTATCGATTTCTCTGAGAATTGCGCATTTGGAGGTGCAGCAGTGTTGATGACCTTTTCTACAAAGGTTCTCATCTCTTCACGTAAAGCGTTCTTCTGTTTTCCATTTAATATCTTCTTTGGTTTGCGATGTCCTGTTTACGCATTTCAAAAACAGGCGTCAAGGGAGTTCCGTCCCAGTCTCTAGTTTCCATTTCTTCTGCGTGTTTCCTTAAAGGGGTAGGAAAAGTTACTAACAAGTAGTATTTACCCATCGTCAGTGCGAGCACCGCAACTGTATGCATTATCCCTCGACCTTAGGTGTAGCTTGTATGAGTCGAAGACCATCATTATTCTTTGCTCTCCAAATAAAAATGATTCTCTCCAATTTACAGATATGATCATATGGTAACAGTATCTGAGCGTCTTCAGACTCTTTAGGTCCAGTTCGAGGATTTGTCCTTTCTCATAATCATGAACTTTACTATCCAGTGTCCGAATTCTATGCCCGGGTTCTGTTCACCCAACTTGCGAATGATGTCCTTGCTTTCCTTCGAGGGCCAAGTATTCAACATCCGGCATATTTCGTGCTGCACAGCTCAGTATTCACAAGGGCCAACTTTGACCGAACACCAACTCAATGCTGGTATTACCTGCTGGGGCCACTTTGAGGCAGCCTTATTGATGCATTCATTGGAGGAAACTTCCACTTGGGCAATGAGAGTACAGTGTGTGCATACCCATACTGTCTCAATTTCCGCCGAAGATTCCGCTTTCTCGGGTCTGATTTCTCCGGGCATTAGCACACCTGGTGGTGCTGCTACGTCTATGTCTTCATTCCCGAAGAAGCTTTACTTTCTTCCGCAGTGCCTTCCTCTCATTCCTCCGTCTGCTGGGAGTTTTTCCAGCTTCACGATGTTCGATTCGTTTGGATCCATTTTCACATGCCGGCTTTAGATCAGTAGTGTCCACGTCACCAGCTTCTCTTTCTTCCACTCTTCCTGGTAACAGTGAAGGAGAAAGTTGTGGCAGATGGGAGTTAGCCTTAGTGAATGAAGTTTCCTTCTGCCGAGCTTTCCTCTTCCGCTTAATGGTCGATCTAGGCAGTAATACAGTGGACGTATTCGGAATTCCAGCTTTTCCCAAAAGTGGGAGTTGCCGTACTTTTCTTCCTGGCTGCACCGTTGGCACTAAACGCAAGCTTTCCATTGGAGAAGAAAGCATGACCACGGAGAAATCTGCTTCTCCGTGGAGAGACATAGATCCCCAAAACCCGCATCTGAAGCGAAGATCTAAATTCCGCGCACTATTTCTATAAATTGACCTGATCGAGGAAAGGGGCGAAATTTGTGATCACTAGTGTTGGGGGATGGTCTGCACTGCAAAATGGTATGCAGGTTGGGGGGTCTGGGTGTCAAGGAAATTGCTGAAATTTGGAGGAATCTTGGTGTTGGTGTGACCAATGCAGGAAGATCGGCAGCAAAAACCAGCCTGCTCTCTATCGATCAACTTTCCAGTATTATTTTTGTTATTATCTTCGCGGCGGTATAGAGCACACAAATACCTCTTCAATTTCCCCACTCAAGACTGGTGCCCTTTTCTAGAATCTTGACAAGCTTTCCCTTCTCCCACTTTCTGGGAGAACTCTCAGATTTTCAGTATGTCCGTATGAGTGGAAGTAGTAGATCTGCTAAAACTGCAGGTGCGAGGATGAATGACTCTTTGGGGAAACCTTCAAGCCCAGCGGCTATACTCCGTTTGAAGTGATTCCTCTTCTGTTTGGAGGACCAGTCCGTATCCGTATGTTATGGTGACTAGCCATTTCATCCACGAGAAGAGAAACTTAACCGGATGTGATACGGTTAAGGACCGTGCTAAGGTGTTCCTTATACTTCTTCAGTTGCTCGTCATCGTGGATGAGGAGTCAACCGTTAGCGTCCTTCACAGGACTTTCGAAAGATACGCGACAACGTGCAAGTTCTTTCGTGATGCGATATACTGCTCTGCTCGCTCTGACCAGCGCACTAACAAATTCCCCACCACAAACTATCGCAATATTGCCTAGAAATTTCTTCATTCTGTAAGCTATGGAATTGTGAATTCATTTTTCAGAGGATTCTCCTTCCAAACGCGGCGAAAAATTGGAATTTTTTCTTGATATGAACTCCAGTCTCCCAGGAATGACCTTGGATTAAGTATTAATAACTTTAAATCACCATTTGGAAATAGAAAGTTGAACTTGTAACATGAAGCGGTCTATATGGCTGGATAAGAAGGTTTGGCCATCATAGATGAAAAATTTGGCCATATTCATCAACAAAGTTGTTCATTTTACCATTTACAAAGTCCGTGGTCACTTTCAAAATAATCAGTTTCCTCCCGCCAAATCGCAGCAGTCATCCGGTGAAACGAAAAAGTTCAACAGCTTTCGTACTATAAAGAAAATGTTTGCCCGATGGCCCCGAAATCGCCGTAAATTGGTAACCAACACCAGCTCCCGTTATAGCAAGCGTCCTATACCGACGAGCAATTGCGCACGCACACACCATAATTTTATAGCAGCGACGAAGTGTCTGACGGCGAGCGGCGATTTTCGATGAAACGACGGCGACACCCGCCGCCTAGCAGGCAGTGGACTGCGAACTTCGCGGCGCGCTCGTAGCCATAGCTCATATGGCTCGAACTGGCTCGTGTGTGGTTCCACTGAACCGCCGCCACCGCACTCCACACACATACACGCGACGGCTGGCTGACTGACTGACACTCCGTACAAAATGGCTGCACTGTCATGAGGATTTTCAGATGTCATCGGGCTTTAGCTATTGAATAAAATATACGCGACGGATTTAAAATTTCCGAAAGGACCAAACAATTAAGCGTTAGCATAAAAACTGTGAGATAAACTAAGAAAAGTTGTGATTTTTTAGCTTAAATCGTAAGAAATTTGTGCGAAAGGTCGAGCGCAGAAAACGGAGACGTGAGAAAAAATTTTCTATGCGAGTTCGCCAAGTTCCCGACGTCGGGAAATAGAAGAGAAGCTGCTATTTTCTACAATAAGAAAGCCTTGCTGAACGTGATGCGCACTGGGATTACCAGAGAACGGTGAGTGGAGAACTGAAATTATTTTAGAATTTCGTGCGAAACGTTTCATTGCTCGCGACGAGACGTCCGAGTCTGAAAAGTTTCGCCATAGAATTTGCATGGGGCATTGGAACGGAAGGAAGGGAACTGGCTGCTCTGTGACGAAATTTCTCGGATTTTTGATAAGATTGGGTGGTCGCCTAGGACACACAATAGCCTGTGCCGTGCCCTTTGCTCGGCCACAAACAATTTATGTAATTTATTTTGGATTCAGCTTGGCTGGGCACACACATTGGTCTCATGGCTAACTGTTTTCCTCTCAGTTTTGCCTGCTTGGAGCGTGCGAAAAATGAAATTTCTTCCCACTTTCTCGCACCATTTCCGCTTGGCTTTGGCGGAGTCGCTTGAGTTTCAGTTGTTTCCGATGCTTGGTATTATTGCGAAAATCCCAAACAAACAATGACGGGCGGCTGGCGAGATTGCCGTTCCTGGGAATTAAATAATCGCGTTCGCCTGTCGCCGAGTTCTTATTTGCGTTCTTGACTTCACTTCGCAGCTTAGGAAATACGATAAAGTGTGCATTAGTCATACGCTGCGCTGGGTGTTCTTTTTTGTTCTTTCCATACATCGCATCATGGAAATACTAATCTCTAGAAGATCGCTCGAGTGACGGCTGAAAATGCAATGATTGTGTCTCGCATATCAGAACCCGCAGACGGAGTGCGGCTGAAAAGTGAAGGAACGGACAGTGCATGACGTTACTGAGGCAAACGCTCTTTGTGCCGCACTCGAACAGGTCTGAGGACCTCGTTGCCCAAGTGAAATTCGAAAAAGTCGTACACCACCTCCGAATATTGTGTTCTAGAAGGAACTGCTCTCAGCTCGGCCTACGAACTCGTCGATGCTTTGTTTTCCCCCTTCGTGCGATTCTGATTATCATCGTTGCCTTTTCGGGCGTCCGATTCAATCGGGAACGACTCGTCGGCGAGTTGCCCCGCCGCGACCACGAGAACGGACGAGGTGAGAATTGGCGGAGCCGTTTCCGCTTGTACAGAGAATTCGGAGCGGATTGTACCGAAAGCAAAATCGTGCCTGGCCGGCATTGGATTCAGCCCAGATGCGGTAGTTATAAGCTTTGTCAAGCGATAATTATAGAACGGAATGGATGGTCCGCAGCGTCTGGGTATTGTAGTCGAATCTCGGTAATATGCCAAAGTTGGGCGGAGATAGGGGTTCTTTCTTGATCCAGACATTTCTCGGATTGAATTAAAAAGACCCTTTATCGGGGACGAGTGCGATCGACCCAACATCCTGTGTGAGACCTGTTGTCGCCGGACAACAAAAGGCAGTGGCTGGTTCTCCCGAATCCGGGCTATGGCAGACACAGATGTTCTTCGAGTGTAAACACGCATATATCAAATTGAATACCTTATGTGGCTGCAAACCAGTTTCTGTCGCAACTCGGACGGCAGTTGTGTATCGGATATTATGGAGAAGAATACTGAGGCGGAGACGGAGATGTTGCAATTTTATTTTTTTAGAACTTAATGTGAAGAATGGATTTGAATATGCTTTTTATCTTTGTGATCTTTGTGGATATTATGGTTCGCGTAGTTCAGAATGGAACAAATATTTATCTTACAGTTCCTAAAATACTGACTTGGAAAAATGACGCGGAGTCTTTAGATTATTTAGGGCTAAGTTGCAAGTTTATCCATGTAAATATCAGGATGTTTATTGAGGTTTTCGCTAAGAGCACGTCCCTCACGTAAATGCTACAAAAACGAGTGAATTGAAACTTGATCTGGATAATCCATCACTTTTTGGTTTTGGATTTGTATTAATCTTTTTTTCATTATAACATTTATCGTTCCTAGTACTTGGGGTTTTCTCCAATAATGAAAACTCGCAGCTTTTCTTTCTATGTCTTTTTTGTTCTACAGTCGAACCTGGATATAAGGAACTTGGATATAAGGAAAACTTCTTTAAATGGAACATTTTTTCGTGCACCTTCAATTTTCAAAGAAAAAATAACATTTTTCAATTTTTCGAACTTCTATATATGGAATAGAAAACCTCTTTATAAGGAATTCATTTTTTTTCCGGAGCCTCTATAAATGGAAATTTTTATGTTATTCAGTTGTCATGACCTCTATATATGGAATTTTCCCCTGAACGACAAAAAGGGAAGGTCTTTTTTTTTTCTTAGAATCGTGCAATTTTCTATTGTGACACGTTTTGAAATTTTTTGTTTATTCAAAAACCTGGATAAAAGGAATTTTTTGCTGAAAGCCTCTGTATAAGGAAAACTGGATAAATGGAAAACTTGTTTATAAGGAATTTAAGTGAGTTTCCCTTGCAATTCCTTATATCCAGGTTCGACTGTATTTTATTTCGGGTGCTACTTACCCCCTTCTTCAGTACTTTACTTTAGCTAAAGTACTGACAAAGGGAGGAAGTAGCTCCCGTTTTTGTAGGTGGAAAAGCTACGTGTTTTTATTGCCGTATATCATGCTTGCGATTTTATATCTAATTTGGATCAGCTTCTACACATTCATGGAATTTTCTTTCAATTCTTATTTGAGTTTTGAACATTTTGAAAACAGACCAATGTCAGCACAACTCTCAGTAGCTGTATGTCGTGGTTGAATCCTCCGATTTCAGAATTTTTAAAAGGAAGTTTTATAAAATATTTATTGCATCCATGGATCTACACAGCCGTGTTTCGCTCGACCTTAATGTACCGTTCTATTGAGTGGTAGCAAGCGCTCAGCAAAAAGTACAATAAGACGAAGTTACATAATCATCAACCGCGCAACAATCTGTACCCGGCCTAGGCCTGCCTTAATAAGGAACTCCAGACATCCCGGTTTTGCGCCGAAGTCCACCAATTCGATATCCCTAAAAGCTGTCTGGCGTCCTGATCTACGCCATCCCTCCATCTCAGGCAGGGTCTGCCTCGTCTTCTTTTTCTACCATAGATGTTGCCCTTATAGGCTTTCCGGGCTGGATCATCCTCATCCATACGGATTAAGTGACCTGCCCACCGTAACCTATTGAGTCGGATTTTATCCACAACCTGACGGCATTGCTCATAGATTTCGTCGTTACGTTGGCTACGGAATCGTCCATCCTCATGTAGGGGGTCAAAAATTCTTGGGAGGATTCTTCTCTCGAACGCGCCCAAGAGTTTGCAATTTTTCTTGCTAAGAACCCAAGTCTCCGAGGAATACATGAGGATTGGCAAGATCATTGTCTTGTACAGTAAGAGCTTTGACTCTATAGTGAGAAGTTTCGAGCAGAACAGTTTTTGGAAGCTGAAATAGGCTCTGTTGGCTGCCAACAACCGCGCGCGGATTTCATCATCGTAACTGTTATCGGTTGTGATTTTCGACCCTAGATAGGCGAAATTTTCAACGGTCTCAAAGTCCGTACTTTGAGTAACTTTGCTGTGAACTTTCCAACCAGGGCACAGTGGAAGACCGCTGATGTGTTGCAAGGCTATGACACAGTATTCATCACCGAAGCATATAGGAGTATTTGCATTATAAAATCGGACTAAATTATTATTTAGTTTAGTTTTGATAACAATTATTTTATTAAACTAAAAAAAGGTGAAAATGTGAATT
Organism: Hermetia illucens; assembly: GCF_905115235.1. NCBI lineage: Eukaryota > Metazoa > Arthropoda > Insecta > Diptera > Stratiomyidae > Hermetia > Hermetia illucens. Next base: position 59,824,598 of record NC_051853.1, on the reverse strand, counting down.
TTCTACAAACAAACAAGAACTTTATTTATTTTTATTCGCTATAATCGTCGGTGTCAGAATCGAATCCTCGCATAGAGAATAGACAAGTTCAACTTCATTGTCTTTGGGTTTTCTCTATACCCTTTACTCAATACGTTAAGTATTGAAGTTGTAGCAGCGCATGTTTGATAGTGTTCGGTGGCTTAATTTTCACTGTACCATGTGAAGTTGACACTAGTGTATAGTATCTGTCAATTTTTTAACTTATCTTTTAATATAGGAGATTTATTCCTTAGTGATATCTTTTGATTTAGAAACAAATTGTTATCGTACTGGTCTACATGATCTCGTAGCAGAAGGGGCCGGATTCTGCCATATAATTTTCCCGGTGTTATAAGCTACCAGTCGTAAAGGAACTAAGAAAGTTTGAAATATGTTCGCGTCACTATCAGTGATGCACTCAACTTTTTCTTTATATTGCGAATGTTGTGACCCATTACATCCTCATTTTAAAATTTATCCAAATTTTCTCGTTCCTCGTTTGAACAATTGTCAATTGATTCAGCCAAGTACCTCAATTCAGAATGCTAATAAAGAAAGTGACTACTGTTATTCTTTAGTTAAAAAAACAAAGAGTCTAAAGCAGAATCAAATCATTTTACAGGATATAGGAGGTTCCGCTGCAAGCATTACTCGTATGGAGAATAACAGTAGTCACTTTCTTTATTAGCATTCTGAATTATTTCCCACTGTCTTTTTGTAAAATTCCTTTCAACGAAAATAGGCTCTCGTTGGAGACGCTGTAATTTGTATAATTGCCACTATGACATCCATTAATATTCTCGAGTTTATCCTGTAACAACGAAAACCTGCGGAGCTCTCTCTCTCTTTCTCATCAAGCTTCGACAGAGCTTGACAAGTGTCCGAAAATACATTTTTTAAAACTATTTAAAAAACAACGCGATGGAAAAACTAAAGCATGTAGAACTAGCGCATACGATTTAGACAATCTCTCAGTTCAGACTGGCCGTTAGGAGGGAGTGGTGGCGGTGTGCCGTTTTGTTTTCGACTTTTGTTGTGTCCGGGTAGCTGAGTGGTTAGAGCACTAGGCTACCGTACGGAAGGTCACGGTTCAAATCTCACTGGTGACAGTGGAATTTGAATCGTGATTTGACGTCGGATACCAGTCGACTCAGCTGTGAATGAGTACCTGAGTCAAATCAGGGTAATAATCTCGGGCGAGCGCAATGCTGACCACATTGCCTCCTACAGTCTACTGTAGTGTACCGTTACGGTCTTGAATGAAGTGCTCTAACACACTTCAAGGCCTAGATCCAATATGGATTGTTGCGCCAACGATTATTATTATTATTATTTTGTCCGAGTTTTTTATTCGAATACACAGCGTAGCGGGCTCGTAAGACCTTCTAGGATTCACTAGTGTATTTCAAGCGGAAGTACAAACTGCCATTAAGGCTTTGTATTTAGCGGCGATATCCTCCAGGCTGGTGGACCCGTGCAGGCACGCGCTGAACAGTCTGCCCGGCACACCCAAAGTCACCCCTCTTGAGTTTCTAGCCATAGAAACATAGAGGGGACAACGATTCCTAGGAAGAACCTGCCTGTATCCAGGCGTGCCGAGAGGGGGTGGAAATGGGAGGATTCCCCCGGGAACAGACTTTTATCGGGGCCTGGAATAGAAATTATTTACATATAAAGTACAAGCGAAAGAAGCAGTGAGTCCTTGAGTGTTTTACGTGGGTACCTGTCGTGGAGACTTAATCCCACGGTCTTCTTAAGACACGGATTGATTTTGTGACCACAATCAGAGCCCCGCTGTGACAAGCAACAACGGTACCAGTCTATACCAATTGCATGGCTTAGCGTTCATACTGGTTGATGCAATACCTACCTAAATCTCTACCGAACTAAGGAGTACGGTACCCGTGGTAAAACGCAACACCACGCCGAGGCCCGAAGGTCTCTTCTCGCTTGAGCATAACCAACAACCCCCATGAAGCTCCCAATAGGCGGCCAATCGCAAACAACCGAGCTGTACTCATACACAACGGGAGTTCACTCGAAGTATGAGAGTCTAGGGGCTATCCCGGCTCCCATGGTATCAGTATACCCCTGGTGAGGTTTCGTGACCAAATTGCCACTTCAGATGAGTCCCCGTGCAGACTCGGGTCTGATCGCCCTGATTAGGCCTTTGGAGCACTCGCCTACTGCATCACGGCCGGCAAGCCAAAGTGAGTACAGGGTCTCCCGGTGCCAGGTTCTCCTCGGCCACTTGATTTTGGTTCAGCCGACAGGTTTGCCGCCCCGTCTTCCTCACCGCCATCTCTGAGCATCAAGGGAAAGAAGCAGATGCTTTGAAAAGCAAGATGCGATAAAAGAGTCGAGAAAAATACATTCGGAATTCTTCTCTGACGGGTCGTGTCATGTACCATAAACTGGCCATTCATTTTTAAACTCAGATTCGATTTTTATAGTATTAAAAACATATTTAAAAACATATATCCACTATTGAAAGTCAATCGTAAAGAAATTATTTTTTTTCAAAAATTGGACGTGTTCCTTTAAGGATAAATGATGTCGTAAAACGTGATTGGGGAAATATCAATTAAATCTGCAATACTAGGGCGGTAGAGTTATCTTTCCATTCGACACAGGATTGTTCTTGGTTTGTCAGATTACGCGGAGCGGTTGATGCGTTCCCGGTTGATTGGAGCCGTCCACCTCTCTTTTTTAGATCCCAATGTAATTTTCAAAGGTTTCGATGTTTTATTAAATGACGTCCTCAGATGTGATTTGGAAAACTTGAATGCACTCCCCATATCGTTTCATAGGTTGATTTCTTTAACTTGACGATTAAGAGAACAATGGGAATCCTGGCATAGTGAAAAATCGTCAGAGTTTCGTTAGCCGCAACTTGCTGCAGTAATTATCCTTGCCGAGGAGTGTTGGGACTTTTTGTCTGTTGATACGCAGTGCCCCATACAAGCCCAAATGGCCGTTTTCATTGTCTCGTTGCAAGCGGGGTCTCTCTGAGTTACCGGACCGTAAGTCTGCTATAACATTCTTGATCAATTTCCCCCATAGGTGGTAATGCCTCTATTCTCTTTTTTCGTAATTTTGGGCCCCGTTCCCTTCTCCAACATGGTTACTTCACACATTCTTTTTTCTTGTCCCGAGAAAATTTGGAAGCGAGTATTCTCTTGAAAGTTTTGCTGTCACTGTTGGCATATCTAACGTATTTCATACTGCTTTGGAAATTTCCATCTTACCAGCACTTCCCGTGTAAATGATGGAGCATATTTCTTCGGACTTTTTACATCGCTTATCGAAAATTTGAATATTATCATTAAATTTTTCTAAGACTCGATTTTAGAATTACTGCTAACTATTGATGACTGTTCAGACGTCAAATAAGGAAGTGAAGCCCCGCTTTTTACAAGAACCGTTCCTGAATCAGTCAAACTCTCGGCTCTTCTCATTCACCACAGTGTCATAGAGCTCCGCTGCGACGATCACGATTTTAATCGGCGATTCACTTCAATTTTTGGCAATTTATGTCTCGAGCTCCGCCAAAAAGGCTATGATTTCACCCGTGTTCATACGACCAGCGAGCGATGTATATAATGTATGTTGTGCCGTGTTGGAATTTATTTTTGGTCAAAAAAGGAAAAAAAAACTGAAAAGTGGCGGGGGGGGGGGGGCATTGTTGAAAGTGGCTAGCCGGAAGATATTTTTTGATTCAATGTTTAGAATATATTCTACTTTTTGTATCCTTTCTTGGCATAATGTGAGTCGTAAAGAGCCTGCGAATCATGGTGTTGTGTAGTCCTATTCTCGGTGAAATCGTGGTGGGGTGTGTGCTCCATTGTTTCCTGTAAACATCAAATTCGAATTTTCCAAATCGTCCTTATTATTCTGATGTCTAGGGAAGGTAGTACATCGTCTTCTTAATTGGATCCCATTGTAAATTGGAGATTCTTATGAACTGTGCTGAACGGTGAATTGTATTTACTTATTTTTGTTCATACTCGCCAACAAATTGTTTACGTATTTTATCCGAAAATTCGGCAACGTGCAAGCAGTGACCGTTCTTTAAATTTTCCATTAACATTTCGGTCAAAAGGGGTGAAAGCTGGTCTAACACTATTGCTAGTGATTATTAACCTACATTCGTTGAAGCCACTTGTCATATATATCCATATCACTCAATTTTGTCCATCAAACATCTTATGATGTCTTGATAGTAGCTGTTTGGTTATTGTTGTTTTCAAAGAAGTACGCCGCAGTAATGCCACCGACCCATTTATTCAATTGCTTCTGGGGTTTCGGAGACCGAAATTCGACAATTTTGTTTGTTTTCGTGATCACCAGAGACGGAAACAGGCATCGTCAATAAAAATTATATCGAAAAAATGGTTATGTATGATCGCTTTGTTTGGGTAAGTGCAAGTTAATTTAAAAAATTCGGTGGTCGAGCTTCTTGAAAGGCAAACTTGTGCATGATGCCGAACGGAGGTTGATGAACTCTTGTTTACACTGCCAATTTCACAGTAGAAACATTTTTGGTAGATCATCTTAAGTTAGGTCATCCAGACAATGGCAAGTTATAGGAAAAACCAATTTGATAATTTCATAACGATTCTTTTTCATAATATTCTTAAAAATCGAATGATTTCGGTCGAAAATTCCCTTAATATTTTGAATCACTATCGTAATATCTTTTGCACACTGACACTTTTTATGCGTTACCCAGTACCTCTAGGTGAAATATGTCGTCACACTTTGACAATACTTTGCTAGAAGCATCAGATTTTATATTATATTTTGAGAATCATGACCTTGACAAACACTCCGTAAATTTCATTAAGATCTATTCAAATAGTTACAGTCATGAAAACCAATTTTAACCTGTTTCCAGCCTAGAATATTTTCCTATGAGTCGCAGCATTTATCTAATTTTCTTTTTATTTGTCTTGTAGACGTAAATACCTGGGAGTTAATATTTATTACTACTTGTTTGCCAGTGGGTTTTTCGTCAAATTGACTCAAAGTAGGTTCGAAAATGCGGTCAGTTCTTACTTTTTTCTCATGTTTCATCTACTTCTCTCAAATTATTTTTATTATTTATTATTATTTTTAAGATCTCACTACTGATGATGGGAAAAGTCAACGAGAGTCGAGGAAAATTCTCAAACTAGATTATTTTCTAAAATAACTTATATGGTAGCCTTTTGAGGGGCGCCTGGCAACGACTATTTTTGACTCTGAACTGTCCCAAATTATATTCATAAATGTCAAGAGAACGGCTTAATTTCACATCGCTAAAATTATTTTTAGATTAAAAATTGGGCGATCGTAAAATTCACTTGTTCAAATAAGATTTTTACAACTGTTGTTCCATTATTGAAAAATTTTTCATTTATTTAACCACTGGCTAACAAATATACCGACCGCCAAAAAATTCGCGCACTTGCTTGTTTGCATATTTTTTGCATTCTTCGACATGGAAACCAAAGAATTATGGATACATATTGCTGGAAAATATTGTCTATTACGATGGGGAATAAAATATCTCACTTGTCCTGAGGATTTTCACTTTCGATTAGAAAATAAGGCACATTGTTTGAATTTTACGCACATTTTTACAGTAAAGTTGCGTAGAAATCCATGTAGAATTTGAACTCCATAGGCGGTTTATGTGTTTATAGATTTTTAACAAATTTTGTTATATTTTACATTTATCAAATTAAAATATAAGAAAATCAAAATCGAGTTTCTTCTGTTTTGATGTTAACCACGGCTTCCAAACACTCTAGCAGTGCTTCACTTCTACAGGAGACGTTGGCTTTGTTTCTGCATTTTTTGAGTAAATTATTCCCCAGGTCCCAATCGGCTTGAGGTTTGGACTGTTTGCGGGCCAGGTTAAGTTTACCCCCAAATTGTCTTTAAAAGTCGCCACCTGTGAAGTGAAAAATAGTTCGTTATTCTAAAATAAAAATAAGCTAGTTAATTTTTTCCTAAAAATGGTATGTTTTTTTATTGATAAATAGGTTTTTCGGGTACTGGTTGTATCCTTCTTCAGTATATAATCAACTCAGATGGTTATTCTTAATCAACGAAGAAAATATTTGAAATAATAATACTTAGAGATTGCGTGCAGTGTGCAGGGGCATTAAGTCGTCTCAAAAAATAATATTATCCACTTTTTCACTCAAGGCTTCAATGGTGGGAACCAAGTCGTCCCATAGAATTTTCTTATATTTGAATGCATTTACATGGCCAGCCAGAATTAGTTACTTTCTCTATTCCGCATCCTGTTATGCAGCTCCAGTCCATGCGGAGAACGTTTTACGGTTGATGTTGCACATTCCTCGCTAAAACCATCCACTTTCAGTTCGGTTTACCATTTACGCTGGACGAGCCCGGCGGTTGAACTGAAAGCACCATTCATGTACCGGCAAGTTGTAACATCATTAGTGCAACTCTGGACGCGGAAGGCCTGGAGAAGAAAATTAGAGATGTTTGCGGTCGAACATTTATCAAAACTGTTCACCAACGATAAAAATGCCCACAGAATTCTCGTTCACATCTTAAACAAGAAGTCCTCGCTCGTAACTTAAACAAACATGTCTGGCCGGTTGACCGAATTATTTTTCATTCGATCACCGGCCGCTTGAAGAGTTACTTAGAGAACTGAGAGGCCAGAGCCTTTCATCCACTTTCCGGCTGCCGGCCAAATACGGACTATTCAGACGTAACTGACCGGCCGAGTTGAATGTGGATGGTGGGTTTAAACCATCCTCCTTTTCTTTGGTGAACTACTGCTGCATCATTTAGTCAAATCAAATCAAATTTGGACTCATCGACTGTTTTCCAGTTGTCTCCGTTCGACTTTCACCTCTTTGTCGCTGAGTCGAGTGGTCTTTTCTTTATGACTTGTCAGAAGAGACATTTTGTCAGGCATCCGAAGTCAAATTTCATTAAGGCGACGTTGCATCATTCTCACGCTCATCTTGCATGAGTTCGATTTCTCTAGTTCCCTTTTAATCTCTGGAATCAGTTTAAATCTATTTCTTTCCTGTCTAAAGTTCCTCTCTGCTCATTAATTTTAAGATAGCATTGTACAGTCGAATCATATCTCTCTCATTTGCGAGCAATCTCTTGCGCAAGTAAAGTCATTGAAATGCGTTTAATATTCGAAAATCTCACTCAACACTCACTGGAAAGCAATCGAATTACTCGAATCTTTGACATTTACTGTCGCACCAGGTGCGACACGAACCCTTCGCGGTGCACTGATAGACACGATGACATATATGACGCGGGGACTGTTAACAGGAGGGGGAAGTATTGATGGCATATGTCAGAAATCTAAAATTTGGGGGACCTATGTCAATTTTCCTGAGTACACATGGTTTTCCTGGCGCTATAACTTGGTAAAGATCCATTGTATTCAATTAACGACCTCCAGGCATACTCTAGCAATTGCATTAGTTCCGCTTGCAGTTCCGTTCCCCACTACTTCAGAAATAAACCGAACACCCTTTCAACATAAATTTTGAATATTTTTGATTATTTTGAATAAAAATAACAAACAGAAACAACTCTATTAATTTATGATCAAGTTTTTTATTTATTCAGTTTTCCCGACAGTCGAACTGTTGAGAGGCTTCTTTAAAGCCACGGAAATGCGTAGTGGAAAAACCGAATGTTGATTGTTCTTTAATTAGGACATGGCAGGGGAATCAGGCCAATTTTTGGCGATCCAACTTATAAAATTTTTCTTCATGAGTTTAAGGATTGCTTTAGCGACTATATTTAAGGCAATTGCTTTCTGAAATTCTATCCGTTATTTTCTTTCGCATCTTCCTGAAAAAAAGTCAAGTGTCAAGTGGGTCTTGAAAATCAGTTCGCAGTTCATCCAAATTGGTAATCAGAGTCTTTGTCTTACTAGTCGTTGGCTAGTAAATGTTCACCCATTTAATCGGTTTGTAGCAGTCCTACTCGTTCAAAATTTGACTATCGGCGAAATCGATTGAATGGAATTAAATACGGATCGAGTGCAACTCTTGGGACGACTGGTGTCAGAGAGACACCTATCGTGCATACGAAGTGGATGATTAATCGTCTTTTTATGACCAATATTGGAAATAAATTAATAGCCACAATCCCATGGTGGAATGACTACGTTAATGTATGTTGGTGCATTGAAGTCTAGTTAGCAATGTCATTTGGTTGGTTGAAATTGCATTTTACTTTTCCTGTTTCCAGCGGAAAATCAATGTTCCGTATTCATTGGGTCACTGGGGTCCGAAGGGTCTTAATGCAGCTGCCTTGGTATGGTTAATGTTAAATCTGATTTCATTGGGAACAAATTATGCTTTGATTTTTTTTGTGTAACTGTAAGGTTGGGTGTGGTTGGAGTATTTCCTTATACATTAGGGTTAAATTGTGTGTGGTTCCATATATCAATCAATGGTTGGTATATTAACTCGTTCTGGCTTCAGTGTTATAACTTTTAATCGATAACAAAGGGCAGAGCTGCTGAATATTTGGGTTTTTTAGGGTTCATATCCATAGGCACAGTTTTCTTCTTGTTCAACCGGGATTGGGACCAGGTTGATTGGAATTTATGGTTTTTCGAGTAGGTATCGTTTGTTTACATTTTTCCGCTCCTTTGGAATCATTTCTAAGCATATTGTGTTAATTAACTTTAGTGCAATTCTTTTGTCCTTGAATGTTATGTTTCTATAATTTTATCAACAAATCAGTCGCTGCCATTTTTTCTTTTTCGATTCGTCTGATATTATCTTTATGTCCAGCTATCTACAGGTTTGCACAATGAAAGTGGTCATGTAGACTTCTGTTTAGAAGCCATTTATAGCGAATCTGTGTTAAAGATAATTAACATGTAGTTACACAAAAAAATTCAGTTACTTTCCCTCATTGGTTCGATAGGGACTTTAAAAAACGTAGTTTGAGGTATTGCCTGTTATTCGCATTTGAAATAGGAAAAATATTACTCACAATCCTAGATGCTAACTCTATGAGTCATTCAACAGCCCAGACTTAATTTTCCCCCATTTCCGTGAGGGAAACATGAGACTCGAAGATGGTCTGAATTTTGATATCTAGCGCAAAATTGAAGTTAATGATTTGCAAGCATTTTCGGATAAAAGTTCGGCTGCACATTTACATGCATTGGACAAGATACAGAAGGAAGGGAAATGGGTTTCAAAAAGATTCAGTGAAGTAGACAAAATGAAACCGTGCGATACTGCTGTTTCCTTGCTTCAAAAGAACGGGCTTTCCGTTTCAAATTAATACTTGTCTTTTTGTGGCAATCCTAAATATACGAAATCATGGATTAAACATGAACAGTCATTAGCATCCATTGCAAAGCGTAGCATCCACGGACGCAAAGTCCTCTTTCATATCATTTTCGGGGATATGTCAGGAATATAACATTATGAACCTCTCAACTACACAAACAAACGGACAAGGTGGAACATAATGAATGACATTTAATCAAATCAGGCAATCTGATTGGATGTGAAAGATTTGGGACGGGACTGTGAAAATGACTAGCAAAAGACAATGCATATTTCTATTTAGGCTGGAAACTTCTGCCGCATGCGGCTTCTCCGCCAAATATCACGTCCTCATATTTGTTGCGGTCGATGTTAGCTCTTTGGGTTATGAGGATTCGAACGTTGAAGGGATGAAAAATAGTTAGTTTCTCTTGTAGTGGAATCCGGAAGATATCCGGAGAATTATAAAGGATCATAGATTCGAACGTAAAACTTCGATGAACATTGGACCGCCATCAAGAATGCTGCGGGTGCCACGCAGGTCGTTGTTCACTTCCGGACGGGGCGTCATAAGATCTGGCTGACGGAAACGGTTGAACGCTTTATTGATCGTTGTGAGTAATAGCGGGCGTAACGCGTTCGAACTCCGTACCACGTCCGGTGAGATTCCTCTCTTGTGGATGAAATGACTGTAAATCGTAACATGCTGATACGCAGAAGAAAAATGATTTCGATCATCAGTGCCTTCAAACGGAGTAAGACCGCTGAACTTCACGGTCCCCCTACAGAGTTATTTATTGTGGCACTTGCAGTTACTGCAGATCTGCTACTTCCACTCGTACGGACGTTTTGAGGGTGACAAAAAGCTGAAATAATCCTTGAACTCATTAAAGAATATCTCGAAAGTTTGATCGACGGAGAGCAGGCGGAATTTCGTCTCAGAATATCGTTGGAGGGAACTGAAGTGCATTTCAGATAATCGAGAACGATTGCGCGCAGGTGTGTTTGACGCGCTCCAGCAACAACTATTAAACAGTGCATAGGACAATGAAGTAATGCCAAAATCTGGTCGGCTTTCAGACGAACATCAAATGATTTGCGGAACTGACACATAGATAGTGGATATGGGGAGGCTTGTGCGACTATTTCTGAATGTATGAGTGACAAAGATTACTATTACAAGAACCACAGATTATTCTTATCCTTGCCTTATCATTGAAAATCGGCAAAGGTTAAGGCTTTTACTTATTTACCGTCTATTATGTGTCCGGGTAGCTGAGTGGTTATAGCACAAGGCTGTCATACGGAAGGTCGCGGTTCAAATCTCACTGATGGCGGTGGAATTTGTATCGTGAATCATACATTCATACATATCAATTCATATGTTAATTAAATTATATTAAAAATTATTCTTCGAGATGAACACTTTATTGAATCATTCTATAAAAATTCGTTGCCATCTGAGTATTTTTGCCTGAATTATAATGCGTGGAGAGCATTTCGAGATATTTTGATACCAAACGACTTAATTTAACTGGTACTCGCCACCTTAGCAGACTAAAAAAAGTCGGTTTCTTTGTTTGACTTTCTATCAGGTGCAGATTTTTCACCTTCCAGTGCAAGTATCTTTTTGGTAGCAACCCCGTTTCATCACCTCATTCAGTTCGTGATTTCATCAAAGAATGGACTTTTCCTAAAAAGGGTTACACGAGATTTGGATTACTTGAGGGTTTTTTTTCCCTGTAACCTTAAAAATTCTTCCTATTCTTTCTTAGCAGATAATTTGCTTGAATGGTTATTCAGCTTGATGAACTCTTGGTGTGAAAATGGTGTGGAAATCACATAGCTTCATTCACGTTCTTTTTAAAACCAGGAAAGTATAGTGTTTTTTCCATTTTTAGCATCCCTAAAATTTTCAATGCCTTTCGTTTCTTATGCGAGCTTCGCACGTTTGGCATTTGCGGCAAATTCCAAACCTCCACGAACGTTTGGTCAAATCAAACATAGTTATCCACACGTTTCCAAATGCACTAGGGTTTTCTGAGCAGGCAAGCAAATTTCCTTTGATTTTTGCCAAAAGCCGACACTCGATCGGATTGTTGCAAACGCTTGCAAATCTACACAAACCAAGCCAAACATATCCATATCCACACATCTGTATGTGCGAGTGTTTGTTGGGGTTTGGCAGACATGTCGATTCGGCTTAGGCCAGGCCCCACGTTTTCTGCAAATCAAAGAATTTTTTAGGATTGGCCTGTTTCAGCATTCCAATCGTCAATTTGGCAACATTATGTTTGAAAAGTGTCTGTTCAAATTGCTGGTGGTTCAACTTGCAGGAGACTCAAATTAGTGAGGCTCTCCTAAACTTCATATCCTGTAGGCTTGGTAGTAAATTCGTCAAAATCATAAGTGGGGTAGATCCGCTGGACAAATAAAACAAGTCGAGAAACCGGAAGCTGGACGCTTGGGATATGAAAGGTTTTGTGTGTTTCCTTTATAAAAACATTTGAGTGGACGTTTGTCCCATTAGTAACTAGCACGTAATATATGCACATATTTTGTGAGAATATCTTTCGCGTGATGTTGACATTCGAAAGTCTTGAATTTGCACAGAAGCGACAATTTTGACTTATTATGACTTTGTTGATAATAGTGCAATTTCCACCAAATTTGCCAGGATCATGCTCTATATTATAGCCTACACTATTTGTATCTGAGATGAACTTAAGGGAAGTTTTGCAGTCAATTACTAAGAATTATAGTAATATACCATTATTAACTTTATTTGAGCAGATATGGAGGGTATTCCGGACTCTAGGTATATAGTTGCTGCCTCCTGTTTTTTTTCTTCAGATTTTTCGATTGGGTAGTTTTAGTTTCGCACTCCCCATCTTTCCAACAAATGTCAAAACTAAGACCGGCTTCGTACTAAGCGAGACCTTTCATTTTATAGACCACATGACTATATTTGGTGAAAACAAAAATTACACCTCCTTTTGCATGTATAGTTACCCCCTTAAATTCGACGCAAAATGATGTAACTCACTATATATGTGAGCGCTCACAGTTCCCACTTTTCCACCAAATTTGGTGTTAATCGCTCGTTTCCGAGAAAAATGTATATGACAGACAGACAGACAGTAAACCGATTTTATTAAGGTTTTGTTTTTGTTTTATTTTATTAAGGTTTGTTTTATACAAAACCTAAACGCGGATTTCCAGAACTACTTTTCTTTTGGGAGCTTTAGGACGATTGATCCCCAATGAAGATAAACTTCGAGTATAAATTAAGGGTCGGGACATTTTTTGAAAGCGCTTTTTAGCGACTTAACTCAAAAGTGTAGTCTATTAGTTGCGGTTTCTAGATGGAAACATTTTGAGCTATGAGCTTCATGAGGAACCTTTTTTTTGTAAATCGATTTATTTTCCTTGCTGCAGATATTACTATACAATTCGTAATGCTGATCAGCTTCACCTCAAAGGGGTTTCTTGAAAGATTCACACTCGGCATCGCTTTCTTTCCTTGTAATAATATTTTCAGTCGGTCATACAGAACAAACTGTTAGGCTTATTTAAATCTACCGCTTTAGTAGTAATAATAGTCAAATGTAAAGTAAATAATTGAATATTTTTTCGCCGTAGGCCCATTCATGTTTGATGTTCACTTTCATTTATACCTGAACTGACTTCCGCATTACATAAATCAATACACAAAAACATCGCTGCTTGGCTGAAAATCTAAAAGAACGTTGGACAGAGGAGAAACGAGTAATTTCAATATACCGGATTCCAATGTCATGTCTTCAACATACAATTGTACTGCGTGTTGTAGCTCCACGACGAGCTAGCGCTCTCCCTATGGTCTGCGCATGCTATGTTCAACGAAACTTTGCGACGAGTGGTAGCGAATTATTGTAATGAACACCGAACCAACGAACAGCTAACGATAGTGAACACCGAGTTCATAGTGCACTCTCCATCCCGCATGTGGAACTGAAAATGTGTGCTGTCATCGGTAATTCGCTTATCACTCGGTGAATTCGAAGGCGGACCAGCCTGATCCGTTCAGTAGGTAGTGTGGATACCGTGTTGGTTGTATGGTGCGTCCCGTTGGTGATTAATTTCGGTCGAGATGAAGCATGAGGCCACGATGACGAACAACTACATGACTACTATCACTCGTACGATGAGTTCTAGTGTAAAATTATCTAAGTAACATTAGTGGACTCGTAGCCACGAAAAAAAAATATTGAGATCGAATCTTTGTAAATCTAATTGACGAGAACGTGTTTTCTCGCTACAGCGACGTTCATGCTTGCTCCGAGCCTAATGTTTTGTGAGTTGATTGACTTGCGGAAACGTGAATTTTGTAGCTAAATTTGCTTCCTGTGAGCGGCCGGAAATAGTGGTAACTGCATTGTCTGACCCACTTATACGTGAAATGCATTTGCCCTATATATCTGCCGTCCATGATCCAATTCTCAGTTTGCCTCGTACTCTCATGGCTGATGCCGTAATTGTGTAATGCGCCAAAGTGAATTTTCAGTTTTGATTTTGCGAAAATTGGATGGAATTATTCGTAGGTGCCGGGCATTATCTAAATCGTCTCAATTAAAACTGATGTTGATGTTGAGGTTTCTCCAAATAATTGTTTCCACCGATACTTATCTAATTTCACCCAAATTTGAGGTTTATGTGGAATGATTCACTCGCTTTTGAAGAAGGCTTGCTCCTAAACGAGCAGCAGAAAAGATACAATGCGATAAGAAATTGTGACGACGGCCTTTGTTGCAAACGAAGCAGTGAGTCAATCTCCCAAGAAACTTGATCATACACAGTGAAATTCACCAGCGTTATATGCGTATTTCGTGATAATTCGTATAATTATGAATGTACACAACAATTCAGATGTGTTCTATTCGCTAACTCAGTAAAGAATGAGTATTGAGTGAGTTTTATAAGGGGATTTGGATCCCACTATCGTTTGAAATGGTGGGAACCTCTTGGCTCGATTCTAAGCCGATAGTGCTTTGAATTTCATACTAATGATGAAATTCTTCTCAGTTTCGAAGGAAAACGAGAATCGTAACTTTCAGCCTCGAAAAAAAAGTTTTCATCCTAAGCGTTTGGTTGGTGGTTGGCCTAATTAGCCTTAGTAGGGTGTTTTGAGGCCTTGTCCAATGATTACTCACTGAAAGTGATAAATTTTTTTAAAAGGCGAGAATGAAGTCTTACTGTATGCACCAATCCATTAAACCATCATATCTTTCCTATTTGTATTCTATCAAAACATAACTTCGAATGCTGTTCAGATGATGGAGGCATCAGACTTAAGCAATGTTCTGAATGATTTTTATTGTCATATATCTACATGTGGGGCAACGCTCGTCAAAAACGCGTAAATGCTTGTTTCTGTCAATGTGGTGCAAATATACTGGATGTCCTTTAGATTCGACTAATGTTGATATAAAAATCATTGCAAGAAGACCTATCTTCCTCAAATCCATGTACTCTTTACCAGTTGCCGACATCTAAGCATGTTACATTTAATCTATCGATTATTGGACAACTTTGAAGTCACGAAGCTTTGGAAATAAAAGAAAGGTATCAAAGGCATATTTTGCGTGGCAGAACTGTCAGTTCAAGTTCATACTACTATGGCTATTGGAAGGAGTCAGTAGACCGCAAGAGATAAGCAAATTCTTGGAATAATTGTTATTCTTTGCTCATCTCGCAATGGGACGTCAATAGTTAGTGGTAGTTTCTTTGCAACTATTTTAGTAGTATGAAATTGATATTGTGCCGCTTTATCTAAACTTAACACCCACCGCTAAATGGGTTTTTGCTAGGAGCATTTTCATTGCAAATCTAGTCTTCATCAGGTCTGAAATACTCTTGTTTGAAATTTGTTATTTACTGGATGCTCGACACGAGTAACTTCCGGTTGATACGCAATCAGCAACCCATTTGTAACAAGTACGTAATGTGAAATACAAAACATGATGCATGGTCTGGCCAATGTTTGAGTAAGTCAACCCTAATTCTCATTTCGCGAAGTCATTTGCAAACACTATGCCTGCGAAGGAGTTGATTGAAAAACGGAAGCGGTGTATATTTTATGTAGAATAGAAATGGCAGCGATTCTGTAGGGGGTTGCGCTATGTGGTGGAACTCACGTCCTCGGTAAGTCTGGGAGGTAGTTTGGCTGGCGGAGAGAGTTAACCCACCTTGCCAATCATCGTCCTTAAATCGCTGTTCCTCATTTCCAAATTTACAAAAAGCTTGAAATTCCCACAAATTTTGCAAACCAATATCTTTTGCGTGTTCGATATAATTGAAGGCTAAACATATTTCTATTATTATCCCGACAATTGTTTGGTAGACATCACGTCCCGAGTTCTACTACCACGTTCACCTAATTTCAGATCTCCACATAAGGACTGGAAGAGTGGCAACGTTAATGTTGAATTGAAATTTGAGGTGATTGTGTACGTAAATTTTTTTTCCGGCTCTCAAACAATTTGAAACAGAACAAAATTTACAAAACATCAACATTTGAATATTCCGTAGTTATTCGAGTTTTTAAAAAAGAAAGAAATGAGCACCTGCGTAGATTGATCAAAAGATTGATTTTGTATGCAAAAATACATAATTCTATAAGTTTAACCTAAGCAGTTACGCTGCGGTCGAAAGTCATTAGCAAATGATTCACGTGAAAATGGTCTAAAACAGTGATTATTAGTGAAAACAAAACATTTGTGTAATAAGTCATTCTAAGTGATCGTCGAATGAAAGCAAAGGAAGTGGCAGTACAAACAGAAAAATTGAAAAATAAGGTTCGGACGATCCAATTATATATTTAGGTATGAGTAAGCTGTTCAAAAAATAGCAACATATATGTCGTTTTTTGTGTTTTATAGTGATATCAAGAAGAAAATTATTTAATTTATTTGTCACATATAATGAAAAAATGATTCAGAATTATAATTTGACAACAAAGGGGAATTGGGTGGAGTGCCGTATCGGTGAAAAATAGTTCCAAAAACGAGAAAGCTGCCCAGATTACAATAAATTATGGCCACAAGTAATATTTAGCTATCAGAACGCTGCATTATGCATTGAGGCAATTGTAGTAATAGGCAATAGATACTGTACCAGGGATACGTATGTCAAGGCATCTTTCATGAATCTGTGTTATATTGATACCTCTATGTATGTTATATGGCTGAACAGTTCGGAGGCTAACACACAGATGGCGCTACTAGTAATAAATTCATATGGTTTTGAGGTATCATCATCATCAACGGCGCAACAACTGGTATCAAGTCTAGGCCTGCCTTAATAAGTAACTCCAGACATCCCGATTTTGCGCCGAAGTCCACTAATTCGATATCCCTAAAAGCTGTCTGGCGTCCTGACCTACGTCATCGCTTCATCTCAGGCAGGGTCTGCCTCGTCTTCTTTTTCTACCATAGATATCGCCCTAATAGACTTTCCGGGTATTGAAAAATTGTATTACCGCTATAATCGTTCCATCGTCCTCGTAGACAACGATATTGAATACGAACTCTCAGCCCATCTGGTACTCTCGGTCAGTCCGACATTTCGTGGCCGTTGTCGGTTGGCTGTGACAATATTGTGCGATTCTTGGATCAAGTGCAGATTATATAACTTTTGCCTATATATAGTTAAGGGCCTTGCGCGCCTGGTATCCATTTAAAAATGCGGAATTACATCGTTCTCGGCTCACATGAAGAATTTGATTCAAATTTATGAATTTCATTCAGTATAGTAACACCCCACATGAAGTGCCAGGGAAACTCTAGGCGTTCAAAACGGGCTACGCCACTTGAAAGTCAAGTTTCACGAGAAATTTTATGGTGGCTTTCCAACCTGGACAAAGTGGAAGATCGGCGATTTGTTAGGAGTTACGAAAAAGTATTTTTTGCCGATGGATTAAAGATTGTGTCTGGAGCAGGGAACGCACAGTATAGCCGAGTGAGTCGAATGGTGTTTCAGGTTACACCAGTGTATTCCGAGCGGAGGTACTGGCGACACTGAAGACTTGTTGATGACTGGTACATAATGTGAGTCTCAACCATAAAACAGACATTCTTATCGAAAGCGAGGCTGCAATCAAGTCTTCTACTCAGTGGCGATAGTCTCCAGGCTGATAGGATAGTGCAGAGACGCGCTGAACAGTCTGGACGATACGCTTAAAGTCACCCTCTTCTGGGTTCCCGGTAACAGCAACATAGAATAAGCAGGTCGATGGGATGGCTAAGTGGGGCTTCGCTCTTGGCAGTCGGCATTTTGAGGGCGATTACAACGGGTGGAATCTACTGGCACTAGTTGATAGTTGCTGCATCCAGATGGCGGTAACTCTCCATTCTATGATCTGGGGGTTCTACAGTAAAATTCGCTAACGAGAATTTCGGCTCAGACACGCGCAAACGTATACATACGAACCATATCGCTAGATTTGGCATACTTATAATTCACATTGTCGAAGTCGTGGAGAGGGATTAGAAACCATCAGGCCTTTCATTTGTAGTTGCCCAGCTCTAGCCAGAGCCAGACTGCGAACGCTAGGTAACTTATGGTTTGTACGCCTCAAATATATTGCTGGTCGTAAAGTAATGCTTCGTGAACATAACCGGGTAGTTCTGAAGATCTAAGTCGGCTAGATTCTGGACAGCAATCACAACTTTAGGGAGTTTGTGGCATCAAAATCGCGTACCCCAGCGCTATTTGGGTCCTCAACATCCCCCATCAATTATCACATGGCCCAACTTCTATCTTTCTAAACGAACCTATAGAGTTCCTTTATTGATTGCTCACCCTGTTCTCCTTCTCTGGAGTTCCCTGTCTTTATACTGGGCCCCATCCTTTTCTCAACTGCAAGTACTTATTCTATGCAGATGATTTCCAATTGTGTGCATCTCTTTCGGCTCTGTTGAACTGTCATGCAATCTAATTTACACGCTTTCGTATATTGGTGCTTGATGACTAAGCTGAAATTGCATATTAGCAAATGTCACTCGATGGGTTACTCGCTAAAATCCTGCTTTCTCGGAAATTCTTTCTTCTGATATTGCTCCTTTGTCAAGATACTTTATCGTGGTGGGTGATCAGAATGCATTTTTGGATTTGTGACCGTAACAATACCGGTGAAAAGCTTGTTGATTTCTGCAATTTTCATTGTTTCGTCATCGACGGTACACTGTCCGAGAGAGAGCCAGTCACAAAGTGAATTGGTAGAATTTCGTAACTTGGTAAATGTGCGGCGGCTCCGTTTCAAAAGAAATTCTACCACTGCATTAAGAGGGAGGCTACTCATTCACAATAATGAGCAGTTTAAGAGGTCGAAGGAGCGACGATTCGATTCGACAAAGTGCCATATGAATATGAATTGTTCCTCCAAAGGAAAGCGAAATCATTTCTGCCACCGATGCAATTAAGGGGAGTAAAACTGCTGGTTTGGCTGGTCTCGCCGTCGAAATGTTCCTTGTAGTCTTAGCAGGTTCTGCAGAGTTTCTGCTTATATTCGAAAATCCTAGGTAATAGTTGTTCCCCAGTGAGTGAAAGAAGGAGATTATTGTTTAAATTCTGAAGAAGGATATCCGTTTTGAGTGTGACAATTTGAGAAATATTTGGTGCCTCTATCACAAAGATAATCGCTTAAATAATTATGGAATGAATGAAAGAGCATCTCGGAAGGATTGACCAACAGGGAGGCAAGTTTCCTGGTTTCCACTTTGGATTTTGCGCATAGACTATACTTATACTAAAACGCTTTAGGCCATTGGGAAATGCTGCTCATGGATAGCGACAACGTCAACAGAAAGTGTGTCTGAAGTATATAAAATTTCAGGGGAATTTGAAGTCTAAATCGGAGTCAGCCGGTGTTTTTTCGTCTACGGTGTCCATATTAGGGTCGATCGTTGAACCAGCTTAGTGCAGTATTTTTGTTTTATATGTTTGTCGTTTTCATTTTTAGTCATCATCTGATAAGAAACATTCTCCTTATTGTCTGTGAATCAGCTACTCGCAACTGCGAATCGCTTTTCAACTCTCTGTCTCTCAGTTTCAGTTGATAAGCCAGCTTCCGTTGCCTGTGTAACCCCCCCCTGGAATTTCTTCTTCTGAATATTGTCAGTGGATATTTCTATCAGTTTGCGCGATTCATCCGCCTATTCATTTCACTTTGCTGCTTTCGCATTGAGTTGTTAGAATTGCGGTCTAAGGATGCTTACAATCTTTATCGCCAAATTCTTCTTGCTACTTTTAAATTTTGCAAACGAACGTTTGAAAGTTTCTGAGATGGCGTAGGTTCTTGTGGCTATATAAACCCAACAATTCGGCACGCTTCAACAGCTTTTCTATTCGAAGTAGAATGATGAATCAACCATAAATCATGTCCCTCAAATCTTTTTGCTTTTTGGGACCATATTTGACATTCTGGAGGTTATGGATAACAAAGCAAAATACGCTAGAAAAAGTTTTTTTGTAGATACATTTGAGGTGTTTGCAAGGTAACAAACCTGTTTTCTGTTTTCAATGATAAATATTTATTTTTGCTTTTTATTCTGGGTACATTAATGTAGATAGCAATCTATGTATACACTTGTTAGAAAAGTCTGGTCATCAGCTGTCAAGCAATTTGTAATTTAAAAAAAATAAAAAAAATAGACTTTTTTTAATCTATTCAGTAAATATTTCTTAAGTTCTCCACAAATGCATATTAATTCATTTGTTTCACTTTTTGTGATAGGAGGCTCCCCATAGAAAATACATAAGAGTCGGGACGGAAGCAGTACGCGTTCACGGCTTCAATTGTGGAATTCCCCGAACTAAATCGTTTCAAATCCCCTCTTTCAGTATTTTATCGCGTTTTTCATCCAGAGCTGATTACTGTGACAAGTGGTTAGTTAATTAATGCCTAGCGGAGTTGATTTTGTAGATACAGTTTTTTTTCGTCATGGGAAGTAAAATAAGAGATAACATGTAAATGGAAGAAAAATCAAAATAAAATTATAGAAAAAGGGAATTGCTGTTGTGGTACATACAACAAACGGAAGGACAATATTCGAGAGGCCAAAGGGGGCAATCGTGATAACGTGAGCGGAGTGCGTTC
The DNA here is from genome assembly GCF_905115235.1 of Hermetia illucens. Taxonomy (NCBI): domain Eukaryota; kingdom Metazoa; phylum Arthropoda; class Insecta; order Diptera; family Stratiomyidae; genus Hermetia; species Hermetia illucens. Next base: position 59,804,150 of record NC_051853.1, on the reverse strand, counting down.
ACGCTTGTGTGATTGTTCACGTTAATTAAAGTTTTATAAAAGCCTTGAAAACATTGCACGTACAATTCCCCATAATATTTTGTTGAAAAGTGAGAGATGCTCCCTGCCTAAGTCTTTTTCATGCCAATCTATGGTTTTATTTAATGTTTCCATCCCCAAAAATGCTGGCCTTTTTTTTAAATGTCCTCTGGTATTTCGGCATCATCGCTGCTTTTAAGGATTTGAAGTATCCCCGCATTGCAGATTATTAATTTCAATCTAATTTTAGAAATGAATCTAATTTATAGTTTTTTTTTAACCTTATTAACATCCACTGATAAAGAGGACAACTGGACCTCACCGGTATATGAAAAATACATTTTTTCGGCATTGGCGGGGGGTGATTCCCAACCATGTAAAGGAAAGTGTACCATTTTCCTAGAATAAAGCTAGGTGGTGCATCAAATGAGGCTGTTTTAACATCAGCTGAGAAAGGAGGAGGGGGGGGGGGGTGATTTGACAGTGATCACTTGTTACAAAGATCCAGTCTTAGAAACTAAGCAACCGAATCTGGAAAAATTATCTAGGTTTTAAAATGCTCTCAATTCCGATACCTGTTGGAATAAAGTTAATAATAGTATATCAGACGAAATCCCCTTGTCGGTCATTTTTAAAATTTAACACTATTTCGTTGTCTAAGGGTTGTAATCAACCATTGCTCTAGCGCTAGCTTTGATGTTTTTAGTTTTTTCTTTTGGTAAAACATATAAAGGAGCGTGCCATAACCTTTAAAATTGCTCTCCTTTGTGCTTTTTTATCTTATAGCTGGTTACGCTAAATGAAATGAGCATGTCAAAGAGAATGTTACATTTTAGTAAAGAGGAGAATCCGCCTTCACGCCATGGTCCGATCATCTGTCGAGAGTTGTCCCGGTTAAAATAATATATTATCTCACTAGAACGAATATATCCATCATTGACTAGTTCGAAAAAATTGAAAGTCAAATGTAAAACATTTGGGGGAGAGTTAGCTCTGAATTTTTTTGTTATCCTGCGATAAAAAGGCCTGACGAATTGGTTCTAGCCTGATTGAGGGTTGATGATGCTTCGACTACCACTTCAGTAAGAACAAGATCAACGGCACTCGTAATTCGCTCGGTTATCATTGTAAATCCGACAATCGACTATCTACGATCTACCAGCTCACTATCTTCACTATTTTTATTTTCTGCAGAAGTGGCGTTCTTCATAAATCTTATCGGAACAAGTGGAAGTAATAAATCGATGAAAATATTGTCCCTTTGGACTTATTTTTAATTCCGAGGAGAGAAAAAGCCACAAGGATTCAAGTTGAATAAATAGGCTGAGGAGCCATAGCAATATTTTCATGGGTTAACAAAATTGTTGTGTGTTGTTGTGACGGTCCTTTTTCGAAATTTCTCGAGGACCTCTTGATTAAAATGTTGGTTGGCCGTTTGCCTTGTGGGCAAGGCTCTTTGTAAATGAATCTCCAGCTATTTAAAGTCCAAAAAACAGCATCCATTTTGATCTTCCAAGTTGATATTTTTGCTTTTATGTGCACTGGGGAGACGGAAATGTGTCTTTTTATCCTTTCGCGAATGTTCCAAGATTTATTAGCAGACATGGAAAGGTTCCAAACACCGGGTTCATCATCAATCGAGTTAGGAAATAAAACAATTTTTTTTTTATTTGCTTCGCTATTAAGCTATTTTTTTTCTAAATATCTGTTGATCTCGAAAAGTTAAGGCACCTTCCTTCCTGGAAAAGCTTTTTAGGCCCATTTTTGCTCGAACGAATCCATTGGTCGAAATCTCACTATTTTGTCAATCGATGGATTCAACACAATAGGTTTAAGATTTTGTCGACATTTTTATTCGTTAAAGATGAAGACTATTCACTGGGTGGTTCATCTTCAATCCGTTCGTACTGAAGGTGCACTGCATATTCACTTGGCGCTTTCCAATCGTATGTTCCAAGTGCCGTTAAATAGAATTCAGGGGATTCATTTCAATTTTATAAAGTTTTTTTCATGAAAGGAATAGAATATTTTCATGAATTGATGAAAGCTGTACAGTGGATTCCGTTTATAAGGCTCACTTTAGGACCAGCCAGAAGTCAGTTTTTTAAACGGATGATTATTATAAGCAAAGAAAAAATATAAAACTAACAAAATCATAGTTATGTATGCATTGTACTGCTTTTCGAAATTGGTCATTCGGTGCCGGAAAGCTCTTGGCATCATGCCTAGAAATCACAGAACCTCTGAGCTTGAAAGTGGAAATTCAACTTCATCAGTCTCCTCCTTGTCAACATCATCATTTTTCCTTGCATTTAGTCGATTGCTACTGGCTTCGTTCATGATTGGCTGACAGATCTGTTCTTTAGAATAAACATTAGAGGTTTGGCGACATCGCTGCCGTTATTCCAAGATACGTTTGTTGGGCAGGTATAATCTCAGGAACGTTGATTTTCTTGGTGAGCTCGTAAACCTTCAAAATCAAAATTAAAGTTGAAATTGACTGTAGTTTCGTCTACAAGAGTGGTAAGATTGTTTCTCTTTAAAGATATGAATGATTCTTTGGCCACACGTTTGCATCAGTGGCATATTGTTAGCAGGCATGAAAATGAGTTTGATGTTCTTCGAACACAAACTTACCTTGCGAGTTGTTGTCCACCAAAAGCAAAATTTTCTTGTCCATTTTTTTATCCCATTTCGCCAATCATTGGCTTGAAATTTCATGTGTCATCTACGCATTTCTATTTGCCTGCCTGTTTGGAACAGCGAGGTTGCTTACTCAACACAGTAGCGTCAACCTTCCTTTATGTGTATCCTCATATTCCCTTTACTCTTTTACAATCCCTGGCCAAGAAATTGCAAACACTTGGAAAATTTGATAAAGCTTTTATTTCGATATATTGTTCAGTAGGAAAGCTGATATTTTCATAAACCTTATGATGAGTTTCGTATGCATTGAGGTATGAGGGTTGAAATGTGTAGACGATGTCATTCTTATTAAAGCTGTAATTTTGCACCTGCAATGGGTTTTTCGCAACGAAATGTTTTCTTTGATATTTCAACTGTGAAGCCACCCTTCCATTACTGTGAAATTGTTGCTTGCTAATACAGGGTGCGGCAGCATAACTTCCTTTTTTCAAAACTCAATAAAAACTATTGTATGCATCGGAAAATATTTATTTATTTTTTATAATGTAGGTACATGTCTAAAGTTTTTATTTACATTGTTTTGAAGATCAAATCTGTTAGGTGACGTCCCCCATTCTCCATACATTGCCTAAACCGATTTCTGGCGTTTGTCATGATTCTTGTTAGCATAGCAGGTGTTATGTTGGCAATTTCTTCTTGGATGTTGGTCTTCAAATCTTGTAGGGTTCTTGGACGGTTCACATAAACACGGGATTTTAAAAAACCCCAATAGAAAAAAATCACAAGGGAACAGATCGGGAGAGCGTGCCGGCCATTCCAAATCGCCTCTAATTGAGATAAGGCGCTCTGGAAAGTGTTCCCTCAAAACAGCCATCGATGCTCTTGAAGTGTGTGCTGTTGCACCGTCTTGTTGGAACCAAGTGTCCCCAAATCCAAATTTTCTAGCCGTTGCGCGCAGAACGCCGTGGCGATCGCAACATTGACGCTCTCACTGCTTCAATGTTCTCAGGTGATCTAACGGGCCGAGGGACTCCAGTTCTTCCTTTTGTCGCACTTGCAGTTTGTCCGAATGTAGTGACCCATGTAACAATTGATTTGCGGTCTGGGACAGGAGCCAACGGGGCTAAATTAAAGCGATTCCGAAATGCACGCTGTGTTGCAATAACCGAACATCCGCTTGAAAAGTAAACCTCAACGGCAAAGGCACGCTCCTCACTATTCCAACGCATGATGGCGACTGAACCGTGTCGGGACAAAACTTTACAGTATCCCCTCTTGAACGAGACCACTAGCGCCCCGCTATGACATTAACTAACTGAGTGACGCGCATTTTAAAAAAGGAAGTTATGCTGCCGCATTCTGTATTTTCCGTCAATTCTTGGGCTATTTGACGTAACAAGTTGCCTGAAACGCGAGCTTTCACAAACCAGTTTTTTAGCGCACATTCTTTCCACCCTTTCTCCGTTTTCGACCCATTTTGCAACGTTCCACATGTCTTGCCTATTTTGCAAAATCTTGTCAAATACAGTTTGTAAAATATTGAATTCACCTCCTGCCTCACACTGTTCCATTTAGGAAGAAGGAAATATTCCTGTAAAATGCTTATTTGTCCCTCAAGCTGCGGGCATGTAACGTACTTATTTAAGTGGCGAATAAAAATGAGATGAAATGACAATATTTTGACAGATTGACATTTGAATAAAGACTATCTGGTGCGTAACACACCACCCGTGCTGATGGACAAAAGAAAATTTTCTCTCTCTCTTATTTCTGGAATATTCGCAAGCCGACAGTTTCTGTGAAGACGGGGTCGAAATCATGCAGGATTGTTTTCATGGGAAAGTAAGAAGTGGAATAACATCCACTGTTTATAACTTTTTTCTGTCAAATTCCTAATTTTCCCAATCAAATTGGTAGTTTTCTCAAGCCATTTCATAAACTCTTCAATGTCGGAGGCGGGATCAAATTTGAAACTGAGGAAAACAAATAGACTATTACCAAATAGTAAAACAGATTCAATTTCTTCACAATTTCCGTATCTATTTAGTATATGCTTGTTAATAACCCTTAATCTAGTCTCTAAGTCGAACACCAACGCAAGCGCACTCTCCAAGCCATTTTTGATACAGTATTGTCTATAACGAACTCGTTGGCTCGAAATGCAGCACACCTTTTATAGAGAATCTACTTTTGCCATGAAATTTATTTTTTTCAGATTTATGCAGAGGCTGGAATACATATTGAAGGGTGTTACTTGATATAGAATGAAGCCGCTTCATTAATACTAAAAGGTTCGGAATAGTTTCGTCCGATTGTCGGCATTCACATAGGAAGGGCCGAGGGTTGATTGTATTCACACTGAATGTGCTAATCATCCATCGTCTGCTCTAAGAGAATGCTCTCTGATTTTGTGGTTACTTCTCCATATTCTCTATATTAGTGAGACTATTGAGAATTATTTAAACGAACAGAAATCATTTTTCGAAAAGGTGGCAAAAGCTCAAACGATTAGAAGTATTGCATAGAAATTTATATAGTATTCCGTCGAAAGTCACCACATTCTATTAGCTTAAATAAACGTCTGTTTAACTTATCGGCGGTTTGTCTGAGAGCTAGCTGCGCTTTTGCTACTCCGAATAAGGCCAATGGTCTCCGTTTGTTCAGAATGATGACCTTGGTCTATGTTTAGCCTAGATTAATAAGGGAAGGTTGGGTTATAAATACAATTGTCCAGGAGCTAGGAAACATCTGCTTAGAGAAAATGATATGAGATAATTGGTGCATGATAACAAGTTTGGATAGCCCCATTGCGACCAGCAACAATACGTCATGCATATGAATGCAATTTTACATCACCTGCCTGGCGACTGTTTATAGTATTCGATTGAATCAAGGTGACTGTGTGCCAATAATGTTTGAGCACTTGTTCGTCATTGATTGTGTGCACATTGGCACGTGAATTCGCAACAGAGAAATTGTATAAAAATAGCATAGCAGCCAATCTTCGCTCAACAATAACAACACGCGTGTTTGAATCATTACCTCTACCGGTCTCCATGCCATCTGTACACAAAAAAGGTGGTTCCTATGGCGTCCTTTGTTTGATAAAAATATTTATTGAGGCGTAGCATCAATTCTAATTCGTTTCTTATATAGATGAAATATTATATTACAATCGATCAGTGTCCCGCCATAAATGTCGATGTAAATATCAAATTACCTAATTAAAAGAAATATAATTTGTTTTTATGATGTCAGAAAAACCTTTGAAAATAAATGACGTAGGCCGTACAGTTCTCATTTTCAAACTTCCTCCGCGTCGGATGTTACTTGCATGTACGATTCCCAACGACATTTGCATGAACTCTATTTTTTCGAGTTCATTGCTGATTATCAGGAGGCAATGACATAATCTTTCATAAAAACTGATCAGAGCAAAGGACTTTAGCCTAAATGCTTGATAAGACATTCAGGCGATCTGAAACAAAAAATGTTATGAACACTATCTTTACGCAAATCTGAAGAGAGCTGACGCTATCATGAATCCCCCGCAGCAGACTATCCGCGCTAATGCTTCCATCTTAAAAAGTCGAAGCATGGGACGAACGTCTCTTATCAGCATTCCTATTCTCCCGGCAGCACGCTTGGTCATAGTCACGCTTCACATTCCAGCACTAACAGTTTCCCCGTTTCGCATGGTTCTCAAGTATCTCGACTACGTTAAAGCTTGACGACAGCGACACCCGAAGAGTGTTATGTGTGCCTCGATAATGCATGTGCAGCTCCCCCGCTTATCGCTAAATCGTTCCTTTTGTTTTGTAAAATGCGAAGTCTTACGTCTTCTTATCAACAAATAACGATAGAAGGCAGCATGTCAACTAGAATTATGAATAATAAGCATAAAATGAATACGTATTAGGAGTTTGCTTCGATGTGCGTATAATTTATTTAGGCCTCGTGTTTAGGTTCATGCAAATGATATTAGAGGTTATTGGGGATCCGAATTAGATATGTAAAGCAGATAAATTAGGCCCATCATCACACATGGTCCAGTGAATTAATCACGTGGAATTGGAATGGATTGAGTTGCCTTTCGATTTCTTTCAATTTCGAGTGAAGGTGAAAATGATTGGAATTCAATAAAAAGATGAGTTGTTGATGTCGTTTACGTTCGCTTTTTCCCTTCTGCGGGGGCTTTGTTGGTTTACCTGTGAAAGTATATTTACTTCTGATGATTGACCAACATTTTTTGACTAATTACGTTGTAAGAATGGAATTGTCTCTTTGAGAAAGGAAGATAGAATTAAACTGTATCTTTGAGATTGGAAAGTCTGCATGACTATTTCTTTTTCTTCAGCCGTTTGCAGATAAGCTTCCGAGTTCTCCCAATGACAAATGTGCAGAATGCAATGTATGTTTCAGCTGTAAGAATAGACAATATACAACTATTACAAATGCTCGAGATTAGTGGAACAGATGTTATGCAGAATTTTCTAAAACTCACTACCTTTTCGCTTTCTCCTTGTCTTCGAAGTAGTTATTTTGTCTCTATAATAGTGCGATGACCTTTCAGCTGGACACCTGGGCTCTGTTGATTGATGTGTTAAATTTTGCCTTTGTTTTTTTTTTCTTTTACCAAACCTGTAGTCATTTGAAACAGTGGGAAATTTAAATATTTAACGAACATTGTTGCTATCCATTTGATTCCTGCATGTCTTCCAGGCAATGGACGAAATTTTATGGCGTTTATCAAAAACCGAAAAAACAGCCTTGACGGACTTTTATCTTGACTTCTGAAGTTTCACCTCTGCATAATACGTGACAGTTTTCGGTGCTATATATACTTTTTATGTTGGCTTTACTCTGTTCATACCTAGGATGTTGTGTAATTCCGTTCTTAAAATTGGATGCTCATATTTAGAAGGATTTTGTGGTCTCATGCATACGAAGAATTTGACGCCAAAATCTGAGAGAAGAGGGTCAGTCAGATATATACGGGATTTTTTTGGAAGATATTTCTACATAGTGACCTTGTATTGAAACATATTTTTCTCAGCATTTCAGAAGTTTCCTGAATCGGTTGTCATAAAAATTTGAAGACTAAGGCATTAACCAATTGCGCACAAAGAGTTGAAGTTTTATCTCGTTTTCGTATTTATTGGTGAAGCCTCATGTTTTAGTGGCCACTCTTTCTCGCTTATTTTGATTCAGGCTTGTAGTGGTGAACCGATGTCATATACTTTAAGACCTTCTCTTTTTTTAGTGTAACGGGCCCGAAATCTCTGGCAAATTTCAAAACGCTCTTTTTTGAAATTTTTTCACATTTTTTCATATTTTCCCATCGCAGCTTCTTAAGCATCCGCCGCCAAGGGGCCTGCTTGCATATTTTTTCACCTTCTGATTACTTTTTCCAATGTTCTTCGCAGGTCCATTGTTTGCTGTCTGGTTTCTCGATTCCCAAATTCGTATCTTGTGTCTTCATCAACTAGTTCCTGAACGCTTATTCGCCTTCTTGATTGTTGCTTGCGTGAATTTTATGTCCCCCGTGAGAAGACTATTTATATCTGCATTTCTTTTTCGAAACTCTAGCAACGAATGCTGAAGTCACTCATTAGAAAGAAGATGTCTGTTCGCGGAATCTTTTCTCATTATATACTTAAGTTTGTAGTAGTATTTCCACTTTCGCCATTTCCGTTGATAGCATAGCTTTGTGTTATTGTCATTTTCCGAATCTTTGTGTAGAATTTAGCTGTTAGTATCCAACAAAATTTATAGTCTGAAGGAAACGTGGGTCACTCAGGCAAGAAAAAAGGACATGAGACCGATTCGAGCCGTGCAGAAGAAAATCTAGAAATCATATTAGGACTTTCTTCATGACTACAACATCCTCCTCAGACAAAACTCTTCACAATGTTTATTGTATCATACTTCAGAACAAGATAAGGGACAATATCAATGGTAGAAAAAAAATACGTGACAGATCTTGGCTTCGATGAAGCGATGGCATAGGCCAGGACACCAGACAGCTTGTAGGGATATCGAGTCGGTGGACGTTGGTGCAGAAGTAGGATGTCCGGAGTTCCTTCCTGAGGCATGCATAGACCGTATGCCAGTTGTTGTGTCGTTGATAACGATTATCCTACCTGAGATTGGTTTTTAAACTTATAAGGTTTCTCTTTATTGTTTTCACACCTATAATTCCGATAGCATCGACATTTTTATTAAGTGTGGTGATTTCCTCTGTTTCGGACCATTTCATTACACTAATCTGCAGTATTTTAATTTATGTTTTCAGTTGTGCCAACTTTGATACTTTTCTGAACGTGCGTACATTCCATTTTCGGTTTTAGTGTGCCAATGGAAGAGCAGTGACGATTCCTTATCCGAAGTGTCATGCTCTAGTGATTAGCCTACAATAACTTATCTACCAATTAAAAAGTAATGGAAGAGCAGAATACAGTGACGCAAAGAATGGACAGCAGTGACCTAGCAACTAGTTGCGCTCAAATACGGACACATGCCTGCTACGTACGCTCAGCCTTTGGTAGCATTATTTCATTTCCGTTAGGGATCTTTAAGAAAGGAAGGAAATGATTCAACTAACATACTATGTATACTGCGTACTTCCCCAAAAAGTTAGACTTGTGCGTCGTCCTAAAATCGGCTCATGTAAAATAATTGTTGAAGAACGTGGTTTTTAAAACTGCGGGCAGAAGTTGAACTATAATAGAGTTAAAATGTATAGCACACAATTGTCAGTAACGACGGGATTAAGAGCCCAGTTAAGTCATTGCAGTCTTACGTGAGTACCCACCCCACGGTCCTATTCGGACACGGTTGATACAAGGCCACCCGATTTGTACAGTTAAGTCCTTGAGGGTTTTACGTGAGCACCTGTATTGAAGAGTTAATCCCACAGTCTTCTTAGGACGTGGATTGATTTTGTGACCACAATCAAAGCCCCGCTGAGACAAGCAACAACGGTACCAGTCTATACCAAGTGCATGGCTTAACATTCATACTGGTGGATGCAACGCCTACCTAAATCTCTACCGAACTAAGGAGTACGGCACCCGTGTTGAAACATAATATTACGCCGAGGTCTCTTCTCGCTTGAGTACAACCACAACCCCCATGAAACTCCCACTAAGGGGCCAACCGCAAACAATCGAGCTGTACTCACCCGAAGTATGAGAGTCCAGAGGCTATCCCGATTCCCATGGTACCAGTATACCCCTGGTAAGGTTTCGTGATCAATTTGCAACTTCAGATGAGTCCCCGTGCAGACTCGGGTCTGATCGCCCTGATTAGGCCTTTGGAGCATTCGCCTACTGCATCACGGCCGGCAAGCCAAAGTGAGTACAGTGTCTCCCGGTGCCAACACTATGGAGGTTGTCCTCGGCCACTTGGTTTTGGTTTGGCCGACAGGGTTGCACCACCCGAGTTGTACAGCACAACTCCACGTTTAAGTCTATAAGGAGCTCTGTCGACAATATGGTCACAACCTAAACTACCACGAAACTTCCGCTAGGAAGCCAACAGTAAATTATCGGTCCGAGAACAAATTCCCAGCAACTTCTCCGACACATGAATTCGGAAGGCGATTCCGGTCCCCGTGGTACCCAATAACCTTTAGTCAGGCTTCGTGGCCGAAGCCACTTCAGATGAGTCCCGTGCTGGCTCTGGTCATGTCACGTCATGTCCTAGCCAAGGCTTGGAGCAATCGCCCACTACATCTCGGCTAGCAAGTCTATATGAATACAGGGTTGTCCGGTGCCACCACTTGAAGGTTCTACTTTGCCAATTGATGTTAACTCAGCCGATAGCATTACCTCCGAGCACCGGGTTAGGAGACCACAGCAACAATGAAATAAACTTACCAGCAAGCGAAAGAGGTCAATAATGAAAGTACTTTTTGTTTTTGAGGTTTTGTGTGAAACAAAATCTTATTTTTGTTTTTATTTTTCGCTGTTGAGACAATTGCTAGAATTAATGCTTTTCTTTCTTGCTTCGGCAAGGCTGCGCCCAAGTTCGTTGGGTGCTCAGCTATAAAAGTTATGATTCCTAATTATAAATTCAACCCAATGCTCAAAATGCCTTTTATAAAATTTACAAATTTGAAATTACCACAGTAACTGCTTTGAGTCCTTATTCAAATCGAGAATACGTGATAAAACGCGGAGAATAGCAAAATTTCTCGCAAACATTAGTGAGTTTGCTGTCGAATATTTTCCTAATCTTCTCGAGATGGAGGATTGGAAATATTATCTTAAAGCTATTTATGATATTCTTCCTAAAAATCTCAAATATTAATTTCTTGAAGATAACAAATCCCTCATTCTATTGTAATCACACTAAAGGCTTGCTTTACTTATCGAGCCTCGTTTTTGATAAGAGTGGGTAATGTGAGGGCACCGATGACTAATCACTTTGCCGAATGATAATATATTGGTCACAGTGGTATTGGCCTCGATGAAAGCTAATATGATGGGCTGTGCAAAAAATATATGAAATAATGAACTAAGTAAACATAAGAGTCATGAAATCGATTTATTAAGGTGTACAGGTTAGAATTTAACTGAACTATAGATGTGGCCAACAAAGCATGTGACGCTAATTGGATAAGAAAAGGTTTACTTTATCGGTCGAAAATTTTAGATAGGGACGAGCTACGAAAATTAATTTTTTGAGCATGATTCCCTGTTATCACACAACATAAACGATTCAAATTTCTAAAGTTCTCTATGCGTATTCCATTGGGAAGAAAGTGTTTAGCTTGAATGATCCTTGCTGTTTTGAGATATGATTCAGATATTTCAAATCTCAAGATGAATTAGCCTGGAATATATAAGCAAAACAATCCATCCATTTTTGCTCTTTGGGTAGCAGTGGCACATACGAGACCGTGAAACTTGCAAGTGTCAACCATTATGTCCATTACCACCATTCCATTAATAAGTTCAAATATCAAAGCATAAAGAATTCACTGCCACAAGTGCGCATGATATATTATGTACATAGAGAAACGGAAAACGAGATAGTGGAAAAATATATTACATCATACGAAGAGCGGTAAAGTTTGCACACTAATTGGAGCCTCAATTAATCGTAGCTAAGTGGCAAGTCAATGCCTACTGAACATTGCAAAGAAACTACCACGTGTTAATAGGCGGCATGACAATATTAAACACCATAAAATGAAATGAATAAACATGGAAGCAACGAACAGGTAGAACATAAGATTTAGGAAAAATGCAAAGAATTGTGTCACGGCTCTTTTTTTATTGAGTGGTAGGTGTATGAATAGATTACCATCATTAGATGAATTAAAATAATTGAGTTATTATAGAAAGAATCTTGGTTGGACTGAAACTAGCCGGGATTCTGTTCAAAGTAGTATTCTATCGTAACCGAATAGAGGAGTTTGGAGGCTTGTTAAAACTATTTAATCGAAAACCCATTACCTTTTGACTAATACATTTCTTTTTTTTTATTTCAGAATTTGTTGCTGAAACTCTTGACTGCATGCAAACGGAACAAAAATTTAAAAATAGTGCGATTATTGTAAAAGAATATAACTTAAAGAGCCTTATAAAAGTGTAAACGCCTTTTTGAAAGTTTTTTTTACTACCAATAACACGTTCGATGTTGAATTAAAAAAAGAAAATTGTAAGAAGGGGAGAGATTGGAAGATTCTCTGCCGCATATCAAAACGGAGAACAGCTAAAAGGACCTAGCGGAGAAAGAAGCAGGCATTGCTGAAGGATTTTATATAGAAAGTGCTTTTATTATTCGAATAAGTTTAGAGAAAGGAAGCGGAATAAGGCAAAAAAAGATATTGAAGAAACTGTAAATATCTATTTCTATCGAATAACGTTTGATTATAATCAAAACAAAATAGAACAAAAAGGCATAGTCTAATAATTCTATGTTTTGCGGTAACGGTAGTAGTGCTGGAATGGCTACACTGTTACAGCAAAAAACTAGTAACTGTATGAAAACATTATCAAATGGCGGCGTAGTTGGTAGTGGAGCGACCGGTGGCAGTAGCAATAATCTAAACAGTACATCATCTGCTGCCACAACCATACAACAAACAAGACTTATTCTGCCACACGAAATGGTCAATTTACCTGTAACAGGTAATCTAGTAGCCCCATCGACTGGTCTATGTTCAGTTTCGTCAACGAATTACGTCAATGTAACCTCATCGTCAGGTGGAGCCTTCGTTGTCGCACAGCAACATAGTCAGCAAATAATTCAGCAACAATCATTACAACACGAGTCTAACAACAGTCACGTTCAATTCAGTAATCAAGTCAATCCTCTATCGCAATTCAACAGATTCTTTACACAGAACAATTTCCAAGATGGAAGCATCGGATACATGCCGGTGACTACAGCGTCAGTCATTAATAGTATCAAAAATGCACCTAGCACAAGCTCTCATATTCTCATTACAAATTCCGCCAGTAATATGGTAACGGCTGCATCAACGTTAGTCGCAGGAACAGCCCCCCTCACTGTTGCAACGCTAGCACATCATAATCAAAATCACTCCTCGCAGTACGAACAAACAACCCCTAACACACAAAATCGAGATATCACAGTTACATCATCGTTAGCCTCCAAGTCGCAGCTGACGACAGTGTCACAATATGAAAACTCCGCATCTGATCAGTCACATTGCCTAGATAGTAGCGCTAGAAACGTAAACTCCGCCGAAAATCATGAAATTGTTGATAATGGCGACGACTACACAAATTCTGCTGCATCAGATTGCAATCGTGATATTAAGAAGGATCATTCAAACCTTGCCAACGGTGATATTCAAGCTGAGAATGCTGAAGCAGCAGCGGATCAAGATGCGGATCCTGAAATTGATATAGTTATAAATAATGTAGTATGTTCGTTTAGTGTTAGATGTCATTTAAATCTACGAGAGATTGCATTAAACGGTTTCAATGTTGAATTTCGACGTGAGAACGGAATGGTCACAATGAAATTACGTCGGCCATATACGACGGCTTCTATATGGTCGTCTGGAAGAATTACATGTACTGGTGCTACATCTGAAGATCAAGTAAGTGAAATTTGCATTTTCCTTACAATTCTTTCTTTGTTACGTTGTTGCGTATGCACTTTACAGTTATGCTGTGTTCTGTGGTGTGGGTTATATAGGTCGTTTTTTTAGGGAAGAGGAGTACACCTTCCCTTGTACATGACTCTTACGTATATGTTACAAAATCGAAACTCGTAGTTTCCAGTTGAATGAACGTGTTATTTCTACTTGTCTTCTTTATGTTTTCAGATTTGACCACTATTTATAGCAATATTTTGTCTGAAATATTTTTAGTGATGTTCCAAAAAAGCGTTTGATTTCCAGGATAGAAATAGTTGGAGTTATGCAATAAAAAATTGAACGATTGAGGTCTTTCCTCGACTTTTAAAATGTTCTCTGCGATCTTTGGCCTGCGCTGACCAATCCACCCTATTGCGAGGGATGGTTGTTTGCCCAGGCTGATAAGTTGCTTTTGCAACCAAACCAAAACCAAATAAAAATCCCCGAAAAATGACTCATAAGATTTCACAGCCATGTGAACTCTTCTTTAAACTGATGCTGTGAACTAAAATTTTACTGCGAATAGCATGGAAGTGTTTCAGAACATTTTGTTTATCAAGATTTGGCCTGGAACACCAGTCCACAGTAAACAGTAGCCTATGACGCGTATGCCATCGGGTGGTAGCCTATTGCTGGAAGAAATCGCCAGTCTAAAAGATATTCCTTCATAAACTTTCATGTATGTTATTTAAATGAAATTACTTACGGACTATGGCACTGTATTTGCAATTTATGTTTGGCAAATTAAGCCAATACGATCGTTTTCGGAGAGGAGAAATACTGCTTTTGATATTGGTAAATGATAAATGATGAGTCAAATTTCTTAGTTATAAAAAAATACCTGTGACAATTTTAAGTTTTGAAAAATGAATAGTCATCCTATTCAAAATCAAACTCGCATTCAGAATATTATCATAAATGTTATGAAACTTTGTTTACAAAATATTATAATGAGTAACGGCCGCAAGAAGAAATGATCTCACTTGCGCGATTAATGTGAATGTGGAAGAATCGTGGAACCAAGTGAAAGACACGATCCATAAAGTGGCCTATGCAACCCTCGGGGTCACCAAGCCAGGTAAGCGGTTCATCAACCGAGATACTTGTGTTTGGAATGATGTCCAAATGAAGATCAGTGAAAAGAAACGCTTATATCACAAGTTTCTCGACAATAAAAATTTGGCAAATTTACAAGAATGCCAACCGGGAGACAAAGAAAGCGATCGCTGTTACCCAAGCGGTTCATTATAACATGGGCACTCGGGATGGCGAGATCTATATCGATTTGTCAAAAGCTAACACCTACGCACACAGGATATCGAACACTTCTGGTGCATTAATGACAAGAACGGTACTTTACTTACCGACCGACGAGCTTTGACGGATAGATGTCGAGAAAATTTCGAGTAGATTTCAATGGAATAATCTGTTCACCCTCCACTTCCACAAGCATTGCTGACATTTGGAGCGATTCCACCTCTCAGCGCCATTGAAGTTGAGAAATCAATAAAACGAATGAAATTGGGGAAAGCAAGAGGATCTGACGACATCGCATTTGAACTCTGGTATGCTCTACGAAGGCCTAGTACCAGAGGAACTGGTGCATTTGATTCAATTCCTCTATCACTATCCGAAAAGTAAAGTTTGAAGTGTGGTGGGTGCATCAAACCCGCTTCGTATCTTTGTCGGTGTTCATCAAGAAAGCATCTCTCACCATTCTGGTTATGGACACCATCACACGGTACATCCATCGCCAACCGCCCTATACATTGCTTTATGTAGACGATGTTTTCCTAACGTCTCATAGCAAAAATTATCTCGAGCAACTTATCCAAAAACGGAATAATCGCCTTATGCAACACGGTCTCAGATTGAATCTGAATAAAACTGAATTTCTGACGACCGATCCCCATGAAACAGGCATCATTACTGCCAATGGCAGCGACCTGCCCAGAACTGAGCGATTTAAATATCTCGGATCAATGCTATCGGCTAATGGACAACTGCGTTATGACGCATTAGCACAACCTCGATGAAGTGAAGTTCCACAACTGGCGTTATTTGTGGTCGACGTATCAACCAACGTCTCAAGTCTATAATTGACCGCGATGTCATCCGCCCTGTCGCCCGCTATGTTTCTGAGTGTTGGCCGACTATAAAAGTCAATGAACGCCGTCTTGCAATAATGAAGACGAAGATGTTGCGTTGGACTAGGAGCGTGACACGCCTTCATCACATCCGAAATGAGGATATCCGCGATCGATATTGGGTTGTATCAATCGTGAAAAAAATTCGAAAGAGGCACCTTCGATGTAGAGCCCTCGATGTTGGATGCTCCGTGTGATGGTGTCTATAACAAGAATAAAGAGGAGTGGCGATAGGGCGCTTCGTTGATGAATACCGACGGAAATACGAAGCGGTTTTGATATACCTGTGCGTAGAGAGACTCTGGCGGTAAGTATTGTCGTGTAGTGTACTAGATAAGTTAGTGTGGCACACGGTCAAACCCCTTCTCTAGATGCAGAAACGCAATGTAGAGATTGCAATGCTTTTCACGGTGTTTCACCATGAGTGAGCGCGCAGCGTGTATTGGATCAGTAATGACATTTGTATTTGTGGTGGGGGAAAAGCTATAACCTCTGAGCATTCAGGCCGTAGTGGCCTATTGTACTCTGTAGTTCTTCTTCTTCAGAACACGGTTGTCAAGAATTCGTTCAGAAATCTTCACGGCTTAGTACAGCAACCGAATCGAACGGTAATTTTAACATTCTTCTTCGTTTTTCATATTGGAACGGTGGTGCTTTATTGCCAGTCAGATGGGTATTCTACCTCCCTCAATAATCCGATTGAAGAACTCACTGAGCAACAGGGTTGGGTCTCAGCTCAGTGGCGACATAGTCAGGTCCTGTTGTTTCCCCGATTCGTTTTTATTGCTTTCTCGACTTCAGTTAACGTGAGCTCACGCCGTTTAGACCTAACGCTCCGGTTTTCTTAAGAAAATGGATTGACTTTGAGACCACAATCAGAGCCATATTGTGACAAGCAAACCGGTGGCAGTTTATGCTGAATGCAGGCTCAGCACTTATACTGGTGGATGCAAGAAGTGCCTAGTTCTCTATCGAACTAAGGAGTACGGTACCCGTGTTAAAACGCAACACCACGCCGAGGCCCGAAGGTCTCTTCTCGCTTGAGCATAACCAACAACCCCCATGAAGCTCCCAATAGGGGACCAATCGCAAACAACCGGCATCCGAATTGCAACTGCACGCTTGGCGTCTGGAGGTTTCTGTGGACATAACTAAATCCCCTATGAAACTCCCACTGGGAATTCTCCTGAAACATATGAACTGGGCGGGCTATTTCGGTATCATGAATCCAGATAACCTCTGTTGAGGTTTCGTGGCCGAAACCACTTCAGATGAGTTCCCGTGCAGACTCGAGTCTGATCTCTCAAAGGTTTGAATCTTTTGCCTACAGCCGGCAGGGTTGCTGCCTAGTCTGCCTCCTCAGCACATCCGAACAGCAGTCGGGTTTACAGATGGAATTGCTCCAAATGTCGGCAGTGTTTGTGGAAATGAAGGATGAAAGAAATCTTCTGTTGAAATATGCTCTAAATATCACCGCCATCGGTCCGGTGAAGTTCGTCGATCGATAAGCAAAGTACCGTTCCTGTCATTAACGCAACAGAACTATTCAATATCTTGTGTGCGTTGATGTCGGCTTTTGACAAGGCTTCACTTGTCAATTTGCCAACTGACCAGCGTTTTATCGACGATTAAATCACTTGTATTGCTTTTCACGGAACTTCATTTAATAATAATAATCGTTGGCGCAACAATCCATGTTGGATCAGGGCGTTGAAGTGTGTTAGAGCACTTCATTTAAGACCGTAACGGTACACTAGGAGGCAATGTGGTTAGCATTGCGCTCGCCCGAGATTATTACCCTGATTTGACTCAGGTACTCATTCACAGCTGAGTCGACTGGTATCCGACGTCAAATTACGATACAAATGCCACTGCCATCAGTGAGATTTGAACCGTGACCTTCCATACGACAGCCTTGCGCTCTAACCACTCAGCTATCCGGACACTTCTTCATTTAGACAATCAATATTCCGATTGATGAATAATTGACCAGGGTTAGTGACCCCGAGCTTTGCATAGACCGCTTTGTGGATCCTGTTTTTACCTTGATTGCACGATTCTTCGCTTTTAATGGAATTCTCAAGACAGCAATCAATGGCTGATGCTGAGGTGCAATGATTGTATAGGGAACGGCTTCGCAGTCAGTGACGATGATAAAATGCCGTCGTCTTTTGAAGATATAGTTGATCTGAGTTTTACTGTTCTTACCATCAAATGTAGGAAGATGGGGCAAATCGTTTGATAAACCAGCGCAGGGTCGTGAGTGTCCGCAAAATCAACCATACACTCGGAACTCTCACTGTGTGTTTCAAATCATTTTTCCCGTGTTGAGTATTGATTCAGCACATCATAAAGGTCTACCTACCGTCGCCGAGCCGAAGTACCTATCGATATCGCGAACAATTTGGAAAGAACGAAATGGTGACAAATGTTGCAACGTTGGAACGCAAAGAGATCGCCTCGAGTAGTGACCAGGTTTTCCAGGTTTAGTTTTAATGAAAATCTACTCTAAGAGGCCCGTAGGTAATCTGATTTTTTGCAGATCATATTCAGGAGAGCTTCTGTGCACCACCATTCATGAGCTCCTCTAACCGATTTTATCCCCCTTATTTTAGAGGCGAAATGGTTCCCACTCAGGAGAAAACTCATTAAAACGTCAACAAATAACTCCGCTTTGATTTAATCTATCCTATCCACTCGTTTATTCCTGTCCACACAAATTATTTTCTCGGAGTGATTTGCCGTCCTTTTGGAAATGCCCGTAAATAAATATTTCAATTGCTAATATTTTAGTATCCGAAGTAATCAAAAAAGGGTTCAACGTAAAATAAAATGTTGGAGATCTAAACAGTTCAAAACACGGTTTTGTGTTGTACTTGATCAAACGCAGAATTCATTTTTTATCACTTAAAAAGTGAAAATTAACTAGAGCATGTTGCAATCATAGAATAACTGGCACTACTTACTTGATAATCTTCCGATGTAGGTTTTAATAAATGTTTAGATCGGATTTCTATGATCCATATAGACAATATAATTAAACGGATGCACGGCAATAGCAAAGCAATCATAAATTGATAACAATACTTTATTGACTGACCTTCGTGTAAAGGTCTCTAGTAACGACGGGATTTCATTCAATCATGAGAATCGTTGCAATATTTTGATTAATGCATTGCAAAAGGAGAAAGAATATGAATCAGGACGTGGATAATGAAATGAAGTTTCCTCCATAGTTGTTAAGAAGTGCTTCTGTTTTTTAGTTTGTATCGTACTGCAATCAGATGAAATTATTTTGTCCAATTGAATTGTTCTGACTTGGCTGAACTTGGACCTTGGACCTCTACACATTTTTTTCAATGACTGCCATGACCGATACGCGCCCTG
Source organism: Hermetia illucens (assembly GCF_905115235.1). Lineage (NCBI taxonomy): Eukaryota > Metazoa > Arthropoda > Insecta > Diptera > Stratiomyidae > Hermetia > Hermetia illucens. The sequence goes on along the minus strand of NC_051853.1, from coordinate 59,784,830 downwards.
GAAGGCGCCTTCGGGGGTATCTCTCAAAGTCTTCGTCACGGCCGATTGGATCTCTTCTATGCACGCAAATCGTGCTCCTGACTTAATCCGAGGGTGATCGTAGCGACCATAGCGTAGATCGAGGTATCGCAAATGTCTTTTCTCATCCTGATCACCCTTTTGCGGAGTCTTTCCCGCACATTCACTTGGTAGGCAGCGTTAACTGTCTGTCTTTGAGAATCAAATTCCTTATGGACCACTCCTTTACTGTTGAAAAAGACAATAAGCATTGTTTTTCCTTTTAATTTTCTCATTCTTTCCTTTTTCGGCTTGAAAGACTTGTCGGTGTGCTACTCAGAACTTGTCGTTTTGTTTTTGGGCCGTACTGAAAAGCTCAGGTTTCATCATCGTTGTCCGAAAAATCAGGTTCAATTTCAATATATTGCTCGTTTAGGCACGAACTTGGCGCACATTTTCCTCATCGCTAAATTTTCAGTAACATTGTGAAATACTTCAGTGGGTTACAAGTTCAGTTCATTGGCAATCATCTTTATACATAATTGACGGTCAGAGTCCAACAGTTGTCCAACACGAGCTACATTGTTTTCGGTTTCGCTGGCCGACGGCCGCCAAGAGCGTTGTTCGTCGTGAAAGTCTTCCCGGCCTTTGTTAGCCTCGAAACTTGTGAGTACGGGAGAACAGATTCCCCGTAAGCCTCACCAATCATTTTATTAGTCTCCTCAAAAGATTTTTTCAGTTTAACACAAAATTTTATTGCATAACGTTGTTCAGTCGGCGTGTAGCAGAGGTTTACAATAACTGACATCATGTTACTCCACAGCTTGAAGAGCACTGAGACCAATTCTACGGCAAAGGTTAGAGCCCCACCTACTCCAAGTGGTTCGATCTCACTCCGATCAGTAGGAGCGGTGCGGGAAATTCAATTGTATTACTTTTAGGGCACACCCTGTAGATGGTACTAACAGGTAAAAATTACCTATTATCGGGGTTGGAACTTTAACATGTATGCCCACCCCCCCCCCCCCCCCCCCCCCCCCCCCTGCAAAATTGACCTTTTTTGTCTCTTGGTACACAAATTAATGAGACGTAGATTTCGCGGACAGGTCAATGATGATCAATTACTGCTTTCCGGCATGGTGTGTAGGGTGCAGCTAGATATATGGTAGTAGTGTGGGCTTGCTGGTACAATGTTTCAAGTTGTTCCAGCAGAGGCATTTTTTTTATGCGGAGGTGAAAATTCACTTTTCATTAGGAAGGAGAATACAAAACGCCGCCATTTTCCACGATTTTGGTCTTTCCTTTAAGCTTATTTCAAATTCTGCCCATTTCGTTATTGATGTTCTTATCCACGTTGCCTTCTTCGGGCATTTTGTGGTTTCTGCTTGATTTTTTCATCGTAAATTTCTTCATGATTTCGCTTTGGTGCGTTGGAAACATAGGTCTTTGTTGTTTAGAAGGACCAATATTAAGGAAACCATCCACGACCAGTTCGGCCTGTCAGTTACGACTAAACAGTCCGCAGGTGATCGGTGATCGGAACGTGGGTGGCATGCATTTGGCCTGTTAGTTTGGATTGTCCAGGCGTTCGATCATCGAATGAAAACGATACGGCCAGACGAAAAGGAGGTAGAAGCAAAACTGGCGCGTGTGTGGGTTGATGCGCTATGCCGGCGGTCGTCGCACACAGGCTGTTTAGGCCGTGAGTGAGAATTTTATACGTCGAGCACATAAGGAGTATTTCTCGCCAATTATAATAATACCTTCCATTTGATAATTCGTGCCTATTTGCCAATAGTTCTTGCCTTAAATTATCTGGGGGCTTTGAATAGATCATAAATTTCAACGGATAGCCAATTTTCATCATTCTTTCATTCACCAAAACTTATATCGGTCGGCACAATGAAAATACTTTGATTTGGTTCCGTAATTTGTCTGGGTCGGCGCTGTTGATCGTAGCGATCGAGATTTCGCGCTTTTTCACAGAACCTCAAGGTAGGTTGATATTGTCAGTTTTCACCCTCATGTTAGACTTTGATATTACTCAGGATCCCATCTAGGACACATATTTTTCTTCTATGTACTAGCGTTTTCTGCTATCAATTTTAAATCAGACCGTTTATATTTACTTGCAAACTTTATCGTAATTTTAAAGATGTCCAGTTAAAACAGATGATTCGTCTGAATTTGCCTAGTTTTTCTGGCACGTTTGCCGCCTTTTCCTTGTATAAAATTCCGGAGAACCATCCCATACTCATCTTTCGACATTTGCATTGCCTTCCATTCTCCCAAGATGCGCCACGAATCCTCAGACATACAGCTTCAGCTTAACAATGATTAAATCATTAGAGCTTGATTGGGAGACAAGATATTATTATCCATCTAAGCTATATAATAGCTCCACTTCATAGTTTTTGTTTTCCGATATCTTTTCGGTAGAAAATTACTGCATAAACACATAAATTCATCAAAATTAAATAATAACAACGCTTTTGATATTAGTACCCATAACACTAGATAAAAACATTTATAATAAATGCTGAACATTTCGTCCTTGGATTTTAATACATTTTGGAAGTCATTTGCAGAAATTGCCATTGATGCTCGGACACTCGATCTTCCGTAATATAATTCGAAACGCGTGTCAGCGGCATATCGTGTAGCTGATACTTTCTTCCAGGATGGACCAGACGGAGTAGTCCATCGGGTTAAAATCCGGCGAATTCGGTGGCCAAACGTTGTTGAAATGTCTCGGTGCCCTGTCCTTTTGAAATGGAATGTTAAGTTGCTTGTGTCTCGGTCATGTGAAATCCGCTGCAATTAGCTGGCGGCATTGATCGTTATTTTACTTTCAATGATGACCAGCGAAATCTTCCCAGTGGTACAGATCTCAGCCCACGCCATCATCAAGGCTGGAAATTGACCACGGCCGTGAACACTGTTTGCCGACTGCTCCGGGGCTGGTCCACAGTCCTTCCAGCTTTTGTAAAGCGTTTCACAGCTCGCTAGATCGACTGGTTTCAACCAGTCGCTTCAACAATGCCGGCCATCTTCAAAATAGCAAAATATAAAATTATCAGAATTTTTTTTGCTCCCTGTATAATATTTTAAAGCTTTTTTTCTGAACAATCTGTTGGCTGGGCAGACGCGGGGTTTATGATGAGTTTCTTCATTGTTAAGGGGTTTTCCTAGTGTAAAAGTTCAGGATGCTTTTTCGACGTTTTTTTTTAAATAAAATTTACTGAGCCGAATGTTTCTAAATTTAGTATTTATTATAAAAGTATAGTGCATGTAAAAATATTTTCATGAAAAAATACTCAAAATTTTTCGATTTATGGACTATCTGCTGAGAATATGAAATTAGCGCTACTGCTGCAGTATTTGTGACTGATAGAGTGTAAGTTATTTCCTGTACGACTAACTAGGATTTTTGAAGAATTAAATTTGGCACAATGGGGGAGTTTAAAAAAACTTGAAATTTGTTTTAAACAAGTCGGGAAAACCGGAAGCTGCGCGCTTCAGGTATGAAAGGTTTTGTTTGCTTCTTCTGTGAGTATATTTGAGTGTAGAACTATCCCATTTGTACGTAGTCCGTTATGTATATGCATTTAGCATGTCTGACTACCCACTTTAGTGTGATATTGATATTCAGTTGCAGTAAATTTACACGGTAAAGTCAACTTTGAGCTACTGTAACTTTTTCACTAATAGTGTGATTTTGATCAAACTTGAGGATAATATGCTTCATATTATATTTTATACTACTATAACTATAACTCTGGGATATATTTAAGGGGGGTTTTACTCAATTTTCCCAAAAATAGTGTAATACACTCCTTTTCAAAATTATAACCGCACGGCAAAATTCTAAGTTCTATAGTTCTCGATATAGATGCAGCTGTCTCATTTTTTCAGCAGTTAGTGTAATAGTCTGTTGTTCGAAATATACCGACTAACGGTGTTAGTCGCAACCGTTCAGAAATATTTCACAGAAAACCGGTTTTGTGCTATTTCAAAAGTATAACCGCGCGCGACTGATACTGTTTGTAGGCTGCTGAAAAAACATATTTTTGTAAAATTGTTAGTTTCTTTTGATCAATTCTGCTCATTGATTAATTTTTTTTAAATATGCCACGAGGGGTTAAGCTTACCGATTATGAAAAAGGGCAAATTAGTGCCTTATTTAAAGAAGGTATATCAAAACGCGAAATAGCGTCAAGAATAGGCAGATCGGATCGAGTAGTTCGTAATTATTTAAATAATATGGACAATTACGGTACTAAAAAGCGAAAAGGAAGACCTAGAGTGCTTTCCGATAGAGATCGACGTTCCATAAGCAAAGCGACTTCAAATTCCACGAACAGTTTAAGAGGCATAAGGAACGAATGTAAGCTTTCTGTATCGATTCCGACCATATGGCGGGAAATAAATTGAAATCCTAATCTCGTACGGGAAAAAATGAGGAAAGCATCACGATTACAGCAGCATCATAAGGATGCTCGACTGGAATTCGCCCGAAATAACATGTCACGACATTGGGATCAGGTATAACCTTTTTGTTGGCGGATGTTTTCAGCAAAATTATCTTTTATTTTTGATTAGGTAATTTTCTCTGATGAGAAAAAATTTAACTTAGATGGTCCGGATGGTTTTGATGGCTACTGGCGAGATTTGCGTAAGGAACCACGATATCTGTCCAGAAGGAATTTCGGAGGTGGAACAGTTATGGTCTGGGGAGCCATTTGTAGTAAAGGTACAGGGCGTCTAGCATTTACATCGGCGAGAATGAATAGCCAGGAGTACCAGAATGTTCTGCAGGATAATCTCCTTCCTTTTATAAACTCTTTTGAGGGCAATGAATTAATTTTCCAGCAAGATAATGCCAGCATACACGTAAGTAGGTCCACTAAAGCCTGGTTGGAAGCGAATTCCATAGCCACACTTGAATGGCCAGCCTGCTCACCAGACTTGAATCCTATAGAGAATGTCTGGGGATGGCTAGTCCGACAGATTTACTCCCAGGATAAAGAATATTCTTCCAGAAATGAGCTGAAAGAGGCCATTGAAAGAGCATGGCATGAGTTGACACCACAAATGCTCTCAAAATACATTCATTCGATGCCTAATCGAATCTTCGAAGTGATTAAAAAGGGAGGAAACACTATCGATTATTAAACCATGAGTTAGGTCTGCCCATTATTGTTTTATTTATTTTTTATGTAACGAGGTAATTAATGCGGTTATAATTATGAAAAAGGACAATTTTACTTTTTTTCTCAATTTGTTATGTTTTTACACATTTTTTAAGCTTAATTGCTATTTTTAGGTTTCATTTTTGTTACATTATGTTTGTTTCATGCGGTTATAATTTTGAAAAGGAGTGTATACTATTATCAACTTAATTTAAACAGATATCGATATGGAGAGAGAGGAGGCCTGGGCACCATGTAGAGGCAGCTTCATGATTTTTTTCAGATTTTTCGGTTAGGTAGTTTCTGAGAATAGGTCCATTAAAGAAATTATCACTTTCGATCCCTCCCACTCCCCACCTTTCTAGCAAATCTCAAAACTAAGACTGGCTTTGAAAAGTACTAATCGATTTGATACCCCACATGACTGTATTCGATGAAAAAATTTTTACACCCCCTTTTTACATGTATGGGGATCCCCCCTAAATCTCAACGTACATGGAATGATATCACTCGCTACATGTCTGGGGGTCCCCAGTTCCCACCCTCTCACCAAATTTCGTGCTAATCGGTATAGTCGTTTCTGAGAAAAGTGCCTGTGACAGACAGACAGGCAGACATTGAACTGATTTTAATAAGGTTTTTGTTTTGCAAATAAAACCTTAAAAAGGTTGGTTTTTGACCTGTCAAGTTGGGATATTTTATTCAGTTAAAATGTGTCTAAAAGTCTAGGCGCAGAATAGTAGAGAAGAACAGCGGACATCTTGGGAAGTCCTGGAGAGAGCTGAAGCACATTTTAGGTAGCCGCGAGCGATAGCGGATGGGTGTGGTTGATGTGCTATTATATCACATCAAAGCATAAACGACAACTATATATACGTCATTCTACACGGTATAAGTTATCGAAAATGAAAAAAAAAAAATAGATAGTCCATTAATGTTAAATTATTTCACCCAGACACGTGTTATTGGTCTCCTAGTTAGTCGGTGATGAAGTCGGAATTCTTGAAAGCTCTACTGATATAATAACACACGAGCTATGGCCTCAAGAGAAATTATACAGAAATTATAATTTCCCCAATTATTGAATTTTTCCTCCAACACTCATTCATGTATTTTTCCTTTTTCAATTACAGGCGAAAATTGCAGCACGTCGGTACGCTCGTTGCCTTCAAAAACTAGGATTTAATGTAAGATTTCATAATTTTCGGGTAGTAAACGTTCTTGGAACATGTAGTATGCCATGGGCAATAAAAATAGTGAATTTTTCGGAGAGATACAAAAAGGAAGCCAGTTATGAGCCTGAATTGCACCCGGGCGTTACATACAAACTGAAATATCCCAAAGCAACTTTGAAGATCTTCTCGACTGGAAGTATAACAGTTACCGGTGAGTACAAATGACTATAAAGTTTAATAGTTTTATTCAAAACATTTAAGCAGCAAATATTAGAAAAAAAATATATAAAATTTGAGCAAACCATGGGAAAAAGCAAGGGCACGCGAATCGTGTTTTTGAGATACGTTGAATTATTTTAAACTCAAAATTGGTTGTTTATATTCGGAAATGACGAACAAAAATAATGCATGAATGCGCATTAACTAAGCTTTTGACTTTGTCGATCTTAAGGGAGTCAATTTATTTGAAATAATCACGCTAACGCCCAATTGATGAGGATATTTTACAAAATACTTAAAACGCTGCATACTATCCTTACATTCATGATATTTCCTTCGCATAAAATTTGTTTTCTTTTCTTTCTTTTCCGTAACTCTCTTTCACAGCTGGCAGTGTGGCGCATGTTCAGGCGGCGATAGAGCATATTTTCCCACTAGTCTACGAGTTTCGAAAGAAGCGTACATTGGAGGATATGGAATTGTTACGTTCAAAGCAGAACTTACGCGAGGAAGAAGCGGAAGTGGAAGAAGAAGTACATTCCCCTAGTCCAAAGAGGAAAAGACCTTTTGGATACGCCGAAAACGATCCAAATGAAGATATTATGTATGTTTCTGATGTGGAAGACTGCGAAATAGAAGGGGGCTTATAAGATAATGAGGAGTTATACAATTATATCGTATGCAAAAGCAAGAATAACACAAAACCTAAACAAATTTTATTGTATTGAAATTGAAACCAAAATATTCAGTTCTTATGAGCTATAGGTAAAAGCTAAAACATTTAACATATTACTGTGAAAGGGCAGTGAGAAGATGCATCCGATTTCTCATAGGCGTATCTTTGCAACAACTGTACTCGACCAACACCTAGGAACGGAGAGAATTATACCCGATTTTCTCCCAACAACATACAATGCAAGTATACATTTTAAATTATTTATGAGCTAAGTGTGCGAGAATCCAAACGAAACATGATATTTTCTTTAGTAAGGATGTTAACAAATATTTATGATCAAACTAATTTTTATTGTAATTATCACATCATTTATTTTTGCTTTCTGTGAAATATCGTATCGATACTGTTCTACCGTTTATATATAATATTTTTTAATTTTAAAATTACTTTAGTCGAACACTATTTAAAGAAAGTTATTAAATTATGCGATGAACTAGAAATAGTGGTTGAATGTTCGAGAAGAGTCGCTTCCATGAAGTATGACCACGAACACTACCTGTGCTGATGATAATAGCAATAGTGGACACAATAATTGAAATTTGCAATTCGAATACGTCTTCTTTTTTGTTAACAATATATTCATAGAGGAACAAAACATGTAGCTTTTAATTGTTGATTAAAATTGTTTATTGTAACGGGTGCGTTTTGAATCCAAAGAATTTATGTAAAGTATCGAAATCTTATATAAAACTGAGGAAAGAATATTAAGAGAACTTATTATACATTAAGTAAATTATATACGAAAGGTAATAATAGCATTATAAAAGTCTGCTGTCATATTCTAAACTTCTACGGATAATGTTTCTGTTACGACTGATCATGTATGTGCATTGCTGATATACATAAACGAATTATTACTGACAACAAAACATTACTATCCAAGAAGCTTTTATTATATAAGAATCATTAAAAATATTGTCATATTGTTCCTATGCGTTGCTTTGAAAACAAGCAAGTCGTTGTTCTGTTTGAAAAACAATGAAATGAGAAGGAAAAGCTGACGAACAAACAACGAAAACGAAAAAAAGAATTCAGTTAATAAATGCAATGTGTTCAAATTTGATAATAAGTAAAATGCAATTAAAATTGTTATCAGTACCTCATATTCCAGTGTCCCTCTTTTCTATATTTCGATATGGTTCATCCTCTTTCAGGGGAAGGATTGACGTGAACAGGTTTCATTCGAGGTAGGATTTTAGTTCCTTTTTCGGTGCTGGTGTCCGCTTTGACGTACTTGCCTGTCTGTCTGAGTATATTTGTTTTGACAATGGCGAAGTAATATTTCCACCTATTTATTTTATTGATGCTTAGCTCATAACAATTCCGGAAAAGTAAACATAGAAAATCAAAACTACGTGCTGTTGGATGCTTTATTGGTGTCATTAGGCTGAAGAAAGGTGGGAATCGGAAACTTGACACTTCAAATTTGAAAAGTTCTGTTATGTTATTACCAAATTATATGGGTCTAGACGAGTGCAATTTTCTTTATTTTTTTTCGCTTCGTCATCGGGTCTGTTATAAAGTAACATAAATACTGCATGATGATCTGGAGTAAAGTTATTCTCCATTGAAAGTAAATTGTCTGATAATATTGGAAATTGCCGTGAATTGTTCATGCTATTATAAGCATGACTACTTCACACTCGAAATTGAGTGCCTAGAATAAATTTGATAGAGATTTTAGGGGAAATTGAAAATATTGGGAAATATTGTATCACAAATTTTCCGGTTCAATAATTTTTAAAAGTGAAGCGTCATGCTTTAACCGCTTGCAGTCTAAGTCTATTGATTTCAACATTTTTTTCGATTGATATTATAATTAATATCAGTTTCAAAAACTAACTTGTTAATCGGGGCCTTTACATTTTGATGTATTAATATAATCGATGGCGCAAAAGTTAGTTAAATTAGCCCTTGAAGTCTGTTAGAAAACTTCATTTTCTAGACCGCAACGATACACTAGGAGGCAATGTATCTGGTTTGTCGTGATATGATTCCCTCGTGTAAAACTTCTTCTTCAGTCTTCAGAAGTGAATTTGGCTCGTATTGATCTGTTGTGCCATTTGCTTGGTCATAGGGCTGATCTGGATGGAATCGGGCCATTTCTGTCGGCTTTTTGGTCGTTTCCGATCGACTTCGATGTTCAGACCAATCTTGGCTAGTGAATTCTCGTTAGCTCGAATTACATGACTATACCATCGAAGACGCCCTTCTCGCAATTTTTCCATGATCGGTTTAACCCCATATCTATCGCGGAAATCTTCATTTCGGATGTGATCATGGTGTATTATGCCGCTGGTCCGATGCAACATCTTTGTCTCCATTAACGCAAAGCACGGTTCATTGTTTTTAATAGTCGGCCAGCACTCACTACCATAGAGGCCGAGTATTTTTTGCGCGAACGTTAGCCGTACAGAATAATCACTTTCTTCAAATCCTGGATTATGATTTGATCTGGGTGTTTGTTGTTGGTGTTAATTCTTTGCTATTCTATGAAAGAAACTTCGTGACATTCCTAAAGCTGAATTGAGTTTAACACCGGATTGATGTTGTAACCGTTGCTCATGGGCGAAAGTCTTTTTTCCATAATTTTGGAATATTGGGGAACCGCGAAAGCTTAGCCGAAATTTCGCACGAAAGACAGGGTATAGTTTCTGAGGATGAAACTTGCTATACTCTTAAAACATGTATATGTCACACTCATTTTTTTTTCGTATGATAACCCATGTTAGCAATCAACTAGGTTATTCAATCCAGCCTATTGTGTGGCATTTGATTGGCAGATGCACAAAGAGTAATCAGTTTCAATAAAGCTTTTACGACGAAAAATCTCCGAATTGTTTTAATTAAAAACTTTTTTTTCCACAGGTTTCTAACGCATTTACTTCTTTCCGTGATTTGGTCTTACAAATATGTTTTTTCCTAAACATCAGTGTGCTCTTCTACGTTTCCAGATTTGTCTTTTAAGAAGTCATGGTTAGCCACGAGTTTTGTTGGGATTATAAACCCTGCATTCTTCACCGACGGGTCAGCCATGGGACGGGGATCGGGTTCAGGGATGTTTTCGGAATTATGGAACTTGCTCGACCTCTCAAAAAAATGATGACCATATACCAGGTGGTGGTATATGCCATTTTATTGGTAGCAGAATAGCTGTGGCAAAAGTAGCGAGTTTGGTCCATTCAAATCTGTTCCGACAGTCAAGCAACGTTTTTAGCACACTAAGTAGCGACACTTATGTTATACTGCTGCTGAAATTTATCTGACTGGGCGAAACATTTCTGAGTGTTAGGGCAAAGGAAAGGCTGACAGAATAGTTCGCCAAATGTCTGGCTGCATAATGACCGTGCCAGAGTTAACATTTGGCGTTAAGCCATCCATTGTTAAGTCTGAAGGGTGAAATAGCAAGGGCTTACATAGCCGAATGAAGCAAATTGAATTTCTACCGGCGGGTGAAAATCTTTGTAAAACAATCCGCGCCCTCTAGATTGGCAATTTTAACATTCCATGAGGGTGCAAGAAAATTCTTGTAGTTAAGCGCCCTGCATGGAAAAAATCGGAGCGATGGTCTCGGCATTTTATATACATCGAAAGGATGGACTGTTCATGTTCTACAAAGGATTCTTCCGTTGTTCGTCCATCGTTTGTTTCTGCCGTCATCCCTGTTAATTTTGGTTCCATCCCAGTCTTTACAGAAGTTTTTGCTTGAACACCATCTTTTTCATTAGTTAAATAGTCGCTTGATGTTATTTTCGTTTCGTTTATCTCTTCTCATCTTATGACATTTTTGATTGTCGAGTTTGTCGTTGTTGGCCCATTCACAAAAATTATAATTTGGATGAAGATGAGATGAAATCAAGTGAGATTTAGTGTGTAAAGTTATTGCATATATGCTGAGCGTCCATCTATACTTACTTTGTCAGTTTTATTGAACTCTGCAAATTTTACTGATGATAGTCTTTCAAAATGTTACCGAAATCCTCCTTTATCGGGGCTTGGGATCAGTATGTATACACACAACATGGACGAATCCAAAGATCTTTCATTTCCATTCTAAATATAGCCCGATAATATATTTTGCACACAATCTCCTCGATCTTGAATTCAGTTGTACACAAAGAGCTAACTTCACAATTAGTTTTTAAGAGTTTTTTTCTGAAATTGGATCTTGTTCGTAGTGGATGCTTATCTGAATGTGTTTGAACATATCTATCAATTGTCATGATTTTATTGGCAGAATGCATTTTTTCGAACTTTCAAACTTGAGCAAAGGAAACGACTTTTGTGATTGTTGTTTGCCCTTAGTGCTTCTTGAGTTTCTTCATGACCATAGGTTCAAGTAAAAAAAACTGTTAACTATGAACGCGCATGCGGTTTAAAGACAGAATACATTTTTTTCTGGTTTTAACTATCCCTGCAACTGCATTTTGTTTAGTCTTTTTAATGTACGAAATGCGATATATTTTAGGGCGGTCATATGTGCTAAATTAATGTCCTAACATAATTGATCTTTCGTAGACCAGAAAAGTTAATATGATCAGAAACATCGTATTTTAAGGTGTTAGGTCTGGTTACGTGCCAGTCACGTACTAAAGAAACCCAGTTGAAACAATGCCATTATTGGCTAGAAACTGTTTTAACTAAATATTCAAAACATAATTTGGCATATTTCGTAATCGTCATTTTTATATTCTTCTAAGTTGCGCTCAATTAGCTACATCCCCTAAGCTCGCATGAGACGACCTCAATTAGCTGGCAACAATCTCTGTTGGTGGGTCATCGTGGTTGTTTATGTCAAATTGTGTGGCTATGTTTACCCGTTCGGAATTTTTATTATTTTGAAATTTGGCAAATATGTATCATTTTATAAAAAAGTTGTAATTTGAGCTTTTTTTAACATCTTAGAAGCTGTAAAAACGGAACAAATCAAAATTTTCAAAAACTGGCTCGAGAATAACTCAAGTAATTGATTTAATTCTTTAAATATTTCTGGTAGAATTGATGCCCGAATGTTTAAAGGATGTATTTAAAGATAACGTATGATATAAAACATGATTGTAGGGCCGTAGAGTTCTTTCTTATTAAGAAAATGTTCTCGGTTGGCCGCATTTTCCTCTTACTATTGAATCCGGGCCCTCTTTTACAGCGTCACTGACCCTATGCTCGGATTGCTCGATGCGTTTCTCGTCTCCCAAAGTAATCTCCAACAGGCCCATGATTTGCACAAGGGGCAAAAATGCTTTGCCATGCAGCTCAATTGTAAACTAATAAATATGTAATACATACGTCGTTTTGCCAGTTTAAGACCATACAACTCGTTGAACTGCCTCGATGCGAAATCTAGGTCTCAAAATACATCCAATCTCGATATCTGCTTAAATAAGGTTCATAATAGTAGATTCCCATATTTTAGAAATTTACCCAGAAACCCGCCTAAAGTTCATCTTAGAAGTACAAAATTTGGTATGGTTATAAGTATGAATGCATAATCATGGAAAGTTTGACAAAAATCCAACTACTATTAACAAAGTTATAGAAGGTAAAAATTGTGTATTTTACATGAATTTATCGAACTCTGAGACGTGTATGCCGTCATCATCATATAAAGTGAACTCATATTGACGGCGAGGTGACATAAAAGAAGAAAGAAAAGAGGTAATCTTGCCATTTGTTTTGCATTGATGAATAGAATTCTAAAGCTCTTGACTATTTCGGCGCTCGAAAGTCCATCTTATGGGAGGTTCTTTCCCAACACTATTTTGGTCGCCGGAAAAAATACCTGTGGACTAGTAATTAGATAGCAAAAGTAGCAAGCAGGCAACCAATAAAGGAAGTTTGACGACTTCAATGCTATCGTTGCTATGCGATGGTATCTACTTTCTCAGCCAGACCGCCAAGCGACTGAATATGGGGTTGTGGGTTTAAACCTTAAAACATATATAAAAAAATTGATAAATCCTTGAGATTGGAAACATATTAGCTGGGGTTGAAATAAAACTGTTTTCTTCTAAAACAAGTCATTTTGTTTTTTTCTTTCATTTCCAGACTGTTGCTGGTTCGATTTTTAATAAAGTTGGAGGGTTCTTTCACTTCCTCTATTCGAGATTGAGGCAACGTAACGTTGTGCAATTGAACAACTTGATAATCTACACAGTATTACGGTAAAGGACCGATGTGAATCATGGCATAACTGTTATTCTGTCTTGTTAGAACATACAGAAAAAAGAGTGGTTAGTCAATTTCTGAACACCGTGTTAGTCCGATTAAGTTCGCTTGAGTAATAAAAGAGATTTTATATATTTTGAGGCCTTTGTGCCCGGATAGTTGAGTGGTGCGAGCATCACGGTTCAAATCTCACTGGCGGCAGTGCGATTTGTATCGTGATTTGACGTCAGATACCAGTCGACTCAGTCGTAAATAAGCACCTGAGTCAAATCAGGGTAATAATCTCGGGCGAACGCAATGCCTACCACATGGTCTTGAATAAAGTGCTCTAACACACTCCAAGGCCTTGCTCCAATTGGATTGTTGCGCCAACAATTATTATTATTATATTTTATAGAGGTGCAATATAATGAATATTTTCAGACTTTCTCGACTCGATATGTTCTGAGTGCGAGACATGTTACACTTTACGGTATGTCCATTTTGATCCCTTTCTAGTTTTTTTTTCAACCGATCCCAAATGTACAGCTAGTGCCCATTGAAGATTTTCATTTGATATGTTGGGTATCGGGAAGAAAAGGGAAAAGTGACACCTCTGGGATCAACGATCTTGAAATATTATCCCATTATAGAAAAGGGTTATTTAACTAGAGACATATATATAGTATATTGCGATTGGTCAAACCAAGTCATAATGAAAGGTAAATGGATGGCACGAGAACAAAATTATATTCTTTGAGTAGATTGTGTAGCAAAACCGTTCCCTAATTAGTTTTTTCCTATTCTTGTAAACTTCGTCTCTATTCAAATTTGCTGGTGATGCTGAAGGGTCCAGTGGTTAAAAGCAAAAAACAATCATGAAGAGTGAAATTTGGTCATGTTTGTTTCAGCCTTATCGCTTAGTGTCCGTTCTTCTGATTGCCAAAAAGTAAAGCATTACTGTTTAATATGAACATGTTAGGATGCGAGGAATAGTATTGTCCAGTGTTATCCAACAAATATTCTTGACCTCGTCGTTAATTCACCGATACAAAAATTTTGCGTTTTTAAGTAAAATTAATGATTAAAAAATCAAAATTAATCTTTCATTTTGGACCAGAATACCTCTCATCGATTAAGCTAAAAATGCGCAGCCGAGACCTTTACTACTGTTTTGGAGATGCCTACGCATATTTCGAATCCTCATCGTTGTCGTTATATGTTAGGAGACGATCGTAACTGAGTTCACCCTTATTCGCGTCTTCTGCCACAATCTTGGTGATATTCCGCTTATATTTTGACCTCGGATTTAATCCTTAGTCTCGCAATCATTGGCACGACACAAATCATTGACTATTATCCTGATACTTGATTCAGATACTCATTCACAGCTGGTTTCCGATATTCAGTCATGATACACGAACAGGAATTGAATTTTTCCAAATCCCTCTGCCACCAATAAGATTTGAAGCACACCTTTCGTCTACCTCGTTACTAAGCCTTTTTATTCCCATTTCGATGTTAACAACGACTTCTTCTGAAGCTGGGTTTTGAGGGTGGCGCATATTAAAGTGTACTGTTTAAAGCTTCCAATTCTTTGGGATCGAATTAATGGTAACTCCATTTTTCCCTTGGCGTAGAATCCTGGCTGACGGGAATTAATGAGTTGCCGAAAGGCTAGTTTTACAGCCTCTGTTGAATTGAATTTTTCGAATGTCAAGAAGTTGTCAAAATTTCAAAAGAAGTGATTGGTGAGTGAAAGTTCTGGCGAGCGATGGTGACGGGGAGTTTCAAACTCTACAACTCCTGCCAGTTTGGACGACCTGAGCTAGACTACCTAGTAGATATCAGTTTCTTTTAATGAATGTCCCATTTCGGGCAGTATTTTTGTAATTAATCTCCGTTTATCTATCGCGATGAATGCCTGCGATTGTCATACATGACCAACCATTTTTCATCATAGGTAACAATTCGTGTCGAAAGTGGTTTTTTGTTGCAATTCAGGAGATAGGGTGTCCCATCGAGTCATGTTTGTTTCTGCGCATTGGTTTATTCGTGCGGCATCCACTTATGCAATGACGTGGTGACGTAAGATGACCTTCAGTGCATCGTTATCCACTTCAGTCTCAAGTCAGTCACGTGGCAAGCTTTTTAAATCGCTGACTTACCATGGGCAGAGAAGTGACTTCAACACCAATCAAATTGTTAATACTCCGAGCTATGTCGAACGTTCTAATGTAACGGTGGAGTTAGCATTTTATAAATATCCGAATTTCTCATTTTTACACTAAAATCATTATAAACAAATCGGGAAGCGGAACGCTTTAGGTGTGAAAGGTTTTGTGTATTTCTTATATTTGAAAGGGCACTGCCCCCTTTGTGCCTAGCTCAAAAGGTTTATGCATTTAGTTTGTCAGACCATTCACTTTAGTAGCATCACAGTGTTCGCAATGAATTTGAACAAAAATGACAAATTTAACCAACTCTCTTAGTAATAGTGTGATTTCTACCAAACTTGGCAATATCATTTAAAGGGGTTCCCAGTCAATTTCTAAAAAATATACTTATAATAAATGTAACTGATCCTTTTCGGACCCCGCACTCCTTCCTTTTGTCAACAATGACGGCTTTGGAAAGTACTAATCGAGACCTTTCGTTTATTTTCGGCGAAAGAAATTTTTACATTCCCCTTTTGCATATATTTTTTTAACTTACGCTTCATTCGGTATTCACCCCGTTTACGTGGGAAAATCACTTTCACAAGTAGTATTTTTCGGAATGGATTTACCATCGGCTGCACAAAAAAAGAGTGAAAGGTTAAAAAGTACAAATTTGAAGTGGAACAGGACTCGTTCTTGGAAACAATAAAAGCGAAAAATCTGAATAAAATTGTAATGCCTCTTTATAAAAGTTAGGCCTAAAAAAATATCTCATATCGATCTCTGTGCAAATGAAATTAATAACGTTTTTATATTTTTGAATTTCACTGGCAAATTCATTCTAGGATCATAAAATTTCAAGTCCCAAGTTAATAACATTATTCGTTTTTTTGGAAGCCATTTTATGGTAATGACTTTAAATTCAGGGTAATTGCAATCTGCTAACTTTTTACAACACCTAGGATTCTAATATATTCCTATCAGCCAAAGTTTTACTTTTTCCGAGCTACATGCGTTGCAAAGACACAACAGTAAGCCTCGCCTTGTTTTTCGTTCCACCGTTGCACTTACACCCTTTGGTAGGGTAGTGCGGCGCAATGCGCTTCAACTTCTTCTAGGACTTCCCAAAACGACCGCAGTCCCTTCTACCAGTGCCGTTGGGGCGATCCATTAGTCGGTTATTTTGGGTAGTGTTTTCTACTACAAGGCGTAGCTGGCAATGAAATTGTCGCCCCCTCCTTAACGTGTGACTTATCCATTGCCACTTCTGTCTGCTGATCATATCCCCCACGGATAACAAGTCTGTGCGTTGATCAAGTTTTTTGTTTGCAATAGTGGCACAGTAGCATACTGCAATGATACGTCGCAGACAGGTGTTGACGGAGGCTTGGAGCCTGTGAGTGAGAGTGGGGGTCACTTTATATGTGCTATTCCCATATAACAACACAAAAAGGACACTAGCACAAACAATTGCAACTTGATCTTTGTGCTGAAGTAACTGCATTTCCAGAATTTAGACAAGGCAGTGAAAGCAGATCTAGCGCTACTAATGCATCAGGCAACATCTAGTTCGGTGCCAGACTCGGCAAAAATCACACTTCCTAGATATATAAATTGATCGACGCCTTCGATGCTGACTGACTGATGACTAGTTAGACTGTATTTGGCCAACGTCCATGATCCGGTGAAAGAACAAACAGATGTCATTAGCGTAGTCGAACTCGTAATAGCTTTTAGATTCTCCGGAATGCACCTCGTACGTAGAGCACCCCAGCCGTTGAGACATTGCATCTAGGAATGCTCAATTGGCAAGGAAGTTCATTTTTTAACGACGTATTTTTTTGTTGAAACTTTCTAAATAGAAACTAACAATATGTTTTCAAATCTTGGTTTGGTTCATTGTAACTTCTGAAACCTTCCGAGCCTTGGGGAAATAGTCGAGACGTAGAATTGCGTTGAATGTGTGAGTCACGTGAGGGGTTGCGAAACCTGGAAGTTCCTTCAACATTTTTCTCGTGATTAAGCAATTCTTGGCTGTCTTTGGGTTGTTCTGTTGTTCTCTGAAAACTTGAGCAATTTGTTTGGTTTTAAATGAGAAACTTCCTTTCCGTGCGGGCATGGATATTTTTGGAAATTTTGACTCCATCTCCGGCAAGGGGGGGTGGGTGAAATATTTTTTGTATTTCAACACCTGCTGTCTGTTGATCTCAGTGGCGATTTGCATTGAGCAGGTCTCTTCAAGTTTCTTGTAGCGTTCCACAGGGAACAATCAGTTAATGCAGTAGGCGATAAACCTTGTAAGTAACTTTGGAACTCCTGTTCCCGTTGATCCTTAAGGACTTCATAGAGCGATCGACTTGCTTTTCAGGAGATCTGTGAGCCTGCCATTGTCTTCTCAGCTTCCGCTTTACTTGGACCAGCTGTAGTATGCCATGCGGTGTATTACTTTTTGGAACTTTAGCGGTACATGAGCGTGAAGAGCTGTGCGGCCACGGTCATTATTTCGTTGAATTTCAACAGGGCTTTGCCTATTTTACCTCAGGTTTTCAAGGGAGTGTTGATTTGCAGATATACTTACGGAAAATCAACCAGTTCGTTGATTTGGTTACAAGTGTTATAATGTTAGGCGAGTGGTCTAAAAATATCTCAGCACCGCTCGCTCGCTATCAACTCTCGCCTCACATTTTTAGTAACCCCAAAGCCATTAAGGTCCGAAATTTTCCGTCGATCTGCTGGCCAATAAGTGGGCTGTCTAGATCCCTAATGAGTGTGCTTAGCACTAAAATCCCCCTTCTTGTACACTCTGAAAATCAGATGAAACTTAGATAAGAGTGGGCAAACAAAGAACACTGGTTGTGTGTGGCTAAGGAGAAGGAGTTTCTTCAAAATTTGTTTGACGGATTATTAACGGAAAAAAGTACCCTAAGTTTCTGAAGAGGTGGAAGCTGTTTCTCTGATATTAATGCACAGCAAATTAAATTTAAAAATTGCAAATTAGTTTTTCCCGATAACTAATTAAATGGGGGATTTAAATATAGTTTCTACAAACCGAGTTTGCTCACTATTTCGAATGCTCCGTTTGAACATTAATGCTAATTTGTAGGGACTGTATTTCATGCTGTAAAGAGGATGGGTGGAGATCTTGATTACGAGTGTATGGCGGAAAACTAATTCGATATTTTCTTCGATTTCCATCGTGATTAATGTGTAATGTGCCAATTTCTATTTCTTTCAACATATCTTCTGTTTATCAAAATTTTTGGGAGCGTATCTATCTCTGTGAATAATTTCTTTTAAGTTCTCCATTACTACTGCTTCTATTCTTCATAGAATTTGTCTTAAATTTGAAGTTATGTTGATAGTTTCTGTAGAGCGTGACCGTGAACTTCTTCAATTTTGGTCTAATCAATGAATACTGACAAGAAAATTAGCCCCACATTTCAACTGTACACATTAAAATATTTCAAAAAAAGGAAAACTTGAAAATGGAAATAAAAAGTATTTTGCGCAGAAAAACTTCGCTGTATTTATTTCACATTTTAATATATGAAGATAAATACTAATCCCAACAATTTTGTACCAAAAAAAAGAGCTATGTAGAAAGACTTCTAGTATATTCAACTTTGTACGACAAATTAGGTAAGTTAAAGATTAAATATGAGATTTGTCATATTTGAAGATAAATCTTTCTAGAGCATATTTTCTTGAATTGCTATTATCAGAGCACATAAAAATCATACTTCATGGAACACATAAAGAAATTAGTTCACTATTCCCTTCTCTTCCAGCTTTCGAATACGTAAAATAACGTGTGTTTTCTATTTGCAGGTAAGCCGCATTCTATTTAAATTAAACCACCGTTTGCATTAATTCAAATTATAATATATCTACAGAAAAATAGAACTTTAACTTGAAAAAAGAAAATATCTGGTCAGTCGAAGAAGATAAATATTAAACAAATATATCTGAAATGATTATGATGCAATAATTTTCAACTGAAAGAAATAACTCGTATAAAATCATTAGAGAAACAAAAACAAGAAGCAATTCTTTTGAATGTGAAAAAATAGATTAATCAAATATTTTAGTTGATATATGAGAACTGACGTAGGGAAAGGAAACTATATGAAATTGTTATCAATTTCGCACAAGATATCCTTTGTTTTAATTTAGAAATTCACGCCAAACATTATAAATTTTTTATTATATTGATTATTTGAATATTTTCATAATTTCTTTTTGTTGCTTTCATTTTTTATAACGAATATGTGAGAATGTGTATTATTGGACTATTATTTGTTAACTCAATCACAGTTTTTATAGTTTCATAGTTAGAAGTTTAATTTATGTAAGTTTCTCTTTAGTTATTCCAGCAATATTTTAGTTTAATAACTGAAAATTGAGTAAAAATTAAAAACAAAATAAAAAGATACAAAAAATAAAAACAAAAGGCAATAAAATGATCGTCTAATGAATTTCAATGGCAAAAAGTTACATATTATATTTAGTAAGAAAAAAGTGCTATAAAACAGATGTGTATCGTTTACATCCTTTTTCATAAAGGCTCATAAGTAAATTTCATTTTTAGTAACTGTATACAAACACTGTATGAATATCCAAGCTAATTATAAGACTGCATTGAAATGTAAGAAGGCAAATAAAGGCGAAATCATACATTATACAAAATATAGTCTAAACAAGCAAAAGAGAACGATCAATGAGCTAAAACGCTAAAATACAAAGATGAAACAAACATAACACTTCAGGAATTGGTCAAAATATACTGTGTTCATAAACGAGAGAAGATTTCGTGTACTAAACATTTTTCCACGGATACAAGATGTCGTTTTTCTATCGCTCTGAACGTATAACTATCTACATACATCAATTAAGTTCATATCCATATTCTTTTCTATTTAATTGCATAAATATGATTGCGTACCGATGCAGAAAACTAAGAAATATAAAGAAATTAGGTTAAATTGTTTATATTTTTGTCATAATTTTATTAGACGACTAGCCGTAATCGAAGAAAAAAAACAAATCTAAACAAATGATATCTATCTTACAAGAATCGAAACTATTTTTAAAGATTAAAGTAAGTAAACTCACACACTTAAATCAATTTAATGTATAGTTCATAACACAAACGAACATATGTAGAATTGAACACATCAGGAGTATATCTTCAAGTGAGCATTCACTATAATTTCATTTATATCATCATTTGCAATCTTAGGACTAAAGAAACGATGAAGTGTTACTGAACTGACACTGAAAAGTAAGAGAGAAATATTGAACAAACAAAATCACAAGCATTGAGATAATAATTGACTTGCAGGAAATTGCAGGAGTAGATATAGTTCCTTAGGCAGATAATATGAATATACGTTGTTGTTGCCTTTGCATACCTCTTTCTCCGTTGGAAATTGGTATGATTGTAATAAGTTATTTATTTAATTAATATCATAATTATTCCCCAGTTAGTCGGAGGTATTGTCTGCTTGAGGTTTCCTAATTTATTGTTATCTTCGAAATGCAATAGAGTTTCTGCTGATTTTATTTTTCACTACACCAAATGCAAACATTAAACTAACCAAATATATAAACTTTTGACAATCATATTGATTGGCAAAAATGACTCGAATATATACACGACTTCATTTTATGAATTAAATTATTGAAAATTTAACTTATCATATTTTTTTTGTTTTGCTCTTGTTTATTAAATATGCTTAGATTGTCTTCAATGCATGAGGAATTTCTGATAAGAACAAATGATCGAAAATGTTAGCAGTGCAAGTGTATGAAATGGTGGAGTTTCCAAAGGAATCGTGGTGGTAAGTCCACAAAAATTTGTATATAATCAGTCACAGACCTTTATATGCAATGGAAGATCTGACATAAAAAAGATTCTGCAAAGTTATTTAAAACGAACCTGAATAGCGTAGTTAAAGTTTGAAAATTATATTTTAGACAGTGATTTGTCAAAAGATACAAATCGACTAGAAATTTTTATTTAAAGTCGGAAATACTACATTTCGGAAATCAACTGTCCCCTTCATCAAGGTGCTCTTTCACACTAATGAAGAGAGAGTTGTTTTCCAAAAGACAGTTTTTGTGGTTTTAAATAGACAATAAAGTAAAGTTCTCTTCGAAATTATTACCTTTGATAAACGAAACATAATATGAGCTAGATACATTTCGAACAAGATCGGTGTAGATCTGCATTTTCAGAGTTTTATGTAAAACAAGACCTTATTAAAATCGATTCACTGTCTGTCTGTCACACACACTTTTCTCCAAAACGGCTAAAGGGATCCAAACGAAATTTGGTATGAAATTTACGTATAGTTTAAAGGGGGGCTCCTTATACATGAAGAGTGGATGTAAAATTTTTTTTTATTGGATATAGTCCGGATGGCTCAAGTGGTTAGAGTGCGGGGCTGTCGTAGCGGAAGGTCACGGTTCAAATTTCACTGGTGGCAGAGTGGTTTTTTATCGTGATTGGATGTCGGATACCAGTCGGCTCAGCTGTGAGTACCTGAGTTAAATCAGCGTAATAATATCGGGCGAACGCAATTCTGAACAAATTGCCTCATACAGTGTACTGTAGTGTACCGTTACCGTCTTGAATAAAGTGCTCTAACATACTTCAAAGCTCGAATCCAAAATGGATTGTTGCGCCAAAGATTATTATTATTATTACAGTGAAAACTCTCATCGGCAGACACCGACCGTCGAGCAATTTGTGTCCGCTCAAGAGGGGTGTCCGTCCATAAGGAGGAAGAATACAATTTTTCGACACAATTCTGTTGAGGGAGGAACACTTTTATAACCAAATGAATACACTTTCTAAAGATATGACAAAATTTTTATTTCACTCTTTACCAGACAAAACTTAAACTCAAGATTTATTCAATTTTTATTTGCATTACATTTTTCAAAAAACTCGGATATTGTGGACTGACGTAACATTTTATGTTTTTCTCCTAAGAACAGTGTTTGAATACGTCCCCTTAAATTTTTTGAATGCTCGAAAGCAATATAGTTGTTTTTACAAAAAAACCTTAAGGTTGAAATTGTTTTCAAAGCAGCCTGACTTGACAGCACCTCTAATGCTTCCTCAGACTGTTCAGTGTTGGAATCCTCTTCATCCAACAAGATTTCGCTACTGGAACAGTTGATCTCAAGCTCTGGAAGTATTGATCGGGACTCAGTGGCTAATTCTTTATCGATATCGAGGAATTCTGTTGCGGCGGGATAGCCCTGCCGGCTTTTTTATTAAAATGCCCAATTATGGGCAACCCCAAATGCTCTGGAACGTGCAGCTTTCCCAATCACGAGTGGTTTTTCTCTTTTTTCTGTTAAATTAGCGCACAATAAAATTGTTAACCTTTCTTTCGACAATTTTCCACCGTGACACTTATCCGATTTAAGAGCAAGTGTTATATTGGGTAATGCTCTAAAGCAAGGAGAGGCAAATTGTTCGGACATATACAAAAAAAATCATAATCCGCCTATTAGGAGTGTCCGCTAAGAGAGTTTTCATTGTACTATTGTCATGTGGTTATGATGCAAGGTCTCGCTTAGTACTTCCCGGATCTAATATTATTTTTGACGTGAATTGTAAAGAGCGCGAAAAAGGAGTCAAAATGTACACACTTAAAGCGAGACAGGACTCATTTTTGGAAACAATCCAACACAAAAATCCGAAGAAATCAGGAAGGTGCGCTTATATGAAATCTAGGCCTCAAAATATGTCCCATTTCGATATCTGCTCAAATAAACTTACTACCCCTCCAATAATCACACACTGATCGTTAAAGGTAACAAATTTTTGTAAAACTGTTATAGCGTTATGAACGTCGGATATTGTTCTTGGTTGACACTGCTCCTGATGATCTTGCTGGCCTTCGTTTTGTTCGTCACTGTTACGATTGTTACTTTCAGCTTCTGCAAAAATCTCTTCCTCAGTAGCTAAGGCGCACAAGGTAACATTGGCATCTATCCCAATATATTTTATGAATTACATTCAATCCTTGGTTCTGCAGCAGAAAATCAGCACAACTAAGCAACCAATTAAACTAGTGGTACGTTGTCATCTTCATCTGTAGGAGATTGTATACTCGTAATTCTTGCTAGTGGAATATCATCATCGCCTCCGCTTGTGCTGGAGAGAGATTTTTTAAATCTGCGACACCAGTTGGGTATAGTAGTCTGTTTGGCATTGTCCCAAGCTTCCGATAGCATTAGAATTGCATGGTTTTCAATATTCTGAAGCCTTTGTAGTTTTGAAGTTTGCCTTTGAAGTTTTCTGTACTATGTTTTTAAAGCTTTTATCTCTTCTTGATCTATGGGCTGGAAAACAGTGGTGACATTGGCCGGTAAAAACACCAGTTTTATGCATTTTAGATTGGAGACTACAGGGTGAGCGGGACAGTTGTTTACTAGGAGAAGAATTTTATTTTCTCCAGATTTCAATTCTACATCTCAGTTTCGCAGCCATTTTTTGAAAATAAAGCGATGTCATCCAGTGAATGTTCTTAAAGCAACGTGGTTTCTTAGCTTTTCCTATCACTAAAAGTTTTTTTTACACGATCTAGTCTTGTTCGCAGCAACCATACTGTAATTCTTGTTTTAGACAACTTGCGATCCTTGCATTGCTCACCTTTGAATTTAAGTGTCTTGTAAGGGATTAAATGATAAAACAATGCAGTTTCATCTGCATTAAAGATTTCTTCTGGTTTGTATCCTTTGCACAAAGCAGGCCACTTATGAGAGAGCTACTCTTCAATCACACCTTCAGGAACGCCAGCTGCTTCACCGCAAACTTTTCCTGCCACAATATTATGACGAACAGGGAAACGTTATACCCAAGACGACGAGCACTCGGAATTTTCCTTCCCCATAAGACGAGTGAAGTCGTTGGCTTTTTGTTGCAGGATTGGACCACTTATTGGGACGTTGTTTGTTCTCTGATGTTTAAATCAATTTAATGAAGCCTCCTCCATAACTTTATGTTCAGATGTCCTCGATCGTTTAATTTTCAAATAGTTGATCTCGAAAAGAGCTTTTATTTTATCTCTATTCTTCCAAATCGTTAATATTGTAGAGTGTGAGACTCCACATTCCTTTGCAATTTCACTATTTGACTCGCGACTCGTAAACTATGCAAGGTCAAATAAGGTATACGATTGAAAATTGTTCGTATTGTTTTATTTTCCTGGAGCAAGTAAACGGTTGGGCTTTATAGGTGATGAAAATCGGTAAAATTTCGTCGTTTTAAGCGATATGTCACTGTATCCGATGTCATTGTTGGCGGGATGTTTACTTATTAGTTTATATAGAAATTTAGCCGGGATCTTACCATTCGGTTGTTATAATCGATCTATCATTATATTCGGTTTCGACTGGGGATGTTTCTGATGCCTTCACTTATTGACGCGCGAACGCTTCGTTGTTGTCGAAATACTGATCTCCAAGCGCTTCCTTGAGTGGTACAAAAATATAAAAATCACAGGGTTTTAAGTCTAGACTAGGATGGATGTTCAAATGCCTCCAATCCAAATAATTTTTTTCCTCGAGATGTAGCAAAATGGCTCTTCTCATCATTCTTGTCTCTCTTTTAAGTTGAAATGCCAATTTTATCGCACCCACATAGCATTTTGCATTGATTGTGGATGGATTGTGAAAGAAATCAACGTGAAAACTACCTTGTCGTTATTAACCTCTCAGCTAACAACCCCGTTTTAGCCTTCATTGCTGTCTTCACTCCTTCGCTTGTTTGATTCATGGTTCGTCATATATGACGAACAAAACAGGAAATCGTCACTGTCTTGTTTGAAACTATTTAGCAGTCATTGTGAAACCTCTAATCGATATTGCATTTGTTTCTTCAATATCAGTCGTGGAATCCATCTGATCGATACTTTTCGAATCCCTAAGCTATTTAGGATTGTACGTTGAACACTCCCGTAACTGATGTTGAGTTTTTTTTGAGGATTGAGTGTGTCTTAAGTCGGCAACCAGTTGATGTGGGACCAGACCAATTGGGAAGTATTGGTCTGAACGAATATAAAAGGCGGATTCCATTTGGATATAATTCGCGCTCATGCCATGTTTGTGATTATACAAAAAGGAGCGATTATCATCTCTAGCCGCTTTTGGTCAGGCTGCTCCCAGGGGAGCGTCTGATGACTTGCCTCTGCTCAGACGAAACTGTCAGTCACCTTTTTGAATTTTTTAATGTTGAGTTGCTTAACCATTTTGGCAATTTTTTTTTCAAACGATTTCTGAGCATTTTGACACTTTTGTCCTTGGGCAACAATTGGGCTTTTGTTCTCTACTTTTCTTTTCCTCTAGATAATTCCTTTATTCAAACACTTTAGTTCTACAGTTTTTCTTCTTTCTTCTGTTCTCGCAAGGACCGTGAAATTTCGATCGGATTTATTAAAGATTTACTCCTGCCCTTGCTTGTTCGCTGTTTATCGGGACAGACGAGAGATGTTCAGAGATTTATTGAATACTTTCTTGAACACTTTTGAATAATGGTGCAAAATGTATGTCCTTCTGGAACTTGAAAACAAAACCTGCTGAACAATGAGAATCACTTTCCTTGAGAAACTCAACTAACTATTAGACTAGCACCGTCTTTATAACTTTAAATGCAACATTTCGAGTTTATATTTATTTCAATAGGATTCACCCCTTCCTTGGTTAACATTTTTATAAAGATACTTTGCTCTACAAAAACATACACCTCTTGCTCGGTTATGGTTACAATTGATACTAAACAGATCTAAGGGGATTGAAGACGAGTTTATTCCTCTCCGCTCCTTCCAGGTAAAAGACTCTTTTTGTCATTTTTCAGAAAATGGGTTCCGTTTTTATTTAATACATCCTTGTGTAATCTACAACAATAAAGTTAGCGATTAACAGTAATTACTTCTAATAGCTTCTATTTTAGGTTCAGTTTTTGAAACTACGTTTGTTTATCTACTCCTGCACTGCAGATCCTATGTGGTCCGTGACTGGCAAGCCAGTTATTATCAAAGACTTATTATTTCGTTTTTATTCTATTGTTCATTGGGGTAATACTCATCATTGACAGAACTAATATAACAAACTATTTATTATTTATGATCTCAGAAACGAATAACTACGAAATAATATTCACAAACTAGTCGTTCACGGGGTAGATCCTATTTAGAACTAACTGCAACAGGCATTTTCCTACTGTTAGGCGATCATAAGTTCCTCTTACTTTTCACTCGATGTAGCAGCGCGGAATAAGGATGAATCGATTCATCTCTGATACTTCATTCTGTTTTCATGAAGTTTACATATGTATACCTATCTTAGATTAGATTTAAGTAAGAATTTTCTGTTATAAAATACATTTCCATAAATTATTTGTAAGATTATCATTCAATATTCCTACTCCGTAATTAGACAACAAGCGAAAATCAAACGTCATGCAAGTTCGTGGAATACACTAAACATCCAGCGAATGTTTAAGACTTAAGCGTAGGCCATAGGAGCCGTTTTTTAAGCTACCGCCCTAACATAATCATTGCGAAGCCAAGTTAATTTTCTCTACAACTCCAGTTTTTGTGTTTCCTACTCTGCTCCTAAGCATATTCGTTTATTGATTATTTTGTAGATAAATGTGTTAACTATTATTATGACTTAATCATACTTTTATTTACAAACTACAGTTACAAGAAAAGTTTAAAAACCAAAGACTTGAAAATTGTACATATAGAGACTAGCAACTTACTTCTCCTCGAAAATGCATCAGAGAAAAATGGAAAACTGCTGACATAACCAAACAAGTAGATAGAGCGAGACCGAAAAAAAAGAACAAAATATAAAAATATAAATCAAAAATAGAACCAAAACTGATTTGTCTAAAACACTATTTACTATTCAATGTCGAAGCAACTGATAAAGTATACTCGTCGCGATGAGTTTCCTCACGTTAGTCTAAAGCAACTAAGAAACAAATCTTTCAGAACATATTCACGCAATTCATGTATTTTTGTTGAATAGAAATCAATTTATACAAGAGAAAACCCTTTTTTATAGCTACACTAGTGCGTATATGAGTAAAACGAGAAACACGATTAAAAATAACGAGACTAATAAAATGTAATAATATTATTTTGTGGTAACATTGCGGAACCAGGATTACGTGAATCAATAAAGAAATGAAACAGTGAGAGAAGAATAAACGT
The DNA here is from genome assembly GCF_905115235.1 of Hermetia illucens. Lineage (NCBI taxonomy): Eukaryota > Metazoa > Arthropoda > Insecta > Diptera > Stratiomyidae > Hermetia > Hermetia illucens. The sequence goes on along the minus strand of NC_051853.1, from coordinate 59,756,969 downwards.
AAGAGAAACAGAAAGTTAGCTATAAGCAAATTACAAAAAAAATAAATAAAAAAAATTCACTATTTTATTACATAGTGCCAAGTAACGATGAATTATTTATTGAAAAATCGAAACGATTGATGATAATAAATTTGAGCGAGCTGAGCAGAAACAGACAATGCATAGAACAAGTTTTCAAATGTATAGAAATAAATGATATACAAGGAATGAGAAAAGAGAAATGGACAAAATTTAAAAAAAAAATTGAAAATGGAAGGATCAAATAAACGTTTGATAGAAAATATAATAAATTGAAACAATACAGCATGAATTTTGTTGTGAAATTTTTAATATTTTTTATTTGCATTGACCCGAAAAAAAAATATGAAAAAATATGAATAGTATACCAGCGCTTTTTCTTAAAATCGTCCTGATGATTCACACGATTGCGGTGCAGATGGGAAAAGCAAAGGAAAAAAAAAAATAAAATAAATAAAATAAAACAAAAAAGAGAGAAGGAAAGAAAAGGATCAGAGTTTATTAAATCAAATGAATGGATAAAATAAAGTGAGATATTTGTTTATAATTTTTTTGTGTTCTTTTATTTAGAGAGAAATTTGATGTTGATATCTTTGAATTGCGAATCTCGGGCAATGGAACATAACTTGCTCCAGGTCTGGGGTGTAGCGAGACATTCGGGGGACTTGTGCAGTCCGAAGCGGAGCAAGTACTTTCTGTAGACATTGTCTCGCATAAGGAACTGTGTTAGGTGGTAATTCAATTCTCCGTGTTTTTGCTCGACCCATTTTTAAATACATGGGATCAGTGCATGGGCCCAGCGGCCTTTTCGGGAATTACTCAACCATTGGCTGATGTTTTGGGAGCAGAGTTGGGATTAGTTTGAACAAGAATCCCAGGCACGTCAGTTGGTGTAATTTTTTCCACGAATCTTGTTCATTACAACCTTACAACAAGCTTCTACGTGTGGCCTTTTTAAGACAACTTTCTTTGATTTCCCCTGTCATAGCTCTCTGACCTTTCCAAGCGTCATTCCCTTCGAGTGATGATCTCTTTCTAAAGCTGTCAGCGACGCCTTCTCCTCGAAAACTTCAGTCGATCCGTCAGCTATCAGGATTTTCCCACTCCTGTTACGCATTCGACTGTCGCTTCCTCCGACCTCTAATGTCGAGAAAGATAGCCCGATTGTCACTGTGAGTGTAGTGTCCACTCATCACTCCCTTTCGCCACCGAGGATCGACGATCGGACCTAGCTCTCTGCCCCGGAAGGTGGGCACGCATCCAACGTTGACTAGTATAGTGTCCAGCTTCGCGAAGCTATCAAGTAGGATTAGACCCCTATGTTCATCACTCGGCTTCCCCAGTCTAGGGCCACGCGTTGAAATCGCCGCCAATAATTTTGAAACTGTGGCTGTAGGAACGTGCTCGTCGCCCCCCAATCTTTCCTTTTGCGCAACACGCATCGTGGGTCTCCAGTGTAAGTGAGATGACTTTTTTCCACACTTCTTGCAACTTTTCGACCAATCGTGCTGATTAGTACATGCCACTGCAAAGTGACCCAAATCGAGGCAACCATTATTATTATTCGACAACCTATCCTCATTCTCTTCAATTTTGAGCAGCCACTGGCTGGGCAGTAAGGGGATCACTAATTCTCTCCGTAATCCGTTTACGCGTGTTCTCACCTATCTTAGGCGGCCTGCGCTAATAATGCTTCATATTAAAGTTGCATAATTCAGAAAGTCCTAACAAGACCTCTTCGCGATGGCCGCTGGAAACTTTCTTCGGACGGGCCAAGAGTGGGTAGGGCCTAGCTGGGAGTAAGCTCATTTAACTGACGAGGATCTGCTGGCCTGCTGGTCATGTGTTAGGGGTAAGTGGATAAGAGAGGGGGGGGGGGGTGAGTCGAAGCAACAGCCTGGGGATCGTCTTCCTTGCGCTGGAGAAGGTGCTAATACGACCTCAAGGTGAAACAGCATACGCCGAGGGCTCCGGGGGAGCCTGGTCTTTAGTATGCGAACTCTGAATACCTTGGGCACCTTTAGTTTCAAATAAGACCCTTACCTTGGTGGCCGGGCTAGCCATAGTGGACATTCTTCTCGGACTACTCGGTGGGACCAAGACATGGACTCAATTATTAAAAAGCAAAATAAACCGATGAGAGAAGAAAAGGTGGTGATGCCAGGCGCATTATCGGGGACGAGCTGCTGGTATCCAGGCAGTCGGTGCAAGTCGTACTAGTGGTTTGTAGACTGGAATCCACTGTCGTCAAGCTGGGTGTAGTTGGTAATAAACATAGTACTCCTAACTCGTAACCGTCAACGTCGGGGTATCCCTCACAAGTGAAGACAATAACGTCGGTCACCGGTCCCGGCTAAGAAGTGAAGGTCCACATCGCTGGCGACTGTTTAGGGCGGAATCTACACGCACTACTTAGCAGCCGCGGACCTTAGATCGCGAAGGCTCACCACGTGTGCTAAGTCAAGAAGGATTTGTCCGGCTTATAATAAAATCCGATAATGAGAGCTCCTGCGCGAGACGCGTGCAAATCCGTACAAAATTACGGCGGTCTGCACGAGGCACTGGCCCATTGGGGACCATGCCATCAGGCTCGGCATACCCTGCAATTCGCATTGTTGAAACTGCGAAGAAGAGGGGGAAACCCTCAGGCACTTCCTTTGCGCATGCCCAGCTCTAGCTAGTGTCAACTCGGTAAACCATTCTTTGGGGACCTCAGAGAGATTTCTAGCTCTAGGGTGGGAAAGCCTTATCTTTCCTCTAAGATCTTCCAGTGAAGGCTTTCATATCCTTGGCTATTATTTTCATCTTGCATATGTTACAAGATTCGGCAGAAGACATGGAAAGCCATAGTATGAGTATACACAAACTATAACATTTATTCTCTTGCGATTGACCTGTTGTTGCAAAATGACCGCAGCTGGTTGCTAAGTGCAAGGTTATCTCAGCATGGTGCCTATCAGTAAATTTGGTATTAGGGCACTAACTTGTCTTGTGTGTCTTGCATCGTTAAAGATCCTAAACACTTTTACTGATCCAATACCAAAGATTCTGTTAAAATGAATTAGTACCAATAGTACATAAAGTCAGTCTTTCAACTTTGTTAACCTTGCTGCCAGTAGAAAAAATAGCTTAGGGCATGTTTCAAGTTAATTTGGTCAATCTGCATCTTTTTTCATGTTAGGGAAGTTTTATACGGGATGGAACTAGCATATACTCTCATTGTGGCTGTCAGTTTGTCTTCATAATCTACTTCTAAAGACTGTGCCACCTGAAGCTTGATTTCTCTGCGAATTACCGCATTTGCATCAATGAACATATCCTTATCCATAAGGAGTTGATTATTAAGCCTTGTCCAGGCTCCAGCACTCCCGCAGGTTAGCAACTACCATCTTTGGGGGAAATATCCGCGATAACGGTCAGAAACGAAACTGCTGCTTATTGGTACTTCCACTTTTTTCTCGTTTTCGTATTAGTGTTCCCATGGAACAGACAGGAGGAGCAACTTAAGCGGCAAAGGGACACAGAATAGTATTGGTGTGTTGAAGTCGCCTACATGGTTTTCTTGTGTGTTTCTTCATCTTTTCACAGCAAGAAACGAATGCATCCGAAAGATTAACTTTAGATGCATCAAATTATTTCCTCCTCATTTCCTAGGAGAGCAAATCTAGTTTTATTGCCGAGAATGTTACGCGTGCTTGCTTCCACCGAGCTTCCCATAGAGGAATTTTTCGCTCAGTGATTCCATTAAGATCCATTATCCCTAATCCGAACTGAAGCTCTGCTTTTGGTTCCCGTTGGGATGTGGAGAGCCATAAACAGCTAATGCTGTTATGATAGATATTGCCACGTGCTCGCAGCAACTCGTAGCCATGTGCTCGCAACCTTGTGTGTGCAAACCGATGTACTGCATACATACGCTCGCGCAACTCCCGTCACAGTCGAATGAGTGGAAGATTTTTCCGTCTTCATAAAATTTCAAAGAATGTGCTGAAAGTTAAATCTCTGGTGTATAGTCGTCTTGGTTTTGATATACCAGTTATCCAGTTATTGGAAAGTAAATATCATTAACTTACAGATTACGCTATAACTGTGAGATAGTGTCCAATCAGTGAGCACGTGAAATGCAGCTCTTCAAAAAAGAGGGTAAAGAGGAGGGAGAGACGTTGAACCACTTTAGCACCAGCTACATACAAAATCTGCATGATCCATTTATAAGCAAAATTTTTGAAGTAATAGGAAAATATATGGACCTTTAACTGCAGTTGCACGATGTATAATGATGCTAAGGAGATACTCTATAAGATACAACTGATGGACTCCATTTCAAGGTTTGTTATTCCTCAGAATATGTTTTCACTGCAAGAACGCGAAACAGCCCAATATGATGTGGAAGGTTAGTTTTAGTTTAAGTTTGCTTAGTTTCGGGATTTTTCCTGTCAAATTATAGTATGCCTATGCCTATAGCCCATCGCTTCCATAGGCTACTTGCTTGATGTTTAGCCAGGCTTTGCTGATGCCAAGTGCAAGCTCCGGTATTCAAAAATGTTGTTTGGGATCGCTTTCTTACAAGTTCATGTGTCTTTTTATTGCTATCAATACCTTTCCTTGCTATTCAAATAAACGTTTCAATGTTTTCGACAGTCCGGGTTTTGAGGTTTCGCTCGATTTCGATTTAAACATCTCGGTTCAATGCTGTCAGCCAATGGAAAACTGCGTTATGAAATTACTTCACGCATTGCGTTGGACTAGTCGCATGACACGTTTTGATTACATTCGAAATGAGGATATCCACGATTGATATGGGGTTGCACCGATTGTGGAAAACTGCGAGAGAGACGTCTTCGATGCTCTGGTCACGTAATTCGCACTAACAAGAATTCACTTACCAGGATTGGTCTGAAAATCGAAGTCAATGGTAAACGACCAAAAGGCAGGCCGAAACAATGGTGGTTTGATACGCTGGATGGAAATTTAAAAGCCTCGCGATTACAACCAGATTAGGCATTTGATAAAACAAAATGACGAAACCGATCATGGCGAGCCGACCCCGCCTGTGAATGGGATAAAGGCTGAAGAAAATGAAGAGGGTTTTGAAGTTTCGCTGCCATTCCTGTAGCAGTTTAGATCTGTTCAGGGATGATGCGATAGCTTTTAATGCTAACTGTCCAAAGGAATACTGATTTTATCGCACTCTTACTCTCTCTGTGGATTTCCCCTGACATACAGGTTTATTGCATACATCTCCTGAGAAGCAGTGACCTAGGGGTTGTGACATATGCGTCGGGTTTACTGTAAGTATCCCAGTCTCTGTTTCGTCTTCTGTCTTAGATCCATGTGCATAACACAGTATGTGGTTCCTCAGATGGTTATCACTCCAATGACTTCATTTCTCCTTTACTGTCATGTTCTCAACTTTGAAATCAAGTTAGTGCTTGGGTGACATAAAATCATTGTACAGGGTTGGGTTTGTAATTGCGATGATGATTTTGCTATATTCGTACGCACAATTCCTTCTACTAGTCCCAGAGCTTGTTGACCCAATTTCGAATTTCTTTACAGGAATTTTCCCAATATTCTGATATTATCAGAGTACAATTATGCGGATGCCGAATTTTCTGTATTCGGATTGGTTACCGTTACCGCACCGTTTGGGTATTACTTGGCAGAGTGAGCCTTGAGGTCCTCGTGTTTCTGCTTTCCTTTCTTTCTTCTTTCGACAGCTCGTTCTGTAATTTTATGACTACGGAGGAAACTAATGTTGGGAATAAGTCTGTGCGTCTAGCGACCCTTCTTAGACCCCGCTTATGTTATCAGAGATCATACGACTTTGATCTTGCCAGATTTCTACCTTCTGTGTTTTAATTTCTACCGTCTTGCATGATTTAGCGCACTCATTTCCTTCCCCAGTATATCGACTAGGATCGTGCCTGTCACTATCAACGTTGCCCTATTTGATGTGGTTCTAAAAGCGCTAAAAAACCCTCAGATACATTAGTCGTTAAACCGAATTTACCTGCTTCTCTGAGAGTTTTAAGTTCCTTCCGCGCACATAAGTGACGCATATAGCAGATTGGATCGCACCACCCAGGCTAGAAGCAATTTCCGACAGTATTTCCGCCGCCAATATTCGGCAACATTTTTGCAAGTCCGACGATGGCTTTTGACATGCAAACTCTATTTGTTCGTTTAAACTCTGTTTGGAATCAATCGTCATCCCAAGATACCATCTTTGTATCCAAGAGACCGATCGGGCTATATGATACTGGATCTCCAGGTGCCTTATTGGGTTTATGAAGTCGCACCAACGTTTGCTTTTTCCACGGAGGAGGGAATACACTTTTAAGCACACGTTGAAGATGTAAGCGAAAAAGTCGGCCCTAATCTTAAATGCCAGGTTCAAAGCTCTATCTGATATACCATCCAAACCTGGGGCCTTCTTGTGACGGATGCCATAATATATTTCCAAAAGCTCCTCCTCGGTTACTGGAGTTATTGTACACTCGTTGACCTGGACCACCACTTCCCTTCCACTTTTTTGGTGATGAAGAAATAGAGTGGTAATGATTTTTTTCAGAAGACGCATCACGTCATCCAAAGCGCCAAGGCATATAAATGGTCGCACACCTGTTTGAAGCAGTCCTTTTTTCTATTCCGGATGGTCACTTTTAATTGCTAGCGTTAGCGCTAGCGGACAAACCACCCAGTATTCTGCGGGAGCGCCTTTTCGAGTTTGATCTGCTCATGATTTCCATGCAGATTACCCGGTGGTCACTGTGACTATAGTCCTTACTGACTTGCCAAGCAACTCTACTGGTTGGTTACTCTTTTTACTAGAAACCCCTTAGACTTCTGTAATCCCTTTTATTAGAACAATTTTTCGTGGTGTAGCAATACTGTTGTTATCTACTGCAGCTTGCAGGGATAGCTACAAAACATGTAGTTTTTGATGTGATTTACTTTCCTCCCATAAGCGAAAGTGAAAATTTAGTTTTAAAGCGAACCAGGAATCACGCAACCCTTGTGCATGGTCTGTAAATGGCAAATACTCTAATCGGATTCACATTCTTCGTATTTCAAAGTAACCGCTTCTCCAAGGCATGAATATCCGTATCGGCTTCCGCCTATTCTCCTATTTCACCTCAGCAAATATTTTTTCACCTCTTATGGGCAAGTACAAAACCAGTACGTAGTTATAAAATGTTCATTTTTGAAACCATTTTTCTGTTGAATCTGAGCGTAGTTCTTCATGGTGAATATCAAATAAAATAGAAGCAACGCTTTACTCTACCGACCCTTAAAATGAGGTGGCTTTCAATTCAGCTTTTATGAGGAATTTGTAAATACAACACTACCTTTTTCACGTACGAAACAGCTGTTTTAAGCTTGATGATAACCTCGATTTGACAATGTTGCAGTAGCTCAAATTGAGCAACTGTCAATGGTGCACTCAATGGTTGTTTGACAACTGTCAGAAGAGGTGGACGATTTTGTTTTGTTAAGTGGTGTCGTGAGAAAATCCGGTGTTTTTCGCGAGAAATGCAAATTCTGAGTAGAAAATGACATTCGTGCGGCTTAGAAATGCCGGGAATCCTTGAGACGTGCCTCGGAGTGTTCGTATTGAGTCGTGAAGTGTTGCTCCTTTAGATTACATCCTGGTCTAATTGGGGCGCCCTATTGGTCGCGATTTCCGATTCAAACAAAACTAAATCGCACTAATTCATGGAAATAATGTAATTCCCACTAATAACCGTTTGCCGAAATTATTTCTACGAAATAATCCGCAATGGAAAATTTTGAAGCTGAACCCGGAAGTACGGCGGAACGTGATGAAGGCAAAAGCTTGCCTGGAGATGGCTGCGGGCATAATTGCGGTGAATCTTCTGCTGCCGCGATGGCAGAAGAGGCCGCATGTGAACCGAGTGAAAAATGCAATGCAATTAGTGACGGGTCAAAACCGGATAATGAGGACGATGCGTCACCTTCCATGGACGCCGAACCGCAGGACAATGGTGGCTGCCCTACTGAGCTCGAAGGTAAGTCGGACGTTCCAAAGTAGGTCAAGGAGATGCAGCGAATGGCCTTTTGTTTATAATTTTGGTTTATGCACTCTTGTCTCGGTTGGCTGCGGTGCAATTTTCTCCTAAATTGTGCGCGGATTTACGTAAGAAGTGTTCGGCTTGAGAGGTTTCCTTATGTGCTCATTAGGACGCCTTTCATGTAGGTTCCGTTCACACACTTATTAACGCTGTTTGAGTTTTCATGCTCGTGTGCAATTGCAGGACGCGGCGAATAGAAATAAAACCCGACGTTCCTTGAATTAAGGAAAGAGCAAGGCTTGCCAAGAACACTCCCTGAATAAGTCGATAATTACTTGCCTAGGCAGAAACGTTCCAGGTGCGGGCATAGATGTTAGCCAAGAATTTGGAATTAATGGAAAACATTGCTGATGCGGCTGGAAAATCATAGTGTAAACCAATTGAAATTTAAATAAAAGTTAAGTCTCTAAATGGAAAGAAACTTGTCCATTTGATATTCTGTCGGCCTCTCGATTGGGTCTAATTTTCTTCCAATGATCTAGAGTGCTTTCGCGTGCCCTCTTACCATACCGCTTTTATCACACGGAACTATCTATAAACATAGGTTTAGAGATTCACTTGCGCGGTGAGAATTGTGCCGTGTTTAAGGCTCCTTCGAAGGTGCACTATCCCTTGAAGCTCTTCTGGAATGCAACTTATGGTGTCAGATAACACAGGATAACAGGAATAACTCAAATGTCCCCTTTGCTCCTATGTCCTGTTAAAAAAGGAGGAGGGATGGACAGCTACAATCTGAATGGTTGTTGGCTCCTGCAATGTCTCTGGTCGTAGATGTGAAAAGGGCAAGAGCTTTATGGTCTTGGTCACTGAGGAAATCGGGCTTGCAAAAGTAATAACTAATAAGAACGAAGACTGGTTAAATTTCAGGAACTCACAGCGTGAATATAAGAGGCTCGTTCGGTGTTCGAAACGAGACTCCTTTAGAGCGTACTGTGAGGAACTGGAAGGCGAAAGAGAGATTTCAAGGCTGTGCAGAGTCCTCAAAAGGGCTGAGTCGGCCAAGTTGAACTTTCTTATAAAACCCGACGGTACTTTCACGAGCTCCAGATTGGATTCAGTACAGACCCTCCTGGAAGTACACTACCCGGGAGAACGGGTGAAAGAAGTGGCAGGAGGAGCTTGACGGTTCTTGCAACCCCTTCAACACACAAGTGCTGCAAGGGGAGCTGGAACACTGCGAAAGCGGTTGATACCCATGAAAAGGTGAGAGCTGCCATATTGTCCTTTGAACATTTCAAAGCATCTGGCATGAATGGCATCTATCCGGCAATGCTAAAGGAGGGTATGGAGCACTTATAGCGACCTCTAAGAAATATTTTTCGAGGATGTTTTGCTCTGGGCAACGTGCCCTCCTCTTGGCAAAAGGTTAAGGTAGTTTTCATAACGAAACCTGCGAAAGATGACTATTCTAATCCAAAGAATTTCAGACAGATCAGCTTGACTTCATTCTTGCTGAAAGGTTTGGAGAGACTGGTGGAGCGTCACATTCGTGGAAACGCACTTAGGTCGCACCAACTTAGTGAAAACCAACACGCTTACCAGCGTGGAAAGTCCTCTGAGTCTGCTCTTTATTCTTTGGTCACAAAGATAGAGGATGCAACTTCGAATGGTGAGTATGCAATGGGGGTGTTCGTGGACATTGAATGGGCTTTGACTGTGCGCCTTTTCAAAAACTTTGTGATGTCACCAGAGAGCATTGTGTAGATGATGCTTTAATTAAGTGGATCCATGTTATGCTAAAGCAGATTGCTGTGCGCTGAGGTGGGGGTCGATCGCTACCTGACTGCAGAAGCAACGGAGGGTTGCCTCCAAGGAGGTGTGCTTTCGCAACTTCTGTGGAGTATGCTGATCGACTCATTACTATGCAAACTGCAAAATTTGCCAATACACGCTCAAGCTTATGCTGAACGTGGCTGTGCTTGCTGCTAATCCGGATCTTGCCTCAGACATGGTCTTTTAGTTAATCCAAATAAAACCACAATTGTATTATTCACAAAAAGGAGGAAACTGGATGGACTTTGCCTCTCTGAGTTGAGGGGTACTACCCTTGAACTCTCCGAAGAAGTGAAATATCTGGGAGTCACTTTAAATAAAAAACTTCTTTGGAACAAACATGTAGAGGTAAAGATGAAACGCAGCTCTGAATGCACTACTCAATTTGCAGCCCCTGGATAAATTTATACAAAGCACTGTAATGGGAGCAGCTCATAGACTAATTCGATTAGATCTATGGGGAAATAACGGATGTGGGGGGCACAGAGCATTGGAAGGGTTACTGCGAGGACTGAATCCAGTTCTTACAATGCCTTCCGATGCTCGTGTCCCCATATATCTGTTTGGTAGAAGATATGAAGTTACCCTGAAGCGTAGAGAGAACTGGGAAGTCCCAGAGAAATGTGTGGCGGGATATACGGAAGTCTTCTACACCGATGGCTCAAAAACAGAAGAGGGTTCTGGAGCCGGAGTCTACCTCTCGAATAAAAACGAGAAGTGGTCTTTTCCTTTGGGACAATATGCAACGGTTTTTCAAGCCGAAGTTTACGCGATCCTAAGGGCGGCAAACTGGGTGATTGACGAGCGTTTGAAGGGCAGGCGCATCGCAATCTGCGGTGATAGCCAAGCTGCATTGAGGGCTTTGAGTAGTCCTTTGATCGCATCGAAAATCGTTCAGGAATGTAGAAACCGTTTGAACTCTATCTCTAGATTCAATACGGTGGAACTACTCTGGGTACCTGGTCACTGTGAGGTAGAGGGAAATGAAATCTCGGATGTTTCAGCGAAAGAGGGGTCAATCTCTCCTATGCCGGGATCGGAGCCAGCAATTGGAGTATCAGTAGGATTGGCTAAGTCTGTTTTCGAAAACTGGGATCAAGCTTCCCACAATGACAGAGCCTAAATGCTGCTTGACACACCAAACTTTTCCTACTAGAACCGAACATGCGTACCACAAAGTTTATCCTGTCGAAAAGCAGGAGGACTTGCAGGTGTATTGTGGGCATTCTGACAGGCCATATTTCACTACCTTGGCATATGTTCACAATAGTTCTTTAAGGACGCGGTGCGACTTTCCCTTAAGAGAATTAACAGAATTTGTTCAGAATAGGAATTTCTCAAGATGATACGTGTCCCTCCTATAATGATGAAGCGGAATCCACGGAGTATTTCCTATGTGAATGCCCCACCTATGGACGCATCAGGCATTGGTGTCGATGTTCTCAAGTTGCGGCAACGGCCTGAGTGCTCAGAAGCTGTAGCTTCTCCCTCACCACACACACACACACTGAGGAAATGATCGTAGCACTTGGCAGTTTGATGTAAAATGCACCACCAACCAATGAAGCACGGATAACCGGCGGCGTAATGGATCGCGCCGAATCTGCTGATCATGGGACGGTTCGACATTGTCGGGGTGTCGGGGATAACGACAACGTTATATCGCCCCTTGTTGCATCAAAAATTAGTGGAACGTTTCACCCAGTACGTACATGTGGCTGTACGGCGGGTTTCAGATTAGAATCGCTTTATCACCCGTAGCTGCACAATCTCTGCCTTTATTAGCGAATGACCGACTTGAAGTTATCACTCAAGCTGGTGGTCAAGAGTTGATGCGCGCAGAAGTGGCGCGTTCAGCAATATTGCGCACTGTCGGCAACAGTTTCAGTACTGGACACAGCACTTTTCCTCACCGACCGGCTGAAGTCTCAACTGAGGTTCGGGACGAATTCTAAAGGCCGTGAATAGAATTCTTGGCAATAGCTCCTTCGCATAGGTCAGGTATTCCCAGGCTTTTTTTATTTACAACAACTCCAACAATTTTATCTCAAATCAATGATGAGATTGCATCTCGATTGTGTGCTGATCTGCGGCTATTAGAACTGCAGTTACTTGGGTAGTTGTGGCTGTCAGATCGCATAGCCAAAAACGTCGGTGCGACTCATTAAACCAGGACATTGCTAGGCTGAGTCAAATCTGCACTGGCAATGTTAGCAGAAGGGTCAAGGAAAAAGTGAAGTGAGATCTGTAATTGATACTGGATACACTAAATCACAACTTCTCTGTCGTATGCAGTCGGGTGCGACGATACAGCAGAAGTCACTCCAGACGTGTTTAGAATGCAACGTACACGCGGAACTGGCGGAGTTTTTTTCAGATCACTCAACGAATCCCAACAGAGCGTTTAGACAGTACAGCAGCAAAAGAATATTGAGGCGCACTTTAGGGGTTAGTATGCTGAGAGGATCAGTGCTGAAAGAACCTGCCATACCTCTACGCCGGGGATGCATTTTGCAGATGCTACCCAAAAGGAGATTCAACGAGCCATAAAAAGTTCAACGATTTTAAAGAGTTTCAGTCTGGATCCGATGCAGAGTTTTTGGTACAAGAAGCTTGCCAGAGTATACACAATGAGTTGGTTATTAGTGTAGATGAGGTCATTTTCATCCTTCGTCTTTGCTGGGATTACTTAGCTTTTCCCTAAGAAGAACTTCTGACATTATTAGTGGAAGGACCAGTTCGCAGCTCGGGACTAACAATATTCTGTTGGATCGAGGGATTGCAAAGAGCAGCTTGTTATCGACTTGTCTGGTGCTATTTCAATTATGCTAAGGCTTTTGATGGGGATTTATTGAGTCCCTTTTGGTTTTGCATGATACTGAACCTCTTTTTTTGGGTTATTCAAAAATGGTCTGCGTGCTAAATGCGAGCTGACATACCTCTTGATGTATTTAGATGACATTGAATTTAATGTTCCTACTGATCTTGTTGTGCATAGTTGCTATGTCCAGCTGTGCTATTTGGATGAAATTTTGATTTAGACAATTGTCGAATCGAAGTCACCCGCAAATGTTCCCACGACCCGGTTGGAGGGTACATCATTGGTGAACATATGTTACCGTGTTGTGCTGGACGTTGCGGTGCATTTTCTCAATCCTATCACCGCCCATAACCAGCAACCCGTCTCTACTTGCTTGAAATGAGCGGGATCGGCCGAATCTATTCTCGGAGGAAGACGAGTCTGAAAGAGATTTTATCCAAGTAGTTTCTGGGGTCCAAAAATGGAAGGCAAAGGAGGATTAAAGGAAAGAATGGGTTACGTCACCAGAGGCTTGTCTGTCTAAAGACAAGAGGGCTACAAAACAATAGCTAGTAGCAGAAAAGACGAAACGAAGAACGACTAGACCGTCGGCTCTGCTCATCAAGCCGACGGAAGGCAAGATGTTTGGAGAAGTCTTTAGTGGCACCCGCTACAGGATGAAACCCGAGGACAATGGAGTAGAAGTGTCTTTCATACGGAAAACGGGGGGTCGACTAGCATGACTACATTCTGCGAAGCATTCAAGAGCTTACTCTTGCTTAATCTCGCTCTAGTGGAAGTCCCCGAGCAATAAGCGAGGGAACTCCTTAGCAGTGGGAAAATCAAAATTGGATGGGTAGTATGCGGGGTACGAATGTGGATAATTCCCATCAAGTGCTACAGGTGTCTGGACTATGGACTAGGCGGTCATTTTAATGCTAGGGCCCTTGAATTAGGCATGCCTCAGCCAGACTCCAGAGGGGAACGGATCCTGGAAATGGCGGCTTTTAGCTTAAAGACCGGATCGACGTCCACGTTTCGGCGCCCAAGTTGTGAAGGAAGTATCCCTGACATCACTTTTGCGTTGGAATTTCTGGCTTCATCGGTGGACGGGTGGCGATTCTTAGAAAATTTTCGGAATGTGATCACCAGTACATGGCATTCGAAGTGGTTGACGCTATTTGCCGACATGTACCAACTTGGAGCTCCCACTGTACGTGGAATGCCGCAATGGTGAGCATCGGCAAGTTCGTCGAAGCTCTTGGAACAAGCAGAATCGTGCTGGAGGGCGCGCTAAGATGGTAGCGTGCAGCTGACTCTGTCGTAAATTCAGAGATAACAACAGCGTGTAAGGCTTCCTTCCAGTCGTGAAAAGCTTACTATGTACTGGAATTACCGACAAAAAGGAGACTGCAGCGCTATGAATTTGTCACCCAGAAAATCGCATTGTATGTGCATTACTCTCCAAACATCCCATACGAGTTCATGTCAATAGCGCACAAAGCGTCAAAGACTGCCCCCTTTTCACAATAAAAGCGTTCGAAGAATCAGTTCTTACCATGAAAAACAAGAAAACCCCAGGTCCTGGTGGTATCCCGGCGGAAGTTTGAAAATTGGTGTTTCGCCAACGGCCAGATTTGCTGCTCATCAGGACTAGACTCGCTGAAGTGATCTGCGCTGCAAGACTTTTCCCCAAGACAGATCAGGGAGATCTACGGTGAATGCTGTTTGGAAGTCGCGATGCCGATCATCGAGCCGAGGCGTACAGTCGCCGATCTCGATGGATAGAAAACTCATTTCACGCACCAAGCGATCTCTTCCGGATATTGATTATCTGAAAGGCCGTTCCCTGGTCTATGAGACTTAGAGGACTGCCACCAGTGGGGTTTGAACCACGACCATCTGTACGACAGCCTTGTGCTCTAATCACTCAACTATCCAGACACAACCACATTAATGCAAACATGATAATTGTGATAACCCGTGAGACTGAGGTCCTTGATTTTGTTGGTGTTTATTTTAAGTTACAAATCTGAGCTCATTTTCTCAAGGTCCATGACCCTCAGGTGTCGTCAACGATCCTTAACGGGTCGCTTACGATGCGGAGGGTGGCGTCCTCGAGGTGGACGAGTCGAAACCAGTGGTAAGCAAGTAGTTCTGACCCCCTAGCTGGCATAATACCTGCGTCCTAGGTAGTAGCCTCGAGAAAGTTTCTCGGTGAAGAGCGAACTGCTAATGACCGACACACGCCGGCACGCACTGCGAGTCCCTGGAGGCGTCAACAACTCCTTGTCGACGTCGATGGGGTGATGTGAGCCTAGTTCTGACGTGTATCAAGAGCCTGCCCCCTCGGGGCCCTGGTCGGATAGTGTGCATTGAACCGGTATTAATAGACCGTGTTGCCCCGAACGAGCCCTGATCCGTTCGTGAGTTCGGGGTTCAGCTAATCGTAAGTCAGGCCTCAGGGAAGTGGGGTAGGGGCTTTGTCCACGAGGGTGTACCAGTTCCTGACTATTGCGGTCCTTCCCTTGTACACGATGCGCTGGTAAAAAACTTAAATGGCGAACAAAAACAAAACAAACGAGGAGATAGTGGAAATGGAGAGTAAGCTGGCTGCGTTTATACGCAGCAGGAAAATGCGACGCTCGCCCCAGCGACCAGCGAAGGACCGCAACAACGGCTGAAATACCCGACGAGACATCGGGTTGCACAGACGAACCCGCAAAGCGATGCGGCACCTGCAACGGAGACGAGAAGGCAGACAGTACCACTCAGTGCTATAATTGCTATAAAAGGGAAAAGCAACCTCGAGTTGCCGTCTTCATACCGCTTGAAAAACTCATCAGAAGTAGACTCGCTGAAGCGATATGCGCCTCCGAAGATTTATCTGCCCAGCTTATTCGCAGTTGATGCTGTCATGCAAGTCGTGGATGCCGTTCGACGAGCGGAGGCACATAGCCGCCGAACTCGACGGGTGGTGCTCTTCGTAACGCTTGACGTCAGAAATGCCTTTAATTCCGTAAGATGGAAAGACATTCTAGGCACACTAGACAATATTTTACACGTGCCGAACTATCTCTTACGGATATTGAGGGACTATCTGAGAAACCGCTCCCTTCTCTATGAAACGCTAGAGGGTCAGAGAAGGATGGAGGACACGTCGGCGGTAGCACAGGGATCCATCCTGGGGGTGGGGCTTTGGAACACTACCTATGATAGATGTCAGAAGCGTCGCGCCTGGTCGGTTGTGCAGATGATGTCGCGGCGCTTGTTGCTGGACGCACTGTGGAACAGACGCAAAGCAGACTCGGCATATTGATGCGGCGGGTAAGCGGATGATTTTAACCTCGCACTCGAAAAAAACCGAAATAGTCATCCTAACTAAAAAGAGAATTCCGACCCTGCGTTCCATCTCGTTCGGCGAGTCGATAATCGAGTTGGGGACGACGCTCATTACACTTTTTTTCTTGTGAAAGGTGGGATGGGATTCGTTAGCAGTTCTATTTAAACACAGGGCATCTCTCTCCAGACAACATTGTCGAGGAGTCCTAACAGGTGTTGCCCATTAGGTTCGGGTCCTTCTCGTTGCTAAGAGGATAGAGCTCGACCGGTGGAGGAGCCAGATGGCAAGAGGTTCCTTGAATTAACAGTTCTCTTGCTCCTCTCTCCTCCCGTTGGTGAATGGAATTCCCTGATTTGAAGGCTCCACAAGACGGGATAGTTCGGAGACTAGCCCGAAGTAATGTGATAAACGGTTCCAGGCTAGCTCTCTGACGATGGGGAGGTGTTTAGTTAGTAGTCGGACGACGTACCGAATCGGGAGTCCAACACTCTGTGCGTAAATGCATTCAGCTACTCTACCCCCAAAAAATGATTGTGTGAGAAAGCAAGCAGATGTCATCAGCATTTAAGGAAAGATGGCATCACCCATTGAACATAGATGCTATTCAATATTGGCCTAGAGTTTGATTATTGCTTAGTTTCAGGGTTTCCTTTTAGTTTCCTAGTAGGACATATCTCTTGCTAGACCCACTTTCGTTTATTTTTAAATTCTATGCAGAAGATGTTTAATAATCATAACGCCTCCTCAGAAAAATATCACAATGTTTACAGGGATCTCTAAATATTTCATTTTCGGATTTTTTGTTTACAAAAGTGCTCCATTTGTGACCTAATATTTTTAGCATTCTGCCTCACTATTTTCTTTTCACACTTTCAGTTGCTTCTACATCAAACGATATTACAACAGAAACTGAAGCTGATGCAACGTCAGCAGTTCCGTCTACGATAGAGGTGGCAACATCTCCAGCGACAAATTGCTGTTCCCCGTGTACTAGCAACGACGATAGTGCATCATCTTCAATAACACCTTGTTCTGGTGTACGTAGGAAAGCGAAGCCTCTCAATTCATCAAGCGATCCAGATGTCACACTCAATGGCGTTAAGAAAAAGATAAAAAATCAAACAGCTGGCTGTAGTGCCTCCAATTCAGATCATTTCAACATTTGGATTGCACGAGAGTGTTTTGAAAACAATCCCGTTGAGACGGTAATTGAGGACCCACAGCCAAGCGAAACACCTCAAAATGATGCCAGTAAATTGAATAAGCAGTTTCATAGGCCTTTAGAGCGATCATGGCCACCGAAAAACGGACGGGGATCAAAGCCAACGAACGATGTATTTAAGTTCGATATCGTCGACATTGATGAGTCGGGTTTGTCAAACGACGCTGATATTCTCTACAATTTAAACAATGTGTCGCGAGAGTCTCCTTGCGAGTTTTTCGATTCGATCGATTCTGCAATGGGAAGAAAAGATAGCGATTATTCTAATACTAGTCAACACTGTACACCTTCAGCCAATTCTAGTCTAGCTGAAAGCAATTCCACATTAGGTTCAGGTATGCCCTCTTATTTGGATAGTCCTGGAGTTAAATATAAGCCCGTTCTTAAGAAGAAAATTGGACCAGATAATTACATTAATACAATAACGACAAGAAAAGTGCCAGCCAATGAAGCGAATTTCAACTTTCCTCAAAGTAGCTCGTTCGAAGATGCTCAAAACGAGGCCAGTACAAGTTCAGAAGTAATTCGCCAGCACAGACCACTTACACGACAACTTTCTGGCGGTAAAACAAGAAGAGCAAATGGAATTATTATACCAGAACCGATCAATTTGAAGTCTGACAACAACGAAGTGCGGCATTATATTTTCTGCAGAAAACTATCGTGTAGCCCAACATCAGGATCGTCGACACGCAGTGCTTCTCCTTTGGATTTATCTTCTCCCGAAGCTACTCCACCTCCGAATCTATCTTCACAGCCGAAACCCAGTATACGTCCGCAGCCACGATTATTGACACGTGTAGGTGGCAATGGGAGCTTAACTGCACGAAAGTTGATTTGTCCACCAACTCCAACACATCATGCACGTCGGCCTCGATCGCAGGAAGAAGAACATGCTGCGTGCGCTCAAAATGGTGTGAGTACTGATGTCCGCGGCCCCGATAATGTGAATCTCAGTGATCGTGCCAGTTCCCCGCGTGTGTTTGAAAACTCCAATTCGACAAATGAGTCGGAAATTGTTCACATTTCAAGTGCAAGACTCCCATCGATACCGGAACGCGCCAGAGGAGTCTTGCCTGATTCCGAGGAGCCACTGCCGCCTGCTTGGGAGGCGCGAATGGATAGTCATGGACGAATATTCTACATTGATCATACAACTCGAACCACGAGCTGGCAACGACCAGGATCAGCAGGTAAGATTTGAAAAGCGTTGCTTTGATGCAGATTTATTTAAATCGTGCTGTGTATTACAGGCGGCTTGGCTGGAGGGCGCGAACAACACAGACAACAACTTGATCGTCGATATCAGTCGATACGACGAACAATTACATCCGAAAGTCGTGCAATCGATAGGAGTGTGGTTGCACATGAAATTGAGCGTCTGCAAATGATAGGCTCCCACCCTGCTGTATTGATGTTATGCCGTCCAGATTTCTATTCCTTGCTGCACACAAACGAGGATGCTCTCGCAATTTACAATCGGAATGCTGCTCTCAAGCACATGGTTATACGAATAAGACGTGACCCGAATAGTTTCCACCGTTATCAGTACAATAAAGATTTAGTTGCTTTGGTGAACTCTTTTGCATTGATTAATAAATCTCTGCCAACGGGATGGGAGTCGAAACTGGATCAGAGTGGGAAACAATTTTTCATTGACCATGCAAATCGGAAGACTTCGTTTATGGATCCACGATTGCCAATTGAGTGTTTGCGAATGCGTCAACGACAACAACATGAAAACGTTGATATTGCTCCGGCTCCACCTCCTAGACCGGCATCTTCGTTTACAGGGGCAGCGACTGAGTTGCCTGAGATTCCAGTGGCATATAATGATAAGGTGGGCTATTGAGTTTGCTGAGTGTAGATTGACATTGAAATAGTATTGACGAATATACAACTGTGAAATTTTTTAACTCCATTACAGGTTATTGCATTTTTACGTCAGCCAAATATATTCGAAATTCTGAAAGAAAGGCATGGTCAGGTGACATTGTCCAGGTCGCTTCGAGAGAAAATTAATATTTTACGAGTGGAAGGCACTTCGGCTTTGGAGAGACTGGGTCATGATTTGCAGTTGACAATTTTACTAAGGTGAGTTGCTTTTTCTACTTTGTTGGCATCTATAAAATAGAATAATTGGATTAACTTCACTTAGCTAGAATGTGTCCAGACTGGGGGCTTTGTAGTTCCGCAATGTCCTGTTCCTTGTAAATTCTATCGAATGTAAAAAATTTGTGATTGACGACATATCCATAGAATGAAGTCGTGAGATGATTTATTTTCATGGCGTTGGGGTTGATGTTTGAAATTCTCCAGCTTCTGGAATTTGTACAATATTACGTACTCATTCTACATATGGAATCTAGAGGTTTTTCGTAATATGAAGTTCTAGAATTTACATTGCTGTTTTGGGTTCGACAGTACGTTGCGTTACGTAAAAATAACCATTCCAAGACCAAATGTCTAGGCCTTTGTGTAACTTCTTTTTCTTCAGCCTTTGTCCCGTTCACAAGCGGGGTCGGCTCTAGGCATTTATGTAACGATTATTGATTATGAGAATCTAAAAATTGAAGCAGCTCAGAAGGGAACGGGAGTCGGTGGAGCTTCGACGGGGATGAAAAAAGAATTAGGGAACAGACTTCACGAACGTAATTTTCGGCATGATTCTACACGAGCTCAGTCGCTTATCGGATCAGGCTGCCGTTCGATACTGGGAAAATTATCTTGCTTACCGGACGTTAGACATATTAAATAACTCGCTGGAGGATATTGATGAACACTAAGCCGCCAGAAACAGTGCTCTTCTCTCCGGTGCAAATGAGATTGTTGGGTGAAATGGTGCTATAGGATATGGCTGACTGTCGAGCCTTTCGATGGTACTGCGGGGGACATTACTGGTAGACTCCTTATCCACGACGACGAGCAGCTTAAGAGGTGAGGGAGAATTTGACCATGGTTCTCAACCGTATAATATTGAAGTTCCACCTCATGTGGTTGGCTAGTCACTGTAACTTGATGATATGGACTCTTGTTGTTGTTGTGTTGTAGAAGCGGTACAAGGCCATTACTCTTCCTGCGGGCTTGTTCAAGGTAACTCTGGCTGTTTGTGCAGAGCTGTTTTTTTCACTCATTCGTAAATCACGGGAATTAGATCTATCCAGTGAGTGAAACAAAGGGATGATCGTCAAGATTTCGAAGAAGGGAACCGATCTTGAGTGCGACAATTGGAGGGGTATTTGCGTCTCGAGGTAGTACTTCTGAGGTATTAGAAAGCGAAGTCTGGTTGCATTCTGTCGCCGATATTATTCTTTCACGTTATTGGTGACGTTGTCCGTTTTGCCATCTCCAGAGGGGGAGAAGGATTTCTATGTACCGTGTCATCTTTCCTTAAATACCTCGACTAGGCTGATGACATCTGTCTGCTCCGTCACCGAGCTATGGACTTCGGCCAAATGGTTCAGGATTTAGGAAGAGAAGCAAACAGATTTCAACTGAAGATAAAGATTAGAATAATCAAGGCTTCCTATCTGCATTAACGGGTAGAACACCGAGTGTTGATTAATTTGACTATCCTGGTTGTTTTTGCTGACGGTGGCATCGAGTTTTATGTCACTGCACGTATTAATAGGCTACACCGGCCTTTGCTGTTTTGTCTAAAATTTGGAAATGCAGATACTTCAACATCAACATCAAATTGAAGTTGATCTGTGTCAATGTCCTTTCCGTGCTGTTATATGGGAGCAGCATATGTAAAGTCACCACCACTGTTACTCAAAAACTACGAGCGTTTGGTGTACTCTGGACTAAAAAAATCTCGAATGATGGCATATGTATGTTGATGTACCGATAAATGTCTTGATTAGACGGCGGAAGTGGCGATGGGTAGGTACATTTTAAGAAAGACCGGCTAATGCATTGCTAGCAATGCCAGGCTACGGAATCCACTTTAATAGAGTAGCTGACGAGTGGGTTGCCCTAGAATTACATGGCGCAGAGCAGTAAAGTAAGAGTGTAGTGTCGAACATTGTGGTCGTGCTATTGGCCCCCATATTCAAATATTCACTTTCAGCAAGAAAATTTGAAATGCTAGGCGTGTTAAAGGATACCCTATTAAAACATTGATCATCAACAAAATGAAGGAAGCAATCAAAAGCAGAAAAAAGCAGTGTTCTTTGGTAGCTTTACACAACTCAAGAACGTGAGAAATTGTGAAATTTTATTTTCAAAATAATTCTTAGAATATCTTACTAATATTGCGTAAAAAAGAAATAGAAAAAATGTCGGACGGTTTCGTTCAGGCCAGACGCTGCCTCACCTCTTCTCTTCGAGAAACAATTTTCCCTTGGCCGTTCATCTAAAAAACAGTCGATCTCCATAGATCTTTTCATTAGGCCGATTTCACAGCGCCGGTCTTTTTCTCGTGGGTCTGCTTGAAGGGAAAAGTGAACAGTAACAGACTCCAAACACTCGATTCTCTGAAGGCTAATATCCGCAAGGGAATCAGTGCCTTGATCCCATAAATGCTGAAAATTTTATGAAGAATGCAGAAAAAAGATTTTAAATGTGCATTATTCTAAATGGTGGTTATCTTGTCGATACAGTTAACGTTCATCGGCCCAATAAATTGTATTGAATCAAATAAAATTTCGGCAGTCAAGAAAAGGTGGAATATCCTGTATAACTTAGGAAAAACAGACAGTGTGACAGATAGTCACTTGAAAGTGACGGTCGACAAATTTTGAAAGAAAGGAAAGGAAGGAAGGAAATATAAATCAATTTTTCAACTAAACAATTGCAATTCGCTTTTTTCCCAAAAATACGCAAAAGTCAATTTGACAGAAAACAAACGAATTTTTTCGGGTTGTAAGGTAAGTGAGTGTCGTTTGCCAAATTTTCTATATCAATGTTTTTAAAGTTACCGCTGTCGGTGCTAACCATTTGGTCCGCCATTTGATTGATAAGATCTCTCGCCTCTTGTTTCTGCCAGCTTAGCAATTTGTTTGTATTAAAAATCGATCCTTGCCTTTTTCTCCTCATCCTCGGCAAACTAAAACAATGTTCTTACGGACAGAAAATCCTGGTGGCAAGGCTGCATCTTAATCATCCGGAACATCTTTTTGATATGAAATCAGACAACAAATTCATGTTTTCTTCACCTAGGTAAGATTTGCGTCAAGTCTTTCTTCAGCTTAGATGTGGTGTAAAGGTTCATCTAGGTTGTTGTCACCCCAGAGGCGTTAAAGATTGGCCGTTCTTTTTTTTTGTGGAACTTTTCAACTTAACAACCAGATAAAGTGGAAGACAATATACGTTCCGATTCTCAACGTTTGGGACTACTTGTTGCATGTGACCCAGGTCAATATATTCTTGAAATACTATATGGTAAGATTGTATTAGACCCTTATAATATCTACCTACTGTCTCGCGGATAACTGAACTCTCTGGTAGCTAGCTTCGAAATCACCAATCGATGGCAAGTGCTTGAAGGTATCATCAGACTCGAAGAAACGTTTAAGCGCCTTTTTAAAATCAGCTGTGGATATGTTTGACTTTGATGTTGCAAAGCGGCATTTTGATAATAATAATAATCGTTAGCAATGTGGTCAGTATTCCGCTCGGCAGCGGCACTTTTCCCGATAAAATCCAGACTAGTTTCCTCTCCTGTGTTAACAAAAGATGGTCTTTTCTAAAATTTCGTCCAATAATCTTCTCAAAAATCTTCACCCCTAGAATCAAGTCGAATTCTACGGAAGTAAGATTGTCAACGAATTCAACACATATTTCCACCGTTAGTTTGGGCTGGACATTTGGAAACAGCCTTCCTATTAATCGCCGCGTATACGCGTCCGATTCCGTTTACGATACAAGTGTGCTCGTCTTTTCCAGACCCAACCTGTTGAAGATTTCCAAGGCATAAACGCTGGTTGATATCCTAAATCAACTAAAGCTTGTAGAACTAGGGACTTTTCGCCAAAACCGAACGCCTTGACGAGGGCTGTAGCTGAAAAGAACACTCGCAAACTGTCGCTCTTCAGCCATATTCTCACTTGCTCTTTTTGAAATGTGACAAGATATGATGATTCTTGTTGCACTCCAGGCATGTGCTGAACAATTCCAGCAAGATAATTGTGCATTGTGGTCTTCGTTGACATCACTTCGTTGCAGATTGTAATGTTAACAATCTTGTTCATGAGATAAAAAGGAGGGAAAGTTATTGTAAAAAATCATATCGGTAGATTTATTCTCTTTTTCTTGTACAGATACCGTGCCAAATTTACCAAAAAATCCATTGCGACCATTTCGGCAGTAACGCATTTTGCTTCGCCTAAGATTATCCTGGAGGCACTGAACACTCATAGCTTTCAGTCAAGTGCGGCGTATAATAGGGCTGGGAGAACCACTCTGGTCATGAATTATATGTGGTTGTGTCGGGGGTTTTAATGTTAGGCATCATCCGTTCTACCGATATGTTGATGTTTGCCGCTTCCTCGCAGGCTTAGATCAGATGTTTCTGGAAATTAGTGTACATCTCCAGTTTATTTCTTGAAAACCACAGACATATAAAGAGGGAAGAGAACTTCATTGTACATCAAGCTCCAGAGGAGAGGACTCGACACTAAGGCCTACGATACTCTTGCCTTTCGGTTAGTTTAGTCAAGTAACTAGGAACACCCATTATAGACAATTAGTTCTTTATCCATTCAAATAATTATTATAGTTTACTCCAAAGCTCGGACAATTATATATATCATATAATAGTGTCTTCCCCTTCTTACCCAGTAAAGAGAACCCAAGTATCAAAAGTATTACTCAAAGAATAGAGTCGTTAGAGGCCCGGTCAGTTTGAGCAACGTTGTTAAGAAGAAATATGCTGGGACCACTAAACCTACCTTTCCTAAAACCCAACCCTCAGAATGGGTTCAAATCAACTACCTCTGTTTAGGAAAACCCTTTGTATGGTGTAGTAACGAAGTACCAGAGAGAAATTAGTAAAATTTCCCTAATGCTCAAAGAAACAGCCATCAGATTTGATGATCAGGAACTCAAGAGGACAGCTATGATCATTTTGGCGTTCCGAAAGTCCATTCTTTTTCGAAAAATTATGTTTCAGATTTTGATATTGTCATAGCTGAGACTATTAACCTCACGGCTTATTTCGTTATTGTTTACTTCTCTCCCAGGATCTCTAACAGGGAGTTCGGTTCAGTGCGCGTTTCTCAGCCTTTCTTGAAAGAACAGCCAATGACTGTCCTACTTAGGCACAAAAGAGTCTCTGTCCCTGGTCCAGACAGTATTACTTACCAGTATATACGCTGGTTAGCGCCGGAAACGTTTTCTGCAGGGTCGAAGCCTCATCTGGTGCAATTTAATTCCACCGGAAGACTGGTCTATTATTAGGGTGGTCCCCATCCCAAAACCCTTAAGGACACCGAAATTTTGGCTAGCTACCGCCCAGTTACTCTAATTTATGTTTTTGTTAAACTGATTAATTCAATGGTAAAGGTTCGAATCAATAAATTACTTGAAGAATAGAAAATCCTCCCCGCAAACTGTTCTGCTGATTCTGCAGGTAAATCCACATCCTCACGCATCAATGATTTCTTATCGTATATCTCGATCGCCAAAAGTAAAGGTCAACAAGCGTTGACTGTGGCGCTTAATGTGAAAAAAGCCTAAGAGAAGGTTGATGTGGCGACGCTGAGTGATGCAATGTCAAATAATTAAGATTTGCTTTTTTTATTCACTAGTGATATTCCCTAGACTTGTTGGCACTGATGAGGGGAACAAGTGGCTCCCGAAATATCGGTATTGGCAACCATAATAAATATTAGTAGCGAATAGAAAAAAAACAAGTCTTAATTATTTTAAATATTTTAATCGCTGGAAATATCGTGAAATTACACTTAGACAATGTCAAAGTTACTTTTTCTTGCTGAGATTGTTCTATGGGAGGCACGGATAATGTACAATAGATGCTTTCGGCATTCCTCAACGGTGCGTTTTAAGTCCAATGCTGTTTAACATTAATACAGCATGCCTTCACAATAAATGTTCTGACAGCATAAAAATCATCCAATATACAGAGGATTTTCTCATGTTGAAAATGATTGGATTACAACCTCTAAATGTTTCGTGGCCGAATCCCATAGATTGGGCCTACTGATTAACCTAATCCTATCTACCCCCTTTAAAAGAAGCAGGGTAAGACACCTGCTCATTAAAATTAATGACCATACCCCCACCCATGTTAAATCCATCACCTTGTTCGGTAGGGAGATAACGAGGAAGCGCTCTGTAAAGGACCATTTGAAATTTATCGGTTTTTCTTGGGGTCTCCCATCCCAAAAGGCTATTAATGTCTATAGATCTTTGGTAAGCCCATTATAGAATATGCCGCCACTTCCACCATGAACCCTCCAAAGTACTTTGAAAACAAACTCAACTCAATATCTACTTGTATCTTGAGAAGATGCCTGGGGATGAACAGAACCACCTCTTTACATCAGGTCTTTGCGCTGGCTAAAAGCCACCATTTCGTTTCAGAAGACCTCTTCTAGCGGCCAAGGAACTTGGAATCGGTGGTCCAAAACCCAAATGAAGACAATGGTCTGTCCCCGATTTATAAGTCTTTTCAAAGCTAGTTCCATATTGTATTTCCCAATGTTATTTCCACAACCTCTAAAAAGCTTCAGGATATCCTGTCCTATGACTTGAGTGGCATTTATGGCAGAGCCTGTGTGGTGGCTGCGTGTAGTAGAACTGTAAACGGCCTTAAATCAAGGGCTTTTCTTCTTGTGGATGGGTTTGCCAAAGCTGTAGGGTTCCTGAGGGGACGCAGGTCTCGCGTGGTTCCTTAAAAGTGAGTACGGTCTTAGCTGCTAAACTTTTTGTTGTTTTTCAGGCCATCGATGTGGCCTTCAGTATGGGTGCGGAGAGAGTTCCTATTATTACAGACTCTCTTCATACTTGTAAATGACTTGAAAGAACTGAGCTTTTGCTCGGTGCAAGAGGTCGAGGTCGAGACCTCCCCTGGGAACGTTGTTAAAACAATTCAGTAATACTATTTTGGAGACTAGAAAGAAGACTTTCTGATAAAATCACGGATCAAGAGGTTTGGAAACAGAGTCGAACCAATGTAACACTTGCAAGGTTAGGGAAACCAATGAATATAATTTTTTTGTGTATGAGTACGCCCGGGTTTGGTTTAATTGTAGATGGTACAATAAAGTTTTCTAACCTTAAATCTTTTTCAGCAGCGATCCCTGCATGATTCTATTTTCCTTTAAGCGGGTCGTTCCACAGTTTCGCGGCACAGCATTTCTCTGTATCCATCTATCCTTAGTCATTTGCGCCCCAACTGTTCGCCGTGTTAAGTAGAGTCACGGAGGATTACCTGTTCCGTACCGTATCAGCTATCTTTGGACCACCGAGTGGCCTCTACGCCCGGTGTTCCGTACGATTTTCCGGATCTCAATACTTGTATACTCTGAAATTTACAACACATCCTGCTTTCCGGATCTCAACTCTCACTAACTCAATAACGATTAAACGTTCATAAACTCAAACATTAATGACTAACATTTTTCAAGCTTGTAACACGTGTCCAGTCTGTTTAGGTTGGGTCTGATACTAAAGTCTTTGTAAGTGTGTTGGTTGGTTCAATAATAAGGAATCGAATTTAATAAATACGTGTTTGGCCTTTCGACCAAGAAAGATAGTTTTTCTGGCAACATAGGCTAAATGCCTGCCATCAGTCCTGTTGGTGCACTCTGTGGATGGTATCAGATCCGTCTTTGGACTATTAGTCTGCCGGGTCCCATGGGACATACAAAAATCAATAACAACTTCTCAGCTGTCTGAATTGAACTCATTTCTTATGTCCAATATCCCAATGGACAACATTTGCTGAAAAACATCGCGATTTAGTCTATAGCACCTATCGTGGAATGAATTTGGCGAAAGCTAAATGGTCGCTCCGATAAGCGATGCCTAGATCCTATGATAGGGAAACGTCTGTTATAAATGATTCTCTTCAGCATCTACTTATCGTGTTCATAAGGGAAATGGGGCGATATGATGGATCGGGGTTTGGTAACAAAACTAGTCCTTAGCGCTTTCATTGCGCTGATAAATCAGCCGAATTAGGTCTTAACAGAGATTTTAACGGCCTCTTTTTCTTCAGCCTTTGTCCCGTTCACAAGCGGGGTCGACTCGTCGTGATCGGCTTTGCCATTTGGCCCTATCAAATGCCTGATCTGGATGCAATCACGAGGCTATTAAATCCCCATCCAGCGTATCAAGCCACCGTTGTTACGGCCGACCTGTTACCATCGACTTCGACGTTCAGACCAATCTTGACAAGTGAATTGTCGTTAGCGCGAATTACGTGACCATACCATCGAAGACGCCTCTCGCAGTTTTCCACGATCGCGGATATCCTCATTTCGGATGTGATGAAAACGTGTCACACCCAACGCAACATCTTCGTCTCCTTTACCGCAAGAAGCCGTTCATTGTCTTTTATAGTCGACCAATACTCAGAACCATACAGGGCGACAGGACAGACGACATTGCGGTAAATTTTAGATTTGAGACGTTTGTTGATACGTTGATTACAAAGAACACCAGTTGTTGAACGCCACTTCATCCAGGTTGCGTTAATGCGTGAAGCAATTCTATAACGCAGTTCTCGATTGGCTGATAGCGTTAACCGGAGGTATTTAAATCTCTCAGTTCTGGACATGTCAGTGCCGCTGGCAGTGATTGTGCCTGCTTCATGGGGATTAATAATAATAATAATCGTTGGCGCAACAATCCATATCGGATCAGGGCCTTGAAGTGTGTTAGAGCACTTCATTCAAGCCTCCTAGTGTAAGGAGGCAATGTGGTCAGCATTGCGCTCGCCCGAGATTATTACCCTGATTTCACTCAGGTACTCATTCACAGCTGAGGCGACTGGTATCCGACGTCAAATCACGATGCAAATTCCACTGCCACCAGTGAGATTTGAACCGCGACCTTCCGTATGACACATGGGGATTGGTTGTCAAAAATTCAGTTTTATTCAGATTCAATATCATTCCATTTTTGGACAAGTTGCTCGAGATCATTTTTTCTATTAGATGCTAGGAAACATCATCTGCATAAAGCAGTGTATAGGGCAGAGATTTTAACGACGGGGAGCTTTATTATCCCAGCCCGTTTCATAGTATGTGTTGTATGCAATGTGATCTAATGGAATGTTCTTTTTGTTCCCCAGCTGATTTCACATTTCTTCGCAATAATTTTAAGTCACAACGCGAAGGCGATCAAAAACTGACATAACGATCGCGGTCATCGCGAGTGTTGTGAACGTCAAACGGAACTCAGCTATAATAACTTTGTATGCTGTTCCCCAGAAATTAGGATCTGCCTCTGTGCGAAGTTCTTCCTCTGCCTCGTTGGCAGAGTAATCACGCCCGAAAGCATGTGTCAGGTTTGCGCTCTTCGGATATGTGGCTTTATTCTTCACTTTTTGTGACCTGTTCTCATCACATGTGTTTACTGATATTATGTGGCTAAATTCAAGGTATTTTC
Organism: Hermetia illucens; assembly: GCF_905115235.1. Lineage (NCBI taxonomy): Eukaryota > Metazoa > Arthropoda > Insecta > Diptera > Stratiomyidae > Hermetia > Hermetia illucens. Next base: position 59,728,137 of record NC_051853.1, on the reverse strand, counting down.
AGATGCCGTGCCTGCCCGTTGGTTCTTACTCTCTGTCACACTATCCTTTTTCTCCAAATATAGACATATGGGGTATCAAATGAAAAGTCTCGATTAGGGCTTTCGAAAGCAGGTCTTAGTTTTGATATCAATTGCAAAACTAGGAAGTGGAGAGTTTGGAGATTTGTCACTTAAAACAAGGACCCATGTTAACATTAGACTATCCAGCAAAGGTGAAAGGTCGGCGAACGATTTCATCAAAATTATAAATGAGGTGCAAGTAGTAGACTTCCACTCTCAATGATGCAAATTAATGCCTAGAAACACATGCTTCCAGGGTTCTGATTTTCGTGTAGGTCAAGCTTATACATATATTGAGTAAGGACCTCCATGTGTTCATAGCAAATTTAAGTGCCCCATCATCCGTCTTCTGCTCTGTTGCTGTTTGGTTGCTATTCACATTATTGTTAACATTTATGATTTTGCATAAAAAGTGATTCAGGGAAAGAATAAAATACTCATAACCACTTCAACCACAAAATATTGTCTTTCCCGTATCTTCCGTATGATCAACTGAGCATGATGGCCAGAAGTCAAAGTGCTGATGAAGGCGTGCTAATCCACTTGTTCTAATTGCACACATTATGGAAATATCGAATGCAACCATAAAAACTGTTACTCTAACTTCTCTGTTTCTTGTGCTAACCCAAGCGAGACCCATTAGCTTAGAAGAGCACGCGATCCCAGGTGAAAACGAAATTTAGCGGAGTCGCTTGCGAAGAAAATGCAGGTGAAGGCCAATTTGAGCTACTGAAATTAGTTTTTTACGCACATGAGATTTTCAAATGGTCCATATTGTAGCACATGTGGCGGTCAATCAATAAACTCCTCTAATGGGTGTAAGTATTGGCCTTGATATTGACTGTTCGAATGCATTAAACCGCATAAAGCCGGAATTAATCGTTTTGATTGCATAAAATGATTGTTTTGCTGGAAGTGATAATTCTTTGGTTGGAATAAAATGTTCACAAAGAATTTTCTTTTGTTGTTATTTTTTTTCAAGGTACTGTCGTCGGTTTTCCTAATGTCTGCTTTTAGTTTGATTCAATTAATTATAAATGCAATATGAATATATTTTTGCATCACCGGTTGATGGATTGATAAGTTGTATGACATTGTGATTATTCCGAGTTTTGAGCGCAAAACCTGGAGTATATCAATAGCAAATAATTCATGTCATGAGAAGAGTTAGAAGTTTATTTTCAAAATTGAGACTTTTAGTCTCTATATATTTCTTAGCTCTCTCCCTCTAAAATTGCCAATAGACCCAACTTCGGAATATTTTACTCTTAAGATGGACCAGACTGGATAGTCCATTACGTTCAAATTAGGCGAACCTCGCCAAAAGTCGAAACAGAAATTATGTCGACTGTGTTTATCGAATTGTTGGGCGGTTTACGGTTATATTACGGTTTGGACGAATCTGAAAGGAGTCAAAAGTGAATTCGGATGGTACTTTCTGTTTAGCACTAGGCGTTAGGTCCGTCATACGTATCTAAAGTATCCTTTCGGAGAGGTAAATTTCGGTTAGTTTAGTCAAGAAACTAGGGACACACATTTAGCTCTTTATCCAGACTCAGCTGTCTGAATTGAACGTGTTTTTGACGTCCAGTTTTGGCACTAGCACAGTGAGTCCACAAAGTGCAACGTTTTGGACAGTCAAATGACTAAAACTAAAAACGGATTGGGGGAAGGACCTGTTCTTAATATTCGATTTCTACGTTTTTTGGTGTGAATATTGTGAATCCTTTATCCCAACCTATTCTTCAATTTAGAATTTGACTTGGCCTTATTCCAGACTTTGAAACCCTACAAACGTATATTCCCCATTGCACAAAAACTTGTCAAGTGTCCTTATTCAAACCTTGGTGCTCTATATCGGGAGTCACAACACTTGACAGAGATTTTGACTGAGCGTCAAAACGATGTTACCATTTGGTTGCTGCCATTTTACAGACCTTGTAGATTTTTCTAAGAGAATTTAAAAGTAGCCTTAAAGGCGAGGAACCACATTATCGTGTGGGTATTGATATGAAAGCACGTCAGAGTGTCATGCCGGCCATTAGTGAGCCAGCAGATTGGGAGGGCAAATGAATGGCGTAAGCACGGAATTTTAAGTGTTTGCTGAGCTTGTGGCATGCTGGTTAGTTGAACAGTGGAAAAAAGGATAAATGAAATTCTGGAATTGTAAAATGGTTTTTTGATCAAAACAAGGGGGCACTATCTGTAGATTATTATTTTGATATGCCAATCAAGTAATAGTCCGAAATTTGTTATCTTCCTGCCCTTTTCTTTTTGATTGTTGATTGGCTTTTTATTCATAACTTTTCGCAGGTAAATATAGTAAAAAAACACCGAGGTCATATCCATAGGGTTGGCCATTCCATTAATGGTTTTCGGTGTTATAAACACGACATTCAAGAGAAATGTACCTCATCAAATATGACAATTTTTCGCCAAAAGTGACGTTCGTTTTCAGCCATTTCGATACTCCATTTGCTATAATTAAAAATATGTTATTCGGAAAGAATCGGAAAATGACCTGGATGAAGCCGGATAGACAAAAACTTTGAAGAGTTGAAATTGGAGCACGTTGTACTTGGAAGGTGGGGCGTGAGTAACGTATACTAAGTACTCCGAGTAAGAAGTTATGATATAATGGGTCGAAATGGAAATGGTCGAATGGGGTCGAAAAGAGAGTAATTTTATATAAATAGAAAAAGTAAAGAAATAAGTCGGGATACCGGAGGCTGGGCGCATATCCAAGACATCAATATTTTGTTAATTTTAAATAAATAAAAGTTGCCTATCCAAATTGAACTGACGCATCTTTACGTATTTCCACTTTACCCCGTGCATTAAGTCATTCAAATATGTACTTAAAGTAAATACCACTGGTACTAACGCACACACACACAAGTCTATCCTATTGGACACTGCCCGTAAACTTAATTAGCACATAAATGTACATACAAATGTTTGTCTGGAGTAATTGATACTGATATACAAATAACTAAAAAAAGCTAAAAAAGGAAAATTAAAATGACCCCATGGACCTCGCCGTTCATATAGTTTCACTTTATATGATGATGACACCTCTTAGAGTGCAATACATTTTCATGAAATGCAGAAGTTTCAATGCCAGTAACTTTGTTAATAATAGTTGGATTATTATCCCTTATACTAATGCCAAATCTTGTACTTTTAGCATGAAATTAAGGGGGGTTTTTGGGTAAATTTCTAAAATAAAGTAATATTATATTATTGACTTTATTTGAACAGATTTCGTGTAGATGCACCATTGTATTTTTTTTTTAGATTTTTCAGTTGGATGGGTTGTGAAAGACCTGTTTCACTTTTTGCTGCACACATTTTGAGCCCTCACTCCCCTATGTTTTACCCAATATCAGAAATAAGATCAATTTCGAAAATTACTAATCGGGCCCTTTCATTTTTGAAATCGCAAATGACCATATTCGAAGAAAAAAATGTACTCGCCCTTTCGCATTATGGGGAGTCAGCCTTCAAACTCAATAGAAAATGGCACCACTTGCCATATGTAAACGGGTCCACAGACCACACCTCCTCAACAAATTTCATGACAATTGGTTCAGTTTAAGTTTAAGTTGGTCGAAGAAATAGTTCTTCTAAAGTATCGCCAAAAAGGGACTCATTTATCTTTAATGCATATCCACGTTTTGAGTAAGCTTTGTTTCTTATCGCTGTCTAGAATTTCTCGAGGATTCTGAAAGTATGTAAAGTTAAGGAAATTTATGATCTACCGTGATATCATTGGCGGCAGCATAAATTTTGATGGCCCTGATTGCTGAAAATCTCACTAAACTCTGTTGACGATTTTTTTCTTTTCTCGCAGTATTGGAAATTTGAATTGCAGGCGTGAAATATTTAGATCCTATTTATTGCACGAAATTCCAGGTTGACGGAATTTAAGAATTGTAATTCCCAACTTGAGCTAAATCCTTTGAATTGCTCGTTATTATGACTAAGCTATGAATAAGCATATTAATGAATAATTTTTGGTAAAAGTACTCCTTGACTTAAGGATCTCCTCCTAAACTGCTTTCCTTTAACTCTCCGAAGATTACGGCGGAAAAGAAGTTTCAAATTTAGTATGAGAAGCCAAGTTGGGTGAGAATTTCAAAAGCCACTTCTTACTTTCAGCTGGGGCAAGGAGGTATCAAATGGTAATGCAATCGGTTGGCGTTTTATCTCGTTCTGATCGCGTATTCAAGATTCTAAGTTGCTCAAATCCACGGGGAGTACGTTTTAGGCCCCCCCTAAGAACCAGGCTCATATTTCCAAATTGAAGAGCTAATTGGCATACTAACACCTGCCGATGGACACTCTGTGGAGTTGCACTCACATAGATACGGTCGGTCGACAGGCACCAATGTTCCAAAGCTAGGTATAGCTCTGTCATTTTATTCGAAAGGTAGGTACCAGGTGGAACCAAAGGTATAGCAATTGAGATTGATATTGTATGGTTTGACGGAGTCCCATAGTTCCATATGCCCTATCTTACAGTTCAGGGCAAGCGACGATTTGTGGCGGAGCACCCGAAAAATGTGTGTGAATTTAAATTTGAGTTGCTAATTTTTCGCCTCTATGTGCCGCTTCCAGGTGAGCCTTTTTTTCGAAGTGTATTCCCAGATATTTAATATCACTTGATTGGGTTATAGCGATGTTGTTGCTTTCACTTGAGGACAACTTTCTTTTCACGTTGCTAAAGTTATTGGTACTCAATTCGGCTGGTTCCACCTTCACCCAGCATATCTGAAGCCAGTTTTCTATTTTCCTTAGATGCCGCTCGACTTGTAATGAAACTGTGATAGTTAGCCCGCTGTATGTAGATAAGATATAGTACAGGACGCAGCACACTCATTTTAGAAACGTCTCTGCTGATTTTATACTGTTCATTGAGAACACCTGGAATCTACGTTTCATTAAATACAAAGCTCATAGTTTATGGGGGCAATCAAGGGGCAGATGTGTTGAAGTGGGTTTGTAAGTTTAATGAAGGTAGGGGGAATTTCACGGACATAAATTTATAAAGGGGGGCTCCCCATACATATAACGGGGGGATGTAAAAATTTTTTTCATCAAATCATCAATCAATCAGTATTTTAACTTTGACGTGAATTGAAAAGTGCGCGACTAAAGAGTCAAAATGTATACACTTAAAGTGAGACAGGATTCATTTTCGGAAACTACCCAACCCAAAAATCTGAAAAAAATCAAGGTGGTGTGCTTAGATGAAATCTAGGCCTCAAAATGTGTCCCATTTCCATACCTGTTCAAATGCCTGCAAATGTTACTAATAGTATATTACCAACTTTTAGAAATTGACTGAAAAACCTCCTTAAGTTCATCCTAGGAGTACTAAATTTTACACCCGCATAGAGTGTCTCGTGTATCGTGCAGACGCGTGCTAAGTTTCATGGAAATCCAGCTATTAGTGTCAAAGTTATAACAGTTCAAACTTATCAATTTTGTGCGAATTTACCGGATACTAATAATAATAATAATAATCGTTGGCACAACATTCCATATTGGATCAGGGCCTTGAAGTGTGTTAGAGCACTTCATTCAAGACCGTAACCGTACACTACAGAACACTGTAGGAGGCAATGTGGTCAGCATAGGATACTAAGCCATACAAATAAGTGCTGACGTCGTAACCAATGAGAATAATTGACATTCTTGTGAAATATTGAAATTCCATTCATGAAGAATCTACATCTCTCCAGCCCTTTTTACACAAAACCTTATTAAAATCGGTTTACTGTCTGTCTGTCCGTCTGTCTATCTGTCTGTCTGACTGTCTTTTTTTTCGATGGAAGGTGCCACACGGTTATGTGAGACTCTTACTCACTAAAACCACCTCCTTCTCCTTCCACTCTCCCCGCGGGGCTGCCATTTGGTATTACGTCGCGGGGCTGGATCAGAATTTATTCTGCGCTCATGTCAACATTCGTGTTCCTCTCGCGTTCATTCTTTCGGATGACTTCCTCCTGCCTAAGCTTCTTTCCGATGGCTGTAATCACTTTTTCAACTTCGGTCCATATCCCCTTGGCTTTCACCATAAGTTCCATGATATTTTCGGGTGTAAAGTGCTCCCCGGTTGTAGCTTAAAATGTAGCCCTTTGGGCTTCGAATCTGGGACAGTGAAAAAAGACGTGTTCTGCGTCTTCCGGAATGTTTGCACACTGCGAATCTTCCGCCTCTCTGTCTGTCCGTCTGTAACACGCATTTTTCTCGGAGACGGTTGTAGCGATTGGCACCAAATTTGGTAGAAAGGGGGCAACTGTGAACGCTCACGCATATAGTGAGTTACATTCTTTTACGTCTAATTTAAGGGAAATACCCTCCATAGCGATACTTATTCAAATAAGGTAATAATAGTACACTACTATTATTTTTAGTAATTCACAGGAAAACCCCCCTTAACTTCACCCTAGAATCACGCAGCAATGTAGGCTACAGCATAGAGCATGATTCTGCCAAATTTGGTGAAAATCGCACTATTACTAACGAAGTTATACTAGGTCAAAACTGTCACTCCTCTGCAAATTCAAAACTATGAATGTCAGTATCACTTGAAAGTGGACATTTTCACATAATATATGCATATTTTACGTGCTACATGCTAATGGGACAAATGCACAATCAAATCTCTTTATAAAAGAAATACACAAAACCTTTCATACCTGAAGCATGTTTGTATCTGTTGTAGGTTAAGTTCATATTTGCTAATAATATAGGGTTGGGGACAAAGAAATGTTGTATTTGTGATGGAAATTTGACGCTTTATGTAACATACTTAGAATTATCCGATTTAAGTCAAATATGCGCCGTTTTGTTCGTAAACTTGTTGCTGTTTAGAAGGCAACTTCACTAACCCCCCCCCCCCCCCCCCGCACCTTATTTGCAAAAAACTTAGACAGCCAGTTTTCGCAAGCCTCTTTTGAGGCCAACTTAGTAGCACCAAGAGCGTTTTGCATGGACCGGAAGAGATGGTAATTGTTTGGTGCCAGGTCCGCACTATACGGTGGATGCGATAGGATATCCCATCCGAGCTCCCGTAACTTCTGGCGGGTCGTCAAAGATGTGTGAGGCCGAGCGTTGTCCTGGTGGAACACAACACCATTCCTATCGAGCAATTCTGGCCGCTTCTGGTCAATCGCCTGCTTCAAACGATGGAGTTGCTCACAGTAGAGAACCGAATTGAGGGTCTGGCCATAGTTGAGCAGTTCATAGTGCATGATTCCCTTCCAATCCCACCAAACACACAGCAAAACCTTCCCGATCGTCAATCTGGGTTTGGCGATGGTTTTAATCGGCTCGCCGCGCTACAACCACGATGTTTTTCACTTGAGGTTGTCGTACGTGATCCAATTTTCATCACCAGTCACCATCCGCTTCAAAAATGGGTCGAATTCGTTCCGTTCCAGCAGTGCATCGCAGGCGTTGATTCGATCCAAGAGATTTTTTTGCGTCAACTCGTGTGGCACCCAAACATCCAGCTTTTTTTGGAAACCAATCTTCTGTAAATGATTCCAAACGGTTTTATGGTCAATACCCAGTTCCTGCCCAATCGAGCGAATGCTCACATGTCGGTCTACTTGGATGATTTTGACGATTTTATCGGTTTCTATGACGATTGGCTTAAAAGTACGGGGTGTATCTTTGTCATCCACTACAGCAGAACGGAATCGATTGAATCAACGCTGTGCTGTGCCGATCCGATAAGTACAACACAAGGTATGTTGAAGTGTCGCCATCAATTGACAAAATACGACATTTCTTTTTCCCCAATCCAATATTAAACTCCGACTGTGAAACGTATGAGGTTGACTATTATCAATACAGTCCTTCCCATCGAATGATTTATTTAACTTGCTTTCTAAAAAATTGAGGGCGATTGCATTTTTAACTATGTGACTACTTTGACGGAACTGTCACTCATCGCTACTCACATCTTCTGTTTTGTTCCGTTCACAAGCGAGGTCGGCTCGTCATGATCGGTTTCGCCCTTTTTATTTTATCAAATGCATGATTTGGACGTAATCGCAAGGCTTTCAAATCCCCATCCATCGTATCAAGCAAACGTTGTTTCGGCTGGCCTTTTGGTCGTTTACCATCGACTTCGATGTTGTGGAATGCCATTTCGCCCAGGTTGCGTTAATGCGTGAAGAAATTTCATTACGCAGTTCTCCATTGGCTAATAGTATTGACCCAAGATATTTAAATCGCTCAGTTCTGGGCAGGTCACTGCGGCTAACAGAACTGAGCGATTTAAATATCTCGAGTCAATGCTTTCAGCCAATGAAGAATTGCGTTATGCTCCTCATATAGTGAAACACAAAACCTTTTATACCTGAAGCGTCAAGCTTCCGGTTTCCCGACTTGTTATATAATTGACAAAATCCAATATGAGTGCGAATTATATCGAACGTAAGTCGGCACTATTATCCGGGCCAAATGGAGAGTTGCTCTCCACTTCCACTTTTTTTAGTCCATGGACTCTTCGTTTTCGGCTTAGCACTCTGGAATTAACAAAACTGTGAGCCGTTTTTGTCTTTTATTTTTGTATGCTTGGGTACTAACCCCAAAAATAGGGGTCTGTTTTGTGCGGCCCGACATCAAGTGCATTCGGACTTAAAATCCTTCAATCCTCAACCAAAAAAAAAAATATCTAAATGTTTAGATTGATTTAAACCCTCCTCTTTTTCCTCATCCTCTTAAACAAGCTTGGTACCTTATTGTCCTATTATATTGGGATTGGTTTGTTTGAGGTGGCGCTTAATAAACGCTATGATGCGCCATTTTGATACCACAACTCCTAACTCCGCCTTATAACTAAAGGGGCAAAAGAAATAAAATCACCTCCGGCGGGTTTGAATTTTCAGATTCAGCCCTGCAGTACATAAAAGATAAGATAAAATAAACTCTCTTATCCTACAGTTTGAGACTGCCTTGAGGTCGTCAAAGAACAGACTCGCTGGTGTCCGTTGCCTAATTAGTTGGCCAATTTCAAAGTGTATGACTGTTTGCATCTCCTCTTCGCAACATCGGCAGTGCCTATTATAGGTCGTGCTGATTTTAGCGAATTCAAGACAGGTGCCTTATCTGAGATCAGCAGCTGGCAAATAATGCGAGTAGATTCTACTTCTCATAGTGGCTAGCGTGTTGTAGACTGTTTTCGTCGACGGGGTGTCAAGAGTAGAGTCTTGGCTGGCTAATTCGTCGTTCATTCTCCTCTGTATTTCTATATATGGAACTTGGAGAGAGAGACCGAAGATTCATCCCTGCATTGATTCGCCAGCTTGGGTGATCTTTAAGGCTTTGATTACGGGTTGACTTTCAGTCGAAATAATTGTTATCCTTAGAAGTCGCGTCCTACCTCAATTGTTGACAAGATTTCCATAAACTGCATTTTCAAAAACCCAAAAGAAATATCACTCTTTCGAAGCTGAAGATTTAAGGGTGATTTATTGGTGGTTGTAGGATCTCGTATCAAGAATATTTCAGTCTGCATTTCTTAGTATCTTAGCATACATTTTATCAGCTTAGTGGATATTTGGTGTTGTAGTTACGGAAAAGCTAAGTAGTTCTTCTTGAGAAACAATTTTTTTTTTGGGTAGGGTAGGTGAATGCATTTACGCACACAGTGTTGGACTCCCGATTCGGTACGTCGTCGGACTACCAACTAAACACCTCCCCATCGTCAGAGAGCTAGCCTGGAATCGTTTGTCACATTACTTCCCATCCCACCTTCCACAAGAAAAAAAAGTGTGGTGGGCGTCGTCCACAACTCCATTGCAAAACACACAATCCGGAGAACGCGCCTTTCCAATCTTGTGCAAGTAAGACTGAAAACTACCATGTCCACTTAAAAATTGGGTAAGGTAATAGTCAGTCTCACCATGCTTCCGATTCAGCCACGCACCTAAGTTGCCGATGAGCCGCGCAGGCCATCTGCCTCTAGTTTCATTTTGCGGAGAGAGCTGCCACTCGTCTAGAGTGTGTTGCCGTTCTTCGTAAGCAACCACCTCCCTTGGCTCCTCTCCCCTGCGCTTGTATATGACCTGACGCTCATTAGTAAGAAGGGCAACGGGGATCACTCCCGCGATCACCATCACGGCCGGTTCAGAGACAGTGCAGTGCGATACACCTCTTTGTTAAGAGCGCCAGCCCATACCTCTGCGCCGTAGAGCAGGACAGACTGCGTTGAACTCATCAGGAGACGTCGCCTGCTAGACATAGGACCCCCAATGTTTGCCATTAGCCTACTTAACGCCGAAACTCCAGCTGCAGCCTTGTTCGCTGCTGCTTTGATTTGCTCAAAAAAGCTCATCTTTGAGTTAAGAGTCAACCCGAGGCACTTTACCGCTGATTATCGACTCGCCGAACGATATGGGACGTGGGGTCGTAATTCTCTTTTTAGTCAGGATGACTACTTCGGTTTTTGTTTTGTGAGGGAGAATTAGCAATTAAGATTACCTTAGTGAACACGGGCTGAATTTTGAGCGGCTCTATAATTATTGGGGCCCATCAGTATCATTCTCAAAAGAAAACCATTCTTGGGAAGTTGGACTTAAAAGTTGATGAATTAAGCATTTCATTTTTGTTTTCCAATTTCCCGAAATTTTTCGGCTCATAAGCAAAATAGCTCTCAAAACCGAATGACTGCTCGGAAGTGATTTCCTATGTTATCTGTAATAAAACGACCCCCAATCTAGGTTTTTTGAGTCCTTCCCAATATGATTTTATTTCTTCCCATTCAACTAAACCGATTGGATTCGCTTCCACTTTTCCGTCGACTCTTTTCTTGTACCCATTGTTCAGCAATTACATATGCATTTGTTAATTTCCGTGCAACTGAAATAAAAACAGCGAACAACTTTAGGCCTATGAACGATTTAGAATTTGTACTGGCATAAAAGCTACTTTGGACTATCCATTCCACTTATCTGACTGGAAACTGGTGTTGAAGGCTCGGGTCTGCAGCATTTCAATGTCTCGGGGTCTCATTAGCGAATGAGTGACCAGCAACATAATTATATTGGACAAGCATGGATGGGTCGCGCCAATATTTGTGTAATTCGATCCATCGATCCCATACTATCAGCAAAAGCTTAACAAATTCAGTTGTTAACAGTCTTTTGATCATTCAACAATTATCGAATCTAGAACTTCCGAAGAGTTATTGGGGGGATCCTCAAATAGTTGGTGCTTTTGTTAGATTTCGGTTAATTGTTTAATGGTGGAAGTGAGTGCGTGTGGGTTGTGTTATTCTATTGAAAAGTCGATGCATTGCTGAATAGAGGTTGCTATTCCAAGACAGGAAGGAAGTCTCGGGAGTCGCCCAATACCTGATTGGGTTCGGGTCATAATATCTACGAGCATCTCTTTCCAGTTTAAATATATTTTAGATAGATTGCATTTCGTAAACAGCACGTGCACCATTTTTCATTGATCTGGACTGAGAAAGGGTTTTTTTTAATCACATATGATCGATAAAGATACATTTTTTTTGTCGACCCATATAATTTTATTTTTGATGATATAACATGCATATCTAAAAATGTTTGGAAGTTTTAACCAAAGAAAAGTCCCTTTAGATAGTGAAAGTCGCGGCAGTTGTTCTTGAACTAAAAGTTAGTCAAAATACCCCCCTTTGTTCTAGCAGACTAACCTTTTTCAAAGTAAAATGAACAAAGTAAATCCGTGGCAGCCTTATCGACTAATTTATTGTGTTTTCGTCAAGTAAATTCAACCTTTTCTAATCAATTTTACCGATCTTTTGCGGAACTTGGGACTGAATAGAAAATCTCGCTCAACTGAATTTATGGTGCTTACGACACTCACCTTCAGTTTATGGTTTTAGGAACTTCATTTTCAATTTTTGACACCTCAGGATTGATCATTTGTTTGTTCGGCCGAAAATGTAAATAAAGGAGAAATTTTAACATTGTTAAATTTCGCATCGACTTTCTCCTATAGTGTGGGAGTTAACGGTTTGTCATAAATTTCTTACAAGCTTGTGGACGATGCAAAATCGTTATATTTAAATATCCTCAAAGCTCAGTTTCGATAGCAACTTGCTTTCCGAAATGCAAGTACTATAGGGACAAAGCACATTACAAAGAGGAGGTGGTTAGTTTCTAAATATTTTGGGATGATTTCCTGAAATTTGGTTTCATTTTTTTCCTTTAAACTCTAGAGCCTTAAAAATAAGTAACTGCTCGCTTGCTGAGGCTCATCACAAACGTACGCCTGGGACTTATATACTTTCAAATTGACGTTATGACCTTATTCGAACATTCTAGTCGAAGAACAGAATGACAGCAGGGGGGGGGGAGGGGTGGCTTTTTTTATTGTCATCAATATTTTATCATCAGAGGGTGCTCGGTGCAACAGTTTGCTATTCTCCGTTTATATATTTTCAAGGATTTGAAGGAAGACAAAACTCCCTTGAATTTACTTCCGTGTCAGAGAAGACTTAATCTGTCGCCTCACAGGGCAGGGTTAAAAATCAAAAAAGTGTAAAAGTTAATTGTGCATATCTGAAAAAGTGACTGTCGATATGCTGAGGTGAAAACTGCATCTAAAGTGAAAGCGAATTATCGATTTTTCAATCAAGACTGCAAGCTGGCATTTGTGTTGAAAAGCTTTCTAACCAGAAGTGCAGAGATTGCATTATCATCTGAATATAAGGAATGGACCATTTTCTAGGGAGTTTTGGAATGTGTCTCCTTCATTGTGAAAAAGTGTCGTCGCAGTTTTTGTTTTCTTCTATAATTTTATTATCTGCTAAGTCGTTTCTGGTGGTGATGCTTATAACTTTCCTAAATTTCGAGAGAGGTAAAGACGAAATGGATCAACATTGTAAGTTCAAAAAACACTCATCGTATCGACAACAGCGGCAGCGATTTTCACAAAGTGCGTGCTTGGGATTCGCATCAATGATTGTGAGGCTTTTCTTGTTCCCGTAATTTTAAGGTACAGTTTCTCAATGTTCATATACATACATGGGTCTGTGAAGTGAGCCTTGCCAGCTAATTAATCGGAAATGAGAAGGAATTGATTAAATGCAATTTCACATACCTAGGTGTTGTCGTAAATTTGTAAAATTTTGATTCATGAATTTTTCTTTTTATTGCATTACGTTAATTTTTGGACCTTTCTACTACATAGAAAATAACAAAAATCGATAAAATCTTAAATCTAAAAAACAGTCTACATCCTTCACCACCTTTCGGGAATATAGAATAGTTGGCAGCTAATTATTATTATTTTATTATTTTTATCAAAACTAAATATATCAATAAATAAATCATGAAGCCAAGAAATTTTTCTTCTTTATGCGATGGTAACGAATTTTATGCGATAATTTCCTGGCTAAGCTACTTCGATGTGAAGCAAATTTATCAAAGTATGTTAACTTCGGCCGATTAATTTCGTCGTTTATTTGTAATATCCCCAAGTCACGGTGAATTTTGTAGTTTCTGATGTACCACGGCGCGGAAGTAATTGTTCTCAATATCTTAGACTGCATTTTTTAAAGGGTTTTAATATTTGAAGTGCGAGAAGAAGAGGAAGTTGTGCACCATAAGTCCAGATTGGCTTTATAACTGGTTTATATATCAGCCCTTTGAATTTCAAGGGTAGCTTGGAGAATTTGTTGAGTAGCCAGTGCAGGTTTTTGAACCTTAGACTGGACTGAGTTTTTTTGGCCTCAATATATTTTTTCCAAGTAAGCCTTCTGTCTAGGTGTATTTCTAGGTATTTTACCTCCTTAGACTGAGCAATGAATACGCTGTTAAGCTCCCCAGTTAAGCTTCGTTCGTTTCTCCAATGTGAAAGTGACATGACTACATTTTCTTTCGTTCACTTTGATTCTCCAGCGGACCAACCATTGCTGAACCACTTTCATGTGACTCTCGAGGTCTCGAGATGCAACACTAGGATTTGAGTGTGTGCAGAGTATCGCCGTATCGTCAGCGAAGGTAGAAGTAAATAGGCTCTCGTTTGTGGGCAAATTTGCAGTATATTTCAAATAAAGCAGAGGGCTTAGGACACTATCTTCGGATACTTCCGCTTTGATGTTACATTCTCGTGATGTGAAAGTTTTTTGTTTAATAACAAGTCTCGTGTCAGTTAGATACGATTCGAGAATTTTATGGGTATTCGTAGGTAGCTTTTCCTTGTTTTTGTAAATAAGACCTTCATGCCAAATGCTTGCGCAACGCCAAGGAATACGGCCGAGTAATACTTTCTACGTTCCAAAGCACAGCTTATCACGGAGACTAGTCCATGAACTTGTTCAACAGTTCCATGTTTTCTTCTGAATCCGAACTGGTAAGAAGGAATAATCCCCTTTTCGTCCAAGTGTTGTAACTTGAATAGTAGAAGTTTCTCGAATAGCTTCCATAGTGAGGGAAGCAGGCTTATCGGTCTGTAGGGCGTGATAAGCGTAGGATCTTTACCTTCCTTCGGAATCATCGCTATTTGCGAAAATTTCCAACATTTCTAAAAGTAGCTAAGGTGTAAGATTGCATTGAATATATATATCAGTTGAGTGAATGCAGATCTTGGCAGTTCTTGGATTATTTTGCCCGTAAGGTCGAAACCAGGAGCCTTTTTCGGGGTCAATGTGGTCTTACGAGAATCTTAAGACTTCGAAAATTTTGGAAGGAATTGGTTGGTGTGCATCGAAAGTGATAATTCTTTCTCTGCTATATGTGGGTTCGGTTGGAAAACGCCTTTCAAGTGTTGAGCAAAGATTAAACCTTTCCCAGCATCATTCCTCGCCCAACTGCCGTCCAACAATCGGATTGGTGATTCGCGCAGGATTTTAATATTGAGCTTCTTCACAGCTCTCCAAGGGGAATAATTCGTGGTCGGTGTTAGATTTTCAAGGAAGCACTTCAGATCTTTATGTTTCTCCTTTTTAAGGTTTTGTGTAAAATAAAACCTTATTAAAATCTGCCTGTCTGTCTGTTGGACTGTTTGTCTGTCTGTTTGTCCGTTACACGGATTTTTCTCGGAGACGGCTATAGCGGTATATAGTAAGCTACATGCTTCTACGTTGGATTTAAGGGGGGTCCCCATATATGCAAAAGGAGTGTGTAATTTTTTTTCACCAAATATAGTTATGTGGGGTATCAAATGGAAAGTCTCGGTTAGTATTTTCCGAAACGCAGCCTAATTTTGACATCTGATGGAAACGTGGGGAGTGCGGGGGGTCGAAAGTGATCATTTCTTTCACGGACCCTTTCTCAGAAACTACCCAATCGAACAATCTTTGAAAAAAAACTAAGGGGCTGCCACTATATGGTGTCTAGGCTCCGAAATACCCTTCGTACCGATATCTACTCAAAAGAAGTTAATAATCGTATGTAACTACAATTTTTAGTAATTGACTGGACCCTTAAATTCATCCTAGAATCATGAAATCAGCAATGTAGGCTATAGTATAGAGCATGATCCTGCCAGGTTTGGTGGAAATCGCACTATTACTAACAAAGTTATAACAGCTCAAAATTGCCCATTTTGTGCAAAATTTTCACGCGAAAGTGGATATTTTCACATAATATATGCATATATTACGTGATAGGTTCTAATGGGACAAATGCACACTCAAATGGCTTTATGAAAGAAATACACAAAACCTTTTATACCTGAAGCGTCCAGCTTCCGGTTTTCCAAATTGTTCAATGTTTTTTGTACCTTCTTTCCGCTGTCAGATTCCTTTTCGAGTTCGGCGATCTAAACTGTTGCCTTTCACGTCTCAGTCTCGTTTTTCTCCTTAAAAACTGGTCTAATATTTTTGAAAACTTTGGATGATCTGAAACTGCACATTGGGACTTCGGTGTTGCATACAGGGCAGCTGATGTTAATACTTCAGTGAACCAATGTACAGAATGGTCGAGTCCGATGTTTGATTTCAAGGACACATTTGCTTTTGAATGCGAAAAGATATATTCCCGATACCTAAGTCAATCAGTTTTCTTTGTTGTCAGTTTGGTAGATTTGGCAGGGATTGGTTGTAGATTTGAAAAGAGCAGGGTTGCACAGATAGTTGTTTTTTTATATTTCTCGTTATACCAAAGTCGATAAGATCGGGGATTTTACGGCGATCAGTTGGCCACTCGATAATACATCGAGTTCTCAGTTCGTCGATATAGCTGGCAGCCCGGAGAGTTCTGCCTCCAGCTACAATAAATATTCTACCAAGGGAACTAAAGTAGCTTACAAACTGTTCTGCAAAGATGGTAAATCTTGGAGGGCAGTATACAGCAGAAATTTTAACCGGAACCCCCCATTCTACTACGCATATAGATGTGGCTTGCCTATAGTCCTTAGCACGTGTTCCATTACGTAATGCTTTACTGGGTTTTTAATGAGGATTCCTGAACCTCCATGACCTTTCCCATCAAAGTACTAAGTATCATAAAATTATATTTGTCGGTGAGATGAGTCTCCGATGTAAGGAGCATGCTGATCCCACTGTTGAAAACGAATACTTGTAATTCAATTTTATGTTGGCTAATACCATTCACATTTCAATAGCAGATTGTAGCAGAGCTCATTTTTTTGCGAGAAGGGTTTAGAGAATCGGCGTCTGGTTTCGCAGCAGTTCTTGCATCCTGTTTTGCATTCATGCCGTAAATTGGTTCATGCTTTTAATGAGTTATACCATTATAGATTCTAAATTAGTTCCTGATTGGGTACGCTGTGTTGATTCGGGACAAGACGAATTTCACAGCATCAGCACAAGACAAGGTCGACTGGGTTTTAGTAGGCACAATTCTGTTTGGAGCGCAGGGAACAGTGTTATTTTTTCGGTCGTATGTATGAGGAATGAAAAATTCACTATTTGGCATTAAAAAATAAAATTTGTCTTTTTCTTTCAGTAGAAATAGGGTTTGCATTTAGATCGCCTTTTGCTTCGCGTAATAGTTCCACAACTGCCTTTGAAGGGTCTTTTGGTTGGTGGTCGGGTTCTTTGACTCACTTCAACGTACACCGGGCATCCTCTGTAATTCGCAGTGTGGTTGTTCCCGTAGTTACCACAATTTTGGCTGAGGAATCTTCCTTGTCTAATGGCCATTTAGCTGTGGGAAGAAGGTCACCGCATATGACGCCTACACTTGGAAGTTTACAGTATGATTTGGTGTGTCCGAACTCTTGATAATTAAGGCATTGTATAGGCCCTATTCGTTTCTTCTGTTCCTTAACTGTTATCCTCTGATGTCAAAGGTAACGCAAGCTATAACTCACATCATGCATTCCAAAAACCACGTTATCGTTATCGATATTGAGGTATTAAATCTACAAACAACGAATTGAAAGAAGCAACTCGAAATAATGTTGCTAATATGCTCTCATGCAACAAATCTGGCCTCAAAGAACTAAGGAAAGCGTAAAAACAAAAAAAAAAACATAAAAGGAATGACTATTCGACATGAAACCCTTCTTTGCATCTCGGTGAAAATATGGTCAGCGTATCTTTTGTTCAGCCTTTGTACCTTTCAAAATAGGATTCGGCTCCCCTTGATCGGTTTCACCATTTTCCTCTGTCAAGGCCGCATTTGGATGAAGTCGGGAGGCTTTCAAATGACTATTCAGCGTATCCAGCCACTGTTGTTGACCGGTGCAAACCCATATCGATCGCGGATTTCCTAATTTTGGATGTGATCAAAGCGTTAGATTTTGCTCAGATACACCGATCACAAAGAACGCCACTTGTGGAACTATTGCGTGAAACAATTCCATTACGCAGTTCACCATTGGCTGATACGTAGAGCAATTGAATCCAACGTGCGAGTTCTTTTGGCATGGCAGACGATCAAATGTCTTCTCTAGATCCAGAAATACAATGTAAAGAGAGGCGTATTTCTCCGGGTAGCGTGTGTTGCATCAGTAGTTTCTCAGTTTTTGACAAACCCGGATTGATTCATGGTTATTTGAACGATGTCCCGAATACAGCTATCAAGAATTCGTTCAAAAATGTTCATGCGTAAAAGCTTCGATTTCGACGAACAAATAGAAAGGACAATGTCCAATTTAGCATTACAGTCCTGATGCTTTCTTTCTTAAGACTCGTTAAACTTTCTGCCTACAGATATTGTCCCCTCCTTCCATAATTATTTTCCGACCGGGGAATGATGTTGGGGATACATCCTAAAACTGATATTGTTGATTAGCACCATTTTGGAAAATCGAAATCGCTCTGTTCACTCGATTCTGTCCAAAATAATTATACATGAACTACAGAGGCCAAAGGTTTATTTCGCAATCCTAAGAAGGTTCTTTGGCATCTCTCCCCATAACCCATTGAAACAAGGGTACAATGAAGGCTACCGGAAGATCTAGTTTAGTGCTATAAAATACGTGTCGCATTAACATCTCGAATGAATAATCGGAGGGGGACAATCGTGGTGCAATAGATACAAGCAGAACGTAATATTTTGGACATTGGAGGTAATGCGTGTTCGGTAACTCACAACTAGTAAGTCTTCAAAATAATTTTCAACTTGCCAGCAAGTTAAATCAAACCAAAATCTTTCATCTTCTGGCTGAGGACATTCGAAATGAGGAGTTCCAGAGATACACTGCATACCCACCTCCTCAGTAAACTCAGCAAAGAAGTTGGAAGATTGGTTACATTGTCTGCTTAACAACGTTTTTCCAATTTTTTTCCCTGCGGTACTATCTTGCTCAGCCGTATTAATTGAAAGATTGAGAATTTGCCTCTATAAGTCAGGTCTCAGTTCACAGAGTGGCACCAATCTTTCTTCTATTAACCAATGTTTCAGCCAATCGGTGAGATAAAGTACAGATTCATGATAGGTGTGGAAATTCTAAAATGGATATTGCATGCAAACTCGCATTAGCTCAAGGATATCCTAGCCCTCTTGAGGGCCCTTAAATTGATGCCTAAAAGTCTAAGTCTGATTTGCCCGACAGTTCGATGGCACCTCAATACCAGCCTGCTACTTTGTACCTAAAGAGGATATATGCATAAGTAAATAACAAGTTGTTAGTGTCGTGGGGATGTTTTGTGATGTGGCCACAGTCGTAAAGAGAAAATTCAGGCCCGGGGTGAAAATTATGCGGAAAATGAGCTCGGGGTAAAAATTGTACGGTTCTGGGGGAAAAAATTATGGCAGCCCGCTGTTTTTCCATTAAAATTTTTATTTCGTCCGCCGGAAAATTCCGTGGCCGGGGGGTATTTCTTCCTCCTTTCCACCCCCCGTCTTGTCAGACCTGGATGTGACGCATTGGTTGTGTGTTGGAGTTCAGAGATTGGAATTCAGCTAAACTCACTCGAACCAAATTCTGAAACGATGAAGTGGTGTAGGCACTCCTCGTCCCTGCATCCTGCGTGGGGGAAACATACCAACTCATAAATTACCTAGGAAAATAACAATAATATAACCTGAAAACGTAAGTAGACCTGAATGGAAAATTAAAAATCGAGAAAAAAAAATACCAAAGTAAACGAAAAGCTTTAATAAACGAAAGCAAGCATATTCGAAAAAAGCAAATGAAATTGACTTCTGAGGACTTCTTCACTGCTAATTCCTCTCCATGTTCAACAACTAAGATTCCGGTGGGGACACAAAGGCGGGTTCAATCCTAAAAATTTCACATGGAATGTGCATAAAAAGTCTGCACAGGAAGCGTTTACGTTGGTGTTGGCTTTTGACAAGTCGATACAGTGTTTTCTCGCCGTCCCGAGTATCCAGTTTATCATGAAGATCTTTATAACATACCGCTTGGGTAACAGCTATGGCGTTCTTTACTTCTTCATTGGGATTATTGTAAATTTATCAGTTGGGCAGTGTTTTATCGTCAAGAAACTTATGGTAAAAATGGGAATTCTCACGGACCTTCATTTGGAAATCGTCATTTCAAGTATCACGATCGACAAAACGCTTACAAGTCTTGGATGTGGATTGTGGATTGTGTTTTCAGCCTTACTTTACCATCGCTCGACATTCGTAATGGTCGGCAACCGCGTACGTGAGTCAATTTTTCTATTTCCGAAATATCCACCATTGAATTGGTGGCTGGCCAGTATGTTCCTCGCGCAAGGCAGCAATCAAAAGAGATGCGATGGCATACACCTGTTACCATCTACCTTTTCACCCACATTATCATTAAGATATAGTCAGCAGCGTCCGCCTTCTATGTTGTAGCTTTTGGCAACCCACCATTGAGTTTTTTGTAGAGCGCAAATGTCAAAATGCATCTTCAAGATGGCTCTTACGATTTAATCCGTCTCTCAGTGAGGGTATCAATATTTAGCGTGCAGATACTTATTTGTGGCCGTCCATGTGTTAAAAACCCTTGCTGATTTTCCGCAGGACTAGGACTCGTGAACGCCCTAGTATTTCTGCGAGGCTTTGTAATCAATGGCGCAATCATTTTTGACGCGAATGCGTTTTCTTTGTCGACCTGTCTCGGGACCGGTCGTCAAGGAAGATGAGTGACTTCAATTATAATTTATCTATCTCATTCGTATTAGTGGCATTGAACTTCGATTCAGTTGGGATGCAGTCGCCTTGTGCTTGGATATTTCGTTGAGGACTGTCTTATATATGAGGACAGGAGGAATTTGGAATCAACATATATTGAAAAGAAATACAGCACAACAGTTCCGTTTGAGGAAACTTATTTACTGCAATTGGAACTGGCCTTACAGTTTTCCCTTCTTACCGTGTCTACCACGATTGTGATCGAGTCTCCAAATACGTGGGTGGACTCTTTTCGACCTAAGTGGTCATTGACGTGCCATCAAAATGCGACCTCCGATTCCAGGGATAATTTGTCGCTAAGTCTCTCTTGTGCTGTTTTATGACAAAAGCACGACTGACCATTATTATTATTCCGGAACGCGATAGTTTTCTTCATTTTTGTCTGCCCCGTATCATTGGATTATCCTTTGAATGAATCAAAGTGCATGGAATTAAATTATTGAGAGCTGAAGGAAGAAATTGTTGCGTTGGCATTGAAAAATAGAGATGGTTGTATTTTTGGTCATTCTCTCAATAGAAATTAATCTTTTCTGGTACTATTTTTCCAGTTTGCGAATCAATAATAAATTGCGATCTAATTTGTACACGTTTAGATTCTGTGTCACATTCCAAATGTCTCACAAAAAGTTCTACAAACCTGAGAAGAGTGGTCTTAATTTTTATTGCCAATAAATCTTAATATATGGTTCTAATCAAATAAATGAAATACGTTTTTTATGAAAGGTTTCTGGATTTTAATTTTATTATAGGTAAGAAGAGGTTAACTCTGTGCTTGTAAATGACTAATGAATGCGTACAATTTGTTAATGATCAATAATTTTATTACAAACTGCCCATTTTTAAGCAAATGAAGATATCAAATTTTAGAATGTTTTGTATGTTACGTACGTTAGAAACTCATGGGAACCGAACAAAATTTGAATGTGTAATATTTTGGAATAACACGGTCGTTTGTCGCTTTTAATTGGTTTATGGTGATTTATTGAGAAAATAGCTTAATAGATATTTTGTTTTTGAATTATATTCCTAAGGATATTTGAAAATGCAAGCAAATAAGTGGTTGAATTTTGAAAATCTTCCTGTGTATTTTTAAGTATCTTGAATTGCAAATCTTGTATCTAAAGTTTCCACTCTTGCAGATTCAAGGTTATTATTGCAAATTAAGCTACGAAGCGGAACAAGTTGGAATGTTTTTAATATTCAAGAACCCAATCGACTATTAAAAATCTCATAAATCAAAGTAAGTCAACTTTGAAGGAAATCAACTAAAATCCAAGATGGCAAGGTTTGGATGAAAAGAATTATTCTAAATGTACGTCATGAATTAAAAAGAAGTAAGTGTCTAGGCAAATTCATTTTATTGAGGATCATTTTTTCAAACTGCCTCAATTGGTGCCATAAACCTCTTAAGTTATAAAGTTTCATAAAACTGTAAAGAGTAGCCGAATTGCTTTATGAGGAATATTCGATCGAGGATTGTTACAAAATTGGTCCAATAATATTTAAATCCAACTTGAGTAAAGTAGCTTCAGGTTTATTTTTACAATTCCCGAAAGATGTTGACCGTGAAAGTCCACATTAAATTATTGCGATTCTAAAGATTCTTAATAGGGTCCTCATTGTGGTTAGCTTAATTGGTGAATTAGACCTGAAGAACGTGCTACTGTTTTAAGTGCTGCTGTAAATGGGTATACATTGTCGATTAGGACACTGGAAACGGTGAAATTCGTTCGAAGCTGACAGTCAAATAATTCAAAGTAAAGGGGTAGTGCAGCCAGCTCAAAATAGTAATTTGTGATCTGATAACAGTGATAGAATGCGGGGAATGCAGCGAACTATTTTCCAAGCGATTGCAGCACTTGTTATGTTGGATTTAACGGGGACGGTGGAATAAAGATGATTGTGAGAGAGGGATTTTGCGAGCATCAACTGAAAAACTGCTCATGATATGCATACGTTCTAAAATCATAAAATTCCCCATGAGGCAAGTAACAACGGAACCAAGGAATTAGAGTACCTCTAATGTAGTGCCAAAGCTACCACGCAAGGCTGCTGTTAAAATCTAGAGAGGAGGGGGATCTGGGATTCTGTCCTACTAAACACCAGTTCTAATTCTCCATCCTCATGTTTCAAGCATCAGGAACGGGAGTATGCGCCTGTTGGCCTTACCTTCCTCGGCCTGAAATGATTATCTTGAACAATTCGGCGAATCATTTAACACAAATCGATACAAGATTTCCATTTGGATCAGCCTCCGTGACATATGGGGGGTGTCGGGTGTCGGGGTCATTGGTTTTTAGCTGGCTCTACTAGTGCCAGTAATTGTGCAATGCAGATACGCGCGTTGAAATCAAAACACACTCAAACAAGGCAAAGGTTTCTCTGTATTTCGGGCGATTGTAACTCATGGCACACTTTTCTCGCCGGTCCCCCACTCCCGTGGCGTGTTCCGCAAAGTGGACAGATCCGCGCCATCTATTCGTTCGCATTCGCAACATTCGAAATAAATTTCGAATGCCGCGAATCCTGCCGCGCCACAGGTTCAAGGAAATTGTGCTTTGAACTAAAGGGTAAACACACTATCATATTTCAGGCGGAAATATACGCCGTAGACAGATGTTCCTCCTTCAACCTCGAAAGGAACTATAGCGGACAGAACATTGCTATTCTGACTGACAGTTACGCGGCGATCAAGGCACTTAGGTCCAAACAGGTGAACTCTAATCTGGTATGGGAACGCCTTGAGAGACCAAATACGCACGGCTCGCACAATATGGTCTCGATACTGTGGGTTTCATGTCATGTTAGGTTTGAAGGCAATGAGGCAGCGGACGAACTGGGGCAGGAACGCCTCTACACTTTTCTATGAAATTGCAAACGGGTTCGTGGCTATGTCATTAAAAAAATGAAGAGGAACGACTGGGGAACTATGCTGGGCGAACTTACCAGGAATGGAGCAGTTCAGGGTTCTTATGGGGGCATATGAACCTAGGTGCACAAAGGAATGCTTAAACCTCACCAAGAAGAACCTCCGGATTATGGTTTTAATACTCACTGGCTACTGGTGACTTAACTATCACCTGGGGAAGCTAGGGATATCTATGGACTCTGCCTGCAAGTTCTGTATGGATGGTGATGAAACCTCCATACACGTTTTGGGACTGTGTCCGGGCAAGTAGCAAAGTAGCTTGATAGTAGGGAATATATTAAAATTCCTGACGATTATAGGCTTGCTTGACATATTATAGTTAATAGCTAGGGTATAACCAGTAAAAGGGGCACAATAGTTTTTTTTAGCAGTGCAGCTTCCCTTAACATAATCATAAGAATGGGCCTCTGTGCCCTGTGATAAATTTCGTATTTCCATTTGATCCCTTCTATAATACAGTGGAATCCCGGCAATTCGTATATCGTGTTATCATGTTTCGTATTTCCGACTAATTCGTAAAAATTTGCCGGTGCCCAGAATTAATTTTCTTTATATTGCCCTGCCCATAATTGGTAATCGCGATATTTCGTCCCGAGTAGGCAGCCCCTTGACGATATAAATTATGGGGATTCTACTGGGTGAAACCACCAGAAAATTGTTTGAAATAATTAGACGGTTTTTGCTTTTTCGCTAGTGTTTTTATTTTGTAAGTCAACTGGCATATTGCCTACTATAGCTAATGGTGCCTCTTATGTCTTCAAGCTAGTGAACCTTCATGGTAAATTGATTCTATCTTTTATCGATTTTGCAATATTTATTGGATATATTATTGTGGATCTCATCATTCCAGCTATGAGGAATCCCGGGTTGAGTTTTGGTGCATTGGCAATATTCTTGCAAGCGCCACAGTGGCATTGACCGCCTTTTGAAATGCATATTCCAAGTACTGCCTTGAAGCTCATCTTAGTTAGTGTCGGTCATCCTACTCAGATATACATTTGATATCCGGCTTCGAGGAGATTACTGACTTCAATTTTCATAGTATTCTTCTTGCTAGCTGCTTCGTGGTGACAACTTCTACCAAATCATATTCGGAACAGAAATCCGCGACCTCTCCTAAGGTGGGAATCATAAGAACTCCTACGCTACTCACAGTTGTCCGGATGAGCCTTCCATCATGCATTAAACATGCCCACGTACCATTTGGGGTCGGTCTTGACAGCCAGTTTAAGGGTTTTGTTAGGCACAGCAGCTAAGCTGGGAGCTTTGCTTTCCCCGATTCCGCTGCAAATGTTCACAAGTTCACCTTCAGTTATTGCAAGTGTGGTGAAGACATCTAGCGCTACTCTTCATTTTTTTTGAGGTTTTCTTCTTGTGGAAGGGGGAGTATCGCCATTGCATTTAGAAAGAGAGCGCGGTCTAGACTCCATTCTCTGACTTCGGAACGCGTTCTTATCATCGATAGCATCTGCATGAGTGCTGGAACTATATTTCCCTCCTTCCCTCTTTTACGAGAAAAAAATTAAGAAAAATATATTCATAACAACGTTGTACCTAGCCCTTCAGGGATTAAGATTTGCCTCTGCGAAGAAACACCTGGTAGGGCTTGTTACTTCCTGATCTTATTATTCCACCAATTTTTTGGTAGCTTATTCATTGCTCCTCGTAGCTCTGCATGCCTCCGTTATGCTTTGTTATTTACCCTGCATTTCCGGTAGTCATACCTTGGATTGTTGGACTACCTCTACATATTTATCCTCCTCATACTCTTTCGATGATCACTTCGGCTTCCATCATTTATTTTTCGATCCATTTTGGGTTTGGACAATTTTTTGTTTGGTATTTTCTGTGAGTGAAATGCTTATTAATAAACGAGATAAATTTTCTCACTAATATACAAACCTGTGCTACATGACGCTAGTTGACATTCTCTTTAAGTTAGTTGTTTGAGGGATATTTACTCTTTGAATCGAAACGACTCAAGCTATTCTGACCTTAGCAACAGCGAGCAATTTAAGTTCCACTTCTGCTGTTGCTGTGGATCTGATTAATTTTAGTCCCATAGTATTTCCTGCTCAACGCCGGCCACCCCAGAATAGAGCCGTACGTTAGACGGACTACCGGTGTGTACATCCAAATATCCAACCTTGACCGAGGGCTCCATTTCGTCACGCTGGCCTTCTTGCAGGCGTTGGATTTGTTTGTTGTTTGGACTTCAATTTAGCTTACGATTCAGAGTCACACCCAGATACTTTAGAATTATGGAACGTGACAATCTTCACCCATCTAGTGACAGGGGGTGGCATTCGGATATTTTTGTCTTGGTTGTTTTGATTAGATTTATGCTGATTGCGCTTCTAACAGTTCATATGCCCATCTTTTTTAACGCGCTCTTCATAATCCCGATGATAACATAACAACATCCGGTACCTCAATATCACTAAGTCCTCGTCATGTGCCACCTTTCTGCGCTTCGTTTCTGAATGCGTTCTTCTGTTCAGAGTATAGGGCGTCCACACAGTCTTAGGTTTCAATGAGATTCTGCGTCAGTTTCATTACCATCACACTTAATGCTGTGCAAGTGATGAGCCTACAGCAGCGGGGACAGCGCGAATATGAACATTATCTTGGATGTGACGGATGACGACCGGGATTCGAACCTGGAGTAACGAGATCGAGATGCTGACGCGCAGCCATCTCGACCCTTGCATCCATCGTTGCTGAATGCTCCCTCTACATACAGGAAAACGACCGTGCTAATTACCTCGCGAAGAGCAGCCTCTGTTTTTGGGGTAGGCATACTGAATTATTTGGGAAAGGGTGACCGCTCCATGAAAGTCCTTAAAATGGCGCAAGCGGGGCTGATTGGGCGAAAGTCCTTTGCGGACTTATGACTGGGCTTGGCTGCTTTTGGTATTAAAACCACGAGCGCACGTTGCGAGGAGTATAATACAATTCTGATAAATCTCTACAAGCGACGGAACAATCCTTTCTTGTTGTTTCTCGAACATGACTGGCATTATGTCGTCTGGGACTCAAGATTTACATAAAGAAGCGGATTTTATCCTCGGTGATAACCGATTCGATATTCCTCAATGGCTGTTGCTGTATAACCTTCTAACAGGGTTCTGTTCTCTGGCCAGAATCAAAGTCCTGACAATACTCCAGTTAGGGACGTTGCATGGCAGGTCTGATGGCCGATTGATACCGCTTAAGGTAGCCTGCTAGTTTTTATTGAGGTAGCAGATATTGAAGACCTTCTTGATCATTTTCCTGAAATTAGACGTCTTCTTACTGTATTTTCCTGGGCATTTAACTCTAAAGGTAATTTCAAACGTCTTCTCTAGAGCCCCGATCTTTGAAACCAGCTCATCTAAGGTGCGGTTAGTGTATTGCTTCTGTTACATACCGATAGGTTTCTGTTGATTTTCTGATTTGATTTTCGAATTATCCTAAGGCGTGTGCTCACCTTGGCAATTTGACTACGATTATGTCGCTGGAACTTAGATTCGGACCCAAAAAGAAATGCGTCTTCCTAGGGGAGATACACGCTTTAGGGGTACTCTAATCAGTGCTGTGAAATAAATTGTAATATTTGTTTTGGAGCTCTTTGATGAATCGCCTCTTCCCATTCGAGACTCTTGTATTAGTGCGATGTCGATGTCTTTCTTACGGAGAAGGAAAAGAAGGCTGAGGCGCACTTCAAGTGTTGTAGATTTATTTGCACTACAATCAGCATGGTCTGCTTATTTAGGGAGCATTGATCGTCGTCGATCCTTGCTTCGTCCAAAAGCTTGTCGGCAGCATCGATTGGGTCCAAGTCGTTGCTCATGTTTGCGTTCCTGACTTCGAACAGCACTTTGTAGCCTGCCTTTGGTAATGCCACTGATTTCCAGACACTACATTTGCGCGAAGTGAGAAAGGTTGTCTGTTTGGCTGACGCTCCCCCTCCTTGATTGCCACCCAGTCATCTATGAGGTTCTAGGGACAGACAGGCTTGAACTTTTTCATGCGGATCTTCAACAACCAGATGCGAGCAGCTTGTCCTCCGAGAAATTCGTCGTATGAGATAATATTGCGCAGATTCATGACCTTCCAGGCGTCGCACTCATTGATCTGAGAAGAATCGAAGCAAAGGATACGTTCCCCCTGTCCCCCTTGCTGCCCAGGATATGCTCGATGACCACCTCCAACGACCTTAGCGGAATTGCCACTATCAAATCGCCGAAAGATTTCGAAGCGCGTGCTTCGTCAGCCGATCATTACTGCATCGCTGCCTGCAGAGGCTGCTCGGCGACCATTTCAAGCTTAGTTGGTATTGCTCCCCTGTTTGATCTTATCACGAGGTCGGTTATTTTTAAAAGCGGTATGTTTCACAAGCATTTAGCGAAGCTCTTCCTTACAGGCTTATTCTTCATAATCTTGTCCAGAATATGGTTGGCCTTCTGATACTGGCTCTTGAGTGAGACAAAAGGGGATTCTCGGTTCCGACACCTGACATTTTTGTCGAGGCTCCTGATGTTATCGGTTTCAGAGCAGAAGTACTATGACTGATGCTTAATGTGTCCAATTCACCTAGCATCAGCACTACCCTTTTTTTTAATCGACGTCCGTTCTTTAAAATTTGAGTCTTGGACCCACGGGAAAAAAATCCGCCCTGATTAGCACGGTCACCAGAGTAGGTTCCTAATTGAAATTACTTCCCTTGGCTAAGCAACCCTCGGCGTATTTTGTTCTATCTTGATTTGGGGTTCTTTTAAAGTGCAGGGAAATGGTTCCCAAGCTGTTGCTTCCGTTCATTCAACGCCAAATTTGCTTGCTCCTAAACAAAACTAACAAACCAAAACCTTCCTCAAGCCTGGTCTTGCACACACTTGGCCCGTCCGGAGGCAGCTTCCAGTGGTGACCGTAGCGGCCTTATTTTTATTTTTATCAAACTATAAAGCGGTTAGCAAATATGAGGAGTAGCCTTCGTTTAATTGAGGTATTTGGGTCAATTTCGATGTTGACTCTGAGTTTAAAGACAAATTATTTCTATCAGAATGAATTTCCAAAATGGCGCATTCAAACTGGGGATTGCAGAAGTTCGGATAGGGAAGCAATTCCAAGAGTAAAGGCAAATACCGACTTTCCCTAGCTCTTTCCCCGTCAGTCATTTTCTAGTAGCTCAAATGTGACTATTTATTCACAAAAGAATTTGCTAGCCTTACAGTGCATGATTTAAATTGGGTTATAAACGAAATAGTATCGAAAACTAATGGAAACTCCCAAATATTTCACGTCCAATAACGAATAGCGCGTAGTCCAGAAGCGAACGCCTAATGTCTACTCATTATCATATTACTAATCCATCTAATCTAAATTTTGTCTTAATTCTCGAAACAACCAATCTTCTAAATTTTATGGACGAATAAGAATTAACAAACATTCTGGCCCAAAAACAAAAAAGATCGGATGAGGTTGACATAATAAAATGGAGAATTCCAAAGTTTCACAAATTAATAAGATGCTAAATTGCGGGGAACACGTTCTCCTAATGAATTGGAATTGCTTTCGAATTAATATCTTTCACACTGACACGGTTTGAATAGCAGGAATTCTACCAATCGTGTTTTTTCTCTTGGTTTATTAGCAGATTTGCGTTTTAAAACTTGTCTCGAAATTGAACATACAAAGATTCCATTTATTCGGGCGGTCATTGGATCCGTCGAATAAATTAATTAGCATGCAAAAAGGTGGAGCCAAATTTAAAAAATGGCGAAATTATAATTTATACGATTGTGAGTTTATAGCCATGGATTTGTAAAGAATTGGCTTGGTTTGAAGCATCTTACGAGTCTCCTTTTCCAGCCTTTATGAAGAAGAAAAGGCAGACTCGAGAGATATTTGAAACGAAGCCAATTCTTTAAAAATCGATGGTCATAAATTCGCGATCATATAAGTTGACAGCAAAAATAATTTTCGACATTTCTTCTTTCGAGTAAAATTGCTCAACTCGAATCCATATTCAAATTGGAAGGAGACTGATAAATTAATAGAGATCGTTAAATGCTAAATTTGTGAATGCGCTTTTGTTCGCTATATCCAAATATCATTCAATTTTTTATTGAGGACTTGCAGAAAATTTAGGACAACATAAAAGGAAGCAGCAACGTGAAAGCGCCAACAGGCCCCCCATGCGCATGCAAGCTAGGGTTATTCTGTCGAAATTAAGAAACTTTATGGTTATTTCAAAATCCAATAAAAACACCATTAACAAAAACAGACCCCAAGGTGCAAAGAAAAACAGAGAACTGGTTGCCTTATGGATGGAGCCCAACACTAGGTGGTATTCACACTTTCTACTTTCATTACCACGACCTTACTCCTCCTGTGTGGAGTTGTACCCATAGTAACTGTGGGAAGGTGGCTCAGAAAATAAACCAACTATGGAGGAGTAGAAAGGGTTTTTTGGAGGTGCCGGGGAGCGATAATAGTGGAGCGCAAATTAGATCTACGACGAGACTTTTTTAGTTTGCTTTGCTATGTCGAGATCCCTCGTGGACCTCGGAGCAAATATGAATATTCCCTGAAAGTGTGGACGCTACGCAAGTTGCAAATGGTGGCTAGTATCTTTTGTTTTAAATCGATTTCCTAAATAACTTTTCTCTTATTTCTGCGCTTATAGAAATAACCAAACTTCGGGTTGGCTATATTCGCCAAAAGGTTTTTTTTAAAAATGATGGAAAAAACACAACTTTGTTGTTTATTTTAAAAATCTTTTAATAGGGTTCAAAGAGATGTGTGTACATCATTTTTAAGGTTTTGTTTGTAAAACAAAACCTTATTAAAATCTTTTTTTTTTTTTTTTTTTTTGAGGAGGTGGAAATCTTCAAAAGACACTGGCCTGGACACGCCAGCGTATGGGATTCTTACCCACTAAAACCACCCCCGACTCCCTCCAAGCCCCGTGGAACCACCGTACGGTATTACATCACAGGGCGGAGTCAGCTCATTTTAGCTTCGTCCCCTTTCGTCTCTACGCGGCGTACGTAACCGCGCTTTTCTGATCTCCTCTGCCTTTCGCAGTTTGCTCTGGATAGATACGACCATGGAGTTGATCGCATCCCAGTCTTCCTGACATGTTAGCATTCTTCGCACCAGATTCTCTGGTACAAGCACCTCTCCTAGAGTTTCCTCTAGGTTCTTCCTTTCCTCCACAAACCTTGGACAGCGGAAGAATACATGCTCTGGGTCCTCTGGGACTCCATCGCAGTTTGGACAGTCGGATGAGGTATCCACTTTAAACCTGAACAGGTACTGGCGATATCCTCCATGCCCCGTGAGAAATTGAGTAAGATTATAATTAATCTCACCGTGCCGTCTCTCCAACCACTCCTTGATGGCAGGGATGAGCCTGTGTGTCCACCGACCCTTTCCCGAGCGTTCCCAACGCTCTTGCCATCTATTTAGCGATCTCTCCCTTTCGGCGTTCTTCGTCTGCGATAAAGGAGAGATAGACTTCACATTATATATATTCGTCATCTCATCTGCCAAGATGTCAATGGGCATCATTCCAGAAATGACGAATGCTGCATCATCTGAGACAGTCCTGAATGCCGAGCACACTCTTAGGGCTGTTCTTCTGTAGACTGAACTCACTCGTTAAATGTAACCTGCAATGCCTTTCCCCAAACTGGAGCTGCATAGAGCAGGATCGAACTCACTACCCTAGCTATAAGCAACCTGGAAGCATGCCGTGGCCCTCCCACGTTCGGCATTATTCTTGCCAGGGCCACACTCGCAGTGGATGCTTTGTCATAAGACATACTGCACGCGTGCCTTATAACTAAGCTTCCCATCTATCATCACTCCCAAGTATTTGATCGCAGGCTTAGAAGTGATGATATGATTCCCAATTTGAATACGGGCAAAACTTCTTTTACGGCGCTTGGTGATAAGGGCCGCTTCCGGTTTTTCCTCCGCAAGTGTCAGACCAGAACTCTCAAGTCAACTCTTAACAGCACTGATCGCTTCGCATGATTATAACTCAACATCTTCGAGATGCTTTGCGACAACAACCAGCGCTATATCATCGGCGTAGCCCACCACCGTGGCTTCCTCCGGAAGGGGAAGATTAAGAACATCGTTGTACATGATGTTCCACAGCAGTGGGCCCAGTACGGAGCCCTGTGGGACACCCGCGGAGACAACGTACTCTTGGGGTCCGTCATCGGTGTCATACCAAAGCCTCCGTTCTTGTAAATAGCTGTTGATAATAGCTGCAAGATAAGCGGGAACACCAATCTTTGCCAGAGATTCCCGTATTAAGTTCCAATTGGCCGAATTGAATGCATTTCTCACATCCAGGGTCACCAGTATGCAATATTTGCTAGTACTGCCCCTTCCGTGGATTGCATCTTCGGCCAAGCCAGTAACCATTTTGAGGACATCAATGGTTGATCTGGCTTTACGGAACCCATACTGCCGATCTGAGAGACCTCTCTGGCTCTCAACAACCGGGAGTAATCTATTATAGATTACTCACTCTAGCATTTTGCCCGCAGTGTCCAAAACACAAATAGGTCTGTAAGAGGTTGGCTCACCTGGTGGTTTGCCAGGCTTAGGCAGTAGCACCAACTTCTGTCGTTTCCATGATGCAGGAAATATCCCCTCGGACATGCACGCTTCGAACAACTCAGCGAACATGTCCGGTCTGGATTGCACGGCAAGCTTAAGGGCCTTATTCGGCACGCCATCCAGACCCGGAGCTTTATTATCTCCTATCCTAGTGCAGATCTCCAGCAGCTCGTCACTGGTGACTGGTGGTATTGACGTGTCGTTCAGAGGTCGCTGGATGCGGTCTATGCCTTCCTCTTGCTGAGGGAAAAACCCCTGGATAATTTTTAACAAGGGTGTAGGACACGTGATCTGCGGAGATGATCGGCCTCTGAATTGCCCTATCACGATTCTATAGGCGTTCCCCCACGGGTTTACGTCCGCTTCTAAACAGAGCTCCTTAAAGCATTCCCTCTTGCTCCGTTGGATGGTGAGCTTGAGGGTTTTGCGGGCTTCCTTATAGGCGCGCTCTTTTTGCCCTTGGTCGATTTTGCCTACCACTCTTTGAGCCGCTCTTCTGGCTCGGTGACAGGCTGATCGAAGGCTGGCCAGTTCAGCATTCCACCGGTAGTTTGGTCTTCTACTGGGCAATGAGCACCTCCTCGGCATGGACGCGTCACACGCTTCGGCGATGCATTGGACCACATGGGCAGCTCTTTCCGTAGAGGCGCCTGCTTTATTAGGTTGGTCTAACCACACCTCCATGAAGGTCTGCTCATCCAGAGCTTTAGCGGACCAGCCTGACCTCTTTCTCGGTTTCGGGCATGATGATCTTATGCCCGGTGACTCCACCCATAGCCCAAAGAAGATGGCCTGGTGATTACATACAGACATATTACGTGCCAGTGCAGGGTTGACAAAAGTTAGGTCTACGATTGAGGTAGACCCCCCTTTCTGAAAGGTGTTTACACATCCTTCGTTGGCCAGAACGACATCCAACTGTGCGAAAGTATCTAATAGACTGCGGCCCCTTACATTTGTCTCTCTGCTACCCCACTCACGGGCCCAAGCATTGAAGTCACCAGCAATCACCCTTGAACTACGACCCCTTGCGTCGAGAACAAGGCTGTCAAGCATTTCCTCGAATTCGGGCAGTGTCAGGCTTGGTGGGGCGTAACAGCTGTACACATATACCCCGTTTATTTTCGCCCACACAAAGCCGCTGTATGTCTGATTCCCAGTACATTGGATGGCTTGTCGACCGCATGCTCATATCACCGCACCACCAGACGAATCTATAACCCACACGCCACCGTGACGGTTTCTATAGGGTTCGCTAATGATGGCAATTTCCACCTCGGATTCGTAGACGGTCTGCTCGAGTAAATCTTGAGCGACTCTATAATGATTGAGGTTTATTTGAATAAACCTCATTTTTTCATTGAAGTGAGCGCCTTCCTAAATTCCGGGCATTTAGCACCCCGTCTGTCTGTCTGTCCGTCTGTCTGTCCGTCCGTCTGTCTGTCTGTCAAAGGCACTTTTCTCAGAAACGGCTATACCGATTGACACGAAATTTGGTGAGAAGGTGGGAACTGTGGACCCCCAGATATGCAGTGAGTAATATCCTCCTACGTTGAGATTTAGGGGGTCCCCATACATGTAAAAGGGAGGTGTAAACATTTTTTTCACCAAATATGGTCATGTGGGGTATCAAATGAAAGGTCTCGATTAGTACTTTTTGACGCCGGTCTTAGTTTTGAGATCTGTTAAAAAGGCGGGGAGTGGGAGGGGTGCAAAGTGATGATTTCTTTAACGGAGCCATTCTCAGAAACTACCCAACCAAAAAATCTGAAAAAAATCATGAAGCTGCCTCTATGCGGTACCCAGGCCTCAAAATACTCTCCATATCGATATCTGTTCAAATTAAGTTAATAATAGCATATTACCGTATTTTTGGGAAAATTGAGTGAAACCCCCTTAAGTTTATGTCAGGGTTATAAAAGTTGGTAGTAGTATAAAATATGATATGAAGTATATTATCTCAAAGTTTGATCAAAATCATACTATTATTAACAAAGTTACAGTAGCTCAAAGTTGCCTTATCGTGTAAATCTACAACCCGAAGTACTAAATCTGATATGCTAACTGCATATTCTTAACGGGCTACGTACAAATGGGATAGTTCTACACTCAAATATACTCACACAAGAAACAAACAAAACCTTCCATATCTGAAGCGGCCAGCTTCCGGTTTCTCGACTTGTTTGAATATAATATCTCTTGAATGACCACCTTGAGCCTGTACGGCCAATATTGCACGTTTTGTAATGTTTGTCATCGTTTTGGCCAATATTTCGACCGATATGGCGGCTATTTCCTGTCAAATGTTGGCCTTAAGTGCACCTAGGGTCCTTGGCTTGTTGACATAAACCTTCGATTTCAAGTAGCCCCAAAAAAAGAAGTCTGAAGCCATTAAATATGGTGAAGACAGTGAAAATCATCATTTTTTGACATCAAAGGTCCAGGGATGACTCAAGTGGTTAGAGCGCTGGGCTGCCGTAGCGGAAGGTCGCGATTCAAATCTCACTGGTGGCAGAGGGATTTGTTGTTGTGACTGGATGTCGGATACCAGTCGGCCCAGCTGTGAATGAGTACCTGAGTCAAATCAGGGTAATAATCTCGGGCGAGCGCAATGCTGACTACATTGCCTCCTACAGTGGACTTTAGTGTATCGTTACGGTGTTGAGCACATTTCAAGGCCTTGATCCAATATGGATTGCTGCGCCAACGATTATTATTATTATTTCCGAGTTATCACAATCTCGGCAGATGCCGGATTTTACCTAATACTAGCACTAAGTGCCAAGCATTTAGGCTCGGACGATCCTACCTACTTAAAAACTAAAGGGGCACTGGTGGTGGTGGCCGGTGGTAGGTCAGTGGGAGAATCCGTCGAGTACTCCCCGCAACATCGAGCACGTATGCAGAATGGTGTACTTCTGCATGGTTTGAACCAGACTGTGTGAAAGTCCCAGGACATCAAGGGAAGCCGTGAGGGATTTAGGTACAATACCTGTAGCTGACAATATTATGGGAACTACAACCACCCGCTCGAGACGCCAAATTTCTTTAATTTCCCAAGCCGATGGCCCATAGTTCACCTTCTTCTCCACGTATTTCCGTTCAATGTTGCTATTATGGGGGATAGCAACATCAATAATATACGCGGAGCGACCCGTCTTGTCAACTAACAGTACGTCAGACTTGTTGTTTGCGGTATGGCGATCAGTCAGAACTTGCCGGTCCTAATACATGCTGTGAGCAGAACTATCAAGTACTGCTTGCGGCTCATATCGGTAAACCGGACATGTTCCCTTGATCAGCCCATGCTTATATGCAAGGTTTTGATGGATAACCCTACATACAGCATTATGCCTGGTGATGTCTTGCACCGGTGCCATATCAGTACAGTCAGAAATGAGATGGTACAACGTCTCTAACGCCGAACCACACATTCTGCACTGGTCGTTCTCCACCCGTTCTTTCATGATGAGCTTTTTATAAGCTCGGGTGGCGACCACGCCATCCTGAATGGCACATATGAA
Organism: Hermetia illucens; assembly: GCF_905115235.1. Taxonomy (NCBI): domain Eukaryota; kingdom Metazoa; phylum Arthropoda; class Insecta; order Diptera; family Stratiomyidae; genus Hermetia; species Hermetia illucens. The sequence continues at coordinate 59,692,453 of NC_051853.1, read as the reverse complement.
CCCCTCCGTCTCAGCAAAGAGCTCCCCAGCACACAGCCATCTGTTCGACAAATGGCTGCCAAAGACAATTCACGTACCGTACACGTACCGTACCGTACCGTACATTGCCTTCGACTTCCATTCATCGATTCGCTCTTGGTCCGACTTCACCCCACTCAGAGGATTGAAAGATCGATCCTTCAAGTTAAGTGGAGTCAGTCCACAGTCTGCCTTACAGACAGCCGCATGCAAGGGACTCGTCTGCTCTTTGCTGTAAAAATAAGCGCGCAGCGAGTCGACTTGGCGATGATGTTGTGCTGCCACGTCAACCACGCCCCTACCTCCGATGTCACGAGGCAGGTTCATCCGCTCCACGGCAGACTTTGGGTGATGCATTCGGAATTTGGACATGATTGTCCGTATCCGCCGCTGGACGTTTTCCAGGTCGGTCTTCGTCCACGGCAATATTCCGAATGCATAAGCCAGTGATAGCGAATACATTCAGCGCGCTTATTTTATCCTTCTCCGAGAGATGCGATTTCAGCACCAGCTTTACACGTCGCAGGAATTCGGACATCAGAGCTTCCTTCAGATCACCAACTCGAGCATGGGTTCCTTGCAGAATTCCTAGGTACTTGTAGAAGTCTGTCTCGGTCATAGCTTCGATGTGGAGGTCACCAATGCTATGTCCGGCATGCGACTCGTGATGACCTTTGCGGATGGCTTGGATTCGACACTTGTCTAATCCAAACTCCATCCGAATATCACGGCTAAACATGTCTATTATTCACAACAGACTTCTAAGATGGTTGTCAGTACCAGCATACAGCTTGATGTCATCTAGGTACACCAAGTGTGTCAGTTCGCACTTAGCACGTAGGTCATATTTTATTGCAAAACCATGCCCTCTAGCATCATTCAGTAGCCATGAAAGGGGGTTCAGTGCCATACAAAACCAAAGGGGACTCAACGAATCCCCTTAGAAGATGCCCCTCCGTATACGGATGGACTCTGAGGTATTAGTACCCTCAGATGTACGCACCGATAAGGTGGTATGCCACCCTTCCATGACTGTCGCCAAAAACTTTATTAGTTTTGGATCAATGCGATACAGATGTAGGATGTCGATTAGCCAGGTATGCGGAACGCTATCAAAAGCTTTGGCATAATCGATATAGCAACTGAAGAGGTTTCTTTGGCCTCTAGTTGCTTGTCCTACAACTACCGAGTCGATAATGAGTTGCTCTTTGCAACCCCTTGACCCAACTCGGCAGCCCTTCTGCTCCTCGGACAGAATGTTGTTGGTCTCGAGGTGCGCATTGATCCTTCCACTAATAATGGACGTGATGAATTTGTAGAGGGTTGGTAAGCAAGTGATCGGTCTTGTGTCTGCGGGGTCCTGCACCGTGTCCTTCTTAGGGATAAGGTAGGTAATCCCCGCAGTGAGAATCCACTCAGCATGCTGGACGGGTAACCCCCAAAGTCCACCCCAATACTCTTTCGCTTCCGTCACCGAGAACTGTATTGTCTGGGCGCTCTGTTGGGATTCGTTGAGAGATCTGAAAAATCTCCGCTGGTTCCTCGCGTATGTTGCATTCTGGACACGTCTGGAATAACTTTCGCCATACCGTCTTAACCGACTGCATATGATAGAAAGTTTCTGTTTTAGTGTGTCCAGAATTTCAACTACGGGTGTCCCACAGGGGATGGCATAGTTCCGGTAAACCCTCTGCACTTTATTTCTCACCCGTCGGCTGGCACTGCCAGTGCTGATCTGAATCAGTCTAGCAATGTCCTGCCTTAGTGAGTCCCGCCGACCTTCCAGACGAATTTTCCATGCTGGATCCCTTTTGTCACTTAAACCAATAACACGAAAGCGAATCTTCTGACCGTGCAATCTGATAGCTGCAACTGCACCGCAATACATAAGTGATTGTAGTTGCAGCAGTGACATATCAGCACACAGTCGAGATGCAATCTCATCATTGATTTGAGATAGAATTCCCGGAGTTCTGGAGATGCATAGAGCCTAGGAATACCTGGTCTATGCAAAGGATCCATATCCGAGAATTCTATACACGCTCTTTGGAATTCGTCCCGAACCTCAGCTGGACGGCGGAGAAGAGTGCTTCGGCGAGTACTGAAACTGTTATCTGCAGTGCGGCGTGGTGTTGTTGATGCCGCCGCCTCTGCCCCCATCGACTCTCGGTCACCAGTTTCCCCGATGACTTCAAGTCGAACACGCTCCCTGATGGTGGCCGGGATTGTGTCGCTGCGAGTAATAAAGCGGTACTGGTCTGCGACTCGCTGCACAGTCACGTGCGCGAATTGCGGGAACGACGAATCTCTGGTGCAACAAGGGGCGGTAAGCTGTACCCGCCCCCGCCGTTATTTCGTAGTAGGAGCGGATGATGAAAAGGTTCATTTCTTCAGTCCATTTCATCCGCTTCCTACGCGAACCTGCTGAAGTGGTCGCCACAGATTGTGGCGAAACAACTGTAGCAGGCGGAGCTGTGCTCCTGGTCGTCGTGGCGCCTAGACGTCGAACCGCCCTACTACTAGCGGTTTCGACGCTACGACTCCCGCCGGTTATCCGTACCGGACCTTAAATTTCTCCTTCTTCTCATTTTTGGTGCTGCAGTTTATCCCTAGCTGCCAGGTGTTGAGATAGCTTCCTTAGTGAGTAATCTGCAAGACTGCACTTTCCTCACCTACCCCCTGAGACGCTGCGGTGGCGTTCAGCCATTCAGACTGAAGCTATCCATCCCTCCTCCTTTCACAACCGGGCTTGGGACCGGCTTCGGCGGAGTTATTATTATTATTAAAGGTCCAGGGAACAATCGTTTCAACAAAATTGATAGTGGTTCAAACTGTATGTGATGGAGCGCCATCTTGTTGGAACCAGAAGTGCTTCATACCATTATCATAAACAATTGGCATTAAAAAATCAGTTATTATATCGCGATGATACTCCTGATTGACAGTAACCGCTTTACCAGCTTTATCTTCGAAAAAGAATGGGCCAATTATCTATCAGTACAAAAGCGCACCAGACAGTCACTTTTTGGTTATGAGGTCAGTGAGGTATCACTTGAATAATTTGAGGATTTTTAGTACCGTAAAACTGACAATTTCATTTGCTATGGCCCCGGTTAACGTGAAATGAGCTACATCGCTCATGATAATGTTTTGCCAAAAAATGTTCGTCACTTCCAGCTATTTCGATTAGTTTTTGGGCCCATTACAATCAACATGGCTTATCGACAGGTCAGACTGAATTGTGTATAGGAACAAATGCAAATCATGTCGCAATATGTGAGGTAAAGTGGCTTGTTTTATGCCCAACTGCTCAGATCGACATGTTTGAGATGTTGCAGGAGACCTCTGAACACTGGGTCGTACGATTGCGATATTATCATCCGATCGTCCTGGTCGCTTTGTAAAGTGTTGTTTGTAAAATATGAACGCCCACATATGCAGTTGTATCTTTCTAGGTTGAGTTTAAGGGGGGTCCTCATATATTTTTTTTCATCGAATATAGTCATGTAGTCTGAAATGAAAGGTCTCGATTAGTATTTTTTGAAGCCAATGTTAGTTTTGATATTGCTTTGAATGGCGGGGAGAGCGGGGCCGCAAGTGATTGTTTCTTTAACGAACCCATTCTCAGAAACTACCCAACCGAAAAATCAGAAAAAAAATCATGAGCTGCCTCTATATGGTTCCAGGATATGGAAGATATCGATATCTACTCAAACTATTATATTACTACTTTTTGGGGGAAATTTATAAGTTTGCAGTAATATAGACTATGGAGCATGATATCCCTAAGTTTGATCAAAATCGTACCATTACTAATACAGTTACAGTAGCTCAAAGTTGTCTTTTCCGCGTAAATTTACTGCAACGGAAAATACTAAATATCAATAGTACATTAAAGTGAGTAGTTTGAATATTGAAAATTCTTTATACTGTTACGTATGGGCTGAGGTATTAGGTCAACCAGTTGAAAGAGGGACTTTTTTGAGGCAGCAAACCGTCATATTGGGGCCGAAAAAAATCCTCCTTTGTTTTGTATCTTTCAATGCGTATACTTGTGTCTCAATGATTCAATATTTAAGTAAATTTTTCTTGAAAAAGGAGATCTTAAAAATTTGTTAAAAGATACTAGACGGTCCCATTAATAGGGAGTTGAACCGCAAATGAAGGTAATACAAATCAGTCTAAGCTACTGTGAACCAGCTCTCAGAAATCATTCGAGAATCGAATGGAGGCGTGGTAATTTGTGAACCGTATCGAAATTACGGCAAGGCTATTAGGGTGAGGGATACGTTTTTCAAAGCTACAATGGAACCATGTGAAAAACGACCCTTACATGGAACAATGACATTTTCCGGAGGCGGTTTTCTCAGGGAAAATATTAACAGTCTCCTTATCTACATAATCTACGGCACAATATGAGAAGATGTTAAGCAGTTTGGTGTTGGGCGCTAGAGATCATAGCCTCAAAATAATTGCATTTAGATTAGGGAAGCCAAGTGACGAGCACCAGGGGCGAAGTTCTACCTGAAACCCTTGTGAAGCTGAACATCATTGCCCTGGTTTTGAATCCCCGTCGTCGCTTGTCTTTGTCTTGCTGCTGTAAGCTTATCACTTGCGCAGCATTCAGTGTGATAATAATGATTCTGAACCACAGTCGTATTATGTGGATGCCCTATACTCCTCAAAGGAGTGAACAGGAAATAAACAAACATTAAACATTCTATTGTCGATGCAATGGCAATAGCTGGATTCAGATGGATCTGGCTTGGAAGACGATGACCGTTGGTAAGTGAAACCGGGAGGTGATACTCGATGTCAAAAAGCCACTAACTACACTAACATGTTGGACCTCTGCTGTAGAGCGTCATGTACGATGGGCTGGTTGATCTTCATCTGAAGTTCGTTGAATTATCCGAGCGGAAACACAACAATTTTATGAAATAAAGAATATTTATTTCCAACTACAAATTAGGCAATAAGCGAATAATAAATGCCTAATTCTGACTGAATATGGGCTCCATTGAAATTAAGGTTTGATCGCGTAAACCAAATCTATCTTTGACATTCATGTGAGCGGGTCGTAAGGTCGTAGAAAGCTTACTACATGCTATCTTTGTTCGGTCTACAAATTATTCTCCCAAATTCTGAAAAACCGAATCATTTTGTTACGCTCAACAAAAGATCAGCGTAAAACAAGACAGTATTAACCACAACATACTGTGCGTAGTTGTACTTCAGTTTTGCATCCCAATGTCTGGTGCAAATTCCAAACAGACTGAATGTACCATTCACCGAGGTTTCAGGGGCCGACTGCTTTCAATGTTTGGTCACTTGGCCCTTAAGTTCGTAATCTGAAAAATTTGTATTGATTCCAAACAGCGTACTAGCTCCTTAAGTCATCCCAAATAGTATCGTATGCCGATCACATGAACATCTTACTGAGCTCCCTCGTCGATACCAAAGAGACTCTCGTGATGCTCGATGATATAGCGAGGCAATGAACCAAAAATCAAGGTCATGGTCAAAACTAGAAAATGGAATACAACTTGAAAAACGTCAATACATATTATATACACATATGATACATTGCAAATTAATCATATTTTTCGACCCTCCCTTGTATAAAATTGAAATACTTATATAGGAAGACGAAATTTCATGTCCATAAAACCATGATGAGACCTGCGTTATATTAAGTTTGAACTTTGACTTTGAAAAATTCCTAAACGCCTTTGAAAGGAAAGTGTTGAGGAAAGTCCTGGGAGTGATTCATCCAACTGAGTTACTCCAAGATTTTTTTGTAAAAACCGATGGCGAATCAGGTTCAACAGAGATCTGCACGGTATATATGGCGATCTGGAAGCTTCGAAATTGATAAAATTGCGAAAGCTCCACTTGGCTAGTCACGTTACAAAATGTGAAGCCATGTGACGAATCCAACTGATTGGTAACGGATCGATTCCATGCTGTTTAGGCGCGTGACAAATTCCTGTAAACGGGGCATATGTACTTGAATACACCTTCTACATCCATGAATGAAGCATGGCCTTCTTAATTTTTGCCGCAAGTTCGTGAAGTGCTGTCTCGGTAGATTTGTTTGTTTCTTAGATATACTTCCAACAGTGAAGCGGCCACCTGGATATGTACTTTCCGGGCTGGCTCATCCGCTTAAATTTAATCGTTATACATACTTCAGAATTGTCCATCCTCCTGTAGCAAGCATGCAAGGTATATATTCTGAATATGTAGATGCAGGACATTCATTCCCTCTGTTTCAAGGGCAGGAATGCCCTGGAGTTGCCCTATTTTGTGTGGTAAAGTGCAGTCTTTGATTTGAGGGTAGTATATGGTTACCGTTCCTGTGCGTGATTTTGAATGCTACCCAGGAAGTTCACTTCAAGCAGATGGTTTCCTGTTTCCTGGTCGCTTTCTGTTCACTTCTACTTTGTAAACGTAGATTATCGTTATACTTGCTGCGTTGTTTCAGAACGATTAGCTTGATGTCACCTGGAGCGGGTTAGTATCTTCTCGAAGCTTCTACATGATGTTCGTTTAGCCGCCTTTACGCTTCTTCTTCAGAGCTTTCTGAGCTTCTTTGCGTCGATTCCAACCAACAGCTGAATCAGATTTCAGAGCTCGGTTGAGGAGTACTCTTGTCGTTCAAGTCTGTTTTGTGAAATCTGAGCTTCCCCAACTTCGTCATCGTCGTAGGGGAAGTAAGGAAATCGTTATGTAGAAACGGATTTTGGTACTTACGCTCGTATGTAATAGGCGAGATTATCAGAAGATTGTACCTCTAATTTCCTCACCAACAACACAGTATATTAATGGTTTGTAGGTATTGATGTGACAATTGACTAGTGCCGTAGCTGCTTATTAATGCTGGAAATTTATTTGAGAAACATTGCATCTTTTCTATATTTGCCCCTAGTCCTAACACCTGCATGTGTTGAAGTTGTTTTGGACATGCAAGTTATTTCAGAGCCTCAGCATCATTACGCCTCTCATTTAGAGGCGAGAGAAATCATTTGATTAACGGTGGCAACTTAAAGATCGGCTTCAGGTTTAGTCGCACGCCCTTTCACATATCGTTATGGGAGGAGAAATACTGCTTGAACAAATTGTCGTTCCTTCGTCGACAAGGTTGTTTATGTGGTTGCCATATACCCCTTAGTTCGTTCGCGGTTACCTGAAATGCGCTTCAGCTCCTACCGAGATGTCCGAAATCCTGCTCTACTGTTCTGCGCCATGTGCTCTTGGGGCGACCCACTTGTCGGCCATCTTGGGAGAGTGGATTTCACTGCATGTTTTGGCTGGCAATGTAATTGTCGTTCCACCTTAAATTGTGACCTAGCCACTGCCACTTCCGTTTTCCTATCACATCTCATAAGATTGCCAAACTTTTTGGTCAACCAAGTTATTCGTTGGAGATAGTTTCAGGCAAGCGAAAGGTTGGAGCTGCTGAGTAACAGTGAAGTTCACTTTCCATGTGCAACTCTCATATAGCAACACAGAAAGAACACAGAATAGTCTCAATTTGATCTTAGTGTTGAGATAACTGCATTTCTAGATTTTAAACAGAGCAGCGAAAGCGGATGCAGCGCTGTTAATGCGTCGTGCAACATCTAGTTCGGTGCCGCCGTCAGTAGAAACTACGCTTCCTAAATATATAATACAAATTTGTCGATGCCCTCGATGCTCTGCCCATTAATGCAGATAGCGAGGGTGCGATGACTCGTCAGACTGAGAACCTTGGTTTTGTTAGTGTTTATTTTCAGTCAACTCTGTTTGCGTGAAGGACATCACCGACAAGAAGAAATAATATCGGTGACAGGATATAGCCCTAGCGAACTCTGTGACTTTTAGCGTCATCATGCGTCGCAGAGAGTACTCCAGATACACTCCCTGGTCACGCTATCGTAAGCTTTCTCGAAATCGATGAAGAACAGGTGCAGCGAAGATCTAAATTCCGCGCACTGTCCCAAAATGATCCTTAAGGCATTGATGTGGTCAATGAAGGAGGATCCGGAGCGGAACCCAACCTGCTCTCTGTCGACCAAGCTTTCGAGATGTTCTTTGATGCGTTTTAGGAGTATTTTAGCTATTATCTTCGCAATGGCAGATACCCCTCCAGTTGTGGCACTCGAAACGTGTTTTTTTTTTAGAATCTTAACGATCAACTCTTTCTTCCACTCTCTGGGGAAGTTCTGCAATAACTGTAGGTGTAGCGATAAATAGTTCTGTAGGGAGACCGTCAAGCCAAGCGGCTTTACTTACCCCGTTTGAGTGCATTAATGGCCGAAATGATTTCTCTTCTGTTTGGAGCAACAGTTCGTATCCGCATGTTAGGGTAGGCAATCTCACTTGTCACGACGTACACTACGCTGAACTTCTCGCGATTTCGTTCGATAACGGATTTTACGGGCGTCACACCCGCCATCACTCGCAGCGGTTAGCAGAGCCTTGAACCTATTCCGTTCATCAATCCGCTTCCATGATTCCGCAGTCAGCTAAACCTTATGATGCCCGTTCGGGACGTGGCCGACGACCAGTGCAGCACCCGAGAAAAGAGCATTTTTGATGGCAGCCCAATGCTCATCGATATTCTCAGGATTGTTACCCATTAGAGCTGCCACTCGATCAACAAGATAGCTCTCCCACTGTCGAGCGATAGTTGGGTCGTATAAGCGATCGCAACTTCCCAACCGTGCGAGAAGTGCCGGGCGAAACACGCAAGCCAACATTAGGGGCCATCTCTTTCGAGGTCGATGTCAGCGCCTCTCTTACGCAAATCCAGAAGACAAATCCTAAGTCTACTGCTGATTGCGAAGTGGTCGATCGGATTGTTAATACGGCGTTAGTCAGTTTAAATCCAAGTGATCTCATTACAGGCTCTGTGCTTGAACAATGTATCACCAATGACGAGGTGGTTGTTGCAGAAATCCATAACCTCCCACCATGGTCGCCAAGGCCGTGTTTCCCCATCACATGCCCGAGGAAGGTGTCGGCAGATCCCACCTTGGCATTCAGATCACCCATCACAATCACAATGTCACCTTTGGGAAGCTAGTTATACATTTAGTGAGTGTCTTGAATAAAAAAAAGGAAACTTTAAGAGACATTTCGATTTAGTTAAAATTTTATTGATTTAATGCAATTACATCCCACTTATGCGGTATGTGTGTCTAGTAAAATATGAACGGGAACTGGGGGCAGCTGGTAAGATGCATTTATAATTTCAGAATTGCTGACTAGGCGTCTGATGCCCCGACGTGTTTATCTCTGTGAGGAATTTTCTCATGTTGTCTATGTTAGTGTCATATTGTTTCTTTAAAGAAGATATGTTATGATCATTTTGTTTGTGTGTAGCTGATATTTGGTACGCCTGAACTGCGTTTAATTGCTTAAAGAAAGAATCTTTTGGACTACGGAGGTCTTCGTTGGTGTGTAGTGTTGTATAATTGTGCTCCTTAACGTGGACCGAAATCTTGCAGTTAAAAGTCTGTCAGAAACAGGTTCCCAGGTCAAGAGAGCACGCCTTGCGGTAGTTATTAGAAACATCGGATTCGCGTCTGCTACCGCATTTTTATCCCTTTTAGGCGCCGAGCAGAGAAGGCTTTGAGTGTATTAAGTCCCAACTCACAGGGCGCTGAGTATGTCATTTGAAATTTCTACAGTGGCCTAACCCCTTAAAAATATATTCAAAGTAATCTCTACTTTTCGTAAAAGGCAACTAAAATAGATACAAATTTGTTGGCTAGCAATCTGCAAATTTTGAAACTTCCTTGCTACCGGAACGTCAAAAGCGGCTCCGGGGTTTTGATTGGTTTCCGAAATGTGGGCCCCCAAAATGCTCGCTGGATATTTTAAGAATAAGCGAAGTGAGACACTGGCATTCTGGAGAATACTCCTCGTCCTCGGACGGAGTCCTGCTTTTATATTTCGAAGAGCCTAGTCATAGAAGATGAATATTCGAGTAGAATTGTTCATTACCGTAGAGCTCACTCTTTGAGTCTGGATGCCGGTTTCTAGCAGGGGACTGCATGTTTCCGATCAAGGTTAAGGAACGTCACAATTGTGTATTGCTAAGCACCAACAGAAATTTCCAATAGCTAAACGCAGTTCTTGAAAGCCTTTCTAAAGGTCAAAGTATGGTAGTGAAAAATAACCTAAATGACAAACGCGCTTTGACAACATCTTGCTGAGATATAAGACGGGAAGGTATGATTTTGTTGGTCGCAGTAACAGGATTCATATTCCTACAATTTTCACCACCTAGTCATCAGGCAAACTAGGTTGCAACTGATCGGTGGCAAACATCTAATCGGATCGATCAGCATCGGCTTGTCGAGCCTAGTTCCGTGCCTGTTTCTTCAGAAAATTTCTCACTATGCAAACGACGTTTCGTCCCCCTCCTGGAAGGTCAACACAAGACTTGGCAGACTGAGTGTGAAATCGAGTGTGAGACGAATGTGACAAAAAGAATTTTATCATTGCGTTGGTGAGGGAAACAGTAGTCTTCATCCACGCTGATTAGCTGCTGAAGAAGTAGAAGGAGCACTTCACCACGATTCTGAATCGTTAAATATTCGATGAAGTTTCGCCTTTGGTGGATGATACCACATGCGAACGTAACATGCGGACATGGACTGCTCCTTCAAAGAGAAGTGAAATTCTTTTTGCCATTACCGCCCTAAAGGTGGAGTAAAGTTGACAGTCTCCCTATAGAACACTTGCAAACTTGCTACTTTCACTCAAGGGGACGATTTTTAAATGTTCGAAAGATACTCATTTTGGGCGCAGCACTTGAAGGGATATTTGCGTGCTGCCTGCACAGAAATAAAATTTCAAAGAAATTTGAAGCTGAAAGCGGAGTCCGTCAGGGAGGCATTTTGTCACCAATAATTTCTTTTTGTTATCAATGATGTCCTTCATACTGTCTTGGCTGGAGAACGTGGAGGGGTTCACTGTTGAATTTTTCAAGCATGAACATCGTGGCAAACTTTGTGGAATATCCGTGTGATGTTTGGAATCAAAATCAAACAGTACTTTCAAAAGCAATATTTGCTTTCAATTAAACTTAGAACCGAAATTCAAGAAATGAAATTTTTTTTTCGTATCCATAGATTGCTTATGTAAGATACTAAATTTGTTTAGATGTGGGGCTCGACCCTAGTCTGAAAGCGAAAATTGCATGCTCCACCGGAAGCCTACAAAACAACTGATTCTTGTGTGTGAATCTACTCCTATTCTGAACCCTTTATGAAGCAAATGATTTCAAATCGAATGAAAGGCTTAATTGGAAAGTCATAAATTGTTCTATTTTCCAACACATGGTTATATTCCACTCCATCTTTCTCAGTCGGCGCGGAGCGTATAGTCTGATGAGTCAAATGCTGCGAAAACATACTAAACATTGAGTCATAGTAAAATGTTTTTCCACATAAAGCCCCGAAATCGGCTTATCTAATTCCGAACTGTTTATTCTAGATTTTGACGTGGAATACCCACAACTTCAGAAAATTTGCCCTTAACCACCAAACCTTTGTCAAATTATTGCAATTTCACATTTTCAAGGTCCGTTCTTCGCACATAACTGTCTGCGTTACACTTGCGTATCTATGGTGCGCGAAGTATGGTCTGTGCCCATGTGCCTCGGCCTATCAAAAATCAAATGAACCAAATTCACGCCTATTAAAATAATGTAATATAGTACGAGCGTACTTTGAAGTTCCCATATCAGCTCCAGCTCGGCGGCAAGCTGGAAAAATTTAATACTAACATTTTTTCGATGCATTAATTTTAATACAATTAGTGTTTATTTACGAATTGTGTATCGTAGACAGTAGGCTCTGAACGGTTTGTGATTTAGGCGAGCCCCGTCCAGATTGGATTGCTCAAATATTTGGTGTTTTAGGAAAGTAATAAATTTATGTGAATTTCGATAACTGGAAATGAGAACATGATAAGAAATCCAACTAGAAGGGAAACGCTAGATTAGACGATCCATGACAAAGATTTCGGAAAACAGTGAAAATGGGTTTCTTTTCAAAGGCTGCCTATATTATATTCGCAGTGTGAGTATTCTGGGAGCCATTTCACTTGAATTAATGCTTTGAATCGGTCGCAAGATTTAGTATGAAAAGCTTCCGGGTAAACGTTATCAGTGATTAATGGTGCCATGTATATTTCTTCTACTTCCAGCCTTTTCGAGCAGGAGATTATGAGCTATGTTCCTGTCGATGAGAGGAGTCCACAAGGATCGCCAACGCCTAACTCACGGATACCGCAAAGAGCGCCTCCTCCTTTTCGGCGCGATTTCGAAGCCAAATTGCGAGCATTTTATCGTAAGTTGGAATCAAAAGGATATGGACAAGGACCCCATAAACTCAAGTAAGTTCAATACTATAGTACGCTAGTTCCTTGTGTTTCATAGAAGATTGTAAAACATAACCGCATACAAATTACTTGCGGTTTTTAGATACTAGATTCACTTATCTGCCCCAAACAGCTGTGAAGTTGATAAAAAAGTTGTTTATCTTTCCTGCTTCTCGCACCATTTGATTCAAATTATGGAATAATTTCCTAAACTTAAAACATTGTTGTATTATTTGCTTATGTTCTCTGTTAAAATTGTCGATGTGTGGAATGTAATTAGATTTTTAGTATAATTCCCTACCTTGTTTCAAATACTCACGCAATTTGCGTTTGGAGGCTCGAATTAGCTTTTTTCGCTAACTATATTTTTCACTTCCATTATTTTTGCAAATTTACCTAGAGTACAGGCCCCTCTCTAAAACACGTGCAGCTTCTAGGGAGTTCCCCGTACATATATTGGCTAAAATAAATAGATACTAATAGTCTGTCCGAAAACCTGGTTTTTGCCGTTTTATGTTGTTATATTGAAGCATCGGAAGTGCTGTGTGCGTTGCTTTGGCAGTGATAAACTACTTTTTCAATTTCCGTTGCGGTTTTAGTGTTTTTTTCTTTCATGGGGAATTCCCGAACAATGTCAACAGAGTTGTTTGGATGGTGAAATCCTTATCTGGCACTTCATGGTAATGACTTTCCTATAATCATGACATCCCCCTGCGAATGTAGTTCCAAATAAAAATCCTACCTCATCTCTCTCAGTGATAAGTCCCGCGACAGCCTGGTCTCTGGTATCCAATGCCGTTAAAAACAACATGATCGGATCGAGTAACAAGCGCCGGAAAATGCTAGGGCGTCCACCTCAGTCGACGCGGCAGGACGGTCCTCGGTCCTGTCGAGGAATGGGCAAGGGTTCTTGACGCATGGACTTCATCAGGACGTAAGTAAGTTAGTCGGAGCAAAACAAATACGTGACTGTATACTAAATGTTGGCATCCTAACTGGAAAGACTGAGGAGCTCACAAGAGCCCTTCGAAAAAGGCGTATTGATATCTGCGCTATGCAAGAAACCCGATGGTCTGGTGCCAAAAGCTTCGATTTACAACGCGAACACGATAAAAATGGCTATAAACATCTCTATTTTGCTAGCCCACACACTCAATACGGAGTTGGCATTACCAATTCAGAGGGTTTTCGCGATGCCATTAAAGAAGTGGAACGATTTGATGACCGGCTGATGAAGCTCCCCATTATATCACTTCATCCATTCATTTCTTCACCATGAACTAATCACAGACAGATCGACCTGATGCTGAAAAAGGTACCTTCTGGTAACTTCTCGATCCAAAGATTTGCAACATGCCTACAGATGGCTATATCATCATTGCCGACGACCTTAATGGACATGTGGGTGAAGAGGCAGACGGTAATAGGTGCCATGGAGGAAAGGGGTTTGGTGCGGGCAATGAGGGTGGCGAGCGTATAATCGATTTTACCGACACCCATGGCCTTGTACTTATGAATACAAGGTTCATCAAACGATTGTCTCATCTTCCCGCATTTTATAGTGGGAATAGTAAAATGCAAGTCGACTACATTTTCATAAGACGCCGACAATTTATCATCGTCACTGATTGCAAAGCTGTTCCCTGTGAGACCATCGCACCTCAACATCGGCCGTTGATTACCGTGTTGTGAATCAAGCCACCGATAAAATATCGTGAGGAACGCACTGGCCCGCCGGGCATTAAATGGTGGCGGCTTTATGAGAAGAAAAAAAAAATGATTTCACTCGCGTGATTGCCACCATATTTGGAAGGATCGTGAAACTACATTAAAGACACGATTCACAAAGCGGCCTCTGCAACCATCGGGGTCACCAAGCAAGGTAAGTGGTACATCAACCAAAATACTTGACTTCAGAAGGACGATGTTGAAGTGAAGACCCGTGAAAAGAAATGCCTCTACTACATGCTTCTCAACGATAAAACCCTCGCCAATTGGCAACTTTATAAGAATGCCAACCGGGAGGGAAAGAAAACGATCGCTGTCACCCGAGTAGTCCATTATATAGATCTTTACGATAAACTGGACACCCGAGATGGCGAAAGAGATTTGTATCGACTTGGCAAGCCGACAGGAACGCACACAGAATATTAAACACTTTTATTGCATTATGATAAGAGCGGCACTTTGCTTACCGACTTTTGAGCCGCGACGGATAGATGGCGAGAATATTTTGAGCAAATTCCAACTGAAAAATTTGTTCACCCTCCACTTCCACAATCATTGCTGACATTTGGAGCAGTCCCACTTGTCAGTGCAATTGAAATCGAGGAAGCAATAAAAGAATGAAATCAGGGAAAGCAACAGGACCTGAGGACATTGCTCTGAACTCTGGAAAGTGATGAGCTTGGACCTAACATCGCGGCTCAGTGAATTCTTTAACCAGGTTATTCAGGAAGGAAGAACACCATCTGGCTGGCAAGAAAGTATCACTGTTCCAATATGGAAAAAGAAAGGTAGTCCAGCAGAATGTTCAAATTTCCGTCCGATCCGGTTACTTTCCCATACCATGAAGATTTTTTGAACGCATTCATGACAACCGTATTCGCGAAATCGTTGAAATAACCGTAAAACAAACCGCATTTGTCAAGAATTGTGGAACTACTGACGTAATACATACTGCGCGGCTAATCATTGAGAAACACCACGAGAAGCACCGCCGTCTTTACATTGCATTTTTGGATCTAGAGAAGGCGTTTCACCGTGAGTTCGTGTGTCATCTAGAATGCTTTACGATAATACTTAGTGCCCGAATAAATCATGCGCTGGATTCAACTGCTCTACCATGATCCGACAAGTAAAGTTCGAAGTGTCGTGAGTGTATCAAAATCATATCGTATCCCTGATGGTGTTGATTAAGGAAGCACCCTCTCACCACTCCTCTTTGTTCTTATTATGGACATTGTCACACGGGATATCCAACGTCCAGCGACCTATACACTGCTTTATACAGGTGATCTTTTCCTATCGTCTAATAGCAAAACTGATCTGGAGCAACTTGTCCAAAAATGGAATGATCGCCTCATGCAAAACAGTCTCAGATTGAATCTGAATAAAACTGAATTTTTGACGACCGATCTCCATGAAACAGGCACAATCACTGTCAGCGGCAGTGACCTACCCAGAACTATGCGATTTAAATACCTGAGATCAACTTTATCAGCCAAAAGAGAACTGTGTTTTGAAATTTCTTCACGCATTAGCGCAACCTGGATGAAGTAGCGCTCCACAATTGAACGAATGTCTCAAATCTAAAATTTACCGCAATATCGTCCGTCCTGTCGATCTCTATTGTTGTAAGTGTTCGCTGACTATAGAAGACAATGAATGGCGTCTTGCGGTAATGAAGATGTTGCGTTGGACTAGTGGCGTGTCACATTTTGATCACATCCGAAATGAGAACATTCACGACAATATGGAGTTGTACCGATCGTGGAAAAACTGCGAGAGAGCGTTTTCGATGGTATGGTCACATAATTCGAGCTATCGAGAATTCACCTGCTAAGATTGATTTGAACATCGAGGTCGATGTTAAAGGATCAAAAGGTCGGCCGAAACAACGGGGGCTTGATACGCTGGATGGGGATTTAAAAGCCTTGCGGTTGCATCCAGATCAGGCTTTTGATAGAACCAAATGGTGATTAAGACGAGCCGACCCCGCTCGTGAACGGGACAAAGACTGAAGGGAAAAAAAGATTAGTTTTCATATCTGCGAATTGTTTGCAAGCACACATTGTTCATTTCTCACTTCCAACCCACTAAAATTACCCTGTGGCCTCCTCCCTAGCTTCGGCGATAGCGAAGTGTTCACTGTTTGTTCCCCCCAGGCCTTGTGTAGGCATCAACCTTCCCTCCTTCGAAATCGCTGAGTGCATTACTCCCTGCGAGAGCCATATTCTTCCTATGAGTAGCTATGTCGCTGACATGTCGTTTGCGCCTTCTCACCGCCGGTCGGTGTACTCTCGAGTTGTGATTTCTCCTGGTTTTGCAATGATTTTCCTGGTACTCCCGTGGTGGTTTGCAATTTTCCTCTACCATTTTTCCGTTTCCCGGGTTGCTCTACCTGCGGTTTTGGATTCTTTCGAATGGCCTCCTCCTTTTGGTATCTCCTGTCACGATGCTTTCATCACTTGATATTTTTGGCATTTGGCTTCCTTATATCTCTAAGCATGTTTCTTCAACAGTATTTTTCCTCAGTTCGTTGTATGTTTTCATGATAATCTCGTCGGACTGTAGCAATTTCCTTAGATCCGTCAACACTTTTACTTGGTGTCCCCTTTGGTCTCGGTCGCTTGTTTGAGCCTTTGAACCTTTTAACTACTTCCCCCTCGTGTTCGAATTTCTTGTTTTACTGTTTCCACACTGCTAAGGGCATCCGCATTGATATTATACTCCCCTGTTTTGTATTCTATCTGGTACTTGTATGCAGATAGTTTGAGGTGGAATATGACCAATCTTGTAGTCGAATTCTGTATGTCCTTTTAACGGCTGGTCCGTGTATGCCGTGAAATTCCTACCCTTCAGGTAGCATTTGGAGTTCCTCACGCCCCGGACAATAGGTAAAACTTCACCTACAGTAGTCGAGTACTTCCGTTCTGTTTTCTTCGGTGTCCTACTGTCCTAGGCTATCGGATGATAAGATGATGCCTGTAGGTAGTTGGGACAGCACTGCTCCTATTGCTTTGCCATTCGCGTCCGTTGTCATATTAAACGGAGTTGAG
Source organism: Hermetia illucens (assembly GCF_905115235.1). Taxonomy (NCBI): domain Eukaryota; kingdom Metazoa; phylum Arthropoda; class Insecta; order Diptera; family Stratiomyidae; genus Hermetia; species Hermetia illucens. The sequence goes on along the minus strand of NC_051853.1, from coordinate 59,675,276 downwards.
AAATTCAGATAGCACAATATTGGAGGTGAAATTAGTGCTGTTTTAATGGTATTAAATGGCCCCTTAACATCCTTGCGGAGCAAGTTTGTTACAGGCCGGACAATTTTCGAGAATTCCGGAATGGACTTTCGGTAATAATTGTTGATTCTCAGAAATGATTGGACGTGTTTTACTTTCGCGGATCGTCAGAAGTACCTAACACTCGCTGCTAACTTGCGGTCTAGTCTTGTTCCTTCTTTAGAGCAGACATCCTAGGTACACTACTTTCATGCACAGGAATTTACATTTCTCATCTTTCGGGTGCACTAATACTTGATGGTATTCGTTAGCTAAGTCCAGTTTGAAGAAATATCGTGAATTTCCTAATTAGCCCACTATGTCCTCTATTTGAAGAAGGGAAAAGAGTCCCTAATAGTCTTCTCATTTAGTCCACGGCAATCGACCACCGTTTTCCATTTCTTTTCTCCGTTAGTCCCGAGTTTTTTTCGGAAATGACTCATTGAGATGAGTCTAATCACTTTTGTTGGAACTCAAGAATCCTATACCCGGGAGATGAAACTCGAAGTAAAGTGTGGGACAAAAAATGAATTGTTCGGTTTGAGGCCGAGTCAAGATTGCAGTGCGTTCTTTGCATCTGTTAATGTACTGTTTGTCGTGTTTCTGTATCATTCTTCTCTGAAATTGATAAAGTGACATTGCCGCATTATGCGGATCGTCACTTTCTACGATTGATTTTGGCCCAAACTGGAAAATTTGTATGACAAATGAAACCACGTGCGTTAATACCATTACACAAATGAGAACTGATCCCAATAAAGCTGCGCAGAACTGCGCAACTGCGATCTTGATAAGAAAGCCCCGCCCATCGGCCGCCATCTTTTTTGTCCTGTAAAAATACAAGGCTTGCCTAGGCAGTTTCACCTCCTGTATATAGTCTCCTTGCCGGAACTTCAAATTCAGACAATAGTTTGTACACTACCGGTCGAGCAATACTGTCGCATGCCTGCTTGAAATTAATCATTGGCGTTATATTCCCAACACTTCTCCAGCATCTTTTTTATTGAGAATATCTGATTAATAGTTTTTTTCCTTCTTGAAATCCTTCCTAATATTCGTCAACTATATTTTTTGAAAATGTTTGCGTTCCTTTGTCCCCAAAATATCGATATACTTGAATTTAAGTAAAAACATTAGCGAATAGAAAAATTCGTCTTATTGTTTCAATATTTGTTGAGGATTGCAACGCAATGAGTTTCTATCAAATTAAAAAATTAATTATAATATTTTTTCTCTTTCCAGGTTGCACATCAGACGTTCTCATCTATTGGAAGATGCCTTCCGTCGAATAATGTCGGCCAATAAAAAAGATTTGCAACGCGGGCGCCTAGCTGTTTTATGGGATACCGAAGAAGGCCTAGATTATGGAGGGCCGTCAAGAGAGTTCTTCTTTTTACTGTCACGAGAACTTTTCAACCCGTACTACGGATTATTCGAATACTCAGCCAATGATACTTACACAGTCCAAGTATCACCACTCTCTGCATTTGTTGACAATTGTCACGATTGGTTCCGCTTTAGTGGTCGCGTGCTAGGATTGGCGTTAGTTCATCAATATTTATTAGATGCGTTTTTTACTCGTCCATTTTATAAAGCGTTATTGCGATTGCCAGTAGCTTTAAGTGATTTAGGTAAGTTTGCTTAGTTTTATTTGAGGAATACGATCTGTTGATTTTTGAATTTTTTTTACAGAATCTCTTGATAATGAATTCCACCAGTCTCTTCAATGGATCCGTGACAACGACATCGGGTCCGGTGCTGCATTAGGACTAACGTTTTGTGTAACTGAAGAACTTCTGGGTCGCGTTGTAGAACGTGAACTGAAACCTGGTGGCAAAAACATTACAGTGAATGAAAAAAATAAAAAAGAATATTTGGAACGAATGGTGAAGTGGCGTCTTGAACGTGGTGTCCAAGAACAAACCGAATCCCTTGTACGTGGGTTCTATGAGGTAGTTGACTCGCGGTTGGTGTCTGTCTTCGATGCCAGGGAGCTAGAACTTGTGATTGCCGGGACGGCTGAAATCGACATAAACGATTGGCGAATGAACACCGAGTATAGAAGTGGATATCATGATAACCACCAAGTGATCATTTGGTTCTGGCAGGTAATTGAAAAATTTACTAATGAGCAACGCCTTCGATTGCTCCAATTCGTAACGGGCACATCGAGCATACCGTATGAAGGTTTCTCAGCATTAAGAGGGTCGACCGGTCCACGACGCTTTTGCGTAGAGAAGTGGGGTAAGCCGAACGCCTTACCACGTGCCCATACTTGCTTTAATCGTTTAGATTTACCGCCGTATCCAACAGCTGAAATACTCTATGAGAAATTAACACTTGCCGTAGAAGAAACGAATACATTCGGAATTGAATAAGAGATGCAAATGCATTGAGTAATTTATTGGAGATAAGTGTCTTTTTTATCAATTTTATGTATTCCAAGATAGACTTGTGATGCAATTATCTAAAAATTTATAGCTTAATAATGCGTGCATCATAATAATTATGTAATCGCAATTGCACTGCTGACGATGAGTGCAAAGCGTATAAGTAAGGATACAAACAGACATTTTGTTCGAACGCTTAGACGAATTAGATAAACACGTTATTTAATTGATGGCCATGTGATACTTAAGAGCACTAAGTATGTAATAAAAGTTTAATGGTTTTTAGTAGAAATTTGCAATTTTGAATAAGCGAATATTATCATTATCATTATCAAGCGTTGAACATTCGGAGCACATTCCGGAAACCAGATTTCATATATTCATACGTTCCATTTCAGCTTTGTCTAAGGGATGCATTTTTTCCTGTGTTTACTCCTTCTAGAATAGTGTTATATCAAATACACTATTCTTTTGGAGGTCTTACTTACTGGAGATTTTACTGATTAAAATGAGCATCTTATTAGGTGTAGTATTTCCAGTGATGGTGTCACGCAATAACACCTGATGAGCTACTAAGCTTCCTTAGCATTTTATGTCAGTAAGGTAGTCGGAGTGTGGAGTGTTTAAATATTTCTGCTTTTCGTTGCCTAAATATGAATGTTTAATATACCCATGGTAAATGGGGTGCAATCAGTTATGACTTTTTAGTACGGAAGGTCCTAAATTTAGTACTTTTTAATGCAGTATCAGAACTTTTTCTCATTTTTCAACAATTTTTTAGTTAAGTAGGTATTTTTCCAGTATTATTCAATGGCAACCGAAACGAAGTTAATATTTGGCAATATCATGTTATGCTGAATGAAATTGAACTGGTAACGTTCCGCTCTCTTTTGTCACTTCGTGAAATATGTCAGTTTCCGTAAAATCGCAAGAATAAAGCAGTGGTTTCGGAGAATGCAGTTCACTACACCGTAAGAGGTATAAAATAAGCAACCACTAAGTTGGACATCGCTTTATGTCCAGCGACCCACTGCAGAAGTTCGCAACTCGAAAACAATGCGGCGTGGCATTGAAGAAGATGTCGCGATATGCGCGGGCGGACAGGTTTACTTTTAGACCATACGCAGAGTATTGTGACTAGCGAAGTCTCATAGTCGTCAAGTCAGAAGAAAGACGTTTCTCTCTAAAAATTACCCAGAAAAGAGCCTGGCCTTGTAAAAGAGCGTTCTGTGATCTGGCAAAAGTAAATACAACCTGATTGGGTTTTGTAAGTAAGCAAATATGTAGTTAAAAAACTCGGGACATACATGCAACGGTCAAGCATGTTGGCAGAAATCAGTTAAATTGGTGCCTCAAAGCGTCGTGTGAATATATTGGTATTTATTGACTAGAACATGAAAAGGAAGTATACTCAAATGTGCTGTGTTGTTATTTGTTACAAAACGCCACTTTAGGCATAGAAAAACCTTTTGTCTTCCAGTAGGATAACAACCCCAAGTACACTTTCTTGTCGGCATGAGAATGTTTATTATTTATTTATTGTCCTACGCCGACCCTAACATCTCGCCAATCGGTAAACCTTCAACTGGTTGAACACATCTGTAGCATCTGCTCGAACCCCAGACCCATATTCGCACGTCTCTTCAAAAAATATTTCCGGGAAGTATTGTAGACGCCTTGTAATGAACTTAAGTGGATAGAAGGATCAGACGATCCACCTAAGTGGCCGACAACGACCTAGAGGGCAGAGCTATGCCAGAAAACTAAAAAGTTGACGAAATTGACCGTGAAGGTCCGCCCGCAAAGATAGAAGCTCCATCAAAGTGCTCGGTCGACACGTTCTTGCACGCCTCTGTGAAAAAGAAACAACAAGTTTTTATTATTTCAAATGTTTCGGTCTTCTATTATAATGTCTCATACAGGTAGCACCCTCTCTCCTCCAGTCACATTGTGCAATGGTCATGGGTATGACACAAAATACAACAACAGTAAAGGTGAAAATCTTTTCTTTTTGCTTGAACCTAAGTACGGTATCATAACTTTTCCAATTCCGGCAGCACTGGGTGCTTGATAGTTCAAATTCAGTCACTGGATAATATTACTCTAGAGCGATGATTGTCGAATTTCTATACGTATCTTGTTGGAATGGCGAACATTCCAAATAATCTGAACTCCTCTAGGCCAGTTAACGGTTTTCTAATCTGAAAAATAGTTATCTTGGCGGTTAGTCGACCTTCCACTGACGTGACCCTGTTCAACTCTGGAATATCTTATTCATAAAAGTCACATTGTTGATATGATTGGTCGGTGTCCACTTCAATTGTCCGCTGGCATCATCCTCTTTAGGTACCAGCCATAAAGGTGAATTCCATGGGCTGTTACTTCCCTTAATAGTCCCGTTTTCTAACAGTTTAGTCATCTGCGTTTTCACTTCTTCCTTGTGGATTTTCGGAAATCTGTATATTTTGGTGTAAATTGGCTTTGTACCAGGGACAATGTTTATATAATAGAATGTTCAGCTGCTTTGGTCAAGTTATTTGGATCAATGTTTCCTTTAAAATTTTCCAGATGTGTTCGTCACGAATATGTATTTCAGATTGTTTTTTTTCTTTCAATTCTTCTGTCTCAACTTTACATATATTAATCTCCCCAGAGTTAATTTTCCGGGATTTCGCCATTATTGTTAACTTCGACAAGTGAACCGGCAACTTTAAGTTTATCTTTTTCTATACCCATTAGCAATAGTTTTCCCCAGATTTTCGTCGATATGTAGGTAAAAAGTTGGTTCTGTTCGTGGTTCTGCAACAAAAGTTTTTCTAGATAGTCGTAATTTATTCTGCCTGATTTGTGAAATTTGGTCGCTAAAATTGAGAAGAGCTTTTTGCTCAACGAGACAAGGTTAACCAAGTATTCCATCAAATTTATCGAAAAGGTGATTTGGTGCAACTTGGAATGGAATGGTGTATTCGTTGCTACCATAACGCAAAGACAGAGAGGTAAGCCCAAATGTATTACTGTCTACGGCATTAATACAACGATATTTGATACCCTTTGATTTGTCGACATCCTTTTCAAAGATATATCCTGCAGCTCTTAAATTTAGAGAACGGCCAGTGTCGATTAGAAATTTCAAATATTTATTTTCTAATTTAAGAAAAAGAAATGGATTTTCTTCTATATCGAATGAATTTATTTTGTATTCGTTATTTACATTTTCATTAGTTACATTTTTATTCCAGTTTTTTGTATTTTTGTTGCCGGACTGCTGTTTCAGGTTTCCAGAATTCTGCTCGAGTGAGGTATTGTCGCAGGTTGATGAGTCTGTTCTCTTATTTCTGAACTTCCTGTTTTTGTCAAAACGTTTAGACCGACTGTAATGTGCTTAAGGAAATAGGAGGATCAGACGATCATCCTAAGTGGCCGAAAACGACCTAGAGGGCAGAGCTATTCCAGAAACCTAAAAAGGTTGCGAAATTGACCGTGAAGGTCCGCCCGCAAAGATTGAAGCTCCATCAAAGTGTTCGGTCGACATGTTCTTGCACGCCTCTGTGCTAGCCAGGCTTGGGAATGTGGGGGGCGGGTCCTTTGAGCGCTTTGATCCCTCACGTGTCATTATTACAAAGTTAACGTGTCTTTGCCGATGCATGGGTCCGCATCGGATTTCAAAAAGACAATAAACTATGGCCTAACAAATAAAAACTAGAACACGAACTAAAATTGAAAAAGAAAAAAAAAACGGCTTGACCGCGCGCATGGAGCCGTAAGTTTCCGGACCCGAGTGCCGCGATCAAGAGGGAAGATCCACGAGGGATCACAATCCCGATCATCATTTCTTCTGCCTCAGAACGTGATTGAGGCGCGGCCCCTGAGGTTCTCTCCCTTCCTTGACATCCTCAGGCCATTATTTCAGTGGAAAACAACTTGTTACGAAGTCACAACAGGAGCCTCCGACTGGATGGATAACAAAACGACGAACCCAGCAACGACAAAGGAATAACGATTTGCACATTTTCTCATGGAAATAGCCCTCCCTGTACAGAGATGACGCTGCTGAGCAGCTAGCCGATACTCTGTCCCAATATAGGGCTGATGTAACAGTGTTACAGGAGATGGCGTTGGACAGTAACCGGTTTCCTGGAGAAAAGTCGCTACACCATATATTATAGTGGCTATCCAGTAAACCATGTGCTCGGAGTAGGTTTCTTAGTCAACCAAAAAATGAAACTTGCTGTTATCGGCTTTGAAAACAAAGGCGAAAGATTATGCACTCTGCGCTTGCGAGGAAAATTTAGAACGATATCAGCATTGATGTTGAACCAATCATTCAAGTGCTTCCAATTCCTTCGAGTTTACGTGGCACGCCCGCTGGGATTACAATTCCATCGGCGCCTTTTTACCCTCCTGTCTCTGTCGATGTTATGAAAAGATCGTCTTCCACAGTTCAGACAGGGACTGCTCCTTATCGCCAAGTCCTCCGATTTCTTCAAAGGCAAGAACGACCTCCTCTTCTTCTCCACCCGCCAGTCCAGCTGTTCTTTCTCGCTACGACTCAAAAAACTTTTTCTTCTCGTCCTCCATCAGTCCAGCCAGAATTCAAAAACTCTCCTTTTTCCCTCGCCAGTCCAGCTTTTCTTTCCGAGAACCGCTCCCCATGCCACTACGTTCGCCTTGAACTCTGTTGAGCTCATGTTGTAGCAACATGCGCGTGCGCCTATGGATGGAATAATTCGCCCGAATGCATTCAATAATGTGGAATCTGCGGCGAACATTAGGGTGATTGCACATTATGAAATTCATTATTTGAGCAAATTAATTCAGAAAGAGACGAATGAGATTCCGCTCCCATCGCGAAGCCGCGGTCACTACACGATATATGTCCCATTTTACCACATCTGAAGCACCTCTTGTCGGAATGAACTTTATGTATACGTGGTAAGACGTTCCTGTTAGTAAAATCCTTTTTGCTGGAAACTTTTATCAAGTCAAGTCTCTGCTCCTCCTCCTGCGCCAATCGACTAGCTTTCTCGAGGCTTTTTGGCTTTTGAGTGATGTTAGCACTTCCTTGAGATCATTTATAAACATTGTTCGCACTTGTTCATCGATGAACAAGTTTTCGCCTATAGAAAACTGATCTGCCCGTGCAGTCAGTATTCTACGGAGAAGACCTAGAAGCCGCTGAAATACCATCATACCATGTACAACCGCTTCATTACTGTTTTGATTAAATGAAACCAGTTCTCTTTGCAATTGTAATATTGAGTGTGGCCCGACATAAACTTGTTTAAATTTAGCCTTTAGCGCATTCCAACTCCAAAATTCTTGATTGGAGATAATGGTCTGCGCATTACCTCGCAACTGCATGCAAGTATACTTAAAGAGTATATCTTTCATTGGGCCTTTCGCTAATTTCATAGCCTTTTCACATGCATATGTGAAGTTGAAAGCATCTTTAGCTTTCCCTTCAAATACAGGTATAAAACTTCTCAAACCACTGAAACTAACATTACACGTTACACTACTTTCCGGATTAACTTCTTGCGAAACATTTACGACATTACTTGTGGCCATTGTTTCAGAGAAAAATTCTTTCTCTATTACAGACTCTTCTAAAGTGAAGCGAGCATCTTCACCTTGATCAAAAATTTCATCTTCAGAAGGTTCACTTGTAAGACTTTCACGTCTTCCAACACGATATTTCGCTAAATACTCGCGAAACGTTTTAAAATCGACGTATTCGCCACCAAGTTTGATTTCGAAGTTTTCCCGATTTTCACTCTCAAGAATTTTTTCTATTGATAACTTGAATTTAACAAATCCTTTCAAATCGAATCGAATCGAATAGATATATACGCGCGAAAGTAAATTGGTTTCCACAGTTGAATATTTTTATTTTAATTCTCCCCAGATACTTAGAAAGGGGTTTTTATTCTAAGGGTCTTTTCACTTATCACAGTAAATCACAATAAGCACTGCAACGTAATTACTACTTATAGTAAAATACAGTAAAAAGGGACTTACATTACGTTCAAATGAAGATTTCGGGTTTCAAATGCTGTAAAAACTCCACTGAAATTTACGCTGGGTTGTACCTGCTTCACACAGGCTAAAGCTGGACGGACCATAGTTGGCTGCCCTCGTCAAGAAAAGACAACTATAAATATATTCCCACGTTGAGGAGTAAAATTATTTCCTTTTAATTAAGATTCGGTTGTCGGGAGCTTGATTCGCTCCGTGGATAGCCAATTAACTATTTCTGATAATTGAGAAAATTTTGAGTTGCGACAATTTTGTCGCAAGGGTGCGATACTTACTTCGATTGGGGCATACCAACTTTTTTTTTTTTATTCTACATTTTAATTAATTACAGCAAGAATTAGATCATTACTTAGACCTCTAGCTTACTTTGTTACAATTCTTAACCTAGGATTTAAGCGCTAACAGTGCCAGTGCATCTGTGAGCTTTTTGTTTAAAAAAAAATTTAAAAATGGCCTCAAAGCATCATTTCTCAAGATTCAGGGTTATACCTGTGGAGATTTAGCACTGCCCAAGCTGATTATGTTGGATATGTTGGATATGTATCTCTTTTTCAGGCTCCTGCGATAGTCCTTATAGATCTGATATCCAAAGGAAATGCCGACAAGCGATGTTAATATGATTAAGTTAAGTTCTATTTGTTTTGACTGGACGTCTACCGGGTTAACTATTACTGAATTTATCACCTCGCCGGTATTGTCGACTTGTTTGGTTTGGCCGCCACCCATGTTCTTTGTGGTTTGTTGTTTACTAACTGAAGCGGGTCTGTTCTGTTTAGTCTTATATACGGTTTGCTTTTAAGTATAGTTCTTGCAGTTACATTACGATGGGTCTGTAGTTTATTAAGGTATTTACTGCTAACTTTCATGGCGTCGGCCTCAATCGTTGCGATATTTGTGTCACGTTGTATGATTTTATTATTTACGTAATTTGGTGCGCCAAGTATTGCGCGAATAATTTTTGTTTGAATAATCGCTAAGTTGGATTTTTTTGCGGAGGCCCATAGTTGCAGTCCATATGTCCATATTGGTTTTAGTACCGTCTTGTAAATCAAAATTTTTGTTGTTGTGTTCAACTTTGATTTTTTGTTTAGTAGCCAGTATAGTTTCCTAAATTGTATGTTTATTTGTTCTCGTTTTTTGTTAATGTGCGTCTTCCATGTAAGTCGTCTGTCAAGGTGCATACCGAGATACTTGATTACTTTCGTTTGTTGGATTGGTTTGTTATTTATGACAATTGGTTTGCATGTTCTTTTCCTCAGGGTAAAGGTAATCTGTTGGGTTTTTGCTTGGTTTATTTTTATTTTCGATTTATCCGCCCAATCTAGGATTTTGTTTGTTAGTTCTTGTAGTACCCTTGAGGCAGTTTGCGGATTTATATGGGAAAAGAGTATTGCAGTGTCGTCTGCGAATGTGGCTGTTAATATTTTTGCACATGTTGGAAGATCAAAAATGTATAGTAAGTAGAGAATTGGGCCAAGGACGCTACCTTGGGGCACCCAATATCTGATATTTTCTGCTTAGAGCCTCTTTGTATTTGACCTTGAAGGGCCGTCCTTGAAGGTAACTGAAGAGGATTTTGTGAAATTTCGTGGGGAGGTACCTGGCTATTTTGAGGAAGAGGCCTTGATGCCAAACCTTATCAAATGCTTGGGAAATGTCGAGGAAGAGTCCTATGCAATATTTTTTCTCTTCAAGGGCCAGTTTGATATAATTAGTGATTTTGTGAATTTGTTCAATGGTACTATGACCGCTTCTGAACCCAAATTGATGGTCGGGTATTATTCCATTTTCTTCTAGGGAGGGTAGAAGCTTATCTAACAAAAGTCTTTCAAAGAGTTTGGATAGAACTGGCAGCAGGCTTATCGGCCTGTAGGATGAGACTATAGATGGGTCCTTGCCGGGCTTTGGGATCATTGTGACCCTAGCATGCTTCCAACTGTTTGGGTAATAGTTTAAGCGTAGAATTGCGTTGAAGATGTGTAAGATAGCTACTAATCCCATTATAGGTAATTTTTTGGGCATCTTTCCAGTGATACGATCATGTCCTGGGGCCTCAGAAAGTTTGCTACGTAGCTGGGGGAGTGAGAATTTCAAGGGCCTTCCCTCATGTATGGTCGGTGAGTCTATGTTTGGTTCAAGATCCGTGTCCTCTTGGCTGAAAACTTCGGCCAAGTGCTTAGCAAATGTTTCGGCTTTTGCTTCGTTATTCATTACCCAGTTTCCTGCAGTGTCTTTTATAGGTGTTTCCGTTTCTACTGGTTTTTTAATTTTCTTTGTTGCTTTCCAGATTGAGTAATTGGTATCGGCTTCGTTGGAAAGGCCACTGATAAAGTCCTGTATTTCGTTGTTTCTGTCTATATAAAGCTCTTTTTTTAGGTTCCATGAAGCTTTATTGAAAGCTGTTTTAGCTGATGGAGAACGTGTTTTCTGCCATGCAGCTTTTGCCTGTCTTTTAATTCTTAGTAGGTCAAAAATTTCTTTGTTGTAGTGACATGTAATTCTGTCATCATTGGTAGTGATTGTAGGTGTTGCAATATTTGCGCTTTCGGTGATGGTGTCTGTTAGGTAGTTCAATGCGTTGTCTATGTCTTCTTGTGTTTTCAGTCTAATGTGAGGGCAAAAGTTTTTTTCAAAGTATTTCGTGTATGCAATCCAGTTTTTCCTTGCGTTAGTCAGTCTGATTTCGTTATTTATAAGCGTTGGCTCAGAGTTAATAGTAATAATCGTGGGTAGGTGGTCAGATGAGAGTTCACTAGTAGTTACTGCGCTAATAAGCCTTGGGCTGACGTTTTTTACAACTCCGAAATCGATTAGATCGGGAATTTTAGACCTGTCTGCTGGCCAGTAGGTTGGTGAGCCACCAGAAATGCATTGAAGATTATTGTTATATATGGACTTTAGGAGTTGCTTTCCCTTCGGGGTGGTCAGTCGAGAACCCCAATGAGGAGACTTTGCCGTGAGGAATCGCGGTCCCAGGGTTCTAAAGAAATCGTCAAATTGTGCGGAGCTTATCGTTTGCTTGGGGGGGGGGGGCAGTAAATTGCTGCAATATTAAGTGTATAGTAACTATCTTGCATGCTAATAACCGTGTGGTGGATATTACTGAGTTGGGTAGTAGGCAATGGAAAGTGTTTTATCCGATTTCTGATCAGAATCGCTGTACCGCCGTAAGGTTTGTCCTCGGGGTGATTATTGCTATAACATGTATAACCATAAATCTTAAAGAAATTTTTGCTATTGAGGTGGGTTTCTGAAAGTAACATTATATCAATACTATTTGTGTGAAGAAACGTTTCTAGTTCTAACTTATGTTTTAGGATACCGTTTGCATTCCAGTGTGCTATTGTTATTTTCCTCATTATTTACCGAGTAGCTTTGATAATATCTCTGTCTGCTTGTTGAGAGCTGCTTGCATTTGATTCATAGTGCTGGTTAGCTGTTGAATATTGGTTGTTAGTGATAAGAGGATTTGCATGATATTACCTTGGACATTTTTATTTATGAGGGGGGGCTGCTGTTGGTTACTTTGTTTCGCTGATTGATTGTCTTGAGTGTGGTTTTGGCTTCTCACAGCGTCCGCATAGCTAGTATACTCGACAGGCCGATGCTCGGAGTTTTGATGGAAGTGGGTGATGTTAGTTTGCAGGTCGTATTTCAGGTTTCTTTTGTTTCCAATGTTATTCGTGTTTCTGTTGAGGGCTGCGTATACTGGGCATCCACGATAGTTAGCGGTATGGTTTCCTCCGCAATTGCTACACTTTCTGGTTGTTGGGTCATCCTTCTTCTTTTCGCAGTCTTTTGTTGGGTGTAGATCTCCGCACGCTACGCAGACGTTCAATAGTTTGCAATAGGATTTTGTGTGACCAAATTACCATTGGGCATACCAACTGGTGGCTGTATATATGCCTTCAGAGATGATTAATTCTGGGGTAATCTGAATATGTTTAATAAAGATATCTCCATTTGCATCTACAGGTTATTTGGCGATAAATTTCGAATGAGGAGGGGTGGTGTACATTTCAGTGTAATCAGATTTGTTGGGACTATTAATTCTGATCCCGCAGGTATGCTCAATTTCTTTATTCTCAAGGGTTTAGTATCCTTTGGAATTGTTATTTCATCATTGTTGATGTTGTTATGGTATATGTTACAAAGACTATTTTACACGAAAAATTCTCAATATGTCTCTTCCGATAATTTCGTCTGTGTAAATCGAAAATTGCTCTTGAACTGTTTGAAATTTGTTTGAGAAGGTTTTGTCGTCAATTGTTAGTTCTCTGGGGAACCGTTTACTCCAATAAATTGAAAGTTATGTTTTTCATTCCACATACGTTTCATTATAAAAGAATTCATTAGTTAAATTATCACAGATGCCTTTTTAATTTACATTTAGTTACAATTGATATTTTCTAGAATTTTATTTCAGTTGGCACCTAGCTGGTCAACCGCTGCAGTTCTATTATTGACGTACCTAACGAGGTTATCGTTTCATTTGTTTTAATTAATTTTATAGTTGGGTTTCTATAATTGTTTGATTTATTTTATTCTGTCGAAAGCCTGGATTTTGTATGTTTTGGATTATATTATTTCGTTTTTTATTAAGGTTTTGTGTGAAACAAAACCTTATTAGAATCGAGTCGATGTCTGTCTGTCTGTCTTTTTTTTTATGGATGGAGGTGGAAATCTTACAAAGACACTGCCGCGCTAGGTGGCAGCAGCGTGTGGGATTCTCACCCACTAAAACCACCCCCACTTTCTCCTTTTTCGTTCCCCACGGAACCGCCGCAAAGCATTACTTCGCGGGGTGGACTGCGTTTTAAGCGACCACACCTTCCGTTCCTCGCGTCTTCTTTGCGCGCTCCGCTCTTCCAAGTTCGTCTTGTATTCTTTTGATTGCGGAGTTCACCGCATACCAGTTTCCCTCCGATTTCAACATTTCCCCGACGATGTTCTGCGGGCTTAGGTTGCTTTTCAGGGAGTCTTCCAGACTCCTCCTTTCTGAGAGAAATCGTGGACAGTGGAACATAACATGCTCCGGGTCCTTAGATGTGCAACCGCATTCAGGACACAAGAGAGAATCATCCAGCCTGAATTGGTGCAGGTACTTCCTGTAACCTCCTGACAGGAATTGCGTTAGATGTTAGTTAATCTCACCGTGTCGTCGCTGGATCCACTCCTCAATACGGGGAATCAAAGTGTGGGTCCAGCGATCCCTCTGCGAGTCGTCTCATCGTTTCTACCATTTCTCCAGCGACTCTCGCCATGCTGCCTTTCGGTATTCTGCATCCTTTTTAAGAGGATTCATTTTCCTTGTCTCGTACAGGCAGCGTGTCTCACTTGCCAGAATGTCTATCGGGATCATTCCCTCAATAACACACGCTGCCTCGCCTGATATTGTTCTGAAAGCGCTGCACATCCTTAGGGCTACTAAGCGGTAAGTCATATTCACCCGCCTACGATTACTCTCACACGCTAGTGCTTCCTCCCAAACTGGTGCCGCGTATAATAGTGTGGAGCGAACCACTCCTGCCACAAGTAATCTGCGAATGTACCTTGGACCTCCAATGTTAGGCATCATTCGCGCTAATGATACGCTGGTATTTGCCGCTTTCTCACAGGCATAGTCCAGATGTCCCTTGAAATTGACTTTAGCATCAATCATCACCCCTAGGTATTTGATAACCGGTTTCGAAGTGATGACGTGACCACTAACACGAATATTAATCGTATTCCTCTTCCTACGATTGGTAACTAAGATCGCCTCCGTGTTTTGCTCCGCAAGGTCAAGCTGAACCATCTCCAGCCACGCTTTTATGGCGCTAATGGTTTCGTTAGCGTACATTTCAACGTCTTCAGGTTCTTTCGCGACGACAACCACAGCTAGATCATCTGGGAAACCGATTATTGTGGCCTCCTTTGGCACGGGAGGGACAAGGATCTCATTGTACATGATGTTCCACAGGAGAGGACCCAACGCTGAGCCCTGTGGTACTCCTGCGGTGACAGTGTACTGCTTGGATCCCTCATCCGTGTCGAACCAAAGTGTCCTCTCCGAAAGGCAACTGTTGAGGAGCTTAGTCAAATAACTAGGGACACCCGTTTTAGCCAGTGAGCTTTTTATCCACTCCCAGCTTGCGGAATTCAACGCATTTTTGATGTCTAACGTCACCAAGGCACAGCATTTTTTAGACGACATCGGGTCTCGAGCCAGCTTCAAAACAACGTCTAGATGTAGATTCGAATGAAGTCAGTATAGCTCCCCTTACTATGTCGGGTAATTTAATATGATAAAGAAAATCTATAAATTCGCTTTTTCCGCTTGTTTCTAGCGTTTTATATAGGAATTCTACTATTTTAAGAAGGAACTATTTCTTTATATTCTCCATCGAAAACTGAAATTGTTTTCATTGCTAGTGTTATATCAATGGAACCCATTGTAATTGCTTTCTCTTCTAATAGATCTTCCAATATTTCTTTGAATATTTTATGAACTAGCTTGAATTTAATGTTTATTCGGGTACTCCTTTGCTTTTTTCTCTCATTCGTGAAGGCTTTGTAATTTCAATTGCACCGTTTCCTGTTTAAAGGGACGGTTTACAGATTTTTTAAAGTTAGCCATATTTGTAACTATCATTAATTATTTGGGTGCTCTCATTTATGGAAATTAATAGTTTTCAAAATTTAAATTTATTTAAACATTAATGGTTCAAGCTATTGCCTTATTTGCATACGACTTAAGAAGTTAAGAACAACCATGTTCACTGTTACAACACTTTATTTTATTTCATAAAAAACAATGGAACTGACAACTTCAACAAGGCTGAATTTCATAAAAACATTTTATAGAATATTTTAGAAACATTTTACAACAAGAATTAGACCTTTTGGTCTCTAGCCTGTAGTGTGGCGAATCTTAATACTAAAATAGAATATTCTCACTCTATCAAGCCAGTGTTTGAAAAGAGTTATTTTGTTCAAATCTTATTATAAATTTATAGCTAAGCTTTTTAATAACTAATATAATTAGCCTTTTTATTCTAATCTCAGATTTAGATTTGGAACCAATTCGTAGGGAATTTCTTAAGGTTGGAGGGTTCAGGAAAGGATTGCTATGTAGTTTATGTCTATAGTCAGACTTTTTCGGTGTATCTTTTTTTGATGCTGCGTCTGTAGTCCTTATACAGTTGGTACGCAAAGGAGCACCCTACTGTTGCAGTGAGGATGATGAGAATAGTTTCAATTCTTTCTGATTGTACGTCGACCGTGTCTACTATGATTGTGTTCGTCACCTCCCCGGTATTATCAACGTGCTTATCTTGAGTATTTCCCATATTACTGGTTTGGTTAAACGGAAAAGAGTACTATAAGAAAATTGATGAGTGTGGCGGGTTTTTATTTGCAATTTGTAGTGGATTTGTTATTATTGCAAGTTGGCTAGTTGCAGTGGGTCAGTTCTTTTTAGTCTTGCGTAGTTGTTGGAAAGAAGAATGTCTTTAGCTGTAGTGTTTGGATGGTTGGCTAATCTTTTGATATATTTTTTGCTATACTTTTTCGCTTCTTTTGCAACCTTTAAAGTATTGGTGTCGCGAAGAATTATTTCGTTCTTAACGTACCTGGGTGCACCTAAAATTGACCTGATAATTTTTGTTTGTACGCGCTCGATTATGTTGATGTTCGACTTTTTGGCTGTGCCCCAAAGTTGCAAGCCATAGGTCCAGATTGGTTTTAATATAGATTTATACACCATTATTTTTGTTAAAGTGTTGAGTTTGGATTTATTGTGCATTAGCCAATATAGCTTGCGGAATTGAATTTTGATTTGGTTGCGTTTATGTTCAATGTGAGATTTCCAGGTGAGCCGTCTGTCTAAGTACAGCCCAAGATATTTAACTACGTTAGAAAGATTGACTTTATTTCCGTTTATGGTGACAGGTCTGCATGTTCTTTTTCTCAGCGTGAAGGTTATCTGCTGTGTTTTGTTAACATTTACACTGATTTTCCAGGTTTTGGCCCAGTTCATTATCGTGTTGATGTGTCCTTGGATTTCTCTGACGGCTGTTAATGGACAACATTCGAAATATATTTCGAATGCCGCGAATCCTGCCGTGAATTACGACATCCAGAAATAGGAATAATTAAAAAAAAACGAATTACATTTATAAACACGTTTATTTCTGGTCAAATCACAAGAATTACTCGCAAAGCTTACAGTTAATCGTTCAATTTGTTTAAGAATTTTTGTTTACGTTGCGGCATGCGCCGGATGTAACATTTAGGTTGGTTGCACGAAGTGCAACGTTTCATTTAGCAATTCAGGTTATTTTACATAATTTCCAAAATTGATATGGGACGAAAAAAAAGGATATCCACTGTCGCTATTCAGGTAAGAAAATAAATAAATAATGTTAAAAAATTCAGCAGTTACGTCTGGTTTTGTACTTGCGAATGACTTCTTCGGTGTCTTCGTCGTCGTCAGAGTGTTGTTGGTTAGCTCTAGGACGACCACGTTTGCGCTTTGACTTTTTTTTTATTCCTTTTGCTTCTCTTTTTCTATAAGTTTGTGTTGTTTTGCTGCCTTTTTTTCTTCTCTACTAATTTTTCTTCGCTTCAGCGGTTGATTTGCTATTTTTTTCTTGGCTTCAGCAGCCGCTTTTTTTGGGAGCTGCAGCGGCTTGCTCAGCTCATAATAATTTCAACATCACCGAATCCTTAAGAAACTGTACGTCGCTTCCAGTCTCGATTCGATGGTTTGCGCAGTTGAGCTTTGGCTTTGAACTGGCCGAATGTTCTCGAATGAAATTATTTGGTCGAGATTTGATCGACCAGGCTCTTGATTGGCATACGATGGATGCCCATCAAGAGCATTTGACGGAGCAGCCTTTTGTTGGATATTCGATGGACCACCCTCTTGATCAGCGTCGTGCTTGTACGGTCTATAAGTTATGTCGGCATGAAATCATCTTCCGAAAAAATGTCACAATTAAATGGCTAAATGCCACTTGATCTGAATCCAGTGACAATATTCTTGCTGGAAGCACCTTTAAACAACGGTTCAACGACCAGCTCAGCTATGAGGTCGATAGTAATCGGAATACCAGGGTGGTTCAACATCCACGCCTTGCATGAGTGGTCGAAATAGGTTTTGAGAGGCCCAAATACTCCTCTATCGAGAGGCGATGGCTGGTGTGGGGAGGTAGAGTTAACTCTTCAATATTATTCTACTTACAAAAGTCTAATCCAGCAATTATCATGTGAGATTCGTGATTATCCATGATAAGTAAAGTTTTGTCAGTGCTGGATCGGATCGCTTAATATTCGAAAAACGTGTCGTTAGTCTGCCATCCCGATGCGCTTACTATTCCTTTTGCATTCGTAGTACCATGTAGTAACAACTTGTCCTGGAATTTTGCTCGTGGATAAATGAAAAATGGCGGGGTTCAATCGCTTTCAGATGATATCGTAAGTGCCATTGTCATATCCGTACCGCGTTCGCCAGAACTTTTTGCGTCAACACATCTGGTACCTTTAGGTACTACAACGAATTTAGTTTTATGGACAGTGAAGAGTCCCGTGTCATCCATATTTCACACATCAGCAGCATTATACTGATCTGAATTGCCCACTTTTTTGTAAATGTTAAAAAAGCGTTTACGATTAGGTTATAGAAAAGTGCGGCATGATCAATTGAAGTTTGCACCGGGCAGCGCAAACAGTGACCATAGGCTGAATCAATGTGGTTGTATTTTTCAGCAGGTACATCGCCTCAATATATCCATCAGCGGTTTTAATTTTTAATTCATTCATATCAGGATGTCCTGGGGCATTATCTAACAAGGTGAGAGTTTTCACTTAAGCTCTTCTTTATCCTGTGGGATAAAGCTGTGTTTTTACCAATCCAGGAAAATTTCTTTTGCTACCCAAGCTTGGATTTATGTAACTGGCAGCGTCTCCATTTTTACATTTTTGAAGGCTCGGGACTTTCTGCATTTTCCCATAACAACCAATTTTAATTTATGAATTTCAGATGCACTCGCGCATATTATGAGTGTTAGGCGTTCCTTCTGAAGATTTCTACCGAAAAAAATGAACGTCTTTGCTGGAAAATGCCGCCAGTTTAAACCGGTTTCGTCGGCATTGTAAAGTTGTTCAGGTGTTAGGTCTAATTGACTGATTTTTGTGCTTAAATTTTGAATGAATTCAGATATCTATGACTGATCTCCGCTCAAATTCTCTCCAGTCATATATAAAAATTGTATTCCATATCCCTTTTTAAAGTTTTCGAGTCACACAGCGAATAGCTCCAGAACATGTGTAAACAATATGGCAGTGATCTTGAAGGGAGGGTGCGTCGGAATACAAAGGGTGTTGGATTACAAGACATCGGATAATTGAGAGTCTGCTGTAGTTTTATCTGAGAAAATGGAATGTAAGTTTCTTAAAGGTACACGAAAAAACTTTTAGCCATAAAAATGGGACGCGAGTTTTTTATTGAAAATGGCTTACATTAATCTTCTTTATCATTTCAATGTTCTTAACAACTGAATATAACCGAATTATCGTGATAAAATGAAAGATTACAGTATAACAATGTTGATTACAAATCTGAGACTTACACCAAAATATACAAAAACGCCGTTTAAAAATCTACTTCCTTGTTGAGACTATTGAAATATTGTCACAGAATCTATTTAAATGAAAGCACAATTGTTCTCTTCTATTATTAATTTTATTTATTCTTTTCTATTAAGCAAGGAGTGACTAACTAACTTGAAAAAGGTCTATCGAAGACTGTACTTATTGAACAAAACTAGCAGATATGTAACTATATGTACCACAAGCATTTATCTAACTCATTTTACATGCACACTTGTATAAACAGTAAAAGAATGAGTTCCGGACTTTATCTCTTTTATAAGAAAAAGGTTTATTAGGGTACAGTAATAAAAGTAGAAAAGAATTAGTTTTTGTATGAAATGTAAAAGATAACATTTCAACACTGCCCCTCAAAAACTAATCGTGTGAAATGTAATGTTTTAAATTCTAAGAATTTATCATATCAAAAATGCTAGAGTCACTCCTTTGTATGTTCGTTCTGGGAAAATTACAAAATACCTGTAGTCCAACATTTGTTGCAAGGATTAGGAAAACCCAGTCAAAACCTAATCAGACCACTCACTTAAAGTACCTTATATTACTCCAAGCCGATCGCGGTTCTGAGCTCCTTAAACTTGATTGCTGATACGGGCTTCGTTAGAATATCTGCCTGCTGATTATCTGTTGAAATATAACTAACTTTGATTATTTTTCTTTCTATTTGTTCCCTAGAAAAATGATACTTAATATCAATGTGTTTCGATCTCTTGTGATTGGTCGGATTATTTGCTATTGTGATGTGCCACCTTATGTGGTTGTTGCCAGTCTTACTCTTCTTTCTTTGTAAATTAGTTTATGGTTAGTCGGAGCAGCTAAATGCCAAAACTCCAGACTAACCAGCTATGGGAGCAGCAATTGCCTGAACTCCACAATGATCTAGTCAAGCAGTGTAAATTTTGGGAGCAGCAAATTGCCTGGACTCCACAGAATAAAACACGTTAGGCTTGTGTTCGATAGTTCCAACGAACTACGTATTTTTAATTCATATTTCCTATTTTATACAATTTTTACCTATACTTAGTAGGCCGGTACATATGAATTTACAGTATTTTAGAGAAAATATTACATAGTAGGCAATGATAATGTGGATAAGTTTACAGTATTTTACACTATGCTGATACAATTAACATTATCTTCATATATTATAATTGGTTCTGGGATATGGAGATTGATACTTTCTGATAAAGATTTCAACCATAATGCTTCTCTAACTGCTTCGAATAAAGCCATATACTCTGCTTCTGTAGAAGAAGCTGCTACCGATTTTTGTCTTCTAGTATTCCACGCTATTGTACAATTTTCAAATAATTTGAATAGATATCCAGTGGTACTTTTTCTATCTGTATTAGCATCTCCACCCCAATCAGAATCTACAACCCCTATTAATATATTAGTATAATTGTTTCTTGTATATGTTAATTTAATGTTAGTGGACCCTCTTAAATATCTTAATACTCTCTTCAAATATTTCCACAACTCTTGATTATTGTTATTCATGTATCTGCTCAAAATATTAACAGCTACACTCAAGTCAGGTCGTGTACATACCATTACATACATTAAGCATCCAATTAGATTTCTAGAAGGTGCATTGTAGTTCTCTTCTAAACTAAGAGCTTCATAGTTTAATTTACTTTCGAGTGGAGTGGAAACCGCTTTACAATCTTGCATATTAAATTTCTTCAGAATTGTTTCTATATATGCACTCTGATCTAAAGTAATTTCTTCACCATTCCTAGTAACTTTTATTCCCAAAAATAACTTTATTTCTTTCAAATCAACCATTGAGAATCTATTCATCAAATAAGTTTTAAAGTTATTTAATGTATCAATATCAGCAGTCACAATCACAAGATCGTCAGCATAAAGTACTACATATATATTTTTCGAAATATCTTTTCTGTCTAAAATATAAATACACCTATCAACAGGTGAACTACGAAAACCTCTATCTTTTAAAGCAAGATCGAACTCTTCAAACCAGCTTCTTGCTGCTTGTTTCAAACCGTATAGGGATTTATTCAGTTTACAAACTAAATTCTCTTTACATGATATTCCTTGTGGAACTTTCATATAAATTTCTTCTTTTAATTTGCCATTTAAGAAGGCTGTCTTTACATCCATATGATGAATTAGTAGATTAAATTGATTGGCGAATGCAATCATGAATCGGAAACTAGAAATTCTTGCAACAGGTGCGAAGGTTTCATTATAATCTACCAAGTATTGCTGACTAAAACCTTTTGCAACAAGGAATTTGGAAATCCATTAAAATATAAAGCACGGATTTCCAAATTCGTCATTTTTTATTGTAAAAACCCATTTACAATCAACAATATTTTTATTTTCTGGTCTTGGTACTAAAGTCCAAGTTTTATTAATTGAAAGAGAATTTAGTTCTTCCCTGATTGCTTCCTTCCATTTATCTTTATCATCACTATCTTTAATTTGATTATATGAAGTTGGAATTTTGCAAATTATTGATTGAGCGCATAAAATATGATCATCATTTATATTATCTTCATTATAATTTACCAATGGCTTACACTTAATTCGATCACTTCTCCTTGGTTCATTAGGAATTTTTTTATCACTATCAGATGAATTCGGACTATTATTCTCTTTTACAGAAGTTTCATTTTCATTTTTTTCACTCATGGGATCTGTCACATCTGATTTACTATTATCAGATTTTTCACGGTCAACTACTGATTTTGACTGAATACCAGCGGAATCAGTTTCTACTTGCACATTATTTTTTTCTGATATATTTTCAGATACTTGACCTTCTACTGATTTTGACTTTTTGTCAGAAACATCAGTTTTATCTTCAGAGTTTCTTTTATTAACTCCTTCACATTTCGCAATAGGTCTTGATCTTATAAAATCAAGTTCATCAACAATTACATCTCTTACTATTGCATACTTTTCTCTTTCAACATCCCATACTTTGTAACCATTTGACTCGTATCCAACTAATATTCCCTTCCAAGACTTATCATCAAACTTTGTTCTACTGTTTTTGTTATGTACAAAAACAGTAGAACCAAATATCTTCAAATATTTTATTTGTGGCTTTTTACCATGCCACATTTCATATGGTGTCTTGGTTTGTTTTAGGGCTCTAGTTGGAGTGATATCTATTAAATAGGTAGCAGTGAGAACTGCATCACCCCAGAAAATTTTATCCATACAAGCACTAATTATCATGGATCGAGCCTTTTCGGTTATCGTTCTTACCATTCGTTCCGAAACACCATTCAACTGTGGCGTTCGCGGAACTGTCAAATGATAAGTAATACCTTTTTCACAACAATAGTCCTTCATTTCATTTGATAGATATTCTCCTCCATTATCACTATATAAATTTACTACTTTTAAATCAAAATGTGCTTCACTTTTTGCCACAAAGTCTTTAAAAACCAGGAAAACGTCGGATTTATGTGCAATCGTGTATGACACACAATAATGTGTATATTCATCAACAAATAACACAAAATAATTTTTGTTGTTTATAGCCGTAGGAGATTGGACCGCAAACATCACAATGAATAATAAACAATGGTCTTTTTACATGACTTTTATCCTTTTCTTTATTAAATGGTAGCTTGGCTTGCTTACCTTTAATGCAAGCTTCACACAAGTCATCACTAGGATTTATGTTACAAATTTAATCTAAATCATAAATCATTTGTTTATTTTTCAATTCTATAAACTTCTGTTTGCCTATATGTCCTAATCGTTGATGCCACAGGCTATAATTGACTTTTGTAACATTGAAAGCGCGATCAATATTTTCTGTCTTACAAATTCCAACTTTAAAATTCAATTTCAAAATACTGTTAAAATGCTCACCTGTCATCAAGGTCTTACCACCTTTTTGAACAACGACACCACGTTCATTAAAAATTATCGTCATTCCAGCTGCTTGCATTTTTGTTACAGATAATAGATTGTATGGAACTTCCGGGCAGTACAAAACATCCTTTAATTCTCCTTGTATCCCTATTTTGCTGATTACGTTCGGTTTGCCTCTCTTAGTTGCTGTTATAAATGATCCAGTCTTTGCCACAGATAATTTCAACGGATGTTGAAGATGCTCAAAGTCTTTTGCTAAATCTTCTCTATTTATTATGTGGTCGGATACACCAGAATCGATGACAAATTCTATTTCATTCTTCACGTGGTCACTCTCATAATTATCACCAATCATAAATGCGAATCCCGAAGCGTAAGCATTCTTTGCTGATGATTCACTTTTCTTATCCATAGTTTCATTCTTTTTATCGAACTTCGATTTAGAGTTTTTATAATAATAGCAGTCCTTTTTGATGTGCCCTTTCCTTCCACAATGGTGACATTCAAATTTTCTTGTATTTTTAGGGAATTTTAATTTATTAATTTTATTATTATGTCTGTTAAAGTCGCTTTTATTCATAGCACCTTTTTGCTTAAATTTCTTTTTATTGTAAGACACATTTTCAACATGGAGCACTTGTTCACATAAATTTCGTCCCTCATTCGTTAATTTAACTTCATGGTCCAACAGTCGTGTTTTAACGAAAGCTAGACTTAAGCTATCATCTGATAATGTCTCTATTGCAGTTATCACACCATCATACGAATTCGGTAATGACAACAGCAAATGTGCAACTTTATCAGTTTCATCTAATTTTGCGCCAGCCGCCAACATGTCGCGAATAATGTCGTCGAAATTAGTGAAATGTTTTATCAGTTTTGTATCACCTTGCAACTTTAAAGAGAGTAACTTCTTTCTTAAAGCCAATTGGGTTGCGACACTTTTTCGTTCGTATATTGCATCCAAGTCACTTATTATTTCTTTTGTCGTATTTTCTTCCTTTGCAAAACTCAAAAAGGAAGCACTTAAATATTCTACTATTACACTTTTTGCAGTCCTTTCTGCAATTTTCCACTCTTCGGTTATTTCATCTGGAACTTCACTGTCTACAACTTGCACAACATTTAATTCGGTTAATAAGGCGCGAATTCGAAATTTCCAGACACTATATTTTTCACCGTCAAAGGGTTTAATGTTTCTTTTCGCACTAACACGATCCATAACTACCTATATTTTATTGTTTTTCAATTTTCAAAGAATCCACTATTCTTCACTGCCTTTGTATTGTTCAAAATTACTTTTCAAAACCGAAACTAATTCACAACGTGTACTGGGCCCATAACCTATTGAAATATTGGCACAGAATCTATTTAAATGAAAGCACAATTGTTTTCTTCTATTATTAATTTTATTTATTCTTTTCTATTAAGCAAGGAGTGACTAACTAACTTGAAAAAGGTCTATCGAAGACTGTACCTATTGAACAAAACTAGCAGATCTTCTTTTTTTTTCTTCAGCCTTTGTCCCGTTCACAAGCGGGGTCGGCTCGTCGTGATCGGCTTCGCCATTTGGCTCTATCGAATGCCTGATCTGGGTGCAATCTCGAGGCTTTCAAATCCCCATCCAGCGTATCAAGCCACCGTTGCTTAGGTCTGCCTTTTGGTCGTTTACCATCGACTTCGATGTTCAGACCAATCTTTGCAAGTGAATTCTCGTTTGCACGAATTGCGTGACCATACCATCGAAGACGCCTCTCTCGAAACTTTTCCACGATCGGTGCAACCCCATAACGATCGCGGATATCCTCATTTCGGATGTGATCTAAACGTGTGACGCCACTAGTCCAACGTAGCATCTTCGTCTCCATTACCGCGAGACGCCGTTCATTGTCTTTTATGGTCGGCCAACACTCAAAACCATAGAGAGCGACTGGACGGACAACATTGCGGTAAATTTTAGATTTGAGACGTTCGTTGATACGTCGATCACAAAGGACACCAGTTGTGGAACGCCACTTCATCCAGGTTGCGTTAATGCGTGAAGCAATTTCATAACGCAGTTCTCCATTGGCTGATAGCGTTGACCCGAGGTATTTAAATCGCTCAGATCTGGGCAGATCACTGCCGCTGACAGTGATTGTGCCTGTTTCATGGGGATCGGTCGTCAAAAATTCAGTTTTGTTTAAATTCAATCTGAGACCGTGTTGCATGAGGCGATCATTCCATTTTTGAACAAGTTGCTCGAGATCATTTTTGCTATCAGATGCTAGAAAAACATCATCTGCATAAAGCAGTGTGTAGGGCGCTGGACGTTGGATATCCCGTGTGACGGTGTCCATAACAAGGACAAAGAGGAGTGGTGAGAGGGCACTTCCTTGATGAACTCCAACAGAGACACGAAGCGGTTTTGATACACCCGCCATACTTCGAACTTTACTTTTCGGATCGTGGTAGAGCAATTGAACCCAGCGCACGAGTTCTTCTGGCACGAAGTGTTGTCGTAAAGCATACCAGATGAGTTCGTGTGGTACACGGTCAAACGCTTTCTCTAGATCCAGAAAGGCAATGTAAAGAGGGCGATGCTTCTCACGGTGTTTCTCCATGAGTAACCGCGCAGCGTGTATTGCGTCAGTAGTTCCGCAGTTCTTGACAAATCCGGCTTGATTCACGGTTATTTCAACGATTTCGCGAATACGGTTGTCAAGAATGCGTTCAAAAATCTTCATGGTATGGGAAAGTAACCGGATCGGACGATAATTTGAACATTCTGCTGGACTACCTTTCTTTTTCCATATTGGAACAGTGGTACTTTCTTGCCAGTCAGATGGTGTTCTTCCTTCCTGAATAACCCGGTTAAAGAATTCACTCAGCCACGGTGTTGGGTCCCAGCTCTTTGCTTTCCAGAGCTCAGATGCGATGTCGTCAGGTCCTGTTGCTTTCCCCGATTTCATTTGTTTTATTGCCTCCTCGACTTCAGTTGCGCTGACTGGTGGAACTGCTCCAAATGTCAGCAATGATTGTGGAAGTGGAGGATGAGCAAATTCTTCAGTTGAAATCTGCTCGAAGTATTCTCGCCATCTATCCGTTGCGGCTCGACGATCAGTAAGCAAAGTACCGTTCTTGTCATTAACACAACAGAAGTGTTCGATATCCTGTGTGCGTTCATCACGGCTTTTAGCAAGTCGGTACAGATCTCTCTCGCCATCCCGAGTGTCCAGTTTATCGTAAAGATTTTTGAAATGGTTCGCTCGGGTGACAGCGACCGCTTTCTTTGCTTCCCGGTTGGCATTCTTATAAATTTGCCAATTAGCAGGCGTTTTATCGTCGAGAAATTTGTGGTAGAGGCGTTTCTTTTCACGGACCTTCATTTCAACATCATCATTCCAAAGCCAAGTATCTCGGTTGATGTACCGCTTACCCGGCTTGGTGACCCCGAGGGTTGCAGAGGCCGCTTTGTGGATCGTGTCTTTCATTTGGTTCCATGATTCTTCCACATTCGTAATGGTTGGCAATCGTATGAGTGAGACCGTTTCTTCGTTCTTCTCACCAAATCGCCACCATTTAATGCGCGGCGGGCCAGTGCGTTCCTCACGCCGTTTTATCGGTGGCTTAATTCGCAGGACAGCAATCAACGGCCGATGTTGAGGTGCGATGGTCTCATAGGGAACGACTTTGCAATCAGTGACAGTGGTAAAATGTTGGCGTCTTATGAGAATATAGTCGATTTGAGTTTTATTGTTCCCACTATAAAATGTGGGAAGATGAGACAATCGTTTGATGAACCATGTATTCATAAGTACAAGGTCATGGGTGTCCGCAAAATCGATTATACGCTCGCCACCTTCGTTGCGCGCTCCGAACCCCTTTCCCCCATGGCACCTGTTACCGTCTGCCTTTTCACCCACATGACCATTAAGGTCGCCGGCAATGATTATGTAATCGTCAGCAGGCACGTGACAAGTCTTTTCATCGAGAAGTTGCCAGAAGGCATCTTTCTCGGCATCAGGTCGGCCTGTCTGTGGTGCATACGCGGTGAAGAAGTGAATAGTGCGATCAGCTGATATAATGGTGACCTTCATCAGCCGATCATCAAATCGTTCGACTTCTTTAATGGCATCACGGAAACCCTCTGAGATGGCAATGCCAACACCATATTGAGTGTGTGGGTTACCAAAATAGAGAAGTTTGTAGCCATTTTTACCGCGTTCGCGTTCAATGTCGCAGCTTTTGGAACCAGACCATCGGGTTTCTTGCAGAGCGCAGATGTCAATGCACCTTTTCCGAAGGGCTCTTGCGAGTTCCTCGGTCTTTCCAGTTAGGGTACCAACATTTAGCGTGCAGACACGTATTTGTTTTGTTCGTTGTGTGCGGACTAACTTGCTTACGTCCTGACGCCGTCCATGCGTCAAGAACCCTTGCCCATTTCTCGACAGGACCGGGGCCCGTCCTGCCGCGTCGACTGAGGTGGACGCCCTAGCATTTCTCCGAGGCCTGTGACTTAATCCGATCATCATGTTTGTAACGACATTCTATGCATTTGCTTGGTCGACCTGTCGCGGGGCCTGTCACCAAGAGAGATCAGGTAGGATTTAGCATAGTAGAATAACTCCAACTATACTCTATTTATCTCTTTCCCTGATCTCAGCATTTTATTTTTGTTTTACTGAGGATAGTACAGAGTACGTTGCCTCAAACCCTCCTCCTTTACCTGGGCTTGGGACCAGCATACTATGTTAATAGCATGGCGGAGTTCAGAACAAAACTAGCAGATATGTAACTATATGTACCACAAGCATTTATCTAACTCATTTTACATGCACACTTGTATAAACAGTAAAAGAATGAGTTCCGGACTTTATCTCTTTTATAAGAAAAAGGTTTATTAGGGTACAGTAATAAAAGTAGAAAAGAATTAGTTTTTGTATGAAATGTAAAAGATAATATTTCAACAGAGACCGTCCGTATTCCTTCTCTTTGGCCCAGGTCGTTAATGGATACGTGATTGGTACTGGATTATCTCACACACTCAGGATTACAGCCCTATCTGCTTCTAACGCTGAACTGCATTCCCAGGGGAATGGTCACAGAACTGTTTCCTTTCACTAATATCACTCGCATGTCCTGAATTTGAGCTCGTGGTCTTACTGGAATGTTTTCTTGGACGCGTTGTTACCAATTGTCACTTATTTGTGTTCTGACGGGAACAGCTATGATCGTATGATTTCCGGAATTAACGCACTATATTTCGACATGACGATATTAAGATTTATCTTCACTTTCACTTGGGTGCCAGAATACTGTACAGTAAAAATTTTGCTTGGACTTTTAACCGGAGTGTGTACTGTGTTCTCACAGATACAGTATAAACTATTTTAGGAATTTAAACCGAATTACTGTCTTCTCACGGATACAGTAAAAATTCTGTTCGGACGTCATTTCTCGTCGATTCAATAAAAAAAACACGCATGTTAACCCGGAATGACATTCCATCGACATTATTTCTTCTTGTTTCTGGTGACGTTCTTCATGCTGCCTTGGCTGGAACAAGTGAAGGACTTTAATGGGCTATGTCATCTTTTCTCAAACACATCGACTATACTAATGGCATCTGCTTGTTCTCTCATCGAATCATGCACCTTGGCCAAATAGCTCTAGGTTTGGGGAAGAAGACAAGTAGAGTCGGTCACAAAGACCAAGGTTCTCAGTCTGATTGGTCATTGCACTTTTCCTATCTGCATTAATGGACAGAATATCGAAGGCGTTGATTAAGTTTCATATGTCAGAAGCGTTGTTTCTCCCTTAGATTTCCCCCCAGGTTGGATTTTGCCACTGGGATTGGGTTGGATTTGTCTCGATGGGTTAAATTAGTCCCATAATAAATATAAAGGGGTCACAGTCCTTTAATGTGGTATTTCCTGCCTCTTTTAAAATTGTATTTAAAATTACTTTTTGTATAATAAATTTTTTAATTTAAATTAAAGACTTTGATTGTAAATTAGTTTTA
The DNA here is from genome assembly GCF_905115235.1 of Hermetia illucens. Taxonomy (NCBI): domain Eukaryota; kingdom Metazoa; phylum Arthropoda; class Insecta; order Diptera; family Stratiomyidae; genus Hermetia; species Hermetia illucens. The sequence goes on along the minus strand of NC_051853.1, from coordinate 59,646,278 downwards.
ATGTTATTTATTAACTTTAATTATTAGATTTATAATTACTAATTGACCGTGAGGAGTCCTCCTGACCCGGACTTGTCTTCTCTCGAACTGACATCGAAAAACAGTATTCGCTGACAAAAATTGTTTTTCGATGTCGTAGTCAATTCGATTCGCATTTGCGCGCATGCGACACGCAAGTTGTTCGCTCCGCCGCAGAATTTCCATTTCTGGAATTGTCACATTAGTGTCCTGTTGTAGTCAACTCATTATCAGACTCGCCTGCGCGTTACGTACGCCCTTCCTACAAAAGTACAATCCGTATTTAGATAGTAGGCGGAGGGTGCAACTGACAGATCCTGTCAGGCATGCCGAGTGTTAAGGCTGTTATGTTTACTGTAGTTACTACTGGTTCCTATCATTATTTTTATTCCAGAAGATTATTATCTTCTTCCCTTACTTTTTTTATCCGGGGTGGGTGTTTTTATCCACCGATGAGGCAAGAGAATAGTTTAAAACTTAAGTCTAGAAATTAACTCTTATTCTCGTCGATTCAATAAGAAAACACGCACGTTAGCCCGAAACGACGTTTATTGATTGTTGGTTAGATTAGGTCTGCTTATTACTAGAATCTTACACCTATTTATAATTTTAATGTACACATGAAAGGTACAGCAAAATTATTAAAAGGGTCAAATATGCAAATATACAAAGGAAACTTATTTGTCGAGTATAATGAGTGTTGATCGGTACCACACATGTTGCTGATTTAAGGGAAACGTGCGAGGGTAGATCACGTATACGCACTCATGATAGAAGGCGCGGTGGTGCAAAAGCCTTGCATCTTTATTACAATATTAATTAAATGGAATGAACAACAGAACTAAATGGACCATCCCACTTTAACCGACCTGAAAATGAGCAATTTTTGCAAAATTTTGTGGGTATCCGGTCCAGTAGTTTCGGGGAATACATCAACGCCGCAACAAATAGTTTTGTGAAAAACACGTTTTAAGTTTTGTTTATTGGAAAGTGCTAGAAAAATCATACTTACGTTTGTTCTGTGATTCCAGCACCATACAGGAGACCTTCAGCCAGCTCATAAAACGCATTTTCGTCCAGTCTGGCATCCCTCCGGCTAGCTCTGGCTTGCTGAGGTACAAAGGAGCTACGACGATTTGATGGCAATCCACATCAAGAAATTTGTCATTCGTCCTTCGAAGTCTTTCAGCCGATTTACTTGTGTAATCTGTATTCACTTCAATGCTGAGTTTTCAAGAAATGAAACTCAAAAATACGCGAGCGTAAAACTAATTTCGTTCAGAAATTCAAAGGGACTCTAGCCTTCAAATGACAGCCGAGCAAATATCAACGTCTACTTTCTCTTTTGGAAACACATTATAACGGCTGAATATACTTACTACTACCTTCTGTTCAAAATTGAACCGGACTGTGCAAATAAAACGACAACAATTAATTATTCTTCAATATTTATTTTATCCCCTTCAAAATAATCACCATTGGAATTAATACACATTTTCCAACGTCTTTTCCAATCTTCAAAACACTTTTTGTATGCTGATTTTGTAATGGCCTTTAGCTCCCTCTGCGAATTGTCTTTTATAACTTCAACTGTCTCAAAATGTTTTCCACGAAGCGCCAATTTAAGTTTGGGAAATAGGAAAAAGTCGCAAGGAGCCATATCGGGCGAGTATGGTGCTTGTGGGACGACATTGACGTTATTTTTTTTCAAATAGTCACATACAAGCGCTGATGTGTGGGCCGGTGCATTGTCGTGCGCCACTCCGAAGATTGTTGAGTAGTTTCAACATCATACTCGTACACCCAAGTCTCGTCACCAGTAATGATGTGCTGAATGTCCCTATCATCCATAGAAAGCATCTCTTCAGCCACAGTTTTCCGACGTTGTTTTTGAAGAGAATCCAGCAATTTTGGCACAAGCCGCGCGGTAACCCGACGCATCCCCAAAATATCATGTAAAATGCTGTACGCCGATCTAATCGATATGCCAAGTTCACTAGCTATTTCCCTTACGGTCACTCGACGATTTTCGGATACAATTTTCTTTACTTTTTCGATGTTTTCGTCATTTATCGATGTCGCTGGACGGGAAGCATGGGCCAAGTTCTCAATAGATGTACGACCCTCTCTAAACGATTTATACCAGCTAAATACCTGCGTACGCGGTAGAGCAGATCCACCATAGGTATTTTGCAGCATTTTTAATGCGTCTGGACAAGACATTCCGTTTATAAAACAATTTTTTAAACACACTCTTTGTTCAAGTTTTTTATCCATAATGAAATTCGCAAAAATATTTCGCCGCCTACTTTTTGCTAAGCGATTACAAAGAAATGACGTTGCAGATCACACTAAAAATTGACAACTAAAATCATTGCAGTCTTAGATCTCTTCATAAAAAAAAATTTAAACAATACGTCAAAAACGGTTAATTTAAATGATACAGTCCGGTTCAATTTTGAACAGAAGGTATGTATGTATAACAGGTACATTTGTTTGGATCTATAGCGTCGAGTGTCAAAAAAAAGGAAGAGTTGCTGAGTGTTCGCATACCTGCTTCCTCGATTAGGAGTACGCTGTCAGTACTCCGTGCTAAAGATTGCTCGGATCACTATGAAATTTTCACACATTTCTAAAGTGGTTTACTTTCGAAAACCATAAAAAAATTGACTTTAAGAAGTTGGTAAAGTGGGAGGATCCCTAAATTCTTAAATTTATATTCTAATAGTACTGATGTGGCGTTCGATCGTATGCGTGGTAAATGCATTTGTACCTGCCGATGACCTAGCTCGTATTGCTGACGGTGTTACATAGATCGCATATGATAAACCTGCATTCACATGAGAAGAAGAGCGATATCACGAATATCGCATATAATAATTGTGATAACTTAGATGCTTTTATCTAGACTTGCGCACTGGAGCCTGTATTGATACATAACTGATGGCTTGGCTTGGTGCTTACAGAAACATCGTCTAACTAAAAGCGATCAGCTAATGAGAAAACATCTTCAAATTTTTAAGAACACTTGAATTTGAAGACAAAAGCTTACACTTATTTGGCTCTTTCAATATCTTATCGTCTCAAGTCAACCAATATCATATTCCACTTCTGGTATTTGTGGTTTTTTTGGCCTTTAAAAGGATGTTTTGCAAAAAAGTCTTTGTATTTGGGGCTCTGGAAATGCAAAAAATTGGGAATCTGATATAGGTTTTGTAAATCTAATTCTAGATTTTCTAAATTAATTTCAGACTTTTCCAAATTAACTTCAGGCCTTTCCAAACTAATTTCAGAATTTTCCATTTCAAATTCAGAATTTTTTCAATATTTTCCTGTAAAGTGTTATACCAACTTTTTACCACTCGATAAGGATGGAGCTAGAATTTTTTGAAAAAAGTTTGAGCCGCCCATCACTTTTCTATCATTATTTGCTTTAATGAACCATTGGCTGGCTGGGAATATAATAGTCCAGAAATGTTCTCTAGGACGCTATTAGCCGTTTCATACTTTTTGAAAATGCAATATGCGTTTTTCGAATTCAACCCTGAAATTGCGGCTGCCTCTGTCATCTTAGGATATCTGATGGAGCCGTAATCAGCATTCCATAAATCTTTAAGATTTGTATGACTCGTTTTTTGCACGGTCGAAAAATATAGTAGTTTTATGTTACCCTTCAATTCATTCAAAGAAATGTCCGATTATGTTGGATTTATTGCGTTATCAATTTCGAGTGCCTTTAAATGACTTTGAATTTCCTTGGCTGTGTATATCATCTTCAAGGACGGGACTACTGGGGAAGGATTACTTCGGGGCCTCGTTCCCTTGATATTGCCCGTTACTTGTCAGGGTTTAGTTCCACGATAAAACACTTTTTATTAATAAAAATTTTACATTAATTACAGTGCAACCTCGATATAACAAAGTTGAAGGGGATTAGAAAATATTCGTTATATGAAGTATTAGTTTCATACGTTCTTTACTTAACCATAAGTTTTACAGCTAGTAATTTAAAACTATTTGAATGACTGCAAACGAACAACAAGGCTAACAATTCATAATTCAAGCTTTTATTATCTAGAGTACAAAGACAAGAATCGGCAATTATTTTTTTCCTGTCATTCTGCCTCCAACTCATGGCACTCTTTTAGCCTGCTCTCCTCTCCTGTGGCGAGTTCTAAAAAAGTGTGGAGAGCGGCGTTGGCGTCATCTGACTGCTCACATTCGCAACTTTGGAAAAAAATTTCGTATGCCACGAATCCTGTCGTGCCACAAAGTAATTGTTACAACGAGGTTTGCTATAGAGAGATTAGGTTTGTCTATGATTCGTTTAAGAAGGTAAGAAAACTTGTTTATTAACTTCAACATTACGTAGGTGCACATCTGCTTACCTTGTTATAGCGAACTATTTCCACTAATAAATGAAAACACATTTTGATGAAAAAACTGTATAGTTTATTTAAAAGCAGTTTAAATAGTTTATACAGTTTTTATGAAAGCTTAATCTTCATTTTGTTTATCTCCATTAGAGAAAAAGTCCCAAATTGTGGTCTGCTTACTATCCAATTCCGTAATGGATGTGACTACACTGTCGCTCAAACTACCTTTTTTAGAAATACACACTTTATTGCGTCTAGGGCGTTACGAGCGTCTTCTGTAGTAAAATCACGTTGCTTAATTTGACTCTCCTCCTCCTCGCATTCTTCCGCTTCTTCATTAGGACCTGGTGATACAGATGTGACAATTTCATCATCAGTGAATTCTCCACAGACGACTAAATCATCATGAAAGGTAAGAAACTTCGAACTCAATTTCTTGAAGGTTGAATTCTTCCTGAACTCTTTGTCAGGTCTTAGCAGATTCTACGAGTGGCAAGTCATCCTCCTAATCATCACATGAAACTTTGAACCCACTCTTCTTGAAGCAGTTTGTGATGGTTTCTTCACTGACTTGATCCCAGGCTTTGACGATTATCCACACCGCTTTTAAGACGTCAATTGTGGTTGGCGTTTGGTGTTCAGTATCAGAAAGAAACTGTCTGACAACTTCCTTCCTGTAGTGCACGTTGAAGCTTTGAATGATGTCTTGGTCTATTGGTTGAAGTTTCGGAGTGTTATTTGCAGGCAAGTATTTTATTTTTATGTTTATCAAGTTAGGAATGGCTCCATGTGCAGTATAATTATCGATGAACATGAGAATTTTCTCCTTTTTTTTCTTCATCTCTTTGTCAAGACTTCTAAGCCAATTGTTAAAAGTATCACAGGTCATCCAGGCCTTAGTGTTTGACGTGTACTCTGCTGGTAAATTATTGACGTTTTTAAAACATCGTGGTTTTCTATATTTTCCAATGATGAGTAGCCTAAGTTTGTATATCCCGGTACAGTGTGTTCCTAGCAACACTGCTAAGCGAAGTTTGCTGTTTTTTCCACCATGACATTTATCGCCTTTGAATGAGAACATTTTGACAGGTAAACATTTATAGGAAAAAACTGTTTCATTGACTTTAATGTAATCAGATCAATATCCCTCGGTCTGTTCTGGAAGTTTTTCTTTCCACTCATTACATACCCCGTCATCAACATCAGCACTTTTGCCACATATTTCGTTTCTTTTTTTGAGATTTTGAAATCACCTGTTGCTAGCGCGGAAGTCTGCATGTCCCAATTCTACTGCGAACTGTTGAGCCTTTTCCTGAAGGGTAGGTCCTCCGATAACCACATTTTAATCCCGGCACTGTTTTAACCATTTCCGAACACATTCTCTCTTTTAATCGTCTGGTGTTTGTGTCGTGACCTCCACTTTCACTGTTCACTTCTTTCTTTACACTCAAACTCTTTAGTTCCGTTTCTAATCAAATTTTATTAGTTATTATACTTAAATTACAGTTTACACTTTCGTTTTCGTTACTCTACACTACTTAAACTTTCCCTACCTTTCGGGTTCGCTTTTACAAATCGACTGGCGCTTATATTTCCTTATGCTTATTCTAGACCTATCTTAACTTACTTTCTTATTCTCATTTGCCGATCCACCATTACCTCAAAACATGATTAAGAGGTCAGTGCTGTTATGCAAACACTCAGCATTTTACAACACAATACTGACCGACAAGTATGTTCCGCATATTGTAATACAAAGCTTGCACTTTCTATCACAATATCGATTACATACTTCTAGGTCGCGCCCAATGAGTCACCTCCTCTGCATGCAACCCAGTTTCTTCTGAAAATGTATCTTTAAACTTCAAAATTGTGGCCAATGTACTCGCGGGAACTTTTTAGCGATGTCCATTTTTTTTCTCTCTGGGATTCTCGCCTACACACTTAGTGATTTTTTCGTTTCTCTGTGACGGTTAAGCAACACCGTTTCTGTTTCTCAGCCATTGCAACTTTAAATTACTTTAAAAACTTTAAGCAGTATTTTACATTACTTTGCATAAAACAACATTGATCAATGATCAAAATGACGTTTCTGAACGTGTCGATACATTAAGACTTAAGACTGAGTAGGATGTATTCACAAATTCTACAGTCTAAAAATGAACAATTTTATGAGAAAAAAGTGACGTGACGTGCAAATTCTCTGATATCACTCACACGGACACAACGAGCAAGTTGCCCTCTATCCACAGATACGGCATGATCCTCATCTTCTTCTTCCATTATATTCTTCCTAACCACAGTAAGGGTGGTCCACTTGCAATTGACTGCTACTTCCGATACGCATCCTCTATGCACTTTTTGTCTACAAATTTCACAGGAGAGGGCATGCTTTCCTGTAAATTATACGGAATATCTATATATAACTAATATTATTTTTATTTGCACATCTGTAGTAAGAGACAATAAAATTTAGATAAAAGGAAAAATCTCAAAACACCTTACCTGTGCACACAGGAAGTAAATTTTACCTCAGGTCTATTTCGACAGGCTGCTACAATTGACAGACGCAGCAGCTAGACCTTAATAGTGGATATTTAATACCGAAGACCCTTTCCAGTAAATTCTATTCACATAAAAAAAGTCTCGGGGTCAGCCTGACCTCGCATGCACACTAAAGGCTAACAAAGTTGTATTTCACGCTTGAAATATATGATTGCTCGGGTTTCATTGGCTACTTGCGGTAAACACAAATACACCATGCCAGTATATAGATGTAAACGGGTTGGTCGATTTTTGGAAGCCACAGGCAGTCAGATCCAATGTTCATCGAAGTTGCTATCGACTCGAGATATCTATACTGAAATGAAAGAGATTTCCAGAAAAGGAGTCGCTGTTGATTCTAGATATCTGATATGAAAGAGACTTCCAGAAAATTTTAACTTTGCTTTAAGACCCGGTCAGATATCACCGGCGGTGCCGCCATAATTTCATTAAGAACCCATTCGAACTGATCCACTTTCTGAAGACACTAATATCCCGAGCGGATTGAAGTGACGGAATAGTCTCAATCTGAAACTCGATTCTGTTGAAATCAAGTCGAACACTTGAGCTGGATTTAACAGCCATCTTATATATCGTAAAAGCTTTGCACCTTAAGTACAGTAGAGGTAAGAAGTTCCCCTGTGGTTTGACAACATTCCATGCTTCCTTACAAACTTACAAATTCAATAGCAATTATTAAAAAAATTGTTCTCATTTCGGATCTGAATCTGGAACTCGATCGTACGCAGCCGCTTACCTTGGGTCACAATCGGAAACGAAGTAGAACGCATTCGATCACCTATGAAGAATTGGTTAGTACATACTCAGTCACACCGGGTAAAAACCCCATTTTTCGTATTCAACCTTCTCTTATGGAATCTGTGAGACCAGTGAAAAGGAAGGCATTGCACAATATTAGATAAATCGACAAATGAAGGGTGGGTGTACAGCTCTTCATTTTGGAAACTTGAATGAAAAAATTTGTCGGGTTATATTGACCTGAGATGAGTAACCAGTGTTAAGAACCTATTCGTCTGACCTATCTGCTGAAAACACTAATATCCGGAACAGATTGATGTGACAATAAAGTCTCGATCCTACGCTCGGTTCTATTGCAATCAAGTCGACCACTTAAGCTGGATTTAAAAGTCTTCTCATATGCGTAAAAGCTTTGCACCTCGAGTACAGTAGAGGTGAGAAGTTTCCCTGGGGTTTGACGACATTCCAGGCTCCTTCTATTTCAGTTGTATCAATACAAGTGGTAGGCACCACAAATAATTTTCCTGGTTCCGGGGAGCAAGCCACCGACATTTGGGATCTACATGCGATATGTACTGTTGCAATGCACCATAGGCATCACCTGTCTTGCAACCTTAACATGGAACCGCACGTTTTCTTATAAACAATGCACAAGAAAACTTAAGTTTATTATTATTTTCTTTGGAAACTAAACACTTGATTATATTTTTAATATAATCTTTCTTTCCACCAAATATCATAGTTGTCAAAAACCGCTTATTATATAAACGTTGTACACTACTTATTTATGTTAGGTCTATCTCCATTATTGGTCGCTTTAAGACTGACTAGAATCTGGTCATAAAATGCTAGAGTCTAAAAAAGTGCAATTTTATGAGGATCAAGTGACCTCTGAGAATTTGCAATGTTACTCATTCTAAGAAATTGTGAAAACCTAATATTTCCCTCATTGTCTGGGAAAAAGTTTTCTATTTGCTAATTCGGCGAATATTCCGACACAACGGGCAAGTTGCCTTCTATCCTCTGATACGTCATGACGATATCCGCGTCTTCTTCCATTATATCCTTCCTAACCGCAGCAAGGTTGGTCCACTTGCAATTGACTACTACTCTCGATACGCATCTTCTATGAACTTTCCGCTTGCAAATTGTACAGGAGAGGGCATGCTTTCCTGTAAACTATACGGTATATCTATATATAACTAATATTATTTTTATTTGCATACCTGTAGTAAGAGATAATAAAATTTAGATAAAAGGAAAAATCGCAGAACACCTTACCTGTGTACAGAGGGGTTCAATTTGACCTCAAGTTTATTTCGTACGGCTGCATGGATTGACAGACGCAGCAGCCAGATTCGCTATACTCCCTACCATTTCCCAATGGTTGCCTTCTATCCACTGATGCATCATGACGACATCCTCTTTTTCTTTCATAATATCTTTCCTAACCGCAGCAAGGGTGATCCACTTGCAATTGGCACAGCCAATAAAAACCGGAAACGGCTGCCTATTACTCTCTATACACTTAACAACGATAATAATCAGTTTATTTTTTTTCAGTATATTTTTAGAAATTGATTTTTGACCGGCTAGATCCGTCACATAAGTTTCGGAAAGAATACGGGCTTATAGAATAGGAATGGATGTTAAGTATAACTTTTTAGGATAATTTTTCTCGAAATTGGAAAGTTAATTTCTACAAGAAAATATAGACAGTTGAAATTGTGAATGGTGAGGCATCGCGTTGTGACTGGTGGGACGAGTAGGAAATTTTTATATCATATTTGAATTATTTATTAATTACTAGCTGATGAGGCCAACGTTGTTTTGCCATATAAATTATTTGTAGGTAATTTCTTGTGTAGACAAAAAATAACTAACTTATTGTAAGTGTGTAAGGATGTGCGTGAAATAGGCATGGAGCGCTGTGAACGATGAGAGAATATAAAAATAACAAACGCCAAACATTATTATTATAATTTATTCCTTAAAATTATATATCATTAATTAATTACGACAGTAACACTAACAAACAATATCAATCTCTTAATGCTATAGCGTGAACAATATTTTTTGTTAGCCTATCTTTAGCTAACACAAACAAACTGGATGGTTTACCCACTCGAGAGCATGCCACGTATAATTGTCCGTGTGAAAAACAGCCACAAACAGACAAACTTTGGCCTTGGAATTTGTTGATAGTCATTGCAAATGTCAATCTAATCGGAAACTGAATACGTTTGAATTGAATTGGCACATCTGTAGGTATAATAGGAATCCGTGGTATTAATATATTTTCACCTCGGAAATTGCCATTTAAAATGTTGGCTTCGATAACGTTACTAACATTAATTTTTGAATGACTAATCGCGTACCGTTGCACAGCCGTGGCGAGTTCAAATTACGAAGCAAGATAATCGGAGATCCAACCTTCAATTGTAAATTATGCGGTGGCATGCCTGGCAAATCCAGTAAGATCGAGAATTTACAGCTTCGCTGGCATCGCAAACTGTATCAATAGATTTGTATGATACCAAGTTCCCTGGCAACAACTGTTGTATCTTCAGATTTAAATTGTCAACGTCTACATTTTTTGCCGCTAAAATGGCTCTTTCTGCAAGCCACCCACGATTTATGTACTGTGTGTGTACATCGGAAAATATTTGTTTAATGAGAGTATTTTGCGAATCAACGATTGTGCCGGTGGTAGGTCAATGGGAGAATCCGTCGAGAACTCCCCGCAACATCGGGCACGTCTGCAGAATGGTGAGCTTCTGTACGGTTTGAACCAGACTGTGCGAAAGTCCCAGGACAAGGGAAGCCGTGAGTGATTTAGGTGGAATACCTGTAGCTAACAATATTGTGGGAACTACAACCACCCGCTCGAGGCGCCAAATTTCTGTGATTTCCCGAGCCAATGGCTCATAGTTCACCTTCTCCACGTATTTCCGTTCAATGTTGCTATTATGGGGGATAGCGACGTCAATAATATACGCGGAGCGACCCGTCTTGTCAACTATCAGTACGTCAGGCTTGTTGTGTGCGGTATGGCGGTCAGTCAGAACTTACCGGTTCCAGTACATGCTGTAAGCAGAACTATCAAGTACTGCTTGCGGCTTATATCGGTAAACCGGATATGTTCCCGTGATCAGCCCATGCTTGTATGCAAGGTTTTGATGGATAACCTTACATACACCATTATGCCTGGTGATGTATTGCACCGGTGCCATAACAGTACAGCCAGAAATGAGATGGTTCAATGTCTCTAACGCCGAACCACACATCCTGCACTGGTCCTCCACCGTTCTTTCATGATGAACTTTTTATAAGCTCGGGTGGTGACCACGCCATCCTGAATGGCACACATGAACCCCTCCGTCTCAGCAAAGAGCTCCCCAGCACACAGCCATCTGTTCGACAAATGGCTGCCAAAGACAATTCACGTGTTTACCGTGCATTGCCTTCGACTTCCATTTAACGATTCGCTCTTGGTCCGAATTCACCCCACTCAAAGGATTGAAAGATCGATCCTCCAAGTTAAGTGGAGTCAGCCCACAGTCTGCCTTACGGACAGTCGCATGCAAGGGACTCGCCCGCTCTTTGTTGTAAAAATAAGCGCGCAGCGAGTCGACTTGGCGTTGATGTTGTGCCGCCACGTCAGCTACGCCCCTACTTCCGATGTCACGAGCCAGATTCATCCGCTCCACGGCAGACTTTGGATGATGCATTCGGAATTTGGACATAGTTGTCCGTATTCGCCGCTGGACGTTTTCCAGATCGGTCTTCGTCCACGGCAATATCCCGAATGCATAAGTCAGTGAAGGGATAGCGAATACATTCAACGCGCTTATTTTATTCTTCCCCCAGAGAAGCGATTTCAGCACCAGCTTTACAAGTGGCAGGAATTCGGACAGCAGAGCATCCTTCAGATCACCAACTCGACCATGGGTTCCTTGCAGAATTCCTAGGTACTTGTAGAAGTCTGTCTCGGTCATAGCTTCGATGTGGAGGTCACCAATGTTATGTCCGGCATGCGACTCGTGATGACCTTTGCGGGTGGCTTAGATTCGACGCTTGTCTAATCCAAACTCCATCCGAATATCACGGCTGAACATGTCTATTATTCACAACAGACTTCTAAGATGGTCGTCAGTCCCAGCATACAGCTTGATGTCATCTAAGTACATCAAGTGTGTCAGTTCGAACTTAGCACGTAGGCCATATTTTATCCATCCCATCCAGTTCTTTGAGCTGTTTATGGCTCGTCGAATTTCCTCTTCGGTAACATCCGCAAAATTCATGCCAGGTGTATTGGCATGGCGGATGCCTTCGGCGGCGATCCAATCAGCATGCTGGACGGGTAACCCCCAAAGTCCACCCCAATATTCTTTCGCTTCCGTTACCGAAAACTGCATTGTCTGGACGCTCTGTTGGGATTCGTTGAGAGATCTGAAAAAGTTCCGCTGGTTCCTCGCGTATGTTGCATTCTGGACACGTCTGGAATGACTTTCGCTATACCGTCGTAACCGACTATATATGACAGAAAGTTTCTGTTTTAATGAGTCCAGAATTTCAACTACAAGTGTCTCACTAGGGATGGCATAGTTCCGGTAAACCCTCTGCACTTTATTTCTCACCCATCGGCTGGCACTGCCAGTGCTGATCTGAATCAGTCTAGCAATGTCCTGCTTTAGTGAGTCCCGCCGACGTTCCAGACGAATTTTCATTGGAGAACTCTTTGGTCACTCAAACGAATAACACGAAAGTGAATCTTCTGACCGTGCAATTTGATACCCGCAACTGCACCACAATACACAAGTGATTGTAGTTGCAGCAGCGACATATCAGCACACAGTCGAGATGCACTATCATCATTGATTTGAGATAGAGTTCCCGGAGTTGCTGGGGATGCATAGAGCCTGGGAATACCTGGTCCATGCAAAGGATCCATATCCGAGAATTCTATACACGCTCTTTGGAATTCGTCCCGAACCTCAGCGGAAACCTCAGCTGGACGGTGGAGAAGAGTGCTTCGGCGAGTGCTGAAAATGTTGCTTGCAGTGCGGCGTGGTGTTGATGCCGCCGCCTCTGCCCCCATCGATTCTCGGTCACCAGTTTCTGCAATGACTTCAAGTCGAACACGTTCCCTGATGGTGGCCGGGATTGTGTCGCTGCGAGTAATAAAGCGGTACTGGTCTGCGACTCGCTGCACAGTCACGGGCGCGAATTGCGGGAAACACTCGACGAATCTCTGGTCCAACAAGGGGCGGTAAGACCCGCCCCCGCCGTTATTTCGTAGTAGGAGCGAATGATGAAGAGGTGCTTTTCTTCATTCCATTTCATCCGCTGCCTACGCGAACCTGCTGAAGTGGTCGCTACAGATTGTGGCGAAACAGCTGCAGCAGGCGGAGCTGTGCTCCTGGTCGTCGTGGCGCCTAGACGTCAAACCGCCCCACGACTAGCGGTTTCGACGCCGTGTTGTCCATTACGAGAGCCCGACCCATTCACCAAGTCAGACGACTCCCGCCGGTTATCCGTACCGGACCTCAAATTACTTCTTCTCATTTTTGCTGATTTATTATTATTTATTTTTTTAAGATTTTGGGTTTCTGGCAGCCTTACCAGTCATTTGAAGAACTTAAGGCCTTGCTAATGTTCTCCCAAAATTTAGGTTTTAAGTTAAAAAGGATTTCGGTTATCCTGCGCGGCGTTACGTGAAGTTTACCGACTGCGCCAGTTTTGGTATTAAGCGGAGGGGAGTATTAAAAAAAAAACACGAAACACAAAAGGGGGGTTCACTTTTGAATCTAACTTTACTTTATAACAATGTTGTAGCAGAACTTATTGATCTAACTTAACTTTTTACTGATTAACTTTTCAACGGGCAGCGTTACCGCGTCGGTGACAAATATAGAACAATTGGGCGCAGGAAGTTACATGTACACCACTTTTATGGAAATTGCCATTTTGCTGATTTTATTGATTTACCGGAAACTAATGAAAAAGATGCTGACGCAATGTCTGCACTTTGGGATACTAATGTTGACCGTTTGTTTTGTCTAGGTATTGTTTTACATCTGGAAGTATTTTCGCGTGTTTATTTGTATCGTTGGTATATGTACCTTGCGTTGTGCAATGGCATTTCCCATATACTCAGGAAGGTTTTGTTCAAACATTAGTTGGTAGTTGGAAATGGTAAGAGAAACATGTCATCAACTGCTATAGCATCCATTGTTATCGCGTGCGCCCTAGATGATGGCGATGCCACCAGCAAAATTTGGGTCAAAGAATGGCTAAAGAAAAGGGCGACTCTTAGCCACGACAGTCTAATTGAAGAGTTACAGTTATCCTTCCCCCTTGACTATAAAAATTATTTGAGGATGGACCCAAACACTTTTGGAGAACTTCTACAGATGGTATCTCCTCATACATATAGACAAGATACGCAATTAAGGGATGCAATATCTCCTAAGCAAAGGTTGTTTGCTACCTTAAGATTTTTAGTGTCCGAGCTTACATATGAAGCATTAAAATTTGAAACACTGGGGAAAATTATAATGCAGACGTGTGAAGTAATTATCAAAGTTCTGAAAGAACACATCCAGGTAATTTATTTTTATTTATTAATTCATAGAAAAGATATTATGAAATAAACAAAACATAATAAAATAAACACAAAGTAAGGAGAATGTGATGTGCCACCTTATGTGGTTGTTGCCAGTCCACTTGGCAATCCCTTACTCTTCTTTCTTTGTAAATTAGTTTATGGTTAGTCGGAGCAGCTAAATGCCAAAACTCCAGACTAACCAGCTATGGGAGCAGCAATTGCCTGAGCTCCATAATGATCTAGTCAAGCAGTGTAAATTTTGGGAGCAGCAAATTGCCTGGACTCCACAGAATAAAACATGTTAGGCTTGTGTTCGATAGTTCCAACGAACTATATATATTCACTTCATATTTCCTATTTTATACAATTTTTACCTATACTTAGTAGGCCGGTACATATGAATTTACAGTATTTTAGAGAATATATTACATAGTAGGCAATGATAATGTGGATAAGTTTACAGTATTTTACAAGAATCTCTATTCTTGAAATTGAGGATCAGATAAAAGTTGTGCTGCATTTGTATTCATGTAAACACTGATTAGCTGAATGTTGCGATGATGTTTGCTGGTATGGAGGGGGTACTTCCGGGTATGGCGAAAATAACGCAAAAGATGAGGTCAACAAATGCGGTACAAAATTCCTAAACGGCCTTCGTATGAAACGTCGTTTATTGCTTTCTTTGCATGTATTTGTTGATCGGTTGTTAAATTCCTAAATTCGAAAGCCCAATGTTTGGCTGGATCTTCCACCGCGTCATTTGAAGTTTTCAGCTGTTCACATGCCGTTTGAAGCAATTCATTTCGTTTTTTAAAATCCTCGTTCGCAATAGATGTCTTTCTTTTCTTTCTTTCTGGTGGAGTAGGTGATGATAATGGTTGGTCAACATTTTCTATTCTATTCATTTTCCTATAAAAAAATAGTAACATTATTTTCGTGTTAGAGATACCACAAAATGAGGAACGGTGGGTGCAAGTAGCAAAGCAATATGAACGCAAGTGGAATTTTCATCATTGGAGCAATGGATGGTAAACATGTTTTAAAACGAAAGCCTGCAGGAAGCGGTTCACATTGCTTTAACTACAAATACACGTTCAGTATTGTTCTAATGGCCATTGTTAACGTAGATTATCAATTTTTAAGGATAGACGTAGTTGCCAATGGACGTGTATCTGATGGTAGAGTGTTTACAAATACAATATTTTATAAGAAACTGTCACAAAATCGGCCTTTTTTGCCTAAAGAAGATAATCTACCATTAAGTCACATTAATGCAACGAATGTATTCGTAGCCGATGATGCTTTTCCACTGATAGAAAATATTATTAAACCGTTCAGTATGAGAAATCTAAGCAAAGAAGAGACTATTTACAATTACCGGGTATCACGACCTCGTCGAGTGGTGGAAAATCTGTTTGGAATAATAACTTCTCGTTTTAGAGTTTTCCAAACTCAAATCAATCTTGAACCAGAAAAAGCATGTATTAACATAATAAAAAAAACAAGGCATAATTTATTCACTTACCTCATTATTTATACTCTGTTTCTTGCTGTGTAGTGTAGTATCCACCGATGATAATCCCGGAACTTGGATTTCCTGATCACGTAGAAAATCTATCTATGTGAAGTACCAGGGGCTTGGTTCATATATTTCAGACGTTCCTGCTCCAGATTTGTAACTTTCTGTTATCCTCTTCAGTTCCCGCCTGTAGCCACTTCTCAGCATGTTTATTTTTTTTTTTTCATCATTTCGCGATCAGCTCCTGGTTCAATTTCTCTCAATTTTTCAGCCAACTTATCGTAGACAGCAACTTTCAAATTTCTGTTTTTGTAAACGTCACTTTTGATTTTCCATATTTTAGGTAAATCTCTATATATTGCGTTGAACTCCTTCCAAAATTTGCGACTTTGGATCGTCGTCATGATCATTACACTAGGAAAGTTCACCACCAAATAAAAATATTGGGCAACGAAGCTCAACTTCCCCATACACAGCACAACGCGTTGTGCAAATATTTATGTTGCGCAAAAGATTTCAAACATGATTAAAATTATTGCGGAACAGCCTGTGTTGCGCAATTTGTTTGATAATGTATGGGCCTTATAAGATGTTCGAATTGCCTGCGCAATGCCAACAAAAATCAAATGTGCCGCCTTCAAATATAAGTTGGGAGCTGATGGGTTCCAATTAGTTATTATTTCAACATTGTGGTTAGCTGTGCTGGTACAATTGTTGTGCTGGAATGTGTTAACTTATATGTTCTTTAGCAATGACTGAAAAATACAATTCGTTATTACGCAATCTCAAAGTGAATAGATACATATCCAGCTTTTGCGGTTAATGCATGATCCACAGATCCACCTTGACAATTTATAGATATAGACATCATGAAAATTTACTCCGCCAATACTCACCCCCATATCGGATTTGTCGATTTCACTCAAAACCCATTCAACTGATCACATCTCCTGACCATACTAAAATTCGGAACAGATCGAGGCTGAGGCGACGAAAGAGTCTCAATCCTACGCTCGGTTCCTTTGAAATCAAGTCGAACGCTTGAACCAGATTTAAAAGTCTTCTCATATGGCGTAGAAACCTTACACCTAACTTGTCATCAGACTTGAAAAACCAATAAAGTTGAGAAACTTCCGTGGTTGCCTTCCATGTGCCCACCACACTTGCCAATTTTACAGGAGAGGGCATACTCCACTGTAAATTATACGGCAACTAATATTAGAGTGAAAAAAAAATGTAGACATATTAAACGTTTTCATTTACTTATCTGTAGTAAGAGATAATAAAATTTAGATAAAAGCTAAAATCTCAAAACACCTTATCTCTGCACACCGGATGTCAATTTTACCTCAGGTCTATTTCGTGCGGCTGCTACGATTAACAGACGCAGCAGCTTGACCCACTACTTCCTATTTTATGTCGGTCCCTTAATATTGGATATTTAATACTCAAGGCCCTTACCAGTAAATAAGGAAAAAATCTTGGGGTCAGCCTGACCCCAGATGTATACTAAAGGCTAGTAAAGTTTTGTTATTGTGAAATGAAAGAGATTTCCAGAAAAGGAGTCGCTGTTGACTCTAGATATCTGACATCTGATATCAAGGAAAATTTTAACTTTCCTTTAAAGCCAGGTCCCCCCCCCCCCCCCCCCCGCGCCGGCTTTGCCGCCAAAATTTCATTAACAGGTTCACTGTCCAATGAAGCATATATGATTCATGGTCCTCTGTCGCGGCACGCTCATGAATCAAATATGATTCACAATATACCTTAACTTTGAAACTTTATAGAATTCGAATTTGAGAAAGTAGAATAGAAGTTTTACCTTGGCTACATTAATGAAGCCGTAGTGTCTTAAAAAATGTAAAAACATTTGGTAATTTGTATGTAACTTTTATTCAATGACTTTTTAAAAAAATGTTATACATCATAAACAAGAAATAAAACGAATACGAAATAAAAGTAGAGCATAGCCAAATTCTTAAGGATTATTTTTAAAGTAAATAACAAACTCCTTTGGAAAAAGAAAGAAAAAAAAATGTAAAAATAACTTCTATTAGGAAAGTATAAAGGAAATATTCAACAATGAACGTTATTGAAGCAGTCTAAACAAAAAGCTTTCTGGCACTGAATACATTCCGTATGCACTTGCTTGGCTTTCGAGGCAGCCGGCATTCCTTCCTTGCGTAATTTTGTGTAGCAATTTGTACAACGTTTTCGCATAAGCATGTTGTTTCGTCGAGGAATTTCTGTTAGCTTATGTGTCGACAGCCCTTGGGAGGGAGGCCTAGCTGGTGTGGTTACGTTTGCAGAAGGTCCAAGAAGATGTCGAATAATTTGCTCCTGGACTTCTTGCATGGTAAGTGGAGCCCCGGTGGAATACTCGTTGTATATGCATCTCGCATTAACCACCGCTACTCTAAAAAGCAAGTCAACAGCAATTTTTTTGAACCAAGTCAGACTTTTGTGCAACGGAGAATGATATGAGGAAAGCTGGTCTGCTACATCTATGCCCTTCTTTGCATCGTTGTAATCGATGACGGCATTTGGCTTCAATGTTTCACCCAATCTCGTACGCACGCTGGTCATCTCGTCCCCATGACAAGTGGATATCATGAGAACATCACGTTTATCATGCCACTTCAACACGGTAATATAGTTATCTTTTTGTCTAGCGACACATTGTCCTTTTTTCAGTTTCGATTTGGTAACGTTCAATGGCAATCCCACTCGATTTTTTCGTAAGGTTCCGCATAAGTCAGTTTTACGATCTTTTAAGTATTTTGCCAAAGGAACACTGGTATAGTAGTTGTCAGCAATAAGTACTCGTCCTTGATCTAGAAGTGGCTCGCATAATTTTGCAACGACAGTTCCAGGTTTATCTAGCCCCTCATACTGAATAGAGGCACCCGCATAAATTTCGTAAGACCATGTATAGCTGTTTACTGTACAGAGCTTATATACTTTTATACCATAAGAGCTGGCTTTAGAAGGATTGTACGTTTTTATTCGTAATCTTCCGTAAAATTTAATCATCGACTCGTCTACAACGATAACTTCCGGTGGAACATATAAACTTCGGAATTTTCCCACAAGTTTTTGTACGAGAGAATCAATTTTATGAGTTATGTTGCTGTTGTCTACCTGCATATCCGCAAAATGCCAACATCGAAGAATCGTCACGAACCTGTTGTATGACATCTGAATGGAATGCATAAGTGGACAATAGTACAAAATATCTAACTTCCAATAATGTTCTATTGACGGTAATATTTTTACACCCATGAACATAATTATACCGAAAAATTTTTTCAAATCGCCTTTGTCCACAGGTTTCCATCGTTTCATTCTGCTGTGTAGTCCGCTTCGAACATTTTGGTAAGTCTGGGCGTAATTATTTGTGTGCGTAACCATTTCTTCAATCAGACTATCATCCAAAAAGTATTCAAATATTTTTATAATATTGACTTTTCGATCTTCGTCTAATATTTCTTCAATATTTCGAACCCCCGGATTGCCAGAAAAGTTTTCTCTTCCTAAGGCTAATACATCACTTAACCATATCAAATTTTCTTGTTGTTCAAACGGAAGCTGGCGTGGGCTTCCTCTTACAGGATCGCTTTCCTCGTCGGTTGATTCGGAAGGACTAGACGATGCTCGATTCCTATCGTTTTCATTTGGTTGGCTTTCGCAAACATAGTTTCTATCATATTCGATGTCTTCGATGACATCTTCCATTTCCGAGTCTTCCAGCTCTTCTCCACTCGGTACGAATTCTTCATCACTTCCGTCACTGAAGTCCTCATCATCACTATCTTCTATCATTTCTCGAACTTCTTCATCTGTCAATTTCTTTTTTCCTGAACTTTTTCTTCAAAATACCCGTACTTTCGCCTTTTTATCTCTGTACTGACGTTCCTTTGCGATCAACTGCTAAAATACTGATCGATGCAACACAAATTCCCAAATGCACAAATGTTATGTGTAATCGTGTTCAAACAAAAGAATAACGGTATAAACGCTATCTACATTTAACAACACTGCATTTCACCATAAAATGCAATGCCAGTGCGTCCAATAAGATAAAATTTCATGTGAATCATATACGATTCATTGAGAGTGTGAATATAATGCACTTTCATGTCACGCTCATGAATCATATACGATCAAAACTTCAAATTTTAAATTTTCAAATTTAGAATACAATTTTCTAAATTGTGTATATTACATTTGTTATAGCATCGTATTCTAAATTTATTTTCATGGAAAAAATTTTGAGCGCGGAGGGACACCCTACAGATTAGTACGGGGACAGGGAACCTGTTAAGAACCCATTAGAACTGGTCCACCCCCTGAATACACTAATATCCGGAATACAGTGAGGCGACGGAAGGGTCTCAATCCAATACTCGCGATTCTGTTGCAATCAAGTCGAAAACTTGAGTTGGATTTAAAAATTTTCTCATATGGTGGAAAAACTTTCCGCTCGAATAGTCACCAGACCAGTAGAGGTGAGAAATTTCCTTGCGGCTTGACGACTTTCCAGGACCCCCCCATCTACTTCAATTGAATCAATACACGTGGGAGGCACCACAAACAATTTTCCTGGTCCCAGGGGGCAAGCCGCCGACATTTGGGATTTACTGCGATATGCACTGTTGCAACGTAAGTTTTGTCGTGGCCTTAAAACTCCCGAAAAAAAAAGTTGTCCAAGTTTCACTTTTCAAAACTCACAAATAAGAAAACAACACTTTTTATTTAATAGAATTTATTAATAGAATGATTCAAAATTACACGGACAGCGTTATAGCTAAAAGTATCGAGAACGAACTGCGAGAAACCACATATCAGTCGCTAATTTCTTCAAAGTAAAGTGCTGATATGTCGTCTGCCTTTTTGGCCATATTTTTATAAAAGGTCAAATTGCAAGCTGGTTAGTCAGCCACATGTGCAAGGTGTTGCATTGCATTTGCTGATATTTCATTATATCTAGACTGATATGTGACTCGCACCATAGGCACCACCTGTCCTGCAACCTTAACGTGGAACCACACGTTTTCTTACAAACGGTGCACAAGTTTTTTTTTTTTTTTATTCTACATTTTAATTAATTACAGCAAGAATTAGATCATTACTTAGACCTCTAGCTTACTTTGTTACAATTCTTAACCTAGGATTTAAGCGCTAACAGTGCCAGTGCATCTGTGAGCTTTTTGTTTAAAAAAAAATTTAAAAATGGCCTCAAAGCATCATTTCTCAAGATTCAGGGTTATACCTGTGGAGATTTAGCACTGCCCGAGCTGATTATGTTGGATATGTATCTCTTTTTCAGGCTCCTGCGATAGTCCTTATAGATCTGATATCCAAAGGAAATGCCGACAAGCAATGTTAATATGATTAAGATAAGTTCAATTTGTTTTGACTGGACGTCTACCGGGTTAACTATTACTGAATTTATCACCTCGCCGGTATTGTCGACTTGTTTGGTTTGGCCGCCACCCATGTTCTTTGTGGTCTGTTGTTATGCTAATTGAAGCGGGTCTGTTCTGTTTAGTCTTATATACGGTTTGCTTTTAAGTATAGTTCTTGCAGTTACATTACGATGGGTCTGTAGTTTATTAAGGTATTTACTGCTAACTTTCATGGCCTCGGCCTCAATCGTTGCGATATTTGTGTCACGTTGTATGATTTTATTATTTACGTAATCTGGTGCGCCAAGTATTGCGCGAATAATTTTTGTTTGAGTTCTTTGAATAATCGCTAAGTTGGATTTTTTTGCAGAGGCCCATAGTTGCAGTCCATATGTCCATATTGGTTTTAGTACCGTCTTGTAAATCAAAATTTTTGTTGTTGTGTTCAACTTTGATTTTTTGTTTAGTAGCCAGTATAGTTTCCTAAATTGTATGTTTATTTGTTCTCGTTTTTTGTTAATGTGCGTCTTCCATGTAAGTCGTCTGTCAAGGTGCAGAAGTGACCTTGTGATTTTAATTCAATGGAAAAAAAATAAGCTTATTATTCTTTTTTTTAAGAAAATAAACACTTGATTATATTTTTAATATAACCCTTAGAGGAGAAGGAAAAGAATACTAAATATTATAGTTGTCAAACATCACTTATTATATTATTACTAATTATTTATGCTAGATCTTTCTCCATTAAGACTGAGATTTCTATCTACTCATAAAATGCTAGTCTAAAAATGTACAGTTTTATGAGTAAAAAGTGACACAATGCTAGTCGTTCTAAGAACTTGTGCAGATCTAATATTTGCCTCATTGTCTGGCAAAAGGTTTTTTATTTGCTGATTCGGCAATTCCTCTGATATAACTCGCACGGACTAGGTTACCCTCTATCCACAGATGCGTCATGATCCTCGTCTTTTTTTTCATTATATTCTTCCTAACAGCAGGAAAGGTGGTCCACTTGCAATTGACTACTGCTTCCTGTGTTCATCCTCTATGCACTTTGTATTTCCAAACTTCACAGGAGAGCTTATGCCAAGTGGGTCCATAAAGAGCCTCTCGGCAAACGTTACAATAGGTGCGTCGGAAATCTGTCGTGAAACACCATTCATAACAGTTGTTAAAAAAGTGCCTACTGTTCTCTACCCACTTAACAACTATGTTGCAATAATCAGTTTCCTTTTACTTCCAATGAAATTTTAGGAATTGATTTTTGACCGGCTAGATCGGTCAAATTACCCTTGCGTGCGTCATGACGATATCCTTGCCTTCTTCTTCCATTATATTCTTCCTAACCACAGTAAAGGTGGTCCACTTGCAATTGACTAGTACTTCCTGTCTGCATCCTCTATGCACTTTCTGCCTACAAATTTCACAGGAGAGAACATGCTTTCCTGTAAATTATGCGCCATATCTATGTATAACTAATATTATTTTAATTTGCATAGCTGTGGTAAGAGATAATAAAATTTAGATAAAAGGAAAAATCGCAGAACACCTTACCTCAAATTTATTATATTTCATACGGCTGCATCAATTGACAGACGCAGCAGCCAGATTCGTTATACTCCCCACCACTTCCTACTTTATGTCGGTCGAAAAACAACAATTTTTTTTTTTCGAAAAACAACAATTTTTATTGAACCTATAAACATATAATGCTAAACTAACCTAACTTATATGCTACCTTAACAGCCTAGCTTACTCTAAGGTACAATCTATGGCTTAAACTAACTTATCACTAAAGAATAAATGAACAAATTTATGAAATGTTCTTTGGAGGAAAAGTCGAAAAAAACCTCCATTAGTTGAATTTTTTTATAAAAGCGTGCGGGCGGGGAAGGAACTGGGATGTGGGATGGGATGGGGGGCATGCGGGAGGGGTTTGGGTAAGGAAGCTAGGAGTGGCGCTAAGGATGGGTAGGTTTTGTAAACTGGGATGAGGAGTAATTACCGTTGTAGAAGATTACTCTACCGTCGGGGTCGAAAAGAAGGTTACGGGCCTGGAGAGATACGAGGATTTGTGGGAACAGATGAGTTCGTAGAAGATCCTCTTCGACGATCTCGATCTGAATGGCCGGGGAGATGAGTGGATTTGGGTGGGATATGGATTTTCCAGGAATTTGAGGGCATGACGGGCTAAGACAGCGTCGATGCGGGGCGTTTGAGAGGAGTCGTAGAGGATCTGGTTGGAGATGTATTTGGAGCGGATTCGTTCCATTTGGTGAGGGGAAGTGTCGGACCAGAAGATGAAGCCGAAAACGAGGAGGGGACGGATAAGCTGTTTATAGCAAAACAGCTTGACTTTCTGAGGAGTTGGACTGGTGTATTTTAGGATTGGGTAGAGGGATTTGAAGGCACCTGTTGCACGGTTCAGTGCCTTCGTGATATGTGGGACGTGGGATAGGCGGGAGTTAATTGTCACCCCAAGGTAGGTGACTTCCTTGACGGTTGGGATGGTGTCGTTGTGGATTTTCAGGGATAGGGTTGAAATGTCGTTCCTCATTTTCGGCGTTATCTTAGCGGTACCATGGAATACGATGGTTTCGCATTATTGTGGGTTCAGGGACAGTTTCTAGCGGGTGAAGTACCGGTAGAGCTCGTCCAAATAGGAATTCAGGCGGGCTTCACCGGCAGGGATGTTTCTGGTGGAGGTGTAGAGGATGAGATCATCCGCGTATTGAAGGATTCGTATTGGATACTTTATGTCGGTCCCTTAATATTGGATATTAAATACCGAAGACCCTTACCAGTAACTGCTATTGACATAAGAAAAAAATTTTGGGTCCAGCCTGACCCCGGATGTACACTAAAGGCTAATAAAGTTTTGTTTCACTCAAGTGTAAATGTTACAATGTTGGTAGAAACTGTATTTTCGAACACAACACTATTCACTATAATTTGACTTTTTCTCATGTAGCGTTATTTGTGAGTAAATTTCATTCTCGCTGCTTCCATCAAATTTCATTGAATGGACATTTTTTTATAAGAGCTAAGTGTTACTTTTATTATTCTAACCTAGGACCCCTTCATCCTTAATTTGCATGTGATGTTTTTGTCGATTACTTTAGTAAAATATTAAACCCCAAAAAAAGTTTAAGAACATTATGTTACTTCGCAATGACTGCAAAATACAGTTCATTGTTAAGCAATCTCGAAGTGAATAGATACATATCCAAAAAATATAGGACAAACGATTTCGTCGTCCAGGGCAGAGGCAACTCGTCAGACGCTGCCCCACCTCTGCCCTGGGAGCAGCGTGACCGTGGTGGCATCAGATGGCTCAAACTATTGACGGTTTGAATTGGATATAATTTGCAGCCTTGGTGTATTTTTCCAAATATATAAAGGAGCGTTTTCCATCTGATGTCACTAACGGTCACGCTGCTCCCAGGGCAAAGGCGAGGCAGCGTCTGACGAGTTGCCTCTGCCCTGGGCGAAACCGTTTGTCCTATATTTTTTGAATCCTTGGGTGCTATGCCCCAAACGAGGGATCTGTTGACCAAAAAGACGTGAGAGTAAGTTGCTCTCCATTTGGTCCGGTCCAACAGCAAGTGGTTGTAGACTTAGGATTCCTCACTTATCCTAAACAATAAAATACATATCCAGTTTTTGCGATTAATTCATGATTGCTCGTGTTTCATTGGCTATTTGCGGTGAACACTAATACACCATGAGGTCGCTGTTGATTCTAGATATTTTTACTGAAATGAAAGATATTTCCAGAAAAGGAGTCGCTGTTGACTATAGATGTCTATAACGAGATGAAAGAGACTTCCAGAAAATTTTAACTTTACTTTAAAGCCCGTCCGCTTGCGCCCGCCGTGCCGGCACAATTTCATTAAGAACCCATTAAAACTGATCCATCTCCTGAATCCACTAATATCTGGAACATATTGAGCCGACAGAAGAGTGTCAATCCTACGCTCACTTCCTTTGAATTCAAGTCGAATACTTGAGCTGGATTCAAAAGTCTTCTCATATGACGAGTACAGTAGAGGTAAGAAATTTGTTTCAGGCTTGACAACATTCCAGGCTCCTTCTACTTCGATTGAATCAATACAAGCGGAAGGCACAACAGATAATTTTCTCGATTTCAGTAGGCAAATCGCTGACATTTGAGATCTGCATGCGGTATGTACTGCACCAGAGATATCGTCCTGTAGCCTCAGCACACGTTTTCTTACAAACAGTGCACAAGTTAACTTTCTATTTTACAATTCGAAGAACAGAAAAATAAGTTTATTATTATTACACTTGATTATATTTTTAATACATATATAAAATTCTTTATTCCGACAAATATTATAGTTGTCGCAAATCGTTTATTCATACATCATTCATGTTAGGTCTATCTCCGTTAATAAAATCTAAAAAAGTACAATTTTTATGAGGTTGAAGTGACGTCTGACAATTTGCCAGGCTTTCCGTTCTAAGAAGTTGACAAGATCCAAAATTTTTCCCTCATTGTATGGGAAAAGGTTTTCTATTTCCCGATTCCGCGAATTTTTTGACATAACTTCCACGGACACAGCGGGCAAGTTACCTTCTATCCACTGATGCATCATGACCACATCCTCTTTTTCTTTCATAATATTTTTCCTAACCGTAGCAAGGGTGGTCCACTCGCAATTGGCTCCTACTTCCTGTGCCCGTCCACTACAGGGTGCGTCCGGTATTTGAGGACAACTTGAGAATAAAACTAATTAGCTTCTAGTTTGAACATGAATGAATGAAACTTGACGAATTTTTTACACAACATTAACTTATTATATATCGATAAACTCATTCAATAAAATTTCCATTATCTGCAATAATTTCCTCGATCCGGGTCCGGAAACGATTGTATGCCCGAATCAAATGCTCCTTGTTCATATTGATCATAACGGTATCAACTGCAGCCTTCAGAGAAGAAAAATGTTATGAGCATATTTGCTGGTTTCACGCTCAACTACGCCCCATACGTAATAATCCAGATCTGGGGAGCTAGGCGGCCATAAGTTCGGTGTTCTGTGGTCATGGAAATTTTCAGCAATCCAATCTTGTGTGAAGGAACAGAGTCTTATTGAAAGATGTATGGGCTGTCACCGCGAACACTATCAATCCAGGGTTTCACTACTGTTTCTAAAACCTCGATGCATGCAGCAGAATTCACTCGAATTCCTTGAGCGAAGAAGTGAGGTGGCATGACATGTACTTTGTTGCTCACAACACCCAAAACCATAACAGTAACTGGAAACTTCGTGTGCATGACAACAGGAACCTCTGTAGGATCGTATTAGAGCCATCTGTCATTTCTGGGGTTGGCCTTTTGGTCTTGGTCAACATTTTTTTAATCAGAAAGAAACCATAACATCTCAGGCGCTTCAGGGTGTTTAATTTTGTTTAGAAGGCGTTTTAATCGGATAACTCGCTGTTCTCGTGTTTGCTTTGACATAAACTGTCATCTGCGCAAAACGTAGGATTTATACCGGAGATGTTCTTGGACAAGTCGACGGATAAGACAGTCAGGAACATTAAGCTCCCTCGCATGGGCTCTCATTGATTTTGAAGGGTCCTCCATGAATGAGAGGGCGCACTTAAGAAAATTAGAGATTTCTAAATTGGAGTGATTTGCACTTATAGCGACGATAACCGCATGTTTCTACATTTCTTGAGTTAAGTTGTAATCCTCCATGTCTTATCTGAAAAAGAGCAAAAAGAAAAATAATGGTTTCGGGAAATTATAGCGACATATATGCATGTTCTCAAATACCGTACGCACCCTGTAGTTTATAGGTGGAATGATTATACTATTATTTAATCGTAAAGATGCATTGTATGCATAGTCATAATGCTGAGTTGTATAATGTACCGTGAACCATACCTGATACGAGTGTCATTTCCGAGTAGTACAGTTCCACTGGTTCTACTGAGTTCTAAAAGGAAGACCAAAGCTTGAAGTTAAAACAAAACAAAGTTTATTCAAGAAAAGATCTATTGGACAGCGTGACGGTTAGAAATCCTGCAAACGACTGAACGAGCTGCAAGTATACAAAGTCCATTTATCTAGGCATTAATGGTGAATTGCTTTCGGTTGCAATTCCTATGAAATAATTTTATCTGTTGTCTAGTCACGTTGATAATTGGAGACAATTGTTTGCCTGATGAAAGAATATTGTCTAGACAGGTATCGTGTTACCTAATAATCCAAGACGATTGTTTACATCATTGAGGAGGTCCTCAACAACCGTTGAGGGGACTGATACATTCTTTTAAGGAGAAAGAATATTTTAGCTATGTTTGGGGGAATCCTCTGCCTTTGGCCGTCCTTCGATACTTCCACCGGTTTGGTTACCCGGGCCGTTTGTTCTCGGACGTAAATGCTTGCAGTTATTCGCAATGTGGTTGAATTGAGCTATTACATGGGGTTGCCTTGAAATCTTGCAGGTGGCAACAATATTGTAAACTTCCAATGTTGTATCATGGAAAGTAATGCTCTAGTGTAAACCTTGAATTCCATCGTATGGTTCATGTTAAACCCGTGAATAATTTGCCCATGTTTGACCGGCGAAATTACTATTTTGTCGGTCAAAATTGTTGTTATTTGGTCGGTCAAAATTATTGTTATTTGGATATCGGTTTCTATAACGACCTGAATTGTTGTGGGTATTGTGTCCTTGATCATTTGTCTGTTCTGTCTGTCGCGTTCGTCGTTCTCTATTATTGTAACCTCCGCTATTACCCCTTGAACCACTTTGAAAATTGTACGAATTTTTGTTTGATTTTCCATAAGTATTTTGCTGAAAATTATTGGATTTATTTTGAACCCTAAACTCCGGTCTAATGCAACTATTTTCAAACCTCCTATCAGTCATAATTTTAACAACGTAATTTATTTTTTCCAGTTCCTCCTTAGGTAGTTTCTTTAGCTGTGTTAACTAATAAAGATTCAACACTATCTAAGTCTATAAAATTATTCTCTCTATAATAAGTTTTGATTTAATCTGTTTTCGATTTTAAAGTTTGGCGCTGAAGCGCTAAATCCGCCGTGATGACAGGAAGGCTGCTTATCCTTTTGTAGGTATCTGCAGGCTCCATGTCCGGCTTGTAACGCAACTTCAAGTTACATTTTATCTGATCCCAATTATTTGGTGGAAACATTTATGATGACGTCCTTTGCTTCCCCAATGATTTTTTCGAAGTAAATAGAATGTACGGCTTCCTTTTTGATTTCGACATCCTGTATCGTTCCCAGGAAGTATTCGACGTTAGTTGCGAATACATTTATGGAGACTTCTCCTCTTCCGGAGAAAATACTCATAAAATGGACTTCTTTTAATGTTTTGTGTTTATTTTCATTAAAAGAATTTTGATTGGAGAGCTGGTGTAATAATGTTGCCAAACGACAATTTGGCTTCCCCTTTCTGCCAATTGTTGTTCCAACTGTGCCAATTGCTCCATGTTTTCTCTTCTACTACTAAATACGTCCCCTTTTTTAAGTTTTCTAATATTATTCATAAAAATGCTCAGTTTCTCGGCCTTTAGTTACTCACTATCACCACTGTTCACTTTCTTACTATTTTGACACACATTTTCACAACTGTTAGCATTTTTTAGAAGACAAGGTTCTTGCGGCCTCACCAAGATTTTGAACAGGCTTAATGGCCTGTGTTGCTGCTCTTGTCTATTAGCTATATGGATTACAAATTCCGGTATCGGTTTTGCTCTTTCACGAACTTATTTTCTGCACATTTGACCTTGCATGTCTCAATATTGTTAATTCTCAGGATGGAATCCCTGTTGCAGCTCTGATATTGCCGGTCGGGTAGCTAGATAAAGATTTAGTCCGATTTGCGGCAAAAAATAATAATAAAATAAACACATTAACTTTGGAATTGAAATGAACTTTATTTAATTAACCAAATGGGAAAGGTTTTACAACGACTACGGAAAGAACCAACGAGCTAAAATGGACACTAGGCCAAGACTGGTTTGGGTGTTACGTTGCCGTTCTATTTATTAAATCTGTTTTGCTGACTGGGCGTCTGATTTTTCTTGGTTTCTGGTAATGTGAAGGAATTTTCTCACGTCTTGAAGGGCGGTGTCATATTTTTAACGGTCTAGATGCTGACGGTTGACGCAGATACGTATCCAGTTTTTGCGGTTAATCCATGATTGCTCGTTTTTCATTGACTACTTGCGATAAACACAAATACACCATGAAAATTTATAGATGTAGACATCAGCAAACTTTACTCCCCCATACTCACACCCATATCGGATTTATCGATTTCACTCAGAACCCATCCAACCGATCCGTCTCCTGAACACACTAAAATCTGGAACCGATTGAAACGACGGAAGAGTCTCAATCCTATACCCGATTTTATTGAAAACAACTCAAACATTCGAGCTGGATTTAAAAGTCTTCTCATATGGTGTAAAACTTTGCACCTCAATAGTCACTAGACCAGTAGAGGTGACAAATAATTATATTCTTATTATTTTCTTTATCAAATAAACACGATTATATTTTTAATCTAATTCTTTATTCCACCAAATATTATAGTTGTTTATTTACGTTAGAATTACTTCCCTTAATGGTCGTCTTAAAACTAACTAGAATTTAGTCATAGAATGGTGGAGTTTAAAAAAGTACAATTTTATGAGGATCAAACGACGTTTGAGAATTTGCAATGCTATTCGTTCTAAGAAATTCTGAAGATTTAACATTTACCTCATTGTCTGGGAAAAGGTTTATTATCTGCTGGTTTGGGAAATTCTCTGATATAACTCACACGGACATAAAGGGTAAGTTGGCTTCAATCTACTGATGCGTCGCGATGATATCTTCATTTTCTCCTTCCATTATATCCTTCCTAACCGCAGCAAAGCGGTTCACTTGCAATTGGCGGACACTTCGGGTGTCCATCCTCTATGCACTTTCTGCTTACAAATTTCACAGGAGAGGCCATGCTTTTCTGTAAATTATACGGCATATCTATATATAACTAATATTATTTTTGTTTGCTTACCTGTAGTAAAAGATAATAGAATTTAGATAAAAGGAAAAATCTCAAAACACCTTACCTGTGCACAGAGGGAATCAATTTGACCTCAAATTTATTTCGTACGGTTGCATCGATTGACAGACGCAGCAGCCAGATTCGCTATACTTGCCACCACTTCCCACTTTATGTCGGCCCTTAATATTGGATATTTAATACCGAAGACCCTTACCAGTAAATGCTATTGACATAAGAAAAAAAATCTTGGGGTTAGCCTGATCTCAGAGGCACACAAAAGACTAACAAAGTTTTGTTTCACGCTTGAAATATATGATTGCTCGGGTTTCATTGGATACTTGCGGTCAACACAAATACGCCATGCCAGTATATAAATATAAACGGGTTGGTCGATTTTTGGAAGCCACAGGCAGTCAGATTTAAAGTTCATCGAGGTTGATATTGACTCTAGATATCGATACTGAAATGAAAGAGATTTCCAGAAATGGAGTCACTGTTGACTCTAGATATGAAAGAGACTTCCAGAAATTTTTAACGTTGCTTTAAGGCCCGGTCAGATTTCACCCGCGGTGCCGCCACAATTTCATTAAGAACCCATTCGAACTGATCCATCTTCTGAACATACTAATATCCGGAGCGGATTGAAGTGACGGAAGAGTCTCAATCTGAAACTCGATTCTACTGAAATCAAGTCGAACATTTGAGCTGGATTTAAAACTTTTCTTATATGGCGTAAAAACTTTGCACTACAGGCACTACAGATAATTTTCCTGGTGCCAGGGGGCAAGTGACCGACATTTGAGATTTGTAAGTTTCGTAGTTAGCGGGTACACTGAACAACAAAAAAAAGCAGGAACGAGGGGATTTTATTTAACAAAACTATACTTTATTCAAAAGGCTCGGACAGAGTTTCAGCTAACAGGAGTAGAACTGCAATCGGGCGAGTGTTACGTTTACGCGCTTTATATATTCTAATTATGCTGATGCAACTTACCTGCATTTTTGTAATTTGATGAAATCCAAAATGCTGTGTCTAGACTTCAGACAGGTGTCAAATTCCTAGTTTGCAAGTGAATTTTGTTATTTTCGAATTTCTAGATATAATTTCTATTACTTAGGTTGGAATTTATCTGGCTAAGTTGTCGTCTGATGACGTATACATAACTTGCATGCGGTATGCACTGCACTGTACCATAGACATCACCAGTCCTGCAACGTTAATATCGAGCCACATGTTTTCTTATAAACAGTGCATAAGTTAACTTTCGATTTTACAATTCGAAGGAAAAAATAAGTTTGTTTTTATTATTATCTTCTTTAGAAAAAAAAACACTTGACTATATTTTTAATATAATTCTTTATTCCACCAAATGTTATAGTTGTCACAAATCAGTTAACATTTTAACGTTATACGCTAATTTTTATGTTAGGTCTATCTCCGTTGACTGACTAAAATCTAGTCATAAAATGCTAGAGTCTAAAAAAAGTACAATTTTATAAGGGTCAAGTGACGTCTCAGAATTTGCAATGCTATTCGTTCTAAGAAATTGTGAAGATCTAAAATTTCCCTCATTGTTTGGGAAATTGTTTTTTATTTTCTGATTCGTCAAATTCTCTGACATAATTCACACGGATACAACGGACAAGTTACCCTCCATCCATTGGTGTGGCATGACGATATCCTCGGCTTCTTCCATTATATTTTTGCTAACTGCAGTAAGCGTGATCCACTTGCAATTTTCTACTACCTATTGTGCCCATCCTCTATGCACTTTATACTCGCAAACTTCACAGGAGAGAGCATGCCATATGGGTCCAGAAAGGATCTCACGACAAACGTTACAATAGGTATGTCGGACATCCCTCGTGAAACACTATTGATAACGGTTGTTAGCAAAGTTTTGTTGGTATAAACAGAATTCGTAGCGCTGGGGGGTTGAAGCGACATGTAAGCAATCCGCAACGCAAACACACAATCGTGAATAAATAGTATGAAATATCTGGAATCTGCAAGTGGTTCATGCTCCATAGGCCCGCAAATATTTGTGTGCACTAAATAAAGTAATTGTTTACTTCTAGAGCCTTCATTTCTAAATGGCAAACGACACTGTTTGTCCTCACAACAGATTGTGCATGATGGCTTGTCAAGATCAACCTTTCGTTGGATGCTCATACCTTCAACAGCATTTATCATTTTATTTAGGTATTTACTATTAACCCAGCGAGACTGTGGTGAAAAAATATAACAAGGAGTATGTGGCAGGGTATGACATTTCCGTTTGAAAAATTAGCTGTAAAACTTGATTCTTCAGAAAAAGCATTATATTAATTATTTTTTATTATAAAAGGATTATTTTATAACGTTTGGGAATAAAATATTCGCGCCATTTTAACCATTTTTATATATTACTTAATTGGAAACAATTGACTATAAATTTTCAATTATAGTCAGTTGTGTATTATGTGAAAAACAAATATATGAAATGAAATGCATTCAGGATTAATGTCTTGGAATTTAGGAAGATGCAATATGAAAGGTTAAAATGCAATCAAGTGTCATGTAAAGCGAATGCATCCATAACAGTACTTCTACAGAAGCAGCAGGCAACAGTTAATCATTAATGTTTGATTACGGCATGTATGCAACCTTCTTAATATGCAAATTGTCTTGTCTTGTCTTGCCAATCAGAAATAATCAACATCATTTTTTTTTTTTATTCTACATTTTAATTAATTACAGCAAGAATTAGATCATTACTTAGACCTCTAGCTTACTTTGTTACAATTCTTAACCTAGGATTTAAGCGCTAACAGTGCCAGTGCATCTGTGAGCTTTTTGTTTAAAGATTTAAAAATAGCCTCAAAGCATCATTTCTCAAGATTCAGGGTTATACCTGTGGAGATTTAGCACTGCCCGAGCTGATTATGTTGGATATGTTGGATATGTATCTCTTTTTCAGGCTCCTGCGATAGTCCTTATAGATCTGATATCCAAAGGAAATGCCGACAAGCGATGTTAATATGATGAAGATAAGTTCAATTTGTTTTGACTGGACGTCTACCGGGTTAACTATTACTGAAATTATCACCTCGCCGGTATTGTCGACTTGTTTGGTTTGGCCGCCACCCATGTTCTTTGTGGTCTGTTGTTATGCTAATTGAAGCGGGTCTGTTCTGTTTAGTCTTATATACGGTTTGCTTTTAAGTATAGTTCTTGCAGTTACATTACGATGGGTCTGTAGTTTATTAAGGTATTTACTGCTAACTTTCATGGCCTCGGCCTCAATCGTTGCGATATTTGTGTCACGTTGTATGATTTTATTATTTACGTAATCTGGTGCGCCAAGTATTGCGCGAATAATTTTTGTTTGAGTTCTTTGAATAATCGCTAAGTTGGATTTTTTTGCGGAGGCCCATAGTTGCAGTCCATATGTCCATATTGGTTTTAGTACCGTCTTGTAAATCAAAATTTTTGTTGTTGTGTTCAACTTTGATTTTTTGTTTAGTAGCCAGTATAGTTTCCTAAATTGTATGTTTATTTGTTCTCGTTTTTTGTTAATGTGCGTCTTCCATGTAAGTCGTCTGTCAAGGTGCATACCGAGATACTTGATTACTTTCGTTTGTTGGATTGGTTTGTTATTTATGACAATTGGTTTGCATGTTCTTTTCCTCAGGGTAAAGGTAATTTGTTGGGTTTTTGCTTGGTTTATTTTTATTTTCCATTTATCCGCCCAATCTAGGATTTTGTTTGTTAGTTCTTGTAGTACCCTTGAGGCAGTTTGCGGATTTATATGGGAAAAGAGTATTGCAGTGTCTTCTGCGAATGTGGCTGTTAATATTTTTGCACATGTTGGAAGATCAAAAGTGTATAGTAAGTAGAGAGTTGGGCCAAGGACGCTACCTTGGGGCACCCCAGCTTTTATCTGATATTTTCTGCTTAGAGCCTCTTTGTATTTGACCTTGAAGGTCCGTCCTTGAAGGTAACTGAAGAGGATTTTGTGAAATTTCGTGGGGAGGTACCTGGCTATTTTGATGAAGAGACTCTGGTGCCAAATCTTATCAAATGCTTGGGAAATGTCGAGGAAGAGTCCTATGCAATATTTTTTCTCTTCAAGGGCCAGTTTGATATAATTAGTGATTTTGTAAATTTGTTCAATGGTACTATGACCGCTTCTGAACCCAAATTGATGGTCGGGTATTATTCCATTTTCTTCTAGGGAGTGTAGAAGCTTATCTAACAAAAGTCTTTCAAAGAGTTTGGATAGAACTGGCAGCAGGCTTATTGGCCTGTAGGATGAGACTATAGATGGGTCCTTGCCGGGCTTTGGGATCATTGTGACCCTAGCATGCTTCCAACTGTTTGGGTAATAGTTTAAGCGTAGAATTGCGTTGAAGATGTATAAGATGGCTACTAATCCCATTATAGGTAATTTGTTGAGCATCTTTCCAGTGATACGATCATGTCCTGGGGCTTTATTGGGGTTTATTTCGGAAAGTTTGCTACGTAGCTGGGGGAGTGAGAATTTCAAGGGCCTTCCCTCATGTATGGTCGGTGAGTCTATGTTTGGTTCAAGATCCGTGTCCTCTTGGCTGAAAACTTCGGCTAAGTGCTTAGCAAATGTTTCGGCTTTTGCTTCGTTATTCATTACCCAGTTTCCTGCAGTGTCTTTTATAGGTGTTTCCGTTTCTACTGGTTTTTTAATTTTCTTTGTTGCTTTCCAGATTGAGTAATTGGTATCGGCTTCGTTGGAAAGGCCACTGATAAAGTCCTGTATTTTGTTGTTTCTGTCTACATAAAGCTCTTTTTTTAGGTTCCATGAAGCTTTATTGAAAGCTGCTTTAGCTGATGGAGAACGTGTTTTCTGCCATGCAGCTTTTAGCTGTCTTTTAATTCTTAGTAGGTCAAGAATTTTTTTGTTGTAGTGACATGTAATTCTGTCATCATTGGTAGTGATTGTAGGTGTTGCAATATTTGCGCTTTCGGTGATGGTGTCTGTTAGGTAGTTCAATGCGTTGTCTATGTCTTCTTGTGTTTTCAGTCTAATGTGAGGGCAAAAGTTTTTTTCAAAGTATTTCGTGTATGCAATCCAGTTTGTTCTTGCGTTAATCAGTCTGATTTCGTTATTTATAAGCGTTGGCTCAGAGTTAATAGTAATAATCGTGGGTAGGTGGTCAGATGAGAGTTCACTAGTAGTTACTGCGCTAATAAGCCTTGGGCTGACGTTTTTTGCAACTCCGAAATCGATTAGATCGGGAATTTTAGACCTGTCTGTTGGCCAGTAGGTTGGTGAGCCACCAGAAATGCAGTGAAGATTATTGTTATATATAGACTTTAGGAGTTGCTTTCCCTTCGGGGTGGTCAGTCGAGAACCCCAATGAGGAGACTTTGCGTTGAAATCGCCTGCCGTGAGGAATCACGGTCCCAGGGTTCTAAAGAAATCGTCAAATTGTGCGGAGCTTATCGTTTGCTTGGGGGGGGCAGTAAATTGCTGCAATATTAAGTGTATAGTAACTATTTTGCATGCTAATAACCGTGTGGTGGATATTACTGAGTTGGGTAGTAGGCAATGGAAAGTGTTTTATCCGATTTCTGATCAGAATCGCTGTACCGCCGTAAGGTTTGTCCTCGGGGTGATTATTGCTATAACATGTATAACCATAAATCTTAAAGAAATTTTTGCTATTGAGGTGGGTTTCTGAAAGTAACATTATATCAATACTATTTGTGTGAAGAAACGTTTCTAGTTCTAACTTATGTTTTAGGATACCGTTTGCATTCCAGTGTGCTATTGTTATTTTCCTCATTCATAATCAACATCATCATCATCATTATGTATGGTAGCATCATGAAAATCTGCAATATAAGAAGAGTACAAAACACTCTACAATAATTCCCATTCTATTGTGTCTATATAATCTTCTACGATCAGCCACCATCTTCTTATATACGGACATATCATTGAAATATATCGAAATGAATATCATTAAAGAAATACGGCAATTTGAAAATGTCAATTATGGAATTCCCATAAGAGTTCCCAATAAGAATGATCGCGCTACTGTATAAAATTGAATTGTTGAATTGTTTCCATTGATCATTCGTCGTCGTCATCGTCGTCATATTTAAAATCAACATCAAGGATCAATTGGAATACATAAAGTCAAAATGTCTAGGATATGATGTGTGTACTTCCAATTAGAAATTTCAAAATCCCATCTATAATCGCGTATATGCAATGGGAATATCGAATACAGAAATGCTGCAATACGAAAATACAACAATACTACTTATGTACATACTCGCCACATGTGTAGAAATATATTTCCTATAGAACAGCTATCAACATCTACATATATTCTCGGGGCCAATCATAGTCTGCATAACACTCTTATAATAGTCCATACTTGTACGTACATACGAATGTCATAAGTTTTCCAATATGTACACACATATTTCACAAAAATCTAGCATACGGAAACGTGCAAGAGCCTAGCTGTAAGGGGAAAAGTTGTCATCGTCATCATCATTCATTAATACATACTGTACACGTACATTTCGGGAATGAAAGATAACAAACACACACATAAACACACGTATATTTCGGAAAAACGGCAAGAAATACATTTCATTATTTCCAAAATCAAGTATAGAGCAGCGTGCGCAATATATAAAGTGCACTACTAGTCATCATTCCAATATACATAAGATAAATGCAACGTACTTACTATCACACATTACACGAACACACAAAATGGCCGCCGACTCCTCCTTCTATAACACTAAGATATCAGCAGAATCAATGAAATATCATCTTGCTAATGCAATTGGAATTGCAATAAAAACGTGTAAATATGGTACAGTGTCGGCTTCGTTCTCAGTGCCGGCTATATATGAAAAACGCAAAATTGTCGAAAATTTGGACTATTAACCCAGCGAGACTGTGGTGAAAAAATATAACAAGGAGTATGTGGCAGGGTATGACATTCCCGTTTGAAAAGTTAGCTGTAAAACTGGATTCTTCAGAAAAAGCATTATATTGTTTTTTATTGTATTGGCTGATATCCGGAACATATTAAAGCGACGGAAGAGTCTCGATTCTACACTCGATTATGTTGAAATCAAGTCGAATATTTGAGCCGGATTTAAATATCTTCTGACATGGTGTAATAACTTTGCACCTCAATAGGTACCAGACTAGTGGAGGTGAGAAATTCCTTTCCGGCTTGACGAGATTCCCGGATTCTCTAATTCGATTGAATCAATACAAATGAGAGGCACCACAGACAATTTTGCTGGTCCCAGTGGGCAAGTCGCCCACGTTTGAAATCTATATGCGGTATGTATTGTTGCAATGCACCATCGACATCACCAGTCCTGCAACCTTAACATGGAACCATACCTTTTCTTACAAGCAGTCCACAAGTTAATTTTACAATTCGAAGAAGAAAAAATTAGTTTATTATTGTTATGATTCTTTTAGAAAGTAAACACTTGGTTATATTTTTAATATAATACTCTATTCTACCAAGTATTATAGTTGTGAAGAAGCACTTATTACTGACTTTTCTTGATTGCGTTTCATTAATTATAAAATCACTTCAAAAATCGTTTTCCAAAATGGCAAACTGTAGGGTAAAATAATATTCAACAAGGATGATAACTAAGAAGAAATAAAAAAAATATATTCTTGCCAAATTTTGTAAATTAAGGGTACTTTTCTAATTCAAAAAAATAAAAAAAAGGAAAGGTTTCCAATTTAACTATAGAATTTTATTTAGGTTGAGGTAGCAAAACCCCCTACTCTCCCTGAATATATAGAACTCGAAGTCTTCCCCGTTTCTAATGATTTTGATGTCCAGGAATGGTATTTCTCCCATTTGTTCAATCTCCATAGTGAATATAATATAATTTTACTTACTTCGTCCTTGTTTCAAATTTCTAAGGTCGTATACATTTTCTTATTAGCTTAACTAGTGACAAGAATTGAAAAAAGTAAAACTAAAAGCAATTACGGAATTATGTCACCCCGAGAGCTACACATTTTTTAGATGCAGTTTTTCATACTTCGCAGAAGATTTTCATTCAAATTTTTCTCAATTTTCTGCCGCTCATCCTGTAGCGCCGTTATGAGCTGTTTAACCGTATCGAATTGCCGATTATCTTTATAAACCCACGGTGTAAGTATACCCCACAGGTTCTCAATTGGATTCAAATCCGGAGAGAATGCTGGCCACTCCATAACTTTGATGGATTTTGACAGAAAACAAGCTTTGGTTTCGGGGCTGGCATGAATTCGTGCGTTCTCCTTCTGAAAAGTTCATAATGGGTGACCATTTTCATCTAAAAATGACATCAGGTTGTTTTCTAGGACCTGAATGTAATCGCTACTTTTCATTCGTGATGTAACGACTTGCAGTGAAAGGCATCCATTTGCAGAAAATGCACCCCAAACCATCACACTACCACTGCTGAAATTTCGCTTCGTAAAACAATGCTGTTCCTTTCTAGTGTCATGGGTCGCCGTTGGGCCCATCCAGATTCCATTTTTTTTCGTTGGAGAATATGACCTGGGAAGTCCTTGTAGCTTCAGATATTTTTACTTTGAACTGTATAAGATAATGATTACCGTATACCAGTTTGTATCCAAATTTTTCAATGCAAATGCCGCTCTAGCTTCGCTGTGACGCTGGGTTAACTTCGGTACTTGCACGTTTTAGAGTCCTCCAAATAGTGGACCTTGAAACAATCACACATTAAAATAGGAAAACGGGCAGTGGAAGCCCGCAGAGAAGTCATTGCCAGACTCAACGAGGTCGGGGGGATACAAAGTGATGAGATGCTAGTATCCTTAAAGCTCTGTTTCCAAATGTACCGATGAAGGAAGCCCTATACTTGTTCGAAGAATGGATCACAACACACGAAAACTCATCCAAATGGAGAAAGAAGGCTAAACTGTATAAGAAACTGGCCTTCACATGCATGAGGAAATTCTATTTTACATTCAGGAATAAATTTTATAAAACAACCTCCGAGGCAGCAATGAGCAACTCCCTCTCACCGCTGTTATGCGAGGTATTTATGGAGAACCTGGAGAATGAACTCGATGAGGCTGGGCACTCCCAAGATTCTAGATCAGATGCGTGGACGATGTATTAGCAATCATCAAAAGAGAAGAAGCAGGAAAAATCCTCGAGAAACTCAACTGGGCAAGAATATCACCATGGAGATCGAAAAGGAAGGGGATATACTGTTCCTAGACTTAAAAATAATCTGAGGAAGAAGGGATCTTGAATTCGACATCTACAGAAAACCGACCCAGACACAACGAATCATCACATACATCTCGAACCGCGATTTCCACCATAAGATGGTGGTTTATGATTCACAGGATGGTCACAACACCGCTCAAAAAAAAAGAAGAAATAAAGAAAAGAACTACATCCTGGAAACAGCCAAGAAAAACGGATACAATAGGAACCTCAACGAAAATCGGATCAAAAAGAAACCACCCCAGGCCCCAAGACAGCAACTATCAACACTCCCCCAGTGAACACAGAATCTAGGATAACATTAACCTACTCGGGTCGGACGCAGAACATCAAAAGGCGGTTACATAATCGTGGATTCCGAGTCACCTCGTCCAGCAGACTATACCTACTTAGGACCCGGTTACCACTAGTCAAGGGCAAAAAAAGAGTGCACTGAAAAAAGCGGCATTTATAAGATTTCCTGTCCAGACTGCCACAAGATTTACGTAAGGCAAACAAAACGGCTAGTCTACACCAGGGTGTTAGAACATACAAAGGAGGCTAAATCCGCTAAAAATAAAAATAACCCACACATAAAGTCCGCGGTTGTCAGACATATAATAGAGCAGTGACACCATTTATCGTTGGACAACGCCAATATTTTGAAGGAAGTGAACGACGATAGGAAGCTGGACTCCTACCAGAGTCTCCATATTTCGAAAATTCCCGCCGAAAAAAGGTTAAACACCGACCTTTCAAATTCATATATTTCATTAGTGAGTGAAAGTGAGGATAGCTTCTGTATTTCAGCTATGGTGTTAAATAGTTTATTATTCACGCCTCGCTTCCTAAGAGTAAAATTACGGATACAATAAACTTCTATAAAATGCTACGTCACAATGTCTTTTACGTCCAGAGCGCTTTGTTGTACCATATCCACTAGGAATTTTCAAAAAGTTTTGGACAACGCAGAGACTACGACACAAATATCAAATCCCGACCTTAAAATAGTGAAATACTAATAAAGCGAAGTATCCTTAGTTTTGCACGTGTAGAAGTTATTTGTGTGTTTTTGTTTCTCGCCTCTTACCACTTTCGTTGAACATTATGCCATTTTGGAAATAATGCAATTTTTAAAGTGATCTTATAATTATGAAACGCACCTTATTAATGTTATTTACTAATTATTTATGTTAGGTTTGCGTCCATTATTGGTCGTCTTAAGATTAACTAAAATCTGGTCATAAAATGCTAGAGTCTAAAAAAGTATAATTTTGAACTTGAAATGCTTTCCGTTCTAAGAAATTGTCAAGATCTAATATTACCCTCATTGTCTGGGAAAAGGGTTTTTTTTTTGCTAATTCGGCGAGTTTTCTGACAAATGTCACAGGGACACAACGAGTAAGTTGCCCTCTATCCATTGATACGTCATGATGATATCTTCGCCTTCTTCTTCAACTATATCCTTCCTAACCGCAGCAAAGGTGACCACCACATCTGATTGTATCACAGTGATTTTAAGAAATTTATTTTCAAATCAATGAAAAGATTTTTTTTGAGGTATAGAAAAGTATTATTAAAAAGCAAACAATAACTAATACGAATTTTCAAAATTGTTCTTATGATCTGTGGAAGTTCAATAATAACATCATAGAAATAAATTGTGCTAACTTGAAAATGGGATTATATGTCTTGCAGAAATGTACTTAATCTGCTCAAGTTTCAGCCGTTTTATCCAGAAACAAAACAAGATACTAGCTTATATTTTTTTGTCATTATATCTAATTTATGGAATTATATATTGATTATAATTATTTAATTTCAATTTAAATTCGATTTACTCATATGAATAGATGAATGAATTAATAACTGTCGGTACCGAAATTGAAAGTGATAAATATATTCAAATAAAATCTTTAATTGCCGTTGAAGCTTCGCTGTTAAACTGTTCGACGATTTCCCTGAAATATTTAACTTTAATTATGTATTTAAAGAGATGACAGCTTATCTTTCTCTGGAAACATTTGTTAAAACTCCACTTCAATCTGTAAAAAAGAATTAGATAGGTTGATTGTTAAAATATGAAATGACAAAAGGCTAAAAATCGTATGAAGGCTGCTTCAATGAGCCACACAAGAATGTGTACATATTCAGACAGGGATGACACTAGTTCTCATTCTTTTTCAACCAATTAACAGTGTCATTTTGGACACCGGCTACAACTGGTTCATATTGCTTTATTTTACAACGTTAATTATTATATTATTATAATATGTTTTAATCTTACTGGAGAATGTAAAGCGATTTGCAAGTTTCCCTTTAGCACTCTTCAATGCCGAAGGATAAGTCTCCTAAAAATAGCAAAAGGGAAAATTAAATAGAGAAAAACTTATAAATTAAATTAGATAATTCGTCAGAAACTGCATGTTAACCTCTTCTTTGGGAAATCAACTTCCTTATCACGGCCACGGCATCTTCATAGTCACATGGAAAAACCTGTTTTTTCATTCGTGTTGCAATTATCTGCTAAATTAAGAATTAGAGGATTCCAATACCAACTACCCTGCGTGTTACATATGTCCAAAATGTAAAATTGATCACAACGAAAAAAATAAGGTCAAAATCGACAAACGTTCAAATTTCGTCATTCAAAAAGGCGCTGGTTGAAATTATTTCGAAGACAAAGCCCCGCTCTTAAAAACTTGCTGGACAGGATCTAAACACGAATCATTATTCTCACTTTTAACATTAACTAAATCGCCGAGTAAAGTCTTTTCAGATGCAGCCGCTAATTTAAAAGAAAATCCACTTTCCCCTTGCACTATGAACATGAACTAGACACAGGCGTGTACTTTACAAACTGACGCAATCCAATTCGGTTTTATCATTTCATAAAAACAAAGGAATTAGAGAATTGAAGTACTGAAATAAGTAAATTATAGAATTCAATTCCATATATGTGCCAAACATTTTCCTCCATGTTTGGAATTTGTACATAACATTTATTGCCACGCAAATAAGTTGTTCATATGAATTAGAAAAAATTGTGAATATAATTATGTTGTACAATATGGCCGGAGAATTATGAGTTATGGAACTTGTGTTAGAAAAATACTTCAGTTTCTTGGTTTGCTGAATTATTGAACGAAATTAGACCTTATCGAACATTATTTTTGATTTTTCATGTAATTATCATCTATTCAGATCATTGAATGTAATTTGGGAATTTTATAAAATCCTAATGTCTGATACGCTGAGAATATTGCCAAAATTCATTGAATGCTTTCTACAAATCATATAAAGCAAAGAACGCTGATTAGATGATTTGACGAAACTATTTTTCTCTGTATATACTAATGTCGTACACTAATGATTGATGTTAGATCTACCTCCAATGGTCGTCTTAAAACTGACTAAAATCTAGTCATAAAATGATAGAGTCTAAAAAAGCACAATTTTACGAGAATCAAGTGACGTCTGAGAATTTGCAATGATTTTCGTTCTCTAAAATTGTGAAGAACTAATATTTTCCGGATTGTCTGGGAAAAGGTTTTTTATTTGATGATTTGGCCAATTCTCTGATATAAATCAAACTGACACAACGGGTAAGTTGCCCTCTATTCACTAATGTGTCATAACAATATCCTCACCTTCGTCTTCTATTATATTCTTCCTAACTGCAATAAATGTAGTCCATTTGCAATTGACTGCTACCTCCGATGCGCATTCTCTATGTACCTTACATTTGCAAACTTCGCAAGAGAGTGTATGGAGTAATTAAACTTATTACAATATATTTTATTATTTGACTAAAATATGAACTTATTACGTTATTATTAAATTATAATATTTCCAAATTAATAACTATTACAGAGGAGTCCCTCCTGAGAAAAGGTTTCCATTTGCTGAATCGGCAGATTTTCCGACTTAACCTACACGGGCGCAACGGGCAAGTTATTCTTTATCCACTGATGCGTCATGGTGATATCCTCGTCTTCTTCTTCCATTATATTCTTTCTGGCCGCAGCAAAGGTGGGTTCACTTGCAACTGGCTACTATGTTACTTCCGGTGCGCATCCTCTATGCACTTTGTACTTGCAAATTTGACAGGGGAGAGCATGCCATGTAGGTCCAGAAAGAGTCTCACGACAAACGTTACAATAGGTACGTCGGAAGTCTGACGTGAAACACCATTGATGATGGTTGTTAAGAAAGTGCCTATTGTTCTCTACCCACTTAACAACTGTAATAACCAGTTTCCCTTTACTTCCAACGAAATTTTATAAATTGATTTTTGATCGGCTAGATCGGTCAAATACCCTTACGTGCGTCATGCCGACATCTTTATCTTTCTTTTCCATTATATCTATACCACTTGCAATTGACTTCTACTTCCTGTGCA
Source organism: Hermetia illucens (assembly GCF_905115235.1). Lineage (NCBI taxonomy): Eukaryota > Metazoa > Arthropoda > Insecta > Diptera > Stratiomyidae > Hermetia > Hermetia illucens. The sequence goes on along the minus strand of NC_051853.1, from coordinate 59,602,334 downwards.
CATCCTCTATGCATTTTGTACTCGCAAATTTCACACGAAGAAAATGCCAAACTATGGTGACGTTTCGAGTAAAATCAGAGCGCAGGTGCAGCCGATAAGTAACCGGAAACAACTGCCTTTGTTCTCTATCCACTTAATAAAAATAATAACCAGTTTATTTACTTCCATTAAATTTTTAGGAATTGATTTTTGACCGTCAAATGCCCCTACGTCTGTCATGACGATATCCTGTTCTTCCATTATATCTTTCCCAACCGTCGCAAATGTGGTCCACTTGGAATTGACTACTGCTTAATGTGTGCATCGTCTATACACTTTGTACTTACAAAGTTGACAGGAGAGGGGATGCCATATGGGTCCAGAAAGGGCCTCACGATAAATGTTACAATACAGACAACCATCGTGACGGTTGGCGGTTGTTATGAAAGTTATGTTGGTATAGATAGAATTCGAAGCGCTCAGGAGTGAGAGCAGTTCAAAACATATTTTTGTAACTCGACTTATGCTAAACTGTAGAAGAAAAATATTATATATATTAATAGGAATGGTGGGACAGTTTACTCCTGAATTCCTAATATTTAGACCTGTAACTTTCTGTTTTGATCTAGTATAATGACAAAATAGATATTTTACAATAGTTTATAAACTAACTTATGAAAATAATACCGAAAAATATAAATTATGCACATATTTGGGTGATATTTTAGCGGTTAAAGGAGTGTGATTGTTGGGGCAATCAAATATAGCAAGATTTTGTCTATGCTTTGAAATGATTAGATAGATTATAACATGAACTCAAAATTACCACCAAGCTTAATTTCTAACAGAAAATATAGACAGTTAAAATTGTGACTGGTGGGACGGGTGGGAAATTTTTGTGTCATATTTGAATTAACGCAATATTATAACGAATCAACAATTTTTATTAAAATCTTTGAGTAAAAAATTGGGTCCCTCTGCCCACCCCCTGTTCCCTCTAAATTCTTATTTTAATGAGTATTTGGATAGGATCCTATCGTAAATGTCTTCCATATTGACCAAATTCAAATGTGCACCTTTGAAGTTTATCCAAATGAAATTTTCCTTTGTCTGAAATTCGCGAAAATATCGATCTTATAGAATCATTTGTAAGGTGCAGATTGCGATTTGCCTAGCTTTGTTTGCGTCACGTTTCAATTGCCTGTGCAATGCCAATTAAAATCAAATATACAGCCTTCAAATATAACGTACAAACGGAAATTTCACTTTTCCTGCAAATTATTAGCAAATTGTATTTTTTTAATTTAAGAGGGTATTCTGGTCTAGAGGTGTCGTGACCTCCACTTTCACTGTTCACTTCTTTTTTTACACTCAAACTCTTTAGTTCCGTTTCTAATCAAATTTTATTAGTTATTATACTTAAATTACACTTACACTTACGTTTTCGTTACTCTACACTACTTAAACTTTCCCTACCTTTCGGGTTCGCTTTTACAAATCGACTGGCGCTTATATTTCCTTATGCTTATTCTAGACCTACCTTAACCTACTTTCTTATTCTCATTTGACGACCCACGATTACCTCAAAACATGATTAAGAGGTCAGTGCTGTTATGCAAACACTCAGCATTTTACAACACAATACTGACCGACAAGTATGTTCCGCATATTGTAATACAAAGCTTGCACTTTCTATCACAATATCGATTACACACCTCAAGAGGCACAAATTTAAGGCAATATCTGAGACGCTGTAGAAAAAGCAATCAATATTTTTACTTTCCACTTTTTTATAGAATATGTATTAATATTTCAAAAATTCATAAAAGAAAGTGAAAAAATTCAAAATTCATGAAGATAGTAGGTGATGAAGTGGGGGATCTCAAAAAATTGGCACGCGCTCATACCCATGATTCCAACCGTTATAGCAATCTGAAAAAAAACAAGAAAGATTATTAATCTAGAATAATGTGATTATCGTACTAACTAAAAAAATATAATATTTTGGGAGCTGCTGAGTTAGAACTAGTTATTATTTCAACATTATTGAAGTTATCAAGAATTTAATTCTCATACAGAAAAAAATAAGCACCTAGTTTGCTGTATGTCCAATTGATTACTAATCCATTTTTAAAAAAAACAAGTTCCCACATAAATTTGAGCAATATCAAAAACGCAATGGAAAAAAATTCAAATTGAACTAAAATCCGCGAAAGGAAATGAAATATTTAATTACAATATAAAAGAATGCGAGTTTCCGGAAAATGCAATTTTCTGGGAACGGCACATGTAGGGGAATTTACCTATCATTGTACCAGTGGTTGTGCTGGAATGTGTTAACTTGCATGTTCTTTAGCAATGACTGAAAAATACAATTCGTTATTAAGCAATCTCAAAGTAAATAGATACATATCCAGTTTTTGCGGTTAATGCATGATTGTTTGTGTTTCATTGACTACTTGCGGAAAACACAAATACACCATGACAGTTTATAGATATAAACATCATGAGAATTTACTCCGCCAATACTCACACGCGTATCGGACTTATCGATTTCATTCAGAACCCATCCAACTGATCCATCTCTTGAACACACTAAAATCCGGAACAGATTGAGTTGACGAAAGAGTCTCAATCCTATACCCGATTCTATTGAAAACAAGACGAACATTTGAGCTGGATTTAAAAGTCTTCTCATATGGTGTAAAACTTTGCACCTCAATTGTCACTAGACCAGTAGAGGTGGCAAATTATTATATTCTTATTATTATTATTTTCTTTATCAAATAAACACTTGATTATATATTTAATATAATCTTTCTTTCCTCCAAATATTGTAGTTGTCAAAAATCACTTATTATATAAACGTTATACATTCCTTATTTACGTTAGATCTACCTCCCTTAATGGTCGTCTTAAGACTAACCAGAATGTAGTCATAAAATGGTAGAGTTTAAAAGAGTAGAATTTTATGAGAATCAAATAACGTTTGAGAATTTGCAATGCTATTCGTTCTAAGAAATTCTGAAGATTTAACATTTACCTCATTGTCTGGGAAAAGGTTTTTTATCTGCTGGTTTGGGAAATTCTCTCAAATAACTCACACGGACATAAAGGGTAAGTTGGCTTCTATCTACTGATGCGTCTTGACGATATCTTCATCTTCTCCTCCCATTATATCCTTCCTAATTGCAGCAAAGGCGGTTCACTTGCAATTGGCTGACACTTCGGGTGCCTATCCTCTATGCACTTTTTGCCTACAAATTTCACAGGAGAGGACATGCTTTCCTGTAAATTATACGCCATATCTATATATAGCTAATGTTATTTTTATTTGCATATCTGTAGTAAGAGATAATAAAATTTAGATAATAGGGAAAATCTCAAAACACCTTACCTGTGCACAGAGGAGGGGGTCAATTTGACCTCAAATTTATTTCATACGGCTGCATCGATTGACAGACGCAACAGCCAGATTCGCTATACTTCCCACCACTTCCCACTTTATATCGGTCCCTTAATATTGGATATTTAATACCGAAGACCCTTACCAGTAAATGCTATTGACATAAGAAAAAAATCTTGGGGTCACTAAAGGCTACCAAAGTTTTGTTTCTCGCTTGAAATATATGATTGCTCGGGTTTCATTGGATACTTGCTGTAAACACAAATACGCCATGAAGTCGCTATTGACTGTAGATATCTTTACTGAAATGAAAGATATTTCCAGAAAATATGTCGCTGTTGACTATAGATGTCTATAATGAGATGAAAGAGACTTCTAGAAAATTTTAACTTTCCTTTTGCGCCTACGGTACTGGTGCAGTTTCATTAAAAACTCGTTAAAACTCATCCATCTCATGAACCCACTAATATCTGGAGCAGATTGAGCCGATGGAAGAGTGTCAATCCTACGCTCAACTTCGTTGAAATCAAGTCTCACACTTGAGTTGGATTTAAAAGTCTGTTCATATGTGTAAAGGCTTTCTACCCAGAACACAAGAGTTGAGAAGTTTCACACAATAAATAAATTTCTCGATTTTAGCGGGCAAGCCGGCGAGAAGTCTGCATGGGGTGGGGTATGCACTTTTGCACTGCACCATAGGAATTAAGATTGTTTTTATAAATTTATTTTACAATAATTTTTGATTATAATATTCGCGCCGGTCGGAACTGCGCACTTCGTTACAAAAACTGAGACTAATAACTACATTAACCTCTTTATATAAGTTTAAGAAAAAATGGATTACTTACAATTATCAACAATTGATTACCAAACATATGACTCCAGCAAATATTATCGTGTTCAATGTGGAACAATAAAGTAACGTCCGCGGGAATGCAGAGCATGCAATATTGCTATTGGTAAGCGATGCACTTATGGAAAATGCCATGTAAGAATTGGGTCAACATATGCAGAGCTGATTGGCTAGAAATTAGGCCAATAAGTGGGTAATGCAAACAGATGTGACTGGCAGATTATAGGTGAAAGAGGAATGAACGGAGGGTGATAACTTAGATATCGTCCTGTAGCCTCAGCACACGTTCGTTCCTTCTAAGAAATTGTCAAGATCTAATATTTCCCTCATCGTGTGGGAAAAGATTTTCTATTTGCTGATTCGGGGATTTTTCTGACATCCTCTATGCACTCTGTATTTCAAAATTTCACAGGGGAGAGCATGCCACAAGGGGCCTTACAACAAATGTTCCAATAGGTGGTCGTGAACACCACTGATGACAGTTGTTTAGAAAATCATGTTGGTACAATCAGGATTCGTATTGCTGAGGGGTTGAAGCGGCATGTGAGCAGTCCTCAATTTCGCAAAACTAATAATCCTGTAGGTGTTATAAATAAGAAAGAGAAAAACAACTTTTTCAAGAATCATTGGGATTTATTTAGGTTTCAGATAGATTAACGGCTTATAGAATAGGAATGGAGTCTAGGTCAAATATCGATATCTAGATGAGGTGAAAGCAATTGTTCAGAACATATTTTTAGAACTCAAAGCTACTATCAACTAGGAACTCGATTTATGATAGACTCTAGAAAAAAAATATTTTGTGGAAACTGATAATAAATTCGATTGCCACACTTCTTCGTTAATAGTTGTGAGGAATTAGCATCACTTGATCTCAAACATCGTAACAAAAACAAAAATTTATTGTAAGACATTCTAACTGAAAATACTGATGAATCGTTCTTATCCCATAAATCATTAAAGTTCGTGTTGTTCAGTATTCCTAGCATCCTGCCTCCTCTTATAATTCGTCTTAATTTTGTCAATATACATGTTGGTGTACAAGACCACTGATCAATAATATCGGAAAAAATATCAGAAGGCTTGTACGAACGAAACAGCTAGTTGGAAAAAAGCTTGCAGGGATGCCTGTCTGAATGCAATTGCGAGGAACCACTTCACTTTTAGAAAACTAAACGCAACTTTATTAATTAATTCTTTAGATGTATTAACTTGCTAGCTAGCTAAAGTGTAACTGCACATAGCCCTATCTGTCCTACGTCAGCTATACTTATACTTTTTATGAGCACTCCGTCATCAGCACATTGTCGATGACCCTGTAAATTGGTAGCTTCATCTGATTTTCCATGTTTACATTCTGGTATAAAAACTGAGTGACCCATGATTGGATACCTGGAGCACATTCGTCAATACAGCCATTACTGAGTTTAATGGGAACTAGGCAGCCGATAATGGCCAGTAAGCATTTTTCTGCCAATGCAATTGGAATCCTAATTATGAAGTAATTTCGCAGCAGGTAACATTGATGTATCTACTTACTCAATAATGTAGGAAATCGTTCAAACAAAGCTTCTGTTTCATTGAGGAATGCCAATAACCACCTACTTCGAAACATGTTGATTCAATCTTTCTGCTTCTTTCTCATAGAAATTAAGGAAAATCACAAAATCTATGCCGTTTCAACGAATGTTATTGACATTATTTGAATAACATTAACGTTCATGTAAGTTAACTTTATAAAATTAAGTAAATTGAGTTAGAATGAAATAATACATTTTTGTTAATTGAATATTAACAATAGATTTATAGTAACTATTACAAATTCAACAGTATTTATTAAAAAAATTTCTCGTCTCGGGTCTCAATCGGACACTCGTTCGTACTGAGCCACAAACGCAGGAGAACGCATTCGATCACCTCGAGTCACTATGAAAAATTGGTTAGTATACACGTAAGTCACCTCGGGTTGAAATGCCAATTTTTCTTATTTAACCTTCTCTTATAGATTCTGTAAGACCCTTCAATATTAGGACATTGCAGGATATTAGATAAACCAACAAATGAAGGGTGGGGTCACCCCCTTTTTCATTCTGGAAACTTGGGTGAAAAAATTTGTCGGGTCATATTGACCCGAGATGAGTAACCAGGGTTAAGAACCTATTCGTCTGATCCATCTGCTGAAAGCACTAATATTCGGAACAGATTGAAGTGACAGAAGAGTCTCGATCCTACGCTCGGCTCTGTTGCAATCAAGTCGAACACTTGAGCCGGATTTAGAAGCGTCCTCATATGGGGTAAAAACCTTGCACCTCAATTGTCGCCAGACTTGGAAAATCATTAGGGCTGAGAAATTTCCTTGTGGCTTGACGACATTCCAGACTTCCTCTACTTCGATTGAATCAATACAAGTGGGAGGCTCCACAGGTAATTTTCCTATGTATGTAAGTTAAGAATACTATTACTTCACAAATAAAACAATGCCGGTTTTTGGAGACAAATTTATTAAAACGTTCTCGGCGAGTGACAACAGACAAAAGCAATCTTACAAGTAATTCCTAAATATTTAATGTAGTATGACCTCGGCTTCAGGTCTTTCGGGACGTTTAATTCGATTGATTGCTGCTATTCTACCTGTTTTGAAGAATTTCGATTTTTCTAAATTAACTTTTAAATTCGCCTCCTTCAGTCGATTAAAAATTATTTTCAAATTCCGTAAATGTTTCTCCTCTGATTCTCCGAGAATTATTATGTCGTCTATGTAGACGTAGCAAATTTTTCCGATAAATGGCTTAAGGGCATTGTCGATCATCCTCTGAAAAATGGCCGGAGCATTTTTTAAGCCAAAATGTAGCCTAGTAAACTCGTATTTTCCATTTGCTGTAGAAAATGCGGTTTTGGGGATATCTGAATCCTTCATCTTGATTTGATGGAATCCTGAGGTGAGATCAAGTGTTGTGAAGAATTTAGATTCAGGCTCACAAGCGTATTGGTTATGTCGGGTATCGAGTACGTATCCGATATTGTGACAGAGTTGAGACGCTTGAAATCGACAACTAATCTGTACTGTTTCTCATCGGCTAAGTTTGTTTTTTAGGAACTATCCAAACTGGTGCACTGTGAGGGCTTTTTGATGGTCGTAGGATGCCATCCTGTAAAAGTTTGGAAATTTACTGGATAAGGATATGATTTGGTGTAAATAGGCTCGGATGTAGAGGTTCTAATTTCGGCTCTTACGTGAGTGTCGATCATCTCATTGTTACTGATTGGTCCGAATATTGATGAGTAGTTGTGGAACAATTTTTGAAGTTGCTCACTGGTTTGGTCGCACAAGTGACCGTTTTTAACATCAACGTTATTTACCTGTTTCGACAGTTTTTCTTTCAATGGGATAGTAATACTAGCTTTCATTGACAACGTGTTATTTTTCCTGTCAATTACTGCTCCCAGTTCTTTCAAGGTGTCATCTCTGATTATATCATCGAAAGTTCTGAGACCAGGCAGGACGAAAAAATCAATGGGTAAGTTAATTCCAACACTTTTGAAAAATTTGCCTGTAACTTTCTTCGTAAGGGCAATATCTCCGCGGGCTGATTGGATCGTGAATAGTTTCTCCACTGGTCTTACAATTTGTGATAGTTTATCGGATATAAAGTTTTTATTGACTCCTATATCAATTAAAAAATTGGTAACATCCCCGTTGTTTAATTTGAGTTCTAAGTATGGTACGCTAGAGAGGCGTCCATTGTAAAATTTACATGATTGTCCGGGTCGATGAGGCAATCATTATTTTGTTCGGAAGCTGGTTCCTTCGGTGCGTCCTCCACCTGTAAATTGTATACGCCTTGAGTTTCCCGTGAACGATTCGCGGAAACGTTAGACGTTAGGCGTGGCTCTGGGGGTCTATTAATATAATTGACTTATCGGGACTGGATTGATTGATCCACGTCCATTGGGGTTGGTGGTTTCGGATTCGTAGGTCTAGGTGGTGGATTACTGGAAGAGGAGTAGTTTGGTTTAGGATGCTGGATACCATAAACCCGATTTCTATCGTGAAAGAAGTGATTCCTATAGATTGAGTTTTGAGCCTCCAGACATGAAGCGTATGCCTCAGGTAAGGTTTGTGGTGTTTGGATCATTAACATCCGACCTAGATCACCATTCAACCCTTTTATAAAACCGTCGAGAGCTCTATTCCTATAATTTTCTGCCAGCACGGAAATTATTTCCTGCGAATAGAACTTGGTTTTTATTTTGTTAAGCAGGAGTAAAAGTTTGTGATTAACTGCAGCATAATATTCGTCTATAGTTTGTGTTCTCTGTATCATAGTATGCAGCTGATTTTCTAAAGTTCGAACATCCCGCTTATCTGCATAAGGTAGTGATAAACATAATCATCGTCAAATATATTATATGAGATGATCGCGGTGTCCGGCAGGGCCTGTAACTTTCTGGCGAATATGGCGAAGAAAACTGGCGGAAAAATTGGTTTACCTCGGACTATTCGGTAGTCCTCGAGTATGGTTTCAACATTATGGACCCACGAAATATATTGAACCCATTCGATTCCTATCGAACACCTGTAAATTTCTGACACAATTGGGTAGTCTCCTAATACTATCCTGTTCAGTCCTACGAATTGCGGGATATACTTGTCGTTGCGGAGCAGACTGTTGCTCTTGGAGGGTTTGCTCCATTTGGTTAAGACATGTCTCCAACCTTTTTACCTGTTCAATCTGCGCATTAACCGCCCCGGTCAACTGTCTCCATGATAGCTTCCATTTTTATAGGGGTTTAAGGGATAGGAAAACTAGCAGATTGCAGACGGGTAAAGTTACCAGATTTTCACTGTTATGTAAAAAATATAATATAGTCAACTATAGAAAGGAAAGGAAAGTCGGAAATTCGGCCATTTGATTCTGATTTATAAATTTCCTATTGGATTTTACTCTAATTAGTCACGCCAAAGAATTCAAGATTTAAATTCGACATTGCATAGTATTATAATGAAAATAATAATAAAATTACAATCTAGCTCACATTAGTGTTACGATAATATCCACTTTCGGTGTCCTTCCTGGATCGTCCGTGGGCATCCGTTTTGTGACCGTATTTTCGTGATCCTCTCGTACAGCGCTACTAACGCACGAGGTCAATCATTGGTCCATTTTTTTGAAGATGTTTTTTGATTATGGAAAAATCGGATGTCTGACCTGTCTTTTGGAGTAATGTAGGCTTTTCTCCTCCGATATTGTAATAATCCTCGATGTATTTAGTTGCGGTGTCGATATCGAAGCGATAGATTAGATTAGATTGGTTTATGGGACTAGATGAGGAATGTGTTAGCTTGTACTGCACTGCACCATAGGCATCACCAGTCATGTAACTTTAATATCGAGCCACATGTTTTCTTATAAACAGTGCACAAGTTAATTTTCGATTTTACAATTCGAAGGAGAAAAATAAGTTTGTTTTTATTATTATCTTCTTTAGAAAAAAAAACACTTGATTATATTTTTAATATAATTCTTTATTCCTCCAAATGTTATAGTTGTCACAAATCAGTTAACATTTTAGCGTTATACGCTAATTATTATGTTAGGTCTATCTCCGTTAATGGTCGCCTTGAGACTGATTAAAATGCAAGAGTCTCAAAAAGTACAATTTTATGAGAATCAAGTGACATCTCAGAATTTGCAATACTATTCGTTTTAAGAGATTGTGAAAATCTAATATTTCCCTCATTGTTTGGGAAAAATACGTTCTAATTTGTCAAATTCTCTGACATAACTCACACAGACACAACGGACAAGTTACCCTCCATCCATTGATGTGGCATGACGATATACTCGTCTTCTTCCATTATATCCTTCCTAACTGCAGCAAGGGTGATCCACTTGCAATTTTGTACTTTTTTTTGCGCCCATCCTCTATGCACTTTATACTCGCAAACTTCATAGGAGAGAACATGCCATATGGGTCCAGAAAGGGTCTCACGATAAATGTCGGACATCTGTCGTGAAACATCATTGATGACAATTGTTAAGAAATTTTTGTTTCTATAAACGGAATTCGTATCGCTGGGAGGTTGAAGCGGCATGTAAGCAATCCTCCATTCCATAATACTAATATTCTTGTAGGAGTTATAACCAGAAAAGATAAGAAGAAAACCTACCTTTCTAAGATATGAATCGAATTCTTTGTTGAAATATTCACAGCCATTGTCATTTCTCAATATCCTTATGTTATTTGTTCGTTTCTCCATCTTCGCTTTAAATTCTGCAGAACATCTAAGTTCCTTACTTTTATCCTTAATAAAATACACAAACATCATACGACTATAATCGTCAATAAATAGTATGAAATATCTGGAATCTGCAAGTGGTTCATCTAAGTTGCTCCATAGGCCCACAAATATTTGTGTGCACTAAATAAGGTACTTGTTTACTTCTAGAATCTTCATTTGTAAATGGTAAACGACACTGTTTACTCTTACAACAAATTGTACAGGTTGACTTGTGAAGATCAACCTTTCCTTGGATGTTCATACCTTCAATAGCATTTATCATTTTATTTCGGTACTTACTATTAACCCAGCGAGACTGTGGTGAACAAATATAACAAGGAGTATGTGGCAGGGTATGACATTTCCGTTTGAAAAATTAGCTGTAAAATTTGATTCTTCAGAAAAAGCATTATATTAATTATTTTTTATTATAAAAGGATTATTTTATAACGTTTGGGAGTAAAATATTCGCGTCATTTTAACCATTTTTATATATTACTTAATTGGAAACAACTGACTATAAATTTTCAAAGAAAATTTTCACATTTTCAAAAAACAAAAACTACAAAAGGACTAGAGAAAATAACTTTTATGGAAAAAACTTGAAGATGTAATAGAACATGAAATAAGTAACTATATAAACCAAAAAAGATAACAAAAAGTCTTAGGACCATCTTAGCAACTGGAGTCCAATTCAGTGCAGTTTTTGTAAAAAAAAGTTGCATGTTCCATACAGATAGCCTTCCCACAGCTTGCACATAGGTATTTTGTCTTCTGATCCTTTTTGTTTGGGCAAACTTCGCATCCAATATAACGATCAGGAACATTTTAAGTCGATGAAAGTGGTTCGTTGATCTGAAAAGAGATTCTCTCACGTGTATATATGTTACGAGAAGTTGGCCAACTTTCTCTAACAATTGCTGTTCGTCTCCTTGTTGATTATCTCCAAGTGTCAAAAATCCTGAAGGAGGAAAAGAGGGACAGCCCAAGCACGAGAGAGATTTTTGGTAGAACTAACCCGTTGTAACCAGTTCCAATGATATGTTTTAAGAAATCTTGATTCTTTTCAGTAATTACTCTTTTATTTGTTAATTAACAATTACGAAGAGTACTTAATTACGAAAAGCCCTTAGTTGCGAAACACAAGAAACTACACATCTGTGTCTGATGAAACTATTGACGAAAAACAATACACCTTACTTTTAAGGTAAGTTGATGACGAAGCGTCTGCAGAAATTCAGAACAGAAATCCAGAAAAGCGGAATTTTGCTTTGAAGACAAATTCTATTGAGTGCAAATCCGCAGCAAGCTAATTAAGTCCCTGGCTCCGAGCAGGGACAAAAAAAAAAAAAGAAATATAAATGAAAACAGAGTTTTTACTTTTTTGGAAATATTTATTCCACACAATAATAATTGACAATATGAAGTGATTCGCGGCAACTGGGCGGGATGTTATTTGATTTCCTATATTTCTTCATTTCTAAATACTGATTAAGCGTCTGGCTGCTTGCATTTTTCCAGAAATGCAGCAAATTCTTTCCAGACGGTATCTTGTTTCGCCGCGTCTAAGGTGTCTGGTGTGTGTATCTGGTGGATTAGATAAAGGCACGTGTAATCTGTTTTTTTGATTTATGTATGCTGACGCATACATAACTAGCTAGGAGCTAGATCCGACTGGTAGACTCTAGACAAAAAATATTCTGCAAATAATTTTGCTATATTATTCGAACCTAGCATTATTTATAGATATTTTTCCACCCCTTAAGAAAATTAAGAACATTATGCGTGTTACTTCGCAATGACTGAAAAAAACAATTTGCTATTAAGCAATCTTTAAGTGAATAGATACCTATCCAGTTTTTGCGATTAACGCATGATTGAAATTGAAATTCACCATGACAATTTATAGATGTAAACACCATGAGAATTTACTCGGCCAGTACTAAAACCCATATCAGGTGGGTCGATTTCATTAAGAACCCATTAGAACTGCTCCACCTCCTGAACACACTAATATCCTGAATAGATTGAACTGACGGAAGAGTGTCAATGTTACGCTCGGTTCGGTTGAAATCAAGTCAAACACTTGAGCTGGTTTTAAAAGTCTTCTCTTATTGCGTTAAAGCTTTGCGCCTCGAGTACAGTAGAGGTGTGAAATTTCCTTGCGGTTTGACGACATTCCAGGCTCTCTCTCGATTGAATCAAAACAATTGGGAGGCACTACAGATAATTTTGCTGGTACCAGCGGGCAAGTCGCCGACATTTGAGATTTGCATGCGGTATGTACTGTTGCAATGCACCATAGACATCACCTGCCCTATAACCTTAACATGGAACCACACGTTTTTCTACAAAAAAAAATTATTATAATTTTTTTTAGAAAATAAACACTTGATTATATTTTTAATATAATTTTTTATTACAGCAAATATAGCTGTCATGTTCTACTTATGGATTAACATAATACACTGATTATGTACGTTAGGTCTATCTCCATTAATGGTCGTCTTAAGACTGATTAAAATCTTCTCAGAAAATGGTAGAGTCTAAAAAAATACAATTTCATGAGCATCAAGTGACGTCTGAGAATTTGCAATGCTTTTCGTTCTAATAAATTGTGAAGATTTAATATTTCCCTCATTGTCTGGGGAAAGGTTTTCTATTTGCTGATTCGGCGAATTTTCTGACATAACTCTACAACAACAACGGGGAAGCTGCTTTCTATCCACCGATGCGTCATGACGACATCTTCGTCTTCTTCTTCCATTATATCCTTTCTAACCGCACCAAAAGTGGTCCACTTGCAATTGGCTATTACTTCCGGTGTGCATCCTCTATACACTTTATACTCGCAAACTGCACAGGAGAGGGCATACCATGTGGGTCCAGAAAGTCGTGAACACTATTGATGACGGTTGGTGAGAAAATCATGTTGGTTTAAACAGAATTCGTAGCATCTAATCAGTCCGCCATTTCACAAAACTAATAATCGTGTAGAGAAGAGGAAAAAACGTTTTTCATGGATCATTGGGATATTATTTAGGTTTCGGAATGAATAATGGCTTATAGAATAGAAATAGAGGCTAGCGCAAGTATTGATATCTCGATGAAGTGACAATAATTGTTAAGAACATATTTTTATAAGTTGTCAGGGATATCCCCATATTCTGAATGGGAACTACTATAAACTAGGAACTCGACGTATGGTAGACCCTAGATAAATAATATTTGGCAAGTAATTTAGTTGTGGCGTTGTTACGCGCAGATTTCGTGTTTAAAAATAAAACCAAATCAAATACTAAACTTATTTAAAACTATATTACAATAGAATATTTTAATTATAATCTATTACAAGAACTATAAGTTTTACTTTTTTTGAGGGGGGGGGGGGTATTGTAGGTAAATGCATTTACGCATACAGTGTTGGACTCCCGATTCGGTACGTCGTCGGACTACCAACTAAACACCTCACCCATCGTCAGAGAGCTATCCTGGAACCGTTTGTCACATTACTTCGGGCTAGTCCACGAACTCTTCCGCCTTGTGGAGCCTTCAAATCAGGGAGTTCCTTTCACCAACGGGAGGGGGCAGGAGGAAGGGAACTGTCAGTTCAAGGAACCCCCTGCCATCCGGCTCCTCCACCGGTCGAGTTCTATCTTCTTAGCAACGAGAAGGGCCCGAACGTAATGGGCGACACGGCTCCACCTGTCAGCACCTGTCAGCACTCCTCAGCATCTCTTCGACAATGTTGTCTGGAGAGAGATCCCTGTGTTTAAATAGAGCTGCGTGAAATATATCTGTATATTTCGGTAATACATATACTTTCGTCGCCCTTATTCATATGTTTTGTATTCAATCTCTTCCAAATTTCTGTTTTCCTACCTATACCTTTATATACTGCATCAAATAATAATATTTTGAATTCGTCTATGCCCCGAGTTAAAGGCCAATAGTGTTTTACGTTAACATCATAGTCGGTAGTGTTAAGAACTCGAATGTAGGCTACGCCATATCTGTGAATCTAACAATCTAACAGCGAAGACTTCTCTTATAACTTCGTATTTCGAATGAATCTGTCCAGATTTTGGGGACTATCCTAGCAACAAATTGGACGAAACTGTTCACATCTAGTGGAGATTATATGGTTTAAATTTTTGAATCTCTCGGTTTGAATTTTTGAGTGTCTCGTACTCGAATGGTCAGGGTATTGTAGAGATAATCGATTTAAGCATTACAGCTTCTAAAGAAATCACCCCGTAGAATACCATCACAATTTATTGGAAAGTTATCCCTTACAACGTGAAATTTTTGTGTTACTGAAAGAGTATTTTTCACGGGTAATTTTAGAGCTGTTTACCCAATAGAAGTTGTCGTACCTGCAACCCCTCGGATAGTTTGAGTTACTTTCTCATTCAAATAATGTTCCATAGAAGCTCGTTTCAATATCCAGAAACTATAAATTGTATCATGTAAGATTTTTTTCGGTCACAAAATTATAAAAATTTAAGGTTTCTTTGGATTATAGTAAGAGAATCTATCTAGTTTTGGTTCCATTACATTTTCGTTATTTATGTCGAGTGTTGCCCCCTTTTGGGGCTTACCTCATTTCCCGGATTGGTGTCAATCAGATGGGCTCTTTTTCCCGTATTCCAAGTATTTCGATTATTTTGATATCGAACATTGGTATTTTGCCAATTATTTCAGGGATGGTTCTGGTTACGGTTTTGTCGATATGTTTGATTTTGATGTCTATGATTCCGATTTTGGAATGTTCGTCGTTCGAACCGATAAGAGTTAGACTGTGAAAAAATATTATTACGGTCGCTGTTGTTTGTATTAAAATTGTTTGAACGAGTGTTAAAATCGTTTTGGTTTCCATTACCTCGATCACGAGCTCGATTTGCATAATTTATGTGGCTATTTCCCCGTATAGTTTCGAAAAAACTTATTTCATTACGTTCAGGACCTGAAATGTATGATGAACCATTAGACGCTATGTCTATAGCCTTCTGCAAGGTTTTAGGATCTCTATTCTCAAGTAAATCCCCAATTTTCCATGTGCTTCTTTTTCAGACACTGTTATGGCTTTATTTTGGGCCACAGAGTCAATAATGTGTATTTCATTATTAGTGGTTGCATTAGTTTCTGAAACTTTAACATTTACCATATCGGTAACTAATTTCTCTAGCTTCCCACCAAATTTCAAATAACTTTCACCTCTCCTTTTAGTCGTTAATATTCTTGTTTCCAAAAAATAGGCGTTCGCTTTGGGTAAACACTTCTCTTTTAATAGTTTCTTAAAATCTAAGGCTAAACCCGTGATGGATACAGTTAAAGCGTAATTTATTAATTTTTGCTTGTGATTATCCTTTAAGTCATTATCTCGATACATATCGAAATTGTCGAGGAATTCTTCAAGACCATTTTCAGTGTTGGAGTGATAAAAATGAAATTTTTAATTGTTTTTCGGGTGGTATAATTTATGCACTGCAACACAAACGACAAACTGGTAAGATGCCGCTTGTAGCTTTGTTGTTCTTGTTCAGCGCTAATCACAAAACTTAGACAACATTGCGTGCAATGTTCAACGACAGTTTGATCCATTGCTGGACAACAGATGCTATGTATGTTTGTACGAAAAAATCGACTTATATTTTCCATGCAATTGTTGAGCAAATTCAATATACATGGACGAAAGAGTTCAATCAAATTTGGCTTTTTCTTTCATTTAAGGATTTTTAGGAGTAAATTTATAAGGGCTAAGTATTACCTTTTACTACTCTAAGCAATATTTATAGGCATTTTTCCACCCTTTTACCCCAATTTGTGTGTAATGTTTTTGTCGATCACTTTGTGTAATTTCTTTGCAATGAATCAAAAATACAGTTCGTTATTAAGCAATCTCAAAGTGAATAGATACATATCCAGATTTTGCAGTTAATGCATGATTGCTCGTGTTTTATTGTCTATTTGCGATAAATACAAACACACCATGACAATTTATAGATGTAAACATCATGAGAATTTTCAAAAATTCAAAAGAAGATTCAAAAATTTTCTCATATGGTGAGAAATGACAAATTTCCTTGAGCTAGACGACATTCCAGGCTCTCTCTCGATTGAATCAAAACAATTGGGAGGCACCACAGATAATTTTGCTGGTCCCAGCGAGCAAGTCGCTGACATTTAAGATTTGCATTTAACATGGAACCACACGTTTTTTTACAAAAAAAAAGTAAAAATTATTATTATAATTTTTTAGAAAATAAATAGGAAATATTATAGCTGTCATGTTCTACTTATGGATTAACATAATACACTAATTATGTATGTTAGGTCTATCTCCATTAATGGTCGTCTTTAGACTGATTAAAATCTTCTCATAAAATGGTAGAGACTAAAAAACTACAATTTCATGAGGATCAAGTGACGTCTGAGAATTTGCAATGCTTTTCGTTCTAAGAAATTGTGCAGATCTAATATTTCCCTTCCCTTGTGTGGGGGAAAAGGTTTTCTATTTGCTGATTCGGCGAATTTTCTGACATAGCTCACACGACAAAACGGGGAAGCTGCCTTCTATCCACCGATGCGTCATGACGATATCCTCGTCTTCTTCTTCCATCATATCCGTCCTAACCGGCCCAAAAGTGATCCACTTGCAATTGGCTACTACTTCCGATGTGCACCCTCTATACACTTTATACTCGCAAACTGCACAAGGGAGGGTGTACCATGTGGGTCCAGAAAGGACCTCACGATAAACGTTACAATTGGTGTGTCGGACATCTGTCGTGAAATACCTTTGATGACTGTTGTTGATTGTGATTATTGATTTAACCCACAATACTGGCAACATGCCGAAATCGCTCTCAAACCAAAGTGTTGGGGCGGGCTCAGCATCAGCCTTAGCTTGTTTATTTTGAATAAAAATGTTCATCATAGACCGTTTTGGAAATACAGTTGGAAGATTAGCTTAATTTTTATCATGCAATTAATTCTAATGATTTCCAAACGGATACAAGTTCATAAGGCACTAGACAATGCTATGACTGTTTCGTCATGATATGTTTTCCCACTTTATTTGATTTCTGAACAGTTGTTAAGAAAGCTATATTGGTATAGACAGAATTCGTAGCATTCAGGGGTTGAAGTGGCATCTAAGCAGTCCTTCATTTCGCAAAACTAATAATCGTGTAGGAGTTATAACCTCAAAAGGGAAAAACATTTTTTCTTGAATCATTGGGATTTTATTTAAGTTTCGGAAGAAATATCGATATCTAGAGGAAGTGACAGCAATTGTTCAGAACATATTTATATAACTTTTCAGGGATATCCGACAACTCGACGTATGGTAGGCCCTAGATAAATAATACAATATGCGGCAAATAATTTAGTTGGGGCCTCTGTTATGTACACATTTGAGTGATATTTTAGCTGTTAAAGGAGTATGACAATGAAAAATACTTCACCTCCGCCTTCTCCACTGTCAATCGGAAAGATGTCTTTGACTATGCTATGACTACAACATGAACTCAAAATTGACACCAAGCTTTATTTCTACAAGAAAATATAAACAGTAGAAATTGTGAGTAGTGGAACATCGTTTTGTGAATGGTGGGGGAAGACGAAATCATCAAAAAAATGAACTCATTTCCTTGTCATATTTGAATTATTAAGACAATATTGTAACGAACTAACAATTTTTATTAAAGGCTTTGCGAAGAAAGTCAATACAGCATTTTCTTATACTAAATCGGCACAAACGTTTTCAGTCATTCCTAAAATTAAATTATCTTTACTGATGGTTCTTGAAGAAGTTGCATTACTTGATTATTGAACTGTAGAAGGTGGTCTTCGATTCATCCATGACGAATCGGGTGGAGTCTTCTGCGGGTGATTTCAAATACATGACTTGGATCGCTTGTTCTTCTTTATTTATCGCTTGGCAGACCGCTATGTGCAATCTATGTTTTTTGTCATCTTCCTTTTCTATTATCTTCAATTTACGTCTTGGATTTCATTTAGCAGCAAAAAGCAAAAAATTCCATTCCAACAGGGTTGGAAGTATGAATCTATTTTTAAACTGAGCCGCCCATCAGAGAAAACATAAATCTTCTTCCAGTTAGGGTAGGAAGATTTTAGGTCTTCAATATTTCTTTTCACAAACATCCACACTATGATATGCACTTTACACACGATGGACGACTTTTAAATTAAGAATACTCAGCGAACTTCCACATTAATGTATATTTATTCACATTAAATCAAAGCTCATTACTTGCCATTTTAGTGTAAGTGAGACTTATTTATGAAAAATAACATCGTCAAGGTGATGTCCATCATGTAAGATGCACGATTCAAGTCTCTTCTCGAAATTTTCCATCACAGGGACCAACATCTCTTCAGAGATGACAGCAATTTCTTGAACGGTTGCATTTTTTAACACATCCAAATCTCGCGGTTTGTGGCTATAGACACGACTCTTGAGGTACCTCCACAGAAAAAAGTCACCCAAATAAGTCAGATGATCTGGGAGCCCAAAGAACATTGCCAAATCGTGAGATAATCCGCCCAGAAAGCATGTAAGCAAAGTCTTCGCGTACAGCAAAATCAGTTGCTTTCAGTTGTTGCACGATAAGCATTTTGTACCGAATGGAATTTGAATTCTTTATGTAACTCACGACTAATTCTTAGCTCACTAGAATGACGTCTAGCTGACCGTCCTGGGCTTCTGAGTACCACTTGTCTTACTCTTGCAACATTTTCTGGTGTAGTTACACTGCATCTTGGGCCTGTATGCTTCTTATGCATTATGTTGCCTGTTGAACTGAAGTGTTTGACCCATCTGTGGATATCGTTACGACCGGGAAGAAGTCATACCGACCGACATTGCATTGTAACCGAAACAATCGCTGCGTAGCTATAACAGACTCACCAGTTTTAATGAAATTGTCATATATAAGCAAATGATTTTGCAAGTCCTGCTACCCCATTGCAATTTGAAATAGCGTCTTGTCTGGAGAAGAAATATCCCCACCACCCTCGTCGTCCATCTCCCATGTGTCACCCTGTATAATCAATGTATGTTCGTATTAGGTACCACAATATATTGGGAATCAGGCAATAAGTTAGATGATCAAGGAATCAAACTTAATTTTAGTAATGATATTCTTTTATTAAGTTCACTCTATACAAGAGCGCTGCGACGATTAACTAATTCTTCGTCACTTGTCGTTTCATTGTTAAAAAAATAAAATAAGGGGTTGAATATAACTTAAATCTAATGGCCACTGTGGACTTTCAAAATTTTTGGATAACGATTTACAGACAGAGAAGAGAAACAATAAGAAATAAAAATCTAATTTCACAATAACTTGTCGATAAATGGTCAAAAAATCCGACTGAATTTTCTTGGCCTTAGTGGCAAATAAAGAAATATAAAAGTAATAATGTTTAATCGCTTCAAAAGATACTTTTAACTTAAATTATTGTTCTTAAAACTATCATAATTAAAACTATTTACTTTTCAGTTTATATATTTTTTCTTCTTTTTTACAATAACATCCATAAGGAGAAAAAGTAATAATAACAGTTATAATATTTACAAAGAAACAAAGAATAATAACGTACACTAATGATCAAAAAAAAGTGGCCACCCAAACTTTTTCCGAAAATCCAAACTTGAACCGTACTTGAACTTGAACCCCAATTGATAACAATTTCAAATATCTGTTTTACAAATACTATGGTAGGAAGTGTAAAGGCTATTTATAAATAAAAAACAAATTTTTTATTATTAATAAGAGGTATGTCCTCCTTTATTTTTAATAACATTATCAATTCTGTTTGGCATAGAATTAATTAGTACTTCTAAATACTCCTCGGAGATTCTATTCCAGGCACCCAAAACAGCTTCCCATAGCTCGTTTAAGTTGTTAATTGTCTTGTCGTGAATCTCACGATCAATATGGTCCCATATATTTTCGATGGGATTTAAATCAGGGCTTTGAGCAGGCCAATCAAGAGTCCTTATATGTTTTTGGGCCAACCAATCGGATATGAGCCTTGTCTTATGGCATGGTGCATTATCTTGTTAGAAAGTTAATAGGCGAGGTGTTCTGAACCTCGCTAGACTTGGTACCAGTGATGTTTCTAAAATATTTTTATATTCAGCTGAGTTGATTTTTGTATTCACTGGTACCCGGTGCAGTACACCTACTGTTTTTGAGGAAAAACAGTCCCATACCATTATTCCAGGGTTGCCTTTCTGCGTTTCCTGGATGCAATCCTCACTGTATTCCTCGCGTGACCTACGAAGACAGCGTTGCGGCCTGTCCGATCGAAGGCAAAATCTTGATTCGTCCGACCAAATGATTTTAGTCCAGTCGGTGTTTCGATGGTCTTTGGCCCAAACCAATCTTGCAGCTTTGTGCCTCGGTTTAAGAGCCGGAACTTTTCGACAGCGCCGACTGCGAATGCCAACATCTTTCAAACGGCGTGAAATCGTGTGGCGACTTACTAAGTTTCCGCTGGCTGGCACAAAATCTTTAGATATTTGTGCGATCGACGATTTCCGATTCCTTAGCGCGTGTTGTTCCAACGCTCTCGTGTCTCTGCTATTCATTTTTCGTGGTCTTCCGGAGCCTTTCTTACGTGCTACACTGCCGCTTGCTTGTTTACGTCGCAAAACTTGCTGCACGCCGCTTCTCGAAACTTCGACATCCGATTTTTTAAAAATTCTCACGATTTCGCGTTGTGATTTGCGAGACTCGCTTAGTCCTACGATGCGTCCTTTTTCTTCCTCCGTTAATTGCCTGTAGAAAAAATGTATACACTTTTCTTGAGTTTCTTTTCAAACAAAATGATTTTTTGAAAATAATTCAAATATATGAATTTTTAATCTTCAAACTGATTTCTCCGCTTGCTTCCAGGACTCTACCAGGATTATCATTGTGAAAAGTCCTTGAGGCAAGCCTAATTTTTGATGAGTTTTTTCTTACTATCCTTTTCTACTAAGTTAATGATAATAATTACTTACCGCTGTTTTGGAGACATTTTAATTCGACAAATTTTTAAAAATGTATTTCAAGCACTATTTCCACCTTTGAATGATTTTTCACTATTTCTAAATTTTGTATCCTTGCACTTCGTCTGTTTGTTAGGAACTGATGTCTTTTGATGTTCTGATGTCCCTTTTTATACCTGCTTCATTGCAAAATTACGAAAAACCCCGAAATATTACATGCGGCGGCAATATTTGACACTCTTTCGACACCAGGTAGGTGGCCACTTTTTTTTGATCATTAGTGTATGTATGTATAAGTTACAACTGGACGCAAAAGCAGCACCCTTTTAATATGTACATATTTACAAAGCCCCATCCTGCAATAAATGACAGAACTGAACACAGCTGCCGCTTACTGGCATCCCGCAGCCACCATTACCAGGAGTTAACTTTTTCATGCTCTCGCTCTGGAGTATCTTCAGTCGAATTCCGGAGCCCCCGCCGTCAAGTTCAGGGGGTATTCTATCCTTTTGTCAGTGGCCCGCCTATGTATATGATACACAACGTGATCACTGGCAGAATTAAGAATTATACCGTTCTTGTGAAGATACACGAACGTTTCGCGAGCATGAAGCCTGTCGGGAGAGTTTTCTCGAAATACCCATTATTTGAGTAGAACGGCTGCGAAACCCAAGGGCTCTCGCCATGCAAAACAGATGATTCCGAATCAATCTGACGATAACTGTGTCGATTCTCGGCACAGCAGCAGCTGCATACATCACCTCATTAGTTACATAATGCTCATAGTTTGACCTCCTATTAAGCCCCGTGCAAGCATGCAGGCATTTCCTTTCAAAGATCCTTATTTTCTCCATTAAGTTAGTACTCAAATTAAACCAGATAGGACACCCGTAGGTGAGCACCGGTCTAACCAAAGTAAGGTAGCAAATAATCTTATCTTTGCGGGTAAGACGTGGAGCATAAAAGAGTCTTCGAAGAGACATGAATGCTTTGCGAGCGCTTTCTAGTGCGACTTTAAAGTGTTCGTAAAATTGGAAACGCTCGTCAAGACGCACACCCAGGCATCTAACGCATTTTTTATGAGGAATACGCTCAGAACTATCCTCATTCGCGATAATGTGGGAGTCCCTCCAATTCCTTTTCAAGTTCCTACTGGCGTACGCCAAGAAATTTCCAAACAGAATCGTTTCACACTTTTGCGCATTGATATTTTTGTGATTCCACAAATATTTCCGATGCTCCGCCGCATAACTCCTGCGGTCGCGAATCAGAAGATAAAAACTTTACTTTGTTTTTACTAAATTGTAACCAACGACGGTTGGTTGTTGTTGTACGACGGTTGAAGCAGAAAAGTTTGGTTGGTTTTCCATGCGGTTCCTTTGTCTCCAACCAACGGAACTTTTTCACCCCCGGCTTACCCCTCTCGTGGCGAGTTCGAATAAACCATAGAGAGCGCCGGCGGCGTCATCTATTCGCTCGCATTAGCAACATTCAAAATAAATTTCGAATGTTAACCCCGCTGCGAGACAATATTCATCCGCCAACTGTTCGTGAAGAACTTAATATCATTGAACATCTTCTGAAGTTTAACTTGCACCTCAGTTACCTTCTTGTGTGTGATCGTCAGCAAAGGCAACCAACGACCTTTTAGAAGATTTATTAAACTCGAACGAGTTGAGTAATTCGCCGACAAATACTGCGAAAAGTGTAGACACAGTCACTGTCCCGTGCTGTAATCCATTCAGAACATGAAATTCTCTACTAGTATTGAGATTTTCGTCCGTAATGACAAAGCACTTGCCATATAGCATACTACACATCATCGCTACGAGATGGCTGGGAAACGCGTTCTTCAGGAGCCTGAAAATCAATCCATTCAACCAGACGGTATCAAAGGCCTTCTCCATGTCTATATGGCAAGCGCCTACGCACTCACCATTGCTAATCCGCCAGCAAATATCAGACGTTACCTTCGTTATTGTCCAGATCGAAATCCGAATTGCGCATTCGACAATAATTCCTTCTTCTTGATATGCCCGTTCAAGGCTTTCAATACTACAACTTCAAACACCTTGCTGATGTTAGGTAGCAAATTGATTGGGCGGTGACTCTTAGGACTGGATGAATCCTTCCCTTTCTTTAAAATCGGGAACACTCGAGCTTGCTTCCATTGTCCTGGAAAGAAGGACGAATGGCAATGTCTGGTAAATGCCTGAGGACCACGTTGGGAATGCATTCATACCGGATGATCTCTTATTGTTTACCCTTCTAAATATGGAAGTTAACTCCACACATGAGACAAAGTAATCAAGCAGATTATCATTCGGTATAAGATCAGCCTGCAACGCAGAGCTAAACTGGAGAACTGTGGTGCCGTTCAGGCTATATTTAAAATTGTGGACATCTTGTTCTACAATTTCAAAGAGTCGCGTTGGCTCTAAGTCCGTTCTGGGCCAATGAACCGATTCAAAGTGCTCCCCTATAAGTTCGAGTTTCAGAGCATCATCTATCACGATGTAATTGCCTTGCGCATCAGCAGTTACACTATTGGTGTCTATACCTGAGTCAATAAGGTGTTGTGTCTCGCTACCACCGACTTTAATTCTCGGCACAGTTACTCGTGACTTCTTCCGGAATAACATATTTATCTTTGTAAACATGGAATCTGAATCGCTTGGTGAAATACCCTTTAACTTCTCCCGCCATTGGGAGTTCACTGCATTTATATAATATTGATGGATAAGATCCCGCGCGATCTTAAGAAGTGATTTGAACTCAATCAATATGGAATGATAATTTTGTTGACGTGAGTGAGCGGAAGGCTTTTCACTTTTTTCAGCCGTTTTATGGCTGCAGTTTCATATCCTTCCATATTATTGCGAGGTTTAATCTTAGGGACGACTTGTTCAATTGTATCCAGCGTCAAGTTCTCCAGCTTGAGAAGATACTGAAGTATTTCCTCGTTGCTCCTGTCACCTGTCACCCGGCGCAATGATGGCGGAATCACCAGACTTGATGGCCTTGGGGTTCTCCTCGGCGGCGGCGCTGGTGTGAATTGGAGCGGCCGTCGCAGGTGATGGTGGCGATGACTGTGGCGGCGGCGCTTTTGCTAGTATCGCTGGTGTCGTGTTTTCCTTTTCGGGGTCACCACTTTAACAGTTGTTTCAAAACGTTGTATTTTTTATGTTAAATTGTTAAAAAGAAAATTTTGTTATTAAACGATTAAAACTTTAAACTTCGTCTAGGTGTGTTCACCGCCGCGGTTGGAGACAGAAGAGACCGGCTTATTTCCATGCGTTCCTTACTGTCCCAACCAACGGCATTTTCTCACCGCTAATTCTCCACTCCCTTGGCGAGTTCTAAAATGAGTGAGTGGAGAGTTCCGCGCCATCTACCCGTCCGCATCCGCAACATTCGAAATAAATTTCGAACGCTGCAGATCCTGCCGCGCCACAGTACTATCGTTTTCTCTATTAAGAGGTGGGCATTCCTCTCGATATCCCCGAATAAACCTCTCTTGGAATTTCTTCCAATCTGTTTGTTTAAAGTTCAGCCTGTGGGCGCCACTGTCCATCGGCAGAAGATCGCTATCGTAAGGAAGAGTCTGTAGTTTCCGTTGAGGATTCTTAAAAATAAAGTTCAGGCGCGAATTATGGGTTATGCATTAACCCTTTTTAAAAAAAACAAATGTTTAAATTTTTTAACAATTTATTAGGGCAGCGTTTCTGCCAAATTTCCGATTACAACTTCTTCTGTTAATTTATGATTCTGACTTTTATACATTTTATTTTATGCTTACTTCGAAAATGCACATCCGGCATGTGCTAGAAAGATATTTGATACAATGAACTTGCCGGAAAAATGTATTTTGTGTCGAATTTGGAAAAAGTGCAATTTAGAATAATTTTATGTTTACTAAGGCGAAAAATGAATTGTAGGTAAATGTAAGATATTATATATATGATATATGTTGATTGTCGTTATGGGGACATAACTCGCGCGTCAGCAATGCATAAATCCAGATAGGAATTTGCCCTGGGCCAGGTTAGACTCTCTGACCCATATAATTCGCATTTATACACTATCTGGTATTGCTCTATCCAAGATTTGAGGAATACCCCTCTGGGATTGTTTGTGGCGTTTAGCAACGAGGTATGCTTAGCATTCAAGTTGCCGGCTATAATATAATAATTATGCAGCCTGTTCAGCTTGTTATCGTAAATAGAGAATGGAATTCCTCCTTGAACTTGGCTCGATTGTTTCCCACTGCAACCCTTAAGCAATAGCTCTTGTTCAAAGGGGCGGATAGCAATCCTTAAATTGCTATTTATATCAACAATCCTCAAATTGTTGATGGGCTAACGGGATAAGTACAATAATCCTTAGATTATTGCACACAGAAAGAAGCAAGAAGAAAACACACAGACTTCGGCTTTGCTTTTGCTTGTAATGAAATCCTACCTTTATTGCTATTCGTTTGTTTTAATAAGACCATAAACCCATCCTTGGTACTAAAAGATCAAACAACACTAAGGCAAAAAAAGCTGCTACAGTCATCAACTTCTCTACTGGGCATTCTTGGGACCTCTCTCCTGAAAACAATATCAAACTCTTCAGAGTTAGCCATCCTTGATTACACCGCCGCCACATCTGTAATAGCACTCAGATACCTAAACAACAACATCACCCCAATAACAGTCACAATTCTAAAAGGATGAATAGGACTCACAAAAATGGCTCCACACCTGTCCACCTTGCTCTCGCAAATTAACCACCGCCTTATCTCAGAATAAAGATTTTAGCAACTAAGGAACTAGTAAGGCTCCATGCAAATAGATCTCATGTTTTTCTGAATGCCCAAAAGAGTGCAGATGCTAAAAATGGCCTCTATGCAACTTACAAACGTTTCCCCCATCTTTTTAACTTCCTCAAGGCTGACAAAAAATCTAATCCACCACCTAACCTACAAGTAATTATAGCTCAGGAGACAGGCAGAAACGTTTCAAAAACAGAGTTAGCAAATGAGGTCAATGCGCTAACAAGCAACTTTAAGTCTAGGAACTATGAATGCCAGTAATTGAAATAATTCATTATTCATAAAACAATGACATTTTGATTATATAAATATCTAATTAATATATAAACTACGGATGAACTAGTATGTCCAGAAGAGAAAAACTTGACAGAGCTTTCTTTTTATTTTCTACATCACTTCTCACTGACTTCTTACTTCCCGATTGCCCAGGCAGCCTTGGGACTCTTACCCCGCTACCGAAAGATAGGTGAGCCACTCAGGCGGGTGAGTTTCACTTCGTGGTGAATTGCATCGTTCCTGTGCGGAGCCCGGACGAATGCGTATTAATTAGCCTGTGCCTCTACACTAAGTACCCATTGACATAAACCATCTGGTGGCTAACCAAATAGCAGAAGAGTAGAACTCAAACTATCAAAGACACTCGCTTCAATTCCTTGCGAAAAATTTTCTCCCATGTTCCTATAAAACTTCCAAAAGACCTATACATAGAAAAGATGTCGCGGATACAAACTGCCAACAGGATCATGTCAGGTCACTTCTATAATAAACCACGTCTCAAAAAAATAAAAATCATAACAAATGATAATTGCAATACATGTAACTCACAGGAAACCTTAGGTCACATCCTCTTCAAATGTAATAAGGACGACTAAATCAGAAATAACTGAAATAGATCCACCAGCTCTGTAGAACAGCTTCTTGCGCCTACTAAAAATTAGCAGAAATAAAACTTAAGCACTACAATAAAGCCTAGGCGGAAAATCTACGTCTTTATATTTGCAAAAGGAATTTTATTTGTTGTTACTCCACTCACTTCAAGATAATGACGGACGAACAGGCTTAGATAAAAGCCCATTATATAGGACAGTCACAGAGAGTGAACTAAACATGTGTTATCCACATCTTATATATCCCAAATAACTACAATAATTTACAAATCAATATAAGACCCAGTAGCCCCTATTTTTCGTAGTCATCCTGGTAACATGAACAACAGTCTAGCCAATCCTGTTACGAAGTCATCGTAGGAGGTATTTGGTGTCATACATAGTTAGCCTACCAGGACAACGGGGGACAAAACAGAAACACCCACACACACGGCTATATCGGGTTGGCCGACTTCATTAAGAACCCATTAAAACTGATCCATGTCCTGAAAACATTAATATCAGATTCCAGAACAGATTCAGGCGATGGAAGAGTGTCAATCCTACGCTCGATTCCGTTGAAATGAAGTCAAACACTTGAGCTCTATTTAACAGCCATCTTATATGGCGTAAAAACTTTGCACCTTAAGTACAGTAGAGCTGAGAAGTTCCCCTGTGGTTTGACAACATTCCATGCTCCCTCACTCATTATAATAGCATAAACGTTCACGTAAATTAACTTTATAGAATTAAGTAAATTAAGTTAGACTGAAACCCTACATTTTTGTTAGTTTGCTAGTATTCAATAATAATCATAGATTTATTGTAACTATTACAAATTCAATAGTAAAAATTTGTCGGGTCATGTTGACCCGAGATGGGTACCAAGAGTTAAGAACCCATTCAACTGATCCATCTGAGCTGAAAACGCTAATATCCGGAACAGATTGAGGTGACAGAAGAGTCTCGATCCTACACTCGGTTCTGTTCAATCAAGTCGAACACTTGAGCCGGATTTAAAAGTCTTCTCATATGGCATAAAAACCTTACGCATCGATTGTCACCAGACTTTGAAAACCAATAGAGCTAAAAAATTTCCTTGCGGTTTCGATTGAATGATTGCAAGTGGGAGGCACTACAGATAACTTTCCTGGTCGCATGGGGCAAGTCGCCGACATTTGGGATTTGCATGCGGTATGAACCGTAGACATCACATCATTCTTTATTCTACTATACTATTCCATTATAATAATTATTTATGTTAGGTCTATCTCCGTTAATGGTCGTCTTGAGGCTGACTCGAGTCTAGTCATAAAATGCCAGAGTCTAAAAAAGTACAATTTTATGAGGATCAAGAAACGTCTGAGAATTTCCAATGGTATTCGTTCTAAGAAATTGTAAATATCTAATATTTCTCTCATTGTTTGGGAAAAGGTTTTATATTTCCTGATTCGCCTAATTCTCTGACATAATTCACACGGACACAACGAGCAAGTTACCCTCCATTCATTGATGTGGCATGACGATATGCTCGTCTTCTTCCATTATATCCTTCCTAACTGCAGCAAGGGTGATCCACTTGCAATTTTCTACTACCTTTTTTGTGTCCATCCTCTATGCAATTTGTAGTCGCAAACTTCACAGAAGAGAGCATCCCATATGGGTCCAGAAAACCTCTCACGACAAACGTTATAATAGGTGCGTCAGATATCTGTCGTGAAACACCATTGATGACGGTTGTTAAGAAATTTTTGTTGGTATAAACAGAGTTCGTAGCGCTGGGGGGTTGAAGCGACATGTAAGCAGTCCTCCATTTCGCAATACTAATATTCTTTTAGGTGTTATAACCTGAAAAGGGAAGGGAAGAACGATACCGCCCTTTCTAAGAATCCAATTCTTTGTTGCAATATTCACAACCATTGTCACTTCTTAATATCCTTACCTTATTTGTTTGTTTTTCAATCTTCGCTTTAAATTCTGCAAAACATCTAAGTTCCTCATTTTTATCCTTAATGGAATACACAAACATCATACGACTATAATTGTCAATAAATAGTATGAAATATTTCGAATCTGCAAGTGATTCATGCTCCGTAGGCCGCAAATATTTGTGTGTTAATGGCAAACGACACTGTTTACTCTTACAACAAACTGTGCATGATGACTTGTTAAGATCAATTTTTCCTTGGATGTTGATACATTCAACAGCATTTATCATTTTATTAAGGTACTTGCTATTAACTGGGTACGACATACCTGTTTAAAAAAATTGGGTGTTAAACTTGATTCTTAAGAAAGAGTGTGCTAATCTGCTCAACCAGCCCAAATTCTAGGTCATAAAACATTCAAAGGAAACTTCACAATCAAAAATTTATTTGATTGGAAAAGGATCAACCACGAATCCATCAAAACGTAAATCACTACAAATCAAGACGATGTTTTGAGGAAAAGTAAAGCACTACAAATTAGCTTATACACTTTATCACTACAAAGCGGAAGCGATCTGTCTTCGTTCAAGGCTGGAGGCAGAAGAGACCGGATGTTCTCCCTGCGGTCTCTCTGCCGCCAACCAACAGCACTTTTTCACCGCCGGCTCTCCACTCCTATGGCGAGTTCTAGAATGTGTGGAGAGCGCCGGTGGCGTCATCTAACCGCTCGCAACATTCGAAATAAAATTCGAATGCTGCGAATCCTGCTGCGCCACAAGAGCATTATATCAATTATTTTTTGTTATAAAAAGGCTATAAAACATTTTGGCCATTTTATCGATTTTTATATATTACTTAACAAGAAACAAGTGACTATAAAATTTTCAACGAAAATTTTCACATCCTCAAAACTAACTAAAGAGAACAACTTTTATGAAAAAAAAATTTGAAGATATGATAGAATATCACCAGACCAAAAAAGATGACAAACAATTCGGAATATCGGAAGCGGGGCGCTTCGAGTGTAAAGGTTTTGTGTTCGTCTTATGTGAGAAACTCGCTATGCACGATTTTCCATTCGTACATAGCCGAGGCTACAAAATATTCCGTCATATTCTGCCAAACCCCAAGATACACATATGTACATACAAATCAACGACATAAATACTGTGTTCACGTTAAATAAACCAACATTGTCTATTACCGCATGCATACATGTATATGTTAGGTACATAAATTTAAAACCGCTGGTAACCAGAACACACATGTCTACTAAATTGGTTATTACCGGCAAGCTTTGTTAGGTGCCATTAATTTACCTGAAATGCTAAACTTTGACCTTCTATAATTTTGTTAATAATAGTCGAATCGCCTTCAAACTTTTCAGAATTATATCCTATATTATCGTCTATCCTGGCGTTTTGTGCTTCTGGGATGAACTTAAGGGGTTTTCCGGTAAATTTCCAAAACGTGTTAATATACTATTATTAACTTTATTTGTGCAGATATCGAAATGGGATGCATTTTGAGACCTATGTTTCATATAGTTGCATCACTGTGATTTTTTCAGATTTTTAAGTTGTGTAGGTTCTGAGAACGAGACTTGTTTCACTTTTTGGAGGACACATTTTGTGCCCTATCTCCACTATGTTTCACCCAATATAAGAAAAAAGGTCAGTTTCGAAAAGAACTGATTGAACCCTTTCATTTAATACCTCACATGAACATGTTCTGTGAAAAAAGGGTACACCCTTCTTTTGCATGTATGGGTATAACTTCTTAAAATTCAACACAAAATGTCGCCACTCGCTGCGTGTAAAGGGACACACAGTCCAATTCACTGGAGTTTTTGCTAAAAAAAAGTTGCATGTTCTAGATAGCTTTTCCACAGCTTGCACATACGTATTTTGCCTTCTGATCCTTTTTGTTTGTTTGTCTAATATAACGACCATGAATATTTTGAGTCGATGAAAGTAGTTTGGTAATCTGGAAAGAGATTCTCTAACGCATATATGATATATTGGAATATTTGTCTGGTCTTTTCTGCAGGTGTTCGTAAGCTAAAGCCAAGCCTAAGTTACGGAGGAAATCGGTTCGTTTAGTGTCTTTGCCCTGATTTTGAGGAAAAATAATGTTTGTATTAACAGCAGCAATATTCAACATCCCGTAATAAATGGTCATAGGCCAGTGTTAAGTGTCCGAGTTTCTCAAAAGAAATTAATTAAAGTATTATTTTGATTATAACAGTTTATTGAAATAATAATAATCAGATTAACAGTTGATTTTTTTACAACGACTAACCGGATCAAAAAGAGGACAATTCAATGGCCGTAGCGTCTTTTATTACCTCTGTTAGTAAAGGACACTGACCTTGTTACGTCACATTCACCTGTTCAAATTCCAGATGAACAAATTTCGCAAATGCATTACTGGAAACTTGAATGAGAATTACTTTATGCTGAAGGGGTAAGGTTGGGGGGATGTATGTGACATAGTAATTAACGCATACAATGGGGATTGTATGTAAACCCAGCGCTTCATATTACGCGATATATTGTAACTACCCCACAGTTTGTCGACAAAATCTACTACTTTTCTGGTCTCCTGTAGCGCTATCAATTGTGATTATGTAAGTTTGTCATTATTATGACCAGTTTACACATAGGAGGCTATAAAAACATGCTTTTGGAACTTCCGGGAGCCTTTCTGGTTTTCTTCTCTTTTGTTTTTTCTCACAGTTCTAGTTGACGTAAGCCTGTGCTCATTGAGCAAATGCATCATCAAATCGTAACTGGTGAATCATTTATCAAAAATTACATTGCTGACGGCATGTCTGCGAAATTTGAATTTAATATTGCTGACCTCTTGTCTGGGACAGCTACCTGTTACAAGGTATTGGGTTACTTTTGCCATTGAGGAATTATATTTTTGTGTTACTGAATCCAGCGGATATATAACTAGGGAGTTACATATTTAGGGAGTTTCTTGAAAAAAAAACAAACTTTAATTAAACTCAATACTTCGATTTATTGAAAACTTTATTTACTTAATGCAATTACATCCGACTCATATGATGTGGGTGCTTAATAAAATATGAACGAGAACTGATCAGGAAATTTTTAAACAGGCTTTTGTTAAATATGAGTCAAATTATGTAGGTTACAATGGGCTAATAAAACAAAAACAAACCGGGAAACCGAAGGGAGAACGCTTCAGGTTCAAAGATTTTGTTTTTTCTTATGTGAAAAACTTTCCATGTGCAGACGTATCTAAAAATTCAGAATAGTCGCTTCCTTATTATCCAATTCAAAGATATACATACTAAATGTTAATCCTTAGCAAACGAACATTCCACATACACATACACATAGTATAGTCGTAAGTTTTGTTAGTCAAACAAATCTTTATTTCTCAGAAAGTAATAAATAAATCGAAAAGTACACCATTAGAAAAGGGAAACATAGAGCTTTCAAATGAAAAAAAAATTATTCAAAATGGCCGCCGCTAGCAGCTATACCAGCCTGAAGTCTGTGAGGCCATGAATCGATCACTTCACGCATGGTATGAAGCGGCATTTCTCGAGCTACACGCACAATGCTGGCCTTCAAACTCTCCAAATCGGTGTAAGTTGAATCGCAGACAGTCTCCTCTAACTTAGCCCAAAGGCTGTAGTCCAGAGGATTCAAATCTGGGTTGCCTGAGGCTCATTCATCCGCGATTATGAAGTCAGGAATATGCGCTGCTAACCACTGCTGGAAGCACCACGGCTTTCCAGCGAATAGAGATTCACTCTATGGCTCCACTACATCCTCTAACATCTTTTCGTACACGCTCGCATTGGTTTTGACGCCGGCCTCGCAGAAATGAATATCAGTTACTCCGTGATCAGAAAATAGATTTTTGCGATATTTTTTACCAAAAAATCGTTGCAGAAGAACAGCACACCGAGTTCGCTGTATTTCCTTCAGTTTTGACGTTAGCATATGGCTAACGCATCGCCGGTACGCACCGGGTCGCCGATTCCCGCCGACATTCGTTTCTGCTTGCAGAGACATTCGGGCGACGTACGGAGCGCGGGCGCTTCTCCCGCGGCATGTCAACCACATCAGCTGTTTCGCGGTATCGAACTAATGTCCTAAAAACGAATCCTTCGTTTACTGGCAGCTTTTTTTAACAAACTATGAAACTTTTTCGGCGTATTCCCACATTGGTGCAACGCAATAATAATAATAATAATGAAAGTCTGACGGAAGTGGGGTATGATTAGGTACTCTCCGTGCGCAGTGTTACCAGTTTCGACGGCCTAACATTTCTCGCTATACGCATCCACTGACAGAACTTATGGCTACTATGTTCGTAATTAAATTACGCTGAAATATACATTCACAAAGCGACAAATGAAAGTTTACGATTTTTAATGTTAATATTTTATTTACAGTTTTAAAATTAATTTTCATGTAAGCAACATATAAGGGAGGTAGAACAAAAACGGGTATTAAAAATAACTGTTTGCCTTAAAAATAATAATTTTCATTGAAAAAAATCAATTATTCAAAATAACAAACCGACAAATGGAAGTTTGTTTGTCTGTAAAGTCGGTTTACGGACGATAGTTTTACGTGATAACGTCATAAACAAACATTCATGAAAAATCGCATACTTTAATCGAATTATTATCACTGAATTATTATTATTTTGTATAATACAAAGAAGAAGTTAATTGAAAATTACAATTTTTTCAATAAATTAAAATTTATTTACACTCGTTAATTCAAATATTTTTTTACTTACATTATAAAGATTAATTACAAGTAACAATTTATTTACAACTTATATACATGTGTTATATTTATGATCTTCCAATCTACGTTATTCTGTCAAGGATAGAAAAGTATGAAATCAAGGGAAGTGTTTGAAGTGTAATGTGTCTTGAAAAAGTCAAATCGATAATTGTTCCTCGCAGCGTTGTTGACTTATTAATATCTGATACGTATTCGAGATTGAACGAACTTTTCATGTATTTGACAAATGCATTATCATTTTTCACGTTTGTGTTGAAGTTGCCGCAAAGAAGAATTGCTACATCGGTATCAATATCCATCAAGAACGGTGCCGTATACTGGCTTTTATGAACATATGGAATAAGCGCTTGGTACAGCAACATACCAATGTTTTGGATACTTGCTTCAGGATTAATATACACGGCGCCGAGTACAAATTTAGGCATTATATCAGTACCGAAGCAGTTAATTTCGGCCAAGCACACGTCACCCGTGTTTTTGGCGACACGAGTTGTGTCAGACAAGGTAATATGGAGAATTTTGGCCGTGGATGTTGATATAATTTACGATAGATTGCTGCTCCACCAGCTGCGATTGTATCTGAATCTGATCGATTATTCTACTGGGATACACACTCATAATTATTGACTGGAATTGGATCGCAATTGTTACGCATCCACGTTTCAGTCAAAACCGTATCACCGCATCCGTTTCAATATCCATGGAATGAGCAGACAAACTCTGAGAATTAGGATTTGTCACTATAGTTTGTCCAGCGTTGTTAGCGTCATCACATAATTTGACTGCTTTTTTAGTAATTGTTTGAAGTGCAGATTCACGGAGTCGACCGTATTCATTACGAATATCTCGCGTAGTCTGGGAGTCGTTACCATCTCGACCGTGTTTGCAAATGAAGGGAGCATCTTTGTCCGTGATGATGTACAAGCCGTCTATATTCGTTACCGGACTCATCGCCACGTACACCAACTGTTGTGGTTGCTCCGGGGAGTACTTATAAATAATGACACGAAACCTGATACAGAGGCACGATCGGCCCAAGCGTCGGAATTTATCTCTCTTCTCTCGTGGCGTCAAAGTTAGCAAAATTATTCGAAGAGCGATAAATTCCGATGCTCAGGCCGATCGTGCGTCTCTATCACTTGTTCCCCGCTCTCGCTTGTACACTCGGGCTCAGACGGGACGTGACACTTTTTCATGTGTGCAGCCGATATTCATCGATTTATAAGTCGTTATCACGTCAAAAAGGACTAAATACAAAAAACAGTATTTATGTATTGTTAATATCTAGTGTTAATTTTTTCAGCACCTTTGAGATTTTCGCGAAGTATGCTAACGTAGGTATTTGCTCTCATCGTTCCTTTAAATTTCTACTGGTTTACCTACGCCATGAATGGAGGAGCAGCCACATAACATGAGTGATCTTCCACCAATTTTAACAGTCGATTGCACCATGGTAGTTTTAAATTGATCAGCTGGTTTGTACCAACTTTTTACAATTTTGAAGTTCAAATTTTAATTCGTCAGACGAAATCATTTGATAGCAGTGCGATTGTGATATGACGACGTATTGTTTGGCGAATTGAAGTCGCTTTTTGCAATTTGCCTTAAAGATCATAGGTCTTTTTTGCGACGTAGTTTCGCAGCCCTTTCCGAAACATCCAATTTCGGATCTTCTTTGAGTTGCTTGGTCGATATTTCAGAATTTTGCGTCACTTTTTGTTTTGAATGTTGGTTCAATTCAAAATTTGTAGAAATTTTTCGGCCACACGTTATTGATATGAAATATTTTTTCACTATGTTTCCAGGTGATTTACCCTTTCTCCGCTCATCTACAGACCCTGTTCATTAAATTAGGACCGCACTACTTTTTTCCGAAATTTGGTTTTCTTTCGTCCAAAGCTTATTACAGAAAATAGAGATAAAATAGAAAATGCTATTTTTAGATTCCCTATCTTATATATAATTCATTTAATCAAAAGGAATCTGACTTAAACATTAATACTTTGTGAAACTACCTCTAGTGTCAACAACTGCCCTTATTCTGTCAAGCATACTTTCATAGCATCGATCTATCATTTGCTTGATTTCATCGTCATTTTCCCAGAAATCGGCAATTTTTAATTTTAAAACATCTAAACTTGAATTAGGAGAGGCGTAAACCTTAGCTTTTAATAGGCTCCAAACGTTCTCGATGGGGTTGAGGTCCGGGGAATTACCAGGCCACCCTAGAATCGGAATGTCACATCTTTTCAACATATTAATTGTAGATTTAGCACGATGACAAGGTGCACCATCTTGCATAAAGGTTGTTGAATGTCGGCAGCATCGCAGGTAATTAAAATGAGGGCACAAAATGTCGTCAATCAAAAACTGGTATTGGCAGGCATCCATTGTTCCCTCTACAAAATATAGCGGTCCTGGTCCATCGGCTGAGATAAGGGACCATATCATCGCTGCTGGAGGGTGTTTGATAGTTCTTACGACGCAGTCTTCCTGATATCGCTCCGATGGTCTTCTGCGAACATTCTGCAGCCTTTCTGTAACAGCTTCCAGCCTGCATTCGTCGCTAAAAGCTACCTAAATGGGGAGAAAAATATGTTTTGTTTTTTAAAAATATGCTTTTGGGGGATTAGGCGATTATATATATTAAAATTATATCTTATTCACTTTTTTCCAGTCATCAACGGAATAGTGCCGATAACGCTTTGCAAACTCTAGCCTGGCTTTCTTCATTCCAGCGGTCAGCTTAGGCTTCTTTGCAGGCCTTCTCGACCGAAGATTGGCTTCGTAATGCCTTCTCCTTAAAGTCATTTGCGAAACATGTATCCCTTCCTCTTGGAGATCCTGATGTAAGCTCCTCAAGGAAGAAAAACGCTTTTCGCAAGCTTGATTAACAATTCTGCGGTCCGTTCGAGGCGTTGTTTTTCTTTTTATGATTGATTCTGCTAACAGTTTGGTGAGAAACTTTCTCCCTTCTAGCGATATCTCGAAAGCTAAACATTTTCATCTCCAATAATGAAGTTATTGAACTTATTTTTTCAGAATTAATGTCTTTACGTTTACCCATTTTCGAATTTATATATATGATATAATCCAAAGCACTTCTAAATGTTTATTCTTATCCGACTAAAACCACTTTCTTTTCTTTTAATTCACTTAACTTACTCTTTTTCACTTTTAACACACTCTTCTGTGGTTGACTGGTAATAAACTTTTAAATATCTGCCAAATAATGGGGAATTTACGTCGTATAAATAAGTTTAAATATATTTGTGAACATTTTGGATGACAAGCGAAAAGGAAGTTGGATGAAAAAAAGAGTCTTCGAAAAAAGGAAAAACGATATTAGAGACACTTGATAATTTTCTACTGCTTACAATCGTCACCCAAATAAGATAAAATTACCGTTATTAGAAAATCCCGTAATATTATGTCAGCGACAAAAATTTCGAAGAAGTGTGAAAAAGTCGCTGTGGTCCTAATTTAATGAACAGGAGCTGTATAATTAATGTTTGTACGTTTTCCGATTTTCGCATATTTCGCTATAAAAATTGCATTCAATGTAACTAACGCTAGTCAAACCACTTATAAAATACACTATTTATATATATGTAACCTATATATAAAATATTTGACAGATTTATTAAAAATGTTGCACTTTACAATGAACGTAAACTTTCAGTTGATGCGTTAGAAGCTGGTCCTCAACTGAACCTATTTATTCCATACAACGGAAAATTTCCAAAAATTTATTTGAGAAATTCACTTGAGCTTCTTCTTTTAACATTTTTATTTTTATTTGAAACGTGAATATAAGTAAATACAAATTAGTGCATATGCTTATTAATTTAAACAGGAATTAATTGGTGTCCCGCACTCAATCGATTCAACTCTCTTTTCTGCACTGAATTCTCTAATGGGACTGAAAAACAATTTTCGCCGTCAAAAATTGTTTATGTAATAAGTGAAACATGTACTTTGTTTTCCTGTTGTGTTACTGTCCTATTCTGTAAATTAGATTATTTTTGGTATGGATATACCTACATAGTGAATTGTTTTTGAGTAAAAAGGTAATTGAGGATTATAATACCCTTGCACTGCTATACCTCCTCTGTAACTTTGCGATTAAGAGTGAATACTTTTTTGCGGCACTGTATTCAGCTACGCGAGGTAACAATATTTCTGTACGCACTGTGTCAAAATGATCAAAATACAGTGCAGTTGTGATATAATTTTTCTGACAGAAATCCAAATCGTAAACCTTCATTTGTCGCCTAGTGTATGCTCCAGTTTCGGAAAAAGGGATGAAGCTTTCCGAACAACAATTGTTTTCATCAACAGATTTGGCCAGCCATCACCACTATATTTGTTGTCGACTTTTGAAGCAAACCACATCCGAATACCAAAGATCAACCCATTTGGGAGAAATACCTTTTGTATTGCCTCTAATAGAAGCCATTCACTGTCAAAAAATTGTGCAACGGAGCAATGCGCAACGCTGTGTCGTGCACCATGCACGAAGTGAAATTTTGTTATAATATTAGTTACAAGTTGGAAACGGTACAAGTAATATTCCATTAAAATGCTATTGCATTTACCCATATTATTAACGGAAGGGGGGGGGGTGTCCCTCTGTAGCCCCCTTGCACATTGCGACGATAATTACTCGTGTCGTGTCGTGAACCTAAAGAAAACGTTCATTTAGTTCCTTCCGCGAAACTTGTTCGTGAAACACAAATGACTGTGTCTTATACATTTATTTGGGAATAAGATTAACTTTATTCGCTTAGTATACCACTTCACTAGTTACATTACATTATACTGTTACTACACACTAACTGATTACATAGTTTAAATATTCGCTAAGGGCTCGCAAATATTCACTGAATCCAACTGAATACTAACTTCAAACTGACTTCACTGACTCTAAGGCTTGCGTGTTATTGTGTTTATAGAATAAAAATGCGTACTCGGCAATTCTGTAATTCTGACGCAATATTAATGTTATAAATGAAATCTGGATATTCAATACTCCTGAAATTGGCATGTAACATGATACTTCATTATTCACGATTATTATATAGTTTTGGATGTTTATTTAACATTGATATACGAATAAAAGGGTGATCCTTTAATGAAATTAAAACACATCCTTCTCATTTTGCCCCCCTGCCTGAATTGCCAGGTCTCTGTTTGACGAACTGTCTTTGGACTGGAAAAGTTATTATTAAAGGGATCACTGACCACTGACCACTGTAATAGCAAAAACAATAATAAAGAGAAACCACTTCACTTTTAGAAAACTAAACAAAACTTTATTAATTAATTCTCTTGCTAGCTACCTAAATGTAACTGCACAGGGCCCTAACCGCCCTACGCCAGCTATACTTATACTTTTCATGAGCACTTCATCGTGCGCGCATTGTCGATGACCCAGTAAATTGGTAACTTCACCAGATTTTCCATGTTTACATTCTAACCCGTAGCACAATTCAATTTCATCTTTTCTCTTTTGCTTAGCACAGTTTAAAATAACCACGATTCCCTCGATATAAAATTTCAATTAACAATTTGCACAACTATTCAATCAATATTCACAATTTCAAGCTAGAATCTTATTTTAAAATCTGATTTAAAATCTATCTATTGTACTTTTGTAGTATGTACTTATAAATTTCCTCGTTAAGCTAATTAAGTTTCGTTAAGTTACAGTAATAGTTTCTTTGATTCCATTCTCGTTAAGGATGGTTACTTGAGAGGCGATTGCGTTGCGTTGAACACAAGTTGGGTTCTGGACCACACCTTCGATCAAGACGGCATGTTCCTTTTTCCTTCCTTTAAGGTACTGGGGAACCTACTCTTCGACTCTACACTGCAACTCTTTCGTTATTGTGTAATCACAGTTTGTCGATGTCCTGCTTAGTTATTGCATTTCCTGACTTCGCATTGCCTCTTAACTAACTTTTAGTTATCACTATAGATTGAGCTCCGCGAAATTACGTTGCTGTGTGAGGAGTGGTCCTTGCTCGTGCGCCAGTTGAAAAACCATCGACGAATTAATGCTTCCTTATAATTCGGGAGTTTACTACAAACTAATTACAAATTGAATTTTTAATCTAATAGAAGGATTCCGCGCTATTCGATTATGCATTTCTGCATTTAACGCAATTACCTCGATGACCTGTTGACGCATTTTCATAACATATCAATGACCACGACCGCAATACATGTATCTGCTGACACAGGTGCTGGTGTAGTTTTTTCTGCTCCTTATTAATTTCGCGTTTTCCGGCTGACGTTAACTTATACGATAATTTACGAATCAATATAAGGCCCAGTAGCACATATTTTTCGTAGTCATGCTGGCAACATGGACAACAGTCTGGCCAAACGTGGTACGAAGTCATCGTAGACGGTATTTGGGCTTCATACATCATTAGCCTACCGGGACAATGTGGGACTAAACAAAAATACACACACGGCCATATCGGGTTGGTCGATTTCAATAAGAACCCATTAAAACTGATCCATCTCCTGAAAACACTAGTATCGGGAACAGATTGAACCGATGGAAGAGTGTCAATCCTACGTTCGATTCCGTTGAAATGAAGTCAAACACTTGAGCTGGATTTAACAGCCATCTTATATGGCGTAAAAGCTTTGCACCTTGAGTACAGTAGAGGTGAGAAGTTCCCCTGTGGTTTGACAACATTCCATGCTCCCTTACAAATTATAATATAATAGTAATTATTAAATTATTATTAATTATTAAAAATTATTAATTATTAAAAAATTGTTCTCATCTC
Organism: Hermetia illucens; assembly: GCF_905115235.1. Lineage (NCBI taxonomy): Eukaryota > Metazoa > Arthropoda > Insecta > Diptera > Stratiomyidae > Hermetia > Hermetia illucens. The sequence continues at coordinate 59,561,569 of NC_051853.1, read as the reverse complement.
GGGTCTGAATCTGGAACTCGATCGTACGCAGCCGTTCACCTTGGGTCACAATCGGAAAAGAAGTAGAACGCATTCGATTACCTATGAAGAATCGGTTAGTACATACTCAGCCACCTCGGGTAAAAACCTCAATTTTTCGTATTCAACCTTCTCTTATGGAATCGGTGAGACCAGTGAAAAGGAAGGCATTGGACAATATTAGATAAATCGACAAATGAAGGGTGGGTGTACATCTCTTTACTCTGGAAACTTGGGTGAAAAAATGTGTCGGGTCATATTGACCCGAGATGAGTAGCCAGTGTTAAGAACTCATTCAGTTGATCCATCTGCTGAAAACACTAATATCCGGAACAGATTGAACTGACGGAAGAGTCTCAATCCTACTCTCGGTTATGTTGCAATCAAGTCGAACAGTTGAGCTGGATTTAAAAGTTCATACCCGTTCATACGTCATACGTCATACCCTAATTATTTATGTTAAGTCTATGTCCATTAATGGTCGTCTTGGGACTCACTAAAGTCTAGTCATAAAATGCTAGAGTCTAAAAAAGTACAATTCTATAAGGATCAAGAGACGTCTGAAAATTTGCAACGCTATTCTTTGAAGAAATTCTGAAGATCTAATATTTGCCTATTGTCTGGGAAAAGGTTTTTATTTTCTGATTCGTCAAATTCTCTGACATAACTTGCACGGACACAACAGGCAAGTTACTCTCTCTCCACCGTTTAATTCTTCCATTATATCTTTCCTAACCGCAGTAAGGGTAGTCCACTTCCAATTGGCTCCCGCTTCCCTGTGCCCATTCACTATGCACTTTGTCCTTACAAACTTCACAGGAGAAAGCATATCATATGGGTCCAGAAGGGCCTCTCGGCAAACATGGCAGTAGGTGCGTCGAACATCTGTCGTGAAGCACCATTGATGACGGTTGTTAAGAAAGTTAAGTTGGTATAGACATAATTCGAAGCGCTCAAACAAGTTTTATTGATTTTTATGACATTTTTTTATTAATTACTTACTTTTTTAATTTTTGGTAAATTATGTGTACTTAGGCATAATCTAGTACTAATTGAAGTAAATGCTTTTTGCGTTTTCTATGTAAAAATAGAACAATTAAATCCAAACAAACTATGCCATGGAAAATACTTAAGATATAATCAGTTTTCAATGGACTTAATCAATCATCACTAGTTTTTATGAAGTAAATTATCTTACATTGATATGTTGTAAGGTGACAAATTTATCTTAAAATTGAATAGAATAGCTATTCTACTAGTTTCTTTCTTTACTATCTGGTAACCTCAGGATAATATCAAAAATATTAACCGAAGCTTCGTCTTTTATTATTTCAGCGACCGAAACAAATGATAATCCGATGGGGCAATATCTGGTGAATAAGGTGGATGAAGTAGAACTTCCCATCCTAACTCCTTTATTTTTTCTTGCGTGATTCTTGCTGTGTGAGGCCGGGCATTGTCATGTTGCAAAATGACTCCTCTTCTATTGATTAGAGCTGGCCGTTTTTCAATTAGCTTTGATTGAAGTCGTTCCAATTGTGAACAATATGAGTCTGCTGTTATCGTTTCGCCTGCTCTCAATAGCTCGAAGTGTATGATTCCACTGCAATCCCACCAAATTGAGAGTAAAACCTTCCTCATTGTCAATGTTGGTCTTGATGTCGGTCTTGGCGCCTGATTTGCTGAAAGCCACTGTCTAGAGCGTTTTACATTATCGTACAGGATACACTTTTCGTCACCAGTTACGATCCTGTTTAAAAATGGATCTGAGTTCAGTCTCGTCAATAAAGATGTGCAAATTGTTCGTCGCTGGTTCTTATTGCTTTCGCTTAATTCATGTGGAGTCCAAACACCTTGTCTACACTTTTTGCCGATTTGATGTAAGTGTCTTTGTACGGTTGACCAGGTTGATTGTAGGCTTCTCGATAATTCCTGTATGGTCAATCTCGGATCTGCTTCCACTAGCGACTTCAGCGCGTCTTCGTCGAACTGTATGGGTCGGCCACTTCGCGGCATATCATTAAGGTCATAATCACCTGCGGCAAATTTTCTATACCAACTTTGACACTTGTTAACTTCCAACACTTCGTCATACGTATCGCAAATTTTTCTAGTCCCAGCAGCTGCATTCAAACCAGCGTGAAAATGAAACAACATGCAATGCCGTATATGGTCCTCTGATGGTACAAATGCCGCCATTTTGTCAAAACAAGTTTAATCTTGCACTTAGTTACATGTTACTCACTACCTGCTCTACTTAAGTTCACTGTAAATTAGATGTTATCACTTTCGCTGTTAGTACACGACTGATGACAAATTACTCATCCTCAAATAATTGATGACTTATGGGTACCCCTAATATATCAGAGAACACAAAAATTCCAGTCGGTTTAAGTTTTAAACAAGTCGGAATACCGGAAGTTGGCTCTTTGGATAAAAAGTTCCAGACGTATATATTATGCTCACCCTAAACAAACAAACATTGCCTATTACCGAATACTGTTGTCACAAATTAGAAGAATTGGTCTTTCCTTTGTGCAATTTATGTGTTTTTGGATATGTTTAAGAACCTCTATAAATAATTAATTATTTATCCAATCAGATCTAGACGATAGAAGACTCTTCAGGGGGACCATTTAAAAAATGGTTTTTGTAATGAACCGCGGGAAACATATACAGGTAGAATACTATTGCCAGTTCCAATCATGATTCCTTCAAATGACACCGACTCGCCTCTCTCTGCAGAAACAATTTGGCCGATTCAACGTTGAGTTTTTCTGCCAATATCTTTGGAGTATTCATATCCGTTGCAATTCCGGTTTCATTAAAATTAATAATACGGTTTGCTGTCAAATTAAATCTTGCGGCATCTTCCGAACTACTAAAAAAAGGTTTCAACGGCAGTCTTATTAAATGAAAATGATCGGGCGACACTTGTGTTTTAGGGTTTCCTTAAACTAATATTTTTATTTCTCTTACAAAAACCATATGTCCAATCTAAGCCAACGCTTCTACTGATATCCCAAAATGGTGGATAGCTGCAATTAAATTTTTTAGCTTCTTCGTAAGCAAATTGCCGCATTTTAGTCAATGTAAGCCCATGATGAATTTCATTCTATAAGCATTTAGTTGGCCTTCTTGTTCGGTTGTAAGTATTTAGTTTAGTACTTATCGAAATACGTTTTATCGCTTACATTTAAGTTTCAACAAGTCGAATTCAGAATACAATAAAGTTTGAACAAGTCAACTCAAATTGGAAATCTCTCCCGTGGCAGCTGCGGTTCCTCAAACTGAAGGCAGAAGATTAGGAATTATTTTTTTTCCTGTCATTCTGCCGCCAACTCATGGCACTCTTCCACCGCTTGCTCTCCACTCCTGTGGCGAGTTCTAAAATGGAGAGCGCCGGTGGCGTCATCTGACCGCTCACATTCGCAATATTCGAAATAAATTTCGAATGCCGCGAATTCTGCCGCGCCACAAGTACTTGCTGAGAGGTATACTTAGATGAAAAACTCAATCCTTCATCGTCTTCATTGCTCTTTTCATCAATTCTATGCTGTAGAGTTGCAGGTTTTAAATGATCGGTTGCTTTTCTTATTGATAATTTTCCTTCCAACATGTCAGATATCGCAAAAGCCACAGAAACGTCATCGATGGAAGTTCTCACCGTTTTGCGTTTGAATGTTCGAACGATTTTTCTATAAAGATATAAAAATATGTTAAACATAAATTTAACAAAATATTGGGGCACATTAATACGTATCAACGTGCACCGACAGCACTTGCATCACAACTACAACCGAAATAAATATTTTATAAAATTAAAGTATTAGAGGAGGGTTTGAGGCAACGTACTCTGTACTATCCTCAGTAAAACAAAAATAAAATGCTGAGATCAGAGAAAGGGATAAATAGAGTATAGTTGGAGTTATTCTACTATGCTAAATCCTACCTAATCTCTCTTGGTGACAGGTCCCGCGACTGGTCGACCAAGAAAATGCATACAATGTCATTACAAACATGATGATTGGATTGAGTCACAAGCCTCGGAGAAATGCTAGGGCGTCCACCTCAGTCGACGCGGCAGGATGGGCCCCGGGCCTGTCGAGAAATGGGCAAGGGTTCTTGACGCATGGACGGCGTTAGGACGTAAGCACGTTAATCTGCACACAACGAACAAAAAAAAAATACGTGTCTGCACGCTAAATGTTGGTACCCTAACTGGAAAGACCGAGGAACTCGCAAGAGCCCTTCGGAAAAGGCGCATTGATATCTGCGCTCTGCAAGAAACCCGATGGTCTGGTGCCAAAAGCTGCGAAATTGAACGCGAACGCGGTAAAAATTGTTATAAACTTCTCTATTTTGGTAACCCACACACTCAATATGACGTTGGCATTGTCATCTGGGAGGGTTTCCGTGATGCCATTAAAGAAGTCGAACGATTTGATGATCGGCTGATGAAGTTCACCATTATATCAGCTGATCGCACTATTCACTTCTTCACTGCGTACGCACCACAGACAGGTCGATCTGATGCCGAGAAAGATGCCTTCTGGCAACCTCTCCATGAAAAGATTTGTCACGTACCTGGTGACGATTATATAATCATTGCCGGCGACCTTAATGGTCATGTGAGTGAAAAGGCAGACGGTAACAGGTGCCATGGGGGAAAGGGGTTCGGAGCGCGCAATGAGGGTGGCGAGCGTATAATCGATTTTGCGGACACCCATGACCTTGTACTTATGAATACATAGTTCATCAAACGATTGTCTCATCTTCCTACATTTTATAGTGGGAACAGTAAAACGCAAATCGACTATATTCTCATAAGACGCCGACATTTTACCATTGCCACTGATTACAAAGCCGTTCCCTATGAGACCATCGCACCTCAACATCGGCCGTTGATTGCCGTCTTGCGAATTAAGCCACCGATAAAACAGCGTGAGGAACGCATTAAATGACGGCGATTTGATGAGAAGAAAGAAGAAACGATCTCGTTCATACGATTGCCGACCATTACGAATGTGGAAGAATCGTGGAACCAAATGAAAGACACGATCCACAGAGCAGCCTCTGCAACCCTCGTGGTTACCAAACCGGGTAAGCGGTACATCAACCGAGATACTTAGCTTTGGAATGATGATGTTGTAATAAAAGTTCGTGAAAAGAAACGCCTCTACCACAAATTTCTCGACGATAAAACGCTTGCTAATTGGCAAATTTATAAGAATGCCAACCGGGAAGCAAAGAAAGCGGTCGCTGTCACCCGAGCGAACCATTTCAAAAATCTTTACGATAAATTGGACACTCGGGACGGCGAGAGAGATCTGTATCGACTTGCTAAAAGCCGTAATGAACGCACACAGGATATCGAACACTTCGGTTGCGTTGATGACAAGAACGGTACTTTGCTTACCAACCGTTGAGAATACTTCGAGCAGATTTCAACTGAAGAATTTGCTCATCCTCCACTTCCACAATCATTGCCGACATTCGGAGCAGTTCCACCTGACAGCGCAACTGAAGTCGAGGAGGCAATAAAACGAATGAAATCGGGGAATGCCACAGGACCTGACGACATCGCATCTAAGCTCTGGAAAGCGAAGAGATGGGACCCAACACAATGGCTCAGTGAATTCTTTAACCGGGTTATTCAGGAAGAAAGAACACCATCTGACTGGCAAGAAAGTACCACTGTTCCAATATGGAAAAAGAAAGGTAGTCCAGCATGTTGGTGGCAAACGACCAAAAGGCGGCCTAAACAACGGTGGCTTGATACGCTGGATGGGGATTTAAAAGCCTCGAGATTGCACCCAGATCTGGCATAATATAATAGAGGAATCACATCGAAATAAAAACTATGCAAAGTTTGTTACTAATGTCGGAAACAGCTTTACACGTGCCAAGCGCTAATCGTCGAGTGAACATTGCTCCGCGCTAGTGATTACCTTCCTATGTGTGTCGGACGGCTCTTTCTAACACGTTTTGTTTTCGATATATATTGACTGTATCTATGTACCGCATGCATCAATGTACCCCATGTCCCTCTATATCTTCCATTCCAAAAACTCGGATTGTTAACAAGAGTTAAGAACCCATTCAACTGATCCATCTTCTGAAAATACTGATATCCGGAACAGATTAAGGCGACGGAAGGATCTCGATCCGATCTTGAGCCGGATTTAAAAGTTTTCTCATTTGTCCTAAAAACCTTGCGCCTCAATTGTCGCCAGACTCGGAAAACCAATAGAACTGAGAAATTTCCTTGCGGCTACTCCGATTGAATCAATACAAGTGGGAGGCATCATAGATAATTTTCTTGGTCCCAGTGGCCATGACGCCAACATTTGAGATCTGCATGCGGTGTGTACCGTTGCAATGTAACATAGATCACTTAAGATTTTAAAGATATACACTAATTATTTATGTCAGGTATATCTCCGTTAATAGTCGCCTTGAGACTGACCCCTGACAAGATCTAGTCATAAAATGCTAGAGTCTAAAAAAGTACAATTTTATGAGGAATCAAGTGACGTTTGAGGATTTACAATGCTATTCGTTCTAAGAAATTGTGAAGATCTAAAATTTCCCTCATTGTTTGGGATTTTTTTTTTATTTTCTGATACGTCAAATTCTCTGACATAATTCACACGGACACAACGGGCAAGTTACCCTCCATCCATTGATGCGGCATAACGATATGCTCGTCTTCTTCCACTATATCCTTGCTAACTGCAGCAAGGATGATCCACTTGCAATTTTCTACTACCTTTTGTGCCCATCCTCTATGCACTTTATACTCGCAAACTTCACAGGAGAGAGCATTCCACATGGGTTCAGAAAGGGTCTCACGACAAACGTTACAATAGGTGCGTCGGACATCTATCGTGACACAATCGATGACAGTTGTTAACAAATTTTTGTTGGTATAGACAGAATTCGTAGCGCTGGGGGGTTGAAGCGGCATGTAAGCAATCCTCCATTCCTCAATACTAATATTCTTGTAGGTGTTATAACCTGAAAAGAGGTACCGTTCTTACCTATCTTTCTAAGATATGAATCGGATTCTTTGTTGCAATATTCACAACCATTGTCACTCCTCAATATCCTTATCTTATTTTTTTTTGTTTCTCAATCTTCGCTTTTAATTCTGTATAAGTTATTTAGCTTTCCTTTTCCGAATATTTTTTTTCTTTATTTTAATGACTAAAACCACAATCAAAAACACGTAAAGAAGAAGGCTACTGTTGCGAGAAAGAAGCCGTGTGTACTTGCCGGTGGTCGAGACAGAAGAGACCGGCTTATCTCCATGCGGTCTTTTCCTGTCCCAACCAACGGCACCTTCTCACCGCTAGTCCTCCGCACCCGTGGCGAGTTCTAAATAGTGGAGAGTTCGGCACGCCATCTATTTGCTCGCATTCGCAACATTCGAAATAAATTTCGAGTGCTGCGAATCCTGCCGCGCCACAGGAATATGCAAATTACAGTTTTGATGGGAAATGAAAAGGTGATTTATGGTAAGGAGATGATAGTTCCACGGTGTAGGCTTACGACGTAACTCGCGTGGGCTAATATAGGGTAACCTGAGGGTGGTTCTAGTGCATAGATTGGATTTCGTCTTGTTGCAGAATGTTATGTGCAAAATTAACTTGAATCACAAGTTCCGAATCTGTACTTTCATAAATTTTTAGTTTAAAAAAGTTCAACTGTGCATTTTTTGCAAATGTATGGTATGTGAATTTAAGTGGGTCATCCCGTGTGAAAGCCGTTTTTTTTTTGCCATTTTTTAAAAAATTATTTTAGAGGACTGGATAAAGATAGAAACGTGATTTCTGATGATTTATGTTTATTGATATCTCTAGTATATGTGATAATTTTTTCAGCTTGATATCGTAGCTAGTTTTTGGAATACGTGTCAATTTATGCACCCATCTTCAAAAAAGGTGTTTTTCTGCTGCCACGCTAGAGGGCGCTGTGTTCATTTTAATGTGGACAGTATACCACGGTTCGCAATCTAGAATAATTAGAAAATATTAAAAGGTACATTTTTGGTGGGCTTTTAAATTTAATTTTTTGGATTTTGGTGTTTTTTACGGGTTTTTTTATGAATAAAAGAACGACCCGTCCGATTGCAATTATCCTAGTTTGCGGGCCGTAGAAATATGTATTAAAGAAGTCGTGCAAATTTCAAGAATTTGGTTGGATAGATTATGAGCTATGGTGGCAGCCGATTTTCAAGATGCAGTTTCGAGAAAAACGCATTTGAGAATTTAAATGTGATTATCAACAGCAAAATTTTAACTCCCCATTAATCTGCTATGCCTGGTCTATAGAGAGCACCTTCCGTTTCTTCAAAAAAGTCTTGTAAGGCCGATTGTTGCTTTCTGGTTTCAATTCTGGCTCTTTTAGCGAGGTCAGTCGATCGTCTTTTAAACCGCCAAATTCGCGCTTCATTACGGCGGTCGACATAAACCTGACATATGTGGCCAACTTGACATCCCTTCGTCGCTAGAATTTTGAGAATGCCATTGAATCCTTCATTGAAAATAATTACAGCCAGAAAAGTGGCTATTTCCACGACCTTGGCCCCAGAATGAAGGTGTTTAAGAGCAAAAGTCCAGATCAATGCATTTAACGACTCATTGTTTTTCTGGGTCTCTGCTTCTAAACATCTGTTCAAGAGATCATCTCGTGCCAAATCTTCGTAGATTGGTTTGATGACTGTTTGAACTTCTTCAGTCAAAGGTGCCTTGTCGTGGTGGAAATTATTCAGTTCTCCTTTAGCTTGCGCTTTGCGCCATTTGCACCAACTGTCCTCGTCTGCTGGACAATTTTGATGTTGAGAATTTCCGTCTGTAGAACATTTATGGAAGAAAGTTGCCCAAATTTCTTGCTTCATTCCTTCTATCGAATTTGCGTGTCGACGAATAGCTAGTCCAAAACAATCCATTTAAAAAAATCACTGACCACACAAACATCACAATACTTACAACAAAATATAACTGAGTATAGCTTGAAAGGCCTTCAGTGCTCACTCTAGACTGGATTATCCTTTTTATTCCAAACAGCAAATAAGTTTAGACAATTGATTGGTTGTCCATCTTTTTATATTTATACTTGTGTTCGAATTTATAAGGCTCAGGTAACAAAAAATTCGATGCTCTTTCTCATCGAGTCCTCGAATCGCGGCTGCAAACTCCTTACCTGTTTAGTCTGGTTTATTATCTCTGTAGAGAGGTCTTGCAAGTTATCATTAACGTTTATTATATGGCATCTAGCGCCGATAGTTTGTCATTGCTTTCAATCATTCTTAAGTGTTGCGTCTAATCCTTTCCAAATCCCGCAGAATTTTCAGTTTTTTTTGTTTTAAAGTTCCAGCCGTGTTAGATTAGTTTTTAAGGAAAGACATTGCTAGTGGTACATTATTGTACCAATTATCGGTAGTAACGTTTCTTCCACTAGTTTTTATTGGCTCTACTAGTCGATGAACAATTTCGTTAGGATTATTAGGAACCTTGAACGAGCCTACAAGTTACGTTCCACAATAGATTTCAAATATTGTCAAATAAAATTTCTGACTATCAAAGGTGGCGAAAATCCTTATGTCATATCTTTTGAGATGACTAGGTAAATATTCACGAAAATAGCACCTCCCAGGAGGAGGGATCAGTTATTCATCTACATATTGTAACCGATTCTCCTGAACAGTAAATAGCTTCAAATTTTTACCCTAAAGCGGTGATCATCTCACACACAGCAACTAGCATATCAAATTCTTTTCTTTCAAACCTAGTGTCAGTATTACCGAACCTCAAACATCCTACTGAAATCAAAAATCTATTGTAAGACATTGTAACTGAAAATACTGATGGTCCACCCTTAAGGCCTGTTTTCCTAGCGGCAGGTTTTTCAAAGGTACTTCAAAGGACTGACCAGAGAAAGGTTTTCCTTCATTTTAAACATCATTAAAGACGACTTGACTACTTCTTCCTACAACAAAGTGAAGGAGCCTATAACACCCGCTGAAAAATTTGCAGTCACGCTAAGCCAGAAAGTATTTAAAATTTCGAAAGATTTTTTATTTCTGCTGCTATTTATAATTATTCAATCCAAAAAAAAATTATTAATTATCCATCATTCTCTGTGCCTATGACTTGTTGTAAGGCTTGAGAAACAATATCGGATTAGGCGTACGAATCGTGTGTGTGTGAGATGAATGTGGAGTGGACGAGAGTTATAATGTTGAGCAGAATGATGGCATTGATTGGTTTGCATCATACTGAATATTTGTAAATCCAGTGTCACGTGTCAGGGATCAACGACTGCTGTGTCAGTAGTTCCATATCAGTAACTACTTTACAAATGCTCGCTTTAGTCCGCGTGAATAATGTATTTAACATACGAAATTAAAAAGAAAAGAACACGGTGTCGGTTAATTTTCTAAACGTCGCAATTTATTGAATTTTTGTACAGAACAGACCCCTTACATGTCATTACATACTATATTTATTTGCTATTTCTGCTAAGTTAGCGAAAACTGTTGATTTCGTATTATTTGCAGTTATTGGGGTCAACGGAATTTGTTGACTTTTACCTGGTATATCCGGTATATTTACCTGCTCAGCAATATTGTTGATTGGTCGATGTAGGTGAGTATCGGGCTCGTTGGGATTGTACGTTACTCGTGGCAAGATCTGGTCGGAATTGTTTAACAGTTGCGGCCATTGCTTTGAAGACCATATCAATTTCAGGGTTCTGGTCCTGGGTATGCCACAAGATCTTCAAGACATCTCTTAAGATGCTTCCTGTCTTCCTTTCTTTTCAGCAAATATTTTTGGAGAACAGAACTCTCTTTCCTTTGTTTGGGCTTTGGACGCTGAAAGTCAAGTTCGGACCTTTCTCCATGTCGGGATAGGGTGGAGTTTGCACGTTGAGTAAGCTGAGATGATGTATGGAGAGATAAGTGCTGGGACGTCTGCTCGATTGGAGCATCCTCCTCATATTCATTTCCAGTCCTTTGTTGTGGAGTTTCAGATGATGCTCCAGCGTTGGATGGAGCCAAAACGTTCGTAAAACTGGTTCTTTCATCCTCCACACTAGTTAGTTAGTTAGTTTAGTTAACTAGGGGGAGCCGCAGTTCCAAGCACTCAGGCCACTGTTAGACCCATTGTACTACCCCTTTAAGTTGCCTATCCAATGGCTTCCCGCCTACGGTGTTCGCAGGCTTTAGCGAATCTTAGAACATTCTCCAGAGGCAGAGAGTGTGCAGATTCTTCATTGAAGAAAACCTTGCCAAGGTGTCTTCGTCTGAGATCTGAGGATGCCGGGCAGCTGCATAAAAAGTGCAAGGCCGTCTCCTCCTCCTCCTCACATTGGCTGCACATAGCCGAAACCAACCCAACCCCAATCTTTTGCATATGGTAGTTTAAGGGGGAGTATCCCGTCAAAATCCCTACTAGGGTTTTCATGTCCTACTTCTTAAGGGACAACAAAAATGCCGTTCTAGTGGCCCTAGGCTCCTTCACAAGGATTTTCACTTGCCGGCAAGAGTCCAAATTTCTGCACTCGGTTGCGTGAATCTTTGCAATTTCACCCTTCAGAGTAGACTTGACAGTAGATTGTCGGATTCCAAGAGCTGGTTCTGGCCCCACCATTGTGGATTCAGACCCTCGGCGAGCCAGTCTGTCAGCCTCCTCATTATCGGCGATGTTAGAGTGCCCCGGCAAACTACAATTTTATTTTATTATGTATATATATATTTCGGGAGCAACTTACTCCCTTCATCAGTACAAAGCTACTCTCTCTAGGTAGCTTTGTACTGATGAAGGGAGTAAGTTGCTCCCTGCTAGAGAGAGTAGCTTTGTACTGATGAAGGGAGTAAGTTGCTCCCGAAATGTATATATACATAATAAAATAAAATTGTAGTTTGGAGTAAGATACGGGTCTATCAATTTTAGACTTAACTACAAATAGAAGACAATAGCTAACCTCACATCAGGAATGTTTCGTTCAGTCGGCCAAGTTTCAGCAGCGCCTGATGACAGCTCAGCACCAACTGGCTTGATATTTTGTTGCCATTTAGTGCTGATAATGCCGCCCGACTGTCGGAACAGATTCGAATGGTGCGGCCCCTCCATTTTTGTGGCAGACATTCTTCTGTTGCCAATGAAATGGCATATAATTCCGCCTGGAATATGGTCGTCATTTTACCGAGGGGTCGGGCCAGTTCTAAATCGGATTCTCCGAGAACACCCCTGCGCCCGATCCATCCTCCACGACTGACCCGTTGGTGAAGATTATTAGGTCTGTAATCTGAAAAGACTCATGGCCACTTGTCGACCATTCTTCTCTTTCGGTGATTACGACAGTGTATGTCTTTTCAAAGACGAATCTGGAAACCATATGATCGGTCGGCATCAGGGCTATCGGATGTTTTTCAAGGAATTTCCAGATAGACGCATGACCGTTTGATTGGCCGCCTTTCCACGCCCCAATTGTATCGAGCCTATATACGTCGTTGGCCGCTTTCCGTTTTTCCTCCAAGTGAATGGGGGTAAATTTAGGATAGCTTCGAGTGCCGCAGTTGGCGTCGTACTCATTGCTCCAGTAATACTTAAGCAACGAAGTCTCTGAATCTGCGTTAGCAGCTTCCTGCGGTTAGCAAAGTTCAGTCTTGGCCACCAGACGATGCATGCATACATCAAAATGGGTTTTATTATGGATGTATACATCCAGTATATCCGTTTGGGTGAAAGTCCCCAGCTCTTACCTATAGCATTCCTACAGCACCAGAGCAATTTGCAGGATTTCTGATATTGTTCTTGGATATAATGCTTCCACGTTAACTTGGAGTCGAAATGTACTCCTGTTTGTGCCAGCTGGATTTCCGCCCCTGCTAAAGTGGGTAGCGATAGCTGCCCCACCTGACGTTCCTAGTGAACATAACTAGTCCAGTCTTCCTAGCGTTCACTGTGAGTCCATTGTGGAGGCACCAGCTGTGGATTGAAATGCCCACTTCACTCGCTTCAGTGATACTACTTTGCATGCCAGATTCCAGTCTCTCGGTTGAGGGCTGTATGCACCTGTTGGCCCCGAGATTAGATTTTGGATGCTGCCTGGGAAGTGTACTTCAAGCAAATGGTTTGCCGTTTCCTCATCGCTTTCTGTGTACTTCCCATTCTGTAAACGAAAATAACCCAGTTTCTACGTTCTTTGACCAGAATCCGCTGCAGCTCCTCCACAGTATCTAAAAACTGCAACCGCTGCCAGTACTGCGCTCTTTTCTTTTTAGCAGCTTCCCGGTTGTACCTTTTTTTATTTTCTCCCTTTTGTAGTGATCCCTCATACTTCTCCACCATTTCTTACACTCACTCCCTATAAAAGATAAAATGCAATTATTACAACTCCGATAAAATACTTTACAACATTACTACAAATATAATAAACCTGTTTCAGGCTTCTGGCTACAGGAGAATCATACAGATCGCTAGAATTTGGGTACCGCATCTCCCCTTCTGCTATATGTATCATCGTGCCTACAGTGTTGGCAGCACTACAGAAGAAGCTGGTGCCACCTTTTTTACCTCCTGACTGGGAGGGAACAGAAAGCCAACGAATTTTGAAAACATGGGGTTCCCCAAACTGTGTAGCTGCCATAGATGGCAAGCACGTGACAATTGTAGCACCTGGTCACTCAAGAAGTCTATACTTCAAACTATAAAAGATATTTTTCTGTAGTGCTTCTTGCTATGGTCGATGCAAACTGTAAGTTTCTTCTTGTTGATGTGGGTTTCTATGGAAAGGAGGGTGACGCAGGAAGTGTTAAGAATTCAAAAATGGGAACGTTGGTTACAAATCGAACAATATTCCCGCCACCGAAGAACCTTCCGCATTCTGATATCTTGCTGCCTCATGTAGTAGTTGGCGAGGAGGCTTTTGGTTTAAGTAAGCATATGATGAAGCCATATTCGAGAGCACAAATTCTCCAAGTTGCAAACAAAAGAACGTACAATTACTGTCACAGCAAAGCCCGGAGGCTTGAGGTTGAAACCGGAAACTGTTGAATCACTTATCGTTGTGTCCTGTTGCTTACACAATATGTTGAGGGATGAGTATTTATCGAACAGTACTTTGCCCACCGAGGGAACCTTGGAGGATTTCCCTTCCAAAAACCTAATTAATCTAAGAGGCACACGTGGTTTCGTTCAAGCTGAAGGATTCCAAGTGAGAAGCCGTTTCACTGACTACTTCAGAACACACAGAAACATCCTATGAAAACAACAACAATAATTGTTGTCAAGAACGAAGTTGATTGTTTCTTTAAAGGACTCATAATCCAAATTTTTTTATTAGATGAAAAGCTTTGTAATTTTAATTATTATTTCAAGTTATATTTTTGGACAATTCAACCACGCACCTGATGATTATTTTAAAATCGAAAACGTTTGTGCTTATAAATTCTAAATTAAATTCAAATGACTCTATTGGTCTTATTATATTAATTAAAATTGAAAGGAGTCACAAAAAATGTTTAATAAAATTAATGAAATAATTGTGTTTTTGAATACATACCTTCTTTCTTCAATGCTCTTCCTATTTCATTCCACAGCAGGTCTTTATTTGTCGTATTTTTGAATTCAAGATGTTTAAGGTCATATAATATATCTTCCTTTTGGACGAACTCAACTAACAATTCGTCCTCGTCGGCCGAAAACCTCACTGATGGCGCTTTGGTACATCTTAAAATCAAAAATTGGAACAACACAAACGGTATCCAAGGCAATCGCGGTGGTGTACTGCGCTGTACTGACTCCTCCTCGACCAGTCGGGCCAGTCGCATCAGCGCAACATGTTCTGCGCTGACGTGATGCGTTCTCTAGGAAAACACCCTAACTAACTTCAAGGAACTGAGTGGTCGACGTTGAACGCCCTGCATATCACGTTGGCAACAGCACAAAAAACCTGTCGCTAGGAAAACAGGCCTTTATCCCATAATTCATTAAAGTTAACATGAACAGCTCGACAAATTCCTGACAAAACAGTCAACCTATTGTTACTTTAATTTCGTCTTTATTAGTATTCCCAGCATCCTGCGTCTTTATATACTTGGTCTTAATTTTGTCAATGTACATGTTGGTGTACAAGACCAACTGATCAATAATATTGGGAAAAAAGCTTCTGTTTGATTTTCGGTAAACCTAAAACTGCTTCGCACGTCTTGCGACTCAGTCAATATGTCTTTATTTCTATTAATAACATTTTGCCAGTTCAGAGTCATACTCTTGAGTTGGGCGCTTTCTTCTTCGTAATCGCCTTCTTCTGATTTTTCTTCGAGTGCGTCGTCATCAATCAAAGGGTCGTTTTGATTTTGTCGTCTAAGTTCCTCTAACAACTCCTCGGAAGTTGAGCAAAAAGGATTGCTGTTGTTAGACAACCTGGAAAATAATACGGATGAAATATGAGGAAAATCAATAACCAACTACTTTGATTCAATTTTTCTTCCTCCTCCTCATAGAAATTAAGGAAAATCAGAAAATTAATGTCAACTCAAGGAATGCTATTGACATTTTTGAATAACATAACGTTCGCGTAAATTAATTTTATAAAATTAAATAAATTAAGTTAGAACGACCGTACATTTTTGTTAATTAGTTTAGTATTCAATAATGGACATCAATTTATAGTAATTATTACAAATTGAATCATAATTATTAAAAAATTGTTTGTATCTCGGTTCCTAATCGGAAACTCGTTCATACGCAACCGATTACCTCGGGTCACTATGAAGAATTGCTTAGCACATACTTAGTCACCTTGGATTGAAACGTCAATTTTTCGTATTCAACCGTCTCTTATGGAATCTGTAAGACCACTAAAAGGGAGGGTATTGCACAATATTGGATAAACTGAAGAATGAAAAGTGGAGGTATATCTTTTCATTCTGAAAACTTAGGTGAAAAAGCTGAAAAAACGTGACATATTGATGAGTAATAAAGTTTAAGAACTCATTCAACTAATCCATCTGCTGAAAACACTAAAATCCGGAACAGACAGGCGATGGAATAGCGTCTGTTTCGGCGATATCCTAGAAGGCCTCGTCTAAGGGCTATTTTGCTCGCGCAAGTTAAATGAACAATACTTGTTCAATTTAAAAAAAAAAAAAAATTGTGATAATAATAATATTTATTATTAAAAAAAAATATATCTTAACTCTAATACTGACAGTTACGTAATGAGCAACGATTCAATAGTCGTTCTCATATTTATATGATAGTATGGATAAGTAACCATATGTTAAATGACAAGAGAACGACTTTGCTCTGTTGATTTCTTATCATAGAACACAGTTCGGTCCTTATCCTCTCGTTTTATGATCATGTTACATTTCTTCGTAACCATTAGATAAGATACACATTTGTTTCTTAAGATGTTATTTTCTTATCTTTTGGTTTGTTGAAGAAATGCAATTCCTTATCGATATTGGATTGTGAGTGTTTATACATAACTCGCACTAGCTCCTGGATTGATGGCCGTGGTTGCTCTCGTTCCGGGCTGCCGAAACTTTGCTGCGGAACGATAGGGTATTCGAACTCCTGAAAAGGAAAAGCTAAAAATTTATTACTATTACTTACGTCGATGCTCCAACTCTTGAACTCTTGGACTTATTAAGAGCACTCGTGTTTCCACTTTCAAAAACTTACTTTTATTTCCATATTTTACTTTTGACTAAATTTCTTATATAATCTAAAGGCGAATTAAAGAGCAGCCGCGCGTTGTAAAGTGTTCTCGATTAGAACACTTTAGCTCTTGCCAGAGACTTCTTGAATACTAAAAATCAAAAGTAATGTCATTTTTTAATTCAGCTAACCCTTCCGGGTTTACATATTAGTTCGAAAGTGTTCTTGTACACAACACAAGAACACTTGTTTATTATTATTTATTTTGTTTTTTGTGGCAAATCGACACCTGCTGCTGTGTACACAAATGCGAAGTGATGACACGGAAGAGAGCCATGTCCAGGCCAAATACACCATTTGGTAGGTAATATGCTGATGCAATGACGCAAAAAAATCTCGCTATGTCCAAATACACCATTTGCATAGCATGTGATGTAACGACGGAAGAAATTAAATGCGCAAGTAGATTTGTTTTCATTGGGCTGGCTCCAAAGATACGGCTGCTGGAGAAAACTTGGCCAAATCGCTTAAACAGCGTCAATCCTAAGCACGGTTCCATTGGAATCAAGTCACATGAGCTGGATTTAAAAGTCTTCTCATATGACGTAAAAGCTTTATATCTCGAGTACAGTAGAGGTGAGAAATGTCCTTGGAGCTTGACAACATCCATTGAATGAATGCAAGTGGGAGGCACTACAGATAATTTTTCTGGTCTCAGCGGGCAAGTTAACGAAATTTCAGATCTGCATGCGGTATATACTGTTGCACTGTACTATTGACATCGTCCTGTAGCCTCGGCATCGAATCACATGTTTTCTTACAAACAGTGCACAAGTTAACTTTCGATTTTAGAATTCAAAGAACAAAAAATAAGTTTATTATTATCATAGAATATCATCTCTAGAAAATAGACCCTTGATTATATTTTTAATATAATCCTCTATTCCACCAAATATAGTTCACCCAACTTACTTATTATATTTACGTTATACATTAATTATTTTTATTAGGCCTATCTCCATTAACGGAATCTAAAAAAATACAATTTACAATTTAAGAGGATCAAATAATGTCTGTTTCAGCATTCTCCTAAACGGCCTCTTCCAGTGAACTACCCTGCTTAGGCGTTGGCCAAGCTCGCGCACTAGATCCTGGATGTTTAACTAGAGGACCCTGGTTGCTCTCGTTCCGGGTTGCCGAAACTTAACTTCGGAACGATGGGGTAATCAAACACCACTGAAACAGAAAACACTAAAGGGGTTAGGAATAATACTTACTTGATTTGCTTGGCTTAAGTAAAGGAAAACACTCGCGACTCCACTTCAACAATCCTTTATTTTCTAATCACAATATTCTATTTCTCTCTTATTAATAATTTTTACTTAATTAATCTCAAAAGCGATTTAAAGTAATTCCCGCGCGTAATAAAGTGTTCTCGGATAGAACCCTTTAGCTCTGTTCAGAGGCTTGTTAACAACTCAAAATTAAAAATAACGTTATTCTTAAAATCACCTATGTTTGACCCTTCCGTGTTTACACATTGCTTTGAAAGTGTTCTTGTACACAACACAATAACACTTGTTTATTATTATAAATCTGGTTGTCGGCGGCAAATCGACACCTGCTGCTGCGCTGCGAATTGCTGACACGGAAGAAAGTCATGTCGAGGCCAAATATACCATTTGGTATGTAACATGCTGATGCAAAGGCGGGAAAGAATCTCGTGATGTCCAAACAGGCCATTTGCATAGCATGTGATGTAACGACGGAAGAGGTTAAATGCGCAGGCAGACTGGGTTTCATGGGGCTAGCTCCAAAGATGCGGCTGCTGGAGAAAATCCGGTGAAATCGCTTGAACAATGTCTAAGAATTTGCTATGCTATTCGTTCTAAGAAATTGTAAAGATCTAATATTTCCCTCATTACCTGGGGAAAGGTTTTCAATTTGCTGATTCGGCAAATTCTTTGACATAACTTACGCCGACACAACGGGCAAGTTACCCTCCATCCACTGATGAGGCATGACGATATCCCCGTCTTCTTCTTCCATTATGTCTTTCCTAATTGTAGCTAAGGTGGTCCACTAGCAATTTCTGATTACTTCTGGTAAGCATCCTATATGCACCTTACACTCGCAAATTGCACGGGAGGGGGTATTCCATGTAGGTCCAGAAAAGGGAGCCTGTCTCTCTGTCGTGAAACACCATCGATGATTGTTGAATTATATTAGTATCGACAGAATTCGTAGCGTTCAGTGGTTAAAGCGGCATGTATGCAGCCCTCCATTTCGCAGAACTAATATTACTACCTGAAAAGACTCCGTGGAAACATAATTTTCAAAGCGAATCGAGATCAAATTACAAAGATATCCTTCTCGTAAATCCCGAATTATCAAATATAGTTCAAACGTGTACGTTGCGCCTTTGATATGAACGCACAACGCACTGTCTATAGTCATTATTAGTTTCGCCTTCGTTTTAGCGTCATCTGCCGCTTCTGTCGTCCTCTCAGCTAATAGCTTGATGCAATAGGGCATATCCTCCCGGATCGGAAAATTTTCCGTATCGAAGACCCATTTGTTGTAATTTTCCCTGCCTTGTTTAGAAACATTTACTGAGTCGTTCGAGCAAAGTCACTAACTACTTTTAATTCGCAAAACTTTAGTTATTTTCTTTTTCCAAGAGCGCTGGGCCCATAACCTATTAATGAGACACGAGTTTTCAAAGGAGAACGAGTGGTATTTTATTAGAGCATTCACAATTAACATTTGGTAAACAATAGATGTTATGTGTTCCTACTTGTTCTATCTAAACACATAACCATACTTTAAGACAAACACTGATCACAAAAATATCTACTACTGAAGTGATGTAATCACGCTTAGTTTTAGTGAAGTTCTGACTAATGCCAGAGCTGCCAATTGTTCTCTTCACTTAACAACGATAATAACTAGTTTCTTTTTACTTCCAATGATTTTTTTAGAAATCGATTTTTGGCCGACTGAATCGGTCGTCATGACGGTATCCCTATCTTCTTCTTCCTTTATATCTTTGATAACTGTAGCAAAGATGGCCCACTTGTAATTGACTACTATTTCCGGAGCTCATTCTTTATGCCCTTTATGCTCGCAGACTTCAGAGGAGAGAGCATGCCATGTTGGTCCAGAAAGGACCTCACTACAAACGTTGCAATAGGTGCATCGGACATCTATTGTCAAACACCATTGATGACGGTTGTTAAGAAAATTATGTTAGTATGGACAGAATTCCTAGTGTACACGGGTTGAAGCCCAGAAGTAGTCCACCGCTGACGGGTTGAATTGTCACCTAAGAAGTCCCCCATTTCCAAAACTAATAATTATGTAGGAGTTATAACCTGAAAAGAGAAGAATGATACCTATCTTTCTAAGGTATGAATCGTATTCTTTGTTGCAATATTCACAACTATTATCATTTCTCAATATCCTTATCTTCTTATTCGTTTCACAATCCTTGCTTTAAATTCTGTAAAACGTCTGGGTTCCTCATTTTTATCCTTAAAGAAATACACAAACTTCATACAACTACAATCGTCAATAAGCAGTATGAAATATCTAGAACTTGTAACTGATTCACGTTCCATAGGCCCACAAATATCTGTGTGAACTGAATGAAGTAATTGTTTTCTTCTAGAACCTTTGTCTGTAAATGGCAAACGACACTGTTTACCCTTAGAACAAGTGGTGAACATCTTTAGTCTTGATATGACTCGATTGTAAGATTTTTTCGATTCGGAGCCTGTAGTAGGGACTTCTTTCACTCAATGGTTGAGGGCAGCACTACCGCATGCGGGCTTCTTGTTGAACCGCTTTTATGTAATCCATTTTGGGCATTTAAGTCACTGACCCTGGGCGCCACCAAAGAAAGTCTCTTGACGTTTTACTGGGTGAAGGCTACAGGTCGAGAAATACTGAGCCTAGACTGAGCCTGTCTACCAATATCGTCAAATTTTACTCTCTAACTGAACCTCTTGAAGTCATGGTGGTTAACAACAGTTTGAATAATTTTATTAATATAAAGTTAACGAAAAACTTCACAACTTTTTATCATCTCTTCTCTTCATTGAAAATCAAATGTCAATATTAATTTCCTAACTTCCATTATTTTTTTGTGATTAAATCCAGGCCTACTGCGCAAGGGAGAACAACGGTGGTGGCAACTGTCAATCGATGTTGTTAACCCCGCTCCGCCACAGATCCTTGGATGTTCATACTTTCAAAAGTATTTATCATTTGCGATGTCAAGTATCTAGTGATACAATTAGATTAGCCACTACACTCTCAGTTTCTCTCAACTTATACATTCTCATTGTTTAGCATACAAAGTCATCTGCAATAAACTGAATTTTATTGGTTAGCTCACTGATAATGAGTTGGTTGTTAATCCTGTAACATTTAACACATCCTTGGAACTTCAAATTCACATTGATCAGTTTGTGTTATTATGGTTGCATCACCGCAGATGTCTTTCATTTTTGTGATATTTAGCGTTCTCCATCTGCTGTTCTAGATGCGTAAATTCGCTCTGACATTCTTCTAGAGTTCATAACA
The DNA here is from genome assembly GCF_905115235.1 of Hermetia illucens. Classification (NCBI taxonomy): domain Eukaryota; kingdom Metazoa; phylum Arthropoda; class Insecta; order Diptera; family Stratiomyidae; genus Hermetia; species Hermetia illucens. The sequence continues at coordinate 59,540,285 of NC_051853.1, read as the reverse complement.
CTTGACCTAAATGAAAAACGGAAGGAGATTGAATGGAATTGTATGTATGTATATGAAAGTAAACCAACGACAGACAAAATGAAAAAAATCAATTACAGAAGAAAGAGATTTCAAATTAATGAAATTTCAGGTGAGACAACTTTTAATTATGGAGTGTTGATGGGGAACAAGCACTCATTTCCGTTTCAAATTACCAATGGCACCACATTACACTGATATTTTTCAAATTATCAAGGGAACTCAAGATACCCAAAATATTGTTTCAAATTATTAGGAGATTCAAATTATCGAGCGTCAATTTATTGAGTGTCGACTGTACTTTTACTATTCTAACCTAGCAATATTTTTAGGCATTTTTTTCATCCCTGTATCCCCAATTTGCGTGTGATAAAACATTAAATTACAGAAAAATATTAAGAACATTATGTATATTCATTCATAATGACTGAAAAATTCAGTTCGTTGTTAAGCAATCTCTCAAATACACCATGAGAATTTATAGATGTAAACATCAAGAGCGTTTCTTACGACAATATTCACACCCATATAGGATCAATCGATTTCACTAAGTACCCATCCAACTGAACCATCTCCTGAACACACTAATATCCGGAACAGATTGGGGCAACGGAAGAGTCTCAATCCTACACTCGATTCTGAAGTCTTCTCACGTGGGGTGAAAACCTTGCACCTCAATTGTCACCAGACTTGGAAAACCAATAGGGCTAAGAAATTTCCTTCCAACTTGACTACATTCCAGGTTCCCGCTACTTCGATTGAATCAATACAAGTGGGGGGCACCACTGATAATTTTGCCGGTCTCAGGGAGCAAGTCAACGACATTTAAGGTCTGCATGCGGTATATACTGTTGCAATGCACCACAGGCCTCACCTGTCCTGCAAAATTAACATGGAACCACACGTTTTCTTATAAACAGTGGACAAATAAACTTTCGATTTTACAATTCAATGGAAAAAAAAATAAGTTTATTATTATTATTTTCTTTATAAACTAAACACTTGATTATATTTTTAATATAATCTTTCATTCCACCAAATATTATAGTTGTCAAAACCCACTTCTTATATAAACGTTATACATTACTTATTTATGTTAGGTCTATCTCCATTAATGACCGTTTTAAGACTTAAAATCTAGTCACAAAATGCTAGAGACTAAAAAAGTACAATTTTATGAGGATCAAATGGCCTGTGAGAATTTGCAATGCTACTCATTCTAAGAAATTGTGAAAATCTAATATTTCCCTCGTTGTCTGGGAAAAGATTTTCTATTTGCTGATTCGGAAAATTTTCTAACATAACCCACACGCACACAACGGGCAAATTGCCCTCTATCCACTGATGCGTCATGACGATATCTGCGTCTTCTTCTTCCATTACATCCTTCCTAACCCCAGCAAAGTTGGTCCACTTGCAATTGACTATTACTTCCGCTGCACATCATCTATGCACACTGTGCTTCCAATCTTCACAAGAGAGAGCATACCATGTGGGTCCAGAAAGGGCCTTTTAGGAGCTTGTATTCTTTTATAATTCGAAATAGGTTTCTCTGAACTGAGTGGAGAGCGCCGGTGACGTCATCTGTATATAAATAAATTTCGAATGCCGCGAAGAAACTCGATTTATGGTAGACTCTAGGAAAAATATCCTGTGATAACTGATAATAAATTCGATTGCCACACTTCTTCATTAATGGTTGTGAGGAATTCGCATCACTTGATTTATAGAACTGTGATGTTCGTTTATAGAGCTATGGTAGATCTCAAACATCGTAACAAAAACAAAAATCTATTGTAAGACATTCTAACTGAAAATACTTGATAGATCATCCTTTACCCATAAATCAAGTTAACATTCCTAACAAAACAGTAAACCTATTGTTGCTCTCATTTCGTGTTTGTCAGTATTCCTGGCATCCTGCGACCTTTTGTAATTTGGTGTACAAGACCAACTGATCAATAATATCGAAAAAATATCAAAAAGCTTGTACGGACGAAACAGCTTGTTGGAAAAAAGCCTGCACGGATTCCTGCCTAAATGCAATTGCCGCTCGCCTTTTCCTGAACAGGCGTCTGTTTCCCCAACTATCTTTGGATAAGTTATTATTAAAGATATCACTGACAGATTGTTATAATAGGAAAGACAATAATAAGGAGAAACCACTTCACTTTTAGAAAACTAAACAAAACTTTATTAATTAATTCTTTATATGTATTACCTTACTAGCTTGCTAAGTGTAACTGCACATCGCCCTAACTCAGCTACGCCGGCTATACTTATACTTTTTATGAGCACTCCATCATCACCACATTGGCGATGACCCAGTAAATTGGTAGCTTAACCTGATTTTCCATGTTTACATTCTGGTATAAAAACTGGATGACCTGTGATTGGGTATCTGGAACAGATTTGTCAATACAGCCATTGTCGAGTTTAATAGGTATTAGGAGGCCGATAATAGTCAATAACCACTTTTCTTCCAATGCGGTTCGAATGCTAATTATGAAGTAATTTGCCAGCAGTTAATATTGATGTATCTACTTATTCACTTATGAAGGAAATCACTCAAACTGAAAGGGAGAGTATTGCACAATATTGGGTAAAACGAAAAATGAAGGCTGGGGGTATATCTTTCCATTCTGGAAACTTGGGTGAAAAAATTTATCGAGTCATATTGACCCGAGATAAGTCACCAGACTTAAGAACCCATTCAGTTGAACCATCTGCTGAAAACACTAATATCCGGAACAGATTGAACTGACGGAAGAATCTCAATCCTACTCTCGGTTATGTTGCAATCAAGTCGAACACTTGAGCCGGATTTAAAAAGTATTTTCATATGGGGTGAAAACCTTGCACCTCAATTATGACCAGAGTTGGAAAACCAATAGGGCTGAGAAATTTCCTTGCGGCTTGATGACATTCCAGACTTCCTCTACTTCGATTGAATTAATACAAGTGGGAGGCACTACAGATAACTTTCCTGGTCCCAAGGTGCAAGTCGCCGACATTTGGGATTTGCACGTGGTAGATACTGTTGCAATGTACCATAGACATCACCAGTCCTGCAACCTTAGTATGGAACCACACTTTTTCTGAGAAATAGTTTACAAGTTAACCTTCGATTTAACAATTCGAATGCAAAAAAATAAGGTTATTATTATTATCCGAGTTATCACAATCTCGGCAGATGCCGGATTTTACCTAATACTAGCACTAAGTGCCAAGCATTTAGGCTCAGACGATTCTACCTACTTAAAAACTAAAGGGGGCGCTGGTGGTGGTGGCCGGTGCTAGGTCAGTGAGGGAATCCGTCGAGTACTCCCCGCAACATCGAGCACGTATGCAGAATGTTGTACTTCTGCATGGTTTGAACCAAACTGTGCGAAAGTCCCAGGACATCAAGGGAAACCGTGAGGGATTTAGGTACAATACCTGTAGCCGACAATATTATGGGAACTACAACCACCCGCTCGAGACGCCAAATTTCTTTGATTTCCCGAGCCAATGGCTCATAGTTCACCTTCTTCTCCACGTATTTCCGTTCGACGTTGCTGTTATGGGGGATAGCAACATCAATTATATACGCGGAGCGACCCGTCTTGTCAAATTGTGTAGAGTATGGCGATCAGTCAGAACTTGCCGGCCCCAATACGTGGTGGTAGCAGAACTAACAAGTAATACTGACGGCTCATATCGGTAAACCGGACATGTTCCCGTGATCGGCCCATGCTTGTATGCAATATTTTGATGGACAACCTTACATACAGCATTATGTCTGGTGATGCATTGCACCGGTACCATAATAGTACAGCCAGGAATGAGATGGTCCAACGTCTCTAACGCCGAACCACACATTCTGCACTGGTCGTTCCCCACCCGTTCTTTCATGATGAGCTTTTTATAAGCTCGGGTGGCGACCACGCCGTCCTGAATGGCACACATGAACCCCTCCGTCTCAGCAAAGAGCTTCCCAGCACACAGCCATCTGTTCGACAAATGGCTGCCACAGACAATTCACGTGTTTACCGTGCATTGCCTTCGACTTCCATTCATCGATCCGACTTCACCCCACTCAGAGGATTGAAAGATCGATCCTTCAAGTTAAGTGTAGTCAGTCTGCCTTACAGACAGCCGCATGCAAGGGGCTCATCTATACTCCGTGCCAACCGACTTTACCAGAAATTCTGCACCCGATCCAGACCTGGGCCCCTCCAGTTCTTCGAGCTGTTTATGGCTCGTCGAATTTCCTCTTCGGTAACATCCGAAATATTCATGTCAGGTTACCCGTCCAGCATGCTGGACGGGTAACCCCCAAAGTCCAAGCCAATATTCTTTTGCTTCCGTCACCGAAAACTGCACTGTCTGGACGCTCTGTTGGGATTTGTAGAAAGATCTGAAAAAGCTCCGCTGATTCCTCGCGTATGTTGCATTCTGAACACGTCTGGAATGACTTTCGCCATACCATCGTAACCGACTGCAAATGACAAAAAGTTTCTGCTTTAGTGTGTCCAGGATTTCAACTACGGGTGTCTCACGGGGGATGGCATAGTTCCGATAACCCCTCTACACTTTATTTCTCACCCATCTGCTGGCGTTGCCAGTGCTGATCTGAATCAGTCTAGCAATGTCCTGCCTTAGTTAGTCCCACCGACGTTCCAGACGAATTTTCCATGGTGGATCTCTTTGGTCACTCAGACGAATAACGAATAACACGAAAGCGAATGTTCTGACCGTACAATCTGATAGCCGCATCTGCACCACAATACACAAGTGTTTGTAGTTGCAGCAGCGACATATCAGCACACAGCCGAGATGCAATCCCATCATTGATTTGAGATAGAATTCTCGGAGCCTGGGAATACCTGGTCTTTGCAAAGGATTATTATTATTATTTTCTTTAGAAAATAAATAATTATGTTTTTCATATAATAATATTCGACCAAATATTATAGTTGCCCAAGTCCTTATACATTAATTATTTATGTTAGGTCTATCTCCATTAATGGTCGTCTTAAGACATCATAAAATGCTAGGGTAAAAAAATGTACAATTTTATGAGGATCAAGTGACATTTGTGAATTTGCAATGCTATTCGTTCTAAGTATTGTGAATTTAACTACTGATTCGGCAAATTCTCTGTCATAGCTCACACGGACTCCATGGGCAAGTTGCCCTCTGATGCGTCATGGCGATATCCTTGTCTTCTTCTTCCATTATATCCTTCCTAAATGTAGCAAAGGTTGTCCATTTCCAATTGACTACTGCTTCCGATGCCCATCCTCTATGCACTTTGTGCTTTCAAACTTACGGGAGAGGGCATCCCATGTGGGTCCCGAAAGAGTCTCACGACAAACGTTACAATAGGTGCGTCGGACAACTGTCTTGAAATACCATTGATGATGTTTGTTAAGAAAGTTATGTTGGTATAGACAGAATTCGTAGCGCTGAGGTGTTGAAGCGGTAGAGAGAGTTTTCTGTTTAACCTGAAAAGATAAAAAAAGTTGTTCACGAATCATTGGGATTTTATTTAGGTTTCGGAAGGAATAACGGATGGTAGGATAGGAATTCTAGGGAATCTATCGATATCTAGAGGAAGTGAATGAAATTGTTGAAAACATATTTTTAGAACTTTTCAGGGATATGCACATATTCTGAATGTGAGGTATTATCACATAGGAATACGACTCGACCCGGTAGACCCTAACAAAAATATTGGGAAAATAATTTATTTGGGGCATTAAATAGTGACTGGTGAGACACTTTACTCCAGAATAACATTTAAGCCTATGACTTTCTGTTTTAATCTAACATAATGATGAAATAAATGTTTAGCAATAGATTATGAACTAACTTGTGAAAATGTAACTTCTGTACACATTTGGGTGACATTTTAGCGGTGAAAGAGGTGTGAGTGGTGGGACAATAAAAAATATTTCGCCTCCACCTTCTGCACTGTAAATTGAGATTTTAGCCTTCCTACTATGCATAGCAAGATGTCTATGACTATATTATAAAATGAACCAATAAACTACAACATGAAATAAAAATTAGTGCCAAGCTTAAGTTCTACAAATATTAAAGATAGATATTGTGTAACACAAGCAAACAAACATTGCCTGTACCAAAAGCATCTTAATATATCCTGCTTACTCCGTGGTTATTTTAATTGGATTTAACCCGCAAATTTTGTTGTCATATACAAGTATACAATTCTACCTTGAGTAACTGATACTGATATACAAAATAACTAAGGAAAAGCCAATAGAGAAAAACTAAGATTTTCGTTTGTGATCCGCCGCTCAATATGAATTCACTTTTTTTCATAATGTCGTCATACACTCTTCCTCAGAATCCAATAAATTGACGTGAAATAGCAAATTTTGACCATCTGTAACTTTGGTAATAATAGAGATTCGAGGCGGCAGTTTGTGACGTAATGCGCGAGTTTTATAGTTAGATAGCCGAGCGGATAAAAAAAGAAGAGAAAACTCCGCGTTTCACTCAAATAACGTACACCAACTTCTAATTCGATAACAAAACTTTATTTACCTTAAAATATCGATACACCGTTGGACATAGTGACGTTCTTAGGCTAATTAAACGGACTACTCCTAGCTATGTATGACCAGACGTATTTCTAAGTGTAAAGTGCTGATGGTAGCGACTGCATTTTACACCTGCCTATTATGCTTCCGATTGCATTTCCGGCATGTGTAGTTTTACCTGATCTAACAGAATTTTGATATCGTGGGAATTAATGGGACTGGATGTCTGGTTATACATAACTCGCGTAGTCATGGATGACTTCGGTCGGGAATTGTCTGATCACGGACGGGGTACAGAGGGACCAGAAATGTGCGTCTCCTCAGAGGGTCGGCGTCATGGTATTGCACTTCGGATAGTCGCCGTCGGGGCGTCTAGCGAACCCAGTTTTTTTGAGTTGAAATTACATCCTGTAGTACAAATTGTGGAGTCCCTTGAAGGCCCCGATGTGCGACTAGACACTTCCGCGACCACAAGGCGCGAAATAAATTCTAAGCTTTGGCTTATCCCAAAAAAAAACTACATATTTTTTTCGTTTTCAGTTATTATAACTTTATTTCAGGCAATGATTGTTTGATCCGAATCAAACGGCGGCGGTCTTAAGACTCACACACTCGTTTTGCTATCAAAACTCTAACTCCCATCAAGTGAACATTTTCTCATGAAATATGCTTAGTTGACAAAATGATATTTCATGAGAAGATGCAGCTAGACTGATGTACGCAACTGCAACATAATATTTCATTAGAAAATACAGTTAGACTGATATATGAAACTTCTCAGCCAACTCTTGCCATTCTGGCTTAAGGAAATATGATCCTTTCTGCGAAATCATATTTTCTGGATTTTTAATTGTTTGATGGGGAAACTGTAATAACGTAACTTGCGGGTGCTTTCTTGAAGTCGTTGCAACCACAAAGATTTCAACAGCTCTGGGCCGACCTTATCCCCACTCAGCTGCCTCATTTCTCGAAGTAACGATTTTAATGAAATGATTGTTTACTTCGCACCAATCCACTAAACATTGCTGCTGGTTTTCAAAGAGTAGATTCTTCGACTAGAGTAAGGCAAGAAGAATCTACTGCTCCGTGTCTGCCTCGTGCTTGGCCGGCCGATGTATCGGAGGCGGTTCAGTGCATCGGCGGTGGGTGTGCTCACCGTACGACGCAATACCCGATGGTAATGCGGCGCGGGGTTCGCGTCTTCACCCACATATTCCAAGAAGCGGCCCTAGCTGTTTGATGGCTTTCGGACGCGGAAAACTTTGACACCTGGTCGCGTTTGTTATAAATCGCCCCATTATCAATGAAGTACCCCAAATGTCGAACCTCCTTCATGACAAATTTACTCTCATGTAGAGAGCTGTTTCGCTGAAGAGCAGCAAGTGCTGGTCGAAGGACTTTGTGATGAGCTGCAAGTTAATCAAACATTCGAAGACTTGATGGTGCAGGTGCGCAAGGACAACTCTGCCCATCTGTCGGTGCTTGGTTTGAAGTGCATTGTAGAGTCTAAACCGTATGGTCACGAACTGATAGAGTTGTCGCCCTGGAGAAGTGAAGGCAGTCTTATCCTTGGACGCCTCATCCAGTAGAATTTACCAAAACGCATCCTTCAAATTGAGTCTTAGAGCGACAATTGAAAATCCCCTCGAAGATGTGTCTCTGCTTACCTGCATCGTGGATGTGTGTCGTTAAATTTGTGCGATCTAAGCTTTCCGACTTAAAAGACGGAAGACTGTCAATTAAAGCGGGCTCGCTGGTATGTCGTCAACTAGTGTTGGTTAACGTTCTCGACATTGTCTATTGAAGAAACTGAAGGTGCCAATAAGTCTTGTCCGAGACCGAATTTGCGCACAAAATCGGCACCAAAATATAAATTTTGGGTTAACGACGGGATAAGCAGGAACTACATCGAAAAATAATGTCAGCCGACACTCTGCCTACTGTCGAGTGACTAGTCCCATCCTGAGATCGATGCATAATCTCTCTCGCGCTTTTACGCCCCGTTGTTTATAATTTGCCAGGAGAAATCCAAAGCCAAACAACTAACGGTGGCTCCAGTGTCAATCAGTCCTGAGACACGTTTACCCACGACTTTGACATCCCCATAGGGGCGGATATTATGGCTTGGCCGACTTGGAAGGTGTCGTTGCAATGCCTTCGCAGTCTGGTGCGTCCGACGCAAGAATGCACTGATGACTGGAGCTGGACTCTGGAACTCGACATTTTGGCCATCCCAATCCTACTATTCTATATACTACTATTGTTATGTATTTTTTTTACCCCATAAGAATATAATATCCCAATCTACAATTTGGTATCTCTTTTTAAACCTTTGGTTCTTTACTATCAGATAATTCTTCTTTATTCTCATATTCATCATCAGACTTGACATCAACTGTTTTTATATACCGTTTATTAATATTACACATTTTTGCAAAATGTCCTTTCTTAACACAATTTGTGCATTCTTATACGCTGGGCAATTTCTGTACCTATGATTGACATGTACGGTCTTAATTCTGTGAGTTACTTTTCTTTGGTGTCGGGGTTGATGATGCTGATGATGTCAATTTTTGAGGTACAAGAAGCGAGCAGCTAGGACAGCTGTCGCTCGTCCCCCGGATCAGCGAGAGGCGCTGTAGCTCTGGCCTGGCGCGTTACTTCAGGATTGGTCAGCTAGGACAACTGTGGCTCACTGTGTGCAGCGGAGGCGCTGAAGCGTTGGCCTGAAACGGTTTAAGGTTTCAGGGAGAAGTTAGAGAGCTTTTTATTTCATAATTTAAAATACAATACTAACAAAAACTTCACAACTTTTAATCCTTCTCTTACTTAATTCACAAATCAATTGTCACTAAATCACAGCCTGTTCCGCCACGGAGGACACCGGTGGTGGCCACTGTAAATCGAAACCCCGCTGCGCCACAAGCTGTCCTTTTTAGAGCTGCAATGAAACACAGTGGCTCAGGTGGAAAAAAAATACAATTTATTCTGTGAGGACTTAAATACATTTTTGACGAGTGCTTACTAAACTTAATTCTTATTTCACTAGAATTGCTCTTACTGCCTAAACTGCTGAGCCGGTACCATTGCCGCTCAGGTGGTTGTGCATTTCTATTGTGCAATTGTAATTACGGATTCACATTCCACATTCAATACTCGAATGGCAATCGTATTCGGTAAACTATTGAGTTGTTTTCATAACAATTACAATATTGTATATATTGAACAGATTGTATGTTTTGTTGTTATCTTCATTGTTTGTTATGCTTTATTGTATTCAATATTATTCTGTGAGAACCCGTTTATTATTTGCCTTCTCGAGTCTACGCTGATGAGCGCATACCTGCGCCTCGTTCAAAATTCGGAGAGAGGCTGCCACTTACAACACCAATATTTTTGCAGCACTTTTGTACTCCGGAATGTCGAATTTTCTTCAGTTTAAAAACATATGCCTGCCGGATTTTGATCTTTTTTATCAAGTCTGAACAACTTTATACTTAAAAGTCGTCCCGCCTTCTCCTTGCTTAACACTTTTCCAAAAAGGAACACTTCCCTTCTGAATTTTAACATTTTATTATTCGACATTTAAATCTAAGATACATTATTTCCACACTTATTTCCTATGCTTGCCGTTAGCAAATTACAACTACTTTACATTTCTTTAGAAGACTTTGAAGACATGAAATGATGACTTCAGCACTACGGAACTTGAATGTAGAAATCAACCACTGTTGACCATGAAGCGATGATTTGCGATTTCCATCATGACCACATTATGCCATCAGCCAATGCCATTGGTAATACTTTGGAGACCATTTCCGCAATAAATTAAAAATTAATATACCGCCCAATCTATTAAGTCCTTTGTTCTAAGTAATTTGGTTTTAAATTTACATCTATGTTACTTCGCAATACTTAACGAGGTTCATTGAAATTTTTCAAACTATATTTTTACTTCTTTAAATGTTGTCAATGGGCCCGCAGACTTGTCGAAAGCTTAGTTGATCGGTGGACGAAACTAGAGGGTTGACAAAATGATGACATTTGTCAATCCAGTCTCGTGTTACGCCGTGAATTGTCTACAGCCGTTGAATGCAGCTGCAGAGGCGAGTCCAGAATGGCGGTCAGGTTCGCGCCTCCGATGTGCCACCAAATTGCATTTTCGCCATTAAATAAATAGTACTATTAGTGCCGATGGTGATATGACCTTAAAATGATGCAACAATAGCAAAAGAGATGCTAAATCCTTTAAACAATCAATGTAGCCTTTTTAAAAGAAAAGCGCGTTTGACAAGAACACAGATTGATAGAAAGATACACAGACAGACTGCGAGATGGAACCCCATCCCCGAAATGCTCATGGCGGCGCAAACACCAAAGTATATATTAAATATAACCTCCTGCTGTTTCCGACAGCCGAAGCTACTCTAAAATGCGGATGAAGGAACGAAGTGCACAATATAATGGCAGGTGTTCCACAGAGGTCTGTACGTAGTCCTCCACTATGGGATATAATGTAAATTAGCATTTTACGACTCTCAGTGCTTAAGTAAGTCGTTATTGTGGACGAAGTAGAGATTTATGCCAGCCAGCCAAGAGATAGTCTTGGCTTAAAGACTGCGGACTAATACTTGTCAACCATTAAAATGAGTTGGTATTTTCACAAAACAGAAAATTGTTCAACTTTGCCTCGGTGTGCAGGATGTTCGGTCTCAGCCATCGCTCAAATTGCTGTAACTTTCGACTTCGAGCTGAACTTTAAACCACATTTCAAGCTTTTTAGAAAGTAGCGAGCATCAGGTCAACCTTAGCAAGATTGCTTCCAAATATAGGTGGCCCGAAACACATCCTACGATTGCTTCTGTTCTCTTATACGCGCAATGAGTTTAGGAAACAAAGCATCTAACACAACTTTAAGTTGCATATCGGCTAACCGCTTTACTGAACATACTGCGTCTAGCGGACGACATCGTATGAAGCGATGGACTTTTTGACCAATGAGGTAAGCCACTTGTATGAGAAGCAAGAAGTGGACCTAAGTAAACAAACTGAGCGAAAGAAGTTATTGGTTGCGTGGCAAATAAGATATGACCAGGTCTAGAGTGGTCGATGGACAGACAGGTTTATTCTAAACATAAGTATGTGGATTACCCGAAATCACGTCGAGACGAGTTGTGATTTGACCCAGTTATTAAATAGGCACAATGGGTGTAGGAAGTACCTCTATAGGTTCGGGTTGGATGAATCACCCGATTGTCCTACGTTCTATTGTGCAACCAGGAATATAGCAAACGTTTTCTTCACTTACTCAAGATTTGAAAGCTTAAGGAGAAATTTCGAGACTAAGCTAAAAGTGCCGCTGAATAGTGGAAAATCTGATAAGTTTTACACAAAACTTAAAAAACAATACCAGTTAAAATGTTACATCTCATGAAGTGCTAAAGAGCTAAGCTATATCAAAAGACCTTAGGTACTTATTAATTTTTCGAATGGCTCCAGGGTCGAGGAGATCTAAGTACAGACTGACTCTCGCGTTCTTTGATGGACTCGGAGCGTACTGTGGTCGATCTTCTGTTTCTCTCCGTTCTCCTCCATCGTTTCCTATATATCAACTGAAAACTAAATTGTAAGATGTAAGTTATCTAAGTCTAGCTAGTCTAAACTAAACTGTGCATTGTATTGGAGTTATTTTTAGCGTTTCTCACATCTAGTTTTAAGGGAAAAGGCACGTTTATTATAAAACAGAATTTATTTATTATAATTTAAAGGAAAACGTCCATTGCCGTTGAACGACCAACTCCTTCTGATCTTCTCGCCTCGATCCCAAACTCCAGGCACACACAGATATACATGGCGCGTATACTGAGTCTAACATAGTGTAAAATCGTTCAGTTTGGAGTTGAAATTTTCTTTTTGGAACTTTACAGAAGAGGCGACGATTAAGGAATTCATACTCATATCATTGATTTTGAAGCCTCACCTTTTGGATTAAAATCATTAATTATGGTTTTTTCCTTGTAAGACTAATTTCAAGGGGTGATGGTTGAGTTGGTTGAGCGTCACCCTTTCGATCTCGCTGGCCCGGGTTCGAATTCAGGTTCGTCATGGATGTTTCTGTTTGTCCTTGTGCTGTTCTGCAATTTTGTTCTGCTACTCTTACTTCTACAGTATTAAGCAGTCTTTTTCAACTGCCTAATTTCAAGCTAAGATCTTATAACTAAACTGAAACTCTTATTTCCTAATGCTAGAATGGGCTGGATATTGGACTATCTTTCATATCTTTTTCATCAAAGGCCAGCATTTCCTTATTTTATATTTCAACGGGCTTATCCTAATTATGTCTATCCACCCATTTATTTGGAGTTGACGAGCGAAAATTGAATTCGGTTCTAATGCGCCAGCCTGCGCTGTATATTATAAAGGATAAACCGGCATCGGTGAGAGCTATATAAATCGGTTCATTAATTGTTATATTGATCACCGATCGTGACTGCAGCAATAAAGTCTAAGTAATATCTTGGTCCTCGGCTATATTTTCTCGAGTGAGTCTTCACTTGTAGTGTCCGTTGGTGTCGTCGCATACCAGTGATGATGGAAAATTTAAGTTAATTATTTACAGTCCTTTCTTTTACTTAGCACTTTAACAATTTTCGAAGAAGCGCTATCCACATCTGTAAACGGGATGATGGTTGAATTGGTTGAGCGTCTTCCTCTCGATCTCGTTGGCCGGAGTTTGAATACTGGTTCATCATGGATGCTTGTGTTCGTCTTTGTGCTGTTCTGCTGCTGTGGACTTATCACTTACACAGTATTAGACAGTGTTTCTTAACCCAACTTACATCTTGTATATAAACTGAAAATTCTCGTCTCCTAATGTTGTCGTCTGATGATCCAATCTGCTGTCCCAACAACAAAATCTAATTGATATCTTGGTCCTCGGGTATAATTGCTAGGGCAGGTCTCCTCGGCTATATTTTCTTCAGTGGGTCTTGATAATGCTGCTGCCTTGTAGTGTCCGTTGGTGTCGTCGCGTACCAGTGATGATGAAAAATGTAATTAAATTCTCTTTTCGTTAACGTATAATATTTTGATAATTCTCATAAGTCCAATTCCATTGTTCTCATTCAAAATTCTCCATAATTTTTTTAATTTACTTTCTTTTAGTATTTTACTTCAACCGTTTTTATTTGCATTTCATTTAAAAAATTTAATCCCAAAATGTTCTTTAACCCTAAATTCATTAATCTTGTAATTATTATTAAAAATGAAAGCAGCCATAATAATAGTTATGTTATTGTGTTGACATTATCAGTTGAGTTTTCAGAATGTCTGTCATTGTCCTTCGTTTCTCCTACCAGTTCACGGATATTATTCCGCGATAGTGGGTGGTGATTATACAATTGAATCAGTTCAAAGGAAGTTTATTTGTTCTTTCTTCACTAAAAACAATCTTTTCTGCACTAGTGATCCTGATCATCAGTTTTTTCTAAATTTGTTTTCTTTGCACCATTGATAATCTTCCGGCTGACGCATAGGTCCTCTTTGACCTTTCCAGGAACTTAGACAGTTCTATGGTCTACAAGATACAATGCTGTGTCCCGCCTTTGATATCTCTTAATATGCGAATGAATTCGTTGTCGCGGATTTTCGCAACTATTTCCCGGATTAGAATCGTCGAATAGACGATGAATTCCTTCCATTAATTAATTGCTTTGATTTCATTGCCATATTTATGAAAATATCTCTTGAAATTTCTATGCTGTACCGCAGTTTGTTGTGCTGCATTTTATATACACATCACTTTTCATTTTCAAAATCATTTTTATTTAAAACAAATATTAAACAGTAATAATATAGATCGAGAAAAATGAATGAAAAAACAATCTTATAATCTAACAATTGAGCACGGCCGCCGCTAACGGCATCCCGCAGCCACCAGTACCAGGATTTCTCTTTTTCATTACGCTTAATATCAATTGCTCTCGCTTTGGAGTAACTCCAGTCGAATCCCGGAGCCCCCAAAGTCAAGTTCGGGGGGTATTCTATCCTTTTGTCTGTGTCCCGCCTGTGTATATGATACACAACCGGATCACCGGCAGAATCAAGAATTAGACCATTCCTGTCAAAATACACGAACGTTTCGGGAGGAATGAAGCCTGTCGTGAGAGTTTTCCCGAAATACCCATCATTTGGGTAGAACGGCTGCGAAACAGATCGCACTATATGATTCCGAATCAATCTGATGATAACTGTGTCGATTCTCGGCAGAGCAGCATCTGCATATATCACTTCATTAGTTACATAATGCTCATAGTTTGACAAAGCAGTCCTATTAAGCCCCACGCAAGCGCGCAGACATTTCTTTTCAAAGATCCTTATTTTCTCCATTTTGCTAGCACTCAAATTAAACCAGATAGGACAACCGTAGGTGAGCACCGGTCTAACCAAAGTAAGATAGCAAATAATCTTAACCTTCCGGCTAAGATGTGGAGCATAAAAGAGTCTTCGAAAAGAAATGAATGCCTTGCGAGCGCTTTCTAGCACGGCTTTAACATGTTCGTTAAATTGGAGACGCTCGTCAAGACGCATACCCAGGTATCTAACGCACTCCTTACGAGGAATGCGCTCAGAACTATCCTCGTTCGCGACAATGTGGAAACTCTCCAATTCCTTTTCAAGTTCCTACTGGCATACGTTTCACACTTTTGCGCATTGATTTTCATCCGAATCTTCTGAAGTTAAACTTGCACCTCAAGTATCATACCTTCTTGTGTGCCGTGTAGGCAGATTGTCAGCAAAAGCAACCATCGACCTTTTATGAGATTTATTAAAATCGAAAGAGTTGAGTAATTCGCCGCAAAAAGTGTTGTCCCTTGCTATAATCCATTCAGAACATGAAATTCTCTACTAGTAGTGAGATTTCCGTCCGTAATGACAAAGCACTTGCCATACAGCATACTACACATCATCGCTACGAGGTGGCTGGGAAACTCATTTTTCAGGAGCCTGAAAATCAGTCCATCCCACCAGACGGTATCAAAGGCCTTCTCCATGTCTATAAGGCAAGCGCCTACGCACTCACCATTGCTAATCCGCCAGCAAATATCAGACGTTACCTTCGTTATTGTCCAGATCGAAATCCGAATTGCGCATTCGACAATAATTCCTTCTTCTTGATATGCCCGTTCAAGGCTTTCAATACCAAAACCTCAAACACCTTGCTGAAGTTAGGTAGCAAATTGATTGGGCGGTGACTCTTAGGACTGGATGAATCCTTCCCTTTCTTTAAAATCGGGAACACTCGAGCTTGCTTCCATTGTCCTGGAAAGAAAGACGAATGGCAATGTCTGGTAAATGCCTGAGGACCACGTTGGGAATGCATCCATACCGGATGATCTCTTATTGTTCATCCTTCTAAATATGGAAGTTATCTCCACACATGAGACAAAGTAACCAAGCAGATTATCACTCGGTATGAGATCAGCCTGCAACGCAGAGCTAAACTGGAGAACTGTGGTGCCGTTCAGGCTATATTTAAAATTGTGGACATCTTGTTCTACAATTTCAAAAAGTCGCGTTGGCTCTAAATCCATTCTGGGCCGATGCACCGATTCAAAGTGCTCTCCTATAAGTTCGAGCACCATCCATCACATGTAATTGCCTTGCGCATCAGCAGTTAGACTATTGGTGTCTATACCTGAGTCAATAAGGTGTTGTATCTCGCTACCACCGACTTTAATTCTCGGCACAGTTACTCGTGACTTCTTCCGGAATAACATATTTATCTTTGTAAACATGGAATCTGAATCGCTTAGTGAAATACCTTTTAACTTATTCTACCATTGGGAGTTCACTTCACTTACGTAATGTTGACGGGTAAGATCCCGCGCGATCTTTAGAAGTGATTTGAACTCAATCAATATGGGATGATGATAGTCCCTATATCTCCGATAGATTTTGTTGACGCGAGTGAGCAGAAGGCTTTTCACTTTTTTCAGCCGTTTTATGGTTGTTTCATTACACTAAATTAAAAATTATTTCATTTAAAATTGTATTCGCAATTCAAAACTTTTTCATCTCTTTTCTTAACTCCAAAACGACAATAATCATTTCCTAACTTCTATTATTTTTCATTTCGAAAATCAACGCCTACTCCGCCACGGAGAACACCGGTGGTGGCATCCGTCAGTCGAATTAACAACATCCGAAATAAATTTCGAATGCTGCGCGACAGCTGCCATTTCCTATCCTTCCATATTATTGCGAGCTTTAATCTTAGGGACGACTTGCTCAAGTGTATCCAGTGTAAAGTTCTCCAGCTTGAGAAGATACTGAACTATTTCCTCGTTGCTCAAGTTCCTGTCACCTGGCGCAATTGTACTATCGTTTTCCCCATCAAGAGGTGGGCACCTCTTGATGGGGATATCTCCGCATAAACCTCTCTTGGAATTTCTTCCAATCTGTTTGTTTAAAGTTCAGCCTGTGGACGCCACTGTCCATCGGTAGAAGGCGAACTCTTCGTCCACCAAACAGAACTTCAACAAGAATAGCGTTATGGTCGCTATCGTAAGGAAGAGTCTGTAGTTTCCGTTGAGGATTCTTAAAATTAAAGTTCAGGCGCGCGTCAGCAATGCACAAATCCAGATAGGAATTTACCCTGTGCCAGGTTGGATTCTCTGACCCATATAATTCGCATTTATACTCTATCTGGTATTGCTCTATCCAAGATTTGAGGAATACCCCTCTGGGATTGTTTGTGGCGTTTAGCCACGAGGTATGCTTAGCATTCAAGTCGCTGGCTATAATATAATAATTATGCATCCTGTTCAATTCGAGTATCGTAAACAGAGAATGGAATTCATCCTTGAACTTGGCTCGATTGTTTCCCACTATATAAACTGATAGAATGTATAAATTCCCTCCTCTAGGCAGTGAAAACAGAATACAAGAGACTTCCATACATTCAAAGGTTTCAAAGTCAGGCCTATTAATATGCCTGAAACGATATTGGCGACCCACAACTGTTCCGGTACCCCCTCCCCCATCACAATTTCGTCTATCGCTTCTCACGAATTCAAAATCCTTGAATGTTATCGAATGCCTCGGACTGAGGTGGGTTTCTGAAATCAAGACAATGTCAGGCTATTGCCTGGCAGCGAAATCAAGGAGCTCCACTCTTTGGTCGAATCCTACGATGGAATTCACACTAATCGCGATGATCCGGAGACCATCCAGTGGTACCGCTGTGACTGCGGACCTAGCAGCAGGCATGCTGTTTTTGTACATATTCTGTTATACTGTTTATTTTTGTATTGTGTATGTGTAGCGTATGCTGCATGTGTTCGCACATGGTTAATATTTTATTGAGGATGGTGTTCTTCCTGCCACTTGCATCTTGTTGGAGCTTCTTAACTCCCCCTTGTCGGATCAATTCTGCAAACGGGATCCTCGAGACGATTGGTGCCGAAGGTACGGTACTGTTCAACACAACTGACACCTTCCTCCTTTGGGCCGATCTTGACGCCTGCTGCCTTGTGACCTTAATATTGCGGTATGTAGGACATTCACAGTACGTAGCCGGATACCCTTCGCTTCCGCAGTTGACGCAGAAGGTCTTTTTCTTGCCCTCTGCTTCAGTCAGCGAACATAGGCTATTTCGCCCCTCAGCAGGCGCTCAAAACGAATCGCGTGGTAATTGAGCGATCTGATGCCGGTTCTCTGGGCAAAATTCGTTTTTCCAAAACGGATCTCGTCGTACTAAAACGTGACACTGAGAAAAACTTGACCTCAGTTCCCGTCTCCCGGACCATTTTGAGCACCTCATCGGGCTCTTCCTCCGCATCCAAGCCTTTCAGAAGGAAGGTTCTTCTCTTTCTTTGGGGTGTAGGTGAAGTGAGGAGCCTGCACTCGCTCGAGGACCCCCCGTGCTTTCTTGTAATCTGCTATTTTGTTACATTTGACTTTAACTCTCTCGACCCCCATCTCTTTGATAATAAAATTCGAGATCCCCGCGCTCCCATTGAGTAAAGTGGCTAAATCTCTACCATCTAATTCATAAACATTAATGGGGAGCACCCTTTCCTCCTTTTCTTTATTTCGGGTGCTACTTATGGCGGCGGTCGGACCATTTTTTTTTAAATTTTCAATCCTACTTGTGTTATTCTTTACATTAGTTAACATTTTTTCTTCAATTTTGTTTTTCTTTTTTAATTTTTTAGAAACATAGAGTAAAAACTCACCCAGTTTTCCCTCTTCACTACTACAACCAACCTGGTTAGCACCCTCTTCTGGGACATTTCCATCGCCACCGTTGTCGCTGTCTCTCGTTTCGTCAGCTTTATTGTTTTCTATGGAGGGCACCATATGGACAGATTCGCTTCCGAAAACTTGTTCGCCCTCAAGGCAGCCCGGCTCCTCCATGGTTGCAGAAGTAGTCGAAGAAAGCTTCACTTTTTTCCTGGCTACCTTTGGAGACGCCGGGCCCGCCTCCCCAGCCATTAGCTGTTCCGTAAGCTTTCCATTTTTTTTTATCAAGAATGACATTTGATTTTTAAGATCTCCATACGTGTATCGAATTATTCCATTTTAATTGTGTGGTGTGCTTCGAACTGAAATCGCCACGGAATATGTGGTGCTTGGATTTTAAGAGGAGATCCCCCATGATTTGAAGTTATATCAGAGTAGGTCAGTTGTGAAGTTGCATCCTTTCAGTGATTTGATCGCAACTTGTTTTGACGGCTTCTTCACATTCGTAGTCCTCTTCTGCCTGGTATTAGTGGCATTTCGATGAATTGAAAGAAAGGCGGTAGGGGCTGCTTTTAGGCCATCGTTCGAGACTTAAGTAGTAACCTAAGTTGTCATGCTGAAGGCAAGTTTCATGATAGCGAATTGTATTTATATCATGTGTTTGGGCTGAAGTGATGGCAAAAACCGAACTTTCGAAAATACTTGATATTGGATTAAGGGCAGGTTGCGCCTACAATATAATCATTTTCATCCCTAATATTGTTCTTTGATATCAAAGTTCTAAAAACTAACTAACTAACTAAACAAGTTGAAGAACCGGAAACTGGACGCTTCAGGTATGGAAGGTTTTGTGTTTTTCTTATATGAAGAACTTGGACTATACAACTGTTTTGTTTATACGTAGCTAAAAATTCAATTATGCACTATTGTTTAGGAACGTTTTGCATATTCTCGAGGGTACTGTATCGGGAATAGTAACCTGCGTTATTATCTGCCTTCACGAAGAAGCTGGGTATCACCTAACAAATACATAGAGTTGCAAGAATAAATGAGTGAATATAGCTCATTTATTTAATGTTCTAATCTAGGCACCTTTATGTGTTTTCAAGTAACTGAATCTATTTTGCGATCCACTAGAAAAGCGGTTTCATGTTTCATTATACTTCCCCTTCTAAGTGAGTACTAACCGCTCCTAAAACGGCTTAGAAAAGATAGCTTATAGCCGGATTTCCTCAACTGCTAGAGCTAACCCGAATGCTAGTAGTTAAGCGAGATGAGGGCCGCGGCTCTTGGTTTCCTGTATCAGGACACAGAGATTTTACACATGTACCTAAACCCACCCCCCTAACCCACTCGGCGTAAACTACTCCAATAGAGACGTGAAGTCGCGAAGCGAGTTGATACCACCGAACATTTTTCACCAAAGGAGCTATCATACATTGCCAAACGACCTCATAATGGGAGCGACAAAAATCACAAAAAAAAAACGTAACGCGCGCGGGATTGACGAAGCCGATTCTGGTAACTACGCGACGAGTGACCCCGTCTTCCTTTCTTCTTCATGAGGGACCTGAAGACATGGTGGCTCTGCGGCGACCCACTCCTAAATCTTCACTCCTGTCGCTTCAAACACAATGGGACGCTTTCCTCCAGGATGCTCTCTGGTGCAGGATATATGGATTTTATTTTGGAAATGTTGCCAGGGTGATTCTAAATAGGTCCAAGACAATATTTTTGGCTCTCGGCTGGAGAACCTTGTAACAAGAAATGTTTTCAGCTTTCACATTCGGTAATAAAAAGAAGTCATTGGATGCTAAGTCAGGACTATACGGCGGATGACCCATTAATTCGATGTTTTGGCTGGTCAAATATTCAGTTGTTTTATGTGATGTGTAAGACCTCGCATTGTCATGGTCAATAATTATTCTCCAATTGCGCTTATTTTTTTCTTATTTCACCAAACACTTCGGGCTAACAAATGGTTGTGTACCATTCGGAATTGATGGTCTTACGATTCTCTAACGGCACTGTAACCACATGTCCAGTTTTTCCGAAAAAACAGGCTACCATTTGCTTGGCAGTGCTTTTTGCTCCAATAACTTTCGTTGGTTTTTTTTTCATCTTGGCAGACCCATAGAGTCGATTGTTTTATTTCGGGCTCATATGCATAGATCCATGATTCATCACCTTTGTAGATATTATATACGGCATTTCACGCACCGCCATTGTATCTTTTGAGCATTTCTTTACACCAAGCGCCGCGAGTCTTTTTTTTTTGGGGCGATTGTCAAATTTTTGTGTATTCAACGAGAACAAATTTCTTTTACGTCGAAGTGTTCATGCAAAATGGTATTTATACTAACGACGATCTTCCATTATCTTATTTTTCATAGCATCAGTGTTTCCAGGCACAAAAACTGATTTTTGACGTCCTTCCTTGAACTCGTCTCGGCCACGATCAAATTCATTAAACCAGGCTAAGGATGGAGCTTCATTGCTAAAAGTCGAATAAAGTTGACCGAAACACTTTTGTCTTGATAATCCGCGTTGAAAACCGTAATACATAGATCATCGCAAGGAAATTGTTCTCTTGTTAATTCCATTTTTTGCCGAGACACAATTTTCACAACACAATAAATGCTCGTAGTCCAAACGTTCCTAATAGTTATACTTTAAAAAATGTCAAACTTCAGGAATATATCAATGGTTTACATCTGACTACGCTAGTATTGTACAGGCTGAGTACTAATCTTTTAAAATTACAATGGTAAAAAAAAGTTTGTCAACATCGCCAAAAAAATGAACACGAGGAAAATATAGGAAAACAATTTGTTTATTATGCCAGAATGGGTTCTACAAAAAAATGGAGAAAAGTGAACCAAGTGAAAAGTGAAAATGAAAGAAAATCCAGCTTCACTGTCAAAAAAAGTATGTCCACTACACTACACTACAAATAATGAGATCAATCGCGCTAGTTATGGAACTTGTTCCATAGACATAAAAAAATAAATGATTTTATTTTTAGACGCTTATTCACATCAATGCGAATGCAATACAATACAATAACTGCACTTACGTTAATTGAGTGCATCATTTATAATGTTACAATAATGCTTACTTAGGTGCATGTGCGTGGAGTGCGTTAACATATTATATTTAGAAAAAAGTAGAGTTCATGGCATGTGTGGCATTCTGATGAGTTATCATGGCATGTGTTGGTATCGAAGTTCGCATTGGGGTCGTTGGCGTGGATCATGTATTGGCATCGGGTGGTTATAATGGGGTCGTTGACGTAACTCGCGCGTCAGCAATGCACAAATCCAGATAGGTTGGACTCTCTGATCCATATAATTCGCATTTATACTCTATCTGGCATTGCTCTATCCAAGATTTGAGGAATACCCATCTGGGATTGTTTGTGGCGTTTAGCCAGGAGGTATGCTTAGCATTCAAGTCGCTGGCTATAATATAATAATTATGCATCCTGTTCAATTCGAGTATCGTAAACAGAGAATGGAATTCATCCTTGAACTTGGCTCGATTGTTTCCCACTATATAAACTGATAGAATGTATAAATTCCCTCCTCTAGGCAGTGAAAACAGAATACAAGAGACTTCCATACATTCAAAGGTTTCAAAGTCAGGCCTATTAATATGCCTGAAACGATATTGGCGACCCACAACTGTTCCGGTACCCCCTCCCCCATCACAATTTCGTCTATCGCTTCTCACGAATTCAAAATCCTTGAATGTTATCGAATGCCTCGGACTGAGGTGGGTTTCTGAAATCAAGACAATGTCAGGCTATTGCCTGGCAGCGAAATCAAGGAGCTCCACTCTTCGGTCGATTCCTACGATGGAATTCACGTTAATCACGATGATCCGGAAACCATCCAGTGGTACCGCTGTGACTGCGGACCTAGCAGCAGGCATGCTGTTTTTGTACATATTCTGTTATACTGTTTATTTTTGTATTGTGTATGTGTAGTGTATGCTGCATGTGTTCACACATGGTTAATATTTTATTGAGGATGGTGTTCATCCCGCCACTTGCATCTTGTTGGAGCTTCTTAACTCCACCTTGTCGGACTACTTCTGCAAACGGGATCCTCGAGACGATTGGTGCCGAGGGGACGGTACCGTTCAACACAACTGACACCTTCCTCCTTTGGGCCGATCTTGACGCCTGCTGCCTTGTGACCTTAATATTGCGGTATGTAGGACATCCACAGTACGTAGCCGGATGCCCTCCGCTTTCGCAGTTGACACAGAAGGTTTTTTTTTTGCCCTCTGCTTCAGTCAGCGAACATTCGGCTGCGGTATGGCCTTTGCCGCACTTTATACATCGCAAGGTCATTTGACAGTTCACTGCCGAGTGACCATAGCGCGGGCATCTTCGGCTCTAGGCTATTTCGCCCCTCAGCAGGCGCTCAAAACGAATCGCGTGGTAATTGAGCGATCTGATGCCGGCTCTCTGGGTTTATCTGCACGAGGAAGTGCGGCAGGATTCGTTTTTCCAAAACGGATCTCGTCGTACTAAAGCGTGACACTGAGAAGAACTTGACCTCAGTTCCCGTCTCCCGGACCATTTTGAGCACCTCATCGGGCTCTTCCTCCGCATCCAAGCCTTTCAGAAGGAAGGTTTGCAGCTTCTCTTTCTTTGGAGTGTAGGTGAAGTGAGGAGTCTGCACTCGCTCGAGGACCCCCCGTGCTTTCTTGTAATCTGCTATTTTGTTACATTTGACTTTGATTCTCTCGACCCCCATCTCTTTGATAATAAAATTCGAGATCCCCGCGCTCCCATTGAGTAAAGTGGCTAAATCTCTACCATCTAATTCATAAACATTAATGGGGAGCACCCTTTCCCCCTTTTCTTTATTTCGGGTGCTACTTATGGTGGCGGTCGGACTATTTTTTTTTTAAATTTTCAATCCTACTTGTGTTATTCTTTACATTAGTTAAAATTTTTTCTTCAATTTTGTTTTTCTTTTTTAAGTTTTTAGAAACATAGAGCAAGAACTCACCCAGTTTTCCCTCTTCACTACTACAACCAACCTGGTTAGCACCCTCTTCTGGGACATTTTCATCGCCACCGTTGTCGCTGTCTCTCGTATCGTTAGCTTGACTGTTTTCTATGTCCTTCATACGGACAGATTCGCTTCCGAAAACTTGTTCGCCATCAAGGCAGCCCGGCTCCTCCATGGCTGCAGAAGTATTTGAAGAAAGCTTCATTTTTTTTTCTGACTACCTTTGGGGAGAGAGAGAGGAGATTGCCCACGAATTTGAAGTTATATCAGAGTAGGTCAGTTGTGAAGTTGCATCCTTTCAGTGATTTGACCTAATACTACACCGCAACTTTTTTTGACGGCGTCTTCACATTAGGAGTCTTTTCTGGCTGGTATTAGTGTAATTTCGATGAATTGAAAGAAAGGTGGTAGAGCCTGCTTTAAGGCCATCGATCGAGACTTAGGTAGTAACCTAAGTTGTCATACTGAAGACAAGTTTCATGATAGCGAATTGTATTTATATCATTTGTTTGGGCTGAAGTGATGGCATGTGTTTTCTAGTAACTGAATCTATTTTGCAATCTATTAGAAAAGCTTTTTCATGTTTAATTTTGCTTTCCTTTCTAAATATAGTAAGTACAAACCGCAGGATTTCCTCAACATTAGGTTTGCCAGTGGTGAACACCAATTACGCGAGATAATATGTGAAACCGAACGGCACGTGTTGGAGCTAATCCGAATGCTAGCAATTCAGCGAGATGAGGGCCGGGGTTCTTGGTTCTATGTATCAGGACACAGAGATTTTACTCATGTACCTAGACCCACCCCCCTAACCCACTCGGCGTAAACTACTCCAATAGAGACGTGAAGTCGCGAGGCGTGTTGATACCACCGAACATTTTTCACCAAAGGAGCTACACTGCCAAACTCATAATGGAAGCGACAAAAATCACAAAAAAAACGTAACGCGCGCGTGATTGACGAAGCCGATTCTGGTAACTACGCGACGAGTCACCCCGTCTTCCTTTCTTCTTCATGAGGGACCTGATGACATGGTAGCTCTGCGGCGATTCACTCCTAAATCTTGACCTCTGTCGCTTCAAAGACAATGGGATGTTTTCCTGGGGAGGCAAAGCAAAAACATCTAAATTATATTTATGACTATCATCTATACAACCTCAAGATTCGTTATATATGTTTGGTTAAATCTAACTTTAATTGTTAGTTATATAATTTGAAGTCTCTGTATATTCTATTCAGCTTCTTTTTATTGTTGTTTTAAAAATCGTAGCTTTCTAATATTTTTCCAAAATTTTCGGTGCTGAACTCAAGCGTATCTGACCATTCTAAATGATTCCTTCCGGATGGAGTTCAGTTAGCCGTGGTATTTGAATACTATTCCTAACTTGTTTGTAAAGAATTTGGAAGATATCATTCCTCTTACCATCGGGGCATACGAGGATGGGAACGGTGGAGGGCCATACCGGCCCTTGTTTTCAAGGATAGTTTGAAAATTGTCCTGGGCCAGGTGGGATGCATTATTTGATCAGTTCGTATTGTTAACAAATTTTGTTAAAGTTTTTCATTTATTTATGGGCTTCATCCTGTGCCCCGGCAGATTAGTGATTTTATATACATTTTTGTTGATGTTTTTAATAACATCACTTAATGCACGCGATTAGATTCCATAGAGGAAGATTGGTGGCAGGAATCGCGACTTATTCACGCCGGGTTGTTTGTCATTGGTGAACGTCTCTGTATTTGGGGTCGTTAGATTACTAGGTGGTGGACTAGAACGCCGCATTAGTACGTCAATGTCATCAATTTATGAGATAGCACCCCGCTACGATGCCTTTATTTTAGGGGACGACTGTGATACTCTACACACTTCACTTTAAACTAACAACTTCAACTCACTTAATAATACTACTCTATTCAAATACAGTGCATCTTATTCGCATCTTTATTGAAACTAAACTTAATTTTACATCATTACTTACGATCTAATCTTACCTACTTTAACCTATATTCTTAATTCTAGATCGGCACAAGATTGACTCGAACCCATTTACTGGGTCATTGCTATAATGTGGGACATTCCGCATTCCACACATACTCTATTACAATTGGTTTTAAAACTAGGGACTATTACTCCTAATGCCGTAATCTTTATATTCTCTTCCTCTGGTTTTTTATTACTTAAGTCTGTTACTATATTGCTAAGTCCCTCCTTATAGTTAATATGTTTTTTTCTCTTAGGAGTACTACTGAAGAAGTAGTTTTCTCGTTACATTTGATAGTGGGAGTAGCAGCTGATGCCTGCAAAATACGAGAGAAATAAGAGGAACGTAGATAAATGAGGTGCGATTGTGCTTAGTCACCGAAATTACAGAATCCGTTGTCAGTCCGTCCGCTCGTCGATTAAAGGAAGCAACTTGTTCCCCTGGTTAAGAAAATTACATTGCTCCTTTGCTCTCTATGTATAAAAAAAAACGCAGACCCCAACAACGCACTCGGAAGCGGATGCGTAGGCCAAAAAGAAAAGAACTCGCCATCAAAGGCGAAACTCCGCCGACGAACGTATAAGCAAAGCGTAAAAAGTCCTTTGCCTTTGTTCCCGTGCACTTTCCGAGTTTTGTTTTGAATATAAGTCCACACCATTGTTGCAATATTCTCGTTATTTGGGACTAATTTCTCTTTCGTTTGGTGCGATGATAAGTGTTCGTGTGAAATAATGAAAATTATGACAATTGTTTTTTGAAATTTATGATTTTATCATGGCCTGCTCTGCCACGGAGGACACCGATGGTGGCCACTGTCAATCGAATTAACAACATTCGAAATAAATTTCGAACATTGTTAACCCCGCTGCGCCACATAGTAGGTGCCTAATTCCACTTTAAACCTTATTCGCGATAGAAACCAACTTGTCCAGAGAAGGAAACGCCTCTTTCACCGTTTGCATAACAAATACAACTAGAAGTACCTCTTTCTCTCAAATATTATGAGTCATTTGTCCAATAGAGTTAATATAGCCTTCTAATCTGAATTGAATGCATCCTACAAAACCTCCCTGAAGTCAACACAGTTGCTTTGTAGTGTCCGTTGCTCTCGTCGCATACCAGTGATGATTGGAAAATTTAATTGTTTACGGTTCTTTCTCTTTCCTACCTTATTATATTATCATAATTCCCACAAATTTAAGTTCTTTCTCTTTCCTACCTTATTATATTATCATAATTCCCATAAATTTAAACTCTTTTGCTCTCATCCAGGATGCTACAATATTTTTTAAATTTATCTTAAAAAATGTCACACGATGACGGCTTTACGGTTTCTTACCAGGGCAGAGGCAAATCGTCAGACGCTGCCTCACCTCTGCCCTGGGAGCAGCGTGACGTGTATAAAGGAGCACTTAACATCTGCGAGCCGCTTCGGTCACACTGCTCCCAGGGCAGAGGTCAGGCAGCGTCTGACGATTTACCTCTGCCCTGGTAGGAAACCGTAAAGCCGTTATCGGCTGAAATTTTTTTAAAATTTGGATGCTAAGCCCTAAACGAGGGGTCCGTGGACCAAAAACAGAGGGAGCAAGTTGCTCCCCATTTGGTTCGGTCCGGGATTAAGTTGGTGCGGACTTAGGACCCCACAAATCTCAAAAAAATTTATCTCCTTTCAATACTTTATTGCAACAGTTTTTGTTTGCATCCTAAAATGTTCTGAAATTGCTGTTAAACAATAAATTGGCCCTTAATGTAAACAAATATTATTCACTGAAAATTACCCTCTTAACACCGTTTGTTAGTTAGTTTGGTGATTTGCCTTTAGCAACGTGAATCTCTTTCAGGGATGATAGCAAATTTCGTTTTAATCTGCATTATGTTGTACGTTCTCAGCCGAACTTCTAAAATGCCTAGGATTATACGTAGGCTACTCCATATGTGTTTAGCCTAATGATTAAAACACAGTAATTTATGATCGAATATAGATTTATTGCCATAAATATTTCCCTAGATGATCAATATATTTTTGCATTCACTCAAACCATTTGTCACAGCATTTTTGCCATTCCGAAAGAAGTATCTCAAAAACATGCTTTTTGAACGCTTCAACTGCTTCCTCGGACGTATAAAATCATTAACCACATAATTTGTTCTTCACATTCGGCAATAAAAAGAAGCCATTGGATGCTAGGTCAGGACTGTACGGCGGATGTCCCATTAATTCGATGTTTTGGCTGGTCAAATATTCAGTTGTTTTATGTGATGTGTAAGACCTCGCATTGTCATGGTCAATAATTATTCTCCAATTGCGCTTATTTTTTCTTATTTCACCAAACACTTCGGGCTAACAAATGGTTGTGTACCATTCGGAATTGACGGTCTTACGATTCTCTAACGGCACTGTAACCACATGTCCAGTTTTTCCGAAAAAATAAGCGACCATTTCCTTGACAGTGCTCCTTGCTCCAATAACCCTCCTTGGATTTTTTTCGTCTTGGAAGACCCATAGAGTCGATTGTTTTGTTTGGGGCTCATATGCATAGATCCATGATTCATCAACTTTGTAGATTTTATATACGACATTTGACGCACCGCGATTGTATCTTTTGAGCATTTCTTTACACCAAGCGCTGCGAGTCTTTTTTTGGATCATTGTCAAATTTTTGTGTATTCAACGAGAGCAAATTTCTTTTACTTCTAAGTATTCATGCAAAATGGTATTTATACTAACGACGATCTTTCATTATCATATTTTTCACAGCATCAGTGTTTCCAGGCACAACAACTGATTTTGGCCGTCCTTCCTTGAACTCGTCTTCGAGTGAACTCTGGTCACCATCGAATTCATTAAACCAGGCTAAGAATGCAGCTTCATTGCCAAAAGTCGAATGAAGTTGAACGAAACACTCTTGTCTTGATAATCCGCGTTGAAAACCGTAATAGATCATCGCACGAAAACTTGTCTCTTGTTAATTCCATTTTTTGTCGAGACACAATTTTCACAACACAATAAATGCTCATAGTCAAAACGTTCCTAATACTTCTACTTTAAGAAATGTCAAACTTCACGAATATATCAATGGTTTACACCTGACTACGCTAGTATTGTATAGGCTGAGTACTAATCTTTTAAAATTTCAGTGGTCAATAGTACTGACAAAAGAAACATTATTCAATACACATCTACAAAAAAATGGAGAAAAGTGAATTAAATTAGCACAGCCGTAGGAAAATGAAAGAAAATCCAACTTCACAGTCAAAAAAAGTATGTCAACACTAAAAAAAATAAGATCATTCGCGGTCAAAAAACAGAATCAAAACAGTTTTTAATACTTCGTGTATCCACCGTTGGCTTTAATTACGGCTAACCACCGACGAGGCATCGATTTCACCAGGGTTTGAAGGTAATTTGTAGGAACATCATTCCATTCTTTATGACAGGTGGGCGCTGATGAATATTGCGGTACAATTGGGCCCGTAGGTTTTTAATGGGATTAAGATCCGGTGATTCAAGAGGCGTGGCTAATACTTTGGAACAGTTGTAAACGAGCCATGCCCGGGTTGCATGCGCTTTATGTTTCAGATCATTAAGATGCCTAGTTTCTCAGCACTCTGGCGCAGATTTTCTTTTAAAACGTTGATGTAGTCTGTACTTTGTTGTGTTGTACCGTTACCGGTATTACCGATCGATTGGAAAACCTCGTTAACAACATAGCGTACTAACAATTCTCTTATGTTGACATACTTTTTTTGATTGTGAATTTAAACTTTATTTTCATTTTCCTATTAATGTGTAATTTTGTTTTTAATTTTTTTCTTTTTTCCTATGCCCGTCTACTCAGTTATGTGTCTTTACTATGTTACCAAAAATGTTGGCATACTCAACCTATTTTTCTTATACTTTTACTTCCGTTTTCATTTTTTTTCACCGTTGTTGACAAACCTTTTTTGACTACTGTATTTCGTGTATAATATTCTTGAGTATGCTTCCGTAATACGGTTCTCTTACCATAATTGTGATTCCATACAGTTGAATCAGTTTAAAGGAAATTTATTCGTTCTCCTTTCATTAAAAATAAACCATGCATACTCTAGTTGTCCCGATCGTCTGCTTTTCCTAAATCTGCCCTTTCTACAACACTTTCACTTACACGTCAAAAGCTTAGGTACACATAGTGTAGGTCTCCACTAACCTCTAGTCCTTAACTAATGACGGATTTAGGCAAGGTTGATGCCTGCACGGGAAAGAGTGAGAAGCTGGGAAAGATAGGCATCCGAATTGAGAATTACTACGTCAGGAATTCTGTTAACTCCTTGTACCATTATTTGATACCACAATTCTGTTGGATGGCAACCTCTAGAAGCAAGTCTAAATAGAAAGGCTTCCTTTGATGGGATTAAGGCAAAACGCTTGAAACCAATACGTAAAAATCTCCAGTTGTCAGTAATAAGGACAGGCCTTAAATCCGTCTATAATAGAGCGTAGTCTGTATCATGCGTTTTTCCTGGATACCTTAATTTGAATCTAGTCTTTCCTGAATTTGGTGGAACGAATAGTGCGTAAGGATATGCTGCGGTAGGCAGGTGTCGTAGAATCCTCTCTGTGCTTCTTCTTATTAAAAAATCTGGTTCATCTCTCCCAAGTTGAACAGTTCCATCGTTGAGTAAGGGGAAGATTTTTCCACGCGTATCTAATAGACTAAAACTTTCGGGCTCCATTGATCGGGGAGGAGATTCGTTGGATCTACCTATAGCTGCATCACCAGCAGGAGCCACGTCGGACTGAGAACTGTCGGAGGACGATCTTTCTTCAGACATAAAAGTGTGGATTTTGGATGGCGGCTCTTCGGAAGGTGGGTCAATAGCCATAGAGCATTCAACTAAACAAACTTCCAACTGCTCACTACTCGGACTCATATTCATTCATATTCATGCCATGGGACTTCTTCACCATTTGATAACTTCTCTAAACTTTCCAATATTTCCAGACGGAATTCAGCAATATAGTGATAGGCCTCCTGGTATGATAATTCATCCCTAGCAGCAGATACTTTTATCCAGTAATCGCTGTGAGATGAAAATAGGGTTCTACGAATAGCCTTATAGATACCATCAACCGATAGATATGGTAAGATCCAGCTAGCTAGGATCTGCACAGCAATCTGATCATTGTCAAAAGACAGGCGCTGTTCAAGTTGGTATTTATAAGCAAGCTCATTTCTGAATCAGAATAATCGGACAGTTAATCCAAGGGGTAAATACTTTGCATTAATTATTTTTATTTCTCGTGTTGGTGTGCCGTTTGAAGCACTAAACAAATTAAAGAGTTTAGAGGAAATTTAAGTTTGACGTTACTTTATTAATTACACTTTTCTCCATGATATAATTTATTAATGATCCATGATATAATTTATTAATTCACAAATGCATTTATTTAGTATCTTACAATTATATTCTGAATAGGACGCTTGTTGATATTCACAACAATGAATATTAACAATGGTTACTAATCTATCTTGAATATTTACCAATCTGAGTTTGGTTACGTATCTGATCTAATTCTCAACTAATGTGATCTAATTATTCACTGTCTCAGTTGAAGTATATTATATTTCACCACTAACTGATCGATCTGTGTTTGGAGAAATTTGTATACCCTTAAGTAAGTTACATTATTGCAGTTTAGATAATATGATATTCCATATCTTAAACTCATAGGAAAAATGATAAAAATTCTAGTTTTTGGAATGATCCATTGATAATTTGAGAATATGTTTACTAAAAGCTCGCAAGTTGTACCTCATATTAATGAAGTTGTTTATGAAAAATCAAAAAAGATGAAAGTAATGAATGGTATATGCAATCTATTTTCGTCTGCCGCAAAATACTGAACACCTCATATCTAATTCTGACGCAAGTTATGTTGTTAGCGATAACAACAATAAGAAAAATGTATGCGATAAACCCCACCTAATGTGATCGCTTTGGGACCAAGTAAAAGCGGAGGACTCGAAAATGACCACCAATTCAAACATACGAATTTTATTCTCTATAAGTTTGCACATAAAAATGGTTTCGTAGTGTACATGTGGTTCTTCGAGCCGAATCATGTACACTAGGGGCGGATAGCAATCCTTAAATTGTTATCCATATCAAAACTTCTCAAATTGTTGAAGGGGCTGACGGGATAAGTACAATAATCCTTAGATTATTGCACACAGGAAGAAGGAAGAAATAAAAGAAAATACATTGATTTCGGCTCTGCTTTTGCTTATGAAGAACGCCTTTATTGCTTTTCGTTTGTTTTTTATACAAAAAATCTGCTAACTAAGCAATTTACAATTTACATATTTATGTTTACATTACCTGTTCATTCATTCTGGCACAAGCGCATGTTCAGCATTTTTTGAACTGATATTCTTTTGTAATAATTAATATTTGCTTTGTGCGAAAATGCTTATGACTAGATTATGCTAACATGTTATTTCACTTTCCAAAAGTTTTTATGTTTAACCTTATTTTTCTCTAATTTTAACGTACACAATGTACTAATATTCTTAAAAAAATCAATATCATAATAAAATAAAAACATTATTTCATCCTAATCACACGATTAGGCACAGTTACGTGTTTGGAAATGTGAACCATAAAAGTGAAAAAAAAAACATTGAATTTGGCAAAACAACAAAGAATTTTATTTTCAACTGCCAAAATGATATATCGGACACTTTGATGAATGAAAATTAAAAGACGTTGTATTCGAAGTATTTTCAATTCCTGTTTTTATGAAAATGTTCAAAGTAACCACCCTCCATTGCTAAATAATAGAAGACTTCTTAATTTTATCGAATGCAAAAATGGGCATTTTCAAAGCAGCAAAAATTATACTTGTTTACACTTCCGCGCCAAATGACATATGCGCATTCTAAGGCATTGACGGACATTACAGGAAAGCATAGGTTTGAGAGAAAATCTAGACCTAAGTAGTTCTGAAAAACGACTATGTTCTACTCTCAAGGTGCAGACTATAAAAATTTAACAGTCAGTATGGACATAGGAAACGATAATTGACTGCACTTCAGCAAATAAAACATTTTTTTTAATCGGGGGGGGGGGGGGGGGGGGTTATTGAAGTCTGAATCGTTTCGAAAGGTGTGAAGATTTTCGCGAGGAAAAGAAAAGAATTTGACCAAGAAAACTAACACCACATCGTGCTAAACCATAACTCAAGTGTATTTTAAACGAAAGATTCCGAATAAGTTCAAATGGTTGACAAGAGTAACAAATGATAAATGCACAGTGATTTAAAGAAAAAAACGGGAGGCCGAAGGCCGGGAAGACTTTGTTTTTGAACTATTGGCGGTGAGTGAACGGCACGAACCCTTTGTCGTCTCTGTTCCGGACAAAGGAAGCCTCCGAGACTGCCTCGAAAACTAACCGTGACGCGGTTTAAATTAATATTAACCATCAAAAATTATAACATTCGTGGAAATAAAGTGTTACATCAGAAAACAGTAGAGAAAAGGAGAAGAGGCGGCTCCAGTGAATGTGAAAATTTCGGGGAGGCTTTGCCGCAACAACAGGTTTTCAATGGGATTGAGATCAAATAATTGGGGAGGCGTGGCTAATACTTTAGGACAGTTGTAAAGGAGCCATGCCCGGATTGCATACGTTTTATATTTCGGATCGTATAAAGGTAAAGCTAGAACAAGTCTAAGATGTCTAGTTTCTCAGCACTCTGGCGCAAATTTTATTTTAAAATTTCGATGAAGTCTTTGGGAGTCATGGTTCAATAAATTGCAGTAAGGCTACCCTTGACGTCGCGAAACACCAAACCATGACATTTTCGCCGCCATGTTTAATGTCCAAATTCACATTTTTCTCATTGAATTCAGTGTTTGATTTTCGCCCGACTTTTACGTTCACGTCGCTACCAAACAAATTGAATTTGGGCTCGCCACAGAAGATAATCCTTCTCCAAAAAGTTTCGTCCTTCCAGATATATTATACTTTTCTGCAAATTCAAGGCGCTTTTTCTTATTCATTAAGGAGATATACGGTTTATTGCGAGCGTTTAGATTTATAATACGTTCCGGTAAACTTTCGACTAGCCGGTTCAGCACTTACTTTAGGGTTACACTGAACTTTTCGAAAGACAATTCGCTTGGCTTGGAACGAGAGACGACCAGAGCGCCTTTTCCTGTCAATCCTATCCTCGTTTTTATAAGCCTGCGGTATTTTATAAACAGTGCACCGTCTAATATGCAATAATTCTACAATTTTTCAAATGAAGTATCACCGGATTTACGTGACATCTTTCAGCTTTTGTTGTTCTACGCGGCCACTTGGGTAATCACGCAACGGTGCTTTGTTGTGTTGTACCGTTGTCGATATTACCCATTGATTGGAAAACCTCATTAACAACATAGCGTATTAACAATTCCCTTATGTTGACATACTTTTTTTGATTGTTAATTTATACTTTGTTTTCATTTTCCTATTACTACGTTATTTTGCTTTTCATCTTTTTCTTTTTTCCTGTGCCCCTAAATTCAGTTGTGTCTCTTTAGTATCTTACCAAAAATTTGGGCATGCTCAACCTATTTTTCTCATACTTTTACACCCGTTTCCATTTTTTCATCGTTGTTGACAAACTTTTTTTGACTACTGTATTTGAATGTGAATATTTAAATATTTTACAAATTTTTTTTTTTTTAAAAAAGGTAACTTTCTTCTTTGAGTGTAACTCCGCGGTATTTCCAGCGATTAAATTATTTAAAATAATAAAAACTTGTTTTTCCTATTCGCTAGTGTCGATTTGTCTTTTGAAAACACCGATATATCGGGAACCATTTGTTCCCTTCATCAGGACTTGTTAGCGCTGATGAAGGGAGCAAATGGTTCCCGAAATATCGCTATTTGCAAAATATAAATCAACATTAGTGAATAGGGAAAAAAGCTTCATCAATTATCTTGAGGTTCGTTTTTTTAGTGCATCGAATTGTGAGATTTTTATCCGATTCCATTTGCGCGCAGAAGCAGAAATTTTCGATTGAACGTCGATCCCTTCGCCAATCATTCACTGTACTTTTCCCCACATTCAACTCTGAACAAATTTTCATTATTGTTTAGGATAAGTGAGGGATCCTAAGTCCACAACCACTTGCTGTTGGACCGGACCAAATGGAGAGCAATTTACTCTCACGTCTTTTTGGTCCACGGATCCCTCGTTTGGGTCATGGCCCCCAAACATTCGAAAAATATAGGACAAACGGTTTTGTCCAGAACAGAGGCAACTCGTCAGACGCTGCCTCACCTCTGCCCTGGGAGCAGCGTGACCGTGAGTGGCATCAGATGGAAAACGCTCCTTTATATATTTGGAAAATTTTCATTACCGATTCACCTTTATCGATCCGTTTAAGCGCACTCAGACATTTTCCATCGTCACAACCACAGATTCACACATCCCGCTCATTTTCGCACAAGACAAATGTGTTAAAACAATCCATCTCGCAAGCAAAAACAGAACTGACAACAGCTGGGGAAAGGTTCATATCTTTTACCTTGGCTTTGAGTTCTGAGAAAGTGTTCCCGCATAAACATAGTGTGGGGCAAAATTTTTTTATTCGTAGAAAATGGGCGAATAGTGAGTGATTCACAGAAAAAAGGGGCGAGAGATGCTAATTTTCGTCTTATTTCTTCCGGGAAGGCTGTGAAGTGCCGAAATATGCAAAACAAGATAAGAGGATTGTTCCCTCCTGCCGAGAAAGTTTTAAGGCAAAGAGTGCAAAAAAGGTGGCTAGTTACTCCGACGGCCAGTTAATGCGAAACTGGTTAAGAGGGAGTCTATTGTACCTGTTTGTTACTTCTATTTCTAGACGTATTTGATTTAGTTTTCTGGGTGTTCAATATCTATCCATAAATGGACATTTTTGTTTTTTCAGAACTATCACAATCTCGGCAGATGCCGGATTTTACCTAATACTAACACCAAGTGCCAAGAATTTAGGCTCGGATGATCCTACCTACGTAAAAACTAAAGGGGCACTGGTGGTGGTGGCCGGTGGTAGGTTAATGGGAGAATCCGTCGGGAACTCCCCGCAACATCGAACACGTATGCAGAATGGTGTACTTCTGCATGGTTTGAACCAGACTGTGCGAAAGTCCCAGGACATCAAGGGAAGCCGTCAGGGATTTAGGTACAATACCTGTAGCTGACAATATTATGGGAACTACAACCGCCCGCTCGAGACGCCAAATTTCTTTGATTTCCCGAGCCAATGGCTCATAGTTCACCTTCTTCTCCACGTATTTCCGTTCAATGTTGCTATTATGGGGGATAGCAACATCAATAATATACGCGGAGCGACCCGTCCCGTCAACTAACAGTACGTCAGGCTTGTTATGTGCAGTATGGCGGTCAGTCAGAACTTGCCGGTCCCAAGTCGCCCCGAGTCGACTTGGCGATGATGTTGTGCGTGCTGCCACGTCAACCACGCCTTTACCTCCGATGTCACGAGGCAGGTTCATCCGCTCCACGGCAGACTTTGGATAATGCATTCGGAATTTGGACATAGTTGTCCGTATCCGCCGCTGGACGTTTTCCAGATCGGTCTTCGTCCACGGCAATATTCATAACCATGCATAACCCAGTGAAGGGATAGCGAATACATTCAACGCGCTTATTTTATTCTTCCCCGAGAGATGCGATTTCAGTACCAGCTTTACATGTCGCAGGTATTCGGACAGCAGAGTATCCTTCAAATCACCAACTCAAGCGTGGGTTCCTTGCAGAATTCCTAGGTACTTGTAAAAGTCTGTCTCGGTCATAGCTTCGATGTGGAGGTCACCAATGCTATGTCCGGCATGCGGCACGTGATGACCTTTGCGAATGGCTTGGATTCGACACTTGTCTAATCCAAACTCCATCCGAATATCACGGCTAAACATGTATATTATGCGCAACAGACTTCTAAGATGGTTGTCAGTCCCAGCATACAGCTTGATGTCATCTAAGTACATCAAGTGTGTCAGTTCACACTTAGCACGTAGGCCATATTTTATTGCAAAACCACGCCCTCTAGCATCATTCAGGAGCCATGGAATCCCCCTGGAAAATACCCCTTCGTATACGGATGGGCTCTGAGGTATTAGCACCCTCAGATGTACGGACTGATAAGGTAGTATGCCACCCTTCCATGACTGTCGCCAAAAACTTTATTAGTTTCGGATCAATGCGATACAGATGTAGGATATCCATTAGCCTGGTATGCGGAACGCTATCAAAAGCCTTGGCATAATCGATATAGCAACTGAAGAGGTTTCTTTGGCCTCTAGTTGCTTGTCCTACAACTACCGAGTCGATAATGGGTTGCTCTTTGCAACCCCTTGACCCAACTCGGCAGCCCTTCTGCTCCTCGGACAAAATGTTGTTGGTCTCGAGGTGCGCATTGATCCTTCCATTAATAATGGACGTGATGAATTTGTAGCGGGTTGGTAAGCAAGTACAGTATTTCCCGGTTAATTAAGCCAGCAAAATTTCACTAATTTCAACCCTCTTAAGCGGGGAACGCAATTACGGAAATCCCGGTTAATTGCGTACCTGACGCAATTATGGAAATCCTCGTTAATTGCGTGTCTAACGCAATAAACAGCATTTTCAATGAGGTCACTGGATTTGAAGTAAACTCACTTCTTTACTACCTGTGTTTTATTTTATTTTATTTTATGAAAAAAATTAACATAAACAAAAAGGAAAGAAATCCAATAACAAATCATTAATTTTAAACTAAAAAATTTAAAACCTCAAAGACATAAAAATTCATATTAAATAAAGGAACTCAAAAATCACAGAAATGGATATGAAGATTTAATAAAATAAAGGAGAATGCGTCAAAAATTTCATTCTGAGGAAGGAGTTTCTTTAAAATAATCAGTAATTTTCGACTGAGTAATTTTTTTCAAATAGATTTTATAAACATATTCCTCAATGTTTTCCAGCTCCTGTATGAACTCATTTTGAGGCAATAAAAACTTTCGGACGGTTGTTAGGGAATTTAGCACATTCGGAAGACTAGGAATTTCATCAGGAATTTCATCCTCTGCATCACTATCGGAGTAGTCTTCATTGTCTTCCTTTTCCAATGAAATTTCTTTAACTATCTCTTCATCTGTAAGTTGTCCACAGCACACCAAATTGTCGTCACAATGGATGTAGTTGTCGAATTCATCCCCTGATAAGTCACTGATGGTTTCAGTGATATCCTCCTGCTCATTTTCTGCAGATGGTGCTGCGTCACATTCGGAAATGAATTTAGCCTGAAAGTATAATACTTAGCTAATTCAAACGCACAACTTACTGAAATTATTTACCTTTTGGAAACACCTTGTTATAGACAATGGTCTGACTAACCACCAAGCATGTTTAATTATATGCAATGCATTAAAAATATTTATAGATTTCGCAAATTCTCCAATAGTCTTTCCACTTTCAATAGCAGAAATCTGTTTTCGTATTATAATTTGCCTATAATACGCTTTAAAAGAGTGTATTATCCCTTGATCCAATGGTTGGATCAAGGAGGTAGTATTGGCCGGTAGATACTGAATATTAATGTTTTTCAGAATTTTTGTTGTTTTGTGAGATGCAGCATTATCCACGAACAGAATAATCTTACGGTTTTGTTTGGCCATCTCCTCGTCTAGAGAGATTAGAATACTTTCCCAGATTTCCCTCGTCATCCACGCTTTTTGGTGGGGATAGTATTTAAGAGGCACAATTTTATTTTTAAAACAGCGTGGATTTTTCGGTTTACCTATGATAATTACTTTTTTATAATCACCGGTGGCATTACATATGAAAAGCAAAGTTAAACGATCTTTTGACGATTTAAATCCATTATTATGACTTTCTTTTCTGCTTAGGGATGATACCGGTAAAGCTTTAAAAAACAGACCACTCTCGTCGGCGTTAAATATATCTGATGATTTGTAACCTTCAATCAAATTCGGGAAAAGTGTGTTGATGAAATTATTTGCACTTTCCGAATCGGCAGATGCAGCTTCTCCATGAATTTTTTTCAAGGATATTCCCTCACGTTTCTGCCAGCGCCACAGCAAACTGTTTTGATTTTTCCAAAATCATATTTGTTGAAATGATTGCACCCGATGCTCTCATTTGATCAAACCAAATTGAAACAGCTCGGTCAACATCGTAACATGCACCATTTCTAATTCGCTTGCTTGACAGGTTATGCATTTTGGAGTTTTCTAAAATATTTTTTTCATTTTGGATAATTCTATTGATCGTAGACATTGAGCATTTGTATTTGACACACACTTCCTGTTTGGTTTTTTCCTTACACTTGATTTCCTTAATGATTTTCATCTTTTGTTTTAAAGATAAGGTTACGTGTCTATTAGGACTCATTCGTTTCTGAAAAATATGCAAAGTTTTGCACTTTAGATATTATCACCATGTGTACATTTCTTAAATGCGTACCTACTTTAGATTTTTCCGTTATTTCACAAGAAATTTAAACACTTAACTTGCTTTATGAACTTGCAGAATCTTTATAAACGCTGGAAGCTTAAGTGACACATTTGACAGAAAGAAAACAACATTTCAGTGATGCCATATACATTTGTTGGGTTTTCTGTATTACAACTAATATTCATTTAAGTCTATTACGATTTCTTCAACCAATTTTTAGCTGTGCATTTAAGCGGGAAGACATGTGGACATTTTCTTAGGGACAAAAATTTGCTCTTACTTTTAATGCAATAAAAAGGGAAAATCAATTAAAAGGGACGCAATTAACCGAGAAATACTGTAATCGGTCTTGTGCCTGCGGGGTCCTGCACCGTGTCCTTCTTAGGGATGAGGTTGGTAATCCCCGCAGTGAGGAAGGGTGGAAATTCCTTATTTTATTATTTATTATTTTTATTGTTCAATATTTATCCCTAGATGGACACTTTGTTCCCATGGTCAAAAGATGGCGAAATCGGCCGTGAAGGTCCGGCCGACATGCCCTCTGTGCTAGCCAGGCTCAGAAATGTGGGGGGAGGGCCCTTTAGGGCACTTCAGTCCCTACCGTGTCATTTATCTTCATTTCACGAGTCATGTAAATTATGCGTGGGACTGCAACTAAGCCGGAAATTCAAAAATATCGTCTGTTTTAACTACATACTTTTCATTTGAAATTATACTAAATTTTTTATTAAATTAAAACATTTTATTTTTATTTACAATATTTACAACTGCTTCCTTGAAATTCAAATGTCAGAATCAACTTTTTATTTTCAATTATTTTTCTCCGCAAATCAAGGCCTACTCCGCCACGGAGAACACCGACCGTGGCAACTGTCAATCGAATTAACAACATTCAAAATAAATTTCGAATGGTGTTAACCCTGCTGCGCCACAAATTCATTCAAAATCGGTAAAACATAAGAAAATAGGTGTAAAAGAGAACAATATATAAGATATTGTATAGAAAATACTTCAAACTAGTAAAATTTCCAACCGTCTACTTGTCGCTTTAATGAGTGCTTGGGTTTGAATGGGGAAAGAAATCCAAGATTGTTCTATTTATTTATATCCTTTCCTAGGTATTGAACAGGTCATTAAATCCTCATTCATTTCTTCGTCCCGATTACTTGTCTTGCTGATGGAACGGATGCTAGAATCATCTTCACGTGGTCGTCTCTTGATCAATTTGAAAAACCAGGAGTATCCGTTGCCTTGATCCCTGTTGAGAAATGTGTTATTCAGAATTCTACTTTCAGTCACGTCTCGCTTCCTTGCATCTCTTATGTGCTTCGCCAATCTTCTTTACGTTGATCCTGGAAACAATGTGGTTACTTAAGACGATATGTTCCGGCACCTTCTGAAGATGGTCGCACTCTTTTTTCCGTCAACTCTGCTTCCTTTAGGTCCACTCCAGGACCTGCTGCCACGCTCCTTTTGTTTTATCGGATGTTCACTTCTCTGCAACCTAAGCGGGAAATTTCGTATATCCCGGACTTGGCCATTTGGTCAATAGGATCCTTGGTCGATCCCAGAAGGGTTTTGAGCTGACTGTTCCTGCTACTCAAAACGACGTCCCCAATTTTCTTTTCAATCAAATGGAAATTTCGTTGATTTCGCTCATTTGATTATGTTGCTTTAGATATTTTACAAATGATATGATCTTTTAGTTCACGGATGTGTATGAATGCGGATTTTCGGAATGGTATATAAATTGGAATGTGCAAAATCATATGGAACGTAACAACTTATTGAACAAAGGAGCAATAATGATAATGACAATAATAAGTATCGAATTTTCTCTAAAATTCAAAAAAATTGCAAATTTTTCCTAAACAAAACCAGTGAAAACTTAAATGAAATTGTAATCATGGTAATAAATGATATACACATGAACACGCATTAGAGATAACCTTTCAAGAGCAGACGAGTCGACTAATATTTCTACTGACTAAGAAAAGAAATATAGTTCACTTTCTCTGTTCAAAATGTTTAGTTTAAGCTTATTTTTCGGGAAAAGATTCACCAGATAAAAGCAAAACTCGCCACTCTTCCATTGCTACATGATAATTGTCTCCCATGCAACTGTGAAAGCCTTTCAACGCGCACCTGCTTCGCTAGGAGTGCATTTTTTGCATCTTTACTAAACTGACTAAGATCTGGTTTCCTCCATTACCTTAGAACAGATAAATACGCATTTCACGTAGCTAGAAAGCATCTTACGCGAACAAATTCACATTAGAGACACAATAAATTCAAAGGTACTACTTAGGAGATAAGCTTCGGTGCATGCGGCAGATTTTTGAAGTTTTTTCTAATCGAACCACAAATTAGATCTTTAAAAATGCGTAATAATTGTAAGCATTCGATAATTTTACTCGTAAATCTTGTATTGACTAAATGTTTGGGCCTTATACGTATTATGTGTGCTATCTTTAAGGATATTGTTACGAATAACGAACTGTAATGTAAATTATAAGACATTTCTAGTCAAAAGGGTTTTAGCCATTGTTTGGATTGCGTTTACTTGTGAGTCTCAGATAGGAACTGCACATCAATTGAATTTTAAGATATTATATTCTACGTATTGCGGAAGATTGTATTTCCATTAAAATGTTTAATGTGTTGGTCAGTAATGAATTCGAGTTTGTACTAAATAAAAGTGTCTATATCCCAAGCAGAACTGTATGTTATACATCACAACACAATAGAGAGACAAGTTTAGTTATCCTGCAGAATATGACGATAGTATCTGCCATTCACTATACACCCTGTAAGTTTCTACATCTCATTTGAGCGTGGATTGTTCTTTCGTTTGTTAAGCGATTGTTCAGAAACATGAAATAGTTTTACAATAAACGATTTGTTGTCTAAAATTGAGTTTTTTCTAAAGACGAATGGAATGTTGGTAAAAGGAGCAAAGCTCGTAATCATTGCTTTCAGGGAGGAAAAGAGGTGCAGAATGGAACACAAGCATGTCTTGACTTAAGGCTTACATCAATTCAACCTGCAGCGCTCAAAAAAATGGGGAACATGCTTCAAGGTAAGACATTTTTGCTTGGACTTATAACACAATATTTATATAAGCGCATATATCATTTGCACTTTTACCCTGTAAAATATGGTATGGTATTTATTGTAAAGAGCCCGAATCACTGCCTTCAAAATTTTTAGACTGCACAAATCATTCCACAAAAAATGTTTTGAAATTTCTTCAAATTGCGTAGATTCGTACCAAACATGTCTTATGGATGCAATAGCTGTTGCATCTTCTCGTTATCTGATGTAATACGCCTAGTCCATTAGCATTTGGTTATATAAGCTTCCAATCATCTGCGGAGAAAACTCCGTGCAAACCTCATTGTGTCTACCGTCTGAAGCACCAGAAATTGCGTCTTCTTCTTCTTGAGCCTTTGTCCCGTTCACAAGCGGAGTTGGCTCGTTGTGATCGGTTTCGCCATTTGTCTCTATCGAATGCCTGATCTGGGTGCAATCTTGAGGCTTTTAAATCCCCATCCAGCGTATCAAGCCACCGTTGTTTCGGCCTGCCTTTTGGTCGTTTACCATCGACTTTGATGTTCAGACCAATCTTGGCAAGTCAATTCTCGTTAGCACGAATTGCGTGACCATTCCATCGAAGACGCCTCTCTCGTAATTTTTCCACAATCGGTGCAACCCCATAACGATCGCGGATATCCCCATTTCGGATGTAATCAAAACGTGTCACACCAACCAACCAACGTCCAACGTAACATCTTCGTCTCCATTACCGCAAGACGCCGTTCATTGTCTTTTATAGTCGGCCAACACTCAGAACCATAGAGAGCAACAGGGCGGACGACATTGCAGTAAATTTTCGATTTAAGACGTTGGCTGATACGTCGACCACAAACAACGCCAGTTGTGGAACTCCACTTCATCCAGGTTGGGCTAATGCATGAAGCAATTTTATAACACAGTTCTCCATTGGCTGATAGCGTTGTCCCGAGGTATTTAAATCGCTGAGTTCTGCCCAGATCACTGCCGCTGACAGTGACTGCGCCTGTTTCATGGGGATCGGTCGTCAAAAATTCAGTCCTGTTTAGATTCAATCTGAGACCGTGTTGCATGAGGCGATCACTCAATTTTTGGACAAGTTGCTAGAGATCGTTTTTATTATTAGATACTAGAAAAACATCGTCTGCCTAAAGCAGTGTATAGGGCGCTGGACGCTGGATGTCTCGTGTGACAGTGTCCATAACAAGAACAAAGAGGAGTGGTGAGAGGACACTTCCTTGATGAGACACGAACACCAACAGATACACCCGCCATACTTCGAAATTTACTTTTCGGATCGTGGTAGAGCAATTGAATCCAGCACACGAGTTCTTCGGGCACTAAGTGTCGTCGTAAAGCATACCAGGTGAGTTCGTGTGACACACGGTCAAACGCTTTCTCTAGATCCAGAAATGCAATGTAAAGAGGGCGATGCTTCTCACGGTGTTTCTCCATGAGTAACCGCGCAGCGTGTATTGCGTCAGTAGTTCCGCAGTTTTTGTCAAATCCGGCTTGATTCACGGTTATTTCAACGATTTCGCCAATATGGTCCTCAAGAGTGTGATCAAAAATCTTCATGGTATGGAAAAGTAACCGGATCGGACGGTAATTTGAATATTCTGCTAGACTACCTTTCTTTTTCCATATTAGAACAGCGGTACTTTCTTGCCAGTCAGATGATGTTCTTCCTTCCTGAATAACCCGATTAAAGATTCACTGAGCGACAGTGTTGGATCCCAGCTCTTCGCTTTCCAGAGCTCAGATGCGATGTCGTCAGCTCCTGTGGCTTTCCCCGATTTCATTCGTTTTACTGCCTCCTCGACTTCAGTTGCGCTGACATGTGTAACTGGTCCAAAATCGGCAATGAAGTAGAGGATGAGCAACTTCTTCAGTTGAAATCTGTTCGAGGCATTCTCGCCATCTTCCTCACGCTGTTTTATCGGTGGCTTAATTCGCAGGATGGCAATCAACGGCCGATGTTGAGGTGCGATGGTCTCATAGGGAACGGCTTTGCAATCAGTGACAGTGGTAAAATGCCGGCGTCTTAAGAGAATATAGTCGATTTGCGTTTTACCGTTCCCAGTATAAAATGCCGATCGTCAAATCGTTCGACTTCTTTAATGGCATCACGGAAACCCTCTGAGATGGCAATGCCAACACCATATTGAGTGTGTGGGTTACCACAATAGAGAAGTTTGTAGCCATTTTTACCGCGTTCGCAGCTTTTGGCACCAGACCATCGGGTTTCTTGCAGAGCGCAGATATCAATGCGCCTTTTCCGAAGGGCTCTTGCGAGTTCCTCGGTCTTTCCAGTTAGGGCACGAACATTTAGCGTGCAGACACGTATTTGTTTTGTCCGTTGTGTTCGGACTAACTTGCTTACGTCCTGACACCGTAACTCCAACTATACTCTATTTATGTCTTCCCCTGATCTCAGTATTTTATTTTTGTTTTACTGAGGACAGAGTACGTTGCCTCAAACCTTCCTCGTTGACCTGGGCTTGGGACCAGCATACTATGTTAGCATGGCGGAGTTCCAGAAATTATGTCTAAAG
Source organism: Hermetia illucens (assembly GCF_905115235.1). NCBI lineage: Eukaryota > Metazoa > Arthropoda > Insecta > Diptera > Stratiomyidae > Hermetia > Hermetia illucens. Next base: position 59,495,345 of record NC_051853.1, on the reverse strand, counting down.
CAATGTAAATATAGCCTCGACCAGCCGTTTTTGCTTAAGATGCCTCAGGTGATTGTTACGATTTCAACTACGACTGCACAGTCGACCATTGGAGCTATTCTGGAAAAACCTTCATCAAATTCACAGCCTCTGCAACAGATCACGAATCGCAGCATAAAAGTCCAGCTGTTTCGATATCCATTCTGCCGTTAACGAAGCACTGACTTCTTCTGCTACACTCAATCTATTTACTCCTTGCACCAGGATCCATGGTTAAAGATAATCTGGTCACCAAAACAGCTTTTTATCTCCAGGCTAACGTACGCATTTCTTCGGATGTGGTATTGGAGTACATCGAGAGCAATGCTGACGCATCTTGTGTACCAAGTTTACAAAGGACATCAAGGCCGACTGTGTAATAACTGCGTATAAGGTATTCATCAAGCCATACAAGCGTGCCAATTTGCAGGTGAATACAAGACGCTAAACACCTAAAGCAGCATTCAAACTTACCAGCACATAGCGCGGCGAACACAGCACAAGCAAAAGTGTTCATACTTACCAGCACGTAACCTATGAGCCAGTAGCATAGCAGACACATCATAGGTAACATATTACAGTACATCAATATATAGCTATCCACCGACACTCACGAAGGGTAGTCATACAGCAAAAATATCCTTTAGGTCAATTCTGACGTCTGCTGTGCAGTTTCCGTGTTGATGCACTACCCTTACTGCATGTAAATATATGAAAGATTTTTTTTTGTGTCTGCGACGTTATCTTTATACTTACCATATAAACTCGTATTGTGTATTAGCTAACATAACGTGCGGTCAACCTCCCAGCATTTTCTACAACATTCTTTCCGGTGTCCTCTCCCGTTGCCACGGACCTTGCTCATTTCGAGGATATGTATTCCTCTGGCATACATTGAGAAAAAACGCATAAGTGAGCATCTGGATTACTCTGGCACGGAGTTTTAAAGCCGCTTTGGTCCCACACCTGTAATTCCCCTAATCCCACTCAATCATTCACTTCTTCCATCAACTTTGCTGGCTATATTGTAAATTGCCCACAATAATTCTGTGACTTTCTTTGCGCTTATTTCTCCTCCATGTTTACCTCATCGGCCCCAGTCTTTTCCATGTTTCTTCTAGGAGCAGACTGCTCGGCGCGATGCTCCATTCCTCTTGTTACTCCCTCCTAGGTTGAGTTATATACTTAAAACTAATATCGGACCCAATGGGCTTCTTATCTGTTTTCCTAGTGAACTGTAAACAGTCCATCTTCCTGTCTGTATGTATAATTTTCAATAAAAGTCTTGAGTAATGGTAATTTTCTCAATTTGGGAAAGAGGGCCTTATTCCCAAAGCCTCAACAACGATGATCGCACTGTAAAGAGGTCATACCGTATGTCGGATCTGCGAAATCGAATTTTTTTTTTGGCATCAATTGGATCTAGATATAGGACAAGAATTTAAGCCAAGGTTGTACACGTGTTTCTTGAAGAAACCTAAGGTTTATGGATTAGGTATAACAGATTAATGGTCACTTAAGGTTTCATGGCTAAAAAATCGCATTCTATAATACTTTTTAAATGCGTTTTTCTCGAAACTGCATGTTGAAAATCGGCTGCCACCATAGCCCAAAATCTATCAAACGAAATTCTTTGAAATTTTCATGACTTACTCAGAACATATTTCTACGGTCGGCAAATTAGGATAATTGCCATTCATCCAGTAGTTTTTTTTATTCATTGAAAACACCAAAATTCACAAAAAAGAATTCAACACAGCACCAAAAATTTAGGTTTTAATATTTTTCAATGATCCTAGTTTGCGGACTGTAGTTGAGTCTGCACGTTAAAATGCCGTTTACTTTGTTTCTTTAAGATGATCGCTGCGCCCTCTAGCTTGGCGGCAGAAAAACACCTTTTTTGGAGGTGGGTGTATAAATTGGTCTGTATTTCAATAACGAACTATGCGATCGGACTGAAAAAAATTATTATGCACACTCAAGACATTAATAAATCTATGGTGAAAAATTCGTATTTGTATCTTTATCCAGTTCTTCATAAAACATTTCTAAAAAAAGCGAAAAAAACGGCCTTCGCACGGGATGACCCCCTTAACAAAGACAAACTGGTTGAAGTACAAGAAATAGATCAGCGCTCATCTCCACGTCAGAGTTCCACTCAAAACTTGCCACGAAATCGACAATGCTGTCGAGCAATTCAATTAATGCATCGTCGCAGCAGCTCAACACTCAGTACACACAGTAGTGGTAGGTTCAGGAAAATATCGTCGACAAAAATCCCACAGCTGATAAGACGGGAATGGTAAGAACATCGATCTCCGAGACTGAAGCAACAGCTCGCAAACGCTAAGAAATGTTCTGATAGCAGAAACGAAAAGTGACTTCCAGTACTTCACGAGCAGTTTCAGCTTCTATCACAGCAACGACTAATTTCTATAGAGGGCAACCTAAAAGCTGAAACGGTGCAGGCTGAGCCATCATTAAGGCTTGCCAATGGACAACTGGGCGAGGAGCGATGGCGATAAAAAGCAGTGTTTTCTTTCTGGCAGTGATCCATTTTCACCCAGATTTCCCCTTTGGCTGGGCCAGTGAACGTAACGTTCTGCAGAAAGTTAATTCGAAGAAGGCTCCTGACCTTAACAAAATTACCGGCAAAATGGTTAAATAGTTACCACCTATCGCTATCAAGTATGTCATCCAGTTACTCAATAGGATTATTCAACTCGGCTCCTTCCGACGGAGCTGGAAATGATCGCTGGTTAACAATGATTCTCAACGCTGGCAAGGATTAAACGCTAGCAAGCTCATATTAGCCAATCCGTTTGCTATTCACAGCTTCAAAGCCTTTCGAGAGCCTCCTCCTGGCAAAAATTGGACTTTTCGTTTCCGACGAAAAAGTAAATCCCCCCGAGATCAATTTGTCTTCCGCAAAAACATAGCATTAAACAGGAAGTATTATTCTGTGGTGTTCCTGGAAGTAGCGCAGGCATTTGATAGATTATGGCACGAAGATCTGGTAAACCAAATTAAGGAACTGCTTCCCGCTAATTTTCACAAGATTCTTAAATCCTATCTAATTGGGCGGAAGTTTAGAATTCGGTACAAAAGTTTTACCGTGCGAATATAAATTTGCTTGCGGTTTAATGCAAAAAAGAAAGAACAACTCAACCTTTGGTGGGATTTTAGATTTATTAGCTAAATGTACATAAAAGCTCTATTGTAGCTTAACACCAACTGAATTCTAACTGTCATTTGCTCTTATTTTACCTTGATTGATAATGCTGATATTTCAGCAACAACTTAAGACTCACTTAATGTATTATTATTGAGAAAGGGCGAGAGAGCGTTAATTGCATTCTTTGTAATTTTGACATATACCATTCATTTCAATTGGGTCGCCAGGTAAATGACCGCTATGGGTTGCAGTATCATATGTTACTCGCGTGACCAAAATATCAATGCTGGAGTACCGCAAGGAAGTGTACCAGGACCGATGCAGTACTTTATCTCATCTACGGATGATACTTCAGTTTCTGGACATCCATGTCGAATCTCGATTAGCATCTTGGCTCTTACAGCGACATTGAAATCGGATCGAGGAATGGCTGACCACCTGGAAGATCAAAGTCAATGGGTCGAAATGCATTCATATAATATTCACACTCCATCGGGAAATCTGCCCTCCAATCAACTTAAATGGGGCCCAAATTTCCCAATCTAGTGGTGCCAAATACCTGGGATTGCACTTGGATAAACGGCTTACATGCTTAAGGAGCATTGAAGTCAAGAAGTAACAGCGGTCTATACTCAATTTGGAGTACAAAGTCCTTTTGTCATAAAACCTATCACGACGTATGGGATCCAGTTATGGGGTTCTGCGAGAATACTTAATATAGAGCTATTGCAATGCGCTCAATCCAGAATTCTGCATACAATTACAGGGACGCCTTGGTTTCTGAAAAATATCCAGCTATACAGAGATTTCCAGATACAGTGTGGAATTGCCGCCTATAAGCTTCACTAATAAAAGAAAATAGTTAAAAAAAAAGAAAATATAGAGCCACTGCTTCAACCTCTGATGTAAGAAACTTCAACTTTAGTAAATCAGAGAAGCACCCATTCAAATGAAACACCTCTGGATTATTTTAATAGCAATAAACTTTATTATCGTATTCATCATTCATCGCTTCAAAGGACGAAAACTGCCAATTACAGAAACAAAACTTATTCCTCTTACTCAAATGTTTGTTACAGCTGGAAATCATCCTCTCTTTATGACTAATCCATAATTATACGAATAAATATAAGTCTTCCTTATCACTACATATATTTTAATAAAATGGAAATAAAAAAGAAATAATATATATTATTAAATATTTGCAAAGGTGGAGGCATTAAGAGGGTAGAAAACGTTTAAATTAAAAGTAGCGCAATGGAGGGTAGATTAAGAAAAAAGTCGTGCAGGGGACACATTACATCCTACCGATAATAGTAATCATAAAATTAGAGATATAAGGAAACTTTTTTTACTTTTCTTGTTAACAATGCGGAGATACAGGGCGGCGTGTTGTGAGGCGCACGCCCGCCACTGTACCTCTGTAACTCCATTTAAAAAATAGATTATGCAATTGCGAAATTGCTCTCGGATAACATCAACAACAATAGTTGCTCTGCGCGAAGTAAGTATCAGTTTATACAGAAAACGGATCGATATGAGCCCGGCGATCAATTCCCGTTAGCAGCAGTGGTTTGTGTAGAGAAGGTGACTGAAAGCAGGTAGCACTACGTTTACTTTGTTAAAGGAATGTACCATATTTGTTACAGTAGATTCCTTGGCCCGGTAAGCGTCCGCGTCGCATGCCTTACACGAGTCCTAGTTGTACACAAGCTGGACCCATGCAGCTCTGCCGGCCGCTGGGCCAATCCATAGGAATAGTCACAGCAGACCCGACCTGCGCATGGGAAGCGAGTGTTTGTGATTTGTGCGACGAATGCAAGACATGCGACGCTGAGTCGGCGGACGCTTAACCCGTTTCATTTCTTTATATTAAGTTCAACTGTCATTTATATAACTCGAATATTTGTCTACAACATTAAATCTTCTTATCATCATCATTATCGCCATCATTACACCCGTCCGCCGAGCCGTAGTTTTCGCAGTCGGACGACAGCTTTCGACGATAGCGATAATGACGGCAACGCGACAAACAACGATAATTAACATTGAAGATTCGCGTTAGAATAACAGTAAATACCCTTAGCTAACAAATAATACCCTGATCGATACCTAAATTTCCTGAGGACTTGGAGACGGACGTCCGGCCCGAATGCCGGCATCCGGGACCGCCACAGGTCAGGCAGAAAACGCAAGTGCTCTTGTAACTGTTGCTATTATTACTACTATTACTACTATTGTGGTTACTACTACTATCGACAACGCGGTAGTCGCTGTCGTTTTCGTTGATATGAGGCTTCTCTAGTTTGCCCGTCGTCGACGCAGTCGATAACATGGATGGCGGTGGTGTTGAGGGCAACGGTGGGACTCCTGATGCGTTCGACTCCTCGCTCTCCAGCTGGAACTTCTTCACGAGCGCTTTCACGCTCCGTGTCGTTTCGGGCGGCGTTTTGCGGATTACTTTTGGTGTGGTAGGCGCATCGGGGAATATGCAAATTGTTGCTGTTGTGACCGCGGTCGGGGTGGATCCATTTGTGGGACTTCGGATCTTCTCAATGCAGCTACGAACGTAGTCTACGGGCTCGTGGGCTCCATTCGTTGTGGTGTGATAGTGCTTCAAGGATGCAGTGCCGTTGCAGCTCTCAATATTTACATATTTGGCACTGTTGCTTGTCGACAATTTCGTTGACACAGAGGAGGATAGTTTCGATTGTGCGCTTATTTTACTACTCAACTCATGAGTGGTTCCATACTTTTGTAGGGAAGATAGTCTTATGTTGCTCGTCGATAGTACATTTGTTGAATTTACTAGAAAGTTCTCTTTGTCGTGCTCATTGCTGCTGCAGTCATCCGATACAGTACTACTGCTGCTGTTATTCGTGAGCCGGCTGGACGGAGAGGTGCTCCGGTACTTGTAGCGACTTCTATTTGTGTCGATATTCAGTTCTGTTGATTTGATGTTGTAGCGATCGCTAGCACAGCCATTTGTTGTTGTTGTCGTTGTCGATGGTGATTTGTATTCATTCGAGCGATAGTCATCGCCTGATTTGTTTTTCTTCTTTATATCTACAGTCTCAAAGTCTAGATCCTTTCCTGAATCGTATCGTCTAGGATGGTCTGTGCTGTTCCGGGAAACGCTGAGAAATGTACTGCTCATTGGCGATTCATCCTTAAGCCAGATATGTTCCAGGCACTGAATGGCGTTGAGACGGTCTCTGCAAAAGGAAGATTATTCAACATGAATAAAAGCCAATGAGAATGCTAGAAATGTTAAAATAATTTTTATTTCAGACAGAAGAGGAGGCAGACAAGGGTTTGCCTTTAGGTTTATCAAGTGTAATGATATTGACACTACAGCATCTAGAAGTGAAACAGGGGAAAATGAACATATAAAAGCAAAAATCAACAACTAAAAAATTAAACAGTTAAAATATCGCCAATGCCAATCCCAACCCGCAGTTGTAAAAGAAGAGATGTGTAGATTCAGTCTGAATGGGTATAGGCCACCTCAGCGTCTCAAGGAGTAGGTGAAGGATTTGCAAGATTTTTGTGGCGACGCAAATTCCTCACTGAGTTAGGTAGGTAGGTAGGTATGAGTGGCTACTTCGGGGGGAGCCCATGACCATGACTACTGTGGAAAGGGCAAGGGAAGCAGAATGACCTAGTTCAGATCTTTAAAGCTAGACTGTATCGTTTATTAAGGATAGTAGCTCCCGCACCCTACCAACCGAGACTTCCTGGATGGCCCCAAAGAAATGTTTACCTAGTGCCCGTAGACTAGCTCTTGCTAGACCTGAGCAATCTCAAGGGAAGAGCTTGAGGGATTCGCAAATTAGACAATGTGAATTGGAGGGGATACCAAATGTGGCAGCGTGGTCTCCGATAGGCCAATCCTCCTCGACTTGGCGCAAATGGTGAGCCTTCACCATGTGAAGTCAGCGGTTGTTAAGTAATGCGGATAGTTTCCATCTTTCACAGTTGTTATCGGGACACTGAATCCACGTTCTTATGACTGGCAACCCAAAGGGTGATTCTAAACGTACCACCCAGCCTCAAAAATAAAAAGAGGAAAACATCAAAGGAATCTCAGCATCGAGTAGAGAAATTAACTGTCGAATTCCGCAAAGTTAATCGCAAAAATATCCGCACTACGTGTGGTACGAAGAGCATTGGGGAAATGATATCCGAGGAGGCAGGTTAACTCCCTTACCTTGAGAGAGTGCAAACTCGAGAAGGATAGTCGACAACGGCAAAATTCTTTTTTTAAAAAAGAGGATCGGTTGAATTCGCGTTTTACAGTCCCAAGGACAAAGCAGTCACAGTTGCGAAAGAGAGACCAAATTATAGAGCAATATTCGAGGAAGTTTCCAAAGAGATAGCTGAAAAGTATCAAGGAGGGCTGCATTGAGATAAATTCGAAAGACGAACCAAGGATGATAGAGGTGGTTCATCAAAAGAATAGGAAAAGACTGTCGGAGTCAACAATGAAGAAAGGTGAATAATAAAAAAAATAAGAATAAATAGGGCTCCCAGTATAGAGCCTTGGGGAACTCTAGGGAGAAAGAGAGAAACCCCTCCTTTCTCTTTCGAACAATCATTTAAAAATAGGAGGCAAGCCATTGATAAAAGGAAATCGAGTATAACAAATTTGATTGGAGGATGTTGTAGTTGACGAAATCAAAATCAACTGGCTAAATATCGAAACGAAATTGTTAAACTTAAGAAAACTGGGAGCAGTAGATCGATGTTCCATATAGGCATGTTACTCTTTTGCTATGTGATAACCAGAATACACGATCAACGAGTCGTTGATGTATTTCCCGAGGATTTTAAACAGGAAAGGATTGAAAAGCCCTAGTAGGATGATCAGGACCTCTTTCCAAAGGTCTGGGAAGTGCCATTCTTCATGACTTTTACTGAAAACAATGAATACAGGAAATGAGATGTATTATTTACAGTTGACTAGGGAATGGTTAGCTTTCGATATTAGTGTCAAGTTTATCAATCCGAAACTCAATCAAGAAAGATATAAGGAGATGAACGGTAACTGACTCTGGACAATCCGCAAATAGAAGAGGACAATCTGCGAATAGACAGAGGGCGAGAAGATAAACAATTCTCAAAACGAATATTTCAGCCATGGCCAGCTTTGGTCAGCAAGGCGGATTTGCGCTCAATATAATTCGTAGGCATGTCGTGTTTTACGAATTATATAAAGGAGCATTCAACATCTGCGAGCCGCTACGGTCACGCTGCTCCCAGGGCAGAGGTGAGGCAGCGTCTGACGATTTGCCTCTGTCCTGGTAAGAAACCGTAAAGCCGCCGTCGCTTCACTTTTTTTAAAAAAGTTTGGGTGCAAGCCCAGCGAGGGGTCCGTGGACCAGAAAAGAAGGAGTAAGTTGCTCCTCAATTGGTCCGGTCCTGCATTAAGTTGATGCGGACTTAGGACCCCTCTTCATTCTCAAAACGGATAAAAAGGAATTTTGTGTGTTAATAAAGCATTGCTTTTTGGCGAAAAAAAAATATTCGGTCGCAAGAGCCTGTTCCCGACGAACACATCTAAAAAATTCCACAAAATAATTTTGGATGACCCCAAAGTGAAGTTGATCGAGATAGCTGAGGCTCTACAGATATCAAAGGAACGTGTTGGACATATCGTACATGAATGTTTGGATATGTGAAAGCTCTGTTCAAAGTGAATGCCGCGCGGGCTCACAATCAACCAAGAACAACAATGAGTTCACGATTCTGAGCAGTGTTTGAAGCTCTTCCTCCATATGAATTTGTGCGTCCGTGGACCAAGAAAGAGGGAGTAAGTTGCTCCCCATTTGCTCCGGTCCCGCATTAAGTTGATGCGGACTTAGGACCCCATCATTCTCAAAACAAATATGTACATTGATATTTAAAAAAAAAAAATCTGAGAACCTGCAGGGTTATAATGAGGGTAGGCATCGCGAACGTCTTATTTCAAAGAAAAAATACTTGATGGAACGTGCTCTCGAATAATGGAGAACAATTCCATCCGAATATATCCAATGTTTGGTCAATGTCCGGATGGCTCAAGTGGTTAGAGCGCTGTGCTGTCATAGCGGAAGGTCGCGGTTCAAATCTCACTGGTGGCAGAGGGGTTTGTTAGCGTGACTGGATGTCGCATACCAGTCGACTCAGCCGTAAATGAGTACCTGAGTAAAATCAGGATAATAATCTCGGGCATTTATTTAACGGGGCCATTCTCAGAAACTGCCCAACCGAAAAATCTGAAAAAAATGAAGAAATTGTCACTTTATGGTGGCTAGGCTTCGAAATACCCTCCATACCGATATCCCTTCAAATAAAGTATATTATTATAGAACCCCCCTTAAGTTCATCCTAGCACCACCAATTTTGCAGCAATATAGACAATAGTATAGAGCTTGATCGTGCCAAGTTTGGTGGAAATCCCACTATTACTAACAAAGTTATAATAGATCAATGTTGTTACTTCTTTGAAAATTCAAGATTTTGAATGACAATATTACCCGAAAGTGGATATTTTCACATAATATATGCGTATATTACGTGTCCTTACAAAGGAAATACACAAAACCTTTCATACCTGAATTGTTTCAGTTTTTAATGTCATTATTACGATTTTGTGGCACTGTCCGGATTTCAATTTTGCATACGAAAATAGAATTTCTTTTGATTTTCGCCCTCAACAAGGTTTTTATTTTATCCTTTTTCGTGAGTTTGTTTTGTATTGTATCCAACGGACGTTCGTAACGTAAGCCTCCTAACCAGATTTTCAAATATATGAATAGCATCATATGAAAAATAATTTCGGAGGATATCATTTCTTCTAATTCCCACAAAAAAGATCGTCCTCAATAAGTGAAAAATTTAAGTTAATTTAAACCACGATGAGGTCATGATCGCCAAATTAGTACCACAAAGGCCACCATAAGAATAATTACGATCGGAGCGATCATACAGGAACAAATAGGTAGCATTAAGGCAATCAATACCTTAAACTATATAAATCATAAAACAAACCTTGAAATATAAATTTACTTAAGTATCATCGATCGGCAACAGAACACTGTCCGTTCGGGAATAATTGACAGTTATACAAGCTAACATGGGCCCATTGTGTGAGCGAGAAAACTTTCACACGAACCAAATAAGAAGCGCACCTGAAACACCTTCCTTGACATGAATAAGGCAATTAAAATGACTAACCAAAGTATGTAGCAATCAAAATCAATTTCCTGCCAAGCAGAACTCATTGAGCATACCCGATTCAGGTACAATGACTTTTCAATATTTCCATCAACACACACTCTAACTGTAACGCAATACCAAAACTGAATGCAAATTTAATTGAATTTGTCATTTACACCAAATACGGACTAAACAAAATCATTATTATTGTTTTTAAGCCGTTTTCCTTATTTTCTTATGTAAAAATGCGGTGTCAAAGCAAGGCTGTGGGTTGTTTTCATGACGAATAACTACACTTTACTGATATCTTATGAATTATTCAAAAATCAGTGTCATAGCTCACCTCAAAATAATCCACATTTTGCAAACCACGTGTAGCGGGTTGAACACATAAATCTTGGAGACTCTTAGTGAAATACTAACTTGGAAATCAAAGGACAGTTCTAATAAATTATCGGATAAAACCGTGTGAAATGCTCGTAAATTGTTTCTATGATTTAGAAAGGAAAACAATTCAAGGCAGTGCGAATTTAGACTGTAGGCTAAAATGGAAAATAGTTCCCGGGACTGATTGTAATCTTTCACATATAACAAAAGAATTTAAATGAACTTTGAGCCACTTCGTATTTGGAGAATTCCATGCTGAGCCACTTTTCGCAGCAGCTAGAAAAGGTTCGTTGGAATTTGTGACAATTCGAGGTATCCAAATGTGACTTCGAATTAGAATATAGATACAGACGCAACTGTGCAACCCAGTTTGAAGCCAATTATAAAGATTCAAACGTAACAAGCTCAACGGCTCATTGGAAGGAAAAACCATCCAATTGTCCACGCGAGAAGATCCAATTTACCATTTTTGTATCTGTTGGATTTTAGTTTATTGCAAAATATTATTTTCAATCAATTTAAGCTTTTAATGGGATCCATATTTCTGTCTTCTAAAGCGAAATCCATAATATATACTTTACTTACTCTGGTTTAATTCTAAGTGTGCTCTTGATAAAATCAATGGCTCCCTGTGAAACGTCCTTAAACAATTCATCTGGAAATGTTAGCGAGCATTGTGATATATTCAAAAATGTCTCTTGTTTTGTGTCGCCGCCAAATGGAGTGCATCCTGTTAATAATACATAGGCCAATACACCAACGGACCAGATATCAGTTTGTAATGATAGCGGATCGTATTGTAGAACTTCGGGGGCAACGTAGTCGGGCGTACCAAGAATTTCACGAATTTTACTGCCATTCTCAATAACACGTGAGATGCCGAAATCACAGAGCTTGAGACCATCTGAAATTGAAGAAAAAAATATATTTTTAGTTTCATTGCAAATAAATTTATATTACTTAATTTAGTTTCATACTAATTCCAAATATATGTTATTTGCTGTGCTGAACAGCCGAGCGAAGAGTTTTCCACAAAACTATTGAAGAATATCCTACCTACTCATGAGCATTGCAAGCAATTTATCCCAATTAATTGGGCATGAAATCAGAGCTTGCTTTGAGACTTTTAAGGTTCACTTCTTTGAAAAGACCGAATTAAGTCATTGGAGTGAAAAGATGGATGGAAAGGTGACTTGAAAGACCAGAGGAATGTTTCTTCCTTTACAGTGATTAGATGGTGATCCGCCCTCCATTCTATGATAGCAATTATTTACCTGTTTCCTAATGAGTTTCAATGAAAATGAAATGTTTTCATCTTTTAATGACTTCTTCGGTCTACGCTTCAACGTCTCTTCCGGTATGGGAAACTATCTCACAATTTAGGTAAAAAGGTTTAGATTGTTCCAATGTATGTAAATGTTTTTGAGAAAGCTTCGAATAGCTTCTTTATAGTCAGATGCAGTTCATTTTATATATTTTTCCAGCATAATCTTCCTGTTTGATGGTCGATTTTACATTTTTTATATGTTCGAAAAGGAAAAAAAAACTGTCGATCCAAACAAATTAATGACCCAAAGCATAATATTATAAAAACTTTTTTAAAAATGTTAACTCTTACAAAAATTCGTCTAACTTCTCTTTCCTCTTTCGAATTTTAGGCATATTTATTGCTAACTTGGCTGGTAACCGAAAAGAATTTAAGATGGTATGATTTGTGGGACACTTCGACAAAACAAAAGGTGGAAAAATCACAGAACGAATCCAATTTTGAAATTCCCTCACAAATTCACCAACAGATCGTTTATTAAAAAACTGGTACTCGAGATGGTAATAGATTGCCAAACTCTTACCTTACAGCGGTCGACTTTTGTAGAATTTGACCAATTTCTCAAGTTATAAATTATAAGAAATAGAGCAAAATGGAACGAATTTCATGGCTATCTCTTCGATATCGAAGTAGAACCAAGCGACCCAAAAACAATTGAGGATGGAGCGTCGACTGTGGTTAGACGATTAATCAAAAGTGGTATTCAGCAACGAAAGTGAAATTTTAATTGATTTATTAAATTCAAAATACGTTCTGGTGGCCAACAGTGAAACCCCGGTACCAAATTCTTACTGCCAAACATAGTGAAGGGAACATGATGGCGTAGAGTTAGTATTGCTTCACGCCTTCCAATGGTGTATTCGCTCTCATTGAGGACTCTTGGATGAAGATAAATAATAAATCTTAATAACATTTTGTTTTTCATGAATAAAATAATTTCAAACCACATTGGCAGATCCTTGAGTACTGGCCTGAAACGGATATCGGCATATCACCAGTAGACATTGATTGTATCCAGTCGAAGAATGATACTTGCCGATTTACATATAAGACGCAGAAAGCTACCAGAGACAGATTGCAAGAGCCGGTATCAGAGAATCTACACGTTTTATGTCGTCAAGATGGCCCAGGCAAACTTAATCGCTTTTAATGTTCTAACTTGGATGTCGCTGATACAGTAGAATCTACGAGAACTTTTATAGCTCTTGCACGTGCTGTGACTACGACCCAGACGGTCTTCTTAAGTGGACTGTTCCATTCCTGGTAAGTTCGTTCAGTAAAGTTCTCATAACCGTTCCTCTCCATTTTTCAATGTCGTAGCCATGAACCCATTTCCGACTCCCCAGAATGGCTCTGGCCCGTATAGCGACATCGCTACTCCTTTCCTGGCCAGCTCGTCCCTGCCCCATTGCCTTCTAACTCACTGTGGCCTGGTACTTAGAGAATCCAGACTTTATTGAACAAGACAAGCATGTTCAGTCTGTTAAGGCATTCCCATAGCACTTTGCAATTTACCTGGTAGGACCTTAGTGCCTTGCCGCTTAGCCGCTTGCCGCAATGCTCTGCACCCTTTCCTTTCGTTTTGAGGTTGAAGGAGGCACATCTGTCTATGGCGTATATTTCCACCTGAAATATGCTGATATACTTATCCCATTGGTTCAAAGTGTGCTTTCCTTCGACCAATCACTCCGGCGACTCCTCCCTCTGCCATAAGGGATCCGTTAATGCATCAGATAATCAGTTGCTGGTTCAAACCGTATTTCATTACCACACTCTCCCAGTTTGCCCTGTTGCTTCAACATGTTTCTTATCGGAAGAAACCTTGATTTCATGTTATCCTTTGGTATCAGTAATTCGAGATGCCGCCTAGAAAGAGTATCAATCTTCCTTCAATTTACGCAGCTCCTAACTCAACTAACCTATATAATAATGGTAGGTTGGTATCAATAGCCGCTCCTAGGAGTCAAATTTACACTGTGGTGTGCCGTTTTGATGCCACAAACTCCTAAGACCTAATACGAGCAAGGAGTCCAACCGAGTCAGATCTTAAGAGCCAGCCCGTGACATTGACTCAGACCTTGCACTTCGAAATCTCCTTTAGGCCCACAAAAAAAGGTTACCTAGTGTCCGTAGCTTGGCTCTACCTAGAGCTAGGCAATCGCAAAATAAGTGACTGAGGATTTAAACAATAGCATACAAATTTTCAATCAAGGGACTGTGAACTGAACCGTGCTCCGGAAATTTCAATTTCCCGACGTTTTGTACTTTTCACTAGATTGGAACAAGTTTTGAGGAATACTATATTTTGGGTAGTTTTATATTGGAGATGTATATAGTGTTTTTGTCCATCTTATTCTTTGGCAAAGGGTGAACCCCCCTTCAGAAGCGGGATCGTTCTTCTGGATCGGTTGCGCCATTTTGATCTGTCGAAGATCTGATCTAGATGCAGTAGCGAGGGTTTCGGATCATGGTTTTGGTCGTTTCCCATCGAATTCGATGTTCGAACCACTCTTGGCAAGTGAATTCTCGTTAGCGCAAATTACGAAACCATACCATCAATCGCGAATCTCATTACGGATGTGACCATGACGTGTTACGCCACTGGTTCAACGCAAAATCTTTGTCTCCATTATCACGAGGCGCCGTTCATTGTTTCTTATATTCGGCCAACACTAAGAATAATAGATGACGACAGGGCGGACGACACTACGTCCATCACAAAGAACGTCAGTTGGGGAACACCACTTCATCCAGGTTGCGCTAATGCATGAAGCAATTTCATTAAGCAGTCCACCATTGATTGATAACATTAATCCGAGATAATTGAACCTCCCTCTCTTGATGAACACCGACAGAGACACGAACCGATTTTGATATGCCCTCTACACTTCGAACTTTACTTTTCGGATGTTGGTAGAGCAGCTTAACCCAGCGCACGAGTTCTTCCATGAAATCCGTTAATCCAAACCTGCCACTATTCGTAAATCAAATTAAGATATACCTCCTCCTCAGTCATTTTTGCAATGTCATCTGGCAGTGATCCTATTCTAAACAAAGCAAATCAATCCCAAATCATCCAAGAGCCTCACCTCATTTTGCAATCTTAATAATTTAATGAATAGTAACGGCATACGGGAATATGATCAGAAATAAATTATGACAACTTTTGCACTCTTGAAGCCATAGAATGTTCCAGCCGTCAACAGTCTTGTCCGATTTACCAGAGAATGAGCCTTTGCATTGTTTTATTTCGGTTTTAACTTTTTCAGAAAGGATTCATCGGCATACTGGCTTCCTTCTTGTTTAACTTATTTGTTTTTTTTTTCCGACGCTCTGTTTCAATAGTTACCCAGAAACTGCTTACTTTGCTTAGCGTCTGTGAAATTTAGTTGATTTGAAAGACCCGTTTTCTCCAGACATTACCATTTTTTTATTTATCATGTGAACTACTACGGAATAGAATACCTAGGTGCAGAGTTGTACAAAGGATCCGCCGAAACTAGGGTAAATATCATGCAGGCCCGCTTAAAATTGCAAAATTGTTTTGTTCACTTTTTTCCATTGCGGGCCCGTGAGATAAATCCCTCCCCTCTCCTCAAGAAGAAATCATATATATATATTATATTGAGCTGACAGAAAAAGAGAGGCCAACCATTTTCCTGAACTGAATTCAATTTGGTAAATATGTTACTCGCAGTGATGAATAGTCAATAACCATATAAAACTTTATTTTTTTTTTCGTTCAGGAAAGCTCAGTGTATTCATAACTGTTTAATAGTTGTAAATTTGAATCTTTGCCTAATGATTATATTAAAGATGATTAAAATACATATTGCTAAGCCAAATTAAGGATGGTCCTACAATTATGAAAAGTACTTCACGTCCATTGTTTCTAGTTAGACTTTCAAGCGAACCTAGTATTCATCAATGATTTTTTTTTCCAAACATTTTTAATCTTCATTTTCAATTTTCCCGATTTTTTAACTTTCCAAAATTAAAAGGAGTGGGATTCGACTTCGTCCCTCTGCTGAAAGTCAGAAAAATGCTGGAAATATCTCCGGGAAAACCTGAATGGTTTGACTGTCTCAGTACAGGATAGCGTAAGTGATCAGGGATTTGCAGAAATCAATGAAAAGCATTGAGAGAAAAAAGGGAAGTGGTTTGAATGTACGTAATGGGCATATCTCATTTACCTGCAAACGCATTTTCAATAAAGGAAGGTGTGTAGGTATCGGTAAGAACTCCAACGACCCCAGTTAGCACAAGGGTGCGCCGTTTTGGTACCACAATTCCTAAAAAAAATGACTGCTGTGGGAAGGAAAACAGGAGCAGAATCTATTTAGCGCAGATCTTGGGAGCTAGCCTGTCCGTCGGCCTGCTCATTTCTCTCTATGTTACTATGAGATGGCACATAAAATGATTGACCAGACTGTTCAGCGCATCTCTGCACTACCTCATCAGTCAACTCGAGTACAATGGGCCAACACGGCTCGAGTGCTCAGAAGCTGTAGCTTCTCCCCCACCACACACACCCTACCAGTCTGAAGGATATAACCACTAAGTACAAAGCCTTAACAACCGCTTGGCTATGCTATGCTCGGAGCCCGGGTCATGTCCCAGTCTTTGATATATCTCCAGAATCGTCACTATGAAATACACTAGCGGCTACATTGTGCGTATTCGAAAATATGTGTTACAACCTCGCAACACATCGCCGGTCTTCCACTCTATCTTGATAACAAAGCCTACAGCAAAATTCCTCTTAACTCTCGGCTTACGAGTGGGGTAGCCGGTTCGGAATACCCAACCCCAAGGTGCTTCATACAGAATGTTACTATGGCCATAGGGGTTCACTGCCCAACATCCAAATTGACGGAATCTAAGAAAAGAAATAATACAGAAATCGTAGTTGATGGATGCGATAATTTTGCCGATCAATTTTTATCAATTATGAGCAAAGGATGTTTCTTAGCTAACAATTTCTTTTTCTGCAGGTAACGTTTTTTCGAGAGCCAATAATCCTCTTCTGCAGTTTTACAGGATTAAATAGCAACAAATAAAAAAGGAAAATCTTCTACGGGCAATCCTCTCAATTGAAAGTGAAATAATCGGACAAAGATTGGCTCATAAATCAAAGCAAATTCCTTACTATGATGAAGGGATCGCGTTTCGATGAGTTTACGAATAAAAGAAAGGGAGTACACTGTCCGAACTATTCGGAACCTTCGTTGGTGACAGCCCGAAGGGGCCAGAGAATGTTTGCATCGTAAATACGACAATGGGGGCAGAATTGTTAACAGAGTCTTGCCAAAAACGTATCGACGATATTTTCCACGCCAAGACCACTTGTCATAAAGCAAGAAAAATCAACATCCCTTTTAATGAGAATACATTCAAAATATTAGAGAAAAATGGGAAATGCCTCGATAAAAGTCAAATCGAGAGTACGAGATGTCTTTTAAACATGAAGACTAACAAATGAAGTACGAATAATTTAACGGTTCATGTTATTTGACATAACCAATCGACCTCACATTGACAACCTCCCGCATGAACTAAGTGATTAGTGATTTTTTCTCAAACGTGAGCTTAGACCCAAATAGATAAAGGCAAAAATTCTTTTTTAGAAAAGTATAAGGTCTACAAAGAAGTTCTGTCGGTTTTCACAATAGATGGCGTAGCTTGTTTTTTATTCCATTGATCCACATTTCCAACCATTCATCGGAAAGCTACTGTCAATAGGCACAAACGTCAGTATAAATTATTTAATTGAAGTGTAAACAACAATACTTTTTTCATCAACGAAAATGGCCAATTTTGTACCAAATAATGTGTTTTTGCGGGGAGTTATACTTCATTATTTCAATATGAAGAAAAAAGCAACCGAAAGTCATCGCATTTTGGTGGAAGTATATGGTGAACATGCTCTATCTGAGCGAACGTGTCAGAGATGGTTTGGACGGTTTAAAAGTGGCAATTTGGCGCGCCGGACGACCAACAATTTTTGAAGATGAAGAATTAGAGGCATTGCTCGACCAAGATCCATCGCAAACAGAAGAAGAACTTGGAAAAACACTTGGAGTCACTCAGCAAGCCATTTCCAACCGTTTAAAAGCAACGGGAATGATCCGAAAGGTCGGAAATTGGGTTCCGTATGAACTGAAGCCAAGAGACGTCGAACCCCGTTTTTTCACGTGCGAACATCTGCTCCAACGACCAGAAAGGAAGGGTTTTCTGCATTGAATAGTTACTGGCGATGAAAAGTGGATCCATTACGATAATCCCAAGCGTCGGGCAACGTAGGGATACCCCGGCCATGCCTCATCATCGACGGCCAAAGCGAATATTCATGGTGAGAAGATCATGCTGTGTATAAGGTGGGACCAGCTGGGTGTGGTATACTATGAGCTGCTAAAACCGAACGAAACGGTCACGGGCAAACTCTACCGACGTCAAATGATGCGTTTGAGCCGCGAACTCAAGAAATAACGGCCGCAATACCAGCAAAGGCATGATAAAGTTATTTTGCAACATGACAATGCTCGTCCACATGTTGCACAGCCCGTTAAGGGGGTCATCCCGTGTGTCGGGTTGGAGAAATCGATTTTTTTTTTTTGCATGAATTGTATCTATATATAGTGGAGAATATGTGGGCAAAGGGATTTTCCGATATTCCGAGTCCTTCAGAAATTACAGGGTTAAACAGGTAAGAAGTTTGCAGCCGCGGCTACAGTACTCCATGAGAAAGAGCATCGAATCTTTATTTACCTGTTAGTTTTTTACCTGAGCCTTATAAATTTGAACACAGGTATAAATATAAAAAGATGAAAAACCAATCAATTGTCTAAACTTATTTGCTGTTTGGAGTAAAAAGGATAGTCCAGTCTAGAGTGAGCACTGAAAGGCGTTCAAGTTATACTCAGTTATATTTTGTTGTAAGTATTGTGCTGTTTGTGTGTTCAGTGATTTTTTTAAATGGATCGTACGAAGGGAGATCGCTTTAACGTTCAACGTCATGCTCCCACTAAAAAACGAGTATTTCATCGGAATCGATAGTTATCAGAGAAGAAAAAGGACTTCGCATCAACATCAGCAAAGAAAGTTTTAGCAAGCATGAACATAGATATTCCAATTGCGACAAGTTTTGTATATTGTATATTGGATTTTGCTGGAGTTTTCTTCGGTATTTCTCCAAATTTCTGCAAATAATAAAATATACGTAGTAGTAAAAAAGGAATACGTAGGACATGTCGAGAAAAAAATGGGAACGCGGCTTAGAAATGCAAAGAAGAATCACAAAGGTATTGGTGGAAAAGGGGCTGGAAAACTTACTGATAAGGACCTCACTACATTTTCTGGGCTAGCTATTCGTCGACACGCAAATTCGGTAGAAGGAATGAAGCAAGAAATTTTGGCAACTTTCTTCCATAAATGTTCTACAGACGAAAATCCTCAGCATCAAAATCGTCCAGCAGGCGAGGACAGTTGGTGCAAATGGCGCAAAGCGGAAGCTAAAGAAGAACTGGATAGTTTTCACCACGAGAAGGCACCTTTGACTGAAGAAGTTCAAACAGTCATCAAACCAATCTACGAAGATTTGTCACAAGATGATCTGTTGAACAGATGTTTAGGAGCAGAGACCCAGAATAACAATGAGTCGTTAAATGCATTGATCTGGACTTTTGCTCTTAAACACCTTCATTCTGAGGCCAAGGTCGTGGAAATAGCCACTTTTCTGGCTTTAATTATTTTCAATGAAGGATTCAATGGCATTCTCAAAATCCTAGTGACAAAGGGATGTCAAGTTGGTCACATATGTCAGGTTTATGCCGACCGCCGTAATGAAGCGCGAATTTGGCGGTCCGAACGACGATCGACTAACCTCGCTGAAAGAGCCACAATTGACACCAGAGAGCAACAATCGGCCTTCCAAGACTTTTTTGAAGAAACGGAGGGTGCTCTCTATGGATCAGGTATAGTAGATTAATGGTGAGCTAAAATTTTGCTGTTGATAATCACATTTAAATTTTCAAATGCGTTTTTCTCGAAACTGCATCTTGAAAATCGGCTGCCACCATAGCTCAAAATCTATCCAACCGAAATCTTTGAAATTTTCACGGCTTCTTTAGTACATATTTCTACGGTCCGCAAACTAGGATATTTGCAATCGGATGGGTAGTTTTTTTTTATTCATAAAAAAAGCCGTAAAAAAACACCAAAATCCAAAAAATTAAGTTTGAAAGCCCACCAAAAATTTACCTTTTAATATTTTCTAATTATCCTAGTTTGCGGACCGTAGAATATTGTCCACATTAAAATGCCGTTTAGTTTTTTTACCTCAGATGAGCACAGCGCCCTCCAGCGTGGCAGCAGAAAAACACCTTTTTTTGGAGATGGGTGCATAAATTAACACCTATTCCGAAAATTAGCTACTAAATCAAGCTGAAAAATTTATCACATATACTAGAGATATCAATAAATATATGGTGAAAAAATCACGTTTCTATCTTTATCTAGTCCTTCAAAATAATTTTTCAAAAAAAGGCAAAAAAAACGGCGTTCACACGGGATGACCCCCTTAAAACATATCTAGAAACGTTGAAATGGGAAGTCCTACCCCACCCGCTGTACTCTCCAGACATTGCTCCTTCTGATTACCATTTGTTCCGGTCGATGCAGCGTGGCTTGGCTGACCAGCACTTCTCCAATTACGACGAACTAAAAAAATGGCTCGATGAGTGGATAGCGGCCAAGCAGGCCAATTTTTGGCGGGATGGTATCTATGAATTGTCTGAAAGATGAAAGAAAGTTGTGGCTAGCGATGGGCAATACTTTGAACAATGAATGTATAACCAATTTTTCACAATAAAGCTTCAAATTTAAAGAAAAAACCGACAGAACTTATTTGTAGGCCTTATATTTATTTTCCCAATCTTTCGCCAAGTTGCCTCGATATCATCAGAGATGATTTGGATTAGGCTCAGGTGTGTGAAACTTGAAATTTACGAGTGACCGGCTGTTTTCCAAGAAATAGACTATTAGTGTAGTTGCTTGTTTTTAAGGTTTTATGTAAACACAAAACCTTAATAAAATCGGTTTACTGTCTGTCTGTCTGTCCGTCACACGCATTTTTCTCGGAGACGATTATAGCGATTGACACCAAATTTAGTAGAAAGGTGGGAACTATGGACGCTCACGCATACAGTGAGTTACATCCTTTTACGTTGAATTGAATGCAAAAGGGGAGTGTACATTTTTTTTCATGAAATATTGACATGTAGGGTATCAAATTAAAGGTCTCGGTTAGGTTACTTTTCGAAGCCGGTCTTAGTTTTGACATTTGTTGGAAAGGTGGGGAGTGCGGGGGTTGAAAGTGACCATTTCTTTAAGGGGGCCATTCTCAGAAACTACCTAACCGAAAAATCAGAAAAAAAATCAGGAGGCACCTGGGTTCCGAAATACCTTCCATACCGATATCTGTTCAAATAAAATTAATAATAGTATATTACTATAATTTTTGGTAATTGGCTGCAAATTTATCCTAGCACCACGAAATTTTGCTGTGATGTAGGCTATAATGTGGAGCCTGGTCTTACCAAGTTTGGTAGAAATCGCACTATTACTAACAAAGTTATAATACATCAAAGTTGTTGCTCCCTTGAAAATTGAAGACTATGAATGTCAACATCACCCGAAAGTGGATACTCTCACATAATGCTACGTACTAAGAAATACACAAAACCTTTCGTACCTGAAGCGTCCAGCTTCCGGTTTCCCGATTTGTTTAAAATTCTCAAAAAAAGCGAAGAAAGAAATGGAAATACAGTAGATCCCCGATAATCCGTATGATCAAGGGACTGACGATTTGGTCGATATTTCATAGCACTATCTGAAAATTGCTATTTCAAGTCCTAACCCAAGATTTATTTCTGATGAACAACTATAATTTGATCTTCCAACTATTGGCCTCAAACAACTGTAATTAATAAGTGTCTCATGGATCTAAATGGAACAATATTTAGTATTTCATGTAAAGAAAGCAAGCAATTAGCAAAAACTTATCCTACTTACCTTCAACACGTTTTCCTGCCAATAATATATTTTGTGGTTTCAAATCTAAATGTGCTATCGAACGTTTGTGCAGGAACTGTAAAGCTTTAAGTACTTGTCTCATACAGAAGCGTGCTTGAGCTTCAGTCAGAGATCCTTCATCGTCTAAAATTGCTTGGAGCTCTCCACCTGTCGCTCTAAAAAGAAGAATAAAGGAAAACAATGAGTTCAATTACTCCTGACACTGCTAAGAAATTTCAATTATAAACCACTCATTGTTCCATTTTTAGTGGTAACGATTGAATTTTCTTTCTCCCAATCAATCAAAACAATGAAATATCAATGTAAACTTACAATTCCAAAAGAAGAGCTGTATCCGAACGACTCTCATGGACAGCATTCAACTTTACAATATTCTCCGATCCGGAACATAGCATTAGAACGGCAATTTCATGTTTGATTTCTTTATCTGATGATTGAGCACGTCGACGCCGTTTAAGGAATTTCGCAGCAAAATGTGTTCCTGAACTTTTATGAACAGCTCGTCTGACTGCTGCAAATTTACCCCTAAAAAGAAAGTTGTAATGACCATTTTAGTTTATGCTTAATTGAATTGAATCCAAAACAGTAAGATAATTTCAATAGAATGGTATCTATAATTAGAGCAACTTTCAAATTGATTTGGAAGAAAACATTGAGCTCTCTTTCCAAAAATGAAATAATTTGATGGAAGTTCTCCTAACAGAAAGGTCTTCCGCTCCTTGGGTTATTACAAAGAGTCATTCGATTCAGCAGAAAAGCGCAATTGTATACATAAACAAAAAAACTTTCAACGAAGATTCCTCGTTGAATTACAGGCACAGCAATGAGAGTTCCAGTTTCATCCACATTCTATTGTGTATTGCGTACAATTAACGCTCCTTATTTACTTTTACATAACTAAACGGTGCTAATAGCCAAATGATATTTTTCACTTGTAACAGTGAATCAACCAGTACCTTCTTTGTGATCATCGTACTGAGATTGGACGATAAATTAGACTAGAACATCGACTCTGTGCACCATGTTGAACTCTCTATTCAATTGCGAACTGCATCAATTAGCGTCGAGTTCCTAATTAAGAGCCAATAGAAAAAGTGCGCGTTTTGCGATCCCATTAGCATTCCGGGCAGTGAAGAACGACCTGCAGCTGAGTTTGATATCGTGGGAAAGTACACAAAAAGTGAGACTACACGAAAGCTACCGTGAATCGTATAAACATAGGTTTCTTCATCTTGATTGATACCCTCATGGCCATATTTCCAGCTGTTTGCAGTGATAGCAAATGCAAGTTAAAATAAGTCTAATATTTGGATTCCTCGGCAGTTTTTTCCGAAAATGGCTGAAATTATCTTCGTGGTTTAGTTGTTTTGGTCCCTTGTTTGGCTGTAAGTTTAAAATCATGATCTCTTCAGACTTTTCACAACTGAGAAATGTTGTATTTTGCGATTCAATTGGAAAGCGAGTGTATGTGCTCAGTCAAAATTTAAGAAAGCTTAGTTATGAGGTTGCACTTTAATAACTAAAATGAATGAGATTTTTATCTATGCCGTAAAATCGATCATATTTCAGGATTATCTTAAGGACAAGGACTTCTTTCTACTTCTTTTCGATTTTCAAACAGAAAAACTACACTCCACCTCTACAGCTGGAGCAATCGTATAATTTAAACTTTTCTAAAAGTAAATAAAATTCGAAATATGTAGACGTTATGGGAAAAAAACGAGCACCAGCGCCACAGTGACAAGAAAAAAGTGTACAAAAATACTTCTTGCTATTTCATTGGTAGATTTTTATCTTCTGAAGAATTCGTTGAATCTCTAATTTGAAATCTTTTTTTAGCTCTTTTGCATGAAAAAAGACTAGAATTTCATTGCCATTCATGCTTAATTGAAAGCTATCAACTTTTCAAAATCACCTACCCAATTCGAGAAAAAAAATATCAAACTGAAATGAATTTGAATGAATGGCGAAACGACCAGTTTGAAACATAAATAATATACCTGAGTTAACCTATTTCGTGTGACAAGATATTAAAATTTCAATGAATGGAAAGATGAATGAATGAACCAACTACTACGCAAATGTAAATCAGATTTTTTTCGGATCAATTAGAAGCAACGACAAATCCCCATGCCTAAAAAATAAATATGCATTCGTAAAATGAAAATTAGAGGCAAATCGCAAATTTTAATCAGTTAATTTCAAACATATAAGCATTTCCGCTTTGAAAACACGTTTCTAATCGAATAATTTGATGTGATTTGCAAATGCTGTGATATCTTCGATGGGACCTAAAATCCATGGGAACGAACGACATCTGAAAAATCGTGTGAATCAGAACGTGGACCGAATCTGAAAAGCGAGAACTTTGGTGCGGCTAGGACACTATTTACGACTGAATATCAATTTATTTTTAATTTTTAGTTTCAAATTATGCTTGGAATGCGGAAATGCTAATCAATATTAAATTAAGCGAACCAGAAACTGACAAATGCTTCTAAACTAAACGGTAACTCTTCAGCGCATGGACCATTAATACAATACTGAAATCTTAGTTGAATTGCTCATTAATGCTAATCAGAATCCTTTTGAGACCTTTTGGATTCAGTCGAAATCCTAGACAAACGTGTCCGCTGTGAATGTTCGTTTGAAAAGCCACCGAATATCATTAATCAGAATAATATATTTTGGAAAAATGATGAACTTTACAGTGTACAACTCAAAGCGAAACGAAGATACATAATCCAGATATAAAGAGGCTGAACCTATTAAGAAGTGGACTCGAAAAACATGGGTGGATATCTCAGCGTACGACCTAATCGTATGAAATGTGGTTTAAGGGGGTCATCCCATGCGAGGGCCGTTTTTTCGCTGTTTTTAGATTTTTTTTTTTTTGTGAAGAACTCGATAAAGGTACAAATGCGGATTTTTCGCCATAAGTATCTTGAGCTTACGTGGTAATTTTTTCAGCCCGATGGCATCGTTCATTATTGAAATATAAAGCAACATATACAGCAATTCCAAAAAGGTGTTTTTTTTGCCGCCACGCTAGAGGGCGCTGTGATCATCTTAAAGAAAAAATGTAAACGGCATTTGAACCACAGAGACAATTCATGTAAAAAAAATATCAATTCCCCGAATCCGGCACACGGGATGACCCCCTTAAAGCGATATTTCACTCTTCTATCCCAATCCAATATATGCCGGATCTACTGGGTATGGTGGGATAGTCTTAGACTGACCATACAACTTTGTTAATTATCAAGTCTAGTTATTGCTGCATAACGCCTACTACTACGCACTATGAGTAAAGAATCCAACAGTGACGCTTCCTAAGATCCTTTTACTTTTTCCTATTTATCTATTCCCCTATGAACATTTGGTACGTTCTGTTTTCTAGTTCAAGTTTAAGCTTAGACGTTTTCCTTACCAATCTACCTGAACTTTGGTAATACTCAAGCTCTTTCGGTAAATGCATATGAGAAAATTGATACTCAACTTCCAATTTCTGAATTTACTAATTGTCAGAATGGATCGCTGCTAGCACAATAGAATAGACTCTGCTGAGATCACTACAACCCAGGGATTGTATCCACGGTGGATCTAGCGAGAGCAGTCGAGTTTCGAAAATTGTGCATTGTGATGCCACACATATAAAAAGTGCATTAATTTGACAGAAATTAAAATGCATTAAGTGAAATAGCTACTCCTTTAGCAAATGTTGGTTAACTGAATGAAATCCTTGCTATGGAATTGATGATGGGATCAGAAAAATATGCCATCGCAATGGGAATGACATAGACCCAGTTTTTAAGGAACTCCGCTGCGGAATGCGAAATGTACTGGTCGAAATATTTTAGGACACTATTTTTTACGATATAATGTAAAGGTTGAGTTTAGCTAATCAATTTTCTGACATAAATTCCTCCTTAAAAACTAGGGATGACTTGCCAATTTTGACAACTGATATAGGAAAATTAAACCATTTCAAAGCCAGTTTCAGAATTAAAAAAAAAACTTCTTTGACTAATTTAGCAATACAGAAAAGTCGTATATTTGTAGAAAACAACATGGGACACCCATACTTGGTCAACTTTAGACTACTTTTTCTGTGGTCACCATAAAATTGGTGTAAAATATTTTCTCATGATAATAGCGATGAACAAGTCGGGAAACCGGAAGCTGGACGCTTCAGGTACGAAAGGTTTTGTGTATTTCTTAGCACGTAGCACGTAATGTATGCATATATTATGTGAGAATATTCACTTTCGGATGATATTGACATGCATAGTCTTGAATTTGCAAGGAAGCGACAACTTTGACGTATGATAACTTTGTTAGTAATAGCGCTATTTCGACCAAACTTGGTGAAATCATGCTCAATGTTATACCCTATATTATTGCGAAAATTCATGGTGCTAACATGGACTTAAGGGGGGTTTTGCAGCCAATTACTAAAAATTATGGTAATATACTATTATTAACTTTATTTGTACAGATATCAGTATGGAAGGTATTTCGGAGCCCAGGCACCATATAGTGGCAGCCTGCTGATTTTTTTCAGATTTTTCGGTTGAGTAGTTTCTGAGAATGGCCTCCTTAAAGGAATGGTCGCTTTCAACCCCCCGCACTCCCCACCTTTCCAACAAATGTCAAAACCAAGACCGGCTTCGAAAAGTACTAGCCGAGACCTTTAATTTGATACCCCACATGAGTATATTTGATGAAAAAAAAATTTACACCCCCCTTTTGCATGTATGTGTGAGCGTTCACAGTTCCCACCTTTCCACCAAATTTGGTGTCAATCGCTATAACCGTTTCTGAGAAAAATGCGTGTGACGGACAGACAGACAGACAGACGGACAGACAGACAGACGGTAAACCGATTTTAATAAGGTTTTGTGTTTACACAAAACCTTAAAAATGGACATATTGTGATAGGCTAAAAATCAGAAAATAATGGGTTGAAAGAGAACAGCCATCAACATTTGGAATGAAGCCATTGTGAAAAAACTTTTTTTCAATGATTAAACATCGAAAAATGACCGAAAATGCTTCCATAATAATGTACCATCACATACGACGAAACTGGTTCAGGAAACATTGGAAACTTTCAAATTGACCATTTATTTATTTATTAAATAAATTTATTTTTTTTTTAAATAGTTCACTTATATGAGCAGTGCTTGCCAGACAACAATCTGACCATCGTAGCGGGAACACTCATGAGCACGAAGCTGCTTCCTTTTTTATACTAGAATTCACAATATCTCACACCGAAGAAAAGAAAAACTGGTTCCCGAAATACACCATATGTGAAAACCACAAAAAAGGAAACATCTTCTGACGACAATCTATTAATGATATTCCTCGTTCACAAGCTCTTGCTTGAGCCTGATGGGAGAAGAGATGGAAGCTGTCAAATTACAAAGGTTGGTCATTTAGTCATTGGTGTTCTTTGTTTGAAATAGTATCAGGCCAGCATACGCCGATAATGCGTCGCAGACAAGTGTTCGCGAAGGCTTCGGGTTTTTAAGTGACATTGGGATCACTTTCTAAGTGCTATTCCCATATAACAACACAGAAAGAACACCAACACAAAACCGTCTCAACTTGATTTTGATGCTGAGATAACTGTATTTCCAGATTTTAGACAAGGCATCGAAAGCGCTGGTAATGCATCGGGCAACATTCATTTCGGTGCCACCGTCTGCACAGACCACGCTTGCATGCTCTGCCAATCAATGTGGATAGAGAGAGCGCGATAATCTGTCAGCTTGAGAACCTTAGTTCCGTTGCTGTTTATCTTCAGTCCAACTCTACTTGCCTCTCTCTCCTCTGATCCGGTGAGAAAGCAAACAGATGTTGTCAACGGAAGATGCCATAGTACATTGAATTCCTTCACTTCGAAAGGATGAAGATGCAACACTGGCGGACTCCGACCTAAAATTCGTCTGAGGTTTTACCTCGATACAGCACGTGATATTGTGTGTCATCATATGTCGCTCTGCTATTAGTTTCTCCAGAATGCCCCTTTTGTAGATCACGCCAGACAGACTCTCTGTTCAAGCTGTTGGAAGCTTTCTCGAAATCGATGGTGAGCAAGTGAAGCGAAGATCTAAACTTCGCACACTGTTCCAAAATGATCCAGAGGGGAAACCAGTCTACTCTCTATCGACCAAGCTTTCAAGGTGTTTTTGATGCGTTCCAGGATTATTTTAGCTATTATCTTTGCGACGGCAGGCAGCACGCAGATACCCCTTCAATTGTCACACTCAAAACGGGTGCTTTTTTTTAAATCTTAATGATTATTTCTTTTTTCGACTCTCTGGTGGTAACAGATCGGCAGACACTACAGGAGCAGCGGAAAATGACTCTATGAGGAGACTGTCGAGCCCAGCGGCTTTACTCCGTTTGAGTGCATTGATGGCGGAAATGATTTTTTTTCTGCTTGGAGAAACAGTCCGTATCCGAATATTACAGTGGCAATCATTTCATTAATGCAACCTGGATGAAGTGGCGTTCCACAACTGGTGTTCTTTGTGATTTACTGAATTTACTGCAATGTCGTCCGTCTGTCGCTCTCTATGGTTTTGAGTGTTGGCCAACTATAAAAGACAATGACCGACGTCTCGCGGTAATGGAGACGAAGGTGTTACGTTGGACTAATGGGGTCACACGTTTTGATCACATCCGAAATGAGGATATCCGCGATCGTTATGGGGTTGCACCGATCGTGGAAAAGCTGCGAGAGAGGCGTCTTCGATGGTATGGTCATGTAATTCGTACTAAGGAGAATTCATTTGCCAAGATTGGTCTGACCATCGAAGTCGGTGGTAAACGACCAAAACGCAGGCCGAAACATCGGTGGCTTGATACGCTGGATGGGGATTTAAAAGTCGCGAGATTGCACCCATATCAGGTATTCGATAGACCCAAGTGGCGAAACCGATCACGACGAGCCAACCCCCCTTGTGAACGGGAAAAAGGCTGAAGAAAAAGAATCATTTCATCCACAAGAGGCGGAACATCACCGAATGCGATACGGATAAGAACTGTGGTGAAGTCTTTCTTCCACCTCTTCAGTTGCTCATCATCGTGAATGATAAGTCGACCATTAACGTCCTTCCCAGGACGGACGAAAGATTTGCGATCATATGCAAATTCCTTCGGGAGGTGGTATACACGGCGAAGTTTCCAACAACCATTTAAGGCATTATTTACTGGAACGGGGGTCGGATGCTTCTCGAGATTTTGACGGAAAAAGACAGGTCGTAAATCAGCCACGTTCTGAAAGACCAAACGAACTCGAAAGCGACGAATTGTTCGTGGGAATAAAGCACCAGGACAAATTAACTTTTGCTGAACTATAAGGAAGGTTTAATGTGCATCGTAGAAAAAGGAATTCGATCGCTAGATTGTTAGGCGAAATTTGATTCTCCCATTATCTTGCCCCATCAGATTTTTACTTGTTTCGCTTGTTTTTTAACGAAGACGATCTAAAAACCGGACTTGCGGGCTTATTCTCATCCGTGTCATGTGAATTTACCAAAAGGGGAACGTTTGCAATAGGTAAGAGACTACGGAGGGATTAACCAGAAAACATTGTCAAGGAAGTGCGGCATTTGGATTATGCAACTGATTTGAGATGAATTCTTCTATAGTGAAATTATATGCAGATTTCAAAAACCTACAACCTAAAACGTTAAAAAGAAACTTTTCCGGAGAAATAATATTTGAAGCAGTTTCACGGAGAAAGAAATTATAGATTCAAGTGCTTTCAGGGCCAGGAAGAAGAATTTGACAAGAACCCTTAAAAACAAAGTACCTGAATTGAACCATTTTTGAAACAAACCAATTGTTAAATTATTTCTTCTCCATACACATACTCTGCTATAATGAAATATACGTCCGATTATTTGCAACTTTTCGCGATATCAACATAAATAAACCATTCAATTTCCCACACAATTCTTTTAATTGTCTTCCCAAACATAATTTTCAAAAATTCATCCTTTTGTTCTGTTCTTAATGAATGAATTATTTCACTGAATGAGAACCATCTACATATATACTACGCAAACGTATTTGATTATCATATTCCAAGCATCTTGTTAAGTATTATCCAACAATAGCCAGAGCAGACATAATGATGACAAGCCGTTCTAATTCATTCAAATGTTAATCCGGATGAGAAGATTTTCAGTAAGTACCTTGGGTAGTGTCACACGTGCCTCGATTTCCTCCCCAAATCGGCCAATACCTGCTCCAAGCGTTCTTTAAAAATAGAATCGCGAAAGTCACTTTTAAGAACCTTTCAAATATGGTCATCAATTAGAACCGAGTTTCCTGCTTGCATGACCCCTTCATCTTTCAGCACATACATTTCTGCATACGATTAAGATTGTGTTTATATAAAAATTCAAATTAAATTAAATAAATTCGTAGATTGCGTTGGAGTAATCTTTCGGCTAAGTATTTACAATGCGTTTGAGCGGTAAAATCATGAGAATTAATTGAACAAACTTCCAGATATGAGTAGGTATCATTGCAGACAGACCTGGAATAGAAGTTGTTCCGATAGCAATCGATTTATTGAACTGGGAGCATGAGAAGTGGGAGGGTTGTCGTGATAAACGATATCATTTACTACACAGACTAAGTACCAAAAACGAACTAAATAAATAGACAAGATAGTTACCGAAATTATTTTCCAATTTGGTCATGCCATACAGAGACCAAATTTGAATGATCCAAGGTTACTTCTTCTTGTTGGCAGAAGACGAAACCCCAATACCTAAGCAGAAGGGGACAAGTCATTCTGAGCACTCTTGGATGAGATTAGAATTTTCAAATCATGACAAATAATAGCTTTTCTTCGAAATTTCCACTTGCGGTCTTAGACTTTAATTACCATGATCCAAATCGGTCAGATATTTTCAAGTAAGTTTGGTTAATCATCAACATCGAATTACCGCTCCAGTCTGAGAGCTAAAAACTTTAAACTTCACTAACTGAACGAGATTTCAGTTATTTCTTTCAACACTGGCTCGTGTGGGACGTTTTGACAAAAAAAGGAAAATTATTGTGACAAGAAAAACGTAAACATCGCCTGAGAAATGCCAGTTATGAATTTTGATGGTCTTTTTTGGCAACTGATTCGGAAAAAGATAACTTATTTCGAAGCTAATTGTTTTTCGTTTTTCGGTAATGGACATTGTTTTCCCTAAACAGATCCACGACTGAAGTATGGAACTTTGTTTTTCGGTGACATATTTGGCTTTCATGACCTACGCAACACTAAAGTTAGAAAATCAGACTCAAAATATATGTTCGTTACAGATAAAATTGAATCAGCTTCTCAGAATAACAATTTCAAGATGGTGAATTTGGTTGAGAACCAAGTCTCTGGCTGACGACCTTGCGCCTGGTCGAGTAAGTTACCAATTTATATCTACAAGAATTGAAGCCGAATTCGAGCTTCTTTCGGGAAAATTTCAAATGCGCACTCGCTACCAAAGCAGATATCCACAAAAGTGGTAGCAATAGCGCTAAAAAAAACAAAATAACGAATCAGCAGAATTAGCAATCACAACCACAGTGGCATGCCCAGGTGAAACTTGAACGCGATCTTGTATTGCCTTTTTATAGGTAGAGTTTGGTCGATATGATCGCGGGAAGATGGCGTATTGAATCGAATTTCAGATAAAAAAAAAGATCGACTTAAAAAACATAAAGACTAAACCGAGGGGAAAAAGAAAGATAGAAAAAGCCGAAAGACTTATAGCCCCTCTTGATGGCGAAAATCAATGAAACAAAGAATTAACGGTAACGTGGTCGAGTGTTGAAGAACTATATACACATTTCTTCTGCAGCTCCAACGAAAATTCGGTATGAATTCTGCTTCTTCAGTTTCCGTGGAGAATTTTCAGCTCCCGCTGATATTGGCAATCTTAAATGTTATTGACTTGGTTTACTGAGCAAGTGATATAATACATTCTAAGTTTGCGCCGCGATAGGAAGCCCCCATGGAACGTTTGTATTGTGCCTCGAAAAACCAGAAATGTGTTTAGATTTAACCAATGTTGAAACCAGTTGCACGTCTAACTGAGCTTCTCTGAGTAATGTTATGTTTCATAATCTTAGCATTTTTTAAGTACCTTAACAACATGTGATCGAAGCCTGGAATATTTTCTACCCATGTCTTAGGTGTAGGATGGATGCCGAAAATTAAGAATGAAATCACAATGCTTCCAAAAGGTTTTAGTGTCAAAACTTTTGAGCTACGCACTCATTTTAAAACTCAAAAAGCATCTCCTATTAGCGGCTTTTGAGTTCTCTTCATTGAAGTGTTGAGAATTATATTTTCTAACCGCGCATCCGTGATTCCGTTTCGTTTTTAATCAATCAACCTATAACTTTCCAAATAGGTATATCTCATCAGTCGATCCTCCAGAGCATACATCTGCAGCACTCAAGCCGTTCTGACAGGACAAACTGCGATCTCATTTCCTCCTACCCTTGACAAATCTAAACATAGAGTTCATACAAGCTCTGTATCCTTGAACGATTTTTGAGACCCTTCAGAGATATTTGGCTGTGATTGCAGATTGCGATGCATCTGTCCTTCAACACTCGTCAATCACTCAGATTGTCGCTTTTAAAATCGCATATACTTCAACTTGAAACACCGTTATATATTATCCCAAAGAAAAAACCCACTCCACTCTTCGTTTTTAGCCAAAAAATAGCTCTCGGACCCTGTTCTGTTTTTCATTCATCGATATAGAATACTTCAGTATATCCCGCCCCATATTCTTCTGGTCTGCCGCAATTATTTCTGGGTTTGAGGATAATCTTATATCTCCTAGTAAGTAGAGGTATGGAGATTTGAGTATTCATGGGAAGAGCTAAGGACTGGATTGAGACTTCTCAATGCGCTGTATTCCCACATCCGCTGTTTTCTCACAAACCTTAGCGAATAAATTTTCTACAAGGTCTGTCGCAAAGTAAACGAGACTTTTCCAAAATCTCTATTTATGGTTACGTTCTCTTTTGACGGAAGTAGGAGCTGGAAAGGTACATCCTTCACTGATTTGTTGTCGAAATTTCATGACCAACGGACAATTAGAAGCCGAGTTATTGCTCTGTAAGTGACAGTGTGTGTGGTCGAAAAATTAACTTCGAACAAAGAGCGAATATTAAGTTTTGTTTTAAACTTTGGTAGAACTTTTACTGAGATTTTTGAATTAATGAAATAAATATATGATGACAATTGGATAATAATTGTATGCGTGAGCGTTCACAGTTCTCACCTTTCCCCCAAATTTGGTGTCAATCGCTATACTCGTCTCCGAAAAAAAGCCGTGTGACAGACAAACAATCAAACGGCAATCATCAGCTTGCTAGCTGTTTGGGCAACCAAGTTGCTGGAAGCTGGCAAAGTTAAGATCGGATGAGATGACTGTAGGATTCGGGAGCGAATAGTAGCAAATGCTACATGAACTGGCGTTAAACACAAGTGTACGATTCCCCATTGTAATCGAGGGAGATTTCAACGCGCGGTCTAGCGAATGGGGAAGCAAGGTTTCAACAACAGGGGGCTAATATTGCGACAAGCTTTTTCTTTGCTAGGCATTGATCCTGCTAATACCGGAAGTATCTATACGTTCAGTAAAGGAAGGATAGGTACCTTCGTAAGCAGTATGTTGATGAGGGACATTACCAAATGAGTTAGTGAACGCTGCACGCATAACCACCATCAGGCTATACTGTTCATTACAGTGAAGAAGAGGAGATTAGGTCATCCGCGAGACATAAACTCATGCCGGACGAAGCGGTGGAGTTCAAAGATGTTTAACGTGAAAATGTTCGCCGGAATATTTAAGGAAAATTCCACAACAACAGGTACAGCGAGAGAAAAATCTGAGCAAATTCTCAGAAACATGGTAGCAGCCTGTGATGCCTCTATGATGGAATGACGAAATCAGACGACTGCAAGCGATAAAAAAATTACCAACACGCAAATAATGAGCAGGAAATTGCACAGAGAATGGCGAGGTACAAAACTCGTCGAAGAGAGCTGCGGAAGGCGACCCGTGAAAGTAAACAGAATTCCTTTAAAGAACTCTGCGAAGAGACTGACATCAACCGAAGGGGAAGAGCCTATAGAGCAGTAATGGATAGTAAGTTAAAAAGAAGCAGGGCCACGTAGATAAAGTCCCCAGTTTTATTGCGACCACT
The DNA here is from genome assembly GCF_905115235.1 of Hermetia illucens. Taxonomy (NCBI): domain Eukaryota; kingdom Metazoa; phylum Arthropoda; class Insecta; order Diptera; family Stratiomyidae; genus Hermetia; species Hermetia illucens. Next base: position 59,460,903 of record NC_051853.1, on the reverse strand, counting down.
CTATTCCCACAGTAAAGCAAATTCATTATCGCGGTTGAAAGAGAGCATCCGACAAAGAATATCCCTATGATACCGACGTAGACCCAGTTGAATATTTGATAACCTGCGGAATGCCTCAATGATCAGTGCTGGACCCACTGTTGTAGAAGGTGTGTATGACCCTGTGCTGCCCATCAAACTCCCCCGACAGGTTACCCTTATCGGCTATGCAGACGACATTGCAATTGTTGCAGTAGACAGACATCTGGAGGATGTTATCTGAGCGTGTGAGACATCGATTAGGCTGATCAAGGATTGTTTGGTATCACATGAGTCAGAGTTGGCGGAACACAAAACTGAAACTATACTGGCCAGCTACCGACAACTGAAAGAAATTCTACGGTTTCATGTGGGGCAGTACGTGTTAGAGTCTAAGCTTTCCATCAAATACCTCGGCGTTATGCTGGATTATCGACTGACTCTCAAGGAACGCTCGAGCTACGCGGGCGAGAAAGCAGCCAAAGTTGTAGCTGTGTTAATTAGCATGATGTCCAATATTGGAGGACCCAAACCACCGGAGATGTTGTTGTTAGTCAGAGTGTGTTTATCCATTTTACTACGTACAGTAAGTACGCAGCACCAGTTTGAACAAAAAACCTTCATGTTCAGACATGTAGGAGAAAATTATTTTCAGTATATCATCTGAATGCGTTAAGAGTCGCTAGCGCATTCCGAACAACGTCAGACTTTCATTCTCGCGGGAATGGTGCCTATTGATATTTTGGCCAAGAACATGCGAAGGCTATACAACTGGAAAGCACGCAGTGACCACAATGCCGAAGGCCGATGGCGAGAAAAGAGAGCGCCCACAATCAGGGTGGACGCAATATCCAACTGTGGATTATGCGAAGCCATGGAGATGTCCGCTATCACTTGAACCAGTTTCTAACTGACAAGGTGGATACCGTAGGTATTTACATCGTTTTGGGCATAACGATTCTCTTCGTATGTCCAAGATTTACAAATGGGAACGAACAGCTTCATTTGACAAGATCCTTACAAGTGAAGATCATTCTGCAAATGCTCGAACCCCATTAAGAGTGGAATGCAGTTAATGCCACCATAAGCTGTATTCAATTCAGAGGAGCTTCGAAGGTTAGAGCGCACGATGTAATGTCTCTATATAGCCCCTAAAAAAAGAGACACACAATAAACCAAAAGGAAGCTCGGGTAAAAGGAGGAAGCGAGCGGTCCCCTTCTCCAAACCCACTCTCAAACCGCGGTAATAGTTGCCTTACTTTCACTTCAGTTTTCTCGGAAATCGGATTATGGTCATCAATTCTCCTTCATGATCAATCTACCCAATAATAGGGACTATGCCTATGACATATCAGTTGCGGCTCCCTTCGGGCAATCGTTCTTACAAAATAGGGAGCAAGTGGTAGTATTTGATTTCCAATTTCATCCCGTAGGGTGGATGTTGTTTCTTTCAAAAGAATGACGGTTTTATGGATTACGTTTGGGCAATAATAATAATAATCATCTTTGGCGCAACAATCCACATTGGATCAGGGCCTTGAAGTGTGTAAGAGCACTTCATTCAAGACCGTAACGGTAGACTACAGGATTTCAGTACCCTGTAGGAGGCATTGTGGTCAGCATTGCGCTTGCCTGAGATTATTAATCTAATTTGACTCAGGTAGTCATTCACAACTGAGTCGACTGGTATCTGACATCCAGTCACGATAACAAATCTCTCTGCCACATATGTCCTTTACTTAATCTTTGGGCAACGTCGTCGTGAATTTCAATACGGCTTCCTAAGCCAGTTGCCAGTTTTTGGCGGCATACGTGAATGACAAGAGATTTGAATCCCCTTTTGTGGAATAACTGCATAAACACTTGGTGGCCACGCCAATCGAAAGGTTCGTTCTTATCAACCAAGTAACCATTTGGTCTCAGCGGGGGAAGCAATAATTACAACACTATAACTAAAAGCTGCTTTTCTTACGTCGCTTTTGTTTCCTACATCTTACTTTGAGATTAACCTATTATTCATCGATGCCCAGCCTTATACAGTCATTACAATTATGTGTTAATTTTAATCCATCAGAATTGAAGAGTTAGCATTCGTTCTGTCCGTTAAACGCTGAGATTCTCTCCAAATTTATCACTTTGGCGTATTTCCACCCGGTTAGTAGGATATCCTTAGTCGTCAAGAAATATCACCATGTCTAGAATCATAATAGGTTTCACTATTTGGAATATCCACCTCGCTAGAGATTTGTCATTGTTTCCCTTACTACATGAAAAGAGGAGAGAGTCTGCTCTTGGATGATTCAGTACAAGAAAGTCTATCGCATACGAAACTGGCAAAGTCTTAAGGTAGAAATTAAAACTGCGTGAACTGTATGGTGCATCAAATGATTGATGCTTTTTGAAGCTGAAAGTAGATGTGACATTTGATGCAAAGGGGAGATTGCGGGTGCCGGAAAGTAATAACTACTTTTACGGACCCATTGTCCGAAGCTATCCAACTGTCGGTGTCTATGCCCCGAAATAATCTCCATACCGATATCTGCTCAAATAAGGTTAATAACAGAATATTGCTATATTTTTTAAAAAGTATAAGTTCATCTTAAAATCGTAATTACGCGGTAATATAAGTAGGCTATACTATAGAGCATGACACTACCAATTTTGATGGAAGTTGCGCTATAATTAACAAAGATATAACAGGTCAAAGTTGTCGCTTCCCAGAACTACTCTATTAAAAGAAATAATTGCACGCCAAACTCACGATCTCGCTACCCAAGGTTCGGCCGAAAGTATCATATCAATAATCAATGGTGAAAGTAGAAAGTATTAAGCTTAAGAATTATTCGTTCCATTTTTTATTTATTGATAGTTTGTTGTCAATACTAATGAGGAAGAAGCGACCAAAACATCATCCAAATATACGAAACAGAAGTCGAGGTTTCGCAGGACCGAATGAATGAACCTTTGAAAGGTTTACGCCGCATTGCACAACTCGAAAGACATCCGCGTGAACTCGAAGAGGACGAAGGGTATGCACATTGCCGTCGATTGTCTTCTGGAGCTACAGGGATTTGGTGATACGCCTTTGTTAAATCCAAGGTCGAAAAGATGCGGCAGTTTGCGAGATGATGCGTAAAGTCTGTGCGTTTAATTTTCTGTAATCCCCACAGGGGAGGGACCATATGGAGTGGGGAAGACCAACAGCAGTCCGAAGGTCTGCAGATACCCTGTTCTATAAGTTGTTCAAACTCTTTCCATACAATAGCTAGCTTCTGGGGTAGTAGGGGACGCATCTTCGAGAAGATAGGGGGACCAGTAGTGTTAATGTGGTGCTGCACATTGTGCTTTACTGGTTTAGGACTACGTTCGGTAGTAATGTGGCTGAATTTTCAGAGGAGTGCCCGAACACGAGAGTCAGTAATATCCTCCAAAAGTACGGAAAGATTATTGTTGGGAAGAAACAAGATTTGGCCTGACGAATTAAGGTTGGTTGTGAAGTCTATAAGGGACCTGTTCTGCAAGTCCACCAGCAACCCATAGTGACAGAAGAAGTCTGCGCCTAAAATGGGGAAGCTGACATCCGCCAGGATGAATTGCCACGAAAACGTCCTACGCAAGCCAAGACTCCCGTCCACTTGCCTATATCCGCAGGTGTTAATTCGGGAGGAATTTGCTGCCGCCAGTTTCAACGGTTGAGGAAATAGCCGATGGTGCCGGGGTACGGGAAGAACCGAACGTCACAATTAATTTTTTTAATTACAATTCTTTTTTCAACCTAATCCAGTCCTACTCCACCACGGAAAACACCGGTGGTGGGAACTGTCAATCGAATTAACAACATTCGAAATAAATCTCGAATGTTGTTAACCCCGCTGCGCCACACTAAGTTCATAACTTTTGGAAAAACGCCAAAAAAACTTTTAGTAATGAAAAGTTATTAACAAAGCGATGCCAGGATTCCTGCTTCTATGATATATTTAATTCATGCAAACAAAGACGTTTATTTTTACTTTCCAAAGAATGAGGTTTACTTTTCGATATATCTTTGTTAGTCTCTCTAGCTTTAATGTAATGCTTAGGTTTCTATCTTCGAAAGGTCAATGTTTCCGAGTCTTGTCTGCGAACTCTGTTGATTTTCCTTTTGTTGTTCTTCATTCATCACAGTTGATTCTATTCTTTAAGAATTATCTCTGTAGTCGGGATTTCCCACTTTCTATACAAAATTAGGTGAAGTTTAAACACGGAAGTACTTAAGGAAAGAGAAAAATCACAAATGAAGTGTTACCCGCAATCGAAATTTCCATTGAGAAACGTTTGCAGATTCTAGTGCAACACTTGCCCATTGAAAATCTCTCACAGTACAAACTTCGAAATGGATTTTACAATTTATCAAAGCAAAAACGATACATGCACTTCCTTGAACATTAAAATCTACTATTACGTCCTTCTCCCCCTATTTGGTTCGGCACACATTCAAAACTGAACAGTGATGAACGACAGTAGTACTAACTCTTATAGTAGTAATGATACTATCGTGTTTGTTGTATTTCTTTGTACAATGGCGGTTTCTTAAGAAATTGTACATTTAAAATCTCACGACATTCAACAATGATGGCTTTGTCGCTTACCACCAGCCAGGCTTCAAATCGTATACACCACGGATGGGGTACACTTACAAGCTCCAGCACCATTGGGAGAACGTTATGCAATGCCTCGAGACAACAAGAGGCGAGCATAGTTCATAGTTCAAAGCACTTTAATGGCGAAAGAAGAAAAACAAGTACAGGCAAAACAAACTATAAGATCAACTACCTTTTACTGGGATGGCATAGAAGACAAATAACGTTGTAGAAAACTGAATTGACCTACAAGCTCCTAATGGATGAGTCCCGTGGAGTATTAAATTCTAGATTTTAAAGAGGTGGTGCCGGCAGGTTTTGTCGCTTTTCAAGTACATCCTAGCAGAACATAGCAGTTCGCGTTACTACAGTTGCAAGCAGGTAAAGTGAAATGGGAATAGATACCACAGAATTTGCACCCTCAATACACAGACCCAGTGGAGTTCCGATATAGCCGGCGGAAAGAATGTAAAATCTCTACCGAAAAAAACCCCCTTAAATACAGGAAAGTTTAAGAAAAAAAAACTAAAAACCATGCCAACTAAAATAAACTGTGAAACAATAATTTGCTTCGAATGGAATGTCCAAAGACGGGACAGTGAAATTCTCAGGAACTTTTTTTGTCCCCAGCATTGAGCCCATCCCAGTTCAGCGCCAAGAATCAACATAACTATGATTCGCTGAGTTTAAACGCTCAGTCCTCACCGAGTGAAGAAAAATTGCTATTGGAAGCTCATTGCTAATAGAAGAGCTGGAAAACATCTAAATTTTCCCAGCAAAAGTCCAATGGCGACTTACATGGAAACTCCAAACTAACCGCTGAATTCGTTACCAGTCAATTATAATTGTTGTATTAATTATTCATGCAGTTAACCGTTGAAGATTTTATTTCTAGGCCTATTTATGGCCGCTAATTGCAACAATTTTGTGCACTGACTTGTAAAATGTTATGAAGAGTATGAGATAATGTGACGCCACGATTACCATTGCTGATTAGCGAATGTATCAATTCAATTTGCGCTAGTTAATGAACATTAAAGTATGAAGCAGGAAGTGAAGTTTGAGGTAGTTGATGATGTATATATGTAACTAGTATATTGGGGACATACGTCAAAAATAATAAACATTCGGTTTTTTACCGCATCCTTTCTTTTTTCCCCTTTCAGTCATGACCATAATACAGACGGATATATTCGACACGAAAGCTTAAGGGGGTCATCCCGAGTGAAGGCCGTTTTTTTGGCTTTTTTTAGAAATTTTTTGTGAAGAACGGGATAAAGATACAAATACGAATTTTTCACCATTTCACCATTTATTAATGTCTTGAGTATGCATAATAATTTTTCCACAACGATCGTATAGTTGGTTATTGAAATACAGGGCAATTTATTCACCCATCTCCAAAAAAAGGCGTTTTTTTGCTGGCACGCTAGATGGCGCTGTGATCATCCTAAAGAAAAAATGTAAACGGCATTTTAACGTATAGACTTAACTAGGATTATTAAAGAATATTAAAAGCTAAATTTTTGGTGGTGTGTTACACTTTTTTTTTGTGAATTTTGGTGTTTTTTCAAGGCTTCTTCAATGAATAAAAAAAAAAACTACTGAACGAATCGCGATTATCCTAGTTTGCGGACCGTAGAAATATGTTTTGAATAAGTAGCGAAAATTTCAAAGAATTTCGTTGGATAGATTTTGGGCTATGGTGGCAGCCGATTTTCAACATACAGTTTCGAGAAAAACGCATTTAAAAAGTAGAATGCGACTTTTAGCCATAAAACCTTAGCTGAGCATTAATCTGCTATACCTAATCCATAAACTTTAGGTTCCTTGAAGAAACGCATGTACAGCTTTGGTTTCAATTTTTTTCCTTTTAGCGAAGTCATTCGAACATCATTTGGACCGATAAATACGCGATTTCTTACGGCGATCGACATAAACCTGGCATGTAACATTTTACCTGTTTAACACTATAATTTCCAAATGACTCCAAATATCAAAAAATCACTTTGCCCATATATTCTACAATATATCTAGATATAATTGAAGCCAAAAAAAGAATTCGATTCCGCGAATCCTACACACGGGATGACCCCCATAAGAGCTCTGAGTACAACAAACGGCATCAGATTAAACATGATTGGAATGCCAGGCTGTGAGGAGTTTGAAAGCTTCTATGATTCTGTCACTATAAACGCTCAGTGACACTTTTCTATTAAAAGGTAGCACTATAGATAACTATCTTTTGCATATGCCTGAAAATACGATGGATTCTTCCCTACATACATACTCGTACGCAAATTTAATCCTTCATGAGATCCTTACCTGAAAAAAATAATAAAAGAACAATTAGAAATGTTAAGTTCGTATTTCAGATTTTTAGATTATAATCAAAATTTAATAATATGAACTACGATTACTATTAACCGTTATATAGTGATATATCTTAATTTATTAGCTGACATAAATAAAACAGAATATCCTGATTATGAGGATAAATATGTCTCCTGTTAACTCCTTTGTTGGAATGGAATATTCACAAACAATGAAGTTGTACTTCAATTCCGTTAATGTCACACTTAACAGCGCGTAAGTGATAAGCTTGCAGCAACGGAGAAACCATTAAGTCGAGAACAATCATCCATGACGCAACCAGATCGAGGATTGTGCACTAACAACCATTGGACCTTATCTATCATCTTCTTCTTTAGTCTTTGTTCTGTGCAGTAGCGGATTTGGTAAGTCTCGCTCCAACACGACTTTTTTCTCGGTCATACATAGGCTTGGTCCGTATGAAGTCGAGACGGTCAAACGCTAGATGGTGATTTGGGATCGGTCGACGCCGATGATCAGGCCAATCTTATCTAGTTAGTTCTTTTTAGTCATTAGTCACGTAATTCCACCATCGAGGATGCTAGCGCAACATCTTTACCGCCATTATCGCGAGGCGTCGTTCATTGTCTTGTATAGGCAACCAGAACTGCCGTAGATTTTGGATTTCAGAGATTCGGTGATGTGTCGATAACAAAGAACCCCAGTTACGAAATGGCACTTCATATAAGATGCGCTGATGCAGGAACCAATTCCATAACACAGTTCACCATTGGCTGATAACATAGATCCAATATACTCCAATCGCTCGATACTCCGTAGATTGCTGATATCATAAACTACCCCATAGGAAATTGACCCCTCCAGAACCTCTTGACAAAACAGAGAATACAGAATCTCAGGAAAATTTAGGAACCTTTCTGTAATACATAACGGCGGTTAGTATCTGCGCGATGTTCCCATGTAACTGCTAAACGAGTTCGTTGGTGCTGATCAATCTCAACTACATATAGACAACTTTACACAGTGGATTTACCGCTGTTTATGCGTTGAGTGATATTGAGCTTTCCAATGTTTGTATGGCAACTAACCCTCCCATCGCTGCTTTTCTCTTTCTCTTTCTTCAATTATTTGTTAGTTAGAGGAATGAGAAACTAGACGTTGTCTGCATAGTCAGAGTTACTGACCGCTGAAATTTTCAACGAGCATATGAAAATAAGGGTGGGATCCCAAATAACCGAAATCGCGTATTTATATTACTAGGTTGCGTGGTAGTAGAGAGTCCAAGTGGCCCAACCAACAATGACGGATGTAATTACTATCGTAAATGATACATGACTGCCTTTAGCGCACTTATGAAGCAAAAATAAACAGACATGGACGACTAACGAGCTAATGTGAAATTTCGCTTTTTACTTGGCAAGAATGTGACGGAAACTATTTCAAAGATACAAACAAGCTTAAGGAGGGGGTCCTGAAACCGCATCCACTTGAGTGCAGATCAAGGAGCAACTGCATTCTATTTTTTTTTTGTCCACTGACCGCAAATCACCCAATTTCAAATCATATGCTATTTCACCTCTATTCTGGAAGCAGCGCGGCTCCCTTATATACATAAATACATTCCTTATATACATACATTCACGGAGAAGATAGGAGACAATTAGTTTCAAATTGGGCCGGTCTGTCATTAAATGGTTGCGAACTCACAACCCTCTCAATCGTAAACAAAAATATACTACGAGCAACTTAAGCCTAAATTAGGCATCCTCGTTTTCCATATAACAATATAAAAAGGAGTGAACATCTGGCAATCACGTTCAGTTACGTTACTCTGAGGACGGAGGTGTGGCTGCGTCTGACGACTTGCCTCTACCTTGGACGAAACCGTGAGTCGGCTTTTTCAATACAAACAACTTAGGTATAAGGGACACGCTCTTAGTAAAACTCAAGTGCAGGGGAAAGGTCAGTAGAGGTTCTCCACTGTTCTGATCGTTATTCAACTGTGAAGATTGACATAAGACTATCAACGAACTAGAATAATCGCCCGAGTTGTATCAAGGCTTCTGACTAGGAATCAAAAGGATGGTCGAATCCAGGCCTATCAGGAAATGAAGTATACGTTAGAAAAAATCGAAACTTTCTTGCCAACGTTATTACAGGGAATGAATCACCGTGTTATGTTAAGTGAAATCGAATGTGGCGACAATGCTGTGTTTTTTCAACATCAAAGAATTTGCTCCTCAAAAGCAGACACTGCACAAATAATTCTATTTAACGGTTTTGAAAAAGCGAGTCACTCCTGTATCATGATAATGCTTCTGCGCACATAGCTCTCAGTGTTTGCCGCCACATTCAGCTGCTTCCGACTTCCTGGTGTTACCTATGATAACAAAAAGTCTTACAAGAAAAGTTTTCAATAACAACATCGTGAAAAGCAATGTTGCGATAGGACTAGCAGATATTAAAGAGGACGAATTTGAAAGGTGTTTCCTCACCAGAATAAACACTTAGAAATACATCTGAAAGGTGAAGGAGGCTATTTCAAAAGAGGTTAAAGAGACCGACTTCCACCTTGTCTTCTTTTTTCTCTTGCAATGAGAGGAGCTTTGAATTGGCTATTACTGCTACGATGATAATAATGATAATGATATAAACATTATATAGGCCAACTTCGAACGTTCGTCCAAATCCACGAATATAATGTGAAGGAAAGAGTTGCATTCTACTTTTTCTTCTTGCCTGAAGCCAGCTTGTTCCGTTCAGTTTGACCAAGTGCGATGTTATCCTGAAGCAGATTGTAAGGGCAAGCATCCTGTCTCGCTGTAGCTGCCGTTCCTGAAGTTGTCCTCCGAGACATATCGACAAAAAATACTGTTTTATAACCTGACAACACATCGTCGATTTTCCAGACAGCGGCATTTCTCTTGAAACCTGGATATGCGTGGCGTAGTTTGTTGGGGATACTCAGCGTTCCCAAAGTATTTGGTCTCGGGTGTTACTATGGCCGTAGGGCTTCGAACATCCGGACTCACGAAAAGTTACGTCCTCGTAACTCCTTTAAATTCGAAACAAGTCGGGAAACCGGAAGCTAGACGCTTCGGGTATGAAAGGTTTTGTGTATTTCTTTTATAAAGAGATTTGAGTGTGCATTTGTCCCATTAGCACGTAGGAGTGACAGTTTTGACCTACTATAACTTTGTTAGTATTAGTGCGATTTTCACCGACTTTCAAGCAGGATCATGCTCTATACTGTAGCCTACATTGCTGCAAAATTTTGTGATTCTAGGGTGAACTTAAGGGAGGTTTTCCTGTCAATTACTAAAAATTATAGTAATATACTATAATTAACTTAATTTGAACAGGTATCGGTATGGAGGGTATTTCGGAGCCTAGGCACCATATAGTGGCAGACCTCTGATTTTTTTCAGATTTTTCGGTTTGGTAGTTCCTGAGAATGGGTTCGTTAAAAAAATGACCACTTTCAACCCCCGCACTCCCCATCTTTTCAACAAAAGTCGAAACTAAGAACGGCTTCGAAAAGCACTAACTGAGACCTTTAATTAGATACTCCACATGACTATATTTGAAGAAAAAAAAATTTACACCCCCCTTTTGCATATATGGGGACCCCCCCCCCCCCTTAAATTCATCTTAAAAGGATGTAACTCACTATATGCGTGAGCGTTCACAGTTCCCACCTTTCTACCAAATTTGGTCTCAATCGCTACAACCGTCTCCGAGAAAAATGCGTGTGACGGACAGACAGACAGACGGACAGAAAGACGCGGGAAGCCAGGTCCAGACTGTAGAGTGGGTCGACATATTCGATGAATCCCATAGCTTTTAGGACAGCCGACGTAATCTGAGTGGTGCGAACAGGCGCGTTGTCTTGCAGAAAGAATACTCCGCACGCCAACTAGGCACGTCCCTCCTGAACGACTGCTTTACGTGGCTGACCTAGTAATACTAGTCATTGTAGTCCCTTTAGGAAAGTAATCAATTAGTAATATTCCTTCGCTGTTTCAGGAAATGGTATCCATAATCTTCGATGCCGACTTTTCACTTTAAATTTCTTTGGTGGCCGTTCTTCCTTTTTTATCCACTGCATCGATTTTTGTTTGGACTCCGGATCATATTGACGATTCCAAGTTTCATTAACTGTTACAATACGGTTGCAAATTTCATCTAAATTTCCCTGACACAACTCCGAAAAATCTTTATAACTCTCCAATCGCCATTGCTTGTCGAGCGTTGTGAGCATTCGCAGTACCAAACTTTCACTAATTTTTCTTATGTGCAAATTTTCATGCAAAATCTCTCCAACTTGTTTTTTGCTAATCTGCAGTTCCTCCAGTATCTGCCACAATTTAATTCTTCAAACGGCCGGTACAAATTTTTGACTTTTTGAATATTTTCTTTGGTTACTACTTTCGCTGGGCGACCCGGGCGGAGGTCGTGTTCACAGGACCCCCTTCCTCGTTGAAATAACCGAACCCAGTTTTTTATCATTGTATATGAAGGTTCAAAATCCCGAAGAACCGATGACATTTCTTCCAAAATTTTTTTGGGTGTATTTCCTTTTTTAACAAGGACTGTGGTGCTTCAAATTGCGAGAATTCCGAGTTTCTTTGCTTATACCAGAAATAACTACAAATAAGCCAAATCGGAATGAGGGAACGAAGCGTCATTTCTACTAACAATGAGTCATGTAATTAGTGCTATCAGTAAAGAGATGATGAGCCCTCGCTAACTACCTTAGGGCACGAACTTATCAGCCGCCCTTCGTACATCCAAAGAACGATCATTGGCACGAGACCCCCTTCCTTATGAAGGTCTTCTTGCAAGCGTAGAAGGTTATATAATTCTATACTTTACTTCTAAATTAACTTGGCGATTCAGGATCACACTCAGGTGCTTTACATTGAACGAAAGTACAAATCTTTGTCCACTTAGCTACGGAAGGTGAAACTCAAGTATCTTTCTTTGGAAAAAGCATCAGCTCCGCTTTGGTTGAATTTATCCCGAGTCCGCAACGCCCACAAGCACACTTATGCAAACGCATCCCCCATAATCTCATCCATAGATGGCGTCACTCTTGGGCATCCCTCTACTCTGGCTCTGGTCCATCGGCTACCTTCCCAATCAGATTGGATTAACCTCGTTCTTAGCATGAATACAACCCATTACGTAAGACACGCCTCTAGGCCTGATCTCGTTAGAGCCTTCGGGTAGCTTGGGTACTCACGTTGTTGAATGAACCCTTTGTATCCAGGAAGACAGCCAGGATATGTTGTTTGTAGTGTAAGGACCACTCAACAGTACTAATTAATAAATGAACAGTAGTCCCTGTATATTTCTCTTAAAGGTAGGCGATTGAGATTTAGATTCGAGCGACATCTCCATGATTGTCTGCAAGTGGATGTCCAGGACGGGCTCTAGGGTCTTCAACACGAAGAAAGTGAAACTGATTGACCGAAAGTCCTTCGTGAACTCATGGCCGTGACTGCGTGCTTTGGATATAGAAACCATGCGCACACGCCTCCAGGAGAGTAGTGCTTGCCCATGTGTCGGATAGTTCCGACATGTCAATCAAATTTGCTTGAACTGATGTAGCCGTTTTCGAGAAAAGTACATGTAACAGACAGACGATAAACCAATTTTAATAATAAGTTTCGTTTTAGGCAAAATTTTAAAAACGATGACTCCAGGAAAGTGAAATCTAAAGGATAAAAGTACCTGGCAACCTGAAAATAATGTCTGAAAACAAAAACGATTTGTAATCACACAACATAAAACTTTAGTTGATCAAGACCTTTGTGAAGGCTTCCAGTATCTCAGAAAAAAAGTTTTAATAAGTTTCATAAAATATTAAAATCATGTAAGGTTAGGAGCTACATAATATCAGAAAACTAGAACATGGGGTTACTAACAAGCAAAGCGTTTGCTAATATATTGCGCTATTCAAAATACTTATAGCAAATTCATTGGTTGAAAAGAAACTTGAAGTTCGTCTGTCTTAAATTAGTTAAGTATTCCAGTTCAAAATAAGCTGTTTCTATTGTATTTTTCCCAGTTACACTTCAAGCCCTTGTTAAACAATAAAACCAACAAGAAACAGACATAGCCATTCACATCTCTACATCATCCATCATAAAAACTAGAAACAAATTAAAAGCAAATCACTGAGCAACGTAAACGATGCATGATCAAAATGTAATACTATTGCGCATAAACTCCAGAAACAAATCGTAAGCCAGCTTTTCCTCGCTATTATTAATAAATATCTTTTGTAGTCTTCGCTAAGGCATTAACATCAACTCCATAACGAGCACCACTTGGTCCCGTCTTGACCGTACCCCGAACGTATCAGACATATTAAAATCAATCAAATACCACTTGCAAGCATCTTTACGGTATTAGCACTTGGCAGTGACCTAAATAATAATATTTACAAATTTTTTTCGCCGATTCTTTTCTCGAGATCTTTTTGCGAGTTACTTGAATCTTTGATTACGAAATAATTGATAGGATTTTGTATTCTACCGGCGCCGTTATGCGAAGACGACCTATGACGTGATGCCTGCCGTCATTGCGGCTAAACACCGAAACCTCCAGTAGATGAAGAAAAGTACTCATCTCCTGTAATAACGGACTTAAAAGTCATTATCTTTATTATTTTTGCATTTAGATACTTTCGAGAGTTTTTGGAACTGGGCAAAGCCTCTGGTTTTGGATGCGGATCTCTCGAAAACTTGTACACACTTGCGAGTATCTCAAGAGTTTTAAGGTTTTTTTGGGCGCAAGTAATATGAACATGCAAATTTTGAATTTATCTATAAAAAAATCAAGAATTCACTGGAAAACCTAAAATGCAATTTATTGAGGTAAGTATTTCATTGACTTGTGGGCTGATGTTCTCCAGACAGGTCAGTTTACGATTTTGAATCGAATGAATGTTCAGTAGCTTTCAGCGGCCTTGACATGGAATTGTTCAACGATAATTCTACTAGTATATAGGAATCAAATGGAAATGTCGAGGATTAGATATTGAAAAGTAACGATTGCATGTATCCATGCGCGTCATTCGATGGTAAAATGCTGTGACATGAATGATAAATAAGATTGGTGATTGTATCGATTACGGGCATATTGAATTTGGACGGTTGAAATACACAGAACGTAACTTTTGAAAGTTCGGCGTTATTCGTAAATGTTCACAAATTACTAGAATGCGTGCCTTTCAAATTGTGATTACTAAATTGAGATCAACAACTTGGGTAAGTGCAGGGCTGTACAGAATGGCTAAAGCCAGAAGTAGCTGACGAAAATATAGCCTGTTATGCAATAGCAATATAAAATTAATTAATTACAACATCTTGTTTTTCCAAAGGCGGAAATTATTCAAAGGACACTCACTGTCCTGTTAAACTTAGCGCGTGGGATTTCTACCTACTAAAACCATCCCGACTCCTACTTTGCTTTTCGTGAAACTACTGTAAAGTCTTACATTACAGAGCAGGCTAGGAGGTTTAGTTAACTCTCCCATTGCCCGGGGTCTACACTGAATGCGCCCTACCATGCTATTAATTTTCGGGCTCTGGATGGCAGTACAGAGCTTACCACCCAAACTGTAAGCAGTCTATGGAGGTAACACGAGATTCTTTTAACTGGGTTCGTCCTAGCCAGTCTATGCTACCACGGGATCCCTTAGCATGAGTTATTTCCAGCATAAAATTTAGACTGGGGTCTATCATTAATCCAAGCAATTTGACAACTTGCCTTGAGATGATGATGTAGCCCCTTTTGAGCACCGTTTCGGTTTTATCATGGTACGACCAGAGTTCTCCAATCTTTTACGGCACTGAATATTTCGTTTCAGTATAATTCATTTGTCACATTCCTAGCAGTCGGGATGGTACCGAAATTAACATACAAGCTATTCTGAATCAGTTTGACTAACACAGAAACTTGTGTCATACTTGCGAAAACAACATACTCCTACTATCCATCACCATTGTCCGTCTTTCTGCCCCTTAAGTGCAGACAAATGCAGCCAAACCTCCATATTATGTTAGGTTCCAATTGGTCGTGCTTATATCCAGGTTTCTCTCATGCCCAAACTAAATTAGCGATCCGAAAAACGGGGGAACAATTTGTCCAAAAATGTTCAAAGGGCATATGTGTCTATACGAATATACGCACTAGCTTCAAGTGCTTCCATGGCATAAAAAGATCCCAGTCATCAATAATATCTTAAATAAATCTCCGAACCTATCTGACCTGGCCTTAACAAGCAGGCTAAC
This sequence comes from Hermetia illucens, assembly GCF_905115235.1. Lineage (NCBI taxonomy): Eukaryota > Metazoa > Arthropoda > Insecta > Diptera > Stratiomyidae > Hermetia > Hermetia illucens. Next base: position 59,445,629 of record NC_051853.1, on the reverse strand, counting down.
CGCGTTATTCAGAATACTTCCCAAAATCGGATTTTCCTTGTCGGTAGACTCCCTTTCGCTAGCTTCTCGAAACCACACACTCTTTCATTTTCAAGTGAACCTTGCTACTCTGTGCCTCACAAGCGATGACTTGTGTGTTTTCTTCTGCTGCATTCGGGACCAGCCTGCCGGCATTTCCTTGAGCTCTGCCAATGTTAGCATTGAAGGAGCTTACGTAGCACCTATCGGAATGCACGTACCTATTCCACTCCCGTTCAATACGCATTTTCTGTGTCTAGCAGCCCTTGCTAACAGTTATTTGTATATACCTTTCTGAGATGCACAATAGGTAAGTTCTGTAGGTATTGCAGTCTAAAGTACTTCGTTAAGATGCAGATCTCCGTATGACCACGTCTACGTCCCTGTACTAGATAGAAATATTATGCTTTGATCACAGATTTCGGCTCTCTCATCAAGTGAATTTTTTCCTAACCGCGGAGGCCTTCTTCTTCTTCTTTTTCTCACTGAACCTTAGCTCTAACAGAAAATCTACGTTTTCGTTCCTCAGGAACTTGCTGACTTTTCGAACTTGATCAACACTTGTTTGCTTATCTTATAGGGATATATGTATGTAGTTGAATTTTAGGTAGTGGAATTACGAAGTGATTTTTTAAACAAGTAACGTATTTCGAGAATCGGAAGAACTGATTCTTGCAATAAGATACTTGTTTAATAAGGGCAAAGATAGAAAAACCTTTCCTGGATTATCGAGTCTCGAAATATATTCCATACTGATATATTTTAACAAAGTTAACCAAACAATATACTATTGCCACAGTTACGAAATTGGCAATAGAGGGAAAAACTGGAAAGTTTGGTACAAATATTGTTATCATTAACAAAAAGTCAGACATTTAAGAGTGAATTGTTCTTATATATTTTACATATATCCCGACTGAAATGAAAAGCATGCAAAAGTGGGGCAAATACGAGAGGGTCAAATCGTTCAATGTAAGGGGTATTCAGTATTTGTTTTATATTTCATATTGTTCATAAAAACAATTTTTTTGGCCCACATTTGTGTCGAGATTTATAAGAGCCGTTGAAGAAAAAATCCCATCTCCTCCTATCATCGAAATTAAGTGTTGTTGCAAGTGATTAGTGATAAGTGATTTCTTGGGGTAATTCCAAGATAAAAATTATTGGAGTACATGCTGGAACAAAACTACAACTTCTCAACAAATCGCCAGGTGGGAAGTCATGTTTATCATGGTAGCAGCTGCTGGTGCAATTTTTCTCGTCGTAGAATAGCGGATTTTAAACAATGATACACTATTGAAACTTGAATGTCCTGGGAAACGGATTGATTTGGCGACACAATCTCTGCCATGACTGGCACGTCGGTACTGGTTTATGTTGAGTGCAGGCTCAGCATTCATACCAGTGGATGTAAGGCCTATATAGCTCCTTTGTCGCAATTAAGGGGTATGGCGCTCGAGCTGTACAGCGCAATTTTACACTTGAGCCAACAAAGAGCTTTGTTCGCAATACGGGCACAACCACCATGAAATTCCCACAAGGAGGCACAAATAACCGGGAAGACAACATATCCCGCTGGAATTCTCCTGAAACTCGTTCTCAGAGGACTTTCACGATTCCTATGGTATCGGACCCCCCTTGCAGGCTTGAGTCTGATCGCATTCTTCGAGCACGTAAGAACGGCTCTTCCCAACGAATTGACTGAAAGCCGCCCAATGCGTGGAACCGCAACGAAACCTAATTAGAAGCCTAATTAAAAATTAGAACATAAACAAATTCCGTAATAGCCATGAAACCAATTTTGACTTCTCCATTCCGAAATTCACGCGATGCTGAATGAACTTGATTTGAACGCCTGAGTGATAACTTCTGGAAGGCAAGCCAAACCATTTCTGAATTTTAGGAAGCAACACAGTTCATCCCAAGCAGTATAGGAGACACTTTCGTTCGTTCATCTTGTTTTAACTTCAAGCCCGGAAAGAAAAGGAGAACTAGAAAAACACTCCCAAAACAAGCCCTGAACACTAAATCAACCGAGGTTTAGATTTGACAGAAAGAAGCTCAGATAAATGTGACGAAGAGCATAGGTTCGCCTAGGTTGATTCCTTTTGAACCCTTTTTTGTGAAGAGACGGCGTCGCTTGAAGCAAACTTGAAATTAAAGCGATTTTTCAACAAATACTCTAGACATACTCATAGGATAATTATTATAAATTAAATTTTCACATTCGAGCTTCTCAGATGTAATCGAGAGTGAACCACTTGCTTCGTTGCATCAAGGTTGCATCCCAAATACCTTGAAAACCTTTCTGCTCTCGTTTATCTAAATCTCTGATAGGCAACGAACTAAATTAATAATGAAAACCTTAACCCAATTCCACTATCGTAACAACTTTTTATGCTCAGGAAACATCTGATTCATTGAGATCAGTGATCACCCCCTAATCATTTGGTATTTCTTTCACACAATTCTATTACACCATACAATATTTTTTTCTTTGAATTTCGTGACTCGCTGACAAAGCCCAACGAACATTAGAGCAAAACGCCTAACGTGTCCTCTCCTCCTAACTGTCGTTTTTCAATTACATAAGTCTTATAGCGGATCAATCACTCTATTCACCCAACTATACGCAATTCATGCATGAATTTAGATAGATTGGAATAAATTGATTGGTATACAGTACGCGGGATAGCAATGCTATGATCACGCACGATCCTACCTTGAATTTTTCATCTGAACAAACGTTTTCCATACAAAACTTTTATTACAATTACAGTCGTCATCGCCATCATTTCGAGTATTGTCTACTTGGCTCAATATTTTTCTTTGAGCCCCTCGTGGATTGTCATCTCATTACGGTATATATTTATTTCAGACACGATCACTACACGATCGGTTGTCATGTGAAATGTATTCAGACAGTTCCCGTACAATCAAGTAAACTAAGAACGTAGATTAAGAGTTTTGCTTGAGGCATACTAACTATGGAAAAAGATAGTAGAGGAGCTGGTTGCACTATGGGGTCGACCTCTGCTTTGGGAATCATTCACTCTGCCGTACATCGAACCTGATCGGGGCATGATTTATATTCATTGTACTTTTTGTGAAAGTATCAAGGATACTTCGAAAATTTCCTTGAAATGAACGTCAATATTACGTCGGCCAAGATAACGACCCTAGACTTGAAATAACCATTGCATCCTTTAAAAATTGTTTCATAGTGCGGAAGATCACCACGTTTTCAAGCAATAGACAAGCATGAATATTAGATTATTCAAGATGCATATGGCTCTGGTCAGAGCATATCCTGATTATTTCTACTGATTTTTAGTCCAAGAGCCTTTTCGAAACCGACTCGAAATCTGAATTGAGACATAAATTCGACCCAACTTACAACATTATCCCCTAAACAGAACTTAAATGAACAGTTCTACTACAAAATTTAGATATCACATTGCTATTTAACCATCAGCTAGTTAACTGCATGATTTTCATGCTGTTGTAAATATATTCCAGTATCGTTGGTTCTATCCAACTCGACTGGCATAATGTCGGTTGACCAATGATAGTGAAAAAAAAAACTGAAATCAGTCGTCCATAACGGCGCCGGTTGTTGACATTTTCTGCAACGGATTTTTCTTTACTTTCATGGAATTTTATCAAAATAAAAGAACTTGGATCGTTATTAGGTTCTTGACTTTTGTGTTTATCTTTTAGTTTACGTTTAAAGCTATGCTAATTTCAGGAACACTAGAATTGACATCTTTTAGAATTTTTATCGAAAGACAATAGATTCTGTGATCCACAATGTCTAGAATGAATCAAATTTATGTAGAAAACGAAATGTACATTTTTAAAAGACAATGCGGAAACACTTAAAAAAGACTCATATTTTTAAGGTTTTTTGTAAAACAAAACCTTATTAAAATCAGTTTATTGTCTGTCTATCTGTCCGTGACGCGCATGTTTCTCGGAGACGGTTACAGCGATTGATACCAAATTTAATGGTGTGGTGTGTGTGGCGAAAATGATCATTTCTTTAACGGGCCCATTCTCAGAAACTACTAAACCGAAAAATCCAAAAAAAAATCAAGACGCTACCACTATATGGGACACAGGCTCCGAAATACCTTCCATATCGATATCCGAAGCCTGGCAAGCAACCTGGAAACCCAGCGTCGTATCGTCCTATCCGCCTGTTGGATACAATGGAGAAGATGATGGAGAGAGTCATCTACAACAGACTCCGGCCCATCGTCGAAGCCAGCAATGGTTTGTCGGAACGCCAGTTTGGTTTCCGACGCGCCCACACTACGGTGGACGCAATTGGCATGGTGGTAAACCTGGCAAAAGGTGCACTGATTTCTGGCGGCTGCTGTGCCGTGGTGGCGTTGGATGTCAAAAACGCATTCAACTCTGCCAACTGGAATAGAATTAAACGGGCGTTGGCTGACATAGGTGTCCGCGGATACTTAGCGAATTTGGTGGAAAACTACCTCTCAGAGAGGACTCTCTGGTACGTGACGGATGAGGGCCCCAAAGAGTACATTGTCACAGCCGGGGTACCACAGGGATCGGTACTTGGTCCCCTGTTGTGGAATATCATGTATAATGGGGTGCTTGCTCTTCCCGTCCCAGAGGGGACTACGATTGTCGGCTTTGCTGATGACCTAGCTGTGGTTGTTGCAGCAAAACACCCAGAAGATGTGGAGGTTTACGCAACGGAAACAGTGAGAGCGGTAAAGTCCTGGCTAGAAAAGGCCGGGCTGACCTTGACGGACGCGGTCTTGATAACGAAACGCAGGAAAAATAATACTGTAAAAGTGGAGGTCGGTGGACATACGGTCGTATCAAAGCCGGCTATCAAATACCTGGGGGTAATAATTGATACCAAATTGAGTTTTAGGGAGCACCTAGAGTATGCATGCCAAAAGGCAGCCAGTGCCACCACGGCGCTTGCAAAAATGTTGCCAAATATTGGTGGGCCGAAACATTGCCGGAGGTTGGTGCTAGCCGGAGTGATGCGCTCCATCCTGCTCTACTCGTCGCCTGTGTGGGCAGAGGCGTTTGCAAAATCTCAAAGACGGAAGCAGGTGAACTCGGTTTACCGGCCGATGGCTTTGAGGGTTTGCAGTGCTTTTAGAACCACATCAGATGAGGCAGTATTGGTGGTGGCAGGCATGATCCCGGTTGACATTCTGGCCAAAGAAATGAGTGTCCTGTACAATGCAAGACATATGGAGGGGCATGCACAGCGTAGAAATGCGGCAAGGCCAGAGTCGCTTGATCTCTGGCAACGCAGATGGGACGAGTCTGCGAAAGGTCGGTGGACGCACAGGCTCATTCCCAACATTAGGGTGTGGCTTGAGCGAAAACATGGGGATACCAACTACCACATTACCCAGTTCCTCACGGGACACGGTGGTTGCTACAGGCAGTATCTGCACCGCTTTGGGTTGGATGATTTTCCGAACTGTCCCAGATGCGATGGCATACCGGAGGATCCAGAGCATCTGATGTTTCACTGCCCACGATTTGCGATGGAGAGAAGGAACTTAAACCAGGTGCTGGGCAGGAGCGGGACCCCGGAGCGCTTGTTTACTGAGATGCTGGAGTCCGAGGAGAAGTGGCTTGCGGTTAGCTCCGCAATCATCCAAATGCAGGAGGAGTTGCTGAAAGAACAAAGAAGGCGGAAAGCTGCAAATAGGAGAAGGATGAGTGCCTAAGAGCAAACCTACCCCGCGAAGTAATACCTCAATGGTGGTCCCGCGGGGCTGGGGCTGGAGAGACCGGGGGTGGTTTTTAGTGGGTGTGAATCCCACACGCGCCCGCTGTTGTTCCGCCGTTCGGGCGGCGGACGTGTCTTTCTAAGATTTTCCACCTCCGTGTACGCACAAAAAAAAAAAAATACCGATATCCTTTCAAATAAAGTTTTTTAGTAATTGGCTGCACAACCGCTCTTAAGTTCATCCTAGTACCCCGAAACAGTAATCTAGGCTATAGCATAAAGCATGAGCTTACCAAGTTTGGTGGAAATCGCACTATTACTAGCAAAGTTATAATAGATCAAAGTTATCATTTCTTTGCAAATTCAAGACTATGAATGTCAATATCACCCGAAAGTTGATAATCCCACATAATATATGCATATATTACGTGCTACGTACTAATGGGTCAAATGCACACTCAAATGTCTTTATATAAGAAACACACAAAACCTTTCACATCTGAAGCGTCCAGCTTCCGGTTTTCCCATTTGTTTAAGACTATGCGGGAACGCTATAGACAGTAAATTTGAGTAAAAATGGTGTTACTGAAATCTGATTCATATCCAGGTATCTTTTATCTATTATTTAATTTGTAGAACCATTTTTGAGTTCTGTTTCAAACAAAAAACAAAACACAACTTCAACTCTCTGTACAAATCCAAGACCCTAAATTTGTGAAATTCTCTATTTGAAAATTTGGTGCATGGTCACATTATTCATTCGAGCATTCAAACTATTTCCACATTATTTATGCTAAGGATCCTGGCAGTATTACTGCTCCTCACTTTGAAGGACGTCTGGAATCTTAGCTTAGCTTACCGTCAAAAAAGTTATTATCAACTGAAAATCCTTTGTGATCTCCTATTCGGTTAATGATAAACTGTCATTGTTCCCACCTCTTCCCATTGCATGTTGGTGTTCTTGAGGCTTAAAGGTCCTTCCGCATAGATCAGTTTCTATACCGTGTATATGCTGCTCAATAAAGAAGTCAGAGGGTGTTACTGGCATCGTCGTCATCTTGACAAGGATTTCGAGTGGATTGAACTAAAAAAAAAGATGTTAAATACTAGAGGAGGATTATGCCTCCAATTAATGTAAGCGTTACTCCCTTTCTACACTTCCACTGTTCGAGACTTGGCCAACTGAGTTCCATGAATTTCATCACTTTATTGGCGGTATTTATCTTTTTCATTCGTACAGATTCAAAAACTATGATGGATAAGACTAGCTTGCAGACCACCGAACGACCACCATGATTCTCGCAGCAACTTTGATTTCCTTAAGTGTCATGGAACTTCACCACAGTCCAACCAATGAATCAATTATCCCCAGTTGTTATGAATGAGGGTGAAGGATCCAATTTTCATTTCAGGTGTCAGATTAAATCTCGGTTTGCGACTGGTCAGGGTGGGTAATGTCCGTCCTTATCCCGTCATTAACTAAACCTTCCTAAGCCCTGCTACTGTCAACAACCAACACCACGTAACGACATAAGAGCTATCGTAAGCAGTTTCTCGTTCTTCGAAGTTGAAAGTTTAGAAGTGCACCTACCTACCTAAAGACCTTTTGACCCTTTGGTCTCTACAATACATGCCCGAATATGCAGCAACTAGTGAACAAAATAATTTTTTTCATGTAATCTCTGAGAACCTTGGTAACTGACTACGCAACACCTATTCGATACTTGGGAAACGTCACTGGTAATGATGATTTGTATGCGTAAATTTTCTGAACTCCGCTGATCAAAGCGGGCAAGCCATTAGAGCGATTTGTGCAAATATAGCAAATATGCGTCAGTTGCTTGCCCTGATGAGGCTGTTTTGGCCTTTAGCATCCCAAAAATAAATCTCTATTAGTCCCGGTCTTGTCCAGTTTTGACGTCTACAAAACTGTCACCACCCATTGTAACGTATAAACAGGACATAGGAACAATAGATAGAAGAGAATTTCTACCGTATATACAGTAGCGCCAGTTTGATAGTGGATTTGCAAGAAAGACGAGTAGACGTGAGGATAGGAATTTGTTTCGAATAACTCTGCGCAATCTTCACGGTTCCCTTCAAACCACAAATAAGGCTTTTTGAATGTTCTATAAATGTTCAAATGCCAATCCATGCGTTATCCACTTAAAATCTTCTCACTTCCGTTTGCGTTTTCTCTCAGTTTATCTTCTATCCTACGTTAGTTTCTTCCAAGTCCCTCTCGAAAAATAACTTTATTATTTGTTCCACCCATCAGCACATTTTTGATCTCTGAGAACAGGGAATAGAACCGAATAAAATCGTCTCTTTAATTGCATTTAATTTAATCATTAAAAAATTTTAATCGCTAAAAACACGAATTTCGAAATTTCGACGATCTACTTTATACCCAAAGCAGAAAGATCGCTAAGGTGACAACAGTGATAGGAATAATTGCAATGCGATCAATTCTATTATCAAAAAGTAAGAGCAGAGAAAAAAAGGCGAAATTCAAGGATACTCAATGGTTCGTTGGTGCTTTTGATGAGGAGATATTTTTGGCATTTCCGAGGCATGGGACGCTACAATGCCTCATCGCACTTGAATCACAGCAGGCAACCAAGAAATATCGACGTTGACTGCAAGCGGAGAGACTTTTCTAAAGGGAAAGGGGAAATCAAAATATCAGAATCTGAAGGAAGAGGATCTCTTAAACAGTATTAAAAGGGAAGCCAACCGACGAGGGTATGCTCGTATATAAGTACGAACCGGCGGATTTTTGCCTAATGAACAAGATAGCCCGTAGCTCTTATTGAAAATAATCCCAGCCCTTTTTCCGCAGGACGAAAGTAGACTTGTTGGGTACTTCGAGAGATCTGTGGATCTTTTTGGGATAACAATGATCCATTCCGAAAACGCCATAAAGATGTCTGAAAAGACCAACTTGAGTAGTTTATAATTACAATTTACTCGTACATGATACAACCAAAAATTTCACCCAGTGGAAGAGGCAGAAGTTGGTTTTATTACCGAAGTCCCAAAAACCACCTAGTTCGCCCTCTTTATATTGCACTATATCTTTTAAACACTAAGGGGGAGATGTGGGATAAGGTAATATATAACAGGGCTACTTCCGTTCATCGAGCTAGCAGTTTATCAGCAAACCCATTCTACCGGGGATCTTGCTCCGCACGAAATGGTTTTGAGTAAGTGATGCGGAGTAGTGACGCTAGATGCCAAGAATGACCATAATTCCACTAACGGTGTTGCATTAATGACTCGATGTCCCTAACGCATGGAAGTTACTTTATAAGTCAATTAGTCGTCCTAGCAATGATGGCATCCCAGGAGTCACGACATCTACACTTTCATAAAGAGAATGTGACACAATGACTGTGGAATACGTGTTGATGAAAATGCTTGAATTTCTGGAGATTGCGATGCAATCAACTCCATGATCAAGAAATGAACAGAGAAGAAAAGCGCGGTAACATTTAATGAAGAACGGAAAACTAACTAAAGCTTGATCCCCCATGATGTAATATGTTGAAAAGAGCCGTAGAGAAAATGCAAATCCGGACAGGAAAATAGGCTTCCTCCCACCAGTAATTCTATTATAGTTTCTATTACTAAGTTCCTTGTCCGGAGGAATTACCTTTGTTGTTTCTCTCTCACAACACGATTGGCTATGGAAGCCCCAGAAGGTTAGCGCAGAAACAAGGCGCATTCAGATCCGTCACAGTGATTTTATAATGGCGGAATAGGAAGGAAATCATTTTACTATTGGATTGGAAGAAATAACTAAGTTCTATTGTTTCTACTTTTGCATTTCTGTCAAAATTGGGACTTCAAAGTGCATCATGAAAATCTTCGAAATTCATCGTATTACTCGAGGTCCAGGCCTACCATTCAAACATGCATCACTTGACTATTTCTTGTATCTAGTGATTACAGAGGACTCAAACCATGTTCTTTAAAGGGATTTAAGAGAGATAAGAGGTTTGAAAATATTTTCGATATATTGAATAGCAGTTGTACTACCTACCGTATTCAACAATTCCAGATCAATGCTTTGTATTTTTTAAACTTCCAGAAAAATGTACTATAAAGGCTTACGAAAAAATGCACGCTTCCTTGACGATATGAAAAACGTAAACCAAACAATCCTAAAGCTGCTGAAAGCGCCACATACTATTGTGTCCAGAAAATACGACCAAATTTTTTTTTCCAAAATGTATTTATTTATTCTTCTTATCTATTTGATGTCAATGTATTTACCATACCTCGAAAAAAGAATTAAAATCGCCTTCCGAGATAACTTTCAGAGTGCGTAGCAATTCACGTTTTATCTCTTCTATCGTCTCAAAATTATGTTCACCCACTAGTCTTTTGATATTTTGGAACAGCCATAAGTCACATTTTTGGCGGAAAAGTCACGAAAAACGAGTGCTTTTTTTCGAAGAAATTGAGTTGTTTTAGTACAAGCCGAGACTTTACAGGTTTCAAGCTCACAATACCTTTCAAATTGTACTCAGAGACAGATCGTTTCCAAATATCAATAGCATCATCATGGTTTCGACAATTGACAGGCATAAGTTCTTGAGGTATTGTTTGTCGGTAGAGGTTGATGTTTGTCCGGAATATTCCTTGTCTTCGACAACACTTTCTTTTTCAAACTATTTATACTACTTGTAAACATTCTTTTCCGACAAAGCATGATGGCCGATGGCTTTCTGTATTATCCTGAATGTTACTGCACCCGAAAATCCATTTAGCAGACCAAATTTGAAGCAACTTCTTTGTTCAATTTAATCAAACAATGCCAAAAATTGCACCGAATGCACTTTTAGCGTCACACAAAACCAAGCGTAAAACCAAAAGTAAAGAATATTTTGATAAGTCACAGATGTCTGTGACAATGCTGTAAACTTAGAAAAAAATATGTTGTGCGGTTTCTCCGTGCGATATAAATTGAAAACTAGTCTTACTTTGTATTCTACAAAGTAGTAATACTTCCGGAGATCAGTGAACAACCTAAGGGTTGATTAAAGCGCAATCATCTTCAGATTCGAATACTACATTTTTAAATTCGTCCCTACTTTTGCTGCAATATCCGATTACATAATATTGAAAATAACTCCTGGCCGCGTTCGAGAGAAGAATCCTCCGAAGAATTTTTGGCCCCCTACATGAGAATGGACGATTCCGTAGCCTACACAATGACGAAATCTATAAACGATACCATGATCGTCCGGTTGTGGATAAAATCCGGCTCAATAGGTCACGGTGGGCGGGTCACTTAATTCGTATGGATGAGGATGATCCCACCCGGAAAGTCTATAAGGGCAATATCTATGGTAGAAAAAGAAGACGAGGCAGACCCTACCTAAGATGGAGCGATGGCGTAGGCCAGGACGCGAGACAGCTTTTAGGGATATCGAATTGGTGGACCTCGGCGCAAAACCGGGATGTCTGGAGTGCCTTATTAAGGCAGGCCTAGACCGGATACCGGTTGTTGCGCCGTTGATGATGATGATGAAAATAACTTCGAATGAACAGACTGATAGAGTGTAATAACAGTCCTTGATGGACGCCAGTGAATTGTTGTCAAAAATTGAACGAGGTGATTATTCCTGTCCATGTACTTGTGTCTATACATACTGACTATTGAGCATTAACCAGTTCAGACCTTAATCTCGTCTACCATAAAATGTGGTTAGTTTAAGAGGGAGAAAATGACACCATAACCTGAATTCATTAGGGCAGGATTTGGTAGCATCTATGGACCATTTTCTCATGGAGTTCGCCCGTACAGCGATCGATCGGTAGCCTTACTAACTACAACAAGATTATTCAAATACAACCAAAACTACTAGGATTTGTAGGTAGAAAATTAAGTACAATTCAACTGGGTTGAAATATCTGTAGAATCGAGCCCAAACATCATATCGTACATCTTTCAATAGTTTTATACAATTTCATAGCCTCCAACAATACGCAAAAAGGGCTACCAAATGTGGCACAGGCCTGCCAACTAAAAACATGGCCACTGTTTTATTTTTATTGTTTGACAGAGGTGTGGTCAAAGTCACTATCCCCAAGTTACCGAGGTCAACGATAGTATGCCTAAAAATCAATGTTGAAAGTTCAAGGGTAACCAAACAAAAAGTGCAAAAACATTCAACCCTTTCACAATAATTACTAAATATTCGCTCTGCCAATAAAGGAAAGGGCCCCCTTATGAGTTGTTCTAAATAATGTAAAGAAAAACAAATCTAAATGATGCCAAAATAATATGACCACAAAAGGTGTTAAAGGCGCAAATCATTCGATGTTCCATTGAGACTTCTGCATCAACTTGGCTTTATTTCAGGCTACCAGATGGGTTCGCACTTGAACAAATCCGAAAATTTACGTATGAGTTGACAACCGGCATTGATTTGACTCTATTCAAACAACATAAAATCCACTGTAAAAGTGAACGATTAAAAGGTGAATAAAAAAGTCAAATAAATGACTTGATTTAACTAGTGTCCTTCCCTCCATATTCGGCAACTTTTCCTCGAATTTTAATTACTCAACCAGACCACCTAGAATTCGAACTTCAATCACCGCATGAACAGCAGCAACACAGCGTATTCAAATGACTGGCGTCAAACTACACCATAATTGTAGTTTATTTATTTATTAAAACTGAAAAGCCTTCAAAAGACCCCAACAACTTAATTTTACCTCTACATATCATAAACTTTACGTATGCATTAATAAATTCATTTTCATTTCTGTATTCTATCTTTTTTGTTCGTAAAGTGTGTAGGTGATGTCCAATGTCTTCTCTCTGTCATGTGTGTTTCGTGCGGCAATTAAAGCCAGCGTGAAGACAACAATATAACGCACGAGAAGGCTTTTTTGCATTGATAAAGAATTAACGACGCCATAATTATTATTATGCAATGCATGCATAATTTTGAGAAAAATGGCCAAGCAGAAAACAAGAAATATACGTGCATATATGGGCCAGACAATTGTATAATTCGGATTTGCAGCTGGATGATCGCGTTGTTGGTGATTGTGGAGCGAGAAGTTAAATAAAAAACTTTGTACACAATTTGTGCGTGTTTTGCAGGCCTATATGGAAAGATAGCGATAAAAAGATTTATGGATTGGCTCCTGAGGTAAAATTCGCATGTGGAACCCGAGGAATGTTTGATGGTTTGCAAATTATGTTGAGCAGTAAATTACATGATTTATGCAGAGTTGGTGATCCTATCATGAAGTAGTTTCTCTACGTCAGTCTCCTGTTGACAGAAAATTATGTATTTTAGTAGAAATAACAAAATTTAGTAAACGCCAACCTTGAACGACAATAAAACATAAATTTCATTATCATTCGTGAATATTCCAACATCTGTGGCCGACAATGGCCTTCAATATGCAGCCAACCTAGTCGGATCTCTCCACTTTATCAGCATTAAATTAAAATATTTATGAGCATTTCTTGCTATAAAACAGTGCAAAGAGCAATCCTCAAAAGCGCATAGACGCTATGCAGAATTACAACGAAATATAAAGCCGAATACGTGGGAATCTAAAATGGGCAACTTTTTACTGCATGTAAAAGCTAATTTAGCTAGTTTCTGGCGTTTTTTCTTCATCTATCTTTTCTCTCCACGGTTTTTCTGCAAATCAGTGTCATCGAAACGGAATTGACCCCATTCGGTCTGGCATTTTGACGTTAAGTGGTTCACTGAACTATACCATAAACCATTAGATATCCATGCAAATATGTATATATGGAATATCTGTTTGTATACTTAACGCCGCCCCACACCACTTTGCGCAACCTACACTCTTTACTTTACAACATCACATACATAATAGAGCCTTTGTTTTATGGCTAAAAATTCACCGAGTTTACACAATTCCATGGCAAAATTAGGGAGAGAAGTGGAGAAACCTAATAAGATGTTAATCTTAGTTGAGTAGCTACTTACACACATAATTATCACGATAATGGCTTTGTTCGAATTGATGCGAGAAATATGATATTTAGGCTGAATTATTGAAGAGAACGAAAAATAATAGACAATGAATTGGAACTGGCAATAAAACTGCAATGAAATCAAGTTGCATGAAACGACTCTTTAAGATCTTTCGCCACAAGTGCGCCTCCTTTATAATGATTACTCAGTGAATCAAATCCAAAAGGTAAAAGTCCGGTGAGCTTTGAAAAATAAATACATCTAAACTCTTTCAAGGGAAAGGATATCGGCACAAGAAAAGACATATCTAGCCAAGGATCGTAACTCCACCAATCACAAATAACTTGGTCGGAAGAACACTCACGAAAGCTCAAAAAAAAATCCGCGCAACTCGATATTGCTGATCAGGAACCGATTTCGTGCCCTAGGTCCAAAGGCAAGGATGCTACGCCAAATGAAACTACCTCCATTAATCCTTCGATAAAAACGTAAAAGTCAAAGGAGGGCTGAGATAAAGCATTTCTGCCACTATACGGTGGCTACTCTCCATACCGATATCTATTCAAATAAAGTTAATATTACTATAATTTTCAGAAAGTGGCTGCAGAACCCCCTTTAATTACATCCTAGCACCGCGAAATATAGGTTATAACATAGAGCATGATCTTGCCAAGTTTGGAGGAAATAGCATCATTACTGACAAAGTTTTAATAGGTCTAAATTGTCACTTCTGTGCAAATTCAAAACTTTGAATGTCAATATCACCCGAAAGTGGATATTCTCACATAATTTATGCATATATTACGTGCTACGTACTAATGGGACAAATACCCCCTCAAATGTTTTTATAAAACAAATACACAAAGCCTTTCACACCTGAAGCGTCCAGCTTCCGGTTTCCCGAATTGTTTATCGTATAGTTCCTTCTTGAATTTCAATGGGACAATGTTGCAAGTGATAAGCTGGGATAGTATAGAAATAGAAAGTATAGAAACATGCCGAACCGGAATTAGAAACCTGTACAACGATACCGAGAGGTTGCCCAACCAAGTAATATTCAGAGGAGTTACTGGGGTATTCAAAACTTATAAACCTCGGATTTTCGGAGGAATTAATAGATTTTAGTGATTATACACGAAAACTTCAGGGCATGATATACTAATATAATATAATGATGTTAAAAATTTGTGGCTTTCATTTTTCATAGAAAAGAATTGACCACAAATTTTAATACAACTTTGCTAATTATCGCAGGGTTTGCACGAAACTTTTCAATTTTGCACTCCTTTTGTAATGTAACAAGCGCTACAAGGGATAAACGTTTTTGTATATACACTTCCTTAGCAAATCTTCATAAGTGACATGGAGCTCCTCACTTGAAATTTTTATGTATACAGTTCCCGGCAAAAAAAAAAATGTTCGCACTCAATACTTTTATGATTATAGCTTTTTAATAGACAATATTTAGCCTCGTCTGTTTTGGGAAGTTAAATGTTGGTGTTACAAAAGAATTGTCACATTCAAATTTGGTTCAGTATCAGTTTACATGGAGATTTGGAACGAAAGAGTGAAACATCTAATTTTATGTAAAAAAACATATAAAGAAGGTAAAAGTTAAGTGTTGAGGAAAAGTAAAGCGAAATAGGGAGAAAAATCAATTGTTCTAAGGCAAATATTAGATTTTTTTTCAAAAGCATACCAGAGGTGACAGGCTGAGGCGCAAATAAGGGAGCGGGAGGAAGTATGTGATTACTCCCGGCCAAAACTGTCATTACTGCGATCACGCTTGCGAGATACATCTGCAACTGCTCCTCAATTACGCACTTAATTGTTTTAAAAGGAAAATATTCTAGTTAGTGTGAGAATGGTTCAGAGACAATTGAATGGATTGAGGCTTAGAGCGAAGACCAGCAAAAACACCAATTTGAACGAAAAAAGGCTGAATTGGGCATTGCAACGAGGTGATGAGTCCAAATTCAATTTGCTGGGATCTGACAGTCCATCCCCAGTGTAAAGAAGAATAGAAGAGAAATAAAACCATCAATGTGTTGTACGAACTGCACGGCATTCTTCCTCAGTACTGAAATGGGGATGCATAACATCCAAAGCAAATGGTCGTTTTTCGTTTCTAGGTGGTGCTGTCAATGCAGAAAAGTACAAAAAAGTTATCGAAAATTGCCTTGTTCCCACGGTAGAAGCACTACATGAGCACTTGGTGAAGTAATGTTTCAGGACAATTCGGCCCCGTGCAGCTCGTAATGTAAGTAAACGAATAAAAAATTCGTGTTTTTTTCTCAATACGGTTCTTATTCACAGGTAACATCTTGGAAAGGGGAGCTTGGCATAAAGTCATTCATGAAGCAGTGAATGCAACAAACATTGAGCAGCAAATCTAGAAAAAAAAACAGTAGAAACGATATGGTTTAGTGAAATTCCGGACCATTTTACTGAAAATTTATACCAATCGATGCCTGCCCGACTTGCGTTCTTCTAATTTGGCATTTATAGGAACCTTCATTTATCAATTTTCATTAAAAATTTTTTTTAACAAATTGCTTGCATATTTGTTTGTTTTCGATGTTTTGCGTCCTTTACTAATAACACTCAAAACTTCGACGAACGTACACTTTCTCTCAAAATTTCAGTTTTTCTTTCCACCGTATCCTTTGAATAGAACTTCTGCTGGTGTAAATAAAAAGAATTTCACATGCAATCACATGAAGCACAGAATTATTCGCGAGCCCTATTATAAACCCGAAAAAAACTTTTTGAACCTGGATTTCGTTTCACACTCGTAGAGCAGACATTTTTTTGTCGGGCACTGTCGACTATTGTTAAAATTGAAGCATACCATACTGGTTCGAAGCTTCTCTACATTTATGCAGCTTCAGGTAAATCGCTTTGAATTTACACGAGAGGCGCCCAACAGTTCCACTTAAGAATATTCTTGTTTTACACTTTAAACTCCTCCCACCTCCGTCTCGCATGGTTAGAATGGATCGTTTGAATAATAGTCCGGCAAGAGTCCTATTTAGAAAGGAATCCAACATAAAGGTTCTGGGAATTCAACGAGAGGCATAATCCTACGGTATCCTTCAAACCTGAATTGATTTGCGGACCACAATCAGAGAACCGCTGTGAGTAGCATAGCGGAACTGGTTTACAACGTGTAAAAACTCAGCATTTACTTCATTGTTGACGGATGCGGCTCTGAATTATAAAGCGTAACTTCACGCAAGGGGCTCTGCCTGCGATACGGGCATAATCAAAATCAACAAGGAGCCAACTGCAAATAACCGTACCGAGAGCACATTATCCACGATCTGAGTAAAATTATGCGGTGTTTCCAACGATTAATTATCTAAAATAATAAAAACTTGTTTCTTGTTCTTGTTGGTGTGAATATTTATTCTTGCAAATACTGATATTTCGGGAACCACTTGTTCCCTTCATCAGTGCTAACAAGTTCTTCAATATAAATATTCACACCAACGAAAACGAAACAACAAGTTTTTATTATTTCAGATTATCCACGAGTTCTTCTGGAGCATATGCCTTCCGAAAATAAGGCTTCGTGGCAAAAGTCACCTCAGATGAATCACCATCGAGTACGCGGAAAGGCGAGATAGGAAAATAACAGAGACGGTGGTACGTAGAAAGGACACGCTTGAGAGATGTTAATCTAAGCTCATTTGCATTGCCTGACAGAATTTTTATGATTCAAAGCTAAAGTTTTCAAGGAAATATCCACAAAAAACTTAATACTATTATACCTTGATAAAAAAAAATCCAGGAATTTGGCGCTCCTACTGACGGGATTTAAGTTTTATTTTTATTTATTTGTTAGGTTACTGATATTTTCCCCCCAATTTGGCGTTCGTTCGATTCGATTCTTTACAATTTTAAAAAAAGAAATAAACCTGAAACAACGAGTTTGTATTAAATTTCGTACTGGCATTCGACGATGTGTGAATATTGCAAATGTTAGAAAAGTGTTTCGGTAAAGGCAATTTAAAGGAAACCATCGTTTATTAGTTGCATCAACAATTGAGAAGCGATCGTGAGCTCGTCAACGATGAAACTATCGATAAAGTGAAGGTTGGCCAACAACTACAAACCAAACATACAGACAAGACTTGAACATTACTTAGGGATCTGTTCAAAACATTTTGATTAGTGATTTAGATTTCCGCTCTTGTGGCAAAGTTGGTATTAAAAAACCAGGCATAATTTCCATGACTCAATCTGAGCTAAACTTCATAAGATAAAACAAGGGGTTAGGATTACGACACGTAATTCAGGAATCGAGTGAATGGCGTATTACGAATGAGCCGGGACCGAAAAAAAGTAATCTTCGTCGAAACAAGGTGTCGCTCACGGTTTTCATCAATCAGAACGGTATTATGCATCATGAATTTATGCCACAAGAATAGATAGTCAAAACGGACTATTCTTTAGGTATTATGAAATCTTTGCGTGGAGCAATTCGACAGCTTGTAAAGAATTTGTGGGCAAGCAAGTCATGGATTTTGCTCCACGATAACGCATCATCAAACAATGCCATCTCAACATTTAATGTGCGGTCAAAACAAGCTCCGTTGGCGATAGACCCCAACTGTCGATTGTAATGATGTGATTTCAGAGTTTGTGGGTTGTCCTAAATTTGAAAAAAAAAAACTCGCTCTTTCTGTCAGTGCTTGCTACAAACTTGATTAAATTAGGGACAAACCAGTTGCTCCCAACTGGGATTGTAACAAGCGCCGATCGTAAAAAATTAAGAGAGAGGCGTCTTAAATGGTAATTCGCGCTAACGACAATTCACTTACCAAGAATGGTCTGAACATCGAAGTCGATGGGAAACGACCAAAAAGTTGGCCGAACCAACCGTAGCTTGACAGGCTGGATGGTGATCTGAAAACCTCGCGATTACATCCAGATCAGGCCTTTAACGGAACTAAATGGCGCAACCAATCAGGACGAGTCGGCCTTGCTTTTGAAAAAGGCTAAAGAACAAGATGGATATGAGAACTTTTCGGGTCCGTTCAACATCAATTTATATGAGAATTTCCTTTTGTTTCGACCTAAGTCAACGTTACTCCCTGCGAAAATTAAGCTGCATATCATTACACATTGTAGCTAGATACTTCAAAACAATTTCACTCAATAATTCTCACATCAAATTTCTCAATGCAATGTCATAAAGGCCAATAAATCAGATACACCAGCTTTACTTTTCACAAATGGCTTCCGTTCTGAGAAGTGATCCTTAACAGCTCAACAATCTCATATAGACCACATTCCATCACTTAGTGACTAGTCATATCATCTATTACAGTAATTAACTTGAAAAAAAAACAGACGTCTTGGGATTTCGTTCAGGGCAAAGGATAACGACGAGCTGCGCTTGGTGGTGGAATCTGACATACATACACCTGTAAGAAACATTACAGAGAAATTGGGCGCATACTATTCAACAGTTTCCCAGCACTTGCAACACTGCTCTCCCATAACAGAAAGGATCCCTTTCTTCACAAAATAGTGGTATGTGATGAAAAGTGAACATTATACGACAACCGTCGTAGATAAACACAATGGCTAGATATCGGTGAGGCTAAAAACACATGCCAAAACCGAACCTTCATTCGAAGAAGGTAATAGCGATGCATTGGAAATCCCGTATTCAATGGCCTAGATTACTCAACATCGATGGGGTGGTCTTCTTCATGACAACGCTCGACCTCATGTATCCAGAATCACGGCCCAAAAATCCATTACCAGTTATGCAATGGAATCCCCTATCCTGGGATGGCCGATGAGGAATGCAAGCTTCTCGAAAAATCGTGGAGGCAACTAATGCGTATTTCCAGAAACCGGCAGCGATATAACTTGTGGTGGATGCGCTATGACCCACATAGGGGTTTATGGCAACAGCCAAACAGATAAAAAAGCGCAGCTCACCTCCTTAAAAACTCTGAAAATTAGAAGAACAGACATGTTGCTTGGAGAGTAAGAGTAAACCAACATGTATAAGGCATCATTGCTACCCATTCCATTACAAAAGGTCTCTAGTTTAAACTTAGTTTTCGATGACTTAGTTTCCCTCTAGAGCCTCTGAACTATCTATCATCATAGCGACCCTTCATGAACAACACATTGCAAATTTCCTCCCATTCATGCCGACTTAATTCGTTATCCACTGTAGATCCTATATAGAATAATTTGTTAGCCAATACTCCAAGTTTCAGTATATTTCATTTTGATTTTTGATTGTACCTATTTGACCACACCCGGACCTTAACTAATTACAAAAATTAATGTTCGTTTCAAATTACAGTAAATACCCTTCAAATAGTGCATTTGATCAGTTTTACTTTTTCCTTATCTTTTGACTATCAGCACAACCTTATTATTGTTACTACGTACAACCCACTAACATAAGGTAGTGAATTGCGATAAAAATGAATATAATAAAATAAAGACTTTACGCCAATTTTCATGTTAAGCCAAGGCTTTTCAGAGACAAAGTTCACGTGTTGTAAAACAAGAAAAAACATTTCACGCGGCCTTCACTGTGCGACTAGAGTGCAACCCACAAAAAAAAACCAACGAAATAAAAAAAAAACGTTTTAATGGCCGCGAAATCGAGAAAAATATTTTTTTCTCCTCGCTTCTCACCGAGAAAACTAAGAAACGCTTTAATTGTGGAAAAAATACATGAAAATACTGTAAAGGTACGGCGATGAAAATAATGAAAATAATCAGATACTATGCACTGTGCAAATGTGAAAAGCGTGAAACAACACCGCACTAGACTGTGTAATGAGGCATGACAACATATTTTCCAACGAAACACAGCGAGATGCATGCAGAATTGTTAATTAGAATATCTTTGGCAATAATTTCCATCATCGACTGTAGCACACACATGATCTGAGATGATTAGGTGGCATGTGTGCAGGAGCGATAGTAACAATAAAACACGAAAACAAGAGGATTACGTTTGCATTCAAAATTGTTGCAACAAATTATTTGAAATATGCAATTTTGTGTTAGTCACAGCTGTAGCTCGTGAGAGTCGCTAACCTTCTAGACCATTTTGTTGCTGCCACTATGCAAATGTTGTGTTGTGTCCTTAATCGCGACAGTGATCAAACTGGCCGACATGTTCGCCACAAATTCTTTAAATTGTTGGTTATGTCACATAAATCGCCCGGGGATAATCAAATATATTTTGACCTGCATATAAGGCGCATGATTTATGGACGAGAGGTATGAGAACAGATGAAAATTCCCAGCAGAAGAATGAATTATTTAAACAAACTACGAAAGAAGATTCAAGATTTGAATATCTTCACACTCCCACAAAAGTGAATAAAGAACGGAAATGTTATAAGATTTGTAACTTGGGTTTGCGAAAAACTCTGGGTTGAAATATTAGAAATGCGGAGTAACTTCAATCTAATGATATGATATAATGCACTTTACGTCACAGTTATACATTTTATGTCTTCATTTCTTCGTCTTTTCAAATTGAACTCCAGACGTTGTGAATATGGTAATCTCTTGCAGGTTTTGTCCACAACAAAATAGCATTTTTATTTTTGCCGGCGAATGACCTTTATTTGATCAGGAAACGAGTGGGTTGAACACTGAATTGGTTTGTTAATTCTGACATCTTCAAAGCCATTTTAAAATATGGGTACAACAGGAGTGCTCCAGACAACAACAACAATGTTAACGTCTATATGTTTCCTGTTTGTGAAGCATAACATAGACCATCCAAACAGTTTATTCTTGTTTGTTGTTTATCAGTTCTCGATGGGACTTTGCTCCAGTTAATCTGGTGCGTAGTAAATCAAGGAACCCTCTGCGGATTCAAGCAATATCACAGGGTAATATATGCAGGTACCTGCTTGGTCAAGGCTAGCTAATGTATAAACAAGTCGAGATACCGGAAGCTAGGCGCTTCGGGTATGATGGTTTTGTGTTCATCTTATGTGAGAAACTCTTTATGCACTATTTTCCAATCGTAGCTTAGCATACAAAATATTTCGTCATATTTTGGCAAACTCTACATATAACTCTACAAATGCTGTGTTTATCCTAAATAAACAAACATCATCTGTTATCGCATGACGATGAATTGCTGTAACGCATCTTTACGCATTTCCACTTTACTCTGTGCACAAAAGCATATGGTTACCAGCGATTTTTAATTTACGTAGATAAATTAAAAACCGCTGGTAACCAGGTGCACTTATGTCTATTATATTATTCACTACCTGCAAGCTTTATTTGCAAATAACTAAAATAAACCAAAAAAGCAAAACTAAAACGTCCCAATTTACCCCGCCATTCATATAAGTTCACTTCATATGATAATAACGTCATACACGTCTTTGGGTGCAATAAATTTACCTGAAATGCGAAACTTTAACCTTCTATAACTTTGTTAATAATAGTTAGATCGAGTTCAAACTTTCCAGAATTGTGTCCTATATTATCGCCTATGCTGATGTCTTTTGGGATGAACTAAAAGGGATTTTCCGGCAAATTTCTAGAACTGTATTTTGAAGTTTAGATTTCATATAGATGCATCATTGTAATTTTTTCGGATTATCCGGTTGGATAGGTTCTGAGAACGAGACCTGTTTCACTTTTTGGGGCACACATTTTGGGCTCTATCCCCCTAAGTACTAATTCAGCCCTTTCATTTGATACCCACGACCATATTTTGTGAAAAAAAAAAAACCCTCTTTCGCATGTATGGGGAGCCCGCTTCAAACTCAACACAAAATGGTGCCACTCGCCGTATGTAAAGGGACACACAAACTACATGTAATCATCAAATTTCGTGGCAATCCGCTCAGTCGAGCAAATCGGGTGTGACAGACAGACATGCAGACAGACGTTGAATCGATTTTAATAAGGTTTTCCTTCACACAAAACCTTAACAGAGAACGACTGCGATTATGCAAGTGATAAGCTCACAACAGAATCGTTGGAGCAATTTAAGTTGAAAATTCAAAAATTAGTTCTCCAACCAGAGCAAGTCTATAATGCGGATTAAATTCAGTTATTTGGAGGATGTTGCCACACGTTTGTGTATTCAACCGAAAATATGCCCCTGAAACAGAAATATCAAAAGAACAAGGAATTCGATTGACCCACACAAGCTTGTGTGCCAAGCATCCCATTTTTAATGTAACTCACAGCTGAAATAAATTGAAATGTAACACCATCCAGTGTTCTTCTGAAGTCATGGTTGACCATTCTGAGGAAGCCAACTTGACTTTAGAATTGACTTCCCCAATTTGTGCACGAACTTTCGGAAAAATTAGAGGCAGGTGCGTTTACAAACTGGGACATCACATAGTGGCTTCAAGGATTTTTCAGCTACTGTCAGACGAAGAAATCCTTTACCAAATTCAATCTTCAGAGGACCAATTTAATGACGACTTCGCAGTTTCTAATTGATAAACTGTTTCCAACAGCGAAGCATTTCACCCTCTCAATCATCATCATCAATGGCGCAACACCCTGTATTCGGTCTAGGCCTCCGTTAGTGAGGAACTCCAGATATCCCGGTTTTGCGCCGATGTCCACCAATTTCATATCCCTAAAAGCTCTCTGACCGCCATCGCTCTATCTGAGGCAAGATCTTCTACGTCTTCTTTTTCTACCATCGACCCATACAAACTTTCCGGGTTGGATCATTCTCACCCATACGGTTTGAATAACCCGCCCACCACAACCTATTGAGCCGAATTTTATTCACAACCTGTCGCTCATACATTTCGTCGTTATATAGGTTACGAAATCCTCTATCCTTATGTAGGGGGACAAATAATTTTCGGAGGATTCTTCTCTCGAACGACAAATTATCAGCTGAAATGGGGTCTGTTAGCTGCTAACAACCGTGTGCGGATTTTATCGGCATAGCTGTTATCGGTTGTGATTTTTGACCCTAGATAGGAGAAATTATCAACGGTCTCACAGCTGTGGCTTCATATCTTTATTGTTCTTATTTAACCAGTAGAAATTGATGGCAGTTGATATATTTTTCACTCAATTTTTCGAAAAATGCATTATATTCTCCTCAAAATTTAATTATGGTGTGTCCTAAAGATTTTACAATAGCGAAAGGATGAAAAATCAACAAATATTGATTCTCTAATGGCAAACACAAATTTGAAAAAATAGCTTTCATATCATCAACGGCGCAAGAACCGGTATCCGGTTTAGGCCTTCCTTAGTAAGGAACTCCAGACATCTCGGTTTTGCGCCGCTATCCACTAATTCGATAAACCCAAAAGCTGTCTGGCGTCGTTGCACGCCTATCAGACCACAGATCAACCTTTCATACACTTACTACTGTAGGTCCATAAACTATCAACATTTCTGATGAACTTCGGCAGCTGAAGTTCCTGTGGTGTGATAATATTGATTGCCAGACCGCATTTCCCAACTAGCGAGAGCAACAACTTTCGCTGTTGCCTGAACTCTCTGATAGCCCAACAATTACTGACGCAAATCTTCCCTTACAGCGGGTTTGGAAACAATGATATATGGTGCTACTTGGGTAAAAAGGAAACGGTCCTCACTTCTTTAAGGTCGCTTATGAAAGCCCGCCATTTCTTGGAATCATTCTTATTAGACTCAAGTACTGTCTTTAGGCTAGTAACCGGCGCCTTCTTCAATAAAAGACGAACTATTATAGTTCAACAATTCCTCAGAACCCGATAAAAATGCCAAGGTAAATCGTCCACTCACATTTGATCCATTAAATGAGGACACCAGACTTATAGATGACAAGTCGCTCTTACTATCCAAAAGAGATCATTTTTGCCATTTAGGTGGGTCTTACATCCATCAGTATGAATGTTGAGCCTACACTTATTATAAACTGATACCGTTGGGATTGTCACAGCGGGACACTAATTGTGGTCATCACACCAATCCGTGTCTTAAGAAGACCGTGGAGTTAGGCCGACACGGCGGGTATTCACCAGGACGTAACTGCCTTAATAGCCACATAAAAAATTTAAATTGCAATTGGAGCAATCTTTTTTCATATGCAGTGTCCAAAGGTCTTACTATTCACAGTCTGATTCCGGGTCTTCATTCGATTTACTCCTCGTCATCAAAGCAGCACATCTTGTTGTTATCATCTTATTTTCCTCCTACAGACAAACATTTAGTTAATTTCTCCAACCCCAACTTCCTTACTATCCAATTTCAACCTTTGACACAATAAACTCCTTAAAGCTACTAATTGTTGACTTCTCATATGGATGATTATGATCCAGTAAGGGCATATATGTGGCAGTGTAAAGGCCGCATGATCTCCTTAGATAGCGCAGAACAGTCGACCAGTCTAGGGAGAAAACGAATCTTAAGAGAAATAGCTCGTGATCTTTGGCGATTAATCGAGGAGGTATGCACTTGGTAAAATGAGGAAAGGCAATTTGCGTTACACATTGTGTAAAACTGTAAGGAACTAAACTAATTTAAAGCCGAATAAGGCAAACAGGAAGAAAGCTTTATCTTCTACGCAACAAGAACCCAAATACGAGTTCGTCTGTCAGCATCTCTCTGACAGTGTTTCCCGCAGAGAGATACCCTATGTCTGTATAAACTTGTGGAAGAATCTCATTCCACAAGAAAAAAGGTGTAATTGGTGCCGTCCACTATCCTCATAGTCCATCTGCATCTTCACTCGTTTTGTCTAGAAAGTTGACATTCATTTAGTGTGTGCTGCCGTTCTTCACGAGTTTCTTACCAAGGATGAAAACGACAAGTACTTCTATGATCACCTCCATGATTGATTTACTCGAAAGAGCGCATCTTCGAGTCGAGTCTTAATCCAAGGCATTTAACCGTTTGTTTTGACTCTTTTATTCAGAATGAATACTTCGGCTTTTACAGGGCGAAACTGAATTCATGAGCCGTCATCAAAATCCTTATCCATCACATCAATATGCCAAGCCTCGTTTACGCGCGATGCCCCGCAAGAAGTGCCGAAGTATCATCTGTGTAACCGATCCGGTGCCACTCTTCTGGCAAGTCGAGTCTTAGCAGACTATTGTGAGATGGATTCTTGTGCTATCCCCGACGTGGTCTTCATCCTCCGTCTCTCGTCTTATGCATAGAGCAGGGGCGTGATGTTATTTTTCAAGTGTGCTTAGCATGCCTTTTTTATCATACAATCAGAAAGATATTCAGATTTGAACTGTGTAGTCTGGATTAAAGTTGAAATTTTCATTTATATAACTTGCATACACAAAATTCAGCTTAGAGAATTGAATACGAAACATATCCTTCAGTTCTTCTAATGACATTGCAGTACTCTTGTATGACTCTATCCAATGTTGCAAAACCAATGCAATTTCTTTTTATTATATTCGATAAGTCTTTGGGAGTATCTTATTATCTATACAGAGAAACTTATCAACGAGGCAAAATAGCTACTGACACTATCAAAATGAGATTAATCTATCTAGTTACCTTCATTCTAGTAAATATGTTTCTCCCAGGGAAGCTTTCAGAGTAAATTTAGTTTGGTTTATAGCTACGACGGACTTTTTTATTAAAGAAATTATAGAATGATTTTCTCTCCTATTCACATCTGCCCTTATCGTCGCTTGCCTTATAACACTCTTGAGAGTTTGTTGGCATTTGAAATTTGAAAATTGGGAATCAACAATGATAGGTTCAAGCAATGAACGGCAAAATCTTCTAAGATGTGAAAACAGCGATTATTAGCAAACTTCGACTAAAGAATACTTACAACGATGCCATTTTTCATTTTTGTATTTTCGTGGATAACACTTACCTGGAAGAAAAGAAAGAAAATTAAGAGTTAGAACTTTTCATTTATAACAAACATAAAATGAGTAACAAAGAAAACTCAAAAAAATTGAGCAAACTTCAACCGAAATTATATTAAAAATTAAAGTAAACTAAGCGGAAATAATAAAGTAACCATAATGATGACAAAGTTTTGTAAAATAAAGATAGGTATTTTTTTATTCATCCTCCAGGCAGAGTTGAAATTCCAGTATTGTTCCAATTTTTTTGGAAGAGTCTGGTTGTGTAGCTAGAAATGTTTATATTTATCATATTCCTAAATCATGGAAATTATTGACAATTTTTTTAATAAATTAAAAGAATCCATAAAAATTTTAAAAAAAATACCAAAAATAACTAGAAAGTAAAATAGAAAAGTTACAATTTGATACTTTTTGCAAATAAAATAGTTTGATCAAAAAATGCTAGCAAGATGCAGTCAAAGATGTTTTATATTATAGATTCGATTAAAGAAGGCGGAACATTACGCTACAGGAAACCCTCTTCTGTTTTATCCATTTCGTGTTTAATTTCCTAAATGTCCAAATATAAAACTTGAAGGATAAACGTGAAGTAAAAACAAATGTCGATTGAAATCAAATAACTTTTCAATGATGCAATGAACATTTCTGTCTTTAAAAACTATTCCACAAATAAATGACTTTGCAGATCAATTAAATAAGAAAATTATTTGCAAATCTATAACCTGGTCCGCAATAAAGGAGTGTTTTCTTGCGAAAACCACTAGCATTTACCAAAACCAACAGAAACTTTACGACCATCTGACCGACAATCGCATAAAATAACACCTACAAGACATCTAATCATTAAAAATCATTTCAAACATAATGGACTACTTGTAAAATTATAGTATTCAATTCACGTCTACGATATCCACGAGAAGCATTTAACCCTGTTTCGTGATTTTTCTTTCATAAACACACAACCTTCAAAGGAAAGCTTTGACGTATGAAATTTTACAAGCGAAGCAGCGACACAATTCCCTATATAAGACCCTCTTGTATTTCGTATAAATGCGTAAATGTTATAATTACATTAGACGTCTATAATTTAATGCAAATTATCTGCATGGAAGCTTCCTTCCATATATGAAGAATGTTTTGGGCAAAACATCCGGTGATGTAGTGGAAGAATTGTTGAGTTCGTTTATGCGAAAAATATTTGCCAGGAAATGTTTGATATTTAGCGGTGATTTATAATAACAATGGTTTCAGGAGATGGTGAATTGATCCATTCATTTTTCTAGAGGGAACAATCGCTGCTGATGATGAGTACACGTTAAGAAATATGAATATAGGATTAATCAAAGATTTTAATCTTTGAGAATCTACTCTTCCGATGAATTTTATTTTTAGATAGATTTTTCTTTTTTTAAAAAAAAAGTACTAAACAATAAAAATTATTGTTGAAAGGAAGAATTATTTCATTAACTCGACTCATACAATCAACCGGAAATGTTGGATATGGAGTGGAAAATAGTAAAAGGAGCTTCTCACAGTCGTCGATCACATATGCGTGTTAAGGTGGTTTATAAAGCTGATAGCCGGTTGGTTATTGCAGCCTGAATTTCCAAGATTTGCCACAATTCATAGAGATGAAATTATAAGATGTGGTTGGCAATGTATCTGAGAAGCGCAAATACTATTCCGGGACTGTAAATTACCCTTGGCAGCAAAAAGAAAAACTGCAAGACAACCTGGAATGACTGTAACGTCTTCAACAAAAGTTATGAAAACGTGGTAAGAAAAAAGCAAACCCGATAACAATTAATACATCCATTATCCTAAGACGAATTTTCTTATGAAACAAGGATTAAATCGAGTGAAATTGAATGACATAGTAATACTATTGAGTTGTCAGATAAGCTCCCATGGATTAAACCTAAAGTTTCCAGGTCATTATAAGACAATAAAAATGAGCATTCCTGACCTTTCTTTATGCGTTTAATGGAGATGTCAAGGCGACAGAACCCACCGACAGAAGGAAAAATGTATGGTTCAAGCTGATTAAAAGGCACCATTTTTCATTACTAGACGATGATGATGGACATGATAGTTTTGGGAATGTAAATATTGGCAAGACGTCAAAGAAAAAAGCAGTCGAATCCATGAAAGAGTCTAGGATTTGAATCCAGAGCATACAATCGAAAGGCTGATGACACGTCAGCAGCGATGGTACTTGTCAAATGCCGGCAAAATATTCTCCCATATAGTCGTCTTTATTGCTGTGCGGAAGGTTAAAGAGGAAACAAGAAAATATTGCTTCTCTACTTGCCTACAGACAGCGGCAAATTTCACAAATCAAGGATTTTTCCTGAACGTCATAGCTTACGATTATCACAGTACGTGGCCCAGATAAAAAAATCTTCATAATCATCGTGGGGAGTGTGTCGTTCCCGAAACTGAAATTGCCTCGTGTGTATGGATTTTTCAGCCCATCGAAATGAAAAGCTAAAATGTATAGGAAGCCACAACATAAAATGCTGGAAAAGGTGTTTCGAACGCTAGAGTACACACTGTGTATGTGCATTGCTACAAATGAAAGCTACTATGAAGACTTAATGATGATAGTTTATGAATAAATGTAAATTGTGCTTTTTATTTACCAATTTCTCAGACTTTTCCAACAGATCTTATGTATACAATGCTCAGTATAAATAAGGATAAAGTCTGCCATACCAGCAACAAAAAACATCAAAGGCATGGCGACCTATTTCAGGAGAATAATATAGACCGGTTTAGATATCTGACGTCTTCAAAACCCCGACAATTGGAGCACAATCAAAAAGACCACTGGAAAAGTGAAGGATATTGAAAGCTATTTTCATATAAGATAACTAGACGTCGTATTGACAGAAAAAACCCTTTCCAAAAATATTTTTTAATATTTATTTAATTTAACATTCAATAATGTCCCTACCTTGGAAAGTTTTATGCAAGTCAAAAATATTATCAACTCTTGAAAATTTCGACGTTTCTAACTAACGTTTTGAAAAAAAAACAAAAAATGAACTGAGAAGCCTCTACTGCTTTCAGACAGAGGTGTCTGGTCTACTGTCAGTACGACCCACGACTGGAGGACTTGAGACCTCAAAAGAGCATTTGCCTGTCTATATCCAGAACTACTATTCGTGTATATCCCTTTCCATACTGGTGGGTCGTACTGACAGTGGACAAGGCACATCTGTCTGAAAGCAGTAAAGGCTCCTGATTTCGTTTTTTTAAACGCTAATTAAAAACGTTTTCATGCCAGTACTCCAAACGCAAATTTGTTGTTCATTTGATAGTTAATTTGCTACCAATTTCATTTTTATTAAGAGTCACCATACTAGCCTCAAACATTATTATTGCTGGTATAGTGGTATAGACTATAGTTGGCTTTGTGAATCCAAGTAGAAGTTTGGGTTTTGTCTTATATGATTTAACCATAGACAGAGTACGTTGTGCTTGACTTATGTACACGATTAGTAAGAATACTACATATGAGTCTGGATTTGATCCCTCTGGCTTACTCCGAGATAATATTTTCCATCATTACCATTTATATGGCAATGACGTCTCCATTGTAGCATGAGAGACCCCTGTCGTGTTTGATAATTGCTACCTTCTTGGTTTCTGCCTTAACGGCGATCATCTGTTACCCCAAAGATTAGTTTTCTAGGTCTTTCTCCTCGGAAAAGGGAGATACATGCGTGATGGCAGCGAATGTAGAGGCAGATAATCTACTGTGGTGCCAAGTCCCCGATTTTAAAAAATATAGTCATGGGTCGTACTAACAGTAGACAAGGTCCTGTCTAAAAGCATTTAAGTCCCAGAATTCGTTTTTCAAAACACTCGTTAACAAACAAATTTAGGGAAGCTTATCCAAAATCAGTAATTATGTCTGAAAATATCAATACTATACGCAAACTGATCGAGATCAAATTACAGGATTGAATTATTCCCTAGGCATTGGTAGGACAACAAAACGCTCGTACTAACGGAGTAATAGAAATTTTCACTATGGCAATACCTCTGGCCTCTTAACTGAATTTGTGAACTCAGACATTCAAAATTCTACGTTTTTCTAAGATGTTGAAAGTGACTCCCTTGACGCCGAGCTACTTAAGATACTCCGCCAAACGGCGGAACTTGTTCGTCTCCTTTCAACAGTAATATAGTTGGACGAAAGCCAGTGCAAGGTGTTTTATCATCAAAAGCTCAAGGCGTCATTCAAACTGATGTGGCACCTGATGACAAAATGCACATGCCGGCTAACAGCAGCGAAACCCCAGCGAGTCAGGGCATCAATTCATGACCTCTCAAGAAATTTTCCGCCCCTCTAACAGTCTCTGACTAGTTTTCAGCATCTTCAACCCAAGACCAACGCGCTTGGTGGCCTTGTGGAGATTATCTTTTCTTCAACGAACTGACCATTCCGGACAAATACCCAATTACGTATTTCCATAAGCTACAAGATTGAAATTTCTTTTACAGCTTTGGAGCTGACCACAGCGTACAATCAAAAACTGTCGCACCAGAGGATGTACCGAAGATAGTCGCCGTCATTCTCTTCGGCCTCTTCTAAGTTCCAGTTACGACATTTGGCTTATACAAATCGTTGTAGTTTGACTACATCAATGATATTCGGGTAGCTTTAGCCAGAAGAAGTATCTATGTATCACCTTTTAGCAACTTTAAGAATTTGGCCTACATATCAACGTCAACACATGTCTTTGGAGCTGCAACTGCAAACTACTTCGGATATCAGTTTAACAAATAAGGATCAAAACTGTAGTTCTTAAATAAGAAAAACCGGTTTCGTTAGATCAACTGGAGAATTTTATCCTCCTCCTGATCTCAAGCACAACTCAACAACAACTGATTGATTCTACGCTTTTAAATTAGATTCAGTCCTCGCAATTCACAACGACGTCTCGGACGTTACATTGGGTGATGTCCCCGAGCAATCATGACATTTGCGGGGTTTTTTTCTCGAAGAAGGACAGGACACATCAAATTTGTTGCACGAACACATAAATGTTCCCGATATAAGTTTTGAATATTTATCAATATCAAATTGCAAGGCTTTCTCGGTAGAAAATTGGCAGGTTTTATCGTTGATGAAAGGTTTAAGCTATCTGAAATCGTTATATTATATAACCTGGTTTGCGAGATTTGGTATCCCGCGTATCAGCGACCAAAGATCGACATTTAATCTTTAAAGCCCTTATGAGCGCTGAGGACTACAATAGGAACAGGACGGCGAAGTATCTTTCTCCTGCAAATAATGGACCATGGTATCGCTCACTCATGTGCCACAACAGAAATTTCTTCAGCAGTAGAGTTGGTCTACGAGACTGTGTTCCGAAGCCTAGAGAACATTTCATTTTCGAAGGTATACCACCAGAGATTCTGTCTCAAGAAATTTCGGATAGATATTAAAGGCAAAGAAGCAAATATAAACGTTGGCCAACTCTGTCATTTTGCGCAGCATCAACTGGTGTCAATCGTCCAAGTTCGTCGATACATTAGTCTAGAACTGTCATCTGGAAATTTATCCATTCAGTTCATAGTTAGACCAATATTGAAGACTTATCTAGGATCAAAAGCGAAAGGAGCCACATTTGCACAAAGAAAAATACTAACTCAATGGATTGTCGTTGATTTGCATTCTCTTGTCTGCTGACATAATTACTGGGGAGATCAGGTATCCAGGTTCCCTTACTGGGGAGATCAGGTATCCAGGTTCCCTAAAGGAATTCCTCTTTTCCATGGCAAAGCCGAGAGAACAAAGGACAAGAGGACAAAAAACCTCGTCCTATCATCGCCCCTAACGAACGCTACAGGCACTGATTAGATAAAGGATGAAAATTACGAGTTAACGAGTTCTTCACCATTGTTTGAATATTGAAAGTGAAATAATGTATCATTTGAATTGCTGCTGACTCGATTTATTTAAGTATATCTATATTCCACGGATTTAATAATATCTTCCTCCCACATTCCATGCGATTTTTGGTTAGTACAAATCTTTATACGATACACGTCAAAATTTTGTGACAACTGAACTACACATCAAATAGTTCACAAGTTACAATAGGTTTAGTGGTGCAACTTTAGTATTTTCCTAATTAAGAAAAAAAAACTGAATTTTGTGTATTGATCATTTATTGCTTCTTAAGGGAGAAATACATTTACCATTCAAGCAAAGCATTGGCGTGATATATGGTATTTGGATTCTGTTCCACCGAATTTGGTTTGATGATTTCGAACGCAGCCATATAAACACCGATGACGCTGAATGTTTCGATCACTCAAATTCCGCGTTGTTTCCCAAAAAATTGTTCTATAAACTATTTTATCCGATCGTAAATTAAAGATGCTCCCACTTCAAGAGGTTACGAACAGTGAGTGCATCCTATTTGCGTCTTATTCGAGAAAATTGCCTCTTTTAGTTTCTGTTTCAATTTTGTGAAAAAATATAGAACAGCCATTAATAATTATTTTTTTCACAAAACCTATAGTGGACCTTTATGTAAAGTATAAAAATTAAAGCAAAATTTGTATCTTTTGCTTTTACGAATTCGAATTCATTGAATTGAGGAAGATAACAAATAGTCGTCGGAATATGCATACTTGCATAAAAATAAACT
The DNA here is from genome assembly GCF_905115235.1 of Hermetia illucens. Lineage (NCBI taxonomy): Eukaryota > Metazoa > Arthropoda > Insecta > Diptera > Stratiomyidae > Hermetia > Hermetia illucens. The sequence goes on along the minus strand of NC_051853.1, from coordinate 59,412,394 downwards.
TATTAAATTTAAAAAAGGAAAAATCCGACTTTTAGTTTTATTATTATTAAATGTCAACATAACCAGCATAGTATACTAGAAAGGATCTCTTCATTCGCCCCTCGCTTATAAATAACAACTTTTTCCTGGACCTTGAAAATAAACCAGAAATCTATCTACTTTTGAAACCCACATAGCAACAATGTTTAAATTAATTTCTCCCGTCTCTTTCCATTCAAACCAATCTAAAAAAAAATTAAGTTTTGACAAATTCTGTTACCTTAACCTACGTTGTTCCAATATTGTTTGTTAATTTCAAATAATTTATTAGATGCAAATTTAAAATCTTGACAATGAAACAAAGGTACGAGGACCAACAACTATCAACCATGTTACAAAAATCAAATTTGTTATTCCATTCAGTGAAATAGTTTTGTTGTTTTAATCCTATGTCAAAACAATATTTCCAAATAATGGTTTTCTCTTGAAATTCCATGAATACATTTCCTAACCTGCCCTTGATCCTGATCTGTCTGTGTTATCACATATTTTCTTTTTTTCAATTTCTTCTTTGCGTCAGCAATCGCTGCAACCATGTAATCAGTACTCCAGCGATATAAAATGAAAAGTTTATGAATGTTTTATAATAGATCCACTGTCTTTCCCTGATATTAGTAGAAAAATGCAGAACGAAACCATCATAAAAACCATAAATCACCTGATTGGGCAGTAAAAATATTATCCAATATATTTTATGACGACGAAGCTGGCGTTAAAACGACGTCAGTTAGCGTCGGTGTTAGCCGTGCTTCTCCTAACAAAAATCAGCTGAACAACATCATCAACCCAAGGTTAATTATTGCAAGCAGCGATACGAGATGAGATCTTTGCATCACACACATGAATACAATTCAAATTCACAGACAAATATCTTACGCCAACCTCTTGCGTTTTTTGGTTTTCCTGATCAATTAAATATGGTCAATCTGTTCGAAATGCCAAATTAACATTTTTTCTGCAACAAACCGCGAAAAGATTGGGTATCCATGTAATGAATTAAATTAATGTGGTTTGAAAACCGAGCAAAGGGAAAACAACTTGAGAATGCTTGTACGTAGTGAGATATTTTCGAAATATAGCGAAAAGGTCGGAATCTTGAATTTCAACGACGGGATTGGGTATTGCACTTCAGTGACACTGAACCCAGAATTCAACCAAACGTGCACATGGTCAAACGTGTGATCAAAGGTTCGAGGAATGCATACATTTCCCCGCACATAGCCCGATATCACCGAGTACATTATCTTACTCGGAAAGTTATCACGCTAACATTACAACCGAAAAAAGAACTCCGAAGAGAAAGAGAAAGTGGGTCATCTCTAGGTTCGATCTTCTGCCCAGTGCTTTTTGTATTATCACTTGTCTTCTGAAAAGTATCTTTTCCCTCTAAAACCTGTTCACTCAATAGAGAGATAAAAATGTCGCGCAGCAAAACCACTTAATGCAAAATTCACTTCTCAACGTGAAATTACCAAATTTATATGCAATGAAATAAATTTAAAATTGCGTAGATTGAATTTTCTTTTTGCCTCGCTAAAAAGTTTGCATTTTTTTGTTATCTTTTCTGAAGCAATAGACTCGCTGGTGCTCGTCTGAATTGATTCTTCACAAAAGTAAAGTCTATTCAACAAATTAATTTGACCCAATCAACATGGTCGTCATCAGCTGGAAATGACCGACGATAAATCAATCGTTTTAGATGAGGGAAGTGATAATAAGCAATTTCGCATAGATCGTTCAATTCGTCGATATCTTTGCCAAGGCAAGGCCTTCACTTTATTTCTAGATATTTTCTATTATAGACAATTGGAAGTGTAGTATCGAAAGTTTATGGTAAACAATACTATGGGAACTGAAACAATTCGGAGAAGGTTGTAAACTGGTTCCAAGTGGATGCTGTGAAAATGTTTTGCTGATAGAAAAGATTGAAGATATTGGAGATGAAAGTCAATGGGTTCACACGGTGTTAGTTTTGAAAATTTGAGAAAAGCTTGCCAAGACTTTTTTCTCATTTTTTTTCCAGACATAAACTGAACGATCTTAATAATTGCACAGTCATGGAAACTGCAATTTACACGGACTATTTAGCCCTAAAATCCTAATTTACTTAACAATGTAGTTTAATTTTATAAGGAAATATGAAGAAATAACAAATCCTAGGGCGAATTTATAGTTCCCAGAAAACACTTATGACTTGGTGACATCAATGTCTGAATCCTAATAACGAGCTTTCAATGCATTCTCATTCAGTGACATTATATCCCGCCGTTTCGTGGAAAAGATGTTGAGATTAGAGGAAAATAGGATGACAGTCAACACCACTACAGTCGCGATACAAAAGAAACTCCAGGAACTTAACCCAGCCGGAGTATGCAACGAAAACGTGACATGAAAGTGCTGATGTAGGCATGAACCCTCTCAGTATCCCGCGGGAACATGAAGTGAGGGCGGTTTTAGCGAGTGTGAATTCCATAGACTGATGGTAGCCCAGTCTAACGTCTTTTTAAGTTATTTATCTCCGAGAAACTAGTAGTAGTAAATACATAATAATGTAAATTGATTTTCCTCTTCAGAACAGCTACCTGAATGCAACTGCTTTCTTCTAATTCTTCTTTTTTGTTCTTTTTACCCTTTGTCTGGATGGAGTCCATCTGGGTATTAAGTCATCATTGTATCCATCGGCTTTTTGTCGCTTCCGACCAATTTTCTATGTTTAGTTTAATCTTACACAGTGAGTTTTGATCAGCATGAACTACATTACCAAACCAAAGAAATTTTTGATGATGGGTGTAACCCCATATTGACCACGGATGTTTCCATTTCAGACAAGATTATGGCGTATTATCCAACGCAACATCTTTGCCTCCATTATCGTAAAGCGACGTTCATTGTTTTTGGTAGTCGGCCAGCAGTCACTTGGGAGCATAGAGGGCAGTTTCTATTTCAACAAGATCGGTCATCAAAAACTTTGTCTTTTCAGATTCAATCCCAGACTGTGTTGTTGAGGACAAGTTGCTCGAGATTAGCTAGGACGTCAAGAAGACATAATCTGCAATATTAGCAACTTCGATTTGCGATAGAGCAATTTAATCTAGTACATGAGGGTCCTCTGGCAATAGGTGTAGTCGCAGTGCGCACAAGATGAGTTTACTTAGTATATGGCCAAATGGATTCTCCAGATCCCAGAATACAACGCGAAGAGGACGAAACTTGCCACGAACATCGTCGTCAAAACACTTTCCTCCAAAAGATTCTTTAAGGGGCCCAAAAAGATGGAAATCGCAAGGAGTCCAGACTGTAGAGAAGATGTTCTAAGGTTTCCCAACCAAACCAGTTCAATTTTCCTTTCGTTGCGTTGCCTACGTGAGGCGTTGCATTGTCATAAAGAAGAATCACACTTCTAACGGAGTTTGTCTTCCTTTTTGGCAGAAATGCAGCATTCAAGATTTCGCAGTAATATTGTGCCATTACTTTACCGGCTGACAATCCTGCAACTCCATCTTCACAGGCGCCCTCTCGTCTTTCTTCCTCCACTTCATATTGGTCTGTTCCGACTCGGATGATTCTATCCAAAACCGCGTCTCCGTTTTCTGGAATCGTCCTAACGACCGCCGAGAAACTTCCAATCGATGCCGCTTGTGGCCTTCCGATAGGAAACGTGGCACCCATCTAGCGGAGACTTTTCGAAATTCCAAATCATCTGTCACGATTATTTGGATACTTCCAAAGCTTATGTTGACTTCCGTACCCATTTCGAATAGGGAAATTCGTCGATTGCTCTATAAGCCTGCGGACCGCCTCGATGTTTCCGCGGAAACTCTCGCCCTCCAGAGAATTCCTTATGTCACGCAAATACTCAGTTCTTTGAAAGAGTATTCTTTCTGAATTGTACGCCTAATCGCTCCAAAATTTCGATCGGATTTACTCCTGCCCTGGTCAAAAATTTAATAATTCTTTGCTCCACCGAATGCACACTTCTTTCTCGCTCATGGTTTCTTTCGATATTAAGGGGTTCGAGAGAACTACGATCAGTACCCCTTTCCTATAAAAGTACCGGCTACCTGCACATCAATTCTTTCCAGGTATAAGACCACTTCCGAGTCATAAAAAAAATCAGTCCCGTTTATATTTAATACACCCTCGTCAATCGATTTAAAACAAAAAAAGGCTGATCAAATAAAATTTCAGAATCAATCAATAGGATGTTTCAGAGTAGATTCTGGACTGAAAAAAGGCGATGGGCTAGCCCCAACATTATTCAACATTGCTTTGGAGTACGTTATCTGATAGATTTCAGTAGACTCAAAAGGAAGATTGCTGTGCAGATCCTCCGAGTTAGTGACCCATGCTGATTTAAATATCCCAGTAAGGTCGAAAATGAGTACCGATGAAATTTGCATTAGACTAACACCAGGGTGTACAATAAAGCAGACAATAAACGCCAATCCAACGAAGCGTTACTTTGAGCGATTTCAACTTGAAGCAAGTGGACAGCTTCATTAACTTAAGGGCGATAATTACAAGCGGACGGAGTCTAGAGGCGGATCATGCTTGCTGATAAACGTATAACAAGCTGGGAAACCGGAAGTTGGAACCTTCAGTATGAAAGGTTTTGTGTATGGTTCGTATATTTTCAGGGCTAGATTTCATACAGCTACACTATTGTAATTTTTTCAAGGTTTTCAATTAGACAGTTTCTGAAAATGAAGCCTGCCTTGCTTAAAGTTTGCACTTTCTACTCCTTTATTTTGAGAACAATATCAAAACTAATCCCTGCTTTAGAAAGTACTATCCAGCCATTTTATTTGATATCGTACACGAATACATTTGAAGAAAATATTTTATAGCCCCCTTTCGCATGTATGGAGCTAAACTCCGTTTAATTACGGTGTAGACTTTCGGGAAAAATAAGTATGATAAACAATTAGAAAGTGCGTATGATAGAGAGAACCTATTTTAATAGTGTTTTATTTTACATAAGCGGATGGCTATTTGGAGAGCTTCTAAACAAATGAAAGGACTCTGCTGGCAAGAGCACCAAGAAGAAAGAGAAGAAACAATATGCTAGGAAGTTTACCAAACAGTTCCTGTTAGTACCTAGAGGCTTCTTCCTGGCAAAATCAGCAAGTCTCCTCTCAGCGTCGCAGCATCTCGCAGCATCGAGTGTCAATCCTCAAAATCCCAGCTATGAGCTCTTAGCCGTGTTCCAGAGGAAAATTCTCAGAAGAATTTTCTATAGCCGACATAGCGAAGAAATTTATGAACGAAACAGTGACCATTTGATTATAGATAAAGTTTGGCTCAAAACGGAACGTGGATGGGATGTGGCTGGTCTGTCAGTTTGGACACTTCAGGCGGCCCTTAATCGAATGAAAAATGATTCAGCCAACTGGCCAGGCATGTTTGGTAAGGCTGTTTACGATAATTTCATGTAAGCGAGAATTGTATAGGCATCTTCATCGCTGGTGACATTTTTTATAAATGCTCGCATAAAACAAATATCACAAATTTTCGTCACAAGGCCTTCAACGTCCAGAATTGAACTTATGATGCCGCTTGGCTTACCGGTACATGGATGGTGCTTTCAGTTCAACTGGCGGTCGGTAACACTACGAGCTCTTCCGGCGTAATTGACAGGTTGAACTGCATGTGGATGGCGGCCTTAAGGACACCGAATTGACGAACCTCGGCGTAAAACTGACAGGTTTGAAATTTGTTAATATGACAGGCTTTGGCCGACCATTGGTTGTTACACCGTAGATAATGACGATTTGTATCTATTATTGCATTGTTCGATCAATCCTTATGTCACCTTATTTTCTCGGAGTCATTGACTCTCAAATATTTCCTTGAGACGCCGACATAGGTGAAAATTTTAGCGTGGTGCGTAGCACTAGTGCTCAACTAGAATTCATCTTATTTATTTTGTTTACGGAAGTGAGAACTGCAGTATAGGCTAGAGAATTATCGTGGAAAAGAATGACGTCTCGTCGACGTCGGTTGATTAATTATATGAGACAATAAGCGATCATTACTTCACTCTAGAGGTCGTAATATCAAGCAATATTTGGAGTGAAAGGAGTTAATTCACAAAAAGTCAAACTAATGGGATACATCTCTTTTTCCTGCGAAACCATACTGACAGCTGAAGGTAGCTCAGCAAACAACTTAACGTTAACCATGTTTGATCTCGGAAGACTATTAATATCTCTCATGTTTCATACGTGAAAAGTCTAATGTTGATCATGCTGCTCCGACTTCGTGAGTACAGCGTCGCGCTGGCGTAACAACTTTTTAAATTCTTGAAAGGAGGCCAACATAGAACCCTTCCTCCAATGGAATGTGACGGGCAACTAACAAGAACCCTACATGCCAAGAATATAAGAAACTAATTCTTTGGTACCTCTATTCTGTACCACCAATTTCAATGGTGAAAAAAATAATTTCGGAAGGAAGTACAAGTGAACCCGAATAATCTGGACGCCAAATTACATTTTTTTCATCCAAACCGGGTCGCCCGATGATTAAAATGTGATAGTGGAAGTTGGGCGCGATTCAACCTCGTAAGTTTGGACTGGCCATTAGAAAGTTTTGCGAAGAAGAATACCGTGTGTGCACTCAATTACGGCAAGTAAATGGGTATGACAGCTTGAAAGAAAGGGTTAGCTTTGTTCATCGGAAATCCAAATGAGTTTTCATAATTGTGGACAAACATAGATACTAGGCAATGGTTGAAAACTTTTTGGGGAAATCAGCGTCGAAAGTCGTTCAGTATCTGTTGGTATCATGGCGATAATTCTTTGCTATTCAATCAATGGCAGATATGATGCAAACTTACTGAATCAGTTCACGAGCGACTTGAAGCAAAAAACACCGCATTGGACCAAAAATGCCTATTGAAAATCCCAAGACAAACCTTATTTTTTGACAAGGACAGAAACATTGAAGAAATGGTTGATGATATGTACAGAAGCCGAAGGAGACAAGATCGATAAGTAAATGGTTTTTGTTGTGTCTGGATGAACTTCCAAAGTAACGATACCATACGATTTATACTGACGCATACAAGCTTTTTAAGCAGTTGTATAAAACAGGAATATATTCATCGGTTGCTCCTGCACTCCTACAAACTGAAAATATTTCATATATAACGAAATTTGGTTTATGACTGGATCTCTGACACATCTAAAATAGGAGGATTTTTCAGGACTCCTGAACTAAGAACGATGTGATGACCAATGTGATTCGGACGTTTACAATGTCGACCTTGTACCACGCGTTAGAATCTCAGCCACGGTTATGAATTTTTGTAACTGTCTAAGGGGGATAAACAGTAGCTCAATATCCGCTCAATACCTGCTCAGTTTCGAACCTTGGCACATATTTGGTATAATTTAAAAATGGAGGATCTGTTTTAGAGATTTAGAAAGGCTGAATAGTTTCCAAGGCATTGGTGCATCGCATCCCACCTTTCGATAAGTGAAGTCCTTCTTTTCCAAAATTTTGAATCTATTTAAGTACGTGGAATCTTTTTATTCTACTAAAAATTTTGACATGACCTTCGCTTATAGATTTGTAAATTGTAAATTGTTTAGGAATAATAAATACTCGTCTAAGGACAAAATCTTGATAGGTAGACATGTCCGCTCAAGCATGGACAATTTGAGACGAAGATCTATAATACTGAAAATTTTCAATTCCAATACTACAGATCCAATCATTTCACAGTCAATTTTGCAATTAAAAGCCTCACCCAATTGGGTATTTCTTAGGTAATTTCTAAAACCGCAATTATATATAAATGGCGCCATTCTCTCACCATCCATTAGTGAATGGTTCTGATTTTATCCACTATTTAAAGTATAATAGAACTATCTCCTTTGTTTAGATCCTACCTATGAAGCAACTAGTTACAGTTATGAAACATGATACAAACATGAGGAACTTGTGGTAGGATATCAAATGAAATGTGGTTAATACTTTGCAGCTTTGCTAGTTATTCACATAAAACCTAGATAAAAAGTAGAAGTTAAATACTGCGGAGATATTTTCTTGCTCATAGATTTATATGCTAGTGAAATAAATTAATTTTTTTTGTAACCAAATGATTTAGTGAAAGTATCTTACGGGAAAGAGTAGTAATGCATAAAGTCATCTATTAAAAATTTTAGTTGCAGGATTTCTTTTTCAGACCCCATCAGTAACCTCTCTCAGATAATCCTAACTAGACATACTAGCAGCATTCACAATTCCTTGATTGATACTAACAGAAAAGTTTTTGGAAACAACATACTCTTACAGTCAGGCATATTCCCTTTTTGTACACATAAATGAAGGCGGTATTATTAAATGGTGACTTGAAAACAATAATATATTCAAACCCTCATGATCGCTAATTTTAAAGACCCTTTGTGCATTAATGGAAGGTATGTATATCTACAAACTAATATGAGGACGAGCAACTGAATGAAGGACAAAACCGGAAATTCCAAAATTTCAATTAAGGACATCAGCAGCATTAGATTAAATCTAATCAAATCCTTTGACCAGGAGCAATTGTGGAAAATGTCAATCAGGTGACTCTTTTGTTCAACACAGTGATACACCAAGAGATTCTTTTTAAGGTTTTGTGTGCAACAAAACCTTATTAGAATCGAGACGGTGTCTGTCTGTCTGTCTGTCTGTCACACCCGATTTATTCGGAAACGACTAGACTGATTGTCACGAAAATTGGTGAGAGTATGTAATCTGGTGATCCCTTTACATGCAGTAAGTGGCGCCATCTTGTGTTAAGTTTAAGGGGGGCTCCCCATACATGTGAATGGAGGGTGCAAATTTTTTTTTCATAGAATGTAGCCATGTAGGGTATCAAATGAAAGGTCTCAATTAGTACTTTTCGAATCTGGTTCAATATTTGATACTAGATGAAACATAGGGGAGTGAGGGTTCAAAATATGACCCACAAAAAGTGTAACAGGTCTCGTTCTCAGAACCTATCCAACCGAAAAATCTGAAAAAAATCACAGTAGTGCATCTCTACGAAATCTAGGCCTCAAAATATATCCGGTTCCGATATCTGCACAAATAAAGTTAATAATAGTATATTTCCACATTTTAGAAATTTACCCGGCACCCCCCCTTATGTTCATCCCAGAAGTACAAAATTTGGCGCGCGTATAATGAAGAACATGGTGCACAATTCAGTCAAGTTTGAAGAAAATCCAATTATTATTAACAAAGTTATAGGGGGTGAAACTTTACAATTTTTTGTGAATTTCGTGCACTCTACAACCTGCATGACGTCATCATCACATATCAATTCGTCAATACCACAACGAAATGAGTTCTTATGAATTGGGTCACAGAGAATTATTTTGTTTTAGTTTTTTAGTTATTTGTCAACCAGACATGTGTGTATGTAGGTATATAATAGATGCGTGCTAATGAACTTTGCGGGCAGTGCTTAATTCAAATAGATATAAGAAGTAAATCGGAAATATGGGTACGATCAATTTATATACGTGCATACATGTGTACAGTATTCGGAAATAGGCAGTTTGTTTCTTTAGGGTGAGCGTGATATCTATGGCTGTAATATGTAGGTATGTCTCGTAGTTTGGAAAAATATGAAGGATTATGTTGGATTTGTAGCTATATACGGACAGAAAAATGTGCGTTGAAGTTTCTCACATAAGATGAACACAAAACCTTTATACCCGAAGCGCGAGCTTCCGGTATTCCGACTTGTTTATTATTTGTTCCAAGTGACAGCGTTTTTTACTTCGCTATGTCAATTTCACTAATGCACAATGCAAATAGGCGCACAATATGGTTAGATATTCTACCAAGGAAAGACGATGATGAAATCAGCTTTTCCAGATAAACGTCTCTATCAGCTACTCTTGCAGTCCCATGAGTGGCACTTCAGTTTTTATCGATAGACGTCACCAGAGAACCCCGTTTTAGCATTATCTTATCAAGGGCTAAGAACCTCTTGTTGGTATGAGCAGCGATATCTAAATGTTTTCTTTCGGTGAAGTCATCAATTGCTTTCAAAGCACTCAAGTTCTACTGAATTCAGCCGGCTTTGTTGGTTGTATTCTATTTATTCTAATATATTCAAGTCCCTGCGCGAATTTTTGACAGTTTTCAGAAGCGAGTGGTGCGTTTCAAATAATCTACCTTTTCTTGGATTCATGGGTACCACCCAAAAACCATATTCAAGCCACAATAGAAGCATACGTCATCCTCGCAGTCCAAACAAGCAAGAGAGATCTGCAATAATTTCAAAATCATACTAGCCTTTTCTTACTACATGAGTATGCTTGGTCACAGATGCGGTGCCGTCAAGAGGTTCTGTGCTGGATCCGTCAAACGGCTGGATTGAACCTATGAACAAATCGGTAGCCGTTAATAAGTTTTTCACAATAACACACCAGCGCTTTCTTCTCACGAGCTTCCTAACGAAACATAATAGTAATTCGCTGATTTCGCTACTTTCCTAGACTTCGACATTACGCAGCATGCGATGATAGGTGATCGGATCACCTGTGAGATTTTCCAGGGTTGCTTCCAGCAATGACAAAATGATTGGGACTAGTGAGGCAAGGCAAGTACTTCAAAGGGCATTAATGTGTAAAAGGAAAATTGTCGACGCTTTATATCTCGCACGACATAAGACCGAAAGCGGCCATTATCGTACCCAACGTAGAGTATGAAAGTGCGCCAGTTGATTCAGGAATATTCCCTAAATATAAGGATTAAAATAAAAAACTTTAGAGAGATGAAAGAAACGCAAAAGCATCGAGCGAACAGGTGAGCCAGGCAACTTAAAAGATGCTGATTCAAAAGATAGAACAGAATAAACTGGGAAAGCGTGGGTTAACTGTGGGAATAATTGGACAACAAAGGCCAAGAAACAAAAAGGCTCAACTCCCAAGAAAGTGGAACAGGTTAAGAGAGTCGCTGAAATTGCTAGCGAAGCACACATAGTCGCAATGTCTGACAAAATGAATAGACACATATAAATGCCAAAGTCCAGAGAAAGATGACAAGGAAAGGTCTGAGGTGATCATCTCCAAACGAGGTGAAGGACCAAAACTGGTATTCTCATGATGAAGTCCAATCCAACGAATCGGAGGGAAAACGTTAGCAACATCTTAGGTTGGAGCTCAATAAAAATATAAAACTGAAAATAAATTGTTGAACCCAATTCAAAAGTCTTTGGAACAGGAAGCAAACATAAGGGCTAACAGGCAAGGGATCACTACTGTATACAAAGATATAGATGAGCTTATTAGGACATCCACCAATTTAAGGCAGCGCATGACTTATTCTCTCAGACTATCCGAAAGAAAAACATTGTTTCGGCCATAATTAGCGATATTACTAATATGGAATTTGCACTAGAGATCAAACAGGCAGGACAACGTTATGGACTTGCGGAGACCAGGCCTTCTATGTAGAAGCTAATTGAAGGCTCGAAAATGGAATTCAATAAGGTGAAGATATAACGAATCCACATATTCAATTGCTATGTCACACTTCCCGATACGATTTCTGAGTATGAGTAGATGCTGAGCGCTCTGGTTTTGGATGCGAGAGAACGCGAGTCGAAAATCATAGTTTTGAGATTTTAACGCATGGACTTTTGAGTGGGGTAGTTAAACAACAAGTGTGAGGGTACATGTTCTACTCGAAGCATTTTCCAAATAGGATATATGCGAACGCCCCCGGAGCAAGGAAAATCGCTTGGCATGTTACTGAGCACTATTTTCGCCCTAGGCAATCTGCATGGAAATTAAGAGCAGACCGAGGTCCAAAAAGCGCTTCCGTGGAATGGATGGCGGAGATATGGTATTCGAGACCGATATACTCCGGAGACCCTGGGAAATATCACGCAAATTTCCTAATAGGTTACGGAAACATGGTATATTATTATGTTCGGAAGACAATTACTTCCCGACAAGCAAACCAGCTACGTGGTGAAACATGAAATCGGTATGCGACGAGCTGCTAAAGAATTAAATAATGAAACGAAGCATCCAAGCAACGCGAGGCTATCTGAAGCGGCAAGAGAAATTGCTTCAAACAGTTATACGAGGATATCGACATATAGCTTTGGGGGAGCTTACAGGATGGCAGTAAACGAGCTATACGAATAAAGATCGCCACAGTTAACCTACCTCCGTTTTTTTTCAGAGAAATTACCACTACTCCGTTTCCTCACCAGTAAATTAAGGAAAGAGAATATGTGGGAGGGTCGGGGAATATAAGACCGCAGCTTTTGATGACATTCCCATAAAAGTCTTGAAGCTCGAAGCAAAGACTATGCTCGATCTATTTGCTAACATCTTCGAGATCTAAAAGGGAAAATATTGCTTGTCCAATGGAAAGAGTAAAACTTGATGTTGCCCCTCAAATCTGGAAACTCAACATTATATCGTCTAATTTTCTGTCTGGAGACAATGGTGAAGGTAGTAAGAGTCAACTATAACAAACTGGTGCCTATCATCGAAAAAGACAATGCCCTGCCAGAGTGGCAGTGTGAGTTTCAGCACGTCCACCCCACTGTGGAGGCAACAAGCATGGTGGTACGAACCTCGCAAAAGGTGCGCTCAATTCTGATGAGCGCCGTACCATATTGACATTGAAATGTCAAAATTGTGTCCAACTTTGCATGAAGCCTTCTCGGAGGGCTTTTTATTGTGGGTGGATGAGGTTCCTAAGGAATATATCGTCATAGCGGGGATACCACAAGGCTCGGTGCTGAAATGTGATTTATAATGCAGTGCTCGCGTTCTGCGTCACAGAAAAGGTTGACTAGGCCACGGCAAAGAACTAAGGGGGCGTGGAAGCCTATATGACGGAGTTAATGAGAGCAGTGAAATTTTACCTGAAAGAGCTGAGCTGATGCTCACTACTGAGAAAACGGAAGCGGTTCCGATTACGAACCGATGAAAACCTCGTGGAAGTTTTAGATTCCACCATGACACTTAAAAGAATGGCAGGGTCGGAGATTTTTCATAGCTGGAGTAGTTCGGCTCACTCTACTGTAAGCATAGTCTAAGCGATTAATTTGGTTCACCGGCTGATAGCTCTGAGGATCTGAAACACTTTTAAAATCACATCATATGAGGCATTATTGACACGCCTGCGAGAGAGATGAGTTTATTGTATCAAGCAAGACGTATAGATGCATGCGCAGAAGGAAATCAGGCAAGATCGGAATCATGTAATTACTTTCGAAAGTTCAATTGGAGTCACAAAGTTAACTCATACCTAACAACAGAGCCTAAAGGTAGGAGTCTCAAAGGATGGAAAATGACAAGAAGATCTTCAATGGATGCGAATTCCATACGTTTGCTCGGCGACATATGATTTCAAAATAACGAAAAGTAAATGGGTTCACCAAAAAAAAAAAAACAAAAAAAGACAAGATCAGCATATAAAATATAATGATAAAGCTCAGGTTAAGATGAAGACGAGTTGTACAATGATTCAACGGCATCAGCACGTAAAACATGTCGATGGGGTAAAGGTATATAGAATGTTATAAGAAAACTGTCAGGTAAGAAAGCCACACATAACGAAGGACCAACACGGGAGGACCTTAAGGGGGTCATCCCGTGTGTCGGGTTGGAGAAATCGATTTTTTTTTTTGCATGAATTGTATCTATATATAGTGGAGAATATGTGGGCAAAGGGATTTTCCGATATTCCGAGTAGTTCAGAAATTGTAGTGTTAAACAGGTAAGGAGTTTGCAGCAGCGGCTAGAGTACTCGATGAGAAAGAGCATCGAATCTTTTTTTACCTGTTAGTTTTTTACCTGAGCCTTATAAATTCGAACACAGGTCTAAATATAAAAAGATGGAAAACCAATAAATTGTCTAAACTTATTTGCTGTTTGCAATAAAAAGGATAATCCAGTCTAGAGTGAGCACTGAAAGGCCTTCAAGCTATACTCAGTTATATGATAGTTTGTTGTACGTATTGTGCTGTTTGTGTGTTCAGTGATTTTTTTAAATGGATCGTACCAAGGGAGATCGCTTTAACGTTCAACGTCATACTCACACTAAAAAAACGAGTATTTTATGGGAATCGATACTTATCAGAGAAGAAAAAGGACTTCGCATCAGCATCAGCAAAGAAACTTTTAGCAAGCATGAACATGGATGTTCCAATTGCGACAAGTTTTGTATATTGTATATTGGATTTTGCTGGAGTTTGCTCCGGTATTTCTGCAAGTTTCTGCAAATAATAAAATATAAGTAGTAGTAAAAAAGGAATGCGCAGGACATGTCGAGAAAAGAATGGGAACGCGGCTTAGAAATGCAAAGAAGAATCACAAAGGCATTGGTGGAAAAGGGGCTGGAAAACTTACTGATAAGGTTATGTATTACTGACCTCACTACATTTTTTGGGCTAGCTATTTGTCGACACGCAAATTCGATAGAAGGAATGAAGGAAGAAATTTGGGCAACTTTCTTCCATAAATGTTCTACAGATGAAAATCCTCAGCATCAAAATTGGTCAGCAGGCGAAGACAGTTGGTGCAAATGGCGCAAAGCTAAAGGAGAACTGGATAGTTTCCACCACGAGAAGGCACCTTTGACTGAAGAAGTTCAAACAGTCATCAAACCAATCTACGAAGATTTGTCACGAGATGATCTCTTGTACAGATGTTTAGGAGCAGAGACCCAGAATAACAATGAGTCGTTAAATGAATTGATCTGGACTTTCACTCCTAAACACCCTCATTCTGGGGCCAAGGATGTAGAAATAGTCACTTTTCTGGCTGTAATTATTTTCAGTGAAGGAGTCAATAGCATTTTCAAAATCCTAGTGACAATGGGATGTCAAGTTGGTGACATATGTCAGGTTTATGCCGACCGCCTAAATGGAGCGCGAATTTGGCGGTCCGAACGACGACCGACTGACCTCTCTAAAAGAGGCAAAATTGAAACCAGAGGGCAACAATCGGCCTTACAAGACTTTTTTGAAGAAACGGAGGGTGCTCTCTATGGACTAGGTATAGCAGATTAATGCTGAGTTAAAGTTTTACTGTTGATAATGACATTTAAATTTTCAAATGCGTTTTTCTCGAAACTGCATCTTGAAAATCGGCTGCCACCGTAGCTCAAAATGTATCTAACCAAATTCTTTGAAATTTTCACGACTTCTTTAATACATATTTCTACGGTCCGCAAACTAGGATAATTACAATCGGACTGGTAGTTTTTTTTTAATTCATAAAAAAAGCCGTAAAAAAACACCAAAATCCAAAAAATTAAGTTTAAAAGCCCACCAAAAATTTACCTTTTAACATTTTCGAATTATCCTAGTTTGCGGACCGTAGAATATTGTCCACATTAAAATGCCGTTTAGTTTTTTTTCTTCAGATGAACACAGCGCCCTCCAGCGTGGCAGCAGAAAAACACCTTTTTTTGGAGATAGATGCATAAATTGACACGAATTCCAAAAACTAGCTACGATATCAAGCTGAAAAATTGATCACATATACTAGAGATATCAGTAAACATATGGTGAAAAAATCACGTTTCTATCTTTATCCAGCCCTCCACAATAATTTTTCAAAAATAGGCAAAAAAAACGGCCTTCACACGGGATGACCCCCTTAAAGAGCAAACGAAGGTAAGTGGCAAAAAAATGTACCCTTACAAAAGCCATGCACGTGCTGAGACGACTTTGTTGACAATGAAAATAAAAGCTACTAATGCTTTCAATTGGATAACACAGTCGAAGGATCAACTTACTTGGAAAAGTCATATTCGAAAGAAAGATAGAAGTAAGGTCTAATCTAGGAAACGATAGAAATAAGAAAACCATGCAATTGGAAATGGATTACAAGCAAAAAACAGTTAACGATATCGAAAAGCTACGGAAGTTTGTGGATAAACATCTTTCGTGTTTACTAACGAAGTTCGCAAGCCCTTTTCAATTGCTGAGAACGGTAGACCAGCTGGAAAAATGTAAAACCAAATTTTACGTTACCTATGAAGAATTTTTAAGGGATAATTTTCACTACACTACGTACTTTCAAAAAGAGGTTAGCGAAGAATATAGCGTGGATTTATTTGAAAGGATTTTGAAACAGCATCAGAACGACAGCCAAAGATGTCGATAAGGAATACATCAATAGAAAAAGCAAGGAAAAATGCATACTAAGGGATGAAGATAGGACACTGATGAAAGAATTTATGGGCATATCAACAAATCAATAAGGAGGAATCTCGCAAGTTGATTGAGGAGTACTAATACTAACCCCGTTCTTTCAACAAGAGGTGTACCTTCAAAATTCACGTTATTTTTTAACTGCCGCGACCCAACTGTCATTGCAATGACATTTGAAAGATTCTACGATAAGGATCGATACACACGCATACAATGAATGAAAATACTGAAAATTATTAGAGAAATTGTAAATTTGTTTTTGTACCAAAATTGTGCTGGCTTGTGATGTCCATTTTGCTATGTCTACAAACAAAAGAAGATAAAATATTGGCCAATGGTGCAACACCGATTCAAGCAGTCAAAGACAATATTGGAATTGCTATTGATAAAATGCAGCTGCTAGTATGTGAAAACATCATTAAAATTTTCATCACAAGAATAACTATTTCTAAAAAGACACGAGGCGGATATTTGGGAGACTTTGGGTGTTTGGACTAAAATAAAAATATCTTCATTTTGTGTAAAAATATTTTCTTTTGGATTGTTTACAGAAAAGCTTAAAAAATCGGCATTATATTATAGATTCTTATTTTGAAGTGAATAAGCCATTCCAGAAACCAAGATGGGGAAGGAAAAAGGAAACGTGGGTTCAGCACATTTTGAGTAGCAATGACAGTTTCATTGCACTGTACTGTGAACAAACCAGGACACCAGTACTCCCTATAAACCTGCTTAGAGCTGAAAAATTAGCTTTGAAGAAGTTGAATTTAGATAATCGGGGAACTACTTGCAAAGACGATCGGGCCATATGCAGACTACTTCAAAAAAGAAGCTGGAAGCATCTGTCTGAAAAAGGAATAATCAGAAAGAAATGTACAACTGCTGTACGGTAACCTTTGCATAGCATATCTAAAAGATAATGAAGGGGGGAAAAGGGAGAAATGACCATTAAAGAGATATTTTTCCTTCTTTCAAAAATCCAAATAACAGTGCGAAATCATCAGCAGTGGATAGGAGTGAGATTCAATTTTCTTGGACTTCCCTTCCGATTAAATCCAAAAACTAGTTGATCTACTGTCCAACAAATAAGTTTCTAACAAATTAATTTCAAATTCTATCACAACATGATTTACAAGAACTAAAGCCAATGTGTTGAAATTTCTACATAATTGAATAGTCACGATTTTCGTCATAAAACCCACCTTCCATTAACGACATGTCTAGAAATCCCGTACGTGGTCCCATTTTTTGGTAACCCATTTCCAACTCACGTCTTTCCAGGTGGCTCCGAATGCGCCCATGTTAATACTGAAAAAAGTAGTTTCATACAGGAAACTATCTTAACGATAACACTTCTCCACGTTTGCCTATTTTCCTAATTAAAGAAAAAAGTGCTACAATCAAAGAAAAATGAAAGACGACCGTTATGCCCCCAAACTTTAGCTGAACCTTTACTGCTGAAGCATATTTTCGTGGTACATATCAGCATGTTCGCTTACTCTACAGACATTTTGCTCATATAATGACTGGCATTCTATGTTTTTTTATTACCAATCATCATCTACGTCGCATTCGAAAACGTAGAGAAACATTCAAGATGAAATTGGATTTTTCTGTTTCCCCAAAACATTCAAATGACCATTTTTGGTTGGTACAATGCCAACCAACTTCCTAACGGCCGTCGCCATCATGTTTTTCGATTTTGCGTTTATTTTTCATTAGTGGGCACTGTTAATGGGCTTTTGCCATTTCCATTGTTTTCCAATTGATCATTTTCGATGTGGTTGCTTATTCTAGACAGCAAAAATTGGCCGCAATTACTTTGGTGGATTGGCTTGGAGGTAACGTACAAATTGTTAACCCCCCAGCACATGCGAATGGGGCGTAAGGTTTTACAGTCCTGGATGCCGAATTCGTACTGAATGTAGTCAAATTACTCAAAGTCACTGAATAAAGATGTTTGTCAATAAAGCGTCAGCTGGTTCGGAATAGCCTTACCTTTTTGGGCTATCGGAATGGAGCCATTGGCGCCTCGAAAATGCGTTAAAGTGTGATATGGAGCGGGTTGTTTGTTAGCCGTCTTTGTTTACTGACAAATATAAGATCCCCCGATATGACCATTTGTCCGTTCTGTCTGAGATAAATTACTGGTCGGGATATAAATAAACTTTTCATTTTGAGCATTTCGATCACTTGCTGGATCCGTTGTTTTTCGTTCATTGAAAACAAGATTCGTTTGATTATTCCAATTCATTGGGTTGTTTTGGAATTGCTGGCAAAATTGTATTCTCATTCACCAGATCGAGAAGTATATCTTTGAACGAATATACGTAGAAACAGTTCCAGCGCCACTCAGTCGGATCTGGTGCCCATTTTCGGTAATAAATATCTGAAAACCGAGGTATCTATAGATTTGTAAGACATTACCACATACATGACCTTACGGCGTTTATAAAAATCTCCTTGAGTAGCTTTACCGAAACGGAATTAAAGCAAGCGTTATTGTGGCTAATAGATCACCAGGGAGACTTGATGTTTATAAAAATCTGGTACGTGATGTGGTGGCGTGTGAAGGATATTTCCGATGTATTAACAAAATTGCGTCTTTCACAGCCGCACTACATTCTACAACTTGAACCCGAAATACGAAAGGTTACTGCCATTCCAACAATAAAATTCGACTCGAACATGGTTAGGTGATACCAAAGGCCAAGCGGGAGATATATGGCGGCACCGTGTCGGCGGCGACGTCACAGCACCATTCGACCTCCACCATAGACCGCACCAATCTACAGTCAAAATATTTTTAATTCTTCAGGTTCAACAATCTGACTTGGCCTTAGCATTTAAAATTTATGCATAATATTTGAATTCGGTGCGCTTTTACTTTTCGGGTGTTCAGTGGACCGGCAAGCGCATAAAGACCCGGCAACAATACACATGCTTTCCTCGGTAGCCCGCCTATGTACTCGCCGTGAGGTGAGGAAAACAACCAGAGAAATAAAAGATTGAGGTAATTACATGATACATGGCAAGGTCAACTGGATAAACACCATATCACATGGGAGTTGAAAAAGTTTTCACTCAGCAACTCAGATTTGTGTCTTATGTGACTCCGATTTAGCAGGGTTGGGCCGAACATTCCTGCATTTCGACTTCACCGGCGTGATAGTGTTAAAGAGTCTATTTGCCGAGACTAAGAAACTGGAGTGCACAAATGCTGCACTGCACGCCACTTGTTCTGCTGGGGGATTTAGTCGGGGGCCTTGAAAGCGAGTAATTGGGGCTTTTTTCTTCGAAGGAAAACACACACGTCTAGCAGCGTTTGAATCCGATTATAGGTCACGAGAGAGCATTAAAAATCGAAAGGTCTACGAGATTAGTGCAGAGAACACGTTTCCTAACAGGCGGTATTTGTGTTATTAATTTTGCATCGATTATCTAGACTTATCTTTTAGTTTGCATAGGAATTAAGTACGTTAGATATTATTATATCTACAAAGTAGGGGAGATTCAAACGTTTACGGATACAAGTTGTTCAATGCTGGAGTGTGAAACGTGCAAGTATTTCTTTGTATCTGGAATTACATTTGCGGCATTTGATATTTCAAGATAGAAGACTATGCAATGAGTTCAAGGGAATAATGTGAGATATTTGTTTACAAGATATTAGATTGGAATTGTCTTACTGAATGCCAATGATCGGGTTTTTTACTTTTCAGTGTAAATGTTTACCCAAGCTAAGTGAATCAGGTTAAGTGGAATGCAATCAACCTGATAGGCTCACTTAGAAAATCGTTCGTCGTAAGGTTCCTGGGAACAACCACCATACATGAAATCATTACCAGTTTTATTTGCTTCGACTCTTGCCAGGACATTGTGGAAACCGATCCCTTCACTTTTCTACTTCATTTTTTCAAAAGCGGCAGACCTTGTCACCACGATTGTGAACTAAGCAAAGTCCTTTGTTCTTTTTGAGCATGGGACCTATCCAATGCTCTTTCTCTACTTAAGAACACGTGCTATGCAGGCAAGGTTTAATGAAAATTTGTCCCATTTTAGTGATAGTGACCGAAAATTTCCATGCATTGGTTACATATAACAATAGGTAAAGCATATTGGTATGATTTTCTATTGATATCTGCGTTAGTGTTGCATCCAGTACTAAGATTGCCAGATCAGCTCCGTATCTGGCAATCTTAGTTTTGCAATTATTACTGCAATGTCTATAAATGAACCTGTTGACAGCTCGTAATACCACAAAGCAGGGTTGATAAAAATCACGTTTTTTTTGTTTCTGAGTTTTTTTTTTTGATTTTTTTTTTTTTAAATCAAATAAATCATGATTTTTTTTTATTTACTTACATTTGTAGCAAATCTACTTTAATTACGAGATAAATGGTAGATTTTAATTTTATTAAATGCCAACCCTCTAAGATATCTACTGATGTTTACAACAATAACACTCGAGTTGACGTTATATGCAATGCGTTCGCAGCGGAGTGACAAAGTTGCCGTGCGAATGTTGGAGAAAATCATCAATAAGGATTATGTCATTTGCTAGTGAACATTTTCGGAGCCACTTTCGCGGACTAGCAATAAGAGATAAAGCCAGAATCTTATTTCTAGATTCAAGAAGTTTTCTCTTCCGTCCCGAACTCGTTAGATGGGACGTTGGCATCACACGACAAGACTCAAGAAGGACAGTGGTATTTCTAGGATTCCACCAAAATTGGTATTTCGTTTCAAAAATTATAATAAATAGTTCTTGTTGGTTGATGTTCTTATTCATTCATTCTTCTTCATGCCAATATATTGGTAACATTTTGTCTATTTTGTCTTGTTTTTATTTTAAAACATGTCTTTTATTGTTTTGCAAAATGTTTGAAGCCATTCGGAAGAACTGTTTTGTACTCCCCAAAATGTCGCAAATGTTTATTGTTGGGAAAGTTTTTCCATCGTTTTAGGCTTCATAGACTAAGTGATAGAGCATCCAGGGAATCAAAAGTATTGTCGACATCTCCTGTTTGTTACCTTTCACTGTGATAATAAAACTAATGCAGCTGCTCGCATTATTTTTAATATTTGCGGATATGACGTCATGAGTGCGTCGACAGCGCGAAAATGGTTCGCAAAATCAAAAAGTGGCAAATTTGACATCGACAGCAGGGGACCTTCAGAATTCGACAAAGATCGTTTACCTTTGATGGTAAACAGTCGCCAAATAATAGACGATGAATTGGCGAAAAATGAGTTGCAATCATATTGTAACGCTCAACCATATTCATTTTATGAGATTTGCCGAAAAACAGAGAACACGGGTACCACATAACCTCGGCAAAGAAAAAAAAGAACGGCACCTTCAAATTACTTCTCAACATTTTGCCCTTCACGAGTAATACGCGGACACAAACAATATTTGTTGTATCGATACGTGTAACTGAAGGGGAATTTAGGTATCAAATGTTGTAGGAGAGTCGGAAGGATCCGGAGTTCCCTACCCCAGCTCCGCACCCACCACCAATATTATTATAAAATTTTTGAAGTGAAGTGAAGTCTTCACAAATCTCAACACGCTTACGGGCGCAATTCGGGGCCGAAACTACCTCTAAAACCCGCATGGGTTAGTGCCATAAAAGTTTTTCTGAAAGACGAAATGCTGGAAAGTGGAGTCTGACGTTCTGGAACGTCATGAAAGAACGAAAATATTCGTGAAGTTGGGGAGTTTTTGGAGGAATGCCGGCTCCTTAACGCCGACGAAATTGCTTCTTCAGTATAACTATGTTAGGAGAGTGTATATTCCATTATCAGAGAGGAATCGGAATTCTTAAAGATCACACGATGTATGTCTCGGCTTCTTTTTTCTATTCGCTAGTGGTATTTATTGATCTTGCAAATACCGATATTTCGGGAATCACTTGTTGCCTTCATCAGTGCATTAGAAAAAAGCAAGCCTTAATTGTTTCAAATACTTTGGTAGCCTACACCCTTAATAAGATATCGCTGGGTTTCCGCAACTCCGAGTGAAAAGGACTTGACCACCTGATGAAAATTATTATCGTTTCGCCCACAGTCAAGCCGAGTCAAGAACTAAGACAGTACTTACGGGCGGGATTCACACAGTTTGGTTAATCATAGGGAAACATTATAACATCGCCCTCTCGGCATTGCTTTCTCCGAAAAAAAGAAGGCGCACACAAGCACATTTGGTGTATATTACCACATCTTGAAGCAAACGAATCCGCCGAAGATCGAAGACTAAAGTTCAATGCACGGCAGATATATCAAAATCGTCCCCCATCAAAAAGGCACGATCAATGTCATTTACAACAACCTACTCAGAACTGAACGTTTTAAGAATTCCTAGTTAGTGCTCTTTACCAATAATGAACACCGCACTCTGGATAGAACCACGCAATTGGAGCTCTCCTTGAGGTCACAAATTATTCGTTCTGCAATACTTCTTTTACATAGGTGCGATTTCTGAAAATGCTGGGTTAATAAATATATTTACCAGGAATTTAACGTTATCTTCCACTCTTTGTTCTTTTACAAAGCAATTCTCTGACCTATGCAGCTACAAATAGCGCTTTGAACACCGCAAACAGTTTTTACACTCAACTTTTCCAGGCTCTGAAAACTGAAACCAGTGTGACAGCGGAGTCATTTTTTCCCCATTGGAGTGTAATACTACTCCACTCCCAAAGCTATAATTTTGATTAATATCTTCTTTTCGCCATTTGGTTCTATGAAATGCCTGATCTGGATGCAATCGCGAGGCTTTTAAAACCCCATCAGGCATATCAAGCCACCGTTGTTTCGACTGGCCTTTCACACTGGTCACTTACCATCGTTTTCGATGTTTAGACCAATCTGGCTTAGGGAAACACTATCAAAACGACAAGATACTGTGAAACCCTAAAAAAAAATGAAGATAGCGATAGTGAATAAAAGGGGAGGCACGCTGACAAAAGGAGTCTGGCTGCAGCACAATAATACCGAACTACACACGACCAACGCTGAAGCAACTACTGGGTGCTTGCAAATTACCATCTATTCACTTCTCTGAAGGTGCACATGGGCGTCGTGAGTGAAGGAACTGGCGGGAGAGACTTTTTGTGGGGAGGCACCAAAAATTGATCCTCCACCTCATCACCTGCATCGAAATGGACGGTGACTATTTTGAAAAAAACTTATATATATGGAAATGCACACTAATTTTCTAGACGTGCCTTGTATTATCAAATACTTAATTCGGACCCCCAAACGAGTAGTCGAAAATATATGCAACGACGAAGGTATATCCGTAATTTGCTGGATATTCAACGACAGCGAATGTTATATGGATCAGTTTTCAGGCTTTTGCAGAGCAAGTTTCCCAAACATTGGAAACGATTTCTCGTAGCAGCTTGTCTAGGGGACCTTTGGTAGCATCGGTCAAAAGATTCAAAAGGGCGTCTGAAGTATAAATCGAACTTTTAATGATAAAAAATTCTTCCTGAATAACGCGACTGATTAAAGTGCTAATAGCAAACATATATCTAATGATTTAGAAGAGAATATAGAGGAGATTCCCACTTCGTCGTAAAGTTTGGCTCTGAAAGCATCCCTACTAGGAGATGTGTCAGATATCTGAGTATGGATCTCAAATAGGCCCCTTTTATATAAGCAATATCAAAATTACATTGAAAAGTCCATTCCAGTCAGTCGAGATAATTTTCTATCTGACTAATTATACCGACAATCCTTTGAACCTAACCTATTTAGTCTGTTCTAGTGATTCCATGTTTAGAACTTCCACTTGGCATGAGAGTACCATTCCATTTAAGCGGAAAACACGTACTTGACCAAAATTGAGCATACAATTAGCTGCGAATGCGGTTCAAAACAGGCAATTGGGGAAATCACTAATTATCACTGGAGATAACAGATGAAATGCACACGTCAACCTTCGAAAACGTTGAAGAACAAGGCAATATTCTGTTATTAATGAAACTGGAAGAGAGCCAACCTGGTCAAGGGATTGATTTTCACTTCTACTGTCAGCAACTAACCAGATTGAGCGAAGTAATTGAAAAAAAATCATCGAAAAACACTTAATTTTGAGGTGTCATCCAGTAGGACAATTCAAGATCAAACCACATATTCGTTGGCTGCATAAAAATAGGAAAAACTTAGCGAAATCTTCTTATCCCTATACTGCACAATCTTGACAGTGTTCCGTCAGATTACCAATTATTCCCATGTTTTCAAAACTACCTTCAGGAAGGCATTCACACGAAAAGTGACCGTCATAGATACTTTTCATAGTTTTTGAAACAAAAACCATAGGAGTTCTGTAAAGGTAAAGTCATAGCATGGCATCGATAAAGATAAGAAAATAAGGACAACGACGACGGCGTGATGCCTGAGATCGACGGAACTTCAATGTCTCATGCCCGGGGTATAACCCTGATTCCCGTCATGAATACTATTTGACTTTATGTTAATTACTTTCCTATAGGATTATCACTTATATATCATGCAGTCCAATGATAATAGAACTATAGCTCAGCCTCAGCAGAAATGAAAAAGGAGCAAAAAATAAAAGTACATATAAGACGACTTTATGAACCCCCATATAAACATCTCATTATTATGTCCAGACAATTTGAATTATCACAACACAAGTCACATTTTTTTAAGGCAAAATAAAGAAAAAAATCTTCTTTCTGGGACACTTTTCACTTTCTTCTACGATTCGTCTGAAAGTTAATTGATCTTAATACCTTCTTACCCAAGAAACGACGAAAAAAAAACTGATTTTAAATACGACAGAAAGTGAAATGGCGTCCGATAATAACTTAACCAGAAGATATTCGAAATTTCGATAATAGTGTCCATTAATGAGATAAATCATTCGTTATTTTTTATCAATTTCTACGATATTTTCTTTACTAATTTCCTGAGTAATTTCTTCTTGGCTTCCATTGATTTTACCCATATGCATATGTATTTACATGAGTGCATAAATTAGGAGAAACTTCTAAAGGCGGCTGAACTTTTTAGACAGCTTAAACGACTACTTACCGGCATAATTAGCGAAGGTTTTCATAAACCGAAAAATTCGAGCAAGAATTATTGTGCAAATCGACTTAAGACCAAGCAAATAGTTTCATTTTTTTCGGCCCCTCAAACGAGACTTTTAGAGTTTTGCTTTCGTACGCAGCAATTGACTCAGGTGTTTCAGATTTTTTCACCTTTCATTCCAATATTTATATATGCACACGAAATACGGTATTTTCCGAACAGCATAACCTGATCTTGAGTAATCTGAGAGAGAAAAAAAAGCGTGGAGACGACCAAGATGCCAAGCGAATTCCAATCGAATGACTCGTTCCAACAGTGAAAAAAATATATACTTTGCATGACATCAGCAAAGACACGCGGGGAGCGTGCAGGTACCGCAATAAGGGTAGAAAAAAACGGGTCAGAAATCTTCCACTTGAAAAAAAAAAGGTTTTGATTGTTCGGTCAGTTAAATC
This sequence comes from Hermetia illucens, assembly GCF_905115235.1. Taxonomy (NCBI): domain Eukaryota; kingdom Metazoa; phylum Arthropoda; class Insecta; order Diptera; family Stratiomyidae; genus Hermetia; species Hermetia illucens. The sequence continues at coordinate 59,386,636 of NC_051853.1, read as the reverse complement.
TAAAGCTAAATCAGTTTAACTAAGAAATATCTAAGTATCTATTGTTGTCTTGCTTCATCTAAACTTGTTTTTTCTTGTCCACCTCATTGAAGACCTTTTTTTCTCCTCCATAGCCAAACGGCTTTTCTTTTTTTGGATCTTTTTTCAACATTCTGAACTTTATTGTGGGAAAGCGAAAGCATTTAACGATAGAAAATATTTTAAAATTCAGTGGATGCAGTAAATTTTTCAGTCAGAATGTGTAGAAAATCTTGCCTGGGTAGCGATGCTCAATCCGCCTTCCTTGATTGATTTTTTTCGGTTTTCTATATTTTGGAATCAGTCAATCATTCGTATTTTTTGAATATCATACCTTTGGATTCATTGGCCGGTGAGGTTCAGGGCCACTATTTCACCACAGACACGACGGCAATTAACCACATACGCAAGAAAACGTGTCAGGAAATCTAAAGGTTGATGAATGGTGACGGGAGTTCTGTGGATGAATCATCGACCAAAATCAGCATATCAACGACTTTAAATGTGATGACTGATTTGTCGATTGCCTTAGCTCAAGTTTACGCACCGGCGTATCGTAGGAAGACTGTGCAAGTGGTGCAAAAAGTGAAGTTATATAGTTGTACGAACAGACAAATTGCGAAATATGTGATTAATATCGATTTCGCTAAAAATATGGAGATAACCTCAACTATATCAATTTTTTAACTTCACTTTGCCTATCCTGATTCTGATTTTGCAACTCTTGAAGAGCTGTCCTACCTCGGACTACCTCTTCAGATTTCTAATTCTTCGATATTTCGGTGAGCGCCAGTGCGGACCTTCTTTTCTAAAATATATCGCAATCAGTAGTCTAAAATTCAGGGCTAACTAAGGTCAATCTTCAGCAACGATAAAGCCGAGTAGAGTAGCTTCCAACCAACGTTAAGTCGACTTCGCTTTATATGCTAGCGCTGAGGCTCGCGGGAGTATACAATACTTCCCTTAGAAGAGGGCTTTATTTAATGGTGTTACTAATTTCCTTAAAACATCACTTTGGCAGTTACAAGATCGAATTTTGAGCACTTGTTCGCAAAAACCTTAATTCCTGTTCGACACTCCCCACCAAACCAATAGGGAAACCAAATGATGTCGTCGTACCACTTTGGGATTTTTTTAACTTTCCGAGAACTGTGTGCATACACCCTATTATTTCGAGGGTTAAATTTCTCTTCTACGCTGAAAATTGTTTCATCTGTGAAGAAAATTTGTCGGTAACTGCCGTTCGCATGTCACTGAACTACCTGTTATTTGCCGCAAAACTACTGTCAAGCATCTGGAGTAAGCTTCGAGCTTAAAGTCATCTTTTATGATACGCGACATGCTCCTGGGTGTAATTTTCATCTCCTGAGCCTTAATTTTCTGACCGATCGATTCCGGAACCGTTCAACTGACCGCCATAAAAATTAGTTTACACATATATGGAAAATATTTTGGCCCCATTCACGTTGTTGTAGCTCGCCTTCAGATGACGCTGCGACAGATTAACTTCTACACCATTCACACGTTCGCCATGAAATTGGTAACGGTCTCATTTTCAACCCGATCCTCGTAGGGAGTGTGAAGTTTACGCAGGATCATCAATCCTGATGAAAGGTCGTGGGGGTCACCCTCTTGAAAAAGTCGTGGCCCTGAGTTGAAAAGTTAGCTTAAAAAGTTAAAACGCCCCAAATTGAGGTTATTTTCATGTCAAACCATAGGGTCTAGCTTTGAACCTCATCCTCCAGACGGAAGAGAGAGTATCAATGTTGAAGCGAGAGATCCTCTCTCACTATCTGTTTGTCACTGATAAGCTCCGAAATCATTCAACCGATCGCAATGAAAATTGGTATTTTTTAATGCAGAAGCTTTATACGCTATACAAGTTGTTGCAATTCGCCACTAGATAGCGCTAGAAAGGGTCAGTTTCTAAACCGTTCACCCGATCGCCATGAAAATTGGTGTATATATGTATGTATTTTTGCATGAGAAATATTTTCGTCCCATCCACGTTGTTGTAGCTCACCACTAGATGATGCTGAAGACAGCATCAGATTAACTTCTACACCATTCACCCGTTCGCCATGAAAATTGATAACGGGTGAATTTTCAACCCCATCTTCGTAGGCTGTGTGAAATTTATGCAAGAGGAGAGGGTGAACCCCTCTTCAACAGAATAGAAAGTTTCACTTCTCTAACCACGTTAAAAATTGCGACGGCAATTCCGCCCCCAAATTGGGGCTATTTTCCTATGAAAACGGTAGCGTTTAACTGCCAACCTCATCCCCCCGGGAAAAAGGACAGTATGAATAGAGAAGCGGGAAATCTTCTCTCTCAAAGCCCGTTGAAAAATCGCAGCGGTCACATCCCCTTAAAAAGTAATGATGTTTCAAACGAGGGTATTTTTATATAATCATAGTAAAATTTGATTCGTTAGCACCAGCCCCGGAGTGGGAGATGATAAAGAGGATGCGTAGATGGAAGGAGGTCTCCTCTATTTAACATTCTCCAAGAATTGTGGCGGTTATCTCCCGTTGAAAAGTTGTGCCCGGAAAGGGAATATTTTCGTAACATTAATGGGTTTATTCCTAGAGCAATCGTCGTCGCAATGTGCAAGGATTGGCCCTTCGCTTCCCGCACATCCATAGAGGGAAGGGGGTGATGGGACAAGCAAAAGCCCTCTTTGCAATCACATCGTGACGATCATTGTCCTTATTAATTTTACGAAAATATCCTCTTCTCAGCACACTGCAACTTTTCAAAAAGAAGTAATCGTTGTTTTTAGCGGGGGTACCAAGGAAAGACTTCCTTATTTCTCCTCCCGTTACCTCCTTAATTGCGATAGCGTGGTTGAAAATCAAACTTTACCATGATGATGATGAAAATATTTCCCATTTACAGCACCTTAACTTTCTAAGGGAGTGCCGGCCCCGCCACAAGCTTTCATCGGGTTTCAAGAAGAGAACTTCCCTCTTCCCCATCATAAAGTGTTCACTCCTACCAGAGGTGGGGCTGAAATTCGAAATATCTGACCCAAAAACTCGAACATTGAATGATCATTCCGCGACTAGAAACAAAGGGAATCAGAGTCTCTATTTTGAGAGCTGCTAAAACATGAGAAAAACGAGATGCATTAGTTAACAACCGGCGCTGAGGGCTTTAACTTTAAGAGGTGCAGAAACATGGTGTACCAAAACTAAATGCCCAAGCAAAAGCGTCTACTTTCAGACCTGCTGCAATTCCCGAAGAGCAAGATACACAACATAGTAAAACTGAATGTTCCCGACAGGATCAATCAATATTGAGAAACGGTCCCCATAAAGCAGGATTCAATTACGATGAAGGCTACAGAGTGCACCGAAATATTCTCATTGATATATATTTTGCTTATACTGACGGGCTTTGAAGCTTCAGCAAGAAATGCCTGGCGTATGGTGTTTCACGACTGGCAAAGTTAATTTTTCACCATTGAAGAATAACATCGTTTGGAGCAACGAATAACGAATAGTTGAAACGACATGAAGGTTCCGAGGGTTTAACATTTATGCATGTCATGTGGGCATAATCCCACGGTCTTGTTCAGCCAGAAATTGATTTGTTGGCAACAATCGGAGTGAGAGGCCTATCTAATACCTCTGCCGCAAGTAAAGAGCACGACGAGCCGCACAGCGCTACTCCACACTAGAAGAAGTCTTGCTCGCGATTGCGGCACAACCACAATCATCTTAAAACTCTCATAAGGAGGCTAACAGCAAATAATCGGACTCGGTGCACATCCCCCATGAATTCTCCTGAAGCAAATGCTTTAGCTGGCAATCCCGGTTCCGATAGCATCAGATAACCTCCAATAGGCTTCGTGGCAAAAGCTACTTCAGATGAGTTCCATTACAGATTCGCCTTCCTCGAGTATATAGGGACGAAGTCTATCATCTGATTCGTTTATTTCTTCCAGTACACGAAGAAAATCCACAATTTTTGCAGATATAGCTAGCCAAAACAACGTCTTCAACGGGTTCAGCAAAAGCTATATAAAATGACTGTGTTCTGTGCTTCTAAAGTAAGGACATATTTGAACTACACAGGACACCTATGGTCTTCAAAAAACAGATATAAAGCAAAAAGGATTTCGAAACTGTCAGCCGCAGAATCGCAGTAGGATTCAATTACAAATCCACCGTGAGGGAATGAAAGGTATATGGATATAGTTTCGATGGTTGGTAGCGAAGCCAACCGTGTTTATGTCACTGGCAAATGACTCCACACCTTTGGTCGATCCATAATTGTTTAAATTTCTAGCCTCCCTTATCTACCTAAACGCTATACAACGTCTTAATCTTTTCCTTTTTCCTAAGGCTGCCTTCATCTCTCTCCTGTTCCCTCTGTTAGTAAAACTCAATTAAGAATTCAATTAATTAATTTGCTTCCTTACTTAGTGCAGACAATTTCATGAATTGACAGCTCAACTTCATTCCTTTTCCCAAATCATCGACTCGTCTGCACATTATCTATTTATTTTGTTTGTGCGTTTTTTGTACCCACTGTTGTTGGTTGTGTTTGGTCTTGGGTATTTATTTATATTGCAGATTACATGACTGATTGGATCGTGGAGTGTGTGCCAGGGTTACGTCGATGATACATCTACATTTTATTCCGATTAATCACAAATGGTGTTTGCTAATGAGAAAAAATTAAATTGTAGTAGAAGCGCGTTATTAAAAGATTCAGGAGTTTTAAGACTTACTGACGAAACGCTGATTAGGAAAAGAATAACCTTGGTTAAATGATCCTCGGCTGTAAAAGCAGCAATTGCTTAGCCTTTATCATTGAATTGGCTGGAAGCATCAAAAAAATAAACTGACAAACCGAACGAAACGCGCTGATTCAACGACGGTGCTACCGGTTTTATTCTCCGAGAACCAGTTAAATCTTGTTGATTACAGTAGCCAAGGACACAAAATTACTCACAATAAAGGGAGCCCCTCAATTTATAAATATACCTTCTTCCCTATGCAATCAGTTGCAGGGTGGTCTACTACTACTCTGCAGTATGTCCCATCGAGATCATTCAATAGTTCTTTTAGACATCAACAATTCACTAACACAAAAGACACAAGACTGGTGGCTGTCTACCACGCCCATTCGTCTAGATTGCGGATCTCACAGTGCGCTGCACAGACACAGAGTCTGCCCCATGCAAAAAAAACCCTGGGGGAGGCAATGTTCCGCGACAAGGAAACTCATTCAAGCTACCATGCCCCATCAGGAGAAAACCCATATCAAGCCCAAATTCCACGACGGATCTTCCTCTGGCAGACGCAGCTGCCACTTAGATGTTACACCCTATTCTAATAACATTTTGACCGCAAGCGGTCCTAACCCCTCCACTTGATCAGTTCGCAGCAAAGGTATGCCTCCTGATCCTGGATTCGATCGAAATCGTGTGACACACAGGAAGACACGCTAACAATGCTACTCATTGACAAGCGTAGAGTAGTTTCCTCTCCTGCACCGTCATTACAAACTCATATAACAGAGAGGACCCGTACGTAAAACATACAAGGAAGAGTCCCATGAATATATATCTAGAAGCTCTCCTGCTGGGACCCCATTCACACCTCAACATACATACTAATTTGAATAAACGCCACCTGAGCTCGATCAGGTGCGGGTACAAGCGTAGATCACTTTCTGCCGCTATTTTAAATTTACTCCATTGGATTTAATTAAGGGCAAACGACGTAGATTCCTTTTCAGGAACATCCCGACGATTTTCTCCATTGAGACTGCGACACCAAATTTAAGACATCACGCATCTCCGATGCGCATGCATTCAGTACCCTGTTGCTCAAGCTTAAGTCGGCTGTTCCCCTCAAAAAGAATGAAGAGATCATCCGTGTAAGCAACGCTTTCAACCACAATATAAAGCTCACTAAACAATTCACCCATCATCAGGTTCCATATAAATCAATCTGCGATAAATCTCTATGGCAGCCGCGCTCAACATTAACTCACACACGCTCATTGACAGCCTGCACGAATGCTTTTCTACCATGCAAGTAGCTCTTCTACACAGCTTATTCCTGGCAACCATACTCACGAAGTTTCGATAACACAGATGGCCAACTCAGGTAATCAAATACGCTTTTGAAATCTACGACGATTCCAAGGACGTATTTGCCAACACAACGGACAACAAAGTCTTTCAGATACATTAAGACGTCGCCGGTGGACCTACCAGCACGGAAGCCATACGCCTGATCCAGATGAAATATTTTCACCCCGAATCGCTGGACTGTAATCCCCTCTAAGACTTTACCAACGGCGACGAGAGGAAGTATGACTCCGTACGACTGTGAATTTCTCTCGCAGCTTCAGAAGCACAACAACCCTGGTCTGAAGTCTTCCAGAAAGCAGGGAATCAGCCCTCCTGTAGGCAACAATCGTACGGATATTGGACATAAGATAGGATGACTCCACAGAAGGCTTTGCACATCTTGCCAGTCATCCCATCTTTCCTAAGTTACTTTTGAGACCTGAGCCACGCCATGCTCTCGCCGATTTCATAAAACCTCAGAGGAGGAATTTCTTCAACTTCTTTAACGCGATCATCAAGAGACACTGAAGACTCGGATCTCGAAAGTAGTTCACACACCAAGGCACAACATAGGCTTTTTGCTCACCTTAATGCCGTGACTTCGTTTCTCTTTGCATTGCAGAAGGGTCGTCGCTATGCTCACTGAAGAATCGTTTCCTTGTAAGTCGATATACCTCGCATATAGGCGAACCTAAACTGGTGGATATCAACAAGGGGGCTAACATCACATTGACGACTCACCCTTTGGAATATTTTCCTTAGACGACAGACTTCCCACTGCTTACTGCGAAGAGCATTCATCCACCACGTGACATACTTTGGAGTCGTCCGTTCGGGCTTCCCCAGTATATCATCGTTCAAAGAAAAATTCCTTCCTTCCTTTTCATCCGTTAACAAAAAGCATGAACTCAGAGAGGGGAGTGCGACTGACGAACTCCTCTATCCGAGCAACATATTCCACCCAGTTACACCCACGCGTATTCCAACAAGCCGGCATAAATGGAGGGTTAACACTCAACCACATAACCCTATTCACCAGCATGACCTCAATAGGAGTGTGGTCACTAATATTATAGCCTTCCAACAATCTCCATGACTGGACAAACGACTTTGCCACCACATTAACTCAGATAAGGTCAACATCACTGATGCCTCTCGAGCGCTCAAACTTATAGGCATCTAACAGGATATTTTAACAAAACCAATCGTGCTTCAACAATATTTCAGACAATACTTTTCCCCTGCGCAAAACATGGTGGCAACATGTCCCATGGGTAATCTTGCTGTGCCACATAGGAGAGACCACATTCGCGTTCATTTAGTTATGCATAATAATATCTTGGATCTGTTCATAATAGAATTATCATCAAAAACACCTCTTGCAAGTTAAACCCCAAGGAAAAACTTTATCAGAAGCCCAAAAAAATGCCGTGCACGAACGAAAAAGGCTGACAAAATACTTCCCCAACTCATCGCCATCGCCCTCGATTCCAAGCACGGTTTCAACAGTTCGAAAATAAGAAACTGAAACTGAATTGGAATTAGACCAGGTGAAAAATCCCGATTAATTTAAACCCTCGGCACAGGCTGAAACCTCTAAAGGTTTCAGAACTCCGGCGTTTGCTTCACTTGATTACTAAACCTGGAGTAGGAGAACGATCCACTCCGAGCTCTAATTGTACCCTATTTCTTCATCCAGCTTTGTACTGTCACCGAATCAAACCAACCGACCAGAAACAATCTGAACCACCAGTGACTTACGTAGCTTCCAAAAAAGGTTGTCAATTTTTTACAATCAGGTACTATTGACAAATTAACGCTACCAATGAATTCTCATCAAACAATATGACAAATGCGCAACTGAAATCATTCAATCATTCACACTAATAGTTTGCCTGATGGTTCGCACAAACAAACATTTCTATGGTGGTAACATATTTCAAAACATATTATCACTTTTTTTGCATATCCAAGAGGGAGGCAGTGACTGCCCAATTTACCTAAAATTTAGCCCAACTCTAAGCTTACCAGATTGCATAAGCAAAAACGTCAGTTACTCGAAAAAGTACGCAAAGTGATGAAGTGTAGTAATCAACTACCAAGCAGTAGCTCGGACTTGTACTCGAAAACAGATAGATACAGAGGTAGTCGTACATTTGGCTACTTGAACTCAACGTTCGCCACTTAACAACAAAGTTACTATCATTATAATGTTATTGTAACGTTATTTACCCTTGAACTATGCACGTTATTCGACAGTCATTTGACTGACTTGCTGACGACATATAACAACGCCGCCATTCACTCCAGTCCCAGATACAACCTTTTAAGCGGCATTTTAGTATCTTTCTCTGCGGAATAGATAAATAGATTACTCGGCTCTTGTATCGTGTGTGTTATAGATGGTTGGATAGAAAGGCATTCGCGACAAGAGTAACTTTGTCGAGTGAATAATAGTGGAATGCGTCGTTTTGTATATTACTTCACATTAATTTTATCATCGCTCCGTATTTTGCTGGGCTCTGAATGAATGATTTGTGATAAGAATGCTTTTTGTTAGTCTGCATGGATGGTATGTTAATTGACCTCAGCGTATGCATGGCGAGAATTGCAATAAATTCAACGCTGGTGGCAGGGAGTATTACTATTCAAGCGACAAGATTGGGTGCAACGGAAAACTACATCGCAATTGATACCGTATGCAAAAATCGGCCGAACGTAATGGACTGTGGCGTATTAAGTGGGGTGCTCACATAATATCAATTATAATATTGAGTAATAAATGCGAAAAGACATAATAAATCTATTAGAAGCTGTAAGTGTGTATGAATATTGATGAATCTGAAAGAGATTACTTTGAGAGATCTGTTTCCGCTTGTAGTTCGTTGGAGTAACAGGGACCACCTTAGCGCCTTTGTAAATTATGGAAAATACAATATCAAAGTCCACGGCTGAGAAGCGCAAACAAACTCTTATCTAACCAAGGATAGTCTTATCGCTTACTTCAGCAGGGACAAATTCATGAGTCTTGGAAATTTTTCAAATGAACGTTTTTCTAAGACAGGAAGTTCTAGCCGACATTGAGTCATCTTTTACCCAGACTCTGGGGCGTCAACAAAAAAAATTCTGTTTAGAATTGTCTTCTTTTATAAAAATTGCGGAAGACCAATTGAAAAGTGTTTAGAATTCATCTCGGGAGATTCACCAGAAATCCAAAAGATGCGTCGGTTCCAAAAAACATCTATTCAATGTCACTTCATCTCCAAAATTCCTCAATTTAGGGGACAGGTTTACTCAATCTTGTCATTTTCGGACAATGTCCAAGCCTTATATTGACTGTTGATGATCTTATTGAGGTGAGTAATAAAATCTCCTGGTGATGACTTTCGAAATATAGTCAAAATTAGTGACGAGAGGCACTGGGATGGCATTTATCAAGAACCCCGTTCGGCTGGTTGTTATTAGCACACAATAATCGTGCAAGCATTCTGGAGGTAATATTCATGCATAAATGCTAATATTCAATGGTAATTCAGGAGACATAGCATGGTGGCGGTCAGGGAAACTGTACATTTAGATACATAATCGATTGTAAACTGACATCACGACTATTAGCAGCAAACTTGGGGTCCCGTCAATTCATTACGTATATCAACGAAGTGTCGATGGCGGCGATAGTCTGGGTACACTGTCGGCTACATCACTCATATGCAAATCTATCAGAAAATAAAAAGAAAAACATTTTTTTTCTAAAATGTCCGCCCAAGGCGAATTAACAAAATTCCTATTCGAGTTAGAAGCAAATATAGAAGCAACAGCGGCAAATCTACTTTGTAACCTTTTGGGTTAAACGTATTTTGCAAATGTGTGCGAAAAGATACTATGAAGAAAAAGATTGTTTGATGATTATGTAACGGATTTTGTGCGGTAGTAGCAAGTGCAGTAACGGGTTAAGTGAGTCAAGTTGTTTGTTAGCTGGTTGGCTTGTCTTTTTCGTGACGATGTCGGGTACACTAAAGTGCAATAGCGACCAGCAATCGAGCAACCAAGCAGAAAACATCAGTTGCAAATCAGCAACCACAAAATAGTTTATTAAAATACGATTTTGTAATAAGCGCGGTAATGGCTGCGGCAGAAAAGTTAGTAGTGGCGTTAGAAATACACTAATGCATTGCGTATTTTAGTAGTTATTGACCTGTTTCGCCTATTAATTTGCTAAATCGAATTGTTTATATTTTCACACTGCTCAAACTATGGTGGGAGGGTTGAGCAATCTGATAGGCATACTCCGATGGTTGTGAGACTTTCTTCTGTTTTCGTTGCGTAATGTAACTTTGCGGGTAGAAATAGATATTTCAGAAAGCTAAAATGAAGGCTGAAATGCGAGACTATCGTTACTTACTCTTCCCTCAGCATCCCTTAATGTCACTCAAAATGAGACTCTTACCTGGAAAGAAACGAAAGCAAATTATTATCTTCTCCAAAAGTTAGAAATTATTTTTAAAATCAAATGAGCAAACCGACAAACATCAAACAAACTGAGAAACCCGATGATGTAACAAAATATGTAATGCATTCCAGGGTAAATGAATGATAACTAAAGAGCTTTTCTCTGGTCTTTCAAAAGTTAGACCCGAATGATTCAAATCCAATGACAGTGACAAGGACCCCTTAGTGTTCAACCCCACTTTCTCCAGAATATTGTAGACCACGTATCAGTGGTGGTCTTTTTCAAAAGTTGAGTAATAATTAGCCGTAATATATCTGAGAGAATGACGTAGATATTGAAGTTCCTGATTACGAAAGTCGATGGGTAGTCCTGACTAGATGACCTAAGGAAATTTCAGTGCCTGAATTGTAGCAGATTTAAAACGAATTACTGCTGGTTATTATTGTTATGACTTCTTGCCTTATTCGACAGTGTAATGATCTCCATATAATGGACCCGGATTTGAACTAGTGCAGAATATAGCTATAAAAATATAATTTTATTCATGGTGGCTGCTGGAAACCTTCGCTAGACCAAAGCATTGATTGCTATCCAATAACCAGTTTATGATACAAACTCGTGCCCATGTAACACAAAAAAAAAAAAAAAAAAAAAAAAAAAAAAAAAAATTCAAATCCTCATTGGTGGTACCATGAAAGTATCGTCTAGGTAACACTCAAAAAATCTAGGAGGGTCTATTATATGTTGTAAGTTCAAAAATGTGATTAATGACCCAAGTCAAACCTCTAATAGAGTAAATGTTAATTAGAAGATTCTTCCCGACCCCTAAAATCAAGTTCAGATCCTCCAGTTTTTAGGGATATCGAATTGGTGGACCTCGGCGCAAAACCGGGATGTCTGGAGTTCCTTATTAAGAAGGCAGGCCGTTGATGATGACGATGATCCTCCAGTAGAAGGTTACGCACCCGAACATCGAACTCGGAAGAACTTATTCAGGAGCACTTTTGAAAACAACCCTACCTATCAAGTATTGTGCAACTTTACACACTTTGACACTTCATCAAGTTCCCGAGCCCAACGTTTCCGATAAGGAAATAAGTCGGAATACCGCAAGCTGAACACTTCGGGTATAAAGGTTTTGTGCTCATCTTGTGTGAAAAATTTCCTATGCACGTTTTCCCATTCGTACATACCTAAAAGTTCTAAATATTCCTTCGTATGTATCAAATTCCAACTTCGTCGTTCATATGAGGTCATTTTATATGATGATAATATCGTACTCGTTTTAGAGTGCGATAAGTCCACGTCAAATGCAGAATTTTGATCCTTGTATAACTTTGTTAATAATAGCTAGATTTTTTTCAAACTTTCCAAAATTGTGTATTATATTATTGCCTATAGCGGTACCAATTTCGAACTTCTAGAATGAACTTAACGGGGGTGTTTATGGTAAATTTCTAAAATATGGTAATAGGCCATTATTAACTTTCGTTGAGCAGATATAGGAATGACATTTACTTTGAGGGCTAGATGCATGGATGCAGCATTGTGATTTTTTTTCAGATTTTTCGCTTAGGTAGGTTGTTATACTTTTTAGGGCACATATTTTGAGCCCTCACTCCTCTAAGTTTCAACCAGTATCAAAAATGTCATCAGTTTCGAAAAGTACTAATCGAGCCCTTTCATTTGATACCACCATCGTGTCGACTATATTCAGATATTATTAAAAAAAAATCCCACACCCCCCACCATCCACACATATATGGGGAGGTCCCCCCAAACTGAACATAAAATGGCACCACTTGCTATATGTAAAGGGATTCACAGATCACTTCTTCTGACCAAATTTCATGACATGACAATTGGTTCACCCGTTTCCGAATAAATCCGATGTGACAGATAGGCAGACATACACACAAAACCTTAAAACTGGGTCATTAAAAGCCTTTTACATAGATTACTTATTGTACAGGGCAGTTGTTTCCATAAATTGCACAGCCTACATCAACTGGGAGACGGTTCTCGTCTGCATACAGAGTCAGAAGGAGATTGAGATTGTATCAATCTTTTCGAGCCTTCCAAGATTCGTCATGTGCGATTGGAATGCACCCAGTCTACTACGCTTTAAGACAAGCCATTCGCAGAAATTTGTTATGAATCACGATTCGAGAGTCTTTTCTTTTTGAAGGCTGAACTGCTCACTCACTCATTTTTAAGGTTTTGTGTAAATACAAAACCTTATTAAAATCGGTTTACTGTCCGTCTGTCCGTCCGTCACACGCATTTTTCTCGGAGACGGTTATAGCGATTGACACCAAATTTGGTAGAAAGGTGGGAACTGTGAAGGCCCACGCGTACAGTGAATTACATCCTTTTATGTCTAATTTAAGGAGGGGTCCCCATACATGCCAAACGGGGTGTAAAATTTTTTTCATCAAATATAGTCACGTGGGGTATCACATTAAAGGTCTGGATTAGTAATTTCCAAAGCCGATCTTAGTTTTGACATTCGTTGGAAGGGTGGGAAGCGCGGGGGGTTGAAAGGGGCCATTCTCAGAAACTACCAAACCGAAAAATCTGAAAAAAATCAGGAGGCTGCCACTATATGGTGCCTGGGCTCCAAAATACCTTCCATGCCGATATCTGTTTAAATAAAGTTAATAATAGTATATTACTACAATTTTTTGTAATTGGTCAGAAACCCCCCTTATAGGCTATAATATAGAACATGATCTTACCAAGTTTGATGGAAATTGCACTATTGCTAACAAAGTTATAATACCTCAAATTTGTTGCTTCTTTGAAAATTGAAGACTATGAATATCAATATCACCCGAAAGTGGATACTCTCACATAATATATGGATATATTACGTGCTACGTACTAAGAAATACACAAAACCTTTCGTACCTGAAGCGTCCAGCTTCCGGTTTCCCGACTTGTTCTCATGGTAGATGGGCTACATCAGGGAGAGTAGATTGTTGCTGTTGAATGTAGTTTCCGATTCTCGTTAATTCAGACTTTAGTGGCCACTTTTTCATGAATTCATGAATGATAGCAAATGGAGCTATTTGGGAAGCAGATGAGGAAGCAGGAGCAATCCATGGAAAAACTTCATTGTTTGAGCATGTCAAACATCTCGTGGAGGAAAATAGTGCCCTTCTTAGGCTGCGAGGATTATTGATAAATGCCCTGATTCCATTTGAGCAACGGCAACACATTATTTTGAGCAATTATAATTTGGTGGACCTCCTGATTAGGCAGATTCCTTAGGGGTCGCACATGTCGTCGTTTTCCAATCACTTGCACGTGAACAATTTCGCGCACTTACTTTGGTGCGTCGTGTATGTGATGTATGGGATGGAAAAGCATACACAAGATCTAGTTTCGTCCAAAAAAATGACTGCCGTTTTCATCCAGGGCAAGGGACTCTTATGCCTGTTGATCATACAGTTTCCAGTTTCGTCTTCGAAAAGACATATTTCGTCATAATCACCAAAAGAGAAGAATGGTCGATAAATGGCCATGAGGCTTTTGAGTTTACACACCTAATAACCTTCATTGAAGGGTCAGTCGTGGAAGACGGATCGAGCGTAGGAGTATTCTCGGGACACCCGATTATGAGACTGCCCCGATCTCTCGGAAAAACGACGGCCATATTTCAAGCGCAAATATATGCCATGTCATTGGCAGCAGAAGAATGTTCGCGATAAAATGGTAGGGCCTCACCATTCGAATCTGTTCCGGCAGTCAGACAGTGTTATCAACACTAAACAGCGACGATACATCAAGTCAGTTGGTATAGAGTTGGCACCGAATATCACTGGTAAAGATTAAGCTGACAGGCTGGTTCCCGAAGGGTCTGGATCTACAATGGCGGGGCCAGAGCAGGCTTTTGTAATCTGACCATCCACTGGGTCTGAATGGTGATATTAAAAGGATTCAAGCAACCAAATCGAGAAATCTGAACCCCTGTCGGCAGACGAAAAAACTTTGTAATAGGATCCTGAGTCACTAGAGCGGCTTTTTCGTGGCCCCTTAAGAAGTGGGACATGAAAAGCTTAGTATGGCTTTTTACGAGACATTGCTTCTTAAACCAGCACATTGACAAAAATGGGGTCGTGGACTCGGCTATATACAACCAATGTGAGGCCTGCACTTTATATACAGCTGCCCGCCACCTTTGTCAGACACAGATAACTCGATAAGACTTTCTTCAACGAAGAATCTGCGCACTTTCTAGCTCTGGGAGATATTCTCAGATTGGTAAAAGACTACGAAATCTGCAAGCAAGAGGCCATTGAATAGGCGACCCCCGGTGATAGTGCAATGGGCCTAACAAAAGGCCTGAGTGCTTGGAGCTGCGATTCCCCCCGCTAAATTAACTAAAATTAAACACATAATTGAGAGAGTAACTAACCAGACCGCGTATCTTATATCCCGCATGACCATAGACAGACAAAAAACAATGCAATTCCATCTTACATGTATAGGGAGTCACCTTTGAACACAACGTAAAATCATGTCATTCCCATCATGCGTGGCGTTGAAGAATTCCTAAATGCTTTGTTAGGAGAATGGGAAATTAGCGCGATAAGGGGGCTCATAACATCCATCAAATAATTGTTGAAAATTCTAAGAACAATCAAGTACAATTTAAAACAATCATTAGCTGCATTACTTATTGCGCCTCACTCAAGTCTTCACGTAATGTTACGCAACAGTTGTTCAACACATCAAAAGAAATCTAGCATTAAATTTATCAATTTTATTGGCTGATTATTCCCACTCGAAAGAAAATGTCTTCCATCATATTCCTAGGAAACTCCACCTCCATGGCAGTCGATTAGATATACATTCATTGATTCACCATTAATTGTCAACAACAGCGAATTCCATCCGGCAACGGCTGCAAATTTTGATAACAATTGACATTATTAAAATTACACAAGCATCTCCGCAATAAGCAACGCTACTCACTTACCTACCATTATTATTACGAGTATAAATGCGAATTGCGATTATAGTAATTCGAAAATATCCATTTGAACCGATAGTTTGGCAACAATTGCCGTAAAACTTTTAAGAGGTTCCTTATCAGCCACCGACGAGATACCCAAAGAGAGAGAAAGTTACCCTCCTACTGGTTGCCTGGTGGATCAAAAGGAAAAAAATACGAAACGCCGTAATATTGTTGCTCGCAGTTATTGTAACAAATGACCAGTACTTAGATTTGTATGTGCAGATTTTCATTATGCCCCGATAGAGGGAAAATGAAAGTCGTGTTGCGCTCAATAATGCTATCATCTATCAATCGCGCACCAGCTGAAAATGATAAGATGATCTCGCTGCGTAATGGAAGTGCTCTTGATGCCCATTGTATGGAATAGAGTGAATGGCGTTAATGTGGCTCCGCAGGAATTGTGAGGTCAATTGTGAAGAAGGCTACGTTTAGATCTGAGGCATGTGTAGGCTTGCTGTTGGCTGCAAGCAAGGTTTCCTCCTCCCGCGGTGTGTAAATACTGCAACTACAGTTTTTCCAGCTAAGGGGCATAGGATTTGACCTGGAAAGCTTCCTAGTTATGGTAATATCATTATTAATGGACATTTTCTCAATAATCCGCAAAAATTGTATAATATGGTGAGTGGGATTCGGCATTCATAATTCTCAAAAGATTGGAAATAACAATAATTGGAGATTACCTTCCTTCTCATATGATGGAACTGATATTTCCTCATTTTCTACCTCTGAAGGTCTAGAAAAAATAGTAAGGCGTCCATCAAAAGGAAATTATCGTATTCGCAGTTTGTATTTTGTTTCCGCATACTTTTCACAACAAACACAGTAATAGGCACCCGACTATCTAAACATCGCAACATCACAAACAACAGCGATATCGTTCAATGTACCCTCTGTGCACAAAAAAACTGTTTCCTCTTCTTTGATATGATCGTCAAACGAGCATCTCTCCAGCCAGGCCTTTTTCGCTCCATGTGCGACCAGATTTCGCGTTCATGGTGTGAAAATCATGAACAATTCATTAATTCGCAACATCTCTCGCTAAGTATCTGCACGAGATAAGATAGCTTAGATAGAACTGTAGAACAGAGAGAAACCCCCAAGGTGATCAGTTGAACGAATTTCATTTAACGTGAATCATTTGCCTTCACCCCATTCTTATCATCTTGGAAAATTTCATTTCTGATGCTGAAGATTAGTTTTGGTATGTGCGATTCAAAGAAGCGGAGGCAGCTAACAAACGAGTAATTATTCAAAGAAATTGACGATGAATTTGGGGAAGTACTTAGTGGGATTATTTCTATTGTTTTGTGTGCTTTAACTGACTAATTGCGCGACATCATTGTTATGGTAAATATCATTTTGGGCTTTTGGCGGATGCTTGTTTGCTCCAGTGACTACAGAAGATTGAATGGGAAGGAAATGGAAAACAGGTCGATACCGAAATTTGAAGGAAGATCGCTTTTATAGTAACACAATAAATGAACTTAATCATAGTCAAGCTCACTAGACAATACTTTCAACGTGCCGAACTATCTCTTACGGATATTGAGGAGCTATCTGAGGAACCCCTCCCTGCTCTATGAAACACTACAGGGTCAAAGGAGGAGGGAGGTCACGTCTGGGGTACCACAGGGATCCATCCTCGGCCGCGCCTGGTCGGCTATGCAAATGATATCGCGACGCTTGTTGCTGGACGCGCTGTCGAGCAAGCGCACAGCAGACTCGGCATATTGATGCGACGGGTAAGCGGATTTATGACTACTCATGGTTTCAACCTTGCATTGGAAAAAACCGAAGTAGTCATCCTGACTAAAAAGAGAATTCCGACCCTGCGTCCCATATCGTTCGACGAGTCGATAATCGAGTCAAAATCAGCGGTAAAGTACCTCGGGTTGACTCTTGACTCAAAGATGAGCTTTTTTGAGCAAATCAAAGCAGCGGCAAACAAGGCTGTAGTTTCGGCGTTAAGTAGGCTAATGGCAAACGTTGGGGTCCTACACTTAGCAGGCGACGTCTCCCGATGAGTTCAACGCAGTCTGCCCTGCTCTACGGCGCAGAGGTATGGGCTGACGCTCTTAACAAGGAGCTATGTCGTAAACGCTTCGCGCAAGTACAGAAACAGAGAGCTTTGCGGGTGGCGTCTGCGTACCGCACTATCTCTGAACCAGCCGTGATCGCGGGAGTGATCCTCGTTGCCCTTCTTGCATCAAGCCATATACAAGCGCAAGGGAGATGAGCCAAGGGAGGTGGTTGCTCAAGAAGAACGGCAATGCAATCTAGATAAGTGGCAGCTCTTATCGCAAAATGAAACTAGAGGCAGATGGACTGCGCGGCTCATCGGCAACTTAGGTGCGTGGCTGAATCGGAAGCATAGTGCCACTGACTATTACCTTACCCAATTTTTAAGTGGGCATGAAAGTTTTCAGTCTCACCTGCACAAGATTGGAAAGGCGCGATCTTCGGATTGTGTGTTTTGCAATGGAGTTGTGGACGACGCACACCACCATTTTTTTTGTGGAAGGTGCGACGGGGTTCGTCAGCAGCTCCATTTAAACGCAGAGAATCTCTCTCCAGACGACATTGTCGAAGAGATCCTTAGGAGTGCTGACAAGTGGAGCCGTGTTGCTAATTACATCCAGGCCCTTCTCGTTGCTAAGAAGATAGAGCTCGACCGGTTAAGGAGCCGGATGGCAGGGGGTTCGTTGACCTGACAGTTCCCTTCTTTCTCTCCCCTCCCGTTGGTGAAAGAAATTCCTTGATTTGAAGGCTCACCAAGGCGGGAGAGTTCGGGGACTAGCCCGAAGTAATGTAACAAACGGTTCCAGGCTAGCTCTCTAAGCGGGTGGTGTTTAGTCGGTAGTCCGCCGACGTACCGACCGGGGAGTTCAACACTATGTGCGTAAATGCATTCACCTACCCCAGGGTTCATTTTAAAAGTATCGGCATTGATTTCAAAAGTAGGAATTGGCATTATTATTATTCTGAATTGATTGAATTGATCTGAATCTCTACCAGGCTGCCGTTTCATGTTCTTTTTCATCTCGGAAAACAAGAAAAAATCAAAGGAAGCAACGTCATGGCTATAGGAGGATGCAACAAGGCTACAATTGTATTTTTGGCCAAAACCCGCGAGCCATGAGCGACATGGGACTTGACGCGTTGTCGTGATGGGAGATACTATCATCGGCGATCTCCGGACGAGTTTAGTGGATCCGATCATTCAAACGGCAAAGCACTGCCGGGAATAAGTCTATCCGGCGGGTAGAAATTTCTTGCGGACCACACTCTTCACAACGAAAAAGACAATCAACATGCTATTGTCTTGTGTGGCCTGCTCATGTGATCTTTTTTCAGATTTGCAAACCGATTGGAGTACCATTCAGGACTCTAACGCTACTCCTTTTCTCAAACATTCAAATGTATTCCACTGCATACCGTGATGTTCCGTCACAATTTTGGGCACCAGTTTTGCGTATAATTTTCTCATGTTCAACTCTTGTGTCGGGATGCGATAAGTTTTATTTTATTAATTGCATACTCAGGGGACGGTAAGAGTTCAAAACATGAACTTTCTGCCCATTGCCGTTAATCAAGTTGTTACAGGCTGGCCACCGCGGTCTTCATTTTCGACCCCATCGTGAATATATTTATACTGCTTGTGACACCCAAACACCCCTGCACATACTCTATATAAACCTCTTGATTCATACCATGAGTCTCAGTCGGGCTTTTCTTGAGTTTCACACAAAACTTAATTGAATGAAGCTGCTTAAAAAACGATGCATCTTGCCTGTCCAAAATTTTCACCGCAACGTTCAAACACGCCCCCACTCAGACCACGGTCGATTCAGCGGCTCGGAGCATATTGTGGATTTTTTCTTGCTTGACTAAGACACCTATCTCAATCCCCTCCCGCTTTTCTTTTAGGTAGTACATCTGCAATAGGGGTCTTAATCATAAATTCTTATGTCAACCGAAAACAATGAACTGATCCCGAATATTCAGACAAATTCTAAATGCTAGGAAATAATAAGCCAAGGACACTCAAGAAAAGGTACCCTAAAACTAATAGACAGCCTGACAAGCTCAAGCTGTTATTAAATATGCAGTATTTGTATAACAACCTGAAGGTAATCCCTCAATTCCTGATTCACTAAATTTTCGCCACTTAATAAAAAAGAATGCGACTTCTACCACCAAATGCCATCCTCTAGAGGCTATGTTGTCCAGAAATGCGCAGATTCTGGAACAATCTTCGGTAAAAAGAGACGGGTTTGTGTATCGTAAGCTGATTGTCAGATATAAATTAACTCAACTGTCAATCTGTGAGCTAAGTGGCTAAGGCTCAAACTGAATTGAACCACCGTTATTATAAATGGAGAGTCAAAGCAAAAGTTGGCTATTTATTCCTAAATTTCGTAGCGGAAGGTCGCGGCTCAAATTTCACTGGTGGCAGAGGGATTTGACTGAACGTCGGATACCAGTCGACTCAACTGCGAATAATTTCAGGCGAGCGCAATGCTAACCACATTGCCTCGTACCTCCTTCCTTCCATCCTAGACTCAAAATTTTATTTACTTTTTATATATTTCTTATATATCACATAAAAACGTAATGCGCGAAGCTTTTGAAACTGTGAGAGATGAGTGTCCTTTGCTGGAGTGGCGCAAATATTTTGTGAATGTGTCAAAGTTAAAAGTATGTAGACTCTGGGCGAGAAAAGTAAACGTAAAGTCATGCAAATTTGACCAGTGTTTCAAAGTTCGCCATGAATGAAGGTTATATTTGAGAAGTACAAGAATTCGAAATGCTCCTCGGTGAACTCAAGCCATTTCAAAATTAATTTTATTAATCTCGTTCGAATTGATAGACACCACAGTATTGCAATATAGTATTCAACGAGTTCCTCACCTGCTAATGCACTTAAATACCTCGAGATAACTATCGCCTTTATCGAAACTTCGGTTGCGTTTACGTCGTTTCCATCTATTGTCCGACCGATCTGTCCATCATCACATCTTTCTGCGCGAACCAGCCTCGCCTAAGTGACAAACGGTCTTTAATGGTGGGATTTAAATGTTAGACATACATCTTAGTTGGACTGCTATATCGGCAAGAAAAGCCACCAGATACACTGCTGGCTGACATCATGTCTTGCTGCATGAAACTTCTCCCATTTTAGACCAATGCTGCTTACTTAAAATAGGAACTTTTACCTTGACCACTTTCTGATAGGCAGTAATATGTATGATATATAAATCCGAATCTGAATGCGATCCCAATTTCGGAAGCGTTCCTGGCATCTGGACCAACGGATGTGAGTCTTATCTAATAGTTTTGCTGCAACTAAGGGTTGCACCCCGGAATTGTGAACCCTAATTTAACGCACTGAACCTACAAAGAACTATGCCCGGAATTTGGGCGTAATTGCGACTATTATAAATCTCTTATAAGGGGACCAAAGAAAAAGAGGCGAGGAACTAGGAACATATGTTCTGAAAGTGCTTTTTCGATTCTCATGGTATTAGATAACCTCCGTGAGGCTTCTTTGCAAGACCCACTTCAGGGTCCGGTCAGGTGGGCCCTCCTTGAATACGTAGAATGGCACTCCCCAATGGTTTGACTGGAAGCAACTCAGTACGAAAAATCTCAATCAAGCCTTCCCATCAATAACATATCGATCTGAATATGACTCAACACAAAAGACGTCACAGGACAACCAACACTAACACAAAACACTACGGCCACTATGATCATTCGCCCATCATGCTAACGATGGGACATCGACAAACAATTCTCTTCATCGTTGAAAAACAGCGCGGGCGTATAATACCGTTCACTACATGAACGCCTCGCCTAGAATGTGGATGTCAGAGTACATCGAACAGACATTGAGGACATGTAGTTAATCTCCTGATACCAAGAAAAGAAATTCATTCAAACTACCATGCCAGCCAAGAGTTAGCCCAACTCAAGCCTGAAGTCTAAGATAAAGCTTAATCTGACTGAGACACATTTAACGCTCTCATATGTGACTCGACCTTAACTATTTTTGTTTCATTTTCCTTGCCGTTTATATGTAGCACTGTCGTCAAACATTCTTAGTCACCCTAGTCAACCCGCCTGGGTAGTGTGCATCATTGTGCAGCAAAGGTGCGATCCTTTCTGATCCATTAGGCCGTATCATGTCGGGTTACTCCTAAATTAAAAAGAGGAATACTCAATAGTTCCTGGCCCGTTATTACACATTCACACAACAGAGGTAAACATAATTGGCCAGTGGCATAAGCGCAACAAAGGGGCCTACATATATGGATCTAGCAGCACTCATGGACATAGGGTAAGTCAGTTTAATCGGGTGTGGATACAAGCATATACGCTGCAATCTCTAAAGACTTCATTTTTTTCGGAATTTTAAATACGCTTCATTCAATTTGGGAACTTCACGATAATTTCCTCGGTTGAAACCGAAACGCCGACTTCCTTTGATCTCGCTTTAACAATACGCATGTACCAATTGCACCTCCGCTCAAGCTCAGATCCTGTGTTTGCCCTCAGAATAAGGAGATAAGCAACAAATTCAACCAAATGGGTAAGCTTATCGAAGAGACCATTCACCATCAGGTTCCACCTCGATATTCACTGACACATGCTTATTGACACCTTGGACAATGCATTAACACCAAAGACGCGCGATATAAGACATAAGGTTAACTTAGGAGATCCAATACGCATTTGTAACTTGAAAAGATTCCCGCCAGACCTGCAGTTTAGAAGTCGTACTGCTACTCGACACCAGATGGGAAATATTCGTTTTCACCATAATCTTCCTCATGAAAACAAATATATCTCTGTACGGCAAAGATTACTCTTTTCTTTCTCCGTACAGCCACCCTCGCACTCTTCCAAAATGTAGTTAAATAGCCCTCCCATAGGTAGCCTGCCAGACGATTTCACAACCTCTTCGACGCCTTCAACACAATCGTCAGAAGACATCTAAAGCCAAGATTTCGGAAAAAATCGCCCAAATGAGCTCAAACAATATGACGCCATATCAACATAGGCTGACATGATTTCTTTTCGTTCTGCATATTTGCTAGACTCTTCTCGACGAGTCATCACTATGGTCACCGACGAATCACCTCCACTCTTTTTCAACTTCCTGAGCAAATTTTATAAAACGAGACACCTCGCTTATAAGCAAGCCTAAGGTAATCAACATCAAGGCTGATTGACAGTACTCAGAAGATAGATAGATAGAAAGGAGAGGGAACAGTTGCCGATCAACTCCTCCATCGAATACATTGAATCGGCGTAATTGAAAGATTAGCTCTCGCATTGACATTCATATTGAATAGCAATAGGGTGTAGTCACTTGCACTACATCTATCCAACAATTTCCATGGTCGGCCAAACGCATATCCTGCTACATTCGCACATGTAAGGTGCATATCACTGACGTCTTTGGAGCTTTTGAACATATAAATATTTGGCGGGACATTCAGACAACACAAGTTTTTCTTGGGAAAGATTTCAAATAATACTTCTCTCCGGGTACCGTGCGTCTTACCGCGCTTGGCAATGTTGGTGTGACACGGTAGGGCAAACTGCATTCCTATTCATGCCCAGAATGAAAGGTGGGATCACCTCATCTAGGTACGAGATATATGGCTGCCAAGCGTGTTTAGACAAACAACATACGCACAAAATCACCGTCCCCATGACTATATGATTGAGACATTCTTGAAGGATAAGACAACTTTCTGCTGTGGCTTTAGTAATTTCGTAATCTGACTTTCGTAATAACAGTATTCGCCATTTTCCTTTATTTTAGGAACATATCTCCTTATTTTATTATATACGTGACAGATGAAAACATCTTTTAGGAAGTTTCACTTCTTTCAAATCAACAATTCTGATTCCAATTCCAAGTGTCGTTTTATATCCAAAGTCTTGACGTAAATTAAACTTCTGATGATGCTGCTTCTATTGAAAACTTAATTTTCCTCGGAAATGATTGCAGAATGAGAAGAATGAAATTTTCTTTAGCTTCCGGAAGTACTTTTAGGTCTAAAGAATGAGTCATTCAAAATCATACTGAACTCAGATAAAAAAATCTGTTGTAAGTTGACACCAAATGATTCCATTCTCTAAATATGTAGTGTAAGACAAATTTCTCGTTTTTTTCTAGACCCCATATAGAAAATACTTTTACTGCCTATTTCTGCTACTGCATATTTTGCATACTTTCTTTTATTATCTTCAATTATACATATTTTATTGAACGAACGTTTTTGTCGCCGGGACTGTCGCCTCTCAATCCCATCGCGTCGTAATACTCCAGTGCTAGTATCTTATATGGACCCAACCAGTAGCCACTAGTCACATCCACTCATGAATCATTTGATGATCTTTGATATTTATTATAGTCTAATAAGTATCTGATACGGTGTCGCTAACACCCGAGTGTATCTGCGCTCACAGTACTCCATATGATGTATGGTGAAAGAAAGTTGACAAAAAGATGAATGGCATGGAGCACGGAGGAAAATAAACCCAATCGAGATGGGGACGAAGAAATTTGAACACTCTCGATGACATTTCGCTTTTTACTCGTATAATATTTTGATTATGATAGAAACGTAATCGAACGAATCAGGAGTGGAAAACGCTTGAATGATAGAGAGACAGTTGTCATCATTTTCAAGTACAAATATCCAATATTAGAAAATAAATCAAAATAATGAAACGATGATATTTGAGAGGGCCACTCAATAAACATTGAATATTTCCAAGTTTTAATGAGCACTCGTCGATGAATGAAGGAAATCGTTCAATTAAGCGAACTTGGTCATTAATCAAAAATGAAATGTTGAAATAATGATTTACCACTCAAACCATTTGCATATTTTCACAAAGCTTTAATCATATGCAAATATTCAAGAGGTTTTATTTTACATCAATCATCTGATATCTTCGCTTTTTGCGAATAACTTTGATATGAAGTAAATGATTGTTTTGCTTCTGTTACGCAGAAAAATATTTTCAGCATTAATTTTGAGAACTTCTGAGCGGTGTTGATTTCCTAACAGTAGGAAAATTGTTCATTTTTCAGTAGCGATAACATCAACATACAATAAAGTCCCACTGGAAGATTTTAATCCCGCAAATAATAAAAGGTTTCATTTTCTTTTAATCACATAAACTATAGATATATTTTATTCAAGCATGCCATTTTACTCTACATATTGCTGAATATATTTGCGATCCACTTGCTGATAATGAAATGTAATGAAATATAATTTACTTCCAAATAAGAAATAACAACGATATATTCCCCACACAATGTAACAGAAAAATGTATTTACACTCAGAACTATAACACAAGTCCGGAAGCCGGAAGCTTGACGCTTCAGGTATAAAAGGTTTTGTGTTTCCCTATGTGAGGAGCATAACGTAGTTCTCCATTGGCTGATCACACATTAACGCAACCTGGATAAAGTGGCACTCCACAACTCAATAGTTCTGAGTGTTGACCGACTATAAACGACAATGAACGGCGTCTTGTCGTAATGGGGACGAAGATGTTGCATTGGGCTAATGGCGTGACACGTTTTGATCACGTCTGAAATGAGAATATCCGCGCTCGATATGGGTTTGCACTGATCATGGAAAAACTGCAAGAGAGGCGTCTTCGATGGTTCACGTAATTTGCGCTAACGAGAATTCACTTACCAAGATTGGTCTAAAGATCGAAGTCGATAGGAAGCGACCAAAAGACCGGCCGAAACAACAGGGGCTTTATACACTGGATGGGGATTTAAAAGCCTTGCGATTACATCCTGATCAGACATTTGATAATATAAAATGACGAAACCGATCACGACGAGCCGACCCCGCTTGTGAACGGGACAAACGCTGAAGAAAAAGATGTGAGAAGCGATGAGTGCACGACAGCTCCGTGTCGCATAGCTAAAAATTCCATTGCCCTCTACTTCTTAGAAAGCGATTTAAATAAATCATTTGATGCAAAGCCCTGTATTGATAATAGTCAACCTCATACGCTTCACACTGAGTTTAATATTATTAGCAAATGCCAAGAATGTAATCTACATCAAATATAAACAAGTCGGGAAACCGGAAGCTGGACGCTTCAGGTACGAAAGGTTTTGTGTATTTCTTAGTACGCAGCACGTAATATATGCATATATTATGTGGGAATATCCACTTTCGGATGATATTGACATTTATAGTCTTGAATTTGCGAAGAAGCGACAACTTTGACGTATTATAACTTTGTTAGTAATAGTGCGATTTCCACCAAACTTGGTAAGATCATGCTCTATATTATACCCTATATTGTTGCGAAATTTCGTGGTCCTAGCATGAATTTAAGGGGGGTTCTGCAGCGAATTACTAAAAATTATAGTAATATACTATTATTAACTTTATTTATGCAGATATCAGTGTGGAAGGTATTTCGGAGCCCAGGCACTATATAGTGGCAGCCTCTCAATTTTTTTCAGATTTTTCGGTTGGGTAGTTTCTGAGAATGGCCCCCGTAAAGGAATGGTCACTTTCAACCACCCGCACTCCCCACCTTTCCAACAAATGTAAAAACTAAGACCAGCTTCGAAAAGTACTGGCCGAGACCTTTAATTTGATACCCCACATGACTATATTTGATGAAAAAAAAATTTACACCCTCCTTTTGCATGTATGGGGACCCCCCTTTAAATTCGTTGTAAAAGGATGTAATTCACTGTATGTGTGAGCGTTCACAGTTCCCAGCTTTCCACCAAATTTGGTGTCAATCGCTGCAACCGTCTCCGAGAAAAATGCGTGTGACGGACAGACAGACAGACAGACAGACAGACAGACAGACAGACAGACAGACAGTAAACCGATTTTAATAAGGTTTTGTGTTTACACAAAACCTTAAAAAGGCTGGGGAGAATTAGATTCTTCTTGAATGGAATTTTAATATTTCACTCGAATGTCAATTATTCTCGTTAATTATGACGTCAGCAACTTAGGGCTTAGGGTACTGTTAATTCGCACGAAATTGATAAGTTTGAACTGCTATAACTTTGACACTAATAGGTGGATTTTCATGAAACTTGGCACACGTGCCATGTCCTCTAAGTCGGTGCAAAGTTTAGTACACCTAGGATGAACTTAAGGGGAGTTTTTTAGTCAATTTCTAAAAGCTGATAATGTACTATTAGTAAATTTATTTGCGCAGATACCGGAATGGGACATCTTTCGAAGATTAGATTTCACATAAGTGTTTTACACAAAACCTTAAAAAGGGCTGCAGATAAGTAGATTCTCCATAAATACGACTTTAATATTTCACGCGAGCAAAAGTCCGAATCTGTAGGTTCACTCTATGTACAAGCTTCAGACTTTCTTAGCCAAATGCAATACAAAGTCATTTAAAATAATCAAAACTTGCTTTATATTTCGGGAACCACTTGTCTTGTTAGCTCTGATGAAGGGAACCAGTGGTTCCCGAAATATCGGGTGTTTGCAAGACCAATAAATCAGCGAATAGAAAAAAGCAAGTTTTAATTATTTCAAATAATTTAATCGCTAAAAATATCGCATAATTACACTCAGATAAACACAAAATCTCCAACCCCAATTTGTCAACCATGGTTTGGTCTATTTGAGACTAGATTCTTAAAACTAATCTGACAAATTTACAGGATATCAGTGTAGTTTGGAACACTATGGGGGTTCTACCTGCAAGAGTAACTGAACTACTTAATTATCCAGTAAGAAGAACATTGCATTTGTTCACGTCCACCCTTGAAATACGGCCAAACAGTCGGTCGAATGGTTGACGCCGAATCCGATTTTTGGAAGCAAATTTTGATGCCCGACGAACCCATTTCAAACTCTGGCGGTATACATAAGTAAAATTGCCGCATTTTGGCGACAGAGAATCTACCCGAGACGCCATTCCACGACCGTGACTGGATCAACGTTTGCGTCAAAACCACCATTGGATCATATTTTTTTTTCAAAGAAAACGAACTAGTCAATGGAATTGATGTCGGTGGGTATTGACTCATTATATCTGTCCACAAATCAAACAATCCAGTTTCTGCAATGAAAATTCCCTGGAAGTCTGAAGTCAAAGAGGGGCGACATTGACTAGCTTTCCAGGTCTCTAGATTTGACACCTTCAGACTTCTTTTTGTGGAGAATTTGAAAAGCAAAGTGTACACCAGCAACCCTCAGACCATTGAAAAGCTCATAGCAAATATTCATGCTGAAATTACCACTATACCACACGAGATGCTCGACATGGTAATGGAAACCGCCGCAAAAAAGTCACATTTTGTATTCACCAATAAAGGCGGCCACTTGGTCGATGTAGTATTCAAAAACTAGTCCGAATAAATTGTAAAGGACCAAGTTTAATAAAAATACCCCATATATAGAAATCATTTTCTTTTTAAGTTATTCGATGTTTATATACCAACATAAAAACTGGCGCACCCTGTGCGACAATAAAATAAGGGAAAAGAACCCTGGAAGCAAATTCGGCGCAGCTACTTGCCCGGTTATAGCCATAATTGTCTAGGATATCCTAAGGGCTACCTTTATACGGAAGCTCGCCAATCAGGGAATTTCACAAGACGATATACATAATTTCTTCTTTTTCCTGGGAGCTCCTAATGAAGGAAATAATTACTAAGTTTGTAATGGATCTAATTCAAAATGATTTTTGTATGGTCGTTGTTTTTTGGGTGGTTCTCGTCTGATTTAATTTAATTTACTCTGTTTATTAAGCCTATGATTAGGGACGGCGTTATGAATGACTCATGCAGGCAATTCTATTTTCAACGAGTAATTGGTTTCTGCTATCCCCAAGACATTTCAAAAAGGCTACACTTGTGCTCTACTGCTCCACCGTACGTCTTTCTAGAAGACCTTCTTCTTTGTAATCTGATATCAAGGACGGCAGTCGTACCCAATTCGCACCTAGTTTCCAATCTGAGTCCGCCAAAGCTAAAAAGCCTTTATCTAACATTTCTCTAGATTTTCGATTCCTTTCCTAAATTAATTTTGTCAAAATCTTCCAGTAAACCGTGTGCTGTATGAAATCTTAATCCAATCAAATGAGCATCTGTCGCCATGGTTGAGAGGGTAGCGCATCAGCCTCTTACTCTCGTTGTGTACCCCCGTTAGTTGTCTTTTTTAAAGGGTTAAAAGAGTTTTGAATTAGTTAAACAAATGGAGTCCAAAGAGATTCTAGACTCATTGAAACTAACGATGGGGTTTGAATAGACCAGTACCGGACGAGTCCATTTGCATAGCCAAATGCATATAAACGCTTTTATGCCATTTGCTATCTCCACTTTATGCGAAAGAAAAGAATGGTTTTCAGCGATAGGTCCGCCCTTCTCGAGATGATCGAAGAAAGACATTTATTATTTTTTGAAGTAAAATCCTCCTCATAGTTCTGCCTGCCTTACGGGAAACCAATCGTTCAAATTGAAGCGGCCGAGACTAGTTTTCGTGGAAATGCGACTTTGCTTTTAGCTAATTTACCAATATTAATAACTTCGGGAATTATCTTTAGTCGAATCTGCAAATGTTGTAAGTAGTTGCTTTGTCCTTGTGAGTTTTTAATTTAAAGGTTTTATAAACAAACAAATTATATTAATCTCAAATGACATCGGCTGTCAACAATCTAAGGAGTTTCAGTACTTCAAAAGAACTCACTATTTGCTTCGGCTTTTGGATGGATGATCCAGGAATGAATCTAGGAAAATCGAACCAAATAGCAGATAGAGGATTGGAGAACAGAGTTAAGTGCGAAGTTTCAACAATAATTGGCCTCGGTTTAATTTTTGCAAGTTAATAAGGCATGCTTCCATTTCCGCTATGCTTTAGCAGAATCAATTATCCCAGGATTATCGACATCTCGGTTGTCCTAGAATCAACTAGTTGACGCTCTTTGCTCCACATGCTTTATGGCGATTTTCGTTTAAAAAGACCCCCTTGTTGCCATATTATAAAATTCCATATTCTACGCCGTTTAGATGAGACATCGTGGTGCAATAATCTAATAGCAAATTCTCAGTTACACCCTTCTTGATCAGATAACATTTATTTTCTTTAGAAATGTCATTACCAAGCAATTTACTGATAAGATTGTATCGTCAAAGTTCTAAGTTATGTGTAGTATTGATAACGTACTTTAACTTTAGACAAACGACAAAAAGTTTCACAATAATTTGCCAATATTGCGTTATTGAATAGAGATTTTGTGGAATAGTTATTTCCATTGCTTTCGAATAAATTTATAAAATGGATTGCACAACCATTTGTCATGTTATAACTACAATTAGGTAATATCAGTTGGTTCGTAACAGGGCAACGAGTAGTTTCCAATAAGATACATCGATTGACGTTTAAATCCAGAAGTTCAATTTACCCATTAAAGATTTTCAAAATGTTAGTTATGCTGGAATTCGCCTAACTCATATGGGATACTAGCTCTCTCATTTCTGCAGCTTGGGACTACCTCTGAACTTTTAAAGCACATAAACACCCGAAAAGACAATAAATTTCTCTTCACATGTCATGAGTCATGTCTAAGACAATTGATGTGTTGACCAGTCCCATCTGCATATTTCCACAAATTTTTCGAAACCGGTCCGGTTAATTGACAAAGTCTCGCAAAGTCTAGTCAGCAAGCGTCTAATATAAGAAACTTTCGATTGTGCTATTATAACCCTGGCTAGAATTGTCTTTTTAATGGACGTTTTCTATAAAAAAACGATGAGATAGAAAATTCACCAAAGGAATCAATTTGTTGACAGCCCAAGTTGGTTGAGCGTCTGCTTTTTGGCCTCTTTGTCACGGATGTTTGTGTTTATGTTTGCGATTTTTACAGTACCTGGCACCTGACTTGCCGGATCAAGCTGATGCTTGTCTAGAGATACCTAATAAGACCCAGTACAACCAAACTGCTAACAAATTAACTAGCTTGCATGGGAGGGTGGTGATAATGAAACGGAATCAGCAAACTGAGCAAAAATTATAATATAACAGGAACGAATGATCTATATAAAATACACCCAACAATAGAGTAAACTGGAGATATATGCGTATATAGAACTAGACTTTCCTGGACAGGTCCATGATATTCACTAAAGAAATCTAAACAAAACTAATTTTTGGGCACAATTTCAGCCGGAAATCATTTTAGAAAATACGAAGATGGCTTGCAGTCTGACAAGTAGATTCAATGTGAAAAAAAAACTAAGCCTCCTTTCGGACGATTAGGAAGCCCACCGTAAACTTAAATCATGCATTTCCACTGTATATTTCATTTAAACATTTTTATTTCGATCGAATTGACAGTTTTAGATGCCACTGCTGCAATTACCGATGACACTTTTGGAATGGTCAACATAGTCTCCTCCTGCTTTAAATCCATAGAAAATCTCCCTGGGTTTCTCGCGAGAACATTTACGCCAATTGTAAATGTCTAAAAAAACAGCAAACAAAGCAAAGTCCTCAGGTAATGGTAGTCCCCCTCACGGACCAAGACTAAAGTATATCATTTTAAAGTTTTCTAGAAAACGAAACCTTATTAAAATCTGTTCACTGTATCTGTTTGCCACACATACATTTTCCAAAATCGTTATACCTACTGATATGAAATTTGATGAAAAAGTTG
The DNA here is from genome assembly GCF_905115235.1 of Hermetia illucens. Lineage (NCBI taxonomy): Eukaryota > Metazoa > Arthropoda > Insecta > Diptera > Stratiomyidae > Hermetia > Hermetia illucens. The sequence goes on along the minus strand of NC_051853.1, from coordinate 59,355,348 downwards.
GAACTAGGTGCAAGAAAATTGGCGCAAAATACTCTTTTATATAAAGTTGATAAGTGCGAACCTTTGTTGCCACGTAACAAAATTGCTTTATTTTAGGATCGGCCGGTAATTGGTGATCGAAAATGAATAATACAAATGAACAAATGCGGAAAAAACCATGGTCCAATCGCGGTAAGCTGTCTCAATCGAATACCAAGCGTCAATTAATGGCCAAGAAGGTTCGCTTTGCTGTAGTGTGTATTTAGTGAGATTGGAAGGGAATTACCCACTATGAGCAATTTTCATCATTCAATTCTACCTAACAACAACAGCTGATGAGATTAAAGCAAGCGATAGAAAGGCTGTTCTTTTTCATCAAGAGGACAGAAGCCTATACATACGCCAGAAGTTTTTGATGGTACAAACTAGCTTTTAGAGAAGTACAAAATTGTGCACAATATAAAGCATCATACTAGAAAGTTTGATAGAAATCCTACTATTATTGATCAGCTTATAGTAAATCAATGTTGTCCGTCTTGCATAAATTTACAGCATCCTAAGACACCAAATGCAGGTAAAATGCCACACGTTAAAATTAATAGTCTTATTTCAAATATAGGCAGATATACTGCAAACGTCGAGCACTCAGATATTCTTGCATAAAAAAAATCAAAAAACCTTTCACGCCTGAAGCAATTTCCGGCTTGCTTAAATTTGTTTCAGGATGGGTGAGAAGGGGTTACATCGCTTAAAAGGCTGTATAAATCATAGTCAAACCTTTCGTTAACAACGATATTAAATCGGTCAAAATTTAGGATCAATAGCGAGTACAGTTCTTTCGACGAAAGGGCGGGCTGTAAAGGAGAAGTAACATGTCAAAAGCTGAAGTTCTCTAAGATGCATCCACTCCAACATTATTCCGAAGAATATCACAATTGCAGTTTATTGGGACCCATTGAAGGTGATTATTGGCTCAAGCGGGAATTAGATCAGTGTTGAACTAAAGATTGCAATGGAAAACACACCTTTAATTATCCGCTATCATTTTCAATTTCAAGATTTTTTTTACAGAAGATCGTCCTCACCTTCGCCAGGAAAGCTCGATAATTTGTCGCTCAAGGCTCCAGCCGTTTTGTACGAATTTTGGAAAACTCACAGGAAAAATACAAATTATGGACAGTTAATTAATTTTACGAAAAGAAAAGGTCATATGCGAGTACACTTGTGATTATATTTAATGATTCTTACAAAAAAAATTAATCTTGCTTTTGACTTAAATTCGTTCTCCGACATTATCAACTGCTACGTTGAGTGTGTAAAGAGCCTAGAAAACGTCATCGCCCATATTATGTATTGCTAAGAAATGACGTAAGCCGTTTAGATAAGCTCTCGCTTGTTTGCAAAATATTGGTTGGACGGGCTCTTGTTCATCATTAATAGTTCCATCAGAAAACATTTCCGCAACCGCAATATTCTCATTTATCGTGATAGTGTCCATAATTGCAACTGTATTTTTCTCTTTATTGTGATGCGCAAAAAGGTTCCATTCAGCAGTCGATCCTAATGCCTCTGAACCATACTTGCAATTTCTGGCTCTCGCTCGTTTTTGAAAACCACAGAACCTTCATTGTTTTAAATAAGATATCTGGGGCTCCCGTCCTTCATCCACTGAGTCTACCATTTGCTCGATTTTTTTTTCTTTTCTATGCTTAATATCAGAGTGATCGAAGAACCAGAGTTTTGACATCGGTATTGAGTGGCAGAAGACGGACTTTACATTTGTGAGATGAGGAACGTCATTCTGTACGGAGCAGTTATCAAACAAGTCGAAAAACCGAGAGCTGGACGCTTTAGGTATGAAAGGTTTTGTGTATTTCTTATATAAAGACATTTGAGTGTGAATTTGCCCCATTAGTACGTAGCACGTAATATATGCATATATTATCTGAAAGTATTCACTTTCGGGTGATATCGACATTCAGTCTTGAACTTGCAAAGAGACGACAACTTTGACCTATTATAACTTTGTTGGTAATAGTGTGATTCTCACCAAACTTGGTAGGATAATGCTCGGTGATAGCCTACATTACTGCACTGAATGGGTCCGTTAAAGATATGATCAATTTCGACCCCCGCACTCCCCACCTTTCCTACAGATGTCAAAACTAAGGCCGGTTTCGGAAAGTATTAATCGACACCTTTGATTTCACATGAATATATTTGGTGAAAAAAAAATGTACACCCCCCTTTTGTATGTAAGGGGACCTCCATTAAATTCCACGTAGAATGATGAAACTCACTGTATGTTTGAGGGTTCAAAGTTCCCACTTTTTCACTAAATTTGGTGTCAATTGCTATAACCGTCTCCGAATCAGAATGCGTAGATAAGTTCTTATTGTTTTTCTTTTTCTGAAAATGCAACTTTTTTATAAAAAAATGGTAACAAATTCATAGAATTCAACTATTGTCCATCGCTAGCTACAACTTTTTCAGATCTTTGTACCAGAGCTCAATTACCGTTACGGTAAAAGTGTTCTACTTTTGATGCTATCCACGAATCGATGCCTGCATAAGAGCGGAACTCCTGATCAGTCACACCATGTCCTATTGAACGGAAAAGCAATAATCGGATGGGGTAATATCTGAGGAATATCGTGCATGGGGTAGGACTTCCGATTTTAGCTTTTACAGATAAATCTTACTGGTTTTTGCAACGTGAGGCTCAGCGTTGTTATTCTGTAGAATCAATTTTTCGTACGTTTTCTTCGCATTGTGGCTCGGTTCAATCGCATCAATTGAAATCGATACCTTTCCCTAGTAGTGATGTCGTTGGGTTGCAACAGCTCATAATAAATAACATCAGCCTGATCCCACCAAATAGCCAGCATATTCTTCGCAGTATCCATGACTTTCTTCCATTTCATCACTAGTTACCATGCAATGAAGAAAAACCTTCCTCTAGTTAGTGGCGTCGAACTTTTTGGTTGTGCTATGTTTCCACTAAATAAAAAGATTGTTTTTTATTGAGATAACCCTATTGCTCTTATTAGCATATATCGATATTTCGGGAGCCAGTTGCTTCCTGTTTCAGTGCTTACAATCCATCCACTGGATGGCGGACATTACCACTTGGGAAGCAACTTACTTCCACTGTTTGTGGTCCACGGGCCCTTAGCCGTGAGTAAACACCCAAGTTGCAGAATTATATGCCTTGAGATTTCATCCAGAGCAAAGGCAACTAACTCATCAGACTCTTCGCAGGTATTTTAAAATTGATATTATCCCTTCTAGCATTAAAAAAAATTGAGCGTCTTTTATTAGCTTCGCAATTTTTTATTCCTAATTTCGTTGCAAATGGCTTGGATTTTTATGTCAAAAGTGAGCCAATAATGGATGCACTTTGAAACCACTTCAGTCAACAATCTTTTCATTTTTGGTACACAGCGGACTTCTGCCGTTCCCACTTGCTGCCAACAAGGCATCTCTCTTTTTCAAAATTGTCATTAACGTTGAACAGGGTACTCCAAACCGTTCAGCTACGGCTGAACTCATATTAATAATTAAACAACCAGAAGAATTAGGAAGGACACAACGTTCGCAATACGAATTAGGAAACTTCTAGTCAGGCTTCAGCGCAAAAAAGTACAAACCATAGACGGAGCCGGAATGCGTGCATTTTCTTTTATAAGCAAGTCGGGAAACCGGAAGTTGAACGCTTCAGGTACAAAAGGTTTTGTGTATTTCTTAGTACGTAGCACGTAATATATGCATATATCATGTGAGATTATCCACTTTCGGATGATATTGACATTCATAGTCTTGAATTTGCAAAGAAGCAACAACTTTGACGTATTATAACTTTGTTAGTAATAGTGCGATTTCCATCAAACTTTGTGAGATCATGCTCTATGTTATACCCTATATTTCGTGGTGTTAGCATGAACTTAAGGGGGGTTTTGCAGCCAATTACTAAAAATCATAGTAATACACTATTATTAACTTTATTTGTACAGATATCAGTAAGGAAGGTATTTCGGAGCCAAGGCACCATAAAGTGGCAGCCTCCTGATTTTTTTTTCAGATTTTTCGGTTGGGTAGTTTCTGAGAATGGCCCCCTCTAAATGAATGATCACTTTCAACCCCCCGCGCTCCCCACCTTTCCAACAAATGTTAAAACTAAGACCGGCTTCGAAAAGTACTAACCGAGACCGTTAATTTGACACCCCATATGACTATATTTGATGAAAAAAAAATTTACACCCCCTTTTGCATGTATGGGGACCCCCCCCCCTCCTTAAATTCTATGTAGAATTATGTAACCCACTGTATGCGTGAGCGTTCAGTTTCCAGCTTTCTACCAAATTTGGTGTCAATCGCTGTAACCGTCTCCGAGAAAAATGCGTGTGACGGACAGACAGTAAACCGATTTTAATAAGGTTTTGTGTTTACACAAATAGGTCGCTTAATGGAAAGTCCTGAATTGTTTTGTGCGGCAAACTTGGATCCACCAAACGGCCAATATGGAATGGAGGCAAAAGCGAAACCTAACTCAACCGAAAGCCAAAATTTCCTTGCTTGCCGGAAAGGTTTAATGGCATAAATTTTGTAGGATTCCAAAGAAATTTTCCTATAATCAACGCGGCTACTATACGCCACAAATATCAGAGCCGAATTACACATCGTTCATACGTTCGTCGTTTTGTTCAGGAAAGTGTATTTGACTCACAATATCCCTTGTCACCTTAAAATATTGGTGAATAGTAACGTGAATCAAGAATTTACTACATAGGTAGGTGGGCCAACAGAAACCGTGTTTTGAATTATTTTAGGTGCTACAGTTATTAAAACTGGTCTTTCTGTCTGTTACACGCACTTTTCTTAGAAACCATTATTCTCATTGATATGAAACTTAGTGGAAACTGTGAACCCCCAAGCATGCAGTGAATAACATCGATCTACCTTGAATTTAAGATTTTCTTCATCGAATATAATAAATAATAAATCAAATACAAAATTGATTAGTACTTTCGAAAACTAGAATGATATTTGATGCAAAAGAGAGAAGTACGGAGGTGGAAAGTGATCATTTCTTTCACGGAACCAATCTCCGAAATTACTCAAGCGAAAAATCTGGAAAAAAAAAATCACCGAGCTCCCACTATACGATGCCTAGTTTCCGAAATAGCGATATCTGCTCAAATAAAGTTAATAGTACTATAATTGTTAGTGATTGACCACAAACTTCCCATAAGTTTATTTGAGAAGGCTATGATGTAAAGCATGATCCTGTCAAATTTGGTGGAAATCGCACTATTACTAACAAAATTCGACTAGATCAAAATTTGCGTTTTTGTGCAAAATTTACTGCAATCTAAAACTCTGAATGCCAGTATCACACTAAAGTGAATAGTCTGACGTAATATATGCATGCATTACGAGCTAGGAGCAAATACAGAAAACGTTTCATACTGAAGCGTCCAGGTTCTGATTTACTCTGACATGTATGAAACGAAAATTTTCATTGAATTTATGCTTGGCCTAATCTTTCTACTTCATACTTACGCCTCAATCCTTAAAATAGCTTTGTTGTGTGATTCAGTACATACCTGGAAGATAAAAAAAATAAGCTCAGTAAGTAGGTGCCAAAATGTGTAATGTTCCAATATAACAGGCAATTTTGTTCAAAATCAAAGAGCTTCCTTTAAGTTTCCTTGGGACTTCCCCGGAACTTGCATTTTAAAAGAAACGACACCATTTAAAGATATGAAGAATTGACAAGCCATTCAAAATAAAGCAAAAACGATTTAGAACTACTAAACTTGCTTCCACTTGCTCTAACTTTCTTCAAATTATTATAATTTCCCCGATTCATCGAGCCACCTGCCATATTCCAATCGAAACTCCCAATTACCTCCTCCGAGAATTCATTAATAACATGCAATCCTCCAAATAGGTCTGACAACAAAATGATTTTCCTTCGCCCCATTGTTTCCAACTTTTGACCTATTTTCTAGGTGACCCAACATTTTCTACGCCCCGTCTTTGTATCAATTACCCAAGCAATTTTCTATTCCATTCAATGAACCGAGCTCCAAAAACACATGCTCCAAACTTTCATGCGACCATACGACGGCTAGCTAACATATGAATGAAAACTTTCTGAAAATGTATCTATAATTGTTTCTTAAGAAATTCTCCCCATTATCTATCGAACTAGCCTTTACAAAAAAAATGTTAAACTGCTGACACAGAGACTGGAACCGCTGAGTCGGTCCGTTTGGATGTGGAGGAATACAACAGAGTGGAATGCGTCCAACGTAACAATCAATTATTTGCACGCTATTTCACCTTACGAAGAAATGGGGGAGTGGAGAGCTCTCGAAACATATGATGGGGATCGTAGAGCAACGCGATAATGCCAAAGACGATAATGGTGTCAACTGGGACGACAATGGCCGAAAAACAGGGCAAAATTCACGCAAATTACCATCGTCTGGTGATAGCAAAAAATGTAGTCAATGCACCGTTCTCCAAATTTCCACACTCCAGATCCGAACTGCCTCCCCCGCCTTTTACTGTGCAAGGTTCCATGCGACTGCGGGAAGGTTCTTATATGGTTCGTGCGACTTCATTATCTCTGGAAGATGATGAACATACTGTAATTGGCGCAACACCTATTCGTTCTTGGACTTTGGGAGCCCGTGCGTTCTAGAGGTGTTCCCGGAAGTCGTGAGATTTCTTAGATAATTATTTTAATTCAATGACTAAATTGTTACATGTCCAGATATGAAAGTATCTATCGCTCCATTATGATTTGGCTCATTATATTCGGCATTGAGAACGTTGAAGGTGTTCCAGGCTGCAAATTACATCCCAGACCCAACGGTCGCGAAGCAAAAAGAAGTTGATGACTCCATGTTCAGTTATTATATAATTTGGGTCAACCCGTTTCCAGCCATTTCGTGGACACGAAAAGCTCAGACTTGAGGGAGATTCCATAGGTCCGATAGATAGCCATCTTTTCATCTGATGACTCTCTTCAGATTTGGCTAGTTTGTACACAAACTGGGTGATTAGAGGAATTAAATGTTACAATGATATAGACAAGTCGGGTCTGTCAGTGAGGTCGGTGACTATTGTCTTGCTGGCTCCGCATTTGGAGCTGGCTAAATGCTTAGATAATGATTCAGACAATACACAAACGAACTGCGAGGCAACAATTCGTAACGTAATGTCAATTCCTAAGCACAATAAGATCTTAAGCAATTTTTTTCGCGACGTGCTTTTTATTGTGCAAGCTCAATCGTGGAATGTTTAGGGCATAATTTTGCATCACAGATCAGGGGGGGCGGAGTGTAACGGTCAACGATTTATTGTTTGTATTGTGATGACGCGAGAACTCAATGCGGGAAGTCTGAATGTCTCGGCGAACAAAAGCGTTGAAATGTTTTGATATTCTGAGCATCGCTTGACGAGAAAAAATGTTTACACGCGCGATATAGATAGGAAGTAAGGAAAATTTATGATACCATTTGTCGGAGATTATTGGCAAAGGAGAAACACTTATAATTTCTACAAGTCGGGGCACGCTTCTCATCATTAAATATATTCTGTATTCAAAGCCAATATTGACGCATATCACTACTATGCGTCGTGTAATGGGCAATAATGGGGAATAACGATCTTCTATGTTTCTGTTTTTTTTGCATTTTTCTATTATTTCATTTTCTGAATGGAGAACCTTTCAAGTATATTGTGTGGAAATTTGAGATGAATCGGAGCTAAACTAAGGTAGATACAGCGGTTTAAGTAACCACGTCTCATACATGACTCAGCGCGCTTTCATGGTGCGAATGTCAAAAAGCTGGAGCTGGATTTGTTCAAACACACATATGATGCGCTCCCTAGGATATTTTGGATGCCATCAACAAGCCTATCTAGGAAGATATGAACAAAGATACCTTCCTGGAGCAACTTACTTGGAAAATCTCATTAAAGCACTTGAGTGGAGCCTCTGTCATCCTTGAGATTGCAGCTTATTGGGCACCCTGTGTCTTCAATGAAGGTTCTTTGCTTTACTAACCTTCATTAAAGGCACAAGAAGCAGTGGACCAAGCGCCCATGGGTCCGATAAGCCGAGCGGAGCAGAGAGCTGAAAAACAGACTAAAGAAAGGAGGATTCGTCGTAGACAAGACAAGGAAGTCGGGACCCCGGTGCTAGACGCTTCAGGTATGAAAGGTTTTGTGTATTTCCTTTATAAAGACATTTGAGTGTGCATTTGTCCCATTAGTATGTAGCACGTAATATTTGCATATATTATGTGAGAATATCCACTTTCGCTTGATATTGATATTCAAAGTCTATAACTTTGTTAGTAATAGTGCGATTTTCACGAAATTTGGTAGGATCATGCTTGCAGCCTACATTGCTGCAAAATTTCGTGATTCTCGGAGGAACTTAAGGGGGTTTTCCTGCCAATTACTAAAAATTATAGTAATGTACTATTATAACCTTTATTTGAACAGGTATCGGTATGGAGGATATTTTGGGACCTAGGCACCATACAGTGGCAGCCTCTTGACTTTTTTCCGATTTTTCGGTTAAGTAGTTTCTGAGAATGTGTTCGTTAAATAAATGATCACTTTCAACCACCTGCAGTCCCCACCTTTCCAACAAATGTCAAAACTAAGACCGGCTTCGAAAAGTACTAACCAAGACCTTTAATTTGATACTCCACATGACTATATTTGATGGGGAAAAAATATACACCCCGTTTTGCATGAATGGGGACCTCCCTTAAATTCGACGTAAAAGGAGGTAACTCACTATATGCGTAAGCGTTCACAGTTCCCACCTTTTTACCAAATTTGGTGTCAATCACTACAACCGTCTCCGAGAAAAATGCGTGTGACGGTCAGACAGACAGACAGTAAACCGATTTTAATTTAATTTAAAAGTTTTGTGTTTACACAAAACCTTAAAAAGATGCTTTAGACATTAGATAATAGCAACATCCTTTATGGACCTGGTATAGATGATTCACTGTGAGGTAAATCGATAAAATTCGTTTAAGAACGTTTTGTTTCAATTTTTTTAGGGTTCAAAACCTCAAAGCCTTTTTCCCACAACTCACGTTTTCTAAGCCGGTGCTCCTTATACCTCCAAAATTAATGCATCGATCCTTCTGAAATTTTGAACACTATTTCTGTACTTAATTTACGAGATAACGCTGAAGAGTTTTTTTTTTCAAAATTGTTAATATTTTTTATTTTGCGATAACAAATTAGCAGATTTTTTTTTACAAAAATCGCGATTTTCACTTCAAAGTGTTCCCAAAAATTGGAAAAATAAAATTTTGAAAAACCCTCTTAACGTTACCTGAGGAAGGTGGTTATCTAATGAAAGAATTTAAATTTTTTGATTTCAGATGATCAAGCCCCGAGTAATGAGTGGCACCGCAGTTCTACTTTTTTTCCGAGAAGCTTTGGAATAATTGCTGTCATTGCCTTATTTTTAAATTTTTTTTCATAAAAATTTTACACAATATTCTTCGAATGTCATACGTTAATGTATCATGCACCAACGATTTGAATGAATAGATTGTTACTCTGTCGTTAAAAAAAATACAAAGTTGCGTCCTTTTTTGCACGATTTAAGGCTGTCCCCCTTAATAGACTTTCTGGGTCGGATCATCCCCACCCATACGGACTAGGTGACTCGCCCACCGTAACCTAGTAAGCCGCATTTTCTCCACAACTTGACGGTCGCCCAAAAATTCTTCCCTCGCGGCTAAGAGGATTTTACCGGTCCATCATTATCTGTATAGTAAGAGCTTTGACCCCATGGCGAGATGTGGAGGAGCACCGATGAAGACCAACATGCTGTCATCAGCGATCGGCACGTGATCAATGCAAAATGTCGCATGCGGGGAAGTTGACATTTAGAAGGAAAAGAAAAGCACATTTGAAGGAATATTTTTTTTCATGATAATGCTAAGCGTGACTTAGTGACTAGGAGAAGAAGGATGAGTGGCTAGGAGAAGGGAGAAGGGGGGGGAGGCGTTAGTTGACTGGCCCGCACGAGAGATAACAGGTGGTGGAACAGGAGCAGAACCCGCAGGAGCAGGAGAAGAAGAGCAAGAGAAGGAGTCGATGAACTCAGAAAAGACCGGCATGATGATGTTCTACTTTGTATGGATGAGAACGTTTCCTTTTTGAAGGAGTATTGATGAATCAAATAGAATAATATGCCAAAATTTGTCGGTAAGGGATGTACTTATTGTTACCAATAATGAAATGGTCCAATCTCTCCATATACACACCGGTAGAATACATAGTCGACCTGGACACGCACTGCAACCATATTCTTTTCGAAAGGGCGGAAAAAATAAACAACATGGGAAAAAAAGAACCAAAAGGAACTAGGCTGCCGGAATAACGATACAGACATTATCCCAAAATCAGGGAGGGAAAATAGATATCGATCGCAATGGAAACCATAAAAAAGTCTGTGTTATAAAATATATCGAAAAATTCCCAGATTTCCAGAAACGGCGGAGCAGGCCCGGGAAAGCTTGAAAAGAATGCACTTATCAAGGAAATTATGTTGATGCAGGTAAGGCAAGCTGGCAGCGTTGTCCGCGCAGAAGAATTATTGACGATTGTGTCAAGCAAATTAAATTATGGAGGAATATTCAAGACTGGTTCTAAGGAGAAAATTAAAGAGTACTAAGGAAAGATGATTCGATGATAGGACCAAGATTACCCCCCGGTTTTTAGACGTTGTCCGCCAAAAAAGTAGGAAGAGGAAATTGAGAATAAAACATCGGGTGGCATATCAACGATATAGCGACAAATTCACAACTGCCTCTAACCAGACAACGCCATTGTGACGTTTTCCAACAGGTACCATGTGGACCGAGTGTTTAACGTTTAGACAGGCTTCATTTCTAACAGTAACATTGCAAAACCTAAATTCTTCATAGATGGTTCCTTAAAAAAAGTTGAATTAAATATGCTAAGACTGTGCGATCAGCTCCACTCAAAATCCTTAACCCGGCATTTTACACAAGAAAATCCAATCCAACGAGTGAAATTTACCATAATCAGTGCCGACGAAACATGTTGACTGCATGCAACCTGTTGATATATAGAACACTTTGGCACGCACAATACCAACAAGCAAATTTCTTCTTCTTCAGCCTTTGGGAGCGGGACTTGCTCATTTAAATCGGCTTCGTTACTTCTGATCTGCGATCGAGCTCATGAAGTTTAGAGTTTAGAAGTTTTCAAGTTACCATCGAGCTTATCAAGCCAGCGCTTTTTTATTCAGTCTTTGGGTCGTTTCTCATCGACAATAAATGAAAAATATAATCAACCACTAGTAAGTCAGATTGCCTTCACACCTCTAGCCGCGGTCAAAATCGCCTTTTATTATCAGGAAATATTTCTGCATTAACCCAGAACCCAAATTAACCACTAAAGTCAATACTACCCCCGTACTGCATATTCAGATCGTCAACAGAACCCAATCCACCATCAACCACTTTCTAAACCACACTGATTAGAATTCTGACAAAACGTCATCAAACTACAAACTTGAGAAGACAACAAATGAGTCTAAAAGGTTCAGTCCCGCAGTCCACGTCTCAAAATTTCCATTTGCACATCGAAATACCAGAAATTACTGGAATAATTCATACTAGATAATTTATATGCATCTAGCATCAGCACTAAACCTTACAGTCAGCCATTATCGGACTCTTCTTTTTTGAAGAAAGTTTGACGTTTGCTATTCATAGAACTCAAAATCACTAAAAGGTAAAAGTTAAGCACACTCCACACGGCTTTCCGAGCAGCCATATGTTTAGTCATCTTCCCTGAAGATCATCCTGGATGCTTGCTCGTCCATGAATCGCAATCAGCAACCCCAAAGCTTATGATTCTCACTTCATTTTTAATTGTTCTCTAAGGTGATGAAGAGGAAGCCGAGGCAGTAACCCTGTCGATCAAATCAAAACAAAATGGCAGAGGAGAACCTGCAAGTTATGGCTCCGGCAACGATGTACTCAACTTATTGGTCGTGATTCAGTAGCAAATGCTCCAAGGCTTCACTAGAGCGATCAGCACCGAGTCTGCACGGGGACCTATCTAAAGTGGGCCATCAGGTACCATGAGAACTGGGATACCTTTCTCAGGTCATATGTCTTAGAAGAATTTTGAGCCATGTGTTCTCAGTCAGGTGGGAGTAGAGGGGCTTCATGGTGCCCACCTGAACTAGGCGCATCCTATTGCCATCCAGGACATATAATCCCTAATCGACCAAATTGCCCTATCCTAGATTGAAAGGTCAAATAGTGTCAGATATTTTGGCGAGTTCTTAGAACCGATCAATTTCTATTGCAGAGAATTTGAAAACAAATGTTGAATAAGATTCCTTGAATTCTATCTGAAGTGCAATTCGCCGCTGGCGTGATATCGGCGCCATACTGGGAATCTACTAAAAAGCTAGAAAACTGTCAGAATAAGGTAGCATTTTTCGGCGCGTATTTATGGACAAAAAAGAAGCTCCATGCTTTGTCTGGTGCGAATTATTCCCAGATCAGGATTCCAACCCGAGGCACGAGAACTGGAATGTTGGCACTACCCTCGGCAGTCGCACCATCAAGCCGACAACGAAATCTGCCAATTTTTCAATTTCTATTCGGTTACGAAAGCTACTCATTACCCATGTACTCACGAACAATATCTTACCTCACCTTCATGTGAAACTTGACATAGTTAATCGAAAGATTAGTCTGAAACGACTAGACCGGAAGAGAAACTATAGCATATCAGCAGCACTTTAATATCAGAAAAATATTAAGCCAATGGAACCATAATCCGCGCATAAATACACCACATCGAACCATTTTTCCGATACATTCACTCGTCAAAAAAGGGCACGTGTTAACACCCAAACTCGACACTATAGAAAGCTCCTAGAAACCGCCGGTCGCTGGCCCAAAAAAGAATCCAACTAGGTCTAATCTCTGATAATCACTCAATGTGTAGGAGAGAGATTAAAGTTCGAAATTTTCAACTCTTAAATATAATTTTAAACTGGATATCAATGACCTCTTCGGAACAGAGAAAAGCAAATGCCCAGTCAAACGCAAGATACATTTTCATTCATAAAACTGGTTCGATTTTTCTTTTCTTTCCAATTTCATGCCTTTTCCCTCCTTTGTCTTTCATGTATCGATTGAATGGTCGAAAATCCGAATCCGATTCGATTGTATTGAAATAAGTTTCTTTGGAATTGAGATTAATTCTTTGTTCTGTCGAGGGTGCTTTGGGAATTACAAGTTCAATAAGTTCTGCCATACAAAGCTATCAGATTGGATGATCTTTTTTTTGTACAATGTACCTCGATGTCTTGGAATATTTGTCGTGGCACGGAGGTGCCAAAGTCCTCTTGTCTTGCCGGGCCCCGACAATTCAAACAACAGCCTCACCGGTTTTATGCACAACATGGCACACGTATTCATGGATCACATTCATTAGCATAAATTAACGCTCGTGGGCTTATGAATATGTGCAAAACTTTGATTTCTCGGACATACAAAACAGCTTTGCGGCATTGCAATGAGGTTCTAAGGCCATTCATTAATTTTACTCATATTCATATTTATGGGCCGAGCGAAATTTGAATATTACAATCTGTGATGTGAGGAAATCTTCGTTGGGGCTCGAATTTCAAGTGGCTGGTTTCGCCTTCAGAGGACCGAAAAATACCAAATACTGGACAAATGTTTGTTGTTTTTTCGAAAGTTGCTGATGGAATTACTTGGAATAGAAAGGTGCTGTCTGTTTACAACAAATCCACTATATTTACTTGAATGTGAAATTTCTCTGGTTGCAGTCTCTTTCAGGGAAAGAAAACACCAACACCCTCTTCTTGAAGTAGCAGGGCTGAAGCTTCAATTCTTCATTGACCTTACGTCCAAGGCTTCCTAATGACTTCAACTGAACCCTCGAAACACTCAGTCACGTTGACTCCACACAGACTGTTCTCAGTATCGCAACTTGTCAACGCACTGCAATTACTGGATGAAACAAGTGAAACCGTAAATCGTATCCATATTTGTCTAGTTCCAGTACGAACCTCACCTTTAGAGGCCACAATCGGTCTTGAATCACAAATGTAAATCATTTTTTGCTAATTTCGATTCTCGCCACCATTCTGTCTGGGTATTATCCACTTTATCCCGACGATTAGTACCAGTTGGATTAGACCTCTCCTTTCCGTCTAATGACTCAACGAGAACGTTCAAATTTGTCAAACCGGTCCAGTAAATCAATCATAGATAATTGATCGTTAGAATAATTCAAATTTTCCCAATTAACAGCTTAAGCTCCAGTTACAGGCCCGCGTTATTCTGCCTTGGCGAAGTCTTCGTAAATGAGATCGCGAATGGGAAGAACATTTCCGGCTGTCAGAGTCCGGACAGAAAGATTTCTAGTTAATCTTCAGAATAAAAAAAGACCCCTGGCTAGCTGACTAGGGGCATTTTCTTCAAATGGATAGCGTATATGGAGCTGGCCTTAATTTTGTCAGGTCGTCGATACAGACCAGGTTGACGACTGCTCTCTAATTAGGCCCAGGCACTTACCAAATATGGCTGATGAAATTTAATGAGTTGTGACTATTTTCACAGTTTAATTAGTCGCGATTCATTTTAAAAGGTGCAATTAATTAAAGTACACCGTAAGAAAGTTGGGGGAAGCGAAAATGTCGAAATGTGTGACCAATTTTGGTGGGACATTTTGTCTGATTGGCCAGTCTGGTTCATTAATACTTGGAACTTTTGCATTTGGCTATGATGTGCTAATAAAATTTGAACAATTAGCTCTTTTCGCTCTAATTTCGGTTTTTTGCATTTCCAGAAAATGTTTGACTTGGGCGTATTAATCGCTCAATTTTTCACTAACGTGTAATATATTTACATGTTTGTGGTTGCATTTAGGAGGCGTCAATAAGTTTTGTTGAGCGAGTTATGTGTCATGTGGCATGGATTTGCTAGAAAAACAAGTGTTGCTTAGCATTTTTGGTAGCTGGTACTGACGCTCCACATTTTATGCTATACATATGGAGTACAGTTAATTTACTATTGAGTAAGTAGGAGTAGGATTTCTAACAAACTTTCCAGTTTCGTTCGCTAGTATGGTATATATTGCGTGGGGACGTCTGCTTTCGGGGTTTCAAAAAACCAATTTCTTCTATTTTGCATTTTTCAAATCGAATTTTGTAAAATACCCTTTCTTGCGTGGGTATATGGAACCTGCAACATAGGCAACTCGGGTTCTTTCGAGCTCGGTAGCGGGAGGTTGGTTCCTTTTTCAGACATAAAATGTTTCCCACAATGATTTTACCTTAAATTGTCGATATTCTCGGCCGGATAGAAAAAATCCGGGGCCGATGAACATTTTGCGATTATTTCAATTATTCCTTTATGTTCAGCTATTTGGTTGATGTATCAATATTTTGCACTCCCTAGAAAATTCTGGGCCTGAAGAAACCACATACATTCTCCGTCTGGCATCATCCTCGCCTGTATTATATTGTAATGCAATGTATACTGCAGGAGCTGCTTAAAAGTTAAGATTGCCTCTATCATCACTCCCATACATTGGAAAGTGAACCATGTGATACCCATTGTTAATGAATATTTCATTTCTCTTACAGTGCTTTGTGAAAACGAGTATTATTTTACCGTCCTGCTTTGCGAGTTCGTCTTTATGAGTACAACCTGGCATTCTCGAGATGTTTTTATAAATACATCCAAGCGTTATCCACTACTGTATCTTGTGGAAGATTGGATGTATCGTGATAAGTGATTTCCACAATAATGGAGGCAATGAGCCCTTGGGTTACCCACGGAGGCAATACATCCCTTGATTCTATCATAAGTGTCATGCTAGACGATAGCTGCGGTCGCTAAAGAATTCCCAATTCGGCTCAAATTGACTGAATTTGATGCATTCTTCATATTCACTTTCAGCCAAGCCGGTAGCCAATTTTATAATTTGCAATAGAAACGCAACGGAAATTAACTACTCAGAGCAGTCATTAACTGCTTCAGTACTTTCATCATAGCAGTAAATATATGGGACAATGAGAATGGATCGCCTTAGATCCCAACACAGGGTTCCGCCAGTCCGATGATGTTGGGAAGATCTTTTATGAAATACATGCTCCGCACGAATTTGCAAACTTGTCCGGCCTTGTCTTTACCACGAGTTTGGGCACCTTATTAGGTCGGTTCCCCATATTCTACGGAGCTCTTTTCTGTTTATTGGGCGTGGTACTGTTATCTCCCAAGCTTTCTTGCTTTTCCTTGCTAAGGCAATAATCCCTCAATGGTAATCAGTGCCACGTCATCTATCGTATAGCTTTTAAGTGACCCTATCATAACTCTCTGGAGACTCATCGAGTACTATTTTTACCTCTGCACAGAGTCTCTCAGGAGCCACCTTACCTCACAAAACAACTAACTTGAGGTCTCTTTGCACTTTTTTATAGGCCTATTCTTTCCTTCTCAATAGGTCTTATCTATTGCTTACTCGTTAGACTAGATGCCACCTGAGTGAAATGTTAAGATTTAGTACGGGCGTCGGAAAGCAGGTCGTTAAAATGTGTTCCCAAACTCATTCAAAGCAGCATTCACAGCAAATATACATATACGCCGCCTACGTGGCTAACACAAAGCTGCCTCTTGCAACTCCGTACAGTTTTGTCGAAGAACGCTTATACTGGAGCTTAACCAATTTAATCCGTGATCCCTACATCATTGCAAAGGTTCCTGTAGGGTTCACTTCGAAAGTGATCTAAAGAGCTCTAAGTGAACCTTTGAAAATTGATATCAAATCAAATTTTGTTCCGTTGTGCTTTATACTCCTTCCCTCTCCCTTGTGGCAGACCTGTTGACATTTTGTGAATATGCGCGTATCTCCCTTTCATATTGCATCCTCGAAATAGTTCAGTGTACAGTGAAGCCCATGGTGTTTTACGTAGGCACCTGTCGTGAGACTTAATCCTACGGTCCTCTTCAGACACGGATTGATTTTGTGACCACAATCAGAGCCCCGCTGAGACAAGCAACAACGATACCAGTCTATACCAAGTGCATGGCTTAGCATTCATACTGGTGGATGCAAGAATTACCTAAATCTCTACCGAACTATGGAGTACGGCACCCGTGTTGATACGCAACACCACGTCGAGGCCCTTAGGTCTCTTCTAGCTTGAGCATAACCACAACCACCATGAAACTCCCACCTGGGGGGGCCAACCGCAAATAACCGAGCTGTCCTCACATATAACAGGAGTTCACCCGAAGTATGTGAGTCCAGGGGCTTTCCCGGTTCCCATGGTACCAGTATACCCCTGGTAAGGTTTCGTGACCAATTTGCCACTTCAGATGAGTCCTCGT
This sequence comes from Hermetia illucens, assembly GCF_905115235.1. NCBI lineage: Eukaryota > Metazoa > Arthropoda > Insecta > Diptera > Stratiomyidae > Hermetia > Hermetia illucens. The sequence goes on along the minus strand of NC_051853.1, from coordinate 59,337,895 downwards.
GCAGACTCGGGTCTGATCGCCCTGATTAGGCCTTTGGAACATTCGCCTACTGAATCACGGCCGACAAACCAAAGTGAATACAGCGTCTCCCGGTGCCACCACTATGGAGGTTCTCCACGGCCACTTGGTTTTGGTTTGGCCGATAGGGTTGCCGCCCCATCTTCCTCGCCGCCACCTCTGAGCACCAGTTCAGTGTACAAGCGAATTCAAAGTGGAAACCATCTCAATTGTTCCATACCTCAACATTCGCTGGTTTTTTAAGAATATATTCGAAAAACGTACGATTGGTCGTATGAAGGGGACCTCGGTGTATTACAAGACAGAATTTGCCAGGAGCAGACGTACAAACAGTCATTAGGGGCTGCAATAGCTTTCGCTTTCATTCATTGCTGCTTTACTGTCATTTCTCAAAAATTTGTAATGAAAAGTGAAGTGATTCCAAAGTGCCAAACCTGGGATCGAATTCAAATTCCTTAGGCAGTGCCACGGTTATGAGCATTAAATCGCCCTAAAATTAAATGTCCTTACGAAGTGTATCGCAAAATAATATTCGTATTACTACAGTTGCCTTGAAAACGTCGAAATCGCTACTGTTGCCGTTTAAGGCACCGCGTTAAGGATAGGGATACTAGTGAATGAGAAGATAGAATTAAACGATTTCGTGGAAGTGGGGATTCGCTTTCTTAACGGGAATTAAAGTTGAAAAGTAATTAATAAAATGGAGTTTTTGCCAAATACAAAGAAATAAGAAAATCTTTGAAAGACGAGAATACACGAAAAAGAGTGTTCCATCACTCAACACGGGAAATTCAATTTAGAAAATAGGCTTTCAAGGAAATACTCGATTCTACAAAAATAAGGAATGTGTGGAGCACGTGACAAATCGAATGGGAATAATGCTCAGAAACTTAAAAAAAAAAAGAAAACAAAAGTATGGCTGCAAAGGAAAAGGAAGTCGACAAAGCCAGGAAATTTTACGACCTGGCAATATTGCGTATCATTATATGACAACCTCCAAAAATAACGATAATTTGAGGAGGTGGCGTAAGATCGACGCTGACCTGACTTTTTCACCACGATATCGCTATATGGCTCCATCGCTATTGACATTAACATAGAATTTTAGGTTATTAATCGTAAGTTGATAGCTTATTCTTGGTCAATAGGGCCACTGCCAACTCAGGAGTTGATAGTAGCTCCTCTTGGCGAAGCCATTAAGTTTGTCCAGATAACCAGTGATCACAGTGCATATATGGGAGATAGCGTTTCCAATGACCGAAATTCAGCAGTCACCAGTGTGGCTGATAATTTGAAATTATTAAGTGATATATACAGCTCTGATACAGGGGGCGACATTTAAATTGAAGGCATCTGGCAACACTATAACTTTTGACAGAACTGTCAAATCGACTAATCAAATACCGCGTTACAAACGTCAGTCTTAGGAGATTTTTCGCCATGGACAGATACACTCCAAAAGAAATTGTGCAGCTATACATTCAAAATAACTTCTCAATTGTGCAAACACAACGTGAATATCGAAAAATAAAGAAAGTGAAAACTGCACCGACTGACGTTACCATACGACGTTTTTACGCGAAGTTTGTTGATCACGGCAATCTTAATGATGCCAGCCACGCGTCCAGAATGCGCACATCACGCTCCGATGAAAACATCGCGCTCGTTCAAGCCAGTGTTGATGCCACTCCAACAACTTCGACCAAACGCCGTTCTAAGGAATTGAACATCCCGGAAACCACTTTGAGACGCATTATTCGTATAGATTTGAAGTTATTTCCGTACAAAATTCAAATGGCACACAAATTAAACCCAGCCGACTATGTGCGTCGTGTCAATTATGGCAAATGGGCTGTGGAAATGGCTCGAAATCAAAGTGACTTCTGGCAAAAAATCATTATGTCGGATGAGGCACATTTCTCATTATCTGGAGGTGTAAATAAACAGAATTGTCGATTCTATGCCACTGAAAACCCACAAATAATTCATGAAAAGCCTCTTTACGAACAAAAAGTCACAGTTTGGTGCGGCATTTGTGCAACAATGATCATTGGGCGGTACTTTTTTGAAAATGGTGCTGGTGCTACCGAAACCGTCAATGGCGACCGTTATCGAGCTATAATAACCGATTTTATGATGCCGATTGTTCGTGAAAATGATCTGGAGGACTTCTGGTTCCAACAAGAGGGCGCCACATGCCATACATCTCGTGCTACAATGGATTTATTGCGCCCATTGTTTCCTGGTCGCATAATATCGAAAAATGGTGATTTTGACTGGCCACCGCGCTCTCCAGATTTAACGCCACCGGACTTTTATTTGTGGGGCTATTTAAAATCCAAAGTATACGCTGGAAAGCCTGAGACTCTGGCTCAACTTAAGGACAACATTCGAAACGAAATCGCCGCCATTACGCCTGAAACGTTGGCCAAAGTGATGCAAAACGCCGTTAAAAGGACCAATTTGTCCATCAAGTCCAAAGGCCAACATTTACGCGATATCATCTTCAAAAAGTTGTTAAAACAAATCTCCCTGAAGCAAAATAAATGACTACGTAAAAAAATTGAAAATATTTGGTCTTTTATTTATATTTTTTTTAAAAAAACATCCCTTCAATTTAAATGGCGCCCCCTGTAGATGCACGTTGAGTAGAGCTAATGAAAAGGCTGCTTGGGGGACACTACGTTCGACCGTACGAAATTTGGACTGATTGTATCTAAATTCCGCGAGAGACATTCAGATAATCAGCAATCCATTTGATTATCTATTTCAGGAGCAATGGACAACTATCGTCATCTAGAAGTTGCATTTGGAATGCGGCAGCAACTAAGTCGTTGTGGTGTCGTACATCCTCTGATAAGTGTTTTAACCATGAATGAATCAACTAGGGGTCGTGACTATGGGGAGGAGCGCTGTTCACGTCTTGACAACGAGCGGTAAGGTTCGCATAGTTTTAGGTTTCTTCTTGGCTATAATATTTGATTTACTTTTCCTTTCTTCCAGGTTAGGAATCAACAACTAAAAGTTTAGGATGATCTTTAGGTATTTTATGGGTTTTGTGTTCAGTCTCTTGAGCACCACAATGGAAATTTCATTATGACCTAAGGTTTTCCAATTTTAGTTTTTATTATGCTTGAAGCAACTTCAACGGGAGTGAATTGAAGCATCTAATCGGCTGTTAGGTTATGAATCTTTTTCAATACGTTGCGTTTATGTTTGTAAACTGGCGAGGTTTCGATGAACTATATGTTAAAGTGTCCTGATTGTGAGGTTGTGATGTGAAGTGGGGAATTTGAATGAATTTTGGAAGTTGGTCGTGGGAGGAGCTGAAAAGATCGTCAAAATATTGTGACTGACTCTTTGAGGGCGATATGGGTATTACTGTCAAATTTCATAGCTGAGAGCTCGAACAGTAGATTAGATGTCAGTGATGCTAGATGGCTTAAAGTACTTAATTCTCGGGTCGTTGGTGCCCTGGGTGCTGATGGTTGAAGTGGGACATTCAACTGAATTTTGGGAGTTGGGAATTGGTGGTGGGCATAGTTAAAACACATTGCCAACAACCGACAGCAGATGTGCTGCACCGGAGTCCAATGTTGGAGGGCATTGTTAATTATCTGAGTTATTGGAGGCAGCTTTTTTGTATGGTAGCACATGGTTAGGAATGTTAGATGAAGTGGAATTTTGTTGCCGACTACTTTTGGATTCGTTGGTGATAAAATGGTAACCCCACAGCCTATTATGATTTAGGCCGAGCAACTGCTAAGATGACACCTCTCATCGTAACAATTGCACCTCATTGAGAAAGCGTCGATCCGATGAATGAATGCAGTTGAAATTAGATGTCGGCGTGAGCGACGAAAATTGAGAGTAATTGCGATGAAATATGTAGCTCCCAATTCTCATGAAAAACGGATGACGTAGAAAACACACAATTATTTAGCCCGATCTTGACGCAGGTTGGACAGCTTTCAGTGGCTGTAGTACAGGTCGCCCGAGCACGAAAAACTTTCTGCCAGCATAAACAATTTCCGAGGGACATGATACTAGCTATCATCTACCATGGTAGGTGGACTGTCAATTCTATGCAGGGGCTATGACTGTCGGTAATTGTAGGGTGCAATTGTGTCAAATTTTGCTTCTACAAATATGGACATTTTCACAAACTTCTCGGCAGTTGTAAAAACCAACTCTTATTAGAGTAATGACACGAGTATTGCAAGATTCATTATCGTTTTTTGGTTTATCAACATAAGAAATTTTATTCCCGTAACGCTCCGTTGTGTATGTATATCTTCTATTCACTCCTGAATACCATTCTGACCAAACTTTTCAGTATCGGATAGCTGAGTGGTTAGAGCGCAAGGCTGTCGTACGGAAGGTCGCGGTTCAAATCTCACTGGCGGCAGTGGAATTTGTATCGTGATTTGACGTCGGATACCAGTTGACTCAGCTGTGAATGAGTACCTGAGTCAAATCAGGGTAATAATCTCGGGCGAGCGCAATGCTGACCACATTGCCTCCTAGTGTACCGTTACGGTCTTGAATGAAGTGCTCTAACACACTTCAAGGTCCTGTTCCAATATGGATTGTTGCGCCAACGATTATTATTATTATTATTATTTAAATTTTTGCTTTTGTGGACTCAAGAAAGATTTTTTCCTTGTTTAAAAATATTCCAATAAGCTCTAACGGGACCTGGTACACTTTATGGCGTTTGCGTTTAGTCAGAAGGGAAATTGATTTTAATAATTGTTTATTATACACAAAATCTTAGGCAGGCATGAGGCTTAATTCATGACCTTCATCACTTCGAAGAAATCCGCAATCCTAATGCGTTTATTATACTTACGATAACCCATTAATTATATGTATTTACCTGAAAAGAAAGAAAAAATTGTAGTTACTTCTTCTGAGAAACTGTGAGAAATTAAAAAAGCTTTATCCTTGAGTATTAAATTTAAATCTTTTCAATAGCCAAAAACAGTAGAACGAACTAGTATATAACTACTTCTCCCAGAACAAAAACGTAAAATCATTTAACACAGCCACGGGCCTATTACTTTATTTTGAAAAGATTCATGACAGGCGATTCGATGCAAACAGTGTATGTCAATGTCCTACATCTTTTTCAATCTCATTTCCTTTGTGTAGTGCCTACCGGTCCTTACATACCCGGCCAAAACTTTATTTTTAAAAGATCCAAGAGGAAAATTTTACCCAAACAGCGCATATCACTACCTTGCCTGTTACCGACTTTATTTTCTTTGTAAAAATATACCACACCTCGCACATCTTCGTTATCATCTCCATTTAGTTCTCCAAGAAGTATCATTGGCAGGCAGGTAACCGAGATCTCCCCATCTCTTAGTAAGACCACAAACATCTGTACATGCTAAGGAGATCAACGCTTCGATTCGTTTGAACAAACCCACTTTCCCAGATGCCCTTTTCTCTTTATAAGAAAGAATCTTATAAAAGCGTTGATCCTTAATGTTTAAATATTTAGCCTATATCCTAGACAACACTTGACTTAAAAATTTCCCAAGATCTCAATTCAAGGGCAATGAAAGTTTATGGAATATTCCACTCCAGAGATACGGACGAAAAAATAGGTGTCTAAGCTGCCTCCATATGACTTTTATTCCCCAATCCGACTAGACTAGTGTGGGTAGCCATAGATGAAGCCGATTTTCCATTATTTGAAATACTGTATTTCAACTCTCACCCACGAGAAATACTCTAAGACCTCCTTGCACTTTCGCCCTCCCTGGTATACACAAAATTACCAGGACACACAAAGTGGACCGAGCATCTAAAGTTCCTTTTGATCACCGCCGCCGATTAACAACTGTCGCGACCACCCTTTATCGATTGATTGCACTTTCTGTGCTCTTCAAGCTCCAGGAATATCATCTCATGACCTCTCGTGTGCTTTACTATCAACCGAATTCCTCCTCAAGTTAGCCTTACACAGCTAATAATTACTCATAAAACTACTATTTTCTGTCAAGGGAGTAATCCTGAAAAACAAATTGGAACGCCATACAAGGTTACTTGCATCCAAGAGTGTATTCTAGAGAGGTTCATATAATATGACCAACGTTAGCAGTCTTATTTCTTTATGGGTGAAACAGTTACAGAAATTTCTATATAATTGGGAAGTGATTGGGAATAGTGTGTAGCTATTCTGAAAAAGCTACGTCTCAAAATTTATCGCAACTTGATATTATCCTCGCTAATTAAATTAAATATTTAGACATTGGGGCATCACCAAAACTACCTCATCACCCGGCTGTGAATGAATTTACAAAGCAATTAAGGATGTCCTGAATTGATAGCTGAATCAGCAGAAACTACATGCACTACATACAAATAATTCACACCATATCACATGCCGACAGACTCGTTCGACCACGTTATTTATTTTTCATTGAAATAGCCAAAGGTCTGACCGAAAAACTACTAATCCCAATGTCTAACATGCGTACGTAGTCTCACTCCTCTGCAGACACCTATCCACAAAGTATAACATGATCCATGCCCTGTGTAAAATTCCATGCTTCGGCGTTTTTCCATTTATCTTATTGTAAAATGACACCAATATCGATCCATCTGGGTGCTGCTGCCTAAGCATTTGGCTTCCATAAAGTAATGAATGGAGGAGAAAACCAAACCGAAATCAAGTCATGGGATCGAGGAAAAAAGTGCAATTGGACAATTTGTAATATCAGAAGCCAACGACAGCGCATAGGAGTCGAGGAGGGAGCTAGCAACTAGTGGTCTTAGCTTAACCTCTACCTCTTGCGCCCATATGCAGTTACCGCATGACTTCGCCCTGATAGATATTCTTTATTCGACCGCCCTATCTTCACTCCATAACTTTTCCTCTGGCTTTTCGGAGTCAGCGGGTGTGCTCGCGCTCCACGCTAAGTGCTAAAATATGTCAAACGTTGCGGTATTCCGGTGAGGGTCGAGCCTGCATTGCTGTTGTTTGGGCTATTGCATTCGCGTTCGCTAGAATCATATTATATTCCAAATAACCACATTAGCGAGAGCAAGCCACATATTCAACATGGAACCATGGACAGCATTCCATCGGATGTAAAGTGATATCACCCTCTTGAATTTGAAGGTGAAGCTGTTGCTGTGCGTGCAGCACTCTCTCATACGAGCCAGTCAAGCAGTGACAGCATGGACTGCAGCGAGCTAGAAAGTTAACGAGCCCTCAAGGAATGATTTGACTTAGAATGCTGCTCGTTGACAGCGAGCGTTAAATGGCGGCGAGTACAGAATCACGTTAGGGTTTTTCCATCAACAGTGGCCTGGTTTCACTTTGACTGGGAGAATCCTGAGCTCGCAACAAATCTATCGAGTTCACTTCGATGTACTGCGAGTATCGATGATAGCTTGACTTGATTTTGCATGGAATTTTTGTGTTCTATTTAGTGGGAATGTTTGATATTCTATATCGGCAGCCAATAGAGCGTGGAAGGTTCTGAAATTGAGCGGAATGCATGGCATAGCGAGATGAATAGTGCCGAAGCATGACAATGAACTGCATTCTAAGTAAACATGATGAATTATGAGCTAAAAATGTGTCCTTAAATTACAATAAGGGCTGCGTCAAGTGGGAGAACTTGATAAAGATTGTTTTATTATAGAGAATGCAGGTTGAATAATCTAATGAATAAATTGGAAGCTTTGTATTTGAAATTGCTAAATATAATAAGTGTCGAAACTGCCAATCCGAAAAAAATATTTTCTAAAAACTCAAGGGCTACCACAAAATTAAAGAACTGAAATGTCAAATTCGATCTCATTGCAACAGTTTTTTAAGAAAATTAAATTAAAGTCCCAAATCTCCATAAATAATTAGATTCTCCTCCATCTTCATCATCCATCATAAAGACATACATCAGTTTAACCAAATAGTTACCACCCACCACAAAAGCGAAAATTTCCAGGGAAATACACATGATAACAGTGTAACGAGACAAAAATCAGGAACTGTTAGAATCAGATATAAATTTTATTAGCTACTGTAATAACTGTAAGAGCAGAGCTATAAACAAACCAAAAATGTTGACCGTTCAGTTCTGCCTGCAGTGCTTGCTCTATCAAAACATCCGCTTGCCTGCCTCTTTGCTAGGGAGGTGCCTGGTATTTTTGGGACTTGCACTAAAATGGATCGCAGACTAAAAATCTATCATTATCCAGAAATAATATGATGGAGGAGGACAAACGAGGACCAAAAAAAAAAATAAATGCGCGCGCATACCGTCGAACAACTCGCTGATCTTGTTACCTCAATGAACGCGGGGAAATCCACGACATATTGCATCCTCATCTGATATCTGCTTCGCCTAATCTCTTATCGAGACGTGATCTATGGGGCTTTCACTCTGCCTTGACGTCTCATGCTCTATCTAAAGCCAGATATCCTTCCCATGTATGGGAATTGCCTGGCATTCCAAAGCCACACTTTGGCATTCGGAACAGGCTATTTTCTAGGGTTTAAATTTCGAGTATATATGAAGCACAATACCGCAAAAAACGAAACTGAAGTCCATAACCAGGAGACAATAGTACCCATCTTGGTTGTATTTAATTCGCCCATTAAAACCAACAGACTATTTATAAACCGTTACAAGGATAGCTTCCAATTTCGTCACTGCATTCTGTAATTTCGTCCACACTGAAATTTCTTTCCACGGAGGATTATTTTCAATTTGGAAAGAGGAAAGACATTGAAAGCCATGTCAGGTAACTACAAGGTTGTTCGATGGGCTTGGCGTTTAGTGGAATAATGAAACACTACCCTAGCTCGGTACCACAGCGCGTTATCAACGTGGATTCAACCCACCGCCTTAAAAATAGATATGCCTGCTTCCTACCTCCAAAAGAACCCCAGGTGCTGGATAATGCGATCTAAAATGTCTAAGCGGGTATAAATACGCTTGGCTCGACTAGATATTCTGGGTTCCCGGCCTTATTGGATTAAAAGGCAATGTGGCAGCCAGGAAGGGAGGAGAAACACCCTTCTGGGTACCATACCATACCTAATTAATACACTAGACTATCACAGAACTCAAAAGTTATCTGTTTCACAAAACATGGCATTATTTCTTACCCCAGAAAGCAGATCTTCAGCCACTTCCGAACGAGATTTGCCACGACACGTCTCATAGTCAAAGTATCACTACCGGGCACTACCGAAATTTTAAATTCACCAGCATTCTCTCTGTATTTCGTTCTACTTTTTGTGTATTCAAATTTGTTGGGTGGCCGGAACGAGACAATCATCTACCGGCCATTCATTCCCTATAAGTATTTCAAATCATATCGTTGATAATTTAAATTCGAGTGCTAACATTTCGCCGAGGAAAGTTTCACGAGGATCTTGTTCGTCCAAAAAAAAAATGTCATTCGTTTTTCTAAGAGTGACTAAAATATTGATACTAGGAGGCATACGTTTTTTGGCAAAATACGAGTTTTTCAGTATTTTGACTGTAAATTGACTGACATTTTCACCCATATTTCGATGTAAATATACAGGCTTAGGAGGTGGACCCACCCTTAGTTTGGAATGCAATGAATGTGGAGAAAAATTCACTTTCACGATTTGTGCCTGCAACCATTGTTATAAAGCAAAAAGTAGACTGATGGTTTCGTTCAGGCAGAGACAACTCATCAGACGCTGCCTCCCCTCTGCCCTAGGAGGAACGTGACCGAAAGTGGCGACAGGTGGTAATCGCTCCACTTATATATAATCGCAAACACGACATAAGTACGAATTATGTTGAAGTGAACTCCGTCGTATGTTCAGACCTAAACTAGGCTGAAGTGATTTTTTTGTTGAGGATGCAGGGTATCCTGAGTTCGCGTTCTTGCACTTGAGTCTGCCCTGGACGAAACTGTCAGCTAACTTTTTTTGAAAAACTTTGGTGTTTAATCCAAAAAAGAGGGGTCTGTGGACCATAAGAGAGGGAGCAAGTTGCTTTCTAATTGATCCGGTCCGTCATCAAATGAATGCGGACTTAGGGACATCCTCAAATAGTAAATAGTATGAAGCAGAAGCAAGAAGATTCGTAATAGCAATGAAAAGCATTGAGACAAAAGACAAGTTCAAGCACATTATAAATTAAAAACAACCCTTTAACTTCGAACATTTCAATGCTATGTATATTTCCATGCTCGTGTACAGTTGAATACATTTTTGCCTAAGCGAGCCACGACGGAATATAAAAATATTGATGCATACACAAAAGAATAGATGGTTGTCTTATTTAAGGCGATCATTTGATCATTAGGACATTCATTTCGGGGAGATGGAACTTGGATAGAAAGAAACGTGATAAAGCAAAAAAAAAGTAATTTCGTGAACGGATTTTTTGGCATTTGATGAGCTGCATAAACTTTTCCTTCAGTAAAAAGTATTTGAAAAATTTCGACTGGCGAATGCTTAGGAAGCGTTTATTCGCGATGAGCGCGTAAGATATGGTTTGGGTAATTAACCCATTGGATATAATCCACTAACATCAAAAAGAAGTTAGGTGACCTAATCACTCGCTTTCATTTCATAGAACTAAGGTAAAATTGAATAAAGTCTGTATAAATTGAAGCATAAAGACCGATCGAAATATATCCATCGTACCGATTACTACAGTATAATTTCGAAAAACGTATCCAGACTTTAATGGAGAAGCTGATGATGCAACATCTCGTTGAGTTTACATCAGACATAAAGTAAAACAGAACGACGAACCAATACGCAATCCTACAGAGAGTTCCTACATCCGCTAGTGATTAGCCACCTGCCCATGACAGTGCCTAATAATGATACCAACTGTACTGAAGAAATTCTTACGTGAATATCGCCGCCGGGACCGAAAAATCGAGCCGAACTTGCATCGGTAACATCAATCATTCCAATAGGAATTAAGAGGGTGTGACTGCCTAGATAAGTGTGAAAGAAACGTTGCTCCTCGCACTGCTGTCGCTGCTAGGAGTAGTGATAGCAGTGTAAGGAGCTGTGTAAGTTGAACTGAAATCTCGACATCACAAGGTAATTTGTTGCCACTGCGATCTAGATGATAGCATCCGTCTTTACATCGAATTGGAGCGTCCCTCGAGACGATCTACCAGGCTTGGTTGGTAAGCTTTGCCGCCCTGATTTAAGGTTGAATCCATAAGCCACGTTTCATCGATATTTGAGACAAAAGAGTCATCGTATGAGGATCAGAATCTGCCTCAATCGTGACACTCGAGTGACGAGTTTTCCCGCCCCACATGTGCGGTCGGGACGTTGTTTATTTTTGTTTTTTACTTTTGAACGGTCGGTAAGTTCCAGTGGACATTTAAGCTCCTGAAGTAATTCCAGTGCACCATGTATAGCACATGAGGACTTCTGTATACGATGTGTGAGAGACTGAGGTTTTCAACAGGACCCTCCCACATTGATGATCTTTTTGGCAATCATTATAAGCCATTGGCCCTGTTGTTTTTTCGGGAACTGAGGAGTCCATGAGGTAGAGGCAGTAAAGAAAAAGAATGATGTCAAAAGAAAAGAGAAAATATAGATTTGACAACATATAAATGAAAAATCATTACGTGATTGTCTGTATATCCTGTAAGATTCGTTTTCTTTTTTAGGACATACTTCTCTATATGGTATTTCAATTGTGAAGTGAAGACCCCTCTGGGGCCTCAAAGAAACACAGAATTTGCGTACAATCAAACTTTGGAGAGCAGAGAGGAATATAAGTACAAAAACTATTCGCTAAACACCATCCTCTTTGCAATAAAACTCATATTTTAGTATCTAGCTAAACCAGATTTTCTAAAACACAAAACCCAAGGAAAAGTCCAACTGTAATCTTTGCTCACAAATTCCTAAGACCAGTTTAATGGAGGTTTAAAATAAATTTTAAAATGGAAAGGAAAAAAGTAGGAAAATTCTTGAGGCGCAGATGACAGTGCTGAAGACCGTAAAATAGACTGGTGAGTGCAAACCAATTTACTCGACAGTATCTGCGCAATCAATTATTTCTGAAAAAAAGGGAAGGGAACCAGCCACTATAAGCTTATCTAGTCTGGCTAAATAATTAATTTAAAACTCCAGCATTTAGCAATTTGTAACTAACGAAATCGAATGAGGTTCGAAATGCGTAAAATTTTGACGGAATCCGGAAGTTTCATATTTAAGCGGGATAACACGAGACATACTTCTCTCGAAAATCGACTAAACTGGAGGAATTTGGTTAGAAAGATTGTGTCTCTCCGCGATACAGTCTTGATATTCCGCCATCGGATTATAATTTTTTTATATCCCTTCAAAGAAGAGTTTTGTTTGCCCACAAACTAGCGAGTTGTTGGGGTTGAAATCATGGTTCTGCCTACGTGATCGCAGCAGGTCACCAATGATAATAGATAATAATTGATTTATTTGTTTTTATTTGAAACAATAAAATTCAGTAATTCTGTAAAAAATATGAAACTGAGTGAGAACCCAATCTGCTAATAAACGCTACAACAATCAAGTCATTGTAAAGAGTAAGTCGTTTCTAAAAATTTCCAATTGACGTCAGCGGCAATCCTTGATCCAATGTTGCAGCGTAAAAATGGAGCGAGACAGCCTTGAAGCCAAACCCTGATTTGGACCATCGCACCATTGATTGTCATTATTAATTTTCAAGAATATCGAATGAAAAACCATCAAAAAACCTCTCGAAGGTGCTCCACCATCTCAGGACGGATGATTCAGATTATTTTTGTGTGACCTCAACCCAATTATGTAAACATTATAATTCGCACCCAACAGATTATCCAATATGTAAGCACAGTCAAAGACCAATCCAAGAAGACCTTAAGACTTATCATGCAATTGTGCATATACCCAGACCCAACAATCTTCTAATGAAAAAAGGTCCACCTTTGGTCGGATGATTTGGTTTGGATAAATTGTATCACTTTGTCGTTAGCACACTAACAGCTGCGAACTTTAAAAAATGAATTCAGGGCCAATATATGAATTAATTTTCAGGGTTGAGTACAGAGTTAAGAATGCCTATGTACCTACAGAGGGTCCATGATGTAAATCCAAGCAACCACCGCCTTTGTTGGTAAACATTATAGTTGCAAAATCGCACGAATTCATCGAAGAACTCAGTCTGCTACTGGAAAGGGGGTTGCCTACCCATCACCACTGACGATTTGCCTTTTAGACAAACATGAGTCCAATCATGTTACCCAACGTGTTCGAAAAACCTTCATTTTGATAGGATCATACAACAATCCTCTTACGATCATAATTTGTTTCTCGCCGTATTATATTCCATTGGATTCGGGTTTAAAAGAAATCACCATGCAACACCATGACTTCATTCTTTCCATAGCAGCAGGCATTCGTTGAGGAGCGGGAATCACAGGTTTACCCATCCAAATACCCCCTCAAAGTCCAACCGTTCAGTCTTTCAAGCGAATCCCATTCCTGGAGCCCAGCAAGGAGGGTCAAATGACAAACGGATTCTTAACACACAATTCATATAATGCGATTATCGTTATATGGAATTGTGACTGACTTTATTGATTTTTGCATTTCATTCTGTGACCGTAATTTCGCATGGAGTCCAACCAAACAAATGGTCATGTGATTGCAAAATGACGAGAATCCGAAGAGTGTCTGCAATAAATGACTTTTGAAATGTCTTCCTCGCTTTTTGTTTCCGCAGACCTTATGCATCTTTTTGTGCAATTCTTTGATTTATGTTACACAACAGGCGGGTGGCGGTGTCGGACTCGCTTTCATATTAAAAATTCAATAGAAAATTTTGAAAAAGCACAAATTCAAACATTTGCATATGTGAACAGAAAATGGTCGAAAAAAAAAACTCTGAAATTCAAGAAGTCGCGCCATGTAAACATCTTGTAAAACTGGGAAATCAAAGAGTGTGGGTCGCGAAATATTTGAATTTGTCCCAACAGCGCCAGCATCGACATCAACCACAATCATCATTTTTCATTTTCGATCAATAATAATTATTTAGTTTGTAAATGTGTTGTAACATACAAAAGTCAAAATATTTGTAAATAATTTGTCGGCTTGAGACATACGTGAACTTTGACGAGTATCTTCCACATGCTTGAGCAGCATCTATTTGCGTTGGGACCGAAAAGAGAAGATCTACCATTGCGGATAGAAAAAACCGATGAGTGGGCTGTTGATCTCATTCGTCGTGGTTTGTTTACCAATCAATGTTTGCGCTATTCTTCCCAGCAATTTATGAACTTTTTTTTACTTACTAGACACCTTTTTGCACGCTTCAATTATGATTACATAATTACCAGATACCGCAACGATTGAATGGCATCTTTCTTGGTAGATAGCTTACAGATTAGGCACGATCAATTTGACACCGGATTGGAGATTGAGGGACCCAAATACAACGAATTCCAAAATAAATCCGCAAGACAGGCCCAATGAGGATCGTGAGATTTGACCTACTGTTCTCCGAGGTATGAAGATTTCGCGTTGATGTAACAGCCCCGATTAAGTTTTCGATACCTTTGTCTTGACGGCGGATACAACCATCGAGATCGATTGGAAAATGTTGGCTAAATAAACTACGAGCCTCACTTACGGTGAAAGATAGTGAAACTCAAAACTATGAAACTTGCAAGCGTTCATACTAGCATGATATCTTCAACCCATGATGACAACGTGACACATCAGATTTCTTTTTGAAATAGCTAAATCTGGTAGTTTGATGGTCATCCACCAAAGAATGAGTCATGTCCAGCTCGTTCAGACAAGCGGCATTGTGGTAGACCTACACAGATTACGTCCAAACTGATTTCCAGTGTTAAAACCATCGTTTTCCTCTCTTCATTGGTAGAGCCACTGGCCAAAGATCTGAGCATGGAATTTCCATATATCGATGTGATTAACCACACCAGACGCAATTATTCACGTTTTATCACAAAGTGATTCACTCTTAAAAATGACTTTTTATATAATTTTATTATTACCTCGCTCAACCACCTCACTATAATTTGTAACAATTAACTCGCCGCTTTTGTATTCATTTGTCGAGCTTGTTTGCTGTGATCCATATGGGTATACAACTTGAAATGTAACACTTGTTAGAATGACTAAGATTTTCAAAGAAAGTAGACGCGTTTGTAACCAAACTTCCATATTTTATGAAAAGAAGATAACCTGTTGATGTCACATGATATATCGAGTGGATCATCCAGAAAAGTTAGGTAAGAACACAAGAACCCCTTCTGACAACTAATAAGAGTAAAATTTAATAAAGCAGATCTTGTCAATTTACTAACTTTTGGAGGTACCGGGAAAAATTTAGTCGCCCCAAACATCTAAAAGGTCCGCTGAAGTGACCACGTTCAGCTTAGGCAAGAGATGGCAATTTGATTTGATAGGTCAATGGTGTCTCCAATATCGTATTGCGGTTCGGTGCCTGAAAAAGGTGTACATAAAAAAAGAGAATGGTGCATAATTATATGCCACATCGAGTTCGTCCTATTTCCAGGTTCATACGGGTTGTCGCATCTTTTATCATATCCACTGTTTGTAAGCACCAAATGAGTTGAAGCGGATTGTCATTTTGTCGCCTGGTATGTTATCGGGAAATTTCAGTGAGCCAATATCGCTCAAACCAATTCTTCAATTTCTGAGACCATAAAGTGTCCACTGCATCCTGATTGGAAGGACAGTCCACAGGATGATTCCTCCATATCTTTGCACATTGTCAGCTGAGCACGGGTGTAACTGAATGGTCACCGGCATAGTCAGAAGAAATAGAGTGGTCATGTCAGGAATATTCACAATGGAATGACAAATCAATAGCAATCCTGATTCTTATAAGCAAGGAGCAATGACACTGCTAAACCCGTATTTCCAGAAATTTCTGGAAGGCATCCATTTGGGAGACGCAATACTTCCAAAAAAATTACAAATCTTTTGAGATATGATAACGAAGCAAACGACACATACATAATTATACTCTACTGAGCGGGGTATGAACTGTAGCAAAAGGTCAAGTGTATAATGTAGTAAATAGAGCGAAACGCTAGTAATGTCTACAGATATTTTTGTTAGAAGGTTGGAACTGGAATGGGTTACTTCCAAGATCCCCATATATGTGTAACTTACAGCTAAATATAACGAACTTGACGACTATCTAGCCTTAATGTTGATCAAAGGGCGAAGATATACACTTCCTTAAGGAAACTAGCGACTATTTTCAGATTCGTCCGCGACTAAGTGCAGCTCCAAGGAAGCGCCCGTCCACAACCATTTGTATTCAACTGTACTACATATTTTGGAATGTGAACAATTGAGCATCGCACCAAGAACCGGTCCCATAATCAAATTGGTAAGCATCAGCCTCTCGATATCCTTACCTCGGGATCGATTCCTACTTCATCACGGACGCTCATGTATATCTTTGTGCTGTCCTTCTGGTTTAGGCCTATCACTTGCCCAAGATTACCTGTGATGACTACGAACCAAAGCACAATCTCATAGAAAACAAACCGGGAAACAATAGGAACGAGAGGACTATGTGGATAGTATTTACTTCAGGATTGTACAGAATAGAAAGAGACATACATTGCATCCGGCTGTAATTTGTCGTTGTTTTCCTTCGCTTTGATTGTGTTATCCGTTAACTAATGGTTCTAGTAACATACATAAATATAAGTATATAACGTAGTGATTAGAGTACTTAACGTTCGTAGCAGAACCTCGTGGTTCAAACCTTATTGGGGGCAACCGAATCGTAGGCTGGATCGAATTTGAAACGTCCTTCATTGTTAACAGCACATTTAAGTCAATTCTCATAGGCTTCTAGTCAAACAATCTTAAATTCTTCAGGAAGTGACTAATAAATTTTCACGATCAAACAGAAGACAAAGCTGAACAAATAAAAGGTATGAGTCTGATGACATCCTAGAAAGGTCACATGATTCATTATATTCAAATGACACTAAAATCGGTCTAGACAATTTCATAAGGGGTAGCTCCACAAAACTGACAAGAAACAGTAACTGGCTTGGCTTGCAAAAATATGGCCGTTAACCCGATATGTTTTCCACATCACGGCAAAAATAAAAGAAAGTGGGCATTGACTTCAGTCTGAGTCACAGTTGGCGTCCCAGTAAAATCGATCGTATAAGATACAGGTATAAGGCCCCTTATTAAGTAGGAGATGGTTAGTCAATTTGCTTAAATGCCGACCATCTATTGGCCCTACTTGATAAAGAGTCTGCTACCAATATCCTATACGTCAGGTCTTACTGAAACACCAACTGCCACTTTTAACGAGAAGTACAAGTGTCATGACGCCATATGGCAGACTGTAAATTCAAATAGGTCACAAAATTCTCAAAATTTGGAAAAAAAAAGAATCTGATCGTTATATATCCGTATTAGCAGATCAATAAATGAAGTTTTCCTTTTTGGCTGAATAATTTATGGCATACATAGTATTACTGGAAACTGATTAGACTATATCTGGTGATGAATGTTTTGCACAATACCTTGAAAATGACTCGTAAGAAAGCATTAAATGCTGAAGCCAGTACAAGTAAAATAAAAATAATAAAATAAATCAGCTCATGAGTCGGCCGCAGGAATTACCACCCTTCCTCACTGCAGAGATTACCCTACTCTAACAAAAAGTTCAGTAACAGTCATGAAAGGGTGGTATACCACTTTGCCAATGCATTTATCTAAGGGTATCGACACATCAGAGCCTGGCGCTAAACCGCCTTTCATAGCTACTGAATGATGCTAGAGGGCATGGTTTTGAAACAAAGTATGGCCTTGGTTCTAAATACGAGCTGTTACACTTGATGTACTTAGATGATATCAAGCTGTATGCTGATCATCATAGCGGCGGATACGGGATACTATGTCCGAATTCCGAACGCGTCATCCAAACTCTCTCTGTGGATCCAATAAACCTGCCTGAACCTGGTAGCCGCGGGGTTGACGTGGCGGCACAACATCACCGCCAAGTCGACTCGCGCTTATTTTTACAACAAAGAGCAAGCGAGTACCTTGCATTCGGCTGTTTGTAAGGCAGACTGTGGGCTGACTCCACTTAACTGATGAATGGAAACCGGTTCACCAATATGAGCCGTAGGCAATACTTAATAATTTTGCTTATAGCATTCTAACTGATCACCACATACCGCACATGCACATGCCTGACATGCTGTTAGTTGACAAGAGGGGTCGCTCTGGATATATTATTGATGTTACTAGAGGAAGGTGAACTAAGAAAGACTGGCTCAGGAAATTAAAGAAATCTGATGTCTTCAGAGGGCGGTTATAGTTCCCATAATATTGTCAGTTACAGGTATTGTACCGAAATTCCTCAAGGCTTCCCTTGATGTCCTGGGACTCTTGCACAGTCTGGTTCAAACCACGCAGAAGTACACCATTATACGTGTTCGATGATGCGAGCAAATCTCGACAGATTCCCTCATTGGCCTACTACTGGCCACCACTACCAAAACCTCTTTATCTTTTAAATAGGTAGGATCATTCGAGCCTAAATACTTGGCACTTAAAAAAATCCGGCATTTGCGGAGATTGACAGCTCAGAAATAAAATAATAAACTTAGGAATTTTTTTAGGAATAATGTGTTCAAAAAAGAAAAGAACACAAGGAAAATGGCACATGTGCCGTATACACAGGAGTAAAGTAAATAAGACAATAGTACAAATTGCATACAGATCTACGTCAGGCTAAAGTCGAGAATGTAATGAACAACCCCAACAGGACCCAAAAAAGATGAGTACACTATTTCCAGAAAATAAGCCCCAATTTGGCAACTACATGTTTCACATTTCCTTGAATACCTCGAAGTAGCCAAATACGTCCAGAAATCTAATAAATCCTTTAGGCGTAGAGGAAATACGGGAGAATGCTGGAAAGAATCAGACTAATCCACATACACACTAATTCAGTACTTTCCAAACAGCAATATATGCCCAATAGAAAAAAAAGAAGACAAACTTCCCTCAGATAATGACAGATACCGAATACTAGGTTTAAGGAAGCATTATAATATAGTTGACATTCAAATTCCATCATAACTGGCTCGAAAGACAAATATCTTCTCAGACGGATGAATCCTAGGGTATTCACACAAACCGAAATCTAGAATAAAGAGGTGACCCCGCCCTCTTGCCCAGGTCTACACAAAAAGTACCATAAGTGGACCAAGTAAAGAAGAAAAGGGTTTTTTGATTTAAAATTAGCAACATCTAGGATAAAAAAGAAATTTTCAACTCAAATTGGACGTATTCACTTCCCTTTTCAACACATTTTAGGAAGAAATGGAATGAAGTAGAAGTAAGACATTTTTCTTCGTTCTTCGATCTTCTTTAACAGACGACAGGTAACATCTGCCTTTGGCCCCCAGATTTAACTGTGGTTAACAGTAGTACAGAACTCGGATAAAAAATTAACATATAACAGCAGTGTCCGGATAGCTCAGTGGTTAGAGCACTAGGCTGTCATACGGAAGGTTGCGGTTCAAATCTCACTGGTGGCAGTGGAATTTGCATCGTGATTTGACGTCGGATACCAGTCGACTCAGCTGTGAATGAGTACCTGAGTCAAATCAGGGTAATTGTCTCGGGCGAGCGCAATGCTGACCACATTGCCTCCTAGTGTACCGTTACGGTCTTGAATGAAGTGCTCTAACACACTTGAAGGCCCTGATCCAATATGGATTGTTGCGCCAACGATTATTATTATTATATAACAGCAATGACATGAAAAACAGTCTAGAATGTAGGTCTTCCATAACCTATTTTCAGTTTAGTCCGAATGGAAGAGTAACTTCATTTAAGAGAAAAGTTGAGAAAACCCGTGAATAGGCTAACATCTAGGACAATCGATGACGTACCCTACTTTTCAAGAGTATGTATGGAAAAATGAGGTAACCTTTTCGCGCATTTCAAACAAAAACTTTCAATGAATCAGGTACTTCTAAGAAGCTAGTGTGATGCTAACAACAATAGAACAAATCAGGGAATTTCAAGATTCCCGCGAAAAGGTTTGACAAATTGTGACCCGCAAGAAAGGTGTCAGTAATAAAGGCAACTACTCATATATACGTCAAAAAATCCTGAAATTTGCTGTAGAGTAAGTATGATGATGAATTTGCTACAACAAACAGAATGCGTCAAAGCTTTCTACTGAACTCCGCCCTTGTTCGAATTATCTGTGAATGACATCGCCAATTTTCTCAAAAATTTTTCAAACTTAACTATTAGGTAGAACATTGCTATATTGGGCACACCTTTCTGAGAAATACGCGTATTATAACTTTGTTAGTAATAGTGCGATTTCCACCAAACTTGGTAATGCTCTACATTATAGGCTACATCACTGCAAAAAGGAGCGGAGTGCATTTGACATTTATCGAAACTGGATTATTCACAACCTGGAAGCGTACGGGCAAAATCCTATGAAATTAGCATAATCATGGTTTCCGAAAAAAGTAATCACGCAAATGATGTAGGATGAAGGTCAGTCAGTCGTGAACACACTCAGATAACGTGGGTAATGTGACATCAGCACCAAGTTAAAGATGCTGGAAAATAGCCGAAGAACCCTTATGCAGCTAAAAAATACTCGTGAATATCTAAAATACCCTATTGCAGAGGAAAGATGCTGAAGAATATCTCTCAATATCTAACGTGAGGTATCTGGAAAATACAAATTTATAGATCATGCTTACTAGCTAGTTCTACTAGGCAAATGTTTTTTAACTAACCGTTTATTTGTCCTTTGTGAAGGAAGCAAGTAAACAGTGACATATTTTCGCTCCGTACCATTTCAGGGCACAACTCTATAACATAGCGTACAATCCATAAACTCCTCGCATTGAATTTAAATCAAAGACCAAACATCTCAACATCCAGCTGACAGTGATCTTTGTTCCAACTGCCAACATTACAGTGAAGAGCGAGATTCTACTGGCAGATTGACTAAGCTTTGTTGCTAGTATTACTGAATGGCTAGAAAACCAATGTAGGTCAACATATTCCTGGAAGTGCTACTTAATTTCGAAGATTTTAGTCGGTTGCTTTTTAATGTAAAAATCAACGAATCAAAACGAGAGATATAATACTAAAAATATTTTCAGAAATATTAGAAGCGGGCACAAAATTATAGTCGTCACCTCCTGAGAAGTAAGAACCAATTGTGATTCATTTGTATAGTACTTAATAAGACTTATCCCTCATCAACAAAGTTATACAATGACTGAATTGGTCACTTTCCCAAGGCAATTTTGAAGGGGTACTAAAGAAGAAATTTAGGACAAGGCGAGGTACCAACCATATGAAGCCATGAAAAACGTTTGGCTAATAAGTCGGATCCATTTTGAAAAATGCATTTCACATTCCCAAATAAATATTTTTAAATTAAAAACAATTCAAATTGCTATATCAAAGTTTCAGTATAGTTTAAATCCCAGAAGTTAGCGGATGAAGCCTTGAATCTGCGAAAAATGTGGGTCAAAAAACCAGGACTTCTGTGTACACTGTTTTGAGAAGTTTTAGAATAATCCCACTTGAGCCTCATGATTTCAAATATATCCTGAAATTTTGAAGTCTACCTATGTCATATGGCATCTAATTCAGATTCCCTTGAATATTAATAAAGAGGTTGAACGTTTAGTCCTTGGCATAGTTATAATTTCAAATAAATATCCTAATTACCACAAATAATCCCTCAGCGCCTAGACTGGCTTCCAGGTAATTAACTCAGTGTCCATAATCCCCAAACGCAAATGAGAGCAATAAAATTGCAGTTGTAAAGTCAATTAGTCCCGGTCAATTATGTTTGTATGCTGGGGCTTATTTTAGCATTTCGAGAAAGGGCTGCATTTGCAATTAAAACAATTCAAGGGTATCATTAATGATATTTTAGGAGATGTACCTTGTTTACTTAGACCTACCTCTACCAGGCTACAGCATGCATATCCTTAATATTAAGTACTATCAAGAACCTTCTCTATTTTCAACGAGCAATATTATACACCAGCCCTAAAAGTCAGATTTCAAGCCCATTTCTCAAAGAATACGAAGTTTACCCTACTGGACAGTCGATCGTCACCAGTAAATATGACATCACTTTCTACTTCTCGATATAATCTCGCAAGAGCGACGCTAAGTCCAAGACAGCCAATGATTGCGATAGGCTCACGAAAGGTTTTCGCATTGAAAATTCTTATGCGAGAGGTATCGATCAGTTTGAGATGGAAGACTTATTCGCAATATTAACGTATACCTGCAGGGAAGTCCAGGATTATCCCTCGTAAGTCATTTACTACCGTAAATGACTTCTGCACTCAATTTAAACTTACCCACCCATTTTAATTACAACAGAAGACAGGTTTTTGACTCATCTGTTTGACATATATTTCAGTCAGGTCTTCTCCTTGCCCAACAACTAGCAATAAAAAGATATCCTCCTCCTTACAGTTTCAAGGTTGGCTCAAAATGTTCATTTGTTGTAATTTTCCTAGTAACCGCATATTACAAACCTGTATGTTGTTGGTTTACTTTGTGGAATCGTCACTTGGCCATGCGTTCTTAATCCCTCAAAAGGCAATTTTTGCCAATAAAACTAAAATCAAAGATTTAATTATAAATATTTAGGTAAGCTATTCCCACCCAGAGGATATAATGATTTTTGGACTTATCTCAGCTTTCAGAAAAATAGCTGGACTCCTGGGAATATTCATAGTGATTTAGTGGTATGACTTTTACTTGAAACCCTTTTTCATCCTAATGATAATCCAAGCAATAAACAGAGAATCTGGAAGAGGCTTTGTGGAGCATTCATGATCTGGATGGTATTCATTTCGAAAGAGATTGAGTTCGTCAAGCGAAGATCCGTAAGCAAACGGCATTCTCAAAATGAAAGTTAATATATATATATATATCATAGAAATATAATAAAGGCTCGTGTCGTACCGAGTGGTTCCCATACGAGAGATCATGGTGATGCACCAGGCACGGCGTGGTTTGACTCATTATTACTGAGATTTGATGTAGAATGATACAAACTAAAATGAAAATTCACAAAGCAAACATTTGAAACAAAGTAGTTTGAAGATGCCATGACAACATCAATGAAACAAACATTAGTTCCTTTTGATATTGGAAACTATTTATGGCAAGTAAATAAAAATAATCGATATATTAGATAAAGATAGAAAAGTGAGGTGAGGCTATATATAACAAAAAACTGATAATAATGCTCAAACTTTGACATAATAATGCAAATTCAGAAATCATCGCCTCAAAATCACAAAAAAAATGCTCATGCAAGCAACCATAAACACCATTACAACTCCTAGAAATCCACTAAGCGAACAATAACATTCAAGATACGACACTAGGATTAGAGGAAGCGGACAACCCCCACTATTGACAGCTTGGCACCTCCACTTTCATGGAATACCACAGCTCAAGATCGGATTTTGGAAGGTCGTCGACGTCTCTTTAAGACTCTGCAATTACAAAGACCCTGACGCTTCCACCCTAATTTTCGTTCAATGACACGTTTGCATAGTGTTTCCACGACCACATAATCATTCAAAAAAAGGTTTAATCCTTATGTATTCTATTGCCAAAAAGGCCTAAAGTACACGAAACAGCCATACAAAATAAGCAATGCAATAGAAAATTTCTTTCCGCTGAAAAGAAATGAAACATCCTCACTTCGGAAAGCTAACAATGAAGATAGTAAGGTATATCTTTAAATTACAGGATAATTGTAACCTCCTGAATGCATTGATGAACACCTCGATATTAACAAAACGATATAGGTTGCAAAAATGATAAAAATTGGTGCCGATGTAAAGATCTCCTCCTCCCGTTCTATATAATTAAAATTCATGATTTCGCCGTTACTCACACGGAAGACAAACAGGGCATAATTGACTGCCGATCGGTAGAGGTTAAAACGCGGTCAGAATTTGACTGGTCTATACGGCGCGATGCTCGCATTGGTTGAGCGCCAAGCTCTCGATCTCGATAACTCGAGTGCTATAAGCTTACCACTGAAACAGCATTAAGGGGAGATTTATGCAATAAAAAAAGTAGATTCTGAAAACCTCCTAATGTTATTTTCCCCCTCAAGTGAGATGATAAAGGGTGGGCAGGCGGACTCTGGCGGATACTATTCAATTTAACTCTTGAGTATTAACCAGACATAATGCTTTTGAATTCCAGAGGTACGTTACACTTTAGAAGAACTCAAATAGTAGCATGCAGCACCAATGACATAAACGTCTTATTGGGCTCATTTTTTGAAACAAAAAAGGCACCCGTGAGCCATGACAATACAGTGGAGGAAGGACTATAAACTTTTTACGATAAAACTAAAATCATGTCCACAGAGCTTTTGATTAAGGCAGGGATACGATCAATCAGAGACCCACACCACGATTAAGTTACCGAAGCTTTAGTAAACTAGCTGCACTCAAAGGAAGCAACGTAATAGTTGATCGTGATAATTCTTCCCTTCTCCAAATAATCATTGAAGATCATCCTGAACACATCAAAAATGCTGACCAAAACCTTTCCAGCCGACTATTGGGTCCTTAGAAGGCTGCTGCTCCTCGCTTTCAACCACTCCACAGACTGCCAATTTGATTCCGAAAAATGATAAACGATCGATATTTTCGCTATAGTCCCAAATCAACGCAAAAAGTTCTAATGATTACGCCGGTTAAAGCCACGCCACACTTGAAATTGTCAACATATTTCTGCTTCTGGTCCGGAGAACGGATATGCCTATGGCCTCTGTAATCTCACTCCGATCTTGGAAGACTACTTGATCGATTCTTTTCAATGTTTTTTTATTTAGTTGTCCCTAAGGGACGTCCGTGCTAATATTAAAACAGCCACTCCTTGGCCCGGACGGTATTTCTCTCATAAAAAAACAATACTTTCTCAAAATGTAAAATTTGTTTTTACCAGTAGAAGACTTGGCCTTGGTATGAATTTCACAGAAAAGAAGATTACGGCCCGAATTAATTATCATTTCCAAAAAAGGTGATATGAGTTATGCCGATATCCGCAGGAAGGTCAAATCCAATCCTGAGCTGATGGACCTTGGAGAAAACGTCAACCGAATTAGACGCTCCCAGAAAGGAGATTTGATGCTGAAGAGAAGAGAAATTTCCTCGGCAAAGTGGAGAAGTCTTTAGGAGAAGAAGCACAAGTACGGGCCAGGAAGCAGGAGATTGTTATACAATGTAAGGACATTGATGAAATCGCGACCAAGGAGAATATCCGCGACGCTTTAGAAAATCAGTTCGGACCACTTGGCTTGCAAGATTCCGCAATCAGGGGACTGAGGAAGGCATACGGTGGCACACAAACGGCAATCATAAGCTTACCAGCTGAAGCAGCGTTCAAACTGCTGGCGGCTGGTAAAGTAAAAATAGGTTGGATCGTTTGCTGACTTAGGGAGCAGATATCCCTCAAGCGCTGCTTTAGCCGCGAAATGCACCGGTGACGGTGACAGGTCAAAAAGTTGCAGAAAATGTCACGGAAAGGAAATGTGGTGGAGAAGGTTATATGTTCAAGGAGTGCAAGGCTGAGCCTGAATGTATGCTTAGCAAGGAGAAAAAAAACGTCGACTGTCGGCACGTTGCGGGCAGCAGCAGATGCTCAGTGTTTAGGAGAGCCTTGAATGCAGTAAAGAAATGAGATTGATACAAATCAACTTCAACCATTGCGAGGCAGCGCAAGACCTTCTCTCGCAGACCATCTATGAGAAGGAAATCGAAGCTGCCATAATCAGCGAGCCTTATCGCAATAATAAGAGCGGTGCTTGGACTGCAGATGTAACTGACAAGGCGGCAATATGGGCGTGTGGAAATCAAACCATTCAAGAAGTGATGGAGTTTCCAAAAGTTAGATTCGTCAGGGCAAAATAGTTGGTATCTATATATAGTTGCTATGCTCCACCAAGCGCGACGATGGTAGAATTCGAAGGAACGGTAGGTATGCTAGTTTCAGATGCAGGAAGCCGAAACCCGAAGACCATTGCGGGTGGTTTCAACGCGTGGGCCGTGGATTGGGGCTTGCCAATACGGAAAATGTTTCCACCATTCGTCGATAGTCGCTCTGACATATGTGAGTACCACATTGGCAAGGAGAGTGGCATGGTTTGCCAGTGAGCATTATACTCAGAGCGACCACCAGCCAATTTTCCTCCAGATTGAATATGGGCCATGTGGCGATGTGCGTTCCCGTGGAGCTGGAAACCAGGGCTCGTCCGTGAAAAAGTATGAAGAGGATGCATTTATAGAGATGCTATTGGGAGGCCAAAATCCCAGTAGTGCGGCTACAGAAAAAGTAGAGCAAATAATGGGATGCATAACGAGAGCATGCGACGCTATACCGAGGCGATGAGTTTTCGCAAAAAGACCCTCAAACTATTGGTGGAATGAAGAGATCGCGGTGTTACGGAATGCATGTTTTTGAGCTAGAAGGATCTGCCAACGATCTAGAGGAAGACCGGACTTCGACGAGAAACGGCAAGTCTATGTGAATCTTCGAGGTAGGCTTAAGCAGGCTATACGGACCAGCAAGCGAAAATGATTCAAGGAACTTTGCGCAGAGGCAGACTAAAGCCCCTGGGAAACACCGTACAGGATGGTTATGAAGAAGATGAGGGCGAACACCACAGCTGACCTGCCCGCATCTTCTGCTCGATATCGTGATGGCGTTCTTCCCCCCGGATAAAGGGGAGCGTAAACAACACAAGCAAGTATTGGACGTCTACACCCTACCTGCGATAGCTGAGGAGGAACTTGCGCAAATTTGCCGGAGAATTGTTGATAACAAAGCACCCGGTTTGGATGCCAATTAGGTATGTCAACGAATCGATCAACAGGTGCTTTCTCAAGATTGCGCAGTTTGATATCTGAAGTTTCCTCGATAAATTGTCCAAATAGTTTTTCCTGAAAAGTAGATGATCACCACTGAGGCTATGATATTTAGAATAATTCTCCTAGCTGTCCACATATTAGAGACTTTAAGAGCGGAATTCATACCCAGAAGAACTAGAGAAATGGCAGATCCACATCAAAGGTTCACCCCTTATCATCAGTCCCCCACATATTGCGTAAATATGCTTTCATTGTGTTTTATTTCCCGCAACAATTTCAAATATTCCAAAACGACGACTACAGGTCAGAACATTTTGAAAAGAAATCAAAGTACAAACACGAATGTAGACAACACGGTGATAAGATAACGAGAGTGAGACGAGTTGAACGGGCGCTCAAGGCAGAATAGCGTTTCACCCGCTCAATCCCGTCAAACAAACCTATCATATGGTCTCCCTTTTGTATGTTTTTGAATAGATAACGAAAAATTCTAAAGAGGGTCAGTAATGGGTTGGGTGTGCGCAATATTTCCATGTTTTTCAGATACAGAACTCTAGGATAAAATGCGCGCCAATCCAGTCACAACTCGTGAGTAATAACACAACAAAGTACGCTTTTATCGACATTTCATTTTTTCGGCCTAGTCCTCTTATCTACCATACAGACCCCGGCAGCAATTATTTGTTGCGCATACTCTGCTTGAAGGGTAAATTACTCATAGTTACGGCTTTATCTTATCTACGTTCACTACTTTTTTCATTCTATGCTGGTGCGTTTGTGTTAAAAATGCAAGATTATGAAAATTAAATGTCAGAACATTATTATGTGGTGAAAATATGCTTTACAGGTGGTTTGTAAAATTAAATATTTGTTAAATGTCTGTGAGATTATCTTCTCCATATTTTATCTTGTTTCAGCACAACTAAATCGGACTTCGTTTCATGTGGAAGTAAATTAAGGGATGCTGGTATTTACTTAGAATTTATTGTCTTCGTACTTCTGAGATAGGACGAGGGACCAGTTTTCTAATTGTGCGGTCCGTTTTGAGAAAACCTAGTTAAGAGATGATTCAGATCTTCGGATAAGGGTTTTCGGCGAAGACATGACAAAGGTCGGCCGCCACATTCCAAAGTAATCCTCATAAATCAAATTGTTCGAAATGGTTACAAAAGAAAGGCGAGGACAGTAAAACTACAAAATATCCAAGAATGAGATTTCTACCTGAAAATAGAAACGTCTTTTGGTGAACTGAAGCTGACAATGATGTTTTAGGAGATGATTCGGTGACCCTAGTGCGGTTATTGTTTCCACACTTCGGGTCCTTGCTATGAGGGACGCAATAAAATAGGGGCTTTGAACAAAGAACTTTTAATATTCCAAGTTTTGTTAATTGCGAGTTGTAAGGCCAAGGATAATATGTTATGGTACTATCGCCAACATATTGTATTTATAACTGAATTCCTCACTTATCAGAAGTATGAATCAAGGTCACACTTCCTAGTTGTTTTACGTAGAAAGTGTTATCTCTGGTTATTAACCACTTGTCAGCCAAAAATTTTCGCTAACCATTTGACGGCATTGAAATTAGTCGAGTAGCTGATAATATTCCAACGAAAGCAAGCATTAATAGTACAAAGTTTTGATCACGTTAATTCGGCCTCAAGTGTGATTGTCCGATTTGATAGGCTGTTCTAGGAGGGTTTTACGTAGCACTCAAAATAAAGTAGATTACTCAGAATAGTATAAACGATTGCGTCGAAATTAAATCGGTCACGATGATGAAATCTCAAATAAAGGTAATCTCCAACTACGCAAAATCTCTGTTTAGAAACAAAGGCAACTACCGTACCACTTTTGATTGGATAGATATCCCATTTTAGACTCAAAAAAGTTACTTATGGAAGGCAAATAACTTCATCTTGCCGCTGGAATTTAATGCCATTCGAGTTAGTCTTTCGGGTAAAAAAAAAGCAAAAAAAAATTCGAAAGTCTCTCCATTCTGCAGCCTTTTGGTCTGAATACTATCACAAAAGTGCGGAACAAGGGATTCAACTGGAATTCCCATTTCAAGAGCAATTATTTAGGCATTTATTACGTTTGCTTTGCTGATACTGACTAAGCCTAACATTAAGTAAGTCAGGCATGCATTTCAGGTTGAAAGTGGCGAACCATTTGTGCAATTACTATTTCCATACTAACGTGTCGGTCGTATTCTAAAAGAATTTTGGATGGAAACATTTATTTTTAGATATTTAGATCCATGTTTCGTTCTTCTTCCATTCCCTCTTATTTAACTATTAGCTAAATTGTGTGTTAATGAATTAGTGTTTGTCCGCTTTTATGAGATGATAACGAGAACGGAGAGAGATAAGTTTAGATATTGATGCTTTTGCAAAGGAATGTGTGATAAGAGATAGGATAGCAGCCGCAAACATAGATAGCGGTGATGGAGGTAGACTTAATGGAAGGTTTCACCTCATTGAATATATCACCATTGATATTTGCTTGCCTACTTTGGGAGTTTTTGCTGGGATTCCATGAACCGTTCTGTGTTCTTTAATGCAAATTGTGTTCAGAACATTCATCACAATTTTTTTGTTCATTAGATTCGGAACTGTGAAATTTTGTATAACATCATTCGCCTTGATAAATGTTTCTTTCTTGAGGTCATAAGCCCCGACAAAAAAAAATTAGTATTAGAGACTCTAGGGAAATCAGTGCATTCCGATAGTTGTGGTTTATTCTTTCCATTTTTTAAAGTGGATCTGCCGGCCTTAGGCATAAAAAAACATGAAGCACCAGTCAATATCGAACAATTCTTTGCAGTTGAATTCGCAAAATTTCAAATTTTCCTTCATTATGCGTATATCTAATCAAACCAAATCAACCCAAAAAAAATGACAATAAAGAAAAACCAACTGAATTCAGTGGAGAAGATGTACAGAATTTTCAATGAAGCTCTTCTAACATTAACAGAACAAGGGGTTTGTGCTGTTGTACGCCGCTTTTAGACCACAAACTCCTAGGGCTGTGATTGCTGTGGGGAGGATTTCAGATCTTCAACGCCAGCTTACGAACGGTGATAGCTCCCCAACCAGCGATCCCTTCAAAGAATCGGTGGAGGCAAAGGAAATGCCTAAAAGCTTATCGTTCTTCTCTATAATTTCGACAATGCGAATAGTATAATAGAAGGGTATGACGAGTCTCGCGGCACATTCTCCTATAGGCCACTGCCCTGTGCAAACCGCCATAGTCTTACACACATTTGCGTATATCTGGCGTAAAATCTGTCGAGATTGGGTTTTGTTATTGACGCTGCCTGCCCTTCTGGCCAGTTGATGATTTCCATATATATTGCTATGACCGAGAATTCAGAGAAGGGTAACTTTAAGCGAGCTCCCCAAACCCTTCTGTGGAGCCCTACACTGCCCCACCAGCCTGGAGGATGTCCTCACTTAGCACAAAGCTTGAATGGCCGCTTAACTGTCGGTCAACACAACGAACATGATCAGCCATCGACAGGTGTCCAGCATCGCAAGTACCTTCTTCTGGAATGTACTACTATTAAGTTTGGTTCTATTATATTTCTTGCTCAGTGCCAGCCATCACAAAATATAACCGTATATCAGAATGATATCCCATGACCGGGAAGTCCACTTCCTTATAAGAGATCTTCTTGCAGAAGACTACACAGGCTTTCTTAACCATCAGTTCTAGGTTAAAGTACCAATCTTTGTCCATTTAGCCGCAGGAGTTGGGACACTTTTGTTCTGATGCTAAATAGCGTCAGCTGCGGTTTGTTTGGATTCATGCCGCGTCCGCATCTTGCAGTCTACAGACACACCTTTCCCAACGCGTTCCGCAATTTCACTCATAACGGAGGGAAACATTCAAGACATCAACATCACCAAATCCTGGGCGTCCGTCGCCACTTTCATCCCGCTCCTATCCAATACCGCAGAATTTCATCCATCACTATTAACCAGAGCATCAGAGAGATCACACCACCCTAAGGCGTCCCTCTACTCATAATTCTGATCAAATGAACTTTTCAGATCAGATTGGATTATCCAAGTTCTCAGCTTACATAAAACACTCCTCAAACTCTATTCTGATTCGAGCTTCCTTAATGACTTTGGTACTTATATGTTGAATGTTCCTTCCATATCTACGAAAGTAACTAAGGCATGTTGCTTGTAGTGCAATTATCATTCAACCCTGCCAAATATCTCGCGAAGAGCAGTCTCTGTGGATTTACCTTTGAAGTAGGTGAACATTTTGAGAAGGGAATCTCTCTATGCTAGTTGGATGTCCATCACGCGCTGTGGGATCATTAAAGTCTTGCGCGGACCCATAACCGCGCTTGCCTGCTTTATATATCGAAACCGGGCGCACATGTCTGAACAAAATAAAGCTTCGATAAATCTTTACAGCTCTTTCTTTCTGTTTATTGGGACATGATTGGCATTAAGCCGTGTGTGCTCGGAGATTTATATGCGAAAAAATTGTATATATCCCAGCTAAATTTATCCTCAATGATGGCCGATTCAATAATTTCACAAGACTGGAGCTGCACAATCTCCAACCAAGGTTCTGACTCGCAGTCTTCCCCGCTGGCGGGAAGGTACGTTTCGACTAGCAGCTCCAGATTCTCATCAGAAGATTCCGTCCAGGAACCCTTCCACTTTTTACGAATGAATGGCGTCTTAGTTCGCTTGGTCAGAATCATACTGAGTCTGACAGAATCGCTGAGGCTTTAGATGTTCTGGCAATAATCCAGCCAGGACCGCTCCCTAGCAGTCCTGAAAGCTATACCTCTTAAGGCAGTTCTTGTATGGCCAGTATTGATGCCTGTAGCAAATATTGAAGACCAACGGGGTCAACTTCCTGAGATCCCACCCCGGTGGCAATATCTTTTTGCTGTATTTTGTATGGTACGAGACTCTAAAGGGGATTTCCAATGCACGTTTTTAAAAAACATTAACCAGTGCAACGTCTTATAGAAGATGCAATGCAGGATGCGAAATTTAACTCATAATGCATTTACCAGTTATTCCCTCGCAATTTTCCTTTGCCACCTCATCGTTGTTATCGGCGAGAGTCTACAAGAACTTTCGCAGACATGCACCGTCAACCAACTATGCTACCGACTCCATGTTTGACCGTTGACAGTAAATTATGTTTTTGCATAGCTGGGTTTGATTGCCGCCAAACGTAACTGCAACCATCATTCCCAAACTCATCATCATTAAATTACACTTGCTTCCAAAACTCATTCCTCTCCTTCTCGTATTGACGGGCGATTTCTAATCGTTTGATCTGATTAATCCAAGAAGTGAAAGGTCCCTTCTTCGCTATCATGACTCACTCAAACTACACTCGCTTGCGGAAAATTCATAGTATTGTTTCAGGACTCACTTCCTTCCCCGACGCTATTTTGAAATCATTAACCAAATCCATTCTTCCCATCTATTTTGGTATTTTCTTCTCAAAAACTTGTTGTATTTCAGAGGAATGTGAAATCCAAAGCGGGATCCGTCAGTGTTACATTTTGTCACCAACAGTTTCTTTCTATTATCGATGACGTTTCTCATACTGACTTGCTTGGAAGGCGTGGAGGGGTTAAATGGACGCTGTCATCTCTCTACAAACACCTCTATTACGGGGATAACATCTGTTTGTGTCGCATGGAGTCATGGACCTTGCCTGAATTTGGAACTGGAGACAAACAGAATCGGACCGAAACTAAAAACCAGAGTTCTCAGGCTGATTCTTCACCGCACTCTTCCTACTTGCATTGATTGCCAAAGAATCGAATTCGGCGAGCCATTTGTAATTAACGTAGCACTGTTTCTGCCCTCGGCCATACCGAACTTGATGTCGCTGGATGCGCTAACTACGATAAATCTGCCTTCACGAGTTTGCCCAAAATCTGGAAAATAACTATCTCAACTCCAACATTAAGTTTGCGTCAATATTTTCTCTGCGCAACTAGTACATGAGAGTAGTACCCGGGAAATTATGGTCACTGTTACTGGGAAGGTCATCAGTTCATATATGTGTCGTGTCATCGGGGTACACTGACCTAAGACAATAGCAAACGGAAAACTTCACCCGCGTCCGGCCAGATACCCGTGGACAGGTAGATTAGAGAGATTGTATGGCTCCAAAATGACCGACGAGCGACTGAGCTACAACATGGCGTCGAGGAAGAGAAGAGGCCCCTCGAGTGGGGTGAGTTGAAGCGCGAAAATCGACAACAATACACCGTACGTATCATTGATGCGCTCTGTCCCAAATAGGTATTTATATGGCAATCATCAGGCACTCTATCTTGATTCATAAGCTAAATCAAGAATGTTTTTACAAATTTTTCTCATTTGGATGTGATGGATCGTTATCCAAAATAAGAAGTGCTTTCGATTTTAAAAGTGCAGAAACCTCAGGTACAAAACACTCCGTCGAAACATTATTCAAAGTAGTGCAGCGTCCAGCCTTGCGCATTACCGTTTGACTGCTTCTATCGACTTATATTCTCCTCTTGCCTAGAAAAAAAGACTTTTCCATGGGAGCATTTTGGAATAAAAACCCGTGATGTTATAGAGCTGCTTGGGAGGTAGTTCATTTTCTCTGGCAATGTCAGGAAGCTTTTTAATGAAATCTACGTCGGTGGCGGATCGTTTTTCTCTAGGGATACTAATTTGGTGGATTTCGCACCTCTTTTCCTACTTTTCCAGCCAGCTTTCGGACTTCTCAAGTCGAAGGTATGATGAGACGGCGATCTTCTTCATTAAAATGACGGATAACTTCAATAAAACGATGGGTAATTTCAATGTCCTACTCTGTCATCTTGTTGTTGGTCATCGATCGCAAGGCTCACTTTCCAATATTGCTAACTATTTCGAGAAGATTTTGTGCCAAGGCGTTTTTCTTCTTATGAAACACTTTCGACCTTTTTCACCAAAGTCGCAGTATGCAGTTCACACACAATTTCAAGCGAATTAAGAATATTTGTTAAGTTTTTTAGTTTCATGTTGCACATCGTATGATAACAATGGTAACACCCAACTCGCAACGTCATCTCATCACTGGAATCTCGGTAATATTTGACAAATTTTCGATAAAAGCTATGGAACCTATTTCGCAATGAAACACCAGATACACCCCCCCCCCCCCATTTCTTGAAGTGAACAAAATCCTTCGAGATTCATTTAACAGTGCAGACTATCGATCAGGTGTTGACTAGTGGCATTGGGAAAGCAAAAACTGCGGGCTTGCTTTCTAGGTAACAAATTCTCTACACAATCTTATTCATTCTGACGAAAGCCGGTTGTACCATGCTTGCCTCAAAATGAAAGCAATGATATTCATCTCACAGGCTACCAGATGGTGATACCAACTCTTCGGGACTCAACATTGCGAAGCATTATTATTATTCTGTTAAGGGAAAGTCCGCTTCCTCGAAGAACTATTGTCCCCCTTTAACTGGTTATAGTGTACCTATTCATCATAGTATCTCAAGCAGGCCTATAACCGTTAGGAACTTTAGTATGTTCCCCACTACTAGGTCTTTCTGCCTTGCATCTGGTAGTAAGTGTTCTCTCAGATGCCTGGACCTACTTCGCACAAGCGGCGGACACTGTCCCAGGACGTGTATAGAGGTTTCGTCCTCCTCCTCACAAAACCTGCAGGCAGTGTCCGTAGATATCCCTAGCTTCCCTAGATGATAGTTCATCCGACAATGACCAGTGGTAAGGTTTAAGCAATCCTTTGTGCGTATGGGTTCGTATCCCCCAATAAACACCCTGGACTGCTCCATCCCCGGT
Source organism: Hermetia illucens (assembly GCF_905115235.1). Taxonomy (NCBI): domain Eukaryota; kingdom Metazoa; phylum Arthropoda; class Insecta; order Diptera; family Stratiomyidae; genus Hermetia; species Hermetia illucens. Next base: position 59,303,084 of record NC_051853.1, on the reverse strand, counting down.
AGGCCCGTTCAGTATAGTTCCCTCAACCGTTCCTCTTCATTTCTCAGATTCATAGCCATGAAACCGTTTCCGATCCCACAGAAGGGTTCTGGCCCGTGTAAAGGCGTCCCTGCTCCCTTCTTGGCTAGTTCGTCCGCTGCCTCGTTACCTTCCAACCCAGCATGGCCTGGAACCCAAAGTATCCAGACTTTGTTGGACGAGCCGAATGTATTCAGTCTCTCAAGGCATTCTCATACCAGTTTAGAGTTCACCTGGTTGGCCCTAAGTGCCTTGATCGCTGCTTGGCTATCGGTGAGAATAGTTATGTTCTGCCCCCTATAGTTCCTTTGCAGATTAAAGGAGGCATATTTGTCTATGGCGTATATTTCCGCCTGGAATATGCTAGTGTACCTGCCCATTGGCTCCTTGGACCAATGACACCGGCACCCACTCCCTCTGCTGTGAGGGATCCGTCAGTGTACCAAGGAATCAGTTGCTGGTTTAGGCCGTATGTCGCAGCCACGCTCTTCCAGTTTGCCTTGTTACTCCAACGTGTTTCAAACTTCTTATCGAAGTGAAACCTCGTTGTCATACTATCCCTTGGTATCAGTATTTCGGGATACCGCCTAGAAAGAATATCGATCTTCCTTCGATTTAGGCAGCTCCCCGCCTCACTCATACTACCGGCCATCCTGAATATTGCCCTCCTTGCCTGCATCTGCATGTGCAGATGGAGAGGGGTTAATCCCCGCAGGACCTCCAGGGATGTCGTTAGGCATGTCCTCATTGCCCCAGTGATACACACGCAAGCAAGCCTTTAGAGCTTATGTAATTCCCTGGCTTGTGTGCTGAGTTCGGTTCTTTCTGCCCAGATTACCGCTCCATAGGTAATCATTGGCCTTACTATTGCAGTATATATCCAAAGTAGTATCTTCGGGTTACAACCCCATTTTTTCCTGCTATAGATCTGCAAGTCATCAGAGTCCTCGTGGCTTTCCGACATGCGTCTTCCAGAGTAATTTTTGGTCTAGCATAATTCCGAAATATTTGACCTCTCTCTCTCAGGTGATCAAGCTTACGCCTCCTAGTGGATGGTACTATGGTGGTTTTGGCTGGGTTGATCCGCAGTCCCACCTTCCTGCACCAGGCACTAGTAATCCTTAGTCCAGTTTGGATTCTATCACATAGGGTATCTTCATATTTGCCCCTACAGATTAAAGCAATGTCGTCCGCGAAGCATCAAATGAAATCTATAAAATTTTGAGAAATTGCTCGAGTATATTTTACCGGAGGCGACACAATATTCTGAAGTTTTTCTCCAGTTTGAACTTATTCATGATCCATTGCAGACTTAGCCAACATAATAACAGCCCGCAAATAAGAGGTTGTCCTTGTAGCCTGTATCCCTTCGACAAATCCTGAATTCATGTGTCATTTCGTTAGATGAAAGAACGTCTGCCACTCGCTGTTCATAAACTGCCCAATTGTATACAATTCCCAACTTCCAATCACAACCAAAACCAAACTTCTCGCATCTTCTGCTCGACGAGGTCGATAATCCATTCTTCAGCCAATCTTTCGATACCCCTTAACACCAAACTTTTATTCGTTCCGCAACTAGAAATGGCTTTGGCCCCTTCAATTCGTTCAAATACTAACTCGACTGTGTTGAACAAGACGAGACGGGAATGGAAATCTACAGTCGTCGCGAAGCACTAGCACAATCTTCCCTGGCCTCTTCGCAAGCCACAAGAAGAAATAGAAAGAAGTCTTCATAAAAATCTTGCTTGAGTCGTCGTGGCAGCGCCGCCAAGAAAAGGCAAAACGGGCGACCATATCTAAAGGGGCATGCCTGCATGCTAGCTAGCTAGCCATCCGCAGTGAGCCAGCTGTGGTACTTTTGTATGTCGTGAATGTGTTTCTCTCTAAGATCTGGCCTGACCACGACTTAGGGACCCCGATCCCTCCCCTCGCCTGCCGACACAATCACCAGAAGCTGCAACGGCCGCACGTCGTAACTCCATCCGAGATATGATGTCGTCGGGCCCTGGTTGGTATCTTTTCGCTTTGCTCGCTTTTCAGTGCAAAAGCCTTTCCTCTCGATTCTGTTCCGTGATGAAAAAGTATGAAGGTCGTTTGCTTGCCTCGACTCAACTTAATAATACAAGAGACTCTACACTGCCAACAACAATAGCAGCAGCAACAACTACAACAGCAACTGCTGCAACAAAAACAACAAGCAACGCTGAAGAATTCCCCAAAGCAAATGTTTGTGCAAATACGCGAGACCGCTGCGGCTCGCGGCACCTCAAGACCCACCGAACAAGATGGGAAACTTGCTTTTGACGCTGGTGTATATGGCGAATGGCGGCGACAGCGATAGCGACCAAAGTCTCCAAGATTGTCCGCTTTTTTCCGCTGGTATTTGTGCTGCTTGCTCGCCGTTTCTAATGCTGCAAGTAACACAATTCATGTGAAGATGATGTACCCTGATCTCTGGGACGGATGCTGTATTACGTGATGCTACCAATCATCGAGTCCATCCACATCCACACTTGCGGCCAGCAATTCTGCAATTATCATTTGGAGAAATTCCACTAAAATTCCGTAATTTATAGACGCTTTTTGTTATGAATGAATTGTTCTTCGGAATCCGTCATGTCCGCCATGAAAAACTCTTTCTCCGGCAATTTCAGTTTTATTTGTTCAGTTGCTCTTGAATATTGACACGCAGCATTCCAATGGAACTTTTTCATCCAATCTTATGACAATATGGTCGTCGGGCATGCACATGGGGCGCTCTATATGTGCCTAGCACTAGAATATTCAAGGTTGTTAGTTTTGTAGTCTTCTAATTGGCTTAGGCCAGAGGGAGTCGAGTGGCGGATGCTTGGAACTAGTTTGTGCAGAATTCTGAAGAAATACTATCATTTGTGGCGCCGGTCGCGCCTTATATGTTGCGTTCACTAGCAATGAGGGTAATGCTATTAGAATTATTTTTTCCAGATGAGGTACATGTGTATGTGCTACTTAGGTTGTCGCCAGTATCCATGCGATACCCTCGCTCCTTGAAGTTGGCTAGACCGAATCGAACAGCTGCCGTGTTTGATTTTGCAACCCTCAATCACAATCCTTCTCGGCAGATTCAATTTCCGATGATTCTTTCCGAAATCAAACAGGAATTTGCATTCAGCACATTCCATATGTTTTACTTTCCTTTTATGAACTCAGTCTTGTTTGATTGACATCATATAGCGCAGTGAAAATTAAAGTATCGCACTCATATGAGACTTTGACGCCTTACAAATGCTTTGGGAATATCCTTGGTTAGAACACAATTTTCCCTTGCAAAAGTACCGAGAATAAACACTCTGTTTCAGGTCCAATAAAAACAAAGGACCCCCTTCAAAGATTAATAAGACTAATCTTGAGTCCTTCAACCTCACCACCTTTGATTACCGCCGCATTGGTAGTGTGAAGTAACACCCTAAGTAAATTATTTTGAGTCAAAGCGACCCAACTATTATAAAACCCAAATAAAACAGGATATACTCAAGAAACGACTGACGACACTCGAAGATGGCAAATCAGATGCAGTTGAACGACCGGATTAAAATGTCAGAGTAAAGCGAACATCCTGGTTCAGACCAAAATTCTACAGAGCCCAATTTCTCCCCGAAAATGCGGTAGAGCAGCTCATCGAATCTAATCCTACTTTCAATGCTCCACGGTCTTGTGTATCATATGTCCAGCAATACGAAACGACTTCTTCTTTTTCTAAAGCTTTTGTCCCGTTCATAAGCGGGGTCAGCTCATCCTGATCGGTTGCGCCGTTTTGTATTATCAAAAGCCTGATCTGGAACAATCGCGAGGCTTTCAAATCCAACGTATCCAGCCACCGTTGTTTCGGTCGCATTTTGGTCGTTTACCATCGACTTCATTGTTCAAACCAATCTTGGCGAATGAATTCTCGTTAGCCGGTATTACGTGACCATACCATCGAAAACGCCTCTCTCCCAATTTTTCCACGATCGGCGCAATCCCATACCAATCGCGGATATCCTCATTTCGAATGTGATCAAAGCGTGTCACGCCACTAGTCCAACCCAACATTTTCGTCTCCATTGCCGTAACACACCGTCCATTGTCTTTTATAGTCGGCCAACACTCAGAACCATGTCGCCACTTATCGTATCATATTGAATAAATACGTCAATAAAGTCCGAGGTTTACACGCCAGCACCTCCACATCACATCACGTAGGTCTACGCCCCCTGGTTCGTCCTACTAAAAGCAAATAAGAATTACGGGAACCTCAGGCTAGGAATTGTTGTAATAAAATTTTACTGCTCCTCAAACTGCCACGTTGAGAAAATCGGAATGGTCAGCTCGATTATTCGTAGCCAATACGAAAAATCTTAAAATGAAGGAACTCAGAAGAGTCTTCAATAAAAAAAGTACGTTCTTTCCCTTTACAAGGTGAAACTCTGCCAATGACGTCGGCAAAAATATATGATATGTACCTTGAATAATTCAAAACATGTTTCCCATCCATCCTTTTAACCTATCCTGAACTTCCAAGTAAAAACAGAACCCGCATATTTGTGAAGAATAAGGCCAGCGTCTTTTTTCTGAGCAGAATATTGGCGAATTCAATTTTGGAATTGAAAACCTTCATCTGGCAAGTGTCACGATACCTCACATAAAAGTTACCCTCCGGGAACCAGGATGCTGGGCAACGAAGCTCTACTGCCATTGCTGCATATTGTTAGGTACTTTTGGAATCTCCAATGGGCTTTACTATTCATAAGCAGGACTCCAGAAAGACTTTGCTGTGGGATTTCCACCTAGGTCGCAGTAGAAAGCCGGTAAAGTCTATGATATCGCATGCTTTCCAACGACGGAGATCAAAAAAAGGCTGTGATATCGGAACAGGAGTTTTGTCAAATACATACAACAAATTGAATTATAGTTTTCAAAGGTATACCAGCGGCAGTTCGCGTAAAGTTCCTCTCCACTGAATTCGCTAACACAAGAATGTAGTGGGCGGACAAATTAGCCAGACGAGATTCCTATCTTGCCTACGCCCGTTGCCTGTGGTTAAAACCGGAACCTATTCGTACTACTTTTCAGTTGATAACTACAACACCTGTCCTAAATCGAGCAAGATTTGGGTCTCATAAAACAAAACCCGTACATAGGATCTTATGAGACACGCGTTTGGAAACACTTACAAAAACCCAGAGATCGGTACGATTCAATGGCCAGTAGGAAACTATGCCGTCAGATTGGGTACAACTTACAATAAACACTGCTGAAGTTCCAGAGGCAAAGGCAAAACTCTCATGTATTTACTTCCTGACTAGTCAGAGCCAACTGTAGAGTAAGAAAGTTGATATCTTGCATGAATTCCTCGAGCTAGTCCCAAGGATTTTACTCCTTCCCCAATAGCAGTCTTGGTCTTGAAAACTATAGCGCTACCATTTGCAACTACCAATCACATCTGACGGGTGACTCGCCTTACACTCTGTGTAACTTACAGGTGGTCTTTGATAGCGTAGATAACGAAGGACCTCAAAGCCTATGCCTATATGCTTGTGAAGTATTCATCTGATACTTTACATATTTCAGCCGACTATAGATTAGCTATGAAAAAAACCACCTTATTGTCTACATTTTCAACCTGCGATCCCTTTTGTTATAAAGGACTTTGAAAGATAATCTAATGTCGATTAAATTCTGAGAGTCCGAAAAGTGGTCGTAATGGTTAAGGTAGCAAATTCCAACCCTCTACGTGAATGTTTGTGATTGCCTTAAGAAAGTAGCATAAATGGCCTACCAATGAAAGTGATAGGAGCTACAGCATTCGCTTACAAATAAAATCCTGGATTTTCCCGTCAATTTTTGAGCAAGCAATTGAAGGATATCGTTAAATAATTTTCTTTGATTCTTATTTCTCTTCTGACTACTGTTCTAGGAATATTTTGATTCCACGGAATACACTAAAACCTTCATATCCTTCAGCCTTGATTTCCGCATTTCCTTGTAACTTTAAATTTAGGAATACTAAGATCAGATCAGGGTAATAATCTCGGGCGAGCGCAATGCTGACCACATTGCCTCCTAGTGTACCGTTACGGTCTTGAATGAAGTGCTCTAACACACTTCAAGGCCCTGATCTAATATGGATTGTTGCGCCAACGATTATTATTATTATTATTAATACTAAGATACTATTTTTTTCCCTTACAAATTTTTCCTTCCAATCTTATAGCTAACGCTATCAATGCCAGGAATTGTGCTCGTCCGAAATTATTACCCTGATTTGACTCACATACTCACTCCCAGCTGAGTCGACTGGTATCCGACGTCAAATCACGATATAAATCCCATTGCCACCAGTGAGATTTCAACCGTAACCTTCCGTACGGCAGGCTTGTGCTCTAACCACTCAGCAAAATTCTTAGTGTAAGGAAAAATGACGTGAAAATCACTACCTCTATCAACAGGGCTTGATAAAGTCCCTTTTCTTGGAGACTTACCCTGCAACCTCAAAAATACAGTGTCTACTCTCGGGTAATACATCACAATCAAAAACCAAGCTGGTAAATTAGATTCCATTTTCTCTCTTGATAGTTCCATTAATTTGGAAGGTTTTCCAATGCCAATAATTGCCGTAAAAGTCCTGGACAATATGACAACACTTTAACACAAGAAAGTTCTTGATTAAGGGTTGAGTCGTCCATAGATCCCTTCTCTGGGTTAGCAACTATTTTTTTCAAGAAAGAGAAACGATTGACAATTTTGTCCGACGCAGAGTGGACTCATCAGGACTGTCTTACCTCTGAGGTCGGTTAGCCTAAAAAAGTGGAAGTACTTTCTATCCAATTGATCTGGTTAGATATCAAGTGAACGAGAACGAGGCGAAACCTGTAAGTCGTTTTTCTTTTCCCAAAAGAAGCTTCCTATTTTAAATAAGGATTTTTATTGAATTACTGCATATACAGTATTTTGGGAACCATCTGTTTTCTTCGTCAGTACGTTCTTTTCTTTTATATTGCTGCACTCTCAACTTGCGCCCAACTTTAACAGAATTCGGTATAAATATGGTGCCCGAGAAAAGTTTTGTTTTTGTCCTTTTCCTAATAATAGCAAAAGTACAAACAAGACATTCGCAATTATGAATGGAACTCTAGATTAAGCCCAAACTTTTGGATATCCTACAAAACCAATGGTTATACTCAAATTTTCAAAGGAAAGGAAAACGGCATATATACCCCAACGTCAATGGTGTAAAGAGTTCAGGAAGTTCTGAGGGACAAGTACATCGAATGTCATTTATAGAGAGCAGAACAAAAACGGGCCCTGAAACCCTTTGAATTAAAAAAAAGTAAAAGGATAATGTTTAACCAACACAAAAAAAAAACACTCTTTGAAATAAGTAACAATGGAGTAAGTGATCTACTTTACAATAGAATAGGAAACGTTGAACAGGGTAAGTTTGGATAGAAGTCGAAAGTCCTTAATGAAGCCAGTATGGATGTGTTAACAATTTTTTGACAAGAATAGTCGGTCGGAATCAGGGCCTCTTTCCAAAGGATAGAGGAACATTGCTTTTGGAAACGTATATTGAAAATAAAAGTAGCTTTCCTTGCGTTTAGAGGTGATCATTTGCTTATGCCCATGTTCATAATAAATATGTATACAGGACCCTTTTTCAAACCTCGGGAGTATAGAAGACGCCGTAATTCACTTCGATGATACCAGTAAGACTAAGATATAACAATCTCTTTCTTCGTAGTTGGGAAAGAACTGTGCGTGGTGGTACAAGAATTACAAACAGCATGCCAGAAACCCACAACAAATATCGTTGATGAAAAGGTTTTCTATAGCGCTGCATTCCAAAGACGACACTTGGCCTTTCGAAGTTTTCGCCCCAATCAACCGACCGCGTTCTCCAATTGGTAAAATTGTGCAGCGTGTAAAGACCGTGTTTCGTCTAGGGTAAAAACAATGATGAGCTGACGAAATGGGAAGAAACTGTCGTCCACTGAGTCTTCCCAGGGCTTCCCAAATAGTATTTTGCCTTCCAAGTTACCTTTGAATCCTTCTGTCATCGTCATGCAATACATAGTCCGTCGAATTTTCTATAAATGGCGGCTTGTGTCTCGCCATATAAGAAGTGTTATGCCTAATTTATCGCAGGCGGCCTTCCCTCACTGGGCCGAAGATTCTTCTTCTTTTCTCTGAAGACTCGTACTGGTCTAGCCCATTGTCCATGCATCACAGACGTTTTCACACGCACATTTTTATTTTTTTAATTTTGACAGTACGTGGCAGAAGGTCCCTTTTTCTTTTCTCGTTTTGTTGTCACAAAGGTGATTGTAGCCAATACCTCAAACCTATCGGCTTATACGAAATTTTAGACGCTTGTCATTTTGGCGTTTTCTTTATAGTTTGAGCAAAAATTTTCGCTATATTTATTTTTAAGCTAATTTCTTCCCCTGGTTCGTCAAGTGTAACTTTATGTTTCGGGCTATTTTTTGATAGTGGCAGTGCATTTACCTCATTCACATAGACCACCATTTGAGATGTCTTATGAAGCAGTACGAAGTCAACTGACCGCCTTATTCATATCTACCGATTGCCAACATTGCCCCGACTTGACTCATTGTTATTGGAATGAATTTTCAGTTTTGCAGGTGCTCCAAATCTGGGTCAGTCTTCAGTATTTATTTCACTGAAAATATCTGGTCGATTGTCAACTTTCCACGTTGAAATCCTCTGGTATTCGTCGAATATATTTTTTTAAGAAGGGCTTGACCTATGTCTTTATTAGCCTGGGCAGCATTTTGTAACATTTGTTTTGGAGGTTGAGAAGACAGCGGGTAAAATTTAACGGAAAGGTGGAAAATATATTTTGAAGTCGGAAATTGTGAATTGAATGCAAAAAAGGTATTCTTGGGAAGGGAGTGCAACTATAGGACCGAAAAGTAAGGAGTTAAGCCGCTTGAACATGCGGAGATTGACATTAGTGTAGAGAATGAAATGAAGGAAAGTGAATAGACAGAATGATCACAATAAACATAATCCGAGAAAATCTAATTGGCACAAAGCCTCATACGATTCGGGGATATTAAAGAGAACCGTTGAAAGTCCAGAAAAAAAAATTAGTTTTGCTCGGGAAAGAGGCTTCACCGTAATCGTAATTGGACGAGCGGGCACACTAAATACAATCCTCTCCGTGGAAATTTTTTTAAGCCAAGCAGATTTGAATATGCCTCCGTTAAACCAGAACTTAAAAATAAAAATACCATCCCAAGCTCACGGCACAACAATCGTTGTTCAGTCTATGCCTGCCTTAATAAGGAACTTCAAACATCCGTTTCACGTGGAATTCCTTGTCATTGTCTCTAACAGCTTACTGGCATCCTGGCCTACAATATCGCTCTATCCGAGGCAGGATTTACTACGTCTTCTTTATAGATATTGCCCCTACAGACTTCCCGGGGTGGATCATCCACACCTATATACCTACTTTACACGATCAGTTTTTCATCACTTTGGCGTAAGTCAGAATATACAAAATTATGGTTTATGCAGATAATGTTTTCCTAGGATCACATAGCAAAAATGATCTCGAGCAACTTGTCCAAAAATGGAATGATCGCCTCATGCAACACGGTCTCAGATTGAATCTGAATAAAACTGAATTTTCGACGACCGATCCCCATGAAGCAGGCACAATCAGTATCAGCAGCAGTGATCTGTCTAGAACTGAGCGATTTAAATACCTCGATTCAATGCCATCAGCCAATGGAGAGCTGCGTTATGAAATTGCTTCACGTATTAACGCAACCTGGATGAAATGGCGTTCCGCAAACGGTATTCTTTGTGATAGACGTATCAACGAACGTCTCAAATTTAAAATTTACCGCAATGTCGTCCGTCCTGTCGCCCTCTATGGTTATGAGGTTGCACCGATCGTAAAGAAATTGCGAGAGATGCGTCTTCGATGGTATGGTCACGCAATTCGCGCTAACGAGAATTCACTTGCCAAGATTGGTCTGAACATCGAAGTCGATGGTAAAAGACCAAAAGGCAGGCCGAAACAACGATACCTTGATACGTTGGATGGGGATTTAAAAGCCTCGAGATTGCATCCAGATCAGGCATTTGATAGAGCCAAATGGCGAAACCGACAACGACGAGCCGACCCCGCTTGTGAACGGAACAAACAAATCTGGTTGAACTAATACCAAGCTAAGCTTAGTGCAGTTGTTATTGTGTTATTAGTCGAAACATGACTTCTGAATAGTTCGGATGTTTAAATGCATGCGACAAAATTTCTTTTTTCGTCCTGTTTATACTAAAGACAAAAGGTCGCGGTTCAAATCTCACTGGGGGCAGTGAGATTTGTATCGTGATTTGACGTCGGATACCAGTTGACTCAGCTGTGAATGAGTAGCTGAGTCAAATCAGGGTAATAATCTCGGGCAAGCGCAATGCCTCCTGTAGGGTATCCTGTTATGTACCGTTACGATCTTAAATGAAGTGCTCTAACACACTTCAAGGCCCTGATCCAATATGGTTTGTTGCACCAACGATTATTATTATACTAAACACGTCAGTTCATCAGTTTCTCATCAGTCAGTTTTTGATGACTTATGGCAAACTTGTGAAAAACTGATCGTGTAGTGTAGATTATACGAATCAGGTGACCTACTCACATCAGTCTACTGAGTCGGATTTTCTCTACGACTAACACGAATGATATTGTTTTTGTAGCTTGAAATAGGCTCTGTTAACTGCTAACCATAGTACACGCTTTCCTTCATCTTAGCTGTTATCGACTTTGATTTTCGACCCGAGGTAGGAGAAATCTTCAACAGTTTTAAAGGAATAATCGCCTATATCCATTGTTCTCAGTAAACCAGTGCTGCAAGATGTTGCCCTTACTTCTATGAATATACATCTCATGATCTCGCCCCACCACGAAAATAATTTGTACACCTCTAGTTATTCTGCTTCTATGTCTTCAGAAGATAGTACCTCTGGCATTCACCTCAGCATCGCGGATCACTTTTTTAAGACCAGGTTAAACAGAATACATGATAAAGCATACCATGGCCTTAGACCGTTGTTGATAGGGAAAGATCTAGAGAGTGATCCTGCTGCTTCTACCTAACTTTACACTTACTCATTTTGTCGGCTTATTGAACTCTCTCATGGATATGTAAAGTTTGGCTGGTTATACTATCATATGCGGTCTTGAAAGTGATGAAAAGAACGTGCAGCTCACGGCGACATTCCAATGTTTTCCTTCGTCCCCAGCAAAAAGATCTGATCTGTTCTTAATTTTCCTCGAAGTCCACAACAGATTCAAATTCATAGGTGGGCAAGATCGTCGAAATTGCGAGCACTATAATGAACTGGCGGCATTCAAATCGTAGGAATAAGTAACATCATTATTATTATTCTGTTAAGGGAAGGTCGCACCGCGTCCTTGAAGAACTATTGTGCCTCTTTTACTGGTTATAGTGTACCTATTGATCATAGTATCTCAAGCAGGCCTATAACCGTTAGGAACTTTAGTATGTTGCCTACTTCCAGATCTTTCAGCTTTGCATCTGGTATAAACTGTTCTCCCAGATGTCTCGACCTACTTTGCACAAGTACCGGACACTGTTCCAGGACGTGTATAGAGGTTTCGTCCTCCTCTTCACAAAACCTGCAGGCAGTGTCCGTAGATATCCCTAACTTCCCTAGGTGATAGTTCAGCCGACAATGACCAGTGAGATTTCCCACTATGATTCGGAGGTTCTTTTTGGTGAAGTTTAAGCAATCCTTTGTCCGCATGGGTTCGTATCCCCCAATAAGTACCCTGGAATGCTCCATCCCTGGTAGGCCAGCCCAGTATAGTTCTTCATTTCTTAGATTCATAGCCATGAAACCGTTTCCGATTCCACAGAAGGATTCTGGCCCGTGTAAAGGCATCCCTGTCCCCTTCTTGGCCAGTTCGTCCTGCATGGCCTGGAGCCCGAAGTATGCAGACCTTGTTGGACGAGCCGAGTGTATTCAGTTTCTCAAGGCATTCCCATACCAGTTTAGAGTTCACCTGGTTGGACCTAAGTGCTTTGATCGCTGCTTGGCTATCGGTGAGAATAGGTATGTTCTGCCCCCTGTAGTTTCTTTGCAGATTAAAGGAGCCACATTTGTCTATAACACCATTACTCCGCATCATATTAATTCAAAAGTGAGGAATTAATCCTGTTTTTGGTGGAGTTTTGGACTATCATGGAGCAAGTAACACAGAACAATTCGCATTAACCCCCTCCACTTCAGAGGTGACTATTTTTATTAGCACATCCAGTGACTGGAGAGTATGAACTCTGCATCAGGGAGTGCAGAAAGTTCCTTCATGACAAGGCGCAAAAACATCATAAATCTTTTGGTCAAATTCGGCAGCTTTGAGATTAGCTTGATTTCCATTCGAAAGGTATTTTTCAACTAGCGGATAACCCGTTGCTTCTGATATTATTTCATAAACTTTCAAAAATTAGGAGCAACAATAGCCGCCAAGACATATGTTTGGATGGTGATCCTACTACGACCAATCTGTATTATATTCTTCCTTGAACGTACAATATTTATACGCAAGAACAGATCAACGAGCTGAATCATCCATAAATGTTTTTGTACTGATCTGTTTGGCGCAAACTGACTATGACTGGAACATGTGTCGCCAGACATCCGACTGAGAATCGATAATTTGTTGTCGCTAAAAAATGCTTGCGTTCATGCTAAGACAGATTCTTGTTTTCCGGAGATAAGACCCTCGACCATCATAACTAGAATTCAATTTTTGCTTTCTCATCTTGAATTGCAAGAGCAACCAAGTGAATTCATGGAAATGAAAGAGCCCCTTAAGGCACACGGCCATCTTGGGTTCTCTTCGCTACTGAGACCCACAGCAGGAAATTCAGAAAAACATCACTCGCAATTTTACTTTCATGGACTTAATTCCGACTAACCAGACGTTGGGTATCAGGGGAGAAAAAATAGGACACCAATTGCGAAGGAAGAATATGCAATTGTGGAGGCAAAGGGTCACTTTTGCAAGGTTGCCACTGACGCGGTTTTTCGGACCCTCTTGGGAAGATATGGCAAGGGTTAAAGTCAAAACAGAGCCTATCACCAACCAAACAGCTAAAGTGTAAAGTCTCCCACACGAAAAGTTAGTATGAGGTCCGGAAAACTATCAAAAATACTTTCCATTTAAGGTGACATTTTCGCCGGTAATGCAGTGCCCTTAAACCTACACGCACCCAGCAGCGTACACACACTCCCTCATTCCAGCCCGTCGCCTGTGCACATGCATTTCTGACTTTTTCACGCGCGCCGCGCTGAGTTGTGCAACTCCCTTGGTGTGAGTGGTCACACCGTGTCGCCGAGGGACCCCATTCACGGCAGATTGTCAACGGCCCGTCCATCTGCACATTTTCACCATTTCCCTGAACTGAAATCCATGCCACTGGGCCACTGCTTACCTTGCAAACGGCGTCTGCTCCACCTCGTACACTTCGTTGATATCCTGCGGGACCAGCAAGGCCCGGAGACGTTCCTCCTCCACGTCCAGGAGCCCATCTCCGATGGGACGAATTCCGTCGGACAGCATTTGTCGATTTGGCTGTCTCTCCCCGGGCAAAACTATAATCACGATTGCTTGTAACTGAATTTCAAAATACTTCACTGAAAACACTGTTTTCTCGGTAACGAGCGCACTTGCAGTTCCACGGCAGCGACGACGACGTTTTCCGGTCTCACGTCTGCTGCGACACGCTTCGAACCACTCTTCGCTCGGATCTCGATTTATTCCAGTCGAATTTCAAACCGCGGCAGCTCCTCGATCGCGAATTGCACGGAATGGGTCTCAAGGAGAAAGAAACAAGTCATCACACTTCTTGCTCGCAAGGTTTCGCCGCTCAGGCGCCGATTTTTACTATTTTTTCCCGATCGCTTGCTCACTGCTCGCCTGCCGCAGGGCCCATCTTCTGCTGCATACAGCACTTTCCTCGCGGGTTCTCAGTACGTCTGTCGTCCGCACAACTGGTGACTTTCGAACGTTTTGGAGTCGGATCACCACGCCCGCGAACACACTGGACCACTTATCCCTTTCCTGAGGGACGGCCGGGAACTTGGCTCACTCAGGCGAACAAAAAACTGAAACTGGGATGCGAACGTCTGTGCTGCACTTGGAACAACGAACCGTGTGTGCCCGTGCAAACCCTCGACGGCAAATAGCAACGAAATTTTCCACTTGGCTCGGCCGCGGCCAGCTTCCAACTTGCAATTCTGATTTGTGGCTTCTGACTTCTCGCTACGAGCGCGGAATGCACTCAATCTCAAAACTCGACTGCGAAGTGACAACTGGCGAACACTAACTGCTCGACGGTGCTCGATTCCGAGTCCGGGGTCCGATTCGCGAGCTCAAAACTCGTTTTCCGTCCGCTTTTGTGCAAGCTCGAGACGGGCTCCCTGCTGACGTCGCGGCTGGTCGTTATCTCGTTGCCGTCGTTGCTGCTAACTCGTCGTTACTTCTTGTAGAACTTCTTTGTGCCGCCGTTGCTGCTGCTTCACCTCGCGCGGCCGCTCGTATTTTCGATTGAACTTCGATTTTTTCTCGTTATCGTTTCACCCGTTTCCTGACCCTTCACTTCCTTCAGATTTTCTTTTCTGCCATTTCCCATTCGATTCTAACTGGCATGGAGTACAATAGGGTTGCCAAGGTTTCGTGAAGAATGACAATTAACGGGTGTGGATTTCAGCGAATCATGGTAGCGTGGAACGAGTCTGTGGATGAGCTGAATTACTGGAAATAAATTCGAAATCTGAAATAGATTAATCATAATTTTGCAGTGCATATTATAAAGGATACTGACAATGCTAATAATACATAAATCACAAAACTCACATGTTCCCTCATATAACTTTCCCACAATTTTGATGAATTACTAATTAATATAAATGTTAATGGGATGAGTCCGATTGCTTATTTAGAGAACAACTAATGCCTCCACTATTGGTATTTCGTAATAAAATGCTGTTCAAATATCGAAATTTCGAATTAACAACGAGTATTATGTAACTGTTTAGCTCGGCGGACGATTATAATAGAAAGAAAACGAAATTGTTTTCCGTAAGGGAAATAAATTGTTCAAATAATTGAAAACCTATTGACCATACATTACAAATATTCAACATCAACTTTATTCTTATGTAGTCCCAGCCAAAACTTTCTAATACTCAAAGTCCTTTTGTATATACATTGTAATTCGCTTATAACGCATCTCAAAAATTAAAACGTTATAACGAACAGTATCGATTATGCTTTCGGTTAAATTTACATAATTGGGCAAGTTCCCCGACGAACTCGCCGTGACGGCCAAACGAAACTGTTTTCGGACGAGCAAAGAGCTTTCAGGGCTGGGCTGGGGTTAGGTTTAGTCAACCGACTAGGATGTGCGAATGGAAAACGAATGCGAAAGGGAAAGAACTGAAGCAACAGCCCAGGGACCATCCACCCTGCACTATAAAAAAATGCCAACAGGGCTCCTAGCCGAGGGCTGTATAGCCAAAGGGGAGCTTCGTTTCAATGAAGACCCTGACCCTGAAAGCCGTGCTATACAGAGGTCCCCAAAAAGCAAAATGTTAAGAACTGAAAGCTAGTCTAGAAGCGGAAGTCCGCTAGAGTCTTGCTCGCCAGTATTTATGGTCATATTCCGAATAAGACTGCAAAGAATAAAGAGACCAGTACTGTCGACGAACAGGATGACAAGCTCCCCTCAATACCATTGTCGAGGAATACAGCAACAAACGCTTGGATTTATTCCTGCATTGAATCGTCCTAGGTAGCCCTCGTGTACCACGTAATATAAGGTAAAGTTCTCTACCATCCTCCTATTACTTGCATCTGGTTGCCGATAAGCACAAACTCGCCCAATCCCTGCATCTTACAAACCATAAGATCCCCATAGACGACTGCGCGATGATTAAAGAAGAGGAACTCCCGGCGAATGGCCAATCTTATCCACCCTGCAAAAATGCAGAGTACTTGGAGGCACTGGAAGCGACTGACTACAAAATATGATTCGGATCAGGGATACTAATATGAAAATATTCCGCTACGTGAAACCGGCCTCCGGCCTTGACCCGGTCGACGCCGCCAGCGAGCTCTTGATGGAAATAAATATCAATTGTTGGATGGGGACCAACAATTCCCCTGCGTAAGCAAACCATGTTGAGGCTAGCACAGATAAATTTGCAGCACTAGAATTGCGCTTCAGCCAACTAGTTATCTTCCTCCGGGAAGAAGATATCGACATTACATTGGAATGGAGGCCGAATCATCAGCGGAGTCCAAAGCAAATAATACAATTTATTCCAAAACACTATTGATACTGATCGGGGCAGATCTAGATCATTCGTCCCTGCCATT
This sequence comes from Hermetia illucens, assembly GCF_905115235.1. Taxonomy (NCBI): domain Eukaryota; kingdom Metazoa; phylum Arthropoda; class Insecta; order Diptera; family Stratiomyidae; genus Hermetia; species Hermetia illucens. The sequence goes on along the minus strand of NC_051853.1, from coordinate 59,286,607 downwards.
AAGAGTGTGGATGCCTTTCTGTGTCCGCACTTAAACTCCAGCGACCTAACGCTGCTTAAATTTTAGCAAGCAGGAGTGGAGAACGTGTATGTCTCCTCGACTTTCATGGCTCAAATCCGATTAGCTCAGCTAGGGTAGGTGAATGCATTTACACGTAGACTGTTGGTATCCCGCAGCGGTACACCGTCGCACTACCAACTAAACAGCTTCATGTCGTCAGAGAACTAGCCTGGAATAGTTTGTCATATTACTTCAGGCTAGCGCTCTGGTTCCCTCGACTTATGGAGCATTCAAGTCAGCGAATTCCTCTCTCCACCGGGAGGGGTGGGGAGGAAAGGAACTGGAGGAAGGAACCTGCCATTTGCCCAGTCCACCTTTCGAAATCTATATTCTTCGCAACAAGAAAAAACCGAATATAATAAGTAATATAACTTGTTCTGTCTGCACTCCTCAGCGTCTTTATGATAATGTTATCTGGAAATAAAGTGGTTGACGAATCCCATCCAACCTTCCACAAGAAAAGAGTGTGCGGTGGGCGTCGTTCGCAACTCCATTGCAAAATACAAAGTCAGGAGATCGTGCCTTGCCAATCTTGTGCAGGTAAGACTGAAAATTACCATATCCTCTTAGAAGCTGAGTAAGAAAGTAGTCAGTATCACCATGCTTTCGATTCAGCCACGCGCACAAGTCGCCAATGATCTATTCAGTCCATCTGCGTCGTTTCTCGCTTTGCCGAGAGAGTTCCTACTCATTGAGTATACGTTACCGTTCTTCACGAACAACCACCTCGCTTGATTCTTCTCCCTTGCGCTTGTACATGGCTTTACGCTCCTTAACAAGAAAAGCAACAGGAATCCCTCCCGCGATCACGGCCAATTCAGAGAGAGTCCGATAGGCAGGCATCACTCTCAAAGCTACCTTTATATTTGCGCAAGGCGCTTATGATACACTTTCTTGATAAGAGTATTAGCCCATACCTCCGCGCCGTAGAGCAGAACATTGTGCTCTGACCTTCTAGAATCTCAGAGACAAGGAGGCGGTTTCTCAAATAATCACCCAATATCCGTAAGAGATATCCCGGCACGTGGAATGAATTGTCTTGTACGCCTACAATGTCTTTTCGTCTTACGAAATTAAGGTAATTGCTGACACCAAGCGTCAAGAGAAGAACCACTCATCGAGGTAGACGGCTCTGTACTTCTACTTGATGAACCACTTCCACGGCTTGCTGGCAGGAATAGTGCCCGTACAAAACTGTTCATGAATTTAACAGGGTTTCCACAGAATTTCGAATTTCCGGGTTACCAGTTTATAACCGAGCCCCCACGGATCCCCATTCACCCCATCGACTGGATCCTGCCACAAGCGAGCTTTCTTTTTGTTTATCACACTGCGGAGTCTCCTTTGGCTGATCTGTACTTTGCTATTGTGCTGCATGTCTCCTTCCGGTCGTTTGAACGTTGTGTCGTTAGGATGCGAATCATCTCAAGCGCGTTCTAGCTTTTTCCAAATCTGAGACCAGACACCGCCCCAAGTTCGCAGTATGTGTAACGCTCTCACGTTGTTAAGAAGTTTTCTCACGAATTGCTGGGCAATTTTCACCACAGTGAGTTTTAGGCCTGAAGAATTCTCAGAGGTGATTTCAATTCGGGCATTGGTTACCTCTGAGAGTTTTGTCAAGTTATCAAGAACAATCTCTCCGATGCTCCCAATGGTAACATTGGCACCATAGAGGAACTGGTATCAAAAGTCGAGGCTTTAGAGTCCCGTGCCCTGCAAAATACAGTAAAAAGGCAGGAATGTCTACAATATCTGGCACAGGCACAAATACTGGCAGCCACATAAGGACTGCCTGAAGTGATGCAAGTCCATCAGGACTGCCAAGAAGAGGTTCTGACTGGGTTAATACCAGAACATCGAAAGCATCAGTGGATTTGCAATACTCAGTAAGATTCTGGCCAAAGAACTTAGGAAACTATCCCACCAAGATATTTTTGGGGCGGCTTCTTCAGTGTAAAATATCTGGATGTGATCCTGAATCCTAAGTTAAAGAAGAGGCTAAATATAGAACTGAGGGTTAAGAAAGCTTGTATAGCCTTCTACACACTTCTACCTTTTTGACCAGACGTTAGACATTTTGAACAGCCTGTCAGAATATTGATGAACACTGGGGCGTCAACAAAAGCGTTCTGTCGCCCCGTACCGAAGTCGCACCATCAAATTTAGGTAACAGCGGAAACATGAAGCGGATTGACGAACCTAAGAAACTGCAACCTCTTATTGCAGTTGCGAGTGGGTACGATATTGAGACGTTTGAGCTTCGATGCCACGCAAAAATTATTATTTTGATACCGTAACATGCAGATATGGACTGCTCTTCCAAACACAAATGATTACTCCTCGCCATCAATGTAATCAAGGGGGGTAATACGTTGGGCTTAACTGTCTGCCTGTGTAATTGTCCACTGTGTTTCTACAGAGTTGGTAATCCCACTTTTTCAAAAATCCTTGAAATTTGAGATCTTTCCAAGGAAGTGAAATAAGGGAATGATAGATGTTAAAAGGTCTCAAAAAAGGCATCGGTCCGAAGTGCCTAAGTGTCCTAAGTGTCTCCTGCCATCGCTGAAATTATCTTGGAATGTAATAAAGATCACCTTGAAAGCCTGATCGATAGAGAGCAGACTGGTTTCCACTATGGATGCGCTAGTCACATTAACACCTTGCGGAACATTATAGTCCCAGACTTGAGGAAAGGGCAGCGAATCCATTGCAGCTTACGCCATGCAATTGAAGAGTGAATCGCCCTAGAGACATGTGGCTTTTCGAGAAAACTGGAAGAGATTTAAAACGCATTTCGGCAAGCCGAAAGCTATGGCGCGTATCTTATCTTTCCCATATGCAACTCTAATTACATAATATGAACAATCTAAGGATCCAACGAAGGATTCTAAAATGGCGTAGTCAAGGACAATGCGGGATATAGACTAATTGGAACGAAAGGTTGGCTAATTTTAGTTAACGCAACATTGACGTGTTTATTTAAAGCAAGCGACGAGATAAAACTTTTTACAATAGACCAAGGCGATGTAGCCCTACGAAAAGAAAAAAGCAACGTAATTGATGAAATTCTTCAGGTATCTGACATCTAGCTAGTCGCATACACAATCACCTAATATACCATAGTAGTAATATTGCCATGAGAAGTTGTACTGAGTCCTAAAAGAACTATTGTGTCCCTTTAGTGGTTATAGTATACCTATAAACTATAGTATGTCATTTAAACCTATAACCGACAGAAGCCTTATTATGTTCCCTATTTCGGAGTGTTTAAACTTGGCATCTGATTTTAGGTATTCGTACTTTGGACAAGTGCCGGACACTGTCCCAGAACATGTGTGGAGGTTTCATCACCTTTCTCACAAAATTTACAGAGAGTGTCCGTAGATTTCGCTAACTTCCCCAGGTGATAGTTTAACCTGAAGTGATCAGTTGACATATCCACTATGATCCGGAAGCTCGAGGTTTAAACAATCTTTTGAGCATAAAACCCCATGAGCACCCGGGATTGCTCCACTACTGATAAGTTCATTCAGTAAAGTTCCCTCAGCCGTTCCTCTTTCTTTTTCAATGTCGTGGCCATGGACCCATTTCCGACTCCACAGAATGGCTCTAGCCCTCACAGTGGAATCGCTGTTCTTTTCTGGGCAGCTCGTACGCTGGATCATTGCCTTCTAACCCAATGTGGCCTAGAACCCAGAGTATCAAAACCTTATTCAACGAGGCAAGCGTGTTTAGTTTGTCAAGGAATTCCCATACCAGTTTAGAATTTACCTGGTAGAACCTAAGTGCCTTAATAGCTGCTTGGTTGTCGGTTAAAATAGCAATGTTTTGCCCCCTGTAGTTCCTTTCGAGGTCGAAAGAAGGATTTCTAGGGATGCCACTGGCCAATTTCTCATTGATCCACTGATGCACACGCAAGCCAGTCTTTAAAGTTTGTATAATTCCCTGGGTGTTTTGAGTTTCGTTCTGGCTGCCCAAATTATCGCCCCATAGGTTCAAATCTCACTGGTGGCAGTGGGATTTGTATCGTGATTTGACGTCGGATACCAGTTGAATGAGTACCTTAGTCAAATCAGGGTAATAATCTCGGGCGAGCGCAGTGCTGATAATATTACCTACTACAGGGTACTGTAATCCTGTAGTAAACCGTTACGGTCTTGAATGAAGTACTATAACGCACTTCAAGGCCTTGATTCAATATGGATTGTTGTGCCAACGATTATTATTATAAGTAATCATTGGTCTAACTATTGCAATGTATATCCAGTGCAGCATTTTTGGGATGCATGACCATTTTTTCCCTGCTATGGACTTGCAAGTCATCCGGTATATGTTTTCAACATGTATAGTGTGATTCCCAAATATTTGACCTCTGTTACTCATTTCACTTCCATGACATGTAATTTAACGGCTCTCGGGTGAATGGTTCTATATTGACCATGGCTTGATTTATGCGTAGCCTCGCCTTCCTACACGAGTTACTAGTGATTTGGAGTCCGGTTTAGGTTCTGTCAGATATGGTATCCTCATATTTGCCCCTACAGATTAAAACAATATCATCAGCATAACCCTGAACCTGTATTTCAGTGTTTGTTAGTTCTCCTAGGAGTTCATCAACTACCATACTCCACAATAATGATAATAATACCCCACCTTATGAACAACCTTGAGTAATGATCATTACAACAGAATTTGTACCTGTCGGCACTTCTATTTGGCTAGCCTCTAAAATTCTGCCCATTCAGAAGGCAAAGTGTCTCCCACTCTATTGCGAATTAGGGCATCTTGTATTTCTGTATTAGATGTGTTATCAAATGTTCCTTCGATGTCCAAAAACACACGCAGTGCTATTTCCTTTGGCATCCCATAGTACATCCGTCAGCCGAATCAGGGCAGTTTCGGTTGAGCGACCTGCCTGGTAAGCGTGCTGACGGTGGAAAGGATCCTTCTTACCCGGTTTCTAAATAAAGACTACTCTTGCCCGTTTCTATGCCTATGGTTATATCTCGAGGCTATGATGCCCCTCACCACTCTTAGAAGGGATCTTAAGATGATTTTATGGCCTCTCTGGAGTGGTGCTGGGAAAATGCCATCTATTCTGTGTGATTTCAGTGGTTTAAAGGTTCCCACTGTCCACCTTACACTAGCTCCCGAGCATACCTCTTTCGATAATATTCAATTCATCTTTTCCCCCTTTTGCCCGTTGTTGAGGTGTCAGGCAAAATGCTATTGCCTTACGACGTAGGCACCCCGGAAAGAATCCTATGAAGCTGTTTTGTTTTACTTACCTGATCGTGTTGCTGTACGTCGTCAGTGATCTTTCGTACCTCTGCCATTCCCCGACTTGTTTCGCCTGTTGAGGAGTTTTCACACCTCCTTTCGCATTTTTCGACAGCTGGCTACATAAGCGTCAATAACGACTTTGTTGAAGCCTTCCATCACTATTTGTAGGTCTATTTCGCTCCTGATGTCACCGCTCACCTGCAGATGAGCCATGTTGTCACTCAGGTATCTTGTGTAGGAGTCCCAGTCTGTTCTCCTGGAATTCTTTATTATTCTATTTACTTCCGAGTTTCCCCTCAATGTGACCAAGCCACTCATCAGAGTGTTCCCTAGAGTTATGTCTAGTACATCTTGCCTAGTGATGGTTACGAATGCTGAAGTGTTCCCTACGTTTTGTACTTCTAACTTATTACTGAGGATGAATTCCAAAAGACTACCTTCCTCTTCAATTAATGTTTCTGCTTCCTCAGACCCCATGGTGAGCGTTGGCATCACAACCGGGAAGAATTGGGTGTCGTCTCCTGGAAAGCGTCCTGATGCCACGACTTCCTCCCGAGTTCTTCCCCCGGCCTTAATAGATCATAGGTTTTAGATCCTAGGCGTGAGCTGTTGAAACTAAATTTCTAACTCTGCATACTAATACATTTATTTTTCTATTTACGTCTGCCTTTGGTTATCACTCTTTACTTATATCTGATCCACCTCTGTTTTTTCTATCGTTTAATTGAGGGTCTGGTCACTTTCCATTAAAGCCCTTCAAAGACTTCTAAGGAAAAAAGAACAACCTCACATCAGTGGAAATGGTTTGTTCAATGCCATTCAATCGGTTATAGAGAACTTACATAAAAATCCTGTTTTCATTGCCGTAGCTCATGGCTTTAGGGGATGAGTGATGATACACTAATTGCTAAACGTACAAAGATCTGTTCTCCATAAATAACTTAGTCCCAAGGTACATTTGAAATGATACAAAATAAATTCAATCTTCGATCGAAAACGTGAAGGACAAGTGCTAATGAAATATTTTCGCCTGTTCTGGAGATTGTTTCATTACCAAATCTGTTGATTCTCCTTACTTGAAGCACCTGAGATCATGAATCTCTTCTAAAAGAATGTTTGGCGCAATATAGGAAATTTACTCGAATGAATGAAACGTTCTATAAAATCATTTACCCAATTCGAATAAATATCTTTCCAGATGAATAACATAATCTCTATCGAGTAAGTCCTTGTGAAACTCACGTACGACTCGGAATCACCTAATGAATTAGCGTGTTTATCGATTTAACCTTCGCGCAATTGCTTTATCGTTTCCCAAGAACCACCAGAGCGAAAACAAATAATCATTTATGTCCGCATCCTCTGGAGAGTATTCACTTCACTTCCAAATAGCCCATCCATCCGCAAGATTGCTCCATCGATTCCCAATAAAGATTTCCCAATCAAATGAATGGACCAACGATATCATCATCGCCATGATCCTCGGCAACGGACCAGCGTCCAATAAACCTTCAACTCGAAGAACTAAAATTGAAATCGCCAAAAGTTTATTTATAACTACAGAAATTCCAAAGTTAGTACGCACTTTTTGGTATGCCAACAATTTCTAAAATGTTGATCATTCCACATTTAGCCGTTTCCTCTGCATCTAATTTAAGTGTCCATTTGCCTGGCATGGCGCACGATAGCCCACTCCCTTCGCCCTCGTTCGATAGTTCTTTTGCTTGGAGGATTTCTCATGCGAACATCTTGGCTGCGACCATATTGGAATAGCGCGAAATTTTGGCCTCACTTAAGAAGTCGAGAGCCTGCGGATGGGAAGCATCGAGATCCGTCGCTTTCAGATTACGCAATCCGTCAGCACTAGTGCATTCTTGCATTCCGATTTCTACTCTCGTCGAAATTGAAATTGATTGAGTCTGACTCGGTAGCTAAATCGGAAAGATATGTTTGAATAGTGCGTGGTATCTGGGGGCGTATTTGTGGTATCGAACTTTTACATGTAGGTATCGTTATACTAGAATGCAGAGAAAACCTTATTACTTTACTTCTACTTTGGAGACAGGTTGAAGGGTCTAACAACAACACTCTGCATCTCCTTCGAGGCTGATCAATTAGGCACGCTCATTGGCCCTTTTCTCTGGGTGTTGACAAAAGTCCGCTACCCTTGCTACCCTCTTTTATGATATAATTGCGACCAATTTGAAGTGAGATTGTTCACTGCAGCCTATAGTGCATATTTTATAAAAAAAGTGATCCTTCTTTGGCGAACATATTCTAACCTTTTCGGGGCGCCATAATCTTTTAACGGGGGATAATCGCCAGAGTTCTTCCACGCTGCCAGAAAGGGAGAGCCTCTTCTTCCTCCCATATTCCCTCTTTATCCCCTCCCTCTCCAGGAGTCAAACTTTGCCATGATGATATCAAAATGCCCCGCATCTGAAACGCCATTACGCCGCCGCAACTATTCAGTGGGGTTATAGACAGGGGACCATCCCCTTTCTCCTACGAACCCTCCCCCTCGTCTCTATCCCACGGGATGGAGTTGAACATTCAAATTTTGCTATGATGATTCCAAAAAAAAAACACTTTGTGGGGCCATACCTTTTTAGGAGAAAGTGACTGCCCGAGTTTTCATCACGGTTCAAGAGGGCGAACCTTACCCTTCCCTTGTGTGAACTTTCCACCAACCCCCCCATACTTGGTTGAGTTGGTTCGAGAAATTTAAAGCAAGATAAAAGTAACATAATTTAGCGGGCGAGTAAGGTATTTATTTATATCGAAGCAAGAAACAAGTCGGGAAACCGGAAGCTAGACGCTTCAGGTATGAAAGGTTTTGTGTATTTCTTTTATAAAGAGATTTGAGTGTGCATTTGTCCCATTAGCATGTAGCACGTAAAATATGCATATATTATGAGAAAATAGCAACTTTCAAGTGATATTGACATTCATAGTCTTGAATTTTCAGAGGAGCGACAGATTTGACCTAGTATAACTTTGTTAGTAATAGTGCGATTTTCACCAAATTTGGCAGAATCATGATCTATACTGTAGCCTACATTGCGTGTGTTTGTGTTTGTGATTCTAGGGTGAACTTAAGGGGAGTTTTCCTGTCAATTACTAGAAATTATAGTAATATACTATTATTAAGTTTATTTGAACAGGTATCGATATGGAGGGTATTTCGGAACCTAGGCACCATATAGTGGCAGCCCCCTGATTTTTTCCAGATTTTTCGGCTGGGTAGTTCCTGAGAATGGGTTCGTTAAAAAAATGACCACTTTCAACCCCCCGCACTCCCCACCTTTTCAACAAAAGTCAAAACTAAGAGCGGCTTCGAAAAGTGCTAATCGAGACCTTTAATTTGATACCCCACATGACTATATTTGATGAAAAAAAAATTTACACCCCCCTTTCGCATGTATGGGCACCCCCCCTTAAATTCGACGTAAAAGGATGTAACTCACTATATGCGTGAGCGTTCACAGTTCTCACCTTTCTACCAAATTTGGTGTCAATCGCTATAACCGTCTCCGAGAAAAATGCTTGTGACGGACAGACAGACAGACAGACAGCAAACCGATTTTAATAAGGCTTTGTGTTTACACAAAACCTTAAAAACTGACGCGCTATGCTCCAGCAAGGGGTGACTGACAACCACATATATACATATAAGAAAAAAACTGCTCATAATTTTACATTACATTACTAATCGCAGAGTTCTGTCTACGGCCCGGAGTCATTCCTTCTAAAGGTTTAAACTACCATCCATGTTTGCATGCCACATCACACGGACTTAATCTATCAAATCCAATGTATCCTTTGTAAAATCTTCATGAACTTTACTTTCCTTCTGCGGTTGCAAAGTGTGCAAACTTTTCGCAGAATAGTTTCTATCAAGTTAAACGAATTCGTCAGAGTAGGTATATGGAAATACCTAAATGATCACTATTGGAAAAGTTTCGAACAATCTGCCTACGTTCATTTTTCGGAATTTCAGATAAACGTCGTACGACTGTGAGACTTTGTACTGTCTGGAAATTTATCTAATCTTGCGAGTTTTTCGGAAGTTTGTGTTACTTTCTAACTGACTTAAAACAAGATACTTTATGGTCTCCCAGCTAGAGGGGAAGATCCCATCCCGTAGATAAAATCCAGATTCAGCACCACGTTGTGGTATTGCGTGGTGTTCTCTACCGGATCACGACAAAGTGATGACAATCGTCTTTTTGTTCCTCTTCATCAATGACATCGACTCAAAGAAGGTAGGCAGGAGGAATGTTCTATGATAATTCTTAAGTAGACCGAAGAAAATGATCATAAGGAGAAGCTCCGGACCGGAATTATGCAGGCTACCCTCCAATTTCAAAATTAGTTGAATTTCGTTACGTCTCTAATTTCTGCGCTTCAACTTTCCTCAGGACTTCTCGAGATGCCTGCACTCCTCTTCTTCTGATTTGCTCCAAGTGCTCTTGGAGCAACCGACCCATCAGCCATCTTGGTAGAGTGGGATCCAGTGCATACGTAGCTATCAATGTAATTGTCACCCCTCCTTATTGTGGGACTGAGTTTGTTTGTATTCATCTTCACCTTACTTGCCTCTCTTTCCAAATCCAGAGTCATTTAGTCGAGACCCATGACCCGGTGGGAGAGCAAATAGATGTCATCAACATAGTCGAAGTGTTTGAGAAAGGACGTCATAATCCATTGAATTCATCCACAGGGCACCAAGAAGAATGTCAGCACCGTAACTTTCTCTAAAATTTGACCTTGGGTTATCACATGACATTTTGCACCATCATATGTCACTCTGATAATATTAGGTTGTTGCACATGAAATGACCGATTTGGTACCAAAATTTGAAACGACTGTAAAGCTTACAAAAATTTATTTAATTAATCAAAATAGGCGCCAGTCGATTCAAAACACTTCTCTCAGCGAGATACAAGAGCATGTATGCCAGTTTCGTAGAAGTCCAATTTTCAGGGGTTGATAAACTCGTCGAAGGCAATTTTGATGACCTCTTCATTCCTAAATGGTTATTCCGCCAAAAATGATTCAAATGCTTAGAAAGTGAATATGGTGGATAAGGCAGAGTCTCATACTGCAATTCGTTCAACTTTTGAACCGTTGCTTTGGATTCATGAGGTCGTGCATTGTCGTGAAGGAGTATTACTTCATCTCCGTTGACAAATCTCGGCCGTTGAATACTCAATTTTTGGTGCATTTCTTCGAGTTGGGCACAGTATTTCTGTGCATTTATCGTTTCTCTAGGTGCCAAAAATGAGTAGTGGATAACGCCAGCTGTAGACCACCAAACAGTCACCATTACCTTCTTCGGATGGAAGTTTGGTTTCGGCATATGCCTCGGTGGCTCATCAGCATCTAGCCATTGTGTTGATCGGCTACGATTGTCGTATAAAATGCACTTTTCATCACATGTCACTATTCTGTGCAAAAAGGGATTGCTTCTGTTGCGGGAGAGTAAAGAACTGCAAATTTCCATTCGAAGCGTGATGTTTTGCTCCGTAAGGTCTTACGAAACCCATTTGTAGAGCTTTTTCACCTTTCCAAGTTGTTGCAAGTGCCGAAAAACTGTCGAATAGTGTATGCCCAGTTTCTCTGCAATGTCTCTCACAGACTGACGTGCGTTCGATTCGACTAGCAAACGCAGCTCGCTGTTATTAATCGATGGTCTTGGATGTCCACGTGCCTCACTTTGATGGTTTACGTTACCTCACCGGAATTTTTCGAACCACCGCCGTGTAGTTCGTTCACTTACCGTATCAGCTCCAAATGCGCTGTTAATGTTCCTGGTCGCCTCCGCTACTTTATGACCTAGTTTGAACTCATACAGAAAAAGTATACGTTCTTGACTCTTTTCCATCCTTTTTTCCTTTTGATTCACTGTTATCACAACGATGGCCAAAACTGAAATGACTTCTTGATTAAATGTATCCGACACCAACGCGCCAACTAGTGGTCGTTTGATACAGCAAAATCGCAACTAACTTCACTTGATTGCCAAATCAGCCATTTCATATGCAACAACCTAATAGTTATTAATTGCTCCGGAATGTCCCTCCTACGTGGAGTACTCCAGATACACTCCCTGTTCACGCTGTCGAAAGATTTCTCGAAATCGATGAAAAGCAGGTGCAGCGAAGATCTAAATTCCGCGCACTTTTCCAAAATAATCAGTAGTGTGTTGATGTGGTCAATGCAAAAGGATCCGGAGCGAAAACCAGCCTGCTCTCGGTCAATATGGCTTTCGAGATGTTCACTGATGCGTTTCAGAATTAATTTAGTTATTATCTTCGCGGCAGTAAGCAGCACACAGATACACCTCCAATTGTCACACTCAAAACGAATACCGTTCTTTGAAATCTTAAAGATCATCCCCTTCTTCCACTCTCTGGAAAAAGCCTTGAATTCCCAGAATTTCGGCACGAATAAAAGTAGCCAATCTGCAGTAACTGCGAGTGCACAACGGCTTTATTTAATTTGAGTTCATCGATGGCTGAGATAATTTCTCTTCTGCTTGGAAGAACTGTCCTTATCCGCACATTATTCCGTGACTAGTCATTTCATCCACATAAGGAGGAACTTTACCGGATATGATACTGTCAAGAAACGTGGTGAAGTGTTCCTTCCACCTACTCCGCGGCTCGCCATCGTAGATGAGAAGTCGACCGTTAACGTCCTTGACAGGACTATGGGAAGATTTCTGACCATATGCAAGTTCTTCCGTGATTCGCTATACATTTCTGAAATCATTACGGAATTTTCCGTTTCCCTGAGTAGCACAATAACAAATTCCCCTTTATCATGGCGCATTCTTCCCGAGATTTAGTGCGATATGGGAGTTCGAGCGCGTCACGTCCCCTATTACTTGCAGCGGTCAATAAGACCTTTAATACCTTTCGCTCATCGAACCGCTTCCATAATTCTGCAGTCACCCAGATGTTATGACATCCTTTCGGAACGTGGTCAACGGACTGTGTGGCATCCGAGAAAAGAGCATTTTCGATGACAGATTATTCACTGTGTCTGCCTTCTGATAAATAATATAGCTGTAGAGCGACAGCTGCATCATACAAACGGTCGATATTGAACTTGGTGGGTGGCAATTCTCCAATCTTACAAAATGTGACAGAAGAAATACGCCAGCAAAAGTAAGCGATCGTCAAATGGCGATCACTTTCGAGGTCAATGTCAATGCTTCTCTTGTTATGCACATCCAGCAGACAATCCCTAAATCGACTGCTGATGGCAAAGTGGACAATCTAATTGCTCGTGCGGTGTCGGTCACCTGAAACCCAACTGCTTTAGAAAACTACATACATCCCACCATTTTCATTACGGTCGTCAAGACCGTGCTTCCCTATCACATATCCGAGCAAAGTGTTGTTAGAGCGCATCTTTGAATTCACGATCAAAATGTCACCTTTGGGAGCTCTCTCCTGAACTGCGTGTAATTTTTTGTAGAAAGCATCCCTCTCCACTGCATCCATGGCACTATACCATTATGATTCTCCTTAACCTGAACCGGAATTTTGCAGTCAGAATCCTGTTAAAACCCGGTTCCCAGGTCAAGATAGCGCATTTTGAGGTAGCCGTCAGAAACAACTCGACACCGGATTCCCGTCTGCTACCACTTGGCTTTCCAGAGTACAGAGGCACATGGCCGCAAGAAGGAGAGGAGTACTTTCCAGAGTCCCACTGTCTTACTTCGCTTCGGCCCAGGATGTCTACCTTATATCGTTGGAAACTAACTTGATTTGGAGGAAGCGAGCATTCTGGGGACCCTCGCTGCCGTTGTCAAGGAGCCGGCCCAGATTCCAGAAACCAACCGTGAGGTCAGCCTCTATCGCGTCTTTGTTGACGTTCCGGTAGCAATAAAGTTTCAAAATTTGCAAGTCGGTTGCGTAAAAATTTCTACCACTTACGACAGGGGAGCCTTTGAGTGTATTCTTAGGCTCCAACTCACAGGGTGCATCTCATACCTTTTGAAGGTATTGTTTTTTAGAAGTTTGTGTTAGGGTCCATGTTTCACATCCTTGACATAGCAAGGGTCTTATGATCGTTTTATATACTCGGAGCTATGTTTTCCTAGGTATGCAGCTGGCTTTTAAAATCCGCAGGAACGAGTAGAAGGCTCTGTTTGCGAGCTTCATTCCGCGACTATATAAAGTTGTGTACATTTTTCAAATTGTACGCGTCAATTATTATATTTTATCTGGTGGGCGTCATTTTTCTCGTTTGCGTCATAATTTTCGTATTGTTTTCGTTAATTTGTAGACAAACTTCATTTGCTGTTTGGTCGACATTTATAAACATCATATATTTATGATATATAATGTTCATATCGTCCGCATATACAAGGATTTGTAAGGACTTTTAGAAAACGTGCCTTTTGTACAGGCAACTTTTATATAACCTACTGTAATGCTAAAGTGTCAGACCGTCTCCTTGTTTTAGTCCGACGTTTATCTCAAATGCATCTGTCAAGCTGTGACTGTTTTGGGCCGCACTGTTGTGTGAGACATTGTCATGCTACCTTTGGCAGATTTGCTGGAATTCCCATGCCAAACATTACTTTATACAAACCATACCGGTCAATAGTGTCATATGCCTAATAGAAGTCAACGAATATTTGACGGACGTCGCATATGATGACAAGTTCTTCTTTGTGGATAGGACATATTACACTTTTTGACCACCCTTGCTGAACCTGTTTTTGGTCCCAAATGGAGAGAACCACATTATCGATAGATATCATAGTCGGTAAAGCCGCCTATGACAGTATAGCCAGGGTAAAACGGAAGAATTCGGTACCCCAACGAAATTAATGAGACTGACTAGGCTGACCCTGACCAATGTGCGAGGCCATATGAAAGCAGGAGGATCACTCTCGAGACCATTCAACATCAACAACGGTCTCAGATAAGGGGATGCCCTATCATGCGTCCTCTTCTACCTGGCCCTGGTAAAAAGGTATTCGCGATGCCGATGTAAATGCGAGATCCTCTTCAAGTCCACCCAACTACTGGCCTACGCTGATGATATCGACATCATGGGAAGAACAACCCGAGATGTACAGTCTATCTTCATCCAGATCGAGCAGGCGGCACGAGGTCTTGGGCTGCACGTTAATGAAGGCAAGACGAAGTACATAGTGGAAACGTCAGCCCCAAAATCAAAAGAATGAACAACATCGAATCGCACTGGTCAAACGAAAACAATGAAGGTAGGAGACTACTACTGTTGAAAATTGCTCCTATCTAGGGTCGAAAATCACAACCGATAAAAGCTATGACGATGAATTCTGCGCACGGTGGTTGGCTACCAACAGAACCTATTTCAGCTTACAAAAACTGTTTCGCTCAAAACGTCTCACCATAGGATCAAAGCTCTTACTCTCGGAGACTTGGGCTCTTAGCAAGAAAAATTGTGAACTGCTGCGTTAGAGAGAAGAATGCTCCGAAGAATTTTTGGTCCCCTACATGAGGATGGACGATTCCGTAGCCTACATAACAATGAAATCCATGACCGTCAAGTTGTGGATAAAATCCGGCTCAACAGGTTGCGCTGGGTGGCACTTAATCCGTATGGATGAAGATGATCCAGCCCGAAAAGTCTATAAGGGCAGTATCTATAGTAGAAAAAGAAGACGAGGCAGACCCTACCTGAGATGGAACGATGACGTGAGCCAGAACTCCAGACAGCTTTTAGGGGTATTGAATTGGTGGACCTCGGCGCAAAACCGGAATGTCAGGAGTTTCTTATTAGATCAGCCCTAGACCGGATACCGCTTGTTGCGCCGTTGATGATAATTTACTCAGAATCTTAAAAAGAAGAAATCCATTGTGCAAAATAGCTATGGACTCATGAGCGACAAAATCAATTCCCTTAACTTTCTTCATCCTCAAATCGATCTACACCATCCCTACTTGCAGACATTCTATTCCCAACAAATGAATGACACAAACATAGCGTGGCGGCTCCTCGATGGTGCGAAGACTGTTGTTGATATTATTATTAGAATGGTGCCGGTCTTCAAATTGCATTTCGTTTCTCACTTTGTTTAAAAGGAGCAACGTATGCTGCATATTTACATGCAGCGTGCACGCAAGATGCATCTTTTCATACACATGTGGCGATAAATTTAACGTTGATTTTAAGACTACGATTTTTATTGCACTTCTAACAGAAGGTGGCGGAGGTAGCTCAGGATGTTTACAGCCCCTTCAAGTATATAAGATCTCTCCTATTTGTTTGTGTTTCAGATGGTCCCTTATGGGTTAGGCAGTTTAAAATGTCTTTATTTTTGATAATATAAAAGCATTAAAATCAGCAACTGTAATTTTCTACTCATATCGTTTAGTGTGCATCTACGGGGAGTTTCTTACTCTTTTACAGATTTTCCATTCCTTCGACTTCCTCATTTGCATCACGCAAAAAACCCGACACCGTAAACCCACCATTACATGAGTGCAGAACATTGGAATGCTTTGCGTACTTTAGGGTCACTTTCCTTTCTATTCTGGGATTGCATGTTCTTTATTTAGCCACGCATCTCTTAAATCAGCTTCGCAGGATTGAAGTGTGTTTATAGAAAGTCACTATTTATTTTAGGCGATGCAACCTTTCCGAATGCATCGTGACTAGATTGAATCGCTATTCGAAATTAGAAAACGATCAACCACGACAAAATGAGCTGAAGAAACTGATGCGTGAGTAAAAACGGAAGGAATTCTGGAAGCAATGACTTCGAAACTATTTGATGAGGTTTAGATTTAATCGAAAGTGATAAACGATTTTGGGATATTTTTGATGAGTTGGACTCGAAAGAATCTTTTGTCTGACTTTTGCTTGTTTTGAAGGTTGAGAGAAAGTTAAGATTGTTTGGCTAAAAGAGGAAGATGATTCAATTAGATGATGAAGCGAACAGGTTAGTACCGAAAATTCCATTTTTTTTTAAGGAAATATTTAATATAGAAATGAAAGAAAAACAAGGCATATGAAAGATCTAAAAAATTTAAGATAAATTATAATGTTACAAACTTGAGTTACGACGCTGTCTGTAAGTGGCAATCCAAATAGAATCTTTTGGATTGGATTCCTTCCAATGATATCATGGACAACGAACCTGAAGCAAAAATAATATGTATATAGGGTTTGCAAGTCTGATTCAGAATTTTCCAAACCAAACTCTGAATTTTCCTAACTGCTGATTTTTCCAAATTAACTTCAGACTTTTCCAAATCATTTTCACATTTTTTTCATTTCAAATTCAGAGTTTTCCATTCAAAAATCAGAATTCTCCATTTCAAATTCCGATTTTTTCAATATTCCACTATAAGACTTTATACCAACATTTTATCATTGGGTATGGACGGAGCTTATCCAGTGAAAGAAATCTGAGCTGCCCATTAATGTTCTATCATTGCTTGTTTTCATGGTCTGGAGAAAAAAGGAACGCCCTCAATTTTTGTTGCTTTTTTCATGACTTCTAGACATATAATCTTGAACTTGTGACTGCAGTTTATTCCGCCATTTCGTGTAGAACCTCATGAATGTGGACCGATAACCGAGAGGATATCCCAAGTACTCAGAAGCTTAAATGGTGAGGTTACTAATTCCTTTCAAACATCCGGAGTAGGCGAAATGTCAAGAGCCACCTCAACTCCTCAACTGCTTGGTCCTTGGTTTTATTGAAAGTATGTGTGACGAAACCCTGAAAGCACACTGGGGCAAATGAAAGGACTATCTCATCGAAGTACAGTGTACATTTAAGTAAATCGACAGGTTCAGAATGGCCTGAGGGAGCTGGAAATAACACTTAAACAGGTCGGGAAGCTGGAAATTGGACGCTTCATGTATGAAAGGTTTTGTGTATTCCTTTTATAAATACATTTGAGTGTGCATTTGCCCCATTAATACGTAGCACGTTATATATGCATATATTATGTGAAAATATCCACTTTCAAGTGATATTGACACTCAAAGTCTTGAATTTGCAAGAAAGCGAAAATTTGACCTATTATAACTTTGTTAGTATAGTGCGATTTCCACAAAATTGGGTAGGATCTTCTATGTTCTATGTTATAGCCTATACTATCGTAAAATTTCGTGGCGCTAGGATGAACTTAAGGAGGGGTTTGCAGTCAATTACTAAAAATTATAGTAATATACTATTATTAACTTAATTTGAAAGGATATCGGTATGGAAAGTATTTCGGAGCCTAGGCACCACATACAACCTCCTGATTTTTTTTTCAGATTTTTCGGTTGGGTAGTTTTTGAGAATGGGTCCGTTAAAGAGATGATCACTTTCGACTCGCCACACTCCCCACCTTTCCAACAAATGTCAAAACTAAGGGCAGCTTCGGAAAGCACCAATCAAGACCTTCCATTTGATACCCTACATAACTACATTTGGTGAAAAAAAATTACACCCCCTTTTAATATGTATCTGGAACCCCCCCCCCCCCCGCGTTAAATTCGACGTAAAATGATGTAACTCACTGTATGCGTGAGCATTCACAGTTCCCACCTTTCCACAAAAGCGATTGACACGCTATAACCGTTTCCGAGAAAAATGCGTGTGATGGACAGACAGTAAACCGATTTTAATAAGGTTTTGTTTTACACGAAACCTTAAAAGGGAACTATCGAGGTTGACCGCATGCATTCTATTGAAAAACTTCGCAAAAGGAAGGATTATGCCGCGAGTTCCAGCAGAACGTTTTTAACTTTTAAATCCTCATCTTCGTAGAACAGAAGCTCATTCCCGACGCGGCAATTCTGTTGTGCTATTTAGTTAGCTTAGTTTGCTGGAGGGAGCCGCAGCTCCGAGCACTAAAGCCATTGTTAGGCACATTGTACTATCCCCGTAATTCGCCTATTTAATGGCTTTCCGCCTACGGCGTTCGTAGGCTTTAGCGAATTTGAGAACATTCAATAGAGGCAGAGAGTGTGCAGATTCTTCATTGAAGAAAACCTTACCAAGGTGTCTTTCTCACATTGGCTGCACATAGCCGAAACCACTACCCCAATCTTTTCCATATGATAGTTTAACAAGCAGTGCCCAGTTAAAAGCCCAACTAGGGTTTTCATGTAACACTCCTTAAGGAACATAAATGCCGCTCTGGCGACCCCAGGTTCTTTCACAACGATTTTCGCCTGCCGGCAACAGTTCAAATTTCTCCACTCGACTGCGTGAATCCTTGCAATTTCACCCTACAGAGTAGACTTGACAGTGGATGACCGGCTGCCAAAAGCTGGTTCTGGCGCCACCATTGTGGATCCTGACCCTCGGTGACCAGTCTGTCAGCCTCCTCATTACCAGCGATATTTGAGTGCCCCAGCACCCACCTCAGGAATGTTTCGTTCAGTCGGTCAAGTTTAAGCAACACCTGATGATAACTCCACACCAACTGGCTTGATATGTCGTTGCTGCTTAGTGCTGATAATGCTGCCCTTGTCGAAACAGATTTGAATATTACAAACCCTCCATTTTTTTCGATATTCTTCTGCTGCCAATGAAATGGCATATATCTCCCCCTGGAATGTGATCGTAATTTTTTCGAGGGGTTGAGCCAGCTCCATAATCGGATTCCCCGAGAACACCTCTGCGCCCGATTCGCCTTCCTTGATTGACACGTCGGTGAAAATTATTAAGTCTGTAATCTGAAAAGACTCATGACCATTTATCGACTATTCTTCTCTTTTGGTGATTATGGCAGTGTATGTCGGATCTGGAAACCATATGATCGGCCGGCATCAGAAGAACTAAAAACTAAGAATCAGAACTACCGGATGTTTGTCAAGGAATTTCCCGCCTTTCCACGCTCCAATGGTATCGAGTCTATATGCGTCATTAGCAGCTTCCTACTGTCAGCAAAATTCAGTCTCAGCCACCAGACGATGCATGCATACACCAAAATGGGTTTTATTATAGATGTATACATTCAATGTATCCGTTTTGGAGAAAGTCGTCAGGTCTTACCTATCGGAGGAGCCATAGCAAGGTATCCACTACGAGGAGCAACAACAGAGGAGAGAGAACCCCTCGCTGTGGACAGCCCTTAAGATATCCTGCCTCAATAGACTTCTAGCCGACCAATATGTGGATTTTTCTCCACCCTCTCTCTCTTCCTACCACCTTCACATCACACCAGCTAATTGGAATATAAGACTGTACTAGGCATGCAAGATATATATTCCGAATATGTAGACCCAAGCATCCATTCCCTCTGTTACTAGCACAGGAATGATACCATCCGGACCTGCAGACTTGAAGTTAAATGCCCATTTTACTCATTCCAGTGATACTACTTCGCATACCAGATTCCAGTCTCTCGGTTGAGGGCTGAATGCACCTGTCGGTCCCGAGATGAGATTTTGGATGCTGTCTGGAAAGTGCACTTCAAGCAAATAATTTGCCGTTTTTCATCGCTTTCTGTGTACCTCCCGCTCTGTAAACGTAAATAACGCAGCTTCTGGCTACGTTCTTTAATTAGGATCCGCTTCAGCTTTGAGGTTACCTCAAGAGAGTTATTCTCTTTGCAAAAGCGTGTGCTAACCGTACCAACAGTTCGAGGAAGTAATGGGATCCTTATAATAGCTAAGAGTAACCAAAAAGTGGTTCATTTTAAATTCATCACTGCAGGAAATTGTAATGTAGTCTGTTTCATAAAACTTGTGACGGAACTGCAAAAAAATGGAAAAGATCAAAGGCGTTGTGCTTATGGACAAGCAGCTATTCATTGAGCGTCAACAGTAACGGATAAAATGAATGGGGGAGTAGAGATACTCTAGCAACATTAGACTGATTATGCAATTTCCGAGGGTCTGCATTGCTTTCGCCCCAAGCTCAGTTTTTGGTTCCTAGGACCCTAGAGCTGCATCATCTGAAATGATCCTAAAGGCAGAATATATGCTGTGTGCTATCATTATGTGGACAGCACTCAGTTTATGTACATCGCATGAGATCTGTAATGACATTCACAAGCGGGGCTACGTAGAGAGAGAGAGATGGAGCCCAATACTCTAGATACAGACAGCCTTCAGGTATACCGAAGTCCCCAATATTCGTCTCATCCTTGCCAGAATCATGCTCACAGTGGATGCTTTACCGGAAGCATATTATGCGTGCGGCTTATAACTGGCGTTTATTATTACCTCCAATAATTGCCCCTACGACGCTTGGTAGTGAAAGCCACACTATTTGCTTCGCATAAGTAGAACTCAGAATTCTTCAATGCTGTGCTGCTATATAGTCTCCGTAGCCTACTCCCAGGGCTTCTTCTGGAGCCGAAAGGTTAAAAACATTATTATATATGCCATCCGCAGCAATCAGCTTGGCGCGACTTCTATAAGACACTCGCTCTATTCATTCCATTGAAGTTTGGAGCAACTTTATAATTTCTCTAATTCTGAGAATCTTCCTCCTCCTCTGCCCGCTCCGATGAAGGATTTTGCAGTTCACATAAGAATTAGCTGAAGAACATATTCCACAAAAGTAGCGGCAGCATACTACCTTGAAGCAACCTTTCGTTACTTCTGCCATGAGATAACGATCAATACATACTTCGGCACACAAAAATTCCTTCGCTAGGGTAGCAGAAATCTACTCCACAAAGTTCTTTCCCGTAACCACCCGCATCGCACCCGCTTTCCAGAATTGCATTCCCTGACTTTGGAAAATTAGGAATTAGGTGCAGACTCATAGGATTCTGCCGACTGACAGGTACGTCCTTAGCACTTTTTCGCGAATACGATGTTCAACCAGTCGCATCAGACATTTCAATGAAATGATATTAGGATAATTTTTCAAAAGTTTCTTGACAGATGGAGGTAGGTTACTGTTTGCATGATTAGAAGATGGAAGTCGCAGTGGATAAGCCATACATTGAAAAGGCGACGAGAGGATCACTCTCTTAACATGTTATGAAAAGCAGTAAAAGGAAGCTATAGGCTTCTCACGAAATACTGATGAAAGAGTAGCAACTATGATTTTCCATTAAATAATAAAAAAAAAAAATATTGTTAGCTACGCAATTCCAATATTTGCAGTTCGTGACAGTACAAATTTGTCTCCCTTTTTAGTTGGTTTACCCGGTTAGATTCATCTAAGCTCACCCAGTAAGCAACGAGGCTCCCTCGACGATTACCTACCTTGTCGTGGTAAGGGAGCTCAGTAAGGAGGATCCGGGAAACCAGAGGTGACACCTGAAGCTAAGCAGTAATCAAAACCCCAAGCCAGGTGTAACTACCGTGTCAAATGCTGAATGGTCCCAGGGGTTAAGATGTGGCCGTGAATGGCGAACTCTGGATATCAGGCGACTCCCAGTTTCAACTAGCATCACATCGACAAAAAGAGGCTCTGCCGAGATCCACTTATTTTTCCCGGTAAAACAAAGGCCATGACAGCCAACTATGAAGAAATTAAAATCCTAAAGATGGGTAATGAGCCCACATTCTTCAACGTGGTCATCGACATCACGGTAGCATCCCTGACATTGCTGCTGTTATCGGAGAGCGGAAAATATCAAACGATATCACGCTCTCGGATCACAGGCGCATTGTTTCCGCAATGGGCATGGATCCATCTTCACCCACTCATTTCGGAATCCATGTAAGACAGATTGGGCGACGTACAAAACAGAACTGAGCGCCCGAGTTACGATCTTTGGGAGACTCATCAAATCCAACAAACAACCCAGATGATCACAACTACTATAAGAGAAGCTTTCGAAGACAACTGCCCACTTATGATGCCAAGGAAATGCCATGCTAAAACACTATGGTGGAACTCGGCCATATGCAGAAGAAGAGACGGCGTGTAATTTGCATGCAGTTGCCCATCCTCCTCAGACTTCAGACGAAGATACCTTGGTAAGGTTTGCTTCCAGAAAGAGTCTGCGCATTCTCTGTCTCTGGGTAATGTTCTCAGATTCGTGATGAATAAGCGATCTCAGGGGATAGTACAGTGGGCCTAGCAATGGTCTGAGTCTTTGGAGCTACGTCTTCCCACACTAAACTAAACTAACTAAAGTAACGATTTCGCGAATCTTTTACACTTCCACAAAACATGATGGTCTTCCCTTTACTAAAGGATGTGGTCATGATATCTCAGAAAGACTCTTCGTTATAGTAGAATTTGAAACTTTATTCAGACAATGTTAAAATATATCTAAACTTCATCAAAATTTCCATTTCGTTTTTTTTTCTTTCGAATCCTGTTTGGAATTGACCTCCAGATTCAACAAGTTGCCTTACAAGTGAAGCGTTTTTTTTTCTAATGCAATTGGAAAACCAAAAAAAACTGAAATAACGTTTCAAATGTCGAGTAAAGAGAATTTTAGTTGTCACTAACAGAATATTTTTCCTGATATATCAACCATATTTTTTTAAGATTTGAAGAAATAGTGTTCAAAGTATTTTTACTTACTGTTTATGCAGCTTCGTTGTTGAAAAATGTTCGCATTAATTTTTAATATTTGTTAGTTGATGGTTTAAAATTATTAAGCACCGTCAAATCGCCTTATTTTTAATTGTTTTAGGCATTCAACCCTTTAAATTCTGGTTATTGTGTTTAAACTAACTCTTTCCATAAAACACAATCACAAACCGTCAACGAGCTAAACGCTCAAAACAAATTATTCGGAACGTCATATCCTCTCGTTTCGGAAGCTACATGTACAGCGGCTGCATTTTCCGAACGCTTCATAAAAATATCCCATGTAAACAGAAATTTCCCTCGGCCACCATATTCCCATAAATCTGTCAAGAAAATCCGTAATCCTGTCAGTTGTGTGTCAAGGGAGAAGTTTTCCTTTTGCGAGGGGCTTGTGTTTTCATTATCAGATCGAGAAAAAGTATTCGAAAGACATGAAATAAATAACAAAACTTGAAGAGAATTAACGGCTGACCGAAATTGCGGTCAAGAGCAAAATCGGTCGTTTGGCAAACGAAATTGCCGCATAGCCAAAAATTCACGACTTCATAATCGCAATCACAAGTGTCAATCGGGAATCTCATAAATTCGAAGAGTGCAAAAAAAAACGAGAACACGGACGAGGACTTTTCCCTATATATTTTTCTGGGACGACACTAGTCGTGTAAGAAATGAAAACATCGCTCTTTTGCTGTTCATGAGATTATTTGCCTGAACTTGCCAAGCAGAACCCACCACGGAAAATCGGACGAAACCAAAATGACTTCGGCTGTCGATATTCAAATAGTGAATCCGCCAAATTTGGAGAAAATTCAGAATTTCTTCAAGGACGCGACATATCGCGAAACAATTGAGTTCAGTGCAAATTTCAATACGCGGCTATGTATCGAGCGGCGATTGCGGCTACCATTCATCGACCCCCAGACGGGAGTAGCGCAAAACCACTCGCAATTGTTTATGGATCGGCGACAGCGTTTGCCCCCGTTTCGGGAGGGACAGATCTATTCATATCCGGCTGCTCGATGGCGGAAGAGTCGACGCCAGTATTTGAGCAAAATGTACAGGTGGGTTGCGTTGTTTCTACTTTTTTTCCAGCTTCTCAATGTTCACTCATACATATAAGCGCGGAGTGCTCAGCGAAAACTTTCGACGGCCGGAAATTCTATTCGAAATGCCCTCGTTAAGCGATAACAGCAAAGTTCGGCTATCTCGGTTCGCAACACAGTTTGCTCGTGTTGTACTTTTTGCAGCCCAGTGGAAATGCTGATCGCCAATTTGATATTGAGGCCGAACGGGCAGTTCAGCAGGGGCTCAGAACAGTGTATAGTACTAATGTATGCAGCTGGCGCACTTTGACCTCTAAAAAGCGAAATGGAGCAACAATTAGTGTTTAAATTGGGTCTTTATTGAATATACGGCTCTGTCAGAAGCTCCACCATGTTTAAACATCCATCGGAGGCCTAAAGATCAAAGCATTTTGCTTTGCAACGGGGTTAAACGTTTATTTCTCAGAATATCAAGCATTTTCCGCGCACAACAGTATCAGCTTCAGAAGTGGAAGACCGTCATCTTTGCAAAAAATTCGCTGTTGCTCTTCTTCCATAGGTACACAATATAAAAGGTGGTGAAATGGGGTCCGGGAAAGTTTCCCATTTTCAGAGTTGTTAATTTTCCTTATAGAGGTGCAAAGACTATCCCGTGACCTGGGAGAGGAATTGAAGGATGGAAATTCTTCCCATCCAGCAGCTCATTTTGCATATTTCGGGCTCATATTTGCAGGTGAAAGTTGTATTCTCCTCCTGTTTGACCAGTGCGGTTCGATGTTGTTGATTGGTTGGTTTTCGGTGCTGACGTTGTCTTGCCTTCATTGATGTGCAGCCCAAGATCTCGCGCCGGTTGCCGCCTGCTCGATCTGGATGAAAGCAGTTTGTACGTCTCAGGTGGTTCTTCCCATGATGTCGATATCGTCAGCATAGGCCAGTAGTTGGGTGGCCTTAAAGAGGATCGTATCTCTTACATTTACCTCAGCATCACCGATCACTTTTTCCAAGGCCAGGTTAAAGAGGACGCATGATAGGGCATCCCTTTGTCGTAGACCGTTGTTGATGTCGAATGGTCTTGAGAGTGATCCCGCTGCTTTTATCTGGCATCGCACATTGGTCAGCCTAGTCAGTCTTATAAGTTTCGTCCGGATACCGAATTCTCTCATGGCCGTGTACAGTTTTGCCCTGGCTATGCTATCATAGGCGGCTTTAAAGTCGATGAATAGATGGTGCAACTGTTGTCCATATTCCAACAGTTTTTCCATCGCTTGCCGCACAGAGAAAATCTGATCTGCTACTGATTTGCCTGGAGTGAAGCCTCTTTGTTATGGGCCAATGATGTTCTGAGCATATGAGGCTATCCAGCCTAGCAAGATAGAGGAGAATATCTTATAGATGGTAATCAGCAACGTGATACCTCTATAATTGCTGCACTGTGTGATATCTCCCTTTTTATGTATGAGACAGTTAAAGCCTCGTTGCCAATCGTCAGGCATTGATTCGCTGTCCCATACCTTGAGCACAAGTTGATGAACCACTTGGTGTAATTGATCGCCTCCATATTTAACCAATTCGGCTGTAATTCCATCGACTCCAGGTGGCTTATGATTTTGAAGCCAAAGAATTGTACGGACTGTTTCTCCTATACTTGGTGGTGGCAGTATTTGTCCGTCGTCTTCAGTTGGCGGGAACTTCAACTCGCCGATGTTCTTGTTGTTCAGTAGCTCATCTCAGTACTCAACCCATCGCTCCAATATGCCCATTCTGTCGAAAATCAGATTTCCCTCTTTGTCTCGGCAGGATGAGCATCGAGGTGTATAAGGCTTCATACTGCTGACTGATTGGTAAAACTTTCCCGCCTGGTGCGGTTGATCCCTGTACTTTTCCAGTTCACGGACTTGTTGGTTCCCCCAGGCTTCCTTTTTCCGTCTGTGAAGTCGCTTCTCCGCTCGACGGCTGAGGCCAAGTATCTTTGTGGCCGTATCAATGATAACGTTCTTCAGGTGGTTGTGAAGATCATTTGTTGATGTTTCATCTCCAGGCCCTCTGTTGACTGCGGTTATTGCGATTCGAGTCTATATTGGCCCCCCTATATGTTCTGACATTCAGCAAGGCTGAGAGGTGGCCGCGTTCAATCAGCACGTGGTCAATTTGGTTGAAAGTGGTCCCGCCTGGAGAGGCCCACGTATGTTTGTGAACCTCTTTCCGCGCAAACCAGGTACTTCCAACAACCATTTCGTGCGATACTACTAACTGGATAATGCGCAATCCGTTATCATTGGTATCCCTATGTAAGCTATGGGAGCCGACGTATCGCCTGAATACGGTCACCGCCCCTACTTAACTGTTGAAATCTGCAAGTATGATTTTGATATCATACTTTGGACAGGCTCCAAGGGTCCGCTCAACTACCTCGTAGAAGATATCCTTCTCCGACTCTGTAGTCTCCTCTGTAGGGGTGTGAATGTTTATGAGGCTTATATTTCTAAAGTTGCCTCGCAAACGCAGAGTGCATAGCCTTTCGCTTATATTTTCAAAGCCGATAACAGCAGGTTTCATTTTTTGGCTGACTAAGAAACCTACTCCGAACACATAGTTTACTGGATGGCCGCTATAATATATGGTGTAGCGGCTCTTCTCCAGGAGACCGCTCCCTGTCAATCGCATCTCTTACAACGCTGTTACATCAGCCTTATATTGGGAAAGGGTATCGGCTAGCTGCTCAGCAGCATTCGGTCTGTACAGGGAGCACACGTTCCATGAGAAAATGCACAAATCGTTAATCCGTTGTCGTTGCCGGGTTCGTCGTTGTAAGATCCATCCTGTCCGAAGCTCCTTTCGTGGCTTCGTAACATCGGTTTTCCGTGTAGGGTTGTCAGCCCTACCCAACCCCCAACCTGAAGGACCATTTGGTACATTTTGTACCGTTTTTAGGCGCGGGAGACTCGCCTTCATCCTTCTCCGTCTGTAGTTTTTCATAAAGAAAGAGCTTCCAGCGATCACCACTTGGAGGTGGAGATAGGGTTTGCTAGTAGAGCTGTTGGTGTTGGTTCAGCAGGCGTTTCCCAGGTCTTATGCTCCATCGTGGGTACAAATCCACGTTTCGCCCTGGGACCAATACTTTGACAGCGTTACTATGGAACTGGCTATTCCTCGTAAGCTTTAGCCCTTATAGAGTTTGCCATTTGTGTGCTATCGTTGTCGATATTTTGGAATGGGCTCCAAATTTGTTTAAGTCTTCTCGAGAAAGGTGCGATAGTTGAGGAGGCAGACTGTCAGCCTCTCAATCTTTTTACTTTGGGTTCGGCTGCAGGTAGCATGCAAATACCCTTCTAGTTGTCGCACTCAAGACGGATGCTCTTCGGAATCTTAACGGCCATCCGCTTCCTCCACTCACTCAGATTCCCATGATTTACGAATGAATGGAAATAACAAATCTGCAAGGGCCGACTGAACAGTTCCGTGGGGAGATCGTCTAGGTCTTTTTTTACTCCCCTTGAACGCGTTATTGGCAATGATAATGTCGCTCCTGCTTGGAGGACCAGTCCTTATCCGCAGGATACGGCGGACTCATATCATATCATATCATTCGCAGTTCACCGAAAGTTATACCATTCAGAAACTTGGTGGAGTCCACGTTCCACTTGTTGCTATACGTCGTGGATGAGAAGCTTACGTTTAACTTCTTTACTATTCACGACAGCTTCTACTTCCCTCATCAACGCAATGATCGAATTTATTTTGTCACGCTGTACGCTGAGGTGTATTTTTCGCATTTTTTCACGGTAACGGAACTCCAGCGCATCACGCTCAATCGCACTCGCAGTCGTTAACCATTCCCTGCGTCACCGATCCGCCTTCACATTTTCGCAGTCAGTCAAGTCTTATAACGCCCTTTTCGACGTGGCCAACAACTTCATCCACACAAGAGATAAAACATTTTTGAGAGCAATATTCTCGGGTGAAATCACGGAAACGGCCCATATTGAATTTGTGGGGCTGACGTTCTGGTTGCCTGCGAATTGATGCAGTAGCGAAACGCAAGCGAAGGTAAGCGGTCATCGAATGATGGTTCATTTTACGGCCACCATAAGACAGCTTCTAAATCTATTGTTGTTCACGATATAGACGACCAAATCGCCTATTTAACAGCCTCCTGCTTGCGGCGTTCACATCATTTCGTAAATCTGGGGACAATTTTTCAGAGACATAGAGTACGTAGTTTCTTCGTTGACGGAAACTTTTCCAAGGTATCTTCTTCTATGAAAGCAGGCCCGCCAGCTGCATATGGAATGCGGGACGGTCTTCTCCTCCTTACATTGGCTACATATAGCTGAGATAATCATCGTGATTCTTTTTGAATACGGTAGTTTAAGGATTAGTGTCCCGTTAAAAATTTCTCTAAGGCTTTCATGTCATCCCAGAAAAAATGCTGCTCTACGGCCTCGGGTTGTTCAAGAATTCAAATTTCTCCATTCGGCTGCGCGAACACTTGCACCTTCGCTCAAGAAATAGTCTAGGTAATCTCAACTACACCAAAGCTGGGTCTGCAATAATTACAAGGGCTATGAGGAACCATGGCTAACTAGGCGAAGTATTAGTATTGGTATTCAGGCTCTGGTATGATGCCCCTGACGGATTCAAAAAGTATATTGTTCCTCTGGGTGTTCCACAGGAGACTACACTAGACCCGCTACCTAGTTGCCTCTATTTACTTACCCTATGATTCTTTGTGCCCTTCGCCCAAGCAAGAACTAAGGAATCTGGTAGTGCATGCAGAAGCAAGTAGCCTCGAACTCCTATTAGGTTGCAATGCGAACGCTCAGCATATTTGTTGAGGCAGTAGCAAATGCTCTTCTCTAGGATTGCAGCTGAAGCTGTTTGATTTTATCACTTCAGCTGGTCTGATGACCGCGAGCGTAGTGTGCGCCCCTGCGTTCATGGGGACAAGAAGAAGTGAAGTAGGCCTATCAATCTGCATTTCAAAGTTGTTAGAGTAGATTAGTTGTTTAGAGTGGACTAGCAGTCTCACTCTCCTATTTCCCAAGTGGGGAAAACAGTTCCATGGTGGAATCGAGAACTTCAAAGACTCAGTAAATCAACCAGACGAGTTCTAAATCGTGCTTTCAAAACCAATAAGAATGAAGGCTAGTTAAACTTTCGGAACTCGCAGCTTCTTATGAGGCTCGTTTAGTGTTCGAAATGAGACTTCTTTAGAGATACTGTGAGGAACTGAAAGATGAAAGGAAATCTTCCAGGCTGTGCAGAGTCCGTAATGAGGATGAGTCGGCCAAGTAGGAGTCTCTTAGAAAACCGGATGGGTCAATGCTGATTGACTCACTACTATGCCAAACGCAAAATCTGCAAATATACACTCAAGCTTACGCTGGAAGAATTATTGGAAGAACTGAATGCAGTTTTCGCAATGCCTTCTGATTCTCGGTTCCTCGTTTCCTGTTTGGTCGAAAAAATGAAGTTATCTTGAAACGAAGAGAAAACTGGGACAAACCAGAACAATGCTTGTCAAGATATACTGACGTCTTCTACGCCGATAGCTCAAAAAAGGGGTCTGGAACAGGAGTCTACCCCTCAAATAAAAACAGGGTCCCCAAATGCGTTATCTCCAATCCTTTCTATCAATGACGACGTCCGCCTGTTCCTTATATGTAATAATGAAGTGCTATCGGCGTCGGCTGATCCTCCCATTGTTTGTTTGGTTTCCCAAAAGATCTGGAGCCATCGATTTTCGTTTGGAATACTCTTTAAGATATTCTCAAACGGCCTATTTGTTGAACATGTTCAACCCATTGGAGAATTGGCAATTTGATCATCTTAGAGGCTTCCCGGTCGTCGTATATACCTTGCCTAATTAACCATCCATCATCTTCTCGAACTGTTCCCAGCGACTTTTCTTAACACCTTGCTCAGTCGAAGCACTAGTTCTCCATTCGTAACATAACAGATCTGATAATTGTTCTATAAACACCGAGCCTTGTTCCATTTTGTATGGAGTAAATCGAATAATATAATTTTTTTGCAAGCTTTGTTTTTTTTTTGTTTCATATGCTTCGTATGCGTCCTTCGCCAAATATGAAGCGTTCCCCAAGTTGTATCCCCCAATTGTGATATTTCGTCTAGCTAGCTTCTAGTTTGGAGCATGATCTGTGTTTTTTGACTTGTGGCCCTATACCCTTCGCTGCATCATCCAGCTTCACGAAGGCTAGAGCGCGGTAAGACATTAATGTACGCTACTACTTGCATTGTCTTAAGTAGTAATGTACCTTTGTTGCTAACAGAGATTTTTCTGATTGGGTACTGAAGGACCAAGTTGAGGACCATCCCGTCCCCCTGCTTGAGATTGTCGTTAAAACTGGATCCGTCAGACTATTTTGAATTCGCATTGGCGAAGTTGAGTCCGTCATGGCTGATTTTGGGAGGCAAACTAGGTTCGTTGATATTCCAAACTGAGCATAACTTCATACAGTATGTTGCCATCGATACTGTCCTATGTTCGTTTGAAATCGTCATTGAATTTCCAGCAGCTTTCGAGCACTTGATTTACGGTAAAAATTCATTGTTGAGCAGCCACCTTTAAACTTAGCTTGGTTCTCCCCGATGATTTTATTCACGTAGGGGATCAGCCTTTTTTCCTAGGATTTTTGTAAATACTTTTTAGACTGAACAAAACAGTAAAATGCCTCTGTATCTGTTGCATGCCCGCTTGTCGCCTTTTTTGTACATTAGGCAGTTTATATTATAGCCGTTCTGATTGGATTTCCATCACCCTTTCATATGTGCTGGTTAAGTAGGTTATCTGTGTTTGTCACGCAACTGCTGTTGCCTTAAGAAGCGCGGGTATATCATCGATTCCCGGTGTTGGTGTGTCGATGTCACCTAGATGGTTTTCTTGTCTGTGTTTCTTCATCTTATGCCAGCAGGATTAGTTCATTCGAAAGATTAATCTTGGATGCACTAACTTATTTCCTCCGCACTTCCTAGGAGAGCAAACATGGATCTATTGCCGAGATTGTTGCGGGTGTATGGTTCCATCAAGCTTCCCATAGAGGAATCTTGAAGCTTCATTCGCCCAGTGATTCCATCAAAATCCATTACCATTAATCCGAAATGAATCTATAAGGAAGCTCTGCCTTTGGTTTCCTCTGGGATGTGAAAATCCATAAACAGCTGTCTAAACTGTTGTTATGACAGATGCTGCTACATGCCCCAATGCACTGCATTACATACACATTTTGCTCGTGCAATTCCCGTCGCGGTCGATCGTGCGCAAGACTTTTCCATCTCCGTACCTTTTTGCAAGAACATTCAAATAACGAGCACTGATAATCTCTGCCTGACTGTCCTTCACTCAGTATTTCATTTTGAACAAACGCTAAAATGCAGCAATTCAATATTTCTTCATTTCATTTCTTAATTCCAGATACTCTGAGCGACCATTCCAAGCACTTAAACGACCGGAACCAGGAATAGAAACAGCCGATTCAGATTTCAATGGAACTTTACTTGAAGAATCATCTTCCCTTGGTGGAGCCGACACATCAGACAGCAAAGACAGCCAACAGCATCTTAAAGAGGATCTACCAAAAGAATGGTTCTACGACGAAATGGACATGAACGAAATGGATGCCCTGGAGGAGCCAAAGTCGCCAGCTGACGATGAATACGATTATGATCCACGTTACGGCAATAAGAAACGAAGAAAACGACGACCCGGCAAGAAAGCTATGTTGCCGCATTTAACCGATACTGTAAGAAAAGGTCGTCCTGGCGCTGGCGCATCAGGTCGTGGCCGAGGAAGGCGCAAGACACCGCGCGAATCGCGCAATATAGATCCTCCTAGCCCTGGTCTGACATCAGAACCGCCATCATTTGAATCAGCGGCGGCCGCTGTATCCGAGAGTGTGACGGGCGGCGATGACTCTGAATTGAGAAATTACCGAAAGTACCTGTAATATACTCTTTATCGGATTTTTATTTTATTTTATTGCTAACAATTATTGAATTAATAATATTTTGAAACTGAGATGATGATTAATGGAATCAATCAGTCACAGCGGTCGATGAGTTATACAAATTTGTAAATTCGGGAAAGTGGTTTTGTCATAGAAACTGGTCTGTACAGAATAGTTCGATAAACAAAATTGAATAGAATGCGACCAAACTCATCAATATTGCTTGAAGTCACAAGAAAATATTTTTATTTACAATATTTCTTTAATTGTTTTGAGTAAAACAATTACTCGCGAATTGCAAAGTGAAATTTTATCTTTCGTTCGCGAAGCTTTAGCAATTCGACTACTGTGACTGAATTTTAACATTTTAAAGCATAACAGCATCAATAATTTAAAAATTATAAAATTGGGTAAAAAATAAGTCGTTCATGTGGAAAAGGAATGAAATTAGAAAGAGAAAATGAGAAAGATTACATTTCAAATGGAACGAGAATAATTTTATTCAAATTTATTCAACGCTTGTAACAACAACAGAAGAATGCATCACAACCTCGTTTGCACAACACACTCTAAATATGAATATTTATTATTTCGTCCACGAATAGGATTTTATTTTGGAGACTATACTTTTCTGGATTAGTTGACTGAACAATTGTTTTAGGATAGAAACGCATACACTCGCATCACACGCATCCAAAAATCTTTAAAGAAATAATCATCTTCTCATTATGTCAATATTCTATATATGTATGTGTATGGAAAAGATTTATTCTCCTTTTAGGTTTTCTATTATTATTCTCATATTTTTTTCAAAGAAATTAAAATATATATAAATATAACTAATAAATAGGGCATATGTTTGTGTATGTATAATAAGACATGAGTACACAGAAGTTGAATAAACAACAATTTATTGTAGACGGAGCGCGTTTCATTTCGATTTCTCCCTTTTCGAGCGTACACCACACTTCAATAGCGGCTGATTATAGCCTCAGCTGAGGTCAGAAAAATTTCTTAATTTTGTTCATGGGACCTGCTTCTATTTTTATTTCGCTTTCTTATAGTCGGAATGTAACATTTTTTGGTGGTATGGTTGTTTCGAATGGATAGGGATGAAAATCTTGCAAAAACGCTGTTGGTCGAGGTTGCAGCAGAGTGTGGGATTCGTACCCACTAAAACCATTCCACTTTTTCGTCCGTAGCCTCGTGAGACCACCATAAAGTATTACTTCCCAAGGGGGGAGAGGACGGCTCAAATTGGCGTCCGATATGTTTTCCTAGCCCGATCCAGTTCCTGCAACTTATTTTTTGTATTGCTATTGTTGCATTTGTTGCACTCCAAATTGGTTTTGATCTCAGCATCTCCACACTATGCTAAGGTCACTCAACTACCTGCCTACCTCGGGCCTTTGGAAGTAGCGCCATCCAATCCGAAACAACTTCGTATAATCACCATATCCTGTAAAGAACTGTGCCAGGCTCCAATTATTTACACACGTGTTTTTGTTCGCCCAATTTCTCAATACATAAGATCAGCGAAGAAGCATTATCTTTCGATAAAACCTTTAGCAGTCCGCAGTCACCTCGGACGAGTTCGCCTTCCTTTTCTGGTAAAGGCAGTGTGCTCGAAGATCCAATGGGATTATTCCTGCGTTGACACACTGTTGAATGCTCATACTCTTTATCGTGAATTGCTGGTATAACCATCCTCTTTCAGCCACGATAAGCAAACTGCGACTATTTTGGTCTTCCGATATTGGGCATAATCCTTGCTAGAGTTAAACTAGTCAAGTGGGCACTTGGCATCGATCATGAGCCCCAGATACCTAACGATTGATTTTGAGACGACCTTGTGATTATCAAGATAAAATTTCGAGAGTATCGTTTTTTCTGCCAGTGCGGCTTCGTCTTCCTCCTTTCCCTCCTTCGTTAGGTCCACTTCAAACATTCGTAACCATGATTTGATGGCATAAATTGTTTCACCTTTATAAAGTTTCGCGTATTCGGAGTGCTCTGCAACTGCTACCACCACCAGGTCCTCAGCAAAACCTCTGGCACGCGAAGGCCTAATGCTCCATCATAGGTAATGTTCCACAACAGAAATCCCAATGCAGAACATTGAAGAGATACAGCCTGACACAACTTATTCTTTATGATTGTCGCCCGTTTCGTAGCAGAGAAGCCGCTCGGAGAGGTAACTTTAAGTTAATTGAGCAAATAGCCAGGGACACTCAGTTTAAGAAAAATGTCGTTAATCCAACCCGAGTTGGCTAGAACGGGCTCGCCGAAATCATACTGCTATCTTCGTGAACGATGCCATTTTATGTGAAAATGGTTGGTTAGTATTCATCATGCTATGGACAGCGAGACAGCGTGCATTTGTCGTCGGACAGTATTTATAATTTAGGAAAAGTGTAGTTTTGGTGCAGCGCGCATTTAAAAAATAATTTAATGAGAGTCTTTCCAATCATATACCGATGTTGAACTGGGTCGATTGGGTGAACAACTTGGATCGAGAACACTATCGAAAATGTGCACGCAATATGGTCACGAAGCCCGCGCATATCAGTACATCGAAAGTTCCTAGGCAAGATAGGACCTGAACACCCATCCGAATAAAATGCAATTCGCTTAAGAATCGAAACCCGCTCATTCGCCAAAAAAGATTGGAATTTTGTGGGAAAATTAGAAGAAATTAGAAGATTTTTTTTCAGTGGCAAAGCTCATTTCGATTTACACGAGAATATCAGCAAACAAAACATGCGGTATTACGCTATTAAGAACCCAAGAATCACGCATGCAATATATTTACATTGCCCTTGGATCACTGCAGAGTGTGCAGTTTCGGCCACGGTTTTACTTTTTCGAAGAGGAGCGTTTGAACTTCACCGTTAATGATAGCGGCTACCTACCTAAGTTAAACGAGTTTTTTCATCTCCTCTTTGCGTAGAAACGAGCCTCCCTGTAGACAATATGGTTCTAATTACATGGTGCGAATTTGTATATTGCTACCGAAGTTTTAAATCTGCTGAAAGAGTAGTCTTTCGAATCGATAGATTTACGGAAACATAGAGTTTCTTTTAGATCTTACGTCGCTAGCTTTTTGTGGGGCTAGCTGAAGAGCCATGTATATTTAAATAAGCGAAAAGGGATCGAAGCCTTGAAATCTGCAATTCGTAGAAACTATGAAGATAATTGCAAATTTCAAGAAAAGGGTAGTCGAATATAAGAAATGAGGTAGGAATTATCTTGTAAGGGTATTAAAAAAAACAATTTTCGATAAGATAGCATATCTCCTTTTCTTTCTACGAAACATTTGAAAGTAAGGAGTCCGTTGTCATTCACTCCTCCCATCCCTCCTTCTCCCCCCATAGTGGCTAAAAGACAGATAGGGTGATATGAAGAAGGTGTGCCAGGTAGATTTCAGCGCTTCGGTAGCAGAATCAACTTCTGGCCCTTTCGCTGGGCACAATTCAAATGTGATTATGACCCATTTGCACCTGATCCTAGTAGTCATCTTGGAGGATCCCGTCCAATCCCGGAGACTTGTTATCCCCTATACTTCAACAGATCTCTTATAGTTCCTCCTTGGTAACACCAGAGATCGATTGTTCAACCTTTAGCGAGAGTTCACTTTTCTACTATTACGGAAAAAGGCTTGTAATTATTCTGAATAAAAGCCGAGGACACGACACTTGGGGTAATTTTTGCTAACCGGCCTTGTTTATTACAGCATTATAGACATCTGACTCATCTCCTTTTAGAGTCGCCAGAAATGTCTCCTCCTCATATACCGAAGTGGATCATCTAGTTTTTCTAGTTCCAGTGCTCCTTTGGATGTTACTTCGTACATTTCCAATGTCGAAAAATACGGCCATTCTCCAAAGAGTTGTTGAGGTATATCAGATCAATGATCGATCCTAATTGTCCACTTTAGAAGGTTACTAAGCATATGACATTGACCAGTACAAAGTCCAGCTCCCTACAAATTTCAAGTAGGATTTGATCCTCCTCCCCCACTCCCATGCTTTGGCGCCGGTAATTATTTAAAGTTGTGGTCACTATCATTCAAACGCAGATTGTTTTGCCTCTCCTTAGCCTCTGGGAATGGCATTGTTTCCTAAATGGCTTGTCTTCTAGATACCATACCGCGACCTTCCATGAGGTAGCTAGCCTTCACCACGTAGTGCCAGAATAATTTTGGTATGTTTCGTAGATTCCCGCCACGTTTATATTCGCCTCGCGAACGGCTCATTAAAGCCGATCTTAAGTTGTCTTGCAGTTGCAGTGGTTAATTTGGATTTGTATGGACCTCATTAGCCCTTAGGCTTTTTCATATATGCCGGACATTTGCCATCACCTGCAAGCTGCCGATTGCCTATTCAGTCTTTCTCCTTGCATAACATGCTTCGTGGATCATCCGTACAATCTCTGATGAGATAGTTGTCTTCTCTACACTTCCTGCACATTTTCGATCAAAGGTACTGACTGGTATATGCTGTGAACTGACCAAAATTGAGGCACCTAAAGCATTTGTTTTGGAGATACTTCCTGAGTCGGCACATGGCTGACGCTATTTTCATATTGCTCGCGATAATCATGTTACCGGCTTATTCCACCAGCAAACTAATAATAGTGATCTGAGAACCTCCATAAGTCTTCTTCTTTCTTTGGATGGTAACTTGTTCTCTTCCACTAAAATTAGATTGTCTTTTAAGGCAACATAGCTATTTGCCCACCATGTAACCTCGTCTTAATTCTTGCATTTGGTTGTTATCCGCTGTTTTCTGGCTTTACCTACATTGCCTAGCATACCCACGTCCGTCAATTCTTCCACTTTTCGAAGGATACCGGCATAGGACATATCTACTTAGCTTTTATTTCCAAACCTTATTTTGCCGCTGTTTGTTGTTCATATGTCCATTGCTCATGGCTATGAATTTTTGATTCTTCTTTTTTTGCTGGTGCTGAAGCCATAATCGAATAAAATCAACTGTCTATAGTATTCTCGCTAGCTCCACTTTCCGGCGAAGAAGCTTTTCTCTTCTAGGCCATTTGCTGAACCAGTGAACTTCTTGGCATTAAAGAGCAGTTCCTTAAACGACTAAGACTCATTTTGCGAGACAAGCTTAATTGGAAATCTTGCCCTACTACCCGAATAAAGAAAACTTATAAAAACTTTGCCATATATGAGTCTAGAACCTTTGGAGAAAAGGGGGAAAGAGTCACCAAAGTCTGAATGGTCTTGTACCACGCAATCGTCTTAAAGAGTAGGTGGGGCAAATTTTACTGCTAAAACTGGATTCACTCTGAGGCTCCTTTTATACCTCCGTTTGTTTTAAGGAGGTGTACGAACACCATGCTAAAAAACTATTTTAATGTCCAGCTTATCGGATTATTAAAACTTTACATCAGTGGAGCTGAAAGTATGAGAGGGAATATGGTTTGATTACGTAAATCACACTTCATTTTTCTCGGGAGAAGTTTTCAAGTTTAGACATGGTAGAATACGCACTAACTTTCCTTTGTTAGCGGTTACTAGTTTGTAATGGGATTGACAACCAAATATATGCACGTATATGAATTGGAATTTAGTAGATGGAGACATTTCTTGCTATTCTTTGCAATTTGTTAAATGGTTGTCATTAACCTCTTCACTTTCGGAGATGCTGGCGCCTTTTCCCCCCTGTTCTGCGCCATGTGATCGTAGGTGACCCGCTCGTCGGCCATGTGTGACCTATCCTTTGCCACCTCCGCCTTCAGATCAACACGTCGACGAGGTACGAAGTTCTACGTTCGATATTATATCAGGCTAAATTAATATTAAGAATTTCGCAAAAAGGAGCTTAATTCGTGATCACTACTATCGGGGGAGGGTCTGAGCTCCAAATGGTATATAGGTTGGGGGGTCTAGGTGCTAGGAAAATTGCCGTTTTTCGGAGAAATCTTGGGAAAAACTTGAACTTGAAGCCATCAATTGGGTCAACTTGACATTATTAACTGGGAGAACTAGAACTTGTTGACATACAACACGAAGGTCATATAACACAGTAACTATGACGGAAATCATCACCCATTCACGAGAAGGTTTATGTATGGACCAAAAGAAACTCGATCAATAACAGAACAGTCTCAACTTAATCTTGGTGTTGAGATAATTGCATTTCCAGACTTTAGACAAAGCAGCGAAGGCGGATCTAACGCAGTTAATGTGTCAAGCAATATTCAGTTTGCTTCCACCGCCGCCATTAATGCAAGTAAGAAGATTGAAGAACAATGCAAATAAGAAGATTGCAATGACTCGTCAGATTAAGAACCTTGATTTTGTTGGTATTTGTCTTCAGTCTGACTTCGCTTGCCTCTACCAAATCTAAAGCCATTTCGCCTCCGGACAAGGCACCACGAAGAACGTCAACGATAACAAGAAGAAATAAAATCGATGACAAGATCTCAATTTCATCTCAAATTTTATCACGGTGCAGCACGTGATGTTTTATGCCATTTTATCCCGCTCTGATAATAGCTGTTAGCTTCTCCGGAATGTCTTTCCTGTGTAGAGCACTCCAGTTACGCTCGCTGTTCACGCTGTTAAAAGCCCTCTCGAAATCGATGAAGAGCAGGTGAAGCGAAGATGAGGGATGAACTCGCCGTACTATTCTACGATGATCCAAAGGGTATTTATGCGGTCAATACAGGAATTTACAGAGCGGAAAGTAGCCCGCTTTCTCCCGACCAAGCCTTTGAAACTTTCCTTGGGTTCTAGGATTACTTTAGCTATTATCTATACAACGGTAGGGAGCGCGTAGATACCCCTCCAATTATGACACTCAGGACAAGTGAACCTTTTCGGAATCTTAACGATGATCCCTCCCCTTCTTCCAATCTCTGGGAAAGGAAAAGCAGTAGCAGTAGCAATATGTCATACTCAGACCGTCCCATCGCTAAACAAACAACAAAAATTAAAAGACTTTGACTATTAAATCATTTTTTAATATATTCATTTAAGTACATTAGTTTTATTTGCTCTTTACGCTTCCCCCTTCTCTTCGCCCACAATATCATTTTTTCATTACTCTCGCCTGTCTATGAAAAAAAATTAAATAACATATCGATATAATAAAAACAATAAAAGATAATAAAAATAGATGTTAAGATGTGTTAAAAGACAATATTTCTCACATTGACAGTGACTTCTTTCTTCATAGATGCTTCCGTATATTTTCTTGTTTTAAACAAATTTCTCTAGAGCTTTTATCACGACACTTTGCTTTTATCAACTACACAATATTTAACTTCTCTCGGTCTCTAATATAGCTTCAATCGTTTCCGTACAATCTTCCTCGCTTCTCTGCATAAAATAGAATAGTATAGCGTACTTTGTTTTTAAATTAGAAAAATAATGATCAGATTGTAGAGATGACTTAACAAGAGTTATTACAGCTAAATAAAATACATTCAACACTATCGACTAATCAATACAAAATGAAAATGGAAAAAAAACTTAGACAACGTCTTTTTTCTTGCCGAACTCATTTGCTTGCTTTTGGACAATTACGCAATTTGTATTTAGGGTAAAATGAATGGTTGTTATTTTCCGAGTGATTCGTTTCAAGAGTTTTGCATGCCGCGGAGGTGATTTGACGCGCGCAAGCGACGCTCTGGACCCCGTCCGCATGGCTCTGCTCTCCGAATAGTTAGATATACGTAATATTATTTTTTATAAAAAAAATGTCGATCGAATTTTTATAAAGAGAAATACATACATAAGAATAATAATATTTTAAATTACCGTGGCTCTATAACATCATACAGTGCTTCTTGTTTTGAATTTATTTTATCGCCTTGTATATGTATATTTATATAAAAGATATCTCCTTTTCTTGTTAATCACTAAACAATACAATAGAGAAATAACAGCTTATTTAGGGTATATTTTCCTCGTTTGTTGGTTTTCGCCTTGTTGCACTAGTCGAAACAATTCTCCGGGAATCCGCTCACTTCAGTTTGTTCGAGAACTGGTTGACCGTCTAATACATATGATATGCGAAGTCTCATTCTAAGGACAGCCTGCAAGGTGAAAGATCGATTTTAAGATGGTTAATACTAGATATTGCTGAATGCTAAGACAAGTGTTGGTTAAAAATTAGTGTTGAGAGAAAAGCGACTTTACATTTTGTACAAAAACTGCAATCGTGCGTTTTTCGACATGACCATATCATTACAAACTTTAGGTGGGACTATGTCTCGTTACCATTACATAACATAATTCAAAACACATTTCCTCGTCGCATTGGCGGACTCCGAAAAAACATGGTGGACACAACATTGGATACAAAAGGGATTGAGATCTTCACGTCCAAAAATGCGAGAGCAGTTGGACTGGGCTGCGAAAGCAATAAACCAGCAAGCATTTATGGATGTTTGTTGTATCAGAACAGTCACACGTCAGAGTAAACGGCTGGCTGCTTCCAATAGCAAGACTGTGAATATTCTCCAATCAAAGATGAATAGATGAGATAATGAAATGTCGGATCTCCGATCGGAATACTCAATAAATCCCATAAGCTAGTTAGCTGATAAGTCTAGGTTAGAAATATGTACGGAGTCCCTGAAAGCACATTTTGCGGATGGTATGTTTCCCGTGTCATGGAGATGCCGGAAGTTGATGCTGAAGTCTACAGACCCACACGCCTCTTGAGCAAGTATTCTATAACAGATCGCTCCCCGTAATTGAATCTCGAAGACATATTACATCGCTCCGCAGAGCCAGGTGAACCATCATTTGTTGCTGGCTTAGTTGGCAACACAATGCGTAGAAATCATAGTAGTTCCCTGGATATGAGAAATGCATTCGATTCCGCTCATTGGAGCGTAGCAAAATCTCGGACTATACTTATCGATAGCTGACAAAAAAGGCTTCGATGCGACAAGGACAACGGATTCAAGATGTATACTGGCTCTGCGGGTGCCCTACAGGCTTCTTTGCTAAGCCTACGCATGGTCTCAGGGGGCTAGGGAGTTTTTTCTTTTACCGCGGTAGCTTGGTAGTTTAAGTGACTACAATCGAGTTTCGTGCAAAGTGTAACTAGATATCTATAAATGACATTCCCGAAATACTTCATTAGTTTAAAAATAATTGGGCAGGCGTGTTTTCACTTGGACCAATAGTGTTTACTATTCGGCTAAGAGGCTGATGCCCCGTTGAGTTATTGACTTTTCTTTGAGCTTGGGCCTTGGAATTCACTCGAAATATTCTGGGTTTGTCGTAAAACGCTACTAAAAGGGATATAGATCTGTAGGTTAGCAACTTTCGAATCTCCTTTATGCTTCAGAAACGATTACCTTGCTTCGAAGGCGGACTGATCTTTCGGTTACAACCTTTTGTTTCATCAACATTTCATGATTAAATTCTGGAATGTGCAAACGGTCCTCGGCGACGATTTCGGAACTCACTAGAACGCTTGATTGCTGCAACTTCAATGTAAGCATCAAGGAACATAATAGTAGTATGGTGGAAGAAACATTTCACAGCAGTTCTTTGCCGTATAACATCTGGTAAAGCTCCATTTCTGGTAGATGAAAAGGCTATTCATCATAAAATGCTAACATGCGGATATGGACTGCTCTTCCATGGTAAAGCGAAATCATTTCATTTCACTACTAAATCAAGGCTTTCACTCTGATCGATCATCGCAATCTTCCTATTTGTCGGCGTCGATAAATTTGTCTGTCTCGGTAACATTGTTTCATTAATACTTCTCAATAGTATTCGCCATCAACCTATTGACGGCCACTGAGATAATGGCTACCCAGTGAAGTGGAGATTAAGAATTCACTCAAAGGATTCCCTACTTGCCGTGAAAAGTGACTAAAATGGATAAAAATTTATAGGCGGCAGTCTGGAATTCTCAAATCTCCGTCCAAATTGTCGGAAACGGCTCGAGTAAAGATGAAATCATTAAAAATGATTTTCGATTATCGTACTAGGACGCAAGCTGGTTTTTGGAATTTATATAAGCCTTTCTCCAACTTGAACGAAACGTCTAGTGTTTCAAGCTGGATTCTCTTGGGTCAAGCGCTGGTCTCGGACAGGACACTGACTGACTGTAAAATTCCCGTTCAGAATGAGAAACATTTCAATAGTTCAGTTTTACGCAACGACGGGGGCTTGCGATGCAGGGGAGAATGAGGATTTCTATGAACAATTGAAGGTAATCCAGGGAAAATCCCTAAAGGTGGCATTGTGATGATAATGAGTGATCTGAATGCCAAGGTGCTCTGGAAAACACGGATTTCTGTAATTTCCAGCGCCTCGTCATTGGTGGCACATTGTTCGAGCACAAAGCTCACCATAAGGTTAGTTGGGTTTCAATTGATCGGCAACGTATGAGCGACGAGATTAACAACATTGCGATCAGCAGTAGATTTAGGAGCTGTCTTGTGGATGTGCGAATAAGAGAGGTGCTGACATTGGCTTCGAAAGAGTTCATCACCTAATACTTGCTGGCATTCATATGAGGGTTGCGTCTGCCACTTCTTTCAGGGCTGGAGAGTTGTGACTCCTGAATTCAACATTATTGATTGATCGCTGCGCGCAGTTACGAACGCGAACCCTTCTATCTCCCACATCGTATGCAATCCCGGAAAGATAAGCAGAGGGTGTGCCGTGACAAAAGAAATTTCTCCATTGCGCTGGGGAGTAAGCTGTCGCAGATAGCAATGGTTTCATAACCGTATACCGCATAAAGAAAGACCTTGCAGATGGTCGCAAGTATTTCGATAGTCCCGTGAAGGGCGTTAATGATCGACCTCTCATTCACAATGATGACCAGCTAAAGAGGTGGGAAGAACATTTCGCCATAGTTCTTAACCGAATCACATCCAGTAAAATTCCAACACCTCACCACCATTGACC
Organism: Hermetia illucens; assembly: GCF_905115235.1. NCBI lineage: Eukaryota > Metazoa > Arthropoda > Insecta > Diptera > Stratiomyidae > Hermetia > Hermetia illucens. The sequence continues at coordinate 59,243,868 of NC_051853.1, read as the reverse complement.
ACCTCAAGACCCTACGTACCAGTGTGAACAGGGAGTGTATCTCTAGTCAGAAGGAGGATTCCACAGAAACCAAAAGCTATTATCAGAGTGACATATATTGGCGCAGAATATCATGTGATGCACCGAGGTAAAATCTCAAGGGGTCCAAAGCGGAGTGCGCCAGGATTGCATTCTGTGGTCGGTATTATTTTTTCTTGTTATCGATGCACTCCATGATGCCTTGTCCGTGTCGTAGACCTTGTTCAAACGAACCTGAGAGCCGAATTTTAAGTTAAACAATGAAACAAGGCTCTTAGTCTGAGGGTCAGCGATCTCTTCCTATCTGCATTAATGGCCAGAATGTCGAAGGCGTGAAATAATTTGTATTTATTTAAGGGGCCATGTTTTTGTCAACGGCACACCCAATATTCTCTCTATACTGCTATCTGAGACTAGTACATGAAAAGTGATTGTTATCGTTACCCGGAAGCTTTAAGCTTTCATCATTTAATGTCTGATTCCAGTGAACCCATTGGGGAGTACCGTTCCCCCATACTTGTAGAGGACGATCAGATCCGAGTCTGCAATGAGACTCACCTGAAATGGCTCTTTCTACAAAACCTTACCGGAAATTATTTGTTAACATGGGAACCGGAATGGTCCTCTGAGGGCATATGTGCCGGAGGGAATGTGTTCTTGGCCCGGTTATTTGCGGTTGTGCCTATATTGCGGAAAAAGCTCCTTAGTTGCGACAGAGGTGTTAAGATAGCCTCGAATCCGCTGATGTGAATGCTGAGCCTCATTCAGTATAAACTAGTGCCGCGGTGCCAGTCACACAAATCAATTCGCGTCCGAAGAGGACCGCGGAGTATGCCTACATGGTGGCAAATACTCACGTTAAACCGCTAGGACCTTCATCAACCCATGTCTATGTTGTGTTATCGAAGTACTCTGGGCTAAGACAATAACAGGTAAAGAATTTCGTCGGCGTATGAAACATATCCGTGGGCGTATTGATCAGAAGGTAACCGGCAAATAGCATCGGAGGATAGTGGAGGAAGAGTACAAGTTGAGATACATTGTCAGGAATCGCTGACGCGCTATTTTTTGTTTATATATGTTTATGGCAAACAGATTTATACTGGCAACACTGAGATGAGCCCTGGGAAAATCATAGAAATACGTTGATCTACTTTCGAATCACTGAAGTTAATTGAGAAAGTTGTAGGTGCTGCTAGATTTTCTTTTATAAACGAGTAATGTACAATCCTTCAACAAATACAAAGGGGTTTCCCTAACTACTTCCCAAGGCGGCTAAACGTTTGTCCACAATTCAGACTGTACTCCGTCTTTTTTCTTTAAACAAACTTATTCCCAATATTGTCGGTAGAAAACTGATGAGCTTTTGGATGATAACAGCATAAAATGACACAGAATGGAATATACAATCCAATTTCCGCATTAGCTTCACATTCAAATTACACAGAGTTTAATATTCGCAAGAAATAGAGAGTATCCTCGCGAGTAGAAAGAACATTAATCGAATGCAGTATTATTCAATGTTTCCAAAAAGATTGAACTTCCACATCTATTGATTTGCCATGTTTCTAAAAAAAAGAAGGCAAGCCCTTCGAGAGGTAGTTGAAAAATTTAACAGGTCTCTCTAGGCTTGTTTTGCACAGGAAACAATTTTGCTTGGCACTTACCTTCGATGTACTAACTACTCGTAATTCTTGTGTAATTGTTCCACCAGGTGGAAGTGTCGATCCAGACGGTGAAAGCATTTGTAATGTAAAACTCCTAGGAACAGCAGCCTAAGGAAAGTGAATATTTGTGTAGCTTCCAATAATACAGAAGGCAAAACCTAATTTACCTGAAATAAAAATTGCTCTATTGAACTTAACGAACTGTTTGTTGTCGTCATGAAGATCTGCAGACACCCATTTCCTTTCGACGGTACTAACTGAACAAGAATACCATTCTTTTCTAAGGCTGTTATTTGCGGACCACAAGGCTGCAATTTAAATGGGTTATACACAGAATAACTGCTGTCTGAATTTTTAGACAACTTACCTGCATTGTATTTTGTGTTAATGATAAATCATCTAAAAATGAGTTTGTTAACATACTAGCATCAACAGCAGGTTGTGTTATCGTGTTGAAATTAACCGAGTTCAATTGTGATAAATCATTGCCATTTAACGTGCTACTATTTTCTGCTGTTGCAATTGGAATACTACTAGTCATCGGCGGTGGAACGTTTAAGTCGATGCCACCTAACAGATCTAATAAATCTTGATTACTTGGTTCAGATACATTTTGATTTGCGTTCTTTGAATTTTTCCTTTGTATATTTGTTGTAGCTGTTTTATCCGAGATATCCGAGCCACCTAGTAGATCCAGTAATATATTCTGCAAAGCCATCGGGACGATGTTTTGAATTGCTATTCTCAACAGTACAGATTTGAAGTTGATACTTACGGATGACTGGTCAACACTGGGACTGTCCTCTTGCAGTCCATTCTCAAGTAAATCACTGCCGCTTTCATCCGGGGGAGTGCCATTTTGCGGCGATACACGAGTGATTTGCATCGGTGGCATCTTCTCTAATAGGGCACTGCGAAGATGATTGTTTGCACCAAAAAGTTGTGTGAATTCAACACCACGTTGTTGCAGATCCACGTTCAAATGAGTGCCAAAGGTTTCGACGATGGTTTTGATTTCCCTATAGGTAAGATGATTAAATTAATCCAATTATTAATAATTTTTGGCAATTGTAAGAACATACTCATGACAGCATTGAATCCTTGAACTGAGTTTCATGATTGACACCAGTGCGAATTGCTTACTCGTTACGGACACTTGTGTTGACGATAAGAATTTATGATACATTTCTATTAATTCTAACTCTTTCGGTTTTTCAAAATCTGTAAGAAATGATTTGTATAGAAATCTTCAACAATAGGAAAGCGCTTGACCGTACCCTCATTCCCTTCAGCATATAAAAAGAGATCGGCATATTCTCCAATCGACCACACTGCGACTTGGAGTAAAGGTTGCTTATCTTCGCAGTGGTTAGACACCTGTAGCGATTCCCATAGTCGTATTGCTATGTAAGATTGTTCATTGGGTGGACTACTTGATATCAGTTGAATTGTGGAAGAGACCACATCATCGCGAACATAGTTGCCAGCCTAAATGAGACATGATTCAGATGAAAAATCGATTTTTTTGTTATAAGCCAAGGAATCTTACAGCAATTAAAACAGCTAAAAGAGTATCTAAATGCCAACGCGTAGAAGGCGCGTAACGTTCAGCTGCCAATACCATTCCCGAACTGCATTGAGCTTTAAACTCCGAGTCCGCCTTCTCTAAGAAAACCAACAACTCCTTAGTCATCGTTCGAATATTTTGGCCATTTATCAAAGCGAACGACAACTCCATAGCTCGTCTCCGAATCGAGACATCCGGATCTTTGAGACACTCCAATATTGTGGTCCGATGCCTCTGCACAGCAGATGTATCTGCATGCACGGTGCGCAACAATGTATTCAGCGCAACGTATCGAATGTTTTTGTCGCTATTCAATAAAAACCGACCCAAAATATTAACAGCCAGAACTCGTAATCCTCCTTCGGATCTATAAACGAAAATAAGGTCAGCGTCAAATCTATATCTCCCTGAAGTCTTCTTTGTGTTGAATTACCTTATGTCCATAATCGATATAACTGTTTCATATAAAATCGTATTTCCTACATTTTTACTAGTTTCCGTGTTAGTTGCAACTTGAGCTAAAATATCATTCATTGCTTCAGACGCATCTGGATCGTTGTGTCCCAGTATGCGTAGTAAACGTAGGATTTTCACTTGTAAGAATGGATCACTAACGCCACTAACATCATGCTCGGGTGAATATCCAGCCAGTATAAGATTTTTCAAAATCCTCACTAAATTCGGTACAATCTGCGCATTTGTTTCGATTGGTATGCAAGGAAACGACAAAATTACGAATGAGAATAGAATCAAATAAATGCGATGAAGAGTTCAAGTTTAGAAAGAAGTAGCGAAAGTAAAGGCACAAAAATAGTCGCCAATTGTGTTGATCTAGGTGATTAGAAGTCATCAAATCTATCTGATAAATTAGATTGGATAATGTTCATCAATTTGTGTGTGCAAATGTGTATCGATTTGTTCCAACAACGATTTGTCTTGAATGTGAATTTCTGTTTTTTGAAATTGTTTTGTAATCATCAATTTGTCTACATTCTAAATTTTGAAAAAGCTGTGCGTTTACTTTCGTGAAATAAAATCGGAGTCTTAATGACTAGATGTGAAATTGTTGAAGCTGTGTAAGAAATTCAGCAGTAAATAATATAAAAGCGCAGTAATAAGCGTTAGCGATGCATACCTCTCGATTTCCACTATCCTGGCAAGCAACATACAAATCGGTTTTAGTAAAATGCGTTTTGTTTTTAATTTAGCGTATGTTGTCAATTCAACATAACGTATGTATGCATGCATTTTTGATTTATTTTAATTATGTGCCAATTAAGTGATTGTGTAACTATTCATAAACGGCCAACGCCTTGAGTTTATTGTTTGCGAGGGTTAAGAGTTTCTTTTCACAAGTCATATTTGGAAAGGGCACTCTCAATCTGAATATACGTTTTCAGTTTTTGTAGTTGAGAAACCAATAGCAAAAAATTAACTAGCAAAATTCAACAAGTAACTAGCAAAACTCTTTTGTTAGTTAGCTGACATTATTCAAAGATTTCAATTCACCTTTTTGAAATGGTTTAATGTGTCTACGCTGTTCTCGCACATTTCTGTGATTAGAGTTACGCCCGTTATAAGTATACCTGAAAATAGAATAAATAGATTGTTAAATTTCAAATAGAGACCAATAAAATGAGTTCTGAAAGCAAAATAAAGGAATCAGTAATAAATTGGCCATCGTTTCCAACAAGTGTTTATGCTAAATACGAAATAAACCCTGCTATTAATAGGTTTCTTGCATATTCGATTTCAACTCACCAAAGTCAGTGAGTAATCGATAGCACGAAAACCTTATTTAGATTTAGATCTTAAAGTATGTTAGAGCATTTCATGTCAAGATCCTAATGGTACACTAGAAGGGTGTGGGTGGTCAAGATTGCGCTCGCTGGGATTATTAACCTGATTCAACTCAGGTACTCAGTTGAGCCACCTTGTATCCGATATCCAGTCACGATACAAATTCCTCTAGTAGCAGTGAGAATTGCGGTAGTTTGGTGCTCTAATCACTAAGCCGTCTGGATCATCTCTTCAAGGGTCCCCTCGGACACCACCCTGTCGTGGCGGGGGAGCCGGTAGTAGTTTACTACTAAAGTAAAGGTTATTAAAACACAAATATGGAAGTTTTGGATTTAAACTCTCCAAACAGGTCGCGACCGAGGCGCACATTTTAGAGGCCTCACCGAATTTATGCGGAGAAATTTGCTTTCCAACTCAATGGAAAGCTTGTACTTAGTGCCTACCGCGAAGTCAGACAGAAAGGGAAGTACGGCAACTCTCACCTCGGGAAAACTGGAAATCCGACTACGGCCGGCTTAAATCTAGCCGAAGCGGAAGAGGAAGATTGGGCAGAAGGAAACGTCACTCCCTAAGGAAGAAGAGCTACAGGTTGAATCCTGCCTGCCAGAACCTTAAAAGGAAGAGCGGAAGAAAGGGTAGCTGATGATGTGGACGCTACTGGTTTAACGGCGGTATGTGAAAATCGAACAAAGCGGCCCGGACACCGTGAACCCGAGAAGGGCCGCAGTCAGCGGCTGAAAAAGGCACTGCGGAAGATGATGAGAAGAGAGGATTGGAATCTACGGCGGAAGGTGGGGACAAACTGGTAACCCCGGTAAAACGCAACAGACTCTTCTGTCGGCGGTAATACCCACAAGAAGTGTAAGACCAACACATCTGTGTTGGGCAACACTTTATTGTGCTCTGAACTAGGGTCTACATTCACGCTTCCCGAAAAACGAAGGATACGAAGGCGGGGAAGAAGAGGGCGTATGCGCAATCTATATCCTCATTTCTGGGCGCTGCCGTGAGAGTTTCCTCCAAGAATGCGACATGAGCAGTATGTCATCCGCCTTCCTCAAGGTCAATCTGACGGGAGAGTGCATTCAATAATATGCAGTATTCCCCTTTCTTTCTCAGACATAAGACTCCTCTCAATTTCATAATTTCTAATCCGACATTCCTTTAGATTCGACATTTTGATTTAATTTTTGCTTCCGCTGAGCCGATGCTGAATTTGAATTTCAAGGCCAGGGTCGACGAATCAGAAATGAGAGGGACCGGGTCCGGCTGATTGCAGCGACAACTTATCAACTGGACGCGGCGAGATCGAATTTGGGATAAAGAAGTGTGCTGCGATTGTGGAAGGAGAAAAAGTAACTTGTTGCAGATGCATGGTTGATTAGGGGCTGAGCGTGAAGTTTGTTCCATCATGAAAAAATTAAATAATTACAAAAAAACAAAAACAACTTCTGAAAGTGAGAATGAGAAGTGTGCAATTAATTTGCAAGCGTGAAAAATGACATGACACTAGAAAGGCAGGCAACTGATAAATTTACGATGAGGGCAGTGTAAACATCTGAACATCTTAATCAAGGTCCCAAAGGTCGTGAATACCCTCTCTTCCAAGTGTAGCGGTGGAGACTACATACTGCCGATCGTATCATTACCAATAGTCGATGCAGGATATTTTTTGAGAAGAGGTTTTAGCTATATACATGCAACAGGTAAGGCACGTATACTTAATTCAAATTGAAGAGTGCTCAGTTTTTCTTGCGGGAGTGACGTAGAAGTTTCTTTTTGATTTGTTTTTTTTTTTGTAGTTGTTCGTTCATCGAGCACCTTTAATTTCTAAATAATAGTATCTCGTGTAAATAAGAAAAAGAAACATTTCAACAGTAGTAAACACAAGTAAGTTGTCTCTCGCTGTGAATACCTGAACGCCTGTCTTCGCGTCTTTTCGGCGACCAGAAGTTTGCGGTTTTTAATCGAGTTAGCGTCGGTAGGGGCAGAGACGAAGGAACGTATTAAGGGATGGTGCTCAACGAGTAGTAGAATTCTTAATAAAAGTAAAAGCAACTACTTTTTACCCTATATTTTTAGTTTTTAATGTTTTTATGCATATTATTTTATCTATTATTTTAGTTTTTTACTTACTCTCATTACTTATTTATCTCATTATTTTATTCGTTTTTTTTTTCCCATTCCATTTTACTATTTATTTTGCGGTATCTTCATGAATGTTTTTGATTGAATAGAAGAACATCAATTCCAAATAAATTCTTCTTTCTTCTTCCTCTTTCCTCTTTAATCCCGCAAAATTATCTCTAAATAAGGGACAACATAAAATAGAATGGCCTGAGGATGCCAAGGTACGGAGGGAACTTCTAAAGCCGCGCAGGCAGGAGCAACATCGGTCGAGGATGTGATCCATCGCGGATCGTCCCTTTCGAGCATAGCCCTCGGTTCGGAGTTTTACAGGTCTACGCTTTTAGCTGGCGTGATGTTATTTTGTTAGGCTCCCGCGAATCTCTGTTTGTGAATTTTTAGGATCCGATATAGGCCCACGCATCGCAAAGGACACCTGAATTTTTGTATAATGACGCGTGAGGGATCGAAGTGCTTCAAGTACCGCCTTCAAGTATAGACTACGGACAAAATCAAAGCTATTTAAGAATCAGCGCCGAATTTCAGCAGACTAGAATTATAGCTAAAATGCCGCCATCCTCGCCTTTTTTCTGTCAAACGTTTTATATGAAGTTAACCTTACTCGTCAGTTCCATAGTTGATGACTCTGAACGAATGAGTTCCAGCAAAGCTAACAGCTGTCTTGAATTCCTAATCAAGCGACCTAACTGAACCTACTAGGATGTCTATAAATGGCAGTTTTCTAAATATCGAAGAGTAAACAAGGCCATTTGATATGCCATCAGACGCCAGACATTCAGTGGACATAATTCGCAGATTTAACGAGTAGACTATTTTGAGTGTCATATACTCAAAAGAGCTTGGCCTAAGTAATAGCTGATCCTACAATTTCACATATGAGGAGAGCATACGAAAAATAATCGCCTTCAAACTATTTGGACTGGTCGTTACGAAATGCTGAATAAACGTTTTTTAGCTGCATTGACGATATATTTATTATCTGAACATTTAAAGGGGGACATCACGATTATATACCTACGCTGGGTTTTGTTGGACTTAGCCAACCCCCCAAAATACAAAACTTACATCCAACGAAGACATTGGCAATTTAGAGTTTACTTCAACATTGTCAACATTTTTTCTAGTTTTTTTTTTCGGGATAATCAGCTTCTACCATAAATTCATACACATCGCACTGGAAGACAAAATATCACTAAAATAACTATTTGCATCTAATTTTAAGAGCAGGTCGTCAGCCAAATGGACATTAGGATACGCCGCATACTCGTAAGATAATATATGTAGTACTGGTCAATGCAACTAACGCTGGCAATTTGTTGATAATCAGATCTTTTGCTTTTTGTACGAAAAATCCCTCGAGAGCATTATTGAATGCAATGATCATTACTTACATGGTGGGAACGATGAATCTCACTGCATAACTAGTAAAAATTTGCATTTTGCATACTTGTGAAGTCAGCTGCAGCATCTTATTCGCGATACCAGAATGCTCACTATTTCAATTTCCATTACATTGCATAAGTCGTGTCCAATATCATCTAGAAGCTTTATGGGTCCTCTCCAAAATATGCTGTCATAAACATGCCGGTTGGCTAAAAGTTTGGTTCGACAATTAGATTTGCAAAAATCAACATATCGCCCTATCGTCAAGCAGTGTTCCTTAGAAACTGGATTGTCTGACTGCAGGACCCTAACCCGTGATTTAATCGAACATCAATGAAGTATACACAAAAGTCATACTACAGGCCTATCAGCATTATTTTGCCGACCACCATGACGATTCGACGTTATCAAACTCTAATCAGTCACCATATTCTATGCTGGGAAATTCCGGTATAATCTCCCATGCATATATCTAAACACTTCCTCTAAAGCCTGCAGCAATCCGATTGATCTGATCACTGCTCTCAATGAGAGGCGTGTAGACGTTGTGATTTCAGTTGATTTGGTTATTTTGCTATAATGCTGGGATTACAAACTAAATTAACTTTTTCAGGGATAGGTACCAAGTCCAGTAAGAATGACTTTTGAATGGTGCATGCAATAAGATCGCCAAATTATGAGATTTATCTTGTATAGAGATTAAGTTACGCTAGAAGATTGGGTTTCAAATGCTAGCACCACAACTGGCACTTTGTCCAGCGCATTATGTCTTATGGTAAACAGTGGAAACATTGAAAGACGCCAATTTTAATGTAATCTTTATCATGGCGCATAGCACTCCAACAGAATGAACTAGATATGAAATTTTAATCCAGACATTAACCTCCCTCCACGTACTTTTCACCGAATGTATCCTAATCATTCGGCATTGACTAGAAAGACTATTATTTTTTGTGTCGAATTTCAACTCCAACGGAAATTAATTTACTCTGACCCGGCATCGAAAAGCATTAAAAAGCAATCGAAAGAGAATATTGCTCATGTTTAGGCCGACAACGCTCTTCGTAATTAAATGTCTGGCAACCCCCTTTCTGGAGAGTTGCTGAGCAACTGGATGCTTTCCATTTCTATGTTTATCTTTAGGTTTGGCGGGATTTTTAGTATTTTAGTGGTTTCATATATAACGCCGCATTTTACAACATTTTTTATAACTACTCAACCACAAAAATATCTCAAATTTGTTTCTCAGTGCCTTTCACAGCCGCAACTGATCTGTTGGCCCCGCGCGGCTTGCCGCTATATTGTATTTTCAGTTCAACATGCAACTGAAAGACTTGCCGGATTTTGTATGGTCGGTTTAAGGAACGAAGACCACTATCCCTGTCATATTAAGCAGGAAATTAAATTTTCTTAGTACTTACCTTTAGAATGTTCACACAGTTTAAAAGTTCCTTCAAAAGATACATGTTCAAAAAAATTACTTACCATGATTCTTCTCACTCAACAACGATCTTGTTGCTGGCAAGAAAATTTCCATAAGCTCGGGAACTCTTCGTATTACACGAAACGCACATAAAATTGCTTTTTTCCTTATATAAGTATTTGGAGACTTCATTAACCTTTCCACTTCACTGGCTAAATCTCGAGCCATTTCTGGTGATGCAATTGCTCCTAGGGTGCATAATGCTAGGCCGACGACAAATTGTGTAGAACTATTTAAGTCACTGTAATTGAAAGTTGAATGCATTGATTAAAACATAACGCAACAGGGGAAAGGCAGCAAGGATTCAATTCTGACTTTTACGTACTTCTTTAAGCAGTTGGTTATAAGTAGATGTACGTCTTGTCTCTCGTCCAAAAGCAGCATAGCACCTAAGTATCCTATCCGTTTATCTGTGAATCTTGTGCTTGCTGTCAGTTTTAAGCATTCTAGCTGCCCAAAATGTGCCGGATAGCCCAGCATGTGTATGTAGAGAAGTTTTGCTATGTTTCGACATCTGAAATGTAAAATATGGATATTAGCGGCATGTTGACTGTTGTAAAGTATATTACAACAAGAAAATGTGGAAAAACAGTAAAAGCTGAAGATAATATTGCCGCCTAAGATAAATTCCAGTTATCGGTATTAATTTAGAAAACAATATATGAGTCAAAAACGATGATTCCCCTTCACAGAAAAAATAACACTTTGAGTCAACGAATTCAGGTTGTTACATTCCTCCAAAATTATAGCCTACCAAGGATCAGTAATATAGACCCATAATAGTGAGGTTTATTCGTTTTCATGTCCAAGATATAAAATGATATGTAGTCTAAACGAAAAGCATGATAAACGCTTGCTCAAGGAACACACGAAGAATATGGAATGTGCAGTCATAGTAAAAATGATGATGAGATTGAATATTTCAAAACATATTCTCCAGATTTCATTCAACGGCAGCGATATAATAGATATAACAAGAAGTATTTAGAGCAACGAAAATGCCCGAAAAAAGAAGGGACAACTACTTTTAAAAGGCTCTTATTGATTTGCATAGCAAATTTTCCTATATAAATTAAGCGTTGACTTCGCATATTCATTGCTTTATACATAAATCTCACACTTTCAAATTATTTACATACGTTTACATCACCCGAGCTTAACGAATACTAATTGAAATATCTCAAAGTTGATTCACAGCTCTATGCGAGCATATCAGCACTCCGCGCGACAACTTGATCAAAGAGTACATATCTGATTATACCTGTTGGTGACGTAGTTCGATAGCAAGCAAAACACAATTGAGAGATTTGTAGAAGCATTTTGGATTCGGTTCCGCAATCAGAATGGACATCAGAAACTTGAGAAGATAAGACTATGTCAATTGGTGACTTTTTTGGGGATTTATAATTTGGCCAAGCAATTTCAGTATCAATTTAAACTTTACAAAATGATATATCACCTTCATTCTGTTGGTTGTTTGCTTGCGTTAAATAGAAATAGAAACAGCAACAGATAATTATTACGACTATTGCTGTATTATATACGACACCTAATTCAATGGAAAATAAATGATGACAGACAAACTAGTATGACATTGTGATGCAAGAAATGCAAAGTAAATCCTAAATTACAGAGATACTGCAGATGTTACTAAGGTAACAACAAAATTGTAAATTATAAATTACAATCTAATTAATTATACACTCTTTTCGTTAATAACATTGTAAATATTACCGGATTCATTTTATATTCAGGTACAGTTTAAAATCTGCAAATATTTTGAAAGTTCAACTTGAATCGCGGCTGGTTTACATGAAAATAAAAACATGCTTTTCTTCCTGTTTCTTGGTTAGAATGAGGACGAGCAAACATGACAATGACGCTAGTAATGTGCGCCCCTGAAAACGATTCTGTAAAGAGCTTCGATTCTCAAAGAAAAAGAATAAACTTATTTGTTGTGTTTCGTTCGTTCGGACAAGCTCATTCAATTCCTGCGCCTTCAAAACCCCAGAATTCCCATGGACGATTGGGTTGTTATTAAGGAGGTGGAACCCCAGACAAACAGCCAACCTTTTCTACGATGACAATCGACGGTCCGACAGGGACTGACGAAACCCCCACGCAAGCAGATCATGCTGGGGGTAACGCAGATAAATCTGCAGCGCTCGAAGTGCGCCTCGGCTAATCTGCTTGTCTGCCTCCTAGAGGAAGACATCGACATCGCACTAATACAGGAGCCTTGGCTTGGAGGCGTCCGAACCATGAAAGGGCTCTAAACCAAATATTTTAATTTATTCCACAGCACAGGAGACGCTGATCAGGACAGACCTAGAGCATGTATTCTCGCGAGGAAGAGTCTGCACGCTTTTCTGTGTCCGGACCTGAATTCCAGCGACCTAGTCGTGGTCAAGCTAGAGTAGGCGGGGGCAGAGAACATGGATATTTCCTCGGCTTACATGGCTGACGACCGATCAGCTCCCCCAGAAGAACTACAACAACATAGCAACAAAGAAAACCAACCTGTTGATAGGCTGCGACGCCAGTGTAAGGCATACGTTTTGAGGCAGCTCGGAAATCAACGAGAGAAGTAAGTCATTCTTTGATTTTATTATTACTTCAAACCTATCGGTGGGTAACAGGGGCAGTACACGAACCTTCCATTTCCTCAGCGCGGAGAACTGTGACGATTGGGAAGAGGTCCTTGACATCACCCTAATAACCGACAATGGGATTCTTAGGGCGGAGGATTGGAAAGTGTCTGACCAGAGATCCTTCTCTGATAACAGTTGGATACTTTTCAGTCTATATGTCGCCGCAGAGATCTCCAAACCTTTCAGAGACCCCAGGAGGATCGACTGGAGAATGTTTGGTCAAGTAATTAAGAACAAACTCTCCGGTGCGCAAATTGGTAAGACTGGCACGACAAACGAACTGGACTCAAAGGTCTCTGGAAAAGGGATTCGATGCTGCCTTTAAAGTTTCGTGCCCTACTAAGTACAGCAAAAAGACACTGCCGCCGTGGTGGAATAAAAATCTCTCCAGCCTCAGGAAGCTGACCAGAAAAGCCTTCAACATCTGCTACAGGCATAAATATTGGCAACCATACAAGGACTGTTTGAAGAAGTACAAGTCGGCCATCAGGACCGCCAAGAGGCGGTCTTGGTTGGACTATTGTCAGAACATCTAAAGCACCAGTGAATCCGCAAGACTCAGTAAGATTCTATATAAGGAACATGAAGAGCCCATCCTTTCTTAAAAAGTCGGAAAGCTCCTGGACGGAATCTTCTGGTGAAACCTTGAAGCCGCTGGTTCAGACAAACTTTCCCGCCAGCGAGGAGGACTGTGGGTCAGAACCTTGCTTGGAGGGTTTGCAGCCACCCCAGCTGTGCGAGAATATCAAATCGGTAATTACCGAGGATAAGATCGGCTGGGCTATAAACAGCTTCTCCACATATAAATCTCCTGTTCATATCGAAAACGAGCAGGGGCAGTCATGAGTCCGCGAAGGACTTTCGACCAATCAGCCTGACCTCTAAAGCGCGTCCTGGACATCCACTTAAGGATGATTATGGGGAGAACGCCTTTCTTTAAGTCCCAGCATTCCTACCTCAAAAAAAATCCATAGAAACCGCCCTCTACGAGGTAATTGGCACGGTTGAGCGGTCGCTGCAGTACAAGCAGTATACCCAGCTGCCTTCTTGGATATAGAGAGAGAGCTTTCAACAACGTTAGTACCAACCCCATCAAGGAAGCCTTGACCAGTATTGGATTGGAGAGGTATCTTACGCCTTGGATTATATCCATGCTAAGTACCAGGAAAATTCAGTCGGATCTGGGAGGCAACCACTTGACCAGAGCTGTGAACAGAGGCACGCCCCAGAGTGGTGCCATCTCTCCGGTGCTCTGGTTAATTGTAATGGACGAAATTTTACGAACATTGGACAGCAGCGGGGTGAAGGTGATGACGTATGCCGACGACTTGGTGATATTAGTATCAGGGATCCGTCTATTATGAGCGACATCATAGAAGGAGCGTTGCGAAAGGTGCGCCTGTGGCCCGCAAGATGCGGCACCCAGCATAAACCCAACCAAAACGGAACTGATGCTATTACCAACCAAGAAAAGGATACCTGGTGGAATTCAGGCTGAATGAACAAAGATTGATTCATTAGAGGAATCTAATGTAAAGTATCTGGGTGTAATCCTGGATCCAAAGCTAAATAGGAGATTGAACATAGAACTGAGGGTTAAGAAGCCCTGTATAGCCTTCTATGTCTACAAGAGAACCTTTGCAAGGAAATGGGGTCTCCGGCCGAAGATGGTTCTCTCGATGTACACTGCTGTGGTGTGTGCGATTCTAACGTACTGCTCTATTGTATGGTGGCAGGCTTTGAGCAAAAAATACAATAGGATGAAGCTTAATAGTATTCAAAGAACCGCGTGTGCAAGTGCTACTGGGGCTCTGCAGTCCTCCCCGGCAGATGCTCTCAATGTACTCCTGGATCTCCTCCCCTTAGACCTCTACATTAAATACGTTGCAGCGTGCAGTGCCGTTAGACTATGTGAGTTCAGATGCTAGACAGGAAGTCCTACGACCACAACAACATCCTAGACAAAGTACCTCGGGAAATCTGAGCATTCTCCATGGACTATGCCACACGCAAGCTGAACTTCACGAGAAACGTTGCTGTGGACTTTCCAATCAGGACACACTGGGCACACTATTCTGATTGGGAAAACAATACAACCGGCCCAATCTGAAAGAAATGAGCATATTTACATTCAGAAGAAATCGCTACTTGATGCAAATTATCGTCGAAAAACAAACAATTTATCCCAGCAACGTAGGGTGTCGCACAATGATAAACATTTTTTGAAGAAATAGAATATATGGATAGAATCCACTTATATTCCTCCGAAAAGGAAGAGTACGTAGAAAGTTTGGCCACCGCCTAAAACTATAGTAGCGGAAAGAGTCTAACGAACTAAGCTGTAATGCATTACAGTACCGACATACCCTTGGAAACAAAAAAATAGAATTCGCGATCCGTGAAGGGCACTTTGAAAAGTTTTTGCGTTAGGCATGCTTTACAAAGCTATGAAGTAGGTGATACTAAAACCGGGGCAGTCCATTAGGCCGCTAAAAAGTTAAAAAAAAGAGTACATATATCGGGAAGGTTATGCGTAGTTTTAGGTAAGGGAAATTAAAAGAATGGAATTGGATACAATAGTCCACACAGGGGAAATTCTTCTTAGAGAAGAGGTACGTCTTCTTTTCATTCTTTTGTTGGAAGTATCACAGACCTCTTACGTTTTTGTTAACAGCAAACATCGAACGAAATTTCCTTGGATTTTTTCAAGAAGAAGACAATCAAATTTGCGGGAGGAACAGAATACGGAGCAGTACTCAACGATGCTTCAAATGAGGGAGTTTGAGAGTGCTGGGATTAGACAAAAGCAAAGTCAGGAAAGGTACGCAACGTGAAGTCAAACATTCTGGAGGCGCAATTACTGACATAAAGGCAATGTTCGCCGAAGCAGAACTTATCATCCAAAGTTACCCGGGGTCTTGGATGGGACTTACTTTATGCTATGGCCGCCAAAAAAGCTGGAAAACGGAGTGACAGGAGGATCATGTGACTAACAGAGTCAAAGATTCTTTTTGATAGGAGACGGGCGACACAAAATTTTTATCATAGTATGCTCCTCTCGTAAAGTATGATGAACACCTCCTGCACCTAATTTTTGGGGAAGCGCGTTGTTGCCGGTTGAACAGGATGAGCTGGGGTGCTGCGCGGCGTTTCTGTTGCCGGGTGAAGATGTTGCCCTTCAATGTAGTACAAATACTGGCGGAAGATTGGTTTGGCAGGAATTCAAAGTATTCCCTGCTTGTCATAAAGGACTAAAAGGGATAGAAATTTACGGACTAGCCACCTGCAATTCTCAAAATTCCTTATACTTCGCAAGTGGCTATCACTCCTCGAAATCTGACTGATTTTCCAGCTACAATCTTTTGCCTTCATAAAGAACTTATGATTGGATTCTGGAATGTGCAAACTCTTCTCGATGACGGTATTGAGTCTTCTAGTACGTTCGCTTGCTTCACCTTCAGCGAGAATTTTTGCGATACAGGCTGGACATTCTGGGGTTAAGTGAGTTAAGATGGTTGGACTATGGGGAGCGCTCTGCCTCCTTCAGTACTGTTGCTGTTGTGCTGACAGAAGGTGCAATTGGGTTTCAATGATCGCGACCAGATTTAGAGTTTGTCTTCTGGATATGCGAACCATTAGAGGCGCTAACATCATTATCGAACGAGGTCATCACTTAATGATCGCTTGCCTTCGCTTGCGTGTTTCATTCGCATCTTCGGAGAGGTGGGGAGCCTCGACCTCCCGCGGGTCACTTTGGAACACGGCCGCCGTTCAGCAGTGGGAAAACTATCTTGCCGACTGTAATGATCTTCGTGACAAAAGGGAATTTGTTATTACGCTAATCAAGGAGGTAGAAGCTGCCGAAAAAACTTCTTATCCACGGCAGCCAGCTTCAGAAGTGGAGGGAATATTTCACCAAGGAACTCAACCGTATAATATCTGATGAAGTTCAACCTCTTGTCTAGTCACAGTAACAACAAAAATGAAATCATCTCGGCCGTCAATACGACCAAGTGGGCAAGTGTAATGACAAAATGAGATTGGAGATTGTCGATGATCAGAAGACCATCTTGAGTAACCGGAAAAGGCCAAAGGGGAGAGCTATCCTCAAAATCTAAAAAGATGGCGAAATTGATCGTAAAGGCCCGTCCCCAAATACTGAACATCCATCGAAACTAGAGAGGAGGACGGAAAGAGGAAGTCCCCAAATTAAAAAGAATTAATTAAAATTCATATATCTCTATTCCGTTTAAAACAAGTCATACACGTGCCGCAAAATAAATAAACAAATGAAATGATTAGAATAGATTAGAAGTGCAAAAAAATAAAGATACTAAAATAATAGTGCATACATCTTCGATGTTGCGAGGAGTTCTCGAAGGATTTTCTCACTAACCTACCACCGACCCCTGCGTCCCTTTATCTTTTAAGTAGGTACGATCGTCCGAGCTTAAATTCTTGGCACTTAGTGCTAATATTAGGTAAAATCCGGCATCCGCCAAGATTGTGATAACTGGGATAAAGTAATAAATAAATGAATAAAATATTAAAAGTTAAAATAAAAATGAGAAAATGGAAAGGAGCGGAAAAAAAGATAGAAGAAAAAAAAATTAAAATATCCGTCACCCAGTACTCCAGGATCGGTGAAGTTTGATGGGTTAGCTTTCCCTGACGGCGGATTCTTCCCTCCTGGGCTGTCGCTGCTTACTTTTTACTGGATAAGTTAATTAATGTTGGATCACTTTCAATTTTTCTTCTGATACACATTTTCGAATGTAACCTTGCTCATTTACACTCCTTCAAAAATGTTTTCACCGCCAACCATCAAGAGCAGCTTCCTTCCAAATTCCAATACCCCCCAAATCGTCGCACTCCTTTGTGAATGTTTTCTCGATTTCATTTGGTTAGAATCCGACACTTAACACCCGAGCAATTTACCGCGCCTGGCTTTGTCAAGAACCGAAAAAGAAGAATATCTTCATTCCTCTTCCACCAAAGACGCACTCAACTCCCAGATTCCATCTCTCACTCATCAGTCGTTTTTCCCATCAGCCGGTCCCGATCATTTCTGATTTCACTGATCCTGGCCTTCAACTTCAAATTCAAGTGGCTCAAGGGAAGCAAGAAATAAGCTCACTTTTTTGCATGGCCCAGGTCAACCGTTACGTCTATGTACATTCAACAATACGTAACCGGGGCTAGTTTAAGTACCAACACAAAAAGGACAATGTTCGTTGTAATAAAGAATTGTTAGTAAAGGCACTTTGAAATTTGTTCAAATCAATGAATGATTATTAAATTTAAGGGAATGCGACCAATTGTTAGGTTTTTTTATTTTCAATGTTGGATCCAAACGAAGTTCAAGATAGAAATTATACAATTGAAAAGGGTAATTGAGAAAATTAAGGAGTGTTATAATGGGGAAAAAACGATCAAAATGAAGATTTCATATTATTGAATGCACTCACTCCTGTCGGATGGAACCTGAGAAAGGCGAATGAACTATATTGCAAAGCCGCGGACACTACAAAAAACTACTGAGATGGATTGTCTCCCTACATAACTACATTGTAACTCCTGTCTTTGTGAAGCTACTTCTTTAACTCACCCCTAAAACTTGGGAATATGCGACCTTTGCCAGTGAGTGGAAGGAGATCATTGTTAAGATTCTGAAGAAAAGCACCCACTTTGAGTGCGACAATTGAGAGAGTATTTGCGTGCTCCCTGCCATCGCAAAGAGCTAAAACTATATTGGAACGCAATAAAGAACATTTAAAAAACTTGATCAACAGAGAGCATTAACCACATCAACATCCTTTGCATCACTTTATAGTAGTGTTCGGAATTGAAATCTCTGCGTCACCTAATCTTCTGCGATTTCTAAAAGACTTTCGACAACGTGAACAGGAAGTGTGTCTAGAATGTTAGACGCATGATTCGTATTCTAGAGCAATTAATAGATGAAGCTAACAGTTAGCGACATATGACAAAGAATGCTGATGATATCTGTTTGTTCTTTTAGCGAATAATGGGCTTTGGTCAAATGGTTGTGGATTAGGAAAAAGAGGCGAAATTAGAATAAAAACCAATAAATCAAGGTTCTCAGTCAGTGATGAGTCACTGCACTCTTTCTATCTGCATTACGAGACAGAGCATAGAGGATGTCGATCAATTTGTCTATATGGGGAATTTAAAGATCAGAAATCCCACCATCTTTCATTCAGGCACATATTGGATAAACCAATCTTTATCACAATTGTGTGTGTATGGTGAGGGAGAAGCTACAGCTTCTGTCTAACGAAATATTCCGGATTCGTTAACGTATCGCAGGATTTCCGTTAGTGGATGTGATGCTACCCGTCGCAATTGGAGAACATCGGCACCAAAGATCTGATGCCTGGCATTCACATAGGAAATGCTCCGTGGATTCCGCTTCCTCATTATAGGAGGGACACGTGTCATCTTCGGTATTCCCTACTCTGAACATATGCCCAGCTAGTGAATTATGGCCTGTCAGAATGCCCACAATACGCCTGCAAGTCCTCCTGCTTTTCGACAGTATAAACTTTGCGGTACGTATGTTCGGTTCTGGCAGGAAAAGTTTGGTGCGTCCAGCAGCATTTAGGCTCTGCCACCTGTCATTATGGGAAGCTTGTTCCCAGTTTTTGAAAACCAAAATTAGTTTGGGGCGATATGTGCAATGGAGGACTGCAGACTTGGGGGCAAGATATAAAAGATCCTGAGTACAAAATAACCAAATTTATTAGGAGATATTGGACAAAACTTACCGCCACACAGAATCCTCTTCCCGAAACGTACTCCTGATGTAGGCACATTCCTTATTTACTACCGCCCGCTCCTCTGCCGCTGTTCTGGCCGCTCGAATCTGTCGTATCAAGTCCCTGAGTCTTGTTGGTGTGGGCATTCTTACTACAAAACCAAAATTATTCCCATTACTATCAACCGAACCTCTCACCAGCACAAATTCAATAACCCAAAATAGAAATAGTTCTGAATTGGTGTTAATTAGACAACAAAAACAAAACGCACAACAATGAATAGAAATTCAAATCAATTTACCCCGTTCGACAGCTTCGCTGAACGCTTGCCGGATTGTGGCCATATTAAAGGCCGGATTAAACCTATTTGGTAGTTGGGCGAAGAATTACAAACGAGAATGAGCCATGCAAGAAAAGAAAACACAAAATAATGGAAATTAGTAAATTTCAAATCTGGTCGCTGCGGATGAGGGTCGGCTGCGAGGAGTAGACTCCAATGATTTTGTTATTAAGTGATAAATAATTGCGGATGTTACCCATGCTCGGAATTCATTTTAGGACTATGTTTGCGATCCGGTTATCGGCTGTAAGCTGTTTTCCGAGGTGCCTGGTGACTTATCGACTTGGAATGTATGCGAAGAGTTAAATGGGACGTTTTGCTCTTATTCGTCGCTACACGCGGACAGCCCTTCGCGGAACTAAGTTAGAAACTAGCGAAAATAATACTGGAATGGAACGTTTAGTTTGCCAGAAGGATAATAGTGAATGAATGCCAATAACAGTCACGAGAACGTGCAACACGTCCCGTTCAACACATTTTCCAGCGTTCAAGTCTCTGGCGAAGTTCACTGCGAGTCACAACAGGCCACAAATGACACGAAACTGAAAATACTTCAAGCAAACAACGAGAACACTGACATCGGAAAAGTCACACACATTCGGCAATTATATCTCAATCACTGCAAACGTTTCCAATAATTACTTCAGTCCCCAAGCTGAAATCTTTACTGTTTCGGGTTCGTTCGACTGTTTCCTTTTTCTTTTCTCGGCCCGACGTCAACTTTTCTGTGGCTTATTGGGAAAGGTGCCCCCAAGAATGACAATATTTTCTCGCTCGGTCAACTTATCCACACGATTTTCGTAGAGAAAACGCTCGGCTGGGAAATTGAATGGACACCGATGTGGCTTTTACAGACGTTTAAAATCTAAATTTAAATAAAACGATGAAATAAGGTAAACAAAGTTATTAGAAAAATTGTAGAAAAAAATTCCCGTGCAATCTAAAGACATCCGAACATTTTGTGACGATGACATTTTATGCGCTGACATTCAGCGTTCAGCACTTGTATCGTCTTCTCAATGGAGAGGTGTGGAGATCTAAGCGATTATCGACAGACAGATGTCACCGTGACCGCGGGAAGGATTCAAAAGTGGAGAAATTGCATGTGGAAGGATATTTGGGCGCGTAGTTTTGAATTCACGATCACAGGTACCATCCTTGAGTTGGGTGCGGGGTGCCAACAAACCTTCTATTCTGCTCAGGAGGCAGGACACTCCAGTCTGACTCGTAGTACGGGTACATGTTGCTTCTTTTTATCTTATCCGACGAACAACGCTATCAACGCACATAAAAACACGAATCTCGGAACACAAACACTCAGCACAGGATTTCCCTTCTTAGGGGAGAGGGAGGAATGCCGCAGGATGCTTTGCTTCAATCTTTTCGCACTTTTTATGAATTCGGCATCCTTGAAATTTCACGATCTCGATATAAAAATTATCCACGATACGCGAGCAACAGGCTGTGATGACAAAACGGTCGTTCAGTCTGAGGAGAGAGCGCAATATCATCTCGCCGCCACTGATAAGCCCGAAATTTACTTATCGCGTGATAAGACCGCAACCGAGTCAATACTCAGTGCGCTGGCACGGTGTAGAAAATTGTTTATCTCACCTGTGCGCGTTTCTTCCCATTATTGCTATTACAAACCACTTTTGAGAGCTTCTCGCTTTGAATCGACCGAATTATCGGTTTAAGATAGTGTAGGTACTCGGGCAGATGGGATTTAATGAGTCTCTATAGGCCCTAATTCGTTACTTATGTTTTCTCGAAACCCTCGATGCTTGCACTAGATTTTTTTTCGTGGAGCGATTCACCCAAGACCGACGTTGTTGACTTCATTATCGTTCAATTTATTACATTCCCACATAGTCGTAAAAGGGGTGCCACTTTATGAGTGTAGAAAACATTCCGATCACATTTTACGTACTGAACCTCAGGAAACAGAATTTATTCGATGCACGAAGTGCGTGAACCAAAAGTCGGCAATTTAAAGGAAGGAGAGCAGAACGGCTTCAATTTGTTTCACTTCCAATCTATTTCCGCGCAAATCAGAACACTTCCATGTAGTATTTATGCTTTACGAAAGCGACTGATATTGCGCGCACTCATTATTTTTCACCTTTCGTCATTGGTCATTTGCATTCCGAGTTTGATAAAAGTTGGACGCATAAATTAATTGTGTGGTAAAATAGGTATATTTGTCGTCTTATCAGTTTGACGGCTTTCCAGGTTGTTGACTAATTCTAGAAATGGTTTCTAGGAAGGGGTCTACGCGGCAGAGATAGTGGATTCCTGAAACGCTTTGGTTCTATTCGAATAAAGGGTGAACTTCCTTCTGACTACAGTAAATATTGACAAATAGCTGACATTTTATCAGATATTAATCAGCAATCAGAGTTCCCCGAAATGTTGGTATTACTTCTCACAATGGTCCCAAACTTAGTCCAATCCACCTTATCTCTGTCCACTTTTTTTCAGATACCTTTGCTTTGCAATTATGAATTCCGCGAGTCAAAGTAACAGAGGTCGTAGGAACACCTAAATATGAAAGGTTTTGTGATTTTCTTCCTATTATTCGATGCCCTACACGAATATATATGCAGAAACAAAAATTTTATCCCCCCTGCAGGACAGACTGATGCGGAATATAGTTCTCTGGGAGTCAACTTATCGGTCTCTGAGGGGATGATATGTGACTCTCTAGGAGCCAACTCTTCTTATCTACTAAGACCATTAGTGCGTGGTGATAGCCACACCCTATACGAGGTGACCTTATTATTTAACAAAACGCTGCTATCCCTTAAAATCGCCAATTCAATGGCCTCCCGCCTGGCGCGTTCACAGGCTCTTGTGGATTTAAGTACATTCTCCAAAGTCAGAGAGTGTGCTACATATGAAGTGCAGAGCCAATATTCTCCTCTTCCTCCCATTAGCTGGAAATAGCGGAAACCACCACCCCAATTTTTCCATGTGGTAATTTAAGAAAACCCAACTAGGGTTTCCATATCCCACTTTCACAAAGATTTTCACCCGCCGGCAGAAGTTAAAATTTTTCCATTCGGCTGCTTGAATCATTTCACTCTTCATAGTAGTGAATCCTGGCTCTCGCCTCAGCATTGTGAATCCAGACCTTCGGCAAGCCAGTCTTTCAGCTTCCTCATTAAGAACAATGTCCAGTACCCTGTGCACCCACATCAGCAATGTTTCGTCCAGTCGGCCGAGTGCCAGAAGCAACTGGCGACAAATCCACATCAACTGGTCTGACATGTCGTTGCTGCATAATGCTGATCACACTATCCGACTGTCGAAACAAAATCGAATGGTTGCCATTTTTGTGGCAGACATTCTTCTGCTGCAAATAATATGGTATATACCTCCATCTGATTTCCCGCGAACATCCCTACGCCAAATACGCTTTCCATGACTAAGCCGTCAGTGAACATTATTAAATCTATAATTCCAAAAAGGTGACCATTTATCGACCATTCTTCTCCTTATAATGGAGTATGTCTTTTTAGAGACGAATTTGGAAACTATTATGAGCGACAGGCATCAGGGCCACCTAATGTTTTGGTGATGATTGATCGCCTTTTTAAACCCCGCGTTTGCCGCTCTCCGCTTCATTCAAATGAATGGCGGAGGATTTAGGATAATTTTGAGGGCCGTGATCGGTGTAGTATTCATTCCTCTAGTAATACTTAGGCAACCAAACCTTTGAATTAGCGCTAACAGGTTCATATGCTATTAGCAAAGTTCAATCTCGGCCATCCATCGCAGTTTTACAGCACCAGAGCAATCTACAGGATTTCTGATATTGTTCCTGGATATGGTGCTTCCACGTTAACCTGATGTCGAAATGTACTTTTAAATACGTAACTGACAAAGTGGGTAGCGTCTATCTAACGTCTCTAGTAAACATAACTAGTTCAGTCTTCCTAGCGTTTACCATAATCTCGTTACGGAGCCACCAATTGTGGATTACATGCAAAGTTGCATTCACGCTGTCACATTCTATGTTTACAGCCGCAATGCCGATAATTATTACGATGATAACGTCCGAAAATGTTTTTGCAAAGACCATTGTATCCCCCAGGATCCATAACAAGGTGTTTATTACCGGAAGCTATAATAGAAAAGAGAGCGAACCCCTCCCTGTGGGGGGACCCCAAGAAATCCTGCCTTAATAGACTTCCGTCCGATCAATATGTGGATCTTTCTCCACTCCAATACGTGAAGGATCCAACTGACAAACAACGCATCGATTCCATTCTGTCTTGCCACGTTACGTATCACCGAAAATGAGACATAATTGAAGGTATTTTCGATGCCCATAATGGGCCTAAGGCGTTTCATTTTTCAGACATCGCCTTTTCAATTTTTGCGGTGAACTCATGGGGTTCTATATCTCTAGATTTGTCTATAGTAAAGTTGCTAGCCAAAGATTTTTGTATCTCTTATCAACCGATCTACTAGTCATTTAAACAAAAAAAAGTTGGAGCGATAGGTCAGAAGCTTCTTGTGTCCGCGTAGGTGGGCTTCCCTGGTTCGGAAATAAATATAATTTTCACATCACGCCAGTTATTGGAATATAAGTGTGTGTAGATCCAGGGCATTCATTCCCTCTATTACTAGAGCAGGAATGCTACTCTTTTTAAAGTTTTTTTTAGCCTCTTTGTATCGGTAACAGTCAACCGCTGAATCAGACTTTAAGGTTCAGTTGAGGAGTACAGTTGTCGTTCTCCTCTGTTGGAGGAGTGTTTGAAGGGGAATATACATCCATTACGAAATCAATGGGCTGAGAACAAGGTATCGTTAGATAATCTTTACTCTCCGACAAGGGCAGACATGTCAGGGGATGCCATTGTAATGATGAAAGTGGATTTATTGCCCAAGTTGAGAATCACATACTCTAACAGTCTCGATCACGTCAGGTTGATGTTAGAACTCTCCCCCCTCCTATATATAGTGGACGTTAACACCACGTCATGCCTTTACTTTTGGTATATTCGATAGCTCTGAAAAATGCTCCACTGGGAACTTTATCAATATTATAGGGAAAAAAGTAGAGCATTGTTCCTCTTACAGTTTCATTGGCATACAACGGTTCAGCATGTCGGAAGTTTAAGCCCCTGATTTCCGCACCAACAACTCATCGTTCTTGTATACTCGTGGGATTCATATGTGCACTGAAATGAATAAAAAAATAACAAAAACAACAAACAGACAGGACCTCATAACGCACAAAAACTGGTCCATCAGTACACATTTCTCTAATATTGATAATCAGGTGATTACACTCAAAAAGGGAATGGAACCAAGCTCAACATTGGCCTGTTGCGAAGACCATAACCAACTAAGGCCTTAAATCAGTAAAAGTATGTCAGAAAAGAAACAGGCTGCAATGGCGCACGAGCTAAATTATATCTGTGCTATCTGAAGGAAGGCCTGGAACCGGAAAAAGTCCTTAAGAAAGATCGGGATAGACTTAAGGTTTCAACAGCAATACTGAAGAAGAGAGGAGCAGCAGCCATCAGCCCACAAGAGGGGAATGCTTCCAGAAACCCAAAAACGAGCAAACTTAGCGCGGTGAAGGGCATTCAACTGACCATTCCACCTACATCATTTTCGGAGCAAATACTCATTCGTGAGGACCAGGAAATAATCGAAAATATTACCGTCGGGTAGATAGGTAAGGGATCAAGTCTGATGCTAGTAGACTGCGCAACGGAGGATACGGCGGAATGGCTAGAGGTCATAGTCCCTAAATTACGTGGTTGAAAGGAAAAGTGATCATACGCTGGGGATGATATACCAGAGGTACACATTATGACAGTTTACCTTTCTAAAGCCACAAAGAAGGAGACGGAGCGCCTTCGGCAAATCGCAATTGCCCAGAATGAGGGTCTTCATACACGACTACGGAGAGCATTTAGAAGTAAAGCGGAGGGCAAGGATAAACTCTCACAATCGGTGTGGACGATCGGTCCCTATAGTGCCCCACCAATTACAAACTCGTTAACATTATGATAAATCGGATACCGAGGTCTCTGGACGATTATGGAGAAACCAAAAAAGGATATTTCAGAGGATAGATCGGAGACAGTGATCTCTGAAAGATTATGGAGGTCCGTATGAAAGGGGCGAGTAAGGAAGGATATAGACCTCCTCCTATGCCTCAAACTCAGCAGTGAGTCACAGGCAAGCACAAAAGGAAGAAAATGATTCACCAACATTGAACAAAATCCTCAATTGTACGTCTTTCGGTGTTTCTGACCGAAGACCTAATGGCTGTTTGAGTTCGATTGAAAGTCAGCGGGAAATTTCGAGAAGCAGTGGTATCGTCAGGCTACTTCTCTGGAGACGACATCCAGATATCAATGAAGTCAAGTCGCTAGGCTGGTGAACTAATACGAGAGGAAGTAGCTACTACTTCTCTGAGTATTTTCTTTGATATATCGAAGCATATAATGGAGATAACACGCCGACTAGCACCAGGCAAGGCGTCCTGAACATAACCCTGGGGAGTACTGTTATGAATCAACTAGTCAGGAATTAAACGGCTTAGGGGAAACTCTATTGGGAGGAACTTTGAAGTAGAGAATAGTAAGGAATCCCAGGAGAACATATTGGGGCTTCATTTGAGAAAAATCATATTATACTTCATTAAAAGGTGAGGGCGGTGATGTCCCGGACAAAGTGGAACTGGAGACAGTGGTGGAAGACCTCAACAGAGGCATTATTGATGCAAATGACGCTAGCTGTTAAGGCAATCATTTCATCAAGGGACGTATGATGGTGGAATAGAAACCCAGCCAAAGCACAAAAACATACTGATATCGTATAGCAACGCGTTCAATGCAAGCTTGTAGCCAAGGATAGAGCAATGTGCTTTGTCTGTCTGAAAAAGGAAGATGAAATATTTAGCGAGAACAGGGGGACGGCATGGCTCCAAAGAGGGCCTATAATTTTAGGCTCTTTCTTAAAGCTCGTTAGGACAGTAAAGCCACATATCAAGGTGATGGAGGCAAAGAAAAATGGTCTTCATCCTGAAATTGTTCATACTAATTTGCAGAAGCCTTGGACAACTTGAGTATCCTGGTCTTCTGGATGGGTAAAATGTCAGAAAATTGGCAAGTAGAAGTATTATCCAATTCCACGAAGACAAGCGATAAGCTCACAGAAAAGATATATACCTTAATAGAAAGACGAATGATTACTTACGGAGGCAAATCTGGGCAGATAAAATTATGCGCAGCACAACCGTCAGGGAATTGCACAAACTTCAAAGATCCAAAGGTACTATAGGGCGCAGAACATTGCTATTCTGACCAACAGCCAAGCGGCTATTAAGGTAATTAGGTTCAATTTGGAGAACTCTAAACTGATATGGGAATGCCTAAATAGATTGAATACGATTGGCTCGCACAATAAGGTTTGGATACTCTGGTTTCCGGGCCATATTGGGTTAGAAAGCAATGAGGCAGCAGGAGCAGGATCGTTTCTAGGCAGCTCATCCTCTTGTGGAATCAGAAAGGGGTTCGTGGTTATGATACTAAAGAGCAAAGTGGAACGGGGGAGGGAGTTGCAGTAGGCAAACGTGCCAGGAATGTAACAGTCCAGGGTGCTCAAGGGAGGATAAGAATCCAAGTGCTCTCAGGATTTTTTAAACCCACCAAGAAGAGTCTTACGATCATAGTAGGAATACTCACTGGTCATTGTAGGCTAAATTGTCACTTGGAGAAGTTAGGGATATCTACGGACACTGTCTGCAGCAGCATGCTGAAGGAGAATGTTTAATATCAGATGTTAGGCTGAAGTATCCGGAAGTAGGGAGCATCTTACGGTTTCTGTCGGTTATAGGTTTGATCGACATATTATAGTTAGGTATATCATTAAAGGGGCACAATAGTTCTTCTAGAAAGTGCTACAACTTCCCTTGACACTATTATTATTATCATTATGATTGTCTTTAAGTGGATGTCCAGGACGCTCCCAGTGTGTTAAATACGAGACTGATTGACTGAAAGACCTTCCCAGAATGCCCGCTTTTGGTATGGAAACCACCACGTGTCTAGGAGTGCAGTACATGGACAACTTGCAGCTTCACAAATCTATTCAAGCTACGGAAACTCCTTTCTTGTTGTTTCTGGGGCATGACTTGCATTATGGCATCTGGACTCGGAGATTTACATACATATATGCCGAGAAGCCATGTTTAACTAATGAGTGGGGAGAAGAAGGAGGCAGCTTCCTCCGGCCTATGGATTTTTTTCGAGCCCATAATAGTTTTTACCCTAGACCTGAATTTTTCACTTAATTTTTACTACTGGTCTCGATTTTCTCTCTACAACCTTGAGAGAAGATGTTTATGGTAAAGTTGATTTCATTCCCAGTGGTTACCAATTCGATATTCTAAAATGACGGGGCTGCATTTCCTCCTAGCGGGATTCGGACTCACAGTCCTTCTTGCTAACGGTGCAGTGCTTGTGTACTATAATATTTCGGTAGAAGATTCTGTCCAGGAGCCCTCCGTGGAAGGATCGGCTCCTGTTCTTTGGCCAGACCAGAATCTGGCGGGAACGCTGCTAATTTCGAGGGTGTGACAATCTCCCAGTCAGGACCACTTCCTGTCGAATCCCAATTTATACCTCCTCATTCAGTTCTTGTATGGCTGTCAGTATTTACTTTCAGAAAGGCATTTCATTTTCAAACAGTAAAGTTCCAGCATGGGTAAAGATGATGATTTTTGAAACCAAGTCAAAAGCCTGCTTGAGGAAAATTTTGCAGTGTGCAGTGAGATCAGATCTTAGTGCAGGGGCCCGGATGAAGACCAATCAATTTAATCAGTTCGAGATTCCGCAATCTATCATATAGCGTGAATTTGCTGTGCTTCTAGCACACCAATACTTCCCACCGATGGGTTAATTAGCTGCTTATGGTTTTCAGAGCTGTCGATTTGCTAATTCCAAGTGGAGGGAGGCTATGGTACTACATGTGGTGATTGGGATCCCTTTCTTGTAAGTGCTTACACTTTTTCATTGTTATCATATTTTTTAGCTCTGCTATAAAAATAGTAATAGCACACATTACACAGCAACATTGTTAACAGATATTGCGCAAATTATTTAAAGCAATTATGGCAGCATCATTTCGCAAATCCCACTTATAAGTCCATCACATCATATTGCAGCACGTTATGTTAGCACCAGAACTTCCAGAGCATACAAAATATATTTCAAAAGTATTGGTAATGTTGAAATTGATATTAATGCACGAATTTTTTTTTTGTCGGTCAGACATGAATCCTAACTTTTATCAGCATCAATTCGAATTAAGTGGAAAAGTTGTTTTAATGTCACAAAATTTTGTAAATAAATTACGATATCGAGGGACGTAAATTCCATTGAACAGTGAAATTATACTCTTATGAGCCATTTGAAAAACGTTTGATTCCAGAACACTCCAGTAATTTGTTAGTAAACAGAAATAGAACCCTTTTTTTCTTTAAAACGAAGCGAATGCTAGTATTACACGTTCACATTTATTTATTATTTAACCCAAACAAAATAAACAAAACTAAAACTACCTTTAGACTCATATAGGAACATCGTTAAGTTAGATTTACAGGAAGTTATTTAATAAACTATAATCCTTCGAAGGTGAGAACTTCATTTATATCAGCTAAACTCTCAGACATACCGTTCTTACACTGCACAAAACTCAGCACGAGCCAACGTTATTGTTAGTATCATAAATTAAATTACCGTGTGAAATTCAATAACCGTACAAAATATTACGATAAGACCCTTAACGTGGCAGTGAAGTATATTCAAATTGCATAATGTAAATACAATATTGCCAACCGAAGTACAGATAATATTAAGCGGTGGATAGAAAAAACGAGTTGACTTTCAATAGTTTTATTATTAAATTTCTGTTAATATTTCTTATATACATTTTACAATTTATCTGTCTTATTCTCTGGAATAAAATTATTATATAAATTTCAAATAAATCTAAATATATTTTTAACATTAATAAAAGTGTATATCGAATAAAACCTTCTCAATCATTCTCTCTTGGCGGTCGGATTATGCTGTTTCTTTTGATGGCATCTACAAGCCAGCGGATGCCCTCGTCAACACCTTCCCTATGGGATTAAATTTATATCGAGCATAAATTCCTCACTCCAAGGGAAACCAAAACTAACTATAATATTTGACAAATAAGATTTCTTACCCGGTCAAAGCTGACACAGGCATAACTAAGCAATCTCGACGACCAATTAATACGCCGGCCTGTTGGAAAACAGGCTTTATTTCACGAACTCCCATAACGTCAGGTAAATCTTGTTTATTCGCTAATAAAAGAAGAGGCACTCCGGATAGTAGTTCGTTTGATATCATTTTATCTGTGGATAAATGGTAAATATAATTTTTTCTTTAGGCAAAGCTAAGTAATTTCGGGTAGAATTGATAAGTCGTTCAAATATTTGGATGGTTGAGATTGCTGTAGTTCAATGTATTTTTAAATTATTAGATGTGAGTTAATTTTTCTCACGACAACAATGTTTTTTTCTGTCTTTTTACAGTCTTGATCTTATTTCTCAGAGTAGTTAGCAAATTTGTAAATTCTCTCGGCTTTCTGTTGCCGTTAAAAAGCGGATCATACCAACATTATACAAGAACTCGAAGGCTGGAATACGTGGTGTTATTGAGCTTTAACCTTCTCAGTTGATCAGTGAATTGCTGAGTAAACATCGACCATCTTTTCGAGAAAGTTGTAATGGAACAGAATGAAATTTTAGAGTTATCTGTCGAAATAGTTTTGCTGCCCTCAAATCTGCCCTCGTAACTTCAGCTATAATATGGTTATCTTTTCATCCTAGGCATCAAAAAGAAAAGGAAAATTTCATACTAGAAACAAATTTTCCAACTTTCCCATTAAGAAGGTGTGTTGCATCGAATGTGGAAATCATTTAAAACTTGTT
Organism: Hermetia illucens; assembly: GCF_905115235.1. Lineage (NCBI taxonomy): Eukaryota > Metazoa > Arthropoda > Insecta > Diptera > Stratiomyidae > Hermetia > Hermetia illucens. The sequence continues at coordinate 59,213,039 of NC_051853.1, read as the reverse complement.
GATTGCAATGCATGCTGAAAACAGAACTATCGAGTACTGCCTATGGCTAATATTGATAAACCGGTAATATTTCCGTGATCAGTCCATGTTTGTGAGCAAGGTTTTGATGAGGCACCTTACATACAGGATTGTGCCTGCCTGTGTATTGCATCGACACCATCAAAGTGTTGGCAGAACTGAGATGGTCCAACTTTCCTAAAAGCGGATCACACATTCTCCACTAGTCCACTAGGTTTTCTTTAAGTACGGATGGCAACTGTGCTGTTATAAATGGCGTGCATAAATCCCTTCCACTACCACTCATCAATCCAACTTTATCCCAATCGGAAGACTGAAAGATCGAGACTCGTCGAATGGATTGGCGATGATGTGTAAATTTTCCAAATTCCACAGCAACTTTTCCGAATATATATGCCAATGAAGAGGTAGCGAACATATTCAATGCGCTTATTTTATTTCCTGGAGAAGTACGATTTCACCACTAGCTTCAGGCGTGGCGGGAATTCCGACACCAGAGCTCCTTCAAATCCCAAATCCAAGCATGTATTCCTTGCAGAATTGCTAGGCATATTTTCCATGAGGTTGGCGTCTGTGCTTTGAATAGGCCAATCTAATGTGCAGGTGGCATTTTTCTTTTTCCCAGGTGTGTACAATCGACTAAGATGTTTGGGATCATTATACTCTAGCAGAATCCATTCGCTTAGATCAGTTCAAAATTACGATCCGGTAGACTTTAACATTATTCTTTGATATTATTCCGTTTTCTTTAGCTGAACTTAGAAGTTTTTCGACGTGCTATCTTTATTCGATGACCTCCCATACTGCATATTGTATATTAAGCTCCAGCGGACGCAGTATATACCGTCCGCTAGTACACAGTATACAATGTCGAAGATTTGAACTTTTTATACAGGATATTTTGTACGCCATCCATACCAGGGTAGAGAAAGCTGTCCTCTCTTGAGGCACTATGCTTTTCTACTACAGAAAACTTAGTGATAGCATTTGCGGATCTAATGTCGGGTTGCTATTGACGGCTACCGACGAACCGAGATAGTTGGGCTTTGGAGGATACTCCTTTCCCTCTTGCGCTACTGTACTTGTGTAGCAGAAGTGATTCCGGTATTGGACGGTTACTGGCAGCTATCTCGAGGCGCGCCCTCACGACCTGGGAGACGGTATTTGAAAGGATTTTAACTGCAACACCCCACTCAAGTTCAGGAGCATCACAATTGTGCGATGCTACATTCTAACGGGGATTTTCGATATAGGGAAGAAGAATGCTTTCTATGAATAAATACATGCATTTCAGGATTCAGGTCCATACAGGTATCATTTTGATTGTGATGGAGGATCTAAATTGCCAAGGTGAGCTCTTCTTTCGGGCACGTGGTGGGAAAGCAGGCGCCCACGTCCAAAAAGAATGCCTAAAGACCTGCCTGACTGAAGAAACGTGAAGGAAGATTGGCTGCGAGCGTGGAGTTACTTTACGGTGGCGAATAAAGCCGCCCGGCTTGATGGTCTCTCCGCGAAACTATTCACCCCAGCCCTTGCAATTTTTGCAAAATCGTTACTTTATTTGCCCGGAATCCTGGATTTTACTCAATGAGTTGAAAAAGGTAATGGTTTTTAAAATTTACAAAAAGAGACTCCGTCCTGAGGGGTGCAATTAGAGGGGTATTGACGTGTTCTCTACCGTCGTCAAATATTGGCAAAAATACTCCTGTAACGTATCAAATAACACTTCAAGCCTTGATCGACACAGAAGGGGTGGGTTCCTGCTTTGGATCCTTGTGCACTGATCATATCAACACCCTGCCGATCACTTGAGGACAGTATGTGTAATTTAGATATTTGCATCACCTGCTCTTCATTGCTTTCAAGAAGGCTGTCGATACCATCAACAGGCAATGTATTTGGAGTGCTCAAACACCTCAACTACACAGATCACATCTACTTCTCCCTCATCAAGTTTTGGAGTTTAGCCAGATTACTCTGGAATCGGAGAAGGAGGCAAACAGTGACGGACACAAGATAAATATAAATTAAACCAAGGCTCTCAAAGCGACTAGACATCGCAGCCACCGCACCCGGTAATCAATTTGCATATCTGAGTAACGCTGTGGCACCGAGCTCGATGCTGCTCGACTCATTAACAGTAATAGGTCATCCACCTTTGCGCGCTACTTTGCCGGACACAACCTCAAACGAAAATTCATGGCGCCGTTGGAGGAATGTACACTTTTCGGGATAGAACTCCAAAAAGTTTCCAGAAAGCCACAATTATGTTGCGTAAGTATGCTGCGTCTCACATAGGGGTCAATGGCAAACATATAGAACTCAAAATTATCGTTGAAGGTCCGTGGGCTTGGAGAATGAATAATAACATCAAATGCAGCGTAAAGCTCGCTCCTTGGTCATCTACTCTGGAATATCTATCCATCTATGTGTATGTGTATACAAATAAAACAAAGTCGGGTTAGTTACACCATTCATAATCCAAGAATGGCTTTTACGATTTTTAAGATCTTTGCTTTGCTGGATTTTTTCCGCCTCGAATAACAGAATAGCTATTAAAACATCGAAGAATTAAAAGAAAAGTTGAAGAAAAGTGATTTTCCTATATACTGTATGAAAAGTTTTTTTTTATTTTAAATTTGTTGCCCGATTCATCCCGGGCAGTCATTCTGGTGTGGAATTTGATTTTTGATCGTGATTTTTAAAGGGCAAGTTGCCCACGAAATTGATAGTTTTGTGAAGTTGTGACATTTGTGATTGTGCGTGCATCGATAATTGCTTCATTATGTGATCTTGAATTGTGTCATTAATTTTCAAGTTTGTGCGGGGGATAGAATGTCAGCGTTTAATCTAGTTGCTGTGGGTTCGAATCCCAGTCGTCATGGATGTTTACATTGTGTATGGCTCGCTGCTGTGAGCTTATCGCGCACAGCATTAAGTGTGGTGGTAATGAAACTGAAACAGAGTCTCCTCAGAGACTGTGTGGATGCCCTATAATCCAGTAAGGAGTGAACAGAAAACACATTATCGAGAGAGTAAACATTCATTTTCCTTTGGTGGTTATATCATATATCCGTAATGTTGCCTTCGCCTTCGACTTCACAGATCCCAGGCCATATTCACCATGGAATTAGATCAGTGTAATTGATTAAATGCACACGATTCATTCAAATTTATTCCATGGTCAATATGGAGGACCAACTTGATCGACGTCAAACAAGATTTGCAGCAACTACTTCATGAACGTCCATGCATTGGTTCGGTTGTTAAAAGTATCGTTGCATCGCGTGCAAAGTGACGACCAAAGTATTACCCTCGCAGCCATCGCCAGGCTTCTTTAGCCTTTTTACTGCCCGATATCAGGTGCTATTCTTCTAAGTAAAGTTCACTAGTTTTTTCGACCATAGGCTTGGTCCGGGTAAAGTTGAGAGACTCTCAAATCACCATTTAACGTATCAAACCATCGATATCGGCTTTTAGGTTGTTTTTCATGAACTTCGATGTTTAGGCCCACATTAAGCAACGAATTTTCGTTAGCATGGATTACATGACAATACCATCAAAGATACCTTTGTCGCAATTCCTGGATACAACCATACATCGATCATGAATGTCATCCTTCCACTGATTCATCGCAACTTCTTCCTTGCCTCAGAACCATAGAGAGTGCTAACGACAAGGAGGTAGATTTTGGATTTAAGACGTTCATTCATCTGTCGACCATTGTTGAACGATTGCGCACATGCGTGAAGTCGTTGACAGTGATATTGTCTGTTTCATTGATACCGGTGTCGTCAAAATCCCTTTTTTATTCAGATTCCGTCGTGGATCGTGCTGCATGCAACGATTAATCCACCTTTGGACAAGTTATTCAAGATCACCTGTGCTGTGAGACGCTATTTGTTCTATGAGGTGAGAAATGAGGTTGTTATCTAGCTCTCCAATTGGAATGACTGCATAACTCCTTATTAATTTCGATATCAACTTACTACGATAAAAATGTACGAGAAAACCTTCGTCTTCGTTTGAAGTGTCTTAAATTTTTGCTTTTCGTGAATTCAAATTACTTCAACACAAGAAGGCAAACACTTACCAAAGATTTGCTTGGACTCATCCATTCGCTCACGATCGTTTGAATCAATCACGTAAATAACAGCATGCGATTCTTGGTAGTATTTATCCCAAAGCGATTGCAACTCCTGTTGACCGCCCAAGTCCCAGAAATTTAGATGAATTCCCTGCACATCGATTTGCCCAATATTCAAGCCAACTGTTGTCGTTATCTTAGCCGGATTCATACCTTTGTAGTTCTTTGTGAACTTCGTCTTAGCTGCCTCCAAGTAAGTCTGAAATAATGAAACCAATCCGAGCACATAAATGCGAAATCACTCTTCTGGATGACCTCATTCTCTTATGGCAGGACATCTAAATTACTCACCGTTTTGCCAGCATTGTCTAGGCCTAGGATAAGAACACAATATTCCTCCTTTTGTGTCAGGTATTTGTAGAAACCGTGCAGTAAAGTGTACATGATTTATATTGGGGAAAATGCTGTGTTTACGTTTTCCATCAAATGACAGAAGTGACGTAAACCGAGCCCGGCAAATGCCAAATTGCAGAATTTGGTGGATCGTATGTGTGGATCTTGTTAATTGGGGGGAGATTGTGCATATGCTGTGATTGTTGTAACGGCCGCTTTATTCTGGTCGCCGTTGCAGAAATTTTCTTTGAATCTTATGATTGTATTTAATTTAACTCAGTCTTTTTAATTTCATATTTCTTTCCATCAGTAATTTACTAAGATTAACGATGAGAAAAATCTTTTAAACTAACAATGACAAGTAGCAAAACGATCATGGAGGGCATTCAAACGTGATATATTCATTCTTTATTATTTTTGGCAATATAATTAAACTCAAAGTGTCCTAAAACCCAATCAGCATCGATTACTTCGGGCATCTTAATTTTATTGTAAATTCAACAATTTTCTTACTACTACTATTTATTTTACAATCTAGTAATATATAAAAAGACCCACCATAATAATAAAGAACATTGCTCTAGGGAAAATTTATAGAAATGTTAAATACGTTGGTTGGTAATAGGTCGGCTGCGGCTGTTATCTAGGGCAATGACTTTCCAAAAAGGCGTTAGACGACCTAGAAAAATCGAATGATGGTGGCATCACTGGGATTGGAAAACAGGTTGAAAAACTAGAAGAATAAAATTCATATGAAGCTGGAAATTGCTTCGATTGAGTAAATTGTAACCTCCAGGAACTCCAGGAAGTTTGCGGATTGAAGAACTTGATTGGCAAGGGATCTGTCGAAGATAAATAAGATAGTGCCTCTGCCAAAAGATACAGTCATTCACTTTCCATGGTAGCTTCCAAGCTCGTGCTTGTTACGTTGTTGACCCAATATAGAACTAATGTTTCAGCGCAATGATGATGATGAGCTGTATCTTAGAGGATTAACTTGGGTGGCTAATGGGCGTGGTTGTTGTAATAGTATGAGAAGAAACGGAGCATTTTTGGTTTCTTAGTTGGCCATTGTCGTTGAATCTGATTTCGGGAAGAATTTGTTTCGGTCAGTTTTTGGTGAAAGTTGGGGGATGTTTATCAACCGCTAAGGCAGAATTGAAGTCCATCCTTGAAAATTATACGATTATAATATACTTCGCTAACCAGTTCGGTAGACTCCATGGTTCTTCACTAGCTCACAGGCAATTTTATAAAATTCGGACATCGGGGCTGAGCCTTAAGATACTAGTACCGGAAAAAGTAGTAAAAATTACACAAACTTCAAATTTATTTTGCTCAGTTATTTTATTAGATATGATAATGGAACTTTTTGTCAATCATTATTTAGCAATCTTCAAAAAATATAGAGGTCACTGAGAGTTAGACCCTCCTAAAATGCATCGTTCCATTGTCGACAGTTAATCTCAGAAGTGGCACATCCAAAGCAAAAAAAAAAAAACAAGGCTAAAAACGAAGATTTCCTGAACGGAAATTTACCACCTTTTCTAAAATGGTAATTTGTCATGTCCGTCGGACAATCAACAAAATTTATCGAAATTGGTCAAGTGAATCCTGATAAAAAATGTGAATTCGAGAAAAACGCGCTTAAAGTTTCTTCACTGTTTTTTAGGTAGTATCTTTTTTAAAGAAAAATAAGTTTGAACGTTTACAATTAATCAATTTGTTATCCTTGGATTATACAAAGGTACGCCAGAGTCGACATACTTAGCTTCCTATTCTTGCTGTGCTACTTTTCTTTCGTCATAGCATTTTGGCCATTGCGATCCTCTCTTCATCTTTTTGTATGGCGTATTCGTAGGATTTAAAGCCACTTGGCCAGCCCATTATATCTAGAATTTTTAACAAAGATCATGCCCTGGGTACACTACTGGACTACAGTACACCGTAGGAGGCAATGCGTATGCAGCATTGTATTCGCCCGTGATTTGTTCACCGCTGAGTCAATTGGTATCCAACATCCAGTCACGATATAAATCTATACATAAAATGGCTGCACTGATTAACTGGGATGATGGCTTGGGTCTTTCACCAACCCGAACTTCCTTGACTACAAATCATGATGTAAATTGAAAAATGTGTTTAAAGTTTGAACACCTTTTGTGATTCTTCCAGCAACGTGTGTAGTTCGATAGTACTCATCCCGTGCATTATTCCGTATTAGCGGCTAAGGGCTGGGAAGGAGCAGAAAATGAGCGTCGGGCAGATATGTAAAGAATAGAACGCCGAGCTTGTGTTTTATAGGTTTGTATTTAACTGTTAGACTGCGCGAAGGAGGACACGACGGAATGGCTTGGGATCATAGTTTCTAAACTGCCATACTGGAAGAGGGTAGAAGGCTCGACATGTGTTGAGGATTATATACCAGGGACACACTTGAGACAGAGAAGCTTCTGAACCTCGTAATCGCTCAAAATTAGGGGTTCCATACCCGACTGTGGAGAGTACTCAGAAGCAAAATGGAAGACAAAGACAAATTCCTCATTAGCGAGGTGGATGACCGATCTGCATAATCAAAAACAAAAGAAGGATACTTTGGACAATACATCGGGTGGAAAGTCTATCGGGATCCTTAAGGAAATCATGAAAGTTATGTAAGTCGAAAGATCAGGATCGAATAAGGAAGTGCCTATCAAGGAGGAGAAGCTGGACAATCTGGATCTCCTGGATAATACTCCAACATTGGAGAAGAGCTCCAAGCATTAAAGACCAACATTAATATAGCCCAGGTATCCGAATATGTAAAAGTTGCATTTGCAGTAATTGGAAAGCATTTTCAAGGGATGAAATTGGAATACTGATGCTATAAGTACTCTGAGCGTACCGCGGCAGATTCGTGTTCTGCAAGGAGGAAGTATGCACCCAGCCTCTCCATCTCGTTACCTCAGGTTTGAATCCCGGTCGTCTTGGATGTTTGTGTTCGTATTCATGCTATCTTGCTGGTGTAGACTCATCACCTGCACAGCATTAAGTGTAACTATAACGAAACTGAAGAACAGTCTCACTGAGACTGAGACCTATACTCCATAAAGAAATGAACAGGAGAAATTAATACAATCGGAGAAAGTGAAATAATTTAGATTGGCGATCTAACCACTAAGCCATTTGGACAGGATGTCACTGATAGCGAAAAGGAAAGATATCGGTGACAAAGTGCAATCTTGGCGGATTCCACTAAGGAATTAAAGTTCCTCTGAGATTTCATTTTGATGGAATATGTGTCATCTTAAATCATCATATGTCTCGTTGATTATAGCTACTAGTTTCTTTAAAATTTCCCTCCTGCGTAGAGCATTCCAGATGGCCAAGTTATCGAAAACCTTCTCGACACGAATGAAAAGCAGGTGTAATGAGGATTCAAATTCCGTACTGTGCTCCATATCCGAAGGTGCTAATATAGTGGGTAAATGAGGTACAGGGCCAAATCAACATGCTCTCTGTTATCAGACTTTCAAGGTATTCGATGATGCATTCCACCATTATTTTGGTTACTATCTTTGCGACGGCAAACATCTTAACGATTATCCCCTTCTTCTACTCGCTGAGAAAGATCTCAGATTCCGAGGTTTACGAATAAGCGGAAGAAGTAACTTTGTAGACTCCTGGATTCCAAATTGTAGTGAAATGCTTTTTCGACCTCTTTAGCTTCGTTATTTTTAGTATTGAAGTTTTAGGTTGTCCTGAGTATATGAACAAAAAGAGTAGATCGTTTTTCAATTAGGAATAGCTCCAACATATTTATTGCAATATTGATATTTAATCAGTGCGTACTAATATAAACACTGAGGAAAGGAGCAACTGGCTTTCAAAATATGGACATCTACAATAAGTATTTTAGGATGGTCCCTAATTTGCTCTTTACATCCACCTCTTTAGCTATTTATTTTTGTGGCCTATCGCTAAAGTCCCTCACAGGACCATCAAAGAGGCTTACGACCATATGGAAATTATTTCATGATGCGGTATACGGTTGCGGAATTGTTATTTGTAGCGGCTTCTGATTCCCTCGCCAATACAATGGTAAAACTTCTTTTTCTTCTTCTGAAACTGTTTTGCTCTCTCAGCTCCTGCTGCTCATCGATGCACCTTCACATTTCCTCATTCAGCCAGGTCTTTGGGACATAACCAACAATTGCACCTGGCGCAGAGATAAGGACATTTTTTATTGCGGGCCAGTGCTCTTCAAAGTTTTTGCACGGCCCATTAAAGTTTTCTCACTGCTGGTTTTCCACCGGTGCGTCGGCTTCCATAGCTTGCATAAAACTACCAATAGCACATGTTACAGGAGATAGTTTTTGCAAGTACCAGGTTCTGGTGGATTCAAATAACAACTCCACTTGAATCTTCTCCGGCAATCAGATGAGGGTGAATATTGAAGCCAGCCATAACAAACTCCTTCATAATATCTATAAGGGGGAAAAGGATGCCGCAATAATCGTAACTAACAGATGTCCTGGAGCTGAAGCATTGACAAATGATTTTCACAACCACTTAAAAAACGTTATCATTGGTGCGACCATAAACATATTTGGCCCCAGTTTCAAAAAAAGTCGGAGTGAAGCGACTTCATAGACAAAAAAAAGGAAGCCTGGGGGAACTAACAGGTCTGTGAACTCGAGAAGGCAGGGAGCAAACGCACCAGGTGTACAAGCTTTACCAACAAGTGAACAGTATGACGCCATGTACATCTTGATGCCCATCCTACCAAGACCTGTTCTGGTATTTCCCATCTTTCATCTGTTGTACTTCTAAGATGAACTTAATTTTATTTGAGCAGATAACGAAAGGGGGTATATTTTGGGGCTTAGATTTACATAGGCAAATCATCCTGAATTTTTCTCGGCTGGGCAAATCCTGAAAATAAGGCCTGTCTCACTTTAAGTTTATATTTTTATACCTTTTTCTTCTCTATTTTATAACCGATATTAAAAGAAAAGCTTACTTAAGAAAGTACTATTATCGAGGCCTTTCATTTGATGCACCATGATTATTTTTAGTTACTGTTAGCCCCCGAAAGGTATTATGATTCCTTTGCGCGGTGAACTGAAATGATGCGAAATATAATGACGACTGGATTTCTTTCTTTCATATCATCATTGTTTTTCACCAATTCTAAACTTTATTGCAAATATTTATAACGACCAATACACATTTTCGAATTATAGCTTTTTAAAATTGTGAAAATTCACAGAAACTAAGCTAACACCAGATTATCATTATAATAACCAAATTCTGATTTTAAAATTGGCAAAAGATCTATTTTGCGCCATTGTCCAAATAAAATTAACCACATTACTATATGCAGAAACTCGATCATGCCGTGCTGGTTTTGCTTATTTGGAGCACTACTTTCCTTTGAATCAGCTAAACCTAGCAAATGTGAGATTCTGATAACTTTTTTTGTTTGAGGAGGTTCTAGATAGGGTATATAATAAATATAAATTGTTGCTGATTATCTTTTCTGAAACATGAGATTCTATAATAGTTGAAGCATATAATAAAGCTTTATTACCGTTTGTCATCTTTTTTCGTGAGAGACAATGCAATTTGCCTTCACTACTTTATCACAGTTGCAACAGATTGGAATTAAGATGATTTAAATAACAGAGTAAAAGAACGGAAACACTTGTGTAAATATATATTTCATGAATACGTTTTTTGGATACGAAAATATTTGTAAGTAGTTGTTGGGTTTTCGTGCATTCTGTCTAGATTAATTATGATGACAAACATTCACATCGTTGAACATACATATATGTATATTATTTAAAATCCAAGTCTATTATATTATATATATAATAACTTTAACAAAAATTATGTAGAAATCTAGATAACTTTTGAGATTTAGGTTCACAGAAGGATTGCTGCATATAGACTGGATATACCAAAGATATCAAACGATTTTGAGTACATAATGATAATAATAATAGCCATAGCTGGCCGGGCCCAAGCCAAGTTGTGAAAGGAGGAGGGATGGGTAGCTTCAATGGGAATGGCTGTATGCCGCCGCAGTGTCTCAAGAGGTAGGTGAGGAAAGTGAAGGGTTGACAATGCGGCACAACCTCACCGGCACGTTAAGACCAGGCGAGTCCTTTGTATGCGGCTGTTTGTAAGGCAGATTGGGGGCTGATTCGACTTAACTTAGAGAATCGAGCTTTCAATCCTCTGAACGGGCTGAAGTCAGACGAAGAATGGATCGATGAATGGAGGTTCATCAATTGCTGGTTTAAGTCGAAGGACGTTGCTTTCCTATCCCATTGTTCCCTACTATCTCAAATTTCTTATCGAAACGAAACTTCATTACCACGTTATCCTTGGCTATCAGTAATTCGGGATACTACATAGGGAGAATGTCAATGTTTCTTTCAATTTAGGCAGCATGGATCTCCACCATGGAAATGGACTCCGGGAAATGAGTTTTGAAAAGTAGTCATTTTCATTCTCGATAAATTTCCTAAGTTTCTGTTTTATACAGACAGAGGACATTGATCTACTCTTAGCTACAATCTTTATAGCCTCGATACTCCAATCCCTTTGCAGAATTTCCTAAAGTTCGCTTTGCTTCTCTCATTGCGTCTGCTGTATGTTGTCAGTGCGTTTTTATGCCTCAGCCTGTCCCCGGTTTGTTTCGGATGGTTGAAGGGTTGTCGGACTTCGGCTCTCATTCTGGCTAGATTCCTGTTCTACCAGATTGCGTCTCTTGATAATGTGGACGCCTCAACCGAACAGCGGGCCTCATACGCGTCAATAATGATCCTGTTGAGGAATCCACCATGACATGAGTCCAGTTTCAGTTCGTTCTTGATATCACCGTCCACGTTCATTTGCGATCTGTTATTGCTAGATACCTTAAATCGAAATTCCAATCGGTTCTCCTAGGATTTCTTAATATTCTTTCTATTTCCGTTGCCCTCAACATAGAATTTTATTATTTTGTGAGCTGACATAGAGAGTTCCTTCAAAACTCTTCAATTCTTGACTAGCTTCCTTGGAGCTATACTAGTCATGCATGCTTACGTGTTGGACTTGGAACTTGGACAACTATAGATTTCCAGCCAGCAACTCTGAAAAACATATATATTTTAATTTGTATTCAAGGATTATGCATACATCTTCCTTGTAAACTACGAATCTGCCCCGGTATACCCAGAGCTCATAATTGAGCAGTATTCCAATTTTAGCCTTGGAAATTACCCTTGCAATTATTACAAATGCAGCTTTTACATTTTGGAGGTTTACCTGAGTTATCAATGCTGTCCATTGGCTCCGTTAATATTTGAAGTTCTTCTCCAATATTTTAGCATCATCTTCCTTTTCCGAAATAGCACTTTCCTGTGATTCTTCGTCCCCCTTGAGCACTAGAAAATCCGGGTCCATAACCTGATGTCTGATTTCCTTAGGAACCTCGGTAAACTTTCCACCCGATGGTTAGGAGTTTGTCTTTGCCCTTCATTTTAATTCTGGATACTCTCCACTGCCGTGTGGTTTGGTAGGTAATTTTCAATTTTAAATACCTTTCTGCCTCAAGTGTGCTTCTGAAATATCATCCTTAGCACATTCGAGAGTTTTATCGATCATATTAGTTTTATGAAGTATATTCTGGCATCCGTATGACTTGGTTAGAGCGTTAGGGTTAGGTCGTGGCTCTAACCTTACAGATAACACACAGAACACACTTCAAATCACAATTGAATTGCCGTGCCAACGATTATTATTATTATGTTCTGATGTGTTGAACCTTTCCCTCCATCCTACCTATAAATTGCTGATTTTAGTCTTCTTGGAACGAGGGAATCCTGGTTAATGAATCTGAAAGGATCTGAATCAAGTTGACTAGACACGCCTTATCTATCTGCTTTACATCCAAGTAGAGATACTATTTCTTATTTTCTATTTTGACTTCGCTGCTAATAAGTAATGCTTGTGTCTAGACAATACTCCGTCCTGGGTGAGGTAATAGACAGTGTTTGGAAGAAGTTATTCGAGTCCATATGAAATCCAGATGGATAGTTTTTGAGGGTAGCCTAACTTTCGATTCGTTGTTAACCTACCAACAACCCTCCACCGTACTATATGTTGCTTGCTAACTGCGAGTATCCTACTCAGTTCCTATTAATACTTCGAGAGGAATTCTGAGTAGCCTACGACCAACACACAAAATGAATACATATGAGAAAGGGACATCATCATCAAACTCTCATAACATATAAAATCCTTATATTTATTTGAAAGTGAAAAAATACTCATACACGGAATTGGAAGAGAATTGAATACAACACTAACCATATTCAAATTTTACAAGGCAAAGACAGATTTGATAAAATCCTATAATTATTTGTCCTACACACTTCCGTATACATATTTATATTTACAACCATTTTATAGATAATATTATCTTTCGATTACTGTATTTTTGTATTTAATATTGGAAGCTGCAGATATTATTGTCTCAGTATTCATAACATTTTTCTCATTATTATCAACTATCACAATACTTTTTCCTTCCTTAGTCCTTGATTATAATTTACTTTTCCTTCTTCTTCTTCAGATCGGCTGATGGCGCCGGTTTCGGAGGATAAATTATGTACAAAAATATTTGTATAGCACCCATTGAAAACAGGATTAAATTTTGCACCTGTAAAAAGAAAGAAATTATTGACAATTAGTTGATAGCTTAAACTGATTTCAGACGGGAAGTTAATGCCCAGGGTGTGGGCTATAAAAATGTAACAGTCAGTACGGGCATAAGTTAGCCTGAGTCGGCAATTTTAATTGACTATTGGACTGTAATTCAGCAAATAAAACTATTTTTTTCATTGATCGGAAATTTGATTTGAGTTAATAATCGTTGGCGCAACAATCCAATAGGATTAGGGCCTTGAAGTGTGATAGAGCACTACATTCAAGATCGAATTACAGTACCCTGAAGGAGGCAATGTGGTCAGCATTGCGCTCGTCCGAGATTATTACCCTGATTTGACTCAGGTTCTCATTCATAACTGAGTCGACTGGTATTCGACGTCAAATCATGATACAAATTCCACTGCCACTAGTGAGATTTAAACTGGACGCTTGCGGTTTAAATCTACGACAGCCTTGTACTCTAACCACTCGGCTATCCGGACACAGGGGTTGAGTAAGTGCACCGTCAACGTCACTGCATCTCGTTTTATTCTGATTCGCCCTTTCCAATCTTTTTTGGGGTTTCATAGTATGTTGTTGCGTTGCTTGTTTCCCCCTGAGCCAAACATTCATTCAAATTTATGCCCTTATGGTCCTAAATTCTGGGTTTGATTTTTAAGGTTTTGTTTGTAAAACAAAAGCTTTTTCAAATCGGTTCAAAGTCTGTCTGTCTGTCACAGGCACTTTTCTCAGAAACGGCTATACCGATTGACACGAAATCTGGTGAGAAAGTGGGACGGACCTGTGGACCCCCAGACATGCAGTGAGTGATATCCTCCTACGTTGAGATTTAGGAGGGGGGGGGGGGGTCCCCATACATGTAAACGGGGGGTGTAAAAATTTTTTTCACCAAATATAGTCGTGTGGGGTATCAAATGAAAGGCCTCAATTATTACTTTTCGAAGCCGGTCTTAGTTTTGAGATTTGTTAAAAAGGCGGGGAGTGGGAGGGGTGCAAAATGATGATTTCTTTAACGGACCCATTTTCAGGAACTACCTAACCGAAAAATCTGAAAAAAATCGTGAAGCTGCCTCTATGTGCCCAGGCCTCAAAATACTTTCCATATGGATATCTGTTCAAATTAAGTTAATAATAGTATATTACCATATTTTTGGGAAAATTGAGTAAAACCCCCCTTAAGTTTATCTCAGAGTTATAAAAGTTGGTTGTAGTATAAAATATAATATGAAGTATATTATCCTCAAGTTTGATCAAAATCATACTATTGGTAACAAAGTTATAATAGCTCAAAGTTGTCTTTACCGTGTAAATTTATAATTGTGGATAAAATCCGGCTCAATAGATGACGTTGGGCGGGTCACTTAATCCCTATGGATCAGGATGATCCAGCCCGGAACGTCTATAAGGGCAATATCTATGGTAGAAAAAGAAGACGAGGCAGACCCTGCCTGAGATGGAGCGATGGTGTAGGTCAGGATGCCAGACAACTGTTAGAGATATCGAATTGGTGGACCTCGGCGCAAAACCGGGATGTCTGGATACCGTTTGTTGCGCCGTTCCTTCAGTAATGGCAAGTTTCGAGTTAGGATTATTTTTTCCGTTTCAACCTAGTAAAGCCAAATATTAGAATATTTTTAAAGAATACTTTGTTCTCCTTGCAAATTTGCCAGTGGTGCTCAGAGGTGGCGGTGAGGAAGACGGGGCGGCAACCCTGTTGGCCAAACCAAAACCAAGTGGCCGAGGAGAACCTCTATAGTGGTGGCACCGGGAGACGCTGTACTCACTTTGGTTTGCCGGCCGTGATGCAGTAGGCGAATGCTCCAAAGGCCTAATTAGAGCGATCAGACCCGAGTCTGTCTCATCTGAAGTGGCAAATTGGTCACGAAACCTTACCAGGGGTATACTGGTACCATGGGAACCGGGATAGCCCCTGGACTCTCATACTTCGGGTGAACTCCTGTTGTATGTGAGTATAGCTCGGTTGTTTGCGGTTGGTCTCCCTAGTGGGAGTTTCATAGTGGTTGTGGTTGTGCTCAAGCGAGAAAAGACCTTCGGGCCTCAGCGTGGTGTTGCGTTTCAACACGGGTGCCGTACTCCTTAGTTCGGTAGAAATTTAGGTATTTCTTGCATCCACCAGTATGAATGCTAAGCCATGCACTTGGTATAGACTGGTACCGCTGTTGCATGTCTCAGCGGGGCTCTGATTGTGGTCACAAAATCAATTCGTGTCTGAAGAGGACCGTAGGATTAAGTCTCCACGATAGGTACCTACGTTAAACACCCAAGGGCTTAACTGTAAGTTTGCCGGTAGGAACACTTTCTTCTCTAAATACCAAAATGCTGTTAAATCTTATCAAAACCATCTAAACATTCAGGAAGAATGAATATGTAAGAGTTAATAAATATAAACGTTTGTATATGGGTAAAGCATCATTTTGTTTGAGGACTTGACTTGGTCCTAAGACCCCATCCACTTAGTGGAGGACTGTATCAATTGCTAAGTCTTAGCGATCAACTAAAGCTAGAACCCAAGGTATCGCTCGATATGATTCATAGGCATATTGTGTGTATGAATCAATAAAAATGTGGTAAATAGCATCTGTAACCGCTTCCGGTCACGTTGACACCTGGGCAAGTGAGGCAGTGTCTGAAAAGTTGCTTATTCCCTGGACGAAACCCCAACTAAATATTTTTGAATGTGTAAAGTAAGTTTTAGAATGGATTGAAATATGGACTTGCGTGTTTTGAGATCAAATATACTTTTACGAAATGCCGGAAGGTCAACCGCAATCAACGAATAAAAATTAGAATGACTTTATGATATTTGGACTTAAATACAATAATTGAAATTCAATAGGAATCTTAGTTAAAAAAAATAACAAAACTTTGCTTCCCACTTACCACAATCACAGTATTCTGGATTGCCAGCCCATAAACCATCCACGCAAACGACACTAACGTTCCCGATCCAACTATCGATATTGGCATATTACCGACACTTTTGTTCCGGATCATTTCTCCCAAACTCAAAAACGGTGATCCAACTAATATTATTAGCCACGCAGTGACTATCAAACCCAATCGGAATTCCAATTTTTTAGGGTCTTCATATTCGCAGTAAACTACACAAATTGCCGAAAGCAGCCCGGCCAATCCGATTTGCGCCCATAACTTATTCTTATCTTTTGGCGGCGTATAGAAATAGAACACGCAAGAGTAAATCACATTTAGGCCAAAACCCAGAAGATTGACCTTAATCATTGCATCATCTTCGATAACGGAGGCGAATTTCAAACTCAGAATCGTTCTGAAAGAGGATTTCATTTATCAGAGAGTGGATCCTTCGGAAAATAATAGAACACTATACTTACAAGACGAAACCTCCAATGAATGGCATGAATGGGAATCCGGCGCTGCTTCCTCGCTGGCGAATAGTGTTCAACATAAGCGCAGGACTAAGAAACTGTACAAATGTTATAGTGCTAGCTATTTGCCCAATAAGGGCTGCATGTGGCTTCAGAATTGCTCCCAGTGCTTCCATTTTGATGCTTGCAGGCTCTGATGTCGTACGCAAAACGCGACGTAAATGGTGTAGGAGTCAAATATGGACTGAATCTATAATCTTTGGCTGAACTTCTCCACAGCAACTGAAAATCTCGGGGAGATACGACTATCTGACAGCGGAAGAGACGATTCCGAAGCCAAAGTTGTGTTCTCTGTGGAAAGATTATGCAAGGTCAATCGAGCGGACACGACTCATTGCAAATACAACTGAAAGTAATGAAGACTTTGGCTGCAATCGCCAGTAGATTGTGGAGTTTACTATACTCACCGAAGAGAGCAGGCGTTGAACCTGTTTCTGATAAAACGACCGCTCACATTGGAGATAGTAAATACGTTGCGTGTCTGTGATTATGGACAGATTGTATGAAACAGCTATGGAATCAGCTGGTCGTGTCGGCATTTGTATCTTCGACTGTTCTTCGGTCTGATTTCGCGCAATGAGCATGGCCAATGGAAGCTAGCTGATATGAATGGTTGGATTCTTACGACGCGGGTATTATATGAATAATCTCAGATTAAGAATCTGAAATAATGAATTCGACTCGAGTTCCACGTAATGTTTAAACAACGTGACGGTGCAATATTTTTCGACGAACATACGTATGTAAACGTTCACAATCATTACTAGCAAGTGCTTGAATGCATGGGGAACCGTTAACGCCTCCCCCGATAAGACTATGAGATTGATGTAAATATTTAATACATATTATTTTCAGCCATGAATCGGCTCAATCTTTAATATCAGAGCAAGTTGTCAGCTACTGATAAATTGGTTGTGAGACTTGCAAATATAACTAGTTTGTTATGAAATATTTAATAATATAGTAATGCTACTATTTTTCTTTGCAATCGTTTATCTCGATTTTTTATCGTCATATTCGTTTCTATTTTTGCAAAGATTCATGCACACACAGGAAGATAGTAGCAGCACGAATACAAAATTGTATCAGTCCAGTTATATATATGTATCTACTACTGGGATGGTAAGTATCTGCACTGACTGTGGAAAAACGCATTTTTTGGTTGTAAATATGCTTTATTCGTCAACATAGTTTCCTTAAAAAGCAACACAGAAGGATGCCCGGCTTCCTAACCTTTTCTAATTTGCAGTCACTTCACTTCCGCAACAGCACTCTGGCGGACTACCAACTATACACCTCCCTGTTATCAGAGAACTAGCCTGGAACCGTTTGACACATTACTTCGGGCTAGCCCTCCCGCTCTCCCGGCTTTGGGAGCCTTCAAGTCAGGGAATTCCTTTCACCAACGGGAGGGGAGGGGCGGAAGGGAGTTGTTGTTAGTTCAGGGAACTCCTTATCGCCCGATCCCTCCGCCGGTCGAGTTCAATCTTCTTCGCAATAAGAAGAGCCCGAACATAATGCGCAATACGATTCGAGGTGCCAGCGCTCTTGAGCATCTCTCTGACAATGTTGTCTGGAGAGAGCTCCCCTATGTCTGCATAAAGCTGCTGACGAAAGCCGTCCCACCTCTCGCAAGAGAAAAAGGTGTGTTTAATGTCGTCCGTCACTCCATTGCAGAACACACAATCAGGAGATCGCGCCTTCCCAATTTTGTGCGGGTAAGGGTGCGTTGACGTTCTTCACGGGCAACCACCTCTCTTAAGTTTTCGTCCTTACGGTGGTAGATAGCTTTGCGTTCCTTGGCAACGGGGATCACTCCCGCGATCACCATCACTGCCGGTTCGGATGGTGGCAACGCAGAAGGAAGCACGGCTTCCTAACCTTTTCTCATTTGCATTCACTTGCTCATAGAAAGCCTGCTTCTCTTCTGCCTCTGTTGATCCGCAACACTGCACTACTGAAACGTTCCTTATTCTGTATCGGAACCTTAGGAACATCAGGGCATTTCTAGCGATGCGGTAAGCACCGAATTCACGCTTAATTTTGGTAGGCGGCAAGAGGAAGAGCAGTGCTCTCCCGAGTTCCACCATCTTACTTAGTAACTTACTGTATTGTTGCAATTCTGCTTGAAGTTGGAGTAAACAAGGATTTGAGGGTGCCTCGATACCGCCGTCGAATAGCGCTCGCATGTTCCAATCCAATCTGAGAGTCGTGTGCACTTCTTATTCATAGAATACAAAAACGAGATTTTGTTTTTAGTAGCAATACCCAAGAGTAAAAAGAGCCATCATTTATTTAAGCTAATTTTGCCCGCATGTT
The DNA here is from genome assembly GCF_905115235.1 of Hermetia illucens. Taxonomy (NCBI): domain Eukaryota; kingdom Metazoa; phylum Arthropoda; class Insecta; order Diptera; family Stratiomyidae; genus Hermetia; species Hermetia illucens. Next base: position 59,194,094 of record NC_051853.1, on the reverse strand, counting down.
ATGTCCACTCGTGGCCAAATAAATGTTACAGACTATACCATGTAATTGTCATTTTTCGGTGATTTTTTCTGTCTATCAGCATAACTGAATATTTATTTCTTTCCTAAAATGTATTTGCGTTAAATTTATGTAAAATTTATGTTTTTTTCTTTAATCTTTTATTAAAATTTATTAAAACATTTTTTTTCGAATTTGGCTTGATGTTGTACATATTAAAATATAAATATAAAAGGCTTTATTTAATAATGTAGTGAATAAAAAACATTTTTAGATTGCTTATAAATATAAAAATTAACATTAATATTTGCTGGGCCTTGATTCTATCTGGCATTAAATCATTCAGTTTTCTGTAGTAATTGAGTGAAATATCGTTATTGCAGGTTTCTTTGGCCGCTGAGATTTAGTTGAATTTGGAATTTGTTGTTTTTGCGATTCACACACTTTTTTAAAAAAGGTAGCACAGTGGTTCTCAGCTGGATTCAAATCTAGACTATTTGCGGGCCAATTTAAAGTCGAAAGCTGCATTCGTTGCAAATATGCCCTTACTTAGTGAAAAAGGCAGGTAGTAATTTTAATATTAGTTTGTAATTTTCTCGCGAAAATGATAACCATCACAAAAAAGTGTAAGTGCATGGTGCAGAGTCATCTTGGAAAATTTACTCTCCGCCAAACGTACGGCATTCCATCGGATTGGTTGAAGTTTATTTTTTTTTTCATCTGCAAAAATATGACTCTTTTCCAATCCGTCTGAATCCAAAATTGATATTATTTTGCGAATTTTAAGCGGACGCATTTAGAACGTATGCTCCCAGTACAGACCGAATGCTGCTCCAGCCGCTGGTCGATATTCCGTCCCAATATAAAGCTGACATAACAGCTTCACAAGAGATGCGTTGCACAGAGACAGGTTTCCTGGAGAAGAGCCACTACACCATATATTATAGTGGTCATCTAGTAAATTATGTCCTCGGAGTAGGTGTCCTAGTCAGCCGAAAAATGAAACTTGCTGTTATCGGCTTTGAAAACATAAAGGCTATATACTCTGTGTTGGTGAGGCAAACACAAACGCCCCTACAGAGGAGACTGCAGATTTGGAGAAGGGTACCTTCTACGAGGCAGTAGAACTAACCCTCGAAGTCTGTCTCAGGTATAATATGAATACTTGGAGGTTTTAATAGTCAAGTAAGGACGGAGCCCGTATTCAGACGATACGTTGGCCCCCATAGCTTACATAAGGATACCAATGATAACGGACTGCGGATTGTTCAATGGCAATGCCGCACGAAATGTTTGTTGGAAGTATCTGGTTTGCGTGGAAAGCGGTTCACAAACAAACATGGGCCTCTCCAGACAGGACCACTTTCAATCAAATTGATCACGTGTTGATCGAACGCCTCCACCTTTCAGTCTTGATGAATATCAGAACATAAAGAGGGCCAATATACACTCTGATCACCATTTTGTTGGCATGGTGCTGCGAGCTCGAATAGCAACCACAACACATCCTCCTGTAGTACCTATAAAGGGGAAATGGATGCCGGAGAAACCATAATCAACAGACGTCCTAGAGATCAAGCACCATCAAAAAGTTTGAACGGCTGGTTTGATAATGAATGTAAGCTAGCAACGAAAACGGAAGCTAAGTAATGTTAGCACTCTCACTCACGCGGAGACTTATCATGAACTTCATCGAGCGGAGAAGCGATTTTACAGACGGAAAAAGGAAGCATGGGAGAACCGACAGGTCTGTGAATTTCAAAAGTGGGAGTAACGGCACCAGGCATGGAAGTTTTACCAACAAGTCAGCAGGGTGAAGCCTTATACACCTCCATGCATATCCTGTCAATACAAAGAGGGGAATCTGATTTCCGATAGAATGGGCATATTGGTACGATGGGTTGAATATTTTGGTGAACTGCTCCACAACCAGAATATCTGCGAGTTGGAGGTTCCGCCAACTGAAGATGATGGGCAAATTCTGCCACCATCAAGCATGGAAGAAACAAGAAGAGACAGTCGCCATGATGGGAATATAGCCGATTATAGTTGAATATGGAGACGACCAATCAAACCAAACGATATATCAACTTATGCTCAAGGTGTGGGACAGCGAATCAATGCCTGATGACTGGCAAAGAGGTATTATTTGCCTCATATATAAAAAGGTAGATATAACGCAGTACAGCAATTATAGAGGTGCTCGCCACCCTGTAATCGTCTGCCTTTTCACCCATATGACCATTAAGGTCGCCGGCAATGATGATATAGTCGTCAGCAGGTACGTGACAAGTCTTTTTATCGAGAAGTTGCCAGAAGGTATCTTTCTCGGCATCAGATCTACCTGTCTGTGATGCATACGCGATGAAATCAATAGAATCGACAAGTGAGTCGTTGCAGAGCTACATGGCATAAAACAGTAGAGAAGTGTAAGGTTTTCGGAAAATCTCGGAGGAAGTTGAAACATATTGCAAGGAACTGACAAATATGGGGCGTAGATTTGGTTGACATGGTTTGAGGCAAACACATGCATATATAACTTCCAAATCGGTGACCTACAGAACGAGTTCCACATTTCCTCATCGTACTAACTTTTTGTGCTTGCAAATAGGATGATGAGGGTGTCAAACAGTAATTGAACTGTCCACGAACGACATTGGTTGCAACTCAGCTGAAATGTATACCAAAAGTAAAACATTTTTCATTCAATTGCCATTATTGAATTTATTACTTTTTTATACAATTGGCGCTATCAAACTAATGCTTAATTTATATCATACGATCGTTACTCGCATTTACTTGATTACGATTACAATATACATATACTCATAATTTAACGCTTAAAAAATCACAAAACTATGCGTACAAATATTTAAAAAAATATCATATCGCATGTCTGTCTAGCACTCTCACTCTCTTATTTGCGTCCTTGCAGCTATTACCCATATTTTCTCAACTTTACACAGCGATCTCAATACGAAATTCTTGCATCTTTCTTACGATTCCATATCATTGGATATCGACGATCGTTTTGAGATGGCAGTGATAAAATTTAATTGTTCTGAATATTCCATATAGACCCTTTGCCACTGTGGATGCAACTTTATTATATTTAAGACCGTTTCCAATAGGGTTCGCTTCTCCACATTCTGAAAATATGACGATGCTCGAATTAGTTTCATCGAGAAAAACAGGGGGTAAAATCATAATTCCAAGTTTCAAGTCTTACCAAAATTTTTGATTTATCTGCTGACTCTCCACAATACGTTGGTCCCAGTAGGTCGTCTAATAGCAGTCTTATTCGTTTTTCGGTACCGTGCTTGGCTAAGTGATAGCCTAACATCAAGTACCAATACTTTAATTCCTCAGGGGACTTTACGGCCTCCGCCAGTTTTATTTGATTCTCGATAAACGAAAGTTTCGCTGATATCTGCCACTGGCTTGTGTTCCTAGATGAATATCATAATAAGACTGACAAAAACAACAGTTAAGAAAAAAGAAAAACTTACAGATCTACCACATTCGTACCAAAACTATTTGATGCCGTTTGAATAGACATAATAGGATAAGTACGAATGTTTCGCTGAAAGTCTTTTGGTATGGTCGACTGTAGCCCGTGTCGAATTACTGGGTCTTTTGAATTCAAGACCATCCAGCATTCCATCCCTTTTGAATATGAATAGGAACTGCCATTGGAGAACAATACAAATGGAATCCCATTTTCAGTTATTGTAAATTGAACCACTTGGCCGGATTTAAAAATATCGGCGCAGGATGATGTTATGTAAATTGCTTGTTTTTCTATATTCCAAACGCGAAGCTGTCCACACTCTGATATAACACCACCAAGAACTCCTAGTGGGCACTATTTTGTAAACAAATGTCACGCATTAATTAGAGGAAAATCTGGGCAATAGACAAGGTAATACTTACAAATGCACATTGTGTGGCAGCCGTCGCTAAATGAAGAATCGGCAAAGCATTTATACCAGTTCTAATATGTAAAAATCTTATTGTTCCGTCTTGGCTGCATAGCAGCACATATTTTGCGCATAAACTAAAGTTTACAATAGGCGACCCTGATAATTTGGATTAATTTGAGTAAAATTGGTTCCAGTCGTTGTAAAAGCACTCGCACTGTCTACTCACCTATTAGTGTTTCCCAGAGCTTCTCGTTTGCACCCAAAGCCCAACAAGTCACCTTACTCAATGGCCCTAAAGTTGTTGTTACGTTTCCGTTATGAACGTGAACTCTAAAGTCACTGACTTGCTTTACATACTCCGATGATGACGCTCCTCCACTTTTCACCGTTTGCCCTACATTGAGTCGCGTTGGACCGGTTGGTTTCCGTTCCGTTATATTCTGTGCATTTTGACTGGACGATGGTTGAGATCTTGATATTGCGGAGCTTCTTGCCGGGGCCGATGATGTGTATGGGGCTTTTGTTAGACGATTGTCTAAGTGACTGAAAAATAAGTTAACAGTTAAAAAGTTAGTGATGCATTTGCAGTGAATTGGTCTTACGCCTGGCCTTCAGGTGTTATCGTTTTGCTTGAGTTTGTAATCACCTCGGCAACATGATCCGCGCTTTCCTCAATCCTTTCAGAGTTAAAGTTTCGAGAAGTACTGTTGAGTTCTGGTGGTTCTGTTGATTCTCTATTAATTTACAAAATTTATTTAAGAACGTCCTTATGCATCAGCTTTTCGATAATTTGTTACCCAGTGTCTTGGTGTAATGGAATGAACATAGGCGTTATGCGGCGTTTGCCATCTGCGGTTCTTGTCTCAATTTGTTTACTAATTGCTTTGACAGGAGTCGAAACGGAAAATGTTGTTTGTTCACCATTGAAATGTGAATTTAGCGATGGTTGAGAGGTTTTAGGATGTGGCATTGTGTTTGATACAGACGGAGGTTTCAGCTTTTCTTGTGTAATATTCAAAAGTTCAGCATTCTCAATTATCATATCGCGTCCCGGTGAAGCATGCACATCTAGGGTCGCACTCTTGCCATACATTCGTTGGTAAAGGGCATTCTATACAAAAATAAACTCTTAGTTGGCACAATGTATTATCCAAGTGAAAGCGTATTTTTCACTATACACTTTAAAACTTATAATTAAATATTGACGATTTGTAAAATCAAAATAAATCATTAAATTTGTCATTAACCGGTCAAATTTAAAAAATAGGAAACCAACCAACCTTGTCTTCTTCTGATAGTTGTGTCCCTAACTCCTTATCCGTAAATTGCAAACAAGCGACGGAGCCATCTCCGCTGCAAGCCAATAAAATGTATTTGTCGGGGCCCCATGATAAATCTAAGACACTATCCTGAAACAGATCATGGATTACGACAAGCGGTCGCTGCAGAGCTGTCATCCAAACGGATAGTGATCGGTCTCGCGATCCAACCGCCAAACAACAGTACTGTTGCGATTTATTCGATTTCTGTGTTTGCCGCTTTAGTATCGAATTGTGAAAACGTACACAAGTCACCGCCTTTCGATGACCGACAAAATCCTTGTCACATTTCCAACCTTCACGTTCAATGATTTGTGCAGTTGGTCCTCCACCGTTCATAGCATGTGCCGATACTAAATATTGACCATCCGGAGACCATGATAGTCGTAAGATATGTGTTGTTCCACCACATTCTTCGAATGGTTCGGTAATTATGTTGCTGCATGTCCAATCTGATGTTCTCCATATTCGAACGCTACGATCGTCACTCTGTGAAGCTACAAACTTTCCCACAGGATCCCAGGCGATACCTTTAACGAGGCCTGTGTGACCTTTGAGAACGGTTATCATAGATGGTAAGGCATGAACGTCCCAGATGATTATCGTATTATCTACACTGCAACTAGCTAGCCAACGATCCTGCGGAGACCATGCTAAGTCCAAAACATCACCAGCATGACCACGAAGAGTGGAGATGCATTTCCATGTTTCAGGGTTTTTCGTTATTCCTCCTGATCCGAAAACACCGCTGGAGCCCTGCATTATAATAATAAACAAATGTAACTGTGCATTGCATTGATGACGCATAGGCGTGTTAAAGTACACGGACAATTTTATTTTAAAAGTGGGCAATCTTTATTGCAGGAGAAACTATATAAAAATAGATGACGGCGCTCATAAAATATTTGCCCAATTGAAGTCGAAACTATACGAGATCGAATAGGGCTCTGGTTTTTGAGCAGTATATACATGCATACATTTTTACAAATATGGAGAGAATGAAGTTTATAGTTTAGCTCGCACTTATCTCTCCCCCTCGGACACCACCTTGTCGTGCTGGGAAAGCTAGTACTTCTACAGTAAGGATTTTCAAAAAGATATGAAGAAGTTTCCTTCAGCCATAAAAGAGAGGGGACTATCGGAAAAATCTTACCTGTTAGAACCTTCTCTTCCGCTTCTACCAAGAAAAGCGGAAAAAAGGGAAGTTGGTCATGTAGACGCAAAAGAAAAAAAGTAGGCGAAGTTTCTGGGGAATGAGGTTATGGTCGTTCCTACACCACTAAGTGTGGCAATATCACGAAAAATTAGACGCAAGGAAGCGGACCTCCCGTTGGAAGGTGAGGATAGGCTGGTAGCCTTGGTGAGATCCACACTAGACGCAGCAGACTTTATAGTTAGTGGCGGTTTTCACATTAGACTACACTTATGTCTGCAACCATAAAGGTTAATCGAATTCTGCAGTATGCCAAAGCTTCTTCCTATCTATTGGCAATAAGGCTGGCAAAGTTGCAGGACTGTCCATATATACCTTGTGATCGTTTTAACAAAATCTGTGCTATAAGATCAGTAAAGGGAATTAAGATCTTCCATGAGAGATCTTCGAAACCGGGAGTCTACGTTCTGATGTCAAAATTGTTAGAGACAACCATGCTAAGATAATTCTGTTCGCAGAACCTTGGGTTAATGGCAAGAGGAAAAACGATACAGTTGCCTTTACCCTATGATTGTTTGTGTCCTCCGCCGACACAGGAACTAATGTATGCAGAATCAGTCGGCGTTGAACTCTTAATGGGTGTGTGATGCGAACGCTTAGCATATTTGTTAGGGCAGTATCACTTCAGCTGATCTGATGACCGCAAACATAGGATGCGCCCCTACGTTCGTGGTACCAAGAAGAAGTGAAGTAATTGGCTTAACTGTTTGCACTATAAAGTTGTTAGAGTTGATTAGATATTGTCGAGTCCTAAATGAAGTCTTACTCTCAGTTCACCATCGCATAGAATTTAGTCTGACTATTGCATGCGAACAGCCTGTAATACAAAAACGGAATCAAAGAAAAAACAGATTGGATAAAGTTCAATGAACTTCTTTGCAACAAAGTTGAGCTATCTAGGTGACCAAGGACTCCTTTGTTGGCAAAAGATCAATTGGGAACTCTGAATCCGACACTTTTAGAGTGCTTTGAAGAGGCTTGTTCTATTTCTTGAGGCTAAAGCAGTAAAACGGTTCTATGATGGAACCAAGAACTGCAAAGACTCAGGGCAGACTCAGCAATAAGAACAAAGACTGTTTAAACTTTTGGAACTTAAAGCGTAAACATAAGGGATTCGTAAAATATTTGAAACAAGGCTCCTTTAGAACATACTGTGAGCAACTGAAAGGTGGAAGGAAGGCTTTCTGGCTATGCGAAACCCTTAAAAAGGATGAGTTGGCCATTTTGGGATATCTTTGAAAACCGGATGAACTCCAGAGTTTATGCAATTCCACTTACAATACATAAGTGTTGTAAGTGGAATTGGGTACGGCGAGAGCGGTTTGCACCAATGAAAAGGTGAGAGCTGCTATACAATCCTTTGAACACTTCAAAGCATTTGACATGGATGGCATCTATCCAACGATGACAAAGGAGGATACAGAGCACTTAGAGCAACTTCTAAGAAATATTTTTGGAGGATGTCCTGCTTTGGGCTACGTGCCTACTCCTTGACAGAATGTTAAGGTAGTCTGTACACCTAAGCCTGGGGAAGATGACTATTCAAATCCAAAGAACTTCAGACAAATCAGCTTAACATCATTTTCGGCGAAATGTCTGAAGCGACTGGTTCAGTGTTACATTTGTTAGAAGGCGTTAGGATCGCACCCACTAAATGAAAACCAACACGCTTACTAGCGTGCAAAGTCTTGTGAGTCTGCTCTTCGTTCTTTAGTTTCAAAAGATAGAGGTGGTAACTCTGAAAGGCAAGTACGCGATGGGGGTGTTCGTGGACATTGAAGAGATGTTTGACTGCGTGTCCCATGGTGTTGATGAAATTTTATTAGGTGGGTCCATGTTATGCTAAAGCAGAGATTGCTGTGTGCTGAAGTGAGTGTTGATCCGAACCTAACAACGGAAGCGACCAAAGGCTGCCCTCAAGGATGTGTACTATCGCCACTTCTGTAGGTATGTTCATCGTCTCACTACTATGCGAACTGCAAAATCTGCCATTATACGCTCAAGCTTATGCGGATGACGAGGCTGTGCTAGTTGTTGGTGGAGATCTCGGGACGATGGGTAGAAGTACACAACGCCGTTGATTTGATTGACAATTGGAGCCTCAGGACTTTCAGTAAGTTCAAATAAAACCACAATGGTATCATTTACAAAAAGGAGGAAACTTGCCTTCCAGAGATAAGGGGTATTACCCTTTAACTCTTCGAAGTAGTGAAATATCTGGGAGTTATCCTAGACAAGAAGCTTCTTTGGAAAAAACATGGAGAGGTATGATGAAATGAGCTCTCGCAGGTTATGGCCTGTGTAGTCGGACTTTCGTCTCGACATGGAGACTTGGGCCTCAGGTAGTAATGTGGATATATGTTGCCATCATTGTGTTGTTGTTTATGTTCGCTTATGCATCCGTAGTGTTAAGGTGAATTAAAAGACTTTTGCTGTAAATTAACTACACTGCAAAGAAACGTGTGTCTGGATATTATCGATGTCATAAGCACGACAGCGCAGCTCTGAATGCATTACTCAATTCGCAGCCCTGGGATTTGTTTACTCAGAGCACTGAAATGAGAGCAGCTCATAGACTAATTCTATTAGATCTATGGGGAAACAAGGGGGCACAGAGCATTAGAAGAGTTATTGGGAAAACTGAATCCAATTTTCGCAATGCCTTCTGATACATCTGTTTGGTAGAATATATGAAGTTATCTTGAAACGGAAGGAAAACTTGGATGAACCAGAAGCATGCGTGTCAGGAAATGGAGTCTATCTCTCAAATAAAAACGTTAAGTGGGACAATATGCAACGGTCTTTCGGTGTTGAAGTGTATGCGATCCTAAAGGCGGCAAGGGACGATTGACGAGCGGTTGATACAGCGATAGTCAAGTTGCCTTGATGGCGTTGAGCAGTACTTTGATCACTTCAAAATTTGTTCAGGACAGGAACCAGCAATTGTGCTAGTAACATTATCTAATGCTGCTTTTAAAAACTGGATCAAGCTTTCCATAATGGAAAGTGGCAGAGCCTTAATGCTGCGAAACTCATCAAGCTGTCGAAAAGCAGGAAGACTGGTAGAAGTATTGTGGGCGTTCGGACAGGCTATAATTCATAAGCTGGGCATAAGTTCAGAATAGGAATTCTCCAAGGTGATACGTGTCCATCCTGTAATGAGGAATCGGGGCCTACAGAATATTTTCTATGCAAGTAGACGCATCAGACAGATGTTTGGTGCTGATGTGCTCCAACTACAGCGGGCAGCATCATCTCCACTTACGCAAAACCAGCAATACATAAACGAATTTGGGATATTCCGTTAGATGGATGAATCGAGTACAATAGATCACCAGGGTCTGCGTGCTCATAGCCTTGACCTCTCCCTCACCTCACACACACACGCAAATGCTTCATCAATTTTGAAAAGTATTAATTGAGCCCTTTCATTTAATACCCCACATGACTTTGATGCGCCTTTTTCGTCAATAGAATCTGCCCAGCACTTTCAGGGTTTTCATCCTTCTGTTTTCCCTTCATATACCCGAGTGTCGCATTGAGCAGTTTTTCGGAAGTTTGTGTTGGGGTCCATATTTCACATCCGTAGCGTATTACCGTTTTGTATACTAGGAATTTTGAAATACCTAGCGATACAAAGAATTCTCTAAGTTATAAAATAGCAATTAATCCTATAACCTAGAGGAATTTAAAATACTTTCTTCTCTTTCTTTAGCCTTTGTTCCGTTTACTAGCGGGTCATCGTGTTCGGTTGCCCTATTTTATTTTATTAAAGGCCTAATCTGGATGTAGTCGTGAGGCCTTCAAATCACCATCCAGCCTATCGGCCTCTTGGTCGTTTACTATCAACTTCGATGTTCAGACCAATCGTGGTAAGTGAATTCTCATTACCTGACAATTCCATCAAAGACACCCCTCTCGCAATTTTTCCACGATCGATACAACCCCATATCGATTGCAGATATCCTCATTTCAGATGTGATTAAAGCGTGTCAGGCCACTAGTCTAACGCAACATCTTCGTCTCTATTGCCGTAAGATACCGTTTGTTGTGTTTTATAGTCGGTCAACACACAGAACCATAGAGGGCGACAGAACGGACGATATTGCGATTAATTTTTGATTTGCGTTGCGGACTGCCGTTTTAGATTTAGTTGCAGACCTCCACTTCATCCAGGTTGCGTTAATGCGTGAAGCAATTTCAAAATACAGCTCTCTATTGGCTGATAGCATTGATCCGAGATATTTAAATCGCTCAGTTCTGGGCAGGTCACTGCCATGGACAGTGATAGTGCCTTTTTCATTGGGAGCGGTCATCAAAAATTCAATTTTATTCAGATTCAATCTGAGACCGTGTTGCATGAGGCGATTATTCCATTTCTGGACAAGTTGCTCGAGATCATTTTTGCTATGATACGCTAGAAAAACATCATTACCATAAAGCAGTGTATAGGACGCTGGACGTTGGATGTTCCGTGTAACAATATCCACAACAAGAACAAAGAGGAGTGGTGAAAAGGCACTTCCTTGAGGAACACCGACAAAGGCGCGAAGCGGTTTAATACACTTGCCACACTTCGAACTTTACTTTTCGGATCGTGGTAGAGCAATTGAACCCAGGACACGAGTTACTCTAGTACTACGTGTTGTCGTAGAGCATACCAGATGAGTTCATGTGGCACACGGTCAAACGTTTCCTCCAATGCAATGTAAAGAGGGCAATGTTTCTCCATGAGTAACCGTGCAGCGTGTATTGCGTCAGTAGTTCCGCAGTTCTTGACAAACCCGGCGCGAATACGGTTGTCAAAAATGCGTTCAAAAATCTTCATGATATGGGACAGCAACTGGATCGAAGGGTAATTTGAATTTTCTGCTGGGCTACCTTTCTTTTTTCATATTGGAAAAGTGGTACTTCCTTAGCAGTCAGATGGTTTTTTACCTACCTCAATAACCCATTTAAAGATTTCACTAAGCCACTGTATTGGGTCCTAGCTTTTCGCTTTCCAGAGTTCAGACGCGATGTCGTCTAGTCCTGTTGCTTTCCCCAATTTCATTTGTTTTATTGCTTCCTCGACTTCAGCGGCGCTGACAGGTGAAATGGCTCCAAATATCGGCCATGCTTGTGGAAGTGGAGGACGAACAAATTCTTTCGTTGAAATCCGCTCGAAATATTCTCGCCATCTATCCGTCGCGGCTCGTCGGTCGGTAAGCAAAGTAACACTCTTGTCATTAACGCAATAGAAGTGTTCAATATCTTGTTTGCGTTCGTGTCGGCATTTGGTGAGTCGATACAGATCTCTCTTGCCACCCGAGTGTCCACTTTATCATAAAGATCTTTGCAATGGACCGCTCGAGTGACAGCGATCGCTTTCTTTGCTTCTCGGTTAGCATTCTTGTAAATTTGCCATTGACCAGCGTTTTATAGTTGAGGAACTTGTGGTAGAGGCGTTTCTTTTCACGGATCTTTATTCCAAAGCCAGGTAACTCGGTTTATAAACCGCTTACCAGTCTTGGTGACCCCGAGGATTGCATAGTCCGCTTTCGTAATGGTTGCTAATCGTGTAAGTGAGATAATTTCTTCTTCCTTCTCACGAAATCGCCATCATTTGAAATCCTAAAGTTTACAAGCACAGTGTAGCCTTCAAAGGGCACAATAGTTCTTCAGAATGCAGTGTAATGTCCCCTGACAATTTATTAGGTTATTGGGACTATCCTGTACACATATAATATCAAAAAATATATAAAATAAAAAACGAAAACAGACGATCATCACAAAGCACCACAGTATTTTCTTCGTACCATTCTACCAAACGGACTTTAGTTAGTTTTATCCGTACAAGGAAAACAATACATTGTTGGAACCTCAAAACTGATCAAGGAGAACTGCTCGAAAATACAGACAACCAAGGAAATCCGCATCCCGGGTTGACGATGAATGTTAGCTAGCAACGGAACGGAAGAATGCCGCATACCGAATAATGTTGCATTTTCAAAGAACGCAGGCACGCGCAGAGACTTATCACGAACTCCGCCGAGCGGAGAAGCGACTTCATAGATGGAAAAAGGAAGCCTGGGAGAACCAACAAGTCTGTGAACTAGAAAAGTACAGGGAGTAACCGCACCAGGCGCGCAAGTTTTACCAACAAGCCAGCAAGATGAAACCTTATACACCACGCTGCTCATCCTGCCAGGACAAAGAGGGAAATCTGATTTCCGACAGAATGGGAATATTAGAGCGATGGGTTGAGTACTTTGATGAGCTGCTGAACAACCAGAACATCGGCGAGTTGGAGGTCCCGCCAACTGAAGACGACGGACAAATACTGCCACCACCAAGTTTAGGAGAAACAGTCCGTGCAATTCATCGGCTAAAAAATCATAAGTCGCCTGGAGCCGATGGAATTACAGCCGAATTGGTTGAATATGGAGGCGACCAGTTACACCAAGTGGTTTATCAACTTGTGCTCAAGGTATGGGACAGCGAATCAATGCCTGACGATTGGCAACGAGGCATTATCTGTCTCATACATAAAAAGGGAGATATCACACAGTGCAGCAATTATAGAGGTATCACGTTGCTGAGTACCATCTATAAGATATTCTCCATTATCTTACTAGGCCGGATAGCCCCATACGCCTAGAACATCATTGGCCCATACCAAAGAGGCTTCACTCCAGGCAAATCAGCAACAGATTTTGAGATTTTGTCTGTGCAAGCGATGGAAAAACTGTTGGAATATCTACAACAGTTGCACCATCTATTCATCGACTTTAAAGCCGCCTATGATAGCATAGCCAGGGTAAAACTGTACACGGCCATGAGAGAATTCGGTATCCCGACGAAATTGATAAGGCTGACTAGGCTGTCCCTGACAAATGTGCGAGGCCAGATAAAAGCAACAGGATCACTCTCAAGACCTTTCGACATCAACAACGGTCTACGACAAGGGGATGCTCTATAATGCGTCCTCTTTAACCTGGCCCTCGAGAAAGTGATCCGTGATGTTGAGGTAAATGCAAGAGGTACGATCCTTTTTAAGTCCACTACTCCCAACTACTGGCCTATGCTGACGATATCGACATCATGGGAAGAACCACCCGAGACGTACAAACTGCCTTCATCCAGATCGAGCAGGCGGTGGGGGAGAGTATATGGTGGCAACGTCAGCACCGAAAACCAACCAATCAACAACATCGAACCGCACTCGTCAAACGGGAAGAATAAGGATAGGAGAATATAACTTTGAGACCGGTGATGATTTCTCCTATCTAGGGTCGAAAATCACAACCGATAACAACTACGATGATGAAATCCGCGCACGGTTGTTGTCCGTCAACAGAGCCTATTTCAGCTTACAAAAACTGTTCCGCTCGAAACGTCTCACCATAGGGTTAAAGCTCTTTCTGTACAAGACTATGATCGTGCTAGTCCTCATGTATTCCTCGGAGACTTGGGTTCTTAGCAAGAAGAATTGCGAACTCTTAGCCGCGTTCGAGAGAAGAATCCTTCGAAGAATGAATTTTTGGTCCCCTACATGAGGATGGACGATTCCGTAGCCTAGATAACGACGAAATCTATGCGCGATACCATGACCGTCCCGTTGTGGATAAAATCCAGCTCAATAGGTTATGGTGGGCGGATCCCTTAATCCGTATGGATGAGGAAGATCCCACCCGGAAAGTCTATAAGAACAATATCTATGGTAGAAATAGAAGACGAGGCACACCCTACTTGAGATGGAGCGACGGCATAGGTCAGGACGCCAGACAGCTTTTGGGGATATCGAATTGGTGGACCTCGGCGCAAAACCGGGATGTCTGGAGTTCCTTATTAAGGCAGGCCTAGACCGGATACCGGTTGTTGCGCCGTTGGTGATGATGAAGGAAATCCGTAACTAGACAAAGTAGGTTAAATATATCAATAGCGCTATCCGGCATAGGACCTCTATGAACTTAATATCTCACCTACAACAACTAACTCCAACCAAACACTTGCCTGAGGCTCGCGCGATTTCAGATTTATAGGAAGGACATTTGGATAACACAGCAACTATAGGAAAGCATAGAAGGACAATAAACAACTAAGCGGCAATATATCCTCTTGTTTAGGTTCCATTAGGCAATTTCCACTGGAATTTTGTGGGATTCCAAGGTCTAAATCTAATAGCATCACGTCCTGTAATTACCTTCGACATCTTCCAAATCATCACCAATTTATCATCCGATCCTGACGCCAACATCAATCCATTCTGCGACCATCGCACACAGTTGACACACGCCAGGTGGTTATCCATTTGGCAAAGAATCTTGGGCACGGTGGAATCCATCTCCGCTTTTTCGGAGAGCACCGGCAGCAGATTCCAGATAACTACCCGGCCGGAATCATTGCCCTGGCCGCCGGTCGCGAATTTAAGGCCACCTTGATGTACGTCCACCGAGAAAATAGGTTTATCTGCAAATATGTCAATTCGAACATGTGTTATTCGCTATAGATACTACCGGGGATCGTCTGCGAAATGAAAGCCGCAGAAATTACGGAAACCTACCATCGTGATGGACCCACGAAGGCTTCAGCAACTTCATAAGACACGAATATAAGATTTAAGTGTGTAAAGTACAAAATCGCCCGGTCCGCCGCCAGCTCAGATTCAACACAACGATTGACAGATGTAAACACTTTATTTATCCCGCGCGAAGCTGACCGGCCGCCCGTCCATTCATACAACAATCTCACCAAAATGTCGTCTCGTACTCGACACCGATTCAAGCACGCCCTTCACACCCATCCTGTGTTTGTGCGAACTGTCAAAATGAAGCTTGCGCAGCTTCACTTCATTTTGTAGGCAACAGTTTATTTGGTGATCGGTTAGGTTTTAAATTTGTTTTTGATAGATTGTGTTTGTTTGTTGTGTTTTCTTTGATGAAATGCCGCGAAAAATTATGAAGACGCCGCTGAACACGGCGAAGAAGCGTGCCTCCATATTTAAACATATTCAACAAGACTTAGGCGAAGAATCGGCCACGGACGAGAGTGATTTTCACTCAGTGTCGACTGATAACGGTGTCACAAACTATGGCTTAGAATATACTAGTCGGACGTTGAGATCAGCAGAAAAGTCAAAAAGCACATCTCCCGCGAAAAAGTCTAATAAACAAACCCCCCAACCAGCCAGACGAGGCGAAACGAGTAGGAGTTCAGGAGCCCGCGACAAGACACAACCCTCGACGAGCGGCATCAGGACTCCGAGGAAAGCGCCGGCAACGAGCGCTGCCGCCAATCAGAGCCAGAAAAGTCCTTCTTGGGAACAGTCACAGCAGCGACGGACTCCTAGAGTGAAAGAGACTGGCAAATCAACAGCACCGTCGCGACCTGGGCCGTCTCGGGAGGCGGCGACGGGTAGTAAAAAACGCAAGGGAAAAAGTCCGCGGAGGAAGAATCATATCCTGAAGGAAATCCGTCAATTGCAGACAAGATGTGGTAAGCATAACCTGTTGCTTTCGGTTCAAGGGAGCGTGGAAGCATCGAGATTTTTCTCATTAGCAAATCTCGCTCTTTTAACCGATGAACTTCTGTCATGAATTCTTCATCTTGTCCTCCTTTCCAGACACTTTGGTGCCAAAGTTGCCGTTTTCACGCGTTATCCGAGAAGCTATGAGTTATGTGACTGACACCCAGCTCAGAATAACATTTGACGCATTGCGAGCATTGCAAGAAGCTGCCGAAATCTACCTAACCCAATTGTTCTCTGATGCATATCGGTGTACGCTGCACCGAAGCCGAGTTACCTTGATGGTAAAGGATATGGAGCTTGTGCGCTATCTACGAGGTCCTCTCGACCCTGGGAACTTCCGACGAAATTAGCTGCCAATTAGATTAAGTTAGTATAAGTTCATGAGTGTTAAAATAGGTTCCATTGATGGAATTTGTGGCTCCGGGTGTATTTAGTATTCATTTTATTTCAAGACGTTCTGTGCCTGCCACCATGAGATTGCTTGCGGATGAGACTTTGTTATTCATTTAGTTTACTTCGATTAGTAAGTTGAAAAGAAAAGTAAATAATTTTGAAGCTAACTTTGTAGTTTTCGAATATTCAAATTTCCTTCTACGTTGCACTCATGGATCTGAAAGTTTGCATGTTGGGGACTTGTCAGACAATTATTCACAGCGTTTCCCTTCTCTCACTATGTAGGCGACATACCAAAAACTGATTGGTAAAAATGTTTCAAGGGTTGGATCAAACTCGTTTGAAAGTGAGGGTTACTCTGAAGGGGACAATGATTTCAACGAATATCTTGAATTTTAAATTTAAGTTTCGGGAACCTTTCGATCTAAGTAGTATATTTAAGAAGACCAATAGCGAATCAGACACAAGCATAAGTTGTACTAAATATTTGATGACGATAATGATGATGATAAAACTTCGATATTTGCAATAGGCTGGCCACGTTCAACGTATGGACGATATTCGGATACATAAAAGAGTATCCGAAAGAAGAGCAAAAGGACCGAAACCGACAGGAAAATCTTGAAAGCGCTGGGCAGATTCTTTTGACAAAGACAGCGTATTACTGTTTGAATTTAAAAATTGGAGGACGCGGTCGAAGGATCGAGATGTTTGGAGGAAAGATATCCTGAAAACCTAGGCCCAAAATGTTCCCCAGAGCCTCAACGACGAGTATATTTATAGGATCAGTTAAATGATCACTTAATGCATTGAAACAATTTTACACGTCGATGTGCACAAACCTACTTATAAACATTGAAGTCTGTCTCGAAAGTGCACATGGCGCATTTTCTTGAACCACCTGGTTTGCTATTTCTTCGTCATTTCCAATGCACCTTCCATTCTGCAACTATAGATTGAAGACTTGGGGACTAGACTCAGTAACAATTATCCTAGCCGTTGATTGACGTAATGATTGAGACACATCCTTATCCTCTTCTGCTTTCCCTAATCCGAGTACCATCAAGGTATCCGGTATAGTGGAGAAGGAAAGATAAGATTGTGATTGGAATGGGTGGTCTGAATGCCAAGGTGGGTTCTGACAACACCTTGCTCGGACATTTGATAAGAAAACACAGTCTTGGCGACGGTAACGATAATGTTATCAGGTTTGTGAATTTCTGTGGTTTTTACCGCCTCGTCATCGGTGGCGTATTGTTCGAGCACAAAGCTTATCATAAGGTCAGTGGAATTTTAACTAACTGACATCGTAAGAGCAATCAGATTGACCCTTTGCAATCATTATTAAATTTGTCTCCTGTATGTACGTAAAAAGAGATGCGCTGACATTGGCCTCGAAAGGGATTATAATCTGTGGTTGCTTACATTCGGTTGCGTGTTGCGTGGACCACTTCTCGCAGGGTTGAAGAGTTGGGATTCTTCAAGTTCGACATAGACCGTTTATATGATCCACCTGTCGCTCGATAGGGGCGCTATCTTGCTGCTCGGATGGCGGCTCGGTGAATAACCCTCCTGGGTGCTACCCAGGTTATTGGCCACGTCCTAAAGGGATGTCACGAGATCTGGCTGACTGCGGAATCATGGAAGCGGATCGATGAACGGAAGGGATTGATGCTGCGAGTAATAGCGAGCGTGAAGCGTACTCCGATACTCAGCGAAATCCTGGGAAATTAAACATAATATCCGCCATTAAAACAGGGAATTTGTTATTACGCTGATGAGGAACACTGCTACCACACCACGAAAGAACTTGAATGTGGTCGTAAATTTTTTGACGGTCTTGTGAAGGACATTAACGGTCGAATCTTCATTCACGATGACGGGAAGTACTTCATTACGGTCTTTAACCGCATAACATCCCTGGAGTTCTGCCTCTTGTAATGGCTAGTCACCGTAATATGGGAATACGGAATGTTCCTCCAAATAGGAGAGAAATCATATTGGTCCTAGGAATCCGAGACCCCATTTTGAGTGCGACAATCGGAGGGTTTTTTGCGTACTTCTTGTAATCGTAATAATGAAAAAACAATTGCTTAAATAACCCCGGAGCGCATCAATCATCATTTTGCAACAAAGCGCGGAGTTTAGATTTCTGTTTCACCTGCTCTTCGTCGATTTTGAGAAGGGTTTCGACCTCGTGAATAGAGAAAGTATCTAGCGTGTCGGAGAAACTAATAGCTATTATCAGAACGACATATGATGGCGCAAAATGTCACGTGCTGTATCGAGGTAAATTCTCTGAGGAATGGAGTCCTCTAGGGTTGCATTTTGTCACCGATATTATTTCTTTTCGTTATCGGTGACGTTCTTAATGCTGCCTCGTCTGGAGGACATGGAGAACTCAATGGACCATTTTTCCTTAAATATCTCAGTTATGCTATTTGTTTGCTCTCTCACCGGGTCATGGATATGATACCATTTCGAACGAAGTTGAGTAGAAAGCTGAAATTGTGGAAGTTTGACAAGTCTATTGTTAGTTATGCTTTGCAGATGAATGTACCCTTCCATAGTTCTCAATGAGCGGGTCGTCGCAGGAGCACTTGGCGGAGAAAAGTAGTAGTAGAAGAGAATTGCAAGCGTCTAGGGAACTCTTGGAGACAGTTGAAGCCAATTTCAGCGAGCTATGAACGATGGCACGTAAGCGTGGCTTATGCACTACGCCACAATGAGGGATGAATGGTAACCATATATATATAGTATATACCACACAAATGTATAGTACTTGATAACAGTAGGGAAATTAACAAGAAATTAAGTGAGGTACAACGCTTTAATCATCATTACCAGTTTCTGGCATATATTGCTAAGAAGTCTAAACTCTTCTTTAATTTTTCTGTCGGTTGAATTGGTTCTGTTAGGATACTGGGATCCATTGCATAAAATGTACACAATCCCAGCCTAAGCCAGTACAGAGCTTCTTCCCATCCGCGGGCGGCTCAAACGCCTTTCGTAGGTTATGAGAATGAAAACTGTACTTCTCATTAGTAAAAGATTGTTTCTGCTATTTTTTTCCATTATTGTGCTTTTCGCAGCTCAATTTATGGATTTCTGTAAGCGCTGGTTGTTTCGTTATTTTTCTTTCGTCTCATTCCTTATTATTTTGAGACGAACTACGTTCCTACTCGTTCTCGCTTCCAATTTAAGCGCGCGCGATTTGCCGAGCTATAAGGAAGGAATCCAATGCTTTCGGTAATATACAATTATTGGCCGATTTCTCTTTGCTAACCAACGCTAAGTGTTTAATATTGAATTTTTTTGCAATTTTCGCAGCAGCTTGTTTATCACTTTCCTGCGATTTGTCAAATGGTCAATTCTTCCTTGCTGAAATTCATTATAACTTTCCTTTCACCAACCCTCGTTCCGTGTGACATCTTATCACTGGTACGACTGTTGCTTATGAAAATCTTCAAAACATTTTGCCAATAAATTCCTTTTATATTTGACCTTATGTTAAGGACACTTACAAGTGCAATACTCACTCTGATATAGTCCAGGGATCTATATTTTGTATGCCATCAATTTGAATTTTCTCATCATTTTGTATTGTTTCTGAAAACGCCAATCTTTCGAATATTCATGATTGAAAATTTAAATGTTTTGATTTTTATAAATAAATTGATAATTTTTAAAGATTATTTAAGGAAGTTATGCAGGGAAATGTAGATTGCAAATTCACAAAAACCAGGCGATAATCAAAAATTGAACAGCATTCAGATGTCGTAAAATGTAAATTTCTGACATAATTTTGCATTTATTTAATACGATAAATTATATTTTCTACATATGTTTAAATTGGTTCATCTGAATTTCTGTCACTTGCATTCTTTGAGTATTTTATCTCCCACTGTAAAATGCAATTAACCCGATATATCTGGCAGTTCCATCACCATAACGGCAACGTCAATCTTATCAATTTGACAGCACCGGTTAAAACATCAATTGTTTACGTGCCGACTTTGGTCTGCATTTGTATTGTTTTCGCGCTAAAACTTATGAAATCCGAATAAGCAAAAGTAAAGAGACTATGACGACTCCTCCTAAATTTACGGGCACTGGCCTTGAGGACGTCAACATACCTGGACAGGCGTACCTTCGTGAGGCGCTGACATCGTGCACGGATCCTCTCAAGGCTATTGAAGGATTTCAGGTAATTTGTCGCTATTCTGTGTAATTTTCAAGTGAAGATCATCTATGTGACTTATTTAGCTGGAAAATGGAATCCTTTTACCATCACTTCGCCCGATGCTTCCTCTGCTGGACCTACACGGCGTCAGGAGGCTAGACTTCCACACTTCGGTCCTGGAGGTGAGTTCTCCCAATTTGACACAGACTTTTTACTGGATTGCTACGATTTTGTTTTCCTAGGAACTGCGCGACAAACTTATTGCGCACATCAATGAGCTGGGCAGTAAGGAGGGCAAAGAGCGGGACAAGAAGCTCAAGGAACTGCTCATAAAGAGCTTCCCCGTTGTACGTGTGAAAGCACTACGTCCCGTGGTAATGGCTATTTTGCGCAACACAACTCACATTGATGATAAATATTTACGGATTTTGGTGCGCGACAAGGAACTCTATTCCGATACCGACACCGAAGTGAAGCGGCAGATTTGGCGGGACAACCAGTCACTTTTTGGCGATGAAGTCTCTCCACTACTTTCGCAGTATATTCGCGAGAAGGAGCACATCCTGTTTGACCACACGAATCTGAACAATCTTTTCTTCTCGCCGTCGCCAAAGGTACGCCGACAAGGAGAGGTCGTACAAAAATTGGCGCACATGATCGGTTAGGGGCGAACTTCTGTGTTATCAAGAATCATTGATCGAAGTCTTTTCTAATAAATAGGCACAAGCGTGAAGCTCTACGACATGGTCTTGCAGTTTCTCAGGACCTTATTCCTTCGAACTCGTAATGTTCATTATTGCACTTTGCGAGCGGAACTTCTAATGGCGCTTCACGATCTCGAGGTTCAAGAAATCATTTCCGTTGATCCCTGTCACAAGTTCACATGGTGTCTGGATGCCTGTATTCGAGAGAAAAATGTCGATATTAAACGTTCCAGGGAATTGCAAGGCTTCCTGGATAACATCAAAAGGGGACAGGAGCAGGTACAGCGTTCGTATTCAATATTATTGTGTTATTGAGCAATTGGTTTGGTAGGTTCTTGGAGATTTGTCTATGACTCTCTGCGACCCATATGCAATCAACTTCCTTGCAACGTCAGCCATTAAAATCCTCCAATATCTCATCAACAACGAAGGTCTTCCCCGTGACAACACAATTTTGATTCTTCTGCTAAGAATGCTGGCACTTGGCCTGAGCGCTTGGGTCATGATCGACTCACAGGACTTCAAGGAACCCAAGCTTGACAGCCAAGTCGTTACGAAATTTCTCCCGGCTCTCATGTCCCTAATGGTTGATGACCAGTGCCGAAGTTTGCACACAAAACTGCCGCCTGACGAACGTGAAAGCGCACTCACGACCATCGAGCATTCGGGTCCAGCACCCGATGCAGTGGAAGCGTACATTCAAGAAAGCGCCGTGGCCAGTATCTTGGCCATGTATTACACATTGCACACAGCTCGTCAGAAAGATCGAGTGGGAATTTTGAGAGTTCTGGCTATTTTGGCGTCGTGTAAGGAAGATCGGGCTTATGAGGACCCATTCTTGCACTCATTGGTAGGATTTTCTGGATATCTTCCTTGCTCCAGTGCTAATTGATGCCTTTTCAGATTGCCCTACTCATTCCAATGTCAGAAGAATTTTCCACGGAGGACTTTTGCACGACGTTGTTCGATGAGTTTCTGTTTGCAGGGCTGACACGCGACAACGTGACAAGACACATGTTGAAATTACTTTGGTAAAAATTTACAGAATACTTGTCGGTACAGGAGTAAAGTGTTGCTTTTTTCCATTTTTCAGGTACGTGCATAGTAAGCTGCCGCCAAACCGCTTGGCATCATTGCTCAAAGCAATGCAGCCAACAGCTCAGCACCATGAAAACGTGCATAAACTGTACGAGTCACTTCAGGAGAGGATTGGAACGGCCTTGCAGGAAGTACAGGCAGTGGAGCCAATGGAAATCGATTACGATTCGCCACTGAAGAGTGTTCCCACGCCTGGACCGCATTATTTACAATAGGGCCGGTCTCCAGTTTCATATTTCGAAGTCAGATTTGTTATTTTAAGTCAGAAATATAAAGTGATTTTAAAACAGTTCATTTGTTTCCACATTCCCTAGTTTTTCAAGTAACTGAAAGTGAAATTACATTTTTTCGTTCATTTCGAGAGAAAACACTTTTGTTAGCTGAAATAGGTTTTATTCGCTGCTGACAACCGTATGGATAGCTTTTATCGTTTGTGATTTTCGGCCCTAGGCATGACGGTTTCAAAGTCATATCTCCTACCAGCGTCATAGAGAGAAAATTCGGGCCCGGGCAAAAATTATGCGGAAAACCGAGCCCAGGGTGAAAATTATGTGATCCCCTTATTATCCGTTTCAGAGCCGATTTTCGTCGGGCCTTCTCCTTATCTTCATTATTCTCAGTTGACTACTGATATTTGATGTTTTTGTTGTCTTCGTTTTTGGTGCTGACGATCGTTAATCTGCGGTTCAAGATTTTACACCAATTGCAGCCTGCCCGATCTGGATTTGTACATTTCGAGTGGTTCTTCCCAAGATTCAATATCGTCAGCATAAGCCAGTAGTTGTACTTGTGGAGAACAATGCCTCTCGCATTTCGCAAGGTGCGAGGTGGATCACTTTTTCCAAGGTCAAGTTAAAGAGAGTCATAATAGATCAATCTTAGATTGTTGTTGGTGGTGAATAGTTTTGTTGCCCATATTCCAACAGCTTTTCCATGGCTTGCCCCAAAGAAAACAAATCTGATCGGTTGCTAATTTGCCTGGACTGGAGCGTCTCTCTCTGAAGTAAATGATCGCAGACCATACACAATATTACCAGCGGCAATTTAGGGAGCTCGTAACTGATTTCGAACCGATTAATGAACGAATCTGCTTAATCCGCTTCAAGATGAAGTTTCTCAATGTGTAATGAATCAAAAAACAATGTTTTATCAAATTAAAGGAGATAAAGGATATAATTAATAAAACTGTCGGCCAGTTTTGATAATATCCAATTACGCCTGGAAAAAATACCAAAAAAGCAGCATGCAATGGTTTGGTTATTACCCAGCTGAGTGCAAGTCTCCAAAGATCATATCTGTCCCAAAGCCTTAAAAGCCATCTCATCTTGCTAATAGTTATACTAGGTCTACTCCTACATACTAATCAGTAGAATATGGACAACCGAACAAATACCGGACGACTGGAGGAAAAGTTTAATTTGCCCTGTGTACAAGAAGGATGATAGTCTGCGTTGAAGAAACTACATATAAAATCATCGGGGAATGCGAAGGTGTTTCAGATCCGGATGGTCGACAACGGATCAGGTATTCGCAGTTAAACCGTGCTTGAAAAGTACTGGGAATATGCTATGGATGTGCACCAATTGTTCGTTGACTTCTGTCAGGCGTACGATAGTGTAAATCGTAATGCTTTTTACGGTGCTGACGTTACCATCAGTCGAAGATTTCGCGCCGCCTGCTCGATCTGGATGAAGGCAGTTTCTACATCTCGGTTGCTTTTCCCATGATGTCGATATTGTCAGCATAGGATGGTTCCTTTCGCATTTATCTGAGCTAGGTTTTCTAAGGTTAGGTTAAAAAGGGTGCATGATAGGGAATCGCCTTGTCTTAGACCGTTGTTGATGCCGAATGCCAAAGTGTCAGTCTAATCAGCCGTACAAACTTCGTTGGGATACCGCTTGTCGTGTTGCTGATTTGTCTGGAGTAAAGACTCTTTGGTATGGGCCAAAGATAGTGGAGGATATTTTACTCAGCAACATGTTACCTCTACAATTGCTGCATTACGAAATATCTTCCATTTTATATATGGGACAAATAATGCTTCTTTGCCGGTCATTGGTCATTGATTTGTTGTCTCACACCTTGAGCATAAGTTGATTCGCCGCTTGGTGTAATTGGTCGCCTCAATATTTAACCGATTTGGATGTAATTCCATCAATAGATTGCATGAACTGTTTCTTCTATTCTTGGTGTGGCAGTATTTGTCCGACGTCTTCAGTTGAAGGGATGTCCAATAAGCCGATATTATGGTTGTTGGGTAGTTTATTAAAGTACTCAACCTATCGCTTCAGAGATGTATTAGGCTTCATCCTACTGACTTGTCGGCAAAGCTTGTTTGGGAAGCAGTTGGTTCTCCCAGGCTTTATTTTTCCGTCTGTGAAGTCGCTTATACGCTCGACGGAGTTTGTGAAAAGTCTCTGCGTGTGTCCGCGTTCTTTGACAATACAACATTACTCGGTATGAAGCATTCTTTCGTCCCGTTGCTAGCTTACATTTATCGTCAAACCAGCCCTTTCGACTTTTCTTGCGGCTTTGGCCAAGTATGTTTGTGGCTGTATCAACGATAACGCTCTTCAGGTGATTCTGAAGATCATTTGGTGCTGCTTCATCTCCAGAAAATGTTAACTGCGGTTATTGCGGCATCCATTTCCCCTTTATGGGTGTTACGGAGGGCTTTGTTGTGGATAGCTTCAGTATTCGCTCGCACCTCATTGTCAGAGGGGATTGTTGGCGGTGTTGTAATTCGAGCCCGCAGGACTGTAATAATAATAATAATAATCGTTGGCGCAACAATCCATGTTGGATCAGAGCCTTGAAGTGTGTTAGAGCACTTCATTCAAGACCGTAACGGTACACTAGGAGGCAATGTGGTCAGCATTGCTCGCAGGACTATGCCAATGAAATAGTGATCCGAGTCTATATTGGCCCCCTATATGCTCTGATATTCATCAAAGCTGAAAGGGTTTGTTCTACTGCTTCGTAGAAGGTATCATTCTCCGATTCTGCAGTCTCCTCTGTAGGGACATGAACGTTAATGAAGCTTATATATCTAAATTAGCCTCGCAAACGCAGAATGCATAGCCTTTTGCTTATTTTCTTAAAGCCGATAACAGCAGGTTTCATTTTTTGGCTGACTAAGAAACTTACTCCGAGCATATGGTTTACTGGATAACAACTATAATATATGGTATAGTGGCTCTTCTCCAGGGAACCGGTCCCTGTCCAACGCATCTCCTCCGACGCTATATTGGGACAGGGTATCGGCTAGCTGCTTGGCAGCTCCATCTCTGTACAAGGAGCGCATGTTCCTTGGGAAAATGCGCAAATCGTTATTCCGTTGTCATTGCCGGGTTCGTCGTTGTAAAGTCCATCCTATCCAAGGCTCCTTCTGTGGCTTCGTAACAAGTTGTTTTCTGTGTAGGGTTCTCAGCCCTACCCAACCCCCAACCTGGAGGACTAGTTGGTAAAATTTATACGGTTTTTAGGTCCGGGAGGCTCGTTATCATTCTTCTCCGTCTGCAGCTTCTCGTTAGGAGAAAACTCTGAGCGGTTACCACGTGGAGATGCAGAAAGAGTTTGGTAGTAGAGCTGTTGATGTTGGTTATGGTTGATTTATGCCTCATCTTGGGATTACCCTTTGATTACTATGCTCGCCATCGTTAAACTTAGCCTTCAATCCCTTCTGTTTATCGATCCATTTCTACAATCCCGCCCTCACCCAGATTTTCGGGGCGTGGTCGAGGGGCTGCGTAGCACCCTAAAAAGAGCATGTATGGCGGTCTAATGCTCACCGATATTCTCTCGGGTTACTCAGCATATCTGCCGTGAGATTAACAAGATAGCTCACCCAGGGCTGAGTGAAAGCTGGATTATACAAATGATTGATGTCTGGTAGGTCGCAGCTCTCCAACCGAGACTGTGAAAGAAGTGAAGGACGCAGCACGGAACCCGCAGGCGAACGTAAGCGGGCTGGTGGTCCCTTTCGAGGCCGATATCAGCGTCTCTCTTGTTACGCATATTCAGTAGACAACTCCTAAATCTACTGCTGATCGCGAAATGATCGATCTGATTGCTTGTACGATGTTAGTCAGTTGAAAACCAACGGGCCTTATGGCAGGCTCCGTGCTCGAATAATGTGCCACCAATGGTGAGGCTGTGGAAGTTGTAGAAATCAGCAAACTTCCCACCATTATCGTTATGAAGGTTGTGTATGTTCAGATGATGTAGAGAGGACCTTATTATGAGGCTATAGGATGTAGACTTTACGTTATCGTTTTTAGCTGGACAAGTGGTTATTAAAGAAAAATTTCGCATATGTATCATTCTTATCCATATGTAATTAATGGGCTAATTTTCCAGGTTATTGAGTGTAGTATTCGGTTTTCCCACCCCTGCGCCATTGGTTCACTCTATAGTCTGGCGACGTAGAGTCTGAGGGTTCCATCTTGGGTAACCTGGGCACATCGAGGTTCTTTGGTGTATGTGTCTTTATGGGGTTTGTTACCATATCCCTACTAGATACCTTAGATTCTCATTGTTTTTTTTTTGTTTTTGCAACCAATAATTTAAAGTCGTGGTGGGGTAGTGAATCGTACAAAGTTTTCCAGAAGTTATCTTTGTTTTCATCGTCTTTTTCTTTCGTGGAAACATATACGTTGACTAGACACAATTTAAGAAATTTCGGTCGTTTTCGACTTGCACAGAGTGTGGCTTAGTGTCTACTTATGTGGTTCATTGTGGTGGGGCGAACACTAAATGATTTTGATAATTGGCGGGTGCACCATTCAAAATCTACACTGTAGATAACAAGAACTCTATTTATTGAATTATTCATATCTGAGTTTGAACAAAATATATAATTTCAAGCCAGTCAAAAAGAGAAAGTTCTATCTTAAATTGTCCTTTTTCGAAGTAAATCATACAATGGAATACGCTCCGTGGATTCTTCCTTCACCTGAGGCTTAAAGCTACCAATATCTACAAGATATTGTGGTCGTTGTAGATCTTCACTCTCCAAATAATGGTCGATCAGTAATTTTGTGGAGCGCAAGTGCGATATCCCTTTGAACAAAATTTCCGTTGTTCTGAGCTCTTCTGGGAAAACAGGTTCCATTTGTCTATCAGCATCCGACGGTACCCATCCTCTCATGGAAGCTGGTAATGTTCTCCCAAACGCTACAGTCACCGGGTTTTTACTGGTCTTGCCGCGTTTCTTCTTGAAGTGCTGCTCAACTTGTTTTTCCAAGGACATCTGGGAAGGAAGTATTAAGTAAAGGGTTCGTTGAAGTTATATTCACATCCTACTTGTGGTAAATTCCATTTGACCGCTATCTCATTTGGTACTGCCTTAATCTCTTTAGGTGCGATGTGAATTGCCGTTGATGCTGTCTCAGCTAATTCTATGGAGAAGAGTTGTTTGATTGTGTCCTTTGATAAGGTCCCATTCTCCCCAACTCCCAAACTGTTAACCCAATCAGCGAAATTTTCTGCAGCACGATCCATAATTTCTTCAGCTTGTTCGAACAGAGGTTTTTCCAGGATGTTCCTATCCAACTTATAGAGTTTCGACTTCCATATGATACGGTCCTTCTGCTTTTTAGGTAGGTATGCTGCCATCCAGTTTATGTTAGGAACGGGCTTTTTTCGTTTCTCAGGACTAGGATCAATTTTGAGGTGAATTTGACGATACTCTCGTTCTTGTTCCAAGATCTGGGATAGGGTGCTCTCATTGAAGTGTTCTTGCGTAGGCTGTGGGTGTGGGAATCAGAAAAAACAAGGATAATGGGTGTGTCACTTACCGGTTTCTTTATTTCCGGTGGTTCATCGACGTCGTTCAAATCCTCGGATGATTCGTCTTCAGTGTCTGCAGGTATTTTAATGAATTTCGCAACCCGGGCACGAAGTTTGGGTGGTAACGGTTCCCACAGGTCTATACATCTTACTCGTGACTGTACGGCCTTGGTTTTTGCCAACTGCTCAACCTGGTTTATCAGGTTCCTCCAGTAGTGCTTCTCGTTGGGGTCATTGTGTTCATATTTACAGTGGAGCACCCTTCGATATTCAACGTTTTTTACCTTCTTACGGCAATCCTTTAATAGTCGATCCATTTTTAACTATACGTTTGAATAGGGGTTGTTTGAATTGTTATACACGAAATACAAATATGGAGTACTGACTTTGACAAATTGTTTGTTCAATAATTGTGTTGCTGGAGAAACGAAAAGTTGAAAGGAAGTACGGAGGTTGTCATGATTGAGGAGATTTTTGTGCGATAGAGAGTAGAAGAGGTTTTGTAGGTTTTCTATTTGTTACCTATTTCTGGAAACATTACCTTTATTCATAAAACTGATAGATAAAATTTGTGCGGTCAGCGTTTTATGCTGGTCGATTTTTGTGATAGCACCCTATGCAGCTCATGCATCCAAAAGAACAATCATTCATATTTAGCATTTATTTTATTTCTGTGTGTATTTTTCGAAATTTTAATTTTTCGCCACTTCTGCTTGGCTTTCGGGGAAGTCAGTATATCATGAGGACGTGAATTGTTCGGAAATTTATAGACTTTAATCAACGTAAAGTGATAGGAAATGTTGGTTTCCGTGAACATTTAAAAAGGATTCAGAGAAGAAGCGAAAACCTGTCCTGATTGTGTGTTTAAGTTGGGGGAAAGGCATAGCTTCTGAGCACACAGACCGTTGTGGCCCAATTGTATTCTATTTACCCGTCTTAAGAAATATCCCAGATACGTTCATGTATCGCAGGATTTCCGTCAGTGGGGGTGGTGCTATCCGCTGCAACCAATATTCTGAGCTCTGATGCATCCATAGGCGGCGCGTTTACATAGAAAATACTCTGTGGATCCCGATGGACAGGTGTCACGGTTTACAAATTTTATTCTGAACATATGGCCATAATGCCCAGTTTGGTGTGTTTAGCAGCATTTAGGCTCTACCAACTGTCATTATGGGACTCCACCTTGTCGTGGTCGGGGAGCCTGTAGAAGCTTATAACTACACTAAGGGTGTCCAAAAACTCATTAAAATAGAAGCAATGGATTTTAATTCTTCAAGTAATAAGGAGGAGAGAGACTACATGCTTGCCTGTTAGAATCCTCTCTCCCGTCTGCACCAAGAAAAGCGGAAGAAAGGTAACGGTGGTGTGGACGTAACTGGTCTAATTCTGGTATGTGGAAACAGATCCATGCAACCCGGACACTATGAATCTGTGAGGGCTCCTAGACGACGACAATGGAAGCCACTGCGAAAGAAGGCGAAGTTTCCTGGGAATGAGAACATGTCGGTTTCTATACCAGCAAGTGTGACGACATCCATGGGAAATCAGACGTAAGGAAGTGGTGAGGACAAGCTGGTAACCCTAGTGAGATCCACACTGGACACAGCAGACGTTTCAGTTTGCGGTGGTTTTCTACAAACATAAAGGCTAGTTAAATTAACGTGGAGCATGTCAAAGCTCCTCTTCTTATCTACAGGCAGCAAGGCTGGCAAAGTTGCATGACTGTCCTTATAAATTTCTGATACATGGGTTCGTTTTAATAAAATCTGTGGTGTTGGATCAGTAAAAGCGACTAAGATCTTCTTCAGTGAGAGATCCTCGAGACCGAAACCCTGCGTCCTGATGTCAAAATTATTAGAGGCAACAATAATTCTTTTTTCACTACAATAGCAAGAGGAGAAACGTTATAGTTACCTCCGCTTACTTACCCTATGGTTCTTTGTGTCTTCCGCCGACGCAAGAATTAAGGGATCTGGTAGCGTATGCAGAATCAAGTGGCCTTGAACTCTTAATATGTTGTGATGCGAAAGTTCAACGTATTTGTTGAGGCAGTAGCAACCTTAGGAGAGAAACTGTTCGATTTTATCACTTTAGCTGGTCTGGTCACCAAGGTAGGGTACGGTCCTATGTTCGTGAAGTAATTGATTTAACAATCTGTACTACAAAGTTGTCAGAGTTGATTAGAGACTGCCGAGTACTAGATGAAGCCTCACTTTCAGGTATCCTTGCTTAGAATTTAGTCTGACTATTGCAAACTCACAGGCTGCAATATAAAGCCGGAATCCAAGCAAAAATGGTTGGACAAAGTTCAATGAACGTCTACGAAATAGGTGACTAAGGATTTCTTTGATGATAAAAAATCAATTAGAAACTTTGAATCGTACACTTTTAGAGTGTTTCGAAGAGGTTTATCTTATTTCCCGGGGCTAAAGCGGTAAAACGGTTCTATGGTGGAACCAAGAAAGGATCAGGAAATCAATCAGACGACTTCAGAATCGTGCTTGCAAAAGCAATAACAATGAAGACTTCCGGAACTCACAGCATGGATATAAAAGGTTCGTGAAATGTGCGAAACGAGACTTCTTTGGAGCATACTGTGAGTAACTGGAAGGCTGTGGAGAGGCCTTAAAAAGAATGATACAAGTTAGATTCTTTTAGCAAACCGGATCGAACTTTCACGAGCTCCGAAGTTGAGTCTATACAGACTCTCTTGGAAGTACAACACCCGGAAGAACAAGTGTCAGAAGTGGGAAGGAGAGAATGGACGGTTTCTGCAAACCCTCCAACACGAACGTGTTGCAAGGGGATTGGGGCATTGCATCAGTGTAGATGGTATCTATCCACCGATGCTAATGGAGCAACCTTATAAGAAATATTTTTCGTGGGTGTCTTGCTCTGGGCTAGGTGTCTACTTCTTGGCAGAAGGTTAAGGTAGTCTTCATACCTGGGGATGGGGAAGATTACTATTCACATGCAAAGAACTTCAAACAAATCAACTGAACATCATTTTCGCTGACATGTCTACTGAGACTGGTTGGGCATGATATTCGACAGAAGGCGCTACGCACGCATACCAGCGTGGAAAGTTCGCAATTAAACGTAGTTCAGGGGAGATTTCCTAAATGTGACATTGTGATCGTGATGGGTGATATGAATGCTAAGGTGTGGAGAAGCAGGCGATTTCCGCAACTTCCACCTCCTCATCTTTGGTGGCACATTATTCAGGCACAGAGCCTGCCATAATGTCAGTTGGGATTCAATTGACGATGACCATCACTTCGCGATTAACAGTAGATTTAGGAGTTGTCTGTTGGATGTGCGTAACAAAAGAGGCTTTGACATCGGCCTCCAAACGGATCATCATCCGATGGTCGGCTACGTTCGCGTGCGTATTGCGCCGCGAAGGGTTGGGGAGTTGCGACCCCCTAGTTTAATATTCACCCTTTGTATGGCACAGCTGTTGTTCGACAGTGGGAGAGCTATCTTACTGATTAAACGGAAAATCTACTGCCGGAGAATATCGATGAGCATTGGCCCACCATCAAAAAAGCTCTTTTCTCAGGTACTGCACAGGTTGTCGGCCACGTCCCGAAAGGGCGCTATGAGATCTGGTCGACTGCAGAGTCGTGGAAGCGGGTTGATGAACGAAAGGGGTTGAATGCTCTAGTGATCGCTGTGAGTGTGAACTCTGATACCGAGCGAAATCCCGACAAGTTCAGCCTAGTGTACGCCGTGACAAGAGACAATTTGCTATTGCGTTGGTCAGGGATGCTGAAGATGCCGTATATCGCAATGATTTCAGAACTGTATACCGCATCACGAAAGGGCTTGAATGTGGTCGCAAATCTTTCGATGGTCCTGTGAAGGACGTCAACGATCGGCTTTTTATCCATGATGGTGAACAACTCAAGAGGTGGAAAAAACACTTCACTATTACTGTATTATATCTGATGAGGCTCCTTCTCTGGTGAATGAAATAGCTACTTACCGTAACATGCGGATACGGAGTGTTCCTACAAGCAAAGGGAGAAATCATTTTGTCCATCAATGCACTCATAGGAGTATAGCCGCTGGGCATGATGGTCTCCTCGTAGAGTTATCGACCGCTGCACCTGCAGTTGGAGGATCTGCTGCTTCCACTCGTACGGGAGTCTTGGGAATTCACTTTTCCCAGAGAGTGAAAGAAGGGGATGATCGTTAAGATTACAACAAGAGCACACGTTTTGAGTGTGATAATTGAAGGGGTATTTACGTGCTTCCTGCCGTCGTAAAGATAATAGTTAAAATAATCCTGGAATGCATCAAAGAACATTTTGAAAGCTTGATCGTAAGAGAGCAGGCTGTTTTCCGCACCGGATCCTCCTGCATTGACCACATTAACAACCTACACATCATTTTGGAACAGTGCGCGGCATTTACATCTTCAATGCACCTGCTCTTCATCAGTTTCAAGAAAGCTTTCGACAGCGTGAACGGAGAGTGTATCTAGAGTGTAGGAAGTATCTATGTAGGAAAAAATATTAGATATCGTCAGAGCGACATATGATGGCGCAAAATGTCATGTGCTGCACCGAGGTAAAATCTCGGAGGATTTTAGGGTCCGACAGGGTTGCATCCTGTCTCCGATATTATTTTTTCTTGTTATTGGTGACTTTCTTTATGATGCTTTGTCCGAAGGACATTGAGAAATTCAACGGACTATGTCATGGTTTGTTAAACACCTGCATTACGCTGATGACATCGGTTTTCTCACCTAGTCATGGACCTTGGCCAAATCGATGTGTATTTGAAACAAGAGTTAAGTTGAGTTGGACTGAGGATAAATACGAAGAAAACTAAGGTTCTTAGTCTGAATTCCTTACCTTCCTTTCCTTATCTACATTAATGGGCAGATCATCAAAAGCGTCAATCAATTTGTATATCTAGCAAGCGTGATTTCTGCTGAACTAATTGCCCGATGCATTAATAGTGCTAGATCCGTTTTCGCTGCCCTGTCTAAAATCTAGAAATTCAGTTATCTCAACACTAAGATCAAGCTGAGCTATGTTAGTGTCCTTTCTATGATGCTATATGGAAGTAGTGCATGGAAAGTGAACTCCGCTGTTACTCAAAAGCTCTAAGCTTTTGTCAATATCTGTCTGCATCGTATTATCCGTGTACGCTGGCCTGATGCTATCTCAAACGAAGAACTTGGTCGACGCACAGGTTTGGCACTCGTATGCGATGTGATAGGAAGACGGAAGCGGCAGTGGATTGGTCACATATTAAGGAGACAATTGCATTGCGGGCTATGCGAGGCAGTGGAATCCACTCTCCTAAGATAGCCGACGAGTGAGAGCACTTGGTAGAAAATAGCAGAGGAGGAGTGCGGGCGTCTCGGGAAGTCATGGGAGGAGCTGAAGCGCATTTCAACCGTATAACCGCGAGCAATGGCGGGTAGGTTTAGTTGACGCGCTACACCCCACCAAATAGTGAGATATCCGGTGGTAAATCCGCTCGTGGCTTGCTGCATCTCACTAGTCAAATGCTTGTTTCTATATATGTAAATTTTATTATCTAACAATAATTAATTTCTTGTACTATAGTGCCCGTTACTTTATAAATTAATTATATTCCAATAAATTATTTTTCAACCGTAGTAATCACAAAACGTTATACTCTTACAGATAAAGTTTATATTCAAGTCAACTATTTACGTTTTCTTTACGTAAGTGTGTTTCCAAATGTGTACAAGGCAAACGGATGAATGAAATCTGTAAAACATCACAAACGGTAATGTTAGGTAGTAAAGCACGCCCCAAACTACGTCTCCGTAAACTGCAGCCCTGAAAGTTAAAATAGTGTTAAATTATATCTGAAGAAGCAAAATATTAAACATAATTTTAAAGTAAGGTTTTAGTGTATGTGGCTAACCTCTGCATGTGCGTTTCTACTCCATGATTTGAGAAAGCATAGAAAATCCAGAGGGAAACATTAGCAATGCCTAAAAATGTGACGCATTGGCGACCTGGTTTATTCTTGAGCTCCTCTGGACTGTGACAATGGCTCCTCAAGCGCGATACTATGAAAGGCGTTTGAAGAAAAACTTGGATGACCTAAATAAATAAAGGACAATGATTGGTATTACTTCCAGCCTTTTCCTATAAAAATCACTTCCAACCTGAATCACTCTGTTACAAATTCTAATCGTTGACCCGAAAAAAATTGCTGGTATTGCACACAAAATGCACTGAGTCAAAACGCCTGGGACACCGATGAACAGAAGGACATCATCTATTTTCGTAGTATCTGCATGGGCAAAAGATAATCTGGAAGTTTGCACAAATGCAATAATAGTAGCCGCACTCATGACCAGAAATACCACAAATTCGAATATTTCATCGCCTGCCGGTCCAACGTTGAGGTAATCTCTTTAAAAGGCAATTTCACCAGTAAATTAGCAGAAGCTACAAATATTTGTTCTAGCTAGGGGATGAAAACTGGGTGAAGTTGCATATGTACTCACCGTTCAGCGGCCATCACATATGATAAAATTATAAAGCAGATAGTGCTTGTAATTAAAATAAATCCTGATAGTAAGCCTCGGTGGGATTGGCTACAGTCTATGTGAATTTCATGATTAGCTTTCAAGGATGTAGTTGGGGAGACTTTACCGATTCGAAACCAGAGCATAATGAAAATACCAGCTGCAATTTAGAGGAAAATAGGTGTTTAATAGATCAGTTAATTAAATATATTTACAGGGGGAGGAAAGCATATTTAAATTGGTCAGGATTTTGTGTATCTGATAGGTTACGAAGAGCATAGAAAGCCTCCTTGCAGGGTTTTTCAAATCAACTTTTTTGGTTCGACTTGGTTTTTTAGTGGGCTAATGCTTTCCAAGCTGAACTAAAAAGAGCGAAAAGGGGTGATTTTTCTCCGAAGTTATCTGAGTACTTCGGTGCTCATGATATTCCTAGCAAGCTATTATTAACTCTGATGACGAGGGATGGCTCTTTTTGAAAAGCTTTGTGTGTGCGTTACCCTCTCTGTCTATTGGAAACTTTAAGTAGGTATAATTTTGTCTGCCACGTCCTCTACGCCTGGTATATTTAAGTAGCTGGAACTGAGTGTTCTTGTATCGTTATAATGTGCCCCTCTGAAATTTAGGTTGTCCGCGTGGACGTGAGGAATGCATTCAACACGGTGAAGGAGGAGACTAAGGTTGTGGGTTACTCTGACGTCATAGCATAGTTGTCATAGTCATAGTTGTGGTCGCAAAATGTCTCGATGATGCTGAGTTGTGCTCAAGCAAAGCAATCAGTCCTGTTAAGGATTGGTGAGAGAGTGCTGGACTGCATTTCGCGTTGCAGAAGACGGAAGCGATCCTTATCTCTAATGGCCGCAAGAGAAATTACGCCTGTATTGGAATTGGGAGTCATATCATCACCTCAAAGGCGGCCATAAAATATTTGGGAGTGATAGTAGACGCAAAACTCAATGTTAAACTGCAGAGAGAGCATACTTGGACATTCACCACGAGTGTGGCTCTGGCTAGAATGATGCCGAACGTAGGACGAGAAGCGTCTCAGAAGATGTAGGTTTCGTCATCTCGGGAACGATACCGATTGACATCCTGGTAGAAGAGATGATGAGCATATATAGCATCAAGTCCACCTTTACTTTATCGCACGTGAAAAAAGCTGAAGGGGAGAGATCCATAAGTCGATGGCAACAGTGATGGGACCAATCAGAAAAAGGTCGTTGCACTTACAGGTTGATCCCTTCCATCGGGAAGAAGCTGGAAGGAAAGTATGGGGAGATCAATAATAATCTCGCTCAGTTTCTCACCGGCCATGGAGGATATCGTGAGTACCTGCATAGATTTAAATTGGACACCCAAAATGATTGTCCAACCTGTGCACCTAATTTTTCAATGTCTGAAGTTTGTAGTAGAAAGGAGGAGCCTAGAGGAAACTCTTGGTGAAGTGCAATCACCGGAAAAATTTTGTCCGGAGAATGGTATCTTGCGAGGAGTATTGGGATACGATGGGAATGCCAGAAATCAGTGAGCAGAGATATTTAAAATGGTCCTGGGAACACCACATATATTGTATATTGTATATAGTGATTCCCGGGTTTTCCGCGTTTTTCGGAAACAGCCAAAACCAAGGTGTAGCGGCGTAATCTCTCACCTCCGTACTAACACTGAAGACCTCATGTCCTTAGATCCAACAAACACTGGATATCCTAATAACAGTACAACGACGATGGAATCTTTTTGTGTAACCTACCTTTCCGCTAATATTTAAAGTAAAGTTTAGAATGCCACATTCAATCAAATACTGATTATACTAGACTTTCGCCCCTGAAATATCTCCTATAACAATTTTTTTTCTTTTGGTATAAGTTCAGTTGGCGAGGGGGCGATGAAATTCCCAGTAGCCAGGCTTCTTGTTAGATCCTTGTGCAATCCCCAAAATCACTTATCCAATGGTCTCCCGTCTGCGGCGTTTACAGGCTTTTGCGGATCTGAGCATATCTTCCAGAGGTAGAGAATGCGCAGAATCTTCATTGAAGTGAACCTTACCGAAGTATGTTCGTTTCAGATTCGAGGGGACTGGGCAGCTGCATATGAAGTGCAGTGTCGTCTTCTCATCCTCCTTACATTAGCTACATATAGCCGAAACCATCATCCCAATTTTTTTATGTCCTAGTTTAAAGGGCAGTCTGTGGTTGAAAGTTCTACCAGGGTTTTTAGGTCCCATCTCTTGAAGGGCGATACAAGTGCCGCTCTAGAGCCCCCCGGTTCTTTCATAAAAATGTTTACCTGCCGGCACGAATTCAAACTTCTCTCTTTCAATCTTCACAGTAGACTTAATAGCGGATGGTCGGATGCCAAATGCTGGTTTTGGGACCACCATTGTGGATCCACACCCTTGACAAACTAGTCGGTCAGCTTTCTCATTATCTGCGATGTTCAAATGCCTGGCATCAAGAATGCGGCCAAATTTCAGTAGTAATTGGTGGTAACTCTACACCAACTGCTTGATATGTTGTTGCCGTTTAGAGCTGATAACGCTGTCCCACTGTTGAAACAGATTCGAATGGCGCAAACCCTCCATTTCTGTCGCAAACATTCTTCTGCTGCCCATGAAATGGCATATATCTCGGCCTGATATATGGTTGGTATTTTTCCGAAAGGCCGGCTCAGTTCCATAATAGAGTTCTCCGAGAACATTCCTGCGGCGGATCCGTCTTCCATGGTTGGCCTATCGGTGAAGATTAACTTTGTAATTCCAAAAGACTCGTGGCCATTTATCGACCATTCTTGACTTTTGGTTATTACGTGTATCTTCTCAAAGGCAAATCTGGAAACCATGATTAGTGCGCATCAGAGCCACCTACTTTTTCCAGATGAACTCATGGTCGTATGTGTCGCTAGTTCCGTTCCGTTTGACCATCAAATAAATAAGGGATAGATTTAGGATAATTTTGGGTACCGCGATCGGTATAGTACTCATTACCTCAGTAATACTTAGGTAACCGAGCCTTCTAGTTCAGCCTCGGTCACCAACGATGGATGGGTACATCTAAATGCGCTTCATTTTGGATGTGTACAAGCAATAAAACCATTGGTGCGAAAATCTCTAGGTCTTGTTCGCAATCTTACAGCACTAGACTAATTTGCCGGACGTCTGATATTATTACTGGACAAAATGCTTCCACGTTAGTTTGGAGTCTAACTACTTGACTACCAGCTGGATTTTCACTTCTGATAAGCTGGGTAGTGTGCAGCTGACCCATCTAATGTTCTCAGTGAGCACAACTGGCGTTCAGTTTTGTTTGGTACGTGGCCCAATCTGACTTCAGTGGCATTCCAAAGTGGAGATCAATCTATGCCTATTTCGAAAACAATGCGCCTGTGATCGGGAAACGTTATATTATGCGAAACCCCCTCGGTACATTTGATGGCTCTAATGAATGTTCCCCTGGGAAGTTCGTCCTTGTCATGAGGAAAAAAGTAGAAATCTCCCTGGTGACGGTATGTGATTAATTTGATTGTTGCGGTACGCCATCACATAGGTCGTTAACCAAGGTAGCCTAGAAGTCTTTTGAAACCGCCATGAAGGAGCCGGGTCTGACATTTCCATTAGCATACAAGAGGTCAGCATGCAAAAGTTTAAGCACCTGGTTTCCACGCTAAAAACCCATAGTTCTTGCACGAGGTATCGTGGATGTGCTATTTTCGAATGTGGTCATAGCGTGTTAAGCTACTGATCCTATGCAACATCTTCATCTCCATTACCCTGGTCGTTCATTATCTTTGGTAGTCGCTCAGTATTCAGGAATTTTGGATTTAATACGTAATTTAATGC
Source organism: Hermetia illucens (assembly GCF_905115235.1). Classification (NCBI taxonomy): domain Eukaryota; kingdom Metazoa; phylum Arthropoda; class Insecta; order Diptera; family Stratiomyidae; genus Hermetia; species Hermetia illucens. Next base: position 59,155,602 of record NC_051853.1, on the reverse strand, counting down.
GCTGATCACAAATATCGCGTGTAGTGCCAGTTCGTCCAAGTTGAGCTGATGCGTGAAGTAATTTCATAGCGCAGCTCGCTGCTATTGGTGGTGATAGCACCTTTTTCGTTAGGATCGGATCTCAAAAAGTATATTTTATTAAGTTAAAGTCGCTGACCGTTCTGAACGAAGCAATCATTCGGCTAAGGTTTTAGGCAGCACACTACTTCAGTCGCCCGTATTTGCATTAGGTGTACCATATTGTTTTAAGTGTACTATATTGACCAACATGAAGTCACAATAGGTTTGTAAACTTGAGAATTAAAGGAGCAACCGCAATAGTCGTGGAAGTTTTATTAACAAGTCAGCAGGATCAAGTTTTATACACCTCGATGCTTATATTGTCGACACAAAGATGGATATCTGCTTTCCGATCGAGTGGGCGTACTGAGGTGGTGGATTGGGTATTTTGACAAGCTGCTCAACAACCTTCTTGACTTGGCGCATGTGCCAAGCCATATAAACTCAGCGACTGTCAAGTAGTGCCAGTCGATTCCACCCTTGAGAGTCAACTGCGGCTACCAAAGGGCTTCCTGGCCAATTCGTCGGCACGCTCATTCGTCTGTTGCTATGACTGGAAACCAGGAAGTTAGAGGAGGGTGACCTTTAGCGTGCTGCCCGGATGGTGCATCGCCGCACCATTCTACCAATTTGGCGGATGTCACGACTGAGAAAAAAGTCTTAATGGTCGCTTGGCTGTCGGTCAGAACCATTATGTTATATATGGGATCATGCTTCAGCCATCGAAGGCTTCTAAGTTTCGTCAGTACCTCCATTTGGAATACATTGGGGAGTCCTGGACAACCGTACAACTCGGCTACACTGTGCGACACTGTGTGCCCATCTATTCCACAGTCTGTATTTGATTCGTCAGTGAAGAATTTTGCGCCATAACTTTGCAACATGTCGCCTTGTTGGAAAGCCGACAGGAAAATTCTTCTTGAAGCTCGGATTGCGTGGCATAATGCTTAGAAGTGGGCGTGTAGGATGTCACTTCAGCCGTAGTCTGACATCACTGCACGCATTTAATGACGAGATCCAAGGGGAGGAGGTGCAGTACGTTGAGAGCATCTATGGGGCAAAACTGCAGAGCCCCAGTAACACCTGCACACATGGTTCTTTGAATCTTATTAACCGTAGACCTTCTTGCAGTAGTATGTTAGGATAGGACGTACACTCCAGAGAACCATTCTTACAAAGGTCATCTTTCAGGCGTAGAAGGCTATTTAGATCTTCTTAACCCTCAGTTCTATGTTCAGTCGTCGATTTAGCTTAGGATCAGGATCACACTCAGATATTTTACATTAGACAAAAATGCCAATCTTTGACCATTTAACCGCTTAAGGTGGAATTGGTGGAATATAACATCAGCTCGGCTTTGGTTGGCTTTATACCCAATGCACTCTGCATAAATTCCACCAATAGCATCAAGTCGTCGAAATACGCTACCTTCAAACCGTCTCAGTCCAATATCCGTACAATTTCATTAAGTATTATCAACCAGAGCACCGGACAGATGGTGTCACCTTGGGGCGACGGTGCGAAACAGGTGAGACCGATTCGCGGAAAGCTCTTCGCTGACACATGACCGCGCCTGCCCATTTTCAGTATGAAAACTCAGCGCGCATTTCCAGGATTGCGGCACTTATTCGAGCGAAATATTAAATACATTTCAGATAAATCCCTACAGCCCACGGTACAATCTTCCTTACTGTTATTCGAGCATGACTGACATTTAGCCATTTGGGCCGGGACATTTATAAGCGGAAAAGATTTGACAATCTTACATGAGTGGGACTACAAACTTTTCAAGCGAGGTTCTAACTCGCAGCCCTCCTCGTTGGTGGCGAAGTACGTATGGACTGGCGGCTTCAAGGTCTCACCAAAAAATTGCGTCCAGGAGTTTTGTGACTTTTTAAGAAAGGGTGGGTTCCTATGTTCGTTGGCCACAATTTTACTGAGTTTCGCAGACTCGCTGGTAATTTTAATGTTCTGACAGCCAAGGCCGCTCCCTGGCACTTTTAATGGTCGATTTATACTTCTTTAGGTAATCCTTATAGTAGTATTTGTGTCTGTAGACCTAGACTAACTAGAACGTCGGCGAGTTGAAGGTCCAGCCAATTGAAGACTATGGTTAAATGTTCCCACCACCAGCATTGAAGAAATGATTTGTGAAATTCATCGGTTGAAAAATCATAAGTTGCCAGGAGCCGGTGGAACTACATCCGAACTGGTGAAATATCGAGACGACCAATTACATCAAGCAGTTGATCAACTTTTGCTGAAAGTTTCCGTTTTTTATTTGTAACGCTTACAGGGTTTTGTAAATCTGAGAACATCTCCCAAAGGGAAGGAGTGTGCCGACTCTTCCTTGAGGAAAATCTTTCCAAGGTAATACAGTGTTAAGGTAGGGAAAATCGGGCAGTTGCAAATGAAATGCAGGGTCCTTTCGTCCTCTTCCTCATGTTGACTGTAGGCTCCCAGGGCCACCACACTGATTCTAAATGGGTAAGAAGCGCTGTTTCATTAAAACTCTTGCTGATGTTGTTCTGCTCTCTTTTTTAAAAGACAATAAAAATGCCGACAAGAGTTCAGGTCTTTTCATTTCCCTGCTTACGGCTTGAATCTTACTTAATAATATATGGTTTGACACTAAAATCCGGCTTTTCTTACTGCATTGTGAAGTTAGTCCCCCTTCTAGCCAATCTGTCATTTTCTTCATTGCCAAAGATGTTTGGGCATCCTAGTAGACTCGTTGGAAATATTTCTTTACTCGAGTTTAAGCAGTATCTGGTGACACATATTTGGTTGTCTGTATGAACAGATGTTATCGTAATGTTCGCGACAAAACTGCCAAACCGTACGGATGGAACCTAGGATTTCTGCGTCTATTTTCCTGTTGCTACCAACAGCCATCAGAGGACGTGTTCATACGTATAAATGGGTTTTATTATGGACTGTGTCCGAATAACTGAGTGGTTAGGGCACAAGGCTGTCGTACGGAAGGTCGCGGTTCGAGTCTCATTGATGATTGAGGTCGGATACCAGTTGACTCAGCTGTGAATGAGTATCTGAGTCAAATCAGGATAATAATCTCGGGTGAGTGCAATGCTGACCACATTGCTTCCTACAGTGTACTGTAGTGTACCGTTACGGTCTCGAATGAAGTGCTCTAACACACTTCAAGGCCTTGATCCAATATGGATTGTTGCGCTAACGATTATTATTATTATTATGGATGCGCACATCCGGTGAGCAGGTTATTCTGGAAGGCTTCTCTTTTGCCTGTTGTTGTTCTGCAGTACCAGAACAATCTACTGGACTTCCGATACTGTTCCTGAATGTGGTATCTATCCTTTTTTTGCCGATGGAAGGTGGAAAGCTTCAAAAGCTACCGCAGGCTCCTGCCATACGGTTATGTGGGACTCTTACCCACTAAAACCACCTTCTTCGCCAATTGGTTCCAAATTTTCATAAGTCGTGGACAATATCTTACTGTGTTATTTCCTTTTTACCAGATTTCCTAACGCGCATACGACGATACTTAAGAATATATGGAATGGTAAAACCACGTTTGGCAGTCGGGAGTGTTGTGAATAATATGGATAAACCTTTGGAAGGAGGAGCTGTTAATCATACGAAGCTGAGGAGACGATTGGGTAATGTGTAACTAATTCAGGCGTTCGCTTTTACCAGGAGTTAGTATCGCCAGTCTCATAGAATAGCCGGACACCTGAGATTCGTTATTAACTGGCTAACCCCTTTTTGACAAAAATTGTTACTATTTTGCAAACACCGTATTTCGGGGACTAGGGGTGTTATTTATGTGCTTATTTATTTGTGCTAGAAGGAATGATTGATTTTTCGATTTTGTGAAATCAAGCATTCTTTCAAGTAAAAAAAGGAATTTTGCTATTTCAGAGAATCGGTTAAAAAAGCATCCCTTAGGTCAACCATGATGACTAACCCAACATTTTGGCTATTTTCGTACTTTTCAGCTCCTGAAAAAATAAGCAAAAGAACAAAATCCTGACTTGTGCTTCTTCAAACTGGTTAATAGTATTAATATTAGCTATTACTAACCTTGTAAAATACAAAATTCGATGATGAAAGGGTAGAAATATGGTGCCGAACTTTTGTAGAGTACATTGATTGCCTGAGGCTCATCACACGTGATGCGTCTAGAATAGTGTGCTCCCTCTATTGATTCTATAGCTTCGCTCATGATATTGTACATTCCAATCGTAATTAACGTACCAATGCAATGCATAATTGCGAACCGAGCTAGTATTGTGTTATGATGTATTGACATATTGAGATATTTTATAATGAAAATCAGTATAAATAGTGAGAAGACTGGGGTCAGAATTTCAAACACCACAAGGAATATTGAGGCGCATTCAGTTTGAAGAAGAGCGACTTCGTAAATTACGGATATACTGGAATGAACGAAGAGCCCCAAAAAGAAGAAGCTTGCTCCCATTTTGAGATAAATAAAGTTACTATGTGCGTCGTTAATGAAAATGTAGCTATTGAAGCTATTTTTTCTGTGTTTCTTCAGATGGATATCGATTATTAGATAGGAAAGATATACGAAAGCTATGACAATTAAAAGTAGTGTATAAGCCTCTGAAATCACTCCATCCGGGTTCATTAATCCCATAATAAATATTATTGAGCTAAGAACCAGCATAAATATGATGTAGGTTACTGCTGTAGTTGTGGCCACTCTTTCACTGAAAATGAAAAAAAAAAAAATTAATTAACTTATTTAAAAAAAGAGAGGGAAAAGAAGAATTAATAATGTTCCTTATCATTGAAAGGGTTAATGCGCACCTTTTGGGCACATTTTGTTCGAGGAGCAGAAGGTTTGCAAAGAGAAACTCATTATCGACTCGGTAGGTGTGGGACAAGTAATTAGAGGCCAAAGATGTCTTTTAATTGCTATATCGATTATGCTAAGGCTTTTAACAACGCCCCACATAGCTGGCTAATCGATGTCCAACATCTGTATCACATTGATCCGAAATTAATAACGTTTCTGGCGGTAGTCATTAAAGAGTGGCATACCACCTTATGAGTCCATTAATTTGAGGGTACCAACAACTCAGAGCCCATCCTAATACGGAGAGGGGGTTCGTTAAGTCCCCTTTGGTTTTGCATGGCACTGAACTCCCTTTCATTGTTACTGAATGATGTTAGAGGACATGGTCTTACGTTTACTTGCTAAGTGTGAGCTGACACACCTGATGTACTTAGATGACATCAAGTTGTATGATAGCACTGATGACTACCTTAGAAGTTAGTTGTGAATAGTAGACATGCTTAGTTGTGATATTCAGATGGAATTTGGATTAGACAAGTGTCGAATCCAGGCTATTCGCAAAGGTCATCACGAGCCGCATGCCGGACATAGCGTTGGGACCTTCACATACAAGCTATGACGGAGACAGACTTCTACAAATATCTAGAAATTCTGCAAGGAACCCATGGTTGAGTTGGTGATCTGAAGGACGTTCTGCTGTACGAATTACTGGGACGTGTGAAGCTCTTACTGAAATCACATCTTTCGGGGAAGCATAAAATAAGCGCATTGAATGTATTCGCTATCCCTTCACTGGCTTATGCATTCGGAATACCGTATGGATAAAAATCGATCTGGAAAACGTCCAGCGGCGGATATGGACTATTGTGTCCAAATTCTGAATGCATCGTCCAAACTCTGTCGTGGAGTAGATGCACTTGCTTCGGGATATCGGAGGCAGGGACGTGGTTGACTGTGGGTCACAACATCACCGCCCAGTCGACAGTGCTTATTTTTACAGCAAAGAGCAAGCGAGTCCTTTACATACGGCTGTTTGTAAGGCAGAATGTGGGCTGACTCCACTTAATGTGAAGGATCCATCTTCCAAACCTCTGAATGGGGTGAGGCCGGACCAAGAGCGGATCGATGAATGGAAGTCGAAGGCCCAGTAAACACGTGATTTCTGATTTTTTTTCAGATTTTTCGGTTGGTTCATTTCTTAGTGAATTCCGTGCCAATAGCCTTAGCCGTTGCCGAATCGGATGTGACAGACAGACAGAGAGGCAAACAGACAGATAGACACCCAATCGTTTTTTAATATGGTTTAATATTATCTCTTATAAGAGAGATAGGATTGAATGCTCCAACAAGCACTTCATCAACTATTAGGACTAAGTCTCTCATTATTAGATGCCTCTATAGGGAAAGATATCCTAAGCGTTTCGGGTTTTACCATGGACAGCCCCCAATTGAAATTGCGTTCGATCATTAATTTTATGACAAAGAAGTGTAAGGCTCTCCACAAGGAGAATCTTTGATTGTCAATGAATCCGCAATCGGAGTTATTTGTTACTATTCTCGAGCTTTCTCATTAGCCCAACGGGAAATCTAAAGTTGTTCAATCGTGCAAAGGTGCGCTAAGAGTACAAAAAGGTATCATCGTGGGGAATGTCCAGGATCTAAGACAGTTATACCACACTCCGTCTGTCCAGCATATAAGGACACAAATCAGACGTTCCGTAATAAGACGGGGGTGATGGACAGATAGACAGACGGACAGATGGACAGACGGACAGACGGCGAAAGCGGTCCTCATCACCAAGCGCCGTAAAAGAAATTTTGCCCGTATCCAAATTGGGAATCAAATCATCACTTCTAAGCCTGCCATCAAATACTTGGGAGTGATGATAGACGGGAAGCTTAGCTGTAAGCAACACGTGCAGCATGCTTATGACAAAGCATCCACTGCAAGTGTGGCAAGGCTCATGCCGAACGTGGGAGGGCCGCGGCAGGATTCCAGGTTGCTTATAGCTAGGGTAGTGAGGTCGATTCTGCTCTCTGCAGCTCCAGTTTGGGGGAAGGCATTGCGGGCTACATTTAATGCTAACAAACTGAGTTCAGTCTACAGAAGAACAGCTCTAAGGGCGTGCTCGGCATTCAGGACTGTCTCAGAAGATGCAGCATTCGTCATCCCTGGAGTGATGCCTATTGATATCTTGGCAGATGAGATGATGAATATATACAATGCGAAGTCTATCTCTCCTTTATCGCAGACGAAGAACGCCGAAAGGGAAAGATCTCTAATAGATGACAAGAGTATTGGGAACGCTTGGGAAAGGTGGGTTAGAGTGGTTGGAGAGACCGCACGGTGAGATTAATTATCTTACCCAGTTTCTGACGGGCATGGAGGATATCGCTAGTACCTGTTCAGGTTTAAACTAGATACCTCACCCGATTATCCAAACTGCATTGGAGTCCCAGAGGATCCAGAGCATGTATTCTTCCACTGTCCAAGGTTTGTGGAGGAAAGGAAGAACCTAGAGGAGACTCCAGGAGAGGTACTTGTACCAGAAAATCTGGTGCGAAGAATGTTAGCATATCAGGAAGACTGGGATGCGATCAACTCCATGGTCGCATTTATCCAGAGCAAACTGCGAAAGGCAAAGGAGACAACAAAAGCGCCGGTACGTACGCCGTGTAGGGACGAAAGGGGATCAAGCTAAACTGAGCTGACTCCGCCCCGTGATGTAATACCGTGTGGTGGTTTCACGGGGCTTGGGGGGGGGGGATTCGGGGGTGGTTTTAGTGGGTAAGAATCCCACACGCTGGCCGTGACAGGCGGACAGACAAACAGACGGACAGACAGGCATTGAATCGATTTTAATGCGTCTATAAAATAATCTGCCTGGAATGTTGGTGTCTTGTGAAGCGGGGTTGTCAATCACCTCTTAATGAGGCATAAGGCGTCAGCTATGCTTACTCGTCATTGCGGTGTACTGAAATACGCTCCAGTTCCTTCCAGGACTTCGCGAGGTGCTTGTACTTCGTCCCTACTGTCCTACGCCATGTGCTCCTGGGGCGACTCATTCATCGGTCACCTTGGGATAGTGGAGGATTGTGGACTCAGCGACGGAATTTTCGCTCTCCTTAATGTATTACTTATTCTCTACCAGTTCCACGTTTTGATCAACTCGTCTAGGTGTAACAGGACCTTGTGCCGACGAAGCTCTTTGTTCGAAATGATATCGCACCAGCGTAATCCGACAACACGTCGCAGACAAGTGTTGACGAAGGGTGGTCACATTACATGTGCTACTCCCAAATAGAAAGACAGAAAGAACATTAGCATAGAAAAGTCTCAATTTGATCATGGTGTCGAGGTAACTGAATTTCCAAGGCAACAAAAGCGAGTCTAACGTTGTTCGTGTCATCGTCTGTAGAAAGCACGCTTCCTAGATATGCAAATTGATCAACGCCTTTGATGCTCTGCCTATTTTGTATAGTATAGGGTATAGTATAGGGAGAGTGCGATGACTAGTCAGACTTCATCTTGGTTTTGTTGCTGTTTATTTTTAGCTCGACTCCTGTGGTTATCTTCAGTCCGGATTTTGTACAGAACCAGACGGTCAGGTATTGCTCATAGATACGAAATCGTCCATCCTCTTGTAGGGAACCAAAAATTTCTCGGAGGATTCTGCTCTCAAACACGACTAAGAGTTTGTCATTTTTCTTGCTAACAACATAAGCCTGTGAGGAATACATGGGGACTGGTAAGATCATTGCCTAAGAGTAAGAGCTTATGGTGCGAACAGTTTTTGTAAGCTCAAATAGGCTCTGTTGGTTGCCAACAACCGTGAGCGGATTTCATTATCGTAGCTGTTATCGGTCTTGATTTTCGAAAATATCAACGGTCTCAAAGTTGTAATCTCCGATCGTTATTGTTCTTATTTGACTAGTGCTATTTGATGTTGTTGCCGATTTGGTTTTTGGAGCTGACGTTACCACCATATGTTTGGTTTTGACTTCGTTGATGGGCAGCCCAAGACCCTCGCGCCACCTGCTTCATCTGGGTGAAGGTGGATTGTACATCTCGGGCTATTCTTCCCATGATGTCAATATCGTCAGCATAGGCCAGTACTAGGGTGGACTTAAAGAGGATGGTGCCTCTCGCATTTACCTCAGCATCACCGATCACTTTTTCCAGGGCTAGGTTAAAAAGGATGCACGGTCCTTTAAAATGATGACAAAACTGAGACTTGCTTAGGAAAGTGATAATCGTCGTCTTCCATTTTGCACTCCACACAGCTATATTTGGCGAAAAAAATTGTGGATAATTTGTTTGCATGCATTATTTCATGCGTGGGGGTTTAAAATCCAAACTTTTCGCCAGATTTATTGTCATTCTGAGAAAAGTGTGTCTGACAGACGGACAGAAATTGAACTGATTTTAATAAGATTTCGTTTTGCACAAAATTTTAAAAAACACAATTTATATCAGCAATACTAGATGCAATGTGCTAAACCAACGGCGATAAACAATAATTACCCATTGACAGTCTACGATGCGTTGCATGTATTGTAGAGGTAATTGATCAAATTAATTGCAACTAATAATTAGGCTAATGTTGTCATCATGCTTCTGTGTGGATTTCTATTGTTATGTACAGTCATAGGGCCATTGCACTTGAGTGCATGATATTATATAAAGGCTAAAGTTTAGCGCTCAGTTGTGTAACCGAAAATGTTAATATCTAAATGTGTGCGAATTTGAACAGGGAGAGGCTGAAGTATTGTTTTGCCTCTAATGTATCTAGATAGACATTTGCCAGGATGTAGGCGGATTTATACTTATGCTAAATGAATATGCCTGTATAGTATACGTACTTTTTTTACCGATGTATTTAGTTTCTTTGGTTATGTGCGTACGTAGAGTTTTGTAATTAAAAGTGTAATTATGCATAACATTTTCCCAAAAATTGCATAATTTATTTTTAAGCTCCATCATATAATATATACGTGTTACATCGGCCAATTTGTATATAGTGTCTTTAAAATTTGTATAATTATATATAAATACGCATAAACATCCGTAAATTAGATGATTGCTATTAACTATGTTCCATGTGTGGTTAGGAATATTACGAAGCTAATTTCTAAAATATGTATAAATTAAATGTGCGTTTATATTCATGTGTTTATCGTATGAGGATGCTATTGAGGACATTATCCGTTTGATGAAATCGTGCAGTCAATGTTCTTCGTAAGTTACCATAGTTGATAATAGCGTAGACTGCACTGTATTCTTTATAAAGACCATATGTATGCATTTCCATTAAACGGAGGTGTAATATTCTAGAAAGGCACGTCCGTGAAAGGGTGACCCGTGTAGAATTTGATCCTGTGTAGCGCAATCTAGTGGTGAACTAGAGCACCCCGCACATTTTGTTCTGCTTAAGTATATTTGTAAAGCACTGCGGATTTTCTTGGTGTACTGGAAGAAGGAAAAAAAATCAGAAGATACATTTGCCCTTGCACTTCGTCCCCACGTACTCGAGGAAGAGACCCAAGTCTGCAATGCGACTCATCTGAAGTGGCTCTTGCCACGAACATTAAAAATAATCGTTGGTGCAACAATTCAATTGGATCAGGGCCTTGAAGTGTGTTAGAGCACTTCATTCAAGATTACACTATTCTATAGGAGGCAATGTGGTCAGCAACGCGCTTGCCTGAAATTATTACTCTAATGTGACTCAGATACTTATTCACAGCTGAGTCGACTGGTATTCCACGTCAAATCACGATTCCACTGTCACCAGTGAAATTTGAACCGCGACTTTCCTTATGACAGCGTTGTGCCCTAACCACTACGCAATCCGAACCGAAAGTTATGTGGTACCATCGGGAAACCGGGATGGCTGTCTGATGACTGACCGTTTTCCAGCCCCTGCACTCGCTGCCTTTTTAACAAATGTCAAAACTAAGACTTCAAAAAGTACTAATTGAGAACCTTCATGGCTATATTTGGTGGAAAATATTTTCCGCATAGAACGATGTATGTGTGGGCGTTCACAGTTTGCACCTCTCCACCGAATTTCGTGTCAATTGGTGCAATGGTTTCTCAGGGAAGTGCGTGTGACCGACAGACAGGCGGTAAATACAAAATACAAAAGCTTGGATTGATCCTAAAGCGAGGTAGGCTGACAGCTTTTGTATTCAAAAGACCTATCTGTCTTTTGAATACAAAAGGAAAATCCTTGAGCGGATAATCTATAATCGGCTATATTCAACCAGGCTAAAGACATAGTCTTTGAGGTAGCCAGGAAGACCTTCGACGAAGGGAAATACTGCGTGTTTATGACACTTGACATCGACTGAAGTTTGCCGAAAACAGGACGGAGTTGGTACTCTTTACAAAGTGGCAGAAACAGAAAGCCGTCGAAATTTATATCGGTGCACGTGTTATTTGCTCTAAACCATCGTTGAAATACCTGGGAGTAATATTCGACTCCAAATTGAGGTTTAAACCCCCCCATAAAGATTAATGGGCAGAAAGCGGCGACCACCAACTGAGCACTAGTAAGGATGCGATATGAGCATCGCCGATGAAAATTGTAAAAAATCGAAGACAGCTTCAATTTGCATATCGGCTAAGTGCAGTAGAGGCTACTGAAGCTACTGAAATTAATACCACGCAAAGCGGTAGCAGATCATTTAGGGTGAACAGTTAAGAAGCGAACAGTCCCGCGAAACAATATCAGAACGGTGGCCTCGCATGCATGTCCTAGATTCCAGATGCGTACCCATGACGGATTTGCTCCAGCAAAAACAAAAAAACAACAGACAAACGGGCAGATAGTAAACTGAGTTTATTAAGGGCTTGTTTTACGCAAAACCTTAATAAGAAAAAAACCATAAAAATAGTACATTTCCTGTGTGTTAGTATAATTCAATGAATTATCAGATTCAAAGTGGTGCAGATGCTGTCAACGTCTGAGAGGTACCCTCTATGGTGGTATTTTGTCTTCACTTGCCTTTGATCAAACCATTAGAAATTAGTTTGTCGGTATTCTATAATATCAGCCATGGTCAAGTCTTCCCAAATTCGACAATCATGATTTTTTTTGGGATAGGAAGTATGAGATCACATTGCATCTGGGAAAAAATCTAGTAATAAGTTCTTTTTCGCACCCTCGTAATGACGATGTGCTACTAAGCAGAGAATCCTGCCCGAAGGGCAAAACTAGATACTGACGAACATTTCTTCCAGCCATTAGCGGATTTGAATATATTTTTGACATCCAAAATCAAGATGTCGCCACACATAGCAGAGTTCACTCTATATCTTGCGGATTGTATTTAGGGTTGAGTTGGAATGCTAGAATCCACACTGTGGCTCGGACAGTCCATTGACAACAATGGGTATTAGCCTGGTGAAGGTGTGACGGTGAAGGAGGTGAATTTTTCTAAAATCTTTCTCATTTTATCTAGAAATCAGATCAGATGATATTAAGCTGAGTTTTTTGGATGTTTGTTGTATTTCAGAAGAGTACTTCTCATATTGCGTAAGGAAGATTCCTTCTTTGAGGAATACCTCCAACGACCTTTTTTGACCTGGTCCACTTTTCCTGCCATTCAGTAATAGTTTCATATTATGTGGACTGTCACCGACGGGCGGGAGATTCTCCTGTGAGTTGTTGTCCTTCTCTCGCCAGAATATCAATCGGGATCATTCCTGTTATCACGCAAACTGCTTCGTCAAATATGGTGTTATGCGATAGGCAGCTCCAATTTTTAAGGTTTTGTGTAAACACAAAACCTTATTAAAATCGGTTTACCGTCTGTCTGTCTGTCTGTCTGTCTGTCTGTCTGTCTGTCCGTCTGTCTGTCTGTCTGTCTGTCTGTCTGTCTGTCCGTCACACGCATTTTTCTCGGAAACGGTTACAGCGATTAACACCAAATTTAGTAGAAAGGTGGGAACTGTGAACGCTCACGCATACAGTGAGTTACATCCTCTTACGTCGAATTTAAGGGGGGGTCCCCATACATGCAAAAGGGGGGTGTAATTTTTTTTTTCATCAAATATAGTCATGTGGGGTATCAAATTAAAGGTCTCGGTCAGTACTTTTCAAAAACGGTCTTAGTTTTGACATTTGTTGGAAATGTGGGGAGTGCGGGGGTTGAAAGTGACCATTCCTTTACGGGGGCCATTCTCAGAAACTACCCAACCGAAAAATCTGAAAAAAATCGAGAGGCTGCCACTATATGGTGCCTGGGCTCCGAAATACCTTCCACACTGATATCTGCACAAATAAAGTTAATAATAGTATATTACTATAATTTTTAGTAATTCGCTGCAAAACCCCCCTTAAGTTCATGCTAGGACCACCAAATTTCGCAACAATATAGGGTGTAACATAGAGCATGATGTTACCAAGTTTGGTGCAAATCGCACTATTGCTAACAAAGTTATAAAAGGTCAAAGTTGTCGCTTCTTTGCAAATTAAAGGCTATAAATTCAATATCATCCGAAAGTGGATACTCTCACATAATATATATATTACGTGCTACGTACTAAGAAATACACAAAACCTTTCGTACCTGAAGCGTCCAGCTTCCGGTTTCCCGACTTGTTTTTCTACTTCCTTTATTTTCTAGTGCATATAGCAGAATCGCACTGACCATTCTTGAAATGATTTATATTTGGTGGCATTCTCGTGATCAGTGGTCCACATGTGATTTGAAATTCAGGCTCTGGTCGATCATTACGCCTAAAAACTTGAACGAAGGCTTGGAATGTATTGTTGGTGTCCCAATTTTGACCTTCCGTCTTGTGTGTTGCGAGCGATAGACCAGCATTTTCTAACCAGGACTTAATGTCCTAAACTGCTTCATTCGCATGAAGCTCGTCTTCTTTGAGGAGGTGAGCAACAACTGTCACATTTATGTCATCCGCGAAACCAATGGAAGCCACATTAGTAGGTACATCAATCGTCAATACTCCGCTAAGCATAATTATCCACAAGAGTGGGCTTAGGGTGGACGCAGCCTATCGATTGAAATGTTAGAAACGATACTCACAAGGTACTTCGGCCCGCCTAATTATTAGGAACTTAAGTATTTTGCCCCATCTCGCGGAATTGAAGTCGTTCTTCACATTAAGTGTTATCATTATTCAGCATTTAATCTTGTCAAGTGCGGCTTTAGCTATATTAGCCACCAGGTTAACTTCATCCTGTCTCTGTACCTATAAAATGTAGAGAGGCCGCCTTTGCTTTCGGCAATCGGAAGTAATTTGTTATAAATTATCCGTTCGGATAATTTGCCAGTATTATTGATTAGGCATATGGACCTGTAGGGTTAAGACTCATCCAAAGGTTTATTTGGGTCGGGAATAAGTATTAGTTTTTGCTTCTTCAACTATGTGGGCAATGCTCCTTCTTGATGACATGTGGTGAAAGCCTCGGTAAACATATTCGGCAGTATTCTACCTGCTGCCTTAAGAGCTTTGGCGGGGAAGCAATCCAAGTCAGATGCTTTTTTCTCGCACCTTCTAGGACTTCTTCCTTACTTAAAAAGTTTGGTGGCGCATAGCAACTATAGATGGTTGTATCACCCATTTTTGTTCTTGTGAAGCCACTTTTGAGGATCTTCGTTGTTTTTTTTTATGGTTGGATTTTTGCATGTCCATGTCCAGGAAAGAGGGAGTAAGTTGCTCCCCATTTGGTCCGGTTTTTGGTTTTTTGGTTTTTAAAATCATTTTTATTTTTAAGAAATAGGTAACAATAGTATGTAGATTGGAAAAATGAACAATAAAAAAACAATCTTTTAAAATAACAAAAATAACTTAAATCTAATGGCCACTGTGGGCTCTCAAAATTTTTGAATAACGATTTACAGACAGAGAAGAGAAACAGTAAGAAATGAAAATCTAATTTTACAATAAGTTGTCGGAAATGGTCAAAAACCCGACAGAATTCACTTGGCCTTAGTGGCAAATAAAGAAATATAAAAAGTAATAATAAATATTTGATCGCTTCAAAAGACACTTTTAACTTAAGTTATTGTTCTTAAAACTATCATAATTATAGATTTTATATTACACATTTTTTCTTTTTTTTTTTAAAATAACATCCATACAAAAAAAACAAAGAATAATAACGTATGTATTTATAAGTTACAACTGGAGACAAAATCAGCACCCGTTCAATGTATACATATTTACAAAGCCCCACCAAGAAACAAATGGCAGGACTGAGCACGGCCACCGCTAACAGGCATCCCGCAGCCACCAGTACCAAGATTTCTCTTTTTCATCCCGCTTAATGTCAATTGCTCTCGCTCTGGAGTATCTCCAGTCGAATCCCGGAGCCCCCACTGTCAAATTCGGGGGGTATTCTATCCTTTTGTCCGTGGCCCGCCTATGTATATGATACATAACCGGATCACCGGCAGAATCAAGAATTAGACCATTCCTGTCAAGATACACGAACGCTTCGGGAGGAATGAAGCCTGTCGTGAGAGTTTTCTCGAAATACCCATCATTTGGGTAGAACGGCTGCGAAACCCAAGGGTTCTCACCATGCGAAGCAGATCGCACTATATGATTCCGAATCAATCTGACGATAACTGTATCGATTCTTGGCACAGCAGCAGCTGCATACATCACTTCATTAGTTACATAGTGCTCATAGTTTGACGAAGCAGTCCTATTAAGCCCCGTGCAAGTACGCAGACATTTCCTTTCAAAGATCCTTATTTTCTCCATTTGGCTAGCACTCAAATTAAACCAGATAGCACACCCGTAGGTAAGCACCGGTCTAACCAAAGTAAGATAGCAAATAATCTTAACCTTCCGGCTAAGATGTGGAGCATAAAAGAGTCTTCGAAGAGACATGAATGCCTTGCGAGCGCTTTCTAGCGCGACTTTAACGTGCTCGTTAAATTGGAGACGCTCGTCAAGACGCACACCCAGGTATCTAACGCACTTCTTATGAGGAATGCGCTCTGAATTATCCTCGTTTGCGACAATGTGGAAATCTCTCCAATTCCTTTTCAAGTTCCTACTGGCATACGCCAAGGAATTTCGAAACAGAATCGTTTCACACTTTTGCGCATTGATTTTCATCCGCCAACTGTTCGTGAAGAACTTAATATCATTGAACATCTTCTGAAGTTCAACTTGCACCTCAGTTACCTTCTTGTGCGCCGTGTAGGCTATCAGATCGTCAGCAAAGGCAACCAACGACCTTTTAGGAGATTTATTAAAATCGAAAGAATTGAGCAATTCGCCGGCAAATACCGCAAAAAGTGTAGGCGCAGTCACTGTCCCTTGCTGTAATCCATTCAGAACATGAAATTCTCTGTTAGTAGTGAGATT
Organism: Hermetia illucens; assembly: GCF_905115235.1. Classification (NCBI taxonomy): domain Eukaryota; kingdom Metazoa; phylum Arthropoda; class Insecta; order Diptera; family Stratiomyidae; genus Hermetia; species Hermetia illucens. The sequence goes on along the minus strand of NC_051853.1, from coordinate 59,139,382 downwards.
TCCGTCCGTAATAACAAAGCACTTGCCATACAGCATACTACACATCATCGCTACGAGGTGACTGGGAAACTCATTCTTCAGGAGCCTGAAAATCAGTCCATCCAACCAGACGGTATCAAAGGCTTTCTCCATGTCTATAAGGCAAGCGCCTACGCACTCACCATTGTTAATCCGCCAGCAAATATCAGACGTTACCTTCGTTATTGCATGTATTGTCGAATGTCCAGATCGAAATCCGAATTGCGCGTTCGGCAATAATTCCTTCTTTTTGATATGCCCGTTCAAGGCTTTCAATACCAAAACCTCAAACACCTTGCTGATGTTAGGCAGCAAACTGATTGGGCGGTAGCTTTGAGGGCCATTTGGTCCGGTCCTGCATTAAGTTGATGCGGACTCAGGACCCCCTTCATTCTCAAAACGAATGTCCATGTTGCCATTTTCCCGCTCTTGTCCGCAGCCCAAACTCCACTGTGTAGATTTTTGTACATTCTAGGCAATGGCCACGTCGGTGGTCAAGTACCATATTGTGAGAGCGTCTTTCTCAACACTGGATATCTGCTGCTACCAACGAAGTGGGCGCTATGGATGTTCTTTATTTATTTATTTATTTGTCTGCAGAACAGACAATTGGGTCCACAATACTTTGTATGTCTGTCCGTCCGCCTTTCGACCTGTCAGTCTTTTTTCGTCGTCTGAAGGCGGTAAAGTTCAAAAGTTACCGTTGGTTTGTTCCAAAGGGTTATGTGAGATTTTTACTCACTAAAATTGCTATTCGGCATTATGTCGTGGGTCAGGATCTAACAATTGCGGCGAATCTTCGGCAGTTAAAAACAACATGCTTGGCATCCTCCACAATCATGTCGAATGTCGGGCAATATGGGAAGCAGTTACGCCCGAAGTGATAAAGGTATGAACGATATTGTTCGTGCCCGCTTAGGATGTAGGTTAGGTAAGTAGGTTAGGTAACTTCACCGAGCCTGCGTTTGATCCATTTTGAGACATCTGGGATAATTCTGTGGGTCTAGTGTCTTCACTTCGTGCTAATTGCCAACGATGGGTTCATTGCTCGCGAATTACATTCGTTGTGTCATAAAGGCGCCGACCCTGGTTCGTCAAGATGTCGAATGGGACTATGCCTGCTACCATACATGCTGCTTCTTCTTATGTTGTATGGTATGGTTAGCGGACGCGATTCGTAATAATTTCAATCGATAAGGGACTGCGATTTTGTTCCTATATGCTTTTTGCTCCAAGACCGAGGTCCAGACAGGAGCTGCATAAAGAAAGTTGGAGCTGGCAATTCTCGAGATAGAAGCCGACTTCTTTGTATTGCGCCACCTACATTCAGTGAAATTTTTGCCAATAATATAGCAACTCTGGAAGCCTTTGTTACTAAATTCTCAAAATGTAGCTTGAAGTTTAATTTTAAAATTCAAAAAATCCTAGGTATTTAAACATTTTATACCGATATGTAGTCAAATAAAGTGTGTGTTCGCTAATTCTGATTTTTATTGATGTTTGTTTTTTTCGTTTGGTGATAAGAACTACCTCGGTTTTATACTCTGCGAGCGCTATACCAGCGTCTTCTAGCCAAGATCTGATTTAAAAAAATTCCTTGTTTCTGAAGATCTCGATTTCGTTCTTGCGCCTCCGATGTCGTCTGGGAAACTAATAACGCTCACGTTTTTGGGGCACTGCTACTTCAAAATTCGGTTATACATTGTTATCCTCAGGCTGAGGGCCGATCTTTGTTGAGTTTAAGGGGGAGGGGATGGGTTCATACATACAAACGAAGTTTAATTTTTCCATCAAATGAAAGGTCTCGATTAGTACCTTTCAAACCTGTTTTGACATTTGGCGCAGAAGGGAAGAGTACGCAGGCTGGAAAGTGATAATTTCTTTAACGGGTCCATTCTCCGAAGGTACTCAACCGAAAAACTTTGAAAAAAAAAACACGAAGCTGCCACAATACGGTGCCCGGATGCCGAAATACCCTTTATACCGATATCCGGTCAAATAAAGTTAATAATAGTATATGACTATAATTTGTAGCAATTTACTGCTAAGCCCCCTTAAGTTCATCCTAGATTCACAAATGATAGTATGCACTAGTATACGCTGTAACAGAAAGCATCCTACCAATTTTGGTTACTAATATAGGTCAGCATTGTCGCTTCTGTGCAAATTTGAATAGTTTGGCATAATATATGCATATAATGTGGCTGGGTAGAAAGGGGGCAAATTTCCATTCCTATATTTTATATAAAAAGGATATAAATATGGTAATACATGGAATAAAATCAACTCACCTGATTTTCGGAAATCTGTATTGAAATATTGTGAAAGTTGTTTTATCTTCATCATTTAATTGTTCAATGTGCGTCGTCCTCATTTCCTCTATGTCGCCCATGGTTCAGCTGAAATTAAAAGAATATTTTTCATAGATTAAAGAATTTAATTAGGTGGTGAGATTTGAGTAGTTTCTTAATATTAAATGGGAAATATATGGTATTTTGGTGAACTTCTAAGTACCTCATGTGATATCATGGTTTCCTTATTATCACGCTTAAGGGATGAAAAGGAAAAGACTCTTCCGCATTACGTTTTATCAATACATATCCTTTTTCTGATTCTTTTAAAGGGCTATTTACTGAGCAGGTTACGATATAGACTGAGATGATATAAAAAATGGTTATAAACTCTTCTATTTTGGTAGCCCACACAATCAAATCGGTGTTGGCGTTGCCATCTCTGAGGGTTCTCTTGATGCTATTAAAAAAGTCAAACGATCGAATGATGAAGCTCACCATTATATCACTAATCACTTTTTCACCGTGATCCCGCGGGTAAACGTTACAAATATCTTTACGATAAACTGAACACTCGGGATGGCGAGAGAGATCTCTATCGACTTGACTTGTCAAAAGTCGACACTAACACTCTGTTGCGTTAATGGCAAGAACGATACTTTGCTATCGGCCGACAAGCCATTACGGATTCAAATGGATTTCAAATGAAGAATTTGTTCAGTCTCCACTTCCACAAGCATTTACATTTGCATTCTGACATTTGGAGCCATTCCACTTGTCAGTGCCACTGGTGCTCAAAGGTGGCGGTGAGTAAGACGGAGCGGTAACCCTGCCGGCCGAACCAAACCAAGTGGCCGAGGAGAACCTCCATGGTGGTGGCACCATGAGACGCTGTATCACATTGGTTTGCCGGTCATGAAGCAGTGATTGTGGCCATAAAATCAATCCGTGTCTTAAGAAGACCCTGCGATTTAGCCTCCAAGACAGGTACTATCTGAAGTCGAGGAAGCAATAAAACGAATGAAATCGGCAAAAGCAATATGACCCAACGACATTGCATCTGAGCTCTAGGAAGCGAAGAGCTGGAACGCAACATTGTGGCTCAGTGATCAATCGGGTTATTGAGGAACCGTCTGACTCGCAGGAAAGCGTCACCGTTCCAATATAGGGAGAGAAAGGCAGTCCAGCAAAATGTTTAAATTACCGTCCATTTCGGTTGTTGTTTCACCATGAAGATGTTGGAACGCATTTTTGACAACTGTATTCGTGAAATTGTTCAAATAACCGTGACTCAAGCCGCGTTTTTCAAAAACTGCGGAACTGCTGACGCAATATGCGCTGCGTGGTTACTCATGGATAAACACTTTGAGAGGCATGGTCCTCTTTACATTGCATTTATGGATCTCGTGCGCTGGATTCAATTGCTCTACCACGATCCGAAAATTAAAGTTCGAAGTGTAGCGGGTGTATCAAAACCGTTTCGTGTCTCTCACCACTCCTCTTTGTTCTTGTTATGGATACCGTCGCACGGGACGTCCAACGTCCAGCGTCCTATACACTGCTTTATGCAGGTGATGTTCTCCTAGCATCTAATAGCAAAAATGATCTCGAGCAACTTGTCCAAAAATTGAATGATCCTCTTATGCAACACGGTCTCAGATTGAATCTGAATCAAATTGAATTTTTGACGACAGATCCCCATGAATCAGGCACAATCACTGTCAGCATCAGTGACCTGTCCAAAACTGAGTGATATAAATATATCGGGTCAACGCTATCAGCCAATGGAGAACTGCGTTATGAAATTGCTTCACGCATTAACGCAACCTGAATGAAGTGGCGTTCCACAACTGGTGTTTTTTTCAATCGACGTATCAACGAACGTCTCAAATCTCGTGTTAACGATAATTAACTTACCAAGATTGGTCTGAACATCGAAGTCGATGGTAAATGACCAAAAGACCGTCCGAAACAACGGTGGCCTGATACGCTGGATGGGGATTTAAAAGCTTCGAGATTGCATCCAGATCAGGCATTTGATAGAGCCAAACCTCTTTAGAGAAATCTGCTCTCTCAGACGGCAAAAAACCCATCCGATTTAAACTTTCCCGGTCACCAATAATTTCCGTGCAGCGTCCGCTAGTAATCGCAATGTGGCGATATGAGTATAGCCATAGGTTTTCCGCGAACTCACAATGGACTTGTCGAGAAGTTGACTTGATTTCTCGCACTCTATTGTTTGATAGTAGGTTGATTGCAATACGATTAGGTGTCACTTGGGTCGCCTGTGACACCGTTGGGGCAGCAAATTTCGACTTGGCCTTGGGATTTTGTTCCTCCTGGTGCGATTTGTTGTAGAACACTCTAATGACTCTCACCATATTTTTTATGGCTTGGCGCACGTTGTGCTTTTCCTTGATGAACTGGGACAGCTCAACTATCTTTGCACCAAACTGTGTGAAGGGTAATTCCCCTGGATCAGGGCTCTGCCCTCCATGAGTCTTAACCGCATTCATCATCATCATCAACGGCGCAACAAACGGTATCCAGTCTAGGCCTGCCTTAACAAGGAACTCCAGACATCCCGGTTTTGCGCCGAGGTCCCCAATTCGATATCCCTAAAAGCTCTCTGGCGTCCTGGCCTACACCATCGCTCCATCTTAGGCAGGGTCTGCCTCGTTTTCTTTTTCTACCATAGATATTGCCCTTATAGACTTTCCGGGTGGGATCATTCTCATCCATACGGATTAAGTGACCCGCCCACCGTAACCTATTGAGCCGGATTTTATCCACAACCGGACGGTCATGGTATCGCTCATAGATTTCGTAATTGTGTAGGCTACCGAATCGTTCATCCTTATGGAGGGGACCAAAAGTTCTTCTGAGGATTCTTCTCTCGAACGCGGCCAAGAGTTCTTGCTAAGAACCCAAGTTTCCGAGGAATACATGAGGACTGGCAAGATCATAGTCTTGTACAGTAAGAGCTTTGACCCTATGGTGCGACGTTTCAAGCGGAACAGTTTTTGTAAGCTGAAATAGGCTCTGTTGGCTGACAGCAACCGTGCGCCGATTTCATCATTGTAGCTGTTACCGTAACCGGATTACTACTATTAAATTGTCCTTCACATTTGGCATCCATTGCCCCTCCCCCCCCACCCCCGACCTTCTTCTCTATGGGTTTTTTTCCTGGTCCTGCTGATCTTTCTTCGATTTTGTTACTGGTGTTCCCAGTATAGTGGTATTTCGCTCGAAAACCTCCTTTTTCAAATCTAAAACACTTGTAGCATTAGACGCCACGGTGGCTAAGTTGTCCACCACTGAGGCACTGCGGTCGAGGGATATCGACGACCGAGAGCCCGCTTGGGTTCCGAGCCCCTGCACCGGAAGTTTCTTCCTTCTCACGTCTTCCATGGTGGTTTTATGTTCTGGGTATCCTTTCCATAGCCATTTTGATCCACGCACCAGAGGTGAGCAAGCACTAGTTCATACACACTCAGAAAAGAAAAGTGCATTAACACATATTTACACGTCAATAGGTATGCCCCAATCCTCCAACTGCGGTCGTGCCTGATGGGAGATCTGGCTACTCTTCACAAGACTGCCCGTCTGCCCATCGCACGCATTTTTCTCGGTGAAGGTTGAAGGTCGTCGCGGAAGGGTGAAGGTGGCATTTGTTGCGGGGAGTGCGGGGAGTTCAAAATGATAATTTCTTTAACGGACCTATTCTCAGAAACTACTTGACCGAAAAATTTGAAAGAAATCAGGAGTCAGCCACTATATAGTCCTTGGCTCTGAAATAGCCTCCATACTGATATCTATTCAAATAAAGTTAATAATAGTATATTATTATAATTTTTAGTAATTTGCTTGTCTATTGGCTTTTACACGTTGCGTTCCTGATTTTTTTGCTTGGATATTTATTCAAAACTTCACAGGCCTTAAGTATGGGTTTAACTAAAGTTTTGAAGGCAACATGTGAAGTAGAAAATGATAGCATTTTGTCCTTTTTCCATGAAGTTGGTTAGCATAGATGTTCAAAAATCGATCAGTTCCTCAAATAACTGCATTCAAAATGGCAATATCTTTCCGTGACCTGATATGCCTTCTCCTTGCCTAATAGAATTTTCCGTTCCTTTGAAGTACCAATCACTCCTGTGTGTATCTTAACCTTATTAGCTAAAAATACTCTTTACCTTTAATCGACTCTCTAAACACATGTCTGATAATTATTGTACACTACACTCGGCTAAACTACAGACACCGCTCAAGTGAAACAAATTAGGATTCATCTTATCCCTAAAGTACACAAAACTTTTCCGTCCCAGCTAGTGAAGAGCCGAAGCCGGTTGGTTCCGTGTGCAAGCATCCTGTTGGATATATCTCCCACAAGAGGATGATAACACATCTAGCTTTTAGCCCACTTAACCGTATAGTGAATCAGAGCGAATAAGGTGTCTATTAAGTCTTTTGAGGTTTATAAAATCCACCGGCAACATGCCGGGAAAAGGGAGACATCGAACGGACGCGCGGAATGAAAACAAGGCGAATATATGAAGGGGGCAGACTTCCACCCCCCGAAAACTCGAACGAAAACAAAAACAAATTCAAAGAAATCGCTTCGACATTAAGGACTTTGTTTCTGCTCAATTTCCGTGCTTTTGAGCAATCATCTCCTGACTTCGACACAATATTGGCAGGCGGCCGTTAGCTGCTTTATCGATTTCCAAATGAATAATAATGAACTGATTGATTAGGTGGGTTAATAATGTTCAGTTAGTGTACGAGTGATATGAGACCGTGTCCTCTTCACCAAGTCACAAAAGGGTCCTTTATGCTGCGGCGTTCACAAGAGGATTAGTACACTTGAGCGTCGGGTTTGCTAGTTCTTTTCCGAAATGATTTTCACAGTTTTGTAAGCAAGACATTGAGTCCCATTAAGGGAGTCACAGGCTCTATTGAATTGTAATAAATGTTTTCCGAGAGTGTTTATTCTGGGAAATTATAATTAGGGCGGGATTCAGTGGAGATTTGGGTTTGTGCTGACAAATCATGGGAAACAGTTTGAGTGTACTTAGGGGGTCTGTCCTTCATCTTCAGGCTAAACGGTTCCTTGGAAAGGATGCATGAGTTATTTAAAAAATTGACGTACTTTTCTTTGACTTTTCTTCAAATACACCACGATTTGAGCTTACTACCGCGTTCAAGCCACCGAGCCGATAATTTCAGCACCACACTAAAGATTAACTGCATCTACTGGAGGTTCCTAGTTCAGACTAATAGGTTTCCTATCTGTGGAAATGCTCAAGCTCAACGAAGCCGCTTATCGTGCCCATTGTTTATCAGGTACGGATTGCAAAAGCAATCTGTTCGTCATATTGTCGAACATGAGCCTGCTTGAAATTATTCCGTAAAATTAGCCCAAAGAACATTCACTTCCTCGAAATTGCAAAGATAATTGCTTATCTCGGGGAAGGAAGAGATGTCCGACTATCTGCTACGGGATTTTTCGCCGATAACGATTTCGGCAGGGGATTTTGAAATGTTGGCGGTGAAGTACGAAGAAATTTCGATTGTTTTATGAATGGAAAATAATGCTATAATTATAATTACAAGTGTTTCGTGAAAAGAAAGTGTTATTAAAAAATGATGGTCGCATTTTTATGTATTGTTGTTCTAGATAGCGTATTACTCACGTAAGGGTTTTTTCGGATAGAAGTATTTTTCCAGTTCTGGTTTGAAGTTTGGTATTTTTGGTACACATAGCATGAATTAGTGAGGTTCCTCTATTTCATGCCCGATGAAAACTCGTGCCGTCACAGTTATGGACCCTCACAGTGAAGCTTCCGTGATATCATTAGTTCTGCTCTCGAAAGGAGGGGAAACTCTGTTGGAAAATCGCACCAGAAATGGGATGTATTTTGTCATGATGATAAATATTGATTTTTCTGCGCCACTCTCAAAGAGGGAGGGTGTAAAGAGGGCTTGTAAGAGGAAGGAGACTACTCCTTAAAAAGTTACGCCCCCCCCCCCCCGAAAAGGAATTATTTTCTTATCATTAATAAACTCATTGGTAGGGCAATCGCGATGTGCAAGGGCGTTACGTGCCATCGCTCGTACTTACCTGAAATGCGCTTCAGCTTCCTAGGACTTCCCGATAAGCCTCCACTCCTCCTCCACTTTTCTGCGCCAAGTACTTTTGGGGCGACCTACTCATCGACTCTCTTAGGTGTGTGGATTTCACTGCGTGGTGTAGCCAGCAACACACTTTTCGTCCCTCCTTAATATGCGATCTATTCACTACCAGCTCTGACTTTCGATCACAGAGCGTAGAGGCTGTGCTTCGACGAAATTCGTTCGAGAGAGTATCAGGCCGGCGTGCTCAAATGATACGACGCAGGCAGGTGTTGACGAAGTCTTGGCGCCTTCGAGTGACAGTGAGGTAACTATCCATGTGCTATATAGCAAAACAGAACAAACAGTAACACAGAACAGTCTCAACTTGATCTTTTTGTTGAGATACCTCGATTTCGTAATTTTAGACAAGGCAGCGGAAATGGATCTAGCGTTGTTAATGTGTCTTACAACATGCAGTTCGATGTATCAGTATGCAGAAGCCACATTTCCAAGAGCAAAATAGAGAATTCCTCTGACATTTTACCTCGGTGCCGTACGTGACATTTAGCGCCTTTAAATGTCGCTTTGATGATAGCTATGTATTAGTTTCTCCGGAATACCCTTCTGCTTCGAGCACGCCAGATACACTCCTTTTGCCTCTGTCGAAAGCTTCCTCGAAATTGATGAAGAATACGTGAAGTGAAAATCTAAATTCCGCGCACTGCTCCAAAATTATCCGTAAGGTATTGATTGGTCAATGCAGGAGATCTGTAGATCAAGTGTTCGAGATATTCTTTAATGCGTTCCAGGATTATTTTAGATATTATATTTATTCCGGTTGAGTGCAAATATTGCCGAAATGTCTTCTTTTCTGCTTGGAGGAGCAGTTCGCCTTCGTATCTTGCAGTGACTAGACATTATATCCACAAGAGGAATATGGCAGACGAGAAGAGAAAAGAGCTTTTTTGATGGCAACCCAATTCTCATCGCGATTCTCAGGCGGAAGTGGCGGACGCAATACGCAAGCGAAGGTGAGCGACAATCAGAAGGTGGTCTCTTTCGAGATCGATGTCAGCTCCTCTCATGTTTCGCACAGTAGGACAGTAGAACTCCTAAATACACCGTTCCTTGCAAAGTGGTCAATCTGATTGCTCGTGCGGTGTCAGTCAGTTGAAACCCAATTGACCTTATGCCAAGCTCTGTACTTGAACAAAGTTCCACCAATGACGAAGCGGTGGAACAGTTATGGTCACTGAAATTGTGTTTCCCCATCACATGTTTGAACAAAGTGTTGTCAGACCCCACGTTGGCAATCTAATCACCCATCGCAATCATAATGTCTCCTTTAAGAAGCGCATAATAGCTCCTAGAAAGCACCTCTGACCACTATGTCGGAAATCTCCATTCGTACATAGCACTATATAATTGTGTTGCTCCTTAACCAGGATCGGAATCTAGTCAGAAATTGATTCCCGCGTCAAAATAGTACGCATTGTCGTGGCTATGGTCACCAGTGTCGGATTTGGATTTGAGTCTTTTACCACTCGGCTTTCCAAAGTACGAAAGCATATTGCCCTAATTGTGGTAACAGGAAGAGGAGTACTATCCAGAGTCCCATCATTCGTATAGGCGCAGAATGCGCAGAATATTTTGTTGGAACCTTCGCTCAAGTTGGGATAAATCAGTACTCTGGGGACCCTCGCTAGCGTTATCAAAGAGCGTTCGCCTATTTCAGAAACCAATTAAAGCCTGTTTTCGATAGTCAACGGCCGTATCCAAGAGGTCAGTCTCTAACCGAAGCATTGTTGTACCGAAACCATAAAATGCACGAAACAGTGAATGTGAACTTTAGGAAACATCATCGGGAACCATTAAAGCTTAGAGAATGATCCTGTTTCGTGTTCTTCACACCAGTGAAAGCTCGTATCATGGCATTCTACTTGAGTTTTCAGAAATAACCGGCCGGGATGGACATTGAAGAATGTCACAACGACAGGACTGCCAGCTGCCTTAAAACTAAGATAATTATATAGTTCCGGACAAGCTCACCATCGTGAAAAAGGAATTTATTACCATGATCAAGCTGGAATTAGCGGGTCCAACAAAGGGTCCTTGAGATGGACCGCTGCATATGGTGCCTAAAAAGCATAATGAGTAGAGACCGCGCGGAGATTATCGTGTACTCAACAGTCGGAATTGCATCGATAAGTACCCTGTCCTCTCGAACTACCTCGTCGTGGTAAGGGAGCTCAGCAAGGAATATCCTCTAGTTTTAACTAGCCTTGTCTTGGCAAAAAGGGGCTTTCCCGAAATTGACTTACTTTCACCAGGTAAGCCAAAGCCATGGCAACCAACCATGATAAACATAAAAAAAATCAAAAGTAAATTTCAATCATGAGGGGAGAGGAACCTATCGATGACTCAGATTCTCCACTTATTCAATAAGAGGTCAGTCCAATTCGAACAAATAACGTCTTGGGCCAAACCACAACTCCCGGGTTATGCCAAGGTTGATGAGAAAGGAGCGATCTGAGGAGGTCTCTGAGATGCTATCGTTCAAAAAGTGCTATCTCTCGCTTCCAGAAGAGGAGCTTAAGGGTGCGGAGGCTCTGGAAAACTTAACGTCCAAAATAATCTCAACAGGTAGCACGGTAGGCAAGAGTGCCGATAGGTAAGAAACTTTTCTTTGTATTGGCGTTCCTGAAGCAGATATTAAGAATGTTCGGGTGCAAACAGGCTCCCGGTTTTACTATGAGCTTGGGACCGTTACGTTACAAATATCGGCTCTTTAGATTAGTGAAGGGGATATGCAGTCCACGGGATCTTCATCTGAAGGGTGGAGAAGCTGCCATATTTTCCAAAAAGAATTTTTAGTAAAACAAAAAGAAAAGAATTTTTATAATTATGACTTAATCTGTATTTCGTATTTAGAGTTAATGCTTTTTAATATCTACTAAATGGGGCGAGGCCGGACTTTCGACGCTGTCGAATTAATGGGTCATGCAACATTGGATCCAAGTTAAGTTTCTGGCGCTCAGGATGGAAAGGAAACATTTAGGATATGACTTTTGCGTCGGAATCTCTGGTGTTGTGGGTGGCGCCGTGCAAGACTTCTCGATAGGTGGCCAACAAAATATCTTGGCGTACATCAGCCCACTACTTGGGTGGGAAGGTGAACATTAGGATATTCGTCTTAGCTCCTGGGACAGGTAGAATCACTCCCGACGATGCTGAGGGGGACTGTAGAGGTTGTAGCTGACACAGTTGTGAAGCCCATAACGATAGTCTGTGGGGCTTTTTACTCCAGCCGTGGCAAGGCTTCAATGTGTAGCTGAAACGCAGAAACTGCCGAGGTTCAGAAGGAATGTGATAAGCTCTACTGTTTGACGCAGCGTCCAACCGACAGCGTACAGATCCACTAAAAAGAGACTTCCGCAGTGCGAGGAATAGAACCAAAGCTTATTTCAGGCAGCATCCAGTCGAGTAGTCAGATAAAATTCAAGGGGATGCTGTGCCACGGATTTATAACTTAATACCTCCCTGGCTCCAGAGAACTAGATTGGAATCATTTGACACATCACTGCGGCTTAGCCCTTTCGCTCTCTCGGCCTTCTAGTCAGGCAGTTCCTTTCACCAACTGAAGGGGAGGAGAGGAAGGAAGTTGTTAGTTCAAGAAACCTATTGCAATCTGGTCAATAGGAAGAGCCTGAACCTAATGTGCAACTCGATTTCATCCAGCATCTCTCTGATAACGTTGTGTGGAGAGAGAGTGTCTGCATAAAGTTGTCGCCGACACCCATAAGAGAGAAAGATGTGCGCGGCGTTGTCGGCACTCCTCCATCCCTACTTAGAAGTTAGGTAAGGAAATAGTCAACCTCAATATGGTTTCGGTTCAGCCAGGGATCTAAATTACTAATGAGCCCTGCAGTTAATTTCACTCGTTGCCACTCGGTTAGTGTGTGTACCGTTCTTTATGGACAACCACTTCTCTTGAGACTTTGCTCTTGTGATTGTAAATGGCTGTGCATTCTTTAGCAAGGAAGGCCGCAGAAATCACTACCGTTGCTCCTATAAGAAGACATCTCCTGGTAGATATATGGCCCCTAACATTCGCCATTAGTCGACTGAAAGCCGAGACTCCAGCTGCAGTCTGGTCCGTTGCTGCTTTGATTTGTTTGAAAAAGCTTCTTTTCGGGCCGAGCGTTTCGACTCTATATTTACCTCGCCGATCCATACGGGATGCAGTTTTGGAATTTTCTTTCTAGTTAAGATGATTATTTCGTTTTTTTTCCAGTGCAAGGCGGGAGCCATGCATAGTCATCCTTCTGCTTACCCATTGCTTTATCATGCCAAGTCTGCTTTGCGCCTGTTCATCAGTGCGTCCGGTTACAAATTCCGTAACATTAATCGCATAATAAACCAAGCGCGACTCTTTTGACATGTAGAGCCTCAACAGACTACCGTAGGAAGGGTGGTTTCTTGTTCTACTCCTCCTCTGGTCCTTTGGCTTCTGATAGAGCAGGGAGGGGTCTCCCAGATAAACCCTCAATATCCGCAAGAGATAGCTAGGCAGGTAGAATGAATTTATATATGTGTCTAGCATATCGGTCCATCCAATAGAATTGAAGAGTTTTCTGAGATAAGGTGCTATTAGGAGCACTGTATGCCTCAGTACTACCGTGGTTTCCTTGTTCTGAACCCGATCTGTCGGCCAGTATGGGTCGCTTTAGAGAGTCTTCTATTGATGAGCTTTTTGAGCATTTTCCCGGAGTGCCAATCATAGATAGCGGCTGGTATGCAGACGGCAGTTCAGAATCTCTTTTTCCTTTGCTGAACAGTGTGGGCTTCGTCACCTTCCAGGGATAAGGAAAAGTTCCCACCCTCTAGCAAGCGTTGAACGGCCGGAGCAGCAAGCCTGGCCATTGATAGAATACCAGTTTATAAACTACCGCCAAGGTTAGGGTTTGGCATCTTCTTGTTTTTCATGATGGGAATTGCTTCTTCGGGCGCTTTTGTTTACCTCGTTGACTAGGTTCTGCCAGCCACAAGCTTTGCTTTTATTTATCGCGCTGCTGAGTTTCCTTTTAACTGAACTGTACTCTGCATTTGTGGTGCCTGCTTTCTCGTGGGATTATTAACGTGGTGCCAAACAATGGAGCTTATGACATTCCTTTCGTAGGTCGACCATTTCCGCCACCCATTAGTATATAGAAGGCGTGTCACGGCTGGGACCCCTCTTGAGCACGCGGTGATTTAAAAGAATTTCAGCTCCAGTGTCCTTTCCAGTTCCGTCCTAGAAACTGGACACCGTCTCGAACCCCCAGGTTGCGCAATGATTTCATCAGGTGCTCAATTCTCCTTTTCGTTGCAAGTCTTCGCTTAATGATCTGCCTGTCCGCAGATACGGGGTGCTGTCCTTCTGTCCGGTCCTTGGCAAGTTGTTGATATGTGTCCATAGTCCAGGCATCTGCAACACTTGGTGGGGCTTATCCGCATTCGTACCTTGCTTAATAACCAGTTAATTTTGATTTCACTGCTGTTAAGGAGGTTCCACGTGTGGTGCTCGGGGACTTCTACCACAGCGAGTTTTTGGCCTCGAGCATTCACAGGATTGATACTATCCGGGCATTAGTTACCTCTGGACATTCACACTGCCAGAAGAATTCAGTTTAGTTGATTGTGAAGATGAGAGGGGACTTCTGAACAAGCAGAAAGTAGACTTGGCAGATTGCGCTGAAAAGAATCTTAAAAATTCTGCCCTTGCGTTCCGAAGGGAAGATTGAAACTTTTATAGAGTCAAATTCAACGGTTAAGTACTTTGGATTGACGCTCAATTCCGAGATGAATTATTTCGAGTAAATCGAAACAAGGCAAGACGGTAGCAGTGTTTTTGGTCTTAAGATAGCTAATGGGGAATTTTGGAGGCATTATTTTTAACAGCAGCTTATCTCCGCTTATAAATGTGTTGCACTGTATTCTCCTTTACGGCGAAGAGGTTGGTGATTTTAAAAGTAGGTGTATCGTGAGTACTTTGGGCAAGTGTAGAGAAGGGGAGCTTTTTAGGTGACGTCTGCCTACGTACAATCTCAGAGCCGGCTGGGATAGTGATTACGGAAGCACCCCCCGCAATCCTTAGTGAGTAACGCCAAAGCATCTATAATCTATAGGTGCAAGAGAGAAAACTACTCTCAAAGAACGGCGAATTACATACAACCTGATTGCATTTACTGCAAGAAGATGGCTGCCAGTCGTACTTTCTTCCTCTGCTGAAGGTCTATTACCAATACTTCTTAGTTGGAGGGTGTCAAGTATTTTCGAGTACTTTCAGAGAAGACATGCTGCAAAGTGAGCGCATGTGGAGGCCAGTGGTGTTTAAGGCATTTGTAAGATTGAGATGGAAATTGCAGAAAAAATTGCATGGTAGCTGAGGTCCCGGATAAGTCTGGCCTCATGTAATGTGCTAAATGGTTTCAGGCGAGTCCCTGGGAGTGGCTTACGCGTCCGTCGGTAATCTGCCTCAAAAAGAGGTTTGACACTTTGTATGTAAATGCATTTTACCTTATCAAAAAATATAAGAATGGCTAGCTATGTTGCTGTGGTGAGGTCTATTCTGCGAGTTCGGTTAAATTATCAAAGGAATGCACCAACCATTCGTATTGGCTATTAAATTCGTGTTTTCCGTCATAAATGAGGGGTGCACTTGCCAGTTTCTTACCTCTGTCGCAAAACCGTGAAATACCTCACTTATTCTAAGACATTGCGGCTCCTTTAGATATCTATGGTTTTGCCAATTCATATCACTTCCTTACGGAATGGGAGGAGGTAAGATCGAATGAGGCATTTGGAATTACTAAGAAGTATTATCGTCACTGCTTTTGATTCGTTTATTGATTGTATACTACATGTAGCCGCAAGGGAATTGTTTCCCTCAAAAACAAATTTCGAATAAAAACTGAAAAGGCAAAGGAACAAAAATACATCAGAATCTCTCTTTGAATAATAACTCCCTATTCTGCTAATGAAGTAATTTAAACCTGCAAATGCGAGCAGGTGAGATAACTTTGCCTATTCACACCTCATATTCCTGTAGTGCTCACGAACACACAAGCGAAAAGTTTTCGATGTTAAACTATTTTCAGCACATCCCAATATACATCTCCGTTGAGTGTAGGAAAACCTATTCCAAGTATTAATTAAAATTTCAGAAATTAAAATGTTTTGTGACGATAAATTGGAAAATCACATAAAATAAAAACAAGGACGAAAAAAACTCTGAACGTGGTGTCCTGGAAACAAATGCAGGCAATCACAGCGTCTGTTGTTAGTTGCCATATGAAATGGATCAGGGATCACAACGATGAAGTTGGTTTGAAGTTGAAAACGAGCACCTCCTCACCCATGTTGTAGGCAATCCCGTTCATAATCCTTTTCCATAATAGTTCATCGAGTTCGGTGCAGTAATAATGAACTCTAGGCATTGAATACGGCTATCTCGTAGGCACTGGGTACATCCTTTTGCCATTCATTAATGCCGTCCATCATTGAATGCGAACAATAGTGTTTTAATTGAATTTTCCCATTGACATATGGCCATCAACGTCCTTATCTTCATCTTTAGGGTAATTGTAATCCCATGTGTGTAATTGTATTTCTAGGAATTGGGAGATAGGTGAAGCGATTACCTGAATGCAAAGATTATTTAAAGAAGGACTATGTCAACTATGCCATTTCAGATTACTAAACTTACAGGAATGGAAACAATGGGCTTTCGGATTTGCGGCTTGGTAAGGTTCAATAGTGGGAAGAGCAGAGAGATAGGCACCAGTTAACAAGGTTTTATTGCCTCCATTATAATCGATTGCATCCCCACTTTGTAATGTGTACTTTTATGTTAATGTTCACCCTTGTCATCGCTTTGTCGCCGAGCCCCGTGCACGTGACTAAATACAGTTGAGTAATCGAGTATGTGATGCATTGACTAATAGGCTTCAAACTCATTTAGTAGCCACATAAGTGAATTATTTGAGGTTTCAACTCCTCCCCACTAAGCACACGACTAATCGACATACCGGGCAGTCGTTTGATCCTATGCAAATTGTATTATCCTGCGTTGTTTGTGATGCATACCCACAACATGGCATATATTTCGCCAATCCATCCTCTGGTATAACTAACACATTCACCTGGCACCCGCTAAATGCCGGCCGTTCTCGTGTCTCCCTGCTGTACAGCATTCCTGTCCTCCAATATGTCCCGAGATATCCTTCCGGTTCACTTAAGATGCTTGCAATAACCATGAAAAATATGTACTTAGCTGCAAACAGCCGAGCGGAACTTCTTCCCTTAGAAAGTGGGACGGTGGCAGTGCATGCAGTATCCAAATGATGTTATCGGCATTTTAGTAGAGCAAATTTGCTCCTTTTGACGGTGAATGCATTCAGGAAATTCGATTTTAATTTATCAAGCGTCCAACCAAAGCACGAGCATCCATTCACTTGTCTGCAGTGGTTTCAGTCCTGTGTTTTTTACGTGGATCCATTTGATGGCTAGGGCTCCTGTTGCTTGTGACTATTATATTGTAGTTGGAGAGGTAATCAAGTTACTGCTAATAATTTCATTTAAACTTTGCTTCTTAGCGTACCTCAGTTGTAAGTTGATTAATTAAGCGCAAGGAAGTTTGTAGTAGAGCATGATCCTATTTGAAGGAGAAGTGACTCTCGGTCCTTCGCAAGCAATTCAGATCAGGAAATTTCTATTAATTATGATTTTATTTTAAACTTTATAAACATCATGTATGCATGCATAACTTGTTCGACATATAGAAACATAGTATTTTACTGAACAACAGGCCTGCAAGTTATTTGAAGGCATTAAGAATGAACATTAGAGAATTATTCTTGGCTTTCAAGGATCTGAAGTAGAACAGCTCCAAAACAAAACTTCACTAAAATCGTTTTGTTGTTATTCTAATTTTTTTCGAAGACGAAAAACAGAAAATTGCATTATCGAACTCTAGTCATTTCGCATCATGAAGCTATCTGCGGAGATTGCATCATGGGGATGTAAAGGTTTATATGCTGACTAATGCTCACTAATAAAGTTAGTTAATTTTTCATTGGCATTTTAACCTTTGAAGTTGCCTGTTTACTCATGGATACACGTAATGACGGCTTTCCGCCAGGGGAATTCCTTGTGCAAACTATCCCTCGAATCAATTTTTATAATCTCATTTCTCCACCTGGAAAGTGTACATACACATGGTTGCCATTCATCATCAACATTATCAGCGGCGCAACAACCGGTACCTGGCCTAGGTCTGCCTTAAGAAGGAACTCCAAACATCCCGGTTTTTTTGCGCCGAGGGCCACCTATTTGATTTCCCTAAAAGCTGTCTGACATCCTGGCCTACTCCAACGCTAATTCTCAAGTAGGATCAGCCTCGTCTTCCTTTTGTACCATAAATATTGCCCTTATAGATTTTCCGGACTGGATCATCCTCATCTTTATGGCTTAAGTGACCCGTCCACCGCCTATTGGGTTGGCTTTTACGCACAGTCGAACGGTCATGGTATCGCTTATAGATTTCATCGTTATGTAGGCTAGAGAATCGTCCATCCTCATGTAAGGGGCTAAAAATTCTTCGCTCCAATGTGCCCATTCTGTCGACAATCAGATTTCCCTCTTTGTTTTGGCAAGATGAGCACCTATCAAGATAGAGAACAATATCTTACAGATGGTACTCAGCAGCGTGATACCTCTATAATTGCTGCACTGGGCGATATTTGCCTTTTTATATATGAGGCAGATAATGCCTCGTTGCCAGTCGTCAGGCATTGATTCGCTGTCCCACCCCTTGAGCATAAGTTGATGGACTGCTTGGTGTAATTGGTCGCCTCCATTCATATTTAACCACTTCGTCAGTAATTCCATCGGCTCTTGGTGACTTATGATTTTTAAGTCGATGAATTGCACGAACTGTTTGTTCAATACTTGGTGGTGGCAGTATTTGTCCGTCGTCCTTAGTTGGCGTGGCATCCAATTCGCCGATGTTCTGGTTGCTGAGCAGCTCATCATAGCCCCAATATGCCCATTCTTTCGGAATTATTAATCTAATGCTGATCATGAAGTGATCAATATGATGACCCATCTAGCTAACTATATGACCAGCTCTGTGTCACATTTAGCAAGTCTACCCTCAACTGCGTGTAATTGTTGGTAGAAAATCTCCGTCTGCACTTTATTATCTCCCTTTTTTTGCATGGAACAGTATGATTGATGCTCCTTAACTGGGCCGGGTTCTTTCAGTCGGAAGTCTGTCAGAAACCAGGTCTCAGGCGGAGACAGCACCCAAGGTGGATTCGTGTTTACTATCACTCGGCTTTCCAAAGTACAAAAACACAATGCCATTAGTGTGACAAGAGGGCGAAGCGTACTCTACAGAGTTCTACCATCTTACTTTGCTTGGGTCCAGAATGTCCAGTTGATATCGTTGCAATTCTGGCTCGAGTTGGAGAAAGCAAGCATTCTGAGGACCCTCGCTACCGTTGTCGAGGAGCGTACGCACGTTCCGGAATGGAATACTCACAACTCACAGTGTAAGTATTTAGAGCGAGGATTTCTGAGGATTGGTCAGTTGCGACTTTGCGGACAAGTAGTCAAACAGCATTATGAACCTGCGAAGCACGAAGTTTTACGAATATTGAACAGCAGCGGGGCGAAAGTAGTGGCATATGCCGACGACTTGGCGATATTAGTGTTAGGGATGTTTCCGTCCATTATGAGCAACATCATGGAACGAGCGTTGCGAAAGGTGTGACTGTGGGCTCCAAGATGCGGACTCGGCATAAACCCAACCAAAACGGAGGTGACGGTATTCAGCACCAAGGATACCTGAATTCCACCTACAACGGATGAATGAACAGAGATGGTTTGTTTCCTCCAATGTATCTGGAGGGTTCTCTGGATGTATATCGCTGTGGTACGTGCAATTCTAACGTACAACTCTATTATATGGGGGCAGGCTTTGAGCAAACAATACAATAGAACGAACCTTAATAGGATCCAAAAACCCACGTGTGTAGGTGCGACTGGGGCTCTGCTGTCCTACCCGGTTGATATTCTCAATGTACTTCTGCATCTCCTACCCCTAGACCTCATTAAATGGGTTGTAGCGTGCAGTGCCGTCAGATTTCGTGAGTGCAGTACAGCGAAGTTTTACGGCCGCAGTAATATCTTAGAAGAAGTTCCTCGGGGAATCTCGGCATTCCCCACGAACTATGCTATACGTAAGCTGAACTTCACGAGAAACTTTGTTGTGGACTTTCCAACCAGGGCAAAGTGGAAGAGCGGCGGTGTTTTGCAAGGTTATGACACAGTTTTCTTTACTGTTGGCGCGGGGGTTTTCTCGAAAACTCACGTACGGTTTCCCAGGTTTCGCCAGTATATTTCAAGGGGAAGTACTGGTGATACTGGAAGTCTGTCGACGGCTGGAGCATGATCCGAGCCATTTTGTCAGTTTGACCGACAGCCAAGCGACCATCAAGGCCTTGTACTCAGCGATGACATCCTCCAGGCTGCTGAGGCAGTGCAGAGACGCGCTGAACAGTCTGGGCGGCACGCGTAAGGTCACCCTCCAATGGGTTCCTGGGCGTAGGCACATAAAGGGGAATGGGCGGGCTGACGGATTGGCAAGTTGAGGCTCTGGTTTTCACAGCCCTTCGGCGGGTACAGTCCGTGTCTCGCTGGCGGCTGTCAAGGGCGGAGTCTACTTGCACTACTTAGCATCCGCGGGCCTTAGATAGCAAAGGCTTTTCAGCTGTGCCAAGTCAAGGAGGATTTAGCCCGTATATAACTTACGATCACGAGAGCTCCTGTGCCAGACGCGTGCAAATGCATGTATCAAATGAAATGTCTCAATTAGTAATTTCCGAAATAGATATTAGTTTTGAAATTGGTTGCAAAGGAGAGGGGTGCGGCGGTCTTAAAAATGTTAAACAAAGTTAATAATAATGTATTACCATATTCATTAAAGTTTAGAAATTGCCTGGGAACCCCCTTATTTCTATCCTAGAATCATCAACCGTTTTGTTCCAGATTAGAAATTATCAGAGACATCGGAGAGTTTAGTTCGTTGGGTATTCAATGGCTTTCACGTCGAACTTCTTGAGCATTACCAAGGAGATTTCACCAGATCCTAAGGCTTTTGAATTTTTGATTTTTATGATGCTTGACTCAACTTTAATAAGGGTGAACAGAAGTACCGTTTGAGAGATAAAACCCAGTCTTCCAATGACGTTAGAAATTGGAACTTTGAGGGATAGGTTAATATTCAGTGGTGGATATGGCTGCCTATGACGGAAGTAATTTCGGATGCTTTATGTTGAAGATTACGGCGATGAAGTTGCAGCGAGATGGCCTAGAAGATGTCGACGGTGGGAGTTAGGTTAAGATTGTGCTACACTGAAACCTACTGTCGGGTGTCCTTACTGATAAATGAAATTATTGCTGATATGTGCCAACTTGAAGACAATACAGGGTTGGGCACATGGATGAGCTAAACGTTTGGTACTCTTTATTTTTGTACTTATGGAGGATAAAAACATGATTCTAAACTTTGTAACGATGCACACATGCAGCAAATCTATCTCACTGAGGAGCAGGTGTTTGAATGCGGGTTTTAGGTGCGTGCAAAGTTTGGGTTGAAATGCCATACCGAGCGCCCCTTATGGTTCTGAGTGTTGGCTGACTATAAAAGACAATGAACGGCACCTTGCGGTAATGGAGACGAAGATGTTACGTTGGACTAGTGGCGTGACACGCTTTGATCACATCCGAAATGAGGATATCCGCGATCGATATGGAGGTGGACTGATCGTAGAAAAATTGCGTGAGGGTAATCTTCGATGATACGGTCAAGAAATCCGCGCTAACAAGAATTCACTTGCCCAGATTGGTCTGAACATTGAAGATGTTGGTAAACAACCAAAGGCTGGTTGAAGCAACCGTAGTTGGTGATTTGAAAGCCTCGCGACAGCATCCAGATCAGGCAATCCACACAATAAAATGGCGCAACCGAGCAGGACGAGCCGACCCCTCTTGTGAATGGGACAGAGGCTAAAAAAAAGAAGAAGAACATCGTTCTCGCTTTGAAGCTCAGCCCTTTTGGAGCTGGTCATCCCGGTATGAAAGTTAATCAGGCTGGTTATCAGTGCTGTGGGAAGCGGAAACATACAGTACTAAAAAATGGGGCAAAAAGGTACTAAATGTTTTTTTTTAAACGATCGTTCTTAGGTTCAAGCAAAAAGAAAAATTTTCACTTCTTCGGTTGTTGTATTTTGTGTCATCTACATGTAGGTATATCGTGCAATCTGACTACCAATATTGTTGGTGCATTTTTTCAGGTGAAAGAAGGTTGAAGAATGCAAATATAAATATGCATGAGACGGAACAATGAAAAAACTAAAGTATTATGTGGGAGTAATAGAGATAGCGGCAAGAAGTTAAAGAAAATGAACATAACCGAGTGCAAGAAAAACATTAACACATTAAGGAAAACGAACAGAACTCGAAATGAAAACCAATCAAATTTGAACTTAAATTTTAATGCTATTATGCAATTACAACTGTAAAGCAACAAAACATCGAATTGGAAAGGTATTGAATTATATGGGAAAATTTCCTTCGGCGGCTTTTTGTAGCAAATTAAAGCACAACACATTAGAGTATACTTCTTTTCCATGTTCTAGTCAATAATACCAACCTATTCACTTTGGTCGCTTTGAAACCCCAACTGATTCCCGCCGCTATGCTTGAGTGTTGCATGTACCATATTCTTCCACAAAAGCAGACTGTTTTCTCTGACATTTTCGGAGATGAACGGTTTTTCTTTTGGCCGGGCAATTGTCAAACTTCGCTACTCACAACACTTGGCGTATGTTCTAAAAGTGAACTTGTCCACCCATGACATCTTCCAATGTCATGGCACTTTTGAATAGACTTTTATGTGAATTACGAATGAGATCGCGTTGTTTCGTTGCCAGCTGCCACACTGGGTCGTTCCACATAGTCCAACTTAGTGAGTTATTTTATACCTTTTATGATGGAGTGGACTACATTCACCAAAACCGCTACTTTTTCTGGTGGCAAAAATTTAAACCTACTTTACGAAGTGACCGCAGGCAGCAGTTGAATTTTTCGGTCATTTGTCATTTAGCAGAACCATGTGATATTGGGAAATATTAATTTCGTTCTAGTTTCTGATGAAAAGTACTAAAAAGTATTTAGTACTACGCACTCATACTTAAAGCCGTGTTACATTAATCTAGCGTTCGAATTTTTTCAAAATATTCTAAGCGCAAATTTTTGAAGGTGTAAGAGGAAAAATGCGAAAAAACCTGCTACTTGAGAATTTACATCCTAATATGTCCTTAGATGAGGCAACCAGTAGACAACTTTTTAAGATCAATTTTGAAGGATAACAACTCTTTGATGTATCTTGGCTCAATTAAATAGAGTTCATTTACAATTTTTAGGCATATTTAGAAAGTGTTGAGTAATTATTTATGAGATTTATAGACCAAAGAGGAGAACAAGTTGGGTGAGTACTACTATCTATAAATCGTGACTGATAGAACACCAATCATTCCCACGTCATATTTGTCATCAATCAAAGCCTCGCTATAACGCCAATAGTTGTTTGAAACGTGTACAAAGTGATTAAAAAAACAATTTAAGTTCCAATCTCCTCTTCTCTGTGTTTATATTTCTAGAACAGTTTAAAAAAAAGTCATTTTGTTTCTCTGCTTTATTCTGGGCAATTTCAACACGGAAAGTCCGGGCTTACAGCATCATGTTAAATCAACCCCTAGCATTTCACCGTGCAGAATAGTAATGACGATAGTTCAGATAAATTACAAGAGAAGGCCGTAATTTCATGCAAATCGGAGGACTATCTGTGATGTGATGTGTGATGAAACACGACATGCTGAGCATTTGATTAAATTTAAAAAAGAATTAGCCTCCAGGAAGCGGGTTCAACTGGTTATAAAAACAGAAAACTTCAGGCCAATATGCAGAGCAACTGACACACGTTGGGCGATAGTAAGTCCCTTCATAACTCTAACTCAACACATGTTTTCCCCATTTCAGATAAATTGTAATCTTCTCATTAATTAAAAACCTTCCCGACGAATGGCAAAGATCAAAGATGTCCTGGCAATGGGAATGCTGAATGGACCCGACCAATACTTAAAATCTTAAAAGCGAATCCACATCTAATCATATTCATCACCCAGTTTGGCATGAAGGACCGTCAAGTGTGTATTCGTATTTATGAAAAGTTAATCTGGGTTGATGTATGCGTGGCATGTCCTTCGGTTGTCAAGCATCTAGTGTACAAAATCTATGATATTCCTTTAGAATTCCACTGCTACCCACTTGGCGTGACCTGGGAATATTGTACAATGCTCAGTGTACCAAATTCCCAACTCGATCCATAAATTGAGTGTAAGTGAAATCAACCATCAAATCCCTTCCAATTCAGAATGTCCTTAAAGGTAAAGACAAAAATACCGAAAGGATTTGCCAGAACGATATCAGATTTCGGAGAAGACGATGAAGAAATTTGCAAAGGGAAACAAACCAAGGGGTAGACGGTTGAATGAGAGAGGGTCTGAGCAGGAGGAGGTGTTCTAGAGATTTATATTGTGTAACGGAGGATGAACTGTTGGAATGATTTCACGTGCTGAGATTTTTTTCTTGTTTTCTAAAATTTCTATGTATATGTACATATATCCAGAGGAAAATATTGGAAAGGAGTATATGATGATTAAATGTGTTACTTTAAAGTGAATTTTGCTTGAATTTTTCTGCTGTAATAACGAGGGTTTCTGCTTTCTTGCAGTTGTCTGCTACTATTTTTCGAATAATTCTTAACTACGTCCATTGATTTCTGAACCAAGTGGTGTAAAATGAAAAGGAAAAAATTGGTTCGAAATGAACTTCTGATAGAAGTGATCACTTGTTGGAAAAGTAGAGTTCGCAAAATTTTGATTGAGGGTGCATCTTTATGAGAAGAAAGCTCAATGTAAAAGGGACCTCCAGGAAAGCATTAAACTTTGTGCAGCTTCCTGGCTTTTGGTGCCAAGCTTGGTTCTACCTGCCCAGATTACTATCTCACCGTGTTTTTCTGTTCGTACACGGAGGTGTTAAATCTTAGAAAGACGCGGGATTGTCGGACCTAGAGCGGGTGCGTGTGGGATTCGCACCCACTGAAAACCAGCCCACGTCGATCCAGCTCAAGCCTCACGGGACCACCATTTAAGTATTACTTCACGGGGTGGATTTGGCTATAGGCAATCGTGCTTCTGATCCTTCCTGCTTGCCTTCCTCTTTCTTCCTTCGGCAGCCCCTTCTATATTTTTGCGACTGTGGAGGAAACCTTAAACCAGTTCTCCTTTGACATCAGCTTATCCGAGACTATATATTTTGGGCTCACGCTCTTGGCTAGCGCTTGGTTCGGATTCTTCCTTACCATCGCGAATCTTGGGCAGTGAAAGATCATATGTTCTGGGCCTTTCGCTATGCTACCGTATTCAATTCAACGAATTATCTAACTCAAAACGATGCAGATGTTGCATGTATCAATCAATGTGTCCTGTGAGGAACTGTGTGCTGTGGTTATGTGTGCGTCCAGTGACCCTTCGTAAACTCATCTTATCCGTATTGCCAAAGCTGACTATGATTTTGCTGCACTCCTGCGTTCTGTGCCCCTCTATATGTCTTGTATGATATAGCACATTCATTTCCTTTGCTAGAATGTCGAATGGGATCATGCCCGCCACTACCAGTATTGCCTCATCTGATGTGGTTTTAAAAGCTGTCTAGACCCTCAAAGCCCCAGTCGATAAACCTACTCTGAGAGTTTCCAAGCGCCTCCGCCCATATAGGTGAAGAGTGTAGAGCAAAGTGGATTGAACCAATGAGCAATCTCCAACAGCGTTTTGGTCTGTCAATATTCGGCAACATTTGTGCAAGTGCCGTAGTGGAACTTTGCCTGTCTTATGACATGTCAGGCGTTTCCTAAGATTGAGTTTGGCATCAATTACCACCACCAGGTAAAGATAGCCGATATCGAGAGGATCGTTTTTCCACCGAGTTGCACTCATTATTAAGACAATTTCTCTTTTCTCATCCGCATAAATCAGCTTGGCTCTTTCCAGGCAGCACTTTACTGCTCGCATTGTCACTGTTGGGGTTTATATTGGCATGGTCACCTAACTGTTTGAATCACTTCTTTTTGCTCCTCTGAATGATCTTTTTTATGGGGTTCGCAATTATCTGAGTGTCATTTCTCGATCGGCGCTACCGGATTTACCTGTAAGTCTTGGGTAAAGTCTCCTTATCCGAAAAAATGCGACTCGTAAAGTTGCGATTCTGTTGTTTCACCAGTCGTTGGGAAGCAGTCGCCTTCTGGTCACAGTATAATAGCATCTCATGCACCCATTGGGTGAATTGGGTGACTTTTTTCTGGCTGTACCGCTAAGGGATATATCGGACTTGAGCACTGCGGAGAATGTGTTCCCCTCACTGTCTACTCGGACATTTCACCTAGTATTCTATGAGAACTCTTTTTCGGGCTCAATTCGCCTTTGATTTCCGTGCAGACTGCTTGGTGGTCACTGAGAATATAGTCCGCACAGATTTGTCAAGCAACTCCACTGGCGAAAGCGGCATTCACATATTTCAGCTCCACTATTGATTGATTGTATGAGCTCCCAGCATTCGCCAGTACAACGTCTATCTCCGTGAATTCTTTTAGCAGGACACGAGACCACGCATCAAAATTCCCTGCTATGATTTTTTGCCAACGTCCTCTCGCATTCAGAACCAGGGCGCTCAGCATGCGCCTATACTCGGGAAGTGTAAGGTGGAGCATAGAAGCTATATTTGTGGATTCCTTTCACTTTCACTGCTCCATTACTTCCTGGAAGACTTGTTGTCCACAAACCCATAGTACTGTTGATGGTTCCAACATGGTTCACTATTATATAATGTGTCTGGATAACTAAGTGGTTAGAGCACAAGGCTATGGTACGGATCGTCGCGGCTCAAATCTCACTGGTGGCAGCGGTATTTGAATCGTGATTTGACGCCGGATACGAGAGGACTCAGCTGTTAATGAGTATCTGAGTCAAATCAGAGGGCGAGCGCAATGTTGACCACACTGCTCCCTACAGGCTATCCTGTAGTGTACGGTTACAGTGTTCTAACACACATCAAGGCCCTGGTCCAATTGAATTGTTGCGCCAACGATTATTATTATTGTTAATTATAGCCACATCGATGTCTTTATCGTAGATGGTTTGCTAGAGTAAATCCTCGATTTTTGTTCTCGCAAAAATCTCTCGCCTGGACATTAAATGATGAGACTTGCACTTCCTAGTGAATGGTACCACGATGGCTTTGGTTGATTTGATGCGCAGCTTGGCCCTCCCGCACCAGGAACTTGTGATTCTCAATCCCAATTGAACTTTGTCACATTGCGTGTCCCTATACGAGTTCGCCAACTACTATACTCCGTATTAGTGGTGACAATTGGGTTGCACTCGTAACAATACTATTGGTAATCGCTGGTACTTCTATTAGTCTGTTTTGTAACATAATCCCAATCTAGAATGCCAGGGAGCTCCCGACTTCCTTGTGGTATAGGGCATTTGGTATGTTTTGATGCGATAGTTCGTCACAAACCCCTTGGACCCCCAAGAACATACAGAGGGCTATTTTATTGGTATTTATTGTGTCGCGTAATATATGCGTCAGCTGACTCAGGATAGTTCCGGTTGACTTTAACCATGTTGACATGAATATTTGAGTTTACGCGTTAGTGTTTCACCCCATTTCCCACTATCAGGCAGATAGAGAAAGGTGCCCTACATACACTGAGGATATTTCACGTATGTAACCTGGATGCTTCAGCGGTTTGTTGAATCTTTTCACAGAATTTCTTCAAGTTATTTCGCTTTGCTTTGCTGATCGTGTTGATGTACATTGTCAGTGCGTTTTTGTATTTTATTATTTTATTGTTTGCTCGAGATATCAAAGCCCTCTTTAAATGAGCCACGTTATTGCTCAGACACTTTTAATATGAAACCCAATCTGTCTTATTCTGTTCTTTTCTCTTTAGATCAAATTTGCCTTCAATATGAAATCCTATTATTCTGTGATTCGAGATACAGAGTTCCGGCGACACTCTCCAATTCCAATATTTTAATTTGGGCCAAAGACTGATGTAACTGCTTGTTTTTTTTCCAAAATGGTATCTCAAGTTATCTCCATCTTCCTTGCATAACCAGGGCTCTTTAACCAGTATTCCAATGGTGTTTTTGCAAAACGTATTCGTAATTACTGAAGATAAGACAATTACGTTAATGCTGGGAGTATCTTCCCCAATCTTATGACTCGCTGTTGCGATTCGAGCCTCAAGAGATCCAGGTCTAAGTTGTCTAACATCTTTTCTCAATGGGCAGTAAGGTCTCCTACTTCTCTTCTGTTGCTTTAGGAAGGTAGATTGTTGCGGTGTGTGTCGCTGGTACTTTATCCCTCGAATATCTTGACAGTTCTGCTCCTTTTCAGAGTGGCAATTTGTGGACCGTGGTCCATTCGGTCGTGTCTGCCGCGTAGTTTACCTATGTAAAACTTGGTCGAAAGCGTATGCCGTTGAACACAAGCTTAGCACTCCATCCCTTACGCAAGACAGGGAAGGAGAAGAAATAGGAATGCAATAATTGAACCCTTAGGATGCCGGCAAACCGTGCAGGCAAAGAATCATTATCGAAGGAAATTGAGCTGGCAAAAATACTGTCGAAAATCGGTACCATATCGACGGTGGCTCAAACATCGTCAGGAGGGGGACAATTCAGGAATTGAAAATCGAAACATCGAATAAAAAAACCAGCAAGAAAAAGAATGAGGGTTTCCACGGCAAGTGGAAAAAGTAATAGGCGAGGAATAGGAATAGGAAAGTTGAGGTAGAAGATATTGAATTCGAGGGAAGATATCCACGCTGTATTGTATGTTGTTTCAGGGTCCGATTTCTAAGGGGAGAAATGCTATGCTTCATCCAGTGCAACTATAGTGTAATGCCAGATGCGAGTTTCTTTGATGTTCGATGCTAGAAATAAGCCTGAAAAAAATTTTGCAATTTTAACCCATATAGGAGAGGCGGTTGATGTGCATCAGGAGCAAAGCATCTTCTGAGGGAACGGGTAAGGTTCGATTGAGAGGAGGTTAAGTGAACACCTTCAGCCACAGTAATTATCAAGTCATCTTCCCCTACGGTAGCTGGGCTATTTGACTCTCCTGATTTGGCTTTTAAGGAAGATACGCTTCAAGTTGGTATTGGAAGGAGGTGATGACTCGAAAGGGACGGCGACAGAGAAGGCAGTGCCATTGTTTTTTACGTGTGGTCATAGCGTATTAGCCATATTACCAGGATCAAGAGAAACGACATTTGGAGGAACCATCGAGAACATTACAGGAAATTGTGTTTGAAGCTAACACGAATTGCCTATAACGAGGGATTTGGGCAAAAATCATCCAAATTGACCTGTTCAAAAATTATCTCAAGTGACTTGTTCAAGGTTCATGTTCAAAATAATAACTCGTTTTCCAATCAAAAGTGAAAGTTTAACGGACGTATTCTTGATGCCCTTCGCTATCAAGGAGGGGTTATAGGAGACCTCCGGACGTGACAAGAATATGGTTTCGGGTTTGGATGTAATTCCGAAAAGAACTCTCAATCTGACTGTTAACACCAGGGCCAACCGGTAGTGCTTTCTTTCGTGCATGGTGGAAAGATTTCTTCCCGACAAGTGAAGGTGATTTTACTACCGAATTCCCCCTTCATATCGCCTTATCTACCATTTGAGTATCATAGGAAAGTGATAGTGACGCTATTTACTAGGTGGTCAGAAAGCTCCCGGCGTATCGGTTCTCTCTTTCCTGTTTCGCTGCCTAGCAGCATCCAGGTGAAGGTGTTCAAGTTGTTCTGGATACTAAGTTGTTTAGAACCTCAGCACCCTTACGCTCCGCCTCTGAAGGCCAGAAAAAACACCTTAACGATGGCAGCTCACTGAACCTTTTCAAGGTTAGTCGCGTGGGGGAGGAGCAGTACTGTCTGAACCACTCGTTCGTGTTTTCGTCGGCAAAGTTTAGCCATAACATTTTACGGTATACACCTATCGACTCAAAGGGAATCTTAAGGCCTTGCGACAGTGCAGTCCTTAGGTTAGGAGGAGTTGACCCTCTCAGTTGTTTGCACTACTCATTATCGTAAGCGTCATAATACAAGACCAAAGATGGATTTTTTGGAACTTTTTTTTATGTGAAATTCCGAAAAAAACTATTAATTCACTATGTAATGTATTTACTTCAATTTAAATACACCATTCTCACTACAATCCAAGACTACAAGATCAAAAACACAGCTTTTTATTACTTTGCAATATCTCACTCCGGCGCCGGTGGTCCAATCGAGAGCCAGGCCTGACTTTTCTCTTTCTGTTTATGCCAGGCCGTCAACTATTTTCCGCGGCCATTGGATGTAGCGATGGAGGCGAATCCATAATGGCGCTCAGCTTCGCGCCCCCGATGCCCAGGCACACATCGATAGTCTTGGCTTAGCCATTGCCGGACGAGCCCTCTTTCCTGCATTTTTTGTCGAAGACTGCGATCCTCTGAGGAACGCTATCCCTTTGGTTTGCCCTTAGACGCAGATGCCCCGGATGCTCCTTTCCCTTCAACCTTGAATTGTGATTTGGCCGGAAGCAGTTTGTCTGAAGGCGGATTGCCAGAAGGCGGTTTGCCTGAAGATGGTTTGCCGAAAGCTGTCCGAGGACAGATGCTTACCCATGGGCAAGACTTTAGCATCTGCAGGTGGCGTCAATTGGGGCCTATGGGTCAGGAGTGCTGACAGAGGGGGCCTGTTTCTGTTCGTCCGCTAAGGACTGGATTCCATTCAGACTGGTTCCTAGTTGAGTAACTGGAGAACCTGAGCCTGGACTCTGGTTCTCCATCGATAAGCTCGGGGTTGTCCCTGTACTCAGGGTTGGATCGTGACAATGGATATTTAATTTTAGTTTTTTTTTCAGTCTTTTTGTTTTCTGGTATTCTATAATTGGCTTCAATTTTATCGGGGAGAGCATGTCAATATTGGCGGAGCCCCTTTTTGCCGAGACAACGCCAGTTGAAACTGGGGGTCGCCTGGTACCCAGAGTTTACCGTTCACGGGTACATTATAACCCCTGTGACTATTTAGCCGTGGGCAGGGTAGTCACGACTTGGCTTGGGTTTTGATTACCACTTGGCTTCAAATGTCTTCTCTTGTTCCCAGAGGATTTTCCTTACTGAGGCCCTTCACCACGACAAGGTAGATAATCGTCGTGGAAGTATGTAATAAGCTGAATGTGTTCCTGAATTTAATGGGAATTCCACGTTTGAGATACAAAAAAACATTCTACATACATATATTGACGGAAATGGAATGAAATACCTGTTTATTTGCTTGAAGAGTTTGGGAGAAAAAGCTTGTAGTAACAAATATGAGAGCTAGCATCTTGTTTGATTTGTATCCTGGTTATGATGCTTCCAGTTGTAGTAAAGTAGTATGCATAGAAACAGCGATAGGGAACCTCTTATTAGTTTTTGCTGGTGGCTCATTTGGGTTAGGGATAAGGAGGGAAATAAATAGTTTATATACTCCAGACTGTCAGCAGACATGTCTGGCAATCATCGAAGTTCTACTCAGTATGGGGTGGCAATTGTTTCATAGTCAATTGGCACTCATGCATTCAGCTATAATCCTTTAGATTTTTTGAAAGTCCACCCAACTTTGTTGACTACTTTGGAAAATTATTCATGGAAAATTTCATGCACTGCCATGCATGACGCACACCACCAGTGCATTCGTTTGGCAAGTCTAGTCATTCCATGCGCTCTCATCTAGGTAAGAGATAATCGTGCCAGATTCCAAATTCTAAGCTCAAATTTTTATCGATGTGGAAACATTGAAAAATGACCGAACATATACTCATATCGTACCACCTTCATACAGTAACTGCAAGGGACATACGTAGGTAACGAAATTCAATACGCTGGATGAGTAAGGATATCGGCAATGGCTTGCGATGGCAATGATGGCGGGCGGCAGGCACTCTATGTTGGCGGTCATAGGACACGCCATCATTGATCGTCTCAAAAAATCGAAAAATATGTATGACAGGATGCCTTTATAACAATCGATATTACGATTGGCTCTGCATACACTAACGTATGCTAGCATCTGTAGAAGGCCCCAATGCAGGATGCGAGGGATGCTAGTTCCTAAAAAAACATCCTCTAAGAAGAAAGAAGGTAACCGGATGCGACAATATTGCTTTTGATTTATGATGCAATAAATTCATTTTTGTATCCTTTCAACAGTGCAAAGGACTTAGTCGAGTGCTACGACATGTTGTAGTTGGTTAAGTGTTGGGTTTTTCTATTTACAGTGTTAAAGAAAAGTTTTTATGTTAAGAGTTTGTTTCCTCGGTAGCAGAAAGATGTTTGCTGAAATTGCAAGATATTTCGTGGATAATTTTATGAAATCATAGCTTAGAGTGTTAATTTATGCAGTCCCGGCAACTTAAAAATGACCTCCTCCGTTAATTACTTGATAGAAGAAGGATTTTTTCAAAATGAGAGTTTAAGATTTATTCAAGATATTCATGGCATGGTTTAATTCAACTTAGGCTTACTATGGGTTTATTAGGTACTGGTGTTCCAAGTTGAATTTCATGTTGCGGCGAGTGGAAATTCAGGAAGAATCAATGATTCGTAGGAGCGCTAAGAGAGACATCCTTGGGAACAGGAACTGATTTCAGACACTGTCTATTGTCACCAATATAGGCGATACTGTCTACATTGGTTAATCTCCTTTTATATGATATCAACTAATAGTGATGACTCTCCCTGGGTCGCGCATAGGAATTTTCTTTTTCAGCCTTACTAATGTTTGGCATAGGTTCACGTTCTTCTGCCACAAAGGAGAGAGGACTGCAGGTTAAAACCTGCCGGCCACAATGTTCACTCTCTCTTTATCTAGCTGGGAAAGTGGAAGGGAAGTTCATGATGTAGTCGCAACTGATCTAATATTGGTATGTGGAAACGGATCCAGGTGGACTAGACCCCGGGCACCTGGGAAGGCTCCTTGCAAATGCAGAGGAGAGTCTTACTAGGAGGTGGGAATAGACTAGTAACTCGGTGAGATCTAAATTGGCCGTCACAAAGGCCACCACACATAAGACTGCGCTTATGTCTGAAATCATAAACATAAACACTAACTTGTGGCTGAACTGAGAACGCTGTAGGATGCTCTTATTTCTTTCTGGCACAAAAGCCATGGGTTTAGTTCAATAAAATCTGTGGAATTGAATCAGTAAAGGGAATTAGATTTTTCTACAATTAAAGATCCACAAGACTAAGAGCCTGTGTTCTGATATCAAATTAGTTACAAACAACTATACTGAGACAATTTGGTCCCACGACCCAGCTGCAGTTATCTTACAAGACAAGGCTAAGCTCAATTGAAAATTCTGAATCGCACACTTTTATAATGCTTTGAAGAGGTTTGCCCAATTGCCAAGAGTAGAATAATTAAACAAATGAGAATAAAGACTGGTTAAACTACAGGAATTTCCAGCGTGAATATAAGAATCTTGTAAGAAATTCGAAACGAAGCCATTTTTAAACATCTTATAAGGAACTGGAAGGCGAAAGGGAGACTTGTGTACTTGGTCCAGACAATGGATGACTCTGTCCATCTGTACGCTATTATAGTTGAGTCAGTGCAGACTCTCTTGGAAGTACATTCAACACGAAGTGCTGCAAGATAGACTGGGATATTGTAACGGCTGTGATAACCGGCGACAAAGTAAGAGAATAGCAGCTCTTTTGAACATTTCAAGGCATGAATCGGAAAATTAGACCAAGATTATTCTCGCTAAAATATCTCCAGTGGCTGGTTGAGTAGTACAGTCGGAAGAAGGTGTTAAGGTCGTACCCGCAAAGTGAAAACCATCATACTTACCAGCATGGAAATTTCAATGACTCTGCTCTTCATTTCTTGGTATCCAAGGTGGAAGATTCAATCATAGAAGGCGAGTAAATGATGGGGGTGTTTGCGGACATTGAAGGGACTTTTGACTAGGCGCTTTAGAAAGGCGTTATGATACTTTAGTTAAGTGCATCTATGCTTTGCTAACGATGAGATCAGAAAGACTGTCTCCAAGGAGGTGTGTTTTCGCATTTTTTTGGAGAATACCAACCGACTAACTACTATAAGAACTGCAACATCTGCCAATATAAGTTCAAACTTATGCGGGTGATGTGACTGCGTTGACTATTGGTTGAGACTTTGGAACGGCATGCAGACGTACACAACGCATCCTTGATTTAATTAACAGTTGGTGCCTCAGGCATGATTTTCCAGTAAATCCAAATAAAATCACAATGCCATTATTTACAAAACGGAGGAGCTGTACGTCTTTGATTTCCAATGATAGGCGATAACGCTCCAATTTCTCGGAAAAGTGAAATATCTAGATAAGGAATTTATTTGGAAGAAACATGCAGAGGCTAAGATGAAACTAGCTCTATCAGTCCGTCGGGAGTCAGGCCTAATGGGATAATATTGCTGTCATTAGGCTAATGTACGCCTATGCATCTGTGGGGTGGTTTGTTAAGAGTTCATAAAAGCGTTTTCAACTCAACTTTACATCATTACAAAGAACTGCATGTCGAGGTGTTGCCGATACCATGAGTACGACACTTGGGCAGTACTCGTCAACTACGATGGAAGAGCTATCTTAGAACCTAAAGGGCGTCAAAAACTGGCCATGCAGGCCCACCGGCACCTTAATACAACTCAAACGAAGTATCATGTCGGTAGGTGTTTGGTTCTCTCTGCACTAGCCAGACTTGCTTGCACGTGATGCTTATAACGTCCGTTCATACAAGGTGCGTCCCATAAGTGTTGAGATTACGCTTTGAGAAAAAACCGTAACCCGCAGCCTATAACTGCTTTGCCAAAGGGTTTCATCTGCTTTGCAGGGTAGGTTTGATTCTCTGTAGGAGTACATTTCAAAGAAGGAGTCCTCAAACGAGTTATTTTGAATCTGAGTTTCGTGACAACCATGTATATCCTGAATCTTAGTAACGCTCCAAGGTTTCCACGATCTGGCTACGAGGAAACTATTTTCATGTAACCTGATCGTTGCATCATAATTTTTATTCACAATCATATAGTGGATTTTTTGGTAGAATAACCAGGGGTTCTACCTTATGAAGTGTATCTAAAACAAGGAAAGGCTGATCGCAGGCAGGTTCGATGAAGCTTTTCTTAAGACTCGGACGCAGATAAAGAAGATGGCACAAAGCCCCGATGGCTCTCAAAGGAACACGTGAAGTTACTGGCAGTTACACTGAGAAAGGAAGGGCGGGGGTGACTCACATTGAATTTTCTCAGTGGGCCTGGAAAGTCCTTAAATTAAAATTGAAGGTGGGGGGCGGATAATTTCTATCCTGGGTCCTGTGACTCCGTGCGTGCGCACACCTAAGTGCCGTTGACGATTTTAATAGTGGGTAGCATCACTCTTTTGAGGTAAATTGTTCAATGAAAGGCCCATTTTACTTTTTACTGTCGGAAATTTATAATGTTTTTCGTGAATAGTGTCGAAAAGCTTGAACTGCCCAACATTCCAGTTCCCAAATCATTTAATTTCAAATTGGACACCATTTCCAGAAACTACAATTTCACATATGTTAAATGGATATCTGAAATATAAAAAAAACTTGTTTTTTCCTTTTTTGCTGGTGTAGATATTTATTCTTGCAAATACCGATATTTCGGGAACCACTTGTTCCCTTCATCAGTGCTAACAAGTTACACCAGTAAAAAAGAAAAAAACAAGCCTTTTATTATTTCAAATAATTAACTGCTGGAAACACCGCATAATTACACTCAGATATAAATGGATATCTGTTAAATTGCAAAAGTCACCGCCACTTCGAAGGTATATATGTTCTAACTTTAAAGAAATTGCATAATCGATTTTTCATTTAAATTTAAAAATGTGATAATGTAACGGTACTTTTTAATAACAAACCTGGAAAGCTGCTTCATTATGTTAGCTTTCCTCAAAATAATGCGGTTAGTTCTGGGAAATTTACAAATATTACGCATTAGCTGGCAGTAAACGATGATTATCTCAAATGAAAAGGGTCTGAAATACGTTTGATTTGTATCCACCGGATCCACCGTTAAAACTTCTGAAACATTACCCCCATGGTGGAATGAAGTACTGTCTGGTCTCACTAATCCGATCAGGTAGCCCTTCAGACATCTGCTACAAGGATAAACATTGACTGCCATAAAAGGATTGCCTGAAGAAGCACAAATCGGCCAAGAAGCGGTCCTGGTTGAACATTGAAATATTACACATTGAAAGCACCAGCGAATGCGCAAGTCTCAGTAACGTTCAGGCCATAGAACATAATAGCCCATCTTTTCTTAAAAGGCCGGAAGGCTTTCGGACGGAATCTTCTAGTGAGACCATGGAGTCGCTAGTTCCGACGCACACTCCGGGGGACGTTTAGTCAGAATTTTGTTTGGAGGGTATGCAATCCCAGTTGTTTGAAACTATCAAATCGGTAATTCTTTCTTTTCTTCGCCTTTGTCCCTTTCACAAGCGGGGTCGGTACGTCGTGATCGATGCCGTCATTTGGTTCTATAAAAAGCCTGATTCGGATACAATCGCGAGGTTGTCAAATCTTCATCCAGCGTATCAAGCCACCGTTGTTTTTTCGACTGCGATGTTCAGACCAATCTTGACAAGTGAATTCTCGTTAGCGCAAATTACCTAACCATACCATTGAAGACGTCTCTCTAGCAATTTTCCCACGATCAGTGCAACCTCATATCGATCGCGGATATCCTCATTTTGCATGTGATCAAAACGTGTCACGCCACTAGTCCAACGCAACATCTTGGTCTCCATTACTTTTAAGCCGTTCATTGTCTTTTATAGTCAACCAACACGCAGAACCATAGAGAGCGACAGGGTGCACGACATTGCGGTAAATTATAGATGTGAGACGTTCGCTGATACGTCCATCACAAGGAACATCAGTTGTGGAACGTAACTTCATCCAGGTTGCGGTAATTCGTGCAGCAATTTTATAATGCAGTTTTCCATTGGCTGATAGCATTAACCCGAAATATTTAAATCGCTCAATTCTGGGCAGGTCACTGCCGTTGACAGTGGTGTACCTTTCATGGGAATCGGTCGTCAAACAGTGAGTTTTATTCATATTCAATCTGAGGCTTATTGGATGGGGCGATCATTACATTTTTGCACAAGAGCTCATTTTTGCTATTAGACGCTAGGAAAACATCATTTGCATAAAGCAGTGTATAGGGCGCTAGACGTTGGATGTCCCGTATAATAGTGTTCATAACAGGAACAAAGAGGAGTGGTGAGGCGCTTCCTTGATGAACACCAACAGAGACATGAAGCGGTTTTGCTACACCCGCCATACTTCGAACTTTACTTTGCAATTGCAGTGTAAAGAGGGCGACGCTTCTCACGGTGAGTAACAGTGCAGCGTGTATTACGTCAGTTTTCGATAAACGCAGCTTGACTCACGGTTGTTCGAATGATTTCGCGAATATGGTTGTCACGAATGCGTTCAAAAATGTTCGTGGTATGAGAAAGTAACTGGATCGGACGATAGTTTGAACATTTTGCTGGGCCACCTTTATTTTTCCATATTCGAACTGTGGTACTCTCTTGCTAGTCAGGTGGCATTCCACCTTCCGCAATAACGTCATTAAAGAATTTGCTGAGCCACAATGTTGGGTCCCGGCTTTCCGTTTTCCGGAACGGCTTTGCAATCAGTGACGGTGCCAAAATGTCGGCGTCTTATAAGAATATAGTCGATTTGCATTTTACTATTTCCACTATAAAATGTAGGAAGATGAGATCGATTGATTATTAACAAAGTCATGGGTGTCCGCAAAATCGATTATATGCCCGCCACTCTCATTGCGCGCTCCAAACCTCTTTTCCCATGGTACCTGTTACCGTTTGCCTTTTCAGGCACGTTGCAAGTCTTTGCATCGAAAAGTTGCCTGAAGGCATTTTTCTCGCCATCAGGTCGACCTGTCTGTGGTGCGTACGCGGTGAAAAAGTGAACAATATGATCAGCTGATATATTGGTGAGCTTCATCAGCCAGTTATCAAATTGATCGACTTCTTTAATGGTATCACGGAAACCCTCTAAGATGGTAATGTTAACGCCATATTGAGTGTGGGGCAAACAAAATAGAGAAGTTTATAGCCATTTTTACCGCGTTCGCGTTGTAAGTCTCAGCTTTTGGCACCAGATCATTGGGTTTCTTGCAGAGCGCAGACATCAGTGCACCGTTTCCGAAGGGTTCTTGTGAGTTCCTCAGTCTTTCCAGTGAGGGTGCCAATATTTAGCGTGAAGACACATATTTGTTTTGCTCGGACTAGCTTACGTCTTGACGCCGTTCATACGTCGAGAACATTTGCCCATTTCTCGACAAGACCGGGGTCCGTCCTGCATGTCGACTGAGATGGACGCCCTGGCATTTTTCCGAGGCTTATTACTCGATCCGATGATGTTGTTTTTAACGACATTGGATGCATTTTCTTGGTCGGCCTGTCACGGGATCTGTCACCAAGAGAGATAAGGTAGGATTTGGGATAGTGAATTAACTCCAACTATACTTTATTTATCTCTTTCCCCGATCTCAGTATTTTATTTTTTACTGAAGCCCTGGGCGTGGGACCAGTATTCCATGTTAATAACATGGCGGTAATTACCGAGGATAAAATCAGCTGGGCTATAAACAGCTACTCCGCATATAAATTTCCGAGTCCAAATGGCATAATGGCTATGCTCCAGAAACAGGAAGAAAGGGCTGTGCCGTGGCTTGTCGACATTTATTGGAGCTGCATTTCATTGCGGTGCATACCACATCTTTGTTTTATACCGAAAGTGGGCAGGATCGACATTAAGTCCGCAAAGGATTTTCGACCAATCAGCCTCACCTTTTTCGTGTTCAAATTCCTAGAGCTCTTCCTGTATATACACTTAAAAATGCGTTTCCTTAAGTCTCAACATGTCAACGTTAAAGGCGAATTCGCAGAAACCATTTTTCACAAGATAACTAGCAGCATAACTAGCGGTCGCTACAGTACAAGCTGAATTCGTGGATATAGAGGGAACATTCAACAACGTTATTATCACAGCCATTAAGGGGTCTCTAATTAGAGAATGGTATTGAACAGGAGCGGGGTGAAGGTGGTGGTATATACCGACGACTTGGTGATATTGGTGTCAGCGATGCCTTCCTCTGTTGTGAGTGAAATCATGGAGGGCGCGTTTGGAAATGCATATCTGTGGGCTGCAAGATTCTGACTTACATAGTTCCAACCAAAACAGCGCTGATACTGTTCACCAGATAGACAAAGGTCGATACTTTCGACGCGGAGTACATCCACCATATTATGCCTCATGGGTTGTACGGTTTTTTCAGGATTGGCCACATGATTGGAGCACAATCCGAGTCCTAACCAGAGGAGAAAGAAAAACTCTCAGGTGCTTTATTTCTGATCGGGCAAGTCTTGCTGTGACATTTAGTAAACCATTTTTTCTGGGGGCCTCAAAGAGATATCTAGTTGCAGGGTCATGGTCTCTGAAGATCGTGTCATGTTCGGATCGGTCACTGACGCCTAACTATATACTTACATTGGGTACAAAAAAGGATCTTAAATGGTTTGAAACGGTGGATGCTACAATCTCATTGCCGTAGAGAAAAATTTGGACCCGGTGTGAAAACTACGGCCTGAAAAGGCTTCGGCCTCGGGGAAATTACCCCTTCCTGGTCAGGCCTACGGTGGGCTTAATGTATTCTGGAGTTAATGTTTCTTCCGTAATGCAAGAAAGAAAGGGGAGTTGTCATCAGATAACCTGGATAATCTAAACAGATTTTCGTATGCGAGTATTTTGGAATACATGGCCGATCTCGTTGCGTTTAACAGAGCAGATGGGTTAGAATATAGAAGTGACAGGGCAAAAACCATTTCTCAACATTTCACATAGAAGCAATTTGATTGGAATTCAATTTTCAATTAACAAAAGGTTCTTCGACTGTTCTTCGTTCACTATTATGTGCTTTGTTAAGTCGTTAATTAGGGACAATGATCGGATACGCTCTCTTCATTCCGATACATACCAAGAAGAGGTTCTGAAATAATCCAGTTCTGTGTAAATGTACTATTTTTCTGCCATCTTATGTACAACAAACTTTAGATACTCCTTGAAAGGAAAGACAACAAATGGCCCCGCAAGGATTATCGAATGTTAGAATCGACTCATCCCTGAAAAATATCATAAATTTATGCAGCGCATATTGCTAAACTGTTAAGAATGACTTTTTCTGCAGTTTGCAACCACCCGGGGTTACTAAAGATTCGTAAGGGTTCACTTTCGCATACAAACAAACAGGTCTGCGTGTGAAATCCAGTCATATATCTATAGATATGTGATACCTCCATTTAATGGTTATCGTTTGTTGTTAACAGAGGGATTGCACTCCACGCTACAATTATATAAATGTAAGAGTGTCTCACCTGATATCGAAGAAACGAAAATAATATCTGAAAAGGTTATTCCGATAAGGCAATTGCAATTTCTCGATATGTCGAAAAGAAACGACATTTGTGTAATGTGGAAATTATCTACGACGGAGGCGTGATTGTGACGCTTTAAGCTCAGATCTGCTTCCAATTAGGGACTGTGGTTACTACCGCGTTCCACAACCTGATTTCGGAAAACAGAAGCTGTAATTAAAGTTTTTGGGGAAATCCATAATTTCCTAATATATTTTGGATGATTTCATGGTTGATAACTTAATGAAAACAAACTGCTAATTTCAAGGGGAAGGGATTTACGTAGGCCGGGTACAGGCGGATTTCGAGATTAATTCCTGTAAATGGAATGTTTCCTGATTTCTTCTTTATTTGTCATGAAGTCAGTCGTCTTAATAGATATAGGGGTGATTGAGTTTTGAAAAG
This sequence comes from Hermetia illucens, assembly GCF_905115235.1. NCBI lineage: Eukaryota > Metazoa > Arthropoda > Insecta > Diptera > Stratiomyidae > Hermetia > Hermetia illucens. The sequence goes on along the minus strand of NC_051853.1, from coordinate 59,098,761 downwards.
CACTGGGGGTGTAATTTTGCCGGAGGCATATTTACGTTGGCAGAAGTTTTCTTTTAATGTCGTATACATATACCGTATTTCAGGAACCATTTGTACTCCCTTTCAGTGTGAGATCCCGCAGAAGGAACAAATGGTCCCCGAAACATTGTGTATGCAATAATTAAAAAAGAATTTTACCCAAAAAAGATACTTCTTCGAATACTTAGAGATTTGGTAAATATACAAAGTCAGTACTTAAAGAGAATGCATCCTCTTTGTTACGATTTGAAATAATAGTGGAGTTTATTCTGAGTTTCAACTGAATCATCATCATGAACGGCGCAACAACCGGTATCCGATCTAAGCCTGCCTTAATAAAGAACTGCAGACATCCCGGTTTTGCGCCGAGGTCCACCAATTCGATATCCCTAAAAGCTGTCTGGCGTCCTGACCTAACCCATTGCTCCATCTCAGGCAGGGTCTGCCTCGTCTTCTTTTCCTACCATAGATATTGCCCTTATAGACTTTTCAGGCTGGATCATCTTCATCCATACGGATTAAGTGACCCGCCCACCATAACCTATTGAGCCGGATTTTATCCACAGCCGGACGGACATGGTATCGCTCATAAATTTCGTTGTTATGTGGGCTACAGAATCGTCCATTCTCATGTAGGGGGCCAAACATTCTTCGGAGGATTCTTCTCTCGAACGCGGCCAAGAGTTCGCAATTGTTCTTCCTAAGAACCCAAGTCTCCGAGGAATACATGAGAACTGGCAAGATCATTGTCTTGTCCAGTAAGAGCTTTGACCCTGTGGTGAGGGGTTTCGAGCGGAACAGTTTTTATAAGCTGAAATAGGCTCTGTTGGCATCCAACAACCGTGCGCGGATTTGCTCATCGTAATTGTTATCGGTTATGATTTTCGACCCTAGATAGAAGAAATTATCAACGGTCTCAAAGTTGTATTCTTCTATCTTTATTCTTCCTGTTTGATCAGTGCGATTTGATGTTATTGATTGGTTGATTTTCGGTACTGACGTTGCCACCATATATTTTGTTTTGCTTTCATTGATGTGCAGCCCAAGATCTCGCCCCGATTGCCGCCTGCTCGATCTGGACGAAGGCAGTTTGTACGTCTCGGGTGGTTCTTCCCATGATGTCGATATCGTCAGAATATGCCAGTAGTTGGGTGGACTTAAAGAGGATCGTATAGGCGGCTTTAAAGTCGATGAATAGATGGTGCAATTGTTGTCCTTATTCCAACAGTTTTTCCATCGTTTGCCGCATAGAGAAAATCTGATCTGTTGCTGATTTGCCTGGAGTGAAGCCTCTTTGGTATGGGCCAATGATGTTCTGGGCGTATGGGGCTATCCGGCCTAGCAAGATAGCGGAGAATATCTTATAGATGATACTCAGCAACGTAATACCTCTACAATTGCTGCACTGTGCGATATCTCCCTTTTTATATTTGAGCCAGATAATGCCTCGTTGCCAATCATCAGGCATCGATTTGCTGTCCCATACCTATAATTATTATGAACCACTTGGTGTAACTGGTCGCCTCCATATTTAACCAATTCGGCTGTAATTCCATCGGCTCCTGGCGTCTTATGATTTTTTAGCCGATGAATTGCACGGACTGCTTCTCCTATACTTGGTGGTGGCAGTATTTGTCCGTCGTCTTCAGTTGGCGGGACCTCCAACTCGCCGATGTTCTGGTTGTTCAGTAGCTGGTCAAAGTACTCAACCCATTGCACCAACATACCCATTCTGTCGGAAATCAGATTTCCCTCTTTGTCTCGGCAGGATGAGCATCGAGGTGTATAAGGCTTCATCCTGCTGACTTGTTGGTAAAACTTGCGCGCCTGGTGTGGTTGCTCACTGTACTTTTCTACTTCATAGACTTGTTGGTTGTCCCAGGCTTCCTTTTTCCGTGTGTGAAATCGCTTCTCCGTTCGACGGAGTTCGTGATAGGTCTCTGCGCGTGCCCGCGTTCTTTGAGAATGCAACATTACTCGGTATGCAACATTCTTCCGTTCCGTTGTTAACTTACATTCATCGTCAAACCAGCCGTTGCGACTTTTTTTGCGACCGGGGCAAGTATGTTTGTGGTCGTATCAATGATAACGTTCTTCAGGTGGTTGTGAAGATCATTTGTTGATGCTTCATCTCCAGGACCTCTGTTGACTACGGTTATTGCGGCATCCATTTCCCTCTTATAGGTGTCGCGGAGGGCTGTGTTATGGATAGCTTCAGTATTCACTCTCACCTGATTGTCAGAAGGGATTGTAGGGGGTGTCGTAATTCGAGCTCGGAGCATCATGCCAATGAGATAATGGTCTGAGTCTATATTAGTCCCCCTATATGTTCTGACATTCATCAAGGCTGAGAGGTGGCGGCATTCAATCAGCGCGTGGTCAATTTGATTGAAAGTGGTCCCGTCTGGAGAGGCGCACGTATATTTGTGAACCGAACTGAATGGCTTCGGAAATAATGCAAATTTCTCCCATTTGCTATGTCCTGAAATATTTATATATATATAAAACCACAAATAATCAATTTTAAATCCGATCAATTAGCGCGAGTTTAAACATCTTCAAAAAAGTGATGAAACGGTTTCAATCAATACACGAACTTGATTTGATTTCCATCTACAAAATTACTTTCCCCCTGAAAATTTACATAATTTGTAATCGCCCGAAAATTGTCACGTGCTTCCAGGAGAGTACACCCTTCGCTCCCATGCAAAGTACGCAGTTAGACATTTCATTACCTTGAGTTCCGCTCCTTCAACCCTGAGGAAATTGAATAGCTATTTGAAATTTACTACAAGGACCATTGCTTCTATTTGTTTTTCATTGTACATTGTAATACGAAATTCGCAGCAAATAAGGATTATAATTGATTCAAACTTTCTCGCGGAGATACCCTTGCTGGAGGCTCCGTAGTGTGGTTTTGGTTGGACGAATAGTTAAAAGCGCCTCTTGAAGGGCCAGCATGGTGCCTTTTTGGGTGTCCCCGCATAATAAAATGTTAAGTGAAGTCAAAATTTCAAATTTATTCTGCATTCAGGATATTAGAAAAACCCTTTTCCCATTTTGATTCAGTGACACAATAGCTAAAAAAATCATCCGGGCCGTCGCCAATCAATCAAAACGACCGACGAAGCTAATCAAGCTATCAGAACCCTTAGTTAACACCTTTCTCCAAGATAAAGCCGCAAGCGAATTACTGGAAATTCTGGTAAACAAAAAAGGGATGCAAAACTTTCATCAACTTTTGAATTCTTTTCCTTCTTTCGCTCCCGTTTGTTCTTTCGCATCAGTCCTTGCCGTGAGTCCGCTCGGAATGTAATCTCTAATACAGTCATAAACAATACAAGGATGGTGCTAGTAACATTAGTTGTTATTGCCCTTGCTGGAGGACTAGAACACCCTTAAACTTTCCAGTCGTTCACTTTCAAATGCCCAGAAATGCGGGGGACAGCCACGAACTGATAAACATCAGATTAGAGAAGTGGGACAAACAATTGAAGTAATCCTATTGCAGGTGTCGTGTTAGAGCCAACACCTTGCGACACGAGTATCTCCTGGCACTAGAGGGCTTGCGAATGAAGTGTTGTACTAAAAAACGAACCCCTAATACTAACAATTGATTAAGAGGGTGGAAGCGGGCAGGAGAATGGGAGGATAGGAGAAGCAACGTTTGGAGGAGCCTCCGATGTAACTCGTCCTCTTCCTGCTTCGTTTCAAACCTGATGTCTTCCATGACTACATATAAACTAGGACAGCCGTTGAAAACAACAGGTGCCAGATAGGTAGCAGTTGAACAGAAAGCGGCCGGAAAACGAAGAGACATGTCAAACTGCGAGAGATGCTCAAGTGAATGCAGTACGATGGGGAAAGATAAGTGCAAACGGGGAGAACCGGCGTTCTTTCTGACGTTCTCTTTCGTATTTTCCGTTTGTCGATTTGGGTGACTATGCAACAATGCTGTGTATAGAAGTTTGCTTAGTGTGATCCAACGAATAAATCAGGATATAAGGTTTAGTTTTGTGAGAATTATGCACGAATGAGACAAGAGAGCTCAGATTTGGCCGGATGTGCAATGGTTAAGGGTCAACATTGAGAGAGAAAGGGATCAGCCATGACGCGAGGTACATATAATAAGGGTTTTATTGCAATTTAAACATTGAGACTAGACAAATTGAAACTTTTTTTACCTTTCTTTAATGTATCCTTGAGCAGTTTTGGATTTGAATATATTTTTGTCATAATAGAAAAAAAAATGAAGAACACTTCCCTTTGTGGCTAAGCAATTTGTTATTATTTCATAAATACTGGACTTCGGGATCCAATTATGCCCTTCCTCAGTATGATCTTTAGGAAGAATATTTTGGGAACAAACTATCTTCTCGATCAGCGTGTACGTGGTTCACGAAACACTGATGGAGGGATAGTTGGCACCCATAATGTTTTTTGCGAGAAGGAAAGAATGTGAAGGAGAGTACATTGATGAAAGGGATAATTTGCTTCCGAAATATAGCATTTGTGAAAGATATCTAGAAAATTTTAGTCAAGAACGAAGGTTTTCTTTCCACCCGCTGAACACTGGCTAACAAGTTTTCCCTGAACTTTGAATGTTTGATGTTTTGCCAAAACAGATATTACCTGTAAATTATACTAGTATGCGTTTTCCGCGGCGATCAAAGGGTAGTATAGATTTCAGGTCTAAACGTGGATTGGTACACAGGTTGGAGCACGAGACCTGAGAAACGCCTGCTGAACCAACACCAAAAGGAGAAAGCTGAAGGCGAGTCTCCCTCGCTTAGCAATGAGATAAACTGTACTAACCAGTCCTGTAGGTTGGGGGTTGGGTAGGGCTAACAACATACACGGAAAACAACTTGTTAGAAAGCCTGAAAAAGAGCCTCGGACTGAATCGACTTTACAACGATGAACCCGGCAACAAAAAGGATTAAAGATTTGGACATTTTCTCATGGAACGTACGCTCCTTGCACAGAACGAATGTGGCCCAGCAGCGAGCCGATATCTTCTTCCTTGACGATCGTGGTGAGGGAGCCCAGTAAGGTGGATCCACCAGAAACCAGAGGCGACACCTGAAGCTAAGCGGTAATCAAAACCTCAAACCAAGGTGTGACTTCCGTGCCGAGGGCCGAAAGGTAACAGGAGCTAAAATGTGGCCGTGAAGCAGTCCCTTTTTGTAAGCGTTCCTGACGCCGGGCTCCAATCGCCGTCACCTGCTGAGGCTAAAGTCTTAACTACGGGTATGCATCTGTCTTCGGGCAGCCTCCGGGCAAACAGCTTTTGAGCAAAACAATGCCTCCGAGAAAAAAGCAAATCGCCTCCGGGCAAACCCCCTTCGGGGAAAACACAACCCCCAGGTTGTGCCGATGATTGTTTGGGGCATCTGCGGCTAAGAGCAAACTAAAGTTGCAGTGGTCTTCTGACCATCCCAGCTCTTCGACTCAGGACTTAGCTCCCAGATCCCAGCTTTTGTAAGGACTGCTTCCTTGCAAAGGATTACACTATGAGTCGGTAGGTGTATACCGTAAAATGTAACGGATAAACTTTAACGAAAGACAGTGCAACTCCTCCTTCCACATGATATGTGGAAAGGTGCGCGACTGACTCTGACGATGGTTTCCGAGTTACCATCGTTTGAAAAGTGCTTCGAGGTTTCCAGAAGAGGAGCGTAATGGTGTTGAGGTCCTGGAACAACTTGGAGGCCAGAGTAATCTCAACACCTCCACTTGGATGCTACTAGGTAGCAAAGCAGGAAGAACACTACATGTGTCGGCTCCTACAACCATCGAAGGGGACGTGCAGCCCACGGCATCTTCATCTGAACCGTAGATAAGTTGCCATATCTCTCAGATGAATTTGTGGCATTGTAAAGCCGCCACTGCACTTATCAGCTGTCGGATCAATAGCTGCAAGACGACGTTTATACACCTTATACAAGAACCATGGGCGATCGTGAGGAAATTAGGGGCTGAAACTTCCGACATGCTGACTTTTTGTATGCCAATGGAAGTGATAGATCTTGCCCCTGCATGGTGTTTTCAAAAGACCTCCAAGGTACTTTGGTTGTGTGATGGCGACAACACAACGATCAAATTAACCATGAAAAGCTATCAGATAAAGAGATCCTATGGTGCTCTCCTTATTTCCCTTATGACGTAGACGAAGTTCCTAGTGGAACATTCATCAGACCTAACCAACATGTCAAAAGTAAAGGCATGGGAATAATAGTAGAATGTGATGTTTACGCCGCCATTATGATGGCGGAATTCCAACATCAAGGCGAGAGGATCGAGATTACTGGAGTATCTGGGAGGAACCGAATTGCAGATGCAATTTGGGTAATGAAGTCAGTTTCTTCAACGTGGTCAGGCAAGAGGTCATCGACATCACGGCGGCTCTTGTCGGAGAGTGGAGAGTATCAACGATATCACGCCTTTGGATCAGAGGCGATTTGTGATGGGGCAAGTTAGTATGGGATCAATCCGCTGTTGGATTCTTCATATGGTAGAGTGGAGAAAGATTCACATATTGGTTGGACAGAAGTTCATTGAGGCAGGGTGTCTTAGGGGTTGCCCACAGGAGCAGTTCTCTCTCCTTTGTTATAACTGCTGGTAATGGACACCTTGTTATGGCTCCTGGGGAATACAAATGTCTTTGGACAAGCATTTGCAGACAATGCAGACATACTAATTATCGGCAGTTTTGTGGGCACAACGAACGCCGTCGGCGAGAGGCCGATGAATAAGTGATCTTCGGGGAACATAACCTCTATAGAGCAGTGTGTAGCGCGTTAGAATGTCCTGTCTGATAGTGTCCATGATAAAAACGAACAGGAACAGTGAAAGAATGCTTACTTGGTGCGCGCTGATGGAGAGTGGGGCATTTTTGACGCAGCTGCCATACTTTTTGCTTTTTGGGTGGCGGCGAAGTAGTTAAATCAGCGAATACATTTCTTTGGTACTAGATTTCATTACAATACTTACCAGTAATGCCAAAAGGGCGATGATTTTCATAATGTTCATCATATGCATCCAAACGGGGTGTGTTGGGTCAGCAGTGTCAACGCTCTTGATAAACCCGAATTGGTTGGCCATTATTCTAATAATCAAGCATGCATTTGAAAATCTTCCAGGTATGTTTTATTCTTAATAATGTTATTGAAGAACTCATTGAGGCAGAGAGCTGAATTCTTACTCTAATCTTTTCTGAGGTCGGATATTAAGGGTCTTTGACTTACTATCATCCCACCCAACGATCGATCCTTTAAGTTTAGTGGAGTTAGGCCGCAATCTGCCTGCAAATGACTCGCCTGTTCTTTGCTGTAAGAATAATCGCATGGCGGGTCGACTTGGCGGTGTTATTATATCGCAATATCAATCACGACCTTGCCTCCAATGTCTCAAGGCAGGTTTGCCCCATTCACGGTAGAATTTCCATAATGCATTCGAAATTGGGACATAATAGTCCGTATCCATCGCTGGACGTTTTCCTTATCTGGATTCATCCACGGCAATATTTCGAATGTATAAGCCAGTGAAGGGATGGCGAAAATATTTAGTGAACTTATTTTATTTTGTTCTTCCCCGGAAGATACGATTTCAGCACCACGCAACAAGAAATTCGGACAACAGAAAATCCTTCAGATCACCAATTAAAGCATTTCTCGGTATTTGTAAAAGTCTGCTTCGACTATAGTATGGATGTGGAGACCACCGATGCTATGTTCGGTATCAGTACTAGCATACAACTTGATTCATCTGAGTACATCAAGTGTTCCTTTTTTAGGGATTTGGGAGTCCTAAGTCCGCATCCACTTGATGCCGGACCGGACCAAATGGAGAGCAACGTAACGTAAATCCGTTGAATATAATTCGCACCCTGTCGTGCTTTGCGAATTATAAAAGGGATCGTGTAATATCTGCGAGACGCTTCGGTCACGCTGCTCCAAGGGCAGAGCTGAGACAGCGTCTGAAGATTTGCCTCAGCCCTGGTAAGAAACCGTAGTCGTCTTGGTTCCTCTTTTAATTTTACATCAAGTGTGTCAGCTCGCACTTAGTACGTAACCATGCCCTCTAGCATCGTTCAGTAGCCATGAAAGGTGGTTCAGCCCCATGCAGAACTAAAGAGAACTCAACGAATCGCCATGAAAAATGCCTCCCCTGCAGATGGGTTCTGAGGTGTTAGTACTCTCAGATAAATGCACTGGCAAGCTGATATACCATCATCATTTGGCAGCAATGCGATGCAAATGCTGAACATCGATTAGCTAGGTATGCGGGATGCTATCAAAAGTTTCAATGTGACCGATATGAGAACTAAAGAGATTTCTTTGGCTTCTAGTTGCCCATCCCACAACTACCTAGTCGATAGAAAGTTGCTTTTTTCAACCCTCGGATTCAATTCGCGAGCCCTTCTGCTCCTCGCTCAGAATGTTGTTGGCCTTGAAGTGCGCATTCACCCTTCGAATAATAATGGTCGTTACGAACATGTAGGCTGGTAAGCAAGTAATCGGTCGTGTGTTTTCGGGGTTCTGCACCGCATTCTTCTTAGGGATAAGGTAGGTAACCCCCGCAGTGAGGAAAGGTGGAAATTCTCAGGCCGACTAGCGATCTGGTTTATGCTTTTATGCCAACCGACCCTGTATGCTTGGGAACTTTTTTTACCAGAAATTCTGCATCTGGTCGCTCCATTTCTTCGAGCTGTTTATGCGTCGAACCTTCTGTTCGGTAAGAACCACAAAATTCATGCCCGGTGTAGTTGCATGGCGGATGCTTTCTGCGAAAGTCCTCAAACTCCACCCGAATACTGATTTTTTTCCATTACCGTTTGGACGCTCTGTTGAGATTCGTTGAGTGATCCGGAGTTTGGAGCGATTTTCGCCATGGGTAGTGATTGCATATAACAGAAAGTTTCTGCTTTAGTCTGTCCAGAATTTCAACCACGCGTGTTCCACTGGAAATGGCATAGTTCCGGTAAACCCTTTGCACTTAACTTTTCACCCGCCTGCTGGCATTTCCAGTGCTGATTTAAGTCAGAAAACGAATCTTCTGACCGTGTAATTTGACAGCCACAGTGGAACCACAATACACAAGTGATTTAGTTTTTGGAGCGACATATTAGCACACAGTCGAGTCACAATTTCATCACTGATTTAAGATAGAATTGTCAGAGTTACTGGTCTATGGAAAGGATCCCTTACCGAAAATTTCTCAGCGGAGGCTTCACCAAAACAGTGAAGAAGAATACTTCGCGAGTACTGAAACTGTTGCCTGCAGTGCGGCGTGGTGTTGTTGATACTGTCGACTCTGCCCCATCGACTTTTGTTCACCAACTTTCGCGACGACCTCAAACCGAAAGCACCTTCTGATAACGGCCTGAATTGTATCGCTGCAAGTAATAAGGCGATACTGGTCTACAACATGATGTTGCTGGGGAAATGTTCGACAAATTTTTGGTGCAACAAGGGGCGGTAAGATGTTGCATCTGCCTCCACCATTGTTTTTTCGTAGTAGGAGCTTATGATATGCAGGTTCATTTCCTCAGCCCACTTTACCTGTTGCCTACGCGACTCTGCTGAAGTGCTTGCCATAGATTGTAGCAAAACAGAACCACAGTTAGCGGTTTAGAGTGCCATCACCAAAGTAGACGACTCCGCCGGTTATCCGTACCAGAACATAAGTTCATCCTTCTCCTCATTTTATTGATTTTGTGTGAGTCCACACCCTTAGCTTTTCTTAAGTATTCTACTTAGAATTTTGCCTTTGAATGTCTCAATAGAATTCTTCACCACCTGTGTCTAAACCCATTTCTCACAGTCGTACATCAGTCGAGATTTTATTATTATTATTTTATAACCATGAATCTTATTTTTCCTGTGAGCGGCCATCATTATTCGCAGCTATGGTAAGCGAAATTATTATGAAAAATGTAAGGCTCCATTGTTAAATTTTGCCATATTTGGGATCATTTTGTTTGTACCATAAATTTTGTCTCTCTTAAGAACAAAGCTACGCTGATTTTTTGCGAAGCTTCAGTTTACTCGAAGAATATCTGTTTGCAACTGGGATTGAGTTCGGTGTGAGGTAACTGTCGTCATCCAATCGCAATATTTGCAAAGATTTGTAGATAAATTTTTCTCTGGTGTCGAAAGTCGACTTATGGATTAGGGATTCGAGGGCTAAGTTACGTTTAGTTTAATCTGTACCTCGTTTGCCAAGCATATTTACGTAGGATTCGGTTTCAGGCATCATTAATTCGATCTATAGTTCCAGTATTCCGATAGAACAACTTTTGTGAGGGTCTTGTTCAAAGCAACGCAAGTTAGCTGTTACAGGTAAGGTTATTTCCTTTTTATGTACAGAGTAAATTATGTTCTTCCGCCAATTGTCAGGTAATTCTTTATTTATCCAGATGTGGGTTGATGAAGTAGACTACCAAGATGTTTTTTTCTCGGAACCATATTCACTTTTGGCCGGGTAAGGCTACGGTATCCTTTTCAATTCTAGGAAGTTTGATAGGCATGCCATTGTTAAACATTTCCAGGTTCATCGGAGCTATATATTTTGCTGTCGCGTTTGCTGGATTGAACACTTATTTAAAGTATTCTATCCATCTTTTCTTGATATTCTCGCGATTACCAAAGCTTTCAATCTGATCGTCGTTACAGAGACTTGTCTTTGGATTGTAGCCTTATTCACAATATTTCACAATCACAGCAAATCTGACTCGTCTGTTTTTGCTTCTTATATCGTCATCAGGTTTTAGAATTTTGTCGTTATTGTATCTTCGCTTTTCTCCTCCAATTTGCTATGGGAATGAGCTGAAAATGAGGTTAAATCAATGAAGGGTTAGTTTATTCTTCATGAGCGTCTAACTCTGGCGGTAGCATCTCCTAGCGTTATTTTAATGGTAAGTTCGTTCTGGGATATTATATCCTGGTGGTTTCAAAAGAGTACCCACCGTGTCGACTTAACCCCGCGGTTTTCTTAAAACATGAATTAACTTTGTGACCACAATCAGAGCCCAGATAGCTCAGTGGTTAGAGGTTGTCATACGGAAGGTTGGGGTCTCGGGCGACCGCAATATTGTTCACATAGTTTCCTACAGGGTAATGTAATCCTGTAGCGTACCTTTATGTCTTGAATCAAGTGCTCTAACACACTTCAAGGTCCTGATCCAATATGGATTGTTGCGTGAACGATTATTATTATTATTACAATCAGAGCCCCGCTCTGATAAGCTCAACGTTATCAGTTTGTACGCTCAACATTCAGAATGGTGGATGTTAGACCTACCTAAAGCCTCTGCCGAATTAAGGAGTACGCATCCAAGATGTACAGCGGCACTCCACACTTGAAGGGTAAGGACTCTGTCCGCGATGTGGATGTAACCACAAACTTCATCGAATTCTAACTAGGGTGGCGGCCGCAAATAACCGGGCCGAGAACAGATGCCTTAGGATTTCTTCCCAGATATATCAACTGAGAGGGCAATTGATTCCTATGGTACCATATTCAATGAACGGACATCCTCAATACCAAAAAGTAAATTATTTTCCTTTGCTCAAGTCATTCTCGTAGAATCCGTTTGGTTTGGGATTATTCTCCTAGTTTAGTGAGAGTGTTTTGTTTTCGGGTTAACCCGCATCCTCCGGAATCATCTCGCATGTCGGTATATGTACGGTACTGTCCGTGCCCGCTTAGAAATTAAATTAGGTCGTAGTTAACTTCATTGTGCTATCATTTGATCCAATTTGAAACATCTCGGGTAATCTTGTCAGTCCAGCGTCTTTTAGGTGTATCCTCCCATTTTCAAGGTTTTGTGTGAAACAACACCTTATTAAAATCGAATTAATGTCTGCCTGCCAACAAAATTTGGTGAGAACATGTAGTTTATGTGTCTTCTTATATGTAGCGAGTGGTGCTATTCTGTGTTGAATTTGAAGCGGGGCTCCCATACATGCGAAAGAGGGGTATACATTTTTATTTTTCACAGAATATAGTCATGTAGGGTATCAAATGAAAGGGCTCGATTAGTAGTTTCCGAAACTGATCTTTTGCTGACATTAGGTGAAACATAGGATGTGTGCCTCAAAAAGTGATGCAGATCTTGTTTTCAAAACCTGTCCAACTGAAAAATCTGAAAAAATCATTGCCTATATACTTAGGCTTCAAAATACATTCCGTTCCGATATCTCCAAAAATAAAGTTATTAATAGTATATTACCATGTTTTTGAAATCTATCGGAAAACCTCCTTAATTCAAATTTGGCATCAGCACGAGCGATAACATCGGACGTAATTCCGAAAATGAAGTGCCTTCATTTCAATTATAATTAACAAAGTTAAGAAACTCAAAGTCTGGCATTTCAGGTAAACTTAATGCACACTAAGTCATATACGACGTCATTATCGTATAAAGTGAACTTATATGAACGGTGGATCAGTTTAGATACACACACGTCATGCGGTAATAGACAAAGCTTATTTATTTAGGATGAACACAGTATTTACACATATTCCTGATATGTATGGACATATGTGTACTTTTGAATTTTGGCAAGTTATGAAGGAATATTTTGTATTTTTAGCTATGTATGAATGGAAAACTGTGGATAGAGAGTTTCTCACATAAAATGAACACAAAACCTTTATACTCGAAGCGCGCAGCTTCCGGTATTCCGACTTGTTTTTTAATAATAATGGCCGCTGTTGCAACAATCCAAATGGATCAGGGCCTTAGAGTGTGTTGGAGCCCTTCATTCAAGATCGTAACGGTGCCCAGGATTACATTACCCTGTTGGAAACTATGTGGTCAGCATTGCGCTCACCTGTGACTATTTCCCTGATATAGCTCCGGTACTCATTCACAGCTGAGTCGACTGGTATTCAACGTCAAATCACGATTCAAATCCCAGTGGCACCAGTAAGATTTGAGCCGCGACCTTCCGTACAATAGCCTAGTACTCCAATAACTGAGTTATCTGAAAACACGGCATTTTTTGCCAGAAATAGCTGGCCGACGATAGGTACAGGGCTCGATTCGTTTGCCAAGATGCTGCTTCGTCTGATTTGTACGGTAAGTCCACCATGTTCGCAATGCACTTAATCGGCATGGGACTGCGATTTTCTGATATTTGCTTCTAGCTTCAATGCTGATGCCCAGACTGGAGCTGCATAAGGCAAGATGGAGGTTACACCTTCCGAGAAAAGAAGCCAACCTGCCTAGTGCCAGGCATTTATTCGGTAAAATTCAAGCCAACAATATTGCAACCGCGGAAGCCTTTGTTGCTATATTTTCAAGATGCGACTTGGATTTCAGTTTTTGGTCAGTCATTACTAGCCAAGATCTAATTTCAAAAATTGCCTTGTTTGTGGGAAAATCTCCGATGTCGTCTACGAAACCAATGAAGTCACTCCTTTGGCAGTCAAAATTTCGTTATTATTCACCAGAAAGGACCGCATGTGGAGGAATATAGCCTAAATTTTGGTACTTCTGCGGTACCGTCTTCTTCGTTCTTCGTTTGAAATAATATCAGGCATTTGCACCCCCGTGGTATGTCGCAGGCAAATATTGTCGAAGGAGTTTGAGTCACTTTCCATGATTACCTTGGTGTTAGTGTTGATACAACTGTATTTCCAGTACTTGTAGGAGACAATGTGGTTATCATTTCGCTCGCCCGTGCTTCATACCCTGATTTGATTCAGATATTCGACTGGTATCTGATATACAATCACAACACAAATCTCTGTGCCTTCCGTGAACATTTGAACCTCGACTTTCCGTATCGGTACTCTAGAGCCTTACCACTGAGTTACCAGGATTTTTGGGAAAAAGTCAAGATAAATTTGGGGATGTTCCCACATTCTCTTGAAGTCATTTCCGAAACCGTATGCTCTGTACTGTAAAACATACGAGTATAGTGTACACTAACAGAATGCAACAGATAGTGGAGCTTCCAATGTTATTGGTTAGAGATAGTGGATATTGGAAAGTGGACAGGTACTAGCTCCTATCCCGTTTGGTCTCTTTTTATAATAAGTGGGAAATATTATGGGAGAATTGTTAATCTCAATCATAAAAAACAGTCACTATCTTGTTGCATTTCCAAGGCCATGAAGTTCATAGTACCTCATATCTCTATCGAACCCAAATGTGCCGATACTACATTTGATCTTTTTAGGTTCCCCATATTATAGCTACCGTCGAATTCTCTGTAAGTACTACGCAGATTGGCTAGCGGCTCTTACTTTCATGAAAACCTGTTTGAAAATCGCAGCAAACTTATTCTTTCTTATATCCAGTAGATGAAACAACCTTTCTTTGAAACAGGGAGAGCATTGATTAAGGTACACTTTCGTAGCTTACTATTTTTGGTTGTTGTGCATAAAAATAATCCCTTGACCTGAAATATAAAGCACTTCACTCTTCAAAAAGGCTCGAAATCTTATTTATCGAGGCACATAAGACAGAATTTGATTTCATCCCAAATTTGCGCAGTTTTTATTCATAGTGTTAATTCCTTTTAGTGTCTATTGGAATAGAGCCTTTAAAGGACGAAAATTTCTAAAATTTGTTAATCTGTGTTTAATGTACACCACGATTAGAAGTACGACCGATCTGTACTTACAAAAGGTACGAGCTGACTATTCATTTTCGCTATTGTATTTGGAGTTAGCGGACTCGTTGATCGGTAATTAGTAAATAAGGAATCCTGGCTAATGCTCTGTTATTTACCTGGTGTCAGTACTGAGGATGTAATTGGACTCGAATATATTGAACTAGAATCTATAACTTTGATATTTAGGTAGTAATGCGTATGCAAGCAAGGAAGCATAGGTTCAAACAGGAGACAGACACCATAAGGCACCAGTTAATAGGTTTTGGTTCAAGGCTTCTTAAACGAGGAACCATGGTCCTGCAATGTTGCATACCAGCAAACCTTTTTCCTGTTCTGAACATTTCCTCTAGTTCGACTTCGTAATGTCGCCTCATTTCAGAGGTCTTCTATTCAATACTCTCCGACTACAATCCTTCATACCTGTATCGGTGCGAAAAAGTCACTAACATGAGGAGATGACTTGCTGCTTCCTGTATTGCAACAAGCGGGTCCTAGAGCGCATGCCTGCAGATTACTGATGCGCTCTATCCATTCAATTATGTGACGAAAGCGTGTACAATGAGGCTGAAGTCCAAAGCTTTCCCTAGCATCCACTCGCTTCCTGTCCTTTTGATAGTATTATATGCATGTATATAAATAGCAACAGGTACATGGTGTCGCGAGCTCTGTGGATACTATTGGGTCAGATTTAATGTTGGTCTTTGTATCGTGTCTTTGAGAGATTGGAAGCCTCAGTTTTTTTCTATAAATTGTCAGGATTGCCGTAATGGGAGAGATAACCAAAGGACATAGTTTTTAAGGAAGTTTGGATTGAGTTTGTTTTTGAATGATGAGGTATCTGAAATTTAATGTAATGGACATATAACTAACATCCGACAGTAGCCGGTGTAGTTGAAAAAGAAGCGTCTTGACAAAAAAATTGGGGGGCTCTCAAATGAAACAACAACAACACATGGGAGAACAACATCATAGTCCCTATTATTTACAACTTCGTCATTGATAAGGTCAGGGAGAAGTTAATTAGATAACTTCACTATTAACGTGATGAATGGACCTTGCTGAAGATGTTGGGGTACATATTTATATAACAACGCTTAACAGATGGAGACAAATTATATAGGAGGGCGTAGTCAAAATAATGCAGATGAAAAAAAGAGCTGAGTCGGAATAAGGTGCAATGATATATCGCCAAACATCTCAAAGAAAACTAGAGGCACTTTCAGCAAAAGGAGTATGACGAGGTTCTCATGGATGGGTTAAAGGACGGAGGCTTCAACGAGCTCAGAAAAACTATTGATTGAACTCTATGAAACTGGTTTAAAACAATTAAAGAATGTGAACGTATTATCAAAGGTTGTCAATGGTAAGAATGTTAGGACTAAAGAAAAAACCCACGATTTGGAATTCCCGCACTACCCCCAATGCAACTAATGTCAAAACTAATACTTGTTCTGAAAAATACTAACCGAGGCCTTTCGTTTGATACCCCACATGTCTATATTCTGTGAAAAAAATTACACTCCTCTTTTACATTAAGTTCAACTTAGAACAATGCAATTCGCTGCACACAGTTCTAGCCTTTTTACCAAATTTCATGACAATAGGTTTAGCCGTTTCTTAGAAAAGTGCGTGTGGCAGAATGGACCGACAGACCTAGGAGTCATGGTTAACCAAAAATTGAAATTCAAGCCCCACCTTGAGAATTTAGCAACAAAGGCTTCCGGGGTTGACGCATTGTTGGCAAGAATGTTACCAAGTGTATAATAGGTGTCGCTAGGCAAAGCCATGGGCTCCTTATTTCGAGACTCGTCAGCTCCAACTTGCTTTTTGCAGCTCCAGTCTGGGCATCGGCATTGAAGTTAGAAGCAAATGCGAGCGAAATCACAGCTCCATATCAATTGGCAGACATGGAGAATACGACAACTTGCGGAGAATGCGAAGCATGTTGTTTTTAACTGTCCGAGATGCGCTGCACATACAGCGGAGGTGGAGGCAGAAATTGACAACGAGCGCGGTTGTCACCTGAGAATATCGTGGACCACATGCTAGCCCCTGAAGCAGCTTGTAGGGCGTTGGAAAAATCGACTGTGGCGATCCACAATCTGCTGAGGAAACAGTAGTTTCAGCGGAAAGTAGCAAATATCGGCACGGGCTGAAGTTCGTAACTGATCCTGCGCCACTACGTAATACCAAAAAAGAGAGGGAGGTGGTTTTATTGTGTAAAATTTGCTTAAAAAGATACAAGCCAAAGAGAACTGGCGAAATACATGATATCATAAAGACAAATATGGCGAAATGAAGGGAATACGTCAAATGGTTTTGGCGGTTTCGGTAGTAAAACTACTTCGTCCGCTAGACGGGAAACACATATGCCATCTTGCATGAATAAAAAGTGCTAACGAACCAGTTGGGCCTGGCGGGAACAGTCAGTTTCAGAACTCTGTTGGTAATTGTACCGAATGTTAAACTTCTCGTTGATTCAGCACTTACGGTTCTTCTATTGCGCTTTGATAATGCTTTCGCGCTCGGAAGGGGGGGGGGGGCTCAACGTCTCGACTCTTTAGTTCTCCTAATAGCTCGGACTCCTGCAGTGGAAAAAATGTATTCTCGGGTAGTAGCATCGCACGCCTCATTCAGGCATTGAGGCAGCTGTTTCATTTTTTGTCAGTCACTGTAGTTCACACCACACTTCACTCCATGTTTTATATAGAAGCCAACATAGCGGTGATTGTAGTTGCAACACACCTCGCGGACCAAGAATTATATTCTTTTATCAGGCGTGGAATACGCTGGAGTGGAGGGGGGTTTAGTATGCAGCCTGTCGTACACATAAAACATGCAATGCCTAAAAAATGAGTACTGCTTAGTGGAGGACCACTTTAAGTGTGTTCTGTGGCTTCAGAGCTTAGCGGCAACGGACGACAAAGGATCAATATATCTGAAGGCTGATTTCGCAAATGAAGACCTGGACGCAGAGAAAGCCCGGGGAGATAAACGACAATCTCACGAAAGGTCCCACAGGAAACGGTGGATACCGCAGATATCTGTCAGCATACAGGGTACATAATGAGCATTGTTCTATTATGACGCAACTATACATCCCATATGTATGGGGGGGGGGGGAAGAATGCTGGGGAGAATGCAACGGAAACTTATCAAAAGCTTCAAGAGGCCTTTAGGGAGGGATGGCAGGGAGGGAGGCAGAACTTCGAATGGCATACATAATCTTGTTCCAAACCCAAAAAACCGCGCATGAGCAAGTCTCGCATCAAAACAATGCTGATTGTCTTCTTCGACGATAGAGGAATCGTCCATTTTGAGTTTGTACCGCAAGGACAAACTGCCAACGCAGCTTTTTACCTGAAGATGCTCAAGAGACTGAAACGATGGGTCGCACGCGTCAGGCCTAACATCAAAGACGTTTTCAAGCTCTACCACGACAATGCCCCTACTACATGGTCTTCGTCGTTACTAACTTCCTGACCCAGAACAAGACTTCCGTGGTGCCCCAGCCTCCTTACAGTTCTGATTGGGTCCCATGTGACTTTTTTTGTTTCCACGACTGAAAAAAGAGCTAAAGAGAAAGCACTAGAAGTCGGTGGAGAACATTCAAGTTGAAGTTACAAGGTTTCTGAGAGGCACTCCTGTCGAGGGGTTTCAGCGTCCTTTCCAGGCGTGGCAGAATGGTGTCCGAAGGTATGTCGATGCAGGAGGAGACTATTTTGAAGAATTTTAACCGTCTGTACCAATCGGGTGAATAAATCTATTTTTCCCGACAAATGCGCATTACTTTTATAAAGTACCCTGTACTTAAGTATCCCAGTTGTGATAATGTCAAGGAGGAACCTGACGGTGTCTTTTTCCATTGTTCTAGAATCATGGCGGAAAGGGATTGTCTGAGGGAGAAATTGGAAATAAGGATAGTACCGGAGGAGCTGATTGGCTAAAATACTTACTTGACAGGAAAATTGCAATCCATTAAATACTTAGTGGGGCGCATTCAATGAAGACTAACAGAGGCGGAAGAGTCGGGGAAGGTGCGGTTGCTAATCCAATTAATCGGTGAATGGAAAGGTAGTTAGTGGATGGTTTTAGTAAAAATTTTAGATGCTGGTATGAAAGAGGTTAGCAAACAGTCAGATAGACAGTGAACCAATTTGAAAAAGGCTTTGTCTTTCACAAAAAAAAAATGAGGAGAAAATGTTTTATTTTTTCATTTTTTTCAATTGGCTTGGAATAGCCTACCGAAGTTTAGATATAAGATATGTAAGATAGTTCAATTAAACTACAATAGATATAATTCTAATTTATTTTTTTATAAAACCAATATTATTGGGTACAAGTCGAAGATAAGAAACGAAGATAAAATTGTTGTGCTGATGGAGTATGTGACGACGGAAGAAAAAAATTAATAGTGATAATGAACTAGCAAAATACCCGGCTGTCGTTCGATAGTAGGAAAACCGTCTTGCTGACTGGGCGGCAAATATCTTGAACAGTTTGTCGCAGAATATTAACGAGCATCCGTCCGCCACCAGGAGTGCCCTTTTCTCCGTCGCAACTGAAGTTGTTGGCGACCATAGGAGCCACAAGATCCGACCGACCGTTGAAATTTTGAATAACTATAATAACAGTTAATACATTGTTTTATAGTTGTTCTTAGAGCAGAATGTATGCAATAAAGAAGAATATGTTAGTACTTTTCCGGGAATGTACATGAAATATGCAATGTCGTTACCAAACTACAGGCGGGCATGGAGATAATAGAAGATGCGCGAAAAGCAGAAGCAACCGCGTGCCCCGCTAACAACACCTTAAGCGCCGAACGGATCGCAGACAGCCCGTTGCAGACGAAATGAGGAAAAACGAAAGGAAGAAGGGCCATTTGAGGGAAACTTCACTGGGGCTCAAAAGAAGAAAGCGAAGAGTGGCAAGAGGTCATCAGAAAAACCTCTGCCTAAAATTAAGGCGGACACGTTGGGCGGAGCAAGAAAAG
The DNA here is from genome assembly GCF_905115235.1 of Hermetia illucens. NCBI lineage: Eukaryota > Metazoa > Arthropoda > Insecta > Diptera > Stratiomyidae > Hermetia > Hermetia illucens. Next base: position 59,079,117 of record NC_051853.1, on the reverse strand, counting down.
AAAATATGGGGAGACGAAAGGGGACTAGACCGCTAGCTCTGCTTATTAAGCCAACGGAAGGACAGACCTTTGCAGAAGTCCTTATAGCATCACGCCCATTTCATTCGGAAAACGAAGGCAGGTGGAGTCCTAGTCGAATTAAACCCGAGAACAACAGATAAAGGTACGTTCTGTGGAGCATTCAAGGGGCTGCGAGGAGAGAAAGCTTTGGCTTCTATCCTAAAACTCACGGGCTCTTTGGAAATCCGAGACCTTGACCACCTCATAGCAAAGAACGAGCTAGAGAACGCCATCAAGTGCGAATGTCTGGAGGCCACCAATTTCCGGATGGGTATCACCTTTATGAGTTTCCGAGGCGAAAACCTCGCTGTGGTGGAAGCAATACCCACGGAAGCTCCTTAACAGCGTAGGTAGCGTACGAACCCGGGCTGACCCAACCAAATGTAACAGATGTTTTGGTTATGGTCATGCAGGTCATAAAGGGACTACTTGCAAAGAAAATAGAGTTGCGTTCTATGCAGGGATCTTCGCGCGTATAATAAGAGTGTTGTGGACACTGCAGGCTCGAGGCAGTGTCCAGTTTACGGATTAAAATTGGAAAGAGCCAGGACGCGTTTAACACGATCCGCTTCCTACAAATAAATATGCGTCGGAGTGTAGTCGCTCACGAGGTGCTAGTGCAGTTCCCTGTGGAGATCAAAGCTGATCTAGTGCTGATCAGTGAACAGTACCGAAACAAGGACCCAGCTTGATGGCACGTCGACTTATCAGGTACTCCTGTCATCCACCTTTTTACCTTTTCAATGCCTATCTCACACCGAATGAGACTATGCCGGACTTTCGATGCAGGCTTGATGGTGTGGAAGGCGCTATCTTTTGCGCAGAAAAGCAGTTGCTGGTCGGAAGTGACTTGAACATTAGGGCACTTGAATCGGGCAGCAGAGGGAAACGAATTCTCGAAATGGCGGCGAGAACAGGATTTGTAATTTTAAACACCGGCCCAGACTGCGAGAGAAGGTTTCCCGATGAAACCTTCGCTCGTGTCATTGGTAGACGGTTGCGAGTTCCGGAAGACGTATCACAATCTCCGAGGATTGACACAACGCCTTAACGATCAGAAGGAGGCATGTACTAAAACAACAGAATCCAGATCAGTCAAAAGAAGACTCTGCAGCGGAATTAACAGGAGCAAAGTTCGCTGCGGGTAGTACCGAGTCGACAAGGTGAATGGGGGGGACCCGTGGATAATGGGTTACAAGGTGGTAACCAGAAAAATTGGGGCTCTGCGGAAACTCTATCCATTTAAGGCTGAGCAGATGGACTGCATTCCGGAATAGCTGAGTGGTTAGAGCACAAGGCTATCGTACGGAAGGTCGCGGTTCAAATCTCGCTGGTGGCAGTGGGATTTGTGTTGTGATTTGACTTTGGATACCAGTCGACTCAGCTGTGAATGAGCACCTGAGTCAAATCAGGGTAATAATCTCGGGCGAGCGCAATACTGACCACATTGCCTCCTACAGTGTACTGTAGTGTACCGTTACGGTCTTGAATGAAGTGCTTTAACACACTTCAAGACCCTGATCCAATATGGATTGTTGCGCCAACAATTATTATTATTAAATGGACTGAATTACAAACTGGTCCTGCAACAGCGGTTTGATGTACTGCTCGCCGCATTCAATGCTTGCCTGAAAGAGGGTATTTTCCCTTCTCTCTTTGGAAGGTGGGAAAGTGGCAAAGGGAAAGACAACACTGAGTTGTCGTTTTCATACCGCCCACTTTGCATGCTTGGCTCTCCCGAAAAGTTCTCGAAAAGCTTATTATGCTGACAGAGACTTATGCCCACGGCACTTCGGCTTTAGAGCAGGGAGATCTATAGTTGACGCTGTCTTGCAAGTCGAGGATGCCGTTCATCTAGTGAATGTACACAGCCGCCGAGCTCGATGGGTGATGTCCCTCGTAACGCTTGACGTGAGTAATGTCTTTAATTCCGTAAGATGGGAAGACATTTTAGGTACAGTGGACAATACTTTCAATGTGCCAAGCTATTACTTACGGATATTGACGGATTATCTGAAGAACTGCTCCTTGTTCTTTGAGACACTAGATGGTCAGAGGAGGATGGAGGTCACGTCGTCGACGGTAACGCAGGGATCCGGGACCGGACCTCTGGAACGTCTCCTATCATAGTTCCCTTACACTCTAAATGTCAGAAAAATCACGCCTCGTCGGTTAAGCAGATGATGTTTTAGCGCTTGTTGCAGGACGTATTGTCGAACAAGCACAAATCAGACCTGGCGTATTGACGCGACGGGCAAGTGGATGGATGACTGCTCATAATTTCAAGCTTGCACTAGAAAAAACCGAAACTGTCATCCTGACTAAAAAGAGAATTCCAGTCCTGCGTCCCATATCGATCGGCGATTCGATAAACGAATCAAAATCAATGGTTAAGTACCTTGGACTGGCTATTGATTAAAAATGAGCTTTTTCGAGCAAATCAAAGCAACAGCGGGCAAGGCTGCAGCTGGAGTTTCGGCCTTAAGTCGACTAATGGCAAATATTGGAGGTTCACGTCTAGCATACATCCTGATGAGTACATGGTAAGCGTTTTACGGGTGGTGTCTGCATAACGCACTGTTTCTGAATCCGCCGTGATGGTGATCGTGATAGTGTCCTTCTGGTTAAAGAAGGCTAGACAAGTGAAAGGGGGAAGAGCTAAGTGAGGTGGTGGTTTGCGAAGAACAGTAGCCTACACTAGGTGAGTGGCAAAATTACTACAGGCAGATTGACTGTATGGATGGTTGGCAACTTAAGCGTGTGGTTGAATCGGAAGCATGGTAAGATTGACTATTTCCTTACCCAGCTCCTAAGTGGACATGGAGGTTTTTAGTCATACCTGCACAAGATTGGAAAAGCACGATCTCCTGATTGAGGATGATGCTCATCATATCTTTTTTTCTTCTAGAAGGTGAGATAGGATTCGTCAACAACTCTATTTCAACACAGAAGATCTCTCTCCAGACAGACATAGTTAATTAATTTTCAATAAGATTTCATGGCAATATTTAACCCCTTTCCAAAGTTTCTTAGTTGATTGGAATCGATATTTTGAGTAACATCAACTTACAAACGGCTGTCAAACACTGATGCCTGTTTGATATAATATGAGTAACAACGAGGGAATTCTCATTAATTCTTTGTGTAATTTCATCCATCAAACAAGAAGATTGTCACGCTATCGTACACGCCAACTCTAATCCACATGCATTCAACACTAAAACCTTCAAAAAGCATCGACCAAAGGCGACTAAAAAATCCGCTACTCTTATATTTCCTCGTTTCGTAACTTTCCAATCTCCCGTTCCCACCCACTCGCACATTTCACGTTGGCTCATTCATTCCCAGCCCACAGGTGTCTTCCTTAACCGGATTACGTTCTCCATTCTGCATGTCGCATCCCTTGTTTGGTCGTTGTGTATCCTTTCTCGAAAGGAGAGGTGCTAGGGCGCAACAAGTAAGTACATGGGGTGGCACTACCTCGCTCTATGTCCCGTGTTGCTTCTCTGCCATATACACTATTGCGGATTCTACTATAGAGTGAGGGTAGGAAAGGATAGAAAGATAGATGGATGCAAGCAAGAAGCTGTATGGTACACAGTGGCGGCGGAGAAGCACACTATGTGTCTCTGATCCTGACTGCGGCTGGAGAGACCGTGATTTTGGTTCTCGTCCTGGCTTCATGCTGGCTCCTGGCTTCTGGCCGGTCGCTGGCTCCCCCTCCAACCGAGAATCATCCCGCAGGATAATTCCGGGAGAAGTCGAAATCGAATAGGGTGAATGCCACAGGATAGAATCAGTCAGTTGGTTAGTTGACGCGCACCAAAACGGTTCGTCAGTTCGCTCCACGTAGGCTGTTGGGAAATGTGGAGTTAACATCTGTTCCATACATGGACCATACTTTAATACATTCCTTATGTGTTATAGTTTTTCCTCGAAGTAGACTCCAGCAGAAGCTGAAATCTGCCGCTGGCCGAACTCATTGCGGAACTTTGAATTTGTGTAGAGTTGGTGATTGTAATGTATCGGGACTAGTTCAGTAACGAGTTGTGTGTTTAGTGATTGATTACTCCGGAAGACGTTGACCATAAGGTAATGATAATTATCCCTGCTTGTATTCTGAGCCACCGACTGACGGTCATTTATTCAATTTTTTTTTGTTTCATTTCCCTCCTCCCACGAAACCAAACTCAGTATAATTTACTTTGTATAATCTGCGAATTGCTTGTCGCTATTTGCTATGTTTGAATGGATCCTGTTCCTGTTTACGAAGTGGAAAGCAGTGAAGTTGTGATTAATTACTTAGTAAATTGGATTCATGTCCGCCCGGGTTGTTGCCGCTGTTGCCCAACACCTATTTCCACATACGGAAATGGAAAAGCGCCAAAGCATGAATTACAAAGTATTTTCAGTGAGATTGTTGCGAGGGCCCTGGGGGAGCGCTCGGGAGGGTGAGGATCAGATAAAAGTAATCATGATTAATCGACGTTTATACAGCTCCTCTGTTCGATGCAGTTCAAAGGTATTTGGTTTCTCGTTGACCCCCATCAACTGGCTATGAAGTGGTACTTAAAATCCAGATTCCGGCACGAAAATTGGAATACGTATCCGTAAAAGAGAATGCGGTCGGATAAGCCAGCTGATGGTGAATCCGATTTGGTTTGCATTGCGGTCGAGAGGAAATTTCTGTTGAAATTCACTTATATTTTACATATTCGTGAATGGACACATGTTGAGCTTGATGAACTCTGGTCATTTTGAAAGGGATTCAGTTGAAATCTTTTGAGTTTGTATATTGTGGCAAGGATTCTGGCTGGACACGAAGCCCTTTAAAGTTCAGAGTCGATTGGCTCTAATTCCAGGAATATAAGAAACTCTACTCGAGCTATTCCCTGTGTCCATTCTGAGAAAATTGAATTATATGGTAGATACGGTGTCAATTGCTTGGTATATTTTCCACTTTCTATTATAACTTTTCCAGATGGAGAAGGTATCCACTCCATTGTGGTGTTATGTACACCTGTTGACGTTAAACCTTCTTCGAGGAAATTGTGTTAATAAATCACGTTCTGCTTCACCACAGCTTCTATTTAAAATCCTACCAGGCTGTCCTTATTCCTTTCCATTTTCCAATGAAGTGGAAGCAAGCAGAAAATTTATATCTTTCATGCAAGTATTAGATGGATTTCGCGGAAATTTGTATGTCTTCCGGACTGATTTTTGAAAAGTACTCAGGAGATCCTTTTCAAAATAAATATGAGAAAACTTATAATAAGTTTCATTAAAAGTTAGAATATTGGAAAACTTATGAATCAGTTCCTGGAAGCTGTCTCTGGTTTCGTGTCTGGTTAAATCTTAAATAATTGGCTATGTTTTTTGGGTGAAAGAGCGAGAGCTATGTTTCTCAATAGTTCTGATCCAAGCAGTATTGTTTCAGTGAAAGATTCTCGAAATTTAAACTTTTTTTGAGAAGCTGATTCACCAGAAACCCAAATTATGACAGGTAACTTCTAACGAGAAGAAAATCTAACCAGAAACTTCCTTGAATTTTCGTGGGTTCGAGTCTGCCAATATTGTGAAACGTGATCCTGTATTCGGACATTTTTTCTTAAATGTTTACATGTTAAATTTTTTCCGCCGGTTCTAGTTCTTATTTTGGAAAGAAGTCCAGTTTCAACCCTCTATAAAAATATAATGAATTTATTCAAAGTTATTCCTCCAAACTAGAGGTTCCAGTGAACATTTTACAAAAGAGAAAATCCGAAGGCCTCAGAGGTTAGATTATAGTTCAAATTCTAGAAGTATGCTGACCAGGAAGTTGGTGTTTTCCTGGATAATCAGTGGTCAGAATATTTTCAATAATCTAAATCTTTTCGCTAAGGTCGTTCTTTTTTCGGGACCTGTCTCCCAAGGAAGGTGTTAAGGAACTTATGCTGTCAAAAAAGGCTCTGTACCCTCTTAAAGCTTGTATACAATAATGGATGTTTAACTAACTCCATTGCAACTCAAACTTGAGTTTTGATGGTGCGTGGGTTGAGGTGATTGAATGCCAACTACTCGGTTTCTTTGCACTGGGCTCGAAACCGGGTCGTCAAGTACGTTCACCTTTGTGCTGCCCCGAATATGTAGGCTTATCGCCAGTTGTAGAGTATTAAGTGTGATGATAATGAAACTGAATCATAGTCTCGTTGAAAATATGAGTGTAACACAGAGAATCCTACACTCCACAAAGGAATGAGTCGTAAACGACTCAGCTGGTGCTCAATATTCGTATAATCACTGTTTAGCTTTTAAATGTAGATTTGAGTAAGGATCACAAAAATATCTATAGACAAGGCTATCTTATGTTCGCTATTGAATATGACTGCTCGCCAGTTTTGTGTTGTTCGTGTTTGATAATTCAAACTGTGATAAAGAACCTGCCGAGTTCAATATCTTAGAGCAACCAAAACGTTAAAGCATCACTGAATGGATTGACGCCTCACATTTCTTCCAATGTTGATATTGATTATCTTTGTGGCAATTTCTCTGATAGAATTTCAAAGAAAAAGTTTCCGAAGGAGATGCCTTGTGATGACACCAGTAGACAGTCTAGTCTAGATTGCAATGCTGGCTAGGATTTACAGGTAGGCAAATTAAGAACTGTTCATCACGTGCATATTTATCCATTCAAGATAACTCTCAGAGCCGCTGAGCGAAGTTGGTGCCAGTTGTTTTCCTGACTTACGTCTTTAGCTAAGGCGATAGAATAAAGGTAACAGGAAGAATTTTGTTTTGATTTATTTAGTTCTAGCATTGAATTTGTTATTCTCAGTGCTCAAAGAAATACATTCAAACCTTTCCTTTTGAAGGATGCAAACCCAAGTACTGAGGAAGGCCAAAAGTAGTTGCAAAAAATATGTACATTTGTAACTAATAGTATTTAGAAATGGAAACGGTTTGATTTTTATTTTCGTCATAGAACTTTTGAAATACTCTAAATTCAGATTTTATTAATTCTTAGTGCTGCCCGGCAAGACCGCATATCCTGTAAATTCATATCCATGGTATAATGCCAAAGAATCAACTACGGATGGCACTTCTGTGCCCACTTGGGAGTTTGAATTTTAGGGAGCCTAGTTTTGTCTACAAGTGCTGTCCAACGAGGCAGAAGTGTACATAGGTTTCAGTATGGATATTACGAAACTGTTGTCTCCATAAACTACTTTTTCATTGTTCAGAAGTTTGGAGCGCTCCTTTTCATTGCGAATAATAGCGTAGTTCAGAAAGTTTACCTTCACGCCAGTTTTCGAACGTAATACGGCAAAAACATCCATTCCCCCAAATGGAATCACTTATTCAAAGGAGTGTATGATAAAGTAAGTGCGAAATTGACGTACCTTGGTATCTTCGCTTAAAAGTAGAAGGGTACTAACGGCTCAGCTCGTTGAATGGGATCAGGGTTTTGGAAGATTTGTGACATACAGGTATGAGTTAGAGGCTGACCGGTTTTTCGTTCAGATGACAGCATATCTTAGCAATGAATAAAGTCTGTGAAAGTCTTCAAAGTTTATTTATCTATATAGGGTAACTTGTCTAATTTTCCATGAAAGGAGAAGGCCTATTTCCTTTTGTGGAGTATAGAGTATCCACAATATCACAGATTTCAGTGGTAATACAAACATCCAAGACGGCCGAGATTCGATCCCAAAGTAACAAGATTGAGAGGCTGGCGTTCAACCATCACCACCGTCGTATCCGTCATCCAGCACAAGTTTGATTCTGTCTAATTCCACATTTTAAGTCCATTTCGACAGTGGGTATATTCCCCATCATCAGCAATTGATTTGGATTTTAGAGTTCGCTATTTTCTGATGGTAATTTATTTGCTTCGATTTGGTTTTCCAAGGCGGCTGTTTTCTTGTCGGTAGTATATTCTTTCCTTCCTGTAATCTTAATTGGCATGCAGTCTTCGTAAAGGTACATACCAATATCTTATTTGCATAATTATGGTCAGTATCTCCTTGCATAGTTGAAGTCGATTTCGGTTTCTCTACCGTTTTTCGACTTCCATGTGATCCTTCAGTTTTCCAGGAATACCTTTTTCTGTACATTTCAATATCCATTTTCTGGGTGATCCTGTATGGCTGACTATTGGGATCTATTGGAACCTACGAAGTTTTATGGTGATGCGTTCTTTGTAGGCTCGCCTCGTCCAACCTGAATTTATAAAGCGAGTAAACGTGGTACCACTACGATAAGACATCCGAGCAAAATGCAAAAACTCATCTAAGGATCAAGTTTCAACTAGATGGCTATTCAAAAAACGAGTTCCATTTTTAATCAGCGAAGCTTAAGCGCCACAAAATAATTTACCAAGGTGCCGTAGCAACAGGCATTCTCACTTTAGGTGAGAGGTATGCCCATACCGATGGGTCCGTTCAAGCTATTTAAGTAAAAATTAGACATCTAATTCAACACCGTGAAATCGACCATGCAATCATTCCTACTATAAAGCCTCACTAAAGACAAAGAAGAGTATTAAAACTTTGCTGTATAAGGCGGAGAAAATGTTTGGAATGAAAATAAGCTGCTCGGGGCAAATTGGTACAATAGTAGGCCTCCCGCAGGGCATTATCCACGCTGCAAATAATTGGCTCAAATAGGAAAGGTCCTTGAATGGTACAAGATGAGCTCACTATTGGCAGTTACTTAGAAAACATGAAAGAAAATTTCGGAGGGTCAGTCACATATAAACGGGAATATGTTTATCAAGCAAGATTTTGAAAGTTGGAAGAATCTGAATTTTTCCCAGAAATTCTGATTGGGTCTTCCTACGCCACTTTCGTATCCATTATCAATATTATTTCTATTCAGCCTATATTCGAGCAATGAGCGAGTAAGTGGTTCCTAATTCTGTTGCGCAACGGATTACTATAAAGTAAGAAGGAGTGAAATGACATTTATGGGTGTAAGTTGGGACTGAACCCCTCTTCAAATCTGCTTGTGCGCGTGGCTTATGCCACGAGAGATTTTCTGAAGGACAAGAAATGGTCAAAAATCACACTCATGATTCGCTTCCATAAAAATCCATCACAAACGAAAACATTCGTTCAGTTAGGGAGCTTTTGGAAGAAGATCAGCGCCTCACCGTCAAAGAAATTGCTTCTTCAGTAGGTCTAAGTCACGTCCCTTTTGGAAATTTGGAAGTGGTTGTTGGTCTGTTGTGTTGGGGACGGAGAAGGTTTCTCAGTCGCAGGATTCACCACTCCGCGTCTGAGTCGAAACAAGGGAGCAAAGAGTGGCGGCCAAGACATGAGGCTGGAAGTCAAAGGTTCAATCTTGATGAAAAGGTTGAACTCCCTGTGCGCAATTGGTAAACTACTGAGCCTTTAACTTTTTATGATGGTGGAGTCAGGAAACTTCCAAAAAGCGAGGAAAACTATGTTTGAGTACAAGGAAACTATGTAACAAAATAAAAAGAATGTTTTGTAATTATTTCGTACTCAGAAATATCATTAAAAAAAATTCCCGTGTATGTTCGACTGATTACAAAGCGTGTCAGTCTCCACATTCACAAAAGCATTTCGTGCAGCCACGAAAGGGGACGACAGTGATGAGACTGACTTCACATTCGCAGCACCTCATTCCGTGCCGACAATCTATCGAGCTTATCTTAAATTCTCTCCACTTAATAATCATATTCAGTGTCAACATCTACCGTGATCCTGCATGCTTAACTTATTGGAATCCATGAAGTTTCACCATGGTGGAGACTTCCCATTCATTCTATAGCCGCCTCACCCATCGCGACTTTGTGAAGCAAGTGAGGAAAAGGGAAAATCATCTGAAAGTTGAACTTACTTAGATTTAGCCGCTCTAGAAAGTCGCCTTTATGATGAGCAAATCTGCAGTCTGCAAAAATTATATATGAAAAATGGTACATCAGGGAACCATGCCAATAGGTGTATGAAGAAACTTAGGTATTATATAAACGCTCCATCGATTCTCCTCACTCTAAGCGAGGGATTTGCCGTATACACAGGGTCTTTCAGAAAAAGGCCAAAATTTGACATTTAATTCATGCCTTTGGATCCTATCATGAAATTTTCGAAGTTTTCAAAAAGGGTTTTTAATTTGAGGTTTGGTAAAATCACTCCGTTACAATTATGAACATTGCGAATGGCAACGCTACTAATTGATTTACTTAGAAAGGAGCCGTCCTAACCACTATTAGAAAGGCTCTGTAAAAACTCTATCTAACCCTTCGAAAGGCTAGCCTATTATTCTTAAGGTATCTGTAATGTCAGCAATATGACACCTTGTTTTCTACGGAAAATTAAGCTCCAAAAATGTATGGTTTCCCGAAAACTCACAAACAAGCGATCAGTGCTTGCGTTTTGTTAATATAATAATTTTCTGTTGAGGGCAGTAATAGACAAGCGGACATTCTATGTGGACCATGCAATAATTGATTGATTTTTCAGTAGTAGAGGAACATGCTTTCCTTGAAGATCAAATGGCGGCTTCAGGAGATACCACCAAATATTGTCGGGAAGTTTTAGAAAATTTGAAGCACCCTTCTAAGTTTAGAAGGGGGGGGGGCGACAATTGCATTGCTGGCCACGCCATGTATTACTATTAAAATGGACGACCAGGGGGTCGCCCAAAGTACACTTTTCGCAGATCAGTAGAAAAGGAGTGCTGCAACCTCGGGAAGTCTTAACCGGTTGAAAAGATGGACAGACGAACTCTCCAGATTATTATCCATTGATTTTGCTTTCTAATATGTAGCTCTAGTTTAAGTGTTGCATATTGACAGCCCATTGCATTTTTCATAGTTTTACTAGGGTCGCTTTAGATAGTTTGTTATACAGATGAAACCATCCAAAGTTGTACCGCCTGCATAGCCTCTGCTCTCCTTTACTGTCTCTAGGATTCGGTAAAAAATGCCCCTCCAAAATGTTGATTGTCTATCGTGATTAACCTAAGGACATTTATGTTTTATAATCAACTAGTAACGCAAGTTTTACAATTGTTTTATACATCCTTATCTTTTTATCTTATTTTTGATTCGTTTTGAGAATGAAGGGGGGTCCTAAGTCCGCATCAACTTAATGCAGGACCGGACCAATTGAGGAGCAACTTACTCCTTCTTTTCTGGTCCACGGACCCCTCGCAGGGCTTGCACCCAAACTTTTTTAAAAAAAGTCAAGCGACGGCGGCTTTACGGTTTCTTACCAGGGCAGAGGCAAATCGTCAGACGCTGCCTCACCTCTGCCCTGGGAGCAGCGTGACCGTAGCGGCTCGCAGATGGTCCGGTCCTGCATTAAGTTGATGCGGACTTAGGACCCCCCTTCATTCTCAAAACGAATATTTCAGCCCTGGCCAGCTTTGGTCAACAAGGCGTGATTTGCGCTCAATATAATTCGTAGGCATGTCGTGTTTTACGAATTATCATATATAAAGGAGCATTCAACATCTGCGAGCCGCTACGGTCACGCTGCTCCCAGGGCAGAGGTGAGGCAGCGTCTGACGATTTGCCTCTGCCCTGGTAAGAAACCGTAAAGCCGCCGTCGCTTGACTTTTTTTATTTTTGATTGTTCCTCCTTTCTCGGTTTTATTATTGGGAAAAGGTGGTTTGGAGGAGGTTTACGGTTGATTCTCATCGTTCTCCCTCTACTTCTACCAAAGTTCACTCCTAGAAGGGATCGATACCTTCAAGACGTAACTTCTAAAGTCAGGTTTCCAATGAATAATTTAGCTGGGTTATAATCTCTCATTTCGATACGTTGGCTTCCCTAACTTTCTTTGCTGCCGAAACTATGTGCGAAAACTTTCTAATCGGTCTGGTCCGCCATCCAGTAGATGCAAATTCAGGGTTTTCCAATTTCAAATAAAATTTGTTTTTAGTGCTAATTGGCAATCTTATCAATAGCGTAGAAGCCAGACCATTTTGTTGGGGCTTTTTCCAGTTTTTTTCTGAATCTATTTTGCAGTCTAACTTAGAACTTTGTAGTTGTCTCTGTAACTTCTGACGGTCGAACAAGTTTTGGGGGTATTAAAGAATCAGACATGATTCAAGAATAGATAGTTATTTTTTTTCCAATGCTACCATATGCTTTTTGAAGGCCGACCAAGGCCTAGTGCACATTTATTTTTTGCCTTGAGCTTTCGTCCAGCACTTGAAGCATTGACAACATCTAATCAATTGTCACTAGTCCACTTTTGTAGATACAAAAGATAACATCCTTGCGCCTGTACACCGGTATCAGATAATGCAATAGATTGCTGAGGAATTGTCCTCCTTTAATCATTATTGTAACTCAGCAAATGTAGTTCATCCTTAACGGGTGAAATAGCCAAAACCCGCACATTCGTTCAACCTTTCTGGTGGTCCTGTAAGCAGCGCTTTGATCCATTGTCTTAATTTCGAATGAAGGATTACGTCTACATTTGGGTTACATCTTGGTGCATTAATTAATACCAGAGGATATCCGGGAAAATTATGCTCCTATTACTGGTCATTCACCTCTTAGTTTGCTACACGATTGTGGAGAAGGAAAGCAAACAGTTTAGGAGGTTTATTGCATACTCTGCCATCCTTGACCCATATGCCCAGCAATTAGTCACTTATCCGAAGTCGCACGGGATTTATTTGGTAACCAACTGAAAGTTCGATTGGAGTGAATCGGTGTTGTTCCCTGGAAATGCAATTATCCAAACATCCTGGTTATTTGTAGTTGACTTCTTGTAGGAGTTTCGTGCTGTCCATGGCCTACTCTTTACTGATATGGACATTCGCTTAGCATAAAAAGGAACTTCCTCTTTAAGGTCAGATAGTGGGTCCAATTGTTAGTCCTTTCATGAGCACTTATTATCATTTTGGAGCACATCCGGTCGATAGTAGAGCCGTAAGTGACGTTACTCATGATGATGAGAGAAGCAGTGAGACCTTCAGAAAATTTTATTCGCTGACGAGTCTGATTTCGAGATGGAACTCTACTTTAAACTCATTCGTACAAGGCAACAAGACCAAATTGGAGAAAATTGACTGGGATCAACTAGAATATCATTAATGTTGCCCAGATCTATTTGGTCATTGAGAGAATCCTAATGGAGTCAGAGATTCAATAGTCAGGGCGAGGTTAAATTTTTGATACAGAATTGATAAGGCACCACACGGGTCATTTGCTATGGTGAAAGAGGAAGTGACCTAGGTTGTGAAAAATGTATTCCAGAACAGAGAAACTTTCCAAAAAAATAAAAGAAAATATTCTAAAATTATATCGCTTTTGGACATTTGAATAAAAATTTACCCGTATAGAAACGTTTCTAAGGGACAATAAAGGTGTTTCACTTTACTCCTATAGGGGTGGGCTTATAACCCCATTTGTTTCACTGCTTTCTTGATCTCTATGAAAGGAAATTTCCTTGTTACACATTCCGGAGAGTAAGACCAACTCGGTTCTTTCTCTTTGAATTGGTAATGAAACACAAAATTACAATGGATCAAATCTTTTGACGTTGAGTTGAACAAACTGTTTCAAATTTTGATGGGATCCTAAACTGACAAAAACCAGACGATACGAAGCGCTGGCATCATTACAGTTGTTTGCCTATTTTGGTTCAACTTATATTTGATTTTGAGTTCTAAACAGTTGATTTTTGCTGAAAAGCTTTTCCTCATCACTAGGATGTAATTCTTGTAGGGTTTGGTACTCTTTTCTGTCGTTTTTAGGTCTCTAGTAAACGGTTTTTCATGATGACCTTATAACTTTTACCCGTTTGTCAACATTTTTGCAATGGCCTTCCGGAGGCTTGCATCCTTTCCTGGAGACAGGCTTTCATCAATTTCCTGGCCTTAATTCAATGTTAAATGTGCTGTGCTGATATCAATGATATCAACTTCCGGTAGGGCTGAGTGCTTGCTTCTGGCATAAATGGACTTTCTTTGATGCAGTATGATTCCATTAGTTTATTTTTGTGTTGAAAAAGGCAGGAAGAAAGGAAGCATTTATAATTGGTTGAGTGCTCTTCCATCTGCCATTGTAGGCCCGCACTTTTTAATGCGGCTATTTGTTTTTAAATGGCTTCGTATTTGCCCAACATTGCTGTAATCATCTATTTTTGGAATCAGTAGAAGAAAAGTTGACTATGATGACAGAGGAGAAGTGATGAGTATGTATCCGTATGCAGGTTTTGTTCGTTGATATGAAACATGCTTGCACGCATTTAGTGTTTCTATGGATGGCTAGTGATATCTAGCTGAAAATGGGTTCTACTTCGTTTGAGGCCCTACCAATTTGTCATCAACGCACGAAGGGATTAGGACTGTCTTCCAAAGTGGACTCTCCTTCTCGTAATTTTGTTAATCGATTTGAAATTGCCGAGTTTTTGACACTTCTGGAAACCCGTTGAAATTTCTGTTGGCATTTAATGGAATACTTACTGACAATCATTCGTATAATACATACGACTTTATTTGAGATCTTTAATTCTATGGATTTTGATAAGAATCTTACACGTACTGACAACCCTCCGGAATTTTAATAAGGCTGCGGTTGTTGAAACGCTTATTTATTAGAATCGTATAGTCACCCTACACAGTCATTCAAATATCCAAAAGGCTTAGAACTTTTATTCCAAATGGATATTAGTTGATGGCACATGAAGCAATGGATGCTGCCAATACGAATGCTTTGGATTCAATGTGCCTTTCCTAATCAGCGTGGCTAAAAGATGATTAATACCAAAATATAATTTTGAAAAACATATGTTAGTAACACAACATTGCAGTTTTCGAAGTAGAAGAGTTCTCAGAACATGTATCCAGATCAGTAGCAGCTTACCTAAAATCGGGGGTTTGTTCTTTCCATTCCAAATAGAGGAGGTACCACTTCATAACATCCTGCCGGGACTTTATTCACGACGAACCATGTTTCATTATGGAGTACATTGAGGTGGTCTTTGTGTGGTAATCTGATTGTCCAGATAGGACAGGAGATGTAAAAGAGTCGGCGCACAGACTCAACAAAGCAAGTCTATACATGGAAACCAAACGGTTTTTTTTTTTGGAAGACAACTTTCAAACCACCATCAATAGTAGAAGAAGGTTGAAATCTTCCTCAAAATAAGATACATTTTCAATAATTTAAGATACATTTTCAATAACTTTATTTTTTTTTTATCACAGGGAACGTAACCCGGAACTTTTTCTAATAGGGTGAGAATTGAATTATTCATAAGGTCAGTTAGGGTCGTTGTAGAGAATGACTTTACCGAGTAACTAGAGTATTTTTCGGAAAATTGGTTCGAAAGAAGGAAGGTTTATTCGACAAATTGGAGGTTTAAACAGCCTTGCCATTTCCTAAAAAAAGACTTCGTGTTTAAGGTTTCATCGAAATCTTTCTCGAGACAGTTTTTTTTTTGCTGACTTAGCCTTCATGGTGTTTCATCGAGGTGTCGGCTGTATTTCCAAATAATATAATAAACCTTGACGTTATGCTCCGGTGCTTTGATTTTGTTGCCTGAATTGTTGACGCAAAAGTTGTCTTCTCGTTTCGTGGTCTTTTGCAATTAAGGTAGGTACCACGTTCAGCATGAGGAGGGTCTCGTTTTGTACCTTAGTAGCCGGCTTTGGGATTTTTTTTTGGTTTTAGGCGCTCTTGGAGCGGTTACCTACAGACGTAAGTTACATTGGCAACAGAGATGTTGACTTTGTTCCTTGCATCATCATTATCAACGGCGCCACAACTAGTATCCCGTCTAGGCCTGACTTAGTAAGGAACTCCCGACACCAATTCGATATCCCTAAAAGCTGTTTGTCGTCCTGGCCTACGCCATCGCTATATTTTAGGCAGCATCTGTTACGTCTTAAAGAGTTTCCGGGGTGGATCATCCTCATTCATGCGGATTACGTAACCAGCTCACCGCAATCTATTGAGGTGGATTTTATGCATCACCAGACGGTATATATAGGCTACGGAACCATCCACTCTCATGTAGGGGATCAAAAAAGCTTCAAAAGATTTTTCGTTCGAACTTAGCTAAGAACCCAACTTACCGAGGAATACATGAAGACCGTTAAGATATGGTGAGAGGTTTCGGGCGGAAAAGTTTGTGCAAGCTGAAATAAACTCTGTTGGCTACCAACAACCGTGCGCTGATTTAATCGTTGTAGTTGTGATCGGTTGTGATTTTCGACCTTAGATAGGAGAAGTTATCAACGGTCTCAAAGTTATTATCTCTTATCCTTATTGTTCTCATTTGACAAGTGCAATTTGATGCCATTGCTTCTTTGTTTTTTGGTGCTGACCATACCACTATGTACCTCGTCTTGTGCGGTCCAAAATCCTGCTTACTCAATTTGGATGAAGGTTTATTGTACATATGGAGTTGTTCACTATCGTCAGGATAGGCCAATAGGACTTGAAGGGGATGGTGCCTCTCCCTATTACATGAGCATCGCAGATCACCTTTTCCAGGTCCAGGTCGGGAACATGCATCTCGACTACTAACGGTATTCTTCTTTTGTCTAGAAGCATAATTTTTTCGTTTAGGGGCTTTCGAACTTAGTACAGATGTTGCGTATGGAGTAGAAGTAGGTTCAGCACGTGACCACTCGCTCCACACTGGCTCATTGTATTTGACATGCAGATATTACTGCTTGGATATCATCGGCATATCATACTAGATGAGTATCATTCCACATTTTTATGCTCAAAGTCTTATCGCATTGTTTCAACTATAACCTCATGGCCTTTCCGATAAATCTTTTTAAGATATCTAATGTGATATAACATAAGGTTGTTGAAGCTGTTATGGGTGACTATTATTGGAAACAAAACCACCAGTTTTGAATGATGGTTCCCATGTTGACCATGTCCTATGCATATGTTCTCAGAATTGACTTAGCGGGTATGAAAGGAACTATCGCTAGAAATTCGAGCAGTTTCGACCAATTACGACTTCGGCACTTTTCGAGTAGCTGACCAGTTACATTTACTCGTAAGTGAGAGGGCGTCTGTTGGATGGATAATTAGGGTCTCTCTTGCGTTTATTAAGCAAGGTTGGCTGTTGCTTTTACCGAGGAGCCGATTAGTTTGGATGTTTGGATGGCGTGGCATCTTTCGAAAGCAAAGGTGTTCACGCCCTCTGCAGCTGAAGAGTTAATGAAGCAATCAGTTGGGAAGGCCGGCGTAAGGACGTCACGATGGAACATTTCCGGCTTCTGAGTTTGAAATTATAGCGAAAATTTGTTTCTGAGTAGTCAGCACCATAAAATGTTTTGGCAGAGATTACAGGATTTTTGTTGGCAGTTCAAATAATGTCTGTAAAAAGGTTGAAAATGATGCAAATGTGATGCAGCGCATAACAGGTTGGGAAGTGGGTTAATTAAATAGAAATTATTTTTGCATTGCGTTTAGTGACGACTTTGACAAAGATCCGGCAATTTCGACACTTAGCCAAATGAACCGAATGACCTTTCGAACTTCTGTTTATAGATTTGAGTCCGCTTTTTGGCATCTTTGGGCACGTTGCGGATTTAAGTAAGGTTTTGTCCGATTGGTTGACACCCCTTTCATAAAGAACCTGTTTATTTCTGATCTGTTCGAAATAGAATTCCTAGAATCGATTCGATGTTAACTTGCTAATCGTTAGGAAGGGTGAAGTCAAAAGTAAAGAGTTAAAGGTTCAAAGCCTCTTGCGGCTTTTTAGTCTGACTCTTTTGAGTCGTCTACCACAAACTTCTTAGTGGTAAAGTAATCCTATTTGCCGCGAGAATGTTCGTTGACGTGCAGAATGGGTCGGTAGTTGGTGATTTCGATGTCCTGGGTACGTAACGAAGAGCAGGCAGGCAGTAGGCAGTAGGCTTATATAAGATGAAAATAATGGAAATCTCTTTCAAAGGTGCGAATATTACAATGGTATTCCGCGGAGAGCTAGTATGGAGTTTGATTTTTCTAATTACTTGAGGTGCTTCAAAGGTTCTCACTTGTGTTTCAGATGACAGAAAAGGGTCATCAGATCATTGATCAGATTCGTTTACGATATCATTAAAGCTCATTTTATGTTACTCCGCAGCACTTTTTGTATCTCTCATTCATTAGAAGTTTTAATAAAGACGCACTGTTGAGCGACTTTTAAGAACCCAAGCATAGGATATTCACATAAATAAATGTCAACCGATGACGGTTCACTACATTGAATATGCGAATGTGGATTCTACCCAGAACTAGCTGTTCAGCCTGAATTCGTCTTTGGTGCTCATTGACTGGTCTGTTGGGATTCTAATATTTTGACCAAGATTTTATAGACCCATTAAATAATGGTACTTACCCCCGCGAGGAGTTAATATATTGTTTGGTGATGGCTATGGGACTCCCACCTTCTGCAGAAGAAAAAGGTGTCGCAGGCAGCATCCAGCACATTCTTGCAGTTAATGTAGTCGGGTGACCGTTATTTTCTGTCGGCTGAGTAGTTGGGTTAGGTAACAATCAACCTGACCGGGCTTTCGACTGAATCACGGCCGCACATTTTTTATGAGATGCGTGGTTCATCTACTCCACGATTAGTTTTTGCAAGCTTGCTACCATGCGCAAAGAGCACCGGCTCTCTATTCACAAACGGTTTCCTCGCCTTTTCTGAGGTATATAAACCTCCCCTTGATATCATGGAGAGCGCTTGGAATAACCGACGGTAAGGAAACTCGCAGATCACTTCGTCTTTGCACTTGAGCTAGGCGCTTGCAATAAGGCAGTCAGCCCATATTTCGGAACCATAAGGAATGATGGACTGAACCGTACTTGTCAACAAACGGCACCTACTGGATGGTTTCGATATTGGACATCAACCGGCAAACCGCAAATATTCTAGACGCAATCTTGTATGTGGTGTTGCGAATCCACCCGTAGAACTTGATCTTCGTATCTCTACGATGCCGAGCTAATTCCCTGTCTGCTCCGACAACACTATACTTTCATCAATCTGAATACGGAGATCTGTGGAACCCTCTCCTTTGTCAGAACAACGACTTGGATTTTCTCCAGAGCTAGGGAGAATCTACGTTCAGCCATGCACCCTCTTACCCGCCGTATTGCCATTCCCAGTTTGTACCGAGCTTGCTTAACCGTGCGCACGGTAACCAGTGCTGCAACATCATGCGCATATCCGACTAGATACGATTCGTCAGGCATCTCGAGTCGTAGAAGCCTATTGTGTAAGGTGCTCCAAAAGGATAAATCCCTGTGTCGTCCCCGATGTGAAGTACAGTTTTCGCTGTCCTTCTCGAGCCTTTTAGAGTACGGTACGGTTCTTTAGTCCCTCAGTATCAGCAATAGGTAGCCTGAATTATGAAAACAATTTTCCCATGCCTCAAGGGTGTGGCATCACCACGCAGAGTTGAAGGCATTTCTTACGTCTAGAATTACAACGAACACCATGACAGCGTGTACCTCAGCCAGTTTCACCGCTTGGACCACTACCTCAATTGCTACAACTGTAGACCGTCCCGCTCTAAAAGCATATTGTCCTGTTGTCCCGCGTATTGTGTCAGCCAGTCTTGGCTTGATGAGCTTGTCAAGTAGCTTCCCGGTTGTGTTCAACATACTGAGCGGACGATATGTTGAAGATGCCGGCGGGGTCACCTTTGCTCTTGCTTATCAGCACAAGATCCACGACCTTCCAGTGGGGAGGAGAAATACACATTGTCAAACGTGCGTAGAAAGTGCTAAGTAGCACGTTCGGCTTGCATTAACCTACAAGTTTCAACACTTCGCTGGGAATACTATTCAGATCTGGTTGTTTTTTGTCCTTCATGAACGAGACCGCCACCTCTAGTTTCTTTACGGTGAAGATCGGGCATTTCTCAGTACTCGTTCTGTCATCAACAGCGTCAGCTTGGATGGGGCGAACAGGAAAAAGGGTCAACACGATTTCTTCCATCCTCGTTACTTTGATGGAGCAGGCTGATCGATGGGCATTGAGACTTTTGGTAACCAGCTTATTACCGAGGGTTCAATGCTTTGTTAACGTTGTTGATTAGGTCGTGCCGACAGCGTGGTTTTTGGCTGTTAATTTCGTGGTGGAGTTAATTTTTCACTCTATTATATTGAGCGGATCTAAGGTTCACTTCATCTTGGCCTTGTACGCGGAGCAATCCGCCGAAGTCGAAGGCTTATAATTTCAATTGCCCACCAACAAGTAACTTTTCAGGAAGCAGTCTCCTTTTGCGGGCCGATTATTGCAAGCTACGATGATAAACGTCATTCATGAGAGAGATGCAATAAATTTTCCTATGTGGATTTTGCCGATGTCCACTCAGTAGGTGTTTCCTGGATGGCAGAACATTAACAATTTGTCATTTGGAGGGAAATGTACTGAAGATCACTGGCCGTGAAATATTACAGTACCTTCCATCATTTTACATTTAGTGCTCCGTAGTAAGTCAAGTAAGTCATGGATAGTGCTTTTGCAAATAAGTGCTTTTGCAAATAGCAATAAGTCCTGCCTCAACGGCCCTCTCCACAACCCGCCTCGAGAATCTAGTTCGGACATGCCCTACGGTTAGAATTCTCCTCTTCCGTGTTTCAATTTCGTTTTCCAAAGCGGGCATAGATTCCTTCAGTGTGAGGTAAATGCTGAAGAAAGTGACTTCCTCACAATGAACCCAAACGAAGCCATCTCCTCGATCATGGGCCCGCACTCGCAAGTTAACCCTATCTCTCACTCAGATGGTAACAACGCCAAATATATCAGCATATCAAGATGGTGAGCTCCTCAATCGGTACTGTTCGCTGAGAAGCTCTTCTTTCTTGCACCATTTGTCCCATCAAGTGAGCAGTTACATTTCTATGCACATGACTCTTTTGAAGAACACAACATTTGACTGACTTGCCGATTCCAGTCCGCCGAATAGATTTAACATCCATCCCTGCCTTTTGGTTAGGGTTTGTTGCGGACTTTTCGGAGAATTTCCGCCTAAAAATTCTCTCTTCGATCGGCTTGATGAGAATGGCGTCCGGCTCTGCTTTGCCCCTTCTTTTTAAGATTTTGTGTTAAACAAAGCCTTATTAAAAAGGGTTTACTGTGTGCCTGTCTGAACGGCCGTATGTATGCTTGTCTGCCACACATTTTACCTCACAAGCGGTTACTCCTACTGATACGAAATGTGGTAGAAAGGTGCGACCTATGATCCCCATTGTATGCAGTGAGTAACATAGTTCCATTTAGAGTTTGAGGGTCGTCCCCACACATGGAAAATGGAGGTGGCAATTTTTTCGCTCCAAGTATAGTGATGTGGGATACCAAATGAAAGGTCTCGATTAGTATTTTCCGAAACGTTTTTTGATATTGGCTGCAGAGGGGAGTAGTATGGGGTTCTGAAATGAGTCAGTTACTTTAAGGAGCCGTTCTCAGAAGCTGTCCAACGCAAATATCTAAAAAAAATATGGTGGTCCACGCATATGGTATCTAGGTCTCAAAATACTCTCCATATCGATTTTAAGTAAAGCTAATAATAGCATTTTAATATATTCATTACAAGTATATTTTTTAGAAATTAACTGGTAGGTTTATCCAAAAATCATCAAGTTGCAGTAATAAAGGCTATGCTATGATACTATACTATAAGGAAGTCACTGCACTTTGTGACGTGTTTTTTCTTCAGCTCCTCTTTGCCTGTCTTCCAAGAGTTTTGCTGTTGCGCAATAAGAGCCCCATCTCCCTTATTCCATTTTTGACAACCCTAGAGATGTTTTGCTGGTAGCACCCTTCATTTTCCGTAGGACCACCGTGCACTCCTTGAGTATACTTTCTTTCTCTATACTTGTCTTTCGATGGAGTTCATTCTCTCCGGTGGGATGACATTCATTTCCGCCTGATTGTGCAGTTCGTCATCCTTTTTTTCAGGATATAGGGATGTCACGCACCCGGAGCTTTTCCATTTTCAACTCCTCCCCTTTTTCCGAACTCGAATTCAAAGGCATCTCTCCTTTCTGGCTAGCAGGACTGTTAGCTCCTAGGGTGCCACTCCCTTTCTAACTACCAGTCACCTTCATCGTAGGCCTTTCTACTTTCACAGTAGGTGACCATCGTAGTTTGGCGCTTCTGGTAAAGGGATTTATAGTAGAATCTTCCATTTTAGCTCCCACAAGTAGGCCTCTGTAGCATTAACCTGAAAGCCGTTTTCCCTATAAGTCACTCTCCTATATTAAGACAACAGGATGCCATAGATGTCAGGTCAACCTATTCCGAATAGCTTGCTTCCATGCCATGTCGGACATCATCATTATCGCCGCTCACGTTAGTTCACAACCAGGTTGACTGATGGTTATCCGGGCCTGCCAACTGGTAGGTGTGAGTCGACTTGGTTCGGAAACAACCCAGTAACTTCGCCTGTTAGGCCACGGTCCTAAACCTTTGAGGCAAAGGTATAAAATAATAATAATAGTTGGGGCTTCTAACTTTGAAATCGATTGACTAGAGTTCCAAAGATTACAAGATTTAGTAGCAATGCAGGAAGCCATGGATTTTCAACTCATTGGTTGCCAACTAGGGAAAGGATCTGAACAATATATAGGGCTCCTGCATGTATTGGAACTGAAATGATTTCCAATTTATTGTCGCATTGTTACAAAAAGTGGAATAATACATTCTCCTTCTACTTCATCAAAAACTGCAATTGATTCTCTAATCTCGTTTTCTCCAGATAAAATACTATATAATGTCTAGTCCAAACCGTATTCAAGTAACTTAAAAGGAAGCATTCCGTTCCTTCCTCTTCGACAGAAAACAGATTTCTCCTAGCAATAAATCAAATCCACCCCCTGTTCAACCTATTCTTGCCGTAATAGGACAATTACTGTAAAAATGATATCGTAATTACAATTTATTCACTGAACAAACTTTATCGTTATTTGAATTTGAAAATGACTCGTTCTTATCCCAATTACAAAATTGTCATAAGCGTTGTCGTTGGTTGCTTCCGTCATATGAAGTTCCTAAGTCCATAGCCAAAAGCCATTCATCTTAAAAGAGGACGAACCACAGACGAGGGAAGCCAACCAGAATAGGAAAAAATCGGATTCGAAAAATTCTCAAATCACTTGTGACTTCATTTCATCGATGACATTTCTTATCTTGGGGTTCTAAATTGGTTATCCGATAGCAAAGGTAAACCTATTTCTTTTCATTTTCTTCCACCCCTCTCCGAGTCGTTCATGAGTTGTGGAACTTCTGCCGCTTATTTGTTCGGCGCCCGTTTTATCGTTGGGAATGATTTCATCCTTGCACCTTGAAGATGGGGGAGGCAGTAGCAGCTATCAGTGGAGTGGAACTCTAGCAACCAACCCTCCATTTAACGAATTTCCTTTTGAATTTGCTTTGGACGAAATAGGAAGAAATGCCTCTTCGATTCACAGTTCAATTGTACGAGGTTATAATACAATCAGAGGGCGCTCAAATGATATTTTAAAGCCGGGAGCGCACATACACCCTTGTCTGTTTGCCAGATGAGGCAGCGTCCTTGTTGGCTTGTTGGAAGCATTCAAGGTTGTTAGCTCGCTGGATAGATGGTTTCCTGGCTTTTGTATCGTCAATAACAATAAAAGATTTTTGTGAAAAGTTGCTTTTGGTTTTCGCGAGGATAAGACAGATATGAATAACAGTTGCTGATTAAAGTATGATGATGGGTTGCGGATGGATGCCTCAGAAAACCTTGGATGACAAAAAATGACCGAAGAAGAGATATAATATAGCATTAGAATTGCTGGAAATGCAGCAGGATCACCGAAGAGGATTTCTAAAGTAACTGTGGCGAATAAGGAACACCGAGTTACATCATCAGTTAGATCAGCTCTAATGCTGCTCTAGCAAATGCTATGTATTCAGTCTTAGTTGAAGATATCGCTGTTGGCATTTTTCAAGGAATTATCGCAGCAGTGCTAGATTCTATACTCCAACCTTTTGAACCCAAGTGTTGTTACCATTCTATAATATATGCCAAAGGTTTCGCTAAGAACTTATTCTAGTTTTCTGACGTGATCATTCTTGCACTGAATTCTGGTATGCCGACACATATCTTCTTTGCCCATTTGTGACTTCTCACAGCAGTAGACTCAGCGCCAAGTATACATTTTGATTTTGAGCCTTGTTTCATACCCTTCATCTCTTCGTTCTCAAACAAAGAGGCTATCTCCTGCTTAACAGCACAGGTCCGTTAAGTTTTGCTTGCGCGTAGCGCTAGGTCAACACGATTCTCCAAGTAGTTTGATGCCTCTTCCGTTTCCTGAGTCTCCAGTGTGTCATTGAAAGGACTTACTTTTCCATTAATTCTACCGCATTGCATATCCCGTCGCAGACTTTTTTTGCCTCCTGCGCTGATTCCTTCTTTCTGTTATTCTCCGACTTACATTCGTTTTTCGCTTGTTTCGATTTCTCTCTCTCCCCTCCATGTCTCTGTTTCTTGTGAGTGATCTTTACCCTCGCTTTACTTACTTACTTTTAACCTATTCCCCAAAAGGAATCATCCTATTCTAGAGGTTGGATCGTGGTTCGAACATTCCTCCCACTAGCTAGATTAGGATACAGGATACGCTCGAATAGCCACAGTTTCTGGAAGTTCACAGCACCATGCTTCCACATGGAGCTAGGAACTTTACGCTGAAATATAAATGTGGAATTTCCACCTTCTATTATAAATACATAAGGAAGCCCCATTCAAGTAAACTTTCTAGGTTTATAGTTGAGGAAATAATTGTATCTCTTTCGAAATACACTCATTAACGGTATCACGACCAAAGCGGCCCAATTCTGAATTAAAGGGAGCCCTCGACCTTTTCTCGTAGACCTTAAGAGAAGGCACTCGTTTCTGAGTTTCTGAGTCTATTGTGCTTTTTGATTTCCATGACCCAAAAACAACTTCCTCATTCAGATCTTTTTCATTTCATCTTCCCGTCTTTTAGCTACTTCGTTTAGTAGTATAAACTTTATGCAACTTATCCTTAGGTTATCTATCGGAATAAATTTAAGAAGAGCCATGTATGGTTGCTACCACCACTTAGCGGGCCATAGCGAGTCAACGAGACCTACCTGTCATTTCGGTTTGCTGAAATGCCCTTCAACTCCCACAGAACTTTCCAAGATGCTGGCATTTCCCCTATACTGTTCTGTGTTGCGTGTTCTCGGGGCTGCTTACTCATCCTCCATCTTGGAGGAGTGAGTTCCCCTGTATGGCGTAAACAGCAATGCAATTGTTGTTTTTCCCTAATGTGTAACTTATCCATTGCCATTTCCGCCTTCAGACCAAATGGCTCACAGGTGCCAGGCCTGTTCTCATACAGTAACAGTCTTTAAAAATCCAGAGCTATTCGTCCATGGCCCATGATCCGGTGAGAGAGCAAACAGATGTCATTAGTGTATTCCAGATTTCATAGTCCATTGAACTCATTCTTGTCCTGCAAATAAGGCAGCTTGAATAACGTATTGGTGCCAGGATGAAGCTTTGACAGACTCCTCTTTGGACACAAAATTCCTCAGAGATTTCACCTTGATGCAGTACGTGGTATTTTCTGCCATCATATGTTGCTCTGATAAAAGCTATGAGTTACTTCTCTTGCATGGAGCACTGTAGATAAGGCCAAAGCCTTCTCGAAATCGATGAAGATCAGGTGAAACGAAGTTCTGAACTCGGTGTATTGTTACAAAATGATTCGAAGGGTATTGGTGTGATTTTTGCAGAAGGATCCAGAGAGGGACCTACCCTGCTCTAGGTCGATCAAGCATTCGAGAGGTTCCCTGAAGCGTTGCAAAAATATTATAGCTATTATCTTGGCAACTGCAGAGATTACGATAGTCCTTCATTTGTCGAACTCGAGTCAGGTGGCCTTCTTTGGAATCTAACGACTATACCCTTTTTTCACTCTTTGGGAAAGGTCTCGGATTCTCCGAATTTCCGTACAAATGGAAGTTGCAAATCTACTGTAATTGTAGGTGTAGTCAGTTCGTTGAATTTGACCCATTTTGATTATTCGGTTGCAGCATTGTATTTCACAGTAAACAATGACTTGGGATCGGTTTAACTGGCAATGCCTTTGGGTTCGAAGGTCGCCGAAAGGATATCTACTTTTCGTGTGCTATTACCTTTTCTTTAGGTATATATTTCAAGGTGTGGGACAACGAATCAATGCCTGACGACTGGCAATGAGGCATTATCTGTCCTATACACAAAAACGGAGATGTCCAGCAATTATAGAGGTATCACGCGATATTCTTTGCTATGTTGCTAGGTCGATAGCCCCATACGCTCAGAACATCATCGGCCCATACTAAAGAGGCGTCACTTCAGGCAAATCAGCAAATCAGCAGTAAATTTCTCCGGGGCAAGCGATAGAAAAATTATTAGAATATAGACATCAGTTGGCCCATCTTTTCATCAACTTTAAGGCCACCTATTGTGATATAGATAGGGTAAAACTTTACATGTGTGAGGCCAGATAAAAGCAGCAGGATCACCCTCGAGACCATTCAACATTAACAACGGTCTAAGACAAGGGGATGTTCTATCATGCGCCCTCTTTAACTTGGCCCTGAAGAAGTGATCCGTGATGTTGAAGTAAATGCAAGAAGTCCGATCATCTTTAAGTCCACCCAACTATTGGCCTATGTTGACGATATCGACACCATGGGGAGAACGACCCGAGACGTACAAACTGCCTTCATCCAGATTGGGCAAGCGCGCGAAATCTTGGGTTGCATATCAATGAAGGCAAAACGAAATATAGGGTGTCAACCTCAGCATCAAAAACCAATCAACCAACAATATCAAATCGCACTAGTCAAACGAGAAGAATAAAGATAATTTCTCCTATCTGGGGCTTAGGATGATGAAATCCGCGCACGGTTGTTGGCTGCCAAACGAGGGTATTCCAGGTTACAGAAACTGTTCCCCTTGAAAGGTTTCACTATAGAGTCAAAGCTCTTACTGTACAAGACAATGATCTTGCCATTCCTCATGTATTCCTCGGAGACTTGGGTTCGTAGCAAAAAAAAACATTGCAAAACCCTTGGCCGCGTTCGAGAGAAGAATAATCCGAAGAATTGGCCTCCTACATAAGGACGGACGATTTCGTAGTCTACATAACGACGAAATCGATGAGCGATACCATGACCGCCAGGAGGCATCTTTTAGGGATGTTTAATTGGTGGACCTCGGCCCAAAACCGGGATGTTTGGAGTTTTTATTAAGGCATGCCTAGACTGGATACTGTTTGTTGCGCCATTGATGATGATGATATATTTCATGGATGATCTGAAATGCTAACTTATGATCCTTTTTCTGAGCTCGACTTGAGTTTTTCCATTCGTTGGATTATTGCGAGGTTAGCGTCAGTTTTTTCAACAAAAACTGTCCGTTGTGTTGTCACACGTAGAGGTACGTTTGGCGGCTGGAATAAGTTAGGTAGAGATAAGAGCAAAGCGGCTAAAGGGTAATTTAAAGAAGTTTCGCAACCACTCGAAATCTTCTTTTTGAAGCGTTAAGGAATAATGTAGCCTCAGGTTTCATACTAAAGGTATGGGACAAGGCGAAGGTGGTTTTCTTTTCGGAAGCTGTGTAAAGATAATTCACTCTAGGCTTTTGAGGCCAAATTACCTGACATCTTTTGTGCTGATGATATGGGCGGTAGTCCTGGACGACTACATTAGAACCAATGTTCTAATACCTTCGAATTCAGGTTGGCTTGTATACCGGACACGAAATTCAATCGAAACTGTTCTGTATCAAGCGATACACGTATCACGATTATAAAACTTTTTACTATGAGGCAAAAGTTAAGCCAGTTGAGGGCTATTAGGCAACGAAGTATGGCTGTAAAGTACCTAACAGAGGTTAAATATTTGGTGTTCATTTCAGACCAAAAATTACTCTGGAAGATGTATGGCACCGAAATGTGTAAAGACGCCATTACAGCATTAGTGATGTTTAGATCCATGGCCGGGCGCTGCACCCTGAAATGCTTTCGTACGGGTTACAAAGAGATGACTTGGATAGACAAAATTATTGTTAGTACAGTAGTCAAGAAGCGATATACACGGGCACTCCATTCCAGCCATATACGCTTCAAATGGCTAGGGAAGGGGCTTAGTGAACTAAACACGCTTGGCCTGCACAATAAAATTTGCCTTTTGGGATGGAAGAAACGAGAAACCTAGCTTTTTGGACCAGAACTCCTTTTTGAAATTGGAAAGGGAGTCATCGCTGAGAGTCGACGAGGAGGAAGAACAATAGAGGAATGTATAAACCAAAACACACCCGGCATCGTTCCAATCCAACCTCTCCAAGACAAGTAGTTCGATGCCACGACTACCTCTCGAGTTCTACCCCCTGCTTCCAATGAAACTCACCAGTCACGAACTTTGAAGGAAATATATATTTTAAGTTGTGTTTAAGAATGACGCAAGTTCTTGGTTTTTCACAAGGGGTGTTCCAAATTGCCTGCATACTTCTTCTTTATAGACCACAAATCTGTCCCTGGTACACCAAGGCTTCTTGAGCCGCCACTATTCCAATCTTGTCCTGAGGGATTGCCCTTACAATCATTGAAGAAGCAGCTAATGCAATGCACGATCGTTAGGAGTTTGCTTTTGACCTCCACCTTGCTTCTGAAGACTCTGCATAACCGCGTATGTAGATCATTATTTTGAGCAATTAGGATGGCTATAAGTTCTTCCGTATTTAGCGCTGCGGCCTTAGGAAGGTACATTGTCACCATTTGGGCGTTGATATATTATCACAAATGTCGACAGTTCTGTTCCCTTCCAGTCTGTGGTCGGAATCCCGCTTTTTTGTTATTGTTTTTTTTTTATGGTTCCTTTTACTTTACTCACATGACTCCCACTAGTATGGGGGCTAGCCCCTCGTAGCACGAAAAGGTCAAGCTTATTCAGTGAGATGACTAGGTACCAGTGAGACTCCGTGTGGTGAGTTTCCTCCGACTGCAAACTATGCAATGGACACGGTCCGCATAACAACCTGGATTGGGGGAAGTGTTTTTCGGCTCCTCAGTCGCTTCACACTTCCAAACACTTTCTACTAATGATCTCTTGGCTTTAAGATGTTTGCGTGTATTTTCGCGGTCTGAAAAATCTGCTGCTTTCCAGTTGATCCCCGTCTATCACTGAAGGTTCCGCTTCGTTTCGGCTGATTTCTTTGGATATTGCTATGCCAAGTGAAGTGTCATTCATATCTGACTTACCTAATCCATCCTTATTTATTATAATTATAATAATCAGATTGAAGTATTAATTAACTCTCACTAATCGGAGGAGAATTTCCTAAAGGGCTGTTACCAAATCCAACTGTTGGTCAGATAACAATTAAGTCTCGCGTGGGTTGTCATTGAGAAGCACTTATATATACCTGGGGTACACACTCGTCAAACATTCAGTAAAAATAGAATTTGACGTAAGTAAAGTTTCTGTATTCCACAGAAAATGGTTCTGATTCATGTTTCAAGATTAGGGACCTTCCCCGTAGAGCCGCTAACTCACACTCACTTCAAGAGTCATCAGACGGTAAGAGATCATTCAATAGATTTGAGGACATTCAGTGGACATAAATTCCCAGTAATGAACTTGTTATCTCGTACATACATACAACTCTTCCAATTAAAGTTTAAAATTAGGCACAGTTGCTGGACTTATCTAAATCAGGTTTTTGTTAGCTCAATGACTTTTTTCTCCATTGTACATCAACAAAATGTAGATATTTTGCAATCTACTCTACTCCCAGAATCTCAAAACTCATTCGAAGGGTCGGCCTGTTCTACGTATTCGTTGGGTGCTCCTTCACCTGGTTGGCAGAGCGACGGGAGTGGAAGTTCGGGTGGGGGTTGATAGTACATTCATTTCGTAGAGGCACCAGTTATGACTAGCTGCCGGGTGGGTGTCGTTAATGTAATTTATATGAGAAAAATTGGGTCGCTTGATATAAAATTGAGTTATAAAGATGTTTATGCAATTTATAAAACTTTCCATTCGTTCAGTTCGCATCGTTTTACTTCCACAGGAGCGCTCACTGTGTCCCTATCCCTTATTCACCTTTCGTTACACAAGATTGCATCACGATAGATGGTTGGCAGGGAATCTTTAGTTTAGTCCTTGTCAAGGTGTTCGTTCCGTAACGATAGGAAAACTCACGAGTCAAGACGTTCCATAATCTTTTCGTTTTCTATCCATCTAGGTCCTGGTGGATATAATTTGTTTTTTATTTGGCGCTTGTAGGGTCGTTGTAATGATGTTTATTCCACTTTGCGCGGTTCTTGGAAATATGATATAGTCGGCAGAGTAATTATTGTATTTTGGGATCTTTTCCTTGACTTGGGAGTAAATAATTTGTACGTAAGCTAATTTATATTTTTTGGAAAAAATTGGTATCCTTGAGAATTTAATTATTTCCGCGGTCTAGTGACCAAATGTTTTCTTTTCTATTAATCTTATTTCCACTGGGCGCACGAATTTTGACAATGTTTCTTGGTAAATTAATTCAGAAGGACATCAAAATATTAATTTCGGTTGATGGAGAATGGGACTTTCCAATGACGTTAATTTCCTGGGAAGTATCCTGCATTATATAATAGTTATAATAGAATAATAGTTCTCTATTTCCGCGAAATGTACTAAACAAATTTTCAGAGATGTTTGAAATTCTATTCTTGCCTCCTTCAAAAAGGAACGTAACAGCTTTTTGAATCCGCAATTTTATCTGCAATCAGGCAAATGAAAGGCCTATTCACTATAATCCTTATAAAGGAAATGGTTGATTTGCTGAGATGAACAGACCAAAATTCTATTAAATATAAAGTGAAAGTCCATTGGGTGTATTATAGAAGTTCTGGTGAATTCCACCATTATCCTTCTACCCAGTATTTCAACTAAATCCTAGTTTTCCTCGATAAATCAGCATGCAAACACCAACCAACCTATTGAACTCCTTACACTTTACTCACTTTTGAGAAGGGGAAAACACGTCACATAGTAAAGTCCTGAATACAATAAACCGGGAATAACTAACTAGAGTTTACGTCGTTCTACGTTCGTCATTTTAAGTTAGAGTTGAGTTGATATGTATTTCCGATTACAGAGAAAGAGATTCCGAGAAGATAAGATAAATATAATATTTCTCATTTTCTTTCATTTCTAAGAAAATGTTACTTTGATGCCCTTTTTTGTTGGATATTTGATAGTCAGATGAAAGGCGCATTTCATTTCCATGTTTGAGGAAATGTTAAATATCGAAGATTCTGGGGAGACTTAGAGGAAACCTACTCCGAATCCTATGTTAGTCTTTTAATATATTGTTAGGGAAATATTACATGTGCTCATTGTCATTCATTTGATGAGGGTGAGGGTAAAGTTCAGTTCGACCCCATATGTCGTGAAATTAAACAGGCATTTACTTTCATTATTTTCAGCTACTAATCTATGAAGGATTCCTATTCGATTTAGTATGAGCCCGTGCTATTTAACTGAAATCTTTTCTAAATGTATACATCTACTAATGTAGCTGAGAGTAAGGCTGGGTAAACTTAGTCACGTGAGAGGTATTTATCAAGAGAAATAGATTAAAATTGCAGTCGCTACAACGCACAACTGGTGTTCCTTGTGATCGACGT
This sequence comes from Hermetia illucens, assembly GCF_905115235.1. Lineage (NCBI taxonomy): Eukaryota > Metazoa > Arthropoda > Insecta > Diptera > Stratiomyidae > Hermetia > Hermetia illucens. The sequence continues at coordinate 59,047,405 of NC_051853.1, read as the reverse complement.
ATCAACAAAAATCTCAAACCTAAAATTTACCGCAATGTCGTTCGTTCTGTCGCTCTCTATGGTTCTGACTGTTTGCCGGCTATAACAGACATTTAACGGCATCTTGCGGTAATGGAGACGAAGATGTTGCTTTGTACTAGTGGCGTGACACGTTTTAATCACATCCGAAATGAGGTGCTCAGAGGTGGCGGTGACGAAGACGGGGCGGCAACCCTGTTGGCCAAACCAAAACCAGGCGGTCGAGGAGAACCTCCATATTGGTGGCACCGGGAGATGCTGTACTCACTTTGGTTTGCCGGCGGTGATGCAGTAGGCGAATGCTCCAAAGGCCTAATTAGGGCGATGAGACCCGAGTCTGCACGGGGACTCATCAGAAGTGGTAATTGGCCACAAAAGCTTACCAGGGGTATGCTGGTACCATGGGAACCGGGATGGCTCCTGGACTCTCATACTTCGGGTGAACTCCTGTTGTATGTGAGTATAGCTCGGTTATTTGCGGTCGGCCCCCTAGTGGGAGTTTCGTGGGGGTTGTGGTTATGGTCAAGCGAGAAGAGACCTTCGGGCCTCGGCGTGGTGTTGCGTTTCAACACGGGTGCCGTACTCCTTAGTTCGGTAGAGATTTAAGTATATCTTGCATCCAGCAGTATAAATGCTGAGCTATGCATTTTGTATAGACTGGTATCGTTGTTGCTTGTCTCAGCGGGGCTCTGATTGTGGTCACAAAATCAATCCGTGTTTTAAGAAGACCGTGGGATTAAGTCACAAGACAGGTGCTCACGTAAACTCTCAAGGACTTAACATCCGAAATGAGGATATCCGTGATCGATATGGAGTTGTACGGATCGTGGAAAATCGATCAGGACGAACCGACCCCGCTTCTGAACGCGACAATGGCTGAAGAAAAAGGAGAAGATAAAAGTATACATATGTATATACAGTACTAGGCAAAAAAATCCGATCAGTAAGAAAATCTGATTTTTAGGAAAAAATATCCAGCTGATAAAAAAAGTAAATAAATGTTTAATTAGTATTTCTTTGCACCTCCTTTTTTCTTAATTACGGCTCTAATCCTCGCTGGTATTGATGAAATCAGATTCTGCAGAATATGCAAGTCAATTTCGTGACTCCACGTCCTTAAGAGGATTAAATCTGGCTCATGTTGGTTTTTTGGCTTCTGTGCAGCTATCTTTTCTATTGGGTTTAAATCCGTGCTGTTCCCGGGCCAAGTCAGCTGCTTTACTGAGTTTTCGGACTGAAACTTGCACACCTCCAAAGCAAAAAAGGTTAAATAATTGGAAAACCTTCAATATTTCTTAGAAAACAGCTGGAGAAAATTATAAAAAAATACTACTTATCATACAATATGGGACCTGTGGAAGGTCGCAGACTCGTCCTGAAAGATGACCCCACTTAAATACTGATATTGCCCTTCAATACAAAGTATCAGATGCTACTCCAAGCTCGTTTATAGGCTGCACCATTGACTGCTCCATCAATTAATGAAAGTCCTTTTATACCATAAAACAAAAAGCAGCCCCAGATCATCTTGTTCACCGGCTGGTGCACTGTAGTCTGAATTCACTCGCTCACCTGATCTTCTCCATACGTGGTGGATCCCATCCAACCCAAAAATATTAAATTGGCATTCAACGGAGAATATCACAGTTTGCCATTGTTTCAGGGTCCAATTTTCGTGGTCCATTGCCCATAAATAGCGTTGCTTCCGCATTCTTCCATTTAAAAAAGTGTTCCTTGCGGGACGGTGGCCATGAAATCTGCCTTCTCTGAGCCTCCGACCAACCTTTGATGCATCAATTTTTATCCCAATGGAATCCTTGAGCTCTTTTTTTAATGTTCGATGAACTTTTGAAGTGATCCCGCAGACAGAATCTCCGCATCAGTCTGTCTTCGGCTGATGTATTCTTTCTCGGCCTTCCAGAAGCCTGTTTCCGGGCAGTGCACCCAGTGGCCCGGAATTTCTTTAAAAAGTCAGCTCCAGAGGACTGATTAAAGCCCACAACGACCGGTATTTGTCGTGTGCTATATTTTTTATGAAATAAGGTAATTATTTCTCCTTGGTCGATATTACTCATTTTACGGGTTTTTGCTATTTTTTCAATTAAAGCACTTCAAAAACTTACCACTGCGAGAAACTACAATCTAACGGTACAAATACTTTCTTCACATTTGTATTTATACAACAAAAAAAAAACTGCTTGTCAATTGAAATTAAAATAACGGACTTACGCGAGATTAAGTAGGGCGCATTTAACTGATTGGATTTTTTTGCCCAGTACTGTATATATAAAGCACGTGTATTGAATATCGTTTGTTCAAAGTACAAATATATCTAACTGAATTAGGCACTACCCCAAACATATGCCTGTCTCGAGTAATTGATATATAAATGATTAAAAATCTAAAACGAAATGTTTTCCTGCGGTCCCCCGTTCATATGAACTCACTTTGTTGTGGTATTGACAAATTGATTGTTACGATGACTTCATACACATTTTAGAATGCTGGAAATTCCTATAAAATATAAAAGTTTCAAATTCTATAACTTTTTTAATAATAGTCAGATTGCCTTCAAAAATGTCCAGAATTATGTCCCACATTATCGTCTATGCTGACGTCAAATTGTACTCCTGGGGTGAACTTAACAGGGGAGCTTTCCAGTAAATTTCTAAAACATGGTAATATACTATTGCTAATTTTATTAGTGCAGATATCCGAATGGGATGTATTTTGAGGCCTAGATTTCGTTTAGATACACCACTGTGATTTTTTTTTTTCAAAATTTTTCGGTTGGATAGGTTCTGAGAACGAGACCTGTTACACTTTTTGGGGAGGAGCCCTCACTTCCTTAGCTTTCGCCCTAGATCAAATATAGGATCAGTTTCAAAAAGTAATAATTGTGGTTTTGTTTCACATAAAACCTTCATCATCATCATCAACGGCGCAACAACCGGTATCCGGTCTAGGCCTGCCTTAATAAGGAACCCCAGACATCCCGGTTTTGCGCCGAGGTCCACCGATTCGATATCCCTAAAAGCTGTCTGGTGTCCTGGCCTACGCCATCGCTCCATCTTCGGCAGGGTCTGCCTCGTCTTCTTTTTCTACCCTAGATATTGCCCTTATAGACTTTCCGGGTGGGGTCATCCTCATCCATACGGATTAAGTGACCCACCCACCGTAACCTATTGAGCCGGATTTTATCCACAACCGGACGGTCATGGTATCGCTCATAGATTTCGTCATTGTGTAGGCTACGGAATCGTCCATCCTCATGTAGGGGGCCAAAAATTCTTCGGAGGATTATTCTCCCGAACGCGGCCAAGAGTTTGCAATTTTTCTTGCTAAGAACCCAAGTCTCCGAGGAATACATGAGGACTGACAAGATCATAGTCTTGTACAGTAAGAGCTTTGACCCTATGGTGAGAGGTTCCGAGCGGAAGAGTTTTTGTAAGCCGAAAAAAGCTCTGTTGACAGACAACAACCGTGCGCGGATTTCATTATCGTAGCTGTTATCGGTTGTGATTTTCGACCCTAGATAGGAGAAATTGTCAACGGTCTCAAAGTTGTATTCTCCTATCCTTATTTTTCCTGTTTTACCAGTGCGGTTTGATGTTGTTCGTTGGTTCGTTAAAACCTTAAAAACGGAAATAACAACAGAAAAATGACATAAGATGTAATTAATTGGAAGGTGCGGTCACTGCACTAAGGCAGTTGGAGGCAAATGTTGAAGAAGCCAAAGCGCGAAAAGGGCTGCAGACAGCACGTTCCAAGAGAAAAATCGTTGTCGTTGAGGCTTTGCCGTTTGTTTCCTGGTTTGACCTTTAAAATGTTTTGCCTTCAAAAGTCTCGGCACGTCAATCGCGTCCTCCAATTCCTGACTTCGTCTACTCAATCCACTATTGATTGGTAAAAAAAAATCAGTTTTTAAAAATGTGTACTTTCCTACTTATGTTCACATTCCTGTTCGACCCTTTTTCCGTTTGACTTTCCACTGTCTAAACCACTAAACGCACGTTAGGTCCAGATCTACTTTGCCATTGTGTCGCTCGATCCATCTTGCTCTTTTTAAGGTTTTGTGTAAACACAAAACCTTATTAAAATCGGTTTACTGTCTGTCTGTCTGTCCGTCTGTCTGTCTGTCTGTCTGTCCGTCACACGCATTTTTCTTGGAGACGGTTATAGCAATTGGCACTGAATTTGGTAGAAAGGTGGGAACTGTGAACGCTCACGCATATAGTGAGTTACATCCGTTTACGTTGAATTTAAGGGGGAGTCCCCATACATGCAAAAGGGGAGTGAACATTTTTTTTTCATCAAATATAGTCATGTGGGGTATCAAATTAAAGGTCTCGGTTAGTACTTTTCGAAGCCGGTGTTAGTTTTGAAATTTGTTGAAAAAGGGGGGAGTGCGGGGGGTTGAAAGTGTTCATTTCTTTAACGAACCCATTCTCAGAAACTACCAAACCGAAAAATCTGAAAAAAACCAGGAGGCTGCCACTATATGATGCCTAGGCTCCGAAATACCCTCCATACCGATACCTGTTCAAATAAAGTTAATAAATGTATGATACATTAGTATAATTTTTAGTAATTGACAGGAAAACCCCCCTTAAGTTCACTCTAGAATCACGAAATTTTGCACCAATGTAGGCTACATAGAGTATAATCCTGCCAAATTTGGTGAAAATCACACTATTAATAACAAAGTTATACTAGGACAAAACTGTCGTTCTCTGCAAATTCAAGACTATAAATGTAAATATTACTTGAAAGTGGAAATTTTCACATAATATATGTATATTTTACGTGCTACATGCTAATGAGACAAATGCACACTCAAATCTCTTTATAAAGGAAATACACAAAACCTTTCATACCTGAAGCGCTGAGCTTCCGGTTTCCCGACTTGTTTTCAGACTCACTTCACCTCTCCTGCCATTAAATGATAATTTTCCTCCGTGCGAATTGTGGGAATATTCTCCCCTAACATACGCTCGTTCGAAAAGACTTTGCCCTTTTTTCATAAAAATATTCATAGAGATCATCCCTGCTATCATAGAAGCCGCTTTGTAGGATATTTTCCAATGGGTGCTTTGAGACGATATGCAGCTCCAAGCTTTTTTCTGCTTACTTTCTTCTCCAGTGCATCTGCCTACACTGTGGCTGCATATAGTAGGATCAAGCTGATTACTCATGAAATAAAGAGATGACGGTTCGGTTTTGGGCCATTTATATTTGGTGGCATGCTCGTGATCCATACTCCCGTGATATGCTTTCGTTGCTGCACAGTCCACCTACATACTAAAGTGAAGGCTGGGAATGTATGGTTTGAGTTCTAACTTATATTTTTATAGACGTTTACGTCTGTTCAGTAATAAGAGTGACTTCCGTCTTATCTTCTGCGAGCGATAAACCAGGGATCTCCAAACACTGCTAAATGCCATAAATAGGTACATTCCCATCAGTTTCGACCTTTTCAAAGCGATGTTAAACAACTTTCAGTCCAATACCATTTGCCAAACTAATAGTGCTCACAGCAGCGGGAAACCAAGCGCCAGTACTCCGCGATACATAATTGTTCACAAGAGTGAACCCCCTTTTGTTTGATATAATTTGGATCTTCCATCTGAATTGCAGCACAAAAATCTATTGGCTCAGAAGTCGGCAATGATATGCACCAGATACTTTCGGTAATCTGAAGTAATCTTTTACAGATTATCCGTTCTAATAACTTTTTGGTATTAGAAGGGTTGTAAGACGAAGGTTTAACCAAAAGATTGTTTGATTTGAGAATAAGCATTAGCTTCGTTTCCTCCATTGTGTCGGAAATGCTCCCTGCACTATCGAGAACTTTTTTGGCAATGCTATCTAAGCCAGGTGATTTATTTTCAGCTATTTATTGCAGTTCTAGTATTTCTTCCATACTTGTCATCAAACTTCGACCAGCTCCAACTTGATAAGTGGGAAGGTTAGCAGAAAAACGCTCTGTTACTATAATATTTCGTGTAGCAGACTAGGGGAGGAATCGATGAAGACCGTTTACTTTTGATTTTCGACACTAATGTTTTGCAGGTGCTTACTAATGGCACCAAGTTTTGTTAAGTCTTCTATTTGACTGTTAAAAGCCTTTTTCCCAGAAATAGTTGCACCTATGCCTGCTCAAATAACTTCATAAGGTCTATGGGGTGGCGATATCCGCTCAAAAAACTTCATAAGGTCTATGAACCAACCAATAAATAAATAATAAATAAATTTGAAGATGAAATGGATGTAAGTGAAGTTCTAACTAGATGAATTGAAATTTCTATCCGGCAACCTAAAGACGGCTATTTACCATTTCGGCTTCAAACTTCAATCTCTAACTAGAGTTCCATTTTCTTAAATCTTATCGTTTTATTGGCCCACATTGGATGCTATTTACTCAATTTACTTTTGGGAACCCGGTGCCTGCTGGACAACGTCAATGACGGCCCTTTTGCCGCATAACTAGGACAACAGCTTCGCATCGGACGGATTCAAAGGCAACGACTTCAGCAACGGAATATAGTTTATTACTCTTTTGGAACTTGGAATCGGAGCTCTTCGAGAACTTTTCAAAGAAGCTTCAGGATACGACATCAATATTCTGGCGATTCAAGAAACGCAATCGTTCGGATGCAAGGTTGACGACATATGTTCGCACACAGTATTCACAAGCGTGAAAGAATCGGGAAGCAGAGAATTTGGGTGGCATTTATAGTGGACAACAGATTCAAAGAAAGATCGTATCAAAACAACGTATGTTTAGTGAACTGCCACGCGTCGACGGAACAAAAAACACGACGCGGTCATGGACGAGTTCTACAATACCCTGGAACGAGTAGATGACGCACTGCCTTCTAATGACATAAAAGTAGTGTTAGGGGTTTTCAACGCCCAGGTTGGACACGGCCTCCATGAAGACACGAATGTCAAGGGCAGCGTCTTATTGTTTTCGCTAGCAGTAAAAACATGACGGTAAGCTCTGCCTGCTCCTCAAATCGCGAGGAGATGGTCGCACATTCAATAAAATTGACCATGTTCTTCTTGAAAAACGGGCTGCAACTAACAATACGAATATAAGGTCAATTCTGACCACATGTTAGTAAGGACGAAGTTTCAATGTAGGCTAACGGAAACATAGCACGTGAAGCAGGGTAGGCCTCAGAAATTCGACTTTGATAATTTTAGAGACAGGCGTATAATGGCCGCATGCCTTACAGAGCTATTCAACTACTTCAATAGCTAGCCGAATTCGACGTCGAAGAAACATGGTCAAACCTAAAAGGTAGAACAAAAATATCCGCAGAAAAGATAATACGCTTCCACACCAAATGCACCCGTAATGATTGGTTCGACGAGGAATATCGTGATGCAATCAATAAAAAGAACAAAGCTTACCGACGACCCACAAGGGAAAACAAGAAACTTATGACTAGCTTAGGTGACTAGCGAACTGGTCGGACAGGAAAAAAACAGCGAAAATACAACAATCAATGAATATTAAAACTTCACAATGACAAGAAAAATGTAAATGTATGAGCTGCATATGGCGCGGTGAAAAATTTCGTTCGGGCCGCAGACAAGCCTCTGTACGGGTGACCAAGGAAACATCCTGGGTAAGAAAGGATGGATGGAATATTTTAAGAGGCTGGTCAATCCAGTGGGAGCGCCAGCGAGAAGTGCAGCTTTGACGAAGCCGGAAGTTATAAACAATCCACCAGTCGAACCTCCTTCTAATGAAGAGATGAAAGCAGCGCCTGGGCGACCAAGAACTGAACAAGGCCCCGGGATTCGATGCTATACCAGCTGAACTATTACAGAGCGGAGGAAATTGCCTGGATAATCTCCGCCATAAGTTTATTTTAAAAATTTGGACAAATGAAAAATTTCCTGACGACTGGCGCAAGAGCGTAATTTGTCCTATACATAAAAAAGGAGACAAACTTACCTGTGACAATTACAGAGGCATTTCATTGTTGTGTACGTCCTACAAGATGCTGACGCAAATCATCCAAGCTAGGTTAGAGGCATATGCAGACGAATGCCAATGTGGCTTTCGAAAAGGACGATTCACGATGGACCAAATTTCCACGGTCAAACAACTATTGCAAAAGTGCTATGAATTTAATATCGACGTGCATTAGCTATTCGTCGACTTTCTTCAAGCGTATGACAGCATCAAACGCGCAGGCTTCGCCAACCAGAAAAATTGGTACGAATGACCGAACTGACGATGGCTAAGACTGAATCCCATATAAAGGTGTTTGACGAGCTGACGCGTCGAAACGAACTGCCGATTAAAGCAAGGAGATGGACTAACCTCATTCTTTTTAACCTAGCTCTTGAAAATATTATCGGAATCCAGGAGGTAGGTGCCGCGGGAGCAAATAGTGGGATTCGCTGACGACATGAACAACATGCCACGTCCTATTCCAGACCCCCAGCAAGTATTTCTACAACTAATTGTAGCAGTGCAAGGAGTCGGCTTAAAAAATAATGGAAAGAAAACAAAACGGCTGTAAAACTTGGATTATAACGCAGGCGTTAGAGAAGTCCATCGACACACTCGAACGTAAAGTATGTCGAATACTGGGACCGGTAAAAGATGGTGCTGACTGATGAATTAGATACAACCATGAGCTAACCTCTATGACGACCCAGCACCATCGGTGGCGGTAAAGCTTTGAAAATTGCAGTGGGCCGGTCATGTGGAACGGATGGACGACAAGTGAATACCTAACAGGGTATTCAAAGGCACACCTGAAGGACGCCGCCCTGTGGGAAAGCCCCGCAAAAATTGGGAGGGCTTGGTGGACGAGGCCAGTAAAAAGCTGCTGAAATTTTCCAACTGAAGAAGGCGCTCGAGAGATTGAGATGGATAGAGTCCTGGATGCCGAGGGCCGATTTGGCCTGTCATGGAATTGAACGAGAAGAAGAAGAAACAAAACTTATTGATCATGTCCTCCACTATCTAGAAGCGTTTCATTCTTTAATGGTTACTTTCGGTAGTATCCTTCGGAAAAATCAATCGCGGAGATTTCTACGTCTACAAATGTTTCATTTAATTTAATAGTCATTTTCAGGATTGATACTATAGTGTCGGGCGAGAACTTATTTTTCAGCCATCAGATCTAGTAGATACTCAACGTGAATATTGTTTACATGGTTATGTTTTTAGTACAGAAGTACAGACATTTGAATGTCTGTTAGAGGTTGTTCCTAGGGCTATCTGCCCTTAATGTTCCTAGGTGGTAACTGGTAGAATTGAATACCGAATTGAAGACTCTGTAAGTACTTCCCAGGAATCACTAAAAGTTAGTCTTATTGGAAATGGTGTGAACAATTGCCAAACTTTTAATGGGTGTGGCGCTCGAATTCTACTAATTTAAAATTAGGCCCACGTGCGGCGCTTTGATGAGCCTAAATCTAACGACTCTTTGTACAGCAAACTTAATTATCGCATTACCACGATAACAAAACGACAAAGATTCATTAATGTCTCTAGTTTTACTGCAACGTTATCGAGGATTCATCAGAAGTCCGTGATATAGTAACAATTTTGCTTTTTGTATTGAAAGAACTCCGTGAAAGCAGGAAGTTATGGAATGATTTCCTTTCCGTCTTTATGGAAATTTAAATCAACTACTCGTATAGAAGCAGACTCACGAAAAGTCCAATGAAATGAATGATGGTTCTTTACTGACACGTTGAATTTTTAGGAAGAAAGTTATGTTTAATTTCGCTCCAACGTTCAAGCTACTCCCATAAACACCAACCCATTTTCAAATCAGCAAAGATTTCTCCCGCAAATGCACATCGCCTGAATACCATTTCTCATGTTACAATTCACCGCAGTTCATCACCTTTAACAAAATTAAGTCAATATATCAACTCAACACTTCGCCACACTTAGCCGTAGCCGTCATGGCATCAGAAGAAATATGTCATTCCTTCATACCCCGTTCAACTGAAATTTCATTTATCTGGTATCTTTGTAAATATTTGCGCTCCACCATCATCCCTCGCTTGGCACATCTTCGTAAGCTAACCTGGAGGTGAAGTTACAGAGACAGATCTAATGGGTTCAACCCCATTCAATTTTCTCAACCTTTCGTGGACGAGCCTTCCAAGATGCATGGTCGCGGCTTTAGAGCAATTAAGTCTTCGAAATTGGAATTCGCGACATTGCCAGTCAGCCAATTCACCCCATTTCGGTAGTGGGAGTTGAAGGGCGGCAAGGAGGTGGCAAAGGGAGATTGTTGTGTACCCAAGAGGTTAGCGTATTAAGGTAAAGGAGTTGAGCTACTTTGGACTGAAACTATGAGAGTTCTAAGAAGTTTTTCATTGGGGGCGTTTCTTATATATTTAATGGTAATTCATTCTTATTTAATGGTTGGGGATGTTATATTGGAATTGTGTCTCAAATTCAAGCCTAAATAATTAGGTAAACCTGGTTTCGTATTTATACCTAGGTTAATTCTATTTGGAAAGAGACTAAGTTTCGGATGAGGTATATTTTGCATGGGCACTTTTGAGAAAGGTTCTATAACTTCTCGGATACTATCCATGTTCCTGATTGCCAAGCCAATAAGTATTAGGAAAGTTCTAGTATCTTTTTATGTTCTGTATTCAAGTCTTGTTTACTGGGATGCACTCCAGACAGTATGTGTTATTTCAGGCAATTTTTATTTGGTTAATTAAAGCTCTTTCGATTGGGATCAAAAATCGTATTATTTTCTTCCTACTTTGTTCTAATCTTTTTCCGAGGTTGCTTAAAATGGAATCCTTATGTGCCTTCCTTTTTGTTAAATCCCTTAAATATCTTATGGAGTTGATGTTACCACGAGTATTTATTGGTAGTTTATTAGTTTCTACAATGGTATGAGGATACTCGGGATCAAGGATGTATTGTTTCAGTGGATTCGCAGCTTGAAAGACATCATCTTCCATCATCTGTAGACAAAGCTCTTGCTTTACCTTAAAGCTGCATTTTACAGTTTTAGGCCATGAGTAGGAGATTCTCTTTTCAAAATTTTCGATGGTCCTTCACTTGCGAGATGTTTAAATTAAAGATATTTGCGATTTCTTCAAGATTTTCGACAGGTAATATTACAAATATGCCAATCACCTTTGGAGAGCTATGTCCGGTCGATGGTCAGCTTCTTTGAAACACGAGATCCTATAGGACTTTCGAGAGACTTAATCGATCAGTTTGATCTTACGCTATCGAATAGTTCAAGGGTAGCCACCAAACTAGGTTTCTGCAGTTTTTTGCAAGGCGACTGTGATAACATACATATATCACTTCGTGCTAATCGTTTCGGATGTGCCTTTATTACTTTTCAACTCTTCCGCAAACTATAGTTTCGGAAGGACCCATTCGTCGTTACTCGGGTTCGAATCGCAGTCGTCATGGATGGGCTTTGTTCGTCCTTGTACTTGTCTCCGCTGCTATAAACTTGTCACTTGAACAGCATTCTGTGTGATGATAGTGAAACTGAAGCACAGTCTCATTAAAAAAAAATATGGGGAAAAATTAACAATAAGAACTAATAGACTGAGTGGATGCGACCTATCCATTGCCATTGCAATTAATCCATGGGCTATTTCGCACCTCAATGCAATTATTTGGCGTCAGGCGTCAGGCGCTCTTACACATAGTCACGCAATTTTCGAGAGACAAAAATGTAATTTAACCTGATTTGTAGCGAGACGCCAGCATCAGTAGATTGAAGAATATAACAAAAGATGAATTTGGTACTGAAGATTTGAACATAAATGATACTTTATGAAGTTGTTCTACAAAAAATATTATACAAGGTTACAAAAATAGGTCATTTTTGGGCCACGGACTCTTCGTTTTGACCATAGCACCCAAGTATACAGAAAGAAAGACTAACGGCTTCGTCCAGTAACGTGGGAGTAAGTTCTTCTACATTTGGTCCCAGGTCAGATTGGATTATCTTGGCTATTACCATTGGATACTACTTATTGTGCAAGACACCTCTCCAATCCTATTCTGGTTAGAACCTCCTTGGTGATTTTGTTACTCACGTTGTTAAATGCTCCCTCTAAATCCAGCAGGGCAGCTAAGGCATGTTTCTTGTAATATAACGACTGCTCACCCATGCTAATTATCGATAACTTTATTCATTGAATTTTAAACGTCTTTTGAGTCTTGTTCTCTGGCGGGTGACACATACGATACGCTTCGTATAGCTTTGGACACCATCGTGACTACTTGCGAATTGCACGGGGTGAGAATGAAAATGGATCTACTAAGGTTTCATCCTTAGGATTAGGGTATACACCTTTTTAAGGTTTTGTGTAAAATAAAACCTTATTAAAATTCGTTTACTGTCTGTCTGTCTGTCCTTCACACGCATTTTTCTCGGAGACTGTAGCGGCGATTGATACCAAATTTGGTGGAAAGGTTTGGGGGTTTGGTGAACGCTCATGCATACATTAAGTTACATCTTGCTATGACGAATTTAAGGGGGGTGTAATTTTTTTTTTCACCAAATGTAGTCATATGGGGTATGAATATGAAAGGTCTCGGTTAGTACTTGCCGGAGCTGGTTTTAGTTTTGACATTTGTTGGAAAGACGTGGAGTTCGAGGGGTCGAAACTGAACGGGGCCATTCTCAGAAGCTGCCCAACTGAAAAATCTGAAAAAAATCAAGAGGATGCGACTATATGGTGGCTAGGCTCCGAAATACCTTACCTGCTGAACCCTCCTTAAGTTCATCTTAGCACCACGAGGTAGTAACATAGGCTATAATATAGAGCTTGATCTTACCAAGTTTGGTGGAAATCGCACTATTACTAACAAAGTCACAGTTGTCACTTCTTTGGAAATTCAAGATTTTGAATGTCAATATTGCCCGAAAGTGGATATTCTCATATAATATATGTGAATATTACGTCTTACGTACTAATTGGACAAATTTACACTCAAATGTCTTTATAAAAGAAATACACAAAACTTTTCATACCAGAAACTTCCAGCTTCCGGTTTCCCGACTTGTTTAAGGTTTCGTTTGTGAAATAAAGGGCGGCAGTGCAAATTTTTTTTCACCGAATGTAGTCATGTTGGACATTATATGAAAGGTCTTGATTTGTACTTTTCGATGCCAGTTTTAGTTTTGACGTTTGTTGGAAAAGCCGGGGGTCGAAAATGAAGATTGCTTTAACGGACTCATTCTCAGAAACTATACAACCGAAAAATCTCCAAAAAATCATGAAGCTGCCTCTGTACGGTTTCCAGGCCTCAAAATACTCTCCATATCAATATCTGCTCAAATTGAGTTAATAGCAGTATATCGCTATATTTTTGGGGAAATCGACTGGAAACCCCCTTCAAGTTTATCCTAGATGAATGGCTGTCGAGATATTTCATTTTTGGTGGAAAGTTTGCTTTGCAACTACCGTATTCTGTTTTCTACAGCCTCGGGAGCCTTTTGCGCATCCTTTTCGCGCCTCAGCTATCAATTTATGAACATCAAAATGTATTGTGAAATTTGCGCAGGGAGCTGAAATGAAAACCTTGTAGATGGTAGGAATACTCTGTTCCTTGGGAATAAGAAAAATTATCCCCTTGGTGATAAATTGTGGAATTATTTTCCGATCGGCAATCATCTGATTAAAATCATTTGCCAATACCTCGTGAGAGCTCCTCAACCGCCTTAGCCACAAGTTGTGAATCCTATCAGCTCCTGGCGCCTTCTAATTACCTGCTTTTTCAAGGGCTGCTTCTGCGTCGATTTCATGAACCCATAAGGAATGGGAGCTACGTTGCTTGCAATGGCTGGGTTGGCCCCAAACACTTCTCCAGAAGTCTTCTGCCTGATCCAGATGGAGGTTACTTTCACGACTTGAGTTAGTGAGATTTTTATAAAATCCACTATCTGGTTTGATATCTATGGATGCGATAGGAGGGTACAACAAGTTTCTGCTTCAGTACTTCGAAGATTTCTTCGATTGGCATACCATTGGAGAGATGGTGGTTTTCACTGATACTGGCATTGCACCTGTGCAATCTTGGTGATTGGTTTCAAAGAAGTGCTTGCGGGACCCGGTCAATTTCCTTTCTTAGTTTTTTCCACTTTTTTGTTGAGTTGAAATATCCAGAACAGAAAAGTCCTCTTACGCGTGCCTTTATTATTCGCTCAAAGGTGTTGATTGCGAAGACGAATAACCATGGCAGTCACAACATGGACTGGGCTATGAACCTCTGTGGCAGCAATATCGCTAGCCAAACGGTTAGCCAAAATTCTGTCAACGGCAATAGTAATGTTAATATTATAGTTGCCGAATTAAACTTTAGTTTTGGGAGTTTTGCCCTAGCGCATTTGAAAATCTCAGCATATTCTGTGAATGCGATCTCGAATGGGGTCAAAGCCTTATTATAAATTGGGTTGCTCATCCCCGGTTACTAAGCTTCTCTTGACTATTGAGTTCATGGAATGTCTTATAGGTAGAGTATTCGAGCTGCCCCTGTGTTCAGTCCGGTTTGTTAAAGACTCTACATCGAACTCAAGTGAAACTTCTTGGAAAATGTGTTGCCTAGTGATAGGGTATCTCGATTATTTTTGACTTTCATTCGGTGTTGATTGACGACGTCTGGACGTCTGCTGGATTCTGTTCCAAATCCGTGGCAGGGTAATAGGCGTGGACGATAAAGTCGTTGAGTTGGTTCGGTCAAACCATACGACCCCTAAGTCTTCCATCCCTGGTGGTTGACGGCAAACCGCCGAAACATCCAAGGGCGAAGAGCCGCTCTGGTGTTGGTGAGCAACTCTGAACCATGTTGGGTACTTTTTTCGTATTCCTTCCTTCATGAAAAGAATTTAAAATATTGTTAGCCCCAATTTCTTCCCACAAGTAATTGGGAAGCAGTCAACCCTGCTGCAGAGCTCCGATGCTACTGTATCCCATGGTTACCTCCAAAGGTAGGGAAGGTATTTGGAGGGGAGCCGCGGAAATACATTGTAACGTCAACTCACCTGATAGGTTCGTCGAATCCTTCACTCCTGGATTATGGAGAGTAAACCTCTTTATTCTCCCTGAAAGTGAAGGATAGATTAGGGGCATGAGCAGAAATGGAAATTTGTCATGTCATTATTCGCAACACATGACTGGCGCCTGATCACATGCAGCTTCGGGTTTGCAACTCAGGTTGGGATTAACCTGGTACACCAGGTATATATATATCATATATTGTTTTACATATGATAAAACTTCGTATAATATATAATATAATGTGAATCCTCTCTTATTTCAGGCTTTTTCATCAACAAACATTTGAACGTGATTGGTCTACCTAATGATAGCCAAAAAATCCCGCTGCAAACCCCTGTAAGGGTCATCTGCCTGTAAGTATTTTATCACATTTTTTCCTATTTCATGTTCTTATGAAGAACTGGCATAAATTAATCCAGTATGTGTCCCAGTTACCATTTTTTGCATTCATTGTTAAAAATGTGTCTAATACAAATAGTAGAAACAATTTGCGATGGAGTGTGGAGTCTCGTTTATCGAATCCAACAGGTTCAATTGCTCTTCGAAATCGACCTGTGTGCTCAATTTCCAAGAAATATAAACTATTTTCACGCTCACCTCCTTCTCTGCAAAAAGAAATACCAAACAATACTAAGCTAACCAAGCATTCTCGCCCATGACTGCCCCAAAAATGATTGCAAACCACTGCTCCAAAAACCCTGGACACTTCTATCCGACACAGGTTCACGGCGATTTGAATCTGAAATGGTCTCATTGTGCACGTTCGTCCTTAAATGGCTACACGTGACTCTCCTTATATGCGTTCCTAGGTATGCTATGCATTGTGTCATGCCTCTATTGTTGTTCTTACTGCAACGTCCTTTTTATGATTTGCATTGTCTGATACCACAACCTGCGCCTGCTTTTTTATCCTTTGTCCTTCTCTCAGGTGAATCCTACGGCGGGAATGAATCGGGAAGGCTATTAGAGAGGTGGCTGGTTGGTATGCAATGCTTTTTGTTTCAGCCAACAGAATTTTGTTGTTGCAACACAGGACACGGCTACACAACATCCATTCAAGCAGTTATGCCGTTTTTATTGCGCCATTCTGCAATCGCATGATAACGGCTCATTGCCATATTCTACAATGTCCTGAATGCCGAACGCACGGTTCAGTTGGACATTGAGGTGTGTAGAGATGCTGTTGGGATATTCATGTGTCTATCATTTCGGTGAAGATATGGCAGGGATTTCACGATGGTGTAATTTTCAATTCATGACTATTGTCATAAGTGAAAGGGAGCGACTGTTGCAGTGGACACTGTCACAGGAATTCATTAGCTGAAAATTAAATTGCGCCGCAATTTAAGCTGTTTTAAGAGAAATTATGGCGGAAAGTAGTAGTAGTGAGAAGGTATCCGCATTGAAGTTATTGAAGTAATATTTTGACAGTTATGACGTTATTTCTACATCGTCTTGTGGATCCTTGGAGGTTTGACAAAAGTTGTGTCTTTCAATATATACGAATATGTATTGTGACGATAATCACTATGGAAAATTATCATCATCATCACCATCATCAACGGCGCAACAACCGGTATCCGGCTTAGGCCTGCCTTAATAAGGAACTCCAGACATCCCGGTTTAGCGCCGAGGTCCACCAATTCGATATCCCTAAAAGCTGTCTGGCGTCCTGACCTACGCCAACGCTTCATCTTAAGCTGGGTTTGCCTCGTCTTCTTTTTCTACCATCGATATTGCCCTTATAGATTTTCCGGGTGGGATCATCCTCATCCATATGGATTAAGTGACCCGCCCACCGTAACCTATTGAGCCGGATTTTATCCACAACCAGACGGTCATGGTATCGCTCATAGATTTCGTCATTGTGTAGGCTACGGAATCGTCCATCCTCATATAGGGGCCAAAAATTGTTATCGGTTGTGATTTTCGACCCTATATAGGAGAAATTATCAACGGTCTCAAAGTTGTATTCTCTTATCCTTATTCTTCTTCGTGTTTGTGTTTGACCAGTGCGGTTTGATGTTGTTGGTTGATTCGTCTTCGGTGCTGACGTTGCCACCATATATTTTGTCTTGCCTTCATTGATGTGCAGCCCAAGATCTCGCGCCGCCTGCTCGATCTGGATGAAGGCAGTTTGCACGTCTCGGGTGGTTCTTCCCATGATGTCGATATCGTCAGCATAGGCCAGTAGTTGGGTGGACTTGAAGAGGATCGTACCTCTTGCATTCACCTCAGCATCACGGATCACTTTTTCGAGGGCCAGGTTAAAGAGGACGCATGATAGCGCATCCCCTTGTCGTAGACCGTTGTTAATGTCGAATGGTCTTGAGAGTGATCCTGCTGCTTTTATCTGGCCTCGCACATTGGTCACGGTCAGCCTAGTCAGTCTTATTAATTTCGTCGGGATACCGAATTCTCTCATGGCCGTGTACAGTTTTACCCTGGCTATGCTATCATAGGCGGCTTTAAAGTCGATGAACAGATGGTGCAACTGTTGTCCATATTCCAACAGCTTTTCCATCGCTTGCCGCAGAGAGAAAATCTGATCCGTTGCTGATTTGCCTGGAGTGAAGCCTCTTTGGTATGAGCCAATGATGTTCTGGGCGTATGGGGCTATCCGTCCTAGCAAGATAGTGGAGAATATCTTATAGATGGTACTCAGCAACGTGATACCTCTATAATTGCTGCACTGTGTGATATCTCCCTTTTTATGGAAAAGTATGCGAGGCTTTATTCGCAATAATAACAATTAGCAAAGAAACGAAAATTGCAATACTATTGTACTGCGCGCTACAGATACGTCGACATGATGCCAAAACTTGCCTGTCGGCAACATCAACCATATTGGACTTAAAGGAATAATGTTAATTCGTGCAATAACAGACACAATTTTTGTCAACAGTTGTCACAGTTACAATCTTATTAAAAACTATGGTACATTGAGGTACGACATTCGAGTAACATTGTGTAAAATTTTCCTGAGGAAACAAGGCAAAGGCAGCAATTATTCTGAAGGGTCTTCGAAAAAAGCAGAAGTGCAGTGCCCCTCATCTGAAATGAAACAATCAAAGTTTTTCAGTAGATGATCGCCTTCCCCGGGTAACGCAGGGTTTTCCGAAATTTCAATTTTTCATTTTTTGGGAACGTTTTGAAGTGAAAAACGCGATTTTTGAAAAAAAAAAACGTGTAATTTATTATTGCAAAATAAAAAATATTAGCAAATTTAAAACAAAAAATCTCCAGCGTTACCTCGTAAATTATGTGAAGAAATTGTATTCATAATTTCAAAAAGACCGGTACAATAATTTGGAATGTTATAAGGGGCGTTTTGAAGATTTTAATTTTCAAAAATTTGGAATAGATGCCCTGGAGAAAACCCTCAGTCATTTTTTTTGATAAACTTACGTGTTTAAGCCAAAGAAGAGGAGTCCGTGGACCTCAAAAGAGGAAGTAAGTTGCTTCCCAACTGGTCTGGTCCGTCATCAAGTGGATGCGGTCTCAGCACTCCCAGTATCTTCCACAAAAAATTCACTTCGCACTCATGTCATGTTCACGATATACATATAATAAATGGAGTGATTACCACCTGTCTGTATTTTCGGTCACGCTGCTCCCAGGCAGTTGTCTGATGAGTTGTCTCTGCCCTCGACGAAACCGTCAGTGAACTTTTTTGGAGTAAAACGTTCATAAGCGAGCCTTACCGGCTTAGCTGACACTGAATCATCGATGCTATGTTAGGTCCATAAGGGATGTTGCTGTCATCTATGATGTCTAAATTACCTTTTTGCTCCTGTCTACGACGAATCCTACCTTCTTTAGTCTGTTCCGGTCTCACTCGGATGATTACGCCCATTCATAGACGCTAGGTTCACTACTGATTCTCACGCCTTGCATGAAGGTTAGTAAAACAACTAACATTCATTGAAGACACTGGTTGTCACATAATCTGCAATCTCAACGGCGACAGAGATTCCGCTCAAGTGAACTCAAATTTTTGTTTTGCGTAAAACATCTGACACATCGCTGGAGGATGGCATCTTTGCTCAGATTTTAATAGATAGGCTTGATGGCATCCAAAACATCTGTGTGAAGAGCATTAGAAGTGTGTTCGAACGAATCTAATGCATTAGCAGCTGCAATTTTTTGCCATTCGAACCACGACTCCGTGCTGAGTCATGTATAAGACGAGGTTGCCTAAACCTTAGTTGTGCTCTGATTCATCTCAAATTTTCACACAATACATATTTGTTTGTTCTAACGCACATAAGTGGAAGAAGTTTAAAGGCACCTCTACTTGAGTTGGAAGTAGATCGGATACGTACGTATCCGATACGACCTGTCTTCGCTTGCCGGGGTGGGTTTGTCTTTCTCCCTCTTTGCTTGCCAGCAACACTATCTAATTTGATTTATCATAGTTCTAAAAGTGCTGCTAACCTTCACATTCAATAGACGGTACAGTGAACTTCCCTGATTTTGTCTTTCCGTTTAATAGAATGGACCCCAACTATTGCCAATCTTCGATTGTGTGTTACCCCGCGCTGGCGACTTTTTGGCAACTCTACTCTACTTGCCTCCCCGATCTTAGTTCATTGTCAATTATCTCTCCCAAGTATTTGATAACCGACTTAGATATGATTGTAAGTTTACCGATTTCAACTTTGACTGTGATTTTCTTTATGCGGTTCATGAGAAAGAGTGCGTTCGTTTTCTCATCAGTCAGAATCAACTCAGCCATTACGGGCTAGGCTTTCACAGTTTTATTGTCTCCGGCGAGTACCAAATCCTCGTTGTGACGATCTACTCTTTGGAGCTCTCATCCAATACTTTGTATCAGAGAGTCCTTTCCAAGTGGTAACTTTCAGCCAAATTTGCCAAATCCAGGATCACCAATGTATTTTACACAATGTGTCTTCGATTCGGCTACACATGGCAGAGCTCGATGCGCTTCTGACATTCAACGAAAACACGGCACACCAACTGCTATAATTGACCACGTCTCTTGCCAGCTTCGCCTTCGTGCTTATTATGGATTGGTTGTAATGGAACCCGAATTGGCGTTCCAGCATCCAACAAGCAGATCGGGCTATATGATGTTGGGTCGCTTGGTCGTCTATTGGGCTTGGAAAGTAACACTGACTTTTGCCTCTTCCACTGGACCACTATTACCTCCTTTTGGGCACATCTGGAAGGTTTGGGTGAATAGGTGGGGAAAAGTTTTCACGGTTAGCTTCAAAATTAGGGATATCTGCGGAGTTCCCTCCGTAAATATTCTGAGACAATGTTCAATATTTGAAATGGCGAACATCTTAAAATTCCTATTGGTTATAAGTTTGATAGACATAACTACAGTTAACCTACGCGGTACAGTTTCGCCTGTGGTTGTTATATTGTCTTCTACATATTTCCGTGTATTTCCTTCTTCGTAGCTGAATGTATTGCGTACTCGTTGGATCGCTGTTTCGCTATTTTTGCGGTCAGAAAAAAGAATGGCAAAAATTCCTTTGAGAAAGCCTGGGAAGATTATTTATGGCGATTTCTGTCTTCGCACCATTTTTATTATCATTTAAGACCCGAAAGATGCTCGAAAGCATGTGCCCCAGAGCATTGTCTAATAGGTAGTAGTCAATTTTGATGCATAATAGTATCGCATAGTTTCATAACCCATCGACTAAGCTCCATTCAGGGACATATTGACGTCAAGGTATCTATTTACTTCTCAGTTTGATGATCACCCTTCAGTTGTACCCGGCTCGTACTTTGTCTTAGTTACGTGCTTTGTGGAGCACATTCATTTTCTAAGGTACCATATGTGATACGTTAACAAGTTAGTCGCTCCTTTCAACTGTTCCATTTTCTTTGGAGTTGAGCCCTTTTGTGTTTTAGAAGTTTGCTGTTCTGGTGAATCGATCTGTCGTTCAAACAGTCTTTTCTTTACCGTTCCCAGTTCCGTCCTTTTAAAGGGGCGAGGGCAATTATATTGTCTGCCTTAACTTGCGGCTCTACACTTGTAGACGTCTTTTATCCTGGACCTTCCCGTATAGCAACCATGTGCCTATTATTATGGTCCTTATATTTGGTTCGATATTCCAGCGTTCCTTAATAAATTCGCGGAGCTCCATGATCTTATTAAGCTTTGCTATGAAGTTCACTTTCGATTGGTCTCTACATTTTGAGTTGCGTACATCAAAATTTTCCCTGTCTCTTGCCGCTGCGTTCTCCCTATTAAGGGAACTGATCTCAACTGCAGGAGCTGTTCTCCATATTGAAGGTTCCGTGTGCTGAGGTATCGCATTTTCCTTGAACGTGTTCTCAGATCAAACCACTCACTCCCATGCGTCTGTAATAGGTATATGATGCCATAGCAGCCAAGATTCCGACTATAGAAACGCTGGTGTTTTCGGATATCGACACTCGCCTATTGTTGGTTTCAGAAGCCTTGAATTATAAATTTTCCACTCATCTCCCATTCCATATTTGGTGTCCTTTGTCGATATCCTCCCCTCAACCAATTTTTCTCAACGGGTGAACGTTTTGCTCCCACTTGTATTGTCTATGCATATATGGGCTTTCCCGAATACGGCATGATATATTCGCCGAGTGTTCACTTATTTACACAAGATGGCGAACTTGATAGAGGTTGAGGTTTTACATAGGACATATCAATAGGACTACCAATATTCGCTATCTGGGGTCTTCTGTGAAGGGAAGTCAGGTAGTTTCTAAGATATCTGTTTGTCTTGCGCTTACAATCTATTCGGAAACAATTGCACCCATTGGCGAGATACCCTATTTGGGAAGCGCTACCTCATTTGGCTGCTTTCGCATCTAATTCTACAAGAGATAATCATCATCATCAACGGCGCTACAACCGGTATCCGGTCTAGGCTTGCCTTAATGAGGAACTCCAGACATCCCGGTTTTGCGCTGATATAGCGCTCCATCTTAGGCAGGGTCTGCCTCGTTTTCTTTTTCTAACATAGATATTGCCCTTATAGACTTTCCGGTTGGGATCATCCTCATCTATGCGAATCAAGTGACCCGCCTGCCGTAACCTATTGAGCCGGATTTTATCCACAACCGGACGGTCATGGTATCGCTCATAGATTTCGTCATTGTGTAGGCTACGGAATCGTCCATCCTCATGTAGGGGGCCAAAAATTCTTCGGAGGGTTCTTCTCTCGAACGCGGCCAAGAGTTCGCAATTTTTCTTGCTAAGAACCCAAGTTTCCGAGGAATACATGAGGACTGGCAAGATCAAAGTTTTTTACAGTAAGAGCTTTGATTGTTGTGATTTTCGACCCTAGATAGGAGAAATTGTCAACGGTTTCAAAGTTGTATTCTCCTATCCTTATTCTTCTTCGTGTTTGACCAGTGCGGTTTCATGTTGTTGGTTGATTCGTCTTCGGTGCTGACGTTGCCCAAGATCTCGCGCAAATATCCGCATGCTCGATCTGGATGAAGGCAGTTTGTACGTCTCGGGTGGTTCTTCCCATGATGTTGATATCGTCATCATAGGCCAGTAGTTGGGTGGACTTGAAGAGGATCGTACCTTTGCATTTACCTCAGCATCACGGATCACTTTCTCAAGGACCAGGTTAAAGAGGACGCATGATAGGGCATCCCCTTGTCGTAGACCGTTGTTGATGTCGAAAGGTCTTGAGAGTGATCCTGCTGCTTTTATCTGGCCTCGCACATTGGTCAGGGTCAGCCTAGTCAGTCTTATTAATTTCGTCGGGATACCGAATTCTCTCATGGCCGTGTACAGTTTTACCCTGGCTATGCTATCATAGGCGGCTTTAAAGTCGATGAACAGATGGTGCAACTGTTGTCCATATTCCAACAGTTTTTCCATCGCTTGCCGCAGAGAGAAAATCTGATCTCTAATTCCATCGGCTCCTGGCGACTTATGATTTTTAAGCCGATGAATTGCACGGACTGTAAGTGCAAATGCGGGTACCATACTGGAACAGCGTTTCTTTCACCAGAAGAACGGATGTTCAGTGAGCTCATCAGAGAAAGGCGGCGAAATTAGTGATCCGTTTGGCATCGAGCAAGTGGCCAAGAATAAAAAGTCCTCTTCACCGAAGAAAGCTCAATCAGCGAAAATTCTGGGGAAAGCTGGTAGTTCTTCGATGATGGCTTCGACATTGAAAAAGGAGAAGAATCGGCAGATCGTAAACTCGGGTTGTGAAGAAACGGGACCGGAAAAAACAGCAAAAGGAAAATAAATAGGAAATTCGGCGCTTCAGGTATAAAAGATTTTGTTGATTTGTTATAATATTCGGGTACACGATAGTTTGTTTGAAGACAGCTCGTAGTGTATATACGTTGAACGTACCCGATATTTATTTCGATGTGGCATTGACATTTTATCGCTGTAACTTTGTGAATAATAGTAGGATTTCCACCAAACTTTCCAGTAGGCTGCTCCATATTAAAGTTTATATTAGAGCAATTGCAGGCATTTCATTGGTCTAGAATGAACGTAAAGGAGGTTCTCAGTAAATTTTATGAATATATAGTAATATACTCTCATTAACTTTATTTTAGCAGATATCGGTATGGAGGGTATTTCGGAGCCTAGATGTCATATGATCACGATAACTTTTTAAATTTTTCTGGTGGGTAGTTACTAAAAATGACCCCTTAATGACCCCTTTATGATCCTCTCACTCTCCCAAATCGCAATTGGCTTGAAAACTAACTGCTTTGGAAAGTACTAATCGAGACCCTTCATTCGATACCCCACACGACTACATTCGGTGAAAAAAATTTACACCCCTGTTTTACATAGAATGATGTAACCCACTGCATACTCGTCGCTCACAATTCCCACCTTCCTGCCAAATTTAGTGGTAATCAGTACAACCGTTTCTGAGAAAAGTGCGCGTGATAGACAGACAGACACGCAGACAGATAGACGAACAGATAGGCAACGTTTTTAACAAAGTCTTAAATTCCAGATCTATCCGGAATTAATTATTATTTTCAGTAAAGGTTATATGTCATACTTTGAGAGTTGACAGACTGGAGCAGTAGTGTGAGTTGTATCAGGAGAACGAGGAAAGGGGATCTGATCATCATCATCATCATCATCAACGGCGCAACAACCGGTATCCGGTCTAGGCCTGCCTTCATAAGGAACTCCAGACATCCCGCTTTTGCGCCGAGGTCCACCAATTCGATATCCCTAAAGTTAGGCTAGTCAGTCTTATTAATTTCGTCGGAATACCGAATTCTCCCATGGCCGTGTACAGTTTTACCGTGGCTATGCTATCATAGGCGGCTTTAAAGTCGATGAACAGATGGTGCAACTGTTGTCCATATTCCAACAGTTTCTCCATCGCCTGCCGCAGAGAGAAAATCTGATCTGTTGCTGATTTGCCTGGAGTGAAGCCTCTTTGGTATGGGCCAATGATGTTCTGGGCGTATGGGGCTATCCGGCCTAGCAAGATAGTGGAGAATATCTTATAGATGGTACTTAGCAACTAGATACCTCTATAATTGCTGCACTGTGTGATATCTCCCTTTTTATGTATGAGACAGATAATGCCTCGTTGCCAATCGTTAGGCATTGATTCGCTGTCCCATACCTTGAGCATAAGTTGATGAACCACTTGGTGTAACTGGTCGCCTCCATATTTAACCATCGGCTCCTGGCGACTTATGATTTTTAAGCCGATGAATTGCACGGACTGTTTCTCCTAAACTTGGTGGTGGCAGTATTTGTCCGTCGTCTTCAGTTGGCAGGACCTCCAACTCGCCGATGTTCTGGTTGTTCATCTGGGGGGGATCTGATGTCGGAGCTAAATAAACCCAGTGAGTAGTCAAGGGATAGTTTACGCTGCCAGGTAGAAATGATGCTAGGTGAGAAAGCCGAAGCAAAAGCTCTAAAGCAAGAGATAAAAATCGAGTGCAAGGACCTAGGTTACACCACGGGAAGCCTTTTAAACTAATAACTGCGGTAGCAGTTCGAGTTTTGCTCTCGCAAGCCATTCGAGAGATGAATATGGACGTGAATGAAAGATTCATTGGGAAACGCGCTATACAAGAAAAAATGGCATTCTCGGGAACCGGCTTTATTAGGGGCAAAGTCGACACTATCCATTCAGCTGTCTTTTCGATCGCAGGGGTGACCGAGGAGAAATTGCAAGAGATTTGTAGACGATTTGGGGATAATAAGGATTCGGGACTGGACGGCATTCCGAACAAAGGCTTGAAGTTGATTTGTGAATCGTGCGTGGTGGAAGGATTCCCGCCCAGTGGAAGTGGCAGAGGTTGCTTGTGTTACTGAAGCGCCAAAAACTACTTGACAATATTTGGAAGTTGTTGTTGCTTCCGTTCGTCGAGCTAACGGGAGGACTATCGGAGTAGCAGTGTCGGCGAACCCGTTCTACGGTCGATGCAATGGCAACGTTTGGCGGAGTTCCATATTGGAGGGCTTGCTGTGGAACATAATCTTTGGCGGAGTGCTTGGTTTTCTCATGCCAAAGGAGGCAACATTGACTGGTTTTGCAGACAACCGGTGGTGAGTGATAATTATGAAGCAATCTGAGGACGTAGAACTTTATTAAACCGAAACCATTCATGCAATCAAAGCATGGCTACGGTTGCTTGAACTAAACCTAGTGACTGAAAAGTCGTAGAATGTGCTTATTACCAATCACCAGAATAATACTGTTAAAATCTGTGAGTACCACGGGATTGTTTCGAATCATTATACCTCGGGGAATGATTGATGCCAAGTAGAACTTCAAGGGGAACTTGGACCATTCGCGAGAAAAGTAAGAACGATCTCTGATGTTGGAAGGCCAAAATATGGTTGCTGACTGCGCATCGCAGAGATGGTGAAATTCACTCTACTATACCCGCTCTTGTTTATGTGGAGAAGGGTGAGTTCGCCATACCAGCCAACCGTGCTAAGGGTTTTCAGTGCTTATAAGACAGCATCGGGTAAGGTTGCGTATGCCATCACGGGAATGATTTCCTTGGATCTGGAGCGAATGAAGCATACTGTCTTTACCACAGGATGAAAGCGAATCCAGCCGATGTGGCTGCGGATTTCCGAAAAGACATACTGATCCAGAAAATACAGTTCTTATCGGCACACGGTTGATAGAGGATGTACTTTTATCGGTTCGAATTGGACGATTCCCCAGATTGTCATGAATGTATTGCTTTACCCGGTTTTGAAGGAGATACAGACTGGTAAGACCCTTCCCCAGAAATGAAGCTGCGCTTGAAAAAATATCCCATCTTTATTTCTCCCCAAATAATAATAAAAAGTTAATAGTTATGTCTCAGAGAAGAGGAAGAAATTTACTGTAAAATAATTGGTCTAAATTCTGCGATGCAACATTCTAAGCCACAATATATGGCATGGTACTGATGACAATCCTAACAAAGTTGCAAAAGGTTAAATCTCTTCCCTCCTTGTAAATTTACTACAGTTTCAAATAGTTCCAGAAAAATTCCTTTTTTAAGCTGCGTGCATATCACCAATTTCAGGAGCATGAGATACTACATTACATTAATCGCTATTGAATGTCTTTAATTAGCTGTATTTGAAGTATGGGTGATAGGAAAACAGACTCCGTCCAATCACATAAGTTAAGCGCTGTTAGATGTGGTTAGTACTAAGAGAGGAGACCAAATGGGAAGATTTTGTTTTAATTTGTTTACCCTATTCAAGTAATCGTAGAAATGATTATTAATTATTCGAGGATAGATATGTTCATAAATTATAACAATAATTGAAGCACGTATTTGTCATGGCAATTTTGGAAGCTTGTTTACTGTGAAATTCTGCATGCTTGTAAAGTAAAGCCTGACTTTCTTGTGGGGGTTCATAATAATGCAAGCAAACTGCACTTAATACAGTGATTTTCAGAAAGGAGTTACTGCGTCAATGGTGCAGAATTGAATCTTCAGTTAGGTATAAACGAAACCTTCGTTCATCTACTAAAGTTCTTCACGTAGAGAAACCACGGAACTTACCTGAAGTGCCCACTTTTCGATTTCTGACTTGTATTTGGTTGCAAATGCATATGAGTTGGTTGAATTAAGGGGTTTAAATCGAGCATCATCGCTGGACGCACAAGGTAGGTTGACATAGACTTTTTCAATTTCACATTTTCCAATTTCTCAATACAATTTCCTAGTTTTTCCAGAACGCTTCTGTTAAATTGACTCACAAGTAGAAAACAACTTCTCCAACGTCACCCAATCTTAATAGCTCAGTGCATAGTATACAAAAGTGAATGGAATTCAAATCTGCAGTCGTGTTGCCCTGACTGTTGAACAACTCTATTTCCTCCCCATCATCCTTGAGATAGTTGACCTAAAGTAATGCAATTAAACTTAATGAATGGCTTTAGTAATTAATATCCTTGGCATTCTCGGAGAATTTAAATTAGCCCCATCGGACGGAAACTTAAAATTGATTCACTTACATCCCCCAAAGCAAATGACGGTGGCGCCTGTCTACCTCACTTCGCATTCGCCATGTCCTTTATCTTATCCGTCCGTATCTTCGGTGTCTACTTCTCTGGCTACTAGGCGAGCTCCCTGGGAGTGATATATTGACTTCTTCCGAGTATCATCTAATCAAAATCCTTTAATAATTAACTTTTGTGTGCTATTGAAAACGCTCTATTAACGACTTATTGATTTTTGTTGTCTTTGGTTTTCGGCGAGATAATTTTTCGGAAGTTGACCCTTTTATTGCGTTAATTTTGTCTTCAGATAGTCTTGACGCTGAGAAGTATAATTTAATTGGTAGATTTTTAAAGGAAGACTGCGGAAAGGATGTGGTAGTTGGACAAAGGGATTACTGATTAGGAGGTGAACAGCTTTCGATGGCGCAATTGCATTGTGTTGAGTCCGTTGTCAATCTAAATGGGCTAACATAATAGGTTATAGACAGATTATAGATTTTGGAACTTCATGACTGATTCTTTAATCATTGTGCACTTGATGAAGTCTAAAAAAATTTCAGGGTAGGATCAGAACGCTTCCATGTGGATGTTCTTGAAAAGTAACAGTGAAAGACATTAAAGAGGTAAATTCTTTTTCCTTTTCCATCACAGGAGATACAATTAATTGATTGCTTTAATTGAAAAATACGATCCTTTAAACTTTCTCAATTTTTCTGACAGTATTCATTTCTATAGAATCAAAGAAAGAATTTTATTTTATATTTTATTGATACGCTCCATCCACAAAAGCGAATAAAACGACATTTATGGGATTTATGCGAAAATTCTTTTTGATGCAGCCTGGCTACGATGTCGCCTTTAGGGCATTCATGATGGTAGGATGTCGTTTAAGTCAATATTATTAAGTTGTAAAAACACAGCCTAAGCTGTTTAGCAAGATATGCTTTGATGTGATTCCTGTTTATTTGTTTTCTTTGCCCGAGTGGCTCATAGGATATTTTAAAAAATCTACTCAAGGATACAGAAATGTAGTATGAATTCTTTGCTTAGCCATCGGCGGCATATAGGGAGTGCACCTTAAAGCAGGAGCAACTGATTACAAGGGTTTAAGAAAAAATGTTCCAGCCTATTAGTCACTGTGTCAAGAATTGATACTACTTATCAAGTTGCTAGTATGAATTAAGTGAATTAGATTATCATATAATGACTAAATTATGTGCAGTTTATTTCTTAGTTTCGATGATAAGTTATCTTGAAATCCTGGGAGGGGCAGGCTCCATTACATGCTTATTATTTTTAGATGTACTATGGAGGAATATTAAATGAAAGGCTCAAATGTGTTAGTATTAACTTCGTGTATATTGTTGATGAAATATTCCAGGGGAAACGCGTCCGCATGCTATTTAAGTTGCCTTCTAGTTATCTAAACTCCTTTTTTGTAACAGTCTCAAAAAGATTTACAGGTGTTGCTATTCCACACTACATAGTTTTAAGACAGCGGAGCAAATGTTGACACTATATGCAGTAAGCTGGGTCATTTTACATTGAGTTTACCAGAGGTTTCGCATACATGCAATGAGAAGGTGTAAACATCATTTTTCCGTATCTTTTCAACCACTTTTAAGCGCCATCGTTATTGGTTCCTAGAAATGTATGTCAGCCCACCCCACGAACTCCTGGGACGTTTCCAGTTCTCCTCCTCTGTTTTGGGCCGGGCGGTCCTACGGCGATCCATTCGTTACCTATCCTGGGATAGTGGGTTACATCGCATGGCGTAATTCGGAATGGAGTTGTCATTCTTTTTGAAGGTGAGGTCTATCCACTGCCACCTCTGCCTTCTCATCGACGTAAACGGGAATATGGTCCATACGCTAACAAAGCTCTCCAGTTGTTATTGTGCAAGGCCATCACTGTGGAATTTCCGAGCAACTGTTGTGGTCATTTTCCATGTACTATTCCAATATAAAGTGTTCGGATAGCTCAATGGTTAGAGCACAAGGCTGTCGTACGGAAGGTCGCGGTTCAAATCTCACTGGCGGCAGTGGGCAGGGTAATAATCTCGATCGAGCGCAATGCTGACCACATTGTCTTTCACAGGGTACTGTAATCCTGTAGTGTACTGTTACGGTCTTGAATGAAGTGCTCTAACACATTTCAAGGCCCTGATCCAATATGGATTGCTGCACCAGCGATTATAATTATTATTCCAATATAAAAGCATGGAAGAAGTAGTTTAACTTGATGCTGATGTTAAAATAAATCCAAGTTTTGTTTAAAACAATGAAAACGAGTTTAGCGCTTTTAACACGTTGAGCAACGTCCAGCTCGGTGTTGCCGCCGGCAAAAACAACACTACCTAGATATACAAATTTTTCGACGGCTTCAATGTTTCGTCGATTAATGCAAATGAGAAGAGTGCGATGACCAGTCAGACTGAGAATGTAGATTCTGTTTGTATTTATCTTTAGTCTGAACCTGTTTGTGTTTTGGCTAAGGTCTGTGACTCGGTGAGGGAGCAAGCAATTGTCATTAGTGTAGTTGAGGTATTTGAGGAAAGATGACATGAAGGTCTGAGGGGTTTAACGCCGTGGGGGGCAACCACAAATAGCTGGGCTGAGAACAGATCCCCCAGGAGTCCTCCTATTCTCTCAGGGGATATATGTTCTCTATCAGATAACATCCGGTGAGACTTCGTGGCAGGGGCCATTTCAGGTTTGTTTTGCACTGCAGACTCTTCTAGTACGTGTAGCCGCCCACCTCGAGTATGTGTGGGCTAACTGGAATCAGCCCGAAGAAAAATCACGTAGTTCATTAAACCCCTTCAAGTCCTCCAGTTCAGGACGACTGTAGTTTGGATTTTCTTTTAGATTTGACCTCGATGCAGCACAGGACATTTCGCACCATCGTATCTGATGATAACCATTAATTTCTCTTGAATGTCCCTCCTGTGTGGAGCTTACAGGATACACTTCCTGTTCACACTGTTGTCTTCTCGAAGTCGACGAAAAGCTGGTGGAACGGATATCTAAACTCCACTCATTGTTCTGCAATGATGCGAAGAATGTTAATTTGCTCATTACCAGAGAATCCAGAACGAAAATCACTCTATTTTCTGTCGATCAAGTTTAGGAGGTTTTCTTAGAAACGTTCCAGAAATATTTTCTCTATTATCTCTTCGACAGCAGGAAGCACGCAAATACCCTTTCAGTGATCACACTCAGGACTGGTGCCTTTCCTTGGACTCTTATCGATAATCTCCTTTTCTATTCTTTATAACGACGACATTATCGTTTCTGGAAATTACGGTTACTTGCCATATCATACACAAGAGGTGAGATTTTATCGGATGTTATAAAATTCAGAATCGTGGTGATATGGTGCTTCCACCTTTTCAGCTACTCATTGCCGTGGATGCGAATCCTGCAACTAACTTTCCTTATAAAACCGTCCAAATGCTTTGCATACTCTTTTGCGTTACGGTGTATTTGAACCGAATCGTTGCTATTAGCAGCAAGATAATGGCGAAATTCCGTTTGTTACGGCGCACACTACACTGCACTTCTTGTCGCAGTCAGTCAGGTTTTGCAAATTTGCGACGTAGTCGATAACTTTGTCCGCGAAAAGTTTGCTCCGAATCGCATTTTAGGGATTTGGTGCACTCTGCTTTGCTGCTAGCAGGTACACAAGCGAAGGTAAGCGCTATCAGGGGTTGGACTTTTTCGAGGATTAGGTCAGCACCTCTTTGGTTACACACATTTAGAAAACAAGTAATGACTCCACTGCAGATAGTTATATATATCTGATTAAGTGTTCGTCGAAGATCAGTCGAAATTCAGCTGATCTTGTGGCAGGCCCTATGCAAATTCCAGAAATCTACAAACCCTTCGCTGTTGCTGTTGCGGTCACAAGACCATGCCTCTCTATCATATGCTTGAGCCCGCCTTGCCATTCAGATCTGCAATCACGATTACGTTGTCACCTTTAGGAATCCTCTCCTGATTATATGCATAGTTAGTTGCCCATAGAAATCATCCCCTTGTATAGAAATGTTTATTTATGTATACGATCCAGGAAAACGTGCTCACTCTTATAGAAAGCTTTTAATGAAAGGGCGGCTCGAAAATGACCAGTGCAGAATTGTAATCACGGTTTCGTTTGCTGATATGAACAACAGGTAGTATTCGATAGCACTGCTTACAGTATGCATTGGGACACACTTCACGAGAAAAAATTTGACGCTCCGTTGTTGACAGGGTAGGTCACTCCGGGTATATTATTGAAGAAGCTATCCTCCATAATAGCAAGATTGAGCCAAAATAGGCGGGAAAGAAGGTCAACTATAAGCCACTGGCTCAGGAAATTAAAGAATTTCGGTATATAATATTGTCAGTTATTGGTACTGCACCTAAATCCCTGGATATCTTGAAGCTCTCGGACAGTCTGGTTTAGACCATGTACAAGTATAGCATTCTGCAAACGTGCTCGATGTTACGAAGCGGATCTGCCCAATAATCTACCACTGGCCACCATCATAAAAGCCCCTCTATTTTTTTTATGTACGCAGGACCGTTCGAGCCTAACTGTTTGCCTAGTGTTACCTAAAATTCGACATCAGTCCCGATTGTGACAATCCGGAAGTAATTTCTGTCTTGATCTTGAAATACATATATTAGAGCTTTTCGTTTTAAAACCATTCGAGTACATTTGGAGACAATGTCATTATTACTTTGACATGACTCAGGTCCTCATTCACATATGAGTCCATTGGTATCCGACATCTATAATATCTCCGATATTAATCCCTCTTCCCCTGTGAGATTTGGATGGATTTTTTATTTTTAAACCCCAGATCAATGGGATAATTTTTGCCTTCTTTTGTTAGATGAAATCGTCATTGTAAAATCGCTCGAGCACTGCACCCACTCCTGTATCTGAAGTGTGGTTCTGGGTTGTTAAAAGATCACCTTCTTCATGTGGAGAAAGCGGCGTCATGCTGGACATCTGGCTTTTGCTTTCGTTGAATACTATGGATATGGAATCATGTGGACCTTTGTCTTTCTTTTTCTTCTTCGTCGAACAATGGTGATGGGGTCATGCTAACGCTTTCCAAGTCTCCAACCGGTCCACCTTGATAGTGCATCCTCTTGTAATGTACAACTACATTAAAATTTTCCAGAGCTAGTTTGGATGTAGTCTTCGTAATTGGAGAGAATTTCGATGTGTAGGTGGTCAGAACATACTGGTGGATCTTCTCAAAGACAGTTCAGAGCTGCTCTTGGTGCTTTTATTGGAATTTGGAAACAATATAAATGTCTAAAAGAAACGAAAATACTATTTTCTAATTAGGGACACCCCTATTGTATTTATTCGCAGATATTGATATTTCAGGAGCTAGTTACTCCCTTCTCAGTCCCTTTAATCAAAATCAAGAGTCTTGTTTTCATTGGATACATATTGATAAAAGGCTGAACTACGCTCTCAAGACAGGTAGACTCCCAATACTGTACATAACAGTGGGCATCGAAGCGGCCTTTCATTGTTTCCCAACAGACGAAAAAGAAACTGTAAGAAAAGGTCAAGTCAGAAACATATTAGATGATGCCAAAGGCAAGAAGACCAATAGGAGGAGTAAAGAAACCAAGGGTCTCAAGGAAAAATCGGTTTTTTACATAAATGCGGAGAAGGGAAATACGGTTCTGATCGTGGAAAGGAAGGAGTACATTGAATCAGTCGTGAATAAGTCGAACAATGGCAACTTCCATGAACTAAGGGAGACCCCGTACTAGAACCGAACAAACGGATGGAAAAACGATTAAAGAATGCCAAGGTGTCGT
Source organism: Hermetia illucens (assembly GCF_905115235.1). Taxonomy (NCBI): domain Eukaryota; kingdom Metazoa; phylum Arthropoda; class Insecta; order Diptera; family Stratiomyidae; genus Hermetia; species Hermetia illucens. The sequence goes on along the minus strand of NC_051853.1, from coordinate 59,014,071 downwards.
TGGAAACCTATCAAAAGCGCGTGTGTCCAAGCCAAATCTTCCAAGGATCAAGTACGTGCCTAAAATCCACAAGCGTGGAAATGAAATAAGGGAGATAAGCATCGCAACAAACTCGCCAACTCAGATACTAGTGAAATAGCTGCTTTCGAAACTAAGCAGTTTGGGGCTCAAAAGCAAATACGCAGTGAACGAGAGGAAGGAGCTCATGGAAGGGATCCGAGAAAACTTGAAGGAAATAGCAAACGAGAAAATGATAGTATTCTTCGATTTTACAGCTTTGTTCCCTGGCATCCCTGTACAGGAGTCTCTGCTGCCTGGAAGAAGACCCCCTGAAGAGTGAAAGTTTATCTGAGTGAGTGGAAGAAGGAGTTTCGCCAATATATAAAGCGGGTCTGGCAATGTATGAGCGAAACTTATTTAACCTACAAGACTAACTCTGGAATTACAATGTGTAACCCCTTTTCTCCACTACTCATCGAAATCTTCATGAAAAAAATGGAAGAGAGGATGGAATAATACTTCTTTTTTGTGTAAAATATATGGATAATGTCCTTGCCATGGTCAAGAGATAAGATGCAACCTCCCTGTTGGCAAATCACAAGAACTCTCACAATGGAGACGGAAGTGGACCACAGCCTGGTTTTTTTTTGAATGTCAAAATATTATACATGGATGAAAAGATGAAGTTCAACTTCCACAGAAAAACTTGGGTCTTTGATGATGTTTGAAAACTGTTTTCACCTCGACCTTACTAATGTTGAACGTATTGGTTGGCTCGATGCATTTTTAAGCAAATCATGGCAGACGTTTCCTTGTGAGACCGTAGCGATTTTCAGGTCTGGCGGCTTACCTGTTGGAGGCCTGAGATTGGAGGATCTCTCATTCTGTCGATGACTATTTCAACAAGAAGGTCTTGGTAATACAAAAAATTGGTGTTAAGGTAGTTCTACTTTGGTATCCATGAATTCTTCAACTCCAAACTAGTCAGAAGTTAGGGTCGAGTGTGAGGTATTCTTCCTTAAAGATGTTGACAAAAGTGCGGTCGGCTCGGTAAAGCGACTTAGTGGACATTTAGAGGCCTTTGGCCAACTGCATGGCATCGGCTCACGCTTAGTAATCTGTCTTCCTAGCAATAATAGCAATAATATTAATACCAGAGGAACGCGGTGCAGTTATTGTTATCACGTTTGGCAGGGGTTGGATTTCAGCGATTTGACCTATAGTAGCGGCGACTCAGTTCAGATTTTCGAATTCTCTTATTGTTGTTTTCCTTTATATTTCTTCATTAGTTCGATGAGACCCTAATATTATCTTCACGTAGGTTTTCCTGAATTAAATATACGCTGCAGCCAAGAGTATGTAAGTATTTTCTTATTTTTTTGCAACCAAGCAATGTTGTCTTTCTTCGAAATGTTTGGGTCGTGATTGAACCTTTCAGATTTTCTAGTTCCAATTTAATACCACCTGGTTTGACAGGATTTCTGCTAACTCGAAATGTAAGTCCGTTCTTTGAATTTTTCATCTAGTACTGGTCACTAGATATGTTTTGCTTCAAGGCAAGGGCGGGAAACGTAGTTATGCCGACTATTGAAAATTCGCTATATACCTAGGAACAGGAAGAAGTATTCCTGTTCTTGTTTGAACGAAATATTTTCATTGAAGAAATGGAGGTTTTGTTTGAGGATAGATCCGAAAAATATTGGATTGATTATGTCTATATATAGTGACAGTCGCTATGAAAGAATTAAATTAAAAATTTCAAAACTAGTTGCTGAGCATTCACTATCCATTCACAAATGACATGGTTAGTAATCTTCCTTTCAAAATCCGGCCAAGACAAACAGAATCAGTAAAATCCTGTGAACATATTTTACACAATGCTTAGAATTATTGGTGACATGGCTAATCCCTCGCTATCTCCAAAAGATTCTTCCATGATTTATGAGTTCTTTTCTTCGATAGTTTGTATCAATCAATCATAAATAAACATTCTCCCATCCCTCAGGGCTGACTGAATGTCGTATTTAGTCGTGCTATGAATAGACAGATCACGTTGGATTGAATAAGCTTCCATGAAGGCTATCATCGCCTGAATTTATTTCAGGTTCACTCAGCTTTTTGGTTTGGTATTTCAGCCAGAGATAACTGAATAGTTGTCAGCGAAATGGTTTTCAATTAAAATGGATATATCGTGATGGAAAGAATAATGTAGAGGTGGTTATGAATGGTGGATTTCAGTGTAAATACGAACTCAAATTGTGTCAAAAAGTGTAGTTCATTGGATCAATGGGGATAAATATAATTCAAATCTAACGACACTAGAGAACTAGCAAAATTAAAGAAGAGCACTTATTATGCAGTTTAAAATTTATTTTATGTCCATATTGAATATATTGTTTAAATTAAAGTTGCCCGAATGAAATTAAAATATCAAGAAAATTGTCCAAACATCCTTTCGCTTTCTTTTGCTATTCATCAAAGCTATGTACTCATACGATATGGTTTCTTACCATAGATCTTTTGACAAGGATTGGGAATGCCAATTTTCCACTTCTTCGTCAACATTTGTTTCATTGGGAAGCGATCGGAATGGCGATGATGTGATCAGTCACTAATAAAGGATGATATTCCGTCATTTGCTGCGTTATGCTGTTGTACTAGTAATATTGATAACTATGCTATTCTTCGTCGTTGAGGGATATTATGAGTCTCGCGGAAAGCCTGAAAGTATTTAAAACACTTCTTCAATTCTTCCTACATTACTTTTTTTATTATATTTTTGTCTCGTCTCCGAGGACATTGTATGCACTCTTGATAACGCGTTATGTTTGTTGATATACGAGTGTTGGCTGCGTTATTCCATTCAAATCAGTCATTGTTCAGTTCATTTTACATTCAGCATCCTCCATCGCTACTTCGCCCTGAACCTGTGTCGATCGACAGTTCGAATATGGCTACCTTGTCCCTTATATATATGTAGTAAGTAAATGGAATGAAAATGTGAGGGTTGCTTACCTTCACTTAAAGCTCTCTTCATGTATTCACTCCAAATATTCGGGATCGAAGTAAGATATCTTTCAATTTTCGGTCTAAAGGGTGTAGATGCGGATGTTTCTCCAAGATCTCTGTCCGACAACTAATCTCTGAATTGGCCCCATTGCATGGATTTTAACGCAGTACATTCCAGTGTACTGACGAGTTTCTCGCCCCAGGCTAGCACTATTCAGTTTGCTACTAAATTATGTAGATTGTCGGCGAGCAAACGTTTTGGTCAGGAGAAGTAAACGTGCTATAGAGAGATATGAACAAAAATCATTTGAAATCTGGGCAGGGCCTAAAAAGTCAATTTATCCGGTGTTGTCTATAGTGTCCTCTGTACTAACGTATCTACTCAACTACTATACCTTCAGAAAGAGTAGAGAGTCACGAAATCGCCGTTTATAGGCTCCTTTCTATGAGTTTAAACGCTGAAGGACACAGGTCACAAACAGGGCAGGCAGCGGTCACCGGGTGTTCCGTTTCCTGTTGAGATGTCCAGACCCTAAAAAGCGAAAAAAAAAAACACTTGCAATTCACGGGTGATTCCGTATTCTATATAACGGCGAAATTTATTGACAATTTCACGACCGTCTAGTTGCGCGCAATAGGTTGCGATGGGCGGGTCACTTAATCCGTATGAGGGAGGATGATCCAGCCCGGGAAGTCTAAAAGGGCAAAATCTGTGAAAAAAAGGAGATGTGGCATGCAGCGATGGTGTAGGCCAGGACGTCAAGCAGGTTATAGGGACGTCGAATTCATGGATTTGGGCGCAAAACCGGAACATCTGGAGTTCTTTTCTAAGGCAGATCTAGACCGGATACCGGTTGTTGCGCGTTGATGATGATGGACCCACGGAACCGGTTGTATCGGTATTAGGTATTAAATGAGGACGCAGTTTATTCTAGTTTTCTCTCATTCGATCGTGACATCCAGATTAGTTAAGTGAGGCTTCCCGAATTGATTAGTAAAGGGAAAACATACACATGTTGATGAGCCTACAGATTGGCTTGCATTTGGGTGCTGAAGAACCCGGTTTTTGAAAATGTGGCAATTTTTACGTATTATTTGGTAACTTTGATGTCGCAGCAGATAATACACAGATTTTATTTCCATTCAGAATCCAGAATTTTAGGGATCTACTTTTCAATATATTTGATATTTTGGGAATGTTTGGTAGTTATTATTTCATGTGGTGAAATTCAAGAAAGTTTATCTTCTATGAAGAAGGAAAGAAATGATTTCCGAAACCCAACATTTGTGAAATAAACTACTTTTTAGCCAAGAAGGGGGGCAACAGGCGGTATCCAGTCTAGGCTTGCCTTAGTAGGAAACTCCAGACGTCAAGGTCCACAATTTTGAGCTGCCTGCGTCCTGACCTACGCTATCGCTCCATCTCGGGCAGGGTCCACCTCGTCTTCTTTTTCTACCATAGGAATTGCCCTTATTGACTTTTCGGGCAGGATCATCCTCATCCATACGAATTAGGAACCTATTGAGCCGGATTTTATCCACAACTAGACGGTCGTGGTATCACTCATAGATTTCGTCGTTATGTAGGCTACAGAATCGTCCACCCTCGTGTAGGGGGTCAAAAATTCTTCGGAGGATTCTTCTCTCGAGCGTGACCGAGGAAGACATAAAGACTGGCAAGAGCATTGTCTTGTACAGTAAGAGCTTTGACCCTATGGTGAGAGTTTCGGGCGGAACAGTTTTTGTAAGCTGAAATAGGCTCTGATGGCATCCAACAACCGTGCGCGGATTTCATGGTCGTAGCTGTTATCGGTTACGATTTTCGACCGTAGATAGGAGAAATTTTCAACGGTCTCAAAGTTGTAGTCTTCTATCTGGATTGTTTTTGTTTCCTCTCACGAGGGGTATCGACGGTTCATTACCCACTGACCTGTTCCTTTGAAATGTAAAAACGTTGATGCGTTACATTTTGCAAGGCAACTTCTCTTTTGTCAAGGCGCTTTCGTACTATTTGGTGACGTTGCAGTGAATGGTACTAGTAACACCATCAGACTGTGGGAGAAACGGCCTTTCTGGATCCAATTGACGTGCTTAATGACCCGTTGCAGGATCATTTGTTAGTTTTTCAAAGCATTGAACTGGGTATTGCTTCAATTATTACATACATGCGATGTAACATTTGTTACAGGAGTTAGAACTCGTTATCAGTTTACATTACAATGGTGTAGAACCTATGCATATAGCTTAGACTGTAAATGTGGAAATCACTTCCACCGCGTCACGTCGCCAGATTGTAAGCGCAACCTGAATTTGCGTTCACCACTTGTTTTCGGTGTTGAGATTGTAGTTACGTCATTTATTGTTATAAGGACTAATAACCGAAATAGAGGGTATTTAACTTTGGATGTACTTCTCGCAATGGCCTCAAACTATAGTGTGACAGTAGTGTCTTTCCTACACCCCTTGTAACTCCTATCAGGTTTCGCAAAAAGTATTTAATAATTAACTTGGCCCAGAAATGCCAAATTTGCAGGGAAAATCCAAAAAGCAGTGCAGTGAGGATGCAATTCCTTGTTGATCTCCATCCACTTGATACTGTAATGCTCAGGATATTCCAATCATTAGTTATAACATCAATGTTTACAACGGTTTCAGGCTTTTGTACTCGTCCTTTCCGAAATTCAGAGACGACAGGTATAGGTACACAGATAACAGGTTAAGGGGGTCATCCCGTGTGTCGGGTTGGAGAAATCAATTTTTTTTTTTTTTGCATGAATTGTATCTATATATAGTGGAGAATATGTGGGCAAAGGGATTTTCCGATATTCCGAGTCCTTCAGAAATTACAGGGTTAAACAGGTAAGGAGTTTGCAGCCGCAGCTAGAGTACTCGATGAGAAAGAGCATCGCATCTTTTTTTAACCTGTTAGTTTTTTACCTGAGCCTTATAAATTTGAACACAGGTATAAATATAAAAAGATGAAAAACCAATCAATTGTCTAAACTTATTTGTAGTTTGGAATAGAAAGGATAATCCAGTCTAGAGTGAGCACTGAAAGGCGTTCAAGTTATACTCAGTTATATTTTGTTGTAAGTATTGTGCTGTTTCTGTGTTCAGTGATTTTTTTAAATGGATCGTACGAAGGGAGATCCCTTTAACGTTCAACGTCATGCTTGCACTAAAAAACGAGTATTTCATGGGAATCGATAGTTATCAGAGAAGAAAAAGGACTTCGCATCAACATCAGCAAAGAAACTTTTAGCAAGCATGAACATGGATGTTCCAATTGCGACAAGTTTTGTATATTGTATATTGGATTTTACTGCAGTTGTTTCCGGTATTTCTGCAAATTTCTGCAAATAATTAAATGTACGTAGTAATAAAAAAGGAATACGTAAGACATGTCGAGAAAAGAATGGAAACGCGGCTTAGACATGCAAAGAAGAATCACAAAGGCATTGGTGGAAAAGGGGCTGGAAAACTTACTGATAAGGAACTCACTACATTTTCTGGGCTAGCTATTCGTCGACACGCAAATTCGATAGAAGGAATGAAGCAAGAAATTTGGGAAACTTTCTTCCATAATTGTTCTACAGACGAAAATCCTCAGCATTGTCCAGCAGGCGAGGACAGTTGGTGCAAATGGCGCAAAGCGGATGCTAAAGGAGAACTGGATAGTTTTCACCACGAGAAGGCACCTTTGACTGAAGGAGTTCAAACAGTCATCAAACCAATCTATGAAGATTTGTCACGAGATGATCTCTCGAACAGATGTTTAGGAGCAGAGACCCAGAATAACAATGAGCCGTTAAATGCATTGAACTGAACTTTCGCTCCTAAACACCTTCATTCTGGGGCCAAGGTCGTAGAAATAGTCACTTTTCTGGCTGTAATTATTTTCAATCAAGGATTCAATGGCATTCTCAAAATCCTAGTGACAATGGGATGTGAAGTTGGTCAGATATGTCAAGTTTATGCCGACCGCCGTAATGAAGTGCGAATTTGGCGGTCCGAACGACCATCGACTGACCTCGCTAAAAGAGCCAGAATTGACACCAGAGAGCAACAATCGGCCTTACAAGACTTTTTTGAAGAAACGGAGGGTGCTCTCTATGGACCAGGTATAGCAGATTAATGGTGGGCTAAAATTTTACTGTTGATAATCACATTTAAATTTTCAAATACGTTTTTCTCGAAACTGCATCTTGAAAATCGGTTGCCACCATAGCTCAAAATCTATCCAACCAAATTCTTTGAAATTTTCACGGCTTCTTTAGTACATATTTCTACGGTCCGCAAACTAGGATAATTGCAATCGGACAGGTAGTTTTTTTTTTAATCATAAAAAAAGCCGTAAAAAAACACCAAAATCCAAAAAATTAAGTTTAAAAGCCCACCAAAAATTTACCTTTTAATATTTTCCAATTATCCTAGTTTGCGGACCGTGGAATATTGTCCACATTAAAATGTCGTTTAGCTTTTTTTCCTCAGATGAACACAGCGCCCTCCAGCGTGGCAACAGAAAAACACCTTTTTTTGGAGATGGGTGCATAAATTAACACCTATTCCGAAAATTAGCTACGAAATCAAGCTGAAAAATTTATCACATATACTAGAGATATCAATAAACATATGGTGAAAAAATCACGTTTCTATCTTTATCCAGTCCTTCAAAATAATTTTTCAAAAAAAGGCAAAAAAAAAACGGCCTTCACACGGGATGACCCCCTTAAGTTAGATTTTAAATTGGGAATCTAAGAAGGTCGCCCAAAGGGAGAGAGCACGCAGACCCCCCGTCGATGTAAACATTTCCGAGGAATTATCGTCAGAGATCTGAAGGAACTGACCAGTTGCAGTTAAAGTGGAAGGTTGTCTCGTTCTGATTCACTTAAGGCGCAGTGTTCCTGAAGTCAGTCCTGCTAAGGTATTCGTACCCTCCTCCCCCTTTCTTGGTGATTGAGTTGATATCTAAATTCAGATATAATTCCTTATTAGAGAGCACCTGTCAAATAGGGATTAAGTATAACAAGCGTTGACTTTTCTTTCTGGACGTCTATAAAGCAGCCCGAAGTATACTACAATATCAATAACATTTCTCCCTTTTTTTCCAGGTAGGATGAATTGACATAGATTGCAAATACGAGTAATACAAAAATAAGGTAAGCAAAACAATTTCTTCGCCAGTACTTTGACGTCTGTTTCAATTTAACTTACCGAATCGAAAGGAGACACTTGAGGCAAATAAAATTTTACAGAAATGTTCCTCAAGGTTGCGAGGGTGTAGTTTGAAAATACTCTCGTTCTGTGAATAGGAAAACAGGAGAAATAGAATACTGTAATTCTATCAGAATATATATTTTCACCATCTGAGTGAAATTATGCGGTGTTTCCAACGATTAATTATCTGAAATAATAAAAACTTGTTGTTTCTTTTTCGTTGTTGTGAATATTTATTCTTGCAAAAACCGATATTTCGGGAACCAGTTGTTGCCTTCATCAGTGCTTTCACCACTTCACCATGTTATTTGCAAAACAGACTGGTTGCAAGGCCAGATAAAGGAAGAAGATCTGATGTAATGTACTTAGACAATCCCCAGAGGCAAATTTCGCGACATGCCGACTAACGCCTTCAATGAAGTTGAAAAGTGATTACGTCATTTAGCAAATCTTGGAAAAATATTAGGGCATCTGTAACTGTCGACGCGACAAATTAGTCTGAATCATCTAAACCCGTGTCTACACGCTAAATATTGGGACCTTGGCGAGTAAGATGGAAGAATTTGCAAAAGTCTTTTGGAAGAGACATGGAAACTATCAATGTCAGTGACAGCGACCTTCCGAGAACTAAGCGGTTTAAGTATCTTGGACCAATGCTTTCAGCCAATGGTGAATTGCAGTATACCATTATTTCATGCATTAGCACAACTTGGATGAAAAGACGTCTAGTTGGGCCTGTGAAACTCTGTAATTTGAATTGCTGGCATTTCTGTAATGAAAGCCACCTCGCGGTAATGGAGATAAGTATATTGCGTTGGATCAGTAAAGGAACACGATATGATTACATTCGAAATGGGGATATCCATGATTGATTTGGGATTGCATCAATCGTGGAAAAATTTTTAGAGAGACATCACCGTTGGTATGGTCATCTAATGCATGCTAGCGGGAAGTCGTTAGCTAAAGTTGGGCTCAACATCAAAGTCGACAGAAACAACAATGGCTTGGTACACTAGATGATGATTTGAAATTTTCTTGACTCACCCGAAAGAACCCCTAACAGACGAGGCAAAGTATTAAGAAGAAGAAGGGTACTTACTTCTTTTATAATGGCAACTGCAAAGCAATGAGGAGTAACAGGCTACTGTGCCACGACACATTTTTACAAATTTGTATGGAGAGTATGCGATAGCAGGATTCCTGAAGATTTACAGCTTTTTAATGCCTTACTGGGATTAGTACAACTTCGAGCGTTCGTTTTAGATTTTCGTACGAGTACCGTCTTATATATTACAGTCTAGATGCTAAATTAAAAAAAAAGGTCTCAGCATCAAGTTATTGACTTCCATAGAACCAGGTCATTGTAGCATGCTTGGATAATGCAATCGAATTGGTACCAGACGATATGTATAGCTGCCATTACCCTCTAAATGAGAGATAGGTCGCTAACAAAGTATGGGTTGGCCGAAATTGGTTTCAATTTTCCGTAAAGCTTGCATTCTTCATCTATTATTCTGCACCACCTGTTTTTAGAACGGCCCACCTTTTGATCGGGTATCATGCGATAATGGATTCCACCGGATGGCCATTGGTTTCGGCATGTCATTTCTACGTATAACATTCTGTGTGTACCTCCTGTTGATGGTGTTGGAAACTTCCCCCAAGACTATGAAGACCAGGTAATATGTGATGTGAATTTACCATTTTGTTTGACAAGGGACTCTAAGGTGCTGATGTGGCTACTGTAAGAGAATGCAAATCCGAAACCACTCTGGTTTCTGCTGATCAAACTTGGCAGGTGTTCTCTGATGTATTCAAGTATTATTCCAGCTATTGTCTTTGCGACGGTAGGGAGGACACAAATTCTTCCTCAATTATCTCACTCGAGGCAGGTGTCCTTTTTCGGAAACCCAATGAATCCTCTTCTTCTATTCCCTGAGAAAGACCTCAAATACCGAGAATTACGGGTGTGTGGATATAACAACTCTGCAGAAAGAGCAATCGCACTGGCGAAGTATTTTCCCGCGCATTGACAGCCGAAATAATTTCACTTATGTTTGGAGGAACAATCCTACTATACACATGTTACGAAGACCAGTGGTTTCACCGATGACAGCTTCAATTTCACCGGATGCTTTACAATTAAGAACCGTAGTCAATTGGCCTTCAACCCCTTAAGCTGTTGGTCACCTCGAATAAGCAGCATACCATCGTAGGACTTACGCCCACCTGTAAGTTTTTTGCTGATGCAATATACGGTACAGAAATAATTATTATTCTTTTTGCCACGGCGGACGTTACTTTACACTTCTTATCACAAATACGTTTCACTTGCAGTGGCAATAAGAGCAGCAGTTCCTTCCACTCGTCGAGGAGCATCAGTAGTTACTTATTTTGGAGCGCACCTTGATAGAAGGCAGATTTGCGCATACATATTGAAGAAAATGAGGAAAGAATAAATCAGGACCCTTCACTGATAAAAACTTGTGGTGGCCTTTCTTTCAAAAATCATGGCAAAGTTTGTATGTCATGATTCACCCTAGCTGGGCAAGGGTATGGAGGAAATGGAAATGTGGAACAAAAAGGAAGGGTCTTCCTCCTCTATAAGAATTGTAACAGTCACTCCCCTTTATATGATTTTGATGTTATAATGGCAGAATTAATTTACAGTATTCTTTCGGAAGCAACAGTTTCCTGCTGGGGTAAGGTGTGGAATCACACACCAGAAAACCATCTTGGGGACGTCGGTACACCAATACCACTTACCTACCTCGTTCAGTACTAGATTGATGATCATAACAACCACAAGATGCAGTTTTTATGTCCAGGGAGCAGGTTTTGGACAAGATACTAATTGTGAGATTTCGGTATAAAATGAGGACTTCGCCCCAATGGAAACTTCAAGGCAGAGAAGGAGACTTTCGAGGCGCAACTGAATGCAATCCAGGTGAAGTCTATTGAAGGTGACATTCCGACCGTGATTTATAAGCTGCCGTCTAGATCCCAGTTTTGGACATTTGAGTTTAGAACACATTTCCGATCCATCCTTCCGGGTTTTGTTACGATGTCACCAGAGCCTAAAAAGCTGACTGTAAACCGCGATCCATTGCGATCCGAGACTGCTTGAATACTATTAGCGTAGACCTCGCTAGGAGAGAAGTGAGTACAGTGAAAAGTGAGGCTGGATGAAAACGAAGTCCACAAAACAGCAATTGCTGCTATTTTATTCTCACACAACAAGCTGTAACACGCAAGGAGGTGGATTCATTGCAGGAAGTGAATATGAAACAAAACATTTAATAAAACTTTTAAATTTTATTGAAATTTTTTCATTAAAATCCAACCTAATGCATTCAAATATGTATATAAAAATATATAAAGAAGCCTAAAAAATTCTGCATTTTATGCCCGCCTATTTTGAATGCAATAAATCTGATTCCTTAACGGAATAGTATTGCATTCAGAAACATTCCCGTCGAAGCCATACGTGAAGGTGGTAAATTCAAAATTTCAAAGCGTTATAAGATATCATACGTAGTCTCTCCTTGCTTTTCTAATTTTTGAATTTTTTTTTATCATCACGGCTTGAACACACGATATTCTGAACTTCGCACATCCGTATTCCAATGGCCCCGAACAGCGGATGTTTTCAAAATGCAAGTCATTCGTTTCTTCAAACTATTTTTAATGTGAAAATACCATGGAGTTGCGCAGTTATGTTCCTCCCCAGCTCCCATCCTAGCTTATAGTACAACTTCCACAGCACTTGGGCTTCTTTATAACCAACGTTTCGTAATGCGGAAATGCTTTTTCGGCACCTTCATGCACCACTAGAAGGGCTTTCTTTGACGGCCATATTGCTCCAGGAATAATGGCACCTTCAAGTTCGCCCGCTTTCGTACGCCCAATATACAGTTCTTCGCCCTCTGCCGTTTTACCTGATATCAATGAACCACCTGGTGTTTCGCCATTCTGCTCTGCTACCCAGATGACATTTTCCGCTGCCAAAATTTCAAATTCGGTTACTGGTATCACCGTTCCATTCAGTGTAGTAAATGCTTCTTTTTTGGCCATGTTTATGACACATGGTAATAAGTTGTCTCCCTGCTGGGTTCGTCCAACATTCAGTACGTTGCCTTCATGATCGCGACCACAGGATGCTGTTTTCTTTGGAAGAGGGCGACTAATTGAAGTTTTTACCCACGCTGAAATAGAAAATACAATAAAGATTGAAATTAGGTCGAAATTTTGACGTATAATTAGTTAGAAGGGGGCAAGTAGGGGTCTCAAAAGCATAGTACCATACACGTAAGGTTTGCAATGAGGCTTAATGAAAAAAAGGTTTCATCGGTGTCAAATTTTATTTCAATTTTTAAGTCTACAACTTCAGGTCTGGTAAATATAAGAATGCAAGGCATTACGAAACAGCGCAGTTTTGGCAACACCTCGTTTTGTCGTCTATCACAAGAATATCATAGTTGAGGAAACGTTTCTCCTCGTTATTATGTACCAGGATGAGGGCCTTCTCGGTCCGCTGCACTTCTCCTGGAAGTAAACAATTCTGTACCAGTGTCCGGCCAACGAATAGCTCTTCACCGTCCTTAGTTTTTCCTGCAATAATGGCTCCTGCAGGAACATAGTCTCCTTTCGTCTTAGTCCACTTATAGCGTTTATGGCACAATACCTCGAACATTTTGATAGATACTGGCTTTCCGTGAACCATGATCCAGGCCGTGTTTTTCACTGGATTTATCATACATGGGTGTATCTCATTATGATAGATGGCACGTCCAACATAAACCACATTGCCGTCTTCATCAAGGCCCCCTACAACGGCATGTTTTGGCATTCTCCATTCTATGTGAGCATTAACCCATGCTGAAAAGAGTAAGAATGACATGTGCTGTGAAAGCGTTTAGAGAAAGGCATCAGCTGAAAGGTAGGACATGCAGGACCTAGGGGAGGGGAGAGGGCTAAGCTAACACTGGAGACGTTACAAGTGGAACTTCAGGCACACCTCATTTTGCATAAAAACAAACAGTTTCAGTTATCGAATGGGAATTTATTCATGAAAAACTATCTAAAAAGATTTAAAAATATGTAAATGGTCTTCATGTTCACTGTATATCAAAGTATTGTGCAGCTCTTACAACATGGGCTATTACAACTGCATGCATCACAACCGGCGATCACAAGAACCTCGTACTTTGCATAAAATCTCTCCGATTCATCATAAGCCACATACAACCCCTTTTTCGAGGGCCAAACTGCTCCGGGTATAAACCCTTTTTCGATTGCTACACGTCCAATGAACAACTGCTCCCCGTTAAAAGCTTTACCACCGATTAGTGCTCCGCCGGGAGTGTTTCCATCTTGATCTTTGACCCAACGGTAGGAGTCACCTGCCAAAACTTCGTAGTCGGTAACGGCAATGGCCTTTCCATTCAAACTGGTCCAAGCCTCCTCCTTTTTCGGAATCACATAACACGGCAATAGGTATTCATCGACGTGGGTTCGGGCCAGATAGATGGAGTTACCTTCAAGATCGCGGCCGCCAACAATAGCGTTTTTTGGCAGGGGTTTTTTAATATTTGATTTTATCCACGCTGAAATAGAAATAAGTAAAACGCATATTAGGATTTCATTAGTTTGGACTTAAGGGGTAGGGGGAAGTGGACGAGCTGGGGGATGATCAGAGCATTTTGCTATGAAAAGTAAACACAGACCGATGAAAATTCATTTATTTTAGGTTACAATATCTTATGTGGTGTTAGATCCTCGAAGTCATTTAACTCTGAAATTTCACTTGCCCTACTTGGGTAGGATTTTTTCAACTCGCTGTTTCACATAAAACGAAATGGACCTTGGGAAGGGGTTGCAACGCTTTACTTACAAATAACCAGGTCAATTTAGTTTTGACTATATAAAAATAATATGTATATGAGAGCAAATAAGAAACTTACCATTTTGATTAGTGACAGCATCTTTTTGGGTAGACTCTGGTTAGAAATGAAAATTCACAAGCACTTTACACCTCACCACACGTTTGTTTGGAGGACTTGGAAGTTTCGAATGTAACATCGCGACCTTTATCTTTGAAAATTCAACAAATTTTTTGGAGTTTATGATTAGCCCCAAACCTGTAGAGAACTGAGGAACAAAATAACGATTGTCTTCCAAATGGTCAGTTCCCACTTGATACCAGTCGACCTGGCTTTCAAGTTGTGTTTGAATACAGCCAGTAACACCGGCATGATCAACTGGTTCACTATCAACTTGAACACAAATATTATAATAAATATGGCATACTCGTCGTTCTGGGTCCACGTATCTTGACCTGTTTAGATTTTAGCCTTTTCTCCTAATCATCTTGCCTTGTACTTCCCATTATGATATTAAAAATCGACCCTACCCATGCCCTTTAATTGTTGGAACTGAATGTTTTGTTGCTAACAATTGAAGTTGGTGGGGATATTCTATCGAAAAAATGGACAAATACAGAGGTTTCTGGGATATTAAGCTTTCGCCGGGGCATCGCGAACAATTTACTCTCAAGTCAACTTTTCCACGTCATCTATCCGTCACGACTCGTCTTTTGGTAAGCAAAGTACCGTTTTTGTCATTAACAGAAGTGTTTCGTATCCACATTCCTTATAATCAAATGCAGTTTGACGGATAGAACACCATAAATCCAAACAGACACCAGACAGCCTGGTGCTGAGTTATGTGATGACATCATCGGTTATTTTGCTGCAACCAGAAAAGGGTTAATGCGAAAAGGCCTAACTGTCAGGATTGTGACAATTGTGTTCCTAAATTTTAGATAGCGACTAAGCGCACTAGCTCGACACAATTTGGCAACCTCTTTGGAAGGAGCGGGCGCTCTTTGGAAGTCAGTGAGCTGACTAAATCCTACCTGATCTGCTCTAGAGTCTCTACCGCAGGCCCTATTGATTGTTATTGTTAACAAAAGCTGCTCTCGAGATTCGAGATTAAAACAGCTTGTCCAAACGTCGTATCAGGCAGTACGGTCTCTGGTTGCATCTGAATAAAACAGTGTTTGACGAACAACTCCAACGACGTAGGCACTACCACTGTTAGTGAAATTGATCTGACTGGAACGGTGCTGTCAGACAATGGCGAACTGCCTTATGAAATTGCGTCACAAATCAGCCCACCCTGGATAACGTGACGCTCTACCACTGGCGTCCTTTCCGATCGACGTATTGTCAAGCGTCCCAAATCCATACCGTACCGAATCGATCTTCTCTCCTTATTGTCCTCAATGGTTTCCAGTGCTGGTCGAGTATCAAGCCAATAAACGCTGCCTGGCGGTAGTAGCAACGAAGACGTTGCGTTGCATCACTTGCGTACCATGCACACGTCGAGAGGACATCCACAGTCGATATGGGGTGATTGCATCCATCGTCGAAATATTTCTCCCTTGTCATTGATCCAACCAAAGAAAAAGAAAATAAGTTGGTTCTTGGCTACTACCACTTTCATCAGTGTACAGAAGGGAATAAGAGAGAGAACAATTGGTTCACAAAGTACAGTGAAGATCGGAAATGTCTTTAAATTTTTTTCGTCTTGTTGAGCCACTGTTGTACAAATCCTTTCAATTTTCAGCTTGCTTCGTTTTAATTTCCTTCTCTATTTTAGTTTCTATATCTTGGATATCCTTTCTAGGGTCATTTTGATTTACGAGCTAGGGAAATGTGCCTAGGCACAACAATTTGTGGGCAACACCCTTGTAAACTATCTGACTAACGAAATGCTCGACTATGACCTTCAAATATTGTAATCTAGAACCCTCTCTCTTTAATCTCAGTGAGAATTCAAGCACGACATGCTGTACAAAGATTGGCTTACCTAACGTCCGTATTACAACAACCCTACCAAGTATGCTACCCAGTATGCTTGCAATCTCAAACTTTGACGGGAATTTCAATAAGATCGGTTGGACATTCTTGACCTGAGCGAAATAAAATCGTAAGGATCCTAAATTCTGACTCTCAGGACGCGGAAAGCGGTTTCAGACAAGAGGTTGGTTAGGGCATCCTGGTCTAGGGTAAAGAATTTAATACAATAGTACAGTACTATGAACATACGAGAAGCTTTCAATAGGAAGTTGAACGCAATCTAGATAGGGAAGACACTTTGACACTGATCTGAAGGGGTCTTTGATAACATTTTGGCCAAATATATGAAGGCGAAATACGGGCTTGGAAAGTGTAAGGGCAACAGTAAGAGATTTATTTAGCATCCATTAGCATCCATCACCTTGTCCTTTATAGCGCGCACATTGTAAGAGCACGGAGTCTGCCACAAAGGTAAGTTAATTCTCAACTGATGAGTTACCTTATGATCAGCAAATAAATCTTGGTGTTAATTTTTGGATGTGCGCATATAAAAAGGCGGGGTCACCTACTTTTGCTAGCAGCTTACATCTGTGCATACGCAACTTTAATAAGGGAGAATGTTGATGTGTTCTGGGCAATCATCACAAGTGTGTGCTGACCATATCATAAGGTGATTCGACAGGCATAAGAAATAAAAACCCTTATGATCGCGGCAAAAGGAAGAGAATGTGACTCGCTCGAGCTCTACTATCGTGACAAATGTAGCGCTGTTCAAGGAGAATGTTAGGTAGGTACAGCTTGGGTCGATATGCAACTAAGTTGGATATATCAGTGTTAATATCAAGCGAATCTCTTCTTCAAACCTTGTCATAATTGTAGGTGAATCCTTTCCGGCTGCTACTGCCGCAGTCTCCGTAAAAATCCTACTGCATTCCCCACTGCATTCCCTCTGTTCTGGAAGGAATGATACCAGTTGATGTACTGCTCGGTAAACGCAATTCCGGTTCGTCGTTAAGTCTGACCTGCCTAGCAACCCCATCACAATCAGGGAAAGACTCGATCATTCAAGCCATCCTTGCAAGAGCTGCCGATCTAGACTATTCCACCTCTATCCTTATGTTGCGGGAAAACTCTGTTTGAGCCCTTGACCAATTAGAAGTTTTCAGAACGCACGTTGATAAAAAAGGTTTCTCGAAGTCAGCTCCTGAATATCATTACTGTCTTCTGTTGGTGGATATAAAGGTCTGGTATTTAAGACTGCTGTATGGAGATAACCAGATACACCTACTGCGAATTCCGGAGGAGAGGACATTCCCTCTACTGGTAGATCTGCCATTTTGGGTTTTACAGTCTGCTTCTCATTTAAATGGATTTTGCGCAATTCCTAACCCATTTTATGTACGCTTTGGTAAGTAAAAATGTAGTAACATAACGGCATGTAAGGTGCCTCAATGATGATTGGCCTCATGAGTTTACTTAATTATCAATTTTACCACAATAATGGAGCGCTTTTGATTAAATGAGATGGGAATATTCCTCTGACTCGTAAGAGGTCAAAACTAACGACGAGACCCTTAGAATAATGTTAACTCAGGAATTCTGGTCTCCTTGGCTACAGAGATGTGGCGCGGCATGTGACATCAAACACAGAAGAGGGCGTCGATTGTAAATCGCCTCTTGAAAACAAAGGATGGGCCACAACTTATGGGATACAAATTTCTGCGAGAGCATAATGAGCTGAGTTCAACACGAACATGATGGATTTCATATGAAGCAATAAATTTAAGAAGAGTATAGACCCTACGCTCTATGATCTTGTTTCCAATCTCTTGACTGCTACGTATCAAAGACCACTTCCCAATCGGTCAAGGCTATAAACCTTAGTGAAATACCTCCCACCCTGTTCTTCACGTCCCGATATCATTTCGTTCAAAGGTTGAGCTTGAGAATGTTATAAGCCTGGGAATCCAGGTGCTGCTTGTTTTTCAACGGAAAAACCCAACATTTAGAAACGACTATAAATTCCCGCATGATAGCCATCTCCAGATGGATCACTGAACCCGATTAGTTCAATAATATCCTCCACCTTGAAATGCGAATTTGGCTAAGATACTTCAAGGAGCATGATAGATCCAAATGGCGAAACCGATCGCGACGAGCCGACCCCGCTTGTGAACTAGACAAAGGGTGAAGAAAAGGAAGAAGACTTCAAGGAGCATCATACCTTAACGAATTCCCTCTACACTGACTCGGGAATCATATGAACCAAGTCTTTCCTGCGACTACTTTTGAAGACCGATTCACAGCTTTACGGCATTTAGCAGCAGTCATCCGATGGAACCGTATTTGGAACCGCTAGTACTCGATCGGCATGAAGATGGACGATTCCGTAGCCTACATAACGACGAAACCTATGAGCGATACCATGACCGTCAGGTTGTGGATAAAATCCGACTCAACAGGTTACGGTGGGCGGGTCACTTAATCCGTATGGGTGAGGATGATCCAGCCCGAAAAGTCTGTAAGGGCAATATGTATGATAGAAGATACATAGGTATCAACATGTCATAATTCATTTACCTATATACGGTATTTCCCAAAAATCATTGGGGCCCTCGGCTTGATTTAATGAGGTTTTGTTACTATGATGGCTTTAAATCTCACATATAAATATACAGAAGAGCCTTAAGAAACAAGCCTATGGTATTCAAATGTAGCGTTAACTCAATTTGCAGACTGTGACATTCAGAGTTGTAGCAATATTATACCCGCATGGACTCTTAATCCCTGACCCCCTAAGCATTTGAGTTCCCATTGAAAGTCCTGAATAACGATATCTTCAATGATATTGTCAGGTATATACATAGCAAGTCAATATTATTAAATAAAAGTGCGCTTTGTGCAAAATTGAAGTGTAGCTACTAGATAAATCTATGATCATTTAGAAGGGCTTTTTATTTTCAATCAGAAAGTAGAAAGAAAGAAAGTGATCACGTTCTTTTTAGACAGGAAAATCTAGTTGAATGCCCACGATATTATCTGCAGTTTCTATAGCGATTTTTCATATAGATAGGTGAACTTTACAGTCAAAATAAAATTTTATTTGGACTACATCACTACACATGGTTTACATTTCACCAAAGTTAGGATTTCGTACTGATGTAATGGTCGACGACAAGTGTCATACAAGATCCTAATCGTATTTCCGATGATTCGTACCCGCCATGAAGTAAATCCCCTGGAGCAACTTTCCCTGACAATTATGAGTACTTCGCCATTCTCAGTTTTACCAACTACTAACGTTCGATAAGGCAACCTAGGTCCGCAACATTTAACCCAGCGGCAAACTTCACCACACAAGACTTCATATTCTGGAATATTTACTTCCTCATTGTTCAGCATTGTGACAATCTTTTGGCGTGGAATTACACAGCACGGTATCAAGTCGCCCTTGTAATGAGTTCGGCCTATATATATTTTGTTACCGTCCATATCCCTACCACCGATAATGGCATAACGCGGCAATTTTTCGTTGGAAGTTGTTTTAATCCATGCTGAAAAATATAAGGGAAGAGAAGAAAGATATGTTATTCATAAAGGTATGCCATTATCGGTAGTTTTCTGGGACAGTTGAGAAATTAAGCACAAAGGAGTGAACAGAAGCATTCATATAATTATTTATATCAGCATCAAGTTCTTGCAAGGTTTTAAGAAGAATGCCACCGAATATTGGAGACTGCCAGTATACAGGCCAGTTTACAGCCGGAGCGCATATTCGGCGTAAGCTTGGTGACAAGCGGTGCATGTCGCATACAGCCCCCAAATTGGAGAGCTACTTACAAAAGAGTCTCCCTAAGAGCTTGTTGAGTCCTCGGGTGGCACGTTCTTGAAAACATTTTAGCCCCGCTCTATTGATTGACCCACGAAGAACTTCAAAAGAGAGTAAACGCTAAGTAGTTGGCAACAGCAGGTAACATAAGAGCATTGGCAAAAGAGTCGTTGGTCCTGCAGATATATTGCTAACAGCAAGGTCTGGACCATTTACATGATATTTTTTCACTGTCCTAGATTTATAGATGAAAAAAGAGGTCTGCACTTGACATTAGGTAGGACTGTAGCATAGCAAAATATAGTTGAGACAATGTTTGTATGCCAGGAAAACTGCAGTGCAGCTAACGATATGATATGGTAAGATGAGTAGAACAGAGGTGTCGACGATGATGCGGTTGCAAGCTGATGGAGAAGGGGAAAGTTGGCAATAGCTTGGATTGTTCTGTGATATAACGCTTTGTGTTTGTTCTTTGCCTCTTGTCAGGGGTAGTTTTAGTGGATGGAACCCGTATACACATTTAAATATGGTCCGGTTCTTTCAGGAAATGTCGACAGGTTGTCAGAGACTAATCATAAATCCCAAAGAGTAATATGGTGGAGTGTACTTTTCGTATCGAGGGAAACAAAAATCAATCGTTTTGCTTTCCCATTACTTGTAGTTCCTTTTCATCAAATGACAAGTTGATAGAGTTCTTTGACGTGAACGTTCCTTTTACCACTATATCGGTGAAACAAAAATTGTATAACCAGCAGGAGCTCCTACAAGGAGGAGAAACTCCTTTCCCTCCTAGAAGCTTAGTTTCCTCAACGGGGAAAAAATCCCTATTTATAACGTTAAAATACTACACTGTAGAAATGCTTTCAAAAGAGGCTTAAAGAGCCCTAGTGGGAAATCGTTTATTGTCACCGTTTATCGAAGAAAAAATTAAGAAGAAAGAGCTAATAGATTTTTTGATGAGTGCGGTAGTTAGACGTCGTCGATGAAATCCCGAATCTCTTCAAGCGATCTTCAAATATATTCAAAAGGAATAGGGTCCAGTCACTGTTCTTTCTTTTTTTGGATCTAAGACAAATAAATAAGAAAGAAAAGAAAGAGTTTGATAACCACCGAGAAATAAACAATGGGCGATCCTAATATACTCGAAAAATTTTTGGACCAAAATTATCAATCCTTTCAGCGTAATCTGACGCCTCCATATTTATTCGGTTTCATTGGTAATGTCTGAAAGCGTCTATATCGTTGAAAAATATCAAACTGAACGAAGTAGACACGAGAACAGCTTTGGTGACTTAACTTTGCTTTCGTAAGATCTCCAAAACTCGCTCAAGGAGGTAGTATCTGTTAGTTTGGAGAATAGTTTCGAGTAGTCCTTAAGGTTAAGCAAAGTCAGGTTTTTTTGCCAAACATGTGGCACTGTGTATTTACGAGTTTCTTGAAACTTCTTGCCGTTTGACGTTGGAGTTCGGTCTGACGGTACATTTTTTCCAATGTTTGCCATTATCAGGTATTTAAGTTGTCCGAATTAGAGTAGAATAGCGGAGAGTTCCTCCAGAATGGTAGGACCCATGAAAAATATGTCGTTGAATGCAGCATTGGCAATGGTTTTAGCTGAAACATCGAAGACGCGTCTAACTTCTGTTGAAATACTGTCCGCTTTAACAACGCAATGATGGGGTAGGTAGTAGTGCAGTTGGGGAATGTCTGAAAACTCCTGAATGTGACCCACTTCCGGATACTCGTCCATGAATATGATTTTCTCCTGCCTTCTTGCGCTCGAGCCATGCCACTATACACATGTAACACTCCTGGATCAATTGTGAAAGGCAGCGCAACTATGTAGATATCGTCCCTCTATAGTTCGCTTGGTCCACTGGCCAAAGTATGCATCACATTTTTTTTCCATTTAGTGATAGGTAGTGTTAGTTGTGGAGAATACCGTCTAATCTCCAAAAATGTTCTAAGTGCTCAGAAACCTTTTGTACAGGTCTTAGCGGTATGGCCAGGTTGGTGGCAATCAACACTAGAATGCTTTTGAATGGCTTTTAATCGATCTCCTGGTGTGAGCTTGGGAAAACACTTCCAGAAGGAAACCGGATGTGTGGTATCGCAATCATTGGCGCTGCAATCCTATTGGATCAGGGCCTTGAAGTCTGTTAGAGTGCTTCATTCAAGACCGTAATGATGCACTGCAGGATTACAGTATCCTATAGGAGGCAATGTGCACTCGCCCGTGATTATTACCTTGATTAGTCCCAGGTATCCACTTCCACCTGAGTCGACTGGTATCCAACGTCAAATCCCGATACAAATCCAAATGCCACCGGCGAGATTTGAACTACGACCTTCCATACGACAGCCATCTGCTCTAACCACTAAGCTGTCCAAACTAAGCTAGGCTTACTTGCTGTGGATGGTCGCTTCTCGTCAATTCCCCTTAATTTGGTACCGAACAGGCACAGGAATTTTGCGAAAGGCTCTATGTCAGTGATCGCTCATATAATGTGTGTGTAGTTTTGCCGAACATTGGTAATAATAGTTGCGGTAAGAGAAGGTCCCAAGTATAGGTATTCCAATATTTTCTTACTCCTTTAAGCACTCTCAGATTGTATCTTGGGTTGCTCTGATCTTGCTGCAGTCTCTGTGCTGCGAGACGATTTTGAAAGCAGCCTTGAGATCAGTGCTGCCATCAGCAGCCTCGGGTTTTCACACCGCTCTTAAACAGTTGCCATGTTTTCCTCGGATATGGGTGTTTACAACAAGGTTCTCAATACCGGTCACCGGGTGGACACCACAATTTTTCGTAAGCAGGCAGATCTCACACTGATATGAGGTAGGGATTTGTAAAAGTAGGTGGTGGTTTGCCAAGAGCTGCCACATACAATTCACGGGATAGTACTATAAGAATATATGCTCCAAGAGAATCTCGGTCCGATTATTGGTCCACAACAATGGTGGTTGCTCCAAATCGAGCAGAGCATAGAATTCCGATGTACAATTGCAACACGTATTGTTAGTTGCGGTGAAGGTGTTACAGAGACCTTATATATACTAGTACGAATGCTGTGTTAATCATGGCAGACATCTGATTGTGGTCTCTAAACCAATCTGCATCCGGACTCCACCGTGACATTATGTGTACCCGGCAGGTACTCGTGACACCGTCATGACCTTCATGTTACCTTCTCAGAAGGTGTTTCAATGTAGGGTTGCCCTTTATGTTTCCAATTGCTGGCTGACTACCAAACGCAATGAATTTCGCTTCGCGGTAATGGAGGGGATCACGTTCTGTTGGATCAATGGCGTAACACTCAATGATGCGAAACGATGGAATCCGTAATTGATATGGTCTTACAACCAAATTGAACGAACGAAATAGTTGCAAAACAGCCAAGACATCGGTTGAAGCAGCGGCAGCTTGGCATGCCATGAAATGTCATTTAACAGCCTCCTGACCCCACAAGGGCCAATCCTATAATTAAGGGAAGCGGTGAATTTGATCTATACGGGGAGACCAGGTTACCGATTGACACAACAGCTAAAGAAACAGAAGTCAGTGCTTTCTATAGTTCATATTTTTATGAAATTTACTGAGTGAGAGTTTTCATTATATGCAGCACCCGCGGCATTAGAGATCTGTTACGGTTACAAACCAACAAAATTTTGCACTTTTGTTAACTACATTTTATAAAATAGATAAATTCTTTTTGTTGCTGAATTAAATAGACGAGTCACTTAAATAGAGGCTGCTTGATGCAATGAGTATTTGATCGTTTTGTCGGTTCTTTCTTCCAGAGGATTTCAGTGAGCAGCAAGGATAGGTCCCAAAAATACTCATTCAGTAAAGCTACAGATAAGTTTATTACTTGAAACTACTTCCTTTATGTGGAAAGATGCATCTAGTTTAAATGCAAGCTGATAAGCCACACATGAAACTCAATATGGTCTCACGGTCTTTATCAAAATTGGGTAAATAGAAAAATACAATAAAATGTACTTACGCATAATCTCCTTAAAATTTTGCAGGTACTTTTAAATTTTTCCGAAATTTCTTTTTATTTTTATAAATTTAAAAGATAAAATTTAACATTAGCCGAACCCGATAAAAAAAAGTCGCGTGTTTACAACGGCACTGAAAATCTTGACTGAAGAAAAAACTGTCAAAATTTTCAGATGCTATTTGCATTTGTTCGAGAATCATAGTAGACCGCATTTAGCTGAATAAGTTTGCGATTTGCAAGGAGTTTTTCATGTTTCACAGGAGAAAGTGCTAGCCTTCACCTGAGGTAATACCAAACTGAAATGATAATTGCGGTAATTATTTTTTTATAGTTTAAATTTTCTGTGAATTCTCGTCCATTATCGGTTTTCGGATTAGAGCAGAAGAGCGGAAATATCTACAGCAACACTTAAAATTCAACATCCAACGGGGATGAATAATATCCACTTGAAAAGATAATCAATTGCGGGCAGGGGTTTCTTCAGGCTGGACGACTCCAGTTGTGAAGCAAACCTGGTACTAAGTATCATCCCATTCTCCCTTACCTTCTGTTTAATTGCGGGTTTTAAGTGTTTTACAAACGAAATGTTTCATTTTATGTGCTAAATTGGTTGTGCTCGCACCTTTCGCTTTATACCTTTGACGTTCAATAACGATATCCTGCAAAAACATTTGTTCGCTTCCTCTTTCGAATCCATGTGGCTGACACCTAAGGGTTGAGAATTTCGCTGTATATATCGGCGCAGTATCTCCATTAACTTTTTTGTGAAAGGAAAAACCCCAAGTTGATGTATATAGGAGTCAACATATAAGCATATATATGAGAATTTATTCATTAGGGTTACTCACTCATAATACCATATGGCTGAAATATACACCTTGTTTGGGGCATTCTTGGGCCATACATGGTAGAAACAGTCGAGCGTCTTATACGTTAGGTTTAAATTCGCATTCTCTTATGGATGTTTATGTTCGCTTCCCTTTATCCTTGTTTTATTCTCTGACACTGTTATTAAAATGGGGGATGGGATTATATCCCAAAACGTTCTCCCAAACTAATTATTGGAAACCACAATGACAGTGCTATAATACGTTCCGGAATATCAAAAGTTCCCACCTAAGTACAGTTTCGCTCGCTTGCTTTTTTGTTTAGCAACGTAACACGAGCGTCCAGTACTTAGTACTTCAAATGCCATTCACTAAATTCAAGTTTCATGAGATTGGGATGGGCGAAATTTGCACCAGGATGGTCCCTATTTTCCGAGATATAAATGTAATCGATCACTTTGCTAGCCCAGACGCCGTGCTTGAATGAATTAATCCCTATGATTGTATCTTCGTCAATACTTCCTTGAGGTCTCAGCTGTTATCAAGGAGTCACCGAGGAAGTTTTAGTTTATCTTTAGTATGCCAGCTACGAAGAGCCTGAAAACCAGGCCAAAAGGCGGAAAAATCTTTGTAAAGGTGCAGTCTTAGTACACTGTAAAGTGCAGAGAGTGTTCAAATGACTCGCTGATAAAATATTTTGAACGGTGTAAATGTGGTTTCAAAATACTCAACGCAACTATTGACCACTTCTAGAGGTATACAAGCGGTTAGTCATACTTCAGCATAAGTACAGTATTTTGAAAGCATTATTGAACGAAGCGGCAGATAAAAATGAGGCGTCAACTATACAAGTTATAAGCTTATTACACCGGGACCAGTACAAAGATGAATGTAAACGTCCATGACGAAACTCAGGGCAATAAGAACAAAAAGTTGTCGAAGTAATTTGTATGTGATACATAGAAGCTTAGACGATATCTACTAGGTATATAAAAAAGTTCGCTAAATGCGAATGAAAAAGAAGAATTATAGTTGTAAAAATGACATTAGTTTTCTGTCTAATCTCCCTTAACTTCTATACACTTGTTCTAACGATTCTATCATTTAAGGATCCTATCTCGTTTATGACAGTTGTTACCTCTTCTTTTGATGAAAATGCATATCCACGTACGAATTTTTTGAGGTGTGGGAGGTGTGAGGGTGGATGCAACAATTCGTACTATAACTCCGGGAGTTTTGTAAACTTTGTAAACAGGTGCTTTGTGCTGATTCAAAATCATTTTTTTCTTCCCCAAACCAGGCCTTATCACATGAATTTTCATACACAGTTAATCCAGATGGATGCAGTTGTAATCTTGGTTTATTGTTTTTGCAGATTGCAGGTAATCAACTAACAAAATTCCTTTAGCATCCCAAATCACTGACACCTTTTTAACTGATTTCAGCTCATGAACTGGCTTCGGTGCTGAAGATTTGGGTGAATATCACTCTCTAGCCTTTTGTTTCGACTAAGGATCATGGTGAAAGATCCAGGTTTTATCCATTGTAATGACGACGCACAAAATTTTTGTTATTGTTCCTAAAACGCTCCAAATGTTGCTTAGAAAATCGCATTTGGCTGCGTTTGTTAAAGAATTCAATTGATTGCGCGCACAGTTTCCAGAAACCAAAAATTTCATTTGGGATATGGCTTACCCTGCCCGCTGAGATGCCTATGACCTCCACTAATTCTTTCTTTGTCACTCGACGGCTTTTCAAAACCATATCCTGTAGTTTTCTTATGTTTTCTGAATTTGATGCACTTTTTGAGTGTCCTGCACGTGGATTGTCTTCAACGCTTGTACGACCTCTTTTAAATTCACCAGACCACTTGTAGAACATTGTTTGCGAAGGAGCAGATTAACCTAACACGTTTACCATTTCGATATAAATGTCTATTGGCCTCAAACCTTTTTATTGTTACAAAATGCACTGACATGCCAACATAGAAAGGCTTGTAAACCAACGCAGAATTGCCAGATCGAGTTGAAATCCGGAACATACTTTAACGACAAGTAGAATGCTACAATCTAAATTAAACCCCAGTTATAATATTGACGGATAAGTAGCGTTTTACGAACTTTTTGATATACCTAGTAGAAAGGGGAGCAAATAGTGAGATGAAGGCAAGCGCATCAAAGATGCAGTCCAACTTCGTGGGGAAAACTACTAGGTTACTCATTTGATACGTATGAAGAAGTAAGCTGAAGGGATTGAAGGAGTTTATCGGATAATGTTTCTTCCGGAACTAATAGCAGACACTAAAGATGGTAGCAACGTCAGCAGCAAAAATCAAAGAACCAACAACATCGAATCACACTAGTCAAACGAGAAATATGAAGATAGAAGACTAGAAGTTTAAGATCGTTGATAATTTCCTATTTCAACTTACAAATGTCTAAATTCACGGCAAGAAGTGCATACCATTTACACTGACTTCGCGAAAGCCTTCGACACTGTAAATCACAAGATACTTCTATCCAAACTCTCGTCCTTAAACGTTCCCATACCACTAGGTTTATGGCTTGCCTCTTAGCTTTCCAACCGATCCTGCCGCGTCTCTTTTGGCGGCTGTACTTCCCGCTCCTTCTCCCCTTCTTCTGGCGTCCCACAGGGGTCTATTCTGGGTCCTTTGCTATTTTTATTTTTTATTAACGACTTTCCTCCCCTCCTTACTTGTCCCTGTTTGCTCTATGCAGACGACCTTAAGCTGTTTTCCGCTATATCGTCGCCTATGGACTGTGTTTCCCTTCAGAATAACCTGGACACTCTGGTTCGTTGGTGCTCGACTAATGGTTTAGCGCTAAACGTCAGAAAGTGTCACTCTATGTGCTACTCCCTAAAATCCTCACCGACTTCTTTCTCCTACTCGCTTAACGGACATTCCTTATCCTGCTTAAATTCCACTCAAGACCTCGGAGTCACTTTCGACAATAAGCTCCGCTTTGACACCCATTGCCTCGATGTTATCAATCGAGCGGCAAAATTTTCAGGCTTTATTCTTCGCTCCTCTTCTGATTTTGACTCCATCCAACCCTCCTTAGCTCTTTTCAATTCCCTTGTGAGGAATCCCCTCGAGTATTGCTCCGTGATCTGGTCCCCCACTCGTAACTGTGATTGTCTTGCCCTTGAAAATGTGCAACGTAAATTCACCCGTTCTCTCTTCTTTAAGAAAAGCTTCCCTCGTGTGGATTACCCCTCCCGCCTCCGCTTTCTAAACCTTCCCTTCCTACAACAGCGTAGATCCTATCTGGATCTATGCACATTCTTTAAACTTTCCTCGGGCCTGATGGACTGCTCCGCCGCTGACGAGATCACCTGCCGTCCTGCGTCTTATAACACACGTAACGCAGATATTTTCAACGTGCCCTTCGCGGAGCTCGAAGTCTATTTTCATTCCCCGATTCCCTTTGCCGAAATTATAATGCAAAACAGCTTGGTCCTTTTAACTTCCCTACTTTAAGTAGCTTTAAACGTAGGATAAGTTTTTTGCTTTCTCCTCCTCCTGAGGACAATAATTAATTGGAATTCTCTCTGTTTGTTGTCCGTTAATTAAATAAATAAATAAATAAATAAATAAAAATTGTTTCGCTGGAAAGGTGTAGTGGGCGGTCGCCTAATCCGTATAGGTGCGGATGATCCAACCCGGAAAGTGTATAAGGGCAATATCTATGGTAGAAAAAGAAGACATAGCAAACACCGCCTCAGTTGGACCGATGGACAAGGTCAGGACGTCAGACAGCTTTTTTGGGTATCGAATTGGTGGACCTAGACGTAAAACCGCGATGTCTGGAGTTCCTTACTAAGGCAGACCTAAACCGGATACCGGCTGCTGCGCCGTTGATGGTGGTGAAAAATTAGTGTTGCTTCGAAAGAAAACTCGTTGCAAGGAAAAAATAGTAGGTGAAGGCGGCTTTACGGTTTCTTAGCAAGGTAGAGGCAACTCGTCAGACGCTACCTCACCTCTGTCCTGGGAGCACCGTGACCGAAGCGGCTTGCATATGTTAAATGTTCCTTCATATAATTGGTAATAATAATAATTGATTACGAATTATATTGAGCGAAAATCCGCCCATACTTTAGGGCAAAGCTTGGCTAGAGCTGAAAATATTTTGTTCAAGGATTCAGAGGTGCTTAGTCCTCATTCACTTGACATCAGACCGGACCAAATCGGGAGCAACTTAATCCCTCTTTTTTTGGTCCCCGGACCCTTCGCTTACGGCTTAGCACCCAAGCTTAAAAATAATAGTATGCGAAGCGGGTTTCTCGATTTCTTACCTCAATGGTCTAACGCAGGACTCCATTGCTAGTACGTTTGGTACGTGGCTCCAGTTGAGGGAACCTACTATAAACAGCAATTACCTTTAACCAATTTCTTGCAGGCCAAAAATTGTTTTCGAACAATCTATAGTGGATTGTGTGGATCAGCTAATGAGACATTTACGATTAAATGCAAGTCGAAGTAGCAGCAGTCCTTTGATGATCTCAACTTGTGAATTCAAGCAACAATATTCAAGCTATTGAATCCGGATTGGAGCTGAGGTTCTGGAACAGATTGGTGTTCTGCGTTTTAAAACTGGGCCCAGTTGCTGCTAGTATGCCCAGAGAACGAGCTGACCGACCACTTCTTTTTCTAACTATCCACTTTTCTGAAAATGGTATGAGGAAGATTTAGGGCCCAGCGATGGTAAGGGTACAAGTGTCAGCTCCTTAAGAGTGTAAATGAGATGGAGAATGATATGGGTTGCGAAATCAGAAACCTAAATTTTCGGCAATGGAAAATCAGTCGAAATGCTAGATCTCATTTTTGTTAAGGGTGTATTAGTTTTGTCTGTTTTGTCCTGCCCTGTTCGCTAGCCTCAAGAGATATTCGACCCGTTGTTGCTGGTCAAGTCTCTCTTTAGAGTTTGTTATAGTTCAGGTATTATTAATTTATCGTGCAAGGGTGGGACGGTTTAGTATGACGTGAGAGACCGTTTCGTCCTCCTTATTATAAAACCTGCATGTTGGGTCTCCAGTATAGAAAATCTTTGTATATAGATGTTTCCGTAGAGGACAGTGACTGGTTACTAGAGCTACTGCTTTCATTTTGACTTTATTCAATTCCAAAATTTCGTCTGTTTTCATTCACCTTCCATGTTGAAGCATGAATTTGCTGTGCCTATTGGTGACGGTTGTTTTGTATAGATAGGGTAGTTGATTGGTCTCTCATTTATCTTTTGTTTTCGCCGTCGCAGATTTGAAAATTGCGAATGCAGGTGGGTATTCCATTTTTGAAATTATTTATTGCGGTGAGAACCTTTATTTTCCATTTCTTACTCCAACTTTGGTTAGCTTTTAGTTGTCAGAGTTTCAAGGTCCTGCTAGTTCTTCTACACCAATTTAAATCCGGTCTGAGGTGATGCAATAGCTTTTAGGAGCGTCACGCTCTACGGGAGAATGTGAATTTTAACACGCTTCTAGTTCCTATGTATGGGTTCATGACACACCTTTCAGCCCGAAATACAGTAGTGTGTCGGCCTGAGAGATGCAGTGAGCGTGTTTCGAGTTTATTTCATCTAGACACCATAGTGTTAGAGTTTTCAGATGCCTGCCTGCCCAGTTGCTCCACCTCTCTAATTATTGAGATCTGGTTCTTATTATAGATCCCCGGCAGAACTTTGGCAATATGGTACGATTTCTCGTTTCCAGAGTTTGGTTTATGATTTCACACCATTAAGTATGGAGCCTGAATGCAGTAGAAATGCCTCTCGAGTTAGGGTGGGTATGCTCTTACCGTTGACTGTTCTCCAGCCTTATCCAGCCTTTCTTTGCTATATCTTTGTAGAGACCACGCACTACCGTCTAAGGGGCATGGCATGTTTTGAGGGAGCAGCTCATTAGGCTGATACGCTTGGTTCATTGATTGGTGGAAGTATGGGAAGTGCTCCACTCTGCTGAAACCTCATCTGTGTTCTGTGTAGAAGATGTTCCTGTAGCCGACATATTTACCGATATGCAGATTGCAGAAGTAACAGTAGCCTCTCCTGCAATTTCAAAAGAATACGACCCAAATAATGTATCCACTGATCATGCAATATTGGCGTTTTTGGGTATGCAGCAGTACTTACTGGTGACGAGAGGAAAAACTACCATATTCGAAACTATTGAAATTCTCTTCCTTCCTTAACTTTATCTTACAAATACTAGAAAGATACAGCTTCACTGAAGGTTATCTCCCACCATAACTACTACGAAAGCCTACAGCGAAGAGGAATTTGATTTTGTTTTTCAGGGTCAGTTGTGAACTGAAGTTTTCACTAACGGCTGGTTTGCGTATCTCGGTTGATTTGCGGAGCATAGTATTTGCAGCATTGGTTTGATTTCTAACTTTTTCGGGGGAATATAGTAATAGAAAACAATATCTAGAAATATATCTCAATACTACCATTCAGTTGACACTGTTCAGCACCAAGGTTCGCTCTGCGTTGCTATTTGGGAGTAGCACATGAAAAGTGGAACAAACTGTTACTCCAAAGCTCTAAGCTTTCTTCAACCTATGTCGCGGAGAGGACTGGTCTGAGCTTTATATGTTGTTGTCTGGCCTTTTCACAACTCAGACGAAGATACTACGCGAAGGTTTTCTGCAACGAGAATTCTGTGCTTGCCTATGCCTTTAGGGAATTTTCTAAGATTGGTAAAGACCTGCGATCACCCCATGCGATTTTAGAGTACATAACTTCTACCTAATCATTACTTCTCTTATGAATATTTTCATTAAAAATCTTTTTTGAAGAGGATTTATTAAATTAGACAACATTTTATAAGAAAAATTATTCCCGTTACATTGACAGGTGTTACGAAATTCTTGAGCTCTGAAGAATGGAAAAACGCTCCCTCTCGTCGACTGCTTGCAACCGACTTCTTGCAACCTCAATGATTAAATAAAGTTGTCTGAAATCCGCGCACGGTTGTTGGCAGCCAACAGAGCCTATTGCAGCTTACAAAGACTGTTCCGCTCGAAACGTCTCACCGTAGGGTCAAAGCTCTTACTGTACAAGACTATGATCTTGCCAGTCCTCATGTATTCCTCGGAAACTTGGGTTCTTAGCAAGAAAAATTGCGAACTCTTGACCGCGTTCGAGAGAAGAATCCTCCGAAGAATTTTTGGCCCCCTACATGAGGATGGACGATTCCGTAGCCTACACAATGACGAAATCTATGAGCGATACCATGACCGTCAGGTTGTGGATAAAATCCGGCTCAATAGGTTACCGCGGGCGGGTCACTTGATTCGCATGGATGAGGATGATCCAGTCCGGAAAATCTATAAGGGCAATATCTATGGTAGAAAAAGAAGATGAGGCAGACCCTGCCTGAGATAGAGCGGTGGCGTAGGTAAGGACGCCAGACAGCTTTTAGGGATACCAAATTGGCAAGCCTAACCCTAATACCTGTTGTTGCGCCGTTATGATGATAATGTTTGAAATTGACATGTCCACGCGAATATCACTCCATCACAGTAGATTGCGCCTAATACAAGACGTGAGTGC
Organism: Hermetia illucens; assembly: GCF_905115235.1. Lineage (NCBI taxonomy): Eukaryota > Metazoa > Arthropoda > Insecta > Diptera > Stratiomyidae > Hermetia > Hermetia illucens. The sequence goes on along the minus strand of NC_051853.1, from coordinate 58,981,755 downwards.
TTGGAGCTGTCACTCCCCTCGCAAAATTAAATTAAGAGTGGATCAGTTCCAGGACTAATCGTACTCTAATTGAGTATATGTGTTGACGATGGTGTTTTTTCTCAATGTATGGCTACTTCCGACGCGTCCTTCAAGCTAATCCTAGTTTCTTCCTTTCTTCTAAAGGCACCATCGCTTTGATCATTTAAATATAGAAATACCGGCAGAAGCGGCGATGGTTTGGTATGGTCGATGATAATCTGAGAGCTTTTCCACTTCACCCGGGAGAGATCTGCGTCCGAGAAAAGTGGCAAAGTCAGTCCAGGCGAATCATCCAGCCACCTTTTTTGTCTCTGAAATAACGGTTTCTTTAGGTGAAGGTCGAACTAAATTCGCTAGTGACGATTATATTGACTAACAAGACGTTTGATGCGCTTTGAGAAAGGAACTCATATGACTTCCAATAATTTGATCGAAAATTTTCGAAGGAGGATAAAGCGACGAAGGCTGCTTCGTGTTCGTAGCTACGTGAGGATTCCCATCAAGGTTCTTTTTCTCATAATACATAGTTTAGCTAAAACGGGTAAAATGTATATTCATCCGTCCATCTCACGGCGGGTAGCTATAATGAACTTTTGTGCACCCATTTTGAGAGAGTGTCCATCAATTGGAAACTTGAATCTAGGCGGATTAAACAAGAAAAGCCTTTAAAGGTGATGACGGACACGCGACATTTTGAAGTATAAAGAATGTTGAACCTACACTTCTTCTGCTTCCTAAGGAGGGGATTTTGGGATACTGTGAAGTTAACATCTCAATATCCTAAACTAAGTTGGTGTATCAGCAAAAAAAGCTACAAGTGCTATCACAAAATTTTTAGGAGCGTTGCCTCCTTGGTCATTTTCACGACTTCATCAACCAGAGAAGTAGGTCCCCCCCAGTGTTTATTGTTTTTGGTAGTCGGCCAAGGTGCCTTTTTCATTGAGATCACTCGTTGAAAACAAATCAAATAAATCAAAGTCTTCCCTTTATTGGCGCATTAATATCCCATTGTTCGCAATTAGAACTATCATATCTAAGTCAATTTGATCCATATCAAGACCACGTTTTCTCCCATTTAATATTGGTCAATTTCTCATAATTAATCTTATCATTTTTACATGTCATTCGGAAGCTATCATAATGGGCAAACGTTTGTCAAATTTTCAGGTTTGCAAGGTAAAAGCGCCGTGAAAATATTGCATTTTGAAATGGAAATGAAAAATCGCTTTAGAAATTTCTTTGAAATTTGAACAGTGATTTCTTCGAAGTGATGGTGACCTTTGCAATTGAATAAATATCCGCTCATATGAAATTTAAGTAGTTTCCGAAAGTGGTTTCAAATCTGGAATTTAATTATAAGGAAGTAGAAAATTGTGATTTTATTGTCCATTCCATGTAACGATTTTCCTCGAAGCGAGCAGTGCTATCGACCATTACACCGACAATCTACGATCGTCAAGGGGACACCCCGTATAGTGAATTTTTAACTCTTATTTCATTGATTGACACGAAGCTTTGTGCTCGAAGGATCAGGTACATATCCGAACGCATTTGCAAGAAATGTTTTGACTATCGAAAGGTTTTCGCAGTACTAGCTAGGCCCGAAAGAAACCCAAGGGCGGTTCTCTCTTACGCAAAGTAATTCACAATAAAATCTAAAAGTCAACGAAACGATTACCGATACTCACCATTGTTAAAAGTATCGAACAATTTCCTATCAACACCTCCAATTTCCACCGAAACAATAGGAAAGATGTTGATTTCCACTTTTCCCATTCTGTCAACAAATTAAACGTGCAACAATGACAGCTATAAAATGTAACTTAATATCCTCAAACAACATGTAGAACGGGCACATCCCCCATAAATTAACTGAATTATCATCGTCACATCATGCCTTTTCCACGCAGGGATTACCCGGCCACATTGTCCCCCTGACTTTTCGTTGTGCCTGCCGGAGCATAACTCTTGATACACAAGATGTCAAATTGGAATGCCATAGCAATACCCTGCGGTATGGGGGAGGAATATAATGTGAACCGAACCGTCATCAACATACTTTCACATGCTCGCCATGATTGTTACGTACCCTAATAACTGACAGTGGTGGCGTTATCCAAAATAACTGCCGCGTTACCGCACCAAATAGAGTCGTTCTGAATGACAGTACAGATGGCGGTATGGATACTGGGGATTCGTCCACCTCCCACTTGATTCCAGAGGAGAAATCTGATGCTTGTCGCGGAATGAGTTTTGTATTAAATTTTCAACAGCTTCGAGCTTAAATTAGTACATTGTTGGTGACGGACGCAAAGGGATTTGCGGAAAGTTGGAGGGGTGGTGGCATGCTCAAGTACATAAGTATAATAGCTTCTGCATATCCATTTAGTGCAGGAGAAATGAAAGGTGCGGAATGGACATAACTAGCAACATGGACAAGGTAAAGATGTTAATTGATGATATCAATTATCGGTGATATTACAATTTTTTTAATGTCCCGATAAAAGCTGTCATACTGTTATTTAATAGTTGTTTCAGGATTAAATCGATTAAAATTTTTAATATAAAATTAATTCTCTCTTATTTTTTAAGTACTCCAGTAGTTGATTGTTGAAGTTGTTGAAGAGTTATTTTGGTTGAAGTCTGGTCATATCTGAGTTTATTTGCGTAGTAAGTACACTCACACTAAACCAGTGTTTTGTGAACTTATATATTTGTTCATCCTCTTCATCAAAATCTAACAAAATAATCCTTCCCAATTGTCTCGACCCATTGACTTCAAGCAAAATTTCATATTTGTGTGGATTATTTTCGGTTGCTTACCCACTTAACGACCATTTTGAAGTAATGACATGTTTCTTGTCGGTACAAAAAAGAGAGTGTGTGGCCTGTTTACTAAATTAGATGAAATGCATCCAAGGAGTTCTGAGAAAATTTTGAGTGTAGTTACACAAAATCCTTGGTGGAATTCTCATATAAAAGGAAAAATATTAAAAATTCCTTTCGGACTCATGCATCCTGTACGCCAGGATACCCTTGAACGAGAAGTAGCAAAATTCATATAAAAATAATGCAAATCCCTTCTACAATTGAACTTGATATTATTCAAAACAGGTATGAATTTTCAGCAAAAAAAAACAAGTCGGGAAACCGGAAGCTGGACGCTTCAGGTACGAAAGGTTTTGTGTATTTCTTAGTACGTAGCACATAATATAGGCATATATTATGTGAGAATATCCACTTTCGGATGATATTGACATTCATAGTCTTGAATTTGCAAAGAAGCGACAACTTTGACGTATTATAACTTTGTTAGTAATAGTCCGATTTCCACCAGACTTGGTAAGATCATGCTCTATATTTTATCCTATATTGTTGCGAAATTTCGTAGTCCTAGCATGAACTTAAGGGGGGTCTTGCAGCGAATTACTAAAAATTATAGTAATATACTATTATTAACTTTATTTGTGCAGATATCAGTGTGGAAGGTATTTCGGAGCCCAGGCACCGTGTAGTGGCAGCCTCTTGATTTTTTTCAGATTTTTCGGTTGGGTAGTTTCTGAGAATGGGCCCCGTAAAAGAATGGTCACTTTCAACCCCCCGCCCTCCCCACCTTTTCAACAAATGTCAAAACTAAGCCCGTTTTCGAAAAGTACTAACCGAGACCTTTAATTTGATACCCCACATGACTATATTTGATGAAAAAAAAAATTACACCCCCCTTTTTCATGTATGGGGACCCCCCCTTAAATTTGATGTAAGAGGATGTAACTTACTGCATGCGTGAGCGTTCACAGTTCCCACCTTTCTAACAAATTTGGTGTCAATCGCTGTAACCGTTTCCGAGAAAAATGCGTGTGACGGACAGACAGACAGACAGACAGACAGACAGACAGACAGACGGTAAACCGATTTTAATAAGGTTTTGTGTTTACACAAAACCTTAAAAACAAACCGAAAACTGAAATTTTGGCGTTTCGAGCATGAGCGGTTTTTTTCCCGCAGCGCTTAAATTTTGCGATTGGAATCTTCTTCTTCCAAAATCAAATGTATAGAAACGTAGGATACCTCAAAAGGTCTCCATTCTTTTGCTAGCCATTACCAACGACTCTTAACTTTCGTTTGATCAAATTAAAAATTATTAGAAATGCTTTCTTGTTAATGATGGATAATATTGGATTAGGTTTAGTCTTTAGTTTTCAATAAATAGTTTTTCAAACATGAAACGATAAACAGTGTTTGCGTGGCTGGTCAGTAAGCACTAGAGAATAATTTGGCCCATACTCAAACGTTCAGGACTGGTTAAAGGAAAATCGGGGAAAATCGAAAATTATATAATATATTAGCGACAGAAGACGTCATTCGTTGATTCCTTTATTTATGGCGACTAAGAAGTGGCACCTTAGCGAGTAATAAAAGGAGCAAATAAGAGAAAAAAACCAAAGCTGCCATCAAATTGCAAGTGAATACCACAGACGTGGTACCAATCCAATATAATAAACCTACCCATAAAAAAGACAAACCAAGGTCGAAGGGTATTCTGATATAATGTTTGGAGAGTAATAAGTTATATTGAGCGACGAACAACATCATAAGTAAGAATAAATAATGAGTTTATTAATGTTTTTGATACAAAGGTTAGATTCAATCAAGGGGAACTTTGCTCTCTAGTCTGTAATAAGGAATATATCTGTTGATATAGAGAACACTTTACTGTACGAGTCTACGCAGACTATATCAATATTCTGTCAGTACAGTACAGTACAACTCCGCGTTATACCTGATTCTCCAGTCTGATCCCTCTCGTTTGCATCGTATAACTTGGCATTCAAAATGTTAACTATATTTCGGATATTTTGTCACTGTCTAAGTCATAGTTTACTTTGGTTAGGTTCGGAGAGCCGCAGCTACCATCCCGCAGGTCTCTGTTAGGCTCATTTTACTGTCCCCTAATATTGCCCAGCAAAAGGCTTTTGCGAATCTGAGTACATTTTCCAAAGGGAAAGTGTGCGCAGATTCTTCCTTGAAGTACCAAGGTATTTTCAACTGAGGTCTGAGGCGACCAGACTGGTGCATATGAAATGCAGGGCGGTCTCCTCCTTTTCCTCACATTGGCTACATATAGCCGATGTTACCAGCCTAAGTCTTCCCATTTGGTAGTCTAGGGAGGGGATACAGTTCTACCAGGGTTTTCATACCTCACTTCGTAAGGGTCAATAAAAATGTCGGTTGCGTGAATCCTTGCAGTATCATCCTTCAGAGCAGATTTGACAGTGAAGCTGGTTCTGCCTCACCAATGTGGATCTAGACCCTTGGTAAGCCAGTCTGTAAATGAATATGGGGAGACAGGAGGGGGGTTGTAAAAGTAGCATAGCTTTGAGTGCCGTGGTCGGTGTAGTATGCAACCGAATCTGTGCCAGCAAAATAGGCTTTATTATGGGTGTGTACATTAAATGAATCTGTTGTGATAAAAGCCCCCAGGTCTTCCCTATAGTAGCCCTACAGCACCAAAGTAATCTGTAGGATTTGTGATATTGTTCCTGGATATAATGCCTCCACGTTAACTTGAAGTCGAGATGTATTGTAATACTTGACATCTTGTTACAGCAAAGCTTCCACCCCTGATAAGGTGGGTAGCGTGTGAAAATAGCCAGCCCAGCTTCCCCAGTGTTCAACGAGAGTCCGTTACGGAGGCACCCATTATGAGTTATCTGCAAAGTTGCTTTCAAGCGGTTACATACTGTGTCTGCAAAATTGCCGACAAGGACTCAGAGGGAGGATGACTATTCTCTGTGGACAGCTCCCAAGATATCCTCCCTTCGGTCCAATCAGTCGGCGGATTTTTTGCTCTCCAGTAGGTGAAGAATCCAACTAACTAACGCCGGATCGATTCGTTGCTGTATTTCGGCATCACAGGTTGCCGCATGAATGAAGTATAATTGGGGGCACCTTCGCTATGCATGAATGTGCCTAAGGCGTATTATTTTTCCGATATCGTCTTATCAATTTTCGCCGTGAGCTTACAAAGGGCTGCCTCCGTGGATTTGCCTTTCTGGTATGGAATGTATGTACCCTTTATGAAGAGATCTACTATTCTTTCCAGTCCTTTTAGTAAAAAGGAAGTTACATTGATGAATATAGAAGTTGATTTGGCTTCGGGTATTAAGCGTGTGGTTCATACCAGATCCAACAGGATTTCAAACTTAAGAGTTACCAGATTTTACCGGACGAACGTAGCTGTTTATGAACAAAGTTCACAAAAGGTAACATTGAAATTGCCGAAATAAGACGAAGAATACAATTGAAGACTTATTGAATGTCTACGAAAGGAGTGTTCCTAAGCGAATTGTTAGAGCAAAGAGCCGAAGAGTAGGTCTAACCATGTAATGTGGAAGTCGGGAAGATTTTTCGCAAGTTATAATAGTCAACAATTCACATACAATAAATAGGTCTAAGGCTTGTTTTATGGAGAAATAAAGACAATGTTTAATTTGATGCAATTTAAGAGGAAAAAATGGTTCATCCGTAAACTGAAGAGCATGCTATCCGCTACAGGTATGGAGCCCGCATTTAACACATCAAAATCAAAAGACATACATCAGAACACCACAAATGTCCTATAGTATCCACAGATTCGAAATAGCTTTGAGGGGCTCGGGCTTGACATAATACAGCAAAAAGGCATGGCTACCGTGGCGTGGAACACCAATCCGATCTCAGGGAGCTGACAAGCGAGGTTTTCAACATTCTATCTGCCAACAAGGCTACCAGGAAGCGACTCTAGCTGGAGTTTTGTTTGAACATCGAAAGCATCAACAATTTCGCGAGACTCAGTAAGAAGAAGGAGGGGTAGGACTGCGAGTCAGAAGCCATGCCCCATTCTTTTGAGAATATCGGTTAACACTAAGGATAAAAGCAATCGGTGTAAAAACAGCTTCTCCATATACAAATCTTCGGGTTTCGATGGCGCTATACCAGTCATGCTTCAGAAACAACAAGAATGGGCTACTTCTGGCTTGTGAAGATTTATAGGAGCTATGTATCGGTCGGACATGTATTGCATTCCTGGAGACGCTTGCACCTGGTTTTCATACCTAAAGCGAGCAGTTAGTGAGGGATATCGTGGAGATTCTCTTCATCTTCATCTTAGATCGTCTACCTCTTGGGCAACTTCAGAGAGACCGCTCTTCACGTGGTAATTAGTGCGGTTGAAAGGTCGTTACCATATAAGCAGAATAGGACCAGAATATAGAGGGAGCATTCATGGTAGCTTTGACCAGAATGGCATAGGAAGCATATTTCACACAGTGGATAGCGTCTATGCTGGGAATCAAGGTAATCTGAACTTGTGGATTGCAACTTGACTAGAGTTCTGAGATATAGGGACACCCTAGGGTGACACCATCTCTCCGGTGCTGTGGTTGATAGTAACGGATAAAATTTTGCTGACAGGAGTGGTTTTAGGGTGGTTATGTATGCCAATGGTTTTGTGAAACTGGTCGCAGGAACTTTTCCTCCATTATTGATGCGGTTATGGAATTGTGTTGAGAAAGGTGTATTTGTGTGCTGCAAGATGCGAACTCGGCATGAATCTACCAGAATGCAGCTATTTACTATCAAAACAAGTATATGCGATTTTACCTCCGGCGGCTGAACGGCAAAAAATTGTCACTTTTTTCCATTATAAAGTATCTGGGTGTAATCTTGGATCCTAATTTTAATTGCAGACTAAACATTGAACTGAAGGTTAAGAAGGCCTGTGTAACCTTCTACGCCTGAAAAAAGGAAGTGAGGAAATTGCATTTCTTGCGGAGGATGGTTTTTTGATGCTGTGGTCCGTACCATCTTAAAGTAAGCTTATACCGTGCGGTGCCCGACGTTTAGCAGGTAATATAATGAGACCAAGCTTAATCCAAAGAACCGCTTATGTAGGTGCTAAAGAGCTCTGCCGTCCTATCTGGCAAATGCCCTTAATGTACTACTCCACACTTCTCTTGTAATTTTCATATTAAATATACTGCTCTCATATGCAATTCTTCATTCTCAACGCGATACGCTAAGCGCATGCTGGGCTTCAGGAGGAATTTGGCGTAGGACTTTTAACTAGGGTAGAAAGGCAAATTGGCGATGTGTTGCGGAGTGACGACACAGTATATTTTATTTATGGAACTGACGATACTGAAGACCTGTTAATGGCTGGGTATGATTCACGCCTCGAAGATAATGTAGCTCTGACCGACAGGCAAGCCTCGATTAAGGGCGTGTAATTGGTGGAGATATCCTCCAGGGTAGTGGGGAAATGTAGAGGCGCGCTGGACAGCCAAGGCGAATCACTCAAATTCATTTTAGTTTGGGTTTTCACTGTGGAGAACTTCACTCTCATACATGAAAACTGCTAAATATTGTCACTCCTAAATGATATAAGCTTGGAGTACGATGAACTCGACCAATAGTGGAATTTTGTGCCGGGTGATCGGCGTGGAAGATTGACTCCCATGTATTGTGTTTCCTGTGTGCTTCAAAGTAAAGGAAGTGGATGAAGGAGTATGGCAAATTCCTTTATAAGCTATGTTAGGCTGTTAGAAAAGAGCATGTTTGTATGCCACTTTGTGGTCACAGTTATGCGGCTTAGGCGCCACTGGCCTATAGGGAACCATGTCGGTAGACTTGGAGGAACACTCAGGCCCTTGTAATTACTTACTGGCGAGCACTAGCTAGAGCCAGGTTGGGGACACTTGGCAAACAATTATTTGCCCTCAGAGTGAAATTATGCGGTGTTTCCAACGATTAATTAATTGAAATAATAAAAACTTGTTGTTTCTTTTTCGTTGGTGTGGGTATTTATTCTTCTTTATTGTTCTTGTTGCAACTTGTTTGCACTGATGAAGGGAACAAGTGGTTCCCGAAATATCGGTATTTGCAAGAATAAATACCCACACCAACGAAAAAGAAACAACAAGTTTTTATTATTTCAATTATTTGCCGATCTCAAAGGGATCATTCCTTATAGGGTGAGGAAGCTGTTATTTTTCTTGAACGCCACAAGCTGGCTTGAAAGGTCATGGTTTTCGAAGTTTGTGGCATCAAAACAGCGGAGTTTCGCTTTTTATTTATCCATTTGTTTGTTCTTGCACCACGAAGATGGCTCAGGATTTAGTGGCAATAATCCTAGATGGCAGATGGACCACTTTTGACATACTCATGATGAACCAGGCTAATAAAATTCTTGCTTCCATTTTGCACTTTGCTTCCTCCTAGTTTGATCTAAAGCACATATTAGCGGCCTTACACGATCAATTCACCATAAGTCTGGCATCCGCCAGATCGATGGTGTAAATGCATTGATTGATGGACTTATGAACGAGATTGACAAAAATGTCAATCAAGTAGGGTTGACTTATGATGGATTGAGACTGTTCCCAGACTAATAAGGAAGTGGTCGTGTATATTGTCATCCACCTCTTCTCCTCAATGGCTGTTTAACGAGGAGGCATCATCATCAAACCATATTAAACCTTTCGTTTTCGGTGCAACAGTGAAAAAAGCGGGATCAGCTATTTAACGAGATTTTCCAAACGAAATCAGTGACAAAAGCAAGGTGCAAAAGAGATTGCTCTCACATATCTTCTCTAAAGAAAATGGGATTCGTTTGGTTGCGGATTTAATTTTCTGTAGATAATTGTTGAGAGGCCATGGGTATCGGCTCACTCTCTGTTTGTCAGTCTATACGCAATGTCCTTGAGAGCAGTTAAACCCACTACTATGGACTTTGATGAGACCAAGGGTCCTGTAAAATCACTTACATGTAGTGAATAGCATGTCCAACTAAAAAAGAAAGAGATATGCCAAAATGCTGTTAGTTGCTGAATGCACATCAAAGCGGTGCTTCCCAAACTTTTTTTATAAGGAAACTATGTACAAACTCACAATGTCCCGTTTCCAACTTGCTAATCTATGGTTTTTTAATTTGACACTGCGAAAGGAGGAGGGGAGGGGGTTCTATAAAGTCTTCATCTACAAACTCCTTATTTAGATTCTGCACACATTTTATTGACAGAGATGTAACAAATTTGAGCCCATTTGCGGAATTATGTGTACATCAAATGTTTCACGGCCAAGAAGGCATTGATAATTTGAAATGAAGTATTTTATTTGATGTCTGGCCTTGAGCAAACTTGGTAGTGCCATCAAGAATTTATGTTCGACCGTACATTAAAGAAATCATTAGATTTGCTTTTCCTCACATCTACCCCTTACATTCCCATTTGCAAATACACACATTTCTCCCTTATTTGACAATATAAACAATTCTATCAAATCCTCTATGAAAATCTCCCGAAAGTAGGGCAAATCAAAATAACGACCAAACGAATCAAGGAGCGATATTCGATTCAATCGACCGAAACAAAACCCTTTCCCGGAAAAGATACGATAACTACATATGCTCCCCTTTACCAGTGCTGAAAGTAGAACAAAAATCGACAATATATAGTGAGTCCATAGCAAAGTGTGGACTGAATCTCAGACGAGGATTTTCCGGTCCTAACCAAACACAATATGTATCCCTCATCTTCGTCATCATTTCGTATACTTTCAATCAATTTGCAAGAAAATCCTCTTCTCCGATTAGAATGTATTATTTCTTCGATTTCAGCGTATATAGGAAACTTGAGCGGGGGAGTGCGTGGATTGGACCAATCGAGCCGCCCACCCTCGTATTAGCACTAATTTTATTGACATTCCCTGGAGCTATTTGTTATTGTTCGACCCAAGTAAACATGGCAATGTGGTATTTTTTTGGGAAATATTTGATGGATTTCGAGACTTTTATTATTTATTTAAGCGAGGGGATAACTTTAAAATTTATTTCGGATATTCATATGTAAATTGAAGACCAACAAGTACTTGACTGAGTAAAAATAAAACGGACTTGACGACCGACCTTAAAAATAGGAATTAATGAATATATGTAGTAGGTCAAGTCGTATGAAAAGCCGATTTTTTAACTAGATGGCTTAGGTCATATTTGACAGTGGTGGTTACTTTTAGTATAATCTACAGTAATCTAGGAGATAGGCACAAGAAAACCCTCTAAGCGTCATCGACACACCTATACATTACTAACAACGGTCACGGATCAGTTAGCAATCTTGTCCCTACCCCACGAATACGCAATGACATTCCGGGGTCGTAACTCACTTGAATTACTCCTCCTGTATTCAGTCTTATTGCATCTCTGTCAAGAAGATAGTGTCCACAGCAACGACAAAGATAAATAAAGATAAATAGCTCAAAGCCACTGAAATTAATGAAGATCACGATCACGTCGGCAGTTACGCCTGAACAATCCGCAGTAAGCCGGCGGTCGGAATGTGTGCGAAATCCGGCTGGCCTGTCAGTTTAGACTGTTTTGGCTACAGTATATCTAATAGGCATTAACCAGACTAAATTTTACCGACTTACGAATGTATTCGAGAAGCTTGCACAGGAAGCGAACGTTTGATGAGAATATGTGCAAATTACTTATCCTATATGTATATCCAGTTCGGTCTAAGGCTCTTTGATGGTTTTTCCTGATGAGCCTATCAGCCACAGACTACCTCCGGTACATTTTTACTGTTTTATTTCTGGGGCAATCACTTCGTGGAAGCTGAAATAGAACTTGGCAGCAGGCTTTTCTCAGGTGTTGTGCTCTATCGTGTTATCAATCCAAGCTTCTGCACTTGAACTATACTTATCCAAGACGATCTTGTATAAAGATAATAAGGACGAATCAGTAGCCAACTACTTTTAGCCGATTACTGCCATTTCTTGTTCCTCATTTGTACCATCGTTAGGACTCATTAGTTGATTCTTTTCATAGTCTTCTTGGTTATCATCGAGCTTTTGCTTTGAAATGCTTTTACCGAGCGCTCCTCGTATGATCGCTACATTGGCTTTCGGGTCCCATCAGTTCTCGCCAGGTCGTGAGTGCAGACTTCGAGATCCCTAGAGGTGTTGACCACTGGCTGTATGTGATTATATCGCGCAGGCGGCTTCAATTTGGGGACGGCATCCCGTAGCTTGCGCAACAATCCAAAGTCTCTAAAATCGTCTCCCTAATTGAGCACCAGCCCGACGGAGAATCATAAGTTCTCCCGTACATTAAATCAGCCAATTGTGTCGGCAGCAGTTAAAATTCTCGGCTGCAAACTCCAAAGCAATTGACACTTACTGCTACAAGTCAGCAGTCGTGACTCTGGCTTGCGCAGCATTTTTTCGCGCCACTTCATTCTAAAGAACATCAGCGCCTCCATGTTAGGTGTAGGCTTCCTGTGTCACTAGGAGCTGCTGGTGGATATGTCCCTGATAGACCTCACAACTTATCTTCGGTAGTCAAGGAAAATTTCCATCTGCCCGGACAACAACACTCTATTCATTATTTTTCAGTGGTTACCGATCCTCGTATCCGGACTCTTCTTCAAAAATACTCCAACATTACTACTGAAAGCAGTATCTTCCAGCTAGTTAACTATGGTATTTAGTACGACGACAACACAACTGGTTCCTAAAATCTTGAGGAAGGAGAGTCCTTTACTACCCCGGAAATTACCTTACACGAAAGACTCAAAAAGCCGTGGTTTTGCTACTCTACCAGTAGTTGACCGGCTGAGCAATATTTTGAGGATATGCCGTGTACACCATGGCAATGCAGTTTAGTTGTATATTTATGGTATGTGTCGTTCTAAAAGTTTCCGCAGCTCAATCGATGGACCTAATTGCTCTTTTTAACCTCCGATTCACGTTTGATGTAAATACAGATTGTTTAGTGGTCGCTGTATACTCTTTGCATCACTCTCGTATCATAGTATGTCTTCGTCAAAAAGTATGTCAAAAATATAACATTCACGAGTGCTTTGTCCAATCCCACGAATGATTAAAAACACGTCGCTTGATATTTGTGTCCGACTGTCTGATTCAAATTTCCACAAATCAAGTTTCCTTTCTACGATTTTGAGCTGAGTCCTTACGTCACGTAGATCGCTAAATTTTCGGTAAATATAAAGCTAATAATAGGAAAGCAGTTGTAAATTTGGCTTCCTCACATCTTTGTCCTTACGAATCTGACTTCAAAGTGTTTCATGACCTGGCTCGCAGTGATTGGGGTTTTGACTGATTCGCGTAGAGGACTCTACTGTACTTCAGGTATCTATCATTGCCGCGATACCTCAATGTTCCACATTCTCCTTTTTATAAAATTCAACCAGGTGATCTTCGTCAATCTTTGTAAATATAACCACCTAATCACAGTTCTAAATTGCGTGGGGAAGCCGAGTAATGAACACCAGGAGCAAGAAATGGTTTTAGTCAATCTTGGATATGTGCCAACCATTCGTGGTAGAAGTCAGGTTTATGGTCGACCTAAGATAACTCAGTACCTCTTTCGTAAGAGTGATGGTCTAGCTGTTGACTAGGAACTGCACCCATAGTGATAACCAAGCCATTTTTTCACTGTAAACGGGGGGAGTGACAGTTAAATGTGTATTGGCCTTAACAAGGCCAGGATGCTTGGCTACAGAAATTCTTGCGGAAAAGGTATTTCCAGGGGCCTTAGGAAGAAGTCACGGTCCGAAAGGCATAGCAATGGAAATGGTGTTGTTAACTGATGCATGCGGCGCTACAACGTTGACATCAAAATAGCGAAATTACCATTCGAAATCTGAACATTGAGGTAATCATATCTGTGAACGTGGAGACTTTGCAAATATTATGATCTGCCCAAGGGGTGAAATTACCGCAAGTGTCGTGTTCGTCGCCTATTTTAAAAATCAATACAACCCTTTTCCGTTGCAGAATGACGTCTTTTCGATTCCTGAGATTATTGAGGATGAATTACAGGGAATCTGCAAACGTATTAGCGAGAAGTCTCAAAGATTGAACAGGATTTCGAAAAAAAGAGAAAGTTACTCACCCAGTGGTAGAGACGGAAAAGCCTTATGTGCCTTCGTCATATTGTATTATCTCTTTGCTAGGCACTGTGAGAAAATGTTGGAGAAAGTGATATGAAACGAGGTGTTCCCGCCCATCGAGCTTTCGGGTTGTCTATCATATCAATAAAATGGATCTAGCTTGAGGGGCAATGTCTACTGGTGACAGTTACGCAGTGATGACACTATATGCCAAGAATGACTTTAATAAAGCCCACAGGTGTTGAACTAGGACATTTCGGGTAAACTGAATGTTCCTGGCTACTTAGCCAGCTCGGTTTCTTGAGACTTTTCTGATAAGAGATAGATCACGGCTGAATGAGTTAATTGTGACAAGAGATCACGTTGATCGGTTTGTCAGACGACTTAGTGATGATTGTAGCTGTGAAATTCCTCAACGATGTGGAATTATATGGAATTGAAACCATTCATGCAGACTGCACCCAGTGGTAGAGATGGGTCTAACAAACAAAAATTGCCAATCGTAACAAAAACAGTGCAGCTTACATTCGGATAGTTGACCAAGAGGTCGTATCAAAACCGATCACTTAATACTTGGAGATAACGACCGACGCCAGGCGGAGCTTAGAGAGGCTTATGCGTGAGCAAAGACTGCAAAAGCTAGTTTATCTCTGAGGGGAGTGATGCCCAATATCGTAGTCGCAAGCGGTTGTCGCAGAGGTGATGACATCCATAATGCTATATGACGCTACTGTCTGAGCGAAAGATGAGTTCAGTATACCAGCCAATCGGGCAGAGGGGATGCAACCTGTACAACACGGGAGTGATCCCTTTGTCGATTACCATTTTACTAGAGAAGGAGGACGAATCCGTCCCAGGTATCTGCCGAGCTCTGAAAAGTTGCTGTGTATGAGCTCTATAGAAGATGGCAACGGCGGTGGGGTAATTTCGGAAAAGGTCGCTACACTCATCCCGTTCACTGAGTAATGGGTGGAGTGAAAACATGGTCAATTAAATTATCGCCTGACACAGTTTCTCACGAAGTACCCAGTTGTGTTGAATGCGTTGCCACACCGAGTTTCATGTAGCCAAGAAAGAGGTTAAGCGATGCTTTTAACCTAAATGTGGGCTACCACAACCTTGTAGAGGAGATACTGATACAGAAGTGGTTGGATCGCAGGAAACGCGACATTGGCGATGATTCAAAACAAACTCTAGGAACTGGAACGCCCTATGAAAGCAGGTGTGACTTAAACATTTTGACGTTGATCAGAGTCCTCTTCGCTTCAACGTGGCCCCGCGTGGTGTCTTTTCAAGATTTGCATCTCCATACATGAAAAGGGTTCACTAGACTTGTTGCTACCCATAGTTTACATTACTGCTAGCATCGCTTGAGTTTTACTTGCTCCATTATATACACATACTCAATCTATCCATCTCCTCATTGTCTCTCATTCTCAATCTTTTTGACGTTCCAAATGTGTGCGCTGCCCCTACCGGTAGCCAGTTGGTTATGGCCTGTATCACGTCATATGCTTTCCTTTGAGCTTTCATAGACAATTCCTGCAATTCAATTAGCACGAATTTTGTTGTTGTTAATGATTGGCGGAACCTTCTTCCTCGTGGTTATCTGATCGATATCTTTTTATTTGATGATAACCTCCAGAATGTTCCTGGCGGGTTACTTTATTTGCCTTAAGAATTAGTCCTTATATTTTTTTTTATTCCCTTGTGAAATTTCCAATACGGCTGGCATTTTCTGTTAGAACTCTTCAAGGTACGGTGCCATATGTTTCCTTTTCTCGTTTGGAGGTGATGATAACCTCCTGTCCTTCCTCCACGTTCTCTTTATGAACTCCACTCCTTTTCACGGCTGACTTGCCATTTGCCATTCAGAAACAACCTGGGCGCGATTTGCACTTATTTCTTTTGTCTTTTGAAAGTTTCAATTTCTCTTGCTCGTCTGCTCTGGGTTAGTGTTTTCAGTGTATGGTAGGCCTTGGCATACTTTGCGTTAGCGTGCCTTAGATACATATATATGTAGTTTATTTGATATAAGTCATCATATCCCTCTTCAATGTTTGTAACTGCATTGATGGTGGCGAACGCCAACCAAAACTACTATATCCATAAAAGAATAGCCGCCCTGAGTTTAATGAATCCATTAAAATGCAATGTCTGAAATTAAATAAACTATCAACACCTGTACGCCCATTTGCCATCATAACTTATAAACTTGCCCCATATCTCATTATAGTTGTGAGACATTACCGCGTAATTTTTTCCTTCCATGCTTCGAATTTTCTTACCTTAATTACCAGCTACATTTCATCCTTCCCGGAGAAATGCTACATAAACGCTCTGCAGACAAAATACAAACTCTCCACCCTCAACCCTAAGCGCCTGATGATTGTTTTCTTAAGATATCGTCACCACCGCCATCGTCAACACTGCATTCAGCCTTCCCATGGCATTTATGAAATATACGCTCAGATTTATCTCAACGGTTAAGCGCAGGGTCACAGTTGAAGGTGCAAAACCGGCTGAGAGGGAGGTTGAAAAAAAAAATTAATTGCTCTTGGCGCGTGAAATAAAAAATTAAATCCTCGTAATTGTCCTGAAATTGAGTTTTGTATTTTTACACCGTAATGTGCTCATAGAAAACTAGGACCCGAATCCAGGACCAAACGCTATCCAGGAGACTGTCCGGAGGACGGAGGTTCTCTAGTTTACTAACAGTTATTTTTTCGAATCTCTCCTTTTCCAAACTGGCGATGAAGATAACATGATGCATAACTTTTCTGGAAGCGGAGCACATAAAAACCTTATTAAGCTCCTGCTGAGCGTCGAGTTGAATGCCGGCAAGAATTATTGAATTAAATGCGACACAAACTTTTCTCGTTTAAACTTTGACCCCTTGTACAATACACACAAGGACTACTTGCAGTGTGGGAGCAATACACCTCCATACATGGAATACTCTACAGGTACATGAGTTCACAACCTTTTTAATGCTTTTCTCCGAATTTCTTTTAGAGTGTCCGAACTTTGAAAGAGTTGTTCCTGTAAAAATCAAAATGCAGTGAGAACGTATTACGTGGGTACTGAATGGAATCCTTGGGAATGTGTAAAGTATACGTTTCTATATGTATGCATAGATTTTCGGGAAAGTGAAAAGTGTTTTACGGAAGCAGTTCCTATTCACTGCTCTTAAGTAAGACAAAGCCATACTCAAGACTACCTCCAACCCTTAACCACACAAAACTCAAAGATTCGCTTGATACGCTAGTTTCACGAGTCCTTTTCTTATTTTTAATATTATCGCGCTTTTATTATTTTTTCCTTTATTTTCTTATCAGCAGAAATACATAAAAGTCAAGGAAAATTCTTAAGGATCAGGTGATTTCACTTCGAGAAAGGTTTACTACACGATATGAGACGTTATAACAATCTGAAGGATCTTCTTAACTTGCATTGCTCTCTCATACATGAACATATACTCGAAGATCCTGAGTAGTGCAGGGAACCAGAAGCACTTGAACCGGAAGGTCGACATGGAATATGGAGGCCGCACTCGAGGAGAGGAGCACATGCACGTTATGTGTTATGATATCATTAAATATTTACAGAGTAGCTTTTAGTCTACGACACTCGTTAAGTGTCCTGGCCGGATCCTTGCCATTCAGCTTTCCATGTGCGCTTCGGGGATGTTTAATATGTTTTGAGATGTGGGCAGGAATGAAGCTGTTTTTGTTCTTTGCGGCTTTCAATAATACGAGTTGAGAGACTGCAAGCTAGATTTATTATCGCATAGATAATCCCCTATCATATCTTTGTTTACAAAAGAGCACGCAGGATAACGTTCAAATTTAGTAGCAAAGAGGTTGTCAAAAAAATGTTATTCCCATATTTGGTCCTGGGAAGATTTATGATATCTGTTAGATTTTCATTTAAAGAAAGGGTTGAAGCATCCGTCAGAAGAGAAAATTGACTCAGTTTTAACTCATTATCTATGGTCGTAATTCTATAGTTCGTTGCATTGCTATTGTTATTGGTTACAATTATAATAGATCTGGATATCATCACCATTTTGAAACAAGTGGGTCCTAGTTGCTTTATAAAAACGTTTCATCATTTTAAATGTCGACGTGCAACCGAGTATATTGATACTTTTGAAGAAGCCTTGGGCTCACTTAAAAACACTAATCTATAAGCTGGCACCCTGTCAGTGTCGTACCACCACGAGTAGCAAGTTTTTCTTATTTACTCCTCTCATAGCTGCAGCAAAAGAATTTATTTCGCCTGACTGGTCAAATCGATGTTGGTATGCACCATAACCTCCATGTCCACGCAAGAAATGTGTCAGCTCATAATTTAATTTCTTTTGGCTTCGTCCAATCCATCTTCGAATGCCAGGAATGAGGCGGTATGTTCAACGGCCAGTTTGGGACTCGTCCTGTCTCTCTGCCGTCGGAATGGGCAAAACCTTCTGGTTGCATACGTTTTGTCATAGAGGCGTCGACCTTCGTTCGCTAGGATGTCTATGGGGAGCATCCCTGCTAATACACATGTTACTTCTCCTGAAGTGGTTCGGTAAGCTCGAGATGTTCGGAATGCTCTCAGCCGATATGACGTTTCTAGTTTCCTACAGTTCAGCTTATTTTCCAACATAGTTGTCCATAGAGAAGCTGCATAGAGTAGCACAGAACTAACTATCCTTGAAGGAAGAAACCGTCGGCTTTATCTTGGAGCAACGATGTTCAGTAGTGCTCTCGGGATCGTTACAGCAATGGAAGATGCTTTAGTTGCATGTCAATGTGGTTTTGAAGTTAAGCTTATATGCGGAGGGTCACCCAATGGTTAACTTGATTTCGAAATAGTATCAGGTTTTGTAGCTTCCACTGCAAGTGGAATTCTCCTTCTCTAAGGCATGCCGTAAAAAATTGGGCAAGCAAGTCTTGTTGCCATTTTCAAGGCGATTTTCGGGATTCCATTCGGTCCTCGAGTCTTATTTTCAATGAGTTTCTTTCCTGCCACCAGAACTTCCTCGTCTGACACTACAGGAACTTTGGTGGGGTTTACATGCGCTGCCGGAAGCTTAATGTACATCTTTTGGGAAGAGAATGTTGATTATATTCTCCAGTAACTTAAGACATGTAATCGGTGAGGAGCGCTGTTACTTCTATTGATACGAAATTTGGTCGAAAGGAGAGAACCGTGAATCTCCTCGCATACAGCGAGTAACATCGTTCTACGTTGAGTGTAAGGAGGAAGGGGGGGGGGGGGGCGGTCCCCATACATCCAAAAGGGGTGTAACATTTTTTTCACCGAATATGGTCATGTGGAGTGACAATATCAAATGTAAAGTTTCGATTAGTACTTTTTGCCTCTGCTCGCCTCATTTTTGACATTTGATGCAGAAGGGGTGAATGCAGAGACGGACCCATTCTCAGAAACTACTCAATCGAAAAATCTGAAAAAAAGAATCACGAAGCTCCACTAAAGCCTCAAAATACAATCCATATTGATATCTGCCTTAATAAAGTTAATAATAATCTTCTTTTTTGCTTCAACCTTTGTCCCGTTCACAAGCGGGGTCGGCTCGTCGTGATCGGTTTCGCCATTTGGCTCTATCGAATGCCTGATCTGGGTGCAATCTCGAGGCTTTCAAATCCCCATCTAGCGTATCAAGCCACCGTTGTTTAGGTCTGCCTTTTGGTCGTTTACCATTGACTTCGATGTTCAGACCAATCTTGGCAAGTGACTTCTCGTTGGCACGAATTGCGTGACCATACCATCGAAGACGCCTCTCTCGCAACTTTTCCACGATCGGTGCAACCCCATAACGATCGCGAATATCCTCATTTCGGATGTGATCAAAACGTGTCACGGTACTAGTCCAACGCAATATTTTCGTCTCCATTACCGCAAGACGCCGTTCATTTCTTCGGCTAACAATCAGAACCATAGAGGGCGACAGGCCGGACGACATTGCGGTAAATTTTAGATTTGAGACATTCGTTGATATTTCGATCACAAAGAACACCAGTTGTGGAACGCCACTTTATCCAGGTTGCGTTAATACGTCAAGCAATTTCATAATGCAGTTCTCCATTGGCTGATAGCGTTGATCCTAGGTATTTAACTCGCTTAGTTCTGGGCAGGTCACTGCCGCTGACAGTGATTGTGCCCATTTCATGGGGATCGGTCGTCAAAAATTCAGTTTTATTTAGATTCAGTCTGAGACCGTGTTGCATGAGGCATTTTTTCCATTTTTGGACAAGCTGCTCGAGATCGTTTTTGCTATTAGATGCTAGGAAAACATCATCTGTATATGTACTATTAGAGTATCCGACACCCAGTCCAGGGGAAATTTCATCCGTTATAATAGATACTTCGCATAACTAATCCAATAAGTGTAATGCCTTGTTGATGCGGTGATTCTCCTGTGAGTTGCAGTCAAAGTTTCTGTTTTATCATCAATTTCGAGTTGATGCATGCCTCGTATAAAGACGTACTTATCTTTCAAGAACTTTAGCTAATGTACAAGGACAAAAAATTGTCTCTTGGATGTGCGCAAACTCTGTTACAACTATGTCGTACAGTGGAAGAATACGCGATTCTTTCGAAAGGATTTGAATGATAGTTCCAGCACTAAATGTTGGACATTCCGGGATCTCGACAAATAAGATGGAGGGACTTTGTGGAGCACTCTTCGCTTTGGCGCACAATGCTGTCTTATCTATTAGAAAGGTTATCAAACACAAGCATGAATTCGTGAGCCGAGTTAAGATCGAATAGTAATTGCAAGATTTGGATCTAGAGTGAGGAGCATATCAATAGTGTAAGCTCAGGTAGAACTGGCTACTTCTGATACAAGTAGATTGCATCCTAGGAAATTCTTCTTAAAAGTTTCCCTGCGATCGTGATGGGTGTTCTGAACGCCAGCTTGATTTCAGTAGAAGGTAGCTTAGGTGAGTAAGTAAGAAAGAGTGTAGACCGACTAATGCTGTTTTAGAGACCTTAAAGGCAGCGGTGATAGGTATATGGTTTTCCGCAATATCTAACGTCATTAGTGCAGAGCCTCTCACAAGTTAACTTTCAGTTAATTGTAGATTTTTGATTTATCTTCGGAATGTTCACAACAACAGTCACTTGATGGTCATATGTCTTTGCCTGTGTGTTGCGTCTGCATCTATTCATAGGGACGATTGTTAACTGAACGTGAGATATCCAGAATAGTCCGGTAGAGAATAATCATGTATTGTTGAACGCCATGAAAAGTATTATTTTCTCTCGCACTAGTGATGTTGTCGACGACGTCCCGAAGGAGGCCCATAGCACAATAAAGATGTTTGTAAGAGTTGGGAATACAGTCACTTTCAGACTTTCAATCCTATGATAAACTCTGTGACGTACAGCGGAATGTGAGTCATAATAAATGGAAGTTCACCGTCATATTAGTTTTGGAAGCAAAAGTGAGCGTAAGTAGTAATGACTTCGGTACTATATATCGCACCTTGAGAGAGTCTGAAAAGTTCGTAAGTTATTATTAGACAATAGGACCTAACCTATTCAGGAAGTAGTGTGGCATAACAATCCATATTGGATCAGGGCCTTGAAGTGTGTTAGAGCACTTCATTCAAGGCTGTAACGGTACACTACAGTATACTGTAGGAGACAATGTGGTCAGCATTGCGTTAGCCCGAGATTATTACCTTGATTTGACTCAGGTACTCATTCACAGCTGAGTCAACTGGTAATATGAGGGAATGACAATTATCGAAATTCGCCTTGAGTTCAATATATGCTTTGCTATGAAGAAATATAAAATTCAACTTCAATAGAAGGGTTTGAAAGATCTTAACTGGGAGTAGACTTAAAAACAGGCGAATAAATAATTTTAGAAAATTCAACTTGAGCATAAACGTTTTGATATAACCTGGACCATGCCTCTTATCCTGCCGAAAATTATGTTTAAAAAATACTCTCTCCAGATATGCTGCAATAAGTGCCATACTGTGCCTTAGAATACCATTAAAGCTGACTTTTTCTTATTATTTTATAAAATGCCATCCATTTCTCTTTCCATTTGCGGGTTTCAAGCAGCCATGAACTCCATCCTTTAAACCTCTTGATGTACTACCACATTTATTTTCTGATTTTCTATTCGTATCCGTGGTCATCTAATCTAAAGCGGAGCGGATATTGTCTCTCTGTGAGACACAACTGCAACCACCATGAACCCCCCACAAGAGTGCCAACTTTAAATAACCAGGCCGAGAACACATCACCCAGGAATTTTCCTGATACATATGCTCTTAGACGGCTTTCGCGATTCTCATGTTACCTGATACTTTCTGGTGGGGCTTTAGCCAAGAGCCACTTCAGATGATTCCCGTGCAGACTCGGTTCTCATCACTCTAGACTTCAGAGCATTCGCCGTTTACGACGTGAATACTGCGTTTCCTGGTGTTACTACTTGGGGGTTCTCCTTTTGGTGTTGATTCAGCTGACAGGGTTGCTGACCTATCTACCGCTTCGTTACCTGTGGGATTATAAACTCAATTTTGCTGGTTTCGCCTTTACGAGTTTACTAGCGCTTTGAACCACACACTCGGCGCGTATAGATTATGGATCGCATCACTCCAGTTATGAATAATCTTTAATTGTATTTTGGGTCCTAACGTTCTACTGTGGTGACACCGGCTGCCTTTTGGCATGCATACCCTATTCTCTCTCTTCTTTGAGAGACTCGCTAGATATCCAAGAGCATCATTTTTGCTAAAGCGCAAAGCGCATACCCACTAGAATTTCCCGGGTCCTTTGATAGTTTCGTCACCAACTACCATGCAATGGGAACGTCGCAACCCATACCGGCGCTTCGAATGGCCGTTGCCGTTTTCAACAGTAGACAGCAGTATGTTGTAGTTAATTCTCTGCATCATTCTAGGATCATTTCTATCAAGCAGACCGGGCTTTACATGCCTTATTGGGCTTGGGAAACAACGCTAATTTTTGGTCCATCGGGCGGTCAATATTATTTTTTATGAGGCGCGTCTTGAAGGTGTTGATGATTAAATCAGGTCCAGTCTTCTTGAAAGCTTTATTGAGAATGCCATCCAACCGTGTGATCTTATTGCCACCGAATTTCCCATAATTTCCTTGAAATCTCTTATCGATAGTTGGAGATGTTACGCACCTGTTGGATGAGATCACTGTTTGCTTTTTCTTGTTTTTGTGGTGAGGAATTAGAGTGACTACAAGTTATTAAGACAGCGAAGTTAAGTGTCGTTCGATCACTTTTATATTTACGTTGTTTTCATTGCGAACCTGCAAGCCCCCTCCTAACGGTTTATATAGGTTTCCATACAGAACCACAGTTGTGAAGTGAAGCAGCTTCTTTTACATCCTTAGGGCAGCTTTGGATTGCCTTTGTATTTTCTCACGATCGTTGCTACCGAGCTTTCCTCTAAGCCACCTTGTTCGAAAGTATGCAACAGCACTGCAATTTTATTGATCCATCAGTATTTGGGTTGCCTATTAGGGAGCAGTCACCTTCTACGCACTCTTCCGTGGCCAATTATGTAATCTGGGTCCCACGCGCCACGGAAAATGCGATTCCCCAAAGTCTTCACCGTCCATCTAGGTAACTGCCCGTTATTCAAATCCCCATGGAGATTGTCTAGTAGCAAAGTTAGTGTCGGTAACGATAGTTCAAACGCTTTCACGAGTGAACTTGGGGTAGCTTCTCAGGCCCTATGCGAGCTATACTTTAGCACCAGCTTGAATAAGTTTAACTTGCATGTGCATATCCTGTGTGAATTGAGTTTTAGGAACACCTGAGGCCTCCAAAGGCTTTTAATATGAAGTACTATAATGTCAAAGGACTGCTGATACCTTAGATTTTAACCGCTTCCAAAAATATTATTCCATTATTCTTCGTTCTTTGCTGCAACCATGTATTTCGTCTCGTGAAATTTTGAGCGATATTCTTCAACAAATTACTTACCTCCTTCTGTAATGTTATATTATGCTGTGCAAATAAATGGCATTATGCTGCGCTATATATTGGTTGCCATCATTTACGGTTCGCAAAAATTCAGCTACCTCCAGGATTTCGCGAGGCTATCGCATCCCTCCTCTACTGTCCTTGATCGACGCCCAGCCGATCCACACTTTACTTTACTTTCCCCTCTTTTCAAATCCAAAGCCATTTTGCCTAGGTCGATGACCAGGTTGAGGTGTTAATTGTACAGGAGAGTCAGAAACCAGCCTACTTTCTGTCGATCAAGCTCTCGAGATGTTTTTGGTACCTTCTATGATTATTATAGCAGATAAAAGTATACTTTGGATAATTTAGCAAATTTCTATAGGAAGGTTTTAAGTAAGTTGATCTCGCTCGATTGGTCTCAACATCGAAGTCGATAGTAAGCGACCAAAAGACCGGCTGAAACAACGGTGGCTTGATATGTTGGATGTTGATTTAATAACCTCACGACTGCTTCCAGATCAGTTCTTTGCTAAAATAAAATGGCACAACGGGACAAAGCCTTAAGAAAAAGACGAGATTCTCTTTAGGTTGATCTGTAACTGAATCTCGTAGCTGTCCAAGTCAATTCCATGGCAGTCATGGTATTCGGCTACTTCGCTTCGAATCATACCCGGAACCAATCGTTGGATTGATAAAGTACTGCGACAGGAAAGCGCTATCACTTCTTCCCGACTGCGATAGTAGCGCACATAATAAGATATGGGGAAGCAGCAACACCAATTTCAGAGGTTTGCACCTTGTTTAATTTTCCTTAGTAATAGGTTAGAAGTATAGAATGCTGGAAACATGCCAAAATTCGTGGCTAACGTCAGATTAGAAGTCCTAGACATAATCCTAGGGAAGACTTTAAGAGATTCATTATTGACGCGCATGGAGACGAGTACGATTATCAGATCAAGACAGTTACTTCATAAAGGGACGTGTCATAATCTAACCAGCATGAGGGCAGAGGTCTGAAAACTCTTTCTCTCTCTCTCTCTCTGAAGATTTTTAAACAACTGAAATTAACCTGAGTGGATAGTAAATTTCCAGCACTACTCCAGAGGACCTAGAAGTCGTTCAAGGGTATGTTGGTGGGCAAAAATGATGTTCATTTCTCGAATACGGGCGAAAAGGATATTTTTCTCCCTGATTCTTTCAATTCGCAGAAATCCTTTGAACTAGAAACAGAACAGAACTAACATTCTATCATCCCAACATCTATGCCAACATGCTTATCGGGCAGGACGATCAACGAAATTACCCTGCATCAGTTGGCGTATATATCAGAGAATGCTCTTATCCACAAGGGAGCCAGGGACACTCTGGTATTGTGAATGAATGAAATATTAGAGCAGTAGAAGTATTAACCGGTACAATTAAGTTGCCATGAATATGGTCAAAAGTTGTCTACAAGGTGGGGTATTATCACAGCTAATATGGTGTACAGCAATTAACGCTCTCTTGAAAGACGGAGGACTAACACTCTCTCTCTTGTTTCGATAAGAAATTTTTGACACAATGGAGTAGTAGGGAGAACTGGGAGGATGGCAGCCACGTGAGTTAAATGAACAATACTTGTTCAATTTAAAACAAAAAAAAAATTGTGATAATAATAATATTTATTAAAAAAAAAATATATCTTAACTCTAATACTGACAGTTACGTAATGAGCAACGATTCAATAGTCGTTCTCATATTTATAGTATGGATAAGTAACCATATGTTAAATGACAAGAGAACGACTTTGCTCTGTTGATTTCTTATCATAGAACACAGTTCGGTCCTTATCCTCTCGTTTTATGATCATGTTACATTTCTTCGTAACCATTAGATAAGATACTAGTCGTTCTCATATTTATAGTATGGATAAGAACGACTCCGCTCTGTTGATTTCCCATCATAGAACACAGTTCGATCCTTATCCTCTCGTTTTATGATCACGTTACATTTCTTCGTAACCATCAGATAAGATACACATTTGTTTCTTAAGATGTTATTTTCTTATCTTTTGGTTTGTTGAAGAAATGCAATTCCTTATCGATATTGGATTGTGAGTGTTTATACATAACTCGTGCGGCCGAAATTAGCTTCTAATTACCTGGTGCACTGAGGGATCAGGCATAATAATGTATAATAATGCTTCAATATATTGAAAATGCTTGGCTTTCACGGTAGGGTCTGCATATGGTACGAAGCAGCGGGTGAGCTGGGTAGGAAAGGGGTAGAAACGACATTAAATGGATCAGAGCTCCTCTTGGAATCGGGATTGGGGTCATCGTCGTGACAAAAAGAAAATAAAAGGATCCATTGAGGGAATTATACTGGTCGATCTTACTAAGAACAGTCTAGGTTTTTCTTGGAGAAATGTGAATCAAAACGCTCACAGGATTGTTTGAACCTCACCAAAAGGAGCGTTAAGATCGTAGTAATATGCCTTTGTAGAGCGCTGTCTCTACGTGTGAATTCGACCATTTATTAGGCTTTACATATGGTTTAGCTATATTATTTATATATGATATATAGATATCGATCGGCCCAACCAGTAACATTGTGCAATCCATATACCATCGCGCTAGTTATTCTACATTAGTTGGAAAAATCGTGGGATTGGTCTGGGGGGAGTGTGCTACCCTTTCTTTCGTATTTGTCCATTCCAATCTCCATTCAATGACAAATGCCAATTCGTGAATTTTTGTCGGTTCCACATCAATGGCCGTTCTCGATCCCAGAATCTCAGTGAGTCCAAAATTACGGAAAACAGCCTCTTGTATTCAATTTTGTAATTATATCTTTTTAAAAATTCATTACAAAATCTTCAAAATAAGGATTCAGTTCAGCAGATTGAGTAAGATTATGTATATGTATATGCGGAAAAGTTCTTTTCTCATCTTTTAGTCAGTTCACGTTCACGATGCACATTAAGGTCCTTTCATTCAAGCGGTTTAATACTCAGTTAAAATTGAAGTAGCATATAATTGGATAATAAAGGTTCGTCGTAATCCGATCAAACCAAAAAAATCAGGTTAGTAGGTTTATTGTTACGCTTGCACTCCTCCCTGTGTGACTTGGAATTTAGTCATTTTTGCGCCTTTGCTTTTCAAGGATTTTTTTCAAGCATTTTTGTCAATGCTAACTAGGACCCATGGAGTATTACTTTGTCAATATAGAGGGACAAATGGAAAAACGGAAAAAGTTATAAATCTTGTTTCCACATATTCTAATAACCCCCCATTTGTTTGCAGATTATCCAAAGCAAATTGCTTTACCGGCGTGGTGTATTCTATAGATTTCAGATGAAAAATACTAAATCACAATATCCCTTACTTATAATTTGCGTGAAAAGCAAATCCCCTTAAATCCACCCACAAAATTCGACTCCACAGGTACGCAATTTGAGTGAATCCACCCTGCCAGCACTTTATGACAGATTTTGAAAAGTGGGTCACTCACCCTTCCTCATTTATTTCGCCACCGTCGACGTTCATCCTAACTCCCATTTCTCATCTTATGAAATAAGATGGTACTTTAAGATACTCCTAAAACGAGTAAATACAATACGACCTGAGTAAAATGTCACCTATTATACACCTTCGTTGTCACTTTCCCATTACCCTGTCGTTGTCGGCCCCATTGAAAATTTCACTTTCAACCGAGAACCGAAAAGATTGGGACATCATGTATATATGTACTCGTATATCTGTTTACGATCACATTTAAGGCATTCAATTTCGTGCCTGCGAAAAGGAAAGGACCGACATGCGAGGAGCAGGGAAGTGCTGCAGATGAGCCTATTTCCAAAGCATCTCAGAACAGCTTCACTCCGGGCGATTTAGGACTGTCTTTATGGGGCTTCGTGTAGTTGTCTTTGAATGGCTGTTTTATAATCCCAAAAGCGCTATATTACGCGTTCCCTGGGTCCTGAGAGGAAGATGTTTAGTATATGATTCCTTGATTCCTCGATTTGCTCAGGTAAGTCTCCCTCGTCGTGTGCAGGGTATACGGTGGGTATTGGCGTCAAAGAAGGGGTTCGGGTTCAGTGAAAGTGAGGGAAGTAAATAAATAGCTGTGATGACAAAACGATTGAAGAAGGGATCCTTCAATCTTTTTTTCCCTCAGTCTTCGGCCTCTCACAATGTTCTCTATTATCGCCTTGTCATATTACTTTTCCAAAATTTTATAGCAAGGCACACAATTTTCATAAAGACGTTATAGCGCACGTAGGCATTGAGCATGCCATACACTATGTTGGAAAAGCAATTGGCCAGGCGGATATTTGGTTCCAGGAAGGATTCATTTTTGATATCAATTGAATCGGACTCACGTTTTTCATGGAGATAAGAGAGAATATAACAATAAAGTGTATTCTCTCGTTCAAAATGTTTCGTTGCGAATTTTATTTCTGTATTATCTCAATGAACCTTAAAAGCTATCCGAAAGTGACAATTGAAGCAGGAAAAATGTGACCACCAATTCCAAATGATTTCGAAATGGAAACATAACAACGCTAATTTTGCTTCAGCCTTGCTCACCAGGAAATAATGCTACCCTCAGGTCAGCGTATCTCACATGGTAGTCAAATCTGACAAATCATCAAAAATTGACCCAGTAGAAATGGAGAATATATTAGCAGCTGAACCACTAGTCTACATAATACTTAAAAAAAATGAAATTGAATGCCCATAAATGTAGGTGTTGTTTATTCAAAATGATGTTTCCACCATTATTAATGAAAGTTTCTCTTTATTTCAGGAAGTAAACGTTCTAGTCTTTCCGCTGGCTTAGACAACTTCGTCTTTCTCAGAATTTGGCAGAAATTTGGTGAGTAATGTTCTATTTAAAACTTTATAAAATGCGTTTCTTTGTTTGGGATATTAGGGATCCTAATCCAAATCTACTTGATGTTGGACCAGATGAAGAGCAACATACTCTCACCTTTTGGTCCATGAAAAAAAAGATGACTAACGGTTTTGTCTAGTGCAGAGGCAAATCATCAGACGCTGCCTCACCTCAGCAGCGTGACCGAAAGTAGCAACAGATGGAAATCGCTTGGATTTGGATTTATTATGGTTGTTTACATCTAGTGAACCTGTTGGGGTGAAAATTTTCAGGTCTTCCCAAGCGTGGACTTACAGGATCAACAGGCAATCTGTAGGATTTTTGATATTGTTCCTTCCCACTTTAGCTTAGAGTCAAGATGCGCCCCTAAATATTTGATTGTTTGTACCAGGTGAACTTCCCTGTTAAGGTGAGTAACGTGTAGCTGTTTGTCTGACGTTGCTAGGGAACATAACTAGTCCAGTCTTCTTGGCGTTCACCATGAGTATGTGATTGAGGCATCAACTGTGGATACTTTGCAAAGTTGCATTCGATCTGCCCCATATGATGTCCTTAAACTTATAATTATCGGGGCTAGATTCTTCACAAAGCCTTGAAAAAAAAAAATGTCTGCGTCCTCCAGGAGCCATGTTCAGGGTTTCTACAAGTCTTTCTGAGACATTTTGCCTTAATCAACTTGTATCTGTGGAGATTTCTCCATTCAAGCATGGAAAGAACCCAATTGGTTGATAGCGGATCAATTCCATACTATCTCGACGCATCATAAATTCCTGCAAATGGTGCGCAGCCTTCGATGGCCGTGAATGCTCTCCAGGCGTATTCCTTTTCGGATATGGACCTCTTTTTGTCTTTCTTGCAGGCGTGGTGCATAAAGAAAGTTACACTGATAAGGTGGAATCTTGTCCCGTTTGGATTTTCGTGACTTAGGAATAAACACTACCTACAGATTATGGCAATTGAAATATAAACTAGTGCCAAACATGTGCATTTATTTATTTATTGTTAACGAACAATAAAAAGAGTAAACTTCAGTTACTTATTACCCTCAGGAGTAGAAAGCAAGAACCTTAACCTATGCTCAAAAATACCGAAAGAAGAGAAGTTTAACGGTCAAGCTGTTGTGCGTTATTACTTCGGCAAAGTCTAGGAATCAGGGAATGGAAACAGATTTGGAGCTTCGCGGGCAGAAAGGCATGTTGAAAATGTTTTCATTGCGTGTATTATAAGACGAAGGACGCAAGTGATGTCCTTAGAGATAGAGTCCATCAAACCCGAGGAAAGCTTGAAAAATGTATATAAATCCAGATAGGATCCATGCTGTTGTAGGAAGGGCAGGTTCAGAAAGCAGAGCCGTAGTCCACACGGAGAAAGTTTTTCTTAAAGAGGGAATGGGTGAATTTACGTTAAACCTTGTCAAGGGCAAGACAATCATAGTAACCAGATCATTTCGCAGGACTTGAGGGTACTTATTGCGATGCAGTTGAAGAGAGTTAACGAGGGTTAGATGGAGTCAAAGTCCAAAAAAGAGCGAAATGTCGAAGCGGAGCTTATTGTTGTGGTTACTTGGTGACTGTCGTTTTGAGTGTTGTTTTGATATGATAATGGTGAGGCTTTTAGCGAGTAGCACATATAGTAACCCTGTCTGACGTTTAGCACTACACCAGCAGAGCACCCGCGAACCAGAGTGCCTATGCTTGACTTGAGAGGTCCATAGGTGGGGATATAGCATTAAACAGCTCATTCTCGTCAGCATAGAGCAAACAGGGATAAGTAAAGCAGAAGATCGTACATTATAAAGGGCCCTAAATCCATTGGGGACTACGGAGGAGGGAGATAAGGAACAGGATGTGCTACCATAAGAGACGCGGCAGGATTGGTTGACATTGATAAGTGATATGGAAACGCTGAGAAAGATGAGTCTCAATAGAATTAGTGTAGGTAGTAAGTACTTCCAGCCGTGAATTTAAACATTTGGCCCCAAAGTTGATAAAGTCAAGCACATTGGAGGCAGCGGACCTACACTTAGCACAGCCATTTTGCTCTTTTACAATGAGGTGGCAAAGTCGTTCGGCAATCAGTCGCTGGCTTACCTTTCCAGCATTTTGAAACTGGAGGAGAGGAGCAAAATAGGGCGGTAATTCTCAACAAGAGTACGATTGCCACTTTTGTGAATGGGGATGATGAGAGCCCCCTTCCACAGGCCAGGAAAATGGTTCTTTTCGAGGGTCTTGTTGAAAATAAAGGAGAGGGGAAGGGAGACGGACTGACCAGTTTTAAGCAAAATAGGTTGGGAAAACTATCGAATCCTGGACTGAGATTGGAGAGGGGTAAGAAGGGCAATGATAGGAGATACGGGGCAGGCTGCTTCTACTAGCGGGAGAAAAGAGGAAGGACGAGCGGCAAGATAGACTGAGAAAAAGTAGCAGCAGAGTAAATCATAAGTTGCAGGAGTTAGCCTAGCAACCAGAGAATTTAATGGAAAGAAGAAATAAACCGGGGGATAGGTGCACTCTACTACTACAAAAGTTACGTCCGGGTGGTTTAACCTGAGTTTCGGGCGTGTAGGCCTAACCCCACCATCTTCTTACAACACGGATTGATCAGAGCCCCGTTGTGACAAGCCCAACAGTATCAATTTACACTGAGTTCAGGTTAATCATTCATACTGGTGGATGCAAAACCTACCTAAAGGCTTCACCGAATTCAGGAGTACTGCACCCGAGTTGTACAGCGTAATTTCACGCTTGAGCATCGAAGGCCTCTGTCGGTGATGCGGACATAACCCCCATGAAACTCCAACAAGGGCCAACCACAAATAACCGGGCTGAGAAGACATGCCTCAGGAATTCTCTTAAGATATATGAAGTCAAAAGGCTCCCATGGTGACAAATAACATTTGATGAAGATTCGTGGCCAAAGTATACATGAGCCCTTGGTCAGATTTGGGTCTGATCACCCAGGAAGTTGGAACATTCGTCTACTGCATCACGACCAACAAGTCAATGTCAAGCTGCTCGCTGCGTTCTGCTTCAGCTGGTAAGTCAACTCGATGATAATGGCCTAACCGACTGTATTCTTTTCTCTACGGCTTTTTTCACTGATTTCAGCCCACCGACTTCAGAGCTTGATTGAGGAGTGTTCTTATCGTTCTCCTCTACTGTGCATCATATGAGTTATTTTCTCAATTTCAGCAGTCAGATTACCCATGACGATCAAAATGTCGACCTGATGACGGCTCTCCTGAACACTTTATAATTCATCATAGTAAGCATCCCTTTCGTCTATATTTGTTTATTATAGTATCTTCGGGACCGGCACTGTGTAATCAAGATCCTAGTCTAAATTCATGTGGGGACATTGTTTGTGATTGTAGTGACTGTTTCCAATATATAGTCAGAGGTCGGCGGAGGCACGGTGGAAGATATATCTTTTTCACATACAAGTGTGTTAAGTTAGATTGTAAATAGGCGGCTTCAAAGTAATTTGCTCCTTCAAAGTAATTCACCCCGCCGAAATAATTTCTACCTTACCTGCCTTAAATGATCTCAATCCTATTTGAGAAAAGAGAAAGGAAGGGCCACTGTAGTCTGAATGGCTGGGTAACACGAAACATCTCAGGGAGTATGTGGCGTAAAGTTCATTCACACTTTTTACTATTAAGGTCAGAAATCGGTACCATGTTCACGTTGTGACTGTAAGTTAGGAGATTTGGAGTGAACCTAAAGTATTCCTTAGTTGTTGTGAAAGGCGATTAAAAGGGGTAGAGATTTGTGGGCTAAAAACAATTCTCCAATTTCCTTATGCTTCCGCAACGGTCTGGTCTTTCGGCTACGATCCTTTACTATCTCCAACGGTTTATCATTCTGAAATTCCCAGAATGCTCGCTTGTTTCAACTTTAGCGAGAATTTCAGCAATACAGACTGCATATTCTGGGATTAATCGAGGTAAGATTATGGGGTTCTGAGGATCATTCCTCGCACTCTTGCGGCACTATGCTATTGTACTCAGGAAAACTTGCCGTCTTGCCGTCATCTAATTATATGCCGTGTTTTTTTTTTGGGTGCATGTAAAGTTACTGGATACGTCCCGAAAGGAAGGCCATAAGATCTGGCTGGCTGCTTAAACTTGGACGCGAATTGACGAGCCTACGCAACTGACCGGTTCTTATTTTTCGTGCAAGTGGGAAAGGGAATTTTTACTTGTGCTGCTCACTGAAGCAGGAGCTGCCCTAAATAATAATTGTAAGTTCTGTGACGGGCGTTAGCGGTTAACTTCTCATCCATGATGACGAGCAGCTTAAGAGGTGGAGGAAGCATTTCATTAAGGTTCTCAACATTGTAAAATCTGATGAAGTTGCAGATCTTACACACTTCGCATCCTCTGCCGTTCTTGCAAGGTGTTGTTCCTGGAAATTTTTTTTTTGTTTATTCTAAAGAAGTGGAAATCTTTAAAAGAGTAGGCCTAGGGTTCATATTTCCTGAGAGATTGGCATTTTTACCCACTAAAGCCACCTTTTGCCACGCTACGATTCAGATTTTCCCATCCAACAGATTTCTTTGCATATTTGAGTTTCGCTTTTTGGTGGTCAACTCCAGAGCTTCGGTTGGCTTCGCTGAGAAATTGGATGTTCCTCAACAGCTTATACTATACAATTAGGCAGCGTTTGTGTTGGTAAGCCATTATGTTAGCTAATCATTTGGCTTTACTCTTTTTGGTCTTCTAATTATATTATGATAGATATATCAGTCAATTTTCGGATTGCGTTATTTTCATGTGAGCATGGGCTATGCTTAATTGCTTGCTCTTTTATAACTTCAGACTTATTTTCAGTTCATTATGCGAATCTTCATTGCGAATGAACCAGGGAGCATCTAATATGCTTCTCAGCATTTTGTTTTGGAACGTTTGTATGACTTTCAAGTTTAATTGTTAGGCACAGCCCCAGAGCTGGATGTCATACGTACATATGGTCCTTAGGATCTGGTTGTAAATTAACTTGTTGTCGACACATCTGTCTGTATCTGGAATTTGACTCGTCCTTCTTTCTTAAGATGTGGCTTCCCCAGCTCAATATTTAACCTCCCTCATCAATGGCACGTCTTATCCGCTTATCATGGCTTTGATTGAATTAAGCTGGAAGTTAATGGGCGTTGATTTGTTTTCCTTTAACTTTATTTTCCATTTCTTGGGCCATTCTCCAGTGCGGTCAATAGCTGTTTGCAGCCTAATTTTTGCCCGTGGTAAGGATAGCAGTGTCATCTGCAAATGTCGCTGTTTTGGCTCCCTCACAACAGGGCATATCACTGGTATTCAAAAGACACAGTGGGCCCAGGGTATTGCCCCATGATACAAGTCATTTATTTTTAGACGGCGTCTTGGGTAATACTTCACTTTTTTGACTGGGCTTAAGCATGTAGATGTTTGTTTATCTAGATGCTGGAAGGTACTTTCTAGTTACTTCTCGAAGAGATCCGCCTTATCCTGGTGATGTCTGGGTCTTTTTAGGTCATGCGCAGTCTTTCACAGTGAGTAGCTTGTGGCCTTTTGTGCTGTCAGATTTCAGGTGTACCTCTTGAAAGACTCGTTTGTATATTTGTTAATTAGGTATTTGTCAGAAAGTTAAGGGTATTTTTCCTTTCTGTTGTGTGGTTTCTTTGCCATAGTTCCACGTGTCTCTGTAATTTGTTAGGTAACCTTAGCAGGGCAGTCAGTGTATTTTTTCTTTAGTCCATTATGAGCAGGAGTGCTTTTCTAAGCTGCCGTTTGTATCAGGTCGATCTCCTCCTTCAGTTGATAAGCAGTGTTGATTTGATAAATGACCACCCAAACGTTTACCGTGTTTTTTGAATTCTGGCCACTTTTTTTGTCTATTAGGATAGGATAGTCTTTCCCCCTCTATTTTTCGTTGACTAGCATCATAACAGGTGAATGATGGAACATTATGTTTTCATAATTGACAATATGAATGTATTTGTTATGAACTGCCTCTATACACCTTGGAGCCTCTTTCCCAAAGTGCAGCAGTACATTTATGGTTTTGCTAGCTTCAGTAGCTTATATGATAGTACTGGTAGTCCGCAATCTCATCTGGGTTCTACTACGTAACCTGTGACCACTCTTAGATTAAATAAAAAGAAGAATATATGTAGTTTTTGTGTTCTTTACTTCTGTTTTCACGGGGCTCTGATTGCCAGATCTATTTCGTGAAAGAGCTCAGGATCCACGGCATACGGCTGCTCTGAACCCTCGGCACCATTTAGTTTCGAATGTCCAATCAGGTTAGTTGCTCGGTCAGCTCATCGCTCTGCTCTTTTTAACTTCTTCTTCCGCTTCAGCGCTCGGAGGTGCAGCCCGATCCGGTGTTTGGCTTCCGGGTTCGACGTGTTTTCCCGGAGCAGATGTAGCATGCGCCTCTCTAGCCGTTGTCTCACCTTTCGGCCTCCCCTGGATTGCTGCTAGTTCTTTTAACTTAACAGTGAATCTGGCTTGAGTGTGGAATGCTGAGCTAAAGTGATAGCTGCCCTTGGACAAGGCCTGACTGTGGGTTGTAGGGGTCTGTGGTCTTCGACTAGGTAGGCGTCGATCCTGGATTCGAAGGGGCTGGCAACTGTCCAGATATGTAGACTTTGACCGGGTATATCGTCAGCTACTGTTGAGAAGAGTTGTCTCTGCTGGGAAGAATTTCGTTATTGTTTTCTACTAAATACTCGGGAGTAGTAAGCAGTATTATTTCAAGTACAACTTCAGAAAATAAAGGGATAATAAAGGGTAGCGGAAGTAATTAATTGCTGGTATCTTAGGATCCCCGGCTAATAAGCTCGAAAGGTCCGCCGGACGAAAGCACAGCAACTTCCCTCGGCTCAGCGCCAACTGAAGTTGCTACGCCTTTCCTAAAATAGTCTCCGGCATGAAGTCATTAGAATTCTATCCTAAAGGGGATCAGACTCGCCTTAGAGCCAACTAGTCACCTACCTGTTTAGCGTAGGAACTAAGACAGTCACTTTCCCTATCCTCGTTTCGACTTTTATTTTAATTTTGTGTTTGCTAGAATCGGCAAAAGTCCATAATTGCCGATTCTGGAAAATTCAGGCATCAATATTCCGTAAATGCAATTCGTCAATATGCATGAAGTGTATAAAAAAGTATAGATAAACAAGTCGGGAAACCGGAAGCTGGACGCTTCAGGTACGAAAGGTTTTGTGTATTTCTTAGTACGTAGCACGTAATATATATATTATGTGAGAGTATCCACTTTCGGATGATATTGAATTTATAGCCTTTAATTTGCAAAGAAGCGACAACTTTGACCTTTTATAACTTTGTTAGCAATAGTGCGATTTGCACCAAACTTGGTAACATCATGCTCTATGTTACACCCTATATTGTTGCGAAATTTGGTGGTCCTAGCATGAACTTAAGGGGGGTTTTGCAGCGAATTACTAAAAATTATAGTAATATACTATTATTAACTTTATTTGTGCAGATATCAGTGTGGAAGGTATTTCGGAGCCCAGGCACCATATAGTGGCAGCCTCTCGATTTTTTTCAGATTTTTCGGTTGGGTAGTTTCTGAGAATGGCCCCCGTAAAGGAATGGTCACTTTCAACCCCCCGCACTCCCCACATTTCCAACAAATGTCAAAACTAAGACCGTTTTTGAAAAGTACTAACCGAGACCTTTAATTTGATACCCCACATGACTATATTTGATGAAAAAAAAAATTACACCCCCCTTTTGCATGTATGGGGACCCCCCCTTAAATTCGACGTAAGAGGATGTAACTCACTGTATGCGTGAGCGTTCACAGTTCCCACCTTTCTACTAAATTTGGTGTTAATCGCTGTAACCGTTTCCGAGAAAAATGCGTGTGACGGACAGACAGACAGACAGACAGACAGACAGACAGACAGACGGACAGACAGACAGACAGACAGACAGACGGTAAACCGATTTTAATAAGGTTTCGTGTTTACACAAAACCTTAAAAAGAGTAATTACCTGAAGCACATGGTGAGAGCTGGTGAGCGTGCAATTACTGGGAGCGAAGCAGCATGGGAGATTTATTCGCTCTCTATACTGGTTCGCTTCATAGTACTACTGCTACGTACCAAAAGTGTCTCAAGCTTTTGGAATCGACTTTTCATATAATAACATATTTATCTGAGATTCCCTTGATTACAAAGAAATCAATGACATTGGGTGTTTTTGTTACGTCAATAACAACTTTGTATTCGTCCTGCTTCAAAAAATTTTCTGATTCTGGATGCTGTTAGCCTTAATTCTCAGAAGCAATTTTTGCATTAAAGTCACATTTCAAAGTGAAGGAGATTCCGATCTTCTTCTTAAGGTTTTGTGTTAAACAAAACTTTATTAGAATCCGATTCTGTCTATCACACTCGATTTATTTGGAAACGGGTGAACCAATTCCCACGAAATTTGGTGAGAACATGCGATCTGTGAAGTCCTTTACATACAATGGGAAGTATTAATTTGCACTGGGTTTAAGGGGTCGCTCCCCATATATGCGAAAGAGAGTTGTACATTTTTTTTTTGGAGAAAAATACCTGCCCATGTTATCAAATCAAAGGGCCTGAAACATAGGGGAGTGAGAGCTCAAAATGTGTGCCTCAAAAAGTGTGACAGTGAAGTGTAAGATAAAGCATATGTCTATATCCTCTTCAATATTAGGCTTTCCGTCTTCTACAATCTCTTTTGATGAATGAATTCATTGTATTCAGAAATCATGTAATGTTGCAAAATTTAATATAAGCTCGCTGTTCCAAATTCAGACCACTTTTGAAATTGTAAAATGTCGAAAACATTCAAAAAATCAATACGTCGTCACTTTCACAATTGTTTACTCATGATGGCGCATTTTTCTTGTAAAATGATACCATTTTAGCAAATCGGAAACTCGGCTCGGTGCTCAGATATGAGAGGTTTTGTGGATTTTTTATGTAAAAATACTTCCAATGGTGCAAAGTGGCTCCTTTTGTGCAAAGAATATACATATTATATCTTAGAATGTAGAAAATTTAGGTACGTAAAACCCAAAACTTTGTTAATAAATGTAGGATTTGCATCAAAGATTCCAGTATCATCCTCCATATTGTGATTGTTTCAAAATTGTTGTGGGGTTTCCAGTAAAAGTTTAAAATATAATAATATA
Organism: Hermetia illucens; assembly: GCF_905115235.1. Classification (NCBI taxonomy): domain Eukaryota; kingdom Metazoa; phylum Arthropoda; class Insecta; order Diptera; family Stratiomyidae; genus Hermetia; species Hermetia illucens. Next base: position 58,943,764 of record NC_051853.1, on the reverse strand, counting down.
GTACTATAAACATTTTTAAGTTACTTTTTGTCAGATTTTTCGGTTCAATAGGTTCTGAGAATCGCCTCCTTACTTAAGCAACCTCTTGCTAACCCCCCCCCCCTTCCGGCGTGTGGAATCAATCTTACTACCCAATTTCGTGTTAATATAACTACTTGTGAAAAATCGTGTGTGAAAGAAAAAACCTTGAAAAACTGGGAAATAATTGTCTGAATTTCTAAATGAATTTTTGATCCGTTATATGCGATGATCTCAACAACACTTTTCCACGCATGAATCCAGTGGCAAATGTCGTTTCAGTCTCCTATATTTGCTTGTGGTGTTATATTTTTCCGACCAACATATAATATCAACTATATTCATAATAAAACAATTTTACAACTCCCCTTCAGGGTTTCTCCTAACAAGTTCAATGAATTTGAACTTCGCGGTTAAGGGTTTTTAAATTCTTTAAGGGGGTCATCCCATGTATTGGATCCAAAGAATCGATTTTTTTTGACATCAATCGTATCTGGATATAGTGTAGAATATATGGGAAAAGTAATTTTTTGATATTCGGTGTCGTTCGGAAATGATTGTGTTAAACACGCGATAAGTCACATGCCAGATTTATGGCAATTGCCGTAATAAAGCTCGTATTTATCGGTCCGAATGACGTTCGAATGACTTCGTTAAAAGGATAAGAATTAAAGCCAAGGCCGTACATGTATTTCTTCAAGAAACCTAAGGTTTATGGACTAGGTATAGCAGCTTAATGGTCAGTTAAGGTTTTATGCCTGAAAATCGCATTCTACTTTTTAAATGCGTTTTTCTCGAAACTGCATGGTAAAAATCGGCTGCCACCATAGCGCAAAATCTATCCAATGAAATTCTTTGAAATTTTCACGACTTATTCAGAACATATTTCTACGGTCCGCAAACTAGGATAATTGCGATTCGATTAGTAGTTCTTTTTATTCATTGAAGAAGCCGTAAAAAAACACCAAAATTCAAAAAAAAAAGTTTAGCAAAGCACCAAAAATTTAGTTTTTAAGATTTTTCAATAATCCTAGTTTGCGGACTGTACGTTAAAATTCCGTTTACGTCTTTTCTTTAAGATGATCGCAGCGCCTTCTAGTGTGGCAGCAGAAAACACCTTTTTTTGGAGATGGGTGTATAAATTTCTCTGTATTTCAATAACGAACTTCGCTATGGGGCTGGAAAAATTACTATGCACGCTCAAGATATGAATAAATCAATGGTGAAAAATTGGTATTTGTATCTTTATCCACTTCTTCACAAGAAATTTCTAAAAAAGCGAAAAAAGAACGGCCTTAACACGGAATGACCCCCTTAAACAACAGCCAGGAATAATTTGTTTGTAGTTTCCATATGGGCCTACTATATTCAGAGTTTCCTTTGATACCTGTTCACTAAACAACCCCAATCGTTGTAGGGCTCCTCCAGTGTATTATTAAACATTCACAAGTCTAGCTCCGTAAATGATGTGGTCTATTAAAACAGTAATGTAAAAATAAAATTAAAGGCTTTTGATGTCTATTTGGGCTGACAACCGAGGTGAAAACTATTCTAAGTAGACAATGAATTGGAAATTTCATAGCTTCTTTCTCTTGAGGCATTCTTCTGATCAGGGCTGTAGAGAGAAAATCCAGGTCCGGGGTGATAATTATGAGGAAAAACGGGGCCTGAAGTGAAAATTTTCGGGTCTGGGATGAAAATTATGCGGGCCCTTTAGTTCACCTTTTCCAGCCTTCAGGAGGAAATCATCCACTTTCTAGCCCTCTCTGGTCAGGCAGAATTTTTACATGAAATTTAAGTGCCCTGTTAAGTTCTTTACTCTTCAATGACAAGAGGCATTCTTTTGCGCCTTTAAAGTTAAATGTCGTGAAGCTTATATTTAAAAAGGAATCGGATACTTTGGCCTCGTGATCTGGCATTTTGAATTTGGTACCAGCTTTGCACAAGGACGTGCTGCTATTTCTAAAGGGCATCTGTATTTATTTTCATTCATCATTATGTGCTTCGAAACTTATTCCATCAAATGTACCGGTTGATAAGTAGGCGCACAACATGTAATATATGACTACATATTCGTTTCACACATAAAATCTCGAGCATATCATACATGTAGACCCGTCTGCTATACAAAACGATATCATATCCTATTCCAAACCTATCTCAAAAAGTCACCCCAACATTCTATGAACATCCTCTCCCAATTTTCTTTTCGATTTATTTATGGTTTATTTCCGATCTCATTTAGATTCCTCCTTTTTTATGCTACCTACCTTTGTACGAACATATATTTTGTGATTTCTGCATCGCCAATGTGCTCTTAGTGGGGTGAGTTTGAATCAACCACCCCAGCCTACAACAGCAGCTCTGACAAGAGGACCAGCTCGTAAAGAAGACAGTGGAATAACTAGCAAATAAAATGGCGGAAAATTTTGATAGATGATTTTGTTTAAAGTCAATTTTATTGTGGCTTAATCCTTACATTGGAATAGTATATGGAAATGGGTTCTGCTGGCGGTCGATGCTACTCGTACATATGGATGTGCATGGATATATGTGGGAGTACCGAATTAGATTCAGGATCAATTTGTCGGAATTTATTGTGGAAAAAGGAGATAAAAGGTGAGCTAATGGCGTGTGGGTGGTACCATTTGCTTCTTGAGATAGGGCTTTCTTTGAAGTCGTAACATTTCAATAAATTTGGCGGATGCTGTCCTGTTTAATTCGTTTTGATTTCTTATTAGTATTCAGTTCGAGCTTTTTTGCATATTCTCCAATTAAATATACATTTTTATAATTAATTCTTACGATAAAAAGCGATCTTTAGTAAGTGCGCAATATTGGACATTTATTTTGACGAAAATATGTCGACTGCCGTACCATATAACCGGATCTTCAGGGGAACGCATGTAACCAGATGGAGTATTGCCCACAATCATCATCAGGTTCCACTGTCGAAATATTACGTTTTATGCGGCTGCAGGAAATTGCTAGGTTTCTTAGTTGATTTCCAAACTGAATTAACCGAAACTCAAAAAGGGTGCATTGCATTATTCAGGATAATAATCGTTGGCGCAACAATCCATATTGGATCAGGCCCTTGAAGTTAAAGCACTTCATTCAAGGCCGTAATGGGACACTACAAGATTACAGTACGCTACTGGAGGCAATGTGGTCAGCATTGGCCTCGCCCGAGATTATTACGATAGGAATTTCATTGCCACCAGTGAGATTTGAACCGCAACATTCTTGCGCTCTAACCACTCAGCTATCCGGACATTATTCAGGATGATTACTATTAAATTCTACCGCCCCTCGTTCCATTATATTAATTCAGAAAAAGGACTCATAATGTCAGAGGTAGCCACAGAAGTCGAACTATCTCATACTCGAAAATGTTGACAGTACAGATTGAATGTCGTGCAGAACTGCGCTTGTATGACTTCACGCTAGTCAGGCTCAAGAGGAAATGCCCCGGCTGGTGTAAAAACCAGTCGAATGCAGTAGAAAGCTTGAAAAGATGATCGATATAAAAAAAAACCGGAGAAGCAGTAGTTATGAAAATATCCATTTGGCTTTCTGCTGCAACCAAAACAAAAAGGATACAAATCTTAGACAATTTCGTTATATAACTTGCCAAGTGTCCGTTCAAAGTTCTCTGTGTGGAGAATTCCCTCAATATCTAGCGAAGCAATCGAAAATGCGTATACATACTTCTAAGTGATATTGCAAGAATCACGATAACGTCTTATTCGCATGTGAAATCTTACTATAGTATATGGAATCTTTTACTTTTTTTGGATGAAAGATTCATTTTTTATTCATGCTGCACCTACTCGGAGCTACCGTATATTGTAAGCGAAGAACGTGATAACTCCGTGCCAAATATCACTCTAGGTATAAGTGATATTTGGTAATATCAGCTGCCGAGTGTATTAGGTATGTGATGGCGGTCATATAACATCAATGCACTGCTAGGGTAATGAAAAGTGTTGTTCGTGATATTACTGTGTAATATACTTTTTCTCAAAAAGCAATGTGATTTCGCATCTCAAAAAGCAATGTGATTTCGCATCATTTTATCCACAACCAAAGGGTGGTGATATCGCCCATAGATTTCGTCGTTATGTAGGCTACGGAATCGTCCATCCTCATGTAGGGAGCCAGAAATTCTTCGGACGATTCTTCTCTCGAACGCGCCCAAGAGTTCTTCTTGCTAAGAACCCAAGTCTCCGAGAAATACATGAGGACTGGCAAGATTATTGTATCATAATTATTATTATTGTAAAGTATTATTATTATTATTATTTTGTTAAGGGAAAGTCGCACCGCGTCCTTGAAGAACTATTGTGCCCCTTTTACTGGTTATAGTGTACCTGTTGATCATAGTATCTCAAGCAGGCCAGTAACCGTTAGGAACTTTAGTATGTTCCCCACTTCCAGAAGTTTCAGCTTTGCATCTGGTATTAAGTGTTCTCCCAGATGTATCGACCTACTTTGCACAAGTGCTGGACACTGTCCCAGGACGTGCATAGAGGTTTCGTCCTCCTCCTCACAGAACCTGCAGGCAGTGTCCGTAGATATCCCTAGCTTCCCTAGGTGGTAGTTCAGCCGACAATGACCAGTGAGAATTCCCACTATGATTCGGAGGTTCTTTTTGGTGAGGTTTAAGCAATCCTTTGTGCGCATGGGTTCGTATCCCCCAATAAGCACCCTGGACTGCTCCATCCCTGGTAGGCCCGCCCAATATAGTTCCCTCAACCGTTTTTCTTCGTTTCTTAGATTCATAGCCATGAAACCGTTTCCGATTCCACAGAAGGGTTCTGGCCCGTATAAAGGCATCCCTGCTCCCTTCTTGGCTAGTTCATCCGCTGCCTCATTGCCCTCCAGCCCAGCATGGCCTGGAACCCAAAGTATCCAGACCTTGTTGGACGAGCCGAGTGTATTCAGTCTCTCAAGGCATTCCCATACCAGTTTAGAGTTCACCTGGTTGGACCTAAGTGCCTTGATCGCTGCTTGGCTATCGGTGAGAATAGCTATGTTCTGCCCCCTGTAGTTCCTTTGCAGATTAAAGGAGGCACATTTGTCTATGGCGTAAATTTCCGCCTGGAATATGCTAGTGTACCTGCCCATTGGCTCAAAGTACATTTTCCTTGGACCAATGACACCGGCACCCGCTCCCTCTGCTGTGAGGGATCCGTCAGTGTACCAAGTAATCAGTTGCTGGTTTAAGCCGTATGTCACAGCCACGCTTTCCCAGTTTGTCTTGTTACTCCAACGTGTTTCAAACCTCTTATCGAAGTGAAACCTCGTTGTCATGTTGTCCCTCGGTATCAGTAATTCGGGATACCGCCTAGAAAGGATATCAATCTTCCTTCGATTTAGGCAGCTCCCCGCCTCACTCATGCTACCGGCCATCCTGAATATTGATCTCCTTGCCTGCATCTGTATGTGCAGATGGAGAGGGGTTAATCCCAGAAGGACCTCCAGGGATGCCGTTGGGCATGTCCTCATTGCCCCACTGATACACACGCAAGCCAGCCTTTGGAGCTTATGTAATTCCCTGGCTTGTGTGCTGAGTTGGGTTCTTTCTGCCCAGATTACCGCTCCATAGGTAATCATTGGTCTTACTATTGCAGTATATATCCAAAGTAGTATCTTCGGGCTACAACCCCATTTTTTTCCTGCTATGGATCTGCAAGTCATCAGAGCCCTCGTGGCTTTCCGACAAGTGTTTCCGACATGTGTCTTCCAGAGTAATTTTTGGTCTAGCGTGATTCCCAAGTATTTGACCTCTGTTTCTCGTTTCACCTCCATATCATGTAATGTTATGGCTTTCAGGTGATCCAGCTTACGCCTCCTAGTGAATGGTACTATGGTGGTTTTGGTTGGGTTGATCCGCAGTCCCACCTTCCTGCACCAGGCACTAGTAACCCTTAATCCAGTTTGGATTCTATCACATAGGGTATCTTCATATTTGCCCCTACAGATTAGAACAATGTCGTCCGCGTAGCCCTGGACTTGTATTCCAGTATTAGTTAACACGTCCAGGAGTTCATCCACTACCATACTCCACATCAGCGGCGATAGTACTCCGCCCTGTGGACAGCCTTGAGTGGTGTTCATGATAATAGAATTTGTAAAGTAAGAGCTTTGACCCTATGGTGAGACGTTTTGAGCGGAACAGTTTTTGTAAGCTGAAATGGGCTCTGTTGGCTGACAACAACCGTGAGCGGATTTCATCATCGTAGCTGTTATCGGTTGTGATTTTCGACCCTAGATAGGGGAAATTATCGACGGTCTCAAAGTTGTATTCTCCTATCCTTATTCTTCCTATTTGACCTGTATGGCGCAGTAAAAGCGCTTAATACTTGCGATGGCTACCGTTAAAAAATTTGGACGTTCGGCAATTCTGAATTCTTTGATTCATATTGGTATTATGGTGACACTGAGTTCTAACCTCTTTTTCTCACTGGCGGTAGTTACGTCCAAAGTATTTGCGTTTAGAAGACTTTTTTCCATTAATGCGAATGCCTACTTAGTATACTATCATTGTGACGTTAGCAAGGGTATGGTCAAAATATCGGCTCTGTGTATACATGAATAGTAGTAATGACAAGAGGTTAGATATTGTTTCCTATTTGTAGTTAAGTCTAAAATTGATAGACCAGTAGCTTACTCCAAACTACAATTTTATTTTATTCTGTATATATATATTTCGGAAGCAACTTACTCCCTTCATCAGTACAAAGCTACTGAAAACAATTGCGATTATACGGTTCAATTTATACTTAAACACTAATTACCTAAAGTTCTTTTTTGACAAAAGAAAAACCTTAAATTATTAACCTAATTACATGTGTCGCGTCTTCTCTCAGAATTTCTAGACTTTCCCAAGGGTCCAATGTTGTCGTTCGGTTTGTATGACGCAAGAGTTCAAGATTTTCGCGTTGAATGGTATGGGCTTCCTCGACTATGTGCGCTGCCACTGATGATCTTATGCACGACTTTTGTTTCCAAACACTACTTACCGCTTCCTTGATGTGTTCACGCGTTTAGCCTGTCCTATGTATATTTTATTACAGTTGCTGCACATTATTCGGTAGATCCCGCTTTTTTCCTCCGTTGCCAAAGGATCCTTGATGCTTCCCAGTAAAATCCGCAAGGTGAACGATCGACTCGAACCTACGACTTCCAGTTGGCACTTTTTTACCCAATTCCTGATGTTATTAAATAGGTAGGAATACGGGTCTGGTCGTTATTAAATAGGTAGGAATACGTCTGGTGGTTACCTCCTTCTGTTGCGAAAATAGTGTTGTATAGGCATGCCTATTGTGTTGCTTGACTTTCCTTCCAATCAATTTCTCAATAGTCTGAGGATAATACCCATTTTTAATAGCGGTGTCAATAATATACCGTCGTTCCTTATTGAAACCGTATTCTGAAAGAGGGTATGTGATCAGTCGGTGAATCATGCAATTCTAGGCAGCCATTTTTTGGAAAAATGCGTGGTGTGAAGTTGCTGGTATCGTTCTCTGCGTTGCTGTAGGCTTAGAGTATATCTCGAACTTAAGCTTCTCGTTAGAGTTGACGATATTTAGATCCAGGATGTAATGTAAACTGGATTTTATGATGAATCTTATTTATAGAGGAGATGACCATGTCTATATCGTCTCTTCTAACAATCGCAAATACGTCGTCTACATACCTAAACTATACTTTAGGCTAAGGCACTCATGTGAGCTAGGGATTAAGGATTCGCTCGAAGTATTCCCTGTTCCTCGCTTGATAGCTAGATCTCAAAACATGTCCATCGATGCCTATTGAAATAGTATGGATGTCATTTACCCCTTAGTGTGCCAAAGCACGTCAATTACACCTATTCAACATCGTATATGGTCCTGTGAAATGCACTTCAACTCTTTCAAGGACATCTCAAAACTTCTCCTCTACTCCTCAGCGAATGTAATAGTTTAATTAAAACAAACGCAACATTTCATGGAGGATTCTAATACCACCTGAGTCGACAAATTTGTGCAATATCTGCTTTTCCATTTTTGGAATATGCTGCGGAATTTAAATGTGAGGGAATCGTGTCAGACAAAAAATTAAATTATTCAGATAGCAACTATCTGAAGAAAATCGTCTTTTATTACGAGTAAGCACGCGCGGTGCAACCGAGGACTGCAAAGACTCAGAAAATCAACCAGGCGACTTCTAAATTGTGCTTACAAAACCAATAAAGAAGAAAACCGGATCAACTACCGGCTCGTAAAACGGGAAGATTTTACAGATTGGGCAGAGTCCTTAGAAAGGATGCCTCGGCCAATTTGGACTCTCTTAGAAAACCGGATAGTGCTTTCACGAACTCCAGAGTTGAGTCTATACAGACAGAATAGGTTTCAGAAGTAGGAGGGAAGGAATTGGCGATTTCTGCAACCTTTTTTGAACACATTAAAATACCTTGCATGGATGGTATCTATTAGGTACTACAATCTAGCCATGCTAAAGGAGCGTATAGAGCACTTAGAGCGACTTCTAAGAAATATTTTTTGTGGATGTCTTGTTCTGGGCTAGGTGCCTACTTTTTGGTAGAAGGTTAAGGTAGTGTTCGTACCTAAGCCTGGGGAAAGATGACTATTCAAATCGAAAGATTTTCAGACAAATTAGACAATTAGACAGACATCATTTCCACTGAAATGTCTGAAGAGACTGGTTTCGCATCACATTCGCGAGAAAGCGCTAAGGTCCCACCCAATAAATGAAAACCAATGCGCTTACCAACGTGGAAAGTCCTGTTAGTCGAGAAAGGCGAATAAGCGATAGGGTTGTTGTGGACATTGAAGACCGTTTGATTGTGCGCCCTACCAAAAACTCTGTGATGCCGCCAGGGAGCATGATGTTGATGAAACTTTAATTAAGTGGATCTACGCTATGCTAACGCAGTGATTGCAATGTACTGAAGTGGGTAGTGATTGCTACCTAACAAAGGAAGCGACAAAAGTCTGCCTTCAAAAAGGTATGCTATTCGCCCCTTATGTGGGGAAATCGGCTCACTACTATGCGAACTACAAAATTTGGTAATACACGCTTAAGCTTATGCGGATGACGTGGCTGTGCTAATTGTTGGTCGAGATCTCGGAAAGATGTTAGAAACGCACAACGCGCCGTTGATTTGATTGGTATTATTTGCAAAAAGGGGAAAACTTGAATGGTCTTTGGCTCGATAGATGAGGGGTACAACCCATCAACTCTTTAAAGAAGTGGGAGTTATTCTAGACAAGAAGCTTCTTTGGAACAAACATGTAGAGATCAAGATAAAACGAGCTCTCAAAGCTTATGGGCTGTGCAGGTGAACCTTTGCCTAGACATGGGGACTTAGGCCTCATGTGGATATACGTTGCTATCATTAGACCGATGTTCACTTATGCATCTGTAGTTTGGTGGGTTAAGGTAAGACGTCACCGTAAACTAGTCGCACTGCACCGAAAGAAAGAACTGTGTGTTTGGGCATTACCGGTGCCATGAGCACGACATCCGGTGCTGCTCTAAATGCATTACTCAATTTGTAGCTCTGGATATATTTATTCAAAGCACTGCAATGAACTGAATCCAGTTTTCGTACTGCCTTCTCATTCTCAGATTCCCATACATCTGTTTGGTAAAAGATATGAAGTTTTCTTGAAACGTGGGGAAAACTGGGATGAACCAAAAGAATGCATGTCCGGATATACTGATGTCTTTCACACCGGTGGTTCAAAAACAGAACAGGGTTCTGGAACAGGAGTCTACCTTTCGAATAAATACGAGAAGTGAGCTTCCCTTGGGACAATATACAACGGTCTTTCAGGGTGAAGGATATGCGATAAGGAGCGGTTGAGGGGCAGGCGGATCGCAATCTGAGGTCAAGCTGCGCTGCAGGCGTTGAGCATCCCTTTGATCATTTCAAAAATCGTTTAGGAATGTAGAAATCGACTGAATTCTCTTTCTAGATTCAATATGGTGAAACTGCTCTGGATATCCGCCATTGTTGTGTAGAGATAAATTAAATCTCGGGTGCTTTAGCAAAAGAAGGTCCAATTTACCCCATGCCCGGACCGGAACCAACAAATGTTGTGCCAGTAGCATTAGCTAATGTGGATTGGACCAAGTTTCTCATAATGACTGGTGGCTGAGCCTTAATGCTGCTAAACATACCAGACTGTTCTTGTCAGAACCAAACAACCATACTGCAAAGTTTATTCCGTCGAAAAGGGGGAAGACTTGCAGAAGTAATATATTCTGACTAGCCCTAATTCACTAGCCGGTCATATGTTCAGAACAGGGATTCTTCAAGATGAGACGTCTCCCTCCTGTAATAAGGAAGCGGAATCCACGGAACATTTTCTATGTGAGTGCCCCGTCTATGGGCGTATTAGACATCAGATTTTTGGTGGTGATGTGCCTCAAATTCAGGGGGTAGCATCACATCGACTAACGGAAATCCTAGGGTATTCCGTTAGACGGTGGAATGGAGTACAATGGGCCACTAGGGCCTGGGTGCTCACACATACACACACAAGCACGCTATCTCAGGGAGGAGTCTCGCTTCACTTAAAACTCCTCAGAAAGTTACGCTTTGGAGATGCTATATAAGACGGCGAAATGAAACAGGACTTAATCGGACCCATTGTCCCAGATGTAATCATTTAGAAAAATGGTTTTTAAACGCCCTCTTCGTCTACTCTTCAGTGATATAGCACCAATCAACCATCACAGGCCAATTTTTGACAACTCTATACTTAGGGTTAATTGAATAGAAAGGGGTATTTTTGTTCGACCAAGCCAATTGTGCCATTAGGGGAATTAAAGAAGCCTTTCTGTTGACTACTAATTTAATTTGCGATGATATAGGAACTTCCAACAAAAAATAATCGATTTATTCGCGTCAACTTAGGAATGAACTTAGCGGTTTCGTTATAGGTTCATTTGTGATTCTCGCGACATTTGCAGATGGGTGAAAGGGAGGAATCAAGTTTATCAATTTCTTATAATTTTTGTCTTGATAAATAACTTGGAAATGAAGGGCCTCACTTTATCATTGCGTTTCATAAGAGCTGAACGAATACCAATTTAAAGCAACCCAAGCTCAGCGAACAAAATATAATAAATAAAGTAAAATAACTGGTAATACACAATATTCACTAGGATCAATCTAATGATACTGCTATGATTCCGGTTAACTTCGTCATTCTGCAAAGTAAACACAGTAAATGACAAAGTGCCATGCAGTCTTTTGATGAAAGTTAACTGCGTCATTCTTTATTTCTCAAAGGGACGTGAAACCGCCACTTTTCACACGATTTTCCAGTCAAATGGACCACATAACTCTATACCGTGCTTGTAACTATATCGATAGAAACTGTATCACATTCAAAGGACTAGCTGATGCAAGGTGGATGCTGGAAAGAAATACAGTGAATTCACTTCCTTTTTCACCGAAATCGTGAACGACTAAACCAAGCTCACATTAGCATGCACATGAATCTATATTTATATGCATATATGTATACTCTATGTGCAGCAATTCTGGCCCATATACCATATATATGGAGTTATATGTGGTATATGCAGATATCCTGGATGCTCGTTATTGCTGAAAAATTCCGTTGACGAGTGGGTAAACGTGTGCATGTTTTCGTGAAAACAACCATAAAACTGGCTGTCGGAATTCGATAGCGCTTTTGGTTAACGGTGGCTTGGTGGCTGGATAACAACATATTTTCCAGATGCATATATGACGTCAACCTTTTCTTTTGATCATGTTGGCTTGCTTTCAATGTATGTGTACACAAGGTACCTCATAGTGGACAACGTTATTATTTTAAATTCGTTTTCTTTGCATTAATTTGTCGCTATTCTTATCACATATCAAGATCTCATCATATCCTCGTTCGCAGAAGAGTTGTAAAGCAATTCGAGAAATTAGGGTATTTCGACCATACAGCTGCGCCAACTCCTGAGTGCAGCTCCACGGAAATAGCTATCGACACGTAATCTTCGTCTCTTTACTAGCCAGTTCGGACAGGTGTTACGAGCTATCGGCACCTCCGTTCAATTCATATTGTTTCGCTCTCTACTGTCAGTTGATTTCATTGTTGCCCACCAGCTTTTGCCAACTGCTTATGAAACGCAATCTAGCATGCAACTTTCTCCTCATCATGGACTGTAATCTGTAATTGACCACAATGCCAGCAATAGCACAACAACAATAATAGAAGAACAAGAATTTGAGCAAATAATTTCCATCGGATAATAATCGTAATAATAATCGTTGGCGCAACAATCCAATTGGATCAAGGCCTTGAAGTGTGTTAGAGTACTTCATTCTAGATCGTAACGGTATCCTACAGGATTCCAATAACCTATAGGAGGCAATGTGGTTAGCACTGCGCTCGCCCCAGGAATTCCGTGGATGCTGCGCATTAATTTATATAGGAACGAGGTAAATTCGGAAGTTTTGACAATATTATTTCTAAAAAGAATGCTAAACCGTAAATTGTAGAAGGGAAGAAAGTACTGTAAGTACTAGTGTACTACAAAGGATGCAGGTCAAGACAAGTATATCTGTTCCGGCAAAGTATCAGTAACATCAAGTATATGATAGGGGATGTAGCGGTGGAAGCTGGAAACAACCTATTAACAGAAATACAACGCGTTCAATCCATTTTCACTCCCCAACAAATACAAATGCAAATACATATAGCTCGCAAGAGACGCAGGGTATTTGCTAATTCCCATTTTGATCTGAACCGGAAATGGAGAAATATCCAGTGATCAATAAAAAGGTATTTTAGATAGTGGTTGCCGCCTGCCTCCATACTATTGGTATACATCCCGAGGCTATGTGGCCCCTTATCAGTCTTAAAGGACAGCCTTGATTTCTAGGCCTTTCTGGAGTAGTGCTGGGAAAATGTCATCTACTCCGGGTGATATCAATGGTTTAAAGGCTCCCACTGTCCACCTTCCCTCGCTTCCGAGCATACCTCTTTTGCTAGTTCGGGAACTCAGTTCTGAGAAGCAGATGTACTCTGTCCTCCTCATTCTCGCTAAATGTCCCATTTTCTTTCTGCTGACGGACAGAATATATTGCCCTGCTTTTGCTTATAGCTTTTTATAGCATGGATGCTTTTGTGATTTGTTCGTTCTCGTCACAGAATTCTGTTCCGTTTTCTTTCAGTGGTCGCGTTTATATACGCCCTTTACAGCAATTTTTGTTTTGTCCGGTTTGTCCGGTTGAAAAGTTTTAGGGCCACTATTCTCTCAATCTGACTACCTTCCTGTTCCACCAAGGTACATCTCTTAATGACGTGACTGTCTAAGCCAGAGAGCTGGCCTCATAAACCTCTGTGACCACTTTCTTGAGGTCTTCCACCACCAGTTCGCTCCATCGCCCCATTGTAAATGAGCTATCTTATTGGTTAGCTGCCTTGCATAGGAATATTAGAATGTTCCGTGTGATATATATTTCGAAGTTATTACCAAGAATAAATCCAAGAAGATGGGCGTTGGTACCCTAGCGTCGGAGAAGTGGTAACGACTCCTTCTCGCAGTACATCAGCAGTCTAGCGACTAGCTCCGGTGGGATTCGGGTATAGTCTCCTGGCAAGTAGCCCGATGCCGCGACTTCCTTCCAAGCTCTTTCCCAGGCTTCCAATGAAACCTAGACCGTTACAAAGTCTCCAGTCAGGAGCTATGAAAGGCATATACATTTTAAATTGCGTTTGAGAATGATTCAATATCATGATTTTTCACAAGAGGAATCCCAAATTATCTACATGCTTCCTACTTGTTGACCACGAATTGTCCCCGGTACACCTAGGATCCCTGAACCAGAACTATTCTGATGTTGTCCTTGGATATTTTCTTTGCAATCACTGCATATGTAGTCCTAGAAGATCCAAATTTAGTTGTCCAGCAGCTCCTGCTCACTGGGTGCCTGGTCTACTTCGCTGCTTGATTCGGCTTTTTCAGTCTATATGGTCTCCGCGATCCCTTCGGGAACCTCGGTAGGTTTTCCGCCATCGGGGCGCAAAGATATCGATCTTCTCTGAAGTATCTTTCCTTGGTGTCTTCCTGTACACATGCGCAGGTATGGTGCCAAATCCATGGTTGATACGACAGTTTTGTCGTTTGATTGCCTCAAAGGATCGCTCATCTGCCCCGATTGTGAGGGAGTTGCCTTCGCCCTCCCCCTTGCTTCTGAAGACTCTCCATATCGATCTGATCATCATTTTGAGTAATCAGGCCTATAAGTGCCACGGTATATTATCCCCAGTACATGTCGGCATTTATACGGTATACCAATTAGCACCTGCGCCACTGAAGCTTGTTTCCTTCCTGAGTTCTGATATACTCATACCTTTGTTGTTGGTAGTCTTTGCAGTAGGCCAATGTCGACATTAACTCGACTGCTTAACTTCCAAACTCCTCCATTTTTGCGTGTAGTCACCTAACTCTCAGGTATCTTAACCTGTTTGTGCGCAGTACGGAGTCCGGTTCGTTTGATATTGTTTTCTTTGCAGGCGTAGATGCAAAACATACCTTTGGATTGCACACTAATATCAATCATAATTGCCATCTACTACATCGTTGGATGACATTATATTCCGCTGCACGCATCATTTGCCAAATCAGACCAACGCTTTCTACTTTCAGTTGGATGAACAATTCTTGATAGGCGAGAACATTAATGTAGATTCCATGTAGATACCATATTCCGGACCTCAAACTTGCAAATCTTGCTCCAACAGCTCGGGATTTTTACAATGCCAATTGGACCCTTTTTCCCAAATCATCAAATCCAAACTGCTCTAGCTCTAAGTCGTATAAAGCTGATTAGTATTGATCGCACAACTCGTCAATAAGCCGTAGTTTTTAGCAGGAAGAAGAAAGAGGAAATTGGGGTTAGTCTCCTCCTTTTAACATTATTCTACAATTGCTTATTGAACGTACACTTCCCTACCAACGCTCCAGCACGTGTCTGTATGGTCCCGATTTTTTTCAATAGGCCTCGTGGTCACCCGCGCCACCTTCTAGTTCTTGGCACCGCTCCGCCACGACACTCCACCCCCAACTGAAACCTTGGGCTACTTAGGTATGGCCAACAAACGTCAAAACGAACGCGTTTCTTTCTAGTGCCATCTGCTTCCTAGGAGAAACGCTTCAGCCTGTCCAAGGAGGTTTGGCTTACCAAAGAGGTCCAGACTGAACGCGCGCTCCTTACGCAGTGGCTGCAGCGGCTTCCAGAAAGCACCAGTCCCCACCAGTACCTGGGTACAAAGTTCGAGTCCCCTAGGAATGTGGACCGCCGACTGTGTTTTACGAGATGGCGGAGACGGCGTTAACCCGGCCTTTCCTGTCGAGGACCTGGTCGAACGTTCTGTTCATAAACCAGCGCCGCAAGGTGGGCTCCAAAATCTTTACGGACGGCTTTACGCACGCCATAATGACTGCCTTCAGCGTCTGATCCCATTGGACTGCCGATAGTATGCAGTTGCCCATTGACGTTTGAATCCCAGAAGCTTTCCGAACTCCGAGAAGAGAGGAGATTCAAATTGCATTTCCAAGTCTGTGATGATTACAGTGGGAATACCAAAGCGTGGACCCCACTCTTCACAGAGGGCCTCAGTACATGTCTGTGCTGTTATGTGAGGCAATACTTGTAGCCATGCTAGTCTCGCAAAGAGCCTATAATGTCAAGCTGTGTACTGTAGAAGCGCCTTGTCGACTTAGGGAATACACCAACTTCCTTCTTAGCATGCCTAGTTATTTTACACTTTTGGCATGCAATGTAATCTTTGAAAAGAGTCTCACGTCCATGATCATTGGCGTCCAGAAATATTTGCTGGAGACTAGCCCGTTCATTGTCCGAATGCCAAGGTGCGCAAGATCGTGCACTGACGAAACACTTCCTTACGAAAAGCGGCCGGAATATTTAGCCCAGATCCCTTTTCAAAGATGTCATAATAGATAGAGGGATATGATCCGATGATAGGAAACTCCTTGAACTTGCGGCAGGCTCTGAAGAACTGCGCCATCCTTTTGGGTTACATCGATTCCAGGAGAATCAACTGCGGCTAGGATATTGATCTCGAAGATTCGGGACAAAGCATCAGCGACTAAATTGTCTTTACCAGACCCATGTTGAATGTCCAATGTGAACTGGCTGATGTAGGCTGAGTACCGAAATTTGTGAGGGGACGCGAAGGACAAAAGTCAGAACTTTATGGTCCATGAACAAGGTGAACGGCCAGTCTTCAAGGAAATATAGGAAGTGGTTGATCTGTACACAGATTCTGGTGTCCCCGCATGATCAACATCCATCACGTTTTTGTTATTGGGATAGCTCTGCCCCCATGATTTGCCATAGCTAATCTAGTGGCCATTCTGGCCACCTACAACATTAACGCCCATTACAAATCTGAGATGTATTATAAGCTCTCGTCCTATCCAGACGCATCAGCGTGATTGGTCAGGTTGTCTGCGAGGAAACTCTTTTTTAAATGTACGCATCGCAAACCTACTGACCGGAAAGTAGAGACTTTTGAGATTTGCCCGATGACGTAGCAACTCCACCAATATTTTTTCCATTAAGGAATTCTCCAGACGATCGAATAGTTGACGCGTATTTTCATTGAAGCTGTTCAAGTTCCCGTGTGGACCTTGAATGCTGTCTCCCGTCATTTTAAGGATAGCCATCTAATGGGTCCTTAAACTGCTAACGAATAACCTCACGAAAAGAGGTTCACTCGAATACGCTGACATATAAGGGTAATTTCAATACCAGTAAGCTGCTGTACTCCCGAAGAGGATAATTTCAATAGCCAGAAATCCTTCTGTAATATTATGATGGTTGGTAATTCCAAGGAGGAGGGTTGGTTGACTGGCAACGATGTTGATGTGCCATTAAATCAGATGTCAGAAAGGGGTGATATTGCAAACAAAATCTGCAGTAGTGGGCATTCTAGAAGCAAATTATAATTGTTCAGTTTGTCATGTCGGTAGTCGAAAAAATCGTCAAACACAGATCTGTTATCAAGTTTGTTAAAGTGATTGGTATCATGTCTCTCCATAACTGTAATTGATTCACGCAGTAGGATGTGAACCAGAATAATGTATAGCCTCCTGCACAACCTCGTTCAAAACAGATCTTGAACACATGGTGCGATTGAAGCGTCTATTGCTCCTACATCCTGCGGGATCACCCCGTGCACCGTCAAGTATTGCGATGCACCTGAGAACGAAGATAAGAGATGAGGACATTCAAATGCAATGAAAAGTAAAAAAAAATAATTAAAATAATCAGACCTTAGCAAAGAGTTCAAAAATTACGCTAACAAGAGAAGTAAGAGAAAATAGCTAAAATAAGGACAACAAAATAAATTAAAAGGAAGATAGAGAAAAGAAATTATCAAATTATACTGCAATTCAGTGATTAATTATTTATAATTCTTGAAGCAGGAATAAGGGAAACTTGAGCACTCTTTCTCTGCTAAATTTTCAATACTCCGTAAATCTCACGGAAGGAGAGGCTTCCTAACTTCAACTAAGGTTCAAGAAAAATTCTTGCACACAGTTATTTGCCACATCAAGCAAAAGTGATTCCAATCTTCCTTGTTTGGAGTCTGAAAAACGAATGATGATGGAACATTGACGGCAGACTAGGCTTAGTTTGAGCCAACTGTCTCTGTGTTTCCATCAAAAATTTATCTTACCTGTCCCTTCATCCCAGCGAAGAAAAAGGGATGTCCAAAATTTTTCAAATTAATTGAATAAAAAAATTGTTAATTGATTCACACACAAGGGCTAAGAAAGGACTCCTCAGGAACTCAACGGAATTACCTGTCGCGTCCGGAGATTTCTGGCAGGCAACGAGACGATAAATTTCAAAATGACCACAAAAATGACGAGCTGTTGAGGTATGATAACCAAAGAACGGGAAGAAAAACTCTACTTAAACAGATGGGATTAGAAGTTAAGAAACTGTTGTTTCCCTATTTGACACAGCAAAGTAACGTTGTCCAACAGCAATATTTCAACTAAGCAAATCAACTAGCTAGCTAGCTAGTATTAACCAAGTCAAAGGTTTTACCTGTGCGACTAAAGGACAGATAGTTCTAGGGAGGACCCTGGACTAACATGAAAGCGGAGACGATTTACACTTATTGGGATACAACTCTAAATTTTAAGAAGTCCTAAGGATTCCTAATTGCAAGTCTCGCTCTATACATAATCTCGCTCTATACATAAGTTCATCCATGAGGGTCCTTCGGGATGGTAGTCCTGAGTTAAACACAATTTCAAGCATGATTTTAGAGAAATATGGTAAGCAGAAATGAGTTTTTCAGTAGTTGGATTCCTAGCCCAGAATATCCCGATCACATGACGCAGACATGAATTTATGAAAGCCTGGAACTTTTTAGTAACAATGAAAGCCACTTCCATTTACTTCTCGTACATAATAGCATAGGGAGAACATTTTCAGGGGACATACTTATTTTGGAAAGATAACTACCTCAACACCTACATGAAAATGTTAAGATAGTTGCCAGTTAGACTGAAAACCTTGGTTTTGCTGGTGTTTATCTTCCCTCCGATTTTGTTTCGTGTTTGATCGTGTCACCTCGATGAGCAGCACATAATCACGGACGCTCATTATCGACAGTCATTTTTCGGTTGTTTGTTGTCCAGGAGGCGTAGTTACCGTTCTATCATATAATAACTAAAAGCAGGTCCATAAATTTGCACATTTGATCATTCAACGGATAGATGGCTCTATTTGCTTTGCCATTTACACGATTAACAATATATTAGATTTTATGCGCAGAATATACCATCCCGAGGCTAATTTTGGAATTTTGTTCTTATTTTAGGATTCACCAAGACTTTCCATCGATCTGATTGCACGACAAAAAGTGAGTATCCATTTTCCTTCCTTATCCAGTCATATCAAAAACGAATTTAAAACCAACTCATCATAAACCAACTACATTTCCAACAAAACAAAGCGACAACCGTCACCTTCAAAAGATTCCTGAAAAATTATAGAAATTAGTCTCGAAACTTTTAATTAGTTTTTACCTTTCGTGGAAGCACCATCTCACTAGTTAGTATCCTTCTGTCTCCTGCTTCAGGTGTACGAGCATCCTTCATTAAGAGCTAGTCTAAATTATGAAAAAAATCTCTCTTGAATTTTTTTCCTAGATTTCTGATAGAATCCGCATTTCCCCACATCCTGCGAGCGAACGAACAAACAAACGAGGGAATACAAAAAACACATTTGGAACAAAGTTATCCTTCCACAAAACAACCAGATTAAAATAATGATTGCAAATAAGGAAAGCAACGGTTTTTCATGTTTGCAGAGGAGCAAGGTGAGAAATTTCCTGGAAATGCACCTTGAAAGTAGAATGTTGAACGCATGCTTTATGCGGACTAGTCAGGGTTTTATCGTGTTTAAATTCCCTGACCCAAGGAAATCCATATAGAGTGCTATATTCATAACTTACCCCACATTACTTCCATATTTTACATAGGTTTATGTGCATTCCTCAGTAACATTCTTTTCAAATTTTTTTCTAACACAATTTACGAGGAAATGCTCGAATTCTGCTTCAGAATATTTTTTTTTTTGTGGTTAAAACGGAAATGAAAAGTATCATGCTTTATGAAATGAATAGATACATCCAAATTTAAAGGATTAAATCAATCTAAAAAAAGTCAAGCGAGGACGGCTTTACGGTTTCTTACCAGGGCAGAGGCAATTTGGTCCGGTCCAGCATTAAGTTGATGCGGACTTAGGACCCCATGATTCTCAAAACGAGTATTAAATCAATCAACTTTTATATAGATGATAAGTTTTTAATGTTAACAAATTATGAGGGCACAGAAAACAATATTCAATATTTCCAAGCTGATTAAACCTCGCCCTTGGGGCGGTTAACACTGTTGTACTGTTCGCAATCAGTATGGAGGTCTTGGACACTTCATTGTCAACATTTGCTCGTCTTTGATCCTCTCTTTCCAACCTCTGGACGTTTCTTCGCGCCTTCCTTATGGGTTTTATCTGAATCCTCAATATTACGGAATTCACTAGGTAAAAATTTTCCTTCGACTTCAGTATTTGCTCAATAGTGTTATTCGGATTGACTACTTGCTTTCAAGAAATCTTTCAGGTTTCCCCTTCTTTGAGCAAAATCACGGACAATAGAACAGGACTTGCCTCGGAACTTCAGGTGAGCAGCCATATTCATATGTCTCGTTAGGAGTTCTGAATGCACCTGAATGCATCTGAATTAACGTATGGTTCCACTGAAACTTTTGGAAATCAGCCCATCATTATTGACACATCAGTGATGCTTGTCTTGTCGCACTTCGATACTCTGTTCTATTTTGAGATAGATTTATTCCCCTCATCTCGTATGTAATCCTGAAGGCGGTGCGCGCCCCTAGCGTTTCAAGGCAGTAGCTCTTGTTCACCGTCCTCTAATTGTTTTCACAAGTCGGTGCTTTCATGCAGACTGGCGTCCCATGTAAAAAGGTAGAACGAACCAGCCACGGGGACCTCAAATTTTTGTCATCATAAGTGCTAGCGGTGCAATGGTATTTGCCGTTTTCTTGCAGGCTTAGTCTAGACCCTTGAAATTGATATTCGCATCTATCATCATCCTAAGGTACTTCCTGGCTTTGAAGTAATGGCGTGATCACCAGTCTGAACACCAATCATATGAGTAACTCTTGGTAGTCAAGACCGACATCAACCTACATAAGTGGTATTGCTTTGCCTTCAGTTGGGTGTCAACATCCGTAAAATCAAGTTTGAAAATCTCCAGTCTTATTTTTATGGCGCTTATGCGCTCAGCGTGGACTTCAGCATCTTCAGGTTACTTCGGGTTGGCAATCATATCCAAATCATTTGAAAACATATTTTCATAGCCTCCTTCGACAGAGGGAGGAGATATATTACGTTCATTGAACATTGTAGCGCTGCTAGCAGGACGGAGCGCTCCTTCGGACCCTCCTCATCTGTATCATACTGAAGTCCCCTTTTAAATTTCCCGGCTAGTGAAATTGAATGCATTTTCGTCATTCCACTTCACTGAGCACAAGAATACACCACGTCCCGAGCTAGGTTAAATTCGTCTGGGGTGTCGATCGTGGAATGCCCGGGTGAAAAACAAATTGTTGCTCCAAACGGTTGTCCGCATATTCTGCATAGGAAAAAGTCTGTTATTTATAAATCTTTCCGATCTTGCCTATATGGCAGATCAGGTGATATAATGATGATTTTCCCAATTGTTTATTGAGATAAGTAGCAAAACAAAGCCCCTTCCATTGTAGAGAAAAATCTCCTTTGCCATGCATGCGTAAAACGTGCCGACAAATCAGTCGGGACTGGTCTTAACAGTGATTGGGAATCGCATCCAAACCGAAGGCTCTATTATTCCTGATCCACATATTCCCAGTTAGCGCAGTTATAGCAAAGTTGGTTTATATTTTTTCCGATACTCTTTATGCAGGGGAAAAGTGCTATCACTATATTGAGAAGAAGAAGCGGGAAGTTCAACTGTGATGTTAGCCCTCCACCTTTCTCGTACACTTCCGTGCCAGACTTTTTTGCGCTATTGGAGCATATGACCTATCTAAGCCTACTTTGAAAGTTCGCGATCCTCTAAATCGCTGGGAGAATCCTCACACACGAAAGCGTGTACCCTTAACTGTAGGATCTCATTTTTCCACCAATAGTTTCACCACCTCGTTATAGATCATCGCCTATTGCTTTTATCTCTACGAAGGCATTCCGTCAAATGCTTCTATGAACGAGGCCAGGTTTTCAGTAACGGAGAAGAACATTTTTCTGGTGATCCTTGTGAGTATAGGACTTTTTAAGAAATCAAATTCTACTCCTAGCTAGTGGGGTAACGTGGATATCACATATGTCAGGTCAACTTTTGAAGGCTCAGGCCAATCTCCGGGAAAGTGGGTGCTTTCGAGTGTTTCCAAATATCAGGTCTAGCTCCGCAGAACACACCTTTGGGTTCCGACTTCTCACATTCGAAATTATAATGCGTGGCATTTTCTCGTATTGCGCCATTGTCGTGTACAGAGTACAATAAATGCTGTAGCTGTAAACGCTGGTAAAAATCCCATAAAAAATCCGATTTTCGGGAACCCTTTATAGATAAATAAAGTGGTTTTGTGTCAGCTTCATTTCTTCACAGCGTCGCAGACTCTCCTAATTACTGGTTATATACCGGTGCTTGTTGCGTGCTGAAAATGTTCTCCTTTCCCTTACAAAACACTCAATCAGGGTCAATAGGTAGCCTTCAAACATTTTCGGTCCCTTTTTCACCTACCGTGTTTGCTGGTGTCATACTACCGCTGTGTGGCGCAATTAGGACATTTCAAGCAGAGCTTGAGGTAAATCTACTGTATCGGCAATGCCCTAGCCTATTTTCGATAGCAGTTTGAGCACTGCTACTTTCAGTAGACTGATAGTTGTTATTTGTGTAGTTCCACACGACCCTTGCTCCCTTCTACGTCTCCAATTCACTCGTTGTTGTTATGATCCTTCTTATTCGAACACTGTCCCTCTGTTAGGTTTTCAATTTGAAGGAGGGAGCATTCTATTGTAGATTGTCCTCGTCATAACTTTCTCCATTGTGTCTAGGTTTATCAACTCTAAGCAGCTGCACTAGCTTCTGCCGCTTCGATAATGTGAAAAATTATTTCTTTGAGATTCACGATTCAAACAATTTAGTGAACATATTCGACCTAAACTTCTCGCGAACTAACGACCTTACTTGAGTCATCCAGACACAAAACTTTGTGACCTCTATTCTCTTACAGTGTCCGGATAGGTGGGTGGTTAGAGCACAAGGCTGTCGTACGGAAGGTCCTGATTCAAATCTCACTAGTGGCAGTGGAATTTGTATCGTGATTTGACGTCGGATGCCAGTCGACTTAGCTGTAAATGAGTACCTGAGTCAAATCAGGGTAATAATCTCGGGCGAGCACAATGCTGACTACATTGCCTCCTATAAAGTACTTAAATCCTATAGTGTACCATTACGGTCTTTATTGAAGCGCTCTAACAAACTTCAAGGCCCTGGTCCTGGCCAACGATTATTATAATTTTTCACTTCGCCTCTTTTTATTGTAGGAGTCGAAGTGCCACCCAGAGTTCTTTGGAAACCATCAGTACAAGTAAGTAGGGCTGGTGATCTGCAGAGATAAACAGCATCTGAGTTCTTCCATCAGAATTTGATAGGCACTCCTCTATGGGTTTATATCCAGCTGGAAGTAAACCATTCTCTCTTCCTTTTCTGGATAGCCAACTTGTGGTTTATGCGGGCATCTTGCTAAACGTTATTTTTAGCCTTTTGTGGTTTTTACCTCGGTGCCAAGTCGACCGAATTCAATTCTACCAGTATTTGAACCTTTTGTAAGGAAATGAGTATTTCCTTGGTAAGGGCAGTTGACATGCTTTGAGAGCTGAATCCACTGTCACTGTTTCGCCTGAAATTCGCAATTGAACTGGCCATGCTAAAGCAGAAAGTTTCTTGCGTATGCAGCCGGTTGCGACGGTATGGCGATAGTCACTCAAGACGTGTCCAAAATTCACGATGTTACCGAAGATGAGTTTCGACGAGCCATAAACAGCTCAAAGAAGTGGAGTGCTCCGCATTGATCTCAAACTAATAAAGTTTTCGACGACAGTCATGCAGGGTGGCATACTACCTTGACAGTGTGGTCTTATGAGAGTAACAATATCTCGGAACCCATCCGTATAGGGAGAGGCATTTTCCAGAGGGATTCATTGAGTCCTTTGCTGTGCAAGCTGACAAACTTGATGTACTTAGATGACAACAAGTTCTATTCTGATGCTGATGACCAACTTTGGAGTCTATTTCGAATAGTAGACATGTTTATGTCGGTCCACATGCTGGACATAGCATTGGTGACCTCTACATCCAAGCTATGACGCATGATCGAATTGGTGATCTCAAAGATCAATAAATGCGACTTGTGAAGTTGGTACTGAAATTGCATATCTCGAGGAATAATAAAATAAGCGCACTGGACATATTCAGTACTCCATCACAACTTATGTTTTCAGTATATTACCGTGGACAAAGATCGATTTGGAAAACGTCCAGCGGCAGATACGGAATACTTTGTCCAAATTCCGCGTCCTGCCGTGGAGCGGATGTGCATGCAGTTGTTTTTAAAGCAGACAATGGCCACCACATATGCTGGGGAGTGTTCCAACATCAATCCAAGAGGATCAGGACTATTAGAATATCTAGTAGGAACCGATCTGCAGGTCTTCACTTTGGGTAATGAACCCACCTTCTTCAACAGGGTCAGGCTAGGCCAGGCCAGGTCATCGATATCACGGTGGCATCCCCTGACATTGCGACTCCGATTAGAGAGTCAGGACTATCAAACGATATCACACTCACGCATCACATTTCATAATAGGCATGGGTAATAGGTATTCGGTATCCAAGGAGGACAGATTGGGTGGCGTATAAAGTAGAACTGAGCGCCTTGAGTTACGATCACTGGGAGACCCATCAAATCCATTGATAGAATTGAGAAGACAACCCAGATGATCACAACTAGCATAAGAGAAACTGAAAGCTGTCCATTCAAGACGTCAAAGAAGGGTAAAATACCATGGTGAAACTCGGATTTGGAGAACAACAAGGTTGCTCCTCAGTCGTGTTCTGATTCAGCTGCTTATTGGAGTCGGGATATAGAATATCGGACTCTCTTGAGGCAACCTCAAAACTGAAGCTGATTCTTGTTAAAAAACTTAGTCATAAGCTGTGTTATTTACGTTTACAGAGCGGGAGGTACACAGAAAACGATGAAGAAACGGCAAAAGATTAGCTTGAAATGCACTTCCCAAACTTCATCTCATCCAAAACTTCATCTCGGGACCGACAGGTGCATTCAGCCCTCAACCGAGAAGCTTGAATCTGGCATACAAAGAAGTGTCACTGGAACGAGTAAAATGGGCATTTAACTCGTTCCATAGACACAAGTCTGCAGGTCCAGATGCAATGGATGCCTTGGGTCTACATATTCGGAATATATACCGTGTTTGCCTAACACACGCTTATATTCCAATTAACTGGCGTGATGTAAAGGTCATATATATTCTCAAAACACTGTATGTGACCGCTTGAATGCAGCTCTACATGAAATCCAATGGACTCACGGTGAACGCTAGGACGGCTGGACTAGCTATGTTCACTAGGAAGGTAGGGCAGCTGTACGCTAACCACCTTACCAGGGGTGGAAATCCAGCTAATGCAAACAGTCAAGTATTTAGGAGTACATTTCGACTTCAAGCTAACGTGTAAGCCCCATATTCAGGAATAATATCAAAAATCTTGCAGATTGCTCTAGTGCTGAAAGACAGCGTAGCACTCAAAGCTTTCCTAAATCTCCATTAATTTGGAACTGAAATGGAAGAAGCCAACGGTGCATATAGATTCCATACCATTAGAAGGTGGAAAGGCGGCCAAAAATACGATCATGCGTCCGTTTGGAAATTCCTTAACAAATATCCGGGAGCTCTGATGCCGATCATAGAGTTTCCAGAATTGTATTTAAAAAGACATGCGCTGTCGTAATCATCGAAAGAAAAAAATGGTGGATATATAGCCATGAGTCTTTTCAGATTACAGACTTAATAATCTTAACCGGCGGGTCAGTCATGGAAGACGGATCGGGCGCAAGGGTGTTCTCGGTGGAACTAGCCCAACCCCTCAGCAAAATGATGACCATTCCCGGCTTAGGCATATGCCATTTCGAATCATCCACTATCAAGGGTACTCCGAAGGATGAAATTGCATGGATTCACGCAGCCGAGTGGAAAAATTTGAACCCTTGCCGGTAGACGAGAATCCTTACGAAAGACCCCAGGGCAGCTAGAGCGGCATTTTTGGTGACCCTTAAGAAGTGGGACATGAAAACCCTAGCAGCGCTTTTAACGGGATACTGCCCCTTAAATTGGGGTGGTGGTTTAGGCGATATGCAACCATTGCGAGAAGGAGAAAGAGACGACCCTGCACTTCATATGCAGCTGCAGCTCCTCAGATCTCAGACGAAGACACTTTGGTAAGGTTTTCTTCAATGAAGAATCTGTACATTCTCTGCCAGCAAAACTATTGAATAGATGATTTACGCGGATAGTACAATGGGCCTAACAAAGGCCTGAGTGCTTGGAGCTGCAGCTCTTACCAGTAAACTATACTAAACTATGTAGGTAGAGAATTAATTAATGTAACCCCTTCACTGGTTCCATATATGTTATTATGCTTTCCTGGAAAATTTAATAGGTCCACCATTTATCCAAGAACAAATTGCGAACCCACTCTGACTTTCTATCTTAGCCAAATCTAAACTATGAAACACTAAACCCACACCTTCCAAAGAACCTTTCTAGACTTTAGTAACTCATTCCATTTAACAGCGTTGCTGCATTCAAAATTTCAAACTAAATAAAGTAGCATCCGAAATGCAAATAAAGAGCATTACAGGTGAGCCAGGCCAACTGCTATTTATCCTGGCGATACTTCGTTACGAAACGAGATAAGGCGAAGAGGGTTGATATTAGTCATCGAGAAGGCGCTCGTTCTCCCAGTTCCATGGAAGAACGGGTGCTTTAATTGAGTTTTAATAAGATTCCGGCGGCAGCCAAAGCAATTTCAGCTAAGTTCTTTTTTCGTTTACCAGAAACATCCCCTTCATCTGCCCCTGCACCTTCCGCGCCCAAAGTGGATGAAATGCTAAGAAGTCCAAGGGAAGGAAAGTCAACCCCCAATTTCTTGTCGTCGTGCTATACAAAATGGGACGATATCTGCTATAGACCAGGAATTTAGGAATTCCATGGGGATTAAGGTGAGGATGGTGACGATGACGACGAAGATGATGATGATGCCGGCAATGACGACAACGACAATGACGATGAGAACGAGCTCCGACCGAAAAGTACTTAAAATTTTGATTTATATGATCTTGAAGACGATGAAAATTGTCATTTAAGCAATTCTGCATGGGATTTTCTGTGAAAATATTGCTGAAAGGTCGGAAATGTCGTTGGGAATTAATTTATTGCGTTTGAGAAATATTATTCTTTAAATAGATTAGTTTTTTATTTATTTAGTGTGTCTTCTCGGTATTTGCAATTTAGATGTTAATGCTAAGATATTTAATTTGAAACCAAAACAAATTACTTTCCCCGGAGAGGACAGAGTGTCCTTGGTGGCGGTGCGTAATCTTTAGAACTGATCCTGAATTAATCTGTGACAACTGGAGATGCCTAGGGGACCACCTTTTATTTTTTCTTGCTCTACAATGAAAGTTTCCTTTTATCACGAGCTTGTGTGCTATCAAATTATTTCATATAATCCTTCCTCGATGAGTCTATTCCTTTGATGATGGGAGGAGGCAGAAAAGCCACTGGTTGAACTTCTCTAAACGGTTCAAGTAAACTCACATCCGGCAATTCTACTCGCCATTTGCACATAACCAATTGAAAAAGAAAGGAAAAATGAAAGAAGGAACGAAAACCATCCTTTCTTATTATTATATTTTGAAAAGGCAAAAATCCGTTTCAACTTAATCCCGCAATTTTCTGCAATAGCATAAAAGGAGTTGAAATCAGGGATATCAAATAATCTGTTCACTCTCATATGTGATGATGTGATGATGCGATTACCCAAAGAAAAATATTCTCTCGATTTAATAAAGGAGGAAGAGCTTTTATAGGGCTGCTGTTGGTGCTGCCGACGGTATCCTTGTATGTGTCATTCGTAAACGTTCCTACGCGAAATGATGTTGGTGCTTGCTTTCTTATCGCAGACAGCCAATCTCACCCTTCAGGGTCAAGTTGTAAAGACCGGCATGAAGGGGTGTAAGCAGCCCAGCCACCAGTTGCGAAACGAGGCAGCCACATGGATTCGACGATCAAGAAAAGAAGTGATGATATCACTGAATGGTTCATGTCGGCAGTTTTTTTCTGCTCCCCGTTCTAATAAAGATCACGAGATATTGCCTAAAAGAAATGTATATTCCTGGGGAGATAGTTTTTAAGCTTTTCTTTTATATTATTCCGTTGAAAAGTGGATGTCGAAACACGTAGAAGGATGGAGAATTTTTTGATTCCTTTTCTGAAGGAACTTCTACTCGTGTAGTATCAAGATGATTTAGGAGAGGTGGCGCTATAAACGAGGAAACAGTTTGAACGCTTCAGTTTGCCGAAATGTATAGACTAACATCTAATGGCAAGTATCTATGTTAAATCATAATCCGAAACTTTACAACCAAATCACAGTCAACATCAACACCTCCCCTAATCGCCTTATACCGGAAAAACATGAAAATTTATCCAAAATCTCATTTAATTCGAATTTACATCCCACCTTGCTTGTATCAACAGCTATGTGTACATACGTATGCTGCAATTTATACCTTCCACATGTACATATATCAATATGTTTCAACTCCGCTTAGGAGTACATTTATGCAGAACATCCAAAATTGCTGTTTGTTTTCCTGACTAACTCAATAACGAGGACAACAAAAAGGAAACAAACACAACACACAACCGTAACGCCAATTTTCCACGGCTCATATGTTTGTATGAGTCCCTTAACAGTAATCAAGCAACGAAAGGTTAAAATTTAATGATGAGATATTATGCAACCGAAATCCTCTTGCTGATCAGGATTTGGAACTTTAGTCCTATGAAATGGTTTAACAATGGATTGTGGGTGACTTACAGATGAATCAGTGGATTATGTAACGATACTGTCAAATGATAAGAAAGAGGTGAATAGGAAAATGAAGGTTAAGGGAATTGAAACCTTCTAAGTAAAGAGGAACCGATTGTGATAGCCAAACCCCACATCTACGATTTAGGCTATCACAATCGGTTCAAATCCTTGTTCCGGTTATTGATGTTTCCATGTGCCCGTCGGTTCGCGCGATGCAGCAAACACTTTCACAGTAATAATGCGCTACGAAATCAAAAACCAGCCGGGAACCTGAGTTGGATGCTTCAAGTGTTAAAGATTCTTCAATTTTTTTATGTAGGCTAGTTTGGACAGAGCGAGGGTATCCACAACTCTCAGCCCTCAACCCTTTCATTAGGTCCATGGTACTGTCCCTTAAAATCACATATTCAACTACCTCCTGACTGAGACGTTCGCAAGTTTTTGTGAATTTTGCAACGTCTTGCAGAGGTAGAGAATGCACAGATTGGTGGTTGAAGAAAACTTTCTAAGGCACCTTTGATAAAATCCTAAGGAGATCGGGCAACTGCTGAAATGTAGGGTCGCCTTCTCTTCTTTATCACATGGGATACATATAGCGGAAATCACAACCCCTATTTTTTCATGTGGTATCATGATCCGTTAAAAGATTCAGCCGGGCTTTCATTTCTGCCATCTCAAGGGACAGTTCAAATGCCGCTATTAAAACGGAATTTCAAACTTCTTGAACTTTTTTGTTAGAGTTGCCCTCCGCAGACTCTGTCTCATCAATGTATTAACTTATACCTCCATGCGTATGAGTTATATTGACCGACCGACCGACGACCAAGTAGATTCCTCCCCTGCTGCCAGTGCCTCAAAGCCTAGAAAGCAGATAGCTCCTCCAGTTGCAACATATAACAATAGAGCCTCGAAGCTACTGAAATCATTCTTGAGGGGTCCACAGGGGACGATGGAGACAATTTTTCCATTCAAGAGCAAGTACTTAACGTCACTACAAGGACCTCTCCATTCTTTGTAATAATCCACAACCTCCTCAGAGAAACTGATCCCAAATACATTATGGCGGAACTTATCCCAGAACATTCATTTCTGAAAGGTTCTCCACAGGGAGGGTTCGTCCCTCCCTCTCAAATTTCGCATGGGGCTTTATATATTCAGCTCATTAAAGAAGACGAGCGGTTTGATGACGACTGGTGAAGCTCACTATTATGTCAGTTGAATGCACTTATTACTTCTTCACCTCATTCGCAGTCCGGACAAGTGGACCCCATGCCGGGAAAGATGCCTTCGGAAAATTACATACTTAACCGCTTACTTGCCTGCCGATGACTATATCTATCGTCATTGTGGGTGATGTTAACATTCATTCATGTTTGCGAAAAGGCAGATGACAACAGGTATCGCACGACCTTATACTTATCAATGCAGGGTTTATAAAACAATTGCTTCAACATCCTACATTTTATAGGAAGCAAATCGACTATATCCTCATAATATGCCAACGTGTTATCACCATCGCAGATGAGCATTGAAAACCGAAGAGCTAGACTCAACTCTGTGGCTCAGTGAGTTCTTCAATAGGAGTATTGCCACTTTAGAACACCCTCTGACTGGCAAGAAAGCACAACATTTCGATATTCAAAAGGAAGGGCAATCCAGCGGAATCTTCAATTTATCGGCTGATCCACTTTCTGTTCCATGGCTTGAAAAATGACAAACGTTGAAATAACGATGAATACTGCGCGGCTCTTCATAAAAAATTTCCTTCGCAAACATTGACATCTCAACATTGGATTTATGGATTTAGTGCTGAAAAACTCATGCGGTGGGTTAAGTTACTCTACCCCGATCCGAAGAGTAAAGTTCGAAGTATAGCAGGTATATCAAAACCGGTTCGTATTTCGTATTCATCAAGGAAGTGCCCTCTCACCCCCTCCTCCTCTTTGTTATTGTTGGGAACTGCCAAACAAGACATCCAACGTGCAGTGCCCTACACATTACTCTATGCGGATGGTGTTTTCCTAAAGTCTTATAGCAAAGCTGATCTTGAATAACTTGTTTTAAAACGAAATGACCCGGCCATGCAGAGGGCATCTGATCTAAAGAATAACAGACGTCTCAAATCCAAAATTTATCGCCTGATCGGTCGTGCTAATGTCAGCTACAGTTCTGTGTGTTAGCCGACTATGAAACGCAATGAACGCGCCTTGCGATAATGGAGACAAATGTAAGTATGTACCGATGATCGCATCAGAAATGGGGACATTCGCAATCGACGTGGGGTTACATCGATCGTGTAAATATTGCAAAAGAGGCGTATTTTGGTTAGTATGAACAACTGGTCTGAATATCGAGTAAAGTGGCGAAACCGATTAAGACGTGCCAACCCCGCTCTGAATGGAACAAAAACTGTAGAAGAAGAAAAAGTGGAATATTGAGATGGTTTTGCAAGATCCATCAACAAGACCAGGTAGTCAGTCCAACCCGACTACTTTACTAGAATTTAGACAAATATACCTCAAACAAAGGTAGTTCTTTACTGGCTGACGACAATGCAGTTGTTTGTTGCCTGACGGCTTCGTTCGTCAGGGCAGATTCAAACTTACCAAAGGTTATTGCAGCCGAGCATCGCAAAAGAAAGTTTACAATCTTGTCCAGTCTAAACCTAGACAACTAATATTTTTCTTTAAGAATAATGCAGAATATATAATGCAAACCTGTCCTTCCGCGGATACTTAGGCAATTTGTAAGTACTTTTACCCAGCAAATGATGCCGAAGTGTGTTTCAATATATAAACAGACTGACGTAGTCAATTCAGTGAATTTGAAGTACTTTCTAACCGACTTGACCCACAACTTAAACAGCCGGATGTAACGAGATTACCAATTTCATCATTAAAAATTTACCCATAGTCTTTCTAAAACTGGTTTCAGCAATTTGCGAACCGTTGCATTAATAACGACTATGGAATTTAGGAAAAATCGTTGCGATCCGAAAAAAGGGCAACCCTGAGAGATTATGCAGTTTCAGACTCATCTCCCTGCTTTCGGGCTTATGAAAACGTTTTAAGAGAGCCTGGAACCACTTCTCGTTCGCGGTCCCTAAGACATCCCGCCCAAAGAGTTCCACCGACCCTGTGTAGACTTTCCTCCACTATAGTATGTCATCTAGTCAACCCCCCCCCCCCCCCCCCCCCGAGTTCGCAAGGGACTCATCTGAAATGGCTCTTGTCACGAAACCTTTCTGAAGGTTATCTAGTACTCTTACACCCAGGGTGGCCCACAAAGTGCATATATTCTAGGAGAATTCTTGGAGGATGTGCTCTCGGCCCGGTTATTTGCGATTGGCCTCTTTGAGAGAGTTTAATGATAGTTGTGCTTCCTCCCATATCGCGGGAAGAGAACCTATTGGGCTCAAGCGTGGAGTTTTCCTGTACAACTCGCGTCATACCCTCTAGTTGCGACAGAGGTGTTAAATAGGCGTCGCATCCCCTGGTACGAATGTTATACCTGCACTCAGTATAAACCAGTACCAAATCCAAATCAATTCCTGTTCGAAGAGGAATGTAGAATTATGTCTACACGAACGGGACATAGTTGAATGCATCTTCAATATCCATGAATGCGTCTAAGGCGTTTTCCTTTTTGATAACCGACTTCTTAAAATTTTACCGTAATTTCATTGAGTACTGTCTCCTCAGACTTGCTCTTTTAGTAGGCATGCTGCTTGCAGTGACACCAAAAATATGGGCTCAGAAATTTTTATCTATTAAAGAAGTTAAATGCTCATTTTACTTGCTCAGGTAACACTATTTTGCATGCCAAGTTCCAGTTGGTGGGTTGAGGGTTTTGTAGCCTTGATGTGGAATGCTTCCTACGGAGTCACTTCAAGCAAATTATTTGCCGTTTCATCCTGGCTTTCTGCAGCCTCTCTAAACGTAAGCCACCCTGCAGCTGGATACGTTCTTTGACAAGGGTCCTCTTCCCTAGAAGACGTGGTTCAGTATATGAGAATAAAATAAAAAACACTGACGAAACAGCAAACGTCCACTGGTTTCTTCTTCAGTGTTTTCTGAGCCTTTTTATACCGATTGAAGCCTATAGCTGAATCACAGTTCCGAGCTCGATAGAGAAGCCGACCAAGTTGCGGATCTGTATTTCGTCCCTACCAGATATTCCAATGGTTTCGATCACGTTGTGCTGATATTAGAAATTCCGCAACACGTATAGTGGGTCCTACTATTGCCCCTATACCCTTTTGATATATTCGATGACTCTGATAAATGTTCCAATAGATCCTTCGTCATGCAGTTGGCAAAGCAAGCAGAGCACCAAAAGGTCTCCTTACCTCCCTGTCGTGTCGCTATCAACTTATTAAGCAAAATAGTGTGAGATCTTTTGAAACAACTATGTAGGGGCCAAATGTTGGAAGTTTAAGTCTCTGATTTCTTCACCAACCTTTAACCCCGCCAATGGTTCTTGTATGTGGTATATACAGGGTGCGGCAGCATAACTTCCGTTTTTCAAAACTCAATAAAAACTATTGTATGCATCGGAAAATATTTATTTATCTTTTATAATGTAGGTACATGTCTAAAGTTTTTATTTACATTGTTTTGAAGATCTAATCTGTTAGGTGACGTCCCCCATTCTCCATACATTGCGTAAACCGATTTCTGGCGTTTGTCATGACTCTTGTTAGCATAGCAGGTGTTATGTTGGCAATTTCTTCTTGGATGTTGGTCTCCAAATCTTGTAGGCTTCTTGGACGGTTCACATAAACACGGGATTTCAAAAACCCCATAGAAAAAAATCACAAGGGGACAGATCGGGAGAGCGTGCCGGCCATTCCAAATCGCCTCTAATTGAGATAAGGCGCTCTGGAAAGTGTTCCCTCAAAACAGCCATCGATGCTCTTGAAGTGTGTGCTCTTGCACCGTCTTGTTGGAACCAAGTGTCCCCCAAATCCAAATTTTCTAGCCGTGGGAAAAAAAAATTCTGTAGCATGTTTACATACCAGTCCGAATTCACTGTCACTGTAACCTTATTTTCCTCAAAAAACCAGGGACCAATAATTCCAGCTGAGCAAATTGCACACCACACTGTGACTTTGGGTGAATGCAAAGGCTTTGATGAAATTCTCGAGGGTTGGTGTCAGTCCAGTAGCGCATGTTTTGTTTGTTAACGGACCCACACAAATGAAAATGGGCTTCATCGCTAAAAAAAACAATAGCACCCTCGGGAACGACATCAAGAAGAAGCTCACACGCGTTCATCCGAGAATTGAAGTCACGTTCTGAAAGTTGCTGCACTATCGCCATCTTATAGGGATGAAAATCAAGATCGTCACGAAGAATTCTTCTCACAGAACGATCGGATAGTCCAAGGGCAGATGCGTGTTTGCGCGCAGAACGCCGTGGCGATCGCAACATTGACGCTCTCACTGCTTCAATGTTCTCAGGTGATCTAACGGGCCGAGGGGCTCCAGTTCATCCTTTTGTCGCACTTGCAGTTTGTCTGAATGTAGTGACCCATGTAACAATTGATTTGCGGTCTGGGACGGGAGCCAACGGGGCTAAATTAAAGCGATTCCGAAATGCACTCTGTGTTGCAATAACCGAACATCCGCTTGAAAAGTAAACCTCAACGGCAAAGGCACGCTCCTCACTATTCCAACGCATGATGGCGACCGAACCGTGTCGGGACAAAACTTTACAGTATCCCCTCTTGAACGAGATCACTAGCGCTCCGCTATGACATCAACTAACTGAGTGGCGCGCATTTTAAAAAAGGAAGTTATGCTGCCGCACCCTGTATGTAAATGTCATACGGCTGTTGATGTGACGACCATCAATGGCAGGCCTTATAACTAGGTGGAGTTTTTTCCTTAGCTGCTCGCACTATTCGCTATTGTAACTGGATGGATTGCTGTCGTCATGCAAGACCCATCCACCACCTTCCATAGCTTTGGGTGCAAATGAAGATTTAGCCGTTGTCGACCGAGCTTTCTCTCTTTACGGCCCTTTGGGTTGATACGTGATGCGTCAAAAGTAATCCATTCTGGAAAAATCACTGTTGTCTCGGTTTGCCCTTAACCATAAATGTCCAGGATGATCCGTCTCTGTCAACTTTGGCCAAACCCGGGAGGTGTGGTTTACACAAATGGAGACAAATATTTATCTGTGAGTAAGACTTTGGTCTCAGTAGGTGATGTCGACTGAGGTTCGAGGTTAAGAATGCTGAAGAAGCCTGCTTCGGATGGTTCGTTTAGCCCCAACTAAATTAATAGAGAACCTAGAGACGTTCTCCGTCAATGAACTCGAGGTGCTGTCCCAGTTATTGTGGAATTGTCATGAATGAAATTTGATTTTTGTTTTTATTTTTCGTTGAGAGTTTTATTAGGATAGATTTTGTTTTTGTGGCGAAAGAGGGTATACCTCAGTAGAACTCCCATTTGCAAAGAGAAGGCCTGCTGAAATTGGTAGTCACCTGGTGCTCAGAGTTCACTGTTCGTGACCACATTTTACCCTCTGTGACCATTCAGTGTTCAGCACGGTGGTTACACTTGTGATTGAGGTTTGGATCACTATTTAGTTTCGAGTTTTACCCTTAGTTCATTAGTAGATCTTTCTTACTGAACTCTCTCACCACGACAAGGTAGGTAATCATCGAATGAGTCCGGGCATCACGGTTCCTATTTACCATTGGATGTTTTACCGATCGGTGTTCCTCCATGTCAATATCCTGAATGCTTATACCTGTGATGGGATAGCGAGCACATTTCGGATTTCAGCGTTACATAAGTCAAAACTGCGAGTTATCCTCTTGCACCTAGTGACGCTTATAAAAAAATGGTGATGAACCACACCGGCAACAACTAATTTGGAGTTGAATCGTAGAATCCATTGCTATCTTTGCTAACTATTATGGTCTGCAAGGGACTTGAAAAGCTCTAGCGCTACTAGTCCGAAGATTTCTCGAGGATCTAAAATAAAAATTTCAATGGGAAAAGGGGATAACAGGTCAGCCTGCATTATTTTCACCCCAGATCCAGATAATTTCCACTCCGCGTCCGGTTTCTCCAAATAATTTTCACCCCAAGTTCAAATGATCTCTAAACGGGTATTCGTTTCTTCAACCAGTTACTCAACTAGAAAGCTCTGTTAGAAACGCCCTCTAAATAAAAAGCCTTTTATCTTCTCATTTTGTATTGTTTCTCGAGAGTCTCACTGAAGATTTTCTTTCGACATCGATGCCCTTACATTGCATGGTGATCTTGCTTTTTCAAAATTACCTTAGCCTGCTGCTCTATTTACTTCTCCACTAGAGTTTCTCAACTTTAGCATCTAGTCTTCCTTTTTAGGAATCCGTAATCTTTCTTTGCTCTAGAGTTTTTCTTTTATAATAACCTTTAGGTGAGTTTGATCTTTCACAACTTTGGTTCTCTCTTCAACTGATGCACTTTCTTCGGTGAGCGATCTTTTTACCTTTTAAGGTTTTGAAATGATACGGTTTACGATGTTTTCTAGCCCTGTACCCTACTAATCAAAAGTTTAATGGGCTCTATGTTCTTAATGGCCTCATGCAACTTAATAATTTTCCTCCCTCTTACAGTGAAGCATGATTGGCCCATATTTGACCTTTCTTTTTTATTTCGTTTTATGTTTTTCTCCATTCTATGAGGTTGTTGCAAATGAAATGGCCGTTTTTGTGCTAAAATTTGAAACGACTGTAAAGCTTACAAAAATTTATTTATTTAATCAAAATAGGTGTCAATCGATTCAAAACACTTCTCCCAGCGAGATTCAAGAGCATTTATGCCAGTTTCGTAGAAGTTCAACTTTCGGGTGTTGATAAATTCGGCGAAGGCAATGTTTTTCCGATAAAAAATTACTCAAATGCTTAAAAAAGTGGTAGTCGGTTGGCGAAAGGTCCGGTGAATATGATGGATGAGGCAGAGTCTCATACTGCAATTCGTTCAACTTTTGAACCGTTGTTCTGGAAACATGAGGTCGTGCATTGTCGTGAAGAAGTATCACACCATCTCTGTTGACCAATCTCGGCCGTTGAATACTCAATTTTTGGTGCATTTCCTCGAGTTGGGCACAGTATTTCTGTGCATTTATCATTCCTCCAGGTACCAAAAATTAATAGTGGATAACTCCAGCTGTAGACCACCAAACAGTCACCAATACCTTCTTTGGATGCGATTTCGGCATATGCTTCGGTGGCTCATCAGCATCTAGCCATTGTGCTGATTGGGGACGATTGTCGTATAATATCCACCTTTTATCACATGTCACTATTCTGTGCAAAAAGGGATCATTTCGGTTGCGGGTCAGTAGAGAACTGCAAATTTTCATTCGAAGCGCCATGTTTTGCTCCGTAAGGGCATGCGGAACCCATTTGTCGAGCTTTTTCACCTTTCCAAGTTGTTGCAAGTGCCGGGAAACTGTTGAATAGTGTACACCCAGTTTCTCTGCAATGTCCCTCAAACGCAGCTTGTCATTGTCAATCGATGGTCCTGGATGTCCACGTGGCTCACTTTGAAGGTTTACGTCGCCTGACCAGAATTTTTCGAACCACCGCCGTGGGGTTCGTTCGGTTACCGTATCAGCTCCAAATGCGCTGGTCGCCTCCGCCGCTTTTTGGCCGAGTTTGAACTCATACAGAAAAAGTATACTTTCTTGGCAATTTTAAATCCTTTTTTTCCTTTCTATTCCCTGTTATCCCAACTATGGTCAAAACTGAAATGACTCCAACTGGTGGCCAACTGGTGGTGTTTTGATACACCAAAATCGCAACTAACTTCACTTGATTGCCAAAACGGCCATTTCATATGCCAACCTAATACTATTCTAAAGAGGCTTCTGCAAAATTCACCGACTGCGTTGATATTGAAGGAATCGGCCCCTTAGCTTCTTAGCTTTTGCTACTGTGTGTACAACATAAGCCTGGGAGCACTCTACCTATGGAGTCTCCGTCATCTGATACCTGATTATAGGTTTTCGCGGGAGTAATGTACCCGCCGTACGTAATCAGCCTATCTATTTTTTGAAAACGGTTGCCCCTTTGGCACAAAATTTGACGGTACGACAGTTGAGAGGTCTGGGCGCTAGTTTTTTTGGTTTTTCGCACCAGGTTGAAATCGTTCGTCTTAGATCTTTGTGTTTATCGTTGTTCTGTGCCACTACTTTAGGCTTAGGCATAGCGTTGGGTGTGATGATAGTGAAAATGAAACGGGGTCACCTTGAATACTTGTGTAGTCTGTGTAGATTCACTTCACTCTACAAAGGAGGGATGGATATAGAAACTATTAAATTTCACGTTTGCAATGTCTGCTATGATTTGGTGTTGAGAGAAATGAAAAAGGGAAAATACAGCTGCATAGAGATATACAACGAATAGTCTTAATTAGGCCATCAATTGAGGATGTGAAGATGATGCATCAAAGGAAATAGACTTGAGGTGGCACTGTATTCATCGTCAAAAATTGATAAAGATCATGATGCAGATAAACTATAAATATTCGAAGGGGTCCGTGTTAGCCACTGCTCACTAGCTCTAGACTTACTGGCTTTAGAAGCACGTGCAACTCAATAAATACAATGGAGTTTCAAGAAAGAAGTTGGTTGTTATGTTTTCAGAAAAGTTAAGCGTTTGTAGTAGTATTAGTAGTATTTAGATGAAGTACTCAGTCTTATTTTTAGTTTTCATTTTTTCCTTCCTCTGTTTCAAAAGAATCGGCCCGCATTTTCTCTCTTAGCCCTGGGTAGACACTTGAAGTTTGGTATAATGACATTGAGGAGTGTAACTATCAAAGATCCCCCCCCCCCCTCCACCAGATAACTGGCAGATCTGCTTGAAACTAGATCGTCGAGCCTGCAACTGCAAGAAGTAGTGTTCAGCTCTGGAGTCTTACAAATGCTTAAGCTTACAAGGCAACTTTGGTTGTTCACTATGCAGAAAATGCTGTGAAGTTGTGGATTAACATCACGGCGATATATACATAAGTATATACCTACGCCAAACGTTGCTCAGGATTCAATTTCCCTATTTTTAGAATCAAACCCTACTGAATAGAAGCTGAACTAATCACTCCCGGTAAAATGTTAGTAAGCGAACATATTGAAATTTCAATACACCAAAACACATTACATAGGATACTACGGAGAGGGCCGATGACTTTTTAGTCCAAGGATGGCAAGCTTACACATCAGTACAAATGCTTCTAACAGTTAAAACATATGTGCGTACATTTAACTATATATGCATATATATGTATATCCTTCTGAATGCCTATTTATATGTGTGCGCCCTCTTGCACGTGCAAAAATACCAATGGACATTCACCAAGGCACAAACGGTAACATTTGAACAGGACATGAACACCATGGAGGATTCCAATGGCCAATGGCGAAGTTATGAGGGAGAATTTAAATTTTATGGGGCAGAGTGTTGATAACGATCGCCTTTGAAGATAAAAATTTACAGTTTATCCTTGGTTGTTTGAGGGTGCGACCTATAAACCGATTAACTGCTCGATAGAATCAGCGATTTATTGGATTGATGGGGTTGTATATATTTTCCTTGTCTGTAGTAGTATTAAAACTGAACGTTTGTGGAAAACGTATGTAGATATGTATTTAGCTGTGTATAATTTCGAAAATGCCTTTATAAATTTCACGCTTTATTACGCATAAAATGCAGTTCGTTGAATGAACTCAATACAATCATTGGGATTTAAGCATTTATTGAGAACGTACATATGTAAGTACTTACATAAGGTTGGGAAGGGGATGATCATATGAATTTCCAAGTAATGTTTTAAACTCATCTAATATCTGGCAGAAAGTTACGAGAGATTAAGGATATCTGAGAAGAAGCAGTGGCGCAATAAAAGCAGGTTTAAAGTCAATATATAAAGTCAGATCAAAATTTAATGGGAACGAGTTGAATTAATAGTCGCTTCTCCGAACGCGAAAAGGGGCCCTTGCTTCTACGGTGGACATCATAGCTAGTTAGGACAGAATTGCATAAAACGAGATTTCTTGTGGAAATAGTCATTACAACACTACAACTCATCCGTTCCTTCCCCTTTAGGCTTTGGCTTCCTGATGACAGCACCGACAATTTTCTGGGCCTTCCAGTTTCGAAACCTAGTAACGATACGCAATATTGGGATAAAATCAGACAGCGCTTCTTTGGATTTTGATACTAGCCGTCATCATTCAGTTCTGGCAGGCATTCATTTTTCAGTCGCCTAGCACAGCGCTAATTACTGATTTAAAGACGTTTTGTTCTGCTTTCCTGTATATAACAGACATATATATGCATATAGCCTTCAGAACTGTGTGAAAAGTTTTACAAGCAGACTAATTATTGATCTCTTTTCTTTGCCAATTTCATGTTTAAATGTATACGTATCCATTAACATTTTCTATTAGAAATTAAAGAATACTATGTATCTCAAGGGGGTTTTCATATTTGGCAGGCGACTGCTCCTCCAGGTTAGAGGCTGTACACCAGGCTAATCTCCTCACAATATAATGTTGTCTTGGCACCCGAAACTGAGCCTCGAATCGGATTGAAAATGCGATGATGATGATAACAGAAAAAGGACTACGAGTTTCAGATCTGGAATATGCAAAACTGATACCTTTGGGGTAATCATAAAACAAGTTGAAAAGTACAGGACGAACCTAGTAGATGTGGTTAAGTCCGCACGTTAAGATGCCGTTTGAAGTTTTCCTTTAAGATGATCACAGCGCCCCCTAGCATGGTAGCAGAAAAACACTTTTTTATATGGGTGTATAAGTTGCTCTGTATGTCAATAATAAACTATGCTATCGGGCTGTAAAAGTTACTACATATGCTCAAGATATCAATAAATATATGATGAAAAATTCGTATTTGTAACATCCAGTTTTTCACAAAAATTTTTTAAAAAAGCGAACAAACGCCTTCACACGGGATACCCCCTCAACATCGCAGCCTTAAAACTAATTAATGAAAAATACAGCATAAGAAGCACAGGTTTCACTTAAAATGTTCAGAATCGACAAAGTGCTTGGTGTGAGTGGCATACCTGCTAAACTACAAAGAGCAAGGAGTATGGAGATGGTGATGAGGCTACATGAGCTCTGAAACACTGTTTATTTTGATGGACCTTTGCTAGAAAATTGGCGCAAAAGGGCTGTTTGTCCTATTTATAATAAAGCTGATAAACTCAACCACAGGAATTGTACAAGAAAATCATCGTTATGTACATGCTACAAAGCGCTGTTAAAAATAATTTAAAGAGCGGCTCGAACATTTCTAAAAAATTATTTTAGGCAAATTTCAGGGAGGATTTCATTCACTTTGGCGAGTAACAGGGTGATTTCAATGTCGAAAGTCAACGATTGACCAGATATTCTCATTGAAGCAGATACCCAAGAAGTCATTTTCATTAACGACACAACAGCCGGTACTTGGTCTGAGCCTGCTTTAATAAGGATCTCTAGATATCCTGGTTTTCCGTTAAGGTCTACCAATTCGATATTAAGGTATACTGCATCCCGGCCTAAGCCTTGCATCCCGGCCTAAGCCATCGCCTGCATCCCGGCTTGCATCCCGGCCTAAGCCATCGCCTCATCTGAGGCAGGCTCTCTACCACAGATATTGCCCTTACACTCTTAACCGTTACCTTGTACAGTAAGAGCTGACCCTATGGTGAGACATTTCGAGCAGAACAATCGTGCGTGGACTTCATCGTCGTAACTATCATCGGTAGTGAATTTCAACCCTAAATGAGAAAAATTATAAATGGTCTCAAAGTTGTATTCTCTTATCTTTACCTCTCTCAATATACCAGTGCTATTTTTTTCAGTTTCTCCCGTTTTTGATACTGACGTTGCCACCATGTATTTCGTCTGGCCTTCATTAATGTATAACCTACCATCTCGCGCCTCGTACTCGATCTGGATGAATGCAGTCTGTAGACCTCTGGTCGTTTTTTGCAAGATGTCGATATCGTCAGCGCATGCCGGTAGTTGGGTGGAATTGGGCTTTTTCCAGGGCCAGGTCTTAGACCTTGTGGATGTTGAATGATCTCGAGAGTGATTTTGCCTCGTTTATCTCGCACATTGCTCAGGGTCATCAGTTTGCTCTTATCAATTTGCTTGGGATACCGGATTCTTTGACGGCCATATAAAGTTTTAC
Source organism: Hermetia illucens (assembly GCF_905115235.1). NCBI lineage: Eukaryota > Metazoa > Arthropoda > Insecta > Diptera > Stratiomyidae > Hermetia > Hermetia illucens. Next base: position 58,901,711 of record NC_051853.1, on the reverse strand, counting down.
CCTGATTAGCTGATTATTATATTCCAATAGATTCGCCATTGCTTGTCGTAGAAGAAAAGCTGACCTGTTGCTGATTTGCCTGGAGTCCTAGAAATGAAATGTTTATGTCCACAAAACTTTCCCCAACTTGAACAGTATCAATCATCAAATGAAGTCTAAACTTTAGGATTCTGCGAAACTAAGTCAGAGTGAAGTAGAGATAACAACTACTTAACAAAGATATTTCGACAAAGACTTCGGCGGCGAGATGGCCTGAACCCAACATTATTCAAGATCTCCATGGATTATATGATCAAAGAAATGGTAACTACTCAACAAATTATTCCAAATAGTCGCCTATGCAGGTAATATAAATATTTTGACACGATTGATTGAACATGAAAGACGGCCTGGAGAAACTCGACGAAGCAGTAATTGAAATTGGCCTAAAAATAAAGGAAGTGGTAGCCGAATTCATGACACAAATTAGAAGGAAGACTTAACAATTACAATTTTAAAGAAGTCAGGCAAGTCCACATTGTTAGTATTTCGGCAGAAGTGTGACAAGGATAGTAACAAAATAGACGGATCAGTTTGCCAACAGAAAATAGTTCCCTCTACTACCAATTCTAAAAAAATTTTCACAAGAAATACAAATTAGCAATATGTAAAACTTTGTTTTGACCGGTCCTACGTTATGGCAGCTAGACGTGAACGATGAATCAGGCTGGAGAGCAAAAAAATCGATGCTTCGATCCTTCCAATGAGGTATAGTGTGCTGTACTTATTATACATCGAACCAGGCATCGCCTATCATATTGAGATTCGAAAGCTTCAGCGGACAAGTCATGTAGGCTGTATAGACCACAGGGCATTTCCCAAACGTCTACTGAATGGTTAGGTGCAGGTAATAGACCATCTAAAACACCGAAGCAGAACATAAGTTCCGCACTATTCGGTTTCTGAAAATTAAGAACACAATTGAGAACAGTGAAGATGAAGATTTTCTTTTTCATATCCCTCAAGTGTTCAAATTTGCACAAAGGGGGGGGGGGGCTATTTTTGTTTTGACCTTGTTAATTTGTAGGCATTTTCATTGTCGCCAATTAGATAATCCAACGAAGATGGCAGGCAATGCGAGAAGCCCTTCATTTTTCTCGGATAATTTAACGCCTAAATCGAAACTGAAAAGTGCAGTAAGACCTAACAAGGGAACATTACCTTCACAAAGGGAAGGGCAATAGCATTTCGTAAACTTTTGCTTGAGGAACTTAGCACTAAACTTTAGATAAGAACCCTCAATATCATCACATTTGCAAGAATTCCTTGGGATCTTAAACTGCATGCAAGTTATATCAGTTTAATTATCTTTGAATTATCTACTAAGAAGTTTGTAGATTTTTGCAAATTGCTTTGCCTCGCCATAGGCGGTATAATGTTCGAACGCAGGACATGCCATTAAATCGACTTAGCTTTGACAGAATTGCAACTAGTGATTAGCATTAGATTTAAGAGTTGTCTTCTGAATGTACGTTACCGATGCAGTCGTGCCGTCGGCCTCGAAAAGGATCATCATCTAATTTTTGTTACTTTTGATATGTCGCTACTGAATCTGTTCGTAGAGAACAGAGCCTTAGTTCCTTAAAATCAACATAAGCTGTCGCAACGACCCGGCTGTTGCAGTGGGGACACAATCCTTGAACAAGCTGCTTTTTGGGAGTAAAGTAGGTGAATGCGCTTACGCACAGAGTTTTGGACTCCCGCAACAGCACGCTGGCGGACTACCAACTAAACACCTCCCGGTCATCAAAGAACTAGCCTGGAACCGTTTGACACATTACTTCGGGCTAGCCCTCCCGCTCTCCTGGCTTTGGGAGCATTCAAGTCAGGGAATTCCTTTCACTAAAGGAGGGCAGGGAAGGAAGGGAGTTGTTAGTTCAGAGAACCCCTTACCGTCCGATCCCTCCGCCGGTCGAGTTCAATCTTTTTCGCAATAAGAAGAGCCTGAACATAATGCGCAATACGATTCCAGCTACCAGCGCTCTTCAGCATTTCTCTGACAATATTGTCTGGAGAGAGCTCCCCTGTGTCTGCATAAAGCTGCTGACGAAAGCCGTCCCATCTGCCGCAAGAGAAAAAAGTGTATTCAGCGTCGTCCACCACTCCATTGCACAACACACAAGGAGGAGATCACGGCATCCCGATCCTATGTAGATAAGACTGAAAACCTCCATGACCACTTAGAAGTTGGATAAGGAAGTAATCAATCTCACCGTTCGTTCTATTCAACCACGGGGCTAATTTTTCGATGGGCCGCGCAGTCCATCTGCCCCTTGTCTCATTTTGCCAAGAAAGTTGCCACTCGGTAAGGGTGCCTTGACGTTTTTCACGGGCAACCACCTCTCTTAAGTTTTCGTCCTTACGGCGATAGATAGTTATGCGCTCCTTGGCAAGGAGGGCAACGGGGATCACTCCCGCGATCACCATCGCAGCTTGAGAATATTGGGGAGTCATTAAAAGTACCTTTCTATCTATTTAGGCGTCACAACGTCTCAAAACCTGCCTGATTACGGAAACGTGAAAGCGGATCTTGGCTTTGTTGTATCTGCATCAGTATCTGCTGCTTTGTCATGACTCTAGGGAGATTTTCAAGGGAGGGAATGAAGAACTTTATTATTTTAAGGCTTTCCTTCCTTCTGAGAATGGTAGCTTATTTTAAGTGAGTATTTTTTTAACGTTCTGATTGCATAGCTTTAGTTGTGATTATTTAATCATTGCATTCCTCTCAATAGGTTATTAATTAAAATACTTACATGGCAGTCCCGCGGATAGAATTACACTTAAATATTCATATTTCTACTATTAAAAGCATGAGGAACATAAGAGTAGAGTAAGTCATTATCCAAATGTAGTGCATTAAGAGTAACCGATATGCCTGCAATAATCTGGCCCACCGGAGAGATTACAGATTGTTTATACCTTATATTAGTACATAGATGAATAATTCTTTGGATTTCAAGTTTGAGGTTTAACAAACCCATTAGTTTACTGTTAGGGTGACAGTTAAAAATTGTATAACGTAAGTCGAATCCTAACTATCTTCTTTCTTAACTCATAACCATTTCTCACCATTTTAACAGCCCTCCGCACTTTCATTCCACTATCGTAAGATATAACAAAAGCGTCTGTAACGAAGTAAAAGAAAACTCCATTAGGTCTTTTATTTGCAATGCCTTTTCAAATCTGTGGATCTATGCAAATCACATTTTCTTTCTATTTTTTCACTTTTTTTTTGGATCATACATTCATAAATGTCCATGCACGAAGCAACGACGCAAGCAAGGAGCAATGTAAAATTTTTCTCACTTCATACAATCCCCTAAAAATCTCTGTAGTGTATTCAATTTCGAAAAAATATTCAACTATGTGCATGTGTATGTTTCCCCCTGTTCTCCTTAACTACGAGACCTTTAATCCCCACACCCCTTGCTGTAGTCTTTGGGCGCTCAGAAGCTCGCAGATCCATCTTCCTGGTGCTCTTGGTCGTCTGATTGTATTCATTTTGCGCGCATTCGGGGTTTGATTTCGACGAATGGAAGAACATTCGCTCTGAATGTGCTCAATATGACGGGATAAAAGGACACCATAGTGGCTCGTATCCTTTCGAATTCAAGCTAGCGGAGAGCTCGCATACATACATGGCTATAGTCTTGCATGCAAAAATTTAAAAGACTGCAAAAAGTGGTAAGACATACATATAAGATCATATACTCGTATATGATATGCACGGAGATACGAGGCAGGGTTGTACGAATATTCCAGCGGCTCGTATGTATTTTATATGTCCTTTTAGCTGATGAATATGAATGGGATGAATTTCTGCTAATGCTCAATTTTCCATCGTCACCACGTTCTTGCATGACTTAGCATCCGAAGGAAGATAGGGAGTTGAATGGCTCATGTTGATGCAATGTTCGTAGCATTTGTAAAAGGGACCTTGTGGCGAAATTATTACATTACTTTTCGGTAAGTATAAAATTTACCTGGCACAAAGGATAATGCCTCTTAACCTAGTTAATCCATTCAAACTCGTATGCAAAGCTACTGTAAACCTTTTCATAAAAAAATGGAATTCTAGCTCTTTTATGTGTTTCACGTGCACTGTTCGACTTTTTCGGATAATTTGGCTAAATCCATCATAATAGATTTCTATAGGAATATTGACGAGCAATATCAAAGTGACCAAGGGACCAATCGGCTATCTTCATCATATAATATTTGACCCCACATTGGGCGCTATTTATCAAAAACTTACCTACTTTCTTATTAGGAGACTGGATAGAGTCCTTGAGATTTTAGTCCTTCACACGATATTTTATAAAAATTTAAATGTTTTATGTTCGACTCAAATCCCCCCACCGACCACATTTCAGAACTTAAGAGCACAGCAAGGTCCCGGGCGAATTAAGAAGTACTTCGGTGCGAACCTGAGCAATCATAAAATCGCCAGATTTATCTCTAGCCCTGCCCTCACAGCTGGGAGGTTGATCGATTCATCATCCCCTTGCATTTCTAGCAAAAGCTGTATCAGCGCTTGTACGAAAAAATCAATCTTCTTGAAAACGTTTGAGGAGAACATTTTTGTGCTTCTTGCTGTATCGTCGAAATATTCATCATCATCATCATCATCAATGGCGCAACAACCGGTATCCGGTCTAGGCCTGCCTTAATAAGGAACTCCAGACATGCCGGTTTTGCGCCGACGTCCACCAATTCGATATCCCTAAAAGCTGTTTGGCGTCCTGGCCCACGCCATCGCTCCATCTTAGGCAGCGTCTGCCTCGTCTTCTTTTTCTACCATAGATATTGCCCTTATAGACTTTCCGGGTGGGATCATCTGCATCCATACGGATTAAGTGACCCGCCCACCGTAACCTATTGAGCCGGATTTTATCCACAACCGGACGGTCATGGTATCGCTCATAGATTTCGTCGTTATGTAGGCTACGGAATCGTCCATCCTCATGTAGGGGGCCAAAAATTCTTCGGAGGATTCTTCTCTCGAAAGCGGCCAAGAGTTCTCAATTCTTCTTGCTAAGAACACAAGTCTCCCAGGAATACATGAGGACTGGCAAGATCATTGTCTTGTACAGTAAGAGCTTTGACCCTATGGTGAGACGTTTCGAGCGGAACAGTCTTTGTAAGCTGAAATAGGCTCTGTTGGCTGACAACAACCGTGCGCGGATTTCATCATCGTAGTTGTTATCGGTTGTGATTTTTGACCCTAGATAGGAGAAATTGTCAACGGTCTCAAAGTTGTATTCTCCTATCCTTATTCTTCTTCGTGTTTGTGTTTGACCAGTGCGGTTTGATGTTGTTGGTTGATTCGTCTTCGGTGCTGACATTGCCACCATATATTTTGTCTTGCCTTCATTGATGTGCAGCCCAAGATCTCGCACCGAATGCCGCCTGCTCGATCTGGATGAAGGCAGTTTGTACGTCTCGGGTGGTTCTTCCCATGATGTCGATATCGTCAGCATAGGCCAGTAGTTGGGTGGAAGAGGATCGTACCTCTTGCATTCACCTCAGCATCACGGATCACTTTCTCGAGGGCCAGGTTAAAAAGGACGCATGATAGCGCATCCCCTTGTCGTAAACCGTTGTTGATGTCGAATGGTCTTGAGAGTGATCCTGCTGCTTTTATCTGGCCTCGCACATTGGTCAGGGTCAGCCTAGTCAGTCTTATTAATTTCGTCGGGATACCGAATTCTCTCATGGCCGTGTACAGTTTTATCCTGGCTATGCTATCATAGGCGGCTTTGAAGTCGATGAACAGATGGTGCAACTGTTGTCCATATTCCAACAGTTTTTCCATCGCCTGCCGCAGAGAGAAAATCTGATCTGTTGCTGATTTGCCTGGAGTGAAGCCTCCTTGGTATGGGCCAATGATGTTCTGGGTTCGAAATATTACTGGATTAAATTATATTCTGATTAATGCCGATGCACGGTTTTCTTCAAGTAATCTGAAATTGACTTTCTAATTAAGTAACCCGAGACATATCAATCATTCGACTATTTAAAATATTGCCTAGATTAATGATGATTGTGATCTACTGCATGACAGTCAAATGGTGCTGCTGCCTATGGCTTTTGATTTTATCCAGCTGGTCGTCTCACTGGCCTTTATTAATGTGATTGGGCAATTTGGAAATATCCTGTAATCTGTCTGCTCTATGTACATTGCTTGCCCACTGATGCTTTTCAATTTTAATATGGGCGGTGGCTTTCCGTTTGTCATATAAAAGCCACAACCTGTTCTTGTTCTTCCTCAGCCCCTTCCTCACTAAAATTTACTCGGGGACTCATCAGTTGAACGCGTTGCTTGCCTTCGATCTCGTTTGATTCCGAGTCTTGTTGCCGTAGCACAGGATTTCCCTTTTCAATATAGTTTGGTTTTCCTGTGTCCATTTTTAATTTGTAATTTAAGCATGGGTTAATATTGTATGTTCCGTGAGCAAACATAATCCACATCTTGATCTCATATATGTTGTCATTGCCCTTTAAAATTCTCGCGCCTACGTAAATATGTAAAGTTGTTTCAAGTTGAATTCATTTTTTGTAATAGTAGTATTTCTAGAAATCTAGAAGCATCTTTGCATGCCCAGGTTTCAGGAAGACTGGCAAATTTTTGAAAGCTATACCGACAACGATCACCACTATATCTCGACAACAATTAAATTGTCCTCAGGGATCCAACATCTAGTATAAAACCAGCTTACTCGTTCACAGTTCCTACCTTCTTACCAAATTCGGTGTAAATCGGTATAACCGTTTCTAAGAAAACTGTGACTGACAGACAGACCAACAGGCAGGTAGTAAATCAATTTTAATAAGGTTTTGTTTTGCGCAAAACGTTAATAAAGACACTCATGATTCGAATATTCTTCTCTTTTCTCTCTAGCCTATGTCCCGTTCGCAAGCGGGGCCGACTCTTCATTGAAATACTGCAAAGCTAAATTCCGGCATTTTCCTTCTATTTGTTTTCCTCGAGAGCTTTTCGTACCCGCTACAGTAGAAGGAGTAACTCACGAAAAAGTTGTGAGAAGGCCAAAAAAGAAGCAATGGCACTAGCCAAGAACACGAAATGGAACTTACTCCAAAATAATTACATTAATAATTCAATTAACGACGGCATTCCATAAGTGAACTCCTGGCACGCCCTCCGCACTTTGGTGAGTTTTAAGAGGCTGTTGATAAATTCTTTAAGTGACATCTGAACGGTGTCGTCGGAAAGGAAACTTAGCTTCGAACAAGTTAGCACGTTATCCACTGAAATTATAGTGGGCTTTTATTCCATTCCGTTCAATCCACTCAGTGCAGAACTATTAGGTTAAAATGTCCTGGAACTCTGACCTACTTCTTCACCCTCAACCTGAGCAATTTTCCGAAACACAAAATACACTAAGCTCTACCTATGTAGGTGAATCGGGATACGAACTTCGGCGGTTTTTTGGTGAACATAATTCATAATAAGGTTTTGCTGGTGAATTTATGAAAAAGAAGCAACTGACAACTGGACGTTAGTGCATTTTACCGTACATACATATATCTTCGTGAGTTGGTGGTACGGATTCAAAATAATGATATAATCAATCTTCTTATCCTTCAGCTTTTGTCCTGTTCAGAAGTGGGGTCTGCTAATGTTGATCGGTTGTGCCATTTTGTTCTGCCAATAAACTGATTTGGATGAAGTCAAGAGCTCCCAGATCACTATGCCATATCAACCCATCGGTGTATCAGCCCGCATTGTGTCGTTTCCCAGGCCAATATTAACAAATGACGTCTTGTCTTTTATAGTCAGACAGCATTAAGAACTGTATAGGGCAAGAGGGCGATCGACACCTTTTGTTGAAGCAACGATCATAAAGAATGTTAGCAGTCTATTTAGGCTGCAATTTCATAATACAGTTCACCATTCGCTGATAGCATTGGTCCGAGATATTTAAAACATTTAGTTCTCAGCAGGTCACTGTCATTGACAGTGACATTGATGTTTCATTGGGGTCGGTCATCTGCTTTATTCAGATTCCGTGTCAGACCTTGTTGCATGGTGCAATCATTTCTCCTTGCTGTGAGACGGTAGGAAAACATCATCCGCATAGAGCAATAATATTGAATGTCCTATGTGACCAGAACAACGACAAGTGGCGGGAGGGCGTCTCTTTTATAAACACCGATAGAGGCACGAAGCGGTTTTGATATATCCCCCAAAACTTCGAACTTTACTCTTAAGATTAAGGTAGACCAATTTAATTCAGCGCATAGTTCCTATATGTCGCTGCAGGGCATACGAGGCCAAACGCCTTCTTTAGATCCACAAATGCAATGTAGAGAAGGCGATGCTGCTCACAGTGTTTCTCTATGAGTAACTGTGCAACATGTCTTGAGGCACTGGTTGCGCAATTTTTGACAAACTTGGCCGATTCACGGTGATTCGAACGATATCGCGAAGATGGTTATAAGAATGCATTCAAAAATGTTCATGGTCTGTGACAATTTGGACATTTTGATGGATTCCTTGATTGAAGAGCTTGATGATCTTAAAGGTTCCCTGGGCCGCTTTGTGGATCCTTTTTTTTGGCTAGATTTTCCGATTCTTCGACATTTGTTATTGTCGGTAATCGTCTGAGTGAAACCATTCCGTCTTATAGAGAACAGCTTTGTAGTCAGTGACGGTGATAAAATATCAGCGTCTTACGAGAATATAGTCGATTTATTTATAGACAAACGTTTAGTAAACCTTGTATTGACAAGTACATGGTCATTTCACGACAGGACTGCTGCGTCGACTGTGGTGGAGACCCTTGCATTTCACTGAAGCTTTTTATTCGACGTATTCATTTTTTTGTAGCAAGACCCGCCACCAAGAGAAGTAGAGCATAGTAGAGTAGCTCCGACTATACTTTATTTATCTCTTCAATCTTTATTCGTCTTTTTAATGTGCACATTTGGGCGGCCTCGATCATAATTGTAATTTTCATAAAATGTTAGCGCGTAACATTTTATGAAAATTACAATTATGAGATTACGAGATAAAATATAAGAGGAATTTGAAGTCTTCTTATTGTCGATATCGTTCTTCAGGCTGCCATGTTCAGAGGACGTGGACCACAACATCTCCCCCAGCTATGGACCTTCTTCAAATGGCTCTGATTTCGGAAAAGGAGGCAAGTCCAGCCGGATTGAAGATACGAAAATCCAGGGTTTCTGTCTAATTGGTCATTGAGTTGTTCCTTTCTACATTAATGGGCAGAATATCACAGGCTTTTATCAATCCATATACCTAGAAAGCGTTGCTTTCTGGCAACGGTAGCGTCGAACTTGAAGTCGCTTGATGCATTAACAGCGCTAGATTCGTCTTCCCTGCTCTGCCCAAAATCTAGGAATGCAATTATCTCAACATCAACATCACAAGACTATTCCATACTAATGTTCTTTCCATGTTGTTATATGGGGCCGTTTTATTCAAAACCTCCTTGCTTTCGTCAATATTTATTTGAGAACTGTTATCGGTGTACTTCCCGGGAAGTGCTCTTCGTAAACCTAGTGTCTGACATCGTGAATTAACTTAAAATCTAATTAGACAAACTATATCTTATGAAGAGGGGCAAGCGGTTTCGTCCACGGAGAGGCGACCCGTCAGAGACTGCCTCACTTCTGCCCTAGGCGCAACGTGATCGAAAGTGGCAACAGGTGGAAAACGTTCCTTTATTTAATCGCAAAAACACGACAAGGGCGCGAATTACATCCAAGTTTAAACGGTCAATAGTTTGAGCTTAAGGTAGGCTAAAGCTGAATTATTGTTTGTAATATGAGGGATCCTAAGTACACAGTGGACCAAAAATCGTAGGAGTAGGAGTTGCTCTCCATTTGATTCGGTCCAACGTCAGGTGGATGTAGACTTAGGATCCCTCATATTCCAAACAATATTTCTTGCGGATTTTCGGAGCTTGCTTTACTTGAAAAGGCTGATAAAAATTGACTTCATAACACCTAAATCCTCTCTTTTGTGACCTCCTTTATGCATTCCTAGCACCCATTATCACGATTTCCATGGTCGTTGATTTGACTAGCCATCAAAGAAATTTCATTATCCGAACACCCATGAAACAGTGCCACCTTTCCTTTCTGCTCATTTTGTTTTGCAAACAAAACCTTATTAAAATCGGTTCAATGTCTCTCTATCTGTTGGTCTGTCTATCTGCCTGTCTATCTGTCACACGCATTTTTCTCAGAAACGGCTATACCGATTGACATGAAATTTGCTGAGAAGGTGGGAACTGTGAACGCCCAGACATGTAGTGAGTGATATCCTTCTACGTTGAGATTTAGGGGGGTCCCCATACATGTAAAAGGGGGGTGTACATTTTTTTTCACCGAATATAGACATGTGGGGCATCAAATGAAAGCTATCGATTAGTACTTTTCGAAGCCGGTCTTAGTTTTGTGATTTATTAAAAAGGCGGGGAGTGGGAGGTGTGGGAATTGATGATTTCTTTACCGGACCCATTCTCAGAAACTACCCAACTGAAAAATCTGAAAAAATTCATGAAGCTGCCTCTATATGGTGTCCAGGCCTCAAAATACTCTCCACATCGATATCCGTTCAAATTAAGTTAATAATACTATATTACCATATTTTTGGGGAAATTAAGTAAAGCCCCCTTAAGTTTATCCCAGAGTTATAAAAGTTATATAAGTTTATTTAGTATATACAGTATATAAGTATATATAAGTTTTTATTATCACTCCTAGAGTTTCTATAAGGGCCCAATTAATAGTGTAAGAGTTCTTCCTTTGATTAGTTTTATACTAACCATGTCAGTTGCATTCATATATTGCTTCCATATATGTATAAGAACAGAGAGAACGATGAAGCCGCCTATTTCTAGATATGAAAATTGATCAACGTCTTCAATGCTCTCGCTACTAACGCAGTTAGGAATCGTGTTATTATCGGTTAGATCAAAAACCTTGATTTTGTTGGTGCCGATCGTCAGTCCGACACTCTATGAAAGAGTAAACAGTGTAGTCGAGGCGTTTGAGGAAAGATGTCATGGTCCATTGAAGCCCTTCACGTCCTCCGAACACGGTTATATGGAGAAGGTCGTCATTAATGACGACAAGATTATCAGATGCCGTGCAACATATTACATTTTCCGCCATTATATGTCGATCTAATAATAGTTATTAGTTCGGAATGCCCCTCGTGCGGGGAACATTCGAAATGCATTCCTCAAGTGCTGCTATGGACGGTTCTTGAATTCCCAGGATTTATGAACGCGTGGAAGTTCCAAGGAGATCGCCATTTGATGTCAAAGATGATTTTGCTTCTATTCGGAGCAGCAGTTATTTCGTATGTTACGGTGGCTTAGTATATAGCGCGGAAATTTTTTCCCCAGGGTTTTTTCATTTTATTTTTCAACAAATTTTCCATGAAACCTTATACATTTTTCATAAAGGTGCATGCAGTAATAGTATTTGTATAGTGTGAATGTTCAAGGTCCTTAAAATACGCACTTACAACATTGATAACTTCCTCGTTGTCCACAAATTTTCTCCTCTCATGTTAGGAGGCAAAAGATAGTCCCTAGAAGCTGAATCTGGTGAATATGCTGGATTGGAGTACAATTGGATCTCCGGTCGTTGATGATAGTCATTGCAACGATCGACGTATGGACGGTGCCCGATGTACCTGTGATGGGGAAATTTTATCGACAATGATAAATCTATGCTACAATTCAGGATTTCCCTTGTAGAGTGCCGAACTCGCGATCGAAATAGTTTTCCTCTGCTTGACTGTTGAATATGATCGAGAAGAATCTTTCAGTGTTGAATCCATCTCTTCCTTTATTTGAAGTATTGTTAGGTCTTTCAAAAACAAATATTTGATGACATTATGTTTCCGTTTATATAGGGGATTTGCATCCACTGAAAACAATGCTCTCCCCTTGTCTTTTGTGCCCATATCTCTGCGAGGCCACCTTAAAGTGCTACTTTGGAGGAAAACGTGCGCATTTCGGACAATCGGGAAATTGTTGCTATCAAAAGTGACGTAAATATATATAATAATCTCTCAGTATATGGCATCATCGTCACTATTATAGATATCAACTAGTTTTTGCTGCCTTCTCTCGCGAATAGTGCAACTGTTCTATTGAATTTCAGCTTAGTATCGAGCGGACAACCCAAGCATCTGTGGTAATGTTTGACTTTCAAGCGATTTCGGAATCACCAGAAAATTGGTTGACTCCAATGGTAGGCGAGGACCAAGATCACCAACATGCAGTTCACATATCATCATCTATCGATTCATTTATGTATTGCTTTATGTAATAATGATTGAGAGCTGATTTTTTTTCTGAATAAGGAGACCCTAATTGTACTGAGTTATAGAGTTATTTATCTGATTTAAAAGAAGCCTTGTCAGTTTGAGATAGATTGCATCAGTATAATTTCTAACGAGATTAATTTCAGGATTAAACACTGTTGACAAATTGATTCGCATTTGAAATGATTAGTTTTGTGCACCACATGACTTCTGCCGGAAATATCAGGCAACGGTTGACAAAATGTGAATAGCAACTGCCAACTTTCACTAATTTGTTTGTTTAAAAAACGCTGGAAGAACATGCTAGACTGTTCAGTCGAATAAAGGCTCACAGAGCAAATCCGATAACACGTACCGACAAATACTTCCCAAGTTATTTTCGTAGACTTGTCCTCCAACCATAACTGCTTCGTTTTCCTTTCCAATTGGTCTTCTCACACAAAATATAAAAGGCGTACTTGCAATTAAAGTGCGGAAGAAGCGAGAAAAAAGAGAGTTAATTACCTCCAATTCACCCCAAGGTAAATTACTGAATAGAAATGAATGGAAGTCGCTAGCCAACTCGAACAGGTATTCCCGTCCCATTTTGCCGGTGTACTTCCACGGGGTCGCCTCTCTTAAATGCCCATATTCATCATTAAGTCACCGGGCACCGGAAGTGTCCGCTCGGTAAATCTCTAGTCAACCGGATAGTCCAGGTTCGGGTGCGGATTCCACTGCCAAGCTCTGAAAGTTTCTTGTAATCGGTCACGTGAATGGATGGCTCATTAGTCGCCCCATCTCATGAGACCTATCTGTGTCCGGGACGAGCGAGGAAGTACCATGCTATGCGCCCACTAAATAACCGGAGTCAAGGGAGAATGCCTTTTTATAGGCGCTTTTATCTTTCTTTATATTCTCGGCTCAGTGATAGACAGTTCTGTTGTAAGTTCAGATACATATTCATTCCCATTTTAGGGAAATCGAGCAGAACGGCTCGTTGAGCTTAGCCAGGTTTCGGAGGGTAAACATTCTCGATGAATTCCGACAAAATATAGGGAAAGTGTTGTCGAAGTTCTGATTTTCTGTAAAAATAGAAAGTAATCCTATTATTACCGAATGTGCTACTGCAGATACTATAGGTGTATAAGGAGATATGTAATGTATCTACTGCGCTTTATAGGCTTTGCTAAGATGCAAGACATACGTACCTTTTATAAAAGAGGATCTAATACAAATCATCGAACAGTTTCGTAGATCCGGAAGTTTCCATCTTCTCCACTGAATTCACTTCGGGGAGTAGTGCATTGGAAGTAACAACTGGCAGCTCTTACTATCGCCAGTAAAGCTGCCCAAGAAGTATATGGTTGTTAGCCATGCCAGCTTGTGGTACAGAGGGGCTCCACCTTTCCGTCTCTTTGTATTCTTTGCTGCTCTTTTGGCCGTGTGCAAAGTTCCGTTTAATTCGTTTTCATACAGTTCAATGAATATTTGGGTTTAACAATCGGTTATCAATGATTTGTGCTTAAATGCCGGTGAAGCTCTAAAAATGGTACCAGCGATGATGAATTGCAGCTTCATGGATGGCGACTGCTAGCCCCCGTATGTAGTATTCTCGTGCGTAAAAGGAATTCACCAGATAGAGCTAGTGTGGTGCCTTTCTACGATATGTTGCATACATATATATGTATGTAATTATATGTACAATGTGTACATATGTATGTATATTTGGTAACAAAAACTGTTGGAGAATGAAAAATATGGTGAGAATTATTAGCATCGATTTATCATAATGGAGTATCATTTCTCCACCTCATTTTATACCTTCTTAAAGAAGTTAAACCTTTCGAAAAGAAATGCCCACAGTAAAAAGAGATATAAACGCTGGTTAAAAGCCGGATGCTAGACGATTCAGGTATGAAAGGCTTTGCTTATTTCTTATATAAAAATATGTTAGCGCAGGATCATCTGCATTTATTCTCTTTTTATGTTTAGTATTCTAGACTATTGATTTTAATGTCATGGTATTAGGCCTACAAATAAGTTCTGTCGGTTTTCACAATAGATGGCGTAGCTTGTTTTTTATTCCATTGATCCACATTTCCAAACATTCATCGGAAAGCTACTGTCAATAGGCACAAACGTCAGTATACATTAATTAATTGAAGTGTAAACAACAATACTTTTTTCATCAACGAAAATGGCCAATTTTGTACCAAATAATGTGTTTTTGCCGGGAGTTCTACTTCATTATTTCAATATGAAGAAAAAAGCAACCGAAAGTCATCGCATTTTGGTGGAAGTTTATGGTGACCATGCTCTATCTGAACGAACGTGTCAGAGGTGGTTTGGACGGTTTAAAAGTGGCAATTTTGACTTGGAAGACGAAGAGCGCGCCGGACGGCCAACAATTTTTGAAGATGAAGAATTAGAGACATTGCTCGACCAAGATTCATCGCAAACGGAAGAAGAACTTGGAAAAACACTTGGAGTCACTCAGCAAGCCATTTCCAACCGTTTAAAAGCAACGGGAATGATCTGAGAGGTCGGAAGTTGGGTTGCGTATGAACTGAAGCCAAGAGATGTCGAACGCCGTTTTTACACGTGCGAACATCTGCTCCAACGACAAGAAAGGAAGGGTTTTCTGCATCGAATAGTTACTGGCGATGAAAAGTGGATCCATTACGATAATCCCAAGCGTCGGGCAACGTGGGGATACCCCGGCCATGCCTCATCATCGACGGCCAAAGCGAATATTCATGGTGAGAAGATCATGCCGTGTATATGGTGGAACCAGCTGGGTGTGGTATACTATGAGCTGCTAAAACCGAACGAAACGGTCACGGGCAAACTCTACCGACGTCAAATGATGCGTTTGAGCCGCGAACTCAAGAAAAAACGGCCGCAATACCAGCAAAGGCATGATAAAGTTATTTTGCAACATGACAATGCTCGTCCACATGTTGCACAACCCGTTAAAACATATCTAGAAACGTTGAAATGGGAAGTCCTACTCCACCCGCTGTACTCTCCAGACATTGCTCCTTCTGATTACCATTTGTTCCGGTCGATGCAACATGGCTTGGCTGACCAGCACTTCTCCAATTACGACGAACTCAAAAAATGGCTCGATGAGTGGATAGCGGCCAAGTAGGCCAATTTTTGGCGCGATGGTATCTATGAATTGTCTGAAAGATGGAAGAAAGTTGTGGCTAGCGATGGGCAATACTTTGAACAATGAATGTATAACCAATTTTTCACAATAAAGCTTCAAATTTAAAGAAAAAACCGACAGAACTTATTTGTAGGCCCTATAGTATTCTGCATATAATATCTTCGGGTCCAATGAATTTTTGCGAAAGGGAAACTTTAACCTACTACAACTTCGTTAATATGTAATAATAGGATTTCCAACAAACTTTTAAATATTATGCTCCTCGGGATAATCTACATCATTTCAAAATTTCACATTTCTTGGATGAACTAATTAATTTTATTTATGCAGATATCAGAAACCAGATGTTAGACGGACATGACTATGATTGTTTTTCTGCAGATTTTCAATGGGTAGTTTCTGTGAAAGAGGTCTTTAATTTAAACGTGCAGTTAGTACCTTGACTCATCTTCTTTACAAACAATGTTAAGACTTCTTCAGAAAAGTACTAATTGGGACCATCCACTTGGTATCTCACATGGCTACCTTTGCTTTTTTGCACTTTTTCTTTGCATATATCGGAACCGAGCGCAATGCTGACCACATTGCCTCCTAGTGTACCGTTACGGTCTTGAATGAAGTGCTCTAACACACTTCAAGGCCCTGATCCAACATGGATTGTTGCGCCAACAATTATTATATATCGGAACCGCTCCTTAGATACAACGAAAGTGATGTTATTCACCAGAAGCAAATTCGAAAGACGCAGCCTCACCTTTGCTCTATGTATGTTTGGGAATTGAGTTGTTGTTTCGCCTTAGACTAATCAGGGTTTCAAACCTTTAAAGCGTTATTACGGTCATTATATTTCATACCCATATGGGGGCTTTGAATTTACATATTTTGAGGCAAGAACATCTGTAAATGCTTTCGATCACGCTACTCCGCATGGCATGAACGAGGGCCCATCTGCCCAGTTTGCCTCTGGCCTGACGAAAGGAATCGTCAGCACATACTGCTTAGTTGTTTAGGATATGCGGGATCCTAAGTCCACATCCACATGATGGTGGACCCACGTTTTATAGTCCATGGATCCCTAGTTTGGGGCATAGCACCCAAGCATTCAAAATTAAAAAACCAAAAAATGGCTGACGGTTTCGTCCAGGGCAGAGGCAGAGGCTTGCCAAAATTTTCTGTTGCATTTATTTCTTTGTTCGACAAAACATTTGCGATAAAGGATGTCATCTCACCTGAGTGCCTCTCAACAGGCGCCTGGCCTAAATATGCTATACGCAAATTTTAACCTATACCAACAAAATGAACATTGGAGGTACATTGGAGGCTTTTAATCGTAACTTGAAGAAACTTAAAGAACGTCTCTCACGTTGCTTGCTGTGTCAAAAAATGCTATGTGTGAGTTGTCATGTCATATATCACGAGATGGAGTCATGAGCCGCATGTCTAAAGCTATATTTAAAGTTAATTACAAAGGCATGTATAAACGGTGGCGTATTAATATTTATTTAATATTGAAAATATCGGTAACTCATGTGGAGGATATTCCACAGCGGATGAAAGGATTGAATCAAATCCGAAGAAGGGTACTCTTGAAGCAAGTGGCGTCCGGGGCTAGAAACTAATAATTTGGAATTGTTAAAAGACGTTTAAGGGAATTTCAGCTGACCTTTTATACTAAAATAAGCCCTACACTTTGGAAATATCCAAAAATTTCAGCGAAACCACTTTAATACTAACCACAATAGCAATTTTACAATAAGTCGGCAAACCAGAAGCTTGATGCTTTAGGTATAAAAGGTTTTGTATTTCCCTATATGAGGAGCGATGTGTGCATGACAATTCCTTGTGAATATAGTTATAAATTTCATTCCCCACTATTATTTTAGAAAGCGATTGAAATAAATCATTTAATGGAAAGCACTGTATTGATAACAGTCAACCTCATACAATTCACACTCGGAGTTTAATATTATTAGCAAATGCCAAGAGCTTAACCGACAACAGATGCAAACAAGTCGGGAAACCGGAAGCTAAACGCTTCAGGTCTGAAAGGTTTTGTGTATTTCTTTTATAAAGAGATTTGAGTGTGCATTTGTCCCATAGTACATAGTATCTGCTACATACATGCAATATATGCATATATTATGTGAAGCGACAGCTTTGACCTATTATAACTTTGTTAGTAATAGTGCGATTTTCATCAAATTTGGTAGGTTCATGCTCTATGCTATAGCCTACATTGCTGCAATTTCGTGATTCTACTGTAAAATTAAGGAGGGTTTTGCAGCCAATTACTAAAAATTAAAGTAATGTGCTATTATTAACTTTATTTGAATAGGTATCGGTATAGCGGGTATTTCAGAACCTAGGCACCATACAGCGCCGGATTCTTGATTTTTTTTCAGATTTTTCGGTTGGGTAGTTCACAGTTCCCACCTTTTTACCAAATTTGGTGTCAATCGAGAAAAATGTGTGTGACGGACAGACAGACAAACAGACAGATTGACGGACAGCAAACCGATTTTAATAAAGTTTTATGTTTACACAAGTAAATTCTTCATGAATGGAATTTCTCTCGAATGTCAATTATTCTCTTGAATGGAATTTCGCTCGAATGTCAATTGTTATCGTTAATGATGACGTCGGCATCTTATTTGTATGGCTTAGGGTGCAGTAAATTGACACGAAATTGATAAGTTTGAACAGCTATAACTTTGACACTAATAGTCGAATTTCCATAAAACTTAACATGTGTATGGACACGGCTGTCTTCTATGCTGGTGCTCCTAGGATGAACTTAAGAAGGGGGGAGGGGCGGGGTTGTAGTCAATTTCTAAAAGGCGGTAATATATTATTAGTAAGTTTATTTGAGCAGATATCGAAATGGGACATATTTTGAGGCTCAGATTCCATCTAGGCGCACCACTCTAATTTTTTTCGGATTTTTGCGTTGAGTAGCTTCCAAAAATGTGTCCTGCCTCAGTTTAAGTGTGTACATTTTGATTCCTTACTCGCGCACTTTACAATTCATGTCAAAACTAACATTAGTTTCAGAAAATACTAACCTAAACCTGAAAAATTTTTTAAATCCCCCTTTGCATGTATGGGGAGCAAAAACTCCACCTAAATTTATGTCACTCACTGTATGCGTGGGATTTAATGGTTCACAGATGTCCACCAAATTTCGTTGCGATCGGTTTAGCCATTTTGGATAAAAGTGTGTGTGACAGACAGACAGACATATAGAAAGACAGGCAGTGAATCGATTTTAATAAGGTTTTTGGTTTACACAAAACCTTAAAAAGGAAATTGTGACGAGGACCCCATCATGAAACTATCAGGTAGACTCAAGCTTTATTTTTTACAAAGGATCCATAACAGCATTATATAGTGCATTACATCTAAATCCGTATGAACTGTGGAACTTTCTTTTGCGAATTTGAAGGGGTATGCAATCATTTTCATATCTAAATCAACATAGAGGAGAATCCTTTTTTTATAAATCTCCATCTTTTCATCATTGCTAGCTAGACTGCTTTTTCAAATGAATGATCACCTTAACCGTGAGGACACAACTTAACCCCACATCCTAATAAATGGCCGAAAGTGCCCTCTTAAATATGTCAATTGCACAGATCCATCTTGACCTGTCTGTGAAAAATTCACATGTGCTGAAAAATTGAATTTCAGTTATTCGCCGCGAAGAAGAACTATAGTCAACGTTGAGGATGTTTTAACATTAGCCAAGTACAACTAACTTACAAACACTTATTTTTGGTATAGAAGCCAATTGCGTCACTAGGGACTCAGTTTCAGACTTAGGTTGGAAAAAACGGAGAATTGAAGCTTCAAGTGCTCAGATTTCATGTATAATATTAGGTCCAGTGTACCATCTTCTAAAACATCTATTCAGATTATTTGGTGCCTGGCCCGATCTGAAGATTTCACAAACCTATTGAAATATCCTAAAGGTAGAAACCGATGACCAACCATTACGAATGTGGAACAATCGTAGAACCAAATTAAAGACACAATCCACAAAGCGGCCTTTGCTACCCTCGAGGACACCAAGCCAAGTAAGTGGTACATCCACTGCGATACATGGCTTTTGAATGACGAATGAAGGTCCTTGAAAAGAAACGCCTCTACCACAAGTTTCTTCACAATAAAATGCTCGCCAATTGGAAAATTTTTAAGAATGCCAACCGTAAAGCAAATAAAGCGATCGCTGTCACCCGAGCGGCCCATTACAATGACATTTACGATAAACTGGACACTCGGGATCGTGAGAGAGATCTTTATCGACTTTCCAAACGCCGAAACGAACGCACACAGGATATCCAACTGTTCTGTTCTGTTCTGTTACGTTAATAACAAGAACGTTACTTTGACTACCGACCGTCGGGCCGCGATGGATGGTGAGAATGTTTCGAGCAGATTTCAACTGAAGGGTTTGTTTCATCCTCCACTTTCACAATCATTGCCGACATTTGGAACAGTTCCACCTGCCAGTGCAATTGAAGTCGAGGAAACAATAAAACAAATTAAATCGGGGAAAACCAGAGGACCTGACGACATCGTATCTGAACTCTTAAATGCGAAGACCTGGGATCCAACACTGTGGCTCAGTGAATTCTTAATCAGGTTATTAAGGAAGGTAGAATACCATCTGATCTGGTAAAAAAGTACCTCAGTTCCAGTAAGGAAAGAAAAAAGATTGTCCAATAGAATGTCCAAATTACCGTCCGAACTGATTATTGTCACATACCATCCAGATTTTTGAACTTCTTAACAAACGCATTCGCGAAATCGCTCGAATAACCATGAATCAAGCGGGAATTTTCAAAAACCGCAGAACTACTGACGTATAGACACTGAGCGGTTAGTCATGGAGAAGCACCGGGCCCTTTACATTGCATTTCTGGATCTGGAGGAAGCGTTTGACCGTGTGCCATAACAACTCATTTGTTATGGTCTATGACAATACTTGGTGCCAGAAGAACTCGTGCGCTGGGTTCAATTGCTCTAATCCGAAAAGTAAAGTTCGAAGTGTGGCGGGTGTGTCAAAATGGTTTCATGTTTCTATTGGTGTTCATTAAGGAAGCGTCCTCTCACCATCCTCTTCGTTCTTGTTATAGACACTATCATACGACCCATCCTACCTCCAACGCTCTATACACAGCTTTATACAGATGATGTTTTCCTAGGGTCCAATAGCAAAAATGATCTCGAGTAACTTGTCCAAAAATGGAATGATCGCCTCATGCGTCACAGTCTCAGATTGAATCTGAACAAAACTGAATTTTTTACGACCGATCCCCATGAAATAACACAATCACTGTCACTGGCAGTAATCTGCCAAGAACTGAGCGGTTTAAATACCTCGGGTCAGCGCTATCAGCCAATGGAAAGCTGCATTATGAAATTGCTTCACGCATTACCGCAACTTGAATGAAGTGGCATTCCACAACTGTTATACTTTGTGAACGACGTATAAACGAACGTCTCAAATAAAAAAGTTACCGCAATATCGTCCGCCCAGTCGCTCTCTATGGTTCTGAGTGTTGTCCGACTATAAAAATCAATGAACGGCGTCTTGCGGTAATGAAAAACATGTTACGTTGGACTAGTGGCGTGACACGTTTTGATCACATCCGGAATGAGGATATCCGTGCTTGATATGGAGTTGCATTGACGGTGGAAAAATTGGGAGAGAGGCGTCTTCAAAGGTATGGTCACGCGCTAACGGGAATTCACTTGCCAAGGTTGGTGTGAACATCAAAGTGGATGATAAGCGACCAAAAGGGCGGTCGAAACAACGGTGGCCTGATACGCTGGATGTTGATTCGAAAGCTTTCTGGTTACATCCAGATCATGCTTTTGATGGAACCAAACCGCGAAACTGATCACATCGAGAGTCCCCGCTTGTGAACGGGACAAAAGCTGAAGAAAAAGAAGAAGACTATTATGTTAATAGTTTATTGTGTAGCATCTAATAAAAGCCACATAAGGACTTTTATGCCCCACTCCCCAAGGGACAATGAAAATGCCACTTTGTGGCCTCAGGATCTTACCTTAAATATTTTTTCAAAGCTTTTAGTGCAATTTAGGACTCGAAATGACGGATCTCTCTCTTATAAGCCTAGTTAGTACTCCTATGTGCTCCATTAAATCGTTGTGTTGGTGAGCCATTAACGATGAGTGTCGATTTTCTACCCAGTGTAATTTTTTGATGTCTTCTGTTAATAAAAGCCATCTTTCCTGACAGTTTCTTCTCGAACTGTTTAGCGACCAATTGTATATCAACATAAAAATTTTAGAAAACTAAAAGAATATTATTCATAATGAATACCAATTTTGGTTTATTATTCCAGATGACGGCCTAATCTACTCCATTTAAAGATCTTCAAAACAATTATTAATTTCCAAGGCGGCTAGAACTTTCTACTGATGATGGCTAGCGAGGGTTCCTAGGTGAGTATTTTCCCAATATTTTGTGTTGAAATGTATGTTGGGTCCCGTTATATGAAAACGTTTCAACTTCAACTTAGTTTCTGTATAGAATGGCTGAAAAATTGTTTTTCACTGTTACGAGAAATGAAGACTTGCGAGAGTGAAGTACCCAGCGCGCAACCTCAAAACACTCGGTAACTAAGAGGCTGGGGTGTGACTAAGATTTCACTGCGTATGTTGCCGTAATAGTATCAACGGCGGCGTTTAGGATGAATTGTAGGACAATTTTTGCGCTCTTTTTTCAAGAAAACCAACTAGCGTACCTATCGTTTTCAATATTAGAAGGACACCCTTAACCGCATGGCTTGGCCGCTTGGCGGATTGGAAATCAGGAATATTACTCTTTTTATCCCAGTGCCTATGGTTAACTGATTTGACGGTCCACTCAAAGCTCTTGAAGTATGTTCAAAGGATAAAGATTAATCTATAACAATCAACAAAGAGAGGGCTCTCACTCATTTTGGAAAGAGAGTGATAACGAGATACTTCAAAAAAGCCGTAAAGTGAACACCTAGTTCATTTTTCAAGCATAGTTTATCAAAAATGACAGGAACAGGCTTATGGTTGCGGATCATGTCTTCAAGATAATGATTAGGATCTTGTCTTAATATAATCCAACTTTGAGTTTGCTGAAAGCAAGCCAACCTTTTTTTCAAGGAGCCTACTTTGGCCATAAAAACATATATTAATTAATGCAAAATTAAGTAAAAACAAATTTTGTTGTATATTTTAAGGTTCCATCAAAATGGTATTAAAATTTCAGAACAAATCGTATATTATCTCTTCCTCAAAAATATATAATGAAAATGGCTAAATTTCGAGTGCCACACTCTACTAACTACCTTAAAAAGGAAGACATTGCTTTTTGAAGACTAGTGGTACCGACACCACTCCCCCTTACCTTCCTGCAATTGGGCCAGCCATTCTAAGTGACATCCTGCATTGAAATTTGTCAGTGTTGTCATTCATTTTACAATCTAGATTCTTTCATTTCAAATTGGGAATTTCGGAGCCTCTGGTGTTATAACATATAACATAAATATAAAACATTTCTGGGGAGATATTTTCAAATCATGAGAGCATGAAACTCTCCGCTGGTAATAAGATTTCCATCCATGATTACAAAGCATTTACCTAACAGCATATTGCACATAATCGCCATAAAGTAGCTGGGCCACTTACTCTGCAAGAGTCTGGAAATCAGCTTATCTAACCAGACGGCACAGGAGGTCTACTCCATATCCGTGCGTAGATGACATTCGGCATATTCTCCATTGTTCCCTTGCCAGAATATGTCGGATGTCATTCACTTAATTACGTGTATGATCGAATATTTGGATTGCAATTCGAATTGTGGCTTTCCAACCTGAAACACTTTGCTCATGTTATGCAGCAAGTTGAATGGGCACTTTGGATCAGAAAAGTCTTTAAAATTTAGGACTTCCTTGATTTTTTCCACTGTTGTGGACAAATTGCGATAATTAATGATTGCAATTGTCCCGCCACGTGAACCCCGCGCCTACCTCCGATATCACGAGGCAGGTTCATCCGCTCTACGGTTGAATTTAAATTATGCATTCGAAATTTGGACATAGTAATTCGTATCCGCCGCTGAACGTTTTCCGGATCTCAAGGGGAAGGGATAGCGAATATATTCAATGCGCTTATTGTATTCTTCCCCGACTCTCGGTCATAGTTTGTATGTGGGGTCGCTAATGCAATGTCCAGCATGCGGCACGTGATGACCTTTACGGATGGCTTTGATGCGACATTTGTCTAATCCACATTCCATCCGAATATCACAGCTCAACATGTCTACTACATGTCTGACTTCTAAGGTGGTCGTCAGTACCAGCATACAACTTGCTGCCGTCTAAGTGCATCTAGTGTATCAGTTCGGACTTTGCACGTAGGCCACATTTTATTGCAAAACCATGCATTCTAGCATCATTCAGTAGCCATAAAAGGAGGCTCAGTGCCCTACAAAACCAAAGGGGAGTCAACGAATTTCCCTGAAAGAGGCATTAGCACCCTCAGATGAAGGCGGTGTGCCACCCTCTCAGGACTATCGCCAAAAACATTGTTTATTTTGAGATCAATGCGATACCGATATAGGACACTGATTAGCCAGGCATGCGGGACTCTGCCAAAAGCCTTGCAATAATCGATATATTAACTAATGAGGTTCCTTTGGCCTCTAGTTGTTTGTAATATAGCTACCGAGTCAATAATGAGTTGCTCTTTGCAACCCCTTGACCCAACTCGGCAGTCCTTCTGCTCCTCGGACAGAATGTTGTTATTCTCGAAGGTTAATGCTTCCGCTAATAATGGACGTTATGAATTTGAAGAGGGTGGTAAGCAAGTAATCGGTCTTGTGTCAACGGAATCCGTATCGTTTTTAGGGATAAGGTAGTTAATCTCCGCAATGAGGAAGGGTGGAAATTGACTAATGACCTGATTTATGTTATGTTCCAACCGACTATGTATGGTGGTGATGCTGAAATACTCAGTATTCTGGGCGGATAGCCCCCAAAGTCCATCTTAATATTCTCTTGCTTCCGTCACCGAAAACTGTCCTAACTGGACGCTCTGTTGGGGAATTCCCAACAGAGCGGGTGGGAATCCCCCAACAGAGCTGGTTCCTCGCGTAAGTTGCATTCTGAGGACGTCGGACGGATGTTTCACTGGGGATTGCATAGTTCTGGTAAACCCCTTGCACTTTATTACTCACTCTCATTTATTACTTGCCACTGCTGAGTTGAATCAGTCTTGCGGTGTCCTGCTTTAGAGAATCACTCCGACGTTCGAGATGAATTTTTCATGGTGGTCACACGAATCTTCCATCTTCAATCTTCGGACCGTCGCAACTGGACCACAATATACAAGTGATTGTAGTTGCAGCAGCGACACAGTCGAGATGCAATCTCATCATTGATTTGAGATAGAATTATATGCTGGAAATGCATGGAGCCTGGAAAAACCTGGTCTATGCAAAGGATCCATATCCGAGAATTCTATACACGCCCTTTGGAATTCGTCCTAAACCTCTTAGTCTCTTGGACTCTTCGTCACCAGTTTCCACAATGAAAGTGGAACACGCTCCCCGATGATGACAGAGATTGTGTCGTTGGGAGTAATAAAGCGACTCGCTGCAGAGTCACGTGTGCTAATTGCGGGAAACGACGAATCTTTGTTGCAACAAGGGGCGGAAAAATATTATAACCGCCCCGCTGTTAGTTCACAGTAGGAATGGATAATGAAGAGGTTCATTTCCTCAGTCCACTTCATCCGGTACCTACCTGAACCTGATAAAGCAGTCGCCACAGATTGTGGCGAAACTGTAGCAGCAAGCGAAGCAATGCTCCTGGTTATCGTGGCGCCTAGACGTCGAACCGCCCCACAATTAGCGGTTTCGACGCCGTGCTGCCCATTACGGGAGCCCGTCCGACGACTGCCGCCTACGTTGGAGTTATTATTAATATTAAGAGTTTGCATTGCCTAGTGGTTGAACACTGAGCTTGTATAGATTACGTCAGTAAGTTGGTTCACGTTGCATTGTGTAAAGAAAATGCCTTACCGTTCCATGAGATCTTCATGGTTGAAGGTACGCCTGGTCCTACTTAAAATATTAAATAAATTTTCCATCCCGTCCGTACTAGCATCCCCTGTTGGTTCATGGTATAGTAAAACTCCTATTACAACTTCTACTTTGCTCCTATTCTTAATTTAAGGACGACTTACTCCACATCAGGCAGCGTTAGTTTCAAAAGTATGGTAAGATGGGGAATTCATTGGTTAGATCAAATGGATGACTGCCGTTTCCTTATTAGATGATGAGAATTCTTCCGGGTATCTGCGATTAATCCTATTCATTCACAAAACGAGAACTTCTCTTCCATCAAATTCAATTGGCTCAATCACTCTGACCGTTAATGAAAAAAGGTCTATAGTCCCCATTTTGGCTTAATAGGTTTAAATTTCAAGGGATCTGCCGATCCACGAAACTCATATGTGAATGTTACCTTGAACAGAAGGATTTTGAAAAACAACCCCCTAAATTGATTTAAGAAATTCATTCGGGAGGTGCTTACGATACTAAAATATATGCATGCAATTATGCAGTATATCTGGTTGAAAGCCTGTAAAAAGTACGGCTAATCTGATTTTTGCAAGGACTACAACTATGTAACAACGTAAATAAAACTAACCTGCTTATAGTACATCTTGTGTTTGGTAGAAAGGAAGCCGTTCATTCCTTCACCCCACAGAAGGGATCATACCAAAATCAGTTTCGTTCAGCACAGCCAGTTCCAATATAGTGGGCATTACCCCTGAAATGGTGCAACATTATGCTTTCGCAGATAAGAGGCCAATTGAATAATTTCTGTTATTCAAACAAACATTAATCCTGTGAATACGTTGGGCGCAAATTTTCACTTTTCTCATGAATACTCGTAGCCGGGCAGCTTTGTATTGCACTGATTGCTTCACATATGTACAAAGAACCGCAAATTGCGGAATTCAAATTCAAAATCTCGCTAGAGCCGAAACGAACAACATCCATTCCCACCTAGCCAATCAGCTGTGACCTAAACCAAAATACAATCCTGTGGCTGCAGGTCAAATCTGATATTTGAAGGCGCATATGCTCGTATATTCATATCATTGGATGAATTCACATATGTATGTTATACGGACATGTTGAGCTCACCTCACATTTGTTTGGCGAACATTTTTTTGCCTTTTCTACCTGGCGTTTCCCACCTACAATTAGATACTCTGTATCTGTCGCATGTGTACCAAATGCGAGCTATATCTGCTCACATAGCGGACGGGGGCTTCAGGCATTGTCTCGTGCTCATGTCATGGTTGATGGTTAGAATTGTTCCCGCGCACAAATTCTATGATAATATAATGGGGGAGAGATGAGGAGTTAGCAGTTCAAATAATTTCCGGAAGCAGATCCAATGCTCCAGTAAACTTCGATGCTGCCAAGCCCCGTAACATGGTCAGATTGTGTCGACTACAAATGCTATGATTTCGATTTCAGATTTCAGTTTACTTTTGATCGTGATTACATCACATTTTCCGGGGTGAAAAAATGAACAGACTGGAAAAACGGTGGACTTGTGCGCGAGATTCCTTTATGGAATAGTTCGGAATGTAAATCGCCTTTTTGGAAGTACGTAGTGAGAAGCAGCTGCAAGTTTTGTGCCAGGACATTGTTGGAACTGAGAGAAAGTAGGGAGTACCTCGATTCATAAGTGAAGCTATAAACTAGGTGCCAATGCTACAGTATTTCCTGGAATTAAAGGGTATAATGTTACATTTTCGATATACACATGTAGGTTTGTGAAAGTAATATCATTCGCCGGATAGTCCTCAATAAACTATTATGTTGTGACATTTTATTTCTCAATATTTTAGTATAATCTCTGTTACATAAAATAGAATAATGGAAATTGCGGCTTCATGGGAGCCGCTTGAAATAAAAATTTCTGAATAAGTTAAGGCAAAAACATCCCCCTTATCTGTATGGTCTTTGTATATATGCATATATACAGATATGGATGTGGAAGGATTGACGTAACAAAAAGTTGATTAATCACTTCAACGCATTCCATATTATTTTGTCCTGTATGTTTGGAAATCAACGCGGATTTTTCTGACTCCCACAGATAACACATTTACATTTCATAATAATTCGAGTATTAGCCTTTTAAGGGAATATTCATGTTCCCACAATTTCAAGATGCAATTCTTACATTCGCAAACTCAGAAAAAGATACTTTTGGGCAGGTTCAAGTGGTCACGCTAATGGAATATGCATATACTCCAAGATCCAAATTCTTGTTTGATTTCTCTTTACGTAAGACCTACCCTACACAGTCAATATTTCATCAGACTGCCATAAGCCAATCAATCAAAAATTGACTGATCCGAATTGACGTGTTTAGTAAAAACAAGGCCGCATGTATTTAAATATCCGAATTATTTGGAAAACATGTTCCACCTAAGAGTGACAACTGCACTAAACTCAGCCTGTCGTCAGTCCAACCAGACTGACGTATTTTATTTAAAAATTTTAAAATTCGTCAGTCCATCAGTCATTGCCATAAATGATTAGTTTGCCATAATTTCGTCAATCTGCCTAACCCTAACCTGCCAAACTGATGAAATACTCATCGGGTAGGGTAGATCTAGCTCATGAAAATAATTCCGAACCATATTTTATGCCAAATTTGGCATGAATCTAATTTATAGAAATTGAAAATATGAAAATATGGAAATCTATTATCTCGAATTGCTGGATAGGCAAAGTGATGTAGCAAAATTCCGTCAATATAAATAAACTAACCACGTTAATATTATTTTCAAAAAATTAAATAAAAACCCATCAGTGATATCGAATTTATTTTTTATTAGAAATTGAAAGTAAAATTGAGCCCCTCATTCTTCTAAAGTTAATTATTTTTTAGTAATTGCCTTCTTTTTCACATGCCTAACCAAAATGCTGTACTTTGACACAAGATAATTTTTCGATTCTTTGCATATTTCAATTTTTCAGAGAACATATCTCTATCAAAATTGGGACATTTTGCACTTATTATAAAAGTTACAAAAATAACGAAAATTATGTCCTTCAGTGGTCTCCTCAGTGAATAGAAGTATGTTATGATACTTAAACGGAAGAAGCGAAGAAATGGAAGATACTTAAACGGAATTACGAATAGCAGCTACTGATGTGGTTCTTTGTCAACCAGAGTGGGAACTCAGGGCCGTAGAGAAAAAAAATCGGACCAAGGGTGAAAATTATGCAAAAAAATGGGGGCCGGGGTGAACATTATATGGGTCTACCGCGAAAATTTTTCAGGCCCCCAATATCCTTTTTTTCATTGAAATTTCTACTCCTGGAGGGAATTCCACCCTTTCTATCTCCCCTCTCGTTAGGCCGCTGTCTACCTATTAGTCCTTCGCCATACCATCCCAGCTACGGCAGTTTGACAAGCAATTCAGGTTAAACCTATACGTGTATCTCCAATATCCGCCAGGCTCCGTGACAAAGTACATGAAGTTGTAGTTTATCTCCCCATACTTCCTCTGCATCTAGTATAGCATTTTCAGCGAAACCAGTAACCATTTTATTGCCGTCGATGATTACTTTGGCTATACGTAACACGAAAAGGCTGTTTGATATGCCTCCCAGACTCTCTACGACTGGTAACAATCTGTTGTAGTTTATTATTTTCAATATTTTCTCCATGTAGGTAGGCATGTAGGTCTATACGAGAGTGATTCATCATGATATTAACCAGGTTTAGGCAACAAGACTAACCTTTGGTGCCTCCATGTTCTAAGAAAGATTTCATCCACCAACCGTGCCTCAAACAGCTCTACTAATATGTCCACCTTCAGCTTAACAGCCAGCTTAAGGGCTTTATTTGGTATACCGTCCGGGCGCGGAGCTTTACTATCTCTCACCCTTTAATCAATCTTTAACACTTCTTTCTTTGTTACTGCGAATATTACTACCTCCTTGAGAAGTGATTGAGGATTTTTACCTTGTCCTTTTCCTACAGAAATGTAAAATACAATATAAGCTACTGGACAACTTGAAGAGAATTGCTGTTTTATTAAGAAGGTTGTAATGGGTCTAACTTGGCTATTTCGTGTGCACCACTAAGCACTAAGTATACAATGCCAGTCTCACATTGAATTGACAAAGTCGCTCCGTATAAATAAATCTACATATAACAAATCTCTTCGGTAGTGGATACTTTAGGAGATCCTAAAAAAAACAAATGGAAAAAGAATCTAGGGACAATGTAGGAATTCATCGATTCACATACAAATGTTGCAACTTCGCGAAATCTTAACAATATAACATCCGCCATTTAGGGCTGCCTTAATAAGAAATTCCAGACATCCTAATTTTGCGTCAAAAGTCACCAATTAAATACCCTTAGAAGCTGTCTAACGTCTCTGCATGCACGGTCTGCCATGTCTTCTTTTTCTTCCATGGATATTGCCCTCATAGGCTGTCTGGCTGAAAAATGCTCTGTCGGTTGCCAACAATAGTGCCCGAATTTCATTGTCGCAGCTATTCTCGGTTGTAATTAATCGCCCCTAGATAAGGGAAGATAACTAACGGTTTCAAATATTCTCCTATATTCTCCTATCTTTACCGTTCTCAGTTGACCAATGCTATTTGATGTTGTTGCTGTTTCGTCTTACATTTATTAATGAGTAGTCCTAGATTTCCCTTCGATTGCCACCAGCTCGATCTGGATGAAGGTAATAATGCCGATATTTTCGTCATAGACCAATAGTTAACTGAAAGAGGGTGGTTCATTTCGCATTTACAATTACGGACCACTCTTCCAGGGCCAACTTAAAAATAAGGCATGATAGGGCATCTCCTTGTCTAAGATAATTGTTAATGGTGAAAGGTCTAGAGAGCGATTCTGCTGCTTTTAGCTAGTCCCGCATAATAATCAGGGTCATCCTAATCAGTATTATTAGTGTTGTGAGGTCATCGAATTCTGTCACGGCCGTGTACAATTTTACCCTAGGCATGCTATAATAGTCGGCCTTGATGTCGATCCCCCTTATATATGAAGCAGATTACGCCTCGTTGCCAATTATCAGGTATTTATTATATGCCCCCTGGTCGACGGGTGGATCACCCAGGTGGCAGCCACTTATATGAGACCTTAAACATAAGTTTATGAATCGATCAGCATAGCTAGTGGCCTTCATATTTAACCATTTTGGTTTTCATTTCATCGGCATCTACCGAATTATGATTCTTAAACCGATGAATTGCAGGGAATGTTTTTTAATGTCTTCAGTTGGCGGAAACTCAAATTGTTGATAGTCTTACTGCTAAGCAGTTCTTCAAAATACGCAGCCTATCGCATCAACGTGTCCATGCGATCAGAAATCAGATTTTCCTCTTAATCTTGGCGGGATAAAAAACAGGTCTATATGACTTCATCTTGCTGCTTTGTTGGGAAAACTTGCGCACCTATTGCAGGTGCTCCCTGAACTTCTCTAGTTATAAACTCCACTTGTCGGTTTCTTTTTTCTGTCCATGAAATTGCTACTACTCGTTACCGAGTTTGTGGTAGAAGTCTGCATCTACTCGCGTTTTTCTTTAGATTCCTGCATTGCCCAGCATTCAACTGGGACTAAATATGATACCGTTCGTCCGATGGTTGTTGAGATCATTTGTCGATGCTTCAACTTTTGGACCTCTGTTAGCTCCGGTTATTGCTGCATTCATATCCTCTTATAGATGTTATGAAATTCTTTGTTATAGAAGATTTATGAATCCACTCTCAGTTGATTAACAAGATGAAGGACAATACCAGCGACATAGTGATCCGAGTCTAATCAGGCTCCACTATATGCTTTGACATTCTATGTATTAACATGTAATCAATTTTGTTGAAAGTGGTTAAGTTTGGGGAGACTCAGGTTTTTCGACGATCTTTTTCCACAAAAAGCAGGTACTTCCAACAGTCACTTCGTTGCAAATTACTACATAGTAGAGTAATCCACAGTCCGCTGTCATTTGAGGTTTTATACAAATTATTGTGTGTTAAAATATAATTTTGGTATCATACCTGGATCAAGTTTCGAAGATTCGTTTTATGTACTGCCACGTAAAAACCATGTTTCTCCACTTATGAGGGACGCAAATGCGCATAATTTTAGTCCTTTTTCCTTTGCTGGATCTTTCGTTGAATTATCAGTTCAGTCCGAAGTTCCTCCCGAGGCTTCGTCGTTCTTCGTGCCTTTATCTTTCCCGCCAGCGATGACCGGCGTGGAGATCGAATTTGGTTGTATAGCTGTTGGTATTGGTTCAGCAGGCAAATCACGAATTTGATGCGCCATCGTAAATATCAATCTATGTTTTCGCCTTAGGACCTTTTCTACTCTTCATAATAAAACTAGGCACTTGATCTGCGCGGATGCTTTCTGTTTAGCCGCTTATAGCTCCTCTCCGCGGGTTGATTTCTGCTTCTTCGCACAGTTCTATAGGGAATTGTGTCTGTTGGATTGGTGTTTCCTGTTCACTCCTTAGTCCCCCAAGGGCATCCGCATAGTCAGATTGTGCTTCAGTTTCACTGTCATCATACATAATCCTGTGCAAGTTATAAACTCACAGCAGCGGGAAAACACAAAAACACCCATGACGACTAGAATTCTAAACCAGAACAGCGAGATTGCGAGGCTGCCGATCTACCTCCTGAAGCATCGCGCCGTCATGTATCCATAAGAACACCTTTCGCAATTTGTGTGTCGCCCTTCTTTGTGCAATTTTCTTCTCATCATTTACATCATGTATCTATTTTTTTCTCACAGGCACTCAGGCCTGATTACGTCACTCCACAAGGATTTCGGTTTTAGTCTGTGGACTCTATTTTTATGCTCTGCATAGGGGCATCACAAGCTTCGACAATATTGCTAATAATTTGCCTCGACTTTTTTGGGACTTACCTATTTGCATGGAACTTGCCTTAAAGATATCAGAGAATATTTATTTATTTATACGTCAAATATCTTTGAGCTGCACTATTCGTTCACAAGACCTTTACAAATTTACTGCTCTCCATTACACTAAACAGCATAGTTTGGCGGTCGCCATATGTGTAGTGTTCACTAACTCGCCAGATAATCCATTGGCCCACTGCTTACGAGTGAGTCTACCCTCTCTTTATGGAATGTCTAGGTACTTCTGATATTATTATGGACCATGTGAAGCTACGAAAAGTTTTACAACAATATCATCATCATCATCATCAACGGCGCAACAACCGGTATCCGGTCTAGGCCTGCCTTAATTA
Source organism: Hermetia illucens (assembly GCF_905115235.1). Lineage (NCBI taxonomy): Eukaryota > Metazoa > Arthropoda > Insecta > Diptera > Stratiomyidae > Hermetia > Hermetia illucens. The sequence continues at coordinate 58,868,824 of NC_051853.1, read as the reverse complement.
AGAACTCCAGACATCCCGGTTTTGTGCTGAGGTCCTGACCTACGCCATCACTCAATCTTAGGCAGGGTCTGCCCCGTCTTCTTTTTCTACCATAGATATTGCCCTTATAGACTTTCCGGGTGGGATCATCCTCATCCATAAGTGACTCCCCCACCGTAACCTATTGAGCCGGATTTTATCCACAACCGGACGGTCATCGTATCGCTCATAGATTTCGTCATTGTGTAGGCTACGGAATCGTCCATCCTCATGTAGGGGGCCAAAAATTCTTCGGAGGATTCTTCTCTCGAACGCGGCCAAGAGTTCGCAACTTTTATTGTTAAAAACCCAAGTCTCTGAGGAATACATGAGGACTGGCAAGATCATAGTCTTGTACAGTAAGAGCTTTGACCCTATGGTGAGACGTTTCGAGCGGAAAAGTCTTTGAAATAGGCTCTGTTGGCTAACAACAACCGTGCGCGGATTTTATCATCGTAGCTGTTATCGGTTGTGATTTTCGACCCTAGATAGGAGAAATTGTCAACGGTCTCAAAGTTGTATTCTCCTATCCTTATTCTTCCTGTTTGACCAACAATATCAGTCCCTGGTATTTGAAACGTTGATTTCCTAGGTGGGGGGGACTGACGGGACTGACTGGCTTTGGAGATTGTATGCGCCGGGAGAAGTTCCCCTCTTTGTGTTTTTTTTTCTTATTTTGGCCATTATCACTTAGGCCAAATACTGTGGGATCTACCTTGATCTCCCGCAGAATTTGAGTGTAACAGGGGTCGTCCTGGCGCTCGGCAACATACGCGTCGGCATCTTTCGTTTGGCTAGTTTTTTTGGCAAGCATTTCCTCCCATTTCCTAGAATGAAATTTGTGAGCCCGATGAACTCGTAGAGCACGTTTAAGGTATTATTCACCACCTTTAGGCTGTTCATCCCTGACCACGTCCGTTAGCACTATATCAATTCTCTCATCATCGATGTATACTTCTTCCTTCCTGCTCAGCCCAGTACGCCCGCTGCCACTATCAATGCCTCTTCACCAATCTATATGGCCAAGTGATCAGCCAATGCGTCAATACCGTGTACTTTGTGCCATCCGTCGATATTTATTGCTGAGTTTTTACCACAAATTCTAATGCAGTCAAGCTTCCATTGAAAATCTTACTTTTTCAGCAGTCTTTTCCCTTCTTTGAACTGCATCTACACCTACCAAACAACAAAGAGCCGCCGAAAGTTCCATAGGCTTCTCGAGATAGCGCCCCCTGCGCATCTTCTGAGTTAACTACCTCGTCTAAACCGCGGTTCAACCGCAGCAAACTAGCGTATTATGTTCCGAAACCCAAGGCAAATGTTTAACTCGACTGAGCAGACACAACCTACCTGGCTCGCCGTATCGCATATGTGGGGAGGAACGTGCGGGTCCCATTGACACGTGCCCGTGGGAAGTCCTCTTAACAGGCGGTACAGATATTTACTGAAGCGGCGGTGTCAGCAACTGATGGGTGACTTTGTCCTGCGATGCCAGATGTCATCACCGTCAACCAGTCTTCACACGCCGACGAGTTTTACGTTTCCTATTTTAAGTGTCCTACCCTAGCCAGTTTTTGTCCACGGATGGGCTATTCAATCAACCCCTCTAGTATTATCCAATAAGTTCTATAAAAAATTGAGGACTTTGCAAGGGAATGAATATAAATTCACCATATTTAAACCATCTAGTAGATGGTGCGTCACAGTCAGCAGCACAATTGATTTACTACCAATATGAGAAAACCCCCTTCCTAAATCACAACTTTTCATAGGAATAAAAATGGGGGCCTTTGAAAGCGTCTCATTTTGGCTTACTAAAAACACATTTTGTTTCGAAGCCATTAATCGGTATTGCAAACTGGTCTCATTCTAAAATATGCACATCAGAAAATTCGTGACTAATTGCGAGCTCAATTGAAAACACTATTGGTTTCGGATGTGATAAATTCACAACTACAAAAGCAAAATTCTCACGGTCTACTGACCAACTAATATGAAAACTAGACGCTTCACCGAGCCACTTACAACTACAGTTATAGGAATGATACTTTTGTAAGGTAAGTGTTTGGACGATTGGAAGGTATATAATGCTTCGAAACTTCTCCTTAAGGGGGTTATCCCGTGTGAAGGCCGTTTTTTTTTTGCTTTTTTTTTAGAAATTTTTTGTGAAGAACTGAATAAAGATACAAATACGAATTTTTCACCATAGATTTTTTTTATTTATTTATTATTTATTTATTATTTATTGAGCGTGCATAATAATTTTTCCAGCCCGATCGCATAGTTCGTTATTGAAATACCGAGCAATTTATAGGCCCATCTCCAAAAAAAGGTGTTTTTTGCTGCCACGCTAGAGAACGCTACGGTCATCTTAAAGGGAAAAAGTAAACGGCATTTTAACATACAGACTTGACTACAGTCCGCAAACTAGGATTATTAAAAAATATTAAAAGCTAAATTTTTGGTGCCTTGTTAAACTTTTTTTTTGTGAATTTTTGGTGTTTTTTCACGGCTTCTTCAGTGATTAAAAAAAAACTACTGAATGAATCGCAATTATCCTATTTTGCGGACCGTAGAAATATGTTCTGAATTTGTCGCGAAAATTTCAAAGAATTTATATTTTGGTGTCTGGTTGCAGTAGATTTTCATTATTCAGTTTCGAGAAAAACGCATTTAAAAGGTAAAATGCGTTTCTCAACCATAAAATCTTAACTGACCGTTAATCTTCTATATCTAGTCCATAAAGCTTAGGTTTCTAGAAGAAACACACGTAAAGTCTTGGCTTGAATTCTTATGATTTTAGCGAAGTCATTCGAACGTCATTCGGACCGATAAATACGGGCTCTATTGCGGTGATCGACATAAATCTGGCATGTGACTTATCACGTGTTTAACACTATAATTTCCGAACGAATCCGAATATCAAAAAGTCACTTTACCCATATATTCTGCAAGATATCTAGATACAAGTGATGCCAAAAAATTTCGATTCCGCGGCTCCGACACACGGGATGATCCCCTTAAGCTGATAATCGAACTGAAAGTTAATCACATTGAAAATCAGAAAGGTAAAACCTAACAATACGGGAAAGAGACTATTTGGATGTCTTATATTTCATAAAGTAGTGAGCTGGAGACGTACAAATCAAATAATAATCTAAATCACTTAATTCACAATAGAATATAGTTTATTAACTTTTTTTTAAAAAAAATCACAAATAAATAAATAATAAAAGCATTGAAGATTCCCAGTTTGTACCTTCCAGTTTCGCTACCGCTAAAATCTAAAATCTTTGTAAATATAATCGCACTATATACTACCGACCAGCCCAATCTATTGGATGAGATTTAAGCGATAAGCTTCAATGATTGCGGCACAACTCTTTGACAAGGAGACTAAAGAAAGAATTTCCTGAAAAACAATTCAAAGAAAAGTGTACCTAAAAAAAATAATTAAACCAATTTCTATCAATTCCACTTTCCAATTCGATTTGGTGCCCGTCTTTATAGACAAAACATCCACCGCATCGTAAATAAAGCGCTCTACAAAGATTTATTTTTTTGCGGTTATCAATTCATTTCATGTGGTTAAGTTTCTGTTCCAATCAATTAGATTCGTCTTCGTAGTCCTTTTATTTATTGTCCTGGCCGTTTTTTATACCTCTTTTTTTTCTGTTCTCGTTTATCGATTTACTCATTCGATTCGAAGTTGGGGGGATTAATGGAATTAATTGCGGAGCTTTCCCAGCTCGGAGTTCAAGCTGCGGAATTTGAATGTTCCCTTTTCCAGTGACTGTTATAAATGTTCGTATCTTTTTGGGAAATGTACTTAGATCCCAAGTAATATTGAACTCTAACAATGGTGGTTTAAAGCAGAAAAATTTTCACTATTGAATTCTCATTTGTTCCGCCGAAAAGGGAGCTTAAAAAATCAAACAAGCAACAAACCGGTAAAAGCAATTTTAAGAGTCTTCCATGGCTTTTTGGAAAATATTCAAGTCTGTAAACTTTCCACTTAATGCATTTATTTCCAAAAATAATAAAGTTAACTACCTGGTGCTATAACGCCACAATAGATAAGTATTTAGTATCGACCATAGAGGAATACCATGAAACGTCTGGTTCATAGCACGTAATGAAATTTGGTTACCTCTTGCGTCCTTGCCTATACAAATGTGTGTCAGAGATCGGGTACTGCACTCAAAAAGGGCCTCGCCGTTATTAGGTGATGCAATAACGCTGAGGTTGACATGTGGATACACAGAAGGCCACAAAGTGAGGAGCAAACAAGCATTCACCAATAACTGTGACTACAAGCATTATCAGCTAACTTTGGCAACTTATTTAAGTGTTACCAACCGGATGTCATGTTTGCACATACAAAACGGCCATCAAAGAACCCGACGAAACTCAGGCATTCAATAGACCACCCTTCAAGCCAACATCAAGCACACTATCACGGCAAAGGATACGTACGTAACTCATTTTGGCCGTGCAACTATAATTCATTTAAACTTGTAATTGAATTTACCATCTCGTTGAGTGGTTGGCTCCATAGTCACTCGGATACCACCATATAATGTCGCCTCCTATATTCACGTTTACTGTTATTCATTGGCATGTTTTTGTAGTGGCAGACATGTTTGTTCCCTGCGAAAGTGATGTTCAAATATCATTTCATTTGAGTGCGATATGGTGAACACAGAGTGAGACTAAATGAACAAATGGAATCGTCTCTAGATAGTTTACTAGGCTGAAATTCGAACGGAAACTCAAGGAAGCTTCCGACAGATGTCTCTGAATAGCAGAAAAAAATGGAGGTGACAAGCGCTCCTCATATACGATATTTCCGCTGGCTGATAGTGTCAACCGTAGTTTCTTTTGTCAGTCAGGAGAAAAGTGAAAACAATACGCATTGTGTTTGTTTCAGAGATAATATGTTGAGAAGGATATGCGCTTCATATGTAGATTGAATGCTTCAGATGAGTTTTGTTATCGCTGAATGAATCAGGTTTGGGAAAAATAGTCAAGAAGATACTTAGAATAGGATGTTTTCAGGGAGATTTCAGATTTTCTTTCGGTTTTCAATATTCAGTTCGATTTTCTCTTTTGATTAGCATTATGAGTTGTCCAAGAAAGGGGTGGTAATTTCCGTGTTTGTTAACATCACCAAGTTCCAATTTTTATGATCTCTTCTACGGTTGTAGTAAGTGCAAAATAATTATTTCCGTATAAGGAAGCAAGGTTTGATTCGGGGAATAATGTTTGTAGAGAACAAAAGAGATGAAAAATATAAATTAATAAGTCCACAAATCGGAAGCTGGACGTTTCAGGTATCAAAGGTTTTGTGTATTTCTTTTATAATGACATTTGAGTGTGCATTTATCCCATTAGTACCTAACACGTAATATGTTCATATACGGTGTGAGAATATTCACTTTCGCGTGATATTGACATTCAAAGTCTTGAATTTGCTCAGAAAGGACAACTTTGACCGATTATAACTTTGTTAGCGATAGTGCAATTTCCACTAAACTTGGTAGGTCATGGTCTATATAGCCTACATTGCTGCAAAATCGTGTTTCTAGAATGAACTTAAGGGGGCTTTAGCAGAGAATTACTAAAAATTATATTAATATACTATTATTAACTTTATTGGAACAGATATCGGTGTGGAGGGTATTTCGGAGCTTAGACACCATATAGTGGCGGCCTCTTGATTTTTCTCAGATTTGAGAACGAATCTGTTAAAGAAATGATCACTTTCGACCTCCCGTACTCCCCAACTTTTCGTCAAATGTCAAAACCAAGACCGGAAAGTACTAATCGAGACTTTTCATTTGATACTCCACATGACTATATTTGGTGAAAAAAATATACACCCCCCATTTGCAGGTATGGGGAAGGTACTGGTATCAAGAAAGATATTGGTATCAAGAAGGTACTGGTATCAAGAAATGTGGATTTTATTTATTGATTTTAGAGAGATTAAACGCCAAGGTCTCGATGGACCTTCATAAACGAGTTAGCAAAAGCGTTAGTAAGCATGTACCGATGGATACTTCGGTGCCGCCACATCCAAGTGTTTTAACATTTTAAAATTTATCCTGAACTGTTTTCTAAACAAAAGTAAATTCAGATGCTACAATTCAAAGACTCAGAAGCTTGTATGTCTGTGCAAGCACACAGACTTTAATGGGCCATTGAACTCGACTCCCTCGCCTAACGAAATATCCCACATTCATTTGTGTATCACAGGATTTTCGTAAGTAAATGTGATGGGGTATACCAGCACCCGATGCGTCTATAGGCAAGGCACTCACATGGAGAAAGTTCCCTGGAATCTGCTTTCTTACTACAAGTCCAACCTGCATTCAGAAACTATATCCTTATGTTAGGCCCAGACAGGAGAAAATAAAAAGATAAGCGTCAGATACAACAATGTAAGCAGAAACATTTACTGCACCATTGAAAATTACAGTGAAATTTTAAGATTCGTCTTCGAGATGATTCTGTAATTAACTTCAAAATGTGAACAGCTTTTAACATCGATAGTTCAAACATTTTGTTTTCTTCAAATTTTAAATAGTTTACACATTTGTTTAATTCATTTGTTCATTTCTAGTCTGTTTTCAGAAAATCAAACCGGATCTCAAAAAGCTGTGAGTATAAATCCGTTACTGTATATCTGCGCATGCTGTCAGGAAAAGTTTCTGAAAATAATCTCGATTTACACCTGTTTGCTTGTAGATTTTTATTATTCTTTAACAGAGTGGGTGAAAGTGGCTGCATTCTTGAGCTGACAACTCGTTGTCATCAGATTATTAGCTTAGTTTGCCCTTAATATTTTTCGCGAGAAAAAGAACCCGAAAGTAATGTGTAACATGGCTGCATCTATCAGCGATCCTCAGTATCTCTCAGATAATGTTGGCCCAAGGAAGCTTCCTTATCTGCATAAAGTTTCTGACGAGTCTTATCCCAGCTTCCGTAAGAAAAAACATGTTGTTGACGTCACTCACTTCGCCATTGCAGAACACGCAGTCACCGATCTGCACAGGTAAATCTGAAAACCTACTACGGAAATAATCGATCTCACTAGGTTTTCGATGAGAGCATGTCGGGTTTCAGCGGACTATCACAGGAAGGGTTTCAGAGACCCAGCTTAAAGATGAACCCCTGTGCTAACCTCAAAATGGTCTCTTCCTTTCCAGCAGAGAGCAATCTCTCAGATAATCCATCAATATCCGCAAAAGGAAACCTGTAGCATAGGGGGAACTTCCTAGTTTGCCTACCATATCTATTCTTCTTACAGAATTGTATGCACTTAAACGTCAAGCGTTACGAGTAGTACTACTCGTCGAGGCCGATGGCTTTACACCTTGCCTTGAAGAATTGCATCTACCAATCCATGACAGTATCCTGTCGATCTCGCTGCTCCAAAATCTTCCTGCCTTGATGAGCTTTCCGATCTGATCGTATCAAGTATACACAGTGGTCGGCATGCAGACGGCAGGATCTCCTTTGGCATGGTGAGTCCCGCTACTACAAAGAAAAATTCTTCCCTTCTACCAATTTTTAAATGCAGCAAGCAGTAGAACTGGCCAATAGGGGAATATGAGTGTGCGTTCCTGTGTCGGTGCGTTCTCAAAAGTGTACCACCCTCGGGGCTTTTCAAGCCATTCACATCAACTCAAACGGGAATCGCAAAGAACGATGCCCATATAATTCGGTTCATTGGGCGAGGTTTCCGCAAAGCGCCGGTTTTTGGAGTGGCAAGCTTATAATCAAGTTCGCATGGATCCGCACCCCCCTCCCCCAAGTTTCCTCCTCTTTAGATGATCTGCGCTTTGTCATTTCGATGCACGCATCCTCTCTGCCGTTTGAGTGTTGTTCCAAACGGTGGAGAGTAAGATACTCTCTCCAATCAGCAATTTCCATTGTCAACCGATACATAGAGGGGTTTTTACGACTGGGTGCCCTCCAATCCAGTGCCAGCCGCAGCCCTTCCTTCGTAGCTTCACTCAACAGACTGGGATGTTGAGTCGAGATATCCCGCCTATAGATAGGACAACTTATTTGATGCACATCAGGTAAACGTATCTAATAAGCAGCTAATGGCGGGTTGTGGAAATGTTCCCTCCGTAGGGCATTCTGCTGCAAAACCCTGCTTCGTTTAGAAAGCCAGGATGTTCTCGACTCTCTTGTAAGTTAGAGCATTTCATCTCTCTCATGGGATCTGTTATCGAAAGTTTCGACTAACTGCAGCGCGCGATAAATCCTTCAACTGAGGTAGAGCAGTTTCGGTTGATCGTCCTGCCCGGTAAGCATATTGTCATGAATGTAAAGGATTTTCTGTTGGAACGTCAGTTCTAATGTAGTTGTTCGAGACTTTCTCTACTGTTGTAGGTACAAACGCTAGATTGATCTGAAAGATCTCGGGATCCTTTTCCCTCCATTTCGGAATGAAAACTACTTCTGCCCTTGATATACATATATCCCAGGGCTATGGTAGGCCTTACCGCCCTTAGAAGAGATTCTAAAATGGATTTTAGGCCCCTATGAAATAGCCCTGAGTTTTCTCAGATGATTTCAGTGAATTCAAAGTTCGCAGTGCCCATTTTACTCTAGCTTTCGAGCATACCTCCTCTACTATTTTTCTTCTAATTATTATTTGTGTGGCATGAACCATACTTATGTCTTCCGGCGTAGAACAGGACCCCAAGAAATGAGTTAGAAGAAGCTGGTGTACCCTGATCTATTCATTCTAGGAGAATCACCCATCTTTAATTTTTAAACAGACAGAGGGTAGTTCAACGGTGGTGGGTGATCAGCCCCCAATTTGTTTCACCCGGTTGAACCTTACCATGGCTAGATTCCCTTTCTACCAGGGTACATCTCGTGATAAAGTGACAAAGTTTACCGGACAACTGTTTTTATATGCACCAGTGACCAATCTATTGAGTACTTCCGACACTGCCGCAGATTCAGTTCGCTCCTGTTATCATCGCCTATTTCAAGATGAGCCACATATTACTCAGTTGTCTTAAATAGGAATCCCAATATATTCTCCGGGTCTGTCCGGGTAGCTGAGTGGTTAGAGCACTAGGCTACCATACGGAAGATCGCGGTTCAAATCTCACTGGTGACAGTGGAATTTGTATCGTGATTGAGGCTCCCTCCCTCTCACAACACTTTACCAGTCTAAGGGTTAGTTTCCGTAGGATCCGGGTGTCGTCTCCTAGTAATTAGTCTGATGCCACGACTGCCTTTCAAGCTCTCCCATTGCCAGCCTATAGAAATTGGACAGCTACGAGATCTCCGATCAGGAACTCCGAAGGGCGTATATTTTAAGTTGGATTTAAGAATGATACAATTTCTTGGTTTTTCACAAGAGGAATTCCAAATTACCAGCATACGCCTCCTTTGCAAACCACTAATCTGCCCGTGGTTATTTAACCAGCACCATTCTATGATGTTAAATGTTGCTTGGGTTTCTCCACCTCAATGGGAGGCAGATCCAGTTCTCTGCTCGGTGCTTTCACTTCGGCTCCTATGCCCCCACAATTTCTTAAAAGATCTTCTACTAAGTATCCTTTTTCAGCTTCTGCTTCAGCTTCTATAACTGATGTGGCATTTATGGCTTCTATTTACCTCCAAGTATCAGTGACTTTTTCTAATCATGAGTAGTTTGCCCTGTTCTTCGTTTTGCTTTTGGATGCTTTGCAGACCCGTTTGTAAAGGGATTAAAATTTCCAGAAGCTCTTCTAGCGCTGCACCATATCCGCCTCTGGTACATCACTACCAGTATATGTGTAGAGTTTTGCTGCGCCCGTAATCCTAAGTCATTTCGCTGGGTCCTCCGTCACGCAGCATACTATTATACTACTATTAAACGTGGTCGAAAGCATGCGTTGGCCAACACGAGGTTTATACTCCATCCCTTATGCATCTGCCTAACGATAAGGTCTTCAATAATTTCCTATTCCTTACGACTAATGCATGATTTTGTTAATATGGGCAGTAGGATGTCGTTCATCGCACTAACAAAGCTAATGGCGATCCTCGTACCTTCGCCCCGGCCTTCCTGAGATTACCAACTAATAAATATCTATTAGCAATCAGTCAGTTTTTCAGAGTGCTAAATCCCATAGTTATGAAACGCGCCATAACTGACCTACATGCCTGGATCCATACGAATAGCAAGGATACTTTCGATCACGTCCAGTGGCGACACTTTAGCTCACGAGACAAATAATCAAAAAAGGCTCTTTCAATGCTTTTCATTTCACAGGCAAATTGCCTCTCTGTAGATTTATCTGCCACTATTTTATCAGTCTGGCTGGTCTTTCTGCAAAAACCTTAACCATTGCACAGCGAACCCAAATTTTTTGAATAAGGCTGGAAGAAAAAGCTCACTGGTTACCAAGTTTCTTTCAGTAAGAAGAAGAGGTAAAACCCACATGTATTCATTTGTATTTAATTTTCTGGTCTCTACCATCGTTCGCATCTAATTTTCGCATACCTACGATAATGATACTTCGATTCTCCTGGAGGCAGTGACTCTCTTTACAATCTATCCTAAAGGTCCATATGCTCCAAATGCAATACACTATATATAAATCTAATTATCCTTTCCTGAACAAAATGACTCCATTAATTATTAATTACATGATCACTTACAAATCCCTCCACGTCTCCTACGAGCCAATATGTTGCAGTCACCAGATAATAAATTCACAATTTCCATTATATAACATTTCATGACTTTCACCTTTCTGATACCTTCTGAAAATTACCTTTCAAGAAAATGTTTATTTTTCGCTTCGATAATCCTCTTTTACATCATCATCATCCTTCCTTGCAACCGGCACGCTGGAGAAAATAAAAGAAAATAAGTCAAATAGCTTATCATCTGCTTACTTCCAACAGAGCGCGTTCCGCTAGCTATGAATGCATGCATATAAAATGTTAAGCTCCTCCGTTAAGTCGGTAAGTTCATACACAAAATTTGCATATACTCCCAAGGATAACGCGCTATCACTTTATAAAATTGCTCATTAGCACATGTTAATATATGTTCAGGCCGCTGCTTCCCCGAATCTCGCCGTGAACGTGTCGCGGAGTTCCTGGAAGTATTTTCAGAATTCACGTCTGCAATGAATGTATGGAATGGCAAAAGCATTCGAGAACTATTGTATGTTGCCCTCACATGTAGACGCGAGCTGGTAGATGAGGATATCAAAGTGAACATCGAAAGGAAAAAGGCGAACCATTCAAAGGTGCAGGCATTAATCTGTCGGAACTCATACTCCTCCTATCTGAATATGTGTCGGGAGAACTTCCAGCTCGTCCGATTGTGATTTCACAGCAAAGTGATCCCTTGCGGGTTAAATGCCTGGGCGTGCGAACGGTGCACAAAACGGTCACAACGACCTAGTCCCCTCTCTATGCTACATTCTTTTAGTCCTTTTTATTTCGAGTCCATAAGCTAAACACAATCCTGATGTAAGGACTTATAGGACGGATGATGTGATAGCATTTAAAATCCATTTCAGGTTAGCAAAGAGTGAAATTGAACTTGCGTTTCAATGAATATGAATACAAATGTGCAGAATCAGGACATTACTTCGTAGAAAAAAGGATACCTTCTCTGAATGGGTCACAATTAAAGAAGATTTTGTCCAGCAAAAAGGGGTTTTAGGCGACTTTGTAAGCAGACTTGGCAATAATTTCAACATATTTTTATGAACGATACGAGACGGTTGAAAGCAGACTTTAAACATTTCATTCTCATACTCTAAAAGTAACTATAATACTATATGCCCAATGAGGACTGTATACTTTAAAGGAAGCTGCGAAGAGTGGTGTTTTGGCCGAGTAATCCATATATTGTCTCATCGTGCAATTACTTTTGACGAAATACCATATTGGTTTTATCATAAAAACTGATTGGTTAAGTCACCTGGTATTATAGACCACACTATAGAGGGGGAGCACCACATACACCTCAAGGTTCGAAAAGTAAACAATTTTACGCTTAAACTAAAGAGAAAATCTTTTGTGGCCAAAAACATCACCTTCCATTAAAGCAGCAAACCCTTTACAATCAATTGGATTAGTTTGTCTAGTCCAAGTGCTGACCATACCCGGCACTTCGTTTCCCTTCAAATTCGATTTACCTTCAAAATTTCTTTCGTCCTAAATCCCCCTTCCCTAACTTCGCATCCTCAATCTATTCCATTTCGTTAGGTAGTCGTCGTCGTAGTTGCTTCCACTTTTCTGCAGGATGTCCGACTTTGTAATGCCACTTGTTCTATTACTGTATCCTTGTTCGGATCTACACAATCTACAGTTGCAGTTCGTCCTTTTTCTGATGGATCCAAGAATACTAAATCTTTAGATTTACATGCATGTCGGGCGTTTGGCTGGCTAGGTTGGAAGATAGTATGATATAAAACTTCGTTCTGGATATTGGATGAATAAAAAGGAGAGTCCTGCCGCCTGTCGTATGGGGGAATGGATAAAAACAGCGATATAATGCTGGAGTTATATTTTCATACGGATATTCGTCTTTTTCATAGTTACCTGGCCGCTCAGCCTTATTGGAAAACCGAATGGAATCACATGAAATTCATGAATGAGAAATGCAGGATGAAATTCCTTGATTTTGTGGAAAAAAATTCAACAACGAAATAACAAATGCACTTTTTTTCTGGTGTTATAGGATACTTGCACTCTAGCCAAAAGGATAACTAGAGCACAATCTATATTCAAATCATTCTGTGGAGAGTTAGAGATATTTTATAACCGAAATTTATTGTCATAGCAATGCTGCTCCACCTGAGATGGCCCCCATCCTGTTTGAATAAGTACGAGGAACAAGCTATGTAGTCTCAATAAACATTTTACATCTAGATTTCAGTGAGATAAATTTGACTTAATGCAAAGAGTCGTAACTATTAATTCAAAGTAGCAAATACCCCGGACTTAAAAATTCACTCAAAGTATGCCCTACTTCAATGAAAGGGGTAAAATTTTCTAGACTTGCAATCTGCAGAATTCAGCAACTCTATCGTGTTAACGAAATATTATTCATCTCACAGGTAAGGACAGCCTTCGTGGCAATGCCCTTTGGCTTGGTAAAAATTGGCTTTGGAGCACATTCTTCAATAATCGTATCGGGAGTCCTCAGAATGTTAACTCTCTAAAACCAAGGCTGAGCCTTGAAGACAGTAAGGTGGTTGGCTTTTGGAGGGTAGTACCTTCCATCCTACAAGACTGCGTTTCTATATTCTGCTAAGCCTAATTATAATAGAAATCCGGGCCCGGGGCGAAAAGTATGAAGGCTCCTCTAATAACCCTTTAAAGTTAATTACTTCCTGCTGTGTCTCTATTGCGGGTCCGAGGGTAATTACCTTCTTCTCTCACCCTGTCATCAGGCCTGGGTAATCTACTTGCAACTACACTGCATGCCGCCTGAGTTCAGTATTTGGTGTTTACACTTTTTGCTCGCGAAGTTTGCCTTCTGCATCCAAACTTTCAGTTCTGCATATCGTATTGAAAATTTCCAGTAACTTTTTTCTGATTCTGATTCTTGTACACATCTCCCAAGGTTCTGATGATAGCCACGATTTCATCTTTACTAAAGGAAAAATCATTAAATAAGTTTTGGCAGAAAATTAGTCCGTGTGATCCACGAACCAATGGCATTTGAGTGCTTTATGTTTTCGTGAAGGATTCATGCATGCTAAGGACTGCACAGAAAAAATCAGGACCAGAAGTAAATGCGGAACCCTCTGTGTTATCGAACAAACCTAATCGTTTTAGAATCTCTTTTCTGGACCTTTGAGAAATCTTCAGGCCGGAGGAGAATCAACCCTTTCCCCTCCCCCTTCTGGCCAGGCTTACGTACGCTTCACAAAGGACCAAATAGGAAAGTGCTTTATAAAGAGAAGCGTGAAAATTGTAAAATATGTTTGCCAAGCTGCAAAGTAGAGTGGCTTAGAATCCATTATCCTTATTAGACTTTACAGGCCAAGTGAGTGAAAATATTAACCGCGTAGAGAAATGCTTGGTCCATGCTCTTGTCAGGATTACACCTGCGTAGACATCAGTCTACCTAGGTCTACCTAGGTCTTCTACAGCCGCTTGGTAAACCTCTTTAGGTGTTATTCTACAAACAAAAACGCCTATGATTATCTAATTGCCTTGCCTGTCTTGAAGCGTGTTAGAACACTTCATTTCGATGCCAAAACCGTACGCTAGGAGCAAATGTGGTTTGTATTATTACTTCAATTGACTCAGCACTCATTCACAACTGACGCGACTTTCCGCTGTAACAGCCTAGCGCTCTAACCACTTGAACCATCCGGGCACCCAAAGATTGGCTCGGCTAAATCAAGTTCCCGATATAAATAACATAAGTGATTTAAATGTAACCGCCAAAAGAAAGAAAAGTACACCAGAAAGTATTATTTTGACAAATCAAGGGTTCTACCAGAAACTGACATGAATCCACCCGACATCTCGGAGTATGTACCAGTTTCCACGAAACCCATAGCAAGGCATTGATGATAAGAATAGAGACCTACAATATTAATGAGTCTGGAAGCACCCTAGTTAAAGGCTAGTAGCATCAGAATACATGACTTAAAAGTTAGAGCCTAGGAAAAGATCTCCCCGATAATTCTTGTATCACAAGACTTAAAGTAACTTCTTTGTTATTCAAACGTAAATAAATCGTAAGTTCGGAATAATAGTAGCTTGAGGAACGCTAGGACTCAGAACTAGGGTACACATATGAATATTATCAGCAATGGTAAGTACAGGCAACTGAGCATACAAGAAAAGCAAATCGAATGAGGAGCTAAATAGTTTATAACACTACCTGCATAAGGTTTACCAAATGACAGAGGATAAGCCAATCTTCTTCCACGGAGGAAGAAACCAGTGTCATCTTCATCATTTTCCAAATCCAAATACTCGCTTATTCTCAATGGGACATAAGAACTAACTTAGGCCAATCTGTGCCTCGTTTATGCCATTGTAAACATGATGCTGAGGAGAGTGAGTACTGCTCGAGGACAATAAATACCAGGTAGTAGCGAACAGTGGATACTATGATGAACTCTATTGGCTTGTTCTTATCCCAACTTGTCGACTTGTTCTTATCCCAACTTGTCGACTGGCCTTGATCCAGGTTATACTGATATACGATATAATGCAATATATAATATAAAAGTATGCAGGAATACAGGGCCTAGGGTGCAAATTATACGGTTTTAGGGCAGAATTAATCCCTGCCCCCTATTATCCCTTTTTCATTGAGATTTATATTCCGCTTTCGCCGTTCTGTATTAGCCTATTGGTCCTGCGTCCTTTTTTGCTCTAGCTCCATCGTTTATGCCGTTCTACCAGTGACAGATCCCTTGCTGGCTGTCATCGAGCCGTGTTAGGTTCACCAGTTTCATGAATTCGTAAGTCTTGAAGTCAAGATATCGATAGGCATCATCCCAGTCCCATGCTGCGTCGTCAGATGTCGTTCGGTAAGCGCAGCAAGTTCACAATAAGCACAATAAGTCGATAAGCCGCTCTTATTTCTTCTACTGTTGATATTACCTAGCACGGTTGCACGTGGATTAAAACCGAAGAAACTACTCTTGAAATGTCTTAAGTCCCCTATAGCTGCTGTTGCAGTTATTGCTTGTGATCGAAAATTACCCCGAGATATTTGAGAGCAGGCTGCAATGTATAATTTGGTCTCCGACTTTAATCAACAAAGATATACTTTTCTGGGCTTAGTGGTCGGTAGTAATTCTGCAAATGATAGTCCACCATTCTCCAACCACGACTTTATCTGCCATATTGCTTCCTTGGCATATTTTCGACGCGTGAACATGGCTTGACATCAATCATTGATTTCCCTTTCTGGAGTCCGAATTACCTCCTGATAGCCCGACTTCCTTTTCCGCAATTAAGAGTAATCTATTTCAGATTACTTGCTTGCAAAGTTTGCCGATGGTATTTAAGAGGCAAATTGCCATATATGACGAAGGATCGCTTAGTGGCTTATTTGGCTTCGGAATGAGTATCAATTTACAAATAAATACTTGTGCGAAAGTTGTTGGTACTACCCATACCCTGGCAATTTGATAGCTATGTCGGGTATGCCAGTTTTGATTTTCTTGGCCGCTTCCAATAGCTCTTCGTCTCTTATCTCCTCAAGAAATTTGTGCCCGCTTGTGTTTGTTCCGCGGCTGCCCCACTTTTCAGTTCAGGCATTGAAATGTTCTACCCTTCCGCACTTTTAACAAAGGTCAGATCTGTCATGTAAACTGGTACGGTACGTGTCCGAACTCTAGTCATTTAAAATATTTCTGAGTAAATACTGTGTGATAACTCAGCCGACTCGTTTTTACTTACCGAGATAGTTTTTTCGCTGTTCTGGACGGCAAGTTCAACGTCGCAATTTGAGTATCTCCATAAGCTTTTCTCATCCTTATAATACTTGCTTCGCTAACAGATACATCCAATTCCAGCCATACAGCATCGCATAATGTAGCCTTGGTGGTGATTTCCTCTAGAGTTTCTACTTACTTTTGCTTCTACTTTTCGCCCATTGTTACCTGGATTTTTTTTTATGGAAAACATCCATTCGCCTTTCTTCGTTCGTCTGATACCCGTTAAACTCTGCCCTAGATCTTTCAGATAAGATCCCTTTGCTACTGTGCATAAAATTTCCGAATAGCTAAGTTCACTTTTGCTAGTAATAATAAGGTCGTCGGGTCTCTTTTCAAGCCTTTCCTTATTTTCAACTATCGTCCACGTTGGTTCCTCCAATTTCTTGTCAGCTTTCTCTGGGATGACCGGCCTTTCTTGAGGTAGCTTCCTTGAGAATTTTTGAGGCACTTTGCTCTTCTTTTTCTTCGATGTTTCTTCAGTGGTCTCTCTATTGAATTCGCGGTACTCTGATTCAAGTTGATCATTCTAAGACCCTTTTGCTATCTTCTTGGCATTATTGAGAGAGAGAGTTACTCCATCTGTCTATCTGCCTGTCACGTGCACTTTTTTCAAAAACAAATTTGGTGGGAAGGTGAGAACTGTAAACGCCCAAGCATGCGGTGGGTTACATCATTCTATGTGGAACGTAAGGGGTCTCCATATATGCAAAATGGGGTCTTAAATAGTGCTATCACTATCACTGGCAAAGTTATAGTAGGTCAAAACTGACGTTTCAGTTCAATTCCTAAAACTTACGTACTAGGTACTAACGGGACAAATGTCTCTCTAATGTTTTTATATAAGAAATATACAAAGCCTTTTAAATGACATAACATATGAGGTACTGAATTTCTGAAAATTCGACCCTACTTCATGAGAGCGTTCTCACACGAAACGATTTTATCCGCCACGATATTCACGGACAAACCGTCACAAAGCCCTACATTTGGCAGCGTGCATTTACAGTGATGGATAAAACCACCTACTATGGTAATTACAAATTACTGTTAAATACAAATTACTGGGTTTCGGATTCTTGTTTCTCTACACCAGTTTCATATTGCAACAAGAACATGAAATTACTATCAATAATCTTCTATGAACGCTGTTATCACATTTCTGTAGATTCCCGTCTACATATGTATATCTAATAGGTAGCTATTACATAATATATATTGTGCTCAATGAAATAAGCAAAGGTCCGACAAAGAAAAAGGTTTCCCCATATCCTGGCTAATGTACTACCCCGAATTCCATAACTTCTTAATAAGCTCAGTCCTCCCCTAACTTTTTGACAGATAGTCATTTGTCCATGACTGACACGGAACACCGAAGTACATGAGAATTAGAAGATTGAACAGCACAACTTTGAAAAACTATCACCCGATTTAATCCTAATTTATCGACATCCTTATTTTCAATCTCGAAATGCAAAGAAAAACAAAGGAAAAACTCATCCCCGATAGATCCACAAACCCACACAACAATTTCCTGGAGAACTCCTGCTGTTCAAAGGATAACAATCGACGATGCTTCACGTCACATCCTTCACCTGTTGCCGTCAAACAATTTTCTGCTTTTTTCTTGGCTTTTCGATCCTTGGCCATATTCTCTACTTTATTGCATCTTTTCCACTGTTTGCTTGCTACTTGACGGAAAAGTAGCAGATGAACTGCTGCAGATGTGGCACCATGTAGTTTTTTTGCGGATTCACTTGCTTGATGGGGGATGAGGGATGCAGCTAAGTATAATTTGCTCTCTTGTAGCGCTTATTTCACCATCTTAATTTCCTCAACTTGCAGCCCCTTGTCTACTTCCGTTTTGTTTTTCTATTTTGTCAGTGATGTCGTCGGTTCGTTTGCAAAATATTTTCTTTCCGCAGATCTGATATTCTGAAAGGATGGTGTTACCGAATCTGCTTTTCTGGAAATAGATGGTATTTGTGACAAGTATAAAGTATATAACGCAGGCAGATTGATGATATATAGCTAGGGGAAGTTAGTTAGAACTGCACCACTCTTCATAAATATAGCTATCAGCTTGTTAGCCCTTATTATATTTCATGCTCCTTATTCTTATGAGCATAGTATGGAGACTAAATCGAGTCCAGCTTCTTATGAATATATACAGAGATCGTTTTTCTAAATCTAGTTATTTCTAATTTGACATTTACTTAAAAATATGTGTGATATTTACTTAAAAATATTTGGAAGAAATACTAGTGGAAGATTTGCAACTTTTTTCAAAACTGAGAAGGATATCATTGAAAGATCTGTAGACTTTATTAAAACCCTGTTTTTCCTAAAGCAGTCTGTAATGTATTTATGGAATAAGACTTTGTTATACAAAGTCATGCTTTAATACTTCAACTTAACCGAAAAAAAATTGGGGCTCCTTCTCCAAGGAGAAAATATAGCTGGGAGTCTATCGGCGTTTAATTTTATTTTCTATTTACATGCAATTTGGCAATTTTCTAGTTTGACCATGATAGTTTTATCAGATTCGTTAGAGAATTAAAAATTTATATATAATAATAATCGTTGGCGCAACAATCCATATTGGATCAGTGCCATATTGGAATTTATGTCTTCCATAAATAGCTCTAAGTGAATTTTCGGGTATTGTAGATTCTATGTACATAAAAGCCGACATAAAGCGGAATACTGCAAAACTTCTACTTTTACAATAAAATTACGTGATCTATCGGCATTTATTGTCGCCAAGAACAAACTTTTCAGAACTGAGTATCTCAGCCCTACGCATTCCTTAGCCATAAATCGGAGGGCCTAGATATGGACAACACGTGAGGATCCAGGCCGTTTAGACCAGGAGCCAACCATTTTGGATTTTTTATCTTACTTCTTCTTTCTTTTACTTTTTGCCATTAACTTCATTCACCTTTGCGGCAGAGTCGTGCTATGGCCCTTCATCGAGATTTTAACTATTATTCCACTTTTCAACTTCGTGAGAAAGATGTTATTTACTTCAGATTTTTTAACAAGTGGAAGCAGCAGATATTGATGACCAGAATCATTTCCGGGTCTATATTCGTATCAATGTCAATGAGACATCAACCATTAATAAGCTATTCGCAATGCAGTATAAGGCACTGAAATATCTTTTGCTGCCCTGTTCACTGTATTGGTAAATTTCGTTTTGCTATATCTGTTGCGATCCTACATTCGGGCTTTGCCATGCTACGGGGACTTTAGCCTTCCACCCTCGACCCTACTTATCACAGTCGTTAGAACTTTTAGCCCTCTGACAGGTCTTCTGGCACTTATCTTTTGGAACGAGGCTGCCATCACCTTCCGTAGAAATCTAATATTCATCTGTATTCTCTAATGAGTACTTTTCGCATTACTGAATCACATCCAGAGGGGGGCTGGATTCCGGGATCGAAGACGATTTAATATGGAAGAGAAGTTGTATATCCATTATGTAACCAGGGACATTGGTGTCGTTTATGTTACCATATCCAAAGGGCTGGTCTAAAATTTACTGTTAATATAAATGTGGCCAATGTTATTTCATAAATCCACTCTCAATAGAATTTATTGTGGGCTATGAGCTCAATCTATATCACTGAGGAGTAGTGACTGTTGCGGAAGCCCCTCATAGTTGTCATTATGGCATCATGCAATTTTTCAGAATTCACCTTGGCACTCAAACCTGCAATCATAAAGAGTATTCAGCTTAACGTAGAAAGCATACTTTCATTAGGCCGAAGGTTTTCTAACGTTGGTCAATACTTTTTGTCAACTAGTAAACGCAGATTTGAAAATTATTCTCTGGGTAAAGTTACGAAAATTCTAGTGAGCGCCATTATTGTGAAAACCGTAAACAGCCTTTCCCAAATATATGTCAACGCCAATAGCTAGTGGCTGATAGGATCACTAACCGCCCTCTCACTCGGATTTCAAGCCATACGAAATTTTCGCAATGGTGTACAATTTTTTTGGATCAATAATAAATGCAGTTTTGTTGTCAGTTTGAGGCATTATTCTCTGGTTTTTCAAATCCCTGGAATTTGTCTTGCTCCAAGAGCACCCCCGGTTTCATTAAATAAAGGACCTTCAAAAATCTCCAATAATTGAGATTTGCTTTTAAAATCTGAACAAATTAAATTCGTCTTATTATTCCCATTTCGTCAATGGTTTAGGGTTCAAGTTTAACTATAGAAGTGGAGTACGACCTTCAATTCATCAAAAAGACAGTCGAGTTAGGCCAAAAACCTAAGTTCTATATGAATTCTAGCACCGCTCCGGCTCCTCTTCCCTGTGACAATGCAATGGTCAAGCTGGTCGAATGGATTTGAATCACTCTGTCGGTCATGCATATATGCATTTGCCTTTATGCTTCTCCGCTTCCTTTAAAATGTATATCTCCTGTTCACTGCTGTGTGTAGTATAGAGCATCCATGCAATCTCAGGTTCCAATTATCATCACACTTGATGCTGTGTAAATCATAAGCCTACATCCAAGGCGACCGGGATTCAAAACCTGGGTTACGAAATCGAGAGGATGCCGCTCCACCATAACGATCACCCCACCGGCTGTCTTACCTTTAAAATAAAACAGGAAAAATTGCAATAAGAATCATAGACTTTATGGATGCCCTATGTTTCACAAATAAATTACCAGGGCTGACCACATCTACACCCTTGGCATCATTTTGAAACACTGTCCGGAGTTTAGATGTTCGCTTTATCTACTCTTCATTGATTTCGAGAACGTTTTCGACAGAGTAAGTAGGGAATGTCTCCGGAGTGATCCACGTAGAAGGGGAAAACTAACAGGTATTGTTAGAGCGACATACGATGGCGCAAATGCCACGTACCTGTTTCGATATTGTATGATCTTACATTGTTAATATAATCTTACTCGATGTCTCTTAATATTTAAATCTTCATTATCCATGCATTTATAGGAACGGCCAAATTTGAACTTTTTCATACCAGATTCCATCATTATTTCGATGCAAATCGGGCGGAACCCAAAACAATGAAGTGAATATTCGGAAATTTAGCGCTTTAGATATAGAAGATTACCTTACTAAACAAAACACCAATAGATACCAACCGCCTATGATTCTAGACGACACACCCTTCGGTCATTCCGCATGGCATAGCCAGCAATGCATCCGTTATCCTTTTTTAAAAATATGACCTATTCACTGCCACTTCTGCCTTCTAATAAACCCATCCGTCGGTAACAAGTCTGTACGCCAACTCCGTCATTATTGGAGAATTTGTCAAGCCAGCCTATACCGATGACATGGTGGAAACAGTTGTTAACGAAGGTTTGGAGCTTTTGAGTAAAAGTTGTGGTCACCTCCCCTACTCCCATGTAACAGCACGAATAGAACTTTGGGGGCGGCATTCTCAGCTTGATGTTGGTGTTGAGGTATCCGCATTTCCAAATTTTAGACAAAACAATGAAAGCATTGTTAACATGTTAGGTGAAGTCAAGCTAGGTGTCACCATCAGCAAAAACGACGCCACCACGTTAGACAAATTGATCAACACCATCGATGCGGTGGCCGTTAATGTAGATAAGGATAGTGTGTTGACCGGTCAAACTGAGAACTTTGGCTGGTGGTGTTTGTCGTCAATTCGACTCTACTTACCTCTCTCTTCCCAAATCCAGTCATTTGACCAAGGTTCATGACTTAGTGAGAGAAAACAAATGTCATCAGCGTAGTCGAAGTGTTTGAAAACAGACTTCATGGTTCATTGAAGTCATCCGCGGCTTTCGGACAAGGCAGAGTCAAGACTATCACTTATAACAAGAAGAAATAATATAATATATTGTCAGACTCGGTTGTAGATATCGAATTCCCCCGAGATTTTATCTAGGTGCAGTATGTGACATAGCTACTAGTTTCTCCGGAATGCGTCTCCTGCATAGAGCATCCCAGAGACACTTCCTGCTGACGCTGTCGAAAGTCTTCTCAAAATCGTTAAAAACGGGTGAAACGGAACTCGGAACACTGTTTTAAAATGATCCGCAGGTTGTTGATATTGTCAATGCAGGAGGATCCGCAGCAGAAATTAGCCAGCTCTTCGTCGATCAAACCTTCGGCACGCAAATATCTCTCCAATTGTCACATCCAAAGCCAATTCTCTACATCGTAATTTTGACGTTCCCGCCTTCCTCCACTCACTGAGAAAAATTTAATATCCCCAAGATTTACGAATTAGTGAAAGGAGAAACTTTGCAGAGATAGCGCAGCTACAATGAACATGGTTTGAATTAGGAGGTAGTTTGTTAGCCGAAATCTTAAAATGAAAAATTGTCTTGGAAGATATTTTTCCTTTTTATTTGCTAAAACTATTTAGTAATATATACAAACTGTCCCCTTCTTCAGATAGGTAGCCAATAAAAAGGGAAAATATCTTCCAAGGCAATCTTTCATTTTGCAATGAACAGTTCCGCGGGGGGACTGCCTCACGGTCCATTTCCGTATGGTACGGTGACTAGCTATTTCATTCATAAGAGTTATACCTCTTCGCTTGATATTACACTGTTGAGAACCGTGGTGAAATGTGCCCCCCATCACTTAAGCTGCTCATCGTCGTGGATGAGGAATCTGCCGTCCTTCACGGGACGCAGCAAACTCTTTCGTGGTTCAGTATATAGTTACGAAATCTTAAATACTTACGGTAGTTTATGCATCAATAATTAACACAATGATGAATTGCCTTCTGTCACGGCACATGCTATGATTCACTTCCTGAGATTTTCCGCGTTACCAAAGCTCAAGAGCATTATGTTCCCCCCGGCTTGCTTCGACAATAAGGGCTTTCAGTTCCGTACGTTCCTCAATCTGCATCCATGCCGCGGGAGTCAGCTACACCTTATGAGGCCTTTTCAAGACGTGGTTAGTAACCTTGTTTGCACTGGAGTGAAGAACGCTCCTCATGGGGGCCCAGTGTTCATTTATATTAGCCGCCCGGCTTTTCAAAATGTCCACCGTCCGATCAGCAAGATAGTCGCCCTACTATCGCACCCCATAAGCGAACTGTGCCGCACTTCGGGAGTCCAACATCCCCACCCCTGCATAACGATACGATAACAATATGCAAACGATGACAGGCGACCAAGAAATAATGATTTTACTCTAGGCTGATATCAACAACTCTCTCATTTCGCACGTCCAGAAGACAACTCCTGGATCTACTGCTAATCGCGGCGTGGTCAATCTAATTAGTTGTACATTACCGGGGGATGAGGCAGCGCAAGCTGCAAAAAAGCTGCAAACCTTTGACCATTATCGTTACTGTCCCCAAGACCGTGTTTTCTCATCACATGTCGGAACAAGGTATTGTAAGAACCTACTTCGACAATCCGACACCCATAACTATTACGATATGATCTTTAGGAAGTCTCTACTGGACTGCATTGTTTGCTCATCGAAAACGTAATTCTCCTCGGCACCGGAAGTCTTCTTTGGTGCGCAGCACTACACTATTGAGATGACCCTCATTCTGGGGCGGAATCTCGCCGTTAGTATTCTGTATGGTACCAATCGCCAAGACAAAAGGACGCGCCTAGTTGATGCAATAAAAATTCATTCGGCAATGGGTTCACGTGTACTTCCGGCAGACTTACTTTAATGCAACAATTCAGTACTCCAAAAGCGTGAGGAGTGCTCGAAGGAGTCCCACCATCTTACATTGCTTAGCCCCTGAATGTCCAGCGTGTGTCGCTGGAATGCTAGCTGAAGTGGGAGGAAGTAAGCATTCTGGGAAGCCTCGATACCGTCGTAGGTTATCTCTTCCTAGTGACGAATTCATGTCGCACAATATTCGCCCGTGAATATATCCTTTTAGTCTTTTAAATAAAAACCCTCAACGGCAACTCTTCCAGCTTAATAATTTGGAATACAGCAAGGAGACAGCAGGGAAGCAAGTCTCTTAAGTAGATGATGTATTTCCTTTCCTAGGTACACTGCTGCACTTCACCTGCTTTCCAAACAGTCCCAAACTAAGCTGGTTCAGACAACGACAAGAAAACAGATTTTCTATTCCAGCGCCTCCTTTTTGTATCACTCACCCTCCGAGAAGAAAATTATCTTTTTTTGCAAGTTTTCCGTTTAAATTTTCGTCCCATTCTTTTTCCTTACCTTTTTTACCTCTCATTGTCTACTTTTTTCTTTGTTCTTATGAACTTTCTCGGCATCCCTCAATTTGATTCTTTTCTTACTTTTTTATTTTCAGGATATTTTTTTTATCTATTACGAGCCATAAACGTACTTGGAGGAAATGTGTCACGCCCGGTGAATCTGTGGATATAAATCTCAATAATCGTACATCATCGAGTGAAGCAGAAGAAAGTCATGTGGTTCTGAATAACTCAATGGCGAGGCAAACAAAATCAGAGGCAGGAGCAAAGGTGAAAGTCGAAAAGAGCAGGAAACGGCAAGGATGTGGACTGATTTGAAGGTGAAAAACGATGACAGAGTGACGGTAGCGAAGAGACGATGGGGTTCAACGTGAAGATGTCGACGACAACGACAACAATAGCTCTCACTACTTCAGGTCGAGTGCTGTGAGTAAGTTTCCTTTACCTAACAGTGGCTAAACAAGACAGGATGTGAAGGCGTAGGCGAGATCGGAGGGCAGGTTGCTTGCGGATAAGAACTTGCGAGGCAGGGGGAAGTTTGACAGCATTTTGACTGGAAAATCACTTGTGAATGGTATTTGCCAAGCAAAGCTACTCAAGAGCCTACTTAAGATCCTTGAAAAAATGCGAAATTGTTTGTTGCACTTAAAGAGCTGATAATGATGTTTGGTGGTTTGTACAAGAGGAAAGAAAATTGTGTGGAATTGATTGATGGAAAACGATTCAATTCTGTGGAAAAAAGTCAGAATTTACGACTGGTGTCTTCGAGTTATCAAGTCTACTCAAAGAAACTGTTCAGAGTAAGCTGTTTCCCGTTCCCCAAGATAGTTGTGAAAACAACAGATAGTTCTCCGTCACTATCTGAAAGTCGCTCATTAACTTCAACCCTTTGCGTAAATCACCCGAAATCCCCTGCTTTCATTACAAACCAACTATCCATTCAAATCCGCCGAACATTTACTTGCAATTTAACTTCCAAATTTCCCTAATTACGAAAAGCCCATCAACAATATAAATAACGCATTCGAAACAAATGGTTTAATGGTTTTCAGTCATTTAAATTTCACAAACACAATGCAAAGCTCTGCGCAATATGACCACGTCGTCGTGGCGTAGCTAAATCGCTCTGACACTCGTCGACTAATTGGACGCCATTTTCACGGAAAACCGCAGCCTATTCAAAAACTTTGCTCCTTAATTTGAACGGAAACCGTTGCAAACTAAACCGTTACGAAATCATTGATGCCATACTATTTAGTGCTTACCTCGAAGCCATTGCGGATGGAGAGGTTGTCGGGACCTGGTAGTTCGCCAAATAGGGTATTAATATGGAGGCAGTACTTTGGAGAACGTTTACGAAACCAAATTGTTGGGAGTTAAGCTTAAATGCTCATTTGAATCGATGAGTTCGACATTTGTGCTTCATTAAATGGTATTTGTATTTGGCAGCAGGCATTGCGCACACATGGGTCAGGTGCAGGGACCCCGATTGGTAGCCAATTATAGCTGAAATCAAAAACTAATGAAAAGCACATAAATGTATTCGAACGAATTAACAATGCTGCATTCTAACTAGACAACAACGAAAATTATTTTCAGAGCATTTTTTGGTAAATTTTTAAATATGGTGGTGTTTTATAAATGATAAATTGTTATGCTATAACAGTAAATAACAATTACTTGATTTATCAAATTTTTCGTAAATACTTTTAAGGTTTTTTCTCGATAGGTACAAATCTAGCCTGAAGTCAATGGAAAAAGAACTTTGTTCGCAATGATGGACCTCGAATTGAAATGAAGTACAGCGACGTCTTCGGTATTCTCATTTAGGGGCCAGGCAAGTTGGCACTCCCTGAACAGGTCAATAAAAACGAAATTAAGATCATACCAATCGAGTAAAGTGGTAGTATGGTAACAAGATGCGAAGCTGTCCACAAAACAATATTTTTTTGTGCCGAAATATGCTCCAATTTCTTCCCGAGAAGCCTGCGTCATGTGTTTTTTTCAACGACCTACTCGGCGGCCACTCTGGGATAGCGGATTTATGAATATAATCCAACAGTGAAAAGGGTGACTCCATGCAAGAGATATTTTACAGCTCTTTGGAAGCAACACCAACCCGCCTCCATCCGTGGAAGATAAAGAATACATTTGCGGGACACTTTGTGGGGTCACCGGAGGATGAAGTACCGGCTACATCCTAACTGTTGGAATCTTCTCCAAAACCTCTAAAGAAACAAATGGAAGAAAGAATGCGGATGTGAGCATAAGTTACTTGACAATAGTATGCAGGATCATATCTAATTTGTCCAACCGCTGCGGAGGAGCAGAGAGGAAGAATAGGAGTAAAGCGGTTAGTCGATATTCTGTTCCAATATTAACCGGAAGTCATTAGGTTACAAATAATACGCTGGAAAGCTACCGGTTTCATGGAGAAAAATGACTATACCATATATTATGGTAGCCATCCAATAAATCAAGTGCTCGAAGTAGGTTTCTTAGGCAGCCAGGAAATGAAAGCTAATCTCATCGACTTCGGAAACATAAGCAAATGTCCAATTAAATGTACGCCTGTAATGTGTCATCATCATCAAAGGTGCAACAACCGGTATCCGGTCTAGGCCTGCCTTAATAAAGAACTCCAGGCACCCCGGTTTTGTACCGAGGTCCACCAATTCGATATTTCTAAAAGCTGTCTAGCGTTCTGACCAACGCCATCGCTTCATCTCAGCCCGAGTTTGCCTCCTTCTACTTTTTCTACCATAGATATTGACGTTATAAACTTTCCGGGCTGGATCACCCTCATCCCTGCGGATTAAGTGACCCGCCCACCATCGTCCATCCTCATGTGGGGCACCAGAAATTGTTCGGAGGATTCTTCTCTCGAACGCGACCAAGAGTTCGCATTTTTTTTGCAAAGAATCCAAATCTCCGTGGAATACATAATGACTGGCAAGATCATTGTCTTGTACAGTAAGAGCTTCGACCCTATGATGAGACGTTTCGAGCGAAACAGTTTTTGTAAGCTGAGATATGCTCTGTTGGCAGCCAACAATCGTGCGCGGATTTCACCGTCATAGGTGTTATCGGTTTTGATTTTTGACCTTAGATAGGAGAAATTTTCAGTGGCCCTAAAGTTGTAGTCTTCATTTTTTTCGTTCGACCAGTGTGATTCGACGGTATTCGTTCTTTCATTTTTGGCGCTGACGTTGCCACCATGTACTTCGTCTTGTCTTCATTAATGTGCAGTCCAAGATCGACTCTCGCTCGATATTGATGAAGGTAAACTGTACATCTCGGGTTGTTCTTCCTATACTGTCAATATCGTCAGCGTAGGTCACTAGTTGAGTGGATTCGAAGAGGATGGTGGCTCTCGTATTAACATCGGCATCACAAATCACTTGCTCCAGGGCCAGGTTAAAGAAGATGCATAATAGAGCATCCCCTTGTCTTAGACCGTTGTTGATGTTGAATGGTCTCGAGAGTACTCTTGCTCCTTTTATCTACCTAGCCGGTCTTACCAATTTCGTCGGGATACCGAATTCTCTCATGGCCGTGTACAGTTTTACCCTGGCTATGCTATCATAGGTGGCTTTAAAGTCGATGAACGGATGGTGCAACTGGTGTCCATATTCCAACAGTTTTTCCATTGTTGGTGGAGGAAGAAAATCTGACCTGTTGCTGATTTGCCTAAAATGAAGCCTCTTTAGTCTGGGCCAATGATGTTCTGGGCGTATAGGGCTATCCGGCCTAGCAAGATAGCGGAGAATAACTTATAGGTAGTACTCAGCAACGTGATGCCTCTATAATTGCTGCACTGCGTGATATCCCTCTTTTTATGTATCAGACAGATAATGCCTCTTTGCCAGTCGTCAGGCATTGATTCGTTGTCCCACACTTTAGTTGTAATGATAATGATAAATTAAATTTGAACAATGAGGCGACTTTTTTTCATGTGCTGGTGATTTTTATTCTTGTTCGCATGGATTTTGATGATATTTCGGGAACAAATTCCTTCAGCAGTGCTATACAGTGATTCAAACGCACAATCGGACAAAATGTGATCCATGCTTTGAACATGTTTTTCTGTACTAATTTATCACGTTTTTTTTTCAAAATTTATATGTATGTATCCTTTAGGTAATGAACAGACCTTTCAAGGGAAGTATACAACATAAAATATTTTTATTAAACGTCTCCATATAAAATGTACCAACAACAAAACTTATGACAAAATTTAAGTCAAACAAATAATCGGACAAATGCTTCAAAAACGTTTTTTCAAAAATTGAAAAATTTCCTTTTTCTTTTATCATTTCTTCTGAGCGTTGTTCTGAGCATGTTCGAGTTAGTGATGTGAGGGATGCTATACTGTTCGAATTCCTGCGACGTAAAACGCAATTTTCGAGGAGAATAAAATAAGCGCACTCAACGCATTCGCTATCCCTTCTCTGGCTTATACATTCGAGATATTGACGTGGACGAAAACCAATCTGAAAAACGTCGAACGGCGAATACAGAATATTATGTCCAAATTCCGATGCACGATCTCAACTCTGCCATAGAGTGGATGAACCTACCTCATGACGTGGCGACACAACATCATCGCCAATTCGCCTCACTACACGCTTAATTTTACAGCAAAGAGCTGACGAATCCCTTAGATACAGCCGTTTGTAAGGCAGATTGTGGGCTGACTCCACTTAATTTGAATATTCGATTTTTCAATCCTCTGAGTGGGATCAAGTCGAGAAGCCGAAGAAAATGCACGGTTAACACGTGAATTGCCTTTGCACATTATAAAAAACTCATAATGGAACAACGAGTGGACAACGACCAGGGCAGAATGAATGTCTTGGCGTTGAAGATATTGCATCATCACATTTCTGGCTGCACTGTTATGGCACCTGTGCAGTACACAGACGGGCTTAATACTGTATTAAACGGGCATAATGCTGTAAGTTGATTCATCAAAATCTTGCATACAAGCATGGCCTGATCACGGGAATATGTCCGGTTTCTTCTACATACAGCATATATTGGGACCGGTAAGTTCTGAATGATCGCCATACATCATACAACGAGCCTGACGTACTGGTAATTGACAAGACGAGTCACTCCGTGTAAATTATTGATGTCCCCCATAATAGTAACATCGAGCAGAAATACGGGGAGAAGAAGGTGAATTATGGACCACTGGTTCGAGAAATCAAAGAAGTTCAACATCTCGAGAAAATGGTTGTGCTTCCCAGAATATTGTTAGCTACAGGTATTGTACCGAAATGATTCACGACTTCCATTAATGTTCTGAGACTCTCACATAGTCTGGTATAAACCATGAAGAAACACCATTCTGCATACGCGTTCGATGTTTCGGATTCGGATTCTCCCATTAACCTAAGACTGACCACCACCGCGACAGCCCTTCTATCCTTCAAGTAGGTAGAATAATCCGAGCCTAAATGTTTGGTATTTAGTGATAATATTAGGTAAAATCCTGCATCTGCCGAGATTGTGATAACTTGAAATGATAATACTGTTGAAAGAAGTTGCACTGCATACCAGAAGAACTGTTGTGCCCTTTTATCATGCCTATAACCAACAGGAATTTTAGTCGATTCCCTACTTACAACTTTTTGAATATAGAACCTGGTGTAAAGTGCGGGCCTCAACTTCCTTTGCGCAAGTGCCGGACACTGTGCCTGTACATTCATGGGGGGCTCGTCATTTTCCGCAATCTCTCCGGATAGTGACCGCAGATATCCGTAGCTTCCCCAGGTGCTGTCAGGAATGTATCAGTGTACCAGATTATCAGTTGTTAGTTTGAACCTTAGGTCACTATCATGCTCTTGTTACTCCAACTTATTTCATAATTCTTGTCGCAATGAAATGAATACGCCACCTAGAAAGAATGTCAATCTTCCTTCGATTTAGATGACTCTACGTCTCACTGATATTCCCGGACATTCTGAAGATCGCCCTCCTTGAACTGAAATGAAGACACATGACTTTTTTGCCAACTAGGATTCTTCACTTCTAAATTTTTAGGAGTTACCTGGCTCCCGGCAAATCATTAACAACTACTCGGATCCGCGCTTCTTCTGCTTCGTAAGGCTCAGGGGCTGTAGGAGTCATAATTTTTTATGAAAATTCATTGAGAAAGATTGTAATAATATAAATGCTTGAATAATATTGATTTTTTAATCACTTAATATAGATAAAAAACATTCACGAATTATTTGGTGCTGGTGTAATAAACATATACTGCCTTAATAAAAAAATTCCCGGAGTTTATTCAGAAAATTTGAAATGCAAGATAATTCATCAAAGTTGATAGTCCATATTATAACATAGTAATACCCATCGACTGCAACGTATTTATGTATGTCACAGCTTCATACAATCCGAGATAACAGTATAAAGATGTTTTGTATATATGCCCAGCAGAGCGCTATCCTTGATTTTTCTATTACCACGACTTGGCTGTTGAAATGCTTCTTTGTCAAAGGTAGTTTTGTCCAGCACTTTGCACACAAATTCCGCCCAATGATCACTTCAAAATGTACTTCCTAGAAAAAGTTATAATCATCAAAATATGCATAATTAGTAATTACTTTTCCCTATCGCCTAGTTTTAATAGCAGATTATTTTTGCCCCATAAACAAGAAGCTTTTAAACTTTTTGGGCTATATCCCTTGATAAAGGTTCCAATGTAACCCGGAATATCAGGTTCCTAATCAAAATTATAAACAGTTTTACGATAGGCTCCCATTTTCAATGTAAAGTATTCTACAAAGAAGATCTCAACAAACCTTTTTAATCTAAACAAAGAGCTTGCCGCGAATACTATCATACTACGAACATGTAATAATGCCTCCGATGCGGAGATTTAACTATATTGAAAACAGTTTGCGTTTATAGCCCCTACGCCTCCACGCCGCACACTTCCCCTCATCAACATATCCACATGCAAAAAATAATCAAATCCTCGATATCTGGACAAACCCCAAATAGAATCCAACTTTCAATTTGCATTCGACCAGACAAACTTCCAATAAACCTCAAAATGCAACCCCGGGAGCATTACTTCAAAGAGTAAGAGGATTGGCACCCAACCCCCGAAACTATTCTCGTTATAGTCACTTCCTTTCGTGAAGTGAAAGTTTTCCACTCTCTCCAAGTTATAAATCAGTTCAAGTGTAAAAGTTTTGACAACCGACACAAACACTCGTAAAACATAATTTTTTTATGCAGATACAAATACGACTATAGATATAGTCAAAGATAGAATAGGTAAACCGGTAAAGGAGAGCTTGTATCTTCCAATCTACATAAATATGTATACGTACATCAGGCCTTATTGAAAGTACAAGAATAAGAAAGGATTACAATAAGGGATTTTCGGTTATTCAGGATATTAAGGAAGCGAATTTACTTTTTTATTATCCGCCATTTTTACGCAATCCTCGTGCTTTCGTTCGCGACTGAAAGTTTTGTTTAACTTTTTATTATAAGTATCTGATATTGTGAGGATATTTTCCTTCTATTCTATTCGGAGGTTCGTGGAATTTATCATATTTATGATGTTTAAGATACTTGAAAAAAAGGCACCGGTAGGATATGATGATGGGATGAAATTAGTATATTAAAAGGAGGGAAGATGAAAAGCACACGTGATAGCATAGCATTCTTTTTTAAAAGGATTCATTGCCACAGTTAGATTTATGTGTCAATGATTTAATTGTGTGGTTAAACAAGATTTTCAAAAGGCATCGTCCAAATGTCGCATTCAGTATTTGAAAAGGTCCATCATATTGTGTGCTATACGCTTCAACAGACTGGGGAGGATACTGCTAATTTTTCGAAAGATTTCTTTTTTCCACAAAATTTACACGCCAGTGTTTCTAGCGATAGAGAAAAAAATAAAACAATGGAAGACATTTAATTCTTGATTTTTCTTCAGCTCCATTTTAGATATCGATTTACTACTTTGTACTTTACTTTTTTGTTACTGTCAGCGTATATATCTAAAGCGATTTTCGTGAGAGATGTTCACGGATTGATTTCCTTAATGATACCTGGAGTGAACTCATATTGTTTATGACGCTTGAGTAAAAACAAAGTTTAAAAAAAATTAAAATTTTAATTTTTAGAGTTTGCTAGTTTGCAAGTCTGAATAGATTTAGATATTAAGATTCTATTAGACAACTTTTAGCTACATTCACTTTGCTAATAATGGTCGAATTTGCAATAAACTTTTCATTATAATCCTCTGCGTTACAACCTAATTATTGCATCTATTAATTATAAACTGAATAACCAGCAAATCTCTAACAAGTAATAATATACTATTATTATATTGATTTGAACAGATATTCGAATGAACCTATTATATTTTAAAGCCTGGATATCGTCATCAACCTCAGTTTTTTATATTAGTCTAGATTTCGAAACAAAAACCACTCATACTCCGGGTTTCGCGACAAACGGGCTGAATTATTATAAACAAGTTCGTTGTCGACGAAACCTGCATATTGCGTGGATTATTCAACAAATTAATAGAAATGAAAGTGTTCAACCCGTGATTTAAAATTAAATGAAGTAAGTAAAGTAATTAAACGAAAGTTGTAACAAACAGTTCTGCTCGAATAAGTTCCAAGTTCCACTGTGAGGAACGGAAAGGAATCCCTCTCAGGCAGCTACCGAGTAAGTGGTATGTACTTAACCTATTTATTGTTAATTATATGTAGATTCTTTTTAATTAGTTATTATTTCGTCTCTTCATTTCGTTGTAAAATTTATATTTTTCCTTCATTTTGTTTTCCATAAAACTGTGCTTTAGTTTCTTTATTATCACAATTGTACAAGTGATAAGTTTACAGTAACGGAGCAAACTGAATGGCAAAAGCAAAGATCCTGGACGCAATGGAGAGTCTAATACAATATAAGTGATCGAGGGGGCAGGGTAAACTATTCGGGAAGCTGGACGCTTTTGTATATTTCTTATATTAAAATATTTGAATGGATGCATATACTATGTAAATGCATATACTATGTCAGAATATTTACTTTTGTGTAATACTAAGATTCAAATTCTTAGTGTGCAAATTATGTTTTGTATTTGCACTGAAGCGACAACTTTGACCCACTATAACATTGTTAACAATAGCGCGATTTGTACTAAACTTGGTAGGTTCGTGCTTTATATTATAGCCTATGCTATTGCAATTCATGATTCTAGGATGAACTTGAAGGGGGTTTTACACTTAATTATTGAAAATTATAGTATAATAATATACTATTATTAACTTTATTCGGACAGATATCGGTATGGGGGTATTTTTGCCTAGGCTCTGGCACTGTATAGTGGCAGCTTCTTGTTTTTTAAGCTTTTGTTTGCAAAACAAAACCTTATTAAAATCGGTTCAACGTCTGTCTATCTGTCCGTCTGTTTTTTAAATTTTTCGATTAAGTAAATTCTGAGAATAGGTTCGTGAAAGAAATAATCAATTTCCAATTTTGTTATACATAAAACCTTAAAAAGACAACGAGCGGAAATTTTCGCGAACTATGAGGGAGAGGCATGTTGGAAAGAAGAGAAAGTTTCAAATTAAATAATTGTCCTGATATGGAGCAAATTCACTTAAATATTTTGTGTTGTGACTTTTAAAATTGCAAGAGGTTTTCATTAATCATTCAAGCTTTTCGGCAACTTCTGCAGGAAGGTTTATTGGTAATGACGTCAATTAGAACTGGATCTATGTATAGCGTTCCCAAAACTTCTCCTCTGGACATCTCTTCGATTTGAAATGGAAATATTTGAGTTTTATTGTGAGTTTGTCTTCATCCTCTCTTTTCCACATGGAAGAAAGATCGGGGAAGTATACAATATTAAGGGAATTTTCCACTGTAAAGGTTTCCAGAATCGATTTTTCCTTTTATTTATATTAAAAAAGCACAGTAGACTGTAGAAATTTTAGACCGAAGTGCAAAATATTTACCAATTATTTATTTGCAATAAATAGAAAAGCACAGACTATATTGATGTACATCAATATCATCATCAACGGCGCAACAACCGGTATCCGGTCTAGGCCTGCCTTAATAAGGAACTACAGACATCCCGGTTTTGCGCCGAGGTCTACCATTTCGATATCCCTAAAAGCTGTCTGGCGTCCTGACCCACGCCATCGCTCCATCTTAGGCAGGGTCTGCCTCGTCTTGTTTTTCTACCATAGATATTGCCCTTATAGACTTTCCGGGTGGGATCATCCTCACCCATACGGATTAAGTGACCCGCCCACCGTAACCTATTGAGCCGGATTTTATCCACAACCGGACGGTCATGGTATCGCTCATAGATTTCGTCATTGTGTAGACTACGGAATCGTCCATCCTCATGTAGGGGGCCAAAAATTCTTCGTAGGATTCTTCTCTCGAACGCGGCCAAGAGTTCGCAATTTTTCTTGCTAAGAACCCAAGTTTCCCAGGAATACATTATGGCTGGCAATTTTATTGTCTTGTGCAATAAGAGCTTTGACCCTATGGTGAGACGTTTCGAGCGGAACAGTCTTTATAAGCTGAAATAGGCTCTGTTGACTGACAACAACCGTGCGCGGATTTCATCATCGTAGTTGTTATCGGTTGTGATTTTCGACCCTAGATAGAAGAAATTGTCAACGGTCTGAAAGTTGTATTCTCCTATCCTTATTCTTCTTCGTGTTTGTGTTTGACCGATATCCTTGACTTGTTAGCAACCAACGAAAGAGAAACGTTTTTTTTTTCTTATTTCAGACCTCAGAGTACCTGCTACAGTCAAACAAATTAAATCATTCCTTGGAATAAAAAAGTACAACATTTAATAAAAAAAATGCGGAAATTATTTCTGTTGTAAATTAAACTACTAGCCATAATTATTAGTCCTCTAATTCATATTCTCAAAAGAATTAAACGATAGGATATTAGATCGCACCCTATAAAATATCTAATTATCATTCAATAATTTCTGTAGGAAATCAAGGAAACAAAGATAAATCTTACAAAAAAGATTCCATTTTGTACCATTGAAAATCTATTTTTCTTAAAATTTCGTAGTGTCAAAAAAATTAAAAATAGTAAATAAATTACCCAAAATTTATTGACCATTATCCTAAAATAACATCCCCTGTAACAGATTCGCTTAAAAAATTCAACAAGATGGACAAACACGATCTAAAATATATATCAGCCTTTGAGAAACTAAAGGAGTTTATAACAAGTACTCACATTGACAACTGACGCTAGCAAGGAAGCTCTTGTTGTTGTTCTATCCCCAGTAGAACCTTCAATGAACATGAAAGACTTTATTCAACTATAGAAATAAAATTACTTTTACACTCGGTTTTTATACGGAGTAAGCTTTGATATAAAAACGGCTCATAGACCCCTTCTATGGTTAAACAATTTGAAAGAATCAAATAGTAAATTATTATTAATTAGATGAAAAATAAAACTCAAAAATTACAATCTAGATATCCAATACATTAAAGGCAAAGAAAATCGAGTCTTAGCAGAATTAATACTGACAAATACGAAATAAATGTGAACGAACAAAATAAATATTATTTTCATATAGATATTGAAAATAATCATGTTACCACTCAGGGAAGAAGATGAAAATGACTTCATAACCATTGAAGAGGGAATTGCCGATATGCTTCAATGTTGTTTCCCTGAAAAAAGAACTATTGGAATATATTGCCATTAAGCGAAATAGAACTCAACTAAAAAAATAATGCTCACTAGCAGAGCAATCGATCTACAAGACGAGAAGCAGTGTTAAAAATAATAAAACAAATACACGAAAAAGGTAATCATCGTGACATACTTAAAAACTTTAAGAAATTGAAAACCATTATCGTAAACATAATATATTAAAATTTGTCACTATACATTAACACATACATACATTAATAATTGTTAAATCTGTAACTTAACTAAATATTGCAGAAATTCTGATATCAACTACTAAATCGTTTACATGGAGATATTTATCTTTGGCAAAAAACTATTCTTCACTAGCATTGATAACGCAAGACTTAGCAAATCACTAAAAGTTATTGCCGAAAACGAATTCAAAGTAATCATCATTAAGGACTACCTTCGAAATGAAAACGTCAGAATTTATTTCACATCCCCAAATTCAAATGTTGGAAATTCAGGCAAGAATTCTTGTCATAAAATACTCATGTAACAAACTCAAGTTTTAATACTCACTGATTCTTAAATAAATCTTGTTGAAAATACTTTCAGTGTCATGGAATATTATAATAGGAGTAGTAATACAAAGTCTACACAACAAAAATAAAATATTCGAATATATGAAAACCAGAAATGGATCCATTTAGCCATTGTCCTAACAAAAATAAAGAGGAACTACAATATACATCTCATAATAAAATTGTCATTAACCATTCCACTAGCCAAAGGGATACGGAAAACCCTAATACTACAAAGAACAGATCACTCAAAACAATAATAATAAAATGATATTAATTAAAAACAATAAATAGAAAAACAAAATTCATCCTGACTGGATTAAATGTATAAAATGGTAAATGAAACAACCGAAAGATCTTCTAGAAATATTTAAATAATTGGCGGATCAACAATAATCACAAATTGAACAAACTTGAATTACGAAAAAATTTAAACTTAAAATTACTCGTAGTGACATCAACACCTTAAAGGAAAACAATTGTTTGCTGACCA
This sequence comes from Hermetia illucens, assembly GCF_905115235.1. NCBI lineage: Eukaryota > Metazoa > Arthropoda > Insecta > Diptera > Stratiomyidae > Hermetia > Hermetia illucens. The sequence goes on along the minus strand of NC_051853.1, from coordinate 58,831,429 downwards.
AATAATAAATATCTATCTAAATCTCATAATCAAAAGGAGGCATTAGAATAACGACTTATCGAAAGTATATTGTATGAACACATTTTTCATACCCCGTCTTCTGCAAAGCTAATAGCACTTGGACTTGAAAAATCAACTTTTTGCCGTTTGATATAATCATTTTCAGAACACAAAAAACCACATTTTCCCAAAAACAAAACAAGACAAAAATGATCTTGGAAATCATTAACAGCGAATTATTCACACAACAATAAACATTATATTTCTTGCAATCCAAATGAATCCTAACTAATAAAATGCGGAAAATGATAATAATAGTAATAGCATCAATTACCTCTTGTTAAGTCGGAATTAACAATGGAGGAGATAGAATCTAAATCGGGAATAATAAATATTTATCAAAAGACCCTGTAAAATTGACAACAAATTATAAACGTACATATCACAAAATTGATCTAACTCAATATAAGCAAATACTTGATCAAATTTCAAAGGATATTCATTTAACTCCGTTTACCATCGAAACTATCGAAACAAATAAAGGAAAATTAAAACTCCTGCATTATAATCCAAACATCAAAACCACTCAAAATAGACAAACAACTACCGAAAGCCCCCAAATTACAAATTCAGTAACAGAAAAAAAATATATACCAAATGAAGAGGGATTCAAAATTCCAAATCGTCCTAAACGAGGATTAACAAACTCTATTGACAAAATATATAATTAGCTATTATGAATAATGGATAATGATGGCCATGACTAAATATCAAAAGACAGACATGATTGATACTAATAATCACGCAATCCTTTAGTCAACAGTTTCCAAATAATCTAAATAAAACAAACTCGAAGAAATAATAGATAACGTAAATTCAGTCAGAACTGAAGAAATATCTAGATAATTCTAACCTATAATGGAATTGACGAACTCAGAGAAATATAAGCTAAGGTCTTGGGCAAAAAAGAAATCCTTATATTTATTGTCAACATTCCAATATTTACATCACCATTATTATCATACTATGTTTGACAAGTACCTAGTAAAAACTTTAAAACCCTAAATCTTAATATAAAACACACTGTACTAATCAATATTACCAATATTTTAAACACGTTAAGACTTAAAAAATTAATTAGTATACCAAAAATATTAACTGTATAACTAAAATAACTAATAAAACTCAAACAAATAGAGAAAGGATTATTACTTGTAACAATTGTTAAAGCCAAATTAGAATAAAACTGTAATAATTCAATCAACAGTCAAACATATACAAATACAGCAAAAATATACCAACAAATATTAATCCTTGAACCAATCAAAACTGAAAAACATTAAAAATGTCGAAAAGAATTAATATTATATATTGTATCTTGTAATATTATATATTGTATCACTTTGAAAATCGTAAATCAATTAATCTTAAAATCAAAAGGGATATGAATTAAAACATATTGTCGACGACAGCAATGAACTCAGGAGGGAGAAGTTAAGTTATAAACCATTACCATACAATTTACTGTATACATTAAATAGATTAAATATATTTCAAAATCAAATCATATTATGACTCATTTCATTCTTTCTCATGTCTTTCAAAGAAATATAATAGCTTCGTAAATATCCTCGGATAAAGTAAACATCCTAACTTCAAATAAAGTAGTCGTTAGTCTTTGTTCGTCAAATTGCATAGCTAATCAAAGTATCATAGATCACTTTCCATGCAGGTTCACATTCAAGTCGAATTTATAATCATAGTTGAATCATATCAGTTAGAGTCTTCAGCCCGAATTTACAATTAAAGTTCATCATTCATCATGTGAATCAATAACGAATAGAGTCAGTGAGTTTCAGATGTGAGTAGCACTAGTAGCAGTCATTAGTTTTGTATTAGTAATAACATTCGATTAGTCAAGATATTTTTTAACCGAATAAACCTTTTTACATCTTGGAAAACAAACTCTCGGGAGAAGAAAGCAAAACCAATTTTTAAGGCTTTGTGTGAAAAAAAAGCCAAACTAAAATCGATTCAATGTCTGTCTGTCTGTCCGTCTGTTACACAAGATTTACTCTAAGAACAGAGTCGGTCATATATGCGCTGATGTCAAACTGTTCGCTTTGACCGAATGGCTTGCAAGACGCGAATCGATCTGACCACAGTAAGGGTTGCATCACAACTCGATCTCATGAAAGAATTACCAATTACTATACACTCATTACCAATTAGAAATATACATATCCTACACGACAACTAATTTCATTCCATTATCGAATGTTGAAACAAGTTTGATATATGCGAATTGGCTTAGTGTGTAAGAAGCGTCCAGAGGTTAACCACTTTTAACGAGTTGTGGGATTATATATTATAAAATGAATTCATAGAAAAACATGAGTTACTATCAAATATGATTTGAACTTTACTACTATTAGCCAAGTAATAGTCTCTGAAACATCGGTAAATATCAGCACCAAATAGCCAATATTCTGAAATACACTACCAGAGTCTTATATAAGGGGAACGTAGGTTTGCTACCTGCAAACTATTTTAAAATTTGTTTAAAGCATTTTCAGCTGGAAGCCATTTATTAAATGTATTACATAATTACCAGTAACGAGCAATCCCTGTTCCCAAACCGTACAAATAATAAAGAAAAAGGAGGAAAATTAAATATTAAATTAAAATTATTCTATTAATTACCAATTTCATACCCACGAAGCCTGAAATTACCAAATACTCATACCACTTAAAAAGGCTTAGCTTGGTTAGATAAAATAGATTTTGTGAGATCAAAATGGTTAAACATTAAACGGGCAAGATGAGAATTCAGAGATAATTGGTGTTTACCTTTTTTTGCTTGTTTTAGTTTTTATTAAGTTTTTATGTGAAACAAAACAAAATGGATAGTTTGAAGTAAATTCAAGCATTATTAACAAAATTACAAAGGGCGAAAATTTCGCATTTCACATGAATTTATTACACTCTAAACCGTTTATGACATCATCCTCATGTAAAGTGGGCTCAACTGATCAGTAGGAAACATTTGAATATCCTATTTTTACCATTTTTAGTTTTTTTTAGTTATTTGTATATTAACATCAATTTGTGGAGGCAGACACGCATATATGTAAATGCTGATAGAGTTGCAGGTGGCACCCAAAACATATGCGTAACATATCGTTCAATAAGTCCCGGGATTACTTAGAAATGGCGCTAATAATGCCATTTATTTACCAAGGTTCAGAAGTACCAACCTTCAGATAAGATGTGTCAAAATTTGATGTAATTCGAAACATAACCAAGAAAGCTATAGTGGTTAAACTGACGCTACCTTTGCAATCGTGAAAAAATGGACCAAAACGAGTTTCGTGTGTTGATAAAACATTGTTTTCAATGGGGAAAAAACACTGTTCAAGCTCAGCAATGGCTTGAAAAACGTTATCCAGACTCTACTCCGTCGAAAACAACCATTTGTCGGTTGTTTTCGACGTGAAACGCGGTCGTGCTGATACAAATGATGCGGAACGTTCGGGTCGGCCAAATGAGGGAGTAACTCCCGAAAATACCAAGCAAGTATTGAAAGTCGTGATGGGTGACCGCAAAATGAAAGTGCGCGAGATAGCTAAGATGGTGAACATATCAACTGGTAGTGCATTTACTATTTTGCACCAAAAAATGGCTATGAAAAAGGTTTTTTCCAAATGGCTGCCGCGTTTGCTCACAATAGAACAAAAGCAACAACGTATCAACGATTCGGAGAGCTGTTTGGCACTGTTTACTCCTCCAATAAATAGAATTTTTTGCATCGATATGTGACAGTGGACGAAACATGGATTCACCATTTCACTCCGGAGTCAAGTCGGCAGTCAACTAAATGGCGTACGACCGGTAAAAGCCGCCCGAAGCGTCCAAAAACACAACAGTCGGCCGGCAAAGTGATGGCGTCCGTATTCTGGAATGCGAATGGTATAATTTTCATTGACTACCTCGAAAAAGGAAAAACCATCAGTAGCGACTACTACATGGTGTTATTGGATCGTTTGAAGGCCGAAATAGCGAAAAAACGCCCACACATGAAGAAGAAGAAAGTCATCTTTCATCAAGACAACGCACCGTGCCACAAGTCAATCACAACGATGACCAAATTCAACGAATTAGGCTTCCAACTGCTTCCTCATCCTCCGTACTCGCCGGATCTGGCCCCCAGCGACTGCTGGCTCTTTGCGGATCTCAAAAAGATGCTCCAGGGAAAAAGATTTGGCTCAAATGAGGAGGTGATCGCTGCTACTGGGGCTCATTTTGAGTCAAAAGACAAATTGTTCTACAAACATAGCATTGAAAAGTTAGAGAAGCGTTGGAATGATTGTATAACCCTTGAAGGAGATTATGTTGATGAATAATAAAGAATTTTGCCGATAAAGTTGCCGAGGAGTTTTGAAGTTTTAGATATATATGAATGTAAAACCTGCATTAGAAGTCTCTCACATGATGAACACAAAACCTTTATATCGTATGCATTAAGCTTCCGGTATTCCAGCTTGTTTTTAAGGTTTTGTTCGTCCCTTCCTCGTATATGCAAAACGGGGGTGTTCATTTTTTTCACTCAATGTAATCATATGGGATATCAAATGAAAAGCCCCGATTAACACTTTCCGAAACTAGTCTTGGCTTTGACATTTATTGGAAAGGCGGGGAGCGGATGAATCGAAAGTGATGATTTCTTTATCGGACCCATTCTCAAAAACTAACCAACCCAAAAATCTGAAAAAAAAAAATCATGAAGGTGTCTCTAATTACTAACATTAATTTCCTAATGCAAGCGCTTGTTTAATAGTAAAGGCACTTTGGTTCATCAAGAGCATTTATACAAATTAAAAACCGAAAAACGCCCAGGGAATTGGTACATAATTTTCATTGAACTCATTGGACTCAGACACTCAGTTTTTGCCTCGCCGGTTGAACGATAGGTATCACCAATTGTTTTGGAAAATCTCACCAGGGTTCTGGCCCGGTTCCGGTGTTGATTAACTTAGAAAATTATGCACATAAATCACAATAGGCAGCTGCAAGAGAACTGCGATTTGCCAGCTATGAATCCTGTTGGCAGAATTACTTGAAGTCATGTTGTTAAGAATTTAAATGATTGAAATCGACTACATGTGCGCAAGTTCTTCAGTCAAAAGACCCCCCATTGTTACTAGCAGCTTTCCCGACCAGTTCTTCGTATCGACTAGGAAACCCTGAAAGAAGTATTATGAACTCGTTTTGAAAATGAACAATTGGCTACCCATAACATTAGTGCAGCCTGCTGCGCAGACAAAAATTACGCGAAAGAATTCAGAAATCGTAAATTGGTTAAATTTTTCTCTTCCCAAATCGAAAATTAATGAAATCTTATGACAGGGATTGGGGCCAATCACTCTGAAATGGTAAATAGTCAATTAGACAGAGGGATGCCACGCCAGCGAACGTATGTTCCTTAAATTTACTAAATAAATAAATAATATATAATAAATACCATTACTTGAAATCATCAGGGGTACAACGTATGAGCCTCCAACCTTCTTTATTTTAGCAGGTTCAAAAAATACAGCCACATTAGAACGACCCTTTACTTTGTTGTTTTTTTCTTAACCAGATCTCGCCCCTGCCTATTAACTTACTCCCTTCAACTACTAACTTACTCTCCGATTTGTTGTGCCTACCTTTTTCCTCAGTCCAAGGTTTATTACAACCTTACTCCCAACATCTAGCAGGAGTATTATACCTATAAATCTCGACGTAATTTTATACTTAAATTAAAGAGAACTTATGATTTTTTTTGCATTTTATTGTCATCTGAGATAACAAATTAATTACTACTGTCCCGAAATCATTTCTTCTAAAAGGCTTTGTGGAAAACAAAACCTAACTAAAATTGTTTCATTATTTATCTGTCGGTCCGACTGTTATTTTTTTCGAAGGGGTGGAAATCTGAACCACCATCAAGTATTACACCACGGGGTGGAGTTAGCGGACTCTAGCTTGGTATCCTGTCATCTATAAGTAACGCCTTTTGAAAATCAATGCCCCTCTCTTTAATGCCGCTCTCTTGCAGGAAATATAACCCTTGAATGATCTTCTACAATAGGATAAGGCACGTGATCTGTGGATATGAATGGCTTCTGAGTGATCCCACCACGTTCCGTTAGGTTCTTTCTGCGGGTTTGCGTTCGCTTCGGACCATAGTTGCTCATAATATTTACTTTTGTTTCTGTGGAAGACCAGCGGTCCGCCTGGCTTGGTATCTAGTTAATCAATGGCTGACTGGTTCACTACACTGTCAGCAATTAGAAAGATGTCACTTATATTATTGACTTCCTGGCGGAACTATAAAGCTTTGCTGCAACAAGAACATCATGCTGGACACTTTAATATTATTAATAAAGTTATGACCATTATAGGCTGAATCTGCTTATTTTGCGTAAATTTGCTGTAACCGTTTTATTTGCTTAGTACATATACACTATATGGAATCATCCGGTGCCCAAATATTTTTACATAAAAGGCCTCCGGAGCGTCGATCTTTTCATTTCCCAATTGTTGATATGTTGTTAGCTGCGATTAGCTGCGATGTTGAGGATGAAAAATTGAAATACGGACACCAGACGTTGGAGTAAGTATCTATTTTATAACAGTATGTATTGTATTTTAGCGGATCCAGGATTATTGCGCTATATGTATTACCAAAAGAAAACCGTAGGAATCTGTTTCTGGTGGCTAAATTTACCCACTTAGAAGGCTAAAGAAACGTAGTTATGACACAATTTCTTGTTCTGGGTGTATCTTCCCAATAACCTATTGCCAGCCATCGCCACCAAAATCCCACTATTTTTAAGGTTTTGTGTGAAACAAAACCTTATTAGAATGGACTCAATGTCTGTCTATCTGTCACACCCGATTGATTCGGCAACGGCAAACCTACCTGCTTCGCACAAAATAGACTACTAGAAAGTCATGGTCTCCACCGTACTTGACCTCAAGCTCGGTTCTAACAAATGGTACGGTGGGTAGCTTCGACCTGATACGGCATCGCCACCAGGTAGGTGCGGGGAGTGCATAAACTTTGATGCCTTGGAAATTATGTACTTAGGATCAAATCACGATACCTGGAAATCGGGTGTAAAAGAAGGAAAGAAAGAAAAAATTTAAGGTCCGGCACGCATAACCGATGGGAGTCGTTTGACTTGGTGACTGAGTAGGGCTATCAAAATGGACTGCGTTTTATGATGTAGTTGCAACTGTCGCAGAAAATTCTCTTTTGTTTTATTAATTTTAACAACGGAGATCCACCATGCAAAATTCGTTTGGAATGCCGGCGTGACTCATTGAGACAGGATATTACTGGACTGACACAAATAACACTGACAAGGTCAGTAGACGGATAAAAGATAAAGAGGGTTTACTAAAAGTATGTCAAGCCAACTTGCCATATCATCATCTCGAATATGAATATTGAGGATGTTTAACGGACGATAGTCAGCTTGAAGGGAGGAAACCTTAAATTTTTGATAAAGGAGTCTACCGGTATACACCTTCGGTTGACATAAGTTGAGTATAAACCAGGTCTTATTCGGGCTTAGGAACTTCATTCGTAAATCATCTCCCAAAAAAGGACATTGAATAGAACGCCGCGGACATTCTTGCCAAATCACTGCAAATCCATAACATCCAATATAACGGGAGGGATCAGTTCGTACCTACAGACTCGATAGTTGTAAGACATTATTTTCTTATTTTCTGCATCACGTTGAACCGAAGTCAGTAAAGCATGTTGGTGCGCCCATCTGAAAGGAGCAACACTTTAGAACCCGTATATGGTTTTGCATATGCAAAAGTGACCAGGGGCTGCATGACTGACATAGGATTGATGACTTTTACATTTAAATATGCCCGGGATGGGCCTTCACAAATACCTAGAAATTCTCCAAGGAATCTCTGCTCGAGGCAAAACACCTACTGCTAAGTTCTCTGCGGCTGTTTCTAAGGCAAATTGTGGGCTGACTTCACTTAACTTGAAGAGTCGAGCTTCCAAACTCCTGATCTAAGTGAATTCGGAGCAGGAGCAGGTCGATGTGTGGAAATCGAAGGTAATATAATCTCTGGTAGCTGTTTGTCAATCTGCATTTGTCGAAACATGATTGTCTGCTGGGGATTTCTTTGCTGAAAGGAAGGGACTTCTTCGCACGATCCAATACAGCGTGGGCGTTACCCGTACTTAATAGCTTAATAGCTTATTATGAAGGAGAGAGAACGGAGAACGAGAACGAGAGGAGAACGACCAGTGTAAAATATGAAGTTCGGGAATAAAGACGTTGGACCATGTCATTATTGGCTGGCATTACTGGATAGGCATGTAGGCCCGTAACGTGAATCGTTACGAGCTTGTATAAAATCATGTGCTAATCAACGGTTTACCGGTAAGAACCGCTGGCAGTACTCCATCGTTCTGCCTACAGCATGTCTTGGAACTGAAGATATGTGGGCTATCAAATGAAAAGTGCTGATTGAAGCTTTTTGGAATAATATCACAAAGATCACCTTTCATCACCTTAACCGTACATATGATGTTATATCAACAACATTAAATATTAACGTTCAGTAGCCCATAGTACCAAATACTACTTATTTACTACGTATTACTAGAATAATTTGGAATGTATTTATTACATTTAAAACGACAGCACCAAATTAGTATCATTGAAGAAGAAATGAACCCTTCATGCAAGACGAGGACAAAAACCAAAAGATCCCATAGGGATATAAGATAACAGATAGTACAATATTTTCACACGCAAAGAACATGGAATCGTGATTTTTGTGAAAAAGCATTACTTTACTAAGATATTATCATTGCTAAGCATAATTAAAGTTTGCCTCAAAATCACCTTTGGCGGATGGAACAAATTCGCAACTGGAAATCGATATCAGCACTTGATAGTCGCCGCGGCCGCTTGTGTTAGGAAATATTACATAGACCAACAACATACAGCAACTGACATTTATTTTAATCGGTAACAATACAATCTACAACTAATAGCCGAATGCACCCGAAATCATTTTCTAGCCCAAAGCCAGCCCGAAACTAGTCCAAAAGCCCGAAATCAACCTAAAGCCAGCCCAAGGCCAGCCCGAAAACAGCCCAAAAGCTAGCCTGAAGTCAGCCCAAAACCAGCCCGAAGCCAACCCGAAAACAGTCCAAAGGCCAGCCCAAAACTGGACCGAAATCTACTTAAAGCAAATTCAAAGCCAATCCGAAACTGGTGCAAAAGTCAGCCAGATGCCAGCCCAAAGTCAGCCCATAGCCAACCTAAAGTAAGCCCAAAGGCATCCTAAGACTCGGCGCCAACGTTTACAACTGCCCTCACAACCTATGCTATGAAAAGTGCTAAAGTTATAGATGATCCTCGGCAATGGGATGATGCTAAGTAATGGAATGATACTTGGTAGTGGGATGATGCTTGGGGATGGGATGATACTAGGTAATGGGATCAGGGCTTTTTGTCTCTCTATTCATCTGAATGACCCATACGTATATTGAATACCCATTGTTCAGTGTACAAATATATTTATCTGAATTAGGCCCTACTCCAAAGCTTCATTTACATATTGATATAAACAGATACATATGTTTATCTCAAGTAATTGATGTTGATCTATAAAGGATTAAAAAACTAAAACGAAATTTCTTCCGTTGTGTGTGTCGTTTTCCCGGCTTATTTTTTAATCCACAAGATATGAGAGGGGAAAAAAGAATTAACAGTGATTTAGGAAACCTCAACAGTTAGCTTTTTAGATTAATTAGGTTATAAAATTAACTAGCAAATAAGGTCTGGATTTAGGTATTTAAGGACAACCTCGACCATAAGTAGTTCAGACAAATACCGAAATACCGATATATGAGGAATACAAAATTTACTATTCGGCATTAAAAAATAAAATTTGTCTTTTTTTTCATTGTAAAATGAAATATTTCCCTAGTTTTGACGGATTGATATGTTATGATGACGACATACACATTTTAAAAGCACGAAATTCACACAAAATATAAAAGTTTCTTCTTCTGAAACTTTGTTAATAATAGTTGAATTTTCTTCAAACTTCGCAAAGTTATGCCTTATGTTATTCCTTTTGCTTGTACTTCTAGCATGAACTTAAGGGGGTTGCCGGCTAGATTTTTAAAATACACTAATATACTATTATTAACTTTTTTTGTGCAGGTACCGAAATGGGATGTATTTTGAGGCCTATATTTCTTTTAGATACACCACTGTTTTTTTTTCAGATTTTTCGGTTGGATTGTTTCTGAGAACTAGACCTGTTACACTTTTTGTGGGTCATATTTTGAACCCTCACTCCCCTATGTTTCACCCATATCAAATATGGGACCAGTTTCGGAAAGTATTGATTGAACCCTTTCATTTGATACCTCACATGGCAACATTTCTTGAAGAATAATTTACACCCTCCAGTCCATGTGATTTGAACTGCGACCTTCCGTATGACAGCCTTGTGCTCTAACTACATATCCGGACATAATATACTATCAGTAAGCTTATTTGAGCAACTATCGGAATGGACATATTTTGAGGCCTAGACTTCGTAAAGTGTGCGAGTTTTGGTTCCTTACTGGCGCACCTTCCAATTTATTAGTTGTAAATACCAGTTTCGGAAAGTACTCACCGGGGCCATTCATTTAACTATATACGGTAATTTTACATCCCCCTTTGCATGTAACTACATGTAAATTTATCATTCACTGTATGCGTGGGATTTCACAATTCCCACATGTCCACCAAATTTCGTTCGAATCGGTTTAGCCGTTTTGGAGAAAAGTGCGTGTGACAGACAGACAGTGAATCGATTTTAATAAGGTATTGTTTTATACAAAAATTAGTTGTTCGAAATAGATATTTACTAGGGCGAGTAAACTTTCAAAGAGCAAGAAAGACATCAATCAGTTACTCAGTTTCCAAGAGCCCCTTCAGGTTATCAAGTTGTTTCTTGAAGAATAACCCCGGAAGTATGTAAATCTGTAGTAGACTATTTAGCAGCTAAATTGCAGAATTTCTTCGATGACGGTAAAAAAACTCTACTCATATATGCAGTTTTAAAACACTTTACTGCCTTCAATAAATATTATAGGAAAATATACATATCTACCCATTTTACCATTGCTTCTTTTCATTTACAATAAGTACTTGAATCAGCATTTTCCGTTTCATTTCCTTTTCATATCAAACGTACGCATAAATGGCAATCTGTCTAATTAGCCCACTCAACTACAAAGTTTGAAATAGGCAAAGTGCCAAAAACTTTTCGACTTCTAATGAACTAAGCACCAGGAGTTATTAGTATCGACAAAATAACTCCTCTACAAGGAACCAACTTGTCGTTCTACATATACCAAGTATATGTTATCGTATATGATATACTTTCATGCACATATATATGTTATATATTAATCATCCATCATTCATGAAGATTTTTGGACATGAAACATACGCGCCCACATTTGTATATCTTCCCAGCGTAAGCCTAAATACATATTTTCTATTAGATGAATTCTCTATTTCTCATTTAATGATTTTTTGATCCACTTGATGGGAAAAGGTCTAATCAATGTCTAGGATAACGACAGAAACAACTGCAAGTGTTTACATTCGCCTCCAGATCAAATGCATATTCCAGGAAATATCCAGTTAGATAGAGTACAGTACAGGGCAATCGTTTGCAAGCGGTAGCTGCCTCTGGAAAAGTCAAGGGATATTAACGTCCCATGCAGACACAATCATTGGTCATGTTATCTTCAAATCAAGAAAATTGATTAATGATTCTCTAATAACACTGTCAGAATTGCGCAGACCTGCAACCAGAACCTAGCAAAAGTCTTTCTTTGAATAAAATGGGGAAGTGTTTGAGAGACTTAGATCTAATTCCTCCAAAATTCCGCAATGATCGTCGAGTGCAACGCCCTTGAAATATGAAGAACAGAACAGTGGAGAAAAAGTGCAAGCTTCCCGGAAAATTGTGGAAGGAGTTGAAGTACGTTGATGAATGAACACAGCAAAAACCCTGAAATATATGGTACATACATGATAATTGACGACATGCTGTACTAAAACACTTGATCGATTGAAGGTCCTACATGAGTGCAGGTATTCTCTCTCCCCAGCGATTTTATGAGCATCATCCCTCGTCTTGCATGGTGGTAAAACGTGAACAGCGACCGGGAATACTTTTTACATCTCAGTGCATGCCTTTCGATGACCAATATCGAACCGGTCAGGGAAATAATGCAGCCAGGTAATTTCCAACTGCGTACCCTTAGGATCTTCTACGATGAAAGATCCACAAGACCGAGTACCTGTGTCCTGATGTCAAGACGGTTAGAGGCAACCATGCGGAGGCAGTTCTGTTCCCAGGACTTAGTTACGATCATCGTACAATATCAGATAAATGGCGAGAAGAAAAACATCATAGTGGCCTCCGCTTATGTACCCTATAATTCTTTATATTCTCCACCGACGCAAGAGCTTACGGATCTGGTGGCGTATGCAGAATCAACTGCTCTCGAACTTTTAATAGGTTGCGATGCGAATGCTCAAGATATTTGCCGCTAGCTATTTGGTTTCACCACTTCAGCTGGTCTTATGACTCCAACCGTAGGGTGCGCCCCTACGTTCGTGGAACCGAGTAGAAACGAAGTAATTGACCCAACAATCTGTGCCTCAAAAGTGTTAGTTGATAAAACACTGGCGAGTACTAGACAAGGTCTCATGGCCAGATCACCGATGCCTAGAATTCAATCTGAATGTTACGGGTGAACAGTCTGCAGTACAAAGGCGGAACCCTAGGAAAACGGTTTGGACAAAGTTCAATGAACATCTTGGTAATAAGTACAGTTCCCTTCGCGACTAAAGACTCCTTTGGGGCTTTTAGAGTGCTATGAAGAAGCTTGTCCTATTTCCCGAGGCCAAAACGGTAAAACGGTTCCTAAGTGGAACCGGGAACTGCAAAAAATCAGGAATTCAACCAAGCTACTTCTGAAGCGTGTTTGAAAAAGTAATAAGAACGAAGACTGGTTAAATTTCAGGAACTCACAGGGTGAATATAAGAGGCTCGTTAGGTGTTCGAAACGTGAATCCTTTAGAGCGTACTGTAAGGAACTGGAATGCGAAAGAGAGAATTCAAGGCTGTGCAGAGTCCTTAAAAGGGATGAGTCGGCTAAGTTGGACTCTCTTGAAAACCCGACGATACTTTCACGAGCTGCAGACAGGATTCAGTACAGACCCTCCAGGAAAGCAACCCGGGAGAACGGGTGAGGGAACGAGGGCGAGATGACGGTTCTTGCAACCCCTTCAACACGCAAGTACTGCAAGGGGAATTGGAACACTGCGGAAATAGTTGTTACCCATGAAAAGGTGAGAGCTCCCATACTGTCCTTTGAACAGTACCTGGAAGCACCTGGAATTCATGGCATCTATCCAGTAATGCTAAAGGAGGGTATGGAGCACTTAGAGCAACATCTAAGAACTATTTTTTGAGGATGTCTTGCTCTGAGCTACGTGCCTTCCTCTTGGCAAAAGGTTAAGGTAGTCTTCATACCGAAACCTGGGAAAGATGACTATTCTAATCCAAAGAACTTCAGACAAATCAGCTAGATTTCAATCTTACTGAAAGGTTTGGAGAGACTGGTGGAGCATCACATTCGTAGAAACGCACTCAGGTCGCACCCACTTGATGAAAACCAACATGCTTACCAGCGTGGAAAGTCCTGTCAGTCTGCTCTTCATTCTTTGGTCACAAAGATAGAGGATACCTCTTTGAATGGTGAGTACGCAATAGGGGTGTTCGTGGACATTGAAGGGGCTTTTGACTGTGCGCCTTTTCAAAAACTTTGTTATGCCACCAGAGTGCATGGTGTTGATGATGCTTTAATTAAGTGGATCCATGCTATGCTAACGCAAAGATTGTTGTGCGCTGAGGTAGGGGTCGATCGCTACCTGACTACGGAAGCAACGAAGGGCTGCGCCAAGGAGGTGTTCTTTCGCCGCTTCTGTGGAGTATGCTGATCGACTCACTGCTATGTGAACTGCAAAATTTGTCAATACACGCTCAAGCTTATGCTGATGACGTGGCTGTACTTGCTGTTGATCGGGATCTTGGAACGGTGTGTAGGAATATACAGCGTGCCGTTGATTTGATAGACAGCTGGTGCCTTAGACATGGTTTGTCAGTTAATCCAAATAAAACCACAATGGTTTTATTCACAAAAAGGAGAAAACTGGATGGACTTTGTCTCCCTGAGATGAGGGGTACTACCCTTCAACTTTCCGAAGAAGTGAAATATCTGGGGGTCACTATAGATAAAAAACTTCTTTGGAACAAACATGTAGAGGTAAAGATGAAACGAGCTCTCACAGCTTATGGGCTGTGCAGACGGACCTTTGCCTCGACATGGGGACTCAGGCCTCATGTGGTAATGTGGATATACGTTGCCATCATTAGGCCGATGTTCGTATATGCATCCGCAGTGTGGTGGGTTAAGGTGAGACAAAAAGGTTTTCACCGTAAACTAGCCGCACTGCAAAGAACTGTTTGTCTGGGTATCACTGGTGCCATGAGCACGACATCCGGCGCAGCTCTGAATGCACTACTCAATTTGCAGCCACTGGATATATTTATTCAAAGCACTGCAATGAGAGCAGCTCATAGGCTAATTCGATTAGATCTATGGGAAAACAACGGATGTGGGGGGCACAGAGCATTAGAAGAATTACTGGGAGGACTGAATCCAGTTCTTACAATGCCTTCCGATTCTCGTGTCCCCATACATCTGTTTGGTAGAAGATATGTAGTTACCCTGAAGCGTAGAGAGGACTGGGAAGACCCAGAGGAATGCGTGGCGGGATATACGGAAGTCTTCTACACCGATGGCTCAAAAACAGAAGAGGGTTCTGGAGCCGGAGTCTACCTCTCGAATAAAAACGAGAAGTTGGCTTTTCCTTTGGGACAATATGCAACGGTTTTTCAAGCCGAAGTTTATGCGATCCTAAGGGTGGCAAACTGGGTGATTGACGAGCGATAGAAGGGCAGGCGCATCGCAATCTGCAGTGACAGTCAAGCTGCACTGAGGGCATTGAGCAGTCCTTTGATCACCTCGAAAATCGTTCAGGAATGCAAAAACCGTTTGAACTCTATGTCTAGATTGAATACGGTGGAACTACTCTGGGTACCTAGTCACTGTGGCATAGAGGGAAATGAAGTCTGGGACGCTATGGCGAAAGAGGGGTCAATCTCCCCTATGCCGGGACCGGAGCCAGCAATTGGGGTATCAGTAGCATTGGCTAAATCTGTTTTAAAAAACAAGTTTCCCATAATGACAGGTAGCAGAGCCTAAATGCTGCTCGACACACCAAACTTTTCCTGCCAGAACCCAACATACGTACCGCAAAGTTTATCCTGTCGAAAAGCAGGAGGACTTGCAGGTGTATTGTGGGCATTCTGACAGGCCATAATTCACTAGCTGGGCATATGTTCAGAATAGGAATTACCGAAGGTGATACGTGTCCCTCCTGTAATGAGGAAGCGGAATCCACGGAGCATTTCCTATGTGAATGCCCCGCCTATGGACGCATCAGACATCAGATCTTTGGTGCCGATGTTCTCCAATTGCGACGGGTAGCATCACATCCACTAACGGAAATTCTGCGATACGTTAACAAATCCGGAATATTCCGTTAGACGGGGGTGGCGAGTACAATGGGCCAACACGGCCTGAGTGCTCAGAAGCTGTAGCTTCTCCCCCACCATACACACACACACACACACAATACCAAAGGAAGGAAAAATAGCTAATAATGTAGCGAAAATACCTCAAAAGTTCGACAAGCTAGAGAAACTAGCTTTACAGCTTAGTTCCCAAATTAAAGACCTGCAGCAGGAAATTGAAATTCTCAAGAACACAAATCAGACTAGTTCACTCCCAGCAAAGCGCCGCAGCCCTAGTGTAAATGAACCAAATGGACACGACACGGTTGAAGAAAAATCGTTCAGAGGAACTGATTGGTTCTTATAAACAAGAAGAGCATCTAAGAAAAGAAAGGCAGACTCGTCAAAAGAGATCATTAGAAACAGTCCTACGAAAAGTGATAAAGCGAAAATTCTAACGTAACTGAAAGTGAAACTTCCTCCGCCGATTAATATTCATATGAAGACAAACACAAGGCCTCCCAATGTTATGGCTAGGGGGCTCCAGCCAACGTGCCGAAAAGGTAAGATTGTAGAAGACCTAAAGGAAAAGGGTTTTAAGCTCCTAGACGCTGTGATTATATTGAAAAAAGAAAAAAACTTCAATGAATAGGAAGAAACATTAAGCAGTAAGCGAGAACTCCCCGCCGTCAATAGTGAAGACCCAAAAAAAATTCACAGCTATCATTTATATAAAGGTCAAAATAGAAGCTCTGAAAAAAGTCAGCGACCTAATACCCCAATGCAAAAAAATGCCAAAGTCTCAATCACACACAAAGGTATTGTAATCGAAATCCAAGCTGTGTGAAATATGCTTATGACCATTAATCTTCAAAATGTCCAAAAAATAGAGCTTCTCCGGCAAAATATGTAAGGGCCAACTTCCAACCAACTACTAAGGTTGTGAAGTATCATATCATGTCCAGGTTGCCCATAATGAAAATATAATGTCCGATCGCTCGCCTGTTATGATGCTAGTCATCGAAAAAGTAAGGAGAAAAGACTATCCTCCCGCGAATTGCAGCGAAACGTAGAGCTCGCAAACTATGGCACAAAAACCGCACTGACAAACAAGCTAAAGGCCTTAATTAGCAAATATAAAAACGCGTCCTTCAGCAGATATATCTCAAATCTGAAAACACAAAAAGTCGCAGAATGCTCACAGTGAAAGGCTGCTAAAAATTTAAAAAGACCCAGACAACAAATCCCACCTATTAAGCAGGAAAACGGGCAATGGGTTCGCTCTGCATAGAACAAAGCAAAGATATCATAAAGAGACAAGATGGAAAAGACACATCCTAAGAAAGAAGAACGAGCTAAATGCCAAATGCAGCCAGATGTACTAGCTATTAGGGGTAATTCCCAGTTGACCATCGAAAACACGTTGCTAATTTATAAACAAATCCTAAGGCACATGTGGACATACGGCATCCAGCTCTGTGGCTGTGCCAAAAAATTAAACCTTAAGGTCAGACAAACGTTCCAAAATAAAGTGCTCAAAAACATAGTAGACGCTCTCTGGTTCATTCGTAATGAGGATCTGCATAGGCACTCGGAAGGACAGTTGGATAGTGAAGTCATCAAAGACCAAGCAATTAAATATACCCACCGACTACGATCACATGAAAATAACGAAATCCAAAAATTAGCTGATATCGTTAATATAATGAGATGACAGAGAACGGTAAAACCAAACGACTTGATAACATAAAGGATGCCTAAAGATATAAGCTAATGAGGAACAGCCAGTTCCTCAGCGAAGCCAACGAAAGTTTTGGGGTGGACCACAGGCTCTTTTCCCAATAAAAACAAAACCTAAATATGAAAAGGAAGCTGCTGGATGTGGAAATCGCAGTCATAGCTTGGTGAGAGGTGGTTTTAGTGGGGAAAAATTCCACATTCTCAGGGATTGTGAAACCCGAGGTTAGTCTTTTGAAAATTTACACCTCTTAAAAGACAATGTCGTTATATGGCAGTATCACATGGAAAGTGGCCGCCACCATAGCTCCCTCGTCCACATCATCGGTGTACTCTCGCCCGTGACAACCTGGAGCAAAAAGCTGAGTCTGCGTACGCAGCATACGCTGGTAGATGTGTTGATCAGAAGGCCGAAGTAGCAGTGAGTAGTAACGAACAAGTCGGGAAACCGGAAGCTAAACGCTTCAGGTACGAAAGGTTTTGTGTATTTCTTTGTACGTAGCACGTAATATATCCATATATTATGTGAGAGTATCCACTTTCGGGTGATATTGACATTCATAGTCTTCAATTTTCAACGAAGCAACAAATTTGAGGTATTATAACTTTGTTAGTAATAGTGCGATTTCCACCAAACTTGGTAAGATCATGCTCTATATTATAGCCTATATCACTGCAAAATTTCATGGTACTAGGATGAACTTAAGGGGGGTTTCTAGCCAATTACAGAAAATGGTAGTAATATACTATTATTAACTTTATTTAAACAGATATCGGCATGGAGGGTATTTTGGAGCCCAGGCACCATATAGTGGCAGCCTCTAGATTTTTTTCAGATTTTTTGGTTTGGTAGTTTCTGAGAATGGCCCCCTTAAAGAAGTGATCACTTTCAACCCCCCGCGCTCCCCACCCTTCCAACGAATGTCAAAACTAAGATCGGCTTTGAAAAGTACTAATCGGGACCTTTAATTTGATACCCCACATGACTATATTTGATGAAAAAAAATTTTACACCCCCCTTTTGCATGTATGGGGACCCCCCCTTAAATTCGACGTAAAAGGATGTAATTCACTGTATGCGTGAGCGTTCACAGTTCCCACCTTTCTACCAAATTTAGTGTCAATCGCTATAACCGTCTCCGAGAAAAATGCGTGTGACGGACAGACAGACAGACAGACAGACAGAGATTGAGATTCTGGCGAAAGAAATACAACGACTTTACGATCGAACGTACCTCACCGGAGAATCTCCTGCCCGTCGGCGACAGTTCGCACGAGCTGAAACTGTCGCGGAATGGCAAGAGAAGTGGGACGAGTCAGAAAAAGGCCGTTGGACTCACAAAATCATATGGGATATCCGGAAATGGATCGAGCGACCTCACGGCGAAGTAGGTTTCGACCTAACTCAATTCTTGAGCGGACACGGAGGCTATCGAGCATATCTGTACCGATTTGGGCGCGATGATTCGCCATATTGCCCACAGTGTGTAAACATTCCAGAGGACGCAGAACACGTCTTTTTTCACTGCCCCAGATTCGAAACCCAAAGGGCTACATTAGAAGCTACAACCGGGGAGCACTTTACACCCGAAAATATCATGGAGCTTATGGTGAAGGCCAAGGGGATATGGACCGAAGTAGAAAAAGTGATTACAGCCATCGGAAAGAAGCTTAGGCAGGAGGAAGTCATCCGAAAGAATGAACGCGAGAGGAACACGAATGTTGACATGAGCGCAAAATAAATTCTGATCCAGCCCCGCGACGTAATACCAAATGGGAGTCCCGCGGGGAGAGTGGAAGGAGAAGGAGGTGGTTTTAGTGGGTAAGAGTCCCACATAACCGTGTGGCAGGAGCCTGCGGTAGCTTTTGAAGCTTTCCACCTTCCATCGGGAAAAAAAAAAAAAAAAAAAAAAAAAGACAGACAGACAGACGGACAGACAGACAGACAGACAGACAGACAGACGGTAAACCGATTTTAATAAGGTTTTGTGTTTACACAAAACCTTAAAAATGATTCCATTGCGGGCTATGTCATGCAATGGAATCCACTATTGACGAATGGGTCGCAATAGAAAAATATCGCTTAGAACAGTAGAAGGGAAATGGGAGATGAAGCATATTTCGTAGAACCGGCAACGATGACGGGTAGACGTGATTAAACTCTATGCCCATTCAAGCGATTTTAACAACTCTATTCAGCTCCTTACCTTTGCTTTTCTCTTTGATCTGACTAAAAACATGAGCGATTAATTTTGATAGAAAAAATAGAATCAATTGAAGTTAAATTTATTCCAAAATTGTATTATATAAAAAATAAATTTGTTAATACTCTACAGTCGACCAAAAAAGAACTTACAAATCCTCGTATAAAAGTGAAAAAGTTCCTCTGTCACATCACAAAGTGGAAAGGACTTCATTGGATTGATCCATTCATCCCGTAATGTACTCCAACACAAGGTCGTGCGTATTAAAAGTTAGTGTAAGGGAAAAGCACTAAGAGGCGAAAGTTTCGCTTGTTCACCAGGCAGCCAGGCAGCCAGCCAGCCAGTGGAGCAATACATTTCAAATTGTTCATTACGGATGTTCATATCCGGTATACAAAATAGAAAAGCCCTCGAGGGGGACTGCTCTGATTTCATTCCCCAACGTTGACATTAACCGAAAAGTCACCCTGTCAATTACCACGCCGTAACCCTCATGCCCGTATCTGGTTCCGAGAAGTTATCCTCCCGATTCCTGCTCAGGCTCCCAGTTCCCAACAGTCACTCACTAATGATTGCAATGTACACGTACGTACCCTGGGCTGTATATAAAGCCGTAAAAACCGATAGAATTTACTACCACTGAAACGTTTATGGTATGCTAAACGAAGGCGTTGATACAGAAGTGCCGAATGTTGGTGTTACTTTGAAATTCCCTGGAAGCGTATTTCGTACCTATATTCCGGGCTAGGCAGGGTGAATTGAAGGTTTGAGTGGAAACCACCAGAAAGCTGCAACCGAAGCAAACGATGCAAGTGAGCTGTTGAGAGGTTGGGATAATAATCAGCATTCGAGCCAACAGTTTACAATAGCGCCACAATGTTTACTAGACAAGTTCGATACAGTCAGCGCATAGGGGTAGAACGATTCTGGAAAATCGCCATTACTTCGCAGGTGATGGAACTTGTTCTATGAGAACGATGTATTTGAAATGAGTGAGAAAGGAGCATAAAAGAAGCTTGTCATTGGCAAAACCCTTGGTGTTGAATTCTCAACAACTACACAACCTAACCGAGCCTCTGCTTCTTCCAATACTTTTCGCTAATGTAACTCCGAAACCCTTCAATTTTCCACATCCTTCACTGTACCATCAATCGATAGTTTACAGCTCCGATACTCTTCCTTGCGGCTTACTGCAACCTGCTGGTCCGGCTCCAATCCAACTACCACGAATCGCTGCAACGGCGTCCACCAATAGCAGCCGAGATTGAGCGGTAATTTCAATTTCCGTCAGAAGATAGACAGACGTCCATAAAAATTTTCATTTTAACTCCGACGATGGCTTCGCGAAACGCAAAAAAGGATTAGCATTTATCCAATCATTAATTTTTATCCAGTAATTTGATTTTAAAGAACTGTCCGGCATTCGGACAACAACTGGTAGACACTAAGTGTCATCCAGAGCGAGGTTATCCCCGAGACAAGCATAAAGCACGAGTAGCGACTTTAAGGTATGGAATTGATTAAATTACTCCAAACCGAATGGAACTTAATAAGCGCCTTGAAATATAACAAACTAGGGAATATGCAAGGGGTCAGGTAGTGGACGGGGCACTTTATTGCCATGCGGTATTTGCCAGATCTAATTTCAATGCACGCATTGTTATGGCGAAAACAGGACGATAATGTCCATCGGAGAATCGGCCGTTGTGCCCTACCCACTGCCCACTCATCCCATCGGGTCGTTGTCTTTCCCCGTTGACTCTACGGCATTCCGCCCCCAGGATCTCTCCACTAGCAACCACTAAATGATGAGCGATGCCAAACAGGTTCTTGTGTGCTGGGACTCTGCTTTCAACATCTGTGGTATTTTGTGAGGGTGCACAGATACTATACACAGTGGAGCCCTTAACCCAATTATGGCTTTTTGACAATTTGCTGATGTTTTAATGCATTTAGTGGAGACTACATTTATAGATTTTAATGGAATTTTCAGTTTATGACTTGATTTGATATTATGCTGAGATACGAGAGGGGATGTGTTTACAAATATTTTAATTTTGTTTTATAAAGTTGTTTGGAAGGTAAAGAGTATTGTATATTCGATTAAATTGTTTGAAAATGTTCATCGTATTCCTTGGAACCAATATTTCAAACAATATTTGCAACGCTCGGTAATGGTATATTGATCAGAAGCACAAGAATTGAAGTATACCTATTTTACCAGTTTATTTTGTCGCAACGAAGTCGTCTGTATTAATATTGTCCTCTAATCAATTCCGTGAATACCACGGTTAGCAGTTGCCGTGAAATTGTCCTTTGAATTGTCCCTTGTATATCCTTGAGTCTGGGATCTATCTTGATAGAGAGACTTGACAGGTTAATTGTAGCTTTAAGAATTTGTTGAAAAGTCGTTGTTTACTCACTATACACCTTTCACATTCGTTCAGCAGTAAATTCTATAAATTCGCAGCTTATGATGCGTTAGATTGGAAAAATGTTAAGAAACGTAGTTCCAAGCACTCAAACCACAACAGGTACATTGCCCCACCCCGTACCCCGCTAAGCCTACACACTTCACGCAAATCTAGGAACGTCTTCTAAAAGCTGAGGAGATGTAGGCTTTTCATTGAAGAAGGTATTAGCCGTCTGATGAGCCCAGATAAAGGCATATCAAAGGCACAGCGACATCATTGTTTTTTTTTTTTCAAAATATTGGTTTGACGAGTAGCAATTCGTTAGAACCACTACCACGACTTGATAGTGTTCTTTCTTTTTAGAAACAGTAGCCACCTTACGAACATCAGATTTATTTACAAAGAGTTTGCAATGACTTAGGTGGTGGACTAATACCATCACAGCTGGCCGGAGTCGACCTAGCGGGGAGATCTACCTCAGAAACTTAAAACATTGAAGAAATTGGCAGTGGAAGTTGGCCCGCAAATATTGAATCTTTAGTGAAGCGACCCACGAACATGAGCTTACACACCTCTGTTCTACCCGAGCTCTGCACTGTGGGGGTCGTTTTGGATACTTCAGCCCCCCACGTGTCGAACAAAATCCCACATGTGCCTTTACCCGATGATTGGGTCCGCGCCGGAATCTGATTCCGTTACGGAAATGAACAACCCTGATGATGAATAGGAAAACTAAGGGCTACAAATACAAACAAGCCGACCACCATAAAGGTTTCACAAGCTTGAATATAATTCTTTTTATGTTAACAAAAAATGTCGAAATGATTTTCTGTATGAATGTATCAATGGCAGAGACAACGAAAAGCGATAACTGGCAAAGGGTCAACGACAAACAAGCCAGTTTTTTAACCTCTTGTGTAAAAGAAAACTTTATTAAAACCGGTTTACTGTCTGTCTATCTGTTTGTCCGACCGTCCGCCTGTCTATCCGCTACACCGACTTTAATTTTTATTCGTTTTTAAAATTGGTTTACTGCCTATTCGTTCGTCTTACTGTCCGTCCGTCTCTGTCTGTTACACCTTATATCTCAGGAAAAAAATACTCCTGTTAATGCGAATTATTCTTACCCTGTTAAGGAAAAGTCGCACCCCGTCCTTGAAGAACTATTGGAACTCCCTTAACTTTATCCTTGAATCCTCAACTTTTGTAGTAATATAGGCTATAATATAGAGCATAATACTATTTACTAGTTCAGTGGAAATCGCACTATTACTAACAGAGTTATAATAGGATAAATTTGTCGTAGGCTCCGAAAAACCCTCCATATCGATATCGGTTCAAATAAAATTAATGATAGTACAATGAATTAGTACAATTTTTAGTACATAATTGGCTGCAAAAGCTCCCTTAAAATCATCCTAGCACCACGAAATTTAGCAACAACGTAAAATAAAATATTGAGCATGTTCGTTTGGTGGATTTCGGAGCCGGCTTCCATCATGTAAGTCAGGTATTAATTGTAATTAAACGCCCCCTCCGCACCGAATCCTCCTCTAGCTTTCTCTATCATTATGTTGTCTTACGTGTCTCCTGGTCAAACTTCTTTCCGTTCATTATATTTTGTATATTCTTCCCCTGTGCTTGCCCCTCTCCCCCATATGAACAATTGTTTGACATTTTGTCTGAGCTTCTTACTGTCAGATTCCCTCCGCTCCCTTTGTTCCTATGTTGGGGTTCTAACCTCCTCAGGTTCCGCTGGCCTAATCTTCCTAACTTTCCTATTCCAACAATCCTTTTCACTTTTCCTTTCTACTTTTTAAGGAGCGCCACCCCTCTATCTTTGGCAACTGTGACTAACACGCTCTTGAAGCTATACAATGCAAATTCATCCGATTTCTTTTTTTCAAAAGCAACTTTCCCCGTGTGTACTATCTTTCAGTCTCCCTTCCCTACAAAAACGCTGAATCTGGCTGAGTCTGAATATGTATCCTTTTCAAACTCTATAATTTCGTGATGGGTTGCTTTGCTACTTCCGACCTGGCAGTTAAGTTATAAAAAAGAAGGATGAACTTATGGTCCGGTAAGGATGACTTGGTAACTGGGTTGGGCTCCCGGAATGGAACACATCATTACTCGCAGGGACAGAGGCGGCAACACCAGCAGCACTACGCCACACGTTTTCGTACTCACCGAACATATTCCAAAGAGCATATGTAGGATTTTCGGAGGTGGATCCTTTGCACAAAGCAAATATTCCTAGACTCTGTGTGTTTCCAAAAACTCCAAGAGTTCTATCTCAAATCAATGATGAGATTGTGTATTGAATATATGCTAATATGTTGCTATTGCATCCAGATCAGGCATTTGATAAAATAAGTGGCGTAACCGATCACGATGACTCGATCCCGCCTGTGAGTCGGACAAAGGCTGAGGAAAAAGAAAGGAGATGTTGCTAATGCACCTTATGTATTGTGGTGCAGTTGCGGCGGTTATTGGTTTGATACATCGGCGCGACATTGCTAGGCTGATTCTAATCAGCACTTGCAATCCCAGAAATCCGATGAAAAATAAAATGCAGAAGGTTTACCGGAACTATGCCCTTCCCAGTGAGACCCCTAATTGAAATTCTGGTCACACTGAAGCTGAAACTTTTTGTCGAATGCAATCGGTTACGGTGGTATGCCGAAAGTCACTCCAGATGTATTCAGAATGCAACGTATGCGAGGAACCAACGGAGCTTATCCAGATCAGTCAAAAAAGTCTTTGTGTGGAATTTGAATACCGCGAGCAGAAGACCGATTGCTTGCTTATCAACCCTCTATAAATTCATAACGTTCGTTATCACACCTGAGTCCGAGGAGCAGAACGGCGAGGTAGGTCAAGGGATTGCAAATAGCAACTCACTATCAACTCGGTAGTTGTAGGACAGGAAACTAGGGGCCAAAGAAATCTCTTTAGTTGCTATATCAATTATTCCAAGGCTTTTTGTTGCATCTCACACATCTGGCTAATCCTTGTCCTACGTTGATACGAAACTAATAAAGTGCGATAGTCATGGCAACCACCTTTTCAACGCATTCATTTGAGAGTACCAATTACTCAGAGCCTATCTGTATGCAGAGGCGAATCTTCCAAGGCGATTCCTTGAGTCCAGGATATTGAAGTGGTCAGTGCTGGTGGATCCAAAGCGGAAACCAGTCGATTAAGATTTCATTATACCTTGAAGTCTTTCAGAATAATTTTAACTATTATCTTTGCAACGGCAACTACGCAAGTACCAATTATTGAACTAGAGAAGGACTGAATTCTTCTAAATTTTTGACGAGCGTCTGTTTCTTCCACTTGCTGGGAAAGATCTCAGATCCCCAAAATTTAAGGATGAATCCAAAAAGCATTTTCACAAATGCAGTCGGAGCTGTGGTGAATAATTCCGTAGCGAGACCTTCAGACTCATGGGAATGGCCTCGCATGGACGCATTGACGGCCAAGATAATTTCGCTTTTGTTTCGAGGAGAGGCCCATATCCGCATGTTTTGGTGATCTGTTTCATCCTCAAAACGTTTCCATCCTGGAATAGGAATCTTGCAATTAGTATTCTGTCTAATACCGAATCCTAGAGAATCCGCTAGAATAAGACAGCACAGTGCTACACTAGGTAGAGGAGTAGTCTCTAAAGTCTCACCACCTTACCTCGCTTAACTCCAGGATGTCTGACCTGTATCGCTGGAATTCCCACTAAAGTTCGAGCAGGCGAGCATTCTGAGGAGCTTCGATATCGTTGAGGCGAAGCATCCGCACACTCCTGCATCTAATTACAAGCCGTTGATGACAGCAGAAAATCGTAGGTTAAAGATCAGTCCTATTCCGACGAGTGGCAGCCGCTTCCAAATCATAGTTGATTTGGAAGATTACGAGATACAAGGTCTCAAATCGCTATCCCTTTTAGTCGCCTTCCATGCCAAGCAAGGAATAGTTTGAGTAAATCCTTCTATTCCCAACTCATAACCCAGTGAAGGAGGCAGTAAATGCTGAAATATCCGACGAAACATCGGGATGCACATAAATAAAGCGAAAGACTCGCAAAATGACACGGCACCCGCGGTGGATCACGATGACAACCCCAGAACCCTGTAGTGCCACTGTTGCGGAACGAGGCATATGGAAATTTACTAAAACAAGGCAGATCATTTCGGATATAAGGCGAATGGAAGCGCCATCGATTGTCGAATACCGAAGAGGCTTATCAGAAAATGCGCGGTAGTTATGAAACGCATGTGGTCTGCAACTTTCCTCCAGAAAAACATCATCAAAGGGAATAACACGCAGCGCCGTCAGAAAACCATCTGCGTACAGTCAAGGCGAACACAAATGATGGAGCACGGAAGGCAAAGGCGAGCAAGCAGATCGACAGCTACACAACTCGAAAAAATTGAGGTGCAGCCGCGATTCCGAGTAAAGAAGGTAGACCTCTCAAAGAGGCTGTGAAGGGCTGCAAAAAGTTGGCACCTCGAAAAAAGAAAAGTCCGAGGAAGATGAGGCCGGAGGTTGTCATAATCTCCAATCAAAGAGACGGAGCATAGGCAGGAGAGTCAAGGCAGGCGTTATGTAGACCACGGAATCATCCATCCTCAGGCAGGGGACCAAATTTTTTTTGGAGTATTCTTCTCTCGAACGTTCGCAATTTTTCGCAATTTTTCTTGATAAGAATCCAGGTCTTTGAGGAACACATAAAGACTGGCAAGATCACTGGCAATTTTACAGTAAGAGATTTGACATTTCGAGCGAAACAGTTTTTGTAGGCTGAAATAGGTTCTGTTGGCTGCCAACAACCGCGAGCGGATTTCATCGTCAGTTGTGATTCCCGACACACGTGCATGGTATCTAGACCTCAAAATACTCTCCACATCGATATCTGTTCAAATAGAGTAAATAATAATAGTGTATTACCAATTTTTAGAAATTACCTGGGAACACCCCTTAAGTTGAGCCAAGAATCATCAAATTTTGTAGTAATAAAAGCTATACTATATAACACGACACTACTAAGTTTGGTGAAAATCCCACTATTACTAGCAGATTATATTAAATCAAACTTATCACTTTTGAGGTTGTGGTTTCCCGACTTGTTTCTATTTTTTTGGCTCTGAACTTAAGGTTGACTTTAATCAACTTAGTTACTCATCCTGATTATTTCTAACAGTCCCATTCATTATAACTGGGACACCACCAGCCTACTTTCACTGTATCGTTTTGACTCCTAAGCTGCCTTGGCAGCAAGTCATAAACAGGCACATTACTACTATCGGTACTGTGGAAAAACACTACACATCGGACTCTAGCGACTAGTAATAACTGCTCAAGCTCCTTCTGCTTCTGGGGTTTTGGCAACTGCCTAGGCTTTTCTTTACCACGAACTATAACAACTACCAATTTTTCAGCTTTAAGAAACCAAAAATATAGACAAAAATCCCAAACCTAAATCTTGTACCAATGAAATTTCACAAATCTTCAGCGGCCACAGATCCAGGAGATACTACCCTCTCTGGGATGCTGTGAAAACATAGTTGATGCAATGGCAGGTAACTTTCCTGATACCAAGTCCCTAACAAGCGGATGATGTTGCATCCAACGGGAATAGTGAATCAGCTGGGAACTTTACAAAAAGAAGAATACTAGTATTTTAATTTCACTTGCACAGTTCGAGGGTGCGATTACTAGATCCTCTCTACAATATCCATCCACAATGAGGTGTAATAATCCACGCAATAGCTTTTTTTGCAATCAAGCTGAGCTTTGCAATCGACTTAAATCTACGAAAGTTTTCGGTAAATTGTCGCATGAAAAAGCATTCATTTACCTACTAAGGAAAGTACAAGTAGTATCAATACACTTTGACTGCCACAAGAATCAAATTTCAATACATAAGTCACGTACAGTCAACATTGATGGTCAAGACTGAACTGAAAGGCTACAAGATGACATCAACGCTCTGCTATAATATCCCAGTCCGTTCCCGCATAAAATGACCACACAGTGAATATCCCTTTCCTAATGGCCACTTCGGTCAGACGTTCACAAAATTGTATTAAAATTTAATTGACTTTGTACTTTGTTCCCGCAACTACACCGGAAAATCATATTTTCCACAAAAGTTATTATCGATTTCGCAACACTCGGCCTTTCAAACGCCGCGCTTCCCCCCAGTGATATAAAATTGATGCAGGCAAGCTAGGCAATTTGGAAAATTATTTGTTCTGAACTAATAGCTGCAATGTCCTTGCAAATGGTGGCATATAGTTTTATATAATTAATCAAGGTTCCCTCGGGGCAGACTAAACCTAAGACCTCACCACATTTTTCGTTGAGAAACCAGCTACCAGTAAGGCCTTCATCATTTCAAGGACACCGCTGAAATGAACGTTATATAATGCAAATACACTCTTCTTGAAAATATTTTCATTCTTGACCGGGGACAGATGATTGGCAAAATTATAACACCATAAGGTTTTGCTTTGCAGGTGCTTAATTTCGAGACTAATCTGTCCACGCTGACATTGAAATCGTCTCTCGAGACGCCACTCATGATAAGTAGCAATTAGATCCAATTTGACTTCGGTCAATTCTAAGTTAAACAAAGCCTTAGTAAACGACCTTCTTCTACCTCCCGTTCCCGCGGGACTGTTCCAAAGCATTGAATCAGTCTCAACTATGGTTCTCTCCCTTTCTTGCATGCTGCTCAATTTTTTCTGCCTTAGCTGTTCACGAATAGTTCGCAACACCTTCTCCACTGGCTCCAAGCCTAGGTTGTCTCCGTCATGAGCCTCATAATATTTTTAGGTGTTAAACGTCTTTCTCAAACAATATTTGCTAGGATGTGTATAGCCAGCATGGTAGATACGATGCCCTTGGTTCGCCTGGATATCTGTAAGAAGTATCCTTGCTAATACGTAGTATAGGTGGCCCTATCGTGATGTCGTCCAGTGCTTCGAAAATGCTGTGGTGTCGGGAATGCAATTAGCCGATAAGCAACTCCTAGTCTCCTACGGTTTAATTTGCTTTCCAGCACAGTTGCCCAGGAGATATGTTACGTAGTGTAGGCGTATCTACCCTGCAAAATGGTATATTAACATGAAATTTGGGGTGGGGGTAGAGGGTAGCATATATAGCGCCTATGTGCGCCTCCCCCCAGAGGGTTGTCAAATAACACAAAACCAGTAACTTTTAGTGGAAATTGATCTAAAGCTCCTTTAAAGTGCTTGAGAAGATTTTCAGAGTAAGGTATGATGGAAGTCAGTGTGATAAATAATAACGGAGCTGTGATCAAAATAATGCAATTCCCTGAATTTTTGATTTAAAAATCAATAAAAACAAAACCTGGTTTTCTCATATAAGTTGAAAGTAAGCCGAATCCCTTGAGAGTCTACTGTATTTAAGCTTGCCTGGGTCGTTTAGTTGCTAGGAAAATGGCGGCAGATTTGAAGAATCTTTAGAAAAAATTTAAACGCACGCATCTCCGTTAATACTAAGATTTTCAAGAAAAGGAGCTTAATACGTGAGAGGCGGATTAAACATGCAAAATGACGGATAGATGGGGTTGTCTCAGTGCTTTCAAAATGGCCGGAAAGTGGAGGAATCTTTTGAAAAACTTTAAACCTTTAATATTGTGAATTTCGAGAAGAATAGCTTCATTCGTGACTACTTGTTCAAAGGAAGGAAGAAACTGGATACATAAAGGTGTACATAGGTTACAAAATGTCGCATAGGTTGGATGGTCTAAGTGTAGAGAAAAAGGACGGAAATTGAATGAATCTTTTGAAAAATTTTAAACGCCCGTATCTTCGTTAATATTAAGGATTTCGAGAAAAGTAGGTCAACTTGTGATCAATTGTTTAGAGGAAAATTACACCTGCGAAGTGGTAACATAGGTCGAGTAGCTCACCTCCTGCGGAAGTGGCCGGAAAGTGCAGGAACCATTTGAGAAATTTTGAGCGCCTGTATCCCCGTTTGTATTGAGAATTTCGACAAAAGGAGCTTAAATCATGATCACCTGTTTAGAGGAAAATTAGACCTGCAAAATGATATATAGGTTGGGTAGTCTAGGGGATGGGAAAGTAATCGAAAAGTGGAACAATTTTGGAAAAACTTTAAACGCGCGTACAGGAGCTTAATTCGTGATCATTACTTAGAGGAGAATTAGACCGGCAAAACTGTATATTGGTTGGGTGGCCTAGCTTCTGGGAAAGCGACCGAAAAGTGAATGCATCTTTTGAAAAATGTTCAACGCAGATCTGTGCTAATTTTGAGAATATCGAAAAGAGGAGCTTAATTCGTGGTCATTTGTTTGAAGGAAAATTAGAACCGCAAAATGGTAAATAGGTTGGGTGGTCTAGTTGTTTGAACGGTGGCCGAAAATTGAAAGAATCTTTTGGGAAACTAAAAGCGAGTATCTTCGATAATATTGAGAATTTCGAGAAAACAGGCTTAATTCGTGATCACTTGTTTAGAGGAGAATTAGACCTCCAAAGTGGCATATAGTTTGAGTGGTTTAGATGTTGAGAAAATGGCCGCAAAGTGGAGGAATTTTTTGAAAAACTTTAAGGAAGTTAATTCCTGACGATTTATTTAGAAAAGAATTGGACCCGTAAAATCTCGTATAGGTTAGGTGGTCTATGTGCTGGGAAAATGGCCGGAAAATGTAAGAACTTCTTGAGAATTTTTAAACGCCTGTATCCCCGTTTATATTGAGAGTTTCAAGAGAAAGAACCTGCAAAGTGATACATAGGTTGGGTGGTTTAGATCCTAGAAAAATGGGCGAAAAGTGGAGGAATCTTTTGATAAATTTTAAACGCGCGTATCTCCATTAATATTGATAATTTCAAGAAAATGGGACTAACTCCTAACCACTTGTTTAGAACAGAATTAGACCTGCAAAATGGTGTATAGTTTTGGTGGTCAACGTGCTGAGAAAATGGGCGGAAAGTAAAGGAATCTTTTTAAAAACTTTAAACGTCCGTACCTCCGTTAATATTGAGACTCTCGCGAAAAGGAGTTTAATTCGCGATCACTTGTTTAGACGAGAAGACCGGCACCGTCTAGTTTCTGGAACAATGGCCATGGATTTGGAATGCCAATCACACACTAATTTCATAGTTTGATATATAAAATCGTCTTTACACTTACACTTATCACCTTCTAACTGCCTTAAAATAGAATCGTCAGATAATGAAATATTCTCTCATATTAAACACCCAAAGTTTGAGACTCCTTTGCTTGCGGTTTTCGACGTTTTCGTAGATTTTTTTTTTCATTCTGATGAGATTACTTCCTCCTTCCATCTTTGCCGGATATGTGTTTAAATGACCCCTGTTCATGCACCTACTGCTGAATTTGAATTGGTCTGCGAGTATGTCTTCATTCTCGTTGCCTTGTTTGGTTTTAGCTCGACTTCAGTAAATTAAAATCAATTTACTGTCTGTCCGCCTGCCTGTCTGCCTCATGCGATCTCCTCACAAATGGCTACACCTATTGACACGAAATTCGGTAGAGAATTTAGAACTGCATGGGAGGCATGTACTGGATTACATTGCTGGGCGTTGAACTTAAGGGCGGCAAGGGTCTCCATACATGTAAAAGGTGGGTCCAACAATTTTTTTCATTCAATGCAACCCTAGCCCTAAGTAATGAAGGGCCTCGATTATCGCTTTCCAAAGCATAGGTTAGTTTTGATATTAGTTACGGTTAAAGTATTGCGGGTATCCGAAAGGGATTAATTACCCATACTCATCTCCCGAGGACCCATTCTTAGAGGATATCATGGTATCTAAGCCTCAAAATTCCCTACGGTACAATATCTACTCAAATAAAGTTAATATGTAATACTTTTATATTTTGGAAATATAATTTAATAATAAAATTTACTTTAGCACTTATTTTCATCCTAGATACGTAAAGTAGTAAAGTGCAGTAACAGATATTTAAATATGGACCATACTGGAAAGTTTGTTGGAGACCATACTATTAGCAGTTATAGTAGGTCAACGTTGCCTCTTTCGCGACACGTTACTACTCCATAAGAGGTAAAATGTCAGGACCACATTGAATCGAATGTCAGGTTTATTTTGCATATACATATACACTGGGAGCTCTCTTTCACTTAAATTCGCTTTTGATTTTGTTAGCCAAGTATTATAAATTACCAATGAATACATAGTGCACAATCTTTACTTATATTTCCCCTTTTGTTACATAACATGTTAAAGATAACATTTTGAAAGAGCTTCAAACGTAAGTAGCTGCTAAGCAATTAAACTAAACTTTTAATATGCTTAGAAATAAAGAAGAAAAGTCGCTAAGACTTGGTTCACCTCAGGCAGAAGTCATACATCCATCCGTTGTGATTCTAATTCTCCAAATTTATAATTAATGCGAAAAAGCTGTAAGCACTTTGGATGATCTAAAATCAAAACATAAGAAAGTGTTTAGAAAACCACGGAAGAATGGAGAGTATACCGACGTTAATGTATTTAAACCGATTGTGAAATATCCACCAGCCTTAATTATTGTTGGTTTTTTCAAACGTTCCATAAAGTAGCAGACCAGCTTTTTGTATGGCAACGGTAGTTCGGGCCAGTTTGAAGAGTAGAGCGCAGTTGATACCAAATCACTGGCTACAATAACCTCATTTCCATAATAGCAAGGTAGATAATTTTGGATCAAAATGCAAATCATGAAAAAGAAGAATAGAGAAAATGTCCCACTATCAGCCACAGGAGAAAGCTAGAAAAAAACAGAATGTTATTTATCTGTGAAAGCTTGATGGTATACCAATAACGTTTCTTTGGAAACCAAACTTTTCCAAAAATGAAATATTAAATTCAATGCAAAACCACCTACGTACCAATGCCAGCTGAAAAGCAGTGAAACAAATGACAATTCCGCTAACGTTGAATTGGATGAAATACGGCACGGATAAGATAGTTTGAATGTCTTCAGCTAACCTGGATTAGGAGTTGTATTAAGAAAAGGCTAAAAAATAACGATATTACCTTGTTACAAGCTGGTGCATCTCTATGCACCGAACGAGAGCATGAATTGTCTTTTCGTCTGGAAATAACTCCCCATCTCTTCGTGAATTACCAATAGCTGCTAACCTCCTAGAAACCAAACGGAAAAAGATAGATACCTGGAATGACAGATACCCACCTGTCAAATCAGTGGATACATTTGTTGTGCACGAAAGTCCCATTGCAAATACTTGGTAACTATATGCAATCCAAAAGTATTTCTGATTGTGTTTCCAGTCAAATGGAAACCATCCAGGGTATGGTAATTTATCACCATCTCCAAATGCTGAAGCATATAAGGCAGAGAGAATGCAGGACCATCCACAAACTAAAAGAAAGTTACGTTGTCTGTTGAAGGAACTGTAAGCTATTTTGAACATTTCGAGTTCGCCATCAGTTTCCGGTTCTATCAACGGGGAGTTCACTCCCTCTAAGAATTGTAGCAGATTTCCACTTCTTACAACCAAATTCAAAATTTTTATTAGCATTAAAATAATTGTTAACGTCATGTAAAAGGATTCCGTTATGTCTTCAATGTTTTTAATTGACGCTAAATTGATACACATCGAAATACCAAACGCAAAGAAAAGAAATGTTTGCACTAGCACTGCATAGACCTTGTACAAGAAGGGCCATCCCTTCTGTCCAGTCCATATACCAGAAATTTGAAATACAACTTTCATGAAATCGAAGGGTTGAGTGATGGAGAACGCTTCCATGCTATTATCGATGAAGCAAACTCGAATTCGAGAAACTGACTGATAGCCTAGACGCGGACACTTTATATATGTTTAGTTCCTTTAATCTCTCTATCAACGCTAGAGAAGTGCAAGGCTTTCTTCATTATAAAATAATCATGAACTTTCCAGTATGGCTTTCTTTTAATTACAGGTGTCCTGGAATGTTAAACTCGGTGACTTTCAAATCGGCTTTCTAAAATTATTGCAAATGTGATGAGTCCAGTATTTAACCTAATGGTAGTCACGCTTGGGGGAAAAATATTTTCTCTTAAATAAAACCAAGTCGGAAACCCGAAGCTAGTGTTTCAGATATGAAAGGTTTTGTGGATTTTTTATGTACGAATATTTTAGTACTCGATGGGTTCCATTTGTACGAAAATCGTAGTGCATATGTATGTATTAAGTAAGTCACACTATTCCGTAAAATAAACAACCGAGATCCAGTCTAGTTCCCGGTTTTGCAACGTAGTCCACTGATTCGACGTTCCTAACAACTGTTTTTAACTCCATCAAAGACAGTTCCAAGCCCATTTTAGACAAGAAGAGGGACGAGTCACTATAGTGTGACAGGGCGTATAACATCCAGGGTGTCAGGGAATACGTTTAGTAGTATTCGTTATTAATTTATTGCACCATTGTAGAATGTCCACAAGCACCTCGACAACGATATCGAAGGCCTCTGGAATGCTCGTTTTCTCCAATTTAAGACATTCGAGAATTGGGTGAGATTAGTTCAGAGGCAACTGATCACAAATCGACAATCAGTTGACCGAATTTCAATCAGCAGTAAATCTTAAAGCTGCCTTCGGATGTACGTAAAAATAGAGGCACTGACATCGACCTCGGAGGAGGTCCTCATTTAATGGTCGATTGTCTTCGCTTGCATGTCTCTTCCGACGCTTCTTGCAGGTTTGGTCATCTGCGACCCACCACGTTCAGCATCAATAGCTTAAGTGATCTACCTGTCACTAGATGACGGTCAAAAGACAGTATAGGTCCCACGGCGAAAACATGAATTGGAATCCACAATGGAGCAAAAAACCTGAGAAATGCCTGCTGAAAAAGCACTTACTTTACTACCAAATCCTTTCTCCGCCTAGAAGTGGCGACGCTGGGAGTTCTTTCTTAACGCAAAGCAGCAAACGGAAAACGATGAACGCAAGACAAAAAAAGGGCTCATTTTTTGTCTTGCGTTCATCGTTAACAAAAATTAGGCCTATGGACTCTGCGCTTCCGAAGAAAAAGTCTAAGTATAGGCTTCAGTAAAGTTCACGCCTCTACAAAGATGACTCGAAGAACGATCTTGATGAATGTCAAGACATATGAGAAGCCAATATAGACTAAGATAGGCTCACTATTCGTTGGCATGGTACTCCGGACTCGAATAACAACACCGTCTAGAATCCCCTCTGACAATCAGGTAAAAGTGAATACTAAATTCATTCACAACAAAGCCCTCCGTGTTAATAATAATCGTTGGCACAGCAATCCATATTGGATCATGGCCTTGCAATGTGTTAGAACACTTCACTCAAAATCGTAATTATACACTACAGTACACTGTAGGAGGGAATGTGGTCAGCATTGCGTTCGCCCGAGATTATTACTCTGATTTGACTCAGGTACTCATTTATTCCTCCTTTCTCCATAATGGATGCAACGAAAATTGTAATCAAAGGCCCTGGATGATCTTCACAATTAACGTTATCAATAATTTCGCCCCAAAAATATTGACCCCAGACGCAAAAATAGTGGGAACGGCTGCTTCAGTTAGCAACAGAGAATCTCAAAAAACACGGTTAGACGGAGAGACCTATCGCGAAAGGATTTCACAGAGAGAAACAAGAAGCCTGGGAGAACCAACAGGTCTGTGAACTCGAAAAATATGGGAAGTTTTACCAAGACGTCAGCAAGATGAAGCCATATACACGTCGATACTCATCCTGTCGAAACTAAAAGGGAAGTCTAATTTCTGACCGCATGAGAGCATTGGAGCGACAGGTTGATGAACTGCTCAACAACCGAAATAAAGGCGAGTTGGGGGTCCCGTCAACTGTAAACGATTGACAAACGCTGCCAACACCAATCATTGAAGAAACAGTCCGTGCAATTCATATTCCTAAAAATCATAAGTCGCCAGCAGCCGATGGAATTACAACCGAATTTGGTTAAATATGGAGGCGACCAACTACACCAACCTTTTTATGAACTTACACTCAAGGTGTGGGACAGCGAATCAATGTCTGATAACTGACAAAAGGGCATTATTTGCCCCATACATAAAAAGGGCATGTCAGTCAATGCAGCAATATCACTTTTAGGAGTACCATCTTGAAAATATTCTCCGCTGTCTTGCCCATAGGCCCACAACATTCCTTTTTAACTAATTATTAATCAATTAATTTTAACAATAAATAGGAAACCGTTGATAATTTCTCCTGTCTCGAGGCGCAAATCACAACTGATAACAGCAAGGACGATGAAATTCACGCAGGATTGCTGAAAAATCCGTCTGAGGATATTGATAAGCATTGGGCCACCATCAAGAATACTCCTTTCACAGGCGCTGTTCAGACCGTGAGCTACGTCCCAAATGGGTGTCACAACATCTGACTGTCTAAGAAATTATGAAATCAGAACGATAAACGTAATAGATTGAAGGCTGTTTTGTTCACTATGAGTGGTGGCAAGTGTGATGCGCTTGTAACCATTTCGGTCACGCAGCTTCCAGGGCAGAGGTGAGGCAACGTATGATAAGTTGCCTCTGTCCTGAATGAATCCGTTACCTATTTTCGTTAAAGGATATATGTTATTACGATAGTCAGAGATTGTAGTCGCAAATCTTACTTCTTCTTCTTACTCACGGTAACGAGCAGTTGAAGAGGTAGAAGAACCACTCCACCACCGATCTCAACCGTGTCACCTCCCATGAAATGTCACGATTTGTGAATGAAGTGGCTAATTACCGTACCTTGCAAGTACAAACTGTTCCCCCGAATAGAGAAGAGATCATCTCGGTCATCAATAAACCCGAGGCCCGGCCGAAAAAAAGAATAACAACACCGACTACATTTGTTCAAAATGAGCAACAGGAGAAAAATCCATTCTGGAGCCGCTTGTCAACTCTCAGATCTCCGCCAAAGCCAAACGCTGTGAAAAGTAACGTACGGTCATTTACCGCAAAAGGAGAAGGAGTGCACAAAAAAAGTAATCCGGCCGAGGCTCATAGCACTTCTTCGAGTGTGAACTTTGACTAACGTCGAAACCCAAATGGGAACGAAAACAATAAATACTAAACATACGCGCTAATTTGCCCAGAGCCAATATTGAAAAGGGTCAAAGCTTATACCTACCTAAAAAATCATGAGGGAAATCTCTCAAGATCCAAAGGGCCCAGAATGGCTCTCATATTTCAGGTGATAAAATGCAACTTGGACAAAACTGAAGGCTTCTGCAACCAAGTTCAGAGCTCAGTATGGGAGAATGTCACAGTAGGGGCACAAAAACATGAAATCGGTGTACAGTGAAAGGATATCGACAAAGTGACATCCAGAGGAGGTATCTGCATTCTGTTGAAAGAACAATTGAAGTTATTGGAACTTGAAGAAGAATCAAGTATATAGTATTACCTAAATGGTCGCAATGCGCTGGAAACAGGGCAAAAATTGCTATCGGACGGAAAGGTATGTAGGGAGCGGATGGGTTATATGCCACATACGAGCGCAAACTTCATTAGAGAAACACTCCAAGTGGCTTATGTTTGGATCTTACACGAAGGCATGTGCCGGCGGCATTGATCGGTCCGATCGGTTGGGAAGAACGTCAAGTCGTGCATTAGGAACCCCAAATTCGCATTGTGCGAAGACACCCACAGTGATAACCAGACAATTATTTTCAATCTATGGAAATTGCCACAGGGGCATATCCAAAAGTAAGAAGAACATCAGGCTAGTCAACTAAAACCCTGGATGAACTACCTTCGTAAAGGTTTAACTAGGCCAACCTATTAAAGCTGACAGCAGTATGGAGAGAGCACAGAGGACAATAGGCCGGATCGATGGCATATATGAAAGCCAACAAAAACCTCATGCTAGCTACCCAGCGGAGCAAGAGAGAGTACTGTAACGACCTAAGAATGTGACAGCAATTCTTACAGTCACCAAAGCGGATATTTCTTGCAACATAGAAGCAGCCGAAGTTGGTACTGCTGCCTAAGACTGGCAAATCTCCAGGTGGGTGAACCTGGGTGAATTTCTTCTCGATACTCTGGGACAAATGTTAAAACAAGTAATTTACAGTAGATTACTCTCGTTTATTGGATGTCAAGGAGTTCTTTCAAAACGGCGGCTTTCCGCGAAGTCAGATCAGCGGTGGATGGTATCAAACTGGTTATTGGCTTGGCCGAAAACGAGATAAACGGAAAAGCTAGTACCAACAAATATTGAATTCTGATGACGCTGGACGCGAGAGATGCTTTAAATTCGGGTAGTTGGAGCTTAACACGGAAGTTCCTTGTAACGATTGGTAATCCCACCTATCTCACAGCTATTATTGGTAGCTATTAAGCAGAAACAAGACTTTAGTACAACACCAATGACCAACCTCAGGAGAACATTATCTATGCGGGTATCACGCAAGACTCCGTATTAAGTCTACCGATGTCATTGTACATTATAATGAAGTATTTAGTCCACCGATTCCGGGAGAGGCGACGATGCTATATTAGCCGATGATACATCATTAGTTATAGTCCCAAAGCATCTAGAAGATGCTAAGTTATACGCATGCAAAGTATTCAGTGCTCTTAACACCTGGTTAGAGAACGCTGGGCTGACACTTGCCGAGGAAACAGCGGAAGAAGTGCGCATTATCAAGCGCTATTACAGAAATTGTACCGTCATTAGAATTCGCAATCACGTCATCACTTTCAAGGCGGCCATCAAATATTGCACTCGGGAGTTAGCCTAGGTCAAAGTTATTTCCTTCGTGTAAACCGTTAATGTTAATGTTTTGCAAAGCAATTACATATAGCATTGGAGTTACATATATATAAAATCCAGATCGAGCAAGCGGCGCGAGATCTTGGGCTACACATCAATGAAGGCAAGGCAAAATATATGGTGGCAACGTCAGCACCGAAGACAAATCAACCAACAACATCAAACCGCACTGGTCAAACACGAAGAAGAATAAGGATAGGAGAATACAACTTTGAGACCGTTGATAATTTCTCCTATCTAGGGTCGAAAATCACAACCGATAACAGCTACGATGATGAAATCCGCGCACGGTTGTTGTCAGCCAACAGAGCTTATTTCAGCTTACAAAGACTGTTCCACTCGAAACGTCTCACCATAGGGTCAAAGCTCTTACTGTTCAAGACTATGATCTTGCCAGTCCTCATGTATTCCTCAGAAACTTGGGTTCTTAGCAAAAAAAATTGCGAACTCTTGGCCGCGTTCGAGAGAAGAATCCTCCGAAGAATTTTTGGCCCCCTACATGAGGATGGAAGATTCCGTAGCCTACACAATGACGAACTCTATGAGCGATACCATGACCGTCCGGTTGTGGATAAAATCCGGCTCAATAGGTTACGGTGGGCGGGTCACTTAATCCGAATGGATGAGGATGATCCCACCCGGAAAGTCTATAAGGGCAATATCTATGGTAGGAAAAGAAGACCCTGCCTAAGATGGAGCGATGGCGTAGGTCAGGACGCCAGACAGCTTTTAGGGATATCGAATTGATGGACCTCGGCGCAAAACCCGGATGTCTGGAGTTCCTTATTAAGGCAGGCCTAGACCGGATACCAGTTGTTGCGCCGTTGATGATGATGATATATAAATGGAATAGTGAATGGGAAAACACAGAAAATAAAAACAAGATGATAAGCTTGCCAACTTTCCACTATATTTAAAAATGTGCTGAAATACACATATAATTTAAGAATATATATTTGACGAACATATCGAGGGTGATATATTTAAATATTAGAATGCCCGGTAATTCCAACTTCCTTCCTAATTTTCCAAATTAATAATAAGCGCAAACAAGCTATAAGCACCCCGAATAATCTGAAAATACAGCCATTAATACTATATTACATATATTAAAATAACCTTGATATAAATACCGATGCTAGAGCGACCAATCCAATTGTAAAATATCCACCTGCTTTCGGAGTTATTGGCTTTTTCAAACCCTCCATGAAGTGAAATACATGCTTTTTATACTCCATGGAAAGTGCCGGCCAATTGGAGAAGTACAGCGATGTTAGCACCTGACCACTCTCAACAATAACCTCATTGCCGTAATAGCAGGGCAAGGAGTTTTCGAAGAGCATGCATACCATGAAGAGGAAATACAAGAAAAAGGTTCCCGTATCAGCTATTGGGGAAAGCTGTGAAATATAAAAAAGAAAACATGTTCTTTTCAATGAAATAATTTTTTCTAAATATGAACGGTTTATAACTAGGATGTTTCACAATAACTACTTATTGTAGGTTTTACAAGTCTAATTCTGAATTTTCCAGACCAATTGAGAAATTTCCAAACCAACTTCAGCCTTTTTAAGTCGATTTCAAAATTTTCCATTTCAAATTTACATTTTTCCATCACTGGCGCTCTTTAGAAAAAAAAACCGGAGCAGCTCACCAATTTTCTTTGGTAAATTGTTTTAATAGACCATGTTATTCGGTTTGGGAAAAAATATAATCCCCTCAATCTGCTATTTTTTTAATGACCTCTAGATATAAAATAGTGTACTTGTGGCTGTAATTAATTCCGCCGTTTCCTATAGAATCTTATTAATATCCAATGAAAACCGGGAGGACTTCCTAGGTATTAAGAAGCTTAAATGTTCCGTTGTGAAAGTAATAGTTTAGACATTTACCATTCCCAGATGACGCCTTTGGACCATTATATTTTCAGCGCGGTTCAGTAGGGCATATAATGATCGAAAATTGATGGGTAGCCCACATTTTTTTGAAAGAATTCCAGCTCCATTCTCATCAAGAAGTAAAAAGTTGATATAAAACTGAATTGGAAAGGGAAAAATCTAAAATTTTTAAATGGAAAATTATGAAATTGACTTGGAAAAATCTGAAGTTAGTTTGGAATTCCCAAAATTAGTTTGGAGAATTCTGAATTGGTTTGGAAAATTCCGAATTTGATTTGCAAAAACTATATATCACTTCGTTCACTAAAATATGACCTCAATAAGCTTTAAATTTTGAAGTCAAACCTAGCCTTGCTAGATCCTGCGATCAATATACCATATACTATATGATGGAGCAAGGGTAGTAATCATAGTCGGCCTTGAAGGACTGGCATATATATTATGGTATACACACGCATATACCGACACAGATTCCAATACAACTAGAAGCAATTCATTTTCGATAAGGTAACGATTTGGTGCGACGATACAATTGGATCTGGGCCTTGAGATGTGTTAAAAAACTTCATTCAAGACCGTAACGGTAAATGATTAAGTACCTTGAAAGAGACAATATGGTCAGCATTGCGCTCGTCCGTGATTATTACCCCGATTTGATTCAAGAGCTCATTCACAGCTCAGTCGACGAGAATCCGACGTTAAATCACGATACAAATCCCACTGCCACCAATGATATTTAAACCGCAAGCCTAGTGCTCTAACCAGCTATCTGACAAACCGATAACAATAAGAAATAATATCGGTGACAAGATGCCCTTCTTTGAAACTCAAATTTCTTTGAGATTTAACACTGATGACATTTTTCATCATTATATGTCACTCTGTTAATAGCTATTTGTTTCTCCGGAATGTCAACCCTATGTAGAGCGCTCCAAATACACTCCCTGTTCACGCTATCGAACGCCTTTTCGAAAAACATGAAGAGCAGATGAAGCAAAGATCTATACCCACACACTGTTCCAAAATCAATCGCAGGCTGTTTATGTGACCAATGCAGGAGGATCTGGAGCGCTATCGGTTGTTCAAGCTTTCGAGGTGGCCCTTTATTGATTCCACGATTACTTAATAGTAGAGGTGAATAACTATGCATGGAATCCGTCAAGGGTAGCGGGAAATAAATCTGCAGGGAAACCGTCAAGCACAGCAGGTTTACTTCATTTGATTGTTTCTCTTCTATTTGAAGAAGCAGTCCGTATCCACATGTTACGTTGGCTAGCCATTTCATCCACATGAGGCGGAGCTTCCCAGGATATTACACGGTTAGGAACCGTGATGAAGTGTTCTTTCCACCCCTTCAGCTACTCGTCATCGATGACCAGGACGATCGAAGGATTTACCACCACAAGAAAGTTCTTTCGTGATGTGGAATACGATCTTGAAATCATTATTATATGCGACAGTATGTTAAATTCCTGGGGATTTCGTACGGTATCAGAACTCGGGCCCATCTCCCTCGTCGACACTCGCAGCAGTCAAAAGAGCCTTCAATCAGTTCGAGTCACTGATCCGACTCTACGATTTTGCAGTCAGCGAGAACTTGTGACTCCCCTTTGACATGCGGTCGACGACCTGAGCAACACCCGCGAAAATAGTGCTCCTGATAGCGGCCAATGTTTATAAATATTCGCAGGCAGAGTACTCAGAGGATTGTGGTGCTCCTTAACCTGGATGAGAATCTTGCAGTAAGAATTTTGTCAGGAGCCGGCTCCCAGATCAGGCGAGCGCGTCTTGCCATAGCCGTGACTAGCCATCCGACATAAATTCGTGTCTGCTACCACTTGACTTTCCAAAATACAAAAGCATATTGTCGCAAGAGAAAGAGAAGTACTCTCCAGAGCCCAACCATTTTACCCTGCTTACGCCCAGGATATCCACCTTATATTGCTAGAATTCCCACTAGAGCTAAAGAAAACGAGCATTCTGGGGATTCACAATACCTTTAGCGAAAAGCGTGCGCACATTTCAGGAAACAATCATAGTCCATTTTCGATAAGCAACGATTTTCGGCGTGAGGTCACTGTTAACGTTCCGTTAGAAACAAAGTGTCGAAAAATGTTGCTTGCTAGCTGACCAAATTCTCTTTTACGACAAGCAAAGAAGAATAGGTATATTTTTCCCCAACTCAAAGGGCACCCCAAACTACAATATCATTGAAAAATGAGAGAAAAAAGAATTAAAACGAAATCATAAATAATAAGCTTTTCGCCTGAAACAAGACATGAGTTCCTCTTTTTCAGTAGATATCGACCTATCGGCGTTAAAATTATTCAGGCTGAAGACTGAATTGGCAGCGACTTAATCCAGAACATGGTACATGAGGAAGTGTGTAGACAATTTCATGAACTTTGAGGTCATCCTTCTGGCATGCAGAGTATTTTAAGTGAATTACGGCCCTAGGCCTACCAAAAAGGAAGTTCGACGAGTCATAAACAGCTCGAAAAACTGAATAGCTGTGATATTGATCGAATGCAGCACTCCTGTTACAAGATTGCCAGTATTCGCCGTCGGTTGGCTTATAGCATAAATCTGATGGTTAGTTTTCCGGAGGAATTTCCACCCTTCCCTACAACGGAGATTATCTACCTTCTCTAAAAAAAGACGCTGTAAGACCCGCAGACGCAATAAGGATTACTTGCTTACCAACCTTCTATAAATTTATGTTTTTTTATTAGTGGAAATATGGATTAAAAGGAGTTGGTGATTTAAAGGATACTCAACTGTCCGAAATCCTGCGACAACTGAAATCGAATCGGCTTATGCTCAAACCGCATCTTTCGGGAAACAACAAAGCAAGCGCAATGAACATGTTCAGTATCCCTTCACTAGCATATGCTTTCGGAACATTGCCGTAAATGATAACCGGTCTGAAAAATGTCCAGCGGCGAATGTCGAAATCATCTGATCCTTAAAACGTTATGGCGCCTCAAAGAAGGGGCAAGACGCCCCTTCCCTCTGTACCCACTTTTGGGCATCGCGACGACGATTCCTCTATCAATAAGCTCACTAATGATACGAAAATACCCCTTTTCGGGCGCCATAACTTTCTGAGAAG
Source organism: Hermetia illucens (assembly GCF_905115235.1). Lineage (NCBI taxonomy): Eukaryota > Metazoa > Arthropoda > Insecta > Diptera > Stratiomyidae > Hermetia > Hermetia illucens. Next base: position 58,787,505 of record NC_051853.1, on the reverse strand, counting down.
TGTTATAGATTTTTTACGTAGGTAGAAAGGAAGGAGGCGCTGACAAATCAACCTTTATCATTTTACCATGATGATACCAAAGCGCTAGGCCTTTTTAATGGGGCGGGAGGGGACTGTCGCGATTTCCTAACGTGATTTGAGAGAAACCCCTCCTTTCCGTCTGCGAGAATGGGGTCCGTATATATATAATATGTGCTTTTTTAAATTTTCGAAATAAAGTTCAATCAAATGTGCTCATGACAAACATCTCTTTCTTACTAGAAGGACATTGCTTTCAGGAATCTAACCCACATCCGGAAGTGAAGCCTGATAATATACAAAATATTACAAAATGCCCGTGGGTAAATCAGTTATAAAACGTAAGAGCCCCTATTACTTCCTATTCTGAGTCCTTGCTCCAGTTTCGCAAAGTTTCTAAATTTGAGAATAGATAATTTGAATCAGCAGTTTATGCGAAGCGCTACAATAAAATTCTAGAATTTCACAAATGAAATAGAACAAGAGTGAGGATTGTTCGAATTTGTATTCCATCGATTATTGCATTTGTAATATTGAAGCAAAAAAAGGAGAAACACTAATACGTATCAAAGTTATATAACGTTAAAAGAGATACTCCCTCTGAAATCCACAATTTCACATTTGTGACGAGCGTAAGCTTAGATTCCAGAGTCATTTATGTTCAAATTTAATACTCACCAAAGTCATCTGGAAAGCTGTAAAACAAAGTACAATTCCGCCAGTGTTAAACTGTACAAAAATTGGCCAAGTTAAAATATCTTGGGCGTCATTCGCGAGCCTAGGAATAAAGAGCGATTTACAAAATCCTGCCCAAAAAATACCATTTACCTTGTAACAAACTGATGCATTCGAATACATCCCAGCAATTTTCTACATGCTTCTCCGTTTGGAAGCTCTTTACCATTGTAGCCGGAATGACCAATATTTTCAATCCTTTTTGAAATCATGCGAAAGAAAATGGCAATTTGACAAAACATGTAACCATTCATCAAATCTGCAGCTGCATTTGTTGTACACGACAAACCCATTGCTAAAATTTGATATCCGTAGATTATCCAAAAGTATCTTTCGTTATTTTTCCAATCGAGAGGATACCAGCCGGGGAACGGTAGCCTATCTCTTCCAATCGCTGAAGAATACAAAGCAGCGACAAGACAGAAATAAGCACTCCCGAAAAAAGTATTTCTCTGCCAGTTGAAATTTTTATATGCTCTTCGAAAAAGCTGAATCTCCTCTTCAGTATGTGGTTGTATTAAGGATGCATTGATACCCTTTACAAAGTTCAAAAGTTTCTTGTGTTTCATCACAATATTCACAATCTTCACCATCAATGACACCGTAGTTAGAGTCATATAAAGTGACTCAGTTATGCTTTCAATGCTCTCGATAAAAGCTAGATTTATGCACATGGATAAAAAGAAAGATACGAAGAAAGCCAATTGCACCACTACTAAGTAGAATAGCTGAAGAAAACTCCAGGAAATGTGGTCATTCCAGATACCAGCGACTCTGAATACACTTATCAAAAACTGGAACGGTTGACTGGCGTTCAAGCTCGACATACTGAAATCGTGCGGATAATAGACGCTGTTGCGGTTGAATTCCTTCTATTTATACTAAGGGAAAGCCGCAAAGAATTCAATTTTTAAAGAATGGAAAATACAAATTGTTTTCAATTTTTAATTAGTATTATGGAGTGATTGCATACATAGAATATTAAGGAGGTCAAAAGGCCCATATGACAGGGACATAACATCATAGAAAGTATTTAACCCGGTTGAAATGGTGAATTTTTCATTCCATCCAATGGATACAGATGACAGAAAGTTAAACTTTCAAAAATAGCAAAGCACAACAACACTACATCGCCGAGTTCATTTATGAAGGGCATTCATTGTTAATATCATTGGAAACACGTCGGGAAGTAAACAGCGCAGCCAATTTTTATTATTCAAATAGACCAACTGCCTGAATTCAATGAATTTATAAATCGCAATATCTGTCTGAAAGCGAAAGATGAAAGACATAAAACTATTTTAAAGTACCAAAAAGCTCAGCTATAACTCTCCAAGGAAGCAACCTTCCTTTTTATATAAACTTCGGATTCACCTTAAAATTCGTAGTGATTATAGAAAGGGAGACAAATATAATAAATTGGCAGCTATCCCGTACACGGAAATCCAGTATTGCCCTGGGTCACCGCAGAATTACAAGACCCAGAACGATTTATCCTGTAAAATTAAGGTGCTGAAAGCTTTCAATGAGGACAAAAATTTACTGCTAAACCAAAAGCATACACAACTTCGATTTTGCCAATCATAATCCCAGTGAGGAGGGAGCCTTTAACATTAATAAAAAATTTTTCCGCGGAGACAATTGGCAATCAACCCGCTTATAGTGTTGGAAGGCAGCCCTTAAAGAAAAAACAAAACAGAAAACTGTTATAAGGGTCCTGCCGCTGTAACCTCTGCACTTCAAACATGTAAGCATATGGTACACCATAGTATGGTGGTTGTCGACGAGAGCGGGAATAAGCTGATCAAATAATATTATTCCTCAAAACTTAGCGTTCGGGACAATTTCAACATTAGTTCTCATTACGCGGTAGCCTCCGAGGCGGAATAGAGAGGCAGTGTTAAGAATGTTTTCCTAACTGTCGATTTTACCGAGGTTTATAGTAAGAAAATTCGGGGATAAATAAATTTAAATAACTCTTCAACGAATTCGTGACCGCCACATGATAGCTCCAAATAGCACAGTTTTTCAGTGTATCAATGTAGCAACGAAATTCACAAATAAGGTGGTAAGCCCCTAAATAGATAAATCATCAGATCAATTAATACGAGAATTCGGTTGGTTGGTTTTTCCAAAGATCTCCAGACTACCTTGGTTAACAACCAATTTGACCAGACCGCCAAACTACTCTTTTACAACAGAAAATCTGCACACGCCAAAATGGAACGCGATCCTTACATTGTCAAAAGGAAATTAGTCGAATCAAATAATCTTTCAGGCTGTCCACAGGCGGAGATTCTTTTTTCCTGATTATGGTTTCTGGAAGACCCTATGCAAAACCATCTTACTGTTTAATTTATCAGTAAATTATCGCTCATAATGTGTGATCACATGAACCATCCCAAGTATGCTAAGTACTGCCTACATTATAATCGGGAGAAAAATTAAGTAAAGCACACAATATTCTTAAGAGTGTATCTTGAATCCACACCATTCACCAAGAACAATGTCAAAAATGCCACTAATTGGTCTGAAGCTGCGTAACTGAGAAATAGAACCAGGGAACTTTTACCGCTGCATGAATCCCAAGGAATTTTTGAAGGCATCCTAAATCTATTTCTTACCCACTTAGAGATGGATAAAAAGGAACTAATAATGCACATTGACCTGCGCCCGATAGGTCGTCAATACCACACCACTCAAATCTCAATTGGTTTCTAAATTTTGATTCAAAACGGTGAAAATCAGGGAAGCCAGGCAAACATTTTGAAAGCCCTTTACTACCCGGTTAGTTGCTTCTGTACCCTTAGTAGTAGTTTCGTACTGGCTATAATTGGTACCCCAAATAACGGAGGACATAGCTCTTTGTACATGACTTTAAGAGAAGTTTCACTTCAAGCAGATGCCGATAAGTAAAGACAGTAATGACGTCAGAAAGGCCTCGCATTAATTGGTATGAAAATTAAGCATGCAATTGACACAGTCCCTTCTTAAAGTTTTTGTATGAAATAAACCTTATTAAGATCGATCGATATCTACCTGTCTATTACACCGGATTTACTCGGAAACGACTGATGTTATTGTCACGAAGGGACTCGATTAGTACCGGAACTGACCTAATTTCTGATATTGGAAAAAGCACAGGGGAGTGAGAATTCAAAGTGTGTGCCCTAAAGAGTGAGACAGGTATCGTTCTCAGAACATATCATCATCATCAATGGTGCAACAGCCAATATCCATAGACCAGACCTTAGTAAGGAACTCCAGGCATCCCAGTTTTTCGCCGAGATCCACCAATACGATATCTCTAAGAACTGTCTTGCCTCCTAGCCCACGCCATCACTCCATCTGTGGCAAAGTCTTCTTCTTCTTCTTTTTCTATAATAGATATTGCATTGGATCATCCTCACCCATACAGATTAAATGACCCGCCCACTGCAATCTATTGAGCTGAATTTTAACCATCATCAGACAATGTAGGCTGCGGAATCATCCTTTCTCATGTGGGGGGCCAAAAATTCTTCAGAGAATTCTTCTCTTGACCTAAGTCTCCGAGGAATACATGAATACTGGCATTGTCATCACGTTATTGCGCAGTACGAACTTTAACCCTATGGTGGGACGCTTCCAGCGAAATAGTTTTTGTAAAACAGAAATAGTCTGTTTTGACTGCCAGTAACCCTGCGCGCAATTCAACGGCGTTGTTGTTATCGGATGTGATTTTCGAACTGGCGAACAAGCATATGTCCTAGATTCGCAGCGGGACTGAGGCCGTTTCCACATTGTTCAACATATTTATTCTCACCGTTAAGAGTAGTCAACAAGGATGTGCATTTAATCACCATTTACTTTCATTCCTACACCTTCTGTTGAAATTTGCTGAATTGGTAAAGCCAGATAAAGCCAGCAGGATCACTCTCGAGACCATTGAACATTAACCACGGTCTAAGACAAGAGGAGTGCCCCATCATGTGCCCTCATTAATTTCGCCCTGGAGAAAGTGTTCGGCGATGCTGATGCTAATGGAGGAGGCACCATTCTCTTCAAGTTCACTCAACTACTGGCCTATACTGACGATATTGATATTATGCCTTCATCCGTATGGAGAAGGCAGCGCGCGTTCTTGGGATGCTCATTAATAAAGGCAGGGCGAAATACATGGTGGCAACGTTAACACCAAAGAACAAAAGGCGACAATGTCAAATCGCACTGGTCAAACGGGAACAATACACATAGGACACACAACTTTGAAATCGTTAATAATTTCCTCTTTCTGGGTTCGAAAATTACAACCGATAGCAGTTACGACGATGAATTCCTCGCACGGTTGTTGGCAGCCAAAATAGCCTATTTCAGCTTACCAAAACTGTTCCGCTTGAAACATTTCACAAGACAATGATCTTTCCAGTCCTCATGTATTCCTCGGAGACTTAGGACCTTAGCAAGAAAAATTGCGAACTCTGGAGAATCCTCCAAAGAATTTCTGCTCCTTGCTTCACAAAAAAATAAATATGAGCAATATACTATTGCGTCCAAAAAGTAAGAGCCATTTTTAAGGTTTTGTGTGAAACAAAACCTTATTAGAATCGAGACGGTGTCTGTCTGTCCGTCTGTCTGTCTGTCACACCCGATTTATTCAGAAACGGCTGGACCGATTGTCACGAAAATTGGTGAGAGTATGTAATCTGGTGTTCCCTTTACATGCAGTAAGTGGCGCCATCTTGTGTTAAGTTTAAGGGGGGGGCTCCCCATACATGTGAATGGAGGGTGCAAATTTTTTTTTCACAGAATGTAGCCATGTGGGGTATCAAATGAAAGGTCTCAATTAGTACTTTCCAAAACTGGTTCAATATTTGATATTGGGTGAAACTTAGAGGAGTAAGGGCTCAAAATATGACCAACAAAAAGTGTAACAAGTCTCGTTCTCAGAACCTATCCAACCGAAAAATCTGAAAAAAAGCACAATGGTGCATCTCTATGAAATCTAGGCCTCAAAATATATCCGGTTCCGATATCTGCACAAATAAAGTTAATAATAGTATATTTCCACATTTTAGAAATTTACCCGGCACCCCCCTTATGTTCATTCCAGAAGTACAAAATTTGGCATGCGTGTAATGAAGAATATAACGCACAGTTTGGTCAAGTTTGAAGAAAATCCAACTATTATTAACAAAGTTATAGGGGGTGAAACTTTACAATTTTTTGTGAATTTCGTGCACTCTACAACCTGCATGACGTCATCATCACATATCAATTCGTCAATACCACACCCAAATGAGTTCTTATGAATTGGGTCCCAGAGAATTATTTTGTTTTAGTTTTTTTAGTTATTTGCAACCAGACATGTGTGCATGTAGGTATATAATATATGCGTGCTAATAAACTTTGCGGGTAGTGACTAATTCAAATAGGTATAAGAAGTAAATCGGAAATATGGGTACGATCAATTTATATACGTGCATATATGTGTACAGTATTCGGAAATAGGCAGTTTGATTGTTTAGGGTGAGCGTAATATTTATGGCTGTAATATGTAGGTATGTCTCGTAGTTTGGAAAAATATGAAGGAGTATGTTGGATTTGTAGCTATATACAGATAGAAAAATGTGCGCTGAAATTTCTTACCTAAGATGAACACAAAACCTTTATATCCGAAGCGCGAGCTTCCGGTATTCCGACTTGTTATTTATTACAAATGTATTTGTTTATTCTTCCAAATCTATTTTATCGCTTTCAAAGCAATCCCTCCGGATACAATATATGTGCTTACGCCAACGTATTTTCGAATCCTGGAAACAAGAATTAAAGTCACCTTCCTCGGTGGCTTTCAGAGCGCATAGCGATTCATGTTCTATCGCGTGCAGCCCTATCTTGATGCAAAAATCAAGAATTGTCTGCTCACAATTCAGGCCTCGCCTTCTGATCAGCTTTACGTAAAGGACGCATAACACTCTTTGTTGACGGTTTGACTGGATGGAAGGAATTCTGGATAGACAATATCAAGATAATCGAAGATAACTGTCAACATAACCTTAATTTTCGATCGGTTTTCATGCGATTCTTTCGATTTGCATTCATCTTTTGAAAAATATTGATTGAATTAGTTGCTGATTTCTCGGTCGTAAGAATAAATCTAATTCTCATCAGTGTCATGACTAACTGATACTCAAAAAGTATTTCATCGCAGATCTAATGAGACGTTTTTTTCAAAGAAATTGTGGTGTTTTAGCACTAGTCGAGATTTTACACATTTCAAGCCCAAAATATCTTTCCAAATGGTATTGGCAGATGCTTTTGAAATACCAGCAGCTTCATCAAGGTCTCTATCAGTCATTCGACGCATGACAAGTTTTTCGTTTTCGATTTTCTTGACCAGTTCCTCATGAGTAGAAGTTGATGGTCATCCGAAACGCAGTTTATCTTCAACACATTCACGACACATTCACAACTACTTATACCATTTGTAAGGCATGATCCCCAAAGACTTTCTTAACCATCCTCAATGTTTCTGCACATGAAATTTCAATCTGCAGATCAAATTTAATGCAATTATTTTCTTCGACCACATGTCCACGATATTCTCGGGTGTCAATCATGCCTCAGCGTTAATTTCCGCCTCCGCTCTGTGTGCGGCGAAACGTGGGCAGTTAAAAACAACATGCTTCACATCTTCCGGAATCATCACGCATGTCGGGCAATACGGGGAGTCGTCACCCCCAAAGCGATAAAGGTATGCACGGTACCCTCCGTGTGCGCTTAGGAATTGAGTTACCTAGCCGTGCCTTCGCTTGATCCATTTAGATACATCTGGAATAATGCTGTGTGTCCTGCGTCCTTTAGATGGATTATTCCCTTTTTTTTCCATTCTAAAATAGATTAACTTCGTGCCAATTGCCGACGATTGGTATAGGACTCGCCGATTGCATATGATGGGCCATAGAGGCTTCGACCCTCGTTCACCAAGATGTCTTTTTGTCTCTCCGTCCGTCTCCGAGACGGTTATAGCGATTGACACCAAATTCGGTACAAAGGTAGGAACTTTGAACATACAGTGAGTTACATCATTTTACTTTGAATTTACATGCAAAAGGGGGAGGGGTCAAATTTTTTTTTCTTCAAATATAGTCATGTGGGTTATCAAATTAAAGATCTCGATTAGTACTTTTCGAAGCCTAATTTTAACATTTGTTGGAAAAGTGGGGAGCGCGGAGGATTGAAAGTGATCATTTCTTTAAGGGGGCCATTCTCAGAAACTACCAAACGGAAAAATCTGAAAAAAAATCGGGAGGCTGCCACTATATGGTGCCTGGGCTCCGAAATACCTTTCACACCGATATCTGTTCAAATAAAGTTAATAATAGTATATTACTATATTTTTTTGTAATTGGCTGGAAACCCCCCTTAAGTTCATTTTAACACCACGAAATTTTGCAGCATGATCTTGCCAAGTTTGCTGGAAATCATCAATTGTAGGCTATGAATATCAGTATCACCCGAAAATGAACACTCTTACATAATATATGGATATATTACGTGCTACGTACTAAGAAATACACAAAGCCTTTCGTACCTAAAGAGTCCAGCTTCCGATTTCCCGACTTGTTTTGCTTGTCGTTGCTTGCAACGCTATGAAAGCTTCTTAAACTAAAAAGCAAGTGAAGCCTTAAACAACCATATATTTCAAGCACACCAAATTCCATTCATATTCTAAAATCTTCAATCTTACTCTATTGCATCAAATGCCTTCATAGAAAATATGTTAAAACACCACCATTATATTCTGAAACGTGAGTAAAAGAAGGTTAAAGCTGGTGTCGCTTTCATTTAAATTATTCAGACAAATTGTTACATTGTAAACTACCAAACGTATTAATTAGCGATGGCAATGTGTGTTGTCCAACCTAATCATGTCTCCATAAGAAATACAAATTATGGGTTTCCTTCGATGAAAACACCAATTCATATTGATTTAAATATTCACAAGTCACCGCTTACGTGCACGTGTGTATCTTCAAGATTAATTAATTTTATCTAGAAATATAGGGTTCGAAATACAAAAGGATTTTTCTACGTTGGCAGAAAGAATTCAAAAGACGAAGTAGTCATAGCGTGCCCGTATCCTATCGAATTGTATTGTCCGATTTTGGTCAGACGTACAATTATTATATTCTGTAGTATGCAAGTGAAAAGATTCCTTAAGCCTACAAATTAAATAACGCAGTCAAGGAGTCAACAAAGTAGTAATTTATGGAGGACTAGCGCTTTATATGATGTATCCTTCTAAGTCGGGATTTAGCAATGTAGATAACTAACAATTCATAATAAAATCACTGTAAAATAATAAATGTGTCAATGCTTGAATCAATACCGTTTAAAGTTCCAACATTGCATAGTATACACATTCCGGATTTCAGAATACTCATATATCAGATTATTAAACAATATATAACATGCAACCTTCAATATTATAATAACAGTGCATCGCTAACAAAGCATTATCCTGGCTAACAAAGCTTTTGCAATTTCTCCAGGTCCTCGTCACGTAGAGTGCGACTGACTCACCAAAATCGTGAAAACGAATCGAAATAAAGCGAAACCAGGATGATTGTAAAAATTACGAAAATGGGTCTTGAGGGTGGCAATTGAAAGGCAATTTGTGTGCATTGCTGTCACTTGTGACTCCGTTCATGCTGCCTTTGCTGAAAAACATGGAGGGCCAACTGATTGTCATATTTTTCCTCAAACGCCTCGACTACGCAAATGCCATTTGCTTACTCTCTTACCGAGTCATGGGCCTTGGGCAGTCGGCATTTGAAAAAGGGAGCAAACAGAGTCCGACTGAAATACTGCGAGCCCAGGTTTTCAGCCAGAAGAGTCACCACACTGTTCTTTCACCCCCACTATCGTTCAATGGGAACAATGTCATTGTTTCTACCGACGGCAGTTGAAAATGCTTAAAAAACTCTTTTTTCGTACCTTGCTTATGATTTGAAAGTACTCAAAGCAAGGAGCTGTAACATTCGTACCTCATTAAATGATTGCTGCAAAATTTTACCAGCAGCGGTCTTCAACGTGTAATGTGTTCTGTTCAGTGTTCATTTTAAACCGGTACAGATACCAGATAATTGAACACCCCCTGCTTTCTCTCCAGCCACTCCACAATAGCAGAGATCAAACGTTGGTTGCGATCCTCTCTATTGCGATTTGCTTATAGATCTCTCCCTTACGACCTGCAATAGGGAAAAGATGGACTTTATATGTATGCCGTCATCTCATTGGCGAAAATGTCAACATTCCTGAAATAATGAACGCAGTATCTTCTGAGCCTTTTCTTCTTTAGACTCAATTTGTGTGCGTTAGATAAAACATCAACGGTCCTCCTGCATTCGATATCGTTCTTCCTAAAGCCATACTCTCATACTCTGCTGTTTAAAATTGAATTTTGCATCTATCATCACTCCCAAGTATTTGATGGCCGGTTTGGAAGTGGTGAAATGATTCCCAATTCAAATGCGAGCGTTTTTCTCTTATCAGCATCTTCGAGATATTATACATTGCAACCACAGCCAGTGCTACATCGTTGACGTAACCCATCACCGCGGTCTCCTTCGAAATCGAAAGATTGAATACATCATTGTTCATAATGTTCCACAGTGACGCATCCCAATATAGAGCCCTGTGGGACACCCGTGGACACAACGTAGTCCTTGAATCCCAAATCGGTGTGCTCTTGCACAATGCTGTCGACATTAGCAGTGAGATAGGTGTAGATGTCTTCGCCATGGACTTCTGCAGATGAATCCATTAGACCGAATTGAAAGGATTCTTTTCGTCCAGGATCACTAACACGTAACTTTGCTAGTACAACAGAGCTACAGAGGCAACCTGATGACTTGCCTTCGTCGTGGACGAAACCGTAGTCGTATGAGGAATGTGCAACTCCTTGGCTTGGATGTGTCACATCACATGGCATGGGGTTGATCTAGCCACACTTCCATGAAGGTTTGTTCGTCCAATACTTTTGTAAGTCAGCCTGATGTCCTTCTCGACTATGGGTATGTTTTTTCCTTGCCTTGTGGCTCCCTACATAGTTCGAAGATAATTACATGGTGATCGCTGTGAGTACAGTTCCCGCCAAATGGTAATGTTCACCTCAAATTTATAAGTGATCTGCTCAAGTACATCCTGAGCGACCCTGCAATGGTTAAGGATTGTTTGAATAAATCTCAGTTTCAGTTCTTCCAGCTATATGCCGGTTACCCTGTTTCCCCTTTTCTTTACAAAATAGGCGTTTGGGGTCCCTATTGCACTCCCCAGGAACGTGCCGTTTTCCCCGCGCCTTACGAATCAATAGAACAAATCCGCTGGTTCAGGCCTTCGTGAAGTGCCCAAACATTAAGCACCTATTTAAGGAAGTCTGCTCAGTCAGGCGGCAGAAAACCCATTTGATTCAAACTTTTCCGAGCGACAACACTTTTTGGACTCCTATAGTTCAGACATGAAGCCGCCTTTTTATGGCCTTGGGATCTTGCGGACGTTTCCGCCTAGATCTTTTAAGTCGGGGTCAACTTTGACCTTTTTCCTTATATGACAGATTGCCGTTGCTAGAGATGACAATTGCCTCTGGGCGAATTCTCAACATTGCTTTTTTCTGACGAATCAGTTTTAAACGGGAAGTGCGGAGGCTGTGTATATAAGGTTGACATTTATCCCTTAGTGGAGTATAGCGTGCCAATCACACCATCGCGCGCAGTTATCTAAAATGGGCTTCAAACTTCCCCCATTTTCCATTTTCTACTTCCATATAGTAGCACAGAAATAGCAGCAACATAGAACAGTCGATCACATCTTGATCTTCGTATTGTGATAATATAATTTTAAACAAAACAGCAAAAGCGGATTTGATCCTCATAATGCATCGGGCGACAACCAGTTCGATACCACCATAGGCAGAAACGACACTTCCTAGATAGACAAATTGATCGAAGTCTTCGAGTTCTACCCATTAGGAAAAGTGCGATAAACCGTGAGACTGAGAAATTTGGTTTTGTTGATGTTTAACTTCAGTTCAGCTCCAGTTCCCTTCCCTTCCCAAAATCCAGAACCATTTGTCCAAGACCTGGGCAGAGAGGAAACAAATGCTATCAGCGAAGTGTTTGAGAAAAGATGTCATAGTCCATTGAACACCTTCACTTCCTCTGAACAAGGTATCATGGGTAATACCACCGCTAGCAAGAAGAAATGATATCGGCGACAAAATACCACGCTGGTGAATTCCGCTTTGGACCTCAAACTCTTCTAAAATTTCACTTCGGTGCAGCCCGTGACTTCTTGCGCCATCATATGCGCTCCGATAATATAATAGCTATTAGTTTTTCTGAAATGCTCCTCCTGTGTAGAATACTCCAGATGCACTCTGTTAACGTTATCGAAAGCTTTCTTGAAATCGATGAAGAGCTGGACCAACGAAGATCTAAACTCCATGCACTGCTCCAAAATGATCCATAGGGTGTTCATGTAGTTAGTATGTAAGGATCCAAAGCGGAAACGTGTCTGCTCTCTATCGAACAAACTTTCGAGATGTTCTTTGATGCGTTGCTGGATTATTTTAGTTATTATCCTTGGAAGAGCATGGAGTCCGCACATGCCCTTCCAATTGTCACAATCAACGATCATCCCGTTCTTCGCTCTTTGAGTAAATGCCTCGGATTCCCAGGATATCCATACGAGTGGAAGTAGCAGATCTGCAGAAACTATGGATGTAGCCATAAATAACTCTGCTGGGAAACCATCAAGTGCCGCGGCTTTACGCCGTTTGAGTGCATTGATAGCACCCGAGAAAAGAACATTTTTGATAGCGACCCAATGCTCATCGATATTCTCAGACAAATTACTCAGGGTATTTGCCGTCCGATCAGCAAGACAGCTCTTCCGCTGTCGAGGGACAGCTGCAACACACAAACAATTTTTATTGAAGTTGGGCGGTCGCAACTCTCCAAACCTGCGAATCTGCAGAAATCCATAACCCTCCCACCATTAACGTTAGGATCCCCCACCACATGTCCGAACAAGTTGTTGTCAGAGCTCACCTTGGCATTCAGATTACCCATCACGAACACAATGTTACCTTTAGGAAGCATTCCCTGAATTGTGTGCAATTGCTCGTAGAAAGCATTCTTCTGCACTATATCGGAAGTCTCCATTGGTGCATAGTGCTGAACAATTGTGATGTTCCTTAATCTGGGCCGAAATCTTGCAATTAGAAGTCAATTCTGAAACCGGCTCCCAGCACCCGGCCCTTGCAGTAGCTGGCAGAAATAACCCGACACCGGATTCGTGTCTGCTATCACTCTTCAGAGACTCACCCTCTTACTTTGCTTAGGCTCAGAATATCCACCTTATATTTTTGGAATTCACGCTCGAGTTAGAGAAAACCAACATTTTAAGGACCATCACTACCATAGTAAAAGAGTGTGTGCACATTTCAGAAAGCAATCATAGTCCATTTTTTATAGCCAAAGGTTGTTGTTGACGTTTCTCTAACAGCAATGTTTCGACATTTGGGGGTTGTTAGCCCATAAAGCTGTCCCTAGACGAGATCTAGGCCTCTATTTCAATATCTACTCAAATAAACTTAATGATAATATATTACTATCATCACCATCATCAACGGTGCAACAACCGGTATCCGGTCTAGGCCTGCCTTAATAAGGAACTACAGATATCCCGGTTTTGCACCGAGGTCCCCAATTCGATATCCCTAAAAGCTGTCTGGCGTCCTGAGCTACGCCATCGCGCCATCTTAGGCAGGGTCTGCCTCGTCTTCTTTTTCTACCATAGATATTGCCCTTATAGACTTTCCGGGTGGGATCATCCTCATGCATACGGATTAAGTGACCCGCCCACCGTAACCTATTGAGCCGGATTTTATCCACAACCGGACGGTCATGGTATCGCTCATAGATTTCGTCATTGTGTAGGCTACGGAATCTTCCATCCTCATGTAGGGGGCCAAAAATTCTTCGGAGGATTCTTCTCTCGAACGCGGCCAAGAGTTCGCAATTTTTCTTGCTAACAACCCAAGTTTCCGAGGAATACATGAGGACTGGTAAGATCATAGTCTTGCACAGTAGGAACTTTGACCCTATGGTGAGACGTTTCGAGCGGAACAGTCTTTGTAAGCTGAAACAGGCTCTGTTGGCTGAAAACAACCGTGCGCGGATTTCATCATCGTAGCTGTTATCGGTTGTGATTTTCGACCCTAGATAGGAGAAATTGTCAACGTTCTCAAAGTTGTATTCTCCTATCCTTCTTCTTCCAGTGCGGTTTGATGTTGTTGGTTGATTCATCTTCGGTGCGTTGCCATCATATATTTTGTCTTGCCCTCATTGATGTGCAGCCCAAGATCTCGCACCGAATGCCGCCTGCTCGATTTGCATGAAGGCAGTTTGTACGTCTCGGGTGGTTCTTCCCATGATGTCGATATCGTCAGCATAGGCCAGTAGTTGGGTAGACTTGAAGAGGATCGTACCTCTTGCATTTACCTCAGCATCACGGATCACGTCCTCCAGGGTCAGGTTAAAGAGGACGTATGATAGGGCATCTCCTTGTCGTAGACCGTTGTTGATGTCGAATGGTCTTGAGAGCGATCCTGCTGCTTTTATCTGGCCTCGCATATTGGTCAGGGTCAGCCTAGTCAGTCTTATTAATTTCGTCGGGATACCGAATTCTCTCATGGCCGTGTACAGTTTTACCGTGGCTATGCTATCATAGGCGGCTTTAAAGTCGATGAACAGATGGTGCAACTGTTGTCCATATTCCAATAGTTTTTCCATCGCTTGCCGCAGAGAGAAAATCTGATCTATTGCTGATTTGCCTGGAGTGAAGCCTCTTTGGTATGGGCCAATGATGTTCTGGGCGTATGGGGCTATCTGGCCTAGCAAGATAGAGGAGAATATCTTATAGATGGTACTCAGCAACGTGATACCTCTATAATTGCTGCAATGTGTGATATCTCCTTTTTGTGTATGAGACAGATAATGCCTCGTTGCCAATCGTCAGGTATTGATTCGCTGTCCCATACCTTGAGCACAAGTTGATGAACCACTTGGTGTAACTGGTCGCCTCCATATTTAACCTATTCGGCTGTAATTCCATCGGCTCCTGGCGACTTATGATTTTTAAGCCGATTAATTGCACGGACTGTTTCTCCTAAACTTGGTGGTGGCAGTATTTGTCCGCCGTCTTCAGTTGGCGGGACCTCCAACTCGCCGATGTTCTGGTTGTTCAGTAGCTCATCAAAGTACTCAACCCATCGCTCCAATATGCCCATTTTGTCGGAAATCAGATTTCCCTCTTTGTCTCGGCAGGATGAGCATCGAGGTGTATAAGGCTTCATCCTGCTGACTTGTTGGTAAAATTTCCGCACCTGGCGCGGTTGCTCCCTGTACTTTAAATATTACTATAATTTTCGGAAATTGAGCAGAAAACGCCCTTAGGTTCATCCTGGAATTAAAATATTGCAGTAATGTTGGCTCTGATGTAAAGCATGATACTACCAATTTTGGTGTAAATTTAAAATCGTAGTAAACAACATTTTTTGTCAATATTCTCACGGAAAGTATGTGACAGTAAACCAATTTTAATAGGGATTTGTAATACACTAATTGGTTTGCCGGTTTTCCAATAAAATGAATGCAATGTCACTCTTAATTAAATAGCGCTATTTTCTGCTTCAAATTGTAGGTGGGGACAATTAACATAAAGATATTGATCTATTGTCCTAAATTCATGAAGACAGTGCGCTTTCATTTAAAAAATAAAGCATTTAATAATTCGTAAGCTTCAATATTTTCCGCTATAAATCCCAGTTCTATCACTTCAAAATTACGCAATTTTCATTACATCTTGTCAGAATTTTACATAGCCCATAGCAATGGTTATATTCGACGCAAATACCAAAAGAAATGATCCATTCCAGAGTAATCGGATTTTCCGCTTATAAAACCTGGCAAGTATAAGCAAAAACAAAACGGAACAAGAAGAAACCCCAAAGGAAGGGTGAGGAGCCTCACTACATACTACCCAAAGCCTCTACTACCCGCTAACGACAATAGGGAAAAATTACGAACTTAAACTACAAAGAGAAAATTCTCTTGGTGACGAAACGATGGGAAAAATTGATATCCTGGACGGAAACAAAAGCGGCAATGGGATGGACAAATTGGAACGACAAGGTTGTTGGAATTTTTTCTTCTTTCCTCCTTTTATGTCCACGCTACGGTAGTCAAGAAAAACTTACATAGAAAGTAGAGGAGTATCGACTTTGAAGAGATGTGAACTATATGTTCAGGAAGAAGGGAAATCGGCGTATAATTGAATTGAAGCGAAAGAACTTAACTCCTGAATTTTATGCTTCAAAATTTCCGCAATTGATCAGTCAACTTAGAGTAGATATAGCAAAAAAACATAAAAGGAATCGTTTTCAAAGAAAACTACAAATAATATCCCTTCTCGATGAGTCCATTGCCGTTTTCGACAAACTTCCCTATACAAAAGTCAAAATCTCTGAAACAAAATCAAAAGAACTGTCCATGCAACCGCAACACTTGAGGCCACTTGACAACCCTGAAGAATGACGGTGGCGTATCCATTACCTTGCCGCCCACTTCAAAGGTAAACAGCAGTGACCAGGAATAAAGCAAGAACTTGCTCACCAGGATCACGTCCACTGTAGAGACGCAACACTAAAGGAGCGAATAATGCTGCTTCGAGTTAGTTTGAAGGACAATTTTTTCCACTGACTACATTTCCACTGTCATGGAAACTGGAAGCAGATTTTTCACCAACTGAAGGAAAAAATCTAATTTGCACCTAAATTGATGCACTGGATCAGAGAAAGTTTATTCACAAGGCTTGTGACTAGTTTGGGTTTATTTTTCCGTTTTTTGCTAATTTTCTTTCAGTTTGTGACGACCAAGTGTTTGGCTTTGAAGGATTATTGCAGTTTCGGCGACGTTAAATTAACTTGTAATTGGGGAAATTATATGCGGATGCGAAAAGGCTTCAAGTAACATTACGACGACAAAAGCAATTTTACAACTGAAAGGTTCAGTGAACTCTATTCAAATCAATAACCTTCTGAGAAGGCGATATCATTTTCCTGTCCAAAATGAGGAAGGAATTGCTTTGTCTTGATGGACTACCAGATTATTCCGTTAAAACCTCTTGCAACAGAAAAACCTTGTGTAGTAAATGCAAAATTAGCAAAGGACTGCTGCTGACTACCTAGAGTAGCAATAAATAGCATACAATGGAAAACTAATGAAAAGCACACTATAATTTCACTGCGAATATTCGAGCCAAGATGTCGCTTTTATTCTGCTCCAGATCATTTATGCAAATAGTAGAAAAAGACTAAAACGCTGACAAGTTGCAAACGGAGTCCAGAGTCCTAAAACTCGGTAAAAATGGCGCAAATCCAGGAAACCAATCGGAAACAAGTAGCCCAGAGCCCAAACAAAGATATTTCCACAATAACCGAATGCTGATTTCGATAAAAGGGCGGTAAAGAGAATAACGAGGCCAAGGGTGAAAATTACGCGGGCCCCTTTATTAGCTCTTGAACTTCTACTATTTCGATGTGTATCTCTATTCCAATTTCAAAAGGACTTATCCTGTTTTTATCCCCGCCTGGATCATATTATCGTTGGATATTTTGTAACGAGTAGTACCTAAAATTTTACGTTCAAGTTATCGTCACTCCCACTTAATAACCACCTTGAAAAGAGGGATGTGATTTCCAATGCTAATGAACATGATCTCTCTTGTACAGCGTTCTGCTTATGAGTTTGATTCCCTTTTCAGCTCCACAAGTTTCTGTCTTCACAAGAGTAGAACTCGACATCCTCGAGATGGTTTGTAATCGGAACCAATCCTATGTTTATAAGTTCACCTGGGAAGTCCCAGAGGAATGCTTGCGGGGTATACGGAACTTTTCTACTCCGATGGCTCAAAAACAGAACAGGGCTATGGAGCCGGAGTCTCTCGAATAAAAACGAGAAATGGGCTTTTCCTTTCAGACAATATGCAACGGTTTTTCAAGCCGAAGTATATGCGATGCTAAGGGCAGCAAACTGGGTGATTTACGAGCGGTTGAAATGCAAGCGCATCGCAATCTGCAGTGATAGCCAGGCTGCATTGAGGGCGTTGAATAGTCCTTTGATCGTCTCGAAAATCGTTCAAGAATCCAGAAACCGTTTGAGCTCTATATTCAATACCGGTGGAACTACTCTGGGTACCTGGTCACTGTGGTGTAGAGGGAAATGAAATCTCGGATGCTTTAGCAAAAGAGGGTTCAATCTCCCCCACTAGTAATTGAAGTATCAGTAGCATTAGCTAAGGCTGCCTTCGAAAACTGGGAAGAAGCTTCCCACAATGGCAGGTGGCAGAGCCTAAATGCAGCTAAACACATCAAGCTTTTCCTGTCAGAACCAAACATGGACACCATAAAGTTTATCCTGACGAAAAGCAGGAGGACTTGCAGGAGTATTGTAGGCATTCTGACAGGCCATCTCGAGTATCCAGTTTATCGTAAAGATCTTTGTAATGCTCGAGTAACAGCGATAGTTTTCTCTGTTTCCCGGTTGAGATTCTTGTAAATTTGCCAACTGACCAGTGTTTTGTTGTCGAGAAACTTGTGATAAGGGCGTTTCTTCTGTAGAGACGCGATAGTCTCTCTAAGAACTGTTTTGCAGTCAGTGACCGCGTCTCATGAGGACATAATCGATTTACGATCTATTCTTCCCACTATAAAATACAGGAAAATGGGGCAATCGTTCGATAAACTATGTATTCCAATCAAGTACAAGGGCTGTATCCTCGCCCCTCCCATTGCGAGCTCCAAACCCTTTTCCAATGCACACCGAGACATATTTTAAGCACATTCTTTGCTTAATGAATTGTTGATTAACCAGTATCAATCATATATTTACCATTACCATGTAAATTATTCATTTTTTCAGTAATTATCTAGGTTTTTATTATTCTTACTATTATTAAAATCGACCGTCTGTCACAATTATGTGGGAATCTTACTACACTAAAACCACCTCCTTCTCCCTTCTACTCTCTCCGCGGTATTATGTCGCGGGGCTGGATCAGAATTTATTCTGCACTCATGTTAATATTCATGTTTCTCTCGCGTTCATTCTTTCGCAATCACCTTTTCGACTTCGGTCCATATCCCCTTTGCTTTCACCATAAGTTCCATTATATTTTCAGGTGTAAAGGGCTCACCGGTTGTAGCTTCTAATGTAGGCGTGTTCTGCGTCCTCTGCAATATTTGGGCACTTTGGGCAATATGGCGAATCATCAAGGCCAAATCGATACAGATATGCTCGATAACCCCCGTGTCCGCTCAAGAATTGAGTTAGATCGAAACCTACTTCCCCGTGGGGTCGCTCAATCCGCCCCGCCTAAGTTGATTAGGGACTCAAGTATCTTGCTCCATCTAGCGGAACTGAAGGCAAAACATTTGCCCTCGTCAAGTGCGATCTTAGCTGTGTTAGCTACTAGGACAACTGCATCCGTTGTAGACCTCCTCTTTCGAAAACCGAACTGATTTCCGGAGAAACCACCATCCTTTTCGGCAATCGGAAGTAATCTGTTTTAGATTACTCGTTCGTTATTTAGAACGCATATCGGCCTGTAGAACGAAGCTTCCCCCAAAGGTTTGTTTGGCTTGTGGACTAGTATTAATTTCTGCTTCTTCCATTGTGTAGGAAATGCTCCTTCTTTAAGGCATGTGGTGAACGCCTCGGCAAACTCATTTGGAGCTATTTTCACTGCTGCCTTGAAAGCTTTATTGCGGAAGCTATTCAAGCCAGGTGCTTTATTTCCAACAATTTTATCCACAGCTTCGAGGACCTCCTTTTCACTTACCATGGCGGTGTCTACGTCGACAGTGGGAAGGTTAGCGGTACTCATATTCTGTGGGAAAAGATCCGTTACTATTTCATTAAGCAGATTAGGGCAAGAAATCGGTGGGGAGGGTTCGCCTTTGACTTTCGATATTACTGTTTTATATGCGCCTCCCCAGGGGTTCGTGTCAGCTTCCTTACACAGTCGCTTAAAATGTTCGCTTTTACTTTTTATTATGGCCACATGTAATTTCTTCGGTTCCTTTTTTTATTCTTCGTGTAACTGCTCGTATCCAGATCGGTTTCTACTTCGCTAACTGCGCCTTCTGGCCTTCCAACCAAAAGTTCGAAACTCGCTTCTGGAATACAGCATACCGTGGCATGGAAGCGTCACAAGCTCACCGCAACTTTTTGGCGTCAAACTTAGCTGCCTACCTTTCAGCTTTCGCCCGATACCATTTCATTCGTTTACCATGGATGATTTCAAAAATGATGGCCTGGTGGTTGTTATGCGTATATTCCTCACTGACATACCACTGGAGATTTTCCGCCAAAACATCACTAACAAAAGTGACATCTATCACGGACCCCATTTCTCTCTTTCGGAAAGTGTTCACGCATCCAGTGTTAGCAACTAGAAGATTCAGACGAGAAAGAGCTTTGAGTAATATGCCCCATTCTTCAGTCCATGCGTTGAAATCGCCAGTCACTATCTTAGAGCTATGGTTGTTTGCATCCATTGCTAGCCTCTCCACCAAAGAATGGAACTCCTCTCTCGTAAGGCTTGGAGCCGCATAACAGCTGTAAATAGATATTCCGCCTCTTTTTGCTCCAGTGAAACCACTCTCGAGAATCTTCGTGGTTCCTTCTATGGCCCGATTTCCGCATGTCCATATCACTGCCTTTCGTTCTTATCCGTGACCAAACTCACCTGTCTAGATTTTTGTACTGCTCGCAGATAATAGCAACGTTGATTTTGTTTTCCAATATAGTCTGGGAGAGCAGGTCCTGAGCCGCTTGGCAATGGTTCAGGTTTAGCTGTAGGAACCTCATTTGCGCATAGTGTCGATCGGCTTCATATACAACAGACATGCGCTGTTGCCTGTGATATGGGCGCTGTCAATGTTGTTTATTTGCCTGCAGAACAGACAATTGGGATTTTCTTCGCAGACTTTTGCAATATGGCCTTTTTTCCGCATTTACGACACAGGTCGGACCTATCTTGAACGCTAGTACAGTTTTTTGCTACGTGCCCAAATTCCAAACACTTGAAGCATCTTTCCAGAGTTATCTGCTCTCGTAGTCGGCAGACGACCCAGCCAATCCGAACTTTGCTGCTTTTGTGTTAGGCTTATGGACGCAGTTTGGGTTCCGCCATATGCTTTCCTTAGCAGTAGAATATCTCGCTCCTGGACCGACTGTATTTCCAGCTGGGATCGTAGGACTTGACAAATTTCTTCCTTCGTTGTAATCTCGTCCAAGTCTTTATACTCAATAACCACGCGATTTTTACTGAGCTTCACTTCTGCTGCCTCACCCAGTGACGTTTTCTGCAAGTCTTCTGACTTGTTTTTGCCAGGTTTAAATTCCAGCAATAGGTCGCCTTTCTGCATTAGCCTTATGCGGTTCACACTTTCACCTAGTTGTATTAACGAGGTGTCTGCTTTGACCATGCACAGAATATCAGCGTACGTAAGTTCACTTGTTTTTTTTATTATTAGCGCATCGAACCGGCTTCTCTTCTGTAGCTTTTTCGTCTTTTCCACCTTAGTCCAAGTGGAACCTTGATTGCAGTTATCGTCTTTCGCCGTAGCATCTGGTAGTCCTTCGTCAATTTGCCGTGGAGGCGTTTCCTCCATTTTGCTGCGTTGAGGAGATTTCCAACCCAATACATGTAAAAGGGGTTGTAAAATTTTTTCACCGAATATAGTCATGTTAGCAATCAAATGAAAGGTCTCGATTAGTACAAAGCCGATCTTAGTTTTGAGATTTGTTAGAAAGGCGGGGTGTGGGAGAGGTGGAAATTGATGATTTTTTAACCGACCCATTCTCAGAAACTACCCAACCGGAAAATCTGAAAAAAATCATGAAGCTGCCTCTATATGGTGCCCAGGCATCAAAATACTCTCAGTATCGATATTTGTTCAAACTAAGTTAATAATAGTATATTACCATATTTTTTGGAAATTAATTAATGTATATACAAGCGCATTTAAATTTATGTGACCATAAGGCAAAATACTCACTCAATCCTGTTTTATTTCGGCTTTTCTCCCAAATCAAGACAATAATGCAGAGAATAAGGACTTCCGCCCAGATTCCAAGGAAGGGCCACCAAGGCCACAAGTTGTCCTTTAACACGTACGAATGCGGAGCCCGATGCAGGACCAGCGTTCCCATATTCAGTTGCTGGATTTATTACGGAACATTTATATTCGCCTTATCAGTATTTTTCTACTTAAAATACTATGTTTAATTATATTTTGTTGAACTTGGGGTTTTGTCACTTTTACAGCGAATTAATTAATTAACACCGTAAACCGTACGACCGTAGCAGTTTCTGCTATTCGATGCCACCGTCTTGACGAAACCACTAACTACATTTGAAATACCCCATAGCCTGTAGTAGAAACGCAATTTCAACTACATGCAAAGAAATGATCCAAAGTGGGCCTCACTAACCCCTCAATAATCTCCTACATGATATTTTTTCTCCTTACTGCACCGAACGACGCGCACCCTATCTCACCAACTTGTCCCAAAAATGCCAACACCAACTGAAAAGTTCTTTCACGTGCCAAAGCGAGGTAATGTTGCCACAAAAATAAAAATTCCTCTTTCGCAGCCAAAATTCGAAAACTCAAACCCGAAGTGTTAAATTAGAATTTTCAAACTCGGAATACGGGCCAGAAAAATTCATCGATGTAACAGAAGTAAATCGTGCGATCGGCGGATGTAACAGTGAACTTCATTAGCTGGTCAAATCGTTCGACTTGAGATCATGGAAACCCTCTGAAATAGCAATGCCAATACCATATTGCATCAGTGGGCTACCAAAATAGAGAAGTTTACAGCCACGTTCACCGCGTTCGCTTCTTATATCGCAGTTTTTGGCACGACACCATTGATCTTTTATAGCTCAAATATCATTGCGCCTCTTGCGAGTTCCCCCGTCTTTCTAGTGAGGGTACATGGAGCTCCGTATTTGCTAGGTTCAGACTAATTTACTTACGTCAAGGATCCCCGGGTTCCGCCCTCTTTCCCTGATCCCAGTAATTTATTTTTGCTTTACTGAGGATTGTGCAAAGTACCGTGCCTTAAACAGTCCCCTTTTATTTGAGCTTTGAGCCAGCATGCTGTGCCATTAACTTGGCGGAGTTGGGGATAATACATTGCTAACAAGACTACACCAAAAAAACTCTGGGAAAGCATCAGCCGACACGGGTACCCGCAAGTTTGATAAAACATAGTTCTTCTCAATCAGCAATAAAAATCGAATTACTTTTGGAATACAGATCAGTCAAGCACAGTGACTCAAATTAAAGACGTTTTCGAAAAACCGGTGGATATAATCCACCCACCCCTTGATAAACCCTATCCAGAAACCCCCTCCAGCAACAATTATCAACACACAACAAAGACATGAGAAACCTAGTATGATGGTGCCTAAATTACCACTTGAACAAAATTAAGATAGTGAGCTCAGTTAAGAAGAAGTAGAAGGAGAAGAGTAAGAGTTAAAACACCCTGCATTTCAGATATCGCCCACCGTGCCAATACGACATGCTGGGATATACAAAATAACGATCTCACAATAGCAGTGGACAGGAAATTAAATCATCAGCAAAACAAATCATTGCTGCAACAAATACACTATGATGCATTTATACCTGCGCTCCAAGAGCAACCGACAGGATGGATCTTAAATCTTTTCAATAGCCAGTCCACCATTTAAATTCCATTTTCGTAAAGGTAAGTATTGTACCATTAAAGGTAATGTCCACCCAAAGCTGGAACCTACTCCAAAGACCATACTAGAGAAAATTATTTGATAATGTCAATATCTTACAATCTACTATTCATAATATTAGCAAACGCTAGCTCTCAGGCAAGCAACTATTTCCGAATTCCAGGATGCTTTTCTCCGTTAATACACAACACAACAGCTTTATTCAGGAATCCAAGATAGGAAAATGGAATCTCCGAAATTCCCTTAATTTCCTAAAACAAACACATCTGCAAATTTATTACTCGATTTAAAAGACATTCATTAAAACAAAAGTGACCATTCTTTATTAACCCATTTTCACATTTGCAAAGTTTCTGGGAAATACCTGCTGATCCTTTAACCCGAACCGGCAGCTCCTCCAAGACCACCAAGTGGTAAAGATCCAAGAACTGGTTTGAGAACTCCAGACGTCAAGCTGACAACGGATCCTAAGGTATTAGTCACGCCTGATAGTAAAGGTTCAGGTTCGGGTTCAGGTGCAGGAGCAGCTGAAATCAGCTGGACCAAAAGCAAAACGAAAATTATCACTGAAACTATTGCCTTCATGTTTGATTAATTTCTCTGTTCGTCTTGAACTGAAGAAAAATTTATTATTCTCTCTATTTATAGTGAAAATTAAAAAAAAACAGTTGCACGTGCAACTATTATAGTCGTCTTGAAACAAATACGATAAAACGTAAATTAATGATAAATAACTAAAAAGAAGGAGGTTTAGCCGCAGACAAATTACTTACACGCGCAGCAAACAACCTAAAATGTTCCATAGATACACCAAAGATGGCAAGTAGAACTCAAGAGCTAACCGTGTAAATAGCATTCTCTAAAGATATGATATGTATATTATAAGAATATTTACACCAGACATTGATAACAAAACATACATTTATTTAACAAAATCATAAATTAGTCATTTGTTTTCTAGAAAATATGTCAATGCCCTTTTTGTTTTCAAATTGTCTTCAGTTAAACCCCAGATGATGTCAAGTAGTTGAAACCGTTAAAAGGAGATCGTGTCAAATTTGTCATAAATATGTCAGGAATATGTGCAGTGTCCAGAAGAAAAAAAAATAAATTAAAATACTATTAAAGTCCAGCAAAAAATGTAGAATAAGTTTCAAAATAAACATCATCCTTCCATAACTATCTTTGAAGCGATCCTGGTAAGCAATATGTTTGCGCCATAGCATGGTCTTCGGGACCAATCGATTGGACTAGATTCGCCAATATAAAATAGAATGTTAACTCTAACAAAGCATTACTTACGGAACCCATCAGACACAATACACACTTGCAAGAAATGACGAATGCAATGTCCGCCCCTAGCACCTGTCACAAAGAAGAAGCAGGACACTCATACCATAGTTGATTGATTCGCTAGTTCAGTTATTGGATCAAGTCATAGTCCAAGATAATATCACAACATAGTCAAACTGGTCAAACTGAGGTCAAACAATCTGGAAAATATATGTAAATTCACCAAAAAACTCACGGCGAATTGCTCAATTCTTTCGATTTTAATAAATCTCCTAAAAGGTCGTTGGTTGCCTTTGCTGACGATCTGATAGCCTACACGGCGCACAAGAAGGTAACTGAGGTGCAAGTTGAACTTCAGAAGATGTTCAATGATATTAAGTTCTTCACGAACAGTTGGCGGATGAAAATCAATGCGCAAAAGTGTGAAACGATTCTGTTTCGAAATTCCTTGGCGTATGCCAGTAGGAACTTGAAAAGGAATTGGAGAGATTTCCACATTGTCGCGAACGAGGATAGTTCAGAGCGCATTCCTCATAAGAAGTGCGTTAGATACCTGGGTGTGCGTCTTGACGAGCGTCTCCAATTTAACGAGCACGTTAAAGTCGCGCTAGAAAGCGCTCGCAAGGCATTCATGTCTCTTCGAAGACTCTTTTATGCTCCACATCTTAGCCGGAAGGTTAAGATTATTTGCTATCTTACTTTGGTTAGACCGGTGCTTACCTACGGGTGTGCTATCTGGTTTAATTTGAGTGCTAGCCAAATGGAGAAAATAAGGATCTTTGAACGGAAATGTCTGCGTGCTTGCACGGGGCTTAATAGGACTGCTTCGTCAAACTATGAGCACTATGTAACTAATGAAGTGATGTATGCAGCTGCTGCTGTGCCAAGAATCGATACAGTTATCGTCAGATTGATTCGGAATCATATAGTGCGATCTGCTTCGCATGGTGAAAACCCTTGGGTTTCGCAGCCGTTCTACCCAAATGATGGGTATTTCGAGAAAACTCTCACGACAGGCTTCATTCCTCCCGAAGCGTTCGTGTATCTTGACAGGAATGGTCTAATTCTTGATTCTGCCGGTGATCCGGTTATGTATCATATACATAGGCGGGCCACGGACAAAAGGATAGAATACCCCCCGAATTTGACAGTGGGGGCTCCGGGATTCGACTGGAGATACTCCAGAGCGAGAGCAATTGACATTAAGCGGGATGAAAAAGAGAAATCTTGGTACTGGTGGCTGCGGGATGCCGGTTAGCGGTGGCCGTGCTCAGTCCTGCCATTTGTTTCTTGGTGGGGCTTTGTAAATATGTATACATTGAACGGGTGCTGATTTTGTCTCCAGTTGTAACTTATAAATACATACGTTATTATTCTTTGTTTTGTTTTTTGTTTGTTTTTTTTTGTATGGATGTTATTTTAAAAAAAAAAGAAAAAATGTGTAATATAAAATCTATAATTATGATAGTTTTAAGAACAATAATTTAAGTTAAAAGTGTCTTTTGAAGCGATTAAATATTTATTATTACTTTTTATATTTCTTTATTTGCCACTAAGGCCAAGTGAATTCTGTCGGGTTTTTGACCATTTCCCGACAACTTATTGTAAAATTAGATTTTCATTTCTTACTGTTTCTCTTCTCTGTCTGTAAATCGTTATTCAAAAATTTTGAGAGCCCACAGTGGCCATTAGATTTAAGTTATTTTTGTTATTTTAAAAGATTGTTTTTTTATTGTTCATTTTTCCAATCCATATACTATTGTTACCTATTTCTTAAAAATAAAAATGATTTTAAAAACAAAAAAAAAAAAAAACAAACCAAAAAACTCTACGTTGATTGCATTTCGTCAAATGTTTTTCGAACAACTTTCACATTGGCCCAAGCAGTAGCGTCGACCACAACTAAAACAGGACCTACAATACTTGATAATTCAATCAGTTGATAGTGCAGTTGGCCTACGACATAATATCTCAGATAGGGCAGGCTTGACGAAATCGCACGTAAAATTTACGGTGACAGCGTTGTAACCGACTGTGTGTTCAGAAGCTCCGACGTTTTCACGATGAAACAAGGAAGGGCGCTTGAATAATTGAAACGAATAAACGTTCCTAAGTGTGTTCTTTATAAAGATATACGCCATCTCCTCAGATTTTTACTTGTTTTGCTCTTTGGGCAATCATTTGAAAGTAAAAGCTTGTTTTAGCTAAGACAGTATAAAAACCATTTTGTCGCTACCAGGCAGGTAGGTAGGGTTCCCTCCGAGGAGACCAACTTGCACCGTGGTGCGCGGTTTTTATGTCACAAACTCCTAAGACTATGACTGTTTTAGAGTGAGTAAAGGGACCGAGTCCAGCCGAGTCAAATCTTCCGAGCCAGCACGGAGCATTCACGACCACGACGCGATCTCCACCCTGCAACTAGAGGCCATTTTGAGTTCCTCGAAGAATTGTGTACCTACCTGTCCAAACCCTGGTTCTAACCAAAGGTCCCGAGAGTTTTTCTTTCTCTCCGCTGCTTCGGCTGCGGGCTGGTCCTACATAAACCAGTACTCCGTTCAGACTGCCGTAAGTCCATACACATTCGCATATGTCCGCGTCAAAAACTCCAGCCAAATACTCCTTGACTTGACGCAGGTGGTGAGCCTTTGCCAGCTGAAGTCGGGGGCTATTAAGTAGTGCGATTAGATTGCACCCTTCACAGACGCTAGCGGACGCAGACTGCACCCACTGAAGGACTGTCATTCCTCTCTATGTTCCTATGACTGGCAGCCAGGGGAATGATTTTCAGCGTGCCGCCCAGCGCATCCCTGCACTACCCCACCTCCGAGAAGGATGTCACTTCTAAGTAAAAGACCTTAATGGCCGCCTGACTGTCACTTAGAGTGGCTCTGTTACGCCTGGGACTTGGATCATTCCCCAGCTATCGATATGCTTCTTATATCCTCCACTTGAAATACCGTATCTAATCTTGGCATACCGTACAACTCAACTACACTGTGTGTATTCTCAAAAATTCCCGCAACCACCCCCAGACCATCTTTGACCGATCCGTGGAGAATATTGTGTCATAACCGTGCAACACAACGCCAGTTTTTCACTCTGCCGTCGTTGGAAAGCCCACAGCCAAATTTCTCATGAAACGCGACTTGCAAATGGCATAGTCCGTTTGGCTTTGGTCCTGGTATTGTTAAATTCCCCCTATATATTAAAGAGACAGCTATGATATATTGCTCATAGTGTAGCCCTTGACCATACTAATTACCTCGTGGTAAGCGGTTTATGTCAATTTGCCTTTGAGGTAGGCGTGCTGAAATTTGAATAAAGGCTTCTTTACCAATAAAAAAGTGTCCTAGTTGCACTCTAGAATCTTCAATACAAAAGATATAAGCCGACTCATGGCTGCCGGTGACTTATACTCCACAATGATCAGGAGGTCGGTACAAGAGAAGCCTGCTCTCCCCCGAATCAATTTTCGAGATAGAGTTTAGCTAATACCTTCACGATAGAAGGGAGCAAGCGTGTACCCCTGCAGCTATCGTTCTCAAGAAAAGTGCTCCTTTTCGAAATCTTAATGATCATCCAATCACATATTGGGAAAGATCTCAGATTCCCAAATGATTAAGAGTTCAAATTCCGCAGGGAGACCGTTAAGGTGACTAATAGCAAAGGTAATTTTGTTTCGTTTTGGAGGAGCAGTCCGTTTCCGCATGTTACAGTAATTTGCCGTATCATTCACAATTGGTTCACCGAGTGAAAATCTTCAACTGTCCATATCGTGGATGGGAAGCCTACCATTAACGTTCCCCAAATGAACCACGAAAGGCTTACGATCACCCGCAATTTCTTTCATGATTCGATATATGGTAGCGAAACAATGAAATGGTGGAACTTTTTTTATCACGACGTATGTTACACTTACTTCTTGTACTTTTTCATGGTAACGAAACCCCAGGGCATCACACATTTCCGCAGTCAGTTAGATCTTAGAACGTCATCCGCACCAGAGACAAAGGCACGTTTGATAACGGCCCCGAGCTCATATATTTTCGGTACGTTTAGAGTTCCTGACGTCCCAACGCTGGACAGCCGGATTGCGGAGATGAAATTGGTGGACCCTTCATTCTTCTTTCCGCGACATGGTTGATTCGATTAGGTGTTCTTTGCCCGTCAGTAGAAGTCCAACCGACCTTCTTGCGATAAGCACTATGCTCAAAGAATATATCACCGATTACGAGGGGGTAAAAGTTGAAGAAGTCTCTCTACAAACCATTCACTATTCTTATCATAATCAACAGGACCATACCTCCGTTGTTAAAACCAAACTTGGCATTCAGGTCGCCGATCACCATCACAATAGTACCTTTAGCAAGCCTCTCCTCAGTGTAATTATGCGGTGTTTGTTAGCACTGATGAAGGGAACAAGTGGTTCCCGAAATATCGGTATTTGCAAGAATAAATATGCACACCAACGAAAAAGAAACAACAAGTTTTTTTAATTATTTCAGAAGCCTCTGATTCTTTTCTATATCGAAAATGTTCGATGGGTGTGAAGCACTGCACTATTGTGGCCTGGAATCTAAATTCAAACTCCTGTCAGAAACCGTCTCCCAGGTTATTCGAGCGCAAAATACAAAAACACACGGCCACAAGAAGGAGAAGAATAGTCTCCGGTGTCCCACCATCTTACTTCGCTTAGGGCCAGAAGGTAGCTGAAATTTTCGCTGAAGTTAGAGAAAGGAAGTATGGTAGTGACCCTCGCCTCTTGCCAGAAACCAATCATAAACTTTTTCCAGTAGCCGAAAGGCGACTAAACCATTAACGACAAGGAGGGAACACGGTTACTCATGATTTCAGAAAAATTGTAGGGAATATTCCAAAAAATATGAGGAAATTAGGAACAAATATGGTGCTCAAAGTGACCGCTAGTACTTTGCAAAAGGGTACTTCTATACAATTAAAAGAGCATATAATGGCTTCAAGATTTGATTACACTGAATCAAACAGCATACAGTAAAGTATATAATCGGAAGGGACTTCATCTTTCTGCCCTCTACCAAAAGGCTGCGATTGCTCCTTAGCATTTCCCTTCACTGGAAAATTCAGAAGGATTTTTTGGTTATTTTATTTGACCGTTCAGAATGTGTGTGCGGAAAGCTTAGTGGTTCAAACGGAAGGCTGTCGCGGCGCAAGGTTACGGTTCAAATCTCACTGGTGATAAAGGGATTTGTATCGTGACTGAATTTCGGAAACCAACTCAGTCAAATCAGGATAATAACCACGGACGAACGCAATGTTAACCTCATTGCCGCCCACGGTGTACCACAATAGTCATGTAGTGTAAAGTTACGGTCTTGAATGAGGTCCTCTGACACGTTTCTAGGTCTAGATCCTGTTGAATTGTCGCGCGAACGATTATTATTATTATTATAGAGTATTTTACAATGCAGACGTCGGCTTCGGAGAACTTACAGACATAATTAAGTGAAGCGTATATTGCATATGGGAAGCTGTTGCAAGCTGCTTATGCGTTAGCTATTTAAAGAAAGGACACCTTGCAGAAATATATGTATCACCGATTTGCTTAAAGTGCAAGAAACGATATAACACACTTCTGCTAGTGTAAGTGACCCTTCTGGAACTAACGCACAAGAGAAGTTCGTCAAATATAATATATTGATTTGATTAATCAACGAATTGCGTATTTTGTATGTATCTAGGTCAAAACATTCAATGTAAACAAACTTTAGTGGACTTTCTTGATGCGAAATTGGAGCGGAATTGCTATTTCCATGAATTATTGTTTCTATAATAGATTTATATAGGAATCTTAACATTGAATGTAATATTCCCGTGAATTCCATCTAAAAATCTTCAAAATAATAATAGAATCCATATCATCAGAAAATTTCTGGAGCCACTCCAACAATGGAAGCAAAAACCTCCGACCACTGAGGTAAAATCCACTTTGTTCATTAATAAACATTTATAGACATTTTTTTTGTCCTCGAAACCGCCGTAAAGAGTTACTTCGCGAGGGGAACTACACGACGATGTTCTACAGACTTATGCTAATTTTTAAAGCGCCCTCCAGTCTCCTTCTCTCTCAGCAAAATCATGGACGGTAGAATCTGACATGGTCTGAGTCCTAAGGGAAGGGATTCAACTACATTAGGGGCGAAAAGATGAATCATCCAACCTGAATCGGTATAAATACTCCCTGCAATTACAATGCCCTGACAGGAATTGGGTCAGGTGATAGTTAATTCTGCCGTATCTCACTGAATCCACTCTTGAATGAGGGGAACCAGGGTTAGCATCCAGCGACTCATTTCGTCGTTGCTGAGGCTTTTCCAACGACTTGCACCATGCCGCCCTTCGGTACTCTGTATCCTTTCGAGGTAGATTCATTCTCCTTTACTCGTATACGCAACTGACTCACTTGAAAGAATGTACATCGGGACCGTTCCCGCAATAATACTGCTTCGCTTGAGATTATCCTGAAGAGCGCCAACAAGCCATCATCTTCACACTCCTTCAATTGCTCTCTATGTTAGTGGTTCTCCTCAGATCAGTGCTGCATATTATAATGTAGAGTCAGAAGTAATCTCAGGCTGTATCTTGGTCCTCCAATATTAGGCATCATCCGCGCTAACGCTAGAACTTGTCGCTTTCTCACCTTACGTCCCGAGCCAGCTTAAAAACCACGTCTACTGCATCGATCATAAATGAGCTTGACGAAACCCAACCTGTATGATGATTGATTCCCGGCAGTAAATTTTTTTGCCTCTACCACTGAACAGGAAAAACTCATTCTACCACGCATCGTCAAAGCCCTGATAAAACACTCTGACTTGGTCTTAACAGCCAATTCAAGGGCTCTGTTGGGAGCAGTATCCTAACCTTGAACTTCATTAGCACCGACAAATCTTTTAGAAGCGAGTTGTGAAGTTGTGAACAGCACACGGGCCGGGAAGCCGAGCCCACACGTTTGTACTTACTGAAAACTACAAACTTCCTTAACGTTTGCCATTTTCTGAATAGGCAAGCAAATTCCCTTCGATTTGACCAAAAAACTGACACGTCATTGGATCAGTGGAAAACGCTTGTAAACCTAGACAAGCCAAACGTTTTATACACACGTTTGAATTTGCTATGACTTGTTGAAGTTTAGCAAACATGCTTCTTCGCTACCCTTTTGCTGGGAGGAGAACGCCGTCTCTATATCGAAAAGATGATGCGGCAGGTCAGCTGTAGTATTTGCCCGCTCATCTTCTACATAATAATCTTCTACACTATTCGCCAGCATTTTGATCTGCCTCCGCACAGAATTGCTTGAAGTATTCTCACTGACTGGTACGTACAACCTGCTTAAGTTTTTCTCGAAGGTTTGTATATACTTCCCGTTTCTCGTAGAAGTCTGGCCTTCCTCTAGAGCGTTGGTAGATCCTTTTTCTTTGCATTGTCATCTACTGGTACTGCAAGGCTAGGTTGATAATCAACGATGAATGCTTACCTTTGACATACTCGTGAAAACAAAGTCCTATCATAACAGAGACTGGGCGAGAAAAATGTTTCTATCCTTTCTATTATGTTGGTAACAGTGAAAAAATCAATGCAGAATGAAGAAACGATTCCAATTAAAGGATGGTTCACTACACTCAGTTCTTGCATTGTCGATATAAAAAAGTCCTGAACCAAGAGTGGAACCCAGAAAGACTTCAAGAACGATTTCATATGGAAAACTACAAATCAGTTCGAATTCAAAATGAAAGTGATATCTTCTTCTAATCTTGGTATTCTCTCCCTTTATGTTTTATCGTTGGTGAAATATTCCAAGCTTGCGCCCATCCGCAGCCACCATTGAAGCCGTCGGCTCCTTTCACATGAATCGATCAGCGGTCAGGAGGATATTAGCAGTTAAGTTCTGAAGCGGCATTAAAAAATGCGAGTTTGCCAATGGCTACTTAAAACTGTCAGGTCAATTTGTGGAGTTTTCAACTCAACTAAGTAATGTAGCCTGGGTCAGTCTCTTTCGGAACCAATTTAGATGAAAGCAAACATAGCAGTCTGTGAATCTTCTGGGGCATTCGAGAATATAAGCAATATCAACAGTTGTATATAACAGGAGCACATGTGGCAACACGCTACCATACGAAAGCCGTAATACTGGAGACCAAAAAGCTGCTGATCCTCAAAACTGGCTAAAATAAGCGTCTCACACGTCCGTAGAGAGTATCAGGAAACAAGCCGGAGGGCAGTTTCATCGTAATCGGGATGGAATCATGGGGCGACGAATGGCGTATCAACTACAGACTCGGAAACATCCCAATACATAAGAAGAAGCCGAAGAAGGACACTTCAGAGTACACATAAGGTACAAAGCTACCGATATCCCCGAAGGAATCAAGTAGATTGTAGTGGCTGAAGCGGCAAGATTGCGTAAGGGGCAGAAGTTGATTGATCTCCTAATTCTCAAGTCAGCCTGTAAGGCCCAAGGAACTGCCATGTCGAAGGAGAAGGATGATACTCCAACATTGGAGAGTCACAAGCAGTAACGAAGCTAATAGCAAACACAAAGGTAGCCTAAGTAAACTTCACACCATACAAAAGCTGCATCTGCATTATTGTGCTGCCAAAAGAAACTTCAGTTGATGGGGGCAGATTCATGGCCTGCAAGGAAGAAGTATGCAGGTAATTTAGGATTCCTCTTATTAAAAGCAAGAGCTTACATAATTCTTAAGTCCAAATTAAAATAAATATGTATAGCCTCCCAAGTTCTTGCTGAAGATCTTGTAGTTGCCTAAGTGCCATTGATAGCCGACATAAGACTGCGGGAGTCAAACGTAACATCATACTACTTCCCATTGGCTGATTGATGCATCTCACCCGAATAAGTTATTAGATCGGTGAAGTACTACGAAAGGAAGCCGCTACTACTTCCCCCTGCGATGATATCTCGGGAAGCGGCGACACCAATCGAAGAACAAATTTATCCTTAGCAATAGACTAAAAGTATACAATGTTTTTATCTTCGTACAGGAATGTGTGGAAATCTTAGAAAGACAAGTCCCCTCCACTTCAACCACGCAGGCATCAGAGCTAGAGCGGAAGTTCGTGCCCCGGTTTCTCCAGCCCCAGCCTCGCGGGACTACAATTTGGAGATTACTACCCTGGGTATGTTAGCACTTGGATACTCGTGCTTCGGCTTAATTTGGCTCTCCCCTTTTTAATTTCCATAGCAGCTCGTTCTTTAGTCTAACGGAGGAAACAGCCAGTTCTCCTTCAACTTCACTATCTCCGCGACTACAATCTCAAGCTCCATCCCAGTGCTTCGTTAAAACTCCTTTCAGTGAAACCTCATATGTTTCCAGTAAAGTATGATATCCTCCAGTGAAAC
This sequence comes from Hermetia illucens, assembly GCF_905115235.1. Lineage (NCBI taxonomy): Eukaryota > Metazoa > Arthropoda > Insecta > Diptera > Stratiomyidae > Hermetia > Hermetia illucens. The sequence continues at coordinate 58,753,169 of NC_051853.1, read as the reverse complement.
ATGATATTCTCTGCATCCTCCTCTATGCCACCGCATCCAGGACAATTCGATGAATCATCCAAACCGCGTTAATGCAAATTCTGTCTGTAGCAATGACCGTGTCCCGCAAGGAACTAAATAATATGGTAGCTGGTCCCTCCATATTTCCGCTAAAGCCATGCGTTATGCTGGGAATAAGCCTGTGTGTCCACCAAACCTTTGTTAGAATGTCAACTGGCATCATACCCGCCACTATCAGTACTGCCACATCTGATGTGGTTCTAAAAGTGCTATAAACCCTTCGAGGCATCAGCCGCAAAACTGAACTCACCTACCCCCTTCTCTGAGAGTTAGCAAACGCCTCGGCCAGAATGGATAGAACCATTCCAGCTAAAAGTAATCTTCAACAGTGCTTCGGCCAAACGATATTCGGCAACATTTTCGCAAGTGCCATGACGACACAAACTAGTCCTCCACATCCTCTAGGGGCTTTCTCTGTAACAACCACGGCCAAGCCATCCCACCAGAACTTAGTGTGTCTTTTGCTATGTGTTTATTACATCCACCGTAGAGTCTGCGCGGAAAACCCATACTAGCGCCCCAATAAGTCATTGCTGCTTTGAGTGATGAGTAACAGTGTATTGTGGACGACTCTCTCTCTCTCCCTCCCTCTCTCCCTATCCGTCTCTCCGATGGTATTAGAACTGCTACTACTAGGAAAAACTGTTATGAATAAATTAATCAGGAGCTGATTGGTTTCGGATGAACCTCTATGTCGGATCACAAATTAATAAGATTCGAAAAGCAACCCTGAACCAGAAGCAGTAGCAAGAAATTCCAACAGAACAAAGTGGGACTCCAGTAGGACTAGAAACCTCGACAGAGTCATTATTGACACTTCATCAATGGACGTGAACTGACCTTCTGGATAAGCAAACTTTTAGCAAGCAAGAAGTATACGTACCAAAAAGTAGCAATTCTATTGTGATGAAGACAACCCAAGGTTGCTGGTGGTGAAATACTACCACTGTCAATTTGGATATAGTAGTTTACAAACTCCTAGGAGAGCTAACAAATACTGGAATAAAGGTCGAGGGTTACACTGGCGATCCTATGTGATAGGCATGAAAGTTAAACCGGAAACAGGGGTCAAATACTTGGGAGTTACACTAGACCAGGAGCTACTCTACAAGGCATACTTCGGAAACACTAAGCTATAAGGTATTAAATAACTCGCAGGTCCATAATAAAGAAGAACTACACTAGAATTATGGGACGGTCAACCTGGCAGGCAGAAGCAAACTTCGCACAACAAATAGGGAATTCCACAAATTTCAATGTATGGATTGTCTGAAAGTGACTGAGACAATGAAAACATGGCCAAAGCCATCACTGGGAGTCCTTTTGATTTGGTTTGAATCCCTTTGTCTGCACATACAGATGCCGGCATCGAGAGAAACCTTGGCAATTTCCGGAGATATCAACGAGTCGGGGAATGCACTAAACTAAAATAGGATCGACATTATTTCTACGCAGAAGAACACTTTACCACGGTTCTTAACCATATCACGCTCGTGACAGATTATCCATCGCTGAATTTGCACTCACTACATATGTGCTACTGCCACTCATACGGAAATCTTGGGAATCCGAGACCTTCCAAAGTAAGTACCCGTTTTGATTGTGACAATTATGCTCCCTCCCGTCGCAAAGATAATAGCTAAAATAATGCTTGTAAGCACCAAGGGGACATCTGGAAAGCTTGATAGAGAGAGAGCAGGCCGGTTTCCACTCTTCCAACAAGAAGGTCAAGTTCAGACTGTTCTGCGCTAGTGTTCTTTCAATGTTGCTATAAAGGAAAGAGACCACCGCTGTCACTAGAAATCTACGAGCCTTCGTAAACATCGGAGTGCGATACTATTTCAAACGAAGAAATTTGTCGGCACACTGCCCTGGCACCAGTACGCAATGTGGTCGGAAGACGGAAGCATTCACAAATTAAGGAGAAATGGCGATTACACTGATGGCTACACCATGCAGTGGAATCCACTCTCCCAAGATGGCCGACGAGTAGATCGCCCCAAGGGTACTTGACGCGAAACAGTAGAGAAGTAGTGCAGGCGTCTCGGAAAGTCGTGCGAGGGAGCGTGTTTCAGGTAACCGCGAATGATGACGCGTAGGTGTGTATGACGCACTATACTCCACCAAGGAGTTAATGACAACCACATATGTATATTTTAACAAAAGCGACCCTGACAAAAAGATAACCTAAAGCAGAACCTTCCTTCTGGTTGTATCAAATACACAGGCTCCGTTCCAGTCTCAAAATAAATAGAATGAAAGAAATTCCACTACGGATTCGCCATAAGATGGTATTATTAACGGATGTCATTTTTAGCACATTAATAATATCTGCAAAATGCAGCCAGATTTGAACAATAATAAACCAAATCTTCAGACTGCTTGTATATAGTTCAGTTTCATTTAAAGATTAGAAAAAAAATTCCACAAATAATGGTAATTATTTATTAAACCGATTTTCACATTTTCAGACTTTAAATTAAAAATTCTCTTTCTTTAGGCCGGAAGGACACCTCCAAGTGAGCCAAGTGGGAGCGATCCAAGGACTGGTTTGAGTACACCAGATGTCAAATTAACCACTGATCCTAAAGTATTGGTCACCGGTTGTAGTAATGGCTCAGGTTCAGGCGCAGGGGCTGTTGAAATGAGCTGAACCAAAAGTAAAACGAAAATAGTCACTGAAATTACTACTTTCATGTTGAGTTTATGTTTCTGCCTGTCTAGAACTGTTAAAAAATTAATTGCTCCTCTAATTTATAGTGAAACTAGGAAAACAATTACGTAAAACCGCTATCACAGTCTTAGAGAAAGCGCGAAATAATATAACACTACGCTGCCACACGGCAAATTATTTAAGCCCTCGACAAATAACCCAAAATAAAAATGTTTTCTAACAGCACTATATCTTATGTACAGGCTCAAAATTTTATCGCGAACGCAGCATTCCTAAAAGTAAGACGAGTTGTTAGTATATTTACACCTGACTAGATAACAGAAGATACGTCCATAAAGCGACATCAGAGAATTTTTCTAATTTCGGAAATCTATGTCAATGCCCTTTTTATTTTTATTTTACAATGCTGCTAATTTTTCATGCTCTGATAATATGTAATTACAACAAACATCCCTATAAGCTAAAATTGTCTTTTTTCAGGTATAAAAACCTCACCGCGAATATACTACAACATCATTCGTTACATAAAGTTCGGTGTGATATCAGCAATCTAAGAAATCAAAATGAAAACCATCCTTGCCGCAATCGTCATTGTTTTCGGAATCCAATTGATTTTGGCTTCACCTGCTCCTGAGCCACTTCTGAATGTTCTGACGAACACTTTAGGGTCAGTTTTGAATCTGACCAGTGGCCTGTTATCGCCAGCTGCTGGAGGAGGTCTTGGTGGTCTTGGTGGAATTACTGGGGCCCTTCCAATTGGAGGTGCTGCTCCTGCCCAACCTGCTCCTGCTCAACCTGCTGCTGCACAACCTATTGGCGGACAACCAGTTGGTATGCAACCCATGTTTTAGCAACATCGAAAAGCCGAGAAAACTCTAACTGGACTATGCAGTCAGAAGGAGCTGAAAAACATAATTCTGTTATTATGTATTACGCTCAGTGTTCATAATAAAATTTTCTTAAAAGTTTGTACAAAAAAAATGTCTTTTATTTAAACAGATGATATTTTTCATCCCTTAAATTTGTCAAGGTTACTCCAATTCTCGGCAACATATTTAATTATCTGGGGCTTTACTTTAGTTAGTAGTGCAAGATTTGCTCATTACAGAGAGATTGCGATAGGCGAAGGCCTAGTAGGTGGGAACAAACATCAACCCATGGATAAAAAAAAGATACCCAGAAACCAAACCAAATATGAAGGACGAGTCTCGAGGTTTTTTATACTTGGAGAACCCAATACCGGCGAATTTTGGGCTTGGCTACTGTGAAACGGATCCTTTTCGTAAAAGCTCGAAGCTTGGTAGGTCAACACTGAGGGCCACGTTACCTCTTGGAACAGTGTTTTTTTGTCCGGAGAAGAAGAAGAAAAAACCCCTTCACTTGAAGCTGAACCGGGTGAGAATTCTGGGGAAAACTGGAAGTTCCTTGATTTCGGCCTGAACATAGTGCCAGCAAAAAGGAGCAAATGGACAAAAAGAAGGTCCACCCGCAAATAACCATTTTTTCCAAGAAAGAAGACATGTCTTACGCTGATTATCTTCAGAAAGAAAAAGCGTATCTGATGTTGGAGCTAAGTAAATCCAGCGAGAAAACAACGGATATTTTTCGCGGACAGGTGGAAAAGGTGTGAAACCTCGAACGCAAAAGATAATAATCGAGTGCAAGGACCTAGACAAGGTTACATCACGGGAGAATATCTGTTTTGCACTAAGGAACAGTTTAACCGTAGCAGAATAAAAGAGGGTAGGATAATGAATGAAAAAAACATATGGGGGTATCGATATCGCTATTATTATAATAGCTGACCGGTGAAGTCAACCCTTAACCTGATAACCGAAGATAAAGCATGAATAGGTTGGGTAGTGCACCCCCTTAGAGAGCAAGTATCTCTCATGAGAAGCTTCATATGCTCCGATTTCGGTCACTTTGCAGCAATATGCACTAGTAAGCACGATAGATCGAAAATGTGGAGAAGAGGGTCATATCATTAAAGATTGTACCCGATGTTCACGATCCACATTACAGATGAATACAGGGAAAGAAGAATTGGACGCCAGTAGGTGGTGAGAGGTGTCCGCCATATAAAAAAGAGTTGAAGGTCCTGTAAGTTGGAGCTTAAGAATACATTCAAAGCCTTCCCTGCTCATCTCATAAAAGACCACTAAAAGGAATATAAGCTTTGTGGGCTAGAATCTTGCTAATTTCGCAAATTGCTATCGAAATGTCAATAACGCCTCGGCTACGACCTTCGGCTATCAAACCAGACTATGATTGGTTTCTGGAATGTACACCCGTTCCTCGACAACGGTATCGAGAGTTTCTAACATGTTCAATTTCTTCAATTTGGGTGAGGATTCCAACGATATAAGATGAATATTTTGGGCCTAAGCAAAGTAAGATGGTAAGACCCTGGAGGTACTCAATTCCCTCTTATGACCATGTGCGTTTGCGCTCTGGTCGGATTTTTACTTACGGATACCGGAAGACATGCTGTTCCGACCTAGGAACCGGTTTTTGACAGTCTTCTGCAAGATTCCGTTCTAGGTTAAGTAGCATCACAATTGTACAGTGCTATATACTAATGGAGATTTCCGATGTAGTGGAGAAGAAGGGCACCGGTCTGAAACACTAGAATTGGAGGGGTATGTGCGTCCTCCATTCCGTCGCGAAGGTAACACCTAAACTAATCCTGCAAAGCATAATAAACCATCTGGAAAGTTTCATCTACAGAGACCACGCTGGTTTCTGCTCCATTAACCACTTCCAAACCTTACGGATCATTATGGATCACTGTTCGAAGTTTAGATTTCCGCTTCACCTGCTCGAGTTCGAAAAGGATTTCAACTGCGTAGATAGGGAGTGTAGCTGTAGCAGGAAGGGCATTCCGGAGAAATTAATAGCAATTATCAAAGCGACGTACAATAGCGAAAAATGTCACATATTGCATCGAAATGAAATATTAAAGAAATCTGAAGTTGAAAGCGCAGTTCGCTTGAGTTGCATCTTGTCACAGATATTATTTCTTCTTGTTGTCGGTAACGTTCTTCATACTTCTTTGTTCGGAGGGCGTGAAGGAGTTCACTAGACTATGAGATCTTCCCCTAAAAACCTCGAAGCCAATGACATCTGTTTGCTCTTTTACCTTTCACCTTTAGATTTGGAAAGAGGGGCAAAGAGGCGAATCAAGTTGAGGCTATTCTGTGCTAGTTTTCTTCCTGAATTGCCATATGGTAGTAGCATATGGAAACCGATCACCGCTGTCATTCGAAAGCTCCAAGCCTCATCGGAGTACACTGGCTAGATACTATTTGAAACGAAGAACTCGGAAGGTGCATAAACCTGTCACCCGTAGGCTGTTATCGGACGGTGGAAGTGAAAGTGTATTGGTCACACATTAAGGAGAGGCGACAATTGGCCGACGAGTCAGTCCCCACAAGAGCACTTGGTGATGAATAGTAGAGAAGGAGTGCGGTCATCTCTGAAAATCTGAAAAATTTCAGGTAACTGTAGGTCTGGTTTAATGCGCTATACCCAACGAAGTCGCAAATGGCAACCTATATATGCATACAATATTTTCACATACGAAGACCATTACTTCATTTAGAAATTATCTTCGCTTGGCATAATTAAAAGTTTGTCTATCATGCACAAATCAAAATCATCTTTTCAAACCAAAACAAATTAGCAACCGATAGCCGGCATCGGCACTTGACAGTCGCCTCGGACGATTGTAATAGAAAGACGGACACCATACATACATCAACTAGCAGCTAACATTCATTCCAACCCTTACATTAGGAATCAACTATGTAAAGCTAAGAATCTGCATCACCATATTCCCATGCACCAGAAATCATTTTATAACCCAAAGCCAACTCGAAACCAAAACAATGGCAGCTCAAAGCCAACCCAAAGTTAGCCAAAAGAACAGGTAACCATAATAAAAATAGATATAGCTTGCGGCGTCGACAGTGGGTCGACACTCTACAACTGCGGCCACCACTTATACTACGAATTGCTGTAACGTTAGGTGATGTTTTAAAATGTGATATCACATTATCATCATTTCTTCAGTTTTGTATGTCGTTTTAGCGGCTTATAATGGGGAAAAGAGACAAATTTTATTTTTTGAACACCGAATAATGGGTTTTTATTCCTCATATACCGGTATTTAGAGGAGCAATTGTCCTCTTCCTCAGTGAGTTTTTGTCTACAGATTTATTCCACACATTTCGATATTTCGAGGCATTTAAAATTATTACCATTATTTGGCATTTAAAAAATAAAATTTGTTATTTTTGTCATTATCATCACTTTTGTAATGCGGTGATGGTTGGTAATGCTGTGATTTTGTAATATTTACTAATATTTGGATCGCGCTCGGTGATGGTAATGTGATATTACCGTCAAAGGTAATAACATGTTTGTGATATAACATACATTTCACAGAAAACTGTATACCGCCGAAACGTCCTAAGAGTTGCAATCACTTACAGGATGACAGAGGAAGATGCAGGGTCTGTTATGGCCACGGTGATATCGACCAACATTCTTATTGGGGCAAAGAAACTTTTGAGCAAACCTAGAGTACGAGGACAACGATTTTACTGGAAACGCCGCTTATCTAAGTACTCCGTGACCTTAATTACCAAGCAATACACAAGATACAAGTAGGAAGGAAAGTGGGCATTTGAACTGATTCCAAAGATCGAGTCCTGATTCATGCGCAGCTATATTGGAATAAATAAATACTTCGTTCTTTAATGAGCACGATGGTTAGAAGAGCTATTCATGTCGCTTCGTATCGAAGAAACAGAGAAGAAACATGTGACCTAAGACGGAGTGAATTTGCTAAGTATAATGCATTTATAACGTTCACAACCCGCACAATTTTCTATAATCAAGGCATAGTTAAGGTTTTTGTACTCTCATCTCCTCCATGAATGCCTAAAGACAGTTCCGCGAGAAAAACGGATGGGGAGAACGAGTTTAATTTCTACGCCTTTTATGGTTTTAGTTCTACAAAAACGGATAGACCGACAAAGAATTCCAGGCTTTAAAATTAGAAAGGAGTTTTGTCCTTGTATATTAACAGACCTTGACAGGGATATGTATTTCCAAAATACAGTCAGGATATAATTAAATATGAAAGTGATCCTGAAAACTTAAAAGACAACAAACTAATTTCCCACATCCTTGCCCTCGCAGTTTATATGCTTTACATTGTCTTGATTCCTCTGTTCAAAATTCATCTTCATCGAGGTATACATCTCCAGAAAAACCGCAGCTTGGCAGAACCACGTGCATCCTATCCAACTGAACCTAATTCGGTTACAATAATATAATTGAGCAAGTCAATGAAGATGAAAATGTGTGTAACAACCCAACCGTGAAATCTGCACGACAATAATTAATTCATCATCATATAACTGTGCTTAATGCTGCATTACACTCTCCTCGAAAATTTCTACTGGAGTAAATTACATCAAAGGATTCAATCGGGATCAGTGTTTGTTTCGTTTCACATCGTTATTCTATAGATTTGGGCGTTTATGCCATGCCTCTAGGGTACATTTAAAAAAATGCACATTCATCTGGATGAGTAGCTAAAATCGGTGCAGAAGTGAAAAGGAAATAACAATTAGAGCATATTAAAGGACGAAATTATCCAACCGACTATAGATCCTCCTCATATGAGTGTGGTGCATACACGAGCCAGTCCTTTGTGAGGGAACAATCGACTCACTGCCATCATGTCGCCATCGTTGTTTTACTATGTCGCAATAAAGAGTGGGAGAGACCCAACACGGCAGCACAAAGTTGTTCATCGACAAGGTTAAAGGATAAGCACTGCCTCTCCGTAGTTAAAGCCAGTGGACCATTGAATATATTTAGCGTTCGAATAAGTTCACGGTTCAGTTGTTACAAAATTTACAAATACACCCATATCAGTGACTGTGAATGTTACTTCGGCACTATTTTATACCAGCGAGGATGTAAAGGACAGCTTTGCTAATAGACAAGTATTTTTTCGATGTGTTCTGAAACAACTAGGGAGGTTCCCGTAAAGCATCAATAAAGTAATGAACTGAGTTTTTAATATACACGTAGTGCATATATTATTTTGCATCAAATTAGTATGTAATGTAGTATGTGGTTTCGTTTTTCCTTGAAATGTAATGTGAAGGTTTCATCAGCTTTGCGGAATATTTAACAAAAATTCTTTTACTACTTGTTTTTGCGAAAAAATGGATTCATGCATCCTTAAATTGCAGTTACGATCCCTTGTCCGTCAAGTGGATTACTTCTTCTATCAACGCTAATGGAGATCATTTTGTCCTTACATACCCCGAACCAACTTCCTTTGCTACTCACTCTAAATCGATGAATGCCTTTTCAGCATCACCCAATATTCCATACCACAGTGTTGAATCACCTGAATAGGCTGAATTTTACTGATTACGTACCTAAGGGCTAGATTGGAAACCATGGTGCTTGTTTTATTACTTTTAGTTGTCAGTGTGTCCGGAGAGTGCACTCAATCCTCGGTACTGCCAGGAATGTGAAGCGGCTCCCAATATCGCTACCGTAGTCTGCTCAGCGGAAACCAAGGGGTTTCTCCACCACAGCGGCTGACGGGCTGGCGGACATCAAAACGGACGCGGCCCTCACACTTGCTTCTAATACTGACTGCCCCCTGCCTGTCTAAGGAAACTGTCTTGGACTTGCCTCCAACATCCAGTCTCGTATGATGGCTGCAGCGGCTTCTTTGTAAGATCAGTCGTCATCAGGACGGGTATGCAAATTTCGAACTCCCAGTGGGTGTTGACCACTGGTTACGCGGGTCGACATGACGAAGACGGCTTCAATTTGGAGACAGCCTCGTGTCACAGCCCCAAATTATTCGCAAACGTGTGTACGGTCTAGCCAAAGTAAAAAACCAAGACCTGTAACCAGAACGGAGAGTCGTGCGCTATATTGGAATATGGATGGTATACAATTGTCCGCTGCCATTTAAAACCCAGGACCTTTCCGAGCTCCGAGGATAGAACAGATTCGAACTGCTTTCCCTGCTCGGCAGTGATAACGGCTGAGATACCAAAGCGTGAAATACATTCTCGACAAAGGGCAGCAGCAAATGACGGTGCTGTAATGTTCTTCAGAGGTATTGCCTCAGACCACTGCGTAAACCGATCAATAATCGTGAGGCAATTCTTGTACCCGTGCAAGCCTTGCAAAGGGGCTACAATCTCAAGGTGTATGATGCCGAAGTGCTTTGTCAATCTAAGGAATACTCCGACTGTCGAAAAATCGAATACACCAAGGATATTAATCTCAGAAATCCGCGACTAAGTTGCCTTCACCATTACACATGTTGAAAGTCCGAAATAAAGTGGTTAAGTGCTGCGTTGGCGATTACGTGTCATGGTACTTAACCCAACGACTGTCAACTTCTCCGTCTCCGCTCCATTTGGTCCCCAGGCCTAATAGCGGATGTTCGTCTTGTGGAGATTACAGACACCTGACTGCTCAGACGATTCCAGACTGGCAATCTTTTCATCCAAAGCTGTGCATTTTTTGGTAAACTGTGGTGTTTTCTCGACCACTATCGTTTACCACCAAATTTCAAACCGAGCTATTTGCAAACCTTTCGGACTCTGCCAGTTTCCAAGGATGACTTTAGGCCTGTGCAATGCTGTGCAAACCTTTCAGAGATTCATCCATTCTCTACTATGAAACTAAATGGACTTCGGTTTCGTCTCCTTGGATAATATTCTGGTCGCCTCCTCCACCGAGTCCGAGCATTTGGCACATCTCGAGTGCATTCTTCAACGCCTCCTTGGCAATGACCTAGTTTCCAACGTTGAAAAGTGCAGATTCCTCCAACAGCAGAGTAGATTTACCGGCCACTCCATCCCCCCTGACGGTGTTCAATCCGACCCAGGTGTAAATGATCGGGGCCTTCGCAGCTTAAAACGGTAAAAACCTAAAAAGGTTCTTGAACATGGTAAACTACCACCGTCATTTTCTGTTCAAAGCCACTCAACATCAGGCCAAACATATTCCTTGTTTTATGACCCGACAGGAATACGTTAAACACGTCGCAACCGGTCTTAGTTGTCGGCATGCAGACCGTCCCACTAATTGTTCGCTGCTGTCAGGAATGTGGAGCAGGTCTCAAGTATCGCTCCATACATATCTTCGTGCACAAAAATTTAAAACTTCAGCAGTTTTGTCATAACTCCTTAACAGAAAATATTTGGTCCTCGGTATTGGACCGTGATTTCTTTCGGATTTAACTAAAACAGTTAAAAATTTAAAATTAAATTTTGTCATCTGGCTCCCATTTGCATGATAATCACTTGCAACAGTGCATAACTTCGACGATCAAACAAAAAGTGAGATGAAATTCAGGATCATTGGTTGAAAAAATAAAAAGAACTTAATTCAAGAACAATTCGTCTGCCATCGAGGCAAATCGCAAATATCTGAAAAAAATAACGAGGTCCACACATTACAATATATATGAAAATTTGGTTACCCGTCAAACAGATCGTATCCTCTAGACCAGGGTTCAGCTCAGCTTGCCTTCTTCTCTAACTGCAGAACTATTTAACGAAGGCCCATGACTCGGTAAGAGAGCAGCCAGATGTCATCTGCGTAGTCGAAAGTTTTAAGAAAAGACGACGTCATCCCTTAAACCCAACCACAAGAAACGGTATCGGCGATAGAATGCGACTTTGCTGAAATACGCTTTGGATTTCAAATTCCTCCGAAATTTTACCTACCAGTTTCTCCAGAATGCTCTGCGCCTCCTTTTCTGGGTAGGGCATTCAAGATACACTGCCTATTCACACTTTTTTTAACTTTCTCAAAATCAGGGAAAAGCCGGTACAGTGGAGATCTGAACTCCGGGCACTGTTCTAAATTCATCCGAATGGTTTTGATGTGGGGTCTAGAACCGTGCGGAAACCAAAGTGCACTCTATAGATCAAACTTCCGAGGCATTCCTTAATGCGTTCCAGGATAATTTTACCAACACTCTTTGCGGCGACAGAGAGCACGCAAAACCCTCTTCCATTGTAGCACTTGAGACTGGTGCCGTTTCAACACCACATCAACACTACTTGCGCCATATGAGATACATCAGTTAACATCGCCAGGCTGCAGTTGCGTGGAAGGAGTTCGAAGAACTTTTCAAGCAGGGCATTTGCAGACCTTCGAACAGTTGTTGGTCTCCGCCACTTTTCATGGTCCGTAGATCCAACGGCAAATGGAGACCTTGTGGCGATTACAGACATCAAAATGTTCAGACCAGTCCAGAACGGTACCCCATTCCACTCACCCCCGACCGTATTTTCTCTTGACTAAGTTCAGTGCTACCAAACCTATGCAGCTCCTGAATACATTCCAAAAACGGAATATTAGAGTTCACTAAGATGAATTTCGGACTGTACAATGCAGCACAAACGTCCACTTTTGTTCACTTATTTAGATGATGTCCTGGTTGCACCTTCCTCTGAGCACCTGAGGTGCATTTTTCAATGTCTTTTTGAAGCTAGTCTAGTATTCCGTGTTGAGAATGAGAAAATTTTCACAATAGCAGGTGAAATTCCTTAGCCACCCGATTACCCCTGAAGTCATTCAACTGGACCCGATGAAGGTACAAGTAATTTCGAGCTTCCTGCTTCCAAGAACGGTTAAGGATCTGAGAAAGATCTTGGGGTGGTAAACTTTTACCACCGTTTTTTACTCAAGGCTCATAATAAATCGATCTCTAATACTAACTTGTCTGGATTGAAGACAAAAGACTCCCGCCTGAATGAGTGCTCCCCATAGGCTGGCCGAGTATTTGATACCACCAAGCAGTAGTTGTTGGAAGTTACACTTTCGACATTCACTCAGCAGGATTTACCCTTAGCCATATTTGCCAATGCGCCAAACATTACCGTAGATACAGCCCTTCACCAAAATGTGGATCAAATCTGGCAGCCATCAACTTCCCTTTCCAAGCAACTGAACCCCGCTCAACGAAAATACAGCACCTACGATCATGTGATATTGGCCGCGTACCTTGCAATAAAATATTTCCGGTATTCCCTTGAAGGCAGCCATTCACAGCCATAAACCATAAGCCCGACACTGCATCGCCACGCCAACTTTAGCACGTGAGGAAGGGATGCAATAAATAATTCCCTCAAACACAGCCGCCTTGCCCTACGTGAGTATATTGCTGGCCGAGATAATTTCGCTTCTACTTGGAGGAGCACTCTATGCATATTTGTATTTAATGATTACCAGCCATTTCATCCACAACAGGTGTAATCTGTTGTTATAGAGTTAAGAGCGGTAAAGAAATACTCCCACATCAAACGACTTGCGGGTACCTGTAAGTTTGTTCGTAATCATACACCGCATCCTCGTTATTTGCCGCAGCTTCTGACTCGTTGACCAACGCATTAACAAATTGCCCTGCACACGTCGGTAGGGCTCAAACGCATCATGTTCGTCCCACCACATGATATCCAAGTTTCGGCAAGCAAGCAAATCTTGTCGCATTCTTCGAGATGTGACCAGCAATTTCACTACCGTCAGAGAAGAGCTACTTTGATTACAGCGCAATACTCATCGATTACTTCCAGCGAGCTGTTATCAGAGCCCACCTTGGCAAATCAGATCCACCATCACGATAACAATATTATCTTTAGGAAATCACTCATGAGTATGAAGGAGGATTACTATTCCTTTTCTGTATCAAAAATCTCCGTTGGTGCATAGTACTCTACTATTAAAATCTTCCTCATTCCGGGCCAGAATCATCATCATCATAAACGGCGCAACAACCGGTATCCTCTCTATGTCTGCCTTAATAAGAAACTCCAGACATCCCGATTTTGCGCCGAGGTCCACCAATTCGATATCCCTAAAAGCTGTCTGACGTCCTGACCTACGCCATCGCTCCATCTCGTCTTCATTTTCTACTATAGATCTTGCCTTTATAGACTTTCCGGGTGGGATCATCCTCATCCATTCGGATTAAGTGACCCTCCCACCGTAACCTATTGAGCCGGATTTTATCCACAAGCTGACGGTCGTGGTATCGCTCATAGATTTCGTCGTAATGTAGGCCACAGAATCGTCCATCCTCATGTAGGTGGCCAAAAATTCTTCGGAGGATTCTTCTCTCGAACACGGCCAAGAGTTCTCAATTCTTCTTGCTAAGAACCCAAGTCTCCGAGGAATACATGAGGACTGGCAAGATCATTGTCTTGTACAGTAAGAGCTTTGACCCTGTGGTGAGACGTTTCGAGCGGAACAGTTTTTGTATGCTGAAATAGACTCTGTTGACTGACAACGACCGTGCGCGGATTTCATCATCGTAGCTGTTATCGGTTGTGATTTTCGACCCTAGATAGGAGAAATTATCAACGGTCTCAAAGTTGTAGTCTCCTATTTTTATTCTTCCCGTTTGACCAGTGTGGTTTCATGTTGTTGTTGGTTTTGGGTGCTGATATTGCCACCATATACTTTGTCTTGCATTCATTGATGTGCAGCCCAAGATCTCACGCCAATCACCGCCTGCTCGATCTGGATGAAGGCAGTTTGTACGTCTCGGGTCGTTCTTCCCATGATGTCCATATTGTCAGCACAGGCCAGTAGTTGGGTGGACTTAAAGAGGATCGCACCTCTTGTATTTACCTCAGTATCACGAATCACTTTCTCGAGGGCCAGGTTAAAGAGGATACATGATAGGGCATCTCCTTGTCGAAGACCGTTGTTGATGTCGAATGGTCTTGAGAGTGATCCTGCTGCTTTTACCTTGCCTCGGACATTGGTCAGGGTCAGCCTAGTCAGTCTTATCATTTTCGTCGGGATACCGAATTCTCTCAATGCCGTGTACAGTTTTACCCTGGCTATGCTATCATAGGCGGTTTTAAAGAGAATCAGACAGCGGATATTCTGTCCGATGCTGGCTCCCAGGATATGAAGACAGGTCTAGCAGATGCGATATATACCCGATATCGAATTCGCACTTATTTCCTTCAGGCTTGCCAGAGTATAATATATAATCCAGATTTATTCTATCTCACCTCGCTTAACGACAGGATTTCCAGGCTGCGCTACTGAAACTCGTGCTGAGGTTGCAACAAGCAAACATTCTGGAAATCCTCAATACCATCGTCGAAAAGCATTCTTACATTCCATAAACTGGCGCTTCCGGTATAGTAGCCTAAAAAAATTCATAAATTATAGGTTACTAGCCTACAAGTCTTTATCCCAACACGACAAGCAAGGAACACTTTCAGTGAATTCTCAACCCCCAGCTCACAGAGGAGTCACTAGCTCAGCGGGGTACTGATTTAACAATAAACACTACTAGTCTGGATGGCTTTTCAGATTTTAGTGACTCTTCCCTTTTACTCCCCCAAAGAGGCTTAGGCTCTCTGATGGAACTTTCCCCAGTTTATGAGTCGGCTACCTACTGTTGATCTTGCGCACTCAAACTTGGGTTCGTCGGTCGCAGGCCTTGTACTGTTTCTCACTTAAAACGGGGCTAACAACATAGCTGCTCGTAAACAATTTTAAATATTCAACTCATTAGAAATTGTCATTCTCCAACTAAACGTAAAGATAATATACTAAGGACCATGGTTCCATTGACCAGGATTTCCTTTCAGAATATACTTATATATTTATAAAATATCTATCACTCCCCATGGCAAACAATAAATCGTAAGCCATCAAAAATCGATCGGCGCGCTCAATGCACCTGCTGACGCCAATTTCCACTGCACCAGCTATTGATGCTCTCTGCAGATGTGGGAAATATTCTCGATAAAATGCTCATTATATTCTCCCACCTCTTCTTAAAAACTGGGTGCATTTCGCCTTCCAAATTCAAGCAACTTATCCGTTTTCATCTCGCCCCAAATCACTCAGATGCATGCAAAGTCACCGCCTCTGGAGAAAAAAGCTCATATGCAGATTTCGCAATATTACTTGATTACAATTGGAAGTAGCTTTCCGGTAATGATATGCACCGCAAACACGACAAAGCTCCAAATATTAGCAAATATCATTAGGAAGATGATGTGAATTATCTGGGTACATTAAGGTAGGTGCAATCAGAAATGAACACATTTCCACCGAAACAGTTTGCCTTTAAAAAAAAAACAAAAGAAATTAATTTTTTTCTCTGAACAATATAATATCTACTGTGAAATCTTCTAGCAATTTCTCTGCTGCGCCGAAAATAGAAATAAATCAACACTAACTGAGTGTTATTTCAATCTTTCCTTCAGATTCATTTAAGTCTCGATTTAAAATTTATGAACCGCGGAAACTTTCAGTCAGAAAAAAATTGTGATAAGACCCCGTCACGTCAACTTTCACACTTTCTGTAATTAAAAAAACTTGAAATTTACCAGCCTAATAACCTAGAAAAAGTTGCCAGAATATAACTCAAAACCCCAATATATTATTTTTTGCACATTTCATAAATAAGGGACTTAAGCCGTTTACAATGAAGGCTTAGTTTCTGGCGATATGGCTTTGTTTCTGGAGATAACATAATTTGTTTCGTCTACTTTTACCAAAAAATTTTAAACTTTTGAAGTTTACAACCTCATAATATAAGGGAACATAATATGTGAGAAAATAAATCTAAGCATATCTTAACCTAGCAGGTCGATAACCGCCATAAACCAAAGAGAATATATGATGGTACTCAAATGTTAAAAACCAGAAATCTGTTTGTTTACAAACTATACTTTGTGAGCATAAACATGAAAGCATAATAAAAATGGAACAAGGAAACATATCGGGGCCTAAGAATTATTTCATGTTTAGGTAGCATTTAAGTTTTAGCTTCGATCAAACAAAGGAAACATTGCTCAGGGAAATTTGTTGATTTTAGTTATCTTCAAGTCATGGGAATTTGCACTTCTTATGGGAAAGATATTCTTCATACAAACAAATTTAATAAGTGACCTAACCATCGGCCATAAATCGGAACGTCTTGCATAAAAAAAATCATTTCAGACCGATTTAAGATTTTGATTAATTTCGAATAAGTTTCCGACAATGGTAACACGATACTCTTGCTTTACGATTATTGTTGCTCCCTCATGAACCTAAGGGTCATCAGCGACCTTTAAGGGGGTCATCCCTTGTGTCGGGTTGGAGAAATCGATTTTTGTTTTGCATGAATTGTATCTATATATAGTGGAGAATATGTGGGCAAAGGGATTTTCCGATATTCCGAGTCGTTCAGAAATCACAGGGTTAAACAGGCAAGGAGTTTGCAGCCGTGGCTAGAGTACTCGATCAGAAAGAGCATCGAATCTTTTTTTACCTGGTAGTTTTTTACCTGAGCCTTATAAATTCGAACACAGGTATAAATATAAAAAGATGGAAAACCAATTAATTGTCTAAACTTTTTTGCTGTTTGGAATAAAAAGGATAATCCAGTCTAGAGTGAGCACTGAAAGGCTTTCAAACTATACTCAATTATATTTTGTAGTAAGTATTGTGCTGTTTGTGTGTTCAGTGATTTTTTTAAATGGATCGTAAAAAGGGAGGTCGCTTTAACGTTCAACGTCATGCTCGCACTAAAAAACGAGTATTTCATTAGAATCGATACTTATCAGAGAAGAAAAAGGACTTCGCATCAACATCAACAAGAAACTTTTAGCAAGCATGAACATGGATGTTCCAAGTGCGACAAGTTTTGTATATTGTATATTGGATTTTGCTGGAGTTTTCTCCGGTATTTCTGCAAATTTCTGCAAATAATAAAATATACGTTGTAGTAAACAAGTCGGGAAACCGGAAGCTTGACGCTTCAGGTATAACAGGTTTTGTGTTTCCCTATGTGAGGAGCATAACGTAGTTCTTCATTGGCTTATAGCATTGACCCGAAATATTTAAATCGCTCAGTTCTGGACAGGTTACTGCCATTGCCAGAACTCAGAGTCAATGGTATCAGCCAATGGAGAACTGCGTAATAAAAATGCTCCACGCATCAACGCAACCTGGATGAAGTGGCACTCCACAACTGGTGTCCTTTAGATCGATGTATCAGCCCATGTCCCAAATCTAAAATTTACTGCGATGTCGTCCGTCTGCCATTCTCTATAGTTCTGAGTGTTGGCCGACTATAAAGGACAATGAACGGCGTCTTGCGGTAATGGGGACGAAGATGTTCCATTGCACTGGTGGCGTGGTACGTTTTGATCACGTCTGAAATGAGAAGATCCGTGATCAATATGGGTTTGCACCGATCATGGAAAAGCTACCAGAGAGGTGTTTTCGATGGTGTGGTCACGTAATTCACGCTAACGAGAATTCACTTACCAATATTGTCTGAACATCGAAGTTAATGGTAAGCAACCAAAAAGCCGTCCGAAACAACGGTGGCTTCATACGCTGGATGGAGATTTCAAGGCCTCGCGATTACATCCTGATCAGGCATTTGATAAAATAAAATGACGATAACGGTCACGACGAGCCGACCCCGCTTGTGAGCGGGACAAAGGCTGAAAAAAAAGAAAAAGATGTGAGGAGCGAAGAGTGCACGACAGCTCTGTGCCACATAGCTACAAATTCCATTGCCCGCTACTTTTTAGAAACCGATTTAAATAAACCATTTGATGGAAACCCCTGTATTGATAATAGTCAACCTCATGCGCTTCACACTCCGAGTTTAATATTATTAGCAAATGCCAAGAATGTAACCTACATCAAAAATAAAAAACGGCTGGGGAGAATTAGATTCTTCTTGAATGGAATTTTAATATTTCACTCGAATTTCAATTATTCTCGTTAATTATGACGTCAGCATCTTATTTGTATGGCTTAGGATGCTGTTATTTAGCACGAAATTTATAAGTTTGAACTTCTCTAACTCTGACACTAATAGTTGGATTTTCATGGAACTTGGCATGTGTATGCACGAGACTGTCCTCTATGTCGGCGCTAGGCCTAGGATGCGCTTAAAGGGAGTTTTTTAGTCAATTTCTAAAAGTTGATAATATACTATTAGTAAATTTATTTGAGCAGATACCGGAATGGGACATCTCTCGAAGATTAGATTTCACATAAGTGTTTTACACAAAACCTTAAAAACGGCTGCAGATAAATAGATTCTTCATAAATGCGACTTTAATATTCCACGCGAATGTCAATTATTCCGGTAATTATGACGTCAGCATCTGATTTGCATGACTTTGGAAGCAGTAAACTCACGCGAAATTGCTAAGTTTGAACTGCTATAACTTTGGCGTTAATTGCCTGATTTCCATGAAATTTAGCATACGAAATATTGTCCCCTATGCTGGTACAAAATTACTAGGATGAATTTAAGGGGGGTTTTTCAGTAAATTTCTAAAAAGTAGTAATATACTATTAGTAAGTTTATTTGAGCAGATATCGGAATAGGACATATTTTGAGGCCTAGATTTCATCTACGCGCACCACCCTGATTTTTTTCGGATTTTTAGGTTGGGTAGTTTCCGAAAACGAGTCCTGTCTCACTTCAAGTTCATACATTTTGACTCCTTACTCACGCACTTTGCAATTTATGCCAAAACTAATGTCAGTTTCGGAAAGTACAAATCGGGACCTTTCATTTGATACTCTACACAACTAAATCCGGTGAAAAAAATTTTTGAATCCCCCCTTTGCATGTATGGAGAGCCCCCCTTTAAACCCCACCTAAATTTATGCCACTCACTGTATGCGTGAGCTTTCATAGCTCCCATCTGTCCACCAAATTTCGTTCGGATCGGTTTAGCCGTTTTGGAGAAAAGTGCGTGTGACAGACAGACAGACAGACAGACAGACATTGAATCGATTTTAATAAGGTTTTGTTTTACACAAACAATCATCAAACCAATCTACGGAGATTTGTCACCAGATGATCTCTTGGACAGATGTTTAGGAGCAGAGACCCAGAATAGCAATGAGTCGTTATATGCATTGATCTGGACTTTCGCTTCTAAACACCTTCATTCTGAGGCCAAGGTCGTAGAAATAGCCAATTTTCTGGCTGTAATTATTTTCAATGAAGAATTCATTGGCATTCTCAAAATCCTAGTGACAATGGGATGTCAAGTTGGTCACACTTGTCAGGTTTATGTCGACCGCCATAATGAAGCGCGAATTTGGCGGTCCGAACGACGATCGACTGACCTCGCTAAAAGAGCCAGAATTGAAACCAGACAGCAACAATCGGGCTTACAAGACTTTTTTGAAGAAACGGAGGGTGCTCTTTATGGACCAGGTATAGCAGATTAATGGTGAGTTAAAATTTTCCTGTTGATAATCACATTTAAATTTTCAAATGCGTTTTTCTCGAAACTGCATCTTGAAAATCGGCTGCCACCATAGCTCAAAATCTATCCAACCAAATTCCTTGAAATTTTCACGACTTCTTTAATACATATTTCTACGGTCCGCAAACTAGGATAATTGCAATCGGACGGGTATTTTTTTTTATTCATAAAAAAGCCGTAAAGCCCCGTAAGCCCACCAAAAATTTACCTTTTAATATTTTCTAATTATCCTAGTTTGCGGACCGTGGAATATTGTCCACATTAAAATGCCGTTTAGTTTTTTTCCTCAGATGAACACAGCGCCCTCCAGTGTGGCAGCAGAAAATCACCTTTTTTTGGAGATGGGTGCATAAATTGACACGTATTCCGAAAACTAGCTACGATATCAAGCTGAAAAATCTATCACATATACTCGAAATATCAATAAACATATGGTGAGAAACTCACGTTTCTATCTTTATCCAGTCCTTCAAAATAATTTTTCAAAAAAAGACAAAAAAAAACGGCCTTCACACGGGATGACCCCCTTAAGGAGTCGTTTACCTTACGGGGTGTGATGTCCTCGAGGCATCCGAGTTAGTAGTTCTGACCCCCTAGCTGGCAATATACCTGCGTCCTAGGTAGTAGCCTTGAGAAAGCCTCTCGGTGAAGAGCGAACCGCGAATGACCGGTACACGTCGGGACACACTGGGAGTCGACAACTCTCTGTCGACGTCGCACAGTGTGGTCTTAGGACAAAAATCGAAATTGGTCGTTAAACACTTAGATTTTATTTATTTATAAATATATATAATAGGAAACCTCCAAGCATTGTTATTTTAGGCTTAATTTATAATTATGATCACAAAAAATTTAATTCTTAAATTTATTTCCTTAGCTCAAATTTTTATGTTATTGATAACTCACTCAAATAATAACAAAAACAAAAGTAACAAACTAAGTTAAATAAGGCAGTTCTTCAAATCTACAAATAAAACATTCATTGATATCGTCATCATTCTCGTCATCGTCATCATAATCACTATCTTTTTTTGAAGCAGGTTCTATTAATTCAATGGTTTCACCATTATGAACGACGAATTCGAGGTAATTTTCGATATCTTTTATATTGCCGCCATTAATATCTTTTGGCTTTGACTTACTTTTACCCGATATAAAAGGATCTGACATGTGGAGTAAAGTATTTAACAGATCTTTATTACTATCTTCCTGACTTGTTTTGCGCGTATGATATAACCGATGATGTCTAATGGCTTTATGTCTTGCTTCTTCAGAAGTGGAAGATCGAAAAACTGTATTATGTCACAACCATGAATAAGTATTTTATGTACAGTGATTGGCAGATCGGACCAACTATATAGGTTCAAATACAACTCCAAAGTATCCTTCAACAGCACGCTAAATGTGACTGTGTTTATTTTATTGCCACAAGATAAAACCCTTCAAATTATATTAAATTTATGAATTAAATTTACGTCACGTTTGTTATTTGCGAGCTAATTTCAGAGTTACTGAAAAACCTCCTAGCGGTATTCCCATCATTTTTGGAGCCATATCCCGACTTTGGCTTGTTAACAACGAGGCCTAAACGAGACTTAAATTGCACTTGGACATTCAAAGAATCTTATCCAGCAGTGTAAAGTGGATGACCCAAGACGATATTGGTCAGTATTTAGAGGTATTTCAGTAACTCTTCCTAAATTCATCTCCATTAGGGTCGCCCCGCAAATATTGTATAACATTTGAAGAGTTTTTGTTCGATAAAATGTTGCTAACACTTCCGTCTACCATTGTAAAATTTTATTTGCACAGTTTCACCCCTTAAATTGGTTACACACCGAGAAAGATTTTAAATTGATCGTTTATGTTACATTCATGTTTTCTTATTAACGATGCACTTTCCTTTGTCCATATTTTTGATTATTTGCGTCTTTCAATTTAAGAAAACTCGTCGGTCTTTGTGGAAGAATTAACAAATATTTGTTTGTTCGTGCTATGACCTGAGTTTCGATCAAACCCCCACTTACAAACAAGATTGGGAGTGAACTCGGGAATGTCAACCATTTTAAGAATACTAATTGTTGTAAAGTTTAGTAAATCCTGCAAGGATACTTTTCATTTGTTTAAAAATGAACGAAAAATTGTATACTTTCTTTCACTGAGGTCTAAATCGAAATACAACGCAAGGATATCGCAGGTCACCGCGGTATTTTTGAATGTGGTTGAGTTATTGAGAAAGATTGTTGAGATTTTTGTAATATTTCGGCGGGAAATAAAACTTCTTCTGGACATCCAGAAGACACTAAGTCCTGAACACGACGTCTTTTAATTCTTAATGATGCTTCAGAAAATGGTATTTCCGACCTGCCTCGACTAAAGGTTGGTTGGGATTCGCTGAGCCTGAGGCTTAAACTTCTTCCGAAACATAAATATATTTATCAAGCCACTGAGAATGTCGTTGGACCAGATATTTTTTGCACCGGAAACAATCTTTCCATTTTTTGCCCAAAGCTAAGCAATAATTGTTGAAATTTTAGCGATTTCTTCTTCTACTGCGTCAGGACACTCGTCTGCTATTTTTAGAATATTGTTTAATTTTGAGGTATTCGCCGATAATTTTTTTTCTTGTCGCTGGAAATCCAAATTGCCAACAAATCGTAATTTTTGATGAATCGATCTTTGAAAAAAATTCATAAAAGTTACTGTTGCAGTTAATTGCAGATAATTTTTATCTGATAACAAATTAGAATAAGGGACGTATCCAAGTCAATTGAAACTACAGGATGATTTTAAATATCGATACTTACCTCTACCAGACATTTTTAGCAAAATAAACACTCTCACACCGTTAAATTAAACGTACTACAATTCGCAAAGACATTTTTGAAACAAATTTCAAAACGCAACTCACAAAACATTGCAATCCTATTAATTATATGTTTACCTTTCGAGTCATACATGCATAAAAATACGCTCTTCTTTTGTTTATAAACATTAATTAGTTTACCGTTATACATATCTGAAATAAAGTGCGTAGTTCTAAACCACCAATGAAATTAAAATTTTTTGATTTTTGTCCACTGAGGGCCGCACTGTGGCCGATGAGGTAATGTTTGCTAGCTATACCAAGGTGGTAGTTGTGAGCCCTATTCGTCCGTGAATTCCTGGACCAGCTAAGCGTAGATTAGGGCGCAGGGAACTGGTATAGGGATTATGTCCTCGAGAGTACATCCGTTCCTACCTATTGCGGCCCGCTCCCTTGCACACAATGCGCTGATGAGTTTTCCATGGAGATTAAACCAAAATCAACAAAAAAAATCGAACGACGACGAAATATCAGGGAAGGAGAAAGAGCTGAGTGCGTTTGGGTGCAGCACAAAAATGCGTCGTTCACCGCAGCGATCAGCGAAAGAAGCAGCGATGGTTGACATGCCCGATGTGACACCGGAACGCCCAAATAAAGAGGAAGTCTTACCAAGTGGCGCGACTGACGGCACGTTCTGAAAAAAGCCCAGTCAGAATCGCTAGTCTTGTGTAGGTGGTTTGGAACACGAACGCTTCAGTGGTGAACCATATGCAGTCGGCAACGTTCCTCCAGAGGAACGTCCGCAAAGGCATCAAAAACGAGTTAATGGAACTGGAGGCACTATTGGATCGCATCTCCTTCTACAGGCGAACATAGAGAGCAGCGTAAAATGATTTGAAATCAGAGACAGCCGCACTCCCCGCTGAAAACGCTGCTACCGCCAAATAGACCGCAGATTGCCCACTTCCAAGCGAACTGGGGAAAAAGCGGAAAGAGAGCAACGTGCCTGATTAGAAAATTCATTTCACGTGCCAAGCTACCTCTTGCAAATATTGAGGGATTATCTGAAAGACCGCTCCTTTCTCTATGAGATGCTAGAGGGCTAGAGGAGGATGGAAATCATGTCGGGGGTAGCGCAGGGATCCATCCTAGGGCCGGAACTCTGGAAGGTTTCCTACGATAGTCTACTGAGACTCGATATGCCCGAAGAGTCTCGTCTGGTCGGTTGTGTAGACGACATTGCGGCACTTGTTGCCGGACGCACTGTTGAACAGGCGCAAAATAGACTTAGGATATAGATGCGACGAGAGGGATGACTGCTCATGGTTTCAGCCTTGCGCTGGAAAAACAAAGTAGTCATTTTGACTAGAAAGAGAATCCCAACCCTGCGTCCTATATCGATTAGTGAGTTGACTATAGAGTCAAAACCAGCGGTTACATACCTTGGTTTAATGCTCGACTCGAAAATGAGTTTTTCGAGCAAATCGAAGCGCCAGCGGACAAGGCTGCAACGGGGGTATCGGCTAATGGCGAATGTTGGGAGAGTAAAGCTATCTACCAGCGTAAGGGCGAAACTTAAGAAAGGTGGTTGCGCGTGAAGAACTTCAACGCACCCTTATCGAGTGGCGACTCTCTTGGCAAAATGATCTAAGGGGCAAATGGACTGCGCGGCTGATCGATAATTTAGGCCCGTAACTAAGCCAAACGCACGGTCACATTGATTACTTGCTTACCCAACTTCTAAGCGGGCATGGAGAATTTCAGTCTCACCTGCACCTTGGGAAGGCGCGATCTCTTGGTTGTGTGTTCTGCAATGGAGTGCCGGACGACGCTGAACACACCTTCTTCTCCTGCAAAAGGTGGGATGGCTTTCGTAAGCAGTTTTATGCAGACACAGGGGGTCTCTGTGTCCGGATAGCTGAGTGGTTAGAGCACAAGGCTGTCGTACGGAAGGTCACGGTTAAAATCTCGCTGGCGGCAGTGGGATTTGTATCATGATTTGACGTCGGATACCAGTCGACTCAGCTGCGAATGAGTATCTGAGTCAGAGCAGGGTAATAATCTTGGGCGAGCGTAATGCTGGCCACATTGCCTCCTATAGTGTACTGTAGTGTACCGTTACGGTCTTGAATGAAGTGCTCTAACACACTTCAAGGCCCTGATCCAATATGGATTGTTGTGCCAACGATTATTATTATTATTACAGGAGAACTCTCTCCAGACAACATTGTCAGAGATTCAGCATCTCCCTGACAATGTTGTCCGGAAAGAGCTCCTCTGCGTCTGCATAAAGCCGCTGACGAGCGCTGGCAGCTGGAATCATGTTGCGCATCATGTTCGGGCTCTTCTTATTGCGAAAAAAATTTAACTCGACCGGCGGAGGGACCGGATGGCAAGGGGTTCCCTAAACTAACAGCTCCCTTCCTCCCCTCCGCTCCCGTTGGTGAAAAGGATTCCGTGACTTAAGGCTTCCAAAACACGACAGCCGGAGGGCTAGCCGGAAGTAATGAGTCAAACGGCTCCAGGCTAGTTCTCTGATGACAGGGAATTGGGTAGTCCAACAGTGTACTGTTGCGTGAGTCCAACACTCTGTATGTAAATGCATTCACCTACCCTACTTCAAAAAAAAAAATCGGAACCTCTTGTATAAAAACAAAAACCATATCAGACCGATTTAAAATTTTCATTAATTTCGAATAAACTTCCGGCAATGGTAATACAATACCCTTGCTTTACCATTATTGTTGCTCTCTCGTGAACCTAAGGTCAACTGACTGTAGATGCTAAAGGAGAAGAGCGAATTTATATCGTCAGTCAAAATTATTGACAAGGTACTGCATCCACCCTCATCTTTTTATCAAAAACCTGAAAGTTGCACAACCTCCTCAAATTTGGAGTACATTGTTCCTACAGTACTTAACGTGCAACGATATGTTGAAAAAACATCGAGAAAACATCAACAATACCATCGAAAGATTTCGAATTTGCATTAATTCTTAACTACGGAGCTTCTTCCTCCACTCCATGAATGGATCTGATCTGAGAGTCATTACAATGCAATGAAGTCAAGCTGCTTCAAAGATAAAGGACATAGCATTATTAAAGGAATAAATTGTTTGAAAAAAAGACAAAGAGATGATTAAACTTGAACTTCCATAAAAAAGGGGGAAGAGGGTGACTAGAATAGGCTAGCTAAAAAAAGTGAATTTACCCAATACGGCTATTCAACATTAAGTCATATCAAATATCACGCTATCAAAAATTTAAGCTTATAAAAGTTCCAAGCCCGGGTTTCCAACCAGGTCCAATCGATAAGATAAGCCTAAATAGACTTATTTAGAGAATGCGCCGCCCACATTTGACATTGATTTCTTCAAATTGATTAACTCGTTCCAGTGTCTAAGGTCCACTTTATTTAAATATCTGATTCCCTTGGATACCTCAAAGAAATCGATGTAAAGTTGAATTAATTTGACCAGACATTCCTCATATTGAAAACATACTTTCAATAATCAATATTTAATTGTCACAAGAACAAAACCGAAAAGAAACATATAAAAAGAATTTATAAATATCACCTTATAAATATATACTTGATAAATCTAGTCAAAAATATTACGATAAGGAGAAATGACAAATTACTGAAGCTTCACGTATCTAAAACCAGTCTAGAAACCGGAACTTGCTCGCTTTCAGTGTGAGAGCTTTTATATATTTCTTTTGAGAAAAACTTCGTTTACAACTGTCTTATTTGTATTTAGCTAAAGGTTTGAAATAATTCATCAGTTTGCAGGACTTTTTTCGATGGCACGTTATTTCTAGGCAATACGGTATCGAGTATAGTCCACATGTATTATTATCTGCATTTACGACAATGGTTCAACATTGTCTAACAAGCGTATAAAAGATTGAAATTAACATAATTACAAAAACCATTCTGAAGTAGCTTAATCTGTTTTCCAGCAAATTGGCAAGGAAAAGAAAATTTAGACTTGCCATATTTTTGTTAATAATACTAAGATTTCGACAAAATTTATTACTACCATATATCATGCATCTTTTGTATTAGTACCACCTAGACCCGGAACCTAGACGCTTCAGGTATGAAAGGATTTGTCTATTTCTGTTATAAAAACATTCGATTGGGCATTTGTTATTATATGTGAAAATATCCACATAATATGACAAATGTCTTGAATTGGCATAGGAGCGACAACTTTGGCGTATTATAACTTTATTAGTAATAGTGCAGCAAACTTGGTAGGATCATGCTCGATGTTATAGCCAATACTGCTGCAAAACTTTGTAATCCTAGGATAAACTTACAGGGGTCATCCCGTGTGAAGGCCGTTTTTTTGGCTTTCTTTAGAAATTTTTTGTGAAGAACTGGATAAAGATTCAAATACGAATTTTTCACCACAGATTTACTAATGTCTTGAGCGTGCATAGTAATTTTTTCACGCCGATCGCATAGTTGTTTATTGAAATACAGGACAATTTATACACCCATCTCCAAAAAAGGTGTTTTTCAGCCGCCAAGCTAGAGGGCGCTGTGATCATCTTAAAGAAAAAAAGCAAACGGCATTTTAACGTACAGAATGTGAAAATCTCCAAGTATGATTTTGATATCAAACTTAGGACATGCTTTGATAGTCCGTTCAACTGCCTCGTAGAAGAAAATGTTTTCTCTCCGAGTCTGTAGTATCCTCGGTAGGGGTGTGAACGTTAATGAGGCTTATATTTCTAATTGAAGGTCATTATAGATGCCTATGGTGCAGTAGGTCTTTTCGAGAAAACCGATCCCTGTCCAACGCATCTCTTGCAATATTGTTACATCAGCCTTATATTGAGACAGTATATCGGCTAGCTGCTGAGCAGCATTCAGTCTGTACAGGGAGCGCACGTTCCATGAGAAAGTGCATAGATCGTTATTTCGTTTTCGTTGAAAAATCCATCCTGTCCGAGACTCCTTTCGGGGCTTCATAGCCTCGGTTTTCCATACAAGGCTGTCAGCCATACTCAACCCCCAACCTGAAGGACCAGTCGGTACAATTTATACTGTTTTTAGGCGCGAGGACTCGCATTCATTTTTCTACATCTGGAATTTTTCATTAAGAAAGAACTCCCAGCGATCACCACGTGGAGGTGGAGCGGTTGACGATGGTTCAGCCGGCGTTTCCCAGGCTTTATGCTCCATCGTGAATACCAATCCACGTTTCGTCCAGAAACCTACCCTTTGAAATTGTTAACTTAACGCTTATTTGTTTCACATGAGCGTTTCAAATTTCAAATCCATAGCTTTTGTCATTTTTTAATTTTTTTTGTAAAACAACTCCTTATTAAAATCGGTCTACTTCCTGTCTATCTACCTGTTTGCGCATGTAATGCGTCGTTGCCAGTCATCAGACATTGATTCGCTGACCTAGATTTTGAGCATAAATTAATAAACCGCCTGGTATACTTGCCCGACTTCATATTTCACCTGTACTTTCGCCTACGCCTGCGTCGTCTTTATGCCTTTGATGATGGTTGGTCGGTTGATTCTTTCGCGCTTGGCGGTGGCATTGTCTCCTCCGTTATCTTTAGTTAGCGAGACTTAACACTGGCCGATATTCTGGTTGTTGACCAATTCATTAAGATATTCAAGCCATCGCGCCAACCTGCCTCGTCGGAAATCGATTTCCTTCTTTGTCTCGAAAGTTTATTGGGGTTATTGCGGCATAACTTTCTGACTTATAGGTGTTACAAAGGACTTTCACTCAGAGAAGATTGGAAGTAGTGTTGCTATTCTATCCCGGAGCACTATGCCAAGGAAAAAGGCATGCGAGTCTATATTGCCCCCCTCCCCCAAATGTTCTGACATTCATTAAGGGAAAGTGACAGCGTTCGATTAACACATGGACAATTTGATTGAAAATGGTCCCGTTTGCAGAGGCCCTTGTTTGTTTGCCGACTTTTTTCCCAAACACTTTCAACACCGCTAGTTGAATAATCCATAGTCTGTTGTCATTGGTGTTTTTATCAATATAGGAACCAAATACGGGCTCCGTAGCTATTTGAATGTTGGAATCTTCATATGTGATTTTGATATTATACTTGGAACAGGCTTCGACATCGTTGTCAAATCCATACAATCCGAGGCTCCTTTTTTGGCCTCGCAATATCTAGGTTTTCGTGTAAGGTTGTCAGCGCCTCCCAATTGGCACAATTTGTTCCGTTTCTCCTTCCTTCTTCAGCTACTGTTTTCCATTATGAAAGAACTCCTGTTAATCACGACGTATGGTGAAGATTAGGTTTGGTAGTAGGGCTGTTGGTGTTGTTTAGTAAATACGAACCCACGTTTTCGCTCTGGGTCTCTAAACACATAAACAATGTAATAATTATTTTAATTGTAACATTTGTAATTGTTGCTAATATAATATAGTTATGCAATAATTGCTAATATATTTATTGTTAATTTTGAGGAAATATACAAATTTATATCAAAATAATAATGTGCCAAATATTTAAAAAAATAAAACAAACATAACAATAAGACAAACAAAAATAGTCAAAATCGACAATTAAATCGAAACATCAAATAGAAAATTGTAAATAAAAAGTCATGTAATGTAATTTTTAGAGCTGTAGATATATATATATATATAATATTATTTTTGTGGATATAATCTTTTATTTTTCCTTATATTGTTAGAGGATTATTTATAAAGGTGGGGATTAATTTTAAGTGTGTAGTTAACTTTGTTTATTTATTTATATCAAGAACTTTGCTTCGATACCTGGTTTTTGACCACTTCTGGATCATTTTGTGCAAATATGGTAGTTACAATATATATAAAGTTGAAAAAAGAATTATATCCCGAATTTCGTGTTACTTAACTTTGTGTACTGTCAAAGGCCATTTAATTAATACTTAATACGTGTTCCTGTAAATTTTAAGATGCATTTTCTGTTTTTTTTAACATGTTTTTCATTTTGTATTATAAATTAAAATAAATTTCTAAAACTTAAAACCAAGATTAAGGATTAAATACTGTTTAATTCTCGGGATTTGACATAGCGCAGATAATAAATCTTTCCGAGTTGGCTAACCAGTGTATAAATAGTTGTCGACAAGCACTAATTTAAAACTGCTGACTTTTCGATTTATTGGATACGACTGCTAACAGCATACTTACAGTCAGTTAAAAAAAAAATTCTCGACAATAAACGTTTTAATAGTTCTAGGCTATATAGCAACACAGTATTGTGTATCTGAACCCTAAAGTGTGACTAAATTTGATGTACATAATTAACCATGACTAGTAACAGAAAAAGAACTAAAATGAATGATAATCGCAGCTATCTCTTGTCAGATATCAGGGTTAATAAAATATTTTGTTATCGAGAAAAATATCATGTTCTCTTATCCAATCTTCTTCAAAAACTACCAGATAAGACTTTAACCGCGATTTCTTTTTTAAAAAGTTAGGAAATTGGCATTATGAAATAAAAAAAAAAACGCAGGGATTATATATACTTAACTACCGATTAAGATAAACGCAAAAATGGCAGCGCTACCCTTACTCTGTTAGTCGCGTTTGAGACCGTCCACGCTTGCGGGTACGTACGTCAGACCGCTGTAAAGCACATATCAATCGCAGTGAAGAGTGAAATCGGGCCATGAGTGTGTTTAACTTTGTGATTAAGCCGTAAATTGAGACATTGACTCTAATAAGTTCTCAATCGATACATCTGAAATCAGCCTCCGCGGACACTTTCGCATCTGAGATTTTGTAATGTGTACCATTTAATATATTTTTAAGTCTTTTATTTTAAATTTTTTGTCAAAAAAAAACTTTATCTGTGTTCAATTGGTGAGCCTTAATACAAACATAACTACAAGGATCATTTTTCATCAGGTATAGTATCTACAATTCTGTGAGTCCTCTATCATTAAATTCTCTCCATACTCCACAGAAAGTGCTAATAAGCATTATTGACTTTTTATATTTCCTAAGAATATCATGGAATAATTATCGAATCAACATTAAAGTTGTTAACCAGATTAATAACGTCACTATTGGAAATATTATTCGCAAAAAGATCATCGCTAAAGCTCGACAGATCTACACGTTGGTGAAATATTTTGGAGTGGGAGTTAATTCTACCAAAAGAAAACCATGGGGAAGGGGAAGGCGACCGTAACATTTAGGTAAGATGTTCAAATGCTAATAGAATAAGCTTTCCTCATATTTAAGTTTTGTAGAAATCCAAGTTTTGGATAAATAGTAAAATCAGTCTTAAATCGATTTCTGACAAGATACAAGTAGCGCATAAAAATTTATTAGTGTTTTGCGGTAATTGAAAATTGAACGAAAAAAACAATGCCGAAAAGCCACATAGAGTATTTGAGGGAGCTCATGTAAGTGGTTGACTTTAGAAAGTGTCGTTACCTCAAATATCAAAATGTTTACTCATATCAATAACAAAATATAAATGTCCTTCACACATATCTCTTTTGAGCCTTCAAAAAAAGAAAACAAAACACCGGAAATAGTTGACTGTTGAGTCTTCTCACAAAAAAATGCGAAAAACGTCACACATCCAAAGACAATTTAAGTAATCAAAAGCTAGATTAAAACATCAATCGAAAAATGTGCGTAATCAATAATATTTATTGCATATTTTCCAATATAATTACAAATTTAGCTACCTAAATCTCAGAATTAAAGATAAGGAACTGGTGTCAATCCATGAAGTATTTATTGGAAGTGCTCTCGGGAATGGTGTGGTATTAAAAACTTGATACTTTTCTATACCCCTTCGGGTAAATCCCCGCATAGCAGTGTGGTTCGAAGACAATAGAAGTGCAATTTCGTGAGAATACAATAGACATTCAAATTTAATGGCTTGTAATTCAGTTTTTATTATCGGAAAGTGAGTGAATGGTTGATTCATTTTATGATAGTTACTAATTTCTGTGCACTAGGAAGTATAATAGATAATGACATTCCCATTTTGAGAGAGAAACTTTCAAAATTACACCCCATATTTTGGATAAGGCTTCGGTTATGACTCTTTCTTGAGTTCTGTGTGCAAACCACCCAAAATAGAAATGATTATTTGAAAATGTACCTTCAAAGTTAAAAACGATTAATATTTCTGGCTTGATTGATTGATAGATAAAACTCAATTTATTCCCAGACGAATGAAAAAATAGGAACACAATTGTAATAATAAATGAAATACTATGGACAACAGTGCATACCGTCGAACAGTGAGCAACATCAGTTTCAAGGGACTGATAAACACAATATGAATTGTACTCCAAAAATGTCAAGTGGCATTAACTATAAATTTTGGAATTTTGGAAAATTAGAAACAACTCGACATTTAAACAGTTATTATACAATTCGACCAAATTTCCAATTAATACTACTTAATGAATTGCTATCACTTGGAATATACGTATGTAACTACATAACCCCCGCATAAATCAAGTTTTGTGCCAAAAAGAGGTAAATCATTCATTGGCGGATTGCTGTATATATATTTAAAGGAAAGTCACCTGCTGAAAGTGCCTAAGAAGTATGTGAAGCACCCAAAATGTTAATATATGTCAGGCAATTTTGACTTTCCTTTCAAGTGCAAAGATTCTACTCATCACCGATTTTATTCTAATAATACGACTACAGTCAGCCATTAAGATGAGAATCACTATTTATACACAAAAAAACCTCACGATTTTGTTCCTAAATAGGATCGAAATCATGGAGTTCGTTCATCAGTAGCTTCGAAATTGAGGAAGCATGCATATTATATTTTTTGGACGAATATTGAACAATGCAAAAGATTTATTTCTCCTTGCCGAATTCCCATTTGGCAATTGTCATTGCATCAGCTTGAACGTTTAAATTTGTTAGTCACTTTCCGCAGTTAGCTCAAATACCCCTTTTGGATCCAAATTTGAAAGGCTATTATCTTGTACATTGTATGTTCTCAAATCTTTCTAAATACCTTTGTCAAGTCGATAAATTTGACTTAGCAGACGGAGATAAGCATTTCTAATATTCGCGTTTCAGCAAAGGAATTGGAAGGGTTCACGATTTTATCGAAAGTACGCTGAATAAATATTTTCTTTCAAACCTTCTCGCTTTCAAGAGGAATCTGATAATATATGAAAGCCTTCATATTAGGTTAGTGTTATCTGCAGTAGGTTAGAAATGATCAATCCCCACTGCAGATATTGACATTGTACGCCTTGGTCCACTAATTCAATATATCTGCGCCATTGTCCCATCTGAGGTAGAGTCTGTACGTCTTCTTCTTATAGACTTTCCGGGCTGGATTGAATAACCCGCCCACCGCAATCCATTGAAACGGAGTTTATCCACAACCAGATGTTCGTGGTATCGCCAAAAATTCTTCAGAAGATTGTTCTCTCCAACGCTTACAAGAGTTCCTAATTCTTCTTAGTAAGAACCCAAGTCTCCCGGAATACATGGAACTGGACGACGTTTTGAGCGAGACAGTTTTTGTAAGTTGAAATAGGCTCTATTGGCTGCCAACAACCGTAAGCTGATTTCATCTTCATAGCTGTTTGTAATTTTCGACCTAGATAGGAGAAAATATCAACGGTCTCAAAGTTGCAGTCTCCTATCTTTATTGGTCTTATTTAACCAGTGCGATTTGATGTTGTCGCTTCTTTGTCCTTTGGCGTTGACGTTGCTACCATGTACTTCATCTTGCCTTCGTTAATGTGCAGCCCAAGATCTGGCGCCGTCTGCTCGATCTAGGTAAAGACAGTTTGTGCATCTCGGGTTATTCTTCCCATAACATCAATATCGTCGGCATAGGGTAGTAGTTGGGTAGACTTGAAGGAGGATGGTGCCTCTCGCATTTACATCAGCATCGCGGATCACTTTTTCAAGCGCCGGGTGAAAGAGAATATATGATAAGTTGGGATACCGAACCTACAGTGGATGCTCAACCCTGTTCACTCGACTTGTTTCCACTTGATGGATTATAGAAGTCAG
Organism: Hermetia illucens; assembly: GCF_905115235.1. NCBI lineage: Eukaryota > Metazoa > Arthropoda > Insecta > Diptera > Stratiomyidae > Hermetia > Hermetia illucens. The sequence goes on along the minus strand of NC_051853.1, from coordinate 58,719,275 downwards.
ACTCTACTTCAGTTTTACTATGATCACACTTAACACTATGCGATTGATAAGCTCACAGCAGCGAGACAAACACAAGGCGAGCACAGACACCCATGACGATTGCGATTCGAACTTAGAGCAGCAAGATCAGGAGGTTGGTGTTCTACCCCCATAACCATCGCACCGTGAACCGTTGAAATTCAATGCTGAACCTTGGCAGACAATTCTAACATGTGCTCATCATATTCCTGTAAAATGTGGTATTGATGCGTTGTTTGATCAGAATCAAAACCTTCACAAATAATGCATGTTGAACAGGGTATGCTGCTCAACATTTTTAAATTATTAAATGATGGTGTATTTTCAAAAAAATAAAGCCAATATAGGAAGTTAGATGGTGTACAACATTCAAAACTGCTCATTCTCGAGTCCAGGCAAACTCTAGTCTTGAGACCATTTCTGAATTCAACATAAAATTTCCCGTAAGAACTAACGCATCTCAGACTTGGTGATTATCAATTTTCGACTCTATTTCTTCAGATAATAACAATTTAACTGTACGAAGCCCCCAACTATACATATTAAGTATATTATTTATCTTGCCCCTTAGCTCACTTAATTTAATATAAGAGTATAAGTAAAGTATAGTGCGCGAGTATAATATAAGAGTATAGTGCGCTAACTATCACGTATCTAATTTTATCAAATCAAAAATCGGGAGTACCCTGGCCTGAAACTATCTAAAGCAAAGAACTCGGTCATCGCACAGGCCTAACACTGTGTACGCACTGTGATCAAAAGGTGGAAGTGTCAGGCATTAAGGAGAGGTGACAACTGCATTAATGGCTACGCCATGCAGTAAAATCCACTCCGCCAAGATGACCGACGAGTGGGTCACCCCAAATGTACTTGACACAGATCAGTAGAGGAGGAGTGCGGGCGTCTTGGGAAGCCGTGGGACGAGCTGAACGACATTTCAGATAACAGCGAACGCATAGGTATGGTTGACGTGCTATACCCTACCAAGAGTTGAATGGCAACCTTGAAAAATTCATTTAGAGGATAAATGTTCAGCAAATCCATCTCGTTTGCCAATTTTTCCTTTTATGTTTGGCGCGCTGTTTAAGACTCGACAGTAAACCAGACAAGCACACTGAAGGAAACCGCTAAATATGCAACAGGACATTCATTAAAGAACGCTGTCTACTAATTGTGATTTTATTTACCAGGTCAAGTTTTTTGATACTGTTCACGAAAAAGGCTATAACTCTGCAACAGTAGGCAATAGAGTTGCGCGATTCAAAACTGCAGCCAAGGTCAAAATCCCACTGGATCAGACTCCTTAGATCGAGCATCTACAGGTCTTCAGGTTTCTGAATCAAAGTTGCACAACCTACAACCAAAATTGATAATTGAGAAGTCATGCGAGCGAGAAAACAACGGCTGACGAGAAGGATTTTTTTTGTGCTCTCCGTGATCTTGGATCTTCTGCTGAACAGAAGTGATATTCGCCATGGAATCCCATTCTGTGATCACCAAGTTCAAAGGATACAACTCAGTGATTATCTTCATTCGAAATTTATCTAAGCGCAACAATATATATGCCGACAAATCTAATGAAGAATAATACCCCTTAATGTCCAGCAAGAAACAAAGCTGGTTTTCAGCTATATCCTGTGCACTTCGTTGTGAAGCATACGGCACCCATGCTGTTGACTCTCCCTTATTTATTTCCCCTCTGTTTCCTTGCCCTTTATGACATACTCCATCGTGTCTTCCATTAATTACAAAAGAAGTCGAAAACCGGAAGCTCGCTTCAGATATAAAAAATTTTGTGAATTTCTTGTGTATATTTATTTGAGTGCTGAACTATAACTATATAACTATATAATTATCAGATACACAGAAAGAAGAATTTTGGCAGTCATGTCCCATTGAAAGGTTATGGCGCGTCGAGAAGGGGTAATCGTCTCACCGATGTGCAAGGGAGGTTGCAGAGGAGGGTCGGCCCGAGCCACTCCACTTCCCTCACCTGCGTGAGGTGGCCACTGCGATTTTTCAACCGCCGCGAGTTTTCACAGGTTTGGAAAGGGGTGACTTGCTATTCCCCCAAACTAAACCAACAAAATCGCCTGCAAGGATGGGGCTGAAATCCTGAAGATTATTGAATATGTCATCCTAAAAATTGAACGTTGGAAGATCAGCCAAACATGCACAGCAACTGTCATCATCGATGGAGCAACGAATATTGTAAAATCTGGTAATTTCACACCCACATTCGAGCTGCAAGGACATAAAGGTCCAGGGGGCTTAACGTACCAGATAAACTCCGGTGAGCTTCGTGGCAGAAGCCACTACAGACGAGTCCCATTGCAAACGCAGGTTTGATCGCCTTCCTTGAATACATGGGGATGAAGTACAAGGGCAAGTTTATCATCTGACTTGTTTAGTTCTTCCAGTGCACATAATTCAAAAAATTAAAATAGTGAATGCATCCTTAAAAGGGCGAATCTGCATCCCAATTTTCTACTATAAGAATTTTCCGAAAATCCAATTTTCACACGTACTGACTATGCTATTATATAACACAACTTTAGCACTGTAATGTTACCAAAGTCTGTCAAATCATGGGAAAAGTTATAGTAGCAACAACGTATGCGACGAAATATTTACTCAAGCAATTTATGATATTCGTAGCAAATTCTTTGTAAAGAATATACTCTAGTCTGCCAATATATGTTATTACCTTCACCTTTAAGTCAAGTACAGCATGTCAGCTGCCCCCACTCGCCCACTCCATTGCAACCCCACATCGATCGCGAATGCCTTCATTTCGGGTGTGGTCATAGCGTTTTAAGCCACTGGTCCAAGGTAACATTTTAGTTGCCCGTGAGTAATTGTCTAGCGTGTACTGCGTTAAGAGCTCCGCAGTTGTCAAGAAACCAGGGTTGGTTCAGGGTTAGAAATCGCACTATTACTAATAAAGTTATAATAGGTCAAAGTTGTCGCTTCTCTGCAAAATTAGGTACTAAGTACTAATGGAAATAAAAGAAACACACAAAACCTTTCATACCTGAAGCGCTCAGGTTCCGGTTTCCTGACTTGTTTCATATTAGAACGAACATGTTTTCTTGTCAGATTATGTTCTACCCTCCTCGATAATCCCATTGAAGAAGCGGCGATGTCGTTAGTTCCAGTTGGTTTCCCCGATTTCATTTGTTTGACTGCTCCCTCCTCAGTGGCACTGACAGATGGAATTCCACCGAAAGTCGGTGGTTGTGGCTCGTCGACCGGTAAGCAAAGTACCATTCTTGTTATTAATGCAACAGACGTATCCAATATCATATGTGCGTTGGTGTCGGCTTTTGCCGAGTCGATACAGACCTCTCTCGCCATCCCAGTTGTTCAGTATATCGTGAAGATCTTCCTTATGAATCGCTTGAGTAAGAGAAATGACTTGCTTTGCTACCAGACTGGCAATCCCGTTAGTTGCATAGATCACTTTGTGGGAAACGTTTTTGGTATGTTTACACGATTGTTTGACATTCGCAATGGTTGACAAAGGCGTAAGTAAGATCAATTCCTCTCTCTTCACACGAAATCGTCTCCATTTAACTCGAGGCGGGACAGTGAGTGCTTCACCTTGTTTTATCGATAGCGTGATTCGCAAAACAGCAATCTACTGCATGTATTGACAATTGCGAGGTCGTGAGTGTTCACAAAATCAATTATACTCTCGCAACCCTCATTGCATGCTCCAAATCCTCTTCCTTCATGGCATCAATTGCCGTCTGACCATTGACGTCATCGACAGACACGGTTCAGGTCTTTGTGTCGAAAAGTTGCTAGAAACCATTCTTGTCGGAATCATGTCGACCTGTCTGTGGTGCTCTTGCGATGAAGAAATGAATAGTGCGACCAGCTTATATATACCTAATGGTGAGCTTCTTCAACCGGGCATCAAATCGTTCGACCTCTTTAATGGCATTACGGAAACGTTCAGAGATAGCAATGCCATCACCATATTAAAAGTGTGGACTACCAATATAGAGAAGTTTATAGCTTCTATGTCGCAGTTTTTGGCACCACACAATCGAACTACGAGTTTCCTGTAGAGAGCCAATATCAGTGTGCCTTTTTTGAAGGGCTGCCAGTTCCTCGGTCTTTCCAATGAAGGTGCCAACATTTGGCATGCAGACACGTATTTGTTTTGCCCGAACTAATTTACTTGCGTCTTGACGTCCATGCGTCAAGAATCCTTGCCCACTTCTCGGCAGGACCCGGGCCAGTCCTGCCGTGTTGACTGAGGTGGGTCCTAGCGTTTCTCCAAAGCTTAACATCTCTCAACACGATAATTTTATTTTTAACGACATTGGATGCATTTTCTTGATCGGTCTGTCGCGGGACCTGTCACAAAGAGAGATCCGGTATTTGTCTCTTTCTCTAATCTCAGCACTACACTACAATCACACATATTCGTCTAGTTTACTCATTGCCAAACTAACCCAACCAGCTGAACACAATTCAGTTCTTCAGTATTCTCCCAGAAATCTGCCGCATGTGTCCGCCATTTTAAACTGAATAATCTACTCTCTATCTTGCATTTGCTGAGTTACTCTCAATTTTACGAAAATATAAGCCCCTTACGATAGGCAGAAAAAATAACAACTTTGAATAATGGAATAGTTGAAAATCTACAACAAACATGCTTGTAGCGCCATATCTTCAATACAGAGATCTTTCATCTGGTTGCGAATAGCATTCTCAATTGGCGCATTCAGTGATAGTGATCTGAGAGCCTCACTTTTCCAAGCAGATCAGGTCTAAGGCCCAGCAAAATGGCGAAAACCGATCAAAATGAGAATACCCCGCTTCTGAACGAGACAAATGCTAAAGAAGAAGGGTATTGATTTAGTTAGTATCAGCTTATGCCGACGGTATACATTTTCCAAGCACCCAGTTCTATCATTTGACTCCTGATCTTTAAAATAATTCCAGAATATCTGATTTTATTTGGCGAATTTCTGAGACAATACCTTGATTTTTGTACCGTGTAACCTTCTGATTCAAGGTCCTAAATAATTAGATTTGTACCAAATATAGGAATCCCAGAAGGAAGTTAATGTTTTTAACAAGACGTTCACACTTCTCTAACGCTTATGAAAAAGTTTCAAATTGAATAAAACACAGCCTACAGAAAACGGTGTTACATTCATGGCCGAGATGATTGGGGCGTCTATAGTCATGGATGTTTGTGATTGTCTAAAGGGGTTAACACAATGAGCCTACTAGCCTGGGTTTTGAACTACGGTTCCCCCCTTTTTTTAAGAAAAAAAAAATATTCATGTACTTCAAAACTTTAGTTCCTTAGTAGAATAAAACGTTTTACGTCAAGCTAAGTGCGCTTGGCCCTTATAGTTGACAACGGAGAAAATGACTACTTTTTACAATTGAAACCCACTTAACTTTCTTTATTCTAATGCCGGCTCCACACGATTGCCACTTGCAGCAAACTCAAAACTTGCACAAACATTGAGCATCATTTTGAAACCAAATATCGTCATCCACATGTTTACGGGTGCATTAGTTGTTGATAGTAGTTTTCTGAGCAGGCTGCAAGCGCTTTCAAAACTACACAAACCAAGACAAACACTCTATCCACACCTTTGAATTGGCAACAGCTACCTGAGGTTTGTCAAGCGTATAGATCCGTCATAAACACATGAGATCTAAAAGAGAAAACTCCACATAGATTTCACTAAACGGTAAGCCAGTTGTAAGTAATCAAAACGAAACCCCATCGCCTTCCACCATAGCAATAAGGAAGTACAAAATACGAACTGAAAAAGTATAAAAATAAATTAATAAAGTCAATCGAAATTATAATATTGGCGTCGAATATTTAAGCATCTTAAATGCCATTCATCATTTTCAGTAAAGTATCGTTAAATCGATTATAAGGCAGATCCACCTATTAGTAGTGACTACGCTTCCCAGATGACACAAACGGTGACAGTATTGTCCCCTATAATAAAATTGTATCTTAAAACAGAAATGAAATCTTAAATTAAGTTAAAAATGTTCATACTTATTATTTACAAGCGTTTAATTTAAACAATTGCTGCAACTTCGAAGCAATGATATACCACCATAGGTTAAGTTTCAACATCACCTCGTACTTGCCTTCGAAAGAAATAGACTGGCTGCCATACAAAACAAGGTGTTCAATAAAGCTTTTGTTTTTTCAAAGCCTACGCAAAACATCCAGACTATCTAATCTATTCGCCAATAACATTTTAAAACCAATGCATACAATTATCATCATAAACCAACTTCATCCATTACCTATATCGTCATATTCGTAGGTTAAATAACATGAAACATCCCACACACGCCCTTCCAGGATGTTACTCTACGTCATAAAGATGATAACATTCTAAGAACATTTCGGAAATTCAAACAGAAAACCAATACAGAGGGTTAAAATTGGATTAACAGAAAATCTAAAAAGCCTACAATTACCAGCGCAATATAGGAGCGTCAGGTATTAGAAGGAATTATCTCTAAGTCGGAGAATATACCAATAAGATAATTGAAATAAATAAGACTTTGTAACGATGAGTCCCTACATTTAATATCTGAGGAATATGTGGTTCAAGTTCCAGACGATCACATATAAAACATAGCCACTCCTCATTCAAAAGAAATCGGGCAGTAAATTGAAAATCTTTAATAGGTCAATGCTTTCGATGATGGTCTGATAAAAAGATAATTGGAATTTTATATCATTTCTACAAATGACTTTCTATTTGGTGGTAGTGTTTTTTGTTAAGTGCAGTAAGCTCAAAACGCGGCGCTTAGATAAACGGGAAGAAAAGTTTTGGAAAACTATAGAATATCTTGTCCTGGTTTGCCAACGGCTCAGTATAAGTGGTTACTTAGGATATTTTATACAAATTACCAGCATTTATTCTTTATGTGAACAAAGCTGAAATAATACCATCGTGGTGAGTTTATCTGAAAGTGATGAAATATATTTCGATATTTATTAATTTAAATTTCCTTGCCATTTACAAAATCTAAAAACATTTGAATTAAAGTTGAAAGTCTAACCCAAGCCAATTCAAAACTGATTATCTTAAACTATTCTCTTTGTTTCCAAAATATAGCCTCCAATTTTCCAAATCATTTTGTGACATTCCCGATATTTTCATACAATAAATTTTCATCTAAACAATTATCGCCCAGGGCAAGCTTGTGCATAGCATCTCACGGCTATCGTGAAAACTTATTGAAATAATTTCCATGGCTCATTGATTTACCTAATCTCGAGTGTCATGTCAGATTCGCAATCAATAAATTATCATTAACAATAATTTGATTAAGTGATTTATCAATCAAAGTTAAACGTTGCGTGTGAAATGGTGATAAAAAAATGAAGTGGTTCCACACATTTTTGTACAATGATATTTGCTTATGGTTTTCCCCATGGCTAGTACTGAATGATGGTAGTCACAAACAATATTTTCTGAGATAACTGGAAAGCAAAAGTAAATATTACAAAATTTCTTCATAGCTAGGCGATATCCTCTTCATGATTTACAATTTCATTGGCGTGAACTTGAATAAAATGAAATATGATAAATAAAGCAATGCATTGCACAATACAATGCAGTATTATCCGTTTACGGTGAACCTCCAATCGCAAAATGCAATAATGCTGAAATTCAAAAATATAACATTTGTTTTATCCTAGGGTTTTCAAACTATCGGACTAGGCCTATATTTAATGCTAAAAAATTTGGTAGTTCTTAATATTCACTTTTTGAGCTGCAAACTTCTCCTAAAATTGAACCACAGACTGAAGCGAATCCAATTTGTTTCACTTATTGTAAGAATCCGCGTAAGAAAGAAGGTGATATACCATATTTCAAAAAATGGAGAGCAGAACATTATCAACTCTTAGACTAGTTATATAAGCCATCATCCCCACTCAAACTTAATATGAATATTTATGTTTTTACCTGGAACTAGTTTTACCAAGCGACTAGCGAAAGAAAAATAGTCATTTCATCCCTTGCAGCTAAACTAACTAAAGTCTTACTTAAATTAGAAAAAAACGAACATATAGCCGCAATTGGCATATTAATTAGCACACGGATAGACTACCCGAAATGTGGAAAACATTGCTCAAAAAACTTTTCGTTGGATCCTTAGGGAAACTTAGGGAAAAAGCTGAAGCCTATTGACTGGTTTATAAGTTTGTAGCTTTAACTGGTATAGCTGATTCTGTTGGACCTTACTTTATATTTATACTTGCCCTAAATTTGTAAAGCCATTAATTTCTAGTGGCCAAAATCTATCGACTACTACCAAGGAAATCGTTGAAATTCTTTGCTACAATTTAATATATTGCACTATAATGTAAATAAACTTAATTTGAATATTTCCGGGTTCACCTGTAAATATAACATAATGTCTACGTGGGAACCGCATTTTCATGGAGCGGGGACCGTATAGAGCAGTTTGTTATTGAACATCAAACGTAAAATATATACAATTCTTTTCTTTATATTTTATCAGCGTGAAATTTTCAGAGAAATACATACGCTCCATTTCAGGCGTGTAAACGTTAGAATTAAAGCGGTCTCTCCAAACACCACACGGGACCACCATTTAGGTATGACTTAACAGAGTGGGCTCACCTTTAAACACTCTTTCTTCCAACTCTTTCAATTTCTCCGCCTTGTCTTTTCTAGCAGCTAGTTTTGTATTTTCACAATCGAGGAGGGAACTGCAAACCGATTCTCCTTCAATGTTAGGAATAAGCTCACTCTTCCACCGAACCTCCGAAGATAGTTCAAAGTCGCAATGCTCGTTGCGCCTATTCACCCACTTGAAATAAGTTGATTCGTTGCAGGGGCAAGTTATAACAATTTGGGTAGGACCAACATATTTTTTAAGAATAAATACATATGCAAGGTGTCCCGTTCATGGTGGTAGAAGTTTTAGTGGTAGATAGTACCACTTTTTTCAGGAAGACTGTTCCAGGGAACTGGCCCTCTATCTTTGACCACTGCAGATTTATGCATTTTCCGTGAATAGTGTCAAAAAGTTTGTCCTTCCCAACAAAATCACAATTTTCCACTCCTTCAATCATTTAATGCTAGATTTTTCAAAATATTTTTTTCAAACGAGTATTTCTCAAAATTACACTTTTCGCATTAGCGGGAATCCTAGCTCAAAAAGTAATGGATCGATTATTATGAAATTTCGAGGTACGATCGTGTACAAAATTACGAATAATATCGTACTTCTAAGAGTGCTTTTTTCCATAATTACTCAAAAATGTGATAAAAATTTAAAACCTTGTAAAGTTTTTGATTTTTACTATTATCAGCTGCATTGGTGTTCATATTCCATCTACCGCAGATGGTGATCTCTAGTTACGACCTTCAACAGAGTATTGCCGTGTAACTCTTCCATTTTTGGTTGAAATTGTTCAAAAAAAATTCTCAAAACTTATTTGATATTTGAATATTTTAATGTGCAAATTTAATTAGATCCCAACAAATTTTTCCCACTCAAAAAGTAGGTGGAAAAGGTTCTCTAATGTGGTTTCTCCCCTTAAAGATGGTAGTTTTGAATGCAAACGATGAGAAATTAATGCGTCAAAACACTAGACCTACCATGTCAAGAACATGTTTTCTCCCATTTAATGCATGATATTTCTAAAGTTTTCATAATTAAGCCCATCATTTTTAGATGTCATTTGAAAGCTAATACAATGAAGCAATTTTTGGCAACTTTATAGGTTTGTAAGTTTAAACTACCATTACAATTGAAATTTCTTCAAAGTTTGAACAGTTATTTCTCCGAAATGATCTTTGCAATTAAAAAAAATATCCACTTATAAGAAATTTTATGTAGTTTCTGAAAATGGTAGAAAATCTGGCATTAAATGATTGAAAGAGAGCAAATTTTGGTTTTTGACACTATTTACGAAAAACGCTATAACCCTGCATCGGTAAAAGATAGAGTGTTAAACCAATATAGATAGGCCAATTTTCCACCCTGTATATACCAAGTTTCATGGCAATCTGCTGAACGGTTTTGGGGTCTGTAAATCTCAAACGGATATATATACCAGTATCCACTATTAAGGTTTTCTATGTATCAAATGAAACGTTTTCGTTAGTACTTTTTAAAGCTGTCATTCTCAGAAAGATTGCAAACCCCGAAATATGAAAACCACGAGCCGCCACAATACGGTGCCAAGGTCTCAAAATGCCCTCTATGGTAATATCTGTTTAAATAACGTATTTTTTTTTATATTTTTTAGAACTTGACTTCAAATTACCTTAATTTTATCCTAGAATCACCGAGTGTTGCATTTGCATTTTTTGGCTATTTTCTTTTGTGTATTATATGACTAACTCCATCCACTTACCTGAACTGTAACTCATATCCTTTAATTTGTTTCAAGTTGAAATTTCAGTTCAAAATCAATTCAGTACAAGTTCAATACCATATCTGAATTATAAAAGAAACGCAGATGATTGCTTCATAATGTGTATCCTGTATATTCTATTAGAGATATTCATATGATTTCGATAGATATATTCGCTACTTATTGCGACCCCAGATAATAATGATCCGTATTTTTTCGCGACCCATATGGATTAACACATCCTAATGCCACCCGCAACCGTAGCTTGATATTAAAGCATGTAGATTTTGTACTCGTGTATGACGTACGTTAGGCTGAGGTATCCAAAGAACCATTTGCTCAAGAGGCATAGATGAGCAAAAAATGATTTCAGGCGAATTTCTTAATAAAACAGCCAAAAGCATCGGAATGAATGATCACAAGGGGGAAAATACTTTAGCATTCGTAAATGAAGATGAAGCCTGATCTGCTGAAATCTGATGTGTATGCCAAAAGCAATTCAAAAGAGGAAATTGATCCAGTAACGCTTCTTCCACTACTAGGTATCTATTTCATTTATTCCTTAAATTGAATTGCAAAACATCAACCAGACAGTAAAGCATACACAAAAATTGATTCTAAAGTTGAAAGCGTAAAGTACATACCAAAAATGCAACTGTTGTGAAGCGCCTTTACACAGCTAAGCATGTGCTTTTTTTAATGAAAATTCCATTCAAACGGCGAAAATACCCAATTACGTAGTAAACAAATTATCGGCCAATTTCAGTGAAAATTCATTTCATAATGGTCTTGCTTTCACTTTCTTTCCAACGAACCAAACAGGAGGAACCATAGTGAATATCGATGAACGACTAAGATAGTTGAGCAGTGGCGCCAAAAACGTCAGCAATAACAACAAAAAGTAATATCGGTGACAAGATGTAACCCTGGGGAACTTCGCTTTAGACCTCCATGTGACATTTTACCAAGTTATATGTCACTCTGATAATAAATGCCAGTTTTTCCAGAATGCTCCTCCTGCGTAGAGCATGTGAGATGCACTCTGTGTTCACGCCAAGCTAAGCAGCTTTACTCTGTTTGAATGCATTGATGGCCGACAAGATTCCTTTTCTGTTTGGAGTTACAGTTTGTATCCAGATGTTACGGTGACTAGCCACTTAGTTCACAAGAGGCGGAACTTTGTCGGATGTGACATGGTTAAGAACCGTCGTGAAGTGTTCCCTCCACTTCTTCAGTTACTCGTCGTCATGGATAAGGAGTCGACTGTTAACGTTCCTCACGCTCCTTTGCTGATAGCGTGAAAAATGCGCCACCAATGACAAGGCGGTGGAAGCTGCAGAAGTCCACAAATCCAATGGAAGCTTCTCCTGAACTGCGTATAATTGTTCATAGAAAGTATCATTGAAACTTCGTTGATACATAGTACTGTGCAATTGTCAAAAATCGACTCCCGATTCAAGAGAGCTGGATTCCCAGCTGCTACCACATTGCCGCAAAAGGGAGAGGAATATTCTCTCACTTTCTCACTTCACTTAGACCCAGAATGTCCTACTTACATCGTTGAAATTCTCACTCGAGTTGGAGAAAGCAAGCATTCTGAGGACCCTCACTAGAGTTAACAACCATAGTCCGGCCGTAGTCGTGAGATCAGTCTCTATTCGAGGTGTTGTTGACAGTTCGCTAGCAGTATAGTTTCGAAATTTGCGGATTTAATAGCTCACAGATCTCTACCTCCTTTAGTCGCGTTTTAAGGCAAGCAGACAAGACTTAGCATGTATTTTCAACCCCACAACTTATAGAATCATTTGAACAACGAGTGAACACAAGTAATATTGACGTTGTTGCGCCGTTGATGATGATGAAACACGCGACGTTTATTTGCTGGGAAAATAACTCTTTAAGTCAAGCTCCTTGACACAGAGTACCGCATTAACCATTCTAAACATACTCTCCATTTTTTTGAAGAATGTAACTTATTGCAGCACAAAGAAAACGTTTTGGCATATGTTTGGCGCCAAATCATAAATGTCGCCTCACGATTAAAATAGCTTTGAAAATCTCGATTTTGATGTCAACTCTTTAACAAGTTGTTAAAGAAAATCTGCGTAGAAACTAAAGTAAGAACAGCGTCTTCTCTCTCAATCTTATCATATAGCCTTCTGCCAAGCTTTTAAAAAGCAGAGCATGGAGGGCAACTGGAATTACGCAATTTTCATTCAATTTTCCTCTTTTCGAAAGCCTAAATTAGGCCTAAATCTTCCTAAAAACATGTTTTGATAATTGATTTGATTTCGGCCCTTTGGAAAAAAACTTTAGAAGTGGCAGAAGAGGGAGGCAGGGTTTAGAGCGATAGGACAACTTTTTGGCAATATTTAAACCAATTTAGCAATAAATTGAAATTCGTATATTTAAAACACAACAAATTTACTTTATTTAACTTTATCACAAGATGCGCGTACAGTACTTGCTCACTTATTGAAATTCGTGTGTACGCCGCCGCGGTTGGAAACAGAAGAGACCGGCTTATTTCCATGCGGTCCTTACTGTCCCAACCAACGGCATTTTTCCACCGCTAATTCTCCACTCCCTTGGCGCGTTCTAAAATGAGTGAGTGGAGAGCTCCGCGCCATCCATCCGTCCGCATCTGCAACATTCGAAATAAATTTCGAATGCCGCAGATCCTGCCGCGCCACATCACTCCGCCCCCAGACGAAACCTAGGGGGTTTCGGCGGCGGATCCCGGAACTTCGTTCCCCGTTAATCCACAAAGCGGACACGACGCTGCTTCGGGGCGCACACGGGTTTCAGCCTGGGCAAAGAGACCGCATTTTTGTGTCCACCGATCTCGAGCTGGAAGAAATGTTCTCCCCTCTCGAGAACGCGGTACGGGCCCTCATATGGAGGCTGCAGCGGCTTCCGGACGGCATCCGTCCTGATCAGCACGTGCGTGCATGTGTCCAGTTCCTTGGGCAAACAAACAGGTATGGACGAGTGTCGAGTGGGTGGTGGCGCTTTGATGCGTCGGAGATTTTTACGATAATTATGATGATTATATTCTCTGTAAAAGTATTAACAGGGCTTTCCACAGGTCCTAGTACTGATAAAAATATAAAAATTGCAGACAGCTCTTCGCCATGGCAGAGGCAACGCTGATGTCGAGCAAAACATCATTAATTCAAACCTTAGCTATCCTCTAAGCCCAGACAGAACGTTTTGTTTGAAAGTTGAATGAATGGCGAACGCTGCATGTGTAAAAATCACACTTCCTGTATAATCACCAAACTTCACGCCAGTAGGTAAAATTGATTGTGCAAAAAGTTTCAGACTGATATTATAACTCAAATTTTTCAATTTTTGGAGAAATAATTTTCACTCAAATTTTCAAGCCATAGTGTCTTAATCAATTATGCATATTGATAACCTATTTTCTCTCTCTACTAAATCCTAACATCCTTCGAAATCCTGCAAGAATACAATTCTTATACCCTGCACTTTACCACAATTTTCAAATCCCAATCACAATTTTAAAATACGTATGTGGTTCTTTTTTACGATTGCCATACATACTTGGTATTTTCAATAGATTTCGATTGTAACTATTATATAATCGGTTAGACACCAGCTGCTTCCACAATCCATCCATCCATTTCGCGAAAAAACAGGAGTTCAACCTCCCAATCCTCTATTTGCCATTTAGAGTTTATTTTCTTTTAAATTGTAACTATAATAATAAAAGCCTTTGGATATTAATTTCAAAAACTGTTTGAAAAAACTACTGGAGACTGAATATAGGTTTCTTAAACACTCAATGCTAATATTGATACAAAAACCAAGATCATGTGCTTCTGGTTTTCAGCACATATTTTGTTTATCGAATTTTCATATTAAATCACGATAAATATTGATTTTTCATATCAGAAGACAAGCTTCGATTGTTCTCAAGACACTATCGCAAATTTATAGAAGAGAATCGCCGCATCCATCAAAATCCTGGCTCCTGGACTCCTACTCAGTTCTCACAAAATAACGTTTGCTTTCTTACATACGTAATCAAAAATTATCGGAGATAACAAATATTGAACAACCATACTTCAAATATGCTCGTATAAATCCGAACCAATAAAAGAAATTAATTAAGATTAACCTCGTAAGCATCGAAACGAAGCGATTTAGAGATAATCATGTGCGAAAGCTAGATAAATTTGGTTCTCTTCCAATCGTAATCGTCACTTTCTTTACTTTAAACCTTATTATATGGGTTAACTAAATTGAATTGATAGCGTTCGCTATTAAAGTGCAATATTCATATGCCGCCGTGTTTATCTATCTTGCCGATATCCGAAAAGAATCGAACCGATGAGTAAAGAATTTGAATATTCTGACTTGCATTCCAAAGACATTACCAAAATGTCTAGCGGTGAGCACGGTAGTTCGGTTCCGAATACTAGCCATCACAATGGTATTCCCGGGGAAAGAAAGTCCTTAATTTTGGCTGAGGAAGTTCGGTAATCAAATTGAATATCAAAAATTATAATTCAGATAATGTGATTTAGTGGTTTGTGCGAAATTAAAAGTGGCATTTGACCTGTAGATTTTTATATTCACCAAGAGTGGAATTGGAAAGGGAACTACAATTAAATAAGAAGACTACGTTATTTGACTGTAAATTTATTGAATTTGTCCAGCTACCCATCTCAATAAAATTAAAAATAAGCTCGAATTATGCTCCAAAACTAATAGTTTTCAAGAAAACTATTCAAATTAGTGCCAGCTATTGCCTATAATCAGCTTATACATACCATAAAATCAAAAAACTTAGAATATCTTCAAGTTCACTTAACAAATCGATAGATCGTTCTGGAATATGTTTTTATTTTCAATTAGTGTGACTGTGCTAGACCCAATTCTATTCTAGATTATGACAAAGAAATAATTTAAATATATCTAATGCCTTATTTCCAACTCACGAGATGCATATAAGTATTTAAAATTAAATTTTTAAATTTTCTTAACTAAATATTTATTTTTGTGAATCCTATTTGATTTTGAATGAGAACCACTGAACTTTATCCATTGTAGAATTATTCAAATCCATACAGAAACGTGCGCAGATACAGGCGATTTATTCCCTTACTATGACTGGTTTTAGCTGCAAAACTGAGGTGATAATGATATCATTGTTACGAATCTATTTTCAACAAATCTAAATGAAAATAAATTATTCAAGTGACAAAATTTAAAACATTATAGTTTGCAAAAATAAAAATTTATATCGGCACTTGCGACAGATATAAATGACGCAGATAATAAAAATTATAATAATCTTTTCACGTTTCGCCAAGAGGTGTGAAGGATATTTTGAAAGAAACAACGCAATAATGCGCTCCATCCATTCTTAACAATAGAAATAGCAAATAAGGTTAAGACTATTTTTGTACACTGCTAATGATATCAAATCATGAACTGTCCAGAATTGCTAAATTTAACACTAAATTCTATTATAAAAAACGGTTAGCCAAATATAGTTGGATGTAGTTTAAATATAAATCGAATATTCTAAAAATATTTTCACGTGGAATACAACTAGAATTCATACTTACATGTAAATTGTACGCCAACTTGAAACTCAAACGCGCTATAAACTGCTTGATTTATTTTATTAATCGACACTCTGAGTGATGCTAATTAACATATGCATATGAATAACTCGCAACTAGGTAATAAAAATCAAGGCATGTATACAGGCTGTAATAGTGCCTCTTGTAAACGTTTACATGATTGTGAATGCATTTTTTCCATTCTTTGTGTTATTGGTAGCAAAGGTGGCCATAGATTCTTCATTTAGGGGAACACTTTACCAACGACGGATATTTATATATTCTACTTACTTTTGGCCACTCTATTAGAAAAAAAATCATCAGATCAACTTTATTAGCTTAGTTTGGTTCAGTTTAGATTTATGCAGCCGCTATATGAACTGTTTATTCCTCTTCAGCCTTTGTCTCATTCGGTGACAAGATTGCCTCATTTGAACCGGGTTTGCCACTTCTTGCGATCGTAACCTTGATCCCAATTAATTTGGAAGATTACCATGTTTCAGTCGGCCTTTCCTCGACTTGCTTGTTTAAACCAATCTTCAAAACAATGGCAAATCGAATGCAAATATCTGCATTTCAGGCCTAATTATGATCGCTATGGTTAGTTATATAATTTTATCAACGCAACATATTCACTTCTCGAACCGCAAGGCGACGTTCTTTGCCGCGTGATAAAAGCCACTCCAAATTCCCCACTACCATTCATCCTTCCGATGATGAACACTATGTGATATGCATAACGACTTTGGTTCACTTCGTTTCCGAATTATTTCATTTCCTGGAGTTATAAGAAACTATCTTGATTTAGGAAAGCTTTCTTACGAAACTATGGTAAAAATGTTATCAAATGTTCAAAGACCACATCCTTTTTAGCGCAGTACCTGATGCTAAGTAGTGTAAGCCTGTGTTGTATACTTCATTTCTTTAGTGATCTTGCCAAACGAGTAATCAGACGCTGCTAATGAGGACAAATGGCCGAATATTTTTCGAGGTTCGAACCTCGACCTCTTTTGAGAACCCTCTTCAGCTTTCTAGGGAGATTTCTAACTGTCTTTCAAATCAATGGAGATCACCGTTTTTCACCGTCTTTCAAATCAATGGAGATCACCGTTTTTGCCATTCCCTGCTCTGAAAATTCTTCGCAAAAGTAGCTTTTGGAACATCCAAAATATATAGTAAGTGTTAGTTTTGTTTTGCTTGGTCACTTTAAGATGGAGTGCTTTGCTTCCGAACTAACACCTCATTGGAAGTCTTGAGAGCTTTGTCCTCATCAATTTCAGCCTTGACAGCTTCCCTTCCGCAATCGATCAAGAAGACGGCCTCACTTCTAAATGAGACAGAGACTGAAGAGAAGAAGAAGTAGCAAGGTTAGTTTGTTTAGACGGTATTCTCGGTCTTAAACTTGTTTGAATTTGAACCGTCATCTAACGTATTAAAGCATCGCTGGTTAAGCCGGTCTTTGGGTCGCTTCGCATCTACCTCAAAGCGGCGTTCATTGCATTTGATGGCCGGGTGCACTGAAACCATAGAAGGCGAAAAGGCAAACGACACTTCGTTAGATTTTAGATTTAAAACGTTTACTAATACGTCGATCGCAAAGCAACACCTACCTCAAAATCTCGATATTCTCAACAATATAATTCAAAGATATTTGTTTGACCGCAATTGAATTAAAAATAAAAAAATATAAATGTTTGATATCCAAGCCCAGAATATTGGCGCTACATGCTGATGTCCCCCCGAATTCTTCAAGTAAGAAATTCAATTCGAACTCGTAAATTTTATCTTTTTAACTTTGTTACTCTGCTTATGTATACCGGGTTTCATTTAGTTGACAATTTTTGAAATTTTCGAATAAAATGAATATAAAATAATAAATGATTGGAAAACTATAGAAGTGTAACGGTGATCCAAAGGCTCGAATAACCACAAGCGGACACAAATAAATGCAATTGTGACTTGAACTTTCAATACCAGAACAAGTCACGTAGGTAGATGTTTCAAGTGCTAAGAAGTTAAGAAAACAGAGGATATCACTTACATAAATATTGCAAACTACGCCTCAAATCAAAAGTTAATTCATATGAACTATGGTTGCTCTCATGCAAGATAAAGATCTTTTATCTTCTAGATACATCTTATCTGGGGATATAATGTATTTCTACAATACTCAGCGCTCTATCTGAATATCTGAAAAATTAACCAAAAAGTGATCATAAAAATCGAATTCCGGCAAATTTTAAAACAGCTTTTTATTAGTAACAAGATTCTCGATGGTGAAAATTTCACTATAATTGAGCTGAAAAGAACCTTGCGATAATTAGAAAAAAGAATGAATCTATAATTTTTCAATGCCCGAAAATATACGCCTCATATTAGATGAAATTTCATTATGAATTCATAGAACGCATGAATTAATCAATATAAATAAATAATAAATAATCTACCTCCGAAAAAAATAGGAACCTGCCGTACAAATTTATGGAAAACGCGGTTATGTTATTTTGAAATTTGAAATTTTGTTGTTATTTTATGTTATTCCTTTATTAAAGTTGAGTATTTAGATTTTTTAAAGGATCGAACAATTTTACCGTGCTTTTTCATAAATCATATATCATAAAACACATTTGGAAATAAAACTGTTCCATCTTTGGACATTTTTGAAAATTTGGAAGATATCTAAGCCCAACATGATTTCACCACCTTAAGGTAACTGGGCGGCAACTTATATAGTGCCTTATGTCCAGTATGGTTTGGGCTAATCGTTGAGCTCAAGTTTGAGTGAAAGTCCGAGCACTGAGCGACAGTCAGCTTAAGTTCAATATGGTTGACACGGATCATTTTCACACAGTGGTGAAAGCTGAGAACAAATAAATTCATCGATGCAACAGTTTTCTGTTTCCATTGCTTTATAAAAACTACCAACTCAGCTGTGTTCATCAAGTCCCAGTTCGAAGTTTTCAAGCCACATAGATTTCTACTTCACTGAGATGTTGTAGTCATCCCGAAGTCACCTGCCAATTTTTCGGAAATTTTTAATACCGTTGGGAAGATATGGTGGTATTTCTCTATTCCCGCGTTCTGCCGGTAGTTGGAGTTACGCTTCTAATAGTATGCGCGTCTTGGGATGGAAGCAATATATTTTTTTTTGAAAACCTGTAACGGATTATCTACAAGAATTTCAGTAAACTTAATATTCGAAAGCAGTACTTTAAAAAATGTATCGCCATCAAATGATTTTGATGACCAACCAGTCTCTGGTCTTTTCAGGTTGGGATTTATTGCTTTAACTCAATTATCAACCATGGTATATATTGTCTGGTGGGCATTATACGTATATTATATTCTTCGCTGATGTGCCAGTGAGGATACTTCCGCAATGAATTCAAGTCAGAGTCTAGTTTCCTACGACTAAACGTATTTACATTTCCAACTTTGCTCAGAGTAATGTTTACATAGGAGAACACCTCAAGTAAAACCCTTCCCCTTTCATTAGTTTCCGAGTTTCCCACTCCACCGCCCAGACGTCAAACTCGCCGCCAATAATCTTGGGGTTGAGTTCTTTGACTTAGTCTGCGCAACATATTAAAGTACTCTGAGAGTATCATACTTGTCACGGCATAACAGTTGTGTATGTAAAAATCGCCCATTTAAATCCTCACAAAATCGTATACGAGGTTTTTCATCACTTGTTACAAAGCTCGACTTAAGCAGGATCACACCACAGCCTTTCTATAATATTTACATCCATTTCCCAAACACCTCGATGAAGATTCTTGTAGCGTTCACAGACACAACTA
The DNA here is from genome assembly GCF_905115235.1 of Hermetia illucens. NCBI lineage: Eukaryota > Metazoa > Arthropoda > Insecta > Diptera > Stratiomyidae > Hermetia > Hermetia illucens. The sequence goes on along the minus strand of NC_051853.1, from coordinate 58,699,449 downwards.
GACTTCCTTTGCATAGATTTTCTGTAGTAGCAGATCCCGATTAGCATGGCATTAATTTAAAATCAGCTCGATGACTCTCGTTTGTGTAATGTATCCTGGAAACTGAGTACCCGATAGTATCCGTTGCAATCGCAATAACAAAAAGTGAGGGTTCGTATTACAGTCTTTTGCTAAACGATTTCTCTCCTCACATCTTCAGCACACCTTTGATCTGTCAGTAGCGTTAGTTTAATTTTTCACCATGCCTCCGAAACCGAGGCATTTAAAGTTCTCCTTTTGATACCACTTGCTCAACAAAGCCGCCCACGACGCATTCTATACGAACTTTCTTCCAGAGAGTGATTTTCTAGTTGATACCTCAAACGCAATAATGGTGGTTGCCCATGTTCTGCCGAATGCTTCTAAGGCTCTTCACATCCGCATCCTGCATATCCTCTAGTGTCAGTTGCTCCTTAAGAGTTGTGCAAATTTCTTCCCTAGTAATGATCTCGTCACGATCTTTGTATTCTATCGCATTCATAAGTCGACTTAGCGGATGGCAGCTTGTTGACCGAGTGATGCCTCAATATTCTTCTACAGATCGTCCTGCTTATTCTTACTCCTGAATAGTTCGATTAACAGTGACCTTTTCTTTGTTCGTCAAATTCGCGTAATATGGTCGTTAGGCTCCTTCAACGCAAGTTCTGCCTTAATCCTAAGTAAAATGCCATCGTAAGACATACCCTCTTTTGTTGTTGTTACCAGTGAATCTTTGCAGTTTAGTTTTCGAATCTTTCCTTCTGCTTCGTATTGTACTTGACTCCATTTGGCTGTGCATTCCTCCGACCCAAATATTGGTTAATTCTTTTGGAGTCTCTACGAAGGTCCTAAAGGTAAAGTTCGAAGTGTGGCCGATGTATCAAAACGGCTACGTGTCTCTGTCGATCTTCATCAAGGAACCACTCTCTCATCACTCCTCTTTGCTCTTCTTATGAACACTGTTGCACGGGGTATCCTACGTCCAGCGCCCTATACACTGCTATATGTAGATTTTAGTTTCCTAGTGTTTAATAACCAAGCTGATCTTGAGCAACTTCGACAAAAATGAAAGGATCACCTCAAGCAACACGGTCTTAGAATCTGAATAAAACAGAATTTTTATCGACCAATTTCCATGAAACAGACACTATCACTGTCACTGGCAACCACCTGCCCAGAATTGAGCGATTCAAATATCTCAAATCAATGCCATCAGCCAATGGAGAACTGCGTTATGAAATTCCTTCACGTATTAGCGCAACCTGGATGAAGTGGCATTTCACAACTGGTGTTCTTTGTGATCGACGTATCAATGAGCGCCTCAAATCTAAAATTTACCGAAATTTCATTCACCCTGCCGCCTTCTATGGTTTTGAGTGTTGGGCAACTGTAAAAGACAATGAACAGCGTCTCGTGGTAATGGAGGCAAAGATGATGCCTTGGACTAGTGACGTGACACGCCTCGATTACATCCGAAATGAGGATCAATATAGGATTGCACGGACCGTGGAAAAATTGCGAGAGAGGTGACTTCGATGGTATGGTACGTAATTTGGTGGAAGGAGGAGGAATTCGCTTGCCAAGCGACCAGAAGGCCGAACGAAACAACGGTGGGTTGATACGTTGGATGTGGATCTGAGAACCTCGCGATTGCATCCAGAACAGGCCTTTGACTGAACAAAATGGCACAACAGATAACGATAAGACGAAACCTCTTGTGAATCGGACAAAGGCTAAAGAAAAAGAAGAAAATACTGAGTTGCGTCGCCAGCGGCTTCTTTGAGACGTTTTCGTGGTTCTATTCTTAGTTTTGACGAAACTCTCTCAGGGCGGATCTCTACCAGATGGCTCCTGTAAAGCCGCGAATTATTTGTCTGTTTGCCTGTCTGTCTTTCTATATATGCAAATATGGTCATCAGGGATATCAAGTGAAAGAGTTTTAGTACTCTTTGAAATTTAATATTTAAAATTTTGTTTACTATCCGTCTGTCTATTTCTCCATCGATCGTTAATGATAGTACATGAAGGGCATTTTTCACTCCGCCTCTGCCCCGGGAGGAGCGTAACTGAAGTGCCTACTGGTTATTATTTTTCCCCATATATATAATTCATAACAAGTCGTGGATACGAATTATATTTAAAATGAAGCCTAAGCGATACTGTTGATTGCCTAAAGTTTCTCCACTAAATTTATGTACGGCGAACAAATAGGACTACGCAAAACATCGACTCGTTGAGCAGCATAAGGGTAAGTAGTTCCGCGGATTCGCTCACTCTCTCTGCTCTGAAGCACCCATCAGTTTCTGGTCCAAGCTATGAGTCCTTGCCACGCTCTTGCAGTTTCTCTTTTTGCTTCCTCATGTTTCAAATTTCTTGCTTAAATGAAACTTTATTAGCGTGCTATTCTTTGGTATCTTGGAAAAAGACTGTCGACCTCGCCTTTATCCTTATGTGAAGAAGAAGAGGAGCCCATCCCAGATGGACCAGCGCGGTACTACACACCTGAGGAATATTAGCTATCAACCGACTTTCTTATGGTTTTAATTGTAACTCATTAATCTTCGATTAAGATGGAAAAATTAATAAAATGAATCTCTTAAACAATTAATGCCGATCTCTAACCCCATTTACATCAATGACTAAATGTATCATTATGTCTCCATTCTTCTATTGTTCTCCGCATCAAGGTTAGGTCATTCTACTTTATCTTAGAACCATGCATCAGTTTTTTCCGAGGAAAATTCTTCAAATTTATCGTCATTGTCTAGCCTTGTTCAGTTGAGTGGCCAAACCTATTGTGATGTCACTAGTCCCGAAAATCTGGACACACTCTTAGATACAAGTAAAAGGCAAGTATGTACAATCGATAAAAAAACTAGACAGGCTTTTCCGCCCGAAGCGCTTAACTTCTATCTTTCACTAGATAACATGATCACATCAGTTCAAACTGCCATTTTTCTGATAAAATGAATTTATAAATAAAATCCATTTAATGTGGTAGCCAATACCTATGTACAGCAATAAAATAAGCCTGTTTACCGGTCTACGACAAGGCGTTAAAAACATATACTATCATATGATATATAATCCGCTTGATTCCCGGTATGTGTGCTTCAATGATAGATATTGAGATATTGAATATAATAATCGATTACTTGCGCTATTCCGCCAACTGAAACATCTTCATCAGTCCACCTGATATCGTAACATGAAACGGAATATATTTTATTTATATTTAAATTTAAAATGAGATTATCATTTGGTTTCAACAATTTTAATGCGCGACGGTAGAATGATTTATTCGTGTCTAGTAGAGAACAATGTCCGGGTAAAAAGTTGTAAAATTCGTGTACAAATAGTGCAAAATCAATTCACACCCCAACGTCACTGTATTGTGTTTCTAAAAAATAAAAAAGTGAAATCATTTTAAAAAATAACGATCCATCATTGAGACGTTATCACAAGTGGTGCGTGAACATTTAATTCAATGGCAAGTGTTTGCAAAAGTTGCGGTTTTTTAGTATGATCGCAATCGTAAAATCACAGTGTTTAGTAGTAGTTGTAAATACAAGATCCGACTGAAGCATAGTATCCCTTCAGTCATCTATATACTCTGTTTCTTATGTGAAAATTTAGTAAGTTAAATACATATATCTGTGTTATTTAGCACCAGTTATTTCACTATTCATGAAGCTCATTGTGAAAGTTCCCTGATATTTACTGATCTCAAAAAGTGATATGGAAGGCTACCGATAATTGTGTTATATAAACCTAAAAACCTTGACTGACATTTCTCACTTAATAAAAAATACTCATTGTTATACTCACATAAATTGCCTACCTAAACCATGGTTAACGTTCACTAAGAATTAGGAGCAATCGCCATATGTAATAGGTATAATTAGATGTTTGTTTTTATACACAAATGGTAGTGCAAATATTAATTTGATCCCACGTTGGGCGCTCAATAAACAATCCAGTGCAAAGAGTATCTTATATATATTGAAATTATATTGTTACCTTTTAAGGCTAAATTAAATCTGCATCGATAATGCTTATTATCCAAGTTGGCGGGAAATGTTTACCCCTTCGAACATTCATCTAAAATTTAATTTAATTTAATTTAGTCAAAACTCTTGAACCGCTTCCAAATGTAGAATTTGCTTTAATACTATTAAACAGTGATACAATGAAAACCAATTTCGGATCAACCCGATTACGCATTTGCCAAACTTCGGTGGCTAGCGTTACGGGTAATGTCCTGATCCACTGTCCCATGAAAAAATATTTGGCGACAAAATTATATAAATTACATATATTGAATGACATGACACAAAAATCTATTTCCTCGGGGATATTCAAAGCCCATGCGTATAAGCAGCATGGAGCAAATCAAGGAAAGACAGTGCATCAAACCCCGAAACACCCCGAAAAATAACTCTTATCACCAATATCATTGCGTATATATAATAGATAGTGTGGGGTGCGATACATATCAAACGAAGGCATTATGGCATTCAGAAGGAAATTTTTTCATCGTGCTCAAACCATATCGTGTCCTGTCTGTTCGTATATCACCTTGCTTACCACAACATGAAACTGTTAGTCAAAAGAATTATTATTACGGATGCCTTTGGTACGTGAAAATATAATGGATAGGATTCGATCGCAAGTGGGGAAATCACGGTATTTGCGGGAAGAATATTTTTTGCTACAGTAGACCCATGCCGACAGTGCGACGGTGTGAGTTTATCGCTTGCATGCAGTGTGATGAACTGAAGCATAGTTTCACTCTGCATGGACTATTCTCTACCAAGGAATGAACAGGAGCTAAAAAACAGCCATGTCGTAGGACTTTGTTATATGTTGTGACGTGTTCCATTCTACAATATAAATTACAGGGTAAATGAGGCATGTAATATTAAGAAAGTGATACCACCTTAAAGTGTGATATCACATTGCCATTACCGATCGCGACCAAACATTACAACATCACTTAGCATTACACGGGCGCATGGCATCTGAACTTGCAACAGGATAGGCCCAGAAAAGCTAAAAATAACTGAAATTATAATAAATGACTAATATTAAAGTGTAATGAAATAGGAAAACACAGGCATAACCCAGATTACGCGATCGACCAGTGGGAAAAATTTGTACTTCATATTCTATATGCTACTCGCCTTAATTTCAGACAGCATAATGAACAGTCTTTAGGTTTTGTGCATTTGTACTTAGCATTTAGTTTGTCAGACCGTTCACTTTAACATGGTACTGACATTCAAGTCTTAGAAATTTGCAAAACAGTGCCAACTTTGACCTATTTTATTCCTGTTAGTAATTATGCGATTTTCAACTTCCGAACCTGGTAGTATCATGCTACAAGTTGTAGTCTATATTACTGCAAAAGTTGATAACTCTCAAATTTCTAAAAAATTTACTCATAATAAACATGGTGATATACTATAACTAACTCTTTTTAAAAAGGTATCGATATAGAGAATATTTTGACGTCTAGATACCATGTGCATGATTCACCATACTTCTTTTCAGATATTTGGGTTAGGAACCTAGTTTCTGAAAACAGGCCCTTGAAGTAACTGTCCAAACCCGCCCTTTACAACCAATGTTCAACCAATCGCTTTGGAAAGTACTAATTGGGACCTTTAATTTGATACCCCACATGACTACACTCGGTTGAAAAAAAATTGTACACCCCTCCCCTTTTTAACCTCAACATAGAACTATGTTGCTTACGTGAAACTATGTTACTCGCTGCATGCGATGGGATTCACAGGTCCCACCTTTCTGCCAAATTTCGTTTCAATAAGAGTAACCGTTTCAGAGCTAATGGGTGTAACACAGACGGATAAACAGGAAACCGATTTTAATAAGGTTTCGTTTTACACCAAACCTTAAAAAAAGAAGAACAGTTCAAAAACCGGAAGCTGTGGATATGAAATGTTTTGCCAATTTCTTGTGAGGAATCCCCCTTTACGGATATTCTGTTTGAACGTAGTTAAAAATTCAAGTTTGCACCGTTTCGTCTCGATCGTTTGTAACTTTGCTAATAACTAAAAGATTTCCACAGAACTGTATATTTAATATTAAATTCTTAACAAAAAAAAGAAAATAAAATGTTTGTCCGATCTCTCCTTCGAGTTATTAACAGCTCCTAACAAGACTTAACCTTAATGATCGGGTAAACCCCACTTCACTCTCTCGCTGTATAAATGGAAATTGAACTGATATTGATAGATAGGTTCTTGGCTTCAGAAGACATTTTCGGAATCGTCCTCGAAAGATAATCGTTTGACACTTTCCACCATTGAGAACTAGTTTCCACTTGGTAAAGTATCGATAAAACCCATCCAAATATGAATTCACACGACCTACTATACCCTTTATGAATGTGTAAAGTATAAAGTCGTCGGCATAATGGAGGATCTTGAAGACCAAGAAGAGGGTTGCGGAAAGAGTGGATCTTTGTGGTAGCCCAGCACAATTGGTATGCGAAGAGAAGAGCTGTTGCTGAAATTTCGCTTGGGATGGGAGGTGCATACCAAGAAGACAGGCTATTGTGAGTGTCTTGCCATAAACTGCGAGCAATATAATAGTTTTGAGAATTAAAAAGGCGTGTTCAACCGAATGACCTGTTCAGTTGGAGAACTGAAAATATGGGACAGTATTGTTTCTATCACAGTGCACATCGATATATGTTTTGTTGGCCCCCTTGAAGATTTTGGCGGAGATTAAGAAGATAGAGATAAGCCTGCAGTTATCACGAAGGAGAGGAGTTTCATTCTTTCTGGGGATAGGAAATAGGAGTTATTTCAGCAGCAGAAAACAATGATTAATGTGGGAAGGCAGAAGGGACTGATAGTTACAGACTATTTTTTTTAAGGATAGTGGTGAGCATATTGTCAACCCGATCGACTTTTTGTTTTTACTCTGCTTAATAGAGCTTGCGACCATTTTTCGCTTGACGAAGTTAATGGGTGCGAAAGAGCCGGTAAGCCCAGTGGTCAGGGTGCTGGAAAAGACCAAATTGGTTGTTTTTTGGGATATGATGTTGTGGATTTAAGAAACAATTGATTTCATTGACTTCGGCTGCGAAGCGTTGATCACGTACGTGAAGTGTGGAATTCTGGGCTTTAGGAAAGTCGTTTATAAGGACATTTGATTTTTCAGGGAGGGGCAATATGTCATTGCACATGGCAGTTTTGCCAAGTCCTGGGATGGCTTTTCGGATTTCCCTGTTTGCATTTGGATTGAGTTCTATATGGGATAGAAGTATCGAGATCATGAAATCCGTTCTTTAGAAAAGAGAACATCTATTTCTAAATAATTTCCGCCGGCTATTTTGAGAAAGTTGGATTAGAGATAACTTGGACCTCGTCGCTAGCTAACCCTCCTGAAGTGCTATCTCTATCGGGTAGTTGAATGTCAAGGATAATGGTAGCCTGGTCACCTATGCCACGAACGGTTTTGTTATTTAAAATTAGCCTAACCAGGAAATATAGTATGTTTACCGTTTAAGTCGTCTCCCAAGGATAGGGACCAACATTTTCCAGCTGGGTTTGGTTGCAAAAGAATATGATGGTGGACAGGTCATTCAGGTCATAGAACTGATGGACGCAGTTTTGATTGAGGCGACAATTACCTATAGGACATTAGTGAATAGGAAGCGTTGCATCGTTAGCAACTTACCAGAGATGAGATGTTGAATATCCTCATAAATTGTTGGGATTGCACAGCGAACCGAGGGAGATTTGGGATAACTTTGAGTCGAAGGAAATAGGTTGCCGCAAAATAACTCTTCATTGAAGAGAACCGAGTGAAGGAGGGCGTTAAGGTCACGCGAGGTTTGTTCAATTGATTCGGGTTGTTTTGGAATGTACGGGCTTACGGGAGTTGGCGAAGTACATTGCTTCCTCATAGGTCATGCGCTTGAGACTTTCGTCCGGCATTTTCAAACCTAAAATTCAATCGACCGGCAGCACATTTTTTCTGTGCCCCAAATGGCACGAACTAGATACTGGCTGGAAAGGCCTACATAGAGAATGGCATGTTAAATTTGGGTTAGAGTCCTCAATTTACGCTGCGTATTAAGCTGATACCAGTAGCCCCTAGCACCTTTTAAATCTATCCTATCCAAAAAAAATTGGTGGACGAAAAACATAAACACGGAAGTTCAACTCAATACATGTCAAAAATTGTACTACCCTGTGCATATTGTAAGTCTGACACCCTGTTTGAAGTGAAAATGGAACATTTTTAAATAAACAACTACTAGTGAAAAAGTACAATAGCTATATCTGCAAACGTATGGGTAAGCCATATCCCAAGTATAATATATCTAACTAAATCTTCGCCCACTATCACGGCTACAATACCCCATAATATGACAACGTTATGAAACTTCTATATGCACTACCACCACTAGATACGCCTAGAGATAAAACCAAAGAAAAAGCATGATTGCAGAATATAATTAAGAAACTATGCAAAATCGACTGATTAAATTGCATATTATACTGTCGCAGATATAGCAACTATTGGAATTTATCATTGGAATGCGAACGAAGCAATAGATAAGTTATAAATATATATGTACATAAATTAGAAAGCCAATTAAATAATAAAATCAATCTTATTTCTATCTGACATAATAAAAATAATTTTAAATAGTTGAACATATCTCTGAGCCTTTTCCATTTACGGTGCAAAATTAGTAAAATTAAGTGCTAAAAAATAGTAGAATTTACCATAATCATCGATAAGCTTCCAAACAGCACCCTTGATTTAATTAATATCACAAAAAGCACATATTAAAAGCAATCAACTAAACAGACAATAAATGAAATGAATTTGTCAGAAAGTTCGTGCGGTTTTATGAAAAAATAGTGTAGAAAACTACGAAAACAACATAACTTTATATCTCAGAATAAATGCCACTACAGATTAACCCTCAATTTGCCAGAAGAAACTTAGTGCCTGCAGTTCCTCAAGTGGAGAGTCTCTCGACGTTAATCGGGAAAGGGGACACCCAGATAGAATAAATTCCAAGCTGTGTGCTAAATGTCCTCTTGAATTCATTCCTTGGTGTCTATAGCGGCTGTCTTGTTGCAAATATTCAATAATCAACGGAAAAGATTTTAGGCAAAGCTCTATGTTTGTCTTGTGCTGAACACAGAAGAAGAGTTTTAGGTTGGCCCATACTTGAACTATTTGGAATTAGGTTGAAATTATAATAATTACGGTATATGTCAAGATGTCAAGATCAGCCATTTTTCTTATATTTGTTGTTTCTGAACCTCGGAAACCACCTTCGTGCTACACGGACAGAAATCACATGGTATCTGTAGACAATTTTGTGCAAAAACAGAAGCTGCTGCATGAAAACAAATAAAAGTTGTCAATATCGCTATAGACTGGAACTGCTTATACCAAAACTTTTGAGAATAATGTCAAAAGAGTTCCTGGACACGGTAAACTTCCAAACATACATAATACTATTCCTTTTAACACGTTTTTTTAGTATAATAGTATTTGATGACTTAAATACTTTTCCTATGCCTGTATAAAGTTTACTACTTCCTTCGCAACCCAACCCCCTGTCTGGAGGTCCTTATTAAAGCAGGCCCAGACCGGATATCGGTTGTTGTGCTGTTGATAATGAGCTATTGCTCTGGCCAAGACAATACCAAATAGAGGAACGCTGCAGTACATATCTGGATTCTTTTTTTCGTTGGGGTAAGGATGGGTGAATGCATTTATGCACAGAGTGTTGGACTCCAGCAACGGTACATCGTCGGATTACCAACTAAACACCTCACCATCCTCACAGATTTAGTCTGGAACCGTTTGTCACATTACTTCAGGCTTGCGGAACCTTCAAATCAGGGAATTCCTTTCACCAATGGAAGTCGAGAGGAGAAAGGGAACTGTCAGTTCAAGGAACACATTACCGTTCGCCTCCTCCTTCGGTCGAGCTCTATCTTCTTTGCAACGTGAAAATGAGCAACACGGTTCCACTTGTCAGCGCTCCTCAGCATCTCCTCGGCAATGTTGTCTGGAGAGAGATTACCTGTGTTTAAATAGAGCTGCTGACGAATCCTATTCCACTTTCCACGAGAATAAAATCTGGGATGGGCGTCGTCCACAACTTCTTTGCAAAACATATAATCAGGAGATCGTGTCTTTCCATTCTTGTGCACGTAACACTGAAAACCTCCGTGCCCACTTAAGGATAGCCAGGCTCACCATGCTCCCGATTCAGCCACGCACATAAGTGGCAAATCAGTCGCGCAGCCCATCCAGTCTTTAGTTGCATTTTACGAAGAGAATTGCCACTCATCTAGGGTGCGTTGTGGTTCTTCATGAGCAACAACCTCCTTTGCGCTTGTATATAGCTTTACGCTACTTAGCAAGAAGAGCAACAGGGATCAATCCCGCGAACACCATCAGGGCCGATTCAGGAACAGTGCGGCACGCAGACGCCACACACAAAGCTCACCGTCTTTGTACTTGCGCGAGACGCTTACGATATACCTCCTTACTAAGAGCATCAACCCATAGCTCTGCGTGTAGAGTAGGACAAACTGCGTTGAACTCATTAGAAGACGTCGCAGCGCCGAGCAGTAGGTCTGGATGATGTTGGAACACCAGTTTATATGGCTCTGCTGAAATACCATCGGGTCCTGAAGCTTTCTTGTTTTTCATAGAGAGGACTGCCTGTTCCAACTCTTTTAGGGAGAAAGGGGGCAGTCCTCGACGCTCTCCTCGCCGACGTCATCATCGCGTACGGGGTGCGCAGGGAATAGTGCCCGTACGATGCGGTCCATTTGCTCGGCCTTAAGTGAACAGAGTTTCCTCAGAGCCCCGATTTTTGTAACCAAGTCCCCACGGACCCGCATAAAAGACGGTTTAATTTTGACATCCACAATTTAACCCATGATAACTAATTTCCCGGCTTTTTCGCACATCTGGTTAATACGGCCCAATTGCCGATATTATGTTATCCACCATATTTGCTATACTGCAGGGTAATCTGTAGCCATTTACCTTCTGACGGTAACCTAGATCAATAATCAATTTGGTAATAAAAACAATAATAAGTACGAATGGGATAAAAATGAGGATTAGGTGAGACAATGAAGAGACCTCTTTGCTTCCGAAAAATATCACTTGCATTTTAAAAATATCTTTGACTTAACTTATCTTACAAAACTAAACTTTTTCCCGAAGTTAAAAGGCTCCAATCACATAACGGTATACCTACCTAGATCATTTCCAGTATTTTATCATAATGCATGAAGGCCTCATTAAAAGTAAAGCTATGTGACAACAGTAAACTATGAAGTAAATATCATAAATAATTCCTCAATATAGATGAAGATAGCAATTAATGACTCAAAACAGATGAAGTTAATCTCTAATAATTTTGCGTAAAGCTTAGCCGACAAGCACCGAAACCATCTTGAAAGTAATAGTTCTAAAAGGCAACCAAAGGTTAGTCTCAATCAAATAAAGAAAAAAAAAGAATAATATGAAATAACCTCAGGCCGTAGTCGTCCATTGAACTCGAAAGCTAATGGGTACTAAATATTCCTAGACGTAGACCTTCTTATCCAGAATGCCTCATCCTTAATGAGTAAACACATTTCGAAGAAGGAACAGTCAATCTCCAACTTTTCAATCTTTTGTGTAATAGCAACCCTGCTAAAGTTGATTCAGTACCCCAAATTCACCTCTAAACGGTTGAGTCTGTTGCCACGAATTGTGGTAGGAATATCTAGTATATGCTTTACATAGTTTTTTAATTAAAGGAGGCGACGAAAGGTGGTGTCAAATTTATTTTCTTAGAAACTTTTCATAAAGGGAATGAAATAAAAAACAACTCGTGTATTCTAGAAAATGTTGCCAAGATTTATGAAACTACTACCCATAATATAATAATAATAATCGTTTATGGGACAATCCAATTGGATCAAGGCCTTGAAGTGTGTTAGAGCACTTAATTTAAGACCGTTTCGTACACTACAGGATTACAGTACACTGTAGGAGGCAATGGGCAGGTACACTAGCATATTCCAGGCGGAAATTTACGCCATAGACAAATGTGCCTCCTTTAATCTGCAAAGGAACTACAGGGGGCAGAACATAGCTATTCTCACCGATAGCCAAGCAGCGATCAAGGCACTTAGGTCCAACCAGGTGAACTCTAAACTGGTATGGGAATGCCTTGAGAGACTGAATACACTCGGCTCGTCCAACAAGGTCTGGATACTTTGGGTTCCAGGCCATGCTGGGCTGGAAGGCAATGAGGCAGCGGATGAACTAGCCAAGAAGGGAGCAGGGATGCCTTTATACGGGCCAGAACCCTTCTGTGGAATCGGAAACGGTTTCATGGCTATGAATCTAAGAAACGAAGAAAAACGGTTGAGGGAACTATATTGGGCGGGCCTACCAGGGATGGAGCAGTCCAGGGTGCTTATTGGGGGATACGAACCCATGCGCACAAAGGATTGCTTAAACCTCACCAAAGGGAACCTCCGAATCATAGTGGGAATTCTCACTGGTCATTGTCGGCTGAACTACCACCTAGGGAAGCTAGGGATATCTACGGACACTGCCTGCAGGTTCTGTGAGGAGGAGGACGAAACCTCTATGCACGTCCTGGGACAGTGTCCAGCACTTGTGCAAAGTAGGTCGATACATCTGGGAGAACACTTAATACCAGATGCAAAGCTGAAACTTCTGGAAGTGGGGAACATACTAAAGTTCCTAACGGTTACTGGCCTGCTTGAGATACTATGATCAACAGGTACACTATAACCAGTAAAAGGGGCACAATAGTTCTTCAAGGACGCGGTGCGACTTTCCCTTAACAGAATAATAATAATAAGGAGGCAATGTGGTCAGCATTGCGCTCGCCCTTGATTATTGCCCCGATTTGACCCAGGTACACATTCACAAATGAGTCGACTGGTATCCGAAGTCAAGTCGCGATATAAATCCCACTGTCACCAGTGAAATTTGAACCGCGAACTCCCGTATGACACCCTAAGCTCTAACCACTGAACTATTCGAGCCTGCATAATATAAGCCATTCTAATGAAAAGTCTGGTGCAAATCTTACTACTATCATGAAAGTTATACCAAATAAAAAATGCGCTTCCTCAGGGATAACATTAAAAAAAAAAATTTATACGCTAGTTGGCAGCTATTTGCTCATGAATTTAGTTGGTTTTTGTTTGCATTGGCAGTCCAAATTTGAAATCAAGGAGACGAACATAGTGCATACGTCCCACAATGGGCTATGGGCAGAGCTCGTCAAAAAGTAGTGCTTATGTTATTATTTCTGTAATGTCACGTTTTGAAACGTAAATGAATTATCAATGGACTAGGACATACGCATACATCAGCCTAGACTGCCCTCCAAATGAATTGAAACACCAATTACAACAAAACGAAGTCGACTATACTCTGCTCTGCAGATGATCTGTTTCTGGATAGATGCTCTGCACCTTCTAAAGTAAAAGTTTTGATTTTAACAAACTTTGGGTGCAATTAAAGATATTATTTGATTTGAAAATTTAAGCAAACGTGATAAATTAACAAAGAAACCACTTCCAATGCAAGCAGTACTTTTTGCGGTCAGTAGTACATATTTGTACCACTTATGACAACGGTATTTCTTATGTATACTCGTTTAATTTTTGCATTCACTACTGTGGAATATGCTGATAATATGTGAACTACAAAAACTGCCAATGCAACTGGTCCAGTGCGTCATCAAGTTTATGCGGTCTGAGGAGTCCTGAAACAAACAAAAAAAAAACAGATAACGTAGTTATGCTGGTCGTTGATCATAACCTTGTAAGGTGAGGGTTAAGGTGAAAAAAAACGTTTTCACTGTAAATTAGCCTCTCTCTTTATCTCTCGCCCTACTCAGTTTATAGCCCTTGAATATATACATATATTCAGAGCACTGCAATGGAAGCAGTTCATATACTAATTCTTGAGTCAAACTGATGGAGGGGATAAAGCATTGGAAGATATATTAAAAGAACTGAATCTAGTCCTTGTAACGTCCTCTTACTCTCATACTGCAGTTTGTACGAAGCCCCGAGGAAACTGGGACAGATCAGAAAAGTACGTGGCGTGGTATACTGAGGTTTTCGATACAAGGGTATACCTCTGGAACAAGGGTCTACCTCTTGGATAAAACCGAAAGGTGCGCAATACACAACGGTCTTCCAGGGCGAAATAGATACAATTCTAAGAGCGACAATCTTTGTGATTGACAAGCGATTGAAGGTTTGGGCATCGCAATCTACAGCAACCGCGAAGCAGCCTTGAAGACGTTGAGCAGTCCCTTGATCATCTCACAAATCGTTGAAGAATTTCATCTGAACTCTATATCTAAATTAAATACAATGGAACTATGCAGCTATGAACACATCAGAGGTCAAATTTTAGGGCTGTTGTTGTTGTACCGGGTAGCATAATATTCAGCAGGACATAAACGAATTTGGAATATCCTGGACTGGTCCATAACGATTTAAGTACCCTGAGACCCTTATAGACACACTTCATTGGTGCTTATTATGCATTGATTTAAGTCATCTTATCAACGGCTCTAGTAACAATCAACTACACTGTTTTGCTTTTATCAGCCGAAACTCTACAAAATGGAATTTCCTTAAAGTTACATAAAGAGTACAACCACTGAATTTACTTTTAAAACATCTACACTTAAACTACATGAGATTACTGTCTCTGATTATATTTTTAAATCAGAAACACGCTAAATTCGTCCGCCGAAAGGATATTTACACGCTTTTATTGATATTGGTTGAATTGCAAAGATGTATTTTTCAATGAATTTTGCATTCAATCAAGGTTCTGCAAAGGAAATTTAATATCATAAAATTTTTGAGCTCCAAAAGCTAGTCAAAGGAAAAAATGAAATGAAATGATTACAAAAAATATAATTGTCAGAAATCGAATTAAGAAAATCAAAGTTATGTCTAAGTGGTATAATAAAAAAAACAAGCAAATTATAAAGAAATCTTGAATTGACTAGAACTAGTGTTGAACAACTTAAACTCTTACAGGCAATTATCTAATCTCTGCTACCGTCGTCGCAGAAGAAAGTACATAACTGATCCAAAAACTAAGACGCTCGGTGTTACCATTTTCGTAATGGCTGCCTATAGAAAAAAGCCAAAAGAAGAAGTAGAATCGGTGGCGTAGGTATTGGAGCACAATGTGCTCTTTGGAAAACATAAATATATTGATAAGAACTGAATCTCGTCATCCACACTAGCAAGAAGATGCGCTTATTTGCTTGAAAACATTTTTGCTTGCAGACACTTCCATTCAATATTTTAGGACGCGTCATATCTATTCCCAAAAAATAAGAACAATTGCTCTTTGAACTCAAAGATGTAATTGATACAATCTAGGAAAGCCACATGAACTTCGCCTTCAGAATGATCGGAAGAAACGCTCGACCAACCTTTTGTGCACGTGCACATCATTATAATCACGCAATAATGGCAAATCAAATATTGTTATTTCCAAAATATCTTGATCTTGCCATTTTTAATTGAAAATAATGGCTCCGCGTAAGCTTTTTATTTAGCCATAAATTAAACTACAGATGAAGTCCCAAAAAAAACAGATTTAGGATCTTTAATCTTAACATGTTGGAAGTCAACCAAAATTCATTCATTCATCAGTCAGACATATCAGCCTATATATTTTATAATGATATCGAACACATTGGATACTGAAACAACGCTGCTATCTTATCACCTCTTTTTAGGATTAGGAACGATGTCTCTAATTAAGCCGTCTCATATAATTATAGTTGCATTCAAACCCCTTCTCATATACATAGGTCCTTTGCATTGACAACTTGTGGATAACGTAAACACGTTGAGCCCTGAACAAAATACCTATCGCGAAATTGGCGTTAGATGTTGACTTTATTAATAACTTTATCGATAAGAACACAAATGTTTCCGTGCCACTTTTACTGACTACCATGGAGATACTGTATAAAGGCAAAGCCGACTTCGTTCACAATGACCTTATATCTCGAGTAAGGGGATTTGCGGCTTATTGTTATTGTTGATAAACATGCATGTTTATTTTGGGGTATGATTCGGCAAGGAATCCCGCTTAAAATAATTTAGGAAGATACCACGTATTTTTAATTAGATTTCGAAAGCTAATAGAAGAAATAATACTATTTCCTGTTCCAAAAAAGAAGCAAATTATCATATTGTAGGATTAATTAATAGATAGAAGTAGTGTAGTGAGTGAAGAATCATAACGTCTTATATAGTGTTGTTCATTGCCAAAAGAAATAAAAGGGCATTTGCACAATTTCCAAAAAAGGATAAATTTATACTCGCCACTACTAACTACTTCCCCTTACCCAAAGGAATTTCTAAGTAGATGAGTTTCACGGTTGCATTCGAATTTATCGCTTCCCCTTTCCCTTCCCTTCGGGGATTTCCCTCCATTCGGATCAGTTTTTGTAAACCTCATTACTTTATGCTCATAAGGGCTCAATTTCCAACTTCATTGCCACTGAAACATCTATTCATCCCTACAAAATTAGATGTATCTTCACTGCCCGAATCAAGGTGAATGATTCATCTCGTCGAGCACAATATCTACAATATATGCCACTATGTACCATTTGAATTCCTTCATTGGATGCAGCAAATTTACTTACCATTTGCCTTTTGAAGGGATGCAAGTCCTCTAACTTAGAACAACCTATGTTGCTTACATATTAGAACAACCTAAGATAAACGATTAAAATCAGGATCGTCGGAAAATTACTTGAAACATTTTTTTTCATATTATGGAGTTTCCATTGAAATTCAAGGTCTTACAATAATTAAAGGTATCCCTGCATCCGCACTTAAATCAATTGCTGTTCGTTGCAAGTACTAGCTGTCTATAAATTATATAATAGATGGAGGTGGCTATTATTGCTTTGAAAAACCCGGGTCGATAAGCTCATTGTACTACCCCTAGTGCGCCAGTTCTTGCAGCCTCTTGCGTGAACCACAAACGACTCCTACAAACGAAAAGGATGCAGATTCTTCATTATCAATACCTTCCTCTAACAGAACCCACCAATCTAAAGCGGGAATGCACACGAGAGAACCTCCGATCCGCAAGAAGTTTCAATGTACAATCAAGATCGGCCAAGTTCGCTCCACGTCGGCAAGTTACGTTCTGATGACAGAATACGCCATTTGCAATATGGCGACGCTTTCCATTGTCGGCTGGTATCTTTGAATGTAATTAATTTGCATGAATTCGTTTTGAGAACTGCGGAAGGCACTATTTGCATTGCAATTACTAATGTTCGAATTCCCTACCCCCCACTAAAGTCGCTTCATTCTGTCAAATTGAAACAGCACCTTGTGAAAAATCTTGATATAATATTTTCACTTTCGTCATTTTGTATATGTTGTACAATTTACATTAATAGTTGCTCATATACTATCCACGTCCGTTTCCGTGTCGTCATATTAAATAATTTGGATTCTCTACACACCCCTTGGCTACCAGATCGTTTCCTTGACTACACCTTCTGCGGTCCTACATTCCTGCATTCGATTTAGAGTTTTGCAATAGAGATTCAACAGCCACACCACATACTATATATTTAACAAAACTTTTATACTCAGTTCTGTAGAATTCCAACTGCACTTCAACGATATGACAATCTTTATGTGATTGTAGTATTCATTGAAGATCCATGACATAGCGAGAAAATGTTGGCCATGGGTGAACATTATGCCGACCTAACTATTATTCATTTATTTTAATAGAGTCCTCACTCCGACCTCCCCTCCCGGCCCGGAAGAATCAACTCTTTTCCTGTCCTTCTCTTCGGGCATACTTCTAGAAGGGAGCATTTAAAGTGTGAAAATTGTTACATTGAGTTAATAAGCCGCTTTCTTTCTTGAAATAAACAACCAAAACTGTCACTCACGCACAAAAAAGATAGCAGACAAAAAGCAATATTATCCAGATGTGAGCACCATTGATATAAATGTCACACATTTTCATACTTTAGAAAAAATAAATCGGTACTCAGACACGTCTCCAGTAAAAATTCAAGCAACTCCTCGAAAAACAAGAAGTAATAATCGAAAAAATTGTCGAAAAGCAGACCTCAGAAGGGGAGGGCGAAAAGACGATTAACAAAATTTGAGACATGGTTTCAACATACGTTTCACCCCTAGATTTAGACTTTCTTCATCTAATCCTAGCTGGAGCACACAATTGTTTGGCGAATTCGCTTCATCTGCATTGTGGGGTAGAGTACGAACTCTGGGGAATGTAGCGTATAGTATGGAAGGGCGGGCCCTTTTAAAATACATTTCAAAGAATTAACCCTGAAAAGATATGCACACTTCCGCCAAATATCGTAACAGTCATGTCCTAAACCTTCGTAACATACCTGCATTTTTACAATCTGCTTGCGAGAAAACTGTTTCTGACGTAGATCTTGCTTCATGAGAGTTCTTCGAACCAATCACATCGCGGCGGAAATTTATAACTGCAAAGCCAATGACCACTAGAACACTGCTCTCATAGATTTTGGCATATCTCGTTGTGCATGAAATGTCAAAGCAAAATAATTCTTGAGTTAGTGGAATAAGAAGAGGCGAAGAGAAATCTTCACCTGGTAATTAATCAAGGCAAAAAACTTTGTTGGCGCGAACTAATTGCTAATGATGCGCGACCTAAGAATTATCTCCGATCATCTCGTTCAATGGACTGTGTCGGTGCTAATTAATTCCAGACCCTTACCTGGAATTCGAACTTTGAATTATCTTTCTTTTCAACCCAAGTGATCTCCTCCCTAAAATTTAGTTAATTGCTAGATGGTTAAGTAGAACAGTCACTCGGTAGAAAGGGAAGTCTGCTCATCGCTTTCACTTTGTGAACACCACAATGAGAAGCAAATCTCATATGTAAACACGGCTTTCATTGCATTTCTGCTATCAACCATCAACCTGACCTGGTAATTCCTAAAGGACGTTATAACAGCAGAGGAGATACCTCGATTAATCCTTCTACTCACCCTCTTCGAATCTCTTGTTGGAAGGCCGAAGTTGGAAAGTTGCACAAACTCCTGATAACTCACAAGGTGCCACGCAGATTCTAGTGCTTCATTTTAGCATTCTATCAATTTGAATGGACAAAGACGTCTCCCTGTCGTACGACATTTAACCGAAAGTTTGAAATTTAATGGAAGTCTTTTCAATAAGGTTCATCATAAGAATATTTCCATTCCATAAAAGGCCCCACTTTAAAGAATTTGTATTTAAATTTTAAAAAAGTATTCTAAAAACAGATTGCAGACTTTGTAACTTCAAAGGCGAAGTGAGGTTTTGATGAATTTCACAAACGTTACGCAGAAATCCATACCGGTGAAAGAAAAGCAGGTCTCTGGTACAAAAACTGTGGAGAAAATTTTCAGAAGTCTCAGAACCTCTTCTCCTACTTCCTCTCTCTCTCTCTCTCACGACGGCGTGCAACCTGCCCCGCATCTTCTACGATACCTGTCCCTACACCTTGCTTAGTCGAGTACCCGATTAACAACTTTAACGCCAACATTAGTCACGATCCTCAGCCCTCCTAACCACATTTTCCTAAAAACCAAACAATGGAATTCCCTCCACCATTGCATAATTTTACCATTACCATTTCCATAATTTTACCATTACCATTTTCCTAGCCTGTAGAAAAACCCTCTAATTTATCACAAATGTGATGATAACATGTTCAATAAGAATTACCGTCACATCTCCCTCCTCCCCTCCTGCTCTAAACTCTTTAAGTAATATATCAACGACTGATTGACTGTTCACTTTGACCACCTTATTGCTGAAGAGGCAAACGGCTTTGTGAAACGTCGGTATACTCCCACCAACCTAATAAACTTCATCAATCCCATAGTTAAATGTCTAAATTCTTTGCAGGAAGTGCACTTCCCCTACACGAATTTTTCTAAGGTCTTCGACTCGGTTAATCACACGGTGTTTTATCCAAACTCGCCTGTCTTAGCATTCCCGTATCACTCATTACATAGCTTGCCCCTACTTTTCTAACAGTTCTAGCAGAATTTGTTTATATGTTATCTTATCCCATTCCTTTTCCCGTCCTCTGGCGTGCAACAGAATTCCATCCTGAATGCACTACTATTTTATTCTTCATCAATGAGATTCTTTCCCCCCCCCCACAGCCCCTTGCTTCCTCCTTTCTGACCCTTCAGCCGAACTTGGACACTGTGATTGATGTGTGCCCACTACTCTCTCAAATTCTCTCCCACACTATTCTCCTACCCTCTTGGTGGCCACACTTTATATTACCACCCAAGCCATCAATGTAACTTTCGACGATAAGCTTCTACAAGTAGGTAGTGTACCTTAATGTCAGCAATTGCACTTCTACAATATCTAGTTTCATCTCTAAATTTGACTCTGTTCAAGACTCTTTAAGGAAAGTAGTGTTAACAAGTGTTCGTTTTGATTTCCCAATTGAGTGGAAAATGTACTGAAGAAAGGAGCAAGTCGGTCCAATGCCTCCTTAACAATTTCAACTCCCTCGTTACAAGCATTCTTGAATATTGCTCCATGATCGGGTCCCTTTCCCACAACTATGACTGTCTTGCCCTCGGAAAACGCAATTTCAGCCAATCTCTGCTCTTTTAAAACAACTTTTCCCGTGTTGACTACCTTACCCGACTCCACTCTCTTAATCTCCCTTACTTAAAACAGAACCTTCCTCGATATGTCCTCCTCCTAATGGCCTAATGAACAGTTCCAGTGACATGCTTCACACAGTACGCACAAACCCAAAACTTTCAATGCGTTTTTCGCGGAACTCGAACTTTATATCCACTCCCCGATTCCGAAGCTATGTCAGCACTATAAGACACCACAGCTTGGTTCACCAGACTCTTATTCATACTTTAGTTTTAAGCGCAGGCTAAGCTTTCTTGCTTTCTCGTAACTTTCATCGGGTTTCCGTTCTAAGGCACTAGAGGCCCTTTTCAACATTTGATCTATCATAACCGTAATGAAGATAACTTTTTGTATTCAACCGTATCCTCTCTGAGGCCTTTCTTAATTCATTACAATAAGTACTATCATAATATTATGATATATAAGCTATCCGTTGAACACTTTTCAACTCCCTTGAATATTTCTCAGTAGTTCCATCTTCCATCCTTCTGCAGCTGTAACTGCCTCGCGTTTGAAGTTATACAATGCAAATTCGACTTTCCACATATGGGCTATTTTCCACGGCTCCACACACTCTATCCTCCTTACCTGCAACAGCGCTGAAAATTCCTTGATATGTGTAATCTTCCCAATTATCTGATAGGCAGCTCTTCGTCCTCGGATATCATTCCATCCACATTGAAAGTGTATAGCACATGTAACACAATATATGCAATTATGCTTTTAAAGTTCCCTTCACAGGATTCGACAGCTACTTTCACTCCCTGGCCCCGAGGTTATCTCTGGTCGCTCACCCTTCAACTTGTTTCCTTTGATATTGTCTCTCTTCTTAGTTTTAAGAGTAAGATAAGCTATTTAGTTGCTTCACCCTCTGAGGACGAGACGTAGTTGAAAATTTAATGTAATGAGTATTGTTCCTTTAAATAAAATAAATCAAACATATTTCGATTCACGGTCCTACTTGGAATTCCTTCATTCTTACTTTCCTTTTGTTTTAATGTATTCTAGAATCTGTCGAACAGTAAGTGTCTTGCTGAAAAATAATGCTTCTACTTCAATAGCTTCTGAAAAGAAGTAAATTTTAGAATGCTAGGGATACTATTCTTGCTGACGATTCCTTTAACAGTGTTTCTTTCCGCCTCATAAATTTCTTTCAAAATTAAATGAAATCTTGTTTCTAAATATTCTAAACACACAATGTTAACACCGTGAATACGTGTTACATATAGCCTGTCTGTCAAAGGTACAGGTCCTCCATTCTCTGAATTATCCAAATGCGAACAATCAGCATAGTAAGTTTAGTTAGTTTGGCCATTCATGATTAAACTGAAACTCTTATATTGCCTTGATTGTTGCATTGCTAAATAATATCTATAACTAAACGTATATCTGCGGTTTTTTCAACGATTCAACAAAAATGAAGCAATAAGCGATTAACCAAATTGAAGCAATAAGACACAAAATATGTCTTATTGCTTCATTTTTTATATTTAAATTACACAAATTAAATCTTAAATATAATTACACGCACTTTGAACTATAGTTGCCTCAATATTACGAAGATGAACAAGAGCACCAAAGCGTTAGTATACTTAACAATAAGAAATAAGTGTTCATCACTGCAGCCTCATCGTACCACACTTATCATTAAATTATGGAAGCTTCCCTGTCATTAAAAGTTAATTGTCCAAAACACCGCATCCTGGTGTGAAATCAATTATTATCGACGAAGGAATGATCATATCCTTACATAGAATTTCAAATATATAATTTCGGAATCAAATCTCAAAAATATTGTCATAATCACCACAACAGGATCATTTGACCTGATCTTAAATCATGCAGAATAAATTACATTGAAAATTATGCATTACAATCCTATCCCTTTCATATTTTAGTGACGCACCAACACCGAGAAGGTCCATACCTAAATCCTCATCGGCTAAACAGCTTTTCGATAAAAGTAGCTTATCGACAGTGATTATAGATAATCTGGGCCATAAGCATAGTGGATCGTCAAATAATAATCTTAACGCGATGCCGATTTCACCTTTAGTTACTCAGACTCAGTCTGCTTCCGATAGTGATGGTGGTCACAGTAATGCAACTACCGCACTAGTACCAACTAATCGTATGCCGCGCAACGAATCCAGTACATCAGTCAATGTAGCGGATGTAGAACTGCAGATATCACGTCGACCTTCCATACTCTTGCACGAATTACTATCAACACGACGTCCTTCAGCTGTCATGGCCACCCTACGGGCACCAGCATATACACCGAACAACACAAGGCCTAGAATTATGGGGTGAGTAAGGTTTTTCGTTTATCTTCTACCAAAAAAACGCTTATATAATTTTTTTTCTACAATATATCATACTATATTTTCTACATATCAAGCCTAATAACCAAGTTAAAATTTTCTGCATTCTATATTTGTTGCATATTAACATACAGTGCCGTGCCAAAAGCTAGTTTAACCAATCCTGCGAAAATTGCCCTTAAATTTTTATTCAAATTTAAAATTGGTTAGTACATTTTAGCATCACAAGTAAAAATCAGGACATTTCCAATGATAGTAAGAATTTGAA
The DNA here is from genome assembly GCF_905115235.1 of Hermetia illucens. Taxonomy (NCBI): domain Eukaryota; kingdom Metazoa; phylum Arthropoda; class Insecta; order Diptera; family Stratiomyidae; genus Hermetia; species Hermetia illucens. The sequence goes on along the minus strand of NC_051853.1, from coordinate 58,676,038 downwards.
AACAAGAAAATTAGTTGCTTGGATCCATCGATTCAAAATTAATAAAAGACTCTCTCAGCGGGTTCCTGCATGGGCATACAATATCTTATTTCAATATATACTCTATTGAATCTCTCATTACATTCATTACACCACAACAGATTTTTAACTACTCAAAGTCCGAAGTCCTTAAGAAGTATAATAGATCAACCCTTTTTTGCTATTTTTCATTTGTCCGAACTTACGAGATTATTAACTGAGATGACCCATAGGCAAGTCAAATTTACTTAATTAAATTTTTTTAATAAAAGCAAAAATTAATTTGTCGCGAAATTCCAAGAATATATGATACAATCAAAATTCGAAGAATAGCTATTACTGGTCCTATTCTCGTTATGCATATATTGCCTTCTCGAAAAAAGTGACAGGGGTTCGAAATTGATTTTCAGTTCAAAATTGATTTCAGTTTGTCTAGTTTGTTTGCCTATTCCCATCAGAAAAACCAAAGCTCTAAGGAGTTTCAGAATCAATGAAAAACATATTTACTTTTCTTGACCAAAAATGCCTCCCCGTGTAACCGTCTGTTATGGCAAACAAGAAAGACGGATTCAATGTGGAGGCAGAAAGTCATTAAAAGCGTCAACAAATATAACCACATCAAAGATTTCGCCTTTGCTAGTCACAGACACCCCCATATATTCCGAAGTCATTCAAATGACCAAAATCAGTTTAATATCTGTCTTCTTTTAGTTATGGAAAGATGGAAAGGTTCAAAGCCTACCGCTAACTCCTGCAATACAGTTTTATGACTGTGAGACATTTACCCACTAAAAACGCACAACTTTCCTTGACTTGTTATTCATCATCTTCCTCCAAAGCTCCTCCTTCTTCAACACATTTTGAAAATCCTTCATGAATTTTACCACTGGCCATTGCAATTATTCAAGTTGTTTCTGAAGCTAGCATGTGCTTCACAATATTTTCGGTTGACAACAGTGCCCCAGTGAGATTTCTACATCCGCCCTGTGCGCCACACAACCATCTCGCATGTCAAGCAATATCGGGAGACATCATGCCTGAAGCGGTAAAAGTATGCGCGATACCCTCCACGTCCGTTTAAGAATTGCGATAAGTCGTAACTAACTTCGTCATGTCGTCGTTTGAACCACTTTAAAACATCTAAAATAATTCTGTAACTCCAGCTTTCTTTAGATGAATCTTCCTATCTCTTTTGCCATTCCAGCATCGATTGACTCTGTGCCAACAGGATATGAGTATATTGGGCGCCAAGATGCCGATGAGGGCTATGCCTGCCAGATCGAAGCTACATAGAGCAAGAGCGAACTAATAAATCTCCAGATAGAGAACAGACAATTTTCCCTTGAGCCAATTATATATATATATAATATTAGGCAACATTTTCGTCAGCAATGTACTCACTTCAGATGCTTTTGTTGCTAAACTCTCAAGATGTGGCTTGGAAATTAGTTTCAGATATTTGAACATTGGATGCGAATATATGGTACCCTTGCCAATCCTGATCTTTAGGGGGTTTCCTTTCTTCATTTATGCCTTTTTACGTCAAGATACCCCATTTTTTTCAAATTACCTCAATTGTAAAGATCTCCATCGGTTTAATGTCTTGTGCTACGATAGTCACTCCGATACCATCTGAAAAACCAGTAACATTCACCCTTTTGGGAACTGCAATGTCAGAATGTCAGTATAATAATAATAATCGTTGGCGCAATAATCCATATTGGATCAGGGCCTTGAAGTGTGTTAGAGCACTTCATTCAAGACCCTAACGGTACACTACAGTAGTACACTGTAGGAGGCAATATGGTCAGCATTGCGCTCGGCCGAGATTATTACCCTAATTTGACTCAGGTACTCATTCACAGCTGAATCGACTGGCATCCGACATCTAGTCACGATAATAAATCCCTCTGCCACCAGTGAGATTTGAACCGCGACCTTCCGCTACAACAGCCCAGCGCTCTAACTACTTTAGCCATCCGGACACCGCATGTCATTATATAATCCATTATTATCTACAGGACAGAAGGGAGGAAAAATCCTTGTGGAACCCCACAGGTTGTCCGATACGTTTTTGGTTCTTGGTCCGTAGTACAACAGAATCTCGGCTCCTTTTATCCGGCTTGATTATAGCGACAAAATAGCTTCCGACAATATCGGAAAAGTTAATAATGATAGTATTCACGGTCAGGATTAATGATTGGCAGTGAACATTAATTCTTGAATGAGCAGACCACCTTATGTGAACTCCCGCCTTCCAGGTATCAAAGTTCTCTTCCTTGCATAAAGTCTCCAATTTTGCTTCTCAAAATTCGAGTCATTCATTCCTCGCATGTCTATATTGATTGTGCAACTCTCCAAACTTAGACCGGTTACTATGTTGGTTTCTGGTTCTAAGGCAGGCAATGCGGCTTTCTGCAATCGCCGAATTCTACCAATAATTGGACATTCATCATCATCGTGGTACTGGTGCTTAACGTCGGAAACTGGGCACTTGGATCGTTGCTCTCCAATTATTTCCTTCATATAACTGCGTCCTCCAATCTTGGAAGCCCAATACTTGCTCGGTGTCCGTATATATTGTGCTCTCCCACCATGCTCTAGGTCTTCCTCGTAGTCTCGCTTCGTCGACACGTCGTCCGTTCATAACCTTTTTAGGCATGCGATCGTCACCCATTCCTTGAGCGTGCCCTGCTCACTGAAGGCGTCGTAGTTTAATGAATTTCGAGACTTCTAGTTCATCGTGCAATTCTTACAACTAATGGTGGTACCATTAGTTCCATCCATCACGGTCGCGAACTGCTCCGCAGATTCGTCAAAGGACTTTTCATTCGAATGTGTTAAGCAAATTGCTCGAATAGCGTATTCGAGTCCTAGGTTGAAGAGCGTCGGCGCCAGTCCGTTGCCCTTAATCAAACCACTACGTGTTTCAAACGGATCATTCAACCTGTTGTAGATCCTGACCTATGAGATGGAGTTGGTCACAGTCATCTTCGTCAGCCGTACTGGTATACCAAATAACAGCGTTATGTTGTACATTACTTCATTATCTATACAGTCGTTTGCCTGCTTGAAATCGACAAAGATTTGGTACACGTCAATGTTATATTCCCAGCACTTTTGAAGGATTAGTTTAACGGTGAAAAACTGGTCGGTTGTGGAGCGACCCGGCCTGAAACCGACAGTATTTTATAAGACGAACAGACTAGAAGTATAAGCGAACGGCTATGCACTCTGCGCTTGCGAGGCAAGTTTAGAAATATAAGCCTCATAAACGTTCACGCCCCTACAGAGGAGACTGCAGAGTCGGAGAAGGATACCTTCTACGAGGCAGTAGAAAGAACCCTCGAAGCCTGTCCCAGATATGATATCAAAATCGTACTTGGGGATTTTAACAGCCAAGTAGGGAAGGAGCCCGTATTCAGGCGATACGTTGGCTCCCATAGCTTACACGAAAAAACAAATGATAACGGACTGCGGACTATTCAATTAGCAGGGTCACACGAAATGGTTGTTGGAAGTACCTGGTTTGCGCGGAAATCGGTCCACAAACATACGTGGGCCTCTCCAGACGGGACCACTTTCAACCAAATTGACCACGTGTTGATCGAACGCCGCCACCTCTCAGCCTTGATGAATGTCAGAACATATAGGGGGGCCAATATAGACTCGGATCACTATCTCGTTGGCATGGTGCTCCGAGCTCGAATAACAATACCACCTAGAATCCCCTCTGACAATCAGGTGAGAGTGAACACTGAAGCTATCCACAACACAACCCTCCGCGACACCTATAAGAGGGAAATGGATGCCGCAATAACCGCAGTCAATAGAGGACCTGGAGATGAAGCATCAACTAATGATCTTCACAACCACCTGAAGAACGTTATCATGGATACGGCCACAAATATACTTGGCCCCAGCCGCAAAAGGAGTCGGAACGGCTGGTTTGACGATGAATGTAAGCTAGCAACGGAACGGAAGAATGCCGCATACCGAGTAATGTTGCATTCTCAAAGAACGCGGGCACGCGCAGAGACTTATCACGAACTCCGTCGAGCGGAGAAGCGACTTCACAGACGGAAAAAGGAAGCCTGGGAGAACCAACAAGTCTGTGAACTAGAAAAGTACAAGGAGCAACCGCACCAGGCGCGGAAGTTTTACCAACAAGTCAGCAGGATGAAGCCTTATACACCTAGATGCTCATCCTGCCGAGACAAAGAGGGAAATCTGATTTCCGACAGAATGGGCATATTAGAGCGATGGGTCGAGTACTTTGATGAGCTACTGAACAACCAGAACATCGGCGAGTTGGAGGTCCCGCCAACGGAAGACGACGGACAAATACTGCCACCACCAAGTTTAGGAGAAACAGTCCGTGCAATTCATCGGCTAAAAAATCATAAGTCGCCAGGAGCCGATGGAATTACAGCCGAATTGGTTAAATATGGAGGCGACCAGTTACACCAAGTGGTTCATCAACTTGTGCTCAAGGTATGGGACAGCGAATCAATGCCTGACGATTGGCAACGAGGCATAATCTGTCTCATACATAAAAAGGGAGATATCACACAGTGCAGCGATTATAGAGGTATCACGTTGCTGAGTACCATCTATAAGATATTCTCCACTATCTTGCTAGGCCGGATAGCCCCATACGCCCAGAACATCATTGGCCCATACCAAAGAGGCTTCACTCCAGGCAAATCAGCAACAGATCAGATTTTCTCTCTGCGGCAGGCGATGGAAAAACTGTTGGAATATGGACAACAGTTGCACCATCTGTTCATCGACTTTAAAGCCGCCTATGATAGCATAGCCAGGGTAAAACTGTACACGGCCATGAGGGAATTCGGTATCCCGACGAAATTAATAAGACTGACTAGGCTGACCCTGACCAATGTGCGAGGCCAGATAAAAGCAGCAGGATCACTCTCAAGACCATTCGACATCAACAACGGTCTACGACAAGGGGATGCGCTATCATGCGTCCTCTTTAACCTGGCCCTCGAGAAGGTGATCCGTGATGCTGAGGTGAATGCAAGAGGTACGATCCTCTTCAAGTCCACCCAACTACTGGCCTATGCTGACGATATCGACATCATGGGAAGAACCACCCGAGACGTTCAAACTGCCTTCATCCAGATCGAGCAGGCGGCGCGAGATCTTGGGCTGCACATCAATGAAGGCAAGACAAAATACATGGTGGCAACGTCAGCACCGAAGACGAATGAACCAACAACATCAAACCGCACTGGTCAAACACAAGCACGAACAAGAATAAGGATAGGGGAATACAACTTTGAGACCGTTGACAATTTCTCCTATCTAGGGTCGAAAATCACAACCGATAACAACTACGATGATGAAATCCGCGCACGGTTGTTGTCAGCCAACAGAGCCTACTTCAGCTTACAAAGACTGTTCCGCTCGAAACGTCTCACCATAGGGTCAAAGCTCTTACTGTACAAGACTATGATCTTGCCAGTCCTCATGTATTCCTCGGAAACTTGGGTTCTTAGCAAGAAAAATTGCGAACTCTTGGCCGCGTTCGAGAGAAGAATCCTCCGAAGAATTTTTGGCCCCCTACATGAGGATGGACGATTCCGTAGCCTACACAATGACGAAATCTATGAGCGATACCATGACCGTCCGGTTGTGGATAAAATCCGGCTCAATAGGTTACGGTGGGCGGGTCACTTAATCCGTATGGATGAAGATGATCCCACCCGGAAAGTCTATAAGGGCAATATCTATGGTAGGAAAAGAAGACGAGGCAGACCCTGCCTAAGATGGAGCGATGGCGTGGGCCAGGACGCCAGACAGCTTTTAGGGATATCGAATTGGTGGACCTCGGCGCAAAACCGGGATGTCTGGAGTTCCTTATTAAGGCAGGCCTAGACCGGATACCGGTTGTTGCGCCGTTGATGATGATGAATCTATCTCCCTTTTTGTGGATGGGACAGATGATACTCCGGCGCCAGTCGTCTGAGATCTCTTCGTCCTCTTCTTCATTCATTCTTTGTGCCGAGTGATATTCTGGGATTTGTATCCCAAGATCTTCTCTGCGACTTCCTTGGTCGGCTCAGGTAGCTCAGGATTTTATCAGCCGTGAAGATTTTGGTAGGGCTAATTCCCGATTGGTGCACTGAGCACATTCTGCACCGATATGTTGCTTTCGCCAAGTGGTGGTCCGAATCGCAGTTTGCTTCTCGATAGGACCGTACATCCAATACACTGGACGCCCATCTTTTACCAATGACGACATGGTGAATTTGGTCGACGGTATATGCGTCTGTTTGTGAATCCGCCAATGCAGGAAGCATGTGCAGCTTACGACAAGATTTCTACTCCTGACGAAGTCAATTAATCGTTGACCGTTATGATTGCAATCCTCATAGAGTAGTTCCCCGATGCCAGCTTTCATTTCGGATTTTCACATTAAAATCCCCCGACAGTATTTTGACATCGCTTGTTGGGAGTGAGTCAAACAGTGCCTCCTGGCGAGCATAAAACTCGTCTTTGATTGCATCTTCCTTCACTTCAATCGGGGGGTGCACGTTGATGAGCTAGAGGTTGAAAAGTCGGTGACGTGCGGCTTGAGCTGTTTCCTCACTATAGATGCAACTCTAAACTTGTGACCCTATGATTTGCCACTTTTGAAAATTGTGTGCGAATTCATATCGCTTATTTCGCTACCAATCCAAGTTGTTTCCTGGACTGAAATCATGGTAAATTTGTAAATCTCGACCTGTTGGAGGAGCACTTGAAGGTTCCTGATTTGTTCAGGGAACGTACATTCCAGGATCCAAAAGAATAGTCCGTTAGTTGTTTGCTTAGTTGTGATCGTTTATCCGCCCAATTCGAGGCAAATGTTCCAGGTTTCTTATCGGCCCATCGCAAAACCCTATCCAGCGACCTCGGTGATAACTGCTTCAGGTGATTCGAAGTGTGCCAGATTTCACACAACTATATATATTGCAGGTCTAGCTATGTAATTCGTGACACCTTACTGACCTGAGCCGCTTAGGTAGCCAATCAGGCTACGGCTATCCCTCCCCCCTCCTTTCTCAACTATGGCTTCAGACAGGCTACAGCGGAGTTAAATGGGCATTGGATTCTTGAATACAATATGGCGTGGCATGGACGCGTCACATGCTCTCTGTATCTTTCAAATAATCCGTAACACCACGCGTTTCCTGTCGGCGTCGTATCCTGCAATAATACTTACTAGAGCATTTGTTTTTCAAATTTCCTGAATGTTCAAACCATTACTGTAGTTTATTGTCTGCGTCTCTCTATCACACGCTCTTTTATGGACGAACGGCAAAATCTATTGAGAGTAAAATTTGGGCGACATATGTAAACTATGAACTCCCACGCATATAATGAAAGGCATAATTTTGTGTCGAGCGTTAAAAGGGAGGGGAGGGGGCGGTTCCATTACAAACAAATGTGTAAAAAAATTTGTTACCCACTATAGTCGTCTGGAATATCAAACCAAAGATATCAGTACATTACAAAACATGTCCCAGATTAGGTGTATTCCTCTCCCCATTGGGGTCGAATCCCTCCTTGCCAGATTCCTGTGTACGAGTCTAAGTTTCATATTTCTTCTGTACTCCTTCAATACCAATAACCTCGGAGCAACTAAATGTGCTGTCTATTATCACTTTCAAAAAATTTAAGCTGCATTTGAAGCAAAATTTGAGCCTTTTTCTGTTCAGCGCTGTATGTTGATATATATTCTTTATATAATCATCCGTCATAACATTATTTATTATTTTCTTATTTGGACTTCATGTGCTTCCAATGCTAATCCAGAACTTGCTTACAAACTATTGAAACTCCTTTCTCACTTCAAATCTAAGTCGCTGCTCTTCAAAATGAAGTTGATCGTACGTTAAGTACTCAATTTGTATCGTGTGCTAAAGCAGACTCAATGTTAATGTATTTTAAAATTAAACTGGCCAATAAAGCTTCAGAAGTTACTTTATTTGCAAATAATCTGAGAATCTGAGAAAAATGATATAATAAAAGTATACTCCCAATTCTCAAGCCCTAGGGTTCGAAATACGGTTGCGTTTGCATTTGCTGCAGGCATATCACATGAAGGTTGGTGATAATAAAACTGAAGCAGCGTCTCTTGAAAACGAAATGGAGAAAAAATAACAAGAGAAAAGATACTATGGAGATACCCTATGTTTCACAAAGGAATAAACAGTAGACGTATACTTTGCGGATTTTATGGGTTTTGTGTCCTAGAACACCGGATCATCATCATTTTGGGGGAAGAGGATTAGCACTTCTTCTCCCCTCCTTATCATGCTGAAGGGACATGTATAATGTAATTTTTGAAATGTTATTGCGTGAACTACAAGACGCATTTCGTTACTTGGACCTCAACCACAACACACCTCAATTGATAGGACACTAATTTCACCCTGTTCCCCGCTCCCTTTGGAACTAGTTCCACGAAAAATGATCGACATCTTGATATCAGGCAAAGCCAACTTCTTATGATCAAAGAAAATCTAGTAAATTTTAATTATTAGGCGCACCTTCAGCATTAGGATTGTTTCGCCTTTGGTATTAGTAACACTATTGGTATATATTAGTAGGAAAGTTAGTCGTCAAAAAATCCATACAAATCCCGAAATGTTCGATGAACGATTGAATCCTATATTCCGCGAAAAAGTAGCAGCTATGAAGGGACGTCTATTAGCAGGCTCTAGAGCAATATATCAAGAAAATAGCGAAATAGTAAATAATAAGCTTAGACTCACATAAATTCCTTAAAAAATATATAAAACTACTCCTTTATATTCAGGTCCCTTCAAGAAGATCCAGACAATTTCTCAGCACCAAGTTCCAATGGTAGTGGACCGGGCGGACCAACCAACCAGCTAGCCGTCGAGTCACGCCGGAAAAATCGAAGAGTTGGAGAGTAGGTGACTATGCACATTAAAAATAAACAATTTCCTCAAATTATCTTGACGGCAAAACATAATATTTACAACACATCGGGAATTCCATTCAATATTTTGGCTGATCAGTGCATATTTGGTACAATCACAAGATTAGAAAATTGAGACGCGTGGTGTGTAAATTATCACGTCATGCCATCACGTTACGTTTCCATTCTTCCTGCGTAATAATTGTGTTTTTTATGCTTCAGCCCGACACTACTGTCAATAACCAATTTATTATTTATTAATTAATCGAACAAACAAATGTACGTACAAATATAACAAATAATTCAATCTATGTCAAGTTGTGAAAAGTTTCTGATCTGAGATTGTACTAATGCCGACAGTCGTGTACCTCTTGTACATACACACATATATCATTTGACAAATATGTTTTATAATTGCTTCATGTCAGAAAGAAATCAGTTTTGATAAATTTATTATACAAAATATCTTTAAATGAATTACCTTTATTTCCAGTGATGCTTTGAGCACGGCCTTATCTGCATTGTACTGTAAGGTCTTGGTATTATTAGGAGTTGCATTTCCTGTAACGGAATTAATCACATCAAAAATACCTACACATATATATCAAGGGTTTTACGTTTTTCTATACATTGGAAGTTTGGCTTTCGTAGTGTTCGTCTATGCAGTCCATATGAAAAGCAGAGCACTATTCAATATACTGAAGACTTTCCGTAAGTATCTTTACATTTTTTTTCCTTGTAATCCAGTGAAAGTCAAATTCTAATTTTTCACCGTTCGACCAATTCACCTATTTACAAACTTCGATTTCTTCTCCATCTACTGAACAGAACCAATTCACCTATTTCCAATCCATCCAATATACACCGATAAATGCAAATCAATTGATGAAGTTATAGAAAATGCTTGCTTTTTGGCTACCAAAGGATGCATTCAACAAATACTGTATTTCGGGAATCAATTTTTTTCGTCTTCAGAGTTTAGTGAAAGAAGTTACTTACTCAGATATGCTAGTTCGGAGATTAACGTTAATTCCCACCAATCGAAGCCGAATTCCAAAATAGCCTACGAGCAATACCTAGTATTTTAAGTGAACAAAGGCTCACCGTTCTACAGGAGCCTAATCCATCGTCAATATTTGGAAATTCATTGAGGAAAACTCGGTCCGATACTCACCAATGTAGATTATTTTGCTACCACGAGCGAGCCGCTATTCCCTCACAGGGAACAGAGAAGTCTTTGAAAATATTCAGCCAAACTCGCAATTTGAAATTAATATACCCACTACTTCGCATTCCCACTAGATCCATCGATCCAGCAAAATGCAACCAAATGCGAAGTGCAAACCACACTCAAAAGTATGACATATTTGTGGAAAAAACGATCGAGATTGGTCGTCCCCGCTACTGCTACTGCTATCGGTATGGAAGGTATTTCAGAGGCTAGACAGCATATAGTGGCAGCTTCCATACTCGCCCATTTATCTCAAATGCCAGAACTGGGCTTTTAAAAGTACTAATCGAGATTTGCTAAAAAAAAAATACAAGGTTTTTTGCATGCTACAGTTCGCAGTTCACAGTCCACACCTTCTCAGCAAATTTCGTGTTAATTGTGCGGCCATTTCTGAGAAAAGTGGGTGTGGCAAACAGGCAGACAGTAAACCGATCTTAGTAAAATGTTGTTTCACACAAAACCTTAAAAAAGCGGGTTTTAGAAGGCTGACCAAGGATTTTGCGACAGACAAAGAACAATACCATACAAAGTTTAAGAGGTCTGCAGTCTGTGCATCGTACTCAAAGGCATTGCGACCGAAATAAAAGGAGAACTAACTAGGCTAGGAATGCCGCAAAACCAGTTAATGTTATTACTAATTGAAACAATACCGCAACCGTTATACAAAGCTGAGCTAAACCCGGGGAGTCACACATTAAGAAAAAAGGACGTCAACCCAATGTACAATCATTGCTATCTTTCGCACAGGAGAATCACGGTCGAAAGGCGATATAAAAGCAAGTCACACTAGATAATACTGTACCCTCAGGTGCATGCAGAAAAACCAGTAGCTATTATCAGAGCGACATATATTAGTGCAAAATGTCACGTGCTGCACTGAGGTAAAATCTCACGGGAATTTTTTTGTTATCGGTAACACTCTTCATGCTGCCTTGTCCGAAGTACGAGGTCAATGGCCGCTAACACTTTGCCTCAAACACCTCAACTACGCTGATCACATCTTTTTGCTCTCACCAGGTCATTGACCTTGGCTGAATGGCTCTGAATCTGGAAAGAGAGCCAGGTAGGGTCAGATTAAAGATAAACATCAACAAAACCAAGGTTTTCAGTGTGAAAGGTCATCGTACTCTCCCTATCTGCATTAATGGGCAGAGCATCGAAGGCGTTGATCAATTTTTATATCGAAGAAGCGTGGTTTTTGCTGACGGTGTCACCGAACTGGACGTTGACCGAAGCATTAACATCTGATCCACCGTTTACTGCCTTGTATAAAATCTGGAAATCTACACCAAGATCAAGTTAACACTATTCTGTGTTGTTATATGAGAGTAGCAGTAGCATTATCACTTGGCACTTGTACGCGTTGCAATTGGAAGGGGGAATGGCAGAGGATATGTCAAACATTAAGGAGGGCGATGATTGCACTACTGGCTACGCCATGCAACAGAATCCTCTCTCTCAAGACCCCCAAGGGCACATGGCACAGAACAGTGGGGAAGTAGTGCGGGCGTATCGGGAAGTCCTGTAGTTAGCTGAAGAGTATTTCAGAGAACCGTGAACAAGTGCAGATTTACTTCAATAAAAATAAATGCAATCATAGTCCACTCGAATATGTATTCCTAGATGTGACAGAAGCGTTTTATAAGGTTCCGCATGTGAAGTTGAAACGCAAAAACAGGGATATGTACTGGCTATTACTGCATCTTAGAAAATGTTTTTTGGAAGTTTTGTGCAAAACGACACCTTATTAAAATGAGTTCGCTGTCTATCTATTCCTTTATGACAGGAGATGGAATTCTTCGAAAGGCACTGATGCGCCAGTTGCATCCGCTAAAAATGTTCCAACTTACAACCATATTCCGGACCAAAAGGGAAATCATCCAACTCAAATAAGTACAGATATTTTCTGAAACCACCATATCCTGTCTAGAATTACATCAGGTGGTAGTTAGTCTCGCCACGCCGTCGTTCAATCCACTCCTTAATATGAGGTATCAATGTCTGGGTCCAGCACTGTTGTTGGCGTTTTATCGGTTATTCTTGCCTGTAACTTTTTCAAGTGCATTTATTTTACTTTCCTCGTACAAGCAGAACGCCCCACTTACTAGGAAACCTATCAGACAGTTCCTGCACTTTTTTTACGGATGGAGATGGAAATCATCTGCATCGCGAATAACTTTTTCCAGGACCAGATTAAAGAGGATGCATGATAGGCCATCCCCTTGTCTCAACGGTTATGGTGAATAGTCTCGAGAGTGATCCTACTGCTTTTATTTGGCCTCGCACATTTGTCAAGGTTAGCTTAGTCAGTCTTATTAATTTGGTTGGAATATCGAATTCTCTCATTGCCGTGTACATTTCTACCTTGAAGTCAACGAAAAGATAGTGCAGCTGATGGCACATTCCAACAGTTTTTGCATCGCTGGCCGTATATTGCGATCAATCGATTGCTGATTTGCCTGGGGTGGAGCCTCTTTGATATGCGCCAATGATTTTCTGGGCGTATGGGACTATCCGACCTAGCAAAATAACAGGAAATATCTTATAAATGGTACTCAGCAACGTGATACCTCTATAATCGCTGCAATGCGTAACATCGCTCTTTTTATGTATGGGACAAATAATGCTTCGTTGTCAATCGTCAGGCATTGATTCGGTGCCCCATACCTTCCGGACTACTTAATGAACTGCTTAGTGTAGTTGGTGGCCTCCGTATTCAACCAATTTGGCTGTAAGCCGATGAATTGCACGGACTGCTTCTTCAATGATTAGTGTTGGAAGCATTTGTCCGTCGTTTTCAGTTGGCGAGACCTCCAACTCGCCGATTTTTTGGTTGTTGAGCAGTTCATCAACCCATCGCTCCAATACGCTCAAACGTTCGGAAATCAGATTTCCCTCTTTATCTCAGCATCGTTGTGGCTTCATCCTGCTAACTTGCTGATAAAGCTTCCGCGCCTGGTGCGGTTACACCCTTTATTTCTCGAGTTCACAGACCTTTTGGCTCTCCCAGGCTTTCTTTTTCGGTTTGTGAAGTCCCTTCTTCACTTCTAATAGTCAATATTTATCCAATACCTAATCTTTAGGCTCATAACACATCTGCCAAACGTTCCCTTGTCTCCACGAAGAGACTCGACTGATGGGAGATTTGGCAACTCAACATAGGCCATTCCTGCGCTATAAATACCACCTCGCCTGAGGTTGTCATCACACCTGCATACCTTTAGTGCCACCAAACGGTATGCCATGCTTTTCCTCTACCGATTGCTCTTACTTTGCTGTTTCCTCCCAGACTTTTATTGCTTATAATACAATGGAACGTATACCGTGTCTCCAATATTGGCTATCATCTGTGCTAACTATCCGCTGATATTTGCCCACTCTATGCCAAATCTCCACTAGTTCCCTATTGTCTGTCCATCCGTCTGCCTAGCTGTCACGCACACCAGTTGCTTTGATCATTTCAAAAATCATTCAAATTGTGATATGCATACATATGTACACAAGCATAGTTACACTTGAAATTAATGAATTTTATTTACAGATGAAAAAGCCAACAACATACACATAAAACGGCGTACTCAGCAGCTTGGAAGTTTCTACCTTCGAGTTGGTGCCATCGCCTTCGGTATTGGAACCATGGTCTACTCAGGCCTAGAATTCGGACAATTCTTCGAGCTGAGTGGTCATCCTGGCTGTGATAATATATTCATTGCCCTCACACCTGCTTGCCGCATGGCCTTAGCAATTATCCAGATTCAATTCATCTTCCTTAACACCACAGAACTAGATATTGGTAGGCACAAAGTGGTCGCGAGGTTCGGGCTCATGCATATGATTGCTACCAACCTTTGTGAATGGTTGTATGTTCTAGTCGAGGAGACAAAGCACGAAATCTACCACATTATGCATACAACAACGAAGTCAATGCCAATGATTCAATTAGCGACTGACGCCCACAACATCACAGGACTAAACGCAAGCTCAGTTCCATTGTCAATATCCAAGAGATCTGACACTGGAGCGTATGTAAGTTGCCAAAGAACCAATATAATGGGAACCCTCGTACAAGACTCGTCACCATTCTTGTTTCCATGCACAATTGAATATTCACTAATTTGCGCTGTTATATTATACGAAATGTGGAAGAAGGTCAAATCCATTCCGGATATACAACGATCAAGGAGCAACTCCCAAAAGCCGCACGTTCGCAGCGCATATCACTTTTCTGTAGACTGTTCGGGCGCTCACAAGGGCATGTTTGCAGGGATCCTAGTGACCGTCCTCACCATAATCGCCTTGATTATGTACTTCGTCCTCCAGAAACAAGAAGGCTATTCCGATGTGGCTGTTTTAGAAATGACTATTTGCGAAATTATCATGTACTCACTCACAATCCTGGCCGTAATTATAGCCATGATCAAAATCCGCGACCTAAAGTACTTGAAAGGAAACGATGAACATGAACATTCTATGGAGTTGGATTGTACACTTCTGGTCCTGGCTCAAACGGGAGTCTACTTGTATTCTATGTTCAGCATGATGGGAAGTTTCTATGCAATATGGCGAGGAGATCAAGGTGGCCGGGAAGGACTTGCTGCCGAAGCTTTGGCAATGCTACAGGCGTCGGTCCAGACTTTGTTTATTCTGAACGCGTGTAAGAGAAAATGCAAAGGAGCCCAACAGCAGCGCGAGAAACCCGGCAGGGAACTCGTCACGTTTCTGCTTATAGCTAATATGTCGATATGGTTCATAAATGCACTTGTGAAAGGACACGCTTCATATCGCACGTCACATAATGATTTCTTCGGAACATGGGCATGGACTATAATTGTGCATGTTTCTATGCCATTGGCGATTTTTTACCGATTCCATTCGACCATTTGCCTATTCGAAGTGTGGAAAGCAACCTACAAAGCAAAAAATCACGACCAGGGTCATCACTAATTACTAATATTGTGTAATGCTAGGATTAGCTAAAGTATTGTATGTAGCTAGCTTCGCTAGGATCTATACAATATTAGTTTTCTTTTGTAGCTTTATGATACATATATATCGATAATTGCCTTATTTATTATGTTTTTTAGCTTTAAGTGTACAAATAAAAGTGCTATTTTTATAATATTGAAGCTGTTGTTCTGATATCGAACCTTCTTTCTTACCCTGTGTCCCGTTTGTAACAAGCATTTCGTTTAAAAAGAGTTCGCCACTTCTCTCGGTCTTCTTCTTCTTCAGCTTTTGCCCCGTTCACAAACAGGACCGACTCGTCTTGATCGGTTGGGCCATTTTGCTCTGCCAAAAGCCTAATCTGGATACAGTCGTGAATCTTTCAAATCACCATCCAGCGTATCAAGCATTCGTTGTTTCAAGCGGTCTTTTATTCTGTCGCAATTTTTTCCACGATCGGTCGAACCCCATATCGACCGCGGTTACCCTCATTTCGGATGTGATCATCGCGTGTTACGCCAATAGTCCAATACGGCATCTTCGTCTCCATGACCACGAGGATCATTCATTGTATTTAATAGTCGGGCAACACTCAAAACCATAAAGGGGCACAAGGCGGACACTACTGCCGCAAATGCTGCCACTTCATTCAGATTGCGCTAATCGTGAAGAAATTTCATAATGCAGTTAACCATTGGTTGATAACATGGATCCGAGATATTTAAATCGCCACATCTCTTGGTGATGGTGTTGGAGAGGGTTGGCAGTGACCGTTTAGTATGTAAAGCTAAGCACGAATTCTGGGTTCCGAGCAACCGCCAGTTTCAACTAACCTTGTCTTAGCAAAAACGGAGCTCTGCTATTAACGACTTACTTTCCTCGGTAAAAGAAAAGCCACACAAAATAAATATTAAACTTCGATCGTGATGATCCCACACTAAATAAGAGGGCAACCCTGAACTCATCGATGGAGAACCTCTAGATTCAGAATCGCCACTTATGCAGTTGGGAAACAATCTAACTGGGACAGATCTTTTATATCAGCAATCCTTACCTCCCTGCGGACAACACCTCTCTGAGGAAACCATAATTCTATAATTATACCAAGGTCAAAAGGACAGGATCATTCGAGGCATCTACGGCTAAGGGCAAACCGGTAGGAAATCCAAATAGCAACAAAGAAGGCTCCATCGGCAATGGCTAAATCTTCATTTCCAGCCAAGATTATCGAAGCCGAGGGATGGGATGGGATAGGATCTTTTATGACGACATCAATATATCAAGTACAACAGTGAGCGGTGCAAACAAATTAAGAAAAAGTTACTGCTAAGTTTTTCCGACCAAAGTAGGAATGATTGACTCTGTACTGTTCTCCCTTCAACGATACGTGGGAGGATGTGGTACTAATCCTGAAAAGGGTATCTGAGCCACCATGGTACAACAAGTACTTTGTCTGGATTTAAGATGAGGGGCGAAATAACCCAGATAACTACAGCTGATATGAAGCTTTCGAAAAGAACTATGTCCGGAATTAATCAATAGGAAAGGCGTCCCTTTTCACCATAATAACCCCAGAATTCATGCAAGTATGCAGGATATTTGAAGTTTGATTGAGATGTTTTGCCTCATCCATGCGGTCGCTGCAAACATCCCTTTGTGTTAAAAACTTTGCTTCTCTGCAACACCTCAATAATAATAGCTTGAATTTGAGAATTACCACAAAGATGGAAAAGCATTGTACAAAATAATGTACATATTACAGAACAAAATTACTGTTAACTTCAAAAATTTCGGTGGAATTTTGTTTGAAATACCGCGCGGACTTTCCGGGCAAGCTAATACATTACTTAATGGAAGCTTCAAAGCATACAGCATACCTTTCAGAGAGGTAACTCCATAAAAACATCACTCCACGAGCTTTCGGCAAAACTTGAGAAGGCGATGTCCAAAAAGCAACATTAATAGACAACGGTTCGATGCCGTACCTGCGCGGCGGTTTGTGATGCGGCAGGACGATCCGCTATTGATCAGTTGAATATTTTGTATAGTTTTTTTGGAATAGGGTAGTTGAATGCGTTTGGGCACAGAGTGTTGGACTCCCGCAACAGTACGCCGTTGGACTACCAACTACACACATCTCTATCATCAAAGAACTAGCCTGGAACCGTTTGACACATTACTTTGGGCTCACCCTTTCACTTCCCCGGGTTAGGGAGCCTTCAGGTCAGGGAATACCTTTCACTAGCGGAAGGAGGAGGAGGAAGGGAATTGTTAGTTCAGGGAACCCTTTGCCATCCCGTCCGCCCCCCGGTCGAGCTCAATCTTCTTCGCAACAGAAAGAGCACGAATATAATGCGCAACATGACTCTATCTACTAATACTTCTCAACGTCTCTCTGACAATGTTGTCTGGAGAGAGTCTCTACATAAACCTGCTGACGAAAGTCGCCCCTCTTTTCACAAGAGAAAAAGCGGTGTTCGATGTCGTCCACAACTCCATTGCAGAACACACAATCAGGAGATCGCACCTTCCCAATCTTGTTTCAAATGAAACTAAAAACCCCCATACCCACTTTATAGTTAGGTAAGGAAGTAATCAATCGAACCATGTGTTCGGTTCAGCCACGGATCTAAATTGTCGATGAGCCGCCCAGTCCATCTACCTCCTGGCTCATTTTTTCAAAAGAGTTACCACTCGGTAAATGGGGCAATCAACTCTCGTAAATCTTCGCCTTTGCCGCTGATAGCTTTGCGCTCCTTACCAAGGAGGGAAACGGCGATCACTCCTGTGATCACCATCACAGCCGGTTCTGAGACAGTGCCATATACAGACGCCACTCGCAAAACTCCGTGCCTCTGCACTTGGGTAAAGCGCTTACGATGCCCTTGTTAAGGGCAACAGCCCATACCCCGTGCCGTAGAGCAGAAAGGACTGCTTTGCTCCCATTAGAAGACGTCTCCTGATAGATATAGGACTTCCAACATTCGCAATAATCCGACTCAAGGTAGAGACTCCAACTGCAGCACTGCCGCTACTGCTTTGATTTGTTCGAAGAAGCTCATCTTCGGGTCGAACTTTAAACCAAGGTATTTAACAGCTAGTTTTGACTCTATAGTCAACTCGCCTATCGATATAAGACGCAGGGTCAGAATTCTCTTTCCGGTCAAGATGATTACTTCGATTTTTTCCAGCGCAAGGCTGAAACCATGAGCAGTCCATCCGCTTACTCGTGGAATCAATATGCGAAGTCTGCTTTCCGCCTGTCCAACAGTGCGTCCGGCAACTAGTGCCGCAATGTCGTCTGCATAACGGACCAGGTGCGACTCTTCAGGCATATCGAGTCTTAATAGACTATGTTAGTAGAGTTCCTAAGCCCAGATGGATCCCTGTACTAATCTTGACGTGATCTCCATTCTCCTCTGGCCCTCTAGCGCCTCGTAGAGCAGGGAGCGATCTTTCAGATAATTCCTCAATATCCGCAAGAGATGGCTTGGCACGTGGAATCAGTTTTCTAATGTGGCTGGCATATCTGTTCACCTTACTGAATTGAAGGCATTTCTAACATCAAGCGTTATGAGGTGCACTATCCGTAGAGATTGACGACTGTGTGCCTCGGCTCGATGAAACGCATCCACAGCCTGCATAACGGAAACCACCGGCAGCGCGGATCGCTTCCTGATGAGGTTTTGGAGCAGTACTGGAACGGCAGCTGATGGTCCCCTTCCCCTTAACGTTGATTTTCCGGATGATAAGCTTATACCCAAGATCGCACGGGTCCTCATTTACTTCGTTGCTTTGCTTGTATTTATCACACTGCGGAGTCTCCTTTTTGCTCATCTCTACTCTGCCTTTATTCCACGCTAGATGGTCAATTTAAAACTTCTCGGCTCCTACCGGATCAAACCTAAACAAAGAAAAGTGAGGAGTACGATTTAGACGAGCCGACCCACTTACAACCACTCTTTTGTTTAATTATCGTATGTGTATGCCCGTTCATAATAAGATATTCACCAAAAAATAAAGTAGCAGTCCAGCTACGAAAAGAAACATTTCTGAAGCCACAATTCAACCAATAAAACTCATGAAAATCTGGGATTCAAACCCAGTAATCGCGAATTTTTTTATTCTCTAAAACTGTGACACTATGTTAATCGTTATTTCTCTACCGACCAATTTTCTCTTTGTGACTTCTCATTCTTCTAAAACTTGAATGGGCTCCCTAATAAAAATTCAACACCGTCAAATCCTCTAGCAGTATTTATTCAAATCGACCGCTAAAAACCGCTGTAAACGTATACCATACAAACCATCAACCTGTTTTCCATTCCAATTCAATGAAATAAAAAAACATTCACACTACGAACTGTCAAAAGTCGTTCGTTGTCGATCAAATCCTTTGTGGCGTTTGTGTAAGTTCCTACAGTTTTCTTCGCTTTCAAGCCAAACTTGAGAGCGGGGTTTTAATCAGACTTGTTTGTTTTTATTTATATAAGCCTGAAAAATTATTCTATAAAATCGTCAGGTTCTCGTAAAACAGGATCAGAAGAGAAATGGAAGTCGATGACGAAGAGTTCGAGGCGCCTTCATCCAGCAGCAAGGGTGAAAAGAAACGCTTCGAGGTGAAAAAAGTGAGTCAGCAAAATGCACGCGTGATTTGCGACGTTTGTTTCTAATAATGTGAATCTTTTTCCCGTTTTCAGTGGAATGCCGTTGCTTTGTGGGCTTGGGGTGAGTATTGTCATTGCAATGACTGCCATAATTCCGGCATAAACATAACCTTGAACGCAATGCGAAGTACGGTGCAATGGCGTAATTGTCATTAGCAGTTCCGCAATGAACGGAAATCTTACGCATTTGTCTTGATTTGCGGTTGATTTCGCCTTTGAGGTAAGCTAACCAATTTCTCCTATTACAGACATTGTTGTCGACAACTGCGCTATTTGCCGTAATCACATTATGGACCTTTGCATTGAATGTCAGGCAAACCAGGCGTCAGCGACCAGTGAAGAGTGCACAGTAGCGTGGGGCGTGTGCAACCATGCCTTCCACTTTCACTGCATCTCGAGATGGCTGAAAACACGGCAAGTCTGTCCGCTCGACAATCGAGAGTGGGAATTCCAGAAGTACGGGCACTAGACGAAACTGCACACAACAGTTCTGTATTATATCCAAATAAATTCCAACGAGCCTCTGGAATATTCAGTTTTAAGTTCTCTCTTCATTTCCGCTTCTTTCCGTTGAGTTCCCCACCAAGACGGGGTTGCTTTGCTGCTCCGAACTGCTTCCTTTCAGCAGGAATGGAAATTCTCCGTGGATTAAAATTCTTCGATCTGGAGGCCCCTTCGAATAACAATAATTTGATTTACACCTGGGAATAAAAATTAATTAAAGTTTCTTTTAAAATTAAAATGGAAGAGTTTTATGAAACCGAATTGATGGATTTTATTTTTATAAAGGGAAGTTATTTCGAAACGTATGGTGAATTGGGATCGATGACAGACTTCATCTCCGACGCATATTACTCCCGCACAACATCTGGGGCTTCACGCCGATCCATTCACCTTTATATGGCGCTTTAATAAGTTACTGCTCATGCATGAAGCACGCTAAATTCACTCTGTTAGTGCTATCGTATAACTGGTGTGTTCAGCACGGATGAATCTTGCGATCAAATTTGTTTCTTGATGATTTCATTCATATGTTCGCGTATGTTGGTATTACCCAATTCCCCTTCCAATTAGTACACTAAAAGTGGCTGTTCTACTTCGGAATCTTATAATTAACTGCTTCTTCCACTATTTGGAAAAGTTTTCGCTTTCCGAGCATTTCTAGATAATTTGGGCCGAAAACTTTTCCAGGATAAGCATAATTGCAAAGAGCTTTTCTGAAATATCTACACTTCGCAATACTTCACCGGTTGGACTCTTAGCTCATCTCCATGGATTTACATCCAGGTTTCCATAGTTTATGAACACACTTTTGACTTAGAGACTGGTTGTCACAAACCTATATGTAGGGCATAGCGCGGCAACCACTCATACGTGCTACCACAATCGGTTTCTGACAATATGTTTGGACGTACCCTATAATTCCCGAGAAACTTTCATTTTTCCACCACTTTCGTTTTCTGATCAACACTCAATCACTATTTGCCCCACGCTTTGGGAAAGTTTTCCCCAGACATGTGTTGATGAAAGCTATGAACTTCTAAGTAACCATGGGAATCACTAACTATTCATACTCAGAGAGAATGTTGAGGTGTATTTCCAGATTTTGGGCAAAAGAGCGAAAGAGGATTTGCAACGAAAAGGAAACCGGGCCCGGGGTGAAAGTCTATTCCGAGCCCGCAGACTAAACACCTTCGTTTTGTTGGTGTTTATCTTCAGTTCAACTCTGGTTGTCTACTTCTCTAAATCTAGAGCTATTTGGTCCCTGACTTACTGAGAAAGAAAACAGACGTCATTAACATAGATGAATTGTTTGAGGAAATATGACATCGTCCATTAAATCCAACTACGTCTTCCAGCCGAAACAGCATGAGATTCGTCACCGACAAAGAAAAGAAAAATGTTCGGCAGCAATCTTGTCAAATCTGAAGAATCCGCTTTAGACTTCGATGCAGCAAGTGACATTTTAATAATACTATATTACTAATAAGGACCTTGAAGTGCATTGGAGCACTTCATTCAAGATCGTAGCGGTACGCTATAGGAGGCAATGTGGTCTGCATTGCGCTCATCTAAGATTATTACCGATTCGACTCAGGTACTCATTCACAGCTGAGACCACTGGTATCCGATGTTAAATCACGATACAAGTCCGATTGCCACCAGTGAGATTTGCACCGTGATCTTCCGTATGACAGCCTTGTGCTCTAACCGCTTAGCTGTCCAGACACACATTTGGCCTTTTGCAGCCAAATATGTGCAATCTTGTTGCACCTTCGAAGACTCCGCTTTAGACTTCAAATTCCTTAGAATTTTTCTTTGACATTTTGCGGCCAAATATCTCGCTCTGATAATAGCTATTAGTTTCTTCAAAATATTCCTCCTGTGAAGAGCATTCCAGATACACTTCCATTTCACGTTGTCGAAAGACCCAAAAATCGACGAAAAACAGGTGAAGCGATCGATCACGCGCTTGAGACGTTTTCTAATGCAGTTGTCGCACTTAAAATGTAGCAACTCTGCAGGGACTGCACAAAAAGTTCGGAGGAAGACTGTCAAAACCAGCGGCTTTGCTCCATTTAAACACGTTGATGGTAAAGATGATTTCCCTTACAACCATCACTTTGTTTCAGCATTTTGCCGTGGCTTGCCATATTGTCCACAAGGGGTGGAACCTCAGCGCATGTTATACGATCCCGAATCCTGGCGGAGTGCTTTTTCCAGTTCTTCACCTGTTTATCATTGTAGATTGCTTACCGTTAACGGTATAATAATGGTTGTTATTTTTTCACAGTGTACACTACACTGCACTTCTCGTATTATTCACGATAATGCCCTCTCGCAACCAATGCGACTGACAACTTAAGGGATTATATCTGTTTAAAAATTGTTTCGCGCCATTTTTTCAATTGGTTTAAAATACACTCTGGATAGCTGAGTGGTTAGAGCACAAGGCTGTCGTACGGAAAGTCGCGGTTCAAATTTTACTGGTGGCGGTGAGAATCGCAAAACCGGGATGTTTGGAGTTCCTTACTAAGGCAGGCCTAGACCTAAGACCGGTTGTTGTGTCATAGAGGACGATGATCTGTCTGTCACACTCTTTTTCTCGATAACAGCTAAATCAATCAAACAAATCAAACAAAATTTATTGGACATATGGAAACTATCAAATCCCGCGCATGAGTGACATGATGTTTTTGGATAAAAGAAAGATTTTTCTCTCCTACGTACGTATGTATCAAATGAAAGGTAGGGTCCACCATCCAATTGCTGCACCGGTACTTTCTTCTCGCTTTCACACATTTGGCTCCTAACCTACTAATGTTCTCGTTCCACCAAATAGCCTCCCTCTGCGTCACACGATTCTATCTACTTTGCCCGTAATAAAATATAAGCGTTACCCGTTTTATCTGCAGCCCAGTAAAATTACCCAATACTTTGTAGAGCTCACTAATAATTACAGCATTTATGTTCTTGGCCTAGTGACATTATTATGTTCTCGACATCTAGAAACATTAGCTTTCCTGATGGCCTGCATTTTATAATAATTTAATATAATTTTTGCCTTATAAACTTGGCACATTTTATTTGCTCATTCCGTCAGCAAACTGAATTTGACTACCTGCATTTCGTCGTTTGCCTTTCTAATTCTTTTTACAGCAGAGTTTTTCAGTACATGTATATCGCGCTAACTCACTAGTTCTCTATGAAAGTCGCCTTTAGTAGTGGCCTCATCCAAGTCTGTATACTCCACTAACACACTTCACACTTCTCCTAAATTATTCCCGATTGGTTGCTGTTCTGTAGTTCCTTTCGGCTGGAGAAGAAGATCACCCTTTTGTGTCCTCCTTATAATAGCCACGCAGCTCCTATATTTCTTAATCCGGGATCTTTCCGCAGATACTCGACTAGGAAAAAGTGGGTAATATCTGACCAGAGCTTCGTGCTATTGCCTTTCCGCCTTCGTTCGACGGCTATAGCCCATTCTTCGTTTGCTTTCCTTTGGTCCTCTGAAGCACTTAGCTTGGCTCAAAATGCCAGTGAAACGAGATTAGGCCGCTCCCTATCGGTAATGCTCCCGATATTTTTAGGAGCCGATTTTTGAGGGCTTGTTCTTTTTAAGTAGCAGCAATGTTTGGCCGTTCAGGTGGCTTCGTGCCAGTGATTGCTGGAAACCTATATGGGCAATTTAATTGCTTATGCTGCTTTTCGACAGGGTCTTTTAATATGAATTGGATGCACTTGTGTATGTTTACTTCGGGTCGATAAAGAGTATCAAGCATAATACTTATCGCCCTTAGTTTGTCTCCGTCTTTCTCAATTTTACTTTTAATAAGCAAGTTTTTTATCATTCTCTTCTGTAGACTCTAGATTCATGTTCTGCACGCTGATAACTTTCCAATAGTTTTTCCTTTTTCCCCTAATAGAGATGAGGTCGCGATCGTGGAAATGCGTTAGAAGGAATCAGCTTTTCGTATGGTTTCAATTAAAGAATTAAATATGACGAATTATCCACTAACGAGGCGCTGCGGGATGTCGACTTCCGGGAACTCTCTTGCTCGCTCCCAAAAGCAGCAGTTTCGAGCCCCTGCTGCATAATTTTCGTACCTGCAATACAATAAGACCAATGTCTTGCACTGATGTTTTTGCAATATGCACGAAAATAAGCATTCCAGTTGGTTTATTTTGTTAATATGGTGATTTGAAATGCTTGGAACTCCATTGAAGACTGATGATCTAACATCCCATTAGCTATTAACATTGAGTATTTTTTTCATTTCTTATTGTGTATTTAACAATTGAAGTAGAGAAGAAGCATAGTAATAAGGGACAAGTTGGAATATCGGAAGCTGGACGCTTATAAAGGTTTTGTGTTCATCTTATGTGAGGAGCTCTCTATGCACGTTTTTCCATTCATATGTAGCTAAGAATGCGAAATAGTCCTTTATATATTACCAAACTCCAAAATATACATATATACACGTGTACATTCGTATTAAGGACTCAAACATTATACTCATCCTAAACAAACAAAAATTGCCTACTATCGTAAACTGTGCATACATATATATGTACACTTCTAAATTGATCTAATGCATCTACAGGCATTTCCACTTCGCACGTGAAGATGCAGATTTTTTCGGTTGGATAAGTTCTCTCTCTTTGGGCCCTCATTCCTGTATGTTTCACTTAGTATTAGAAGTAAGATCAGTTTCAAAATGTACTAACCAAGCCCTTTCATTTGATACCCCTCATGACCATGTTCGGCAAAAAAAATTGTACACTCCCTTTTCGCATGTATGGGGATCCCCCCTTCAAACTCGACATAAAATGGCGCCCATATGTAATGGGATTTATAGACCACACTTTCTCACCAAATTTCGTAACAATAGTTTCAGTCGTTTCCGAATAAATCGGATACAGACAGACATTGAATCGATTTTAATAAGGTTTTGTTTTACACAAAGCCTTAACAAGTCAAAAAACCAAACAAGTATTTCTTTCATAGTTAGCTAGTGTTACTAGCAGTTCAGTTTTTGTCCTGTTTTTAACGACAGCAGACTTGCTTTCAACCTTCTCCGACTAAAGTTTTTCGTTAACGAATAGCTCCCAACGATTATCATGTGGGCGTAGTGATAGGGTTTGGTAGCAGAACTTTTGTTGGGGGTTCAGCGAGGTTTTCTCAGGTTTTGGGTTCCATTTTAATTACCAAGCTGGGCTGCTACTATCCTTTGATAGTTCAATATAATAATACTTGAAGAATTCTAGCTAGCCTAACCCTAAAATATTC
The DNA here is from genome assembly GCF_905115235.1 of Hermetia illucens. Classification (NCBI taxonomy): domain Eukaryota; kingdom Metazoa; phylum Arthropoda; class Insecta; order Diptera; family Stratiomyidae; genus Hermetia; species Hermetia illucens. Next base: position 58,650,431 of record NC_051853.1, on the reverse strand, counting down.
AGTATTGGTATTATAAATCCTCTCCAGAGCAATGCAATTATTACAGCTGAAATATTACTCCATTATTATATCCATATAAAATACTTGAGACCTTTTTAATGTTTAGTAACTATTTTTTAATTCTCGCAAACTCATCATATCCCTTCCTATCATTTGTTTTCTTATTGGCAGTTATACATAATAGAGTTACTCAATATTTTTTAATTTAAGAATTAAATAGAGTATAATATGTACAGAAAGCTACAGAGATATTTTCACTTTTAAAACAATCACGACATTTTTTGCTATTTACAGTTCACAGTTCATCTGTAATGTGCACAAAACGAATTTATTATTCAACCATTATCTAATTTGTTTTAATTTAGATTGATTTTGTTTTTACATTAATTTCTAACTTGTATCAGTTTCAGTAATCTGCTGAACAACACGAATCTTATCTAATCTTGTCTTTGTTCGTTCTTATCCGTATTTAGGGTCGATATAGAAAACCGAAAGGCATGAAAGAAGCGTATGCTGTATACTTTTGAAAGGTCTAGATACATCCAATTTGATATTATAGGTACCTAATTCTGGTATACAAAATTGGAAAAGTGGCCGTTTAATGAAGAATAACGAACCTTACCAGTTGATAACTCCATCGAGGAGAAGTGAGACAAAAAAAGTTAATTGGAATACGTTTTCTTTATTTCTTAAAGTAAGAAAAAAATTAATATAAATCACAAAAAATGAAAGTACAAATTACAGTAAACTACTTAAAATAATGAAAACGCGGGTTTCTTCTTTGTTTGAACTAATAAGTTTTTAGTGATGCTTTCTAGTTGAGAGAAAAAGAAAAATTATTCAAGCCAAAAAAGAGCCTGAGATTATCGAAGGAATCCATTTTAGGATGATTTCATTGCATCATTAATTCTCAATACCAGAAATTTTCATAAATACGTCGAGAACCAGCCTTCATTTCAATTGAATAGGAGCTTATAAATCCCTTTCTTATTCTGCTTTTCTTTATATATCCAAATTTAAAAACTGCAAATGGTGTAATTTTCCAATTTAATATTAAATACGTATAATGGATGCCTGAATTTGAATTACTTCTTTGACGAATTTTTTAATGGGGTCATATGTTATATATGTGTATTGACCAGACTCTTATGCCTTTGCTGTAAATTCAGGCTTAATCACAATAAATTTGATATAGTCTCTAACGAGAAGCCGAAATTTACTACTGTTTCAATGGCCGTCGTAGGCCTGTTTGTGAAAAATCTCTGAACGGTGCCTTTAAACAGTCAAACACATTGACTGTACTGTATCAACAATCCGACTAAGATTATGATATTCTCCCGTGAATTATATATAAGAAAAATCCACAATGTTTTTCAAAAAGTTAAAACCGAAATTTAAGGTCTACATGACTATTAAGGCGGTTTAAAGTTTTCGTTTTATATGCATCTTAACACGCCATGTGCTCTTCTGTTTGCTGTAATTGGGTAAATATTTTAATTTTGGGTCAAAAATTGTAATATAATTCCAATATATTCTGCTTTCAGAATATATATAAAAGAAAAATCGATTTTTGGAAACCGTCACATAAGAAAAATTCCCCAAACAACAATGTAGATTGACACCTAGATAATGGCAAAGACATGGGAAAAGTTTTGAGATGTAAAACAGATTGGGAAGGAATATTTCCAATTTGAGACTTGTGACGGAGATTGGTTTCAAGTTATCGTAGATAGTGGAACGCGAAGGAAACGATGATTGAGTTAGTTGAACATCAGCCTCCCGATCTCGTTACTCCATGTTAGAAACACGGTTGTAATGGATGACTAGGCTCGGCTTTGCGCTTGTCCTATCATTTGCACAATATTGAGTGTGATTATAACGAAATTAAAGAACGGTGTTATTCAAAATAAAGTACGGTAAACAATAGCAATGAGAAGGAAGAGACTATGTGAATGACTTTTTCCCCACAAAGGAATCATCAGAAGAAATCTATCTGACGGCTTCATCAATTAGCTGACCGAAGGTAAAAATGGAAATAGATAGGTCACCTATAAAAAAAAAGAGAATATTCCTCTTTATAGTCTTCTTTTGGAGTGGATCTTCCCCTATAAGTCCCATTCGTTTGTCAACCAAAGCTGAAGTTTAAGGGGGGCTTCACAACTACTACCAAGTCAAACCTAATAGTTTCGAACAGCTAATATGTAACTTATCACATAATTTATTTAATGTGCCGATAAAAGTTATTGTAAATTGCCTCAATTGTAATGAAATAATAAAAATAACATTCAATAAACATCGTAGAATAATCTGAAGGAGTACGCGTAGATAAATCTATAACAAACCACCCATACATTCCGTGGTACAAATCATAGTTTGTAGTGGCATAAATTACAATCTTATAATTCCTTCCTACAAATACTATTTATTGCTTTCCAATAGTCATCTCCATTTTATCATTTTCCAAAAATGCGTGGTACTTAAAAACTCGTCAATTTTTCGACAACCTTGCAATCCCCTTCCAATTAGACCAACCATTCACCACTTCTACATTGAAACAGCTGCCAGTAAGAGCCCCCATGATACTTCGTTATTTTTTAAATATAATTACGCAAATTCAATACTTGGAAAGAGCATGGAAAGGTCTGCCTTCCCACCCTATTAAGGGTGTGAGAAAAACTACTACTCCAGAAACTATTGCTATATCTAACCGTCAGAAACATAATGATAGATCATCAATTCGGATTAAGGAAGTAGGTCAATACAATTTGACAAGTAGCTGGATGAGGTAGCATCAGAAATAAGCAGTGTCCTCGAATAAAGAAGATATTGCACAGTAGTAGAATGGTTCAAATATTCGGTTAGGTTGATGTATGATATCTGATGAAACGCGGATTCCAGATGAAATATAAGGGAGATTTCTGTACACGTGCAGTTATTTCAACATTAAGATCAAGTTGAGACTGTTCTGTGCTAGCGTTCTTTTGTTGTTCTGTTTCTATATGAGACTAGCATATGGAAAGTGAACTTCACTGTTAGTCAAAAGCTTCAAGCCTTCGTCAACACCTGTCTGCTTCATATCATGGGAGTACGTTGACCTAACATTATCTGAAATGAACAACTTGGTGGCGCGCAGACTTAGCACTCGTACGAGCTTGTGATCGAAAGACGAAAGTGAGGCATTGCTGGCTACGCTATGCAGTGAAATCCACTCTCCCAAGATGACCCACGGTTGGGTCGCCCTAACGGCGCTCGGCGCAGAGCAGTAGAAGGGAGTACGACCGTCTCGGGAAGTCGTGGGGGGAACTGAAGGGCATTTCAGGTGACCGCGAGAGACCACCAAGGGGTGAATGGCAATCATATATTTCACTGAGCATTATGAGATGTAGACAGTTATTCCTTGGGCGAGAATGCGATTTTAAATATCAACTTTTTAATTACAACGTAAAGGAATGCTATCAAAAATAACTGTAACATTGGTATGGGTGTGTGTAACAATATGCGCTAGAAGTTTTTGGAAAAACATCATAATCACAACCAGCAAATTTGAACAGGCGTGACTTATCAATCCGATAATTAGGTAATGAGGTTGGCGAGCAGAGGAAAATTTCCATAGAAAATGCTCCGTGGAATCAAGGTTGAAATAAGCAACTTTCCATCCAAAAAGAGCAATTAATTAATTCAAATTCCATATAAACTTACTATTTTGCTCGTTCAGTTAAATTCATTCTTTTCCCAAGTAAAGGAGGGGAAGGGGTTGATCCCATCGGACTGAGAGTAATGACTTTGACTTTATAGTATAATATTTAGAAAGAAATTAGATCTTTTTGGTAGTGTAAGTGGATCCGAACTCATTTTGGGACAGGATTTCCTTTCTACGATCCTGCTCATATGTGGAGCAAAGGCATCAAAAATGATGTGGCGTTAAAAGGCATATTGTCAAGAAGTGTGATAACCATATTGAAAGATGCATTAAATGCTCAAAACTGAATGATATATTAAATGGAACATGGCGCAAGTGAATAACAGAAACTTTTATCAGGAAGATTGTACCGAAAACGAAATAGGACCTTCAATTCCAGAACCAGAAATTTTCCCAGCAAAACCTAATGGAGGATCCCTCCGTACTTAACAGCTTAGTAGGCAATATGTTTGAAGGTTTCCGGTCAGTTAGAGCCAGAATGGTCTTCAAAAGAAAAGTATTATATTTTCGAATAAGCACGCTGACCGCAATCAACCAGCCCGGAAAAATTCAAAAAGATTCGACATCCTGGCGGAAACATTGGCTCATGAAGACAACAATACAAATAAAGAACAAAGAGAAACACCAAACGAATCTCTTTCAGCAATGTTAATAATCGCCTTAAAAAATGCCTTCCTCCAATATGGATACATAGCCTCAAAGCCAACGGCGGAAGTATAGTTATTAAACAATTTTATCTCAACGCAAAAGTCGAAATTTCTAATCCCGCTAAGATAGACTCAAAGTCAAATTAAACTGTCTTCCCAATCATCGTTATTTACATGTTTCACGCAGGAAACAAAAAATCTTTTTAACATCCTTTAGCAACACTCCTCCCAACTTTCAACTTCCCAAAGAACAGAAACAAGAAGGGTAGAAGCTAAAAGCTTTCAAGGTTTTACGCCGTACGATGCACATCTTGATATGTTTCTTAAACTAAGTGAGATTTCATTAAGCGCTTCATAAATGTGGCCTAAACGACTGAAATTACTTCTTGAAATTTCAAGACGAAAAGGCAATAGTAAAACAAACACTGTTTTATTTTACAGTGATTCTTTTACTATAAAATAAAACAGTGTTTATATACAGTTAAGGACAGCGTCTAATAAGGATTTTATTTATTGAAACCTTTCTTTTTGACTATCGGTGTAGTGGAAGTCACTTCAAAGTCTATATGAACCTATGGTATTGAATGGATTGGATCATCATGGGGTGTATTTTGAGGCTCAGAATTCATATAGATTCACTCTTTCGATTTTTTTCAGATTTTTCAGTTGGATAGTAAGAGAAGTAAGAACAGTTTCGAAATATACCTATCGAGCCCTTCTATTTGGCACCCCACATGACCATATTCTGTAAAAATATGTGTTAAACCCCCTTTGGCAGCCCCCTCTTAAACCCAACGCAAAATGAGGACACTGCTTGCATGTAAAGTGACCCACAGACCGCATGTTCTCACCAAATTTTGTGACAATAGCTGCAGTCTTTAGCGAGTAAATCGGGGGTGACATTGAATCGATTTTAATAAGATTTTGTTTCACACAAAACCTTGAAAAGACGATAAATTCGAACGTAAGAATCACTCAGAAATATTGTAACGTCTTTTATGACGAAAAACTCGCAGAAGATTATCAAGAGAAGTGGATCGACGATAGATAAATAGTTCATTAACTGGAACTATGATGTAGAAGTCCAAAGTACCAGATCTAGATATCCCTTAAAAACCAAAGCATTGATGAGGAGGCAGAAGGCTGAAGGAAGCAGGTGTCCTAAGGACAATGCTGAATAGGAACGTCGACTGAAACATTAGGCTATGTTATAAGTCTTAGCAATTGGAAATCAACTGCATCGTATGACGAAATTTTCATGGAAATAGACAAAGTAGCACATGCAATTAGGCAACAAAAACTTGGGCTTCTTTCTCGTAAGTGTAACGAAATCTAAGTACGTCTACAGAGTTATCAAGATCATACTTTACAGATCACTTATCAAAAGCGTAGTTAATTATGGTAGAGAGATATGGACAATTATGAAAAAATATCGAAAATACTTTGAAAAAAAAAGATCCCGAGGAGGATACAAGTATATGATGAAAAGAGTCCGAAAACAATGAAGACAATAGACGGATGCGAGCTGCAACCATCGAAGACCAATAAAATTCAACATTGAAATCAAAAGTATTCCGTTGAATTGAACAAGTCCAGTGACACGTAAAGAATATTATAAGAAAAGACCTCAACCTCAGATGAAAATCGACATCAAAGCCTACACTTGACGAAGTTAAGATACACTAAGAATGCTAAAAAACAATGTCAGTCGTAAATGCAAACCCTGCGTAATATGTCAGTCAAAGTATTGTAAAACAAACTGGAAAGAAGACAATTGTAACCCCGAATAAGTCAGTAGTTTTCTGTAATTAGGTTTCGTGTTTTCTCATGTGAGGAACCATGAGTGCACAACTTTGCACAATTTTTCAAGAACCATCTCCATGTTTCGGAAAGCACTGTATCAACACTTCCGTTAATATCTTACTTCACACTACGGATTGAGCATTATTTAACAACTGCCTAGAAGGTCATTTAAAACAGATATAAAAAGATTGAGGAAAAGTAACTACTTCATTTATGGATCCTTATTACTACATGTCAACTACTTCGTTGACGAGCTCGTCTGTAACGTAGTATCGCATCAGTTGGACATGAGCCAAATTTTTGGAACGCTATCTTAAAGCCAATGCTACCTGAACTCATGATTCAGATTTTATTCGTTTATATTTTCCATCAATTTCATTCATTGTTCTTAATTTCTCCCTACCTCCTCAAATCACTTTTGACTCGCAGAAAAATCTAGACGAATCTAAGAAATTTCATGATCAGGCAATATGGCCGTAGCGGCACTTTTAACTATCTCATATTGTACTCATAATAATAATGACAGCAATTTTTCTCAGAGGATCTCTTCAAAGAAATGTTTATGGTGAACTAATTTGGGAATTAATTTCAAAGTCAGTATTACGGTTTAAGTAACATTCTTACTTTCGAGAATTTGTTTCTATCGTAGAAAATAGTGGGCTAATAGTAAAAAATAATTAGTCCGACATAACCAGGCTAACTCCATCGAATATTGTATAGATGTTCTAAAATGCGGTCCACCCTTTTTCGTCATCAAAGGTTCAAGGTTCAAGAGACGGGAATAATTGTAATTGTCAGTGCGGTTCGATGTACTCTCCAACCAAATGGTTTTCAAGTCACATCATCATCAACGGCGCAACAACCGGTATCCGGTCTAGGCCTGCCTTAATAAGGAACTCCAAACATTCCCGTTTTGCGCCGAGGTCCACCAATTCGATATCCTTAAAAACTATCTAGCATCCTGACATACACCATCGCTCCATCTTAGGCAGAGTCTGCCTCGTCTTCTTTTCTACCATAGATATTGCATCCATTTCATTTCATTTCAAGCCACAGCTACTAGAAAAGTTCCATTTTAGATGAAAGTGCATCGAAAGAACGGTATTGAGATTGCTAAATTATACCACTTTCCCGAAGCGAACATGAAGGAATCGTGGGAAAGTTTAGAGAGGTCGTGGAGGACAAGCGCCAGTATTTGGTCAACTTTATACCCCGTCGAATGGAGTGAATTGTCATAAATAATGGTTTCGTTACGATTATAGATGACTTTCAATCATTGAAATTATGAACATTATACTAAATTGGATAAAAAATTATAAAGGTTGCTGATTTTTTTAAATAGCTGTGCATATAAATAGAATGACGGTGGTGCCTGCCTCCCCAAGAATGGCAACTGCGTGAACAAGTCTGATAAGTTCACAACACAAGTTACTTAGCGATGATTCAGTCTCGTTACTGATAAAACAAACTGCACTCTTAGTATAAACATCACTTTTTTTACCTATTTTATTCATAGTTCTCCCTGGACGAATCAACATCATCATATCAACGGAAACTAGAAGTTTAGATCAAGTTGGTGCATCGCGATGTGATTATATTCGTTAGGAAAAAGAAAATAGGCCGAAACGAAATTCATGGGTCCTTGAGGAATCCCTATCTTCATATACAAATTCAAATAGGCTCGGCTGCTTCAAGAAGGAAGAGAAACCTAGAAAACGACCTCCGTCCGGGACGCGGTAGTAATCAAAGGGAATGTTCAAAAAATTCCCAAAAATTAACCACCCTACAGTCCGAACCTGGCTCATTTTGAAGAGATATCTAAGGGCTCATAAGTGCTGTTATCCGTCGCGGCGAACTGCCAGGCGCGGCTGAAATGACTGGCGATGGTTCAACTGTAAAAAAGGCGAACAATGCACATTGGATTCACAAATAAAGTGGACGCCATCATCATATATCATCTCCATATCAAAAATGCTCACTGTTAAGGAGCAGGTTGTTTTACGCAAAGTATGAAAAGAAATGCAACCAATTGGAATTAAACATTTTATCGGTGTTCTTTAAATCCAAGTTCAACTTTCTGACTACTCAATGAAACTTGAGATGGTCATCCCGTGTGACGGATTCGCGGAATCGGATTTTTTATTTTTGGCATCAATTGTATCTAGACATAGTGTAGAATATATGGGCAAAGTGATTTTTTGATATTCGGAGCCGTTCGGAAATTATAGTGTTGAACACGTAATAAGTCGCATGCCAGATTTATGTCGATCGCCGTAATAAAACGCGTATTTATCGGTCCGAATGACGTTCGAATGACTTCAACAAAAGGACAAGAATTGGAGCCAAGGCTGTACATGTATTTCTTGAAGAAACCTGATGTTTATGGACTAGGTATAAGAAATTAATGATCACTTTTATGGCTAAAAATCGCATTCTACTTTTTAAATGCGTTTTTCTCGAAACTGCATATTGAAAATCTGCTGCCCAAAAGCTATCCAATTCTTTGAAATTTTTACGACTTATTCAGAACATATTTCTACGGTCCGCAAACTAGGATAATTGCGATTCATTCAGTATTTTTTTTTTATTCATTGAAGAAGCCGTGAAAAAACACCAAAATTCAAAAAAAAAGTTTAACACGGCACCACAAATTTAGTTTTTAATATTTTTTAATAATCCTAGTTTGCGGACTGTAGTTAAGTCTGCACGTTAAAATACTGTTTACTTTTTTTTTTCTTTAAGATGATCGCAGCGCCCTCTAGCGGGGCAGCAGAAAAACACCTTTTTTGGAGATGGGTTTATAAATTGCTTTGTATTTCAATAACGAACTATGCGATCTACATTCGTATTTGTATCTTTATCCAGTTCTTTATAAAAAATTTCTAAAAAAAAGCCAAAAAAAACGACCTTCACACGGGATGACCCTCTTAAATGGCATTGGGTTATAATTGAAATTCTATGTATGGAGGGTATATCCCCCTTATTTCATCCTTTCCTCTACAAATATATGAACTAATCCTACACTTTAATTCTCCCATCGCTTCCATTTCAAATCCCTGTCCTTATATACTGTCGCTATACAATTCAAAATTGCTGTCCGTTGTTGAGCATCAACTACTGTCTCAATGTCGGAGTTAACCCCGTACTGCAACAGCCTATTGCGTACATCCAAGTTGGCGGCTAGCCGCAGGTTAGGCCACAGCTTTTTATTCAGACGCCACGTTTCAAATTTCGTTGCGGTCTAGTGCGTACAAATATTGCAATTGCATATTAAAATCAAAAAGTGTTTGGCCGCGCGACCAGACGCCTAGGCGAATATTTTTCTGTGCCATATGGACCTTATATGCACGGTGTAGGATAATAACATTTAAAAATAAAAAACACATAACCATACTTTAGGCCACGAGCTTATCAATTGCCCTCGTATATACGAGGCTGCTTAGTTATTTGGGAAACACAGAGCATCCACAAAGTTTCTCGTTATTTTGGAACAATGGGAGTATGCTTCCATTTCAATATAGTCGCGTTCAATATAGTGCGTAAGTGATAAGCCCACAGTTATGCGAAAAGAGCAAAGACCGATCAGATAAAACTAGAAACCTTAGACAACGAAATCGAGAGACTAGCCCTCAAATTCGAACTCTACAATTGCAGCGAATTTGAAGAATTCCATCAAATTAATTGTAAGTTTTGCAAAGAGAAACAAGCAAGAACCATTTTATCCCTACCCCAATCGATTTTCTCCAGAACAGTTACGTTTATCATGACTTTAGAAATTAGAAAACTATTGACTGACTGAACTATTGATTATTGATTTCTAGGACAATTATTAAACTGATTAAGGAAGAACACCTTTTGCACCGAGCAGGATCACATGGAATATAAATTGAAAAATTGAAAAGAAAATCTACAAAAGTCAACATTACAGTAGAATGAAACTTAAAGAAACAAGAGTTCCACTCTCAGAAAACACAGAATGGCTTGAGACGATAGCAAAACACAAAATCCCACCAGAAGCATCACTGACTGCACAATTCAATAATAAAAATAGAAGTGAATTAACAATAAAATTAAGTTTAATTTTCATTCGCTCAATTTTTCTTGTTTTTTATCATATATCGTGTTTGAATTGTTCAAATATTTTCTCTATTTATTTGCTACTATTTTCTTTCCTTTTTTGTTTTATCCTAAATTTGAAACTCACGAGCATTTTGTTCTCTTTTCGGTGAACTTACATTACATATCCTTTTACTTTATATTTTAAATTTACATACCTACTTGGGTTTTACGCTAAATATCTTTCTATTTACTACAATATATCTAGATCTTAATGATTTTGCCTTGCTCTTGACACTAACTTTGTTACTTTTTCTTTTAATATTTATGATTTTCCTCTTTTTAGTCTGTTTTTGTATTTTCCCTACTTATACTCTTTACCTTGTTTGTCTGCTAGTTTTTTTATACTTTAAAAATGAAATTAAAATACAGTTTAGAAAAAGCTGTCGCCTACTTCCGTGATTCGTCGCTTTTTTACGATTTATACATACAAAGTTTTCTAGAGAGAATTTGTTATTTTTCTATTTCTTTTGTGTTGATTTGTTATTTTTTATTACCATTTTTAATTAGAACGCAACAGAGAATGAGAATGAGTCCGAAGTATGCTTTACATCCGTCAGGATCAAGTCCTTTGCTGGTTGCTAATTTGTTATTTTAAAAACTATCAAAGGAGAAATGATTAAAAGCAAATATTGTATATCATTTTGTTTGAATTTAACTACAAGTTTTCATTCAATTTAATTAAAACCAGCCTAACTTTTAATCTGCTCCTATTCAGAACACTACATGCGCCAAATTCAAACAGAACCAACCCAGCAATTTGAATATGATCCCGATCCAATTGCAAAAATTAACGCATCTAATGTAAAAAAATTCTTATTCGGACTTGCAATTTGTTGTAAACAGTAACAATACTAAAACTAAGGAAACAATAACGAACGATGACGACGATGAATTGCATATCCTCGATCGCATCGAAATTCATCATATAATATCCGAAGTTGCAGCAGTTGATGTTGCAGCCTTAGAGGCCGCAACAACAGATGCAGCATTTTGTTGAGATGCTAACAGGATTCCGGCAGCAACAATGGGCGTTGGAAATGTACAGGAACCGAAGGTATGATGACTACTACTATTCAAGATTGGACTTGAATGCAAAGAAGATGCAGTCGATGCTAAATTTGATGGAATAATCGTTGATGAAGATGATGAGGATGACACCAACATTGATGAATTCGAGGAGAGAAGGCCAGTTGATGGCGTATTTGTCGCCGAAGAAGAGGCAGAATTTGATGAGAATGATGACGATGATGATGAAGTATTATTATTGGCAGTATGCGGTGGAATGTCTATAGTATGTGTCTCATTACCGAAAATGAGGCGCAAGCGTTTCTTTTGTGGTGTCAGTTGCACTACCGGATTACAATACACAGAAGGGGATGTTAACCCAGCTAGTTCCGCGGGTGCAGACCCTGTTCGAGGCGGAGATTGTATATTAATGGCTTGGTAAGCTCGCTTATGATCACGACGACGATGGTCTTTTGATTTATGTCGCTTCTTCCGTTTCTGTGGGGTGTGATCATAGTCCACTCCGTTTTCTGTAATACCTTCCACCCGAAGAATTTCATACTCAACAGGCTCTGACGAACTTACTCCGACGCTGTTACTCTCATCGCTTAAACTTGTCCCCGATTCAATTACCTCATCTAAAATTGGACTTCGCTTCATGCGCAGTGTTAGTTTTAAGCGACGTTCTGGTGTTTTCAGCAAAACGTCTCCATTGGAAGTGATTGGTGCCGAGGCAGACGAAGAGAAATGTTCCAGATTCGGTGCTTTATTCTCTAGCGACGAGGTGCTTTCCGATTCACTAGCGCTTTTCGATGATTTCCGCTTTCGCAACACCACCCCTCCATCCAAGTTGCTACAAGAAGAATTACTCGTTTCACTAATCACATTGTGAAGGGTAACATTCGTCAAGTGGTAATTGCGTGGTAGACGTCCATTGCGCCTTTGTCGCGACACTGTCGATCGATCATCAAAGACTTTCGCATTACAATTGTTTGAGGCAGTACTACTACAATCAGTCTTATTTATCACGTCGTTATCACGACAATGTCCCACTCTGGAAACATTGACATGACAATGTCCCATTTTAGACACACCTTCTTCAAAATCCGGCATATTCACACCCCCTTCTGAACCGCTTGTCGATGTTGAGACACAGTCAAATTTCGCGCTGAGATTTTTCCTATATGCGCCTGGCGACGCTATACTTGCTTTGCTACTAGAGTTACTTATATTACTGCTACTACAGATACTTAATGTACTTAAATTGCTACAACTACTACTTCCGCTTCCTGTAACCGATTTCATACAACTATTATTCACATTGTTTAACGTCGTCACGTTGCTCTTTGAAGGTGGAGTAGTCGGTAAATTCGCTAAGTTGTCGGTAAAACTTGGAGATACGGTGACGACTTCCGGTATTATTATTGTGTGCGATGAACTTGTCCCGTTCATTCCAGGACGGGTTTTAGCTTTCAGCGCCGTACCGTCTCCATGAGGCCCTTTGTTATCATTGTTGGTATGCTTGCGTTTGAGATTGTTGTGACTACTATCCTCATTCTTGACAGTCTTCATAGATTCATGATTATTCGAAATAATTGTAGAAGAAACATCTGCCGAGCGTAATTTCCTTTGATTACGAAGCACACGCCCTGATAATCCATTCCGCACTCCCGATCGTTCTGCCGTAGAAGTCTTATGGCCATTTTTCTCTCTCACGGCAGCCTCCTCTAAAATAACTGCCCCTTCCTGTTTCTCATTGAAAACAACATCACGTGAATAAGCATCGCTGGCCACACGATATTCTTCGTTCAAGGAATGCTGATCCAAGTGATCGTGGTGATGTCGTGAATTCCGCCTAGACTTTGTCAGATCATCCCCTCCATCCGTCACGGTCGTAGTTGTATCAAGTGTTCCATTTTTCCGATCGTTCTCCCGCCGTTGTTGCCGTCGAGTTCGAAGTGAGATTCCATTTCGTCTCTCATTACTATCCGTGCTATCCGCTTTCGAATTCGTCCCGCCTACGGCGTCATGATTATGATGAGAACTATCTATAGATATTGAACTTGAACTCGAACATGTACTACTAACCCTTGCTGATTTTCTCAAGGAATCACGCCCATAACCGCCGTCTTTCAATGAACCCTTACCGCCACTACCAAACTTACTGAATTTCGAATCGCTTCCATATGAACTTGCCATTATCATCTCGGCATCGTACTTCGTTACACCTTTTTGCCTCAACTCCTTCATGGTCAGAGGCGTTACTATTTTCTCCGTACTGATTTTTTGTTGGCTATCTACAATTTCATTGTTAGTCGTCGAATTAGCTCGGCTCTTAATTCGATTAATGCGATTGTCTGTCTCTCGCAACCGATATCCGGCCACATCTTGGTTCTCATCTTCCTGCTTATTCTTAGCAAACGCCCCTGTTCCGCGCCGCTCACAAGTTTCACATTCGCAATAACAATTTCCATCTCCGAAAAAGTCTTCTCCGTAGAAGCATGTTATTTCCTCACCTATTTCTATATCACGTAAAACCTTTACACATGCTGTATCTCGTCCGGTTGCCACAAATTTACAATTAGCTCGGCAGTCGTGGTTAATATAAGCAGCCGGTCCGAGCCATAATTGGGCGCAATTCTTTCGACAACTGTACATCACAGAAAAATCATTTTTTCCGGGATGAAGTAATTGTGCTTCTTCCTCTTCGGTAAGTTCGGCAATGCATCCAACGAGGCATTCAATTTTCTCGTTTTTCGACCAGCGACGTGTTGATGAAATTTTCGCACCTTTCTGACCCTCAAGCGAATAACGATAACATGGCTCAATAACGAATCCACTATCGTTGTCAAAAACGCGGAGATATCGAATTATCTGCGAAAGAGAAAAGGGTCAGCTCATTGCTACCATTTATCAGAACAGCATGTGTTATTGAATAAGATTAGAAGTTTCTACTTTCAAACATTACTGCACGGTTAATTATATATCAAATAATTGAAGTAACTAGGGTTAAAGTGTTAGAGGGTATTTGTTGGCTAAAGAAACAAATTCGAAGACAATTTCCCAATTGGCCAAAATTGAAATAAGACGAATAACTCTGTTTTGGGAACCAACCATCCAGTCAATTCAACAAGAGAAACATATTGGGGGAGAATATTCTATATTGACTCAGAAACTGTACTTCGGAAACCAATAGTTCACGCAAAACAATACTTGTGTTACTAGCCAACATCAGAAATTCTCTTCAAGTTTGTTTCTTTTGTTGAAGTGATGAGAAGGTACAAAATTTAATCACAGTTCCTTTGATTATCCTTGAATTATTTTCGGATGTGAATTTTATCCATCATATCCAAATAGGTTCAATTCAAATAGTCTAAACCCATTACAAAACTACACTGTTCCTTGTCAAATTCTTATCTTCAAAATTGTCGAAACATTCATCCACAGGAAAAAACTTATTTACTTACATGTTCTCTTAATCTCTGCGTTGCCATTTTATTTTTATTATTTACATGACATCGGGGCATCCAATCACCCTTAAAAATTTTCTTCACAGCACATTCATAGTCTTGTGTGATTTTGAAATCTGCAACAATTGCTTTAAGCTCTTCTTTATTTGCTTTTATCGGACGGTATCGTATATTCATTTTGTGCGTTTGAAATCCAAGATAGGGATCCAAAACAAGCGATGTCGCCAAATCATCATTTTCCGATAGTTCTTTCGGGGTCATCCCGGTCGATTGATGTAAGCGTATTGAGCCTGCATGATGGCCACTACCACCGCCCGCCGACGAGGACATCGAAATATACGGATAGTGTGCTCCTCCTGTTGCAGCTGATGTAAAATTATTTCGATGGATGGTGCCAGTTTCGCCTCGACGATGATGACTCGAATCAACAACCATTGCTATGATACCAATTACTGAAAATGGTGGAAAAGACAATGCATTAGTTCAAGAAATGAAGAAGATTAAAAGAGCTAGATATTCTACCTTTTAATATATGAGTATAATTTTTTCATAGGAATCGAGTTCTGAGTGGAGAAATTCAAAAAACATCTTCGTATATCGGTGAAATTTGTTTTATTTTAAAATCTCTCAAACAATTCTTTCTGAAACCTCATTACTCAGTTGATTGACTGATTCGAACATTTAACGTTTCAGAAACCACGACTAATAGAAAAACAAACACGATACACACCCATCTGCCCACATTCAATCAACCTGAGGTGTTAACGACACTGAACAATGGTTTTAATTATAAAACGAGCATAACGACAGACGACTATCTAGAAGACCACAAGACGCCAAAAGGAAATTTCAAATCGCCAAGAGAAAAAAATGAAAAAATGTAGGTGACGACCCAGGTCTGAATGAAGGGGCTTCCACGAACTCATCAATGAAGAACCCGAATATCTGCATTCAAATCGTCAAATTATTCAATCGTCCCTTAACGGACTAGTCGAAGCACACCCCTTCTATCTGCACTCCTGACGCTAGGCTCCAATCGGTCGCCCCTATTGCGCCCAAAGTCTGCCTTCCGGACAAAAAATCGTCTTCGGGCTGAAAAATGCTCTAGGCAAAACGCATCCTGTACCCATACCAATTCCGAAGGTTGTCGAAGACGATAGACAGGTTTTGTATGACGACACTAGCCCATTAAGTTGCGATAGTGAGCGACACGAACAACTTCGAAAGAAACTTCCTGCTCTTAAGACTGCATCGTGGCAAGGCTTTGCTTTTAGTCGCTAGGTGTATGTCGCAAAATCTTACACATAAACTCTGCCGACGACTGGTCTCTAAGTCTCTGGAACAACTTAATGTCCAGAGCAACCTCAACACCCCAACCGGAAGAAAATAAAGAGAAAAAGCGGATTACCCGAGAAATCTGATGTTAAGCAAGTTTGGTAATAATGGGCTGCGGACTCTTTTGCAGGACGGTTAAAAAAAGTGTCGGCTTCCGGCAATCCACGGAACCTTTATCGAAGGCACCACACAATTAGTCACCGGATCAATTGCTGCAAGACATGGAGGGACTGACAAAAGTTCAGTAAATTGACAACTTTAATGTTTCGTTAGGGCAATTTCAACAAGTCAGGAAACTTAATTTGAGCAGATATCGACATGACGAGTATTTTGAGGCCTGGACACCATATAGAGGCAGCTTTTTTCAGATTTTTCGGTTGGGTAGTTTCTGAGGATGGGTCCGTTGAAGAAATCAATAATTTCCACCCATCCCACTCCCCGCCTTTCTAGCAAATCTCAAAACTAAAACCGGCTTCGAAAAGTACTAATCAAGACCTTTCATTTGATACCCAACAGGACTATATTCGGTGAAAAAAATTATTACACCCCCTTTTGCATGTAAAATCTCAACATAGGAGGATATCACTCACTGAATGTCTGGGTGCTCTCAGTTCCCACCTTCTCAACAAACCCGAAGCACGAGCTTCCGGTATTCCGACTTGTTTTCCTTTACATCGAGTGAAGCTGCATAAATTAAAGACCGACAGGGGACTTCCCTTAATTTGAGTTTGGTTGGTACTTCAAACAACTTTCGACGGTGGACCACAAATAAGAACAAACACAATTTCATTAAAGTTTTGCTATATTCAAGTAATTAATAAAAACTGTTGTATGTAAATTAGAAATATGACATATTTTGCAAAGTAGATACAAATTTCATTCTAGATGGGACGCGATAAGCATTCCTCGCCAGAAGAAAGGTAGTGAGTCTAAAATTGAAGTCAAAAAGCTTTGCGATGCTTTGTCTTGCCAATTGTTTAGATTGGTCTTTGTTCGCAATGTTCTTAAGCCGCACAAAAATGACGATCATAACGGAAAAGATAACAAAACAACACTGAAAACTACCGATGGTCGCATCAGTTCATTCGTTAAAAAATCCACTTTTGTATACGAAATTAAACGGAAATATTCAGATGCATACGATCAATTTAGATGCGTTTATATGAGTACGGGGTATACCATTTGCCAGACAAACTGTATTGCAGGTGATTCGCCATGCAATTCCAAGCAAAATATATTAAGGTGTTATTGCAGTGTTGAATGCGTAAAAAAGGATGGGAACACGTTTGCCAAATTGCAAGAAATGAAAGCGACAGTGAAAATGATGATGACAATAGTGACCTACAATAAAATGTACCGGATGGAGTACAATATTCTTTATACATAAAAGAAAATTTGTTTGACAAAAGACTGAACCAAGCAGTTCAGACAAAAATAACAGATTACCTTAAAAATATTGAGATTATATATACATTCACCGTACAAATGTTTGAAATTTCTTAAAGGTTTAGGGTTCTTAATGTAAAGCGCGTAAAATAAGGTGTCATTTTAATCATGTTATAAAAAAGAAACAGTAAAAGCTTGAATTCTTAGGATGAAAATTTCATAGTTACAAAAAAAAAAAGCAAAAGAAAACTAAATGGTGTCCGCAATATCGAGATATTGCTGCGTGTGAACACAAAGAGATAGACAGGCGCTGGGCAGCATCCAGGCTTTGCAAGAGAATTGTAATCAATGCAATATTTTTTTTTCTTTAGTTCTGACATAAATCTACTGCACACACCTAAATTAGGTCATATATTTTGAATTTTGGTAGTTTGCCAAGCTTTTGGCCGCGTTTCTCATTTGATAAGTGCTTCGAAATTTACAAATTGTAATGTATTTGCCTAATTCTAGGTTCCTACAAGACTTAAATATGCAATTAGCGGGTAAAAAATTGGATTAAATCGGTTCATTAGATGAAAACAAGTCGGGAAGTCGCTTCAACTTGTTAACACTGATGAAGGGAACAAGTGGTTCCCGAAATATCGGTATTTGCAAGAATAAATATCCACACCAACGAAAAAGAAACAACAAGTTTTTATTATTTCAATTACTCAAAACCTCTCCAAAATCCTCAGATAGTAATATTATTGAGACATGGATCGCGTCCATTTCGGGCAAAAATACTTTATGGAACGTCTTCTCGAATAATAGAATCAATGTCGTTATTACAATTTTTTAGCTCCGTTCGGATTTCCACTTTATCTACGAAATTGGAGTTTCTTTTACAGCAATTTTATTTTATCCTTTTTCCGTTTTCATTAACGTTTTAATGTTTCTTCCGAACATCCTAGCAGGACCAATCAGCAGAAAATCAACTGCGAAAAGTTAACTTTTTAAGGTTTCCTATGGTGGCCGAAGCCTAGTTAACTTTTCCGTATTTAACTTTCGCAAGTGTCAATTTTTAAGGTTTTATTTGCAAAACAAAACCTTATTAAAATCGGTTCAATGTCTGTCTGTCTGTCTGTCACAGGCAATTTTCTCAGAAACGGCTATACCGATTGACACTAAATTTGGTGAGAAGGTGGGAACTGTGGACCCCCAGACATGCAGTGAGTGATATCCCCATACATGCAAAAGGGGGGTGTAAATTTTTTTTTCACCAAATATAGTCATGTGGGGTATCAAACGAGAGGTCTAATTAGTACTTTTCGAAGCCAGTCTTAGTTTTGAGACTTATTAGAAAGGCGGGGAGTGGGAGGGATGCAAATTGATGATTTCTTTAACGGATCCATTCTCAGAAACTACCCAACCGAAAAATTTGAAAAAAAAAATCATGAAGCTGCCTCTATATGGTGCCCAGACCTCAAAATACTCTCCATACCGATATCTGCTCAAATTAAATTAATAATAGTATATTACCATATTTTTGGGAAAATTGAGTAAAACCCCCCTTAAGTTTACCTCAGAGTTATAAAAGTTGGTAGTAGTATAAAATAGAATATGAAGCACATTATCCCCAAGTTACAGTAGCTCAAAGTTGTCTTTACCGTGTAAATTTACAACCCGAAGTACTAAATCTGACATGCTAAAGGCATATTCTTAACTGGCTACGTACAAATAGAATAGTTCTACAATCAAATATACTCACACAAGAAGCAAACAAAACCTTTCATACCTGAAGCGCCCAGCTTCCGGTTTCCCGACTTGTTATGAGTCTCTACCGTATATGAAGAAATGTTTTCCATTATTAGTCATATACGAGTGGAAAACAGCTGCAACATTAAATAAATTAAATATGTGCAAAGTAGATTCTGAGACATTTAAAAGAGCGCATTATTTACAAAAGCTTTAAATTTCGTATTTCATTACATCATAAATTAAAGTTTCATTTGCTGCTTTACACAAAACCTCAAAAAGGTCTCATTTTTCAAAACACCAAAACATCACAGCACCTTAAATAAATCCTACACCAAAATTCACAATTTCTAATAATTACGTTATGCGTTCATTCATAAACGGTAACCATTTCACCAAATATGGGCAATCATACGGAAAGTACTCCACATGCATGACCCACCTTACAACATCTCAACATTCAAGCCCATTTCTCCGCTCCAGTCGCCATGGCCCAACAAGCCCACAAAAATAACCTAAATTCTACTCCACGCCGTGAACTTGAAACCGGAGCCATCAACCATTAACAAAAAAAAATGCAATGAGCGTGGTCAGGGATATTTCCCTTCTTTCCGGTTTCTTTTCTCCTTTCTTGCAAAGCAACCGAAAATTCCCCCGATCTAGTGAAGCTCCCAACCACTAGTCAGCACAACGTACTGCGGTTCGAAGAGCTGCACAGCTGGAAGAACAATAATTCGCATCGCCGTAGGTGTGGCTGTATTGCACAAGAGATCTGTCAGTGGAAATGTCAAGTCCCAAACAAGTGTGTCCAGCGTACTTGAGCGAGCGCAATGAGGATTCGCAGGGTATCTGTTAGCTCCGTGCAGATGGATGTCGTTGGTGGTGTAATTGTTCAGTGTGAAGTCTTTAACCTCTCAAAATTTCAAATGGTTCCCCTAAAATCCACTCAAATCATGCGTCTCAAGCTCGGATCGTAATGCGCATGGCTCAGCACTACATCCCACGTGGAAATCTCATCATAAATCCGCTCCCGGCAACAGGAAAATTGAGTAAAGAACTATATTCAGCAAGATGAGAGCCGAACAAAGTATTCCACTCAGTGGAGGCTTATTTTCTCCCGGTGAAGTGTGAAATTTTGTTTACACGGAGATCAGGTTTGACGTTTTGATAGGTGACTATTACGCGCAACCAGAGTTGCCATAGTGTAATAAGAGAGAATATAACTACTCCAGACTTGCATGTTTTCACATAGGGAAATGGACCGGAAAATTTAATTTCTTGAATGTGTCAATTGAGAAGGAAATGACGATAGGAAATAATTTAGGAGCAGTTTAAATCCACCTCAACAAGCTTCATTCCAGAACTAGTGTTTGTACAAACGCAACTCCTATACCCAATTTGTCGAGGAATATATGAGAAATTTATTTTCGATCTGTAAACTTCCCGCATATTTGCGTTGTTGGCTGTTACTCCTTCCGATTGCGAATCGCTTTGAATATCAGCACATTCAGCACTTTTGACTATAAGATTCGACAAGAGAAAAAAATTCTCATCTAGCGAGGTCGGCAACACCTGCTCCGACAGCAGAGAGCCAAGCAATCCGCATGAGGAGCGAGAAAATAAATTTCCCCTGGTAGTCAGCAGCTGACCAACAATCAGCTGAAGTCGTCCCGGAGAGCGCTCCGCATTTCTTCCTTCAGTTTTCGTAAAAAGGACACTCCCATTTGCAGGGAGTACGTCCATCCTGCAGAAGGGAGCCTAAGCAGTCTTGCGATTCGCGCTAAAGCACCTCGATCACAATTCAAAGGCGAAAACTGGCCGTCCGTCACTATCTCATCATCAAACTGTAGCACAACAGCAGAAATTTCACGATCCAGTGATCTCTGGACGCATCAATAGATGCAAAGTCACTTCGAACACATCAAACAATGAACAAAGCCCCGCTAACAATGGCCAGGTTGCGACGATGTCAATAAAACTCCAACTGGCGTCATAGACTGAATTTTATCCCAATCACCGAGCAAATCTGCTCTTTTTCATGAATACGCGGCAACACATCGGCGGACGCCAAGGGCGAAGCGAGAACGAATTCGAATTGTAAAAATTTGCTAATTTCGAGTGCCACATATTCGAGTTTTGGAAGAAAGACAACACAGTGGCCGCGGCCGCCGGAGACACCGTTCATTATGATTGCAAAACGCCCAGTGCTCAGTTCGACCGCGGGCAAATGTATCGAATTGAATGGATTTCCGATGGCAGTCTATTCACAAGGCTTGAGATAAAATTTTAAGGTTGCACACCAGCCGACGGCACCGTCGTTCCAACGCTCGAGACACTCAGCAGCGTCGGCATTTAAACTTTTAGCGCACACACTACGGAAATGGAAATTAAGTTTTTTCCTCGTTTTTCGCTAAACGGAGAACTGCGCAAGGGACGGGTACAGACGGCGAAGACGCGGCCCGTCTCGGGGCCCGGACACCATTTTTCTCATTCGTTTTTCACTAAAATCGATAGAAAAAATCAACACACTGTTGGCCCAGCCACACTATGCATGGAACAAGCGAGATAATCGTTCCCACGACCGCTCGGAGACATTTTGCTTTTTTCTAGTCGGCTCTGCGCCGCTTCACGCAATTACCTTTAAAATGAACATTTGCACATATTCTTGTACATTATTCACGCGTCTCTCGATTCCACTTTACACTTGAGAAAACACCAACTTTTCCTGCTGCTCGATATTTGCCCGAATCCCGTGTGGCTCCTCCGATCGAAATTCAATTATCGCTGCTGCGACGAGACAGGGACGAGTAAATCGACAATGAAAACCTTTTTGGTGCGAATGCTCCTCCGCGTCTTGGCGTGTAGCTCGTATCGGGAAAAAATCCGAATCTACATTTATTTTTTCTTTCATCAATAAACGTCGTCGAAAAACACTCTCCGCATTTTTCGATGTTTCGCGAGAAAAAAACGTCTCGTTGCGATGAAAATGTCGAACTTTGCGACTAGCCAGCTCCGAGCTCAGCTAGTCAAACCGCGCGACGAGGACAGCTATACTCCACCGCACGAGATTCTACAATGAATTTTACCAGAGAGAAAATCGACTGTCCCGCTCTCGCGCGACTTTCCTTCGTGTCAAAATGGATAGATGCGCCGAACGAGTGCTACTGCCCGACTCCAGTTGCTAATTTTCCGCGGTTTTGCTAATTGCTTCCAGCGCGGCCGAGGTATAAAAATGTCAGAAGAATTCCTATTCATGCACGTAACGCCCCTGCACTCTGCAACTCAACCGAAAACATGGCGTCCGCCTATCCACGACACGAGCCTGACCACCGTTGACCAAACTTCTCTTTTTGACAGACTCGAGAAACACTGCCGCTCGTCCCCGCCCCGCCTGCGACTGTATAATCCAATGCCCTGCAACACTGCTCCTTTTGCATCACACCATCCCAATTCGATTTCCAATTTCCCGCAAATTCTTTATGGAGGACCACTCGCTACCTAGCCCAACTTAATCCCCACGATAATCCACAGCTATTTACCAGCGTCCTCGGGAAATTGCACACATCACACACGAACAAAATCGACGCGTTCAGAATTCCACAAATCGACGGCAAGACGGCGACAACGAGTCCATAATTGCTTCGAGTGTTTGACGACGAGTGAGCGAAAAGACATTAGTCGTACGCAGACGATGTGGAGAGTTGACATGACCGCGTCAAGATCTCGGGATTATAGCGTGTTCCTCGTAGACAGGAGTGAGACAACTATATGTCCAAGTTCCCACGATGGTTGCAAAAATTCAACAACCCAACTGAAGCAGACAGCAGCTTTCTCAGCAAGGTATTTGCTTGCTCTCTTTCTGTCAGGTGAGCGGGAAACAAGATGGCGACGGATACCAAGCGCCGCAGTAGCACGGTATCGGAAAGGTTCGCTTGTATCTATAGTCCCTTTCAACGGATGGGCTCATATTAGGAAACACACTTAATATGACGATTTTAGAATAAAAATAAATCGGAAACCGGAGGGTAAGCACTTGGCGCGTGAAATTTTGGTAGTTCTTTTTATGTAAAAAAGATAACAATATGTTTTCCTTATTGCATCGATTTGAAGGTTTTTTTATAGATGGAGATGGAAATCTTAAAAGGGTGCTTCTGCAAGTTACAGCTATAACTGGATATATACCTCTATTTTGTTTTTTTTAAGGCTATAATATAATATGATCAGATATTTTATCTTTATATTTAATAATAATAATGAAAAGCGGAGAAATTTTACGCTAGCGCACCGTTTCAGGGGTTAGGTGAGAAAAGTGCAAGAACTTTGTAGTCTTGCAAATTACTCAATGAGAAAGCTGTCACCACACCTGGCGAAAATCGTCTGATTTAGTGACTAGGTCGGGCTTCCATGATGGACAGCAAGGCGTCGAAACCGCTAATTGTGGAGCGGTTTCACGTTTAGGCGTCACGATTAGCAAAAACATGGTTCCGCCTCATCGAACTGGGCCCCAACACGACTAGCAAGTGTACGTTCTGCGAAGCGATCAAGAAATTATTGGGGGAAAAGGCTCTTGTTTCCAGCCTAGAGCCCATGTGCTCTCCAGAAATGCGGGATCTTGACTGCCTCACAGAAAAGGTCGAAGTGGAGGAGGCGATAAAGCGTTCGACTTCGTGTTCTTGCCGAAGGCGGAGGGAACGGATTTATCTGGATTTAGGGATAACGTTTTTCCCCGTTTCCCTGACGAATCCTGGTAGGCGGTGAATATAATGCCAAGGCCCTTGAACGGGGCATGCCTCAGTCAGTCCAGAGGGAAACGGATTCTAGAAATGGCGGCGAGAACCGGCCTCGCCAACGTTTCAGCCAGGCTGTGAAGGAAGCATTCCTGACATCAATTTTACGTCGGAATCCCTAGCGTCATTGGTAGACGGGTGGCGAGTCCTAGAAGACTTCCCGGCAAGTGATCACCAGTACATCGCGTTCGAAGTGGTTAACGCTACTTGCCGGCGAGCACCAACGTGACGCCCCTCTTCCTGTGGAATGTCGCGAGGTTGTACATCGGGAAGTTCGTCAAAGCTCTTGGAGCAGGCAGAGCCGCGCTCAAGGGGTTGTAGCGTTGCAGCTGACACTGTCGTAAATTCAGTGATGAACCTGGTAACGACGGCGTGTGAGGCTTCCATACACCGGAGGGGCCCCAGCGGCGACAAGCCTTCTATGTACTGGTGGACGGCAGAAGTTACCTACCTACGGAGGGAGTGTCATAAGTTCCGCCGTTTGGCACAATGTTTGCACGCCAACGAGAAGGCATGCGCCATTAAGGCACAGTATAGATCAGCAAAAAGAAGAATCCGCAGTGCTATAAATAAAAGTAAAGGTTGTGGCTGACAGAACCTTGTCAACGAGGTGAATGAGGACCTCTGGGGATTTAGCTATAAGTTTGTCACCTGAAAAATCGGAGCACTGCGAAGGCTCTGCATACTAAGTATTGACCAGATGGACGGTTTACGGGCATTGTTCCCCAGACATCCGGTATCGGTTGATGTCTCACAATAAGAGAGCTCGAAGAAGCAGTTCTCACTATGAAAAACAAGAAGGCGCCAGATCCTGATGGAATCCCGGCGGAAGTTTACAAACTGGTGTTCCGCCAACGGCCAGACTAGTTGCTTGAGGCGTCCAACGCTTGCTTGAAGGAGAGCATTTTTCCTTGTCGCTGGGAAGTGGCCAGACTCGCGCTGATCAACAAGGGTAAAGGAGAACCGGAGCTCTCGTCTGCATACCGACTGCTGTATGTGCTTGACACGACCAAGGAAGTGCTCGAGAAGCTCATCAGTAGTAGGAGTGCCGGGAACTTATCCCCAGGGCAGTTCAGGTTCAGAACAGGGAGATCCACAGTGGGTGCTCTTATGGAGATCGTAGATGCGTTCATCGAGCCGAGACACACAGCCGCCGATCTCAACGGAAAGTGCTCCTCATAACGCTTGATGTCAGAAATGCCTTCAACTCCGTAAGGGGGACAGATAGAAGATTAGAAAACTCATTCGACGTGTCGAGCTATCTCTTACGGATATTGAGGGATTATCCGCTCCCTGCTCTATGAGACGCTAGAGGGCCACAGGAGGATGGAAGTCATGTCGGGAGTAGCACAGGGACCCATCCTAGGGCCGGACCTCTGGAATGCTTCCTACGATAGTCTGCTGAGACTCGATATTCCCGAAGAGTCGCGTCTGATCGGTTATGCAGACGCCGCTGCGGCATTTGTTGCCAGCCGCACGGTTAAACCAGCGCAAAGCAGACTTGGCATCCTCCCCCTTCCCTCCCGTTGGTGAGAGGGATTCCCTGACTTGAAGGAACCGGGAGAGCGGGAGGGCTAGCCCGAAGTAACGTGTCAAACGGTTCCAGGCTAGTTCTCTGATGACAGGGAGGTATTTAGTTGGTAGTCCGACAGCGTACTATTGTTGCGGGAATCTAACACTCTGTGCGTAAATGCATTCACCTACCCTACTCCAAAATAAAAAAGGTTCCGCCTCGTGCAGCTGGTTCGCCACAATATGTGCCGACCACTTCAGGTTCGCGTAAGCAGCGGATGAGGTGGACCGAGGAAATGAGCCTCTTCAACATCCGCTCCTACTAGAAAATGACAGGAGCAGGTGCAACGCCTCCACCTCCTCTGATACGATACAACAACAACAAGATGCAAATCATCATCATCATCAAGGGTGCAACAACCGGTATCGGGTCTAGGCCTGCCTTAATAAGGAACTCCAGACATCCCGGTTTTGTGCCGAGGTCCACCAATTCAATATCCCTAAAAGCTGTCTGGCGTCCTGACCTACGTTATAGCTTCATCTCAGGCAGGGTTTGCCTCGTCTTCTTTTCCTACCATGGATATTGCCCTTATCGACTTTCCGGGCTGGATCATCCTCATCCATATGGATTAAGTACCGTAGCCCATTGAGCCGGATTTTATCTACAACCTGACGGTCATGGTATCGCTCATAGATTTTGTCGCTATGTAGGCTACGGAATCGTCCACCCTCATGTAGGGGGCCAAAAATTCTTCGCAGGATTCTTCCCTCGAACGCGGCCAAGAGTTCGCAATTCTTCTTGTTAAGAACCCTAGTCTCCGAGGAATACATGAGGACTGGCAAGATCTTGTACAGTAAGAGTTTTGACCCTATGGTGAGACGTTTCGAGCGGAAATAGGCTGAAATAGGCTCTATTGGCTGACAACAACCGTGGGCGGATTTCATCACCGTAGTTATTATCGGTTGTGATTTTTGACCCTAGATAGGAGAAATTATCAACGGTCTCAAAGTTGTAGTCTCCTATCTTTATTCTTCCCGTTTGACCAGTGCGGTCTCCTGTCTTTATTCTTCCCATTTCACCAGTGCGGTTTGATGTTGTTGGTTGGTTGGTTTTTGGTGCTGATGTTGCCACCATGTACTTTGTCTTGCCTTCATTAATGTGCAGCCTAAGACCTCGCGCCGCCTGCTCGATCTGGACGAAAGCAGTTTGTACCTCTCGGGTCATTCTTCCCATGATGTTGATATCGTCAGCATAGGCTAGTAGTTGGGTGGACTTAAAGAGGATCGTACCCCTTGCATTTACCTCAGCATCATGGATCACTTTCTCCAGGGCCTATTCCTTATTATTCTATCTACCTCTGAATTTCTCTCAATGCTCTTGTCGATATTCCTCAGAGTTATGTCTAGTACTTCTTTCGTGGTACTGGGCGCGAATGTTGGCGTGTTCCTTACGTTATGTATTTTTAGCTTATTGCTAAGGATGAATCCAAAAAGATACTTACCTCTTTGATGAATCCGATGAATCTCTTGCACATCTCCTTGACAATGAGGTGATCAATTAATTCCTGCTCCCCACCAGTAAGTATTTGCTCCGGAGATACTTTCGGCCGTATGACCAGTCGAATATTCTTTACCGCATCGGTAGCTTAGATCGGCACTTATAGAGGATCAGCAGTTTGATATTCAATGATTCTGGGACAGTCTGTCTGCTTCTCAATCCAGTGACTATTCGTTGTAGAAAGTAGCTAAAAAGGTTAATGGGCCAAAGTTCAGAGAGTCACCGCTAAGAACCACTGCAGGAAATTGGGCTAAAAGTAATGAGGACAAAGTCAAAACGTCCGCAGCCCACTTGGAAGGAATATTTCAACCAATCTTATATCTATATATCTTCAATGTAATCTTTAGAATCGGATATTTCCCAAATTGTTGGAAGAATGGAATCATGACAATGATTCCAAAACCTGAAAAGCAAGAAACTATTGCCAATCCCAGCAGACAGTATCGTTATACCTGATTATCTATTCCATTTTAGAATACAGCACAATACAATAGAACAAGTCCACCGGATCGTATCAGAAATAAACAATTCTCTCGAAGCCGGAAGATACAATATTATATATTCGACAAGGTTTGGCGCATAGGTCTTGTAATAAAACCAGACGTTTACTCCCTGGTTGTTTCCATAATCTGTTAATATTGTATTTATCGAAACGGAGATTCCAGGGGAAACACAGGGATATTCCCAGTGAACAATAACAGAGCAAAAGTTCCTCAGGGGAGTGTACTCGGTCCTATATTGTACCTTATCTACACGGCCGGTTTTTCTGTTAGCGGGTTAACCAACCCAAATACCTTTGCAGACGACACCGAATGACTGGAATGACATCTAAGGAAGTAGAAAACTGGCTTCAGATGTGAAGGATGAAAGTTTACGAATCGGAGTGTATACAAGTAACTTTCACTTTGTTACCGTTGTTACCTCAATCGAATCACATTAAATACCTGGGCATATTTCTTGATAAAAGATGCAGCTGAAAACAGCACAGAGGCGAAAAATCAACGACTTAAGCTCAAAAGTTTTTGTGGATGCTTCACAAAAAATCACCTTGTTTTCTGAACTGTAAGCTGTTGGTTGATCTACAAATCGGTGTTTAAGTCTGTGTCGATTTATATGGAATTCAACTATTGAGCTCTGCCAAACCATCTAACATCAATCTGTTTCAGCAGTCTGAGTCTATAATTTTGAAATGTATATCCGATGCACACTGCTATTTCCGTAACGTAGATGTCCACAAAGACTTAGAGACCAGGGCAATAGCGGAAGAAATTGAGTGTTCCTCTAATAAATAGTTAGCCAGACTGAAGACTCACCCCAACACAATGGTTAAGAAAATGTGTCTCATCGGAAATGCAAGAAGCTGAAAAGAATGGACCCCCTGGATCTCGAAAAGGTGTCTACAGTTGCATCATTTTAAATATTTTTTTTTATGTAATAAAAAAATTAATATTGATCACCACTCCCTAAAAATTTCTTCTTTAACCTAATTTGAATTAAAGAGAAAAGGTAAAAATGAAAATGATATAGTTTAATGATTGAACAGAAAATTCTCGGCAATGGCACGGGATTATCTTAATAATATATTAGTTTTAAGAATCGAAATGTGTTCCAATATATGGTTGGAATCAAATAATAAATATTTATTCCAAAAAAAAATTTGAAAAAGGGTCGCGTGCACATCATTTATGGTGATTTTACCTACGAATCTTGTTCATTACAATGTTGTAGGCAGAGTTGATATTTGCCTCCCTACATAATATGCAACCAATGACCTCAGACACCCCCAGGATGTAAAGACCTATGGACACCAAATGTCTATCTCGGTTGCGTTGTTTCTCCTGGTGGCGACACCGAGCATAATGTCACCCGACGCATTAATAGTGTTAGATTCGCCTTCACTGTTTTGTCCAAAGTCTGGAATTTCAAATACCTCAACAACAACAACATCAAATTGAGGTTGTTCCGCGCCCACGTCTTCCGTGCTGTTATATGGAAAGTGACCGCAACTGTTCCTCAAAGGCTCCAAACTTTCGCTAACACCCGTCTGCTATGTCTGATCTGTGTAAAGGAGTACAGACATTCCGGGAAAAACTGAAGCACATTTCATGGAACTGACTACGATGGAGCGTTGGTCAGGTGGATAAACTACGCCTCGTTAGACGTTATGCGTTATGCGAAGAAACCGATATTATAAAGGGCGCATTCGATATAAAATTCCATCTACTTTGCCTGCCTAGTTCTCTTTCGATGTCTTTATTTTCAGATATAACAAGTTATTTCTTAAAATATATTCATAATTCTATTTCGTTGGGTGATGCATCCCTTAAAAATATATCTTATTTATGAAGGAAACTCATTTCCCTATCAGTACGCTACTTGGCACTCTTCCTGCTTGAACAAACTCATAGTGCATCGACTCTTCCCAAACATTTGGCAGCGATATGAGCCATACGATAATCCCATCACATAAGCCATCCACACCACCAATATAACGAACATTACCAGCGCCGTGATGAACGAGCTTCTCTGCAATTTACGACTGCAAACTAATTACATCGAATAATATGAACTTTATGCAGACGAGTCAAAACCACGAATACCTTTTATATTTCAGAATCCTGCTTTGATGCTCGCAGTCACATCGCATACAGTCAATTTGATCAATCATTTTTCGATAAAAATTTTCCTTTACATCAGTCACTTTACAAACAAATTCATTCAATTTTCTGCCCATGAAAATGTAATTGTGTTACATATTTATCCATAAAGAAGAGAGGCTCGATAAAAAAATTACTGTTATTCTACACTTGATGGAAAGGACGGTTACTAACGTATAAAATGCTCCCGTCCTTATAAATTTCAAATGCTTCATATTTGACACGTTGAAACTCAAACATACATCAATTTTCCAGTGCACGCTAGCTTTGAGTTCTGAGTCGAATTTCCGAAAGAATCTGAAATGAATTATTTTTCTCTAAATCCGTTTCTGAACTCTCTCTCTCAATTATTGTCTTAGCAACGACTCGTGGAAAATTAGGAAAAAAATCTCTCGTACAATCCCTACTTTCGCCCTCTTTATATATTAAACCATTCTCTTCTCCCTCGTTAATGTCTTCCTGTACAATCTTCCTGTCCTAATCCATTTATGCCCGCATAAACATCACTTGATATATATAATATGTACATACAAGTATGTGTCTAAATCTGATAATTTTTCATGTCTTAATTATTGAGATATTTGAGTCTTAATGGCGATAGTTTCGTAATTTTCTTCTTCTGCCTTTGCCCTACTTGATTTTAGATCAGCTCGTGTCAACCGAGTTCATCACTTTTTCTAATCATAAGCTGGATTTGGATGCAGCCAGCGAGTTACCATCTGCCCAGATGACGTAAGCATACTACGAGCGCAACGCCATACCAACCACGGATGTTCGACTAATAGCTTCGTCTCCTTAACTGCCGAGGGACATTTATGGTTTCTTACCAAGGAAACCGTAAAGCCGTCATCGCTTGACTTTTTTGAAAAGTTTGGGTGCAAGCCCTAAGCGAGGGGTCCGTGGACCAGGAAAGAGGGAGTAAGTTGCTCCCCATTTGGTCCGGTCCAGCATTAAGTTGATGCAGACTTAGGACCCCATCATTCTCAAAACGAATAAGATCAGTTTATTTTGGATTTAAAGAATGCCAGTTGTAGAGCCACTTTTCTAAAGATGGGTAGGTGATGTATGTAATATCACATTTCCATCACCGAACGCGATCCAAACATTACAACATTACCTCAATACCTAACATCATCGTATTACTTAACATCACACCTAACCTCACCGCATTACCAAATGATGGTATTATTACTTCTCTGACAGTTAATATTTTGTAATGTGATATCATATCACCTGTCAGTTTTTTGGGTGACTTTGAGTGGCTTGGGACTAGCTTTGGATTAGAAAATGATTTGGGGTGCATGTGAATGTAGAGGGGGGAGGGATACAGATTGTTGCTTTTAAATAATTGATGTGTAATCTTAATTTCTTGGTAATGAATGTCGACTGCTGATTGAGGTGTGTATAGCATTTGTCTACGTAATATTTCCTAGTAAAGATGACCGAGACGACCTTCGAGTGCGAATGCCGACTATCGGTTGCGAATGTGTTCTTTGGGTTGGCTTTGAATCTTCTGTTTTTTTTTCCTTTTTTGCATGAAAGGTTCATTCATTCTTCATTGATTCGTATTTGACACTGCCGTGCCATTATGCTATAAATGTAATAAATGTTGTTAATATATGCTGTTTCTGATAAAACATCATATGTACGGTTGCGGCAATTAAAGGTGATGTTTACGATATGACTTTGTAATGTCAATTTTTTTTAAAAAAAGTGATATGGTGTGATGTTTCGCGCACCTCTATTTTTTGAGCCGATACGGGATTTGATACCATGGCCTAGAGTAAAGCATATACATATATACAAACGATACTGAATATTCTGGGCATTTAAACGGATAAAATGCTCCGTCCGATGACCATCCCTGCCGTATTACAAAACCGTAAGCCATCTTCGCCGCCTGTCATTATTGCAAATTTTAATTGACATCACATATATTGTTTCAAATTTATCGGTCAGAAGAAGTCACAGGTAGATTGACAGGTGAAGCAAAGAAAGACTCCTCTGGCAACTATTTAGCATAAAAGCCTGTAACGTGGGTACCGATGACTATATCGTGCAGATGATCTTAATATTCATGTCGACGAGAAGATAGACGGCAGCCGGTACCGTTTCGTCAATTTTGCCGACATTTACAACTTTGTACTTGAACGGTTGTCTCATCTTCCCACACGTGTAGTGAGAATAGCAAAATCCAAATCGACTATATTTTCATAAGATGCTGCCATTTTTTTACCCTCACTGACAGCAAATTCGTGCCCTAAGAACCACTGCACTTCAAGATCGGCCGCTAATTGCTGTTTCTCGGAATCGCCGGCATTTAGTAGGCCTTCCGTAGTGGCCTGCCCCAAAAAGTGATTTGAGTATATGGAAAAAATTCTATCAAACAATAGTCAACTGCTTTACATGAAATTGCTTTACGCATAAGCGAAATTTATATTAAGTAGCGCTTTACTACTGACATTTTGAACGATCGATGTATCAATGAAAGTCTCAAACTCAAAATCGTTCGCCTGTTGCCCTCTGCAATTCTCTGATGTGGTAGATTACCGCAAAAGACAAAATGCTATGATGACGTCCGTAATGAAGACATCATCCTAAAAAAATTGCGGAGTTTGGTCATGGTCATGTAATTCGCTCAGTCGAAAACTTACTACCTACTACCTGAACTGCTTTTTTTCTTTGCATACTTAAAGGCGCTCAGCAGTTCAACACCAAAATTACGAAAGAATGAATTATTTCCTAGCAACTAGGAGGGACAAGGAATCAGGCCAGGTATTCCTTGCACATCGCGACGATAATTGCTTTACCAATAAGCTTGTTAATCATACGAAAATAGCCCGTTTTCAAAGCGTCATAGACTTTCGACGAGGGATCGCCGTCACAATTCTTCAATGGTGACAGAAAGGAGGGATCTTCTCCTTTCTCCCGCATACCTTCTTTATCTTCTCCCATTCCGAGATCAATGCTGGCAAAATCAACTTTACTACGATGATATCAAAATACTTCCCCAGGGTTGGAGTTCGAGGTTAAACCCTACCATTTTGACATGAAAATAACACCAGAGTAAAACTTTAAGGTCCATGCTGCCGCAATATTTTAACGAGGTTAGACACAAGGAACCTTCCCCTTTCTACGGCATACCCTCTCTATCTTCTCTCTTTAGCAGGGAGGTTTAACAATTCGGACTCCAATATTTATTTGCAACAAAAAAGACTTTAATTTCACATTACTTACATCTGGCCACTACTATTCTTAATGCAAATCATCGGTTCGTTCTTCCGAAGTATGTTATCCCCAAAGATTTTCGGTTTTATAACATTATCTGCATACATTTTTAATTTGTATATAGATTTTTTCGCATAATTCAACCATGTTTCCCGTCTTCATAGGGCCCTCTGTGAATAGTGGATAAAGATGGTGCTTTTTTCCCTTCTAATACAAGTTTATTAAATTTTTGGAGCCGAAAGCAGTGGATCAGTTGCTGAGGTACTTTTCCCCCTCGTATCAATCTTTTTTGTTGCAACTTCCGTTCGTCCTTTAGAATATCTTCGTTTGAAGGGTTCATCCTCCTTGCATATTTTGATAATCGTATATGCAGTCGCCGTGGTCTTATTGAAAATGTTGGCAATACTTTTAGAGGTTTCGCCTTTATTAATGATAATCTTTTTGCCTCCCTGTACTTAGGCACCCTCCTAATTAACCCAAAAGATGTTTTTAAATAAAATTAATATTTATTTAGTCTAAAAACACTTCTTTTATTTTTACATACTTTTTTTAGTTTTTATTTGTATTGATTAATGGTTTTTAATAAGTAAAACTACTTTATTTCAATTTTATAAGCATAAAACCAGTTAAACATGGTTTGTTTACCTATTTTTTACACACCCAGAAGAGAGAACTTTTCTGAAGGATCACAGGGGATGAGGCCCAAATGCAGAATTTTCATTTTTTTTTCTAAATACCACAAAGTGCTTATCAAATATGGACCTTTTATCTAATAAACTCTTTGAATAAAATATTTCATTGGATATATAAAAATGATCGTAAAAATGTACTCGTTTTAAACCTTTCAAACCACTCCAGCTTCTTCAGAATATGATACCGTCCAAAAACGTGTCATATTCTTTGTAATTATGTAAAGAATATTCCTTCCATTTTTTATAATGGTGGGTTCATCGCTTTTCTAGTAAAAAAAATGTTTTAAAAGACTCCTTTCGGATATGAAGACATCTATCTCTCCTAATTACAAACAAAATACAGTTATAGCAAATACAAAACACTCATACAAGCGACTAACGGCATATATTTATAGGTACGTTATTCACAACGCGCCCCAAGATTACGTAAAGCCATAAAGCGACTCACAAATTCCAAGGGCTTACTTTTCTACAGGGCATTCAGTGATGACTAAATTAACGAGGTATCCAAAATAATCGATTCTGAAAACCTCATCATATGGTTTCCCCCGTAACACAACGCATATTCTCCCATTCTTGAAATAAAATTTTGTTTACCAGCCCTGACAAAAATATACAAACTACCGCTTCAAATCCAGTTGCAAGAAAGCTTTTCAAAAATATTCTTTAGCGGAATTGAATGCACCTATTTTAGGGCCACTTCCTTTATGGCAGCATTAAACATCGCAAGAATTAAACGTACCAATATGTATTCCTGACATCTGAGAGCCTAGTTTTTTCTGAAGGGAACCATTATTCGTAAAGTCGTCGTTCCAAGTGTTGTGAAAAAATCGTGAGGATCAAGGTAGGTCCTAGCTGTCCTAACGGTCCAACTGTACCACATTAATAATTTTTTTACATTTTCAGATGCAGACTATAAAACTACAATCGTCAGACGGTGAAATCTTCAACACCGACGTACAAATTGCCAAGTGCTCGGGCACCATTAAAACAATGCTTGAAGACTGCGGCATGGACGAAGGCGAAGATGCAGTTGTCCCTCTGCCTAATGTAAATTCGACAATTCTACGGAAGGTTTTGCACTGGGCTAACTATCACAAGGATGATCCCCAGCCCACAGAAGACGATGAAAACAAAGAAAAACGGACCGACGACATTTCATCATGGGATGCCGACTTCCTAAAGGTAGATCAAGGTACGCTTTTCGAGCTGATTCTAGCCGCCAACTACTTAGACATCAAAGGACTTCTGGATGTAACCTGCAAGACAGTAGCGAACATGATTAAAGGCAAAACACCCGAGGAGATCCGCAAAACATTCAATATAAAAAATGACTTCACTGCGGCCGAGGAAGAGCAAGTACGTAAGGAGAACGAGTGGTGCGAGGAGAAGTAAATTGGGAACTCCCCTTCATATAATATCTCGAAAACATACTAACTCGACATTTTCGACGTCGAAGTTATCTGTAAAAAGATGTTAGACTATAAACATTTCAGCTCCATTTTGTTTTTCGATCGTGCTGTGTTACTCATAGGCATTCGGCGTTGCACCATAAATTGCAAGTTTCTCCGTCTCTGATTCATTGTCGCTCAGTGCTCTGAGAATTATTTGTTTGGATTCAATATACCCCGGCGGTGGGCAAATATTTTTTCTGTTGGAGATGCAATTCTTGTTTTTCAAATAAATTTCATATTAATATTTTAAACCCAACACTTGATTTTCATTTGAAACCTAATTAGCTGCTCTTGATTGATACAGATATACAGTGAATGGAATTGAAATACGGACGCCCGTCGTCAGAACTACTTAGGTGTCCAAAAAGGGTATGAACGGAGTTTAATGAAATCTATTTTTTTCCAACAACGTGACGCCATACAGCATTCTGGATACAATGTGAACCAAATTGTAATCTGGACTGAACTAAAAATCGTAATCTTCGATCTTTGGCTTGAAATACGTACAGTCTTCTCTCTTCATGGGATGAATTCCACCAGACGCTGGATTATTCGTGAAGACTTGCTTGAAATGGAACGTTCGCGTCTATTCTAAATTATCCACTTCGTCCGCTTCATAACAATCCCATACCCTAAACATTCCCCCGTAGTGTTTTACCATGCTTTGCCAGTTTTTCTGCTCGAGCTTTGTGTTTGGTTGACTTCATCATCAACGGCGCAACAACCAATACCCGTCTAGGCCTGCCTTAATAAGGAACTCCAGACATCCTGTTTTGCACCGAGGTCCACCAATTCGATATCCCTAAAAGCTGTCTGGCGCTCTGGCATACGCCATCGCTCCATCTTAGGCAGGGTCTGCCTCGTCTTCTTTTCCTACCATAGATATTCCCCTTATAGACCTTCCGGGTGGGATCATCCTCATCCATACGGATTAAGTGACCCGCCCACCGTAACCTATTGACCCGAATTTTATCCACAACCTGACGGTCATGGTATCGCTCATAGATTTCGTCGTCCATCCTCATGACCGTGCGCGGATTTCATCATCGCAGGTGTTATCGGTCGTGATTTTCGATCCTACATAGGAGAACTGATCAACGGTCCCAAAGTTGTATTCTCCTATCCTTATTCTTCCTGCTTGACCAGTGCGGTTTGATGTTGTTGGTTGGTTCGATTTCGGTGTTGACGTTGCCACCATATACTTTCTCGCGTCGTTTGCTCGATCTGGATGAAGACAGTTTGTA
Organism: Hermetia illucens; assembly: GCF_905115235.1. Classification (NCBI taxonomy): domain Eukaryota; kingdom Metazoa; phylum Arthropoda; class Insecta; order Diptera; family Stratiomyidae; genus Hermetia; species Hermetia illucens. The sequence goes on along the minus strand of NC_051853.1, from coordinate 58,614,100 downwards.
CGTCTCGGGTGGTTCTTCCCATAATGTCGATATCGTCAGCATAGGCCAGTAGTTGGGTGGACTTAAAAAGGATCGTACCTCTCACATTTACATCAGCATCACGGATCACTTTCTCGAGGGCCAGGTTAAAGAGGACGCATGATAGGGCATCCCCTTGTCGTAAACCGTTGTTGATGTCAAATGGTCTTGAGAGTGATCCTGCTGCTTTTATCAGGCCTCGCACATTGGTCAGGGTCAGCCTAGTCAGTCTTATTAATTTCGTCGGGATACCGAATTCTCTCATGGCCGTGTACAGTTTTACCCTGGCTATGCTATCATAGGCGGCTTTAAAGTCGATGAATAGATGATGCAACTGTTGTCCATATTCCAACAGTTTTTCCATTGCTTGCCACAGAAAGAAAATCTGATCTGTTGCTGATTTGCCTGGAGTGAAGCCTCTTTGGTATGGACCAATGATGTTCTGGGCGTATGGGGTTATCCGGGCTAGCAAGATAGAGGAGAATATCTTACTCAACAACGTAATACCTCTATAATTGTTGCACTGTGTGATATCTCCATTTTTATGTATGAGACAGATAATGCCTCGTTGTCAATCGTCAGGCATTGATTCGCTGTCTCATACCTTGAGCATAAGTTGATGAACCACTTGGTGTAACTGGTCGCCTCCATATTTAACCAATTCGGCTGTAATTCCATCGGCTCCTGGCGACTTATGATTTCTAAGCCGATGAATTACACGGACTGTTTCTCCTATACTGACAGTATTTGTCCGTCGTCTTCAGTTGGAGGGACCTCCAACTCGCCGATGTTCTGGTTGTTCAGTAGCTCATCAAAGTACTCAACCCATCGCTCCAATATGCCCATCCTGTCGGAAATCAGATTTCCCTCTTTGTCTCGGCAGGATGCTTCATCCTGCTGACTTGTTGGTAAAATTTGCGCATGATGCGGTTGCTCCCTGTACTTTTCTAGTTCACAGACTTGTTGGTTCTGCCAGGCTTCCTTTTACCGTCTGTGAAGTCGCTTCTCCGCTCGACGGAGTTCGTGATAAGTCTCTGCGCGTGCTCGCATTCTTTGAGAATGCAGCATTACGCGGTATGCAGTATTCTTCCGTTCCGTCGCTAGCTTACATTTATCGTCAAACTAGCCGTTCCGACTTTTTTTGCGGCTGGGGCCAAGTATCTTTGTGGCCGTATCAATGATATGTATCAGCATACAACCATCTAAATACATCAAGTGTTTCAGGCCATGCATGCCCCCTTGATCCAACTCGTCAGCCCTTCTGCTCATTGGACAGAATGTTGGTGGTGTGCATTGACCGTTCAACTAATAACGGACGTTATGAACTTGTAGAGGATTGGTAAGCAAGTAGTCGGTTTTGTATTTGCGCGGTCCTGTGCCGTATTGTTTTCAGGGATAAGGTAGGTAGTTTTCACAGTGAGTTCCCAGTCTCCAGTGCCTAGTTTATGTTATGTGCCAACCGAGCATGTATATTGGTAAACTTGTTATACGGGAAAGGATTTCTCCAGTTTTTCGAGCAGTTTATGGCTCGTCGAACCTCCTCTGAACCGTCTATAGCGCTGCGGCTTTAGGAAGATTCACTGCCACCATGTGTGGCATATCATACCCAACACATGTCGGCATTTCGGCTGCCTTCCAGCCTGGCAAATTAGGGACTATGTTTCTAAGCAATTCCGCCGTGTCCTTCGTCGCGCAGTCTACCCCTATAAGACCTGGTCGAAAGCGTATGCTACTGAACACGAGCTCCTCACTCCATCCCTTGTACGATTCCTTATCCGGCAAGTTACGTGTGGTTGCAAGTTTCTACAAGTTCAGTCTTGGTACTAGGTCTGACTTGAGTGTATTCCAATTCGTCTGAGCGAAAGATCTGACAGTTGTTATTACTTGCTTTTTCAGTGTAGCGGAAGAAAGCAGCCTAAATTCAAGTTTTACAGAAGATCAGCTGAAAATTTCCTTTCGTTTCCTCAGACAGCAGGAAGTGGTCAAGGATAGATTGACTAGAAGGTTTTGTGGGAGGATCCACTACAAGTCTTGGCTCAGATAGGAGAGATGGTGACGATAAAAATCCGTCTATTATTTGCCGCAACGGAAGTAGTGAAAGTGATGTCCTTTCCTGACTAAAACGGCAGCGCAAGTGTTAATTTCATTCCGAATGATGTTATATGTGATGAAATGATCATTGTTCCTGCGCTTGAGGTAGAGTTCCGTTTTCAATCGTTTTCGATGGTGTTGGAACCTCTTTCTGCTTTGAACGCCTCGATCTCCACTTGTAGCTTCAAGATTACATAATGGTGGAACTCGATGTGTGAGGTATTAGTATTTTTTTCTTCTTTGTCCTGCTCAGGGGGCTGAACCCCCTTCCCTCCTAAGGAATGGCTCGGTTTTATGCTTTTTACCAGACATCTTCCTACCCCCAAGCCTGTACCGCCTGATTTCGTTATCGTCCTTATGCGCTGGGTATACATATTCGGAATATATACCGCGTATCCCTAGCACACGTTTGGCCGCATTTACGATGCGCGTAATGAAATGCCACTTGACATAAGAACCTTAGCGTAAGACGGTGTCACGTAATGTTTTACGGCGCATTTACGATACACATAATGAGATGTCAACCAGTGCAAGGAACTTAATGTGGCGCAGCATAAAAGTTTAGCATCGTATTACGATCCGCAGCGCTTGGCATAAAACATTGTAAGGTTCTAACTTTTATATTAAGTAGCATTTAGCGTTTAAGTGATGAAACCTCAACAGGATGGAATCAATCAGCTATTCTTCACATACTAGAATGGAGGAAGTCTATTGAGGCAAGATATCTTAGGTGCGGCCAGAGGGAGGACTTCCCTTTCCTCTGTTATAGCTCCTGGTAATGGATACCTTGCTATTGCTCCTAGAGCACAAAGCATATGCGAACGATCAATTCGCGGAAATTACTGGCAAGTGAACACATTATGCGATCGCTTGATTGCAACTCTCCAGATAATCCTTCGTAATGGGCTCACAGTGAACGCAAACAAGGCTGGACCAGTTATTTTCACTGGGAGCGTTAGGTGGGGCAGCTACACGCTGTTCTGTCCTGTCTGTTCCGACAGATAGCAGCAGGAAATTACAGGAAGATAAGAGGTCAATCAGGGTTAGTTAGTTTAGTTAGGAGAGGGAGCCGCAGCTCGAAGCGCTCAGACGTTTGTTGCACTATCCTCGGGGATCGCCTATTCATCGGCCTCTCGCTCACGGTGTTCACAGACTTTCGCGAACCTGAGAACATTTTCCAGAGACAGAAAGTGCAGACTTCCTTTTTGAAGAAAACCTTACCTTTCCTCTCCTGAGGTCTGAAGAGCCCGGGCTGCTGCATACAAAGTGTAGGGTAGTCTCTTCCTCCTCCTCGCATTGCCTGCATATGGCCGAGACCACCACTCCGATTTTTTCCATGTGCTAGCTTAAGGGGCAGTGTCTCGTTAAAAGCCCTGCTAGGGTTTTCATGTCCCATTCTTAAGGGACAAGAAAAATGCCGTTCCTGTTTCATCATCATCATCAACGGAGCAACAACCGGTATCCGGTCTAGGCATGCCTTAATAAGGAACTCCAGACGTCCCTATTACCTTCAAATCACGCCAGCTAGAATATAAGGGTGTGTTAGGCAAGCTCGATATATATTCCGAATGCATAGACCCAAGGCGCTCATTCCTTCTATGCTAGATTCCAATCTTCCAGTGGAGCTGTATGTGTCTGTCAGTCCCGAGATGAGATTTTGGATGCTGCTAGTCGAGGTGAAATTGACAGCAGTTGCTGCTGAAACCAAACATTCCTGATATGTATGCCAGGCAAGCCTGCCCTGAAGAGTGAAATTGCAAGAAGCCGAATGGAAGTCTTTGTGAAAGCAACTAGAGCCTACCGCATGGGAAAAATTGAAGTGATGGTCTCGGCTGTGTATAGCCACGGAGAGGAAGAGGGCGGAGGACGGAGACAGCCCAGTACTTCATATACAGTTCTCCGACCTCAGACCTCAGACATAAGGTTTTCTTTAACGAATAATCTATGCACTCTCCGCCTTTGGAGGATGTGCTTAGATTCGCAAAGGAATTCGAACACTACAGGTGGTAGGCCATTCGATAGACCATTTTAGGGGACAGAGCAAAGAGCCTAGCAAAAGGCCTGATTGCTTCGAGCCGCGGCTCCCTCAACTAATGTTACTAACTGAGAGCCTGTGTGCAGGTTGAAGATACTAATGAGCGTGGTTTATAACATACAAACCACATGTCTGTATGTCGCTTAAGTCAAAATGTTCCTAAGTCGGGCCATCCTGTTCAGTAATTCGCCAACTTAATCACCATGAGAAGTGATAGATGCTAAGCTGACAAAGTATTTTCATAAATAGCAAAATATTTCTCGTAAAGTTCATACTTTTGTGATGATGTAAACATGGTTTTGGAGCCAGATGAATAACTAGATTACGGAGTAAAGAAACTCAGATCATTTTTTATTTATTATTACTTATGTCTACAAAATTCAATCTTAAATTTCTTTCCCATCGTGCTTCCCAGAAAATTTGATTTTGCCAGGTGCAGGATAAATATGCAGTTCATCTAGGTTTTATCATTTAAATCAATACAGTTCCATTAATAGACGCATGTGAAAAATAACAAGTAGATTATCAGAAAATGTAGTAAATAAATGCCAACACTTCTGATAACAAAATTACCCAAAAGAAATAAAATTCGTAATCGGTTATCGGGTCTAAAAAGCTGAACAAAGACTTCTGAAGTTTAAAAATTAAATGGAAAATTTGAACATGGACATTTCCATAAATTATTTGGAGGAAAGTCATGAAATTTTTATCACAGATGTTACCAAGACAAAAGAATTGGAAAAACCGTAAAAAAAAGCGATTAATTAAAAAATTAAAATGAACTTTTTAAAAATTCCCTACGTCTTAAACTTGCTGTTATCGGCTTTGAAAACATCAACGAAAAGCTATGTCCCCTGCGTGACAATCCAAATGGATTAGGGCCTTGAAGTGTATTAGAGCACTTCCTTCAAGACCGTAATGATTCACTACATGATTACAGTACCCTGTATTAGGCAATGTGATCAGCATTGCGCTCGTCCTTGATTATTATCCTGATTTGACTGTCAGCTGGTATCCGATGTGAAGCCACTATACAAATTTTACTGTCAGCAGTGAGATTTGAGCCGTATCCTTCCGTACGACAGTCCAGCGCCCTAACCACTGAGCTATCCGGACACATTTCTAAATATAAGCCTCATTAACCTTGACACCCCTACAAAGTGGAAGAAGAATACCTTCTGCGAGGCAGTAGAGCGGTATTTCATCCGCCTCTTTCCTAGGTCAATCTGACGAGAGAATGCATTCAATAATGTGTAATCTTCCCTCTTTTCCCATACTTTTTAGACCGCTTAGCTTTCCCAATTACCTCTAGTTCATAATTCCCATCCCGTCCTTCATTTATATGCAACATCTAACTTTCAAATAATTAATTTTACTTTTTTTTTTATTTATTCAATTTTTTAATAATTTTGAAATGGTGCAAGACAAAATTAACTGGGTCGACCTTTCGTTGACCGTCATACGCTTGTCCGTATTACGTATTATTGAATGCAGGTAGGCGATTGAATTTGCAATGGGGTCCAGTTGTTGTTATCGCTGAGTCGGCGTGGATTTCAAAGGTCAGAGAATCAGAATTAACGGGATCAGCTGCGAAGAGGGGATCGTTTTAGTTCTTCGAGTAGGAAAGACGAGGAAACAGTTGGTGCGGTATGAGCTGATTGGGATTGTTTGGTTCGCGTCGTTTTCTATTTGGTACCTTTATTTTTACTGGTAATCCGTGGATGAATCCCAATTTTCCGAGAGCGATTCTCTAAGGACTAAAGTGGGTTCGTATTTAGACCAGCTCCTCTCGCCGGCATTGAGAATAACCTCCTGGGAAGTCTGTTTCTGGCTCTGAAGAAAGAGGATTGCGATGGTATTTCGGTCCATCTGGAAATTTTAAAATTCTGCTACATATATTAATGTGCAAAGTTCGGGTTTTTGTATAAAAGTGGACTAAAATAAAAAATTAGAATTTAATGCCTAATTATCGGAAAATAATACGAAAAAGTGGTTAATCTTTAGTGAAATTGATTAGTAAATAAAGACAGTTAATCTCTTTCTAATATGAGTTCAAAAATATTGAAATTTGGAACCGCCTTAGAAACAGTGCAAATGTTTATTAACTTTCATTTTACAAAACGAGGCAAGAAGGACACTGATCGAGAGTTTTACGGCTCTACGTACGCATTCGAGCCGTTTTTTTTAATTTTTTGAGTTTCCAGTTTCGCTTCGTGGTGATCTATCGATGGGCTCGTGCGAATCACCCTCTTTGTTTATTTTTCAAGTTCAGATGCGAACCCACGTATCGGAAAGGACACATGAATTTTGGTAAATTGACACGTGAGGGGTCGAAGTGCTCGAAGGATCCCTAAAGGTTCCCGAGCCTGACTAACACAGAGGCATGCAAACACGTGTTGACGGAGTACTTCGATAGAGCTTCAATATTCGACAGCGATCAATTTCGCCATCTTTTGAGGTTTTTGGGGTAGCCTTCCCCTCTTCGTCCCCTTTGACTACTCAGGATGGTTTTTGGCCATCGCCAATCTCATTTGATCATTACAATGTCCCAAGATATCAACATCATACTTCAAAATTTTAATAGCCAAGTAACGCAGTTCGTATTCATCTTACAAGGGGAAATGGATGCTGCAATAACCGCAATTAATAGAGGTCCTGGAGAAGAAGCATCGACAAATATTCTTCACAACGTCGCAGAAAAAGTCGGAACAACTAATTCGACGATAAATGGAAAAATGCTGCGCTATCAGTAAACGCGAGTACAAGGTGGGACCTATTATGAGCTCCGTCGAGTGGAGAAGCGACTTCACAGACTGAAAAGGGAACCCTAGGAGTACCAACAGGTCTGTGAACTCAAGAAGTACCGGGAGCACCAGCCGCGAAAGTTTTACCAAGAAGTCAGCAGAATGAATCCACATACACCTCAATATTCATTCTCCCGAGACATAGAGGAGATATGATTTTCGACAGAATGGGCATGTTGAAGCGATGAATTGAGTACTTTGATGAACTGCTCAACAAACAAAGTATGGTCGGGTTAGAGGTCCCGGCGACTGATAAATGCAGCCGCCACCAAGCACGCAGTTAATCAGCTTGAAAACCATAAGTCGTTAGAAGCCGATAGAATTACAACGGAATTGGTTAAATATGGAGCCGACTAACTGCACTAAGGGGTTCATTAACTGATCCAAGGAGGCATTATCTGTCCCAAGGGGAAAAGGGAGATATCACGCAGTGCAGCAATTATAGAGGTATTACGTTGTTGAGAATCATCTATAAGATATTCTTCGCTATCTTGCTAGGCCGAATAAGCACTACATGCCCAGAACATCACAGCCCATACCAAAGAGGGTTCACTTTAGACAAATCGGCAACACATTATATTTTATCTGCGGCAAACCAAGAAAAACCTGTTGCAATATGGCCATCAGTTGCTCCATATTTTCATCGGCTTCAAGGCATAGCCAGGAAAAAACTGGACACGATAATGAGAATATTCGGTGTCCCGATCAAAATGATAAGACTGACTGGACTAACCCTGGTAAATATGCGATGGCAGACAAAGCCGTAGGTTCACTCTCGAGGCCATTAAACATTAATAACGGTATAAGACATCATGCATCCTCTTTAACCTGGCCCTGGAAAAAGTAATCCGCGGTGCTGATGTTAATGCGAGAGGCACCATCCTCTTCAAGTCCACTCATGGCCTATGCTGACGCTGTTGACATTATGGGAAGAACAACTCGAGTTGTACAATCTACGTTCATCCAGATCGCCCAGGCGGCAATTGAGGCGAGGCCTTGGGCTGCACATTAAAGAAGGGAAAACGAAGTACATGATGGCAAATTGCACTGGTCAAATGAGAACAATAAAGATAGGAGACTAGAACCTATCTAAGATCAAAAATCACAACCGATAACAGCCATGACAATGAAATCCGCACACGGTTGTTGGCACCCAACAGAACCTAGTTCAACTTTAACACAAGATATTTCACTCGGAACGTCTGACCATAGGGCGAAAACTCGTACTCTACAAGACAATGATCTCGCTATTTTTCATGTATTCCTGGAAGACCTGGGTTTTTAGCAAGAAAAATTGTGAACTCTTGGCCGCGTTCAAGAGAAGAATTCACAGAAAAATGATTGTCAGACGAAATTTCTGAGAAATACGACAACCGTTTGGCAACCGTTTGGTTGTGGATAAAATCCGCCTGAATAAGTTGTGGGAAGTCTATGAGGGCAATATCTATGGTAAGAAATGAAAATGTGGCAAACTCTGCCTCGGATGGAGCGAAGGCATAGGCTAGGACGCCAAAACGATTTTAGAGATATCGAATTGATGGACCTCAGCGCAAAACCGTAATGATTGCAATTCCTTGCTAAGGCAGGTCTAGACCTTATACCGGTTGTTGAAGATGATTCTCTTCGAAATTTCATTCTGAGGATATGGTTAAATTTTCAAGTGAAACTATTCAAAATTGCTGCGTTTAAAGACGCTATTGTTATCGAAACCCCCCTCAAGGCGTCAGAGGAGGAACTCAAAATTTCATCGAAAAATAATAACAAAATAAGAAAACAATATTTAGAAAATTCTGTAGTGGTTTTACCCCCTAATCATTGAACCTTGTTACCTAGTTTTTTCTGTTACTATCATGCTGCACTTACCTGAGCCCACTGTTTTCATTCACCCAGTAGCCTCTAAACCTTTCTTCATTCCTATTTTTTTCGTATCTTAGCGTATTTGACTAAACAGAACTAATCAGAAGAATTAATAGTGAGCGGTTCAACCATCATTACAAAAATTAATTAATGTGGATGATGGGCAAACTATATTTTCTTTAGTTTAAATACAAAGGCTAGGACATGTGAGCTCATTTAAATCTTACTTTGAAAAGCGTGTCCACCAAAAGTAGAAAGCAAGAGTAATTTCGCATAAATTTCAAAATTTCGCGCGAACAGAAAACATAGAAAAACTTTCATACTGACCCCTACTAAATTCCCTTTCTATCAAAAAACTCTCAAAAGTTAAAAGAATTTCTCTTAGAACAGTTGCATGAGAGAAATGAAAATGCATCGGGCTCAAAGGGGTTGTCCAAGGCCTTAGCGAGGATCGAATGTCTTCCCAAGTATTTAAAGCGAAGGAGCCCCCAAGCAAACATCACTGGTAGCAACCTTACTTCCATCGCTGGAGATCGGATCAATAAAAGTGCATTCATTCTTGCAAAACTGCATGTCAGCTGAATATTTGGTAGTCGTCTGCCCACTTCACATGGATTGCACTCTCAACCCATCCACTCTCTTCACCTAAATGCACCCGCTCTCTTCCACTATTCTGTAAATCGAACAGCTGTTCCTGTCACTGGCTCTTCTAATTCCATATGTTGCGGTTGTTTGCCGAAATGTTCCGACATCCAATGCTCGTCTTTGTGTTGGTGTAATTACTTCGGCCGACGGCACAATCGGCATCCGCCATATTTCGTCCAGAGATTATCAGTCCCCGGTGCAATTTACAATTCATTTCGCCTAATTACAGTGTTTTTATCGCGTTTTAATGCAATTTATTGCTTCTGCTTTGTGTGAACTGAAGTGAAGATTCGAATGAAATAGTCAAATTGCGAGCAGTGTAAGTGAAATACCGAGAAATCCCGAGGAAAACCCATTGATAATTTTGTTTTATTCAAGAAAACCGAAAAGTGTGTGGTTCTTTTTTTCGTATGTAGTTCTTAGTTTTAGACCTTTTTTAGTCGGATCGGAGGAAGGAAAGTGAGGAACAACACAACTACATGTACAGTGATTTCGATACTCGATTCTCTTGAGTGCGTGCATGGGAGTAGCTTGATGGTGTTGTATACGTATAAATTGTCAAAATTCGTAGTGTGTGTGGTGTTTGATTCTGTTGGAGCTGACCAGGGGAAGAGCGGTCGCGGGAATGGAATAACCATGTCGTGAGTGAATTTGCAAAACGTGTGAAAATTATCGTAAAATCGTAAGAGAACGGCAGACAAGAAACAAAAACTGCTTGAGATCTTGGGCTTCAATGGCCGTTGATGTGGATAGTTCCTGCAGGTCGTGAACTATTTGATTGCATGCAGCGGAAAATACAGCGCAAACCAGAGACCGGTATTGTACAAGGGTCGGTCACCCGGCATTTTTTTAATCGGAAAACTGGTCGCGGATTTGATCTACGATTCTCCTGCAAGTGTGCTTTCTTGATGAGGATTGGCTGCATTGTGAACCAGAACTTGTCCATTTACGTAGACTTGAATTACATATGTCGCGGATCACGCGTGGATTGCAGTTCGACTTCACAAAATTTCATTTGTGGTGATATTGTCCTTATACGGAATTAGGGAGATCGACAGGGCGGAATACCCCGCGATTCGTGGCACCTCGTTGAGCGGAAGGACATCGATGGTAATTTTCCATCGGCGGTGGCATGTTGAATCGTCTTTGTGGTTCTCGTGCGGTTGCTTGGTTGTTTCGTGCTTGTAATTTTTAAACGTTTCGTTACTTATGCATGGAAGATTCCGAAATTAAATTGATGGATGAGCAATGAGACGGTGAGTGCCTCCCTGAAATAAACAGATATTGACGACATACATAGCATTGGAGGGGTTAGTTAGTCACTCTTAGAACTATCCATTCACGTCGTTAGAAAAGATACAGAAGTCGAAGCAGGCCAGAAGCTGACAACTGAATAAATAAATTTACACTCGGGGCAATAATAAAGTCCAAAGCTTGAAAGAAGGTTGAAAAGGACGAAATAAATGTAAGAAGCAATACTACGTGAAATACATTTGACTGACAGGCGTTAGAGTTTGTTGTTTTATCTTTGAGAAAGGGAGGGAGCAGAATAAGGAGTTAGTTGGTTCCCGAAATACAGTTATTTTGAGCACAAATACGGTTTCGATGGCCTCACGATTTAATGGTAAAATGCCCCGAAATAAGACTCAAGATAATAAGTAAAAATTTACGATATCTCCTTTCGTTTTCAAAATGTCGAAGCTTGAAGTTTTCGAATTGGCCCATAGCCAAAACATATACAGTGAACAAAGGTGAAATCTGGTCACCGTCGTACGAAATACATAAGTTTTCAGAAAGGGGGTAAAAAAAATATGTGTTTTTTTACAAGAACGTTACGTTGGATACAATGCGAAAAGAAACAACGAAACAAAAAAATAAAACCGCCTAAGGGCGAAAAAAAAAGGAAATTTATTTTCGTATGCAATCCGGACAGTGCCAAAACATCGTAATAATGATACTAAAAACTGAAAAAAGGATTATTACTTCGTATGGAGACTTTTAATAGCATTCCTTCACTAGCCAGTCGCATGGATTCGAAAAAAAAAACCTCGTATATATTCGGCTGGAATTTCCCTACATTATTCGAGAAGACGTTCCAGCAAGTATTTTTGGCTCGAAATAGGACCTTCCCGAAGCCTTCCATTGACATAATCCCGCAGCTTCGGACAATTGAACACTACCAGAAGCTGGTTTTTCACGGTTATGTTTCAGGTCACTGTTTTGGCGTATCTTGAATGTTTTATAAATACCTAATTTTTCTGCCCTGGCATGCACAAATACATTACCCGCACCGTCCACCCTAACATAGCACTTCCCACTTTACTGTCATTTTCAGATTTTTCGGCTACTGTTTGTTAGGCTTTCTCTACGCTTTTACTTTCCATTGCAGGAAAGTACGTCAACAAGGGGTGCATCATGATAATCCCCAAAACATCTGATCTTCAAAAAGAGAGTTCTGAACAACCTGAATCTGCTTTAGTTGACTAGCAGTTTTATTCCGTGCGATACGTGAAATGCATGACGAGGGAAGTGCTATGGTAGGGTGGCAGTTACGGCGCGGCTGGTGGAGAGGAATATGTATGCGTTGCGTAATCGACTCCACATTATCCTTTCCCCAGCTAATACTGGCTTTCAGTGAGAAAACCCGAAACCAGGGGCCAGGATCGAATCTCACGCGCTGTGCACCCCCTTTTCCCAGGGTTTACCCTGGACGCGGAAACGCTCTTGGGCCTGCCGCTGACGTCAACCCTAAAGAAGTGCTCCACTCTGTTCAATACTTCACTCTTCACTACTACACTACACTCTTCAGTAGTTGAAAGGTCTGATCTGGTATCGAACACAGGATCACTGAGGAGTCTCAAATTCCTCCTATATACTAATTCGGCGGAGTTGGCGGTGTACTCTTCACGATGGGCTGTACGCGGGCCAAGTAAAACGAAAGGCAGGACGTGTGACCACGAAAAGTCATCGTGTGCCATTATAGCGGCCTCCAGTGTCCTATGCCAGTTCCAGCATCCCATTGGATTGCGGATGGTACCCAGTCGTCCGGCAGCGTTTGAAGCCCAACGCCGAGAACAGGGTAGACTTGAACTGGATTCCCTTGTTAGTAATGACTTCGGCCGGAACTTCAAAGATCCATTCCCGACAAAGGGTCTCGGCGCACGATTGTACGGAAACGTCGGCAGAAGCAATGCTTCAGGGCCGCGTGAACCTATCGATGATTGTGAGGCAATACTCTGGTGTGGGGCTCAGACGAATCTCCGCTAATCGACTCCACAATCCTATACCGTCCGAAGTTACTCAAAACCTCTTCACAATTCTCCGAGTGTAATATCATTGAGAACCTGCGGGGCATTAACTGGGTTTTAATTTTGCATACCAAAATAGAGTTTCTTCTACCACGTAATATATATATATACATGCGTATTATGTGAAAATATTAACTTGCAAGTGATATTGACGTTCAAAGTCTTGAATTTGCAAAGAAGCGACAACTTTGACCTATTCTTGGTAATACTGCGATTTTCCCGCTTGTGAACGGGACAAAGGCTGAAGAAAAAGAAGAAGAAGAAGACTACGATTTTCACCAAACTTGATAGGAACATGCTTCATGTTATAGCCTACATTGCAGGTGCCTGGTGCTATGATGAACTTAAGGGGCGCTCTGCAGCCAATTACTGAGGATTATTGTAATATAGTATTATTAACTGCATTTGAACAGATATCGGTACGGAGGGTATTTCGGAGTAGTTTCTGAGAATGGGTCCATTAAAGAAATGATCACTTTCAACCTCTACACTCCTCTCTTCTACAATAAATGTCAAAACTAAGACCGGCTCAACCGGTATCAATTTAATAACCAGTAGGTATCATACGTAGGATATGTTCTATACCTATTGCGATATACACCAATGCTACAATGAAGCGAAACGCCCAAGGTACGGTGAGCCCATATATGTACACGAAGTCCGTATGGAAACAACTTATTTTGACCTTCTTCGCTTTTCTCAGTTGTTTGTAATATGTATATGCATAGAAAGTTAACAATTCGGGTAATATGTATGTTCTCATATGCGAGTGATATTTGCGGGTTCCATTCCATGGCGTAGCCACCAACGGAGTTGTGCTCCTCCTTAATGTATGATCTATCCACTGCTACTTTCATTCACTTTGCATACGGGTGACAAGCCTTTACACCCACCAAGTTTCTCATTTGAGATTGCACGAGGCCACCGTACTCCGACTTCGCAAACAGGTGCTCACGAACGCTTGAAGCTTTTAAGTGACAGAGGTAACTGCTTTCCATGTGATACTCCCATGTGGAAACACAGAAAGAACAGTCTCAACTTGATCTTGAGGTAACTGCATTTCCAGATTTTAAGCAAGCCAGCGAAATCAAATCGAATATACAAATTGGAAGACACCTTCGATGCTCTGCAGATGCAGATAGGAAGATTGGGGTGACCCGTCAGACTGAGAATTTTGGTGTTGTTGGTGTTTATCTTCAGTTCAACTCTTGCCTCTCTTCCTAAATCCAGACCCATTTGGTGCATAACCCGGTGGGGGAGTAAACAGATGTCCTGAGCGTAGCCGAATTATTTCGGGAAAGATGTTATTGTCCATTGAATTTCTCCACCTCCTCCGGATAAAACAGCATGAAGAATGTCACCGATAACAAGAAGAAATAATACAGATTACAAGGTGCAACCATGGCGAACCTGAGATTCTTCTGAAACTTTACCTCGATGTAGCAAGCGAAATTTTACACCATCCATATGCGCAATGCTGACCACATTGCCTCCTACAGTGTACTGTAGTGTACCGTAACGGTATCGAATGAAGTGCTCTAAGACACTTCAAAGCTAATAATAATAGCTATTAGTTTCTCCGGAATTCCTCTCTTACGTAGGGCACGCCAAAAATACTTCCCGGGTCACGCTGTCGAAAGCCTGCAATTCAAGGGGATTCTGAGTGGAAACCAGCCTGCTCTGTCTCGATCAAGCTTGCTAGTTGTGCAAGGGGGAGTATCACGAGGATCATAATCAATTCTTACAATTTACCATAGATATTGCCGTTATAAGTGACCCGCGTATCGCAACCTATTAATCCTGATCCACAACCAGATGGTCGTGGTCGCTCATAGATTTCGTCGTTATGTAGGCTAGGGAATCGTCCATCGTCATGTACGGTGCCAAAAATTCTTCAGAGGATTATTCTTTCGAACGCGACTAAGGGTTCGCAATTTTTCTTGCTAAGAATTCAAGTCTCCGAGGAATAGATGAGGACTGGCGAGATTATTGTCTTGTACAGTAAGAGCTTTGACTGTATGGTGAGACTTTTCGAGCGGAAAATTTTTTGTAAGCTGAAGTAGGCTCTATTGGCTCCCAACAATCGTGCGCGGAATTCATCGGTGCAACGGTTGTCGGTTTCGATTTTCGACCCTTGATAGGAGAAATTATCAACGGTCTCAAAGTTGTAGTCTCCTATTTTTATTCTTCTCGTTGGACCAGTGCAATTTAATGTTGTCGCGTTCTTTGGAACTGACGTTGCCACCATATATTTCGTCCTGCCTTCATTGATGTGCAGCCCAAGATCTCGTGCCGCTTGCTCAACATGGGTGAAGGCAGTTTGTACGTCTCGGGTCATTCTTCCCATGATGTCGATATCGTCAGCTTAGGCCAGTAGTTGAGGATGATGCCTTTCGCATTCACCTCAGCATCACGGATCACCGCCTGAATAGCGGCTCCGTCCCTACCTCGCTGTGAAAATGTTGATATCATACCTGGGACAGGCTTCGAGGGTTCGTTCTACTGTCTCGTAGAAAGTATCCTTTTCCGACTCTGTAGTCTCCTCTATAGGGTCGTGAATGTAAATGAAATTTGCCTGGCAAGCGCAGAGTGCATAGTTCTTCTCTAGGAAACTAGTCTTTGTCCTACGTATCTTCTGCAACGCTGTTACATCCGCCCTATATTGGGTTAGGATTTCAGGTAGCTGCTTGGCAGCTTCTTCTCTGTACATGGGAAAACGCTCAAATCGTTATTCCGTTTACGTTGCCGGGTTCGTCGTTGTGTTGTCAATCCAGTCGCCCGAGGCTCCTTTTGCGGCTTCGTAATAAGTTGTTTTCCGTGTAGGGTTATCAGCCCTACCAAGCCTGGAGGAGCAATTGGTATACTTTGTCTCGTTTTTAGGTGCGGGAGATTCAGGTTCATTCTGCTCCGTCTGCAGCTTTTGGTTCAGAAAGGGCTTCCAGTGGTCACCGCGTGGAGGTGAAGATAGGCTTTGGTAGTAGAGCTGTTGCTGTTGGTTCAGCAATTGTTTCCCAGATTTTATGTTCCATCGTGGGTACCAATCCACGTTTCATCCTGGCACCTATACTACCCTTTGAGTACGCTGATACCCTTCCAATTGTCACACTCAAAATTTGCCCCTCTTTTTCGGAATCTTAACGATCATCGCCTTCTTCCACTCTCTGGTAAGGGGCTCGGATTCTCAGCATTGCATAGCGATAAATAACTCCGCGGGGAGACTTTTCAGCCCAGCGGTTTTACTCCATTTGAGTGCATTGTTGGGCAAGATGATTTCTCTTCTATTTGAAGCAACAGTCTATATCCGCATGTTACGGTATATAGTCATTTCATCCGCAAGAAGCGGAACCTCACCGGATAGCCATTGGCCGATAACCTGCGTAGCACCTTAGAAAAGAACATTTTTGATGGTTACCCAATGCTCGTCAATATTCTCAGGCGGATTACTTACATTATCGTTGCGATGCCCAAAACCATGCTCCCTAATCACATGTCCAAGTAAGGTGTTTTCAGAGCCTACCTAGGTATTCAGATCACTCACCACGATTACATGTCACCTTTAGGAAACCTTTACTGAACTGCATATAATTGCCCGTAGAAAGCATCCTTCTCCATTATATCATATGTCTCCGTTTGCGCATCCGACATCCAGCTCAACAAAGCACGTTGTACAGTTGCCGTCTGTAGTAATCCGATACTGGATTCTTGTCTGCTACCACTTGACCTTTTACAGTACAAAGCACATTGTCCCTAGAGGGAGTTCCACAATCTTAATTCGCTTAGGGCTAAACTGTCCAACTTATATCGTTTGAATTCTCGCTGGAGTTGGAGAAAGTGAGTATTCTGGGCACCCTCGATGCCGTTGTCGATGTGCGTTCGCACATTCTAGAAATTAATAATAGTTCGTTTTCGATAGCCAAAGATCTTCGGCGGGATGTGAGTCCCTATCAGAGGTGTTTTTGACGTTTTGGTAGCAGTAAAGTATCAAAATTTGCCAGTTCCTAGCCCACACATTTCTATCGCTTTACTTGGTGCTCGGAGATGGTGGTAAGTAAGCCGGGGCAGTAACCATGTCGGGTAAACCAAAACCAAGCGGCCGAGGAAAACCTCCATAGTGATGGCACCGGGAGACGCTGTATCACTGTGGTTTCTTGGCCGTGATGCAGTAGGTGAATGCTCTAAAGGCCTAATTAGGACGATGAGACCTGAGTCTGCACGCGGACTCTTCCGAAGTGCCAGTAGGTCACGAAACCTTACCAGAGGTATACTGGTGCCATGGGAACTCGGATATCTCCTGAATTCATATGTTTCAGGAGAATTCCTGTTTCAGCTCGCACGTTGCTGTTGGCTGCCTTAAGGAGGTGATTACGTTCAAGCAAACAGAGACCTTCGAGGCTTAAACATAGAGTTGCGTTTCAATACGGTTGCCGCACTTCATAGTTCGGTAGAGATTTAGATAGGTCTTGCATCCACCAGTATGAATACTGAGTTATCCACTCAGTATAGACTGGCACCGTTTCAATTTGCTCAGCGGGGCTATGATTGTGGTAACCAAATCAATCGTGTCTTAAGAAGACTGTGGGATTAAGTCCACGAGATCGAAACTCACGTAAGTCCACAAAGACGCATTCCTTTACGTCGCCTTTTACGACAAGCAGGGAAGTTGTTGAGTATATTCAGTTTCATCATCATCAACGGCGCAACAACCGGTATCCGGTCTAGGCCTGCCTTAATAAGGAACTCCAGACATCCCGGTTTTGCGCCGAGGTCCACCAATTCGATATCCCTAAAAGCTGTCTGGCGTCCTGGCCCACGCCATCGTTCCATCTTAGGCAGGGTCTGCCTCGTCTTCTTTTCCTACCATAGATATTGCCCGTATAGACTTTCCGGGTGGGATCATCTTCACCTATTGAGCCGGATTTTATCCACAACCGGACGATCATGGTATCGCTCATAGATTTCGTCATTGTGTAGGCTACGGAATCGTCCATCCTCATGTAGGGGGCCAAAAATTCTTCGGAGGATTCTTCTCTCGAACGCGGCCAAGAGTTCGCAATTTTTCTTGCTAAGAACCCAAGTTTCCGAGGAATACATGAGGACTGGCAAGATCATAGTCTTGTACAGTAAGAGCTTTGACCCTATGGTGAGACGTTTCGAGCGGAACAGTCTTTGTAAGCTGAAGTAGGCTCTGTTGGCTGACAACAACCGTGCGCGGATTTCATCATCCACCGTGTACAGTTTTACCCTGGCTATGCTATCATAGGCGGCTTTAAAGTCGATGAACAGATGGTGCAACTGTTGTCCATATTCCAACAGTTTTTCCATCGCTTGCCGCAGAGAGAAAATCTGATCTGTTGCTGATTTGCCTGGAGTGAAGCCTCTTTGGTATGGGCCAATGATGTTCTGTGCGTATGGGGCTATCCGGCCTAGCAAGATAGTGGAGAATATCTTATAGATGGTACTCAGCAACGTGATACCTCTATAATTGCTGCACTGTGTGATATCTCCCTTTTTATGTATGAGACAGATTATGCCTCGTTGCCAATCGTCAGGCATTGATTCGCTGTCCCATACCTTGAGCACAAGTTGATGAACCACTTGGTGTAACTGGTCGCCTCCATATTTAACCAATTCGGCTGTAATTCCATCGGCTCCTGGCGACTTATGATTTTTTAGCCGATGAATTGCACGGACTGTTTCTCCTAAACTTGGTGGTGGCAGTATTTGTCCGTCGTCTTCAGTTGGCGGGACCTCCAACTCGCCGATGTTCTGGTTGTTCAGTAGCTCATCAAAGTACTCAACCCATCGCTTTAATATGCCCATTCTGTCGGAAATCAGATTTCCCTCCTTGTCTCGGCAGGATGAGCATCGAGGTGTATAAGGCTTCATCCTGCTGACTTGTTGGTAAAACTTCCGCGCCTGGTGCGGTTGCTCCCTGTACTTTAATAGTTCACAGACTTGTTGGTTCTCCCAGGCTTCCTTTTTCCGTCTGTGAAGTCGCTTCTCCGCTCGACGGAGTTCGTGATAAGTCTCTGCGCGTGCCCGCGTTCTTTGAGAATGCAACATTACTCGGTATGCGGCATTCTTCCGTTCCGTTGCTAGCTTACATTCATCGTCAAACCAGCCGTTCCGACTCCTTTTGCGGCTGGGGCCAAGTATATTTGTGGCCGTATCCATGATAACGTTCTTCAGGTGGTTGTGAAGATCATTAGTTGATGCTTCATCTCCAGGTCCTCTATTCACTGCGGTTATTGCGGCATCCATTTCCCTCTTATAGGTGTCGCGGAGGGTTGTGTTGTGGATGGCTTCAGTGTTCACTCTCACCTGATTGTCAGATGGGATTCTAGGTGGTATTGTTATTCGAGTTCGGAGCACCATGCCAACGAGATAGTGATCCGAGTCTATATTGGCCCCCCTATATGTTCTGACATTCATCAAGGCTGAGAGGTGGCGGCGTTCGATCAACACGTGGTCAATTTGGTTGAAAGTGGTCCCGTCTGGAGAGGCCCACGTATGTTTGTGGACCGTTTTCCGCGCAAACCAGGTACTTCCAACAACCATTTCGTGTGACCCTGCTAATTGTATAGTCCGCAGTCCGTTATCATTTGTTTTTTCGTGTAAGCTATGGGAGCCAACGTATCGCCTGAATACGGGCTCCTTCCCTACTTGGCTGTTAAAATCCCCAAGTATGATTTTGATATCATATCTGGGACAGGCTTCGAGGGTTCTTTCTACTGCCTCGTAGAAGGTATCCTTTTCCGACTCTGCAGTCTCCTCTGTAGGGGCGTGAACGTTTATGAGGCTTATATTTCTAAACTTGCCTCAGTTTAAGGTTTTTTTTTTAAATAGATATGGCAGGAGGAATTGGTCGAGCTTTCTCCTTCTCCTTAGACTGGCTAACTTATTTCGTTGGGGTTCATCGTAGGATTTTACCAGCCAACTAACCCTCCTCTAAACGAAGCTCTCGCTGAACACCGTCTGAGAGTTTTTGCAGGAATTCACCTATATTGATACCATGATATATTAGTTGGCGCTTTTTTCTAAGACTAGGGTTGTTGTAGAACTCTCTTTGCAAACTTGGTATGCGTATATCGGAATATGGTGTTACCGCATAAGTGTGCTATGGATTATGGTCAAGTACATACATATAGTGCTTCCTAAAACTGTGTTTCCCGGCGGCTAATATCATAGATTTAAAAGAATTTATTATCGAAAACACCAGCTATATCTATTAGGGTCACAGACGGTAGAATCTCTGCCTATCTCTTTTAATCTTCAATCAGGTCTCTGGGTTTGGTTTTGTTGTAAAGTCCACTCGGAGCCGCCTCAACGTTCGTTTTTATTTCAGAACCCAAAAAGAGTGTCTTTCCGCACGGGCAAGAATGCATTTCTAGCTAAGGACTTCTAGAGGCGAATCCCTTCTGACAATTCTCCACTTTCTCACAAAATCGTCTCTTAATTTTTGCGAATTTCTATTGCATCGGATGAGTATTTCGTTGTATTCTTGTCACTGACCGCTTCTTTTGATCTATTAAATTGTTAGCGTTTCTGTTGTGCTAGCATGCGGCTCCATTAACTAAATTTAGTCTATTGGTGCTACCTTGCCAGCCCATAACTGTTCTCATAAGAGGTGGCATTCGCTTTAGGAGGCTTGCTTACAGCCACTTCGATATCGTGTTTGGTTTTAACTACTTTTTTTTCTACCCATCTCAATTTACAGGTTTGACAGTAATGCTCCCAGTTCGTGTTGTGTGGGTTTTGATATACATTTTCTGGATTATCGATGGTGAAAACTATGCAAGCTTCTCTATTATTCCTTTTGTTTTTCATTGAAATTTCTATTCCAAGTCCCCCAATCACCTCTCCTTTCCACCTCTTCTGTTAGACCTGATGTCCTAGACTGGCCACAGGACATGTTATATATTAACTTACCTCCTACGTTCAAGGTCTGGTTACATTTTCGTTCACTAGCCAATGTGCTTGGTTTAATGCTATATTCAGACCTCGGCTCTAATCAGCCTGCAATGGTAATTGCTGTTGTTGCGGCATTGCTGTGCTAAAGAATTTTCGGATCTACTTTCAGCTTTTATTAGCCGTTTGTCTGAAGGTTAACTGGGAGAAGGCATAGTGACTTCCCCAGTCCATGGTTCAAGTTTTTCCAGATGTCCTTACTTGTTTAGGCGATTTCGAATATAACCTGCTTTTGGACAGACTCACGGTCATTTTTGGGAATCATCTTCTTGCTTGTAGACATAATGAGTTGGACGCATTACCTTTACGCCTTGGCGTTACATACTCTATGATCTGAGTATATCTGCTTCTATTTATTTGCAAAAACGTCTCTTCATCAAACATCTTTGGACTTGATTTCTTCGTCCAACATGACGTTATGTTGTTCGAGTACATCATCTTCTTCTTTGCCATTACACTGAACAATATAATTTGGTTATCACTATCACTGTAATGCTTAGTAACCCGTCAGGTCATTTCTCTTTTTTCTTTTCAGAGTACTTATGAAGGTTACACCAGCGGTCGAACCTATTCTTCCCTTACGAAACCCCTAGGCGCTGTCGGTGTTTGCAAGTTTAATATCTAATGATGAAAAGCATCCAATAATATTGTCCACCCGTTATTTGATATTTGTGACCCCTTTGATAGACCATGGAATATTTATATTATAGTATCTTACAGAATCGGTCATCAAGGTCATCGTCATCACGGTGGCATTTTCTGACATCGCCGCTTTGATCGGAGAGTGAAGAGTATCAAACGATATCACACTCTCGGATCGCAGACGCATTGATTTTATAATGGGCATGGATCCACCTCCCCACACTCCATTACGGAATCCGCGGAAGGCAGATTGGGTGATGTATAAAATAGAATTGATCGCCCGAGTCACGATCCTTGGGAAGCGCATCAAATCTATTGCTGGAATTGAGAAGACCACCCAGATGATCACAATTAGCATGAGAGAAGCTTTCGAAGAAAGCTGTCCACTCAAGATGCCAAAGAAGGGTAAAACATCATGGTGGAACTCGGATTTGGCAAAACAGGGGAGAACGACAAGAATGCGCCTCAATCGTGCTCTGAAGTGTGATTCAGGCGCTAGCTGGAATCGCTATAAAGAGGCACAGAAGGCTCTAAAGAAAAGCATAAAATCGGCTAAACGATCATCATGGAGACGCTTTTGCGAAGAGACTAACTCTCTTGAGCCAACCTCAAAGCTGAAGCGGATTCTGGTTAAAGAACGTAGCCAGAAACTGGGTTATTTACGTTTACAGAACGGGAGGTACACAGAAAGCGATGAAGAAACGGCAAACCACTTGCTTGAAGTGCACTTCCCAGGTAGCATCCAAAATCTAATCTCGGGGCCAACAAGTACATACAACCCTCAACCGAGAGACTGGAATCTGGCATGCAAAGTAGTATCACTGGAGCGAGTAAAATGGGCATTTAACTCGTTCCATAGATACAAGTCTGCAGGTCCGGATGGTATCATTCCTGCGCTAGTAATAGAGGGAATGGATGCCTTGGGTCTACATATTCGGAATATTATCGCGCATGCCTAGCACACGCTTATATTCTAATTAAATGGCGTGATGTGAAGGCGTTATTCATTCCCAAACCAGAGAAACCCACCTACACGGACGCAAGAAGTTCGAAAAAGAGTACGTCTCAGGCATTCATGAACATCGAAGGTGCCTTCAATTATACCTCATTCACGGCAATTTGTGATGCGGCAAGACAGCATAGAACCGAACCGCTACTAATAATGTTGGATCCTTCACATGCTAAAGTGGAGAAAATTCCACATATCGATCGGCCAAAAGCCTATTGAAGCAGGATGTCTCAGGGGCTGCCCACAGGGAGGGGTTCTCTCTCTACTGTCATGGCTCTTGATAATGGATATCCTGCTGTGGCTCCTGGAGGACAAAAAAGTCTTCCCGCAAGCATTTGCGGACAACCTAACCGACAGTATGTGAACGCTTGAATGCAACTCTGCATGAAATCCACAGTTGGTGCCTCCGCAGTGGACTCACGGTGAACGCTAGGAAGACTGGACTAGTTATGTTCACTAGGAACGTCAGGTGAGACAGCTATACGCTACCCACTTTAGCAGGGGCGGAAATTCAGCTGGCACAAACAGTCAAGTACTAAGGAATACATTTCGACTCCAAGTTATCGTGGAAGCACCATATCCAGGAACAATATCAGAAATCCTGCAGATTGCTCTGGTGCTGTAGGAATGCGATAGACTTTCACCAAAATGGATATACTGGATGTATACATCCATAATAAAACCCATTTTGATGTATGCATGCATCGTCTGGTGGCCAAGACTAACAGTAGGAAGCTGCTAACGCAGATTCAGAGACTTGGTTGCCTAAGTATTACTGGCGCAATGAGTACTACGCCGACTGAAGCTATCCTAAATTTACCCCCCATATCCTCCCTCCCTGGAGATATATGCCATTTTATTGGGAGCAGAAGAATGTCTGTGACAAAAATGGAGGGGTCGAACCATTCGAATCTGTTCCGACAGTCCGGCGGCATTATCAGCACTAAATAGCAGCGACATATCAAGGCAGTTGGTGTGGAGTTGTCATCAGGTGCTGCTGAAACTTGGCCGAGTGAACGAAACATTCCTGATGCGGGTGCCAGGGCACTCTAACATCACTGGTAGTGAGGAGGCTGACAGACTGGCTCGCCGAGGGTCTGTATCCACAATGGTGGGGCCAGAACCAGCTCTTGGAATCCGACCATCTATTGTCAAGTCTACTCTGAAGGGTGAAATTGCAAGGATTCACGCAGCCGAGTGGAGAAATTTGGACTCTTGCCAGCAGGCGAAAATTCTTTTGAAAGAGCCTGGGGCCACTATAGCGGCACTTTTGTTGTCCCTTAAGAAGTGGGACATGAAAACCCTAGTAGGGCTTTTAACGGGACACTGCTCCTTAAACTACTATATGGAAAAGATTAGGGTGGTGGTTTCGGCTATGTGCAGCGGAGGAGACGACTCTGCACATTTTATGCAGCTACCCGGCATCCTCAGATCTCAGACGAAAACACTTTGGCAAGGTTTTCTTCAATGAAGAATCTGCAAACTCTCTGCCTATGGAGAATGTTCTCAGATCCGCTAAAGCCTGCGAACACCATAGGCGGGAAGCCATTAAATAGGCGACTTACAGGGATAGTACAATGGCCTGAGTGCTCGGAGCTGCGGCTCCCCCCGGTAAACTAAACTAAAACTATCTTACAGAATACCCACATCATATAAATATGTCTGGATAAATAGCGTAAAATTGAATTTTCAGCTATAAAGAAATGAAAAGTCGTGCAGCCTTTCATACCCAAAGCATCCAGCTTTCGGTTTCTGAATTGTCCACATTGTGGGTATTAATTCGACTTACATGGTCTGACAAGATGACCACATTTTAGGCATCCACGGTCTAAAACTAGCAGAAAGTTTCGTTGAAAACTCATTCAATCTCTGCCAGTTGCTAACAACTTGTTTGTTCAGATAGGTTGCTACTGCGTCTTTCTCTCAGATATTTGGAGTTTTCTCTAGATGTTTTCCAAAGTGGTTAGTTAAAATTTGTGTTTCGATAAATACGGCTAAAAACGATTTAGGGAATTTTTATTTATATCGGAGTTTGAGGTTCAACTATTAGTTAAGACGTAAGTTCTGTGGTAAAGATGGAAGTGGTTTACTGTAAACAATGTTACGTCTTAATTTAAAACTTTATACCTATTGCTGGATATGTTGTCACATTGCACTTTTGATGAACGCTGTTATCAACGTATTGGCTACCAGTCTCTCCGCACGCTTTCTGCTTGCACAACTCTTTTTCTCACTCATTGCCTGATCATGCCCATATTTATTGAGTTTTCGATAGAAAATCAATAAA
This sequence comes from Hermetia illucens, assembly GCF_905115235.1. Lineage (NCBI taxonomy): Eukaryota > Metazoa > Arthropoda > Insecta > Diptera > Stratiomyidae > Hermetia > Hermetia illucens. Next base: position 58,589,436 of record NC_051853.1, on the reverse strand, counting down.
TTGGCGAAATCTCAATAGGCGAACCGAAGCCTTCTTTTCATAGTTCACACGCGCACTGCTCCTTAAAGAGCAAGGATGAGAATTAGATAGATCCCTTTACAAAGATTTCCGACTCGCGAAGAATATTGGATAGATGATGGCCGTCCACAGTACCAACGGATGTGTGCCTTTTCGCTCCTACATACTTTACCTTCGTCATCCTGTGTATCCTTTTCCAAATGGCTGCTGTTGCTACTGGCCTTCAGTTGCTCAAGTTGCTTGTTGTCGAGGCGATAGACAGGATACTTCCAGGGAGGGCAAGTATCAAGTCAAGAAGCTTTTCTACTTGACTTGCAGATGAATGATACAGAAGACATGAAATGTTCAATAGACATTCAAGTGGGAAGTGATGACCTTCGGGTGGGCTGGATTTCTTTTTGTTGCTTTGGATGGGTGTCAGTCGTTTTGGGGAGCTTGAAGGCAGATGTTTTGGGAGAAGTTTGTAATTAATACTGGGCTTTGCGTCAATTACAGGGATTATATGTAATTTAATAAATAGTGTTCTCTTATAGGATAAAAGCTAGAGGCATGTTGATGGCATTTTCTGCATAGTTAGCTCGGCCCTATATGTATGGAAGTGTTCCTAGAACTGGACGGGCTTCAAGTTTTAAATTTGGGAGCTTGTCAATCTTTTGTTCAAGCAAATTTATTAACCATAACTATCATGTAATCCCTTAATTATTATTGAACTTTTGTTAATTATGTAATTCGTTCTCATTATTTTCAGATACATATGGATCTGTTTATGAAATCAAGGGATGACTGATTGTAGACGTTATTTTGGTGGAGGTTTGTTTTGCTTCGTATATTTGTTCTTCTAAATTAAAATAAAAAAAAAAATTAGCAAAAGCAAGCTTGACTTCCATTTCATTTGTAATATTTGCGAGAAATTCTGGCGGTCGTTCTATAGCCAAAAAGAATCTATTTGCTGTCAAATTAGGGTCATAATTTTTTCTGACTTTTCAGGTGCTGCGGTTAAAATGGAACACTTCCAGCCCGCTTTGAATCCTCGCAAACAGGAATTGTTGGAAGCACGTTTCCTTGGAGCTAGGGTGAGTGAAAGACCACTTTTAAAATTTTTGATTTTAGTTGGAAATTATTTTCATGGTTGTCAGGCATACAGGCTGGGTTTAGCATAGTGGAATAATTCCAACTATTCTTTCTTTTTCTCTAATCTCACCATTTTGTTCTTACTTTACTGAGGGTAGCATAATTCGTCAAACTCCAACCCGGCTTTATCTAGGCTTGGGGCCAGTATTTTGTGTAAATTATATGTTAAGAAAAATTAAATGAAATGGAGTTTTTACTATTTAAACATAAAATCTGTCAACCACCTGACATGGTGCCATCTAGAACATGACTTCTCGCTATCTAGGGTTTAACTTGACATTATCTAGAGGCCGGTTGGGTGCTCTCTCGGGCCTTCTACTGTAAACAAAGTATTAGCAAATTAGTCAAGGCTTAACTAGTTTTCTAAACAGCTCCATAAATCTAGCTATGCCTTTACAAGGCCCGGCGATCTAACGACCAGTAATATCTCAGGTGTATTATTCAAGTTATCTGCCAACCGATCAACAAGTTACCTCTCCCATTGTTGAGCGGCAGCGAGATTATATGTATAAGTAGTCAATGTTGAACTTGGAGTCAGAGCGCTCCTATGGGAAGTGATGGATCCAACAGGCAACGGCAAATGAGCGATCATTAGATAATGACTCTTTTTGAGGCCAACGTCAACGCTTCTCTTATTACGCATTTGATTGCTCATACATTGCTGGCCATTTGATACCCAACTAATCTTATGGCAAGCTTTGTGCAGGAACAAAATGCCACCAATGAATGAAACTGTACGATTGAAATATTCCTAATTTTGGAATAGAATTTCACAGGCAGTATTCTGTCCGAAACCGGCAATAAAATGAAGGTACGCCTTGCGGTTGCTGTAAGCGTTAATCGAATACCAGGTTCACGTTTACTTCCATTAGGCTTTCCGGACTACAATAGGACAGTGCCGCAATGGTGAAGCGGGTGCTCTTCAGAGTCCAAGCATATAGCCTCACTTAACCACAAAATGTCCAATTTGTAAAGTTGGAATTCACGCAGAAAACAAGCATCCTGGGAACCTTCGTACCGTTATCGAGAAGCGTACGAACATTCCAAGGCTTGTAAGTCCGTCCTGGCGCATGGATAATTTCACCTTTATCTGAATTCGTGATCCCCACTATATTAGTAGGCTAAAGATGCAATAAATTAATAACACACTATTAAAGGCCACAACTACTCTCTCAGAGGCCATTCAGACTATTATATATATACATACATTCACTTGTCGCGCTTTAGCGAATTATGGTCAGCCAACATTACTTCTGCAAGTCTTGTTGCTTTTCGAGAGGACAAACTTTGCAGCATTTAGGCTCTGCCATTTGTCCTTATGAGAAGCAGTTTTTAATAGAGCATTAACTAATGCTACTGACGCTCCAATTTTTGACTCTGGTTCCGACATGGGAAAAATTGAACCGTATTTTGTTAGGGCAGGAGATTTAGTCATAGTGACCGGGAACCCAGAGTAATTCCATCGTATTGAGTCTATATAATAATTTCTACGTTCCTGAAGGTTTTTTGAGGTGATCAAGCGACAATCCAGCGGAATCAAGATAGCTTGATTCTTGCCGCAGATTGCGGTTGGTCTGCCCTTCAATTGCTTCTCAAACACCCACGTTGCAGCTTTTAGTATCGCATACACTTCAACCTAGACCGTTGTATATTGTTCCACGGGAAAAGCCCACCTCTCGTACCCGCTTCAGAATCCTGTCCTGCGAGATCCCGTTTCATCTTTGCCTCTAAATGTTTCTTCCAAAGAAACTTCCTATCTAAAATGATTCCCAGATATTTCCCTTCTTCGGAAAGTTGAAGAGTTCATCACTAATCGCAATCACACAGCCGCGTCACCCGTATAAGTTGTGGGCGTATATTGCCAGATTTTGCAGTTCACATAATGGTGCGTCGACCAGCCACAGAAGTGGCGATAGCACATGTCGTTGAAAGCAGGCTTTTGTTGTCAAATACCGGGTACATACACAGCAATAGTTTAAATAGTCGTCTTTACCAGGCTTCGCTATGGGCGAGTCATAAAACCAAAAATATTTCCTAGAGGATAGTTCTAGGTACTCTATGTCCTTCTTGAGCATTATTGGATTGTCTGGCCGAATCGTCCCTTTTAAGGACTTTCAAAGTTCTCCTTTCGCCTTCCAACTTCTTACCATACGCTCTAAAGTACTCTCGTGTCGGATTTTTTACGAGCTTAGTATATTCACGGTGGAAGCTACTGAATTTGAACCAGTCTTCATTTTTATTGCTTTTACAGGCGTGATTCAGAAGTCTTCTTGTCGTTGTCCTGCGTTTTCCGCGTAATAGGATAAGTGCTTCCAAAGCACCTTAAAAGGGTGTGGTTCATTGTTTTCAATTTTTTCCTTTGTTTCCTTCTTTGTATGTATTGTATTGTTCTTTCGGAATAGTCAGACGAAATTGGGTCTAAAAGTGAGACTTTGTCTAGCATCCGCCAGTCTCTCATCAACATCATTTTTTACAAATTGTTAGGTCAATTATTTTACTTGTCATTGACCCGACAAACTTTAGGCTACTTCAAACGTTCGCAATTATAAGACCACCTGAAGTGGTGAAATCAAGTAGCCTTTCTCCACATCCTTGTAATCAACTTTTTTTTCTCAACAAACATCTTGTGTTCGCTTTACAACCTAGTAAGAGTTCAAGACTTCAACACTCCATACGCTCCCAGATCCCTTAATTCTTGTATCAGTGAAAGTAACTATGGCGTTTCCTCTTGCCATTAATCATTCTAAAAAAAATTGATATTAGGATATAGGTCTGGTTTCGATTTCATTGGGTATTGGGTATTCCTACGTGCAGCAATGCGCATTTCGCAGTGCGTCGGCTAAGAGCCTTCTCGAATTCAATTCAATTCATTTATCTACATTGATTTGTTGCCTCATACTGGCATTAGATCAGTTGCGTTTACGTCATCAGCTTTCTTTTCCTGGTAGAGGCGGAAAAAAGGTCCTGACAGGAAAGATTTAATATGTAGTCCCCTCTCCTTTGTGGCTGAAGTTTTTTTCTTCTGAGCCTTCCTCTTCTGTTTTTCAGGAAGAATTAATGGAAAAACGGACAAACGAGCCGAAGTGGGATTTCCAGTTTCTCCCATTGTTGTATTCTTCTTTCTGGTTGTGCGGCATAGACACTAAGTGTAGACAGATTTCTATATAATTATAATATAATAATCGTTAGCGCGACTGTACAAGACTATGATCTTGCCACTCCTCATGTATTCCTCGGAAACTTGGATTCTTAGCAAGAAAAATTGCGAACTCTTGGCCACGTGCGAGAGAAGAATCCTCCGAAGAATTTTTGGCCCCCTACATGAGGATGGACGATTCCGTAGCCTACATAATGACGAAATCTATGAGCGATACCATGACCGTCCGGTTGTGGATAAAATCCGGCTCAATAGGTTACGGTGGGCGGGTCACTTAATCCGTATGGATGAGGATGATCCCACCCGGAAAGTCTATAAGGGCAATATCTATGGTAGAAAAGAAGACAAGGCAGACCCTGCCTAAGATGGAGCGATGGTGTAGGCCAGGACGCCAGACAGCTTTTGGGGATATCGAATTGTTGGATTTCGGCGGAAAACCGGGGTGTCTGGAGTTCCTTATTAAGGCAGGCCTAGACCGGATACCGGTTGTTGCTCCGTTGATGATGACTTCATTAAAGATCGTAGTGGTACACTACAGTACACTGTAACTAGGAAGCAATGTGGTCAGCATTGCACTTGCCCGAAATTATTACCTTGATTTGACTCAGGTACTCATTCACAGCTGAGTCGCCTGGTATCCGACATCCACAAACGATATAAATCACACTGCCACCAGTGGAATTTGAACCGCGACCTTCCGCTACGACAGTCCAGCGCTCTAACCACTTGCGTCATCCGGACATATAAATTTCTATATAGTGGATCATAAATCTGTTGGGGCGTCTAAAATCGATGCCTTTTCCGTGACTTAATTACTAAAAGTTGCGGAGTCACTGACTCTTCCATATTTATGTACTCGTATGGGGCGCTCTTAGTGTAATAGTGAACATACCCCACCACAATAAGGTGGTCTCTAAGAGATAGAATCAAAATTAGTAATTATATTGACCCATGACATAGAATTATGGTACATTATATTTACAATTACTAAAAAATTAAAGGAAGAGAAAGAAACCGATCGTCGTCCGATTATGGAAGTGTTGTTAGAAGCAGTTAGTACTTAGACGGGGGACCGAATAGAAATTTAAAATTTGATTTTGTTTTGGTTAGTTGCAGAACAGTAGTATGCTCCATAACAAACTCGTTGTGTTAATATGACTTGAAAAATAAGGGGACAAAAGGAACGGTCGTACACTCGTTTTGACTTTTGTTGAAAAGGCGGGATGTTCGGGGGATCGAAAGTGATCATTTATTTAACGGGGCCATTCTCAGAAACTGCCCAACCGAAAAATCTGAAAAAAATTAAGAGGCTGTCACTATATGGTGGCTCCGAAATACCTTTCATACCGATATCCCTTCAAATAAAGTTAATAATAGTATATTACTATAATTTTCAGTAATTGGCCTTAAGTTCATCGTAGCACTATGAAATTAGGGGAATGTAGGTTATAATATAGAGCTTGATCCTACCAAGTTTGGTGGGAATTGCACTATTACTAACAAAGTTATAATAGGTCAAAGTTGTCACTTCTTTGGAAATTCAAGATTATGAATGTTAATATCACTTGAAAATGAATATTCTCACATAATATATGCATATATTACGTGTTACTTACTAATGGGACAAATTCACACTCAAATGTCTTTATAAAAGAAATATACAAAACCTTTCATACCTGAAACGTCCAGCTTCCGGTTTCCCGATTTGTTTATTTTTTTTTTGAAGGTATTTACTCCATTTTAAAGATAATTTGTTTTTAAAAAAAATACTGCAGTTTTTTAAACCTCCACAAATTTCCATTGACATTTTTTAACAGCAGCTGCTCGTACACGAAGTTGACCTTTCATCGACATATGTATGTAGCTGCAATCGAAGATAGTTTTTTTTTGCTATACTCGCACTCCACTAAAGTCCAGCAGCAATGTTGGATAGAGGAGTATCAGATACCGAGGACATTGGTGGAGAGATCGCCTGTTGCAAAGTAAAGGCCGTTCACCAGAAACATGTCACCAAACATCTATTCACCGAAGACTCATGAAATAATTGAAAACTTTTTGAATGTTCTATTTCCGACGAGGCTCACTTCTCATAAAGTCTAATTATATATAAAGTGTATCTAAAAATTCATTGAATATAGTCACACCATGTGGGTAATATCTAGTTGTTCATTGAATGTACTGCGGCCTAAAGAAACCATCCCACTCGACGTTTACAAAGACTCAGATGGAGCAAGCAAGTAGGGTACATTCGTTCGAATTTGATTCTGGTGTTACTCGGCTAGTTGTGGTTTAGTGGGTTCTGCATCACCATATTATGCCTAACACATAGAAACAGATAAAAATATCTTAATTATACAAAATGCCACTTTCAAATTCTGCCTTATAACAGAAAGAATGAGTGAATAGATGGTATTTATACATATAGACCGATATATCGAATAATGGAACATATGTGAAGATATAAATAGAAATATTTGTCTATAGATACAAATAGAGAATATTTCTCTGGAAAATGAGCATAAGAGGAGAATTCAGGGAGAGCTAGTTTTCGAAATGGTTTAAACAAATCTTCGAGGGTAACCATGGCAATGATGACGTGAATCGTATGGTTATCCACCCTCTTCACGGGCATATTCTTGTACATCCCTGTCGGCTTTATATTTTAATGTATTCAATTTGATGGAATTTTCCTCGAATTTCAGTAAATGTACACACATCATGTAGCTATAGGATTTGTTCCTATCCAGTGACTTTTATCACAGTCGAAGGCAAAAAGTGTGGGCAGAATCACGTAATCCGCTTATGAATGTGTTAATATAAATATTTGCATATCAAATTAGAGTGATCGCATCTAATTCACTTTCATTTGTTCTGTTTTTAATCGCTGTCTCCTACGACGTATGTTTTATAGGCTCGTATTTGAAACACTTATTTTAGGTGTTCTAATTTTGAGATTACTCATACAAACTAAATTTAGGGAATGCGAATAATTTTCAATTCTAACTTAGTCCAGGTATAGATTTAGGTGGTGAAACGAAACATAATCTTTGATCGATGTTAAATAGGGTAGTTTTTTAAATGTTCACAAGAGGCTTTTGTTGACAAATCAACTGACCTGTGTCTAGCACTACGATTCACCGTGATCAGTGATGGGGCAGCCGGTATTTGAATTTTGAAAGTCTGCTCTTAGAACTTTACATTTCTTGACACAAAAGTCGTCAATTTCAATATTGACCGAGGAGCAAATCCCATCTACTGGTTTTAAACCGACCTGTAATGATTCAGTGCAAAATATTTTACTCATTTGTTTACATTAAATGATTCGTTCGCTGCAATAGCTGGGTTGTCCAAACTTTAGCATTGCTTCCTTGAGCAGACGTAACGATCCGGTAGTGTTAAGATCCGACGTAATGTCGAGTACAGGGTCGCTGGGGAGTCTCAGGTTCTCCCTATATAATAGCTCTCCGGGACTTGCAACAAATTCGCGATTGGTTGTCCGGAGGGCAAGTAGAACGTGTGGCAGGACTTGCGACCTAGAAGATTCGTCGTGAACCATTATAGCGACCCTCAGCGTGCTGTGCCATCTTTCAAGCATCCCATTGGACTGCCATCTTTCAAACATCCCATCGAAAGCCGAGGAGTTTGCCTAACTCCGAGGAAAGGGGAGGACTCCAACTGCATTCCCTGCTTGGTGATATTAACATATCGTGCACGAAAACCACTCTCCACCCTGGACATTAACAAAAGAGACTGTGATTGCCGCAAAATTAATAGTGGCGGGTATCTTAACCTCGGCAACAGGTGACAAAACGTCAGCAACGTTATCTTTTGCAGACCCGTGTTGAATGTCGAAAGTGAACTTACTGATAAAACTCAGGTGCCTGAGTTGAAGAGAAGACGCTTTGGTTTGCTTCTTTTTCAAGGCAAAAGTGAGTGGCTTATGATTCATGAATACTGTGAATTGCCTGCCTTTAAAGGGATTACCAGAAGTATTTATTTGCGAGTTATCCGGCTAATAACTCACGATTGCAAATGCTATAGTTCATTTGAACGGAGTTCAACTACTTAGAAAAAAAGCACAACGGCTTTCAGATGTAATTCACCTTTTGGTGAAGGGCAAGTCCTACGGCGTTGTCTGAGGCATCGATAAATACGGCCAGGAGTGCATCTTGCTGAGGGAATGTCAGATGAGTAGCTTACATCAGCTGTTGCTTGGTGGTCTTAAACGCCTGGACAGCTGCTGAAGACCACGCAATCAGGGCGGAGTCTGTGGTCTTCCACTGAGACAAGTAAATGTTGAGAATCAATTGATGGTGGGCCTTGGGCAAGAAACGACGATAAAAGTTTAACATGTCCAAGAACCTTCGCAGATCATTAATTGTTTTTGGAAGTGACAAACTCGAAATCGCTTACATTGTTTTCATGGGTAATCAAGTGGTCGAAGAATCTGGCCCGCGATTGTAAGAATTTACACTTCTCAACGTTGAGCACTCGAGTTGCTGCTAGTATTCAGAAACGCGACCAAAACATCCTTCAAGTAAAGTAATAAAAGAAGAAGTTTCACAGAACAAAGTGAATGAGTCATCCTAGCTAACTCGCAGAGTTCGAAAGAGGCGCATATTGCCGTTTTCGGAATGTCTTCAGGAGCTACATTTAATGATATGCCATTACTATGTCCAAGGTGGAAAAAATACGGCAGTTTGCGATAGAGTACGCAAAATCGATGAATAGAATGGGGTATCGGTCTGGAATCGTCTGGACATTTAGAGCTTGTAATCGCCACAAGGTCCCCATTCTCCATTGGGTTTAGGAACCATGTGAAGTGGTGAAGACCAATAGCTAACTGGTTTCGCGCAACTGCGAGCTTTCGCGGTGGCAATAGACGTACCTTGGAAAAGATAAGAAATCCAGTGCAGTACTGAACAAAATACTTAACGGGCTCAGAGAGACTACGCTCGGTAGTGATGTTGCGGTATTTTTGAAGGAGTGCGCGAATGCGTGGGTCATGAACGTTTTTACAAACGATGGAAAAAGTGTTGAGCGTACAGGTTGAAATTCTTTCTAATCACATCGGGGAGATTGTAGGTTCAAAGAAGGATCCGTTGTGCAGATCAATTAGCAATCGATAGTGGCCCAAGAAGTCTGTGCCACGTTCATCGAAATCCCAGACTCATGTTTACTTGCTTGAAGTCATTTGTTACTGCGAGTTTCAAGGTTTGCGTGTTAATTTATGATTCCGGGAATAAGAAGAACTTCAGCGCATGTATCGACAAGGTGGTGTCACTATCTTTTCGATACAAGAGGCGATGCATTTTCAGCCGACGTGGTGCTGCATTTCGGGTAGCCGTCGCCAGAGCTGCGGGGAAGTCTAGTTTTTTTTGGTCAAAAAAAATTACAAGGGCTGGTACATTTTGTGGCCTATTCTGGGAAACCGGTCGGTGGTACCAGCATGCTCTGGTACTTATCGAGGATCCTGACGACCTACTGCCCGATCGACTTTTCGGGCGGCAGATCTGGCCCATGATCTTGTCCTACTTCCCGAACGTAGGACACCGACTGCTCTGCCAATTTAGAAAAGATGGCTGTTAGTACTGCCACCATCTACTGCAGCCGAGCAATCTGGTTTGCCGTGTCACGCCAATCCTCGGGAATTTTATTGGCGATGACGACCAGCGGGTTCACAGATTCCAAATCCGCACACACTAGGTTGGTCTACGTGCTCTCTCCCTCTCTCTCTCTTTGCAGCCCCAAGATTGTAGCAGCTCGTTGCCGACTTTATCACCATCCAGCTGCTTCATTTCGCACAGCAGTTGGCTTAGCGCATGATCACCAAGCATTAGCTCTGTTAGTAAGTGATTTAGCTTTTCACTCACTAGCAGACGCTCAATGAGATGCTAATTCAACCTCTTGTTGGAGCAGTCCTCGATTACGTCGGGGTTCACTTTTGACTGATTATATTTTATTTTTTAAAACTATTTAATTTACCTCCTTTTCTTCTTTATCTTATCCTTGACTATAATTGTCAAAAATTATTTTTTCAACCGACTCTTTCCAGAACGTTTAAAATTTCCTAAGCTCATCACGATTGCTCCATCATACTATTATTGCCATGTGGTCAACCTATAAATATAGGCATAGAATCGTGCTGAGAAAACTGTTCCAATTACGACTATGTACTAATCACTGCAAGTTTCCAACATATTAATACCCGGGTTACATGAACGTATGTGTTCAATCCTCGAGCGCAAAGGTGACCGTGGTTATGAAAATCTTGGTAGTTTTTTTTTGGGAAATAGTGAGAATTGTCTGTTCATTCATATAATCGGCAAATAATTCAGCAGTTCTGGTCCCGTATATTTGTTTGATGAAAAATCTTGTTACCTATAGGATGAATATTATGGCTGCTTATTCGTAATTATCATAGTTGAATTGCTAAATCCCCCACTTGTCCAGTCTACCAATGGCAAGTTCTGGCTGCTGGTGCTTGACTAATCTGACTTCTATTGATTTTCCAACGTTGTCTCTAATAATGAAAACAACTGTATCAACCTTGCGCAGAGAGGCATTCATAAGGATGGACAGAATGTTTTACGGTTCATTGGATCATACGCCCTGCTGTGTTTAGAGATAATTCCACACCATATTCTGACAGATATTGCCTGTCTTCTCACACCTAATGGTCCATTTATTGAAAAAGTTTCCCAAAGTACTTCCGTGTATTTGCGTCCTGCTATTTCGGTTCTTTTGGATATCTTGTTCACGAAGTACACTCCAAATCTTTTTTGAATTGAGATATCCCCCTTTATGTCTTATAATATATAAGATTATAAAAGAAATTTGAAGAAACATGTTCCGTCAGACCTACAAATTCACCTCTTTTACCATCCAGATTGAGTAAAACTAGCTACGATATGTAGGTTCGAACAAATTGATCGTCGTTAATTTTTGAACAAACTATATATTCCATGTTAGTTTCGATCCTACCTACTATAGCAAAGTTTATTCTTAATAAGAAATAGATTTGAACAATTCCTAGATAATTCGTAGTAGCTTTTTGCTTTGAAGACGTTTATTACCTTCTTATTTCGAGTCCACTCTATCGATATTTTAATATTTCTGTATGTTTTGAAATCCTAGAATTTTTCAAGCAACCATTTGATGATTACTTTGTGTTGCCACAATTTTTTTTATAAAGTTTTCACACATCCTTTCTGAGCATAAACCTTTCCTATTCATGCTGCATTTCGATACTGGTTTTACTTAATTTTTCCTGGTTATATGTGACACACTTATTATTGAAATAATTGGGCTGGATATTTGTTACTTTGACATTTTTAGAAATTTTAACTGGTTTCATATACTTCGGTAGTGGTAGCATTTTTCTAATCTATAAAACGAGCGTGGAGATTGACATTTTGAACCTGCCGAGAAATTAAAATAAAATTTGGAACAGTACATACTTCTTGGTCCTCACGTAGTTTTAAGATTCGAGCTGCTTCTTTTGCCAGTCTTTGAATATAATTTCCTTTCCATTTATTCTCTGGGCCAAGCAATTTCCTTTAAATGCATTATATCTAGCGAATGCTCTATTTTCTGCATATCCTTCCTTCATTTTTCCTAATTTCCTTTCTCTCATTTCTTTGCTATTTGATCTAGCAAGCAGGGAGTACAAATAAAACTGAGTACTGTGCGTCCTTAGATGGTTTGATCTATATGCAAGGATAAGCCCAGAAGTTTTTTCTATAATCATGGTGGCATACAAGACTGCATATTATATTATAGGAACAAAAATTATTCTATTTTTTCATTTAATCTCTCAATTTTTAAAGCCATTTTCCCAAAAATAGGGTATTTTTTAAGGTCTTGTTGAAAACAAAATCTTCTTAAAATCGATTCACTCTCTGTCACCCGCACTTTTCTCAAAAACGACTGTACTGATTAACATAAAATTTGGTGAGAACCTGGGAATTGTGCGGTGAATTACATTGTTGTATGTGCAACATAAGGACTTCAAGGACCCATTCTCAGAAACTACCCAACCGAAAAATCTGAAAAAAATTATGGTGGTCCGACCATATGGTATCTAGACCTCAAAATACTTTCCGTGACGATGTCTGCTCAAATAAAGTTAATAATATATTTTTACATTTTGAACATTTACTGCAAACCCCCCTTAAGTTCATTCTAGATCCGTGCGGCAGGATAGGTTTTGATAGGAAGCATCATCCTGGAAGGTTTGGTGGAAATCGTACTATTATTAACAAAGTTATAGTAGGCCAAAGTTGTTCCATTCACGTCAAATAAGTACTTGCTAAGAGATAAAATGACGGAGATATTCACCATATTTACACTATGAGCTACATATAAGTGGAACCATCGCGCAGCCAAATATTTTTACATAAAGAATAAAGCATGCGCTGAGCTTCAGGTATGGCGTGCATTAGAACCCTTGAAATTCTTCAAATATTTACAAATCAATCCGTTTTTGCAGAACCTTTCTCTCGTTTATTCCTTAACTACAGACTGCTAGGTCTTGGGAGTCTTAGTCAGCCAAATATGAAACCTGCTTGGGAATTTTAACAGCCAAGTAGGCACGGAGCCTGTATTCAGGTGATACGTTGGCTCCCATAGCTTACATAAAAATACAAATGATGACGGGCTGCGGAGCCTTGATGAATGTCAGAACATATAAGGTAGCCAATATAGTGTCCGGATAGCTGAGTGGTTATAGCACAAGGTTGTCATACGGAAGGTCGCAGTTCATTTGACGCCGGATATCAGTCGACTCAGCCATGAATGAGTATCTGAGTCAAATCAGGGTAATAATCTCGGGCGAGCGCAATGCTAATGTGGTCAGCAGTCAGCCTCCTACAGTGTATTGTAGTGTACCGTAACGGTCTTGAATGAAGTGCTCTAACACACTTCAATGCCCTGATTGTTGCGCCAACGATTATTATTAATATAGACTCGGATCACTATCTCGTTGGTATGGTGCTCGGGGCTCGAATAACAACACCACCGAGAATCTCCTCTGACAATCAGGTGAGAGTTAACACTGAAGCCATTAATAGCGCAGCACTCCACGACACCTATAAGGAGGAAATGAATGCCGCATTAACTGCAGTCAACAGAGATCCTGGAGATGAAGCATCAACAAATGATGTTCACAATCACCTGCAGAACGTTATCATAAATACGACTACAAACATACATGGCTCCAGTCGCAAAAAGAGTCGGAACGGTTGGTTCGACGATAAATGCAAGCTAGCGGAAGAATGCTGCGTACCGAGTAATATTGCATTCTCAAAGGATGCGGGCACACGCGGAGATTTATCACAAACTCCGACGAGTAGAGAAGCGACTTCACTGGCGGAAAAACGAAGTCTGGGAGAACCAGTTGGTGTTTGAACTCGAAAAGTACAGTGAGCAATCGCATCAGGCGCGGAAGTTTTGCCAACAAGTCAGCAGGATAAAGTCTTACACACTTTGATGCTTATCCTACCGAGACAAAGAGGGAAGTCTGATCTCCGAGAGAATGGGTCTGTTGGAGCGATGGGTGGAGTATTTTGATAAACTGGTCAATAAACAAAAAATCGGTGTGTTGGAGTTCCCCGCAACTGAAGACGGCGGACAAATACTGCCACCACCAAGTATAGAAGAAACAGTCAGTGCGATGGATCGGCTTAAGAATCATAAGTCGTCAGGATTGCAGCCGCATTGGTTAAATATGAAGGCGACCAATTACACCAAGAGGTTCATGAACTTATGCTCACGGTATGGGACAGCGAATCAATGCCTGGCGACTGGCAACGAGGCGTTATCTCTCTTCCATACATAAAAAGGGAGCGAGGGAGATATCACGTAGTGCAGCAATTATAGAGGTATGACGTTACTGAGTACCATCTATAAGATATTCTCCGCTATCTTGTTAGACCGGATAGCCTCATACGCCCAGAACATCATTGGCTAATACCAAAGAGGCTTCACCCCAGGCAAATCAGCGACAGATCAGATTTTCTCTCTATGGCAAGCGATTGAAAAACTGTTGGAATACGGGCATCAGTCGCACTATCTTTTCATACACCATAGGATCAAAGCTCTTACTGTACAAATCAATGATCTTGCCAGTCCTCATGTATTCCTCGAAGACTTGCATTTTTAGCAAGAAAAATTGCGAACTCTTGGCCGCGTTCGACAGAAGAATCCTCCGAAGAATTTTTGGCCCCCTGCATGAGGATGGACGATTCCGTAGTCTACATAACGACGAAATCTATGAGCGATACCACGACCATCTGGTTGTGGTTAAAAGCCGACTCAATAGGTTACGGTTGGCGGGTCACTTAATCCGTATGAATGAAGATGGTTCAGTCCGAAAAGTCTATAAGGGCAATATCTATGGTAGAAAAACAAGAGTATTCTCATCAAATTTGACAGTATTGTGCACGATTCTGTCATCTATGCTGCTTTTAAAGATGGACTTAAGGGGGGTTTTCCGGTCAGCTCCTATAAGTTGGTAAGATACATAGTCATATCTATTACAGCATTCGATCTGCTTTCGCTGCCTTGTTTAAAATTTGGAAATGGAGTTATCTTAACACAAAGTTGAGATTATTCTGTGCTAGGGTTCTTTCTGTGTTGCTATATGGAAGTAGAACATGGGAAGGGGCCCCCACCGTCACTCAAAAGTTCCAACCTTCGTGAGAACCCGTTTGCGCCTAGTAGGCGTGAAGCGTATTTCAATGGACCGGATGCGATGGCGCTTAGGTGTGGTTGATACGCTTAGCCCATCATGGGGTGAATAGCAACGGTATACGTATAAAACAATTATCAGGTAATCGAGTATTTTCCGCTTTCCAGAATTCCGATCTAGTTTATGCCACCAGTAATAATCAATTTTAACTACTTTTTAAAACCCATTTGTGATGCTATATTGGAAGAACTGTTGCACAAAAATGGGAACTTATGAAAGATAGACAAACATCTAAGCGAATACTTGTATATTCAGAAGAGGACAAGCTGCAGTAGGTGGAAGCTTAATGTACCAATTTTACACAATTCCAGTCCTTACATCTACCAGTGGTTCCTTCTATCCTCCTATTGCTGAGATATAAGGAATTTGAAACTTTTAATTACATTTCCCCTTTCCTAAAGCTTATTACATTCCTCGCCTGGTATACTGGAGTTTTCTATTCCTGCCTGACGACAAGTGACAACTGTGAAAAACAAACGAGGAAGACACGAATCATTGTTTTGCATAGGAACTCCGGCTTGGTGGCGGGTGAGGGCCACGAGCACGAACGAAATTCATCCTTTTTTCCAGTGTCTCTGTGGGTTTATTCGCTCCTGATATCATTTGAAGCTCGGAATAAAGGTGCACATTGGAATTTTTCTGAGATGCCATTTGTGTTATGGTAACCTGCTATCGCTTTCCTTCCTCTTTAACTTTAGGGTCATGTTGTCTTCGTCGCGTGAATTGAAAAGGGAAAAATCGCATTTCCTATGCTTTCCGTGTTTTTCCTTGGCGTGTTAGGCTTCTTGAGTGGCGGCAGGCATGCTTGAAACAAACCGTGGAGGCGAAAGTGCCGGCGAAGATTTTCCGTACGATGGTGTCTTTTAAAGCGAAGAATGCCACAGACCAATGGAGAGTAGTTGGTTACTTGGTGGTTTATATGCGCATTGAAACTTTTCTGTATTTTAATTTGATTTCCTCTGCTTGGCTGCCACTACTCGTGCTTCTGGCGTGCCCCGCGATGCTCCCCCGGCGGGTTGTATATTTAGTATGTCCATGGCTCGCCCGTCTCCTCGCTCCACCTAGCTCCTGCCTGTAAGACTGTCGTGTTGCGGTTGATTTTTTCATCTTTTTCATCGCATCAGTTTTCTTATGTGTATTAACTTTTGTACATATATGCATGACGACGGTATTTTAGGTACATACGAGTATGTACAAATTCGCGCAGTGGTGCGACGAAACGCAAGGCGAAAAATGTAGGAAATGTAGAAAATGTGTGTGGAACTATAACTATGCGCTCGTTTCGATTTTCTTCTATTTAGAATAACAAGAGCAACAACAGCCACAACAGATATTTCATCTTGTACATTTCTCATCTACATGGATGGTTAGCATTGCGCCGAGCCAAGTCGGGCAGGGCGGGACAGGGCGCGGTATTTAGACGAGTATCTTTTTTTCCAGTGCGGCGAACTTTATCGATGTGCACTGTTTTTTCTACTCGACTGTCTGTTGGTATTTGCAATCAAAGTCAAAGTATCGTGCGTGAGAAAAAGTTTGGTGGAAATCGAACAAAGCCATCCAGAACTCACGGCGTCGTTCAAAGTTCTCCCTGAAATCCACTGAAGCGTTACTTGGAAGTGTTAAAACTAGGATAGTGTGAAAGTATTCAGTGGGGTTGATGTAACTCTTCCGAGAGACTTCACACTTCAGCCTCAAAGTTATTAAATTAACACTTAATCATTCTCTAATTAACCGCAATTCAGCCAAGTGGAAGTTATAGTGCTAAGGCGTGAACAGTGAAGCCACCAAGTAATTGGACGTTCACTTATCACCGAAACATCCTCCGATAAACGGCATTTGGCACTTATTTCGTGATCCATCGATTTTCGAACACATTCCACATCGTAGAATCTCAAGTTCCTCATTCTGCCTTGGCCCTAGGGAAAATTTGAGAGACGAAACCGAACCCAAATCCCGTCAAGGCATCCTGTACAAATCGATTGTTTATTATGTAATGCAAGCTGCACGGAATAGTCGAACAAGTTCCTCAAGATTGCTGCAATGAATTGGTAAACGGCAGCAAATAAGTATTCAATTGCAACTAGTTGAAAGATAAAATCAGTTTCGAGTGAGGTGTCACTGCCATCCAACCGTATACCCACCGGATTGCTTTGGGGGCAGAGTTTGTGCGGCGAGAAAACAATTGGAAGAAATACATTTTGTGGCTATGTGCAGTGAATTACAAAATTTCTCAAATGGAGCACCAGGTTCACCACGACATCAGTACCAGCAACAGCAGCACTACTATTTCTACTATGTAAGTATTATAGTCTGCGGGATCACTTTTTCGGGTTCACTACACTTTCTTGCACTTTCTTTTTCACACTGGCTACCATCAATTAAAACCATTGCATATTCCATTCATTGTACTCGATTCCGTAGAAAAATTTAGATGCTATCCATTTTCCATAGCTACTAAGCGATTGGAATTCCGTTTTCGGCTCTTGAACTATTCGCAACCCTTGGTTTTCCATTTGGCAAAGAATCGATTTTGCATTTATTAAAGTGTCCATTGCCAGTGGTATCACCTCTCCACGAATGTTCTTGGCACTTCAAACATATGTGACCCCATGTGTAATCCAGTTTAGTAGTTAACAGTCGTTAGTCGTCAGCCAAACCGTAACCGTCACAGTCTCTGCATACTCGGTGGAAGATATTTGACTATATATCCCAATCAAGTAATACCAAAAAAATCATAGGAAATAACGACGCTGAAACTCCGGTTTTAACAAAAACGAATTCACCATATTCAAGGATATCTAACAACCTGAAAGGCTAGTGGTCTGTATACAGGAACCCCGTAGTGCTCCCTAGCCCGACGAATGTCTTTTTGCGAAGAAGAAACTACGCCGGTACGACAGAGTACAATCTAGATCCAACAACAGTCAGTCACCTACTGAAACTCAGGCGGGATTTTCAAATCGACTCTACTCGTACTATGCATGCAGTTACGAGGCGTTGGGGCATTTCACTACACAAGAAATGTGAAACCAGCTGTTCGCCTGCTGTATCACTACACTACATACTTACTGTCTCGCCTCTATGATGATAAAATTGATTTTCTCGTGTTCCCCGTTTCTTTGCACTCAGTATGTCTGTATATTTTAACCCTGTGGATGCGCCTGCGTTTTGTACACCAGTCCATACATTCAAGAGCCCGGTCTTGTTTTTCCTAAGCGGGTTGTTCGCTCGGTCTATGTTTTGTTCCCAGTGTATATTAAAGCACCAAAGTCGTCCCGAAACCGAGACCGGTTAGCATAACATCATAGCCTATAAGAGAAGATTGTAATATCGGCCCATTTGCCATGCCATGTTGTCAGCGATAAGTATTTATACCATCGGGACAGTGAATGAAAGAGGAGAGTGTGGTGTAAATATGGTCATTAAGATGGTGTTATACTTCTACTTTTCAATGGCAGCAATTATCGATTGGAAAATGTTCGGATTGGCCGGGAGAAATCAATTTTTGATCTGATTGCAGTTCATTGTTTCAATAAGAGCTAAGGGAATTTGAGACCAACTTGTTTATGAAGAATATATGGGGAATCTGTGTGTATTTATAGGAGATAGATATCGACAGAAAAAATATGTAATTTGAAACAAAACTGTTAGCTGAGTAGTAATATCAATGTCGCTTTTGCAAGCTTCACCCCCCAATCTTCGCTGATGTTAGCCGCGGTATCCAACATATTCATTTCATTGTTTATACTAAGTTTTAATCTGTTAAAAAAAATCGAACCCCTGAAATGATCTTAAAGGTAAGGTTGATTTGCAAACCTTAGAACAATATTAAATTTTAAACAGTTGGGATAGAAAGTCTTTCCCTTCATTCGGTTTCGTCCCCCACCTTTGAATTCTTTAGGTGTTACCTCTCCGGTGGTACTTCGTATAGCATAACTGCAAATAATCAAGGTTTTGTGTAACACGAGTAAAACGATTCCTGTCTTAGCATTGACATTTGTTGGAAAGGTGTAGGGGGGCAGAAGAGAGAAGTGATCATTCTCAGAAACTACCCAACCGAAAAATCTGAAACAATCAGCCAATATATGATGGCTAGGATCCGAAATACCCTCCATACCAAATAAAGTTAATAATAGCATATTATTATAATTTTTAGTAATTGATTGCAAAACCTCCCTATGTTCATCCGAGAATCACGAAGAGAGCATAATCCTACCAAGTTTGATGGAAATGGCACTACTACTAACAAAGTTATAATAGGTCAAAGTTGTCGCTTCTGTGCAGACTTTGGATGTTAGTATCATGTGAAAGTGGATATTCTCACATAATATAAGCATATATCACGTGCTAGGTACTAATGGAACAAATGTCCACTCAAATGTTTTTATAAAAGAAATACACAAAACCTTTCATACCTGAAGTGATTTTAGTAAGTTTAGTTTTTAGATTGTAAGCATTGATATAATGATTTTTTCAAAATTTCCGGTTGAATAGCTCCCGAAAACAAGTTACTTTTTTAAAAATCCTCAACTGATGTCCGATCCAGCCTATAAAACAAGATGCCGAGTACTCAAATCAATTACTGTTTAGTTGTCAGTACTCACATGAATCCGTATTGGACTGGATATTTTTAATTTTTAATCTTAATATCTGAGGGTATTTATAGTAGGGAATGCATCCTACCACCAGTGGTTCTACAATGTACTAAAATCAACTAAAAATGTATGTATATTGTTAGTCCCTACATCATGACCACCGAGTGAGAGTGATTGAAACTTTGAAAAAATAAATTTTAAAAGTTATGCTCGTAAATACTGAATCCGAGATGAACGTCGCCCAGTCACCTTAACTAAATTATCATTTCATATTATAAAAGTTTTATTAGTTGTTTATTGCCAATACACATCAACGATGCAATAACCGGTATCCGGTCTAAGTCTGCGTTAATTACGAAATGCAGTAGCCATCGCTGCATCTGAAACAGGGTCTGCAACATTTTTTTTTACACCAGAAAAATAGGGTCTACATATTTTACGGACTGAATCATGATTCGGATTAGATGACCCGCCCAGTTGATTGACTCGAATTTCATCCTTAACGGTCGTGATATCGCTCATCAATTTCTCACAGTAATATAATTATCTATAAAATTCAGTGTATAATGGATAATATTGGAAGATCGATGCGAAACCTTTTGGATCCATGATTAAAGTATTAGATAAAAAAATAAGCTAAGACTATCCTAAATAATCCAGCTCTGCTCCTCAGTTTGAAAATTTGGCGGCGATACTTCAAGTTGGAATTAATGAAATCATGGTGAGCTGCCTCTACTCTTCGACGATCGGAATACGGGAGTTAGGTGAAGTGAGAACTATTCCTGTCGTATTCTGTTGTCTTGTACAGGAAGAGCTTTGACCCTATGGTGAGACGTTTCGAACGGAACAGTTTTTGTAAGCTGAAATAGAATCTGTTGGCTGACAACAACCGTGCGCGGATTTCACCATCATAGCTGTTATCGGTTGTGATTTTCGACCCTAGATAGGAGAAATTATCAATGGTCTCAAAGTTGCATCCTCCTATCCTGCTCAACTCGCAACTTGGTATCCTTCATAAATTTTGTCGGTATGTAGGCTACGGAATCGTCCATCCTCATGTAGGAGCCCAAAAATTCTTCGGAGGATTCTTCTCTCGAACGCGGCCAAGAGTTCGCAATTCTTCTTGCTAAGAATCCAAGTCTTCGAGGAATACATGAGGACTGGCAAGATCATAGTCTTGTACAGTAAGAGCTTTGACCCTATGGTGAGACGTTTCTGTAAGCTAAAATAGGCTCTGTTGGCAGCCAATAACCATGCGCGGATGTCATCGTCGTAGCTGTTATCGGTTGTAATTTTCGACCCTAGATAGGAGAAATTTTCAACGTCCTCAAAGTTGTAGTCTCTTATCCTTATTCTTCCTGTTTGACCAGTGCGGTTTGATGTTGGTTGGTTGGTTTTCGGTGCTGACGTTGCCACTATATACTTTGTCTTGCCTTCATTGATGTGCAGCCCAAGATCTCGCGCTGCCTGCTCGATTACCAGATTTCCTTATTTGAATTTGTTTAGGGAATTCTATAACAGTTAAATTCTTTCCAGTTAATGGTAAGAAAAAGCTAATTCAGATTGAACAAATACAAATACAGGAATTCTTCATTTAACATTGTGTTACTCGTAGATTCAGCCTTGGTGCTGTCTAGTTCTCCTAGTCTAATTATTCCACGTTTTAGCGCCACGAGGCCCTGACTAAGTTGAGAAGTAAGCTCTCCATTAATTTCTATTGGGTCATTCCCGGATTTACGTTACTATCTGGTGTTGATGCCCATGCATATGAAAGGAGACATTTCGGGCTACGTTTTTGGTCCAGACAGTTTTGTAATTCGTCGCTCGTGCACAAAGTTGTATTGAATTAACAAGTCGGGAAACCGGAAGCTGGACGCTTCAGGTAGGAAGGGTTTTGTGTATTTCTTAGTACGTAGCACGTAATATATCCATATATTATGTGAGAGTATCCACTTTCGGGTGATATTGACATTCATAGTTTTCAATTTTCAAAGAAACTACAACTTTGACGTATTATAACTTTGTTAGTAATAGTGCGATTTCAACCGAACTTGGCAAGATCATGCTCTACATTATAGCCTACATTACTGCATTCCGTGGTGCTAGGATGAATTTAAGGGGTGTTTCCTGCCAATTACTAAAAATTATAGTAATAAACTACTATTAACTTTATTTGAACAGATATAGGTATGAAAGGTATTTTGGAGCCCAGGTACCATATAGTGGCAGCCTCCTGATTATTTTCAGATTTTTCGGTTTGGTAGTTTCTGAGAATGGTCCCCTTAAAGAAATGATCACTTCCAACAAATGTCAAAACTAAGACCGGTTTCGAAAAGTACTAACATGAGCAACGAGTACACTCTTTTCGTTAATTTTCAGCTTCCTTGGGTTTCACACAATCGCGACTCATTAATCGCTTCGTCCTTTGGCAGAATTTCTATTGAAACAATCCCTTTGCGGCCCCAAAACATTGTGGGCATAATTTTTAAGGTTTTCAGAAATGGTTGTATCGATTGACACGAAATTTACGTTACGTTTTTTATGTTTAGTTTAAGGGCACTGAACATAGTCATATTGGGTATCAAATGGTCTGGATTAGTACTTTTCGAAGCTAGCCTTAGTTTTGACATTTGCGGGGACTGTGAGGGGTCGAAAGTGATGATTTCTTTAACGACCCATTTTTAGAAATTACCAAACCGAAAAATTTAAAAAAAATATGAAGCTGCTCCTATGTAGGGTCCATGCCTAAACATATTCTCCATATCGAAAGATACTCAAATTAAGGTAATAATAGTATATTACTACGTTTTTGAGAATTTGACTAGATTAATTTATCCAAGAGTCATAAAAATTTGCAGTAATATTGACTATAGTATGACAGCATGATATTCCCAAGTTTGTTCAAAATCGTGCTATTGCTAATAAAGTTCCAGAACTTCAAAGTTGTCTTTTCCGTGTAAACTTACTGCAACTCAAAATACTAAGTATCAATATCACACTAAAGTGGGTAGTTTCACATGCTAAATATATGTACCTATACATTACGGGCTACGTACAAATGGGATAGTTCTGCACTCAAATATACTTACAGAAGAAAGGAACAAAACCTTTCATGCCTGAAGCGTCGAGTTTCGGGTTTCCCACTTGTTCGGCCTGGTTTAGATTTTGAATTTTTTGGCAAATGGGAAGTAATACGCCTTCACTGGGGTAACTACCTCCGTCTTAGAGGTATAATAAGCGACTTAAGTTTGATCTACAGTTACAATTGAACTTAGAAAATCTTTACCTTCTAATTCAAACCTCTCAAGGAACTTGCGAAAGCTAACGACGCATTTTAGTTTATGCTTTTCTATCAGTTATTTAAAATTCATCTTGTGTTCGATTTTTTAAATCGCGGCATTTATGTAAGGGTAAATGGAAACATCACACAAATTTCATCCATTATTAATCGCCCTTGCCCGTGTCCGGACTGCTGAGTGGTTAGAGCACAAGGCTGTCGTACGAAAGGTCGCGTTTCAAATCTCACTGGTGGCAAGGGAATTTGTATCGTGATTTGACCTCGGATACCAGTCGACTCAGCTGTGAATGAATACCTGAGTCAAATCAGGGTAATAATCTCGGGCTAGCGCAATACTGACCACATTGCCTCTTACAAAGTACCGTTATGGTCTTGAATGAAGTGCTCTAACACACTTCAAGGCTCTGATCCAAAATGGATTGTTTCGCTAACGATTATTATTATTACTGTCAATAGCCCTTGCGAACATTTTTTTCAATTTTTTGTACTCCCATCTTTGGAAATACCTCCAATTGTCATGAACATTCTTTCAGTTTTCATTGATTTCACGACTCTACCTGAAAAAGTTCGTCAGTTTTGAACCTTGAGTAAATTTTAGGTGATGCTTTATCTTTAGCGAGAAGAAGCCTGATAACACGTTGCAATTGGTAGAATTTCTTATCTTCATATTTCACGCTCCGACTTTGTCTGTTCAGTTTAGAAAAGCCCCAACTTTGAAAAAATATCCCACAATAAGAAAAATCAGTACTTTTACTTTTTAGAGGTGTCTCATCCAGATGCCTCGTGAAATGTAGTTCCGTCTAACAATACGCCGAGGTGAATGACTGATTTGATAGATAGATTCTCTACCAATCCAAATCTGAAATAATTGTATTGTATTTTCTACAGATGGTGATCAGCCTAAATCTTTTATTCCGCTAAGCCAAGTTCATCTATCACCATCCATGTTTATGTGACGCTGATGTTCTCATTAACGTGCATTTTAACATATACGGGTTATTTCGCGACGGCAACCACATTCTTTGGCAATGGGGTCAATTTAGGATAGCCTTGGCGATAACCAAGTTATCGTTCCGAAAGCCATCAGTATACTGCTTGATATGGGACAAGCTGTTGTAAACTTCAGTTCGGTCGATATGATGAAGAATCTCCCGGTTATTTATTGACATTCCTCAATAAAAGCCAACCACTGTATCTTGCTTTAAACGAGGAAACTCCTTCGAACATGCGTGCCTCAAAAACATTGACACATCTGCCGGACCTAGTTTTAACAGCAGGTTTAAGGTGTCTGTTGGGAACGGTAGTTAAATTAAGAACAATGTTATAGTCGATTCTTCTACAAATCTCCACAAATTCCTTCCCTGTCCTTGTAAGTATAGGGAAGGCATTCAGCGCTTATTTGCATCTTTCGCTCTTGGACTTTTGCAAACCAACCCTGTACGCTGTCCCAAAGGTCAAGCCAAAAGAAATAATTATACTGAAGTAAGAGTGCGGTAATTTAAATCATCATACGTCACCAAAAATGATTTTTAGTATGAAAGGGGGTGAGGGTTCCTAAGATGTCTGACGATTTGTAGAGATTTTCAAGTGACAATTCATCTTTACCAAGAACAGAAGACGAGAAAAGTTCGTATTCGACTACTATTCGAAGTTTTGTTTTAAAGCTGATTACCCTATCTATTAGGGCTTGGAGCTATAAGAAGCTATAGTGCCTAAAATTCTTAAATTTCTTTAGTATTCCCATATCTAATTTGCCCTTGACACTTTTTTCAGAATCTAAAAAAAATGTTAATTGTGGTTGATAATTGTTCATATAAATCCGATATGCCAATTTCTCTCGTACACATGACGTCAAGGTACGCAAACCCCAATCTCATAATAGCTGTCATCGTCACTAAACCAACAATAGCAACTTGACTAGTGAATTCTCGCTGTCTCTCCACTTACCAGCAGTCAGTCGGCATTTGAGATTGTCGGAATATTTTTTTAAGCAAGAGAAATAGCGAAGGAGGACCACAGACTATGTTAGTTAGGGGAACAAATGGAGAACAGAGAATCTCATGAAACGCGCAAAATTGTTGATTCCAGTCACTAGTGCTTGCGAAGCTGATGCACTGCAAGTGGGCGGTAGACTAGACGAAATGGAACGTGAAGGGTAGCAGCCCGGCCACTGCTATCGCAATCATAGCATTCCAGAGATTCTACAACATTGTGCTGGGAATGCCTGTTGTACTATGGATTGTAGGTTGCGAGGTTGTGGCCTCTCGAGGAGTTTGCCACTCTCCATGTGGCCCATGTTGGTGGTACTGGTTGCGAACGGTGGAGTTGAGAAAAAGCTTATGTTTGTCTTACTTCCTTCGCTTGGGGGTTATTTGTCTTCGGCACATTGTTGCGGCTGTTTTTTGGGAGAACAGATCGATTTTGGATGCTTTTGTGCTAATGTTGCTCCAGCTCAGTTTCATTCATTTGAATTGAAACCTGCTTCTTCCTGGTATTTAGCCACCAACCGTCTTATTTCATCGTGGAGTGAAAGAGTGATTGCGATGGAAACACAAAAACTTTTCATAATCTGTCTTGGTCTCGGATGATGGAATCCTCCATCTTTAATGTTTGTTATCTGAAGCATCAGCGTTTCGATGGGTGCACGATTGACGCAAGTGCGCTGTTTTCCGCATAGAAAGAGAAGAAATTGGAAATGTGGAATGCCGGAATATCGCATTGAAAGTGCTGAACGAAAGTAATAGATGCCGCGGTGCAGAAGTTATTGGTTCAGGCGAGAATTCCAGAAGTGGTTAAATTGAGCTTTAATAAGACGATGGGATCCTTTGAATTTTGTTAATGAGGTTGGTAGTAGAAATGGATCATAATTCGGTATCAATGCACAAGTGTTTCCAGGGAATGTGGATTTGGAGTTGCATATAAAACCCCGCCTCCCCTTTCAAGTCGGACCACGGTAGCTTCTGGACCTTAAATCCAGAAAATTCTTCTAACCGCCTTGGCTTAGCGGATGTATTCCATTTATTCATTAACCCACACCCAACCTCATCACTCGACAATCCAACAAAAACTCTTGTGTCTTTCAACTTAACGATGCGGTTCACCAATTGTCGTTTTTCTTCCTTTCCTTCTCCATTTGCTCCTTTTTTGCCTTCCTTGGAGCTATGATGGAGCTTTCGTAGTTTGTGTGCCAGACGTCTGGCAATTCTTGTCGTGCTGCTGCTACTTCTGCTTTTCATGCTATTTATTAACAGTGGCTTACACGAAGCGATTTTGTTTTGAAACATGATTTTCGTATCTCATTGTCGTTGTTGTAGGTTCCTCCGACGTTTGCCTCGTTTTCATCACTTCTGCTTCGCCTTCACGCGAAACCTTGTAAAAGGAAAAGAGAAGAGACTTTTGTGTAGGTTGTGGGATTTTATCGATTTTCCGATGGGTAAATTTGGTCTAATTTTAGATGTTTGGTTTGCTTAATGGGTGTGTTTTTAATTCGACACTTTGTTATTTATTATGCGACGTAATTAATACCGTATAGTCTTGATAATGGCGGTATATTGAGTTTTTGGTGAGTTTGCGTCTTTTTACACTATCAGTTTTCGGTCAAAATGGATTAGAGATGAATAACAAGTTGTTTTTTACAGAAAAACTCACATTGAAATATATTTTGAGGATTAGTCACGGTGCAAGTTTGATTCACTTGAGACCATATTTATTCAATTAGAGTATTATTTTCATGCCCTTGATGACCCTTAGCCTGTTATAATTTAAGTATCTGTAAATGATTGGGTTGTTTTAGAGAGTAGGGTGGGGGTGAACCTAAATTCAGTTTAACCATTGACGTTGTTAGAACAAACAACGAAAATAACGATGCCCTCCTTGGGCGAGAAGCTTAGAATCGACTCACAGGGGCGCGTAGACGATTGAAATGGATACAAATTTGTGAACTGGCAATCCGTAATCGAAATCAGCTCAGAAACGGCAAACACGCTTTGTATATATATAGATATACACATATGTATGTACATTGATATAATTATCCAATCGATTGTAAACGAAATACTCGAGAATGGCATTGAGGATCCCCAGAATAGTCGTTTTTCCCAGAATAGATAAATTCCAGCGTTATAGTCTTGAAATTCAGAGTTGAAGGGAGATATTTTTTTTGGGATTCTGAAAGCAATTCTCATGTGGTAATGTACTGCTGTAATACTTTAGTAAGCCTTTAGATTACCAAAGCTCGCAAAGCATTGAAAGACAATTTCAAAACGAATTTTTACCTGCGAAATTTCAGACGCTGGCAAAAAGGCTTTCCAAGAGCAATCCAATGCAGTTCAATCTTAGACATGTAATGAGTGAAACTACTTTCGTCACGACAAATGGCAGCGATGAAATATTTATTGGTTTGTATAAATCGTTAAATTGAGCAATTGGAATTTAAATGACCGCAAATCAGCCTTGGTGATCATTTGATATTTGTACATATTCAGTTGCTTGTTTCGTGCAGCAAACTTTGGACTTCCAAATTGAACACGTGGGATTTCAATGATTGGGCTTTTTTCCCGAAGTAGAATCATCTGCCTGCAAACAATAAAGGATTTGGAATAATCCACCGCAGAATATCACCGAACAATGTTTCGCTATGAAAGATGAATTAGTTCTAATCCCATCGATGGCAGTATCCTAAAAGGTGTGGCGACCTTTTAGTTGGTTACTGAAAATAATGAAGTTAAGGAACTACAAACTTCTGTGGTTGGGTGCGAGAGTGGTGTGCTAGAACCCTGATTCGTTGATTTCGTAACAAATTCGGAGAAATTCCTCGTACTATTCATCGTGGTCGATGAATCTTTCCTAGGAAAATAGAGGACAGACACTACAAGCGATGTCGTTAGTTCCTTATTGTGGAAGTACGTGGGGGCTTTAGAATCGTTTCTAAGTATTCATTGCAGTCTGTTCGTCTACGACAATGACCAACCTAAGACCTACCCTAGACGATTTAGTATTTTATTTGTTTGGTGTCAGTCAAAGCTATAAAATTAAGCAAAACTAATCGGTCACGGCAATGACCGATGAATATTAAAATTTCCAATGATGATCAGATTTGTCAGTTCGACTGCACTGATGACAGACTGATTGTAATGCAGTTGTTATTGTGTTGTTAGTCGAAACACGAACCACATGGTTTGAATGTTTAAATAAATGTGGCAAACTGTTTTTTGCAAACAAAACATTAAAATCGATTCAATGCCTGTCTGTCTTTTTTTTTTCTTTTTTATTATGGATGGAGGTGGAAATCTTACACAGACACTGCCGCGCCAGGTTGCAGCTGCGTGTTGGATTCCCGCCCACTAAAACCTCCCCCACTTTCTCCTTCCTTCCCCGCGGGACCGCCGCAAAGCATTACTTCGCGGGGTGGACTGCGCTTTAAGCGACCAAGCCTTCCGTTCTTCGCATCCTCCTTGCGCGCTCCGCTCTTCCAAGTTCCTCTTGTATTCTTTTGATTGCGGACTTCACCGTACATCAGTTCTCCGACTTCAACATTTCCCCGACGAGGTTTCGCGGGCTTAGGTTGATTTGCAGGGAGTTTTCCAGACTCCTCCTTTCTGAGAAAAATCGTGGACAGTGGAACATAACATGCTCCGGGTCCTCAGGTGTGCAACCACATTCAGAACACAAGGGAGAATCATCCAGCCTGAATTGGTGCAAGTACTTCCTGTAACCACCATGTCCTAACAGGAATTGCGTCAGATGGTAGTTAATCTCGCTGTGTCTTCGCTGGATCCACTCCTCAATACGGGAAATCAAAGTGTGGGTCCAGCGATCCCTCTGCGAGTCGTCCCACAGTTTCTACCACTTCTCCAGCAATTCTCGCCTTGCCGCCTTTCGGTATTTTGCATCCTTTTCAGGAGGATTCATTTTCCTTGTCTCGTACAGGCAGCGTGTCTCACTTGCCAGAATGTCTATCGGGATCATTCCCGCAATAACACACGATCCTCGCCTGATATTGTTCTGAAGGCGGTGCACATCCTTAGCGCCACTAAGCGGTAAGTCATATTTACCATCCTATAATTACTCTCACACGCTAGTGCTTCCTCCCAAACTGGTGCCGCGTATAATAGTGTGGAGCGAACCACTCCGGCCGCAAGTAATCTGCGACTGTACCTTGGGCCTCCAACGTTAGGCATCATCCGCGCTAATGATACACTGGTATTTGCCGCTTTCTCACAGGCATAGTCCAGATGTCTCTTGAAATTGATTTTAGCGTCAAACATCACCCCTAGGTACTTGATAATCGGTTTCGAAGTGATGACGTGACCACCAACACGAGTATTAACCGTATTCCTCTTCCTACTATTGGTAATCAAGACCGTCTCCGTCTTTTGTTCCGCAAGGTCAAGCTGAACCATCTTCAACCACGCTTTTATGGCTCTAATGGTTTCGTTAGCGTACATTTCAACGTCTTCACGTTGTTTCGCGACGACAACCACAGCTAGAACTGTCGAGGAGCTTAGTCAAATAACCAGGGACACCCGCTCTACGGAGTCGATCGTTAAGTAGGCTTGACGAAATCCAAATTGTCGCTCCGATAGTCCATCCTCATATTGGAAGAAAGGTAGCAGTCTGTTGTAGGTGACCCTTTCGAGCATCTTTCCTGGCGTGTCGATGAGGCAAATCGGTCGGTATGATGATGGGTGTCCTGGGTGCTTATTCGGCTTCGGGAGCAAAACTAATTTTTGCCTCTTCCACCGGTCGGGGAAAACCGCTTCTACTGTCTGGCTGTCTGTAACACGCACTTTTCTCAGAAACGGCTATACGGATTGACACGAAATTTGGTGAGGAGGTGGGAACTATGAACGCCCAGACATGCAGTGAGTGATATCCTCCTACGTTGAGATTTAGGGGGGGTCCCCATACATGTGAAAGGGGGGTGTAAAACTTTTTTCACCGAATATAGTCATGTTGGGTATCAAATGAAAGGTCTCGATTAGTACTTTGTGAAAACGGTGTTAGTTTTGAGATCTGCTAGGCGGGGAGTGGGAGTGGTATATTACTATATTTTTGGGGAAATTGAGTAAAACCTCCCTTAAGTTTATGCGTACATTTAGTCAAGCCTCAAAAGTGGTTATCATAGCCGAGTTAGTATCCAAATGGAGTTTTTAAAGTAGTTCGGTCATTTCGGAAGTATGTCTTTAGAAAGTCCCTTCTTGGTCGAGTTATTTTCGTTTGTTGCGGTTTGATTTTGCCATTAGTATGATTTGCTTCATTCTCAAATTTAACAGAATAACTTTCTGTCATAGCGTTGTTGCGGTATCACGCTTATTCGCTATCGGAAATATCCCTCTGAATATCGAGTTCTTTTCGAAATTTCATCAGCTACAATCCCTGTGGAAGCCTGACGTTAGTCGTTGGCGGCTGCAATTGCGATGTGAATGTTTTTCAGCTCCGCTTAAGTTCGCCTTCTTCCAGCGGAAGCCCGATTACCCCAAAAAAGTTAAGCGTTCATCATCATAGGAAGTCGGTGATTGTGGTCGGCTGATAAAACGCAGATGATAGATCTGCTAAGTTGCACATGTCATTATTTCAAGAACTATAGTAGAGCCATGCTTGAAATTTTCTGCTCAGTTTATATGTCTCCTGTTCGCTCCGTTGTGGGGTACAGAACATCTACACAGTGTCTTCTTCCTAATATTTTCCCCCATTCTAATTTCAATGACGTTTTGCTTCAATTTCATTATTATCGCAAGAGACAAGCCTAACGACAAACATAAATGTCAACTAGAATTCGAATTCAGGGCAATGGGATAGAGGTTCTAATGCTAGCTAAACAAACTCAATCATTGCTCCATCGCGCTCTCACTCTTCATTTTCTAACACTTCAAGGGGGATGAAGGATAATCAAATTAGCACCTAACGAGTTATTATGGAATTGGGAATAATTTGTACGCCTTCAAGTATGTTACGATGAACCCATTTTACTATAACTGAGTTTCTAAATATGAATTAAAATTATTCGAAGTTATCGATGAACCAATGCAAGCAAGTTTATCCATTTCGGCAACGTTCCTATCTTAATATCGATTATGTGTGCCTTTTGCCTACCAGGACACTTCTTCCTGTGCTTCGTCAAAGTTTTGAGACTGTCCAGATTTGGATGAAACATTTTAGCTTCACATGAATCCGGATTTTACCTAACACTACCACTAAGTGCCAAGCAGTTAAACTCGGACGATCCTACGTACTTTAAAAGGATAGAGGCGCTTTGGTGGTGTTGGCCGATGGTGAGGAAAAATCCGTCGAGAATCCCCTGTAACAACAAGCACAGTTTCAGAAACACAGCGTTCTGAATGAGGACGTCAAAGGAAGCGGCGTCTGTGCTAGTAAGGTTTATTGTGTAAAATATGAAGTTTATTAGTCCCAATACCTGCCGTAAGCAGAACTGCTGTTCATGTCAGTAAACCGGACATTATTGTATGTAAGGTTCTGATAAATCACCCTACATATAGCATTATGCCTGTCCATATGTTGCAGCAGTGCTTTTGCATTGCAGCGAGAAATGAGATGGTCCAACATGTCTATTTCTCGTGTATTTCCTCGGACTCCCATTCATCGATCTGTTCTTAACATGACTTCATGCCACTCAGCGAATTTGTATATCGGTCCTTCAAGCTAGATGGAATCAGCCGCAATTTGCTACTTGTAAAAATGAATGCGAAGCGAGTCGACTTGGTGGTGATGTTGTGAGTAAGGTAATAAAACAGTTCATTCGATTCAAGGCATAATTTTGGTAATTCATTCGAAATTTGGACTTAGTAGTTTCTCGCTGCCCATTTTCAAAATCGGTTTGCGTTCACGGCAATATTCCGAATGCATATTCCAGTGAAGGGATAACGAATACATTCAATGCGATTAATTTGTTCTTCTCCAATAGATACCAACTTCATTTGTTACATCCTTCAAATCAGCAACTCCAGCATGGGTCCTTTGTAGAATTCCTAAGTACTTGTAGAAGTCTGTTTCGAACATAGTTTGGATGTAGAAGTCACCCCAGCTATGTCCGGCTTGCGGTTCGTAATGACATTTGTGGATGGCTCAGATTCCACACTTGTCAAAACCTACATCGATAATTGTTGCATTTGAGAAGTATATTAAAACAGGGAAACTCGACTATATTTAAGATATACTATCTTCAGCAGCAGGTGAAGCACAAAAACGAAATCAAGCATTCTTGGAAATCCGAGATTAGAACTTAAAGCAACAATATCGAGAGGTTCACACTCAAACAAATTGGCCATCGCGATATCATACTTAAGATGCCGAGTAGTTTCTGATGCACTTTGCTCCACATAGGAGTTTCAACAATCCATATCAGTGCACACTAAAAATCTGTATCCCCGCTTGTGAACGGGACAAAGACTGAAAAAAAAAGAAGAAGATTGTTTTCTCTTGAGTGAAAATTTAAGAAATCCGCGCGTGCCTTGAAGCTTTTCACAGGCAATGGCTAATTAATTTGGACCTTGGCATTTCGATGAACTTCCCCCATTTCCTATTAAAAAGTCTATCACAAAAGAAATTCCATTCTTTTCATCCAAAAAACTTTAATTTGTGTCCCTACATATGCCGGAAAGACTAATAGAATCTGCATGGTGTATGTTTCTATGTCAGATTTTTGAAAAACTCGCTCTTATTTGTGCTTTTCCCTAAGGGGAAACTGTCGTAAAGGATCATTGTTACACGCCGCTATCAATTAAGATTAGACTCGTGCATTGTAAATTTTTCATCCATATATGTATATATATTTTTTGACATCGTGTGGCCCAGTCTCTCCACGTAGAAACTACGGATGGTTTTAGCTGGGCCGCGTCAATCCTCCATCGCGCAGCTTAAGGGTGAATCAATTCGAAAATTTATTCTTCTAATTTGGTGACCATCTGAAACAAAAGCAGATATCTGGTTGCCGCCTTGGATTGAGGAGGTCTATAATCGTTAAGCTTAAGATGCTCCATTGCAGTGTAGAATCCTCTGTTTTATTTTCAAAATCGCCTCCTTTATAACTAAGTATGGTATCAATTTGACTGAGGAGGAAATGTGTATATACTTCAATAAAGGCCAATCTGACTTTCTTTCCCCTTACAACCTAGTTAGATATGAATGCCGTGTTTCATATCTATTTAAGTGTATTCACCTGACGCTTATTATCTTAATGTCTCTGACTTCAGCTTCGCCATAATAGGGAAGAATAGCTCAATTGAGCCAACGAATTTGCCCACTCATCTCGTTCCCCGTTAAAGGAAAAGAAGGATGTTACGTCAGCAAAAGCTCGATATCGACTTCTTAAAGCTACCAATTCTCTGGCTCACTATCACCGACTAGCTCCAAAAATGGCTACACGCAAAACCGAATTCAAGTTGCGCTGCTTGTACTTCCACTGCATAGCCCCAAATCTTTTAAAGAGACTGTCAATAAAGCTGGTATATCGACCGGCGGGTATGAGGAGCTTCAAATCTCGCGCACACAATTTTCAACTTTACTTAGGATGCAGATATAGAAATTTTCCTATTGCACCTGGTACGCAAGTAACGACAAATTCTCCCCCACCACTCGCATTGCAACGCTATATTCTTCTCGTAGCTTATCTACGCATCTTTTGTTGCTATTTACCAATTTCCCTGTGCGGAGTGGCACTCGTGCAACTCCCATTTGGTGAAATGGCAACTGAAATTCCGCTTCCTTCCCAAACCCCACTGCGGCCTTTACATTCGTTTAGGATAATATCAGTAATAGCAAATTTTGTGTATACACCCAAGGAAAAATATTCTAAAACAATTTTATTCGCCACACTGTCGGGTGGCCTCGTTGAAATCGTCGTCGCTTGCAAATTGTGTTCATAATGCCGTGGGAGGAAATTCGCAAATTAGAAATATCTCGCTATCGCCCAACATATGTACGTAAAAAAGTAATTGCGTGACATAAATATATCTACACCACATCATAGCTCTGTAGATTGTAACTTGCTATCTTCTTCTGACGCAACAATCAGCTGTTCTCATGTTTTGCTCTATTGATTTACAGTTGTGCTCGTTACGAATAGTACTTGAGTTGAAAAAAAAATCGTTATCGTTCTATTATCTTCATATTTTGCGTGGATAATGGCCATACTCCACTCTGCAAAGATAAAAATGAAATGTTTGACTTTGAAAAGAACTGATTGTATTCGAATTCCAGTGATCTATTGCTTCTTGACAATTTTTTCTGCACATTCAACTTCTGACCCTTTTTGAAATTGGTCGATTGTCCGGCACATGCATGGTTCTTCAAAACGGCCACACCGATAGAAATGAAGTTTGGTAGACCTCTGGAAACTGAAATCCTACGCATACCGTTTAAAGGGGGCTCTCCTCATACACGTAAAGGGAGGATGTAAACATTTTTTCTCCTAATATGCCGCTATGGGGTATCAAATGAAAGGTCTTAATAAGTACTTTGATAAACTGATGTTAGTTTTGACATGAAGTGCAATATAGAGGAGTAAGGGGTCAAAGTATTCAAGCTTAAAGTGAGACAGAGGCCTCAAAATACATCCTATTTCGATGTCTACTCAAATAAACTTCATAATAGTATCATCATCATCAACGGCGCAACAACTAGTATCCGGTCTAGGCCTGCCTTAATAAGGAACTCCAGAATTTTTTCTAAACCTGACGGTCGTGGTATCGCTCATAGATTTCGTCGTTACATAGGCTACGGAATCGTCCATCCTCATGTAGGGGGCCAAAAATTCTTCGGGGGATTCTTCTCTCGAACGCGGCCAAGAGTTCGCAATTTTTCTTGCTAAGAACCCAAGTCTCCGAGGAATACATGAGGACTGGCAAGATCATTGTCTTGTACAGTAAGAGCTTTGACCCTATGGTGAGACGTTTTGAGCGAAACAGTTTTTGTAAGCTGAAAGAGGCTCATAATAGTATACTACCAACTATTTGAAACTGACTGGAAACTCCTCTTAAGTTCATCCTGAATATACCATTTTTTGTATTTATTCAAGATGAACTTTTGCACACTTGCTAATAATTATAAACTTCTACTGTAAAGCGTTTGAAGTTGACTATTGTCATACTTACTAGCACTTTCCTGAACAAATTATTTGTGTAAATGGCTTCTGAAATACGCAAGTGAATTATGTACAAGTGGAACTGCCATGCACTCAATGTTCCTCACATAAGGAAACTATTACATACCTAAAGCTTGTTGTATTTTCTTCTGAACAGTTTATCACGTTTGACGACCTAAGGTTTAGGCCTGTCTAAGTAAGGAATTAATATAATATAATAGCCGATCTTGCATTGCGGGTTCGAACGCAGGCCGGTCATGGACGTTTTCCCTTGTCCAAAGGTGATATAAAGTAGATTACAATATACTAAAGCCATAAATAGTGGAAAAATAGTCCCAGTTTTTGCAAAAAATAGAGCCGTCAATATATGCACGGAAATTCAACAATCTTTTTCTACTTCTTTCTATTAAAGTGTGATGAGTGTGGAATATTCAGAAGTGGTGAAAAGACAATGTCGAGTTGACTTTCGATTACGCGATAACGTCTTCGAAAACATTGCAGCCGAAATATCTTGAAACGCAGACAATTTGACAGAAATGAGAAAATAGAGTGGATTAATATAATTAATAATATCACCAGCGGTTTCAAGCTTCCATCGCGACAGTCATTGGACTATCCTAACATAATCTATTTACGCATTTGTGAGAGTTTTAATATTATTTTGAGTTTCGGTTTTTATTAATATGCCGGTTTCGTAGAAGCCCGACTTTCTAGTGTGAACAAATTCCTCGAAAGTAGTTTTGATAGCTTCATTGTTAAATTGTTTTTCCGGCGAAAAGTGATCCAAATGTTTAAAAGAAGCAGTTGTCGATGGCCGGAAGTCAGGCGAATATGTCATACTCCAATTCGTTTAATTTTTGAACCGTTATTTTGGATACACAGGGTCGTGCATGAAAAGGTGTCACTCCCATCTCTGTTGAGCAATCTGGGCCATTGAATACGAAATTTTCGATATATTTCATCGATTGAGCATTAATTCTTACACCACATTGCAAAAAAGAATAGTGGATAACTCCGGCTGCAGACTACCAAACAATCACTATTACCTTCTTCGAATGAAGGCTCGGTTTTCGCATGTATTTTGACTATGTCACTATTCTGTGCAGAAAGGGATCCTTTCTGTTATGAAAGCGTAGAGAACTGCAACAATCAGGAGAAGTGATGATGAAAACCGTTTTGCTCTGTAAGTTCATGTGGAGCCCACTTATCAAGCTGTTTCACTTTTCCAAGCTTTTGCAAGTACCAGAAAACTGTCGAATAGGTTACGCCCAATTTCTCTGCAATATTTCTTACAGATGCATGTGTGTCAGATTCCACCGTCAAGCGCAGCTCGGCGGATATCCTCGTGGCTCATGTCGCTCCACCTAAATTTTTCGAACTACCGCCGTATGGTTTGTTCGTTTACGTTACAGCTCCAAATTCTCTGCAAATGTTTCTGGTTGCCTCTGTAACGTTGTGGCTAAGTTTAAACTCACACCTTGACCAAATGTATGACTATTTATATTCGATTATTCAGCGCTGGACTGTCGTAGCGGAAAGTCGCGGTTCAAATCTCACTGGTGGCGGACGGATTTGTTATCGTGACTGGATGTCGGATATCAGCCCACTCAGCTGTGAATAATTACCTAAGTTAAATCAAGGTAATAATCTCGGCCGAGCGCAATGCTGACCACATTGCCTCCTACAATGTATGGTAGTATAATACCGCTACGGTCTTGAATGAAGTGATCTAACACACTTCAAGGCCCTGATCCAATATGGATTGTTACGCCAAAGATCCAATTCGATAGTGAAATAGGACTTTGATCTGTAAATATGGCTAGCTGGTGGTAGCATATCGTGATTTGTAGTAATCTGGACTCAAAAATTCAATGTTTTTCTTATTACGAATAACGATTATAGTTTTACTTTACTAAACATTAGAATGGCGGAGTTGTACAAAAATCTCCAAAACAAGCGCCTATTTTTCGCTGAAAATCTAGAATAGAAATGACTAATGGAGATATATAATTTGAAATAATTAAGACTTGTCTTTTTTATTCGATAGTAATGTTTATTAATCTTGCAAAAACCGATATTTCGGTAACAACTTGTTCCTTTCATCAGTGCAAACAAGGCTGCTTTTAAATGGATTTGTTAACAATTTATATACTTTTTTTGTTCAGGATTTAGTCCGCATCCACTTGATGTTGGGTCGGACCAAAGGGGAAGCAACTTACTTCCTCTTTTTTTGGACCATGGACCCCACATTTAGGGCTTAACACCCATACTTAAAAAATAATAAACGAAGATTGCTTTACGATTTCTTACCAGGGCAGATGCAAATCGTTAGACACTGCCTCACCTCTGCTCTGGGGGCAGCGTGACCGCAGCGGCTCGCAGATATTGAACGCTCCTTTATATAATTCATAGAACACAACATTATTGCGAATTATATTGAGCGTAAATCCGTCCATACTTTGGGCTAGAGCTGAACATATTTTGTTTAAGGATTGGAGGGTCCCAAGTCCGCATCCACTTGATGTCGGATCGGACGAAATGAGAAGCAACGTACTCCGTCTTTTAGGACCTTAGGATCCCTTAATCGTTCATTTAGCAAAAAAAAAGAAGCTTGACGTTGAAAGTCCCTCGTGACAGTGTCGGTAACCAGAACAAAGAGGAGTAGTGAAAGGGCGCTTCATCAATTTAACCCAGCGCACAAAATCTTCAACTACTAGGTGTTGTCGCAAAGAAATTCTAACGTCTTCTGGGCTCTGTTTTGGGAATTACCGAAGAGCTTTGTCGACATTTTGCATTTGAAACATGTTCCGCATTTCCCATCTAAATCCATGCGTTCTAGACCTTTGACCATTTCTTATTTAGCTATTTTGGTGACACTATGATGGGACTTCCATACCATTCTGTACGTCGTGCTCTAATGCTAAATTGCATTCGCGAGATTGTTGATCCTGACTTGCGTCATTATGACGGTTTGAATAAATTTCGCTGGAATTCCGAAAGCAAATTTTTGTTTTATACAGTATTTTCGAGTTTATAGCACGGTGTACTAAATCATAAA
Source organism: Hermetia illucens (assembly GCF_905115235.1). NCBI lineage: Eukaryota > Metazoa > Arthropoda > Insecta > Diptera > Stratiomyidae > Hermetia > Hermetia illucens. Next base: position 58,551,329 of record NC_051853.1, on the reverse strand, counting down.
TATATGGTGGACACTAAATGTAGCACTTCTCCAGGGGTTCTTTGAAGGCAAAAAGCTGGTTGGTCTTTGATAGACTAGGTGGGAACCTTCTTTAGTATTCTCTAATCGTTCTGTCTACGTACACACTGGTTTCTTGTTTTGATAATTTTGTTAAGATCTTGTAGCTCGTACAAAGCAGTAATAAACTGTGTAATTCTTACACTGCAGCTTGTCCCCTTTTTGAGGATAGAATAGATAGAAGACTTTCACCATTCATTCGGTATTCGCTCTTGATCCCACCAGATGTTGCGGACCAGATTATAGATAGTATTTCTGTCCCATTGGTTCTACTGGGATATAATCAATACCTGGCGCTTTATTGTTTTTCTGGCCTTTGCTAGCTAATTTTACAATGTACAGGATCAATGTGCTGTTAAGCTAGTTTTATTGCTTCAAGTGAGTGAGTTGTCGGCCATCGTTGCTGCGTTTCTTTGTCGTCTCAGGCTCTTCGCTGCGTTGTAAGCTTGCCTGATTCCATTCGCCAAATTATTATCAATTTTCGTCAGTTCGTCGTAAAGATATCTCTCCCTTTTATTATTACTCTATTTGCTGTCTGAGGTTGGTTCCCTTTCTTCGCCTTTGTGTTTCGTTCGGTGTCCTGCCTGTGCATCTCATTTCTCTTTTCGTACGCTTCTTGGTATTCCCCGTCGAACCAATTATTTCTTTTGCTTAGTTCAAAAAGAGGTGTCCTTGGAAGTGGCAGACAATGTCTCTAAAATTTGGCTTAGGTCTAAGCAAGGTGATTTCCACAATCTCTTTAATTACCACCTGTTTGCAGCATCAGTCGTTCTTTTTTTCTAAACATTTCTAGTTGACATACAATAAGAACCTCAGAACTCTTAAGTATAAGGAAAATGTTTTTAATCGGTTCATAATCAAACAAATTATCAAATGAATCCCATTTTTCCAAGTCACACTCAATCCTCCGCCCGTTCAGAAAAACAATAAACACGTCAGTAAACATTTCGCGTGCGCCACTGTTGTTATGCTGCATGTTATTATTGCTAGCGATACGTATAGCGTGTTGTGACTTCACAAGATATTTACAGTGAGAGAGGTCGTTTGAAATCGCACACTGCCACCGACTGCTGTGACGTAGCAATAATGCGGTTCTATCGCCGTCACGGGACAGGGGCCAGGTGCGCGGGCCGAGAGTGTGTCATCGCTCCGTAATCTGGCAACGCTGCATGCGATCAGCTGATTGAGAAAATCTCCGGTGTGTATGGCTGACAGTGCTGTTCAGAAATGTCGATTCAGCTGTTGGCGGTGTACATGCCAGGGAAAATATATGCACATACATACGGAATGAAGATAGAGATATACTTGGTAATATGGCGTTTCTTATTTCATAGCGGTGATAAGTTTGCCGTATAATCACGCGGGGCGAGTGTTTGTGTTTTTCTTCTTGTACTTGGAGCCGCCATTGATTTCTTGTTTGTTTCTCGGTTCGTTTTGCTCGTGTAATCGATTTTTTCTTGTGGGGGAATTGGTCTGGTTTTTTTCTTATGGTTGCAAGGCTCTTTTGGAGCGGATTAGTAGTAGTGATTTTTTGGGTTGGCGGAAGGCCCTGTTGGAAATTAAATTGCACAGAACTTCAGCACTTTGGCTAGCAATTCACTCGACGTTTGTTCCGGGATTCACTATTGAAGCCCGGAATTGAGATCCAGGGAACTCCCCACAAGTCTCACGATGGCAGATGTAACCCTTGCGAACGTGAGAACTTTTGGCCATGCATGCAGCCTGGCCTAGTGCTGATTTGATAGCAAATGCCTGCCGCGCTATGTAAAACGGAGGCGATACATGACGAAAGGACGACTTTAAGGACCTCGTTGGAGGCCGACCGACCAACCGACCCCCATCCAGTGTGTTGTTGGGTCGGACTAACTGCGGAAGTCGGAAATTCTCGTCATTCGTGTCTACTTTCCAGCAGACTGTTGCCTGATGGCAGCTTCTGTTGTTTTAAGTATACTTTTCGTGTACTTGGGGCCATGTCTTTTGGGGGTTCGTTCTAACACAAGTTGCGTGTGGCGTTAATTTCACGTCTATACAACAAAAACGGGTGACTTAATTCCGGACGACAACGACGGTGGAATTCTGCTCTCCCCTCAATTGATTTTTTATTAGATGATAACATTTGATAAAGATAAAAACTTGGAACAGTTCGATATTGGTTATTTCGATTGGCGTTACGTTCGAAAGGAGAAAATAACAAGGAAAAGTAATAAATGATAAGTTGAGAGTGTATAGCGGAAAAGTGATGTGTGCGAGTGGTGTGGTTGCTGCAGCACAGCAGGAAAATTGATTCGAGAAAAATGATTTTCGCTGAGGAGTGGGTATGTATTTTGTTTTTGTTGGAATAAAGACATTTCCTGTGGCGTATTGAGCTCTTCCGCAATCTTGCACATTCCTCTAATAAAATTCAGACTTTGTTTAGTTATCGATCAGAAAAAAAGAGGCCAGTTGTTTGTGAAACTGCAGCCTCGGTAGCAAGCGAAATTATTCCTCCACATAATCATTCATGTAATTATTAAAGGTTTTATTATTCCTTCCCACAACTGCCAAGACTCAAGACAACACAACTTAGTCTCCCTTGTGTCTTCTCGCGCCACTGATTGGGTATCCGCTGGTGACCATAACTTTGACCTTGCCGTCCTCTGCCTCGACTCAGGAAATGACTTAAGCTGTACCCCCGAAGGGAATTGAATCATATTGTGCTACCCTTGTTAAAACTATGGGAAAATTTCTCATTCACAGTTTGGTTTTCACTTTGTTTCCATGCAAAATCATTATCGCATATTTTGTCGTATCACTAACAGTAATATATTAGTGCAAACTGCCAGAAAGTTTACAAAATATACTGATATTCTCTGATAGCAAAAATCAGTAATAAACATTTTTTCATTTAATTCCTCGTCGTTTATTTCTGCGTATCCTGTTTTTGAGATTTTGTGAAAAATGGGATTCGTGAACAATTTTTAGAATCAGATTGGATTTCATGATTTGCAAATAAGGCTTTGGATTCTTGTCAACACAACTCTATAGCCACTTCCTACGTATTCAGCTCCAGCTCTATGCAGAATTCCTTGAGTCGTTCTTTCTGACTATCAGTCGGTGCTATTAATGCGATTCTTCTCCAAAGATTGATCGCCACTCCGAGCTCAAATGTTGCTTTAGGTACAGTGAAAAAAGTCCCGCGTCTTCGAGTAGAACTTACTCTTGAATTTTACACTGAACACGCTACAGACCAGTAGCACCTTTTAGTCGAGTCATTTAAATCGGTGATAAATCGAGCAAATTTTAGACAATTCATTATCCATCAGTAATTGGACATCTTGACAGGGCAAGGGTATCATCTCAGAATTGAGCAGTCGCAATTCTACGTGAGTGCATAGGTTGTGCAAGTCTGATTCACAAATTTCCAAACAACTTCATATTTTTCCATCTCCATTGCAATTTGCTCAATATTCTATTATCAAATTCTATACACTGAAGGGAAGACAAAGTATATGGTGACGACTTCAGCACCGAACACCAACTAATCAACAACATCGAACCGCACTGGTCAAACGGGAAGAATAAGGATAGGAGAATACAACTTTGGGACCGTTGATAATTTCTCCTATCCAGGGTCAAAAATCACAACCAATAACAACTACGATGATGAAATCCGCGCATGGTTGTTGTCAGCCAACAGAACGTATTTCAGCTTACAAAACTGTCCCGCTCGAAACGTCTCACCATAGGGTCAAAGTTCTTACTGTACAAGACAATGATCTTGCCAGTCCAAATGTATTCCTCGGAGACTTGGGTTCTTAACAAAAAGAATTGCGAACTCTTGACCGCGTTCGAGAGAAGAATCCTCCGAAGGATGAGAATGGACGATTCCGTAGCCTACTTAACGACGAAATCTATGAGCCACAACCACCCGGTTTTGGATAAAATCTGGCTCAATATATTACGGTGGGCGGGTCACTTAATCCGTATGAATGAGGATGTTCCAGCCCGGTAAGTCTATAAGGGCAATATCTATGGTAGAAAAAGAAGACGAGGCAGACCCTGCCTAATATGGAGCGATGGCGTAGGTCAGGACGCCAGGCAGCTTTTAGGGGGAAACCGGGATGTGTCTGGAGTTCCTTATTAAGGCAGGCCTAGACCGGATACCGGTTGTTGCGCCGTTGATGATGATGAAGATGATTTGTTTTATCGCTCTAACCAAAATCCTTCTCTCGAACATATATTTGGGGTACCTTTCGCAGTTTCAGACAATAATAATAATAATTGGTGCTTCAATCCAATTGAATCTGGCCCTTGAAAAGTGTTAGAGCACTTCATTCAAGACCGTAACGACACGCTACAGGGCTACGGCATACTGGTAATGCGGTTAACATTTCGCTCGCCCATGATTATTACCGTGATTTGCGCTAAGTACTCATCCACAGCTGAGTCGACTGGTCTCCGATCTCTGGTCATGATTTGAACCGCGAGCTTCCTTTGCGACAGCCCAGTGGAGTGATCCACAAGATATTGATTTGGTCAATTTAAAAGATCTGGAGTGAAAATCAACCTGCTTTCTCTCTATTTAGCTTTTGACTTTGCGACAACAGGAAGCACTCAAATATTTCTTCAGTTATCACATTTAAGGCGGGTTCCCTTTGATATGATTTCCTCAGAATTTTCTGACATTTCTTTCTAATTTTTAAAAATGGGATCAATTCTTTAATTTTTTTACAATTGCTCATTGTCACGTACACTTTTCCCGTATCGGAATATTAAGAAGGATGCATAAAAAAGTTTGACGAAAAATTGTTGCCCCAATTCTGTTTCTATACAGAGTTTCACCGCAGTACGCAATTCAAAACCGATTCTAAGCATGTATTTCCTGACCAAATATCCAAAAAGACGGAAATGAATAGCTACAGAAACAGCGAAATATCTTGATAAGGGTTTTTGTTAACTGGTAAGCCAATAAATGTGACAATAATGACGACGACAACGTGAGCCAAGCTCCCATGACGTTGAGATGAAACAGAGTTATTTTGGCAAATCGTTGGGTGTATTTCTGAGAACAATAAGACACAGAAATAAAGTGGTCTATAATAGTACCCTGATGACTGTGCGTTAAAACGTTTTGGAAAGTTTCATGTTTTTGGATGCTTCTGAACGCAACGTTTTGGCGGACAAAATGCCTAACCATCATTTTGAAGGCAGAGCTGATGTATTCTGAGAGAAGACGTTTTTTTTGGGTTTAGGGGCTACTAGGCGCTTGAGTGGTAGAACTCTGGTGCATTTTTTTTAAAGATATAATTTCAATGTGTTAACCCTACTAAGAACATTCCTTTATGAGTTTTTACGCTCCTCAAATTTGATTGAACACTTTGATTTTGAATATGTTAAAAATCTTTCACTATAGAAACCATCCTTGTCTTCCATGAGACTTGTCTGCGAGTGTTGTGCGCTGGTATTCAAAAAAGTTTCAGTTGTTAAGTGGTGTTTCCGTGAACAAAATAAATATTTAGTCAAATACATCTCTGGACTAACTGGAGAAAACTCTTCTCATTGCTCCCATCAAGTGAGGCGATTTACTGGAAACGAAAAGATCGACTTTAAGGAAAAAGACAATTTAAAGAAAAATGAAGTTGATTTGATCTATAAAACGTGTTATCTTTTACACAAGTGTATTACAATCCCATAAGCTTCGAGAACCTGTTCAATGCTCAAACTGTCAAGATTCCGGGCGGGATATGAGAAGTTATAGGTGGATATCTTCATAAACCAGGCGACTGTTCTAAAGATAAAAACAGCAAGGCGCCAGTCAAGAAATCCAGCAATTGCGAGCTAACCCACCAAGCCATTCACAGAGAATGCATTGCCAATCCAGCTTTCGTATATGCTAGGGCCATTAAATTTGTTGAAAACTACCAAACCAATTCCCCTCTCCCCTCCCTTCTATTTAATGAAATGCATCGTTTGTCAAACTATCTAATTAATGAAGTGAGTGGCTTCAGTGTTACCTCTCACCTGATTGTCAGAGGGGATTGTAGGTGGTGTTGTATTTCGAGCTGGAAACACTATGTCAACGAGATAGTGATCCGAGTCTATCATATATTGACCTCCCTATATTTTTTCTGACATTCATCAAGGCTGAGAGGTGGCGGCGTTCGATTTGGAGAGGGCCATGTTTGTTTGTGGACCGCTTTCCGTGGAAACCAAGTACTTCTAACAACCATTCCGTGCGATACGGCTTACTGGATAATCCGCATTCGGTTATCATTGGTATCCTAGCTATGGGAGGCAACGTATTGCCTGAATACGGTCTCCGTCCCTACTTGACTGTTGAAATCTCCATGTATGATTTTGATATCATACTTGGGACAGACTTTGAAGGAGAATAAACAACGGCTCGACCTTGTGCGTAGAGGCGTAAAACTCCGGGCCCGAGTGCCCAACCGGGGGTCTATTTTGACGTATGCCTGCATAGCTGGATGCTGGTAGCACCTATCCAAAAGCTAGCCGTCCACGATACTAGAAACCACCCCCAATTGAAAGCAAAAAAGAAAGCAGCAAACGATACATATACATTTGATATCATTGGCGTGTAGAAAGGCGACAAATAGTATAATCGTGCATCTATCTGAAACTCCCTAGGCAAACATCAGATGGCTCTGATATCTACTAATCAGTAAATTTTCAGATTTACCTTTGAGAAGATATACTCTGTCGTAATCACTAAAGAGAAAAGGTTTTCGAGATTACAGGCATACTAATCTCTTGAATCAAATCTATTCCGGCAGCTGGGCAACGTTATCACCGCTAAATAGCAATACCATATTAAACTTGTTGGTGTAGAGCTGCTACTAGTTGCTACTGGAATTTCGCCGACTGAGAGAAGCATTCCTGATAAGTGCCAGGGCATTCGAACATCACTGTCAATGAGGAAACTGATGAGATTGGCCCGCCAGAGATTTGGCTCCATAATGATGGGCCATTCATTGCCAAGCATACTCTGAAGAGTGAGTGAAAAGGTATCAACAGGGGAAAGAGTTTTTTAAAAAAAAAACACAAAGTCTCTAGAACGGCAATTTTGTGGGTCCCCTTGTAGAGAGGAGACCGCTCTTCATTTCATATATATATATAGATGCTCGGCCTCTTCAGACCTTAGACAAAGATTCCTTGGAAAGATTTTCTTCGAAGTTTCTGACCTCGAAGACATTCTCGAATTTACAGAGTCTGCGAACGACGCGACTGTGGGAAGCCATTAAGTAGAAAATTTGGTACTGCGGCTTTCCCCAATCACTCAACCCAACCTAGTCTATAAACAAATACCTCATACCTCGCTGATCGTTGTTGTTGCCCAGAGAAGCGTTTTTGCGCTACTGCACCTGGTTAATGGCCATTAACAGACACAACAAAATCGGGTAAAGTAGCGTCATCCAAACCGAACAGACATGATGTCGAGATTGAGCTGTACTTACGATGTAGAGCAGAGGACCCTCTATGACAAACTGAACTCAGTGTTGGAGAAGCTCTTGTGATCATATTGGACGCCAAGACCACTTTGGACAACTGCTGGCTTTGTTGGCCTTGGAACTCAGCAAGGTATTGGATTAGTCGGTTTAACACAGAACAGCTGTAAAGAAGGTTAGGTCTTGGGAACAAACCTATTTAGCTTTGCTTGATTTGGGACTTTTATAATACAATTCTTCCTTATATTAATTAGTTTCTACGAATTTATTTTTGGGTTCGAAATTTTATGGAAGTTAACTCACGGGGGACTAATTTGCTCCCTATGCACACTTACTGTGTGCATCATAATTGATCACCCTTAACATGAGAAGCAATCTGATGGAAATAGGTGGTTATCGAAATATAGTATTCACTGTTAACCAAGAAGGGACGTTTTTTTAACTTTTTCACATTAATTTTCTTAGATCTTTGAATATTTCGATTTAAGAGGGAAATCCTTTTTGATAACAGGTTTTTCAACATTTTTTTTTTTAACTGAGTGTATTTATTACATTGAATGAAATTGCATATTGACATTGTTGTGCAAATGTAAACCCACAGTTTTTTTTACGAGGAAAGAACAAAATGGCCGCGCTACAGCTGTTCAGACTTGGCTCCTTTAATCTGCGTTATGGAATACCTAACCTTCATTTGCCTAGAAAATAAAATAAAATATATTATTCTGCTTTGTATGTTCCAACCAAAAGAAAATTATACTTGTTTTTCCATAAAGAAATTATTAAAAACAATATTTTTAGCAATAATTAAAACTAACGTTTAGGTATATACAAAGCAAGTGGATGGTGTAATTAGTAATACTTTCATATTTCGGACAAACATCACTTCACTGACTTTCTATTGACTTCAAAACGTTGCAAATATATTTTCCAAGTTGTAAATTAATTTTTAAAGCAAAAATTAATTGAGATAAAGTGTGAAAATTTTCTTCGCCTTTCTCAAACTATTTGCCAATGACACACCATTAATCACATTTTTTACTTTTTATTACAGGTAAGTGATTCGTCCAATAACTGGAACTACAAATTCTCTGGTAAAAGTGTTTTTATTAATAATTTATTACGTTTAGAATAAACAACTTTTTTGAGGTAAGGATTCATAAATCGATCTGCAAATTTGAATAAATTTGTAGTTTTCTTTCATCAAACGAATAAAAGTTGTGGAGTTTGATAGAATTGTTGATTTCGAAATGGGGATTCACCAATACTATATTACCCTTCCAAATGTAACTTCGGCGTATCTCATATTTCATAGAAATAATGCTGAAATGTTTCCCAACAGGGAAAAGTATCTTGAATGTGGTTTTTGTCTATTTCTGCTTAGATGCGCCTACTTAGTTCGTTCGAAAGGTCACCGGAGCTAATATTCCGACTTGCAGCAAATACCATCACCTTCATGTACAATACTTTCAGCTAATCGTGTGCTTTCTAAATTTTTAGAAAGTAAGTGACGATCAAGCAGATATCACACTTGATAAACATCTAGCAAACCGAATCATCTCAGTGCAAATCAATTTTATAACAGCCGTACGTGGAGTGAGCGGTGACCAGTGCAATGCCCCCGTATGGGAAATTGCAAGTAAAACCTTTACTAACGGTATTTTGCTGGTGTAACAGAGCCTAAATACCGACAGATTTCTTGCGGCCTGTAATACAAGATGTTATATCGGGCAATGGTGTCCACGACGATCGCAATGGCTAACGATATCTAGTGCTAATGTAGCTACCAGAGCCGCTCTTTCTTCCCTTCTCTTTGATGTCCACCACATCTCGCCACTTCCTAATTGATTGGGGTCAAGATTTTATTCGATTAGCTGCCTCTATTATACGAAAACTGGCAACAGAAAAAAATCTTTCTTCAACTTTTCAACTCATCTTTAAGTCATACGCTTTGAGAAATACACACTAACTGTTGTGAATAAATGTAAAATGTACAAAATCATTTTATCACTTGCGAAGATCATCCATGAAACGAGAAGAAAAACTCACACGAAGTAAAGGTAAAAAAAGAAACGGACAATGAAGAAAAAGACGTAAATCTTCTTCATCGTTGTCCAGTCCAGGTAGAGGTCAATACATTGCAGAAATTTCAAAAAGAAGAAATATACATCGAAGATAAGAGGAAAATGAAATCTGAAAAGAAGAAGTTACACGCTACCATAGAGCGGAGTAGTTGAAGCTTGGCCTACCTAAATAATGTTTGCAAATCTTTGTTGCAAAATTTCAATTTATGGATAAATCCGATTGCGGAGAAGAGGCGGGAAGGGCTAGAAGATCAGGTGCTGCATAGTAAATGGAATGAAGAAGAAACCATCGCTGACCTAGGTATTCATTTATGCAGAAAATTTCACTATATATTATGCGACAATGTGTGTGCTTGCCGAGGAAGATGCAATGCATAGAAACCTATAAGATTTTCAACTATGTATTAAATTTTACCTGATGAGATGTACACAGAATCAAATATTTTTGCAATCAGCTTAAACGAATTATAATAATAGATACTATTCAAGCTTTTTATCTCCAAGTCGAATTTGAAGACTTTCCATATATAATTTTGAAACAATTCACAACCCGTAGTCCTTTACACAACTCGTAGCCCTCATATGGTATCGAAAGGATACACATATAGGCCAGATTCGTCTTATAAGGTGCATGCTCCTTATTCAGGGTTTCAAATTTTCTTTCAACAAACATCTCTTCCGTCAGGGCGTTGCATTTATGCTGCTGCATATTTTTTTTGCCCTGCCTTTGAGCCGATGAGGCTCTTATTTTAGATAATGGCATTAGGAATTACATTTATAGAAAGGGCTCGATGTGGAATCCTAACGTGAATTTGCTCTTGCTCCCTTCGCTAATTTCTCTTTCCCAATCTGCATTTATGGATACAAAAATATACTTGGTTACAGGTGCGACAATTTATAAGCCTCTAAATTTGTAGGTGAAAAAAGGTCGGTTTTTCCTTTTTAGCTACAATTTAATTTATTCAAGGAAATACCGTATTTCGGGAGGGAATCAATTGTTCCCTTCTTAGGTATTTATTTCCTTTCAAAGAATTTAGTTCATTCAAACAAATAACGCATTTCAGGATGGAAATATACAGTGAGATAGCTTACCATAGGTCTAATATCCTTCTGCATCATCCAATAAACAGCAAAGAAGTATCTTCAAGTTGCATCCTGGGCACATTTACGGTGACCTGATTCGAGAAACTGCCCAAAATTAAACAGATCAGACGGAAAAAGAATGAATGCATAACCGAAGAAACCTCGAATCTCAAAATACGGGTGTCTGTCTTTAAACCATCAAAATTAAACTAAGTATGTAGAGAAAAATTGAAAGCTACGCAAGAGATGTCAGACAAAGTAACACATAGGTTAAATTACACTGAATCACGCAGTAGAATCGTTTAGAATATTACCATAGAAACCTAAAAAAAAATTCGGAACATAAACATCTTTCTACTCTCTCCTCAATCCACAATTACAAATATTGTCTCCGGAAAGCTCTATTTGTAGCATCACGTAGGTTTACCAAAACCTTGCATCATTAATGAAGGAATTTGGTAAATAGGCTAAAACTACTATTGAGATATAGTTACAAATTTCATTGATTTCACAAAAGTTTGATTTTCCTAATGTCCGTTGTTAGCTCTAACTAGCTAACAGCTAAAGCTGGACAGTCACAAGGAAAGTGCATGAACTTCTCACCAGTGCGTATTATAAAGTGCGCCGAGCCTAGTTTCATGATCCCCTATTGACCACTTCGCTATTCTGACCGCACACTGTGAAATTACGTTCGTATGTGGTTTTGCTATTCTATATAGCACAGGTAGTAAATCTATCCAATTCCACTATTTACAGCAGCCAGCGAGAGTACACCCGCCGAAAGACTGCCAAGAGAGGAATCTTGTTTGCCCCCTCGAATGAGCGAGGATTCGTCCACAAGCTTTCCATATTGCCAGTATCTGCGCCTGGAACACATGGACATATTCTGGTACACTGGGCAATTGAGATATGTTTTATGTCTCTAAGAGAATTCCACAATCTATTTTTAATCCGCCAGTGAAAACTACAGTGCTATAACCTTTCAACATCTAGCCGGCCTTCCACTTCGCCCCAATTGGGTATACCGCAGTAAAGTTCTTCAGGTGACCTCGTTCTCCTGGTAACAGCTTCAAAATATCCCTACGGTCAACAAGTTTAGTTGCTCAGCATTCTGATTCACGAAACCTGAGAGTATTTGTACGCGCCAGTGCATCTATTGGTAAAGACCGCATGATTTCAGTAGTGCTCACAAATGCATAAGGTTTTCTTAATCGGCAGTTGTATATTTCGCCTTTATATTCTCCCAAGATGCTTTACATTGCAAGATAGTGACATTACCTATCCTTTCAGCCAAAAGAGCACATTTTTTCAAAATTACCGTCTAAAATCTCACTAATAGCAGAGTCATTATCGTATGCTACCACGTTCAACCCGCCCATTAGAAACATCAACATCGCTTTGAAGAACCGACCCTATTCTGATCAGAGCCTCCTAGATTATTGAAAGCCCAAGAAGCATCTAAGGTGCATATTGTGCGGTCAGTTCTATCCACTACTTCTTGCAGAGCAGTTTCTGTAGATCTACTCGTGATAGTCATATTCTGTAATGGGCCATCTTCTGATCTTCTATCATGGTGAAGATTTAGCTCAGTTTTGCAACGAGCTAACTTCTTTTGTACCCATTCTGACATACTTGTGCCAATGAGTTTCGGGATCATTCTCTTGGTGATTCGTAAGCTATAGTAAGACAGCCTGTCAAAGATTCGCTTTCTTAAGAGTTCTGACCCATAAAGATGGATGGTCGAAGTGGAAATAGACGATAGACCCGTCGTTATTCAGTCTCAGTGATCACAGGCCGAGAGAGGTTGGATTCTATAGCATCTCCATATTGTACTGTAATCAGTATTTTGATAGAAATAAAAATGGAAATCACAATATCGCTATTTCTCGACAAAGCATCGGTTGCGATATTGCCGCTTCTTGTTAGGTGAAAATTCATGGATAACTAGCTTAGTAATCGCTATTGGCGAGGAGAAGCTTTCCCAAGTTTTTATCTGGTTGCTTCCAGTAATCCTCGCAATAGCAGGATCTTAGTTTGCAATGGGAACTAGCTCTCCAAGAAAGGGACAAGAACTCATTGCTTAATGCAATATCAATTGAAAGAAATATTTGCCTCGGGCAATTTCTAAAGTGAAAACCTGCATAGAAGCTATGCAATGGATGGATATGTGATGATAAACGGTCCCTGGACTTACAGAGTGTCATTTGCTGCGAACGGCGATGTCAGCAAAATTATCTTAGGGGCCACTGAAACTAGATTTGTTCCCCCACGGACGGGATCTTCGCGAAGGGTTGTATGGAGGCCGAGGACGGAGAGACGAGCTTGGTGTCTCAATTTAAAGCATTTCTGATTATGAGATCAAGTAGAAATAATTTGTATTCGTATATTAGTGTTTTCCAAGTGACGCATATCTTCTTGCGCGGCCTTCAACCAGTCTAGCATAATCAAACGCCCCACACCCTACTTAGGAGCTCTCGCTGTCTCGGCGTGGATGTGTTCCTCTAGTTTTCTGAACTATGTTTTTGAAATACAAGCGGTGCACTTTGTGTTAAATCTGTATTTTCTAAGGTGTGGCTGGTCAAGTTAGCATTCACAGTGGGGTACCTCATCGACGTCTATGGCTTGGACTTACTTTGGCAGCTGCCTGATGAGCATTGACACAAAAGCCTGGGCCAGTAGTAACCAGCATGACCCTGGCTATGTTGCGTCTGTAATGCCGTTGTCTAGAATATTTTAAAAATGGAGTCTAGCTAGTCTTCTTTAGATAACGCCGAGATAGGAAACGATCATGTAAGTAAAGTAATCTAAAGTTCGAAGTGCAGCCGATGTATCAAAACCGCTTCGTGTCTCTGTTGGCGTTCATAAAGGAAGTGTCCTCTCACCACTTCTCTTTGTTCTTGTTATGGACACTGTAATATGGAACATCCAATATGCAGCGCTCTATAGACTGTTTTATACAGGTGATGTTTTCCTTGCGTCTAAGCGCAAAAATGATCTTGAGCAACGTGTTCAAAAAGGGAATGATCCCCTCATGCAACATGGTTTGAGAGGGAATTTAAATAAAATTGAATTTTTTTCGATCGATCCCCATGAAAAAGGCACTATCACTGTCAGTGACTGCCCAGAAATGACGATTTAAATATCTTGGGTCAATGTTATCACTCAATGGAGAACTGCGCTATAAAACTGCTTCACGCATTAGCGCAACCTGGTGCAGTGGCTTTCCACATCTTCTTTGTGATCGACGTATCAGCGAACGTCTCAAATCTAAAATTTACCGCTCAGTTGCCCTCTATGGTTGTGAGTATTGGCTGACTATAAAAGACAATGAAAATCGTCTCGCGGTAATGGAGAGGAAGATATTTCGCTGGACTAGTAGCGTAACACGCCTAGATCATTTTAATTTGAAAGCCTCGCGGCTACATCCAGATCAGGGCTTTGATAGAACAAAATGGCGTAACCGATCACGACGAGCCGACCCCACTTGTGAACGACACAAACGCTCGAAAAAAAGATGAAGACGCTCTAGTTAGAGTTTTCTATTTAAAAGCGTTGTCTAGAATATTCTGGATAGGATCTAGATAGTTTTTTGTAAATAACACAAAGATAGAAATTTGAGCAAAGCGATAAATTTTTATTACCATTGCTATTAGCTATTGGCCGAGTTGGTTGAACGTTAGCTCAATGCTCCAAGTTCAAACCGTTTTTTTCACGGATATTTCTTTTCGTCTTTGCGTAACCATCATAAAACCATAATGGAGAATCATTCAAAATGAAATGGAATGAAGTTTTTATGATTTTTTAATTCCTAGCGTTAAAATTTGGCGCCTTTGGACCCCGTCTAGAGGTTATATAACAAATTAGCTGGGAGCTTGTTTGATAAGCCCCTGATATAATCTAGGCAAATCTACCTAGGCCCTGGCTAATTGCTAGGTAGAATTCCAGTCGAAATGTCAATGGACATCGCGCTGCTGTCAATTGAGAACAATGCGATCGATTCAGAAGAACCGGTACTTCGATAAGTCACGAACAGCGGAATATGGAAAACTACTACTTTCGAAAGACAAAAGAAACAATAAAAGCAGTGAGTTTTTTTTTTCAAGACAGTTCAGCACCATAAAAACCGAACGGGGCAAATTATGTTGCTTTTGGTCTTGAATTTTAACATGCACGTACCTTTGGCAAAGCAATCGAGGAAAACCTAATTTTTCACGCGAGTCTCGCCCGAAAGTTGCCGCGAACCAATATAGGTACAGAACCGCAGATACCGCAGATAGTAAGCTTTTGCCAATTTAAGTCAGCGGCTGTCAAGTAGTGCGAGTAGATTCAAATCTTTAAGCCGTCTAGGGGCGCAAAATGCGTACATTGAGGGAGTATCTACAACGGAACCCCTTCCAGACGAGAGTGACTTTTAGTATATCGCCTAGACTGTTCAGCGGGCCTCTGCGGGGCACCGCCAGCTCGAAAGATGCCACCATTGGTTTCCGATGAGAATGACTATGTTACGTTTGGGGCTTCCCTCGCCATTGACAGCGCTCCACTGTTGTTAGTACCTCCGCTTGAAATACGATGGTACATCATCGAAGACTAAGAATACCCCCACTTCAGCTACGCAGATCACATTGAATCTATCGGCAAATAATATCGTGTCGTAACCTCAATGTATCGTCGGTCTTTCAGCTTACGTAGGCTGGTAGCTCATCCCTAAATTTCTCTTGAAACTCAGCTTTCATGTGATGCAGTCCGCCGGAAATGCCTAGAGTACCCGTGGTATTTCATTTAACATGTTCTATGACCGTAGGGTTTCGCTGTCCAGCATTTTGACCCATGCCGGAATCTGACAACACTGAACAATAGAACGTATTTAAGATGAAGGTCCAGGAGGACGTCTAGGAAGCATAATATGGGTATCTGCCTGGAACCACTGCAGAGTACCAATAGTACCTGCACATGCGATTCTTTGGATCCTATTAAGTTTGCTTCTATTGTATTTCTTGCCCAGAAACAGCTACCATACAATTGAACCGTACATAAGAAAGGGGTCGAACTACAGCCGTGTATATCCAAAGAACCATCCTCGGGTGCAAACCCCATTGCCTCAAGAAGGTTAGCTTTCAGGTATAGGTTGTACAAGTCTTTTTAACCCTCAATTACATCCTCAGTCCACAATTGAACTTAGGGTCTAGGATAACATGCAACATTTTTACTTTGGAGAAAAATGACAATGTTAGTTCATTTAGTCCTTAGTTTGTTGTCCCTTAAGAAGTGGGACATGAAAACCCTAGTAGGGCTTTTGACGGGACACTGCCCCTTAAACTACCATATGGAAAAGATTGGGGTGGTGGTTTCGGCTGTGAGTGTGAGGAGGAGGAGAGACAGCCCTGCACTTTTTATGCAGCTGCCCGGTATCCTCAGATCTCAGACGAAGACACCTTGGCAAGGTTTTCTTCAATGAAGAATCTGCACACTCTCTGCCTCTCAGATTCGCTAAAGCCTGCGAACACCGTAGGCGGGAAGCCATTGAATAGGCAACTTGCGGGGATAGTACAATGGGCCTAATAACGGCCTGAGTGCTCGGAGCGGCGGCTCCCCCCAGTTAACTAAACTACTACTCATTTAGTCGCGAGATGTGGAATCTTTAGCTTGGTGGTGAATAGCTTCAGCTCCGTTTTGTTTGTTGTCTCCCTATCCAGAAACACAAATATGAAATACGTTATCGATCGCTAGTAAGAATTATATCGATAATAAACTCGAAAGGTGTTTATAATAGACTTTAGAATTCCCCTAAAATGTTACCTTAGTTCAATCCCAAGCCATATAGATATGGATCTGAAATTATTTTCATTTGCCGCAAATTCGGTTCATTTGCTCACCATAGTGACAAATTTTCTTTGGTCGTGGCATACAGTGCGTGTACTACGTACTTTACGCGGGTTACTGACGTTCTAGCTGATCTATTGACTTGCAGTTGTTATTTGAGTCCCCAGCTCCCCCAATGTTTCCGTAGGTGGATTTCTTGGAACTTAGAAATAAACAGTATTTATTGTAGCCTCCTACTCATCTAAATATCTTTTTCACTTATCAACGTAGTTCTCTAAGTGTTGAATGATAATCGGCTTCCTGGCTAAAACAGGTCTCTTGTGGAGTGATGTAATAACCAAGCTTCTGATAAATCCAATTTTTTCAGTAATTTGATGGACTCTTTGCTCTGGTATCCTTATTCCGAAGTTTGGTTTTAGGGGCGACTTGCTTGACAGTATTCAGTGACAATGATTCTAGCACAAGGACCGATCAGTGTTCCAATTCCTGCTCACTATTTAGCTGGAGCCGGAATTTGCGTCTATCAATTGACAGCGTGGCATATTATTTCGTTAGAATTATTATGACGATTATCGCCCAACATTTTTTATCATATTTTAGTTGCTAAGTGGCGTAACGCGCCATCTGTTTGAACTATGAACAAAATACAGAACCGACAAGTTTATAACATTTGAAAAAGGCTAATAAATAATATTTCATATCAGCAATCTAGAATCTATTCATAAATATTTAATTTATGGATCGAGTAATGAGTCGCCGCTTCTATATATAATTCCAAATGGTGATGATTCGATGATGTAAATATCTTATGAAAATAGTTTGTGTTTTTCAAACGGATGAACTATTATCGTATGGCATATAATATCCGGGGTGAGGCTGTAGTAGTTATTTTTGCAGAGCATTCTGTGCATTCAAAACTATTCAAGCGGTTGTAGATGTGCGATCCAAAGTATCAAATCCGAAAACTTGCAAGATGTCGAGCGAGACGGATGAACGCAATAGTACGCAATGTCTGTGACTTAATCAAGTTTGCTCTTCCATATATGGCGTTGCTCCAATTGTTGTTACGCCAAACAGCATTTTTGTAGACATGAACTACTTCGATAGCCGGACCTACGGCATAAATCGATATCCGTCGTACGATTTGATTAGTTCAATGTGAAACTTATAACAAAGTATAATTCGCTCGATTTCTCCTAGGCGTCTTTTGTTGTAAAGGAGGAATAAATTAGGCCGAGGAACAAAGGAAGGAGCGTGGAAAAATTTTAAATGCCCACAATGGAAGATTCTGTGACGATTTCCACCTCGTCCTCGGCGAAACCTAAGCTTTAGTCCCGTCGTTCGGGTTGAGTATTGATTTTGCTGGTGCGTTTTCTTTCTACACTTTAACTTCTCTTGCGTATGTGGTACTATTATACACCTGATACGGAGTCGACAGGGAGACCCCCTGTCGGAGACCCCTTCTGTAGGTGGTGAGGATTGCAAATGGGCGGATGAGTGCTGAGGCTTTTGGTACATTGCATACTTTTCTCCCGTTTCCTAGTGTGCTTCATTCACTCTGAATAACATGAAGAGTTGATTGATTTTAGGCAGCAGAACCCTGACTACCACCCCTCGTGACGATTACCATATTATCGAAATTAGAGACGAAACTTCAATGTGCTTTGTGGTCGGTTGGATAGCTTACAGAACATCCAATTTTCACTGTGAAGGGATAATGGGTTAGAGAATTCATTTTCTTTATGCTAGTAAAGGGTAGATCATAACAAAGGTGAATGCAATGAGCTTAGAAAATGTTCTTGCTTCATTCTGGAAGAGATTTACGGTGCCCTAGTAATTTCGCTATATGCTATGCTGAGCGTAAACTTTTCCATGCACTTCGATGCAATAGTTCTGTTGCCTTTTAGTTTTGCAATGCTTCTTTTCCTCCATTCGTTGGCTGCTTCATTAGAATGTCATATACCCTAGAATTGAAGCAGGGGAGAGAGCAATACGGAAAGGAACTGGAATCAAGCAATACAAGAGCGCTCTCTAGCACAGGTTTCAGTTTAGCCTCTAAAATCTATGACTGTTAGATGTTATACATGATCTCCTCCATCTCCTAAACAAAGCCCACGTAAATAGGGAAGTACGAGAGCAGCGAAAGCTACAAAAGCAAACGCACAACTGCAAAGGCAACAACAAAAACTACCAATTTCACGGAGGAAAATTTATTAAACGGGAAGAGTACAGAATACAAAATAAAATACACAAACAGGCAAAAGCAGGACATAGAACGAAACTCCTCAAATGCGGATGGGAAATGTGTTTTTAGCTTCCGCCTCTCCCATCTCCCATCCCGTGCAACGTTCGATTTCTCGCTATTCCCAGGACACCCTCTTTGATCTATACATCAGGTTGAAAGTTTGTGAACCTCACCAACGAATCACCAAAAGCATGGCAAAACTTCAAACAACTGCTACTACTCCAAAAGCAGAATCACCCCCGTCGTCGCAAGTTTCTAGATGCATAGTTTAGCAGTACAAAATGATATGGAGAAGCAGGTGGTAATATGTCCTCGAAAAAGGACAATGTTAAAGGAGATTCGGGGGACATGCTGGTTGTGGTGTTATTCAACTGTAGGAAGGATGGGGACAAGGAAGTGCGATGCGATAGTGAGTGGCATCAGGCAATAACACGACGAACGCGCGATGATTGTGAAAGAAGGACAACGACAAAGAGACCCTAAGTTCGCTAGCCCAACTACCCAACTACTAGTATTCGATTATAAAGCTTCGAGCAAATCCAACCGTACACATTCGCATTGCTACCAATGAAAAGAGTGCCCTTGCCCAAAATATATACTCCAGGAAGCTGTTTCCGCCATTGTGGAAATTTCTCCCAAGCTCAAGATTCCCTTTTTGCGTTGTGAAAGGCATGCATTTTTTTATACAACCCGTAATTTTTGATATATTTTCTCCAGAGCTTCTTAGAAATAGTTGATTAAGTTGCAAATGTAGGATGGTTAGTACGCATGTTGCCTTCTTTTGATTCATGAAAACTTTACTTTCTCATAATGTCGTTTCGTTTTCCCTTGACTAACATTCTAAATTAATAAATGTTAAATTAACGAGGAGGATCCTTGAGATTTTATTCCCTCGTAACTTCAGGAAATCATGGTTGTACTGTACAGAAGCTTATGATATTTTTATTTCTAGAAGTAGCGACGAAAAAGCGATATTGCAAAATATTTTAAAGCTTTATCGCAAATTCAAATTTTAAAATTGTGAATATGAAGGTTTTGCGAAGCAGAGATCTCATGAGAATGTACTCTCGTTACTTTGTCACAAAGGAAAGATAAACTTTTAAAGAATTCTTTGAACCTCGCTTTGTAAGTATGTGGGAAAAAGGAACATTTTCCCAAATGCCACAATATCCTTGGAGTTAACCTTATCCACGAGTTTTTAACAGAAAAGAGTATGTACTAGTGTTCTAGTCCTTTTCTTCCTGTTGATTTTTTTTTGTGTTTTTAGAACTCTTCAAGATACATTTTTCACTGTATGAGATTCAGTAGGTAGTATATTGTTTTGTCCAATATTTGGCCTTACAGATAATTTGATAAGATAGGTTTCAGTTGGGTTTATTGATTTAAATCATGATTTGAATGATTTATATCAAGTGATTTTTTAAATAATAATCGTTAGTGCAACAATCCATATTGGATCAGGGCCTTGAATTGTGTTAGAGCACTTCATTCAAGACCGTAACGGTACACTGTAGGAGGCAATATGGTCAGCATTGCGCTCATCATCATCATCATCAACGGCGCAACAACCGGTATCCGGTCTAGGTCTGCCTTAATAAGGAACTCAAGACACCGCGGTTTTGCGCCGAGATCCACCAATTCGATATCCCTAACAGATGTCTGGCTTCTTCCTCGTCTTCTTTTTTCACCATAGATATTACCCTTATAGACTTTCCGGGCTGGATCATCCTCAACCATACGGATTAAGTGACTTGCTCACCGCAACTTGGTATCCTTCATAAATTTTGTCGGTATGTAGGCTACGGAATCGTCCATCCTCATGTAGGAGCCCAAAAATTCTTCGGAGGATTCTTCTCTCGAACGCGGCCAAGAGTTCGCAATTCTTCTTGCTAAGAATCCAAGTCTTCGAGGAATACATGAGGACTGGCAAGATCATAGTCTTGTACAGTAAGAGCTTTGACCCTATGGTGTGACGTTTCTGTAAGCTAAAATAGGCTCTGTTGGCAGCCAATAACCATGCGCGGATGTCATCGTCGTAGCTGTTATCGGTTGTAATTTTCGACCCTAGATAGGAGAAATTTTCAACGTCCTCAAAGTTGTAGTCTCCTATCCTTATTCTTCCTGTTTGACCAGTGCGGTTTGATGTTGTTGGTTGGTTGGTTTTCGGTGCTGACGTTGCCACCATATACTTTGTGTTGCCTTCATTGATGTGCAGCCCAAGATCTCGCGCAAATAGCCGCCTGCTCGATCTGCTGCTGCTTTTGTCTGGCCTCGCACATTCGTCAGGGTCAGTCTAGTCAGTCTTATTAGTTTCGCCGGGATACCGAATTCTCTCATGGCCGTGTACAGTTTTACCCTGGCTATGCTATCATAGGCGACTTTAAAGTCGATGAACAGATGGTGCAACTGTTGTCCATATTCCAACAGTTTTTCCATCGCTTGTCGCAGAGAGAAAATCTGATCTGTTGCTGATTTGCCTGGAGTGAAGCCTCTTTGGTATGGGCCAATGATGTTCTGGGCGTATGGGGCTATCTGGCCTAGCAATATAGAGGAGAATATCTTATAGATGGTACTCAGCAACGTGACACCTCTATAATTGCTGCACTGTGTGATATCTCCCTTTTTATGTATGAGACAGATAATGCCTCGTTGCCAATCGTCAGGCATTGATTCGCTGTCTCATACCTTGAGCACAAGTTAATGAACTACTTCGTGGTACTGGTCGCCTCCATATTTAACCAATTCGGCTGTAATTCCATCGGCTCCTGGTGACTTATGGTTTTTAAATCGATGAATTGCACAAACTGTTTCTTCTATGCTCGGTGGTGGCAGCATTTGCCCGTCGTCTTCAGTTGTTGGGACTTCCAACTCGCCGATATTTTGATTATTGAGCAGTTCATCAAAATACTCAATCCATCACTCCAATATGCCCATTCTCTTTGTTTTGGCAGGATGAGCATCGAAGTATATAAGTCTTCATCCTGTGACTTGTTGGTAAAATTTCCGCGCCTGGTGCGGTTGCTCCCTGTACTTTTCCAGTTCACAGACTTGTTGGTTCTCCCAGACTTCCTTTTTCCGTCTACGAAGCCGCTTTTCCGCTCGACGGAGTTCGTGATAAATCTCTGCGCGTGCCCGCGTTCTTTGAGAATGCAACATTACTCGGTATGCAGCATTCTTCCGT
The DNA here is from genome assembly GCF_905115235.1 of Hermetia illucens. NCBI lineage: Eukaryota > Metazoa > Arthropoda > Insecta > Diptera > Stratiomyidae > Hermetia > Hermetia illucens. The sequence continues at coordinate 58,529,417 of NC_051853.1, read as the reverse complement.
TCCGTTGCTAGCTTACATTCATCGTCAAATCAGCCGTTCCGACTTTTCTTGCGGCATACTGCAAATGAATATATGATAAAAATCAATCATATTCAAAATCAAAAAGAAGAACAGAAAACAATTTATTAAATCATTCAAAAGGAAACGCCAATTTTGATTTAACTGTTGTCTGTTGGCAATGGTTAAAGGGTTTGGTTTTTATCCCGAGATTGTGAGGATGTTGAAATACTGTCCTGCTACTAAGTCTGAGTTTTATAGCAAATGTTCCAGTTGAAGGTTCCTAGACTTTATAATTGCCAGTCGATTCAACTATTCACCCGGTGAACAATCATTAGTGACAGTTTAGGTGAATCCCGGAAATACAATAGTTTTTCTTAGATCCAAAAAGTCGTATCATGAATTTGATTACTTTTTAAATAAAAACAAATCTTTTATAAACAAAAATTCACCGGACTTGAAGTCATACGAGAGTTATCCTTTCAATAAATTGAAACCCGCGACAATGTCAACGATGTGCAGGCAATTTTTGATGGCTGTCAACCGTTGAATTTGGCAGATTCAGAACATTTTTTTTGGTTGGTCTGCCTGCCACGAGCACAGGTCACCACATCGACCCGCGGCAGCTTCAAATTTTAGCTTTTCATGATGACGTTGGTTCACAAGACCTGAAAGATCTCCGGCTGTGTGATCTACCTATCAATTCCTCCCTAATACCGTCTTACGTAGACGGTGGTGATGAAGGATCTTCTGATACGGCAAAAGTTTCGTGAATTTGCACGAACCGATCTGCCATTTCTGAAAGTTTTGTTAGGTGTGACGTCTGTAAAATACTCAACATGCCTTATTCTCTTTATCTTCCGACATGGTAAACGTACTTATGATCTGCGTCTTGGCCGCCTTCTATTTCCTTTCCGCAGGTGTTAATCCATCACTTTTGCCAGGATTTGAAAGTCCACTTCTCTGACCACTTTGCTGAATTTGAGGTCAACCTTTGTAATCGTTCGAAATTAAACTTCGAGTCGGGCTGGCTATATTGCCAATTAGCTGCTACATATCCATAAAAATTAAATACGAAATAAATCAAGGTATGTACCTTGTGGTTTCGTCCAGTGCAGAGACAACTCATCATGGGAGCAACGTGTCCGTAGGGGCTATAAGGTGTTATTTGCTCCCTTATATAAAAAAAAAACCAGGACAAAACCGCCTAATAAAATTCAGGTTTAAGCCGGCCGAAGTTAAACTAGATTTTATTCCGTAAATTGAGGGAGCCCTGAGTCCGCCATCCACTTGATGCCTCCACAAAGAAGTGAACACTTCCACGATTGTGATCCATTGGTCTCTCAGTGTTTGGACCACAATCGTGAAAGTAAGTTGCTTCCCAACTGCCCCGGTCCGTCATCCACTTAATGGCCTTAAGGACTCTCTCAATTTCCTAAATAAAACCTAGTATAGCTTCGGCCGGGTTGAACCTGAATTTAATTAAGCGGTTTTGCCCGGATTATAATTCATACACATGCCATGTTTTTGGTCAGGCTGCTGGCAGGACAGAGGTGATGCAGCGTCTGATGAGTTATTTCTGGCCTGGGCGAAACAATTTCCTAACCAAACTCTAGGATTTGACGCAAATAGGAAAGGATTATGCAAAATTGTCCACATAAGTTTATTCGAACCATTTGAAATCTCTAGGCTTGAAAATATCCTTAATATTCATCAAGGAAGAACGAAGAGTTTCGAAGTGAGTAAAATCACCTCAATTTCTACAGAACTTTTTCATTACTACATGTTTCAGGCGAATGCTTTTTAGGATTTCTATGGTGAATTAGATAAAGACGATATATAACTGGGGAGCAGATCAGATAAGATGATGTAGAAGGTGTTGAAAGCTTGTTCGTACTTTTATTATAAATATAATTCCTGTTGATCCCAGCGTGCTGGCCCTGATGGGAATGGTTGGGCCGAAGGAACTGCGTATCGAATTCGAGGGCTGATTGTTTATTTTGACAAATGAGCATAAGAAAATAAATTGTTGGAGAGGATACAACAAGGAACGAAACGAAGAACCAAAAAATGTTATTCCAATAGTTTCTGGTAAAGTTGATTTAAAAAGCATAATTAGTAAATCAAGGAAAGAAGTAGTAAGCCATTAACTCTACGTCGAATCCTAGGCCGTTCATAGATGCTTGTAGTTGCCTGGAGGTGATAGGATAATACAATAGACTTACGAGTTCTACAGCTCTAAGTAATTAAACTACGTTTCTTCCATTTTAAGAGGAAAAAGTGTGGCCGTTGCTAAATAAGAAACTTGGATGATCTTCGGGCTTACTCTATCCTTTGCAGCTTCACTTTCTCAAAACGCCTAGCATGTTGTTCCTTACCTGAAATTGTTGGAAGTTTTCAAAGTAGTCATTATCAATCAAAACAAACAAACAAATTTTGAGTTAGTTGTTAACTCCGTTTTCTTTAAAATTCTCCAAAATAATTGATGAGCTGATTGAGGAAGGAAATGGAACGGAAGTCACCATCTCAGAACCAGGGGATGGCTATTAGTATTCCGAAGAAGGGCAGCCGTCCTAACTACGAACATCAGAGTGGTCTTCGAGTGTTTTCTGCTATCACAAAGATTCTAGCTAAAATAATTCCGAGAACCATCAAAGAACCTCAAAAGCTAAATCGATCGAGTAAGCTACTTTCCACTCTGGATCTACCTGTATCGATAACATTAACATCATCCGGATCACTGTGGAGTACCATGCGACGGTTAGATCCCTTCTTTATTTAGACAAGGCTTTTGACAGTATCCTCTCACCCAGTGTATCTGGATAATTATACCTAGAAGGATCATCCCGGATAAACTAATAGCTATTTTCAGAGCAACATATAATGATACAGAAACAAGGTATTGCATCGAGGTAAAATCTCAAGCAAATTTAGAGTCTAAACTGGAGTCCACCTTGATTGTATTTTATTATTTGAAAGTGGTCACCACTGTCAGTTGAAAACTCAAGACTCTCATTGATTTATGTCTATTGTGCCATGGCGGTGTTGTGGCCTGAGTTAATATCAAATGAAGAACATTGTTGTCTTCCGGATCACATACCTATGGGCATGAGCAAATGAAGGTGGAAGTGACAGTGGATAGGTCACACATTGGGAAAGGGCGACAATTTTGTTGCCGGTTATGCTATGCAATGATATAGTATTCAGGGATGGTCGACGAGTGGTTCGCTGTATATTGGGAGCAGAACAGTGAAGGAAAAGTGCAGACTTTTCGGAAAATTTTAGGGTGATCGGAAGTACATTTCTAAGGATCGGTACACTATGCTCCATGGCAACCATACATATATCTGAAACAAAAATTGGAAAGAAATTCAGAGGGCTCTGAAGCAGAAAGAAGAAAAGGACCTTACATACTTTGCCGAAAATCTAACTCTTACTCTGATCTCAAATTATTTCCTACGAAGAGCGGCAAAAAAAATCAACAAACCAATTTTCGGATCGACAATGCACCCGGAACATGTCAAGTTCATTGCCTATTCTTTCAAAATTTCTCGAAAATCTGATCAAATTGAATTGGCTTTTGCCAACCAATGAGGTACCAGTTCTCTACTTTACAATGGGAAACTTTTGAATAATAATCGTCCAGATCTGTTAGTAGGCGACTTTGTTAGTCAGCTCGGGGACATGAATAGGTTCCTTGATACTTGGTATCCTTGATTGTTGTTTTACAAAATTCACACATTTTCTGCCCGGCGTATCGGGAATTATAGCCGGATGAGCCTCTATTGGTAATGAGATACGGCCTTTCGGGTTATTCAAGGAAAATCAATGATAACCAAATATCCTCATGTTTGGCAATGGCTTCAAATTTTGTCATTTATTCCAATGAATTTCAACAGAATTCCCCAGTTTAATGTGCTTAGATGGCAAAAAGTGATTATTCCAGAAATATATAATATAATACCGGAATTCACATTTTGAATCGAATCGAACGAATCATGAGTATAGTGCATGTCCGCTCGTCCCTTTCATCTTGAAAATTTAGAAAACCATCCTCTGTCAACGTTGTCGAATAGTCTGAAATTGAAAATCCTTGCCTCTGGTTAGTTCTGGAATCATCTACACAATTTCCACATAGTCTTTTTGTTGAGAATGTATTCAGTTGCCTATGTTATTTGCCTACAATACGAAATATACTATATGCGGAATGTGGGAAATATATTTTGTGAAATCGTTGCAGCACGCATATTCCACAATCCTCACATCTCTCGTTAACTGACGACAACCCGCTACGGCCTCGGGATCAGGATTTATCCGGTCCTTTCCAGGGATTTTCTTGCTCATCGTGTTTCGATCCTCTTCCCTTAATTTGCCTTCTCATTCCTCTCTCTCTCCTGCTTTTCTCGTTCATTCTTAGTCCTTGGACCGTGACGTTGGTTTAGGTTTTCAGCCTTCTTGCTTGCCGATAAAACCTCTTTTTGCGTTATATGGTGGCCACTCGTCGCTTTCGCAGTACCACTTTTGAGTGTGCACATGTTGTTGTAAATAAGTTTTGCGCTATTTTCATGTGCGCCTCCAACATTTTCATCTATCCATTCATTTGTCTCCCTAACAACTCATACCTTCGAGGTCGGCTCTTTCCTGCCCCTTGCCCACACCCTCGGCGCCTTTCCAGCTTCCCAACAAGCATTTTCCTCGATATTTTGGGTTAAAACAACGAATCTTTATTCATCCACCATAGCCATGATGATGATTCTACATGTATCCTTGTGCATGTGCCACCTTGCGTTAGGAGGTCGAGTGGCTGTCTCCGTTCACCATTCACCCTCCTATGCTTTCCGCAGAATTGCTTTGTTTGCTTTTTTCTCTCGGAACATTATTAGTTGAATTCCGGGGAGTTAAATACTATTTTGCGAAAGGGGTGCACAACACGACACTTCTTAAGGAGTTGGGTGGTAAGATTCGCTCACCATTTATTGCGTTGCTAGTTCTCAGGAACAAAAAAGTGTGCGACGTTTGAAAACCGAAGACGACTTTAAAATAAAAGAAGGGGAAATTTATTTTTCCTGTGTTGTTAACGTTTCTGGTTGCTTGAGTTTTTTATTCATTTTTTTATGCCGGTCCTGTTTGGCGCACCTTTTTTTCGAGAGCAAAGCGAAAAAAGGATAAAGGAAATGTTAGCGGAAGTGAACAGAGTTGGTATGAGTAAAGGAAGAAATATGGAAGGAACTTGAGGGAAGGAAGCACGCGACACGATATCACGGGGAAGACATAGATGGGGGTGGGCTTGAAGCAAGTAACCAAAATATGGGTGAATGGATATTGAAGAACTTGCGGCCAGGTTATAATATTGTCGGGAAGTCTCTGTACGTTTAGTAAATCGAGATTCAATACATTTTCCTGTGCTTTCATTTTTTTCATGGCAATCACTCAAAATTGGGGACGATTCATTGAAGCTCCTACATGTTTGGATTTTCGCTAATTGACGGGGTCGAAAGAGATCATATTGAAAAATAAAACCAGAACTACATCAACAGATATCACCACAGAAAATGTTGAATCATAAAAGTGAGTGTCTGAATATTTTGAAGCATCTTTGTAATAACATATGTAGTGAGAAGTAGCATGAGGATCAAAAGGATATGAGTCAACTGTGGCATGAGTAGTAGGTTAATCTGAAGTGGTATGGATGCCGGGAGATCTGATTGCCGTGCTTTAAAATATTGCTGGGTTGGTGAGATATGGGATGTATGCTGTGAATCAGACATGGCTCCCAATATTGAAGCTGTAATTCACAGACACCGTTGTGACTTATGGACAAAAGTTGCCATGAAATCGGTCCACCATTACATATCTCCAGATTGAAACTTCATGCTGCCTTTTTCCACTGCTGAAACCAACATTCGTAGCTCCCCATTCAGTACTCTTATTGACCTGCTTTAATCGAATCGGCAGCTAGGGAACTTGTGATATTTTATTTCTTATCTTTGTGCGCATTCTTCATTTTCGCGAAGATTTATTTTTAGGGACATTTTGAAGCTCACTAAAAAGCAAAATTTGACAACAGCGGGCGGTTCAGAAGAGAATCTACTTCCGCATGAACAACTCTTCAATTTCGCAATGAAGCTGAACCCTTCATATTGTTGTATCTGAATCTGGGAATAATAAATAATTAAATTGTGTGACGTACATAGTTTTGTTGGTTGTTCGAGATTACGAATGAAAATGGACAAAGTGCGACAAATAATGAAATGATGAATTAAAAAGAAGAGAACATCATTCAATTTATGATAACGGACTTTTTGTTCATGCCGCGCACACTAAGTAATATTGGAATTTCCTGTGGGGTTGATTGGTGGGCTCATTAAGTGTCTTTGATTTTGGCCTGGGAATTAATTAATGCAGTTTAAGCTTATGACTGTTTCGTTGGCTCTAAAAAGATACCATTTTCAACTCCTCGCCTCGCGGCTTTGGAAATAAAAGAGTTTTTTTTAATGTTGAAGAACAGATACAATTGAATTATAAATTATAAAAAGATCTCATTTCGTAAATTTTTCGAAACGTACTTTTTCGCCGCTTTTCGCATTCGTGTTCATGTACAGGCCGATCTGCACTTTTCAGAGACAGACAGATGCAGGATGACTAATTGGTCCAGGAAAGTAAGCATTTCAACTATAAATACCCGATGAAGGCAGGGAGTTGTCCTGTGTATTGTACGAGCGCATAATGATGGATTTAAAAGAAGGTTTCGGAATGAAAACACAGCAGTTGACATATTCATATTTCCGGGTAATCCGTACCAATTTTCCGGTCCCCAAAGTTCCGTTTCCTTATTTTGCACTCTCCAGTCAGTCCCTGGTCCATTCAAATTATAGGGATTCTATTGTAATAAAAAACATAGTCAACTAATAATAAAATAATAAAGAATAAAAAAGAACTCTGCCGTAGCCGGTCCCAAGCCTGGTTGTGAAAGGAGGAGGGATGAATAGCTTCAGTCTGAATGGCTGTACGCCACCGCAGCGTCTCAGGGGGTAGGTGAGGAAAGTGCAGGAACTTTGTAGTCCTTCAGATTACTCACAGAGGAAGCTATGCACACACCTGGCAGTTAGGTATAAAATGCAAATCCATCCAATGAGAGGAAGGTGAAATTTGAGGTCCGGTACGGATAACCGGCGGGAGTCGTCTGACTTGGTGACTGGGTCGGGCTTTCGTAATATATAGCATGGCGTCGAAACCGCTAGTCGTGGGACGGTTCGACTTCTTAGCGCCACGACGACCAGCAGCATAGCTCCTCCTGCTGCAGCTGTTTCGCCACAATCTGTCGCGACCACTTCAGCAAGTTCGGATGAAATGGACTGAAGAAATGAACCTCTTCATCATCCCCTCCCACTACGAAATAACAACATCTTACCGCCATTATAACATCTTACCGCCCCTTGTTGCACCAAAGATTCGTTGCGCGTTTCCCCCATGTGACTGAGTCGCAGACCAGTACCACTTTATTACTTGCAGCGACACAATCCCGGCTATCATCAGCGTGTTCGACTTGAGGTCATCGGGGAAACTGGTGATCGAGAGTCGATGGGGACAGAGGCGGCGGCATCAACTACACCATGCCGCACTGCAGGCAACAGTTTCAGTACTTGCTGAAGCACTTTTCTCCACCGTTCAACTGAGGTTTACGCTGAGGTGTATATTATAGAATTATCGGATATGGATCCTTTGCATAGACCAGGTATTCCCAGGCTCTATGCATCTCCAGCAACTCCGGGAATTCTATCTCAAATCATTGATGAAATTGCATCTCGGCTGTGTGCTGATATGTTGCTGCTGCAACTATTAGGTTGTTGCAAATGAAATGGCCGTTTTGGTACTAAAATTTGAAACGACTGTAAAGCTTACAAAAATTTATTTAATCAAAATAGGTGCCAGTCGATTCACAACACAACATGAGGCAGAGTCTCATACTGCACTTCGTTCAACTTTTGAACCGTTGTACTGGATACATGAGGCCGTTCATTGCCGTGAAGAAGAATCACATCATCTCTGTTGACCAATCTCGGCCATTGCCGCCACAATTTTTGGTGCATTTCCTCGAGTTGGGCACAGTATTTCTGTGCATTTATCGTTTCTTCAGGTGCCAAAAAAGAATAGTGGATAACTCCATCAGACCACCAAACAGTCACCATTACTTTCTTCGGATGGAGGCTCGCTTCAGCATCCAGCCATTGTGCTGATCGGTGACAATTATCGTATAATATCCATTTTTCATCACATGCCACTATTCTGTGCATCGCTTCTGTTGCAGGAGAGTAAATAACTGCAAAAAATCGCAACTAACTTCACATGATTACCACATCGTCCATTTCATATGCAACAAAATAATAGAATCGATTCGATGTCTGTCTGTCTGTCACACCCGATTTATTCTGAAACGGCTGAATCGATTATCACGAAAATTTGTGAGAGCGTGCGGTCTGATGATCCCTTTACATATAGCAAGTGGCATCATTTTGTGTTAAGTTTAAGGGGGGCTCCCCATACATGTGAATGGAGGGTGCAATTTTTTTTTACAGAATGTAGTCATGTGGGGTATCAAATGAAAGGGCTCAATTAGTAAACTGGCCCCACATTTGATATCGGGTCAAACATAGGGGAGTGAGGGCTTAAAAAAAGTGTAACAGGTCTCGTTCGCAAACTAAAAAATCTTAAAAAATCGCAGTGGTGGAACTCTACGAAATCTAGGCCTCAAAATGCATCCCGTTCCTATATCTGCATGTTAATTATAGTATATTAGCATATTTTAGAAATTTAGCCTGAAACCCCCCTTAAGTTCATGCTAGAACTACAAAATTGCGTTTGTATAATGGACGATATAAGACACAATTTGGTCAAGTTTGAAGGAAATCCAAACATTATTAATAAAGTTACAGAGGGTGAAACTTTGTCGTTTGTTATGAATTTCGTGCATTCTACAACGTGTATGACGTCATCATCCCATATCAATTCGTCAATACCGCAACAAAGTGAGCGCACATGAATGAGGGGTCAGAAAGAAACATTTTATTTTAAGTTAAGTGTGTGTCAATATTAATTACTCCAGACAGACATATGTGTGTATGTGTATATGTACGCGTAGTTAATCTAGATAGATATATTAGTACATTAAACCAGCGGTATATATATGGGATTTGTAGCTATATACGGATGGAAAAATGTGCTTAGGAGTTTCTCACATAAGATGAACACAAAGCCTTTATACCCTAAGCGCGAGCTTCCGGTATTCCGATTTGTTTATGTTTTTCCGCGATTTTCGCTTGTCTGTTCATCAGCTTTTTCTCAAAAGCCTTTGTCGTCCAAAATCCCGGATTTACATTGCTGAGGTTTTTTATTCACCCAAACCCACTTTTGATGCCGCAGTTTCAAATCAATTTGTCAAAAATCGACTCCTTCCAACTTTGCACATTAAGGCTTGTCTCAGAAACAGAAAATTAAATGCAATATCACGCGGTCAAACAAAAAAACAAGCTATACTATAAAATCATAACTACATAAATAGCATAATCTGAGGCACCTTTGATTGTGTGCATCGGTTTTTACCAGACCGACTAGTTTTGCAATGATTTCTAGTTCAGTCATTACTTTGTAAAGTGCGTTACGATCAGTATTCCGGTGGGCTTGACAAAAGTCAGTTACCAGTTAGTGGTTGACTTCATATTCCCCGCATTTGTTGAATATCTGTTTCATTGAGAATAATAGACTCCTTGGATTAAAATGCTCCCGAAGCTGGACGCTTTAAGTCCTGACTTCTTGCTATTCTATCTGATTCTTTGACCACGTCTCACTGCTGTCACACATAACTGGCTGAATTAAAGTTTATTATATTGTAAGCTTCGTTTTTTTTTTGTGGGATAATTTATACAGTAGGGTACTAATTAGTTAGACCGGCATCTTTCGGCTATAGTCAGAGACGATGTTGAATAACGTTAGATCAACCCATCGCTTTGCCTTTTCCCGAAGTCTGTGTCGGAACATCTTGTTGTTAGCTTATTTTATTCTGTTTTGAACGCTAGACTCATTCATTGCTCTTCTGATGTGTCTACTCAGTTTGACTAGAACTTCAAATTCCGTCAGTCTTTTTTACAGCGATCGATACTGTCGTATACCTGTTGAAGTCACCGAAAATTTGATGAACGTCAAAGTTATATATAACAAGTCGGGAAGCCGGAAGCTTGACGTTTTAGGTATAAAAGGTTTTGTGTTTCCCTATGTGAGGAGCATAACATAGTTCGCCATTGGCTGATAGCTTTGGCCCGAGATATTTAAATCGCCCCTTTGCATGTATGGGGAGCCCCCCTTTAAATTCCACCTAAATTTATGCCACTCACTGTATGCGTGGGATTTCATAGTTTCCATCTGTCCACCGAATTTCGTTCGGACCGGTTTAGCCGCTTTGGAGAAAAGTGCGTGTGACAAACAGACAGACATTGAATCGATTTTAATAGGCTTTTGTTTTACACAAAACCTTAAAAATCGTTCAGTTTTCCGTTTCCTCGTTTTCCACCAGTTCCTAAGTTTCCATACTTAAGCAAAAAACAGTGCCGTGTTTTTATCTTCTTTCTATTTTCCTTGTTCTTGTTAAGCTTCGAAAAATTTTCCGTTTTGCCGCTATGCTGTCCATCAAATATTTTTGCCTGTGGCTTCAAGTCCACATTCTTATTTTGAAAATCCTTCATTTTCCTATCATATATTCATATCCTCATTCCTCGACTTGTCTTAAATCAGAATTTTTCGGAGTGGAAATGCCATATAGTTATCGTCTTCACACTTTACAGTTGTTGTGATGAAGCTACCACGTTTAACCTGATTCAGTAGTTCGGAACCGAACGGCATTAGCTTTTAAATTGTATGCATTGTAAAGTGAAGCCTCTTCTTCCCAGGACCCATCCACCCTCAAATATATCTCATTCGAATTTCAAATAAATTTGATAATAGTATATTGTCATATTTCAAAAATTCACTTGAAAACCTTCCTTAAATTTATCCCAAAATACATATTTTGCAGCAATGTAGGACGATTCCGGCAATTTGGTGGAAGTCTTCTTGTTACTAAAAAGGTATAGCGAGTCAAAGTTACCTTCCCGTGCAAATTCATTGCATACCAAGATATCATATGTACGTATAATGCCAGTATTACATTAAAATGAGTCTGACATGTACTGTACTAAAGACCCACCGAGTCGAGAGTATTCTGTACCTGTGAAACACCGGACAATTATTCTAGAGTTCCACTCAAGTGAAGTTAATTTATTGAGCAATGGCATATAACATTACACAATATTACATTATACCACCAATTATTCATTCATTTAGAATTTGGTAAGTTGATAATTGGATCGGCCGGTGAGCTGGTGTTCGTTTAATCGCGAAGGTTAAGCATTGCTAGGAGTGGCTGGTATTGATATGGGAATCGGATCAAAGTTTTATTTTTTTTCTATTGAATTATCAAATAAGTTTCTAGCATACAGGTATGATATCTAACAGCAAAATTTTGTGTAAATCCTACCATTATTAACAAAGTTGTAGACGACTAAACGGCATAAACTTAACTTCCAGCTTCCATAGGGATACCAATGATAACGCATTGCGCATTATCCAGTTAACAGTATCACACGAAATGGTTGTTGGAAGTACCTGGTTTGCGCGGAAAGCTGTTCACAATCATAGGTGGGCCTCTCCAGACGGGACCACTTCCAACCAAATTGACCACTTGCTGATTAAACGCCACCACATCTCAGCCTTGATGAATGTCAGAACATATAGGGGGGCCAATATAGACTTGGACTGGACAACCACCGGAAGAACGTTATCATTGATACGGTCACAAAGATACTTGGCCGCAGCCGCAAAAAAAGTCGGAACGGCTGGTTTGACGATGAATGTAAGCTAGCAACGGAACGGAAGAATGCTGCATATCTAGTAATGTTGCATTCTCAAAGAACGCGGGCACGCGCAGAGATTTATCACAAACTCCGTCGAGCGGAGAAGTGACTTCACAGACGGAAAAAGGAAGCCTGGGAGAACCACCAAGTCTGTGAACTCGAAAAGTACAGGGAGCAACCGCACCAGGCGCGGAAGTTTTACCAACAAGTCAGCAGGATGAAGCCTTACACACCACGATGCTCATCCTGCCGAGATAAAGAGGGAAATCTGATTTCCGACAGAATCGACATATTGGAGCGATGGGTTGAGAACATCGGCAAGTTGGAAGTCCCGCCAACTGAAAACGACGGATAAATAACGCCACCACCAAGTTTAGGAGAAACAGTCCGTGTAATTTATCGGCTTAAACATCATAAGTCACCAGGAGCCGATGGAATTACAGCCGAATTGGTTAAATATGGAGGCGACCAGTTACGCCAAGTGGTTCATCAAGTTGAAAAAAGAACTAGGTTTTTTTCCTTAAAAAAACATGGACATTAATTTCAACTTGGTTCATCAACTTGTACTCAAGGTGTGGGACACCGAATCAATGCCTGACGATTGCCAACAAGGCATTATCTGTTTCATACATAAAAAGGGAGATATCACACAGTGCAGCAATTACAGAGGTATCACGTTGTTGAGTACCATCTATAAGATATTCTCCTCTATCTTGCTAGGCCGGATAGCCCCATACGCCCAGAACATCATTGGCCCATACCAAAGAGGCTTCACTCCAGGTAAATCAGCAACAGATCAGATTTTCTCTCTGGGGCAAGCGACGGAAAAACTATTGGAATATGGACATCAGTTCAGTTCTATTCATCGACGTTAAAACCGCTTATGATAGCATAGCCAGGGTAAAACTCTACACGGTCATGAGAGAATTCGGTATCCCGACGAAATTAACAAGGCTGACTAGGCTGACCCTCACCAATCTGCGAGGCCAGATAAAAGCAGCAGGATCACTCTCAAGACCATTCGACATCAACAACGGTCTACAACAAGCGGATGCACTATCATGCGTCCTCTTTAACCTGGCCATGGAGAACGTAATCCGTGATGCTGAGGTAAATGTAAGAGGTACGATCCTCTTTAAGTCCACCCAACTACTGACCTATGCTGACGATATCGACATCATGGGAAGAACCACCCAAGACGTACAAACTGCCTTCATCCAGATCGAGCAGTCGGCGATTGGCGCGAGACCTTGGGCTGCACATCAATGAAGGCAAGACAAAGTATATGGTGGCAACGTCAGCGCCAAAACCAAAAGAACGAACACCATAGAATCGCACTGGTCAAACGAAAACAATGAAGATAGGAGACTACAACTTTGAGAGCGTTGAAAATTTCTCCTATCTAGGGTCGAAAATCACAACCGATAAAAGCTACTATGATGAAATCCGCGCACGGTTGTTGTCAGCCAACGGAGCCTATTTCCGCTTACAAAAACTGTTCTGCTCGAAACGTCTCACTATAGGATCAAAGCTCTTACTGTATAAGACAATGATCTTGCCAGTCCTCATGTATTCTTCGGAGACTTGGGTTCTTAGCAAGAAAAATTGCGAAATCTTGGCCGATTCGTGAGAAGAATCCTGCGAAGAATTTTTGGCCCCCTACATGAGGATGGACGATTCCGTAGCCTATGTAACGACGAAATTTATGAGCGATACCATGACCCTCCAATTGTGGATCCATATGGATAAGGATTATCCCACCCGGAAAGTCTATAAGGGCAATATCTATGGTAGAAAAAGACGACACTGCAGACCCTCCCTAAGATGGAGCGATGGTAGGTCAGGACGCCGGACAGATTTTAGGGATATCGAATTGGTGGACCTCGGCGTAAACCCGGAACGTCTGGAGTTCCTTATTAAGGCAGGCCTAGACCGGATACCGGTTGTTGCGCCGTTGATGATGATGAATAATCCAATTTTTGTAAATCTCGAACCATGATTGAACGTAGAGTTCAGCGAACTGTTATTGAATTATTCAAGCTGAATTTGATTCGATGTAAGTATGTATTTGCAGTGGCGTATTTAATTCACGATGCACGTCCTGTCTTGGCTGACATTTTTGGGTTAAATGAAGTATATATAGTATATAGCATTATGAAAAGCGGGGTGGGGGTGCAAATAATTTATTATTTGACTTAATTCACGAAATAATAAATTTTACATTCAAGTTAGTTAACGTTTAACTGTTTTCTCCGTCATTTCGGTGGTATTTCTTACTCTGTCGTGCAGTTATTCAAATTAATCAAATAATCCAAAAAGATGACTTCAGTCAACAATGTCACTAAACCTGTTCAAGTTAGTTTCCATTACATACATGTACCTATACTTAATCTTTTCACATACCATTGCCATGATCATGTGAGAAGCAAATCTGAATATTTTTTTCATTCGCCTAGATAATAGGCATTACAGTAGGCCGCACATTGGACTAACTGTTTTGTCGCCATTTTATTTAGTGAACGAGTCGCAAACATGATCACATTTATTGCTAGATATTTGTTGGGCAAGAGGCACTCATGCACAAAAATAATAGTAGTTACGTACTATATTGTGCTGTATCTTAAATCGGTTTCTCTAAGTACCGATCTCTACTTTAAATACTTGGATAAATGTTTATTTGGATACGTAATTGGATATTTGCTCTTTCGAAGTATTATTTCGTAGTGTTAGGTGAAGGTGCTTTAAAGGTAAAGTGACTTTACTCAAATATACATACATAGATGGTTAGCTCCAGGTGCTTACTGAAAAGATATCGGGATAAGGTAGTTTTCCAATGATTCTAGAGGTCGGCTTCCTCTGCGTATCTCCATAATATTTAAAATTCGAAACTCCCACAAACTGCATACGAATTTTCAGTTGCTGAAACAAATGTTCAGATAAAAATGCAGCACAATACATTCCTCTAATCTTTTCCGAACGTTTTTGTGGAAAAATAAATTCTTGTTAATGAAATACACATATGCTACGGTAATTCTACAATTGTTTCAGGCTGGAAAAGAGAAAAATTCTATGAAAGTTCATGACGCACTAAAAATGCATAACGGTTTCGAAAGTCGAGATTTGCTCCATTCAGTATTTACCGTAGTAAAAGTATCATTCAAATTTACGGTACTTCTTGGATGCAAGAATATGTTTTTAGATCACACATAAATTTGCATAGTTTCAACCATGCCTATATACACAGCTATGGAGATTTGGTGGTAAGAGATAAATTGGTGGAATCTCAATAATGCGCTCGAAACTTACTAAATCATATTTCTGAAGTATTTATAAGTTAATACCAATAAAAGTTGAGTTAATCGCACAGTAATCTTACGTTTTTTCTTTTCTTTGCAGGTGAGTACACTGAACTCTCAAGAGTAAAGCGTGGTAGATGTAAGTTAAAGCTTTATTTATTCATTAACAAAAAAGAAAATGCAAGAGAAAGTGAGTTGCACATTTAAGACAAATGCTTCAAAAATGGACGACAATATAAGAAATGTTTTCTCTCAAAATTATGTTATAGAGTAATTTACGGTATAGGGGAATAATAACTAACAAATCGGGAAAGCGGAAGCTTGACGCTTCAGGTATAAAAGGTTTTGTGTTTCCCTATGTGAGGAGCATAACGTAGTTCTTCATTGGCTGATAGCATTGACCCTAGATATTTAAATCGCTCAGTTCTGGGCAGGTTACTGCCACCGCCAGAACTGAGCGATTTAAATATATCGAGGGGCAGGTTACTGTCATTGACAGAACTCAGTGATTTAAACATCTCGAGTCAATGCTATCAGCCAATGGAGAACTGCGTGATGAAATTGCTTCACACATTAACGCAACCTGGATGAGGTGGCATTCCGCAACTGGTGTTCTTTGTGATCGACGTATCAGCGCACGTCCCAAATCTAAAATTTACTGCAATGTCGTCCGTCTGCCGCTCTCTATAGTTTTGAGTGTTGGCCGACTATAAAAAACAATGAAATACGTCTTGCGGTACGGACGAAGATGCTGCATTGCACTGGCGGCGTGACACGTTTTGATCACGCCTGAAATGAGAATAATCGCGATCGATATGGGTTTGCACCGATCGTGGAGAAACTGCGAGAGTGGCCTTTTCGATGGTGTGGTCTGAGTGACTTGATACGCTGGATGGGGATTTAAAGGCCTCGCGGTTACATCCTGATCAGGCATTTGATGAAATAAAATGACGAAACCCATCATGACGACCCGATCCCGCTTCTGAACGGGAAAAAGGCTGAAAAAAAGAGAAAGACATGAGGAGCCACGAGTACACGACAGCTCCGTGTCACATAGCTAAAAATTTCATTGCCCTCTATTTTTTAGAAAGCGATTTAAATAAATCATTTGATTGATAATATTCAACCTCATACACTTCATACTCTGAGTTTAATATTATTAGCAAATGCCAAGAATGTAACCCACATAAAATATAAAACAAGTCGGGAAACCGGAAGCTAGACTCTTCAGGTACGAAAGGTTTTGTGTATTTCTTAATATATGCATATAATATGTGAAAATATTCACTTTCAAGTGATATTGACATTCATAGTCTTGAATTTGCAGAGAAGCGACCGTTTTGACCTATCATAATTTTGTTAGTAATAGTGCGATTTTCACCAAATTTGGCGGGATCATGCTCCATACTGTAGCCTATATTCCTGCAATTTCGTGACTCTAGGGTGAACTTAAGGGGGTTCTCCTGTCAATTACTAAAAATTATAGTAATGTACTATTATTAACTTTATTTGAACAGGTATCGGTATGGAGGGTATTTCAGAGCCTAGGCACCATATAGTGGCAGCCCCCTGATTTTTTTCACATTTTTCGGTTAAATAATTTCTAAGAATGGGTTCGTTAAAAAAATGATCACTTTATACCCCCCACACTCCCCACCTTTCCAGCAAATGTCAAAAGTAAGACCGACTTCGAAAAGAACTAACCAAGGCCTTTCATTTGATACCCCACATGACTATGTTTGATGAAAAAAATTTACACCCTCCTTTTGCATGTATGGGGACCCCCCCTTAAATTCGTCGTAAAAAGATGTAACTCACTATATCCGTGAGCGTTCACAGGTCCCACCTTTCTGCCAACTTTGGTGTCAATCGCTAAAACCGTCTCCGAGAAAAATGCGTGTGACGGACAGACAGACAGAGAGTGAACCGATTTTAATAAGATTTTGTGTTTACACAAAACCTTAAAAAGGCTGGGGAGAATTAGTTTCTTCTTGAATGGAATTTTAATATTTCACTCGAATGTCAATTATTCTCGTTAATTATGACGTCAGCATCTTATTTTTATGGGTAAGGATGCTGTTTATTCGCACGAAATTGATAAGTTTGAATTGGATTTTCATGAAACTTGGCATGTATGTGATTTTTTTTTTTTGTATTCTTAGGGTGGGTAGTTTCCAAAAATGAGTTCTGTCTCACTTTAAGTGCGTACATTTTGGCTCTTTGCTCATGCACTTTGCAATTCACGCCAAAACTAATATCAGTTTCGGAAAGTACAAATCGAAACCTTTCATTTGATACGCGACTATATCCGATAAAAAAATTTGCATGTATGGGGAGAGCCCCCTCTAAACTCCACCTACATTTATGCTACTCGCTGTATGCGTGGGATTTCATAGTTCCCATCTGTCCACCAAATTTCGTTCGCATCGGTTTAACCGTTTTGGAGAAAAGTGCGTGTGACAGACAAACATTGAATCGATTTTAATAGGCTTTTGTTTTACACAAAACCTTAAAACGCGGTTTGGAGATTTGAAAACGGTTTTTGACGCTATCTATGTAAAAATGTTACACCGATAGTGTAGTGGGGAAAAAAGCTCCTAAAAATTCAGTAAGAGAGAAAATCTTTCCCTTTGCCTCATAGGCTTGTCATAAACCCCTAAGTAGGGCATAGCGTAATCACACCTAGGCGCCATCGCTGTCGGTCCCTGGCAATATGCTTCAACTCCCCCTACGATTTTCCCGAAAGTTTGCACTTTTCCTCCACTATTCTGTACCACGTCAACCGTCGAGCGACGTGAGGTTCGGTTCTGTCGTTAGCTGACCAACACTACCTGCATATACAAACTGTTTCAAGTCCTTATATTTGTTCTATTAATGCAAAGTGCGATGATCAGTCAGACTGAGAATGTAGCAGAGACTGCAGTCGTTGCACTGAACAATTCCGCTGGTGGGCTGTCAAATCCAGATGCATTGTCCCGCTTGAGAGCATTCATAGCATAGATGATTTCAGTTTTGTTGCTTGCTATTTTAGCCACGAGATGTGGAACTTTATCGGGTACTTGCGGGTGATAATCGTGGTGAAGTACTTCCTCTACCTTTGTAACTGATTATCATCGCGAACGACTTGTATGCTTCCCTGATCAGCACAATAATAAATTCAATGAGAGCCTTCAATTCAAAATTCTTATCGATCCGCTTCGAATTTTCACCAGTTAGTTAGATCTTAGGCGCTTCTTGCATACGTTCCCACACCTGGCTTGTATTGTATTATTACGCTGTTGCACATGAAATGGCTTACAAAAATTTATTTAATTAATCAAAATAGGTGCCAGTCGATTCAAAACACTTCTCCCAGCGAGATACAAGAGCATATGTGCCAGTTTCATAGAAGTCCAATTTTCAGGAGTTGATAAACTCGTCGAAGAGAATTTTGATGGTCCCTTCATTCCTAAATTGTTTTTCCGCCAAAAAATGATCCAGAAGCTTAAAAAAGTGGTACTCGGTTGGCGAAAGGTCCGGTGAATAAGGTGGATGAGGCGGAGTCTCATACTGCAATTCGTTCAACTTTTGAACCATTGTTCTTGATACACGGGATCGTACATTTTTGTGAAGAAGTATCACCATTTTTAAGGTTTTGTGTGAAACAAAACCTTATTAGAATCGAGACGGTGTCTGTCTGTCCGTCTGTCCGTCTGTCTGTCTGTCTGTCTGTCTTTTTTTTTTTTTTCCCCCGATGGAAGGTGGAAAGCTTCAAAAGCTACCGCAGGCTCCTGCCACACGGTTATGTGGGACTCTTACCCACTAAAACCACCTCCTTCTCCTTCCACTCTCCCCGCGGGACTCCCATTTGGTATTACGTCGCGGGGCTGGATCAGAATTTATTCTGCGCTCATGTCAACATTCGTGTTCCTCTCGCGTTCATTCTTTCGGATGCCTTCCTCCTGCCTAAGCTTCTTTCCGATGGCTGTAGTAACTTTTTCAACTTCGGTCCATATCCCCTTGGCTTTCACCATAAGCTCCATGATATTTTCAGGTGTAAAGTGCTCCCCGGTTGTAGCTTCTAATGTAGCCCTTTGGGTTTCGAATCTGGGGCAGTGAAAAAAGACGTGTTCTGCGTCCTCTGGAATGTTTGCACACTGTGGGCAATATGGCGAATCATCACGCCCAAATCCGCTCCGTGTCCGCTCAAGAATTGAGTTAGGTCGAAACCTACTTCGCCGTGAGGTCGTTCGATCCATTTCCGGATATCCCATATGATTTTGTGAGTCCAACGGCCTTTTTCTGACTCGTACCACTTCTCTTGCCATTCCGCGACAGTTTCACCTCGTGCGAACTGTCGCCGACGGGCAGGAGATTCTCCGGTGAGGTACGTTCGATCGTAAAGTCGTTGTGTTTCTTTCGCCAAAATCTCAATCGGGATCATTCCTGCTATCACGCAAGCTGCTTCAGTAG
This sequence comes from Hermetia illucens, assembly GCF_905115235.1. Taxonomy (NCBI): domain Eukaryota; kingdom Metazoa; phylum Arthropoda; class Insecta; order Diptera; family Stratiomyidae; genus Hermetia; species Hermetia illucens. The sequence continues at coordinate 58,509,730 of NC_051853.1, read as the reverse complement.
AAATTGTTCTGTAAGCGCAACATGTTCGGAGTACACTTATGCGATACGCAGCTCCAATCTTTTTCTTATTTATTGTATTTTCCAGTGCATCTGCCCATACTGGGGCTGCATACAGTAGGATCGAACTGACCACCCTTGAAATAAGAAGTCGACGGCTCGGCCTTGGGCCACCTATATTTGGTAGCATTCTCGCAACCAGCGCTCCGATGTTATATGCCTTGGTTGCTGCACCCTCCACATGCAATCTGAAATTCAACCTCTGGTCAATCATTACACCTAAGTACTTAAGTGCAGGCTTGGAATAAATTGTTTGCGTTCCAACTTTGATCTTCATGGAAGTGCACTTTCTCCGCTTGGTAATAAGTACTACTTCCGTCTTATGCTCTGCGAGCTGTAGACCAGCATTCTTTAACCAGGATTTAATCTCATAGACTGCTTCATTTGCATAGAGCTCGGCTTCCTCGAGAAGGCGTGCAACAACCGTCACACCAATATCGTCCGCGAAACCAATGGAAGCCACACCAGTAGGAAGGTCTAGGGTCAGTACCCCGTTATACATAATAATCCACAAGAGTGGCCCTAGGACAGACCCTTGTGGAACTCCACATGTCGTTTGGTAGGATTTCATTCCTTCATCTGACTCGCAGCACAGAGTCCTATCGATTAGGAAGTCGGCAACAATACGCACCAGGTACTTCGCCACGCCTAAGTTCATTAGGGACTCAAGTATCTTGCTCCATCTAGCGGAATTGAAGGCATTCTTCACATCAAGTGTAATCACTGCACAACATTTGCCCTCGTCAAGTGCGGTCTTAGCTGTGTTAGCTACTAGGACAAGTGCATCGGTTGTAGACCTCCCCTTTCGAAAACCGAACTGATTTTCGGAGAGACCGCCATCCTTTTCAGCAATTCGAATTAATCTGTTATAGATTACTCGTTCGAATAGTTTACCAGTATTATTAAGAAGGCATATCGGCCTGTAGGACGAAGCTTCACCCAAAGGTTTGTTTGGCTTGGGGACTAGAATTAATTTCTGCTTCTTCCATTGTGTAGGAAATACTCCTTCTTTAAGGCATGTGGTGAACGCCTCGGCAAACATATTTGGAGCTATTTTTACTGCTGCCTTCAGAGCTTTATTGGGGACGCTATCCAAGCCAGGTGCTTTGTTTCCAACAATTTTATCCGCAGCTTCGAGGACCTCCTTTTCGCTTACCATTGGAACTTCGGCGGTGTCTATCTCGACAGTGGGAAGGTCAGCGGTACTCACATTCTGCGGGAAAAGATCCGTTACTATCTCATCAAGCAGAGTAGGGGAAGGGATCGGTGGGGAGCGTTTGCCTTTAATTTTCGATATTACGGTTTTATAGGCGCCACCCCAGGGGTTCGTATCAGCTTCATTACACAGTCGCTTAAAGTGTTCGCTTTTACTTTTCATGATGGCCACATGTAGTTTCTTCCGAGCGTTTTTATATTCTTCATGTAATTGCTCGTATCCAGATCGGTTTCTATTTCGCTGACTGCGCCTTCTGGCCTTGAGGCAGGCCTTGCGGCATTCTCCGATTTCAGAATTCCACCAAAAGTTCGGAGCTCGCTTCTGTGATACAACATACCTTGGCATGGATGCGTCACATGCTCGTCGCAACTTCTCGCCAATCTGCAGAGCTTTATTTTCTGCGCTTCCTTCAAGCGCTGTATTTTGCTGCAGAACCTCTACGAAAATCTCCTCGTCAAACCTATTAGCTGCCCACCTTTCAGCTCTCGTCCGAGACCGTTTCAATCGTTTTCCATGTCTGATTTCAAAAATGATGGCCTGGTGGTCGCTATGTGTATATTCGTCACTGACATACCACTGCAGATCCTTAGCTAAAACATCGCTAACAAAAGTGACATCTATCACGGACCCCATTTCTCTCTTACGAAAAGTGTTCACGCATCCAGTGTTAGCCACTACAAGATTCAGACGAGAAAGAGCTTCGAGTAATATTCGTCCTCTTGCGTTCGTTTCTCGGCTGCCCCATTCGTCAGCCCATGCGTTGAAATCTCCAGCCACTATCTTAGGACTATGGTTTTGTGCGTCTGTTACTAGCCTCTCCACCAAAGAATGGAACTCCTCTGTCGTAAGGCTTGGAGCCGCATAACAGCTGTAAATAGATATTCCGCCTATTTTTGCTCTAGTGAAGCCATTCTCGAGGATCTTGGTGGTTCCTTCTATGGCCCGATTTCCGCATGTCCATATCGCTGCCTTTCCGCTCTTATCCGCGACCCATACTCCACTGTCTAGGTTTTTGTACTGCTCGCAGATAATAGCAACGTCGATTTTGTTTTCGAATATCGTCTGGGAGAGCAGGTCCTGAGCCGCTTGGCAATGGTTCAGGTTTAGCTGTAGGAACTTCATTTGCGCATAGTGTTGATCGCCTTCCTATACACCGGACATGTGCTGCTGCCTGTGACATGGGCGCTGTCAATGTCGTTTATTTGCCTGCAGAACAGACAATTGGGTTTTTCTTCGCAGGCTTTTGCAATGTGGCCTTTATTTCCGCATTTACGACACAGGTCGGACCTATCGTGAACGCTAGCACATTTCTTCGCCACGTGCCCAAATTCCAAACACCTGAAGCATCTTTTTAGAGTTATCTGCTCTCGTAGTCGGCAGACGACCCAGCCAATCCGAACTTTACTGGCTGTGATAGCCTTTTTGGCCGCTTCAAGTGTTAGGCTTATGGACGCAGTTTGTGTGCCGCCATATGCCTTCCTCAGCCGTAGAATATCTCGCTCCTGGACCGACTGTATTCCCAACTGGGATCGTAGCGCTTGACAAATTTCGTCCTTCGTTGTGATCTCGTCCAAGTCTTTACACTCAATGACCACACGATTTTGACTGAGCTTCACTTCTGCCGCCTCACCCAGTCTGTCTGTCTGTCTGTCTGTCTGTCTGTCTGTCACACCCGATTTATTCGGAAACGGCTGGACCGATTGTCACGAAAATTGGTGAGAGTATGTAATCTGGTGATCCCTTTACATGCAGTAAGTGGCGCCATCTTGTGTTAAGCTTAAGGGGGGGGCTCCCCATACATGTGAATGGAGGGTGCAAATTTTTTTTTCACAGAATGTAGCCATGTGGGGTATCAAATGAAAGGTCTCAATTAGTACTTTTTGAAACTGGTGCAATATTTGATATTGGGTGAAACATGGAGGAGTGAGCGCTGAAAATATGACCCCCAAAAAGTGTAACAGGTCTCGTTCTCAGAACCTATCCAACCGAAAAATCTGAAAAAAATCAAAGTGGTGCATCTCTACGAAATCTAGGCCTCAAAATATATCCGGTTCCGATATCTACACAAATAAAGTTAATAATAGTATATTTCCACATTTTAGAAATTTACCCGGCACCCCCCTTATGTTCATCCCAGAAGTACAAAATTTGGCATGCGTATAATGAAGAACATAATGCACAATTTGGTCAAGTTTGAAGAAAATCAAACTATTATTAACAAAGTTATAGAAGGTAAAACTTTACAATTTTTTGTGAATTTCGTGCACTCTACAACCTGCATGACGTCATCATCACATATCAATTCGTCAATACCACAACGAAATAAGTTCTTGTGAATTGGGTCGCAGAGAATTATTTTGTTTTAGTTTTTTTAGTTATTTTCCAGCCAGACATGTGTGCATGTAGGTATATAATATATGCGTGCTAATGAACTTTGCGGGCAGTGCCTAATTCAAATAGATATAAGAAGTAAATCGGAAATATGGGTACGATCAGTTTATATACGTGCATATATGTGTACAGTATTCGGAAATAGGCAGTTTGTTTGTTTAGGGTGAGCGTAATATCTATGGCTGTAATATGTACGAGTTACTTATAGTTTGGAAAAATATGAAGGATTATGTTGAATTTGTAGCTAAATACGGATAGAAAAATATGGGTTGAAATTTCTTACATAAGATGAACACAAAACCTTTATATCCGAAGCGCGAGCTTCCGGTATTCCGACTTGTTGTTCACTAATCTCGGCCGTTGAATACTCAGTTTTTGGTGCATTTCCTCGAGTTGGGCACAGTATTTCTGTGCATTTATCGTTTCTTCAGGTGCCAAAAAAGAATAGTGGACAACTCCAGCTGTAGACCACGAAACAGTCACCATTACCTTCTTCAGATGGAGGCTCGGTTTTGGCATATGCTTCGGTGGCTCATCAGCATGTAGCCTGTGTGCTGATCGGCGACAATTGCCGTATAATATCCAGTTTTCATCACATGTCACTATTCTGTGCAAAAAGTGATCGCTTCTGTTGCGGGAGAGTAAACAACTGCAAATTTCCATTCGAATCGACCTGTTTTGCTCGGTAGGGGCATGCGGAACCTCTTTGTCAATTTTTTTCACCTTTCCAAGTTTTTGTAAGTGCCGGGAAACTGACGAATAGTGAACGCCCAGTTTCTCTGCAATGTCTCCCACAGACTGACTTGTGTCGGATTCGACTAGCAAACGCAGCACACCGTTGTCAATCGATGGTCCTGGATGTTCTCGTGGCTCACTTTGAACGTTTACGTCACGTTGCGCTCTTAATGTTCCTGGTCACCTCCGCTGCTTTATGACCGAGTTTGAACTCATACAGAAAAAGTATACGTTCTTAGTTCTTTTCCATTCTTTTTTTCCTTTTTATTTACTATTATCACAAAAATGGTCAAAACTGAAATGTAGAAGTATTTATACTTCATTATCCGACACCAACCGCGCCAACTGGTGATGGTTTGATACAGGAAAATCGCAACTAACTTCACTTGATTGCCAAATCGGCCATTTCATATGCAACAACCTAATATTTATACCATCAGTTAAAGGAATGATCACTCGATAAATAATTATGTATGAAGAGGTGATAAAAGTGTGAAAAGTGAATAATTGGGGAGCTGCAGTTAGACAATGCAATCTAAACCAGCAAATGATAATTCAAAGGGTCTATTACAGAAAGGGGAGCAGATTAAGGAGCTCTTGAATCACGACAGAATATTTCAGGTAGAAATACAGGCAGACAGCTGTGCTTACTTCAACCTCAGAAGGAATTATCAGAAGCAAAATATTATAATATTAGTCAACAGCCAGGCAGCCATTAAGGCACTTAAATCCAAATTCGTATAAGAGGCCAAAGTAGTTCAATACGCTCGATTTGTGCCCTGTGTGATGGGATTTAAGAATATACTCAAAATACTCCCTGCTTATCGTAAAAGGCGACTAAAAGGGATAGAAATGTTTGGGCTAGCAACCTGAAAATGTTGAAGCTTTATTGGTACCGAAACATTAATAACACCTCGGATAGGGGCTGATCTTCCGGCAACTGCCTTTGGCAATCGAAAACAGATTGTTTGCTTCCTGGAATGTGCGCACGCTCGATAACGGTAGCGAGGGTCCTGAGAATGCTCGCTTTTTCCAATTTGAGCGCGAATTCCAGCGATATAAGCTGGACATTCTGGTCCGAAGCGAAGCAATATGGTGGGACTCTGGAGAGTATGCCCCTCTTGCTGCATTGAGCTTTTATACTCTGGAAAGTAGTAACAGACGCGAATTCGGTGTCGGGTTTCTTCTGACTTCTACCGCAAGGCGCGCTCTCTTGACCTGGGAGCGGATTTCGACTGCAAAATTCCGGTCCAAGTTAAGGAGCAATGCTACGCACCAACAGAGACTTCCAATAGAGTGGAGAAGGATGCTTTCTACAAAAAACAAATCGCAGTTCAGTAGAGTCTTCCTAAAGGTGACATTGTGATCGTGATCGGTGGTTTGAATGCTAAAGTGGGATTTGACAACACCTTGCTCGCCCCCTAAGCTCAACATCGACCGCTTGTACAACTCAGCTGTCTCTCGACAGTGGGAGAGCTATGTTGCTGATCGAACGGCGCATATCCTGACCACATCAACACCCTACGGATCATTTTGGGATAGTGCGCAGAGTTTAAATCTTTACTTCACCTGCTCTTAATCAATTTCGACAAAGGTTTCGATACTGTGAACAGGAAGAGTTTCTGAAATGCTCTGCGCAGGAGGGGTATTCAAGAGAAGCTATTAGTTATTCTCAGAGCGATATATGATGTCGCATGCTGCACCCAGGTAAAACCTCGGAGGATTTTGAGGTCCAAATCGGAGTTAGCCAGGGTTGCATCCTATTACCGATATTATGTCTTCTTGTTATCGGTGACGTTCTCCATGCTACTTTGTCCCAAGGACGTGGAAGAGTTCAGTGGGCAATCACATTTTTGCTTAAACACCCCGACTACGCTCATAACATTTGCTTGCTCCCTCACCGGGTCATGGACCTTTGCCAAACGGCTCTGGATTTGGAAAGAGAGGCAAGTAGAGTTAGGCTGAAAATGAACACCAACAAAAGCAAGGTTCTCAGTCTTATGGATCACCGCACTCTCCCTATGCATTGCAGAGCAGAGCATCGAAGGTATTGATCAATTATTGATCAATTTGTATATCTAGGAAGTATGGTTTTTTGCGGACGATGGATGTTACCCGACGCATGAATAGCGCTGGATGCGCTTTCGCTGGTATGTGATGTAATAGAAAGTTGGAAGTGGCATACATTGAGTAGGAGCGAGGAGAAATTCTGTAGACGAGGGCAGTTAAACTTTCATATACACCCGATATAATGTCCAGTACTCACGGTCAGAATAGAAAAGCATCTGGGCGGGGGGCTAGCTGCAACTTTATAACCCTGGTAGTCTTTTCTCCTTTATATGATTATCGACGGGACTATGTTTATGACCTTATCATGACTTCTGCAATTTTGTTCGCTAATTTACAATTGGCGTGGCGACTGCAATCTTGAAAGCCAAATTTGCAAGTACGAAGATGTCACCAATTCATTGTATAGCGAAATAATGTTCATCTATAAAATTGAACTCCGAAATTTTTATAACAAGTTTATGTTAACATTCAAGTTAAGTTTAATAATCAGTCCATATTTTGATGTTTGGAATTCTCGAAACTTAACAAAGACAACGCATACATGGTACATATGTTATAAGGGGGCAAATGTCTCTCTGGGTATGATATTGACGGTATCTAATTTGCTCCGCGATTATTAAGAGGTGAGTTGTACTGTAAAGTGAGCCTTCTCGATTTAGACCTGCAGGAAGGGCTCAGAGGCCTCTAACGAGCTCAGAGAGCCTCCTAAAATGATATGATATGATGCTCCTAGGACAGAAGTGAAGCAGCGGCTGACGATTTGCCTCTGCCCTGGTAAGAAACCGTAAAGCCGTCTTCGCTTATAGTTTGAAAATAAAGAATGATATAAGGGGAAGGAAAGAAACAGTATGACAACTAAGAAGTTCAATGCAGGGTGCTCTAGTAGCTTCTTGACTTCCTCTTGCTGGTATGAACGTTACATTGTTACCTCTGTAATACTGTGTTTGAGAATTTAAAAATACCAGGAATACTTGAATCTCCCGGGTTTAATTTCTTTTAGGTACTTGGAAGTCAGTCTCAGTTATTTGAAAGTAGATAAAGATACACAGATTTTACATCTCGTGCCTACAAAGGACGCTAGTGTACACAGATGCGAGATAAGCACAGAGATGAATGCAAACATCCATGACAACTGGTATTTTTTAATTTGTTTACTTTTTTTAAGTGGAGATTTTCTTTTATCCAGTTCGGTCGGTCATATTCAGAATACTAAGATAGTAGAAGAAATAAATTACAAACTGTTTTCAGAATCTGAAAAGCTGATGGCAAGAACTTTCCCTGTAGGTAACCGCATTTAGATTTTTATCCAGCCTTATGCAGCCTCATGTTTTGGCCATCAATGTTTGCTCGCCTGTCTTGATTGAGGCGTTTTTATGGTAATGTTCCCATTCTTGGCCAAGGACATTTTACGCCTTAGAATGCCTACTCTTTCGTCTGCATAACGGGACAAATGCTCCTCGATCGTCGAGCACAGAAAAATGTTACGGCTTGCAACCTCTTGAATGGGCAACCGAACTCAAATGCATGTTGTCTTTAAACAATATCTTACACTTTATGCGAGCATCAAGTTCTGACGTTTTGGCCACCGATTCGGATCTACGAAGCCAGCATTTCCAAATAAAACTTTCAGCTTTTCCTGCGAACTGACACTCCCTTTCCATATTCGTTATTTGTAAAAACTACTCAGATGCATCATCTTTGGATATACGTCAAAAGTATGTGAGCCTCACTGCTGAATATATATAATATATGGCAGGCAAACCCAAAACATATGAGTAGAATAGAGATTAACCACCAAGTGTTCATGTGGCTCGTATTCCTTTTAATAGTTCTTTTTGCTACCTTTCAAATTTAACATGGTTGGCTATTCTTGCTTCAATCCTTCACTCTAATCCTCAGTAGACGAAGTATTATAATGTTTTAGCCTTGAAGGTCAAAAAATTATTTAGAAAATGGAGCTCACATGTTTAGGGTGCGCTGAGAGGATACTTGATGAGTTAATCGCTTTATTGAACAAAATTGACAATTTGTAAAACTACCTATCATGTTAACACCTAGACCGTTGTACTTATAAGGAAATTGCTTGCTCTTTGCATCAACGCTTCATTCAGTAATTAGTAAAAAGTTTCAATCTAAGATACTGGATTCTTTTATTAATAAACGTGTCATACTCCTTCTGAACGGCTACATATGTAACTATTTTCATCATTCCGAAGTGTCTAACAAAGCGTGCATAACATTCCATCTAAGTTTTTCAGTTAGACCCACTCTTTTCCAGCAGGTTTCACGTCACCTACCCTACTGAACAATGGTTTTCCGTTCTCCCACAGTCATTAACTGAATTCCTGTAGGACTTGCATAGCTCCCCAGAAGTATTTGGCCATCGCCTGAAAATTTCTCCCTGCTGGATGTCGCTAAACAAAATGTTAAGAAGACTTTAAGCGGAGCATTGAAAGTATGACGGCCTCCAGCATTGGCTCGGTGTGTTGTTTGGAGCTTGAAATTAGCCGAAAGGGAAGCCATGAATTTGCTCGCTCGAGAAGAAGTTGAGCCTTGCCTGTTGTCGCTATTCCAGGGAGCTACCACTGACTGACTGCTGGCTGTCCTACATCAGCCGCACCGTAATAGAGCCCAAAAGTCCGTGAATTCGTACGTGGCATGGAGACGTTGGTTGTATTATGGAGTGTGTGGGACACTCGGTGGAAGGTAGAGAAGCGTGAAGGCTGGTTGCCGTTGCCTTCTTGTTGTCTGTATTACTGTTTTTGTTGTTGGCTTTTGGGAGTCGTCCGGGGGCATTAGAAGAGCTAGTCGCTGGGTGTTAAATGCGGTATAGCTGAGGCTGATAGTGAATTCAAAGTTTGAGGGTCTGGATTCCCATCGCATCCGTGCCGGGATAGAGAATGGGAAGCACGAGCGCTCTATGCTCGAATCCTGAAAAGTGATGGCATGGTGACGGGTGGTACAGCGATGGCGCTGCCTGTGTGCTTTTGGTGCATTTTTTCCCATTTCGATTGAAATCGAGAGACGCAAGTATGTACCTACAACAGCATCAGCAGTGGCAGGAAAACTCCTTCGGGTTCACATCGGATGGTTTTTGAAATCCCCGTGAATATGGTGGATACTTTAAGGTGGAGCATAGAGGAGCGCGGAGTAGCGGTGATTGTGTGTTCCTTTATTCCGAGCGGGAGATGTATGTAGGTATTACCTAACCTATACACATTAGTGCTGGTAGCGCCGCCGGAAGTGACGGGTTCCACGTTTTATACAACACCCGCTTCTATTCCGAAATTACATTTTCTCTTTTTGCCCCGTTTATTGTGTGTGATTATATGGAGCGTCGTCATCACGAACTAGAACGAGTTAGTCTCCTCTATACACTTGTTCAGTCCTTAACTCCGCTCGTCATGTCCTTTTTGTCGGTCCTTGGAAGAATTGAGGTTCTAATTAATTTTTAACTACACGAACGCCTCACGAACAGCTCGAGTTAACATCGCAGCAGGAGGAAGGCTAATAGCATCGTGCTTCGATACTCCCAAGTTTAAGAATCATTCGATTAGTTCCATAATTTCCTTTGAAAAGTCTTCAGCGTCGATACGATAAATTGAAATTGAATCGGTAGAAAAAGTTGTTTGTGGTAGTCTCCTTCTGCTTCTGTTGCTATTGTCCCTCACTTCCTCCTTTCATTCTCTTTAAAAATATGAAAATCAATAATTTAGTGGTTCCGAATGCTGTCGTGTCACAACAGTAGCTCAGCGTTATATTGTGTGCAGACCATTGTACGGAGAATGGAGACGGTTAATGTTAACTTGTGTGGAGAATCTCGTGATATGTAGCGTGGAGCAGGAGCAGAAGCAGAAGCCAAATCAACATCTTTTTAATGTTATTTTTCATCTGACGTCAGAATAAGGAGAGAAGTTTGCCTGGTGGTATGTTTTTGCTTTCTATTTTTGTAATATGTATTCGTACATGTGAAAATATGGAGCGATGAATCAGAATTTTATTTTGAGACAAACATTTTGTGAAAGTCATAAACTAAATTTGGCAGGAGGACTGTATTTTTGATGGTAACTGGCAATTGTGCTGTATGTGCATTTTCTGGGAGTTGTCGAGCTATGACATCTCTTAATTTGAAGTATGGTTCGTTGACTTCGTCTATGACATTTTTGAGATGAGCTATCACGTCTGAGTTGCACACGAGAAAAGTTTGCTTCCAAAGGTTTTACTTAGGAAACCCAATGATTGCCTCAGATTGTACTATGTTGTGGGTTTGTTTCTTCTTATATCTTTTAATAGTTAATCAATTCGGATCATTACTGGGGAAAAGTAAAAGTATTTTGTGATTCTTATGGCGGTCTAGATATAACTATCGTTTTAAGATTATGCCTTCAAATCTTCAGAAAATTACAGGTCCAATCTGCACAATCGTAGTCTACGCCTATTGATAGAGTCTACAAAATTTGCGGTATTACTTAGTTGACAAAATTATTGTTTTTGTGTATCTGCATAAAAAATGCACAAGGTTTCCATTTTGCCTAGGAGCTTTCTTTTGTCTATATACCGAATCGCCAACTTATCACACAGTTCAAAGTATCCGTGCACAAACACAAAAGTCCACCAAATTTAATTCACGAGTTTTAATGAGCCACAAAACAACTATTGAAAGAAAGTGAAAAGGTACTTAAAGCAGTGATGTGACTTCGCTTGTATGTTATAGTTAGCCAATCTTTTTATTTCTATGTTCCTTTGTCCTTGAAATCACAGTGAACTTATGGTTGCCATTCACTCTTCAATGAGACAAAGCGCGCTAAACACGGATGCAGTGACCGGTCAGACTGAGAACCTTTGGCCTTTGGTCAAGGCCTATGAGCCGGCGAGAGAGCAGACATTTTGCGCCATTGTATATTGCTCTGATAATAGCTTCTCGGAGGTGGCCCTCCTGGTACACTTCCTGTTGATGCTGTCGAAAGCCTTCGAAGTCGATGAAGAACAGATCAAGCGAACTTTGTCCACTGTTGATGATATGGTCAACACAAGAGGATGCAGAGCGAAAACCAGGCTGCTCTCTGTCGATCAAAGTTTGGATATATTCCTTGATACATTCCAGAATTATTTTAGCTACTATCGTTGCGACGATAGGGAGTATAGAGATACAATTCCAATTGCCGCATTTAAGGTGGATGCCCTTCTTTCACCGTCTACAAAAGATTTCGGTTTCTCAAGATTTCCATACGAGTGGAAACTAGATCTACAGTAACTGCAAGTGCCACGATAAATAATTCTGCGGGGAGATCATCAAGTCCAGTAGCTTTACTCTGTTTGAGTACATCGATGGCAGAAATGATTTCACTTCTATTTAGAGGAACAGGTCGCATCCGCATGTTACGTAGACTGGTCATTTCATCCACTAGAGGCGGAATCTCACTGGATATGATACGTTTAAGAACCCTGAAGTATTCTTTCCATTTCTTCAGCTGTTCGTCATCGTGAATGAGAAGTCGGCCGTTAAGATCTTTCACAGGACCCATCGAAAGATTTGCAAACACATGCAAGTTCTTTCGTGATACGGTATACACTTCTGAAATCGTTACGTTGTGAAGCAGCTTTCACTTTTCTTACCAGCGGACAGAAGTCTATCAGAAACCGGTATCTAGGTTAAGATAGCGTGCCTTGCGGTAGCCGTCAAAAACAACCCGACTCCGTATTGGCTTCTGATACCACTCGGATTTGCAAAGCGAAAACGCACATTGTCGTTAAGGTGGCATGAGAAAGAGGAGTGCCCTCCAGGATCGTACTGTCTCGCTTATATCGTTGTAATTCTCACTGGAGTTGGAGAAAGCGTTGTCGAGGAGCATGCGAACATTCCAGAAAAGAATCATAGTCCGTTTTCGATAACCAAAGATCCGGCGGCGTGAAATCATTCCCTATCCGAAGCGTTGCTGATGTTTTGATATCAGTTAAGTTTCGAAATTTGCAGGTCGATAGACCATCTATCGCTTTTTGTCGCTTCTTACGACAAACGGGAAGACTTTGAGGGTATTTGTAAACACCAACGCACAAGACCGAATTCTCTGACTAGGACCTTCCAACTTTGAAATCGCGTCAAGCCTAGCCTACCCTATGATGATACTTTTATGCTCCTCTCTAGAGCTTTCTGGGCCCCTTATCAATTCTTTCCAACAGCTGAATTAGACTTCCGAGCTCTATTAAGGAATATTCTTGTCATTGTTCTCTGTTTTGCCAAGTCAATGTTCTACTATGGTATTTTACCGTTCTTTGGTGTGTTAAGTGGACAGCTCTCTTCAAAGGATTCTCTCATACTAGTTGTCATCATCTACGTTGTTTTCTTAATTCTAGCGATGAACTTGGTGATGGTCCCAGTGATCGTAACCCAGATACCCAGCTCAGTCGTGTTCGTCGTCCAATCTGTTTTCAGTGGATTCCGAAATGGAGCTGTTGGATTTAAATCCGTGCCCATATCGAAATCAATACGCCTGTGATCTGAGACCGTGATATCATTCGTCAGGAAATGGCACCGTGATGTCCATGACCTCTGGCCCGATCGCACTGAAGAACGTTGGTTCATTACCCAAGTTGAAGGTTTGCAGTTTGGTTCTCTCGTGTTGATGTTAGAAATCCCCTAACAGATGTGATGAGCGTTAATGTCGCATCCTACAATTACCCTCATGCATTTCGTTTTGGCATATTGGATAGCTTTAATGAATGTTGCACTGGGAATTTCATCCACGTCATAAGAACAATAAGCAGAGCACCAAAGGAACGCCGTTATTAAGGAGAGTTTATGGCCTATCGGCCCTCTCTTCTGTTCTGCTGCTTAGCAGTACCCAGGTGGAATTGTTGAGTTTACTCTGGACATCAAGTTGTTCTTCAGCACCTTTACGCTACTCATCTGGGAACTAGAAGAAGTTTTGGACGATGGGGTTTTAATTACCATCTAACTTCACGTTTCATCTCTGGTTCCCTAGTGAATCTTCCTTACTAAGCTCACTACGACATGGTAGGTAATCGTCGAAGGAGCTTAAACGGATTAAATTAGGTGTATAATTTCAGAAATAGATTTTGTGAAAAAATAAAAAAAAAGTGAAAAAATAATCACATATTTTCATATATGCAATGAGATTTTCATTAAGATGATTCTAGCTTTCTTACTAAAAAGATGTATGTTTAAAATTTTAATGAAATTTTTATTTTAGGTTAAATTGTTTTGGATATTTATATTATTTATAATGGAATAATGGTTAGAGCGCCAGGCTGTCGTACGGAAGATCGCGGTTCAAATCTCACTGGTGGCAGTGTGATTTGTATCGTAATTTGACGTCGGATATCAGTCCACTCAGCTGTGAATGAGTACCTGAGTCAAATCAGGGTAATATTCTCGGACGAGGGCAATGCTGACTATATTGCATCCTACAGGGTACTGTAATGTACCATTACGGTCTCGAATGAAGTACGGTTTAGGTTATATCCTTTCTATCATTTCAAAACAATCAGAGAATTCGGTATCCCGGCGTAATTGGTCCAACAAAAATAATAAAGATAGGAGACTATAACTTTGAGACTATCGAAATTTTTTCTATCTAGGGTCAAAAATCACAACCGATTACAGCTACGAGGATGAAATCCGCACACGGTTGTTGACTGCCGCTCGAAACATCTAACCATAGGGTAAAAGCTCTTACTGTACAAAAATATGATCTTGTCAGTCCTTATGTATTCCTCCCAGATCTAGGTTCTTAACAAAAAAAAATTGCGAACTCTTAGTCGCGTTCAAGATCAGAATCCTACATGAGAATGAACGATTCCGTAGCGTGCATAACGACAAAATCTATGAGCGATACCATGAACATCTGGTTGTGGATAAAATCCGACTCAACAGGTTGCCTAATCCATACGGATAAGGATGATCCGGTCTGGAAAGTATATAAGGGCGGTATCTATGGTAGAAAAAGAGGACGAGGCAGATCCTGCCTGAGATGAAGCGATGGCGTAGGTCATTACGCCAGACAGCTTTTAGGGATATCGAATTGATGGACCTCGCCGCAAAACCGGGGTGCCTGCACTTCCTTACTAAGCCAGGGCTAGCCCGGATATCGGTTGTTGCGCCGTTGATGATGATAATGATTGTTTCAAAACAATTTCTCCGTAGTATTCTTTTGAGTCTCAGGAATAGGCACAAGTCACAGAGTACTAAATCAGGCGAATGGGTGGTTGTGGAACGACGTGCATCGATTTTTCGTCGAAAAAGTCGCGAAGAACAAGTGCAATGTGAGAACAGGTGCATTATCATAATGCAAAAACCAAGTTGTTTGCCCACAAATCGCACCTGTTCTTGCTCGCTTAATACTCAAATAATAATCTCTGTTGACGGTTTAGCCGGATGGATGGAATGGACATCATAATAACCGAAGAAGACTATCAACATAATCTAATTTTTTGATCGACTTTGATGTGATCATTTCGGTTTGACTTCACCTTTTGCACGATATTCACTGAATTGCTCCCTAGTTTGCGGTTTACGTAAGCTAAATCCAAGTCCTGTCTTCAATAATAACCCTTTACATGACCGGTTGACAGTCAGAAAACATCTCTTCCCATATTTTAGTGCGACACCCTTTTTTGAAGAAATTTAGTTGTTTTGGCAATAGTCAAGACTTTACGATTTCCAGGTCCAAAATTATGTTGACAGGTCCTTTGGAAATACCAACAGCATCAGCAAGGTCTCTAGTAGTCATTCAACGATTGACATACACAAATTCTTCGATTTTTTTGGCGTAGGCCGCTGGTGGTTATTTCGGAACGCTCTTCATCTTCAACATTTTCACAACTTTCTTTGAATTGTTTATACCACTTGTAAACATTCCTTTACGACAAAGCATTGCCACCAGAGGCTTTCTTTATCATCCTCTGCGTTTCTGCACTAAAAATTTCGTTTCGCAGACAAAATTTAATGCAACTCTTTGTTCGTTAACTTATAATTAGCCATTGCAAAAATCGCCAAATGCACATTTAGCGTCGTACAAAGCCAAGCATAAACCAAAAAATAATAAATGCTTTGACATGAAATGTGTCACAGATGTCTGTCACAATACTGCCTAACTAAGAAGTATTCTCGACACCTAAATCAGACGACTTTCAGCAAGTTGATTGTGTCTGGGGCATTGTTTTACTGAAACCATATGTTCTTCAAGCTGCCTAGCCTAGCTGCTATTGAAAGTTTGCTTCATATTCGATGAAATCCAGCCAATGGAGATAAGACAAGCACAATATTTATTTGACTTTAGATCTTGAGCAAATTCAATCTTATATGAACGTATGCGCAGTGATCTGCCCAGAACTGAGCGATTTAAATACCTCGGGTCAATCGCTATCAGCCAATGGAGAACTGCGTTATGAAATTGCTTCATGCATTAACGCAACCTGGATGAAGTGGCGTTCCACAACTGGTGTTATTTGTGATCGACGTATCAACGAACATCTCAAATCTAAAATTTACCGCAATGTCTTCCGCTCTGTCGTTCTCTACGGTTCTCAGTGTTGGCCGACTATAAAAGACAATGAACGGAGTCTTGCGGTAATGGGGACTAAGATGTTCCATTGGACTAGTGGCGTGACACATTTTGATCACATTCGAAATGAGGATATCCGCGATCGTTATGGGGTTGCATCGATCGTGGAAAAATAGCGAGAGAGGAGTTTTCGATGCAATGGTCACGTAATTCTTGATAACGAGAATTCACTTGCCAAGATTGGTCTGAACATCGAAGTCAATGGTAAACGACCAAAAGGCAGGCCGAAATAACGGTGGCTTTATACGCTGGATGGGGATTTAAAAGCCTCGAGATTGCACCCAGATCAGGCATTCGATAGAGCCAAATGGCAAAACCGATCACGACGAGCCCACCCCGCTTGTGAACGGGACAAAGGCCTTTCGCAAAACGAAATTTGAGAGACGCTCAAGTCTTGAGAATGGCGCAGATCGATCGATTCCGGTGTTGACTTACTTTGTCGCTGCCTTCTCTAACACGACAGCAGTATCAAGCGAAAAATCGACTCGTATTTGTTAGTTAACCTGCGAAATGAGAACACGTGTCGCAATCGTAATTAAACACAAATTCCGATGAAAAATTTGAATAACTTTTAAGCGTCCTGGAAGCAGTCATACTCCTATGTAAAATCGTAGACCTCAATGAACAAAAAACGTTCCATGGTTGAGTCACGAGAAACCCTCTGGAAAAATGAGACATTCCTAATGAAAAACCCGATAGATGAGATACGATGTCTTATTTTGAGTTGGTAAACATTGAAAGATCTAAAAGCTATGATGTAGTTAACATTTATTCGAAAATTGTGAGCTGCATAAAATATCAATCTTAATTAGAAAGTGAGCAACAAGGCAAGTGCTGAAATCGAGGCGGACTAGATACTCTTTGAATGAGTATGAGTCGTTTAATTATTCATCTTCAGTAACTCGCAAACATTTGTCGTGCTGAGATAGATTAGTTTGAGATTATCGCTCCAGCCACCAGAGGCGTGGCAACAGTCTGATCGCTACATACATAAATGATGATATCATGCCATCTATTGCAAAAACGACTCTTGATTATTCTTGGACTCTTCCATGTGGAACCATTTGAAAAGCCCCCATAGAGCATTACTCCTTTCTTAGCCTTGCTAACCAAGTGGTGTGTTGAGATTGACAATTACTTTGGATTGGTTCTGACTAAAAATCAAAATTTATTGCATATTAACGAGCCTCATCAACGACCATACCATTCTCATCGCGATTTCCCTTTCGCGGCCCCTCTATCGCCAGCTTTTCTTACTAAGTCTATTTTTACCATTTTTTTCCTTTTGCACATTGTAAACTTGTTAATGTGTTTATGGTACGGTCATTCGCACTCATCGCCATTTCGTTTTATTTTCCAGTGTCTCATTTTAACCACGGCTCGTTTTGCCGCACAGTTCACCCATAAAAACTTGTAGACGAATGCGACAGACGCGAGCATATTAGATATGAACATGATACCTTCCTGCCTACCTACATACATGTATATGAAATCAGTCCAAACAGAAGAAAAAATCGAGTTTTTTAATGGCGGCTTAATATTGTTGTTATTGTTTATGGTGCTAATATGGTAAACTTTGAAACTGATTTATATGTATTTATTTGCGGATACTCACCCATTCATCGGGAATTTAGCTTCGTCTCTCCTCGGCTTTGCTTAAATGAATAAATGAGTTTGATTTATTTAGATTGGAGTCGCGGACCATGAGGTTCTATGGACGAGAGTTAATTTATACACGTACTCTATCTTAGTACAAGATCGCCAATGTATCTTGGAAGAGGGTGTAACGTTTCGGGGAACTTCTCCTGGCTCCAACCGATTTCCGAGAAATCCCCACAATCAATTCTGCCTAAATTTGTATACCGCAAATGGTAGATATATTTATTCAAGTTCACATTTTCCCAAAATAGATTCTAACCAAATATTTGTTCTCTTTTTTACAGGTAAGTAACCGGAAACTGTTGCCATTAGAGTAAGTAGAGTCATAATTGCTTCATTGGGTCAGAACTCATTAATCATGATTAATTTTACCGTGTTTCGAATAAGTTGGATAAAATCTCAATAACACTCGTAGTACGCATGAACACCACGCAATTTTAGCAAATTCTTCTAATATTAAAAAAAGTCGAAGGCTAGACAGAACTTGTTGCAGAAAGCCAAGAAATAAATGATGAGGTATTCATCGAGACTATTTTAAGTGATAGCAAACCGCATGCAAGCGATCTTAACACAAAATGCCGAAATTGTCGTTCCACGCAATTTGTTTATTACAATTGCTTGCACACTACAAGAACGAAAGAGCTGTTTCTAAATAAGATGTTAATTCTTATTAATAAATACATGCTGATGGCTACATTAAGTGCAACACAAACATGGTCAACCGGAGAAGCTCTTTTAAGTCGATCCTCGATTTTCAAATATATCTATTATTCGTTATCTTTCGTTTAAGATATCTATTGCATTCCTGTTCAGTTACTCAATGATTGATTGTATTTAGACAATTCGCTGTGGCTTCTGGATTTCCCCAAAATTCTCTTTATAGCTCAAAACCTTGCAATGACTCAACTAGCAGAAGCCTTATCTTAATTTTTGGCCAAGGTTTTTAATACTAGTGAACACCATTATAAATAATTTCTAAAATTTGGAAATTGGAGTTAAATATTACTTTACGGGGTGGTCTTGTGGTTGCCCTTCCATGATTCGGACTCTTTGATTTTTCGTGGTTCTTATCTCGTTCAACAGCTCATCATGAATTTTTATACTTGAAATAATAAAATACAAGACTAATATGAGCTTCTTTGTCGGTGTTCATCAAGGAAGCGCCCTCTCACCATTCCTCTTTGTTATTGCTATGGACACTCTTACATTGGATATCCAACGTCCAGCGCCCAGTACACTGCTTTATGCAGATGATATTTTCTTTTCGTTTCATATCAAAGCCAATCTTGAGCAACTAATTCAAAAATAGAATGGTCGCCTTGCAATACGGTCTCTTATTGAATCTGAATAAAACAGAATTTGTGAAGACCGATCCTAATGAAACAGGTACTCTCTCTGTCAGTGGCAGGTACCTACCCAGAACTGAGCGATGCTATCGACTAATGTTGAACTGCGTTATAAAATTGTTTCATGTAGTGACGTTTCAGAAATTGCGTTTTTTGTGGTCGACCTATCAACAAATGTCTCAAATTCAAAATTTACCGTAGTCTCGTTTGCCCTGTCGCCCTTTATGAGTTCTGAGTGTTGGCCGACTATAAAAGGCAATGAACAGTGCCTCGCAGTAATGTAGACGAAGATGCTGCGTTGGACGAGTGGCGTAACACGCCCTGATCACATTCGAAGTGAGGATATCTACAATCGATATGAGGTTGCCTTCGATAGTATGGTCACATAATTCGTACTACCGAGAATCATCATACATCGAAGTCGGAGGAAAACGGTCAAAAGGGCGGTCGAGGCAACAAATCTGGAGCAATGGAATAGTATGTGTTCTAGGTCCTCCTGTTAACGTATCTAGAAGAGTTCGGAGAACCATCCAAGCTAAAACATTACACTAGAACACTAGTATCTGTAAGTTTGTAGTTTTTCGCCATGATTTGATGATTGAACTATTGCCCGATATCATGGGCGAGTTTATACGTCCATCCTTCGGAAACTTATCCCATCTGTGTTGCCTGCAAATATACGGCTCCACTCTGCCCCACCCCCTTGTTTTCCGTGTGCAGCCGATTGTGAACATACCTCTCACAACCAACGCGCGCATGCACACTCCCACAATGAGTATACTATTCTTCGGCTTGCGGCATTTGGAAACATTCGGGTAACTAGTATTAACAGCTTTTGGATAAGTTAATTCGAAACGCCCCTAATTTAACCTGGTCATCATCAGCCGTTTTGGAGATGCTTCTACTTTAATAATGTTATTCGGGCTCCGCAGTGGTACCCATCATATGCCGATTGTCCACAAATCGTCCCTCTGCATTGCATACATTTCTTAATTCACTTTTTTATATGCCTTGCCTAAATTCAAATTATCTACAACATTGTGCTCATCGTCAAGGCTCTACATCCTATCTCGGGTCTTTTCCTTCAGAATGTCCTTCCTCCGACCATCTCGACCTATCAACCGCGTCCTCAAATTTCGAAATCCGAGCAGTGATGCGCAGTTTTCATGTTCATTTTCTTCAAGAATATATAGCAGGATACCTGCACTGATATTTGTCCTCGAAGCCTTTTAGTTACGACCCTGTAAGCCATACTCCTAGTGCTAATATCAGCCTTCTCATACAGTTGTATATGCGACTTCTCTTTCGACGTTACCTTGATTACTCTCAGTTGCCTCGCACAAAAGAGCTGCAATTTCACTAAGTCAGTTGTATATCGGCGCAAGGGTTTTGGGGCCTAACAAACATTTGGTGTACGTGAAGATTTCTTGGTAGTTACTGTGTGCATAGTGGTCACTAACATGTCAGACGATTCTCATTAAAATCGCCGACTATGATTGTCCGGTTTCATTGTTTGGCATACTAGGAAGCTAAATATCTTTTCATATTCAGGGAATATTGTCGCAAGAAAAGCGCACCAGCTGTAGATATGGATTTCTCTTATCTTCTTCCTTAATTGTAATATGATTAACTAATTATGGCTGCACGGAAGTGTTTCATGTGGAAGGCCTGTTAGAATAAGTCCTGCACCTCCTCGCAGCGATTGACATGATTCTGTATCAATCTCACCTCCAACATATCTTAAGCGGTCTTCTGTATTCGTTGCATTTGCTACTACCAATAATATGCCGATGGCCGACAGATCCTCCCTCTGCGTGGCATGCAATTTGGATCCAGATTTCCCACAAGGGTCGTTCGTTTTTCTATATGTGATGCCTAAATCCTAGTTTTCTATAACACCGCCGTCGTCGTCGAGGTTCTACAGTCAATTTCGCGTCTTGGCCTACTATCTCGATCCGTCAACAGAATCTGTCCAACGCTTTTATTGTTTTCGCAACAGTCTTGGTCGTTCTGTTCTCCCTTTGAATACGTTTATAGGTATCCCAATGCCGTCCATAAGTTGAACGTAGCCATTTCATTGCAGTTTCCGAAGTTTAATTATTTTGGAGTCGTCAGGGTCGTCGAATATTTAGTACAACTCATGGTTATGTCTGATTCATCATCGGTCGTCCTCTCGTTTAGCTCCTATTATTCTCCTCGAAAATATTGACCAGTTGTTCAGAAGTTTCTCTGTAACATTACTGCAAAATTAATTGCTTCTTAGGCGGACACATAACCTACCTTTTATTTTCAGTTTCAGTTTTGCTTGGATAATGAAATTTTAGGGCGGCACGCATGATTTTCGCTTCGGCTACAAGGTCTGGTGAGATCAAATAGATTAGTAGTCGTATAAGGACACTTAACAAATGCATGATGGTATGACATTTGACACAAAGTTGCGGAAGGAACTGGCAGTGTTTTCAGAAGTCTACCCTCGAAAACGAAGCATGTTCGTAGACAAGTGGGGCTGCTAAGTTAGGTTGGCGAAGCGATAGAGGAATCGATTTCAATAAAGGTTTGTTTTATCCGAAACTGCTCTGTATAAAACAGACTTTTATTGAAATCGATTTACTCGTTGTCTGTCTATGTATCGCACGATTCGGAAAGTATTTCAAGTAAGTTGAAATTTGGATACTTTGAACATGCAGTGAATAACACCATTTTACGTTGATTTTAAGAGGAGTTCCCCACATCTGCAAAGAGCTGTGCCCTAGACCTTAGATTTAAAGGAGGGGAATAAGGGAATTGGAAAGCGCACACTTAAATCAAGGGTCCATTTGCAAAAGCTACCCATTCAAAAAATGTGAATCATGAAAGCAGTTCGTGTTGATCTTGAGGGTCGAAGCTCTTTGGCACTACTAGTAGGCATAGACGCAACACACAACCCAGGCCATCAAGTGATGGCATTTCTTGAGGTCGATGGTAACTTCTGTTTTGTTAGGTTAATTTAGAAGGCAACTCTTAAATTTACTGCGGAGTGTGGTGTGGTCAATCTGATTGTAGGTTGCCCGTCAGTTGAAAGTCAACTAACCTTCTGTGCTCGAGCAGTGGACCACCAATGATTAGAAAGTGAAAAATTCATAAACTTTAACGTAATCATTACGGTTTCCAAAATAGTACCATTCATATTATTTGTACATCATCTCCTTGCCTGGTTTATGGATCTTAACGTGCCCTTAGGCTTTCAGTCTATTGTTTCCCAAAAGTGGTTGACATTCTATAATAACTCTGTCCACCTATACACTCTCCAGCTTATTCTTCATCCGATTTTGGTAGTCCTCTTTGTCCAATATGACTAGTGCGTCCCCTTTATCCGCTTTGATGCAGTAAACAGGCTTCTCTCTAAGCTCCTTGATTATCTTGTCTTTGTTGGTGTTCCTGGCCTTCCTAATGTAATGACAGCTTCCATTGTTGCTTCCTTAATGCGTTCTTTCTGTTCAAGAGTGATTGGTGATGTCGTATGCGTTGATTCTCGCCTCCATGTTAGTGATGAGAAGGGGAATATAGCTCGACTTTGGACGGTAAAAAATTCGGTCCATTGTTTAGAAGTATCAAATGTTGCTCTGTGAAGAATTGCGAGGATTGGTTTATCACGAAATTACCGATTTAGTGGACATAGAATCCCACTACCTCCTTGGCCCCTGTTCTTCGAGAAGTTTCCTCTTTCTTCTACTTTCGCTTATTTCCACTTTTTTCACTTTGGTAAGAAATAACGGGAACGCATCGCAGTATAGCCAGACCAATTTCAGATGTAAGGAATATGCCTCAAAGTTTTTTTTTTTAAATATACCTCGTTGGTGGACATTCGTCTTTTTCTAGCTCAGTTAGAACTTACCACAAAAACGTGGCTATATAATAAA
Organism: Hermetia illucens; assembly: GCF_905115235.1. Taxonomy (NCBI): domain Eukaryota; kingdom Metazoa; phylum Arthropoda; class Insecta; order Diptera; family Stratiomyidae; genus Hermetia; species Hermetia illucens. Next base: position 58,486,773 of record NC_051853.1, on the reverse strand, counting down.
CTGAATGCATAGATTTACTTGACTGATATCTTTCAGTTCATTAAAATACGGATTTTCCAAATTCAACTAGTTCCATCGAAAATTGATGATAATAATAATGGCCGTTGACTCGACAGTCTATTAGGATCTGGGCCTTGAAGTATGTTAGAGCACTTCATTCAAGAAGGTAGACTACAGCATTACTGTTTCTTGTAACAGGCAATGTGGTCACCATTGCAATCGTCTGATTATTATCAAGATTTGGCCGAGAGACTCAGTCAGAGTTGAGTCGACTGGTATCCGACATCCAGTCATGATACAAATCAAATTGCCACTTGTGAAATTTGAACCGCGACCTTCCGGACGACACTGAGCCACCCGGACACCAATATCCTATTTTGTCCACCCTGTGAAAAAAAAGGTCACAAAAGCAATTCAAAGTGGGGAATTCGGCGGGTGATAAACTGCATATTAGCAAGGAGTGCGACACAATCCTAAATCAAAGAACGTCCAACAGATAAACCATACGAGATTGTATGAGGCAATTTTATGCTAGCTTTAGTGGACATATAAATACACGCTCCTCCAAGTCCCATTTTGGCAGAATTGGGGAACTTGTTTGGTCAGCTCCTTCGCCTGTGATTTTTAATCCCTAGATTTGCAATTGATTATTGTCTTGCTCAGTTGGACTGGCCACCGAAAGTGATAGGAATATGTACCAATCAGGCGGGTCTGGATTAATTGTTTGGCTGACATTTATTATCATCGAAAACGCTGGACCAACAAACCACCAGAGATGTGGTCAAATGTGGTACCCGTACAGAGGAAGCTTTCTGCAGAACAATGTTAATAAGATGCAGATTCCCATGGAGAAATCTGTGGGTGGAATAGCGAAGGTTAAGCACCTTCACTTGGGTCGTCATTGAAACAAACAATTGGCTACACAGCGGTAGGTAAGGCCGATTAAGAAGACAAAAACAAGCCTATAAGGAAACCTACCGAAGCTTCAAGTTAGTCGTGTAACAAAGCGAAGAAGACTCTTGAAAGCAATCTGCCCAGAAACGAGAACAAGTTTATGGCTTCACCTAAAAGCCGTACGAGGAATTACGTCCACTCATCATTTTACCGTCATTCAAGGGTTGTTCCCTCAACAAAGAAGGGGTCGTAAATTCCACAAGAGATTTTCGGCATAATATTACTTCGCAGTGTCCAAAGAAAACCTACTGGAACTAAGGCTTTCGGCCCGAAAGACAAACCTAACAAATCTTTTAAGTTCGCGGTAATGACAAGGCTGGAGTACGCTACCAAGCTTTACGGAACATGCATTACTAAGAGATCTTCCCAGTATTATTTAAGTAACAGAATTTCTTGTTGGTATCTAAAGCAGGTAAACTTTCAGGCAAGCCATCCTCTTACTGATTCATACATTTTTTAAGCAATTAAAAATGCTTGTGTAAGAGGAATGGAAAAGAGGATAATTTTCCGTAGATTTGGATTTTTTTTGAATGGCGCGGTGAAAGCACAAAACAAAATAGCTAAGGCTAATTATCACCCTTGGTCGGACTTTCCCTTTACAACCATGATTCTGTACATGCAAGTAAACTTGTTTCATCTAGTAAGTATATATGTAACTTTAAACCGAAATGTTGCCTAATAAAAATTTAAGTTTTCATTAATATACACAACCATAAATTCGAAAACCATATTTCTCGAATACGTTGACAACCCTGGTTGCCATGTTTTTATCTGTTTCATTAATCTCCCAATTATCAAATCTATCAAAATGTGGCAAATACTCTCGGCGAGTAGTGTACTCTGCGTCCTCTATCTCGTCATATTCCATCTATCTCATGAGATACTACTCTGTTTACTTTTCAATTACCACCGGCACCGGCCGTACATAAGAAATCGCATGCAACCAAGGCCCCCATGCACATCTGTTTGCATCCGGCGCTATCAAGTGTCACGCCAGTGCCAGCTCCGTATCTCTAGTCAGCACTAATGTCAAGTGAGTCGTGTGTCGCGCGGCCGCCTCAGACGTGATTTATTTTTGTTGTTAGTATTTTTATCGCATCCGAGGAGTGGGTAGCGAGTGGAGATTCTATTTTTTCGTCTGCGTCTTGTTTCTTGGCGTTCCGTTTGCGTGCGTTCCGCGGTGCTTTCGTGGGCTTTGTCGGGCAAATTCTTGCGAAGGTTGAACCCGTGTCGGTCGAGGGACATAGCCAAGTGGTAGCCAGGGCCAGGGCGACGTTGCTGAGAGCGAATTTCGGGGTGGAAAGGTGTTGCTGGTGGCTGTCAACTGCGACCCGACTCGGCCGTGTGAGACAACACTGCGCGGCCACCGCTCGCACGAATGCCAATTGTGTGCCGCTGCTTGTGTTTAATGGTTCTCGTCGTCGTCATTCATTGAGCTCATTATTGGGAGTAGCGGCAAATCGCTCGTTGTCCGTTTGCGTTTCGGTTTACTTACGTTTACTTGGCGTAATCGCATCGTACACAACACAATCGGTATCGCTATTAGATTGTGTTTTTTGCGTTTGACGGCCATTTATAAAATATGGAGCGAAGAGAGTGTGTAATTAATTGGCTTTTAATGAAGATTTTGTGCGGCGTTTGTTATTTGTATTAAAAGTAAAAAGGAGTGTTTAGGACGTTGTAAGATTTGCTTTCCGATTGGTGCGCGGTGCTGATTTCCTCGTCTCACGTTCACACCACGGGCAACCCTTCGTCGAGTCGGTGATTGATTCGTGACGTTTCTTTTGTTTTGCGTGTTTTATTTTTGGATATTTCCTTGACAACATTTCCCTCGTTTGTTATTGAGTTATTCACGTTAAATAATTGTTATTTGTGTTCCCGATAAGATCTTGTTACTCGATTTACACTAGCTAGAGATATCGTGAGTGGCGAATGGTTGTGATAAGGACCGCAGTTATTGCATGAGAAGACACGGAATGAATTACAGCAATAAGTTGCGAATCTCGCTGGTCGCTTCTCGCAACGTTTGTGGAAATCGATAATTAGGCATAGATGAGGTGACGAGGGAGTAGCTCCTTACCAAAGTGGATGATATCAACTGCACTTTCCTGCACACGAGGAGTCGTAGTTTCGTTGTACTTCGACAAGGATTCCTCTAAACTTGAGCTATCCTACACATTACATACTCAGAAGAAAACCGCATCGTTCATCGTGGATTTGTTTCACTTGTTCGACCAACGCCAGATTGGTTCCCGATCCAGACACAATAACCATTCAAATTAGAACGGGCTCGCGGTGTGTGTGCGAATATTAATCGAATTAGTCACTTGATTTGAGATCTAAAAAAGTTGAAGCAGACGAACATCGGCAGCATGCAAAGCGAGAAAAGTGCGGAGTCAGGTCGTCAAGTATCGCCGAAATAGAAGTGAATGCGTGACCAATTTTACATTACATAAAGAGCATAGACAAACAACAACGAAGAAAAACGGTCTCGCCACTCCATCTGCTTCAGTTCAGTGAGAAATTTCCCTTGGAGTTCGTCAGCCGCACTAGCAACTCCGTTTACGGAATATTTTTCCGAATCGTTGATCATCATTACGCCGCGGATCTCCATATCGCCGGCGATATCGCGCGACCTAATGTGCTAGAAAACGAAGAGTGCAGTGCAGTTAACAGACACTCATACTGGTTATGTTCGTTGACCGTTTCATGATCGCTTTGTACGTTCCAACAATCTAAAAAAATTTACTAACGTGAGTGTGCCTTCGCATTATTTCCCTCCGCACTCGCAATCCCTGCACCACAGTCAACATTTCGCTGGTGAAATCATCTTTATTACAATATCTTTCACCATCGTCATCAGCGGCCAGGCAACTACATCATTGCCGTTTCGTTAGAAAGAACTTTGCAGCAAAGTCAGACCAGTATCATCTACATACACACCGACATATTAGCAGCAGCAGAAGCAGTACCCGAGCATCTCCTCCACATCACCATCGGCGGCTCCACCACCTCGCGACCATCACTGGCTTCATCTTTTTCTCCATTCGGAAAGTAACAGCAACGAATTTTTCTCTGATTTCTGGTTTCATGGAAAATGTAGCAGCAGTTCGATAATAATGAGCGCATGCTACTTATATGTAAGTACCCACGGCATTTCCTATCTACTTTTAGAATGCCTTATCAAGGGGATGCGAGTAGCAACTCCAGAGGCGAGCAAATGAACGAATCTCGAGGGTTTGCTATGTAGCCAAGTCACAGGCGAACAGCGGAACCTAAAAATAAAGCGGAAGAAAAAAGAATTTGATACCAATTTCCCAAACTCTCAACAAATTCATTTGACTCGTCCCTCCCGCGCCCGCCATTCTGCAAAATTCACTCGACCTGTGGAAAATTTTTCATATTTTGTTCTGAGCCCGGAACGTCGTTTCCTTCCTTTGCCCATTGTCGCTTCGAGTGGAAATCGATGAAATGAGCGCTGCTTGAAACAATTTGTTGAGTAAGTTTCGGGTGACAAAGCTTGATTTGTTGGCAAGCCGATAGGTCGGTCGATACCGGTGGCTAGAGAGCAGGCAAGGAAGGCCCTAGAAACCGATTTAGCATGGGCAACCTTATGGCCAGAATGATCCAGCTGACTGTACCCGCGGCTCATGTGGAACTTGCCAGCACAATGCGCGTAGCTTTATCGTTATTTCTATATCCACGAAATATGTAATGGCAGCGTTCATCGCTGCATAGATACATGGGTAGCTCATCGAAAAGCGAATAGACGTATTTCCATCCCGGGTGTCGTTTCGTTTCTTATATACACGAATTCTCGGGGTGTCTACTCTCCACTCTTGTGTTTTGTTGTACTTCATTGCGCCGTGTCGGTTTGCCGATTCAGTTTACTCACTCTTTAGTTTTAATATCCCATCCATTTATATATGGATGCATGCACCGTTCCCCGCACGTACATACGTAGCGAACTATACGGACAAAATAATTGTTGTAAATGGATAATGTGTGATTTGCTCGGTGCACAGTGCGCGCAGGCAGGGTGACGGCCACAAAGGCCATCAAAGATTTTCTCTCTCTCTGGGTCTGGTCTTTCAATAATTTCCTACAGTGCAGGCTGCCTGCCCCTGCCTCGATTGCTTCGAATCTTGTGGCATCAAATGAACTTAACTATGAAGTGCAAAACGAACGAAACCGTACTGTACCTTGACTGTTTCCGTTGTGTTGTGTGCAAGTACACCATTTCGGTCTATGGACGTAATTGAGAAACTCCTTACCTGAAGTAACCTGGCCCGACATGGCCTACTCGCTTGCTGCCTACCTTCCAGTTTATCTTAACGTGCTTGCCAAGTGGCATTCAATTGCAATATCACTTTGCCACATTCCTCTCTACATTTATAATGGGCAAATAAAAGTATTTAGACAGTTGTATGGCGATTATATTCTCTTGCTGTACTACCCAATTGCCTATGTACAACTGAATGTGCGATTGTGTTTGTCGTGAAATTTCGTAGGAAGCTGCCACTCATATCGATGCATAGGACGAAAAATAACATCGTCTGCGAGAAAGGATTATATCGATCGATGAAGAAAGTCGGAGTGTACACCTCCATTTGTTTGTCAAGATGAAAAGAGCAGTAGCGCTCAGTCTTCTATCTAAATTCGTCCGCTTGAGAAAAAACAAGACAAAGGAAGCCCCTTGAATGCATTTTAAAAGAAAAGTTCGAAGTACAGTTCGCAGTATAAACTTTGCTCAAGTGGAATATCGCATGAGATTGCAGACATCACCCCGAACTACCTTAAACACCATTCCCTGAGTATTTCCTAAAAAATAAGGGTTTACATTGGATTGTATAAAATTCATCTAGGATTTCCATGGGAGATGAATCAATATTTGTTTCCCAAAGAGGAACAGAAAGGCAGAACAACGAAAAGATACTTTTTTTGCATTAATCCATCCATTAATCAGTTTTCAGAAAAACCTGAAAGAGCCAACGCCCAGAAGCTCCTATTATTGTAGCATTCAAGTTAATTGTTAACATGTTCTTCGTCTAGAACGTATACAACTAGAGCTCCGTTAATTTCAAAGAGAGATGTCATTGCAATGAGGTTTCCTTCTTGTCTTTGTCGACATACGAGGGCGGTCCGATAAGTACTTAGCGTAGAAAAAAAAAGGGAAAATTTTGGAAAAGTGGCGATTTATCTCTCAACATAGTCTTCTCTTAGCTCGATACACTTGACCCAACGATGCTCAAGCTTCTTTAACCCGTCTGAAAAATACGTGGTCTGCAAAGTAGGCCTTTATGGCGGCGTTGACTTCCTCATGCGACTCAAATTTCTGTCCGTCGAGTGATTTTTTCTAATTTGAAAACAAAAAAGTCGCATGGCGACAAACCTGGAAAATATGGTGGATAGGGTAGCAGTTCGTAGCCCACATCGAACAATTTGGCCGTGTTGACGGCGAAAGTGTGAGCCGGTGGGTTGTCATGGTGGAAGAGCACTTTTTTCTTCGCCAAATTGGCTTTTCTTTTCTGCAATTCGGCCTAGTAGAGCACTGTGATCGTTTTGGCCTTCCCCAGGTAGCCGATGGAAAGGCTTTGAAGCACGTTTGCCAGGTGAAGTCGTCCACTATTGCGACTGTTCCTAAGTTTCTGGTGTGTACCAGTGGATCCATGTTTCGTCGACGGTCACTTAACGACGCAGAAACTCCTTCGGATTGTGGTTAAACAGCGTCAAACCCTGATCTGAAGTGGTGTTAGGAATGCGCTTGTTGTCCGGAGCAAAAATTTCTCTTTTGATAGCGGCGCCATCGGGCAGTGAGGCTAAGAGCTTATCGAACCGCCCTCATATTGTAATCAATGAGACAGCGGCAAAAATGGACAAATTTTCTATCAGTCTCCCTGTTTTACTAATTCACTTTCCATCTTACGCATTCTTCTCCAAGCAGTCACTGCTCGATTTCCAACAAATGTAATCCTTGTGCTCGTTCTAGGTTTTGCATTCCGATGACATGGGTGATCAGAATTCGGAAAAGTGCAAGTTAAACAGTGGAACACAAATGTATACTAGTAATATTTGTGCTCTGCTGTTTAAATTGTGCCCTTTGGGAACCTCATCATCTACATTTAGGTCCGTAATTTCCCTACCAAGAAAATACTCTCCTAGCGCAGCAAATTCCTTGCGGACTAAATCTTAACAACGTCATGGTAAAAGACATAGTATTTCTCCCATCACAAATATGCTCACCTGTGAACCCCGGTATGAAAAGGCTGTGATCCAAAAGACCACCATTTCTAAAAAGGCCCTGTCAGAAGATATTGCGAAATCAGTCAGTTGAAGGTTGATCTTTTAACAACTTTCCTGTCTTCATCGATCGTTACGCCCCATCGTATTTAGCGTACTGTGATCCGCTGGGTAAAAAGAAGTCAAGCTTTTTTTTGCAAATGTATTGTTGTATGACTGGATGTCCGATACCAGTACCTGAGTCAGTTCAGGGTAATAATCTCGTGCGAAAGCAATGCTGACCACATTGCCTCCTACAGTGTACTGTAGTGTACGGTTACGGTCTTGAATGAAGTCCTCTAATATAGTTCAAGGCCCTGATCCAATATGGATTGTTGCGCTAACGATTATTATTATTACTTTGAAAGTTATATGAGAACTAATGTATCTCTTTGATAACATATCACACGTATTTAGTGACTGATAATTCAAGCCAATATGTCAAAAGGCAGCTAGCGCCATTGTGGCACCTGCAAGGATGTCGAAGAATGTCGGTGGGAAAACATTGTAGAAGATCGTCGCCCGGCGCTTGCAATGCCCCAGAGAAGAAAACAGGTGAATTCAGTTTATCGGCTGATGGTTTTGAGGGTTTGCAACGTTTTTACGATCACGTCAAACGGCACAGTGTTCGTGGTTGTGCTCATTCTAGCGAATGAAATGATTCTGCTATATCATGCAAGACAAAAGGAGGCGCAGAAGAATGCAGTAATGCGGTAAGGTCAGAGTCGCATGATCTCTGGTAGTGCCGATGGGACGAGTCTTCGAAGGGTTGGTGGACGGGGAGGCCCGTTCCCAGTATTAGGGTATGTTTTGAGCGAAAACGCAGAGAAACCATTACCGCATTACTCGGTTCATCACGCTTTGAATGATTTGCCGAATTGTCCTATATGCATGCTTCCGATGGATGGAACCTGAAGAGTCTAATTTCAGGGATGCTGAGGTCGTAGGAGAATTGGCTTACGGTTTCTTCCGCAATGATAAGAATACAGGAGCTGAGGAAGGAAGTAAGGAGGAGGAAAATTCAGAGGATGAGAATCATGAGTGCCTAAGGGCATATCCATCCCGCAAAGCAACACCTATCGGGTACTCCCGCGTGGCTGGGGCTGGAGAGACCAGGAATGGTTTCTAGTATGTGCGAAATGGTTTCTAGTATGTGCACACGCACTCGCATTCCGACGTTCGCGCAACAAAGGTGGCAGGGACATGTCTTTCTAAAATTTTCAACAAAGAAAAAAACAAATCTATTGGATATACAATACGACCACCATTGGGTGGATAAACGCTTCCCCCAGCTAAAGCAACGCGTCGATTTACTAATCATGAATCTGACTCGGTATGCGATGGTCGTTCGCAAGTCCTGCGTGGCGAAGACGTTAGATGTTAGATTTCTTTTAATTCGGTCTTAAAGAACGATTATTATATCTGAAAATGTTTTAGGATGTCCAAAATTCAATCAAGGTAAAGTCATTGGGACCGCTCCAACTGCTGTTATGGGGCCTTTTAAATTTTCCTCCGCACAATAACGTAGAGGACGAAAATCTTCCTCCTCGTTAGATACAGTTCTGGCCAACGAAGGCAACCTAAACTCCTTCCGGAAATGGGCTTTGGTTCAGCTGTAGATCTTGACATCAGTCCTATACTGGTGCATGGTATGTCTTCGCAAATTACCGATGATCGTACCCAAAGCCGACACCGGGAAATTATTTTCGAACTATGGACAGAGCCACACGGCACACGGACATCAATCTGGTCTATAAAATCATTCATAGAAGGGTGGCCTAACCTACTTAAGCTGGCTCGCCATGTGACACAATGTCTAAGTCATGTGGCGCGTTCATGCCTAGGAGATGCACATTCTGCAATAAAAGACTGAACTATTAATGGAGTAGTGAACTGGCCGGCCTTTGATCAGCTTGCCACCGAGCCTGCCGAACGGCTCAGATGGCGATAGGTAGGATCGACCAGGTAAGGAAGCTCGCCCTCCAGCAGAGCACGGATGAATTTTTTAAGGAGCTCTGCTCGGAGGCAAATATAAACTGCGTATAGAATTGTTATGGGACTACTCAGAAGCCTGTCATCTCTGTGCCCTGGAGATCTGCAGTAGAATAGCTGACAACAAAGCCGGATATTGGACGGAACTCCGAACAGGGCCCTTAAGCTCAGCGTGAAATCCAGACTGAAGATGTTTGCTGAACTGTTCGAAGTGTGTAAATCCTAGGGAGTATGGGTGCCGTAAAGTCAGATCAACCATTGATGCTATCAAATTGGTTATTAGCTTGGCCGAGGAATTTCTCACAATTTCTTGACGAATTGCAAACCCTATGTGATGATTACAGCAAATTATGATTCCGATGCAATCCTATAATTTCACTTCCATAATCGAGAGGCGGCGTTCAATGTTCTTGGTGACTGCCTAGCAATTAGGACCATGGAGAATAGCAAGCCCACATATGCTGCCATAGATTTTGAGTATAACACCTTCGTTGGTAGTCAATTTCAAATGATGCCAGTTTTGAAGTTTTGATTCAGTTTCCCATGGACTAAGATACTATGTCAACCTCCCGGCTTTGGGCTAGTCTCTGCCCGTAGCAGTGATCGTTTCGGTTTCATTTGGGATGGGCGTCAAAAACTTTCCTTTAAGTCATATGGCGTGCCACATTTGAATGAGTTGCTCAATATTAGTCTCCTTCTGAGAAGCGAGGGAACATAATCTACTTGGTGCAGAATTAGGGCGTCAAACAATGGATGTTTCACATGACAGTGTCCATGAGAAGAATGAAAAGGAGTGCCAAAAGCACATATGTTTGATGAAGACGGACAGAAATGCGGAGCGGATGTGAGGTACTTGTCCTACTTCTAACTCCGAGTTTTTCTGGTTTCAGTTTTGCTCAGAATGGGCAAGACCCTTTTCAATGAATTCGATATGGAACGGAATTGTTAGTTTCATAAAATATCGGGTTAAATATATTTGAGGTAAAGATTCATAAATGCCAAGAAATTCCTAAAACTTCAAAATGGATTTCAAAGCCGGTGACATTGGTTAATGTATTTTGAGGTTGACTTTATCTTCTTAATATCCAAACAATATAAAGCTAAGGCAGGCCTACCCTTGGCGTCTAATGCATCTGATCACTGGATGGACCAGTTTGATTATGGATTCGATGTGGGGGTCCGCGTTTGATAACAATATGAATGTCTTTTCTTGCTTCGAAACTATTATGAACAACTAAGATTATCATTCGCAAACGCAATCGTATCATTCATCTCACACTGGGAACATGGGCGTGATATACAAACCCATCAATTCCCTGAACATTTCAAATATTCAGCAAATCCGTCGCATGATATTTTTTCGGAATTTGAGGCCACACTAAGAGGTCAATAGTCTGTGAATTTTCGATGCTGTAGAAAACCTGATTTCCCGCAATGCTTAAAATAACGCATGATAATTCTGTAACATCCGCACAATAAGCCTGGGATCCACTACCATAATTATCTCCAAAAAGCCTCCAATGCGTAAGAAACAACCAATCTCTCAATTAATTTCACTTCAAATCCAAACACTCCAGTGATACTCCTCGCTTCACGTGGAAAAAAAAGTATCTAATGTGCTGTATCTATTTTCGGACCATGGACCTCGACATAAACTTTTTTTCTGACAAGATCATCCAAACAATAATAGGAATATTGGCGAAAGATCATCCAAAAAAAACCTAATGGAATGATCAGAAAAATAATGTTCAGTTACTTACGAACGAAGTATCATAGTAACCAAGATACTATCTCACAGCACCGCTTGAGGAACAGAAAGGTCATCAAAACGTTACCACAAGCCCAGGCGATTCGCCAGATTTGAACTTTGGTTGAACTTCATCTCTTTCTTTGACGAGTGGAATAGAAAATTCCACAGTCGAGTGATAACGTGTTACAGCAAGACACGATTAAATGGGTTGAATCAAAAGATACAATTCCATCCATGTTGGTGGCTCCACCGTATTGAATGCGAGAATAGTTTGAATTATTCAATTTTTCGAAAAGCAATTTCCACCACGGAAAATGAAAATGGTCGCCACAGCACCAATCATTGCGAAAGTGTATGTTCATAAAAAATATGAAATCTACAACTTTACCTTGCTCTACGGTATTCAAGTGAAGATACTATATCAGGAACAGGGTTGACTAAGAGTGTAACATATGTCCGTAAATATTTTGTGAGACAGGGGTGGGAACGTGGCGTTTTATTAATCCTCGCTGCTTCTCGTAGCAAGGGACTGGCACAGATGCATCCGCAGGCACTATTTAAGTTTGTATTTTTGTATTTTTATATGAGGCGAAGGTAATGGACATGGAACGATTATCCAACTGAAACAGAATCGAGAGCTTGAGCTCCATTGTTTTGTACATCCATCTGTATCGACTGCTGATGCTAACTATGTGAACGAGCCAAGATATATAGTAGATCACATGAATTTTTTTCATTGTCTTCTTCCATTCTCATGGTGTTTTTTGTGTTTTGTCTGAATCGTTTTGCTGAGCTGACAACGATCTCGTATCGCTACACTATTAATCCGTCGTTGCCAATTTATACCTACTTTCAATTTAATCTACTGCGCCACAATTGCTGTATATAATAACCTGGCGTACATAATGTGAGTCTTGACTACGGTTTCGATTGTGCTTCGAGATCCCTCTACACTTTGGACCTTGAGCCGAGTCGTCGACGTTGTCATTTGTCTAAAATGTTATTTAATTTATGGAAAATTTAGGTGAAGAAAAAAAACACAAATGTGTCGTCTTTCTCCCCGTATATACTTATCCATGGGAAGCATCAATATGCACATGTATGTAGGCACGCTGGTATATAGTTGCCATGTTATCAGGGACCCCACGAAAAATTCAATTCTTATCATGTACACAAAAATATAAATAACAAATAACACAACACAGATGGGGAGTGGAAGACAAACAACCGCACTAGAAGTTATTTTTATTTCAAGTATTTCAATGGCGGTTTGAACTTAAATAGAGAGAAGTGAAGGTGCTTACGTCAGCTTAATTAAATGTCACATGATAAACATGAAATTCAGTCAGATTGTATCTCAATACATTCTTTGGAGATATTTCGGTTTTCTTTGTTCTCTGATCAAACTTTGGATCACGTAGCCTTTGGTTTACGGGCGGAATGATTTTTTTGGATGAATTGGAGTTGACCACTAAAGGGTTCAGACAATTAGAATAGTTATAACTTGAAATCTTAACGGGTACAAATTGAAGTTAGTCCTCCATCTGACCGGATGAAAATTTAACTTCCATCTCAGCCCTTATGTACAAGAAAGCTCTATCCTACTTTACACAAGCCAACATCTATTTTCCCCATATTAAAAACGAGGATCACGTAATAAGAAGCATCTGATCATTCTGTTTAATATATGCATACAAAATAGGACTTTGCTCTCAGTCAATTACAACTTAAATCCTCCTATATGACCAGATAGTTCGTTGTTTTGTAAGGAATCTCAGTCATGTCCCAATGATCTTTCAAATTCAATTTTTTTCTCTGTAGGAAACTATCAAGGGACCGGAAAGACTGGTAGTCTGACCGCGCAAGCTTCTGAAATTTTCCCTCCCTCTCGCTTGTCAGTAACAGTAAGGATCAGAATCAATAGTTTCAAAAGGTTGGAGAAGCTCACACACAATAGAATATACGCTGCTTGCTCAACAATCCAATCATCCATCAATGTTTCCACTCAACGTTGTCTTAAATCATTCATTTTCTATCTCCAGGGACAATTCGTTTTAAAATTTGAAAGATACTGGTGAACCAACGAATCCATCACCGCGTTAAGCTAGATACAGAGTTCAAGCTGTAATTATTAAAATTACAACGAGTTTCGGGAATAAAAAAAGGACATTCTTCAATAGTTCTCCATATTTCGTATCCAGACGTTGTGAAACACGACAGTCATGACTAGCCAAAATTATGAACTTAATAAAAAAGACTTCTTTTACTTGTCTTCCACTCTATTTACAAACATTCCTTTCTGGGAATACTCCAGAATGCTCAACCGATCAGCGAAGAGAATGCGTAAATGCCTAATCTCGCTTAGGAATTATCGTTCTTACAATTTGTGTTTCACCAATAAATAAGTCCGGTCGGGTGCTTGTACCCTGATAGAAACTCAAGTTACCTTTTTATGGCTGATGGGATTCAAAGCCACCCTGCCATGACTCCCATTTAGTCATTAGCAGTAGTATAAACATTTATTTTATTGGTGCTAACGTAAGGAAAAAAATGTGTGATCGGCCATCGCTCAAATCTAGGCTTTCATACAGTTAAGCCCTTGAGTGTTTAACGTAGGTATCTGTCGTGGAGACTTAATCCTACGGTCCTCTTCAGACACGGATTGATTTTGTGACTACAATCAGAGCCCCGCTGAGACAAGCAACAACGGTACCAGTCTATACCAAGTGCATGGCTTGGCATTCATACTGGTGGATGCAAGAATTACCTAAATCTCTACCGAACTAAGGAGTACGGCACCCGTGTTGAAACGCAACACCACGCCGAGGCCCGAAGGTCTCTTCTCGCTTGAGCACAATCACGACCATCATGAAACTCCCACTAGAGGGGCCAACCGCAAACAACCGAGCTGTACTCACATACAACGGAAGTTCACCCGAAGTATGGAAGTCCAGGGGCTATCCCGGTTCCCATGGTGCCAGTATATCCCTGGTAACTTTCGTGACCAATTTGCCACTTCAGATGAGTCCCCGTGCAGACTCGGGTCTGATCGCCCTAATTAGGCCTTTGGAGCATTTGCCTACTGCACCACGGCCGGCAAACCAAAGTGACTACAGCGTCTCCCGGTGCCACCACTATGGAGGTTCTCCTCGGCCACTTGGTTTTGGTTTGGCCAACAGGGTTGCCGCCCCGTCTTCTTCACCGCCACCTCTGAGCACCAGACTTTCATACAAATAAACATCAGTCAATGGATTTCTCTCGTACAATTTTCAAAAATTGGGGACCAATTAGGCAGTGCCATGGCTAGCGTAAGTTTTGCCGTTGAACCCCGGCTGCGGCCATGGATGTTTGTGATTATTTAAAGGAAATAAATATTACAATAAACTTACTGAGAAGCTCATTCAGATGTTTTTGTTTAACCTCTGGTAGCTGAAGTAGCCAACAAACACTTTTCATAAAGTCAAGTTTAGGTACGATGAGGGTTAGCATTTCAGCGCTATTACAAAAAAGAAAGCAGATATGGATGGCTAGGTTGTAATGGACTGAAGAATCGGCCGCGAGAGAGCAATCTGGTGCATCAAACTCCACTATAACCCAAAATGTTGTATCTAAAAGCAGGTTCATTCATTGACAAAATCACTCTGCTATGTCTTCGGGCCAATTCCGAACGTTTTTCAATTAATGCGTGGTCTAAATCAATCATTTGTTGTTCAAGAGTTCATAGTTAAAAGAAGAAGTGGAGTGTTTTCGGAAAGTTCTGGGACCAACTGAAACGTATTGCCAAAAACCTACAACGATCGTTATTCATAACAACCGTAAAACTTCCTTGCAAACTTATACTCCGTTGTCTTCCCGTAGCTTCCGACTATCTGAAAAGCAGCGGTTACTAGTTTATCAGACTTAATAGTGTGTAAATGAGGAGCCTACAGCAGCAGGACAGCACTAAGTCGAACAGCAAGTGCATGACCAGGTAGGATTCCAACTCGGTGCAATGAAGAAAGGTTGAGGTTCAACCAGCTTGGCCCTCGCACGATCAAGAGATCTCTGTTCATACAAAACTATTTCCTAGCATAAGGATTTTTGTTAGGACTTGACACATGAATAACCGAGAAAATTCGGTTCTGGCAGCAGGATGAATGCGCCGTCACCTCTACCAAACCTTTTGCGCAAAGTGGTTTCACATTTAAGTTATATAGTTGTAATGCTGTAAAAATCTAGTTTTTCTTTTGTAGCTGCTTTTGTAACAATAATGTCTCAATATAAATTATTATTATTATAACTCGCCAAATACGATTACAAAGCAGTCGAGAGAATACGAAGAATGATATAGCTTGTTATTTTGTGCCTACTTCTATTTTTCGTCCTTACTCGATTTCGTATTTTCCGATTCTTTGGGATACACATCTATTGAAATCCAATTAATTATCCGCAAGAAGTTTTCGGATTATACTGCTTGCTTGCCACGTTTTTTGTTCTTATAAATTTTCAGGAAGTTTTATAAAAAAAGATACATGGCCCTTAGTACACTTACTGAAATACTTACACTCATATCGCGAATGTACATATGTAACTAAGAAAACGAGCTCGTTACCGTGTCTCACCCCAAAAAGTCACCCTATAAAATATTCAATTCATCTTATATAAGGACCACTCAATTTTCACACAAAGAAAGGAAATTTTCTACAAACCAGAAAATATCTACACACCCAAAACATGATAAAAAATATCCTCGGAAATTTCCTGCACATTTAAAGTTCCAACTTGGAAAACTGAAAGAGCTACAAAAACTTTCAATGAAACTGGAGAAGGAGCATCTTAAAGAGAAACACCCGAGCAACCTATCCTGAAAATATAGAACAACCCGAACACGCGCATATATATATATATATAGATCCAGTGATAGAATTATACATCTAAATACGAATCATTTGCAAGAGAAAGAAACAACATTATATATCCTTCATGCCTCTATAGAATTTTTCCCATAGGGATTTGTGGGTGGCAGCGCGATGGCCTGGCCAAGGATATTGGGTGGTTGGTCTGTTGATGCGACAACCGACATGAGATGGCAAAAGAATGACTATAGGAAATGTATAAGTGATCCTATCTCACTCGTAATGTTGGTGTATTTTCTTTTTTTTGCTGGTCGTACCTTTGCCTGGCTCGTGCGGAATCCTTGCCAGAAAATTGAAGTGAAATGGTAGCATAGAATGGAAACAAGGAAAATAAGTGATAGCCAACGGGAGTCGGACTCGGCGGATCCAGTTATACGTTTGAATGCATGTACAGAAATGTATACATTCATATTCTGGCGGAAATTGTTGTAAAATTCTTGGAAAATCGATATCAAGAGGAAAGTTTCTCACTTCGACGTATCAACAAATTTAAATTTTCCATGGGAATGAATGCCTTTTTTCACGAATATGGGGAGAAGGGCATCAAAAGTGAAGACATTATTGTGTTAGTGATATTTGAGTCATACTACATACTAAGAGTTACCTTTTTTCCCTTTTTGCAAACCTTTGATATTGGATATCCTTTACATTTCACGTCTACTTTTTATTTGCCTCTGACAAGCTCGATATTGTGCTTCGTTTTTCACTCTCCATACAAATTTTTACTAACCATTTTTCATTTCTTTTCAGGTAAGTTCTTAGTGGAATTATCTTTCGGAATATAAGTCTTTTCTATGCTAATGGGAAACACTATTTGATTTCTAAAAGTAGTTTTTTTGCTTTATGAGTAGATTTAAGTTACGACTTACTTCCTCGGTCTAAAAAACCAAGAGCTTTCCCAACATTACATAATAATCTCTTTAAATTAAATAGCCTTAATGTCCAACTGTTGTTTATAAACAGGAATATTTACTACGACTTAGTGAGAGTGGCCTGGATACCTTTTGCTGCAGCAATTTTCACACTTTCAGTAATAATCTTACTCAGAACAAATTAATCATGCATTTCACCTCATACCTAGGTTTCTCCTTTTTGCAGAGAATGTTTGCGACACATCTGTCCAACGAAATTTTTTAGAATATAATTTGCTTTCAAAGGAACTTGAATTTCCAACAGATCTCCTTTGTTACGGCAATTTTATGAAGCTCAGTAAATATTTTGTCAACTCAAGTAAATTGACAATTATCTTTTCTTTGAACTCGTCAGGATTCTAGTATCCTTTCTTCATCTCTCGTTACTACCCTTTGGATGATTTGGTTTCCGGCCACTGAGTAAATCTTTTAGTTGATTATGTGACAGGCATATTTAACCCCTGTAAAGATTGCTTCTTCTTAAATATGAGAATATGCATATTATTAATTACTTCATCCCATGTAGATCATGATGTAAAGATGCAATTTTTTGATATTAGAATTCTAAATTTAAAAAAAACTGTGACTATTTTTACAGAAGTTGAATACGTCGTGAATTGACATTCCTATATTAAGTCGGCCATTCGCGATCCGGCAAGTTAGACGTCATCATCTGTTCAACTTTGGCGGTGAAAGGCATTGGGATGCAAAGTTACGATATTTTTATATCTGAGCAAAAATGTTTACCAGCGATAAAGATACGCATAAAATTCTCGCACACTGCCTAAACCGCCTGTACGGCGACAATTGATGTATCGGCTAGTCTAAACCGACACGTTCTGGTCGCCGGTTAACTACGAACAGTTCAGACGTTTCAGGTCGGCCTGATTGTGGATGGCGGGAGTCCTAAGTCCAGAGAAAACTGTTTACAAGCCCCATCAAATTGAAGAAACCTTACCCAAATTCACCGCTTACGAACTTAACAAAAAATAAGAATTTTAATTCAAGCTCAAGCCTGCAAATGTTCAAATGTCGCCCTGCTACATGCAACTTTTCGTCATCATAAAACGAGAAGCCTATATAACGATGAAGTCTATGAGCGATACCACGACCGTCTGTTTGTGGACAAAATCCGGCTCAATAGGTTGCGCTGAACGGTTCACTTAATCCGTATGGGTGAGGGTAATCCAGCCCGAAAAGTCTGTAAGGGTCTATATCTATAGTATAAAAAGAAGCCGTGGCAAACCCTGCCAGAGCTAGTGTGATGGAGTAGGCTAGGATGCCAGAAAGCTATTAAAAAAAGCTCGGTGCAAAACCAGTATGTCTAGAACTCCTTATTATAGCAGGTCTAGACCGGATACCGGTTGTTGCACCGTTGATGATGATGAAAGTTGAGAAAATTACCTTGTGGTAAGGGGAATTCGGACGGAGTGAAATGTTTGAAAAAGTGGAAGTTGGTTTCCATTGACAGCTATAGTGAATAACGCAGAGTTTACTAACCCAACTCATTGCACTTCTGCTTAGTGGATAATCAAATGGACAGTCAAGCATTGACGCAACGAAGGGTTGATCGTTTCCTGTTAAAGTTTTATGCTCTCATTAATTTCACTACACCAGGAAGCTGTGCGATAGATGTGGCCAGCTACACATCACCACATTTACTTTGTCATACGTCACAACTCGGTTCAGAAAAGGGTGCCTTTTTTGGTAAGAGATTCGCAGATTCCGCTTTAAACGGAAGATTTATTTGATACTTGTTTAGTTCGTCTGGCATTCAGTTGTAGAACTTTTTCGACTTAGTTACTAGCAAATAATCGGAAACCGTTCAGCTCAGAAGCAAGGTTCCCAAAAGTTGTACGTATATTCACTTTGATGAAGTGGTTTTTAGTTTTTCCGTCAATAATGGTAGGTTTTTGTGCATAACCCCGCTTCATCTTAATTTTGAAATTTCTGAAATAAACGTTTAGCAATGGGATTACTTGCCCCTTTGTTGGATAAACTGTCGCGGTTTAGAGCAATTTCTACTGCTTTTCGTCCCATTTTAAATACGTGCAAAGATTTCGCTAAAAATGTTCTCGTTTCCCATATTTTTAGTTAATCTCCCAGAAATAACTACGATAGTAGAACTGAGGAGAAGCACCTAACTCTGAATCATGCAATACAGAATCTTTTGTTAAAGATAGAACTGACGAGCTCGCAAAATATCTGACTTTGACAACAGAAGATTTTTTTTATCAAAGTGTATTTAACTCATCTGTATTTAATTTCAGCTCCCAATGTGTCATCTAGTATCATAGTCAACGTTTGGAATATCTTTTATTAGGCCAGCTTCTCAGATTTCTCTTGGCTAAATGTTTCTTTCATTTTGGTATTGTAATGTATTTCATGATCTCTCACTGAAAAATGAAACAAACTGGTCCCACCTTCAAAAATAACTGTAATAAGAATTTTCATCAAACCACGAATCTTAAATACACCTTTTCAAAGAAGTCAATGTTCTTCTGATGAAGCTTATTTGATAAAATTACGAAAATAGGATTGTTGCACGTTTCATCGCCTTAATAAAATTATATTGTAAGTGCGTTGGAGTTTCAAGCGTCAGCCATATTCCATTGATATCGTTTTTTTAACGAAGAACTGCAATTAGAAATTTGTTTGTTTGATCCTTCTACTCTTTAGATTTTCAATGTAGCTCGGTCTATCCTGTAGAATTCTTTTATACTCTCAAAAAGGGAGGATACTTTCACTTCGAGCAGAGCCCAAATCTATTTAAGAATTTTTCCTGGAAAGTTTTTTTTGACAGGATTCCCTAGAAAAGTGTCCGACCTCGTATTTTAACTTCTAAATTATGCAGGTATTTGGTGAAGATTAGTCAAATGAAATTTAGGGCAAGGGAAAAGAGCTTACTTTCGAGTCGATAAAATGTTTTGTCCGAAACAATATAATAGGAATCATGATTTAGTGATAATGTATTTCGTTGGAAATGGGTTCAACTTAAGTCTCAACCTGAATTTCTACTGCTTTCCTTATATAATTTGGTCGAAGTCTCGAATGACTTGAATGAATCACAGAGCCTAACACGAGCTTGCTGATTATCCTTAGGGATCAGAGTTTATAAGGCAAATGCCCTCCGAGCTCCTTCTAAAGACAATCTCATTTTAGAGTTTACGAACGAAAAGATCCTGAATCCTCAGTAATTCTAAAAGATTTTTACAGTAACCTATCAATTTTGTAAATTCATGATATAGTTGCCTAATTCAAAGTTGAGCTGATGCGTCAATGACCTCCCGCATCGAACGGTCACGACACCTTTTAGTTCTATCTCACTTCAAATAAGAGTTGTGACTGGTATATCTAGGTTTGAGATTTACAATTATAGTATAACAAAGCCATATGAAGAAGCAAACGTATTATGATAGTATATTGCTCCCTGTTTTTAGATTTTATCATTCATAAAGAATTCGTAGACATATGAGTTGCTTTCTTTTGGATACCAGTGAATTCGGAAGGATATTAAAGGTATATACTATAGAAATATATGAAAATTGCTTTGATCAACCTTTATTTTTGTAAATAAGCCAATCCAAGATTTATTTGATTTCCCAACCTCGGAACTTTATTTATTTTTCCAATCTTTTCCACTTATTTTCTATAGTTGGAGGCAGCGAATGGCGAGGTAGTACCTGCTTTGCCTGTTTGATTGAAATTATTAGTATTGGCTTTGGAGAGAATTCGTGGAAAACACCCAGAAGTAATACAAATACTGGGGAATCATGAAAGCAAAGTATTTAAAAGAAAATTCTTGAAAAATGACCAGTCTTCCTTGTTAAGCTTTCAAACAAAGGATTTTTCCTCGTGTCATTTTAAAACATGTTCGCCAAAGGCTAAAAACCTGCCATCATGGCATCCACCCAACAGAGTATATAATATTCTAAGCCTTTTCTCAATGTGTACATAGCATATTCTATAAATCTCCTCTATCTGCTTGAGAAAAAAGGGGTCTCTGTGCGCCGCGCAAGAACGCATTATTGTCAAAGACGAGAACAACACATTAAGGCTATTGCCGCATCTCCAAAGTAAAAGAACCACCAACAAAAATGACGGTAATGAAACGGAAGAAAAAAAATACAACATCGCACACTATACTGACAAAATCAATATCTTCCTTCCAAGTGTTGCCTCCTCCACCTTTTTCCTACACTTCCCATTCTCCCACGACTCTTTCCACATTGTCGTGTAATGTACATACAAAAAGCATTAAAGTGAGGAAAACTGGAGCAACAAAGGATTCATCAGTCGCTGCCGCCGCGTTGGTTGTCGTCGTCATCTGCTGTACTCATCCCAACCCGAAAAGATTCCTTCTCACTCTTTGCTGGACAAACATAGGCGGCAGGAAGATGGGAACAATTTATACATAGAATGCGAAGATTTGTAGGAGTACGGCGAGAGTATTAACCTCCAAAGTCCACACCTCACTCTAGGCTCCTCTATCTGCTACTTTCGAGATTTGCGACCAGCCGAACCCACACGCTTCCATATAATATTCCGGCTGAACTGGAGCCACAAGACTGGAGTTTGGAAAAGTGGCAAGGTCCGATATTGAAATAAAAGGCCTAGGATGACGTAGAAAAACTCACGACCCAATCCCGGGGTTGCTATCGGGGCTGTAAGCTTTCTGTATCCTGAAAATCAAATTCCAGCACTTTTTGCATAGCGTACGTGCAGGAAAACAACGAACTCTGGGCACAGCCCATTGCCATTTGACATCCAAGTGGGTTACTTATTTCTGACGGAAAGTATTCCGGAGCTGGCCTTCATGGCAATGAAATTAGTGTGCGTGGTGGAAGGACGTAATAACTATGAATCATTTGCGTCTGATAAGGTCATCGCCAGCCCACTGTATTTATCAGATGATACTTTTCGTATGGAAACTTGTCTCAATTTTCACCTATCATATCCAACTGGGATTGCACACATTCTACTTGCTAACCGTCGAAATGCTACAGGGTGGCCTGGGATGGCGAGCATAGCGAAAAGGCAAGAAGTTACACTAAACCAGAGCCCACCTTGTTAGTTACGCCCGGTCTGGTGGATAAGCTCCACAGAACTCCATTCCAATTCTATGTATGTACGAGTATGTACTTTCAGGTCAGCTATAATGTATTCACAGCTTACTCTCGGTTTGTCGCAGTCTACTTCTTTGTCAGAAAAAAAAATATACAGACTTGTGTACATACATACATATTTATTGCTTTTATGCCTCTTTCTGTATAAATCTTGCTCCTCTCCTCGTGAGCACTGCTTCATATATGACCATTAAATGCTACGGGAAAAATTGATTAAAACCGCCAACATGGCGTCGGATTTGAGTTGAAAACTACAAAAATACCAAACAAATGGTAAAAGATACACTCGCTATATTGTGTTTTAGATGAAGTGGAATGGCGATTTTCGTGATATGCGCTTTTCTCTTCATAGTTTGACTCTGGATGATGTCTTCGTACTTTTAAAGTTTTGTTGTAAATTGAAATTGATTTTCTCGATGATAATGTCGATGCTTGGATCGCATATTAGAAAAGTTGGATTTTATTGCAGCCTTGGTAGATAGTATCGAATTGGTACTAAAACACACTTTGTTGAAAACAGTAGAACACAAACGCTCTATGTTACTTGCAGATATCATTCTTTGGAGTTGATTATCGATTGATAGAAACAAATTATCAACCTATTTCGGAGTAGGAGATCTTTTACCAAATTTGATTCAACCAACATTGTTTATGCTTTCTTAGTAAGTTTAATAATAATCGTTGGCACAACAATCCATATTGGATCAGGACCTTGAAGTGTGTTAGAGCACTTCATTCAAGACCGTAACGGTACACTACAGAGCACTGTAGGAGGCAATGTGGTCAGCATTACGCTCGCCCGAGATTATTACCCCGATTTGACTCAGGTACTCATTCACAGCTGAGTCGACTGGTATCCGACGTCAAATCACGATACAAATCCCACTGCCGCCAGCGAGATTTGAACCGCGACCTTCCGTACGACAGCCTTATGCTCTAACCACTCAGCTATCCGGACACTAAGTTTGCCTTTGTTAAAAATTGATTTAATCAAACTATTCCTGTCTATCATTTGTGGAGTAAAGGCTCATAACTTTCTGCACCTCTAATCCTGTTTCGCCCTTTCCTATTACAGGTAACTGATTGACCTGTTGATACCATGCATATAAGATAATAAAAAACGCTCTAAGTCTAGTTTAGCCAAAAATTCTTCGGCGGATTCTTCTCTCGAACGCGGCCAATAGTTCACAATTCTTCTTGCTAAGAACCGAAGTCTCCGAGGAATATATGAGGACTGGCAAGATCGTTGTCATGTACAGTAAGCGCTTTGACCCTGAGACGTTTCGAGCGGAACAGTTTTTGTAAACTGAAATAGGCTCTGTTGGCTGACAACAACCGTACGCGGATTTGCTCATCGTAGCTGTTATCGATTATGATTTTCGACCCTAGATAGGAGAAATTATCAACGGTCTCAAAGTTGTAGTCTCCTGTCTTTATTCTTCCCGTTTGACCAGTGCGATTTGATGTTGTTGGTTGGTTGGTTTTCGGTGCTCACGTTGCCACGTTCCGGCCTAGCAAGATAGCGAAGAATATCTTATAGATGGTACTCAGCAACTTGATACCTCTATAATTGCTACACTGTATGATATCTCCCTTTTTATGTATGAGACAGATAATGCCTCGTTGCCAATCGCCAGGCATTGATTCGCTGTCCCATACCTTGAGCACAAGTTGATGAATTAAAACTGCCCAAGGAAAAAAGGCTAGGGTTTAGCACTAAATGAAAATTCGAATTCGAATATGCATTGAATTAGCCAGAGATAATGTTTTCGTGAAAAGGTCTCTCCGTTAGAGAGACTGTTCTCCTTTGTTTGAATCTATAGACAAGTACGAGGTAAGCTCCTGTAATAAGCGGTCTATTCGTATAGAATGTTAAGACATTTGTTCTCAATATGCCAGGTCTTTGGTGTCTGTGCCTCTTCCACTGCCAAACTGAAAACGTGTAATCAAAATTGAAGACATGAAAATTGAATAGGTTCTGAGTGAATGCTTTGGGCTCCCCAAACGGACCTCCTCGGTTTCAGATATTCTATGGAAAATGTAATTGCCGCCATTTTACTCTTCAACTACCTTATGGACTGATTGCCGCGCACAGGGTCATATTTTCCATATCAGCTTTTCATACCGTTTCTCATTTTGCCATTCGCCTTCGCTAGTACGTTGACAACGTTATTGAAAAAGCGATTTCACAAAAGTCAACCTGTTAATGGCCACAGGATTATCTGTATATATAACAATATTCCTAACATTTCTTTCAGATATGCTTCCGAAGGAATGTTTGCCTTGTTTAAGAACGACTAAAATTTCCTTTTCTTGTAACCCTTTCTCCTTTCCAAAAATGCTAAATACAGATATTCGACTGATCCTTTGTTTAGAAATTCATCTTAACTCGCGATTTTCGTCAAAGGGGTAAACGGTTTACACTGCGGCGCATACCCTACTGAATCACTCAAATGGAGGGATAGTTAAAATAAATCTTTGGTTATGCGGTTTCTGAGAATGACACCTCATTTAATGACAATGTGACATAAAAAATTTGCCACCAATTTCACACCACTGTATTTATCAAACCAGCAATGCCGGAATGCAAAAAATTATACCAACAATAGTTCATTGTATTCCCCAGTAGTGTGCTGAAACATTTTCGCAAAAGCAACAAAGCATTATCTAATGCGAAGTAAATGGTTAGAAAAATACAGCAATAATTCTAGAGTGAAGTCTAGAATTGAACTAAATCCAAGTGGAAGTGACAGGAAAATGACTGTCTAGTTCGACACATCACGAAACATACAACGTATCATCATTTCATACCTTAATAAAAACAAGTTCGAATGGATAGAGCCAAGCAGTTGCTTGGGTTTCACGAAACTGGGATTCTTCTGTGATGAGGCTTGATTGGTTATCGAGCAACACGCCAAGAAACAATATGATCGGGTTTACTATCCAGAGAGGTCATATGAAGATTTACACCTTCGAATGGCCGCCCTTCCTTCGTAACCTTGGATCGGGATGTCAAAATAAATACAGCCGTTTATCTTGAGCGGGTCCTCGAAAGTGTATTGAAGTCAAGTGCACGTAAACACCATGGCTCACCAAGAATCAGCGCTCTCTCACAAACCGCCCGTCAATCAAAAATTCTATTTCTTTGACACAATGGCGTTCAATTTCTCCATATGAGGGATATTTAAAAGTAAGGTTAGTGCTAAAAGACATCAAAGGACCAAGCAAGCTATTTGTCGGAAATGGGGCAAAATATCATAGAATCAGTCAATTATCTGCAGCGCGTAATGTGTTTATTGATCGTCTCAAGGGAGGAAATTGGTGTTGCAATTTAAAATCTAAATTGTTTATAAATTTTTTTTACTTTGGGTCAACACAATTCATGCAAATATAGCGTTTGACTTTGTTATAGCTTTTTTTTACTGCTTTCAGTAAATGCCTTCGATATTCTTTCTCGGGTAGATTTGTGCTTTGAGACTATCTTGGCTTCTGATTGTACTGTGAAATCATCCTAAATACGACCTTAGACATCAAGAGAGCGTTGTCCTATTTACAAATTAATTTTTGAAGCAACTAAATTAAAACTTAATAAATGTCTAGTCGTGAATCACTTGGATCCTCTTGAACATTTTTTTAAAAATGCACATGTCAAATTGCCCGAGATGTAGGTAGGTTATTACTTGAAGGCTTGGGATTACTGCCAAAAAACCCAGAATGGAGAAGAGTAGACCGCCATCAACATATCTGTACTACAAGGATGAAGCATCAGTCTATGCCAGATGAATGCTTCATAATAGTTACCAGCGTAGCCCAATTATTTACTCTCTATCTTTCTGTGCGGACAATGAAAAATGAGTCAAATATCAGCGGACCTGTAGTTTTCTCAGGGACTCGAAGTAGAGACACATCTAAAACAAAATTTTCAATTTTTCACTCCGGGCCCGGATTTTTGCTCTACTCGATACTAAACCCAAGTATCTATGGATGCATGGTTATATTTTGTTTATGGTGGTTCCAAAAAAAACAATTTAACGGTACGTACTGACATTGTTTAAAAACGAGTCGGAAAACCAACTTAAAATCAAAAATATTTGTTTTTCGATGAAAAGTGATAACTTGAATAACCCCGGAAATATGGAAAATGGGCGGACGGCATCTCCTCTATCTCCTATCTGCTGAATCTAGCCGGCTGACATTTTCAGAGCCAGCCCGTAGTGTTTACGAAGGATAGCAGCTTCCCAACCTTACAACCAGAAAACTTTTTAGGGTTGAAAAAGAAATGTGTACTTAGTATTCGCAGCTTGGCCCCAGTTAGAGATCAATAATTGGAAAAGAAATATCTGAACGTAAATTGTTTATCCGTTTTCGCCGCCAAGTCTGTCATTTTGTAATCCATCCAATCGAGTACAATGGGCCAACACGGCCTGAGTGCTCAGAAGCTGTAGCTTCTCCCCCACCATACACACACAATCCATCCAATCCTGGGTCCTCCTTTCACGTGCCAAGCTATCTCTTGCGGATATTGAGGGATTATCTGAAAGACCGCTCCCTGTTCTATGAGACGCTAGAGGGCCAGAGGAGGATGGAAATCACGTCGGGAGTAGCGCAGGGATCCATCCTAGAGCCGGACCTCTGGAACGCTTCCTACGATAGTCTGCTGAGACTCGATATGCCCGAAGAGTCGCGCCTGGTCGGTTATGCAGACGATGTTGCGGCACTTGTTGCCGGACGCACTGTTGAACAGGCGCAAAGCAGACTTGGCATATTGATATGACGGGTAAGCGGATAGATGAATGCTCACGGTTTCAACCTTGCGCTGGAAAAAACCGAAGTAGTCATCCTGACCAGAAGGAGAATCCCGACCTTGCGTCCCATATCGATCGGCGAGTTGACTATAGAGTCAAAACCAGCGATTAAATACCTTGGTTTAATGCTCGACTCGAAGATGAGCTTCTTCGAGCAAATCAAAGCAGCCGCGGACAGGGTTGCAGCAGGAGTCGCGGCCTTGAGTCGGCTAATGGCGAATGTCGGCGGTCCTATATCAACTAGGAGACGTCTCCTCATATGAGCAACGCAGTCCGCCCTTCTTTATGGTGCGGAGGTATGGGCTGATGCCCTTGACAAGGAGGTGCATCGTAAATGCCTCGCTCAAGTGCAGAGGCGGGAAGCTTTGCGAGTGGCGTCTGCTTATCGCACCGTCTCCGAACCGGCTGTGATGGTGATTGCGGGAGTGATCCCCGTTGCCCTACTTGCCAAGGAGCGCAAAGCTATCTATCGCCGTAAGGGCGAAAACTTAAGAGAAGTGGTTGCCCGTGAAGAACGTCAACGCACCCTTAGCGAGTGGCAACTTTCTTGGCAAAATGAGCCAAGGGGCAAGTGGACTGCGCGGCTCATCGACAAATTAGACCCATGGTTGAACAGAAAGCACGGTGAGATTGATTACTTCCTTACCCAACTTCTAAGTGGGCATGGAGGTTTTCAGTCTTACCTGCACAGGGTTGGGAAGGCGCGATCTCCTGATTGTGTGTTCTGCAATAGAGTGGCGGATGACGCTGACCACACCTTTTTCTCTTGCGAGAGGTGGGACGGCCTCCGCCAGCAGCTTTATGCAGACACAGGGGAGCTCTCTCCAGACAACATTGTCAGAGAGATGCTGAAGAGCGCTGGCAGCTGGAGTCGTATTGTGCATTATGTTCGGGCTCTTCTTACTACGAAGAAGATTGAGTTCGACCGGCAGAGGGATCGGACGGTAAGGGGTTCCCTGAACTAACAACAACTCCCTTCCTCCCCTCCCGTTGGTGAAAGGAATTCCTTGACTTGAAGGCTCCCAAAGCCGGGAGAGCGGGAGGGCTAGCCCGAAGTAATGTGTCAAACGGTGCCAGGCTAGTTCTCTGATGACAGGGAGGTGTTTAGTTGGTAGTCCGCCAGCGTGCTGTTGCGGGAGTCCAACACTCTGTGCGTAAACGCATTCACCTACCCTACTCCCAAAAAAAAAATCCTGGGTTCCTTACTAGGGTTTGGTAGTAAGCGTTGTTGGTGTTGCTTTAGCAAGCTTTTCCCAGGTTTTGCGCTCCATCGTGAGTACCAATCCATACCGCAACAACTACTCTTGCAAAATTCATCCAAACTTAGGTTGTCCAACAAGGCCAATTGGTTGTGATAAGGAGACAACGATAAAAGAATAAGAATTCCTTTGTAACGCTTTCGGATCTAGCCAGCTACATTCCTAGAGAACAGCACACAAATTACTCCGAAAGGTTTAACATTTTTTTCAGCGGTCCCAATAATTTCAAGCGACACTGTGAATAAACAGACTAAAAATAAAACTAATACTTTCCACGGTTGTTTTATATGTTTTCTGCTGGGTCCCATGACATTACAAACTAACAACGCTGCTGAATTTTTCTTTAATTTGATATATTGCCGTTTTGTAGCCAGTTAATGGCCGACCAAAAGCTGCAACGAATCAGTTAGTTGCTGTGCATTCATTCTTGAAGCGTCATCGTCATCGTTCAGCAATGGCTTGTACACGATGTTCAGTAGGAGATGAAGTTTTTTGCAACTCCGCGTATATATATGTAGAAACATATTAGATAGCAAAAGATACCAGATAACACCACGAATATGTGCTCTAATATCTATATCAAATGCAGATACAGTGACGATGATAGCGCGGCCATTTTTCTTGCCAACTTGCCCATTTCGGTTATGAAATGAATGAAAAAGAAGGGCAAAAATGAAAATGGAAATAGAGAGATCGATAATTATTCAAATGCCTTTTGTTTTCTCTCATGCAAGCGGAAGATTCGCGGCAGCGGATGCTGAAGAGGATGATGCGCCGGTCGAGTGTATCTACAGATTCAGTACTGGCGAATTGTATCTCACTAATTGGCTGACTGCCTGACTAAATCAAAAGAAATGAAAATGCACAAATGCGCAACAGAGGAAGAGAAAATACAATTGAATATTTGAGCAACTCGGTAGATTTTGCAAAACTTTTGTTGCAATTCAATTGCATCCAATGGAATTTATGTAAGATTGTGGTTGAGTGCATATGAGTTGGCTATCCCACATATAGTTTTTTTTTTTGAGGAGCCTAACAAGACAGACGAGAAGAAATACGGGTAAATGTTGAGATTTATCTGTAATTTTTCCTGTCGTGTTGGTTTGTTGGTAAGAAGTTCTGCAAAGCGTACAGTTCGACAGATGCGAATAACCTAAGGATCCAATTTTTAAAATCACACTAAATGTTATTATGTTCGAAGACTGTTCGGTTAAAAACAGTACCAAATAACGAAATCCCACAATTTAGCCTGCTTTTGAAGCCTTAAGTGCAAAAATGGGTTCCAATGCTGGAAACTATTTCT
This sequence comes from Hermetia illucens, assembly GCF_905115235.1. Lineage (NCBI taxonomy): Eukaryota > Metazoa > Arthropoda > Insecta > Diptera > Stratiomyidae > Hermetia > Hermetia illucens. The sequence continues at coordinate 58,457,499 of NC_051853.1, read as the reverse complement.
TCGCCAACGTCGGGATTCGCTCTCAACTTCTCTAGGACCCAAATCAATGAATGTCCAACGATTCATCGTTTTGTCTTTGGTTCTTGAGTTCACATAATTTGACTTTTGACAAATTGAAGTCGTGAAAAGAGAAATCTTCTGTGAACTCATTGCAAGCTTAAAAAGTTGGTTGTCAAGCAAAATTACTGCTATAATAGTACTATCTGCATTTGACGGATTTTTTCGTTGATGAATGCAATACTTGGTTTAATTTCCTTGAAATTTGTTGTGGGTCGTCATTAATCGTTGAATTCCATATTAGGTGTAGAACACTCAGCATGTGGTTGTGTCCTACAATTTCTCATGGTTGAACGGGATCTAACAGAGAGAGAGAGAACTAAACCATAATCATCCCTCGAAAGTGGAGATTTCCTATAAACTTAATAGGATCATGTTTATATTAACCCATGTCACTGCAAAATTACATAATTCTGGTATGAAGGGGGGTTTGCAGTCGATTGCTAAAGATTATATTACAGGGAATCCCCATAATTGTTATTCGCAATTACCTTGACCTTACGAACTATCGGGATTCTACTGTATTTATTTTATATGAGCAGAGAAGTATGGAGGGTATTTCGGAGCCTAGACACCATATAGTAGCATCTTTGTCATTTTTTTTCAGATTTTTCGGTTCGGTAGCTTCTGAGAATGGATTTGCGACAGAAACAACCAGTTTCCAGCCCCTGCACTCCTCTCTCCTTTTGCATTAAGTGACACAATTGAGATCAGCTTCGGAAAGTACTAATTCAGATCTTTCTTTTGATAGCCCAAATGACTATATTTACTGAAAGAAATAAACATTTTAGCCCCCTTTCCCTTAAACTTAAAGTAGAATGATGTTACTCACTTCATGCGTGTGAGTTCACAGTTCCTACCTTCTTACCTTTACGTTTCTGAGAAAATGACATGTGACGGACAGACAGTAAACCGATCTTTATAAGGATTTTGTTATGAAGTTATGTAGTCTTTAATATGAAAAATATAAAGTAAGATAAAAAAGAAGCTCGTGAAATCAAACTTAGGAACCGCATGTTCACTCGAATCGAATTGAATAGATTGAAAAAATAGTTTGTTATAGTGGCATCACCTTAGTTGCCACAGTCACCATACTGTCTGGAATTGTCAAACTATAATGTACGAGCAAAATTTTCAAGGGTCCTCGACATTTTTACATTTGAATTAGATGATCAAATATAATAGCTTGCATCCATTTTACAGTTAGCCTCCGGATGTAGCTGGTAATATGTAAATTTCCATGAAAAATTTAGTAGTTTACTTCTGAATTCATGAACCCATCTATGCTATATTCTGTGATAAGAATATTTCCTTTACCACCCCGAAACATACGAGCCCAGTACCTTATATTTTTACGTCACCAAAGACTACAGCTGAAAACACTCAACTATCAAACATATTCAATTTAGTTTTATATAATTCAATGGAATATTCCACCGCAAATTCGTGTGTGCAACAATAAAAGCAATCGAAACAAACTGCAAATACATAAAGCCAAATAAAATTTTCTAATTAGGGTAGACAGCAATCAGGGAGAAAAATTATTTAATGGTAATTTCCGTTTTAGGCCACAATAACGTTCCGGTGACTGGTAAGGTTGCATTGGGACAAATTTATCAAAGCAGTTGAACTTAATATTGACCATGTACGTGTACATGCAAAATTATATTCACCGATCACGTTGTTATTATCATGTGTAAATACATGGATATAATATATGCAAGTATACAAGATGGAATTTGCCAGCTAGCTAAAACGATCGTGTATTGCTTATCTACATTGTTGTTCCAAACATTTCCAATGTTTGAATAAATAGTACTGGGAAAATCGTTATGGAAATAATGAATTATCGAAAATTAAACATCTGCTTAGGGTCTTTCTTCCTGCAATTGTTAGTCTAGTTTGGCTGAATAGTACGCAATATTCGTCGAACTATGTTGAGAGGATATTATTCTGCAGATTCACAGTCTCTTTTTCGTATTATTTTTTATTTTGATTTTCACAAAGATTAGATTGCGCTTGAGTTTCATTATCATCACATTTAATGCTGCATTAGTGATAAGCATATAGCAGCAGGACAAAACAACGACGAATACAAACGTCGGAAGCTCATTACCGGTGGCACACAAGTGTTTTTGTCCTGCCCCTCGTGCTGAGAGAACCAAAAGTCAGGCGCTTTAGTAAGTTATCTCTGAAAATCAAACTTGGGTGAGCCTCGCGAAAGCTTTCCAACCCTGATTTTCGATTTTGTACGTCAAACCATTCCCCCTTCCGAACAATTAAAATGGAGATGACATCGAAATGACCGACCGTATTGGGAACCTACCCCTCAAAATTTTCGAAAACTACCATTTCGGCATTGAAACAGGTCATCTACTTAGGAGTAAATATTACCTCAACGTTCCTCATATCTGCAAGGAATAAAAACTAGTTTACACACACTAAAAAGGATTGGAGGTTTTTATCTTCATTTAAATCATTATCAATGGTATAATCAAAATTAAATTAACTTTTAAGATTACTAAGCTAAGTTATTTAGTACTGTTGTTAGAATCTGGTTTCGCCTAGAACAACTAACAACTATATCGAAACTTGAGAATTAACACGTAAGTGCATTTCTGGCTACGTGCCATATTTTACGCTCATAAAGCAAATCAAGACAGACATGTATTATGATTGCTGCCTCTTTTGATGGAGCAAATTACTCACTCTATATTTCAGTTCGGTATTTTGATCCTTTTACTTTTTGCCTTTTTTTATTTAAATAAATTATTACCAGCAAAAAGATGCAAGATCCGACTAACCTTTCTGCACAATTTTTTTATGAAATATTCGCAAAGTTGACGAAATAGTGACATCAATCTTAGGCTATTCAAGTGAAATAAGGTCGAAGCTTCTTGGTCTCGATCTCATACCTCATGATCATGAATATTTGTAATTGTCCAAAGGGGATAGTGAAATAAACATCAATTCAGGTGCAGCAACGTACATCTATAATTAAATTGTAAGTACCAGGGGTCTTATCAAATTGAGTATTCTATTTTAAATATTTGCCAGCATGGCATTTATGTCCTCAAATGTTCTCCACGTCAGGTTTTAGGGAGATCGACCCGATGAGGGTAGTAATAGGAGCTTAAACTTTAGTATTTGCCGGATAGGCATAATCACATGCCCACAATCAGAACCCCGCCGTGACTAGCGCAGCGGTATTGGCTTGGAGCAGGCTCAGCATTCATACTAATGGATACGAGGTCTATCTAACACCTCTGTCGCAACTAAGGGCTGTGGCGCTCGAGTTGCACAGCCAAACTTCATGTTTGGGCGCTTTATTCTGTCCACGATATGGGTTGAACTACAACCACCATTAAACTCCAAGAAGGGAGCCAACCGTAAATAAGCAGGCAAAGAGCACATCTTTAGAAGACTATCGTGTTTCCATGTTGCCAAATAACCTCAGGTGAGCCTTCGTGCCAAAAAAACACTTCAGATGATTCCCTTGCAGACTAGGGTCTGATCGTCCTCCTCGAGGAAGTGATTGTTGACCCAAAGTTTTCGACAATATGCTCGAATATACTGACTGAAATGACATCAAGTTCGACCACAATATTTTTCTTAAAACGTTGAACGCTAGGCTGGAATGTTATGCATTAATTCTTCAGGCCAGACAAGAAGTTGTCGCGCTCTTTGAAGACCCAATCGAGTTTTCTTCTCCAAGTTGTTCGAGGAGTTAAAAATCACACGCTCCACATTTATCAACGTACACAAAAAATGGTCATTAATCGTAGCATGATATTGCAAGAATAATCGCTTTTTGAGGTCAAAATTCCGTGACGAAGAGGGCAATGTGACATCATGATGAGGCATCTGTAATGTCTGGCCATAGGAAAATGACTCTTTTTTCTGTGCCATTCATGGACGTCTTTATAAAAAAATTGGTTGACAGTTTGTCTCGAAAGAACAACTTTTTGTGGACGATTCCCCTTCTGTCAAAAAACGGGTCAACATTGATTTGATCTTCGATATGCTCATTCGAGCTCTCCCTGGTCGCAATGTGCCACTTCTCACTTTGCCCTTTGGTCTCAGGATGGTATTCAAAAATCCATGATTCATTACCTGTGATCACAGGACCACAGAAATCTTGCTCATTGGCGATTCTGTCTAGAAGATCAATTCAATTCATTTTTTTTTCGATTATCCTTCTGCTAAATTGTAAGGTTCTCCGGCACCGTTTTGGCACAGCCAAAGGGCAACTCTGTTTAAATTTAATTGTTCACTCCACATTATAAATGTTAAATTACGGCTGATCCCACAAGAGTGTTCACCCATTCGATATTTTCGTCGGTTTTCGACGTTGAAGGCCTACCTGAACGGTGAGCATCTTCAACGTGTTTTCTGCCATTTAAAAATGATTTGTGCGAGCGTTTACTATATATTCTTACGACTTTTCGAAAGTTCAGAAAGTTTCACTACAAATTTCCCCCTGTTTTGCTATTAGGAACCTTACATCCTGGGCAGATTGATCCAAACAAAAAATGTAAATCCCAACAACCAAAACGGCAAATGCCCAGAATTTTGTAGGGTTGATTGAACGTTTATTGTAAATTATTGCTCTAAGCTAAAATTATAAATAACCACAACAAAATAATGAAGAAAGCAGAAAGTCACACGAATACGTCACCCAAAGGCGACAACAATACAATCTGAAATAACACTGGAAAAATAAAACAACTACACAATGAATCAAACTATTCAACCAAGTCTGCGTTCACACAACTAGCACCATATACATATCACTTAGTAGCTTAAGAAAAAGCTAACATATTGCTATTTTCGAGACAAAAAGTGATGCGGCCATTTTGAAATTGTACGATTTTATTTTACATGATTGCTTCTTATTTTTTCTCTTCTGTCTCGGTTATTCCTTACTACTTTATACATTTTGTGAAATCCACGCAGAACAAGAGACAGCAGACGAAGGTCTATGGTATGATAGGCAATTGCTTCTTTAGTCAGTGGAGTAGATTCGAGTTATTTCTGCTCTTTTGTAAATTGCAATTTCAATTGATTTTTCAAAATATGTCTGTTGTCATAGTATCGTTTCATGCTTGATTCGGCTCGAAATACAGAGCAGAGGAGAGTTGAGACATCTTTCTCCAAGTTGGGTAGACTACGTTTCAATTAGTCTAAAATCTTTTGTTTCTCTCGTTGTATGACTTATCTGGTTGAAATGGTTGCAAGAAAATCATATTGCGGGTCAACGACTGCTGATGGTATGCATAATATAAATGTACACTGTTTGATGGTTGCTACTTTTAACGCAAATGTAGGTGTTTGTGCGTTTTGGGTATACCATGAACTTTCTCTTAGCATTGGTATATACTTTTTGCTTTTATTGTTGCCTTACAATGCAAATAGTTGCGTACGAGGCGCTTATGTAAAATTAAACATTTTATTTGTATTTTGTCCCTCATTTGAGTGAACTTCACTATTTTCTGGAGAGTCTGCTTGTTTCATTTTGTAATGCATACATTCTTCAAATTGTCCAATACGGTATGTGCGAGTGAAAATCTGAACAATTGCTGAAACGACCTCAAATGCTATTATTGAAAAAGAATTCAAGAAATCTTATCTGTTCTTAAATGATAGGTTTATGAGCAGAACTTACACAGAAACACTAACCAACCATGTCATTAAATAATTTCCAAACGCCGTGTCAACCCTTAGTTGGGACGTGAAATCAGAGGACCGAAAAAGTTTGGTCAGAAACTATTAAATACACTTATGTTTGTGGAGCTCCATCATTTGCCACACCGTATAGTTAAAACCATTATCCTCAATGTCCGATGATCGCTTCGCAACCGCGTGACACAAGGCAGTACAGGAGGAGTGTAAATTCCTCGGAAAATCTTGGAGGAAACCGAAATATATTGTAATAGCGCATAGGTGAGGTTTACGTAATAAATTTGATGTAGGGATCTATGACAATCATATTCAGGAGAAGACATTTCAACTAATCTTGCTAAAGGTTAAAAACGGAAATAAATCCTTCTCTTTAAATGACTAATGCTGCTTTATCGATATGGGGTTGCACCCTGTCTGCGCGTTTCTGAGTCTGAGCATTTCTTAATTGAAATTGAATACTATACGTCGGAAAGTAGCAATTTTTACTAGAAGCTCCTCAGGTGATTTCTATAAAAATATAGATTAGATTAGTATCAGCGATACAAATTTGGATTAGAGATTTATGACTTTGGAACTCGTGAATGTCTTCGAAACAACAGTGAATATCACACCATATGGAACAGAGGGGGAGTGGGAAGATCGACAGGGTTATTAGACAAGGATCGACTCTCAAGGGGGTTGGGATTCTGGCAAGAAAAGATAGTTACATGCAGCATTGTACGCCGTCGTTTCTCTTCACATAACTTCTGACCAATATCGACTTTTTTCACACTATATCTTCTAATTTTATGTGGGCGTGATCAAAGTTTCTTGAGTACGTGGTATACCATTTGTGGAAGTCCTTACAGCAGAGAGTTTGAGTAACAATATTTTCCTGGTCTCGGAGGCCTGCAGAAAAAAAAACACATTTATGTAGCGCTTTTGATCTGCCGACTTCTTTTCAAGCACTACACGATTCAAATCTGTAATTTGCTGTCAGCGGCTTCGAAGCTAATTATTTCACGAAGTTCAGAAGTTCAAATTCACGCCACTTATCCTCTTGGTCGATGTCAATATTTGTTCTGGATCTACGTATGAATTTTTGGGTTTAGAATTCTTTCAATAACTCAATATTTAAGAACTTCCTTTAAACTTTGCGATCAGCATTTCGCGAAGGGTTCCTTACTATCCTGCTGCCTTTTCTTCTGTTCATGAGCCACCAATTGTCCCACCTTGTGAACTTCAGCATGACTTTCGAAGCTATGGAGATTCTTTCTCGTGTCTTATTTAATTGAAGTGCAAGAACATATTGATTGAATTGTTTACAAACAGTCAACGAAACTTTGCAACAATTTTCTACAAATATGCAGTAACAAAAAATCCAAGCTGACGACAAACCTTGGTTTCTTGGCATTTTTAACACAAAAAAAAGGTGTTGTAGACTGTAGCAATGTATAATATTGTGAATTAGATATTATTGTCAAAAGTAAAATGAACAAATAGATGTCAATAATGGGTTTTGATAGTACGTCCATTTGTAGCTGTAATCATCTGTGTATGTGTGTTCCACTTTCCACCACTGGTATTGTCCTTGTGAGGATGTAAACTCTTTTCCAAATTTACCTTTTTTCTCTCTATTTTGTGCCTTGCCTGTAACAAGTTCATATAAAAAAAATATATTTAAGTTTTACTGTTAAAATTTTAAATTTTTTCATTAAATTATTTTGCGTTTTTATACATTACTCACGCGACTTTTCTTCTTTTTTTCAGGTGAGTTCAACAGACATTATTAAGGTATTTCTGTCAAGGTTTCTTCTCAAAACATTGGGTGAAAAACTTCTTCCATTGCCAAGGTATCTTAAAGTTTTTTTTGCATTATACTTCTGTTTTGCATTTAATGAAAAGAAGTCAAGTTTAGCTTGCTTGGTTACAATCTGATTTGGATTTAACAGATGCAGTACTTCGAGAATCATTTATTCTCTTTTCTAGTACTTTCATCAATTGTTCCCTTCTTCAGAGGAGGACATTGGAGAAGCGAACAACTGATTCCCCAAAATGCTATATTTGGCAAATAAAAATCACAATATAGACAAAAGAAGAAAAATTTTGTTTTCATGAATTTCTTTGCAAACAGACTAAATATTGCATCATTCATCATTTCTAGTTTACACGAAATTAAAAATTCGCATTTCCCCACAACAAAATCTTTAGTTATATTTGAATATTTCTCAGGAGTACTAAAATATCATAACTATAAATCTGTGAGACTATGTCCCCATGCGGTGGACGTTTTCTTTAATCTCGTCATTTAGTGACTCCAGAACAAAACATAGTTGTAATACCAATTTATATGTAAGTTTGCCAACTCTTGGAATATCTTTGTTGCCTTTCTATGTATTTGCATATAACATAGGCGTAGCCTTCCACAACAGAATAAAGTTCCAACCAAGCCCGTCATCTGAAAAACTTTTTCCAAAATTGAGTTCTCATCAATAAAATCTTATTCTAGCTATACTATAACAAATCGAATAATATAATCCGTACCCTTATCGGGTTTTTAATGGACTTCCATTCAAACAGCGTTCATTTTGTGGACATAAAAGATAGTGAAATACATACCTTCATATATATTTAATACCTGTAATTTCCATACAACGTTGAGTCGAAGTGACTCTGTAGTATTGTAGTCGAATAAAACCGATCTTACCTACTTTTTTCCCCATGGAATAACCTTAAGGTATGGATCCGATCAAGGAATTAATCGAATTTGAGTTTCGGCATTCTTCTCACTAGATCTCCGGTACCACCATCTAGTTTTCTCTTTTCATTCATAAATTTCAGAAATAGGAGAATACAAGCTCCTGATCTCTCTGTATCCCGCTGAAGCTAAGCCAGTCAGATAAAGAATTCAATTTAATTCTCGATCGACATCCTGGTATGGATTATAATTAATCTCATGCTTTTTCTGAATTCGCTTCATGATAGTATGGATCAGCCGTCCACCGTTTTTGTGTAATTTTTCGCAGAAAGCATCTTCTTTTTTTCTTCAGCCCTTCTCCAGTTTACAAGCGGGGTCGGCTCGTCGTGATTGGGTGCAATCTCAAGGCTTTTAAATCCCCATCCAGCGTATAAAGCCACCGGTGTTTCAGCCTGCCTTTTGGTCATTTACTATCGACTTCGATGTTCCGATCAATCTTGGCGAGTGAAATCTCGTTAGCACGAATTACATGACCATACCATCGAAGACGCCTCTTTTGCAATTTTTCCACGATCGGTGCAATCCCATAACGATCGCGGATATCCTCATTTCGGATGTGATCAAACCGTGTCACGCTACTAGTCCAACGCAACATCTTCGTCTCCATTACCGCAAGACGCCGTTCATTGTCTTTTATAATCGGCCAACACGCAGAACCAGGGAGAGCGATTTGAGATGTTCGTTGATACGGCGATCTCAAAGAACACCAGTTAAGGAACACCTCTTCATTTAGGTTGCGTTCTCCATTGGCTGGTAGCGTTGACCCGAGGTACCTAAATCGCTCAGTTCTGGACAGATCACTGCCGCTGACAGTAATTGTGCCTGTTTCATGGGATCGATCATCAAAAATTCAGTTTTGTTAGATTCAATCTGAGACCGTGTTGCATGAGGCGATCATTCCATTTTTGGACAAGTTGCTCGAGATCATTTTTGCTATCAAATGCTAGGAAAACATCATCTGCATAAAGCAGTGTGTAGGGTGTTGGGCATTGGATATCCCGTGTAACGGTGTCCACAACAAGAACAAAGAGGAATGGTGAGATGGCGCTTTCTTGATGTACACCAACAGAGATACGAAGCGGTTTTGATACATCCGCCATACTTCGAACTTTACTTTTCGGATTGTGGTAGAGCAAGTGAACCCAGCGCACGAGTTCTTCTGGCACTAAGTGTTGTCGTAAAGCATACCAGGTGAGTTCGTGTGGCACACGGGCAAACGCAGAAATGCAATGTAAAGAGGGCAATGTTTCTCACGGTGTTTCTCCATGAGTAACGCGCAGCGTGTATTGTGTCAGTAGTTCCGCAGTTTTTGACAAATCCGGTTTGATTCAACGATTTCGCGAATACGGTTTTCAAGAATGCGTTCAAAAATTCTCATGGTATGGGAAAGTAACCGGATCGGACGGTAACATTCTGCTGAATTACCATTCTTTTTCCATATTGAACAGTGGTACTTTTTTTCAGTCAGATGGTGTTCTTCCTTCCTTAATAATTCGATTAAAGAATTCACTGAGCCACAGTCTTGGGTCTCAGCTCTTCGCTATCCAGAGCTATGGGGTACAAAGCATGGACTTCGTGAAAAGGCTGCACTCGAATTTCGCTGTTTTGGGTGGTGTAGCTCTGATCCAACTCCCTCGTCAGCCAAAAAAGTACCGTTTGAGATAATCTATCATTTTGTAGTTCTTCACTAATTTCGGTGAGCAGCCCTTTATTGGATTCAAAGTATCAAAGAATTTGATAGGCTGATATGCCAATTTCGGAAGTATATAATTTTAATTTTTGGAAGAATGTCATCGATTTATGTGTATGCAGCCAGAATAATTCAGCGTTGTGTTTCTAAGCTTTCTTTGATTGTGGGGTTTATAGGCAAATTTTCAGAAATTACGATTAATGCCTCTGTAAAAATTGATTATATATTCAAAATGAGAGCTAATTTTGTTCACACTTGCACAGAGTGGTATTTGATTGAAACGATTCTGTACCACAAAGACAACATTTCTTACTCTGCGAGTCAACTCATAACAATTGTGGAAAGCAGATGACATGAAGAGGAGACTACTTCAGTTAACTGCTCTACATATTCTGCAACCTCCATTTTCTTCATATTTTCCTATTCTCATTCGAGAGTGGACAAAAATGGTCACAAGAATCATTTCTATGATGCACACATTCACATTTGAAACAAGTTTTTACTGTCATCATTTTTAGGTATAAATTAGCTGAGACAGGCCTACATATTCATGGGTAAATAGCACTTGTACGTAAGAGAACAAGCATGGTTGAAAGCAATAACAAAAGACACATTCAATGCCATTACGCGTATTATTACTATTGTTAAGAATAAAACGAAATTGTATTTTACTTAACATTAACATATGGGAGAATGGTGAGTTAATATTTTTTTGCAGTGAAATTTGTAAAATAATATTCCAAATATTCCATATCAAAATATTGTACTTATGAGCTTGAAATAATCAGTTAATTATCAAGAATATTTCAATAGCTTCAATGTGAGATATTTTTGAATAATCAGCGATGTGCAGAAAAACATTCAACACCATCCTTTTTACAGATTTTATTTTCGCGAAGATTTTTGTTTACGTACCACATTCTTATTCTTCGCCGCACATGCTGTAGCTTGTGACAATATTATGCTAATTGCTATCTAATTGAAGGGAATTGGGTGATAATGTTACATAAATAACCATTAATCAAAGCAAGTAACGCAATATTTTTCACAATGATGGCGTGCAGTGCTCATATTAGCTTTGTATTGCATTTATGAATTGATATTCAAATGATCTGTTGTATCACGCCCTGAATATGCATATGCTTGCGTTTTCAATGCAAAGAGGGAGTCAAAGAGAGGAAAAACCCTGAAAATTGGTGAAAATATCAAGAAAACATCTCGCGAATGAAAAGTGTAAACAAGTAAATGTTAGAAATGGAAATATATGTGTTGATGAATTATCACCTCAGGATATACATAAATATTTGTATATCTAATCAAATGAAATGAAATTATAATAAAGAATAAATTATACTTTTTCTATGACGCTAGAGTCTAAAGTTTCCACCTCCATTCTTTAGGATCAAGTAAACACGTCCTTAAATCTCTAAAATCTAACAGCGTAGATCCTCATCCGCTCTATATGAATCACTTTTGGATTTCTATGTAAACGAAATATTTGCCAATGTTTACTTTATCTTATTCAGTATTTGCTATTCTCTTTTATTGTTGAAACTTAGTGTCTTCCGAAGATTCGACTGCCTTTTCAATGCGCTACTATTTTTTGGTAATAGTTGTATCTAACTAAGCTTTAAACTACACGTCGCAGCCGTTCAACATCCATTTGTTATTTTGTGAGTAACATTGTTCTATTTTGAGTTCAAGAAATTTTTTTCACCGAATATAGTCATTTGAGGTTTCAAGTGAGAAGTCTGGGAAGTACTTTTCAAAGCTGGCATTTGATACAAAAGGGAGAGTACGGGGACTGGAAAGTGAAAATTTGTGTAATGGATGCGTTCTCAGAAACTACTCAAACGAAAAGTCTGAAAAAAAATCAGAAAGCTGACACTATACGTTGTGTAGACCCCATACCATAACTTGAAATAAATTTAATAATAGCATATTACTATATTTTTTAAGAATTAACTAGAAACTTCCCTTAAATTCATCCTAGAATCATCAATTTTTGCAGTAATATAGAACATGATACTACCAAGTTTTGGTGAATAGTCTGACATACTAATTAAATAAACATTACGAGCTATGTGTAAATAAGGCAAAAGTGCATTCAAATTTACATAGAAAATACATAAAAGTGTTCATACCTAAAGCGCCGAGCTTCTGAATTTTGACTTGTTTTATAGCACAGTCAGATTCAGATCTTGTGATATTTCTGCACGTAGAATGATATCAAGGCCAGCACTATAAAGAATGTAGATATTTCATTCATTAAAAATCAAAATAATGAATAAGGTCGTTAGACAAACTGCTGCTGCATTCAAATGCTTTTAGTCTTCCCTCATTTTCTTGTCAAACCGACGAGTTTGGCTTTCACTTCTTTTAAAATCTTGCATATTGCTGATAAGTGTCAGCAGCCTTAGCCGTGACGGATTGCTATCTTATATAGACTCTATTGGACGTCTCAAGACATGTCATTTGCTCCTTCACTGGCGAAGGACAGCACTCCTCGATTTTTCAACTGTAACTAAAACACTTCAATGGCTAAATCGAATGATTTGTATTCTCTTTACTATCCGAGACAGGAATAACCTCGGCCCATCTGCACACGGGCCAGTGACTGAATAGAATATTGATTCTCGCCTTAAACTGAGCCAATATTCGAACTGTTACGAATCGACTCACTCACATGAAATTCACATATTACTGAGTTAGCCGCTATAAATCCTTTCGTTGATTGCTCTAAGACCTTTGGTTTTGTGATTTGAGGTCCTATGAAAGGCAACCGGGGTACTATTTTACGTTATTTAAACTTCTTGCTTCTAATGGACGCAGTAAATACTTCAAAGTCAAATAATCGAATATCTAAACGCTACGTTATCTGAATCGCCATGTTGATTTTTCAAAGGGACATTCTAGCATAAGAAATATAAATTCCAGACACTAGAATCAAAGTTCATGTTCCGTAGTGAATAGGATTTTTTCCGTTCAACTTTAGGCTCCAATTTTGATAACCACAAACGTTCCCAACCACAAGTAGCAGAGTCTGGAATTCTGGAATTTACTTCTGTTTTATACTTTCTAACACAAAAAAGAGAGTCGATATGTCTGTAGCTCTACAACAGATCGTAGAGGGATAAGAAATTTTGAGATCATAGTAAAACTCAAAATCAACGTTTTCATCAAAAATAGCAGTGCCAATTTCCTGAATTTTTCTGGCCGATATACTATATACTTCTCCTCAGCGTTGTTATTGAACTGTAACTGTATGCATATATACCAGATGGGCATATATGAACCTCTTTTTTGGTTCATTTATTAACGAAATAGTGATGCCAGATATAAGACAAAAAAGCTCATTCCAACAACGAATATAATACTTTTTGCCGCTTCTACCACTGCACAACTTGGGAACCTTGCAATATTGAAAGGTCAAACACATTGACCCCTGTCTTTTACTTCTATCTGATCTATTTTGAAAGTTACCTTTCTAGAATTTTTTCGTTGGAATCTCATATGATGACTATATACATTGAGTAGGAGGCGCCAATTAAGAGATCACAAAATCTTATTGCCCGCATACCTGCCATGATCTCGGTCTAAGTTTGTTCACTAACGCTGACTCTGTGAAGGCAGTGTGTAATGAAATTATTTTGAGAATGGTAGCAGTAGCAATTCCTTTAAATTAGGGTTAAACACCATTTGCCAGTTTGTATTTCAAGATAAGATTTCATGGTGACAAATTCATTTGAAACTAAAGTTGAAATTCGCAACTTCTATAAAACGTTCATTATATAAACCAATTTTAGATAAACCCACTCAGTTCCCTGCCTCATCTATTTATTTTTTTTGTTTCTATTACGTTTACACAATAAATATAAACGTTCATACGTCAAATGAGGTACAACATGTGATACATTTGGTATGATATCATCGCAGAGCATTTTTTCGCACCCCAGGTAGTTACCAAAATAAAATCTCAAGGTAATCGCAACTAAAGCCCCTGATCGAAACAAAATTGCAAATTAGTGAAAATAAGTTCCCCCTCCGAAGCTATTCCGGGCGAGAAGCTAATGAAGCTACCGTTCGTCTTTATCATCATCAAATATGAGCATCATCATCCTCATTGCAACGAAATTATGAAATCCATAGTCAAGCGAATCGCCATCTTCTTTCTCCACGGTCTCATCGTATGTACACAACTAGTAATAATTGCCAACTAGGCATTGTATCACGACAGCAGATACTCAACTTAGATTTCGAAAAGTGCAGATTTTGAACCAGAAATAAAATGTCTATACATAGAGAAATTCGGTGAGGGAGATGAAAGGGAGGCGGAAGGAAGGCAAAATGGCTGACTGAACTGAATGACTGACTATTAATATATGAGAAATGTGAGAGATTTGCAAACCGATAACAACAATCTGCCATAGTTGTTTGTGCTCCAAGAAGATACACTGCGAGAAATTTAAATAAGTCTATGAGAAATTTGATTTGGGGTTTTCGCAATGAAATGCAAACAATTCGAACTTTGGATAAAATTTGTTAGGCTGCGTGATGTTGGAAAAACTGCCACCTCTGGCAAATTATGATAATTCTCGGAATATTATATTCACAAATAATTGTCTTTTGAGCAAAATATTTGAATTGTAGACAGTATTTCAATTCTCTTTTGTTTTCGAAGTTGCCAAAACTACAACTGTGTCCTTTAACGGATATCAAATCAAGCGGAAAATCATATAACAAATACCACAAATAAGGAATTACGGGAAAATCAATAAGTACTGTGATAATTTTGACACATCGGCAATAAATGGCAAACCTTTCATATGGTTTTTCATAGAATGCGTATTACAGTATAATTTGGCATCATCTCAAGTTCTTTAGATTAGATTACATTCCAAGCTATTTCCATGATTCCATCTATTTGAGGTATTTTTAGATAAATATTTCTAAAAAAGAAGTGGAAGCGGCCAAAGTTTCGGCTGATTTCGTTTTCTTGCTTCCTGAGTTTACTAAGTGCGCAACGCTAATATCTCTCGTTTCACCATTCTACTTTGTCCAACTCGACTGCAATCAGCACCGTACCCCACCACTTTGGTAACTTTCCACTAAATTGATAATTCCATTTTGGTGTATCATCAAACATTCATCTATCTAGTGAATGATTTCATAAGTCGGAACATCCCTTCATGACTTATTTCCGCTATCATTTTGGTAAGAGCACATCTTTTATTGATTAGAAGTATAGTTTCCCTCTATGTTTTATATAGATGTCACATTTTCTCAATTGAAAAATATCAATTCAGGTGTCCAATAAACTCTGAAGGTTTTGGGGCTGGTAGGTAGTATCTACCCTATCGACAGTCCTCTTCGGACAAAGATTGGATTATTAACCACCATCAGAACCCCTGTCGGCTCTAGGGCCCACTTCAAAATCTACAGTCTCTAAATTTGTCGCATCCTTATGTGGTGTATTGGGATTGCCCTCCTCTCCCTCCTCCACTTTTACTTATGTTTGCTATTTTCATTGCATGTTTTTCCACGGTGTTTATTTTGAAAAAAGGTTCAAACTATTCAATATACGATTTATTTCATAAAATCAGCCAAAAAAGAAACCTAATCGTCATCATACTTATAATCAGTTAAGAGGAAACATCACTGGTTTTATAACACAAAATTTTTCTCATTGAAATATTCTGTGAGATTTTAGATGGCGAAGGGCATTCAGTCAGGATTTATTCTTAGTTTTTTAACTGATCGATACAGATGAAGTTTGTCGCTCCTTTTGTGTTCATATTTAACATCTGACATTGGCCAAATATAGTTTTGTGAAATATATTACAGTTAGTTCCATTACAGTGTTCTCAAGTTATAAACCGTACACGATATATGGTATATGAGGGTGCAATGGTGGAGCACTAGTCTTCGTCATGGACGATGCGGCTGTAAGTTTATCACCTACACATTAATGAAACTGAAGCACATTCTCATTGAAAAATAAGACGGTGAGAATGTCCTATACTGCACACATGAGTAAATGAGACATGGAAAACCATGACGTTCAAACTACATCGATGACGACTTCAGTCACGTTCGAATATTTAGTAGTTGTAAAGATAGTGAATGTTTGGGTCGCAACGCTTTTCGTTGACATAATATTTATATACAAAGGCGGAGATGCGGCAAATTGAGTTCAAATTAAAAAACAATGAAAACATGCAACATAATCAGTTTATTTGTACCAAACTTAGCACAGTTTTAACATATTTGTTAAAATTATGTTTGTTACTCCTTGAAATTATTCAATGTAACTGCTGTTGGTTTTGACGACCTGCGTGTTTTAACTCCTTCGTGTTCTTATTGATTATTACTTTAAAAATGGTAGCGTTCAGATCGTCCTTGTTTGAGGTTTTATATTTATCTTTGCTTTAACGGTCAAGGAGGTTTCAATCTGGGTTAGACGACGGCCATAAATCTGGAGGCTAGTAACAGAGGCGTTTGTTGTGAAATCGAACCTAAGTCGCCCGATGCCGAAATTCTGTTATTCGTATAAGTATTCCGCAAAAACGCTTCCAGTCGTTATGCCAAGAACGTAGTTAAAAGCTTATTTGATGACAAGGCAGCCAACAATTACCATTTTTCTATTTTTTACAAATCTTTAAATCTCCAACATTCGGAGCGCATATTTAAAATTATGCCTACTATTTTCAAAAATATTTCATAATACACGCGAACATTCATTTTTCATTTGAATTTTCAGTTCACAAAACTGAAAATTATTCCTCCTTATTGCTCCAATTTTCAGCCCCCTTCTCAAATATCCAATTTTTTATGATGGCGAAACCGGGCCACTTACAAAGTACTAAGAAAATTGCAATCCAATGAAAGCAAGAATTGTTGCCATGCTACCCCTTTCAAACACAAACTGTTTTTTAGTGTTTGATAGTTCATATATCAAGAGCCACTGTCATAACAACTAAAGAGCAACGAAAGTTTCCTCGCAGTATTTCCAGAATTATTTAAAGCAGCTACAGCTTCATTGGGGACAAAAAGAAGTGATAAGGAAAAAATACATACGCCACCTTTGCTTCACAAAGTTGGGCCATATTAATGGCAATTTGCCTAACTACGTTTCTCCCATTTACATTAAACTTGGGAATCTCACTCAGGAAAGACTAGATTTTGAGTCGGTTATAACACCTCCATAGCCTCGTCCGTAGATATGTTCTAAAAAGCAGTGGCACCTAGGCGGAGAGTCAGTCTTCCGATCTCGTTACTCTAGTTTTGAATCTTGGCTTGTCATTGATGTTTGTGTTCGCATTTGCTCTGTTCTGACTGCAATATTATCTCACTGAAATGCAAATATTTGATAAATTTAAGTTCAGTCTCACCTTTCTTTACTTAATCCACCTGAGAATCAAAGAATGCTTCCAATCGCTACTTTTTAAAACCACCCAATGCCTAACTCCCCCATGTAAGAATCATTCAATCCCAATTATGTCGTCTATTATTCAATTAGTTTTATTTAAATTAACGCCAAACAAATAAATACCACTAGACTAAATATTGTTGTTTAACAAACTCCTTTCTTTGCACTTTTCGGGTGTCCGGAGCCCAAAAATTCAACTACAAATAGCCTAACTCCAAATTTCTGTTAGGTGTCAGTTACTTTACTTAAGTCCCCTAGTTGGTTTCTAGATTGCATAAAGTACTAACGTTGGAAAAAATTAGAATGTCTATTCTGGGAAAATGGTTTAGTAATACCCATAAACAAATCATATGAAGTGGATTCCTGCGCATTTAAACTTCAAACACCCTTCACACTTATCGGTGAAGAGTGTAAGTTTCTGTTGTCTAAAATATCAAACACTTTAGTGTAATCCTAACATTCAAAGTCTTAAATTGCAGTAAATTTGCACAAAAGCATCATCTTTGACATATTATAATTTTGTTAGACATAGTGTGATTTCCACCAAACTTGGTAGTATAGTGTATTGAACGTTATGATTCCAAAATGAACTTAATTTTTTAAAAAAAGCTAGGTATATACTATTATTATCTTTGTTTGAGTAGATATCGGGGTGAAAAGTTGCATACAGTGGCAGCTTCTTGATATTTTCCAGATTTTTCGGTTGGATAGGTTCTGAGAATGGCCCCGTCAAATAAGTGAGCAATTTTCAGCTCCAGCACTCTCCCTTTCGCAACCAATATAAAACCAAGTACTAATCAATTCGATGAAAAAAGAACTTGTATCCTTTTGTATGAATCTCCTCCTTTACAAAGAAAGCGATTCATCTTGAAGGTTACTTCGATACCAAGAATTTTATCGCTAATGACTAATTAACATTTATTTTCTAAACATTTGATCAGAAATCCAATAGAAACCCTCATACATATTTATGATTACCGAATAGTTTTCCGACAGATTCCATTCGAGCTAATTTAGAACGGGCTCTACTGAAACACTGCAACCATCTTGGACTGTTCAGTTCCCCGCCATTCAAAAGTATCCGTCAGGCTAACAACCTCAACAAGCCCAAGAAAATTGCTCACGTTTGCATTATTTCGACGTTATGTTTTCGACACTGACAATCTTTTTCTATTTCTTCTTATTTCTCTTCATTTTCATTTCATTTTACTTCACTCGGCTCCGTAGTTGCTCGTTCGGTTGCCTATATTTGACCTGCCATCCGCCGTCTATATGCCTATCTTTTATGCGCCTGGCCTCACCTCACTTGGTCTAGCTATTTTTATTTAGATATCTCTCTTTATTTTACATCCAGTCGCTTATCGGTTTCTAAACTGTGCAAGTACCCAACTGAGGAGTCTCTGCAACATTTACAGCGCCACATCGTCACAATCATCATCGCCCCAAGTATCTATTTTTTAATTGCAATAATTGCACAAATGGAAAACAAATTTATCGCGGAGAGGTAAAAGGGGAGAATGTAGGATCAAATGCGAAAATAGTAAAGCAACAAATAACAAAAGCAGCGAACATCGTGTGAGTAAAAGTCGTCCACTCCCCTTCGACGAACAATAAAATTTCTATAACGCAAAATCATTAAGAATAATCGGTTTGTCTAGTCGCCATTTTACCGAGGTGAGTTACAACTGCAATTTTACTTTGTTTTCTAACCTTCCATTACAACAGTTTAACATTAATTTGCTGCTGATTTCATTTACCCGCACATATGCACTCATGTAACGTAAAACGGGTTGTTGTCGCACAGCCGGTTAGCCATTATGCAAAATTCATAATTTCAAGACTTGGCATCTTTTACTTTTTTTCTCTCCCCGGCGCTGACTGTAAAAGTTTTCACGCCGAATTTATAGGTGCAATTTTATACTTTTTGTAGCACCTGTCGATGACTTTTTCGTTTACTTTATTTTCTCGCCAATGCACGCTCAGTTCGAGGTGGGGTGGAGGCAGACGGCGGAGAGCAACTCGGAAAACCATAAAAATATATTTACAATTAAAATGCCAATTGCCAACCGTAAAAACACAAATTCAAAGTCGAGGGGAGATTTTATTATTATGCGCTCGTACTGTGGATTACACGATTCGTTAACTTAATATATTAATATTATATTGTTGCATGGGTCATACAAGTGGCATTTTGTGCCGTTTATTCATCAATTATGATTTAATGGTTGCAACTTTGATCTCTCGGCTGTCGTAAATTTGTAAAATTTAGTTGGGGATGTACTTACTCCGTTGTTATCTTTGCGGGAAACAATCTACGTAAATTGTTGCATACATAGTCATGGTTTGAAGGGTTCCTGAATCTGTTAAGAACTTCTGATTCTAAGGAGATGACGAACCCTGAAATGCAAGACCATTAATTGTTCAGTGCTCCTAAAAGCAAATTAGTCCTGCACCGAGGAGGTATCAGAATTCGCTTCATCTTGACAAATGGATCGGCTGGAATACGTCATCCATAAACAATGGAGAGCAGAAACATTTCCAGTGGTCAGACATCATTCCCATATTTCGGATATAGCAGAAGAAATATAAACAATCATAAATCAACTTAGTTCAATTGTAGTGAAAATTGACTTACCTAGTTATTCCTTCCTTGAGACTTGGATTGGTTATCGTTATGTAAAAGTGTTGAGCCTTCTAGAACTCCTTTTACGTACAACCACAAGACTTCCCTAATAGAAAACCTGACAGGTATTCTCAAATACTCGTGGCTACTTTTCTGATGATGGGTAACTTTTTTGTTGGTAGTCTTACGGTTTACCGCTGTGGGAATCCAGCTCGAGCTATGGATCCAGGCCTTTTTATGCCTCTCTAAATATTCTAAACAGATGCGCGAATATTTTTTTGGAAGCTGCCTACTTTCGGAATCGTTGGAAGCCATCCGTAAATATTCATTTCTTCGAATTTTCGACTGACATCACACATATTTTTCCAAAGTGATTTCCGCCAAAATTTACTAAAAATCGCCTGGTCGCATATGGAAAAGTTAGTGAGCCAGTTTTTGAGGTCCTAATCTTTGGCAAAAACAACTCTGGCCAATTAGTTAGACATTGATGGGAAAAGACAAGACGCAAGTTGTGGAAGAATTTCCCGCTTCAAATTATTCAGAGCTTTTTCAGTGATGTTTGTTGTGTTAAAATATTATATAATGATCTGTTCACATTGATTCGCCTTTTTCTTCTGCATTAGATCGTTTACGCTGGGAATTAGACCAAAGAACGGTGCTTGTCGATCATCTTGTACTTTTCTGGTAGTGCCTACTAAACCACATTTTCCCAAATCCAGATCATCATTATCGTAGGATGTGACTTGTTGAATCACTGCGACAACTTAGCTAGTTTATTCTGTGCTTGGCATGTGCCTTTACCGAATAAGGCTCTCACGAGTAGTATTGTATGAAATTCCATGCAAAGGCAAACCTAAATAACAATTTTCTGTAATCTTTTATCAGCATTTACCACTGGAGCCATCTTCTGGAAAACACAAACTTAATTGCACTTCAAATGAGTCTTTTGCAAAGGTCTGATTGATTAATTCAATACTATATCCTAGAATCTAGAGTCAGAAATTAATGTCTTTTTGTTATAAATGATTATTGGGGCATAGAATGTTTCAGCCACATCTATCACCAAGCAAATCAATGTGACTTGCATTTAGGAGTGATAGTGAATCTGTGTTTTGCTTCCAAATTTGATACCCTTTGTTTATTACTAATAGAAGAAGTTGAAAAATCAAGTTGGTAACTGTTGACCCGCTCTGATTCGACTATGCCACAGTATATCTAATAGGCGGTACCCAGATTCATTGAACCGGACTAGTGAATGTATTCGAAAAGCTTGTCCGTACACATCATAAGCCCTCAACATCTGGTAGTATCGACATGTGGTTTAGTGCCTATGATGTGTACGGATAAGCTTCTCTAATACATTCGCAAGTCCGATCCATTGAGTGTGGATACTACTTATTAGATATACTATGGACTATATTTCCACTATCATTTATCATTGCTCCTCTCAATGCAAAAGCCTTGGAGTTCAACGTACTTCCCATAATATAGGCTTTTCGATTTTCAATTAACAGCTTAACCAGTGTTATTCAGGTACTCAGAATAATCAACCAATTTGCGGGTACTAACTTTGACAAGGGCTAACGCTGCTGGTATATTCTATATTCTTTACAACGTGCCATTCAAACCTGTTCTTTGAAAAACCAAATATTCAACGCAATATTTTATGTTCAGGGAAACTACCGAGTTCCTAGAAGTTTGAACTTGCAAATATACATATATTAATGAACTTCAAACATCATCATTTCCATATTTCTGGTATTTCTGGATTTCAATATAAATTCTGCATGATTTAGTGGTTCGTGCGTTAAAATTTTGAAAGAGAAGTTCAATTTAGTTGATCATGGGCGAATGTAATGCCAATCACCTTGTTCCCTGCCGTTCCAATGCGACCTCGTATTTTAAGTATTTTACCAAACCGCGGGCCCTAGCTTCAGATTGAACTGCCGCGTCATCTGTTAAAATGATTCAGTGGAACAAACTTTTCTTAAATTTCCTGTTACAGTTTTCTTTCCGTAGTGTTGAGTATGCAACAAATATTCCATCATTCATCTGCATATGCCAAATTCATTACAGCGCTATGATATGAATGTTTTTTCACATATCTTCAGCGGTTACTTCTTTTGGCTTGTATGAACTATTTGGGATAATTAAGACTTGCTTTGTTCTATTTGCTAGTGATATTTATTATGCTTGCAAATTTCGATATTTCGGGAACCACTAGTTCCCTTCATCAGTGCTAACAAGTCGCCCAGGGATTAGATCAACTTCGTTGGTGTTTTTCTTTGTTGAAAGCTTTGTCAATTGTCAAATCCTTCACAATGCGTTTTTTTTACTCATTTTAAGATTTATGATGCCTCATTGCGATATTTTCCTGGTTTAGTAGATTTCTTATTTGGGTCATGAATTTCATTGTGTTTTAGTTAACTTTTAACCATACTCGTCTCATCAACTCCGTCTGTAGTTAAAAGGCCGGATACACTACGTACTGTTCTGACTTTACTAGAAGGTTGCCACTTACATCGACCGAATTGATTTGCCTAGCGACGTATCCCAATACCAAATTGCAGTGGGTAAGGCAAGACTTTAATAATAATAAAGGCGAGACTATCTCTTATTTTAATTCTATCTCAGATGCAAATATGCGTCCAATTTTGAAACGTTGATATTTTCCCATAATTTAGTTGATTCGGCTATCTTCTGCAGTTTTGCGGGCCGCGGAACCGAGGCGTCTTGTTCAGTTTTAACGTCAGATTGCTTCTACTTCGATGGTGGCCGATAAGGGCGCGTGCTTTCCGTCTGGTTCTGCTAGAATGGGCACATTTGTGGGCATTGACTGTCAATCAGAATTGTACCCACTGTCACTTTGTCTTTGTTGCTAATAATAATGGCATTTCCGTTTTTATAGAGTTTATATCTTCGTCTAAATTACTTCAACTTGCTTAATGCAACTCACTTTTTCCAAATATTTGTAGTTTTAAAATATTGTCGCTTTTTAATTTACTTTCTTTTTATTAGGTGAACGTTCAAGCTTGTCATAGTTATCTTTCGATTTGGATGTTTGTCTTCCAATGAAAAGCTTGTGAACTTTTCCTTCACTTCTCCAGTTTCTGAAACGGAAATAACTTTTCGGCGGTATCTCCATTTGTTCAGTTGGCTTCTAAATGCTAATCTCTTGTTTTGACGTGCAAAATGTAGGGATGTATTTTGCTTTCACTATGCTATTTAATTTCCCTGCGTGAAGCTTCGGAGCCCAACTTCTCCTCATATGCTCAACTTTAGCTTTGCAATATTTTACAAGGTAGTGAGTGGCCGGTAATGTAATTGGTTCCCGCAAAAGGTTTTCGTATCCATAGTATAATATTTGATAGAAGGTGATGTTCTAAATTTGGCTGAATGCTTTTCTATCGGAGGATCATAGATGTGGAAACCACTTTGAGCTTACGATTTGAATGTCATTGTCGTTTGGGTTCTCATAGAGGTTACCTCTATCGATTATTCCTCTTCTTTTATTCTTCTTCAAGTTAGTAAACGCCGCCATCCACGTTCAATTCAACCTGCCAGTTACGCTGATAGAGCCTACAGTGCTCCCGGCTACTGGTTGAACTGAAAGCACCATCCACATACCGGCAAATCAAATGGCACGATGTGTTAAATTCTGGCCGTAAAAGGCTTTGAGACGAGAATTTGACACACTTTTGGGTGCGAGCATTTGTAAAAAAAATGTTTACCAGCCATGAAGATGATCATAAAATTCTCGCTCACAGCCTAAACAAACATGTCTGGCCGGTTGGCCGAATCATTTTTCATTTGATCACCGAGCGTGTGAACAGTCAGAACTGAAAGGTTTTTTTTTTATTAGGGTAAAGGAAGCATTTACGCACACAGTGTTGGACTCCCGATTCGGTACGTCGTCGGACTTCCAACTAAACACCTCCCCATCGTCAGAGAGCTAGCCTGGAACCGTTTGTCACATTACTTCGGGCTAGTCGCCGAACTCTCCCGCCTTGCGGAGCCTTCAAATCAGGGAATTCCTTTCACCAACGGGAGGGGACAGGAGGAAGGGAACTGTCAGTTCAAGGAACCCTCTGCCATCCGACTTCTCCACCGGTCGAGTTCTATCTTTTTAGCAACGAGAAGGGCCCGAACTGAAAGGTTAACTGGATCCCATTCACACACGTAAAAGTCCTTTTCCATGTAGAGATCGCGAGTTTAGGTTTCCCAAATACCTGAAACCTCAACCTCATGTATTCCTCGGAAACTTGGGTTCTTAGCAAGAAGAATTGCGAACTCTTGACCGCGTTCGAGAGAAGAATCCTCCGAAGAATTTTTGGCCCCCTACATGAGGATCGACAATTCCGTACATAATGACGAAAACTATGAGCGATACCATGACCGTCAGCTTGTGGATAAAATCCGGCTCAATAGGTTACGGTGGGCGGGTCACTTGATCTGTATGGATGAGGATGATTCAGCCCGGAAAGTCTATAAAAGCAATATCTATGATAGAAAAAGAAGACGAGGCAGACCCTGCCTAAGATGGAGCGATGGCGTAGGTCAGGACGCCAGACAGCTTTTAGGGATATCGAATTGGTGGACCTCGGTGCAAAACCGGGATGTCTGGAGTTCCTTATCAAGGCAGGTCTAGACCGGATAGCGGTAGTTGCGCCATTGATGATGAAATATCTGAAACGATACTACTTCCTATACAAATCATACTGGATAAGCATTAAAGCGTTTCTCATAGCTTGTTTTGCTCTGCTAGTGCTATTTTATTTACCATTTGACCGCTGGTTTCCCAATGAGGGAACTTTTCTACATGTCACCTTAGACAGGTGACTATTAGGGGAAGATAAAGCAGTTTTTCCTCAAAAGCAACAGCAGCAACAGCAAAAGCAACCTTTCTTATAAATTCCATCCGATCAACGAGCTTAAACATATTCTTTGGTGGATGTAGGTACCGCGTCCATTTCTGACGAAAGGGAGAGAGGGATTCTCCAAGTCCGGAGTTTTCTGAGATGTGCTAAATACATATCGAATGGCGGATGAAAAAATGGGTATTAAAGGGCTTGGATAATAATACCCAGGCTTTGATGATGAATAAACTTGTGTAGATCCAAATACATATATGGAATTTAGCTCTGCTTCTCCGCAAGAAAGAGCCTGCTTCCAAAATCGCTCCTAAAATCTGTAAACGTTCGCCCTAATTATCCGAACTGAGATTATGTATACTGACAATTGCCTCTAATTTCCCTATTTTCCCATAGTAGGAAACTATCGTACATCCACACCTTCCACCCGTGTAGTTCTTTGGATCGCCATGAAATTAGCCTTTTATTGTAAGTCCTTTTCAAAAATTTCCTGCAGCGAATCAGGGAGAAAAGCAAAGCAATTTACCGAAGATATAAATATACCCGCTGGACCAACTGCAGCCTCGCAATAGGAGCTTTTATTTTTCCTTGTTTCAAACAAAATAACTGCTACAGTCCCACAACTGGCAGCTTTTTCATTGCATTTACTGTTACAAAACATTTGCAACAATACGTACTTGACACCATGAAAGGCGCCCACCTTCAATACCATTTCATTGTTTCCAATGTACGCAATTTATAAATACATCGACATATTTTCTCGTTGCTTTTATTCACAGGCCCGAAAATAAGAAGAAAATGTTGTAAGTGAATCACATCATCATACTTGGATGTCCAAAAATAGCTGCGCTACGTCATCCTATCTCCTCGCAACTCCATTAGTTTCTTGTTACTGCCCTAGTTAAACTTTCTCCCCTTTCATCTAGCGCCGAGTACATCTCAAAATCAATAGCTAGCAAGCCACGTAGTCATTACAAGATTTGCACTGGCAAAAATCAAATACACACAAGGTCAGAAACGAGCGACATTCATTCCTAATTTCACTCCATTTATCAGTGCCGCGAAATCAAGACCGTGGCCATGATGCATAAAATCATAAAGTTATAAAAGTGACACGATTAGCACTTAACGCCGTTTTTATCTAATCTTTCGAGTATCTTATTGAAACAAGAGTCTAGATTACAGTTGATAAAATAATTGAATCAATGACGACAGTAACGCCAACGCCATTGATAAAATCAGTAAATAGTCGAAACGGCTGCGAGCGACATACACGAGAATACGAAAATTTTAATTCGCCTCTGTCTTGCTCGAATAAAAATGGCCGAAGAATTGAATTTTCACTTGTCATCGTAGTTCCGTTGATAACGAAAATCGATTCTCATCGGTGCTCGCCTCTAAAATCCAATCTAAACACTCAACCCGACCCCACATCCAAATACATTTTCGTCGCACTGTGTGAAAAAATGTGAGAAGTGTGTTGTGTAACCCACTATAACCCACTATAAACATACTTAACCTTTTAAGGCATTCAAATAATACAAATCGTGCGCAATATTTACACCATGACTACAGTTATACACAGCTTATACACATAATAATAATCATACAATCAGCCGGCGGTGGCGTTACGGTTAAATCTCTTATTGAAAACGAAATCGGAAGAAGATGACGGAGCGAGAGAAATGCAGAGGAGAGAGCGAAGGCGAGCGCGAGCCGGCGAGCCCCACTCGAAGCGGATGGCAGTGTGTGGAGAATCGGGGAGCCAGATGACAGCGAGGCTTGCGCTCTGTTGTGTGTGCCAATTGGGGAGCGCGCATCACTGCGTCCACGTGGTCTTGTTGAACGTAGTGGTTGGTGTTTGTGTTTAGAGAATGCAGTGCATGTCAAAAGTGACATAATAAAGCCGGCTGGCCGCTGTCAGATATTTTGCCATGCGGTGAGCTCTGTTGCCACATTGCGGGGGGCGCTGGTTGGGGTTCAGATTGAACAGTTGAAGTAAGAAAATTTGAGTATAAGTGGAACTTCTTACTTTGTTTTGCTCCAACACCGGTGTAATGTAGGTGTGAAAATTTTGCGATAGCAACATAAATTTGAAAAATAATAATATTTAGATAATGATATCTAGAATCATTGCCAACGGCCGGAGCTTTTTTCTGGTGAATGTCCCTCACCAGCTTTACATTTTTCAATAGCGAATGTACTGATATGACATTGGTAGAATAAATGATATCATCGTACTAAATTCGATTCGAAGGTAAGGTAATGTTGTGCGTGCTAATGATAACACACCAGATACTATTCGCCTGAGAATCCCAGTTGATGGAAAACGACCCAAAGACTACCCGAAATAACAAGTAACCTAGAGTTGATCTGACAGTTGGGCACTCTCGCCATATAAATACCTTTTATGGAATAGAGTTCAATTTTATTTGGATATGTAGGGGGGGGGGGGGGGGGGGGGGGGTGGCTGTTGCATTTGACTTTAATGTCTGTCCATACAATTTTTCTAGGATTGTGTAGGAGACAACATAGTAGTAATCAACACATTGTTGTTTCTAGTCCATCCTGCAAACGCGACATATATTGGCTTACTCTGCAGACTGTATGACCTACCCAACACGATCAGTTTGCCATCAAAAAAACTGATGGACTGAAGTGTTTAATATAATCAGGAGCAGAAAAAAGAGCTATTATCGCATGCAAATCAATATCCGAGCTATTCGGAAGGCATATTTTCGGTAACAGCGCAATGACAACTGGTCTCAACTTAGCCTGTCATCAGTCCGACCAGACTGACGGATTTTATTTAAAAATTTTAATATTCATCAGTCATGTATGTATTGTAAATAGAATTTGATGAAATTTTGGCCTTTTCAAATACAAAGAAGCGATTGAAGAGTTATTTTCGAAACAACATGAGCATAATCTTAACGTTTAATATGAACGGTAAATTCCGCCTTATATTGAGCCTCAATGTATGTAAGGGAGTGCGATGAAAAAAACCACAAACTTAGATGAACAAAGAGACTCTTCTTAGATGGACAATTTGTATGAAATCATTAGTTTCGACAAAAGGACTCAGATGTTTCGCCAGATTAATAATTTCGACTTTACTGATATTTAACTCCATCAAGCCACTTTTTATCACATACTTCACACCGGCAACCATTTAATTGATCTCAATGTATCATCGAAAGATTAACAATTTTTTTCTGTGTTTAATCCTTTCAATTCCATTCAGTTCTTCTTCTATGCAACTATGAGAACATCATCCACCACAAAGAAGAAATATCGATAAGCCAGATATTCCACACTGTTTTTCACATTCCATTCTGCCTTGTCTTTATCAATGAAGTTTTGGAGATGTTTCCTCTTATGCATAAGAATTATTTTCATAATCCCAATTTACATTGTTATGAGTAACGAACAACCTTTTCATATAGATATATGTGCCCTGTTCACTTCTTTGCCGAGCATAGCGCATCCCCATAGTATTTTGGTTTTTTTTGCCATTTACTTTGTAAGGAAATTGTACTTCAATTTCATTATCATTACATTTAATATTATGTCCATAATGAACCGGCATTTCCGGAACAATGACAATCAAATCAAGAACATAGAAAAAAGCTAAAAAGGCTGAGATTATTCCCAGCGTCGTTGTCAACAGAAGAATTGCCCTAAAGAGTGATTTTCCAAACTGCAGTTATCAGGCTGCCGCAAAAAATACTTGGTACGCGAGGGAGAAACCAAAATAAAACAGGATGAAAAGAGGAAGTATATAATAGCCCAGAAGTCGAGTGTGGCGGGGATGTTAACCTCGGAGACACGAGACAAAGCGTCAGCAACTATGTTGTCCTTGCCGGACACGTGCTGGATATCTGACGTAAACTGGCTTATAAAGCTCAGATGTCGAAGCTGACGAGGGGACGCTTTGTTGGGCTTTTGTTTCAAAGCATATGGGCTTATGGTCCGTGAACACTGTGAACGGCCTGCCTTCAAGGGAGAAACGGAAGTATTTGATGCTGATCGTAGGTACTGTAGTTCCGTTGAGTGGGGTTCCACTGCCTAGAGAAGAAGCTCAACGGTTGCCAGACGTGATTCACCTTTTGGTGAAGCGCGGCATCTACTGCGGTGTCAGAGGCATCAACAAAAACGGCTAGAGGTGCATCTTGCAGAGGAAATGCCAAGAGTGTAGCTTCAGCCAGTTGTTGTCGGGATTTATTGAACTCGCGGGCAGCCTCTTCAGACCACACGATCTCTCGTGTGTCCTTAGTTTTGGGGCCAGACAAGTACGCGTTCAAAACGGATTGGTGTTGGGCGGCCTTCGGCAGGAAACGACGAGGAAGTTTAGCATTCCCAAGAACCTCCGCAAATCCTTTACAATTTTAGGACGCGGGAAGCTTGTAATCGCTTGCACCTTGTCTGAGTCGGGCTGTATTCCTTCAGGGGAAATGGAGTGGCTGAGGATTCTCACTTGTGTTTGAAGGAACTTACATTTCTCAATGTTTAGGACTAGCCCGGCCTCAAGGAGACGTTGAAAAATGCACTCGAGATAGGCTAAGTGCTCAGACTCTGAGGAAGAAGCGACCAAAATATCATCCAAATATATGAAACAGAAGTCCAGGTTTCGCAGTACCGAGTGAATGAACCTTTGAAAGGTTTGCGCCGCATTGCACAATCCGAAAGTCATCCGGGTGAACTCAAAGAGTCCAAAGGGTGTGCATATTGCCGTCTTTGGAATGTCTTCTGGAGCTACACGGATTTGATAATAAGTAGTGTTAATGAGGTGCTGCACATTGTGCTTCACTGGTTTGGAGAGACTACATTCGGTACTAATCTGGCTGAACTTTTGGAGAAGTGCCCGAACACGAGAGTCGGTAATGTCTTCTAAAAGAACGGAAAGATTATTGCCATTTGTCCCGACGAATTAAGGTTGGTCGTGGAATCTATAAGAGACTTGTTTTGCAAGTCCACCAGCAATCCATAGTGACACAAGAAGTCTGCGCCTAGTATGGGGAAGCTGACATCCGCCAGGATGAAATGCCACGAAAATGTCCTCCGCAAGCCAAGACTCACCTCCACTTGCCTATACCCTTCGGTGTTGATACGGGAGTAATTTGCCGCTGCTAGTTTCAGGGATTGTGGAAATAGTTTATGGTGTTGGGGTACGGGAAGAACCGAAACTTCCGCACCAGTAACCACGAGGTCTAAACTGAGTGGAGAGCGCCGGTGACGTTCTCTGGCCGCTGGTATTCGCAACATTCGAAATAAATTTCGAATACCGCGAATCCTGCCGCGCCACATTCTTAAGAAATGGAAGCTCCATCGGTTTGCTGCAGGTATTCCAATGCTTTTTCTAATCAAATATTCCCGTCTGCATGCTTAATTTATAGTAGACCTCTTTGATAACTTTCTTCCACGTCTTTTACATTTGTATCCCACCGGTGAAAGTTCATTATCAGAATTCGTATCAGTTATTCTCCAATCTTTGGCATTGGCCGACCTTAAAATCTTTCTTCACGACCTCTGCAGAGCCTTAGCGGATATTTTGTTCCATGGTCCGCCTAACTAATAAATAACTTCCGTGAAATCAATGGCTTTCAGCATGTCTATTAATAGTTTATCATTATCATGTGGAATAGTAGTTAAAAGTTGACTTCTATACCTTCTTTTAAGGGTTTCAATTACACCTTAGTCCATAGACTGTATAAGGCTAGTGGCATTGGGAGCTAAAAACACGACCTTAACATCTTCACTTCAAAGCTCTTCTTGATTGGGGTCAGATAGCACGATGTCGATTGGTAGCAATATGTTTCGCGGCAAAAAAGTTCCAACCAGAAGAACACATTCTTCGAAAAACCAGTCTTTAAAAATTGTCGTGTCCGTCCAGATGATTCTCTGGTTTTTGTAAGATGTAGGCAACCTTCAAGTGGGTGCGCCCTTGACGTGTTTTGCGAATTATAAAAAGGAGCGTATAACATCTGCGAGCCGCTTCGGTCATGCTGCTCCCAGGGCAGAGGTGAGGCAGCGTCTGGTGAGTTGCCTCTGGCCTGGTACGAAACCGTAGCCGTCTTAGTCCCTCTTTTACAAGTAATCAAAGTTTCTGCCCTCTGAATCCATTTGAACAAACTAGAACTAGGATACATTATGTTTTCTTCGTTTTTATCATTTTCTGGTGCCGTAAACAGGGAATCTATCTTAGATGCCAAAGATCAATTTTTTGCCAAATCAGAGAAAAGAAGGAGAAGGAGAACTAGAACATAAGGCAACAAAACTCAAAAACTTTCACCTAAATTCAACTGCATAGGAATCCTTCTCATAAACGGGAGTCAAACTCAAGCTGGCATTAGCCCGATCAACTCTGCCACGGTATTACCTTATGTGATTTAATATTTTACTCGCATATTATATTGAGCATTTTTATCTAATGTAAGAAAACTTGCTTATTCCATTTTTGATCCGGTATACTTACTTTCCATATATCTTCAATTCAGAGATCACATACTTTTTCCACAGCCTCGTAAAATGTGGCAACATAGCAGCTCCAACCAATTCGAATTGGGGAGCCAAATAATGAGACTCTTAATTCGCTTATGCTACAAGCATAGCTATATTGGGGCCCGAGCACTGTGTGACGTAGACCCGAAGACCGATTACGGATAGTGGGTTACGCGAATCGACTGTGTTGTGGGCCGAAGAAATATGTCGGGGTTGCGGGGTGGCGGGCGTCACAATCTGGGGGCAATGAATCCCAAGATTCCATGTTGATATCTGCCTGTCGAATGACGACAGGCGGCTGAGTGTGCTTTGGACGCGACCTAGGCAGCCCGCGAAGAGAGGAGCGAACGAAAGAGAAATTTCGTGGAGTGCATTCGTTGTTGTCGCGGCGTGTTTAGTTGGAGCCGGGTCGAGGCGGAACGGAATTATGCGGTGCGATAACGATTGCCTATCACACGCTAGGCGACCGAGCCATGTCGGTGATGGTAGCCAGTATCGGAATGTGTTCGTCCTCGCCTTTGGGAAATTCGCACATTCGAGGCCGCTGAAGCTGCTCAGGCTTGCTACCGATGCTCGTGTGATAGGCGAAGAATTGGTTGATTTCGGGTTCCGGAATTTATGAGCATTGACACATTAACGAATTTACTAGTTTGGGTACAGTGGGGCAAACAAGTTAAGAAACTGTATCAGTTACGACAGCAAATGAGTGAGTTGCAATGGAGTTACACATAAGGATGGAGGACGAATATGTGGTTATTAATTATGCGTTTTTGGGGAGCAAAATTTCGTCTGGATTGGAAATATTAAAATCATGTATGTCCCCTTACCTATGACGTTTAGAAACAAGCCAATGCACTTCAGTGGTATTAGATACATGGAAGAAGCTCTAATCCAATATTGAAAGAAGATGTGATTCCAAATGTGAACATTGATGCAGTGAAACATGCTATGCAACTTCCCTACCTTAGCCCGACCTATTGCAGTGGCCATATAAGTTTGCATCTTTCTTTTCATAGCCCCAAGCACCTGCATCTAAACCCCCTCGAGCTCCACTGGAAAACTATTCAGCTCTTAATCACATCAAACGGTGCTGTCCATCATAATTTACTACGTACAAGCGCGATGCTCACCGAAAAACCAGCCAAAATCCGAGTCATAAATAAACTCATAAACTTGCCGAGCAACTTTTTTCTTCGGTGTGAAAAAATCACTCATCCATTATTTTTTCAATCCACCACACACCCACCCGGCGACCAGTCAGTCACAGCAGCACCAGCAGCACGGCCGAGCCAGTGTATAATTTCTGAGTTAACTAATCGGAATCGGATTCCCCTCGACCTTGGCACAATGAATGCGGCAACACGGTCAATTTAATATTATATACACAGACGGAATGCAGAGTAAAAGCAAAGCAGAGTGGAACGGCACATATAGCGTGCGTATGTGCGAAAAACACGGGAGAACAAACGGACCGACTGCAGAGCGAAAGAGGCGGAAAGAAGAAAACGACATTTTCATTCTGGTCCGTGGTGAGTTTCATTCAAGACTTGGTGCCCGCTCCACATGGGGGAGCACACTTGCAAGATGTGTATACGAGAGAGACGAGGAGATTGGAAGACTGGGTAGATGGGCGGCAAAACGGAGAGCTTTGCAGAGCGGAAGAGCTCATTTGTCCCGTTGGCCGCGCTCCGTGCATGCACTGGTGCAGTGACTTAGCTTTCGCCTTCCCCTGGTTCCTTGGGAAATTGGAACGCAGTGCATGTTGCACTTTCTGTCACAGAGGCCACAGGGTGCATTCTGTGTTGGGTGACTGTAGAGGCATTTGTACGTTTGAGTGGTGAACCCGCAAAATATGTTAGGAGCGATGCGCGTGAGGGGGGAGGCTGGGTCGTATGGGAACGGAGGAAAAGGATTCTGCACTGTTGCCGTGAACTTGTTCTTCCAGAGTTTGGTTTGCAAGAAAGCTATTGCTTGTTCCGGCATTTTTCCAGCAAATTTAGACAAAAGACCGGTATTGCCAATGCGTGCAATTTTCTTTGTTGGTTTCATTGGAGTGTGGGGAAAAATGCAATGCATGGAATTTATCATTCCATTTATTTACACTGCTTGCCTGCAGTTTACGTCCAAAGATATTAATCCCTAAAATAATTTGCAGATTTATCAGTTCGTCACGGCAGAATAATCAATTTAAAACGAAGAGCTTTTCGACTGTCTATCAAGCATTACAGATGAAGTTTTGTTTGAAATTCCGTTTAATATTTTAAAAAATATGATTTAAAAAAAACCAGCGGAAGAAAATTTCATTCAACATTATTCATTACTAAAGCGGGTTATGTAAAAAGGTCTTTTACACCATACAGACGGATTTTAGTGTACAATCATCCATTGTGTTCCATTTTGTTTGCCGTAAATTCGATATATTTCGACAATCCGACAAATATGTATTGGTTTCCTCGTGTTACACGGTCTTCGGTTCAAAATGAAAACTCATTTTCTTTTGATATAGTCACGGAGGGAGTTGAAGTGCTTTACCAGGAATCGGCAGTGATGGTGCGTGGGTGGGATTGATGCACTATGCCCAACATATAGGCTTACGACAACTAAGACTGGACTGGAGAAAGGCTGGAAAAGAATAAAAATTAAAGTTTGTTCCTTTTTGCCCTCTAGATAAGGTGTGAAACAAAACCTTATTAAAATCGGTTTATTGTCTATCTCTCTGTCTATAATACGCCACTTATTCAGAAATGTTTACGACTTTATTGTAAAAAATATATGAAATGTCAATGTCACAACAAAATGAATATAGTGGCATACTTAACGGATCCATATATGTACATTACAAGCTACATACAAATGAAATTGTTCTTTAGGCGCTATTTCCATGCCCGGAAACCCCTCTTTGAAATGTCTTTCAGAGTCGATGTAAAATAAGCTTCAATGTTTCCATTCGTATGCCAGTGTTTCCCGTTGATAGCTATAGGTATAACTTATCGTGCCGTGTCATGCAACTTCCAAACGGCAGTCCAAAAGCGATTGCATTTTCAAGTTAACATATCCTCCACTGACCCTAGTATTAGCAACGGGTATGTCGTTGAAACTGTACAACACTCAATACGTAGCAAGTACTCATTATTTCGCAATAGACTGTAGTGATCAATAAGTAGTAGGATTATATTATATATAAAAAATAATTTGTTGCTATTACAAAACCTGAATAGTTTTTAAAATAGGACCCTTGTTCGCCAACTATGGGATCGAGTTGTTGTCCCCACCATGGAAGAGAAAAAAATTCGGTAAAACCTTGTGTGGGATGTTGAGGAAAAATTTGTTTAATGCATTTCAAACCGTCTGCTGAAATTCGCCGACGATTCACTTTTTGTTCATCTCTCAAAATTTTGATACAAGCTTCGCGTACATTTTCTCCATTGCCAAACTTTTTGCAATGATGATTTGAACTATGATAATAATTTTATTAGATCTTAACTCCTATTCTGGTGATTTTTCTCGTAATGCACGATTCAAAACAACCAATTGTAGTTGATTTCGACCCATTGTAATAGAATCGAAAGGTAACAGTAGACAAAGCCTTTTTGTCGCACAAGAAACAGTATGATTTTCGAAAAATGTATGTTCCGCTTTAGTGTTGATGTTCGAGATTAACAGCAAAAATTGGAGAGCTTAGTGTAGCGTTATTTTTTCTTTAGGAGTATTTTAGAATATCTACTTCTCATTTAGTCATAATCCAATGAAAAAAAATTCTTTCTTTATTTTATTGTAAGGCGCCTAATTTCATTGTATCTGAATTGCTTTCCATAACTCTCATCCTAGGGCTTCTTGAGCGGCTTTAATTATTCTATAAGCTCTTCTTTTGTTTTCTTCAAGTTATACTGCCACTTGGTTGTTCAAATTGTTTATCCGTCCAGGGCGAGATTTGTATTCAACGCTAAAATCTTCATCCTTGAAAAGTCGAAACCATTCCCTATATATTTTAATAATAATAATAATCGTTGGCGCAACAATCCATGTTGGATCAGGGCTTTGAAGTGTGTTAGAGCACTTCATTCAAGACCGTAACGGTACACTAGGAGGCAATGTGGTCAGCATTGCGCTCGCCCGAGATTATTACCCTGATTTGACTCAGGTACTCATTCACAGCTGAGTCGACTGGTATCCGACGTCAAATCACGATACAAATTCCACTGCCACCGGCGAGATTTGAACCGCGACCTTCCATACGATAGCCTTGCGCTCTAAGCACTCAGCTATCCGGACACTATATATTTTAGTAGCTATAATAATTACCCAAACAAAACGGATTTCAACTGCCCTTTCCTTCTAATTCAATGAGAACATTAAAGTCTTCCGCAAAAGCTTCTTGGTTGTAATAACATGAACTTTTTGATACCGTAAAAAGCAAGATTTTCGTAAAAAATTCAAGAATTCAATGCAGTAGACCTAGTATTAGCAGCAGGTGTTTAACCCCTCCAAAACCAGTAAAACAGCCCGTTTTTACCATGTCCATTCACAACAGCTAGGGCAATCCTTTAAGAATGGACCGAACTAATTTGTACACCCAGTAAATACCATCTATTTGTTTTTGGTGATAGCACCGACATCTATATCATTCGATTCTAATATCTACATCAAATTGGATTGGTGTGCATCAACTAATGTTATCTTTGCTACTGTAATGGAAGACTCACCTGGACAATAACTTCTCGTATCACTCGAATTCTCTAAGCTTTGGCTAACATTTGTCTGTGTCACATCAAGGTATTCTGGTCCGATATAATCTCTAGTTAGTAATTATGCAGAAATGCCAGTAGATAGATAACATATTAAGATAGGGTGACGACGATGTGTTGGTAGCTACGCAAGGATGATAGTTTGCCATAGAACATACATTGCTCAAAATATTTTAAAAGAGGTGGTGTAACATTTTCCAAAAAGTTCTAGGATGAGGTGAAGAACATAGCCAGCAACCGATAACGAGTTTGTTTTAAGCTCAATCGCCATCTACACACATACAGCTATGGACAAAGAAATAGCGTACTCGTTCACTTCACTATAAGATCTTATATAAACATAAGGCAAAAATTTAGTTTCTACTTTCAGGCGTTTGTTTGATATTGCAAAAACGTTAAAAGACATTGTTGTTATCATTATTGGGTATATTATTTTCAATTTAGCATCCAGTTGTTAAAATCCAAGTGGACACAAAAAAAAAACACAAGGACCTTGTTATAACATTCAGTAGGTGTCATTATTTTTTATAACTGCGTCACACCAATGTGGTAAATTGTCTATAAGTTTTTGACATCTAGTGAAGGAAATCGAGCCCCTTGTTTCCTGTATACATGTCTTCCCATTCATTGCTGACTTTACTGGTATGGAATGAAAAGCTGACACTCCATTGTAGTTTTTCATATATGAAGATGGATGGTATTTATCTAAATATCAATGTTTTTTTCGTAATAGTGACCCCAATAAAACCTTAAAATTGTCTACGTCATGTGTAGCTGTCTTTATCATATATTATGGATTAAATTGTTCATCTTTTCTGTAGTGCAAATATGCTCCCCTACATGATTAGCCTCCGTTTTATCGTGGAAAATTATCCTTTTTCAAAAATTAAAATGCTTTTTTTAGCAGCAAGATAAGCGGGGTTTCACTTTTTTTTTTGGCAAAGGTTTTTTTTTACTGTCCTGTTCGTAAGCTAAGCATTATTGAGCGTTCTCCACATAAGCTTATTGGAAACGCATATGAGCAACAGGAATGAATAGAAATATTTTAAGTCGCTTATTTTTCTCGAAAGCTATGAACTGTCATTTTTACTAGCGAGTGCGCAATTTTTTTATAATCGAAGCTTTTGATGAAAGTAAACAATGTTCCTATGAAGTCAAATCATTTCATCTTGCATCAAATGGCTGTTTCTCTTTCCCCTTTTATTCTGACTCGTCTGTGTTTTCTTCTTGCATTTGGTCGTTGAGAGATTTTTTTATTTGTTATGAATCCTTCATGAATGGCAATTTTTTGCTTATAAAGGAATTTCACCTTGGTACGGCTGGATTCGGCGCTTCTACTTGATCAAGATGAATCGGAGTTAGGTGCTATGCCGCCGTTCTTCAAGAATTTGTCTGCACCAGGTAATGTAGGAATTCCTAACAATTCGTCTGCAAGATGCAATGCCAATACTTTTTCCTAATATATAATTTCAATTATTTAAAACTCTAAAAGGGGAAAAGGAGAAAAATCTTGTTTGAATGTGATTTAGATGGCAAATTTTCAGATTGTCGGCCCTTATAAGAAGGCCACACATTTCCCACTGGGATACCCTTTTCATCTTGCAAACGAATGAGACGTTTGGCAAACAACACAAGACGTGCTAGGCTTTTTCTAATGCACTCGCATATTTTTCTTCGCACTCGTCTCGAAAATCTCCCATTCACCACCACCACCGCACGCCGAGCTGCGAGAGAACGTCTTCAATGTACGGAAATGCACCGGGCGACGTATGGCAGGGAGTGCGCCGCACTCCGTCGCTTCCGACAGCCAGCAGACGACTTTTTCGTGTCAGCCCGGAAATTTTCTCCGCCGCCAATCCGTCATGGGACGGTGGGTCTCCGTGGCCGCCAGTCAAAATACACAAAAGTCAGTGAAGTCTCCTCACGTCCGACTTCAAATTTCGCCATCTTGATTGTGGCTCTGCGATGTTGGTTTTCCTTTTCCACGACGTGCCGTCTTGCATGGTCTCTTTCTGGCCCGGGTGGTTTTGGCGGGTGCAGCCGGCTCGCTCGCTCTCGTCTCTTGCTCACGGAGAATTTGGAACAGTTCTCATCGGCTTAGCACGGCCGTCGTCTGTGACGAAAAGCTAAAATCTCGAGCTCCGTCCGTCTCTGTCGTGTTCTCTCTCGCGGCACAACATCACACACATTAGAAGACATTTTGATGTGGAATTTTTTCTCATCAGCTCCAAGAGTGCCGAAAATTTCAAGTGAGAAGTGTGGACGATTTTCGTAGGCCAGGATTCCCGAAAACTATCCAGATCGCCGCGGAAAATGTGTTTTTTCGGGACGTGCAGATTTTCCGGGTGGAAAGTGTCTCGCATAAACAGATTTGTTGGTGGTTAAAAAGAAAAAAATCGCCACGGTCGTCGTCGCTTTTTTGACATTTTGCAGCGACGAAAAGGGAAGTTCTCTGGTCGTGTGTGCTCGGTGTGTGTATGTGCGTTGTGGTCCGTCGTGAGTTTATGAAGTGCACAAATTGAAAATAAGAAAAAATAAAGTCTCGATAACTTACAAGAAATTGGAAAATTTCAAACGATCAGTGGAAGCCCGTTAAAAAGTTGAGAAATGACAGTATGAGGATATCGTGGAAGTTCAGATGGTGCGGTTGGAAGAGGAAAAATCGGTGTTAAAAAGGTTCGTAGCTGGTCGGGGTAAGGGGGAAAGTTTGTGTGATAGGATTTTCAAGATTTTGAGTGAAAAAATGTCGGCTCACGTTTGCTCTGTTAGATATCGTCGTCACGGAAGGATTGTGGTTCTGTATGCATGAGGCCTCGAATCGCTGGCGGATATGTCCGAGCCAATTTTGGGGTTGGGAGGAAATGGGGAAAATCATTCTCAACTGTCCGCTTGACAGATCCTTCCATTTGTCGACTTGCAGTTCTCCCTCGCCTATTCCGGCAAATGCAAAGGAAACTTTGTAGTTTACCATGAATCCTTGTGGTTGGGTCATATGGCCGCCGTGCAGAAAAAGAACGTCTATTGCAATTCTTCTTTCGGGGTGCCCACTCGCATTATAGCGCTCAAGAGATCCTGCTCCTGTCACTAACCCTATCACTTGACAATTATCACAGCTGTACATAGAGAAGATTCCGTTAATCTAATTTACCGCGTTTAGTCAAAGGTTCCTCTAATTCACTTCCAATTTGTGTTAATTTCAGATGTCCGCCGGCGCCCAACTGCAGATGGCACCCCAGACGACGACCATAGCTCATCATCAACATCACTCGCATCATTTATCTCAGCAACAACAGCATCATCAAATTCAACAGCAACTACATCATCACCACCAACAACAGCAGCAGCAGCTTCAGCAACAACAGCTCCAGCAGCAACAGCAGGCGCCGCCCCATCTCCAGCCGCCCTCGTCTTTGCCGCCACCCCACTCTGCTGCCGCGTCCGTAGTCGGTGGTGGAATAGTTCCTCCTGCGAACAATCAAGACTCAAATATGAGTACAGGATCGTCACATAGTGAAAAGGATGCGAACGAATTGGTGGGCTTAGTG
The DNA here is from genome assembly GCF_905115235.1 of Hermetia illucens. Classification (NCBI taxonomy): domain Eukaryota; kingdom Metazoa; phylum Arthropoda; class Insecta; order Diptera; family Stratiomyidae; genus Hermetia; species Hermetia illucens. Next base: position 58,417,619 of record NC_051853.1, on the reverse strand, counting down.
ATTGCAGGCGGACCGGTGCATGGGGCAAACAATGGGACGGGCGGTGCAGGTACCCAGACAAATCTAATGTCAGTGAGTGGCCCTGAGAAATTGCCCCGCACGCCCACCGAGCGTAAGCGGAAACGGAAAGCGCCTCCTGCGGATGATTCAGGAGGCGGTGGAGGGGGCGGCGGTAGTGGCTCTGCCGCGATATCGACTGTAAGTTTAGGATCGACAAATATTAATTGTAATTTAGGAAGCGGGGAAACCGGACGATGTTTAGGTGGTAGCATGTCGGCCATGAGCGGTAGCAAGGGCGCCCGACTAACTATGCCCCTGAATGATAGTAAGAAAATTAACGAATACTTCACTAAGCATACAGCGAGTAGTCCCATAAGACCGCATACGGGCGCGAAAAGCCCGTCACCGTCGCAGCACGGGCAGTACCCCATGTTCCCGCCTAGTCCCCAGACCCAACTCAATCCATTGGTCACCGCCACGGTGGGTGGAGGTGGCAATGGACCAAACACGCCGGGTGTTGTTAATTCCGAATTTCACTATAAAAATCGTCAATCTTCCAATATTGTTCCTCAATCACCAGTTTCGACAATGCCCTCACCGCTCATAGGTGTCCCTAGCGTTGTCAGTAACTCAAATTCGGTGGTCGGTAACTGCGGCCCACCCCCACCACCACCGCCCCAGATTGTAGGGCACCAATCACAGTCACAACAGCAGCAACAACAGCAAAGTCAGCAACCGCAAATGTCAGTGCCGCAACAACCGCAGCAGCAACAGCCGCCACAGGTCCAGCAAAACCCGCCCACGATACAGCTCCAAACACGGGCCACTCAGACGGATCTTTCCTTCCTCGAGATCCAAGAGCGTGATTCCGATTTCGAGACGAGCAAGACGAAAATTGACGAGTTGACAAGGCTCTCGGACGAGCAGAAATGTCAGATAGCAACACATCAAAAGAGTATCGAACAACACAAAAGCCACTCGAATAAGTGCATCGAAGTTGTGAAGAAACTCCTGAAGGAGAAATCCAGTATTGAAAAGAAGGAAGCCCGCCAAAAGTGTATGCAGAATCGTCTCCGGCTAGGTCAGTTTGTCACGCAACGAGTCGGTGCAACATTCCAGGAAAATTGGACCGATGGCTATGCATTTCAAGAACTAGCCCGGCGACAAGAGGAAATCTCAGCGGAACGGGAAGAGATCGATAGGCAAAAGAAACTTCTAATGAAAAAGCGGCCCTCAAACGCTGAGACAGGTCGGGGAAAACGTAACAATAGCAATGCAGTGGGAAACACATCGCAACCTGGTGTGTCCGCTTCTGGCAGCACGTCTGCAAGTAATCTCCACAATGGATCAGATGCTGCAACGTTCCTAAAACCAGATCCTGTGTCGGGCTACACAGCACAGGAATATTATGAATGTGATGAAATCTTAAAATTAAGACAGAATGCGCTGAAGAAGGAGGACGCCGACTTGCAGCTGGAAATGGAGAAGCTTGAGCGCGAACGTAATTTACATATTAGAGAATTGAAGCGAATACTGAATGAAGATCAGGTAAGCGTACGTGTTTAGCCACTTGGTGACAGGCTCTTCTATAACTTCCCTCCTCCTATTTCAGTCACGCTTCAACAATCATCCTGTGTTGAACGACCGATATTTACTGTTAATGTTACTGGGGAAAGGAGGCTTCTCGGAGGTCCACAAAGCGTTCGACTTGAAGGAGCAAAGATATGTTGCATGCAAAGTACATCAGCTGAACAAGGACTGGAAAGAAGATAAAAAGGCGAATTATATCAAGTAAGTGTTGAATGTACATAAAATTCCATTTCTATCCATCCAAGGGGGGAGGAGCCCCAATCGTTCCCTTTATGTCTTGAATTGTTTGCCTTCATTTGTGTTTTTACCTATGCGACTTATATTTGAAAATCAGATTTTTACCTGCTTTCGATGCCAACAAGTGAACTTTTCTATTTATAGAAATATTCGAATATGCGGCCTTGGGGCTCGTTCAGGTAACTGCTAAAATCTGTTGAATATTTGGGCTGTGTACACATGTAGCCCCTTTGTCATGTTCATAGAAAAACTGTATTGAAATTTTCTGTTGGGATTCAAAGATTAGATTTTATGTCTTTCATTGGCCGATAGATGTATAAAATCTCTTAGAATGGATATTTGATTGGAGCATGCTACTTACCTGCCTTAAAATTAATAATTGTAGTGACGGTTAGTAATAATATATCTCATATTTAAAATTCGACCTTTGCGCTACAGGGAGCGCGTAAAATGTAGTTTGGTGATAAAAATTCATAAAAAATGGGTGCTGTGATGAAAGATATAATTGGCCCGAATCAAGGAGGAAAGATGTGAAAGCTGGGCATTTAGCGAGATCCATACATCAGGCTTGAAAAATATGCCTAATGCCGTTTGCATCCGCAGAGAGCGGAGGCTTGAGAATCGATGTCTTTGTTGGTGTTTGGACTCCCAAAAAAGAAAAAAAAAATATATGCTCAATGAATTTACTTATTAGATCTTCAGAATTAGAGAGTGCCAAAAGTAAATTTAACATAAAAGGGGTAGATTGGCTCCGTTTTGCATAAAAGTCGGATATATTCCCTTTGAATATTGCTACCGGTCGTTGGGACACTTCTCTTATATTAGCAATATTTGATTTCGGTAGCAATCGTTATTAATAGTAGAATTTTCATTAATGATGATAAGCTTAGATTTACCATATAAACTTATCCCTTCGGCTGCTATTAATTTAAGTCCTGGTTTAGTTCATTGCACTGACTATTGTTTTCGGAAGCGATGTTCTCACTCGCAATATTTTGTCGATTTGGTTTTGGGAAAGTTTAATGCGGATTCACCGTTGTTTCTTCTCGTTTGCGTTATCCAGGCTAAAAGCTTCGTGGATTAACTTGCTACAAAACCTCTTCCTATCGCCTATATTTCAATTAAATTTGTGAACCTTAACACGACCGTCTGGTCGTGAATAAAGTACGGTTCAATAATCGAACCACTTAATACGTATGAGGATGATCTAGCCCGGAGAGTCTATAAGGGCGATATTTATTTTAGACAAAGAAGGCATGGCAGATCCTGACTAGATGAAGTGATTTCCTAGGCCAGGACGCCAGACAACTATTAGGGGTATCGAACTTGTAAATTTCGACGCAAAACCAGAATGTTTGCAGTTCAGCTCGGCCTGTCGGTTACAATGGTAGAGCCGGCAATGCATCCGGTTGCCAGTTGAACTGAATGCACCATCTACGCATTGCTAAGCCGCATTATTAATTCAACTGGGGACGTGAAAGACCTTTAGACGAGAATTTAAGTAAAATGTTCGCCCACAGCCTAAATAAACATGTCTGGCTGGTTGGCTTTCTGAATAGTCAAAACTGAAAGGCCAATTGCAGCCATTCACGTTACGGAAGCCGATCAAATGCTGGCTCTTTAGGTGTAACTGACAGGCCGAACGGAACGTGGATGGTCGGGTTTATTAAAGCACGGGTTATTACGACATTGATGTTGTCGCTGGAATCCAGGTGACTGTTTGAGGATTTCCGTTGCAGTCCTTGTTTAAACTTCAACTTTATTCTTCTCTAGGACTTTTATCGCCAGGCACATGCGACTTTTCATTTTTGCGTCCGTCGCTCGTTTGTGGAACAAACAGCGGGCTGTCGACTGATGGAAGCAATGCTGTTACCATGGGATCCTGAATTTGTTGCCTTCGCTTTGCTCATTTTATATTTCAGTTTTTAAAGAATTTACCGGAAAGACTTAACTAATAGCTTATCATAAATCGAATGCAATTTACAATGAAAATACTACTCTAGCGACATTCAACTTCAAATTTGTCATTTAGGTATTCAGAATAGACTTGACGTTAACGACTTAAGCATCTGGTAGCTCCATGCCAATAATGATACACTGTTTAGAGTGTCACGACTTGGTCAATTTTGCCGTAGACATATTCCTGCTGTAATGGATTGTCGTATATATCTCCGCCAGGAATAAGGTCGTTATTTTTTGTAAGGCTGGGTCAATTCCATCACTGTCAGGGAGTCACAGGGTGGGGGAGCTAAAAAGTGATCAATCATTCAAAATACCATTCATAACGATATCTACTCAAATAAAGTTCATAATAGTATGTTATATAGTTGTTTTTGGGAAATTGTGCGAAAATCCCGCTTAAGAGTTCAGATCATTAGAAGAAATTTAAAAAAAAATCGATCCTTTGTTTTTTCCCTGAAAAAAAAAGCCCTATATCGTATGATTCGGCAGCGCGTCCTCAAAAAAACAGAAAGTGATTAGTGTGACATACTAAACGTATATACATTACCAGCTATGTGAAAATGGAACAGTTTTGCACTGAAATATTATCATTACAAAAGAAATATATAAAAACTTTCATATTTCAAGCGCCGGGTCTCCGATTTTCGATTAGTTTTTATGGTGATTACTGCAGAGCAACGCGTTTTCACAGATGAGCCTGGAAGAGCCACCTAATTCTTCTCCATGGATTTCCATAATGAAAGGGGATACGCTAGTGTAAGATTCGTTATCTGCATTGAATCCAATCAGATCAGAGCCTTGAAGTGTGTTAGAGCATTTCATTCAAGTGTCATGACGATACGCTATATGATACCAATGAAATTTGAACTGCGACCTTCCGTACAACAGCCTAGTACTCTGGATACATAATCAAGCACAAATTTTACCTAGCTTATATGCGCTGTCAGCTGTTTTTCGTTTCTCCCAGCGCCGTTAGCTCGTAAATAGTTAAAACGGCTAGGTTGGACTTTCTTCTACGACTTGAATCCTTTTCAAATATGACTTCCGTAATTTTTGCTGCAGTAAAGGGACCACTTGGGAATATAGCTATTTCTAATAAACCGATCTACTTTCTAGCCCTTTTAGGCAAAATGCGGAAAAATGCAAATCAAAGTTTTCAGTTCAAATTCGGAGCCAATCTCAGAGGGCAGTCAGCAGCAGTTTGAGGAAAGATAATACGGTCCATTGAATTTGTCCTGTCCAGATAACTGCGTGGTTAGAGCACAGGGCTGTCGTACGGAAGGTCGCGGCTCGAATCTCACTGGCAGTAAGATTTGTATCGTGATTTGACATCGGATATCAGTCTATGTGGGACATTGTATAAATGTGCCTAATCATGCTGGCAATGTGCTTCCTCCATGGCTTTCCAAGAAGATGGTACTCTTCCGTTCCCGTTGTGCGCTACGTAGATCTCGGGCAATTATGTGTGTGTGCTTGAGGTGGGGGAGAAGCAAAGTCTCTGAGCACCCTTAGTGGTCGATAGTACTCGATGCTCCGTCTAACAGAATATCCCGAATTGGTTTTTGTATCGCAGGATTGACGTTAGTAGATGTGATGCTACCCGCTGCTGTTGTAGCACATCAGCATCAAAAAATGTCTGATGCGTCCGTAGGCGGGGCACTTACATAGAAAATATTCCGTGGATTCCGCCTCCTCATCACAGGATGGGCACGCATCATCCTGGAAAATTCCTATTCTGAGCATATGCCCAGCTACTGAATTATGACCTGTCAGAATGCCTACAACACTTCTGCAAGTCTTCCTTCTTTTCGACAGAATAAACTTTGCAGTGTGTTCATTTGGTTCTGACAGGAAAATTTTGGGGTGTTTAGCATCAAAGGACTGCTCAACGCCCTCAATGCAGCTTGGTTATCGCTATAGATACCGATGTGTCTGCCCGCCAACCGCTCGTCATTTATCCAGGTTGTCGCCCTTAGGATCGCATACACTGCAGCCTAAAAGGCCGTTGTATATTGTCCCAAGGGAAAAACCAACTTCTCGTTTTTATTCGGGAGGTAGACTCCAGAACCGTGTTAAATTTTGAGCCATTGGTATAGAAGACGTCATTATATCCTGACACGTATTCTCCTGGTCCGCCTCAGTTTTCTCTCCGTTTCAAGATAACTTATATCTTCTACAAAACACATTTATGGGGATCCGGGAATCAGAAGACATTGCGAAAACTGGATTCAGTTCTCCCCATAACCCTTCCAATGCTCGCCCATGTCCATTGTTTCCCCATAGATCTAATCGAATTAGTCTGCTTTCATTACACGGCTCTGAATAAACAAATCCAAGGGCTGCAAATTGAGTAATCTATTCAGAGCTCCGCCAGATGTCATTTCATGGCACCGTTGATATCCAGATACACAGTTCTTTGTAGTGTGGCTAGTTTACAGTGAAAACTCTTTTGTTTCACCTTAACGCACCACACTACGGATGCATAAGCGAACATCGGCCTAATAATAGCAGCATATATACAGATTACTACCTGAGGCCTAATTCCCCTCCTCTAGGCAAAGGTCCGCCTATACAGCCCAGACGCTGTGAGAGGTCGTTTCATCTTTATCTTTACATATTTGTTCTAGTTTCTTTCACTTCATTTCGAGGGGTTGTACCCCTCATCTCTGGAAGGCAAATAAGAGTCCATGCCTGAGGCACAAACCAATCATTTGTATTTCTACACATCTTTCCGAGATTTCGACGAACAGCTAGCATAGCCACGTCATCCGCATAAGGTTGAGCGGGTATTGGCAGATTTTGCAGTTCGCATAGTAATGAATCGATCAACGTACTCCACAAGAGTGGCTTCCGTTGTTAGGTACGGATCAACACCTATTTCAGCACACAGCGTGGATCTCAGTCCTTAGTACTTGTTCTCACCTTCCGCGGAAAGTTCCGCTTTCTCTGTACATCACCACACTTGGTGGTGTGCAATGCCCATGTCCTCATTCGCAAAAAATGTCGCCTTCTTTCGCAGTGCCTTCCGTTGCCGTCGGCTGGGAGCTCTCTTAGGATCACGGTGTTCGTGCTCCATGGATCTGTTTTCACATACTGAAATTAGACCAGTTGTGTCCACCGCTTTTCTTTTTCTGATAGAGGCTGTCTGGCTGACCGCATCGTAGACACCGGGTGTAGGTTTTCCACTAAATTAGAGTCTTCTACAAATTTCTCCGTGGGGGAACATGAATCTGGTGAGGCATCCAAAATCCGTGTCCCGGTACGGCCTGATTTTTTAAAATCTAGGGTGGATTCGAATTCTGTGACTTCTTACCACTTTACAATCCTTCCTTTCCATCTTCATGTGTTTTTGGACACCCTTAGTGTAGTAGTAAACTACCACAGGCTCCCCCACCACGACAAGGTGCTGTCCGAGGGGGAGTCTAGGGCAGTTACTTGCCGCTTATCCTGGGATATTGGATAAAGGAACGGAGTGTTTCTGACATATGCGCAATCCAATGCAGAGTTAGTGAAAATTTGAAGCGATCCGTGTGCAACGCAGAGAGAATATTGGCGCGGAACAGCCATAGCTTGATGTTGGTGTTGATATATGGTACTTGCATTTTTAGATTTTGCAGTATCAGCAGCACTTCAGATAATGCAGCGGCCAGTGATGTCAATCGGTTCAGTGCCATCGTCAACGGAAAGAATATTCTGAAAGTTAACGTAAATAGGTAGATTGCGATGTTCAGTCAAACTGAGAACCTTAGTTTTGTTTGCGTTTATCAAGAGCATTCTAGCCAAAATGCATGACTCGATAAGAGAACAAGAAGATAAGCATAACGCCAATGCATAAATTGTTTTATCAACTATAGTGCGTGAGGCACCTCTCGTACTCTACCTTGATCAGAGTTCCTTGAATGTGTTCGTATAAGCGTATAAGTTGGGTGTACTGTTCCTATGAAATTTTTCGATCAATTGTAGCATCTACCGCAAAATAACTTGCCCCGGTTCATCTCTCTAATGCGTATATATATTTCTACGTTGGTGATTAATTTCAAATGAATATTTTCTACTTTTCGCAGGCATGCATTACGAGAATATAATATTCATAAGGCTTTAGATCATCCCAGAGTAGTTAAGCTGTATGATGTCTTCGAAATAGACGCAAATTCATTTTGCACTGTGTTAGAATATTGTGATGGACACGATTTGGATTTCTATCTGAAACAGCATAAGACAATACCGGAACGTGAAGCTAGATCAATAATTATGCAGGTAACATTCCTATGAAAGTCCCCGTTGGAGTCGAGTCTGATGATTTTTGTTGTTGATTTTGAACAGGTTGTTTCAGCACTGAAGTACCTGAATGAAATTAAACCTCCGGTTATACATTACGACTTGAAGCCGGGCAACATTCTACTGACGGAGGGTAACGTATGCGGTGAAATAAAAATAACCGATTTCGGTCTATCTAAAGTTATGGATGAGGAAAACTACAATCCGGACCATGGAATGGATTTAACATCTCAAGGCGCTGGAACATATTGGTAAGTTGATGAAATGAATGTTGTGAGTGTCCTTGCACGGTACTAAATTGTCTATCGTTTTCTCGTTTCCAGGTATCTACCACCCGAGTGTTTTGTTGTAGGTAAAAATCCACCAAAAATTTCATCGAAAGTCGATGTTTGGAGCGTAGGTGTTATATTCTATCAATGCTTATATGGTAAAAAGCCATTCGGACATAATCAATCGCAAGCCACTATTTTAGAAGAAAATACAATTTTAAAAGCAACTGAAGTTCAGTTTTCAAATAAACCGACAGTTTCCAGTGAAGCGAAGGTAGAGATCCTGCTTTGTGGTGACCTTTTAAGCGAGGAACTAATTGAGGGTTTTTTTGCTATTGCAGTCTTTTATTCGCGGCTGTCTGGCATATCGGAAGGAGGATCGGATGGACGTTTTTTCGTTGGCGAGGCACGAATACTTGCAGCCACCAATTCCAAAACACGGTCGCCAAGCGATGAACCAGCAGCAGCAGCAACAACAGGGACACCAGAGCTCGTCGCAGAACCAAGGGGGTCAGAGCAGTGCGGGGCAAACAAATTTCTCAACTGGAATGTTTGGAAATCTAAATCAAAGCAGTTCATCCTAGCTATCAAAGAGAAACTCGAATTCGTAATTTCAAGTCGCAGCCATAGCTAGTTCAAAGATAGCACCAACAAACACGAGTCGCAACAACTCCACTGCAGTCGCAGCTGCCACCTTAATCTCGAATAAGAATCGCTACAGTAGGAGACGGAGATGATAGGGCAGCTGCTGCGAACACTGCAAACATTCATGCTTCAACAAAATCAACGAATTTCGAGAATGGTCACGCGAAAACATTCAAGCTGGACAACAAACAAGTTCACGGACTCAACAGCCCATCAATTGGACGGGCGCACGGAACCCGTAATTACAGAAAGGCCTAGTGAAAGTTCAGTGCAGTGCGAAACCAACTACAAGAATTGGGATCAACCACTGTCCTTCGATTTAAAAAAATAATACACATGTGATTCCGATATGAACGGCGGTTATGTTGGGAGGCGAAAGATAAATATAATGACGCCAGGAGCAACACATTTTCAGAGAAAACTTAGGAAAAGTATTGCATTGGATACGAGAGTAGGTGAGAGTGAAATTTATTATCAAAGCAGTTTGATAGGAGCAGGTCAGAGGAGTATCGCATTCAAATGAGGTATAAGTCTAAATGAAGAGGAAACAAATTGAAATATGATTATTACATAAGTTTAAGTTTGAAATATTCTAACAATTTAGTTAGTTATTATGTGAATGCGTCCCAAACTTGTATGAATGCTAATGAGACAATTTATATTAAATTTTTAAATTAAAAATTTAAACACAACACATTATATATAAATATAAATAAAATCTATGAATACTATTAAACATATAAATACGTTTAAAAGTAAAGGAAAATGATTTAAAAGTAATGAGTAAGCTTAAGGAGAAGAAGAAGTAAATAATGAATAAATGTAGTGATATACTTATAAATAATAAAAAATAAAAAATTATTGAACAATAAAAAGTAAAACAATTTATTGATATGGCAGTAAATACTATCATTCTGATAATTCAAATAGAAAGGAGAGTAACGTCACCATTTACAGAAACCAATCAATATCCACATAAATGCATAACGCGAGATTTCTACCGAAATCGCAATCTCTCAATTAACGTATTTCAAAAATTAACTTTCAAAACAATACAATATGAGAACTGAACGATAAGGCGATCGAAAATTTCTTCTTTGCAAGCTACAAGTTAAATATTTTAAAAGAAATCAAACAAGCGGACACAACAGAATGTAGTAAAACGGAAACAGTTTCGGATGGAACTTGTGAGTGATGCGTAGGCGCAGTGATGAACATTTGGTTGATTTATATGAATACGGACAGCAATATACATATATGTACAGTACACAGTTATCATGGAAATTAAATAAAAGGAGGATATAAGTAAAAAATTAACGAATAAGAATGGCGTGTTCAAGGATGTGACGGTAGAAGCGAGGTCATGCTAGCGAAGAGAAAATGGTTGAAAATAACGTTTTAAAATTAAATAAAGTACGATAAAATGAAAATACTATTATTATACATGCAAATATCTTTTTCACTTCAAGTTCAATGTTTTTTATTATTTTCATTTTTTAATTTTTATTATTTTTCTATATTATTTTTAACTGATAATTAATTTAATCGTTATTCAAATTATCCTGATAAGTTATATATTGAAGTAATAAAAACAAAACAAACAAAAAAACAACAAAAACAAAAAACAAAATTAAATTATTTTTCGAGTAAACAAGAAAAAATGCAAAAAATTGAAACAATTGATAACAAGAAAAGCTAAGAAAAAAATGAGATCAACAACAACAACGCTTTCAAAGAAATTTGCAAGTCAGTATACATAAAAATATTCAAATAAAAATTCAAATTGAAGTTAGAATCAAAATAACGATACACGCTTTTATTGATCCCAGTCGAAGAACGTTTTTTCTTTTCATTTTGAGATTGCAATTTTTAAAGGAAGATTCATGTAGATCATAGTTAACTCTGAACAAAGTGTCGTCTGCAAAATTAGTTGGATTGAATTGAATAGGGTCCCAGATCATGGGCTTTTTAGTGCAGGTTGATCTAGCCAACCAGCCCCAGTGGAATTGATTGGAAGATGGGGCGGGCAACGTGTGGATAGGTTATAGTCTATGAAAAAAGGCGACGATTGCTGGTTATATGATATAGTGGAATCCACTTATCCATGCGTAACTTCAAAATTACATCAATTTCCTTCATGAGAAGCGCATTCATATATCACTGTATGCTTTTGTTCTAGCATGAAGTTACATTTTTGTTAACAATGAACAACGGAGCAAAGGCATTTTTTACTATTAATCAATCAATCAGTTTCAAAATAGCTTCCCTTGGATGTGACGCAGAGTTCCAAAAACATGGGTTGAAATGGTCGGTGATGGACCGCAACTTTTCTGTTGTTGCTCCCACTCTCGACGTAGGAGTCACTTCATAGTTTAGGCTGCGTTGACCAAAATCGATCACAAGTTGTAGTTCGTCAGATTGAGCTCCGAGAAGTAGGACGGCCGACATCACCTTCGTAGACGAAAACATTGCGGCGGAATACTTCTCGATTTTGACCCCCCTTGTGGTTGGCTGAAATTTCTACGGATGTCGTTACCAAGTGTAGTTTTGATGGTGATCAACGATGGCGGGAGTATGCCAGGATCCTTCAACAAGGAAGGTCAACCATTCGGACACTTGTGCGCTTACTTCACAGTGAAGATCTTTTCGTTTGTGTGTTCGTATGTTCAACCATCATCATCCCACCCAACACTCTAACAGGTGGTAGGCTTGCAGTGCTGCACGCTTGTTTTTTCGGTAAGGTATTGAAGGTTTTTGACTCTCGATGGCGAACACCAGTCTTTTTCGATTTTGCTGATGGAGACCTTCGAACTTACCTGTCCTCTTAACCATGTTATGATTCTTTCAACCATTGACATAGAGGTTTTCTCCTCCATCGGTACAGTTATCGCGATTTTTTTTATATTGCCGAACTTCGTTGAGAGCATCGTTCAAATCAACAATTTCATGGTGATATTTTCCTTGGCAAAAAAATAGACTCCCCACGTTAGAAAATGACTATATGTTTTTTACGCCAATATAGTAGTTTCACTTGCCAAATTAAAATTAATTAAAAAAGCCAATTCGGAACGCCCATTTGTTAATTATAATGGTTTAAAAATTGAATTCTCACAAGGCGGAAAAGAAAACACGGTCACATCATCGAGCGAACAATTTGAATCAATGACATTTTTATATGAAGGGCAATAAAACGTACATTTCTGAAAGATTCATTGGCAGCAGAAAACTGGATTTGCATTGGGTAGGATTCGATCCTTTAGGCACGTTGTATATTCCGAGGTACTCTTCTCTTGTGACTTGATTTGAATTTGAAGAATAGTGCCACACAATTCTAACGCAGTCGTATGTTATCAATTAAGATTGGAGTTAAAGTTTAAACAATGTTAACTCACATTGAAATAATCCTCACAATTTAAACCTGACCTCAAAGAAACTGGATTCCGTCGGATGATGATGATCCACTTCTTCTGAAAATCTCCTTTCGGATTAGCCAAAAAGCTTTCTGCGGGGTTTTTGTGGAGTTGTTTGTGCAGCAAGGCACAAACAATATTTCATCGCCCTCCTTAGCATTTCATGCCGGAGATTAATTTTGACATATTTATATTTTCGCCGGGCTACTGAAATTTCTTGGCTCGAGCTGTGACGTCACACAACATGACGCGGGCTTTCCAGTCTGTTTGAATTTGGTTGAAATTTAAAATGTTGATCATTTCACAAATACAGTTTTTTTCCGAAACGGTCTTTGAGAGTTTCGTTAGATTACACCATAGAAGTGATTTCCGTCATTCGTGAAAATAAGGCGAGCAGTCTATTCCACAACATTTACTTGGCATAGTAAAAGTAGTACAATCGAAGTTAGGCCATGATTATGATTACAATAGACTTATCATATTTTCACTAATGAAGGAAATCATTTCTATGATGCAATCAAACAAAATTCTCAGAAACCGTTTTTGAAAAAAAACAATTTTCTAAATTATTAGCATTTGAAATTTCAACCAGTCGTACTGAAAAGCACGCGCCAGTGTCTGTAACGTCACAAGTTGCGGCAAAAGGCTTCACTAGACCGGAAACTGACAACATGTCAAATTTAATTTCACGCGTGAAATTTCAAGGACGTTGAAATATTGTTTCATGCCTCGTTGCATAAATTTCAATATGAATTAAAATTTTTTTAAACTTGAACTCCAATATTAATTGATAATATATGACTGCGTTTTCCAGTTGAAGGAAGGAATTATACGCAACAGATTCCGCAGAATATTGATCCGGCCGGTGATTTTCGGTCAATGCAAAACATTCTACCGCCATCCAGGAAAGTCGGGTAAACATTGTCCTTGCGCATTCACTGTATTGTCTCTAAACCTTTTACGCTGGTACTTGCAAATTAATTATATAGCGATATGTCGAAGATTTGCATTAATTTCATTTCTCACATTTGTAAAATAGAAAATATATTTCAAGCTATCTGTGGAGACAGATATTTGTGTCAGCATTACAACACCACATACTGATTTTTCGGTTTTGACACCTTTTTATTCGGGGACGTTGTGCTTGCCATATAGCTCGTTACCATTACTGCCAACACGTAAGATAAATGAAAGGATTGTTTTCTCTTTTCTGTTAAAATTTGATTGATTAATTGAAAAGTAACAAGTAGCAAACACTAAATCAAATGCTTCCACATAGATAAGATTCAAATTATTCGCTTAATGACGTCACATGAAGTGTTAATCAATCATCGCATTTTCTTTCTCGCCCTGTGAGAATTCGATTGGTTTGGTTTTAGAATTGGTTTTTTTCCAACGGATATGGTAATTAGGCAGGTGAAACGATTACTTCGGCATAAAGAAACGGGGGCATAACCAAAAGTTAGCATGACTGATCAAACAATTATATGATTACGATTATAAAAATAAAATCGAAATCGCATCATATGGAATTCATCAATGCAATCATATGGAATTCATCATCAGCCAAAGTGTAGCAACCGGTGCCGAGCCTTAGTAAGGACTCACCGCATCCTGGCATTGCGCCGAGGTCCACCAATTCGATATTCTTATTAGCTGTCTGGCGTCTTGGTCTATGCAATTGCTCCATCACCCATACGGATTAGGCGATCCGGCCACCGCAGCCTATTGAGTTGGATTTTTTGGTTTTGGTATTGCTCATAAATTTATATAAATTGATGAATGAAGTAGTTTTTATTCGATGCTAACAATCGTGCGCAGATATCGTCGATAATTGCTACCGCTTGTGATTTTTGAAGGTAGATAGGAGAAATTATCGACGACTTCAAAGTTGTAGCCGACTATCTTTATTGTTTTCAGTTGACCACGACTAATTGATGTGGTTGTTGCTTTCGATTTTGGTGCTGACGTTGCCACCAATGTCATTCATTAATGTCCAGGCAAAGTTCTCGTGCCGCCTGTTCGATTTAGATGAAGCCAGTTTGTACATTTCGGGAATTTGTTCCCATTACGTCAATATCGTCCGCATAAGTCAGCCTATGCTCTTCTGCTTCTGGTATTTAAAGTTAGCATAACGTATCAAATCGCCCAAAGCCATGATATAAAAGGTACATGATAGGATATCCTCTTGTCTTAGATCGCTATTAATAGCGACCAGTCTTGATAGTGATCCCACTATTCCAGTCCTATTAGTTTTGTCGGGATACCTAATTCCCTCATGGCCGTGTAGAGTTTTACCCTGGCTATGCTATCACCTGCGGCCTTGAAGTTGATGGAAAGGTGGTGCAACTGATGACGTATTCTAACAGTTTTTTCATCGATTGTCGCACCGAGAAAATACGATTCATCTGGTATGCGGCGATGATATTCTTTACGTATGGGGCTATCCGGCTTACCGAGATGGTGGAGAATATCTTTTAATGGTACTCAGTAACGCGGTATCTCTGTAATTGCTGCACTGTGTGATATCCAATTTTCATGTATGGGGGAGTCCTCAGGCATTAATTCGCTTTTCCAAACTTTGTGCATAAGTAGATAAGTTGAATGCTACAAATGGACACCTCTACATTTAATCGACTCGGCTGTAATTCCAATGGGGCCTGTCAACTTATAATTCTTAACGAATTCCGCGCACCGTTACCTCCATGTTTAGTGGTGGCAGATATTGTCCGTCGTATTCCGATATTTTTTTGTTTTATTGTTAAGCAGTGCATAAAAATTCTCAACTCGGTGAACCAATATATCTATACGGTCGGAAATCAGATTTCCCCTTGTTGTCTCGGCAGGATGAGTATCGAGGGGTGGCTTTATCCTGCTGACTTCTGCGCCTGGTGCGGTTGCTCTTTGTACTGTTCCAGTGAAATTACTGTATTTAAAATCAGTGTGCTTTGTACAGTAACTACTTAGCAGGGAGTAGTCTTAACAAACAGTAGATTAGTTAATCAATACGTGTGCATGCTATTTCTAGCAAAAAGTTTTTAGGAATCAAAACTTAATACCATCTTCGTCGCTGGCAGTATTTTTTTATTGGACATATATCGTTACTTCGGGAAGGGAACCAGTTCCTTTCTTCAGTGCCGGGTGCAGATTAGTTGCAATAACCAGAGCAACTAACAACTGGCTTGGCTGTTAGTTGAGCTGGCATAAAACGGTTGAATTGAAGCGCTTTTATCTATCGTGGTAGTCACACAAACCGACCCATGTGTTATATTGTTGTGATTGGGAACTGCTTGATGAAGACGAACCACGTGCACACTCGAAATATGGGGCATTGGCTGCCGGAGAAAACCCGTTGCATTCATTTAGGGGTGCTAGCTAGCAATCCGGCCGTCGATAGCCGGCGTATGTACGTACATATGTATGTTTTTTCCAGATTAGGTAAGGAATCAGAATTTATAAACGAATGCTATGTGCCCAATCACATTCAAGTTTTTCTAGCAATTCGATACGTTTAGTATAATTTTTTCAAATGCATCTCAGGTTGAAGTCATGCAAATATATATTTTATTCAGCAGCGAGGATGCGCAATTGCGACTATGGCTATGTGATCATGATCACGAAAGCTCACGTAAGAGCACATTGTATTTTTAAAAGTGAACGGACCACGTTGTCATTTACATTTCATTGTTTCATGTGATTGTTGGAATATTATAATACCTCCCAGCCATCGGTATTCTTGTACTTCTTTTTGTTGTTGATTAGGCGTGCGATATATGTGCAAAGCCACTGAAGTTGCGTTTGGGCACTCAAGGAGTCATTTTGACATTTATGATTTAAATACCTCGAAACGCATTTTTTACTATCCGTTTGCTGTTTTTATATTCTTTTACTAAATTAGGAGGAAAAAATATGAGTATGATGAAACCATCGTAATCGTTCCTCCACAAGAAGGGACAAACATGGGATCGGACGTGGATTCAGATGTATTTGATAATGCTGTGTTTGGTGATCTTGTACATTTGCCACGAAGGAGTGTGAATACTGAGGGCGAAATAGATTCTTCCTACGACCCACCTCCACCTGCCCACTCTACTCGATGGCGGCGCGTACCAGCATCGGAGTGTCAACATTCAAGACGATGCCCCAGATTTGCATTCACGAAAGAGATGTACAAGCACCAAAAAGGAGTAAGAGAACTGGAACTATGATTCCTTGGAATAAAAATCCAAAAATATTTAAAACTAATTTGCCACAATTTACACTAAGAGAGTTCAATCTTGACCTACTAAAGAACTGTTCAAATCCCTTCGATTTTTTTTTTAACGGAGTTAGTAGTTTTATTAGTTGTAGAAAAAATGGGTACTATGCCCAAAACGAGGGGTCCGTGGACCAAGAAGGTGGGAGTAAGTTACTCTCCATCTGGTCCGATCCAATATCAAGTTGATGTGGATTTAGGATCCTTCTGGAACTTAATCACGAAAGCTGATCTTCAAAGGACAAAAATCTTTGACAATTTACATCGGAACCTTTGCTCAACAAGTTACAAGAAAAGGTCTGTGGTGATACCGGGACTGTTATGGAGAACCATATAAAAAACATCTTTTAGATGACAGAATTGTAAAAAAAGCTGTCAAACATATTCGGTCTCAGAGGAAAAAAAATTACATTAATTCTGCCACAACCTATTTCTGCATATAATTTGCACATGGCTGGTGTGGACTTATAAAATCAATTTTTAGCAGCGTACCGACCGAAAAAATTATTAGACAGTATTAGCAAAGATGGGATGGGCCAACATCAACATTGCAATTGTATTATCAACAAAATCAACATTTGTTCCTAGCAGTTTAAGAATTTTCGTATGTCCATCCTTTTTTTTTTTAGGATTAAAAAATGACACTTGTTTTCACACGACTTGATACCTTAAGTACCAACTTAGGTTGTGTGTGGATAACCGCTAAAGTTATTAAGAAAAAAATTTGAAAATAATGTTTTTATATTTATTGAACCTAAAACGTTATGCTCTTTAAAGAAATAACGAATATATTACGGGTACTAATGGGTTAAAGCGAAAAAAAATATATGCAGACGAAAAAAGCAGGAAGATCCAACAAAAAATTATCTGGTTTTGGTACAATACGCTCATCGCAGTGCGCTTAAAAGTGTTTACAGAAGATTTTCCGCCTTTTACATGAAAATCCGCTATTATTTAATAAATATATAAAATCTTATTCAAATTCAAGATTTGTGGGATTAAAAAGCTGATACGGCATTGATAGTTTTTGAAAAATATCTACAATCTATCGGAACCAAATTTTTATATAATAGTTTAAGCGTTTTGATTCGAATGCGTTGATAGGCGCGGCATCGGTATGTGACATCACAAATCACGTTAATAAGTGGACAGATTGTGATGAATATGTAGCAATGGCACTCTATCAATTGCTACATCTCTATAGCTTTTACGTTTAAATTTGCAAATACGTTGAAGATCTAAATGATTTTATCTTTAACTTGATATTGCCATATTCAAACCACGCTGAGTCACATCACCAGATCGATGGAACTCCATATCGATCGCGAATATCCTCATTTCAGGCGTGACCATGGCGGGTTACGCCATTAGTCCAATGGAATATCTTCGTCTCCATTACCGCGCCATTCATTGCCTTTTATAGTCGGTCAACACTCAGAACCAAAGAGCGCGACATTAGCTGATAGCATTGATCCGAAATATTCAAATCGCTCAGTTCTGTGCAGGTCATTACCACTGACAGTATTTTTTTTCTGTTCCATTCAGATTTAATTTGAGACTGTGTTGCATGAGGAGATCATCCCATTTTTGAACAAGTTGCTGTAGATCAGCTTTGCTCATCATATGCATAAAGCAGTTTTTAGGGCGCTGAATGTTGAATATCCCGTGCGATAGTGTCCACAACAAGAACAAAGAGAAGTGGCGAGAAGGTGCTTCTTCCATGAACACCGACAAGGCCCCGAAGCGGTCGCCACACTTCGAACTTTACTTTTCGGTTCGTGATATTGCCATTTAACCCATTCCACACGGCGAGCGCACTGACGCCTCATGGAGTCCATTTCGAGACACTGAGAGCGCGCTCGTGCGGATCCCCTCCCTTACTCAGCCACGGAGCGCTCACAAACGCGTCCTCCTTTAGTTTCGTTTAAACGTTTGTAGAGTGAACAGGGTTTGACGAAAGCTTTCAGTTTCATCCCAGTGGTTAGAGAAGTTCTTGGGTGACCTTGTGCCGTTGGCCGTTTCGAAATCCGTGCAGCACAATATTTTGTAGAGAAATTTCCGTTTGTGGTAAGTTTTAATAGGCTGTTTATTATTTTACTTTTTTCTATAATATTAATTCGTAATTTATATTAATGTAAAATGTCGCTATATGATTTTAGAAACGCGGCCATAAGATCATTACTTCCCCCCATAACTGTTTCCCCTTCATTGATCCGCCCCGCAAAGAGACCAAAACTAGGACAATGCCACTATCCCCAAATGTTTGACATATCAGATAAAACAAACAAACGAATACGCAAAAGGTGCAGGGTTTGCCTAGTTAATCAAGTCCGAAGGGATACTTCGTATTATTGCGCAGCGTGTCCCGAACTCCCTCCATTGTGTATAGACACGTGTTTTAAACTTTTTCATGAAAAAATGGATATTTAATGTATATTTTTTTAGTCGTATTAAGTGTATATTTTTGTAGTTTCTTAGTTTTTTGTTGTTTGTATAAGTTTAAGTTTTCTTAGTTTGTACGATTATATTTACTATTTTGAAATTTACGATTAGGTACATACCCATTTGCAGTTTATTTTATGTGTGTTAATGCTTTATAGTATTAGATGTGAAAATACATTTATGCTTGCCTTACTGCTTTTATATTTTTAAATCCTAGAAATTTCTAACTAGTCTATAAAAACGAAAATAAAAAGTTATTTTACAAAATAATCATGGTTTACGGGAACAGTCAAAAGTATGCAATCCCGTCAAACACGGCATCTCCCAGTTCGCCTGGACGGCGAGCCTAACAATGCCGATCCCGTAGTAAAAAATTTACCTTCGGATAAGAAAGTCCGAAAAAAAATGCAGTTCCAGAATGAAGCCACCAAAATGGCTGCCGTGTTGAATGGGTTAAGCGAGCATACGATTTCTTTTGATACTAGGTATTGTCCCAGACCATACCAGATGAGTTCGTATGAATCCAGAAACACAATTAAAGAGAAAGATGCTTCTCATGATGTTTCTTCATTGTACTGCGTTCTTGACAAAGTCGGCTTGATTTACTGTTATTTTAACAGAATCGCGAATACGGTTGCTAAGAATACTTTCGAAAATCTTCACGGTAAGGGACAGTAACCGGATCGAACGGTAATTTGAACACTGGTGGACTACCTTTCTTTTTCCATATTGGAAGGGTGATGTTTTCCTGCCAGTCAGATGATGTACTCTTTCCGCAATAACCCGATTAAAGAATTCACGGAGTCATAGTATTGGGTTCCTGTTCTTCGCTTTCCGAAGCTCAGCTGCGGTGTCGTCAGGTATTGTGGCTCTTCCCGATTTCAATCGTTTGATTGCTTCTTCGACTTCAGTCGCACTGATATGAAGATCCTGGGGGTTTAATGCTTAAGCATAATCCCATGGTCCTCTTCGGGCACGGATTGATTTGAAGACCACAATCAGAGCTCCGCTATGACTGGCACAGCGGTACTGGTTTATACTGAGAACAGGTTCAACATTCATACCAGTAGAAGCGAGACCTATCTAACAAATTTGCCGCAGCTGATGAGTACGGCGCTATTTCACGCTTGAGCCCATAACAAGCTCTGCCCTAGAACATCTACTCTCAGAAGGTCATCCCGGCTCCCATATTACCAAATAAATTCCCGTGAGGCTGCGTGGCAAGAGCGGCTTCAGGTCAAGGAAGTCCCTTGCAGATCCGAGTCTGATTGCTCTCCTCGAGTACGTGACAGGGGAATTCCAAATGTCGACAGTGCTTGGAAGGGGAAGTAGAGGATGAAAAAATTCTTTCGTTGAAATCTGCTGGAAATCTTCTCGCCATCTATCCGCCCCAGTTGGTAAGTAAAGTAACTCCAGATCGGTAAGTAAAGTTCTGTTCTTTTCATTATCGCAACGGAATTGTTCGATATTCTGTGTGTGTTGGTGTCGGCTTTTGATAAGTTGTAATCGTACCGATTGTTTGGTTTATCGTAAAGATCTTTAATGGATCGAGAAACCTGTGATTTGGACATCATCGTCACCCTAAAACCAACCGCTTCCCAAGATTGGTAACCCCAAGGGTTGTTTTGTGAATTGTAATTTTAACATGATTTCACTATTCTTCGACATTCCCGAAGGTTGATAATCGCTTAAGTGAGATCATTTTTTGTCTTTTCTTTCAAAATCGCCACCGTTTAATGCGCGACGGGCCAGTACGTTCCACTCGTTGTTTTGTTGATCGCTTGATTTGCAAGACGACAATCAACGGCCGATGTTGAGGTGCGACGGTCTCGTTTTGCAGTCATTGTATTATAGAATGAATGTATTGTATAGTGACGTTCTCCTGATATTTTCTTAAGATTACTTTTTCACACACGAAGCCTACTTTTAAGCACCTACTTTCTTTGCTGCGAAATTAAATTAAATATATATCACATGATTAGGGTTTGACGATCTTGATATGGACTATTTTGCAGTTTTCTCAAGTAAAAACTCGTTTCTTGACTAAATTATGTTTTTGTTCTTGTCGAATCCAAGATCCCTCATGAGAAAGCACAAAACTGTTCATACATGGTGCACCTAACTTGCGAGTTGCATCTTGTTTCAATTCTTCAGAAGCATAGATCGTTTTCAGTTCAATGCACTTTGATTGACAGAGTACGGAAAAGGAAAATAAGCAAATAACCATATTACTTTTCAACATCGTTTGTAAAAAAGATAGTTTCTTTGAGCTCAATTTACATAAGCTCTGCCGACTACCCAAATGTAAAGGATGAGAAATTGTAAAAGGATAAGTGGATAAGTTTTACCTGCGAAATTAAAAATAAATAACTGATGTAATTACATAGATTTATTAGTTTTATAAATAAAGCACATATGTAGATACATCAATATAAATGTTTCCATGGAACTAAGTATGAATGGAATTTACATCATGGCTTTGTGCTTTGCACCAGCAACACAACGTGGAAACACAAATTTTATTCTGAACTCTTCATCAACCAAAATCTGTTCTCAAAAACATTGTGAAACGTAAGTATATGGCTCCGCAATATGACTAAAATAATTTTTCACAGCTTTTTTCCAAACGTGTTTTATATTCAAAGAAGTATAACTACTGATTAATATAAGAGCAGACACGATTACATCCGGTATAGGACCTTGGTACACACCATACGTATATTTCGAGGCGATCACTTGCCTCTGTCGTGTTGGGAAGTTTAAGAGTTCTCCGGGGACAAATGTTTGTGTCCATTTTAAACTGTAGTTCATTACTTGATTATCATTTTATTCGAAAAAATCATGATACTTCGGCTTAGCTTACTTATTTTATACAAGTATAATATATTTACTTGAGAAACAATTGCATTAAATACAAATTTGGAATAGAAACAAAATTACATCTTTCACATACTTTTATTTTGGCTAATTTAAAAAATTAAATATCGATATCAAGTATTTGAAGAGAGAGCTAGGTAAATGAGCCACTGACTCAAGAGTAATTATTGCAAAACCAACTAAACTTCGAAAATGCCTGGAAATTCAAATTGTATGCAAAGTACAGAAATCACTCTGAAGATTGGAACGGTATGGTAAGTGAGCAAACGCTCAAATTCAGCGATGATAAAAAAGGATTTACTAGGTGTATTAAGAAGTTCGCGGAACGCTATCTATCCGTCGATATCAGAACTAAGGTTTAGATAATATTTTAACATTCCATTTATCATTAAAGGATTCTCTGAATTTCAACTCGATCTGGCAATTATGTTTTCGTTTACAGCTTTTCTAAGGTGGCGTTTTGCCACAATGGGAAACATCGTGCGCTTATTAATTTTTTGTAAAAACAAAATTGATGCCAATGGAGATTTATACCGAAAACGTGAATGCGTTAGGCGGATCTGCTCCTTCGAAAACGATTTTTAAATGGACTGGTGAATTTTAAAGTGGTCGTACAAGCATTGAAAATGATCCACGTGCAGAACGCCCAAAAAGTGCATAAAATTCAGAAAACAAGAAAAGTACAGAAAAACAAAGAAAAATACAGAAAAGACGAAGAAAACAAAGAAATATAAAAAATCATCAAGTGACACACGAAAAATTAGTAGAGACCGTACCTATCTCAACTCACTTACACTGTCCGCTGGGATATCTTAAATGCCATTTTAAGTTTTAGAAAGCTGTGCATGGGTGTCGCATTCTTTAACAATGGAACAAAACGCATCCGAATGCGACTTTCTCACCCACATTTGGAGCGCCTAAGGAAAAAAAATGTGTGCCAATTTATCACCATGGATGCAACCTGGATCTACCACCATGATCCTGGATTGAAATAAGAAACTAACTGGTGTCCACCCGAATTTTCGACACGACAGCGAGTTCGTGTACAGAAGTCAGCTAAAAAGGGTTAGTATCGGTATTCTGCGTTGCCAAATAATTTTATTAGTGGATTACCTCCAAACCTCCTATGAAGCAGCTTCACATGAAAATAAAAAAAGGTAATTTTACATCAAGACAATGTACTTGCTTACAAAGCTCACAAAATAATCACGGAACTAAAGTTCGAATTGTTGCAACATCATATTTAAAAAATTAGCTTCCTCTGACGTCTGACTTTTCCCAGACTTCAAAAAATCCTTGCGTGGATATCGATTTTCACCAAATGAAGAGGTAATAGATGATATAACGGGATATTTTGCCGATCTTCCAGAAAACCACTAATGAGTCGGGATCCTTAACTTAGAGAATTGTTGGACTAAGTGTATAGAAGTAATTTTTACAACTATAAATCCGTTTTTTTCACTTCCATTTGCGAACTTTTTGATATACTTAGTATGCATTGAAGTTACGGCAACTTTATATCAGTAGATATGCACGAATCCAAAGATAATAGTTACGTTAATGGGTCAGAACGTCCTTGTAAAAGGTCTATACACTGCATTAAAGTAAAGTGCACACTTGAGAAATTCGACCAATCCTTTCTCAATTAGCCAAGAATGAGAACTTGCACCTGAATGCAAAAGGTAATAAAATTTGGAATAACAAAATATTCGTCTCATCCTTTCAAAAATGTTCACAAAAAGTAAACCTCTCCGCAAGGTTTACTTACAAAAAAAATGGAATTACTCTCTCCCATTCTTGATTCTGACGCATTAATTAGAATATAAGTACATCAGGCATCGAATATTCAAAGTTACATTATCGAAATCACAATTACATATTACTAAACCTGTTATGCGGTACATCGTACATGTCATTGTTATCATAATACGCGTCTTTTATATAAATACTAATCAATTGAATAATCACTACATACGAACTGTAAAAATGTTTCAAAGTTCTGCCATCTTACTATTCCCTGCGATAGGATTGATTTATACATCCTGAAAAAAACAACTTCGACAAAGAGCAAGAGAACGGTTATACTGTGTAAATGCCCCCCATTCGTTTGTTACTGTCTAAAAGTTCTGCCTCTTTTGCTATTTCAACAATTCCATCCTCTTTACTTGGAACGCTGTTATCTTCCACAATTTCCTCTACCAATTCATCATTAATATTTCTACTTTCAATCTGCTCACATAGATCCTCGCCCTCTGTTATATCCCCGTCGACCGACTTGTTGCCATCATTACTTTGTTCGTCAGATTCATTTTCTTTTGCAAACTGTGAGTCAACATGTGGATGCATCGACTCTGGCAAAGGTTGCTGCGATTGTTGCTGATTTACTGGGACAGGATTAGTCGTTATTGACGACCACCAATTAGAAAAGGCGCCTTTCGCCTGCGATATTGCACCACCTATTGAAAGTTGTAACCTTAAATTTTCTCTTTCGATTAAATAAAAGTAGGAATACGTACCAACTGCCCGACTAGTTGTATTTACAGCTTGATTAATTTTCCTCCCACTTTCACTATTATGCATTGTCCTTAGAAACAAAAATGATTAGCATTTCTCAGAGGTGTATTATTGTATTTTACCCTTACTGTGCTAATTTGAGCTTCATATCAGCCACCGATAACGTGCCGGCAAAAGGATGACCACTAGGAACTGAATCAAAGAAACTATCTTCTGGTTTCGTTTCGTACCACTCGAGATAACCTTGAGATTTTTTCCAAGCCATCATAAAATGACCATTAAAGTGTTCACAGTCCTTTGTGTTTTCTATAAACGCAATCACGATTTTTATTAAACATAAATGAAAATAAGAAAAAATATAATGGGTTTATCCTCAACTAAAGAGATAAAAGTTAATTGTAATGCGATAAAAGCCACTAGAGTTGCTAAGAGAAAACTTGCACTTTAGACAGTGTATAAACTTATTATTACCTTGCATCGTAGACATTTTCAACAGCGCCAACATGTAACCTTGGAACTGCTCCCGTATCCAACTCTCACTACCTTCAGCTCCTTCTTTTGGATTTTGAACGTGGCGAATTAAAAAATCAACGAATCTCAAGTCCTCGGTTGTGAGAACAAGTTGTCGTCGTAAATCCAAATCATTCGTTTCAATGGTTCCCGCTTCTACGTCGATTTGAACATCAGCTAAATTTTTTTTCTGATGGAAAAGTATATTCGACGTGCCAATAATGTAACTTAATACGGAAGGATCAGTAAGTAGATCCATATAGGGCAACGATAAATATGGCAAGCATAGATGTCCACTGGCGAAAATTGGAATTGGGGCATGCCATAACTCTGGTTTAATCGAAATCAACGGATGTAATGTAGCTAAAACATACAATATTCAAGTATTTACCTTCCAGAATTAGATTGAATCAACCTTAGATAACAGAGTGAAATGCACAGCTATATACAATGTGTACAAAACTATAAAACTTACATGCTAAGGTATCCACACTGGCATCACGAGGCAAGGAGTTCCTGTCTGATTTCTTCGCATCAGATTCAATAGAATCTGCTCGATTTAGCTCATACATTTCGCTAGCCTTTTCAATTCCCTCTACAATTTCCCCCTTCGGTTCCATGCAATTACTTATCGTTTCACTTATGGTTTCATTATCACAATCTTTCGTTGTAATTTGGAAATTATTCTCACGATTTTTCCCTGTCGTTGAAAAGTCTGGCATGGGTGACAGTGGTCTTGACGTTCGTACGCAAGCAACTTCTTGGAACCCTTTCTGCATCAACTTCGGGAAAAGCGATGCAACGCCCAAAATCAGGGTGCACATATTGCGAACCGGCGAGCTGAAACAAACTACACGACGTTGCAGTAAAAACAGTTTGAAAAGAAGCAGAGTTTTATGGCGCCATTTCAAGATGATCTCCCTCAATGGGAGTCCAACATCAATATGGCAAAGAGGGTTGGGTTCATCAATCAGACAAGCATTTAATTGATCGTATGCTTTCACTATGATGTCTGTACAAGAAAAATCTCCTTGATCGAAAAAAGCATTTGCTATGAGCGATAATTTCACTTCAATATAACCGTATAATGGAAGCGCAGCTAAAATGCACACGGACTTTTGAACTGTACTGCGCGTTACATCTGCCGTTCTTATTTTTAATTTCTGCAAAAAATGGTTTTGTAATTATAAAATATGAATTTGTGATTAAAACCTACTTCAACAGGAATCTGTCGATAACATGATACTCCGTAAATGCTGTCGGTGGGGTCTAGAAGACTAGGAAGATTGAAGAAAACCGTGTCCTCGGAGAAATTATGTGATCCATCGGGCAGAGCTAAAGTTGGTAAATACTTCCATCCTGATGGGCACTCATTTCGCCCTTCGGTACCAGGTATCAGGGGAGGATAAGAGAATTCAACCTGAAAATTAGAAATAGTATACACATCTAGATATTTTCGGCTATTCATACTATAGTTAATGTTCGGATAGCAAATTGTAAGTGCCTGCATGGCAGACTCGTTGCGGCGAGGAACTTTATGTTCCATTAGAAGAATTCTATTGTTTTCAAGTTGTCTGCAGTTGTCTGCAGAATAATATTATTAATATCGATGGACCCCAAATTTGGTGGGAACTGTGAACGCACACGCAGATCGTTTTATCTTGAATGTAAGGGGGGGGGGGGATCTCCATATATACACCAAATATAGCCGCGTGGGGTATCAAACGAAAGGTATCGATTAGCATTTTTCAAATCTTGTCAAAATTTTGACATCTAATGTACATGTTGGGAAGGTGGGGGCTGGAAAGTGTCAGTCATTTCTTCCACGGACTTATTCTCAGAACGTAGTCAACCGAAAAATCTGAAAAGAATATCGAAACTGCCACTATACGGTGACTTCCTCTTTTTCTTCACCCTTTGTCCCGCTCATAAGCGGAGGTGGCTCGTCATGATCGATTTCGCTATTTTAATTTATCAAAAGCCTGATCAGAAGGCAATCGCGAGGTTTTCAAATCCCCATCCAGTGTATCAAGCCACCGTTGTTTCGGCCTGCTTTTTCGACGCTTACCATCGACTTCGACATTCAGACCAATCTAGGCAAGTGAATTCTCGTTAGCGCGAATTTCGTAACCATACTATCGAAGACGGAGGTATCCTTATTTCGTATGTATCAAAGCGAGTTGAGTTGAGTTTATCTTAGCACCACGAAGCACAGTCATGTAGACTATAATATAGAACATGATCCTACCAAGTTTCGTGTAAATCCCATTGTTTCTAACAAAGTTACTATAGGTCAAAATTATCGCTTCTTTGCTTCTTTGCAAATTCACTGAGCACACTGAAATGTTTTATATAAGAAATACACAAAACCTTACATATCTGAAGCGTCCAGCTTTCGATTTTCCGACTCAATTGACTGTCTGTCACACGCACTTTTCTCTGAAACAACCGTACCGATTAACATGGAATTTGATGACGATTTTGAATTACATTGCTGCACGTTGAACTTATACCTTTTGTGCAATATTTTTTTTTACCGAATATGGCCATATGAGGTATCAAGTGAAAGGTCTCGATAGTACTTTTCAAAACAATTTTATTAATTTTAACATTGGTTATAAAAGCGAGGGGTGCTGGGGCCCGAAAGGGTCAACTTCTTGAAGGACCCATTCTCAGAAACTACTCAACCGAAAAATCTGTAAAAATCATGGTATCCATTCTCTTCGTATCTAGGCCTCAAGTACTCTCCGTTTCGATACCTGTTCAAATAAAGTCAATAATATTATACTAATATATTTTAAAAATTTGCCTTCCTGTTCATCCTAGATCCGCAAAACTTTACAGCAAGATAGACTTTAGTAGGAAGCACCATTATGGAAATCTTACTAGCATTAATAAAGTTATACTGAGTCCAAGTTGTCCCTTTCATGTCAAATTAATACTCCCTACGAGATAAAATGCCAGTACCACATCGAATTGAATATCGGATATAGTCAACATATGGGCTACGAGCTATGTATAATGGGAACCATCGGGTACCCAAATATTTTGACAAAAATATCAATAAATCCTTCTGTATCTGTAGCGTCAACCCTCCGGCTTCCGACTTGTATAATCTCTATACTCTATCCTTGTTTCTAATTCCTTTGCTTCTTAAAATTGTTTGGATTTAGTGTAAATACGACGACAAATCAAGCTGAGAAATCAAGAAATTCCATTTGTTTTTGCTGAAGATACTGCTTATCAACCTTTTCAATGTGAGTTCCAGCATTATCTTACGGGAAAATAAACGACAGACCACAATTTTTGCCAAATTATAGCAAAACCCGTTATGTTATTTTCAATCAAAAACAGAACTTCTTACTGTTCGTTGCATTCAATAACAGTTCAAATCATTACACTTCGTTTCTCCTGTTATCGCGAAGATAATAGCTAAAATCATCCTAGAGTCCATCAAAGAACACTTCGAAAACTTAATTGAAAGAGGCCAGGCTGGTTTCCGCTCTCGGTGCTACTGTATCGACATCATTAACAAACTTAGGATCAACTTGAAGCAGCGTGCAGATTTTAGATCCCCGTTCCACCTGCTCCTCATTGATTTCCAGAAGGCTTTCGACAGCGTGGGGAATCTGGAATGTTCACTGAAAATGAACGCCAATGAAACTAAGGTACTTAGTCTGACTTTCTCTGCCTATTTGTGCATTAATGACCAAAATGTCGAAGGCGTCGAACGGTTTGTACATCTAGTAAGCGTTGCTCTTCCCGGCCCATAGAGGCACGAATGACCAATCCAGGTGGAAAAAAATATTTTATTAGCCTATTCTGTAGCAAATTTTACGCTGATCACGAATATTCCCGGCATGATGGAGGTTATAAATGTACCGATGGGAAGCAATTGGTAAAACCAACTTTTTTGTTATTATTAAAATCACTATCAAGCTAAACTCCTTTTTGAATTTAGACTTAAGCCTTAACTTTCTGCTTTTCATTTAGTGTTCTTCCGATTCCTGCTTCATACTCCATAATTAGGATTCTGTCTAAAACAAAACGTTGTTAAAATCGGTTTACTATCTACTGTATATCCGTCTATCTGTCTCCCGCGTGCACTTTTCTCGGAAACCGCTACAATTGAGGTAAAATTTAATTAAAGTATTAGAATATGAAATCTCATGCATTAACTCCAAGGAATTATTTTGCGTGGAGTTTAAACGAGGTCCCCATACAAACAAAGAGGGAGTGCCAAATTTATTTTCCCCGAATATAGTCGTGTGGGATATCAAATGAAAGGTCGAATCATCGGTAGTAAAGTAGGGTAGGTAGTGAAGGGCCTAAAACTACCAATTTGAAGTGATAGAAGGCTCATTCTTATACCCAACCAAATCTCTAAAGACGCCTCTATGTAAAATCTATCCCGTCTCATATCGATCCTGTTCAAAGACAGTTAGTAATGGTAATAATGTTAATGTATTACCGAATTTTAGGGAAAAATTTGTCTGAGGATCACATTTTAGAATCGTAAAATACAATGTAGGCCATAATAAATTAGAGTGAATCAAAATACAGCATAGGATACCAGTATCACATTAAATTGAATCCTCTAACGAATCAAATTCGTATACATTAAGGTGTTCTTATTGAGTACAAATGGAATCGTATTCTTACATATGCCATACACAAAACCTGTCATACCTGCTCCCGGGTTCTGATTTATTTAATTGTGAATCTGTAACTGATAAGCAAATAACATTTATATGATCTAACTCACATGTGTAATGTAGAGAGACAAAAATCGGTTATTTCGCTTCAATACCTGCAAAGTCTGAACATAAATCGACAATTGAAAGGAGCAGTTTGAAATGAATCTTTATCTATTGGCCAAGACCAGCTTCCAGCAGTCTATGGGTATCAGTTGTTCTATTTCACAGTTACCATTCCATATTCAAAACCAATAATTGCAGAACAATATCGTACTTTTCTGTTGATATGGGCCGTGTCTCGTTTCTCGGAAATCCAAATTGCGACCGGCAAATATCAATTTTATACTTCTGGTTTGAAGATGGCAGTTTACTTTTTTTGTTTTATTTTTTATTTATGTGGTACTGAATTATTAACTAGATCATGCTAAGTATGATCCCAACATATACACGAAAGTGTGAAGGAGCTATTCAAAGCCTTGCTTGCACTGCATTCATCCATTTATGTTTTTTTGAAAGAATGAACTTTAATTTTCCCTTCACACATTAGTGAATATTAGAGGTTCCTTTCTTAATATGTGAATCGGCATATTATGTTACAGATTTTAATAACAATTACAAGATAAAAGGAATTTTACAAACGTAAAAATACACACCCTTTATCTTGAGAAGCTAGGCGGCGTAGTACTACTTCCACGGTCAATAATAACTCACTAATACCAAATTATTGAATTCAATGTCTGCCATGAGTCTCAGACTACTTGTTATTTGTTTATTTTTACGTATTTGTCCTATCAAAATAACGGCCTCTGTTGGACCTGTAAACATTTTAGGTTTTTTTTGGCTTGAATTTTTTCCACCTAGTTTGATCGCGACAGTGGCACCGAACATGATGTCACTCGATATATCAACAGCGCTTCTCCCTGTTTTATTCAGATATTGAAGGACAACTCCATTGCGGATTATCTAATGGAACCCACCCTCTCAGGGCGAGTGTGTCACGTTTGAACTATGTAGCGCAGAATAGTAGAGGAAGAGTGCGTGATACTCGGAAAATTGTGAGGTGGGTTGAAGCATACTGCCCAGAATCGGCAACGATAACCTGTAGCTGTTTTCGAGGTTCTAAGCCTCACATAGAGGTTCATCGTAACCCTTTACAAAAATATAGGAAAAAACAATCGTAGATATAAAAAAAAGAAAAATTTAAGGCGCAGTAACTTCCATTCGATGTAATCGTATTTGCAACATTTTTCGTGAGATAAAATATTAACCCTTGCATTTGAAAAGTAACTAAAAGACGTCTTTATTCCAGCGACGGCTCATGATTCTTAGAATACATTCTTTCATTAAACGTAGTACACATACCCACCAGGGCTAAAAATCAACACGGAACACTTTGAAAGGCTAATAGCTATTACTTCTAATGATTCTCATTATTTGCTTTACCAGACGCGACAGGAAGTGTTGTTAGATATAACTTAAACGCATTAAAACCATGAACTAGAAGATAAGTGTCCGGACCCTACTCGCTATCACACTTCAAGGGAAGCCTTTTCTCAAGATTTCTTTTTCCATACAAATTCACTTGCTACAGATGACAGTCGCAAGGGATCGAGCCGACCTCTGGGGCCAATCAAACCACATTTGATAAACATTCAACAACACATTTAACAGCAAAATTTGATCTACCTGGCATCCTTTTTTGTGATGGAATCCCACGACCAGAATATGTAAAATTGGCTTTGACTCTGACATCTTGGCAACTCATATAACTGCAAAGTTTTCACACCATCCTCCCAACATTGATTAACATGGAACTTCCAACCCTCACAGTGAAATCTTATCAGAAATCCGAGCCGACAAGGTAAACAAAAATCAGACAACTGAGACTGGAACTGCAATCACTGACGTTTCACTCACTTTTTGCAAGAATGACATTCTTCTAATAAACCTAAAGCTTGTCACGGTTGGCAAAGCTTCAGAGGAATTATGCCAATTTCCTGATTTTCCCAATTGGAAAGCAATCGTTACTGGAATTCAGTTCCACTCATTGTTTAGGGCGGTTTATTGTTTTGTAGTTTGTGAAATATTGAGAAGGACATCGACTTGCTAACGTTGCAATGTAAGTAAACCAATAATATTCACATTATTCAAGATAGTGAGTAGTGAGTGCTGAATTACAACTAATTTCGTCCAAATACGCAGTCTAACTAAGAATTGCATCATCCTCTGCAGACTATAGAAGATGTAAGATTATCCATACTTATATTTTCGTTATTTATCTTATTTAACTATTGCTATCCTCTTGCAGAAGCCGTGATTACCGCTAGCGCGCAAAAATGTCTTTTCCTATACAAAAGAAAGACATTTATCGGTCGTCAAATGCGATATCCTTTCCACAAGAGGAGGAACGCATATTATCGTATTGGCAAAATGAACGAATTTTCGAAAAAGGGCAAACAATATCGAAAGACAAACATCAATTTACATTTTACGATGGGCCTCCGTTTGCTACCGGCCTTCCACATTATGGCCACATTCTCGCGGGAACTATAAAGGATATTGTAACTAGGCACGCTTACCAAAACGGATTTCACGTTGAACGACGATTTGGATGGGACTGTCATGGACTTCCGGTGGAGAATGAGGTTGATAAAATGCTCGGCATAAAGAGTCCCAAACAAGTTGAAGAATATGGAATAGCAAGATACAACCAAATGTGCCGAAAGATAGTGATGAGGTATGCAGACGAATGGAGAGGTATTATCGGTCGCATGGGGCGTTGGATAGACTTTGAAAACGACTACAAGACTTTGTACCCTTGGTACATGGAAACTGTTTGGTGGATATTCAAGCAATTGTATGAAAAAGGTCTAGTGTATCATGGTGTTAAGGTAATGCCATTTTGTACTCTTTGTGGTACACCTTTATCAAATTTCGAAGCTGGGCAAAATTACAAGCAAGTTACAGATCCTTCCATTGTAGTGGCTTTTGGGGTAATTGATGATAAAGATAATGCTAATCTTTTAATCTCAACTACCACCCCTTGGACTCTACCAGCGAATTTGGCACTGTGTGTGAATCCCAATCTATTCTACGTCAAAGTCAGAAGCCAGAAAAATGGAGATTATTATATTCTAAGCGAATCCAGTTTGGAACGTGTTTGGAAAACTCCTAGCTCGTATGAAATAGTGAGTAGATGTCAGGGACAAATGCTGTTAGGCCTGAGGTACAAGCCAATCTTCCCCTACTTTGCGAGTTTAGGGTCAAGAAGGAATTGTTTTCGTGTTGTGTTGGATGAATATGTTTCACCAGATCAAGGAACGGGCATTGTTCATCAGGCTCCTTACTTCGGTGAAGATGATTACCGCGTATGCCTGGCAAGTGGCATTATATCAAAATCAAGTGAAATCATTTGCCCTGTGGATGATGGTGGATGTTTCACTGATGAAGTAACTGATTTTAAAGGAAAATACATCAAAACAGCTGATAAAGATATAATTCAACTATTGGCAGACAAAGGAGTTTTATTCTGTACGGAAGAAGTATCTCATAGCTACCCGTTTTGTTGGCGTTCCGACACTCCATTGATTTATAAGGCGGTGCCCTCTTGGTTCATTCGAGTCGAGCAGATGAGACCTAGTCTTTTAGAATGCATTGCAGAAACCTATTGGGTGCCGGAATTTGTTAAAAGCAATCGTTTCGGAAACTGGTTGGAGGGTGCTCAAGATTGGGCCGTAAGTAGAAATCGTTTTTGGGGAACACCAATTCCAATCTGGACATCTTCTAATGGAGATGAAATTATTTGTGTGGGCAGCGTAGAGGAATTGGAAAAATTATCTGAATGTAAAGTCACTGATTTGCACCGTGAGTCTGTTGATCATATTGAAATTCCGTCTACGATAAAAGGGAAGCCGCCACTTAGACGCATCGACCAAGTTTTCGACTGTTGGTTTGAATCAGGATCAATGCCATTTGCTCAAAAACATTACCCATTTGAGAACAAAATAAATTTTTTGGATTGCTTTCCAGCTGATTTTGTTGCTGAGGGAATCGATCAGACGCGAGGATGGTTCTACACATTGCTGGTAATCTCAACGGCATTATTCAACAAAGCTCCTTTCAAGAATTTGATTGCAAACGGTTTGGTTTTAGCTTCAGACGGCCAGAAAATGTCAAAACGCAAGAAAAATTATCCTGACCCAATGGTCATTGTTAAAAAGTTCGGAGCTGATGCTTTAAGACTGTACCTTATCAATTCGCCGGTAGTCCGAGCTGATAACTTACGATTCCGAGAAGAAGGTGTTCGTAATGTCGTAAAGGATGTTTTGATACCGTGGTACAATGCCTTCCGGTTTCTGGTGCAAAATATTAATAAGCTTGAAGAGGAAGCGCAGATTAAATATCTTTATGATTCGGCGGAAAACCCTGTGAACCGGGAGCAGTTGAATTTGATTGATATTTGGATAATATCATATAAAGAAACTTTATTAAACTTTATTTCGACAGAAATGCAAGCCTATCGATTATATACGGTTGTTCCCAGACTCGTTAGATTCATAGGGCAACTTACGAATTGGTACATCCGATTGAATAGACGTCGTATTAAAGGAGCTTTTGGAAAAATGGAATCATTACAATCAATAAATGTTCTGTTCGAAGTACTATCTGCGGTAGTCAAAGTAATGGCTCCGTTCACACCATTTTTTTCTGAATATTTATACCACCGGTTGGCTTTATTTGAACACATTCCTAAACTCGAATCTGTTCACTACGAGATGATGCCCAAACCAAATCCTCATCTTATAAACAAGCAAGTAGAAAATGCAGTCAGTGGAATGCAAAAAGTGGTCGAATTGGGTCGTATAATTCGAGAGCAGTCAGCTTTGCCATTAAGGCATCCTGTACAAGAAGTTATCGTCGTCCATAGGGAATCTTCATTCCTGGAAGATATTCGACGTTTTCAAAACTTTGTTTTGGATGAATTGAATACTAAAAGACTTACACTGACCACCGATATAAATGCATTCGGGGTAAAAATTTGCGTGAAACCTGACTATAAACTTTTAGGACGCCGATTGAAGGAGAAGCTAAAAATTATTTCATGCGAAATGGAGCTAATGACAAACGCGGAGATATATGAAGGCATGTCGGCAGGCTTTTTCCAATGCTTTGGTGAAAAAATTGATACGACTGCAATAAAAGTAAATTATAAAGTGTCTGAAAGCCAAAGAAATGTGAAAATGATGGGTGATAGGGATTTGTTAGTCCTTATTAATTTGACGGAAAGTGAAAGTCTCCAAAGAGAAGGTATTGCACGTGATATTATAAATCGCGTGCAAAAACTGAAAAAGAAAGCCCACTTGCTGCCAACAGACGAGGTTGCTATTAGCTATTATATAAAACATGATTCGCCAAGTCTTCTAATACCCATTATTCAGGAATTCCGCACTCTTATAGAGACAACCATAAAATCTTCATTCAACATTTCAACTGATCCTGTAGAAGCAGCAGACGCACTTCTCACAAACGAATCCTTTTACATTGAAGGCGAAGAACTAACAATTTCGATTGCGCGTATAGAAAAAATCATTTCATCAGACTTCGAATTTAATGCAAATGTTTATCTTCATGATGATGTTAAGGAACGTTACTCTTCAAGTCGGAGTGGCGTAGTTAAATTGAAACATTCAACTGGAGAGTTTCTTTCAATAGATGATTTTCGAAACGAAATTGATATTTTATTTGGTCTGTATGGCATGAATATTGTAATGAAATGTGATGAGAAAATAGTTCGGAATGTTGAGGATTTAGTATCGAAAAATGTATACATTCACAATAATTTTTGATTTTGGAAATAATCTGCGTTACTATTCGGTACGTAATAATAATGGTATTAATTATGATGTATTAAAATAAAAAAAAATAAATGAACTTGAATTTTCACTCAGATAAAATTTTCGTACATATTTTTATAATTCGTTGGCAAAATTAGGTATGGAGCATATTATTTCTTCTTCTTGTATGATGCTACAGTCCGATGTCAGCCCTTGGCCTCCCGAAGTCTTCGTCTCTATTCTTGTCGAACGACCGCGCCCTCCTTTGAAAAGCCGAGCAGCGTGTAACTTCCATTATCCACGGAATCCTCCCATCGATTACGGAGGTTTCTAATGATCGTTCCCGTTTTGCTTTGTCATTGAGTAGGCACCTGGGAATTTTTTTTGTCCATGCGCTCTACATTGCGCACTGGATCTTTTGAATCTTAATATGGATGACAACTTCTTGTTTGTTATAAAATATACCTACATTTCACTGTTGTATTTCACTCGGGATCCGCCGTCCACTTCGTCGATTGAAGATAGTTGTTCTCTCAGCCTCGGATCTGAAGATTAAGTTGCAGCATTTGGTACCTCCTCGAAAAATTGCTTCCATCATTTTTTACTTATTCCATGTCTCCGCCAAGCTTTACAGCTGCGTCCCTGCAAAATATGGTTCTAGGCCGGAATGCTGGTGTCATTGCTTTTCTCAATTTGTAAACACATCTAAAATTATATCTACTAAAGTTATCAATGAATCTGCAGATCTCGACATTTATATGCTTCCATTTCTGTTTTCTGCAGATCTTGTCAGCGGCACGTCTTAATTCTATGAATCTGTCTCCTAGGTCGCTCCTGATATTATTTACATGTAATGTTTCTCTCAATAATTACCTGCTAGCACTGTTCTTCAAACCATTCGTTCTTTTTGCGCCGTGATTCGTGGCCGACAGTTTTCTCTGCAGCAGACTTTATTGCTTCTGTTAGCCGACTCCACTTCCCACCAACGCTATCGGCATCCTGTTGTTGGTTCAGCGTCTGCAGGATTTATTCTTCTAACACTCCGACATACATGTTTTGATGTACTTTCCTCGTTTTGAATCTTTTTAAAATCGAAACTTGAAGGGGAGGAGTTGGT
Source organism: Hermetia illucens (assembly GCF_905115235.1). NCBI lineage: Eukaryota > Metazoa > Arthropoda > Insecta > Diptera > Stratiomyidae > Hermetia > Hermetia illucens. The sequence continues at coordinate 58,380,982 of NC_051853.1, read as the reverse complement.
GAAACTGCAACTAGTGGCCGCTATCTCAAGTTGTTCTGCGGCTTGAGCGAACGACAAGAATGTTCATTGAGAACGTGATCGATCTGATTGAACGTCGTCTCATCTAAAGAGGCCTATGTTCTTTTGCGGATCCTCATCATCATCAACGGCGCAACAACCAGTATCCGATCTAGGTCTGAAGGAACTACAAACACCCAGGTTTTACGCCGAGGTAAACCAATTCAATATCCCTAAAACCTGTCTAGGGTTCTGGCCTACGCCATCGCTCCATCTCAGGCAGGGTCTGCCTCGTCTTCTTTTTTTTTCTACCATAGATATTGCTCTTATAGACTTTCCAGGCTGGATCATCCTCATCCATATGGATTAGATGACTCGTCCATCGCAGTGTGTTGTACCGGATTTTATCCATAACCAGACGGTCGTGGTATCGCTCATGCATTCCATTGCAACCGTCCATCTACATGTGTGATTTTCGACTAGACTAGATAGGGGAAATTATCAACGATCTCAAAGTTGAAGTCTCGTATCTCTATTGTTTTCGTTTGACAAGTGCGATTCGATGTTGTTGGCTCTTTGTTCTTTGACACTGACGTTGCCACCATGTATTTCGTCTTGCCTTCATTAATGCACAGCCCAAGATCCGCCGCCTTCTCGATCTGGATAAAGGTAGACTGTACAACTCGAGTTGTCCTTCCTACAATGTCAATATCGTCAGCCTAGGCCGGTAGTTGGGTAGACTTGAAGAGGATGGTGCCTCTTGCATTGACACCTGCATCGTGAATCACTTTCTCCAGGGCTAGATTAAAGACGATGCGTTGTTGATGTTGAATGATCTCAAGAGTGATCATGCTGCTTTTATCTGGCCTCGAACATTGGTCATGGTCAACCTAGTAAGTCTTATCAATTTCGCCAGGAAACCCGATTCTCTCATGGTCATGTACAGTTTTACACAGGCTATGCTATCACATGCGGCCTTGAAGTCGATGAAAGGATGGTGCAACTGATGGGCATATTCCATCGCTTGCCGCAGAGAGAAAGTCTGATCTGTTGCTGATTTGCCCAGAGAGAAGCCTCTTTGGTATGGCCCAATGAAATTATGGGCGTATGGGGCTATCCGATCTAGCAAGATAGCGGAGAATATCTTATAAATGGTACTCAGCAATGTGCTATCTCTATAATTGCTGCATTGCTGGATATCCCTCTTTTTATGTGGGACAGATAATGCCTCGTTGGTAGTCATCAGGCATTGATTCGCTGCCTCATAGTCCATCAGTTGATGAACCGCTTGGTGTAGTCCATCTCCATTAAACCAGCTTTATGCTTACGGCCAGATTATTTGCCGAAGTACAGCTATATAGTAACACATGATAGAAAAAAGCTTAAAGGGAGCTCTCCATATAACTGGACTGTATTATTAGTGCTTGGTACAAGAAGGCAAGCCTGTGCATTTATCCAGTTAATACCACCTTAGTACCATACAAATATGCCCCTGCATTTCTGGAGGCCCTTGTGGGGCTACTTTCTCTCCATCTTCAGAATGTGCTGGAGTATTAATAAGGTGAGAAGGTGCCTAAATTGAAAGAAGATTGACATTCTTTCTCCTGTATCTCCGGTATTCTGAATTACTGTAATCAAGGGATAGCATGACAATGAGGGAAAATAACAGATGCCAAGTTGAAATACTTGGAAATAGGGAACATAATTCCTAACGGTTGCAGTTAATCGATATTCTATAACCAGTGCAATGCCAAGGGAAATTGACAGTATTATTATTGTGCATCAGTATACGTTAATAAGCAATGCTTTTTTTAGGGTGGGCCAAATATCCATGTCGGAATCAACTTAACTAAGATAAACACAAAACCCTTATATCCAAAGCGTCCAGTTGCTGGTATTTGGACTTGTTTGTATTTGTTTTAAATGAACTTCTGCGGACTCAGGAGAGAATAATCAACTCTCACTATGAAACCAGATACTAATGAAAGTGGACTATCAATCGATACAGTTTTTTCATGAACAAGTTATTTGTGTAAATAGTTCTCGAAAATATGCACAATTGAATGCAACTTTTCTCACATAAGAAAACACAAAATTGTTTTTTCCTGAGGTCGCCAGCTTTCGCTTTCCCGACTTGTGTTGTTACTCTAAAAATGCAGGAATGAAAGAATGACTCATGTGGGTTTGGGAGTGGATTTTGAGACGTGAAAAAGTTGTTGCCTACGGCGAACTAATGTCTGAGTGCCAAAAATCAATGAATACAGAAAGACATTTTTAAATACAAAATATATTTCTTACATTCCATAAACATGAATAATTTTCAAGAAAACCATCGTTCAGTTTTCTTATTTTCTGACTGACATTCGTTAAAAGTTTTTTTTCAAAGCCAATATCGGATTCAATTTTTCTTTGAAAAATTGTTAATATTTGCATTATTTGCAATGTAATTTACTCTGGTATGAAATCTTATATTTTTAAATCCATGGAAAGTTTGGATACACAATTAATATTACATCCATATCTATTTCAAGGAATTTGCTTTTGTTTTCCGTACACTGTTGCATAGTTGTGATGAGAGAATTTGAAGTAATTATACATACATTTTCCGAAACAGTTTTTAAGTGCTTTTGTTACAAATGTTGTAATGAACAATTACTGAGTAGAACATTGAATGAAGATGTTTTGAAATAAAATATGAGCTTAGTACCCGTCACAACTGTATTCTTCTCGTTGTTTTTTCCCCCAGGGAACATGAATGAATTACTCATACGAAAACAAAATATATTTTTCAGTGAAAAGTAATTAACTCTAGATTTTCAGGAACTTTTGGCAATATACAAATTTCTACTGTTTGGACAGTGTTTGGGCAGGTATGTTAAACATTTTCATAAATCAATATTGGGCACTGGATAGTATTTAGATCATTGAAAATTTTAAAGTAAAGATTTTATTTCGGCTCTGCCAAAAAAGGAGAACTGTTGTTTCGTATTTGTTTTTTTAAATGGAATTTCTTAAAAGAAACATTAGCAAATGTTTCTAATACCTTCAATGACAAGCACCTTCACGACACATTTCTCTTAGAAATGTTATATATATTCCGAATCCTCTATATTTTTAAGTAATACGTATCGTTTCCTATAAATATTTCAGGGAAGATCAAACTGGATATAGCTGTCCAGAGAAACCTCAACTCTACCGGAAAACCATGCATTCATATTGGTTTGCTCTTTTAATACGGAAACCCAAGGGTCTATGCACAGCTGATCTGCAAAAAAAGTTACTTTCGATCAAAATCTAAAGTCTACCTTTTCCATTTGAATAGAGGCTGAAGGTTAGTATACACACTATTCGGCGCTGAAAGTGTTTTCTTAGCCTAAGGTGGTAAAAGGTGAACGCAGGGATATTTGTTAAGAGATGGACAGGAGTACTACCCTTCCCAACACTATAATTAGCATGCTTTTGACAGACCAGATACTTTCGGTATGTAGACCAAATTATTCCTAGTGAGTCTCGGTTCATATTAGGAGGATGGAGTGAGTTCAAATATCGCAGGCGGACTTAAAACGGGAATACGCAGTGTGGCATTGTCAACTAGAATATCATAAATTGTGTATTTCGTTTGGTTGGTTTCGATCGTAGGGCAGAAGCTATCTTACCAGACGTTTCAGGGTCGGCGGGTCGCACTAGTTAACAGTTAACAGAAGAACCATGTTGTTTCTCAAATTAGTGCAAGAAGCCATTAAGTGGATGACGGGCTCAGGACAGCTTATTGCCAAAAAAAAATTTTATTATATTAGAGGATCCGAAACTACACCACTTGTCTCTGGACCTTCCACCTGCCATTCTCACATACTCGAGGAGTTCGATAAAACCCGAGTTGCGAAGGGTGCATCTGAAATAACTCTTGTCACAAAGCTTCATTGGAGATTATCTGGCTCCGTGGGAACCGAGATGGTCCTTTAAGAGCGTATCCTCAAGGAGAGTTTTTAGAGGACGTACTATCGGCTCAGTTATTTGCGGTTGGTCTTCCAGGTCATCATTGATAGAGCACCTTGTAAGTCTAATATGTGAAGATATTAAATAGGCCTCGCATCCACTGGTATGGGTGTCTCAGCCTGTACACAGTAGAAACTAGTACCACTGTTCAACCTGCGACGGGGTCTAGCTGTGATCTCCAAATCAATTCAACTCTAAAGAGAACCATGGGGTTATGCCTACACGGCATTCACGATCTTCCACCAAACGAAATCAAAATTGTTACGCGCCAGGTTAAGCATTTTATTTTTATTACATCTGTACTTGGTTGTTAAACAAACAAAGTAATCGTACATCGGAGCAGCATAGGAAATATAGTAAGCGCTACTAAAAGAACTTGAATGATCTATGTCCAGAAACAGATTATATCTGTGAGGAAAGTTGTACAAGATTCATTATCACAGTGCGCCGGGGTTGTTACCAGAATCCGGAAAATGGGAGCAGTGACCAAGGTAAGTAGGAAATCCTGGATGAATATGAGACGCATTGAGTTCGAACCGTTAACCAGTGATCTACAAATAGCTTTCAAAATGTCGAGCGCTTGGAATAGCAGCCAATATTTAACGAATCACAGGGACGCGGGATGTCTACACTGCATTCACGAAAGAAAATCCATGGCGTCTTTAAGGAATTATTATTGTCGAAGCAAATGATTTTTGATTTTCAGATACCTCTAATAGAAACGAATACTATTAATGAAGATAAGTAGCATGTTGTAAGTGAACTAAGATCATAGGATTAGAACTACTACGTTACCATTACATTAGATACTTAAAGAGAAGGAAATAATCTAGGCTCTAACATATCTTCACTAAATCGCTTGGAATGTTATAGCTTCAGTATTTTACACAACGCATCGAATGTATTCAAAGGAAAGAGGCGATCTGGTCTAATTATGCTTCAGATTAAGGTTACATAATTCAGCAAGTCCTCAAACAACCTCTCCGCGGTGGCTGCTGGACGACGTCTTCGAATGGCCCAAGAGTGTGTAGGGCAGGTTGGAAATATTTTTATCCAATTGACAAGGATTTGCCTGCTGGTCATGTTTTAGGGGTAACCGTGGCGGGGGACGAACCGAAACAACAGTACAGGGACCGTCCTCTGTACGCTAGAAAAGGTGCTAATGTGGCCCCAAGCCAAGGTAGAATAGCGCATGCTGAGGACTGCGCGGCAAATGGAGGTGTCAGCCGTAGTGCCGCTTATAGGGACCTCCAGGAGCGAAGAAGCAGGTTTCCAGCTTTGGGGGGGGGGGGGGCGCTGAACAGTCTCAGTCGTGGGAACATAGAAGGAAATGAGCGTATTTTTTTGACATCCCATCGCAGGGAGTAAAAATTGCTACGTTCCAAGGTTAATTTTCTATTTTCACTGAACGTGGTTGTTTACATTTTCAAAAAGCCGCTAACAACTTAACCTTTTCATTAGTAAAAGTATCATGTGCTCCGGATTTATTATCCATGTTTGACAAGTATCCGATTTTTCGATGTTACATTTATGACAATTTCGGTTGCACACTTTCTGCTGTTATCTTTTCCTAACAAAAAGAAAAGGAACTAGAAGAGTATTAGACATATCAAATCGAATGAATCCGGTGTGTATTAACGTTTTTTGTTGCCTAATGGAAAACCTACCCACAAAAGACTAGGCAACCAATGTTGGGCAATTAGCAATGAGTTGCAATCGACAAGCAAAGATGATGGATTTAAGGATAAACATTTTTTTCTTCATAGTAAAAAAGTATATATTGTATAGGATAACTCTTAAAAAAAATTACACAAAGAAATAAACAAAGCATTACTGGAAATAATATGTAGATTTACTCAGGCAACTGAATAGCGCGTCGAAAAGGAGTTTAATAGTTTCGATTTTGATCAATTGTAACAATGCTGTACCTCATGAATTTCCCTTAGAAGGTAGACGTGCGTGATTCCCCTGGGGCGGAAAATAGAGGCTTTGACAAAATTAGGCTGCTTGTGCAATTTTGGAGAGGACCAGCGCTTCGGGCCAGGATTTTCTCCCTGCAACCCTCCCAGAAGGTGTAGACACTGAACATCCAGTATTCTTTAAGCATTTTGCGAAACAACAAAGGATTTTCGAACAGTACGCAACGAATACCATCCAACAACCACCGAATTCACTTCATTTAGTTCCCTGCATTTAGTTCCTCCGTTTTAATCAAATTAAAAAAATATTTTCGGGAAAGCGTTTCAGTAGTCGAGAGGAGATAAAGAAAAAAATCGAAGATGAACAGCACGTATGTGCTAGTTAGAGTCAGTATATCAGTAATGAATATTTCATTTAATACGCATATCAATTATCTAAATGTTATTTTCCCTTGAATTTAAGCTCCCAAAAATGCCACCATTGAATCAAACGGAATTTGTTTGCACATGAGAGAATTTAATTCACATTTAGTAGACTTTTCTCATATACATAAAGATCTTTTTAATTTCAAATATATACATAACATGATTTTCTTTTTATTTTCCTTGCAAAGAATTTTAAACATGTTCTTTCTTGGATTTAAGTGATTCACTACATTCAGCATAGTTTTAGAAGTGTTGTTTTCTCCAAATTCTTATTTTTCTTGCAAATTTTAATAATGATAAATTTATTTAAAATTTGTCATTATACAGAAAATACTTTGTTTTAAAATCGAAGGCACTTTTATGAATTTTTCGTTTTTAGTAAATTTCGAATCCCCAACATTATATGTTCTCAATACTTATCTAAATATATACATCAAATTTTTTGAGAAAAGAAAATGAATAAAATAATACCACATGTATAGGAGAACAAAGAATTCATTGAAGCTTGAAAAGAATGAAACGAAACTGAATATCCAATTAAATTTCACTTTGCCATTAAGGCGAATTTCCAAACAAATAACGCCAGTTTATTATATTTTGTCTCAGCGGGCTAGTTGACCCACATCATGAAAAAGATATCACAAGGTTTATCGGATTATCTGATTGAATATCATTGGTGAAGTCAGTTTTCAGATCCTCGCGATATGCGAAATTTCACCTGCGTCTAGAAATCAAATGTGGAAAGAAAGTTCGAAAAGAACAAAGTTTAGTTTGATTTTTTCTTATTTAGCTCGTTATGTTTGGGTTCTTATAAAGCGAATGCCGGAAAGGTACGCACAAAAAATATCAGTAAAACAGCACTTCAGGAGGTTCCATTCCACAAAGACATGTGCTGCGAAAATATTCAGCAAATTACGTGCATATTTTGATTGCTCCACCAATACACCTCATAGATTCAGTTGAATGCGATTGAAGTTGCAATAATTGTCATGTCTTAGTATTCCGATTTTTTTCACATATTCCACATGCTGGTTGTAAATATACTATATGCCGTTCATAATTAGCGTGTCAAAATTTAATTCAAAAGCCAGTGCCGTCACGATACGATGGATTTCTTTCGATAAAAGGAGCGTATAATTCAAACGGGCTGGGTTTTTCAGCTATAACCAACAGAAAGAAAATTCATATACAATATAAAAACAAAAACAAACAAATGAATAATTAACTTAAAAATATGCAACGTAATATTTATTATAATATTCCTTCTCTGTTTTACCTAAATATAATAGTCATCAACACATGTAAACCCGATCTAACACCTATCGGTTTACATAACATCATGTACATTTAAATTATTTACCACAATATTATTTTTAAGTTGTTTTTACAAGTTTATACATATAATATTTTATGTACTTCAAATTTATATATTCGTATATAGAAAATTTTGCTCGCATTTAATTACCATTATATTTACTAAATTTATATTAATTATAATGAAGATAGCTTTAACTACATGTACACATTCTAATCATATTTTCTCATTTTTTAAATTTTTGCTCTTTTAATATTTACAAAGACAAATTATACTTTCAGATTGAATTACCAGCAATTGTATCTTTATCTTGTGTGTTACCTCTTCAGAAAAGAAGTATCGTTCCAAAGATAAATTTTTAAGTATTTTTGAATGAATCATTTAATAAAGTCGTGTTTTCGTTTTTCTATTAAAACAAATTTTCATGTGCTTTGAGAAAAACCAAAAATATCTCTCTGGTTAAAAAACTAGTTAAAAAGATTCATATCAATTTGCATACACTATGCGAAAAGTTTGATATATTCAGTTGCGGAAATCATGCATGATATGAGATTTTCCAAACTTGCAGAATATGTATCAACATATTTATCAGATAAGAGCACTCTTCAATAAGATGCCGGGCAGTGCTCTTAATTATAGAGGTCATGGAATTCAATTGAATGAATTCTGAGTCTAAAACCCCTTTTCTGTCGAATTTGACAATCAAGCAACACCCACAAATGTCAACCAATAATCATTCATGCGTTTGCATTACTATAGGTTCAAAATTATTTAAAAATGCAACATCACAGCAAATAACTTCCATTTGACACCATTTTTTTAATTAAACTACCAGGAATTATCTATGTACAAAGCAATTCGTGGGATGATTCGGAAGAAAGTCCCGCTCGCTTCCTTTACAAAAAACAATTTAGAGTAAAGGCATTGCGATATTTGGAATATGTATCAGCAATCTTCATGCGCCAAATTCTGTTCTCTAAATTATATGTATCAACGAATCTGAACAGGATATGTTCCTCCTTCCATGTTCGCAAATTGAATAATAACGATTCTCATATAATCAATAACGACAGGACAGAAGGTTGTCTTGTATATTCTGACTTTTTTTTTACACAGTTTTTGGATGTAAGCCACAAATTAATTTTATACGAAAGCAATAAGACCCCGTTTTGAATATTAACTTTACTATCAAAATATTGCCAATTGGGAATAAAATGTAAATAAATAATGGGACACTGTTTTAAAATAAAAAACTAAAACAACAATCTTAAAAATGATTTCATTCTTTCTTACTGGTATTCATAAAGTAGACTAATCCAATGTTTTCGGGTTAGGCCTGTCTCAATCGTTTTTCTGTTGACAATATAATTCCTTAAGTGCTTTTAATTCCTCAATAAGAGCTTTATTTTGGTTTTCTAGCACCGCAACCCGATTTTCCAGGCACTTAATATACTCCTTCTTTTTACGTCGACATTCACGTGCAGCTTCTCGATTCTTTTGCAATCGAATTTCACGTTTACGCGATTGATCTTCGGGTGAAGGTCCCAGAGCTGAAAATATCACGTATTTTATATAATTATTTTTTTTCCGCTAGTCAAAAAATATAAAATTAAAACTGGAGGTTTTTAGAAAATCCTGATTGCGAATTTATAATTTTGAATTTACATTTCTGGAAGGTAACTTCCCTAAAATAGATTTGTTATGTTTGTATTTATTGTAGTCGACGTGTAGGAAACATGTGCACAATGAAATTACACTAGAAATTGATTTTTGCAGAAGTAAATCCTTTGTCAAGCAAAGAGGCTAAGGAAAAAGCTGTCCCGAAAAGGATGATAATTTTATAAATGTAACAACGAAACACCTCAGATCAACATCTAGTAACAATTATAATGTGGATTCGAGAACGTTCATTCTGTAGCCTTAATTTAACAGGGAGCACAGAACAAAAGCATAGGAGATTAGACTCCAAATATGCAATTAAATCATAGCTGAATTAAATTGTGTATTTTTGAAGGATGAATTTCAGAAGCGAGAACAAAGCAAAGGATAACCGAAAAAATATAAAATCATACCAGTTGGCCACTGGGATAGATAGGTTCGGGAATGTGGGAGGGTTCTTTTGAAGACTTCAGTCCTTTACGTATCATCCCTTCTTTCTTGTGGAAAGTTAGAAGCTGGTATTCTACAGATATTTGACTGGAAACGTATAGTAAGGTACTATGCCCAGCCATTCCCAACACTTTGTATTGGAATAGCTTTCTGAATTCAAACGAAGAAGGAAGGAGTAAGAAGAAAGTCTTCACTTCACTGTTGGATTGAGGAACGGAGAGAGCGCACTATTCTTGGCCGTCCCCAATATTTCACTCTTTTTCGATGGAGATGTTCTCGTTTCATTTGTTGCCGGGAGGAAGATATTGGTTGGCGGCGAGTATTAGATTAGATATAGAGCTTAGTAGCGCAAAGACTAGAGTGTCACGGATTTCGTCATTGGGCGTACAGCATTTGCAGCGATAGTGCATTCTCATTTCATTGTCGGATTCCAGACAAAGAAGAGTGGATTTTCGCGTTTTCCCTTTTGAATTCGGCTTATTTATTCTCCTATTCTAAGACCGAGAGCGACTCCTTCGAGGTCTCTTTTACCAGCGTACACCTTGTACATTTGGTACAATTATGATTATGATGCCACCTCGGCATCAGTGAGTTTTGCGAAGGTTTGGAGTAGAGCTTTTTGCTCTTTTGTTGAGCATAGCCTCATTTAGGTTATTTGTTGAGCGTAGGTTCATTCTGGCTTTTAATTGGGTGTAGATTTATTTTAGCTTTTCGTAGTAGAATCATTTTTCTGTTTTCTTCAATATCAATTACTCCAAACAGACATGTGATAGGTATATAATATATGCGTGCTAATGAAGTTTGAGAGTAATGTCTAATTCAGCCATATTTAATGTACGTTCTATAAATGTACATATGTATGCTACTGTGCACGAAGTAAACCGGAAATATGGGTACGTTCAATTTATATACGTGCATATTCGGAAGTATTCAGAAATAGACAGTTTGTTTATTTAGGGTGTCTTGTAGTTTGGAAAAATATGAAGGAATATGTTGGATTTGTAGCTAAATACGGAGAGAAAAATGTGCGTTCAAGTTTCTTACATAAGATGAACACAAAACCTTTATACCCGAAGCGCGAGCTTCTGGTATTCCGACTTATTTTCTCTTTCTGTCTTTCTTTCGAACTTAGATGCAATTTCGAATTTCCTTCTAGTCATCATAAAAAATTAGGTTCTATAACGATTGCTAAACTTTCGATTTATTTGAAAATATTCTACGTATTTGTAGATAAATTTGGACATCCGCGACATTCTAGAATGTTTGTAGTGACCGCTTGCTTTTTCTATTTGTATATTATGTAGTTTTATTTTGATTCTTCTAGCTAGCGATTTCGTTCGCCTTTGTCCTGTGACGGGCAGACAAGAAAATTCTTTAGTGAATTTTTCTCCTTGCCAACCCTACATTTGCATCAAGGGGCTATTTCGATATTTTAAGTTTAATTGTAAGGTTTGATTTATTAGGTTGAGTAGAAAGTCATTACGTGTTTTTGCAACATGTAAACTAAACTGCAATTTTTAGTTATAAATGTAAATATATATTTCAAGAGCGATTTACCCCTTTCTCAGTAACTAGCTAAAAATTGTAATTTGGAGGAAGCTACCCCTTGTCTATCAATTTTCGACGTAATGTTTCGCGTCAAACGAATTCAAAAAGCAGAACTTCATCAGGAGGAAAGTTATACTCTCAGTGTGATAGGAATGAAAGTGTGAGCTCCTAACAGGAAACCGGGCAATAAATTTTGAGATGTGTTACCCGCAACTGACACCTTATAAAAAAGCATAAGGGTTTTTTGGCGAAATAGTAAATGTATCTGCTAAATTGGCATATCAGTTAAAAAAATTTCTTTTGAAAACCTCATTTATAATTTTTCCATTTCCATTCTGAAAAGACAGGAAAAAATGCAGAGCAAAACTAAAAAGTCAAGTAACATCACTGGACGGGTGATTCGAATCTAACTGGATCAAATTAAAGTTAAATTGATGTAAATCTTCATCATATTTGTGGATTAATGAAGCAACTGTTGACAGTAGAACTCATCATCATGATCGGCAAATAATCCATAAAGTTTTAATGTTGCTCTTTCACATTAATCGTGTAGCAGAAAGAGATCCACTCCACTGATTTGTACGCATTGCAGAATGAATGAGGGAAATGAAATCTGGGTCCTCAACTACGATCCCTAGACTCGATGTGTATACCATTTTCAGTTATTGCTTACCATAAAAATGAAATGAGAAAAAAAGTAGAATTCATCTACGTTTATTCATTGGTGATCGGAAGTCTTTTCAACTTTATTAAACTGAGATTTTGGGCGAATAGGTGTTTCACCTATCGTTGTTATTGCCTTTCTGAATTGTTTCCACTTTATTATTTAAAACTATTAAATTAAAATTCGTTCTCAAATATTTGCTATTTCCAATCTTAAAAAATCCCCAAAAAGATTTGTATCTAGAATCTTCCCTCAAATAATATTTATTTTGCTTACCAGGTACATAAAAAGTTGCTTCCTGACCAGGTGTCGTTATTTGAAAAACTGTAGTACCACCCACGCCAGGTCCAGAGATAGTGTGACCAGGGCCACTATCATTACCACTATTCATATTGGCAATTTGCAGCGTTGTAGCTATTAAAACAATTTCAGTATAATCCCTATGATCTAAAAATTACAAACAATTAAATTTTAAATACCTGCTATATCTGGTCCACTAATTTCTTTGAGAATTTTATGATAAGACGGCCGCCTTGTAAGTTCTCTTCGCCTTTTCGGAGAATCATCGTCTGTTAAGCTTTCTTCACTATTTGTATCGATGGTGTGTTGTTGTTGTGGTTCTGGTTTTATCTGTCAGTATAAGATATTATTTTTAATATTTCCCAATATTAGAATTAATAATAAAAACAATATGAAATAGGGAAAGTGAGATATTTACGTGGACTTGCAGCGTATTGCCACCGGCTGAATGGATAACTGTGTTTTGTTTGTTGAGATAGACAACGCCTCCCTTGGGTAGTGTTGCCCCTGGATGCGTGTTTGCTGTTTGTATCACTGATGACTGATTCGCCTGTATTACAGATTGAGCCTAGAATTAGTTTTTTTCTTTGTATATTGAATACCCATATTTTTACATATTACAATTTTTTCCTGCATTACGATGGTATAATATTTTTGCACAAGGTTTCTGCTTATTAGTATATGGTAATATTATGATAAAATGAACATGAGAAATAAGATAGAAATCGTTAAGAAAATGCAATTAATTAAATCCTAAAATTATAGAATTAATCAAGCTTTTTCTCGTTGAAATAAGTAAGTATTTGTTCTATTAATCTATTATACGGTGACTCAAACAATTGATCGCGATTTTGTTCACTGAAATCATGTATGTGGCTTCTTGCAAAATACGATAAAAAATAACGGACATTCTAACGAACGGTGTTTGTCTATTTTGGGACTTGGAGACAGAGCTGGCTGAACTACCTCAAATTCTTTACAAAAAATTTATTCAGAGCATCCATGACAAAATAAATGCTGCATTATGGGCAAAAGGGGATTATACTAAGGGATAGCGTGGAGCCTCGAAAAATTTACCGAGTATATGAAGTTGGTTTCTTATTTTAGTTTATGCTTTAACATATATTACGTGGAAGATGACAAATTAGTTAGTTTATTAGTTGTATAATAAAACATTTTTGAAGAGAATAATTTGCCTAGTTTTTGTGCTATTCAGTTTCAAAGTAAAAATCGCGATCATTGTGTGTTATGCAAGCTTCCAGCCAACATCCACTCCTGATATGAGTTTCTTTAAAAATTTGATACTCTAATAGTGCGTAACATATTCCAAAAAAAAAATCAACTTACTGGAATATTCGGTGCTGGTAAAAAGTGGACGATATTAGCGCCTGTTGTAAGCACTGTATTTGTTTGCGTCGAATTCTGTTGTGGCCCTCCATCGTTGACCGTTTGCTGTCCGGACGAATCGTTGAGTGGATCTAAACTGCTATTTCCATTTTCTTCCACTATGCTATCCATTTTCTTTAAATTTAAAACAGCACCGCCACTTCCACCGTATCCGATTGTTATCCGATTTTGATAAGAAATTTTTGAAGACTTATCCTCCTATTTTATCTTAACTTGATTCGTATAATGATGCGGATCGAATCTGTAAAGGTAAAACATTTTATTCATTAACACACACAAAAAATACGGGTTACAAATTGGATATTGCATATTTTTAGATACTAAAGCAGCACGCATCGATTGTTGCATACTCCTTCGAAGTATTTATCCCTTAATCAAAAGATAGAGACAAAATAGCAGAGAGCTAAATCAAGATGGAAATCACAATTCATATAACATAACATAATCATGATGCAGTTGTAAATAGAGTAGAACGATGGAGTAGCATTCCAGTTTAGTATCACTGACCAAACAAAATTTTGACATTTTTGCCTCATTGGAAAGAAAAAAACACGACATAAAGCTTCATATACAAAGTATCTAAAAAAATATATATATCTAACTAACTCCGCTGAGGGATACGGTTTGCTTCGAGGAATTTTCATTTGTCTCGTCCGCACCGCAGCTATCACGGAATGGCTAGGGAGCCACGCCGATCTTGGCCAGGAGGGCTTTACAAAAGGAAAATTTTGAGACTATTTTGTTAAAGGTCTTGATGTCACCCGTGCTGAGTGGCATGTCCTGAAACCAGGGATTGGTGGGAATGTTAGGGAAAACACGACAGAAAAATCTTTATTTAAGGAAATGAGTTTGAAAGCCTCGTTCCATTCAGAATGGATTGCGTTACCTGTTAGTTGCCAGACGTCAGAAAAAGCATGATGAGGGGAAGTGAGGGTGCCGGTTCTTCTTGGTCGTTTGGTAGCATCACTGCCATTTCGTTGTAAGAATTTCCACTATGCTCAGGAACCCAGAGTGCAAGCACTTTTTTGAAACGAGCTTTCCTCATTTCATCGTATGCTCAAGCAGCCAGGTAATTGACTGAGGTTTTGTTAATGAAGACTTTAATGGCTTCATAGGAGTCCTTGATGATTAGGATTTTCTTTAGCTTAGCCGTACCTGACAGCTTCATTGCTTGAACAATCGCCCGTAGGTCAGCCAAGAGAACAGAGGTTTTGGTTATCCTGAGCATAGAGCAGAGTTGTTGTACCTTTGAGGAAACCGCATATCCCGCGTTAACGGCGTCGAACAAGCCAAGCTTCCAATTTTTGAGCTTCGATTTCACCACATACGACAAGATCCACTTGTCATGGGGGTTAATATGGAGAAGTGCTCGAACGGGACAGGGGTTACATCTGCATGTGAGTTTTCTAGGATAGAGTAAAATTCGTTGAAAACAGCCGTTAGTGTGTTTGATGTGATATAATTGTCCCTGATGAGGACATAAAAGGAGGTGGTTGAACATTTTGGCATTGAGAATCTTTTTGATTGCTAGTAAAGATCTCCCGTAAGAGGGAAGAGGTTCGCCCGCTGGCGTAAATATGGCATGCATTGAATAAGGTCTCATGAGGCCAAGACGACGCCTCAGGTAAACCGCCTTAAGAGATTCGATCTCCTTGTCAAGGTATTTGGGAACAAAAAATGAAGAGGAGTCACAGTCAAGGATTGGTCTAAAAATCCCTCTATATAGCTTGAGAGCTTCTCCAGGGTGGAGTTCCCAGCTGACCCCGTTGGAAAAATTTATGACCCTGGTCGCCTGCATGCCCTTAACCGAGATGTATTTAATGTGCTCGTAAATGCATCGAAATTCGGGAATCGGTTTGCACTTACAGTCATATAGAGTACAATATACAGTAAGCAAAACTGAAACAAGGACACCGTCGTAGGAAATACAAAAGTGTTTAGAAAGGGGGTAAAAGAAGTTGTATTTTGTTTCTTACAAGAATGGAAGGTATAGGCTGTTAGATGCAAGCGAAGAGAATTAACGAAAAAGTGTTAGATATAATCCTCACAACGAAGCCCGTATTCTCGTAGGCAAAATTGAAATCCGTACAGAGCTAAAAATTGTAATAATGGCATCAACAACTTAAAAAATGATTAGTTAATATTTGGTATGAAAATCTTTGTCTTCCTCTTCATTGCATGGATTCGACCAGACGATAGACATATTTTTTTCAATTCTTCGAGAAGATGTTCCATTAATTGTTTTTGCTCGAAATGGAATGTTCGCGAAATCTGTCATCGACGTAATTCCACAGGTTCGCAATGAATAGTGCAAACAACTAAAATAGAAGAAGAAAAATGGTACAGGTCGCGATTGCAATGGATCAGCCTCCGAAATAGATTTAAAGCGGCTCCAGAAATTAAAACAGAACTAAAGAGAGAATCGAGCCCATGCAATATGAGCTTGTGAACGGTGCATAATTAGATAAAATATGGCAAAATGTATTGAAACTTCCTGAAAATTAAATAGGCATAAAGTAAAATCTATGTAAGCACATAAACCTATAGAATTCAAGTTCTACCTGTTTTTTTAAGGCTGTTAAATTATGTGTTCAATGCTGCCGTTGAAGAGGAAAGGTCGGTTGTACTGTGAACCTCTGTCGAAACGCATCGTCACGGAGAACTATGCAACGGTTATTGGAGCAGCGATACGAGATCAAACTTTGTGTAAAACGGCAAAAGAGACTCACAATATGATTGCTGTCATGGATAGACCGGATGTTTTCAAATGGCACAAGCTGTTCCGAGGGAGTAGAGAAAATGTGGAAAGCGACAACTCCGGATGCCTTTCGACCAGCAAGACGAACGAAAATGTATCGTGGAAAATTTTCTGAACAATAATCGTAAGATAAGTATCAGAATGATTTCTAATCAAAAAGAGCATTCCTCTAGTCCAAGTTTGCACGAAAAGCGATCTGCTAGGACCTCGACATTTCAGACAATGTAGTGACCGGTGATGATACATCGCCAACAATTGGCTGGTGTACCATAATAATGCACCGAGTCACATAGCATTCCACGTAGTGGATCTTGCCCAGTACAGGGTGGCACCGCTGCCTCAGTCCCCCCTACAGCCTCGACTTGGCCCCGCCAGACTTTTTCTATTCCCCCCGAGGACAAAATCGACGCTCAAGGGGAAATTTGAGGGCTCGGCAGAGGCAGCTCAACAGGCCGTGACGAGGGAACTAAACATTTCGGGCTAGGTGTTCCTGGAGGCGTACGAAAACTCGTTGGCAGCAGGAAATAGATTCGGAATGCAGTATATAGATGCTTATTTGTAAAATTCCAATCGTTGGACTATTCTCATGAATGATGATTTTTTTAAATAGTGAGTCCTAATACTTTTGGAACAGACCATATATTCCCCATCATAATCGACAATATTTTCGAGCAATTACTATCCAGGGTTCCTTTTGGAAATAAGCAAGCGCGGAAAATTGTTGCCGGTGGGTGTGCATACACCTGAATGAACGGCGCGATGATTGCATTGGTCAACCCTCGTCGATTCATTATGGAATGTTACCGTGTATTCAACAATAATAAAGTCCTTACTGTATAGAACTATCGTGAATAGCGCAGATCGAATAAAATTGGTACCTTCTTTCCGTGACTAAAATTTAAACGGAAAGTTTTCATGTGCCCAGTCCAGTTCCCTCCCAAATTATCTGTGTAAATATTGCCGTGAGAAAAGTCAAAACAAATTAGTTTTGTTGGTTTTTCCTTTCCAAATCTCGAAAATTTATCATTTCTCCACAGCAAAGTATTTTGGAAAATTTTGTTTTCTAAACATTGCTAACTTTTTTTAAAAAATTCAATGTAAACAGAACTTTAAATGTTAAACTTAAAATTGGAATGACCTTTATATTTTTTCCTAGTCTAAAGTCACGCAGGACAGTATATCAGATACCAAATCAAACTATCCATTTGGTAGGATTATAATCTCCTCCAGAAAATGCAATGCAACAGATTTTGTGATGTATTAGGAAGCAGGTGATAATGAACCATCCTTACGGTTCGGCATTCTGTCAACAGAATAACGACTATGGAGACCGAAAACTCAGAGGGGCACACTTGCCGCAACTATTCAGACAAACATCAATCAAGCATCGAATCAATTAGCTTTACATCTCAACTTTTTCCACTCAACCTGAGAAAAACAACGAGTCTTATTTTACTGATGACGTCATACATATGTGTTGATTTCCTTCATTCCATGACTTGGTAGACTTCTCTTCGCGCGACTTTTATACAAAACGGACTACGCGGCGCGCTAGTGCCCCGAGTCAACGAATCACTTCGAAATGACCTGATGATCGAAATTACATCGCAGCGTGACACAATTAGTTTGTTTTCGTCGAGAAACTAACAGAAATCTGTGCGGCAATCACGCTCGATGCACTCGGCTAGAGAACGGCCTCTTACACGGCGATCACACAATCGTACATTCACCACGAAACAGTCACTGTTATGGAATTTACGATGTGGCTGACGAAAGTCAAGGGGCCAGAGAAAGACCTTCCAAGCAAAAAATCTGTTTGTTTTCATTATTTTGTCCGATTACCTTTCGAAAATCGCCAAAAAGGAATCGAGTTGACACTTCGTGTTGTGAGAATGTCGTCACTCGCGATATCGCCAAGTAAAAAGTTACTATACCTACACAAGTGACATATGGCGAATGTACACAGTTTCTTCACTGCGCCGTGAATTGGAGAGTTTTAGCGGAGGTTTAAACCATATTAGAATCAGATGGCAAATTGTACTCTAGAAACTCCCGCAGTTTGAATAGAAGGCGAGATTCTGTAAATTCGCGATATGAGCGAAAGCTCGTGAATCATACAGAGATATAAGAGCATCATTTCAACAATTTGAATACAAAAAAATCGGTTTCATCTAATCCTTTACATACATTACAAACGTCTCTTTACGGTTTACTCTTTCGGCAAAATTGTAATGATAATAAGAATTTTTACGTAAAAAATTGCCAGAAATAGTATCATTTTCCTTTAATGAAAAATTTATAAATTTTCAGTCAAATATAAAACAATTGAGCAGCATTAGGTTAGCCGATAAAGACGTAGAATCAACCAGTTCTTATATTTTGTCATGTGCATTTTTTGTGAATTTCCAATCCATCGCAAATCCCCAATAATGGCCTGCGTCCACTACAAAACTTCATTATTATAATAATGTTCATGATTAACCAATTTTTCGCGGTATTTCACACATATTTTGGGTTATATGGAGTACGGTATGATAACCATAAAACTAGCACTTATGGTTCCGTAGATCAGGTAGAGTAAATATCGATTATCATCAAACGAAAACAAATTCAAACTTAATTAAATAGAAATGTTCAACACTGCATGTCCCATATATACAAAAAGCGGAAATTATACAATTAAAAAGTTTTACTTAAAAATAATTGTTGGGAAAATAACGTAACCAATTGCAAAAAAGAATTGAATAAAATTTGTAATAAATAATTTGTCAACTTTTCATTATTTTCCTAGGTATCAGTTAAAGCTAAAAGCTGTTGAGGTTAGGACATATTTTGTACTTCCCAATGATTTAGTAGTTAAGTACTAAGGAAGAGAGTAGCTATCGAAATACCTATTTACAAATAAAAAAAATGAATTGTAGTAGCAGAAGCTACATATTTTTATTTTATTTAGAAGAACTACAAGCATCGGAATTACTATTTTTTAACGATGGCATTTGTTTGGTTTCTTACCGAGTCACGACTTTAGCAAAATAGTTCTGAGTTCGAAGAAAGAGACAAGCAAAGCCGAACTGAAAATAAACACTAACAAAACCAAGGATCTTAATGTGAGTGATCATCAAGTTCCTATGTTTTGGGACCATAAAGGTATAATTCTGATTAAAGGTGAGGAAGGGGGGGGGGGCATTAACGCGATAAGCTACTGTGAGGCCCTAAAAAAAATGAAAAGATCGATTCAGAATAAAGGAATAGAAAAGCATACTGACAAAGTAAGTCCGAATTCTACAAAACAAACCAACGACAACTGGCAAATGCTGCACTATTGAGATGGGACATACTCCTGACTTGATGCTTTCAGATTACCCTCTGTTCACTTTCCTGAAGGTGCATGTGGGTGGGAAAAATTTTCCATCGAGGGAAAAGTTAAGAGGAGTTGTGGAGAAGAAGATGAAGGGGCTGGCGGAAGAATTTTTCGAGGAGACTTCGAAGAATCACATCACTACCTTCACCGAAATGGATGGCGGCTATTTACTTTGAGATTTTTACAAATGTAAACATGTTTTTTTTTTGTTTTTAAGTAATTGAAGCCTACAAAAACTTATTTGAGAGATCTCGGAGTCGTTATTTTGAGAACTAGATATCATATAGGATCATCATTTTTTGTTTTTAAAAATGATCATCATCATGATTTGCTTCTGAGTACAGGCTCTTGTTTTGGTGAGCACCACGTAGCACATTTCTCTCTCTTACTGCTGTAAGAACCAAGTCGTCCTTGAGAAAGTATTATACCAATCGAGCTCTTCCACTTAATTATATCCGAGAAAATGTTTCCAACTCGTCTTGGCATGTGTGGCAACAATCCACTTTAAACTCAATATAAAATGTTACTCGCTGCATGCGCGGGGATTCACCGTTCCAATATTCTTGCCAAATTAGCTGCCGGCAGGTGCAACGGTTTCCGAGCAAAGTGCGTGTGACAGACAGATAGACAAACTGAAAATTTTTGGTAAGATTTTGTTGACAAAAAAAATTGTTTGTCTCCTCCTATTTCTTTGTGATAAGACTATGTTCAAATTATTCTATTCTACTTTCTTAATTAGAGGCAATATTAGACTTGAGAATATATAAACCATAAATCATCATCATCATCAACGGCGCAACAACCGGTATCCGGTCTAGGCCTGCCTTAATAAGGAACTCCAGACATCCCGGTTTTGCGCCGAGGTCCACCAATTCGATATCCCTAAAAGCTGTCTGGCGTCCTGACCCACGCCATCGTTCCATCTTACGCAGGGTCTGCCTCGTCTTCTTTTTCTACCATAGATATTGCCCTTATAAACTTTCCGGGTGGGATCATCCTGATCCATACGGATTAAGTGACCCGCCCACCGTAACCTATTGAGCCGGATTTTATCCACAACCGGACGGTCATGGTATCGCTCATAGATTTCGGCATTGTGTAGGCTACGGAATCGTCCATCCTCATGTAGGGGGCCAAAAATTCTTCGGAGGATTCTTCTCTCGAACGCGGCCAAGAGTTCGCAATTTTTCTTGCTAAGAACCCAAGTGTCCGAGGAATACATGAGGACTGGCAAGATCATAGTCTTGTACAGTAAGAGCTTTGACCCTATGGTGAGACGTTTCGAGCGGAACAGTCTTTGTAAGCTGAAATAGGCTCTGTTGACTGACAACAACCGTGCGCGGATTTCATCATCGTAGTTGTTATCGGTTGTGATTTTCGACCCTAGATAGGAGAAATTGTCAACGGTCTCAAAGTTGTATTCTCCTATCCTTATTCTTGTTCGTGTTTGACCAGTGCGGTTTGATGTTGTTGGTCGATTCCATGAATAACACACTGAATTTCACGTGGTAACAAAGGAAATTATTTCTAATGGACAAAAAGAAAGCTTTGTTGAATGAAAGATGATTGCATTCTGAATGGTTTTATTCAAAATGTGTAACAAAACGTTCAAAGTGACCACCCTCCATCATTCAACCAAATGGGGCTTTTTTACCAAGATTATGTATGGCTTTTGATATTATTCTGCTTGATGTGTTTCTTATTATTCATTTTAGAGGAAGAAATTTCTCATAAGAACCTCAGAGTGGCCTTAAAACCACTTCTTTCAAATACACCCGTAAGAAGTAGTCAAATGGATATGAATCGCCCATAAAAACATATCCACCGTTCATGATATTCTTCATCAAGTAGGAATGTAACATCCCTACGTGACCCATTCTGTTGAAACCACATTCTCCTCCCTGTGTCAAGTGGTATATTTTCTAATAAACCAGGTAAGATAAATCGCAAAAACTTTTAGGCCCTATTAGCGAGTCTATAAAAATTCATTTTGTATTTCGTAGCCTTAAGGACACTGGTTTTTCAAACCCTAGAAAAATGGTAAGAATGCAGATTTAAATTTCGGCTGATTCGTTGTATGTTTTCTACTATTTTTGTAAACTGTTGTTGCGCATCCCTACTAGTTTAAAATCAATGACATGGCAGTATTACTGGTGTCATTCAATGTATCGCAGTTAGCACAAATCAATTGTTACCAATTGTGGAAGATTTTTACCTACTTGGTGTGTTTAAGTTCAGTCATTTGTCGTTTTTTCAATAGTGGTTTTCCATTTAATCAACTATAACTCAAATTGATGAAATAATGTTAACAAAATTTGATGATAGTGAAACCATCCATTCAATCCACAAAAAAAAACTAGTACATTGTATATTTTAGAATTCAAGAAAGGTTATGTGATGTGTTATGATGTTTAACATTAAAATTTTGGATGAATCAAAAAATTTTTTTTTGTTTTTAGATAACTGTTACTTCTCCCTAACTTACTTAATTTTTATAGTTTAGAGTGAGGTATTGGCCATGATTTCATTGTCCCAGCTATCGTAATTTTTGAGCTATTAAGATTTTATTATTGTAACGGCGGCGATTTTTTTAGAAATTAAAATGCTTGCTTGAAAACGGTAAAAATTATCTAATATTTTTCGGTTAGATTTTCATAAGGCTTGTCCGATCAAGTAAGTTTGATCTTTTTTGATAACAGATTTTATCTTTTGTTTAAAAAAATGGGGCATGGACGGAATTGTACTCCCGAGAAACGATGTTTTATAAGGAAGGATCAAGGAGAATACAACATAAAAAAAATATGTCAGGTCTTCTTTCCATTTCAGCTAAAATAAATGCAAATGGAATTAAATATAAAAAACAATTGATCCTCGTGGTCCAAAAAAAGAGTTTTATCGCCTTCGGACCTCAAATCAAGCCTCGAGTTTTCGAAGAAGAGTCCATGATTCCTTCCAACCAATATAAAAGCGGAATTCAAGTTGAAAGCATTCATTGAAAGGGTCCGGAACAGATTGAGGGATCATAATTTGAGCGACGGAAAGAACAAGCCGTTTTTGAAAGCAGCAACATATATTGCAAAAATAATTCGATTTGCAACAAACAAAAAAAAAAAATGCCAAATGGCCCACCAAAAAATGGATAAATATTTTGTGAATGGATGTTCCTTTTGTGGCAAAGGAGCAAGACAAGTCGGACGATAAAAGATTAAGAGCGGGCCCTTACCTACATTATAATAGGAAAAGCAGGCCCTTAAGCTTTTCCTACTATGATGTTGATCGAATATATTGGACTAAGAACACCATGGATCGAAGCATCTATGCAGATATTCTGCCGTCCCTCAGTAAGCTAACCACGAGATGCGTCCTAAATGGTTGCTCCAGCAGGGCAATGACCCAAAACATATGGACACAAGATCTAAAAAATGGTTTTTGAACAATGAAAGCGTCGTAATGAAGTAACCTGCTAATTCACCTGACCTTAATCCAATAGTAAAATTTTAGACAGACTTCAAAAAACAGTTTGGAGTCAAACAAAGGACGCACAACGAAATGTTGAATCTTTCTTTATTAATATTTTTTACTTAAGCATTATTTCGCTTTTGTTTATTATTGAACGAAATATTGAACCGTTTG
Source organism: Hermetia illucens (assembly GCF_905115235.1). NCBI lineage: Eukaryota > Metazoa > Arthropoda > Insecta > Diptera > Stratiomyidae > Hermetia > Hermetia illucens. The sequence goes on along the minus strand of NC_051853.1, from coordinate 58,357,549 downwards.
TACTGTTTATTTTTTACAGCTCTTTCCTTGACCTTATGTAATGAATTCTGCTCTATATAAATCTTCGACACTGACATTTCTTTTACCGCCACTATAAGTGTACAACAGTTTTATATGAGAAGGGAAACCTTGACCTATTAACTTTGTTAATAAAACTTTCTAGACTTGAGCAGACTAGGGACGGGATGTATTTTGAGATCTAGATTTTTCTAGGTGCATTATCCTGATTTTCTCTGATCTTTAAATTGAGCAGGTTGTGAAAACGAGGCTTATCCTACTTTTTGGGTTGTGACTGCCTAATTTTCTAAACGACGTTAAAATCATAGCGGCTTCAAAGTGCTAATCGAATCAATTCATTTAAACTCCCATGTTGCAAAATTTTGTGAAAAAAAATTGCGCGGCTCGTTCGCATGTATGGGAAGCCTACCCTTAAACACAACAGGAATAGGTGGTTCTTCTTTACACAAAAAATGTGACAATAAGGCATAAATTTATTCCTTAACACAGTCCTTTCCGTAAACCGTTGAAAAGTTATTTTTGATTTCTCCCAAAAAAGATTTCATTATTATAATTAACAGAATGATTGATGATTCTCCCCCTGGAAACGTATCTTGTGATATATAATAAAATTTCATCTGAACACCTGAGTATGCAAAAAAACCCTACGCTTAAGGTTTGCTGTATATAATAAGAAGCCGCCAAACTTATCACATCTCAAGCTCTCAGCTTCTAATTTTCAACTTGTTTATATTTCTTGTATGCATTTATTTGGAAATGAACTTTTCTCACTTTGCTAATCAGTTGAAGTGGTTCCGTCTTACGAGCATGTCTTAAAGTGTAGTAAATTTGGACAGATAATGCAACCTTGACACATTACAATTTTCTTCATAAAAGTTAATTTACATTAGATCACTAGGGTTTTAGATTGGAAGGGCCCAAATCTAGCTGGTAGCAGTGAGATTTGTGTTCTAAGCTGAATGTCAAACATCAATCGGCTTAAGTAAAATATTCCACAAAAATCGCAGCCTGCAGTGTAAAGTATATTTTTGTTTGGTTTTACTACATATAATCTCTCCATTGTTTTTGGCGTAATATAAGGTGGCTACAAAAAATGAATTTGTTTTTTCGGTACAATAAAATGTGATTTCGGTATTTTTCCATTACTATGTATCTACTGTTGACTGATCTATTTTGCTACAGCTTTTGCTCTGAGATCAACGTAAAGGCGGGTTTCTCACCGAAAATAATCTGAAGACAAAACATAAAAGAGCATTAAACTATTTCAAACACGGCAAAATGACGTCAGGTCAGCATACCTTGAGTCTTCCAACTAATTCTCATTTTAAAAACGTCTATGGCTTTTGGTCGTTGCATTTCTGAGATATTGTTTAATAGTAACGGTAATTGGGCTGCCTAGATGTGCCACAAAAAACCCGGATCACACAGTAAATAGCATAGCTCAGTAGATAGGGAATTCGTTATCAGACTTCAAAAACGGCTTTAGATGTAATCTTCGGTTGACAACTGATAACCAATGTGGTAATCTGCTCTTCATATTTACCAACGGTTCCGCAAGCTTGGATGCTTCGGTTCCGAAACGAAACTTCAATCCCCATTCGCCGACACGAAGTATCGAATTTTCCGTGTAATTGCGTTGAAATTTGGCGCGCAAGTGCCCCATTGGATTTGACTTGCATCGAACACACGGGAGATTGTGAGTCTCCAGTCCGTCCGCTGCAAGTATCCAACAGATGTGAAAATACGAAGACAATCGACTGCTACGTCACGTAATAAATAAATTCCTATCACATGATTCTAAATTTCAATCGGCACCGCTGACAGATGCCAGCAACAGGAGAGAATCTTAAAAGTCGCATGCATGCTAGTAAATGTTAGATAGCCAGCTCTGGCCTCGCGGGTGCCCTTCGACATTAGGAGCTAATTGGAATCCTCCTCCTGGCGTTGCACATTGCTCTGGTGTACGGTGCGCAGGTGTGCAAGCAGTGCACGGAAATATGTTAAACTGTCAATCACTTTATTTTGATTTCTTATGCCGTGGCTCTGTGTGAACTCACAATCGCACTTAATTTCAGATTGCTGCCTGATTTCGACGCAATAGGCGAAGTAAATGTTAGAGTCGACAGTGACTCCGGGCTAACATATGTCAACGTTCCCCGGATCACAACGAAACATACAGTCTGCCTGCAATTTGAAGAAAACACTCACCCGCCAATAGCCTTCCGTTTGGCTTCGATGGGTTATCAGGATCTGGCTTTATCTCCGAAACGCTTTCCTTCCAACACCATCCACAATGCGGAAAACGTCAAGATGAAAACGTCTACGTAACGACAAGGGAGAACCTTTGCGCGCCGACTATTTCCTCGCCTCGTCTCGACGGAACTTTTGTCGTGTTTACTTTTTTATTATGGTCGGTGACGAGATAATGAGAGTTCACCGTGACGAACTTCGAACGGCGCTAGACCGTCAGTTCCCGCACAAAGTGGATTATTTTCGACAAATTATAGGCTCATCGCGCCTTCGGTAAATTTCCCAAGATTTCCGGCCAAGAGGTGAAATGTCAATTGCGGATGTAACGCGCCCGCTGCAAAGTAGCGAAAATCGCGAAAAATCCACTAACAAAATATTCTCGTTGCGATGATGTGATGACGACGATGATGGAATTACAATCAAATCGGGCCCGAGACCGAAATACGTAAAAAGCCACGTCAAAAATTCTTTTTTTACTTCTCCACTTCACACCCGTCGTCTTCGATCCACTTCGCCCCGTTCGGCTGGATTCCGATTTCGCGACCGCACTCCACTCGGCATACACTTTCCGCTCGTCCGCTCTCTCTCGATCAGTCGTCGTTTTCTCTTAATTTTCTGTCAGTTACGTTTTATAGATTCGTTCCTCTGATATCACTCGATTTCTTTCCACCCGGTGGGCAACGACGATGTGATAACAGAACACCAATTACACGATGGCGATTACAAATTCAAACTGAGAGAGAACTCGGTTCATTCCACAGTTTTGACATTTCACATGTTATTCCATTCGGAGCTGCAAAGACGAATGTGTTGGTGTATGTCACTCCGGGGGATGAGTGTGTGTTGGTGACTTTGGATTCGTCATCACGTTGTCAGATTTCATCAAAGATGAAAATTGCGAAAGGGCGAATGGAGGAGACGGTGAAAATGGCACAATGGTGCTTCGATGCGTCATAATCGCTTTGCGAAGAATGTGTGCCAGAGTAGAAGTAAATAGTAGGGGTATGGTGGTAGGATTCTGGATTAAAGCATGAAAAGTACTAGGAGTGCAAAGTTGAAATATTTATACTAAAAACTACACGGAAAGGTAAATACTATGGGGCCATTTACGTATAAAATGTTAATACGCTTTCAATTTGTGAGAATTACATTATTTACAAGCAATCATTAGCTATGAACTGCACTCTATAGATACACGTATGTATTTCTCATAGAAAATGCAAAAGAAATAAATGTTTTTCAGGATTTATGAGATGAATTCATGATTTCAAGGTGCGAAAAAATATAGCACATGCTTCTTTACTATTGCCTTTGCTTGAATTTTATTTTCAAAGAACCAAAGAGCTGTTGTTAAAACGAATAAACGTTATATACAACATAACATCACTCTCGCTCAATGTCCTGAAATCGATTGATCTTTAAGAGCAGCGCGGTTTTGAGTTTTCCAAATAGTTTCAGTGGACAAAAATCGTGGAGGACTGTAATATTTTTGGACTAAAAAAATTATGATCCAAACGAGTGAAGCAATTATTTCCAAGGAATTCGAGTGGAAGAGTTAATTTCACGTAAAGTAAAGTATAAAGTAGAAGACTGATGATGGTAAGTGCTGATAGTGGCTTTCGTTACTAAGAAAATGAATTCCGAAAAGTGCGTATGCTTTTCGAAAAACAGATATCTGATGGACTACAATCACAAATAATCCTATGATTTTTCAATATTTTACTTTTACTACTAATACGTGTCCATTTGTTTGTATTATATATTTGAACACGGAATCTGAAAAGTAAAATTGTATTTTTAAGAGAAACAAATCTAACTTTTTACCTAAATGAATATATTCAATTAGAATACTTCCAAGTATTCCATTTTAGCCACCGTATATAGTCTCTACCAAACGTTGAATGAGGTTTTTACAATAATTATTATTATTGTACAATATTTGTTACAACCCTCTAGGTGGCAAACAGGACCTATAGCGCAACCAACAGTAGGAACCTACTTTTGGTGAATTTTCTTCGGGAACTTAAATTTTTCTTTCATTCCATGGTCTAGTTCTGCCATCTACCCGTACTCTCTAAATATATAACGGCCCACAAATTTTACAAATTCGTGTTCCAACTTCCAATTGAATATCAATTGCAATCACTTCCTTCTATCTATTGGTGATTTAACTTACATCGAAACTGATGTCCACCGTTTTCCGTCTTTTCAAATTGATTTCCATTTGAACCTATATAACGTACAGCCTCTTCACAAGATGCCCAACTTTAGCATACTTAAGGTCGATTTTTTTGACCAGGCAATTGACTAGGCAGGCTTGAAATTTAACAACTTTTTGGATTATCTTTTGTCTTGCTTTATTCCTTTCTCTTATCCTAATCTGCGGAAAACCCCTATTTGATTTCTGGAGAATTTCGTGATAACATTGGTATGAACTATCGTTCTCTAATGAGATCACGTCGTTCGAGAAGTATCAAAGAACAGGCTAACATTTTACTTTAATATAAATCAGAAAAAAATTTAATTAAAGATCGTATCCCTGAGTGTTGAAGGCTCAATACAACCGCAAATCCTCTGTTGGACTCATAATTCTGCTTGTTGTTTCTCCCCGTTCCTCCAGTTATTAATATTAAATTCTTTGATTTTATTTCTAATTCTCCTCTGTTAAGGGAAAGTCGTACCGTGATCATTTTCTTCCAAGTTTTGCTTCTAGTCCTTTAGTCACTCCTCTTCCGACGCAGCGGATCCTGTCTCAACCTACGTATTTATCATTCCTCTTCTGAATGTTTCCAATGTCGAATTCCTTATCGGCGAGGTCGATATTAATGGCCGTAGTGATTCTAATGGGCTTCTCAATTCTTTCTTCCCTTAAAAAACTCACATTTTTTTCCCTACCATTTTTAGCAAAAGTTTGTCCAAATGTACCTTCCAGATCGGTGAAAGGAGACTCATGTCACTTTTTTACACAAAAAAGGTGACATTACTCAGAATAAAAACTTTCGTCCGATATCATTTTTTTCATCTATCTCCAAAAGATATGTAAAACCCATTATGAAGGAACGGCACTTTGAGCCGCCATGGATGTTTAAGAGGGGTGGGACCGCCGCCTTTTTTGACGGGGTTACAAAAGGGAGGTTTCCACCTTCCCAGAGATGGGGTTGAACATTCAATCTTCATCTTTTTATGTGTATATTTGCTGATCACTCTTTCATGGAGTACGGGATATTGGTATTTTCTCTTAAAATATCCACACTTTTGCCGATTCTCTATGAATAATCTCATTTCAATATTCATATGGTCTTGCAGACAATTTACAGAATCCCAAGCACACAATTTGCAACAAAAACGAGATATTCTTCAATTCCCTCATTTTCTCCTCTTTGTTTACTTTTAACCCAGTGATAAAAATACATTGTTTTTCCTCGCACACATCGACGCTTGGAGCGCGCATCATCATTACACATCATACACATTCTCAACCCACATCGCACACATAACACCGACTTCGTGCTTCGAAATAGTTGACGTCATCAGAGAAATATTCTGAGCAGCCCGGATGACGTCATCTGTGGGTAAAGTCAAGCAATTGTCTCTGATGCTAGTTTTGGTCGACATTGAAACGGATGCTGCTGGCGAATAGGCAACAAATCTAAATGAATCTCAACTGAGGCGGTTTCTAGGAGAGATTTATTTTCAATCAGAAACTGCCGCCGATGTAGCACCTACAGATCCACCGCAAGGGGGGTGGTACGGGGGCCTCGCGCACTACGTCGAGAGGTGTTACGTAGCATAAAGTTGACCTTGCGGCATAACGTCACCGCAGCATATATAAACGAAGAGCCGTCGTAGCATATATGCATTGCACAACATATGAATGAATGATGGGAGGGCGGTCTATGGCACTGTGTACGCGCTTCCCCCCAGCCCCTAGTGAAGGGGAACATGAACATGGAACACATTCGATTCCAAGCGGTGCGTATGGGGCGAGGAATGAGAAACTTTCCGCTAATATTGATTATTTATTCGGACGAGTGAAGGGAGTGTTTTGATATGAACAATCTGTTGCTCGGCTTCATGCAAATTTCACTATTTTCCTGTCCGTCTTTCGTAGAATGACTCTTCCCAGCGGCTGCCCGAACCCTTCGTATCGCTGAAACACGTGCAGGCCTCGAACAACTGTTGCATGCACAGTTCCGCGCAACCTCTGCCCCATGTAAGGATTTGCCTGCAAGAAGGGAATCATTGTCACAAAAGAAATTAATCAATAAATATGTTTATATGTATAATAAAAAATAGTTCACCATGATTGAAGCTGCACATTTTTTTTATGTAAACGAAGGATATGACCTTCAGTAAAAATGTGCTTGATATTTGGAGAGGGTAAACGTATTATGGAGAAAAGAAACGGATTTCAATTTTGTATTACGTTTTCCAGGATTTTGGGTAGTATTTGATAAAGAGCTCGATCTATATTACGTTGTATTACGATAAAATTAAGTTGTTGCGCCAAGCAATTTATCCAAGCGGATAATTATCCGACTTTTAAAATAAATGGTTGAAGTGTAGATAGTTGAAATGACTCAAATGGTCTGTATATGGCAATGTCTTACTAGAGTCAAAGTTCATGCAAGTTTTTTTTCAATCACAAAACAAATTGGAAAACAACACTGGTCCATCTATGTACATTTGTCCAGTACATCATGGTTAAGGTTGCTGACTGGTAAGTTTTGACAGTTAATTATACGGTGCCTCAACCTTTAAATCCATTGTCATCATCATAAACGGTATAACAATCGGTAACCGATCTAGGTCTGCCTTAGGAAAGAAGTACACACATCCCGGCTTTTCACCACCGTCCACCAATTCGGTCTAGGCTTGCCTTAGTAAAGAACTTCAGACCCCCGGTCTTGCGCGGAGCTCTACCAATTCGATATTTCTAAAAGCTGTATGGCGTCCTAGCCTCACCATCGCTCCATCACAGGCAGGGCCTGCCTCATCTTCTTTTTCTACCATAGATATTGCCCTTATAGACTTTCCGGGCTGGATCATCCTCATACATACGGATTAGGTGACACGCCCCACGCAACATATTGAGCCACAACCAGACGGAATCGTCTATCCCCATGTAGGAGGCCCAACATTTTTCGGAGGATTCTTCTCTTGAACGCGGTCAAGAGTTCGCAATTTTTCTTGCTAAGAACCCAGGTCTCTGAGGAATAATGGCAAGATCATTGTCTTGTACAGTAACAGACTTGACCCTGTGGCGGAATGGTTCAAGCGAAACAGTTTTTGTAAGCTGAAATAGACTCTGTTGGCTGACAACAACCGTGCGCGGATTTCATCTTCATAGCTGTTATCGGTTGTGATTTTCGACCCTAGATAGGAGAAATTTTCAACGGTCTCAAAGTTGTAGTCGATTGTAGTGCAGTCGTGGAATCATAAATTTCATCGTTACCTACGAGTCGGCTACGGAATCGTCTATCCTCCTGTAGGGAGCAAAGAGAAGAGAGAATGCTTTTCCCGAACGTGGCTAAAAGTTCACAATTTCCGTGGAATGCATGAGGACTAGCAAGATCATTGTCTTGTACAGGAATAGTTTCTATGAGCATTTAGTATTGTGTTGGCTGCCAACCTCAGATCCCAGTTAAGATTAACGAATTCAAGGTTAGAATTTTTCTACCTTTATTATTTTCAATTGACCAGTGCTATTTGATGTTGTGTTCGTTTTTGATGCTGACATTGTCACCATGTATTTCGTCTTGCCTTCATTAACATGCAGCTGATATGAATGGAGGTTGTTTCTACATCCCGAGTTGGGTGCAATTGGAGAGCATAGTGTTTCTGGCGTTTGTTGTCACTGGATGTCGGATCACCACCAGTCGACTCAGTTGCTAATGAGTACCTGAGTCAAATTAGGATAATAATCACGGGCGAGAGCAATGTTGACCATTTTGCCCCCTTACAATGTACCAATGTGCTCTAACACACTTTAAGGCCCAGATCCAAATGGATTATCGTTCCAAGGATTATGATTTTTATTTGACACTCAGTATTTTTTCAAATACTAATTCGATAGAATATAGTCTTAGGAGTCACCTCTCTAACTTTCAAGCCGAAACCCGCAGTATTTGAGATTGAAATTGATCGACTATTTTAAAAGACGGACAATTTCGACATCAAATATAACCTTGCGTACAACAACAACCAGATACATTTTTTATTTTGATTTCATTCCTTATCTTACAAGAAATATCAAATTAATATATTATTTAATTTCCGAAAAATCACAATTCTACTAATTGGGCGCTGAGTGTGAAAAGTGTCCTTATATCAGCGTCGCGGATTAATTTTTGCAAGGTCAGGTTAAAAGGGACGCATGACAAAACATCCCCTTGTCTTAGACCCTCCTTGTGGATGCTGAGAGTGATCCTGCTGCTTTCATCTAGACTCGCACATTGTATGGGACTGGGTGTAATTGTTTGTCTTCATATTTAACCAGTTCGGTTGCAATTCCATAAGCTTCTGGCAATTTATGATTTTTAAGCCGGTGATTTGCGTTGACTGTTCCTTCCATGTTTATTGGTGACAACGTTTATCCGTCATCTTCAGTTGGCGAGACCTTGAACTAGCCGATATTCTGGTTATTGAGTAGTTTTGTGAAAATCATTTATCGCTGCTTCATTCGCAGGACATCTAGGTACTGTGGTTATTATAGCATCCATTTCTTCTCACACGTGTTACGAAGGACTTTGTTATTGTCAGAAGGGATTTGTAGTTGTGTTGTTACCCGAGCCAGGAGCACAGGGCTTGCCACTTGACTGACTGGCAATGAACATATAATAAGATCGACTACATCACGAGCAGTAGATTTACTTGTTATCTTCTGAATATGCGTAACAGAGAGATATTGATATCTATCTCGGAAGATACCATCGTTTAATGGTTGAGTATGCTTGCTGGGGAATATAGTGTCCCTCCTCCCAATTTAATACGAGCTGTCCCCACGATACAGCTGTCGAGTAGTACAGCAATAGCGAGAAAATTTTCTTGATGTGCAAACCAGGCAGACTCTAAACAATACGTAGACTCTAAACATATTGACAAGCACTGCGCAGACATCAAAAGTATATTTATCTTTTGTGGGGATAATGACTTCGTTACTGTATACCGCATCATGGAAGTGTTTGCAGCCTTTTGATGATCCTGTGGGGGACATTAAAGGAAAACTTTCCACCCCCAATGAAGAGCTGCTAAAGAAGTGTAAAGAGCATTTCACCATGATTCTCAATCATATAACATTCGTGAAGTATCTCCCTCTCCCTGGTAAGCCACGAAAATATGTGAATACGAACAGCTTCTCCAAACAAAAGCGATATTATCTTTGCCATCAATACGCTCAAACGAAGTAAAGCCACGGTTATTAATGGTTTCCTTGCAGAACTTTTCTGTGAAATCTTGTAACCTCTCTGCACAGCTGCTACTTCTACTCATTCGTAAATCCTGGGAATCTGAGTGCTTTCCCGGTGAATGAAAGAAAATGATGACCGCCAAGATTTTGAACAAGAGCACCTGTATTGAGTGCGATCACTAGAGGAGTATTTGTGTGGATCCTGCTATCGTTAAAATACTAGCCAAATCATCCTGGAACGCACCAGAGCAGGCTTGTTTCCGTTCTGGATTCTCCCGAACCAACCATATTAAGACATATTATTGTGGAAAAGTATGTATCCAAAATGATCCATGTAATTATTATCAGAGCGCCATATGATAGCGCTTCGTTGAAGTAAAATTTGAGAGAAATTTGAAGTCCAGAGCTGAATCCGTCAGGGTTGCATTCTTCCAACGGTGTAAGGTGACGTCCTCCATGCTGCCTTGCTGTAAAACGTGGGAAGGTTCAAGGGACGTTGTCATCTTTCTCTAAACATCCCAACTATGACATCTCTTTCATAGGGTCATGAACCTTGGCCAAATGGTTTGGATTTGGAAAAAGAGGCTAGTAGAGTCGGAATGAAGGTAAATATCAACAAAACAAATGGGTCACCTTAGAACTGTATGGCATAGAACAGTGAAGGAGTGCAAGTTCCGCGTAAAATAATGGGATTATTGAAGCACATTTTCAGAAACAGATAAAGATGGTATGCATTTGTGCTTGACACGTTATGCCCCACATAAGGGTTTATAGCAATCATATAATGAAAACAACCAATCATACCACTTGGAAATGAAGACATTCTGAATATGTGTAAATTATGTGATGCTTAGAGGTGGCCCTATACAGACCAACCTGGTTGCCAATTAAGTTGGAATTCAGGCCTGATGAGACGTCAGGAGTGGAAATTTTCACCCCCGTTTTTTAAGGTTTTGTGTGAAACAAAACCTTATTAGAATCGAGACGGTGTCTGTCTGTCTGTCTGTCTGTCACACACGATTTATTCAGAAGCGGCTGGACCGATTGTCACGAAAATTGATGAGAGTATATAATCTGGTGTTCCCTTTACATGCAGTAAGTGGCGCCATCCTGTATTAAGTTTAAGGGGGGGGCTCCCCATACATGTAAATGGAGGGTGTAAATTTTTTTTTCACAGAATGTAGCCATGTGGGGTATCAAATGAAAGGTCTCAATTAGTACTTTTCGAAACTGGTTCAATATTTGATGTTTGGTGAAACATAGGGGAGTGAGGGCTCAAAATATGACCCTCAAAAAGTGTAACAGGTCTCGTTCTCCGAACCTATCCAACCGAAAAATCTGAAAAAAATCACAGTGGTGCATCTCTACGAAATTTAGGCCTCAAAATATATCCGGTTTCGATATCTGCACAAATAAAGTTAATAATAGTATATTTCCACATTTTAGAAATTTACCCGGCACCCCCGTTATGTTCATCCCAGAAGTACAAAATTTGGGCCAGGCCAGGCCAGAAAACTGACTGATTAATACAAATCGTGAGGATCGATGACGCTGGATTAACATAATAAAATAAAGACTAATAATTGGGTTGTTGTCCTTAGTGAGCATTACGCAGCTTTTGTTTGCTTATGATGCTTCCAACGATCATACTTAGTTCTGGTAATGCATTATACGATCGTGGACGTTATCGAAGGAATTGACTGTGATGTCTGATGCTCAGTTGAAAGAAGGCAGCCGTTGTTAGGTGTCTACTGTTGCCATCGGAGTGGCTAGTTTAAAAGGTAGTTATTTTACTATGTTCTTATTTTTGACGCGGGGCTTGCTCATTGGTAGATTTATGTCTATTTGAAGTATCCTGTGCAAATTTCTCATAACAATAAAGTCAAAACCGAAAAACATAGAAAGAATAAGATCCGTGTATGCAAAACAATTACAAGAGCTGTAACCTATATATGGATTCGAGAAGTGGATGTTCGTTCCTAAATAAGTGACGAAAGACAATAGATGTTTTCGAACAATGGGATGGAGTATACGGTAGGCTCTACTATTTGGATGAAAAATTATTTACATCAATTTTCATGAAGTTACAAAATTTGTGGTGGGCTGGGATCACCACACAAAATTTAGGCGAATTCAATTGAAGGGGAAAGCAGATCGTTTTTCAGACTATCTAACTGTAAGCTGCGGTCATTGGATTGAAAAGACTGGAGGTACACTATCCTTTTCAGTAACCATTGCATCTACGTGGATTGTTTATTTTTGTTGTTGTAGGGAATAACAGTTACAGCCATAGAATTCACGGATACCAGCCGTTGCCAATAGAAACGAAAATGTTCTTCATTCGATAGGTTAAGAGTTTCGGGTTGCGCTAAGAATATGAGAATACTAATCATAGAAGAAGTTGGAGTATTTCTATTTGCTTCAAGTTACGAAAAGGAAAAGTTTTCATAGATTAATGGGCAAATTTTGATGCATTAAAATTTTTGTTAAAATAGTAACTAGAAAATTACCTTATTCTGGCTATAAATTATTTCAGGTGACACCAAAAACTCTTCGTCGGGATCCCAAATACAAAAGTCAGCATCATAACCTTCTTCAAACTTTCCCTTTATATTATCGATACCACATAATTTAGCTGGATTGAGGCAAAGAAGTCGATAAATATCTTTCAACCCAATCCCGTATTGCTGCCCTTTCGTCCATATAATGGGTAGACCTGGAAATATTTAGCAAGAATTCACTAAAATAGATAAGACCAAATGGATACTATATAAGAATAAATTAACTAAATAAAAATGAATAATTTTAACATACTTAGTTGCAGTGATGAGATTCCACTGCATGCATTTAAAAAATCACCGCGTTTCCTTCCGTATGTCAAACATTTAGGACCTGGTGTTGGCGAGATATGATCGGAAGCTATCAGGTCGATATCTTTGTTTAAGATACCTTGCCATAATTTATCTTGATTTGCTTGCTCTCGAATTGGAGGCGCACTTTTGAATTCTGTGTGAGCATCTTCGATATTCTCCGCTGATATTGACAGATAATGAGGGCAGGTTTCGACCGATAAGTTCCCTCCAGACTTCTTACATTCTGCAATCAAAGGAAGAGCATCGGCCGAACTCAAATTGAGAATATGAGTGCGTAGTCTGGAAAGGTATATGGTATGAGTGTGTAGATAGATAAATATTTAAATTGCTTCTAATTATATTTTAGGAATAATAGGGAGATCCACAGTTTGGTTACTACCTATTACATAAACTGTGATTCTGTCTAGCAACATGGAACTCTACGAGTATAAGCAATATTTCTTTGGATTAAAGCGGACGTTCTGGACATGCTGCGATTGTGAATGACTACCTAAATTAGAAATCACTATGTTGTGGCGGTTCGACTAACTCGAACTAAGTTTTCCTTTTTTGGTAGATTACTACATTTTTTCAGTTTACTACAGTTTTTTTCAACTTGTGGCCTTAAAATTCAACAGTTGTGAAACAACATCGATGCATTTAAAAAGAGTTTTAAATTACAACGACTTCGAATTAAGTTTTCTCAAAAGGCATGAATTTCATGGCTTAAGGACACCCAATATACAGGGAATGAATCATTGTTGGAGACAAAGGTGTTGGAGGTAATGGAAAAATCGAAGATGGATGTTTAAATCCCGGGGAGTTTTTTTAGTACGGGTGGGTAGATGAATGGATGTATTTATTTACATTTATTTTGTGGAAAGTCATATCTTGCTAGGATCATCGGTTTACTATCTATCTGAGAGGATATTTCCTGAAGTCGAAACTGTTAGATGGCCTAACCGCGGTCATCTTATAATATCAGGTTAATGGGAAGAGAAGAACTGCCGTAGTTACCTTTGTGTACCTGCCCTATGATTCTCTGGGCCCCCCTCTGATAGTAGAATCCAATGATGACGGTTTCAAAGCAAAGCAAAGATAACGTTTTTAAAGCGATGCTAAACAGGAGAAGGCAGACTTCTAGGAAATATTTGTCTAGCATGTTTGGCTCTAGACTACGTGCCGATGACTATTCAAGCTGGAAAAACTTCAGATAAATTACCCGTAGTTTAATATGTTCACTGAAATGTTTGAAGAGACTGGATGAGCACCATATTCGCGAGCACTAGGTCGTACTTGTTGCATGAAAACCTACAGCGCGATAAGTTCTGTGATTTGGCTTTACATCCCTTAGTTTCCAAAATAGAGGACGCAATTCTGAAAGGCGAGTATGCAATGGGGCTGTTGGTGGGTATTGAACGAGTTTTTAATGTGCACTTTTTCGAACACTTTGTGGTGTGGTGTTGACCGTTAGCTGATGACAGAAGCAACGAAAAGTTGCCTCCAAGGAGGTGTGTTATCGCTACTTCTGTGGAGTATGCTGATAGACTCACTGCTATGTGAATTTCAACATTCGCTAACACAATGCATGGACTTTCAGTAAATCGCAAAAAAGCCACGATACAAATGAAAACACATAGAGGCATAGATAAAATGAACTCTCTCAGCGTATGGGCTATGAAGACACACCTTTGAATCGACATCAGAACTCAAGTAGTGTTGCGTTTTCACTGTAAGCCAGCCGCACTGCAAAGAACTGTATACCTTTATGTCCAGGCATTACCGGTGTCAGGGAAACATCATCCTCTAGATGCAATGCTCTATTACATTATCAATCCAATTATATATTTAGAGCATTCCAATGAAAGCTGCTCACAGATTAATTCGTTTAGATCTATGGGGAAAGAACGGACGTGAAGGGCACAGAGCACAAATAGAGTTATCCGGATCAAATTTTTGCAATGCCTTCTGATTCTCGGATCCCCATACATCTATTTGGTGAAAGATATAAAACTATTCCCAAACGTAGAGAAAACTGCGATGAACCAGAAGAATACGTGGCGGGATATACTGAGGTCTTTTACACGGATGGTTTAAAAGCAGAACAGGTTTCTGGAGCATCGGCCTTTCAAGTTGAAATGTACGCAATTCCAAGGTCAGGAACCTACTTTGCATAAGGGGCATCTTGTTTGGAGGAACGATAAACTATTATTTCGAATGCCGCGAATCCTGCCGCGCCACAAAAGCATTTTAAACTAGGCATTTATGCATTAGGATATATGGCCGTCTAATTCTCCGAATTTAAATCCCAGCGATTTCTCTTAGGGGTTTTTAGGAATAAAAGTGCACTCCAAAACTTACGCATCAGGTCAATTATTAAAAAAGCTAAGCTAGAGGCGTGGGACGAAACTAGTCCGGAAATTACGCCGGTATGGGCGAAAATATTTAAAGGCCTGGGTAAATGCGAAAGGCGATAAATTTCAAAATTTATTAAGTTAAGTTTCTAGAGAATATTCCGCTCCGTAATTTTTTTTTTTAATTTAATTGATTAATAAAAGGTTATACTCAAGAAACCGTGTGCCGGGCTTGGGCTTGGGCACTTTTTATAAATGCTCAAACACAAAAATATAGCGTGTTGTAATGATGGTGCCGTCCGGCTTGCCGGTACGTATATGGTGTTTTCAGTTCAACAGGCCGGATGGACTTTGGACTGTTTAAGTATAATTGAAAGACCTGCCGGATTGTGAATAGCCGCCTTTAGACTATTACAGAAAGGTTTTATAGTCGTGACATCCGAACATAGCGACGTCCTATTTCTTCATCTCCTGTTGTTATTTGAACAACAAACCGAAAGCTTGATGCTTTAGACATGAAAAGTTTTGAGTAATTTGTGCGTTAAGAAGATTTGAGTGCACAACTGTTGAATTTGTACGTAGTTCGTATTGAACATCGATTTAGTGTTTCAGACTGTTCATTTGTGTGTGAAATTGACACTTAGTGTCTTGGCTTCCAATAAATTTACACAAAAGAGATAACTTTGAGTTATAGACTTTGTCAGTAATAGTATGATTTTCATCAAACTTGATAGTATTATGCTGCATACCATAGCGTATACTACATATTACAATGATTCTAGGATGAACTCGAGGAGCCAACGAATCGATTTCCAGAAAATATACCATTAAATATACTGTTATTAACTTTACTTTAACAGATATAGCTATGGAGGGCATTTTAAAGGCTAGACATTGTATAGGAGTAGCTTCATGATTTTTTCAGGTGTATCAATCCGGTAGTTTTTTTGAATGGTCCCACAAAAGAAATTATCACTTTCACATCCCACTGACACCTTTCTACCTACTCAGAGTTCACGCGCTTTTCACTTGGTTAAGAGATTTTATCTTAACTTGATATATGATTCGAAGAATTCGAAACGTTAGATGGGAAAACCGCAAACTTAGGTTTAATTCGATTCGACCAAATCACAATATAACTTACTTGTATTTTGTTGCTAATTTCACAATCATGTCTACAGCGTTCATCTCTAGTGATGACGGTCGAGTATCCAAATAAGATTTGTATTTCTTCGGATTATCTTTTTATGATTGGAAAATATTTTCGTTAAATATTGGCTTTATCATATTGACTAGGTTTTTCTCCACTCACTTTGGTCTGCTGTGATTTTTTCGGATTGCAACATTTCAGCATGAAACTTTTTTAAATATAAGAATTTGTTTAATATCAAATAAAATACGTTTCCATGTATAGAACATTGTTGTGTGAATTTAAATGACAACTTACCGCTAAAATACTGCCTGTTCCTTCTATTTTCTTCAACGCAGCCGTCACATCGTCTAAATTTACTTCTGGAAAGTCGTCGTCACCACTTGGATATAAGAAACATTTGATTCCAACGACACCAGCTCTAATCAGTCCCCATATTTCGTTGATATTTCCTGGAACTAAACCTCCCCAGAAAGCGACATCGACATGAAGTTTCCCTCGCGCTAAAGCAGTTTTTGCCTTTAGTCCTTCAACGCTGGTAATTGGAGGTGTTGAATTCCTGAATATAATACTTTTGGTTATCCACACATATATAAGTAAATTAATTATTTTTATTAAATTTACAATGGAATATCAGCTATGGTTGTGAAACCACCTGCAGCTGCGGACTTTGTGGCCGAAACAAATCCTTCCCAATCTTTGCGCCCAGGTTCGTTTATATGAACGCTTGGATCAATCAATCCTGGCATCAGTATTTTGTCTTCGAAGTCTATTATCTTGAAACAAGTTTATTCATCCTCATTCCTTTATTCATCGAAAACTGTGGTTTAATGCCCACAACTCAGCAAACTATACTCACTGATTCCGCTTCGGTATTGTATAGAAAACTATTCACAGAGTCGGGCGTTTTGAAAATCTTCCGTATTTTTCCGTCGTTCGTAAAAAGGATACCACCGTTTACTAGCGTGTCTTCATCAGGCATATATATCCTTCTGCTCAAAAATAATAAATCCATATTGGAAAGTTACGTCAAATTTTCCGCACAAAGTTAGATATTATTATCAAATTCTATTGCGACTGTCGAAGTTGGTGTGATATTGCCGGTTGGATACCGAAATGTGGACTAACAAAAATAGATTTCATTTTTGCTCAAGCTGCTTCTTAGTTCTCTCTGTGGGTTGATGTATATATGTCGAAGAGAAATGTGAGCGTCTTTAGATCAATTCAAAATATTTATACAAACTTTTTCCTAGATGGGATGCAATGGCAAAGGGCGATGATAAGCACCTGTAGCTGATTTAATACTCTTGGCTGATTTAGCACTCTCCTTCAGTAATGTTGTGAAAACTATTGTCTTCTGATTAAAGTGAAATACATAAGAGTAGCTGATCCTCCTAAAAACTTTTCCACATACTTTTGTTTTCAATGAATATAGTCATGTGAGGTATTAAATGAAAGTATTCCATTAGTACTTTTCAAAGCTGGAATTTCTGACATTTGTTGCAAAAGGGAAGAGTGCGGAGCTGAAAAATAGCACCTTCTTGAACGGACCCACTCTCACAAAATATCTAAGAAAATTTTTTTTAAAAAATCACGAAACTGCCACTATATGGTATTACCTCTCTCCAAATAAAATTAATAACACTATATTACTATATTTTTTAGAAATTGACTGCAGACCCCCTTAAGTTTATCATAGAATCATGAAATTTTAAATTAATATAGAGCATAATATTACCCCTGTGTGTGTATGTATCCGGATAGCTGAGTGGTTAGAACACTAGGCTGACGTATGTTGCGGTTTAAATCTCACTGGCACTGGCAGCGGAATTTGTATCGTGACTAGACATCGGATATCAATTGACTCAGCTGTGAATGACTTCCTGAGTCAAATCAGGGTAGTAATTTCGGGCGAGCGCTATGTTGATCACATTGGCTGATAAAAGGTACTGCAATCCTGTAGTGTACCGTTACGGTCTTAAATGAAGTGCTCTAACACACTTCAAGGCCCTGATCCAATTGGATTGTTACGCCAACGATTATTATAATATTACCAAGTTAAGTTGAAATTGCATTATTCTCGGTTTCGTGCAAATTTGTTACAATCTAAGACTTTGAATATCATTATCACACACATGATCTGACGTGCTAAATGAATATACAGTACGAGGTGAGATGTCCAATCAAATATTTTTCTATAAAAAATACACAAAACTTTTTATACTTGAAGCGACCAACTTCTGGTTTCCTCACTTGCTTCATTTTTGGAAGGTGAATTCAAAATCTACCGCTGACTCTTGCTTGCTGATTCTTACTCATTAAAACGACTTTCTTCTCCTTCCACTCTACAAAAGGCCGCACAAAAGCATTGTATCGCGAGGCTAGATTAGGCTAAACTGTTGTCCTTTCGAGAATTGTGTCACTTCGTAGCTCAATTAGCCGTGGTTTCGTGCATCATATCTCCGAATTTTATTAATGATGCGATATGTCTAACGGCCAGTTTATGATATGTTCCATATCTTTAGTTACTCTGCAATAGATTCCCACCGTGCTAATTGTCATCGAAATGAATAAGACTTCCGATCGTTGGGAATATTTTTATGGGTAGCATCTCTGCCAATACGTATGCATTTTTGAAATGCACTTGGTCGATATGGTAGTTTTGGTTCCTTTAGTTTGCCTTGTTTTCCAGCGCAGTTGCCTATACTGACCCTCCTTTTTCTTTAGCCTTTGTTTCTTTCACAAGTGGGACGGTTCCTTGTCTTAATCGACTAATATTCGATAATATTTTCGAGATCATTATGGCAGTAAAAGATGCTTTAGTAGTTGTGTTTCTTGAAGTTATTACTCCCGCATATTTAAGTGCTGATTACAAGGAGATTATTTATTCACCAACTTCTTTTTGCAAAACAAAACCTTATTGAAATCGGTTCAATGTCTGTCTGTCGGTCTGTCACACGCACTTTTCTCAGAAACGGCTATACCGATTGACACCAAATTTGGTGAGAAGGTGGGAATTGTGAACGTTCAGACATGCAGTGGGTGATATCCTTCTACGTTGAGATTAAGGGAGGGGGGAGGGGTTTCCCCATACATGTAAAAGGGGGGTGTGAAATTTTTTTTCACTGAATATAGTCATGTTGGGTATCAAGTGAAAGGTCTCGATTAGTAATTTTCGAAGCCTGTCTTAGTTTTGGCATTTGTTAGAAAGACGGGGAGTGGGAGGGGTGGAAAGTGATGATTTCTTTAACGGACCCATTCTCAATATCACACTAAAGTGAGTAGTCTGACATGCTAAATGCATATACATAACGGGCTACGTACAAATGGGATAGTTCTGCACTCAAATATATGCCGAGCTTCCGGTTTCCCGACTTGTTATTTTTAGTAAGTCTGAAATTTTTCAACCACAAATTGATCGCGGATATCGCTTCATTTGCATCAACCTCGAGATCTTTGAGGCATTATGCTGCGTTTGCTATCCCAATTGTGAATATGAGAACATCCTTCAGGTAGCGAGTAAGCAGAAGAAAACCTTTCCGAAGTATCTTCGCCTGAGGTAGGTTTCTTTGAGTTGGCCAAGTTTCAGCAACTAGTGGTGGCACTTCAAACCGACTGCTTTGATATGGTGTTGATATTTAGCACTGATAATGCTGGCCGAATATCGGAATAGATTCGAATGGTGTGACCCCCCGTCATAAATATTATTCTGCTGCTAATAAAATGGCATCCATCTGCTCTTGAAATATGGTTGTCTTTTTCGGAATTAATTTCATCCATACTCGTATTCTTCTTCTCCTTTGGTGTAGGTAGGTAGGTGTACCGTCACTATTCCATTGCATATAAGTATCCATTTTAAAGTTTCCGTAACACTCTCGGTTCATTGTCTGAGTCGCAACACAATCAGTTTTCTAGGAACAATTGAATAATCTACAGCATATTTTCGAGTATGCAGTTTGGTTAGGATTTCGAGGATCTGGCTATATTTTGCGGAATTGAATACATCAACGTTGTTCTATTTGATGGCTTCATATTAGTCCTGTGTGATATTTGGAAGACGATTGTCTGATAATCGTTGTGTGTGTAATTCTGGTTGATATGCTACTGCAGGCCGTTGACTTGGACAACGCTAGTGAAAGTGACGTCCACCACCGTCTGGGCCTGTAATTAACTACTCTGGAAAAGGTTTCTCTAGACTTTCTCTAGAAAATACAGGCGTGAAAAAAAGAAAATATTCTTTCATCTCAAGGGTCCCTTTTCAAAAACTCCCCCACCGAAAAATGTGAAAACAGTGATGCTAAAATAGTTTTCGCTTTTTATGCTTATAATTTTCTCCAAAATAAAAACACGTGGTTTTTCTTTTTTTATGCCATGTAGATACATATTTCGGGAGCGACTTACTCCATTTTTCAGTACTTTGACAGAACATTGATGAAAACTAAAGTGAATAGCCTGGCATGCTAAATACAGCCAAATATTCTTACATAAGAAACACAGAAAACTTTTCTTACCTGAAGTGCCCAGCCCTCAACTTGTCTTAAACTGGAGAACAGTAGTTCTAGGTCACATGGCTTTTATGGGCCCATTCTACTATGGTATCCTCTTTAGATAATCGCAAACATCATGAGGGTGGCTGAGGTTTGAAATCGTGCCAGGAGATCGAGATCTGAATCTGGCGTATTAACCACTTCGACTACTGTCTGAGTATGGTGAAGTTGCTTTTGAGATTTGAGGGTGTAGTAAATGAAGGGTCATTTTTCGGAATTTATTATAAAATATGAAGAGATTTATTCGTATTCAGATTTACGTATTCAAAAGTCCATGCTTTTAAGTCTTCTTCTTCTTTAGCCTTTGTCACGTTCAGAAGCAGGGTTGGTTTGCCTTGATCGGTAGTTCCATTTTGCTCGGTCGAAGGTTTCATTTGGATTTGGATAGTTGTTTCGGCCGGTTTTTATTTGTTTCCCATTGACTTCGATGTGCAGACCAATCTTGGCAAGTGAATTCTCGTTAGGCCGAATCATATCGCGCTATCGAATTATCACGGATATTCTTATTGCGTATTATCCCACTAGTCCAACGAACTATCTTTGTGTCCATTAGCGCATGGCGCCCTTCATTGTCTTTTATAGGCGGCGAACACTCAAAACTTAAAAAAACGCGTTAAATTTTAAATTTGGTACGTTCGCTGATACGTCGATCATAAAGAACTTCTGTTGTGGAACGCACTTCATCACAATTGCGTTGATGTGTGATGCAATTTCATAACGCTTTTCACTATTGGCTGATAGCATTGATCCGAGATATTTAAATCACTCAGTTCTGAGCAGGTTACCGACATTGATGGTGATAGCGTCTGTTTCCTTGGGATCAATCGTCAACAACTCTGTTTTATTTAGATTAGACCGTGCGGTCTCAGAATGAATGAGGCGATCATTCCATTTTTGAAAAAGCTCCTCAATATCAGCTTTGCTATAAACGCTGGGAAAACATCTTTTGCATAAAGCAGTGTGCAGGGCGGTGAGCGTTTGATGTCCGGTGTTTCTTGCCAACTGGGAGAAGGCACTGAAACCATAACAGCCAGTTACGAATTAAGAAAAAGTGACGCTTTGTTATAGTGTTCGGAACGGAATAAATGCTCTTTCAGTAATATTATTACCGGGATTGATTACATAGTTTTGTTAACTTGTATAGGTGAACATTTCCATTTTACAGAAATTAAAATACCAAGGAAAGAGAAATTTCATATCCATATATATTTTATTTTTTACATAATAGCAAATCATCTAGACTGCAAACACTTAAATATTAGAATGGAATTATTAGTTGATAATTTTTCTAGACTATATTTCATGATGATAATATTTGATCTTGGACATAGTGAATACATAACCATGATTTATTGAAAATAAGCTTACACGAAATAGAGACAATTGCTTATTCAACTAATTAAGATTTCTCGTATCGTAAAAAGTGTTCTACAATTATCGTTTACTACATAGCACTGCAAGGTTTTATTCTATGTACAATACTTTGCGGTTCTAATTTTATATGATTTTTTTGAGTCGATGCATTGATTTTTTCGACATTATTAACAGAAACTATACGGAATGGTAAGAGTACAATGTCTTTTGTGTACACATCACTCGTACTGCTACCAGTTTACTGAATATTAACTTAGAGAAGAGCAAATATATTGGTAATTGCAAATGTTACCAACAATTTTCGTACAACAAAAAATTGTACGCTATAAAAATGCAAAACAATGCGTTTTACTAAAGTTTTATTGGTAACAAAGAAAATATTTGATATGAAATGATAATTGAATCTTTTAAGTCTTAAAATCACAGTTTGGTATGTAGACTTTTAAATTTCGTTTTCTAACTTAGTTTTCCATTGTGTCTAATATTCTTCTATTCACTACGTAAATATATGAAAAGGAATAAAACTGAGTTTAAAAAAAGTTAGCTTTAGGTTTAATAATTTACAGTACGACGATTACAATAAATATACATGAGTAACATAGTGTTTCGTTTCAAGTAAGTGAACGTCTTTATTTCTTATCGAATTGAGGGGTATGAATGATCGAATATGTATAGAATTTGAAACTGAATTGATGACTGGTGCGACTCTATAGAGTCCCGACGAATGCATAATTTTGATCAGGTCGGGACGAGGGACTATTTTCCTTTGAACTGAAAGTTTATAAACGTATTTTACAAACAAGCGAAAAGTTCCATATGTATACTTACGAATTAGCACATTATTGTTTAAAATATAAATTTAAAAGCGAATTATTAGAATAAAAAGAAAAAAGACAAATGCCAGTCTCGTAAGGAATGTATCGTTACATGTTTAAAGTCATACCCTAGAAGCATGTGGCTGTGGTTGGCTTGATTGGTGCCGTTGATAGTAGGGATGATTGGGCGGCTGCTGTTGTTGCTGACTACTTCCGCTAGATTGTTGGGCACCGGGAATGTTTTGCGTTTGATCTCGTATTTGAACCTGAGTTACGAACGGTCCGCGATGCCTACCGCTTCCACCTCCATTCGATGAACCCATCCCGCTCAACGTCGCGGATTTCCACTGACGTGGAGGTGAAGGCGCACTTATTTTACGTCCTTCGTTCGGACCACCTACCGAAGACGAAAGCTTAATAGTGTCGTATTCGTAATAGTTTGAAGCTGGTCGATTCTGCATTTGTGACTGATGATGCTGTTTTTGTTGATACATATTTGAATTCGATGAATCATTGCGAGTGCTTCGTTGCGAATGATAATGTTGATGTCTTCGACTGTTTTGAGGAATATAAAAACATTTGTTACATACATTAATTCTTTTGGAAATGTCTATTGGCTTCGAATTCGACAAGACACTACAGCACACTAGCAGCCGATAAGGCACATGCTTGTAATGAAAACACTTGAGACAAACGTAGTCTAGAAGAAGTAGAGAATAGGAAAATGAATTATTTTAGTAATGATAGATTGTTAATACAGAGTAATGAAAATGATGAGCTTTGATTGAAATTATTAGTGCACTCAGCTCTGGGAATACATGGCTACGAGTTTCGACCAATTTCATTATTTTACTCTAATACTATTTCCGAATATAAGTGACTTGTTCACATCTAAAAGCTATAACCAGTATTTGTTGGTTTAAATATAAAATCTCTGGCTAGTTGAATTTAAGGTGAGCTTCTTTCGTTCACTATCAGCAAAAACAATGCGTTGAGGACGCATTCTACATTTAAATACGCAAGTGACAGGATGCGCCTGGCTACAATTGTTGATGGCACCATTGTTTATAAAGATAGTATACGCAAACGCCTGGTCGTATACGGCAGTATTCTCCTCTTTTATAATATGCTTGATCGGAAAATAACGACTACAGAACTATTAAAATAACATGGAAAAAGAAGCAAGTAGTATTCCTGAAATATTACTTGCTACATTCATTTGGAAACCATGTTTTGCCAAATTCTGTTGAAAATCTATTTTGCACCTTTATTTTTGTTCAAATTGCAAAACCACAAAAGTGATAAAAATGCATTAGTCATCAGCCGTCGGTCCAACTGTTCTATAAAAATAATGTGAATGCCTACTTTCTCCAAGTCGAGTGAAAATTTCAGCGATATAGATCAGACATTTGGAGCCTAAACGAAATGAAATTAGAGTTCTCCTTTCCTTCCTGCAGTACTGTGCTGGTGTACCTTGAAACACCTAGTATTAGCAGACCTGAAATGGGCGCCGAGCTGTTACTGAAGACTACCACAAGGCACGTTCTCTCGACCTGGCAGCCCGTTTCTTAGAGAATCTTGACTCCAAGATTCCGATCCAGGTTACAATTACGCAGAGCAGCAATTGTGTGGTGGAAAGATTTCGTTACGGCGCCATGGGAACCGTATGGCCTTCTGAGAGCAGAGATCTTTGTAGGTTCAAGCGTGAAGTTGCGCCATACAACTCGGACGCCTTTGCCCTTAGTGTCGGAAGAGGTGTTAGATATGCCTCGCATTCACTGGCATGAATGCTTAGCCTGCACTCACGTCGCAAACAAGTGTCGAAGAAGGTTTGAAGCTTTTAGGTAACAGTGTTACCTTCTATGTGCTACGTCCATATAACACCAAACAAAAGACTATAGCAAAGACTAGTCTCAACTTGATCTTGATTTGGTTTTATTGGTGTCTATTGCACTCTACTTGTCTCCTTTTCTAAATCTAGAGCCATTTGGCCAACGTCCATCACTCCATCAGCAAACAGATGTCATCAGGGTAATTGAGATGTTTCAGGAATGTAATGAGATGTAATGGTTCATTGAAGCTGTCCATCTCCTCCGGAGGAGGCATCATAGAGAACGTCACCAATAACAAGAAGAAATGAAATCGGTGAGCGCATGGAACCCTGACGGACTTCGTTTTGGACCTCAAATTCCTCTGTGATTTTACCTAGATGTAGTACGTAACATTTTGTGCTGAAATAAAGTGACACCATTGACGAGGCGGTGGAAGATACACAAATCCATAAACCTCCAGCATCCTCATCACAATGTCACCTTTACGTAGCCTCTCCTGAACGGCGAGTAATTATTCATAGAAAGCATCCTTCTCTATTATGTCAGAAATTTAGATTACTATTAGTACTGTACAATTGTGGTACTCCGTAACCTACATTCGAATTCTGCAGTCAAGATCCTGTCAGATTCACGTCTGCTACTGCTTGGCTTTTCAGAGTATAAAGGCACAGTCCCGCAAGAGGGAGAGAAGTACTCTCCAGAGTCCCATCATCTCACTCTGTTTAGGCCCAGAATATCGAGCTTATATCGCTGGAATCCTCGCTCGAGCCGGAGAAAGCGAGCATGGTGGGGGCCTTGAATCTGTTGTTGAGGAACGTGCGTACATTGCAGCTTTATCCGAGGCGTTGTGGAAGCTTCGGTAGCAGTAAAGTCTCAAAATTTGCAAGTTGCTAGCGCACATGTATTTTAGTCGCCTTTTACGAGAAACATTTAAATTTTTATTTTATTGCTTGGTACATTGGGCAGCTTAATTTTCACTACAGTTGCTGTATTACTTAGAGGAAACAACGTTGTTAGGTTTGGTACATAAAGCAGTTATTGGATGCAATTCGTCGCAGATAATGTACATCAATGGAAGAGAGGTGCTGATGTCCGCAAACTCTTACCGGTTCGCTGGGGTCGTCTTCTCACTAACCTATATTTTGTGTGCTATAGTGCTGCGAAATCTAGCTTGAACTTCCAAAATGCACTCCCAACCTTTTAGGGACCCACTGTCGGCGTAGAGTGTTCGGCTAAATAGATATTTTTTATGTGTTGGGTGACATATCGAGATCCAGAGACTAAGCAATAGTTAATCGTTAGAAGTGATCGTCACCGAGAGGTTTCATGCTTTACAAAAGAGGTTATAGTATTCGTTTTGTTTAGGAAGGACAGAAAATCATCATGATCGATTAGCTAGGAAAGGGAACCTATAACGAGCTCTTACTATCAAGAATAGACTCGAATTGAGTAGCCGACACCACTGAAGACTTCTAGAATAGAATGAGAAACACATTGCTAATGGATTAGTGTTGGAAGTTGACTGAATTGCACTGGAGAGAGTGAAGACAATTGTTAAAATACACTGACAAATGTTGTAAAAAGCATACAGGAAAATCAGCTCCCGTGGTCCCAGTATAATTACAAATTTATTTTCACGGAAAATTTCCATAAGAACATTTACTACCACTATTTCAAAAACTAAACGTTTGCAATTGGTATTGGAGGCAAATTTCATTTTGTTATGTACAAAACATACAATTTTCTTCGTCATGTGTTCTTATTATAAATCGGCGTTCACTAGAAATAACTAAGAAAGTCAACTTTCGCCCAAAACAGATCAAATTTGTTTATAGTTATTATAGTTCCAATCCATTTCTATGTGGTTATTCTTTCTGACTACCGAAATACCCCCATGATAGAAAATATTCTGGAAGACTACGACAAGATACATTTTAGTGAACTTGAAAGTTAGATTTACAATTTGTACAAACTAATATTTTTGCGATCTGTACATTTTCTAATCAGAACGAAGGAGCTTCATGCCTTTGCTTGTAAATTTGTCTACGATTCTACAGAAATATTGAAAAATATCTGTACATCGATATTTTCAGATTTTAAGCGAATAGGAAGAAAAGCATTATTTTCAAGTCGCAATAATTTATCCTAAAACTACGAGTGTCCGAGGCAATAAATTTTATCAAATGGCAATGCAACTTCTATGGCAAAAGCTCTATTTCTGATAATTACTAGATATTCACAGCAATCTTACAGTTGAAAAATCCCCAATTACCTTTCTTCTTCAACTTTAGTGCGTTGTCGCATAACTTGCCGTCGCATATTCTCTATCGTTGATTCGGAGAGCTCTTCATTAGTTGTTCTACAGGTGATAAAATGTGTTATTCGCAGTACGAAAAACAATAAAGTGCCTATACATATATCATCCAAAATCTACACATATAAAGCGAAGATTAAAAAAAATAAGCTTTGAACCAGATAAAATCTCTCTTGGAAAGTGCTAAATGGTGAAATGGTGTTAGATTTTAGAATCGAAAGAATTACGAGTGATTTCGTTTAATGTATTTTTAGTTTTCCAGAGGTAAACGTGTTTCAAACAGCCGTATAAGAGGGATTCATGCATTGAATTTTGATGGATTGATGGATGTAGTTAATAATTAGGAACAAATAACTTACTTGATTTGCTGCTGATGCTGAATTTCATCGTAATTCACATAGTGTTGATACCTATGATTAAAAATATCATTTTGTTGAATTCCATTATTTGGTATATTGCTTGGAGGCGGAGGTGGTTGATAGCCTGGCGGTCCACCTTTTGGTCGATCACGGTCTCGTTCTGTTGTTGGTGGTAATTGCGATATGACCTGCTGATGATGCGAACTTTGTTGCATTGTTGCACCAAATTCGCTAACCGTTTCAACAGGCATAACTCCATCTTTTCGATGTTTGCCAAATCGAAACATGTGACCAATACCCTTCAGGAGACCTGGCTTCTTTGCTCGATTCTTATTCTTTCCATCATTCAATGAGCTCTGGAAAGGACTGTGTCGATTCATGAAACCGCCATCTGAATCACCTTCTTCAAGTAACCAATGTTTCCGTGGCTCTGCAATAAACGGAGAGGATTTTGAGTTAAAGTTAAATTTTGTTTAGCAACGGACTCAATGCATGTACTCTGAAATATATGTACTTACTCGAACCATCTGGTGCAGCAACCACTGCAGCACGTAGATTTTCTTCTCGTCCTCGACCGCGGGGTGCTCGTAAAGCACTCGGGCCACCTCTTGGTTCATCGGACATCTGAATCTCTTGTACCATAGTTTGTAATGATTCCAAACTGGAAGATTTTTTCATGCCCAATGATGGACCCAAGTCACCAATTTTATCTAGTGCCTCTGCATTCAAGTCATTGTGATTCGATCTATGGCCGACACTACGAACAGACGATCCAGGCAATCGAGTCAACGATTCCACTGATCCGCTTATAATAGCAGATTTTGTCAGCTTCAATCGACGTTCCTTTTCACGTTCTTCCCGTAATTTTTTGTTCCTTTGATACGTTCCTGTTTCTCGTGCATCCAAGGCAGCATGGTGCTTTTCCGAAATTGAGCGACGCCCGACTGCATCTCTGCTAAATGCCTCGGCAGATGTATTTGTTTCCAAACTCAGTTGCGATGAATATGTGGCATCACAATTTACATGACTTGAATTTTGGCTTTGAGGTGAAGTTACTGTGTCAGCATTTGGTCGAGGCGGAATTGTTCTATTGAGGTAAAGTTAAAAAATCATTTTCAGTTAATTACTTTAAGAAAATTTATCGTTAGTTTTTAAAATTTTTGTTCAATTATCATTACACATAGAAGAAAAAATGTAAGATATAATTCAATTTATAGCTGAGCTTTGCATTCGGAAAAACTGGAAGTAACTTTACTCACGGAGACATGGGTTCTGGATCATCCTCTATCAAAACTGAATGGTTCATTTGATGCATTTGTTGATTTAGAGCTGGAGACCATGTGTCGTTTGTTGCGATATAATAGCTTTCGTTTCGTAGGCCATGCGTCATAAGCGGCGAGGGCCTTTTATTACCTGGATTGGAACACACTCCACCAGTTAATCGGTCTAATACGGGATTACTCCACCTGAAAAATAAAGGCAGTGATGTTCCCCCTTTTACCTGAATAATTTGTTTGTTTACCTATTTAAATTATCTTTAACTTCTTTCTTATCAGGGCTTAGATATATTACTGTTTTCCCTGAATTTTCACTAGTGTTAGAGCTATCGTTTTGGTCTAGTAGATCGCCTGAGCTGTGCGGTCGTACGATTTTTCGTGCTATTGTTAGAGTTATTACTCCTGGAATCTTTCCTGTTGTGTGAATCATAGCTCGCCTTAGCGTTTCCATGGCATCGGCGTTGCTCTGACCAAGTAGCGAAATTCCATTTATACTAAGTAATTGGTCATTCATTCTTAAACGGCCGTCCCTTGACGCTGCCCCACCGTGAAGTACGTTTTTTACAAAGATTCCCAGATCACCGTCATTCTTTGGAGGATTGTTAGATCCATTCGAGTTGTTAATGGAGTTTGTTTTGCCTTTAACACTAACTCCAAGGCCCGCTTTTTCAGTATCATATACGGGAATATGAAGAGTCAGTACTTCGCGATTACGCCATGGTATCCCAGATTGCAAACTATCCTGTAATTAAATAGAAAGAAGCAATAAATAGTTGAAATCAGGTGGTAGAATACAGTTATATGGTATATAATAAACTTCACAATGTACTGTTGATTCAATTGATAATGCAACTTACAACTTTTCACACAAGATTTTTGCTATTAGGAAAATATAAAAGAGATTTTGATACCACCAAATACCTCTTCTCTGTTATAACCCGTCGACTTAGACTCGGCGAGAGAGGAGAGGAAACTGACTGATTTTCCCCTGGATCCGAAGTTTTACCTGGGGCAAGCATATTTGGTCCTAGTTGCAAAAAAAGTTGGAACGACTGTTTCGATGATGATTGTAAGCTCATAAATTACCGGGTGAATGTTATATACCGGGCAATGCAATGATCTCAAAGAAGTTAACATTCGTAAAGATTTACTACGAACTCGGACGGGCAAAGAAGCTACTTCGAAGACAGAAAAAGGATGCCTGGGAAAATCAACACAACAAGTCCGCAGGATGAAGCCATGTATACCTTGATACTAACCGTGTGGGCATATTGGAGTATACGTTGAGTGTTTTGATGAAGTACTAAACAACCAGAATATTAGAACTGGAGTTTCCGCCATCTGTGGACGGAGGACAAATGTTGCTGCCACCAAGTATTGGAGAAACGGTCCGTACAATTCATCGGCTTGAAAATTATAAGCTAAAGAAATTACAACGGAACTGGTTAAATATGGAGGCGACTAACTATATCAAGCGGTTCATAATCAACGTTTGGGACAGTGACTCAATAGCTAATGACTGACAACGGGGCGTTAGCTGCCACATATAAAAAAATTCACTCAGCGCAGCCATCATAGAGACATCAAGTTGAAATAATAAAAACTTGTTTCTTTTTCGTTGGTGTGGGTATTTATTCTTGCAAATACCGATATTTCGGGAACCACTTATTCCCTTCATCAGTGCAAACAAGTTTCCATATCGGTATTTTCAAGAATAAATACCCACACCAACGAAAAAGAAACAACAAGTTTTTATTATTTCAATTAATTAATCGTTGGAAACACCGCATAATTTCACTCTGAAGGACATCAAGTTGCTGAGTGCCATCTATAATACATTCTCTTGCATCATTGGCCCATACCAAAGAGGCTTCACTTTAGGCAAATCAGCAGCAGATCAGATTTTTACTCTGTGGCAAACCATGGAAAAACTGTTAGAATATGGCCATCAGTTGTGTTATCTTTTTATCGACTTCACGGCCGCCAATGAGAATATTCTATATTCTGACTAAATACATAAGACAGACACTGACCAATGTGCAAGGGCAGGCAAAAACACCAGGATTACTCTCGGGACCTTTTGCCATCAACAACGGTTTAAGACAAGGGCGTGCTCCATCATGCATTCCTTTTAATCTAGTTTTGGACAAAGTGATCCGCGACGCTGATGTAAATGCTGGAGGAGCCATCTTGTAAAGCCCATCTAAGTACTGCCCTATACTGACGACATTGATATGAAACCAAAGATGTACAAATTGTCTTTATCCAGATCCAAAAGGCGGCGCGAAATTTTCTGCATTTTAATGCACATGGCGACAAAGCCAGCGCCAAAAACAAGGACCAGGAGAGTAGAAAGTCACAATCGACAACGCCTATGACGACGAAATCGGGGCGCGATTGTTGGTAACCAATAGAACCTATTTCAGTTTACACAAATTGTTCCACTTGAAATGTTGCAGCATAGGGTCAAAGCCCTTACTGTACAAGACATTCATCATGTATTCCTGGGAGGCGTGAATTTCTAGCAAGAAAAATTCCCAACTCTTGGCTGCGTTCGAGAGGAGAATCTTTCGAAGAAGTTTTGTCCTTTTACAGAAGAATGACCGATTCTGTAAACTACTATATATAACCATCAAATTTCTGAATCGTTTGGTTGCGGATAAAATCCGGCTCTGGCTCGATGGACATGTCACCATCCAGCTCGGAATGTTTAGAGGGGCAATATCTATAGTAGAACAAGAAGACGTGGTAGATCCTGTCTCAGATGGAGCGATGGAGTAGGACTCTAGCACCTTATTAAAACAGACCTAGATCAGACATCGGTTGTTGCACTTTTTTTGATGATGAATGAGCTAAATATTTGGATGACTCGGGATGAAAGAGTTAGAAAGAGGATACGGAATGCAAGCCGAAACTCCCAAGTACTTTGATAGACTTCAGGAAGTGTCAAAGAAATGCAACTTCGGAGATTGGATAGTAATCCAACAAGCGCAATTCCCGAAGCAGTTTGAAACTACGACAAAAGTACTACGGATTCTAATGGATCGTTTGTGCGCTAAGCAATGACAGATATTTCGTGGAATAGGTAGAAGAGCATTGGGCTACCCAAAAAACTTCCACTTTCAAAGGATGACGCGGATTCTCTGGTAGGAATAGTGGTCTCAGATCCAATGACGAGCTGAATAGTACTCTGGCACATTTCACATGCGCATTAACGTACTATAAAGATTTCCTTCTACTCATCATATGTGAAAGATTCTTCATTAAATCATTATCATTTCTGAAGTCTTTATACTCATATAACAAGACGAAAATGGATAAATTTAGAAAATAATGTGAAATGACTGTACTTACGGAAGATGCTGTAGATTCACTACCTCCATCTATGAAATTCTGATCAATACCAACTTTCGGTGTTGAATTGTTATCGGTCGATCGTAAATTTTGAGGTTTCGCTAAAGACGGCGGAAGAACAGGTGCAGGTGGCTTAGGTGGCCGATTCGTTGTATCTTCTTGTTCTTCCAGAAGATTCTAGAAAAATTATAAAATATAATCAAGTAAAATTTAAGGGAGGAACTCATAGGATAAGATCTTCTTATTTTTTGTCATAGATTTTGAAAATGACAAGAATATTATCTATTGGTACAAATTAAATATTTCAATTCTATAGTAAAACTTACAATTTCTCGTTCTCCAACTTCAGTTAGTTCTTGTTGACGTGAAACTATCAAGCTCACAGTGGCTCCTGGTTGAGTGGCACGCAATATACTGACAACATCTGATTGAGATTTCCCGGTCATTGGCACTCCGTCAACTTCTAACAATCTATCTCCAGGTTTCAGCTTCCCATCATCGATAGCAGCACCCTTTGGTAGAATATTTTTAATATAGATTGGGCAATGCCCTCCAGCAGGGTTATCGCGACTGGTTACTGTAAAGCCCAAGCCATGAGGACCCTTTTTCAGAATAATTTCGATTTTTCTCCCCAACTTTCGAGTGTTGGCTACTTGGAGGGAAGTTCCTACTGGAGCGCCAGGAACTTTTCGTGTTGGCGATACAGTCGCAACTTTTGTCCCTGAAGATTTTTCTTCCGCTTCAATCATCTCAGCAATTTTTGTGTCTTTCTTATTTCGACCAGCTATGCTATTGCCTCGAATCACTCGAACTCGAAGCTCATTACTGGCAAGGCTTTTCCTTAAATGTTCCTGCATTTTTCCATCATTCAGACCTACGAGTTTTGTTCCATTTATTTCTAAAATTCGATCACCTTTTCGAAGGCGACCTTTTTCAGCACGGCTGCCAGACTCAACATTTTGAACAAGAAGGCCACCAGATTCATCCGGAACGGCGGTCAGCCCTAACGGACCCCCACCTTCATTTATAATCAGAAGCATTTCTCCATCTTTTTCCCTTATAGACTCATACGCTTGCCCTAAAGGTTCTTTCCGTTTACCCGCTTCACGTGGTAATGACTTTGTGGAGTAAGTTTGGGAAGCCAATTTTTCTGCTGCCTCCATCCATTTATAGCCATTGCCATCGCCCAAAAATTGCATTGAAAGGCGACCAGAGCGAGCAAAACTCTGAGCTGAACTTTGTCTACTATGATGATGTTCGTCATCTTCTATTTCCCATTGTGGAGATAAGTAGTTTATTTTTTCTAATATCCTTTCAGGACTCTCCCTTCCACAAGCTGGAGCTGCCGCGGACCATCTCTTTGTCGATTCTGACTGATTTTTTAAAGCTTGCACTAAATTTGGATCACTGCTTCTTCTGACCTGCAGACCCAAACCGGAATGTGGAGCAGCTGTACTGGTTACCTCAATATGAGGTGTAGTATTATCAACATTGTTTCTGCTGCGTGCTTCGATGTTATTAGAATCCCGAAATATATCGGGACTCCCAGTTCCGACGGAAGAACTTCCACTGGCACCATCGCCTCCGCCTTGTTGTAAACCGGGATCTGGACCGGCATCTTCAAAACTGGCTAGAATTTGTTCGCGATCGTCGGCAACATCATTTAGACGATCATCGGGATCTAAGATGCCAGACTGTGTTTGTAAATGGTGGACTGCAACCCATGAATCTGGTTCCTGAAAACAAAAAAAAAATTTCTCAGTAAAAGGAAGGAATGTCATTCATTTGAACTTTGAAAATTAAATATTGGAAAAATATTCTAGTCATGAGAATTAAAATGAGCGGATAATCTAAGGTTAAATTTAAATATCATCTTCCGGATTGTACAATGCCAGTCCACTGCGCAGATTGTTTGGCGGCTAGAAATTGTATTCTTTATATTTTTATTCTTTATTAGTATTTATTGCGATGCATTGCAAATCCTCAATGGGTGCGTGTTTGGAATACAAATGAAAGTAACAAACAATAGCGCGAATTGCGCTCACGTCGGATTTCGCGTCCATTTCATAATATTTCGTTCCGAATCAGCGATTTAATTGACGTAGCTTATTGTGAAAATTTTCTGTTACCTTTTATATTATACGTTTGAATCTCCATCAATTGAACTGAAATATGTAGAGTTTCAATTGCGCTTCGAGAAAAGCGCGATATACAAATTATAGTAAATATTTGAAATCTTTTAAGGGCAAGACTGATGCTCGCTTTTGTTTGCATATACTTAACTTGTCATAAGCAGGTGTTTTAAATAAAAAAGTCAACTTTTATTTGCATATATCATTATTAAAGAATTTGTAGTATGCGTTATAATGGTTTAATGCGTTCCATGCAAGGATACCTCATATAAACTTTGATAAGGTATGCGTGGGAATAGAAAATCTTACCTTTATTATATCAGATGTCCGTTTGGGTAGAGTCAAAGAATATGATTTTTGGAGGTAGGTATGAGAAAGACCCTTGTGTTTTTGTGAAACGCGATATGTGTGACGCCAGCCGAAAATACCGGTCAGTTTATCAGCCAGAGCTGGACATTTGGGCGGTACGTCAAACATTGCTGATTCTCTACTTCAATGATTACTTTCTTTGGTATTTCATTTATTATACTTTCTTATCAAGTAGTCAAATGATTGATATAGCTTTGGTGTTTATTATTATTAAAATCATTTTTAATTTCGTTCGCTTTACATTCTTTTTTTTTTATCGGATTTCAATATTGTTCATTTTGTTCGTTCTGGAAGTAAGTTTTTAGTTCATTATTAATTTTTTTTTGGTTAGGGTATTATTTCGATGAATTTGGTTGAGATTATCATCGTAAGAAATTGCATAATTATCATTCAAGTTTGCGTTTCTGCTTGTATCCACTGTTTCATAACTAGGGGTCACAATATCGAATTTATCAATGAAACATCTAAATTAACAATTAATAAAGAGCAATACATGAGTATCACATTGCGAGCACTCCTGTTTTAAGGTCACTGACGTTATCTTAATGGCTAAAAATTTAGGTTTATGCTTAGCGAATAAGCGAGACATAGCAAAACATCGATTCGCTGAGCAGCTAGATAGCGACTAGTTTCACTTCTTACGTGAATCCATAATACTCGGATTATCGGTAGTTTCCTAGAACTATATATATATATATAAATGGTTGCCCTTCACTCCTTGGTGGGATATAGCGCGTCAACCACACCCACGCGCCATCGCTCGCGGTTACCTAGAATGCCCGTCAGTACCACCATGACTTCCCGAGATGATGAATGGAAGCGGCAACCATCCTCTATTGTTCTGTGCCAAGTGCCCTTGGGACGACCCATCCATTCGCCATCTTGGGAGATTGGATTCCACTGCATGAAGTAGGCAACGATGCAATTGTCACCCCTCTTTAATGTGTGGCCTATTTATCCACTGCCACTGCCGCTCTGAAAAGCTCACAGGTAATCAGTAGTTAGTTAGTTTAGTTGCGGGAGTCCCAAGCATTCAGGTCTTTGTCGGGTCCATTTTTTCTTATGGTAGTTTAAGGGGCAGTGTGCCATTAAAGGTCCTACTAGAGTTTCCATGTTCCACATCTTAAGGGACGAACAACAATTCCCACAATTGCACCCATATCAAGAATATTTCGTTTAGTTGCTCAAGTTTCAGCAGCAACTGATGGCAATTCCATACCAACTGGCTTGATATGTTGTTGCTGTTTAGTGCTGATATCGGCTGGGGGAACAGATTTGAATCGTGAGCGAAAGAGCTGGTGGGAGACTTTTTTGAGGCAGACATTGAAAAATTGATCCATACATGCAAAAGAGGGATGTAAAACTTTTTTTTATCGAATATAGTTATGTGGGATATCAAATGAAAGGTCTCAATTAGTACTTTTCAATACTAGTCTCAGTTTTGATATTTAATGTACAATGGAGGGGGGCGGAAAATTAGGCATTTCTTCCACGGACCCATTTTGAAAATCTACTCACCCGAAAAATTTAACAAAAAATCATGGAGCAGCCACTATACGGTACCTAGGCCTAGCTAGCCACTATATCCTCCACACCGTTATCTGTTCAAGCAAGGTTAATAATAGTATATTTTTATAATTATTTAGCAATTGACTGCAACCCCCCTTAAGTTCATCGTTTAATCATGCAATCCAGTATAAGGCGTTTGGTGGAAATTACACTATTACTAACAAAGTTACAATAGGTCAAATTTGTCGTTTCAGTGCAATTTTTGATACTTTGAATGTCAATAGCACGCGAAATGGAATATCCTGGCATAATATGTGCATATACATTACGTGCTACGTACTAATGGGACAAATGTTCACTCAAATATTATTATATAATAAATATACCAAACAATACCATGCATATCCGATTTTGTCCCGCAAAAAACTTAAAAGCTTCGCATATATTCGGTTCGATTGAGCGGAATTCACGGATCTACAAGAATAGCTAGACTGCTTAACTGATAATATGTCCAAAGTCATCAAACAAATAAATGTTCCTCTTGTTAGTCATGTTACTGCGGGACGATTCTCTGAGGGCAACACTCTAATGGAACTCTTAGAGGATGTACTTCCGGAACGTTTTTTTATGATTGGCGTTTTTTATGATTGGATGTGAGTTTCACGGTGGTTGTGGTTAAATTCATATCACAGGCACTATTGCCCGTGAGTTCAATGAATGGATTTGTGCTTCACAGCGCAAGTACCGCATCCTTTAATTGCGGTAGAGGTGTTAAATATTCCTGGAATCCAATGATATGAATGGTGTCGCTGCACTCAGGTTAAGCATTTTTATCCCCAACTAAGTCCATGTCCGAAGAGGGAGCGGAGGGAGGGGTGGGATTGAGCCATTACGGCAGCTACTCACGTTCAGTGCTTTTAAGGAAGGAAGTAAAGAAAGGGCGGAACTTACGAAGTGTGAACCTTAGCCAGAAAATGTTGACAACGAACACGCTATGACTTAGCGTGTCATCGTAAAACATCATCGTTTGTACGATTTTTTTTATATTATAAACTTATTTCATATTTCCTATAATAAAAGGTGCATTTTACGTAGATTGTTTTATATTTCTATCTGAAATCAGCATTGAAAAAGTTAGCTACTTTTTATGTCTTTCAAATATAAACTGTATCGGATGTGATTAACCGTTTCTCCAACGAGGGAAGAGTAATGCAAATTTTTAAGAAAGTCGATACATCAATGAAAACTGTATCAGATGCCATTGACGGAGGCCTGCGGATCAAAAAACGGGAGGACGAAAAAGCAATCTCAACATTAGAAAAGGTTCGAACAATCGAAAGGAATATTCAAAGAGGCAAGAAGAACAAACGAAAAATGGCAAAAGAAAAAGAGATTAATGACTGGGGAAAAGAAAAATTATGAAGGATCAGGAATTAAAGTCGAATAAAACAAGAAATTTATTTCCTTGGCGACGTAATGATGAATGCAGTAAACAGACTAGTCAAAGAAAAGCTTCCCTAATTGATGATAGTTCACGCTTTGTTACCCGTAGGTGGAAAGTCTCCGATTTCTTTGTATCTGAAATCAGAGCCAATTCTTGCTACTATCGACAAGAAGTGTGAAGAGGCGACCTACTTCCTTCAGCTAGAATATACTTCGAGCAATGACATTCGAATTCAGAGCTGAATTTGGGATTATTTCATCACAGTTAACTCAGCAATAAGTATCTGCGTCGATAGTTTCCGCATTCGCCGACCTCAAACCTGAACTATATTATTGGGCATTATCGAAACAGCAATCAGTCTAATACCTGAAAAGTTAAAGAAGACAAAGAAAAGGGATACTGGAAGCTCTGGTATATTTTTTGGATATTCTCATTTATGGGAATTAATGGTGAAGCCATTAATTGTCGACATTTGAAATGAATTTGTTTTGTTAGTAGTTGCTTGTCTAAGGAATAATAATTCAGAAATAAGTATAAAAAAACTACAGTTCAAATCTTGTGCTGAACAACCTCAAAGACTATTCATAAAATGCCAACATTGTTATTGCAAGCGAACCAACTGTATACCGTCATTTTGCAATCCAGTGGATCTTGTATGAATGCTCAATCTGCGCTTTAACCCACGTTATCTGTCTTATTTTGTTGATGGTGTCATATCGGGGTGGGTTTTTAACTCACTACTTTTTTCACATTCTGTATTCATTTGATACTTTTGTTAATCTCATAACTACTATTGCAATAATTCGCATATCTTTTATGCTCTATCGCAGTCGTTGACACACACACTTCCTCGACAATGTCGTTTATTGATTTATCGACTAAATGGATATTTTTTGATTACAACACCGTGATTGCTCGTAGAAAACTTGAATGTGGTTAATATTTTTAGTGCTTTACTATCTATAGCGACTAGCGCAGAGAAGAATTCCTTTTGAATGAGCTGGATGCAGGGGTTGTTAGTATTTCTGATTAGGCGATCGAACATTTGTTGTCTTTAGAGGAGTTGTCAATTTAAGACTAACTTGTTATTTATGTTTCTAAGTTCATTATTCCTTAATAATTTGCATAGATTAATCAGCTACAGTTTCAATTATTTAAATAGAGATCAGAACATAAATAATTTTCTTCATTAATAATAATAAGGAAAGAAATCAGAAGAATCTAACTGAATAGTGTAGCACTGATACTCTTTAGGTGAAAGAGAGCTAAACACGAGCTTCGCCAAGGACATTTAGAAGATACTCGTGTTGCGGTGTATCAATATTATTATGAAAATTAATGTTATTTGCGACGAAGTAGACACAGTTTAGAGATGGTGCCCAGTTTAAACGTGGTACATGTACCAAGAAATATCCTAAATTGCCACCTAAGTAAATTTACGCTAAAAAAAACCGGGCCGAATCTAGTCTATTCATTTATGATTTCGATATGTGTTAAACAAAACTTTGGAAATTACGTAGATCACAGGTACGTAAAATTACAATTGGGGGTTTGGTGAAGTGAGACTAAAAAGTGGAAACCGTAATGGAAAGTCTTGAAAGGTTATATTGATTTTGACTTGAGGATGGACACGGGCAGAAACAATATGTTGAAGTAAGGTACACTGATGCGAGCGCTTTTAGCCTCGCTCCTTTGTTTGGTCATTTTTCAGTCAGTACTACTCATTTTCAGAGATTTCAAAACATTGAACAGGTAGTTTTCCTGCTTAAAATCATAAAAATTATAAAAAATTATAAAAAGAGAGGCAAGCCTCTGCCATTTACTCGTAAGTGGGGTACAGCGAACCATCCACGCGCAATCGTTGCCGGTTTGCTGAAATGTATTTTAACTTCCTCCAGGAGGAATTCCCGAGAAGCGTGTACAGTTCTACGCCATTTGATTCTGGGGCGACTTATTCGTCGGCTATCTTAAGATAGTAGATTCCATTCTGTGGAGTTGTTGACAAACGTTTGGCTTTTTCGGTTAAGAATGGTGGTGGTTATTCTTACTACTCCAATATAGCAAGCAGCACAGAAACAACGCTGACGGGTTAGGCCACACATACTCAAAGGATTAAGAGGTGTGAAAATATCTAAATACTTTTATTTTGAATTTTGGCCTAAACCCTCTTTTTCGATGCGAAAATACCGAAAACGCGTTTTTTCGAAGCATTTTTTAAGTTGACCAGACTCATATCTTGAGTAAATCTTGACCGATTGGCTTGAAACTGTATATTTGTAATTATATTCTACGAAATATTGCAGTTTTTAGTTTTGAATAAATAATTTTCGGACGATTTTTGACGAAGATTTTGATTTTTTTTAAATTGCGTGTTTTTGCAAAAATCGACATATCATGCTTTTCCAGCTCGGTATAATCGAAAAAAAAATTCATTGTTCATCGTGAATTAAAATTGGTTTGCCGTCTTCGAAGAAAAGCGAGATTTTCTTTTGCATTGCTTTCAAAAAAATAATTTATACAAATTATCATACGTAAAATTAAGGCTCTTTATCAGAAGTTTAATTTACTTCATTGTTTCGCTGAAAAAAAAAAATCTCAAAATACCCTTATTTATTAGGCCGCTACAGTAGCCTAACCCCTTAATACAGAATACTCTTAACCTGATGCTCGTAATAAAATAGCTTAATTTTTTTAAAAAAAAACATCGAAAGCGGATCTAGTGCTATTGATGTGTCGAGCGACATAAAATTCGGTCCCGCCGGAGCAACACTTCCTAGATATATCAATTGATCAACGCCTTCAATGCAAAGAACCTTCGCAACGAGATCAAAAGGCTAGTCCTCTACCCCCTCAGCTATTACGTCGTCGGTGGTACTTCGCAAATTTAAAGGTTTTTTCAGCAAGATGCCAAGAGATTCGAATCTGGAAGCATAAACAAACTTAAAAAGGCAAACACCTTGCTTATTACCATATCAATAACTTTCTTGGCCAGTTAAGTTAGATATTGCAGCTTACAGCCCAACAAATGGACGACCATTTCTTGATAGCTCTAAATGGCATCCTCTTACACAATGAGAATATTTGTGTAGTGGTTCTAATTGGTCATTCATTTTTTCTGTGAGAAAATTATGACAAAAATTCCCTCCGTCTTACTGAAATATGGGGGAAAAAAACTGGATCATTTGCTTTTACGTTAAAATGGCAAATTTTCATGTCGGACAACAGAGAGTTTTCACAAAGTGTTTATGGGTGGGATAGTCTAGCTCGAGAGAAACACCATAAGCTGAAGGACTGGCTCAAATATGAAACTCTGAAAGTCGGTATGCGAAATATTGATAACTTTGAGACAGAATCGTTTTCCTCAATTTCGAACTCTCATACTATACGAACGCCCCAAAAGTTCCAAATCACTCCCTTAGTAACAAAAGTAAAAACCTATGATATTCTGGTTCAAAGGATGGTTTTGGTGTTGGATATATTATGATATGAGCGTTAATATTCATTTTTTAGGGATCCGTTTACAATTCAAATCGAGAAAGAACGACGGTTTTCGTTAGAATTCTACACAAATGCACACTATTTGTTTGAAAGTTTTTAAATGCGTTGATTTACAAATGCATTTCAATGTCTGAACTGATTTTTCAAAGAAATTATTACCACCCGCAGTAACATATTCACTTTTATAAGGCGTATAATTTTTGATAAGATTTTTTTCATACACTGGTATTTGCTCTGATTCACTTATAAGCCTTTATCATATGACTATCTGTTATGCAGAAGATTTCGACGGAAATAACTTGGTCGATTTGATAACTTTTTTTTTCTTTCTTAAAATATCCAACGAAAGTACGTCAAGTAACATTTTTTATCTTTATCTAATTATTATATTTTTATTTCCTGTTAATTAACTTATTGCTAAAATTTCCACACCGTATTCGAGACAACAGTGGTAAATATCTGACATGACGAGTATCATTGTTTATTGATATCTCTGAAATATATCGAATTTCGTATACAACAGCAATAATACAATATCAATATCAAAATCACGTGACTTTACAATGTAATCTCCCGAAGGCGACAAGGGTTATTAAGTTTATGTATGTAGGCAATATGTATATATTACATAAATATATTCTCCTTCACATTTTTCCTACAAATAAGGGGATAAAGTAAAATATCGATGTCGGGATTTTACTCAAATCGGTTTGTTGGACAATAGCCGATTTTAAGTAAAAACGCACATATGGTATTGGAATCACCTTACAAGTGGACCTGTAAATCATTGGGACTGTGATTCGGTATTATTAAGTATATGATTGCTAGCTTACGTATTACAAATAGCTTGGGAAATAAAACAAAACTAGAAAATTTCCTTCGTAGAGCTTTGATGTCAGGGAATGGGATTAGGAGAAATTGAATTGAATACAGATCTTGCACCTTCATCTGTTTTATTACATTTTTATGTTAACAACATAGTGAATGACTGAATTTTATGAAAGCTTGATTGTTAAAACTAATCCGTTTAGATGTGACAATTTGTATCCCCATTGCAGGGATTTTTACGGAGGAA
Organism: Hermetia illucens; assembly: GCF_905115235.1. Taxonomy (NCBI): domain Eukaryota; kingdom Metazoa; phylum Arthropoda; class Insecta; order Diptera; family Stratiomyidae; genus Hermetia; species Hermetia illucens. The sequence goes on along the minus strand of NC_051853.1, from coordinate 58,315,618 downwards.
GTTTTCCACACCAATTTCAACCCTCATTTACTCGGCGATTAAAGAGTTGGGGTGTGAACTAGGAATATCACTTTGTATCTAGCCATGATACCATCCATGTCCAGCGTCTCGGCAGTATCATAAAGGACATGGATGGAGATGTAGTTGGTACCATCGCTACAATGGTGACACCCTCTCCATGCGATGTAGGAAGAAAGCATTCCAGAAGATGAATCAAAAATGATCAAAGGTCTAATTGCAGTAGAAAATATTGACGTGTGAGATATTGGATGTTAATTATCATAACTAAATAAACAACTTGTTTAATCGAATTGAATTATAGAGCAAGTTCTTGATATCGCAAACCACTTTCGTAAGCAACCATCTTTATTTTACTCCGACGAAAGACGATCAAGCTTCCAACTGATGAAGTTGCGATAAAGCTCCTCGAAATATGAATTCAGGCGTGCCTGGCCGCGCATAATACCCTTCGTGGAGATGTAAACGATGAGTGGGGGGGATCTCTGCCGTAAATAACGAAAAGAGTTGCAGAAAGGAGGGAGCCGTAGGGGATTTCAATAGGACTACAATATGGTGTCGATAACTGTGGTTCAATTTTTGTGATAGCCCTCCGTCTAGAAACCAAAAGATGTTTTAGCTTGCAGGCAAGTTCGTATTGCCAATACGAAGTTAAAAATTTACCTTATATCACGTGTGCAACTGTGCGTTCGGTTGGTGAACCGGAAATCTGGGATAGAATAGAATAGATAAAATGCTCGTCAATAATTGATTTGATGGTCCGCTCGAAGATTTTTCCGAAGGCTGAGAGAATGGAGATAGACCTCTAGCTATCAGGAAAGGAGAAAATTTTCGTTTTTCTTAGTGATGGCATTCAGCAAACAATGATTATTGAGAAAGAACAGAAAGAAGCTAATGGTTACAGAGCGTTTCTTTAGAATGACGGTTAGAATTCTGTCAAGCCCAGCCGATTTCTTCCGGCTATATCAATATCTGCCGTAGGGTTTTTTAGGAGGAGGATTTCGTCCGGAAGACAGGTAAGGTAGCTGCAATTAAGTGTGTGCCAGCACAAGTTCAGCGCACACTTCCTGAATTGCTTCAGTGTACCAACGAACTGTGCTATATATAATATCACTGCCTCCCTCAAAGATATCACGATGGTTTTGATGGAATTGGATTAGGGAAAGGGTGGATCTAAAGGATTATTAAAGCGTCACCAGTGAGTATTTTCGAGGTCCGATGCTGCTAGCAGTAGTGTGCGAATGGCTCGCTCCGGAAAATGTATGTCGTGGTTGATTTTGAGTTTAGATTTACGCTAATTTTGCTTCCAATTAGGAAGTGGTCAAGGTAAGGGTGGCAATTTCTTACATTGTAGATAGGAAGTGACGAACTGAATTGAGGGATGTTTCACGTAGGGATTTGTTGTCAGCGGTGTTGCTAACGACTGTTGTAAATAATATAGAGTAAAATCGGGAAGTATGTCTGGCAGTTAGATTAGGCAGCACATTTGCCAGGTGATCGGGGTTGATTCACTCAGAAAAATTCGATTCGAGAAGAAGACGATGAATACGAAGCTGGGCTTGATCTCAAGTTGAGTGGTAAGGAAAGACTAAAATTGCAAAAATTTCTTGTCAACAGCGGGTTTTCAATTTTGTATTATTATGTTATCAGCCAAATTTGGTATTCAACTGCTTCTGAAGTTTAAAATACTCAAAGTAAATAGTTGAAACTTGCAAAAGTCAATTAAACAATCATCAGTAGATGGTAGATGAAGTGTTTATAAGTAACTAGCACTTATGTTGAGAGCGTCTTGCGGAGACCCATTGAAATATAATTTAAGTTAAGCCAAAGATATGTAACAGTGACTAGAATTCTGAGATGTTCTAATGAACATCCGATTCGACTATCGTTAACTATAAGGTTCAAACTAAAGTCCAGATACCAAATGGGCATTTCTTAAGGTTTTGTATAAAAACCAAGTTACTAAAATCGGGAATGGCTGTACCTAACGGATTGACAGGTTTTGAGCATATCCAGTCTGTAAAATCTCACGCATACAGTTAAATGCCTTATCTTGTGTGCATTTACTCCATCGTGAAGAATCTGAAATATTAAATTCATATACACTATCACTCACTAGTTACATACAAATGGAACCGTCATATGACGAAATATTCTCACATAGGAAATATACAAAACCTTTCATACCGGGACGTCGAGCTTTCGGTTTCCGATTTGTTGACAATTCAGGTCAGCCTACACCTACACCGAAATATCCGCCGACGCTTACCACTTTATAGTATACCCTGTCCGCTTTTACGCAATTACAATTTCTACAAGTCCTACCTCTATCTATCTATTATACTTCCTGTATCGAGCATAGAAAAGCTATCTGACAGCATATAATCGATAACGCTAAAAATCTAATTATGATCTGTCTTGAAGAAGACGATGTGGGCAGGTCAGCACAGTGCTGATCTCTTGGGCTTTGATTTGCTAATAAAGATGCCGCTTTGAAAGGTTTACAGTGCTCCTTAGATATCCATTGGAAGTTTTTATGAAATGGAAAATATTGCCTTCGAAGTTACCACCCAATATCAGAAGTGGCCTTGATTGTAATAGATAGATTGGAGAGGTTAGCCCTCATTGCACTCGCTTTCAGAGTTATCATTGTTTGGTTAGAATTTTCGTGGATGTGGGTTAATTTCAGCTGCCTTTACGGTCTTGAATGAAGTGCTTTAACACACTTCAAGGCCCTGATCCAATATGGATTGTTGGGTCAACGATTATTATAGTAAACTATATTCAGGAAAGATGTAGTATTTTATTGACAACATTGATGCCTTTTGGGTAGCAAAACAAAATTCTGGAGATATGTTTTATGTCAGAATACGTAACATTTTGCCTCATTCAATCGGAATCACTTGGCTGAAATTCGAACTTATAGGAAAGTCGTTTGGATTCGTAACTTGCTGTAAAAAGCCATTGAAAACTAAATTCTAGCGTGGATGTTATGAACTTGAACGCGATGCAGGCAGAATCTTTTATCTTTCACTGTATCGTCACCGGTATTTTAACATCAAATTCGAATCGTGAAAAGTCTTCATTACCAAAAAATTATGGTAAATAAAATCTTGTGCTTTGTAATCTAAGAGTGCACTGTGAAGTGTTAGGCAATGGGTGATTAAAGCATTGAATAAATTAGTGACTCGTCAGAATCAGAGTCAGCTTCCTGTTCCCTTTCTATACTTACATATTCCTTTTCGCAACAATACAACGAATTGAGTTCAATTGAGGCATTCGATGCGTTGTGAAATGCCCGAGTATGTGATATCATTCACTAGATCCTAATAAAATACAATATCTTATTATAACACTTCATCCACCCTTTACTGGCCCGTTAAATAAATTTCATACAACATAAATTCAATTGTACATGCAAACGCAAAGGTTCCTGATGAATGACAATAAACTTGATTGATGAATAAATTAATCTTGTCGATGGCATACTGTAAACTTCATTACAGAATAACTGATTGACTCCATTAAGCAAGAATTTCCTTCGAATGTGGAACAAATCATTTAGCGTTGGTATCATTAGTTTAGATGGCACACCTAGGTTTCAAGTGCTAATGTATATTTTCTCGCTGGAATGTTGCTGTAAATAAGACACTTTTGTAGATTGGCATCGTTTTAAATTATTGTTATTACTAGTCGGAACTCTCTTTACTATTTATTCCATACTTTTTCCTATGCTAGACGTTATTTTAAATATCCATAACTGACACGTTTGCTTGAAGCACTTGAAACCTAGTCATCTTGAGAGTAAGTAATCAATGTAACCTCGATTTTTTACTACTTCGTCTACGTTCAATTCCTACATCTAATAATCATGTATATATATATATAGAGGCAAGTAGAGGTTTCTTCTGATCTGATTCTTTAGCATCAACATATTCCGAAAAGTACAATGTTACTATGAGAGTGTTACCAATATTAGATTTTTTTCTTCTCTTTTGGAGCATTACGGCACGGTTTTGCAGATATACCGTGTACACGATGGACCATAAATTTTGAACTGGTCACTGCATAAACGCGGGTGGGAGTAGTCATGCCATGTCGTCATCCAGCAAAGCACAGCAGACTTCATGCGCAAGAATACTATCGAAACAATTACTCTACATCCCAAACTGAACGAAAATGTTTCTTTCTACAAGGAAGAGGTTTAGTGCCTTAAATGTGCCCATTCACATCCGCAAAAAATATAATTTCTCCAGCGTGATCAAAAATTAACATCTTTGTATAAGACAAGGCATGTAGGCAACAAAATTGATAAATCTTGTGACGTTAACCCATTTGAAGGCTGATTAAAGGCTATTACTATATAAGTGGTATTATCGCGACGTCGTTAATGCATATTTTCTTTTTGCAAATAATTTCTCCCTCTAATTTTGATTTTAACAAGTTGATGTTCTTGAATTATGTATTTAGCCAAAAATTATATTACAGCGAAGTGACCTGAAATGATCACCTCGCAATCTACGCTGAAATTACACGCGGAAAAACCTCCAAATATTGGTTTAATTTTGATCACAAATTGGATATTTTCTTTTTAGTGGAATTTGAAAGAAAAACATATTTAAGTGTGCATATGATTTCAACTGCAACTGCAGTTTTGGCCATTGTTTACATATTTGGCATTATCATTAATTAAGACGAGGCTGGTATTTTAATTTTACTTCACTGGAATGTGGCATGGGCCCCGATGTAATTTACAGATTTTCATCATCTACTCCTCACTGCCTGACATCAATCCGGTCTGTTGGGCAATAAGGAATGATTCACTGAATGGGCCAGGGCTGGAAGCATTATAAAACGTTTAAATTAGTTTATTACTGAGTTTCCGCTCAAAACAAATCATAAACTGATATTGTGTATTTCGACTCCTCATTTTTTACTGTGTGATTTTTTCCCGAATTTGGCAAAAAATGTGACTGAAAAATTTCCCAAAATTAATTTCAAATCATTAAATAATGAAGTAATTTGCGGTCTGTGTCTGCAATAATTAGAATATTTTTACCCTTTTGGAGTGGTTCGGTAGGCAATGTTTAAATTAAACAATGTTTCTGCTTTTTGGCTACAAAGTAATTTATTAAGCAAATACCATATTTAGGGAATCAATTATTCCTTCTTCAATGTTTTCATTCTAAGGACAGTTCCGGAGGTACGATATTTATTTAATAAATTACTTGTTGTAGAGGTAAAAGGTAAATAATAATCATTGGCGATACAATTGGATCTGGACCTTCAAATGTGTTAGAGCACTTCATTCAAGACCGTAACGGTACACTACAGGCTTTCAGTACCTTGTAGGAGGCAATGTGGCCAGCACTGCGCTCGCCCGAGATTCTTACCCTGATTTGATTCGGGTACACATTTACAGCTGAGTCGACTGGTATTCGACATCTGGCGACGATAACAAATCCAGATTTAAACCGCGACCTTCCGCTACCACAGCCCAGCCCTCTAATCACTTGGGCCATCCGGATACATATGAGGAATCTTCCTTAATTTTATCATTTTTGTCGTTTTTTAATTTTAATCAACGATTAAAATCAGTAAATCGAAATTGAAAAAAAAAACTGTCCTACAGTGAGTCTGAGAACTGTTATAAAATAAATGTACTAAAGCAGAGCTGTCCTCAGGAACTTATTGATGCCTTTTAAGGTTTTGTTTGCACAACAAAACCTTATTAAAATCGGTTCAATGTCTGTCTGTCTGTCGCACGCACCTTTCTCAGAAACGGCAATAGCGATTGAAACGAAATTTGGTGAGAAGGTGGGAACTGTGAACGCCCAGACATGTAGTGAGGAATATTCTTCTACGTTGAGCTTTAGGAGAGGTCCCCATACATGCAAAATATTTTAAGATTTTTTTCAGCTTCCGCTTCCTTTCACTAATTTTCAAAATTATGTGATGTATCGCAAAAATCATGCAGAATGTAATTATAGAGATACAGCTAAAATTCCAAGTCAATCGTAGTAAAGTAAAGTATTTAGATATAATATTTTCCCCACCTTAATCTTTTGAGTATGTCATTCTTAAGATGTCAAGGGATTTTTCAGCACAAAAAAGATAGTTTTTGTAATGGCTACAGTAGCCTACCTTAAACTAACTTAAAATTTAGAGAACTATTTATATGCATATAAAAAAATAAACAAGTTCGGTTATCGGAAGTCGGGCGTTTCGAGTATAAAGTTTTTATGTGTACCCTCTGTGAGAAAATCGCTCTACGCGATTTTCTATTCGTACATAGTTAAGAATACAAAAAAACCGTCATATTTTGCCAAACCCCAAGATACAAATATGTACATACAAATCAACGACATAAATACTGTGCTCACTCTAAATAAACAAATATTGTCATATATATGTGTGCATCTAAATTGATGTAAGGCAGCTTCACTTTATTCCGTGCACAAAAGCATACACGTATATGTTAGGTATGTAAATTAAAAAACGCTGGTAATCAGAAAATACATGTCTATTATATTGGATTTTTTGGTTTGGTAGGTTCTGAGAACGAGACCTGTTTCACTTTTCGAGTCGCACATTTCGTGCCTTATCTCCTCTATATTGGGTGAATATCAGAAAAAAGACCAGTTTCAAAAAGTACTATTTGAGCCCTTTCGTTCAACACTCCACATGACCATGTTCTGTGAAGAGCAAATTTACACCCCCCTTTCGCATGTATGGGAAGCCCCCCTTAAAATTAAACACAAAATGGCGCCACTCGCTGCATGTAAACGGGCAAACAGACCACATATTCTGCACAAATTTCGTAACAATCGGTTCAGCCGTTTCTGAGTAAATCGGGTGTGACAAACAGACGGACAGATAGACATTGACCCGATTTTAATTTGTGTAAACACATCGCGTATCGTAAAGTGTGCATTCCCTGTCAGTTTATTTAAACCTTTTTTCAGCGTAATTGTTTTATACACCTTGCCGTCTCATATCTAAAAAGTCGGAATACCGGAAGCTCGCGCTGTGGGAATAAAGGTTTTGTGTTCATTTTATATGAGAAACTTTTACGCACATTTTTCTAACCGTATATAGCTACAAATTCAACATATTCCTTCATATTTTTCCAAACTACAAGACATACGTACATATTACAGCCTTAGATTTTATCCGCGCCCTAAACAAACAAACTGCCTATTACCGAAAACTGTACATACACATGTACGTATATAAATTGATCGTACCCATTTTTCCAATTTACTTCGTGGACCAAAGGATACATATGTACATAGATTAAATACGGCTAATTTAATGTACAAATGTATCCATCTGAATTAGACACTACCCGCAAACTTCAATTGCACGCATATACTATATACCTACATACACACATGTCTCTTTGGAGTAATTGATATTCATATACAAATGATTTAAAAACTAAAACAAAATAATTCTTTCCGACCCCATTCATATGAACTTACTTCGTTCTGATATTGACAAATTGATATGCACGAAATTCACAAAAAATGGCAAAATTTCACCCCGTATAACTTTGTTAATAATGGTTGGATTTTTTTCAAACTTGACCAAATTGTGTCCTATGTTATCCTTTACACCCGTAGCAATTTCGTACTACTATGAAGGACAGGGCGGGTTACCGGGTAAATTTCTAAAATGTGGAAATATACTATTATTAACTTTATTTGTGCACCGGATGTGTTTTGAGGTCTAGATTTCGTAGAGATGCACCACTGTGCATTTTTTCAGATTGTTCGGTTGGATAGGTTCTCAGAACGATGCCTATTACACTTTTTGGGGGTCATATTTTGAGCCATAACTCCCCTATGCTTCACCTGATATCAAATTGGGAACCCGTTTTGAAAAGTACTAATTGAGCCCTTTAATTTGATATCCCCCTCCGCTACATGGCCACATGGTGAAAAAAAAATTTGCAATCTCCATTCACATGTATGAGGAGCCTCCCTTAAACTTAACACAAAATGACTATACGCTCTCATTAATTTTCATGACTATCGGTCCAGCCTGTTCTGAATAAATCGGGTGCGACAGACAGACAGACGGACAAACAGGCATCGACTGGATTTTAATAAGGTTTTGTTTCACACAAAACCTTAAAAACCGGTGAAGAGCTCAACCCTTCAGATCCTACAGTTGATAGTAAAACTTGCGGACGGTAGTGTACTACAAGATTTTTCTTCTGAATATAGAGATTGAAAAATCCTGCAATGGCAGGAAATTGGCTACCTCAGGAACAAAGTGACCAACAATGAAAAAAAAGTGAAACAAGGCATGAAACTGATCAAAGAATCATGTTGGAAGAAGCTTCTTCCTCTTTAGACGCAAATATTACAAGCAATTGAAAAGAGCTCCGATGGACAACTCCCTTTTCCTGTTCAACAGACCTGATGCTTGAGATATGTAAATGGCATTTCAGAAAAGACAACACAATCGACTACATAAAGAAGAACCCTTGGATTAGAGAAGGAAAGATAACCACCATTTCTAGATTTATTATTGAGGTGTAAGCAGGGAAAATTAGACATAGAGATCTACAGAGAATCGACAGATACCAAAGGGGTCATTACCAACACATCGAACGAACTGTCAGCAGTTTGATTGATAAACGGGGAGTGGATTCGTCAACGACAGGCGCTCACCAAGGTTGCAGTGGATCAACAACCCAAGAGGCGGATAGCTGTAGAGCTTACCCAAATTTCCCTTCCGCTGAGATAAAAGCTGGCGAAACATGGTTTGGACGCTGTTTTTAGTAGTAGGAGCAGCAAGCTTAAAACTCTTTTGGGATTAGCTAAGAACCCAATTAACTAAATAGTAAAAGTTGGAGCATATCAAAATATTCTGCGCCTCGGTGAGCACCTGAAAAAGAAAAAGGGATCGAAAGACTTCAGATCGAAGCTAGTAGAACACATCGCCGTGGCGAAATACAGTATATCTAGGGAGGAAGTAAAATCAGAATAGCCAATAAGGGATGTTAGGAAATTAGGCTTGGTCGAATGTATGAAGATTTATAAAACCGAAAACGATAGGTTTTGTTAAATAGTTTTGTGTGTGTGATGCTTCACAAAATACCTGATAATTTTACAACCTTCGGCCTAAACGATACCAGGGTCCATTGTTTTTCATTTCTATTCACACTCAATTTAGAGCCCCAAAAGCATTTTACTCTAGCACTTCCTTCTGTGCATGATGAAAAGTTCTGTATCAATCTCTTCCATATAATTTCCGATTGTTCATTTTTACAGGTAATCCGATATCATTCGGAAAACTTATTCTAGAGTTTCTTCATTGTTCAGTTGTCAATGTACATGGTGTTACTCTAATCCGGAAAGGGGCATACAGTTTATTGTTTCTATGTTCCCTATCCCTGACTTGCCCGCTAACGATTGCCGTTTGTGATATCAGCCTAACGTGATCTAAGCTTCTTTAAACCGCAACTGGATGCCTCTTTAATGGAGTTATGTTTAAATCACTAGTTAATGCCTTATATTATCTTGCAACACTAAAGCGGGAGCGTAACATTTCTTTGTTTAAATTTAGCTTACATAGGTAACCTAAGAGGTACATATACATATCTGAATCGTTAGCAATGGTGATATGCTGAAAATATCTAAAACTGATAGCACAAGATAGTGAGAAGATTAACATAGTGGATTTGATGATGGTTCTCTGGTCTGCAAATTGCACTTTTAACGGTTCTTGTATGCTGTTTTTCCTTCATGCCGATAATTCATCCTTGTTCGAATAAGCTTTATGAAATGCTGATAGTATTCACGCAATTAAATCACTTTAACATGGATAGTTTTGTCTTCGTTTTATAACGGAAAGCAAAATGATAAGTTATGTTCAGTGGGCATTGCAAAGAATTCATAAAATTTGATTTTCGTTTTTGGATACACGAATGATATTTTCTAGATACAATAATGCATTACCATCAGTACAGTAACGTTGACTATTTTTCTACTTCTTTTCTGGTAGGCTCGAAACGACGGGTTTGCGGTTAAAGTAGAATCACTAGCTGACCACTTTAGCCTACTGACTGTAATTGTTTTCAACGGTTGTTAAACCAATGTACGTGTAGGATATAAACTTTTAGCTTTCTACCTCAAAGCGAAAACAAACATTTTGTATTTACTCATTGGACGACCGACACTTTTCTCAAGATCTATTGTGCATACATATCTACACCTGGATCTCTTTTATCTTAAGTGACGACAAAGTATTCCACACATTTTGTTGTCGGCTATTTCGACCATGCTATAGAGGTCACAATTATCTCACCATTTAACAAAAGTACAATTGAAACGTTTTGAATTTCATGGCATAGCTGCACCATAAACTTGTTTTTAGCAGTCTCCTTTAGGAAAATGCATACGTACCCTATAAACACCCATTACGGATCAGCACTTACATGCTCCATTAATTTCATCTCATCTTTCTTTCACTTTGAATTTATACATAACATCAGCTAATTTACAAAACTGTACTTATACACTACTTATAAACTTCTTCACATAACGCAATGAGGAAAAAATATTTCGTTGCATTTGCACAAAATTGTAAGATGAACTTGTTTTGCAAGAACTCGTATTTTAAGTGGGTAGAGTTGAATGCGGGAAAGATTTGAGAAACTTGTTTATTTGTTGTTTTTAGGTTTAAATTGGGGTAAGTGTAACACACTCAATTTTAATTTAAGCCGCGCATAGTGATATTCGCGGAAATGTTCAGCCTTAAAATTAATATAATTTAAGATATGAATTTTATATTTTTTTAACAATGTAAGAAAAATGGTATCTCGAGGATAGATTCGAGTGAATTTTTTTCTAGAACAGCAGAAAATATTTTTAAGGGTATCATCTGTTGATAACAATTCTGAATTAAATTTAAGTAAGCTTGGAAGATATTAGAAATATATTTGAAGTTGTATGATATTTGAGTCCTTGCTAATGGGAAGCTGTGCCTGATGACAGTGAATATAAGTTGATAAAATGTCCCTTCTAAATCCATTTTATTGGATATTATATTCACATACTCTGAATTCCTTATCAACTGTATTTTTTTTTTCATATGCTCATTTAATAATCGCCGACTCAATTAAGAATATTTGCTGAAATATCATCATACAAATATTAAAATACTATCCTCACTCAGATAACTGCTGATTAGTAATTTTGTGGCAACTTATATAAATCGAGTTATCTAAAGGTAAATATACAAAGCTCGAGACTTGAATTACTCCCAATTAAGCACGTATGCAGCTCCAAGTCAACGTTTGGTGCGAATATAATAATATTGTATTTGTAGAAATATATATGATAGTGGTAAATATCAACGCATCACCAAGAGGTGAATTGTGTTTCTAACGCAAAGTGATTATGTTCGTAATAGCGAAAGTTGATGAGACAATGAATGGTGTAATGGAGTAAACGATTAATTGTTAGAAAGTTACTTAACATGTTCACAGTTCCCATAAAGTATCTCTTCACTAGCCTATGAGCGAACCAGATTTTATAACAGTGCCTGACGTAAACAAACTCGAATTTTTAACATACAACATAAACTAAATCTTTTTTGTTTCAATTGGTGGTACATTTAAAAATAGGATCGAAAACGATTTCTATAGGAACTTGCTAGAATAATAGGTTAAGTGATTGGCTAAATCGCTTATGAAATTATCTGTAAAGCTTATAGAGGTTATCTATTTCTGTCTATCTATGAGTTGATAGCAATATAGTATTATCAATATGCATTTTATTTCCTTACTTGACTGTGAAGCCTTGCAAACCAACAGCAACAAATATCTTAATTTTTTTTAAAAACATTTTTTGACTATAGGGTGTATATTTTCCAACTACCATTTGACAACTACTATGACGACGCGATGGTTGAGGTGGTAAAGAATCAGCCTCTCAATTTCGCGGCTCTGAGTTCGAATCCCAGTCGTCATGAGTGTCTGTATTGGTCTTGTCTTTGTCTCGCTGCTGTAAGCTAATCACTTGCACAGCGTTAAGTGTAATGGTAGTGAAACGGAAGCACCATCTGACTGTTTGGATGTCCCATATTCCACCAAGGAGTGAACAGGAAACACTATTTGAGAACTACGATTTGCTTCCCCCAAAATATCACAGTCAAAAAAACTTTTCAACTTTTGATTTATTCACAATTTTAGTTCTTTTTTTGAGTAAGGCTATTTAAACATTTCCCCTGGTTATTGAAAATGCATACCATTTGCGTTAATTCATATCACGCGCGTTAAACATATCAATGTTTAAGTATTAGTTTTGCAAAGCGAAATTTACGATTCATCAAATTAAGTTAACACTTAAACATATCAAATTAACGCCTTTGCAAATAACACTGATGCTTTAATAAATGAGATTGACTCTTTAACAAATCAAATTGCCCCCTAAACAAATGAATTAACGCATTAACAAATGAAAATGATAATATTTCAAAACAAATCAAGCATTTTTCAAGATAAGTCAATGACCAGTCAGATGAAGTTTTAAAAGAAATTGAAGCTAGCGAGCGTGGAAGGGAGTCTTCAATTTCCATTAAGGATATTATGCGTCAATTTTTTCCAAAAGGTTGTAATGTAAGTATGCCGGTGAAACACTCGAATCCTAACTTCTTAGCTTTGTACTGAAGAAGGGGGTATGTCGCTCTCGAAAAACTCGCGTTAAAAAAATGTAGTTTGGAGAAAGATACTCTTTTTTTATTAATTTTAGACTGGACTGTTACTATTTATAAGAACATAACATTTATCAGACCACGAATTTCACAAACAAATCGATGACGTATCTTGAAAAATGATTAATTTTATGTTCTTTTTATTTTCTAAAGTAAATTTCATTTGTTAATATCTTAATTTCATTTGCCAAAATGTCAATTTCATTTGTTAAAGACTTAATTTCATTTGTTAGAGTTAATTTCATTTATTAAAGGGTTAATTCTATTTGCAAAAGCGTTAATCCGTAAACATTAATTTATTTAACGAATCATGAATTTGTCATTTAAATGGTATATATGGTTCTATATAAAAACGAAATCTTATTATCTGTCACACCCAGTTTTCTTGAAAATGTCTACATCTATTGAGATCAAGATTGAAATTGAATTGAAATTCCATGCAAATAAAGAATGCATGATTTTATAGGTATTCTAACGATGTAGGGACCCGGTACATCGAAAACGATGTGCAAACGTTTCTCCTGAGAATATAGACGTATAGGCCATCGACTGAGAAGTCTTGATTAGTACTTTACAAAATATTTTGACATTGATTACGGAGTACGGGACTAATACAATATAAAGTGAGACAAGACTCATTCTCCGCAATCAATCAGTTGCAAAATCTGCAGAAAACCATCATTTTAAATCAATAGATGCAGATTCAGAAGGATAAATGATCCAGAATTCTAAAAAAGATCTGCATTACTGCGAAGACTAACAATATTTCTTGAGAAATCACATATACGACCATTCTGTTTACATCCTTATGAAATTGCCTCAGAACCATAAATGTTAGGCGTGGTTTGATTAGGTTGTGGATGAAGAAATTATCTTTGAATTTGAATTTGCCGGTGTGTGATTTTGATAAGGTCTGCAACAATGCTAATGCTTCCAATCTAATAGAACAAAAGCTTATCTATTGCATTATTTTAAGAAATGTACATAGTAACTATCCGCTAAATTTTAATTTCACTCTTTCAAGCTATTTTCGAAATTAATCATCAATATATAAACAAGCTGAAAACACTAAGCATTGAAAATGAACATTCAATATTGCATCGTAGAACGTCGTAATTTACCTAGCGAAAAATGGCGTTTTGGAGAAGGGGTTTTAGGCAAGAAATCTAATATTCTCCTCGTCGTGCTCCGGTGCGATACGCGAGCAAACATAATAATGTAAGGTGAATCACTAGAATCTTTACACTTGAAACATTTTCGGATAAATAATCGCTTCGAAAATAATGGTATTTCCGTTCATCATAATAGTAATATACAAACACGTGAAGAAGGTGAGCTATAAACCACTGGCTCAGGAGATTATAAAATTTGGCGTCTAAAGGCTGTAGTTTTGGCATTGCGTCTAAATCCATTATGTATTATACAGATTATCTCGAACTTTCGCATAGTCTCGTGCAAACCATCTGCATATACGTTCAGTGTTGCAGTGAGGGGGAGTGTGTGGTTCTCGATGGGCCACCTGGACCATAGACTAGATCACCTCAATTTTTTATAAGGTAGGACCACCTCAACCTAATATCCTCGTATTAAGTGCCCACAGTATAAATGCAATCTGATCTGTGTTGGTGATAAGTTCCACGACAGGATGACTACGAAACTACACTAGCTGGTGGAGATGTCACGGAATTATCTTTCGAATACTGCTAGAGTGCCTAGTAGAGTTTAGGAGTTCCAAATATAGTCCAAAAAAACGGAAAGTAAGAAAGTTTGTCGGCAAAACATTGAAACTCAAGGTGCCTACATAGGCTGGATATTCGAACAAGATCCTTACCGGCCAGCAGAAAGCCAACACAAGCGCACCCAGGATATCGAGCATCTTTGAACTAGGCTTTTAAATGTGTTAGAGCTCTTCATTTGGGGACCGGAATTTTATCCTAGGAAGTCCACCAATATGCTAGTCCGTGATAATTATTCTGATTTGATTCAGATACTTTTGACACTTTAGTTGGCTGATATCTGATATCCAGTAACAATGAAAGCTTCCTTGTTACTGATGATATTTCAACCACTACTTTTCGTCTCAAAGCCGCAAGGCTATCAGGATCCCGAAGAAAATTCATGCCAAATTTCAACCCATCATCATCATGGCTAATTCATAGTAACCGGCCAGTAAACTTGACAGTTGCTAGATAGTACTGTCACATTCTTACGAACCAGTGGTTAGATTGACTAGTTCACGAATAAAAGAATTATAGGAATCAAACATGCCTTGAAAAATCCTTCCACTGCTAGCGATCGAACGGACGCGGCGAACGTTGGGATTTGTGGGATAGAGAGTTAGCCTGATCGGCTGCATATGTAGTTGTCCGAAAGTGCCTTGATGCACCACCCTTTCGATCACCCCAGGTTCGAATTCTGTTGATGACACCCTGAAAATGTGTTTTCGACCTGCACAATGTAACGATAATGCCAATCCTCATTCAAAATGAAATGTTTAAAAGCAACTAAATGAGATGAAGTTTTTACTATTTTTTAAATTTCTTCAAATTGATTTTAAGCAGACTTTGAGCAGTTCCTATAATACCTAGTACATACAAACTGCCTAATTCAACTCGGGATACAAGAGTACTTCTCATGTAGATGATTTTTTACAGAAACCATTATTTTTATGGGCTTTACATGATTTTAATGTTGTTTAATTTAATTGTCGAATATTTTCTTGTAAGCGATCATATTTTTTAGAAAATGTGAGTTCTACCGAGTTTGTCAATGTGATAAATTAAATATATATATAAATGAACGATTTTGTCGTTTGATGATCGGGGAAAGCCGGTTGGCAGCAGTTACTTGCAGCTACCAAGAATACTATCGCAATAGTTAATTATATACAGGGTGTCCCGTTCACGACGGTAGAAATTTTAATACTGGATAGCACCACTTGTTTTAAGAAAATTGTTCCAAGGAATGGCCACTCTATATTTTACCATTAGAAATTTATAGCGTTTTTCGTAAATAGTATCAAAAAAGTTGACCTGCGCAACAAAATCACAATTTTTCACTACCCCAATAACTTGATACGGAAAAACAGACAGTGAACTGATTTTAATAAGATTTAGTTTTAATGACAAAAGATCTAATAGCAGATATTTTTCCTGGTTTTCTTTTCTTTTTCTTTTATTTCTAATGTCAACCTAAAAACGAACAGCTGAGAAGATTGCTTCAAATAGGAATTTGCTGATCTACGCGATAATATGTCAAATCATGATAGTGTAGTATAAAAGCCTATTTATACTTGACTAGATTATCTAGTCTCTATAGTCATATACATATAGGCTTAGCAAATCCGATTCTGAATTTTCCAATAATGATAGAAAATTGATAAACTGCTCAGATTTTTTTATTATTTTTATTATTCAGTGGTAAAAACTTAATACACAATGAGTTATAGTAAAACTAGTAAAATATTGAAAATATTCTGAATTGGAAATGGAAAATTCTGAAGTTAGTTTGGAATGGAGGATACTTTGTCTCTTATGTAGGATTAAAATTAAATTGTGACAAACTATGGCACTTATCAAGCAAACTGCGAAATAATATTTGTTTCCACCAAATAACTGAATCATTCCGATTGAGTTTCCAAAGTTGAATTGGGGGTTTTAGTTGACATTAGTGTCACTAGGCCTACAAACTTTTAGCTGATGTTGGCATTATTTTTTTAAAAGTAGGTAATACGTTCAGCATTCCCATAACTCCCATTACAATTACAAAACTGACATTGGCCTCATTTTAATGATGACAATTTGCTCACTTGAAACTCCAAAATTTAACATTTTCACGAATTGTCTGTCAGCTGGTAGGCATCAAGCAACTGATATTTTCTCTAAGAACCATTATTGAAAGTAAAAAAGCAAATGAGTAAAATTCGCCACAACTTATTACAAGAAATTATTAGTGATCTATGAGAATCAATTCTACTATATCTACACTCTTTAATTTGAAATCGGTTTTTGGCAAGTTTAATGAAGTAATATTTGAAAGCGAAATACTCCATATTGAATGAGGTCAATTCTGCAAATAGCCTGTTGTATGCATTATATTCAAATAAGATCGTGTTCATAATGCACATATATTTAAAAGAAAGTACATATATTTTCATTTTTTTATACGCAGATGTAGGACCTAAGGCAACACACACGTATTTGTATACCTTTCATTAAAAGGTCATTAGATTGACGTTTTGGAATGTTTAATTTTTCATTCAATAGAAAGTTGCGAGGCGTTAGAGCCTCTCCTATTTTTCGGACTTGCTACTTCTGAAGAATATCTTTCACTATTGACACAAATAAAATCGCAAATCATTGAAAACTATTTAGTAAGTGAACGTCTTCTCACCAATAGTAGGTATATCATCATGTACGGAGGCGATAAATATTTCAAAAATATCCGAAAAACGTGTCAGCGTGTTGCTAAAGTACTGCAGCATTCCTCAAACTCTACCTTCAATCTCAATTGCAGTCAACAGCACACAAGCTTGTATTATTTTCAGATACTTTTTATGTTATTTATTATTTTTCTGATAATACCACGTTCTCATGCTGTGTTTACCTACAAAATCAGGTACGTTTGCGCCATACAGTTCAGGCATTCCAGAAAGAATGTTGCGAATTTAATTTCAGCATTTTTATTAAGGTTGTGCAAACATTGGTCCAGTAACAACTAATGCAAAGATGTATACAAATACATATGCATGTTTGTGTAGGTACAGCTATCTCCAATGCCGGTTATTCAGTTAGCTTTTGGAGGTCAGTAATAATTCTTCATGCTTATTTTCCTCCATTTCATTATTTTTACTTATTTCGATTGTAGTCTGTACGGTTTAAAGTGCCATGCACACATGCTTACCTATCGTTGGATGAAAAATAAAACAGTTATGTATATGTAATACACATTATAAGCTGCAAAATCTAGCAATAATAAAGGTCATTCATCAATGAAGATGATGAGGTTTGTATCCATAATTGAATGTATGTCTGCATATATAGATACTTATATTTATATGTGTGTGGGTGTCCATGGATAGCTGAATGGGATCTAATAGATTATTAGAGAAGTTAATAAAAGTCGTCAATACATTTTTCCAAACAATGTGACATCTCTTTAGAAACCTTACTGAACCAGTTTGGACTATGTAAACACTTAAGGGGGTTTCCAACTCTTTGAACCTATGAAACAAGATAATTTTTGTGATTTTTTTAGCGAATTATTTCCTATATAATGTTTTAATTCATTTTGGGTGATAATACACATGAAATATAAATACACTTTTTTATTCATTTTAAAACTGTCAATAACTAATTGAGTCATAACTTGCATTGTAAAAATCTTCGTTCTGAATGGAGTCAAATCTAAACGATTTATGGTCAGTGAATAAGGGGCTATCGTCCTCCCCCAATTTTTTATGCAAAAATAACAAAAATGGCGGGCAGGTAAAGTAAAGTTTATGGCTCGTAGTAATGGACACCTTGCTATGGCTCTGGTAGACATAAAAGTCTTTGTGCAAGTATTTTCGTTTAGATGGGGCTGCAGTAAGTATTTAAAGGGCACCCGAAGCTATCCTAAATCTACCCCCATTTATTTCGAACGAAAAGCAGTTGACGACGCACGGAAAGGTAACCAATCGATTCGTCAGGTGGCTCTGAATCCTGCCGATTATATGGTTTGTCCTGTCTATGAGAAAACATATTCTGTCGTAATGAAACCATTCCCGGAAAAAGTACGTATGATAGACAAATGGACAATAAATCAAATTTAACAAGGATCAGCAAATAACTCGAACAGTAAACCCGATTATTACCAGGAATATTTTTTCGGGATTCTTTGAGTTCGTGGTTTAACTACCTTGTATATTTGGCTTAATTGGTGTTAGCTGTTTGCAAGAAAATTCATTTTCTTTTCCATTTTAATTTTCCGTTCGTGGAACTTCCCATCTCTTTTAAAATCAAGGACTAATCTCCACGAATCTGACTTGTGCTGGCGAAGCTATGGGGTTACCTTTCGGCACTTTTTCAGGTTTTTGGCCATTCATATTTTGGGCTCCATTTGTTTCTAGGCTTCTTGTCGCTATCTTTATAATGGATCTATCGAAATATATGAAAACTTTGGGAAGCTTCTCTATTTTTTACTTACGTATTTTGTATTCACTCAATTCATATTCGAAGTACGTAGTTATCAATATGGATCTCTAATCCAGTTTTCAGACAAACTACAAACAAACTCGAAAGATTAGACTTGAATCCCTATGAACTCATTGTCAAATATATATTTATACTATTTAATGATAATTAGTAATTAATCAAGAGGAACATTCAATGATAATACATAGACTTCCCTTAGTCTAGGCAATGGTAAAAAGTGATTTTGTTAAATTTTTGTTAGATACTTCACAATTTGATGCAAAAACATTCTCTTTTTGCTTAATAGTCATTAAAAAATAAATATTGCGCACTACAAAGAAGTTCTCTGTATGCTTCAAGCAAAATTTTTGAATATTTATTACCTTATAAGCCTCTAAAATATTAATTACATTAGCAAAAATGTGCGAATATCAATAATTTATTTATGTAAATATTTACGTGATTTTTGATAATAGATTACATTAGTTGCTCACATAGTATAATAGAAATAATGGTATTCAATTTAAATTGCATTTTGACACCATCTGCGTGGAATTTATACCAACTTGATTTGATGCTATTTTCTTCAAGTGTCTAGGGAGGATCTGCAAATCCACTTATCAGAAAAAACCGCCATCAATTTTAGGTTCAGGTTGATTAGAAGAAAATAATATTTATCTATTAAGGTGGGACTTACAGGGCTGTAAGTATAGCAAAGTGGATAAATTACTTTGTCTTGAGTTTTATGGATTTCAATTTTAACAGTAAATTTTCAGAGAATGTTACATTCCCTATAGACTGTATGTAATCTACATAAATCGATAGATTCATAAGATTAGGCATTCGACTTGTATGATGCCTTCACTGAAGGACAGGCTTATTGGTAGTATCCTGCTATAATTCTAGACTTCTTTCTGATGGACAATTGACGACGACTGGAGTTCACGGCAAAAATACTAAAATCTGGTTTTTATCTAGCCAAAGAAAATTTAAAGTTTTTGTGTTTTCTATTTCGATTATAGTTATCGAAAACATATATATATTTTTAAACCGCTAAGATTAGCAGTAAGTTTGTCTTGAGAATAATTGAATAAGAGTTGCGCTGGACATATGGACTAGAGAGGAAGAAGAATAATCACTTTCTACCAATTCAATAGAGTACTTCTCCAACTTTTTCATATGTATGAAATCGTGTTAATAGCTTCATATCCAGAAGTTTACAGAATATTTGAGCATTTATGAAAGGTGTTCAGTTTTAAAAGACTTAATTTATCAAGAAGTTCAAAGACATCTGATGTTTTTTTTATTGGGAACCATTTTAAATACAATATATCCAATTTGACAAATATATCTTCCACAATTGAATATAAACATAAAACTGTCCCGTAAGTTACCCGTTCAAGTATTATTTTTAGACATTTTCATAGTTATTTCTAATCATCATCTACTAGATAAGCTGCTTTCATCTAAAGTAAACTTATTCATTAGTTTTTTTTTGCAGAGGTCAAGATCTCGGAGATATTGTCATGATAAACCGAATTTAATAGTAAGTTTCAAATTTGAAGGAAAAAGATGTCATAGAGCAAGATATAAAACTCCGAAAGAAAAAGAAAGAATGGTTGAATAAACTTTGTAAAATATGCAAACTTCGAGAAAAAGATCCGATTATAGACGTTGTATATTATATGAAAATTAAGTCATGAAGTGACAAAAGTCTTTATAAAAGCACTGAATTGGGGACATTTTTTGTTTCCACATTTTCAATTGATATCAATCGTATATATAAAATTGGGGTCTTGTGAAGATGACTAATAGCGATCTTGAAGCAAATATTGAAAATATTGAACAATAAAAATTTAAATTATCTTTTACTTTTCACCATTTCATCTTCATCATTATACTTTAAAATTTGCAAGTCATCAAATTAATTTATAACAAGGTCGGAAAAATATTTTGAGTTCGAATTTCTCTTTTATGTGAAGCTTGTAAATCCGTTTCCAACGAAATATCTCCCAAACAACAACTCAATATCTTAATCTTAACTATGAATGTGACTGACTTTGAAGAAACCCCTTTCATTTTTTCTTTGATTGCATATTTCTGTATATCTTATAGCTAACTATACAATTATATATTATCGGCTATAATGCATAAACTAAAATAAATGAAAGAGAAAAAATATGCACCTAATAAACTACACCTTCAAATACCAGTTTGCATCTGATATGCACAACAAATTTTGCAGATGTTTTTTTACCATTATTATTCTGTTCGACTTTGAAACTTGAAAATATCAAACTGAAATGAACGATAGTGAGTGAATAAATATAATAAGATAGAAGTAGCGATTTGAAAGTGTAGGGGTTTTATAAAGATTTCAACTTGAGCGTTGGATACCAAAGATATTGACATAGTTTCAGTGTGAATGCTGTAAATGTTGCAGAGAATTTTAAGATAGGTAATGAGTACTGGTTATATAAAGAATGATTTACTTTTCTAGTAAGTTGCTTGGTAATTTGCGTAAAGTGTTATTGCAATCGATATATTTGTATAATGAAATAATTAGCCTTATTTCAATATTACCTTTGCAGCTTGTATAATCTTTCGGATTTATTCATTGAATCATTCAATCATTTAAAGATAGTTTGAAATCATGAAAACACTAGTTGTTACTATTACAAAATTATAGTTGGGTCATATTTTTATATAACAACTACGTGTTTAGAATATGTATGGATGTAACGTTCGAATGACATAATGAAAACATGGCAGGGCTACGCAAGGATTCAGATGTGACAAATAGGTTGTGTGTGTATTGTACGACACGACACGTAATAAATTCTTTGCCTGATATGTATCCGGCCGAATCCAATCACATAGACTAGGCGGTGAATGAAACTTTACGATTTGGCCTGCTGTCTGAAAAATCTTGTCACAACTTGCACTGTATTACGATCGTTCTGACAAAATATGCATAAAAGTACCGTTACCTAGCTAAATGCATATTTTTTTTAAATTATGCGCAGCGCAAAATACAGAGGTCGAGCAATTTAGTTAAGGACGACCTGCCAACGCGTCAATTGAAAGTTTAGGTTTATTATGTTTGTTATAAACGCCGCACATGGTTTTAATTAATTAGATAAATGCTTTATATATAGTATTATATGTATAAAATAGTGTCTTTTATAAGTGGTTAGACTAGAATTGGTTAAATTTATTGCAATTTTTACAGTGAAATATGTGCATATCGGAAGGCGCGTGGAAATTAACTATAGATGAGCGGAGAAAGATTGACTCGTATGGAAACATCGCTAAAAATATTCCATGTCAAAGATGGATGGTCGAAAAATTTACTTTAGTGAAAAAAATGTTTTGGATGATTAACTGAGCTCTGATTCCATTTTTACAATATCGAAAAGTTGAATTCAACTTTTTTCTGTGAAAACTAATTAAGGTTTCTTATAACTCACAAAATGCGATGAGTTGCTTTAAACATTTGAATGTAGTTATTGAAAATATAAAATTAAGTGAGGTTGGAAAATAGGAAGACTGAGGGGCTGAAAAGTACAAATCACAGAGTGTGGTGAATTTCGTTTCTAGGAAAGACTCAACCGAAAAGTCTGAACATTTGTGAACATTCTCTACACCTCTGCAACAAATTGAATCACCTAAATAAGCAAAAAACGATAAATGTAATTTAAATCAATCAGGCTCAACGTTAACAACCGGCAAAGGGCGTGATATTTTGAATATTAACCATTCATCTTATTCAACTGATTTAGGTCCGAGCGTCCGTTTATTATTATTATTATTATTCTGTTAAGGAAAAGTCGCACCGCGTCCTTGAAGAACTATTTTTCGTCCTCCTCCTCACAAAACCTGCAGGCAGTGTCCGTAGATATCCCTAGCTTCCCTAGGTGGTAGTTCAGCCGACAATGGCCAGTGAGAATTCCCACTATGATTCGGAGGTTCTTTTTGGTGAGGTTTAAGCAATCCTTTGTACGCATGGGTTCGTATCCCCCAATAAGCACTCTGGACTGCTCCATCCCTGGTAGGTCCGCCCAATATAGTTCCCTCAACCGTTTCCACAGAAGGATTCTGGCCCGTGTAAAGACATCTCTGCTCCCTTCTTGGTTAGTTCATCCGCACCCTCATTGCCTTCCAGCCCAGCATGGCCTGGAACCCAAAGTATCCAGACCTTGTTGGACGAACCGAGTGTATTCAGTCTCTCAAGGCATTCCCATACCAGTTTAGAGTTCACCTCGTTGGACCTAAGTGCCTTGATCGCTGCTTGGCTATCGGTGAGAATAGCTATGTTCTGCCCCCTGTAGTTCCTTTGCAGATTAAAGGAGGCACATTTGTCTATGGCGTAAATTTCCGCCTGGAATATGCTAGTGTACCTGCCCATTGGCTCAAAATACATTTTCCTTGGACCAATGACACCGGCACCCGCTCCCTCTGCTGTGAGGGATCCGTCAGTGTATCAAGTAATCAGTTGCTGGTTTAAGCCGTATGTCGCAGCCACGCTCTCCCAGTTTGCCTTGTTACTCCAACGTGTTTCAAACTTCTTATCGAAGTGAAACCTCGTTGTCATGTTGTCCCTCGGTATCAGCAATTCGGGTTACCGCCTAGAAAGGATATCAATCTTCCTTCGATTTAGGTAGCTCCCCGCCTCACTCATACTACCGGCCATCCTGAATATTGATCTCCTTGCCTGCATCTGTATGTGCAGATGGAGAGGGGTTAATCCCGACCTCCAGGGATGCCGTTGGGCATGTCCTCATTGCCCCACTGATACACACGCAAGCCAGCCTTTGGAGCTTATGTAATTCCCTGGCTTGTATGCTGAGTTGGGTTCTTTCTGCCCAGATTACCGCTCCATAGGTAATCATTGGCCTTACTATTGCAGTATATATCCAAAGTAGTATCTTCGGGCTGCAGCCCCATTTTTTTCCTGCTATGGATCTGCAAGTCATCAGAGCCCTCGTGGCTTTCCGGCAAGTGTTTCCGACATGTGTCTTCCAGAGTAATTTTTGGTCTAGCGTGATTCCCAAGTGACCTCTGTTTCTCGTTTCACCTCCATATCATGTAATGTTATGGCTTTCAGGTGATCCAGCTTACGCCTCCTAGTGAATGGTACTATGGTGGTTTTGGTTGGGTTGATCCGCAGTCCCACCTTCCTGCACCAGGCACTAGTAACCCTTAATCCAGTTTGGATTCTATCACATAGGGTATCTTCACATTTGCCCCTAGAGATTAGAACAATGTCGTCCGCGTAGCCCTGGACTTGTATTCCAGTATTAGTTAACACGTCCAGGAGTTGATCCACTCCCATACTCCACATCAGCGGCGATAGTACTCCACCCTGTGGACAGCTTTGAGTGGTGTTCATGATAATAGAATTTGTACCTCTATTTGTCTGCTTTCTAGCATTTTGCTCATTCAGAGTGCCAGGGTGTTTCCCATTCCTTTGCGGCTCAGGACATCCTGTATCTCTGTGTGTGATGTGTTGTCAAATGCTCCTTCGATATCCAAAAACGCGCACAGCGTAATTTCTTTTGTTTCTATGGCGTCCCAGAGTACCTCTGTCAGCTAATACAGAGCAGTTTCAGTTGACCGTCCTGCCCGGTAAGCGTGTTGACAGTGATGTAGGGGATTACGCTTTAGAACGTTAGTTCTAATATAGTTGTCTATGACCTTCTCCACCGTTTTGAGTACGAACGGTGTTACGCAGATTGGTCTGAAAGATTTAGGGTGAAAAGGATCCTTTTTACCCGCTTTCGGAATAAAGACCACTTTTGCCCGTCTCCATGTCCTTGGTATGTAACCCAGTGCTATGCTCCCCCTTACCACCGTCAGAAGAGACTCTAAGATAATTCCTAGGCCTCTCTGGATAAGTGCTGGGAAAATGCCATCTACTCCGGGAGATTTCATTGGTTTGAAAGTTCCCACTGCCCATCTTAGTTTTGGTTGTTCGCAACTTACATTTGGCTATGGAAGGTATGCGTTGACTACTGCCTTCTTGAAATAGATTTCTAAAGATGGGATAAAACAAATTATTCGATATCCTTGTTCTGCTCTCTTTTCTCGGCCATGCGAAGCCACAACTAGAGTCCTCATTCTTAATAAAATGAATCGATTTTGCCGAAAATGCTTTCGTCTTTGTTTAGTTTCTCAGAAACTTTTGACACCGACCTTATTCAGTGTTTTACTCTATTTTTAATATGGTGCGGGGGCCGTGATTTAAAGGATTTGCAAACTAACAAATCACAACCGATAACAACTACGATAATGAAATCCGCGCACGGTTGTTGTCAGCCAACAGAGCCTATTTCAGCTTACAAAGACTGTTCCGCTCGAAACGTCAAAGGGTCAAAGCTCTTACTGTACAAGACTATGATCTTGCCAGTCCTCATGTATTCCTCGGAAACTTGGGTTCTTAGCAAGAAAAATTGCGAACCCTTGGCCGCGTTCGAGAGAAGAATCCTCCGAAGAATTTTTGGCCCCCTACATGAGGATGGACGATTCCGTAGCCTACACAATGACGAAATCTATGAGCGATACCATGACCGTCCGGTTGTGGATAAAATCCGGCTCAATAGGTTACGGTGGGCGGGTCACTTAATCCGTATGGATGAGGATGATCCCGCCCGGAAAGTCTATAAGGGTATCTATGGTAGAAAAAGAAGACGAGGCAGACCCTGCCTAAGATGGAGCGATGGCGTGGGTCAGGACGCCAGACAGCTTTTAGGGATATCGAATTGGTGGACCTCGGCGCAAAACCGGGATGTCTGGAGTTTCTTATTAAGGCAGACCTAGACCGGATACCGGTTGTTGCGTCGTTGATGATGATGATGAAACTAGACTCACACAAGCTCTTGAGGATTAGAAAAGCGCAGATTCAGAGTGCGATAAATTCCGTTTTACGGAAAGGTTCAACTACTGGAAATGCTTGGAAATGGAAGGGTCCAGATAATAAAAAAAAAAGTGAAATTATTGTTGATTCGTTTTTACAATTCAAGGGATATTGTGGGTGAAAAATTTGTTTCAAGGGGCCAAACGATCAATGATGTGTTTTGCTTTGGAGTAGGCTCAATATTAATAACGGATCTTTTGACAAAAAATGGTTTTTCTCTGGGCGATTTCTGTTTGTTCAAAAAATTAGATTTGGCTATGAAAGGTGTGTCTTACAAACATTGATCGCGATGAGTGGATTGAGTCCGAAGGGGTTATTACGCTGCAAAAAGTGAAGAATAAAATAAGTTAAAATGCATCGAATGCAAATTTCACTAATTCAATACCAAATTGAATGAACCAGCTCTCTAAACTCTATGGTTACCCTGCTAATTATAAAGAAAAAGCATAACAGTTTGCCCGGATTATGAATTGAGAAGCTAAATATATTTTTTATTCGAACTAGATTAGATTAGATATAGAGATAACAATTGTATTGCAACAAGGATTAGAATTACTTGTTTGGTATTGCCGAGGGACAACCCATGTCGGGAAATTTACTTTCACTAGCCCTTGCAACAGAGCATTTGCTTCTTGCTCGTCAATCTCGAATTTACGACCGTTTCTGGAATTTTAGTTGACTTTAGTTAGCTTAAAAAAAAATCGCATTCAAACTATGTGCCACTGATTTTTAGAGTGTTGAGTACAAATATAATTGTTTTTATTCCCTGGTGTTGGCATTAGCTTTGAATATTTGAAATTTAGGACTTACTAGGGTATGGAACGAAAGTGTTGATGTCCACACATAAATGCCAAGGTAGTAGCATGTAGCACTCTTTGAAATAAACGCTTTTGTGGAATATAGTAAGTTTTGGACATTCATGTTAAACCTTATTAAAATCGAAGCAATCCGATTCATTCGGAAGCGCACACGTAGTTTTACGAAATTTGATGAAAATGTTTGATCAAGGAACACCTTTCCATGCAATGGGTGCCATGATTTCGAGTAAGTTGAGGGTGGGATCCCCATGCATGTTGAGAGGAGTGCAATTTTTTTTATCGGAATATGGTCATGTAGGATATTAAATGGACTAGCGTAACTTTCCATATCAGCTGGAAGATAATGTGCGGATCATAAAGTGCAAAAGGCTTCGTACAGAAACTACCCATCCCAAAACACTTAAAAAATTCTTGATAATGCACCGATTTCATAATCGATACTTCAAATGAATCCCATTAGTAGGATTTAACAATACACTCAACCAATAAATACTACACTTAAATAAGCTGCTTACTTTCATTTTAATGGATCACCGAATTAACTATTAAATACCAAATCTGGGGAGTTTCAAATTATTTTCTCTGATTACTGACTGGGTTATTTATGTTTGAATTTCAAACTTTAAACTTTTGAAAGCACATTAATAAAGCATTATAATCATAAGTCAGCTTTACATCATTCAATTTCTTTAAAAAATCAAACAAACTTGCATTCCCTTCTTTCAAACTTTCCTCTTCAAATGGATTTCAACATTTCACATTGGAATCATAAATTAATCCGCTTTGCTAGCTATACAGGTGCTTGTAGGATTGCAAAAGAAATTCAACAAATATGAAGATAATGATAAAGTGCATCAGAGTGTTATAAAGCAAGCATGTTAAATTCATTGTTGTGGAGTTTGTAAAATCTTAATCTGGTTCGATCTAGGTTTAATATCTTCAGGGAAATAGGAATGATTTTAATATTCAATTAATTTGAATTTCTTATATGGGCTCAGCTTTTACGGGGAAAGGAATGAGTGGCTACAGTCTTCAATCTTCTAAATATTTTCTGCTTATTTGAAAGGCCATGATTTTATTTTTATCATATATTCATTGAGCATTCCACAGTTTGTTTTTTGCCTATTTTTTAATTCTTCATTTCAATCAAATTCCGGAAAATCGTTATAATACTATAAAAAGCGATTTCTCCTACCGGTGCAGTGGAATTAAGGAACATCATCAAAAAGAGTTAATTATCACATCATCACAACTTTCATTAAATCTCGTTAACATTGCAGTTACATTTGAACAGCTATCCGAAAAGAGAACAGCAACGAATTCTTATACAAAAACTCCATCTTCAGAAGATCGGTTAACGACCTTCAGGCAACCCAACCAGATCTTGTCTCAGCACAGTGGTGAACAGTTGACTTTACTTCATTGATACTATGTAGCACTCTGAGCTTTTTGTATGTGTTTCCCATTGCAATTTTTTCTCCATGAAGAAAAAATAATCAGACCAGTTAGACAGTTATGGACCACATCAGAGAAAAGGCCGAGCAAATAGGAGGAGAATGTTTATGTATGGAACCCGTTTGATTTGCACCATGAATGGACTTCTCGTGCAATTTCACCGCTAATGGTCTTTCCAGAGGAACTCACTATGGCTTTTGTGGTTACAATGAATACTGGGAATGTAATGAACATATATAAAAGGCTTGAAGCTAGCAGACGCTCAGAGTCAAGTGTGGAACGACCTGTTCTCCGGGCAAAAATGATTGAATCCATTTTTCACTTTCGATTGTATAATTGGGCATGTGTATACATAATTTTCAGGTATAACAATAGGTTGCGATGGGAATTGACGATTTTCCCAGTTTGTGCTGAATTAAAGAATAATGAGTCAAACGATAACATATGTTAATAACATTTGTGTATGTCTCCTGCTCATTACTTTTTGTAATTTGTTATTTTTTCTCATTTAATTTGCTTGCAATGAGACTAGTATACCCGTTTCATTATCAGCACACTGAATGTTGTCTAAATTTTCCGAAATAACTGCTAGATTAGTGCATTCGCTGTATTGCACAAGCGCTGAAACCTTAACCTTGAGCAAATCTATTTGATTTTATAGTACTGAAAATTTAGAAAGATATTTTACTCCTAATCTAGCGTTTGATCAAATAAAAAGTTGGAATGAAACTAGTACAACCACTTGCTGGTACAAGTTTGGTTTTCTTAGATGGAGGGAACTTACATCTATTAGGAGTTGGACTGCACCAGGTGAGGAGAAAGTTCGCCCTCATTTTTAGTGCATAGCGGAGGCCACTCTTTAATAGCGACCTCACCTTTGATCCTCTCCCCGGATGTCGTGAAAGGAATGCGGAATCAATGCTAACTCAATCCCATAAAAAATTGCCTGGGCAGCAAAGTTCCGAAACTTGTGGTTTTTTGATGAAAAATATCCCCGGAAATGTGCGGTTTCAGAATTAATAAATATGGAACAACCAGCTGTCACCCGCGAACACCTGTTCCCCAAGGCAGAGGTAAGCCAGTCTCTGTTACTTATGCCCTGGAAAAAAACGCAGTTCACTTGCTGTAACTTTTCAATATTTGGTGCTTATATTATTTTTCACACAAGTTGGATGTACGGAATGAAGTCTTTGGCGACTTTAAAGGCAATTTTGAAAATATGAAGATGTATAATTACTAAATTTATGTTACTTCCTATTTCATATTGAAACGAAAAAATCCAATTTGCGAAATTACTGGCAACTAGAAGAAAGACCATTATTATCACCGAAGAAGGCAAAGTTATAATTGAAGACATGAGTAGATAATGGTGTTACGGGTTAATTTCTCACGTGGAGCCGTTGAAATACCAAAAATTTGACATATTTGTGAAAAAATATTGAATTGGTCAAGTAAAATTTTTGAAATTTTGTGAATTAAAAGTGTTTTGTGCAGTTGATTCTCTATATAAATCTTGGTTGATTCAGCGTGCTTTCTGGTCATAGCTACTACATACCTACCATACATGTGGAAAACATGTTTTTTTTTAAACTAGGCAATAGGATCCGATATTGTTTTGTTTTACTTATTGCATTTTAATTTTGCATTCACTAAAAAGTCGATTAGAAACGTTTATGGGGCGTGTAGGGGTTTTTTAACGATAAAAATAAAAACACAGTTCCTTTCAATATTCTGTTCGAAAATCGCTTGACTACAAATTACTCTAATTCGTCTTTTTATGACTTACCCAACAAAAATAAAATTGTCCGGGGATAAATTTTTGATGAAAAAAATATAGAAATATTTTTAAAATGTCTTCCAGAAAAGTGAATTATTACCCTATAAAAACGCGTTAAAAGTCAAAATAGTTTTCAAGTAATTGTGAAAAAGGCTTCGGATTATCAATTTCGATATGCGTGAAGGATCAAACTCACTTTCTAATGAGGCATGGGTTTGTGTATCGGACACTTCTGCATGCATATTTAGATCAATGAAAGAGACGGGGAACGTATCCGTGTTTTCGAAAATGGCAACTGCATTCCAATACACGAGAACTGCGTATTTAAACATATTATAGAATACCATGTAACCATTTGGATTTTTATACACAACAACGATCCAAAGCATGCAGTCCAAATAGAAATGTGATTGTTAGCTGAAAAAATTATAGTTCTCAGCTGGCCAGTCCAAAGCCCCAAGTTAACCCGAACGACAATTTTTGGGAGGATTTTAAATACAAGATTGGACAGAATAAATATAAAGACGACACCCAACTTTCGGCAGGTTTTCAAAAAGCATGTGTCCATGGTTGTATATCCAGTTGTTCACACAAAAATTATTGAAAATATGGTTTTCATTAAGGTTCACATTGGAATGTCTCTTTATGGAAGTTCTCAATATTCCGAAATTAAACCCATTTTTAGGGCGCTCAAAATTACGTTGTTATTATCATTTTTATCCAAACAATCTGTAATGCATTTCTAAAGGATAATTTCAAGAAGATGAGGTGTTCTATTATTTTTTTTATTTCAGACCAACCGAAGTTCACGAGTCCTTAGAACAGAGAAAAGGGTTACCTATTTTAGTTATGCATGAACTGGACTGAATTCTGATTCGAGGCATGGGTCGCTGAAGTAAGTGACCACTCTCCAATCTCCGTACTCCGCCCTTCATAACTAATGTTAAAACTAAATATTGGAAACTACCAATATATATGGTGAAATAAAAATGTACCCTTCTCTTAAGCTCTGTCATTGAATGCGGACGTTCAACCTTCCCCACAAAATGTGTGCACCACTAACCTTCCCACTGTCAAGATAGATCCCGCCGAGTGCCAATGGTGAGTGAAGATCTCCTAAAAGCTACGAAGAAACTAGGAGAAAAAAGTCGCATTCCCCATACAATGGAAGAAATAGAAGATAATACTCATCCCTAAGCTAAACAAACCTTCAAGTGAACCTGGATCGTCCCTTCTAACTAATACTGGTAACTTATTCGAACAGATAATCTATAACGAATCGCCACTCCATGTGTAGAATGTCTTAAATTTCACGAGATGGCAAAAATACTAGAGTCCCTAATCAATTTAGGCTGGTCGATTTACCGGATGTATATCGTTGTCGATTTCTTAACCGATAGGGTTTTATGGTACGATTCATACGGAGGACAGAAATCATATGAAACCATGAACATGCGGAGTCCCACAAGTGCCCATCCTAGACCCGCTATTGTGGATAATTATATATATAACGAAGTACTGATGCAAGATCTTCCTTCTGGTGTAGCCTCACGTCTATAAAGATTAAACTATATACTCCCAGCCTACGCTCGAGTATTTAGTCTAAATAATCGACCAGAACCTAAGTTTCAAACATGTGAACTGTGTGGAGTACTGATCGCAAGAACACTACCAAATATAGGCGGCTCTCTATATTTAGTAGTGCTCTTGCGCGGCTGAAGATCGAGCCGTCGAATCCCTACGTGAAGTGCGGTCAGCTCTATCCTACCATAATACTATATAACTGGAAGGAGGAGGTGGTTTTAGTGAGTAAGAGTCCTACATAATGGTCCGACAGAAGGCAATGGTAGCTTTTCCGGAAGAATTCTCTGCTAAAAAATGTAATAAAAGTAAAAAAGAAAAGAGTGTGAGATAATGTAAAGAGATTCTTTTGTGAAAAATGCTCGTACTCCTTTATAACATTGAATACTGGCTGCAAATGTAAGGGAAATTTTAGAACCTATTCAAACTCATAATAGAACTAATGTTATGTTTCTACTGATTTTATAGTTTGGTTAGTGACTATTGTAAAATTCTCATTTTAGCAAGCTCCTAGTACATTCTGACACGATTTATTTCCTTTGTTTGTAGAAACAAAGGCCAGTAATGTTTCAAGCACTAATTTTTAATCATTTTTATAACCATTAATGTTTGTTGTGATAGTAACGGTATCCATCCCAGGGTTTCATGTTTTATGCGATCACAAATCGATACAATGGTATTACTCAGTTTTAACATATTTCTGTAAAGTAGAAAATTTTTCAAGATACTTTTCATTTTTCCAAAATTACTACATTCATTTTGCGAAATGAACTTAGCTTCAGCTAACACGAAGTTAATAGCGTAAGGTTTGCATGCAAAATTGTTTATTAAGTCTCTCATTAACATTCATTCATTCGGTCAAAGTAAACCTCCCCGACCTCCAAGGTTTCAAACTCAAAATATGTACCGATTTCATTTTTTTTAATCAATTATTTTATCGGAAAAAGTCAGTAGAAAAATTTATTGCTATGACGTAATGATTTTCTTTAACGATTAAATTGTCCATGCACCAATAACGCAATTCATACCTTTTATGTGACTTACATAAATTGTATGTTTGTAACAATGAATTCTACATTCGAATAGCGTCATTTTGCTATCAAAAAATTAATAAATATTTTCAATCAATTTACTTACTTACGATAGATATATTCAGAAATACAATTCGTCACATTTTATCAGTGATTTAAAGCCAAACCTTGGTTTTACTTATCGCGCAATTCTACTTCGAAGCAACGACCTAGTGTGATTCATTGTCGCTCTTGAACTTCTCATATCTACATCACAGTTTAATGTCTGGAATTACCTTACATTGAATTCAAGGCGGAATAATCACACTTAATCGGGATTATTACACTTTGACATTGTTGACATTTTTTCTATGTGCTTTGATGAATCTTGGGGAAACTACATTGTAGATTTGATAAGATCAGCATATTATTTCTATCATATTTGCAGAATCAAGCAAATTATAGTCTTAAGTGAATGTATCTACTGTTATGGAAAAGTGGTAGTTTATGTTGATAATTTCTTATTTGTTTCAGCAAATTATTATGATTAAGAACCAGAGTACATTTCTTTGTCAGTAGGTAATTGCTTGGACAAGCTATTCCGATAAAAATATAATATACGCTTTTATATGAAGTTTATTAAAATATAACTAAATCTAAACTAACGTCTTTGCCTATGGTTTGAACATGTGAAAATTATACGGCGTTATGTTTGGATTGTGACTATCAGAAACTATCCGAGAATACTTCACTCAAGTTCTGAAGTGTTACATTAACAGTATGTTTAGTGGTAATAAAGAGAGTTTTTTTCAGAGTGATATCGACCAAGAAGCTGTTTGCAAATTTAAAGGCAAACTTTTCCTTGTTCGCCGGACAGAAGGCGTATCACTCAATCAATCGAAACTAACGTGAAACCGTTTGATCCTCCTGATTAATGATTGGGTGATTGTACTTATACTAGCTTTAGATGCAATTCTAAAGGTAACGTAGATGATGGCACTTCCCACTAATAAAACGACAAATAAATTCAATGTTTTGCTCGCTCTCAGCATGCGATAATAAACTTCACTTTCTTTTTCCTCTCGTCCTTCAGTAAAAGACGTTCTCGACTAACCATTCGCGCAACCCTACACAAAATGTTAGTGTGGCACAACTGAATACCTTACGATCATAAACATGGTTGAAATATTTTTTGATAAGAATATCCGGAAGAATTCCAACCTACTTCGAAGAAGTTTAGTAGAAGAATATGATAATATGTACTTCAGATGAAGCAAATGGTAACATGATGACGACTACTGCACAACAAGGAGAAGAACTAATGGTTCAAGAGAGTAGAAGAAGGTGTAAATAATCAAGTGGATCGAGAAGTCCTGCAATCTTCTTTGATAGCTAGAGGGCGATGAAAAGTTCATTTAACGATTTTCATGTAAATGTGGAGAATTTTTGTCAGAAAAACGCCTCTCTCCATGTAGAGGTCTAGTACCCAAAACTGTACTAAACGTACTGAAGGAAATTGATGTGGAGTCATGGTTGACAATCTATTTTACTTGTTGAAAAAGAAAAACTAACACTATTTGGAACACTAAGAGTAAATAAAGCTGAAGTTCCTAAAAATTTTGGTTCCGAAAGTCCACATGGAATATTCTTTACTATTTGTGTCCTTAACACATAATTTTCTGCTCATGCTTCCATACATCAAATAAACTGATTCATCATAACATTGTATAAATCTTTCGACCATACTGACGCGAACAAAAAACCAAACATAATTCTTGATTATAATGCTATGGAAGGAGGAATCCTTGCAATGAATCGAATAACAAAGGACTGTTCTTGTGTTTTTCTGTTCTGAAAATGTTTGAATATGGGTCGTAAATACATTCACTGTGCCTATGTCAATGAATTCCATGAGACCTGTGTGTGCAGAAATCGATTTATTTGCCTAGCACAATAATCTTTTCCCTTTTTAACCTTTGTTTCCTTTTGGTGGCAGAGTCTAGACCGAGTTCAACCGAAAAGAATAGCGAATTCGATCTTGACATAGTGGGATTTGTGATTTGGGTTCGAAAATGTACTAAACAGAACATCAACAATAAAAGCAAAAGGAAATGATATAAATAAAAGTTCAAAACCGATTTCAGATTTTTTATTTATATCTTAACTTTACTTAGATGTTCCAAACGCAAGATTTGATCATCGAGCTCGCGAAGGAGCTGACTTTACCCAATATGAGAAGAAGTTTACGTCGAAATCTCAACAAATATGTCTTTGAATGCATCCAAACTACGATGATACAGTTTCTAGCTCAAACATATCAGATGATTCTTGAGTTACGAATGAGGTTCTCCTGAGGAAGGACAGAAATACCAGGATAGTTCGCTGCTTCTGCAACAAATTTTATTGCACTTCTGGATAGAGGCCAGGAGTATATTATTAAACGACTGAACTGAACAAAAAGCAAGTCGGGACACTGGAAGCTGAACGCTTCAGGTACGAAAGGTTTTCTGTATTGCTTACATAAGCACATTTCAGTAGCCATTCGTCCGATTTGTACCTAACTCGTAATGTTTATACATTTAGTTTGTCAGACCAGTCGTTAGTAATAGCGTCATTTTCTCCAAAGTTCATCATGTTCTATAGTATAGTCTATATTATTATATACAAAAATTAAGGGGTCATCCCGTGTGTCGGATTCGCAGAATCGAATTTCTTCGGCGTCAATTGTATCTAGATATTTTGTAGAATATAGGGGCAAAGTGATTTTTTGATGTTCGGAATCGTTCGGAAATTATATTGTTAAACACGTGATAAATCACATGCCAGATTTATGTCGATCGCCGTAATAAAACGCGTATTTATCGATTCGAACGACGTTCGAATGACTTCGCTAAAAGGACAAGAATTGAAGCCAAGGCTGTACATGCGTTGCTTGAAGAAACCTAAGATTTATGGACTAGATATAGCAGATTAATGGTCAGTTAAGTGGGTCATCCCGTGTGAAGGCCGCTTTTTTGGTTTTTTTAATTAATTCTAGGATAAAGTAAGGAGGATTCCCAGTCAATTTCTAGAAAATATACTTATAATAAATATCGCCTAAAATGGTTGATGTGGTGCTCATATCGAATTGAATTTCATAAATAAAAATAAGGTTGGATGTTTCGCTTATCGGTTCCTTCGGATGCTTTTGTTCACTTTGAGTAGCGTAACTACAGAAATTAATGATTCACCCTTGACCTACCCAATCGCACACAAATTGCGCCGTCGTCGATTATGCCGACCAGTTTACCAATGCGTACAATTTTCCATAATTTGTTAGCCCATTTATTTATAAATTTTTTTCCTACTGCAATAAGAGTCTATAA
This sequence comes from Hermetia illucens, assembly GCF_905115235.1. NCBI lineage: Eukaryota > Metazoa > Arthropoda > Insecta > Diptera > Stratiomyidae > Hermetia > Hermetia illucens. The sequence goes on along the minus strand of NC_051853.1, from coordinate 58,279,776 downwards.
TAAGGAAATGCTAGATAAGTAGTTAAAATTCAACAGCCTCATCGATAAATAAAGTTTGTTATTCCTTAATCATATTTCTATTGCATTGTAGACAACAGAACCCCTTGATATTAATTCAGTAAATATTTTTGAAAAATTTATTTAAAAAAAATTGCAATTCAACTAGGAGTATCTGAAAGACCTCAAATTAAAAAAAAAATGCCAGATGAACTTGAAATATACCGCAGAAGATAGATTAAACACGGAAGAGAATTGCCTTGGAACATCTTATAGCTTGCAGACGTCAAATTTTGTTACGGATAAATGTTAAGGCATTTTTTCTTCAAAGGAGGAAAGTTTCTTTTTAAACACGACTAAACTTCTTCGAAATTATGCAGGGTCAAATCTAGCCGGTGGAACGTTAGCTACTCGATAGGGTATTTCGGGTTGGAATTCCGACTGTGTGACGAACGTTTATGTTTGTCTTGCCCCCAATCGATGGTGTGGTGTGACGGTATATTAACGAAACTGAATCACAGGTTCATTTATCTATATATTGTTATATTTATACATTTGATTCGTTGGATTTGCCCCGCCCCGTATAGCAGAATAGCTATTAAGACATCTAACGATTTTTATGAATTTCATTAGTAAAAAATGATTTCCAAGAGATAAGTTCAGTTTGATGTAGTTCACATTGTGAAAGGTTGTGTCGTTAGTCAAACTGAGAAACAATTCAATCAGTGATTTAAGTCTGTGTGTTTGGTTTTCCAGACGTATTTGAATTCGATGATCGTTTCATTCCTGTCAGCTATTCTGATATGGAATTCTATTCTCTTCAATGGGTATTTTCCGAAAATAAGCTCCTTCAAAGATGTTCACTTTGTAAGGTTATGACATTTGTCATTGGATGCGTATCGATAATTGCTTCTCTTCTCTTTCACAACTAAGTCGTAATGCAACTGGACTCCCCAATATTGCGAATCAATCCACGGCAGATGCATAGAAAATTGCACGGAAATAGCACCCTAGTGCAGCCTGACTTTGGGCTTACAAATGCAAGAACAAAGAGAGAACAGTACCTCAAACGGCTCGGTTGGCATTGAGAAGTCCTCGAGCTTATCACACAGATCAACAACTATAGGGCACAAGAAAAAATGCTTCAGTGTTGATCTGAATTTATAGTTTGCAACCTTTCTTATGAATTGGCCCAATGCATTGCATTGAAATGTGGAGCTGGCGAAATGTCTGAATTGTGCTGCTTTTCGAAATGAGATTGCCATTATTTACTCAACCATCTTAACTATTGCATTTATTGCTTCGTGGCGAAACATCAGAATCATGACATTTTCTGTCGAATGCTCAAGGATACAACAAATTTTTCCACTTAATTTGTAACAGACATTATCGAACAACGTGGAGTCAGTCCGTGATTCTGTTCTGTTTGAGAAAGTAAACGTTTTTTTTGTTGATCATCAACGCGTAATTTTGGCTTCGCTTGCACCCCCCATTTAGGTGTACGGGGAGTCCCCTTAAGTTCAAGGTGCAACAATATAATTTACTGTTTGTATAGCGGTTGACAATACCAACCTTTCTGCTAAATTTCGTGTCAAAAAGTGTAACCATTTCTGAGAAAAGTGTGTGTGACAGACAGACTGGCAAACAGTAAGTTGATTTTAATAAGGTTTTGTTTTCAGCAAAACCTTAAAAAGCTAAAACAAACAATAACGATATGATGCTGCAAAGGTAGAGCTGAGGCCACGTCTGACGATTGCCTCCGTTCTGAACGAACCTGTGTCGAATTTTCAATAAAACGTACTTGCATGTATGATAAGATGCAATATACGTGAGTTCGATCTGTTCTGAGGACACTAAAACCGGCACATTAATAACATTTTTCTAAAAGCATTCTTCATTTGTTAATAGAGGAATTTGGCTAGATGTCGAATATTAGTTGAGTTGTGAGTGAACCTGAATCAAATTAGGATAATAATACGGGGCGAGTACGGTACGTTACGGCATCCAAAGAACAGGCTTTAACACACTTCCAGGTTTAAGTTCAATATTTAAATGCTGCGCCACCTTTTATTATTATAAACAAAATATGTATAACTTTTAAAAAATAGATTATAACAGCAACGGAGGAATAGTTGTACGTAAAATAAAAACAAGTCGGAAAGCCGGAAACTGGACGTTTCAGGTACGAAAGGTTTCGTGTACTTCTTTTATAAAGATATTTGAGTGTGAATTTGTCCCATTGGTACATAACACGTAATATACGCATATGTTATGTGAGAATATCCATTTTCAGGGGATATTGACATTCAAAATTTTGAGCTTCCAAAGAAGTGACAACTTTGGCCTATTATAACTTTGTTAGTAATAGTGCGGTTTCCAACAAACTTGGTAGGATCAAAGGTGTCCGGATAGCTGAGTGGTTAGAGCGCAAGGCTGTTGTACAGAAGGTCGCGGTGCAAATCTCACTGGTGGCAGTGGAATTTGTATCGTGATTTGACGTCGGATACCAGTCGACTCAGCTGTGAATGAGTACCTGAGCCAAATCAGGGAAATAATTTCGGGCGAGCGCAATGCTGACCACATTGCCTCCTACAGTCTACTGGAGTGTACCGTTACGGTCGTGAATGAAGTGCTCTAACACACTTCAAGGCCCTGATCCCATATGGATTGTTGTGCCAACAATTATTATTATTATTATTGCTAGGATCAAGCTCTATATTACAATCTATATTTCTGCAAAATTTCGTGGTACTAGGATGAACTTAAGGGGGTTCTGCAGTCAATTACTTAAAATTATAGTAATATACAATTATTAACTTTATTTGAAGGGATATCGGTATGGAAGGTATTTCGGAGCCTAGCCACCATATAGTGGCAGCCTCTTGATTTTTTAGATTTTTCGGTTAAGCAGTTTCTGAGAATGGCCCCGTTAAATAAATGATCACTTTTGACCCCACAAACTCCCCACCTTTCTAACAAATGTCAAAACTAAGACCAGATTTGGAAAGTACTAACCGAGACCTTTCATTTGATACTCAACATGACTATATTTGGCGAAAAAAAAATGTACACCCGTCTTTTGCATGTTCCCATAAATTCGACGTGAAAGCACAAACACACAAAACCTTAAAAAGACCTTCCTCTATTGCTATCTTAATTAAAGATTCTCTTACATGGCATACAGATAATTCATTACTCATATTACTCGTAATTGAATGAAGTCAGAATAAGCTTGAAGCATCAAACATTTTCGCAAAACTTAACAGTTTTTCTCGATACCTACGGCCGTTATTGTTGAAATTTAAGCTAGATTAGATTGCACTATTATTTTAGATTGCAGTCGGAAAATTTTTGCAGATCTTTGCAACCTATTGAGTATGGACCTATATTTTGTTACTAATAATTAAAAGAAACTTCTATTGAGCTAAAGTTATAGGTTAGGCCTGAACGTTTGAATTTGGATTTGGGTCGATTTTTCAGCTTACTGTTCATGGAATGTAAACTTAATACGTTTTTGGTCGAAGAAAAATATCAAATCGCTACATTTATCGGAAGCATTAATTTTTTTACGAATAAGAAGAAAAGTGCCAAAGAAATTAAATATCTGTTGCAAAAAAACGATTAAAAGATGTGAAAAGCAGTTTGCTCGTTGAGGGTGGTTTTAATGTTGAGGACAAGGAATGCGTGGCCCAAGTGAGAAAGTTTTACGATTATGGAAACGAGAATAATGGGAGATCAAGAAAAATGTGAATTATAGGATATATATATAACATATTAGCTGAATAGCTATTTCCAAGCGTATACGGTTCCTTAGAATGATTCAAGAGTAAGGAAGTTGAGTCCTACATGAACTGAGTCCGTTCAATGGCAGAATTGCCACCAAAACAAAAAAAAAATGGATATGTATATCGCATCGTCAAACCGCCACGCTAGTTAAAGGGGATATTGTTCCAAAACAACCTATTATAATTACATAAGTGTAGACAATTCTTATATACATATGTCACAAAGAACGTATAACAGCGCTTATTTATCAAACAGTTTAAAATAATTCCTGAGAAGTGGACACATCACATTGGACTGCATTGAAAATTGTGAACATAGTATAATCCAAAAACCATTCAAATTTTTTTCCGACGTAGAATAGATAAACGTTCACCAAGGGAATAAAACTCTCATTCGGAAAACAAATGTCTTTGTCTTTTTACTTTAATTGATATTCCATTTTTTCTTTGATTCCATGTCTCAAAGATAACCAAGAATGATCAATGACCTATTTTGTTGTTATTAAATTAATTAACTCCCCCTCGGACACCACCTTGTCGTGGTGGGGGAGCCTGTAGTAGTTTACTACTACACTCAGGGTGTCCAAAAATATGAATATGGAAACAATGGATATAAACTCTCCAAGTGGTAAGAAGTCACAGACTTCGAATCCACCCGCGACCATGAGCAATCATGTCGCGGCCGAGGCGCGGATTTTGGAGGCCTCACCACGTTCATATTTGCCTATAGAGCAATCTGTAGAAGGCATGCTTTCCGACTCAGTGGAAAGTTTGCATTTAGTGCCTACGGCGAAGTTAGCCAGAAAGGAAAGTACGGAAACTCTCAAATTGGGAGAAACTGGAAATCCGACTACGGCCGGCCCGTCCGCGGTACTACAGCCCAAATCTACCCGCAAGCGGAAGAGAAAGGCCTGGCAGAAGGGAACTTCGGCCACTAAGGAGGGGGGACTACAGGCTAAATCCTGCCTGTCAGAACCTTCTCCGCCATCCTTACTGGGAAGAGCGGAAGAACGGGAAGCTGGTGACGTGGACGCTACTGGTTCAACGCCAGTATGTGGAAATGGATCCAAGCGGTCCGAACACCGTGAACCTGGAAAGGCCCTAAGCCGACGGCAGAAGAGAGCACTGCGAAGGAAGATGAAGCACCTTGGGAATGAGGACATGGACGTGGCTGTACCACTAGGCGCGGTAACGCCCAGAGAAATCGGACGCAAGGTAGCGGAATCTCCGGCGGAAGGTGGGGATAAACTGGAAACCCCGGTAAGATCCACACTGGACGCACCAGACTCTTCAGTCAGCGGTAATGCGCGCAAGAAGCGTAAGACCAACACATCTGCTGTGGCCGACGCTTTATTGTGCTCCGCACCAGGGCTTACATCCACGCGTCTCGCGGGGATTAGGACCGGTGTGCCGGGAGGTGATCAAATCAGCGAGAGAGATCTCAATGAAGCTGGTCCCTCCCACAGGAATACGAACACGAAGGCGGGAAGGAAGAGGACGTATGCGCAAGCTGCGGCCTCTGTTCTGACTGCTGCCGTGGGAGTTTCCTCCAAGGATGGCAAAATGTCAGAGGGACAATTTACCATCCTCCAGGAATGCCTGTGGAAGAAAATGATGGAGCCTGGAACGAAGCCACGATTTAACGATCAAGGTTTTCGTGATGGGCTTCTACATTTGGAGTGCGCTGACGAGGCTGCCTTAAAGTGGCTCCAGCAGGTAATCCCAACTTTGAGTTCCGGCGGTCGGCCCAAGTTCACTATTGTGAACACTGAGCTACGCAGGACAGAACATGTCGGATGTTGGCTACCGGGCCCTCGAAGGAAGGCAGAGGACATCATCCGCTTGCTGGGTGAACAGAACCCGGGCATGGACTTTGGACACTGGAGGGTAAAGTTCATGAATGCCAGGAAGGACCAATCTACAAACGTGGAGGGCTTCAACTTGGTATTCGAACTGGACCAACAGAGTCTGAATGTGCTCAGGGGAAGTCACCATATGGTGCTCCACTTTTTCCTATATAGACTGAAATTCAGTCATATCAGGAGACTGTAGGGCATCATCTCCATTTTGAGAGCGAAGAACAATGATGGTCTTCGACTTACACGACATAGAGCAAATTGCAGCATCTTCGGTGCGCTCTCCCACAATGGAGACGTGCGCGGAGGATAGTGCATACAGGGGCGGAACCCCCGTATGGGGGCTCGCACTGGGGAAGGGACTACAGAGTGAATCCTACCTGCTAGTAACTTCTCCTACACCTTCCAAGGAACAGGCGGAAGGAAGGGAAGCCAGAGACGTGAACGAAACTGACTTGATGCCAGTTCGAGTGATCGAATCTATGCAACCCGGACACCGCAAACCAAGTAAGGTGCTAAGTAGAAAACAGACGAATGCTCTGCGGGATGAGGTGAGATCTTTCGTGGATGAGAACATGGGAATTGCGGTACTCCCAAGTACGGCTTTTCTCAGAGAAATCAATCACGAGGGGATCGAGTCTCTGGCGGTACGGTGTGGGGGAAACCCCGTCATACGCGGACTGCCGCATACGCTTCTAACTGTTTTCTATAAGACAATAGACTAAGTTTATGTCGAAAAACATAAAGATTGGTCAAATCAACCTGCAGCATGCCAAAGCTCCCTCCTACCTGTTGGCAGCGAGAATGACAAAGCTAAAGGATTTCCCCTGTATCTTTCTGGTGCAAGAACCGTGGGTTCGATTTAACAGAATCTGTGGTATTGGATCAGTAAAGGGGGCTAGGATCTTCTACGACGAAAGATCCATAAGACCGAGAGCTTGCGTCCTGATGTCAAGACGGTTAGAGGCAACTATGCTGAGACAATATTGTTCCCAGGACTTAGCTACGGTCATCATACAATACCAGATAAATGGCGAGAGGAAAAACATCATAGTTGCCTCCGCTTATTTACCCTATGATTCTTTGTATCCTCCACCGACGCAAGAACTTAGGGATCTGGTGGCGTATGCAGAATCAAGTGGTCTCGAACTCTTAATAGGTTGCGATGCGAATGCTCAACATATTTGTTGGGGCAGTAGCAAATGCAATCCAAGAGGAGAGAAGCTATTTGATTTCATCACTTCAGCTGGTCTTATGACTGCAAACGTGGGGTGCGCCCCTACGTTCGTGGGACCGAGAAGAAGCGAAGTAATTGACCTAACAATCTGTACCCCAAAATTGTTAGAGTTGATTACACACTGGCGAGTGCTAGACGAGGTCTCACTGTCAGATCACCGATATCTAGAATTCAATCTGACTATTGCGGGCGAACAGTCTGCAGTACAAAGACGGAACCCTAGGAAAACGGATTGGGCAAAGTTCAATGAACTTCTTGGCAATAAAGTACAGTTCCCTAGGCGACTAAGGACTCCTTTGGTGCTGGAAGATGAATTGAAAACTCTGAGCTACACACTTTTAGAGTGTTATGAAGAGGCTTGTCCTATTTCCCGAGACCAAAGTGGTAAAAAAGTTCCTTGGTGGAACCGAGAACTGCAAAAACTCAGGAAATCAACCAGGCGACTTCTAAATCGTGCTTGCAAAAGTAACAAGAACGAAGACTGGTTAAATTTCAGGAACTCACAACGTGAATATAAGAGGCTCGTGAGGTGCTCGAAACGAGACTCCTTTAGAGCGTACTGTGAGGAACTGGAAGGCGAAAGGGAGACTTCAAGGCTGTGCAGAGTCCTCAAAAGGGATGAGTCGGCCAAGTTGGATTCTCTTAGAAAACCCGACGGTACTTTCACGAACTCCAGACTGGACTCAGTACAGACCCTCCTGGAAGTACACCACCCGGGGGAACGGGTGAGAGAAGTGGTAGGGGGAGAGTTGACGGTTCTTGCAATCCCTTCAACACGCAAGTGTTGCAAGAGGAACTGGAACACTGCGAAAGCGGTTGTTACCCTTGAAAAGGTGAGAGCTGCGATACTGTCCTTTGAACATTTCAAAGCACCTGGCATGGATGGCATCTATCCGACAATGCTAAAGGAGGGTATGGAGCATTTAGAGCGACCTCTAACAAATATTTTTCGAGGATGTCTTGCTCTGGGCTACGTGCCTTCTTCTTGGCAACAGGTTAAAGTAGTTTTCATACTGAAACCTGGGAAAGATGACTATTCTAATCCAAAGAACTTCAGACAGATCAGCTTGACTTCATTCTTGCTGAAAGGTTTGGAGAGACTGGTGGAGCGTCACATTCGTGGAAAGGCACTTAGGTCACACCCACTTAGTGAAAACCAACATGCTTACCAACGTGGAAAGTCCTGTGAGTCTGCTCTTCATTCTTTGGTCACAAAGATAGAGGATGCAACTTTGAATGGTGAGTACGCGATGGGGGTGTTTGTGGACATTGAAGGGGCTTTTGACTGTGCGCCTTTTCAAAAACTTTGTGATGCCGCCAGAGCGCATGGTGTTGATGATGCTTTAATTAAGTGGATCCATGCTATGCTAACGCAAAGATTGCTGTGCGCTGAGGTAGGGGTCGATCGCTACCTGACTACGGAGGCAACGAAGGGCTGCCCCCAAGGAGGTGTGCTTTCGCCGCTTCTGTGGAGTATGCTGATCGACTCACTGCTATGTGAACTGCAAAATTTGCCAATACACGCTCAAGCTTATGCTGATGACGTGGCTGTACTTGCTGTTGATCGGGATCTTGGAACGGTGTGTAGGAATATACAGCGTGCCGTTGATTTGATAGACAGCTGGTGCCTTAGACATGATTTGTCAGTTAATCCAAATAAAACCACAATGGTTTTATTCACAAAAAGGAGAAAACTGGATGGACTTTGCCTCCCTGAGATGAGGGGTACTACCCTTCAACTCTCCGAAGAAGTGAAATACCTGGGGGTTACTCTAGATAAAAAACTTCTTTGGAACAAACATGTAGAGGTAAAGATGAAACGAGCTCTCACAGCTTATGGGCTGTGCAGACGGACCTTTGCCTCGACATGGGGACTCAGACCTCATGTGGTAATGTGGATATACGTTGCCATCATTAGGCCGATGTTCGTATATGCATCAGTAGTGTGGTGGGTTAAAGTGAGATAAAAAGGTTTTCACCGTAAACTAGCTGCACTGCAAAGAACTGTTTGTCTGGGTATCACTGGCGCCATGAGCACGACATCCGGCGCAGCTCTGAATGCACTACTCAATTTGCAGCCCCTGGATATATTTATTCAAAGCACTGCAATGAGAGCAGCTCATAGGCTAATTCGATTAGATCTATGGGAAAACAACGGATATGGGGGGCACAGAGCATTGGAAGAGTTACTGGGAGGACTGAATCCAGTTCTTACAATGCCTTCCGATTCTCGTGTCCCCATATATCTGTTTGGTAGAAGATATGTAGTTACCCTGAAGCGTAGAGAGGACTGGGAAGACCCAGAGGAATGCGTGGAGGGATATACGGAAGTCTTCTACACGGATGGCTCAAAAACAGAAGAGGGTTCTGGAGCCGGAGTCTACCTCTCGAATAAAAACGAGATGTGGGCTTTTCCTTTGGGACAATATGCAACGGTTTTTCAAGCCGAAGTTTATGCGATCCTAAGGGTGGCAAACTGGGTGATTGACGAGCGGTTGAAGGACAGGCGCATCGCAATCTGCAGTGACAGTCAAGCTGCACTGAGGGCATTGAGCAGTCCTTTGATCACCTCGAAAATCGTTCAGGAATGCAGAAACCGTTTGAATTCTATGTCTAGATTCAATACGGTGGAACTACTCTGGGTACCTGGTCACTGTGGCATAGAAGGAAATGAAATCTCGGACGCTTTAGCGAAAGAGGGGTCAATCTCCCCTATGCCGGGACCGGAGCCAGCAATTGGGGTATCAGTAGCATTGGCTAAATCTGTTTTCAAAAACTGGGAACAAGTTTCCCATAATGACAGGTGGCAGAGCCTTAATGCTGCTCGACACACCAAACTTTTCCTGCCAGAACCCAACATACGTACCGCAAAGTTTATCCTGTCGAAAAGCAGGAGGACTTGCAGGTGTATTGTGGGCATTCTGACAGGCCATAATTCACTAGCTGGGCATATGTTCAGAATAGGAATTACCGAAGATGATACGTGTCCCTCCTGTAATGAGGAAGCGGAATCCACGGAGCATTTCCTATGTGAATGCCCCGCCTATGGACGCATCAGGCATCAAATCTTTGGTGCCGATGTTCTCCAATTACGACGGGTAGCATCACATCCACTAACGGAAATCCTACGATACGTTAACGAATCCGGAATATTCCGTTAGACGTGGGACGCGAGTACAATGGGCCAACACGGCCTGAGTGCTCAGAAGCTGTAGCTTCTCCCCACCACACACACACACACACACACAAATTAATTAAACTGACAAACTTTCATAAACAATGATTTTAACAAAAAGGTTTTCGTATTTAATAAATTACCATTCCGTATGCTTAAAAAGCTTCTCTAAGATATAAATATAAAATATCTCCTTCCTTCCCTCCTATTCTTCTAGATTTCATCGATTTGAATATTACAATTTTTCTATATACAATATCTAGTCCATTCAAAACACGCCATTTCTTTACCATTACATGCACACACAAATCAATAAGAGGTTTCTTTTTAAATGCTATGAACAAAAATCTATTTTACTATATAATTTCTAAAATCAAATTGAGGATATTTATTTCCCGACGTTTTTGTAATGGCGCTAATTGCATGAGGCACATACATACATGGCCACCTCATCTAAGAATACTAATCAGCCTCTTATAGGCTTATATACAAGCATAGGTATATAGAGACCTGCAGTATGAAAGCTATACCCAAACAATTATCTTCCATTGTATTAACCAAGAAGCCATCTTCTTAAATAAAATTTGACACGGTCGAGAACTTCCGGATGTTGTTATTAATTTTTTCTCAAGACATTACAATTCGACGAAGGTATGTATGTTCATACCTACTTAAGTGTAACGACCCCTACCCAATGTGGCTGTACTTTTGGTGAGCATGTTTGGAAGACTTCTTAAGGCTTCGCTTCATAGTGAATTCTTCCTGTTTAACGAACAAAGGAGTTGTTCCCGGCATTTAGTTTTTTTCTGTTAAAACATTCTTTGGGCATACTTGCAGACATTCTGTAATTTGAATCTTAATTGAACTGCGACATGAAATGCTTAAGATGGTGATTTTTTAACAAAAATGAGAAATAACTTAAAGTGCCTAGGAATATAATAGTAATAACATTGATTATTTGCTGCCTGACTGACTGCAAGAATGCCTAAATTGCTAGTTTATTTTATTTCCTAATAAAAATTTGGTAGATTTTGGATAACCGTTAGATTAGCTGAATCATAGTGTTCTAGTTAATGATTGTTTGTAATGATTAAAATGGAATTCGGCAGGGATGGGACCATCCTAAGTGGCCGGAGACGACCAAGAGGAGTAGATCAAATGTTGCCTATTTAAATCTGAAAAGTTACTTGAATACAGGAGGTGATATAACATATAAGGACCTTCAAGTGGAATCATCCTAATTATCATATAAGCATTGCTAGGTAGTATTATTCAAAAGAAAGAGGAGTGTCCTTAGAAAATTCCGCTTTCTATAATCGCCTAAATACGTTCAAAGTTATACAACCATTAGGTTGGTAGTGCAGATTCAGTTAAGATGGATTCTTGACCAGCGCCTGATCCCGGCTCTGAAGACAAACTCATTTAAGTCATTTAAGGCGACTGCACTTTTTAATGGAGATGGCAACTTGCATCTGGGACCCATAATTCAATGACAACAACAACACTAAGAAAAACAGCAAATAGCAATTTGTAGAAGGGACTGGAATACACCACGGCCACTGCTTCTGGTAACTGTAATGGGGGATTATACTATCAATCCGCTTGCAAGAATCGCAAAGCTATGGCGGTTACCTACTGAAAAAGGAGGAGAAGGGGACTAGCAGGGAAAGAGAGAATAGCACCGTGGAAGGTAATAGTTTTGGCGGAAGGAAATCATTCCCTAATTCAACAGGTGCTACATCTGATTGAAAATGTAATAGAGAACAGACAAGAGTGGTCAGCTATTTCTTCGATACAGCTAAGGTGTTCGAAAATGTGTGAAATCAGGATACGGTGTACGAATTGTATAGGGACCATCCGAAGAAATTTCAAGACTCTAATAGCTTATCGGCGCATATTCTGAATTGAAAAAAACGTAGCTACTATACAACAGGGTAGCATTTTAGGCCCAATACCGTTCTTTTGTATAACAATGATTCATGGTGTGCTCAATAAGTTGTAGGACTGATTGTATAGAAAATACCATAATTTATTGCTTATATTATTAAAAAATCTTAAAGTTTTCAAAATAGGACTCTCGTACATTGACACACTGGATATAAGGTGATTGCCGTTTATCTATCTTCCTTTAAGTTATTTACTGAAATATCACCGAGAGCCCCTTTTAGGCGGGGAAGAAGAAAAAAGGTTCCATGGAACCGTGTCTGAACTGTGGCAGGAGGTGAGGCAACGTGGTAATGCCAGCCGCTCCATGCGAACATGGCAGTGCCGCACGGCGTATTGTCATAATGAAGCTTCCACAGTCTGCGGATATCTGGTTACAACCACGCTCATAATTAGGTAAAAACCTTCGTGATCAAAAAGGACCAGAAGTATATTTTTCACCTTGGACTTACTAATCCCGAAATTTTTCAGAGGAGAAAAGTAGATTATAAACCATTCCGACCTTTGGCGTTTCGCTTACGATTCGTACTGGAAACACCAGGCTTCATCTTTGATAACCGCGTTAGCTGATGATTTGAACCGTGCTGTTGGAAAGGCTTAACTTCTCACCAGAGTCCCTTACTCTCACGCAGAGTCCAGAAGCTTTTTCATTTCCGTCACATTTTCTATCATCCTCGATTTTGACTGATGACTGGCGTATTCCTCATCTACGACGAGCTCCTTCCCTTCCCAGAAAAATGTTCTCCAATTAAGAAGAACAATTAAATGCCAGATACACACAGTTGAATTAAATTCATAAGACACTTATACTGGTTGTTACGGAGGAATTTCCAGCTCATCAAAATTTGTTGTCTGTTGGAACGACTTAAAAGAGTTAAGTCGAACGACTTCCTCTCATAAAATAGTCAATTCACACTCAAGGCAACCAAGGAGCTGAGATTGACCGCAGGGTCCCTCCCTTAGTAAAGTGAATCTAATCTGCATTTCTATGCAAACGGTGCTGAATTGCATGTAACATAAGTAAAAGATTTAAAAAAATGTTCGTTGGGCCGCAAAAGACTTTTATTTCGCTTAACTCGGCTTTCTTAAGTTGGGACTCTGAAAATGTGGTGGGTAATTTTCTTTATGGTTTTTATTGCGGATAAGCTTCACACAAACTCCTTACCTGCTAAGGTTGTTTTTAGAACATATGCAATGAAACAAGAAGTCGACATCATTTTTACAATGATTCTCTTGTCAGAGCCGGAAGGATGATGAAGACTGGTGAGTCATTGCATTCCGTGGCTTTACAGGTAGAATATTCACGAAAGGCTGTCCAAAACCTTTGGAACCGGGGAAGGAAGCCTTCGGGTTACCAATGTCTAGGAAGTCCGGTACGTGTGGCGCACGGACTGTACCGGCATGCGCATTACCAAACCGATTACCCGAACAATTGGTACTCGGAGGTGAGTAATTAACACGAATTCGACTGGGACTCATCGTGTAAATTGAATGATATAGAGATATGAACGTTTTACGGTTAAGTGTAAACTTAAATTTTTTTAGTGGCTATTGACTTGTGAGAGTATCGACAAGAAGCGGTGGAAGGTTTTCTGATTCTTGCATTCACGAACCTGGCAGATCTGGTAGTTCTAATATGATGTTCTGGGTGAAATCAACGTACAAGGTAAAATTGACTTTGTTTTTTCTGAATGAGAGCACTGTGACATCTCAGAGCTATAAAGATTGTCAGGCGATCAGGTCAGATTTTATAACAAGCGGTGGACGGTTTCATCCTTAAATAAGATAATGCACGTCCGCACTTAGCCCGGGCGAATTTTTCCTCGAGTAGGCCAATATTCGGGGCATAGCATGATTTGTCAACAGCTCCCTGGGATCAATTAGAAGATCGTGTCCGGGCAGCTGAGAAAGATATACACAACCAACAACAGTTGATTCAATTGTTTGAGAGATGCTGAGAGGAGATCCCAGAAGAAAACATTCGCCATCTTATCAAGAGCATGCCATCCAGGTTCCAGAAAGAGCTTTATATATGTGGATTTTGAGAAAATCGAATAGAAACTTTTCTGGTGTAAAAAGGCTACTGTTCGCTTAAAAGAAGCAATCGTAGATAGAGCTGGCAAAAAATTAAATGCGTTGAGATATAACAATGGGAAATATATACGGCAGCACTTAGACCTTTGATCGATTAAATTTAGGTGTGAAGTGTGAAACCTGTGCGGACCAGAATCAAAGTAATTTTTATTTCCGTAAGTACTGGCACTAAACACCCTAACGGTAGATTAGACTCACTAAAGGTTTTTGAGCAATCAACCTTTCTCAAATATTAACGTAACTTTATTGACCGAAATAGAGAAAGGCCTAACAATTTCTTGAATGGGAACTTTTGTATGTACAGTCATTATAAGTATGATCCCATCTATCATCCATTAGTTTCTTTCGGTTAGCAGGTACCCAATCTTCCGTACACTACAGTGCTTTCAAAGAGTTTGAATTATGGGTATCATCAATCCAATGTTTTCCATCCATAAGTCAACATTCAAAGTAAAGACTGATTCCAACTGCAAAGGTTGTGTGCCCTGACATGCAAAAATATTATTAGCAGCAGCAATAAATGCTTCAATCACTTTCAGTTATTTAATCAATTATAAAATTACTTTTCATGGTATTGTATAAGACTGCAGAAATGTAGGAAAAAACACTCAGCAAAATACCGAGGAACACTGCTTCTATACAGTAAACTCGTATTGCGTAGAGCGTGGCTAGGATAGAGAAATATTGTAGTTGGTTTATAAATGTGCAGTACTTGCGACTAATAGAATACACAAACAATGCAAGTAATTAAGTGTGGTGTTTCGTGGTCGCAGCCATGGTGGTATTCGTTGAAATGTTGATTGAAATGCATTCCAGGTTACTAACGAACAAAATCCACTAGAGATAACACACTTGGTTGCATTTTCAACACAGAACACAGTTCACATTTAACAAATTTATGCTTTAAAATGAATATGAAATTATATTATTCGAATGCGAATTTATTTTTAATGATAATGAAGCAGGGAAGTGTTCACAAGTAACTTTTTGAAACAATAGTAGACCGCGTTGGATGAATAAAAGACAAAACATTGCTTTCCGTAAATAATTTTTTAAATTTTTTTACTCTCAACCAAATTCACCTTCTGAATTTTATTTTTAATAATTATTATATTTCAACAATATAGGGGTGGTGTGATAAATTTCAACCATTTATTCAGACAACTCCGCACAATTCTTTAAAACATCACGTGAAAAGTATGTTACCACTTTGTAAAAACATTTCTTTCAATGATTCACTTTTATCGCTTCATATGACATACATGTTAGATATATCACATATGATTTGATGCAACGTGATTTTGGGACGTTAGTCGTTAACACCAGATGCAGAACACGTTCGGGAATTCAAATGTCGGAGGGTCTGTGGGGCTTGAACCCATGACTTCTAAGTGTTATTGGGAAAATTCTCGATTTATTATCCCATTCGATTACTGGCTCGTACTAAATATGGAAAATTCTCGTTACCGTCGCCGCTTCACTTTGCGGAACGTTCAAACGCTTAGCTACCTGTTCAGGTAAAACTGCGAGACTGAGTCAAGACTGATCTGCGCCGCTACGTGAGGCTCTCCGTGCATGTTCGTAGCGAGCGAGCGCATTGCCGTGAAAAGATATAGTTGAGCTTGGCTCTGATATTAACTGGTTACAATTTGCTTTCATTTTTCTTTCGTTTGAGTTTTCCATGGTTCTCAAACTATTAGACGGCGGGTTAGTGTAGTAAAAATTGGTTGCGTCAACTGTCAGACTAAGGGTATCTTCATTGGAATGGTAATTATTGAAGTGAAAGTGATATCTAAACAAATACCTAAAGTGTCAATTTTGAACAAGTCCGAAATCGAAAGCTCAGCGCTGCAGGTGTGAAAGATTCTGTGGATTTTTGACGTAGGGATATTTCGGCGCACGAACTCTTAGGATATATGTATCGAGTATGTTAGACTATTCATTTCAATACGATACGCATATTTCACACGAAAGAGATGATTTTGATCTATTATAACTTTCTCAATAATGAAAGGATCTCCACCAAACTTTCCAAATTGTCGTTCTATTATAGAAAAAAATTTAAGAGAGGAGGTTTCACAAAATTTCTTGAATGTAATAATATACAGTTAATAACTTTATTTGAGCCGAGCTGACCCCGCTTGTGAACGGGATAAAGGCTAAAGAAAGGAAAAAGAAGGATAGCTTTATTTGAGCGGATATGGAAATCCGAATTTGTTTTTCCAAAAACCTCGAAAAATGGGATGCAAATTGTTTTTTCTTTAAATTATTAGCTACCCGATTTTGGAAAAAAGGGTAGACGCAGTTATTTTCCTTATTTTATTTTATATATTTCGGAAACCAGATGTTCATTTCTTCTGCATGTCTTCAAATTGGTGTGTCAATTTATTTGAACATTTCGTGAAGTGAGGGAGCTTTCGTATGACCACTAGCTTGATTTTTAATTTTGAAATTTATAATTTTGAATTATGTATAAAAGTTTATTTCTGTGAAAAATTGTTCTGACGCATTTTATTGCTGATATTTTGGAAAAATGAACGATACTGGACGTACGAGTAATAGTTTAAAATACAGGATATGGCTAAATGTTTTCCCATTGGTTTGTGTACTAGGATGGTTAAGGCAATTTAACTTAATGTAAGCTTTTCAGCGAATTTTCCATACCATAAAAGCTTATCATTCTTGTGCTCGTATTGAAGTTTGTAGCCTCGTAGGTGATAGTCTTCTAAAGGTCCTCAGAAATACCGAAAATACCGTCCTTAGTGGTTCGTCCTAATCCGGTTCTCTAATTCCAAACGAGCCAGGCTGGTTCCGATTTTAATGGATTATATAGCTTTATACTATACAACGAGGAGCAACTTGTCTGATGTTCATTGTACAACATTTTCAAGCTAGGAGAAAGATGCGCTTTATCCTCTGTTGCTTTAGATGTTTGATACACTTTGGTATCATTTATATTTTTTGTAAATATTTGATTTAATATTTACAGTTGGATATGTTTTCGTTGCAATTTTGTTTTTGATTGCTCGAACCTCGACTAACATATATTCTTCTTCTTTAAAAGTTTCGTTTAATAGACCAGGGTTACAGAGAACTTTGTCCTATTTTATACAGCATACCCTTGTGAGGGTTGACTATTAATGCAAATACAACACAATCAAAGGGATAGAGTGAAAAGTTTTCTCGTTTTTTTGTGACAATCAATGACTGACGGTGAATTGCGTGGTTTTAAATCTAAGTGAATTCAAAGGCAACTATGGACTAATCTTTGAAAGGTATGTAACTTGTGCTGGCTCAAAAAACTCAACGCGCCGAAAAAAAGAAAAAAAAAATTATGCATTTTCTCTTTTTGAAATTTAATATCCGTAGAATTCGCCAAACTGATAACTTCTAAAGTGAATTGCATCTGATGAAGTCCCGCCAACTTCAATTTTATTTTTTTTCCTTTTTCGTTAAATTTTATTCCTGTGGTCTCAAAATTTATATAGAAGTCGTCCAAAAAGAGAAACTGTGGAAGATTTTATCGTGACCCAACTAGAAAGGGGCGAACGAAAAATTTTCAGATAATATTTCCAAAATATCTTTTTCGCTATTGTTGTTCTCCTTTTTAGTTCTGGGACGACAAGAGAAGGTGACCTGCAATCTGCTTGCATGTGCAATACATGCATTACAAATATCTTTTGCCTTTTCAAAGACTCATATCTTACCTTATGTAATCTCTGGGAAATGCGAAAAAATTCTCAGAAATGTTCGTTATGTTCACAGAGTAAACGAGCAACGCTTACTTATCAAAATCTTGATGAACCCAACCCAAGATGATCTATTTCTTATCCAATCTGATGTTTGTTTATTTTTTTCATGCATACCTGGAAGAAGAAAAAGAACAGTAATAATTACTTGGAAATATCTAAAAATCGAAATTTAAAAAGACTTGTTCATATGATTAAGCTGAAGCTCATCTCATCTCAACAGAAATTCCCATCTTAATGAGAAAAGAAGAAAATAATCGGAAAACAAAGATCAGCCAAAAAGACAATTTGATTTAAACCAAACACCTTCCTAACGACAGGTTTCACGAGGAATATCGTGATCCAATAATAACAAGTCGGGAAACCGGAAGCTGGACGCTTCAGGTACGAAAGGTTTTGTGTATTTCTTAGTGGGTAGCACGTAATATATATATATATATATATATATGAGAGTATCCACTTTCGGGTGATATTGACATTCATAGTCTTCAATTTTCAAAGAAGCAACAAATTTGAGGAATTATAACTTTGTTAGTAATAGTGCGATTTCCACCAAACTTGGTAAGATCATGCTCTAAATTATAGCCTATATCACTGCAAAATTTCATGATACTAGGATGAACTTAAGGGGGGTTTCTAACCAATTACAAAAAATTGTAGTAATATACTATTATTAACTTTATTTAAACAGATATCGGCATGGAAGGTATTTCGGAGCCCAGGCACCATATGGTGGCAGCCTCCTGATTTTTCGGTTTGGTAGTTTCTGAGAATGGCCCTCTTAAAGAAGTGATCACTTTCAACCCCTCGCGCTCCCCACCCTTCCAACGAATGTCAAAACTAAGATAGGCTTTGAAAAGTACTAATCGAGACCTTTAATTTGATACCCCACATGACTATATTTGATGAAAAAAAATTTTACACCCCCTTTTGCATGTAGGGGGACCCCCCCCCCCCCCCCCTTAAATTCGACAGAAAAGGATGTAATTCACTGTATGCGTGAGCGTTCACAGTTCCCACCTTTCTACCAAATTTGGTGTCAATCGCTATAACCGTCTCCGAGAAAAACACGTGTGACGAACAGACAGATAGACGGACAGACAGACAGAGAGATAGTAAACCGATTTTAATAAGGTTTTGTGTTTATACAAAACATTAAAAAGGAATCAAACTTACTGAAAATACAACGTACGATTCACAAGGACGAAAAAAGCAGCTTATAACGAATTTAAACAACAAAACACAACAATGATAAAACTTTAAAACTCGACAACGATATGAGGAATAAAAGGCTATAGGCCGCACACAATTTAGTGAAAAACTTTGGAGGAAGCTGTACACGTAAAGGAAGATGAAGATAACATCCTAGGGATTCCACACAATATCACGAGAGAGTGGATAATGTACTTTAAAAACCTGTTCAAGTTAACATACGCACCTGTAAGACATGTAACTTCGTTGACACACCAGGGGCAAATTGTCTTACTGATCTCCTTCATTAGCCTAGTTTGAAAATCAGTGCTGTTGTCCCTGCTAGTGGAAAAATTTCGTTTTTAAACGAAAAGAGAGCACTTCCGAGGTACATTCAGAAGCATTTCTCGAGAAACACAGATAATTAAATTGTTCGAGAATTGAGATGGTCCTAAATCCGCATACATTTAATGGCGACAGTTGCTCCTCTGATATGCTACGCTATTAAGTGTATGGAGATTTAGGACCAACTTACAATCTTCAAATATTGGGTTTGGGAAAAAGAAATGTCGTATTTGTGATCGAAATTTGACGCTTTAGTTAACATACTTAGAATTATCTGATTTAAGTCAAATATGAGCCATTTTGTTCGTAAACTTGTTGCCATTTAGAAGGCAAGTTCATTATCCCCCCTTATAAACCCCCCCCCCCCCCCCTCCTCCTTATTTGCGAAAAACTCAGACAGCTAGTTTTCACAAGTCTATTTTGAGGACAACTTAGTAGCACCAACAGAGTTTTGCATGGACCGGAAGAGATGGTAATCACTTGGTGCCAGGCCCAGACTATACGATGGGTGCGATAGGATATCCCATCCGAGCTCCCGTAGCTTCTGGCGGGTCATCAAAGATTTTTGAGGCCGAGGGTTGTCCTGATGGAACACAGCACCATTCCTATCGATCAATTCTGCTCGCTTCTGGTCAATCGCCTGCTTCAAACGG
Source organism: Hermetia illucens (assembly GCF_905115235.1). NCBI lineage: Eukaryota > Metazoa > Arthropoda > Insecta > Diptera > Stratiomyidae > Hermetia > Hermetia illucens. The sequence continues at coordinate 58,259,750 of NC_051853.1, read as the reverse complement.
TCGAGTTGCTTACAGTAGAGGACCGAATTGAGAGTCTGGCCATAGTTGAGCAGGTCATAGTGAATGATTCCCTTCCAATCTCACCAAACACACAGGAAAACATTCCTGGCCGTCAATCCGGGCCGGCTCGCCGCGTTTCGACCACGATGTTTTCCGCTTGAGGTTGTCATACGTGATCCACTTTTCATAACTGGTCACCATCCGCTTCAAAAATGGGTCGCATTCGTTCCGTTTCAGTAGTACATCGCAGGCGGTGATTCGGTCAAAGAGATTTTTTGCGTCAACTCGTGTGGCTCTCATACAACCAGCTTTTTTGGAATCCAATCTTCTGCAAATGGTTCCACACGGTTTTATGGTCTATTCCCAGTTCCTGGCCAATCGAGCGAATGCACACATGGCGGTATATTTGGATGATTTCGACGATTTTGTCGATTTCTACGACGATTGGCCTACCAGTACGAGGTACCTTCGAAATCGATCGAACCAACGCTGTGCTGTGCGAATCGTTACAGTATCGGGCCCATAAACTTCACAAATTTTGTCGACTGCCTTCGTTGCATTTTTACCTCTCAGGCAGTAAAAACGTCAAATATGACGAATTTCTTGCTTGGTGGACTCCATCTTTGACGCGCTATAACTTGAGACTGAAACGTGCGATCATAAAACTGTGAAAGAGACACCTGTAGCCCAGATTGTCGTCACCGTATAGTATGACCCAATGCGATAAGTACAACACAAGATATGTTTAAGCACAGACATGCCCATGCATTTTTTGGGCATTCATTCAACTAGAGACGTTTACCTTTCTCGTGATTTTTCCTGTGGTTGGATTCCTTGAGCTCTGACTTTAAAAGGTCACCTTGGGATCGATGATTGACCCATTGAATTTTGTGAAGTTTAATAGATGCTAGTGCCTCTTCAAATAATTGATACAAGTGATGAAATAATGACTCCAAATGATGAAATAATGACTCCAAAACGGCAAATTGCTACAACTTATGGTTGCACAGAGTTCACCAAACTTTTACGTAGTTGATTACTCCGCATAAGTTTTGGAGAATTTTCGGTTAAAATGCTTCGATCAGGTGCAAACAGTTGTTTCAAGTCAATTTCATATTCCCAGCATTTGTCAAGTATCGTTAATGAGGATAATTGTTCTCTTGAAAATCGTCTGGATTTGAAGCCATATTGATGTTTGCTGCACTACTCAGAAAACCATTCCAGAAGCGCTTCAAAGGAAGCAAGCAAATGCTTACCTTTGCGAATATGAAATGCTAAAAAAAGGGCATGGCATGAAAGACGAAAAATAAGCAAATTGTGTTGATTTGAAAACATCCCCGGAGATCAACGTGGCAAAGAAGTTACATCAATCTATTATAGGATGACATCGAGTTCAAATGAGTATTTTGGAAGCGTTATATTGAAAGAATTATTTGTTTTTAAGAAATTATTATCCGCTAGTGCTAGAATCATTAGCCATCATTACTACATTTTTTTTAATTTCACTGTCCAACTATTTCTCGCCGATGCGATGCTGCGCAGAGGCTCCTTGCCGGCTTGGATGGGATTATGACTAGTTCCACAAAAATTAATTTTATGAATATTTCCAAGTTGTTGTTATTGATTATAAAAAATATGGATGAAAAAATGTTCAAATAGATATAACCCCTTAAGAGCTTTTTTAGCGATCAGAATAGGTTCAAATCAGACTCCCTAAAATAAGCAGAAAAAGCTGAATTAAGAAGGATTTCTCAATTGAACTAGCTCAATTTTTATTTAGTTATAAGATTTTTGTACGGAGGCGCCAATTAATGAAATGTAATATAATATAAACGAATCTGACGTGACATTATCTGAATTTTTCGTAGGATATTTATATAGCTGAAATGTTTACCTGATTGAATCGGTTAGCCTCTTGCACAGTGAGTGAGAGTGCTTAAATATCCTTCTAAAAAAGTTGGATGTTAATTACCGATTTGAGGAAAAACCGTTCCCTTCAAGCAAAAATAGCAAATCCTTTCGAGTAGATACACAATCAACTCGCTTTGTACCTTTCCTTTCAATGGCGTAAATCTGATAAATTTCAAATATTATTTAATCAGATAAAACTATGAACACATTTTCTTTTTTGCTGCCGAATTATCTCAGTTTCTTATGTAAACACGAAATACATTAGTTTCGCGAATAATTAACATCTTAGAATCAATTCCTATTTATTGGTAAAGACAGACTTTCAAAAGGTGAGATATAGACAAATTGTAGAGGCATATCAAAGCCAATGGTTCCACTTCAATTCGAGTAGGAAAGTGAATGTCACATTACGAAATGTGTAGAGAGTCAAATATTAGGAGCATTTTCCCTTCGAAAACGATTTAAGTAAACAAAAAGAAGAAGAAAATTGATTCGCTAAGGGAAAGTATCTTCTCTACATACCAATTTTGTGCCCACATATTGAGAACCGTAGATGGTATATGAAGCAACGTTGCTGCATTCTGTGCTATTCTATCCACATCATCATCTATACATCAAATCAGAGGCGGCTAGCTAGTGAAACGAGCCACATACATATATGCAATCTGCAGGGCGCACCTGAACACTCCATTGCACCTTTGTTGATGACATATGCACATATAAAGCCGCTGACCGGCACGCAGCGAGTCTTTTTACGTGGCTCAGCAAATAGTTCGGTTTTTTTTTCCAAAAAAATCTCATTACTTGAAAACGCCATTTAACCTGGGGAATTTGCAGCTAAAATAGTTATCATTCCATGAACGGATTCCAGTTTCTCTACTATATTTAGTTTTCGGTTTATTTATTTTAGTGAATAATTTTTCATTAATTAAAGATTTTAGCGTAAATGTAAGTAAAACAGTTTCCATTTTCTTAATGCAATGCAATTAAGTTTTCTATATAATTTTTTATGTCGGTTTCAACAATTTCGACAATTAGTGCACCATGAGCATCAATGCATTTTTGTTTTATATTATACGGTGTTGGTTGCAATTATAATGATAATAGTCTGGTATCTCCATCAATGAAAATATGCGTTAAGGTGAAGATATACGAAAATTAGAGATAAATGGAATAAAAAATGTTTTGTTTCTCTACATAAATTTGAGTTAACGAGCTACAAAGATAGAAAATATCAAGGTATAAATAAGAAGCAAAGGTAGTATTTCTCTACTGGCAACTTTCTCTTTAGTCTTACATACAGATATTGTAACATATTCAAATCATAGTGTTATGACGAAAGTTTGAAATTGAAATAGGAAAGCTTAGCGCTTCATTGCTCAGCTGAAAAATAAAGAGGGAATTATTTTACCACTGTTATTACCGAAATCCCATATCGACTTTAGGTCCATGTGATTTTCCTTCAACTGTTTGAATCCTTCTGACTGGTTTCCTCGTTGTCGAATCTATGATCTGGTATACACCTTCGGCCTGCCCTAAATGTCAGATCAAACGAAAAACGTTTTCTCTGCCATCGTTGGAGGTACCGCCAGGGTAGAGAGGTACGCAGTGAAAATTATGTGGCCTCCTATTCTAGCCTTCCAAGCCCGGGCGAAAAGTTCCGTTTCCCTTCTCACTTGTTGGGCGACGATTTCGCTGCTGATAAGTCTGTGATCAGTTGTAGAAAGCCTTTGCTATTCGCGCCCCTTCCGTAACTGTTAAACAAGTGAGTACTGTTTTTCTGATTACTCATTTCTATAACTAACTAATCATCCACTTGTTACGATTAACAAATTTAACTATTCAATATTTCTAATTTTTGACATTCAGCATCAATTTTCTGCACGTACCAATTAACGTTTGGAATGGCAGTTTGCACTTCATAGGGTTCGGAAGTCAATAACACCTATTATATCCTTTTCTTCGGACAGGAATATGTATTTAATTAAAAATGCCATAATGAAGATCGTTTTGGATATTTTGCGGTATGCTTACTTGAGCTGTATAATGCATTTAGTTTGTTAGACTATTCATTTTAGTGTGATACTGACGTGCAAAGTCTTTTATTTCAGTAAATTTGCACAAAAGAGACAAATTTGACCTACTATAACTTTATTAGTGATAGTGCGATTTCCGAACCTTTTATTTGACACCCACCAGGATTATATTTACTGAAAAAATTTACACCCTCCTTTTGCATGCAGGAGTGACAATTGACAAACAGTAAATCAATTTTAATAAGGGTTTTTTTACAAAACCTTAAAAAGGTAGGTTTCCTTCCTATAATAATTTTCGCTTCGTTCACATAAATGCGTATTTTGGGAGCTACTTATTCCTTTCTTCAGTGATAAACTACCCTTAAAAATGCACCCTGAGACGAAGAAATAGATGGAAGACCTCTAATATTCCTACCAAGTCACGTGTATTCTTTTAGTACACATTTGTTAATACTCAATGCCAAACATTCTTTCATCATAAGTTATCTCTAGCTAGTTTTCAATTGAATGTAGCTTATACAAATGATGATTTATTTATATGATTTGTAACGATCTTTACGTTTTTAAATTAAACCCAATTTTAACTATTGTCAACTACGAGGGCATAGCTTAACAACAAAATAGGAAAAATGGCAAATTTTGATCGATAGGCCTGTCAGTATCTAAGTGCAACTCCAAAAAAAAATCATCAACAAGCACTTGCTTGCCTGTTTACTAGCCAGTTATTCTGACATCGTTAACGAAAATCACGTGTCACAGGGCTGTTGTATTTGACACTTGCATCAATGTGGGTGCCATAACTCAAGATATAACTGAACTGATGATAAATGGAATATACCCTGGAAAGCTAATAAAATATGGGAGAAGAAAAATAATTGACTCCACTGCCGAAATCGAATCGAAATACTTTCTCTTTTGATACTTGTTTTTTCCTCTGATGTTATTGAGGCGTGGACTATATGGATTCCACACACCCTTGGTATCTCTCGACTTTAATACATGGAGATGCCTCTCTTTGACGTAGTGGCCTTATTGAGAAGGATAAAGGACGGAAGAATCTAATCCCAGGTTTGAAAGGTAAACTGTCCCGGACTAGACGGAAGTTCCGATGCCGGGACTTTCGAGAATCTGTATAAATATTCTTACCGTTCGAATCGAGTTTCATCGTTCAACCAATTCCACTGTCACGTGAATTGGCGATAAGTAAGTAGGTAGGTAAATTTTCTCGATTTTTCATCGGTGAATCTTAGCACTATTGATACCCCCCGCCCCTCGTGCTCCAAAGTAATAACATTAATGATATATTCTATTCTTGTGTTTGTCACCAATTTACCAATCTCTGCGGCGCCGCCAAACCCACAGCAAAAAAATTATCAATTACAATTGTTCATATTCACCTAAATGTCAGTATATTGCATCGCAAAACAACGAAAAGTAAAACATTTTTAATTATAGCACCTTAAGAAGAACGAATTTTCTACAATTTAATTTTGAAGTAAAATCTGACTGATGGCAGATAGATTTCTTGTCATGGCTGGATGTTCGATACCAGTCGACTCAGCTATGAATGAGCACCTGAGTTCAATCAGAGTAATAATCACCGCCGAGCACAATATTGACCAGATTACCTTCTACAGTGTACCGTTATGGTCTTCAATGAAGTGCTCTTACAGGCTAACCAATTCGATTGTCACGTCAAGGATTTTTATTATTATAAAATAAAAAATAAAGAAAATATATGCATTTTTAGAAATATGTGAACACTTGGTAAACCGTGAGACCAGCTGCCACTACAGACTTTTGGTTATAAGGACAATTTTTTTCAAAATTAATGGGAGATGTGAAAAAAGATGTAAAGAAATCCAATAAGAGCGCTAGTAAATTTTACTAGCGACGGTGTTTTTATTAATTTTTTTATATTTTTATATGCATTACAAATACTAGTTTATCATTGTTTTTGGATCGTCCCTTGTACAATCTTCTGCCTATTTGATTGAATATTTACAATGAAAACGACTCAACTCTTCTCGTTTCTTTAAAAATTTATCTATTCGCATTCCCTGCAGATGTTCGATTTAAACAAAAATCGACAGCTAATGCCAAGTAGCATACAATTGGCTAACAAAACCTCGGAATGCGCGAAAAAACTTTATGCTATTATGTTCCAGTTTCAATAATAAAATCGTGGGAGCTATTTTATTGTAGTTGAAATTTCATGATTTTTTTAATCTCTTTGGAGGATTGATGTTTTTGATATTTTATCATTTCATTAAATGATCCAACAAAGACGATCATGTTTCAGTGCCGATCTTTTCTTACAAGTGCAATCTCTTGAAGTATGCACGCCTTCGAAATGCATTCACTCGATTATTTCAAAACTGTAGATTTTTTGTGCATCGTCATCGGATAATTTCTGTAGTGGTTAATGCCCTTTTCTGCTGAATAGGCTCATGTGTGCTCGTATCGGCAATGCAAATCTAAGCTACCTTTAATCTGTACTCCGTCTGATATCCAATCTTATTTTCTGTACATACGGATATGCTTACACGTATGCACATATTACACTTTAATGGGGAGTACATTTTGTGGAGACCAAAATATTTTTTCCATATAGAGTGTGTCAGTTGTAGCTTTTGCAAGGTTAGTTTATGTATTTAGTTATTCCTTTCATCTTTCGAAGTGCATCACAAAATGTTTATATTTATAAGAAAAGAATTTGAGATGCTATGATCATTGTATACCCTTAAAAGACGTGTAGGTGGCTTAAGGGATTATTTAACATGCACTTGCTCTTATGTCGTTCGATCCAGAGACCACGAAACGTGTAAAAAATTTCAATGACCTGATCATATCAAATACATCGCACAATAGGTGCGATCTGAATATCTCAAGATCTCTTTCTCAGTGTTTGTGGTTGATACACAAAAGAAAATTGCTTAGTAATGTTATGCCGAGTGGGAGCTTCTTTGCTGACAAACCAACCGTCAAGCATAAAGAAGAAATTCGGTTGAGAAATAGAATATGCTAATCAGATCAGATGAATATCATTATTTTCGAGTGGACTGCTGAAGAAAACAGAAAAACAAGTAGCACTTTTTTCTACTCTTCTTATACTATGCATAGTTGCAGCTCTAATTGAGATATAAGTATAAAATTTGAAAATAACTGGTTTTAAGGCTGACTAATGATGGCTAGACATGCAAAGTGCTAAGCTGCCAACTGAGATCAACGCACTCAAGTATCTGCACAAACTGATGTTCATTCAATGGTGGAAAATTCAGAGAAGAAATATTTTAAATAGAAATGCATTCGAAAGCTGTGAATAATGAGTATTTCAACGTATCATGTACCAAATAATACGTGCTAAGAGTAATTACATCTTCTATCTACTCAGTGATCTAGTTGTTTGTTGCAGGTAATTGCAAAATGAAGCATAAAACTGTCTTCATTAAAAAGTCCAGTTTAGAAAGATATCGAACAATGAGGTTTAGTCATTGCTTTAGAACATTATTAGCTTAAAGTGGGTTTATCTGTTGCGGTTTATTTATGTTTGTATTTCTGCTGAATTAAAATCACCAGTATTCATAAATAGATTCGCATCCATAATTTGTAATATTTTTTACAGTATATATTAAAAAACTTTTTCTTCCAGTAGTGAACCCATTATCTCTGACGGAAATATTTTGTAGTGATGCAAAATTAGCACACACAGAATATGAGAAAGTTTCTGAATTGAAGCTGGTGCATTAGTACTTTCCTAAGACACGGCCAGTTTGGTTATTTCCACTATACAATGCACAATCGCCAGAGCTGTCTACCCTGGCCTACAACTTTTTAATTGAATTTATAATAATCTCATCTGGAAGTGGAATGTTTTCAATTAGGGAAAGATAGATGTATTTTTGGTGATCCAATTGGTAGTGTGATATAAATTGCAAGTCTATGTAAAACGACATTTAAGAATATAGTTTTTCACGATCTGACCCGAAGAAATATAAATCTCATAGTGTTTCAAAAATTCATGAAAATTTTGTAGGACGATCGATTTCTCCTTTTTAATGCTAGTTTTCCGATATTACTACTGAACTATACAATATTATCATTTGAAAAAGAAAACAAGGAAAGGGAGATTTCTATGATTCGTTTTTCTATCTTCGTTCATGAATTTAATTTTTTACTAAGAACCGATTCCACTCTTATATTAAGAGGTGGAGAGGGTGGAGGATGACCAGTGCAGAATGTGTGGTTCGGTGTAAGAGACGTTGGACTATCTCACTTTTGACTGTACGGTTATGGCACCGGTGCAATACATCACCAGGCATAATGCTGTATGTAAGGTTATCCATCAAAACCTTCCATACAAGCATGGGCTGATCACGGGAACATGTCCGGTTTACCGATATGAGCTGCAAGGAGTACTTGATAGTTCTGCTTACAGCATGTATTGGGACCGGCAAGTTCTGACTGATCACCATACCGCACATAACGAGCCTGACGTACTGTTAGCTGGCAAGACGGGTCGCTCCGCGTATATTATTGTTGTTGCTATTCCCTAATAAAATGGAGTGCTAATAGCAACATCGAACGGAAATACGTGGAAAGAAGGTGAACTATGAGCCACTAGCTCGGGAAATCAAAGAAATTTGGCGTCTCGAGCGGGTGGTTGTAGTCCCCATAATATTGTCAGCTACAGCTATTGTACCTAAATCCCTCAAGGCTTCCCTTGATGACCTGGGACTTTCGCACAGTTTGGTTCAAACCATGCAGAAGTACACCAGTCTGCATACGTGCCCGATGTTGCGAGGAGTTCTCGACGGATTCTCCCATTGATCTACCACCGGCCATTACTACCAACGCCCCTTTAGTTTCTAAGTAGGTAGGATCGTCAGAGCCTAAATGTTTGGCACTTAGTGCTAGTATTAGGTAAAATCCGGCATTTTCCGAGATTGTGATAACCCGGAAATAATAATAATAATCGTTGGCACAACAATCCAATTGGAGCAAGGCCTTGAAGTGTGAGCACTTCATTCATGTAACGGTACACTACAGGATTATAGTACCTTATAGTAGGCAATGTGGTCAGCATTGCGCTCGCCCGAGTATTACCTTGATTCGACTCAGGTACCTACCTATTCACAGCTGAATCGACTGCCATCCGACGTCAAATCACAATACAAATCCCATTGCGACCAGTGAGAATGGAGCCGCGACCTTCCGTATGACAGCCTTGTGCTCTAACCAGTATGCATCCGGACGGTATATCCGGACACTTATATGTTAAAATGTTTTTCTAAATTAGGGGGAACCTGATTTAAGAGATAAATTTTTTTTTGTTGCCGCAGTCAATTTCTAATATCATCTGGATTTCGAACGTATTTGGAAATTTTTACTTTTTCTTACAGAAGACTTTGAAGCCCGTTTTTACACTTTTCATTTTAAAGATTTTTCCAAATTAGCGGGCGTAATTGGAAAAAAAATAAAAGCTTCTAAGTTTTTTTACCAAGCTGCTGCTGCCTTTTTCTGTTCAAAAAACCACATTTTTCTTTCGTCGTCGTACTTGTGGAGCTAAAAGCTATAACTGTATGGTGGCAAAGTCAGCATCAAAAACCAACCAACCAACAACATCTAATCGCACTGGTCAAACGAGACGTCGTTTTTAGTTCACCCAGAACGTAATAATGAAAAATCTATCTGATTTTTTCATTTTACAGAAGAGCGTGCTGCATCCTTCACGCCATTGAGCAATTCCAACGAGGCGCTGTTCTACAAATTTCCAAGCCGATCAAATCATCATCATCGGTATCCGGTCTAGGCCCGCTTTAATAAGGAAGACACCCCGCACGATTTCAGGCAAGGTCTGTCTCGTTTTCTGCTTCTACCATAGATATTACCCTTATAGACTTTCCGGGCTGGGAGTAAATATGCAGTTCATATAAAACAAGTCGGGAAACCGGAAGCTAGACGCTTCAGGAATGAAAGGTTTTGCGTATTTCTTTTATAAAGAGTTTTGAGTGTGCATTTATCCCATTAGTATATAGCACGTAATATATGCATATATTATGTGAAAATATCCACTTATAATGACATTCAAAGTCTTGAATTTGCACAGGAGCGACAGCTTTGACCTAGTATAACTTTGTTAGTAATAGTCCGATTTTCACTAAATTCGGCAGGATCATGCTGTATGCTATAGCTTACATTGCTATAAAATTTCCTAATTCTAAGGTGAACTTAAGGGGGATTTTCCTACCAATTACTAAACATTATAGTAATGTACTATTATTAACTTTATTTGAACAGGTATCGATATGGTGGGTATTTCAGAGCCTAGGCACCATATAGTGGCAGCCTCCTGATTTTTTTCAGATTTTGGGTTGGGTAGTTTCTGAGAATGGGTTCGTTAAAGAAATGATGATGATGAGAATGAGTCCTTCAATAAGAAGGAAACCAATTCAAAAAGTTACACGGTGGAGTTATCGCTTTGGATTGGGCCTGACCGACATCCGATTGACATTCCACCGACAACGAACGACCTTTAAGGGGGGTCATCCCGTGTGTCGGATTCGCGGATTGTTTTTTTTTGGCATCAATTGTATCTAGATATAGTGCAGAATATATGGGCAAAGTGATTTTTTGATATTCGGAGTGGTTCGAAAGTTATAGTGTTAAACATGTAATAAGTCTTCGTTTTGAGAATGATGGGGTCCTAAGTCCGCATCAACTTAATGCTGGACCAGACCAAATGTTGAGCAACTTACTCCCTCTTTCCTGGTCCACGGACCCCTCGTTTAGGGCTTGCACCCAAACTTCATTCTCAAAACGAATATTTAGCTTTGGCTAAGCTTTGGTCAATAAGGCGGATTTGCGCTCAATATAATTCGTAGGCATGTCGTGTTCTACGAATTATATAAAGGAGCATTCAACATCTGCGAGCCGCTACGGTCACGATGCTCCCAGGACAGAGGTGAGGCAGCGTCTGACGATTTGCCTCTGCCCTGGTAAGAAACCGTAAAGCGTCGTCACTTGACTTTTTTTATGTAATAAGTCGCATGCCAGATTTATGTTGATTGCCATAATAAACCGCGTATTTATCGATCCGAATGACGTTCGAATGACTTCCATAAAAGGATAAGAATTGAAACGAAAACTGTACATGTGTTTCTTGAAGAAACCTATGGATTGTACTACGATTGTACGCATTGTACTTTTCAAATGCGTTTTTCTCGAAACTGCATATTGAAAATCGCTTCAGGTATAAAAGGTTTTGTGTTTCCCTATGTGAGGAGCATAACGTAGTTCTCCATTGGCTTATAGCATTGACCCGAGATATTTAAATTTGATGGAAAGCCCTGTATTGAAATAGTCAACCTCATACGCTTCACACTCTGAGTTTAATATTATTAGCAAATGCCAACAATTTAACCAACATCAAATATAAAAAAGGGCTAGGGAGAATTAGATTCTTCTTGAATGAAATTTTAATATTTCACTCGAATTTCAATTATTCTCGTTAATTATGACGTCAGCATCTTATTTGTATGGCTTAGGATGCTGTTAATTAGCACGAAATTGATAAGTTTGAACTGCTATAACTTTCCCAATAATAGTTGGATTTTCATGAAACTTGGTATGTGTATGCACGTGCATGTGTATGCTGTCCTCTATGTCGGTGCAAAATTTAGTACACTTAGGAGTAACTTAAGGGGAGTTTTTTAGTCAATTTCTAAAAGTTGATAATATACTATTAGTAAATTTTTTGACCAGATACCGGAATAGGACATCTCTCGAAGATTAGATTTCACATAAGTGTTTTACACAAAATCTTAAAAAGTGCTGCAGATAAGAAGATTCTTCATAAATGTGACTTTAATATTTCACGCGAATGTCAATTATTCCGGGTAATTATGACGTCAGCATCTGATTTACATGACGGTAAATTCGCGCGAAACTGCTAAGTTTGAACTGCTATAACTTTGGCGGTAATTGCCTGATTTCTACGAAATTTTGCATGTATATACGAAATATTGTCCTCTATGCTGATACAAAATTCGGAAGTCCTAAGATGAATTTAAGGGGGGTTTTTCAGTAAATTTCTAAAAAGTAGTAAAATACTATTAGTAAGTTTATTTGAGCAGATATCGGAATGGGATGTATTTTGAGGCCTAGATTTCATCTAGGCGCACCACTCCGATTTTTTCCGGATTTTTAGGTTGGGTAGTTTCCGAAAATGAGTCCTGTCTCACTTCAAATGCGTACATTTTGACTCCTTACTCACGCACTTTGCAATTTATGCCAAAACTAATGTCAGTTTCGGAAAGTACAAACCAAGACCTTTCATTTGATACCCTACACAACTATATCCGGTGAAAAAAATTTTTGAATCCCCCCTTTGCAAGTATGGGGAGCCCCCCTTTAAATTCTACCTAAATTTATGCCACCCGCTGTATGCGTGGGATTTCATAGTTCCCATCTGTCCACCAAATTTCGTTCGGATCGGTTTAGCCGTTTTGGAGAAAAATGCGTGTGATAGACAGACAGACATTGAATCGATTTTAATAAGGTTTTGTTTTACACAAAACCTTAAAAAGGGCTAGGGAGAACTAGATTCTTCTTGAAAGGAATTTTAATATTTCACTCGAATGTCAATTATTCTCGTTAATTATGACGTCAGCATCCTATTTGTATGACTTAGAATGCTGTTAATTAGCACGAAATTGATAAGTTTGAACTGCTATAACTTTCCCATTAATAGTTGGATTTTCATGAAACTTGGCATGTGGCTGTCCTCTATGTCGGTGCAAAATTTAGTACACTTAGGATGAACTTAAGGGGAGTCTTTTAGTCTATTTCTAGAAGTTGATAATATACTATTAGTAAATTTTTTTAGCAGATACCGGAATGGGACATCTCTCGAAGATTAGATTTCACATAAGTGTTTTACACAAAACCTTAAAAAGGGCTGCGGATAAATAGATTCTTCATAAATGTGACTTTAATATTCCATGCGAATGTCAATTATTCCGGGTAATTATGATGTCAGCATCCGATTTGCATGGCTTTGGAAACAGTAAACTCGCGCAAAATTGCTAAGTTTGAACTGCTATAACTTTGGCGTTAATTGTCTGATTTCTATGAAATTTAGCACGTTTGTACGAAATATTGTCCTCTATTCTGGTGCAAAATTCGGAAGTCCTAAGATGAATTTAAGGGGGGTTTTTCAGTAAATTTCTAAAAAGTAGTAATATATTATTAGTAAGTTTATTTGAGCAGATATCGGAATGGGACATATTTTGAGGCCTAGATTTCATTTAGGCGTACCACCCTAATTTTTTTCGGATTTTTAGGTTGGGTAGTTTCCGAAAATGAGTCCTGTCTCACTTCAAATGCGTACATTTGACTCCTTACTCACGCACTTGGCAATTTATGCCAAAACTAATGTCAATTTCGGAAAGTACAAATCGAGACCTTTCATTTGATACCCTACACAACTGTATCCGGTGAAAAAAAATGTTGAATCCCCCCTTTGCATGTATGGGGAGCCCCCCTTTAAATTCCACCTAAATTTATGCCACTCACTGTATGCGTGGGATTTCATAGTTCCCACCTGTCCACCAAATTTCGTTCGGATCGGTTTAGCCGTTTTGGGGAAAAATGCGTGTGACAGACATGTGAGACATTGAATCAATTTTAATAAGGTTTTGTTTTACACAAAACCTTAAAAAAGCGAAAAAAACGGCCTTCACACGGGATGACCCGCTTAAGCAAAAATTACAAGGGGAAAGATTCCAATTTGAATGAGTTCAGCTTGCTTTGGGCGATATGTCGATACAATGCATGCTCTAGGCGACTGGATAATTTTCTGAAATTACGAGCATCATAAATCACGAACAGTATTTAACATACTATTTTAATAAGCTTATAGACAAACTGTTACGCCTACGCACTTACTTCAATAACTGAATGTAAAGAATGATGAGCAAATGGTAAAAACGGAGATAGGATGGTAAAGGTTTAAAATCGGTGCATATTTCACCATTTAGGCATTAAATGCGTAATGACTGCTTACAACCATCGATTATGATTCCTTATAAATAAAACAAAACTATTGACCATATTGAAAACTGAATAATTGGAATTTTTATACATAGCGACTTGGATAATTTTGATGTTAATTAAAACAATTCTTAATCAACTCAGATCAGAGAGAGTTGCATAAAAGTAAACTAACTATTGATACGTACCTGCCTTACCGTACCATAATTTTCGGTCTACATATTGTTTTAGAATGATCTGCATATTTATTTGATAGATTTATAAGGTAAATATTAATGAGTAAGCATTCTGAAAATAAGGAATATTTTCAAGCATTGTTCTTGCAATTTTAATCATAATCAAAACAATTCAATTGTCATTGAACGTTGCTTTAAGCAATAAAGTACTTAGTGGGCCTTGCTAGAAAGTAGTAGGCATCGCAAATGTGTCCATTTATATCTAAAATTACAACTTCTTTGATAATCATTCAAAAAGTCTGAATAAATTGTAAACATCTTCGTCATGCATTTACTGTTTATATTTATGTTAACTTCCGGTCTTCCTCCAGATGAAAATCAAAATTACGTGAAGTTTGAATCAACTATAATCAATGCTTTTCCATTCACTTTAATTTACATAGCTTCAAACAATAAATGAGATGCATAACTTTCTACTGTGTACTCTGTTGACTTGATAAAGGTTTTCTTTTTTCATAGTTCTCACTATAATTAGTAGTTTCCTTCTTATAACTAATGCATACTGGTAGGCTTAACAGACAATAGGTTAAACCACAAAATTACATGGAAGAAAACTTCAACCTTTCATTCTTCGGTTTGTAACCTAATTGCAAAACAGGTTAATGTTTCAGAAGGTGTAATAAATGTAGCAGATATAAAAGCTTGTCCGGAATCCATCCAATTCAAGGTTAGGAATTCTACCTGCTCTGTTGATGATATTGATCTTCATCTGGGAAGAGTTAATAGAACAAAGGTAATAAACTTAATTGGTAACTGCAACACTTAAGATACAAGAACCGATGTTCCTACCGAGCGATTGGAGGGCACAAACTTTATGATTGATTTCTTGGTTCTATTGCTGTTGGCTATGTGGTGAAAACGAGGTAAAAAGTATTAATATATTTGGAGAAGTCTGTTCATTTGAATTTGTGGCTTAAGGGAATTTAATTTGGAATGATTTCCCCACAGGCCACCGAGTTAATTAATTCATTCATGTTCATAGTGTGTTGCATTTGAAAAGCATGCCTGGTATTTGATGGTAATATATAATGAATATATTGCTGTGCACTGAAGCCTCGGAATTGGAGAATCTATGAATAGAAAAAGCAAGAAGTCTAAAGTTAGCGTCGTATTTACATAGTTAAGCTTTTACGGTTGGCTGCATTAGAACAAGGTCAGTGAAAACGCCATTATGCTTAGTAGCTCCTAAAAAATAGCATATTATCGTTTTTGTAAACAAACGGCAGATAGACGAAGATTTCTTTTCAAGGTCGTACTTAGACCCATTCAAATTTGACTACAGACATGAACATGAATTTGTGAGAGACAAGTTTAACATGAATTCATCAAAAATGCTGATTATGTAATGAGCCATTTCCGATTTGGTGCATTTAGAAGTAGTTTTGATTGTGATTGCTGTTTAACCACTATGATTTCTTTGGGAAAATTTTTTCAACTTTAAATGCTCTGCATGAATTGTTTACTCATATTTTTCCAGTAGTATGTACAGGATCCAGAAGCACCAGACATCCCAAAATATAGAATGTTTAGATACCTTTTTGCCATTTACTAAGATTTAATTATACTCTTTAATCTTTTAGGCATTAAATGCACTAGTTTTTTGGCATATCAGGGGTGACTTTATTAAACAGTTTTTGTTCATTAAATTAGGACCAGCAAGCACTTTTTAAAATTATGCTTCACTTGGAGTAAACAACTCAAAAACTCATTTCACAAGAGAAATAAAAAATTTAAAAATTTTTTTCTACTAAGGCAGGCGCAGACCGAATACCGGTTGCTACGCCGTTGATGGTGATGATGCTTTTGATGCAGTATATTGGAACATTATTATTATTATTAAGCAAGAATCGTGTTCACAATTCGTTTGCTAAGCAAAGGAATGACTTTACTATTTTGCGTCTATAAAATCCATTTTTTAATGGGCCATTCCGCATGTTGTTTTGCAAATCGAATTCTTTTTACAAAGTGTGTTGCTTTGAAAAATGGCCCGTTTCTTGGGCTTCGGTCGTTCAAATTATGATCCTTCAATCTATTCCGAATTACTTCAACACATGCCTTCAACTTCCTCAAAAACTTGACAAAAGATATTACGTCCAAAGGCGATAAAACTAGTTTCTGCACCACGAGTTTCAATTGGTTTTTTTTCTTTATATTAGATTGCATTAGCAGACTAGGTTGTATCCTCCTTGATCCTTCCTTATTCAATTTCGTTTCTTGGAAGTATAATGTGGCCCACGTCTCACTCCTCTATTATCAACAAGTCGAGAAACCGGAAGCTGGAGGTTTCAGCTATGAAAGATTTTCTGTATTTCCTTTATAAAGACAGTTGATTGTGCATTTATCTCATTAGTACGTAGCACATAATATATGCAAATATTATGTGAGAATATCCACATTCAGGTGATATTGACATTCAAAGTCTTGAATTTGCAAAGCAACGACAACTTCGACCTATTATAACTATTATAAATAATAGTGCGATTTCCACCATGCAATTACTAAAAATTGTAGTAATATACTATTACTAACTTTATTTGAAAGGATATCGGTATGGAAGGTATTTCGGAACCTAGATACCATATAGTAGCGGTCTCTTGATTTTTCTCAGATTTTTCGGCTGGCTAGTTCTGGGTGTGGGTCCGGTAAGGAAATGATCACTTTCGACCTCCCACACTTCCTTCCTTACCATCAAATGTGAACACTAAGACCGGCTTCGGAAAGAATTAACCGAGACCTTTCATTTGGTACCCCATATAGTCATGTATATTTGTTGAACAAAAATGTGCCCCTCCTTTTGTATATATCACTTCTTCTTCTTCAGCCTTTGTCCCTTTCACAAGCGGGGTCTGCTTTTGTATGTATCACCACGTTTAACTACGCTCCTTTCCGAATATTCCTCAGCGAATAATAGCCTCTTTTTCGATTTATGTTACTACATCTATTGTGAACGACTTTGTAAATTTTGTCTGTATTATATTCATATCAAGGCTGCCGACTATTTTTGGACAAATCACTTGCTTCGTTTGTTGTTGTGTAGGAACAAAATTTTTTTAAAATCGGTTTAGTGTGGTCGTGCTTCCTTGTCACGCGTACTTTTTGGGAAAATTGCTTGCACCTATTGAGATGAAATTTGATACACATAAGGAGGCTAGGAGTGCCACGTATATAGTGAAAGGGATTATTTTGTGTGGAGTTCAAGGAGGAGGTAGGGACCCCTCACCGTAGCGAAAAGGAAGTGAATTTTTTCTCAAATCTACTCATATAGGTATCAATCTAACTATGTGAGTGCAAGGTCTTCATTAGAACCTGATGACAACTCACGATAACTCTAATTTGACTTTGGCTACAAAGTAGGGATGTGAGGAATTAAAAAGTGCAAATTTAAAGTGATACAGGAAACTCAGTAAGTATTTAATAAAAAAATTTGAAAAAAAAGTCGCAATGGTATCTTTATGCAAAATCCGAGTTCCATCCATGATCCATAAAGATCTCTGGCCAACAAATTTAAAAGTAGTATATTACTATATTTTCAAATTTTATTGAAAAGCTCCCTTAAATTCAGCTCCAATTTTGCGACTGAAGAGTTGGTTGAGTCAGATTCTCGTTTTTAAAGTTTGCGTAACCAAAACCTTATTGAAATCGCATAAAAATCATATTGTGTCTGAAACACTTGTCTGCAATTCTTAAAAAAATATAATAAATCTATAGTTAAACTGGAAACTTTTCCTTTGAATAGTTTTACTTAAAACCTGATTAAAATCGATTTTCCAAATTTGGTGGAAAGATGGGAACTATGAATGCTCACGCATCCAGTGAGCTACAACCTTCAACGACGAATTTAAAGGGGTGTAAACTTTTTTTCATTAAATATGGTCATGTGAGGTATCAGAGGTCTCGGCTAGTACTTTAGGTCTTAGTTATGGTATTTGTTGGAAAGGCGGGGAGTATGGGACGTCGAAATTGATAATTTCTTTCAAGGACACATTCTCAGAAACTACCCAATTGAAAAATTTTAAAAAGTCGAGAAGCTGCCACTACATGGTGCCTAGCCTCCGAAATACTCTCTACGCCGATATCTTTTCAAACAAATTTTAATATACTATTACTATAATTTTTAGTAATTGACTGCAAAAGTTCATCCTAGAACAAAAAAATTTTGCATCAATATAGGCTGTAACATAGAGCTTGATTCTACCAAGTTCGGTAGAAATCGCACTATTACTAACAGATAATAGGTCAAAGTTGTCGTTTCTTTGCAAATTCAAGACTTTGAATGTCAATATCAAGCAAAAGTGCATATTCCCACGTAATTAAGCATTATATATTACGTGTTAGGTACTAATGGGACAAACGTAAAGCCAAATGGCTTTATAAAAAAAATACACAAAACCTTTCATACCTGAAGTGTCCAGCTTCCGGTTTCCCGATTTGTTATATTTATCCACCCCAGTCGCTTGATCAGAAACGTAAGTGGAAATGACTTTGATAATTTGTACAATTTCCTTTTCATAAACAAATAATCTGATTCGAATTTTTTATTGCAGATTTTACAGTCAATTATGTGTGTTAAGAAAATTATTTAAAAACCTTCTTATTAGACGATAGACGGCACTGTCTCGACTCACCTGGGAAACTCATTAAAAAAACCCAACTAATGCATTACTTCAATAAGTTAGTGGAACTAATACTAGTAATTTTCGTTACGAATGCTTGCAATTAAAAAAAATGTTTTTAGTTTTAGCAAATAAACCTGTTTCATTAGAAAGACAACCTTCTTTCTCAGTCTCTCTGAAGATTTTTTCCAAGTTCTTTATAACTCTTGAAATTCTTTTGGCTCCTTTGCTTTTGACTTTGGACTGAATAGAGGCCCCTCTCTTAGAGCTTCCAAGTTGGTATAGAAATTTGATTGAGAATTTTAGTTATTCAATTATTTCAATTAGTTGTCATGTTTTCCTTTAAAAATGGTAATAATGAACCGTTTGATAACTTTTCATTGAAATTCGAAAATTTAGAACAGCTTGACGTAGAATCTCTTTCTCCTCCGATAGTGTCAAATCTCTAGAGTAACTGGTTTTAGCGACTCCATTACGTAAAATGTTTTCTGAAATCGTAATGGAAATACTTTACAATGAATTTTCAGAAGACACCGAATTTCAAATTAGATCTCAATATTATGAGGATATGCCCCAAAAACTCTCTTTAACGTGGATTGTGTAATAAGCAAAATTAGTACACATAATTAACTCACATGTTTCCATCAAATGTGTTGTGGGGTAAAGAAAAAAATACCATTGCAGCTTGCATTAACCTTCACTATCCATCTGCTAAGGTAAATGGATGTTGAGATAATAGATAGGAACTTGAAAGGAGTGAAATGAGGCTAAACATGAAAAAATTATGCTGCATATTACTAAATGAATTTTCTTGTCCCATTGTCACCGGACAAAGGACGAAATAATGCGAATGCTGCGAATCCACGTACATTAGAGGACTTAGTGGATAACGCGATTGAAGTGGAAAAGAATAAATGAACGGAAAATAGAGAATCTACTATAGTGTATAGTGAAGCGGGATATATGTACATATATTATATTATACTATTCGATCAAACATCTCTACTTAAAACAACATCAAAAATCGGATAGCGTTTATTACGACCATGCATTTTATACCTCATATGACTATATTTATTTGGAGAATAAAAAGTTTTATCCTCTTTAATGCATAGCTCGTACAAACTAAATAAAAACGCGTACTGTTCAGTGTCACTTATTTTTTTAAAATTTTGTGACTAGATTTGGTCCTTTCCAGATGAATGACATCAGGACAAACCCGCAATTTTTTCAATTTGTGTTGCAAGAAACCTTAAGGAATGATACAGATTGAAGATAAAACTATTACTGTGGCCTTCTTTCTGCTATTATTTTTTGCTCGACTATTTAAAAATTACCACTGAGCATCATTTTGGAATTGATGTGTAGGAGCAAAAAATCCGCCTTTCTGGAGAAACTGAAGCAAAGTTCCGACTAACCTACAAAGTTCGCCTTATTCCATCCACTTGTATTTTTCCATAAATACGTGATACATGATCTCAAAACAACAGAACTCAAATGAGCTGTTCCAAAAACAATATTTAATTAATTCATTTGATTGTGTTAGCTTCAAGCGCCATGAGGAAAACAACCTGTTTTGAATCACTTCATCATTATACATTTTGTTCTAATTTTGTAACTACTTTCACCTCAGGTGTTTTCTTCGACTTTTGACCCTCCATTTATGTATAGCACCATAAAACTAACAAATGATTGATATAAACAACATTTGGAAAAATTCAAAAGCAAAAAGATCGGCAAATGTGACCTTCAAATTCATTTGAAATTTGGGTCAATCGTAGCATTCACCTCGCGAAATGTATAAAGCAGAACACATTATCTGCGACCAAACACTCCACGATAATTTTCCCAAGCAACAATATTAGTTAGAGTAAAACATTCCCAAAAAAGCGGAGTTGTTTTGTGCTCCATGAATCTGAGGCTTCCAAACCCAATTCCGTTGGCTGCAGCTCACCTAAAACAGTATCTAGATACACCCACAGACGCAACGCCCATTCAGCTTTATTAGCAGTAGGTAGGCAGGTAGCAAAGTTCCATTTGTATTCCAATCCATTTCGATTTGTTTATTAATCAGTTTACTCTTGGCGGAAGCAATTTCCGGCCCGCTAAGCCTCGGAAGTACAACGCTGACCATTTTCAGTGCAGTCGCTGTCCATCGGCGGTAGACCTGGCAATGGTGTGCAGGCATGTCTCAGCCCAGGTGGGTTATCTGCTTTGACATCCATCGCAGGCGCATAATGACAGAAAGTTATGTGACCAGAATTCCAAAAATTTCTCTCGTCACAAATTGTAAGGTTAACTAACTGGTTTTTCAGGCATTATGCCATTGTTGGGGATTGGTTGGCTGGAAAATCATTTCGTTGTGTTGCTATTGCACATTTACACGTGTAACCTTTAAATTCGTAAATAAAGATAAAGATTCGTGAGTGGCTTGGAATGAAACTAAGTGGGCTATGAGAAGAGGATTCGCATTAATTGCGATTCCCCTGACAATGAACTTGACTTATGGATAACGAATTATTGGTATATTGTGGTTTAAGCACGATATTTACTTGGCGATTATCACTTCAAGGTTTGATGGAAATATTCATGGAAATATACTAAAAAACAATATACTAATCAGCTTAGATCCTTTGTTATCCATAGAACAACAATTGGAAAACACCGTACACCTGGATTTCTAAATAAAATGCATTTTAACAACCAGCGACGATTTTTCACTGCAAAAGAAACTAACAACATGAACAAAAGGGACGGGGATGTTGCCTCTCAATCTCGTCCCCCTGGGTTCGACGCCCGGCGTCATAAATGTTTCTGTTAGACTGTGAGGTTGCCCCGATGCTGCAGGCTTATCACTTGCACAGTATTAAGGGCAAAATGCACAGTTTTATTGAAAATGAAATGTTTGAGGAATCTACGTTGAATGTTTGAATAAGGAAACATTTACTACCCTTGAAGAAAAGGAACAAATTTCGAGAATAAAAGGATGGTCAACACCGTATCTGCAAAGGTAACATATGCTGCGATGTTGTTGTTGGTTGTATAGGTTCCCTTTAGGTCATTGAGACATTCGCGGAGCCACACCTAGTAAATTGTCAGTTTTACTGGAAGAGATATCTCCAATCCTTATACAATCAACCAATCCTTATACAATCAACCATAGTAATATTCGGCCACGGCGTTATAAAAGAAATGAACGACCCAGATAAACGGAAATAACGCTTAATTCGTAATTGTTTTTGCAAAATATCGCAAATAGAAACCTCCAGAACATATACAACCATATATTAGGTTGTTGCAAATGAAATGTCGGATATTTGAGTAAAATTTCAAAAAACTATAACTTTTATGAAAATTAATTTTATTAGTCAAAATAAGAACCAGCAGCTTCAATGCACTTCTCCCAACGAGATGCAAGGGCATTTATTCCAGTTTCGTAAAAGTCTGGGTTTCTAGAGCTAAGAAATTCTTCAAAGGCACTTTTGACAGCTACTTCATTGCTGAATTGTTTCCCCGCCAAAAAGTGATCCAAATGCTTAAAAAAGTGGTAGTCGGTTGGCGAGAGGTCGGGTGAATATGGTGGATGAGGAAGAGTCTCATATCGTAATTCATTTAATTTTTGGACCGTCATTCTGGAAACATGAGGTCGGGCGTTATCATGGAGCAGTATCACTCCATCTCTGTTGACCAATCTAGGCCGCTGAACACGTAATTTCTCGTGCATTTCATCAAGTTGGGCACAATATTTCTCTGCATTAATTGTTTCACCACGCTCCAAAAACGAATAATGAATAATTCCAGATGCAGACCACCAAACAGTTACCATTACCTTCTTCGGGTGAAGGCTCGGTTTTGGCATGTGTTGTGGAAGCTGATCGGCATCTAGCCATTGCGCTGATCTGCGACGGTTGTCGTACAATATCCACTTTTCATCGCATGTCACTATTCTGCGCAAAAAGGGATTGTTCCTGTTGCGGTTGAGTAGAGAACTGGATATTTCCATTCGCAACGCCATGTTTTGCTCGTTGAGTTCATGCGGAACCCACTTATCAAGCTTCTTCACCTTTCCAAGCTGTTGTAAGTGCCGAGATACTGTCGAATAGTGTACGCCTATTTTCTCTGCAATGTCACGAATCGATGATCGGGGTTCAGATTCCACTATCAAACGCAACTCGTCGTTGTCGATCGATGGTCCTGGGTGTCCACGAGGTTCACTTTGGAGGGTCATGTCGCCTGATCGGAATTTTTCGAACCACCGCTGTGTCGTTCGTTCGTTTGCTGCGTCAGCTCAAAATGCTCTGCAAATGTTTCTGGTTGCCTCCGCTGCGTTGTGACCAAGTTTAAATTCATATAGAAAAAGTAGACGTTTTTGACTCCCTTCCATGCTTTTTTCTTTGAGTTTTACTTGGAACTTCAATGACGATTGAAACTGAAATGACTCCTTGATCGAACGAACGACTATTTATACTCAATTATCCCATACCACCAGAGTCACCTTGCGGCAGTTTTAAACATTAAAATCATAACTAACTTCACTTCATTGAAAAATCCGACATTTCATTTGCAACAACCTAATAAAAAGGAAACGGTGTCACAGCCCCGATATTACAAAAATTCTAAATTGGAGCGCTACAGTAATATTCGGTCAAACAGGAGCGATACACAAAGATCAAAATAGGGAATTCCACAACATGAATCATAGAAGTATTACAGTAGAGTAGAACAAACTAGCATGCATGGACGTTCACAGTTTCCAACTGACCACCAAATTTCAAGCCAACCTGTAGAGCCGTTTCTACGAAAAGTGCGTGTGACGACAGGCAGACAATAAACCGATTTTAATAAGGTAAAAGCTTAAAAAAGTGATAAAAAATGATGGAAGATATTTTTAGTAATGTATTTTATAATTTTCAATTAATAAATTTTTTTTTTTTTAATTTAGAAAACTCCACGAATTAATTTCTAAATCTTGTAATATTGTAATTCATTCCGTTTGACAAAACATATTAGTTGCGATTTTTTTTGTTCATGTACAATCTATTTCTACTTCTATTAGACAAATTTAACACTTTGATTATTACAGCAGTTACTTTGAGTAGAGTGATTACGTTGATTTTTGACGCGATAAGATTTTGTGAACATTCAAAGGAAAATTATCAGCAATAACGCTAGAAAATTTTAGGTCGTAAAATGATCTGTATGGAAAAAATTCATCAAATCATTTATTTAAAAAAAATTTAAGAAATGGGTGTAGAATATATTGTTTGAAATTTTGAAGGTTTCGTGTTGCCAACACGTAGAGAGAAAATTTCGATAAAAAGCGTTGCAAATTATATAAAAACTACACCATATATAGGCAATATAACTTTGTTAATAATAGCATGATTTCCTTCAAACTTTCTTGTATCATGCTTTATACAGTAGAATCGCGATAGTTTGTATGGTCAAGGGACTGACGATTTGGTGCGAAATATCGGGGTTAGCAATTATCGGGAGTGCGTAATAAAGAAAATTAACTGCAGCGACCGGTAAATTTGCACGAATTAGCCGGAAATACAAATAACCGATGTACGAATTATCGGGATTCCACTGTATGTATTATTAACTGAACTTCAAGATATATTGGTATGAAATGTAGTTTAAGGCGTAAATGTTATGTAAAGACACCTTCACGATTTTTTAAAAAAAATTAGTTGGGTAATTTCTAAGAATAGATGCTGTCTCACTTCAAGTTTGTATTTTTTGACCCCTCATTCCTCTACTTTTTTACCGATATCACACGTGATACCCAAATAATAATGCTTTGCAGATCAGCAAAAAATACGACTTTGTAAGGAAGCCCATGCAAAACAGTAATGTCGGAAATGCTCTCCACCGATCCCTTGCCCTAACCTGCTACACGAAATAGTGATGCGCTTTTTCCCATAAAGTGTAAGTACCGCCAACCTGAGGTTTACGACTCATGCACTAGAGGCCCTAACCAAATTTGGCGGGATCAGGTACCTGGCGCGCATCACTGCCGACTTCTTAATCGATAGATTTCCGTGTTGCGATTTAGATGAAGGATCGAAATCATATCCAACAGCATGCGGCGTCTTACAAGAGTCCGTCCTAGACCCGTTCTTGAGGATAATTATGTTCTCCATATTGGTGTGGGCACCGTTGACTTTATGGACGACATTGGGCTGACAACTGTTTCATGCCAGGTGAAGATTTACGCGAATGAAGCAATTTATTACACTCAGTCCTGGTTGGAGAATACTGGCCTATAGCCTGTGGAACATAAGGCAAAAGTATTACTTATCATTAAAATTAAAGCTGGAACGTAAACTGTACACTCCCAGCCAACGCTCAAGTATTTAAGTGAGATGATTGACCAGAGGCTAAATTTCAAATTACATGTGGAGTGTGCAGTAACGAAGGCATATAACACCGGGGCACTTATCGCAAGAATACTACCAAATACAACTATCCTACGGTCGAGCTATCAACTCCCTGTTGCAGGATGGTCAGTCGAACCCTAGTTTCGGAGCCTAGGCACCATATAGTGGCAGTCTCTTGATTTTTTTCAGATTTTTGGTTTGGTAGTTTCTGAGAATGGGCCCGCTAAAAAATGATCATTTTCGGCAATTCGCACTTCCCACCTTTCCAACAAATGTCAAAACTAAAACCGGCCATTTGATTTCATTTGATTGATAAAGAAATTTACGCCCCCCTCCTTAAATTCGAAGTAGAAGGATGTAATTCACTGTGTGGGTGAGCGTTCACAGTTGCCATCTTTCCACCAAATTTGGTGTCAATCGATATAACCGTCTTCGAGAAAAAATTCGTGTTAGAGTCAGACAGGCATTTTAATAAGATTTTGTTTTACACAGAACCTTAAAGAGGTGCTGAACGCACATAATCGGATGTGATATTCGGAGATGGTTCGAGTGAGCGAATGGCGAAGGAGGTTTGGATCTAACACTTTTGAGTGAACACGGAGGTTATACTTCTATCGGTTCAGGCATGACAACTCCCTATATTGTCCACAGTGCTCGAATGTTGCACAGGATGCAACACATGTTTTACTCTGATGCCCGGGATTTGCAGTTCAAAGGGCTGAATTGGCAACAACAACTGAGGACCATATGTTGAACTTGAAGGGGATATGGACTGCAGTTGAAACGGCGGTAACAGAAATCCATAAGAAGCTTAGGCAAGAACTCAGACGGAACGAGAGAGAAAGATACAAACGTGAGCGCGAACACCCATTGAAATTGGTGCGGGGTGCCAGCGATAGCTTTTCAAGCTTTCCAACTAAAAATAATAAAAAAGACAATAGTAAACGGATTTGAATAAGGTTTTCTTTTTACACGGGAGGATTGAGAAGAAATTTCTTCCATATTTGTGGTCCACGGACTGAGTTAAATACCCAAATTTTCAAAAGAATGACTGACGGTTTCGTGGTAGTGGAGGATTCAGGACTCCCTTAATCTTCAAACACAATAATTTCGCTTCGGTTTAGTTTGGGTCTGAATATAAAGCGGTTTTTCACTTGGCGGTAATTCGCACTTATATCGTGTTTGCGATTATACATAAAGGAGCGATTACCACCATTTTACCACTTTCGGTCACACTGCTCCCAGGAAGTAAGACAGCATCTGATGAGCTGCCTCTACCCTGGATGAAACCGTCAGTCATTCTCTTAAAAAGAATAAACCCTATCCTTTTTGCACAAAAGGGAGAATCAATATAAATTGAATGGCCGTGTAACATCCAGGTATTCCAAGTAGTAGGTGGGGGAATTTTTATGTCTTATAAACTTAAGTGATTTTATATCTCACTAGGATATTAACTCTCCATGGAGTTTGGAATCAAGAATTTACTTAAAGTATTCTCTGGTTGTGGTAACAAACGACACTAGGCGACCCTAGAATACACACTTTCTTCAACTTGAGTGTTCCAGCGCTGAACACTGGATAGTCCGGGCTTAATTGAGGTTAGATTGTCTAATTTTGGATTCTCTTCCTCTGGTGGCACTGCACTATTATTGTACCTCGAAAAGCTTGACCGAAGTAAGGATGAATCCGGTGATGGGCTAATGCTTACAGCAACCGCAAGGTGCGAACTCATTATGTGGGAGCCGATGCTAATTGCTATAATCCGGCCCAGAATGAAGAATATTTCAATAGTGGAATAATAGTTACCAGCGAAGATTTCCGATACCGAAGAGAAGGACGATTTTTATGATAACTGAATACAGGCCAGGAGGTGACATTGATAGAGTGATTTGAATGGCAAGTTGGGTTTTGACAATACTTCACATGTGATAAGGAAACACTGTCTTAGATCATTCTCATCATTCTCGAAAGGTATCATCGTCTGATGGTTGTTTGCCTTAATATGCGTGTTGCGTCCGCGACTTCTCGTAGGTTGGGAGAAATTCGACGCATCGAATTCAATATTGATCACTTACATGATCCAGCTATCATTCCACAGTGGGAGAAATACTTTGGTGATCAGACGGCAGATGTCTTGAATAGTCTGCCAAACGGCCACGTTGCTGTGCTGCCAGTACATAGGCCATCGATTAGAAGAGGTAGTAGTCGGATGGAGCGATGTCGGGCGAGTTGAATAGAACTTCACATTAGAGTTTATTTTTGACCGGTTTTGCAACATATGACCGATCATTCTCATAATGAAAAATAACTTTATCATGTCCCTCCTCAAATTGTGACCGTCTCTTCTTCAATGCTTGGCTCAAACAAATCAACTGAAGTTTGTAGCGATCAGCTGAGATCTCTTCCGGTTAAAACCGCTGCTAAAGCAGTTCATAGTTAACTATGGCCAGCTGATGACTATATGCAGAGTATGAGCTTAATATAATAATCGTTGGCGCAACAATCCATATTAGATCAGGGCCTTGAAGTGTGTTAGAGCACTTAATTCAAGATCGTTACGGTACACTGTAGGAGGCAATGTCGTTAGCATTGTGCTCGCCCGAGGTTATTATCCTGATTTGACTCACAACTGAGTCGACTGGTATTGGACATCCAGTCACGATAACAAATCCACCACCAGTGAGATTTGAACCGGGACCTTCCGCTACGACAGCCCAGTGATCTAAGTACTTAAGCCATCCGGAAACAGTATGAGCTTGGATGAGTGAATATTCGGCCTTGGAGTGAATACATGATTCGCCCGGCTTGACCCACACTTAGGATTATCGGGCAAGATTCATTTTTCGTTACCAGCCATAGTACGATGTAAGAAACCTTCTTGTTGTTGCCGGGCGAGCAGCCCCTCAGACAGGCAAAATCGTCTTTCCACGTTCACAGTCATTTAATGAAAAGTATACTTTCGTAAGATACGGGCGATGGGCTTACGGAGGGGCCTGCGACAGTGTTTTACGTTGACTACATAAAATGTTGGTTGTGAAACATCATCCAAAACTGAAGAATGCTGGACTACCTTTCGCTGAGGATAAAACTAGAAGCGGTTTAAACTGGATAGTGCACCTAAATGCTCCGGTTGCCATGGTGATTCGAAAGGCCCAGAGCACCTTATCTTTCATTGTTCGATTCATGAACGAAAAAGTCTGGATGAATTACGAATAAGACGGTGTCATCGGAAAATTTAATAAGGTAACCTAGAATTCAGTTAACTAGACGGCATTTAATATAGTTTGAGCGCAGAAGATGAGGCGGTTTTATGTAAGTAGACCAGAGACAACGTAATATAATTCTTCGCGATAATGCCATGGAAAAAAATACATACCGGCGGGTAGAGAGTAAACCGTTTTAATGCGCTTTTGTTTTGGATAAATCCTTCAAAATGAAGAAATGTAATCATAAACTTATTTTGATGCTTGCCTGATTTTTTTCATCTTGAATAAATTTGGCAACTTGTATCAGTTTCCTCTTCGGTTGAACACTGTGTTAAATTTTTCAAATACAAATATTATCACAGACTCAAACCATGCATATCAAAGAAAGATTCATTATTTTATAAATGGTAGGTAGATGGCGTGATATTATGTCTAAACTATTACATACTGTATGTGCGAACCAAAGCTCAGCCGGGCGTGGAACCTAGGGTAACCGACCCAATTTGAAATCGAAGGCCCATTCTATCAAAGACAAACACCAATGTTGAGCAATTACATAGATGATACTTAGAATTCTATAAATTCACAATTGCGCATAAACGTTTTCATATTTACAGTAGACGCTCAAACCAGCCAAAACATAGCCGCAGAAACATCTGAAAGCTTTACATGTTGAGAAACTTCTCAAGTGTTTCAATTAGCATGAAATAGCGATAACAATAACGCTTCACTTTACGCAACAAAATTCTCTGATGCGTTCAAATATTTGAATACACGAAATAGGTGTTTGTTTAAATATCAAAGCCAAGATAGTGTATATATGGGAGAGATTGGACTGGTCGCCCGATAACGAAATAGAACGCTCTTATTGTTGCCCAATGTGTACTTTCTGATAACAAATTACACGAGACGTTGGGAATGTTTGTGGGAAACATTTTTGTTTGAAGTAACCGGAAGGTATGCCACGTTAGTATCGTGACTAAATCGTTTGGGGCAAGTATAGGGTTAAACATGCGTAAATATTTGGGGTAGATACGGAATAGATGATAAATGTGTATTATTGTAGGCATAAAATAGTAAAATTGTGAGAAAATATCGTTTTTATATTGGTTTTGAAAGTAAGTTAGCAAACTTGAAAAGTACTCGGCAATGCTGCTATATGTTGTCATTTGCCTTGTTTTCTTCTTCCTTCGTCTGCGTATCATCGATTGACTACGATTTTAATGTTTTAGAAAGACTCTTGTGCGGACTGTGTGTAAATTAAAAGTTGGGTGCGACGGTTATGTACTTGAGAATAAATCAAGAAAAGCAAATGTAGGAGCATATTTTCATCTACTGCCGTCCAATCCCTCGGTTTGCTTCTATGGAATATTTTCTGCGGCATACTCAGCCCAATCTAGATAGATATAACCCATTCTGCACATTCACACATAGGTGCATACCTAAAAATCCATATTGCTAACACTTTGGAAATTTCCCCCAGGATATATGGTTTACAATCATATCCAATTATTGACTTGTCATGGTGAACAAAGCAAAGTTCCACGATAATTGCGAAGAAGAATTTTAATATATTTTCATATGCATTTAGAGGGTAACCAGAAAGAGGCGTTTATAACAGGCTATAGAAAACCCACGCAAAATTTGTCATTGATGTGAATGCGGTCTTTGAGGTATTTTTAGTATAATTAGATGTTGGTCTACCAAGCGACACCATTGAAAAGTATAATGTACACTCGGAGCTTTTAAACCGTGAGGTTTAAGTTTTTGTTCGGAGCTCGTAAAAAGACAGGTAAATGTACATCTCGCCATTTTACTGGACAAATTTTCAGTATTACACCGAAAACAAGCAGAAAATAGTTAAACCCACTATATTGAGGGCGTTTTACGTAGCCAACGGTGTTAAAATTCATTGAGATATTACATAATAAATCAAGAAAGTTTGCCGGCAGATGTTTCGCTTCGATTCGCACAACCAACAATCAACATCCCCTCGAATCCCCTTTGACAATCTGATGAAAGTGAATACCGAAGGCATCTATAACAAAGTCCCCCGCAATAACTATAAGGGGAACGTGGTTGCCGCAGCTATCATATGCCCTGGAAATCGACAATGGCCGCAAACATATTTTCCTAAATTACAAAAAAAAAGTCGGAAGGATTGTAAGTTTGCAACCTCAGTGAACGCGGGGATACGCAGGCACTTACCACGAACTCCGTCGAGCAA
Source organism: Hermetia illucens (assembly GCF_905115235.1). Classification (NCBI taxonomy): domain Eukaryota; kingdom Metazoa; phylum Arthropoda; class Insecta; order Diptera; family Stratiomyidae; genus Hermetia; species Hermetia illucens. The sequence continues at coordinate 58,229,085 of NC_051853.1, read as the reverse complement.
TGGAGCGACTTCACAGACGGAAAAATGAAATTCGGGAGTGTCAACAGGTCTGTGAACTCGAAAAGTATAAGGAACAACCGGACCAGGCGCGCATATTTAACCAACAAGTGAATAGGATGAAGCCATATACACCTCGGTGCTCATCCTACGAAGACAAAGAGGAAAATTGATGATGATTTCCGACCGTATGGGCATCTCGGAGCGATGTGTTGAGAATTTTGATGAACTGCTCAGCAACCAGGACATGGGGAGTTTGAGATCTAGATAACTGAATACGGCGGACAAACAGCCTACACCAAGCGTGAAAGAAACAATTCGTGCAATTCATCGGCTTAAGAATTAGAACTCGCCATGAGTCCATGGGATTACAGGAGAATGGACAATTCCGTAGCCTATCTAACAATGGAATGTATGAGTGATATCAGAACCGTCTGGTCGTGCATAAAATCCGGTTGCGTCGTGTAGATCACATAATTCGTATGGGTGAGAATAATCCAACTCTGAAAGCTTTTAGAGCCACCTCGTATCTATGGTAGAAAAAGAAGATGTGTCAGACCATGCCTCAGCTGGAACAATGGCGTAGGCTAGAGCGTTATCCAGCTATTAGCAATGCCGAATTGGTGGATCTTGGCTCAAAACTGGGCGTTTCTTACTAAGGCAGACCTAGATTGGACACCGTTTCTTACGACGTTGATGACGATCATATAAGGACCAATTAACTAAAACCAGGAATGGATGTAATAGATAGTAAGAAACTTCAAACTCCACCGTCGCCGGTTCCAAGGCCAGTTGTGAAAGGAGGAGAGGTCTAAATGACTATAGGCCACCGCAGCGCAGTGCAAGAACTTTGTGGTCTTGCAGGATATTCATTGAGGAAACTATCATCACACCTGGTAGTTAGGTAAAAAAGGTGCATCCACCAAATGAGGAGAAGTAAAAATGTAAGGTGTGATAAAAGATGCAAGAGTCATCGTAAGGATGATTTTTACGGATGTTGCCGAACAGAAGGTTCCATGAAAGAGACATCTGGATCGGGTGCAGTATACACGGTCGGTTGGCTCAGAACATAAACCAGATCATTAGTCGGCATCGGGAATTTCCATCCTGCCTCCTCCGCAGATACAAGAATTACTACTTATCAACCCACTACAGATTTATAACATTAATTATTAGTGAAGTTGATGTTGAAGTTGCGCACCATGAGATTAACAACATTCTGTTCGAGAAGCAATTCTTTTGACAGCGTCCCGCGTGCCTGACTAATCTACGACTTATGTCCATGTCGCATGGATCTGAAGCTAGTAGACTTTTGGCGACAATAATGGAATGGTGAAATACCATCTTGTCAGTGGGCTCATCTGAGAGTACCAAAACCTCAGAACCCGTCTGTGTACTTAATGGCATTTTCCAAGGGAAATCATTGAGCCCTCTTTGGTTTTGTACGGCGCTGAACCCCTTTTTATAGTTACTGAATCATAGACACGGTTTCGCGATTAAATATGGCCTACGTGCTGAGTGCGAGCGGACACACTTAATATACTTAGATGACTTCAAATTGTAAGCTGGTGCTAATGGCCATCTTAGAAGTTTGTTACGAATAGTAGATATGTTCAGCGGTGATATTCGGATGGATGTCATATCCAAGTCATCCACAAACGTCATTACGAGTTGGTTGCCGAACAAAGCATTGCCGACATCCACATTCAAGCTATGACCGGGACAGTATTCTACAAGTACTTAGGAATTCTGAAAGTAGTGATGATTTCAAGAATCCTCTGCTGTCCGAATTTCTGCGACGTGTAAGCTGGTGCTGAAATCGCATCTCTCGGGGAAGATTAAAATAAGCGCACTGAATGTGCTATCCATTTACTATATTAGGAACATTCCCTTGGACCAAAACCGATTTGGAAAACGTCCAGCATCGGATATAGACTACTATACCCAAATACCGAATGCATCACCCCAATTTCGCAGTGAAGCGAACAAACCTGCCTCGCGTATCGGAAACAGGGCCGTGGTAGAGTTGCGTTATCACATCACCGCCAATTCGACTTGCTATGCCTTTATTTTTACACCAAGGAACAGGCGGAAGTTTTTATGACACTCCATTTGAAGGATCTCTGTATTCTCTGAGTGGGGTAAAGTCAAACCAGGAGTGAACTGATAAGTGAATTTTTCTGGCAACGTCCCTGAAAAGGAAGTGTCAAAACGGAAAGTTCAATATATTGTTTCCCGTGTATTAATTATACTAAGCTGCTAGCTTTCTTCAGTTTTTGTGGAGTTATTTGTACAGTGAGTTATTGCACAGCAAGGTACGAAGCAATATTTCACCGTCCTCCTTCGCATTTAACGCGGGAAAATAATTTTGACAGTTTTATTTTTTTATGAGTAACTGTCAATTGCTGGTCTACTGAAAATTCTTTGCTCGACGTCACATAACATGGTGCATTTCAATTTGATGAAATTTAAAAACCTGACCTGGTGTTTGAGGGTTTTGTTAGATTGCACTATAGAAGTGATTTGAATTATTAGTGAAAATATGGTGCGGAATCTATTCCAGCTAAAAACCTTTCGGTCGGAGAGCTAATACGAAAAACAGTTTTTAATAATGTTTGGAAACTGATTGAAGGTATTAGCAATTTAGAGCGGTTGTATAAAACACCGCAACATCTGAAGGATCTAGTGTTACCAAAAACCAAAACTCAGATATTCTGTTCGAGTATGGTATAATTTGTTTAACGAACTGACTGGAGGTGGGGACCCTTCTTTGATGCGGCTTCGTTTTAAGCCGATATGAATGCATTATCAAATATTTATTACTTCAATACGCTTTTTTAAATGAAAAACGGATGGCACAGGAATGCGCTGTAGTATATACGGCGTCAGCATCTTTGAAGAAACTTTCAGCGCCGTAGCATATGCGACACAGGCAGGCAACGAGTTAAAGATGAAAGTGGAAAAAGTCACCTTCGTACTAATGTGCTAACAATAGCGTACCAACTTAGTAAAGTCAATTCACTATCCGTTTTGTAGCTTACGATTTATTTAGAAGGGCTGAAACCTATGTCACCGAATTTGGTGGCAATATGGGAAACTGAAGATTTAAACAAAATCAACTAGAAATGCAATAACATAATAGAGCGATGGTATTATGCATAGTAAGGTAGACAAGATACGCGCTGTGGTGCGCCATTTTGATGATGGGGGTGGAAAGGAGAGGAGGCGTTCTTCCCGGGACCAGAGTTTTCTCGTGGGCCCGGAATAGAAATTGCAATGAGAAAAAGAGATAACAGGGGCCCGTATAATTTTCATCCCATACTCGTATGATTCTCCCCCCGAGGCCCGTTTTTTCGCATAATTTTCACACAGGGTCCAGAATTTCTTTCTCGGTCCGGTTCCTGTGGGAAGAGCAAGGGGGACAGAGTCCAGCCGGGTCAGATTTTCGGAGCCCGTAGCATTCACGAAGGAAAGTAAGCCTCTCAAATTGCAACTAGAGATCTCTCTGAGGTTTTCAAAGAATGCTTTACCTAATGTCCGTAGCATGGCTCTAGCAAGAGCTGGGCAATCGCAAAGGAAGTTTTTCCCACTACTTCGCAGCAGTGCGAACTGTAGGGCATCAGAGACTGGTGGCATGGTTCCTATAGGCCAGTGTCCTGTGCCGACTGTCGTAATCTAGTATGCATTTGAACGCGTCTAGCACACGAACTCTCACATCGGGTTTTGTTATAGGCGGGCCATACCTTCCTCGATTTGGCATAGGTGATAAGCTTTCGCCATCTGAGCTTCGCAGCTGCTAAGAAGTTCCAATAAATTCCACCTTTGATAGTCGCCAGCGGGACACAGACGGTGCCTACCGAAGACCTGCCAAGAGCAGACCCCCGCTTGGCCAGTCCGTTAGCCCGCTCATTTTCTTCCATGTTCCTATGAACCTATCGCGTGGTGCCCAGATTGTTTAGCACGCTTCTAAACTATTCCACCAGCCAGGAGGATGTCGCCGGTGACATACATACATAAAATACTCAAAATTGGTTTACTGAACGTTAACATGGGGTAATTATAAAGCTTTTCTTAACTGAGATTTATAACTTCTACCCAGACCTAAAATTGAGACCATCCTTCGACTAATGTGTAACTAGGCAATAGTCAAGTTAATTGATATGCACGAAAAAACAACGAATTGAATTTCAAACCAAAAGCCTTTTCTGCACCCGTTTAGTTTGTTTTTTGAATGATCACTTCAGAAGTTAGATTTCAAAAGTTGGGACTTATTTTATTTTATCCACATTGTGCACATCACTTCTTTTCATAGGAAATTGCACTTACTGTGAAATTTTATCCACATCACACACTTAGATACAGAACACATTGCATTAAAACAAAGATGATAATTGCAGACGTTAATTGAGCTCCAGTATATCTTCTAAGAAAAACCGGTAATCATATTTTGTTTTTGCCCAGACTTTATTAATAGATTTTATTTCCGCAATTAAAGTAATCTTTATCTCAATTAAAAAGGAAATATTACATGTCATCTGGTTTGGAGATGTGACTGCGGTATTAATCGCAAAGAAGCAATTGAATTTCTCCCTCGACAATGGATACCTCCTTAAGGACAACAGTGGATAGTTATTGACATCATCGAAATGGAATTGTCTAATAAATTCTCAGCAATGGATTGTGCTAATATTCTTGGCATTGAGTCAATAGCCTGGTGTGTGATGACAAGTGTTATTATCATTGTTTAGGCGTTTGAAAGCATTCGAATGTTTCTTTCGCAGCTGTGAAATATAATCTTCTTCATAAGAAAATAATGATTGATTACTAAGACGACCATTGAAATATGTGGAACCGTAGACAGACAAGTTTGAATTATATGTAATATCCTACTAATGAATATTGTTCCCTATCGGCTTTCCATAAACGTTGATTCTTCGTCGTTTAAGATATATTTGCTTATGGTTGCGATATGGTATGTATGTGCGATTTGAAGTTGTGAATAGCCAATGGAAGCAATTATCTTTTAAGAATAAATATTTCAAAACCGATCTAACTTCATCGGTCTGATGTAATAAGTGAGATGATCCACACAATATAGGGTAACCCTATAAACTCACCTCAAAAATAGAACGTTTCGTTAAAAAAAGATGTGAATATAGTTATTGATTATAATACGTATATGAATGTGCATTTAATAGTGCATAAATAGATAATACCAGACAAGCACAATCTGAGGAAAAGTGAAACCCAACTTTTTTGTACATTTGAATAATTAGCCTCAAAATTACGACATAATTAAACTGTCATAAAGCCTTAACAGACCTAGTAAATTTGGTCTTTACTCATTTATTGCCTGCCTGAACATTTTCTCGCTATTATATAAGTGAATATGTTAAGGGGATCCATGTTGCCCTGTCAATGAGTGTCTAAAACATTATATCTAATAGTTTTACTACAAACGAAGGGAACCATTGGGGTCTGATCGTGCATGCAATAAATTAGAGAAGTTTGGTAGTTAATAAGTTAACATGGAGATCATTTATAACTCTTCACCCTACGGTGCTAGTGATAAATTTAAAAAGACTTGATTTACTATTATCATTCCAAGATTTTTTTAATTCATCGACAATACAAGTGCCCATAAAACGTGATACACAATTTAGCGTGATACTACTTGATTGTGTTGACTTTATAATTCAAGCATCTATTCAGTTGAGGATAATTTAAGTTAGACTTCTAGAGAAGTGTCAGAATTAAAATAAATTCAGAAATGGGAATACATTATTGGATTGCGTGACTGATTTGTTTTCTGAGATTGCTGAGTGGTGATTAAAATAATTCTAGCCAGAGATACTTTGATGCAAGGCTCAAAGTCGAAACTGCGGCAATATGCATATTATATATAAGTTATAAAGACGCTTCACTCTGTTCGTGACTGTGATCATTTTAAAAGTAAATTAATAGTTAGATCCACGCAAAAAGTGGTGGAAGTTATTGCCGGGGTAGTGAATTCAAATAGTTCAAAATTGCGATCTAGGTATTTGAAAGAGCATTAATTTTCAATTTTATTTTTGATGAATTTGTTTACTTGGAAATGATTAATCCCACTTTTTACTTTCAGGGTTTTCAGATTTCTCTCTTCGCCTAAAAATAGATTTTTTGTAAAGACTACACCACTCAGTTTTCAATACTGCATTATATACTGACGATGTTTCTGATGGATCTTTATGCTGCTACTGCAGGGTTATCATTTGTATAGAATTTAAGAACGGAGGCTCTACCAGAATCTCAAAGGACATCATAAATTAGATATGTTATCTAGTACTTTGGATTAGATAGGGGGAGGGAGGTATAGGACGATAGCTTTTTTCGCATGACTCTAGGAGAATATGATAAATGCCAGATGGCGGGAAACGTAACAAAACTAACCATATTTTTTTTGGATAAAAATTTGTTGTTGGTCTTGTCATCCAGCGCTACATGCTATAAAGTGGGTAATGTATTTCAGTCATTAAAGACATTTTTACATTATGGCGTGATGGTTGAAGTGGTTGAGCGTCAGCCTAGTCTTCTGATGAACGAAGTCCTCAGCCACTAGCCAATAGAAAAGCTGGAAATAAAAACGGGTCTTCAAAATACCTAAGCTATGAAACACCCCGTATGATTAGTTAGATTAAACAGATTAAACATTCTGTTTCGCTTCCATATATAAACCTTAAATGGTAATGTGGGGTTACTCGCGCCTCGGTCTTTGCTAGTGAGGGGCGGTGCCAAACTATACTGTAAATAATTGTTTATTCGTTGCTTAAGTACATCTAATAAGTAGTATTCACACTCAATGAACCGAACCGTAAAGCCGTCATCGCCTCACATTTTTTTAAAGTTTGGGTGCTAAGCCCTAATCGAGGGGTCCGTGGGCCAAAAAAAGAGGGAGTAAATTGCTCCCCATTTGGTCCGGTCCGACATTAAGCTGATGCGGAATCAAAACCCCACAATTCCCAAAAAAATATTTTCAGCTCTGGCCAAGCTCTGATCAATAAGGTGGATTTGCGCTCAATATAATTCGTAGTCATGTTGTGTTCTGCGAATTATATTCGGATTTTTCATCTGCGAGCCACTTCGTTCACGTTGCGCCCAGGGCAGAGGTGAGGCAGCGTTTGGCGATTTGCCTCTGCCCTGGTAAGAAACCGTAAAGCCGTCATCGCCTGACATTTTTTTTTGAAAAGACATTTTCTTGTTCCATACCTTTCTATCAATAATTGCGAAAGTAATTACGTACTGTTCGAAAACTTGACTAGTGATAAACAATTATAGACGCGTATATACATACGCCCCCAGGACATTTTATATTTACAATGTGATTTCACTGGTAGAGTTAACCCAAAGCGAGGTGAATCTATGCATACTTATTTTGTGCGACATCTCTGGAATCAATCCATGGATCAGGACGAGTAATTACATGCGACAACTGGTTGTCGTCTATCAAATGCTTCAAGAGGATGTTTGAATGTTATAATTTACATACACTGCGAAAAAAGGCAACGTATAAGACCATAAGAGTAGGCTACGATGAAAAACTCACTTGAATTTCGACGGCAACAGGTGTCATGGGGGAAAAGGGTTTGGAGCGTGTAATAACGGTGGCCGTTCGCTATGAGACCATCGCACCTCAACGTCGATGATTGATTGCTGTCATGCGAATCAAGCCACCGATAACACAATGTGAGGAACACACTGGCCCGCCACGCATTACACGGTGACGATTTCATGAGAAGAAGGAAGACATGATCCCACTTACACGATTACCGTAAGTACATCTAATAAGAATAATATCTAATAATAGAAGAATAAGAATGTGGAAGAATCGTTGCCACCAAGCCACGTAAACGGTTCATCAACCGAGATACTTGGCTTTGGAATGAAGATGTTGAAATGAAGGTGCGTGAAAAGAAATGCCTCTACCACAAGTTTCTCAACGATAAAACGCTGACCAACTGGCAAATTTACAAGAATGCCAACCGGGAAGGGTTGTTTTCACCCAAGTGGTTCATTACAAAGATCTATGCGATAAACTGGACACCCGGGATGGCGAGAGAGATCTGTATCCATTGTCAAAAGCCGACACGAACGCACATAGGATATCGAATACTTTTGTTGCATTAATAACAAAAACGGTACTTTGCGTACTGACTGACGAGCAGCGACGGATAGATGGTGAGACTATTTCGAGTAGAGAAGAATTTGTTACTCCACTTTAAGAAGCATTCCTGGCACTTGGAGCAATTCCCCCTGCCAGCGCAACTGAAGTCGAGCAAGCAATAAAACGAATGAAATTGGGGAAAGCAACAGGACCTGACGACATCCCATCTGAGCTATGGAAAGCGGAGAGCTGGGACCCAGCACTGCGGCTCAATGAATTCTTCAATCGGGTTATTTAGGAAGGTAGAACACGGTCTGACTAGTAAGAAAGTTCACAGTTCCAATGTGGAAAAAGAAAGGTAGTCCAACCGAATATTCAAATTACCGTCCGACCCGGTTGCTGTCCCATGTCCCCCATGAAGATGTTTGAATGCATTCTTGACAACCGTATTTGCGAAATCGTTCAAATAACCGTAAATCAAGAACTGCGCAAATATGATGCAATATACGCTGCGCGTTACTCATGGAGTAGCACCGTGAGAAACATTACCTTCTTTACATTGTATTTCTGTATCTGGAGAAAGCGTTTGACTGTGTGCCATATAAACTAATCTGGTATGCTTTACGACAACACCTAGTACCAGAAAACTCGTGCGCTGGATTCAATCACGAACAGAAAAGTAGAGCTCGAAGAATGGCGGGCATATCAAAACCGCTTCGTGTCTCTGTCGGTGTTCATCAAGGGAACGCCCTCCCACCACTCCTCTTTATTTTTGTTACGGAAATTATCGTATGGGACATCCAACGTCCAGCGCCCTATATATTGCTTTATGCAGATGATGTTTTCCTGGCATCTCATAGCAAAAATTATCTCGAACAATTTGTCCAAAAATGGTCATTGGTTGCTCCGCGACTATATCCAGATCAGGCCTTTGGTAAAATAAAGTAGCGCAACTAATCACGACAGGACGACTCCGCTTGTGAACGGGACTAAGCAAAAAGAAAAAGAACTTAGGATGCAATTCATCAATCATCAATGGCACAACAATTGGTATCCGATCTAATGACCTTAGTAAGGAACTCAAGACATCCTGGTTTTGCGGCGAGGTCAACCAATTCGATATCCTTGGTAGCGTTCTGACTTACGTCTTGCCACATATGAGGCCGGGTCTACCACGTCTTCTTTTTCTACTATAGGTAATGTCTTATAGGCATTCCCGGCTGAATCATCCTCACCTATGCGGATTAGGTGAAAAGCCCACCGCAGCTTATTCCAAAGGTTGTTGTAGTGCTGATACATTATTGCGCCAAGGAATAGAAAGACATCTCGAAAGTATATGCTACGTGTATACCAGGTTGGGAGTGGAGTGATATATAAACGAATTAATAAACGTGAACAGCTACGTTACATATTCGGTCAATGCAGTTGACGCGGCAATTCCTTTCTACAAGCTGATGACCGTTGAAAATTCAATATCCTTCCTGGATGGCATTTTTCTAAACCAAAAGTTTCTGCCCAATTATGTTTCATAAATTTTAAAATGTATTTCGGACAATCGATAAGAGTCATACACATCGGTGCGTGATCTGCCCTGTGCATTTCCCCGACTTCTTGTGAGTAACCATAAGTGCTACAAGTTCTTAGGAACTCTTGGTATTATAGGGTACGGGAGCCTAGCATGTATGTTACAAAGTATTGTAAGGAACCTTTCCCAATATTCAAAAAAATTAACTTAATTTTGGATTATCTACCAATGATATTTTCGATACAATTATTGTTCGTTTTGGCATTTATTCGTCTTTCGTTATTGGAGAAAGCGTGTGACAATTACAATAACATTTACTTACAATTTGGGAATGTATTCCCAATGTCTCGGCTATCCAATCACTTTGCTATGTATACGGCCAATATAATTGTTTCAAATCTTACCTGCAACAATAGAAAAATACAAAATATTCGAGTCAGTGATGATGTGGTTTGAGTAGATTTATAGTAAAAGAAAACAACTTAAAACATATTACACACATATGGGAAAAAGACTTTATATATAATTTAGTTTTCAATGAAAGTCATTTATAGGAAGTTAATATTGAAGAAGAACCGTATTCACATTTTCATCGGAGTAAAAACGGGAAGCGATCAAGTAAAAGCGAATGTGCAATAATAATTTCGATTGATATTTCCAAATAGGAAAAGTGAAACCGTAAGTTAATAAGCCAGATAAGTTGTTTTTAGCATATAATCTTATTAATTTTTCAAGGTTGAATGATTTTTTAAGTAAACCCCTGGAAGAAACCAAGGCGGACACATTTTCTAAGTTTGTGACAAGGCGAAATTTATCCATATCGAACGGATGATGGTAAAGTATCACCTAAATATAGTTCGGCCGAATATTCAATCGGATGGCTTTCCACTTTTTTTCATAACCAGAAAGCTTATTTTTCGTGCTAAATGGTAAATTCGATGATGCAAATACGAAATATTTGAAATCAAACGTAAGCGAAATAATAATTCAAAAACCCACAGACAAAATGACACCTTGCAATGGCCTATTTTTCGCTTATTAATTTGCGAATTCCCACATAAAATTGATGTCATTTTTCCTTGAGTTGAATTTGCTGATGACCTTATTCGTATTTCTGACAGATCGCAGAAAAGAAAACAATTTTTTACACTAATATAACTACAATAAAATATGTCGTAATTTGCACCTAATCAGGCAAGGGAAACAATCGAAAATAATTAATACTTATTAGACTTAATTTTGATATTATAAGTAATAAAATTGTGGCTATTTTAGGTTTAAACATAAGTTTAATTTACCTACATGTACCCTTACTTAAAATCGATTCTATTCCGTTATCGGATAGGAAAATGGAACAAGACTACAATATGTAGGTGTGTATATATATAATGGAAGTTTATATTTATGAAAGCAACTGAAAGAGTGTAGAAACATATGTATATTCGTCGAAGCCTTACATTGCATGCAAACAAAACAGTTTTTAAATTCATTTTGTGGATGCTTGTATGTACGTACATTTGTATATAAACGCCGTATCTAAATTTATTAAATGACAAAGTGACAAAGCGAGAGAAACCGTTCTTTATCAAGCGTAAAAAAATAGAAGCTCTTGAATGATATCAAAATGTTATAAAATGTATGTTTCGAAGTCTGTGTAAAATTGGAAATAGACCAGTATATTAATTGGGGGGCCTTTCGGAAATAGATCAACTCCAAATATGATATAGGCTCTAAGTGTTTTGATAATGAGACTGGAACATAATTTCATTCAAAATCAAATAAATCAAAAAAATAGCAATACGAAAAAGAGACTGAGAGGATTAAACAGGGGATATATACAGTCCCTCTTCATTGAATTAGGACCACTAATTATTTTTTGGAACTCTTAGTTTTCCAAGGTAAAACGGGGATGTTGCTCTCCTGAAATTTAGAATATCGATCCTAGCAACCACGAAACTTCTACAAGGAGATCCCTTGTGAATAAGATTATTGTAATATTTACTTAGCTATTAATTCGCATCTGACCATGTACCATTCAATCCATCCATCTCTGCACTGACTGTCTAATGCTTTTAAGTCAGACTTTAGGAAGTGAAATGGTTTTAGAAAACTTAGCTTATCTTCCACATGACGAAACGTGACAATCTAGATAATCAGGTTCATTAACATTAAAATTTGATATTCATACACATGTACTGTATTTGGAATTACCGCCTATCGCTTGTGTTTTAAGGGGCATTATATATTACTTATTTGTTATTATCTCATATGCTTAACTTATCTACCAACAAATATAAATCAACCGATAACATATATTGTTATCACTGCAGCTGTATTTTACTTGTTTTAGCACCTTTTTCAGAATGCAATAAAATTCATTCCATGCATGCCACTTTAGAGAAAGTAAAAGTCCTATTAAAGTTTATTGGCCTTATTTAATTGGATTATTCCTGTCTTTGCATTTTCCTACTGGTTTATAGAAAAAGAAAGAAAAAGCATTTCAACGGAACTGAAATACTTTGAAGGCTTCTTATGTAAGAGAATATGAGGAATGTGAACTTCTGGCAGAGCTGTTTCTGAATCCAAATAAGCTTCTGATATTAAATTTCTTCTTGGTATGTGATTTTTTAGGCAAATGATCCTTGACAACTTTAGGATTTACAGAAGGAATGTTAATGATTAAGTTTTCCGACATAATTTGCAGGGAATATATGTGTCACGAGTAGGTATGTAAATTTAGCGTCACTTCACTTCTTTGCGATAGCAAAACAATATGAATATAGTAAATCAAAAGATCAGTGGTCAATTTGTCAAACGAGGAAGAAAGCGGCTGGTTCCCATCCTAATCGCTTGTAACAATGGTGTTTGTTTTCTAGAACGCTGCAAACAGGAACTCATTGGATGCATTGTAGAGAAAACAAATCTTCAATGCTACAGTTAATCAAATGATAGATGGAATTGGTTTCTCCCACGTTCCAAAAAGTAAGCCGAATGCGAAAAAAATTCCATTTTTGCTTTTATGGTAAAGTCATGTTTACTTAGTTATTTTTGGAACTTACCGAAATTCAGCTACCACACAACCAAAAAATGGCTTAGCAGCTGTGGCCTAAAAAGTACATCGAATTTTCATAAAGCTTGGGCTTGATAATTTAAGATTTTATGCTTACAAACTGAGGGAAGGACAACTGCTACTAAAAATGGCTGAAGGCAATTGAAACATCTAACTGAGGACCTATAATTTAATAATTTCTTTTTATAAATTACTCTTCATTATCCTTTCTATTAGTTGGAAAATTGTTAAAATGTTCCGGGCATGTTACGGTTTACCACTTTGTGAAAGAATTCAAAGGGGACAATCGTGCTGCGATATTGTCCCTATCTGGGAACATTGGGTGAATTTCACCCAGATGAAATTAAATTTTTAAAATAATTTTGTGGCACCATTTGTTGTCAGTACGATTAGTTGACGTGGTTTGCGAAGCTTTAGTGTGCGTCTAGCATGTGGTGAAAATAAAATCTATCTCTTATGTACTTTTGAAAATAAGGAAAAAAATATTTTTTTTTCGTAATTTATTGGTATTACTTACGCTTTGATAAGTTGTTATAAGTAACAACTTATCAAAGCGTAAGTAATAAATTGCAAATGGGGATTGGCAAACCCGGATTTATTTCACTATTACTTCAACAATGTCCCGAATACGTTTATGAAGAATGCGTTCAAAAATCTTCATGGTATGGAATAGCAATCGGCTCGTACGGTAATTGAACACTCTGCTGGACTGCCCTTCTTTTTCCATATTCAAACGGTGGTGTTTTTTTGCCAGTCAAATGGTGTTTTACCATCCCCAATGACCTGATTGAATTCACTGACCCACAATGTAAGGTCCCAGCACTCCGCTTTGAAGGGATCAAATATGATGTCGATTCTATCTGTTTGATTCCTCAGTGGCGTTGACAGATGAAATTCTTCCAAATGTTGATAGTGCTCGTGGAAGCGGAGTATGAACAAATTCTTTCATTGAAATCTGCTAGAAATATTCCCGCCATCTATGCGTTGCGGTTCGTCAATCGAGTTATTATCATTATACGCAACAGAAATGCTCGATATATGCAGTGCTTTGGTGTCGGCTTTTGACAAGTCGATATAGACCTCTCTCGCCGTCTCAAATGGTCAGTTTATCATAAAATCTGTGTACTGGACCGTCCGGGTAACAGCAATGGCTTTCTTTGCTTCCCGCTTGGTATTCTTGTAAATTTGCTAATTGGCCAGTGTTTCATTCACGAGGAACTTTTGGTAGAAGCGTTTCTTCTCACGGGCCTTCATTCGGTGGCTTGTTTCGCAAGACAGCAATCAGCGGCCGATGTTGAGGTGGGATGGTCTCTTACGGAACGGCTTTATAGTCAGTGAAGATGACTTATTTGAATGCTTTCACTATAAAATATAGGAGGATGGGACAATCGATTGATTCTTATATTGTGTATGTAGCTAGGTCCTGTCCAAAACACAAGTTTTCAGATCAATATCATCCAAAATATGTGATAAAACCTAGTTACTATGGTCCTATAGCGCACTCTACTTAAAGCAATGTTGCACCAGCCTCATTTTCGAAAAAAAACATGGAGTAATGATGCTTCCTACTTATGAAATGTACCATATAGTGCCATGCGGTGAATGTCATAGCTGATGCCCGCTGACATAGACGCTCAAGAGAAAAAGGAAAAGGTTCGAAAAACTTATTCTTTTATGAGAAAAACTAACACTTCGTTATATGATCAGCAAATCCAAGACGTTGAAAATGACCTGTCGTTTAAAGCATCTGTACCTATTGTACTTTAAAGCCAAACCGCCGGCGAGTTGCAGCTAGAAATTAGGGAAGTCTGTAACATGTTGTTTTACTGCAACAGTATATTCGCTGTGGTTATATTTGCTACTGAATCCAAATTCGTGTTACACTTTCAGATAGACGAGGTTCACGTCTAAAAATATTGTGAAATTTAGTTTCATGGAACAATCATTTTCATAACATTATAACGAATGATAAACCTTTTTCCCAATATAACCTATTTTAATCCTATTGAAAAACAAACGGCTATATGATTTCATTTACCCTCGTATTTCTAGAGTTCTTGTTCGAAGCATTTACATACCATTTAGAAATTACGATACTGTCAAATGTCACTATTGAAGAACTAAAACCATAATTAGAGATAAATTGTGAGATATTGCTTGATGACTAATTATTGAAAATTTAAATCGTGTACTACCGTTTATGGAACGAGTACAATTGCATTGTAATGCCTATTTAATTTAACTATAACGTTCCAATCAATTGTTTAAACGCTGACAAATTCAAAAGCCTTCTGAAAACAATAGTCAAAGCTAAGTATTGTTCAATTAAAATAATAGCCTACCACACGAAACCAACTTATTTACAACGCACGTCAACTTGACCATCAAAGAAAAGAAAGAAAGTACATTTACGCGTAAGGCACCGGTTTTGTGGTTAATGCATTTATTGTACTTTCATTGGATTATGATTCACTGAAACAATGCTCCTTGAAGAATAACCACTATATTTTCTTTCATTGTTAGTGCGTAACAATTAAACAGAAAAACGATAATTGTTTCTGGCATACGTAGTAGCGTGCAATTGGCCAAGAACTTGAAGAGATAACGTGCGTTGTTATGATGGTCTGTTGATTACAAATTGCGGTTGAAGTTATGAGTTGGTTAGATACGTGAGATGACAAGTGCATCTTTCGATTTCCATTTGATATTCTCTCCAATGAAGAGGAATTGAATTTCCTCAGCCTAATTTCCGGTTTTAGCACTTGGAAACAGTCTATTGAAAAGTGTTCTTTCCATGAACAGGTTTTGCCTTTTAATTTAAATCCTTGCCAAATTCATCCAATCTATTTCAAAAAACCTCTTGGGCATGAAATATGTTCTTACAATAACTGTACGTAAATAAATATATGTATGGGTTGCGACGTACATGAATATCTACACACTATTATATGTATGTACGTACTTCCTCTCACAAGAACTGCTTCTAGGAATTCGGATGTTTTTGTTCGTCCGATCCTTTATGAATCCAAGGGATATATATTTCGAGGTTGTCATCCTTTGTTAGTGGAGATATCCCTTTGAAACTACATGGATTGTGCCTACATTTGCAATGCGATACTCAGTCCATATATTCGAATTGTGAAGCACAAAGAAAAGAAAATCTGGTGTGTCACTTGAGATGCATAACTAATGAAGCCGCAAAGAATGAATGCCAGTGGAGACCAGGAGAACACAATCTACACGTTATGCTTATATGTAGTAATTGGCTTATTCAAAAATTGCTCCTATGGAAATATGAATTGCGCAAGTAAGAAATTGGGTTTCGTCTTAATGCACATAGAATTCCCCAGAAGATCTTTAAAAAATTCGAAAGCATATGACAATAAAGAATTTAAGAAACTCAACTAAGTTCTGAGGTATTCAGAGGAAAGTAAGATGAAAATGATAAAGCAATTTCTAAGCGTTGATATTGCCCCCCTTGAGCGAGCAGCTTCACACTTTCAGAAATCACCTGGCATATCCTGGGATAACGGTGAAATTTTGAAAAATACCATCTTTAACTTGGGTAATGTCATATGTCCAAACGAAGACAGCTTCGAAATTGAAAAATAATTTTGTCATAATATCATATCACATCTGGGGTTCTAGTTCAGTTGATAATATTCCCCACTGGGTTATTTTGAATGCTGCGGCATATACCGTATATACATACATAAGCGAGCGTGCTGTACTTGATCCTTTGTCATGATCATCGAAATATCAAATTTCTTAGGCATATCATGCTTCGGTGCGACAACTTCACTAGGCATTTTTTAGAATCTTATACGTGATTTGCTTTGTTAAGGTGTTTCTTTTTCACATGCCATTGCTGATGCCGTATTACTATGCCACATTACCATTCAATTTAGTTAAACTAGACCGGTGTAATGTGAGTACGAATTTATATCTTCAGATAAGGTTCACATAAGCTTAAGTATGAAAGAAATGTTTTTATTCGACACTTTGTTATGAAACAGTGGCAACTCTAAAACTAATCTGCCACCATTGTTTTGTGTCCCATCAAGTGTTTCATGGAATGATACCTTGTTGAATTCAAAAGAACATAAACCTGCTCGATCGTCAAATAATAGATTCACCTTACAAGACAATTTTATATAGGCGGCTGAATTCACTAAACACCTCGTGATGTGAATTTCAATTAGCGCATGTCTACATGCACAATTGCCACAGTTTTATTTTATGCTGTAGAGCACTCTATTGGTCGATAAATATTCATATTTCTGTGAAGAAAACGAAAAACACATACGTACTTCGGAGACATAAGAATTCATGGGAGCTACTCCCAACTAATTATAAAGTATAATTTTAGGATTATGACACTACGCATTACGATTTTTATTGCGAATTGTAAGTCAAATGGTTTCACTTTTTTAAAGCCCGAATGGAAGCAAACCATATTTGTTTGAATTCCCACAAAAATGTGGTACAGAATAACATAATGGAAATTCAGTAAATTATAATTCAATTTTTGTTGAAGGTAATGAGAGTGAGATGTAACTTTTGAAACGAATGCATATGCTTTTCAGGGCCAAACCTACGTTTGTTTAATTAAATAATTGTTATTCTTCCATATACTCAACAGAATAATTATAGAATAGCATGTGGGTATTAATATAAATTTCTGCGTTGTCTCAAATCTTATTCGGAACCCCGTAAAATGCAGTGTCTTATTTAATTTTAACTTTAAATGAAACTAAAATCAGATTAATTGAAATAAACATTAAATTATATATATGTATATATATGATAATGGCCTGTATTAGATAAACTACAAAATTTACTTGCATTTGAAGGATGGTGGAAGAATTACTCGGAGAAGGATGCAAAAATTAGAGCTTATTTGATTGGGAACCAAGCTGCGAGAATCCCTAAATCTCTTGGAAATAAATAAACCTTACAAATTTCTTTTCGCGGAAATCATTTTCATATTCTTGATGTCGATACCGATTCTTATATATTTCAACGAGATCAATAACTCCACCCTACTGCAGATAACTATGATTTATAAGAGCTACCAACATTTACAAAATGACCAGAAAAAAACTCTCGCCGAGTATAACTTCCGAGCATATTCAGCGTGAAAGAAAGGGATTGGTTTTTTATTTATCACGCACACAAATGATAAAAAAAAATCGGGAAACCGGAAGCTAGGCGCTTCAGGTATGGAAGGTTTTGTTTGCTTCTTCTGTGAGCATATTTGAGTGCAGAACTATCCCATTTGTACGTAGCCCGCTATGTATATGCATTTAGCATGTCAGACTACTCACTTTAGTGTGATAGTGATATTTAGTTGCAGTAAATTTACAGGGTAAAGTCAATTTTCAGCTACTGTAATTATGGTAGCACTAGCATGATTTTGATCAAATTCGGGGATAATATGCTTCATATTACATTCTATACTATTGCCAATTTTTATTATTCTGGGATAAACTTACTTACTTACTCAACTTCCCAAAAAATATGAAAATATACTATTATTGATTTAATTTGAGCAGATATACATATGGAGAATATTATGAGGCCTGGACACCATACAGATGCAGCTTCATGATTTTTTTTAGGTTTTTCGGTTGGGTAGTTTCTGAGAATGGGTCCGTTAAAGAAATCATCACTTTCCACTCCTCCCAATCCCCGCCTTTCCAGCAAATCTCAAAACTAAGACCGGCTTCGAAAAGTACTAATCGAGACATGACTATATTCGGTGAAAAAAAATTTTACACCCCGCTTTTGCATGTCTGGGGACCCCCCTTAATCTAAACGTAGAACGATATTACTCACTGCATGTCTGGGCGTTCACAGTTCCCACCTTCTCACCAAATTTCGTGTCAATCGGTATAGCCGTTTCTGAGAAAAGTTCGTGTGATAGACAGACAGCCACACAGACGGACAGACAAACAGACAGACATAGAACCGATTTTTATAAGGTTTTGTTTTGTAAACAAAACTTTAAAAGCGCATTCTAAATTTGCTTCTGTAGTGTTAATACTGATACTGATTTCACAGTTTTTATAGAAAATTACAGCGACGGAAATTTGACCCCGTCAGAACAGATTAATGACTGCAATTTTTCCGCAGTATATATATATGTTTGCTTTTCACACCTTGATGGGGTATAGCGCGTCAACAACATGTAAGCGTCATCCCTCGCGGTTCGCTACAATCCGCTTTAGCTCGTCATTTACTGTTCTACGCCAAGTGCCCTTGGGGCGAACCACTCATTGGCCATTTTGGGAGAGTGGATTCCACTGCAAGGCATAGCCCGCAATGCAATTGTCGCTCCTCTTGAATGTGTGACCTATTCACTGCCACCTCCGTCTTTCTATCACATCGCGTACAAGCACCAAGTCTGTGCGCTTGAAGTTGTGTGGGGCCAGCATACTCCGATGATACAATGCAGAAAGGCATTCACGAAAAGCTGCAGCTGAAGTAAGAGTGGATTTCACTTTATATGTGCTACTCCCATATAGCAACACGGGAAGAACAGTAGGCCAAAACAGTCTAAACGTGATCTTAGTGCAATAATAATTGCATTTCCAGATGTTAGACAAGGCAGCGAAAGCGGATTCCTCGACGGAAACCACGATTTGTTTGTGCTTTGTTTGTGTTTATCTTTAGCCCAACTCTACTTGCCTCATTTTCCAAATCCCAAGCCATTTGGCCAAGGTTCATGACCCAGTGGCAGAGGTGAGAGAGCAAACTGATACCACAAGCGTAGTTCAGGTGTTTGAAGAAAGATGTTATTGTCCATTGAATTCATCCAGGTTCTCCGGACAAGGCAGTATGAAGAACGTCACCGATAACAAGAAGAAATAATATCGGTATCAGGATGCAACCCTGGCGAGTCCTCCGAGATTTGACCTCGATGCAACACATGACACTTTGCACCATCATATATCACTCTGATAATAACTGTTAGTTTCTCTGGAATACATATACACTCACTGTTCACGCTGTCGAATCCTTTCTCGAAATCGATAAAGATCAAATGCAGCGACGATCTATATTCCGCGCGCATTTCCAAAATGATCCATAGGGTGTTGATGTGGTCAATGCAGGAGCATCCGGAGCGGCAACCAGCCAACTCTCTGTCGATCAAGCTTTTCAGACGTTCTTTCATGCGTTTCAGCGATTATTTTAACTTTTATCTTTGCGACGGCAAGCAGCACGCAGATACCCCTCCAATTGTTACACTCTAAATGTGTGCCCTTTTTCGGAATCTCAACGATCACCCCTTTCTTCCACTCTCTGGGAAAGGTCTCGGATTCCTAAGATTTTCGTATGAGTGAAAGCAGCAGATCTGCAGTAACTGCAGGTACAGCGATAAATAACTTTGCGGAAAGACCCTCAGCGGCTTTACTCAGTTTGAATGCTTTAATGGTCGAAATGATTTCTCTTCTGCTTGGAGGAACAGTCCGGACTGGTAATTACAGTGACTAGCCATATGTAACACGGTTATGAATCATTGTGCAGTGTTTTTTCCATCTCTTCAGTTGTTTATCATCGTGAATGAGAAGTCGATCGCTGAGGTCCTTGACAAGACCATGGAAAGATTAGCGACCATTCTGACATCAATGCGTTCTGCGGTATCTTCCGCTTCCCTGACCAGCGCAATTTTCTCTTGTCAGGGTGTATACTACGCTGAACTTCTCGGGATTTAGTTCGGTATCGTTGTTCGAGCCCCTCACGTCCGCCACCACTCACTGAATCCAAATAAAGAACGAGAAGACAAGGAGGGACAGCTAATTGTAAATCCAGACTATTTTTCATTTTCTATTTGAATCTTACACAAAGTTAAATTCCCTGGATCTTCAGAAAAATAATCTCAGTCAAGCTCATTCTAAGTTCAAATAGAAATGTTAAAGATAAAGATTTCGAATTGTTATAGGAACAATCAAAACCCCATTTTATCATCGCAGAGGACTTCCAGAACTTAATTAGATGTTTAAATTCCCCGAAAAATCAAATAGAATTTTCAGGCTCTATTAAAACAGTGCAGCAGTGATGTCAAAATAACTGACTAATGATACGAACATGAAATATTTTACAACATTTTTATTTTGGATACAATGATACAAAAGATTTATTTCAATTACACATTTTCATTTTTCCAGTCCCAGTCCCCCATGAAAACAACAAGAATTTAAGAGACAAATATATTGAATGTTGCTCTGCAAAGTACATATACAAAACATCCATGTTATCTTTGTGTAAGGGGAAAGCGACCCTTTATAACTGGTTGATTAAGTTGGAAAGCCAATTTGAGATTGAAAAGCAAAATGTTAAGTATGAACTATTGCTGAGTTTGAAAATCTTTTCACGCCTAGGCATCAGATTGGGGCTAATGGAGCAATTTGTCAAAAGTCAATATGTTAGGTAAGAAATATAAAGTTCTGAAATTTTTAAGAGATTTTTTTTCTCAAATTTGTCAGAAGTGGCAATTAAAATCGAAATTTTCGTTGGCCTCCTTGTTAAAAACCTTAAGGAGTTCCATTTCATTCAAAGCATGCTTTGATCTATACTTAATGATAAATACGTCAAAAAATAATAATAATGTTAGAGCACACAGCTGAGTCGACTGGTATCCGAAGTCAAATCACGATACAAATCCCACTGCCACCAGTAAGATAACTTCACATATTATCACACAAATCAATCTTGAAAAGGAGTCAGGACATGATTTGGTTACTTTTTCATATTGAAGCAACTGCAAGTAAAAGCATTAAAAATGCTGTGCTATATTCTGAACGCAATACTGAGAATTAGATATTTTCCAAACTGTTGGAAAAATTCTGACAATGATTTCCAAATCTGGAAAGAATGCTACTTAAATGAAATTGTACAAACCGTTAAACCTTTTACCCACCATATCGAAAGTATCTAAAAAAAATGCTATTCCAGAAACTATTGACAATCGTACCAGACAACATATTAGATCATCAATTCTGATTTAGAACGCGGCACAATATAATGAGCGGAAGAAATTGAGAGTTCCATTAGTAAACATCTAGTCAAACTGAAGGGCCATTCCAAGATAATGGCTAAGAGACTTTATATTAAAAAAAAATCAAAAAGCTGAAAGGAGTTGAATTCCAGGACATGGGAATGGTGTCTGTGTGTTCAACAAATAAAAACCTTTGCCCTTCTCGCAACTTAATTTATTGTGCATAATTTATAAAGCACAGCTGTGATTTTCTATTTAAATTTAAATTAATTAAAGAAATAAAGTGACACAGGCACACGAAATCTACAATAATGATATGGAATTATATACATATGTCATTCAGAAATGTCAAGAATTGAAATCTTTTTGAAGCTTCCTATTTATTTTGGTTGGAATCAAATAAAAAAAATATTAAAAGAAAGTTCACGGCATGGTTTGCAATTTCCAAAATGAAAAACTCTAACGAGGGTTCAAATATACGTCCAATACCACGTACAACACATTTAAGCAAAGATACGACAACCCGAAGCCTTCTTGATTACGAAAAAAAATCGGGTAGATGAACATGCATCATGGAGGTGGAAGCTTTTGTGTAAAGGTCTCATTTTTTTCTCATCTAGTGGCATCAAATACGTTATTTGAATCGGAAGAAAACTATTTTTTTCAATTTAATTGGTGGTTATCCTTTCTTCCTTTTTTCTATTACATTTACTATTTGCTTACGAAAGGGATATTTCTACATGCTAGGAGTTAAATATTGGAAGATAGGGCGTCAAAATTTATCGAAAATTCAGGATCCTTATCACATTGAAAATTAATTACAAAATGTTTTCTCCCTTGGTACACTTTTACATGCTATTCCACATAAATGTCGAACCTCTACAATATATCAATTTGAAGTTATTACATTTGGTAATGATTTATACAATAAATTTTTTTACACCGGCTGAAAATTTTTTTATTATTTTTCTAGTATTTTTTCGAAGGCAACACTCAGGTATTTTTAAACCGCCGACATGACTTTGCTGTAAAGGAGACCTGTAGACTCAAAGACGTTGGAAAAAATACCAAATCTAATGTTTACATACCTTCAACTTATTAATTGCTTTGTAATATTCGAACTACTAAAGTAAGTATTGTTATCAATATAAGTTTGTAAGAGTTGAAAATAAGAAAAAATCCAATGGAAATAAAAGCATCTACCAAAAATGTTGAAGTGCATTCTGAAATGAAATATGACCAACAAAGCGTTTGGTTAACCTAGCAACCTCTGCACTAAGGCACTAAAACATCCGGTGCGATAAAAATAAAACCTTATAAACTTTCTACTTGAAAATATCATCAAAAAGTCGTACATTCGAGAAAACTCATCCATTAACAACGGAATAAAGCAAAAACTCCCAAAAGTGGAAGATTCCAGTTCTACACGAATATATGTAACGACTTCTGTAAATTATGTTCAAAGCAGAAACGTATTTCCTGATAAAAATAATTGTGTTGTCTGTGCGGCAGTTAAATCACAGGTGTTACGCTCGGCGAAAAAAAAACTACTGAACTATGTACCCACTTTAAATATAATCTCATGGACATGTGCATATTGTCGCGGTTATGATGTATTTAAGTTTCCTGTAAAAAGGAAAAGGGTGACTATTGAAGCACAACGAGGTTAACATTGTGTACCGAGGAATAAAGTGGAAATGCATATAAATAGACGTTAGTATGTACTATATACAGATGTATCCATCTAAATATATATGATGAAAGGGTGGAATAGTATGTATAGATAAACCCTTCCATTTTGCCTCTTTGAACAAAGAAAAGTGGTCGAGAAAAGGGCATTATGAACTTGGGGGGTGATAGTCGACAACTATATAACGAACCCAAAATTGATCATGGGTGAAAGTTGTTCAAGTTTGAATGAGCGGGCTAATTTTCAATACTTCTAATTAACTTCATACTATTTATAAACGACAAATTTCATTGGAAAAAGTTCTATATGGGGCATAGAATCCTAGTACCCATCGATTTTCAAAAAATGTAAATGAATAGTTTTAGCAGACATAACTACTCGAGGAATTTTTCATTCTCAAATGAGTTTAACGTTGAAGCTTATACTAAGTCCGAACTTTTACCTCGTTTTGATTTACAATATACCTAAATACGCGAGTGAATCAAGCATCCATCATATTTAGGGTATCAACAGCAGAGCTATAAACAATACTTACATCTATTTAGAAAGAAAAGGCAGATTGTAAGTAAGCTAGTTTTTTTTTAAATTATTGTTTTTATTTTTTGACAATGTTAGGCTTTGTCATACCTGACGTCCCATTAGATATATAACTCGATTTCATCCGTTGTTGATAAGCGGCCTCTGCAACCCTCCGGGTCACCAAGCCGGGTAAGCGGTACATCAACCGAGATACATGGCTTTGGAATGATGATATTGAAATGAAGGTCCGTGAAAAGAAACGCCTCTACCACAAATTTCTCGACGATAAAACGCCTGCTAATTGGCAAATTTATAAGAATGCCAACCGGGATGCAAAGAAAGCGGTCGCTGTCACCCGAGCGAACCATTTCAAAAATCTTTACGATAAACTGGACACTCGGGATGGCGAGAGAGATCTGTATCGACTTGCTAAAAGCCGTGATGAACGCACACAGGATATCGAACACTTCTGTTGTGTTAATGACAAGAACGGTACTTTGCTTACTGACCGTCGAGCCGCAACGGATAGATGGCGAGAATACTTCGAGCAGATTTCAACTGAAGAATTTGCTCATCCTCCACTTCCACAATCATCGCCGACATTTGGAGCAGTTCCACCAGTCAGCGCAACTGAAGTCGAGGAGGCAATAAAACAAATGAAATCGGGGAAAGCAATAGGACCTGACGACATCGCATCTGAGCTCTGGAAAGCGAAGAGCTGGGACCCAACACTGTGGCTCAGTGAATTCTTTAACCGGGTTATTCAGGAAGGAAGAACACCATCTGACTGGCAAGAAAGTACCACTGTTCCAATATGGAAAAAGAAAGGTAGCCCAGCAGAATGTTCAAATTACCGTCCGATCCGGTTACTTTCCCATACCTTGAAGATTTTTGAACGCATTCTTGACAACCGTATTCGCGAAATCGTTGAAATAACCGTGAATCAAGCCGGATTTGTCAAGAACTGCGGAACTACTGACGCAATACACGCTGCGCGGTTACTCATGGAGAAACACCGTGAGAAGCATCGCCCTCTTTACATTGCCTTTCTGGATCTTGAGAAAGCGTTTGACCGTGTACCACACGAACTCATCTGGTATGCTTTACGACAACACTTCGTGCCAGAAGAACTCGTGCGCTGGGTTCAATTGCTCTACCACGATCCGAAAAGTAAAGTTCGAAGTATGGCGGGTGTATCAAAACCGCTTCGTGTATCTGTTGGAGTTCATCAAGGAAGTGCCCTCTCACCACTCCTCTTTGTCCTTGTTATGGACACCGTCACCCGGGATATCCAACGTCCAGCGCCCTACACACTACTTTATGCAGATGATGTTTTCCTAGCATCTGATAGCAAAAATGATCTCGAGCAACTTGTTCAAAAATGGAATGATCGCCTCATGCAACACGGTCTCAGATTGAATTTAAACAAAACTGAATTTTTGACAACCGATCCCCATGAAACAGGCACAATCACTGTCAGCGGCAGTGATCTGCTCAGAACTGAGCGATTTAAATACCTCGGGTCAACGCTATCAGCCAATGGAGAGCTGCGTTATGAAATTGCTTCACGCATTAACGCAACCTGGATGAAGTGGCGTTCCACAACTGGTGTCCTTTGTGATCGACGTATCAACGAACGTCTCAAATCTAAAATTTACCGCAATGTCGTCCGTCCAGTCGCTCTCTATGGTTCTGAGTGTTGGCCGACCATAAAAGACAATGAACGGCGTCTTGCGGTAATGGAGACGAAGATGCTACGTTGGACTAGTGGCGTCACACGTTTAGATCACATCCGAAATGAGGATATCCGCGATCGTTATGGGGTTGCACCGATCGTGGAAAAGTTGCGAGAGAGGCGTCTTCGATGGTATGGTCACGCAATTCGTGCAAACGAGAATTCACTTGCAAAGATTGGTCTGAACATCGAAGTCGATGGTAAACGACCAAAAGGCAGACCTAAGCAACGGTGGCTTGATACGCTGGACGGGGATTTGAAAGCCTCGAGATTGCACCCAGATCAGGCATTCGATAGAGCCAAATGGCGAAGCCGATCACGACGAGCCGACCCCGCTTGTGAACGGGACAAAGGCTGAAGAAGAAGAAGAAGAGTGAGAGGCCTGAATTGATAGAGCATCAATCTCTCCATCTTCAGAAGGAAATGAGCACTGAAGAAGGGAACAGATTCCCCAAATATCGTACTTGTTTGAATAAAGTAAATTGTAGCCAAAAAGGAATAACTATTTTGTTCACTAATGAGCAGTAATTTTACAGCCCTTTTTAAAAAAAAAATCAACAGATAGTCCACCCTATATTACCAGCAGTTCATTCCTAATGGGAAAAGAAGGATGACCTGACAAAGCAAATCAATATCAGCTACTCGAAGCACAGTTTTAAAAAGGCTATTGCTGCTCTCAGTTGGACCTGCGACGTGTGTTTTCCATTTCAAATGATGCCCCCAAATTCCTGTCATCCGAGTTAATGACAACAAACGATCCCAGAGACGCTACGCTCTTTGGATGTAATGGGACACATAATACAAGGAATGTCATCGTACAATTGACAATCAAATGTCGATAGGTTTAATTAGTGCCTCAATAGAATATCTCTGGCTCGTCAAAATATCATCACATTTTTTTTAAAAGCAATTCGGTCATCAAGCTTTGGTATACATCCCTAAAACGGTAAAACTACACCCGATATTAAGTGGTGGAGTAATGGACGATCGTTTATTTCTGAACAATCTCTAGATAAAGGTAAATATTGAGCATAAACTGAACTAGTAAGACAATTCAGACAGGATCACACACGAGATTTTTCATCATGTTCTAAGACAAGTATGTATTCTCTTTATCCTGGCCCTAGAAAAAGTGATCCGCGACCCTGAGGTGACTGCCGGGGGTGCTATCCTCTCAAGTCCGCCTAATTGCTATTGTATGCAGATTGTGTATAATGGACGCTGGTCCACATTTTTTTCAATAGCTAGAAGAACTAGAAATGTTACGAGAAAATTAAAATTTTATAAAACACTACTTCGTAAGTTTTCTCTTTAGGAAACCATGTACCCTGAAAGTTCTCATTATCATCTTAAGCAAAATTTTATATGGTAAATGTCACTTTACTGTCAAATTACAAAACCAATAAGGAAATGATGCGACGATGTGAGAAGGAATCTGCTTATGTCGATTGCTACATAGGTAATATTTATACCCAAATAATACAATAAAGGTCGGTCTCTGCGTTATCAATTCTACAACATAGTACACTTTGAGATTAATGTATTTAATTTTCTTATATATGTAGTAGTAATAAGGAACACTTTAAATTAAATTAACAATCAGACGAAAATGCTTTATATAAGAGGATTATAAGTAAATTTTCATGGCAGGGCTTAGTGCAACCTCTAAGTATTCATATTGAGAACGCCCGTACCTTGAAAAGCAGTAGCAAATAATGTCAGAATGAGAAAGGTGGAATATATCTCTAAGATCAGCATTTAAAAAGGGATTTAATTTCAAGCTGCCTAGAAAGTGATGAACTTAATCAACAGAAGGTATTCAGGCAAAGCATTCTCGGAAACTGACTCAAATTGCAGATAAAGATCATAATAGTGTGAAGCACTACTCGTAATTTTTATGAGTTTTCCTTTCTATACGCATTCAAACCCGTTGGTAGACTATTAGTGTAACTAATGCATATCAACATCTCCAAGATTCTATTTTATAATTGTGAATGTATTTTTTCGCCCACGAAGCTTGAACATTTTAAAATGAGTTCAATGTCGAGAAAATCATTTTTGAAAAACTCTCGCTTCGAACACCATTTGTGGTGATAGTCCCGCTCCAACTACTCTATTTCGTTGAACGATTGTTGGGGAAGATATTCCATGTCAGTTTGCTCCGTACTTCCATCTTGTCTTTCCTTCTAAATACACAATACACTAGATATATCAACCGCATTTTATCAGGTATTTTTCATTGTTTAGTTACCTGTTTATTTTCTCTTCGTTATGCTTTTATCATACGTTTGTTATCTGACTTCTTATACTTATGTAGGTATAGGTTCTTATACATTTATATGGACGCCTATTTTCGAGGAATTGTAAAATGAATTCTTTTCAACAATTGTCTCTTGAGTCTATCTTGAGTCTAGATGAGTCATTATCTGATACCATTGAAACATTCAACATGTTGGTTGGTCCAATAGAAGCTATGCGTTACCATGTTTGGTTCAATCAAGAAATAAGATTGCTATAAACAGAAGCAATATTGTCGGCTTGATTAGTTCTCATTTAAAGGGGTATAATGTATTACTGGCTTTCTAAGATCTAATGATCGATAAAAAATTGTACCCAAAGTTAAAAAAATCGTTTGATAAAGAAATAAGAATAAAGAAAAGGATTTCGGAAGGTATGTCAGATAAAATGAGGAAATGAAATAATAAATAATGGATTGATCATCTTGATCTAAAAACTCCCATAATTGACATTGGGGGACTTATGTTACTGATATTCCATTTAAATTTCAGCATCATAAGACAGCAATTGTTGTAGTGATATCGTGTTGAATACGTCCGCCTGTGTGCTTTTTTGGATTTTTGGCAATTTTGCAAATAGAATTTCATTTGAAACAAGTTTGTATTAAATTTTGCGTTTTAAAACTTGGCTGAATCAAACGCAACATTTATCAACCAAGGCATTGCTGTAGACGAGACGTGGATTAATGGGGCATCAGGCGAGTCAATTATGTGCTACAAATAAATCAAACCAATAAAACACAGCTTTCATTAGAAAAGGAAGGCAATGCTTATGGTCTTGATAGACTACAACGATGTTGAGAATCATGAATAATATGAAAGATTTTACACCAGGGTGAAGTGTGAATGACACCATTATCCGCGACACGCCACGAATGCATTTTTCATCTGATTTGACGTTTTCTCCTATTCAATCGTGCCAAAAAACTATTGTGACCAACGTTTTTCAACGGCCGAGGGAAGGTAATGGCTCTGATGAACATAACAAGCACTGAGTTTAAAAATGTTCCGAGAATCGAATGAACTGCTGGCATAAGGCACCTCACATAAACTAAAAAACAGAATTATGGGCTGAAAATTCCAGATTAGATTGATATGTTTACACAAGAAGATTACTAGATGTTTGATAATTTTTTTATTACTCTTATGCGGAGAAAAATTCTATCTTTAACAGGATTTCAGAATGGTTTCTTCACAACGAAAATATATTGGCATTTAGGCCTAGTTGACACTTACACTGCCAACTTATGCTCTTCCAACAGCAGTTAATTGATTAATCCGCTAACATTTATAATTTTTCAAACTTTTCTCTTCGTGCGATCACTTGCCGTTCCTATTATTCCAAGGTATCAGATTTATCCAGCTTTGATAGATAAAAAAAGATATCTGTCTGTTTTTTTTCCCGTACAATTTCCCATCAATGCGCAAATTAATTGCAATCGCAAATTCTCATGTCGAGAAGGGAGAAGTTTGCTGAAATGGGGCTTGCTTATGTGAGGCAAATTAAGATGCTCTAGCCAAAGGACCAACATTTTTGCATTTTGCTGGATCAATCAAAGAATCAAAGTATTTTTTCGAAAGTAGGTGAAGCTGGAGGGAACAGCGTTTCAAGTGTAGTCTCGCCTTTTGATTGCGAGAAGAAAAAGTCAAACTAACTAGGAAGGCACCGGATCGAAAATATAAGCGGGGTTATGAAAGTCAAACTTGCGGGAAAATCTTTATTTAAATTGAAGCAGTTCTCACAAATCATTCGTAAAGTATAGCCTCCTGCCAAGAATAGAGAAAATCAACATATCTTTGTTGAATTAGCTTTGAGACTTAAGTGTCCGTTTATTGTCCAAGAGTCGCACAGCAAGTATAAAAATACCTTTAATCCTTTAGCCTTTGTCCCGTTCAGAAGCAGGGCCGGTGCGTTGTGATTGCTACATTACCTTAAAAAGTAACGGCATCCCAAAGAGGAGCTGTTTCCCTATCATTTAGAAGTACGGAGATTTTCTCGGAGGTGTGAAGAGGAGAACCACTATTTAACCCGTCCATCCTTTCCCACCCGCGCGGATACTCCTCATTATTTTTCAGATTTGCCATTTCGGTAGTTTCTGAGAATGGGGGCTTTCAAACCACCCCATTCCCCCTTTATATCTACAGCTAGAAATAATACTGGCTTCGAAATGCACTGATCGCGGTGTGTTATTTGCTATAATATATACTAATAAGAAATTTACATCTTCTCTTCGATTGCGTGGAGAGTTCACGTTAAACTCATGATTAAACGATGGCATTCAGACCATGAATGAATTTTGATAAAGCTTTGTTTTACACAAAATCTTAAAAGTGATGAAGTATTTGTATCGCGAATAAATCATGCTTGTTTGGAATCACAAAAAAAAATAAACTGAATATGCTAAGGTCAGGAAAACTCGAACACATAGAGTTAAAAAAAGTGCTTAATTGAGGCCGATCGATAAGATATTTAGATATATATTAATAAAAAAAAGCTAATAAAATGCGAACTGTTGCTTTGAATTTAAACATATTTGTTTAAATTTCCATTAATAACAATAATTTCGAAAAAATAATTACACTGATATGCAGTGGAAACCTCTTAAAAAAAATAAAATGCATATGAATATAATGATTTCAAACTGTCAGAAAAAGGAAGAAATGTACCGCCTACGATTTCTCTTGTACTAACGAAGGCATTGCAACGTCATGGTGACCATTGGGTTAAAAAATTTCATAGTAGTTATTTATAAGTTGTAAATTTATTCATTGTATTGGAATATTTATTCATTTTCAGCAACAGGGCAAAAAAGGAACATATGTTATGAATAAGGCGGGGGGCTTTAAAAATTATAGAAATATGAAATAAATGATATCTAAAAACTACCACAGAACCAATTCCCCATTTGCATGACCACGACAATCCAGAAATCAATGGATCTACCAGATGGGCTGAGGAGTTCGTAGGCTAACACACGAATGTATTAATTAGTATTAAATTCATGATTTTTAATCAACCCTAACCTTCAAAAGACACGTGTACAAATTTGACAGTTGTCCGACTATTGGTTTGTGGGATAGAGCATTTTGAGAGCTTGGCTTGATAAATATTATTCGGACTTTGCACCAGGAAAGTCAACCGATGACAAGTGGTTTGCTAAGTTTAAACGAGGCGAAATGAGCACCGAGGACGATGCACTCAGTGGACGCACCAAAGAAGCTATTACCGACGAAAACATCAAAAAAGTCCCCAACATGGCTCCATTATTTCACGCCAGAATCAAAACGATTGTCATCTGAGTGGACTGTACATGATGAACCGACCCCAAAGCGTGCAAAGACGCAACAGTCGGCTGGCAAGGTTAAGGCGTCAGTATTTTAGGATGCCCATGGTATAATATTCATCGACTATCTTGAAAAGAGCAAAACTATCAACAGCGACTATCGCATAGGGTTATTGGAGCGGTTGAAAGATGAAATCGCGGAAAACGGCCCGATTTGAAGAAAAAGAAAGTGCTGTTTCATCAAGACAATACACCATGTCACAAATCAATGAAACTGATAGCAAAATTGAATAAATTAGGTTTCGAATTGTTTACTCATTCATGGTATTCTAAAGATCTTTCAGCAACTTTTTTCTGTTCTCAGACCTAAAGCGAATGCTCGCTGGAAAGAAATTTAGCGCTGATGAAAAGGTAATCACCGAAACTGAGGTTGAAGACAAACCGAACTATAAAAATTGTATGATAGTTATATTCGTTGTATCACCCTCAAAAGGAACTATATTGAATAATAAAATCAAATTTTATAAAAATTTTTTTCTTCTATGGTTGCCTACGAACTTTTCCGCCCACCTGATAATGTTTGTTTTAAAGTAAGTCGGAAAACAGACTAAATCTTTAAATTCTAGGCCAGGTAGAATCACAGAAATAGAGATAATAAATTAATGCTATGTACCAGGTGTAGCGTAGGTACTAAACGTGTTAAGTACTGTGTCAACCAACTTTTCTACCTCCAAACTATACAAATATTTATTTTATATGAAAGCAAGGAAACACAAATGATTGAATGAATGAACATTTTCATTATCTTAATATGAGACAAAATTGCCCTTAATTAGCGACACAAATTTGAAGAAAAGTTTTTTTTAAGTCCCGGAAAAAAATGTGTGAAGAGTCCTGTTTTTAATATGATGTTATATAAAAAAGGGAAAAGAGGGTGGGACGCTTTTGTAGAAGCGAAAACCGAACAATTATCAGGAAATCATCTAAATATTTCTTTATCTAAAACTCTGAAAAAAATCATTTTGCATAATCGCCCTTAGATATTTCTCAGAAAATTTTGGTGCATTATCAAATAAATGTGGTCAAAGATTTCACCAGGACATGGTACACATAGACAGACGATGCAGAGAAAAATGATCAGAAGGAACGGTTTCAAATTTTTCATGGTTCGTTCAACTTGAAACTCCAATCAGAAATATGAAAAGAAGGAAAACTACAAAATTTTTACAAAAAATTGGATTGATCTGGAGATTTTAATATTTTGAATATGTTTTATGTTTGTATATTTTTTTAAATATTGTGGCTATGACTACTGTTTCATCATTTTTTTTAAACAAAAATATCAAAGTTTTATTTTAAAAATCGATTACAAAAGAATACATGTGATTCAAATTTCAAATATTATATTAAACAAATTATATATTGAGAAATTTATGTTTATCGTAACTATGCGTGATGATGCTAATAAGCGAAAGAAACCTGTTGAACTCCAGTATTATTTCTTATGTAAATGGAGTATATATTCTTATCAATTCTTACTTAAAACATAGGTATATATATGTATATACAATTACAACAAAGACAAACTTTCATTTTACCATAAGAAAACATAAACAAGCTTTTGCCTTGACATCGTATTTATTTTAATATTAGCACAAATATTTGAAACTTATTTACATATATTCATCTACATAGGTAACATATCATGGCTGTGTGTGTTTATCTATTTTACATATTTAATACATTTTCCTATTCTTCTTTTAACTTATTTTGGTTTTATTTCTGCAGCGAAATGCAAGCTAATACGCAAATTTCTAAGAAAAAATGTTGCGTTTTACATATGCTTTAGTATTTCCATTTTATATCAATATGAATAATATTTATGGGTGTTTATATTCCCGGGAGCTTGATATGGATGCTTTGTCGAAAATGATTTCATTATTCGAAATATCTATTTCACGCATTTGCAGATGTATCAATTTTCAGTATGAAATGAAGATATCAGGGGGCGTCTGAATGGTTTGTAATAATTATTACTCAAATTAGATTATATCATGAAATGATTGAAAATAGCTTTATTGCATTCAAATTTCTATTGGGTAATCAACTTCGTAATTGCATGTGTGTGTGTGTGTGTGTGTGGTGGGGAGAAGCTACAGCTTCCGAGCACTCAGGCCGTGTTGGCCCATTGTACTCGCGTCCCCCGTCTAACGGAATATTCCGGATTCGTTAACGTATCGTAGGATTTCCGTTAGTGGATGTGATGCTACCCGTCGTAATTGGAGAACATCGGCACCAAAGATCTGATGCCTGATACGTCCATAGGCGGGGCATTCACATAGGAAATGCTCCGTGGATTCCGCTTCCTCATTACAGGAGGGACACGTATCATCTTCGGTAATTCCTATTCTGAACATATGCCCAGCTAGTGAATTATGGCCTGTCAGAATGCCCACAATACACCTGCAAGTCCTCCTGCTTCTCGACAGGATAAACTTTGCGGTACGTATGTTGGGTTCTGGCAGGAAAAGTTTGGTGTGTCGAGCAGCATTAAGGCTCTGCCACCTGTCATTATGGGAAACCTGTTCCCAGTTTTTGAAAACAGATTTAGCCAATGCTACTGATACCCCAATTGCTGGCTCCGGTCCCGGCATAGGGGAGATTGACCCCTCTTTCGCTAAAGCGTCCGAGATTTCATTTCCTTCTATGCCACAGTGACCAGGTACCCAGAGTAGTTCCACCGTATTGAATCTAGACATAGAATTCAAACGGTTTCTGCATTCCTGAACGATTTTCGAGGTGATCAAAGGACTGCTCAATGCCCTCAGTGCAGCTTGACTGTCACTGCAGATTGCGATGCGCCTGCCCTTCAACCGCTCGTCAATCACCCAATTTGCCACCCTTAGGATCGCATAAACTTCGGCTTGAAAAACCGTTGCATATTGTCCCAAAGGAAAAGCCCACTTCTCGTTTTTATTCGAGAGGTAGACTCCGGCTCCAGAACCCTCTTCTGTTTTTGAGCCATCCGTGTAGAAGACTTCCGTATATCCCTCCACGCATTCCTCTGGGTCTTCCCAGTCCTCTCTACGCTTCAGGGTAACTATATATCTTCTACCAAACAGATGTATGGGGACACGAGAATCGGAAGGCATTGTAAGAACTGGATTCAGTCCTCCCAGTAACTCTTCCAATGCTCTGTGCCCCCCACATCCGTTGTTTTCCCATAGATCTAATCGAATTAGCCTATGGGCTGCTCTCATTGCAGTGCTTTGAATAAATATATCCAGGGGCTGCAAATTGAGTAGTGCATTCAGAGCTGCGCCGGATGTCGTGCTCATGGCACCAGTGATACCCAGACAAACAGTTCTTTGCAGTGCGTCTAGTTTACGGTGAAAACCTTTTTGTCTCACTTTAACCCACCACACTACGGATGCATATACGAACATCGGCCTAATGATGGCAACGTATATCCACATTACCACATGAGGTCTGAGTCCCCATGTCGAGGCAAAGGTCCGTCTGCACAGCCCATAAGCTGTGAGAGCTCGTTTCATCTTTACCTCTACATGTTTGTTCCAAAGAAGTTTTTTATCTAGAGTAACCCCCAGGTATTTCACTTCTTCGGAGAGTTGAAGGGTAGTACCCCTCATCTCAGGGAGACAAAGTCCATCCAGTTTTCTCCTTTTTGTGAATAAAACCATTGTGGTTTTATTTGGATTAACGGACAAACCATGTCTAAGGCACCAGCTGTCTATCAAATCAACGGCACGCTGTATATTCCTACACACCGTTCCAAGATCCCGATCAACAGCAAGTACAGCCACGTCATCAGCATAAGCTTGAGCGTGTATTGGCAAATTTTGCAGTTCGCATAGCAGTGAGTCGATCAGCATACTCCACAGAAGCGGCGAAAGCACACCTCCTTGGGGGCAGCCCTTCGTTGCCTCCGTAGTCAGGTAGCGATCGACCCCTACCTCAGCGCACAGCAATCTTTGCGTTAGCATAGCATGGATCCACTTAATTAAAGCATCATCAACACCATGCGCTCTGGCGGCATCACAAAGTTTTTGAAAAGGCGCACAGTCAAAAGCCCCTTCAATGTCCACAAACACCCCCATCGCGTACTCACCATTCAAAGTTGCATCCTCTATCTTTGTGACCAAAGAATGAAGAGCAGACTCACAGGACTTTCCACGTTGGTAAGCATGTTGGTTTTCACTAAGTGGGTGTGACCTAAGTGCCTTTCCACGAATGTGACGCTCCACCAGTCTCTCCAAACCTTTCAGCAAGAATGAAGTCAAGCTGATCTGTCTGAAGTTCTTTGGATTAGAATAGTCATCTTTCCCAGGTTTCGGTATGAAAACTACCTTAACCTGTTGCCAAGAAGAAGGCACGTAGCCCAGAGCAAGACATCCTCGAAAAATATTTGTTAGAGGTCGCTCTAAATGCTCCATACCCTCCTTTAGCATTGCCGGATAGATGCCATCCATGCCAGGTGCTTTGAAATGTTCAAAGGACAGTATCGCAGCTCTCACCTTTTCAAGGGTAACAACCGCTTTCGCAGTGTTCCAGTTCCTCTTGCAACACTTGCGTGTTGAACGGGTTGCAAGAACCGTCAACTCTCCCCCTACCACCTCTCTCACCCGTTCCCCCGGGTGGTGCACTTCCAGGAGGGTCTGTACTGAGTCCAGTCTGGAGTTCGTGAAAGTACCGTCGGGTTTTCTAAGAGAATCCAACTTGGCCGACTCATCCCTTTTGAGAACTCTGCACAGCCTTGAAGTCTCCCTTTCGCCTTCCAGTTCCTCACAGTACGCTCTAAAGGAGTCTCGTTTCGAGCACCTCACGAGCCTCTTATATTCACGTTGTGAGTTCCTGAAATTTAACCAGTCTTCGTTCTTGTTACTTTTGCAAGCACGATTTAGAAGTCGCCTGGTTGATTTCCTGAGTTTTTGCAGTTCTCGGTTCCACCAAGGAACTGTTTTACCGCTTTGGCCTCGGGAAATAGGACAAGCCTCTTCATAACACTCTAAAAGTGTGTAGTTCAGAGTTTTCAATTCATCTTCCAGCACCAAAGGAGTCCTTAGTCGCCTAGGGAACTGTACTTTATTGCCAAGAAGTTCATTGAACTTTGCCCAATCCGTTTTCCTAGGGTTCCGTCTTTGTACTGCAGACTGTTCGCCCGCAATAGTCAGATTGAATTCTAGATATCGGTGATCTGACAGTGAGACCTCGTCTAGCACTCGCCAGTGTGTAATCAACTCTAACAATTTTGGGGTACAGATTGTTAGGTCAATTACTTCGCTTCTTCTCGGTCCCACGAACGTAGGGGCGCACCCCACGTTTGCAGTCATAAGACCAGCTGAAGTGATGAAATCAAATAGCTTCTCTCCTCTTGGATTGCATTTGCTACTGCCCCAAACAAATATGTTGAGCATTCGCATCGCAACCTATTAAGAGTTCGAGACCACTTGATTCTGCATACGCCACCAGATCCCTAAGTTCTTGC
This sequence comes from Hermetia illucens, assembly GCF_905115235.1. Taxonomy (NCBI): domain Eukaryota; kingdom Metazoa; phylum Arthropoda; class Insecta; order Diptera; family Stratiomyidae; genus Hermetia; species Hermetia illucens. The sequence goes on along the minus strand of NC_051853.1, from coordinate 58,192,321 downwards.
GTCGGTGGAGGATACAAAGAATCATAGGGTAAATAAGCGGAGGCAACTATGATGTTTTTCCTCTCGCCATTTATCTGGTATTGTATGATGACCGTAGCTAAGTCCTGGGAACAATATTGTCTCAGCATAGTTGCCTCTAACCGTCTTGACATCAGGACACAAGCTCTCGGTCTTATGGATCTTTCGTCGTAGAAGATCCTAGCCCCCTTTACTGATCCAATACCACAGATTCTGTTAAATCGAACCCACGGTTCTTGCACCAGAAAGATATAGGGGAAATCCTGTAGCTTTGTCATTCTCGCTGCCAACAGGTAGGAGGGAGCTTTGGCATGCTGCAGGTTGATTTGACCAATCTTTATGTTTTTCGACATAAACTTAGTCTATTGTCTTATAGAAAGCAGTTAGAAGCGTATGCGGCAGTCCGCGTATGACGGGGTTTCCCCCACACCGTACCGCCAGAGACTCGATCCCCTCGTGATTGATTTCTCTGTGAAAAGCCGTACTTGGGAGTACCGCAATTCCCATGTTCTCATCCACGAAAGATCTCATCTCATCCCGCAGAGCATTCGTCTGTTTTCCACTTACCACCTTACTTGGTTTGCGGTGTCCGGGTTGCATAGATTCGATCACTCGAACTGGCATCAAGTCAGTTTCGTTCACGTCTCTGGCTACCCTTCCTTCCGCCTGTTCCTTGGAAGGTGTAGGAGAAGTTACTAGCAGGTAGGATTCACTCTGTAGTCCCTTCCCCAGTGCGAGCCCCCATACGGGGGTTCCGCCCCTGTATGCACTATCCTCCGCGCACGTCTCCATTGTGGGAGAGCGCACCGAAGATGCTGCAATTTGCTCTATGTTGTGTGAGTCGAAGACCATCATTGTTCTTCGCTCTCAAAAATGGAGATGATGCCCTACAGTCTCCTGATATGACTGAATTTCAGTCTATATAGGAAAAAGTGGAGCACCATATGGTGACTTCCCCTGAGCACATTTAGACTCTGTTGGTCCAGTTCGAATACCAAGTTGAAGCCCTCCACGTTTGTAGATTGGTCCTTCCTGGCATTCATGAACTTTACCCTCCAGTGTCCAAAGTCCATGCCCGGGTTCTGTTCACCCAGCAAGCGGATGATGTCCTCTGCCTTCCTTCGAGGGCCCGGTAGCCAACATCCGACATGTTCTGTCCTGCGTAGCTCAGTGTTCACAATAGTGAACTTGGGCCGACCGCCGGAACTCAAAGTTGGGATTACCTGCTGGAGCCACTTTAAGGCAGCCTCGTCAGCGCACTCCAAATGTAGAAGCCCATCACGAAAACCTTGATCGTTAAATCGTGGCTTCGTTCCAGGCTCCATCATTTTCTTCCACAGGCATTCCTGGAGGATGGTAAATTGTCCCTCTGACATTTTGCCATCCTTGGAGGAAACTCCCACGGCAGCAGTCAGAACAGAGGCCGCAGCTTGCGCATACGTCCTCTTCCTTCCCGCCTTCGTGTTCGTATTCCTGTGGGAGGGACCAGCTTCATTGAGATCTCTCTCGCTGATTTGATCACCTCCCGGCACACCGGTCCTAATCCCCGCGAGACGCGTGGATGTAAGCCCTGGTGCGGAGCACAATAAAGCGTCGGCCACAGCAAATGTGTTGGTCTTACGCTTCTTGCGCGCATTACCGCTGACTGAAGAGTCTGGTGCGTCCAGTGTGGATCTTACCGGGGTTTCCAGTTTATCCCCACCTTCCGCCGGAGATTCCGCTACCTTGCGTCCGATTTCTCTGGGCGTTACCGCGCCTAGTGGTACAGCCACGTCCATGTCCTCATTCCCAAGGTGCTTCATCTTCCTTCGCAGTGCTCTCTTCTGCCGTCGGCTTAGGGCCTTTCCAGGTTCACGGTGTTCGGACCGCTTGGATCCATTTCCACATACTGGCGTTGAACCAGTAGCGTCCACGTCACCAGCTTCCCGTTCTTCCGCTCTTCCCAGTAAGGATGGCGGAGAAGGTTCTGACAGGCAGGATTCAGCCTGTAGTCCCCCCTCCTTAGTGGCCGAAGTTCCCTTCTGCCAGGCCTTTCTCTTCCGCTTGCGGGTAGATTTGGGCTGTAGTACCGCGGACGGGCCGGCCGTAGTCGGATTTCCAGTTTCTCCCAATTTGAGAGTTTCCGTACTTTCCTTTCTGGCTAACTTCGCCGTAGGCACTAAATGCAAACTTTCCACTGAGTCGGAAAGCATGCCTTCTACAGATTGCTCTATAGGCAAATATGAACGTGGTGAGGCCTCCAAAATCCGCGCCTCGGCCGCGACATGATTGCTCATGGTCGCGGGTGGATTCGAAGTCTGTGACTTCTTACCACTTGGAGAGTTTATATCCATTGTTTCCATATTCATATTTTGGACACCCTTAGTGTAGCAGTAAACTACTACAGGCTCCCCCACCACGACAAGGTGGTGTCCGAGGGGGAGTCGTAATTGCATAATGAAATAAAAAGATCTTTTTCTTTTTCTTTAGCCTTTGTCCCGTTCAGTAGTGGGGTCGGCTATAATGAAGTAAAATGATGAAGACGAAAGTCATTTACTCCAGCTTTTTCCAGAGTCATCGGAAATTTCAGATATGAGTTTGCATGACGTAGTTCGTTTACATTTTCTATTTAGATTGGGAGGATTAGATATACAACTCCAAAAGACTTAAATTTATATTTATAAATACATTAATCCCGGACCTTCAAAGTGCAATCCTTAACTCATATTTATAGAACCATCGCTCAGTTTTTATCATTTTCTTGCACATCAATATTTACGAGAATACTGCGCATCACTTAGTTGCTTTCAGCGATCTTGAACCATTCGTTTCGAACCTTAAAATGCTTCACTACTTTTTCGAGCCTCATGCCACATATGAATGTACTTTGTTGCTGATCATGGAATTTTCAATCTTCTTGTACTATGTACCTTCATGTAAGTAGATAAATTTTAGATAGTTATGTGATGCCCTGAAGTAAAATAGCTAACGAAAGTGAGCCTCTCTCATGCAACCCGATCCATTCCGCATGTATGAAGCGTAATGTGAACAGTCATGGCGGTGTCTTAACCATACATATGTACGTACCTATCTATATTTGCACATTTATTTCTTGCGGCCTTGAATGTGACGATATACGTTGCCAGTTTTCTACAGGTGGTAGAAATTTTTTGATGAGATTTGTTTTTTTAAAGATATGTTCTTACTGATAGGTGCCATCACTTTTCAAATTCGATTTTCGCTTCTATATAACCTTTGCATCGTTTCGAAATTCTTCGCCAGTGTTGTGCCTGTTATCGCAAGTAATTACGCCTAAGGACTGATGCAAATAAATTCCCAAATTCAATATAAAATGCTAGTTACAGAATAACTTTGCCTAAAATATGAGAACGAAAATAAGTGATCGTTCCTGCAAAAGATGCTGAAAAACACATAAGTAAGGTGATTTTGAGAATTTAAGAATCCGCCTACTAAACACGCGCAAACTCGGAAAACAAACATTAATTTGACCACTTTATTTTGCTGTTGGATTTGTTCCTTTTGTTTCAAAATTACCAGTCAGCGCTTTTTCCTACGTATGTACACACATAGTAAATGTCGGCAAATATAATGGTTGTCAATATTTATGAGCGGTGCTTTAAAGATAATAAAAAAGATATATGATACCTTTTGAAGGTCGTGTAGATGACAAAAAATTTCATTTTAAAATTAATGTTTTCAATTGGCGACGAAGCATATAACTGCGACCTAGCAATTAGCAATGTGTTATTTTGTAGAATTATTCCTTTCGCACTTTTTTTCATGCAGCCACATTAAATCATGCCATTCAAAATGTGAACATCATATTTCACGGAAAATCAAGAAAAAGGAATATTATACAACAGATTTCAGACCTGTTCTGAAAGTTTTTTAGTCAACCGAATGTTTCTTGGAACATTACAATTTTTTCGTTTCAAAATAATAAAATAATAATATCCAAGAGAGAAGCAACTGCGACTTCAAAATTATCATATCAACTGAATCTGGAATGACAGAGCACAGGACAAAGGAGTGGGAATATATGTCTAATGTCCCAGTTTTAACGTTTTGTAAATTTTTTATTGATTTCCTCTGAGAGTAGGACGTGAAAAATATTTCCTGACTTTAAACTGAGAAAGCGTCCATCTTAGAGATTAGATTTTTCTCTGCTACTTGTAGTCCAGCCTAAAATTAATAGACAAGGGGTAGCTTTCTCCAAATTGCAATATTTGGTTTCAAACGTAAATATACAGGGTGCGTACGATATTTGAGAACATACATATATGCGGCTATAACTTCCCGAAACCACTATTTTTCTTTTTTGCTCTTTTTTAAATAAGACATGAAGGACTACAACTTAACTCAAAAAATGAAGTGTCTCATAATTTTGCAATTATCGTCACTATATGTGCAAATGACATCGATCTGGAAATCTCTAATTTTCTTAAGGTCGCCCGTTTATTCCTTCATAAGGTTCGCGCCGACTTGGAAGCGTCAGCTGGCAATGCAGAATCTGTCGTAAAACGCAAAAACACGAGGAACACCCTGACAGTCTCCGATTTGCAGAATTTATCCAACAAATGTAAGCGATCATTGACGAGGACCCTTCAAAAACAATGAGGCCCTTGCGAGGGAGCTTAATGTTTCTGACGGTTTTATCCGCCGAGTTGATCACGAAGACCTCCGGTATAAATCCTAATTATACGCAGAAGATAGTTTATATCGGAGCAAACACGAGAACAGGGAGTTATCTGAGCAAAATGCCTTCTACACAAAATTAATCTTCCTGAAGCACCTAAGATGTTATGGTTTTTCTTTCTGACGAAAAAAATAGTTCCCCAGACCTTAATCCCCTGGATTACTACATATGATGCGTAGTTGAGCGTGAAACCAACAAACATTCTCATAACCCCATTTCTTCTCACGAGGCTGCAATTAATACTTATGGTCAATATGAATAAGGAGCATTTGAATCAGGCATGCAGTCGTTTTTGGACCCGGATCGAGGAGGTTATTGCAGCTAATGGAAATTTTATTAAATCATTTTATAGATATATAATAAGTTAATGTTGTATAAAAAATTTTTGAAATTTCATTACATTTTGTTCAAAGTAAAAGCTAATTAGTTTTAATCTCAAGTTGTCCTTACAATTCCGTACGCATCCCGTATATTTAGGTAGCGACTTACCCCCTTCTTCAGTGCAAAGCTACCTCAATCTTAATCCTTAACATATTAAGCTCCTGTCGTCAACGTTGTTCCCCAAGCTGGGACCCCTTAGGAACCCCATGCTTTTTTTATTTTTCTCAATTGTTTGCGTTGGAAAGGTTTAAATTTAAAGTTTTAGGAGTTTGAAGGAATTTTTTAGTAATACAATAAACATTTTTTATTTAGTTCATCAGTCACATAAAATTGATATACAATGTGCGAAATAATTATATCGAACAATCACAAATTTTATTAATTGCAAAATCATTAATTCATTTCATTTATGCAAAAAGAACATAAAAACAAAATAAATATAGCCGACAAGTAAAAGAATTTCTAAATAAATGGGTTTAATTCAAAAGCTTTTATTTAAACAGTTTGTTTTTCTCTTTATGATACTTTCTATTACACCTCTTTTCATTGAATTTGCAGCATATTCTCAATGTTTTTCAGTGGCTACTTTCAGCTCCGATAGAGTCTCATACTTTGTCCTCCAGCATAAATGCGGTCAAATGAATCTGCTTTATATTTTCTATGGGTTTTAGATCAGGACTTACACCCGGCCATTCCGACATAGCAATGTTTTCAGCGGCAAAAAATATAGTTTGTTTTAAAATGTGGAGCGATGCGTTGTCCATCACCAAAACTTGAAAACACATTCTCCAGTAAGCCATAATAATAGCTAGAACCCATTTCATGCCTCACAAAGCACAAATTGGTGACCTTCCACGTTATTCAAAACTAAAAAAAGTATTAATTTAAATTTTTAAATCAGATTTTTTTTCAAAGTAACCCGCCTCAGTTACTGCACACTTATGCTGTCGTTCCTGTCACTTTTGAAATACAAATTTTAGGCTGTCTTCTGCAAGTTTCTTACATTGCACATCCAGTTTTCACCCGCTCCTTGTTTGTCTTGAATTTTCGCCCCTTAAGAATAAATTTTACTACGTGGAACACTCAAAAAACTACTGAGGCTATACCGTCGGTGGGGTACAGTTTTGATGCCGTGTCTATCCGCTGCTTCTTTTTTATGAAATGACGTAGCTTAGTGATCAGAATAAATGTGTAATAATCTGCCGTGACTCTCTGGCCTTGAGGAACTTCATATTAATCCAGAAATCCCTGGGAATCGAAGAAGGTTCACGTTTTACGTTGCAACGTTATTTCCAATTTAATCCCCGGAGGTGAGTACTAAACACGGCGTTATGCTTGCGGGTAGAGCGTCAGTCCCTCAATCTTGCTGCTTTGAATACACATCCCAGTAGCCATGGATGTGTGTTTGCCTTGTGTTTGTCTCGCTGCTGTGAGCTTATCACTTGTACAGTGTTAAATGTGATGATAGCGAAGCAGAAGCACAGTCTGGCTGTTTGGATGCCCTGTATACTCCACTAAGGAATGAACAGGAAACACGGAGTTCTAACCTCACCACCAAATTTCCTTCTAATCACTTTTGAAAAAGTGCTTGTGATAGGCAGAGAAAAAATGAACTGATTTTAATAAGGTTCTATTTTACACAAAATCTTAAAGATGAAGCACCTAAACAGGTGCGTTAAGTCTATTACTGTAAGTTACTGTTAAGTTTAAGCTCCTCCTCCTAACTGATAAAAACAATGAAGTATTTTTTTTGTATATTTGCATTCAATTTCATTAAACGTATTGAAATATATATTGTATAATAATACTGAAATTTTTGCCAGAATATAATTCTGGTCTTTTATAAAAAATAGATTTCAACTTCTTTAATTTCTTCATTGTCACTTTGGTGGAATGTGATGGAGTGTTATCGTACGACAGGATGGGAGCCGATCGATTGCCAATCTCGATTATTTAACCGCAAGATTCCGCATCACTTCGCCTAGTTGTTTGCAGGAAACGACCAAACTTTGAAAAATGATGTGGTTTTAAATTTTCTTGATTCTTTATTATAACACTGTGGAGAAATTGAAAAAAAAAATCTAAGCATAAAATCTCTATTTGCATATCAAATTTTTATTTCCAAACCTTTTGATAAATAAATCTAATTAAGTACTTAACACACTCCGTATCCGTATGAAGTTTTGCACTATATGACCCAGTTTGTAGAACTATCTTCTATGTTTGGTCCATATATTTGTTTGATAATTTCATCACAACAAAAATTCTTCTTTTATAAAATGGCTTTGAAAAATTATCTAAGTGTAATCTCGCAGTGCTCCTAGAGATTAAATTATTTGAAATAATTAGGACTTGCTGTTCCCTAGTATTATTTATTAACCTTGGAAATACCAATATTTCGGGAACCACTTGTTCCCTTCATCAGTACTACAGAGTTGGAAATATCGTTATTTGCAAGATTAATAAGTAATAGTAGCAAGTAAAGCAAAAGCAAGTCCTTATTATTTAAAAAATTGTTAGGCTATTCGCAGAGTAGATCATTTCTCAAAACGCACATTTACAGTGAATCAATACTGTGTTGATATATAAATATACGTGATATGCATCTGGGTTATTAAAAAAACTGCACGCTTTGCAAGGATAATTAATTTTTTATTTACAAGTAAAAACAGACCAATCAAAAGAACTTTAAAATCGAAGTAAGAAATTCGAAGTAGTTTACTTGCCCCAGGAAAATTTAATACAATAACTCGGTTACATGACAAGTTCCTAAAATTCCCTAAATACACACAAATCTATACTCATACCAAATTGACCAATTATCAACCCACTATTTCGTGTAAAATAAATTACGTTTCAAAAAGGAGAGTTCAATGACATTATACCACGATCATTTCACATACGATTTTCATCTGCTGATATATCTCATCAATGGTTGCTTTTTTGTTATAAGTTTGCAATTTGGTGACTATACAATGGTAGCAGTTGATGGCCATCATTATTTGTAATTAGCCAGGAACATTAGAGCAATTGGGTTCATCTGAGGCGAATTTGTCGTTTAAATAACAGAAAAATACATACGAAAGACACTCTTATGTATTACACCCTAATTCGACGTTGGAGTGATATAGAAATCGTTCTTGGACTAATACTGTACAGTCCGGTTTTTAAACAAAAAGAAAGTTAAGGCTTAAAAATGATTCTAACAACGAAATCAGGACATTTGCAATCAATCGGAAGCTTTGTTTATGTACAAAACTTTGAAGGACGTTAATCTTTTTTCGAGCTACTCAATTGGGTAGCTACTAACAATGAGTCTTGTTCCAGTTCCAGTGTACACTTTTTACACTCAGAGCGCAATTAATAATGATTTGAAAATTGCGATTTCTCAAAAATGAAATAGCATATCGATTTCTGTCTTTTTTATTTTGAATATAAAGAATGAAATCAAAATAAAAAATGTAACCTTTGTTAATGTTGCTATACACAGGATTATATTTGATGTTCAAATTGCCCTTATTTTGAGACTTGGTCCAACTTCTCCTGTTTTCTTATCAACCCATGAATAAGGAGAAGAAAATATATATACAGTTTTGTGTAGAACTTGTGTATGTATGTAGTTATGGCCCGAACGGGATCAGTCGAAAAGTCGAATTTTGGCAGCTTTTAAAAAATGTGTTAAATAACATTAACATAAAAACTGCAAAAAATCTATTATTTTCTTTTAATTTAAGACCTTTTTATGCTAAACCTTACGGAGATAATTTTATTGTCAAGAAGGTTGGGTGTATGATGATGTAAGAGAAGCCTTGATTGAAATACGGAAAATAAGAAGAACTTAAAAAAGAAGAGTGAGAAACAGAAATAATGCGGAAAAATTTGTGGAGACGCCAAATCGCTAAAATCGATGAATCCGCTTGCCATCTTTAGAAACTGTTGATTAAATTATGAAGCAAATGTCAATTCATTATGATTTGGCGGTGCAACGATATTCAGACAGTATATGGGATTAAACTAACGAGGTATTGCATCATAAACATTTAAAGGCCTAAAAGAATAAGTAACGCTTCAAACATACATCGACTATGACGTCTCTGAAAAATTAACAGACGAAGATTTAGTTTCACGCTGTAATATGTGGTGAAAAGATACCCAAAACTGGCTATCGTTTCAGAACATAGAGAATGCTATTGTTCAATTAGTAAACAAATGTGTAAAACAAAGCCTTATTAAAATCGATTCCATGTTTGTCTGTCCTTCCTTCACACCCGATTTACTCGGAAAAGGCTGAACCAATTATCGCGAAATTTGGTGAGAAGGAGTAGTTTGTGAACCCCTTTACATATAGCATGGCGTTATTTTGTGTTGAGCTTGAGGAGGGGCTCCTCATACATATGAAGGGGGGATTTCGAAACTGGCCCCATATTTGATCTCGGGTGAAATGTAGGGAAGTGATATGATCTCCAAAAAGTATAACAGGTCTCGTTCTCAGAACCTATCCAATCGAAAAATCTGAAAAAACACAGTGGTGCATCTAAACACAAAACCTTTATACCCGAAACGCGCGTTCCATTTGTCTCCATCGCGGAATACTTCATAAACAAGGGATTGTGTTACTGGGTTCGCCCTTAAGCGTTTATATCTTAATTTGTCTCTTGCGGAATGTTGAAAATTCAACTTGAAGTATTTTTAGAATTCATTAATCAGCAGGTGAGTGTGGTTGAAGTAAGATATTTAAAATGACCCTAAAAATACAATTTTCAAATAAAAATAATTATCGTCACAACTTGCTACTCCTGCTTTAGAAGTATATTTTTCCGATCGAATTAAGAGTTTTTGATAGCGGAATCATAAAATAAAAAGAGTTGTGTCAGGTCTTAAATGGGCACAAAGGCTTCCCCGTTGCAAGAGGCAGTGCGTCTCTAAGAAGAACAAAACTGTGGAAATCGTAAGGCGATAAGTTAGGATTATACGGAGACGAAGTCATACGTAGTCCATCTCATTTCCTCTAATTATGTGAAAGTTAGACTTACAGTATTGAGTTAAGCATTTTCGGGGAAAAGAAGGAAGATGCGTTATCAGAAGAACAGTTCCAAGCATCTTGCTAGCTGCCACTTAAGTCTTCAAACTCCGATACTTCAGTAATGATGAAAAACGTAATTTTCAATACGGTGATCATGTTCACCAAATCTAACCCCAGAAAGGGGGAAATAGTGAAGATATGGAAGTGGAAAGGCTCCTTGCTCCAGTGTGACTGAAAGCCCCTGGCACGTAGGATGGGGAGGAGTGAAGAGGGAATAGGGTAGCCATTTTTCAAATCGCGAACGAAGATAATTGCTTTGGTAGCTTTTTAAGAGAGGGGATGACTATCATAGATTTCTAACCGGGTTAGAGAGAAAGGACTTCCCTCTTCCTTTCATACCTCCTCGCCTCGCCCTCTGGAGTTTGAGGAAAAGTAACGCTTTTCCACGGTAGACATTGGTATTCTATTATTAATTATTATTGATATATAACATCAGCTTTGCCGCAGTAACTATAGCAGCATTTAAAAAAGTTATCGTAACACCAATAAGGAATAACATCAAAAGTTATAAAATCTCAACAGCTTACCCAATCTGAATCAAGCATCACGAAAAACTGCTAATATGACTGCTTCTATTATTAAAAACTAGACAGAAAAAATTGTTCTGTCAGTTTCATTTGAATATTTCACCATACATAAGATATCTAGCTAACAGATATCTATATTTTCTACATCCATTGATATAACTTTAACATATTCTAACATTTCTTCCTAGCTATCTAAAAACCACCACTCCCTGAATGAATCAATCGGACAAACCCAGCCTGTATTTGCTTACGTCTTGAGTCATTTACGTCCCGCATCCGACAATCTCACAATCTGAAATCCGCATACCAAAGACGAATACGAGACGACTACCCGACGCAGTATTTGTTGATTATTATTAACTAGAATTCACTGAAAGTCACCAAGATATTCGAAGAACTCATAAAAGAAAATCAACTCGTACCTTGATTCGCTTTAGGAGTTTTTTGCACACTTTGTGCTAAGCAATTTACGCTTGCGGGTGATTTGAGACTTACATACACCAATGGCAACTTTGGCTTGTGTTGCGAATAAACTTACCTGTAAATCTGATCAAAAACCTTAATGAACTCCATAAAATACATCTCCTTATTGAGAACTCAGATTCGAAATTCATTTTGAGCCTTTGGCGGAGTGACGTCATTCTACAATGCATAAACCATCCACCTGCTTTAGGGGCAGAGAAGTTTTTTGACGAAATATGACGATGCGCAAAATACATGCATATGGTGGTGTGGTGTATTTTACTATAAACGGCCTAGTCCAATGGCAGCCTTTCGTAATGAAAACTAGTTTCAACGGTCAATCCATAGCTCCAAAAAGACAGGTAGTCCATAGTCACCGGTTGTGATGTTGAACAGATAGGCAATACAAGCAATCTGCTATACAGCCAGCCAGTCTTGCTTTGTTGAGTAATTCAAGATAGCAGCAGTTCAACAATAGCCGTTCATTCACTCACAAGATTGAGCCATAAGTTAACCAGTTGCAGGGGGGAAAGTAGGTGAAAAATTGCCTAAGGGATAAAACTTCCGAAACAAATCGGTTGAAGTTGGTGTTTTTTTTTCATTGCGATTTTGCTTCCTATTTACCAATAGTGCTCAGAACTCTGGCGAGTGTTTTTGTTCTCTAAATGACCAATTCTGCGTTAGTTGATATCATTGATACCCAGTCATTCTGCTTGTTTCGTAAAACTTACAATATTCAGCTTCACGTTGATTTCCCCAAAATATTTTCTCCTAGCCAAAGTAATTCAAAAGAATATTTTTACAAGGAAACATGGGATTTTGCGGTATTTTCTAATGGATGTTCAAGAATCTTCAATTTTCACCTCCCCATCCAAAACAAGCAAGTCCGATTAAACGGCCGGCGATCTATTGGTTCACATCTTCATCTTTGAAAAATCTGTGGTTTATGAGATCTATGGAATATCATAAATTTTATTTTATCAGTCTTTTATTGAGTCTCAATGGAAAGTACGCATGCTGCCTGTTGCATTTATTGCTATTTACGAACACTTGAGCTTTCTGGCCCCAATCTCCCTGCTCTACAGCGCAACTATCTCTAAGCTGGATAACATTCACATGAAACCTTTGTACGTATGAAAATATGGGTCTGTAACTGGCAAGACCACTCGTTCATTTTCGTTGCATAGGGTCAAACATTTATGAGAAAACCAACTGAAGGCAACCATAACCTGGTGACTATTGTAACTATGAAATTATTTTTGTTAGGAGTTCCACGGTATTTGTAAAAATAAAACTAGGCCGACTTTGAGGTATGCTGCGGGCCAAAACCAGACATGTTTGAGCAATGAGGCAGGCATTCTACTGGTTTTATCTGTACCATTGCGATTAGTCATTCAATAAATAAAGTGAAACGTTTCACGCTCGATCTACACGTTTGGGGACATTTCCAAGTATTAAGTTGTTTGTGTAATCAGCTGAATCGTTTTGCTTGCTATTGAGTTTGGTTTTCGATTCAGAAATAGCGAGTGGTAAACTTGGCAATGCTTAGTCATTCCTTGACGCAGATTGTACTATCATAATACTAAGTTAAAAGTGATACTTATGGGAGAACTCCATTCATGAACGGAGACTTGCTTTAAAGGCAAACACACAAATACCATTTTTCCATTTTTGCCACAAAAATGTCGTAGGCAGAAGATTCCCTTTTACCAAGATCTCTTGCTTAAAATTGTATAAATTTCCTTGGGTTATATGTGACTATGAGAGAATGAATTTGGTTCACTTTCCGTCCAGAGGTAAGGTCTGGAAAGCAACTCGTATTGGCCATTGTATTTTAAATTCTAAGTCGAACATATACATAACTGAACTACAGAACAGCTAAGAGTAGTATCTACACTTGAATGAACGGAATTGTGGATGTTGTACACCTATCGATAAAAACGTTAGTTTGAACATTCCATTAGATATTAGCAAATGCGTTCATCCAATTTGTGGCTGAGGAGTACAGGGGAAAGTAGTAGCTTATTTTCCGACTGCTACAACTACATTATCTCTTATTTAAAATGCCAATAATTGCTCATTGGTTTAATCGTTTATATTTACTCATATTTCAAAAAAAAATCTCCCCGAAACGCATCGCACGATGGCCGATGATTGATTACAGAGATTATTAATGTAAGAAACTTGAAAAAGGTTATTGTGATGAGTGATACAGAAGGAAAGAAAGGCAACATAAAGCAAGCCGAGATATCAGAAGCTGGGCGCTTCGGGTAAAAGGTTTTGTGTTCATCTTATGTGAGGAACTCCCTATGCACGGTTTTCCATTCATACATAGGTAAAAATGCAAAACATTCCTCCACTAATGGTTAAACTCCAGATATATGCACATATTTACGTACATATAAAGGACAAGGACAAATGTTGCCCATCCAAATTGATTTAACGCATCTTCACACATTTCCACTTTACTCCATTTATATACTTTAAGTAAATACATTTATGCATGTATCCGGATGGCTCAAGTGGTTAGAGCGCTGGACTGTCATAGCGGAAGCTCGCGGTTCAAATCTCACTGGTGACAAGGAGATTTGTTGTTATATGTTATGCTGACCACATTGCCTCCTACAGTGTACCGTTACGGTCTTGAATGAAATGCTTTAACATACTTCAAGGCCCTGATCCAATATGAATTGTTGCATTAACGATTATTATTATAAATACATTTACGTACTTAAAGTGAATACCACTGGAACTGACATGTTTGCTTGGGTAATTCATACTGATATATAAACAACTAAAAAAAGCCAAAAAAAAAGGAAGCTAAAATGTCCCCATGGACCCCGCCGTTCATATAAGTTCACCTTATATGTTGATGACGTGATACACGTCTTAAGGAGCGCACCCACTGGGACCGACAGGACAGATTTGCTAACGTGATGAGTGAGACATGCACAGACATTTCTGCTGTAGAAAAAGATTTTGCCTGAAACAGACATTGGCCTGATGGAAACATTTGCCCTGCTGATGTCTGAAGACGACTTAGACATCTGTCTGACTGAAATGTAAGGCAGACACAGACGCTTGTCTGGTGAAATGTTAGATATTGCCTTCTGTTTGTAGTTATTTCTAAAATTGATAGACCAGTAGCTTACTCCAAACTACAATTTCATTTTATTATGTATATATATATTTCGGGAGCAACTTACTCCCTTCATCAGTACAAAGCTACTTCACACAAAACCTTAAAAAGAAAACGCAGCACCGCAAAGGAATGAAGATACAAACCAAATTCATGAAAATTTATCGAATCTTCAGAGTCATCAAAATTTATCTTCTCAATCAAACTATTCATCGAATATTACAGAGTTATATCTAATTGTCATACCCTTAAGACATATGCAATGCCCGAATAATTTTGATCATCCGAAAAACAACGATGCTTGAGTAGATTTTGAAGTAATATTTTCGGTGTTCTATTTCTGCAGGACAACACCCAAGTTACAGTAGCAAGGCTGTCAAAGATAGACCTGTTCTGATTATTTCGCCCGCCGTCAATTAAATTGAAAATGTATGGATAGTCATAATGCGAAGTGCTTCTGACAACGCTCCACAATTTTCAAGTACAAAGAAGCAGCTATTCAAAAGGCATGGGACCGGTAGAATCTGAATTATAGAAAAAACTACAATCCGATGTTTCGATGCATGCGAGAATAAAGACGAATGCGTTGACCTGGAAATTTGTGTACAGATACATTGTATGTAGGCCTGACGAGGGGGTGGAACGGAATGATTCCCTCGGGCCCAGATTATCACTTAATCCGTATGAATGAGGATGATCCAGCCCGGAAAGTCTATAAGGGCAATATCTATGGTAGAAAAAGAAGACGAGGCAGACCCTGTCTAAGATGGAGCGATGGCGTACGTCAGGACGCCAGACAGCTTTTAGGGATATCGAATTGGTGGCCCTTGGCGCAAAACCGGGATGTCTGCAGTTCCTTATTAAGGCAGGCCCAGACCGGATACCGGTTGTTGCGCCGTTAATGATGATGATACTTCGCGAAAGTGTGTATTGGGTAATTACCAGTCCGTTCGATGCAGAAGTTTAGAGATAAGGGTTTCTTGCGAAGAACTACGACATGCCATGGAAAAAAGAAGCGATGTGTTACGCTCCTCCAAGTATTATTTTGAAAGACTTCGAAAACAAGCTTCGGCAGCCTTGCAATGCCCGTGATTGTTGATCACTAGCTAAACCGCAACGGAAAGCAGTTCATTTCTATGTTTTGTGCAGTCGGACGTGGTGCACCCCAATGAAAATTATATGAAAAACATGTCTTTAATGATGACTATCCCAACAGGCATTTATAAGGAAATATTATTATAATTAGGGAGGGAGCCAGCGAGGCTACAAAGGGGGAAACCGTTGAGATGATCAGCAAAAGCGAAGAACCAGCTAAGATGTGGTTTAGTCAGGTTTTCGAATTGGTAGAAATTTTTGCAGAACAAAACGCTAGTCAATGATATAATGATGATGCACATTCCTCAATAGAGTTGTCATAGCAGACATAAAACCTAACAGATGCAACAATAGTAATCACAGAGCTCCTGGAGTTTTATAGTAGGATACGGCAACAAAACTTAGGGCCCCGAAAGGAAACCTAATAAGAAGTTCAAGTTCGTGGTAAAACCAAGGCTTGACACATGTGCCAAACTATACAGAGCGCGCATGGCAGGGAAGATCTCTCCCGCATTATGAAAATTACGGACGATTACGTTGGTACGTAGAATTGGTAAACCTTTTATTGTTCTGCGCACCTATGGGGCGCCATGGGAAATATTCGCAGTTATCTCATTGTTTGTGTCGATAGCTAGGGAAAATACGGGAACAATACTCATCATAACAAGTTGCTGTTCATTATCATTGAGAATAACATCATCATTTTTAAACTGGCAAACATTCGAGAGTGGTTCTAAATTTTGATCTAATCTTAGAGCATACTTATTATAAAACATGGCCCAAATGAGGAATGCGATATACTTTCAGATTGTACAGGGTTGAGGGAAGGAAGCAGGAAGGAGGTGGTTTTCCACAGATCCGGAATTTCCTCGAGAGACCCAATGATATAGCCAAAACTGAAGTGATAATAAAGGAGCTCGCATAATTTTCGCCCCGTCCTGGAATTTCTCTCTACAGCCTTGATTATAGGAGTGAGTGAGTGAGTACGGTCACTCCTATTCAAAGTGACATTGGGTATATTACCCGTATGCATCAGTAGCTTTTTGTTCGGGATAATGTTGGAACAGAGTATCCCAATAGCGCAACGTAGACAGGAATGGAAACTTTCGAGTGGGAGTGGTCAGTACTTTCCATACACTGCTCATATATGGCAGCATTAGGAAATATTGAGGCGGAATAGCTCAAAGATACTTTGATTTTATATGTAATGTTTTGTTTTGAGAAATTACTGCAGTGGTCCTTTTTTCCACTTAAATAATATTTAAAAACTGTTTAATATTTATTATGGGTCGAGTGATTCATTGTCCAATTGAAAAAAAAAGAAACATTATGTAGAAAAAACAAAAAAAAAACCAATCCGCTGTTGCAAAATTACACCATTCACTAGGACAAAAATAGGGTCAGAAAAAATAAAGGAGATCTTTTTGTGAACTCAAGCGAAATATCGGCCCAAATGAAAAGAGTATGAAGTAAGTTTGTGAGGAAGCAACTCAATGATGACCAGCTTTTTGGACGGTACTGTAGAAAAAAACAGTTCGTCAAGAAAAGTATTTGTGAAAATGCAGTTAAAAAGTATCCTTTTCAGCGATGAAACGTAAGTTAAGCGTGTAGGTTCTGAAAGGAGAATATTTGTGCACAACAGAGAAATTCAAGAAATTGATCCAAAATGTTCGACGAAGACAGTTACAGATGGTGGAGGCAATATAAAGATTTGGGGTGCGTTTTCTTGGAACTGAATGGAATGCTTTTAAATCCGTGTCAGTCAATTGCATATTAAGACATGATTAGAAGAAAATATTGAATGCATTTACTGGAATTTGCCACTCCACTAATTCCCTTAAGTAGCAAAAAAAGTGAGACTTAAATTCACTGTTTCCTGTGTGTTTTCTCAAATTATTTACTGTAAGTGAATTCTGATTAACTCATTTAATTCATGGATTTTCCTTTTACGCCCACGACGTTTTTCTTTTTTCGAAGGAATTTAAGGGGACGTGACGGATTCAATTTTTTATGAATAAAAATTTTTATTATTGATTTTGATTTGGGTTAAAATACATTTGAAAATATGTGGTAAGAATATGAAAGTCATATTCGAATTTAAAAATGAGTGACCAGTGTATATAGTGCGGCAGGTAAAAGTCGCATTTTGACCCTCTTACTTCTTGTATCCTGCTTTTCTCTTCAAATGTCTGCTTTATATGGGTATGTTACACATTCTCGTTTTGTTAGCTTATTGTATAAATAGAAAAGAACACTTTGGAAACTGATTTTACCGGTTATGATTCGGACTTCATACTGAAAAATTACTACTGTCAATACTGTAATAATTTTTTAAAACTTTATTAGAAAATTTGCAGCAAACAAAAACCAGCCTAGAAAATTTTATAATTCCTTGTTTTAACTTTAACATTTAAAAAATCAAAAAAATATAAATTTAAACCCATCATATCTTTTTTTCTCAAATTTTGACACATATAATGTACTATTTTTTTTTACAAATAAGCAATCTCTGTTTCACAATGATAAAATTTTGTTACTATAATTTCATCTTAGTTATGGCACTTATTGGCTTGGAAGTGTAAACCATAAAAATAATGAAAAAAACACTGAATTTTTTGCACAATAACAGAGAAATTTACTTTTGTTTGAGGATTCAAGGAGCCCTAAGTCGGCATCCAGTTGATGTCGGGCCAGACCAATTGGAAAGAAACTTTCATCCACATTTGTGGTCCAGGGGCCCCTTCTTTTTTTAGATGAATACCCAAAAATTCAAAAAAGTGCCTGGCGGTTTTGTCCACGGCAGTCTTACTTCTGCCCTGGGAGCAGTGTGACCGAAAGTGGCTACAGGTGGTAATAATCGCAAACACGACATGAGTGCGAATTATGAAGTCTGAAAAATTAAAAGACGATTGTATTCTAATTATTTTAATTCATTTTTTTATGAAAAAACATGTTAAACAATAGGAGAGTTTTTTCCTGAAATTAAGTATCGTTTTTAATGGCATTCTGGTTGATATCTCTGTAACATGCCTTATTCTAGAAATGACTCCAAGGGATTTACGATGTCCTTTTAAACCATTTTTTTCAAATACCTCCACAGAAATTGGTCCAGTAGGTCTAGCGGCCTATAATTATTCCTCCACCGTTTACGATATTTGTGGTTAAGAAACGATGAAACGTTCATGAAATTATGTGGAAATGTCTTATCATGGTGAAGCCACATTCTGCTCCTCCTGTTAAGTGGCACATTTTCTAATAAATAAAATATGTTTAGTGAAGTTGCAATTTGCTCTTGTACTCAACCGCAAAAATGTACTCCGCTCTGGCTTCAAATGGTATTAATAAACTTTATGTTTTATTGTTGAGATTGCTTATGAATTATGCTTGTTTCAAATTACGATGATTTTAGTAAGTTAGTAACATTTTCCGAGAAAAATGCATGTGATAGACAGACAGAATAAACCGATCTTAATGAGGTTTTGTTTTACGCAAACCCTTAAAAAGAATATCCCTGGACGGAATTACTATCAACAAACAAGCTTAAGAATCTACAAACGATTCAAAGAAATTCATCCAAGCAATAGTAATATAAAATATATGCATTTTTCTTCTGAAGAAGGTAAAACACTGAAAAAAGGGACACTTAGAGCACCCCCCCCCCCCGTATTGCATATATTTTCCATTATTATCAACTAATAAAGAAAACTATCTTCAAAATCAAATCTTTTACTTAAAACGTTAGCTAACTAACTACCTCTTAATTCAAACCACTAAAGAATGGTTTTAGAAATATTTCAACCCTGAAATAGGGCACTACACAAGTGCAGAGTGAAGAATTTAAAGTTCTTTTAATTCTCGATAATACGCCTGGACATCTGGTTTTGGAGCACACAAATGTTCAATTTTGTTTTCTGCCGCCTAATACTATATCTTTAATAGAATCCTTAGACCAAGGAGTAATCGCTATGCTTAAAACATAATACATAAGACGTTCATTCCAGAACCTGCTAGACAAACCAGATAATAATGAGGGATGTTATGATATGAAACGTTCACGCTAAAAGCTTCAGACACTTTGGTACGCAGCTGTAGTACAATCCCGAAATGAGCCAGCATGGAGAGCGCTCATGCTGCTTCACTCCGAGTACTCGCACGCCCCCAACCATGTGTTTCGAGTAATAGCTGTTGTTTGTGTATAGGTTTTTATGCAATTCTTGCATATTAATGAATCGCGGTTTTTTATTGCTACGAAGATTGATGTCTGAAATTTACTCAATTATGAACTTTTGCCGATTCTAATAAACACAAAATTCAAATAATAGTTGAGTTGAGGATAGGGAAAGTGGCCTGTTTTTGTTCCGATACTGAACAGGTTGGTCACTAGTTGGCTCCAAGCCGATTCTAACCTTCTTTAGGATAGACTTCTCCTGGCTTAATGCCGAAGACTTTATTAGGAAAGGCGTAGTAAATCCAGTTGGCCGTAAGCCTGTTGCGCTTTCGTCCAGTGAACCTCGTGTGCTTATCAGCCGGGAGTTCTAGGACATTTCATAGTTAGATTTTGGCCCACTGTAGATTGTACAAATCTATACGCAATCAAAAGGTTACATAATAGAAAAGATTAATAAAGAACTATCTATAATATACGAGGTTCTTCTTTTAATTTGGTCTAGGAGCAGTACGGGGTAAAACTCAGACGAGGCTGGGGACTACCCGTACAAGTATATAAGCTAGAGAAGCTAGCGAAACCATAAATATACTTCTATACTTTGGGAAAGAGGTCCCAATGTGTATATTGGCGGTATATAACATTAACAGGGGTTAAAAGTCATTGACATATACAAAAAATTCAATTATGAAGTGCATTAACCCAGTTTGGCTAGCGTTAGCTGAATAGAAGCCATGAACCTTGAATTCTTGTTGGAAAAATTGTGTGTGTCAAAACCAAAGACTCTGTCACCCATAATAACGCCGAATTTGCCAACATTATTACATTGGCACGAATAATTGGTGGGGATGGATTCGATGATCTATCATCCGCAGATCTAGACAAATTATTAGTAAATAGTAGCTTGAGTGAAAATGAAATTGTAGACTTCACCCTTGAGGTTTATCATGAAAGAGAACATAGCAATAATGACCAAGAGGATCTTCCTGTTTTAAATGCAACTCTAATTAAAGAAGGTATTAACACTGCATTATTTTGAACAACATGATCCTGATAAGGAACGAACTACGAAGTTTCAACGTGAACTGAAATTGGTAATGGCATCTTATAAGAAACTTTATAATAGATTATCACGAAATCAAACGCAATTAGCTGAATTATCAACAATGGAAGATGAAATGATGAACAAAAAAATTCAAGCGATAGCAGTGATATTGCAGTTATACGCAAATGTTTGTTGTCCGAAAGTGACGATGAATAAAATGTTGTTGTGTTTAGTAGTTTTAATTTTTTATATTAATAAATTGATATTTTCTGTAATCCAATTCACATTTTTTATTCTTTTGTTTTATAATATATTTAATGTGAATTCTAATATGAACGTTTTAATAATGTTTATTGTTCTTTACTATTTTAGGTCCGGAATCATTCTACTATTTTTCCATTTAGTTAACATCGTTTTTACACGGTTTTTTTGGGAACGTATCTATCGTGTAAAAAGAGAATTAGGTGTACTCTCGAGCCTAAACCTGAACACGTGCAGAAAAGGATCTTACTAAAGAAAGTACATAACACTCTATACACAACAGGTGTCCTTAGATCAAGTGCTTCTTTCATTGGTTCAGAAACATATGCCTCGCATATGGCGCAAGACAAGCCAACTATTCTCATTGCGAAGAATATCCTAATACCAAAAGATTCCACACTATGCACTCACCTTTCCAGCTGCCTTTTTATATCTCCGAATGGCCTCGTTGATTAGATCGCGCACGAGAAGTTCGCCGTTGCCGCAGGGAACAACCACACGAACAGCACCAAAACACACAGTAACCTTCATTATTTCCTTTCTTTTTAGCCGTTAAATTTGAATTTCTCAAAAAATGGAAAACAGAAAATAACACTTTTTGTTTAATCCACTGGCATGATACTGGAAAATACGAGGACCATTGAACATTCCCCGGTTTTGTGAGGACACATTTAATTACTTTCGAGGAGCTTCAAACACTATACTCATTAGCAGGTAACATCAGGGTTAATATTGACAATGGAAGATGTAACCATTGTGAAATCATGCAAATTTGACACTTCACCTGACACTCGAGCTGAATACGCATGGCAGTTGCAGCTTCCAATTCTGACACGAATGGTAGCAGCAGGATTCTGGCACAAATTAATACTACGAATTCGGAGAACCATTAACATTTATCGACAGAACATTTGCAAATTAGACAAATATCAACCAGGCATGCTCGATTTGTTTACAGAATAGTCGTTGTCATGGCAACGCCGCAATTTTCGATTACACAGCGCAAAATGCACGTCGAGCTCACTCACACTTGCATCACACGGAACATCTTGCCCGTGGTCCTTTGCTCGATATTTTTATTCAAGTTGGCGTGGTCCTGTTCAACCCTCCAGTATTCGAGGAACGTCCGCTTGTGGTATTCCCGCAGCTTTCGCTGGAGTCTTATTGATGCACTGTGGGGACTACAGCCGTTTAAATTATGGGAACGAGCTTCAACCGTGCTAGTTTCGATATTCTAGACGAGCAAGGATATATTTTGGTGTTGAATGAACGTTACCAACCGGGTAAGACACGAGAGATTGCTGCCCGCTTCAAATTGCAGAAGATAACTTTTAGGAGACACCATTAACCGTCAGATCACCTCCACTGCTAAGGGAGATCGCGGGGAGCCGCGGACGCGATCGTCTTCAGTGAACTTGACAAACAGGTAGAATCACAAACTGCACCACTCCAAGCAGCCTCTTTTTACTGGCGCTGGGGCCACCCGACACTCAGCGCAACGGAATTAGCAAATTCACTTCATTCACTCGATTCGGAACATTTTCCACGGAGTACGTCAAGTTATCCGCCCTTTCGCCGGTTATTTAAAAACACAAAATTAATGCATCGCGGAGCCTGCCCCGCACACTCAACCATTCGAATCGTTACACACTCAAGTACTAAAAGTATATGCGAGAGTCAACCACCGACCGCTTGGCGCGGATTCTTCCTGAGAATTCCACACACCTGAGTGGATGTGAGTAATTGTTGTGCCAAGTGTTCACCTACGCGAAGCGAGAGTGCGCTTCAGTTGCAGTTTAAACTCAAACCGCACTCATGAATAGTTTCGCGTATCTTGCCAAGAAATGAATACATTCGCTCCACTACAAGCAACCCCCTTAGTATATATTAGGTTTGAAGCTGATAAATTATCAACAAATTTCCCAAAATTTTAGATCAACTCAGATTTTTTCACGGTTCAAAACGGGTTGATTCGATCCTAAGCAGCAATTTGGCTTGACATGGCAATACTTTACAGGTATAGAGTTGACATTAGCGAACTGTCACGGCAGACATAACCTCAATACGTCAGAAGCATTTGGGATCTGGTCGTTGGCTCTTCGATCTGCAAGGATGGTTAGCGGAGGATTTGTTGAAGAAGATTTAGATGCTAGACTTGATACAACAATCCCTGAATCAGATGAGGGATCCGACAAAGAAGGAAAGTCATCCCCCGTACAAGATCAAGGTGCAACAAACGGAGCTCCTCCATCCTCAGACATCAAGCGAACTAAAAAACGGAAAAAGGGTATTGTTTACGTATCTAATATCCCAAAGCATATGAATGTCACGAGGCTCCGAGAATACCTAAGTCCATACGGCGATATCGGGAGGGTGTATCTTCAACCAGAAAAGCTCCCAGGTAAATTCATGAAATACCGACCGCAACATATTTTTCTGCAATTTCTCGTATTTTGCAGGTGGCGACAAAACTAAAAAGAAGAAAAAACGGTTACATTTTACCGAAGGCTGGGTTGAATTTGAGAGTAAACGGGTGGCGAAGAAAGTCGCTGAAATGCTTAACAATACACAGATTGGGACACGGAAGCGATCACAGTTTTACGATTCATTGTGGAGTTTAAAGTATCTGCCGCGCTTCAAATGGATTCATCTGAGTGAACGGCTGAGGTACGAGCAGGCTGTACATAAGCAACGACTCCTGAATGAAGTGTCACAAGCTAGAAAGGAAGCTAACTTCTTCCAGAACAATTTGGACAAAAGTGAATTAGTTAAAAAGAAAAATAAGAAATTAAAAAAGATTGCGGAAAGTTGAATATAGGATTTATTATTGAAATTTGTTTTTAATTCTTCACCTTAGTTTTTTTATATGGATTGATTGCATTTTTACTGGAATAGTACAATTAAATAGAGAATAGTGTGTCCTCGTCCCTGTACATTTACTTGCAGTTCCAAAGCCTCCCTTGCCTATCTCGCTAAGTTAGATCGGTCTTCTTGGTGGTAGGTACACACGTTAAATGTGCACGCCAAGCCCCACAGCTGAATTTGTAGAGTGGGCATTCGTAGTCGACTCCCAGCATGGAGTTCTTGTTTAGAAGCCAATACATACTTTTTGTTCTCAGCTACATTTGCATTGCCTTCCTCTCAATATGTTTTCTCCACGTTAGTCGTCTATCTAGATGCAAATTGAGGTACTTTACATCATTCTGCTGAGGGGCCGTTAAACCATTGATTGAGACCTTAGTGCAATTTTGCCGGTTCATGATGAAAGGGTGAGATGACAGCACTTGGTTTCGTTTACGCGAATTTTCCATTTTTTCAATTCATCTTAGGTGGATTTGTAAGTTTTTTTGATGCAATCTGCAAATTGGTGTGGATATTTAAAATTACAGTATCATCTGGAAATGTTGAATATTAGCTTATGATCTGGTGGTAGATTCAAGGTAAAGTATCCGTCCAAGGACACTGCCTTGGGAGATTCCAGCGTGAAGCTTTTCACCCGGAATTTGCGCCCCAAGAGAAAAGATTTCAAAATTCCATGAAAATATTATATACTGGATCAGCGTCTTTCAGTTTTTAAATTAAATTTAAATTATTTACGCCGCATCCAAAAAGACTACTGAGCAATACCTTCTACTCTCCAGTGCAGTCCTTATCTCAGAGACCATCCTACGAGCTTGTTCGATTGCTTCTCCCGAAAGCCAAACTGTTGCTGAATAATTACTTTGTTTTCCACTTGATGTGGGGATATTTTTGAAAGTAGTAATTTTTCAAACAACTTTGAGAGCAAGGGTCGCAGACTTTTAGGACTGTAGCATGCAACCTGTGGGCTATCGTTGTGGGAGGTTGTAGTTCAAATCTTATTAGTAGCAGAGGGATTTTTTATCGTGACTGGATGTCGCATACCAGTCGACTCAACTGCGAATAAGTACCTGAATCGAATCAGGGTAATAATCTCCGGCGAGCGCAATGCTGACCACATTGGCTTCTACAGTGTACTGTAGTGCACCGTTAAAGTCTTGAATGGAATGCTTTAGCACACCTTTAAGGCCTTGATCCACGACGGATTGTTGCGTCTACGATTATTATTTTCGTCCCCACATTCTCGCATTTAGGAATCATTGTAACTCCTGAAACATTCCAAGTCTTAGGAATATAGGGTAGGCATAAGAATTGCGTTGAATATATGGGTCACGTGAGTGACTGTGATACCTGGAAGTTCCTTCAACATTTTTCCCGTAATTAGGTCATATCCTTGAGCTTTTGTTAAATACACTTGCTCTTTGAAGACTTGAGCAACTTATTTCGCTCTAAATGAGAAACATGGATATTTTTGGAAGCCTTGACTACATCTCCGGCAAGTGGGGGAGAAATAAATACCTTTTGCAGGTGTTTTGTAAATACCGCTTCTTTTTCGTTTCACTTCTTGCCCAGCTGCCGTCCGCTGATCTCAGTGGCGATTCACATTGAGCAAGTTTTTTGAATTTTCTTGTAGCTTTCCACAGGGAAAAATCAGGTGATAAACCTTGTAAGTAACTTCGCAACTAATGGAGCGATCGACATGCTCTGGCCAATTGTTTTTTTATGGTCTGGATATTTGCGAGCGTGCCATTCTCTTCTCGACTTCCGTTTTGCTTGAACCAATTGCAGTATGCTATGCGGTGTACTGTTTTTTGGAAGCTTGGCCGTACATAGGCGTGAGGTACAGAGCTATGTTGCTACGGTCATTATTTCATTGGATTTCAACAATTCTTTGTCTATTTCACCTCTGGTTTCCAAGGGAGTGTTGATGTGCAGATGAGTGCTTATATACTTACGAAAATTCAATCAGTTCGTTGATTTGGTTGTTAATTTCGTTTTTGAATAGATTGTTATAGGAGGTATGTTCGCAGAGTTATAATGACGAGCGAGTGGTCTGAAAAAAGCTCACCGCATGGCTATCTCGTTATTAACTCTTACTAAAATCAATCAGGGATTTTTCGTCGATCTGTTGACCAGTAAATGTACTGTCCAGATGAGACGATGTTAAGTCTAGTGTCTTGGATTCGCACGTCCAAAAACAATCTTGCCTTGGGAGTGATCACTCTGGATCCCCAATGAGTGTGCTAACATTAAAATCCCCACGGGCTAAGAATCTGCTTCTCCGTGTGTTAATTCTTCGAATAGCTGCGAAGGGAGGAAAAGGTTTAGCATTGAGGAAAAGGCCCATATTCTTGGTTTGCGGGAATGGGGTGAAAGCAGTAGAGAATTAGTCCCCAGTGCAAAAAAGAAAAGGAGACAAATTTAACACCCAAAAAGTTGTACGTAATATAATGGTGTGGGGATGCGTAACATCCAAAGGAATTGGTCATTTCTCGTTTCTAATGGGTGGTGCCAACGCAGAGAAGTACAAAAAGTTATTGAAAATTGCGTTGTTCGCACGGTAGAAGCACTACATGAGGTAGTGTTTCAGGACGATTCTGCCCCGTATCATAGAGCTGGTACCATAAGTAAGTAAGTTATCTATTTTATCCCAATACGGTTCTTATTCACAGGTAACATTTTGGGAGCAGGAGCTTGGCATATAGTCGCTGCCATTGCCAGAAAATAGTCTAGACTTAAACCCCATAGAAAACTTATGAGTGTTTAAAAAGCGGCTACTGTAATAAAGATCGATAAGGGACAAAGCAAATCTAGAAAAAAACTTTAGAAACGAGAAGGTTTGATGAAAATCTGGACAATTTTACTGAAAATTTATACCAATCGATGCCCGCACGAAATGGAGAGGTGATCAAGACGAAGGGGGGTCATAAGAATTAACAAAGACCCTCAAAACTTCAATTTTTCTTCGCATGCAATCACATGAAGCACAATTTTATTCTCCAGCTTCATGATAACCCCCGCCTAAAATCACCAACGACTCCCCTTTGCTCTCCCACTAGGGATTATATCACAGGAGTTATCTCACTTTAGGTAAGTCCTCTTTCTTCTATACGTGGCGCTATGTAACCACGCTTCCCTGGTCTCATTTAATTTCATAGTGGCTTCTAGCAGTTTACCCTGGATAGATTCGATCATCGAGTTGATCGGATTCCAATCCTCCTGGCTTGTTAGTATTCTTCGAAAACCTTGGTTTTCCTGTCGGGACTTTCTTCTTCCACAAACCTCCGATAGTGTAACAATACATGCTCTGTGTGGTTCAGAATATTATCGCGATGGGGTGAGTCAGATGAAATGCTTATAACTGAATTCTCCATGCTTTCTCTTCAGCCACTCTTCGACCTTTTTGGGTGGTCCCATTGCTGTTGCTATCTATTTATTGATCCTTTTTTTGGCTTGGGATAAAGGAAAGTTGGACATGGCGTTACATATGAATATTTTCCATTTCTCGTCCCAAGATGTTAATCATTCTCAAGACGACGGATTCTCTCAGGGCTGCTCTGTAAATCACACTCAGTTTACGTGTCGTTAGCCAAATTAAGCCTGCATTAACACGTTACCTGCAAGCACTGTATAGTTGATTGAAGTAGTGGGAAAAAAATTATTTAAATTAAGGAGCTATTGTTAAAAACTACCCAGCAAAAAAATTAAGAAACATTAGGATGATGATCATATATGATATCTAGGTCTCAAAATACTTTCATACCAAAATCTGCTGAGATAAAGCAAATAATAATAGTCTATTATTATATTTTGAAAGTTTACTGGAAATAGTAATAATACACATATACATGGGCATGTCATCTGAGCACGCCGACTGTAGTGGTTTAACGCAATATCCCAGATATATTTTTTGTACCGCAGGATTTGCGCTAGTGGATATGTTGCTACCTGCGGCAGGTAAAGTACATCAGTATCAAAAATGTGTAATGTGTCCCCAGGCTAGGAACACGCATAGAAAATGTTATGCCGGTTCCGCGTCCTCATTACAGAATGAAAGTATCATCTTATAGAATTCCTATTCTAAACATATCTCCAGATAGTCAATGAAGGCCAGTCAAACTGCTCACAACACTTTTGCAAGTCTGCTTGCTTTTTGACAGGATAAACTTTGCAGTATGTTTGTTTGGTTCTGACCGGAGAAGTTTGGTGTGTCTAGCAGCATTAAGGCTCCACCAACTGCCATTATGGGAAGCTTGATGCCAGTTTTCGACAGCAGTATCAGCCAATGCTACTGACACTCCAATTGTTGGTTCCGGTCCGGGCATGGCGAAAATTGACCCCTCTTTGGTAGCATTCGAGATTTCATTTACTTCTACACCAGTGACCAGGCACCCAGAACAGTTTTACCCTATTGAATCTAGAAATAGAGTTCAAATGTTTTCTATATTCCTGAGCGATTTTTGCTGCTGGCCTATTGCTGCAGATTGCGATGCCTCTCCCCCTTAACCACTGAATAACTCAGGTTGGTTTTACATTTCAGCCTGAAGGCCCACTGTCCCAAGGAAAAAGTCGAGGCAAAGGTCTGCCTGTATAGCTCATAAGCTGTGAGAGCTCTTTTTATCCTTGCGCTATATGTTTGTTCTAAAGATGTTTCTTATATTAATTAGAATAACTGCGAGATATTTCATTTCTTCGGAGAGTTGAAGGGTTATTTCTCTATCTATGGAAGGCACAGCAGTTTCTATTTTTTTGTAAAAACACCATGATGGTTTTATTTGGATTTATTCAAAGTCAGTGCCTGAGGTACCAACTATCAAGTGAATCAGACTAAAATCATCATCTGCATACGTTTGAGTGTGTTTTTAGGCACCTAGGGAACTGTACTTTTTGCAAAGGAGTTCATTGAACATTGCCCAATCCATTTTCCTAGGATTCCGTCTTTGTATCGCAATCTGCTTGTTTGGAATAGTCAAATCAAATTATAAATAATTGTGGTCTAACATTGAGATTATGTTTAGTACTCACCAGTCTGTAATCAACTCTTTTCTCGAATCAACATTTTTTCAACTGGTAAGAAGTACAACTAAATTTCTGTTGAACCGAGCGGACTGAAATTTTTACACATTATTGAATGTATCAGTAATTCTAGTCCGAACCATGATTATGTTGTGTATTTTTGTTAATCATTTCTTGTTTTTATTCCAGATTTTCTATGATGGTTTTTTGATAGTTTTTCTGTACAACTCCGCCATTCTCATGTTTAGTAAAATAAAGTTATAATGGTGGTTCCGTCAATAGAGAGATAGCTTGGAGGAAGCTACTGATCTATAAATTTTAGGCTAGACTACAAATAGCAGACAATATCTAATCTCTTAACTACAAATGATTATAAAATTCGTTAATAATTTTGTATCACAAATCAAGGCTGAAAAGAGTTGAGTTCAAGGCCACCATATTCGTAGATCCCTCAGTTCTTGCGTCATGGAGGACACAAAGAATCATGGGGTAAGTAACCAGATACGACGTTTCCCTTCTTGCCATCTATCTGATATTGTAAAATGAATGTAACTAGGTCCTGGGATCAGAATTGTTTCAGCATGGTTGCATCTAACAATTTTGATGTCAGGGTGCAGGCTGTCAGTCTTGAGGATCTCTCATCGAAAAAGATTTTAGTCTCTTTTACTGATTTAATACTCAAGATTTTGTTAAACCGAACTTCTAGCTCTTGTACCTGAAGAGCAGTCATGCACCTAAGGATAGCCTAATGTGAAAACCCCCGTTATCTGAAAATACTGCGCCTCGTGTGGGTGTCACCTGGGTGTCAAATTTTAATAAGAAATTCGACTAATGCAGTATCACCACTACATAGCTCGTCAACTAAGATAATTTCGCCTCAACAACCTTTTTGGCAGTTGGTTACGATGCGCCTGCTCATATAAACACTAAATTTCGTAGGACAAACCTATAACCAAGACTACGGCATTGAACACAGGACTAATCCTTTTATTCACAGTTTCGAGATACGAGTGCTGAAGGGAGGATTCCGTTCCGCAAGAAATTTCGTCTGAAGCTGCTGAATCAATCTAGCTGCCTGAGTTTCATTGTATTACCTTTTCTCTTCTTTTGAAGTCGTAAAGGAACAGGATGACAGGACGGACATCCCACAGTTTGGAAGCAACTTATGAGCAGAACACACTGGTTGGCCTCTATGTTGTAGTCTACTGATCACAACTTTAGCCCTTTGCCGAAACGTTACTGTATTCCTTCCATCACCTGAAATTGATGGAATCAAGGCCCTTGTATAGATTTTTCTGTTTTTTTCCACATGGCATTATTTTGAGACTCTAAGGAAATTGTTCTAAACAAATAATTAACGTTCAGACGAATTTAAAAATAGTTTTCAACTTTAATTTGATCACAATTGATTTTGTGGAAGTCATTAATAAAATAGAGAAACTGTTTGAATTTTGGTTGTAGTCACCTTTTTAAAAGGTGTATTCATATGTCATCGACTAATTGCTTGTTTCCTATATCATAAAGTGCACGAAAACACAAAAATTCCCCGTCCAGAAATTCCAGAAAGTATGAGTTCTTGCAGATACCAGCAAATTCCAGAAGCAAGCCCTTGTCAGGGCCCACTTCGCAGATCACAAGTTTTCTATAATCTAAACGAAGTTGAGTCAGAGACTTTAGTTTTCAAAAACCTATCGGATTCCAGGTTAAGCCGTCTGCTCTCGAGTAGCAAGTTTCTTTGTTTTGATGCTGTTGATAACCATCTGAAATTACCACCGAAGGCGGCAGCGCTGATGAAAAATAATATAGCAAATCAGTCCATCAAGCGTACACCAAGCCCTTTGTTGTTGGATTATTGTAGGGATATTCTTGATAGTTACGAAGTCTCCGTGAAAGCAATTATCAGTGAAGATGAGGCACTTCTCGAACGGGAAGATGTGGAGCTGTTGGCACGAATCGTGGAATCAAATGACCGGCACCACTATCTCGATGAAAGAGATTGCGCTTTGCTTGAACAAGTTTTGCAAATGAACCTTGAAGTACACATTAAAAACAATGATGCCTTTTCAGAAAAAAGCTTGAATGGAAGTGAAATTGAAAATAAATCAGAAATGATATTCATTGAAAATCTGCTACTAGAGGAAATTTGGGAGAATGAGGAAGTAGTGGCACCACAGGCAGTTAGTGATGAGGATGGAATCATTGCCGCGTTTCATGATCCCACACAGCAGAGCACCTCATATGCAAGCTGTATTCCGGTTAGAAAAATGAAATCATTAATTTTGTTACATGATTTCAGTCGTCGTTCAATTTCATGCAATACTTCAGCACAGTCCTCCAAAAAAGGTTCAACGGAAGCTCTTACAAACGTTGGATCTACCTCAGGATTTGGGGTATCTAGCGAAAACAATTGCCAAACAGAAGTTACGAAAGAAAAGGCAGACGTCATTGGAGCTAAGAAATCGAAAGTGCGCGGGGGGATATTGGAGAAAAATTCGCATTCGCAAACTTCACAGACAGTGGATCGTTCTGATAGTATTAGTTTTGGTGGTATTTCTGACCTGAGTGTAGTAAGTGGGGGAGCAATGTTGGTTCCCCCTCCATCGATGATGAGCTTCGCTAAGGAACAACCAACAACATTCGAAGAAGCTGATTCAATCGAAATTCCGTCCAGTACCCAATCTAAGTCCAATATTGGTGATGAGAATCTGTACACTGACCAAGCATTGAAAAAAATGGAAGAAAAGTTATTACAAGCGATCAACGTCAAATTGAATAGCAAGCCCAGCCTGCCAATGACGCTTTCAGTTAAGACAATCAACTATTTCGAAGTTCGCCGGATACAATTCGAGTTCTATGTTTTCAATATTGAATATCCGATACATAGTATTTGCGTATATCACACCTCAGTAGCTGAAGGACTCTGCCAAGAGTTTGAATTCAAGCACCTCACATTCGAAGAGCTAGCCCAGATCGGGTTGTTTTATAAAGTCGAACAGAATGACGAGGAGACATGCATAAAACCAATGGATGTCGGAGAAATTACTTCAAATCCCGGAAGTTTGTTGACGATGGTGAGACCCACAAATACCATGCTTTCCGAAAAATTGGTCAATAAAATTCGGAACTTCTATGATTCTGAGAAATATTCTGAAATATTTGAAGATGCTTTTGAATTGGATTTGCATTCAGCTAGGTCCGAAAGCGATTTAGAGGCTTTACTATACACAACGAAGTCTTTCGGACCAAGGGTTAAAGGGAAAGACCAAGAAAAAATATCACAGTCATTGGCATGTAAGGATTCTTCTGACGTCGGAATCTCGGGTGAAGTCGGTGTTTTGTATGATAACAGCCACTATGATCCTCAAATATCCAGCAGGTCAAGGAAATCAGGAATCAGTCATGTAGCCAGTAATAATGAGGTAGAAGACGAGTTCATTTCTGGTAAAATATTGTATTAATCTTAAGTGCAAAATGAAGTGTTTTTTCACATTTTTTGGTATCCGCAGGACACGATCTTTTACTTGATTATTTTATTAAATTTGATCCCTCAACTTTAAAGGATCTGTTAACGTATATGAGCCAGTGTAGCGGAGAAGTTGTGGAAATGAAGGAAAATAACGAACATGTTTCAAAACAAGAATCATCGACCTCATTCCGTTCAATAGCATCGGATATATGTGGATAAAAAATCGCATTAAAGGTGAATTAATCGCAGTTAAGTTATGCCTGATAAAGCAGGTTGAATCATTGATTTTCTAGGATCAAAGTTATTTTGTAGCTATGAAAATTGCAAGAGAATTGATATTGATCTTGTACGATTTTATATATAATTCACTAAAAAGAAATAAACAGCAATAAAATCTAGGGATCATTAATTAATTGATCAATCCTTCTTCTTTTTCACCACTTCTAGCATGTACGGTCCATAATCACACACAAAATCATAACAAACAGATGTAATATCTATATTCCAGACTTTCAACACTCGTCAAACTTCGTAGGAGGTTCAATTGGCTTTAAATGATTGTCCGTCTTAGGTCACAGCATCGATGGAACTATCAAGGAGGGGCCTGTGAGCGTATTAGATACCCAGGACATTGTTTCCTGAACGAAATGAGATGACAGCTTTCTCTACAAATTAGAGGACGTTTTAAGGAAAAACGAATCCCTTGAGGGCACAGCACTTGGTCTCTAAGTGACAATCATAACCATTAACTGCGCTACAATCGGTACCCGGTCTAGGCTTGTCTTAGTAAGGAACCGCAGAGCTTTACACCGAGGGCTCCACCAATTCGACATCGCAAAAAGCTGTCTAGCGTCATGGCATACGCCATCGTTCCATCTCAGGCAGATTCCGCCAAACCCTGGATCATCCTTACCTATAGTGAATTAAGTGACCCGCCAATTGTGATCTATTAAGCCGGATTTTATGTACAACCATAAGGTCGTGTTAATGCTCATAAATTTCGTCATTATATACGACGAAATACGGAATTGTTCGTTCCACTACAAGGCCTAAAATTCATCGAAGGATTCTTCTGCCGAATGTGACTGAGAGTTAGCAATTTTTCTTGCTAAAAATCAAAATGCCTTCTTCTTTCTCGTTAGCCTTTGTCTGGTTCACAAGCAGGGTCGGCTCGTCGTGATCGGTTAGACCATTTTATTTTACTAAAAACATGATCTGGATTGAATCGTAATGCCTTCAAATCACCATCCAGCGCATCAAGCCATCGTTGTTTTGGTCGGCCTTTTGGTCGCTTACTATCAACTTCGATATTCAGACCAATCTTGGCAAGTGAATTCTCGTTAGTGTGAATTACGTGACCATATCATCGAAGACGCCCCTCTCACAATTTTTGCACGATTGGTGCAACTCCATATCGATCGTGGATATCCTCATTTCGGATGTGATCAAGGCGTGTCACATCACTAGTCCAACGCAACATTTTTGTCTCCATTACCGCAAAATGCCGTTCATTATGTTTTGTAGTCAGCTAACACTCAGAACCATTGAGGCCAATTGGACGGACGATATTGCGATAAATTTTAGATTTGAAACGTTCGTTGATACGTCGATCATAAAGAGCAATAGTTGTGGAATGCTACTTCATTAAGGTTGCGCTAATCCGTGAAGCAATTTCATAAAGAAGTTTTCCAATGGCTAATAGCATTGACCCGATGTATTTAAATCGCTCAGTTCTGGGCAGGTCACCACCATTGACAGTGAAAATGGCTGCCGGCCGTCAAAAATTTAGTTTTATTCAGATGCAACCTGAGACCGTGTTGCATGAGGCGATCATTCCAGTTTGAGACAAGTTGCTCGAAATAATGTTTGCTATGAGACGCTAGGAAAACATCATCTGCATAAAGTAGTGTATAGGGCACCTGATATCGGATGTCCCGTGGGACAGTGTCTATAACAAGAACAAAGAGGAGTGATTAGAGGGTGCCTCCTCGATGACACCGACAAAGACACGAAACGGTTTTGATATACCCGTCACACTTCGAACTTTACTTACTTATTTACTTTGTGATTGCGATAGAGGAATTCAACCTAGTGCACGAGTTCCTCTAGTACTAGGTGCCATTATTATGATTAGTTCAGTCGAAAACTTTCCTTGGATCTTGAAATGTTGTGTAAAGTGGGCGATGTTTTTTATGGTCTTTCTTCATGAGTAACTGCACAGCATGTATTGCGCCGGTAGTTCTGCAGTTTTTGCCAAACCCGGATTGATTCACGATTATTTGAACGGTCCCGCGAATACGGTTGTCAAGAATGCGTTTAAAAATCTTCATGGTATAGGACAGTAACTGGATCGAAGAGTAATTTTAACATTCTGCTGGACTATCTTTCTTTTTCCATATTGGAACTTTGGTACTTTCTTGCCAGTCAGATGGTGCTGGATTTTTATTTCAACATCGTCATTTCAAAGCCAAGTATCTCGGTTGATGAACAGTTCATCTGGCATGGTGATCCCAAGGGTTGCATAGGCCGCTTTGTGGATCATGTCTTTAAATTGGTTCCACAGCTTTGCTGTTAGTGACGGTGGTAAAATGTCGGCATATTATGAGAATATAGTCGGTTTGCATTTTACTACTATAAAATGTGGGAAGGTGAAACAATCGTTTGATGAACCATGTATTCATAATTACAAGGTCATAAATCTCCGCAAAATCGACTATACGTTCGCCACCCTCGTTGCGTGCTCCAAACCCTTTTTCTCCATGGCTCCTGCTGCCTTTTCAACTTCATGGGTATTAAGGTTACCTGTAATGATGACATCAGCGGGCATGTGACAGGTTTTTTCACCTCTCTTCTCGGCATCAGGTCAATCTGTGTGTTGTTCGCACGCGGTGAAGAAGTGAATAGTGCGATCAGCTGATATAATGGTGAACTTCATGAGCCGGTCATAAAATCTTTCGATTTCTAACATCGTATTGAGTGTGTGGGCCACCAAATTAGAGCCATTTTTATTGCGTTCTATGTCGCAACCTTTGATACCAGACCATCGGGTTCCTATTAGTTTCAGCGGAATGCCTATCCTGCGTAGAGGGCTCCAAATACACTTACTGCTGAAAGCTTTCTAGCGGTCGGAGTGGACCGTTAAAGTCCCTCATGGACCAAGGGAAGATTTACAACCATATGCAAGTTCTCATGATGCAATATGGGATTCTGAAATCATTACTAACTGCGGCAGCTTCTGCTTTCCTGACCAACGCTATAGCAAATTCCCGTTTGCCGGTATTGGATGACTCACGCTCGCCATTATTCGGAGCGACCAATAGAGACTTTAGTCCGTCACATTTATCGATCCACTTCCATGATTCCGGCTTATGACCAGATTAGTGCCTGAGAAAGAGCATTTTTAATGGTGGATCAAAAATATCCTTAGGTGGATTATTCAATGTATTTGGCGTTCGATCAGCTAGATAACGAGCGACAGATGGTCGCAGCTTTTCGACCTTGCAAGAAGTGGCGGTGGCAATACACAAGCGAAGGTAAGCGACCATCAGATAGTGATCTTTTTCTGAAGCCGATGTCAGTGTCCCTTTTGTCGTGCACATGCAGATGACAATTAATAAATCTGCTGCATTCAATTTCTCATAGAAAACCTCCTTCGCATTTACATCGGAAGTCTCCGTGCTTAACACTGCATTGAATAATCTAGAATATACAGAAGAACCCGTTCACATTTTCTTCCAACTGGATGTCGGACGCGTGTTTATCTTGTGTGAGAGCCTTTCCATGCACGCTTCTCCATTCGTTCATAGTTAAAAATCCAAAATATTCCTTGATATGTCTCCAAACTCCAACTCTACCGTTCATATGAGTTCACTTCGTGTGAAATACAAAATTTTGATCTTCTTTAACTTTGTTAATAATAGTTGGAAGGCCTTTTCAGAATGATGTGTAGTAATATCACTTGTATTGATGCCAAATTTTGTACTTCTAGAATGAACTTACCGGAAGTTTTCGAGTAAATTCCTAAAATATAATCTATGTAATAATATATGATACCATAATTAACTTCATTTCAGTAGATATAGCAATAGGATGTAGTTTGTACAGACGCACCATTGTATTTTTTCACATTTTTCCGTTAGGTTCTGAAACTGAGAACTTTTTCACTTTTCGGGGTACACATTTTCAGTCTTCACTAACCTTTGTTTCACCCAATATCAGAAATAAAATCATTTTCGAAAAGTACTTGATACACAATATGACCAGATTCTGTGAATAAAAATGTTGTTCCCTTTTGCATATATGGGGAGCCCCCTTAAATCCAATACAAAGTGATGTTACTCGTGGCCCGTGCAGTGGACAGACTATATATTCTTACCAAATTTTGTGACGATAATTACAGTCGCTTCGGAGTAAATCTTGTGTGACCGACGGACGGACAGACATTGAATCGATTTTAATAAAGTTACCTTAAAAACCTTAAAAATTAAATTATCAACCTATATGAAAAAATATGTCAATTTTGTACTCCTCTTTGTTATTCAATACAAATACTGACAATACATGTACTACAAAATATGTAAATGTTTCTCTGTGTTCAAACTCTAAATATCTCGCATTTCTTCTGTTCTCCTCTTCTTTTGGCCTAAATATTAAATTGCACTTATAACGAAAAATCATCAACTTATGTATATTTTTCAAGATGTCGCACTACCCATTCCTTCTAGTCGATACATTGAAAATCCAGTCCCTTCAAAGAGATAACAAGTGTAGTGAATAGTATTAGATGAATAAGGAAAACCATCGAATTTTTAACTTTTTCATGATAAAAATTTCTTGGTTGTTCGACTATAATGTCCTCCCTACTGTTTAGTTTATTCTGGTCTATCATTTTCTTTTCTGAACTGCAAAGGATTTTATTATATATTTCTACACATTTCTGTACAACTCTTCCGTTGGTGATTGGGCTCAATGCGTTAAGGAAGTCTGTTGAGCACGTGAATATAAATACGCGATTCGGCTTTTGTACAAATTCGCTTGTGTAAAAATAACACTTCTCTGAATCTGTATATCTTATGGTTTTCATCTCAAACACTTTACATTTGTTAGAAATAAATGCAACTTTCCAACAAATAAGATTGTACATTATATTCTCTGTTCTAATGAGGTAACCCTCATAGATCAGTTTACTTTTCGGCTTTCCACATACGGGCGTCTTTTTTTCGTATGTTCGAGACCTAGTTCGATCTGATTGACACTTTCGATTCTGAGTGACATTCGTGCGGTTTGTAATTAGCAAGTCTGACGAAACCTTTTTGATATTCTCTTTAATTCCTAGATCCATTATGCGCTTTTTCAAGGCATTTCTGCGTTTATCTTTCAAAATTTTGAGCAACCGCCACAAGAACTTTTGTTGAGATTCTACTTCAGACATTTGGGTCACAAGTATCTCTTTAAGGAGATCGCTATCCTCCTCCTTGAGACACTGATACCGTTCATTTGACTCGACAATATGGCGCAGCAACTTAACATCATCCGCGTTAAGTAGTGGTTCCTTACTCCAAATAGAAGGTTTTCGTAAGCTATGATTCTCCAGAAGTTCCCGGCAGTGTTTTAAGATGATTACACTGGGAGCTGGTTTTATTTTGTTGTCTTCTGGTTCGGAGTTGTTTTTCATAAGATTGATTGCATCTTTCGAAATTTTTCTTAACGTCGGATGCGATCCGTCAGAATCATTGCAATCGAAAAAAGTATCTGACGCTTTGTGAGTCAATGATCCGATGGTGCTTATGCATAAATTGCCTTTCTGAAGAATTGAATTCATTGCGTCATTCACAATTTTAGAGGACGAAAACACTGAATTTTAGTTACACTATGTATACTGATGAAAATTCGTTTGACAAACGTGAATGTGTGGCGACATAGAAAATGGGCGGATTACTTGGTTCATTTTGGAAAAAAATAGGAGTGAAAGCTGGAATCATTATATTAGTTTGGTATTAACAACAACGAAATGGAAACAGAAAACAACAAACTATGTATGCCATAGTCCCATATATTGGCATAGCGCATGAACCAAATCTACGCACCATCGGTAACACGCTTCAGCTCCACGTAGTTCCACGGCAACTCGTCAGCTATTCTGGTTCTTGTTACCCTTCCTAGTACCTATCCACTGTCATTTCCGCATCCTGATGAACACGTCCACGGATATCTGCTTTTATGTTCATTCTTGCTTGGATACCCAGATATAACAGCACCACCAGTTGGAAAACACACACGAAGACTAGAATGGATCAACCTCACCTCACTCTATACAGCCAACCATTGATATTAACCCTGACAACAAGTCGGAAACCGGTATGAACAGTTTTGTTGATTTTTTATGTAAGAATATTTACCCAATCGATTAACTCGTAATATACAATACGAATATGCCCGATATTCAATTCCATGTGGTATTGATATTTTATCTCTTAGAGATTAGTAATTTGACGCGAAGGAGGTAAACTTTGACCTGCTATAATTTTGTTGAGAGTAGTAGGATTTCCACTAAATTTTTCAGTATGATGATGATGTATATAAAAACCGTATAATTGCAATTTTACGCATTTAGGATGAACTTAAAAGGGCTGGCAGTAAATTTTTAAAATATAATAATGTCATATTATTAACTTAATTAATAATATCATATTATTAACTTTATCTGAAGAGATATCGTAACGTAGGGTATTTTATGGCCCAAATACTAGTTTTCTGTGGGCTGGCAACCTGAAAATTTTTAAACTTTATTGCTACTGAAAAGTCCAAAGCCTCGGATAGGGACTGACCTTGCGGCTATGAACTTTGGTTATCGAAAACGGATTATAATTGGTTTCTAGAATATGCGCATGCTCCTCAACAGTGGTATCTCGGGGTCCTTAAAATAGTCGCTTTTCCCAACTCAAGCGGAAATTCCAGCGATAGAAGTTGGACATTCTGGGCCTAAGCGAAGTAAAATGGTGGGACTCTGGAAAGTAATTCTCTCTCTCTTGTCACACTAATGGTGATGTGCTTTTCTACTCTGAACCTTTCTAGCAAATTTCGTACCAACAAGTGTAACCATTTCTGAAAAACGTGTGTGTGACAAATAGAGAGACAGACCAACGAACGAACAGTGAACCTATTTTAATACGAACAATCGTTCCGCTTTTCCATCCTGTTGCACCCCATACAACGCATATTCAAAATGTTCTATATAGAGCTGGCAAGATCAAGTAGACTATACTAGCTTTCCAAGGAGAAAGACTGGAAAAAGATGTGGCGCAGCAGGGTTAACAGAATTCGAAATTTATTTCGAATCTTGTTAATTCGACTGGTGTTCTCCGTGGCGGAGTAGGCTTGGAAATGAAATATGAAAAATAATTGGAGTTTAAAAAGTTGAGTTGACAATCAGTTTTTCAATGAAGCAAAACTAATTATTAAAAGTTATTTTTCGACTGAGAGAGTCTGGCTAATTATTCCTTAACTTTGAGAGAGTCTCGCTAATTATTCCTTAACTTTATATTAATAAAATTATTTAAGCTGAGTTTCTACGTTTATTTTAAAATGTCAACGCTCCAAATCGCAAGCAGTTGCCAGTGATATTTATATCTAATATCTGAAAGAATCTTATAATTTAGTCGTATAGACAAGTGATCAGAATGTCCTGAAGTCTGTATAGGCCAGACAAAAAAGCTGATAACCACTAAATTTAGGGGGCATATGAAGGAGATGGGTGATGCCTACCAAAGATTATAGAAGATTGACAGACATCTGTCTGATACACCCAGACATTCGTCTGAAACAGAAACAGACAATGTGAAGCAGACGTTTGATTGAGACAGACACAGACATTTGTCTGATGCAGAAAAATATTTTCTCTGGAATAGAAATTTGTCTGTTTGTTGTGTGATGCCAACTGAGGCATTTGATTGACTGATGTGATGCAGATAAAGGTTTTGTCTGAAACAGATGTCTGATGTCTAAACATAAATTAATAATAGTGTTTTAAATATGTTTACCTTGCAAATACACTAGGCAATATTCTGGTGTCGTTCCTAGGGGGCGTTAGCCAATCTGTCGTGTCGTATCGTGTTGTTCTCAGGGGGTGTTAGCAAAACAGTCGTATCGGTCTCGGTGGGCGCACTCCTTAAGAGCGCAGGTGGGCTTGAAACCTGAAACGTTCGCTGCCTATTTAGGGAATAGATTTTCATTGAGTGGAAGATCTTCTTCACCTTCCATACCAAATTTTAAATTCTTTAAGAAATAGAGTGTTATTACTTTATGTGAGCAGATGTTGGATTTTTGGGTAGTTTCTAAGAATAGGTCTATGATTTAAATGTGCGCTTCTCAGCTCATCCCTTTTTAATTCATCAAAAAATCAAAAAATGACTGACAGTTTCGTCCAGGGCAGAGGCAACTCATCAGACGCTGCCTCACCTCTGTCCTGGGAGCAGCATGATCGAAAGTGCCGACAAGTGGAAAAACGCTCCCTTTTATCATCGCAAAAACACGACAAGGTTGCGAATTATATTGGACTAAAACGCCAGTTGTTTTAGTCTAAGCTAGACTAAGGCTAAAGCTAGGTAGTTGTTTAGGATATGCCGGGATCCTAAGCCCACATCCACAATTATTTTATTAGCAACGTTAAAACTAAGATCTCTTTTGAAGGATACTACATGAAAGACTTTAGTTGATACCCAACATGGCTATCATCAACAATGGCGCAACAACCTTTATCCTAGGTCTAGGCCTGACATAGTAAGGAACTCCAGACATCCCGGTTTCGCACCTAGGTCCACCAATTCGATATTTTTAAAATCTGTCTGGCCTACGCCATTGCTTAATCTAAGGCAGGGTACGCCTCGTCTTCTTTTTCTACAATAGGTACTGCCCCCATAGACTTTCCGGGCTAGATCATCCTCACCCATATGAATTAGGAGACCCGTTCACCTATTGAGCCGGATTTTATCCGCAACCAGAGGGCCGTAGTATCCCTCATAAATTTCATCGTTATAAAGCCTACGGAATCGTCCATCCTCATCCTCGGGCCCAAAATTCCGTTCAGGATGTAGGTAGGCTGTACATCGAGAGATCGGTTGTTCTTCCCATAATGTCAATATTGTGAGTATAGGGCAGTAGTTAAGTGGGCTTGAAGAGGATGGTGCTTCTCGCATTAATATCTGCATCGCGGAGCATTTTTCCCAGGGCCAGATTAAAGAGGACACATGATAGAGCATCCCCTTGTCTTAGACCGTTGTTGATGTCGAATAGTGTCGAGAGTGATCCTGCT
The DNA here is from genome assembly GCF_905115235.1 of Hermetia illucens. NCBI lineage: Eukaryota > Metazoa > Arthropoda > Insecta > Diptera > Stratiomyidae > Hermetia > Hermetia illucens. The sequence goes on along the minus strand of NC_051853.1, from coordinate 58,150,798 downwards.
GCTTTTATTTGGCCTCGCACATTGGTCATGATCAGCCTAGTCAGTTTTATCAATTTCGCCGGGATACTGAATTCTCTCATGGCCGGGTACAGTTTTACCCTGCATATGCTGCCATGGTCGGGTTTAAAGTGGATGAAAAGATGGTGCAACTGATGTCCGCACTCCAACAGTTTTTCCATCGCTTGCTACACAGAGAAAATCTGATCTGTTGCTGATTTGCATCGAATGACGCCTCTTTGTTGTAGGCAAATGATCTTCTGGGCGTATGAAACTATCCGACCTGGCAAGATATCGTGGGAATATCTTATAGATGGTACTCAGCAACGTGATACCTCTATAATTGCTGCACTACGTAATATTCACCTTTTTATGTATGGGACAGATAATGTCTCGTTGCCAGTCGTCAGGCGTTGATTCTCTGTCCGACACCTTGAGCATCAGTTCATGAATTGTTTGGTGTAGTTGGTCGTCTCCATATTCCATTGATTCCTGGCGACTTATGGTTTTTGAGCCTATGAATTGCACCGACTGTTTCCTCCATGCTTGGTGGTGACAGCATTTGTCTGCCGTCTTCAGTTGATGGGACCTCCGATTCGTTGATATTTTGGTTGTTGGGCAGTTCATCAAAATACTCAACCTATCGCTCAAATATATCCATTCTGTCGGAAGTCAGATTTCCCGGCATAGGTGTTACGGAGGGCTTTGTTGTGAATGGCTTCAGTATTCACTCTCACCTGACGGCCAGTGTGGTAGATTCTAAGCGGTGTTGTAATTCGGGCCCGGAGCACTATGCCAGAGAGATAGTGATCCGGATCTATATTGACCCACCTATATGTTCTGATATTCATCAAGGCTGAGAGGTGGTGGCGTTCAATCGCCACGTGATCAGTTTGATTAAAAGTGGTCTCGTCTGCCGCCTTGAGAGGCCCATGTATGATTGTAGACCGCTTTCTGTGCAAACTAGGTACTTTGAACAATCATTTCATACGATACCGCTAACTGAATAATCCGCAGTCCGTTATCATTTGTGTCTTCATGTAAGCTATGGGAGCCGATGTATCGCCTGAATAGGGGTTCCGTCCCTACTTGACACATCTGGCTATAATTACTAATAAACTTTTAAAATTCTACAACTCTACTTAAACTCAATGAGAAACAATATCACTCGCTGCATGTATTTTAAAATATTTCTACCGAATTTCATGTCATTAGGTGCAAGTTTTCCCAATAAAGTTTAAGAAACAAGATTAGGGTCACACACAAAGCTTTAACAAGTCAGGAAACCGGAAGCTCGGCGCTTCAGGTTGAAAGGTTTTGTTTGTTTCTTGTGTGAATATATTTGAGTGCAGAACTATCCCATTTGCGTTTAGCCGGTAATATATATGCATTTGTTATGTCATATTGTTCACTTTAGTGCGATATTGATATTTAGTACTTTGAGTTGCAGTAATGGTAAAGGTAACTTTGAGTTACTGTAACTTTGTTAGTAATAGTACGATTTTAATCAAAATTGGGGATATCATGCTTCAAACTATAATCTATATTACTTCAGAATCCTATAACCCAAGGATAAACATAAGAGGGTTTTTAGTAAACTTTCGCAAAATTATATAATAGTAATATACTATTATTAACTTAATTTGAGCAGATATCGATATGAAGAGTATTTTGACGCCTGGGTCATTTCTGAGAGTGGGTACGTTAAATAAATCATCACTTTCGACCACACGCACTCCCCGCCTTTCGAAGGAATGTCAAAATTAAGCCTATCATCGAAAATCGAGACCTTTAAATTGATACCCAACATGACTATATTCGGTGAAAAAAAAGTGTACACCCCCTTTTGCAAATATGAGGCCCCTGAGTTCTGACTCACGCTTGCTGGAAGTCAAAAACAGATCTTTAAGGTTTTTTTAAATTGGTTGCACTATAACTACAACTAGTGTAAAATTAAATTCATTACGGAGGTGTAGTTCTGCTAAGATTTTATTTTAATTATTTATTTTGCAGGTAATACAAAAAATTCTTAATTGATAAATCAATTAAATATAATCAACTTACATTTAATGTTAAAATAATATTAGTGATACTAGAATACTTTTCAATATATTTACATAATAACAAACTTATAAAAACATATTTATTTTAAATTCTAAGATCACGTATCACGTCATTCGTCTTATTACTAGGTATCATTTCAGATACTTTAAAATTTGTTATATATAATTCACAGAAGAAGGAGCTAGTTAACTGGCTGCTTCACAAGTTGAATTACTTGCTGTGTCGAAAACAAGTTCATTAACAAGGGATGATATACTTTCAAAGCCGCCAGTGCTGAAACCCAATAATGCTACCAAAAGTATGCATGTATTTTTCAGTAACATCCAACCATTAGGACCTTTAGAAATATTTCCCCATGATAAAATCATCTCAATCACAGGTGGGAAGACAAGAGCTAAGGCAGTTGAGCAAACAGCACCAATCATTGAAATAAATAGGTTCAATTTTGGAACTAATTCGGCAATGGCAACTGAAAATTAAACAGAACAAAACATCATTAGTAGGAGGTATTGCCTAAGATATTTGTGGTTAAACGGTTCTGACAAAACTGGAGAAGGAAATAATACAGTGGTACTGATCTTCCACTTCTCCCCAAATTCAAATACAAAAGTCATTCATACTTACATGTAAGAAGAACCATCACTGTTCTAAAAATCATTTGTTTTAATACTGGATGCTTGTGCCCTCTGATTGCCTTGGAAACAGACGGCCAGGTGATTTGGATAGCTACAAAGAATTGCAGTGGATATCCGAAAAGCACTCCCAATGATACTGCTATTTTAACTAATCGAGCAAGCCTGAAAAATGGGTGGTATTAGATCACACAACGAACTATTTGGTTTTTTTGTCTTACCAATCGTCAACATCCAAGTTCAGTGTTAAACTACCGCAAACATTTTCTCCCCATTTCAAATATCCGAAAAAACCAACGAAAATAAAGAGGGTAACGACAAAGGACATTCCCACGTTTAACACTCCCAAAGGACGATCAAATTTATTTGGTTCCCGCATAGCATTTTTTAGTGGTAGCACCAACGCAATGCCTTCGAATGCAAATATGGCTGTTCCAAAGAATAGAGCTAATTGATTCCAGGGAGTGTAATATGCCCGTTCAGAAGGACTTGGCAGGCCATCCTTGAAAGCATAATACATTGTGATGACAACTCCTATAGCTAGAAATACATTAGCTAATGCTGATATTGGAGCGAGGTATTTAAGGTTTGTTATAAGCGAAGGAAGTAAAATTGGTAAAAATGCTATAACCATTACTATTTGGACGTCTATGTTCAAATCGTAATAATCGAGAACCTGGAATCGGAATAAATTTCATTTTATAAATATTTGGCATTTTATAAAATTAAAAATGTTGTAGCATTGTTGAAAGCACTCTTACCTGCTTCAAGTTCGTGGAAATAAATACGAAGTATATACAGCAGAAACCCAACTGTGTAACACATATAAATATGTTAACCACTGTCTTCATCCAAGGAGCCCAACTCCGTAATTTAGGCGGACCATTTTGGAAGCACAATTCTACTGTTTCAGCAAAATCTGGCAAGAAATTGATTTTATTCGCCTCTTGCATTTTCCTCGAGCAAGTTAAAAGTACATGCTGGCAATGCACACTGACCACGGCTAATGCGAAAGTCAATATTGGGGCGGTAATCACACCAGCATTCTTGAAAGCATCTCCCAATGCAAACATCCCAGTACCAATGTTGCCTTTGAAAAGATGCATCATTGTTTCCCCATAGCTGGAATTATAGAAAGTTAATCTGATGCTATATAACAGGAAAATATTTTGTTTCATTGAATACTTACGATGTTGGATGGCTGGTGGTAATACCATGTGTGACAGCTTCAACAAGGGACTCCCTTCTGGCTTGATCTTTGGGGTCGATTTTGATACCGAGTTCATGGTCAATGGCTTTATATCGTTCAACAGGATTTTGTTGTTGTGTCGACCCATTTGAGGATGCTTCTAGCTGTTTTTCTTTTGATGTTGTCATTTTGGTGGATTCTGGAAAAAAAATGTTTTACATTATTTATTATGAATTACTTTGGATCGATTGATCAATATTAGCAATATTCGTATTAAATATGTAGCATAAAAAATAATCCGGTAAGGAGGGGTCTACAAGGTCTTTAGCAGTTCGGTATAAATGGCAAATGCAACGCAAAATGATATTTAAAGTTTGTGGCTCGCGGTTTAACCAGGTACGGAGAATCTATGGGTTTATAATTGGTATTCACTCAACTTTAAATTCAATCATTGTCAACTGGGAGAAAGGCCTATTTTCTCAAAATAATTGCGGGCTAGGAATCATCATAATTAAATAGAATAGCCGATATACAGTTTGTTTTCTGAATTGACAGAATTTATCTGGATGAAGCCAATGTCAATAGATATTGTTAGCCAACGGAAACGCAGCATTCTACCAAGTGAGGGCAAAAAACCTAAAAAAAAAATGAAATATTCGTAGTTGGGTTTTCATTTAAATATTAACCACATTCATTAGCTTTGGTGATCAGATTAGGACCGATTTTACTGTTAGCCACTATTCCAGTTTAATTAATTTGAGCATTTTCAGTAGTTGTTAACATAATGTCATGTTATGCAATGGTTTGTGTTTGGGTTGTAATCGAATTGTGAAGGAATTAGTTAAGAATTTCAAAGAAAATTCTCCTCATACGTATTTTGATTTTGAAAATTAATCTTCCCTAAACCCCCGCGTCAATGCTAAAATTAAATATATATTATATAATATTAATCGATACCTTCTGCTTGATGTCTGACGTAGCTTTATTGGGGAAAATTAGAGAATGCAATTCGTTGCCCATACCGCTAAAACCTGAAAATCTCCGCCACAGAAGGGCGAAAAGGGCATGTTGTGGGAATTATAGTTAAGGTTAACTGCACTGTGAGCTGGACTATTCTCCAGTTAGAAAGCTTAACATTTATATATGCGTATTTCGTAAGTCGCAATTATTTATATGCAACTACAGACTCAGAGAGAGAGACAGAAATAGACATAGACAATAGCTGAGGCAGACTCATTTATCTGATACAGAAGCAGACTTTGTCTGAAACAGATATTGATCTGAAATAGACATGTAAGGCCCTAATCTTCACTATCCAGGCGAATACTAACATTTCAATGCAAAAAAAAATCGTATTTGGACTTGGAAATATAAATCCAACAGAGTTCGTACTCGTACTCGTAAATACGAATATGTTTGTACTCACTTTCGGACGTGAGAATACAGTCGTATTCGTATTCACTTGTGTAAATACCAAAATTTTCACTTTTTCGAATACGAATGTATTCGTAATTTTATTGATAGAAAATCGTCGTACTAATTTGTTCGTATTCGCATTTACGAATACAAATATCCCCAACACTGAACAAGGGTTATTCCTTGCCACTTCCACCCTGGAAGTGGCAAAAGCTGGTCATGATCTCAAAGCCGAATAAGTCGCAGTAAACTCTAAATACAAAATGTAATGCTCTCGGCTAAACACAATTGCTGTGTGGAAAAAGTGGGTATAGAAACTATCCTTGTCGATTTAGTTAAAGTTTAATTATATAAAATGTTATCATCAACCATACATATGCTCTTATTTTTTTTTGCTTAAGGATTGAGAGATCCTAAGTCCACGTCAACTTGAACCCCCCTTTTTGGGCTTAGTATCCAAACAACCAAAAAAATAGGAGGCAATCACGGCTGCTCCCAGAGCAGAAGTGAGCCAGCAGCTGATGCCTCTGCCCTCAACTAAACCATTAGCCTTCTTGATTTTTTATATACTCTTCTAATAACTTATTCAGTCTAAGAGATTTGGGAGTGGGTCACAGAGAGAAGATAATAAAGAAGATGCTTTCTATGTTATTTAATTTTCTTTCTTATGTATCTAATACTTGAACTTTTTGAGGGAGGAAATAAAGGGAAGTGTTGGCAGAAGCATCGGAACGCGGTAGTATTGTTGTATTTAGAACGTTAATATTAATTTATTGTGAAGGATAAGGGCTTTTTTAATTTGAATCAAAATTTAAATTCGCTCGTATACGTGTGCTAAACAAATATGAATCTGAGTGAAATTATGCGGTGTTTCCAACGATTAATTAATTGAAATAATAAAAACTTGTTGTTTCTTTTTCGTTGGTGTGGGTATTTATTCTTGCAAATACCGATATTTCGGGAACCACTTGTTCCCTTCATCAGTGCAAACAAGTTCAACTTGGAACAAGTGGTTCCCGAAATATCGGTATTTGCAAGAATAAATACCCACACCAACGAAAAAGAAACAACAAGTTTTTATTATTTCAAATATGAATCTGTTTATCATTCTGTTATGATTGCCCTTTTAAACCCTTTCATATATTATTAAATTATATTTCTTGGTCCACAAGCAAATATTGCAATGAAGTTTATTTATTTATTTTATTTTAAGAGAAGCTTAAAGCAAAATAAAACTGAAGGCTGCAAAAAGGTTTGGTAAAAAAGACTATTCCGGTAATACAGAAAGTAACCTTTATTCATCCGATTTTGAATTTTATTGTTATTTGTGCAAATAAATTTTTCATTTATTATTATCATAAATTGATATTAATGCTTATTTTAATTTGTGTTCAACCATTGGAAAATAATATGTAATAGTATGTCTGATAACTTGACCAAGATAAACATTTCATTCACACATTTTTACACTCAGTCCACTCACCTAACTCTGATTTGCAGTATTTACGAGCATTTTCCAATTGATGATTTGTAAACAATGTAGGCATTTATTATGTAACCAATAAATATTGACCTCAATGAAAATCTATATTACGATAAGTATCGATATCGGTAAATACGTACATCCGTATGAAGGAAAAATGAAGTTTCTGGGTAATTGCCTTGGATACGGTTTTTATTAAAATACTGATAAAATACCAATTAAACTGATTGTTCTTGGGATAATACGATTCAAAATCAATGAGAACATATTCAAAGCAATTAACTGATGGTAATTTTTGATTTCTAAATTTTCAATTTATTAAGGCACAGATTTCCACGATAATGATATCTTTCAGAGATTCAGAGTTCGAAAAAATTGGGCTTCTATTATTTTTTTTAAAAAATAATCGTGAAATTTTGAAGTTTCACCTGAAATTTTTACCTTTCGGTTATATAAAATAAGCCTCCTTGAACGATCAGGCAATGATAGCCTAAAATTGATTGATTGATTGGAAAGACAAACAGACGTATAGACATACAGTAACCCTATTTTATTACCGCTTTGTTTTATACAAAGCCCTAAAAAGGTTTGGATGGCCTTATACAATGATTATCTGTAAGTATATTCTTTAATACAATTCTCCAATAGAGCGCGCAATTCCTATAGACGCACTATAAAATTTTATTTTCAACGTTATAATTCCAAGAATTTTAAACAGATGCTAATGCCACTTTCGCAGTATCTTCTTACAACTGTATTTCATTGTTTACAATATCGTTTGTGCAGTTTACCTTTGGTAGTCACTCTAGCGATGTGGTCTTTATCTTGGGAATTGCAATGGTCCCTAAATAACACCGAATCCAATAACAATGAGCTCTTTAAAAATTCTTAACAAGGCAAGCAGTTCTGCACCAAAGCAACTGAAGTGACCGAACACCCGAAGTGATCTTGCCTCCTTCAATATCATTTTGGTTTATGAACTGGATATACCAGATTGTTCAATAAGTTTTGCGGTTCGATAAGATAAACCCAATTCCGTGAACATCAATATACCTGTGCTAACAAGGTTCCAATTTATGAATTCCATCCCTGGATTGAGAATCTACAAGGGCTGAAAAATACGCTTCCACAGCTATTATGACCTCATCATTTGATGGAAAACGCTTTCTACACATGAATTTTTTAGTACTGGAAATAGATGGAAGTCGCTAGAGGTGAATACGGTAGGTGCTCCAACAATTCGAACTTGAATTCATAGATTTTAGCCATTGTCAAAATATTCACGGTGCATTGTCCTTATGAAAAATAATTTTTTTCTTCTACAAACATGGTCTTTTTTACGATTTTTTTCCTTCTGCAAACATGGTCTTTTTTATGATTTTTTTCCTTCAGCTGGTCTAAAAGACTACATTAATATTCAGAATTTGTTGTTTTACCAGTTTGCAAGTAATCCACAAGCAGAATTCTTTTCGAATCCCAAAAAACTGATGCTAACACCTTCTTGGCCGATTTCTGGACACGAACTTGTTTCGGAGCCGAAGAATCCACTTTATCCCTTCGAAAACGCTCTACATGTTGCTGAGAAAGTCGCATTCGAATGTGTTTTTTATCCATTGTTAGCGAATGCGGCACCCATTGTGCACGCTCCAGATTAATTTTACTATTTTTGAAACTCAATCCTTCAGTCAAAATACGATTTTCTCTGCTCAATGTGATGCGTCGGGCTTCTACTAAATTCCTTTTAGTCACTCGACGATTTTCCTATACGATATTCTGAATTTTTTCTATGATTTCTGGTATTATTGCTGTTTTTGGATGACCTTGACGTTGATCGTGTTCAAGGTTTGTACGACCACGTCTAAATTTAGCAACCATCTTTATACTGTACTAATTGAAGGCAAAGAGTCCTTATACACTTTCAACATTCGTTCATAAATTTCCTTTGCTTTTAAACCTTCCAAAAATAAAAATTCAATCACTGCACGATACTTAATTTTTTCCATTGTAAAAAATATTGTGACACGTCGATACTAAATGGCTTGTAATATTCTTTTTTTACAAGAAGAGTGTACTAATAGAACAAAAAAAATGGGCTAGTAGCAACGCCCTCTCTTATCGAACCGCGAAACTTATTGAACAACCTAGTTGTGACTTATAGTATGTTTTTTCGAGGGGTATTCAGCCCTATTTTCCATGAACGTCAAATTAAAGAACCAACTTACTGTGGGTTAAGCATTTTGAATTCAATTCGGCGACACTTTTTTCAGCGTCAATCGACGTTTTTAAAGTTTGTGGGAAACCATACCTTACTGTTGATTTTTCCAAGTATCTTCGTGGAAATCCCCAGATTCAATGGGGGAAGAACAGGTCACCGGAGACTACTTGAAACTTCTCAAATTAACATTCCATAGGAACAAACTTCTTATTACCATAACTTGTTTACGATTAATTTTACTATTAGATAAAGCCGGGGATTCCTTTTTAATCAAGAGTACTGTATTTCATATAATTTGCATATCGAAATATGGCTGTTCGGGTACTATTTGTCTCCATGGTATGGAATCCCTAGGAAATTTCTGGCAAACTTAGACGACTATCGCAATTTGCACCGGATTTTTATTTTAATTTCTTGTGTTCTCTTTTTAGATATATAACAGTGTATGAGTCTCTTCATATGTCTTAACTAAGTCTTTGTCTTGAAGAAAGAGTAATAACCTTTTATAGAGCAGCTACAACGAGTTTTTGCAACTTTTTCGTCACTAAGTCGACTTACTAGACTATGCTATAAACTATGCTTAATTTATCTATCATATCTATCTATATTTTGCATTTACGGAAATCAGATCAAGAATACCATTTGAAGGAAGAAAATAGCATGTTAAACCACCTGCATAAAATAAAAGGTTAGAGAAAGTTGAATACATGTTTCAGATAGCGAACAGTAGCCTTGAGATTGCTATCGTTCTTTAGCGTACTGATCGGTTTCTATTTACGCAATTATTTTTATTATTGCTTTGATACAGTATTCTATGTAAACTTTGATTAAACAGTAGAAAATCGTGACATTCCATCAAGTACGCCATTAAGATTGCATTCAAGTAATGAGTAAATGACACGTTTAATTTATTCCATTGCATAATTCTTTGGCGTAATCATATAGTACATAGTTGATTGTGTGTAAATAAAAGTTAGCCAATAGTTATATAATTGATAACAATAAGGTAAATCGTACAACAAAAATGTTAAATTGAGATAAGTTGTCGATAAAGAATTTTTGAGGAGAATGATAGTTTAGGTAAATAAAGTAGCAGTTATTATTTTACGTGGAATTATTGACGTTAGAACACAAAATTGTATAGGGTTACCCAATCTACCTTTTCGAACCTTCAATTTACGTACATACATATCATTCTCCATATTTGTTCTCCCTTTTTGAAATATCGATGTTTAACGTTTTCAAAATGGCAGGCATTTCGATCGCCCAATCTAGTAATTACAGGTTTCTTTGCTTCTTTCCAATTGCTCGATATTAACATATTTTTCGCCGAATCATCCCCAAGGAGGTCGTATTATCTGGCTGTGACGATATATCATATTTTCTGGAACCATCGTCTGTCCCGTTGCAGAGAGTATTCTAGACTAGTCTAGTAACAAGACTAGTCTTGTTACCTATTTGTGAAGTAACGCATATTTTTGATGTGCAACCTGAAAGCGGTATAGGATTTGCGAGTTGATCGGGCCTAGCCTTCAAGCTTCCAAGCTTTGTTGAGAATGTCATCCAAATCTGGAACTTTGTTGTCGTTGATTCTATAGGTCCTCTGTGAAATTGGTAATATCGCGTAATCATTGAATTGCCACCCTTTTTGGGGCAGCTATTATGTGTGTGTGTGATCTTTATCTTTGCAGCCTCTTTATTGTCACTCTGTAAGTTATACTCCTGGCTTTTATGTGGGCATTCTGCTCCTTCATTAGACTATTCGCAGGTTATCTGGCAGGCGATTAAAAGAACCCTTTCTCTACCCGCCCTTGCCGCAATTTCACTATTCCATCAGTATTTGGGTTTCATACGGGAAAGGACATGTTTTATGGGCATCGCTGCATTGTATGCTTCTGGGACTTATCGGATGATATATGATAAATGATTCTTTCCACAATGCATTGCGTTCCAGTTGTACAACGGTCGCAATATCTCCCACTCAGAAACCTTCTTAAGACAACTGGGCAGTTTGCTCTTTTTATATATAACTCTCCTTCTCATTACGAATATGGTGCTCATATATTTCAGGTCTTCTGTGCGAGCGCATACACCCTTAGTCTTTTCATGGAAAATGTTTGCGTTCCCGACATTCGTAGGTGTCACGTACCCTGATGTCGACGTGCCTCATTCAAAAGCCTACCCTTTAAGATCGTCGAGTATGATTTTTTGGCTGTATCCTCTTGCGTTCTGCTAGACTATTTAATATCACTTGAATGTTGCACTGGGGTTGGGGATTCCTATCACTTTTGTCCTTTTCGCTCTTTTCGAATTTATGGTGGTCTATGACATCCTGAAATTTCTGTGCACGTCCATATCTCAAATAGCATATCTGTAGTTGCGACATGTTTTACTAATTATGGCCATGTAGCGTTTTCTTGTAGACGTTTGCAAGGGTGAACCCTGCGCCATCTCGCAACAATTGCCAATTTTAACAATATGCCGATGATACATACGCTACATTCCTCTGCAGAGTATTCAATATGGTTGTGCTGGCCGTTCTTGATGATATGAATTTCAGCATTTTCCGAGTAGTTACGACCTATGGTTCGCAATTTTTAAATACGGTTTCCATATGATCAAAGCCAAGGTTTCTGCGCTACCCTGCTCCCCAAGTCGATACAAAATTCTGCATAATTTCCTTTCTCCCTCACAATTTCAGTCCCGCTTTCATCAATAGCCTGATGGTTGCAGCATCTCATCGATCTTGTATTTGGCAATGATTACCTGTTTTATCGTTTTTATGCCTGACTCTTGCCCTAAATAATTATCGATTTCACCTAAGAACTTATATATGTGGAGCGTAGAATATCATTGGTGTCCATTTCTCTCCCAGCTTTCCGAGAAGCTCACACCTGTCCTCCAGTATTCCACGCCATATAGAGCAGAGCAACCCACTGGTGCATCCTGGGACAGTGGGTTCCATTACACGGCATGAAAAGGAGTAGAACTACCACCTATTCTCAATATCTGACCTATCCACTGTGACTTTCGCATCCGGATCAATTCGTCCATCAAAATCTGGCCGTACGCCAATGACGTTTTACGTTTGATGTTTTGAAATTATGTCGGGCTAAAGTTGCTCGACGAAATTTCGAGTAACAGTGGTAGTGATTTTTCGTGTGCTACTCTCATATAGGAGTATAGATAGAACATTAGCATGGAATATCCTCAACTTAATGTTGGTGCTAAAATAGCTGTATTTCAGAATTTTGGATATGCTTAAGTAAAATGGACGTTTAATTTTAACACTTTTTAATTTTCAACACAATGTATATTGTCAGATACAGATATTGTCGAAATTCGAATACACAATATGGGGTAGTACTAATAGAATAGAGATAATTTTGAAATATAATTATAAAATATGGCAACAGATTTTTCATAATGTTTGTAGGTATCCGCACTTGATAAATCAACAGAGTGGTATCTTGTATGAACCAAGTGGAATCGCAATGCATTTTGGCAACTTTTTCCTAGATTAAATTCGTAACACTCAATCGGCAACTCCCTCAGAATAATATGGAGATTTCTTTCCAGACAGATATTCCTATTTGTGGGCAACGGCATTTAGAAATTTATATTTTGCACGAAATGTTTATCAAATCGGTTGAGAATTGAGTCATTCGATGTATTAGTAATATTCAAAGAGGTTAATGGACTATTTAGTGATTTGCCATTTTAATCACTCTTTTCCATTTTAAATAAAATTTTATAATATGTACACCATAATTAATCTAATTCGATGTGGAAAAATCTGAACCATTTAAGATATTTTCTTAGGTTTACACATTGGATACCTATTGAAACCCTGGGAACTTTATATACTATCTTTTAGATTTACTTCTAAGTACCTATTTTTACACTGCATTAGTTCGCTTAATAAAGGAAAATAATAACTTGCATCCGAACAGTTGGAAAAAACATTTTCGATTTAGAAAACTGAGATTTCTTGCTGCGGAAAGGTTATTTATCAAATATAGCCATATGGAATTTCAAATAAAGGGTAAAAGGTATTCTGAAACATGTCTTCGCATTGTTCACCAAGTGGAGAGTAATGGCTCAAACAATACAGAATTGAGTGACAAACCCCATCCTCAGAAACTGCTTAATCAAAAAATACGTAAATCAAAATATCTTCCCGAAAAAGTAATTATATTACTATATTTTCGAAATTTACTAAAAAACCCTCTTAAAGTCATCATACGAGTGCAAACGTCTCCAGCAATATAAGACATAGGATCGGACATAATACTGGAAACTTTGGTGCTTTTTCTTTTTTTATTAACAAAACTACAGTGTCAGGTTGTGTTTTTCGTCTAAATTTATTGCAATCTATGCATCATTTTTAGAATAGTATGATATTCTTTAGAGTTAGAGTTGCAAGAGCATCCTTCCTGCAGACTATTGATAGAAATGGAAGAAGAATAGACACTAATTTTCATCTCCCATAAAGTTTCTTAAATAAAAAACCACAAAACCTCCTGTACAGAAAGAGTAAAGCTTGCGATTCAATTTTAAGTTATCTTCAAATTTTGATATAGTAAATACACCAATCGAATTTCAAATAAATTTTCAACAACTCTTAATTTACCAATATATTTTCTATTTAAGTATTAATGTCGATATTGGAAAAGCGAATTAAAGGTATTAATTTTTAGGAATCAAAATAATCGAGCCTTAGGAGCTAATGTCTTTATCATGAACTTTGATCATACACATTTAATGCTTGACTAGGTGACAAGGGTTATTTTGATTTGAATTATTATCTCGGGCTATTGTTAAGGCTGTACCTGTCAATGGAAAATAACACAACATTTCTGGTCTGGCCTAGAGGAGTCCATATTATAATCAACTAATCTTAATTGGTTATGAAGCCCATAAGAAACTGTTGAAATAAAGATTACTAATCTGTGTCAATCAACTTACTAGTTGGGTTTTAAGCAATACTGTTCTTAGTGGAGTATTTTCTCTTAAACAGATTAAAGTTTTCACTATCACGCCTGATATTGAATGATTTGCCGGTATCTTCTGGATATTTCTGATGGATAATTGGTCATTATGACTTGTTGGATTTCTGATTTATCAATGACTGGATTGATTTGTCCCCGTTTAAAAAATGATACTTCCGTAGTGGAAATGCATCCAAGAAATTCCTTAATTTGAAGATACATTTAAAATTATGTTTGGTCCGTGCATGTCGTCGATGAGAGCGATGCAAATTGACCAATGCTAGCCTTCCGGCTGTTAATATTCCATGCCTGTGACAATCCATAACGTCGCCATTTATACTTCACCTGATTCTTAAATCCATATCTGAGAAAAAAGACATGCGTAATAATCTGTTGGCGTTAGTATCATCTTGTAGCTGGTCAAGCTGTAAAACGGTTGAACCAAATACATACCATTTGATATTGATTCTGATAGAAACAGTGCAAGGACTGGCTTGGATCAACCTGGACACAAACGAGACGAATTATGAAGGTATCATCATCTTCAACGGCGCAACAATCGGTGTCCGGCCTAAGTCTGCCTTAGTAGGGAATTCTAGAAATCTAGCTTCTGCGTCGAGGTCCACTAATTCGATATCCATAAAGAGGGCTGGCGTCTTGACCTACACCATTGCTTCATCTGGGGCAGGGTGTGTCATGCTTTCTTTTTCAACCATAGATATTGTCCTTATAGATTTTCCAGGGATTAAATAACTCACCCACCACCGCAGTCTATCGAGCCGACCAGACCGTGGCGCTATCGCTCATAAATTTTATTATTATATAGGCTACGGAGTCACGTATCCTCTTGTAGGTGATAAATTGGACAAAATATACTTACTAGAAGCTGTCTTTAGACTAGCTCGGATAAACTGGTATAGTTAGGACCGTCTAGTGGAAAACAAAAGGTGGAAGCAGCGCTTTACCAGTCTAAGAACTGTTGTCTGATTTTTTATGAAAATAGTTCATGGAAATGGAAAATATAATAGTAATTATCCAAAACTACCAGTAAACACACTTTTAATATTAAGCTAGTTCTATTTACATACAACGGTTGATCCAAAGACGTACAAAAATAAAAAGGATCAATCAATCATAGTGTGATAGTAGGAGGTAGTTTTTATGCTGGGAATACCGAATTGCTCGAAGCAGGCCTAACTGGTCCCATAGTTTCTGTGACCTCATATCTTTTCCAAATGATGCTGGCGATTTAATTTTGGAATATGACTGAAAAGCATCGTATATCGTACACGTCCAACAGCGGACTTACTCAACATTTGTCTTGTTCAGGATATAAGGTCGCATAACATGCATACTTAGATCGGAATTACAATCAAATGTTAAGGGAAAAGTGGACAGCATAGTATCGCATCCGCTCCCCTTCTCAGACATAAAAAGTGAATTTCTAAAAGATTACTCCGTTCTGCGGCATGACTTGGCAACATTTGTAAGGACAATCTTGAACTTGCAATTTATGACTATTTATGGAATCGTGCGATAATAGTGCTGAGAAATGCTTCCTAGAGATTTGTCATATTACTGATTCGATATAGCAAATAAAATACCATTAGGATTAACCTGCATCAAGTCCACAAATATATGTGAATAGAAAATTTATGACTAAATTTCAGTCATAAATTTGGCAGCTTTCCGACCACATTTTAGAATCCTAATTCGATGTAGCTTCAGGTTTCAAATTCGTGATCAACGACCAACGAAATCTTTAGATCTTTGGACTACTGTGCGTTCAACGCTTGATCACATTAATTTTCATCTAAGCAATGATAAGGCTTTTTACAGTCATTCATCGATATTCTGAAATAATTAGATGGTTTGCTTTACGCGTTATGCGATGGATCATTGCGGTCGAGGAAGTTTGCATGAAGTCTGCTTTTCGGAGTTTTGTGAAATTATATGGGGGAAGGTGCGAATGTGGTTAGTTGCTTTTATAAAGACAATTAAAGTTAAACAAGTTGTCAACGGAAACTTTCCAGCTTCAAGCAGGAAGGGTTTGTGGATTTTATATGTAAGTGTACAATGGTTTCATTTGTAGTTGTATGTAGCCCGTAACATATAGTATAGTGCCCAAAATTTTAATATGATACTGACATTCTACGATGTCTTAAGTTATAGTAAGTGCATGCGAAAGAAGAAATAATTAACTATAGTAGCAATTTTATCAAACATCCAATATAATGCTTCATATAATAGTCTATATTACTGTAGCAGCTCTAAATTGAATTCAAAGGGGGTTTCAATAAATTCTGCAATATATTATTATGGACTTTATTTGAGTAGATATCATCTAAGGGAATTATTACGAGTTTTTGAGAATGAGTGCGTTATTTAAAAGTGGACTTTTCGATCCATTCCGTTGTCCGGATAGCTGGGTGGTTAGAGCGCAAGGCTGTCGTACGGAAGGTCGCGGTTCAAATCTCGCTGGTGGCAGTGGGATTTGTATTGTGATTTGACGTCGGACACCAATCGACTCAGCTGTGAATAAGTACCTGAGTCAAATCAGGGTAATAATCTCGGGCGAGCGCAATGCTGACCACATTGCCTCCTAGTATACCGTTACGGTCTTGAATGAAGTGCTCTAACACACTTCAAGGCCCTGATCCAACATGGATTGTTGCGCCAACGATTATTATTATTTCGATCCATTCACTCCCCACTTTACAGCTAGCAGCAAAATTAGGATCGTTCCGGCAACGTTATTCAATATCATTCACTTAATACCCATGCTTGTATTTGCCCCTTAAACTTAAGTTAAAATATTGACATTCGCTGCATAGAAGCGTACTAATAGTTTCAACATTTCGACCAAATTTCGTTCGAATCGGTGAAAGGGTTTCCGAATAAAATGCATGTAAAAAGCAGATAGATGAACGAGCAGACATACACTAAACTGATTTTAATAAAGTTTTGTATTTCACAAAACCTTAAAAACTTTTAAGTCCAATGCATGAGTAATTTTTCTGTAGACGAATCGGTAAAAATATCTGGTCGTTGTTCTGATTTAGTCCTTGTCAAGATTACACAGCTGTGTGCTTCTCTATCACATTTAATAATATCGTAGATATTTCAAGCGGAATTAGCAAGGTATAAACCTATTTTCCTGATTGGATGGAGATTATTTCTGATATTTTTTTAATTGGGAGATTGAAAGTTATACGTGGGGTACTCAAAAACGGCGTTTTCTTTTTTATTAGAATTTTGTGATTGATAGTAATATTAGGGATTTAATTTATCAGGGGGAATACCTGGATTTGGGTTCTAGGCAAAGTTGCCCAGAGCTTTTGCAGACCGTGTTTTTTGTCAGAAGCAATCGATTTGATTAGAGCTGGTCAAGGCTGCTTGTTTCAATTTCGAAAATATCAGATAGGGGTTATTGCTGGTATAACCGATAAAGTACGATGAAAGAGTATGAGACCAATAAAAAATATAACAAACTGGAAATTCAACATTGCAATTGAAAATTAGTTTTGCATATAAACGCTATAGTTTCGAGTAAATATAGCAAAACACAGTGGGTGATTATTTAAGATGAAATCCCCAAGTCGTATTTAATTGCTACAGGTTATTGGCCAGAAAGTATGATTGATATCATTTACCAACAGGGGCAGGGGGCAAACCGTGAAAAATATATAAAAACTTAATTTTTCTACATGAACATATTTAAATCCAAAATTTCCAATTGCATTCCATGCCAAAATTTCAAATTCCTATATTAGGGGATTTTTGAAAATATTATAAAGCAGTTACAAGAGAAAGTAATAGAGTATAAACTAGCCGAGTGTGACCACGACATTTTCATCATCTGACTTCAAGCTTGTGTAAGTTTGAAGCATTTAACTTATAAGGTTGTATGGTATTACAGGTGTCCTATTTGGTAGCTTATTAACCATAATTTCTTGTGTGATTTAAACATATATTTAACTCGATTGTATATCTAATTATTTCAGTTTACGATTAGGTAATGTGCCACCCGTACAAATAAACATAATAAAACTAAAAGATTAAACTTTATATAAATTAATATTAGTATTATTCTTTATTTTATAGAATGAAACGCGAAAATCAAAACAAAATTAATATTTCAAAGTATATTAAAGGTTAAATCTTCAGCGAAAATCTCCCATCACATACTTGTGTCTTTAGAATTTTATACATTCTGTTTAATTACCATTGAGAACTTTAGGATTGTACTATTCAATTGCTTGGTAATTTCGCATTGTTCTTCATTCAAGCAATAGGCTGTGTGCCAAAGTGAATTTCAAGTGGGTGAGTTACGTATTGTAATGATTTAGCTGAAATGCCATATCTAAATTTTATGTCAAGAGCGATTAAACAATTAAGATTAAAAATTCTAAAATATAAACAAATGAAAGAATGCACCCAAACCTCCGAATTGCGCTCATTAAATTTTACGACTACAATAAGATACAGTGTTTACGTGAACTGTATCATATAGGATATAGGTAGGTATATGCAGCTCGTTCGAATATTATGCAAGTTCCGTTGACTAAATTAAAACAAGTTGGAAATCGGAAGCTGGATTTATGTATACTTTAGTTTGTTTAGAGCATCTCCTTTAATGTGTCACTGTCACTCTTTGTTTTTATGTACAGCAAATCCACGTGGGAAACATAAACTTTACTTATTGTTGTTTAAATAATATTGGAACTATTAAAAAAATCCAGTATCGCGATCTATTACTTTGTGCTCTTACAATGGCCTTAAGGGGAGTTTCTCAGTAAAAGCTTAGAATGTAATTAAATACTTCAAACAATCCGCCGGAAACAGAAAACAGATCGGAAATTCTAGTAAAGGAAACAATTCATGCTTTGGGAGCTGAAATATGAGAATAGGCAGGCAAATGATAAAAATTATAAAATCTGATATGAATATATGTAGTGCCACTCCACGAAAAAGGAGGAAAGGTAACAGAAAGATTATAAAGAAATATTTTATCTTATACTAGATGAAGATGTAGATGATCGTCAGGAGGGAGTCGGCTTGAACAACAAAATTAATGCCTTCGTCTCATTTAATGAGAGATTACTTCAGAAGAAGATTTAGCTATATCACTAACTAAAAATTTAAAGGAGGCAGCGGAAGAAAAATTTTATAAAATATTGAAGAACACCTATAGTCAAGTTAGTCAAGAGGAGAGGTGAAAGGAGGAGATCCCGCCGGGGCCGGCTAGAAAGACTAATTAAGCAGTCTGCATATTCTTTACCCCAGGCAGAATTTTCTCCCCCGCTCTGCCTGCAGCAATTTGGCACGCAACTGTTCCTTGGTGGTTTCAATACAACAACGACGACCCTTTCGCACAAAGTTGTAATAATGATGCTCGGCCGGGTTACTTTGCAAATGCAGTTGCTATTCCGACTTTTAACAGGCGAAAAGAATTATGCACGATGCATATATGAAGCCAAACTGTGTGATTATTAACCGGCATCAAGTCTAGGCCTGCCTTAATAAAGAACTCCAGACATCCCGGTTTTGCGCCGAGGTCCACCAATTCGATATCGCTAAAATCTGCCTGGCGTCCTGGCCTACGCCATCGCATCATCTTAGGCAGGGTCTGCCTCGTCTTGTTTTTCCTCATCCATACGGATTAAGTGACCCGCCCACCTTAACCTATTGAGCCGGATTTTATCCTCAACCGGACGGTCATGCTATCGCTCATAGATTTCGTTGTTATGTAGGCTCGTAGGAGTCGTCCATCCTCATGTTGGGGGTCAAAAATTCCTCGGAGGATACTTCTCTTGAACGTGACCAAGAGTTCGCAATTTTTCTTGCTAAGATACTAAGTTTCCGAGTAATACATGAGGACTGGCAAGATCATTGCCTTGTACAGTAAGAGCTTTGACCCTATGGTTCCGTTGGCTGCCAACAATCTTGGGCGGATTTCTTCGTGGTAGCACTTTCTAAAAAAGGTGATACATGTTACCAAATACATATGATGTTAAACAATCAACATCAAATACGATCACTCGGCAGCCCATAGTACTAAATATTACTTATTATCAGAATAATTTGACCTGCGTTTATTATATTCACAACGTAAAGTATACTACAACGCCAAATAAGTATCAATGAAGAATTAATGAACCTAATCAAGAAAAAAACAAAAGATCCTATAAAGATTAAGATAATGTTTTTCATGCAAAAACACTGAGCCTTAATTTTTCCGAATGAGCATTAGTTCACTACAATAGCGTAACGTACAGTCTGCTGGATACAATGTAAGGAGGGCAACAGGACAATTAACAAAAGAAAGTCGATTATTCCATTAAACCTTAATAATAACATTAAAAACTCAAAAAAATACTGGTTAATACTCCTTTTGGCATCCTTCACTGGTTGGATATATTCGGTTGGAATTTTTCTCCATTATTCGAGAGGACGTTGCATCAAGTATTTATTGCACGAAATAAGATCTTCGCGAAGTCTATCGTCAACATATTCCCACAGTTCATCTAATATACGGGGAAAGCAGAGTTAGTAGACAGATTGATTAAATTCAATCCAACTGTTGGTGGTACTATAGTATCGAATTAACCTCTAGCGAATATTATAAAAGTACAAGACACTTATAAAACCTCCTAACAGATTTACACTTTATTTTCCAAGAAACAAATGACCTTTACTCTCTAAAACAGAAAAATATTACCAGTAGAATAAGCCAAAAGTAACTAATTCCGTCATACCTTGTAAATTTAGGAATTGAAGAGGTTGTTGTCTTCATATTATTCTCTTTTCGGAAAGATTTACTAATAGCACACCTCCCACCCCCCCGCCCCCATAATATCTGATCTTAGTAATGCATTCTCTTGTTCAATGTAACCACGTTTCAAGTAACATTTGCATATACCTACATACATACTTCAGCATGATAAATTCATTCACTGGTTTTTTCTTCTTTTGACTTGATTAGTTATTATTACCATTATAATAGCTTGCATTATGTGGTCTTTGTCTGGCTTCAATATCTGCTGTAAAATTGAGAATATTTGAAATTTTTCGCCTGAGTGCAACAAATTAAACAACTTTAAGACACATTTCGAATGAACTAACGTCAAGTTGCTTAACTATGTATTGTTGTCTTGAAAAAAAAACTTTTTATTTTTCTACGAAATCAACTTGAATAACTTGAAGTGCATACATTATTGCATGGTATTTAGCATGCGCGCTTCCTGTAGATTTGCCGAGCAACATTAGGTAACTTTTATATTCAGCTCATATCAGATGTAATTCTGATTTATGGAAATTAGAATAGGGAAATTAATAAATGAATACAAATGTATACACATACGTATTCCCCTAGACGTATGTTTGCAGCAATTAGTACAACAACCTTTTTATTCAATTTCTTGAATCTTAATTTTCATCAGAGAAAACCCGTTTATTAGCTAAGATCTCGAAAATAGGATTTTATTTGATTACCAGTTGTTCAATCCATTCCAAATTTCTTTTAACTGTGAATTTTAATCCAGTTTTCTTGAATGCAGTCCAAAACTGTTTGGTTCTCTAAACGTTGAATTGCATTCGATTTTCAGCGCAGCTGATCTCAGAATTAATTTATACATGGTTACATATGTGGAAAGTGCAGTCGAAGGATTAGGATTGTGCTACATATTTTATACTAGGTAAGGTTAATTTGAAAACCAGTCTAGAATTACTTATTTTTATGGTAACTTTCAATGAGAGTTATTTCCTTAAGGTTCAATGTCGAATTCATGATTGCAGCAAAGTTACCTTGAAAAAGAACTATCGATTGCAATGATTATGTAAATGAATAAATTTTCCCAGTTTGATATAAATGCAATATCTGGAAGCCGTTCCACCCTCTCGCCAAATACATATGTATTTCGGCGGAACGGCTGAACTGCTGTTCACAAACTTGGTAAGGAATTGAATGGTACTGTCTTAATTAATGGATTATAAATGATTTCCAAATCCAAATGCCCTAAAATGCAGGCAAGAAGAATTTCAGTAAAAAATGTAGGATTTAATTAAAAATTGTTAATGTAAAGTATAAGTTAAGGGCTATGTGTAGTGTATTCTATTCTCCAGCATATATTGTTTTCGAAATTTTGTATGATTGTTCTTTGTATGTTAATTTTAGCTGAATTGAATCGAAAGATCGTCGATGCAGGGCTAAATCTACTCCTTCGAGGAAGTGGTAATGAAGCACTACCCGGCCGGTATAGAACCATCAATTTTCTGTTTTCCATGTTTGGTATTCTTGGGTCCCCCATCCATTGAACATGGACCGCCAATTAAAGCTGTTGGTATAAAGCTTAGATTTTGCCAGCAGCACATTCTTCATATGAGGATACAGAACTTTCTTGAGAATATGCTGTGGAGACTTCAATGTTCAATGTTTGCTAGTAACGGTCTTTCAACAATACTCTTACGGACTGTTTTGAGGTTTCATGTTGAACGAATTTTTGGAAAAGTTCTTTAGAATTGATAGGGCTAAATTATTATTCCACCTATACTTTTTTTTCATTGACAAGATTTCAAAGCTCTAATGGTGAAATAAAGTCAACACGCTTAAATTAAATATAATAAGTCCAGTGGTAAAAGCTAGGCTGTGAAATGATATACCTATATTTCTCCAAAAGAAAAAAAATAGGAAGAGCCGTCACGGATATTACTTTGTTTTGTCATCGACTGTATGCACCGCCCCTTTTTGCTTGGAGATAGATGAAATTCAGGCATTTTCCCTATTACCAAGAAATGCATCTTGAACAAATAAATTTATAAATAGAAAAAGAAGTATTAAATCAGTAACTTAGAATATATATAATTCCTGATTTGTTCTTATCTGCTTTGGCTACATCAAGAGGAGTGAAATTATGCGGTGTTTCCAACGATTAATTAATTGAAGTAATAAAAACTTGTTGTTTCTTTTTCGTTGGTGTGGGTATTTATTCTTGCAAATAGCGATATTTCGGGAACCACTTGTTCCCTTCATCAGTGCAAACAACTTGTCACACCAACGAAAAAGAAACAAAAAGTTTTTATTACTTCAATTACATCAAGAGGATCGGATAATTTATCTAATCAGGTGAGATTATGGAGTTCAGATGCCACCATCCTTGAAAAAGCTGGATGCATTTTCGACTACCACTACTATCACACACTAGTGCTAGTTACCAAAATGATATAACACATCACTCAATAAACTTTTGATCTGATGCGTAGGTGTTACTGTTAACAAATTCATGATTTCTGTATAGTTCAATCCAGAAGACTACTTACAGGACGTTCGCCTCCCGGCGCTTTGCTTTGATTTGTATGGTGGAGGAAACGCATCCAGCATTTACATCGTTCTTCAATCACATAAACAAAAAAATCGTCTAGGCGTCATCGGCACATAAATACATCAAAAATATGCATGGAACTCTATATCGTATTTTGACCACGTCTAGCCAGGCAGTTAGTTACTTCGTACCCAACCCGCACATACTCGGTATGTAGTCCTCTTGGTATCACCCTTCAAATGATACGTGTCAAAATCTCTTGACAATCTAACGTTTAGTTGAGAAGTTAAAGTTGTTTTAGAAAAACTGCCATAATTCCTATCAAGCCACCCTTCAGGGCTTGAAAGGAATTATGGGGAACCTGCACTAGGGAAATAAAATATTATTTCTTGGCAAAAATGGCAGTGACGCCCTGAAGATATCAAAAAGTAATGTGTTTACGATTTTACACGAACATGTGGGCAGGCATAAATTGTTTCCGAATTAGTGATCGTGTTTATATTGTTAACGAAACCTGAGTTTAGAGCATTTTAAGTTAAAGTTCTGCAACTAGAAATAAAAAATCCAAAACCGTTTCGTCCTTTAATTATATGCATGTTTTGGCGACTATTTGTCGCTCCATTAGTGGTGAAAGAAGGTAACATAAAATCTACTGTTTAAAATTTAGAAATCCGCAATGCCTGTATTATGATTGAATAAGAAATTTTAAAAACAAAAAAAATATTAACTACAAGCAAGGGAGACCTGAAAAAATATATCCGAAGAAGATCTACTGGAAATCATCATAACTCACCAAAAAAGCTTTACGATTTCGAGAATAGTTAAATTCAAAGCAGATATCTGAACAAATGCATA
The DNA here is from genome assembly GCF_905115235.1 of Hermetia illucens. NCBI lineage: Eukaryota > Metazoa > Arthropoda > Insecta > Diptera > Stratiomyidae > Hermetia > Hermetia illucens. The sequence continues at coordinate 58,126,636 of NC_051853.1, read as the reverse complement.
AACAATCCTGTAATCCTATAATTTTTAGGAATGCGCCTAGCTTAGAATTTTCAATTCGTTGATAGAATAATTTCTGAAGATTTTTAAAATCTATAGATATTTGTATATAATCGATTTATTTCATCTATATATATATATATCTTTTCATATGTAGTTGTCAATACATCAGCCTTTTTTAAATTTTCTGAATTAACACGCTGTTTTGAAACAGTTATTTGTAATCTATAAATTAACCAAATAATGACTTTCTCATAATAGTCCAAAGAATTAGCTTTGCCATATTATTTGTATAACATTCTGGCTTCAAGCCCAGATAAAAGAGGTGAGATTGAGGCTATGTAACTCAGTAAAATAAAAATAAAATTGTTGTAATCAAGAAAAGTCTCAAACAAACAATGTATACACCATTTTATATCCTACTGGCGACAAAATCGTAAAACCGATAGAATGACCAAGTAAATGCTTTAAATGACAATTCTATTTAACGTGGCTTGGAATTGTTAGTTCATCCACCAAAGTCGAGGGTGTCTGACAGGTCCACCTCTGTCGAGAAGTGTATAAGTGTGCTTGGCGTCTGGATGTAAGTTAATTAGGCTAAATCATGAAAGCAAAACCGTCGATAGTTTCGAAGCTGCAGACATTTCGGTTTTGTGCCGTGGATCAATTTGCTATCCCTATAAGCGATCTGTTGTCATGGTCTGCGCCATTGTTTTATCTAGATATTTCACTCATACATTTTCCGGGGTGGATCATCTTAAGATCATTGTCGTGCACTGTAAGAGTTTTGATCTTATATTGAGACATTTCGAGCGAAATTTTTGTAGCTTGAAATAATGAATGTTAGAAATATCGTCTGTAAATTTTGGAGTATATCTTAGACAAGCGCATTCGCGAAATTACCCTCAACTAAGCCGGTTTGCCAAGAACTAGAATAATAATAATATGAAAAAATACACTTGGAAAAGTATCATCCTCTACACGTTTCCTTGTTTAACCTAGAGAATGTGTTTGAACACGTGTAGCAGAAGCTCATCTAATATGCACTCCATCAACATCTAGTGTCATTTGCTGAGTTAACAACTCTACCGCTATCAAAAGAGCAGAATTCGAAATATGGCAGATCTATTGAAATGATGTTAGTACTTTTTCTTCCATTCTCGTAGGTCTTGAAAGCTGGAACGTAACGTCCTCCCTCCCTCAATACAGATGAGGTAGGATAAGGACTGAAAGAGAATAAGATCAGCGAATCGGAATCGGTTGCACCCTTGCCAATAAAAGAATAACCTTTTCATTTCATTTAAAATACAAATAATTGAATATCTGTATTAATTACCTGATCTAAATTTTAAACGTAGTTAATTTACATAAAATACTATGTACGCAAATAAAATATCATCACGTGTATATCAAAGTCTTCTCTCAAAATAAATCTCTGGTATCAGATTCAGAATTTAATTATATTCCTTGGAACTATTCCGTAAACAAGAAAAGTTTATTTAGAGACACAGATGGCAATATCTAGTTTATAAAAATAATCCATTTCCATTTTTACTTGGACGAATACTAGTGCTCGAATTCAATGATGAATTCTTGTGATTTTTTGATACAGTGCCAAAAATACCAAAGTAAAATGTTAAAACGAGACTTTTGTATGCACATCCACTTATTCATATCAATCATGATCATTCTCGAAAATATCTAGCAACCTTTATATTGTTTGACTTTGAAAATCACGGAATTATTGAGGAAATTATCGAAGTAATATAAATTATTTTACAAGACGGTTTGGGTAATAATCAGCTACAAAAGAAAGGTCACGTTTTCAATTTAAATGAGATTTGATTGGATAGATTTTATCAATCATGATATTTTATCAAAATGAAGTATAATTCTTAAAAGTTTATTTCTGTTAGTTGCATTCAAATGGGTTGTGAAAGAGTCACGTTTTTAAAACAAATAGCTTAATTATGGTCGTAGAGAGAGAATTCGCATTTGAGATGGACTCTCCGGAAAATTGGGGTGAAAATTATGCAGGCCTCCGCTAGCCCTTTTTATGAAAGATATGTCTATTACGATTCCCTGAGGAAACTCCGGGCCCAGGAGAATTATCCTTATTTCATCTTATTTCAAAGGCGAAACAGAAGTTCATCGTTATAGCTATGAAAGGTTTTGTGGATTCTCCTTTCAGAATATTTGTGTGCATGATATTTCCATTTGTACATAGCTGGAAATGTATATCCACTGAGCATATCTGCATATGCACTTTAGTCTCATACGATATTTTGCATTAGATGGAGTAATTTCATGCTTAAGAGGCGAGATTGGTATTATAAAATTGTTAGTAACTCTATGATTTCAACCAAACTTTTCAGCATAACGCTATATATTATATTATATTATTCACTACTGCAAAATTTAATAATTTTAGAATGAACTTAAAAAGAGAGAAGCTTCCACTATATTGGCAAAATATATTATTTCGGCAAATTTCGGAACGGAGGGTATTTTGACGCCTAGATTTTTTCAAATAGTTTCTGAGACTGGGTCCATGAAATATGTAAGTGGCTATTTTTAACCCCTACACTCTCCCCTTCCCCCATACACCCAAATTTTCAACTACTCCATCTGCTTGAAATCATGATGGCAATTTGACCATCAATGCAGGAGTAACGGAAAACAAGTCGGCAACTGAAATGTTCTACAAGCGACCGAGAATTCCTAAAAAATTTTTGCTGGAAATACGGCAAACACGTATTGTTTAAAAAATAAATGTTATTTTGTAATCTTGAGAGTAGTAAATGGCTAAACAAAATCAGAAAAGGAAGAGTAGTTTTATATTTTTGACGGAATATTAATTTTATTCAGCTTTATGGAGAGAGGAGCAGCTCGGGGAGAGAGAGACGTTGATTTTATCTATACTGTTATTCTCTACCAGAGATCAACACAATTACTGATACTGCGGCGGAGATACATTTACCATATAAAGTTTATTGACATATACGATTTAAAAGCTACGCACTTTTAAGTAAAAACCATCGATAGCGAACCTGATAATCAATTTATTTTTCATTGGAAATGGGGCTGCGATAATATATGTGGCCTTTGTCTTTACAATTAACTACACTACTGAATTAAAAGAGGCTATTTTTGTGCATACCCTATACGTCTTTCATGGTTTATTCAGTTCGGGAAAAAATGGAGAGAATTGAAAGGGATACATTCGACTAGTCTCTTAAATAGGGGTAATCATATAATTAAATTGATTTATACAGGTACTGAATGTTTCAAAGTGATTTTAATAAAGCTCTTGGGACTCAGATCTTAAATTTATAGGATTTTTTGAAAATAAATGAAAAGTGGTGAATGAATTATTTTGGTGAAGCTGTGTCATGAGCATATAAAAATACACTGCAGTCGTTTTACACTTTCCCACTTTCGTTGAATGAGTTTCAGTGAGTAGGGTTATTTTTGGTGAGAAACGTGAGAAATTTTTGTTTTTATTTTTTGTGCCATCAGTATTTTATAAGATGCTACTACATTCGAAACGGGTGAATAGCTTTTCGCAAAATCGATGTAGTCGTGAAGCCTTCTCATCTCTGTAGATACGGTTATACTATATATTATATATTCTACAATAGTAAAGTTACTTAAAGGTACTAGAGTTGATCCATTGTCTTCTGCCCCATGAAATGATATAATAAACAAGGAAAGGTCTTCCTAACAGAACATGTGAGGGATTATCTGAAAGATAGGTCCATGCTCTATAAAACGCTGAAGGGTCAAATGAAGATGAAAATCCCAGAACAGGGAACTATCCTAGGGGTGGATTGCTGGAGCACTTCCTTAACTAGTCTACTGAGATTCGATATGTCAGAAGAGTCTCGCCTGGAAGAAGTCATTTTACCAAAAGGGGAATCCCGACCTTGTGTCCCTTATCATTCGGTGTGGAAACCGACGGTTAGGAACTTTGCGTTAATGCCCGACTCGATGATGAGATTCTTCAAAAGGAGACGTCTTCTTATGGGAGCAATGCATTCCGCTCTGCTTTATGGCTTGGATGGGAGCTTTGTGGGTGGCATCCGTTTGCAATGTACTGTCTCAGAGCCGCCGTGATGGTGATTGCGGGAGTAATTCCCGTTGTACTCCTTGCTGAGGACTCAAGGAAAGTGGTTGTTCGTAAAGCAGCAGCAACTGATAGTAACTATTGGTGAAATGAGTGAAAAAGCAGATGGATTGCGGGTCCGCGAATGCATCGAAGGAAGGTTAGATTGACTATTTCCTCACTCAGTTTTTAAGATGATATCCTCTGATCATCTACTGTAGAATGGGGTTGTCGACGGCGCCTATCACAACTTTTTTCTTTCTTGTTGCAGGTGCGCTGCGATTCAACAACACACATAGAGGAACTCTCTCCAGGGAACACTGTCGAAAAGATATTTAGGACCGCTGATAGTTCTGTAAACTAACAATTCCCTTCTTCCTCTTCTTTGCCGTTGCTGAAAGGACTTCATGGCAACTTGAGTTTGGAAAGCTCGTCCGAAGTAACATGTCAAACGGTTGCAGGCTATTCCTTTGACGACGCGGAGGTGTTTAATTGGATCAGTGTGACATATCATTGAAGCTATATTAAGGTTTCTTTCTATGACAGCTGGGGTTGTGTTAAAAATGAATATGGAGAAAGGTTCCATTAGAACTGTCCTATAATGGAGAAACGATACCAAGGAAAATGGGCTTATATGTTCTTGCCAACTATTGCTAAGTCTTAATAAGGGAAGATGGAGGATAAAAAACACAAAAGGGAAAGGATGAAAGAAACACTTTAAAATAATTTTAATCAATACTTTGAACTATGGAATATGTTTTTTACATTTTCTCTTGAAGAAGGAGTAAGCATATCATTGATTTTAGTACTTTATGTTAAGTTATAGAAGCCTTTGGGGGTTGAAAAAAGTTAATATTTAAAAAAGTGAATGAAAAAACCCCTCCAACATTATAACAACGACTTTGAGTGTTTGTGATGGTATATATATTACAAAGCAAAACAAAGTAACTAACGCTAAATTTGGCAAATCCTGCCATAAGTGTATTATACCGGTGCCAACTTTTCTTGCTTGATTTTCTGCTTTTTTGATCTTGTATGCGTTTTCGATTTGTTAGTGTTGAATTTGTGTATATTTTTAAGACGCCAAATAAATGTTCAATCATTTTGGTGTTTCTTCGTTAGAGGAAATATCAATATATCTGGTACAGTAGAATGCCAATAATTCGTATCGTCAAGATACTGACGATTTGGAATGAAAAGTCGGGATTATCAATTATGCAAAGTAAAGAAAATAAACCATGGTGACCGGCAAATTTTGTACGAATTAGCCAGAAATACGAATTATCGGGATTCCATTGTATATTCAAAATGACGGTTTCAGATTTAGTTCGGCAATACTGAACTTGTTAGTGACAGAGAGGCGGTGGATTTCCCCGCTGCCTGATATGTAACAATGACCGGTTAGAGCGATGAATATTCAAAAAATCTCAAGTCTTACAAGCTCCATAATATTCAATTATTTATAAAGTTACATAGGAGGGGTGCTAGGGCCATTTTATTGACTACGACAGTTCTGATGAATGGCTCCCTTACTGGTCCTATATCGAACTGCGTTAAATGTCACCCCCGATTATCATCAGAAGAGTTACATCCTATCTTCGAAAATTGAAAGTTATGGTTTGTATTAGGATGTAATTTTTTATCCGAAGTCTTAAAATGAAAGATTGCCTTCGTCCCGAAATACGTGTTTATATAAATTAGATACTTTTAGCCAATAAAAAGGATAAATATCTTCCAAGCCAATCTTTCATTTTTGAAAGTTATGTTTGGAGTCACATGTCCGCTTTTTATTCAATTTCGATTGTTTATTAAATTCATGATTGATTGAAAATACAATATAATCAATTGTCTAAGACATCTACTCCCAATTTTTACATTTCAATGGGAACATCGATTAGCCTTATCCGTTTTCTAATGCAAATGTAATTATATTATTTGAATAAACATTGCAAATCGGGTGTAATCGGCTCGTAGTCCAATATTGAATTATCTGAAGTATAGTATGACAATAAAATCGCTCCGATTAGATATTATTTCATGTGCAATTTTTTCCCACATTGCAAGATAATGACATGAATGAAAATCGAATATAAAAAGTATCTAGCACCACTAAGTGCCGACGTGTTGCTGAAAATACTCATTTCGGTTTTATTGTATGTATATAATTTCAGTGTGGCTTACAGAGCTCGTAAACATTCAGTAGTTAGAAAGTAGGAAAATATTTATTCTTCCTCTTTGCAGCTAGATTAAACTAGTTTGTTTCAGATTATCTTGATTTTTGGATTAGGCTTATGCGTATTTTTTAATTGCACCATCCAGTACTACAGCGAATGGCAAAATAAAGCCTTCATTGGAAATTTCTTAAAATGTTTGGATAATTAGTAAAATGCATTACATTACATGCATTAAAGTTTAATTAAAATAGGAAAGATTTTACTGTCATAACGTTTTAAAAATTAACTTGGAAAGTGAATTAATTATCTAACATTTTTTAAAAAGAGCAAAGTTCAGATGCAAAATGTTTGTTTCCAAAATGATAATGAATCCAGTTTATCTATATTGTTCTACAATATCGTATATCATTTTAACTCGTATACATTGCAAAGAATTGAAATCAAGTAAACTGAAAACAATCTTATCGATGGAATGTCAGTGATTAAATCACTCAATCAGAAACTAGGCCTCGAAAACTTCCACAGTGAAGTATCATAACGAAAAGTAAAACTTTCCACTTATTTTCACCATAAACAAGCGCAATTAGTGCTTTTATCAGATGGTAAAGAGCATATAATTTTACAATAGGAGGCTCGATAACAATCATAAGAGTTTTATTCCATTATTATTCTGAGATGTGTTCTCATATGAACTTGATCTTCACTCTCACTTACAATGCTCATTATTCAATTGAAGCTTCGCATCTAACAAGAACTAACGAGCTACAATGCACAACATCCGAGTGCAGGAGTCAATTTATATTACATATGCAATTTCAATTTCCTGTCATTGTCTTCATTGTAATTATGTACTATCTTAATGTTGTTTTTTCTAACTTAAATTGAAATTAATCTTGTGGTTGCGAAACATTTCTCACTTTTCCCTATTACTCTGACATCACTATCACCATTCATAATCCTAAATAGGAATACAATTAAAATAATAATATCTTAAGGCAAATGCTACTCGAAATGTACTAAATGATCTATAATTCCAGGAACACTTTTTATGGGTAGTACGTGCAAACATTGATTTGCTTATGTGGTGTGTATATTCAAGTTAATTGCTGTGGCCTCAAACAATTACATCAAGCGAAAGGTTGTGTAAAGTACATGAAATAAAAAGGAGAAATGTGATTGCAAATAAAAAACATTTTCCGGTTCTTCTTACTTTAAAGTTCGAACACATACAATAGAAGCTGCAGTTCCATATTTATGAAGGTACATACATACTACATATATATAAAACCATCACGAGATGTGTGAAATGGCTTCAGATGTTTTATTATTGGATAATTGTTGAAACGTGGAGTAAGGACCATACAAGTAGATGGAGAATTATATATAAAAAGAAATTCAAATCTCTACCACCATAAAATTTTGGGAGGTCGAAGGAACTGTTGAGGAAAACTTGAGAAGTGCACTGAAACCAAAAATTGAAGGTGCAGGCCGGTGAAAATATGTAGACAGATTCAGTTACATCATCCAGGCATCATTATTAGATATAATGAGTTATGGAACATAGTCACTGAAGCTGAAAAGAAGAGAATGCTAGCTTTTTTCTTACGCCATTCAATGAAAATTCCTCTAGTATTGAGTCAAATGGATTTACCTAAAACAAAAAGCATTCCAGAATAAACTTTACGTCCTAATTTTTAAATTATTTCTTTTAATTAAACTGACACAATAGCCGCCATGTAATCATACATAGAATCGTTCTGATTTGTTGTATTTGAAAATTAAGTCGGAAATTGGATATTCTCTTATGCTTGTCTAATGCAAAGATTGCACGACTTCCAAATAATTCACGCGAAAGCGCAACTTAGATCTTTTGTACTCTTGTTAATAATTATTGAATTTTTTCCAAACTTTTCAGAATTGTTCTCTTTGGTACCACTTTTGGGCTCAATATAAACTTCTTGCAAGGCAAAATTGTTTTCATGTTCGTGCCCAAGAATTATCATCTTCTAGGGCGCAACAATAGTTATTCGGTCTAAGTCTGTCGTAGTAAGGAGCTCTCGGCATCTTAACTTTGTACCGAGGTCTATCAATTCGATATCCTTGGCGTAGGCTGTCGCTTTATAGATATTACCCGGCGGTCAAAGAATAATATATAAGTCCAAGGACGAAAATCTGAATTGGTACCCATGATGGAGCATAAAACTTGGGAAATATTTGTTGAATCAACCAATAGCTCTCCTACCAAACCTTATCTCCATGGGATGGTCGCTGGGAGTTCTTTCCTAATAAGACGTAAGGCGGCTGGAAAAGCAGGAGCTCGAGTCAAAGCTAGTTGCGCTGTACTATTATTTAGTTTAATCTGCTTTAGACTATTTATCTCTTTATGCTGCTGCGTTTCAGGTTCAGCTCTACTATGGGTGTTTAAAAAATATATTTAATTACGATCTTATGACATTATTTGGGATAGTCTCTATTGTCTATTAGGTCCTTCTATATGTTCAGGTCTCCGGATATGTATTGCTAGATATATCTCTTTCCTTAATTTTCATATTTTATTATTGAGTCAGGTTTGATGAGAGTGATATTGATTATATTACTTGTCTCTAGAAAGCGCCACAGTAATAGCGTAAAATGTAGGACAGCGCCAAGTAGGTATGAATGTGGAACAAATATTTTATGCCAAAGAAGGCAAAAAGGCAGAAGGTCCCGTGTACTCTAGTAAGATATTTTCAAATACAACAACAGAGAATCATAACTGTTGCGAGCGAGTGTTACTTCTTCTAAGCAGTACATGCATTTTCTGCTGCTTTACATGGCATTGAAACGCATCACCATAGTTAGAATTTAAGCATCATAAATAAATCCGAAATCGTTTTTCCACGTCAAAGTTAGCCAGAGAACAAGGAATCATAACAGATTTGCAAACGCTGGTTGGCATCGGTACTCGTCAGCCTCACGACCACTCGATAGCCCCAGCGCTATTGGTACCAGGATAACTCTCTGGTTTATCGAACGAGACATTACAGTATTACCTAGAACAATACCATACACAGATTAATACACATAGTAACCGATATTCATGTCGAAGCTATAAAATTACAAATGAATAAGTTAATTAATGTAAAGAGTCTGCATCTCCATATTTGCATGCACCCATTTTTTCAGGCTCAAGCTAGCGAAGAAGAGGGAATCATGACACTAATGGATTCGCAAGCGATAATCGGCTAGGCGCTCAATAACCACCACTTGTACTGGGAAGAAGGGTTGTGATATTTTGCAATGTGATATCACATCGGAAGGGACATTACAAAATATTACTTATCATAAGAGTAATATCATCATAACTTCTCTACTGGGCAGTGATGTGGTAATTGTGTGATGTCAAGTGATTATGTAATATTTGCATCACGTTCGATGATGACAATGTAATATTATATTTTCAGGTGATATCAATTTTATGATATTACATACTTTTCATACACACCTCTATTGGATATGTTTTCATGATAATGACAGTTTCAAAGTAGGAATCGTTTGGGTCGTTTGTCTCCAACTCTTCGCTTATTAATGTGATATCAAGATGATGATGCTGGACATGCAAATTGATATCTGTGTGTAGATCTTGTCGGTATTTGTTTAATAAAATCTCCCATCTATACGGTACATACCCCAAAAAGATATGTATGCAGATATGTCAAACGATAATAGTTATTCTCATGTTTAATCTAACTGAATATCGGTAAAAAGTAATTAAGAAAACCTTAAAACTGAACTACTCCATTGATTGGACGTGCATATATTGGAAAATCGCTACTGCTACTAACGCGTTATGCAATAAACAATTAAGTAAAGGAAAAAACTAATGTTTCCCAGCACGTGGTGTATGCAAATACTCGTGTATGCAAATACTAGTAAATAACGTTGATGTCAATCCGTTGCATACGACATCTGTGTGGCTGTAGGAACCCATCCTTGAGTTCGCATTAGTTACCGTTCCTCCTAGTTATCTCTGTTGTGGTGGATTTTTCAGTTTCGTATTTATCTTCCCGCTATAAGCAGTCGCGTGATCATCATTATTTGTAAAAGTTATTTTATGTAATATGACGGAATATCAGTTTTTGTTGCTTTCCTAAATTTTCAACTATTTTTTTCACTTTGCAATTCACTCACTCAGAATGATTTTTACATTCAGGATTATAATGTCAGCATCAATCGAACTTAATAAGTGATGTTACCTCCCATGATGCTCGAAATACTATCAATAAACTAAACTAAAACGCCCTTACGTTTTATTAAGAACTAAACTCTCCAATATTTTCTTCCGTAAGATTTAAGGTACTTTACATATTCACTTCCCGAAACCAATGAAAATTGAGCAAAAATTGCAAAAAACTACAGGTACTACGTACTCGGGTGTATGGACTATGGAAGTATGATAAATTGAAAATTTTCCCTATCGAATGACACGACAATGCAGCAGAAAGTAATAAAATTTGATTTTCTAATTAAGATGTGATAAGAAAAAATATAGGAACGTTGTCAATTATATTTGATTATGTGTAATTCTGTTTGTTAAGGTAATACATCTGTTATTCCGTAAATATATTAAATAATACAACGGTCATTTTCAATAACAAAATATTACCCCTGTGAACGAATAATCCGAGTAAAAGCTAAGAGCAGTATTGATTAAATATCACTCCTATGAACATTTAATGAGATCTATGCATAATATGTACTATAAATATTGTATATGTAAACACATGCAGATTCGTATCAGAGTCGCACATATTTTACGGGATATTTATTAGAAGTGAAGATAATAAATTGAAATATCTTCATAAAGAAAAAGTGAGATTGTTTCCAAGATTTGAAATTTATTGAACATAGAACGGATTTATGTATTTTCCCTGATCTAAAAAACATCTATATGTCAAGTAAATGGTAATACCCTTTTCATATGAAACTAGGTACATTTTGGATGTTATTTTTTGGGTTCAACATTTTAAATCATCTTATAAGAAACCGTGAGCTGTAGGTGTACGTACTTTTATGGTCAAAGATAAAACATGTAGGTAGTTGAAGATGGTGTAGATATACATATTATTTGCCGAATGAATTACATTGTAGGTGAATAATTAAAATAAATTTCAAGGAAAATACTTGATGCTTTAACATTCATAGAAATTTTCACTCAAACACTCTGGCAGCGATATAAGTATTCTGGAATGACTTTTATAACCGGTACAATTACCAATTCAAGCCCAATTTTAATACCAGCTCCTGGTAAATTCATGAAGCTCTAACAATTATAGTTGAAAATAATAAAAGCAAAGAAAAACGCAAAGCTCCCATTTTATCAAAATCATTTTTTACTTCTTTTTGGACAATTGAAATTAAATAATGAATGATAATAGTCCGCAAATATAATTAAGATTAACGAATAAGGCAATATAATCCCCTCAATGCTAACAACAATCAATTTACAACCGCTAATGAATGGTTCCTCAATAATACTATAACAGCATGCTTCGCTTCGTAGCATGCTTATTATATGTCGTCAAACATTCTTTAATTTTTTGCTGACCTGTATTCCAAATAATCATTTCTTTTATTTTATCAAGGGGAAAGTGGATAAAAATACCATATCTTGAGCGGAAAATAATAATTTGAAAAATTTATATCTCTTCTCTAATTTCTTTTCATCTAATCTGACTTATGTATGTTTGCTTATGGATGTGTGTGCGCATATCACATCTCTGATGATGAAACGTTTTTGTAGACTTGAATCCTCCACAATATCATCTGATTTATAAATACAATCTTCTGTATCTACCAACATGCGTACATTAGTTCTGATATTGTGACTTTTGAGTGAGAAGACTGTTTTGAGGATATCCATGGGATGATTTGTGTACAAATTGGATGGCGCTAAAATGTGCCCCAGATTATTTTGAATGGCGCTAGAACATATACTAGAGTATTTTTTAAAAAATATCAACGGCGACTTTGATACATACATGCTTGTATATGCACTTCCTTTCTTTTTCCACATCATTATTTCTATGCTATTGCGGGTAAAGATACAATGCTTTCAATCGATAGAATAGAACAATTAAATATGTTGCGACTTCAGCCAGGTCAACATTGATATAGAACAGTTGGTAATAACACAAATACAATTTAGTAGCTATTATGAATTCAATGCTGCTATTTATAAAAGCTTAGAACACTTATACACAGTGTAGGGAAATTTCCACTGAAGCTGCTAATCGAACTGAAATCTGGAAAGATTCCACTAATTTTTCACGCGCCATCCAAACAGGCAAACAAATTATGCTTTCATTCTTGAGAGGAACATGTGATTTCGATGATAAAACTTCCAATGTAATGCAATTTGCCAAAATATAAGGGAAATACAAATAATTTTTTATTTGTTATTTATTGTGTACTTAAGAAAGCCAATGTGACTAGAACTCAGAGAGAGAACAGGTGATACACACAAGTACAATGAAGCAAGTACAATTTGAGCCAAGAAAGTGAAAGTGACGCATAATGACATGGTTAATGTACATAGAATGCCTGGTTCTCTGTTAGAAACATCTGTTCATCTCATTTTTGGCTGTATTGTACGCCGTACGACAGGGGTGGCGACAGGAAAGATTTTATATATTAGTTACCAATGGTAGTTTTAATTTAATAATTTTGTTATAGCGCTATAGTGGCCCTCAAAATACGTTTTTGTTATCGGGATACTTCGCCCTTTAGGAATGTTTTATTCCTGGTCCCATATGATTTAAGATATTTGATTGACAGGATATACCCTTAAACGCACTGTTAACAGAATACTACCCCGATTTATATCATTTTATATTATGATGGAGAGAATGAATATTCTATATTTTGGGAGGGAACTAAAAAATTCTTGGTGTAGTTTGCCCTATGTTTTTTCGACAAGATCTAAATTTCATGTGAACATTCTGTGAGATTCCATCCGTAGTCATAAATATTGGTTAAACTTCGAATAATTTCTGATTATTCTTATTTTATTTGTTTATTTCCAGTTTTAGTGGCATAGCTTCAACATATTCTTTCAGTAGTGATTTTATATGGTCAAAATAATAAATTTTCACATTGTGAAGTCTGTCCTAAATCGAGCAGCGCATAAACAATTACAATTCATTATTATTCACGAAAATCATGCCGTGAGGGAAGGGGCAGAATCTGTCAAGGGCCACCCCACATTTCCAAATAGATAATGCAGTGGCATAAAAGGACATAATGTCGATGAGCATTTCTGTAAAGCTGCACTTAGATACGCTCGAATTTCGACGGTGAGTTTTTCCAAATTCTAGATGCAAGAGGCATAAATGTCTTTCTCCCTTGGTTAGGAAAAGGCACCTCTCATGGTTAAAAAACATGTCCTTATTGAGGACAATTACATCACTTACAAAAAATCTATGTATGTTCATTTAAATAAAACCATTAAAATATCACAAGTGCGTAAATGATGATCCCGAAACTCCCAACACAGATAGTTATTTTTCTTCGAGATTAGGTGATACTAGAGATAGATTTGTAAAAACTTCCATATTCAGAAACTGCATTCTGTCTGAAGCTAAAAAATCTCAGCTAAGCCTTGGATTTTAAGCCTTGGACATCGGTGGGTATAAAACTAATTAAAAACGAGAGTTCAATCCAGGAAGAATTTAAGCAAAAAAAAATTAATTGATGTTGTCCAGCAATGTCCTATACAACAGCGATTCATTTGAGGCAAACTTCGGGTTAAAGTAACGAGGTGGTCTGATACCTCTACTATTCAATCTGACACTGGAGCAGATTATACGAAAGTTACCTGACGCCGCACTATAAGTCTTGCTAAATCGTTGCGGGCGATATAAAAATCATGGTGCGATCTTTCACGTCAGCAAAGTAGATTTTTATAAACCTCGACAAAACAGCAAACGCAGTTGATCTACGAATTAAAAAAAATACAACTTAAATTATGACTAAAACGAGAAAAATGGCGGCTCCCAAACAAAATATAGTGATGGACGAGTATAACTTGGAAAATGTAAACAGCTTTATAGATGTGTGTAACTGACGAAAGATGAAAATGAAGCTTACTTTTACTCTTTCCTGCCGATTTTAAAAGTCACCTACATACACAAGAAAATAAAACTTCGAATATACAAAACGACAATGAGGTCTGTGCTGAGGATGGGAACCCTAACACAAACTTCCAAAAAACTGGTCAACATTTTCGAGAGGAGGGTCATGAGGAGAATAATAACCAATGACGAATTGGATACAATCATAAGTTGTACCAAACATTTGTCGACTCTGAAATTTCCAAATTAATGAAACTTCGGAAGTTGCAATGGGCTGGTCAAGTTCAACGTATGGACACTCGGATACCTTAAAGCAGAGCAGAAGGGCGAAGACGAAGTCATCCCATCACTGCTCGGATTTCGAAAATGGAAAACGCGAGGTGGATCAAGATGGTTGGAAAAGGGACATTTTGTAGGCCAAGACCCAAAACGGGCTGTAAACCCTCGACGACGACGAGGATTTAGTGCGAATTTTCATTAAATTACCACCAGCTATATCACAGCCCTTTAGCAGCAGATTGGATCGCCCAAGCCAATTGGCGCCAAAGCAATAGGTGAAGTCTTCCACTCACTGATGTTTTGATAACTCACAACTGAATAAAAAGGAATTCTATATGCTACCTCGATTATAATATAATGAGTGGTTGATACAAAGTGTCCTTCACACAACATTCCCTATAAATGTTAGTGATACCCAGTACTATTTATTTCCAAAATTTCCAATAAAATCTGTGTTTAAATTTGATGGAAATAGTAGGTCGATATCCACGTAACAGCGTGAAGGTTTCTTAAATTTCCGTAGGATTGGCTAGGTGAAACCATGTTGGGCCCTAATGATAGCTAGTGTGTAAATAAAATTTGGAGTGCATGCTTTTTAGTTTTGCAGTAGCGTCTAATTTATTTGAAAAGTAACTGAGAAAGTTTATAGTGGAAGGATAGGTAACAGACCTTTCTTATTCATGTTATTTTATCTATTATGAAGGCCTCATGTATAAATGCTAAAATTTCATTAGTGGCATAATCTTGAATTCTGATAGCAACCGAAAACAAAAAATCAATCCAAATCGAATCTGTCGATCCTACAGAAAGTCCTTTTCTTAACTCGAGGATATGTAAATATAATCAATCAAACCTCTAGATAGTACTCATATTCTCATATTTTTTTTTTTTTGAATTAAAGAATAATATATAGTAACTCCATCGTATTTCTTACGCAATAAAATCAATCAAATATTAATTTGTTGATTTTCGTTTCCAAATATACCAGACCAGAACAATGAAAATCAAGATAAGCGCCGTTAATTTAATAATTCACACGAATTTTACTAATTCCTACATTTGTCATTGTGTGACAAATAATTACTTTTGAAATGCATTGACAAGGGTTATCAGCTACATGTGTGAATGAAGAGTTTCGATAGTGTCACATGTACTTTAGTAAATATGAAATTTTAAAAGTGGTGCGGTTTCATAAGTTTTTTGGGGTAAAGTCAATATTTTGCTTAGTTGTCTGGACCACCTTTAGGTTGTAGTAACACTTTTGTAATTTGTAGATTTTTTATGTATGAGTTCACAGTAGCTCCATTTGTACATAGCTTGCGGATCATGGTATACATGTTTTTAGTATTCTAGACGCTTCAATTTAATGTGGTACTAACACTGTACATTCAAGCCAGAAAGACAACTTTGAACTACGGTGACTTTTGTAATAATAACATGTTTTCCGCCAGACTTTCAGGGATTATGCTCTATATTACGGCTTATAATAGTAGACAACTTCAAATCTCTAGGATAAACTTCCAATAAATTTTTGAAATATAGTTTTTATTTGAGCAGATCTTGATATAAGATAATTTTGACAAAAAGTACCAGATGATGTATTTTCCTTGATACATGATGATACATTGCCTCCTACAGTGTACGGTAGTCGTCTAGTGTACCGTTATAGTCTTCAAGGTCTCAATCGGGTTGTCGCGACAACGATTATTATAATCATAAAATGATATGTACTGATTACAATAATAAAAAAAATATGTGAATCAAATTGCGCCCCTTAAAAAAACTATGGACAGACGGAAGGCCGATACAAGAGTGACGCAGAAACGTTGCCAGAAAGCAGAACTCGTTCCTGTCATTTTTTACTTCAGTGTTGTGATAAAGCGATATTTTTTTGTCGAAAATTAGTTTAGGAGCTAGGTCAGCACAATATGCGGACAATTACAAAACCCGGGGTCCATGAGGAAAACCTTGAACATTTTCAAGGATCATTTGGTATTAGAGTCATTTTGAAAATGTGATTGGAAGACAATATTTTGCACAAAATATTGATAAATATTGATTATTGGGGAGGACCATTTTTTATTTTGTTGTAGTAAGATGTTCAACACAAACAAAGCCATAATAAACAAATTTCAAGTTCCGAAGTAAACTTCATTCGAATTTAAAGTTTGACGCCATCTGCATAATAAGGTGCTCGATCCTCCGCGCTCCTTATCTTCGAATTTACGGCGCTAATTTTTGACTCCGTTGAGATTGGTGGAACCTCATTTACGAAGAAAGTGCGTTCAGGAAAAGCCCCCGCTTTTGACTCATCAAAATGGGATATGTTTTGGTAACCGCCGCATATATTCGATCAAATTTTGCAAGTCTATATGGTCTGATCGTTGCCATCAACTCAAAGTGAAAGACGGATGTCAAATAGAGAAAATAATGCTCTTCATGAAAATCGAACTTTGCAACTAATTACGCTACTTGCTCAGCATTGAATCAATGTTTTTTGTTTGGCTGTTTTTCAGAAATAGACTGATTTTCTTCACATTCGGCAAATAAAGTGATTCTCACGTGAATTTTCCAGCAATTTTCTGCATAGCTCAACACAATTTTGAGTGTGCTTCTCAGTCAGGACAGGAGGCACTTCTCCTCAGCATCTCTTGATATTTCCAAGAGTATAGAGGCGGATAATTGCTATCTTAGACCATTCGAGCTGCTGGTGAATCAGAATCAGTATTCGTGCACGCTGTTTTGTATTACATGATGGTAGATTGGTGGGTCGTTCAATATGAAATGAAATTTGAAAAGCCCGATACCCGTTTGAATTAATGAAGCAGGTCCTTGGAAGAGAGTACTTATACAAACCGCAAATTATCTTCAAATGCCACAGTGCCAAGCTTTCTTGAATCTGTATAAGAATGATCTCAATCAATCATCAATCTCACCGATGATGAGCTCTGGGTTTTTGAATATGGACCGGTGACAAGAGGGGAGACTTTAAAGCGCTGCCAAAGCGGCATTGAAATAGCTTGGAACTTTATGAAAGCAACGCACTAAACCACTGCATTTTTATTGTTAACGATTTAATCAGCAGGATGCTTCCGCCTTTTACGGTGCTTTCCCTTGCTTGCTGCGTATGGACGGAGAGTGCTATTTAGATATTCAGCTGCCATAACCTAGCGCATTAACCACTAAACCATCCGGATACCTGGGGTAGATAGTTAGTATCAATGCTGAATATTGTTTGCTTTAAACATTCTTTACTTATTTGTTTGTTTTATTTGTCCTTCTTATGCAGGTAAATAACGAATTCTTAAATAATTAAACTCATTATTTTAAATTTTATAAATCAAACATGACACCAAAATATATTGCTGACTATTTTCCAGATCAGCAAAAATCTGCATTCTATTTTTGGTACTGCACTCCACAAATCACTCAGATCTGTGATGAAACTGGAAAATCTGCTAATGACTGTGATAAGCTCTTTGTTAAGCTCTGAAATATATGGTTGAAAATTAGATAAAATAAATGATAAAATGAATCCAAAAATATCGTAACTCCCATAGGCACGTTTTTGTGGAAGATAATGCGTGGAAATGATGCGCCGTGAATGACCGAAAATTTTTGTTTTCTTTGCTCTACGTTAGTGTTGTGATGACCCTTACCCCTACTTGAGAAATATGAGTAAATATTTTTTGATAACATAGGCGGGATAAAATATATGTTAAATTAGGTTAGGTTAAGGAAATTGGGGAATGGGGATCCGTACCTTATCTTTCATATATAAGGCATATTCTGCTATCTCCTGAAATCATTATTCAGATGGCTTCCTGTCTGCGACATTCGTAGGTTCTTGCCAACCGAAGGACGTTTTCCAAAGGCAAGGAGGAGGCAAATTGCTCTTTGAAGAAGATCTTTCCACGATATCTTCACCTCAGATCTGAGAAACCTCGTTAGCATGTTGATAATACCATTGAATTTGTTGGGACGGATTGGTGTGGCCCATTCAGTTTTATCGCGATAGCAAATCGCAGCCAATTTACTCGAGAACAGCTGAAGCTATTATCATGAAATTTGGTGAAAATGTGCGGAGTACATAGAATGAGTGGCATTGTTGCGGAAGGTGAGTGAAAATATTTTTCCTTAAAATATAATCATATGGGGTATCAAATGAAACAGTTCAATTAATACTTTTAGGAATTGATCTAATTACATCGAGTCAGAGTTCAAAGTTCAGACATCATAAAGTGAAACAGGCCTCATTCTCAGAACCTTACCAATCAAAAAATCTAAAAAAATCAAAACAAATCCTATTCTAATATCTACTTGAATGAAGTAAATAATGAAATATTACTACCTTTTATCAGATAGCCCCCTTAAGTTCATCTTAGAAGTAAAGGGCATAATTTTGGTTTGAAGGAAATTCTACTGCTAATAATTAAGATATAGTAGGTCAAAGTTCTTTATTTAATGTGGTTTTGGCACATCCTCAGACATCATATTTATTATATATTTTATTATATATAATATACATATATCAGTGCCACATTAAGGTGAACAGTGTGAGATACAAAAGTTTCAAGGCGAAATTCTACTTAGGCTCGAGCGCCCAGGAGTCGTTACCTATTTTTGCATGCAATGTAAATAGAGTATTTATAAATACTTGGCGTCTCTTCTACGTTCTGCGTTTTTCTGCAAATGACTTTTTGCAAAAAGTAATGAACCGATTACTATGACATTTGGAGGTATGATCCTTTATAAAATTACAAAGAATATGAACCATTTGCGATGATATCAGTTTTTTAAAGTTTTTTTTGCATAATTTGGGTAAAAATTGAAATATTTTTGAACAGTTGTAAAATTGTTAATCTTGATAATTTTCACCTGCCTTGAAGTTAATATTTTCAGAAAGCAAGTTAGTAATATATAGTTGAAACGCTTTTGATTTCAGACAAAGATTGGAGTCACTACGTCCCGCAATTGGTGAACTCTCTGACCATCAGTGGACTAATGTTGCGTAACTTTGTTATTTATGGCTTAAATTATTCAAAAAATCTGTTTTCTCAAAAGTTGCTCCAAATATGACTAATTTAATGTCCAAGTTTCATTGAATAATTTATCGTTTTGATAAAGCTAGGGAATTTCAATAGAATTCGGGTGTTAACGAAAGTCTTCCTAAACCGTAAAGTAGTTCTAAAACAATCCACAGTAAACATCTTTTAAAAATGACTTTGTTTTCTACAAAAGAAAGAAACACAAAATCCACCTACACTTTTTCTGTATTTAAATTCTGATGTTATCCATCATATTATTATTGCGAAAATGTTCTTGGTTTTGTATTGCCCAAAACAAAACATTATATCATTATATCATTTACTATAAACAAGTTATTAAGCTGCATTGCAAGCAGTGACAAAAAACTGAAAGGTCAAATACCTTACCGGACGAATGAATTGATATTGCCCTCGGTTATACAACATGTGAACTTGTGCACATATATGCAAACTATTACCTTACTAACTTATATAAGGAAACTATTTGTTTAGAATTTTAATTTTTCTGATTCAGAATAGAAGCAAAGATATTACTAGCAAAAATCCCGGAAAACCTCAATGCGGTCGAATGCATGAGAGATGAATATATACATTCATATTGGTTGATGTTAAGTTTATTTGCTTACAGCTTTTTTAAGAAAAACATACATATATTGAACTCACCCGTTTGATTATGTCACTAAATTTCTTTTATTCTAATTATGTAAAATTTGAACTGAGAAAAACTTCACACTCAGGCTTTCCAATGATACTAACTTGAAAATCTCAGTTGGTGGTGAATTAACTTTCTCTGTTATACTCGGAATAGAGCGCAGTCAATGTCAAGTTAAGCTTATTGTAAATAAATATTAACAGTATTAAATGTGTCTGAATGGTCAGATACCAGATATGTATGCGAGCAAAACACCTGAACCAAAGCCAGATTAATACAATACTGCGTTTTAAGCTTTCAGTTGAGATTCTGTTTCTGTTATTGCAGTTCTTGTACTTATTGAAATGTATGATTTCTTTTGGAGAAAAATATTCATACATATGCTATATGATATAAACTTACATTTATATATGTAAAAAACTTACCTTTCAGACAAGTGCCACGGCAATAATGTTAAGCAATCAGTCGTACAAGCTTCACCGTGTTGTACTCGCTTACAGCACTCACGTTTAAGTCTCGTGAATGATTAATTCAATGGGTTGCAATACAACCGCGAAGGTTAGCCGGTATTCGAAAATATCTATCACTGTGTTACACCACTAAAAATGTTAAGAATTTAGCTCAGATTTGAAGATGGATGTCTTGCACTATGTTAATTCGGTACTATAAAGACAAATTAAATATTGAAAACATACACGATTTTATAATTGACACTTTGGCAAACACTTTCAGCCTCGAATTAAAAATTTGTATGACACCGAAAAAGATTTAATACTTTTCTAATGATCTAAAAAAGTTTTTACATATTTTAGATACTATTCGTGTTAAATTTAGACGACATCCAACATGTAGGACAAAACCAAAGCTTTTCAGAACTTCCT
This sequence comes from Hermetia illucens, assembly GCF_905115235.1. NCBI lineage: Eukaryota > Metazoa > Arthropoda > Insecta > Diptera > Stratiomyidae > Hermetia > Hermetia illucens. The sequence goes on along the minus strand of NC_051853.1, from coordinate 58,105,389 downwards.
TCTCGTCTGATGTGTCCGACAACAAGTGTCTGACTGATTTAATTTCGATTTCAGCAAGAGCTTCTTAATAAGACTCTCAGACTGTTAGCTTCTGACTATCTCATAAGTGTCCGCAACTTACTGCTGATCACTTTGTGCGAGGGCTGATCGAGAAACACAATATAATTTTTAATGTACCGATACTCGCGGATCTTTTGCAAAAATTTCTTGCTAACAGATTTCTTTCTAAAATTTGGTGAAAACGAAAATTTTATGATATTTGAAACGAAATTCAATAAGTAAGAAATAATTACTTTAGCATTAGATAATATTAGTGCAACCATAAATATTTAGGTTTATTCATAATTCATAAATATTTGATATTTATCGTAAATCAAATTTCCACAAGTGCTTCTCTATTGTGTCATCAAATCTTCGCGATCTGTTACTTACTTTTTGGGTTATGCCTACATCTATTTTTCGAGTATTTTTCAAAAAAGTCCCCCTCATTTGAACACTTTTTCTCCTAGAAAAGTACTCGATACTCATTATACATTTTTAATTATGAACAAATGCAACCCTACTATGATTTTATTTGTAAACTTATTAACTACTACCTATTATAGTAGAATACAACCTGCCGCTGCAGCATTCAATCTTCAACACTTAATAAATTATCAGTTAATCAGAGGAATTTATATTATTCAGGGGAAAATGGTGACAATGGCGAAAATGTAGCAATACATATGTATATAGTAAATGCATTTATAGGCCTGATCTTTTTGCGTTAACATGCTACGCACTAGTGCTATCAGTAAACACTAGTAATAAGGAGTAATGATTATTGTAGGTAGATTATGTGCCATTCAACATGAGAATTGCAGCATTGAACAATATATTTTGAAAATTATGATTATTGATTAGATTAACTGAAATCTCGAGAGTATTTATCTTATCAAATATGTGATTTCAATGTCGATACTTACCTCTAAGCAAGCATTGACGTAAAGCTTTCACTGGGAAACCCTTCCTGCCTACTCCTTATCAGAGAAAAACTACAATTCATGTTATTTGTTTATCACTTTTTATTGTTCAGATGATCAGTAAACGTGGGAGAATGAATATTTAATTATGGTACAATACATGAAGCGTGTATGCATAGATAACTGTGAATTTAGAGGCCTTGTGGAAAAATTGCACTATTTGCCTTCCCATTTGACAATTCCACATAATTTAGTCGGAAACGGTTCAACTTGCTCTCAACTAATCTGGGTTGGGAAGTATGGTATGAAAAGACAGACATTACGTAAATATGGCGTTATGCGCATATATGTATACATTATATCATGTGGCAGATAGACGATAAGAGGGGGGGGGGGGGCTACTCACGAAGCCTCGTACTGCACACTGTAGACATTTAATAGCTAGTATTCACAATCAATGGTCTTATTCACACGAATCATAGACCCTAAACCACAGGTAGATAGGGCCTATAATGTGTACGGATAAGCTTCCCAATATATTTAAAAGGACCACTGACTGTGGATACTCCTATTAGATATACTGTGGGACCCGTAAAAAAACAACAAACGATTTGCGCATTTTCTCATGGAACGAGCGCTTCCTATACAGAGCAGGAGCTGAGCAACTAATCGGCACCCTTTTGCAGTGTAAGGCTAATTCACCGTGTCGCAGGAAATGCACTGGAGAAGGACCAGCTTTCCGGAGAAGAACGCCTAAACCATATTAAATCATCTGCTCGCAGTATGCATAAATAAAAAAGCAAAAATTGGTCTCCCCACGCGGGACGACTTTCTCTCTTTCAGCCTTCAAGAATGTCAGAACATATAAGAACCTAATTTAGACTCGGCTTAACATCTCATTGGCAATCCATAACAAAGTTACCCAAAGCACCTATATACAAGAGGGAAATGGATGTCGCAAAAATCAAGCTGTCAAATTCCCTGGAGATGAAACATTAACAACTGACCTTCACAGCCCCCTGAAGAAGATTATTGTTGGCACGGCTGCAAACAAATTTGGCACTAGTCGCAAGAAAAGTAGGAGCGACAAATTTGGCTAGTACGAAAATGAAAGGATGTCAAAGAACATGAAACTAGCAGAGATTTACCGCGACCTGTGTTGAGCAGAAAATTTACTTCATAGACAGAAAGAGGAAGAATGGAAAAACCAACAAATCTGTAGAATCAAGAAGTACAGGATGTAACCGCGGAAGGCTTACTGACAAGTAAGATAAAGCCATTTGCGCTTCGATGCTCATTGTGCCGAGACAAAAAGGAAAATCGGATTTTCGATCATATGGTCATATTCGAGCGATAGATCGAGTATGGAAGTATGGAAGAAACGATCTGTGCAATTAATCAGCCTGAAAATCATGAAATTACAAACTGGCTGGCTGACGACTGAGTACACCAAACAGTTCATTAACTTATGGTCAAGACGGCTGGGCTCCCGGTGATTGTCATTTCAGTTCTATACAAGTCGAAAACTGGCGGCTCGGCATTTCAAGTACGAAAGATTTTGTGCATTCTTCATTGAAAATATTTGGATGTACGACAGGTCCATCCGTAAACAGCTCGTAATGTATATGCTTATAGTATGCCCCACTATTCACTTTAGCGTACGTTTACATTTTATGCCTCGGGTTATAGTTCATTTATACTAAACATGCAACTTTACCTTATTATAGCTTTGTAAGCAATAGCAGAATTTTCATCAAACTTTGCAGTTTCGTGCTTTATGTTATGATCTGTAGTTTTAAAGTGAACTATAAAAAATATACTATTGTTAACTTTATTTGAACGGATAGTACCATGCAAATATTTGACACTTAAACATAATATATGACAGCTTCGTACTTTTTTCAGAGTTTTCGATTGGGTAGCTTATGATGGGACTGTAATTCATAACTGTATTTTTTCACCATCACTACTCCCCCCCACATTTTTTTCCCTGTTTTTATAAAAGGAATTTTAGACTCCCTTTTGTATGTATGGAGGTTGTAAGTTCCAACCTTTCCATCAAATTTTGTACCAATAGGCTTAACGCTACTGTAGGAGTAAATGACTATAATAAACGAACCCTATAGAAACCCTAATAATAATGCATGGATAGCCATACCTGCAACACATGGACAAAAACAGACCGCATATTCGTCCATAGTTCTTATGCTCTTCTAAGCTTGCCGACGGCTGAGTTCGAGAACATGTTAGACAGATTTGGCTTTAAACGGGGAAGCACGGAGATCAAAAATCACTGCCGGTGATTTTAAAGCATGGTTGACAGAATGGTAAAGCTCACCGCCAAATGCAAAAGAGCGTTGTCCCTTTGAGGCCTTTGTACAGTTAGACATCATATTGTCTAAAGATGGTTAGGTTAATACTTGTAGTAGTGTAGTGTAAAAGTGGGTTCAGTTCGATTATCGATCTGACTTTTGTTAGTCTTTCACTAGCTCGCAATATGCCCTGGAAAGTCCATAAAGAATACATCCATAGTGATCCCCAGGAATCGTCTTTGACCTGAAGAGCAAACCAAGCGTTTGGAGACCTACACTTTCAAGAATGAGAAGAACAGCAATTTGGTGTAACTCGATGGCGTGCGACTCATCGATACCGAGACGTTATACTTTCTCTAGTAGATCCCCTAACTGCTGATGGAATAGCGAACTGTCTTAACCTTTGGCCGGCGAGTCATCGGGCCAGATGACCGGCCCATGTAGCAATAGGTAGAATTGGTCAACCCGAAGAAACCTCTAGCTAACTATAGAGCGGAACAGCCCTCCTGTTGTTTCACACAATTCTGCACACAGGCAGATATATACGCATGGGCAAGTGCCTACAGTGTTTTAATATAGGGATTCTAAGATCAAGCAGTACCGAAAATTACCGAAAATTATTTAGGGTTTGTTTCCTCAAATGGGAACTACCGATAATAATCTAAAAAATCATCATTATTATCAACGGCGCAACAACCGGTATTTGGTCTAGGCCTGTCTTAATAACGAACTCCACACATCCCGGTTTTGCGCCAAGGTCTACCAATTCGATATCCCTAAAAGATGTCTGGCGTCCTGACCTACGCCATCGCTTCATTTCAGGCAGGGTCTGTCTCTTTTTCTTTTTCTACCATAGATATTGCCCTTGTAGACTTTTCGGGCGGGATCATCCTCATCCATACAAATTAAGTGACCCACCCACCGCAACCTGTTGAGCCGGATTTTACCAACAACCTGACGGTCGTGGTATCGACTTCGCCGTTTTGAAGGCTACGGAATCACCCATCCTCATTTAGGGGGCCAAACATTTTTCGGTGGATTCTTCTTTCGAACGCAGCCAAGAGTTTGCCGTTTTTTTGTTGTTGTTGCTAAGATCCCAGGTCTCCGAGGAATACACGTTTTGAGCGGAACAACATGCTATGTTGGCTGCTAACAGCCGTGCGCGGATTTCATCATCGTAGCTGTTGTCGGTTGTGATTTTTGACCCTAGATAGGAGAAATTTACAATGGTTTCAAAGTTGCCGTCTCCTATTTTTATTCTTCTCGTTTGACCAACATGATTTGATTGGTTTTTAGTGCCGACGTTGCCACCATACATTTCGCTTTGCCTTCGTTGATGGGCAAGATCTCGCGCCGCCTGCTCGATATGGATGAAAGCAGTTTGTACGTCTCGAGTTATTCTTCCCATGATGTCTATATCGTCAGTATAGGTCAGTAGTTGGCTGGACTAGAAGAGGATGATGCCTCTCGCAATAACATCTGCATCACGGATCACTTTTCCCAGGGCTAGGTTAAAGAGGACGTATGATAGGGCATCCTCTTGTTGATGTCGAATGGTCTCGAGAGTGCTCCTGCTGCTTTTATCTGGCCTTAACGCAACTGCATATTCCAACATCTGATTTGTTGGTGATTTGCCTGGAGTGAAGCCTCTTTGGCGTGGGCCTATGATATTCTGGGCGTATGGGGCTATCAAATCTAGCAAGATAGCGAAAAATATCTTTTAGATGGTATTCAACACCGTGATACCTCTATAATTGATACACTACGTGATATCTCCCTTCTTATGTATGGAACAAATAATACCTCGTTGCCAATGATCAGGCATTGATTCATTACCCCACACCTTGAGCATAAGTTTATAAACCGTTTGGTGCAGTTGGTCGCCTCCATATTTAACCAATTCGACTGTAATTCCATCGACTCCTGGTGACTTATGATTTTTCAGCCGATGAATGGCAGTATTTGTCCGTCGTCTTCAGTTGACGAGACCTCCAACTCGCCGATATTCAGGTTGTTGAGCAGTTCCTCAAAAAAGAAACTCAACCCATCGCTCCAATATGCCCATTCTGTCGAAAACGCAGATTCGTATCAATAAAAAGTGATAATTTATATATCTATTTCAGATTCAAATTATATTTCATTGCATTGGAATATTGCATATTGCGTTAAATTAAAAGTGATTTGGTTGCATAAAAATATTTTCAATAATATTCCAATTTACTTTATTATTTTAAGTAATTGTGTTATATGTTTGTGAAGGTCTACCCACCATTGTTTGTTAACCTTTGAAGGCCGCTAATCAAACTAGATTTAAATCTAGAAAATTAGTAGTCCACAACTGCAACGGTGTAATTTTGACCATTGGTATTCTTCCATTTTTCGCAACGCTTCATATTTATGTAGCACAGTATGTTCACACGCTACCTTAATGCTAATGAACGCTCGTCAAAGTTGAGCCTAAACTTTGCAGCCATATATTGTTGTTTATATTCTATTTCAGAACATGAAGCTGGCTTAGTCTCCTTATAATCTTTGCTTTATATTTCGAAGTTATATGTTTGTTGAGCCTCAGTCTGTTCCATGCATGGCAAAAGGCCAGAGGCTTGATTTTAAAAATAGGGAATGTAATTCGTAGCAAAAGTATTTAGTAACTCCACCATGTAAGTTAAAGCTTGGCCATTACATTTAAGATAACATAAAGAAGGCAGAAATAAAAGCCATTTACTCAAAAAGAGTGAAAGTGGTCGAATGCCGGAAAACACGCCTTGCCTTTAGTGGAGGTATGAAGTCAAGAAAAAGTAGAAGATCCTGAGTTTTTAATATTTTCAATTAAGTGCTTATAAGTTTACAATCTAGTGTTTTTGAAAACCTTCATCTACAAAATTTCTGCAAAAATAAAATTTTCAACTTCGCTTGAATCTATGTGAACTAAAAATCCTGGTCCGTTAAAGAAAAAGGATAAATTATCAATTGTTGTAAAGACTACGAACACGAAGACAAACATACCTTTGGTGTTAAAGCAAGTCTTCTTTCAAAAAATGTAAATATTATGGATTTCAAGAAAGGGTTTTCAATATGGATTGATAATTTTGCAAATAAAAGAGAACATTTGAACAGTAAGATTATTAAACATGTAGAGGCATCTACAAGAAGCCAACCAAACACTACAGAAAGATAATCGCTACCATTTTTTCCAAGTGAAGGTTGAAAGGAAAGGTTTGAAGCGGTCAAAGGGTAGTATAGGTCCCAGACAAAATTTGGATTGGTACCCACGATGGAGCATAAAACCTGGGAAATGCCTGCTCAACCAACACCAACAGCTCTACTACCAAATCCTATTTCCATCTCCACGTGGTGATCGCTGGGAGTTCTTTCTTAATGAAAAATTTCAGACGGAGAAGAATGAGTCACCCGCGCCTAAAAACGGGACAAATTGTACCAACTGGTCCTCCAGATTGGGGGTTGAGTAGGTCTGGAAACCCTACATGGAAAACCCAAGTTACGAAGCCACGGAAGGAGCCTCGGGCAGGATGAAATTTAAAACGACGAACGGCAACGGAATTTGCGCATTTTCTCATGGAAGGGGCGCTCCTTGTACAGACCGAATGCTGGTGAGGAGCTAGCCGATACCCTGTCTCAATATAAGGCTGATGTAACAGCGCTGCAAGAGATGCACTAGACAGGGACATGTTTCCTGGAGAAGAGCCGAGAAATATAAGACTCATTAACGTTCACGCCCGTATAGAGGAGATTGCAGAGTCAGAGAGGGGTACCTTCTATGGGGCAGTTTTGAGCGACCCTCGAAGCCTTTCCCAAAATATGATATTAAAATCATACTTGGAGATTTCAACAGTCAAGTAGGGATGGAGCCCTTATTCAAGCGATACGTTGGCTTCCATAGCTTACACCAATAAAGACGGACTGCAAAGAAATTGATAAGACTGATTAGGCTGACCCTGACCAATGTGCGAGACCAGATAAAAGCAGCAGGATGACTCTCGGGACCATTCAACATCAACAACGGTCTAAGACAAGGGAATACCCTATCATGTGTCCTCTTTAACCTGCCCCTGGAAAAAATGATCCGCGATGCAGATGTTAATGCAAGAGGCACCATTTTCTTCAATCCCACTCAACTACTGACCTACACTGACGATATTGACATTATGAGAAGAACAACCCGAGATGAACAGTCTGCCTTCATACTGATCGAACAGGTGGCGTGATGTCTCGGGCTGCACATTAATGAACAACAACAAACAATAAAGATAGGAGACTACAACTTTGAGACCGTTGAAAATTTCTTTTATCTAAGGTCGAAACCGATAATAGCTATGACGATGGCATCCAACAGAGCATATTTCAGCTTACAAAAACTGTTCCGCTCGAAACTATGGTCTTAACAGTCCTTATGTATTCCTCGGAGACCTGGGTCCTTAGCAGAAAAAAACGGCGAACTCTTGACCGCGTTCGAAAGAAGAATCCTTCGAAGAATTTTTGGCCCCTTCGTGAAGATGGACGATTTCGTAGCCTACATAACGACGAAATCTACGAGCGATGCCACGACCGTCTGGTTGTGGATAAAATCCGGCTCAACAGGTTGCGGTGGATGGGTCACTTAATCCGTATGGACGAGGATGATTCAACCTGGAAAGTCTATAAGGGCAATATCTATGGTAGAAAAAGAAGTCGAGGCAAACCCTGCCTGGCGCAAAACCGGGAGTTCCTTTTTAAGACAGGCTTAGACCGGATACCGGTTGTTGCGCCGTTGATGATGATAAAGATGATTATCTAAGGATGGCCTCTACATCCTTAGATCGTCAATTTACAATAAACTCCTTTAAAATGGAAAAACTGCCATATCCTACGTTTATTAAAAGAAAACTGACTTCGCAACATGTGCTTCATTTCGTTCGGCTTTGTCTTGGAGGATATGCGGTGCGTTTATTCTAACATCTAGGCTTGGTATTTTTTAGCCAAAGAAACTTTTATATTCTCGGAACGAAGAGTTCCGTGGGATCGGCTGTGAGGTGGTTGCATGTTCTGCCACTTCATAGATCCATACTCCATGTAAACAGAGATTAGGCAAATCAAACATCCCACTGTTGGCAGTAGAGGTGCGCGTAATATCATCGGAGTGATATAATATCACATTACTTTTTGAAAAAAGTGATATTATAATGTAACATCACAAACATCGCCTTTCAAAAAAAAACAGACGACATTACCATATAGTATATTATTCATTGCTAAATTAATATTCACTTTCTATTACTCTGCTGTAAATAAAATGGCCATTAATTATGAATATTGTAGGCCTGCACCTTTGGTTGATGCCCACTTAATATACATACATCCATGTATTATGTGCAATATGAATAGTTAATGTTTCAGAGCACCCCATGTGGGAGAGTACTTCGTTTTCGTATAAAAGTAAACCGGTTAGAATTTAATTTACTGTTAACTTCCTATGTAAAACTGATCAGTTGATTTCCTTTCATACTTTAGGTAGCCCAGCACCGATAATCTAACATGTTAAAATTGTATATCGTTAAGATTGGTGTATTTAAAAATGAAATGACCTTTTACACTATATGGGATGAAATCACCCACGAAATTAACATTTGACCATTGAACAAATTCTAAAACAAAAAGGAACACAGTGAAAGTCTCCATCCATGTAAAAGGGGTTGTACAATTTTTTTCACCGAATATAGTCATGTGGGGTATCAAATGAAAGGTCTTGATTAGTAATTTTCGAATCCAGTCTTAGTTTTGAGATTTATTAGAAAGGCGGGGAGTGGGAGGGGTCGAAAGTGATGATTCCTTTAACGGACCTATTCTCAGAAACTACCCAACTGAAAAATCTGAAAAAAATAGTGAAGCTGCCTCTATATGGTGCCCAGGCTTTAAAATACTCTCCATATCGATATCCGTTCAAGTTAAGTTAATAATAGTATATTACCATATTTTTGGGGAAATTGAGTAAAATCCCCCTTAAGTGTATCCCAGAGTTATAAAAGTTGGTAGTAGTATAAAATATAATATAAAGCATATTATGCCCAAGTTTGATCAAAATCATACTATTAGTAACAAAGTTACAGTAGCTCAAAGTTGACTTTACCGTGTAAATTTACTGCAACTGAATATCAATATCACACTAAAGTGGCTAGTCAGACATGCTTAATGCATATACATAACGGGCTACTTACAAATGGGATAGTTCTACACTAAAATGTACTCACAGAAGAAACAAACAAAACCTTTCATACCTGAAGCACCCAGCTTCCGGTTTCCCGACTTGTTGTAATGTGATGAAGATGGGTGATGAGGTAATGCAAGGTAATAAGATGATGATAGTTGATGTGGTAATCCCAGGTAGTGCGATGATGATAGATGATGCGGTAATTCATCAGGTTATGTGTATTTTAATTTTGGTCTATTGGATTATACTAAATGAAGCCGAACTAAGTCAACGATTTGCGGACTCCTTTCGTATTTTCTCCCTAAATCTCGGAAACTCATGCTAATAAAGGACATACTCCACGCACACGGTTGAGCCGTTGTTTTTTATTTTCAGTTTAGCTTCGCATATGTTTTCCGATAGGTTCACGCGATATTCGTTTTTTTCAGGTTCCGGCGCAGTTCCACCCATTTTTAAGGTTTTGTGTAAAAGGATAGCTTTCCCTTCAACTCTTATGGTAATTACAGATGACTCCTGTCTTATGCTGTAATGCATCACGAGATTATTGTGAAACCATTATTGCCGACAAAACAATGGAGCTTGGATAACTTCATGTATTTTTCAAGTTTGGTTTCACAACGGTTTGTGGCTGATGTAAAAAAATATTTAAAAACAGAAAAAAATAAGCTATCAATTATTACAATACCCTTAGTCATTCAAAGAAGTCAGGACATCCAAACGTAAAGTTAATAGTGCTACCACCAATCACTAATCTAGCAACTGGATCAAGGTGTAATATCTAGGCATATTATATACAAAGGTATTTTCAGTCTATTTTGAAGAATATAGAGGCTGCAAATAATATATTTATTCAAGCTTGGAAAGAATTTGCTTTCTTTTGATTGTATTCATAAATGTATGTTCATCTACATATAAATGATCTTAAAGCTTCAAAACTGAATGCAAGTTGAAACGCTCTTTTACCGGACATGGATCTTGATTCCATGTGAGCACACCAAATACGATCAGAGAATTAATATTGTATTTTTTTCTATTTTGATAATAGAAATGATGAAATGAAATTGAACTTGATAACACCATACACAAAACGATGCAGCGGGACTCGATTTGAATACTAATTAACACCCAATCTTTGTGATTTATTTTCTTCATTACTTTATTCATTAACAAGTGGAAACCTTATGCGTACAACAGTTCCTATTGTACATAGTTGAAGATTCAATTGAGTATTATTTTTCAAGAGTCATTTACACAAATAATTTGCTCTAGAAAAAACTGCATCGATAATAGTCAACTTCATAAGCTTCACACTTGGAGTTAGCAAATGTGTAGAAGTTCACTTAAATTATATACAAACAAGTCGGAAACCGTCAGCTTGGCGCTTTAGGTATGAAAGGTTTTGTTGACTTTTGGTTTTTTGTTTGTGTACACAAATAGTGTACGCAATGGTTTCATTTATATGTAGCTCGTTGTGTATATACGTTATATCCGATATGGTACTAACATTTTATCTTAGAAAGAGACAACTTTCCAATAAATTTTCCAATATGCTGGTTTGTACTTCACCTTAAGGGCGGTTCGCAGTAAATTTCCAAAATATAATTAAATATGAGTATTAACTTTATTTAGGCAGATATCGTAACGGAGAGTATTTCCGAGCCTAGATACCATGTGGATCACTATGACTTTTTTCGGTTGGGTAGTTTCTGAGAGCGGGTCGTGTAAATAATCAACCCCTTTCGGGCCTCCGCACTCCTCTCCTTCACATTCAATACCAAAGTCTAACCATATTTCGGAAAGTGCTCCTCCAGGCCTTTCATTTGATAAAATTTATGTGGTTATATTCGGAAAAAAAATTATGCCCTCCTCTTTTAGATGTATGAGGACTCCCGCTTAAGTTCAAAGTACAACAATGTAACTCACCGTACGTGTGGAAGTTCACAGTCCCAAGCCCTTTCACCGTATTTTGTGTTAATAGGTACAACCGTTTCTGAGAAAAGTGCGTGTGACAGACGGGCAGACAGACAGTAAACCGGTTTCAATAAGGTTTTGTTCTCTACAAAACCTTAATAATAATATAATAACGTTAAACAAAGGGGAAAAGTAACTTCTTCATAAATGGGACTTCACCATTTCACTCGTATGTCAATTACTCCCGGTAATTATGCCATCTGAATTTTATTTTTATGGCCCAAGATGCAATAAATTCAAAATTGTTAATTTTGAACTTGAATAATTTTTATACTAATAGCAGGATATACACGAAAATTTACAGTATTGTGGCCAATATTATCTTCTACGCTACTGCAATTTGCATGCATACTACTAGAATGAACATATGAAGAATTTCCGGCAAATTTAAAAAAGCTAGTAATATTCATGCTGTCATTAAATTTATTTAAGCAGAAATTGAAATGGGATGATTTTTGAGGTCTAGATTTCATATAAGCACATCTAGAAATTGTCCTGATTTTAGGGTTGGATCTGAATAAAACTGAGTTTTTGACGACCGATCCTCATGAAACAGGCACAATCATTGTCAGCGACAGTGACCTGCCCAGAACTGAGCGATTTGAATATCTCGGGCCAATGCTATCAGCCAATGGAGAACTGCGCTATGAAGTTGCTTCACGCCGTAAGGCAACCTGGATTAAATGGCGTTCCACAACTGGTGTTCTTTGTGAGTAACGCATCATCAAACGCTTCAAATCTAAAATTTACCGCAATGTTGTTCGTCCTGCCGTTCTTTATGTACATTGAGCCCTTACTCCCTTATTTTGAAATTTACGTCAAAACTGAAATCTGCTTATGAAAGTTGTCGATTTTCGGAAAAGTTGCCATAAAGTAACCCCTTTCGCATTTACCGTTTTCGTCAATTTTTTGGGCGGAAAAAAAAGAATCTGCTCAAAGCAATTTTTATCGAACAAAAAAAGTGCTCAAATCAATTTTCTGAGTTTATTATTGACTTATTGCGGAAGGACACCAAAACCCAAGAAGCTTAAAATGGCAAAAAAAGGCCCTAGTCAGAGAATAGTTGCTAAGGAATTCAACATCTCGGCGTCTGCTTCCGTAACACGAACCCCGTTGTAACAAAGAAGGGTAGCGAACGACCGAGGAAATCAATTGAGGCTCAGGATCGTCTGTTTGTCTGTATTACGCGAAAATATGCCTGATGTCCTCACGTCCTAGATTACGTCGAAAACGCGAGGAAATTGGGAGTCACGACAGATACGGTTAGAAATATTTTGCATTGACCAATGAATTTAGCCTTTCTATGTCTTATTTATGTTACTATGTTATTATGTTGTTAGATGGACTCGAAAGCCATTTAACATCTGAAAAACTGTTACGCAAGATTATGATTCGGAAAAGAATACGTTGAATCTCGTGCCAAAGTTCTTTAGCACCAGATCTAATGGTTCGACTAGTAAATATTTGTGCTCTTATGGATTCGTTATATTAGTCTACCTTTTGGAAAACATTTTCCAAAAATTGAAAAAAATATTTTATATAAAATATGATACAGAATTATATATAAATATATAAAATAAAGATTAAAAATACATTCGTTCTTGAACGAAAACATCTCTAAAAACTTAGACCACGTTTTTTCCGCCACTGTATGTATCTCTAAAAGAAAAAATAATTATTAAAATAAGCTAAAAAATAAATAAGACTCCGTGGAGTTTTACGAATTTTAGTATCTGCGTCTGTTCAATATATTATATAATATGCTTAGGGTACAGAAATTTCACAGGAAATATAAAACTTTGACTTTTATATCTTTCTTAATGATGATAGAATTTCCATGAAACTTTCCTTGTTGCTCCTGTTTCCTTCAATTTTCTGTATTATAATTTATACCAATGCCAAATTGTGTGCTCTAATATGAATTTTAGGGTAGTTTCGATTTTAATAACGCTTGTTTTACACAGCAAATGTAAACCACAAAGTTAGCAGGAGGCATATATTGAATGACACACTAGGATCTTATGCTTATTCTTCTTGTTTATGTTTTTTGCTGGAATTTCGATCTTAATTCAGTTCAGTGTAGGTATCTTACAAACAATACAAATTTTTTTTATAACTTATATCTTTATGTTTCCAGGACATTATCCCCGCTGCTAGGACAGAGCGAAGAATTCGTTTAAATAAAATGATAAGACAAGCTGAATCTTGTAAACCTCCCACTTTACATTGGAAAGGATTTAGTTTTTGTAGTTTCATTATGTAAAAAGTTCACGGAAAGTCGGTTTTATAGCTTAGCTTATCATCAATTCTACAAAATCTTCAAATGCATATATTGCGAATATATATTATTAACATCTCCAGAGAATCGTGCTTAACTTGAAATTAATTGTCTGAATGCACGTGACACGGCAGTGATAGTATTATTTATTCTAATACGTGGTATAATTTCAAAGAATTTATTTACTTGTTATTTACGTGGTTTAAGTATGGAAAAAACGCTCTCTGATCACATCTTGTTCAAAATAGAATATCGATATTCAAAGTCTGAATCTATGATAAATCAAAATTCAATTTTTTGGTGAACTTAAGGGAACGCCTTGCACATATACTTGTCAATAGAAATGAATGGAAATGTTTTGAACATTAGATCTGCGTACTATTATCAGACTGAATGAAATTTCAACCCAAAACAATGATTAAGAGATAATGAAAATTTGGTGTGTTTGCGCGACATGATTTCAAATGTTAACGGTCTTGTTTTCAAATATTGGAGCTCGATTTGGAGTGCATACTTGACCTTAAGATTTCGTGTTTTGTATCTAAATGAATCATTTTCAAAAGTTGTAATTGGTATTATCTATCATGTCAAGGAAAACGAGAAAAGTTAGGAAATTGATAATTGCTGTTAAGATTAGCGTTCAATCAGAGTTAACACCTTGAATGTTTTTTTTTAAATGGGCGCCTACATTCTGTTTAGTGGTCACCATGCCTGTTGTCGGCACGGGTGTAATTTGGACGCTTCGGGTATAAAAAATTGTGTTTTTTTCTTATGTGAGGAACTTTTGACGCATTTTTTTTTTTATTCATACATACGTAACTCTCAAAATATCCCTTCACTTATATCTAAATAAAATATACTCGTATGTATATATTGGTTATATAAATAATATGCTCATCCAAAACAAACAAACATTGCTCATTACGTGTGTATGCATCTTAATTGATCGTACGCATCTTTACGCTTTGTTTTGTACGTAAATTAGAATATCGCTTATACTGAGCATAGCAGCTCAAAAAGTACAAATAAGATGCTTTGATGTATATTTTGGTACTGACCGGTTAGCGATGCGGTAGTGGAGACAAAGATGTTGCGTTGTACACACGTGGCACGCCGTAATCACATTCGGACTGAAGATATTCTCGATCGACATGGGGTAGCACCGATTATGGAAAATTTGCGAGAGGAGCGTTATTGATGACGTGGATATGTGATTCTCACTGATGAAAACTCAAGATTGGAGGCCCACCGAAACAACGATGGCTTGATAATCTAGATGATGATTTTTTTTTAAATTTTATATATATAGGTGTGTTATTGTGTTTTTTTCTTCTAAATTTTTTGGTTGGATAGGTTTTGCAAAAGGGACCTACATTTGCGACGCTAACACCCTTATTCTCTTGTCAATACTGAGAGTTATGCCAATGTTCTTTTATCCCTTTCATTCGATGCCTCATATAACTATATTCAGAAAAAAAACATTTTACCCCCTTTCAGATGTAATGGAACCACCCTTATACCTAATACAAAATCACCCTCCATGTAAAGCGATACACAGATTATGTTCTCAACTAGTTCCGTGTCAATGGGCTCAGCCGTTTTGGTACAAATTGGGTGTACAGGACAGGCAGACAAACAAACAAATAGACTAGTCGATTAGTGAAAGCTTATCAATAATTCATTGCTTCTTCACTCTAATACTTTCCTTAACCAGAAGACACATATCATTAGTTTCCAGTGAGACAATGTTTGGCAATGCCAGACTTTGCGGAGTAATAAATTGTTAATGAGGATACAATATAACTACACCAAAATGTTCGTAGTCATTTTCCGATATTTTGGGGAATATGAAATTCGTCATAAGTTTTTCTTATGTTGCTATAAACCCGTATGTATGGACCAACCTTGTCAACCATACCAACTATGCCATCGTTGTGTTTTTTGTAATGTGCTCCAGCTTGAATCCGTATGCTACGACAGAATAAGTGACATTTCTATTCTCTGCCACTTTTGGTCTTTCAACAAGTGCAAGTCCCCGCAGGAAACAACTTAAATTTCTCTGGACTGGAAAATTACTCACCAAAGGATATTCGCGGTAACACCCTACTGGTTAATCTTTAATAATAATAAATGGCTAGTAGTGGATGACCGAAATTAATTAGTAATGCTTATACCTAAATTACTTTTCAATTAACAATCATGAATGATCACACTTCAGTTAATCGGTATTAGATTGATAGTAATCAATTTAAATAATTCAGCCATTATTCATTTAGTTAAACGTTTAATGGAAATAACCGATTATTGCCAATACTGTCTAAGGATAGTCATTCTGAAGATAGACAGTCTTCTAATTTACAAAACACTTGTTAATTATCTTTTCTGGTGAAACCAGACTAATGTCTTCTAACGACATCCAATATAAGGCGAATGAAATACTAAACAGCACTGTCAGATTACGTTAGTCAAAAAGCAAATAGAGAAGGCCAATATTGACTTTTCAAGTGCGATTTCCACCAGACTTGGCAGGATCATGCTCCATGTTATATACATTGTTGCGCAATTTCGACCTTTCATTTGATACCCCACCTGACTATATTTGGAGAAAAACAAAAAAAATTTACACCCCTTTTTTGTAAGTTCGACGTAGAGTAATTTAACTCACTGATGCGTGAGCGGTCACATTTCCCACCTTTCCACCAAATTTGTTGTCAATAGCTATGCCACGTTTGTGGTATGTGACATATAGACAGACGGATAAGCAGACGGACAGTAAACCGATTTTAATAAGAGTTTTTTACCTAACATCTTTTAAACGGTCGCCTTTGCCGTGCGTGCAAAAGATTTTTTTCGAATTGGTACACAGCACATTGAGAAAGTTCAGAGTATTTGGACTTCGGCTCTCATAAGCACGAATCAGCAAACTGCGCGGAAAGTTTTGTTCTGGATACGCGATCTGAAAACCTCCATAGGAAATAACATCTTTAACAAGTCGGAATACCAGAAGCTGCACGTTTCCAGAATATTTCCCTTTTATTCAAATTAAATCTTTCATGTTCTAAGTCATTATTTAAAAATTCCGCAAAATGTTTGTTCTTTTAAAAATACACACATTTGATGCTTTATAAATTCACTTATCTGACTTTGCATTAAAGCACTATGTCTGTATGATATTGACTGGAGTTCGACTGCCTGATGTAGGCTGCTAAAAAAGTCGTAGTAGCGTGGTAACTGTTCAAGAGAAAAATGCTTCTAAACGTTATCTTCCCAGCCGAATTTCACCAATAGATAGATCAGGGTCGCTAGTAATTGCGGTGTGAAAACATTCCATACACTGAAAAATGCTTGCAATTTTTTCATAAGGAGCGTGACGCTTGGTCCAATAATTTCTGTTATATTACTATAGTTATTTATTTCACATTTACCACATTGTTCGGATTTTATTTTTAAAGCCATTTACGAGTATAATGAATATGTCGAATAAGTTACAAATTCTGTTTTATATGCTGAAAGCTCCCTGGAATTTCTTTTCATAAGAATAATAACGCCCAGTATAATAAGTTCTGTTATGGTCACATTGTTCGGATTCTATTTTTGCAACCACTGATACATAATAAGAAACCACCTGAAAAATACCAAGTACTTTAAACGGGGCACATAATTTTTTACATATTTGAATTTGTGGTAAAAAAGCACCTTCAAATTTGGGTTTTGTTCTGCCAAAGAAAACTGGAAATGTACGAGTTCCTAGTAAATATCTATGCAGGTAAATCTTACGAGTTCCGATTCTCGTGCTTACGATAACTTCCTTGGCTCACGTACTCAGTCGTTAAAGATGGAGTCTAAGGCAAAATGTGCTTTTCATCTGCATTAAAGCATTTGAAATTTGAAGAAAACTATTAAAAAAATCTAAAGACCACCAGCAGGGAACTACCACTCGGACTCCTTTGGAGATTCACAGAATTGGGACTTTATTTACGATCGAGATCGTCCAGAGCCGAAAACGGTTGCAAATGGAAAACAAGCAAAATGATTCCAATCATTTATGGAGTCTTCTTCTTTTGCTCTAGAAAAGGACTGGCACTCCGATAACGTCGAGATCATGGTTCCACATCCATGGAAATGCCAAGAAGGACAACGAAAAATTCAGACCTCTTACTCACATGTTCTGCAAGCACATTTCGAGATAGTTGGAGCTAATGAAGCGTATTCCAGAGCTACAGTATGCAAACTGGTTCATCACGGCTGTAGGGGAAATCATCGGAGAAGCCAGTCAAATGCGATCATGACGCATTCATAGTAATTGAAGAAAAAATGACGAATATAGATAGGATCAATTAATTCAAAATTAGAATTTTATATTTCCAAGCAAATAGGAAAGATGCTTCATACGAAAAGATTGCTTTTATTTTATTTTTGTAATGGACGCGGTTGCCTTTAGATAAAAAATCTGAGACCAAGTTTATAACCGATGTTCATGAAAAAATTAAGGAAGTGCCTGCCAAAGCCGATGAAAAGTTAGAAGAAAGTTTCAAATTAGCGAAGCACTTTGCAGAAAAATGACTGCTGGGTTTTACTCGACAAGGAAAACGTAAAAATAGTCGAAATCCATTTTCATCCCAGTTTTGGATAACAACTACAAAAGCTTGAAACAAGGTTTCTGGAGGGGGGTTCTGCTGTTCAAGTTACTACACATCATTCCAGCAACATGGGCTGAATTTGACAAAACAAAATGAACAAAATCACCCATATCTCTGAAACGAGTCTGGAAACCAGGAGCTAGACTTTTGGTACACGCAGAAATACTAAACTGATAAAAGTCGATGAAATATAGCACAACAGCTGCTGCACTAAATCATGATATGTGTGAAAGTTGAACAGATTTGGTGCAAAAATCTTAAGCGAAACTTCCATAAATATGGATATAATGTCAATGTTGAGAAATTGATCTAGCACATAAATAGGGCAGGCAGAACTTTTTGAGCCTCTGCTTAACACATAATATTAATTGTTGATTCAATAATCAAAGCCTTCATCTTTGAAAATGCAGGTAAACTTCCAACTAAATTTGTGCAAAGCATCACCTTAGTAGGTAATGTGATATATTATAATATCACTTGAAACGGAAACCTATAATATTATCACAAACATGACTTTTCATTACCCTACCGGATATATGATGTTATATCATTAACATAACGGCAGCCGATAGTATTAAATATTCCATATAACTTGAATGATGATTTACCCTGCATTTATTACATCCATAGCGTAAAGTGTACGATAGCACCAAATAGGTGTCAATGAGGAAAGATCCGTTATAATATTAAATGGTTCCATACAATATTTTTACATGCAAAGAAGAGGGAATCACGATTTTTGCAAACGAGCATTACTTCACTTAGAAGTTATCTTTACTTGGTATAGTTAAAAGTTTGTGCGTCACGCACAAAATCGACTAAAGTCAAATGAGAAAAAAATCGCAATTGATAGCCGGTGTCAGCACTCGATAGTCACCTCGGCGGCTTGTACTAGGGAATATTACGTACGTAGCCATACATATTAACTAGCAGCCGACATTTACTCCATGCCTAAAAGCCAGCTCAAAACTAGTCCAAAGCCAACCCGAAGTCAGCCTAAAGCCAGCGAAAAAACCAGCTCAAAGCTAGCCTGAATCCCGTACGAAGCCAGCTCAAAACCGGCCAAAAGAATAGGCAATCAGAACACAAGTAAAGCGATACTCGGCGGGGATCAGCTCGACACCCGATAACTGCCACTGCACTTGTACTACAAAGGGCGATAATGTTAGGTGATGTTGTAATGTTTGGTAATGTTTTGATCGCGCTCCATGATGCTAATGTGATATTATACTTAAAAGTGATATCACCTTTGTGATATTACATACATCACCTACCCATCTTTACTTAGTTGAACGGGTTCAACTAATCGTGTGAAATAAGAAACTTTATTCGTTTATGTCAACTCAAGAAACTTACCAAAAATCCTAATGGTAAAAAATCAGCCGGCCAAACGAAATCGGTCGTTGTTAAAAATTAACCCAAGCCTCAATAAAGTCTATTTATGCAGTTTTTAATAGCAATTTTCCGGTGCCTAGAAGATAGTAAAAGTAGATGCCTTAAAGAAAAGAAACAAATTCCGCCGATAACTCTATCTGGCGTACCACCACCTGAATCAAAAGGCGAAGAAGAAACCAAAGGACCCTCCCGCGAAGGAAATCTATCGTTTGCGGAGATACTTAAAAAGGTAAAAGCTGACCTCGACCTAAAAAACATAAGTTGAAATGTCAGCAAAATCCGAACTATTCTAAAAGGAGATCTCATGTTTGAGCTGGAAAAAACCAGCGTGGGAAAAACTAACGGCTTTCGTAACCAAGTTTTAAAATCCCAATTCAAGTCGGAGAAAACATCCTCGTGAGTCTGAGAAAAGCATATTGTGGTACACAAACTGCCATAATTTGGCTGCCAGTGAATCCAGTGCAGTCATAGGAAATGTTCGAATTGTGTAGGGTATTTGGCGTCTAAGAGAACAGATCTCATTAAAGAGATGCTTCAATGTTTGAACAATTTGCGTAGCCATCGATGTAAAAGGTATTGGGAGATCTTGTTCTCGCCACAAGGGGATTACATCCATAGATGATAACCGATGACTTTTATACGTGGGCCCCCGAGGGTGGCTTGCAAAAGATGAACAAACACTCATGGAGGCGTGGTTAGACTAGCACAAGCACCTCGATAGAACAGGTTCAAAAGCGCTAATGCATATAACATGTCCATGACTAGGAGTTGCACACTCCCCAGTAGAAGACTTAAATATTGATAGAATAGTGATCCCGGCAACCTTCGATGGACTTGTCACTGAGCCAAACGAATGGCTCATTGGGCGGTAGGTACGATCGATTAACGGCAAAAAGAACATGCCTAGAAGGAAGCCCGCAAAAGCCTCAAGCTGGCTACCCATTGGATCAAGAGGGGATATTTAAAGCAGCTCGGTTTAGATGCGGACGTAATTCCGTGGGGAGCGCCTGTAGGATCGTTATGGGATGATTCAGAGACCGTCCCTTTTTACAGATCACGTGCGTGGGGCACTTGTTGAAAATTGTCTAGGAATTATTCCCCCAGCAATGGAAGGGTACTGACGGTTTCTAGCGACCTTTGAATGTGACGGCAATTCCGGCAGTCACCAGAGGCGAACATCTGGAATCGGCGAAAGTAAAGCCCCGGGTTTGCACCGTATGCCGAATAAAGCCACTGTGGAACTCAGACTGTACATGTTCGCTGAGTTGTTCCACTCATGCATATTCGAACGGATAATCTCTGCGCCATGGAAGTGGCAGAAGCTGATACTGCTGCCTAAGGCTGGTAAAAGTCAGGGTGCACCATCCTCCTATAGACCATATGTACTCTAGACATTGTGCTAAGTCGTATTCATGGGCAGCAATCAGTCGTATTAAGGCACGGTTGAGGCAGGCCATTCACGATTCTTTAGTTACGCCTGAGTAGTGCACAGTCCATTTGGCCCCCTATAAGACTGAAAACACCATCCACATATAGGAAAGTTGGAAGGCAGGCGTTGTGACGTAAATTAGAAATATTTTTCTATCTGAGCATTTCTAAAAAATGTTTCTCAGCGACGAAGATGAGCATAAAATTCTCGCTTACTGTCAAGACGGCCTATGCGGCGACCGACGGCCGAACGCATTAACGCACACACGTGCCAGTTTACATGATCTTCTTTCTGGCCGGCCTGATAGCTGAATTTTTTTAATCGATTACCGGCCACCTGGACAGTTCAAATTGACAGTATTCACGTTCCGGTCGCCGGTTAACTGCGGACTGTCCAGGCGTTACTGATAGGCTTACCGGTTCATGGAAAGCCGCCTTGAGAGAGTGCTGGACTGATGCCTGTAGGGGAAAAGACGGAGGCGACTATCATCACCAAGTGCAGTAAGAGAAATTACGCTTGCATTAGAATTGGAAGTCATACCATCCCTTCCAAGTCGGTCAATACTTGGGAGTGACATTTTTGTAGACAAGCTAGTGAACATATATAACATCAAGGCCATCTCTCCTTTATTGCAGATGAGAAGCTGAATGGGTGAGATCTATCAGCATATTTCAACAACGATGCATCCACTCAAAAACGGTTATTTGTCACATAGGTAGATCCCTGCCATTGGGGAGTAGATAGAGCGAAAGCAGGGGAAGATAAATTATAGTCTCACCTAGTCCTCTGCGGGCCATGGAGGATACCGTCAGTATCTGTACAGATTTAAATTGATCCCGAGCACGACCCAGGCCACGCATTCCTCCAATGTCGATGATTCGGGGAAGAAAGGAAAAACCTAGAGAAAGCTCTAGGTGAAATGCTTTCACCGAAAAATTTCGTCGGGAGAAAGTTAACATGCCAGGAGGACCGGAATGTGATCATCTTCATGATCACTTCGGGGATAATGCGAGTAGTAATATTCAATAAGTACATACAGCAAATTGCAAGCATGAAATCAATGTTACTCAAAGACAAAAGCATATATCATTCCAGAAATCGAAAAATATAAACAATATTTGCATTGGGCTTTGGGGTTTTTATCTTTCAATAAAATGTAACTCAATGCAATTGACTGAATTTGCAGCTGTTTTTGACTCAAGGGCAAGAACAAATATCCATTAAATTCTTCAGACAACCACTCGGTAACTGAGTCTCTGAAATTAACATACTTTCCAGAAATTGATTGTATCTGCAGTTTCATTTCAGCAAAATGCCAAGTATGAAAATTATTACCTATATCACTTTCATCGCAACATCTAGACCGTATAAAGAACTTATTAAATGTTCGTTCATATCATCAGTTTACTATAGTGGAGGTTAATTGTTGTATCAAATGTTTAAAGATATTTTTCGACCCAACCGACAACGATGCTTCTACTGTTATTCTACTGCCGCATATAGATCTAAGGTTATAATTTTATTATTTACAAAGAAAGTAAACCCTCAATTACTAATTGGTTCCACTTCGATTGATATCTAACTTCTTCATTTTTTACCGAGAATGAGCTTGGTAGATTTAAAACAAATAGTTATAGTTTGGTCGTTGTTATGAAAGCATTAAGGAAATGTTGCTCTTAAAAATATATTTTACAGTCTTTTTGTGTGTTCTTTTCCCTATAGTGCCAGGAGTAAACATATTGAAATCACAAAGTTCATCATGGAATAATACGCGACTAAGGAGCTCTTTTATGGATTCTTCTGAAATAAGTAGTTTTGCAGATGTGCATTATATACCACGATTTTATTTAGATCGACCAAAAAACCGCTACAGTGACTTTCAAAGTGAATTTTATAGTGAAAATGGAACTTTGTATAAAAAAGATCAAGATAAATTTTCTAAGATTGACTCTACATCAGTTCGACCCCTTACCTGGCAGGATTTTCCCCAACTAATTAACAACAAATTGGCGACATCAACTACATTTGACCAGTTTGAAAACCCAACAACGCCCTCGGATGTTTCATCTAATAAGCCGGCTACATCAATCATATCTAATCATTCGCAAATCGTCCCAAAATTCCCTATTTATTTTACAAACCCTACCACGGGTGCTGTATATTCAATAACTGAAGTGAAAGGACCTAATGATGAGAGCCAGAAGGATCACGCCAAAGTTTTTAGTGATGGTTCGACTAAATCATATGATGACTCGAATGGGAAATACACATTGCAGTGCACGATGGTTGAAACGTCTGCGAAGCCAACGAAAAGGCCTGTGGTTTTCAAGACTCCTAGGCCAGTTCAGGCAACAACATCAAAGCCGAAAATTCGAAGGAAACATAAGAAGAATGGAGGAAAAAAGCGAACAGCCACAATAATTGAATATGAAGATCCTCCACTAGTTGGAGCGTTTGGGGATGCAATGGAAAATGTTTACAATAAATTAGAAGACGCCATGACTGAGAGGGTTACTGTGAAGCCGAAACCAAAAAGAAATATTACAATGGCTTCGACGAAAGTTAAGAAAAGAATTCGAAACTCTAAACCTACAAACCCAACTCCAACAAGAACTTCACAGAGTGCTGTTTTCTCTAAGCGACGCAAATTAACGAAACGAATGGTACCACCAACTGATCCCATGCCAATGTTGATTTCAACTTCTACAACTAAAGTAGATACTGATTCCTCATACCTCGACGATGATTACTATTTCGACTTGGATGAATACTCCTATGATGATGGCTATTACGATGGTCCAAATTCGAGCCCTTCTAAAAAAGTAAAGCGGAAGCAGAAAAGACTTAAAACAGGAGGAGGAGACAAAAATATGGAAAGCGATGATAGTGTGTCAAATGATGGTGTAATGGACTATGTCAACGACATGGTATCGCCAATACAAGATGCCATTGATAGTTTATCGGAAAGAACAGCAAGTGTTTTCGGTACAGACAATGAAGACAATTCTGATGACATTGCATCAAATCCTACTGTACAATATACGATGTATGACAACGAACCGACTAAAAACGAATCCACGCCACAGGGAAGTTCTTGGTTCGGTTCTTGGTTCCATCTTGGAAATAGTGAAAATGGTGAGGGATTAACGACAACCACGACTCCTGAGCCCGGATGGTTTGATTACTGGTACGGTGAAGATGACGATGATGGTAATGAGAAAACTACAAGTACAACAGAAGCCACGTACCAAGATAATCAGAATGGCTCAAGTAAGTGTCCTATTTATGAAATTGTAAGTAATTTGATGAATTTAATTTTATCATCATCATCAAGGGCACAACAACCGGTATCCGGTCTAGGCTTGCCTTAATGAGGAACTCTAGACACCCCGGTTTTGCGCCGAGGTTCACCAATTCGATAGCCCTAAAAGCTGTCTCGCGTCCTGATATACGCCATCGCTCCATCTCAGGCAGGGTTTGCCTCGTCTCCTTTTTCTACCGTAGATATTGACCTTATAGATTTTTCGGGCTGGATCATACTCATCCATACGGATTAAATGACCCGCCCACCTCAACCTGTTGAACCCGATTTTATCCACAACTTGACGGTCGTGGTATCGCTCATCGATTTTGTCGTTATGTAGGCTACGAAATCGTCCATCCTCATGTAGGGGGCCAAACATTCTTCGGAGGATTCTTCTCTCGAACGCGGCCAATTCGCAATTTTTTTTTGCTACGAAGTATTATAAGAAGTAGGATGCGGCCAATATGCATAAATACTCCATGTACTTTACACTTTCCCGTTTTCTTGAAACATCCATACGGGTATTACATATTTGTTTGTGCTTTCCCTAGAAATACTACTATTAGCATCATTTCTATTCACATTCCTCGACTATTCGGTTCTTTTGGGGTAATTTCACTAGTTTCTGTTAGTCAGGTATGTATTGAACTTTCTACAATAAATGTTTGTTATTGTTTTTGTCTTTCGAGGATTATCGTTGGATTTTTTAAATAAACTAAAAAAAATGTTAAAAAAGAATCGACTATCCGTAGAAAATCGTCCTTAAGCGCCTATCCTAGGCTGCAAAATGATTGGTTTCACCGTGTGTTCCTTTATTTTTTTGTCTATCCTTGCTAATTGCCGGTGATAGATACATATATGACTCGCCAATTGTACATGTTGTGCTATAGAGGCATCTAATCGTAGTGGAGTTTCAATTTTTTCACCAATATGATTTTTTTTCTAATGGTAAGATCCAGACAGAAGGCAAAATCGAGCTAACAATTCAGATAAGGAGCTGGCGACTTTGCCTTGGACGCTTATATTTGGCAGCCTTCTTGGAAGTAATATACCAACTTCAGACACGTTTGTAGTTAATCATATCAGATATTTGAGAATTGCTTGCTTAAGTTTCAATTATTTTGCTCCATAACACCGAATCGAAGGCATTCATCACATAGAGAGTAACCATTGCACATGATTTCTCAGCTCTCAATGCTGTCTCCGGTATTTTGGTTAATGTACTGATCGAATTAACAGTAAACCTTGTCTTACGGAATCAGAACTGTCTAATCCGTTAGTATTATTTGCCGTTTAGTAGTATAATTTAGTTTAATAATATAGACCTAATGAGCAAAAGATTGCCCGCACCCTTATTTGGCTTCGCAATTAGGAGTAGCTTCCGCTGCTTCCATCCCCTTTTACTAGTACATCGTTTGAACAAACCAGTTTGTAAATGTTTTAATGTCCACTATCAGGGCTTTATTTGGAATGTCGTCTAAGCCTAGAACTTTGTTCATTGGGATTTATTTTAACAGTACGTAGGTTTGACTCATTTCGAACTTGCTGGACTTGTGCCTGCCTGCCAGTCCATTTACCTATCTGCCCGTCTATCACAAGGGCTAGGTGATACCTGCAGACATACCCAAAAAGGAATGGCAATGGTGGGTTAGAAAGAGGTTATTTAAGCCATTCTCAGAAAAATCACAGCGAAAAACTGTGGGAAAACATATATGAAATTTACATGACAAGATAAATTCATACCGATGTTTACTCAAATAGTATATTACCAATGTTTTCAAATTAACCGAAAACTGCTAACTATTTTAAAAACTGAACTTCTATATTCAAAACACAGTAGAATCTCTAAAACCAGACCACCATGGAACTACAGCTGTAATGGATTTTGAAGAGACATTGGGATTTTAAAGAAAAATGACTCTTCTTCATGCGTACCATCAATTAAATGTATATTATTTTATCATTTTATTTTACTTTGCCTTAAATGTAAACTCCGGTCGCGTGCTGTGTAATCTCTCCATTTTTCATCCAAAGGATGTTCATTGTTTTACAGTGTTTCAAAAGCTTCAAATGCCGCAAATGGCTAATTTCGGAAGTCTCTTCATCAGGAATCAGAATCAATAGTGCTGATTCCAAAAATGCTTCCTAATCCATGTCACCAAATGGTCAATCCTGTATACCAGCCTACCTAATCAATTATTTCACCACATCTCGGAGGAAGTATCAGGTACACCTCGATCCACAGGTTACATCAAAGATCTTACATTACCTGGTAAAAAAAATGCGCTAAATCGCTTTTGATATGACGGATCATTATCCACATCAAGAAGAACTTGTCACGGAAGATTTTTTTCGATTCTAAATATGCAGATATCTCAAATACAAACATTTTATCGAACCATTCTTTAAATAATGCAGTCCATTCATGCGGATTTTTGAGTCGGATAGAGAACTGGATAGAACCATAAGTTCAAAGGTTTAAAACCCTTGGCTTCCTAAATTTACTAACGCAAAAAGGAAAGGAATCAACATGTTTTAATGCACCAAATATTTTAATAGTAATATACTATTTTTAACTTTATTTGAGCAAATACCATTATAAAGGACCAAATACCGTATAGGGGCATCCTCATGATTTTTTTCATATATTTCATTACAGTGCTTTCTAAGAATGTCCCCGTGAAATAAGTGACTATTTCGCTGTCCCCGCACTTTATAAACAATACCAATTCTACTACAGAAAATACTAATCAACAATCAATCAAATACTAATCAACACCTTTCATTTGATGCCCCACATGTCTATATTTGGAGAAAAAAAATTACACCTCCTTTTGCATAGAATGGGACTCTCCTTAACGATATAGAACGATATAACTCACTCATCACCGATTTTAAGGTCAAAATTGTGAAAAGAATTTATGTTTTAGGAATCATAAGACGATCGTAGATTTGAATTTGGGATAAAGCAGAATAATGCCGAATCCACACGTTTGCAAGCCACAATTTTTTCTAGGTTTTTCGGTTGAATAGGTCTAAGGACCAGTCTTTGAAGTAATTGACTCCTTTCGCACTCCACCCCCTTACACCCAATACCAAATCTGAGTCGTGATTCAAAAAGTACAAGCCGGGTGACCGTTTCTAAGAAAAATGCGTGTGACAGGCAGGCACACGGTCCACCGACTTAAATTTCTTCGTTTTCAACAAAACCTTAACTAAGATACCAGAAGCTGAACGTTTTAGGTATGAAAAGTTTGTGCGTTTCCTTTATAAGAATATTTGAGTGAGCTATCTGTTTTTGATTTCGTAGTCTTCTTCTGTGAGTGGGATTGTTAGAAGACGGTGGATCATCGTGCTATTTTTTCACAAATTTGCCATTTTGTTATTTTTAACAAAATTTTCATATTTGAGCTTCCGCATATTTCGACAAGCCAGTAAGACTATATATAGGAAATTTTAAGGTGACGGAAAATTATCGCACATCTTCGAACGTGATGGGTGTTGCACGACAAAAATTCCGCTCATAAGGGCTGGTGTTGTTGCTGTGTATGTGATGTATTGTATTTGTGTGCAACCACGTGGTCGTAAACACATGGTTGCGAGTTGTTGCGTGCACGTGGAAGCATCTGTCATAACAATAGACATTGCACAGCTGCTTATGGCTTTCCACACCCCACGGGAACTGAACGGCAAAGTTTCCTTAAAAATTCATTTCGGATTTATGCTAATGTATCTAAATGGAACCAGTGAGCGAATGATGTTTCAAAATTCCTCCATAGGAAACTTGGTGGAAGCAAATACGCCCAATATTCACTGTTATTGATCTATCTACAGGGAGGAGGAAATAAGTAGATGTATCCCAGATCAATCTCTCAGATACATCCGTTTCATGCAGGAATAGGATGGGGAAATACGTACAAGAAAAGCATCTAGGCAGCTCTGACACATCAACACATTGACCACATAGGTCAGGGGCCACTTACCCACCTCGCCCCTACGCGAAAAGTACACAATGAGATTCCGTGCTTCTTTGCCACTGGATTTGCTCATCCTGTATACAATCTTCTTGCGACAAGTCTACAGAATAAAAAGAAATTATTTTTTTTTTAATTCGGAATACCACAAAAGGCTGTCTGCTTCCTCGTGTGAGGCTACCTTTCTTAAGGAGTCTACTTTAGTGATAGAAAACATACATTGATCAGTGCAAAATTAGGTAAATATTTTTTTGTTGTACAATCGTGTTTTATTATTCTTGTTAAAAAAAATAATGGAATAACTTTAAAATTCCGAGCCTCACAAGAGAGTATTTTGGGGCCTAGGCACCGAATAGTAGTAACTTCGTGATTTTTTGCAGATTTTTGGGCTGGGCAGTTTCTGAAAATGGGACCGTGAAAGGAATGACTACTTTCCAGCCCCCGTACTCCCCTGTTTTAAATAAATATCAGAACTGGTGCCAACTTTGGTCTCAATGAGAATATTCGGTGAAAAAAAATTTGTACCTTTTGCGTGTACGGGAACTCTCCCTTAAACTCAACATGGAACTATGTTACTCACTGCATGCGATTGGTTTCACAGTTTCCAGGTCTCTACCGGATTTCATATCAGAAGGAGTAACTGTTTCTGAGATAATAGGTGTGATAGACACACGAACGGACGAATAGACAAACCGACAGATAGTAAACCGATTTGAATAAGGTTTTGTTTTACACAAAATCTTAGCAATGAACAATAAAACACAGTAAATAATTTTACAAATTTATGTTTCGATATATATGCAGAACTTGAGCCGTGCTTGTAGTCAGTTTTTTTCTTCGAATATTTGGAAAGTTTGACAGCTCATCCATGCGCTTGCCTTCCAAGAAACCCTCGATTGACGAGCTGTTGTTTTACGGACAACAATCCAAACATTTTCCAATGAAATATTTCATGCCTCGAGTCATGTTGATTTTTGTATAGCCGACTATAGTACTTATATCCTGCTCCATATCCACCCACACATCCTGCTCCTGCCTAGAAGCAATAGTTTTATATATAAGCATTTTGTAATTAAGACCCGTTTCGTCGATGCGGTAGAGCTTGGGGCTGCTTTCATAACACCAAAGAATGAATGCTTCTGGAGCATATGAGCATATAGCGATCTTCATTCCGAAGATGCGATGAGGATGGAAAATTGTTCTTCTCTTTATTCCGCAAAATTATACTTGGCGTACGGAGGGCGTTAAAGAAAGGTGGATATTTCTTGCTATCGCCTATCTACACGTATCTTTCAGCAATCATAATAATCTGCCTCAATCATTTGTTGGGAAACAATTGATACAGACTTGATCAGCCACCTTTTATCACTAAATTTTATATCAACATTCCCACCTATGATACACCATTGAAGCGTTTCTTGTTGGCAGATATCTCAACACCCTTGCCATCTGAGGTTCTTTTGAATTACAATTTTGTATCTTAATCTTAAAAGAGCGGTTTGTGTTAACGTATCACTTACTAAGTAAAATATTAGGAAATTATAAGCATGAAAAAAAGGTTTCAACCTACTAAACATCAGAATCGGTAAGTTTTTGTAGTGGTATGGTAGTGTCTCTTACTAATTCTTCAAATCGCATTTGCCTTTTTAAGAGTATTTCTTTGTGATTATTTTATAATCATTTAATATATTCGTTTCGTCCCTGTATATGATAATAATTGTAAAATATATTGTCAGGATGGTTTTTCAATTGGTTTGGAAGTAACACCGACTCAATTGCGAGAAAAACAACATCAACGACAACGAGCACCACTACTACAACTACTACAACAACTACAACTACACCAAAGCCATTCATGTCAATAATAGATCCAGTTAAAAATGCACCAGAGTGGTTTGGAATGCTGGCCCAGAATATAATCAATAACAGTTTGACTCAAAAATCCACCATTCCAACTGATTTAGAATATGAAACGCCACATAAACTCTCGTACGATGGCTACCAGATATGGCGACTACATATTAAGGATCAAAGCGAAGTAAAAGCAATGGACAAATATAAAACTTCGGCGGATGGAGCTAAATTGCAATGGTTACAAGGGCCGAGTTTGAGGTAATCCAAAATTAAATATAAAATAAACTGTTGCCTTACAAACTAC
This sequence comes from Hermetia illucens, assembly GCF_905115235.1. NCBI lineage: Eukaryota > Metazoa > Arthropoda > Insecta > Diptera > Stratiomyidae > Hermetia > Hermetia illucens. The sequence goes on along the minus strand of NC_051853.1, from coordinate 58,074,761 downwards.
CGTATCTTTATAGAGGTCCTACCGATGTACTCGTGCCCGCAAAATTGGTGACTGATTTCCAAGGAACCTTGAATTATGAAGGAATAGATCACGATATTTTAATATTTGATTTAGGCAAAGCAATAACCTATGATATAACGAAGACAGTTTATGATATCTATAAACCCAAAAATGCATTTCCGTTGACTTGGGTGAAATATCATCGATACGATGATATTATTCGATTTTTAGAATATATTCAAATGAAGCATCCCCATTTGGTTGAACTAATTCATGTAGGACGTTCGTACGAAGGGCGACCACTTATAATTACGAAAATTTCAAGGAAGGAACAAACTGACAAATCATCCAAAAAGAAAAATAACAAGAAAAAGAAACAACGCAAAAATTCAAAGGATATTTTCATTGAGGCTGGAGCTCATGGGAGAGAATGGATAGGTCCTGCAACAGCTACCTGGATTATTAGAGAATTGGTTAAGCTACTAAAGAGTAACAGTGAGTGATTCTATTGAATAAATATTAACGTGCAATGAAAACCTGTTACCTATGTTACCTTGAGTTTTACTTTTCGCATTTATTTCAATTTCCACAGGTACCTCGAATGATTTAATCAGAAAATCGACATGGTATATTTTGCCAGTATTAAATCCTGATGGGTACGAATATACCCATGAATTTGACCGATTTTGGCGGAAATCTCGATCACGACATATTTCTAAACCATCTGGTATAATAAAATCAGCGATGGCTTGGCTACAAAAGGATAAGATGGACAAGGTGTGCTATGGCGTCGATTTAAATCGTAACTGGGATTATAAATGGAGTCAAAAGGGAAGTTCAAAGTCACCTTGCAATGAATTTTACGCAGGACCTAATGTTTTCTCCGAACCGGAAACTAGAGCAGTTTCGAAATTTTTAATGGATAATCGGAGAAATATCAAGGTATTGTACTCGTATATCTTGTTTATGAATATGCAAACTAATTTTATAAAAATATCATTTGGTTTCCAATTTACTTTAGTTATTTGTTTCGCTGCATTCATATGGGCAGATCATTTCATACCCTAATAATGTAAATGCATCTTATGGTGCACTGAAAGATGACGACATGATGGAAGTGGCGCTTATGGGGATGGAAGGGTTAAGAAAATCAGGCAGTAGGGCTAGATATAGGTTGAATGCTGGAAATGATATGAAAGCAACTAGATCAGGTAAGTCAACTTATTTCGTCATTTATAACATCGATTGAAAAAAAGTCGGGAAGCGTAGAAAAGTCAATGATTTTAATATCTCAGCTGGCTAGCTCAAAGAAAACTGTTTTTAGGGTTATGTGTAGATCAAAACCTTAATAAAATCGCGTTACTGTCTGTTTGTTTGTGGCACGCACTTTTCTTCAAAACGGTAACACCGATTGAAGCCCAATTTGGTGGGGATATGAGAACCATGAAATCCCATTCATACAGTGAGTGGCCCATACATGCAAAGCGGGGATGTACATTTTTTTCTTTCTAATACCTCCATCTGGGGTATCTATTGAAAAATCCCAATTAGTACTAGGTAAATTACAAAATATGGAATTAAGGGGTCTACTGTGCAAACTTCAAGTGAGTCAGGAGTCATTTTTGGAAACTACCCACCCAAAAATATTAAATTGGGCCGCAAATCAGTAGGAACTTTAGTTGGGGCAGCTACACGCTACGAATCTTCTTATCCATCTTCGGATCGAAATTCAGCTGGTACAAACATCCAAGTATCTAGGAGTATATCTCGACTTGTTGCAAGTCCTACATATTGCTTTGGTGCTGTAGGACTGCGATAGATGAGATCCTTTACCACAATGGATTCATTGAATGTACACATCCACAATGAAGTCCATTTTAATTTACGCATGCATTGTCTGGAGGCTGCGATTATATGTTTGTTTGCTAACAGCAGGAAGTTGCTGGCACCGATTCAAAGGTACGGTTGCCTAAGTAGTACTAGAGCAATGAGTACTACGCCGGTCGCGACACTCTTGTTCTAAATCCTCTCTCCATTCATGTGACTGTGAATTGGAAAGCAACTATCGACGCATATATTCATGACACCATTGGCCGATGCGTCATGCGCCCATCTGAAAATCTTTTATCAAACATTAGGTGGCTCTGATGTCTGCCGATCGTATATTTTCCAGGTTTGTCTTTAAAAAAAAACATACTCGTCGTAATCAGTAGAAGAGAAGAATGGTCGACAAATGTTCACGAGTCTGTTGGGATTAAAGACTAAATAATCTTCATCGGCAGATCGCTCATGGAAGAAGGGTGGAGCTAAAGTCTGTTCGTTGTGAAAGAACCCGGAGGCATTAAAGCGTCATTTCCGTAGTCTCTAAAGAAGTGAGGCATGAAAACCAGAATATTACTCCTTAAACTACTGCATGGGAATTGGGATGGTGGCCTCGGCTATATGTAGCCGATATAAAGACTGTATTTCATACGCAACTGCCTGACTTCCTCTGATCACCAGCTACATCCACGCCTCATCGTAATTAGTTCCTGACAATGTCCACGACTTTCTGGAAAGCTTTCACTCTTCCTCATTGCTCTAAGCCAAGTAGTTTTAAAGTAACCCATTCATCGGATTACCAGGGGAATTGGATTACTTCGCATGAGATAACCCATAAATTGTCGCTCCTAAGACCTATCTACCGTCACTATCCGATATCAGATATCCGGTTTGTAAGCCGGGTAAATTCTTCATTAGTTATCATCTTAGGGTAGATATTTTCATGATGCGACGCATACATGAGTTGATGAAAGCTTGGAGCTTTCGTGTAATAGTGGCGGTTCTATACCAGCGCAGTGAGAACATTGAAGTGGAACAGCCTTACTTGATGTTAATAGTTAATTCTTTTATTTCCAGATTCTAAGTAAAACAAACAAGGAAGATTTACTGTAAAGTTTCATGCCACCGTCGTTAGAAACATCGCTCCCCAGATATACAAACTGATTGAGAGCTGCGGTGTTCTGCCTAATAATGCAGCTAGGAACAGTGCGATGACAAGTCAGACAAAGAACCTTGGTTTTGTTGGTGTTTACCTTAAGTCCAACTCAACTTACCTCTTTCTCTAAATTCAACCCCATTTGGCCAGAGAAAGCATATGTCATCAGCATAGACGAGGTGTTTGAGGAAAAATGTTTATTGAATCAACATGAAGAACGTCACCGATAACGAAAAGAAAAAGGATCTGTGACAAGATGGGGATGGGGAATCCGATTTAAAATTCCTTTGGGATTATCCTTTGATGCAGCACGTGACATTTTGCATGGCCATATATGACTTTGATAATAACTCTTAGTTCCTCCAGAATGCCTCTCCTACATGGAGCATTACAGATACACATTCTGTTCACGTTGGCGGAAGTCTTCCTGAAATCGATGAAAAGCATGTGGAGCGGTGATCCACAATGACCCGAAAGGTGTATAGTCGATACAAGAAGGATCGAAACGGTCCACTCGCTTCTTTAGCTGCTCATTAACGAAAATTAGAAATCTACCGATAACGTCCTGCATTGGACCATCGAAAGACTTACGACTACCTTTAGGTTCTAACGTTATACGGAGGCGAAATCGTCATTTATATGAAGCGGGTTCTGCTTTCTAACCAGCACAATGGTGAATTTTCTTTTTGTCACGGAGTACGTTCACAGTAACGGAACTTCAAGCACGTCTCGCTCATAGTCAGCAACAAAGCTGTCAGTTCCTTATGTTAATCGATCCGTTTTCAGGTTTCCGCAGTATGCTAAACCTTGTAAAGCATATGTCTCTCTTGTGTCGACATCAAAAACCCAACTTATGATCATTTGAAAGAATATATTCTTTTTAGGGGAAATTATGATTAGCTCAAGGAACGGCTGGAAATATAGGATATATTAGTTAACCTTTAAAATGACTTTCCCATAAGCAAGCCAAATAATAATGAAATGTTGAGGCTCAACGAAACGACCATCTCATTGCCGAAATGAATAACCACAAAAGTTGATCAATTTCTGCATATGTACATATGCCAGGGTCGTCAAGATAGCCCCTGTTTGTCCAACCTAACTTTTCTCGATTATGCCAAATAAAGTTAGAGTAGGGCTGCCAGAATATTGATAACCGTCTATTTGACAGGGAAAGTAGAGTTCTTCTCAACATAAGTCCAAAGCTTTGAAAAGTATCTCAACGACTGGTTGATCCTTACCCATCTTATAGCTAAAGAGCAATACAGTTTTAAGCCCGCCATCCACGTCAGTTACACCTGAATAGTCCGCGACCGTAACGTGAATGAGATGCATTTGGTCTGTCCATTTTGAGTGTTCAGTGGCCGGAAATCGAATGAAAAATGATTCGGCTAACTGGTCAGATATGTTTGTTTAGGTTGTCAGCGAGGATTTCATGTTTGTATAGGTTGTGAGCGAGAATTCTTTGCGCTTCTTTATCGCTAATGAACATTTTTGATAAATACTGACGCATAAAATTATCTTAAATTTGCATCTTTTCGCTTTCCACGTCCAGAATTGAACTAATGAATTGCCGGTTATCGGTACGTGTATGGTGTATTCAGTTCAATTGGTGGGTGGGCTCTTCAGGTGTAACCAGAAGGTAGAACTGTACGTGGATGATGGGCTTTATGAATCGTCGAGCTGTTACCACTGACCTATTTTATTTCACTATGGATCACGTTTTTCGTTTCGGATGTGAGGGATCCTAAGCCCAATCTACTTGATGTTGGACCGGACCAGATGGAAAGCAACTTACTCTCACTTTTTCGGTCCACGGACCCCTCCTTTTAGGCATAGCACGCAAGTATTCAAAAAGTAGAAAGCAAAATGACTTTCGTCCCCAAATCTCCTCACATTCATCCCCTATTCTTGGTTGCTGTAGAATGAGGACCTAAAACTGTATTCCTCTATCTCATCGCAAGTGAACTGTTGCTTCAATCTGTAATACATCGCTTTTAAACTTTACAATAGCCGGTACGAACATTACGCATTGCATTCCAGCTTACAGTATATATATCACAGGTATTTTTGGACTCGAACGACGATCTGCTTCTAAAACTTCCACCTTGATGAAAAAGTTTCCGGAATTTATTCAGAAAATTCAAAGTGATCTCCATCATTTGTTAACATTTGATCCAAACCTCGCAACATTTTTCACATTAATTCTATTTTCGAAATTGTAAAAAAATCGAAAACATGCACGCACAGAGATATCCTAAACATGGCGTTACTATCACAATTGTTGATCTATGAAACTGGGAATTCACCAATGATTTTTAACAATAAATCTATAATAGCATCAAGGGTGCAGAAAATTGCCTAAATAAATTTTATGCATGTAGTTACACTTTTCTCCAATAAAAACCAAACAGTTTTCGTCAGCTAGAGTAGGTCTTCCAACTTCTGTTCTTATCAAAAGAAAATAATTTTAGTTAGTTAATTTTGCTTTTTTCCTTATAGGCACTTCAGATTACTTTGCAATGTATGGAGCAGCAATTCCTTTCAGCTATTCAATCGACTTGAGTGACGATGGAGTGCATGGTTTTCTGCTGCCGGGCTCTTTTATTGAATCTACAGCCAAGGATGCTTTTGATATAATAAAATCAATGGTGGAATATATTTAACTGTATGATTTGTAATTACAAATACTTCTTTTGAATATTTTTCACAATTTATATTCCAATAAAAGAATGGAAATTATGAATTATGAATATTAACAGGAAAATAATGCAATATCAGTTTCTAGTAAGCTTGATGTATTGGGAATATATAAGGAAAGAAACTATCATAAAATGTTCATTATATCTTTAATTTATTATGAAAACTGTAATATTTGTTAAATAAAGAGCAATTTTATAATAACAAAAAGTGCCTTCATGGTTGCTTAATTCGTCTGCGGAGTAAAGCGCGATAAATAAACATAAAGCCACTCCTTGAAGCGTGTGAACATTATTTCTACATTTTCCATATCATTACCAACTGCCTCGATAGGCGGTGGAAACACTCCTGGGCCGAAAACATTTTTAATAAAATGTTCACTCAAATATATAGCTCCAATGACATCAGACAGAATCACACTAGGTCTAAATGATAGTTTAGCAAACGATTCGGACATCTGTTTCAGAGATATGTAAGCCCTCTCTGATAAACATCCTGAAAAATAAGATCATATGTGGACTTTGGTGTTTAATTTTATTTAGTAACAGCAAATACCGCATCTAGTTAACAACGAATAAATACACATAGACGCATATCACAGAATGATAACAAAAGAATCTAAATAAATTCACTTACAGCCCTCACTTCTCTTAATTATTCTGATTGGCACTTATTGTCTAATATCTCATTCAAATGTAGGTGTAATTATGGCACACAGCTATTAAATACCGGATGAAAACTAATTTAACATCATGACTAATTACATGCTCTTAAAAGAATCATTCCGATTAGACCATTTAGCAAACGTAAAAGCTCGTCAAGTTGAGTTGAATTACGTCAGATACGTTGGGGCTTCGACTTCTAAAAATTATTTTGCTCTCATTAAGCTAATCAGTACTTCGGATACGAAACAAGGGTTTCTTCGTAATAAGCGTGTTATTCACTCTTTATTAAAAATACTATCCTAATTAAAGATATTTGAAGTGGCTCTACCTTCAGAATAATAATGGAAAGTACAGGCACATCTCACAATTTTTTTTCAATGAACTATCGCTTTCACTATTAAGTGGGCTTCATTGCATTTTTACATTTTGAATGGAATAGAAATCGTGGGTGTTCGAGATGCAAAGAGACAAATTTGAAAAAGAGCTTCTTTCGTGATAACTTCAGACTGTCAAATGCGGAATACTCCAATTTTTTTGGAGAAACACTTCAAATTTTCAACTTCTATTATTAACTCCATCCATTTAATAATCACTGGAATGCTTACTAATTAAAGGGTCATCTGCACTTGGTGGTGCATTGCACTTTTTGAAAAATATCAGAAGTAACAAGCAGTTTACAAGCAAAAAAAATCAAATAAAGGAACCTATGCTAATAAGAATTTAAGTTTCCCTGATCAAGTTCAAACACATCATTGGCCCATTCCAAAGAGGCTTCACTCCAGGCAAATCAGCAACAGATCAGATTTTCTCTGTGCAGCAAGCGATGGAAAAACTGTTGGAATATGGACAACAGTTGCATCATCTTTTCATCGCCGCCTATGACAGTATAGCCAAAGTAAAACTGTGCACGGCCATGAGAGAATTCGGTATCCCGACGAAATTGATAAGACTGACTAGGCTGACCCTGACGAATGTGCGAGGCCAGATAAAAGCAGCAGGGTCACTCTCGAGACCATTCGACATCCCTATCATGCGTCCTCTTTAACCTGACCCTCGAGAAAGTGATCCGTGATGTTGAGGTAAATGCAAGAGGTACGATCCTCTTTAAGTCCACCCAACTACTGGCATATGCTGACGATATCGATATCATAGGAAGGACCACCCGAGACGTACAAACTGCCTTCATCCAGATCGAGCAGGCAGTAATTGGTGCGAGATCTTGGGCTGCACATCAACGAAGGCACGACAAAGTATATTGTGGTAACGTCAGCACCGAAGCCTAACCAACCAAGAACATCAAACCGCACTGGTCAAACAGGAAGAATAAGGATAGGAGAATGCAACTATGAGACCGTTGACAATTTCTCCTATCTAGGGTCGAAAATCACAACCGATAAAAGTTACGATGAGGAAATCCGCGCACGGTTGTTGTCAGTCAACAGAGCCTATTTCAGCTTACAAAAACTATTCCGCTCGAAACGTCTCACCTGTTCAGCTGTTACTGTACAAGACAATGATCTTGCCAGTCCTCAAGTATTCCTCGGAAACTTGGGTTCTTAGCAAGAAGAATTGCGAACTCTTGGCCGCGTTCGAGAGAAGAATCCTCCGAAGAATTTTTGGCCCCCTACATGAGGATGGACGATTCCGTAGCCTACATAACGACGAAATCTATGAGCGATACCATGACCGACCGGTTGTGGATAAAATCCGGCTCAATAGGTTGCGGTGGGCCGGTCACCTAATCCGTATGGATGAGGATGATCCAGCCCGGAAAGTCTATAAGGGCAATATCTATGGTAGAAAAAGAAGACGAGGCAGACACCGCCTAAGATGGAGCGATGGCGTAAGTCAGGACGCCAGACAGTTTTTAGGGATATCGAATTGGTGGACCTCGGCGCAAAACCGGGATGTCTGGAGTTCCTTATTAAGGCAGGCTTAGACCGGATACCGGTTGTTGCGCAGTTGATGATGATGATCAAGTTGGCCCTGAAACTGCAGATATACTCTATCCGGTTTTCACTTATTTCGGAAGTGTGCTCGGCAAATTTAGAAGAAAATGCATTTGATATTCTCGTATACAGTTTTTGGGCTACTGTTTTGCCAAATTCGTCACTGTCTCATTTTACCTAAAATTATTCTTCAGAATATCGGTATTTCTTTCATTACATGACGGTTCCATTTGTACGTAGCTCATAGGTCATAGTGCAAATAAATTTAATTACTTTTATTTTAATCTGACACTGACATTCTATGCTGTCTTACGGTGCAGTAAAATCACACAAAATATCCATTTTTGACCTACAATACCATTTCCATATTTTTCGGTTCTTTTTGAGTCGCATCCAAAGTTGTTTTTAGTTCCCCGCTACTTTATTTCGCATTCAATGTCGAATCCGAGACCAGTTTCGTAAAGTACTAGCCGAGGCCTTTCTTCTGATTCCTTACGATTTGGCTTTCGAGAAAAAGATATAGCACTTCCTCTCTCCTTATATGAATCCTTACATTTTACAGAAAATTTTGCTTTTCAAGGTATATAGCATGCTTAAATAGTTATATGAGTCACTTTTTCCGAACAAAAGCACTAATTCCGAGTTCTAAGCAATATCTTTGATGTATTGTTTAGAGCTCAGATCTGTAGTTGCACTAAATCAAGAGCAAATAGCTATAGATATCGGAAAGCTCGTACAAAGTTTGTTTTAAATTTGTCTGTTTCAGTTTTTGTTAACCAAGTAAACTCTGGGGGGAACCCCGAGGAAAACTTAGCTAATGCGAAATTTTTTGTAAATCATGTTACTTTGTGGTTTCATTGTCCAATAGTGTACTCAGAAGGGCCTGCTCGATGCAACAGAATTACAAACTCTGTAAACAGTGATTACTGCAAACACCATATAATTCGTAAACAGAACTGCCTAGTTTATGTTAAAGATGCTTGTGGTGGGCTTCAGAGAAACAGCGACCACGTTCTTGGCCGGCGGTTTATCGACAAGAAACTAATGATAGAGGCGTTTTTTCTTATTTACCTTCATTAACATATTGTCATTCCAAAGCCAAGCATCTCGGTTGTTAAGGGGCCATCCCGTGTGAAGGACGTTTTTTCAGCTTTTTTTGGAAATTTTTTGTGAAGAACTGGATGAAGACAGAAATACAAATTTTTCGCCATAGATTTATTAATATCTTGAGCGTGCATAGTAATTTTTCAAGTCCGATTGCATAGTTCGTTATTGAAATACAGAGCAATTTATACACCCATCTCCACGCTAGAAGGCGCTGCGATCATCTTAAGAAAAAAAGTAAGCGGTATTTTAACGTACAGACTGCAGTCCGCAAACCAGGATTATTAAAAAATATTAAAAGCTAAATTTTTGGTGGCGTGTTAAACTTTTTATTGTGAATTTTGATGTTTTTTCACAGCTTCTTCAGTGAATAAAAAAAAACTACTGAATAAATCGCAATTATCCTAGTTTGCGGACCGTAGAAATATGTTCTGAATAATTCGTGAAAATTTCAAAGAATTTCGTGGGATCGATTTTGGGCTATGGTGACAGCCGATTTTCAACATGCCGTTTCGACAAAAACGCATTTAAAAAGTAGAATGCGATTTTTATCCATAAAACCCTAACTGACAATCAATCTGCTATACCTAATCCATAAACCTTAGGTTTCTTCAAGAAACACATGAACAGCCTTGGCTTCTATTCTTGTCCTTTTAGCGAAGTCTTTCGAACGTCATTCGGATCGATAAATACGCGGTTTATTACGGCGATCGACATAAATCTGGCATGTGACTTATCATGTGTTTAACACTATAATTTCCGAACTACTCCGAATATCGAAAAATCTCTTTGCCCATATATTCTACATTACATCTAGATAGAACTGATACCAAGGGATGACCCCCTTAAGTCCGGAAGTTTGCGTAGACTGTTGTGTGCATCATATTCTTGGGTTGATTTCACCTTTAAGTTAAAGTGGAGGACAGCTGTATAATTTTAATAAATAACTTAATCCAACAAATAAAATGGATTTTGAAGAGAAAGCCTATCCTTCTGCCATTAAAGAAGTTCTTGCTTTTAAAAAAACACAAAATCGTTTATACCCAATTGTCAAGCTATCAATTTTATTTCCGCATTTAGTATGTGGCACCTAATAATACAGGGTGCGGCAGCATAACTTCCTTTTTTAAAATGCGCGTCACTCAGTTAGTTGATGTCATAGCGGAGCGCTAGTGGTCTCGTTCAAGAGGGGATACTGTAAAGTTTTGTCCCGACACGGTTCAGTCGCCATCATGCTTTGGAATAGTGAGGAGCGTGCTTTTGCCGTTGAGTTTTACTTTTCAAACGGATGTTCGGTTAATGCAACACAGCGTGCATTTCGGAATCGCTTCAATTTAGCCCCGTTGGCTCCCGTCCCAGACCGCAAATCAATTGTTACATGGGTCACTACATTCAGACAAACTGCAAGTGCGATAAAAGGAAGAACTGGAATCCCTCGGCCCGTTAGATCACCTGAGAACATTGAAGCAGTGAGAGCGTCAATGTTGCGATCGCTACGGCGTTCTGCGCGCAAACATGCATCTGCCCTTGGACTATCCGATCGTTCTGTGAGAAGAATTCTTCGTGATGATCTTCATTTTCATCCCTATAAGATGGCGATAGTGCAGGAACTTTCAGAATGTGACTTCAATTCTCGGATGAACGCGTGTGAGCTTCTTCTTGATGTCGTTCCCAAGGGTGCTATTGATTTTTTTAGCGATGAAGCCCATTTTCATTTGTGTGGGTCGGTTAACAAACAAAACATGCGCTACTGGGCTGACACCAACCCTCGAGAATTACATCAAAAGCCTTTGCATTCACCCAAAGTCACAGCGTGGTGTGCAATTTCCTCAGCTGGAATTATTGGTCCCTGGTTTTTTGAGGAAAATGAGGTTACAGTGACAGTGAATTCGGACCGGTATGTAAACATGCTACAGAATTTTTTTTTCCCACGGCTAGAAAATTTGGATTTGGGGGACACTTGGTTCCAAAAAGACGGTGCAACAGCACACACTTCAAGAGCATCGATGGCTGTTTTAAGGGAACACTTTCCAGAGCGCCTTATCTCAATTAGAGGCGATTTGGAATGGCCGGTACGCTCTCCCGATCTGTCCCCTTGTGATTTTTTTCTATGGGGTTTTTTGAAATCCCGTGTTTATGTGAACCGTCCAAGAACCCTACAAGATTTGAAGACCAACATCCAAGAAGAAATTGCCAACATAACACCTGCTATGCTAACAAGAATCGTGACAAACGCCAGAAATCGGTTTACGCAATGTATAGAGAATGGGGGACGTCACCTAACAGATTTGATCTTCAAAACAATGTAAATAAAAACTTTAAACATGTACCTACATTACAAAAATTAAATAAATATTTTCCGATGCATACAATAGTTTTTATTGAGTTTTGAAAAAAGGAAGTTATGCTGCCGCACCCTGTATAACCTCAGTCTCAGAAGGTATTAATTGAGATTTTTTATTCAACACCCCTTCCACACAGCACACCCTTCATCACCGTTCTTGAAGCTAGGCCCGATAATTTTATGTTATGCATACAATAATAATTTCACATTTACCATTCGCGTGAAAATCATGAAGAGGATTTAGCAAAAACCTAATTACAGCATTTAGTTTAGTTTTATGATATGAAATAATGAATGAAATGAAATGGATAGTACCGACCATTTAAATAACCATGAACTCTCCACAAAACTTTTGATTTACACAAAACTATCTTACTCAGGAGTTTGTTTGATGAATTCGTTCAAATTTAAACAATTTTTATTTTACTTGAAAGCAGATTGTACAGGTTTTTGCAATGCATTTTTTCTCAAATATTTGGACGATTGACAGGCTACTTTCTTTTTCAGAAAGTGCTGAGTATCTTTTATAGTAAAGACTGACGATATAAGAAACAAGTCTGAAACCGGAAACACGCCGCTTCAGGTGTGAAGGATTTTGTGGATTTTTTATATAAGAATATTTGGGTACACGATGGTTCCCTCGTAGTGTCTATACGTTGAATATACTCGATATTGAATTCGACATGGTACTGACATTTTACCTCCTAGAGTGTAGTAATTTAATGCGAAAGAAGCAAATTTGAAATACTATAACTTTCTTAGAAATAGTACATTATTTCAGATTTTTGGGTTGTGTAGTTTCTGAGAACGGGTCATGAAGGAATTAACTCATTTAGGATTCCCGTATTATTTCAATATGGAACCAATGTCAAAACTAATATCTGATTCGGAAAGTACTAATCGAGATCATTCATTCGATGAAAAAAAATTTTTGAGGTATATGACTTGCTAAGTATGTTCGATGTTCTCCTCAGAACCAGGCTGAAGTGCGCAGCCAACAGTTTCCCTCCTTGGTACGAATCGAAAAATCATTTAATTTCTTCACGTTAATCTGGGAGTCACGCCCGTATGATCAACACTGGCAGTGCATTGTCGGCTCTCACGTGATTTTACATTATGAATTCGTTGAAATCTAAAGTTAGTTTAGCTTACAGCTATACTTTTGCTTCTAACGAAGTTAATTCAGATTTGGCCATTGTCCTTAGATGATTCATGGAGATTGTGCAAATGTTCTCTTCAAAACTGAAGAAAACTAGTCCTTCACGATATCATCGATTCCTTTGGAAGATTGATGAGCATCGGGTTCATGAACAAAGCGAGCAAGCAAGAGTATTCTTTCATTTGAAGTATGTGAGCCGTTGGTTAAATAAGCTTTTGACAAAAAGTAACTCTAAATTCCCATTTGGCATTTCCTTTTCAGCTTGTAAAATTAGTATATGTTTCGTAAATAATAACTCTGCTGTTAAATTAATTTCTCTCATAAGAGGATTCTTGTTTTACATTTGGATAATTTTTGAAGAAACTCCCGCCCCACTCCGGTTCTGTTTAATGATCGCAATGATCGCAAGTCATACTGGTGAATGGGATCGGTCTGGTCTACGAGTGATGTTGGTATTCCTTCTCCTTCCTTATTCTTCAGCTTTTCGAAGGCGTCCAAGAGGGAACGAATACCTTAAGCAGAGTTCCTTCTTTTTTCCTCATCAATTCTTTGGCATCCACTGAGAATCCCGGTCATGGATGTTTTCATCTTTATGCTGTCCCGCTGCTATTGGCTTATCACTTGTACACACAATAAATCTGAAGATAATGAAACTGAAAGTCAGTCTAATTTATATGCTCACGTGCATAGTCTAGTCAGGTACAATCGCTTCTAAATCAAAAATAACAAAATGATTGTTCAATTTATCTTTTTAACCTTGGTGAAAATAAATAAGGTCAATTTATTGTGTACAGTGACATCGGAAAATGTTCCCGATTTATTCATGATCAATCCGCGAACAAATGCCAATTTACTTCAAGCGTAAGCCGTGTTCATAGTTCTTGATAAAATTGGTAATTTAGGGTTCCTCTTCTAACAAATGATGTTTTGTGAAATGGATACAAATACATTTTTTCAGAACCCTTTATTAATGCTTGTATGTTGATTGTTTCTAACGGCTACCATAAGGCACGCTCTCTTGATCTAGTAGCCGGTAACTGACAGAATGCGGACTGCAAGATTCTAGTCCGCATTAAGAAGCCTAAAAATTGTACAGTGCAATGAACCAACGGAGATTTTCGATATAGTGAAGAAGGTTGCTTTCTATGAGTAATAAAATGTCGTTCAGGAGAGGCATTCTAAAAGTGACATTGTGATCGTAATGGGTGATCTGAACGTTAAGGTGGGCTGTGACATCACCTTGCTTCGATATGTGATGGGGAAAAACAGTGGTGAGCGTAACGATAATGGATGGAGGTTTGTGGATTTCTGTAGTTGTACAGAGTACAGAGCTTACCAAAAGGCCAGTTGTGGTCGCTCACCTGCGCTTATATGTTGCGTCAGCCACTTCTCGCAAGTTTAGGGGGATGCCAACCCCCAAGTTCAACATTGGCCGCTTATATGATCCATCTGTCGCTTGGAGCTAAAATGGTAAGTCACCGTTACATGTGGCTGAGGACTGCTCCTCCAAATAGAAGAGAAATCATCTCGGCATCAATGCACTCAAGCGGAGTAAAGCCGCTACGCTTGGTCGTTGTAGAGTTATTCTACAACACACCTGTAGTTTCTGCTTCTTCCACTCGTACAAAAATCCTGGAGACCTTTCCCAAAGAGTGGAAAGACGGGATAATCGTCAAAATCGCAAAGAAGAGTGCCCGTTTTGAGTGCATTAATTGAGGAGGTATCTGCGTACTTCCTACCGTGGCAAAGATAATGGTTTAAATTAATTCTGGAACGTAACAAGGAACATCTCGAAAGTTTAATCGTCAGAAAACGGACTGGTTTCCAAGCTGGATTGACTACTTCAACACCCTACGATCATTTTGGAACAGCCCGCGGAGTTTAGATCATCGCACCACCTGTTCTTCGATTTCGAAAGTTTTCGACAGTGTGAACTGGGAGTGTATCTGGTGTGCTCTTCGCAGCGGGAGGAGGCATTTCGGATAAACTAATAGCTATTATCAATGCGATGGCACATTCTGCATCCAGGTGTAATATCAGAGGAATATGAAGTCGAAAGCGGAGTCCGCCAGGTGTGCATCTTATCACCATTATCATTTCTTGTTGTAATCGGTAACATTCTTCAGCCTTGTCCGGAGGACTTGGAGAAAATCAATGAACTATGACATCTTTTCTCAAACAGTTCGAATACGTTGAAGACATCTTTTTAACTTTTCACCCGGTCATGGACCTTGATAAGATGGCTCCGAATTTGGAATGAGAAGCAAGTAGAGTTGGACTGAAGATAAAAAGCAACAAAATCAAGATTCTCAGTCAGACGGGTCATCGCACTCATCCTATCTCATCGCACTCTCCCTATCTGCATTAATGTGCAGAGCATCCAAGGTGTTGATCAATTTGTATATTTAGGAAGCGTGGTTTCTGCCAATGGTGGCACCGAACTGGATGTTGCAGCACTAGATCACCTTTCGTCGCTTTATCTAAAGTCTAGGAATACAGTTATCTCAATACTGTCACGCCTCTATTTGCACTCTTGACTCCGGGCCCCAGACGGCGCCACCTGCTGAGGTTAAAAAAAAGCTTAGGAGGAAACTCCTCAGCTATAAGGACTGCATTTTCGCAGTCGTGAGTCGGTAGGTGTACATCGTAAAATGTTACTACTAAACTTTGTCAACGATAGTGCGAATGATTGGCTCAGACAGTACTGCTCCCCTCTCAACGATGTGCGCGCGACTAACCCTGAAGAGAGTCTCTGAGCTACCGTCGTTCAAAAAGTGCTTCTTCTAGTTCCCAGATGAGTAGCGTCAAGGCACTGAGGAACAACTTGATGTCCAGAATAAGCTCAACAATTCCACCTGGCTGCTGCTAAACAGCAGAACAGGAGAGAGGGACGAACGATATCACGGTCTCAGACCACAGGCACACTAATAGTTTAATGAATAATGTCACAATTCTATTGTATCTGCACCCATACATATCTAAAAACTTACCTGGCCGTTCGAACCGTGATGCAATGAAATAATTTCTCAACAGTTCTGCGCAAACCAATGGCATTTCTACATTAACGTTTGATGCATATTTGATATATTTCCGCATATCTTCGGAGCTTATTGTTAAATCATCATTTGGAGTAGTGTAACCTTTGAACATCATAGTCTCTTCGAGGAGGAAATCCGTAAGTTTTTCAGGCGAGGTCTCTTGAAGCAGAAGTGGTATTCCAAAAACTCTACAAAAATTACAAAATATTTTCTTAAAAATCATTAAGTTCATAAAATAACGCCCTTTATATTGTTTAAGATACAAAAAAAAAATATTTTATGTAGAATATTATTGTACATACTTTATTAAACATCCCAATGTTTTCATATCATTAAGGTTGTTCTTATAGTTAGTCCAATAGCACCAAATTGCCGTATGTAATGGATATTTCAGAGGAGCATTATCAATAGTAATGTAGCCGCAGTCAATATTCTTCAGAATTTTGTTTCGCAACGGTTCATTCAGCCCAGACCAATCCCCTATATAGTGAACACCACCTTTCGCTAACAACAGAGGATTTGCTTCAACGAAGTTTTCATTTTTCAATTCCAATGTTTCAAACTTATCCACAGGAGCGATGAATCGGGCAGCTAAGTTCCCAATTTGAGTCATTAATAAATTCGCAAAGGAGGTATTCTGAGTGATTCCGACAATAGGAATTGGTGCTGTGTTACTGTCGATCTGCAATGAAATAAGAGTATTTGAAAATGAACAGAAATAATGTTGATTGAAGATACTTACTTGGATTGAAACTAGACTAAGTAGAAGGCCCATTTTAAATTCGACACTACACTCCATGGGCATGAGTTCTTGGCACAATTGTGCACTAATCAAATAAATAAATGAAAAATCTGACAAATTTGTGCGAATTACGTTAAATACACTTGTGACTGATGTTGGAATATCTTTAAAATATCCTGAAATATTATTAAAATCCAATTCGCCCCTGTGGGATACCATTTTACAATTTCTCTGAAAATGTGGCGATATACCCAGCGACAAACATGAGTAATACGATCTAAATGGAGTTTCATAAGTGGAACCATTTCCATTTATATTTTCTGACGATAAACTCAAATTCGAGATTGGACTACCAGTATCTCGTTGAATTTGAAATTGTGTCGTATTGCAACCAGTTTCTGGAATAAGTTGACTTTCTTCCGGGGAAATGCGTAGGTAGTTATCTAATTTGCTTTCAATGGATTCATTGAGAGTAGAGCTATTTACGTCTACATCGTCAAGTTTCAAGATTGAATCTAAATCTTCTTCAACCAAAATGTTATGATATTTATCCATTCTTGGGTTAGATGCCCTCCAATCCCCAAGCTTTAAATTGATGGCTAAAATAGTCGTACACTCCAATGATTCTATATTCTCTCCCAAGGTCTAACTGCTTTTCACATAAATCATCTGGAAAATTAATTGCAATTATTCTTCTTCAAAACTGATGATTGATTTAAATTACATGTTAACTCTACTGTGACGCTTCGGTAAACCTTTCCAATAATTTTAGGTGTCTGTAGCGCTCTGGCTGGGTATACCTTAAGTAAAGACTTTTCACACATATGCCGATTTTTTGTGTACTCTTTCATCGGTGCATTACAGGAGTAACAATGTGGAGCTTAAAAGTGGATTTTTGATTAGTGAATATATTTGAACTGGATGGTCCTCTGGTGGAATTTAGTGCCTTTTTATCGCCAACGCGTGTACATGCGAGTATGACGGGAGATAGAATCATGTCATATAATATCTGTATAACGTTTTATTGACTTTAAAAGGTGATGTGTGTAGAAATAACGACCATTGGCTGTGTGATAGCACCTGGAGTGGCAGACGGGGTAATTTACGACATTAGACACACGGTATACAGCTCTTACGAAAACATATACTCATACTCTAACTCGACTAAAGTTCTATAACGAATTCTAAGTGAAAAAAAAAATCCTTTTCAAATTCAAGTAGAACAAAAGCAACACAAAGGAAATGCAACAATAAGACCAGCAGCAATAAGACCCCCCAAGGTCGGGCTACAAAATAATGATTGGTACAACTAGGTTCAGAACTCCGCCATATTATATAAATATCATGTTGATCCCAAATAAAGGAGGAGAGTTTGAGACGACTCATTAAGTACAATCTATCTACAATCTAGAACCAGTGATCGGGGAAAGTCAGAAAAAAGTAGAAGTGGATGCACAATTTAGTCGGTATAACTTGACTATACTGCATCTTACCTAATTACATCCTTTCGTCAGGGGTCTAATTCAATTGACCTGGCAGTCTAGGCTGAGGTTTCGAATCGATGGACTTACAATCCGTCATCCTCCAAAAAACTAAACATCATGTACAGAAACAGGATGTCTAGTCTCGGACATGATTGAATCGAAACGACCACGCAAACGAATAAATGACTACATTCTTGGATGTTGAAATGTTAGATCACTAAACAAACCTGGTGTTGTCAAAGATCTTCTCTAACCGGCCATCAAGTATAAGGTCAGAGTTGTAAGAATCCAGGAAACGAATTGGAATTGCTACGAGATAATCGACATGAGGTCGCACACAATCTTCAAAAGTGGCAAGTTATCATGGAAACGTAAGTTTGGAATGGCTTTCACGGCCTATAGAGACTTTAAAGCAAATGTCATCAACTTCACACATACACGAGAAATTGGGTGCGCTTCATATCAAAGCAAAGCTTTTTAATATACGAGTACAGTTTGCTGACATACACCCTCCAACTGAAGACGAAGATGACAAAGTCAAAGAGCTTTTTTAAAGTAGCCTATAGAGTTCTGCCTCCGAATGACGTCCATGATATATCAAATTGCAACGGCCAACGCTTCATAGACTTTGCACTTGATTACCAAACAAGTACAATCACAAAGGGACATGGGTGTCCCTAGATCATCAAAAGCTGGTCATCCAACATCCTCGACGTGTCCACTACGTGGTAAAAAGCGTCTACAGGCGCCAAAATTCAAAGATCGGCGGAATAAAAACTAACCTGTTTCGAAAATTTGATGTGGGAAAGCTAAAAATTTATTTTATTGCCGGGAGAATACAAGGCAGAACTGGAATAAAGATTAGGTGCTATTCACGAAAATCTCGCGGCAAAACCTAAAGATGACACCTGAAATAATAAATAAAATTACGCTATTAAAGCAACAGCGAAAGAAATGGTTGGATATAATGTCTTCCATACCATTGGAGTTGAAAAACGCGATCGGTGCATCCAGATGATTGGAGGAACGCCATCCTAAAGGCCAAGGCTCGAAATGGGCTGTGGAGTCTCGACCATGAGCTAAGTTCGGGCGCGTTAGCTTAGATGAAGAAATTTTAGCGCACTTTTCCGATCTAGTTTTCTTCCCTTGCTCAAGGGCAAGTACTAAAAGGAAAAGAACCATAATCAAAGCCTACAGTGAATCAAAGGAAGAAAGAAGCTACAGCTGAAAGTATCACTACGACGGATGACAAATATGGTAAAAACCAAGCTACCGATAATATTTCCTCGCATTATTTATAGAAAAACTAATAATAATAAGAATCGTTAGTGCAAAAATCCAATTGGATGAGGGCTTGAAGTGTTTCAGAGCACTTCATTCATAGGAAACCTAATTTGCCGCTCTATTTATGCACACAATCTCGAGTGAGAGAACTATGCACTTGGGACCCAAACCAGCTGCAAAATTGATTCTGCTATCACCAAAGCAGGCTATGAACGTCAGTCGACAAAAGCAACTTTTTTTAATGCGCGAATGACAGAGGACCTGAAATCAACATCATCCTATTTTTTGCAGCCAATTCGCCAGCAATCAAAACTTGTAAACAACAACCACTGTTGGAAGACCTATGCCTTCCCAGAGTATTTATCATAACAGACATGGTCATTCTATTTTATTAGGAATCAAAGATTTTCAATCAAATTCCTATGGCGAAGGAAGACATCAAAAAAACTGTAAGGACTACTTCTGGCCCTTTCGAATAAAACTTCAATGCCTCTCTAACTCAGAAATGCGTCTTAGACGTTCGAAAGGTGAAATGACCCAACCTTAAGAGATCTTGGCTTCCTTTCCTGCCGAGAACTGAACGCTTTACGAATCTCGAATCAGTGCTATTAACCAGCAGTGAACTGCGCTATGAAATTGCTTTACACCTCAGCACAACTTGCATAAAGTCGCATGATCGATATATTAAAGTAAGTCTAAAATCCAAAATCCACCGCAGTGTTCCTCGGCCACTTGCCAAAGATACCGCTACCACTACCAAAGATATTAAATGCCGTCTCGCTGTATTATAGACAAAAATACTGTGTTGAGTTAGTAGCATAACATGCTATAATCATATTCGAAATAAGGACATCCGCTGTCGATATGGGTCTGCTCCTATTGTGGAACAATTACGAGGAAGGCAATGGTATGGTCATGTAATTCGGATCGACAAAATCTTGCTAGCTTAACATCGAATTCAGTGGTAAACGACTAAAAGGCCGACCAAAACAGCGACAACTCGATATGATAGATGGGGTTTGAGAACCTTTTGACTCCACCTAAGCCAAGCCTATGACAAAAAAAATTTAAGCAAGTCAGTTCCGCTACTGAACGGGGCAAAGGCTAAAAAAGAAGGTGTTTCTAGCTATCGAATTGATACAGAAATAAGTGAAACAGTACCGTTGTTTTCTCTCATTGCTGTATTTATTCTTATTGTATACACCAGAGTTTCGGGATCAACTCGCCCATCTTTTACACTCAATGTTTCATTTGTTTCTCTAAGGATCTACATATATGTAATACTTAAGCAATTGCAGAAACATAGTCTCGGGATCTACTCAGAAAATACAAATTTGGCCAAGCAGAGGTAACAATTTTACGACACCTAATGACAAGAAGTATATTATAAACCACCTCTGAAGAAAATAAAGGCAAGGAGCCAGATACGATAGAGCCAGTCCGCCGTTTACTGAAAACCATTGATTTTTACTGAGAACTCACCAGTCCGCCGTTTACTGAAAACCTTTGATTTTTACCGAGAACTCACCGCGGATCTTCAAGTAGCATTCAACAACCCCTGAGCTTTGGATACCGGATTCAAAGAGCGTCATTGAATGTTGCATCGTCAGTTTTGCACCATTCAACATGTTGGACTTTTCTTCCCCAAAATGAATCCTCACCATAGACGTCTCACATCTAAGTTCTGGAACAAATAAAAGTAATAATAATAACTTTTGGCGTTGCAATCCAATTAGATCTGGCCTTTGAAGTGTATTAGTGCATTTCATTCAAGATCGTAATGGTACACAAGGAGGCAATGTAGTCTGCATTGTGCTCGACTCAGCTGACTCGACTAATAAGCATCCAGCATCGGTATCCAGTTACAATACAAATTCCTCTGCCACCAATGAGATTTGAGCCGCAACCTTCCGCTGCGACAGCCTAGCGCTCTAACAACTAAACCGTCCCGACCTTAGAACAAAATTCGTAGATTATTGACAACCAGAGTGTTTTTCTATAGGAAAACCTCTGGCATATGTGTTTGCCCAGGAGCCAGGGAAAGCTTTGTTGAGAGACAATTAGATTTCATTTCGCAGTTTGCCACCGAAATCTTTTATATTAAGAGGAAAAAGATACAACAGCAAACTCACTATCAAGGCTTTAGAAAATCAAAAAGCTCACAAGTTTGATATAAAAACAACCCAAGAAACGTACAAAACACACAAACTACTCAATGTGAAAATTTTTTTCAGCTCATCCATCAGTTATCACACCTAAAATATTGACGCGCGATCTGAGAGAATAATACGTCTGGAATGAACAAAGGCACCCTTCAATGGATGAGGAAATGCATGGTGCACCAAAAGGCCCACATTCGCCGATACAACAAGATAATTTCCTTGGGAACACAAGGAGATGGAATACTATTCACACGTATTCATTCGCTCGGACAACGTCAGGGCTTCTCTATAAACGTCCTTTAGAGGACATAAAAGGTCATGAAAAGAATAAGTAGTTATTCATTTCGTGATACAAGTGGAAAGGGTGAACCAGCTTATGTCATCCCCGAAGGATATGTGGATAGACCAACATTAGGAACCTGGCAACAAAAGAAGCTGAAATCATCGAATTCATCCCAAAACTAACTGGGCAAACACATCGGCCTAAACGACCAAAATCAACAAAATATTTACTTCAAAGAACAAAGACAATGGAGTGGGAAGAATATGTGGTGAAATCTTTAGCGGCAAATCCTGCAAGTCGTGACACTAGGCGCACACTTACACCTCTGGTCGAAATTTTTCACTATGAGTTTAATAAAATTTTCGATAAAAATTCACTAAATACCTTCAGAGAACTGCTAAATAATTTAGGAAACAAATTTCCATTACAGCTAGTTAGTTCCGCAGTAATCACGTTGCCAATACACCGATCTGAACATACCCATGTAGATTGAAGGCTAAAAAAAGAAGTTTAAAAATAAATTAATTAGGCTGACCTTACAGCATCAATATTTAATCAGTCTACCATAAATCGATTTATAAAAAATGAGCAAATGAAAAATTTATGGACTGACATGTTTGGTATAAATAAAACGACATGTTGCATGCATGTGAAGTTCCGAACCATAAGGGAGTCATGTTTCGATTAACAACACAATGACAATTGCACTACAGTGAACTTATTATCAGTCCAGCCAGAGTGACAGATTTCATTTAAAAGTTTAAATATTCATCAGTTCATCAGTCATTGCCATAGACATATCCTAGATGTTCAGCATGGCATAATTTTGTAATTCAGACTGACGCTAGACTGATCGCGTACGAAAAAACTTGCTTGTGGTCGCAAATTTTTCAATGGTACTGTGAAGGAAGTCAACGGTCGACTTCTCATCCACGATGGTGAACAACTGAAAAGGCGGAAAGAACACTTCACCACGATCCTTAACCATATCACATCCGATGAAGTTCCTCCTCTTCTGGATGAAGTGGCTAGTTGCCGTAACATGCGGATATGGACTGTTCCTTCAAGCAGAAAAGAAATCATTTCGGCCATCAATGCACTCAAACGGAATAAAGCCGGCTGTGCTTGACGGTCTTCCCACAGAGTTATTTATCGCTGAAGTTACTGCAGATCTGCTGCTTCTGACCTTTCCCAGAGGAAGGATCGTCAAGATCCCAAAGAAGGGGACTCGTTTTAAATGTGACAATTGGAATATGATAGTATCTGCTCGCTTCCTGCTGTTGCAAAAATAATAGCAGAAATGGTTTTCGCCCGGGATTCTCCTGCATTGGGGAATATGAATGTTTCAAACATCTGCGCGTTTAAGCATTGCTTTCAATTGGTTGTTACCTCAGCAATTATAAGCAAGACCCATCTAAGATGCATAACCCAACAACAGTCGCAAATTAAGCTTTTTCAAGTAGAAACATACACTTTAAATAATCCGAACAACGTGTACAGAAAGTTCCGCTGCTGCAGTTAACCATACTATTTACAATATGTTCGCTGTTCTAAGGGAATAAGACAAGGATTATAAGCTACTTGGCAGAATCAAATTGTTTAGAATATTGAGAGATCGTCCAAACCTATTTTTCTCAGTATTTTTTCGCCTTAATTAATAACCATTCACAAAAACTAACAAAGCTCAGGTAAATCTATATATCTCAAATTTATATATTCGAACATTTTGAAAATAAACTTGTGAACACAGTTTTAATAGTAAACAAGTCAGGAAACTATCAAAACGTGTCACGCCACTAGTCCAACCCAATATCTTCTTCTCCATTATCGCAAGACGCCGTTCTTTGTCTTTTATAATCGGCCAACACCATAGAGAACTATATAGAGCGGCGGGACGGACTACATTGCGGTAAATTTTAGATTTGAGAGGTTCGTTGATACGTTGGTCACAAAGAACACCAGTTGTGGATGCCACTTAATGCAGGTTGCATTAATGCGTGAAGCAATTTCATAACGCAGTTCTCCATTTGCTGATAGCATTGAGCCGAGGTGTTTAAATCGCTCAGTTCTGGGGATCGGACGTCAAAAATTCAGTTTTATTCAGATGCAATCTGTGGCCAAGTTGCATGAGGCGATCATTCCAATTTTGGACAAGTTGCTCTAGACCGTTCCTGCTATTAGACGCTAGGAAAACATCATCCGTATAAAGCAGTGTATACTTCCGATTTACTTCGTGCACAAAAGCATACATACGTACATATATAGTACGTATATTGGATACCGGTATCTCCACTAGGCGCTACCACAGAAAGCTTCATTAATATATACATATAAACATATATGTACATATGCCTGTCTCAAGTAATTGATATTGATTTAGGAATGATTAAAAAAATAAAATGAAATGTTTCCCTGTGACCTATCCATTCATATGAGCTTACTTTTTGGTATGGACGAATTGATATTATGATGACGTCATACACGTTTCACAATGCACGAAATTTATGTAAAATGTAGAAGTTTCACTTTCTATAACTTTGTTAATAATGGTTAGATTTCCTTCAACTTTCCAAAAGTTATGCCTTACGTTATTCCTTACACCAATGCCAAATTTTGTACTTCTAGCATGAAATTAAGGAGGGTTTCAAGCTAAATTTTTAAATTGTGGTAATGTACTATTAGGAACTTTATTTCTGCAGATTTTGCGGTAGGATAGGTTCTGAGAACGAGACCTGTTACACTTTTTGTTGCCCATATTTTAAGCTCTCACTCCCTCACGTTTCACCCAATATCAAATATGGAACCAGTTTCCAAAAGCACTAACTTAACCCTTTGATTTGTTACCCCACATGGCCACTGTCTGTGAAAAAAACATTTACAACCCCTTTTCGCATATATGGGGAGTCCCCTTAAACCCAACACAAAATCTAAAGGGATTCACAGAAAACATCTTCTCACCAAATTTTGTGTCAATCGCTTCACCCGTTTCTGAATAAATCGAGTGTGGCAGACAGACATACAGGCAGACATCGAATCAATTCGAATAGTTTTGTTTCACACAAAACTTTACAAAAGGCTGGGGAGAAGTAGATTCTTCATGCATAGAATTTCAATATTTCACTCATAGTCAATTATTTTCGTCAGTCATGACATCAGCATCTTATGTGCATGGCTTTTTCTTTTCTCTCTTTCCGAAAATGAGTGTTCTCTCACTTTAAGTGTGCACATTTTGATTCCATGCTCGCGCACTTTATAATTCACCCCAAAACTAATGCCAGTTTCGAAAAGTACTAATCGAGACCTTTCATTTCATACCCCGTACGATTATATTCGGGTAAAAAAATGTTACATCCCTCTTTGCATGTATGGGGGCCTCCTTTAAACTCGTAAATTTATGTCACTCACTGTATGCGTGGGATTTCATAGTTCCCATATGCCCACCACATTTCGTTCGGATCGGCTTAGTCATTTTGGAGAAAACTGCGTATGACAAACAGGCAGACAGTGAATTTTGTTTTACACAAAACCTAAAAAATATGATCCCAAAATTCTGCGACGCAGTATAATATTATTGTCCTCAGCATCCAATTATTTGCAGCAGCTTCGATCTGTGAGTTTGCTTCAGATACGTGCCGGCATTGAAATTAGCCGGACCGTATGTGGCTCTTTAATAGCTCAATCCTCTCAACGCTAATACTTCTTTTTTTTCTTCAGCCTTTATCCCATTCATAAGCGGGACGGTTTTATTTTTTCAAATGTCCATCTGGATGCAATTTCGATGGTTTTAAATCTTCATCCAGCGTATCAAGCCATCGTTGTTTCGGCCGCCCTTTTGTTCGCTTATCATCAATTTCGATGTTCACACCAATCTTGGCAAGTGAATTCTCGTTAGCGCGAATTACGTTACCATACCATCGAAGACGTCTCTCCTGCAATTTTTCCACGATCGATACAACTCCATATCCATTGCGGACATCCTCATTTCGGGTGTGATCAAAACGTGTCACGCCACTAGTCCAAAGCAATATCTTGGTTTCATTACCGCAAGATGCGGTTCATTGTCGGCCAACACTCACAACCATAGAGAGCAACAGGACGGACGTCGATCACAAAGAACACCAGTTGTGGAATGCCACTTAATCCAGGTTGCGTTAATGCGTGAAGAAATTTCATAACGCAAATCTCCATTGGTTGATAGCATTGACCAGCGATATTTAAATCGCTCAGTTCTGGACAGGTCACTGCCGCTGACAGTGATTGTGCCCGTTTCATGGGGATCGGTCGTCAAAAACTCAGTTTTATTTAGATTCAATCTGAGACCGTGTTGCATGAGGCGATCATTCCATTTTTGTACAAGTTGCTCGAGATAATTTTTGCTATTAGACGCTAGGAGAACATCACCTGCATAAAGCAGTGTATAGGACGCTGGACGTTGGATATTCGTGTGAGAAGGCCAACAGAGACACGAAGAGGTTTTGATACACCACATTTCGAACTTTACTTTTCGGATCGTGGTAGAGCAATTGAACCCAGCGCCCGAGTCCTTCTGGCACTAAGTGTTGTTGTAGAGCATACCAGATAAGTTAGCGTGGCACACGGTCAAACGCTTTTTCTCTCTCGCGGTGTTTCTCCATGAGTAACCGCGCAGCGTTTATTGCGTCAGTAATTCCGCAGTTCTTGATAAATCCGGCTTGATTCACGATTATTTCAAAGATTTCGCGAATACGGTTGTCAAGAATGCGTTCAAAAATCTTCACGGTATGGGAAAGTAACCGGATCGGACGGTAATTTGAACATTCTGCATTCGTTTTCCAGAGCTCAGATGCGATGTCGTCAGGTTCCTGCTTTCCCTGATTTAATTCTTTTTAATGCTTCCTCGATTTGTTGCGCTGGCAGATGGAACTGCTCCAAATGTCGGCAATGATTCTGGAAGTGGAGGATGTGCAAATTTCTCAGTTGAAATCTGCTCGAAATATTCTCGCCATCTATCCTTCTCTGCTCGACGGTTGGTAAGCAAAATACCGTTTTTGTCATTAACGCAACAGAACTGCTCGATATCCTGTGTGCGTTCGTTTCGGCTTTTGGCAAGTGGATTCAGATCTCTCTCGCCACCCTCTCTACCCTAATACTAGTCAAGTTAATTCCAAACTTCCAATTATATCACAAATTTGGGTCCATATTTAGCGATTTTGAACTTTCAGAAAAAGTACCTTGCCTATTCACGGGATCAAATTTGATTGAATTTTTATAACTTCCCAAAATGGATACAATTTCAAATTTAAATAAATGTATCCTTATAAATACTTACATATATTTTTGATTAACCACGAATCCTGCTAGAATACAGTTGAAACTCGACAATCCAGTTCGAAGCAAATTTTGCGACGGGTCAAAATAATAAATACTGTCCAAAGGGAACTTATGAACACGAAAAAATAAATGCAATTGCTGATAGTTCACGGTTATTGCTGGTGTCTTTGTCAAAACCCCCAAATAATCGTTAACCTCACCGTAAACTATATCCTTAGTTATTCTCTGAAATTGGTTCGGTTCGTTGCAGAGGAAATTGAACAGCAATGGCGACCGGAAGTCGTTACAATCCAACTCAAATGCAATGATAATCGGTATCAGAATTCCTTCGATATTTTCGCTCTGCCTATAACTGTCATGGAAATTTTTAACACAACTACGAATCACTTTTAAATGGTTGCGCGCTATAAATTTTGCTATTTCACTTTGAAGTCGTATTTTATCCGTACACTTCCGGGCTCCATCCATTGTGGTTCGAATGTGTTCCGGAATGTTCCAATTGAAAGGAAATTTGCACACACTTGAGAAAACCGAGAGTACAGTGCGCTACAAAAGTAAAAATATTCATAGGTGTATTTGGAATTTACTTGTACGCCTCAAGTTATTCTTCGAAATAAACTGATAGAATGGAGCTATGAATTTCTGAGCTAATTTGAATTCACCGAATCGATAAAAGGCTGCTCATCATATACGTAATATGCACGCAGTTGATATGCATCCATTCGATAAGTCCAATTATGGATGGTGTAGTAGGATCTGATCTTTGTTTTCAAGAACACAACAAATAACTTTTAAAAATGTCCTAAGAAATTTTTTATTGTTTATATGATGTCCCTTTTAGAAACTTATATTGTATGTGTACTTTGCTATTTGCCATTTGTAGACTAAAATAATAAAAAAGAAACATTATGCCTCTTTGAAATTTGAGTAAAAAAGGTGATAGCTCTGTGTTGTTTCTTTATTATTTATATAATAACTATTAATTTGTAATTATCTTTAAATAAACTATTATTTATATTTGAAAAGAAAAGGAAATAAAGAAATAAAAACAAATACATTTTGATATAAATAATTTTCTTTTACTTATAATTCATTCTTAAAACAGTTTTTTTATATTCTGCACTTTTTGTTGTTTACTTTACAATTAAAAATTCTATGAATAAAAACATGCTCAGTATCTTGTTATTTTTGCTTATTTTTCATATATTTTTCTTTGTATACGACGTTTTTAACGGAGTGATTACAAGATTTTTTCCAAATTGTTACTTTTCTTCACATTCCTCTTCCACATTTCGCTTACATCATGATCCTAAAATGATACGATTCAAATTCCCGGGGGATAAAATGATTACTTTTTATTATTTTTTGTGTTTATTATATATGCCTTTTAAAAATGTTGGTTTGTTGTTCTACGTTAAATTACTCTTTTGCTCATTTGTACAACTTTACGATACATACACATCTATAAAATAAGAGAAAAAATTGATTTTGATTTTCTCGTCAATTTTCCTTTAGTTTTTCGCTTCTTTATACGAAGTAAATAGCAATGAATTCCTTCAATCCAAATGGAACAGAATGCAAATCTGAGGAAAGTGATTGATGAAATTTAAACAATTTTATAAGAAATAACAATAGCCTTGTTATGTTGTCCCTTGAAACAAAGTAAACAATTTAGTTTTGTTTCATTTATTTGATGGAGAATATTTAATAAACAAAAAAGCAATGATCTTAAGTTTAGTGTATGTAATTTGAAATTTCATTTGAACTATAAATAAAAATTTAGGTAATTTTTTTATATTTTTTTTTCTTGTTATTTTTAAAAATATATTTAGAAAATGTTTTGTTTCCTTTTTCACAATTTTTATTTATAATTATTAATGTTAATATACTTTATATTTAAATATTGGCTAAAGATCATCCGACATAAACGAATTTTGGGATTTTAATGCTTCTAGTCGTCGTATTTGTTGACGAAGATACATTCTCCTGCAAGTAGAAACAAACAGTAATATACATCAGTTCATGAAATCACATTATACAAATAATAACTATGTGGACAATAGGAAGTTGGGCCACCTTTGTAAAATTGCCGATAAATAGATACTCGCGGAACGAAAACTAACTTTTCTTATACTAATGAAATGTTCTCGATGCACGCCTAGATTTCACGGTGGTGGGGAACGTCATAATGATTGTTTTCAGATCATTCGTTCTGGAACCTTCTGAGAATGGGTCCATGATTTATGTGTGAACTTCTCAACCCCCCACTCCATTCCTTTTCATTTTATACACCACATGGCAGCAGCATGCATAAGGCTTCACAGTTCCAACTTTTTTAGCAAATTTTCCGAGCAAATTGCGTTTGACAGCCAGATGGATAGATATGTATCATCTTGGAAAATGGCTATTCTGAACACATGCCTAAGTAATGAATTATGTTGGGCGATGACGGCTTTACGGTTTCTTACCAGGGCAGAGGCAAATCCTCAGACGCTTCGCAAAAAAAATGTTCAGATCTGGCGAAGCTTTGATTCAAAGTATGGGTAGATTTACGCTCAATATAATTCACAGCCCCTTCGGTCCAAGGACAGAGGTGAGGCAGCGTCTGACGATTTGCCTCTGCCTGGGTAAGAAACTGTAAAGCCGTCATGACCTAACATTTTGAAAATGTGGGTGCTAAGCCCTAAACGAGGGGTCCATGGACCAAAAAAAAGAGAGTAAGTTGCTCCCCATTTGGTCCGGTACGACACCAAGCGGATGCGGACTAAGGACATGGAATTCTTCCAATGGTTGGGCAAAACGCCCACAATAAACATGTATGTCTTCTTGCTCTTCGGAATGATAACTGCACAGCATGTGTGTTTGGTTCTGACGGGAATAGTTTGATGTATCTTTAATGAAAGTTTGTTTCCAGTTTTTGAAAGCAGGACAATGACTAGGTACCCTTTCTGCTTCTCCTGTAGCCTTTATCCCGTTCAGAAGCGGGGTCACTCGTCTCGATCCATTGCACTATTTTGCTGGGTTTTTTATTTGGATAGGCTTTTTTATCATTTCCCATCGATTTCGATGTTCAGACCAATCTTTGCAAATGAGTTTTTGTCAGCGCGAATTATATGTCCACAACATCGAAAACGCCTTTCTCCAAATTTCTACATCGTCGATCTACCAAACCGATCATGGAAATCCTCCTTTCAATTGTAGTCATGGTGTGTTACATCTTAGTCTTATGCTGTTTGTCTTTGATAGTCGGCAAGCACTCAAAACTACAGAGAATGACACGGCCAGCGACACTTCAGTTTCGATTCGTCGATCCCCCGTTTAACACTGGCAGATAACATTGATCCGACTAATTTAAGTCGAGGACTGCCTCGGTAAATCGTTGCTAGTCTAAACTCTGTTTTATTCAGATTCAGTTTCAGAACGTACTGCACCAGATGGTCATTTCACTTTTGGACGAGTTGTTCGAGATCAGCTTTGTTATGAGACGCCACGAAAACATCATGTGCGGTGCTGCACGTTGGATGTCCGTGTGAAAGTGGACTGGCGAGATGGATGAGGAACACTGATCAGATACTCAAAGTAACTCTGTCGTATTGGATCTAGACATAGAGTTCAAATTATTTCCACCTACTAACGAAAACCTTAGTAGATTCCCCCACACATTTTCTGGTTCACTACAATTTTCTCTGGTTTAAGGATAACTTCAGTTCTTCTCATAAATCTTCCAATGCAGTGCGATGTGACCCTCACATTTGCAGTTTCCCCATAGATCTAGTTGAATCAATCTGAGTTCTTCATATTGTTGTGCTCTAAATTTATACAGTTACTCCCAAAATTGATCACGCTCAAATCAATTATGCTTTTTATATAACGTTAAAGCGTCAATGTGTACAAATACACAAATCGTATTTTATAATTTTGTCGCTTAGTCTTGGAACTTCCATTATCAATGTATTCTTGGATTTAGGCAGAATTAAGGGTAAAGGCGTGATAATTTTGTGAGTTTCTTGCGTGAAATAAAGACGTGTAGTTGGCAACTATGCTCACTTTTGAAAAGGTACTAAATTAAAAAAATATTTCGTAAATATAAAGGTAAGACATACAAAGAAAGAAAGTTAAAAATTGATCATTAAGATGCTTATTATTATGGACAGACTTGGGGAAAAGAGAACAAGAAAGTGAACGACAAAATTCATAAGGAACAAAATTCATGAGATGCTGTGTAAGAGTAAAATGCATCGTCAGATTTCAATGGAAATTGAACTCTCTTTTAGCGTGGTAAGCAACATCTGTCAAGAAAATTCCGATTTGCCTGTAAAAAGTAAAGCAGGCCATAAGAGACTTTTAGCAAAGTCCATAAGCGGGAGCTCGTAGAGGAAATAAGAAGCGGAAAGAGCAGTGTAAATACGTCCCAGTCGCCAATACACTGACAAATTGAAAATATCCTTAGAAACTGTTCGACATATGTTAGAGTACTAACGAAGAGACACCAGAAATTGCGATTAGTGTTTACAAAAAATACAGGAACTTGGCTGCAGAGGGCTAAGGTTCTATAGCTAAATGAGAACAAAATAAACCGTTCCAGTCCTGAGGGTCGCAAGTGGAGTGGAGGAGTCGCGAGTTTGGAGAGAAAGCTCAATTATGGATGATTTGTTGAAAAAGTTATTGTCGCGATTAAATGGCAGAATGATAGGCGATTGTAAATCTATTTATGAGAAATGATTCTCTTTGATCAGGGCTCTATAGTCAATAATGATATTAGACTGCAATTCTAGAGTAATGAAATTACTAAGGCTTAAAAAATTTATACTTATATTTATAGCTTTGAAGGCTATTATTTTATTTAACTTAAAGCCTTATTAAAAAATAAAAATTAGAAGGGAAATTAAAGGAAGTCCTATAATCGAAAGAAAGGGAAAAATCAAGCTTTGCCCTGCAAACTTGTTAGGGGGGAATAAATGGTTCCCGAAATATCGGTATTTGCAAGAATAAATATCCACGCCAACGAAAAAGAAACAACAGATTTTTTTTATTATTTCAAATATCAGCTTTCGTCTTTCTGCATAGCCGTGTAAAGTAACAAAATTGATCACTTTAGAGTATTACAAGTATGTTGTTTTCTTGAACAAAAGAGCTTCAAATAAAATAATTGCCAGCTTTTGTTTTCTGGTTTTTCGTCCGAATATAATAAATATTGTAAGAAAACATCAAAACATTTGTATGTATTCAGTCACAGATACAACGGAAGTGGGACTAATTTTGAAAGTTTATTGTATATGCAAGGTTTGCAAATTGAATAGTGCATCTAGAGCTGTCGCGGATGTCGTGCTCATGGCACCGGCAATACCCAAATATACAGTTCTTTGCAGAGATGCTAGCTTACAGTGAAGACTTTTTTGCCTCACTTTAATCCACAAAAATACGACTGCATAGGTGAGGTTTAAATCCGCATGCCAAAACAAAGATCGACCTACCCAACCCATTAGCTGTGTACATCATCATCAACGGCGCAACAGCCTGCCTTAATAAGGAACTCCAGACATCCCGGTTTTGCGCCGAGGTCCACCAATTCGATATCCCTAAAAGCTGTCTGACGTCCTGATCTATGCCATCGCTCCATCTTAGGCAAGGTCTGCCTCGTCTTCTTTTTCTACCATAGATATTGCCCTTATAGACTTTCCGGCTGGGATCACCCTCATCCATACGGATTAAGTGACCCGCCCACCGTAACCTATTGAGCCGGATTTTATCCACAACTGGACGGTCATGGTATCGCTCATCATTGTGTAGGCTACGGAATCGTCCATCCTCATATAGGGGGCCAAAAATTCTTCGGAGGATTCTTCTCTCGAACGCGGCCAAGAGTTCGCGATTTTTCTTGCTAAGAACCCAAGTTTCCAAGTTTAGCTGTGTACATGTTTGTTCCAAAGAAGCGTTTTATCTAAAATAAGGCTCAAATATTTCACTTCTTCGCAGAATTAATTAGCTTAGAGTAAGAGAGCTTCTTCATTAGAACCACCGGTTTTTCAGTGTTCCAGTTTCTCTTGTAATATTTTCGTGTTGAAAATTTTAGTTAAATTGCTACCATTTATTCTCCCCTCTATTAAATGTTCTAAAGCACTTAATTCTGTATACGTTTCCAGATCCCTTAGATCTTGCATAGGCAGAGCGAGCGAAAGAGAATAAGTACACAGAGGTAAATAACTATGGTGCTTTTCATGGGTATAGAGCTGACAGAAAACTCTTCGTGCTCCTCAAGCTACGAAATTATTCCGGCAAGGAAAGCAGAAAACCATTATCCCATCGAAAAAAATGCTGTTGAGTTCTCTCGCCAACAACCACAGTTGGGTGAAATGTAGCGCCATTTATGGTTGCATGGTTTTTATCTATGAACCCAAACAAAAGAATTTCGAAACTTTTCCATTGGAGTAGTGTTGCCTCTACACAACACATATTACAATTGAATTCCGCGTCGAATTTTTTCCTAGTAGCACTATTGGCATGAAATGAAACTACAATCTGCCCCACCTTACCAACAACACACGAATTCTCAGGCAAACTATACCCAAATCCTTATTATAGATAAATCAGTCACAATCTGCACCAAACCACCAAAGAATGACGAATGACGGACCTTTCTCTGATATACCTTTGATTACCAGTTGTGTTGCGGATGTGAAACAGATTGCACTTTTAAAGAGCGCAAAAAATCCAAAAAGAAAAACCGTTCATTCCACCAGTTTTCAAATCCGTACTATTAATTAATGAGAATTTCGTGTACATTTCAGCAACCTTCTCCGTTATTTTATTAGCTCAAAACTTTATTTGTATTTTTCCAATGCCTTTCTGACCCAGCCGAATTTTTTTCTTTGTAGTTGTTACATTTTCATCTACCATAAATACATAAAATTCTAATTTGAATATGGCAACTAAGAAAAAAATACAATGAAATTTCTGTGTGGTTGAGTATATCACTTAGGATGATCAGTAAAAATCAGAATAAAAAGACTTGGATGCAATATCACACACACGAAGTGGGCCGCAAACCCAAATTATCCAACGTCACGCAGTGGAAAATTGTGCAATGATTCGAGATCATATCTGTTCGGTGGGGGTAATATGATGATATGGAGATTGCACGAGATCAAAAAGATTTAGTATGTGTCAGGGGACCTGGGAGAGGATAACTACACACGACTATCGCCGTTTAAATTAGTAGTTTGAATGGAAGTCTTCGAAAATGAAGAAAGAGTGCTTCAGACATATTTGAACAAGATAATGAAACACGCGGGACGGGACTGGTTCTGAAACGAAATGGCCGGACCAATGTCTCTTACCAAGCAGAGCGATTTACGTTATCATTGGTTGCGAAGTAGAGGCTTTCATTTTGAATAATGTTATATAGTCGACTCTGGCTCTTGAAGATTATAACTTAACGATTTCGGTTGTATTGTGAGTAAATACTACTATATTTTTACATGGCGTTTCAGAGTTCCTAAGAACTAAGGAGCGGACGATGTTTCCAGAGACTGCATTCCCTACAGTAACATTACTAAATCTCCATAAACACAAACTCATTACTTACTATAAGTAAGGTTAAACCTGTACAATTCTTTACACTTGCTGATGGATTGCATTTTTTTTTCAGATTACTTGTTATCATCAAGCTTAAGAGATATATTCCCGCACTAGCCAATAGTTGTTGCTTCTAAACAACACCACTGCTAACACTGTGTGCTGTGCTTCAAAATAGGATCAAATGCCACCCTCATCCTCGCCCAGATAAAGGAGAGGGCTTGAGATAATATATTCAGTAAAACGAAAATAAAATTACTGAGATCAAGGGGAAGATAAAATACACTATTCGTATTTCTGGCTAATTCCTGCACTTTTGCCGGTTCCCAGAGTTAATTATCTTTGATTTGCACTCCCGATAATTATCCCGATATTTCGTTCTAAATCGCCAGTCTCTTGACCTTACGAATTATCGGAATTCTACTGTATACGTCGGATAATTCCATCCCGCCTAATTTCTTTTCGCAGGTCGCACCATAGAAAACCCAATGATCGTCGACAACCAAATCCAATATCCTGCACAAAAATGACCAAGACTCTTGACACAAACGCAACATTAGGCCAGTAATAAATCAATCTAAACTATGAGAGCTACATATCAAACGGAGACCCTTACAAAAACCCTCCTTGTGATAATAAGATTTGTGACACAGAACGTGGACGAGCCAACGAAGGCTATAAACTGTTTTACCTTGGTAGCGTAGCCCGCAGGCACTCAATATTTTGTCATCTCTGAGATATTGCGGCACTCAATATTTTGTCATCTCTGAGATATTGCGCGATGCTGTTAAAGATCGATTTCATGAGCATCAATTTGATCGCTTCAACTGACTGTTCGATTTATTTCTTAACCGTTTATGCGCCGCAAATTTACTCAGAAGAGTGCGAGCTAATCGTTGATTTTTTTCCGACGCTCAGGACCTTTTGCCTGTTAATACTTATTGAAAGATAGTCACATCTTACACTTTTTCGCGGCGATAAAAAGGAGTCTATAATCTCATAAGATATCGCCATTTTTCTAACGTTATTGCTGTCCTACGCATCAAATTACAGTTGATAAGGGAAGGAACACATCGGCTCGGAACGATTCAAATAGTGAGGATAATTTGAAAAAGAAGAAGAAACTATTTTTGTTACGCCGCTCACGACTATCGGGAAGACCAATGGAACACGATTTTCAACCAAGAATACGACGCACAAAGTGTCTAAGCAATTCTCAGTAAGTCGACATCGATTCAACCGTGAAATTTGGCATGAGTGAAGGTCTTTATGAAGAAACGCCTCTATCACAAGTTACACGACGAAGAAACGTCAATTAGTAAATTTATAAGTATGCATTATTGAGAAAAACAGAACACCATTGATTTCGTAACAGCGTATAATATGGAAGAAAACAGACAAGTCGAAGCAATGTTCAAACCATCGTCCGATTCCACTGTTATTCTATAATATGACGATTTTCGAATGAATCCGTGACAAGCGCAATTGGGACATCATTAAAACTGGGGCATTAATGATGGAATACACGGAATCCATTCATGGACAAACATCGTGCTTCCTATATCCCCGTCTTCGATCTGGAAAAAACGACAGAGTTCCAAGTGTGGCAAGCACATTAAAACCATCCGGTATCTCCGACCGTGATCATCGAGGAAGTGTCGTCTCGCCCATAATTTTTGTCGTCAACATCGTTACAGGGAAAATCCAATAAAATGGTTAATGTTTTCCTAACATTTCACAACAAAGCTAATTTCGAGGAACCCGGCCAAATTTAAAAACTAGGAATAATCGTCTTATGCAGCACGGTCTACAGGCCAATTTGAATAAAACGAAGCACGCATAGTATGCACTTTGTGACGTCTAGTTGAATACTCACAAAGAAGTCCAAAGGGAAATCTATACATTTTTCGGGTGATAGTAAGCCAAAGAAGTAATGCAAAATATTAGATGGAGGGAATATTACGCATAGAATTGAAAACTTTGTTTTGTATTGTTTTTGGGACCTTTAATCCATATTTATAATATTAAATTCATACTATTCCATATTTATTATCATCAACGGCGCAACGACCGGTATCCGGTCTAGGCCTGCCTTAGTAAGGAACTCCAGACACCCCGGTTTTGCGCCGGGGTCCACCAATTCGATATCTCCAAAAGCTGTCTGGCGTCTTGACCTACGCCATCGCTCCATTTCAGGCAGGGTCCGCCTCGTGTTCTTTTTCTACCATAGATATCTCCGGGCTGGATCATCTCCATCCTCTAGATTAGGTGACCCGCCCACCGCAACCTATTGAGCCGGATTTTATCCACAACCAGGTGGTGGTATCGCTTATAGATTTCGCCGTTATGTAGGCTACTATTCCACTTTCATAATATTAATTCTCGAGATAAGTCCAAAACAATCAAATTAAAACATATTGAGCAGAATTGACGGTAAAACTGAAATGAAATAATGGCCAAACGTTCGACAGGGAAAGTTTATGGGGCACGACGGCGGAATCTTCAGCGAGTGAATGGGTTTGTGTTCAAAGTTTCGAAAATGAGGTCCCTGGAGATATGCAAATGTTTATTCTGGTTTCTTTCGGCTTATTTTATAATGGAAAAAAAGACGTTGTTTGACAAAAACTCACTGAGGAAGAAGACAATTAAATATAAAAATAAATATACTCAGGGCATAATTCTGGGACATCATAAAGCAGTGAGCAACTGGATGTCAACACTATAACGAAGAGTAAACAGTGATTCTAGACACAGTGCACAGTGCAGACGTAGGGATATCATGATACTCGAATGCCATGATCGAAGCAAAATCGACATCAGTGAGCATCAACGAGAAACTGCAATTCGAAGTTATAGGAGAAAACCAAAGTTGGAACGAGTGTTGTGCAGGAATTCACAACGAATGAGGAGTAATTAGAACGACTGTGTAGGGAAACTAAAGAAAACTAATGATGCAATACAATCAAATTGAACAAAGTAGATGAAAACGCACAAAAATGAAACGATTTAGAACACTAACCAGATAGCATCGATTCTTATTCGTGACGAGCAAGTTTAAGCGAAGGAAGAGGGACGAAAATTATCTGTGGCATCAGATAGAATTTGCAATAATGATAGTTAGCAAAGACTTAAAATTTGTATAAACCTAGGGCGAATGCTTAATTGCAATATTTGATAACATGACTCGAATGTCGATAAAGAAGAATTACGTGCAAGGATTCCGAGGATTTGAATGGAGTCTCAGATTTCAACAAAACGTTAACCAGTCCGAGTGCAGAAGTCTCAACATCCACGTAGCAATACAGGCAATGCAGACAAATAAAATCTGTTATTGCTAGAAATAAAAAAAAAACGGATGCACAAATATTTTCTCTTGTATGGATGAAATTCACTTTAATATTTAATATAATCTCACTATATTTTTCTGTGTAATGGACCTAAACACACCCGATGTAAGGCTCGAATGTTTTAATCCGAAGCGACATTGTTATAAAGAGAAGACAAACTAATTCAAACATTTTAATGGTAGTTTTTAATGAATAGAGCTTTTTTAAAGAGTTTTAATGACAGGCATAGATCATATCTTTTCAAATTTTCACAAAAATGGTTTTATCTCAACATTTGTCAGAAGCACAGCTTTTGACTATGCATAGAATATACCATGGGCATATTAAAATGCTGCAGCTACAAATTAATCGTGACCTATTATAACTGATTTGAAAAATGTTGCATTGACATATTTTGCTGTTCTGCAATTCTTCATATTACCTCGACGAAAGGATTAGATCCCTGAAACGACGATTCTGTTAGGTATAATTAACATAACTAGTTTTATTTCTGTTGATTTTTCGTGTAAACATCACGATTGCCTTTCAGATTGATCGATTGATTGCTTCCTGGAGTAAGACCCCACCAAACACTGATGTAAGTGCTTACAGACTCCATTATTCGGCCATCCCAAATTTGGCGAAAATGAATTTAACTTGCCAGAAAATTTGAAAAAAGTGCACTCATAGTGATCACATCATGCAGCATTGTGTAGATCAAATTAGGAACAAGTTAGACTATAATTTACATAAAAATGAAACTGAAAATAATTTTTACAATTGGGTAAACTTACTTTTGCTCCTGAAGTGTAGCCGTAATTTCAGTCATTCTAACTAAACTCCTAGCACATTTAAGTTCAGCTGATACTTTCGTACAGTGTAAATCACCGTAAATATGAGTTGCTTCTGAACACGCTTGAGCCTGCGGAAGAAAAGCACGTTTATTGCAAATGGATATACATTTTATGTAGTTTTGTTAAAATAAAATCTATTCGGAATATTGTGATTAGATCTCTTCTTGCAATGATGTGATCTAGTGACTTCAGTAACCGTCTAGGCAAAGTATTTGACAGTTGAGTTAATTTGATTACTTAAATTTTACTTTCTAGAACTAATCCTATGCACTCAAGAATGTAAATTGGAAACAACGACACTGACCTGTTTTTCTAATATTTCTGCAGGCCAATTTGTTACATGTGTTATCAAATCAGCCCTAAAATATTTTGCTAGTTTTGGTGATAAATCGGGTCCTTGCGACCTACTTCCTTGCCCTGATGAAACGCAACTTTGTAGACTACTTAATGATGCTGAAGATGTTCCTTCCACTGGAAGAAACAGGCGACGTAAGATTTACGAAGTTGTATGTGAAAATGGAGGATTATATGCAGAAGGTACTTACATTTTCTTTGATCTGCACTTATTCCACTTATATCTAATTCTTGTGTTGGCGTCGGAGGTCCTTCACTTCCTCCCACTCCAGAATTTCCTAAACTAGTTGCTTGCCCACTGCAATTACCACTATCGACAGTCTTTAACCCAAATGGAGTGTTACATGTGTAAGGGTTGGCAGCATTACTACCAACAGAATTCTTATTTTGATTCAGTGGTGACA
This sequence comes from Hermetia illucens, assembly GCF_905115235.1. Lineage (NCBI taxonomy): Eukaryota > Metazoa > Arthropoda > Insecta > Diptera > Stratiomyidae > Hermetia > Hermetia illucens. Next base: position 58,035,047 of record NC_051853.1, on the reverse strand, counting down.
TCGCGTGCATATGTGTTAAATTGTACAAAGGTGAATTCATTGGATTATCCCTGGAAATGAAAGGAAAGCATTATTATTGGATAAATACTACAAAATTTTTTATTAATTTCTACAAAAAGAAGTTGGTAAATTGAATTTGAAAGCTTATTTATTTTCCTAATATGTTGAAAATTGTTTGATATTTCGGAGTAGAATTTAATGCTAGATTACTGTACCAATTTTGTAAACTTTTACAAACGGTCACCCGTGATGATGTACCTACCCATATCGCTTACGTCGTGATGAATAACAACGTGATCTCTTCATTCGGAGAGATGGGTCAGACGTATACTCAGTACGATAAAATTAAAAGCGACTTATGCTAACCGTCAGAGGCTTGGGATATCTCGAAATGTTGAAAAATTTCAAGAATAAAGAATTGGCATTTCGCAGATCTAGTATTTACTGCCTTACTTTACATATTATGCTACTCGACTGATACTAACTGTACATGCTGGCCCACTCATGGGTGGTTAAATGAACCATGGATTTTGTTTCAAATGAATAAGGTAAATTACTCTGGAATGATGACCTCAAAAGCCAGGCTCAATTAAGGCTAAATATGAGCTCTTTTAAACAATCTGTTATCAGAACAATCTTATTGTGGAGCTATTAAAAACAGATAAGTTACGCTCGTTTGAACATGGCGTTTTCATATTTGGTCAACGCAGTCTATTGGTCTTTATTATTACTTTATATGCTTCGATTGCAGATTAGCAGGTTAATTTTAGAATAAAATTAAAGTTAGAGGAAATACGGATGCGTTAAATGCCCTTTAGTGTTGAAGTTCGTTCATATACGATTGCTTAGAAAAAAAGCTATACTTCACATTATTCAAATTGATAAAGCGCCCACACCTACCTTATACTATTAGATCCGACATTAGAATGATTCGCTGATTCCGAGGAATTATGGGAAGATCCCACCATAGTTGGTGCCACTACATTTGAAGAGAGATTAGCGCCAGCAATTGTGGTCACGCCCAGCGGACTGTTTGGTACTCCTCCAGTATGATGAGGATGCGCTTGTGATTGCAGTGTTGGCTGCTGTTGTTGTTGCCTCAATAGTGCATTATTGATGGTTTGCAATGCCTTCTGCGGAGTGATGTCAGCTTGATCTATTTGTTTAGACCCGGTTATTTGTGATAAAATTTTTGGTAAATTAGCCAATGTAACCGGTGGCGGACCTGGTGCATTCGAATTTAAATGAAGATCATTTGTTGTACCTGCGGCACACGTCGAAGCTGATGTTGGTGCAGACTGAGATTGTTGCTGTGCAGGGTGGTGATATAATTGATTACCAGATGCAGATGCTGACGACGAAACTATGCTTGATGGAGATGTCCCAGTCGGAATCGGTACGTTTCCGTGAATTACACTATCCAACTTTCGATGACAATTGTTACTACCTTGAACGGACGATAAGCATGTTGCGGTGGCGGTCGCATTTGAAACGCTACCGCTGCCCCCAACACTGGATGATGTCGTCGAGAAATGCATTTGGGAATTAGTCGGTGCTGTTGGGTGAGATGAAAGGCGCGGTAAAGCGTTAGCTAGAAGAACAGGTGCTGTGGCTGTTGGTGGTACTGATGGAGCAGTTGATGATGTATTCCCACTTGCCGGTTGTACTGTTATATCATTTATTTGAGTTGTTGGGGTGCTAGATAATGAATGGCTTGTTTCCGAAGTAGGCGTTGAGTCGCCTGGACTTATATCCATGTCGGGATTATCTGAAATAAGGAACGAAGATAAATAATAATCAACATTCAGCCAACAGACGTCATGAAAGAATTACGAACCTTCATGCCGCCTTCGATGGGATAGCGGGCCAATGTCCGTTTCATACGGCCATCGTAGTCGGGAACCACTTCGAGAACTGGAATGTTTTGCATATGTTGCAGCTAAAAATAAAATAGATGTAAAAATTTGTCAAATTTTTTTCCAAAGGGACTTTCTTACAAGATCTCGAAAATCGATCCTCTCGATCCCTATCACGATCTTTATCTCTGTAGTCTCTATGTTGATCTTTTGATAAGGTCCTGCCAAATATAAATCATAAGACCAAAAGAATTATTATTGAATATATATAAAAATACCTTTCTTTTTCTATCCATTCCTTTGGCTTTTCCCATTGCGACACTTCCGTTTTACAATTATAATAATACATTTTCCCTATAAAGAATAAACGAAAAGAAAATTCCAAGATAATATAGAAGAATTTGATCGTGATATTTATAAATGAAATATAATTGAAAATATTTTGAAACTTCAATTATGTAGGTTAAGCAAATACACAATGCACACATGACATTAGTCTAGAAATGGATGTTTACCTCTTCATTAAGAAATATATATTAAATAAGTGCCTGTAGCACGAAATATTTGGGGTATGGCGATTAAAAGGACCAGGATAATTCCAGGGATCAATGTTGTTTCCTGTTCATTCCTTTGTGGAGTATAGGGCATCCACATAGTCAGATTGTGCTTTGTTTTCACTGTCTTCACACTGTGCAAATGATAAGCTCACAGCAGCGAAACAAACACAGACACCCATGACGACTGGGATTCGAACACAGAGCGGCGAGATTGAGAGACTGATGCTCTATCCCCTCAACTATCGCACCGTATGATTACCACTGCTCTTTGATCGTTAGCAGGAAAGAACAAGTCGGAATACTGGAACCTCGCGCTTCGGATATAAAGGTTTTTCCTTCATCTTATGTCAGAAGCTTCTATGCACATTTTTCCATCCGTATATAGCTACAAATCCAACATATATTTCATATTTTTCCAAACTACAAGATATGCGTACATATTACAGACACAGATATTATTCTCATACTAAACAAACAAACTGCAGATTACCGAATACTGTACGTATCTATGCATATATAAATTTATTATACTTGTATTTCCGGTTAACTTCATGCACAAAAGTATAGATATGTGCATATATAGTACGTATATTGAATACCGCTGGTTTAATGTACTAATATATCTATCCGGATTAACTACCCGCAAACTTCATTAGCCCCTATATATACCTACGTGCACATATGTTTGTCTGTCCTGTAGTGTACCGTTACGGTCTTGAATGAAGTGCTCTAACACACCTCAAGGGCCTGATCCAATATGGATTGTTGCGCCAACGATTATTTCCGAGTTATCACAATCTCGGCAGATACCGGATTTTACCTAATACTAGCACTAATATTGATATATTGGGTTGGGGAAAAAGTAATGTATTTGTGATCGAATTTTAACGCGTTATTTAACATACTTAGAATTATCCGATTTAAGTCAAATATGCGCCGTTTTGTTCACAAACTTGTTGCCATTTAGAAGGCAACTTCATTATCCCCCACTCCTTTTTTGCAAAATACTCAGTGAGCCAGTTTTCGCAAGCCTCTTTTGAGGCGAACTTAGTAGCACCGAGAGCGCTTTGCAGGGACCGAAACAGATGGTAATCACTTGGTTCCAGGTCCGAACTATACGGTGGTGCGATGATCTTTTTCGCTTAAGATTTTCGTATGTGATCCACTTTTCATCACCAGCCACCATCCGCTTCAAAAATGGGTCAAATTCGTTCCATTTCAGCAGTGCATCGCAGGCGTTGATTCGGTCCAAGAGTTTTTTTTTCCGTCAACTCGTGTGGCACCTAAACATCCAGCTTTTTTTAGAATCCAATTTTCTGCAAATGTTTTTATGGTCCTTATCCAGTTCCAATCAGGCCAATCAAGCGAATGCTCACATGCCGGTCTACTTGGATGATTTCGAGGATTTTATCGGTTTCTACGACGATTGGCCTACCAGTACGGGGTGTATCTTCGACATCCACTACACCAGAAGGAAATCCATCGAACCAACGCTGTGCAGTTCCGGGCCCATAAACTTCACAAACGATCATAAAACTGTCAAAGACACACCTGTAGCCCAGATTGTCGTCTTCAAATCACCGTATAGTATGACCCGATGCAATAAGAACAACACAAGCTATGTTTAAATGTCGCCATCTATTGACAAAATACGACATTACTTTTTCCCCAACCTAATATAAATGATCCAAATACTTACAATAAAATGTTTCTTTGTGACCCCCCATTCATGTGAGCTGACTTTGTTGTGGTATTGATGAATTGATATGGGATGATGATGTCATACACGTTGGATAATGTTTCACCCTCTATAACTTTGTTAATAATAGTTGGATTTTCTTCAAACTTGACCAAATTATGCATTATGTCGTCCTTTATACAAACGCAAATTTGTAGTTCTACCATGAACATAAGAGGGGCTTTCTTCTAAATTATGTTATTATACTATTAATAACTTTATTCATGGGGTTGCACCGATCGACGAAAAATTGCGAGGGAGGCGTCTTCGATGGTATGGTCACGCATTCGTGCTAACGAGAACACTTGCCAAGATTGGTTTGAACATTGAAGTCGATGGCAAACGACCAAAAGGCAGGCCGAAAAAGCGGTGGTTTGATACGCTGGATGGGGATTTAAAAGCCTCGAGATTGCACCTAGGCATTCGATAGAGCGAAATGGCGAAACCGATCACGATGAAGCGACCCCGCTTGTGAACGGGACCAAGCCTGAAGAAAAAGAAGAACTTTACTCATGCAGATATCGGAACGGCATATATTTTGAGGCCTAAATTTCGTTTAGATACACCACTGTGTTTGTTTTTCAGATTTTTCGGTTGGATAGGTTCTGAGAACGAGACCTGTTACACTTTTTGTGGGTAATTTTTTAGCCCTCACTTCCTTACGTTTCACCCGATATCAAATGTGGGGCTAGTTTCGAAAAGTACAAATTGACCCATTTCATTTGATACCCTACATGCTACATTTTGCGAAAAAAAATTGCACCCTCCATTCATATGTATCATCGAATCGATTCTAATAAGGTTTTGTTTCACACAAAAAATGGAGATAAAGCAATAACAAATGAACAGCCACAAACATGCTTGATAAGTTAGCAACGGAAAGTAAGAATGCTGCATACGGGCAAAGCGGAGAGTTGATTTACAGGCAGAAAAGGAAGCCTGGGACAACAAACAAGTCTGTGAACCCATAAATTACAGGCGAGGAAAGGTTTATCAACGAGTTAGTAGCAAGATGGAGCCCTATACACCTTAATGTTCATTCTGCCGATGCAAACAGGGAAATTTGATTTCCGACCATATGGGCATATTGGAGCGATGGGTTGAGAACTTTGATGAGCCGCTCAACAGCCAAAATATCGCCGAGTTGGAGGTCCCGCCAACTGAGACGACGGATCAGTGCTGTCACTACCAAGCATGCAAAAAACAGTTTGCGCTAGTAATTGACTTAAAAATCATGAGACGCCAGGAGCCGTGGGTATTACAGCCGAACTGGTTAAATATAGAGGCAACCCACGATACCCTGATCATCAACTGATGCTCATGGGTGGGGACAACGAATCAATACCTGCCTGACAATGACACATTATCTGTCCAATATATAAATAGCGGAATATCACGCAGTGCAGCAATTATAGAGTAATCGCTTTGCTGAGTACCATCTATAAGATATTCTCCGATATCTTGGCAGGACGAATAGTTCCATAAGCTCATAACATCGTTCGCTCATTCCAAAGAGGCTTCACTCCAGGCAAATCAGCAACAAATCAGATTTTCTCGTTGTGACAAGCGATGGAAAAACTGCTGCAATGTGGCCAACAGCTGCATCATTTTTTCATCTACTTCAAGCCCGCCTATGATAGCATAGCCAGGGTAAAACTGTACAGGGTCATGAGAGAATTCGATATCCTCACCAAATTGATAACGCTGACTAGGTTGAACCTGACCAATGTGCCAGGCCAAATTTAAACATCAGGATCACTCCCGAAACAATTGGCCATCCAAAACTTTCTAAGACAATGGGATACTCTCTTTCATCCATCCTTTTTAACATGGTCGTGGAATAAGTGATCCGCGATGCTGATGTATTAGGTTGTTGCACATGAAATGGCCGATTTGACAATCAAGTGAAGTTAATTGCCATTTTGCCGTATCAAACCACCACCAGTTGACGATGTTGGTGTCGCATAATGAAGTATAAAGTCTCCTACATTTAATCAAGGAGTCATTTCAGTTTTGACCATCGTTGTGTTAATAGTGAATAAAAACGAAAAAAGGATGGAAAAGAGCCAAGAACGTATATTTTTTTTTGTATGAGTTCAAAAGCAGCGGAGTCGACTAGGAACATTAACAGCGCATTTGAAGCTGATACGGCAAGCGAACGAACCACACGGTGGTTCCAAAAATTCCGGTCAGGCGACGTAAACCTTCAAAATGAATCACGTGGACATCCAGGACCATCGATTGACAATGACGAGCTGCGTTTGCTAGTCGAATCTGACACACGTCAGTCTGTGAGAGACATTGCAGAGAAACTGGATGTACACTATTCGACAGTTTCCCGATACTTGCAACAACTTCGAAAGGTGAAAAAGCTTGACAAATGGGTTCTGCATGTCCTTACGGAGCAAAACATGGCGCTTCGAATAAAAGTTTGCAGTTCTTTACTCACCCACAACAGAACCGATCCCTTTTTGTACAGGATAGTGACATGTGACGAAAAGTGGATATTATACGACAATCGTCGCCGATCAGCACAATGGCTAGATGCTGATGAGCCACCGAAGCATATGCCGAAACCGAGCCTCCATCCGAAGAAGTTAATGGTGGCTGTTTGGTGGTCTACAGCTGGAGTTATCCACTATTTTTTTTTGGCACCTGGAGAAACGATAAATGCACAGAAATATTGTGCCCAGCTCGAGGAAATGCACCAAAAATTGAGTATTCAACGGCCGAGATTGGTCAACAGAGATGATGTGATACTTCTTCACGACAATGCACGACCAGGACAACGGTACAAAAGTTGAACGAATTGCAGTATCAGAGTCTGCCTCATCCAACATATTCACCAGATTTTCGGTAACCGACTACCACTTTTTTTAAGCAATTGGATAATTTTTTGGGGAAAAAACAATTCAGGAACGAAGAGGCTGTCAAAATTACCTTCGACGAATTTATCAACAAATGATAGTTGGAATTCTACGAAACTGGCATACATGCTCTTGAATCTCGCTGGGAGAAGTGTTTTGAATCGACTGGCATTTACTTTGATTAAATAAGTAAATTTTTGTAAGCTATACAGATGATGACAATGTCAACAAACAAGTCCGGAGACCGGAAGCTAGATGCTTCAGGTATGAAATGTTTTGTGTATTTCCTTTAGCACGTAATATATGCATATACAGGGTGCGGCAGCATAACTTCCTTTTTTAAAATGCGCGCCACTCAGTTAGTTGATGTCATAGCGGAGCGCTAGTGGTCTCGTTCAAGAGGGAATACTGTAAAGTTTTGTCCCGACACGGTCCAGTCGCCATCATGCATTGGAATAGTGAGGAGCGTGCCTTTGCCGTTGAGGTTTACTTTTCAAGCGGATGTTCGGTTATTGCAACACAGCGTGCATTTCGGAATCGCTTTAATTTAGCCCCGTTGGTTCCCGTCCCAGGCCGCAAATCAATTGTTACATGGGTCACTACATTCAGACAAACTGCAAGTGCGATAAAAGGAAGAACTGGTGTCCCTCGGCCCGTTAGATCACCTGAGAACATTGAAGCAGTGAGAGCGTCAGTGTTGCGATCGCCACGGCGTTCTGCGCGCAAACACGCATCTGCCCTTGGACTATCCGATCGTTCTGTGAGAAGAATTTTTCGTGATGATCTTCATTTTCATCCCTATAAGATGGCGATAGTGCAGGAACTTTCAGAACGTGACTTCAATTCTCGGATGAACGCGTGTGAGCTTCTTCTTGATGTCGTTCCCGAGGGTACTTTTGTTTTTTTTTAACGATAAAGCCCATTTTCATTTGTGTGGGTCGGTTAAAAAACAAAACATGCGCTACTGGACTGACACCAACCCTCGAGAATTGCATCAAAAGCCTTTGCATTCACCCAAAGTCACAGTGTGGTGTGCAATTTCCTCAGCTGGAATTATTGGTCCCTGGTTTTTTGAGGAAAATGAGGTTACAGTGACAGTGAATTCGGACCGGTATGTAAACATGCTACAGAATTTTTTTTTTCCACGGCTAGAAAATTTGGATTTGGGGAACTCTTGGTTCCAACAAGACGGTACAACAGCACATCCTTCAAGAGCATTGATGGCTGTTTTGAGGGAACACTTTCCAGAGCGCCTTATCTCAATTAGAGGCGATTTGGAATGGCCGGCACGCTCTCCCGATCTGTCCCCTTGTGATTTTTTTCTATGGGGTTTCTTGAAATCCCGTGTTTATGTGAACCGTCCAAGAACCCTACAAGATTTGAAGACCAACATCCAAGAAGAAATTGCCAACATAACACCTGCTATGCTAACAAGAGTCATGACAAACGCCAGAAATCGGTTTACGCAATGTATGGAGAATGGGGGACCTCACCTAACAGATTTGATCTTCAAAATAATGTAAATAAAAACTTTAGACATGTACCTACATTATAAAAAATAAATAAATATTTTCCGATGTATACAATAGTTTTTATTGAGTTTTGAAAAAAGGAAGTTATGCTGCCGCACCCTGTATTATGTGAAAATATCCACTTTGATTGATATTGACATTCAAAGTCTTGAATGTGGACAGAAGCGACAGCTTTGACTTATTATAACTTTCTTAATTGTAGCATTATTTTCTCCAAATTTGGTAGGATAATGCTTTATGTTGTAGCCTGCTTAAGGAGGATTTTGCAGCCAATTACTAAAAAGTATAGTAATATACTATTATTAACTTTATTTGAACAGATCTCGGTAAGGTCAATCACTGTAACCGTCTCCGCGAAAAACGCGTGTGACGGACAGACAGACAGTAAACTGATTTGAATAACGTTTTATTTTTACACAAAACCTTAAAAAAGGAACAGCATTTTTGGAAAGTTGAAACATTGCGATGTCCTTAGAGGTATTAAATTTTGAAGTCCAAAACGGAGTCGAGGATTGCATTCTATCACCAACGCTTTTCTTCTTGTTATTGTTGACCACCTTCATGCTGTCTTGGCCACTATGATATCTTCTCAAATATCTAGATTACCGAATAACGGTCCTTGGTCAAAGCCTCTGGATTTGGAGGAGGCAAAACGATTTGAATTGGACATAAATATTGGCGTAGCCAAGATTCTCAGTCTGAAATTTTCATCACTGTCAGCGTTTTGAAGGCGTCGAATAATTTGTATATATAAGTATTATTGTTTCTTCTGACAGTGGCACCAGATTGAATGTCACTCCATCCATTAACTCCGCTTTCGCTTTTCTATCCAAAATCTTAGAAGGCGGATAAAGAAAAAGAAGAACATGACATTAAGGTGGTTCGATGTGGTGGTTGGTTGTGTTAATATACGGAATCAGCACATGGAAAGGGACTGCTCTGTTATTCGGTATCCTCTACCGGCCACGACAGTAGATAGGTCACGGAATAATGGTGGTCGACCCGCTAGGTCTCTAGCAGTGGTCGTTAGCAGCGATATAAACTCAAGAATATTCATTTTTAGAATACAATTCAATATAATCACGATGTTGCCTTCATTGGGATTATATAAAATTATCCTCATAGATAAAAATTGCAAACCTGAGCTTAAACGCTTGCCGTCTTCCTCTCTTTCTCAATCTGACACTGAAGTTTTTTATTCTCGAAAAACTCATTAAAAACACAGCAATGTTTCACTACACATATGCTCGTTTTAAAAGTTGTCCCGTTTCTCTGACATTGATATTCTATGTACGTATGGCTTAGGGCGCAGCAAATTTATGCGAAACAGATGACTTTGAACTACAAGTAGGATTTCTACCAAACTTCTAGTATGATGGTCCATGATGTGATTTCTATCATTGCAAAATTTTTACTTCTGGGATGAATTCAAGGGGGTATTCCAGTAAATTTACAATATATAATATTATCTTCTCCTGCAGCCTTTGCCGCGCCCGGTCGCTATCATACAATCCACCCCTGTCGTTTTGGTCGTTTCTCATCGACTTTGGTGTTGAGATCAATCTTAGCAAGTGATTTCTCATTAGCGTAAATCACGACGCTATCAAAGACGCCTTTCTCGCAATTTTTCCCGATCGCGGATATCCGCATCCGGATGTGATTCAAGGGGTGGAATGCCACTTCATCCAGGTTGCACTAACGCCTGAAGCAATTCCACAGCGCAGTTCACCATTGGCTGACAGCATTGATCCGAAATATTGAAATCGTTCAGTTCTTGGCAGGCCACTGCCACCGACAGCGATAATACCTGTTTCATTGGGATCGGACGTCAATAATTCTATTTTATTCAAATTCAATTTATTATAAACATTTATAAAAGTCTTAATGATGATGAGATATGGAGGAACCTGAATTTGGAAGCTTTTTAGGAATGCGCTGACGATATGATTATTCGTTGGCATAAGTGTATATCGGAAGGAGTCTAATTTGCAGGTGATACCGTAAGTTTGAATGAATAACAACTATTAAGTGGTTTTTTGACCAATTCCTGGTATTTTTTTGGCAGAATGTATATCTAAATAACACACGGTGTGCAACTAACTAAAGAAAAATGATGACAACAAATTAAAACAACTATTGCGTAACGCGTTTCAGTTCAAATCCTTCCGCCAACATATCGTCCGGTGGTTACAACCACTACTTTAACGAACACCGGTCTATTAAAGATTGGTAATCAATATATGGAACTACGGAAAAGGCGATTGTTGTGGTTCTAATATTTAAAGGTAGTTAAACATTAACCATTCTGGCAAATTATTGATTTTACTTACTATAAACATATCCTGCCAGTATACTATATTTACTGCATTATTTTCAGAGGAGAAAGGACATTTAATTTGCATCTGTAGTTTCTACAGATCTGCTACTACCACTTGTACGGAAATCCTGGGAATCCGGAACCTTTACCAGAGAGTGGAGTGTGCGTTCCTTGCTATCGCAGAAATAATAGCTAACATAATCCTGGAACGCATCAAAGAACAATTCAAAAGTTTGATCGACAGAGAAGAGAAGATTGGTTTCCGCTCCGGATCTTCCTGCATTAAGCACATCAACACACATCATTTTGAAACAGTGTGCGGAGTTTAGATTTTTGCTACACCCGCTCTTCACCGGTTTCGAGAAAGCTTTCGACAACGTGAACAGGGAGTGTATGTATATTCCGGAGAAATTAATAATTATTATCAGAGCGACATATGATGGCGGAACGAGGTAAAATCTTACGAGGAATTTGAGATCTAAAGTGGAATCCGCCAGGGTTGCACCTTGTCACCCATATAATCTTTTTTCTGTTATCGATGACGTTTTTCATGCTGCTTGTTGTTCAATGGACGATGACATCTTTTCTCATACACGTCTATGAAAACTGTTAGCTCTCCCATCAGGCCATGAACCTTAGCCAATTGGCTCCGTATTTGGAAAGAGAGGCAAATAAGAGTATAACTGAAGATCAATACCAAAAAACCAAGGTTCTCCGTATGACGAGTTATCACTCCCTTCCTATCTATAATACATTAATGGGCGAGAGAATCGAAGCCGTCGATCAGTTTGTACATCTAGGAAGTGTGATTTCTGGCAAAATCGCCATCATGTTGAGATTGTTCTGTGCTAGTGTTTTTTCTGTTTTGTTATAAGGGAGTAACAGATGGGAATAGACCACCGTCACTGAAAAGCTCCAAGCCTTCGTCAACACCTGTCTGCAACCTATCATCCTAATGCGCTGGCCTGACGCAATTTCAAGCAAAGAACTTATTCGGTGCACATGCTTATCACCCATAGGTGATATGTTCGGAAGGCGAAAGTGGTAGTGGATAGGTCACCCATTAACGAGGATGGCAATTCCATTTCTGTCTATGCCATGTAATGAAACCCACTCTCCCAAGATGGTCACCCCATGAGTGCGGGTGTCTCGAGCACTCCTGAAGGAAGTTGAAGCGCATTTCAGCGAAACGCGAACGGTGGCGCGCAGGTGTAGTTGACACGCTATACCTAACCAAGAGGTAAAATGAATAGAAGATGCCATTGAAAATATTGTAGCTCTTGGAAAATGGGTAAACATGTAGATACATCCTGACGTGAGACTATTGTAAAATCTAATCAGAAGATTGTGTCCGGGTAGCTGAGTGGTTAGAGCACAAGGCTGTCGTACGGAAGGTCGCGGTTCAAATCTCATTGATGGCAGGGGGATTTGTATCGTGGTTTGACGTTGGATACCAGTCGACTCAGCTGTGAATGAGTACCTGAGTGAAATTAGATGAGGCACATAATATTTAACTGGTTGGATATTGAGAACAGCTGCCGTGAACAGACTCAATTCCAATACTTCGTTTGCTTGTATCTGAATAGGTCGATAATCAGACGTGAACTCATTGTCATTAGTGGGGAAACTGTAGCGTTCAGAAGATTCTTCATGTTTGCAAAAGGGGGTTATAGACCAGAATGAGCCCGGAATTTTGTACAATTGGAAGAAACTCAGTGTTAATTAACAGGTGCTGGTCTGAAGAGTTTTTGTTGGCAGGTTCCTGGCGCGTTCATCTTGTTATGATTCATATCGTCCTGTAACTCGTTTGAAACTGTAGCAATAATTTAAGGTGGCCATCATAGAAATGAGAGATTTTGTAATGGAATGATGTGTTGTGAACTTTTTCACCAGAAAAAATATCAATGTTCAAAACGTCTTATTCGATTCAACCTTAATATATGTAATTGCAGACGAATAATAAATTAAAACGTCTACAAATTTTGTTTCCCACCCACTTTGGGAGATATCCTTACTAAATATCTATTCAAAATTACCTTTGCCAATTTATACCAAGTCCGTAAGCCCTGGCTGCACAGATACGAACAGCGAGAAGACAAGCTAAGGATTTTGTAGTATCCATAGCTTATCTTGGTATTTTTTCTCCAATAACTGAAATATTCGGAAGGAATGGAAATATAACAATTATAGCGCGAAGAGGTATAAGTATCTATATATCTCATTATTCCTTCGTTTGTCTGACTCAATTCACAATCCATAGTATTTGTATGAATGAATGATCTAATAATACAATAAGTATTTAAACTGAATCAGAAGAGTAGAGTAATATCATGGAGTTCTGGATATTATTTACCTTCTCTTAGAATCGTCTACTCATTTCACTGCTATTTAGTAGTTAATATGTTTTTGTCTTAGGCTAAGTTTAATGAGATAGCAAACTAGAAAAATTAATCTAAACAGAGTATAATGTAATAATCGTGCTTAAATGCCTGGATTTGTAGTAATAATTATACTAGCTCAGCCTGGAAATCTCCTTTTAACACCAAGATTTTCGAATAACCTTCAAGTGCACTTTCTTTTCTTTCCGATACCCACCCGGGGAAAAACGAATAGATCAATAGATCATCAGTATATTTGTGGACAACTAATTACTAAAATAGAAATTAAGTTATTTTGAAGAAAAAGAACATGCTTCATAGAGTTTAACAATATCTTACCGGACGAGCTAACATGTTCACTCCAATCACCAATCCTTGTCACACGATCACTTCTATCACTACCCCCACCGCCACGATCACGATCTCTATCCCGATCGCGATCATTTCGATCTCTATCTCGATCCCGATCTCTGTCACGTTCACGATCCCGATCACTGCCACCACCACCTCGATCACTTCGATCACGTTTACTATCTCTTAAGTCACGATCACGATCGCGATCATCAGATCCTGATCGTTTATCACTACTACTGCACAATTTTGTTCGACGATCGAGCCGATCATGATTTGTCCGATGTTCTGAGTCTCGTTCATTTGTACCCGATGATCCGCCACCACGTCTGCTGTCACGTTTATCTGAAAAAGTAAATTATTGTTATTATATGACAGCCTTTCGTTTCAAACGTAGAAGTTGATAATTTCAAGTAGGTGCTAGGGTGAAGTACTAACATGATCAAAATCAAAAAAGCCCAGGTTTATCAAAAATTGCAGCCTTTTGAAGGAGATCTGAATTGGAATAATGAAATCTAAGGAAATAAGTATTTGATAGATATCCAGATAAAAACTTAACGCATTTTGATTAGTGGTGATCATAGTATAGAAAGACAGAATTCTTGAAATCAATGTAAAACTGTTTCCTGTCTTATTAAGATTGTTAAGTTATCAGAAATTTATCCAAATATAACTTCATCATTGGAACAGAAAAAACATCTAAAAATGACTCTCACCACTTGGCATCAATAACGAAGTTGCAATATAGTGGAATCGCAATAGCCACTATAATAAAACGAATATCAATAGAATATGGAACCTTCTATGTTCTGAACACAATTAGAACTGCCAGATAAGTTCCCATTATAACGGAAAAATACACTAATATAATAACGCGACGTATTTACCTATAAAAGGTAAAAGGTACTTCCAAAAAATTTAACCAAGCGAATTTAGAAGGGCTCCTGAGGTTTATAGGGCATGAGCGAAGAAAATTGAGGAGGACCTTGAGGTAAAATGACCTGTAGCCTTGGTCAAAGTATTAGTGTTCTAGTGTAGAGTGTTTACTAACTATCACCCCTACCGCTGTGATAACCACTTTTTGGTGCTCATATATGTATTTGCTCTTACAAGTAGCGAAAGATGTTTACCAAACCCGCATCAAGGTAACTTTCCAAATTCTAAGAGATAGCGCGTAAAAAGAAATTACGGCATTCCATATATCAGGCAATTGTTTAGAAAGAAGTGCCTCAACCGATTTTAACGATGATGTCCTGAAATTTTGATGTTCTTGAAACATTTATGGAATCGTTAGAATCGATTATCAGATTTCTTCTTATAAATTGAAGGAGCTCATGAGCAGAACACGTGACGAAAGTAATAAAACACGACAAAGGAAATTGTTATTTATATCATTTCTTTTTCTGTACAGGACAGTTATCAAAAACACAAATTTAAGGAATAACAAAAGATGCAATGCAGCTAGCTCTTATGTGTATTAAGGGAAACTGGAGATAGAGAAGTACATTTTTTGATTATTCGTAAAAATAAGTTTCATTTTGTTGGTCATTGATCATGAATAGCTATAAACCGATGGTGATAACATTTTTCGTAACGAGAAGGCGAGTAGCGGTGAGGAAGATGTCTTCAGCCGAAAGAAAAGGATTAAAATGGGCAAAGATTGCACCAACGAAAGACTCATGTGTTGAACTAAGGACTTTGAAAACATTTATGATTATATTTCCCAGAAGTCGTTTCACTGTTCACAAAGCTCCAGGAAAACATTAACATTCTTAAGACAAAGGGTATCGTACAAATTTTCTCCGGAAATTCCGCACATTGCGCTTTTTTCCACCAGAGTGACAATACTCAAAGACGACAGTGCCCTCGTACCCACTGATATGAAAACCAAACGTGCACTTGCCACAAATCGGTACTAACATATTAACATAAGAAGCATTGACGAATGTTTTCCTTTCCTATTGTTCGGCCCTATCAAAGACGATGAAGTTAGGCCCTTTAGTAAAAATTCACGAAGAATAAGAACCCTCTTTTTAAAGAGCACTGCTGTCGAAAGTCATTGATTGCCGGTAAAAACGGCGCCCCAATTTATGAATACTAGTTTCAATGTTCCAGAAAGGTGATTGCGAGAGGAATGACAAAGACAAAGGAGTACAGACAAAAAGAGAATTTATTTATTTGCAAACGTTGCTATATGCCACACGATTATGAAGTGTTGCAGAAGTATTAGGAGTTGGTTAATTTTATGAAAAAGATTCAGAAAGGAGGGAAATGGATGCCATGACAACTGGCATAAAGCAACCAAGAACAAAACAGGATTTATTTTGAAAAGTATCATTGGTTTATGCACGAACCGTCAAAAACCCCTAATCAAACGAATTAAATTTCGAAAGGGAACTTCAATTTGTAAAAACAAGTGAGTTCTTTAAACGCAGAATGCGAGATTTGCCACAAAAAGCGATAGAAAATACTTTCGTTGATAAAGTTAAATAGGTTTCAGTTGAAAGAAATGTTCAAAAATCAGAATGAAATGGACTTTTCATCGACGTGATACTATTATTAACTTTAGTTGATTAGTTATCGGACTGAGGTATATTTTGACGCCTGATATCAAGTAGCATCATTATTATGATTTTTCGGTTGGATAATTCTTGAAGATGAGCCCTATCACCTTTTAAATTTGTACGTTTTGGCCCTTTAATATAGGATTCTATAGTTTCCATATGCTTACCAAATTTTGATTAAATGCATGTGGCAGACAGCAAATCGATCTTGTAGGTTAAACAAATTTAAGGGTGTGCTCTACTCTTTAAATCTTTTCAACCAAATCCAACCAACCAAAAAAACAAACAAACCGATAAGATATAGATTCAAATGTTTTGTTTGAGCATTTAAATGTAGGATCAGCTCTTGAATTTGTTTATAAAATCGCAGAAAATGGATAGACCAAGACATTTTAGTGAAAAGAGGCGTTTGATTGGGAATTGAAAGGTGAGTAAACTAGCAATGGTGACGCTTTGCACATTAATTCGGAAAAGATTGTTAAGGTGGATGACAGATTCGGCATTCAACCGTGTTCTAGCCCCAGGAGCAAGGATAACCACTTTTTGATTCGGCCAAACCCAAGGCTGCAGCAAATATACAAACAATCTCACGGACCATTCGATATAGATGCTGCATTGAATTAGAAGAACATTAAGAATCATCATCAAGACCCACGGAATCCTATCTTATCTAGAGTGATGAGTTGAAAATATTTTTTTGTATGGAACAAATGAAGTTGTAAAATAGTTATCGTTCCGATGCTTGTAGTTCTTCTAAATAAAAATAAAACTAGGTAGCTTGCTCCTACTACAATATATTTTAATAGTTAGTAAATACGTATTTCGAAAGCTACTTACTTTCTTCCTCAGTACTTAAGCTAGCTTAAGTACTGAGGCTACTGAGGAAGAAAGTAAGTAGCTTAAGTACTGAGGCTACTGAGGAAGAAAGTAAGTAGCTTTCGAAATACGTATTTACTAACTATTAAAATATATTGTAGTAGGAGCAAGCTACCTAGTTTTATTTTTATTAAATGAAGTTGTCTTTTGGACATCCATAAAATACAGGCGCTGACATCAGCCTCGGAAGAGATGACCATCTGGTGGCCATTTGCGTGTTGCGTCTGTAATTTATCCCAATTGGAGAGCTGCGGCCCCTCAAGTTCAACAACTGCTTGTATGATCCAGCTGGCGCTCGAAATTCCGAGAACCAGCTGGCTCGACTGAGGATATCAAGGAGCATGAGGCCATAAACAAAAATTCTCTTTTTTCGGGTGGTACGCAAGGTCACGTCCCGAAAGAGCGTGATGCACCCGAACTCCAGTTCTGTGCAAAATCCCAGGAAGTTCTACGTAGTGTGTGACAAAAAGAAATTTTGTTATTGCGCTGATCAAGGAAGCGGAAGGTGCCGCAGAACGCAATGATTTCAGAAGTGTATGCCGGATCACCAAAGAACTTGCATGTGATTCCAAATATTTCAATGGTATTGTGAAAGACAATAATGAACAACTCCTCATCCAAGATGAAAAGCAGCTGAAGGGAAAAAAAGAACACTTCACAACGGTTCTAAAACACATCACATCCGATGAATTTCCACCTCTTGTGAATGAAATGACAAGTTACTGTAACATGCAGATACGGACGGTTCCTCCAAGCAGAAGAAAAAGAAGATTCCAAAGAAGGGCACCCGTTTTGAGTGTGACAACTGGAAGGGTATCTGGGTGCTCTCCACCGTCGCAAAGATAATGACTAAAGTAATTCTGGAACGCATCAAGGAACATCTCGAAAGCATGATACGTTATGCGAATTTCGGGAAACCGAGGAAGTAACCACGACCATCCCTTGAAGAGCAGAAATATAAGGACCAATATTCACAAACAGAATTCAGACGGAAAATTCTTCGTACGGCTTCAATTAAAACCAAATCCATCCAACCAAATGAATCAGCAATAGAGATAGAATATATAGCAGTTATCCAAAACCACATTAAAGAAAACCACATGGAGCTAGTTAGCAAGAAAGTTTTGGAAAAGTCCGTGACTTTTTATCTACTACATCATACTGTTGTAAAGGAGTCGAACACGACGACGTCTAGAATTGCACTTAAATCAGGTGGACCTTGGACAGAGGTTACCTTCAGATACAATGGAAGTGAAAACATTGGGAACTCAATGGGATCTGCTTTATGTTTTTAGGTATCAATCTGTTCTAACTAATAAATTACCGTTGCAAAGTCTCGAATGTAGCGATAAACAAGCCGAGAACTTGAAATCCAAAAGGGATCGCTTTCAGAAAAACGCTGCTCAGTATCAGAAATTGCTAATACCCCGTCGTTTCAGCATTTCTTTAAAAAGAGAAGATACTCAAATTCATGACTTCGCCGACGCGTCTGAGAAATCTTACGCTGTTTGTCTTTACATTTCTGGACTCATGAGGTCAAATCATTCAAACTGGCTACACACAGCCAGATCTAAGGTAGCCCTATTAATGAGCTGTTCAATTATCTATCTCACGTTGTTTTCCTTTTTTATTGCAAGGTTGTTCACCCTTGAACGTTTCTCCTATCTAAGGTCGAAAATAGCAAACGGTATTAACTACGATAATGAAATCCGCGCACCAAACGAGGCTATTTCAGTTTACAAGAACTGTTCCGTACAAGATAATGATGTTGGTCCTTCTGGTATTTTTCGGAAAGTTGGTTTATAGCAAGAAAAATTGCGAAAACTTAGTCGTGTTCGAGAAAAGAATCATCTAAAGAAAGAGGATAGACGATTCTCTCTAACATCGGGCGGACGAGTCAGCTAATACGAATTAGTGGAGTGATATCGTCACATCTAGTCTAGAAAGTCTATCGGGCAACATCTATGGTACAAAAAGCAGATATGGCAGATTTTGCCTCAAATGGACCATGGGATCTGTTAGAACGACAAGCAACTGCTGGAGATATCGAATTGGTAGATCTCGGTGGAAACCGCGGTATGTGGAGTTGCTTATTAACAAGTCTAGATCGGGCACCAGTTGCTGCAGCTTTAGTGATGATGAGAGGCAATTGGTGATAGACATTTATAAATGCCTTATACGAAAAATTGAATATTAGAACTTGCTGAAGCACTTTCATAGAACACAGACGAAAGACGAGCTAGAAGGTATGACTTTGCGGTCTAAGTGAAGTATAGATTCCAGGTCGAAAACGCGCATTGGTATCCACGATGAAGTACACCTTTTGGGAAACGTTTGCTAAGCCAACACCATATGTAGTAATCGCCAGAAATACTTTCATAATGAAATACTGCAGACGAAGAAGTATAAAGGCGTCTCCCGCGCTTAAAAACGGAACCACTTGTATCAACTGATCCTGTAGGTTAGGAGTTATGAAGCGCCAAAAGGTGCCTCGAATTGGATTGATTTCACAACCATAGGTTTCCTAGCCAAGTAAAAAAATGAAACCTGCTGCTATCGGCTTTGAAAACATAAGCGAAAGATAATGCACTCTACACTTACCGAGGCCAATTACGAAACATGAGTCTCATTAAAGTTTAGTCCTTACAGAGGAGACTGAAGATTCGGAGGATACCTTCTACAAGGCAGTGAGCCCTTAAAGCCTACTCCAGGTTTGATATCAAAATCGTACTGGCAAATTTCAACATCCGACTAATAGGAAGGGAGTTAGTATTCATGTGATACGCCGGCTCCCAGCTTGTATAAATCTATAAATCGCAAATTTACTAGGTTGGATAGTCTCATACTTTAATCCAGCTAAATCAGTAACAGATCAGACGCAAAACCTAAGGCCGTCAATAGTGCTTCCTTTCTATCGAATTCAAGGCCGCTAATGAACGACGATGAGAAAATTCGGAGTACGCCAAAATTAGGAAGCATGATCAGGCTGACTACCAACCATATGCAAGGCTAAATAAAGCAACAAAAGCACTATCGAAACCCTTCACCATTGAGAAAGGTCTATGGCAAGAAGATATTCTATTGTGACTTATTTTTTGTCTAGCCCTGGAAAAGATGATCCTAGACTGTGAGGTGATTGCCAGAGGCGTTATCCGTTAAGTTAGTTAACTACCGGCTGATATTCGAAACGCTTCACCATAAGGCCAAATCTCCTTTTTCTTTTTCTTCAACCTTTGTCCCGTTCACAAGCGGGGTTGGTTCGTCGTGATCGGTTTTCGCCATTTAGCTCTATCGAATGCCTCATCTGGGTGCAATCTCGAGGCTTTTAAATCCCCATTCAGTGTATCTAGGATATTATCAGTGCTCATGAATTCTTCGGAGACTTGGGTAGCAGAATATTTCTGGCCTCTATGAGGATGAAAATTTCCTAACTAAAAAAATGTATGAGCTACATCCCAACCGTTTGAAGATAAAATCCAGTTCAATGGGCTGCGGTGAACAGGCCACCTAGCCTGTATGGGAGAAGATGATCTTGCCCGCAAAGTCCATAAGGCAATATATATGGTATAAAATTATATGGCAAATCGTGCATCGGATGGAGCGATATTGATTTGAGGGACCTCGGCACAAAGCCAGGGTATTTGGAGGTCCTTATTAAGACAAGCCGAACACAGGTTGTTGTGCCGTGGATGAATAGTTGAGGCTAGACATTAACAGATACCGTATGCGAAAAGCCGACGATTATGACACGGTGCAATGCAGGATTCACTTGGAAGCTCCGGGTGTATGTCGACTGATTTACAAAACAAATGGGAAGAGAAAAACGGAAAGCGGAAGACTACGCGGCGTACCAGACGAAAGCGTCTTGTAATTGAAAGGAAAATCTTCGCAAAACAAGAAAATTAGAAGACAATTTAAAAAAAAAAATAAGCAGAATGTTTCTAAACGATAGGCAGTAGTCAGGCGGTCCAAGGACGAATCGTGATTTAGTCCCGACTCCACCACCACGTGGTGATCGCTGGGAGTTCTTTGATAAGGAAAAACTCCAAACGGATAAGGATGAAAGTGGGGAAGGGACAGAGAGAAAAGAGCCGCCACACAACATATTTTAGTGCTTGGAGTAGGTTTTCTAGTCAGGCAAAAAGTGAAACTTATTGTTATCTGTTTTGAAAACATAAGCGAACAACTATGCATTCTGTGTTTGGGAGCAAATTTCGAAATATAGGCCTCATTAGCGTTCACCCCCCCCTTTTAACAAAACTGCAGATTCGGAGAACGATACAGTAGAAGCCTGTCCCAAGTATGAAGTCAATATCATAATTGGAGATATCAACATCCAAATAAGGACAGAGCTCGTATTCAGGTGAAACGTTGGTTCCATTGCTTACATAAATACATCAATAATAATAATGAACTGCGGATTATTCAATTGGGAGTGTCGCACGAAATGGTTGTTGGAAGCCCCTAGTTTGTGAGGAAAGTGATCCAAAAACAAACGTGAGCCTTTCCAACTAACTGAAGAACGTCACTATTGGTATTTGGCCTCAGTTGCAAGAAAAATTGGAACGATTGGTTCAACGATGAATGTAGGCTAGCAGCGTAATGGAAGAATGTTGCCAACCGGAGAAGGCTGAACTTTCAAAGAACGCGGGCGTGAGCAGAGACCTATCGCCAACTTCGTCGAGTGGAGAAGCGACTTTAAAGACAGAAAAACGAAGCCTGGGCGTTCCAACAGGTTTGGGAAGCCTCGAGAAGTACAGGGAGCAATCGCGCCAGGCGCAAAAGTATTACCAACAAGTCAGCAGAATGAAGCCCTACACACCTCGATACTCATCCTGCCGAGACAAAAAGGGAAAAAATTCATAAGTCGCCAGGAGCCCGTATAATTACAGCTGAACTGGGTAAATATGAAGGGAACAAAGATATCACACACTGCAGAAATTATAGAGATATTATAAAATTGAGTATCTTCTATAAGATATTCTCAGGTATCTTGCTAGCGGGTTAGCTCCATACGCCCAGAACATCATCGGTCCATACCAAAGAAGCTTCACTGCAGGTAAATCAGCAACAGATCAGATTTTCTCGCTGGCTCAAGCGATGGAAAAACTGTTTGAATATGGCCATCAGTTGCATCATCTTTTCATCGAGAGAAGCTGCTGAGCAGCTAGCCGGTTTCCTGGAGAAGAGGCGCTACCCCATATATTATAGTGGCCCTCCAGTAAACCATGTGCCCGGAGTAGGTTTTGAAAACATAAGCGAACGGATATGCATCCTGCGCTTGCGAAGAAATATAAGCCTCATTAACGTTCACACCCCTACAGAGGAGACTGCAGAGTCGGAGAAGGATATATATATAAATATAGCCAATATAGACTCGGATTAATATCTCGTTGGCATAGTACTCCGAGCTCGAATAACAACACCACCCAGATTCCCCTGACAGTCAGGTGAGACTTAACACTGAAGCCATCCACAACACAGCCCTCCGGAATACCTATAAGAGGGAAATGGATGTCGCAATAACCACAGTCAACAAAGATCCTGGAGAAGAAGCATCAACAAATGATCTTCACAATCACCTGAAGAACGTTATCATAAATACGGCTACAAACATATTTGGTCCCAGCCGTAAAAAGAGTCGGAACGGGTGGTTTGACGATGAATGTAAGCTAGCAAGAACGGAAGAATGCTGCATTCTCAAAGAACGTGGCACGCGCGGAGATTTATCACGAACTCCGGCGAGCGGAGAAGTGACTTCACAGACGGAAAAAGGAAGCCTGGGGGAACCAACAGACCTGTGAACTCGAAAAGTACAGGGAGCAAAGAGTACAGAGGCTTATTTCCAGGCAAATCAACAACAGATCAGATTTTCTCTCTGCGGCAAGTGATAGAAAAACTGTTGAAATATGGACACCACTTACATCATCTATTCATCGAATTTAAAGCCGCCTATGATAGCACCGCCAGGGTAAAACTGTACACGGTTATGAGAGAATTCGCTATCCCGACGAAGTGGATAAGACTGACTAGGTTGCCCATGACCAATGTGCGAGACCAGATAAAAGCAGCAGGATCACTCTTGCGCTACACATCAACGAAGGCAAGACAAAGTGTATTGTGGCAACGTCAGCACGAAAACCAACCAACCAACAACATCAAACCGTACTGGTCAAACGGGAAGAATAAAGATAGGAGACTATAACTTTGCGACCATTGATAATTTCTCCTATCGAGGGTCGACAATCACAACCCACAACAGCTACGACGATGAAATCCGCGCACGGTTGTTTGCAGCCAACGGAGCCTATTTCAGCGTTCGCTCACTATAGGGTCAAAGCTCTTACTGCACAAGACAATCATCTTGCCATTCCTCATGTATTCCTCGGAAACTTGGGTTTTTAGCAACTAAAATTGCGAACTCTTGGCCGCGTTCGAGAGAAGAATCCTCCGAAGAATTTTTTGGCCCCCTACATGAGGATGGACGATTCCGTAGCCTACATAACGACGAAATCTATTAGCGATACCTTGACCGTCAGGTTGTGGATAAAATCCGGCTCAATAGGTTATGGTGGGCGGGTGACTTAATCCGTATGGATGAGGATGATCTAGCCCGGAAAGCCTATAAGGGCAATATCTATGGTAGAAAGCCTAAGATGGAGCGATGGCGTAGGTCAGGACGCCAGACAGCTTTTAGAGATATAGAATTGGTGGACCTCGGCACAAAGCGGGATGTCTGGAGTTCCTTATTAAGGCAGGCCTAGACCGGACAGCGGTTTTTACGCTGCGGATGGATAGTTGTAGCTAGACATTAATAGATACTGTGTGCAAAGCAGATTGTAACGCATTGGAATATAGCTTACGCTTAAAAATTCGGAGTGTATGTGGATTGATTTGAAAAAAATTAAAAAGGGATTCGCTTGAGAGAGAAGAAAATGGAAAGTGAGTGGAGTATACGGTGTGGCAGAGGGAAGCTTCCGATAATCGAGAGGAAAGCGTTCGCAAAACACGAAGATGAGAAGACAGGCTTTGAGGCAAATAGACACAGAACGTCTCTAAACCTTAAGGACACCATTCCTTAACCGCGAATTACATTCAAACGTAATCGAACTCACCTAAATATTTGTCCTTCTTGTAAACATCACGATCGCGTTCTCGCATCTTTTGTGTGTAACTGAATCGATCACGATCGCGATCCCGATCACGAATGTCATGCCGTGGTGGCGAATCCAAATCTGGTGAATTCGAACGATACGAGCTGTTGCCGTTGTTCAATGATGATCCTGTTCCTGCACCGCCACCACCGCCTCCTGTCGATGGGGAATTATCGCCACCTCGATCACGTCCATAATTTGTCGATGATCGGCTGCTTGTGTCCCGTTCATAGTCGCGTTTAGAGCTGTATTTGGAACTCTGTAAAAGACAAGATTCCAGTTGAAATTGGGTCAATCGTTCACCTAAATTCAATGCAGGTAAGCGCTTCAATTGGTTGGCTTTGGAGAGGTTGGAAGTATACATTCGGCTTGTCTGCAGGAGCGAGCGAATATTGCGTGGAACGTAAGTAATTCTTGTAGAATCCTATTTTTAATGACCTTTTCCTGTAAACGATGATTCGGCGCCCATAAAACTGCATCAAATTGCGATTTGCATTTAGGGCCGGAAACTTACTATGGTTGTGCAAAGTGAGGCCAGAAAATCGTAATAAATATTAAGCGACAGGCGTTGTTTCCTCCAATTTCAGCTGCACGTCCTTCGAATTAGCCTTAACGCGAAAATCTGACCGAACCGAACCGCCCCGATTCCTTCTATTTATCGAACGACAGCCGGCAAACCACGGAAAAACATTGAATAGTGAATACAAACCGTCCTATGTGACAGATCGATAGCGAGTCATGGACGTGAAATGGAGTTTTCGCCGCCGTGCAAAGCTGTGTGTACGCCTGATTGTCGTTCGCTGTAGTCCGCAAACTCTAGGCTTTCAGTGAACATAACCAAGATCTCGCGGGTTGGCAAAACACGGGCAGCCTGAGACAATCCGAGCGCTTCCGCGTTTCTCGCCAAAGCTGCCCCAATTACGCCTAAGTTGTCATAAATAGCAAAAATTACCTGGTAAGGATGGGCCTGATGCTTTTCGAAGTACCTGCAAAGAGCGGGGAAGAAATTGATGAAAATTTAAAACTCGCAGATGCGTTTTTCTTGTAAGTTTTCCGGACCGCAAGTGGGAGGACTCGAGGAGTGGGCAAGTGTCTTTCGCTTGGCCAACTCGTCTGCTTGCAGCAAACGAGGGCACTCGAGGAACAAGGGTGTTGCGGTGGCGGAAAGTAAATAGAGAGGGTGCAAGCCCGTAATAAAAAGCAAAATTACCCATCGTTCATACGTTGCGGTTTTCTAGCATGCATTACCATCAATGCAAATTAAGATGAAATGATTTTCTTCTCTTTTTCCCGGAGCGGTGACGACGGCAAAGACGACGAATCAGTTTTTCGCGTGTATTTTCCCAGCCAGCGATTCCGAATTTTTTCCGCAATAGCGTGTGTACTTTTTCTCCGTCGACGACGTTTCGAGCACGATTTTCCCGGTCGCCGCGGCGTTTCCTCAAGAAAACTTCTATCTACGCGAGAAATTGCGGAAATCTTACGGGCCCGACCCCGTACAAATCTTTTAGGGCGCCGCGTTCTCCGGTCGTCGTCTTCGCAATACTTCCAACAGAAATCTCTCTACATTCGAATTTTTCGCAGCCTCTGATGCGCCGAACGATTTGCATCGGACTTTCGAAAAATTCAATTGGAATTTTTTTCTTTAGAGAATTTCTCGCCGCCGAAGATTTTCTCGATGGCCCGTTTTTCCCGTGTGAAGATTATAACCCCAGGGAGAACTTTATGCACTGTTTTTATTACGTATAAGGCGGCGTATTGTTTTCGATACGATTTCAGGAATTCGAGAAGGAAAAAATTCTTATGGAAAATTAGAGAAAAAAAGAAAAAAGTTCCAAGTTTCAGTCAAACTTTGTTCCTACACAGAGCAGACGCCGCCATGTCACATTCGGTTTTGGTTTTTGTGAGAGCAAAAGACGATTTTCGATGGGAGAGAGAGATCGAATGAGATTGTGCGGGCGAAGCGGGCGAATTGGTGAAATTTCTAAGGTGAAATGTGCGAATCAGCCGTGCATTGCCGTGTGATTCGTTTCGTGACGGATAGATGGATGTTTTGTTAGTCAAAAACTACTTTTCGTTGAATTTATAGTTAGATATAGTTAATATTTATTTGCTGTGTTGGAATTCGCTAGTACAGGGAATCTACCAACTACGATTACTAAAAATCCCTCAACCTAATGCGGAAATTGTAATGCTATTCTAAATTTTAATTGGCTACATCATGCACTGTTCACCCAATTGAATGAGCGTTAATTACTCGGTTTTTAAGAATGTTATTTGTTTCAAATATTCCAACTTCAATTTGTAGAATTGATGAGTGATTTACACCACTTAACCGTACTGATTATTTCGGAAATATAAAATAAAAGAAACTTTTCAACTTTTATATTACATTCGAAAATCCTTGTCTATTTTATCGTATAAGAGCAAGGAAGGAGGAAATAACTTATAAAATACCGCAGGACCGAAAAGTCGCTTCGTGTTAAAATCGAAAAATCAAACTGTTTCTGATCCCAGTCTCTGTAACAGTCAGTCCTAAATCGCCCTTTTAGGTTCCTGATCACTTCGGAATGTGCAAAGGTGCTTGCAAGTATTCAAGGTTTAAAAGCTATGCGTGATATTCTTCAAGTTACTGCAGTAGTATATAAGTACGAAGAAACGTAGTGAACATTACACAAATAGTTAGGAAAGCACTTTTGTTCACTTTTTTCAACCGATAGTTGAATAAGCGAACTTAAACCGCTGTCTTAATATCCTGATTCCGATACTCATCACAGCTAACTTCACAGCTGTTGTTAATGTTGCTTGACATTAGCGCAAATTCTGTTGTTTAAAAACTTTATTGGTGCATGTTAACCAAATTGGATGCGAGTGTTTTTTATATAAAAATTTAATAAAGAAGATTTCTGAACTAGACAGTCGGTTAAGGACATTCGCGATTAATTCGATAGTGATGAGAGATATAAATGACGTCCTGAAATTATTTGCGAATGAATACAACATGGATTATTGTCGTCACTTTGACCGAATCAAATCGTCTTTGGAGTACTGTAACCGCCACCTGAAGAACTTCGAGAAGATCCACTTTCGAGGCGGTGAGTAAATAGAAATGCATGTAATCGGCAACGTAAGTTTTGTTACTTGAAGGAAGGAGGAATCTGGGCGCTGATATGAATGTTTGAGGCTAAGGATTTGTTTATATTTTCTTGGGGTGAAATTCAGATTTAAATCGTTCAACCGATTAAGTAGGAATATATGCTTGATATTGTCAGCAGGAGGTAATATTTGGGAAGCACATGTCTAAACGTTTGTCAAGCATGCTTTTTGTCGGTTGACGCTAACCTGAATTTCAAAATTAGCTTAGCAAAAACCAATATAATGAATTATGCACTTGTTTTTATTTTGCTCCGCGAGGCCCCGCAAGGTGCAATGCTGTGCCGCGCCGGTCCGGCTTAAGATGGCAGTCTGTTGCCTATAATGCCATTTTTTGGGTATATTTATGAAGCAATTCGTAGAAATGTTGATCCCCACCATTTTGGGCAGTTTTACTGTTAGGTTTCCTGTTGATACTGGTACACACCTTTGAAGACAGGGAAGAGGAGACTGATTGGATCTCTTTCTTTTACAGCCGTGAAGAAAAGGAAAAAGAAAAAAGCAAAACGAAGAAATAAGCTCAACAGAGAGCACACAAAAGCTAGTGTAAACAACGGAAACGGAGGGTTTAGGTTGAATATGGAAGGTGCAGATGGTGGAAAAAACGTAAGCAGGAGAGGGAAGAGCGAAGCTAGGTTCTGATTCCAGGCTCTTTTATGAAACTGACCAGGTCTATCCAGAGAGATCTATCATCCGTCGTGAGTAGATCAAGTAGCGAGAAGAAACTCTTAATTTCAAACAAGAGAGGAGAGGAAACTTACTGCCTTAAAGGATAATATCATTCGTCTTGTCCACACTGCAGCTCTCCCAGATCTGCGAGGGAACCAAGCCGATCTTGATTGACTATTCTATTTAGGGTATTGACGTCGCCAGTGTTGGAGGGCATGACCTGAAATCAGGTCTTGATGGGGATGTTGGGGAAGATACGAGAGAAAGATTCACCATTATCTAAGGAAGTGAGTTTGAAATCCTCGTGGGATTCAGAATGAATACTGTTACATGCTAATTGTCAAAGGCCAGAAAAAGCCGGCCGTTCTTGCTTGTCTGGCTGCATCATCCGCCTTTTTTATTGTAAAAATTGCCACTATGCTCAGGAACCCAACGTGTGAACACTATTTACAGTCGAGCCTTTCTCATTTCATCGTAGGCCCGGGCAACCAGATAATTGGCTAGGTTTTGTCGATGAGGGTCTTAATGGCTTGAAG
Organism: Hermetia illucens; assembly: GCF_905115235.1. NCBI lineage: Eukaryota > Metazoa > Arthropoda > Insecta > Diptera > Stratiomyidae > Hermetia > Hermetia illucens. The sequence continues at coordinate 58,006,499 of NC_051853.1, read as the reverse complement.
AGAGTCGGGCATAATTAGGATTTTTTTTAGCTTAGCCGCATCTGACAATTTGATTGCTTGAACAATGACTAGCAGCTTAGCACTTTTGAGAATATCGCGCATCTGTTCAATGTGCTCAGTGATGGTTCTTCCCAGGGAAGTGATTGCTTTTTTATGATTAAGATAGACGTTATTGATATTGAACTTGAATACATTGAGCAAAGCACGACCATAAACAATCGTACATGACTTCTCCAGGTTAAAGGGAAGTTTTAGGAAGTTACACTGATTTATGCATCCTCCCGGGAAATTCCGAGAGCCTATAGTTAGGAGGTCATCAATATATTCGAAAATTTTCACTTTGGAGCATTTCATCTGGAGAGAGGTCGTATAAATGTTGAAGATTATTGGACTGAGAAAACAATCTTGGGGAATGCCGTTGTTTATTAGGACGCGATGGTCCTACATGGTTAACCTCCTATTGCGCATGATGTTCCATATCCATAGGATGATGTCAGGGGGGGGAAGATTCATGTCACCCATGATTCTTATGAGGAGGGACAGGTCCAGTGATAATTCAAGGACATGTTTTTTGTTGGCACTTCTCAAAGGCGATATGAAGTAGCAAGTGATCGAGGGACGAGGATGTGTTCTCCGGGAGCAAGGGGAGATTTTCAAGAGGTTGGACAAGTCTGGATTCGCTAATTTGGCGAAAATGTTAAGGAAGTAGATGGCCTTAAATTTTTGAAATCATTTTGATTGTGGGCGGTCTTGGGCAAAAAAACGAAGGTTTATCATGCCCAAGAACCTTGTCAGATTCTTAAACATTTTCAGAGTGGGAAGCTCGAAATCGCTTGTATTTTGACAGGGTTTGGTTGGATGCTCTCGGTGGCAATCAAGTGGCCGAGGAATCTTACCTGCATTTCTCAACGTTGAGCCCAAGACCGGCCTCAGGAAGACCATGAAAAAAGCATCCTAAATGCTAGGATTCACCCAGGAAAACGTGACCAAAACATCATCCAAACGAAATAAAAGTGGAAGCTCGGTAGCACAGAATGGATGAATTTTTGAAATGCCCGCGCCGCATTACACAGTCCTGGTAGCGTGCAGTTCTAGTGAATTCGAAGAGTCTGAAAAGTGTGCATATTGCCGTTTTCGGAATGCCTTCGGGAGCTGCAGGTATTGAGGATATGCCTTGACTTTGAGAAAATACGATACTTTCCGGAATGGTAGTTCGCAAAATAGGATAGGATGGAATAGGATATCGGTCTGGGATGGTCTGGGCATTTAAGAGCGCCATCCCATGTGTCAGATCTGACACACACGGGTTGAACCTCTTTAGCGGCTACAATCGCTACAAAGTCTCCAATCACCATTCTTTTTAGGGAACATGTGAATTGGCGAAGCCTGACAGCTATCCGAAGGTCTGAAAATATGCTATCTTTCCGCGTAACTGCGAACTAGAATAGATAAGGCAGCCAGAATCGTTGATGCTCAGGCTCACAAAATACGCTCAACTGTGATGTATTTGAAGAAATGCGCGAATACGTGGGTTGACGTTTTTTTGAAACGAGGGAAATAGTGCTGACTGTGCAGGTTGGAATTTTTTCGATGACCTACGGGAATCTGTGGGGTCAATAAGAGACGCTTGGAGATGCTTGCACCCCAAGGATTCTGTTTGTGGTGGCGGCCAACGTGTCCAGAAACCCCGAAGACGCACATGCCAGGATAGTCTGCGTGCTCTCCGGAAGTTTCTGCAGCCACACTATAGCAGCTCAGTCCCGACTTTGTGAATATCCAACTGCTTTATTTCAAGCAGCAGTTGGCTTGGCGCCCGGTCAGTAAGTGATTAAGTTTGACTGTCTCACTTACTGAAGAGCGCTTTATGACCTGTTCTTTCAGTTTCTTGCAGAGTCTTCGAGCACGTCGGAGAGAAGCTCAATCGTGTGGGGTTAATTATGACGCCGGCCAAAGCGAATTGGGCATTGTGCTGGCGGGACCATGCTGCCGAGTTTCTACTCCAAAACGATTTCACCCCTACTGTCACGGCAGCTACTGACGGATTTGTTTCCATTTCATCCATGGACATGTTGAGCGGAAGCGAAATAACCCCAAAGACTAACTTTTTATTATTTTTTCAAAACAATAATAAAATATAAATTATTTAAGGTCTAGCGTCCAACTAATAAACACAACTCACAGTTTTCATCATTCAGCATCGATGCTGCTTCCAGATCTAGACTTCATTTTTTTCCTGTACCAGTTTTTCCATGTGTAACGTTTCCCGGTCCTCGATGATTTCCGTGGCTGTCAGAGCAGACGGTGGAGATCCCATTTGCTTTTTCTTTTTGGAATGCCGGCTGAGCTACGAAAACAGGGAAGCGGTGTCCACGCACTGATGGTTGCTGCTGCTCTCGTTGACATCACGACGCAAGCGTGTTGACATGGATGTAGGGGATTACGCATTAGAACTTTGGATCTAATATCTATGACCTTTTTCCCCTTTTTGAATACAAACGAACAATGTCAGGCGAATTGGTCTGAAAGATTTTGGGTGAATTTTGGGTAAATGTCCCATTTTCGTTTTTCGGACAGACAAGGTCTTGCCTAGCCTTTGGTTATAGTTTTGTATAGCCTGGATGCTTCTGTGGTTCTTTCTATTCCTTCATAGAATTCTCTGTTTCGTTTTCTTTCCCTGATCGCGTTGCTATACGTCGTCAGTGCACTAGTGCACTTTTGAACCTCTGCCAGTCTCCGGTTTGTTTCACCCGGTTGAAGAGTTTTCAGGCCTCCATTCTCATTCTGGTTGAGAGGTTAGGTTCATGTTCCACCAGAGTATACCCTTGATGCTTGAATGATTTAGCTGGACAGCTGGCCTCATATGCGTCGATGACGACTCTGTTGGCTCTTAACCAGTGTTCACAGCGATGCTTCGCTCTTGATGCCTTTGCACCAATTGTAGATGAGGCATGTTGTCACTCAGGTGTTTTGTCTAGAAATCCCATTCTGTTGTTCTGGGATTCCTTGTTATTCTATCTACTTCCGGGTTGCCTCCGATGTCGATTGTGATTATTTTGTGTATTTTGTGATTATTCCTCCTCCGACGTGGCTCTTTCTTATGTTTGGGTGTTCGACTTGAGCTCTGAAAGGTCTAGGTGATCCAGCTTCTCTTCTCTGGACAGTAGGTTTACTTCTGTGCTCGGTCCTGCCTTTTCAGCCTCTGTGGCCTTGGCGATTCCTTCGGGGATCTCGATAGGCTTTCCGCTTGATGTCTCCTCTGAAGTGTCCTTACTTGGTTTCTCCCGGGGTATTGCTGCGAAACCTAAAATTGATGAGGCAGTTACGGTGTTTAATTGCCTCCACGGATCGCTCATCTACCCTGATCGTGAGGAATTTGCCTTTCTTGTCGCTTCTAAAAGCTCTCCATAATCGTGTGTGGAGATCTATGTTCCGAGTGATGAGTAGGCGCAGGAGCTTCCCCATCTCACCATGTTTTCTGCTGATATATCATCCTCAGCACACGTTTCAGTTCTTTTCCCTTTCAGCCTGACTATATAGGGACTATCGTCCCCCCATTCCTCCCACATCTCCATGTCGATGAGGTCCCCAATGATTTTCTGCTCCTCACAAGTGTCTACTTGCTCCGGAAACACTTTCGGCAGTATGATTAGTTGAGTTCTCTTTATCGCATTAGCATAACTAATGGTGGGTATTCTGGCTGCTTACATCACCTGACCTTCCCGGGTTTTCTCTCCTTGGGCTCGGGTTTATTTTTCTTGGGGGCAAATTCCATTGCGTGGCATAATCCGTAATGAAGTTATTGCGCTTCCTACTCATTGCCACCTCCCCCTTCTGTTCGCATACCGATGAAGTTTTTCATTTATTATTGTCTCCATCCGAGTACCCTGATGATAGACATGTTACATTTTCAGATTTTGATCAAAGCAGCGAAATGTATTAAATTTAAGTTGGATGTAGCCATCGGCAGAAAAACGCTTCTTAGAGACACGGCCAACGTAGCGTGAGGAACATCGCCGATAACGAGAAAAAATCGTATTAATGACAGAATGTGTCATATGTTATTTTGGACTTGAAATTTCCATTAAAGAACAGGTTTTGGAAATATATATATAATTGTCCACTTGTAACTGCCCTGTGCTCCGATAAAGTTCTTCGTTGGAAATTTTATTCGACCAACGCAGACAAGTGTTGACGAAGACTTGCAACTTTTGACTAACAGTGGTGGTCACTTTCTATTAGAGATGGGTAGGTGATGTATGTAATACTACAAATGTTATATCACCTTAAAATGTAGTATCAAACCAACAAACCATCACAATATCACCTTAAATTTTATCCTATTATCTAAAAGTGATGGTGACAACTTCTATGGTAGGTCATGATATTACATTACAAAATATCACTAAACAATGTCGCCCTTCGTAGTAGAGTAGTTATCGAGTGCCGACCCTATCTCAATGCCGAGGTCGAGTGTCGCTTGCGAATTTTGTTGGTATGATTGCCTGTTATTTTGGCAGGGTGGCTTTTGGGTTAACTTTGGGCTAGAAAATGATTTTGTAAAGATGGAGATTCTTGGTTTTAACTAATTGATTTGTAATGTTATCGCTTGGTAATGAATGTTGGCTATTGATTGATGTATGTGTTGGTCTATCATACATACAAATGGTCGAGGCGACTGTCGAGTGCTTAAGCCGATTATTTGTTATATTTCACATATATAGAATAGGGAATCATTTTTGTGAACAAACAAAACTTCACTTAGACGTTGTCTTTACTTGGCATTATTAAATTTGATTTACTGCCTCTCTGTCATAGGCACAAAAACGGCTAAACGGGTTCGATCGAAATTTGGTGGACAGATGGGAACTATGAAATCCAATCCATAAAGTGAGTTACATAAATTTACATGGAGTTTAAAGGCGGGGGCCCATACATGCAAAGGTGGGATGTTAACATTTTTTTCACCAGATATAGTCATGTGGGGTATCAAAGATGTCGATTAATACTTTCCGAAATTGATATTAGTTTTACCGTGGATTGTAAAATGTGTGAGTAAAGAGTGAAAATCTGTGCATTTAAAGTGAGGCAGGACTCATTTTCGGAAACTACCCAACCCAAGAATCTGAAAAAAATTTAGGCCTCAAAATATGTCCCATTCCGGTACCTGCTCAAATAAACTTACTAATAGTATATTACTGGCTTTTAGAAATTAACTGAAAACCCCCATTAAGTTCATCCTAGGGGTACTAAATTTTGCACCAGCATACGCTATTAGTGACAAAGTTATTGCAGTTCAAACGTGTAATTTCGCGCGTATTTACTTCATCCTAAGCCATGCAAATCAGATGCTCACGTCATAATTATATTCTCGTTAATTGACATTCGAGTGAAATATTAAAATTCAATTCATGAAGAAAATACTTTTCTCCAGTCCTTTTTGAAGTTTTGTGTAAAACAAAACGCCGAACAACAGACAGCCTGGATGTGGTGGGAGAAAAGGTTGCCATCCGGCCAGCAATATAACTCTCCCACAGCTGAGCTACAACTGGATCATATAAGCGATCGATGGATTTGGTTGGGTCGCAGCGCCTGACCGTTGATTATTTGTACGGTGTCGATCAGTTGACCTTATTGCAAGCTCTGTGTTTGGGAAATGTACCACCAATGAGGAGGCGGTGAAAGTTGCAGAAAGTGACAAACCTCCTACCATTGCGGTGGCCAAGACCGTGTTTCCCCATTACTTGTCGGAGTAAAGTGATGTCTCAGCCTACCTTGTTATTCAGATCACCCATCACGATCACAATGTCACCTTTACTTCTTCTGAATTACGTGTAATTGCTCACAGAAAGGACTCTTCTTCATTATATCGGGAATCTCTTTTGGTGCATAGCACTGTACAATTGTGATACTCCTTAATCTGGACTAGAATCTTGACTCGAAGTCTGTCAGAAGCCGGATCTCAGGTGAAGAGAACGCGTCTTGGGGTAGCCCTCTGTCACAATCTGGATTTGGCTTTCCAGAGTAAACAGTACAGTCCCACAAGAGGGAGAGGAGTACTTTTCAGGGTCACACCATTTCACTTCGCTTAGGCTCTGAATTTACAGTTTATATCGCTTGGATTCCCGCTCGAGTTCGGGAATGCGAGTATTTTGAGGATGATCACCTTGTCGAGTTTGCGCCCATTTTAGAAACCAATTATAGTCTGTTTTCGTTGCCGAAGGTCGTAGTCGTGGCAGCGTAGTTGAAGTTTCGGTAGCAATGTAGTTTCGAAATTGCTCTTTCTTTTAGTCGTTTAGTTGCCTTTTACGAGAAGCAGCGATCAGGTCATATGCCTTTGTTGGGAATCAGTGATAGAGAGAGGAACTTCACCATTTGCATTTACACACATAAAGTAGCACAACAATTGGTCTGTAATCGAATTCATTATTATTTGACTCAGGTACTCATTCACGGCTGAGTCGACTGGCTTCCGATGTCAAATCACGATACAAATCCCACTGCCACCAGTAAGATTTGAGCCGCGACCTTTCGTACGACAGCCTAGTGCTCTAACCACTCAGCTATTTGGACATACACAAAAGTAGATTGATTATAAATAATAATATATTTTATTGATTCTAAGATAATTCTGACGTCTCGTTACTGCCTTGTTCAACTTCTTTAACTTTTTTTTCTTTCAGGCAACGAAACAGTTATTGATGAGATCATTTCCAAACTAGAAGAAGACATAAAAGGACTTGCCTACGTTGAAAATGCTCACGATTTACAGAAAATCACATTTTTCTTGGTTTTGAATACAGACGCCACCTACAAATATGATTTGAAATCTGATCAGCAAATTTGTCATGTTCTCGGCATAGTACCTCAAATTCCAAAATGCTTGTTAATATCAATTGTATGGGGTTTGAAGTTAGACAAGTCGTTCTATGAATGCTTATCCTACACGCCGAGTTGGTTCTCGATACAGTTTATTGAACCAGCGGCAGCTTCCATGAAACATCTTGAACCCTATGATGTTCTCGACAAAATTGAGAATCTCGTCACTGCAGTGTTCACTAACATATGTCGTATGAATTTCCGCCAAATCGATGTGGTGACGGCAAAAATAATATTGAATAAGTTTTATGATCATACCATGGAGCTACTGAGGCAATTTTACACTCCGGACATTGAAAAGTTTTCAGATTGGCCGAAACGAGAATTTTTCAAATATTCCGGATTTGCCATTCGTCATATTTTGAAAATGGTGCTATTCTGTTTCGACCGACTTGAATACCCGCTGAAGCGAAAAGTGGAGGATGAATATCGTATTTATGAAATTTGCACCGATGTATCTCCGATAAATGAAGAAAATCAAGATGGCTATTCAGATGCAGTTCGAGATATTTTAAACAAAATATTGATAGCGCTTCTGAATACACTTCAATATAATGTGATGTTGGTGACTATTGATGTATTTATGCATTGGGCCGAAGAAGATGTGAATCCTGAATTGACTTTGCAAGCTGACATAGGGAGCTATGCATATCGAGTGCTGGCACGCATGGCAACCAACAGACAATTTGGCCATGATGTGGAAAATCATCTGAAGTTCATAGCTATTGAGCCGAAAACTTTAAAGGAAACTATAAGAGAGGCGAGCATAGGTGACATTTTAAGAAAGGTATGTTTAGTTTTTTTGTTAAGTAAAGCAGATTATATTTATTGGTAAAATAATTTGAATTTTAATTAAAATCATTTGACAATTCACTTTCGATTAAATGATGTTGTCCTGTGTATTTTTTCAGATTGAATCTGAGGAAATCGATAAAAAAGAGAAACAACTATGGTTGGACGAACTTCTAACAAGAACTGTGATTTTCAATAACGATGAATGCTTAGAGACAGTCAGCACGTGCGCTCAGTTTCTAAGTTTCAATAATTGCATTCAAATCCTTGACTATGTAAAAATAATCAAAACAGAAACCGAGGATGATATCAGCATGGGGGATATGAATGAATGGATTCCGACAATTCTTACCAAAGCATTAGACAACTTCAAAGCAGATCAACTGATTGAGTTGATTCTGTATGAAATTCGACACTTTGGAAAGGACGTTACATTTTTCCAATGGGAACAGTTCGAACAAAGATGCACCGTATTCTTTAATAAATCAGTAGAGAACATTGACTTGAAGGCTTTCCTTAAATTGTGCTTTGAAAATCCGGAGTGTGTTTGGCAAAAATTCTTCAATGAAGCTTGTACGTCACAACAACAGGCGAAGAATTTTTGCACACTCGCATCTGGTATTAAAAAATTCTCTACACTCTACCTACTGGATCTTCTGTATTCATCGTTTTTAAGCAATTATGATGAGAAGTTTTATCCACATTTGTTATTCGAGATTCATGAGGCGGAAATCATCGACAAGAATGCGTTTTTCAAAAATTTTGTGTATAAAGTTGTAAGTGAATCGCTTGATAGTCAGCGTTACGTACCACTGCTCGCAATTCTAAAAGCATTATCTATGATTGTCCATAAAACAAAATCGGTTCCTGTGTTCGGTGGGATTACTGCCCCAGTGGTTGTCATGATTGGCCAAATCCTGGACCAATGCAGATGGGATTTAGTCACTTACTCAGACTTACATGATGAAATCGTGCGTCTTTCAATAGATTGCATTCAGATGACGAATAAGACATTTTTGCCGGTTGCAATAGTCAAAGGTGAGTTTTGTTTAATTCAGTGAGCAGATAATATTTCCATATTTTTCTTCACTTCTTTAGTGAAAGAGTGGATCAGTAATAAAGTGGGGACATTTAGACCTCTTACGCAGTATTACTTCCAAAAATATTCGTTGGCTGCCAACGAGCAACCAAAAACATTTGATGAGTTTTTGCGGGCAGGCCCATTGGATGATGATATCAGCATTGAAAAGTTCCTTATTAAGGTAAGTTTTGTTGGTGTTGCAGATGTTGCTTGTGTGAATGTGTGTGTGAAATGTTTTTGCATTATGTCCGAATGAACTGATGCGTGGTGCAGGCTAGCGAACCTTCAATTTATGTAATTGCTAAAATCGAGTGTCCATGGCGTGGATCCCTTTTATAGAGTGAACGGATCCCACTCAGCAAAACTATAACACTACTAATGATTGACATTGAATGGGAGGCAAGGTAGTTTCACATACATGCAAACGAAGACACTAATAATACAGTGGAAAACGGAAATATCGCTTCGCAATTCTCGTTTTATTTTTTGATTTGCGAACGAAATACAGTCGTGGAGGGCGAAATGGTGAAAAGATCTAACTTAACTGCTTATTCATCAACGAAAGAAAAATCATATAGTATTGTAGTATTATAGTAAGTCTTTTGATTTGCGGTCCTTCCCGTCACGCAGTATTTCATTCTAAGCTGTAAAGCCTTCTGGAGATGAGCTTTTTTTATCGTTGTGCCGTCCTCGGAGATTGTCTATTCAATGGCCGACCGCCTGCGCCGTTCACAGGCTCTTTCGAACCTGAGAACATTCTCCAGAACAGAGAATGCGTAGACTCTTCGTTAAAGAAAATTTAACCGCGGTATCTTAGTCTGAGGTTGCCGGGCAGCTGTATATGAAGTGCCTCCTACCATTGGCTGTATATAGCCGAAATCACCAGCCCACCATAAAGTTTTGTGTGAAACAAAGCCTTATTAAAATGAATTCAATGTCTGTCTGTCTGTCACACCCGATTTATTCTGAAACAACTAAGCCGATTGTTACGCAATTTGATGAAAACATGTGGTCTGTGTGTCCCTTTCCATGCAGCGAGTAGCGCAATTTTGTGTTGGGTTTGAAGGGTGGTTCCCCATACATGCGAAAGGGGGGGGGGGCAAGTTTTTGTTTCACTGAATATGGTCATTTGAAATGAAAGGGCTCCCTTAGTACTTTTCAAAACTGATCTTATTTCTGAGATTAGGTGAAACATAGAGTGAAGGCTCAAAACGTTTTCCCCCAAAAAATGAAACAGGTCACGCTCTCAAAACCTACCCAACCGAAAGATCTGAAAAAATCACATTGATGCATTCCTACAAAATCTAGGCCTCAAAATACATCCGGTTCCGATATCTCCACAAATAAAGTTGATAATTTCATATTTTGGAAATTTACCGAAAATCTGTATAGAGACTTGCTCACATAAGACGAACACAAAAACCTTTTACCGGAAGCGCCGAGCTTCCGGTATTCCGACTTGTTTCCAGTTGGATTTCTGCCTGATCATGTGTAGCTGCTCCACCTAACGTCCCTAGTGAACATAACTAGCGCAGTCTTCCTAGCTTTCACCGTGAGTCCGTCACGGCTGTATTCACTTATCAGCAATGGGGTGAAACTTTGGATACTGCCTGGGAAATGGACTTCAAGCAAATGGTTTGTCGTTTCTTCGTCGCTTTCTGTGTACCTCCCGTTCTGTAAATATAGATAATCTATGTTCTTTGGGAAGGGTTCGCTTCACAAAAGCGTCGATGGTCGTTTGGTCGACCTTATGCTATTCTTTAAAGCTTCCTGAGCTTCTTCGTATCGAATCCAGCAAGCGACTGAATCAGCTTTAGAGATCAATTGCAGCGCACCCTTGCCGCTCTCCTGTATTTTGCCAAATCTAAGTTCCACCATGGTGTTTTAACTCTCTCTCTGTCCTAAGGAAAGGAATGCACCTGTGATCCGAGAGCATGATATCGTTTGATGCTCTCCACTCTCGGACAAAAGCCGCAATGTCAAGGGATGCCAACGTGATCTCGATGACTCCCCGTTTGACCACGTTGAAGAAAGAGAGTTTATTCCCCAAATTGAAGACCTACAGTTCGGTTCCTATCACATACTCTAATAGTCTCGATCCATTCGCGTTGATGTCGGAACTTCCTCACATCACATCACATTCTGCTATTACCTTTATGCCTTTACTTTTGCCATATTGGATAGCTCTGATAACTGATCCACTGTTAATTTTTTATGGTCAATTTGTTCGTTGTGACTCCTCCATCAACAACCCATGGTTGTATGAAATATATACACCTACCGATTCAAAGCAAATCCTTGCGCGGATGCGGTCACTACAGCTAGAAGGAGCTTCCTCCTAAGCTGTCCGCGCTGCTCGGTATCGTAAGCGACTGGATTGGTGTCGGGCCATACAAGATTCATATATCGACTTCGATAGACTTGGCTGCAAATGAATACTTAGTCGTTGCCGAGCGAGCCTTCTTTGCTGCCTTTTGCGTCAAAGAGTTGAGATCGTCGGAGGATCGCTGCCGCTCGGTTTGCCCTTAGTCGTGGATGCTTCGGATGATCCTGTTCCCTCAGCCTTGACACAGCCCGTTGGTTGTAGTTTTCCCGAAGCCGGTTTGTTCTGACTCTAGAATCAGGTTCCTTATCGATGAGCTCAGAGTTTCTTTTCACTCAGGGTTGGTTGGTCATGATCGAAATTAAATTCCGGTTTTTGTTGCTTTAGGTTTTAAATTTTGAAGTTTATTTTAGTTGGCTGCGATGGCCTTTGTTTTATTGGGGAAAGTAAGCCGATCTCGGCAAAGCCCCTTTTTGCCGAGACAAGGCAAGTTGAAACCGAGGGTTGCCTTATACCAAGAGTTCACAGTTCGCGGCAACATGTTAACAAATCTGACCATTCAAAGCTTGGCACGGTAGCCATACTTTGCCTTGGAATTTTGATTATCGTTTAGCTTGGGGGTTTTATTACCGATTAGTTTGGGGTTTTGATTACTGCTTAGCTTTAGGTGTCCCTACTGAGCCTTATCATGACAAGGTAGGTAATCGTCGAGTACTAATTTACTCTTTTGGCTGCCATGAAGCCTCAAATCAATTACTTCCCGTCATTATGCTAGACGGTTTGATGCATGTTTCGAGTTTGTCGTGGACAAATATTTTCATTGCACTTAGATTTGTTATAATTCATACTTTTCCATTTTTGCTTTTGTGTATCATAATGTTCATTGTTTCTTGATATCCTCAACTTGTGTCAGTATAGAGCATATAACGGGAAAGTATAGTACAACCGAAAAATTTGGAAGAAAATCATGAAGCTGCCTCTATACGCTGCCCAGGCGTCAAAAATTGCAATAATATAGACAATTGTATGAAGCATGAATCCCCAAGTTCAATCAAATTCGTGCCATAACTGATAAATTCACTACAATCGAAAATACTCAATATCAATATCACACTAAAGTGAGTAGTTTGACATGTTAAATATATGTACATATCCATTACCGGCTACGTACAAATGGGATAGTTCTGCACTCAAGGAACGTAAGGAACAAACAAAACCTTTCATGTTTGAGGCGCCGAGTCTCCGGATTCCGACTTGTTATATAACAGATTGTAAACACGACGTGGGTGCTAAATGTATCCAACTGAAAATTGCTTTGTTTGGCCGAGATTAATTTTTGTTTAGAATTGTCCTTTTGTAAAAACAAAAATGAGTGATCCGTGGCCCGCCAAGCGGAAGAAAGTTTCTCCCCAATGGTTGGCGAATTTGGTCGTCGCTTCGCCTTAACTTTGTCGGGAATATACTTCGGATTAATGATATCAGGATCGCTTATCAATGCAATGAAATAACGCGTTTCATCAATAGAACGTGTACACATAGGTGTGTCTATGAGAAGCAAGCGATAAACGCGAGTAGGAAATGGTTTCCTGTGAGTCTACTTGCTGCGCAAATTACACATTCCTATGAATTTGCATTCAATCATATTTCTTGGCATTTTGTTTTGATTTGCGCGACGCACAACTCGTGCGTGCAAAATTTCTGCGTTGGATTTCGGACCGATATTAGCTACATAGTCGGTACGGAAGTAAAATAAGTCTATTTCACGGTCGGCTATCAATTTTCTGATGTCTTGTTGATTTTTGGTTATAACGTAATCCTAACGAAATAAGATTTTATCGTCGATTTTAACGATTGAATTTAAATTGGCTCTTGGTTCCGGAGTGTAAATCATCTTTTCCAATTTTATGTTTTGAGACTCCTCACAGTACATCGTAGTAAGTATGGAAGTGTGGTGACCGCCCCAAGCAGCCCAAGCAACCCTGATGGTTGATGCTCCTAAGAGCATGATTGCAGTGAGAAGAGCAAGAGGAGCAGAATCTGAGCTGAGTAATCGCAAAGGAAGCTAGGATTTCTCCCTCCCCTCCGCAACTTTGGCAATGCATATTGTATGATATGCCGAGTCTGGCCATATGGCCCCATATAGGCCAGTGCTCGTGCAAACCGCTGAGAACCGCTTCTGGTCCAGAAGCTCATCGACTTGGCGCAGGTGGTAAGTTTTCACCATCTTAAGTCAGCTTTTTGAATGCATCTTGTAAAGAGCTGGTTAGCTGTTGTTAACTTTTTTTATCGAGAAAATACCAACATTAGAGGAATGACGTGGGAAAATGCATCATATATATGTGAACCACACATATTCCTATGCAAAATGTATAGAAGTCTGGCCAGGCTACTTGTTCTAAATCGAAATATATAAAAAAATTCTGAAACCAGAACCTAGACGCTTCGAGTATGAAAGGTTGTGTATTTCCTATTTGACTGAGTGGACATTTTTCCGATTGTCCCAAGCTCGTGATGTATATGCATAAATAATTTAGACTGTTCACTTTAGCGTGCAATTTACATTGCAATAAATTTCCACCGAAGCGACAACTTTGATCTATTATAATTTTGTTAGTACTGGTGCGATTTCCACCACAATTTTATGGAAAGTCAGTGATCTTCAAGTCTTTATCTCTAGCACCTCAGACATTAGTAACGCAAAGCAAACGGAAAGCGACATTCTCATTACCCAATATGGGAAAGCGTCCTGTCTTCTGGCGGCATAGGCACCTGTCGTGACACTTCGCGGTTTCAAGTGGTCGTGAGGTAGAATGCTTATTGATGCACCGTGAGCCAATATAGCTAACAATACTAATAACATTTTGTAATTATCTTCCCTCTACGTAATAAGTTTTCTGACACCACAGCTTACAAACTGTTCATAATTTCTCAAATTTCTATTTACAGAATTACGTTCGATGCACAATGAAAGAGACCGAATGGCTTGCAAGGAGCGAAATCTTACGACCTCACATCTCCAATATGATACTCCTTCTGGAAAGTCTCGTTTCTGATATCGGTGAAAGTGCTATAAAAAATTTCCGACATTCAATTATGAACTATGCGAATATTGTTAATAAAGTTTTACTGCCCGATGTGGAAAACGATGCTGAAAAGGCCGCAGAGTTAGGCTTTAAAATACTCAAAATTTTAAGTGATACGCCGGCATGTATCTATGAAGACATCTTTATGAATTTCCATGCTACCCTATTAGATGTTTTCGAAAAATCAAAACCACTGAATGAGGAGCAAAAACAGAAGATAAAAGATTTCGTAGGTTCAATGATAAATTGTAAGGGTAAAGCAATATTTGTGCAAAAATTCGAAGAATTTTGAAAAGTAATTTGTAAGTAATTTCATAATGAATAAGAAATGTTTCAACATTTGAAAAAGAAACTTGTTTTTATTCGATTAGATTCTTTGCAACAGTTTTGACGATCATTCAGACTAACGAAAATATGGGCGAATGCTTTATGATTGTATAAAATTTGGAAGAGATAGTAAAAGTACAAAACTCGCTTAAATAATTTATTTTCTTGTTGGCAATGATTTATAATACAATGGCAAACTTTTTTATCATTTTTATTGCTGGTTTCTAACAATTGAATTTGGGCAAGCATACAAAACACATCTGTTTATTATTAGAAGAAAGTTTTGCTTTACGTCCCTCGATATGTTGAATACCCGAAAGGATTTAATAACAATGGAATGTGATAATGACCTAATTCGTCACAATTGAAGACAATTTCGACAAATGGATATAAAAATCTGGTTGTAGTTTGTTTGAAATATTCCGCGGTGTCAAAATGCAACTTATATAATCCAACTGTGAGATCCCCATTGGGAACAAGCCCTGGAGCACGCCCATCTTGATTGGTCACATTTTGACTTATTTGCTTCCAAATATCGTTTTCTAATTTAAAAAGTGTTACAGGTACGTTCGTTGCTGCTCTACCTCGCGATGTATCCAAAATATGTGTTGATATTGTAAGACTTTTATGGGATGGCATATCGCTGCTGGATGGTGATGACGGTGCAGAGACCTTAAAATAGAAAAACAAAAAAAAATATATATATATATATATATTAACAATCACTTTTATATTTTACAAGAAATTTGGTTTAACTAACAGGTTCAGTTGTCACTCTAATTATGTATCGTTGATGGACGTCCATTCGAGAATACGACTGATAACAGTATGAATTTCTATTCACATTTCCCTGGCGACAACTGGGAAGATCTAGTGGATGCGTTTTAAATATGCATGAATATTTGATAAAAAGTTCAAGTCGCGGTCGCAATGTGATAGGAAGCAGATATGGTAACCAAGATAAGGTGAATTTGAATTATGGGCATTAGTTCTTATCTTATGCGATAAAGATTAGTGTACACAAGAAGTCTTGCTCTTTTAATAGAGCGTTTCACTATTTGGTGGAGCTCTCATTGGTAAACTGATATTTTAACGTATTCTAAACTCCTATATCTGCTGATTCCATTCAAGAATAAAGACAACTACTGCTATCTTTGCACCTGTTTCGTGTATTTTAATTGGTTTCTTTTGCAATGTTATGTATTAAGTTATTGTGAAAAGTTATATGGTAGAATGAAGGTATCATGTTTCTGATGATTCACTAAGTAAAAGAAAAAACGATAACAAGCTTTGTTCTCAAGACGTATTCATAAAAAAATTGGAGTACCGTTATAAGAAATTTATGCCTTAAAGTTACCATATTGAGTGGGAACTTCAACTTTGCTCCAGAAACACGCAACTCTGCAGCAGTATCAACCGTAAAATATAAAAGAATGAAGACATATAATGAACTTGAAAGTGGAGGATGTATAAACTGAACATCCGAAAAGACTATTGTCAACTCAGGGGGGAGTTTATTCAATAAAATGAAACTGGTCGAATTTTGACTGTTCAGGTTCGCCAGTAACTAGGACCAGCTCCGAAAAGCTCCTTTCGATACATGCTCCTTTGCTCACCAGTTTCGTGTGGTGAGTCTGATACTTCATTCCCATATATATCGTCGCCAAAAATCACATGTCTTACGGGAAATTTTCATAGCATTTTAAAAACCATCTCTTAAAATTTCAAGTATTAGGTTGTTGCACATGAAATGGTCGATTTGGTACTAAAATGTGAAACGACTGTAAAGCTTACACAAATTTATTTAATTAATCAAAATAGATGCCAATCGATTCAAATGTATGCCAGTTTCATAGAAGTGCAATCTTCGGGTGTTGATAAACTCGTCGAAGGCAATTTTAATGGCCTCTTCAATCCTAAATTGTTTTTCTGCCAAAAAATGCTCCAAATGCTTTAAAAAGTGGTAGTCGGTTGGCAAAAGGTCCGGTGACTGTGGCGGATGAGGCAGAGTCTCATACTGCAATTCGTTCAACTTTTGAACAGTTGTTCTGGATACATGAGGTCGTGCATTGTCGTGAAGGAGTATCACACTATCTCTGTTAACGAATCTCGGCCGTTGAATACTCAATTTTTGGTGCATTTCCTCGAATTGGGCACAGTATTTCTGTACATTTATCGTTTCTCAAGGTGCCAAAAAAGAATAGTGGAGACCATCAAACAGTCACCATTACCTTCTTCGGGGGGAGGCTTGGTTTCGGCATATGCTTCGGTGGCTCATCAGCATCTTACCATTGTGCTAATAGGCGACGATTGTCGTATAATATCCATTTTTCATCACATGTCATTATACTGTGCAAGAGAGCATCGCTTCTGTTGCGGGAGAGTAAAGAACTGCAAATTTCCATTCGAAGCGCCATGTTTTGCTCCCTAAGGGCATGCGGAACCCATTTGTCGAGCTTTGTCACCTTTCCAAGTTGTAAGTGCCGAGAAATTGTCGAATAGTGTACGCCCAGTTTCTCTGCAATGTCTCTCACAGACTGACATGTGTCGGATTCGACTAGCAAACGCAGCTCGTCGTTGTCCATCGATAGTCCTGGATGTCCACGTGGTTCACTTTGAAGGTTTACGTCGCCTGACAAGAATTTTTCGAACCACTACCGTGTGGTTCGTTCGCTTACCGTATCAGCTCCAAATGCGCTGTTAATATTCTTGGTCGCCTCCGCTGCAGTAAATTTGCACGAAGGCGACAAATTTGACCGATTATAATTTTATTTATTTTACGATTTTAGGATGAACTTCGACTCAATTTTCAAAAAATATAAAAAAAATATACTATTATTAACTTTATTTGGGCAGATGTCGATTTGGAGGGTATTGTGAGCACTAGGATTGAGTAGTTTCTGAGAAAACCCCCACCAAATACGTGATGATTTTCTAGCCCTCGTACTCCCCCCATGTACAACTAATAGCGGTTTCGGAAAATATTAATGAACATCTTTCTCTTGACCCCACAAGACTATATTCGTTGAAAAAAAAATTGCTCCCCACTTTTGCCCATATTTGGGGGAGGAGGCCCCTCCCCCAGATAGACGGAGAAAAAAGGAGACGAATAAGCGAATGAGCCACATAGGAAAAACCTTTGCCGTTTGTTTCTTGAAAGTTATCCAGGTGAAAAGATCAACATTGGAGCAAATGAGGCAAAATCAGAGAAATGATGCAGAGTTAGCGGAGGTTATTAGCTTAGAGGAGCTAAATCAAAAGACAACATTTAGTGGCATGACAGAAGGAATTTAAATATCGAAAGGCCATTGGTCATATTGGCAGCTCTGGAGACAGATGGAGCCGTACGAAAGTTGATTTTAATGGCAAGTCAGAAGCCAGAAGCTCCACGTTTCAGATACGAAATATTTTGTTGATTTTTTACGTAAGAATATTTGGGTACACATTGCTTCCATTTATATATAGCTCATAGTGTATATACGTTGAATCAGCCCGACATTCAATTTGACGCAAAAGAGGCGAAAGCGAGCTACTCAATAACACCATCACCATAGTTGAAAGTTCTGGGCTATCTTGTATCAGAACAACCATTGTTAACGAAATTCCGACAAAAACAATCTAACGATCTTTAAAAAAAAGTTAATTCGGAAATAGGAGAAAATAGCTCCCCGAATTATACGGAAGTTGGTGGAGTCCGTACTGGTCAAATAGGAAGAATAAGGATAGGAGAATACAAATTTGAGACCGTTGATAATTTCTCCTATCTAGGGTCGAAAATCACAACCGATAGATATCAGCTACGATGATGAAATCCGCGCACCGTTGTTGTCAGCCAACAGAGCCTATTTCAGCTTACAAAAACTGTTCCGCTCGAAACGTCTCACCATAGGGTCAAAGCTCTTACTGTACAAGACAATGATCTTGCCAGTCCTCATGTATTCCCCGAAGACTTGGGTTCTTAGCAAGAAGAATTGTGAACTCTTGGCCGCGTTCGAGAGAAGAATCCTCCGAAGAATTTTTGGCCCCCTACTTGAGGATGGGCGATTCCGTAGCCTACATAACGCCGAAATCTATGAGCGATACCATGACCGTCAGGTTGTGGATAAAATCCGGCTCAATAGGTTACGTTGGGCGGGTCACTTAATCCGTATGGATGAGGATGATCCCACCCGGAAAGTCTATAAGGGCAATATCTATGGTAGAAAAAGAAGACGAGGCAGACCCTGCCTAAGATGGAGCGATGGCGTAGACCAGGACGCCAGACAGCTTTTAGGGATATCGAATTGGTTGACCTCGGCACAAAACCGGGATGTCTGGAGTTCCTTATTAACGCAGGCCTAGATGATGACGATGTTGTTGTTTTCCTATATTCTAATATTTTAGTTTGCAGGTTTTCGAAAACATAAAAAATTAAGTTATATTACAAGAGTCAATTAGCGTGCGTTTAAATTTTGTTAATATTTCTCTTTGCTTTGTATAATTACCTAAGCCTTTGAGCAAGCACTGTTTGAAATAAACTGTCAAGCACTTAATACGAATATATTGCGATGACCACGGCCTTTATTATTACCATAACTTGGAAGTAAACCTTCCAACCGGAAGATAGTTTTCCTTTGCATCAACTTCGACGGCAATGACTTACCACTATTTTCTAAAAAAATGAAGTGCTGCTAACGTCTCCGCCGATAGGTATTTAGATTCAGTGTTGATTTCTTATTCATCATTTAACAGTTTGTTCACCGTTCCATCGGTCACACGGTCAACTGCGCGTCAACCTTAATAATAAACAATTGTTTATGCTAGTTGTTGCTGCAGCCCACGCGAAATAATTTTGTGTGCAGTGTTGCAATTATACAACATTTCCAGCTGATGCCAAGATTTAAAATATGAATGAATTCTTTTGGAGTTGACTAATGCATTTAAGGAAGAGAAATTTTTTTTTGCAAATAATTTAGAAGCGAATCCATTCTAAGTGTTAATTTTGACGATTGTAGAAATTTGCACTTTTCAACGTTTAAGTCCAAAAGTCATCCTAGTGAACTCGAAGAATCCGAAAGGTGTGCATATTGCCGTTTTCGGAATGCCTTCGGGAGTTACAGGGATTGGATAGTATCCCTTGAAATCTAAGTTCGAGAAAATAAGGCAGTTTGCGATAGAGTGTACATGAATGAGCGAGAAGGGTTAACGGTCTGGAATCGTCTGAGCATTTATGCATCTGTAGTTGCTACATGGTCTCCATTCGCCATTCGATTTAGGGAATATCTTGCTTAAGAAGTTCTTCGAACTATTTCCGCACAACTACGAGCTTATGCGGTAATAATGGACGCACTTTAGAGAAAAATGGGGAGCTAGTAGGGTTCATGTGATGTTGAACATCATGTTTAACGGGCTCAGAGATACTACGCTCGACAGTGATTCTGCGGTATTTTTGAAGAAGTGCGCGAATGAGTGCGTCGGCAACATCCTCAAAAGCGATGGAAAGAGGGTTGGGTGAGAAGAATGAGATTTTTGGGGTCAATGAGGGAACTATTACATAATACAATAATATACATATATCCACTAGCAAACCAGGAAATTCGCGCGTAAGATGGGTATACTCATGTCCGCGATTATGAAGCGCCAAGAAAACGCTCGTCAAAGTCCTAAACTCAAGTCTACCTCCCTAAGGCCAGCCATGCGTGCGGATCGACGAAGAATTTTCTACCACGAGTTTTAACGATTGCGGTGTTAACTTATTTTGCCGGGATACGGGAAGAACCGAAACTTCAGTGCCTGTATCGATCGGGTAGTTGCGTCGGCTTCAGGGGTCGTAGATTGTGAGGCGACGTGGTGCTCTATTTCGGGTAGCAGTCGCCAGAATTCCCAGGAAGTCTGATTTGTTTGGTGAGAAATTGTAGGGACTGGTACATCTTTTAGTCTTTTCAGCGAACCTACGATGGTACCAGGATGCTCCAGCACTTGCCGAAGGTCCCGACGACCGACTAACCGATCACCCATATTGGGAGGCGGATCTAGACCCTGGTCTAGTCCTACTCACCGAGCACAAAGCACTGACGGCCTCTGCCAACGCAGGGACGGTGGCTGTTAATGCTGCCACCATCTGCTACAGTTGAGCCATCTAGCTTGAGTTGTCGCGAGACACCTCACCAATCATGCGACGCACATGGCCCACGATGACGGCTAACGTATCCAGAGACCCCAAATCCGCACATGCCAGGATGGCTTGTGTGCTCTCCGGTAGCTTTTGCAGCCACAAAGATTGTAGTAGATCGGTGGCGATTTTGTCACCACCTAACTGCTTCATTTTATGCAGTACCCCTAGCGTTAACTCTGTCAGTAAATCGTTAAATTTAGCTGTCGTTTTATGAGCTCCTCTTTCAATTGCCTATAAGAGGAGTGTTCGAGGACGTCGGAGGCAAGCTCAACTGCCTTCTCGTCCAGCCCGATCAGCGCGTAATTAAAACGTGAATTGGGCCTCGAGTTGGAGGAACCATGCTGCCGGGCTCCTACGCCAAAACGGCGACATCCATATGGCCGCAGTAGTTACTGGGGACATCGTTAGCGGAAATGAACAACCCAAGAGAAAGAACACGCAAGTGGAATCAGCGGAGTTCGAGACAGAAAGAGCGGAGGAGATGTAAACAGTCCTGCACGACTCGTCTGTTTCGCTTTAATTAATTTTTAATTCTCATGAGGTTACCAATTATAGAGTAAATAAGATTATCCCTTTCAAATATTAATAAATTTTATTAATCTTTATTTTCTTAATTTAAATTAGGCAATATAAATTAAATAAAGAGGATTCACCTCTCTCCTCCGGCTTGTCTTGTCTGGCACTACAACTGATACTGAAAAACAATTTTTGTTGTCAAAAATTCCAGACGCTTGGCATACAAGGAAGGCGGTATGCGTTTAAAAAGAAAAATGGGTAACGAACTTTCTACTGAACATGGGCATAATACTTCTTTGCTTTTACATGCAGCGGTCAATCCAAAATCTACTAAATAGTTTTTGTTAATAAAGGATGTAAATGTGGAAATATAGGTATTTAAGCTAACCCCTCACATGTTACAATATGGAGTAAATCCGCTTCATTTCTTGCCGAATTGGCCTTGATAAATGGCTTTAATCCCCATTTCATTTCAATATGAGATAAGTCCACTTAAATTTCAAGACTTTTGTAAAAGAACTATCTGTCTACATATGGATAAATATCTGTGATATCCAATGTTGCCGACACAGTTGCTAGAGCGTTCCTTGACGCATGGATTTTCAGGTTCGGCATATCACCTTGGATCACCACAGATCAAGGAAGACCGGTTTTTTTATCTTAAAATTTCAAGAAGTTCAAACGGAAAAACTTTACGACGTAAAGTTGTAAGGGACTATATTCAAGAGGCAATCACTTGCGAAGTGGAAAACCTCAAAACAAGTACATTTTTCTGTAACAAGGCTCTGCGTATATTGTATCTTCTTTTGCATCAAAGACTCGCAATAGTTGTTTACGCCTTAAAAATTAGTCATAGGCTGCGTTTCTTACCAATGAAGTGAAGGACTTTCTTCAAAGAACGATGCCTCAAATCTTTACCGTGCAACTTTACTTCTTGGAAAAAATTTAAAAATCTTTGAGCGTTTAGAGTCACTCAATTAACTGTTAGCTAGTTTATTTGCGTAATTTATCTGTCTTATTTTATATTATGGGGTACGACCAATTACACCAAGTGGTTCATCAACTTGTGCTCAAGGTGTGGAATAGCGAATCAATGACTGACGACTGGAAAGGGGGCATAATCTGTCCCATACATAAAAAAGGGGATATCACGCAGTGCAGCAATTATAGAGGTATCACGTTGCTGAGTACCATCTATAAGATATTCTCAGCAATCTTGCTAGGCCGGATAGCCCCATACGCCCAAAACATCATTGGCCCATACCAAAGAGGCTTCACTCCAGGCAAATCAGCAACAGATTAGATTTTTCTCTGCAGCAAAAGATGGAAGAACTGTTAGAATATGGTCATCAGTTGCACCATCGAATTTAAAGCCGCCTATGACAGTATAGCCAGGGTAAAACTGTACACGGCCATGAGAGAATTCGATATCCCAACGAAATTGATAAGACTGACTAGACTGACCCTGATCAATGTGCTCTTCAAGTTCACACAACTATTGGCCTAGGCTGACGATATTGAACAATCCAAGATGTACAGTCTACCTTCATCTAGATCGAGCAGGCGGGGCGAGATCTTGGGCTGTACATTAATGAAGGCAAGACGAAGTACATGGTGGCAACGTCAGCGCCAAAACCCGAAAGAACAAACAACATCGAATCGCATTGGTCAATGAAGATAGGAGACTACCACTTTGAGACCGTTGAAAATTATTCCTGTCTAGCGTCGAAAATCACAACCGATAACAGCTATGACGATGAAATCTGTGCACGGATGTTGGCTGCCAACAGAGCCTATTTCAGCTTAAAAAACTGTTTCGCTCGAAACGTCTCACCATAGGGTGAGACGAAGCAGACCCTGCCTGAGATGAAGCAATGGCGTAGGTCAGGACGCCGGACAGTTTTTAGGGATATCGAATTGGTGGATCTCGGCGCAAAACCGGATTCCAGTTGCTACCGCGTTCAGCTAGTAAAATATAGATTTACAATCATCAGATTTCCTATTCATTTATTTACTACCAATAAATGCCAACAAACCGGTCGCCATTTTTTAATTGCGGGCAATTCAATAATAAATATATTTTGAAATATTATTTGCTCGCAACATTTATCACGAATAGATCGTAATGTTAGGCTTCAGTTTAAAAAAGTAGAGGCAACCAATAAAAAGTGTTCCTCCCCGGCGGGGAATCGAACCCCGGTCTCCCGCGTGACAGGCGGGGATACTGACCACTATACTACCGAGGACACATTTGCCGGTTTCCGTAAAGCTCCACTCTTTTGCTGGCTCAGTTCCTCAATTTTCCTTAACCACCACATCCCATTCTTCAAAATTATTTCCCCATAACTTCCACTTACCTCAACGGTTTCCTCAAAGTGATATTCCGCGCATTCTTTTTCGTCCTCTGCATCTTCTACTATGAAATCCACCTCGTCCACTTCCTCTTCAATAACGTTTCCGTGGCAGGGGTCGTCTGATACGGACGTGGAAATGAATGTCAGGAATTCTTTGGATTCTTCATCATTTAATTCCAAATCCGCGTCATCCTTCTCGTCCGCGAGTGTGATTATTTCTGTGGAAACTACAGGTGGTTCGTCCGCACAGTTTCTCTGGGGACTGAGGCAATTACTGTTAGTGTTATTAGTTTTCCTGTTCGTGAAAACTATTGTTTGGTGGCTTGGCTGAGCGCCTTCTTTGAATTTATCAGCGTTTTGTTGGTGCTTTGTTGTGCAGGTGTGCTTCAGAACGGAGTACCGATGGGCGTAGAGCAGGCGTTGACAGAACCGGCAAAACGCTTTATCTGGTTTCCCAGGAACCGATTGTATCCAGTCTAAGAGGACAATAGAAGATATACTTGTTACTGGATTAATATGATAGCTTAAAATTGTCTAATATATACTCGTAATCCGGTCGCACTACATTCTTTATAAAAAAGAATTATTGTGTATTTACTTACTTTTGAGCATTGGAATCTTCTCCCACGATGGCCGATACATCGCTTTGTGCGGTCGCTTTTTCTCAGTTTTCTCCATTTCTTTTAAAAACACGTTATTTTAGCACACTAAATACCTCTAAAGAAAACTTTGTTGACAATATTTGACAGTAAGATTTATTGAACTTGAACATATGTATGTCAAAGAGTTCCCATTTTGTTCCTCTAGCGTTGTCTTCTTTTAGGAGGAGTGTTTGGAAAACGTACCTAAATAGCAGTACAATGGTACATCATCATATCTTGAAATTCCAACTTTTGTGGAAACTGTCATTAATTTTATTTTAAAATCACATGGTTTTTTTTCATTTTTCTTTGCTTCAATTCGCCTACTTTTAAATGTGACACAACAGCTTAAGGTCATTCTCCATTTTCAAGGAGACGATATAAAAACGTTTTGTATTTATATTGGCCGCATATAGCCATCTGGTTTATACCCCAAATGAAAGCAATAAGTGAAGCATATTTTAGTTTTCAATTCGAATGTAAACTGGGAGAGTCAAGCCAAAAAAAGTACAGAATTAAAGAAAGAAATTCTGAGAATATGACACATATTTAGTAATTTTATCGAAAACATCACTTATATTCACTACCCTAGAAGTGTAAGTTTTTCGCGGTAATATACATCATCATATCGACAAGTTTTATTGGAGTTTCTATTATTATTAACAAAGTTATCTATGGTTATTATGGTAACTCAAAAATATTGTTTTCTGTATGAGTTCAGTAAAGGGGAGATCGGTATCAGCGGCCGCTCCGAGGAGCCAAATTAGCGCTGTGGTGCGCCGTTTTGATAACTCAGGCCGTGACTACTATTATGAGAGCAGGGAGGCAGAGTCCAGCCGGCTCAGATTTTCAGAGCCAGCCCATAGCATTCACGAAGGAAAGCAGCTCGCCTACCCTGCAGCTAGAAATTTCTCTAAGGTTCCCAAAGAATGGGTTACCCGGTGTCCGTAACCTGACTCTAGCTAAAGCTGGGCAATCGCAGAGGAAGTGCCTGAGGGTTCTGCTTCTCCGCAGTTCCGGCAATGCGAATTCTAGAGTATGCGGAGCCTGGCGGTATGGTAATTTTGTATGGATTTGCACACGTCTGACACAGGAGGTTTCGTGATAGGATTTTGTTATAAGCGGGCCAAATCCTCCTTGACTTAACACAGGTGGTGAGTCTTCGCTATGTAAGGCCGCGGCTGCTAAGTAGTGTGAGTAGACTCCGCCCTTGCCAGTCGCCAGACACCGACTGGCTGAAGCTCATCGGTCACAAGATACGTCTATGACAAAACGTATAGGTTCCGAGCAATGCTGCGAGGCCTATATCAAGGCCTGAACATGCAATCAGCGAAACAGAAACCGATCTGGATACGAGGAACTGTATGAGAAAAACTATGAGACGTGGAAAAAATTGCATGTGACTATAATAAAAACTAAAAGTGAACACTTGAAACGAGTGTGTAAGGACGTTGACTTGGGGTAACAAAATAGTAATCTAGAAAATTAAAAGCGAACGCTCCCTCCTTCTCCGATTAGTTGTTTCAATTTGCTACACGAAATAGTGACGAAATTCGCAAAATGTGAGTATCCCCAACCTTTTTATTGTGCAGATAGACCTCATCGAAGCTTCAATGGTAACTGGAGAGAAGATCCCGAAAGCTGTGAAAAAAATAGCTGAAAATAAAGCTCCTGGCTTGGATATTATCCTCAAGCAGTCTGAAAGCAACAGTCAAAGTAGAGCCAAATATGTATGTTTTATGTATAATTAATCTCACCGTGCATTCGGTTCAACCACGGATCTGAATTGTCGATGAGCCGCGCAGTCCATCTACCCCTTGCCTGATTTTGCCAAAAGAGTTGCCACTTGGTTAGGGTGCGTTGACGTTCTTCACGGGTAACCACCTCTATTAAGTTTTCGCCCTTACGTAGGCAGATAACTTTGCGCTCCTTGGCAAGGAGGGTAACGGGTATCACTCCCGCGATCGCCATCATGGCCGGTTCGGAAACGGTGCGATAAGTAGACGCCACTCGCAAAGCTCCCCGCCTCTGCACTAGAGCAAGGCGCTTACGATGCACCTCCTTGTCAAGGGCATCAGCACAAACCTCCTTCAGCATTCGCTATTAGCCGACTCAAGGCCGCAACTCCAGCTACAACCCTGTCCAATGCCGCTTTGATTTGCTCGAAGAAGCTCATCTTCGAGTCGAGCATTAAACCAAGGTATTTAAAAACAGGTTTTGACTCTATAGTCAACTCGCCAATCGATATGGGACGCAGGGTCGTGATTCTTCTTCTGGTCAAGATGACTACTTCGGGTTTTTCCAGCGCAAGGCTGAAACCGTGAGCAGTCATCCATCCACTTACCCGTTGCATCAATATACCAAGTCTGCTTTGCGCCAACAGTGCGTCCGGAAACAAGTGCTGCAACGTCGCTTGTATAACCGACCAGGCGCGACTCTTCGGGGATATCGAGTCTCAGCAGACTATCGTAGGAAGCGTTCCAGAGGTCCGGCCTTAGGATGGACGCTCCCGACGTGATTTCCATCCTCCTTTGGCCCTCTAGCGTCTTAGATAATCCCTCAATATCCGCAAGTTATAGCTTGGCATGTGGAATGAGTTTTCTAATGTGCTTAGCATATCTGATTATCTTACGGAATTGAAGGCATTTCTGACATAAAGCGTTATGAGGAGCACTACTCGTTGAGATTGGCGGCTGTGTGCCTCGGCTCGATGAACCGCATCTACGGCCTCCATAATAGCATCCACTGTGGATCTCCCTGGTGTGAACCCGAACTGCCTTGGGGATAAGTTCCTGGAAGCGCGGATCGCTCAGCGAGTCTACTCCTGGTGAGTTTCTCGAGCATTTTCCCGGCCGTGTCATACACAGCGGTCGGTATGCAGACGGGAGCTCCGGGCGTCCTTTACTCTTCCAGCGACAAGGAAAATACCCTCCTTCAAGCAAGCGTTGAACGTCTCAAGCAGCAATCCTGGCCGTTGACGGAACACTAGTTTGTAAACTTCCGTCGGGGTGCCATCAGGGCCTGGCACCTTCTTGTTTTTCATAGTAAGAACCATCTCATTGTGAAAAGGGGGCAATCCTCGACACTTTCTGCGCTATTGACATCAACTCGTACACGGTGTCCGGGGAACAATGCCCGTACAATGCGGTCCATCTGATCGGTACTTAGTATGCAGCCCCGATTTTCCGGGTGACAAGCTTATAGCCAAGTCTACACGGGTCCTTATTCACCTCGTTGACAAGTTTCTCCCAGACGGAAGCTTTGCTTTTATTTATAGCGCTGCTGAGTCTCCTTTTTGCGGATCTATACTGTGCCTTCATGGCGCATGCCTCCTCGTTGGCGTGCAAACGTTGTGCCAAACGGCAGACTTTATGCCGCTTCCTCCGTAGGTCGGAAATTTCTGCCGTCCACCAATACATAGAATGCTTGTTGCGGCTGGGGCGTCATTATCAGGTTCATCACTGAATTTACGACAGTGTCCCCCCGGAGCGCCCTCCAGCGGGGCTCCGCCTGCTCCAAGAGCTTTGACGAACTTTCCGATGTTCACCCTCGCGGCATTCCACAGGCAGGAGGAGCGCCACGTTGTGCTCGCCGGAAAGTAGCGTCAACCACTTCGAACGCGATGTACTGGTGATCACTTGAGTGTCTTCTAGAATTCCCCTCCTGACGCAAAACTGATGTCAGGAATGCTTCCTTCACAGACTGGGCGTCATAACGTTGGCATGATTTCTGTGTTTAAAACTACGAGCTCAGTTCTCGCTGCCATTTCCAGAATCCGTTTCCCTCTGGAGTCTGACTGAGGCATGCCCCATTCAATGGCCCTGGCATTAAAAAGACCGCCTACCAGGATTCGTCCCACCGTGCTCGAAACAGCGTTTTTCAGAGCATCAAGCCGGTGGCGAAAGTCCGGCATCGTCTCGTTCGGTGTCAGGTAAACGCTAAAAAACGTTATTCCTAAACACCGGATCCAGACAAACTCGTTCTCTCGGCCTCCGGCAAGAACATGAATTCGAACGTCGTCTCGAACTCAGATGGCAGCGGTGCCCGACAAGTCGAGATGCCATGAGGCCGGGTCCTTGTTTCGGTATTGTTCGCTAGTTAGCATTAGATCAGCATTTACTTCCGCAGCGAACTGTGCTAGCAAATGGTGAGCGGTTGTGCTCGGGTGCATGTTAATTTGTAAAATGCGGATCATGCCATTCGCACCCTAGCCCTTTCCAATACCGCCCTGAAGATTGGACACCGTCCTGAGCCCGCAGTATGTTCGACGCTCTCACCAGACGCACCACGATCCTTGCAGAGGACGCAACTCTCGCTTTCATTGCAGGTTTTCGCTTGATAACCTACTTGGCCGCATCTCCGGAATGCTGTCCTTCTGTCCGGTCCCTTGCAAGCTGCTGACGTGTATCCATAGTCCAGACGCCAGTAGAATTTGGTGGGGACTATTCGCGTTTGTACCTTGCATAATACTCATCCAATTTTGATTCTTCCGCTGCTAAGGAGTTTCCCCGCATATTGCTCAGGGACTTCCACCACGGCGAGTTTTGGCCTCGAGCATTTACAGAGGTGATATCTATCCGGGCATTGGTCACTTCTGGACATTCACGTTTTATCGCTTCCTCCACTTCGACCTTTTCTGGTGCTCTGAGGTGGCGGGGAAGAAGGCGGGGAGGAAGGCGGGTCGGCACGTGGTGACATCGGCATTGGCTTGCCGGACGTGATGCAGTAGGCGAATGCTCCATGCCTTAATTAGAGCGATCAGACCCGAGTCTGCACAGAGCCTCATCTGAAGTGGCTTCGGCCACGAAACCTTACCAGGGGTATACTGGTACCATGGGAACCGGGGTAGCCCCTGGACTCATATACTTCGGGAGAATTCCTGTCGTATATGAGTACAGCTCGGTTGTTTGCGGTTGACCCTCTAGTGGGAGCTTCATGGGGGGTTGTTGGTAATGCTCAACCGAGAAGAGACCTTCGGGCCTCGGCGTGGTGTTGCATTTCAACACGGGTGCCGTACTCCTTAGTTCGGTAGAGATTTAGGTAGGTCTTGCATCCACCAGTATGAATGCTAAGCCATACACTTGCATAGACTGGTACCGTTGTTGCTTGTCACAGCGGGGCTCTGATTGTGGTCTCAAAATCAATCCGTGTCTTAAGAAGACCGTAGGATTAAGTCTCTACGACAGGTACCTATGTTAAAACCCCAAGGACTTAACTTCGACCTTTTCTGTGAGGCAGTCAAGATCCCGGGTTTCTAGAGAGCACATGGGCTCTAAGCCTTTTCCCCTAATAATCCTTTGGCCGCTTCGCAGAACGTACTCTTGCTAGTCGTCTTTGGCCCAGTTCGACGAGAACTCCGCCACTCGTCGTTTTCCGTATGGAAGATACCTCTGCTCCGTTGTCTCCGAGTTTCATCCTATAGCGGATTTCACTAAGGATTTCTGCCAATGTCTTGCCTTCCGTCGGTCTAGTCCTTCTTCTTTTCTTAGTTTTTTCTGCTCCTGGCTTTTGGTTGGCAACCTCCTTGTCTTTGGACAGACTTGTCTCTGGCGGCATAGTCAGCTGCTTTATTTTTTCTTTCTTCGCCTTTTTTTGGGCCCTGGAAACTATTTCGATAAAGTCCCCTTCAGCCACGTCGTCCTCTTTCCGCTTTTTCCCCAGTTCGCTTTGCAGTGGGCTATCTTCGGTCCGTTTGATGCAAGCAGCGTCCTCAGCGGGGAGTGCGGCTGTTTCCGCTCTCCAATCGTCTGCCGTTGCTCTCCACGTTCGCCCATAGAAGAATCTCGTCCCGCCGAAGGTAGTTCGTAAAGAGTGAAAGTATTGTTGAGTTGCAAGTGTGCTAGAATAAGTCAGAAGAAGGGGATGGCTCGAGCGACCTCATGACGAAGTAGGCCTCGACCTAATACAGCTGTTCAGCAGACACGAAGGTTATCGAGCATATTTTTATCCATTTGGGCACGACGAATCTCCATATTGCTAAAATGCGCGAATATTGCAGAGACGCAGAACATGTTTTATATCAATGCCCAAGCTATAGCCGGTGAGTACTTAACGCCCGAAAACATCGTGGAGCATGTGTTGAAAACGAAGGGATACGGACAAAAGTCAAAAAGATGATAGCAGCGTAGTCTTAGAAGTATAGGCAGGAAGAAGGAATGAGGAAGGAAAACGAACATAAACCCGAACATAAATTCTGATCTAGCACCCCACCCTCAACACAATATCATCCGGGAGTCCCGCGGGAAGGGTTAAGGAGGATTTGGTTCCCCACCTAATCAAAGACAGTTTTTGAAGCTTTCCACCTAAGAGATCTTCTAGCGTTTGCTACGAAAGGAAATTAGAAAACCAGCGATCACTGCTCATATTCAAGTATAATCACAAAAGACTATGCATCATTGGAATGAAAGTTCGAAGGGGCCATTGAACCGCACTATGTCTCTAAGTTCATCTTTGCATCATATACTCGTAAACGTAGAAATAATCAGACTAGGAGAATGATTAGCATGATTACAGAGTCAAATCAGTAAATGAACTCGTCTGGTCCTGTTTGGTGAGCTTAGCTGAATACCCATCAGTTCTGCGACTTGCCTAGGATGACTCCTCACTGGTTCTACCTATTTAAATTTTGTGGAAGCTAAATTCAGTGCTGAATACAATTCCATCCTGTACGAATTTTACTTTGAATTATGCAAATCGAATCGGACCCTCTGATATCCTCTACCTCTGGTAGTATTCTGGCTTCATCGCTGCCGACGATGATAATTACATTTCAGTGTTCAAGGTGGAGTGAAGTTCTAATTTGTAGGATATTTCAGGTTTGTGATTCAGCTTTAACTCTAGATCCTTGAATTTCGATTATAACACCAATCGGAGGTTTCATATAGCTCATTCCTCAATGAGAAACAGGGAATACGTACATCCTGCATACATATCCAGGTTATCCAATGGAAACCTGAATCATTTCCTTGCTCTAGCTGTTTGGAAAAGAGTGTATGGTGTAATTCCTTTTGTTCACTACCTTAATGGCCATTCGCCTTATTGCCTCCCTTCCATTCCAAAGAGCGATTGCCGTTGTTGTCTTCAGCAAAGATACCCTATGAACAAGTTGGAAGATAAAGCGTGTAACGGGTCTTTTGAATTATTCATCACATCGGGAAAGTCAAATTGGAAATCAAATATTCGTTGTACAGAATTGCATTAGCGATACTACGAGTATGCTAGGTGTATCCAGAGAATTATACAGAGTGAAAAGAAATGAATAAATAATCAAAGAGAGTTACGAGAGTGGTAGGATGATGGCAGGGATACGAGGAATTTATTCATATGTGTATATATACGAGTATATTGCAAATTCAACCAAAAGTACAATTTCATAAGATAATAATCTATCATCAGTTCCGAATCCACCAATAACTGCCTCGACGGGGAGTTATTTACTTTCCAAACATAAAGAAAGAAGAAATCTGCGTAGAAATATATCAACGTATTATCTGATTGATGTCTAGTAAATGGTTAAGGCAGTGAAAGTATGATGATGGCAATTCAGGAACGTTTTCGGGGTGTAGTGATAATCTAGAGATGGGTAGGTGATCTATTTAATATCACAAAAGTGATATCACTTTAAAGTGTAATATCACATTACCATCATTGAATGCGATTCAAACATTACCAAGCAATGATGCAAATTTTGCGCTCCCGTATAACTTACGTTGTGACTGTAATAAATGCAGGGCGAATCATTCTAGCGTGTTAATATTCGATGTTTACGATATAACATATGTACTGTTGGGGTAATGAAAGGTGATGTTGATCATATTGCTTTGTAATATCACTTTTTTCAAAAGTGTTCTGAAATCACGTTGCTTACTAAGGTTATGTTTCGCGCACATCTAAATTAAGCCTCTAATAAAATCGGACCAATGGAGAGTTTGCAAATACACACTTTAAAATTTGGTGCAAATTCATAGGTATCTAACTCCAATGAAGGAAATAATCCTCCGTTGTCTTTCATAGCATCGTCTGTGCAAATAGGTATATGGGAAAGGGTGTGACTTTTTTGTGAATACAGTAATTTGAGGCATAAAACGCAGGAATTTGGTAGAAGTTTTTGAACTGATATTACATTGACCATTAGGTAAAAGCGTTGAAAAAGGGTAAAATTTATAACCGTTCCGAATGTAATAAGGCGTAAAGTATAGTAAGTACGGCGGCCTGGGTCGATTATGTTTCAAGTTACCTCACCGTATTCAGAGCCCGGTTGAACGTAGGTTAATTAAGCCGACGAGGATTTACTTGAATGTTAGTTATGTTTTAAGGACAGGCGAGTCTAGCTGAGGAAGGAGCGAAGCAATAGGTCGGGGATCATCTTCTTTGCACTGTAAAAGTGCTAATAGTAATGGTTAACGGTAAGGTTCATCTCTAGTATGCAGAGTCTTTTTTCCGGGATTATTGACGGGGCCAAGACATGACTTCGAATTTGATAAAACGATAGAACAATTAAAGGAACTTTAGAAAAGCATAATTTTCCCGAGAAATCGAAAATGACATTGTCCGTTGCGGGAATTGAGAGGCAATACCCGCTGCATTGGTTGGTGTGGAACAATGAACATGAAAAACTGCAGAAACTGCTCAAAATAGTAGAAACACTTTTTTATTAGTCAAGCAACCTTTCATCACTTAAAAATAATTAAACATAATTTCTTATTTCACTGTATTCAAAAGTAATGTAAGTATCTGAAATGGGCTCGTCTCAAAGCACGCGCGTGTCCTTGGTCAAGGCTGCCTGCTTCCCACTCCTGTGGCGAGTTCTAAACTGAGCAGAGAGCGCCGGTGGCGTCATCTGACGGCTCGCATTCGCAACATTCGAAATAAATTTCGAATGCCGCGAATCCTGCCGTGCCACAGAACGAAAAGGATCTTGCTAGATACCAGGCGATCGATAACGAATATAATAATGATAATAATCATTGGCACCACAATCCAAGTGGATCAGTGTCCTCAAGTAGAGCATGCATTGTGCTCGCCCGTGATTATTACCCTGGTTTGATTCAGGTACTCATTCACAGCTGAGTCGACTGGTATCCGTAAGTCAAGTCACAAATTCGCTTGGAAAATCAACATCTCATGATAGGATCAGGCAGGAGGGAGAAAGGGGCAGAGTTTG
Source organism: Hermetia illucens (assembly GCF_905115235.1). Lineage (NCBI taxonomy): Eukaryota > Metazoa > Arthropoda > Insecta > Diptera > Stratiomyidae > Hermetia > Hermetia illucens. The sequence goes on along the minus strand of NC_051853.1, from coordinate 57,973,189 downwards.
CAAGAGTTCGGACGCCAAGCAACCTTTGCGGATAGCTAAGTAGTAAAGGATGGCAACGAATTACGAACACCGGGGAAGGTCTTTCAGCGATGTGGAATCAGTTATGTGTGGGAGATGGCAATTTCGTTAGGGCAAACTGTTTAAAGGCGGTAATCCGTGGTATATGCTATGAAGAAGTTCAACGAAAGAGGTAAGTCTCAGAAGGACTCAATTTTATTATTAAACAAAAAGCTATAGGCCTAGCTCGGAAAATTGTAACGTTTAGGGGAAGGTCCTTCATATCATCCTGTTCATTGACAATGGAATTTGGAATTTTAAGCGTGGAAAACTGTAGAGTGTCTAATTAGAGTTTTTTTTAATTCATAGCTGGATATATTTCAGTCTGAATTTCGTTGTAAAAGTTCCCTGCCCTTTCAGAGACAATGGGGAGATCAACTGCAAGAATTTATTCAAGTTATCAAAACCAAAAACAATGGTGCTTCCAATGGTAACATCTGCATAACAAAGCAACTAGGCTGAGTGAAATTATGCGGTGTTTCCAAGGATTAATTATTTGAGATAATAAAAACTTGTTATTTCTTTTTCGTTGGTGTGAATATTTATTCTTGCAAATACCGATATTTCGGGAACCACTTGTTCCCTTCATCAGTGCTAACAAGTCCTTGTTATATATATAAATCTCGGGTCTTAAATCGCTTATTCTAATCATGCTTTAGAAGTAGCAGGAAATAGCTGTTCTGCGGGTTGTAGATATTTGTCGGAGCTGTATTTTGCTCAAACATGTGCATTGCCGAAGAACTTTCTACCAATCGTTTTCGTGTTAAAGATTCAAGAGCACATTTGGCACATTTACTTAAGTGAGTTCACTGCAAATCTCAGCAAGTTACCCACAAGGCAAATCCATAGAGGCCTCTTCACTAGGTAATTGGTATGTTTGAGCGTCGTTACACTAAGAGCAATTAATCTTAATGAGTACCAAAGCCGTCAGGGTCACAATATGGAATATCTTAGGATTGGTAGGGTGCTTTGGCCTGGGGATGTAGCATAATAAGGACAATCCAATATGATTTGGGACGTAGCTACTTGACCAGAGCTGTGCGTAGAGGTACCTTTGGGGTGGCGCAATCTATCCGATGCTCTGTTCAATAAGAAACTGGACAGGAAGTGATAAAGGTTGTGGCATTGGTATCAGGGATGCTTCTTTCGTGTGTAGTCTGCAAGAAACCGTCCGTGAAGGAATAGGGTTCCCGGCCGAGGGTTCACATAGCCGTGGTTTTTGGGTTGCTCTGATGCCATTGTTATATCCTAGACGAAGTACCACAGAAACTCTGGTCATTTCCAAAAGAATGCACCGCACACGAGCAGAGTTTCAAGGAGAATTTTTCTGTGGGCTTTTCAACAATATTTTCTATTGGCGTATTAAGGACTGTCTACGAAGTCCGGACGGAAGGTCACGGTTCAAATCTCACTGATGACAGTGGGATTTGTATCGTGATTTGACGTCGGATACCAGTCGACTCAGCTGTTAATGAGTACCTGAGTCAAATCAGGGTAATAATCTCGGACGAGCGCAAAGCTGACCACATTGCCTCCTACAGAGTAGTGAACCACTACGGTCTTGGATGAAGTGCTCTAACACGCCTCAAGGCCCTGATCCAATATGGATTGTTGCGCCAACGATTATTATTATTAAGAAGCAAGATCTGGTTTAATAATTATGATGACCTAAAGAGCACGTGGGAGTCAAATAGGGATCAATATTAGGACCGCTATTGTGTACTTAATCTTTCGATTCAGGAAACATCACGGTGGGGTGTTACGCTGATTTTGACAACAAAGTACCATTCTTACCATTCAGTATTCTTAGGTTAACCGAAGTAAGACGGTCGAATTCTGGGGAACACTATCTCTCTCTTGTTATTCATGCGATATTAGGGGTGGATGTGGAGCCAGATTCATGCTGATCAGTTTTGCAAGACGCGCCTTCATGGTCTGGGAATGGAGTTTATATAAAATTTTGACTATGAGATTTCGGTTCAGGTTAAGGAGCATCACAATTGCGCAGTGCTTCGTACATACGAAGATTCTCGGCGCATGTGGGAGGAATACTTTCTAGAAATAGCTCCTTGTAGTCCAGGAAAAGCTTCTTAAAAGTGATATTGCTATTCTGATATCCGAATCGAATGGACGAATAGGATCTTGGTGTCCGCATTAACAATAGTGAGAAGTTTGTAAATATTTGCAACAAATCGCCTCTAGTGCTATCAGCAATGAATTTAGGAGTTCTCTTCAGGGTGTCCACAACAAACCGTGCGCTAACACTAGTCTAGAAAGGGACCATAATTTGTTTTTTTTTTGCTACGGGGACGACAGAAATCTAGATCGAATCTGTATCTATCCTGTTCATTCATTTGTGGAGTGTAGAGCATCCGCACAGTCTCAGGTTTCAATGAAATTGTGTTTCAGTTTCATTATCATCACATTTGATGGTGTGAAAATGATAAGGCTATACGGGGCAGCACGAATAAGAATACAAACATCCACGACGGCCGGGATTCGAACCCGAGGTAATGAGATCAAGAAGCTGACGTGCATTCATCTCGGTCGTTGCACCCGTCAACATGCCAAAGAATATTAATGAATACTGAGCCATCAAAGGCCCTTGCATCTCGCTCGCAATTCAAAGTTTGCGGCATGTCCTAAGACAGCGTCAAAAACCCGATTGATCGAAGAACATAAGGGGTTGAGTGCTCTGATGATCGCTGTTATTTGGTAGTATTCCAATACCGTGTTATATGTAGTAAGGGAGGTGAAGCCTAGGGAGCGTAGAGTTAGTTAGTTAGGCAGGATCTGCCGGAAATAAAAATGATTCACATACTGTATTACGTATATCGTATCATGAGAGAGCTTACATTACCTTGCCCCTTATTTCCTTTTTGTAAGGTTTTGTGTAAAACAAAACCTTATGAAAATCTGTTTACTGTCTCTCTGTCTGTCTGTCCGTCACACGCATTTTTCTCGGAGACGGTTATTGCAATTGGCTCCAAATTTGGTGGAAAGATGGAAATTGTGAACGTTCACGCATACAGTGAGTTACATCCTTTTACGTCGAATTTAAGGGGGGTCCCCATACATGGGGGTAACACTTTTTTCTCACCACGGACCTTCTTGTTTTACGGACCAATTCTCGGAAACGACCCGACCGAAAAATCTGAAAAAAAAATTAATAGGCTGCTACTATATGGTGCCTAGGCTTGGAAATACCCTACATATCGATATCTGTTCAAATAAAGTTAATAGTACTATATTACTATAATTTTTAGTAATTGGTAAGAAAACTCCCTTTAAGTTCATCCTAGAATCACGAAAGAATGTCGGCTACAGCAAAAAACATGATCCTAACAAATTTAGTGGAAATCGCACTATTACTAACAAAGTCAAAGCCAGGTCGAAGCTGTCGTTTTTTTTTGCAAATTCAAGACTATGAATGTCAATATCACTTGAAAGTGGATATTTTGACATAATATGTGCATATATTACGTGCTATGTACTAATGGGATAAATGCATACTGAAAGGGCTTTATTCTTTTATAAAGTCGCACAGAGCCTTTCATACCTGAAGCGTCTAGTTTCCGGTTTCCCGACTTGTTTTAAATTCTGGTAGACATTTCCCACTGAGTATGAATGGCGGACTGTGAAGATGTCAAAGGAAGGTACTTGCCTTTAGTGTTATGATTGGCCCGGCATTTCATGCAACGATGAACCTGCGCGAATAGAGTTCATATTTCAATATATTCGGTGTGTGAATGAATTCTACCGGCTTTCAAATAAATGTCATAACTAGCAGTGATTTCATTCGAAAATACTTTGCCAGCGCTTGTGTACGAAAGTATTTCTGACAGGCTGTCAACCGCAGTATTTGACATTGGTCCGATATGTATAGAAGGTTTTTGTTTCTCGCATTGAAAATGGAAAAGATGATTAGACAAATCAAAGAAGTTGTCTAGGATGTTGAAGACGCAGGATGTCCAGCAGCACTAAAAAAGTGTAAAGATGAAGAATTGGAATCATTACTTAATGAAGATCATAATCAAAATTGGCTTTTGCATTAAATGTTAATCGGTCAACTGTTGCCAAACGTCGAAAATGGGATTGATTCAAAAGGCTAGTTACTGGGTCCCACATGAATTTAAGTTCAGGCTTCTTCAACGACAACAGAAAAGGGGTTTTCTGTATCGAATTATTACTGGAGCTAAAAAATGAATTTAATACGAAAATCCTAAATGCAAAAAAAGCATGGGTGAAGCCGGGGGAACAACGTTCACCAGACAAAGCGAGATATTCATTGTGGAAAGGTTATGTTGTGTATCTGATTTGTTCATAAGAGTGTAGTGTCCTTTGAAATGCTGGGAACCGGTATTACTGGCGATGTCTACAGATGACAACTAATGTGTTTGAAACGAGCTATTGAAGAAAACAGCCCCGTATGGGTGAACAGGCATAACAAATTAATTTTTCAAACTGACCACCCTAAATCTTATGTTGCTTCTGTTGTTAAAACCTACTGGGAAGGGCAGGACAGGGAATTCCGACCCCACCTTCCGTATTCACTAGACATATGTAGCTCCTTCATCATTTGCTCCGGTCGATGAAGATAGCCGTTGCAGACCAGCTGTTTAGTTCTCGTGAAGATATCGAAAATTAGCTTGCTCATTGGATCGGCGCAAAAGAAGTGGACTAAATTGTAAAATTGCCTGAAAGATGGGTGGAGGTTGGAGCTACAAATAAACATTTGATTTTAAAAAAACGTCGGTAGAATTAATTCACACACCCACGTACTCGTATAAGTTCAGTCAGCAAAATTAAAATCCGGACAGAGCTAAAAAATCATAAGATTGACATTAAAAACTGAAAAAAATATTAGTTAATACTCGGTATGGAGACTGTTAATATCATATACATCCTTTAGTGACCAATGGAATGGATTCAACTAAACGTTGGACATATGCCGCTGGATTTTTTGCCATTTTTCGAGATGTTCCATCAAGTATTTTTTGCTCGAAATGGGACCTTCGCGTAGCTTATCATCGATATAAATCCGCAGTTTCTCACTAATATTGCAATCCGAGGTTTGTGGAGTGGTTTAGAGTACTTTTGGAAAATTGAACACTGTGTGCGTGTATTTTACACTTTGTGTTTCGGTTATATCTTGAATGTTTGCAAATACTAAATTTCTCTGCGCTTCGCATCCATATTCACCTCCACGAATACCGGATTACCCATGACGACGGTCCCGTAACAGCCACCCCACCATAGCACTTCCTTCGCCATGCATTTCACGTATCGTACGGAGTAAAACGTATGTCAACCAAATAAAGCGATTTGAGTTTGCTCAGAACTACCTGTTTGAATATCAAACGTTTTGAGGCCATGTCCTCTTTCTCGGCGAACCTAAATTTAATGTATTCTCCAGCGATGCAAAAGTGGAAGCCTGGAGAAAGCCTAACATAAAACTGGAGCCGAAAAATCTGAAAAGCAGCGTAAAGTAGGAAGTGTTATGGTGGAGTGGAATATGGATGCGAATATATACATCAATATGTTAAAAAATCTCGATATTTAAAAAAATTCTAGCCGAATATGTCCAACAATTTTTTGAATTCGTTCCACTGGCCAATGAAGAATGCTAATAGTGTCCCAAGTATTAACTAATCATTTATTACCTCTGCCCGGATTTCAATTTTGCTTACGAGAATATAGTTTCTTTGGCTATTCGCCTTCAAGAAGAGTTTCATTTTTTTCTTTTTGGTTTGCTTTCCTCGCATTGCATTCAACAGACTGTATGCAAGGTTTTTGTAAAAAAACACATACAACTTCTTATGTTCTTTTCACTGGAAGTTAAACAAATAGCTTCTCTCTAGCAAAGAGATTTTCAGGCCTTCCGCTCAGTGAACCCGACAATCAACGGGATTTTGAGGAGTTACATACGAATATTATAATCGATCTATGATACTTTGCTATTTAGGAACACATCTTTCTATGTTCTTTTTTAATAAAAAAGTCTAAATAGCAAATATTCCAAACTCCTCATAAACTCCAATTTCATTTATTAAATGTGAAATATCACATGACCGTGAAAGGACCGAAAAACTTTTTGATCAACGAGTTCAAAACTACCCCCGAACTTAGAAAACAAAAGCATTTCCCGTGATTCATTTGCTAATTAGACTAATGGGTCATATGGGAAAATGTTTTAGTCATATCAAATTACAGTTAATGTTACCAATGGGAGATGAGCATCATCATAGAATCCCAATCGAGCCACAAACAAGAAGTTCTCGGGTTACTAGACCGCATCAGCTTCCCGTCGCTATCCTTGCACATATAAATATCTAGTAGTTTTATCCGTTAATCCCCCTTTATTGAATGACCCACGTAGAACAGCGATTTCACGGAAAATATAGGACGATATTTTGCAACAAATCTATACAACAATTGTATCGAGGGACCATAATGGAGTATGTGGTGTGGCTAGATAACAATGACATGGAATGCAACTTGCCGGAAAAAAAGACAGGACAATGGCGACAGCGAAATGATGCTATTCGTATTTGATATTTGCATAGCGGCATTTACAGTGGTATCGTAATTCCACACTGTTCAACAATGGCATCTTCATTGATGCTAATGCAGATTTATGGTCATGTGCGGAATCTGTGGAAGCTAGGGTGTTCAGGGAATTCAATTTAATGTTTGTCTCTGCATAAATATCGATGGTTTTCACTACATTTTATGAAATAATTCGAGATAAATCCTTTTTTAATGATATTATATTTATTGCGTACATCTCGCTTGGAGAATTTCCATTTTGGTCGAATGAAGGCCGAATTTTCGATGAACAGGCTTTTCTGTGAATTCATTATAGGATAAAGAGAATATTTAAGGAATTGCTCTATTGGTTTTGCATAAAAGGAAACCTTATTAAAATTGTCTGTCTGCTACGCACTGAAGATACGCGAAACATCGCCTTAATTGGTAATATGATATCACATCACGTTTTTAAAAAAGTAATACTACAATCTTAATCAATCATAGAAATAAACTAATACAAATTACGGATAGAGTATATATACACCATAAGCAACGATTGTACCATAGATAAGAAACGTGAAGCGCAGTAAATAAGACCCTCACAACTTTTGAGCGGCACATAACATAAAGGACAAACACTGTATTGATTTCGGCTGGCTTGTTAACTCAACATTTGGTCGCGCACCAGCAACATACACGAATTAATCAGCGAACGATAAAATTACGGATCAATTTTACTTATTTTTACTCACTCAGCAAAGTATCTGTATTCACATATTCACTTATATATTTTCTAGTCAAAGGACCGCCCAAAGCCAGTGCGAAGCCTACCCAAAGTCGGTCCGAAGCAGTTAAGAGAACAAGCGGCCGTAACAAAAATAGATTCACAAACGATGCTTGGCGTCGGCATCAACCCGACAACTGCCAGCACCACTTCTGCTACAAAGAGCGTTGATGTTTTGTAATTTGGCATTACATTATTTTTCAGAGAAGTAATATCATCATCACTTTTGTAATGCCCTGATGTTAAGCGATGCAGGGTTGCTACTTAATGGGGTAATGTTAGTTGATGAATTAATGTGAGGTGATGTTATAATGTTTGGTGCTGCTTTGATTCCGCTCGGTTATGTAATGCAACATTACATTTTAAGGTGATATCACATTTACATTACATTTTAAGGTGATATCACATTTACATTACATTTTAAGGTGATATTACTTTCGTAATATTACAAACAACACCTACCGAACTCTATTACGCAAGCTTTTCTCAAGAACGATTACACTTATTGACACTACATACACTATGCAAAATCCGTACACTATCATTTTAAGCAATAATTTGGAAAGTGCCTGTAAAATACTACACGAAATCAAATAAAAGTGAGCAATTATTGCAAGGAATAACATTTTTTATTGAAAACAGTAATATACAAACTTAAAAAAGATTTCAAACATAAAAAAAAACAACATTTCATATTCTGATCCAAACAAAACCTGTATTCGTACACTTAATTGGATTAAAAAAATGTAACATAATCTTATTTTTAGTAATTTATTGGGTGCCCTTTCTGTTTTGTTATTGCCTTAAGCCTATTTGGCATAGATTCAACTAATTTTTTGTTAAATTTAGTGAATTTTTTTCACATTCTGTACGCAAAACGATTTTGAGGTCTTTTGTGTTCCTTATGTTATAATATTTTAATTTTTTCTTAAAAATGGACAATAGATTTTCTATGGGATTAATGTCGGGACTTTGGGGAGGCGCATCCAACCGTTTGCGACAATTATAAAGTCACCAAAGACCAAAGTGCAGTATGTTTTGTATCATTATACTGCTGAAATATGTACTGTCCGTGGAATGTGAATGTATTGTTTGGCATCCATTATATCATCGACAAAGTATAAATCGCCGACACCAGAAGCAGCAAAACATCCCCAGACCATTACGGAACCGCCACCCATTTTAAGTATGACATTTGGAAGGCTATCTGCGTGTTCTTTGGCGTCGCAAAGATAATGGCTTAAATATTTCTTGAACGCATCAATGAACAAAACGAAAACTGGATCGGCAGAGAGCAGGTTGGTTTCCAGATTTCGATAGTGTTCTGTTAAGAGGGAGTGTATCTGGAATGCTTTATGCAGGAGACACATTCCTGAAAAATTAACAGCTATTATCAGAGCAACAGACGGTCAAAAGGTAGTATAGATCCTAGGGCGAAATGTGGAGCATAAAACCTGGGAAATGCCTGTTGAACCAATACCATCAGTCTCACTACCAAACCCAGTCTCCACCTTCACGTGATGATCGCTAGGAGTTCTTTCTTAATGAAAAATTGAAAACTACAGAGGGATGAAGGTGAGTCTTCTGCACCTGAAAACGGGACAAATTGTACCAACTGGTCCTTCACGTTGGGGGTTGGCAGGGCTGACAATCCTACACGGAAAACCAAAGTCTCGGACATTTTACAACAACGAACTCGGCAACGAGAAGGAAATAACGATTTGTGGATTTCCTCATGGAACGTGCGCTCTCTGTACAGACTGAATGCTGTTCAGCAGCTAGCCAATGCCCTGTTCCAATATAAGGCCTCCTGGAGAAGAACCATTACACCATATATTATAACGGACATCCAGTAAACCATGTTCTCAGAGTAGGTTTCCTCGTCAGCTAAAAAGTGAAACCGGCTGTTATCGGCTTTGAAAACATGAGCGAACGGCTATCCACTCTGCGTTCCTGAGGTAAATTTAGAAATATAAGCCTCATTAGCGTTCACGCCCCTACAGATGAGACCGCAGAGTCGGTGAAGGATACGAGACAAAAATCCTCCGAAGAATTTTTAGGTCCCCTACATAAGGACGATTCCGTAGCCTTTATAACGATGAAATTTATGAGTAATACCGCGGCCGTCTGGTTGTGGATAAAATCCGGCTCAATAGATTGCGGTAGGCGGGTCACCTAATCCGTATGGGGGAGGATGATCTAGCCCGGAATGTTTGTGTAATACAGAGGATCTATGGTAGAAAAAAAGACGTGGTAGACCCTGCCTCAGACGGAGCGATGGCGTAGGTCAGAACGCCAGAGAGCCTTTAGCTATATCGAACTGGTGGGCCTCTGGTCAAAACCGGGATGTCTGGAGGTCTTTGATAGGGCAGCCCTAAACCAGATACTGGTTGTTGCGCCGTTGATGATGATGATTAACTGCGCTAGATCCGCTTTCGTTGCCTTGTCTAATGGGAATGTCTTGTCTATCTGGGAATGCAGTTATCTCACCAAGATCAAATTGAGGCTGCTCCTTGATAGCGTTCTTTCTGTGTTGATGTATGGGAGTATCACATGGAAAGCGACCTGACACCATTTCAAACAAAAAATTTATTTAGTGTACATACCTATCGCCCGTGGGCAATGTGATCTGAATGTGGATAAGGCAGTGGATTGGTCACATATTAAGAAGGAGCGATAATTCCATTGCAGGTTACACCATGTAGTGGAACCCGCTCTCCGAAGATGGCGGATGAGTGGGGCGCCTCAAGAACACTTGGAGTTGGACAGTAGAGGGGGAATGCGTGCGCATCCGAACGTCCCGGGAGCTGAAGCGCATTTCAGCATCACGGATCACATCCAAAGGAAGTGGCAATTTGCACGGCTAATTAACGCGCCTCTATTTTCGAGAACGCTTTTTAAAATATCTTCATATTTAGCAGTGGAAACACTTAACAAAACACATTCGATAAAATAACATTCGATATATGCTTATGGAATTGGAATGAGAATGGAAATCAGAGCACCATTCATTGTCTAAGAAATATTGCTATCATATTACTCTCAAAAGTATCTTAAACGATAGCATTGCTTTCTTTATGATTGCCCAGCGAGTTCTCTATTAAATATGAATGGTTTCCGGATCTTGCTTTAGACACTCACATGGTATCGTATCCGTTTTTGCCTCTGGATGCGCACGGTAAAGACGATTTCATGCTGCAAATCAAAGAGCAATTTTCTGTGATGTCACGTACGATTAATAATTCACATCTTGCTACTGTCGTACGTGTTTGTGTTCAACCTTTCAACCAGAATGTGTTTCTTTTCTCAATCGTATTACTATTCAGGATTGAAGTTTGTGTAATACGGAGGATTTCAAGGACCGGTGATATTAAGTTTACGGTTTGCTGGATTTTCGGTTAGGTTTGGAGTGCAGTTTGAGGTTGTATGCATAATGCTAAGAGATTTTGAAACCAGGGTTAGATACAGAAATATGGGTAACGATAAACACCAAATTGTAAAGCTGTCAAGGAGAAAGACAAACAAAGATATCTCTGTTCTGTTAGTTTGTGATGTATATAATTTTCTATTTTAATTTAAAAGACAATTTTGAAATTCAAATATCTATTTAGTATTTTTTCACATAGGAGTCCTTGAAGTCGATACTTCCTTTTAATTTTTTTCTTTGTTCGATTTATTAATATGCATATATACAATTAAATATGCCGTACGACTCCTTCTCTCTGCGGATTCGAATTCACGTTTGTGTGATGCAATCATTTCAGATGCTTCACCAGAACCGAATGTCGTTGGCCGTTGGGCACACATTAAATGAAGTATCGAATAAAATTCAAACTCTTGAGCTCAATTTCTAGACTGTGGCCCGTTCCTTCAAGAAGTCCCTTTTGCATAGATGATATCGAATGTCTCTCAAGAGGAAGGACGTGCACCGAATTCAAATCTAAAGCATTTAGACTGAATGGAGAAACGAACGACTCTTGATGAAATAAGTAGCCCACAGCCATGCATTTATACTAGAGGGTCAGTTGATAAATTCCAAGTAATTGGTTAATACTTTGGCAATATAGTTTGGCCACAAGGTATAGAACTTAATTGCAATTGTGTTTGCGGCTTTATGCAATTATTTTGCAATATCGGAGTCAAATACGATATTTGAATCATTATGAGAAGATTGAGATAATTTCTCTGTAATTAAAGAAACTTGGCCAACCCTTGCCAAAGGGAGAACTATTGAGAGTCGGTAATATTGTGAACATTTTCGGATAGTAAGATACCTTTCGAGAGAATCTTTGCTTCAAAATATTATCAACAAATTTTGTCACATTTATCATTATATTGCGGTGGTTGCTCATATGATAACATATGCGATGTAGATGGTGGTATTCCGTCACCGATACCCTTTTACATTTTAGGAGAATGTTCACTCAAAATCAATGCTCTTTCTTAACTTTCCTTCACAAACGGAGAAACTGCACTTAAAAACGGGTCACACCGTGCCAATTGCTTCCCCAAGAGTTGAGGGGTTGGGTAAGGCTCACAAGCTTACACGGAAAATGATTGCTACGAAACCACAGAAGGAGGACTAAATTAAATTTACAACGACGGACTCCGCAATGAAAGATGCAAATGAGAGAGAGCAAATGATTTATTCGCGCAGAGAGAGATGTGTTAAATATGGACATGCTCCCTGCAAAGGAGCTACTACGCAATATATTATAGAGTTGCGTGGATAGAATAGGGTTCCTAGGCAGCTAAATAATGAAATCTACTGTTACTGGCCTTGAAAACAAAAGCTAGCCCATATAAGTGAGGATGTTCCAGCCCAGAAAGTCTATATGGGCAATATATATGGTCCAAAAAAATACGCGGCAGACCCTGCGATTACATGGGACACCTGTGGGTGGTGGGGGAGAAGCTACAGCTTCTGAGCACTCAGGCCGTGTTGGCCCATTGTACTCACAACATGGGACACCTGCTTGGGATATTGATTTGGTGGACTTCGGCGTGCATTGATTGTTGCGTTGATGATTTCCTTTTAATGATAGTTTGCTATACTTTTAAAGAAAAAGCCTGAGAATTTGTGTCAAGATTTTCCAAATCAAAGCAGAAAAATGTAAACATATACAAGGTTTTTGCTTTTGTGAGTTTTTAAATTTTGATGATCCCAATAGGGAATAGTGGTCGACCAAAGAAATTCAGGGGCTGCTCTCCTTTCCTTGGACGTGTATTTCCGTATTCATTAGCTCTTACAGGAGTTCGTCAACACACTAACTCACCCTGTGCGTAACCTTGAGTAGCGTTCATGACGACGAATTGGTACCTGTTGGTACTTCTACTTCTACTGTTCTCTAACATGCTAGCAGTCTAGAAGGCAGTACTATCGCCTTGGTTTCTATTAAAAATAATAATAATAATCATTGGCGTAACAATCTGATTAGACTAGGGCCTTGAAGTGTGTTAGCGTACTTCATTCAAGTAACAGTACACTACAATGCACCGTAGGATTCAATGTGGTCAACATTGTGCTCGCTAGTGATTATTACCCTGATTTGACCCAGGTACTCATTCAAAGCTAAGTCGACAGGCACCCGATATCCACCAACGATACGAATTCCTCTGTCGTTAGTAAGATTTGCATTTCCATTCTGCAGGCAGGCAGTTTTGGTTGACCATCCTGCCCGGTAAGCATGTTGACATGGATGTAAGGGATTACGAGTTAGAACGTTAGTTCTAATGTAGTGTTATAAGAACTTCTCCACAGTTTTGAGACCCAAGGATGTCAGGCAATCCTCATCTCCCTGCCGATTTTATTCTAACCTTCGAGCAGTGTTATTTATTTAATTTTTCTTCTACCTCCACCTGCCTGTCTTCTGGTAATGTGTGTCTTCGCTGTGCGATAGGATCCTGGATAGAGAAGCAGATATAGCCTGCCCTCCCCATTCCCAGACCTCCTTTCCTTTTCAGACAGACTGGAGATGTTGCACTATTCTTGACTATAACCTTGTATAGCCTGGATGATTCTGCATTTTGTTCAATCTTTTCATTTCCAGAAACTATTTCGCTTTGGTTCCTTGATCGCATTATTATAAGGGCCTGGTTGAAGATTTTGTAGACCTGTATTTGTATTCCAGCAGAGTAGATCCCTTGATAAGGTGACTGTCTTATTCAGATAGCTGGCCTCCTGTGAGTTGATAGCGACTCTGTAAAGTCTTGCACCGCTGTCTCCAATTTCAGATCGTTACCTCATCTCACTACCCACCAATCAATTCTCCTGGAACCTTTTACTATTCTGTGATTCGACATAATGGGTTCATTTGACACTCTCCATTTCTTGACTAAGGTTGTGTCTAGTAGCTGTCGGCTGGTGCTGGTCACGAATATTAATGTGCCCTCTATATTATATATTTCTAATCTATGACTAACGATAAATTCAAGAAGGCATTCATCACTTCGATTTGTGTTGCTGGTTCCTCAGATCTCATTTAGTTCGTTGGCCTTGCAGTAGAGGAGATTGATAGTGCTTTCCTCTCGAAGGACTTCATTAGTCTAACAGCTAATTCCGGTGGGATTGGAGTATCGTCTTCTGCGAAGCTGATCAGGGTCCTTGAGCCGGCATTTTTACAATGTTGTTCTTGGAAATTGCCATTTCAATTACTGCAGTTTTTGCAGGCTGGAAGTTTACCTAGTTTATCTTAGCCTCGGTTATTGGCTTAACTAATACTTGGAGCTGTTTTCCAATGTAGAAATATCGTTCTCTTCCTTTGACATTATATCTCGCTGTCCGCATTGAGTCCTAGAATATCCATCCTGGACGACCTAGACGTCAAACCTCAGCTGTAAGGTTCGGTGTTAAAAAGGTCCAATACGATGACATGACATTGAAATAGAGCAGTATTACAATAACTAATCCTCCAGACTGAGCCAACACCAGAATGTCGATAGCATTGATAAAGGTAAAAGGGCGCAATCAAGACTGTCGTGGTTTCACGAAAAGTGCCAGTAGACCGTCGATGAGAAAATCACTGCAAATAAACAATATCAGGAGCGACTGACGATACAAATAAGTAGAATTAAGACGTGCGCTGGCAAAATTTGCAGAAAAGGAAACGAAGGTACACAAACGACAAGATCTGTAGGTAGTGTTACATGCGGATGATAAATATTCTGACACTGTCGAAAGAGAGCACGAAGGATACCCTGGTGAATCTCGACAAAGTGACGAAGGAAACGAAAATCATAACACAAACTAGAAGAAAGAATCCAATCAGAGAAAATGCGAAACTAAATGATTATGACTTCCAACAGCTTTGTGTACTTATGCACAACTCTTAAAAAAGACGACTACCAAATACACGAAATCAATAAGCGAATCATGCTTGCCAATGAAACGTTTTAACTCATACTGCCAATCCAAAAAAATAAAAATATCCACAGGATAACAAAGTTCACGTCGAGTTATCAGGAGAATGTTAGGTCCATTGAGTGTGGTGGGGGATGCGAATGAGATACAACAACGAGTTGCACTTATAGGTATGAGGAATCAAAAGCCGCCATGGATATTAGGATTCGAAAGCTCTAGTGGGCAGGCCATGTAGCTTCTCAAAGAGAAGGTGGAAAGGATACGACTACTAGGACTCAGTGGACAACGTAAAATACACGCTGCTGTATTTTCTAAATCGCAAAACGTGCTCACTGTATCGAGAACAATTATGACGAAAACTTGGGGAGACCGAGGACCGACACCCTGTAGGGTCAAAGAAGAGGAAGAGGGATCGGTTATCCATTGCGATCATCTCCGGTGAGGAGTTTGCTTTACCGTCCACTTTACTTCTAAAGACTTTTCACAATCCTGTGTGAAAATCCGATAACTGATAACTGAGACCTAGGGCAGCCTGCTTGCCTGTACTGTATGGAAAGATTCGTTTAAAAATTAATTTTCGGGATCTATGTTATGCTACCTCATTCTAGTAAAAAATTGGACAACGATTGGAATTTTATACCCGAAAATAATCCAAAATTTTCAGCTCTAATGACGAAGAGTTGGCTGACCGACGTTTACATGTCCTTCAATGCCCTGCACAGACTCCTGATTTCTATCCCATCGCGCGTTTCTGTGTTCTATTTGTCATTGAATGAGTGGATTCAAATTTGGGTACTGAATTAGAATTAGACTTTCGAGCTCAATTAAAGACACAGCAATAGTCAAGGTTTTACTATGCACTTGGTAAAAAGCTGAATGATAGAACTCCCTTGGGGGTCCGTTTTCGCTAGTTACATAGTGGAGAAAATGTTCCTTAGTAGTTCTACGGTGGACCAGTCCTTTTCCAGCCTTCACGTTGAAGTCACCGAGTACTATTTTCATGTCATTCGTAGATAATGAATCGTGTAATTACTCAAGACGATTATAGAATTCGTCTTATTCTGCTTTGTTCTTGCCTCCTGATGGAGCATGAACGTTTATTGGCCAAACGTCACCCGTAACGATACCTTTATTTATTAGCCTATACCGCATCCTTGCATTCTGGACGTTCGAGAGGCAAATATCTCATTGTCTAATAATTTAGTTTCTTGGAGCGCCAATAGATTTATCTTGTATTTTTTGGTCAATTCGATTAATGCTTGCAGAGCGCCAGTTCTGAGCGAACGTCCCAGACTCTCAATTCGTAGCCCTTTTTCTGTGGCCATAGTATTTGCCTGTTACACGGCGCTCAACCTCCAGGATCAAACGGTTCATCCCCGTATTATGGCGGAGGCAACTCGCCATTGAAATTCGCTCAGCGGTCTGTATGTGTTATCTCATTGTGCATTACCCAGGTATTTGTTGAGGATTGCCGTGCCGAATCTGCAAACCCCCCTGAGATATATACTACCCTTCAACTTCTCATATGATGTTCTAGGGGGAGCAAATTTGCGCGAAAGTGGGAACTTTGAGCTACTCTTACTTTGTTCATAATGGTTGGTTGTCCACCAAACATTCCAGTATCGTGCTCTATATTATACTTTATATAGCGTTAAAATATTTATTATTGGGGGTCAACTTAAGGGTGTTCGTAGTAAATTTACAAGATATACTATTATCGACTCTATTTGAGCTAATGTGGGAAGGGGAGGAATGTATTTGGAGACATAGATAGGAGAATATGAGAAAGCTTCTGAAAAAGACCCCTTGATTTAAATGCACAAATAGGTGGAACGTTAATCACCTACTTAGACTTGATGTTAAAACTAAGGTCTACTTCCAAAAGCATTAATCCACACCTCTTATATATTTGTACATGGCTATATTCGATAAACCGCGCCCCCCGAAGGAAGATTCAAAGCCAATTTTTAGCTGTTAACGAGAAAACTACGAGCATCTCCCCTCCGTTGATTTAATCTTCCAGCATAGCGGAATCAATATCATGAATGATATATTTATATCCACAAATCAAGTCAGCTTCGACCATAATGATGATTCAAATTATTTTATTATACTGCAAAGCAAATACTCATTTTAATAAAGTTTATTTTACCGAGCAATATGCAAATTTCTCATACACAGTGAATTTGTCTCTGCAGATTATCAGGAAAACTCACATTTCTCATTAACCACAAATTATTCCGTTGAGGGGATGTTCATCATTTTCGAGAGAATATGCACTTACATTAATATGTAAGTCTCATACAGTGGTTCCATTTTCACTCTATAGCTAAGTTCCGGCTAAATTAATTAAATTTTAATCGGGTAAAAGTACTCGGCAGTTAGTGGAGTCCTTTATGCACTCTGCGGTATTAATGATAAAATTTTGGTTTTGAAATGATGAGGAAGCTTTCGGATTTGCTGGTTACCATAGCAATATCAATGATAATGTGGTTTTACAATTATTTTCACATACTTGTACATATGTAAATATTTATGTTGTAGTTTTACGAGAACATATTATACATTTCAAGAATTTTCTTACAAAACATGAAATCAACATAATTTATTATTACCATATTTGGTCTCCCTTTTGAATTTCACTAGATCGATAAGTCGAATTGGAACCATGGCTAGAGCATCTCATTTCTAGATCGTAACAGAACACTGGGAGGCAGTGTGATCAGCATAATGCTCGACCGGAAATTACTCTCATTTGGCACACACAGTCACATCTGAGTCGATTAATATTCCACATCTAGCCACCATATCAATCTCTTCAAGCCCAGGGATATTATAATCGCGCCCTTCGGTTGCGACAGCTTAGTGTTGTATCCATTGGGCTATCTAGACCAAACGTGGGCTTGAATTCTCATAAAAGTATACTCATTAAAATCGGTTTACTGTTTGTCTGTCTGTCTATCGCACCTTTTATCTCAGAAACAGGTAACTTCTCTTAATATGAACTTGCTAGAAAGGTGGGACCTGTGAATCTCTTCGCATGTAGTGAGAAACACAGTTCCATGTTGAGTGTAAGGAGGGGACCCCCATATACGCAAAAGGGGGGGTGTAATTTTTTTTTCACCGAGTATAGTCATGTGGGGCATTAAAGGTCTCGATTAGCACTTTTCGAAGCCGATATTAGTTTTGATGTTGGTTGCAAAGGGAAAGAATTCGGGAGTCCGAAAAGGGCCAGTTACTGCAAGGACCTGTCCTCAGAAACTACCCAACCCAAATATCTGAAAAGAAATATTGTGGTCTATGCACATGGTATCTAGGCCTCCCCATACCGATACCTTTTTAAATAAAGTTAAGAATAGTGTACTACCATATTTGTCATAACTTTATTTTTTAGAAATTGGCTGGGAACCCCTTTTGAACCATTTCTTGCATTTTAAGACGTTGAATGTCATATTAAATCAAACGGTCTGATAAACTAAATGCATAAACATTACGAGCCAAGTACACATGGGACAAACGATTATTCAGATATACTTATATAAGTAATACACAAGACCTGTGACAGACTCTTTATTTTTTTCAGATTTTTCAATTGAGTAGTTTCTTAGAATGGGTGCGTGAAAGAAATTATCAATTTTGACCCCTGCACTCTCCACCCTTCCAACAAATACCAAAACTAATACCGATTTCTGAAATATGATTATATTTGGTGGAAAAAAATTACACCCACTTTTGCATGTATAGGGACCCCCCTTTAAATTGGGTTTTGTCTCAAACAAGCATTGAAAAATGACAGACTAAATGTAAGTTTTTTTGCCGAAAACGTATATGGAGCTCTTAAATGCTAAACTTACCTTTTAAGAGATGTACACTTAGCAGAAAAAGTCTGCATACACCTGCTTTGAATAAAATCGTACTGTTAAAAAACCAACACGAAATAAAATATTTCCAGATTTCGTTGAATACATTTATTACTTATTTAAGGTACTATCTGCAGGCAAAATTTTATTAATTTAACCTTAACAGTTTTTGAGAAATCGTTACATTTTATAACAAGCATAGAAAATTAGGGCGGAGAAAGTTTGCGTATACATTTAATAATAGATTATTGGTAATTATAAATAATTTGTAGGGTATCTTCGGCTCTTAATAACTTGCAAAGCTTATCAATTCAATCCCCAACTAGGATAAATTCGCCTTCTATCAGAACGATGGTCCCAGCCACATTTTCTATGTGCTTGAAATGTGGCTCATCTATAACTACCCGAAATTTTTGAAAACAGCTTCGCAGTCATCAAATCTGAACGTTATTGGGAAGAATTGGCAGGAAAATTAGGGAAATGAAGATTTAAAAATATAGAGACATTTAAGAAGACTATTAAGCAGCAGTGGAAAACTATTTATTCAAAATTTGGTGCAAATCTCGATACTCTGGCGCTTAGAAGTGACGACACGAACAAAAAGGAAATGCTTCAAAATATTGAAATCTCGCTTTTGAAGCATTTGCCCGATTATTTGTGTGACTTAAATTTTTTCTTATGGCTTGTTGCTACCTTTTTATAGAGATGTTTAATAAAATATATTATGTTATATACTTCTCTTGAATTCTTTATTCATTATCTAAAATATGCATATAAATTTTGAAACAAAAATTAATAAATTAGTACAAAAAACATGTTCAAAACTTCAACCGCTCCTTGTCCGATCATGCGTTTCAATCACTGTATATGTTATTTGACATTTGAAACACTTCACCGTTTTTACTAATTGGATTTTATTAATATAATTGCAACATTTTGAACATTGTTGAGATTGATTTTGGTTTTTTCGGTCACATAGATAGTCATCATCATCATCAACGGCGCAACAACCGGTATCCGGTCTAGACCTGTCTTAGTAAGGAACTCCAGACAACTCGGTTTCGCGCCGAGGTCCACCAATTTGATAATCTTAAAAGATGTCTGACGTCCTTGTCTACGCTATCGTTCCATCTCAGGAAGGGTCCGCCTCGTCTTTTTTTTGTTGCATAGATATTGCCCTTATAGACATTCCGGGCTGGATCATCCTTATCCATACGGATTAAGTGACCCGCCGACCGCAACCTGTTAAGCCGGATCGCTCATAGATCTCGTCGTTATGTAGACTACGGAATCGTTTCTTCTCATGTAAGGGGCAAACAAGTCTTAGGAGGATTTTTCACTCGAACGCGGTCAACATTCGTAATTTTTCTTGCTTAGAACCTAGGTCTCCAAGGAATATATGAGGACTGGTAAGTTCATAGTCTTGTACAGTAAGAGCTTTGACCCTACGGTGAGACGTTTCGAGCGAAACAGTTTTTGTAAGCTGAAATAGGCTGTGTTGGCTGCCAACAATCGTGCGCGGATGTTGTCGTCATAGCAGTTATCGGTTGTGATTTTCGAATCTAGATAGGAGAAATTTTCAACGGTTTTAAAGTTGTAGTCTCTGATCTTTATTATTTTCGTTTTACCAGTGCCATTCCATGCTTTTCGTTCTTTGGGTTTTGGCACTGACGTTGCCACCATGTACTTCGTTTTGCCGTCATTAATGTGTACGAGATCTCACCTCTTGCATTGACATCCGCATTGCGAATCATTTTTTACAGGGCCAGTTTAAAGAGGATGCATGATATGGCATCCCTTTGTCTTAGACCGTTGTTGATGTTGAATGGTCTCGAGAGTCATCCTGTTGCTTTGGCCTCGCTCATTGGTGAGGGTCAGCCTAATCAATATTATCAATTTTGTTGGGGTACCGAATTCTTTCATGGCTGTGTACAATTTTACCTTGGCTATGCTGTCATAGGGGGCTTTGAAGTCGATGAAATAGTTGCAACTGATACCATATTCCAACAATTTTTCCAACAATTGCCGCAGAGAGAAAATCTGATCTGTTGCTGATTTGCTTGGAGAGAAGCCTCTTTGGTATGGGCCAATGATGTTCTGGGCGTATGGTGCTATCTCACCTAGCAAAATAGCGGAGAATATCTTATAGATGATACGCAGCAAAGTGATACTTCTATAATTGCTGCACTGCGTGATATCCCCCTTTTTATGTATGTTGCCAGTCATCAGGCATTGTTTCGATGTCCCACATTTGATGAGCATAAGTTGATAAACCGCTTTGTGCAATTGTCGCTTCCATATTTAACCGATTCGGTTGTAAATCCTGACGATTTATGGTTTTTAAGCCGATGGATTGAAGGAACTCTTTCTTCCATGCTTGTTGGTGCAGCATTTGTCCTTGGTGTTCAGTTGGCGGAACCTCCAACTCGCCGATATTTTGACTGTTGAGTAGTTCATCATAATACTCAACCCAATATGC
Source organism: Hermetia illucens (assembly GCF_905115235.1). Lineage (NCBI taxonomy): Eukaryota > Metazoa > Arthropoda > Insecta > Diptera > Stratiomyidae > Hermetia > Hermetia illucens. Next base: position 57,952,118 of record NC_051853.1, on the reverse strand, counting down.
TAATTCTGTCCGAAATCAGATTTCCCTCTTTGTCTCGATAGAATGAGCATCGAAGTGTATAAAGCTTCGTCCCGCTGACTTGTTGGTAAAACTTGCGTGTCTGGTGCGGCTGCTTCTTGCACTTTTAGAACCCACAGATCTGTTGGTTCTCCCAGGCTTTCTTTTGAACTTTCTTTTGTCTGTGAACTCGCTTCTCCGCTCGATGCAGTTCGTGATAAGTCTCTGCGCGTACCCGCGTTCTTTGAAAATGCGACATTACTCGGTATGCGGCATTCTTCCGTTCCGTTGCTAGCTTACATTCATCGTCGAATCAACCGTTCCGACTTTTCCTGTGGTTATGGCCAAGTATGTTTGTGGCCGTATCAATGATAACGTTCTCCAGGTGATTGTGAAGATCATTTGTTGATGCTTCATCTCCAAGATATCTTTTGACTGCGGTTATTGCGGCATCTATTACTCTCTTATAGGTGTAATGGTGGGCTTTGTTGTGAATGGCTTCAGTATTCACTCTCACTTGATTTTTAAAGGGGATTGTAGGCGGTGTTGTAATTCGGGGCACTATGCCAACGAGATAACGACCCGAATTTATATTGGCTCCCTATATGTTCTTACATTCATCAAGGTTAATAGGTGACGGCGTTTAATTAGCATGTGGCCAATTTGATTGAAAATGGTTCTCCTCCAACCCTGGACCGCTTTCCGCACAACTGCCAACAGCCATTTCGTGCGATACTGCTAACTGAATAATCCGCAGTTTGTTATCGTTGTTGTCCTTATGTAAACTATAGAAACCGACGTATCGCCTGAATACGGGCTCCGCCTCAACTTAGCTGTTAAAATCTCCAAGTATAATTTTGATACCATGCTTGGGACCGGCTTCGAGGGTCCGCTCAACTGCCTCTTAGAAGGTATCCTTCTCCGACTCTGCAGTTTCCTCAATAGGGCCGTGAATGTTTATAATATAAGAGATGACATAAGATTACTGTGCGGTGGGGACCACTTGGACTTGGCTGAACTTTGCAAAAAAGTGTCAAAATCATAATTTTTCCTTCTAGAAAAATGTGATGTGTGAAGTATTTGCTAAGATCAAGATATGGAGAGGGAAAAATCAGAAGTGTCCGGATAAAAATATAGCGTCTACAGTAAAGCAGTAAAGAAATCGACCAGTTCATTAGGATTGACAGCAAGACAGAAGTTTTTCTCAAGGTAAAAGGAATACAAAGAAAATGTTGATGGCTGCACTTTTAGTTTTATATTTATTCGGTTTTATATTCATTTATTTTAAATAGTAGTAGTTTTAATAGTCTTTCAACACTATGAATATGTAGAATAGTCCTTTTCTTCTTATATTTCTTTTATTACTAGAATAAATAAATAAGAATTTTTAACCTTATTTTTCAGTTATAAAATGCTTTAATATCGTTTTACAATAAACTGAAAGCTTATTAAGTATTAAAATAAAGTGGATATATATAATACTATGTGTAAGGAATGTTCTCCACTTTATTTTGTCAATCACTGTACGTATAATATGGTGTTATCGATAGTAACATTTAGAATGAGCTGTACTTTTGCTGTACTAAATCACTTTAGTCAGGGTATTGACTCGTGACCTATTTAGTTTCGCTTCCCCATTCGATACGGTCATAATAAAGAGGACGAAATTAGATAGTAACAAGAAGATGGTGCGTCCAGTCGTTAATTAATGTTCGCTGCCTATCCTGTATAAGGCTGAATAAGTTTATACCTACCCTTGTATCCACGTAAATGTGCGTAAAGCATGAAGTAATATATTTATATAATATTTATCTACATATTTGAACGCTCCAGTTTTTTTAATTACAAGGCCGATATTCACAGTGTGTTCCCAATCAGCACCAATGCCTAAGAACGCCTTCCTATATATAGGACTTTATATTAGTAGTATATATATATATACGGGTATAGTATACTGTGTATATGGGTGATGTGTTCCCCGTTCCCTTTAGCAAAATACCTGGTAATATATTTTGAATGAATATTTCAATCAAATGTTATTAGATACATATAATTCCTAATAAGCTTGTAACCTTCGGAAATAATTCTAACTTTGATAATGGAGCTCAATTAGAAAACTCGGCTCGTGTTTTAATATTGTTCAGCTTCATAATTTGAAAGCCTGATAAGTTATGGTGGTTATCGTCGCTTAGTTGTTGGCAGCGAGTTCCTTCATATCAGTCTGAAGCGTTTGCATACCCCCCTCTTCGCAGTGAGGGCTGCTACCAATTGGACTAGTTTTGAAAACTTTCTACCTCCATATGGTAGACGAGTATTGTGGGGTAGATCTATCGTCAGTATTGCTGAGCTTATGTCCATTATATGGTCATGATGGCATGGGGTAGTCAGTAAAGGAAACATTGGACTTTACGAATCATCATTTCATCTGCTAGTATTTGAATTTTTGCTGAGGCGCTATTCATTTGAAAGTATAGTGGGGTAGTATCGATTGATTGTTGATTGCTGTTTTTACATGAATGCAGCCGTTTCTGAATCACTCCGTATTTAATGAGTTGCATATTCGAACGGACTTTATTGGTAAAGATGTGAGAAACGTGTAAGTTTGTATCGTAAAGTGAAACTGTTATCACTCCGATTTACATAAGATTCCCGAATTATAATTTCGAAAAATCAGAGCTGTAATTTGCTTCCATTCCATAAATAGAGTAGTGTGTAACGATGTTGTCTGTATTTTGCAGGACTCGAACACTCCTGCTTAAACAACATTTTTATTTGTAAATTATAAACATCACACAACACAACAGCTTAGTAGATAATAATTAACAAACGTTTTGACCTTTTGGGGGTTAGTTTATTGTTGCGAAGGATATCGTACATTGATTTGAAGCCTCCCTTGTATGAGATCTGGTTAAGATAGAGTTGATGGTAATGTTTCGGGAAAGAAGTTGACCTTAAGCCCGCCATCCACGTTCAGTCCGGTCAGTCAGTTACGCCTGTAGAGTCCGCATTTGACCGGCGGCTTTGACGTGGATGGGATACCGTTGGTGTGTGAATTTTGACTGTTCAGTTGGCTGCTGGTTGAATGAAAAATGATTCGCCCAGCCAGTCAGACATGTTTGTTTAGGCTGTAAGCGAGGATTCTATGTTAGCACTGGACGTAGCTTTGACTTTGAAATTGAAGCAAGTGGAGTGGGAGGGGTGGGTTTTTAGAAAATTGTTAACAAAGACGTCTACTTTTGTCATCATCATCAACGGCGCAGCAACCGGTATCCGATCTCGGCCTGCTTTAATAAGGAACTCTTCATCTATACGAATTAAGTGACACCAACCGTGCGCGGAGTTCATCGTCGTAGCTGTTATCGGTTGTGATTTCCGATCCTAGATAGGAGAAATTATCAACGGTCTCAAAAGTTGTAGTCTCCTATCTTTATTCTTCCCGTTTGACCAGTGCGGTTTGATGTTGTTGGTTGGTTGGTTTTCGGTGCTGACGTCGCCACTATATATTTTGTCTTGCCTTCATTGATATGCAGCCCAAGATCTCGCGTTGGTTGCCGCCTGCTAGATCTGGATGAAGGCAGTTTGTACGTCTCGGGTGTTCTTCCCATGATGTCGATAAGGCCAGCATAGGCCAGTAGTTGGGTGGACTTAAAGAGGATCGTACTTCTTGCATTTACCTCAGCATCACGGATCACCAGGTTAAAGAGGACGCATGATAGGGCATCCCCTTGTCGTAAACCCTTTTTGATGTCGAATGGTCTTGAGAGTGACCCTGCTGCTTTTATCTGGCTTTGCACATTGGTCAGGGTCAGCCTAGTCAGTCTTATCAATTTCGTCAGGATACAGAATTCTCTCATGGCCGTGTAGTTTTAGCCTGGCTATGCTATCATAGGCGGCTTTCAAGTCGATGAAGAGATGGTGCAACTGATGTCCATATTCTAACAGTTTTTCCATCGCTTGCCGCAGAGAGAAAATCTGATCTGTTGTTGATTTGCCTGAAGTGAAGTTTCTTTGGTATGGGCCAACGATATTCTGAACGTATGGGGCTATCCGGCCTAGCCTATAATTGCTGCACTGTGTGATATCTCCCTTTTTATAAATGAGACAGATAATGCCTCTTTACCAGTCGTCAGACATTGATTCGCCATCCCACACCTTCAGCACAAGTTGATGAACCACTTGATGCAATTGGTTTAACCAATTCGGCTGTAATTCCATCGGCTCCTGGCTTATGATTTTTTAGCCGATGCACACTGTTTCTTCTATATTTGGTGGTGACAGTATTTGTCCGTCGTTTTCAGTTGGCGGGACCTCCAACTCGCCGATGTTCTGGATGTTCAGTAGTTCATCAAAGTACTCAACCCATCGCTCTAATATGCCCATTCTGTCGGAATTCTGATTTCCCTCTATGTCTCGGCAGGATGAACATCGAGGTGTATAAGGATTCATCCTGTACTTTTCGAATTCACAAGACTTGTTGGTTCTCCCAGGCATCCTTTTTCCGTCTGTGAAGTCGCTTCTCCGCTCGCCGGATAAGTCTCCGCGCGTGCCCGCGTTCTTTGAGGATGCAACATTACTCAGTATGCACCATTTGTGGCATCCACTTCCCTCTTATAGGTGTCGCGGAGGGCTGTGTTGTGGATAGCTTCAGTGTTAATTCTCATTTGATTGTCAGAGGTGATTCTGGGTGGTGTTGTATTCGAGTTCGGAGCACCATACCAACGAGATAGTGATCAGAGTCTTGGCCTCCTTATATGTTCTTACATTCAGCAAGGCTGAGAGGGGCGGCGTTCGATCAACACGTGGTCAATTTGGTTGAAAGTGGTCCCGTCTGGAGAAGCCCAGATGTCTTTGTGGACCGCTTTCCGTGCAAACCAGGTGCTTCCAACAACCATTTCGTGTGACACTGCTAATTGAATAATCCGCAGTCCGTTATCATTTGTAGTTAGGTGTCAGCTATGGGAGCCAACGTGGCGTCTGAATACGGGCTCCTTCCCTACTTGGCTGTTAAAATCCCCAAGTATGATTTTGATATCATATCTGGGGCAGGCTTCGAGGGTTCGTTCTACTGTCTGGTGGAAGGTATCCTTCTCCTACTCTGCAGTCTCCTCTGTAGGGACATGAACGTTAACGAGGCTTATATTTCTAAATTTGCTTCGCAGGCGCAGAGTACATAATCGTTCGCTTATGTTTTCAAAGCCGATAACAGCAAGTTTCATTTATTGGCTGATTAAGAAACCTACTCCGAGCACATGGTTTACTGGATGGCCACTGTAATAACGACTCTTCTCCAAGAAGCCGGTCCCTGTCCAACGCATCTCCTGTAACGCTGTTACATCAGCCCTATATTGGGACAGAGTGTTGGCTAGCTGCTCAGGAGCTTCATATCTGTACAGGGAGCACCCGTTCCACGAGAAAATACGCAAATCGTTATCCCTTTGTCGTTGCCGGGTTCGTCGTTGTGTTATCCGTTCAGTCCGTGGCTCCTGTTGTGGCTTCGTAACAAGTTGTTTTCCTTGTAAGATTGTCAGCCCTACTCAACGCCCAACCTGGAGGACCAGTTGGTGGAATTTGTCCGGTTTTTAGGCGCGGGAGATTCGCCTTTATCCGTCTCCGTCTGCAGCTTTTCCTTAAGAAAGAGCTTCCAGCGTTCACCACGTGGAGGTGGAGATAGGGTTTGTTAGTAGAGCTGTTGGTGTTGGTTCAGCAGGCAGGTTTCGCTCTAGGACATATACTACCCTTTGACCACCCGCATGCTCAAGATACTAATAAATACATGGCGAAAAATTCATATTTGTATCTTTATCCAGTTCTTCACGAAAAATTTAAAAGAAAAAAAAGGCCTTCACACGGGATGACCCCCTTAAACTTAGTTTTTTTTGTATATAATATATATGGAAATTGTTGTTCAAATCAAAGTGAACATAAAACACATGAAACAAGTCGGGAAACCGGAAGTTGGACGCTTCAGGTATGAAAAGATTTGTGTATTTTTTTTATAAAAATATTTACCTCCTCTAGCACATGATGTATATGCATATATTACGCACATAATGTATATGCAAGGACTTAAGGGGGATTTTGCTGTCAATTATTAAAAATTATGGTAATATAATATTATTAACTTTATTTGAACAGATATCGGTATGAAGGGTATTTCGGAATCTAGGCACCATTAATTGTCTGTTTCCTGATTATTTTCAAATTCTTCGGTTGAGCAGTTTCTGAAAATGGCCCTGTAAAAAAAATGAGCCCGCACTCATACCTCTTGTGAATTAAATGTCAAAAGTAAGACCCTTCATTTGATACCCTATATACTATATTTGATGAAAAATATTTTACACCCCTCTTTTGAATGTTTGGGAAACCATGAGCGTAAGCGCATAAGCGTTCAAGAATTTGGTGTCAATCGGTACAGCCGTTTCCGAGAAAAATGCCGTGACAGACAGATAGCCTGACAGTGAACCGATTTCAACAGGCTTAGAAATGAAGACAATTTTCCTCACGTGCGTTAACAAAATCTAGCTGTGATTCAAAGAATATTATCATCCCGCTTTGGAAATGCTTAAATGTTTGCTTCAAATTGTGGAAAAATTTGTCCACCTATATTATGCTAAGAGATGACTTCTTAATGTTGAAATAAGCTTAAGGGTATTTTGCTAGGTGGTTTGAAATTATCGTTATCGCTTATCTTGCTGTTGAGACAAAAGGCACAGTAGGTCGCCGTTGAACCGACGATCAGAAGCTCAAACTGATTAGAAGACACTTTGAATTGAAACATCAGACTAGAGTTAAACGAAATGTATATGATTTCAGAAGCAGCGAATAAACCGAAGGAAAAATACGGATTGGGAATCGGATGAGAGGTTCCTTGTGATTAAACAGGGCCTTGAAGTGTGTTAGAGCACTTCATTCAAGACCGTAACGGCACACTACAAGATTACAGTACAGTAGCCAATGTAGTCAGCATTGTCCTTGCCTGAGATCATTACCCTGATGTGACTCAGATACTCATTCACAGCTGAGTTGACTAGTATCCGACGTCAAATCTCGATAAAAATATCACTGCCACCAGTGAGATTTGAACCGCAACCTTCCGCACGACAACCTTGTGCTCTAAGGCTTCAATATATGGAAAATATCGTTTCTGCCGAAGGCAGGTACCACACACGATGTCATTCGATGCATTAAAAACACTACATCCCTCTACTGTTTTGTCCAAAATGCTACTATCAAGTTGGAGTTGTTTCGAATCAATGATCTCTTTATTTGCTATATGGGGACAATGGACAATATGTGGAAGGCGAATGAAAAACTAGTTTGGGGTACATGCTAGATACCTGCGGAGGTGCTGCTCTCACGGTGGAAGTGGCAGTTGATAGGTCATACGAAATACACTATTCCCAGAGTGGTTTACGAGTAGGTTGCGATAGAAGCACCTGCCGTTAAATGGCAGGAGAGTATTGTAGACGTCTTTGGGAGTTTTATTTGGGGGCGCGATTGTCAGTAGGACCATAATGTCTGTATAAATATATGTGTAATATTTAAAGTCGTTTGATACTTGGTGATTACATTACATGGACAATGTAATAAGAACGCAATTTTTAGAAGACGGTAAAAAGCTTATCTTACTGTAGGCTAATTTTTTTTAAGTGTGCTTACAACTCCTGTGGATAGCTGAGTATCTACATGGTCCATTCTATTATTATTTTTCTTCTCATTTTATTCCGAATCAGACAATGCTTATTACACGTGCGCAAGTGGTAAGAAGGACGATCACAACAATGCCACAAACATACTCGCTTCCCCATCGTATAGAATTCGTCATCATATATACTCTAGTGAAAATATTATACATAGTGTGTTCATCTTTCCCCTAGTGCAAATTTGCGATTTTAATATAATATTTCTTTGGTTCCCATCAAAGACACAGCCGAAATTCTATCTAGCAAAATTTCTTTTATTATAAAATAGAAAAAGGTAAGCTACACGATGAAAGGATTTAAATTCAGGCTGAATTTTAAATTGTATCTTTACAAAATTAAATTCACAATCCCTCTCACGATTGAAGCACAATTGAAGCGAATTCTAAAATGATACCGACATTCAAAACCCATTTCGAAATTGTATGCGACAGAAACACACATATTCTTTTGTAGATACAATTGAAGAAAAAGCTCATCTAGGATTTCAGGGATACAGCTGTAATAGATCCCGAATGGTAGATTCTAGATAGTACGGAGATATCTCATATCATCGCTACCGCCAACATCCCGAGCAAATGTCGAAAACTTCATTTCGTAACGACACTAATCTGCCATCGTTCGTGTTATCTGCTAACACATATATGAAGACACCTTTCTTGTTTAGTCCCCGGGGGAAATTGGATTTTAAAGGAACTCTTGTCAGTCTTTTAGCTAATGCTTCAGGTTACGAGCATGTTGAAAATGGAAGAGGAATGAGGTGAAAGCATCGGGTATTGAAAAGTAAATCGAAAGCAGGCCATTGTATGTATGTGGAAAAATGTTATACTGTTGCAGTGAATATTTCCTATAAAAGTTTGTTTCCTAATGAAAATATTTTGTTAGAAGATAAAAATGTGTCATCAGGGTAGGAGTATTGACTAGACCAGTTTGATTTTGCGGTTAGGAAATGTTTTTTGCATTCTTTTTGACAACCGTCTTCGCGAAATGCTTTACGACAACACTTAGCGCCAGAAGAACTCGTACGTTAGAAGTATGGCGGGTGTATCAAAACCGCTTCCTGTCTCTGTTGGTGTTCATCAAGGAAGCGGCCTCTCACCTCTCCTCTTTGTTCTTGTTATGGACACCGTCACACGGGACATCCAACGTCTAGCGCCCTACACACTGCTTCATGCAGATGATGTTTTCCTAGCATCTAATACCAAAAATGATCTCTAGCAACTTGTCCAAAAATGGAATGATCGCCTCATGCAACACGGTGTCAGAATGAATCTAAACAAAACTGAATTTTTGACGACCGATTCCCATGAAACAGGCACAATCACGGTCAGCGGCAGTGATCTGCCTAGAACTGAGCTCGGGTCAACGCTATCAGCCAATGGAGAACTGCGTTATGAAATTGCTCCACGCATTAACGTAACCTGGATGAAGTGGCGTTCCACAACTGGTGTTCTTTGTGATCAACGTATCAACGGACGTCCCAAATCTAAAACTAACGGCAATGTCGTCCGTCCTGTTGCCCTCTATGGTTCTGAGTATTGGCCAACGACAATGAACGACGTCTTGCGGTAATGGAGACGAAGATGTTACATTGGACTAGTGGCGTCACACGTTTTGAAATGAGGATATCGGCGATCGTTATGCGGTTGCACCCATCGTGGAAAAATTGCTAGAGAGCCGTCTTGGATGGTATCGTCACGCAATTCGTGCTAACGAGAATTCACTTGCCAAGATTGGTCTGAACATCGAAGTAGATGGTAAACGACCAAAAGGCAGGCCGAAATATCGGTGGCTTGATACGCTGGATGTGGATTTAAAAGTTTCGAGATTGCACTCAGAGTAGGCATTCGCTAGAGCCGAAGAAAAAGAAGAAGAAATGTTTTTTTTTGCGTTGGAGCTGGGAAATAATGGGTACACAAGGGCAATTTTAACGTGAGATAGAACTCACTCTCACAAATGTTCTTGGTGAAAAATTTGTAAAAATTGTGACGGTGCTCTATCTGCTCCAAAATAAATGATATCTTAATAATGCTACACTACCTAACTTATAAAATTCTCGCCGTGTGACGCAATTACTGATCTGATTCAAGTACTGTTTTTTGTTATGTGTAAGATTTGTTATCGAGATTCCCTCCGACGAGTTTGGAAGCATAGTACTGCAAACAAAGGCAACTCGTTGCAGAAATACGTATCTGCCAAGGAAAAATTCACGGCGAAATGTTGTATTGGTTGGTCGTGTTTTTGTTTGACTTTGTGTTTATCTCGCTGCTGTAATGAAACTGAAAAATGATCTCAATTAAAATAAAAAGCTAAAAAAATAAGAATAACAACGACGAGACTGTGCGGATGTCCTCAAAAGAATGAATAGGAGATGTATATTAAGAAAAATTCAATTGAAATTAGGAACATTTCTTATCTAATAAATTATTTGATAACCTACAAAGAATGACCACTCTAATTAAAAAATCCTTGCATTACAAAAGACGAATTGGCTTGGGAGCGAACTCAACGAGTACGGATCACATGGACAAACACTCAAATATTGGACATTTTCTTATCAGTCCGATTCTACTTGCTTCTTTTTTCAAATTCGGTGCTATTTAATTAAGGTCCATAACTCGGTGAGAGGACAATGATGTTATCAGCACTGTTGAGGTATTTGGGAAATAATATCATAGTCCACTCACCCGTTCCACATGTTCGCACTAAGGCTGTATTAAGAACGCCGCGATAACAGGAAAACTAAGTATTGGTAACAGAATGCCGCCCAAGTGAGCTCCACCTTTGACTTCAAAAGATTTTTCAAAATTGATGGAGAACAGGTGATGCAAGGACCAAAACCCCTTAGCATGGTTGGTGATATGATGGATATTCACATCACAAGAACATCCAGTGTAGGAAGCAGCAGTCTGCTCTTAAGGTAAATTGGTTTGATGTATATCTAATATACTCTTTGTTAGGACTTTAAGTGGTGGGAGTCACGACTTGGGCCATTTCCTTCATCGAGCTTTCTTTTATAAAGTGATTTGAGTGTGCATTTGTCGCATTAGAACCTAGCACGTAATATATGCATATAAATATTATGTAAGAATATCCACTTTCGCTTAATATTTACATTCAAAGTCTGAAATTTGTACAGAAACGACAACTTTGACCTGTTATTTTGTTAGTACAATTTCTACCAAACTCGGTGGGATCATGGTTCATAGCCATAGCCGTAGCCTACATTGTTGTAAAATTTTGTGGTTCTAGTCTGAACTTAAGGCGGGTTTCTGAGGCAATTACTAAAAATTATAGTAATACTATATATAGTAATACTATTATTAACTCTATTTGAACAGGTATCGGTATGGAGGGTATTTTGGAGTCTAGGCATTATGTAGTGGCGTCTTGATTTTTTCAGATTTTTCGGTTAAGTAGTTTCTGAGAATGGGTCCGCTAAAGAAATGATCAATTTCAACCCCCCGTACTCCCCATTTTTTCAGCAAATGTCAAATCTGTTACCGGCTTCGGAAAGTACTAACCGAGACTTTTAATTTGATACCCCACCTGACTATATTTGTGAAAAAGAATTTACACCCCACTTTTGCATGTATGGGGACCCCCCTTAAAATCGACGTAGAAGGATGTAACTTACTGTATGCACGTTCGTTCACAGTTTCCATCTTTCTTTTTTTTCGTGTTAATCGCTTAAGCCATCTCCGAGAAAAATGCGTGCGACGGACAGACAAACAGACAGACAGTAAAGCGATTTTAATAAATAAAATCGACCTTAATGGCACTCAATGTTTAAAAACTGGAGAACGACACGAGGTTTGGATGCATTGCCTTTCACTTCATTTAATTTTAACTTTACATGTCATTGTCCGAACCAGTGAAACCTTTTCATATTGCTATCTTCATCCTCCTGGATTCACCTAATTATTTTCTGAAGGCACTTTAACCTTTGCTAGGGTCATTGTACAATCCCGGGAGATTGCCGCTTAATCAGCCCTTCGCCGGGCCCAGGTTCGATCACAAAGATTTTCGCTTGCTTTCAGAGTAAATTTGACAGTAGATGGACGGATGCGAGAAGCTGGTTGTGGCCTCACCATTGTGGATTCAGAAATTTGGCGAGTCAGCCAGTCAGCTTCTTCATTGTTTGAGTACTCTGGCATCCACATCAGGAATGTTTCGTTCAGTCGGCTAAGTTTCAACAGCATCTGATGACAACATCATACCAACTGGCTCGATATATCGTTTCTGTTTGATGCTGACAATGCTGCCCGACTATCGGAACAGATTCACAGATTCGAATGGTGCGACCACCCCATTTTTGCCGCAAATATTTTTTGCTGCCAATAAAATATATATATATCTCCGCCTGGGATATGGTCATCATTTTTCCGAGAAGTCGAGCCAGTTCCATAATCGGATTTCCTGAGACCACCCCTGCGCCCGATCCGTTATCCATGACTGACCCGCCAGTGAAAATCATTAAGTCTGTAATCCCAAAAGACTCGTGGCCATTTATCGATCATTCTTTTCTTTTGGTGAATACGACGGAGGATGTCTATTTGAAGATGAATCTGGAAACCATATGATCGGCGGGCATCAGAGTCAATTTGATGTTTGCCAAGAAATTTCCAGATGGACGCATGACTATATGATTGGCTACCTTTTCACGCGCCAATGGTATCAAGCCTATATGCGTCGTTTCGCCTCTAAATGCGTTAGGGGTAAATTTAGAGTAGCTTCGATTGCCACGGTCGGCGTACTAGATGTATCTTTAAGGAAGCGCTGTCTTTGGTTCCATCTGGGTATATTTTGGACAGTTACCTCAAAGAGTGCTCTGAAAACATACTTCGACATTTGGATGAAGAAAACGAAGTAACTGCTTCGATGAAGAGTGCTAAAGCAGTGCTTGCCAGGATAAACCAAGTTTACCGATCACTAATCGAAACTCGAACAAAGCAAAACAAGATCAAGAACCTAGGCGAGATGCTAGGACAATCTGCAGATAAAAATAACAAACGCTTAATAGTTGAAATTTCGAGAAAATATGAACGATCGGATAAATATTTGGGATAACGGGCAAAGTATTTTATGTCTTTTGTGCAAAAAGGGTGACCTTAAGTTTGCTAATAAAATGATTGGGGAAGGTTAAGCAGATCGACAATGGAGTAATTATTGTCAGGGAAATAAGTGGTTGTAAACCCTAGAATTATTAAACCGATGTGCGCTAACTGTTTGTTGATTACTGCAAAGCTCACATATGTATGTAGTACATTATCGTATATCGTAAGAATGGCAGCAAACTGGTATGGTTAGTAACTCCACAGGGAAAATAATTAGTGGCAAGTAAAAATCGAAAACTGACAGAGTTGGACAGATGGAGATGGTCTCACCTCCATGATCCTTAACCAGGTGCTTGAATCCGATTGTACTGAGAGTTGGTGTCAACAGCAAGTGAAGCAGAACTATGGAAGAAAACCGCGATTATAGTTTCAAACGGGAGACCAATTAGCTTAACTAGTGGCGCTATTCAGTAAATTCAACGACGACTTACTCCAATAAGGGAGGGGACATGGTGTTGGTGATCGTAATAACAATGGTGAAAGATTTGTAGACTTCCTCAACTTTTACTGCCTTATCACTAACGGCAAACTGTTTAAACACAGAGCCTGCATAAAGTCGGTTGGATTCTGATTGACTAGTGAGTAGTTATCTTCTGAACGTGTAACTATAGAGGTGTTGACATCGGCTTCAAAAGTAACCGTCGTCTGATGGTTGCCTACCTTCGATTGGGTATCGCTACTACTTCTAATCGTAGAAAAATAGGAGGTCGGCCTCTAAATTCAATATGAGTGTCCACTTGATTCGGCTGTCGTCATGCAGTGTGAAAACTTTCCTGCTGCGCAAGGGTCACCATAGAACCTCATTAAAATTGATTCACTGGCTGTCTGTTTCTCTGTCCGTTTGTCTGTTTGTGTGTCACACGCACTTTACGCAGAAACAGTTACATGTATTGGCATCAAATTTGGTAGAAAGGTTGGGACTGCCAACCCCTACATATGTGATGAAGCACATTGTTTCACGTTGAATTTTCAACCCCCAATCACATAGTTCCACATTAAACTTAAGGTGGGGTCCCCATACACGTAAAAGAGGGTAGCAAAATTTTTGTTTACCAAACATGATCATTTATATATAGTATCAAATGAAACGTGATAATTAATACTTTTCAAAGCAAATCTTAGTTTGGGCATTTGCTGCAAAAAGGAGGCGCGCAAGGGTTCGAAAAGGGTACCTCAAGGACCCATTCTCAGAAACCACAAAAAAAGTCGGAAATGAATTGCGGTAGTCCATGCAGATGGCATCTAGGCTTACAAATACTTTCTGTTACGATATCTGCTCAAATAAAGTCAGTAATAGCATATAATTAAGTTCATCTCAGCTCAGAAATGCAATAATATAGGTTTTAATATGAACCATCATACTGGGAATTTTGGTGGAAATCCTACTATTATTAACAAAGTTACAGTAGGTCAAATTAACCTCCTTTCCTTCAAATTACTACTCGCGGTCGCGACGGGAGTTGCACCAGCAGAAATCCGCGCATAAGGGCTGTTATTAGTGTCGTACATGTACTGTAGTGCATTGGTACGCACCTACGTGCTCGCGGACACAGGCTGTGAGTTGCTATGAGCACGTGGCAGCATCTGTCGTAACAATTGTTATTGCCCAGCTGTTTTTGGCTTTGCACATCCCAGCGGGAATCAAAGGCAGACCTCCCTTAAAAATCCATTTTGGAATCATGGTAAAGGATCTTAATGGAAATACTGAGCGAATCATGCTTCAAAATTCTCCTACTTTCTCCTATGCATCCGTTTCCTGCTGAGATAAGACGAAGAAACGCACATAAGAAAACCGTCCAGGTGACATCAACGCACTAATACTAATTACCAATCTCTTCTACCCGAAAGATGCGCAATGAGATTCCGTGCCCTTTTGCCGCTGGCTGCTCCTCCTGTGTATAGTTTTCTTGCTACTCCCTAGGAGATAAAAATGCCAGTACCACATTGAATTGAATATCAGGCAGATTCTCTACGTATATACACATCGAACTATGAATAAGTCGAACCATCGTGTACCAAAATATTCTTATATAAGAGATCAACACTCATTTGTAAATCCTGGGAATTCGATATGCTTCGAATGGGTGGAAGAAAGCGGTGATTTTCAAGAGACAGAGAAGGGGACCTGTCTTGAGTGCGTCAGTTTGAGGTTTATGTGTGTACTTCTCAGGGCATCAAAGAATATCTCCAAATCTTAAACTTTTCGGAAAACCGTGGGGTGAGTTGAAGCGCATTACCAAAATTCGGGTATGCTCCACATGTGAGCTGCGGCAACTATATGACAGTTATTCGGATTGGAAGTTATTCAAAATTTGAAATGCACAAACACAGAGGTTGATTCACAGATAGCGCTAATGACCGCCTTTTCATTGACTTGTTTTGGGCTGGTATGGAGAATCCATCTCCATACCATTATTTCCTTTTCCACGGCATAGCATGATGATGATGATGCTTGCCATGATCGAACATTTTGTTAATGTTACATGTCAAGATGTTATATCTTAAGAATTCGACATATAGGGGAAGGTTTAATTTTAGGAATCTTTCTTCTCCTAGTGAAACCTGTATGTATCATAAAGCGATATAATCTATTCGTAGATTTCTTCTTTCCGTCTTTTGTCGATCGTGATATTCCGGTTGTATGTCATTTATTATGTTTAAGCTCTTACCGTCTGTTTCGGGCTCGTGATTAGTAGCTTCTCTTTCTCTCAGTGTCTGAACGAACATCGCGTTCAGGTTTGTTGTGGGTTAAAAAACATTACTAGGGCAGCAGCGTTGGCATTAAGAACTACGATTTTTAAAGTTTTGGGGGAAAGAAAACCTTATTAAAATTAGTTTGCTGTCTTTCTGCCGTTTTATCTGGCCGTACTTTTTTTCGTTTGTAAGGAGGTGGAAATGTTTACTTGTCCCGCGGAATCATCATAAGGTATTATATCCTGGGGTAGAGTTTGGTCAATTTAGTTTGGTGTCCTTTATTCATCATTCGGCGTTCGTATACTCGCTTGCCTGGTCTCCTCTGCCTTTCGTAGTTTACTGTGGATAGATCCTGGAGCTGATCGCATCTCAATGTTCCTAATGTGCATTTTCCCCACCACGTTTTTGGTAACAGTACCTCTCCTAGAATATCTTTTAGGTTCTCTTTTCCACGAATTGAATGCATCTCTCACAATCGTACAAAATTAGTTGGTCCTACCATTTTCGTTAATCGCGTTCTCGATCAAGCCAGTAACCAATTTGTTGGTTGGCTCTCAACAACTGGGAACAATCTATGACACTTTCCCCATAGCGTCCACAAGACATATAGGATTATAGGACGATGACTCATTTGTAGGTTTACTAGCCTTAGACAGCAGTTAATACCCAAGACTTTATTATCTTATATTCCACCGTAGATCTCTACCAGCTTCTGGTTACTGCGGGACTTGTCACCGCATACAGATACTACGTAATGATTTTCAACAAAACAAAAGGAAAGATGAACGACCTCTGTATCGTCCCATCACGATTCTATATGCGCTCCTCCCACGGGTTAACGTCCACCTTCTAAGAGAACTGTTTAAAGCATTCCCCTTGTGGAGCTGGATTGAGAGTTTTAGGCTTTTCCGAGCTTACTCACATATATATATGGCTCTTTTGAACCTGACCGATCCTACCTACTCCCTGAACTACATTCGCTTCATTTGCTTTGGCAATGCGCTGTGTCACATGGCTAGTTTTTCCGCAGAAGCGCTTGCTTTAGTAGGTCCGTTACACCACAACTTTACGAATGCCTACGCATCTTAAGTTTTTGCAGACTAGCCTAACCACTTTCTTGATTTCGGACGTGATGGTTTCGTGTCCTGTGGTTCCCCCATAGTTCAAAGAAAACTGCCTGATTATCATTCTGAGTGTAGCTCAGGCTGACGCGCCAGGATATAAAACGCGTTGTGCCTGAAAACTGTTAAGTCAAGTAGTGTGGGTGGAAATAAGCAGTGTATAAATTTACTAGCTGCCTGACTTTAATATCACAATAAAATGATTAGTTGGACACACTAGAAGCATACACTTTGCGAACTATATATAAATGAAAAACATAAAATCTTTTATCTAGTACAGGAAGCGGCAAGTTTCTGATTTTTTTCTGGTTTCTGGAGAAAACTCTAAAGAAATCCCATCTTGGTGGACCTGCACCTTAAAAATTTGTTACGTTTTGGTTTATTGAATAGTTTTCTCTGGTGGGATCGTCATCTGTGACCATCTCCAACTATCGCACAGAGAGTAAAGTGATTTTATTAAAATAATAAAGGATTTAATACATAACACCAGTCGGGAAACCGGAAGCTGAACGTTTCAAATATGAAAGGTTGTATGTGTTTCTTTTATAAAAACATTTGAGTGAACCTTTATCTCATTAGTACCTAGAACGTAATGTATGCATATATTATGTGAGAATATTCACTTTCGCGTGGTACTGACATTCAAAGTCCTATATTTGCACCAGATTTTTCAACTTTGACCTATTATAACTTTGTTAGTAATAGTGCGTTTTCCACCAAACATGGTGTTCATGCTCTATATTATATCTTATATTCTTGTACGACATGAATTAATTTCGTGACTCTGAAGATAAAATTAAGGGGGGTTTTGCAATCAATTACTAAAAATTATAGTAGTACAATATTATTTACTTTATTTGAACAGATGTCGGTATGTAGGGTAGGTACCGTATAGTGGCAGCTTCTTTTCAGATTTTTCGGTTGGGTGAGTTCTGAGAATAGGTGTGTAAAAGAAATGACTATTTTTCAGCCCCGTCATTCCCCGTTGTGCATTAAATGTCAAAATTGAGATTTGATCTGGTACTAATCGAGGCCCTTTATTTGACACCCCACATGACTATATTTCCAGTTCCCACCTTTCCACAAGAGTTGGTGTCAGGCGCTATAACCGTTTCTGAGAAAAATGCTTGTGACAGACAGACAGGCAGTAAACCGATTCTAATAAAGTTTTGTTTCACACAAAACCTTAAAAAAGGAACAAAGAAAATTAAAAAATACTCATGATTATATTGAATCGCGGGATGGGCAGTGGCACTAAGATTGGGACATTCTATTGTATGTTATAGCAGCCATATTTGCGGAGAAGGTTTAGCACAAATACCCTATTATCCGCCTTTCACAATCAGCTTATTATAATATAGTATGTGGATCAGCTTAGAGTTATTACAACTTACCTTCCGAAAAATGTTCCGGCTAATCATCTGTTCCTCCTTCCGGTGTTCTCTCACCAGATTGAAAAGTGCAAATTTGAGTATTTCTACCAAAATATAGAGAGAATAGGTGGATTCAGTTTATCAGCCACTCTACCAGTTAACGCATATACGCACCTAACGATATTGGTTTCCGATATTCTTGAACACTGTTTCATAAGCATTCCAAATTACCCTTCAGGTACAAAACATTAGTTTAACGATAAATACAACATGTTACTTAGAGCCTTTAGCTAGTAGTGATTCACCCATATCATTTTTGAATCTACTGTATCATGCTACCAATGAAAATATGTATATTTGTGTGTGTCTTACCAGTTCCGATACTTTGTTTCCATAGCAGCCCTTTCCACAATCGGATAGAAACAAGCATCCATAGTTTACTGAAATACATACATCCGACGCAAAATGAGGATGTACAGGATGTGCCTTTCAGTGATTTTGGCTTTCGTGTTCAGCCATGGGAACGAACCCACGAATCACTCTCTAATGGATTACGTATAAGAGAATATACATCCATATGTATGATTGTACGTTTGTAAAATCACAAGCGTATGTTTCGCCAATTTCCTTAAAAGGCCGAAACACGGGGCAAGTTTACCACTACCTCCAAGTTCTCTTAGTCTTAATAGCAAATTCGTTAATCGCATCTCTCTAGTGGTACATGAGTTTGCTATTGGCTTTTAATTGAAGTTATCCGAGTTGAACTTAACAAGCAGTTGAACAACTAAGATGAATTAAATTATATCAGAACTTTGATGTAAATTCATCAAAGTGCGGGTGAGACGATCATTAAAACCGACCACCGTAGATAATACAGCTTCAAAGTTGTTTCTCAGTTTTTAGTTCTATAAATTATTATGATCTAATAATCTAGAGTTTCAGGTATTTAAATAATCCCTGAAAATGCCTGAATCTGTTCACCACTTCAAGATAGAACTGTTTCTGAACGGAAGCATTCTTTCTACTAAAGCTAAATAATTCAGGAATGTTGGCTATAAACACAGAGATCTTCTTCTGAACTTTACAGAATTGTTAATATCTAAGGCTACCGTGAAATATAATTTATTATTGTTATTTTACTACACCCCGAAGTAAAAGAAAATGCCAATGCTATAAATTTCTGTATCCGTTACTTACAGATGGACTATTTTCCTCGCTATCTCTTTTAGTTTCAAAGGAAATATTTGCAATATTCTCTAAGGTCTCCTATGCACATAACAATGAAATATGTTGAAGATGTTCTGCGCAAGCATTCCATGCAGACACAGTCTGTTCTGAATTTTTAATGCTATAGTAAATTTGAATGGTCTCCCTGGAAAACGGACAACAAAGCTCCCCTTTCATTCAGTAGTATACGTAGCTCCTTTTCACGATATAGCCAAAGGGAAAGAAAACTTTTGCTTGAGCTATTCCTATGGAGATACAGTCACCTTGTGACTTTTCATGTAGAAAAATGAACAACAAAAATCTCTTCGTATTGAGATGTTTTCCTTGAAGTTGGATAGATTAAAAATATGCAAATCCAGGAAATCTTTGGTATCTTTTCTTAATTGTTTGTACAAATTTACTTATGTATGAAGCTGCAGATGCAATGAAAAGCAGATTGGAACTCAAGGTCAGGTCACTTAGGAATTTTTATCTATCTCGAAGATCTAACATACATAACCCTTAAGTTATATTGACAAGACACATTCTGTTATATAACATGACACGTAAGAATATGTTGTAAATAGAAGCGGCTACCACAATTTATCTTTCTGAATGCGTAACGTTTTTACCCCTCTCAGCAGTACTCAACGCGATATACGAGGGTCGTTTCAAAAATCAAGCTATCAACGTTGTAACTTTGTTGCGCATGAGGCTAGGCAAAATCTGGCAACACCGCCTTGTTCGCTGGTTTTCCCAATTCTAATTCTAACAACAATTGCCTGTTTGCGACGGCCACTACCAGCCTGACAGCCATCCGCATTGGGGCCCGTCATCGCCGTCAGCGACAGGTGCGAAATTCGTGCGGTCATCCGATTTTTGCACGCAAAAAAGTTACCACTCATAGAAATTCGTCGCCAGTTAAGTCAGGTCTATAGGGAAACGTGTATAAGGATTCAGCATGTCCGTAAAATGGCGTAGAGAGTTCACTGACGGCCGCGCAGACATCCATGATGAATAACGAAGCGGGAGGCCATCGATCTCCGACGAAGTTGTAGGGAAGATTGAGTGAATTCGACTAGAATATCGAAGGCTTCTTAGACTCCATTGTTATGGGGGATGAAATATACCGAGTCGCCAAACCAAATGAGTTTAAGCGGAAGCTGTCAGCAGGAAATGTCCTGGCGACGGTGTTTGGGACCGCGGCATGGTGTGTGTGTGTTTGTGTTTGAGGTGGGGGAGAGGCAAAGCCTCTGAGCACTCAGACTTTAGTGGCCCATTGTACTCGATTCCCCCGTCTAACGGAATATTCCGGATTCGTTTATGTATTGCAGAATTTCCGTTCGTGGATGTGATGCTATCCGCTGACGCGGCATGGTATAGTGCAAGTCGAGATTGTGCCTAAAGGGACCACAATAAATTCGACAGGTTACTGCAAGACCTTGAACAAGCTCATAGGGGCAATTTGAAATCCTTGTAGGGGAAAACACACTAAAGGAGTAAAATTGCACCACGGCAATGCGCGTCCACATGTCCCGCAACAAACGAAGGACTTAATCGAGGTATTTGGCTGGGAAGTCATTGCCCATCCCCCTTCCAGCGCTGATATTGCATTTAGCGATTTCTATCTGTTTCCGAAGTTGAAAGAGGACCTAAGCGGTCAACGAGATGGACGATGGATTGAAAGACGAAGTTTGCAGGTTTATCAATAGCCTTATTGGAGGCGAAAGTAAAAAAAAAGGGGATTATGTAGAAAAATCTTTAAGACCAACGTCTCCAATTGTGTATTCGTTTTTTTTAAATAAAAAAATCCTTGCACCTGAAAAAAAATGTGGCAACTTGATTTCTAAAACGACCCTCGTATGTTAAGCAAACACATACTGAAAACGTACGGACTGGCTAGTAATAATTGACGGGTCAAAACAGTTTTAGATAATAAACGAGCATTTATTCAAAAAGTGGTCAACTTATCAATTTTTTTATTGCATATTCTATAAGAAATAAAGTTCAACAATGGCCTCACCTTACCGATCAGAGCATTAGGTCCAAAACGATGGCTGTTTATAATGCGTTACTTCGCTGCTCCAACGTAGTTGTGCATAAACTTTCGAACCTTCATCGCAGTATATATTGCAATGTTAGTGGAAGGCGGAAGTAGCAGTGGATAGGTCACACATTAAGGGGGTCATCCCGTGTGAAGGCCGTTTTTTTTGCCTTTTTTTGAAAAATTATTTTGAAGGACTGGATAAAGATAGAAACGTGAGCATATGTTTATTGATATCTCTAGTATATGTGATAAATTTTTCAGCGTGATTTCGTAGCTAATTTTTGGAATACGTGTCAATTTATGCACCCATCTCCAAAAAAAGGTGTTTTTCTGCTGCCACGCTGGAGGGCGCTGTGTTCATCTGAGGGAAAAAAACTAAACGGCATTTTAATGTGGACAATATTCCACGGTCCGCAAACTAGGATAATTAGAAAATATTAAAAGGTAAATTTTTGGTGGGCTTTAATTTTTTAGATTTTGGTGTTTTTTTACGGCTTTTTTTATGAATAAAAAAAAACTACCCGTCCGATTGCAATTATCCTAGTTTGCGGACCGTAGAAATATGCACTAAAGAAGCCGTGAAAATTTCAAAGAATTTGGTTGGATAGATTTTGAGCTTTGGTGGCAGTCGATTTTCAAGATG
The DNA here is from genome assembly GCF_905115235.1 of Hermetia illucens. Classification (NCBI taxonomy): domain Eukaryota; kingdom Metazoa; phylum Arthropoda; class Insecta; order Diptera; family Stratiomyidae; genus Hermetia; species Hermetia illucens. The sequence goes on along the minus strand of NC_051853.1, from coordinate 57,930,220 downwards.
CAGTTTCGAGAAAAACGCATTTGAAAATTTAAATGTGATTATCAACAGAAAAATTTTAGCTCACCATTAATCTGCTATACCTAGTCCATAGAGAGCACCCTCCGTTTCTTTAAAAAAGTCTTGTAAGGCCGATTGTTGCTCTCTGGTGTCAATTGTGGCTCTTTTAGCGAGGTCAGTCGATCGTCGTTCGGACCGCCAAATTCGCGCTTCATTACGGCGGTCGGCATAAACCTGACATATGTGACCAACTTGACATCCCATTGTCACTAGGATTTTGAGAATGCCGTTGAGTCCTTCATTGAAAATAATTACAGCCAGAAAAGTGACTATTTCTACATCCTTGGCCCCAGAATGAGGGTGTTTAGGAGCGAAAGTCCAGATAAGTGCATTTAACGACTCATTGTTATTCTGGGTCTCTGCTCCTAAACATCTGGTCAAGAGATCATCTCGTGACAAATCTTTGTAGATTGGTTTGAACCTCTTCAGTCAAAGGTGCCTTCTCGTGGTGAAAACTATCCAGTTCTCCTTTAGCTTCCGCTTTGTGCCATTTGCACCAACTGTCCTCGCCTGCTGGACAATTTTGATGCTGAGGATTTTCGTCTGTAGAACATTTATGGAAGAAAGTTGCCCAAATTTCTTGCTTCATTCCTTCTATCGAATTTGCGTGTCGACGAATAGCCAGCCCAGAAAATGTAGTAAGGTCCTTATCAGTAAGTTTTCCAGCCCCTTTACCACCAATGCCTTTGTGATTCTTCTTTGCAGTTCTAAGCCGCGTTCCCATTCTTTTCTCGACATGTCCTACGTATTCCTTTTTTACTACTACGTATATTTTATTATTTGCAGAAATTTGCAGAAATACCGGAGAAAACTCCAGCAAAATCCAATATACAATATACAAAACTTGTCGCAATCGGAACATCCATTTTCATGCTTGCTAAAAGTTTCTTTGCTGATATTGATGCGAAGTCCTTTTCCTTCTCTGATAACTATCGATTCCCATGAAATACTCGTTTTTTAGTGCGGGCATGACGTTGAACGTTAAAGCGATCTCCCTTCGTACGATCCATTTAAAAAAATCGCTGAACACGCAAACAGCACAATACTTACAACAAAATATAACTGAGTATAGCTTGAAAGCCTTTCAGTGCTCACTCTAGACTGGATTATCCTTTTTATTCCAAACAACAAATCAGATTAGACAATTGATTGGTTTTCCATCTTTTTATATTTATATCTGTGTTCGAATTTATAAGGCTCAGGTAAAAAACTAACAGGTAAAAAAAGATTCGATGCTCTTTCTCATCGAGTACTCTAGCCGCGGCTGCAAACCTCTTACCTGTTTAACACTGTAGTTTCTGAAGGACTCGGAATATCGGAAAATCCCTCTGCCCACATATTCTCCACTACATATAGATACAATTCATGCAAAAAAAAAAAAAAACGATTTCTCCAACCCGACACACGGGATGACCCCCTTAAGGAGATGCGAGAATTACAATGATGGATACGTCTTGCGGTGGAACTCGCTCTTCTAATATGGCCGACGAATGTACAAGAGGACTTGACACAGTAGAGGAAGAGTACTAGTATCTCGGGAAGTTGTGGGAAGGGGGACTGACGATGTCGCAGAGGTGTGGTTGACGCGCTATATACCCTTCCCCCGTAAATGGCAACCATATACATGTATATAATATGTATTTGGGTAACACATTTTTAAAAAATATTTGCTAAATTGTCTAGGAAAGAATCGAAAAAATGTTACCATATCATCCACTGTAACTGTATGTAACTCCTTAAACCTAGCCTTATTTTACTTAGGCTAGACTACTTAACAAATCGGTTATTCTTTTCGTTGGCCTGCTCCCTAGTGAAGACTTTTCATTCCTTTTTATTAAACTTCGAATATAACCGTAGTGGGAATCAACGAAAACTAGAACAAGACTAATTCTTAGATATTGCTCATCCCAAAGGGGAAAAAAAGTCATGAAGATACCTCTATATCAAATCTAGTCCTCAAAATATATTGCATATACATTTTTGGTCAAATAAGGTTTATGCCAAGAACACCTATTCATTATCATCAACGGCGCAACAACTGGTATCCGGTCTTGGCTTGCCTTAATAAGGAACTCCAGTCACCCCGGCTTTGCGCTGGTATCCCTAAAAGCTGTCTAGTGTCTTGACCTACGCCATCGCTCCATCTCAGGCAGGGTCTGCCTCGTCTCTCGTCACATGCATCCATGTGTTTTCGTTTAACTAGTGCGATTTTATGTTTTTCGTTCCTTGGTTTTTGGTGCCGACGCGACGTTGTCACCATGTACTTCGTCTTGCCTTCATTAATGTGCAGCTCGAGGTCTCGCGGTGTACAGTCTACCTTCATCCATATCGAGCAGGCGCGATATGGATGAAGGTAGACTGTACACCTCGGGTTGTTCTTCCAATAATGTCAATATCGTGAGCGTAGGGTAGTAGTTGGGTGAACTTGAAGAGGATGGTGCCTCTAGCATTTACGTCTGCATCGCGAATCACTTTCTTCAGGGCCACGTTGAAGAGCAGGCATGATAGATCATTCCCTTCTCTTAGACCGTTATTGAATGGTCTCGAGAGTGATACTGCTGATTTTATCTGGCCTTGGATATTGGTGAGGGTCAGCCTAGTCAGTCTTATTAATTTCGTCGGGATACCGAGTTCTCTCATGGCAGCGTACATTTTTACTCTGGCTATGCTATCATCGGTGGCTTTGAAGTCGATGAAAAGATGGTGCAGCTGATTTCCATATTCCAACAGTTTTTACGAAGACAACACCGATTACGAAGACAAAAAATGGTGGGTAGAGAGGAGGTCGCTCCTTGACTAAGGCGGATTGGACACCCACCACATTTGTCCAAGAGGCACGACCACAGGAGGTACTCCAAGACCAAGAATTGACGTAATCAGGAGAAGCTCCTCAATTCTTCGATCTACACCAATGCCAAAGATTGCAAAATATAAAGCGCAGGAGAACACGTTAAATGCTACGGGGCAAGGTGCGTTCAGAAGGAGTAATCCGGCCAAGACTCATAGAGAACAAATCCCTGACCCGGAGGAACTACCTTTCAAGCAGCTTGCAGCAAAAATAATTGGGCTGTCTGAATCGACGTGCACTAAGCTGTTAAAAATATGGTGAGAGCCATTAAAAGAAGTCTTAAGGAAAAGCCGATACCTGCCATTTCAACAGTGTCACAGGCAACGCAAGTGACACCGAACCGTAGTGTTAACGATCTACCAGCAAAGAGAAGAATCTGGGAGAAATACGGTGATTTTCTAGGGAATCAGCAGGCGCCTAAGAGGGAAAAAGTACATAAGCGGTTCAGAAGAATGGAAGTAAAAGTACGGAAGGTAAAAAGTTTGTGCCCTAAGTGCAAGCGTCAGCAATCTAAGGTAAACTTAAGGGTAACGAAAATGGTGGATGGACGAAGGTCGTTAATAAAAAGGCGAAGAACCAACTAAAAGTGCGAATTCGCCCAGAGGCAATCGTTGTCTCCAGTAAAAGAAAATTTGCCTTACGCAGAGACTATAAAAAAGGTGAAATCTGACCCTTGCCTAAAAGAATGTCCGCAAGATCCGAATGACCATGAAAGGTGATTTCATGTTTGAGCTAAAAAATCCAGCTTGGGCAAAACCGACGGCTTTCGTACCCGAGTGAAGAACTCGCTTGGAGAGAATGTCACATTCGGGACCCAAAAGCATGAGATCTGGCCAACCTTCGATTTCCCTACCAAGGAGTCAGAAGAACGGCTCAGAGGGCAGTAGGAAGGAGTGATCAGGGACAAAAGAAGCATACTTACAAGGTAACCCGTAAAAATTTCAATCTTGCCAGCCAATAGAGTAAGATGGTATGCTTTAAGTAGGAGAGCGCCTGTAGAATTGTGTTGGGACGGTTGAGAGGATGATCATCCCCACAGATCGTATGCCCAATTCTCTTGTTGAAAATCATTCAGCTGGCGCTTCGGGTATAAAGGTTTTGTGTTCGTCTTGTGTGAGAAATTTTCTACGCACATTTTTCCCTTTGTTTATGCTAAAAATCCAAAATATTCCTTCATATATTTTTTTAAATACGTACATATTACAGACATAGATGTTATGCTCACGCTAAACAAACACACATTGCCTGTTATCAAATACTGTATTCTATATGCATGTATATTTGGAAATTAATCGTACATCTACTTCCGGTTTACTTCGTGCATAAAAGTATATTGAATTGAATAACGCTTGTTCAATGTACAAATATATCCATCTGAATTAGCACAACCGCAAATCTTCATTTACATATACATATAAATTCATACATTTGGCTGATATTGAAATATAAATGATTGAAAAACTAAAACGAAATGTTTCTCTGCGACCGCATTCACGTGGACTCACTTTGTTGCGTTATTAACGAATTGATGTGTTATGATGACGTCATAAACGTTTTCGAATGCACGAAATTCACATAAAATGTTAACGTTTCATCTTCTATAAATTTGTTAATATTAGTTGGATTTCCTTCAAACTTCCCACAGTTGTGCCTTATTGTATCCCTTATGCAAATGTTTTGTTGCTCTAGCATGAACTTAAAGGAGGTTTCCGGCTAAATTTCTAAAATATGCTAATATACTATTCTAACTAACTTCATTTGTGCAGATATCGAGAAGGGATGTATTTTGAGGCCTAGATTTCGTTTAGATATACCACTGTGACTTTTTTCAGATTTGACCGTTGTATAAGTGCTGAGAACGAGACCTAGTAGTACTTGTCGAAACTGGTTGGTATTGATATCGAGGGAAACGTAGCGCAATGGGGGTTCAAAATATAACCCCCAAAAAGCATAGGGGGTCATAGCGAATTGGCGGATTTACGCTCAATATAATTTGTAGTCATGTTGCGTTCTGCGAGTTATATAAAGGAGCACTTAGCATCTGCGAGCCGCTTCGATCACGCTGCTTCCAGGGCAGAGGTGAGGCAGCGTCTGACGATTTGCCTCTGGCCTGGTAACAAACCATAAAGCCCTCATCGCCTGACATATATTTATTTACTGCCTCTATTGCAATATTTATAAAATGATTTCTAAAAAACAACCAACCAGCAGTTCACAATGTAATGAAAGTTAAGAGGACAAACCAATAACAGTGGCGCCATAAGGTCACCCCTGCGAAATCATGAAGTGGAAAGGATTGATGGCGGGCGTGCCGCGCTCGAGCTTCGATACTCTGCGGAATGCCAGGATGTTCAACGTAGTGTAACAAAGAGAATTTATTATTGTGATAGCCAGGGAAGCAGAAACTGTCGCAGATAGCAACTATCATATATCAGAATTCATTCGCAATGGCCATCAGCTGAAAAAGTAAAAGGAATACTTGACCACGGTTTTTAGCCCCCTCTTGTGAATGAAATGGCTAGTCACTGTAACTTGTGGATTGTACGAACGGTCCCCAATTAGAAAAGAAATCATCTCGGCCATTAATGCTCTTAAATATTCATAGCTGCTCTTCTAGTTTCTGCAGATTCTCTACTTCCACTTATATGGAAATGCAAGACGGTTTTCCTGAGAGTGGAAGAAGTGGATGATCGTGAAGATTCCAAAGAAGGACATTCGTCTTGAGCGCGATAATTGTAGGGGTATTTGCGTGCTCCCTGCCGTTGCAAAGACAATAACTAGAATAATCCTGGTACGTATCAAAGAACATCTGGAAAGCTTGATCGTGTTATATGGACGTAGCATACAGGAAGTGACCACCCGTCTTACTTGAAAGCTCGAACCCTCCGTGAACATTTTTCTACGGCGTGTCATGGGGGTATGCTGGCCTTATACAATTTCATACATTTAGAGAACCGTGAACAATTTCGCGGAGATGTGCTTGACGCGCAATGCCCCAGGCAGGGGTAAGTGGCAACCATATATTTTATTATAGAAGCTTTCCAGGCATATGAGTAGGGAGGCAGATTTGAAATGGCTATGGGGGAGGTATTTATAATCGGTTCCGTATGATGAATACTGAACATTTCAAATTACAGTTCCAAATGATTTTGGCGTTATAGCTTTCGAAATCTCCAGGTCTCTACTGGAGGGAGAGCAATAGCCCCACATAATCACTTAAATTCTGATTCATTTTTCATTCGTTCGGGGATCCCAGTAGTGTCATTGGAACAAGTGCGAATATTACTGTCATTTTGTTTTTTACAGAGCAGAACACAAATAAACAATTTGATTTAACATATCTATTATAGTTAAGACCATATTATTCAAAATATTTGCAAAGTAGTCTTTCACAAGGAAAGGTCTTAAATTTTGGCTTATTTTTGGCTGTTTACACGTATCTCATCCTTAAAAATCTGTTTTTATTACACACAGTTGCTTTCTCGAAATCGGAGACCAAATAAATGCCTTCTACTTCTGTGCTAAGTGGTTTAAAAACCTGTGCAAGCGCGTAGCGCAAGACATCGTTATTTCGTCGGTCGACCAATCTTGGTAAGTGAGTTCTCGTTAGCGCGAATTGCATCACGGTATGCATATGTAATTCGAAGATTCTTTTCTTGCAATTTTTTCACAATCGGGAAACTCGAGGACATCTTCATTGCGGGTGCGATTATGGCGTGTCACACCACTGACCCAACGCAAAATTTTCATCTTGATATCATCTTGATAACCACGAGGCGTGGTTCATTGTTTTTTTTTAGTCGGCCAATGCTCAACCCCATAGAGAGTGACAAGGCGGACGTTCGTTGGTGTGTCGATCACAAAGAACGACACTTGTTCAACGCCATTTCATGCAAGTTGTGCTGATTCGTGAACCAATGTCATAACTTAATTGACTCGAAGATTGACTGATAGAATTAGTCCGAATTATTTGTGTCATTCAGTTCTTAGCAGGTTGATGACAGGATAGTGTCTGTTTCGTTGGTATTGGTGGTGAAAAATTCGGTTTTATTCAGATTGGGTCTCAGACCGTGCTACATGAAGCGATTATTCCATTTTTAGATAAGTTGCTCAAGACCAGCTGTCTCATGCGATATTAGAAAAATATCATATACATAGAGCAGTGTATGTATGGAGTGCTGGACGTTGTATGTCCCATGCGATAGTGTCCTTAGAAGAATGAAGAGGAGTGGTGAGAGGGCAGTTTAGCATACATGCCACACTTTGAACTTTCCTATTCAGATCATGTTAGAGAAATTTGGTCGTGTCCATGAGTTCCCCAAGCACTCATTGTGTTTCCCTATGAGTAGCTGCTCAGTGTTACTCCGTCAGCAGTTCCGCAGTTCTTGGTTCAGGGTTATTTGAAAGATCTTCATGGTATTCGACCCCATTCGGATTAGACGGTAATATGAACATTTTGCTGGAGTGCCTTTTTTTCCATTACCGGCCGTGCTTTCTTGGCAGTCAGTGTTTTAGTAATTTCCGTGTTGGCTGTGCAGCCAGCCGCTTTGTTTTTGAATCTCGGAATAGTTATCTAGGAGAATTCAATAGCAATTGATGAAATGGGCCTAAGATAGCAATTTCAAATGCATATTTTGTCAACAACATATTGATTTTGTCTTCTGCTGTAACAATTTTCAAAAGAATTTTAAAATTAATGTATTATTTATGATTTTGGTATTTTTTCCTTTGGTGAGAATGTTCGACCTCTGTTGATTATGACTATGAATTCTAAGCGCGCGGGTGGTGGGAGGATAAGTCAAATATGGGAGTGGTAGCCACTTTGTCTCGGTTAATGTTTTTATTAATCGCAAACTTGAAAATTTATTTAGTTTTTTTTTTCATCCTATTTTTTTCATTCGTTTTTTTTAAGGGAAAACAATCGGGATTTTATTGGTTGCATTAAAATTTCTTCAGACAATTTGCACTGTATTGAAAATAGAAAAAATATCTTATTGAGTACGACCTTGAAAATGTTCAAAAAACGACGGAAACCATTCACGGCAGGATGATAGGTGCATTTGACGGAGAATTTAAAAGTGGACAAACTCGGATTGGGTTGTCATATAATTGTAATTGGGATTTTTTTAGTCTTTTATACCTGGTTGGTCCCAGTTGTATCTCATCCCCGGGATGCGTAGTTGCTTTATAGCAATATTCATAACTTCCCCCGTTTTTAATATCTGCGAGATTTCTATTTCATTTGCATTTCAAAAGTAGACGAGTGTTTCTTTGCCGCTCAAATTATCAAAGCAGTTTTCATAATTAAAAATCAACCGATTCATTCACTTTGTGTGTGCTTTAATTATAAGTATACATAAATATACGCTTTTTAATGAATTTTTAGATGGTCTCCTACAGCCCAAATGCAGATGATCTTAATTAAAAAATCAAATTATCATGAGAATTTGTTTATATTACAAGGGTTGAGTGCAAAAAAAAAAAAATAAATAGGAATTTATTCAGGGATAATACAATGTGGGAGAGAAATCAGAAATACATGAAAGGATTTGGCTACGTGATGCTCATTTCCCTGTACGAACGAACATAGCATTGCAATTAAACAACATATGGTGTAAAGACCATAACTTTTCATGGATTTTCTCGAAAGCTTAATGCTTATGACATGTTTTTTGGTTTATTCGCTGATCCAATTAAATTTTATGCTTTCATTTGGAATTTCTCGTGGCTCAAATAAGCGAATATAGCATCATGGGGATGTTGAAATATTTCGTTAGGGCTGAGAGGATTAATAGCTCATCCAAAAGGTTTATAATTTAAATCGCTTTGATTTACATGTCAAATGGGAATGCTCTTTATGATTTTTATTTTTGCCCAAAAATGAACGTACATGATATTGTCGTAAGATATAAATTCGATAAATATTATCTTTCTCTGATTCTATGGCGCCCAATGTGGGTTTCAAAACTTTACTGGATTTGCACACAATCCAATCAAATCTACAGGTTGGACATTATTTTTCGGGCCTAATGTATTGATGAGGTGTGCCCTGTGGCGTTCATATATACCATATTGAGTTTTTTGGAGGTCTTTAGAAATAAGGTAACAATAAACATGCTGGAACGCGCAAAAAGGAGGTCATTAAAAACCATTCACTTCAATATTTCACATTCAGTCTACATTGATAAGTCTAAGCTGATCTAATTAAGGCATTAGGCTACTGACACACCTTTAGAATGACATACAAAACATCTAAATATTTCTACGTATTTTGAATTTAGCACTACTTCTCTTGGTCCGTAGTTAGTTGAACGCGTTTTCCTCGAAACTCCATTTTTTAAGTTGGTCGAATTTGTAACTCGAATAAATCTTGATTAGCTTGAAATTTTAATTGTATATTAGTAATTACATTTTGCATGGATTTTCGGGATACATTACTTAGTTTTTTAATAAATAGTTTTCGGACGATTTTTGTCGAGAAATTTGAATTTTTCTTTAAAAGCACATAGTAAAGGCATAATCAAAAAGAAATCTTTGTTTGTCGTAAATTAAAAGTTGTAGGAGAAATTGGTTCTGTCGTGTGACATTTAAAAATGAAACTTTCGTGAAACAAAAGTTGTGTACCGTTATTTTCTTTTGCATTTCTTTAAAAAAAAACAATTCATACGGTTTATATACAATTAATTAATTTTTATATACAATTAAGGGTCTTTATCAGAATTTTGACTTACTTCATTGTCCCGCCGAAAAAAATCCAAAATATGTTTATTTATTAGCAGCATATACCCTTAAAGAAAATAGATTTTGCAACTCAGCCCACTCTCTCAATGTCAAATCGTCATTTTCACTCTTCGATGATGTAGAATGTCGTCCGCGCGGCTTAAGTGGTTTTTGCAACGCTTGGTCGGAATTGTTTGACCTGGATTTGAAACTTAAAATGCCGCAGGTTTTTATTGCTCCATCAAACATAACGTAATTTCTTGCTGTTGTTGCCTAGCTTAGGCAGCCGAGTCGGTTGAAGGGTTGCAAAGAGCAATTCATTATCGACTCGGGAGTTGTAGCACAAGCAACTAGAGGCCAAAGAAACCTCTTTAGTTGCTATATCGGGGAAAACACACCGACCAAGGATGCAGCCCCAATAACATCGAAATTGAGATCATGGATTCGGGCGACGTCTACAAATACCTCGACATATTGCAAGCAACAACACCTGCTGTGACAATAATAAAATCTAAGTTGCTGGAGGAATATGAACCGCGTCTAGATCTTGTCCCTAAAACCTAGCTATTCGGGGAAAATAAAATCATGGTAATCAACACCTTCGCCATTCCCGTCCTTCTATATACTTTCGGTGTGAAACGGTGAAGTAATACTGATTTAGAATCTGTCAATAGGCGGATAAGGGTAGTTCTTGTAAAAAATGCCGAAAAATTGAAGATCACCTCATCAGAGAGGAAGGAGGGTACTTGATGTAAAAACATTGCACTACAATCAAGTGCATTTTCTTCGAGAGTTTTTCTTTAAGAGACAATCTTTTAGCCAATTACACCGACTTAGCAGATAACAAATTATCTCCTTTGAACTTGAGAAGCAGAGAATGGGATCCCATGTCGAATGTTACTTCAGTCCACATGTGGAAAGAGAAACCCATTCGCGGAGGTCATATAAAAAATTTGTTGTTGTCAGTCATTGACATCGAAGCCTCCAACAAATGGTTGACTAATGGTGTACTTTTCTATGAGACCGAAGCATTCCTAACTTCAATTCAGGATGCTTCGCTCCCAACCAAAAATTATAGACGGTGCATTCTTCACGACTCCTCAATCACCAACTCCAGTTGTAGGTTATGCAACTGTGAAGAGGAGACCATCCAGCACATAACATCTGGGTGCAGGATGTTGAGCATTACCGAGTACACCAATTGTCATAACTCCGTCTGCAATATTCTCCATCAAAACCTTGCGTTGAAGTATAACTTAGTGGCAACCTACCAAGATCCATGTCTCTGTAGTGTAAAACCACCGCGTCATTGGCTGAAGTGTTTGCGACAATCGGGATGTAGCAATACATTTTCGCATGGTCGCGCATCGCTGCGATGCGGGCCTTTGGATGTTGCCTTCAGCCCATCCTTAGGTTGGTCGCCCCTCGGTGCGGTTGGGCGGGAAGAGGGGGCTTTTTTGACTATATGCAATGTGCAGATATACGTATTCCGACCTTTACGAGAAAGCTGAAGGATTACACGATTACAGTATGGCACTGACTAGTAAGTCCTTAAAATTGTCATTTTTTTCATTTAGAAGTATTTTTTTTTATACAATATTTTTCCAAAGTGGTATGCAAGATAACTAAGAAAATACTTTCTTAATCTTGTTAAATGTTGCACACACTTTTAAAACACTGATCCTTTCCAAAAAATGAGAAAATAATATTCAGGGAAAATATTTATTAAGTCATAATTTTCAAAATTTTTTACTGAAAATTCGCACTTTTTTGTCTAAAGCTTAAAATTGCTAACAAAATTTGAAATTTTTTAATATTTTATAGGTTTAACTAACTTATAATAATTTAAGAAATTTTTGATTTTTTCGGATAAAAAATAAGAACATTAGGTTGTATACCAATTTGCCACCCCGATTTCAACGTTCTTGAAGCAAATGGAAATAGTGTCGCCATTTTAGGTTTTTAAAGAGTAAAGCAAAAATGAAATATTTCATTTAAAGATACTTAATTAAGATCCCATTATTAAAAATATGTAAAACATATCATTTCTATAAGAAAAAAATCCCGAAAATTAGCTTGCTTCTGGCAGTTTACAAGTGTCTAGTCACTAAATAACTTGATAAATACTATATTTTGGAAAATATTAAAAAATGCCAATAATCGTCAGTTATAAGCAACTAATTCAAAAATTTTGGGTATCGTTCACTTATGTATGTTACTTTAGACAAACAATTCCTACAGCAAAAGTATCTTTAATAGTTCAGCTCGCTTCGCTTCCTTCTCATCTATTACGGATAAGCAACAATACTGTCTGCTAGCTGAACTCCACGGCAGGATCGATTTATGTACTACAGGCTCCGTATACATTTTCAATCTAATAACAGCTATGTCACGCTCCAGTAAATTTTTGGCTATAAATCCAATTTTACATTTAATCGTTTGGAAGGATGGGAAAAAATATGGATGTACTACAAAGGTCAAAGAGTTTTGTTACCAACTTGTTCGTTAAACTTTACAAGCTACTTTATACTACACGACTTCGCGAGGCTATAAAAGCGATGTCTCCTTGCACCCATCTGCTATATATTTAAACAGCCATTTATCAAATTCGAAAGCTTCTCCTTCCAACGTTAGAATACACCCCACAGGCGTCACTTTAACGTTTCGCCTTCTTGCTTTATGAAAGCCATTCACTGTCATAAATTCCGTTGATATAAAGTCACTCACATGCTCACTCCCTGCCTCTGTGCCTCCGCTTACAGTTATTTGCATATTTATGACCAACTTTTCTCAGCATTTTACAGACAATCACTTTTCATCAAGCGAGTTTTAAATCTCCGCACCACAGCCTTTTCAGAGTCTCGTTTAGTGGGCCACGGAAATTGGATGGAGATTTTTTCTCTGTTTGGAAAAACAGGATGTAATTTTTCATTGAAAATTTATTCCTTTTCACGCTGGACCCCTCCTGAGTGTTGCGAACTTGGATAACTTGCCTACTAACTCCCTCACCCAAAGTGTCAGAAACATAACACTTTTGAAAACAATCAGCAAAGGAATACCTCCCCCACTTATAGCGCAGATAGCGCTAAAAGTGTTCTCTTGAGTTCTTTCCGGCTGACTCTAAATTCAGGATGAGGGTAGTATTATGAGCTGTCGCGAGGGACTATCCAAGTTTATGCTTAAGAAGGTAAAAATATGAAAATTTAGAAGGAAGAAAATAAAAGATGAAGAGTAGATTAACTCCATTTGTTTGCTCGTGAGAACTTCCTAAAAATATTTAGAGGATACCCAGAAATACCCAACCCCCTATCAAAAATGTAATGAAAGCACTGCGTTTGTGGTGCTGGCTTAAATTCAGGACGGTTAGAGGGATGTTATATAAATAAATCTTTGGAAGGCATTGGGTGTTTTTTGAAGAGGTCTCAAGGGAAAATTCGATTAAACCGCTCTGATGAGAGATTTTGCAGGTGGAAGGACTGGACTTAATGGGTTTATAATATTATAGGTAAATCTTAGAGGACACGATACAAGATAAAATTGTGAAACTTCTTTAATAATGCTTCAGTACTTTGTAAAATAATAATATTTTGATAATGAGACTTTATTTACATTTGATAAATGGGAAAGGGTGCAGTGGTTTTATCTACATATGCATGTAAACTGACATTTTTGAAAAAATGTAAGGGCGCCGGAAAAAATATTGAAAGATATACGTCTAACTTATTGATTTGTACCTAATAACATATGTACTCCATCGAACGCACAGACGGAAGAATGGTGTGTGAATTCGAAAAATACAGCGTGTAACCGCACCAGGTGCGGAAGTATTACCAATAAGTCAGCAGGATAAAGCCTTATACACCTCGATGTTGATCCTGTCGCGACAAAGAGGGAAACTTGGATTCCGACAGAATGGGGATATTGGAGCCATGGGATGAGTACTTTGATGAACTGCTCAACAACCAAAATATCGGCGAGTTGGAGGTCCTGTTAACTGAAGACGACGGATAAATGCTGCCACCACCAAGCATAGAAGAAACAGTCCGTGTAATCCACTTTCTTAAAAACCATAAAACGCCAGGGCTCGATGAAATTACAGCCGAATTGGTTAAATATGGAGGCGACCAACTACACCAAGTGGTTGATAAACTAATGCTCAAAGTATGGAACAGCGAATCAATGCCTCACGACTGGCAACGAGGAATTATCTGTCTCATACATAAAAAGGGAGATGTGACACAGTGCAGCAATTATCGAGGTGTCACGTTGCTGAGTACCAGATATTCTCCGCTTTCTTGCTAGGCTTGCTTGCTTGCTAGATCAGATTTTCTCTCTACGGCAAGCGGTGGAAAAACTGTTGGAATATGTTGTTGAACCATCTTTTCACTGACTTTAAAGGCGTCTATGATAGCATAGCCAGGGTAAAACTGCCATGAGAGAATTAAGAATCCAGACGAAATTAATAAGACTGATTAGGCTGACCCTGACCAATGTGCAAGGCCAGATAAAAGCAGCACGATCACTGTCGAGACCATTCAACATCAACAACGGTCTAAGACAAGAGATGCCCTATCATGCGTCCTCTGGCTGTGGAGAAAGTGATTCGCGATGCTGACGAAAACGCGAGAGGCACCTTCCTCTTTAAGTCCACCCAACTACTGGTCTCCGTTGACGATACTGACATTATGGAAGAGCGACCCGAGATGTACAGTCTACCTTTATCCAGATCAAGCAGGCGGCACGAGATTTCGGGCTGCACATTAATGAGAGCAAGACGAAGTACATGGTGACAACGTCAGCGCCAAAAAATAAAGAACGAAGAACATCAAACCGCACGGGTCAAACACGAAGAAGAATAAGGATAGGAGAATACAACTTTGAGACCGTTGAAAATTTCTCCTATCTAGGGTCGAAAATCACAACCGATAACTGCTTTGACGATGAAATGCACGCACAATTGTTGGCAGCCAAGAGAGCCTATTTCAGCTCACAAAAACTAAGTCTATAGGGGCAATATCTCTGGTAGAAAAAGAAGACGAGGCAGACCCTGCCTGAGATGGAGCGATTGCGTAAGCCAGGACGTTAGAAAGTTCTTATGGGATATCGAATTGGTGGAGCTGGGCGCAAAACCGGGATGTCTGGAGTTCATTATTAAGGCAGGCTTAGACCGGATACCGGTTGTTGCGCCGTTGATGATGATGAACATATGTACTACTTTCAAAATTGTTAGTTTTTTTACACCTTGTAAGATGAATGAGTTTTGACAATTTTGTACAAAAGCTCACGTAGTTATAAAAATCAGTTAGTGAAAAATGTTGCATTTATTCAACATGCAATATATATTAAAATTGGTTACAGTTTTTAAAATTCGTTTAAGTTTTAACGAATGTGAAAGCCTCCATTAAATGTTACTATCACAATCCCTTTGTTGGGTTAAAAACAATTTACGTAGAATTTTCAACGTAGCTCTTTTTTTGCCCATAAGGCTGGGACAATTGAAGAATATGTGCTTTGATTTTTTCTGGACTCCATCGCATTTTGGATAAGTAGTTGAGGTATGCTATTTGCGCAAGTACTCGCGGTATCTATTCCGAGGGCTATGACTTTTTTAGGATGTTTTCTTCGTTAATATCATCTACCTGAAGATCTTTTCCTTTTAACACTTTTAATCTGCGATATGTTTATCGAATTGACGGACTTCGGCGCAAAACCGGGATGTCTGGAGTTCCTTATTAAGGCAGGCTTAGACCGGATACCGGTTTTTGCACCATTGATGATGATGATGAATCTGCGATGTTTGAGGAGTTAATCTGGTCGCATATTGCATTTTCCAAGATGTCTTTCGCTATTATTCTGGGAATGTGCTGCATCATCCGAGATAGTGCTAAAGGCAGGACACAATCCTATGATTGCTTTTCTGTACACCACACTAACTTTTCTATCATTACGTATGCCATTTATCACCCCTCCACAAACTCACACTATATGAAGGAAGACGGAGCTCAGCTCTTGAATTACCTTTACCGAAGACATGCTTATTCTTAAGGGTAGCACATTGAAAGTGACCACCGCTGTTACTCGAAAGTTCCGGGCTTTCGTTAGTCCATTTCTACATCGTGTTGTGGGCATACTCTGGCCTGAGACAATATCAAATGCAGAACCTCGCCGGGCCAGATTCCCGTGAACAACATAAACTCAATAGGAAATGGCATCTCTTGCTATATATAAGGGGATTCATAAACACACCAAATTGTGTGACCGACGGACAGATATTGAATTTATAGATTCCTATGAAAATTGACGTATACACATATATATTTTCTATAAAGAAGGTTCTTACGCCGTATACGTTGGTATAATTCGTTACTAGATTTTGATGCAAAGGATAAACCTCTACACCGTTCAGTCGATCCCTTTGTAAATTGGTATACATATGTGATTTTTTTAATGGAAAATATTTTGATGCTGTCTAATTTGCTGTAACTTACTTCTAGATGGCGCTGAAATGAATCAACTTATACACCGCTCAACCAGTCGTCATGAGAAATAATGGCTTTGATTAGAGAGACATTAAATTCTGAAAATTATTGGAAGTGCAACAGCACGACTTAGAGAAGAATAAGATGCAAGCTGAAAATATGACCGGATCGAAGCTTCTACTTCAAGAGCCACTGTAACATTAGAAAAGCGAGAAGCTTTATTTGACAATCTGCGTGTTTGACCTTCCACTTCAAAAGCTGCCGAAACCTATCAACAAAATGATGTGCGGATTACAACTCTTCTAGCAAGCAAAGAAGCTGGAATTCCCGAGGAGCAGGACAGGCTCGATCCCAATAAAGCAGCATTCAATTAAAAGGAAGATTACGATTACAAAATGCATCGAAATGTCCTCATTTTTATAATGACTATATTATGCTTACAATGTCGCGTTTTTAAGTTTCAGTAAGAAATGGTTGGTATGTGCTGTTCCACTGATGAGGTCAATTCGCTACCATTGACTGAGCCACTTCTAACCCATATTGCTGAAGCTTATCAAGAATCGAAACACTTTCGGAAATGCGAAGCATACTTTCAAATGGCATCACTTGGAGCGACAAATATTCTAAAATATGGTAATTCCACCCTAAAGCTCAAAGTCAAAAGACAAATGTATTATTGGATTTGTTTACTCCTTCCAGTACCTGAAGAAAGTCAGGAATTTTTGCAAATTTACACAGGCAGAATAATGTCTGCCGGCTTCAGCTATTATGATTTCTTTCGCCTCCCCGAGTGTTCCGTTTATAGTAAGGATCTTTGCAGAGGCTTCACACAAGACCAACACAGGAGCTGCGTGGGCATATTGGCTAAATATCGGTAGAGGCACTGAGAAGGCGGAAGCGGCAGTGGATAGGTCGAACTTTAATAAAGACAATTCGATTGTTGGCTTTACCATGCATCATCTTTTCCAGAGTGTGGCTGATGAGTGTATGTGAAGAATTGCTTGGGAAGGGAAAGCACTTGAAAGCAAAGACATAACATACTCGTTTTCTTTTGTGTTTTTGTCAGGTAAATGCCTTGCTCTTGCCCTACCTCTTTGAGTAAGTTTTATACTATACGGCTGAATTAATCATACTCAGCACATATTTGCACACCTAGTTCCTGTATCAGACATCAGACAGACAAATGTCTCTTTCAGATAAATGTCTGCTTCAGGCAATATCTGAGGCTGCCTCAAACAAATGCCTGAGTCTCTCTCTGAGACATCAGACAGTCCGTATCAGACAACAGGCAGACAGATGTCTGCGTCTAAAGCAAAGAGGTAGTTGGGCAATTGACTCACACAGTACGTGCATATAAATAATCGCCACTTACGAAATACGCATATATAAATATTTAAGGTTCTAAATGGAAAATAGTGCAGCGAAGTCTGAAAGTATCATGACTATATGTATATGGCAGTATATTAATGGTGGGAATATTAAAGGAATTATTAAGAGTGGATATATAAAATAGCAATGTTGTCTTAATTAAGCTGATCCTCAGTACTATGTCCGACGATTTGAGAATGGAATTTGAGGGGGGAAAGCAGGATGATAGATGTGAACTAATTCCTGAACCTGAAAATGTTCCAGTAGCACCTTCAGACATCTGAAATATGAAATTTTTTAGAGCAAATTTTTAAAATTTTTTTTTTAAAACAAAACCTTATTAAAATCGGTTTACTGTATGTCTGCCTATCCGCTTTTTTTATGTGTTGGAAGATGGAAAGGTTTAAAACCTACCGCTGGATCCAGCTATACAGTTATATAAGACTTTTACTCACTAAAACCACCTCCTTTGCGTATCCCGCGGGACTGTCATTTCGGTATTACTTCCCGGAGCAGGATCAGTTACAAACTGCGCCCCCGGGTCGTTATTTGCAACTTTCCTCCGAAGCTCCTCCTTCCTCAGAAGATTGTGGATCGTCTTCATTAATTTTTCCACCACCTTCCAAGATGTTTCGGAGGCTAACATATGGTCCACGATATTCTCGGATGTCAACCGTGCCCCGGCGTCAACTTCCACCTCCGTCTATGTGCGGCGAACCGCGGGCAGTTAAAAAGAACATGCCCCGCATCCTCCGGAATCATTACGGCAATATGAGGAGTTGTCACGCACGGAGCGATAAAGATATGCACGGTACCCTCCGAGTCCACTTAGGAATTGAATTAGGTGGTAATTAACCATTAATTTGATCCATTTTGAGTAATCTGGAATAATCCTGTGAATCCAGCGTCCTTTAGGTGAATCACCTCATCTTTTTTGCCACTCTAAAATGGATTCACTTCGTGCTAATTGCAGACGATAGGTATAGGACTCGCCAATTGCATATGATGGGTCATAGTGGCGACGACCCACGATCGCCACGATGTCGATGGCTATCGCAGATGGTGTTTCGTCTGATGTTGTACGGCGAGCGCACGACGTTCGCATTGCTCTCAATTGGTAAGGAGCTGCGATTTTCCTTCTATTTGCTTTCAAATTCAAAGACTGGAGGTGCATAAAGCAAGATGGAGCTGAAAACTCTCGAGATAAGGAGCCGACGGTTTTGCCTAAGACCACCTATATTTGGTAACATTCTTGCCAACAATGTAGTTACCCCGGAAGCTTTGATTACCAAATTTTCAAAATGGGACTTGAATTTCAGTCTTTGGTCAACCATGACTCCAATCCTCACCTTTATCGACGTTTGCTTCCTTCGCTTGGTGATCAAACGGACTCATTCTTAGAAACTACCCACCCGGAAAATTCGAAAAAAAAAACAAGAGGCTGCCACTGTATGGTGCCTAGGCTCCGAAATAACCCCCATATCGATATCTGTTCAAATAAAGTTAATAATAACATATTACTATGTTGAAATTAATGTCCATGCTTTTTTTTACAGTTGGTATATAAGTTGAAAAATTGTTCAATTTATTACTATAATTTTTAGCAATTAGCTGCAGAACTCCCTTAGTTCATCCTAGCACCACAAGTCCAAGTAGTCGCTTCTTTGCAAATTTAAGACTTTGAATGTCAATATCACCCGTAATTGGATATTCTCACGTAATATACGCATGTTATACGTGCTACGTACTAACGGGACAAACGCACGCTCAGATGTCCGTATGAAAGAAATACACAAAAGCTTTTATACCTAAAGCGTCCATCTTCCGGTTTCCCGACTTGTTTGTATATGCTGAAAGAAAAATGTTGGGATGAAAGTTTCCAAAATTGCACACAACAATTGTATCTGCCTGTTCAAGAATTAACAGAGATTAAGTCTATTCATTTTGAAAATATGACAAACTTTAAAACGATAAGCTCCAAGATGACTTAGAAAGTGATCTTTTATGGAAGATTTGAAAATAATATTTAAAATGAGTTTCAATAAAACTTGGTTTAGCTAATCAATTCAATCATTTTGAAAAGTTCCAAACAACACACCATTCTTATAAATAATATTTATATTAAGCCACAGCTTAATGATTCGAAGCAAAAACGTTTAACTCTTAGCCATTATTTCATTCCATTATTCCAAAAGGAAATCTTCCTATTAAGCGGATATTCAACTGGCAACCATTCAAAACCTCCCAACCAGAATGTGCATTATCTTTTGATCCATTAGCATTGGGTGAAATTTCTTGGCAAGAATTTTCTAGATACATATTTCCTTTTTCTCAATTTTAGGGAAAGCAGAATCAGTTAGCAGAGTTGACCTGTTTATGATTTTGTGTATTGATTTACACTTTGGAAAGCAGCCCTGTTTACATTTTCATTTATTGGAAACGAAGTAGGGGGTTGAGAGTGAATGGTGACTAGATTTACTGATAGCAAAATTTTAATGAGATTTGGATGTCAACATCGTTATTCCAGAAGAGTGGAAGAATCTATTGAGTGAGGAAAAAGAGCGATAGTATTTGTGACGTTGTGGGTCTTCTACCAGTATTCAGTACGTACGGGTGCTCAGCTGAATAATAGTCAACGTTTGCTACCAAAATTCGGTATATAAAAATTGGTCAAGAGTAGTCAAAATTCACCATATATAGCCCGGTTTGGGATTTTCCGACGTCCCATTTTTTGGTTGAAGTAATATATTCTTTTTTGTTGACCAGATGTCTACAATCATCTGGTACTGTAATAAGTATAGAGTAGTAATTTTAAACAAAGAAGAGAAAAACTCTAAATTCATTCATTCAACATAAATTCCCTCATTCCAGTTTAATGAAATTTTCATACATTTCATAGTTCTTTTAAGCTGCGAACGCTCACTCGTCCAGTGAGTTATATCGTTCTATGTGGAACTTAAGGGGTCCCCATACCTGCAAAGGAGAGTGCCAATTTTTTTTTGCCAAAGATATGTCAATGTTGGCCTCAACTTTGACAACTCTGGACTGGCTGGAAGGTGGTAATTTTTTCTCGGGCCTACATACCTTTCATGCTATGTACAAATGGAAAAGATGTTGACTCAAATATTTTTATGTAAGAAATATTCAAAACCTTTCATACCTGAAGCGTCCAGATTTCAGTCTCCCGACTTGATATCTTTTTAAGCGCAAGTTATATTTTTCTTAGAACTCAACTAACTATCTATTTGATGGTTTATCCGCTTAAATTACATTGGATTGTGATACTTGTTACTCGCTCTACTACTTGATTTCTTGATACTTCTGTCAGTATGATTTATCCCCTTACTGGTGATAGTTGATACCTTTTCAGCTGTCCTCTTCTCTTTATTTGGATCAAAATTTGAAATATAATAGATAATAGATCATAGATGTAACTGAGCTCCTTTGGTAAGTTTGGTATAGCTCACACAAAACCTTGTTAGAATTGAGTCGATGTCTGTCTGTCCGTCACACCCGATTTATTCGAAAACGGCTGGACCGAGTGTTGCGAAAGTTGGTTGGAGCGTACATACAGTAAGTGACGCTATTTTGTGTTGAGTTTAAGGGGGGCTTCTCATACATGAGAAAGGAGGGTCCAACATTTTTTTTCGCAGAATGTGGCCACGTGGGGGGCGATAGACCTCAATTAGTACTTTTCGAAACTGGTCCCACATTTGATGTCGGGTGAAACGCAGGGGGAAGGGTGGCTCAAAATTTGACCCTCAAAAAGTGTAACAGGTCTCGTTCTTAGAACCAACCGAAAAATCTGAAAAAATCATAGTGATGTATCTAAACGAAATCTAGGCTTCAAAATCTGCACAAATAATGTAAATAATAGTATGTTTCCATGTTTTAGAAATTTAGCTGGAAGCCCTTCCCCCTTAAGTACATGCTAGAAGTACGACATTTTTCAGTGGTATAAGGGAAAACATATGGCATAACTCTGGGAACTCTGAAGGAAATCCAACTATTATTAACAAAGTTATGAAAGGTGAAACTTTCACATTTTATGTAAATTTTATGCATTCTAAAACCTGTATGAGGTCATCATAGCATATCAATTCGTCAATATCGCAAGATGAGCTCACTTGAATGGGAGGTCGCAGGTAAACATTTCGTTTTAGTTTTTTAACCATATATATACCAATATCAATTACCGAAGACAGACATATGTATGTATTTATATATAAATATAAATGAAGCTTGGGGTAGAGCCTGATTCATATAAGCCTGAAACTCAACGTGCGTGTGAAGTAAGAGAGCTGTCAAATAAAGTTCATTATACGGACTTCTGTAAAGCAATGTACAAGTCCAACGAGCAATGCGGCACGTAAAAAAGTTCGGAAAATTGGACTTTTGCGGTGCGGGACAGATAAGAGTTTGTTGACAGTTCACGTTATTTGCGATATGGCGGCGCTTTTCGTTTTTGGCTGTTACTTTTGAATATAATTAATTTGAATGAGTTCGTTTTGAGAACTACGAAAGGCACTATTTGCGTTGCAAGTACTAATTATATATATATACCAACTAGTATTGATTGATAAATTAATTCAATACTAAGGCATTTTAAATCGAATTCAATACAACAGATGAAACGTGAAGCTAATCGTTTTAGGCATGAATGGTTTTCTGGCTTTTCTTTAGAATAAACGTCATCGACTTTGATAATGTTACGATACTGTGATGCCTTACATTACACAAAATTTTATTAAAAAACCAAACTTCCAACTTTTTAATATTTGTTTATCATTGAATATTCAATATGAATAAATGCTCTCTAATTCTATTAAGAAAATATTCCCCATTAAAATATTATTCGTACGTGTATGCTGTAAACACTTGCTTCAACGGTTAACAATTAGTTTACCATTGGTAATCAGGATAACGGTTATGCTTCTTTCAAAATAACAGCAAAGGCGCAGATAAATGAATAAATTGGTAAACAGGTAATTAACTAGTATAGTTACTGAATATGTACTGAATGGCCAAATTATTATTTTGAAAAAAGTGTAAATCAAATCGTTGAATATTTTTTCTCATCAATTCTTTCATATTAAATAATTGGAATCTGTAATTATCTTGTTGTTGAAATGTAGCATCTGGCATCCTCGGGATCATTTTGCGAAAAGTAAGTGCCGTTGCTTTTGAAAGCATCTGATGTGAACGTTGGTGAAGGTGCTAAATTGATAGGTGTTCGCGAAGGCTAGCCTGAACTTGATTCTGATGTTGAAATAATTGCATTTTTAGATTTTAGACAAGGCAGCGAAAGCTGCATCGAACAACATCCAGCTCGTATCACCGTCGGTAGAAACTACGCTTCCTAGATACACAAACTGATCAACGCCTTTGATCATCCGCCCATTAAAGGAAATAGGCAGACAGTGATGACCCGTTAGAATTAGAACTATACTTGAATATTTTTCCAAATCCAGAGCCATTTATACAAGGTCCATGACCCGGCTACGGAGAAAACGGATGTTAAAAGCGTAGTTGGGGAATTGGGAGTAAGGACGTCAATGTCTATTGAACTCCACTACTTCCTCCGGATAATGTAGCATATGAGATGCAATCCTAGCGAACTTCGATTTGCACCACTAATCCCTCTGAAAGTTTCTTCGGAATGTCCCTCTTGCGTAGACCACCCCAGATATATTCCCTATCTACACTATTGAAAGCTTTCTCGAGATCGACGAAAACGAGGTGGGGCGAAGATCTCACTTCAGCGTATTATTCCAAAATGATCCGTAGGATGTTGATGTGGTCAATACAGGAGAATCGGCAGGTCACACTCACACTCTTATCGGCAGATCACACTCAAAGCGGATGCAATTTTTTGGAACGATCATCTTCCTTCCACTTTCAAAAAAAAAGTCTCGGATACCTAGCGTTTTCCTATGAGTGAAAGTATCAGATCGCCAGAAACTGCAGGTGCGCTGATAAATAACTCTGCGGGGAGATCATCAAGCCCAGCGGTTTTACTCCATTTAGGTGCATCAATCGCCGAGATGACTTCTCTTATGCTTGGGGAAACGGTCCGTATATTCATGATACGGTGACTACCTATTTCATCCACAAGAGGAGGAACTTCACCATTAATTGATCAATTTTCACGTTTCCGCAGCCAGCAAGATCCTATTACAATCCTTCGAGAGATAGACTGGCAAATAGAACATTTTTGATGGCGGGCCAATGTTCATCGATATTCTCAGGAGGCTTATTCGGTTTATGTGCCGCCTGGTCGGCAAGATAGCTCTCGCACTGTCGAGCGGTAATTGGATCAGACAGGCAGATGGTCTTTGGAAGCCAGCGAATGGAAGTCACCATCAAATGATAACCTCTTTCCAACCCGATGTCAGCGCTTCTCCTATTCCTTACACCCAGGAGACAACTCCTAAATCTACTGCTACGTTCCATAGGAGCTTACAGTGTCGGTCAGTTGAGATTCAACTGAACTTATGGCAGACACTCTGCGCAAACAATGTGCGAATGGCGGTGGAAGCTACAGAAATCCACAAACCTTCTACCTTTACAGTCACTAGGAACGTGTTTCCCCATTACATGTCCGCACAGCAAGGTGTAGCCAGAGCCCACCTCGGCATTTAGATCACCCTTCAGGATCACAATGTCACCTTTAGGACGCCTTCCCTGAATGATGGAATCTTGCAGTCAGAACCCTGTTAGAAACAGGTTCCCAGGTCATTGATGAAGATGATGCCGGATTCACTTCTGCTACCACTTGGTTTTCCAGAGTACAAAAGCACATTGCCTTAAGAGGGAGAGGAGTACTCTCCACCACTCCTCTCCACCATCTAACTTCGCTTAGGCCCAGAATGTCCAGCTTATATATTTGGAATTCTCGCTTGAGTTGAAGAAAGCGAGCATTCTGAGGACCCTCGATTCATAGCCAAAGATCGTAGCGAGAAGCCCAGTCCATATCCGAAGTGTTGTTGACGTTTTGGTGCCAATAAAGTTTCGAAATTTACAGGTTACTAACCTGCGCTCACTATCTTTTCTGAAATGGATGCCAAAACTAAAACCTCCTTCAGAAAATAATATGAGTGATCTTGCGTTTGATACCCCACATATATTCGATGAAAAAAATGTACACCCTTTTTCTGCATGTATGGGGCCCACCCCCAAACACAATGTGGAAGAATGTCATTCATTACAGGTGGGAGGGTCACACGTCCAACGTTCTTACCGAGTATCGCAACAATATGTGTAACCGTTTCTGAAAAATGTGCATGTGACAGTCAGACAAACGGAGAGACAGTAAACACAAAACCTTAAAAGATCGTAACAGACACTACATGCAAAGATTTCGGTAGACTATGTAGTCCCATCAATTTGGCCGAAGTAATTGGTTAGTTCTTTTCGACTTAATTAATGGTGGCACGGTGGTACAGGCATGCATATATTGGGCCGATTTAAATAAGGTTTTGATTTCCTCCAAACTCTAATTACAACAGACTGTTTGAATACAGAAATATGTAAATTACATGTGCAGCGAACGTTCAATATAATATCTACTTCATTTCCTGTTAAACACAGCAAATCGCCGTACTTTCTCAACATATGCTCATAATATCCTTTCACCAGCTCTGCTCGGAGTGGCCTAGATTTTCCCCTCGTTACGTTTCATTAGATGTCGAAATAGAAGTACGGATGTCATATCGTCTGTAACATACCGGAACTATTGAGCAAACAAAGCCATTGAAAATTCACAAACACGTCTTCAGTTCCTGTTCGCAACTATTTAATTACAACCACCCAAATAGTTCTTAATGCAAAGTGTATAGCGGATGTAAAGGACATGTAGGATGCTGCTAGGATGTAACGCGTACAAACAAGTGTACATAAATGCATGCTGTGGTCATGGTTGTTTCAACAATATGTACATGGATCCGGAATATTTGAAAGGGAGAGAATAGATCTACATAAGTTTCGAGAGATTGGTTTGCCAATGAAATCGATACCTTACATAACATGAATTTACATTTACTAAAGGCATTGTTTCAAGTTGGCATTCGCTCTTTCAAGTGTCGAGCTTTGTTTACTAAAGTTTTCTCAGCGCATTGATGAAACTAGGAAGGGTTGGCAGGAATCTTACGATGACGTATATACGTATGAATTCTGATCTGGGAGATATCATAACCAACTATAAGAGTACGGGTGAGGTTCTGGCACGGTTTAAATCGTGATAAAATATTGCAATGTCATTTCATTGGGCAATCTTAGAAATTCGCTTCTGCGAAAGGTTGCGACTATTTGCAGAATTTCCACGTACTAAAACCACCGCCACTCTTCTGCTCATATTCTTGTGGGGCCACTGTGAAGTATAACTTCGTGGAAGCTCTAGTCTTCAGCAGCATGTTCAAGTCCGTCGTCCTATAATCCTATAATCACCTTTCCTATAATCACCACGTCTTGTGAGGAACCGTCAGTGATAATTCCAGCCCATCTTTGATGGAGCCTTCTCCGGACTCACCTCTCCATAGCAGGCATTCCCACTACAGTTCATTCCTAGAAGCTTTTCCATGGGTCATTTTCAGGATGACACAAACTACCTCACTATACACCAAGATGTCTTGCAGAATTTCTTTGAAGAGCTGACTATCCTTGCGTGGTTCATTCACTAATGTTCCAATGATAAGATCTCACATAAGTTAGGTACTGTTTTCTGACGGGTTTCTGGTTTTCCGAATAACAAACATTTTTCGGATACCTGATTAAGCTATCCGAAAAATGTCAGAAAATTCCATTTCCCTATTGTTCCAGGGCCTTATATGAATGTTAAAGGTCTAAGGGATTTGAAATTTAAAATGAAATTTGCTAAGGCTGCTCTTTATCATTGACAATATTTCTTGTTGTGTAAGTTCATGTTCTTCGTGTTACCTTGGAAGTGCAGCTACTTCGAAACCTATGTAAGGCAAGGATGTTCCGTACGAGTGTCCACTCACCATTTTTGTGGTAACATGTTTGATTAAACCAGATTTTTTATATCATGAACTTTAAAGAAGTCCTTCTATACCAGGTAATAATGAGAGTGCTTTTATAGTTGACATGCACCATCTGAGCTCGAGGTTACTTCCAGCATCAACGACGCTAAGTCCACTTTCGCTGCTTTGACCAAAATCTGGAAATGCAATAACCGCAACAGCAACATCACTTTGAGGTTGCTGCTCACAAATGTTCTATGTTTTTGTACGCGAATACTAAATGGAAAACGGTCCCTACTGTTACTCAAGCTTCATTAACTCATGTCTGCGTCGTCTCATCAATCTCAGAGGAGGAGCTCTACGGCTTAAGGGGCGGATACCAGGTTAGAATGGCGAAGGTCACATATTAAGAAAGGGTGACAATTCCTTAACATAGCTATTGTCAGTTGAATCTACTGCTTCGAACACTAAGTGAATTATTTTATTTTTGCGTGGTCAAGTAACAACTGCCAAGAGCTTTGTGCGAAACCGGGGGAGGAGGGAGCTAGTAGTGAAAAGTGACAGAAGTTGTGATTCGCGGGCAATTTCTTTTTCAGGCAGAACACTTTGAGTGGGTTTCCAGTGTTGGGTATTTTATTCGATGTTGCTATTAAATTACAAATGTCTTAATTAATTAATATTGCAGGTATTGCGATACAGGTGTGCTCGCATTTAAGTTCAGCTCAGCCGAAGTGTTGGTCAACATGCTTTTCCTCGCCTTGGTGGATCGGTTTCTTGTAATTTCGCTTCCTTATAATCACTATACTTTTTATGTCTTAGTCCCATAAGGACTTTCCACAAAAAGGCCTTAAAACCTAATAATCAACCTATATGGTGATGAAATCACTCCGGTTTGAGCTGGAAACGTGGAATAGAGAAACAAATACGCGATTTGATGGAATGTGTTAAGTCGAATATTTTACTAAACCATAAATCGCAACTGAGTGGGGGAAATTGAATTGATTCCATTCCCATTTGATAATACATTTCAAGGTGCATGGGGTAGCGAGTACCTATTTTCCCTTGGCATCTCACGACCTACACAAATCCCAATGCTTCTTTATTTTTCGAAATAAGTTCTTAGTTGGAATCCGAAGGAAGAGAAGAAGAGAAGGTCCTCAAATCATAAAATACAAATTAAATACTGATATATACACTATACACTATATGTTACACCCGATTTACTCGGAAACGGCTGAACCAAATTCAACATAATTCGGTGAGAACGTGTGGTCTGAAAATCTCTTTTCATAGAACGGTTGGCACCATTTTGCACTGAGTTTAAGGGGAGCTCTCCATACATGTGAAAGGGAGTTGCAAATTCTTTTACACAGAATATACCGTGTGGGTATCAAATAAAAGGACTTGATTAGTACGAAACTGGTGATATTTTTGATATTGAGTGAAACATAGGAGGGTGAGGGTTTAAATTGTGTGTCCCAAAAAGAATAACAAGTCTCGTCCTCAGAACCTATCCAACCGAAAAATCTAATAAACATCCCAATGGTGTAACCATACATAAATCAGGGCTTGAAAATACATTCAATCCCGATATCTACTTAAATTAAGTCAATAGTAGTATATTACCTTTTATTGAAATTTCTCCGAAAACCTCCCTTAGAAGCACAACAGAAGTAACAACGTGCATAATTTTGGAAAGTGAGAGGAAAACCCAACTATTTTTAATAAAGTTATAGATGGTCAAAATTGTGTATTTCGAATTTATCGCACTATTAGACGTGTATGACGTTGAGCTGGTCAAAGGGTAGTACAGGTCCCAGGGCGAAACGTGGATTGGTACCCACGATGGAGCATAAAGCCTGGGAAATGCCTGCTGAACCAACACCAACAGTTCTACTCCCAACCCTATCTCCACCTCCACGTGGTGACCGCTGGGAGCTCTTTCGTAACGAAAAGCTGCAGACGGAGAAGGATGAAGTCGAGTCTCCCGCGCCTAAAAACGGGACAAACTGTACCAACTGGTCCTCCAGGATGGGGGTTGGATAGGGCTGACAACCTTACACGGAAAACCGATGTTGAGCCACGAAAGGAGCCTCGGACAGGATGGACTTTACAACGACGAACCCGGCAACGACAACGGATCAACGATTTGCGCATTTTCTCATGGAACGTGCGCTCCCTGTACAGAGATAAAGCTGATGAGCAGTTAGCCGATACCCTGTCCCAATATAGGGCTGACATAACAGCGTTACAAGAGATTCGATGGACAGGGACTGGTTTCCTGGAGAAGAGCCGCTACACCATATATTATAGCGGTCATCCAGTAAACCATGCGCTCTGAGTAGGTTTCTTAGTCAGCTAAAAAATGAAACTTGCTGTTATCGGCTTTGAAAACATAAGCGAACGGCTATGCACTCTGCGCTTGTGAGACAAGTTTAGAAATATAAGCCTCATTAACGTTCACGCCCCTACAGAGGAGACTGCAGAGTCGGAGAAGGATACCTTCTACGAGGCAGTAGAACGAACCCTCGAAGCCTGTCCCAGATATGATATCAAAATCATACTTGGGGATCTTAACAGCCAAGTAGGGAAGGAGCCCGTATTCAGGCGATACGTTGGCTCCCATAGCTTACACGAAAAAACAAATGATAACGGACTGCGGATTATTCAATTAGCAGGTCACACGAAATGGTTGTTGGAAGTACCTGGTTTGCGTGGAAAGTGGCCCACAAACATACGTGGGTCTCTCCAGACGGGACCACTTTCAACCAAATTGACCACGTGTTGATCGAACGCCGCCACCTCTCAGCCTTGATGAATGTCAGAACATATAGGGGGGCAATATAGACTCGGATCACTATCTCGATCGCAAGGTGCTCTGAGCTCGAATAACAATACCACCTAGAACCCATTCTGACAATCAGGTGAGAGTGAATACTGAAGCCATCCACAACACAATCCTCTGCGACACCTATAAGAGGGAAATGGATGCCGCAATAACTGCAGTCAACAGAGGACCTGGAGATGAAGCATCAACAAATGCTCTTCACAATCACCTGAAGAACGTTATCATGGATACGGCCACAAACATACTTGGCCCCAGTCGCAAAAGGAGTCGGAACGGCTGGTTTGACGATGAATGTAAACTAGCAATGGAACGGAAGAATGCCGCATACCGAGTAATGTTACATTCTCAAAGAATGCGGGCACACGAAGAGACTTATCACGAACTCCGTCGAGCAGAGAATCGACTTCACAGACGGAAAAGGAGGCCTTGGAGAACCAACAAGTATGTGAACTAGAAAAGTACAGGGAGCAACCGCACCAGGCGCGGAAGTTTTACCAACAAGTCAGCAGGATGAAGCCTTATACACCTCGATGCTCATCCTGCCGAGACAAAGAGGGAAATCTGATTTCCGACAGAATGGGAATATTAGAGCGATGGGTTGAGTACTTTGATGAGCTACTGAACAACCGGAACATCGACGAGTTGGAGGTCCCGCCAACTGAAGACGATGGACAAATACTGCCACCACCAAGTATGGGAGAAACAGTCCGTGCAATTCATCTGCTTCAAAATTATAAGTCGCCAGGAGCCGATGGAATTACAGCCGGATTGGTTAAATATGGAGGCGACCAACTACACATCAACTTGTGCTCAAGGTATGGGGCAGCGAATCAATGCCTGACGATTGGCAACGAGGAATTATCTCATACATAAAAAGGGGGATATGGTGCGGCGCAGCAATTATAGAGGTATCACGTTGCTGAGTACCATCTATAAGATATTCTCCGGTATCTTGCTAGGCCGGATAGCCCCATATGCCAAGGACATCATTGGCCCATACCAAAGAGGCTTCACTCCAGGCAAATCAGCAACAGATCAGATTTTCTCTCTGCGGCAAGCGATGGAAAAGCTGTTGGAATATGGACAACAGTTGCACCATCTGTTCATCGACTTTAAAGCCGCCAGGGTAAAACTGTACACGGCCATGAAAGAATTCGGTATCCCGACGAAATTAATAAGACTGACTAGGCTGACCCTGACCAATGTGCGAGGCCAGATAAAAGCAGCAGGATCACTCTCAAGACCTTTCGACATCAACAACGGTCTACGACAAGGGGATGCCCTATCATGCGTCCTCTTTAACCTGGCCCTCGAGAAAGTGATCCGTGATGCTGAGGTAAATGCGAGAGGTACGATCCTCTTCAAGTCCCCCCAACTACTGGCCTATGCTGATGACATCGACATCAGGGGGAGAACCACCCGAGACGTACAAACTGCCTTCATCCAGATCGAGCAGACGGCGATCGGCGCTAGGTCTTGGGCTGCACATCAATGAAGGCAAGACAAAATATATGGTGGCAACGTCAGCACTGAAGACGAATCAACCAACAATATTAAACCGAATTGGTCAAACACGAAGAAGAATAAAGATAGGAGAATACAACTTTGAGACCGTTGATAATTTCTCCTATCTAGGATCGAAAATCACAACCGATAACAGCTACGATGATGAAATCCGCGCACGGTTGTTGTCAGCCAACAGAGCCTATTTCAGCTTACAAAGATTGTTTCGCTCGAAATGTCTCGAATTGGTGGACCTCGGCGCAAAACCGGGATGTCTGAAGTTCCTTATTAAAGCAGGTCTAGGCCGGATACCGGTTGTTGCGGCGTTGATGATGATGATGACGTTATCATCATATCACTTTGAATTGAGTTACATGTGTATATCAAGGAATATTTTGAATTGGAAGTATTTGCCCATGGGAAAACATGAATAGGAAATTTCTGACACAAAATGAACCTTCATCCCTGCAGCGTCCAGCTTCCGATATTCCGACTTGTTTTCAATAATAGCGGAAAAAAGTACCCCTAAAAATATGATTTGATTCCAAATGTTGGTTAGTTGCAAAGAATATCAATTTTGTAAAGAATCACACTTCCAAATTTGATAACGATCGGTTTATTACAATCAACTCAACATTGTCTTCGCCGCTAGTAGTGATTTTTATTCGACATAGATCGACATTTCGGGAACAACTTGTTCTCTTCTTCAGTGCCGAGTTTAACATATGTGTATCTTCAGTACTTAAGAAGGGAATAATAAAACATACTATATCTACTAGAGACGGTGACGGTCTTGAGTTTTAGAAAAGTCGATTTTGAAAACTTCCTAATGTGGTTTCCTTCCTTAAAATTATGTATGTTGCCGGCACGTCATTGCTGTCAAGTATATGAAGCGGGTTTCAAGTTCGCTCCACCAAAGTTTGATTTAGCGAATTAACCTCGCCAAATTACTCACAACTTTTTTTATTGACTCTCGTGCATTGATTAATTCGTTTCTGATCGCCCTTGATCACTGCTTAGAAATCAGCCTTTTGGTCTGACATTTAGGCACCTGATTCAGCTATGCCACTTTCATTAATAACCGAAATTCTTAAACCTTGCACGCCAGAACCATGAAAGTGAGTGAATCGGAGGATATTTTCAAAATAAAGCACATTTATGTTTCTATAAAAGAAGTAAAAAAAAAAATAATTTCTTGACTTTTTTCGTAAGTATACCTACTTTTTTAAAAAGTCATGTTCTTACTTGACTCTGACTATATAAGCAAATTTCTTATTACGTAAACATGAAACACTTTTGTAAGGTTAATCGTGCTTATGTTTCCGATTGAAAGAAACACTTCAACTCATAACAGGCTTGGCAAAGTCCTTGGTTCAAAAAGGTCGCCAATTATTATTATGACCGTATTAAATTCTATAGAAATTATTCCTCTTGAATTTTTCTATGTTGATTTGATATAAAAGATGGAATACATTTTCCTCGGAAAACATAGGTTACAGAAACTTATCGGCAATCCTTTTGTCTCTCCTGTTTATGACCAATTAAACATTTCTACATGGTTACATCTCCTTTCAGTTTCAAAATCCGTTCATCACAAACGAACCGTAAATGCCTTCCATGACGTTCAAAAATCAAAAGGCGAAATACCCTTTTGTAATTTTTTCGTTAACTTTTCTTGTATGGCAATGAAAGCATGACGAAAAGGGAGAAAAAGATAACAATTCTGGAAAACGAGAGATATTTTCAAGTTCATGCGGATGAACCGATTTGATTCAAAAAGAAAATAATTATAACCCTTTTCCTGGGTCCTTTGTTAGGATTCTCTATTAACTTTTGAATGGAATGATTCCTGAATGATGATAATGATTTGTTTGATGTTGAAATTTGTAATTTGTATATTTCCTGTTAGGATTCTTAGAATCATTTTTTAAGTCCCGAAAGGATCTGTTTTCAACAGAAGGTAGAATAAATTGAGCTTGCTCTTCTGTGGGTTGGGGTCAGGAGTGCTTGTAGTCGTATTTTGGTTTTGTAGAACGGAAAAACTAACTGAGGAACTCTGAAATCATTATACTGATCAAACATTAATTTAAAGTGAATTAGGGTAATTTACTGGCAGAGGACCTTGACTAAAAGGTAAAGATATTCCAGAGTTTTACTGTGATGCTGCTTACAGAGGAATCTTGTATTTTACTAAACATTTGCTATTGCAATCAAAGTTACGCATTTATTTGGGGTTTGGATATTAAACGTTTTTGAAGGTTCATATTTTTAATGCTGATAAGCTTCAGTGCCAAGCTGACATTGAATACCTATTGTAGGCTCCTTATTAAGAAAGGACATTTTCCTAAATATAATCATTTGAAGCACTTGAGAAAAGTTCATTTGGGACTTTTTGAAATTTCACATTTTAGCTTTAATTGGCAAATAAGAAGACAGAATGAGTTTCTTTGTCAGCGCACAAGTTCAGGCAAACGTTTTCAAGAGAAGCTGGCAATAATCTCCGGATTGTAAAGTTATGTTTGCATGTCTGCTTTTTTTAATAAGTTAGATATTTTTGAAAGGAACTACTCCAGATACGCCAACATGTGGCATTTTAGCACACTTACAACACTCCCTATTCCTGCTTCATACCTCCTGGCCTTGGCGCCTTCTCAACTAGGTTTTCAGGTAAAATCGACCTATAAAGAGATTCCTCTAGTTTGTTCTGTCGTTCAGAAGTCTAGGAACAGGAGAGGAAGTGCTTCAGCTGCTCCGTGACTCCATCGCAGTCAATCAGGTCAAGCGTTCAATTTAAATCTGGAGAGGTACTCTTGGTATTCTCAATGACCGGTGACAAATTTGGTGAGGTTATATAATATATGCAGCTTATCTCCTCATGTTTTCTCCACAAACTTTCTTGAAAGTAAGAATTACCCTGTAAGTCCACCTTTTCCCATCGCTGTTTTCCCTACATAAAATATGCAATCTGTGCTAATGGAGAGTTGCGCTTTCCGACTTTGGTACTTATCCTTTTATCTGAAAAGTGTGAATCGTCATTATTTCTGCGGCTGCTAATGCTGAATCGTCCATAATGGTCTTGAAGATAGCACTCAATTAGCGAATGATACAAAACATATGTACTATTCTTCCCCGAAGTGGGATTCCATGGCGCAAGAAGAAGTTCAACCCCTTCTTCATGAGCAAATTACACATAAAGGTATACAACAGGCCTCCTGAGCTTGGAATTATTTTTGCCGGTGCCATACTCTTTGCTGACTTGAACTCTACGTATATTAGCGTTAGTTGGTATTTGATGACCGCTTTGAAGGTGATGATCGGGTTTGCAATTCTATGGCGAGTATCAGTTTTTTAGCCATATTGTGCTGTCCTGTAAACAGCATCGAGGGAGCAATGCTCGGTAGAATGAGACTTAAGCCCCAAAGGAGAAGTAATTACAGGCTAAATCTTGCCAGTCAGAACCTTCTCTTCTGCATCTACTAGATTCGGAACAGACTGGCTACTGATTTGAATGCAACTGGTCTGATTCCGGTAAGTGAAAACGGATTAACGCAAACTGAACGCCGTGAATCTGGTTAAGGGGAAGTTTCTTGGTAATGAGGATATGGGTGTTACTGTACCACTAAGTGCGGCAATATCCAGAGCTATCGAACACAACAAAGTCGAACTTTCGGCCGAAAATGGGGAAAAGCTGATAACCTTTTGAGAACCACAATGGATGAAGTAGACTCATCAGCTAGCGGCTGTTTTTATATTAAACTACACTTATTGCTACAAACATTAAGGTTGACCAAATTGCAGCATTTTTTCTACTGGCAGCGTGGCAGGAAGTATGGGAAAGTAGCTTTTATATATTTCTGATGAAGAGTCATGGGTTCGGTTTTACAAAGTCTGCGGTATTGGAACAGTAAAGACAAAGAGCATGTGCTTTGGTATCAAAATTGTTGGAAGTAATCATCCTGAGAGAGTTTTGATTTCAGGATTTAGTTGTGTCTCACAAAATTAGGTTAATGGCAAGAGGAGAAACATACCCTTATTTACTGTATGATTCCTTGTATCCTGATCCGACGCAGATCGGTTATTTCAGACGAACAGACTGGCAATTTCTTGGCAACGAAGTCGAAGAGGGGATTAAGGATCCCTTTGGCGATGTAGGATCAATTGGAAACAAGTACCGCAAAAACTCAATTAGATTACTTCTGAATCGTGCTTGTAAATAAATAAGAATGAATATTGGGTAGACTTCAGGGACTGACAACGTGAATATAAGAGGCTTGTAAAATGTTCGAAGCGAGACTCCTTTATGACATACTGGAAAGTGATAGCGAGACTTCAAGGCAGCGCAGATGCCTTAAAAGGGATGGGTGAGCCAAGATGGATTTTTTTTGGAAAACCAGATGGAACTTAACAATTGAATCTGACTGAATAGGAGCCAAAAATGGTGGGGAGAGAATTGGTGGTTTCTAGAAACCTTTGAACATGGAAACATAGGAAGGGTAATTGGAACACTGGTCACCAATGACAAAACGGGAGCTGCACAATAGAATATGAAGGGTACAACGTTTCAAAGCGCCGAAGAAGTGAAATATCTTTGGAATAGATATGTAGAGGTAAAGATGAAATGAGCTCTCACAGGGTTAGAGTTATTCAGACGGTTCTTTGCCTCGACGTGGGGACTTAGGCCTCAAGTCGTAACGTGGATATATGTTGAAATCGTTAGGCCGATGATCGATTATGCATCCGTAGTGTGGTGGGTTAAGGTGAGACGAAAGTGCTGTCACTGTAAACTAGCCCCACTGCAAAGAATTGTATTTTTGGATATTACCGGTGTTATCATCACGACATCCGACGCAACTCTAAATGCAATACTGAATTTGAATTTATACAATATATATTAATAAGTACTGCTTTATACATAAGTACTGCTGAGAGCAGGTCATAGACCAGTTTGCTTAGATCTATGAGGAAACAACGGGTATGAGGTGGAAAAAAGCACTGGAAGGGTTATTGGGAGAATCGAATCCATTTTTTTTAAAGACTTCCTATTCTTGAATCCCCATCTATTTGATAGGAGATATGAAGTTATCCTCGTACGTAGAGAAAATTGAGGTGAATCAGGAAAATGAGAGCACATATTGATGTCTTTTACACTGATGCCCCATAAACAGAACAGGGTTCTGGAATAAGAGTCTATCCTGGGAATAGAAGTTGGTTTTTCCTTTGAGACAATGTGCAACGATTTTTCAGGCTGAAGTGCGGTTGTTTGTGGAGAAATCTGGGTGATTGACGAATGGTTTAAGAGCAAGTGGATCGTAATCTGCGGTAATATTCAAGCTTTACCGAGGGCAGTGAAGTTTTATAATCTCAAAAAGCGTTCAGAATGTAGAAAACGATTGAACCTGATTTTTAAATTCAATAAGATGGAACTACACTGGGTACCTGATTATTGTGGTGCAGAGCGACATTAAATATCAAACACCTTAGCGAAAGACGGTTCAATATCGACCATGCCCGGACCGGAACCAGAAATTGTAGTGTTAGTAACATTGACTAATGCTGATATCGAAACCTACGAATGAGCTTTCTATAATGACAATTGGCAGATTTTTAATGCTACTAGATACAATACTGTCGAAAAGCACAGAGACTTGCAAAGTATTGGCAACATTTTATATGTGAGTGCCACATCAATGGACGGAGCAGACATCTGATTTTTGGTGTGAAGCGAGTAGCATCACACCCACTAGCGGAAAGTCTACGATACATAAATGAATTTGGGATATTCCGTTAAACAGGGATATCGACTACAATAAGCCAATACGGTCTGAATTCTTAGAGGCCCAGTCTTCCTTCCACCTCACATATATGCGCACATACTTATCACAAAAGTTGAAAGGCCAAAGCAAGAGGAGTCTCAACACATTTGCTTAAGGTTTCTCCATGTCCCACACAAATTCATCGTGCATGCACTGCAACAATACCTAATGCCAGAAGAGCGCGTCCGTTAGATTACATATAAATTGCTATATCAAAAAAGTGTGAAGTATGGTAACAATATCGAGATCGCTCTGTGCTCCATTCGTGTTCATTAATAACAAATTTTCTCAGGTCACTTCTCTTCTCTTCGTCAAAGGCACTGTGGGGCGAAAATCCAACGTTCGACACCCTGCCACTGCAAAGGATCTACTAGTTCTGCGACTTTAATGATCAGTCCCAAACAGAAAAATCACTGCCAGTGCAAACGATATGTCCAAAACTGACCGACGTAAGTATCTCGGATGGATGCTTCCACGGTGAATTATCCATACAATCACTCCACGCACCAGCATAACGTGGATGAAGTGACGGTTCACAGCTGGATTCTTTTGTGTTCTCAGTGCTGTTCCTACAGACGCGAACTATGGTTTCAAATGCAGACTGCCAGAGGCAATAAACGCCGCCTCGCGGTAACGAAGATAAAATGTTACGCTCGAACAGTGACATAACACGTTATATGCAATTATTGTGAATGTAGGACATCCGCAAACCAACGGGGTTGCATGTAATTTTTGCTTTTCGGAAGTGAGAGATTGAAGTTGTTGGTGATGGCCAGATACGCTAGACGAACCGGCGTCGCTACCGAACGGGGGAATAAAGATTTTCGAAATCAAAATCGTTTCCATGAAAATATTATGCGCAGTTTCAGAGTATTCAAATATTGTATAAAGTTAGTTTAGTATGAGCAATGAATAAAAAACGGATTATATTTGGGTATCCCGATGTCGTAAAGAAATGTAAGTATATAAATAAATTGTGCGATACTTTTGCCATGGATTTGTGTTAGTAGGCAATGATATTTAGTGCGGCGAATTCATAGTAAGAGTGTTATCGATATTATTAATTTGCTTAGCTGATATCTACTCAGATTTTCGAAGTCTCTAGGTTTTGTAAAACAATAACTATTTCGATTAGGTGAGTCTCAGCATCTACCATAAGTGACATTGCTTTGGTATCTTAAATGGGGTGGAACTCCCAATCATCTTTCATATGTATCTATCTGATAGTTTCCAATTATTGTCTTCGTAAGAGTGGTTCTTCAGTTTCCTTGTTATAAGTTAGGCCGGAAGTTGATATCCTAAGATTTTTTGTACTAGTGTGTTACTCAAGTGGTAGAAAACGTGATTATGTTATCCTTCTAGTCACGGTGGAACATCTTTTTCCCTCATAATCAATAATGATGTGAATGGTGGCCTCAGCATCGTCCTTGTCATTTCATTTTTAGTAGTGATAAATATTAATAATAAGACTTATGTCAGTCCTACTCATAAAGTTTTGCCTGGGGAGTGCGGTTTATTGTTGGTACTTAGGATCTAATCCGCAAATTAGTATGGCAATGATACGCATACTAAAAGATGATTCATATCAAGCACTACTCCTTCTTCAGTTCTGAGACAAGAAGGAAAATACTAAAAAATAAAAAAGTTATAAATAATTCAAAACATAATGTTCTTTTTGCACCTCCCTCTACAATCAAAGTCCAGCATACTGTGGTGGCTGTTTTACTATTTTAAGCACAAATATTTTAGTTCCGACTCCATCCTGTTTGTTATGCTCTCTATAAGATTAATTTTACCAGATTTCAGCTTCATAGACCACTGGTTACAAAGATAATCTTTTCATTTTCCTGAAATACAAGACCTAGAAGCAAAAAGAATATAGAATCCCTCTAATGTGTACTTACATTAACTTGAACTTTGTGTAGATACATAGTAATATCTATCCATGTATCCACAAGAAAAAAAATCATGTCCACAGCGTGTCCACATGTATTCATATACATATGTACATATACTGACCATACGAACGAAGGTATATACATATCTACATCAAGACTACTCAGCATCCAGAAGTTTAACAAAACTTCAGGAGTCCTTGTGTCTTTGCTTTCTATGTAGTCCGTCGCCTGTTGCATTCTCTAGAGAATGGCGAATATTTAGTTCCATGAATTCACTCGAGTCTCTTCCATAAAGTTGAACATTCTTCTTGTCAGAGTTTTTATGATAAGAACTCACAAAGGAAAATGAGTAATGATGATATTAATGGAAAGAACAATCTCGGGAAAGGATTTAAAATGGGGCATACTTCAAACTTAGGACAAGAAGTTTGAAGTTTGGATTTCATGCACTGTATTAAAGCAAACATCTGCAATAATTCAATTTTTTATTTAGAAGTTGAGGCAAGTAGGTTAAGTACTAATCTATGACATCGCTGTGTACTTCCTTAGATTTTCATGACAAGGAGGATTTTATTTTTATTACAAATTACCCTATAAATAAAATTATATGACACAGCAACATAAAATAAGAGGTTTCCGTGAAGATTCTTCTTTTAATTTGACATAGTTGTTGCGCCCATTCTGAGGAGTATGCTGGAACTGGAACCAAATGGATTTGCAAGATGGGGAAAAGTAATTCTAGTCTTGGTAAAGTCAGGGAAAGACAGAGCGAGGAGTAAATGCCAATAACCCAAAATTTGCCATTTGCCTGAGTCATTGTGATTTTTCAATCCGCATTGAAGCCCTAAATACCATATTGATTGGCATCAACGACCAATATAAATTCCTACATAATATGCATTATTCTTCTGGAATGTTGAAGCATATTGGCTACAAAAAGATCTTCGGAGTGCTAACCAGGTGGATAGGTTAAGATCGTCCACGATCGAAAAGCTGTTAGGCGACAGTGTTACAAGTGGCAGCGAGCTCTTTAATGGAGCGAGCTCTATAATAAGCTTTGGGCTCCTAATGGGGCATGGTAGCTTGAATGAGTTTCCCTCAAATCTCAGCGTTGTGTTCAGTTTGGTGCCGATTCAGAGGACTATCTGTCCTGTCCAGCGTACTATTTTAGGGAATACTTTAGACTCACAAGATATTCGCACTAGGAATCGTTGAATCTGCAGCAACTAACTAGCAGAAGTCTCTTTTTGGTTTCTTTTGTACTCTAGTAAAATAACGTGCCGCCACAGATTAGATTAGGAAACTTTATTGTATTCGATCAAAATTTTCACACTTCTAGTTTAATAGGACACACAAAAAGAAAACATGTGTTCCCGTCCGAGAGTCGAGACAGAAGACCGATAGACCGCCTTTTTGTGTCCTCCGATCTCGAACTGGAAGAAATGCTCTCCCCGCTGGAGAACACGGGACGGGCCTTCATATGGAGGCTGCAGCGGCTTCCGGAGGGCATCCGTCCTGACCAGGATGTGCGTGCACGTGTCTAGTTCCGTGCGAACGAGTGTCGGGTGGGAGGCTTGATGCGTCGAAGATTGTCCCCCAGCAGACGCAGCAATCCCGACTTTGTGAGACCCGATCTCTTGTCTAAGACCGGATCACTTGGAAGCCTTGGATTCTCCCCGTATACGAGCTCCGCGGGGCTGGCAGTAAACTCCTCTCGGTGGGCTGTTCGTAGGCCGAGTAGGACGAGAGGGAAGGCTTGAGTCTAGGACGGATCGTCGCGTGCCATAATGGCGGCTTTCAGCGTCCGCTGCAAGCGTTCTAGAATCCCATTGGATTGCGGGTGGTATGTCGTAGTCCATTGGCGTTTGAAACCCATGAGTTTGCCTAACTCCGAGAAAAGGGTGGATTCAAATTGCATTCCCTGGTCAGTGATGACCACTGCAGGAATGCCAAAGCGAGGTATCCACTCTCGACAGAGGGCTTCGGAACAAGATTGCGCGGTAATGTCCTTCAGATGTATTGCCTCAGGCCAACGCGTAAACCTGTCGATGATTGTAACGCAATACTTGAAACCGTGCGAGTCTCGCAAAGGGCCTACGATGTTGAGGTGTATAGTGTGGAATCGCTTGGCAGTCCGGGGGAATGAGCCCACTTCTTTTCTTACATGCCTGGTGACTTTACACTTCTGGCATGCTATGCAATCTCTGCCCCAGGAGTTAAAATCCTTCTTAGACCTTTGGAAGTTTGCTTGGGTCTGTTGTCTGTAAACTAATATAGAACTTAAAAATCGCGACATACATGGAATTGTCAAGCTTGGTGGTAGGAATCACTTGAATTGGGGCTTCAAAGCCACCAGAGTGAATATATTGGTATTTATTGACTAGCAATAGAACAACGGAATTGTACTTTAATGTGTTGTGCTTTAATTTTCCAAAAGGACAACAATTTTAGTGCACTCCCTTCTCGACACGAGAATGATTATTGTATTATGACTAACGTCGACTCTATACGAGCTGGTTGGTCTTCTCCTTGTATCGTCTCATACGTGCTTTCAAAGTGTACCAATAATATTGGCAGTTATATTACGCGGTATACATAAAATATAATAACAGCAGAGATGAGAAGGTATTCTTTTTCCTTTCACGTAAGTACGGTCACATAAAAGTGCTTTTTATATAGCTATAGCTAGCTGTTTATAATTTTTTAATACCATGATTTTCTCACTTCGGACAACACTTGTTGATTCCTTATGGACAGTTAATATTTAACTTGTTTAAAAATGTGTACTCCCAAAAAATAAATTCTTCACAATATTCCCCACATTTGTCAATTATAAATGCCACTTCCAGGAAACTAGTGCGACATATATAGATCATCGGTGCCATTCGTTACATCTAATGTCGATGATTTACTCTGGCCACGATGGTCGGTGTTACAGGCCATGTTGCGTTATGTAGACGATTGTTCATTTTGCTTCGGGTTTGTGGTTTATGTTAAATGAGTTAACCGTTTCAGATCCCTTTGTCGAAATAAATGCTATAGGCATATTTAAAGGACGAAATTTAGACTTCCCGGTCATGTTAATCGAATAAGTTTGTTCCAAAGAATCATTACCAAGCACCTACAATCACCTGCTTTCAAGTATCATTCGGCGGGGATATATCAGTTCCGACGGTTAAAGTTATTTTCTTGCGAGTTCTCTCAGATACAGAAGTTGGTTGTTAGAAATATGCTCCCCATAGTAATGTCCTTGGAGGTAGTTTCATTAAGACAGTAGTTTTCCTGAAAGTTGATGTATAGGCGATTCGCATGCTTGAATCAAGTTGACCGAGAAAGGGAAATAAGGCCCTTCAAGAAACAACTATACGAAGCTAATTGTTGTGATAATTATTACCAACTCAGTAGTATAATCAAATCTTTACGATGTATACTATAAATATGGGAAATATGGTCTACCTAAAGGAAAGCAAAACTTAAAAGGGGTATTTGAAGGATCGAATATACTCATTCATCTTACTTCATACCCTTCATTTTCACCGACGAACAAACTGCAAATCAAGTCGTTGCCAAGTGTAGATGATTAGTCGTTGATGTTCAGTGTTCTATGCTATACATTTCCGAATACAAAAACGGAAATCACTAAAATCTAACACCCACCAAACGAGCTACAAGAATGGAGAGCTATGGTCACTATAGTCAGCTTTTGCTATTGATTCCCATTTTACGAACGTATGTATGTATATGCTGTATATCCGCACATTATCACGATTTTTATCTGAATAAATGTGGCTCTCTTGAAAACGAATATATGTGTGAATTACATGTAGTATGTGCATGTGTATATACCTGAAATATCTACATCTAAAATGATTTATAACATCCCTAGTCAGAGAATTAAATGCCCTACAAAATCCCATATTTTCCGTTTCTCCTGGAACCTGGAACATGCTATGCTAAAATTTATGGGCGCTTCCTTATATTCGTTGGGATTATATTGTTTGCGGTTATGTTGCTTCCCTTCAGAGTTAACAAAACGGAACAGACAAACAGAACATCGAAGGAAACGCACGGTTCGCTAGATACAAGCATGTGGGTATGTGGAAGGACAGCTAGAGAGAGATGGTATGCAAACAATTTTTCCGGAAGAGAGGATATGGAAAAATTTAAAAACGAAACCAGTTTGAGTAGTGAAGCCCAAAAATGGTCTGTTCGAAATTCGCTAGAAAAAATTTCAATGTAACTAGGACTATGGTAGAAGTAGATGCTGTATATTCTGAAATCCTCCATTAAATATGGAAATATACGGGTAGGAAATGTCAATTAAACGGTAAAATACCTTTACGGATAGATTTTGTCAAAATTATTACTGTAACTGCATTATAGGAGTCCCCAGTGTGGTTTAAGAATAAGAAAAGAAAATTCATGACCAATTTAATACGAGCCAAACATCTGTGTAAAAGCCTAAGAAAGTGAATAGTTTCAATTGAAAGTAGACTAATACTCTAGCCGTAACCTTCTGAAGGTAACATTTTGACCATAAAGGAAGGTAAGAATACGAAAGTGATAACATGATCAAGCATATGAAGGATAAACATACTTTGGGGACATCCGCAACATCACCGAGGATGCCTGCAATAAGGCAATTGGGTTTTGACTGACCAGGCACTTTCTTTGAATCATTATAATGTAGTGGACAAAGGGACAGAAGAATTATCTGGATGGAGAAGTTGGTCTAGAAATATCTTTTAAATAAGTGCAGTAAGAGCGACGGTTACATTGATAGTGGACGAGGTCATCGTTTGATGATTCGACTGCCTTTCGAGTTTCGTTCGTGTTTGTTGAATGAACACGGGAATGAAAAAATGATGCCTGCTGCCAACAATGACGATATTATAAAATCAACTAAATTAATCGCCTTTTTGTTAATCAACTCCGGAATGTGTAATGACCCACGGGTTAAATAGACTGTTTCCCATGTCGTGAAATAGTTGTCTTCAGAAATTTCCTTTATTTGCGGACTTTTAGTCAGTCGGACAGTTGGAAAACCGAGAGTTTGTTTGTTTGCATTTTGACAGTAC
Source organism: Hermetia illucens (assembly GCF_905115235.1). NCBI lineage: Eukaryota > Metazoa > Arthropoda > Insecta > Diptera > Stratiomyidae > Hermetia > Hermetia illucens. The sequence continues at coordinate 57,886,630 of NC_051853.1, read as the reverse complement.
AGTTCCTGAATATAAGTTCTAATATAATTTTAACCTGGGAAAATATCTGGCTAGAGCCGTCTGAATTTCGCTCTTCTTTTGTAAGCTACCAAAACCTTGTGATTTGTAGATTTCGATTCTGCGAACGGAGTGTCGAGACAAAGTTCTATTGAAGTCCCGTCCAATCCATCAAGGGACCTTCATTTCTAAATTTTTGTGTAAGAAAACTCTTATTAGAATCGATTCGATGTCTACCTGTCTGTCACATCCGATTTGTTTGGAAACGGCTTAAGCTATTGTAATGCAATTTGGTGAGAACTTGGAGTCTACGAATCCCTTTACATAGAGCAAGCGACCCCATTTTGTGTTGAGTTTAAGGGGGGCTCCCCATACATGTGAAATAGAGGTGTACAATTTTTTTCATGGAATATGGTCATTTAGGATATCAAATGAAAGGGCCTGATTAATACTTTTCGAAATGATATTGAGTGGAACATAGGGGAGTGGGGGCTCAAAATGTATGCCCTAAAACATGCAACAAGTCTGGTTCTCTAACCGAAAAATCTTCAAAAATTCATAATGGTGCACCTATATAAAATCTAGGCTTCAGAATACATCCCACTGCGACACCTGCTCAAATAAAGTTAATAATTATATTACTATATCCTAGTGGAACATTTAGTATCATCATAAGCAATAATATAATGCGCAATTATGAAAATTTTGAAAATAATACAAGCATAATCATATCGAAGCACCAGCTTCCGGTATTTTGACTGGTTTATTCTTTTGTTTCCGGTTTCATGAGCATGAGCTTTTTCAACAATTTCTGATTGATCTAAACCAGTTACACAGGGGCAGTGAAATGAATAAAAGTTTTAAGTACAACCGTGCAGTATATTATAGAAAAAAAACATAAGTTTCGTTTTTGAAGCAGGTAAGCAAAGTATTGTCTTTAAACGCTGCACAATAAAAATATTGATTGCACTGCCAGATTGGCGGAAAGTGCTAGCGGTCGCACACATAGCAAGCCAAACACCCTATGCACACGTTTGCATTACGACGGTTTTTTGAGGTTTGGCAAGTGTTTGGATCCGCCATATCGCCTACAAGCGCTAGGAACTAAGCAAAACATACTATCTACGTGTGTCTGCTTGCGGAACGAGATAACAAAAAGGCTAGTGATTTTTTTGTAAACGTCATAGCCAGTATTTTCTTCTTTTTTCGCAGCCTCTATCCCGTTCACAAGCGGGGTCGGTTCGTCGTGATCGGTTTCGCCATTTTATTTTATCAAATGCCTGATCTGGATGCAATCGCTAGACTTTTAAATCCGCATCCAGCGTATCAAGCTGCCGCTGTTTTGTCGTTTACCATCGACTTCGATGTTTAGAGGATTCTTGGCAAATTAATTCTCATTAGTGCGAATAACGTGACCATACCATCGAAGATGCCTTTCTCGCAGTTTTTCCACGATCGGTGCAACTCCATATTGATCGCGAATATCCTCATTTCAGATCTGATCAAATAGTATCACACCACTAATCCAACGCAACATCTTCGTCTCCATTATCGCAATACGCCGTTTTGTCTTTTATAGTCGGCCAACACTCAAAACCGGAGAGGGCGACAGGACGGACGACATTGTGGCAAATTTTAGATTTAAGATGATCGTTGATACGTCGTTCACAAAGAACGCCAGTTGTACCAGCGTAAAGCAATTTCATAACGCAGTTTTCCATTGGCGCTGACAGTGATCGTGCCTGTTTCATGGGGATCGGTCGTTAAAAACTCAGTTTTGCTTAGATTCAATTTGAGACCGTGTTGCATGAATTGATCATTCTATTTTTGGGTAAGTTGCTCGAGATGATTTTTGCTATTAGACGCTAGGAAAACATCATCTGCATAAAGCAGTGTATAAGGCGCTGGACGTTGGATATCCCATGTGACGGTGTCCATAACAAAAAGAAAGAGGATTGGTGAGAGGGCGCTACCTTGATCAACACCAATAGAGGCACGAAGCGGTTTTGATACACCCGCTACACTTCGAACTTACTTTTCGGATTGCGGTAGAGCAACTAACCCCGGTGCACGAGTTCTTCTGGCACTGAGTGTTGGTCATAGCCAGTGTTTTACCGGTTAGCCAATCGATCTTAACAGTTCGTGTTGACACTTTCATCCAGTTCAGGCATTCGATAGAACCAAATGGCGAAACCAACGCTGCTTGTGACCGGGACAAAGACTGAAGGAAAATAAGAAGTTCGTGTTGACACTTTTGTATAGTAGATGAACGTTTTTTTTTCCGCGGCCGTTTTAGGTTTGATTTAATAATTTTTTGTGATTTCAAAATTGTATGTAGCGACAGCGATATACTATGTAGCTATGAAAGATTTCTGTGTGCTGATGCAGGAGTGGATCTAGTGTGGTCTACCTGGTAATAGACACAACGAAAGGCTGTTCCATGGAGGTGTGTTATCGCTACTTCTGTAGACTATGCTGACAACTTACTACTGTGTGAATTACAAGAACTGCCAACGCACGCTCAAACATATGCGGATAATCTGGTTGTGCTTGTTTTTAATAGAAACCTAGGAAAGGTATGCAAAAATATACAACACGTTGGTCCCTAGGGCATGGACTTGGAAAATTCAAATAAAAGCGATATAATCTAGGAATAGGAAACTGTACAGTTCTTACCTTCCAAAGATGAGACGAAGAAGCGGACCATCTGAGACCTATTCTAGATAAGAAGTTTCTTTGGAGTAAACATGCGGAGGCATCATTGTCTATGGACTGTGTAGCCTTTCTATGGGGACTTAGGTATTATGGGTTAACGTGTATCTATTGTGTCGTGAGTTAAGGTGAAAGAAACTGGTTTTCGAAACTTTCAAATTTTAAGAATCAGTGAATGAACCATCCGTGCTTTTGTGCACGCTATTCTGAATTGTTTAAGGGGGTCATCCCGTTTGAAGCACGTTTTTTTTTGGTTTTTTCAGATACTATTGAATGAATCGCAATTATCCTAGTTTACGGACCGTATAAATATGTTCTGAATAAGTCGTCAAAATTTCAAAAAATTTTGTCGAATAAATTTTGGGCTATAGTGGCAGCCGATTTTCAACATGCAAACCTTAACTGACCATTAATCTGCTATACCTAGTCCATAAACCTTAGCTTTCTTGAAGAAACACATGTACAGCCTTGGCTTCAATTCTTGTCCTTTTAACGAAGTCATTCAAACATGATTCGGACCGATAAATATGCGCCTTTTTACGGCGATCGACCTAAATCTGGCATGTGACTTACCACGTGTTTAACACTATGATTTTCGAACGACTCTGAATATCAAAAAAATACTTTTCCTATATATTCTACACATCTAGATGCCAAAAAAAATTCGATGCCGCGGATCCGACACACGGGATGACCCCCTTAAAGATCCATGTAATTTACTCGGACGAATGGAGAACGGAGATAAATCGTGGCCAAGGTGGGCACTGATAATAAGATAAATTGCAAAGGAATTCGTCTCTTATAGAAGAGCATAAATCGGCTAGAACCGCTTTTTGTGTTGGAAGAAAAATTTAGTCGTGTAATTTTTACGGACGAAGAAACGCTTCGAGCGCAATGCTGACCACATTGCCTCCTAGTGTACCGTTACGGTCTTGAATGAAGTGCTCTAACACACTTCAAGGCCCTGATCCAACATGGATTGTTGCGCCAACGATTATTATTAAGAAAAAAAAAATGCTCGACTGTGTCAGTTATTATTTCAACGGTTTAAAGAAAGAAACAAAAGTTACGAGCAAGAAGCAGTATGGGGACCGTACCAACTGGTTACTCGGTATACGCCTGCATTACTAAGGAACTTCGGATACCCCGGTTTTGCGCCTATGACCACCAATTCAATATCCATAGAAGCTGCTTTGCGTCCCAGTTTACATTATCGTTGTATCTGGGGGGAGATCTCCCACGTTCTCTTTTTCCACCATAGATGCTGCCCTTATAGACTTTCCAGGCAGGATCATTCTCACCCACATGGATTAAGTGAACCGCTCACTGCAATCTATTGCGCCTATTTTTCCCACAATCGGCTTAATATGATGACTGATGATTTGAGAGCCTTTCGACTCCACCTGCATCAAAGCTATAACAGAGAAAAAGGTGCATTCAAACATCATTACTGAACGGGACAAAGGCAAAAGAAGAAGAAGTCATTCACAGCAGACAACCACCCCCTGTTGACAACACTATGAACGCAATACGCATGCCGTGGACCTCTCAAGGATAGTGATGAATTCTGGTAGGGATTGTGTTGTATTGGTGTTGGATGTTAACTTAACTTCGCCAACTAGTGCTAAATGGAAGGCGTTGCTATGTAGATATTTGGCAAGTTCCGGTGAGTATCAAGTAAAAGGGGAGCTGTCACAAAACTCAGTATTGGCTCCTCTGCTGTGGAATATGATATATAAAGGGTGTTCATGCTTCTCGTTCCAGAAGAGGCTACATCTAGAGGTTTTGGAAAATTGGATTACTCGCACAGAAAATAAGCTTACTGTATCAGGGGAGGCATATTAAGGCTTATGTAGAAAGCAAGAATGGGATCTGACCGATAGCTGAAAACGAAATTCAGACGAATCGTCGAAGGCTTGACGGATGCATAAGGTCATGCCTAATATTAGGAAATGGCTCGATTAAAGACACGAGGACGAGCTACCATAATCGGTTGTTGCTAGAGAAAGCAGCTTTGGATTGGATGATTCGCTCAAATTATTCTGGATCTGAGATTCGTACGCGAAAACAGAAATCTGAACGAGCCACTGAAAGAGAACGTGGAAGTAAGAGGGTAATTTAGGGAGAATCAATTGCCTACGCACAAGATGGAAAGATCTCCAAGAAACGTTAAGTAAGTAATCTCAAAAGTGTCTGATGTTGAAAAGTGGCAAATTTGTTCACTCTTCAGAAGGGGCAATATTTGTTGGTTATTGGTTAGTATTCGACAGGTTTACTGTGCGTTCTTTGGCAATCCTTTTGTATAAATGATATAGTACATTTGGAGATTTTTGTTTGTCATTGAAAGAGACAGTAATACTAATAGAAAAAATCCGCTAATACAGGGTTTATCTAAACCATATGCAAAATATTCCCAAAGTCTCCCATTTACTGAAACTTCCAGAAGAAGGGTCTACTGTTTATTTACTTTCAGAATCTGTGTAAATAATTTTGAAAAATGTTTTATGCTTCCTATGTGTGGAAGAATTTTCAATGAATGTCATGTATGCAAATATGCCTTAATCTTACATTCCATCTCATACAAATGTTTCATCCTTCCTTGTCCACATGTAACTTTTAGAGAGCGTAACGTTGAATATTTAATATATATGTACATACAGGTATCATGCCATTCATGCATATTTACATTTGTAGTCTGACAATTGTTAGAAAACTTTTCTTATCCCACAACATCCTAGTTTTTCAAATGAAAGTAAAAGCGGGACAGCCTAGCTGACGAGGGTAGCGAACAAGGATGAACAAGTCTTCTAAGTCTAGGGAAAATTTCGAACTTCATCCCGAGTTTCTTACACAAGAAACGAAGTTCAAAATTTCTTTTCAAATGCTTTGGTAAAAGAAAGCAGAAATCTTTGTGATTTCCCAAAAAAAGTTGGGGATTTTCCGGAAAATGAGAAGTGAAAATAATGAGTGATCTCATTATCTGTTTGGAAAATTACCCTGGAAAAGTTTCTTTGCTTTAGGCGCACTACACAACGCGCTGCTTGTTGATAAGTAGTTAGGGTTGAACAGGGTATTTAAAAGTTGTATCATTCTAGCTTCGTAGATATTTCAAACCGACATAGGAGCAGAATTTCACAGCATTTGAATGTAGTGAAAGTTTTGTATATTTGTTCGCAACTACTAATTAACTGAATTAACAGTTCCCAGCTCGTTGGGGTGAAATGATTATAGGAAACAGCTTGAGAGTATTTTTTCCATTAAAATCGAAATTTTCAAGCCATATTGAAGAGCTGTGTCCATGACAGCTTAGGGAGAATCGAACTGGATTTTTGTTTTGTTTTTGTTTCTCAATTTCAATTGTTTCCTATGTATTTTAAATTGTCAGCGTTTTCAAAATTATGTACTCCAATTGTCACACTCTGTCTAGAAGCGCTTTTTTTTTATGATTTTCATCATATCCTTCGTTTTTGCTCAACTTTATTCGCTGCTATATCAAGGCCTACTAGTGCTTCTTCACTTCGAGAAAGGACCAGGAGAAGACAGTCATATCATCAGTATACGCTCCTATCTAGTGAGATTTCAGTAGTAGCCGAGATGATGGCGAGCTGCCTGATTACAAACTGTAGAGTACTCGTATATGATTCAGACGGTCCCCTTATTCTAACCCTATTTAAGTAATAAATGGGTCAACCATCGCCAATGCCAGAGATCGACTTTATGGGCCGAATTAATTTCGGTGGGAATTGTAGCATTATTTGGTTGAGTACTATTAATAGTTTCGTAAATCTCCTTCAAGTCTGTAAATATTTGGATGAAATCCAAAAAAAGTCCAATAGCAACAGCAACAGGCATCCTGACACCGGTAAAAATCTTTTTGTGATTCCTGACGTTCTCCACGCTACCTTGCATGTGGAGGGCCTCAGTTGCTTATTATGATTATATTATATTCTTTAAATATCTCTACAAGAGTGGTGACGTGCGTTTGATTTCTTATCAAGTCATGTATGTACCTTGGCCAAAAAACTTTGGATAAGAGGACAAGCCAAGCGGGGCTGAAGATAAAGTCTAATAAAGTTCAAGTGTTCGTCTGACGGTTTATTGCACCCTTTTTATGGCTTTCTGTAAAACAAAACCTAATTAAAACCTGTTTACTGTCTGTCTGTCCATCTGCCTCACGCATTTTCTCGGAAATGTTATAACGATTGACACAAAATTTGGTGAAAAGGTGGGAACTGTGAACGCTCACACATACAGTGAGTTACATCATTTTATGTCGAATTGGGGGGGGGGGGGGGGGCACTATACATGCAAAAGGGAGGTGTAAATTTGTTTTTCTCCAAATATAGTAATGTGGGGCATCAAATGAAAGGTCTCAGTTTGTAATTTCCAAAGCCAGTCCTAGTTTCGATCTTTGTTAGAATGGTGGAGAGTGCGGGGGTCGAAAGTGATCATTTCTTTCACGGACCCATTCTTAGAAACTACCCAACCAAAAAATCTGAAAAAAATCGAGAGCTACTATATGCTGCTTAGGCTCGGAAATATCTTCCATACCGATATCTGTTCAAGCAAAGTTGATAATAATATATTTCTATAATTTTTAGTAATTGACGTAATTGAAGTTCATCCTAGAATGACAATGAAATACAGCAATGCAGGCTATAGCATGGGGCATGATCCTACCAAGTTTGGTGGAAATCACACTATTCATTCAAGTCAAAATGGTCACTTCGTTCAAATTCAAGACTTTGAATGTTAGTATCACGCGAAAGCGGATATTCGTGACGTGCTAGGTTCTAATGGGACAAATGTATACTCAGATGTTTCTATAAAAGAAATACACAAAACCTTTCATAACTGAAAAGTCCAGCTTCCGTTTTTCCGACTTGATTTTAAGGTTTTGTGTAAAACAAAACTTTACTAAAATTGCTCACTTATAGATGACCCATGTTGAAATCAGGTGGAATTCCTTATTATTCGATCTACTTTCGAGTTGGCTTCAATATAGAATCTGATTATTTTGTGATCCGACATAGAAGGATCATTTGACACCCCTTTCCAATTCTTGACCAAGCCGCTCATCAGAGTATTTTCTATGGTTAAGTCTAGTACCTTTTGCCTGGTGCTGGTCATGAATGTTGACGTGTTCCCTACATTATGTATTTCTAACTAATTGCTGAGGATTAACTCGAGAAGGTACTCACCTCTTCGATTAATGTCGCTGCTTCCTTAGACCATATGGTGGGCGTTGGCATCGCAGCTGAGAAGAAATTGTAGTGCCTTACTCTGGCAGAACTTTGTCAAGTTAACGGCTAATTCCGGTGGGATTAGGGTGTCTTCTCCCTTGAAGTATCCTGATATCTATCCTGAGTTCTTATCCCGCCTTCCAAAGAGACTCGGACAACCACGAGGTTTCTAGTGAGAAACTCTGAAAGACATATGTATCTTAAGTTCCTTTGAGAATGATACAAGCTGTTGGTTTTCTTAAGAGGAATCCCAAATTGCCTGCATATTTCCTTTCAGTATCTATAGCCTCGGCAATTTTTTCGGGCATCTCGGTTAGCTCGGCTGTTTAAGAACTATGATCCGAAATCAGTCCATTGTGCCCCCGTAGGGCAATCTATCAATATACGACCTGGCGTGAGAGCATATGCCGGTGAGCACGAGCTCATTATTCTAGCCCTCATACATCTCAATGACGAGGAGGTCCTCAATTGTTTCCTGCTTCTCTCTGGTGAATATTTGCTTCGGAAATCGTTTCGGTAGTATGGACAGTCGAATGCAGTTTATCGCATTAGTATTGCTAACGGCGGATCTCCTGGCTCCCGCTTTTTGGGTCGGCTTCAGGTTTGCGGGCTGAATTCCGTTATACCCCACTTTTGGCTCTGCTACTGGTTTCATGCCATTTTTCAGATAGGACAAATCTCATTTAGCACTTCCGCCGCTGAGACCTGTCTCTTTGCTGACGTCTGATATGATGATCGCAAACGTATCCTTGGTCGTTCCTGTTTTTCGAGCGGGGACCTTTGTTGGTTGCGGTCTTCGTACCACCACTGTTGACCTTGGCTCCATTGCTTGATCCCCCAACTACTCCCTTCTTGGGTGTAGTGACCTGCCTTTCAGGATTGCGGGAGACAGGAATTCCGTCAGCCTAAGTCATTAGGACGACCAGTCAGTTACCCCAAACTATTCAATTTGCACGGTTCGCATAACAATCTGGATTGGGAGAGGTGTTTTTCGAGTCCTCGGTCTGATCTGTAGCCTATTGTTAGTAGGAGGGTCACCACCACCAGGCTTGGTTTCTGGCGATCCACATATCAATATCATAATAGATAGATTGGCTCCCAAAAGCCTGTAGCTCGCAGAAGTCTATCCTGCAGTACATTGCTTGACCTGCGACATGTGTAACAGAACGAGGTTCTTCAGTTATTATCGCTTCAATGTATTGCTATCTGAGACCCACAATCCCCTCTTGGGAGAAAGAGAACTTTACACCACGTGCAATAGCAAAGTATATCAACAAGATAACGGCATACATTACAGCTTTGAGTCAGTCAGTTTAGAAAACTGGCTGATTGTGATATTGACTGTATGAGAGTAGTTACCTTAAAACCGAATCATGTTCCAAATCATGGACCGAATTATCTCGCGAGAATTATCCAGTTTCATCGTCCCGGAAATCTCCTAAAGCGATTGATAAGCCATTTATATGAGTCGCTGCTTAAAAAAGTGGAAACTAGCGGTAGTGGCACTGGGGACAGCTCCAAAACAAAAGAAAAGAAGGGACCTTTATCGCCTTTTATAAAACCTGGCTTTCATCCCGGCCGACCAGAGTAAGCACCTTCAGAAATAACGTAGATTAAAAATTTTGTAGGAGGAAAAATTACTTGTTTCTTTCTTGGAATCTACTTAGATGGCGGGTTGACCTGCTGCATGAAAGATAATTCACACCTGAGTATGGGAAATGAATAACATTTTGTATTGTTTAAAAATCAATAATTCCAAAACGAAAAGTTTGTTAGGGTTGCGAATATAAATTAGGATTAAGTTTTGATTCGTTAGTTCCTTTATAAGGAAGATATGATACAGATAGAAAAATGGTCAGAAGTCGGCCTCAGAATTAGTTATTGTAAAAGGAGCTGCGGAGAAAAATATCGGTGAAAGAGCAGGAAAGACGCAACCCTTATGAAATATAAAGAGTGGCTGCTACCACAACGCGAATCTTAGGAACGGGTCAGATCATCATTAAGAAGAGCGCGAAAAACGCGCAATTAAGGAGATTGTGGTTGAGCAGGAAAAGGGAATATCATTCTTGACATAGTAAAATAAACCTATTTAACAGAAAAAAGTAAATAGCTTGAGGTTCCTAACATATAATCTTTAACAACTTGGAAACTACCTGGAAATTTTCACATTTCTATCTTCATAATCACCATTTGAACTCAATATACTCTTAGAAGGGTAAATTATGTCCTTGTTTTACGATCCGGAAATTTCAAATTTGTTGCTGATGAATAAAGATTATTCTTTGGTCGCTTTTCCAAAAGAAAATTGTTAACAGCTGTTTTAAATAATTAATCTGTTTTATGCTAGACTTGAAAGGTACCAAGTTTCAAGGACTTTTTCGGTTGGTTGTGTTGCGTCGAACATGTTTATAATGTACCGATATAAAAATGACAGAAGGAATATTTTTATGTATATATATAAATAACCCAGTGGGATTTTAATGTGCTTCGAAAAACTTCCAAAAATTTAATATCAACCAAAAATTTCGACATTAAAATCCTCGTCAATGGCAGATGCATAAAATATGTCGACATGGTTTTTTACTTTCTGCCCTGCGTCGCCGTTTGAGTGTAAATCGCGAATGGAATCCCAAAATAGGAAAAATACCAAATGCTAACACGAGAGAACGATTTTTGATTGTGAAACTTTCATTTCCCTTAGAAATAAGGAATTTCATTCATCTTTGATGCGTTTTGAGCCTGGAGGTCCATTTGAACGACAAACAGTTGAATAATATATTTGCGAAGGGAAGTAGGAAATACAATTTATTGATTTTATGAATATTAGATATTTTACGAAATGAAATTTGATATTTCCGTGGGGATGAATTTGATGAAAAATTAGTGCAGGCGTCTTGATATTTGTATTGTAGTAGAGGTTTGATTTCCAGCAACTTTCTATAAATACACACACATAAATTTTCTCCTGCCTACCTATATGCAATTTCGGATAGATGATATTAAATCGATTCAATGCCTGTCTGTCCATCTGTGCATCTGTCAGTTTGTCCGTCTTTCCGTCCGGGGTAGAAATCCTCAACAACACACCAGTGTTTGGGATTCTTACCTTCTAAAACTAGCCCCGACTCCCTGCCGGCCCCGGATGTAAGTTATTACATCACGGGGCGGAGTCAGCTCACTCTAGCTTGGTTACCTTTCTTCTATACGCGACGTATGTGACAGCGGTTTTATCCTTTCCACTGCCTTTTGCAGTTTGTTCTGGGTAGATGTGATCACAGAGTTGACCGTATTCTAATCCGCTTGACGTGCTACCATTTTCGGCACCAGATTCCTCTCCTAGAGTCTCCTTTGGATTATTCTTTCTTCTACAAATCTCGGACAGTGGAAGAATACATGCTTTGAGTCCTCTGGGACTCCATCGTAATTTGGATATTCGGGTGAGGTCTCCAGTTTAAACTTGTCCGGGTAGTGATGCCCTGCGAGAAAGTGGGTGAGCTTATAATTAATCTCACCCTGTCATCTCTCCAACCACTCCTTGATGGCAGGAATGCCTGTGAGTCCATCAATCGTTTCCCGAGCGTTCCCACCACTCTTGCCATCTATTTATGGATCTCTTCATTTCAGCATTCTTGGCTTCGCATTGTATATGCTCGCCATTTCATCTGCCAAGATGTCAATCGGCTGCATGCTGCATCATCTGAAACGGTCCTGAAGGCAGAGCATACCCTCAGGGATGTCATCTTGTAGACTCCACTCAGTTTAGTTAACTGACATTCGCAACACTTTCCATCAAATTGGGGTCGCATAGAACATGACTGAGGTCACCACCCTGGCTATAAGCAACCTAGAAATATAACGTATCCCTTCCACGTTCGGCATCATACTTGCTAGGGCCATACTTGCAGTGGATAATTTTTCGTAAAAATACTTCACATGTTGCCTGTAACTGTTTTTGGTGCAAGATCCGTCTGTCCGTCTGTCTGTCACACATGATTTACTCGGAAACGGCTGAACTTATTGTCACGAAATTTGGTGAGAATATGTGGTCTGCGTGTGGTCTTTACATGCAATGAGTGACCTGATTTTGCGTTCAGATGAGTTTTTTTCCACAAAATATATATAGGGGTATCAAATAAACGCTCGATTAGTACTTTTCGAAACAGATCTTATTTTTAATATCGAGTGAAACACAGGGGAGGGAGGATTCAAAATCTGTTCCTCGAAAACTGAAACCGGTCTCGTTCTTAGAACCTACCTAACTGAAAAATGTGGAAAAATCATAATGTTGCATTTATATGAAATCTAGGCCTCAAAAATTCCTCCCGTTCCGATATTTGCACAAATAAAATTAGTAATAATATAGTACCCTATTTTGGAAATTTACCTGAAAACCTCCCTTTAGTTCATTCTAGAAGTATAAAATTTAGTACCACGGTTGGCCAGAATATAGGACACAATAAAAATAAAACTAGGTAGCTTGCTCCTACTACAATATATTTTAATAGTTAGTAAATACGTATTTCGAAAGCTACTTACGTTCTTCCTCAGTACTTAAGCTAGATAACTATTTTTTATAGGACACAATTCTGGAAAATTTGAAGGCAATCTAGCTATTATTAACATAAGTTATTACATCATGAAAGAAGGTGACGGCATTTCACGTAAATTTATCACTAAGAAGTGTAAACGGGGAGTTCCATGGGGACATTTTCGTTTTCTTTTCTTAGCTTTTATTAGTTATTTATATATAAGTATCAATTACTGGAGACAGGCATGTGTATGTATATGTACGTGCTAATGAAGTTTAAGGGTTAGCCAGAAATAAGATGGTCCAACGTCTTTAACGCCGAACTGCAGGTCGTTCTCCATCCGCTTTTTCATTATGGGTTTTTAATAGTTGGTGGCTACCACTCCGCGATGAATGGCACACATGAATCTGTCAGCAAAGAAGTTCACAGCACATAGCCAGCTGTTCGACAAATACATATTGACAAATCAGTCCCAAGCCAAAAGTAATTCATGTGTTTACTATATATTGCTCTTCATTACCATTCATCGATCCGATCCTGATCGCGATACCCACATTAACATTAAAGGTGAATTTAATTTGCAATATTATCGCCTGAAGCCCCTAAGGTGCATCATCTGAGGCAGGAGAAGCATCGACTGAGGATGCAATCCTTAGTGGATCTTCCGTCTCGATCGCGCACTCGGGTCCTTCTTTTATTTCCAGTTTTATTTCGCGGGTTATATTCTAATAGGTTCTCCCGATAAACCCTTGTTTCTTTGGTTTCAGGTGAGAACGGTTTAATGATACGAGAAATTGGAACACTGGGCTGCTATCAAAACTATCTTTACCTCTGTTGCGAGTAAAGTTACAGGTAGCATTCTAAAATGGCAGCACAATGCTTAACTGGCTAGGAGCATCTGAGGTGGTTCGATAAACGTAAGGAGCTGAGAGTTATGTTGATAACTAGGGCTGGAATGAGCGTAATGCATTGGAGACCCGGTATCCTGATAAAGTACGAGAAATGCACTTTTCGAAGGTCCTGTGAGTAATGTTAACGGAGGGTTTTTCATCTACGATAATGAAGAGCATAAGAAGTGGAAGCGGCACTTCAGTACGAACATCCATTGAAGCTTTACTTTTAACGGATTTTATGGTAATCCATCACAATATGCGGATACTCTGCTCCTCAAACAGAAGCGAAATCATCGCTTTCATCAATGCACTCAAGTAAAGTAAGATAGCCGGCCCTGACCGGCGTCCAGATCGTACCACTTATATAACATTTGAAAGGTGTAACTCTCTTCTATACAAGTGATCACAAATTAAGCTCCTTTTCTCGAAATTCTCAATAGTAACGCAGATACAAATGTTTAATGATTTATGCTTCTCATGCCGATGAATTGCACGGACTGCTTCTACCATGCTTGATGGTGAAAGCATTTGTCCGCCGTGGTCATTTGGTGAAACCCCCAATTCGCCGATATTCTAGTTGTTGAGCATTTCATCGAAACGTTCAACCCATAGTTCAAATTTGCCCATAGCAGTGAAGTGTCATCCTACTGACTTGCTCGTGAAATTTACGTGCCAGGTGTGGTCACTTCCCAAACTTATCGAATTCACAGACCTGTTCGCTGGAGCCAATAACCAATTCCGACCCGGGCATGGGGGAAAATGAACCGTCTTTTGCTTCTTAGACATCCGAGATTTAATTTTCCTCTACACTACAATGGCCCAGAGTTCGTTCATCATATTGAATCTAGAAACAGAGTTCAATCGGTTCCTACACCTGCCTTTCAATCGCTCGCCAATCATCCCGGTTGCTGCCCTTAGGATCGCATACACTTCAGCTTGAAAGACTGTTGCATATTGTCTTAAGGGAGAGGCTCACTTCACGTTTTTTTTCGAGAGGTACACTGCTGCTCCAGAACCCAGATAGCAGGGAATCACTTTTCTACATTCAGCAGCAAGAAAAACTGCGAATCCTTCTTCATCCTGTAAAAAGGGGTAGAACTGTCAGTGTCAGATGAATTGCTTCAAGATCTAATCGAATAGTCTATGAGATGCTGTGCAGTATGTTTTGTTTACAGCGAAAACTTTTTTGATTCGTCTTAACCCACCACACTACAGATGGACATATATTCACGTTAGTACATGAGGCCTAAGTCCTCAGGCCGAGGGAAAGGTCCGCCTACACAGCCCATACGCTGCAGGAGTACCTTTTAACTTTAACTATACATGTTTGTTCCAAGCAAGCTTCTTGCCTAAAAAACCTCCCAGAGATTTCACTTCTTCAGAGAGTTGAAGGGTTGTACGCCTCATCTCTTGAAGGTAAAGAAAGTTCAGTGTCCTCCTTTTTGTAAATATTACCATTGTGGTTTTATTTTGATTTACTGAAAGTTCATGCTTGAGGCACCAACATAAGCTTGAGCGTCTATTGGCAAATTTTTCAGTTCGAATAGTAGAGAGTCGATCAACATACTCCACAGAAGTGGAAGTGGAAGTTTTACAAGCATGATTCAGAAGTCGAAATTAATTTAATTAATAAATTAAATTAATAATTAATTAACTTCCTTAATCTTTGCAGTTCTCGGTTGCTCCAAGGAACCGTTTTGCCATGTTGATTACGGAAAATAAGACAACTTCACAGTACTCCAAAAGTGTGGTATTCAGAGTTTCCAATTGATCTTCTATCGTCAGAGGAGTTCCATCTTGTTGCCTCGAAGTTCATTAAATTTTTTCCAAGCCATTTTCCTTGGATTCCGTCTTAGTATTGCAGATTGTTCGCCTGTAATAGTCAGACTAAATTCAAAGTAACGGTAATCTGAGAGTGAGATTTCATCTAGTACCAGCCGGTCCTTCATTAACTCCAACAATTTTGTACCGATCCATTACCATCGATTTTGTTAAAACGAATCCATGGCTATCGTACCAGAAATATATTATATAAGGACAGTCCTGCAACTTTGCCAGCCTCGCTGCCATTTTATAGGAAGACGCTTAGGCTGTAGGTGCCTGTCGATTAATTTGGCTAACTTTCATGTTTGTAGACAAAACTCTACTCTAATGTGAAAACCGCCGCTCACTGAAAAGGATGCTGCGTACTGTGTAGCTTGTCCTTATTTTCGCCGAAAGTTCCGCTTTCTTGCGTTCAACTTCTCTGCATATCGCCACACTTAGTGGTGTAGCAACACCTATGTCTTCATTACCAATAAACTTCGCCTTTTTCCTTAGTGTCTTCCGTTGCTGTTGGGTGGGAGCTAGACACTATGTATAGGTTTTCCACTGAAGTGTAGAGCCTGTTTTCTATAGATTTTTCCGAGGGGGAACATGAATCTAGTGATTCTTTCAAAATTGCTGCCTCTCCAACAATAATCTGATTTCTCGGGTAGAATTCTGTGACTATGTACTACTTGAAGAGTAACAATCCGTTGCTTCTATCGTAGTGAACTACTACAGGCTCCCTGACCACGATAAGGTGGTGTTCGAGAAGGAGGCGCAACCTTGATACGCCTAATGACCATTTCGTGTGAGACTGCTAGTTGGGTAGTAAGTTCCATTACATTTGATCTCATGGTTTACTGCAGGTTCGCTATAATATATGGTGTAGTGGCTGTTCTGCTTTCAGTCTTCTCCGTCTGCAGTTTTCAATAAGATAGAACTCCCAGCAATCACAGCCTGAAACCGTAGTAAAGCTGTTGTTGCAATCGATCCTCTTTAAGTCCACCCAACTACTGGCCTATGCAGACGATATCGCCATCATGGGAAGAACGACCCGAGCCGTACAAACTGCCTTCATCCAGATCGAGCAGGCGGTAATCGGCGCGAGGTCTTGGGCTGCACTTCATTGAAGGCAACACAAAGTATATGATGGCAACGTCTGCACCGAAAACCAACCAACCAACAACATCAAACCGCATTGGTCAAACGGAAAGAATAAGGATAGGAAAATACAACTTTGAGACCGTTAATAATTTCTCCTATCTGGGGTCGAAAATCAATCCGCGTACGGTTGTTGTCAGCCAACAGAGCCTATTTCAGCTTACAAAAACTGTTACGCTCGAAATGTCTCACCATAGGGTCAAAACTCTTACTGTACAAGACAATGATCTTGCCAGTCCTCATGTATTCCTCGGAGACTTGGGTTCTTAGCAAGAAGAATTGCGAACGCTTGGCCGCGTTCGAGAGAAGAATCCTCCGAAGAATTTTCGGCCCCCTACATGAGGATGGGCGACTCCGTAGCCTACATAACGTCGAAATCTATGAGTGATACCATGACCGTCAGATTGTGGATAAAATCCGGCTCAATAGGTTACGGTGGGCGAGTCACTTAATCCGTATGGATGAGGATGATCCAATGCGGAAAGATAAGGGCAATATCTATGATAGAAAGAGAAGACGAGGCAGACCCTGCTTAAGATGGAGCGATGGCGTAGGTCAGAACGCCAGACAGCTTTTAGGCATATCGAATTGGTGGACCTGTCCGCAGAACCAGGATGTCTGGAGTTCCTTATTAAGGCATGCTTAGACCGGACACCGGTTGTTGCGTCGTTGATGATGATGAATATTGATGGAATACTATATTCTTTTGACCCATCAGGTACATCGATGGGAGCGCTGTAACCAAATACACATACTTGTATAATACATCCAAATAGTTACATAAATATGTCTGTCACTATCAATCCGTAATTAACAGAAGTGGAACAAGATACCAGGATTCTGTTTGCACTAAGGTCTCATCAGTCAAATTGCCTTAAATATTTTTTCAATATAAATTTTGCGAAAAAAACTTAAAGTTGTCTTCATTGTATCAAAACGATGACTGAAAACTTCTTGAACAGTTTTTTTTTATGGAAACCGATATAGGTCACTATAGTATCTTACAAAAGCCTGTATCTTTTCAGAGAAGTAGCGACATGGAATCTTGGTTAATTTATTCTTGAGAACAAAGGAACAGAAAACAATGGAATTTTTTTCCAAGTACTATAGAGTATTCCTGTACCTTATAAAAATGAAGGATAAAAAATATTCTGAAAGGAAAAGTAAAGGATTCCGCTGTATATACGACTGAGGTATTCATATGTTTTTGAATCTAGAGATATTCAAATGAAACCAAAGTCGTAATAAGCTTCAAATTATTTGTGGTGATAAACGAGTGAAATATGAAGAAATATGCAGTTCCCTAATTAAATATTAATTTGTATCCACACTAATTGCTTGCTGGAATATTCACAGCTGAATGGAAACCCATTTAAATTCTATTGCATTTGAGTACATATGTCAATTTCAATTTAGACATGAGGTTCTATCTTATTTGTCAACACCCCTCTCATTGGGTTGGCATTCTCTGAATATGCCTAATATATTCCTATGTCATGTTAGCAAATCAAGGTCAAGTGTATTCTAGTCGTATATAATTTGTCAGCACTTACCCGTCTTCAAGTCAACAATATCTTCGACCAAGGAAGCCGAAGGATCAATATTCTATGAATAATTAATAAGAACACTCCATCCCGCTGCACAGCAAAATGTCACATTTAATTTATTCAGTGGTAAACAGGCTGACAAGTGCTGTTTACCTGCATTATTCCATTGCCATCCCAAGGATTTGAGTCAGTTTAGAGATTCAAAATATGTCTTCGTCTACTCCATCTCCAGTCATTTGTATGTTCGATGGATGACACTTAGCTGGAACTTTGAAAATGGAGGGAGGACTAAAAGCCTTGCTGTTTAAAATAAGGTTAAGCATTTGACTAAAGAAAGACAATTTACTTTTTCGTCGATGAATAATTAAGGTGAATTCTGAGTGCCTTTCTTTTAAGTCAGAAAACGAAGTGCGGATCTAAATGGCTTTTATGTCGTTCATTGAAACGGTTTTGATGCGTGAATTTAGAAATGGTATTTGAAGTTCATTAGTTAAGAGCGGAGTTTTGCCCGGGGGATTATGGGACTCGAGCGTTTTCTACTTGGTCTTAGCATACTGAATTAAGTATCTTTTGTTATACTTTCTAATTTTGAACATGCCTTGATGCTGGGGATTCTTAGCGCATCAGCTAGGCATACTGCGCAATCTTTTTTTTTTTTTAAACGAAAGAAAGAATTTAAAATTCTTATTGAAGTCTTGAAGTAGTGTATTGTATGTGCATTACCACGTCATTGTCTGACTATCTTGAAAATGTCTTCTGGGCTCATTGTTTGAGTTTCATTCATTCTCATCGAATACCACTATATTTTTATTAACACTTGTCTGGCCTTAATTTTACATATCAAAGGATTTTCTCCCGAAAGTAAGATGGAAAAGGGTTCGAATGAATAGCAAATGAATGGAGTAATTTGCATGCAAGAGTTTCCTCTTGATCTACATTGTATACAAAATTTCCAAAGTGGCTAGGGATTTATCATGTAAATTGGTTCTTCTTTCGTCGTTTACTTCAGAAAGGGAGGGGAAATCATTGAACTTTATGTTTTCAAACAGAATCCACAAAGGAAATTTATAACACAGAGCGATGTCTAGGTACAGAAGAAAAAGAAGATCCAAGCTTTAGTGAACTTGAAGGTAACAGCAGTTGGGCAGCACTCTCAAAAAAATGTAAACAGTTGCAATGAAACTTAACGTAGGAAACTTTCTGCGTACTCAAATCTTCAAAAGCAGATGTTGAATATTCATTCACCAAATTTAGTATCAAAAGATATAATCTAATCTTATCACAAGTAACATTCAATTACCTCACCAGGGCGTACGGAAAGTTGGATTAATATCAAGACGGATGCTATTCAGCCGTTGGTGTGGTATAGTGCGTTAAGCACACCTATGCGCCCTCGTTCCCAGTTCGTTGAAATGTGCTTTCACCTGTGATTTCCCTAGACGCCCGCTCTCATCTTCTACTGTTGTGCACGAAGTGCTCTTGGAGCAACCCACTTGCCGTTCATCTTCAGAGAGTGTGTTCCCCTTCATGACGTTGTCAGCAATGTAATTGTCGCCTCTCCTTAATGTGTGACCCATCCACTGCCACTTCGGTCTTCTGATTATATCACTCTCGGCTGCTAAGCTCTTCGTTTGAAATGGTATCAGGCCAGCGTATTCCGATGATATATCGCAGACAGGTGTTCACGAACGCTTCAACCTTTTGGGTGAGAGCATTTATGTGCTACTGTCATATAGGAACAAACAAACAAAAAGAAATAGTATGGCAGACTCCGTTTTAGACCTCAAATTCCTATGACATCAGCACGTGATATTTTGCGCCATCATAATAATAGCTACTCGTTTTTGCGGAATGTATTACGCTGACCAGGCATTCCATCCACAAGAGATGATGGTGAGCTTGGGGGGTCTCAGCCTCCAAACCTGAAGGAAGTGGGGGACACAACACACAAGCAAAGGCAAATGGCTATAAGATGGTGATCCAGCTTAAGAAGCATCACTTTTTAAGGTTTAGTGTAAAACAAAATCTTGTTAAACTTTGTTTACTGTCTGCCTATTCGCCCGTCTGCCTATTTATCTACCTGTCATACCTATTATCTCGGAAACGGTTGCTCCTATTGATATCAAATGCAGTGTGCAACATAGTTCCACGTTTAGTTAAGGGGCCTTGATTAGTACTAGTACCGAAGCTGGTATTAGTTCTGACATTGGATGCAAACGAGAGGAGTGTGAGGTCTCAAAATGGTCAGTTAGTTCAAGGACTTCTTAGAAATTACCCAACTGAAATATCTGAAAAAATATGCTGATCCATGCATATAAAATCTATGCCTCAAAATGCTTTCCATATCGATACCTGTTAAAATAAAGTTAAGAATAGTATATTACCATTTTTGTTCTAAGTAGCTTTGTTTAGAAATTGACTGGTAATCCCCATTAAGTTTGGTCTGCTTTTACTGTAATATCGGCTATACTACAGAGCATGTTACTATCAAGTTTGTTAAAAGTCACCCCATTGTTAACAGAGCAAAAATAGGTCGATGTTGATACTTTTGCACACATTTCTAGCATTCTAAAATTCTGAATGTCAGTCTCATATTAATGTGAATGGTATGACAAACTAAATTCATAAACATGGCGAGTTAAGTACAATGGGATGAAATCTCATTCAAATATGCTTATGTAAGCAACACAGAAAACCTTTTATACCTAAAGCGTTAAGCTTCCGATTTGCACCAACGGAGATTCTGCAAGCGAAGGTCAGTGACAATTAGATGCTGATGTCTTTCGAGAGTCTCTCTTGTTACTGATGATCGCAAAGTGGTTAATACGTACGAGCATGTTATGTCGGTTAGTTGAAACCAAACTGACCTTATGGCAGACTCTGTCCTCGAACAATGTGGCACCAATAATGAGGCGGTGGAATCTCCAAAAATTCACAGATCATCACGATCACAATATCACCTTTAGGAAGCTATTCCTGAACTGCGTTTAATTGCTCGTAGAAAGCATCCTACTTCACTATATCGGAAGTGTTTGTTAGTGCATAGCAATTGTTATATTGTGACGCTCCTTACCCTGGACGAGAATCTTGCAGTCAGAATCCTGTCAGAAACCGGCTCCCCATATGAAGAGATTGCGGCTTGCGGGAGCCGTCAGAAACAATCCGACACCGGACTCGCGTCTGCTACGAATCGGCTTTCCAGAATGCAAAAGCACAGTCCCATAAGTATAGCAAGAGGAACAGTAGGATTCTCCAGAGTGCCACCATCACATGTTGTTTAGACCCAGAAGATCCAACTTTTATCGTAGAAATTCTCGCTCGAGTTGGAGAAGGTGAGAATTGCGGAGTTGTTGAGAAACATGCACACATTTCTCCAATCTTACTCTGCTTTTGCAAGCGGAAGTTCGTAGTCACGAGGCCAGTTTCTCTCCAATGCTCAACTCAAACTCAAAGAAAATATCTAGACAACCAATAAATAAATAAGGCTTATTTCCAACCCTGAAATAAGAGCAATAGGCTGACACATGGCGGTTTCAATAGGGTTGATGAAGATGAAAGCTTGTCATGATGTAAAAGTCCCGAGTGAAATATCAAGAAGATTCAAAGGATCTAAACGGGGTCCTGAAAAATAGCATGAAAGTAGTTTTGAGGAATTTATTTTCTACTATAGATAATGTCCTTATACATTTCCCCATGTATACTTTCCGGGCTAGATCATTTTCACCGATAAGGATTAAGTGACCCATCAATAACACAACCAGACGGTCATTAATTTCATTGTTGTAGAGGCTATCGATCTTTCCTCGAACGCGGCTAAGAATTCGCAATTTTTCTTGGTAAGAACCCAGGTCTCCGAGGAATATATGAGGAGCGAAACAGTTTTTGTATGCTGAAATAGGCTCTATTGGATACCAACAACCGTGCGTGGATTTCATCGTAGTAACTGTTATCGGTTGTGATTTTCAACCCTAGATAGGGGAAATTATCAACAGTCTCAAAGTTGTAGTCTCCCATGTTTATTGTTCTTGTTTGACTAGTGTCATCTGATGTTGTTGGTTGGTTGATTTTTGGTCGTGGCGTTGCCACCATATGTTTTGTTTTGCCTTCATTGATGTTTAGCCCAAGATCTCGTGCCCCTGCTCGAACTGGTTGAAGGTAAACTCTAGTTCTTGGGTTGTTCTTCTCATAATGGCACTATTGTCAACATAGGCCAGTAGTTGGGTGGACTTGATGAGGAGTGTGCCCCTAACAGTTACGTTAGCATCGCAGATCGCTTTTTTCAGGGCCAGGAATGGTCTCGAGAGTGATCCTGCTGCTTGCCTCGCACATTGGTCAGGATCAGTCTAGTCAGTCTTATCAATTTTATCGGTATTTTGGATTCTCTCATGGCCGTGTCGTCATGGTTATGCTATCACAGGCAGCCTTCAAGTTGATGGAAATATGGCAGCTGATGGCTATATTCCAACAGTTACTCCATCGCTTGGTGGACAAAGAAAATCCAATTTTTTGCTGATCTGCCAAAAGCGAAGCCTCTTTGGTATGGGCCGATGATGTTCTGTCTGTAGCAACATAGCGGAAAATATCTTATGGATGGTACTTAGCAGTTCAATACTTCTATAAGTGCTACCCTGCATAGTATCCCCCTTTTTATGTATGAGACAGATAATGCCTCGTTACCAGTCATCAGACATTGATTTGCTGTCTCACACCTTGATCATCAGTTGATGAACCGCGTTGGTCACCTCCATATTTAACCAATTCGGGATGGCGACTTATGCTTTTAGGCCGATAAATTGCACGACAGGTTTTTCTATGTAGTGGTACCATCATTGTTTAGAATAAGGAGCAACTTACTCCCACGTTTTTTGGTTCGCGGACCCCTCGTTTAGGGCGTAGCACCCAAAAGAGAGACTAACGGTTTCGTCCAGGGCAGAGGCAACTCATTAGATGCAGCCTCACCTCTGCTCTCGTAGTATCGTAGCCGAAAGTGGCGACAGGTTGAAAACACTCCTTTATATAATCGCAAAAATACGACAAAGGTGCGAATTATACCCAAGTTTAAACCGCCAATGTCCGGATAGCTGAGTGGTTGGAGCACAAGGCTGTCCTACGGAGGGTCGCTGTTTAAATCTCATTGATGGCTGTGGAATTTGTACGGTGATTTGACGTCGGATACCAGTCGACTCAGCTGTGAATGAGTACCTGAGTCAAATTAGGGTAATAATCTCGGGCGAGCGCAATGTTGACTACATTGTCGCCTATAGAGTACTGTAGTGTACCGTTACGGTCTTGAATGAAGAGCTCTAACACACTTCAAGGCGCTGATCTAATATAGATTGTTGTGCCAAAGATTATTATTATTATGGCATTGGTACTCCCTCGGTTGAAGCAGCGCTAACCAAATATACAAATTGTTCGATACCATTAACATTCTGTCTATCAGTGTAGCTAAGAAACATGCGGACAACCGCCAGAGTGAAAATCTTGGTTGTATTGTTACTTTACTTCAGACTCTCCATACCTCTTCTCCAAATTGAGAGTCATTTTACAAAGGTCGATGTTTCGGGAGCAAGCAAACGTCATGTCATAAGCGTAGTTGAGGTGTTTGAGGAACGATGTCATAGTCAATTGAAGTCGTCTACGTCCTTCGGCTAAGGCAGAATAAAGGACGTGATCAGAAACAAGGTAAAATACCATTGGTGATCGGAAGCAGTTTCGTCATACTCTCCATACATATAGTGCGGAATATTGTCTTATTTCGCTCTAGCAATAACTATTAGTTTGTCTGGAATGCCCCTCATCTGCATGCCAAATTATCACGCTGTCAGAATTCGAATTCATTGACCTCTCCCACATTCGTGTTTACTTCGCCTTGAAGCGTGTTCGAGCGCAAAGTTTGTTACCTATTTATTAAACTCTTTTCGATAAAGTGGAATTATTAATCGGTCGCATAAAACTATTCTCGGGAAGTATGATATACTTCCCCAGACATCTCAATATCCCTGCTGTTCTTTTTGAAAACTTAAAGAACATCTACTTCTTTCACTTTTCAGCAAACGATTAGTTTCTTATAATTTTATTATGAACTCCCCACGTTTCTCTACGGGAATACTGAGAGCTGAATGAAATAACTCTAGAAGGAACCGGCAACTCATTAAATTCTGTTTCACAGGATTACAAAGATTTCATTATGATGCAGCTTAAGATACTTTCAAGATGCGATGCATTTTAGAATCAGGATAAAACACGGTTTGCAGTTCTTGAGCTGCTCATCAACGCGGATTTTCAATTTGTGATTATAATCCCAAACTGCAAATTCAGAAGACTTGTGCTGTTCATAGCTAAAATGTTTTCGCTGTCAGTAAGACCATCCTTATTACGATGTGTACATGTACGGCTATCAGCTTAAAGACGATCATTGCACTAGTACAATATTTTTATGCAAAAGAGTGCTTCTTGTTACTTTGAATTTTGTTTTGGGAGTGAAAATTGTTACTATTGGGCAGACATAAACCGCAATGGCAAATGTTCCTGTCTGGTAGGTTTATATGATGCTTTCGCTCATTTTATTTCGACTTCGACTTCTGCTTTGGAATGTACATATACGTCTCTTGTAATCGATTATTACCTTAGTAAGTTGTACCACTTCGCGAATAATTTTTGTTTCTTTCAGCTCTGCAATGCCATTTTTGATTTTTCGTTGTTTTTACATTGCAATATCAACCAGAAATGCCTTCCTTTTAACTTTATCAGTCGCAACAATATAAGATCTATACAAAAATAGACTACGGTTTCGTCCAGGGCAGAGGCAACTCCTCAGACGCTGCCTCACCTTTGCCCTGGGACCAGTATGACCGAAGTGGTTACTAGGTATTGTTTGCCACCTCACACATGATTCATAACACGACATGGGTATTAATTATATTCAAGAGAAAAATCGACTCGTAAAATCAGCTCTACGTCGGCTTAGGCAAATCTGAGTTTTGCATTAATTTGGGTTGGAACAGTGAAAGGAAAAGAAGGATCCCTGAACATAAATTTGGATTTGTTGCGGCCGACTTAGGTCTGATTTTGCAGTAGCAGCCGGTGGTAGGCTAATGGACAAACCCGTCGTGAACCTCCTGCAGCATCGAGTATGTTTGCAGAATGGTGCACGTCTGCATGGTATGAGACAGGATTTCTAGGAATGCGAACTACAAGCACCCTCGCGAGACACCAAATTTCTTTGATTTCCCGATCTAGTGGCTTATACTTCACCTTCTTCTCCAGGTATTTTTGTACAATGTTGATATTATGGGCGAGAGAAACATCAATAATTTACGCAGAGCGATCCGTATTGCACACTTATACCAAGTCGGATTTACTGTATGGATTATGACAATCAGTTAAAACCTGCCGATTTCAATAAATAAAGTAGAACTATCGAGAATTGCCTGCGGCTCGTATCGGTAAACCGAACATATTCCTCTATTCACTTTTAGGCTTGTATCTAAGGTTCCGATGAATCACCTTACATATAGCCTTATGCCAGCCACTGAATCGGCGAGAGAAATAAGATCCACAAATGGCTGCCAGAGACTATTCACGTGTTTATTGCGCATTGCCTTGAAAGATTGATTATTCGCCAACTCGAGCATGGGCTACAACATTCCACGGTGTTTGCAGAAGTCTTTCTCGGTCATAGCTTGCATACTCGTATGGAGGTCACCAATGGTGAAACGAAAGAGAAGTCGATGAATCCCCCTAGAAGGTGAACATCACTGTGCGAGACGCTGTCAAAAACCTTGGTGCAATCGGTTTAGCAACTAAAGAGATTTATTTTATCCTTTGGTTGCCTGCTCTATACCGATACAGCTCGGCAGCTCTCTGCTCTTTGGGCTGAAGCATGTAATCGGTCTCGTGTCTGCGGGGTCCTGCAACATGTCCTTCTTAAGGATCAGGAACGAATCCCTGCAGTGAGGCAGGATAGAAATTTCTTCGGCCGACTAATGACTGCTGCTATTTCCCAATCGACCGTGTATACTGATGAACATTTTGTATCGTCCGTAGCCTACATAACGACGAAATCTATGAATGATACCATGACCGTCAGGTTGTGGATAGGCTCAATAGGTTACAGTTGGCGGGTCACTTAATCCGTATGGATGAGGATGATCCAGTCCGGGTAGTCTATAAGGGTAATATCTATGGTAGGAAAAGAAGAAAGTAGAAGAACTGGATTGTTTGGAGTTCCTTATTAAGGCAGGTCTAGACCGGATACCAGTTGTTGCACTGTTGATGATGATAATTTAGTATTACAAATTTGACACCCAATCCAGACCCGGGGACCGCTATTTTTTGGAGCTGTTTATGCCTCGGCGACCCTCTTCTTCGTTAATATCTGCAAAATACATGCCCGGCATTGTGACATGGTAAATTCCAATATTCCTTTCCTTACTTTAACGAAAACTGTAGTAAGTCGTATTTAAATTAGCCAGGGAATCCTTTGTTGAGAGAAAACTCTGTGCACTGGAGACTCCCGACATCACGAACGCATTCAATTCTGCAAGATCTAACCGTATTATTAGAGCGCTCATCCCGGCACAAACGTTAAATTATATATTAGGTATAATCTTTGACTACTTCCGATAGCAGAAGTTGCTTTATGAATCGGATGCAGGATCGAAGATATACGATATAACGGCAGAAATTCCCAGGGGTCTGTTATGGGTTCTCCGTTATGGAAGATAATGTGCGATGATATTTTATGGTACGCAGTACCTAAGCAGGCTGTTGTTGTCGGGTTCGCAGATGACGTTGGGGTGGTCATAACATCTAGTCACCTTGACGAAGTAGGGATTTATGCGAACGAGACTATCTGTTCGATCATGTCTTGGGTTGGAGACCTCGGAATGAAGCGCGCCAAGCAGAAAACGGAGTTGGTACTTTTTACCAAACGAACTCAAAGCCATCACTAAAATAGGGGGATAGGGGGAATAACTTTCAACTCAAAGCTGAGCTTTGAACCCCATTTAAAGTTTACAGGGTAAAAAGCAACGACCATCAGCTCGACAATTTTTTTTTTTTTTTTTTTGGGAGTAGGGTAGGTGAATACGTTTGCGCACAGAGTGTTGGACTCCCGCTACAGCACGCTGGCGGACTACCAACTAAACACCTCCCTGTCATCAGAGAACTAGCCTGGAACCGTTTGACACATTACTTCGGGCTAGCCCTCCCGCTCTCCCGGCTTTGGGAGCCTTCAAGTCAGGGAATTCCTTTCACCAACGGGAGGGGAGGGGAGGAAGGGAGTTGTTAGTTCAGGGAACCCCTTACCGTCCGATCCCTCTGCCGGTCGAGTTCAATCTTCTTCGTAGTAAGAAGAGCCCGAACATAATGCGCAATACGATTCCAGCTGCCAGCGCTTTTCAGCATCTCTCTGACAATGTTGTCTGGAGAGAGCTCCCCTGTGTCTGCATAAAGCTGCTGGCGGAGGCCGTCCCACCTCTCGCAAGAGAAAAAGGTGTGTTCAGCGTCATCCGCCACTCTATTGCAGAACACACAATCAGGAGATCGCGCCTTCCCAATCCTGTGCAGGTAAGACTGAAAACCTCCATGCCCACATAGAAGTTGGGTAAGGAAGTAATCAATCTCACCGTGCTTTCTGTTCAACCACGGGTCTAATTTGTCGATGAGCCGCGCAGTCCACTTGCCCCTTGGCTCATTTTGCCAAGAAAGTTTCCACTCGTTAAGGGTGCGTTGACGTTCTTCACGGGCAACCACTTCTCTTAAGTTTTCGCCCTTACGGCGATAGATAGCTTTGCGCTCCTTGGCAAGGAGGGCAACGGGAATCACTCCCGCAATCACCATCAAAGCCGGTTCGGAGACAGTGCGATAAGCAGACGCCACTCGCAAAGCTCCCCGCCTCTGCACTTGAGCGAGGCGTCTACGATGCACCTCCTTGTCAAGGGCATCAGCCCATACCTCCGCACCATAGAGAAGGACGGACTGCGTTGCTCCCATGAGGAGATGTCTCCTAGTTGATATAGGGCCGCCGACATTCGCCATTAGCCGACTCAAGGCCGCGACTCCTGCTGCAGCCCTGTCCGCGGCTGCTTTGATTTGCTCGAAGAAGCTCATCTTCGAGTCGAGCATTAAACCAAGGTATTTAACCGTTGGTTTTGACTCTATAGTCAACTCGCCGATCGATATGGGACGCAAGGTCGGGATTCTCCTTCTGGTCAGGATGACTACTTCGGTTTTTTCCAGCGCAAGGTTGAAACCGTGAGCAGTCATCCATCCGCTTACCCGTCGCATCAATATGCCAAGTCTGCTTTGCGCCTGTTCAACAGTGCGTCCGGCAACAAGTGCCGCAACGTCGTCTGCATAACCGACCAGGCGCGACTCTTCAGGCATATCGAGTCTCAGCAGACTATCGTAGGAAGCGTTCCAGAGGTCCGGCCCTAGGATGGATCCCTGCGCTACTCCCGACGTGATTTCCATCCTCCTCTGGCCCTCTAGCGTCTCATAGAACAGGGAGCGGTCTTTCAGATAATCCCTCAATATCCGCAAGAGATAGCTTGGCACGTGAAAGGAGTTCTCTAGTGTGCCCAGCATATCTGTCCATCTTACGGAATTGAAGGCATTTCTGACATCAAGCGTTATGAGGAGCACTATCCGTCGAGATCGGCGGCTGTGTGCCCCGGCTCGATTAAACGCATCTACGACCTCCATAACAGCATCCACTGTAGATTTCCCTGTTCTAAACCCGAACTGCCTTGCGGATAAGTCCCCGGCAGCACGGATCGCTTCAGCGAGTCTACCCCTGATGAGCTTCTCGAGCACTTTTCCGGCCGTGTCAAGCATACACAGCGGTCGGTATGCAGACGGGAGCTCCGGATCTCCTTTACCCTTACGGATCAACGCGAGTCTGGCCACTTTCCATCAGCTCGACAATGGCATTGTTATTAATAGGCAAACTGAGCGAATGAGGTCATTGGCTCCATGGTAAACAACATAGGACCAGGTGAAGAATGGTCGCTGGGCATACAAGCTAATCCCGAACAAAAATATGTGGACTGCACTAAACAATGCCGGGACGAGTTCTGATTTGCCTCAATTCTTAAGCGAACACGGTGGGTACAGAAAGTAACTCTATTGGTTCGGTTTGGATAAATCGCTAGATTGTCCTACATGTGAAGGTGCAGCATGAGATGCAGAACACGTTTTCTTCGTCTGCCTAAGAGCGGGAATGAGCTGGGGTCCCCCTCGACGGTGGAAATTTGGTTAGTTTTATAGTGAAATCGGACAGCGGTGAAATGGATGCAACAATGACTAAAAGAAGCAGAAGCTGAACGGAGGCGTAGAAGTGAAGCTAATGCAATTAACACTGCATAAAGCAGCAGCAACTAGTCCATGAACAGTTAATAAGTGAATAGCCCCACGAGGCAATACCAGAACGGATGTGGAGATAATGTGGGAGGCTTTAGACGGTACGAGTCCGGCATGCGCGTCTTCGATTCTAGACTATGATGGATTTCCCCTGGTCAAAACGAAGAGAGACAGACAAAGAGACAGGTAATAAACCGATTAGAATAAGGTTTTCTTTTAACCGAAATTTTAAAATTTATTTTAAAGCCATAATAACGAAATAATAAGTTTGAATGATTGTTGACAAATTGTATTTGAATAACAGATTTTAATATGATTATTGCCTCTTTAAGGTTTTGTGAGAAACAAAAGCTTATTAGGACCGATCCGATATCTGTTTGCTCAGCTATCAGTCTGCCACACCCGATTTATTCGGACACGGCTAGATTGATTGTCACGAAATCTGGTGGGAATGTGTGGTCTGTGAATCCCTTTACATAGAGCAAGTGGCGCTATTTTGTGTTGAATTTAAGGAGGGGCTTCCCATACATGCAAAAGAAGGGTGCAACATTTTTTCACGGAGTATGACCATGTGGAGTGTCAGAGTGTCGGAAGAAATGTAGGAGAATGAAGGCTCGAAATATGACCCTCACAAAATGTAACAGGTCTCGTTCTCAGAACATATCCAACCGAAAAATCTGAAAAAAATCGCAGGGGTTAGCTAAACGAAATTTAAAAATAAATACATCCTGTTCCAATATCTGTATAAATGAAGTTAATAATAGTATATTAATGTATTTTAGAAATTTGGCCGAAAACCCCCCTTACGTTCATACTGGAACTACAAAATTTGGCAGTAGTATAAGGGATAACATAAGGGATAACCTTGGGAGCTAAAGAAATTCTACTATTATTAACAAAGTTATAAAAGGTGAAACTTTTATATTTTATGTGAATTTCGTGCATTCTAAAAGGGTATGACGTCATCATCACATATCGTCAGTACCATAACAAAGTGGGATCATAAAAATACGGGGTTACACTTTGTTTAAGTTTTTTAATCATTTATATATCAATATCAATTACTCGAGGCGGACATATTTATGTATTTATATGTGTATGTTAATCAAGCTTTGGGGTAGCGCCTAATTCAAATAGATATATTTGTACATTAAACCGGTGGTTTTAAATATGCATACTTTATATGTACATATGTATGCTTTTGTGCACGAAGTAAATCGGAAATATGTGTACGATCAATTTATATTGGTCCATGTATAAACTTAGAATTTGATAATAGGCAAATCTGTTTGTTTAAGGTGAGCATAATATCTACGTCAGCTTATATCTTGTCGTTAGAAAGAAAATATGAAGGAAGGGTTTTAGCCATATAAGAATGAGAAAATGTGCGTAGAAAGTTTCTCTCATAAGATGACCACAAAGCCTTTATACTGGAGGCACTAGCTTCCGATATTCCGACTTGTTTCAATATAGGATCTATCCACTTCCACTTCCCAGTCGTTCGGAATAAAATTGGTGTCCATTGTTCCGGACCAGGTTTTTTAATGAGACAAAACTTTAAAGCGTTTTTTTAAAACTTGTTATTTTTTAAGTTCGTTCACGTCATAGCTCAAAATCTACTGTACTAATATAATTCACAGAGGTATCGCTGGGAGCTTTTTTTGTTAGCCGATTTTATAGCAGAAATCGGGTGTTTGGTTTCCAAGTGCTTGGAAAATTGAAAAATCTAAAAAGATGAAAATCCTTGCAGGGTTATTTCGAGAAACATCTCCCTTAGAAAATGCATTCGTGATTGATTTGTGTGTTTCAAATGATTGTATTGTGACATATCGTGTAAACCGCAAAATAACTACTTCCCGAAGTGCGTACAAAGATTCATTGTCAGTCGATAAATTTTATGTTTCGGGAAATCTATCTTATCTATCATAAGTGTGAGTGACCGAAATAAATTGTTAATATCCTTTATTAAAAAATAAATCGTCTGATTATAAAATCCATCTTCATATTTTCCATAGAACTGAATAAATAATTTCCTCTAATCTAAACTTCTTTGTTTATCTAAGCCAATCTATTTAGATTACAATACAATCTATAACCTGAGTCAAACTTCATGTACAAATAAGATTCCCAGTTCCTTACCTATTCATTTTCCTGTGCAAACTTCAGACTTCAGACTTGTAAGCACATTCATGTGCATGGAGCTGTAAAAGCTTCGACTTCCGTTAATATATATTGGCACGACCTGTTCGGAAAATCAAGTCAAAAGCAAGCAGGAGGAGACAATCTAATTTGCATTCACCTTTCATATAAAATGAAATCGATTATGAAAATTTTTGCCTTCTCACTCTCGATCGGGGAGAGAGCATTTGCTTGAAAAGAAGCGCTTTAATGAGACGAATTTGAGGTGGTGCCAGGATTTATTCTTGAAGTAAGTGGAGGATTAGAGGGTGTGGGATATCGACTAGTAAATATGATGACAGGTGTGGATTTATGGGGGCGAAACTAGGAGCTCTGATTGGATTAAGGTAGAAAAAATATCAGGCAAAAGGATGGATAATGGGGCATATTGGGTAATAAATTTAGAAGGATGACAGTCTAGTTCATTAGGGTGTATTGGTTGTGGACATATACGTTAGGTGAATTCAGAAATATAGGAAATAGCATTCGGAATATAAACGAGCCTTTTATATTCATAACCAATAATGCGGAGGTGGGCTATTCATCTTTATTTGCAAATGTAAAATGTAAAACTGTGGCTGTGCTAGATTTTTCAGTAGAGGTGAAAACATGTATTAATGCGATAACTTTTCTGATATTTTTTTTCATACATGACTCTATTTTCTGCTCCAACCTGATATCGTTGAAGTTCCCTTCAAAGTAGAATCTGAAAACTTGACATAAATGGTAGTTGGAGATTTCACTATTGGTCAAGGCGAAACTATCCGATTCTTTCAAAAATCATCTACATACTAGGCTAGAATATAGATGTAGATTACATTGCAGATGCATTCGAATTTGGTGGTCATAATTTCTTAGATTTACCGAAACCCTACCATCATCGTGATGAACAACATCTTTCCCAAAAGCTCAAAAAGAGGAGGCCGTGAACCTCAAAAGTGAAAGCAGTCTCCATTTAATTTGGTCTAATATTAACCAGATGCGGCCTTAGGATCCCTCAGTCCAACCTCAAAAATAACAAAAATTTGTAGCTCTGGTCAAGTTTTGTTCTAAGTACGGCGTATTTACGTTCGATATCATTCGCACTCACATTGTGTTTAGTAAATTATAATAATTCAGAATGTCGGGAGCTGGACGCTTCGGGTATAAATTGTCAATTTTATGTGAGAAACTTTCTATGCACGTTTTTCCGTTTGTCTATAGCTAAAAAATTATAAATATCACTCTTCAAACTCCAAGACATATGTATACATACATATTACGGACAAAGATATTACGCTTCTCTAAACAAACAAACAAACATTAACTGTTATGGAATATCGTAAATATGCATGTATGTATATAAATTGATCGTACATATATATATGAGTATTTCCGATTTACGAGACCTTCACTTTCTGTAGCTCACATTTGAGCCCTCATTCTTCTATTTTTCACTAAATATTAAAAATATGACCAGGTTCGTAAAGTACTAATCTAGCCCTTTAAGTTGAAACCCCAGACGGCCATATTTAAAGAGGAAAAATTGTTCACCCTATTTCGCATGTATGGGTCCCGCCTTAAACTCAGCAGAAAATGGCGCTACTCGCTATATGTAAAGAGATTCACAGATTACACGTTCTCATCGAATTTCGTGATAATTGCTTCAATAGTTTCCGAGTAAATTGGATATGACAGACAGATAGGCAGACATTGAATCGATTTCAATAAGGCTTTGTTTTACACAACTTTCAAAAGGAATACTTACGAACCACTTTGGTCGCGATGCACCCAAGGCAGAGGTGATGTAGCATCTGATGAATTACTTCTGCCTTGGTTGAAACCAATGGCCTCTATTTTCCCTGGGATTCGGAAAGAAAAAAGCAAAATAAAACAGATATACGTAATCTTCCTCTTTGTCGAACAGATGGCTGTGCTGGGGAGCTCTTTGCTGAGAAGGAAGGGTTTGTATGTGCCATTCAGGATGACATGGACGCCAAATGAGCTTATAAAACGTTCGTAATGAAAGAGCAAGTGGACAATGCAGAATGTGTGGTTCGGTGTTAGAGACATTGGACCACATCATTTCTGGCTGCTGTGTTACGACGCCCACGTAATACACGTGCAGGAATTATGCTGTTTATGCAGTATGTAAGGTAATTCATCACAACCTTGCATGCACAGGCTGTTGATAGTTTTTCTGGTGGAATTTATTGAGAATTCTAATTGATCACCACATATCATGCTATAAGCCTGACGTACTGCTAGTTGACAAGACGGATTGCTCCCTGTATGTTGTTGATGTTGTTATCACCTTTATTACGTGGAGAAGAAAGTGAGCTATGGCCACTGGCTCGGGGTATTCAAGAAATATGGTGTCTCGAGAGGGGGTTTGTAGCTCCCATAATATTATCAGCTGCAGGTATTGGACCTAAATCCCTTACAGCCTCCCTTGTCCTGGGACTCTCACACAGTTTGGTTCAGACCATGCAGAAATATTCGGTTCTGCATACGTACGGGGAATTACGGGCAACTCTCGACGGATTTTCCCATGAACCTACCAAAAGTAACCACCGCGAAAGCCTCTATACTTTTTTTTAAGTAGGTAGGATTTTCCGACGCTAAACTCTAGGCACCGAGAGCTAATATTAAGTAAAATCGACATCTGCCGAGAGGAATCCGACTGACAGATTTCGGTTCAAGTTAGGGAGTATCATAATTGTACACTAACGGAGACGTTCGAGATACAGGAAAAGGATGCTTTCTATGAGCAATTACACGCAGTTCCGGGGACTCTTCCTAAAGGTGACATTGTGATCCTGATTACTAACTTGAATGTCAAAATGAGTTTCAACTGGCCGGCGTCGTACGAGGAATGAGACGGACGACAGTAGATTTAGGAGTTATCTTCTGGATGTACGCAACAAGAGACGCGTTGACATCGTCCACCAAAGGGATCAACATCTGATGGTCGCTTACCTTTGTTTGCATGTTGCGTCCGCTACTTTTTGCGGGGTTAGAGGGCTATGACTACCTAGCTGTCGCTCGATGGTGAGAAAGTTATCTTGCGGATCGGACCGCAGATACGATGAGTATGGCTCGCCATCAAAAATGCTCTATTTTCGGTTGCTACGTATGTCGCTGGCCATGTCCCGAGTGAGCGGCATAACATGATGCGCTCGACCCTGACGCCGTGCGAAATCTCGGCAAGTTAAACGTAGTGTGCAAAATATGACAAAAAGAAATTTGTTACTGTGCTGGTCAGGGAAACGAAAACTACCGCAGGTCGCAATGATTTCAGAAGTGTATACCGTTTCACGGAAAACCTTGCATGTGATCGCAAGTCTACGATGACGAGTAGCTAAAAAGGTGAAAGCAACACTTCACCACGGTTTTTAACTGTATCACAGCAGGTGAAGTTGCGACTTTATGGATAAAATGGCTAGCCACTGAAATTTGTGGATACGGACTGTTCCTCTGCTCCTCCGCCATCAATGCACTCAATCTCAGTAAAGCCGCTTCTCCTCGCAGAGCTATTCTATCGCTGCACCTGTTACTGCAGATCTGTTACTTTTACTTGGAAATGCTGGAGTTCCGATAATTTCCTGGACAGTGAAAGAAGTGGATAATCATTTAGAATCTCAAGAAGAGCACCGATCTTACGCATGTGAAAATTGGGGGGTAGCTGGGTGTGTGTAACTTGAGTTTCGAGCATTCGTGAAAACTTATCTACGACGTATCATAGGAGTATGCCGGCCTGACATCATTTCGGACAAAGGTATCCAGATGAAAAATCGATGGTTATAGGCCGGCTTGGAAGCGGAGAAAACTATTTGGAAACTCAGTCAACACCGATATTTCTTCACTATCAAAAGAAGAAATTAGCCGAAGTGTCATTGGACCGAGAGGAATAGCGGCGGTGATTTGGAGAAGCTAAGGTTCAAAACGGTTAATGTGCTACGAAGACGAAAGATCCGTACGAAAAAATGCTTAACAGAATGTCAAGAGATAGCCCCTTTTTTCTGACTGGTTATCGTGATGTTGTGTTTGTATGTAGTAGAATCTTTGTAAGCTTTCCCTCGGATTAATGTAAATGGAAAAAAGGGTAATAAACACCTACAGCTAAATTTTTTTCAATACAATGATCTTGAAAAGATTAGCCTATGTCATTTCAAGGCTGACCCTGACCAATGTGCGAGGCCAGATAAAAGCAGCAGGATCACTCTCAAGACCATTCGACATCAACAACGGTCTACGACAAGGGGATGCGCTATCATGCCTCCTCTTTAACCTGGCCCTCGAGAAAGTGATCCGTGATGCTGAGGTAAATGCAAGAGGTACGATCCTCTTTAAGTCCAACTACTGGCCTATGCAGACGATATCGACATCATGGGAAGAACCACCCGAGACATACAAACTGCCTTCATCCAGATCGAGCAGGCGGCGATCGGTGCGAGATCTTGGGCTGCACATCAATGAAGGCAAGACAAAATATATGGTGGCAACGTCAACGTCAACGTTGTCAGCCAACAGAGCATATTTCAGCTTACAAAGACTGTTTCGCTCGAAATGTCTCACCATAGGGTCAAAGCTCTTACTGTACAAGACTATGATCTTGCCAGTCCTTATGTATTCTTCGGAAACTTGGGTTCTTAGCAAGAAAAATTGCGAACTCTTGGCCGCGTTCGAGAGAAGAATCCTCCGAAGAATTTTTGGCCCCCTGCATGAGAATAGACTATTCCGTAGCCTACACAATGACGAAATCTATGAGCGATACCATGACCGTCCGGTTGTGGACAAAATCCGGCTCAATAGGTTACGGTGGGCGGGTGACTTAATCCGTATGGATGAGGATGAGCCCACCCGGAAAGTCTATAAGGGCAATATCTATGGTAGAAAAAGAAGACGAGGCAGACCCTGCTTAAGATGGAGCGATGGTGTAGGTCAGGACGCCAGACAGCTTTTAGGGATATCGAATTGGTGGACCTCGATGCAAAACTGGGATGTTTGGAGTTCCTTATTAAGGCAGGCCTAGACCGGATACCAGTTGTTGCGCCGTTGATGATGATGATGATGTCATTTCGAAAGTCCCCCGACATAAATTTAATTTCGATTAGCAAGTGATTATTTGTTTTTTCGCTTGGTCAGTTTCGATCGCAGACTAGAGGTGATCCCATCAGACGATGCCTCAGGGCTTCTACTTTACCGTGATCGAAAGTGGGTGTAGGTGGCATTTCGCTCTTTTTGTTTAATTCAAAACCCGACAAAGGTATGAATTATATTGGTCGAATGAGCTGTCCTGAGCCCACCAAATACTCAAAAACAGCCGTGCTAGTTTGAAAGACAACTCGCTTCTTCGGTGTAGTACAGGGACCAATATTTTCTTGAGCATGTACCCAATGCTTCTTTTTTGGCACTCAATTGTTTCTTTTTTGGCACTCAAACTCGCGCCGCCCGCCATTAAAAAGCCAAATGGCCAACCTACAGGTCTGGCAGTAACTGCATTGCACTTGCCTAAACGTCTTGGGCTGGGAATTGGAGAAAGGTACTTTTGGCCAGCTCAGCCTCTTATATAGATCATCACATGTTTATTTTCGCCAAATGGTATTTCGCATTCTGAGTACCATGTGTAAGATAGGTAAAGGTTTGTACACTGGTTATTCCAAGGCCTCGTTAGCACAGAGGCACGGAAGCGTGTGTCAATGGGATACTTCATTGGAGCTGAACCTAGGTGATAACGGGCCTGCGTGGCCATCTTGTTCCGCTTCTTCTGGTTTTGGCGAAGCTGTGCTATCACGGTTGACCATATTAAACCCAGATGGTCATTTTGGCCATCTGTAATACCAACGCTCGTTACTAAAATTTATGAAGCGTTGATCAACATTTCAGGGTAATAAGTTTGGCGAAAACAAGAAAAGATAACAATATGAGAATGTCGTACTAATAATATACACCTAAACGTTCATCAATTCAAATCTAGTGGAAGAAGTAAGGTTCATAGGTATGAAAATATTTCAACAACAGGAAAGTGGAAAAAAAATTATATGAAAAATCTGGCGTTCTGCATTCCTTTTCAATAAAAAATGAGAATTTCCTATAAAAACACCATCCAATCCAATATTACGAATAAACCGTCGGAGTAAACTCAGTGAAGTTCTAAACATTCCCAACGTCCTCATACTGTACCAAAGCAGTATACAACATCAAACTGTAGCGCCACTAAATCAAATGAATTACAATGGATTTTGGAAAATCCCTTCGCAACAAATCTTTTCCAGCAATCGGTGACAAGAATTCACGAAATAGTTAGCCATCACCAAAAACCACTAAACCATAGAAAGTTGTATTTGAAATTCTTCTTTATCAGCAGCGGAACATTCAAACATTTCATATAATTTAGTCTATTTGAGAAGGATGCCCATTGTTGGTAGTGCCAAAAAGGACCGCTTACATGTTGCACACGGGGTAGAAGTTCTAAAGCATCCTAACAAATTGATATGATAGCAACCTTCATTCGCAATTAAGCCTGAACGCGAATTGCCAGGGGAGGTAGTATTATAATTATGAATCAAGGACGCAGCAATATAACGATACTACTGTTTAGTTAATGCACATTTAACTATTTCATTGAAGGGAATAAGTAAAAATACAATGACTCCATAATTATTCTTTAATTGGTTTATTTTTGCCTGGATTTGATTTGTCAAGTTTCCTTTTCCTGGATACCACTGTTTAATTCAATTAGAATTACGTACTAAATAAAGAAAATTAAGCAATAATTCCAGATTTGAATTCCATATATCTGAAGTGAAAAGAATTGTTTTCTAAATCTTTCATAAAACTCTATCTTCGGTTTTTCAAGTCCATAGTAGTATACATACGAATCGCCGTTAAAAATATAAATATTTGCTGCAGTACATGTATGAAATATCCAGTAACGCATAGACTTTAAAAGCTGGAAACGGAGCGTATGGGCAATCCGAGCAAAAGAAAAGGGAAAGGAATAGGAGAAAATTGGCAGCACAAATATTTCCAGATTTTCAACAGTGATTTCTTCTTAAGGCTTCGTGTTTTAATAAATATTCTATAACGCATTTCATGTTTGTAGTTACCCATCAATGATTAATAATCCAACTTTCATTCACTGTATCGTCAAATTAAAGCCACAATAAAGCAACCACTTACACTACCAGCGCTTGCATAAGACATAAACTCGTTTAAATTTCATATCTGGGATTGATTGCTCAGTTAATTGAATTTCCATCAAACAGTACCCAATCCGATGTAATGCAATGAACCCATTTTAAGGGGGTGTCATGCGGAATCATAATTAATATAGTGTGATGACAATAGCTATCAATTCAGGATTGATTATTATCGCTTCCGAGAACAACGAATATGTGTGAATTCAAGAATGACAATGAATGTCATCATTAAGATTGATAACATCAAAGAGGGAATTAAATATTTACCTGACAGAGATGGAATTAAATTATAGAAGATGTGAACAAACAATGGGATAGTTCTGAAGTAGCAACAGCTTTTAAGGTTCTGTGTAAAACAAAACCTTATTAAAATCGGTTTACTCTCTGTCTGTTGACACCAAATTTGGAAGGAAAGTGCGAACTGTAAACGCATACGCATACAGTGAGTCACATGGTTCTATGTCGAATTTAAGGGGGTTTCATACATATAAAATGTAAGGTGAAATTTTTTTTGACCGAATATAGTCATATGGGGCATTAAATGGAATTAGTACTTTTCAAAGCTGCCTCACATCTGACATTCAATGCATAAGGGGAAAAGGCGTGGGTCATTTCTTTTACGGACCCTTTCAGAAAAATCTGAAAAAAACACGAATCTGCCACTATCTGGTGATTAGGATCCAAAGTACCCTACATACTGATATTTTTTCAAATAAAGTTAATAATAATATATCACTATAATTCTTAGTAATTGACTGTGAAACCTCCCTTAAGTTCATTATCAAATAGACAGCAGACATCTTGGAGCCAGTGCTCTAACCACGCAGCTATCCGGACACTGTTGTCCATTGAGTACTTTAGTTTCCTGCGCGATTTTCTAGTTGCTTATTTACCTTTCACAGTGCCTTTACCTAAACGTCAGGGAATTATTCTACTTTTGAAATTTGCTAGAGAGATGGCCTTTCTCATCGTATAAGCAATGTAATTCTTCATTATACCTAATTTGCATGAGCCGAAAATTCTTCTGAGGCCCAACATCCACATTGATTGCCTTTTTGGCTTGGTTCATTGTGCACGGCTCCCCGCTGTAATATATAATTGTCCGAAATTAAGTTTTGTATATTTTTAACATTCCTTTGTGTGTAATATTTCATTTTTTAGCATTTAAAATACGACGCAGAAAGTTTCATTTGCAAATTTGATCCTTTCTTTTTTATTTCCTCTATTTCGTTATTCCTGTGCGTAATTTTTATAGTTAAGTATCGGAAAGTAGAGCAGCTGCCAAGCAGATGAGGGATACCCCATTTCTATATAAAGCTGATATAACATGACAAGAGATATACAGGGCAAGGACCGGTTGGAACCTGCTGTTATCGGCTTTGAAAACATAAACGATCATTGACGTTTACGCTCCTACAGAATCGGAGAAGGATACCTCCAACGAGGCAGTAGAGTGGACCCTCGAAAATCTCGAACCTCCCAGGTATCATATTAAAATCATACTTGAGGATTTTAACACCCTTAAGGAAGGAAAGAAATATCTATCAACAAACAGCAATGCTCAACCGAGAACAAAAAAGGTAGGATAATATAACTTTGAAACGGTTGATAATTTCTCCTATTTAGGATCGAATATCAAAATCGATAACCGCGGACGGGTTTTGCGGCCAACAGAGTCTATTTCAGCTTACAAAAGCTGTTCCGCTAGACACGTTTCACTATGGGATCAAATTTCTAAATGCATATGACACTGATGTTGCCAGTCCTTATGTATTGCCCATAGACTTAGTGTCTTACACGAAGATGGACGATCCCGTAACATATATAACGACGAAATCTATGAGTTATACCATGAATGCTCGTGGTTGGGCGAGTCACGTAAATCGTATAAGTAAGGATGATCCAGCCCCGGAAAATAAATAAAGGCAATATCTATGAATGAAAGAGAATGCTTTTTTAGGTTTTGTTCGTAAAACAAAATCTTATTAAAATAGATTCAATGTCTGTCTGTCTGTCTATCCGTCTGTCTGTCCCTCTGTCAGTCTGTCTGTCTGTCTGTCACAGGCACTTTTCTCAGAAACGGCTATACCGATCGACACGAAATTGGGTGAGAAGGTGGGACCTGTGGACCCCAGTGCAGTGAGTGATATCCTTCTACGTTTAAATTTAGAGGGGGTCCCCATACATGTAAAAGGGGGGTGTACAATTTCTTCACCAAATATAGTCAAATTGAGTAAAACCCTTAAGTTTATCTCAGAGTTATATGATAAAAATTGGTAGTAGTATAAAATATATTATGAAGCACATTATCTCCACGTTTGATCAGAATCATGCTATTAGTAACAAAGTTACAGTAGCTCAAAGTTGTCTTTACCGTGTAAATTTACAACCCGAAGTACTAAATCTGATATGCTAAATGCATATTCTTAACGGGCTACGTACAAATGGGGTAGTTCTACACTCAAATATACTCACAGAAGAAGCAAACAATACCTTTCATACCTGAAACGCCCAGCTTCCGGTTTCCCGACTTGTTTTGTATTGGATACATTCCAGTGGGGGCACGAAAATCTTTTGGTGTTTGCTAGATTTTCGGGAAATCTTTCTTCTCAATTCTTTTCTTCTCGGATGTCCTTCTTCTAACCTGACCAATTTTTCTATGGCGCTGACGTTATACTCGGTTTTCTGTTATATTTTATTGTTTTTAGGTTATATTTTTTTCAGCATGACTACATACGGCACATCAGACAGTGAATCATTGAATTCAAAGGAGCAAGTTTTCGGTTCCAAGTATGGCTTAACTATATGGTGCATGCTGTATGGGTAGTTTTCTGTCAACTGTCGAATTCTACTTTAGTCAATATCTAGGGCCATCTAATATGGTTGGATTTTGTTTAGGCATAATTCTCCGTTTTGTTGTTTGATATTCAACGAACGAAAGAATATCGTGCATATGTTAACTAGAAATTTAAAATGATCCAAACCTTTTTACAGTTTTTGAAGTTGTTTCTGAAAAGGTTTGCTGCCCACATAGTATTTACATGGTGACCACTGAAGTCCTATTGAAGAACCAACCAACTAAACTTTCTTTATCAAAATATGCCACGAAAGGTAAAAAATGCGAGCTATTATATTTAGCAGAAGTAGCCTAAATTTTAAATATAATTCCGGTATCTCTTCGATGTCCGGATGGCTGAAATGGTTAGAGCGCTGGGCTGTCGTAGTCGAAGGTCGCGGTTCAAATCTCACTGGTGCTAGAGGGATTTGTTATCGTGACTGGATATTGGATACCAGTCGACTCAGCTATGAATGAGCACCTGAGTCAAATCAATCAAATCAAGGGTAATAATCTCGGGGGAGCGTAATGCTGACCACATTGCCTCCTACAGTGTACTGTAGTGTACCGTTACGGTCTTGAATGATGTGCGCTAACCCCCTTCAAGGCCCTGATCCAATATGGATTGTTGTCCCAGCGATTATTATAATTATTATTTCTTTGATAAAGTTAATATATACCATTGTTATATTTTAAAAATTAATCGAAAAGACCCCGTTACCCTTGTGTAACCACTCCATTGCCCATCGACCGTAGAATTTATTAAATTACTTTCATTCTTGGAACAATTGGCTAAAACCCTGTCGGATTTACAATCATAGAAAAAATACACATTAAACAACCTTTTTTAATTTGTTTGACTAAGAAAATGTTGAAGTTGAAAAAAGTGGTGTGAACCAACCGGGGTACCCGGATACTCCTATACAAAATTCATGTTATTTATGTATTACTAAATTATTTGTTAACATAATTTGAATTTATTGATTGTATTCAAAACATTTAGTAATTTTTGTTGCATGTTCATCACAAAGGGGCTTTTTACACTTATTGCCACACTTCCCTGTCTTTCTTCTTCTTACTACAACCCTTCTGTCATTATTGTCTCATTGATTGGCCGCAGTAACCCCTACTGAAATTGGTTTGTCCTCTTAACTTTCAATCGCCACTTTCTTAGGTTTATTTTGCATAACCATTTTATAAATATCGTAATAAACGATGTAAGCATCGAAAGAGATACTATCAAGGATGGGGAAAACATATTTGGGCTGTAGTATTAAATTGGCTCTAGTTTTCTTATAAAATGCAATCATTTGTAGTTAAATTCTCATCTGAAAAAAAAATAAATGTATGTATTATAAACCCTTTAAACCCAGAGTATTACAGCAAATGTTTTGTTTTGTATATGCTACTTCCAAAATTCAGCTCTTGGAACCTTTTATATTGCTTTGCATATAAAATACGCCAATTAAAATATTGTCTGACATTTAATATTCATGGGAAATAACAATCATATTTACTTTTCCAAAAAAAAAAAAAATTAAATTACATTAACAATACACGAACGAGTGAAAATACCGATCAACATAGGAAAATATCCGAGCTATGTTGGTACGACGCTTATATCTTTCTCATTCGAGTAAACGACATGGACTAAACTAAAGCGCATACCTGATTATATATAATGTTTCTAAGATTCAAGGTATCTGACCTTACCTGGATTTAGAAGGTATATCTGATTTAGGATTATAAACATCACTATTTATGAGT
Organism: Hermetia illucens; assembly: GCF_905115235.1. Lineage (NCBI taxonomy): Eukaryota > Metazoa > Arthropoda > Insecta > Diptera > Stratiomyidae > Hermetia > Hermetia illucens. The sequence continues at coordinate 57,843,410 of NC_051853.1, read as the reverse complement.
CAATAATATAATACAAAGTCACTATATATTACTATATTCAGCTTAAATACCTTCGTAAACCATAACTAAGTCAATATCTGTCTAACATATGAACTTATTTTGAGCCACAGTACAGTATTACTTAATACCTCTGGGTTAGTAAACAACGTAGATTAAATTCGTTCTAGAAGTATGAAATTCAGGGTGAGTATAAAAGATAATTATCAATTCACGAAAAGCCTAGAAACATCAGCAAAGTTACAATAGATTAAAGTTCCCAATTTCGTGCGAAATGAGGTGTGAAATTAAAATTTAAAATAATATTAATATATTATTAAATTTTTGAAATCCACAGTAACCTCCTTTATCTTAGTGGTTGAAGTATAAAATTTGGCAATGACGCAAACAGTAATAAGGGTATGATTTTGTATTATAGACAGACATTTTAAGATCTTTTGTGAACGAAAACCCTATTAAAGTCGATTCAATGTCTATTTGTCTGTCACATCCGATTGCCTCGAAAACGAATCCATCTGCATATAGCAAGTGGCACCATTTCGTGTTGCGTTTGCGGGGGGAGGGGGGAGGGAACTATGAAATCCCACGCATACAGCGAGTGGCATAAATTTAGGTGGAGTTTAAAGGGGGCTCTTCCTACATGCAAAGGGGGGATTTAAAATTTTTTTTCACCGGATATAGTTGTGTAGGGTATCAAATAAAAGGTCTCGATTAGTGCTTTCCACAACTGATATTAGTTTTGTCGTGAGTTGCAAAGTGCATGAGTGAAGAGTTAAAATGTACGCACTTAAAGTGAGAAAGGACTCATTTTTGGAAACCACACAACCTAAAAATCCGGAAAAATCAGGGTGGGGCGCTCAGATGAAATCTAGCGCTGTCCCATTCCAATATCTGCTCAAGTAAACTTACTAATAGTATATTACCAACTTTTAGAAATTTACGTAAAAACCCCAACTAAGTTCATCCTAGGACTTCCAAATTTTGTATCAGAGAACAATATTTTGTATACTCGTGCCAAATTTCATGGAAATCTGGTCATTAACGCCAAAGTTCTAGCACTTCAAACTTAGCAATTTCGCGCGACTTAACTGCTTCTAAAGCCATACAAATAGGATGTATCTACTTCTCTCCAGCCCTTTTTAATGTTTTGTGTAAAACACTTATGGGAAATCTTAGCCTCGAGAGATGTCCCATTCCGATATCTGCTCAAATAAACTAACTAATAGTATATTACCAATTTTCAGAAATTGACTGGAAAACTCACCTTATGTTCATCCTAGGAGTACTAACCGACAAGAGGACATTCTCGTGCATACACATGCCACATTCGACTATTAGTTTCAAAGTTATAGCAGTGCAAACTTGTCAATTTCCTGAGAATTTATCCCATCCTAAGCGATACAAATAAGATCCTGACGTCATAATTAACGAGAATAATTGACATTCAAATGAAATATTAAAATTCCATTCATCAAGAGTCTACTTCTCTCCAGCCCTTTTTTATATCCGCATTTCCTAATAATATTAAACTCAGAGTATGAAGCATAGGCGCCGGCCTTTTGGTCGCTTATCGTTGACTTCGATGTTCAGATCAATATTGGCAAGTGAATTCTCGTTAGCGCGAATTACGTGACCATACCATCGAAAACGCCTCACTCGTAGTTTTTTCACGATTGGTGCAACCTCATATCGATCGCGGATATGCTCATTTCGGACGTGATCAAAACGTGCCACGCCACCAGTTCAATGCAACATCTTCGTCTCCATTACCGCAAGACGCTTCATTATCTTTTATAGTCGGCCAACACTCAGAACTATAGAAAGCGGCAGACGGACGACTTTGCGGTAAATTTTAAATTTGAGACTTTCGCTGATACGTCGATCACAAAGGACGCAAGTTGTGGAATGCCACTTCATCCAGGTTACATTAACGGGTGAAACAATTTCAAAACACAGTTCCCCATTTTCTGATAACATTGACCCGAGATATTTAATTCGCCCTGTTTTGGGCAGGTTATTGAAGCTGACAGTATTGAGCAATTTAAATATTTGGAGTCAATGCTGTCAACCAATGGGGAGCTGTGTTATGCTTCTCACATAGGGAAACACAAAACCTTTCCTGACTTGTTTAAGGATTGAATAAACTAAACCCGCGCCCACTTCTGTCGGACCGGATCAAATGGAGAGTAACTTGCTTCAGCTTTTGTGGACCACGGACCACTTTTTTAGCACCCGCTGTTTCTAGGGCAGACGTCAGCCTCTGATAAGTTCCTCTGCCCTGGACGAAACCCTTAGCCGTCTTCATCTTTCATTGTCTAATACCAATTTAAAGTGGAAAAAACAAACACCTCAAAATTGTTACATAACAAATCGAAAAAGGTTATACCTAAAGCGTACCACTTCTGGTTTCGGGCTTTTTTCTATTGTCGTCGGTTCTAACGTTCAATTGCTAGTTTTACTTGTTTTCCTTCAGTTTAGTCTTTATTGGAAAATCCTGATTGCTTTACGGAACATTTCAGCTAAAAATTCCTTTGCTTGGTGTATCCATATATGTGCATTTCACATTCGTATCTACCATATGTACCAATATGTCATTCGTCCTGTTCAACCCAAATGCAGGCCAACTGAAACTGTTCTCATTCAGCTGTTTCTATTCAAATTGTTGCTTCTAGTTACATGATGTATGAGATCGGCATGAAATCCCTGTCGTTTTCGTATCTCTTTTTCAGTATTTTGCTTGCTTCTGTGAATGTGAATTTGCCATCCGAAAATGCTTCATCCACTATTTAAACCTGCAGCAAATGGTTTTTTCGTCAACTCAATTTTCCTTCAGTTCTAAGTTTTTGAAATGGAAATTCAAATCCTAGTGAGAGTAATCCTCTATGCGCACCGTAAGCGGAGAGGATATACTTATATGTACATATATAATGGAGAAAACTCTTGGAGAGCAATTTGTTGATTCCGTGAATGTAAATGTATAGTATCCATATTGCCACAATGACGTTTTGAATGAGAACTGCCGTTAATTTGCCCGGACTGTATAGAGTGAGCTTATCGGAAGATTCTGTGCAAGTAGAATTTCCAATGGAATTCACCCAGGAAGTTGGGAGTTCTATCAGTTCCAAAGAAAAGACAAGTCGGGAAACCGGAAGCTGGGCGCTTCAGGTATGAAAGGTTTCGTTTGCTTCTTCTGTGAGTATATTTAAGTGTAGAACTATCCCATTTGTACGTAACCCGTTATGTATATGCATGCATGAGAATGGGTACGTTAAAGAAATCATCACATGACTATATTTGGTGAAAAAAATTTTTACACCCCCCTTTTACATGTATGGCGACCCCTCTTAAATCTCAACGTAGAAGGATATCACTCACTGCATGTCTGGGGGTCCACAGTTCCCACCTTCTCACCAAATTTCGTGTCAATCGGTATAGCCGTTTCGGAGAAAAGTGCGTATGACAGACAGACAGACAGACATACAGGCAGACAGACACTGGTTGTTGTCGCAAAGCATCTCTAAGATGCTGAGTTATACTCAAGCGAGGCAATCAGTGCTGTCAAATGCTGGTTAGATAGCTCCGGTCTGACGCTTCCGGAGGAAAAAACAGAAGCGGTCCTCATCACGAAGCGCCGGAAGAGAAATTAAGCCTGTGTTTGAATCGGAAATCATATCATCACTTCCAAGCCGACCATCAAATGCTTGGGGGTGGTGATAGACAGCAAGCTCAGCTATAAGCAACACTTACAGTATGTGATAAATCATCCACGGCTAGTATGGCCCTGGCGAGGATGATGCCAAACGTGGGAAGGCCACGACATACCTCTAGGTTGCTTATAGTTAGGGTGGTGACCTCAATCATGTTCTATGCAACCCCAGTTTGGAGCGGATGTCAGTTAACACTAGCAAACTGATTGCAGTCCACAGGAGGACACCTCTGAGGGTATGCTCTGCCTTCAGGACTGTCTCAGATGATGCAGCATTCGTCATCTCTGGAATGATGCCGATTGACATCTTGGCGGATGAGATGGCGAATATATACCATGCGAAGCCAATCTCTTCCTTATCGCATACGAAGAACGCTGAGAGGAAGAGATCCATAAATAGATGGCAAGAGCGGTAGGAACGCTCGGGAAAGGGTCGGTGGACCATCAAGGAGTGGTTGGAGAGACGAACCGGTGAGATTAATTATAATCTTACCCAGTTTCTCACGGGACATGGAGGATATCTCCAATACCCACACAGGTTTAAATTGGAGATCTCACCCGACTGTCCAAATTGTGATGGAGTCCTAGAGGACCCAGAGCATGTATTCTTCCACTGTCCGAGATTTGTGGAAGAAAGGACTCTAGGAGAAGTGTTGGTACCAGAAAATCTGAAGAAGAAATGGGATTAAGCTAGAGTGAGCTGACTCCGCCCCGTGATGTAATACCTTATGGTGGTTCCGCGGGGCAGGGAGGGGAGTCGGGGGTGGTTTTATTGGGTAAAAATCACACACGCTGGTGTATTCAGACCAGTGTCTTATGAAGATTTCCACCTCCTCAAAAAAAAAAAGACAGACAGACAGACATTGAACCGATTTTAATAAGGTTTTGTTTTGCAAACAAAACTTTAAAAACGGAGAAATGCCTTTGGACTCCAGCTATCAGAATATTACTCAGGCTTTGAGTAATGCGCTCAAAATCAAAAATTTGTGCTCAAAATTTTCATCTATACTAATTCGCAAAAAAATTTAAATGACGCTATATGTATGTATTTCGAGGAAAAATTTGTAATTCACCTACTTCGAACTAGGAACTGGATGAAAATTAGTTTTCGCCGTATTTCGGTTTGAAAATTAGATGAAAAGTACCTAAAAGTGCTAGTGCTCTTGCGAATGTAAAAGAAAACCTTTTCAAAATCGGTTTATTGCCTGTATGCCTGTCCGTGCGTCCCCTTTTCCTTCCCTCCTTTTCTTCGCACAAAATGCATTTGGGGTCTCTATTGCACTCCTTGGCAATATGTTCTTTTTCCCCACATCTTCGACATCGATCGGATCGATCAATGCCGCTAGTGCATGCCTTCGCGAAGTGTCCAAACATTAGGCATTTGAAGCACCTTTTTAAAGAGATCTGTTCTCTTAGTCGGCAAACTACTCATCCAATTCGAACCTTCCCCACGGCCAACAACTTCTGCGCTGACTCCACTGGCAGTCGCATTTTGGCCGTTTGAGTACCGCCATAAGCTTTTCTTACGCTCACGATAGATTCTTCCCTGAATTCCTCCAACTTCAATTGTTTCTTCAAGTCAGTGCACATCTCTTCTCTGGTGGTCGCCTCATCGAGATCCTTGCACTGGATATAGATCTCATGTTTTTGAGAACGAACCGCGACATTCTCCCCAATTGAGTTTATAACTTGGTTACGAAAGCCGTCGGTTTTTCCCACGCTGGATTTTTCAGCTCAAACACGAGATCCCTTTTCTGGGTCCTCCCGATTTTACTGACACTTCCGCCTAGGTCTTTTAGGTCGGGGTCAGATTTCACCTTCTTCAGTATCTCCGCATATGTAAGATGTCCTTTGCTGGAAATTACAATTGCCTCCTTTGCTGGAGATTACAATTGTCTGACTGGCTCTCTGTCGGTCGCACGTATTTTTCTCGGAGACGGTTATAGCGATTGACATCAAATTTGGTACAAAAGTGTGAACTGTGAACATACAGTGAGTTACATCCTTTTACGTTGAATTTAAGAGGGGGTCCCCATACATGCAAAAGAGGGGTGTAAAATTTTTTTTTCATCAAATGTAGTCATGTGGGGTATAAAATTGAAGATCTCTATCAGTACTTTTCAAAGCCGATCTTAGTTTTGACATTTGTTGGAAAGGTGGGGAGTGCGGGGGGTTGAAAGTGATCACTTCTTTAAGGGGGCTATTCTCAGAAACTACCCAACCGAAAAATCCGAAAAAAATCAGCAGGCTGCTACTATATGGTGCCTGGGCTCCGAAATACCTTCCATACCGATATCTGTTTAAATAAAGTTAATAATAGTATATTACTGTATTTTTTTGTAATTGGCTGTAAACCCCTCTTAAATTCATCCTAGCACCACGAAATTTTGCAGTGAGGTAGGCTATAATATAGAGCATGATCTTACCAATCGCGCTATTACTAACAAAATTATAATACCTCAAAGTTGTTGCTTCTTTGAAAATTGAAGACTATGAATGTCAATGCCATCCGAAAGTGGATACTCTCACATAATATATGGATATATTACGTACTACGTACTAAGAAATACACAAAACCTTTCGTACCTGAAGCGTCCAGCTTCCGGTTTCTTGACTTGTTTAATATCTACATCTCAAAACAACCCCCATTTATTTCTATATTTGCTCAAATGAAATTCACTGAAAAATCTCTTGAATTCATCCTAGCAGTACAGAATTTATCCTAACATAATGAAATAATAAACTATTTGACAAGATATTAGGCATTAGCATCAAATCGAAGTCAACAGTCCGGCAAATAGTATTAACAATGGTTATAAATTATTGGACGACCATTCTCATTGGAGCCACGTTCCAGTAAAATTCATTTATTAAGCAATGTCGAAATTATCAATTACATACGTCAACCAATTAAAAAGTTCGACAATTACGGCAATGCACTTTGAAGTCAAATATCTCGAAAACCAGCTGATATTTTTAAATCTATTTTGGAAGAAAAAACAATATCATTTTATGTGAATTTTCTACCGTTATTATTATTTTTATTATTTCATATTGCACAGAAAAATCGCCACAGAATAAAAAAGTGGCATTTATCGTGGCCAAACAAAAACTTGGACACTTCAAGTTATCATTTCATATCGGCAACACGTAACGCGATTGCGGTTAAAAAATTACCGTTACATTTTGTAGTGTGAATAGAGGTGTTGAGCTACCTAGTATCTACTGCAACGATTAATTTCTTACAAGTATCGGGCGTAAAGGCCCGAAAATGGACAACAGCCCGGTTGTGAAAGGAGGAGGGATGGATAGCTTCAGTCTAAATGGCTGTACGCCACCGCAGCGTCTCATGGGGTAGGTGAGGAAAGTGTAGGAACTTTGGAGTCTTGCAGATTACTCACTAAGGAAGCTATCCCAACAGGTGGTAGGTGAGGAAAGTGCACGAACTTTGCAGTCCTGCATATTACTCATTGAGGAAGCTATCCCCACACCTGGCAGTTAGGTATAAAATGCAAATCCATCTAATGAGAAGAAGGAGAAATTTGAGGTCCGGTACAGATAACCGGCGGGAGTCGTCTGACTTGGTGACGGGGTCGGGCTCTCGTAATGGACAGCACGGCGTCGAAACCGTTGGTCGGGGGGCGGTTCGACGTCTAGACGCCACGACGACCAGGAGCATAACTCCACTTGCTGCAGCTGTTTCGCCACAATCTGTGGCGACCACTTTAGTAGGTTCGCGTAGGCAGCGGATACTACGAAATAACGGCGGGGGCGGGTACAATACCTTACCGCCCCTTGTTGTACCGGAGATTCGTCGAGCGTTTCCCGCAATTCGCGCACGTGACTGTGCAGCGAGTCGCAGACCAGTACCGCTTTATTACTCACAGCGACACAATGCCGGCCACCATCAGGGAGCGTGTTCGACTTGAGGTCACCGCTGAAACTGGTGATCGAGGGTCGATGGGGGCAGAGGCGACGGCATCAACAATACCATGCCGCACTGCAGTCAACAGTTTCAGTATTCGCCGAAGCATTCTTCTCCTCTGTCCAGCAGAGCGTCCAGACAGTACAGTTTTCGATGACGGAAGCGAAAGAGTATTGAGGTGGACTTTGGGGGTTACCTGCCCAGCATGCTGAGAATACTGAGTGGATCATCACCGAAGGCACCCACCATGCCAATACGCTTGGCATTAATTTTGCGGATGTTACCGAAGAAGAAGTTCGACGAGCCATAAACAACTCAAAGAACTGGAGGGGTGCAGGTAGAATTTCTGGTATAAGAAATTTACCAGCCTACACAGTCCGTTGCCACACAGTATAAGTAAGGCTATGAGTCGGCCGGAGGAATTTGCACCCTTCCTCAATGCAGGGATTACCTACTTTATCCCTAAGAAGGACATGGTGCAGGACCCCGAAGACACAAGACCGATTACTTGCTTACCAACTCTCTACAAATTCATCACGTCCATTATTAGTGGAAGGGTCAATGCGCACCTCGAGGCCAACAACATTCTGTCCGAGAAGCAGAAGGATTGCTGAGTTGAGTCAAGGGGTTGCAAAGATCAACTCATTATCGACTCGGTAGTTGTAGGACAAGTAACTAGAGGCCAAAGAAACCTCTTTAGTTGCTATATCGATTATGCCAAGGCTTTCGACAGCGTCCCGCATATCTGGCTAATCGATATCCTACATCTGTATCGCAATGATCCAATAAAGTTTTTGGCGATAGGGTAGCACATCACCTTATCAGTGCGTATATCTGAGGGTGCTAATACCTCAGAGCCCACACAACAAAGTACGAGCTACGTGCTAAGTGCGAACTGACACACTTGATGTACTTAGATGACATCAAGCTGTATGCTGGTACTGACGACCATCTTAGAAGTAAGTTGCGAATAATATGCATAAAATTGTTAGATATCGCCTTCTGTTTGTAGTTAAGTCTAAAATTAATAGACCATTAGCTTAATCCCAACTACAATTTTATTTTATTATGTATATATATATTTCGGGAGCAACTTACTCCCTTCATCAGTACAAAGCTAATTATTTCAGCTGTGATATTCGGATGGAGTTTGGATTAGACAAGTGTTGAATCCAAGCCATCCGCAAAGGGCATCAGGAGCCGCATGCTGGACATAGCATTGGTGAATTCCGCATCGAAGCTATGACCGAGACAGACTTCTACAAGTACCTAGGAATGCTGCAAGGAACCCATGCTCGAGTTGGTGATCTAAAGGATGGTGCTGTCCGAATTCATGCGACGTGTAATGCTGGTGCTGAAATCGCATCTCTCAGGGAAGAATAAAATAAGCGCTTTGAATGTATTGAATATAATCCCTTCACTAGCTTATGCATTCGGAATATTGCCGTGGACGAAGACCGATCTGGAAAACGTCCAGCGGCGGATATGGACAACTATGTCCAAATTCCAAAGGCACCATCCAAAGTCTGCCGTGGAGCGGATGAGCCTGCCTCGTGACATTGGAGGTGGGAACGTGGTTGAAGTGGTGGCACATTATCATCACCAAGTCGACTGGCTTCACGCTTGTTTTTACAGCAAAGGCAGACTATGCGCTGACTCCACTTAACTTGAAGGATCGATCTTTCAATTCTCTGAGTGGGGTGAAGTGGGACCAAGAGCGGATCGATGAATGGAAGTTGAAGGCAATGCATGGTGAACACGTGAATTGTCTTTGGCAGCCATTTGTCGATTTGTACTTGTCGAACAGATGTGTGCTGGCGAGTTCTTTGCTAAGACGGAGGGGTTTCTGTGTGCCATTCAGGATGGTGTGGTCGCCACCTGCAGAATATGTGGTTCGGTGTGCATTGGGACCGGCAAGTTCTGACTGATCGCCATACTGCACATTACAAGCCTGATGTACTGTTAGTTGACAAGACGGGTCGCTTCGCGTATATTATTGATGTTGCTATCCCCCATAATAGCAATATTGAACGGAAATATGTAGAGAAGAAGGTGAACTATGAGCCTTTGGCTCGGGAAATCAAAAAAAATTTACGTCTCGAGCGGGTGGTTGTAGTTCCATAATATTGCACAGCTACAGGTATTGTACCTAAATCCTTCACGGCTTTCCTTGATGTACTGGGACTTTCGCCCAGTCTGGGTCAAACCAAGTGGAAATACACCATCCCTGTAGTTTTTAAGTCGGTACGATCATCCGAGCCTAAATGCTTGGCACTTAGTGATAGTATTAGGTAAAATCCGGCATCTGCCGAGATTGTGATAACTCGAAAATGAAAGTGTACGAATAAAAGCCATAGTACATAGTCCACTGTGTATTACGTCATAAAATTTTTTAAAGAAAGTGGATCCGTTTATTGCAAAACAGGGAACAAACAAAAAGGCGGCTTTTGCGGGAAATAAGGAGAAGAATTTGATGAGCAAAGGTATAGTGACAGTTCATCCCTAAATCGCCCGAAATTTTCTCCATAGGGGGGGATACTGGTCTTATACTTCGAGAAAGAAGCCACTCCTTTCTAAAAAGAATACTAAAAAACGAAGTCAGAAAAATTTTGGAAAACAGTTGTTTTTTGTGACGAATCAAAATTTTACATTTTCGATTCTTATCGCCAGCAATTGGCACTGCCTTAGAAGATGATAACATTGTACCGGTAGTTAAGCACGGCGGTGGCAGCATCATGATGTGGGGTGCTATGGCACCTGAAAGGCCAGGATCCCTATATATAGTTCAGGAAAAACTAAAGTCGGCTCCCTTAAGGCAGCACATATCAGCTACGATAGCGCTGTTGGGGTTGCCATCAGATATCATGTTAGTTCCTGGCAACGATCCAAAAGACACAGTCATGGTCATTAAGGAATGGCTCAGAGCCCGGATTTAAATCCAATAGAGCCCACAAGTGTGCACGCCGAAAAGCAGCTAGAATAAAGGAGATAAGGGACAAAAGGGATTTATAATAGCACATAAAGAACGTTTGGAACTTTTTTCCTGTGGAAGTCACTCAAAAACTTGTGGGGTCGATGAAAAGAAGACTTCTCGCAATTTTAAAAGCTAATGGTCACCACGCCAAATACTAATTAAGTTGCTTGTTGACATACATTTATTTTCTTTTTTTGGTTTTATCACTATTTCTCTGTTAAAAATTACATTAATAAAATAATATTAACGGTAGAAAACGCACATAAAAACGTTTTTCTTTCAGGACTTTATCAAAAAAATCATCGGGTTTTGGAGATTTTTGACTTCAAAGTGCCGTAACTGCCCATCTTCTTAATTGGTTGACTGTACACCCATAACAATAGATTGTTTGGTCAAATAGGACAGGTGTCCTAATTAGCCGGGCGATTATCAAGGTTAAGCGTTCTAAGAGAAGGATTATTTCTAATATGAGACACTTAACGAACGAATATTTATCTTACTTGATTTGACCTATCTTAATTAATTTACAATTAGCAAACTTATAATGTAGGACAAAGTACTACTAAGATTTGGAGTAATGCTAGTATATATTATTGACTGAATTGGCAGCATCAATGGACCGAGATTTTTACACTGCTGGTTAATTACTCTAGAATCCCGTGCAAGTGATGTGATATGTTGAGCAACGTCCCAACTACCAAACGAAACAGTGCAATGTAGGGTCATTATAATTCAAAATTTTGAAGTTTTCAAAATACTTTTATACCAATGTTCAAAGGAAATATCATTTAAGACATTTTTTATCGGCCTTAAAACGAAATAAAATTTTTAGAATTGATTACACAGGTATACGACGGGCTTTTCTTTGAAGCTTCTATTTCATTTTTTTTGTAAATATATGTTGTTATTATTTACTTGTAACTCATGAAAGTTTATACACTTAAACTGTCAGTTTTTATATAAATTTTGAAGTCAAAATAAAGTTATGGATAAAAAAGTAGGTTGAAGACGTAAAACTCGAGAAAAATTTCTTCCTGGCTATAATCATATTGGGGAAGATAGTACGAAGTCCCCATTTACTACAGCGTCAAAGTTGAAAAAAATCGGTAGACTCAAATATTTTCCAAATTTACTGAGAGTGCAGCACCCTTTCGCGAAATTCTCAATATAAACGGAGATACGAAAGTTCACAGTTTTCCAAAAGATTCCGACACTTTCCGGACATTTTCCATCCTCCCAGACCCCCCACCGTATATACCATTTGAAAGCTCTAATTAATCTAATTCTCCATACAAGTTATCACGAATTAAGCTCTTTTTCGCGAAATTCTCAACATTAACGGAGATACGAGGGTTTAAAACTTTCAAAAAGATTCCCTCACTTTCCGGCCATTTTTCTGCCTCCCATACCCCTAAAACTATACACAATTTGAAAGGTCTAACTCCCCTCTATACCCCAAGCTTTCGGGCATTTTCCCGCCTCCTAGACCCCCAACCTATATTTCAATGCAGCACCCCTTTCGACTGAGTGATCATGAATTAAGTTCCATTTCGCGAAATTCTCAATATTAACGGAGATATAAACGTTTAAAGTTTTTCCCAAGATTCCTCCAAAAATCAGCAATTTTCCTGGCACTGAGACCCCCCAACCTATATACCATTTTGAAACTCAGACCCTCCCCCAATAGTAGTGATCACGAATTAAGCTCCTTTTTGCGAAATTCTCAATATTAACGGAGATATAAGCGTCAGAACGCAGGCCCTCTTTCTCGAGGATCTCTCATCGAAAAAGATCCTAGTCCCTTTTACTAATCAAATACTACAGATTTTGTTAAAATAAACCCACGGCTCTGGAACCAGGAATATAAAGGGGCAGTCCTTCAATTTTGCCAGCATTGTCGCCAGTAGATAGGAAGAGGCTTTGGCATGCTACAGGTCAATTTGATTAACTCTCTCTCTTCAATATGAAAACCGCCGCTAACTTGTTGGTGTAGCAGCGCCCATGTCCTGATTCCGAAGAAACTTCCACCCCTTTCGCTGTGCCTTACGGTCTCCGGGTTGCATAAATCTGTTTCTACATACCAGAAATAGACCGGTTGTGTTTACATCATCAGCTTCCCTTCCATCCAATTTTAATGGTAGAGGCGGAGAAGAAGGTCCTGAAAAGCAACCTTGTAGTCCCTTCTCCTTTGCGTCTGGAGTTTCCTTCGACCGAGCCTCCTTCTTCCGTGTTTTGGAAGAATTTTGCCAACAGTGCCACCGACGTGCCGGCCGTAGACGGGTCTCTAGTTCCTCTCATTAAGGGAGTTGCTGTACTGTTCTTTCTGGCTGACCACGCCGTAGACACCAAGTGCAGGTTTTACAATGAAGTGGCGAGCCTGTCTTCCACAGATTTCTCCCTGGGGGAACATAAGTCTGGTGAGGCCTTCCGTGCCCCAGCAATCACTTGATTTCTCAGGTGGATTCGAAGTCTGTGACTTATTATCACTTGGTGAGCTGCAACCCTTTCTTTACATCTCCATGTGTTTGTAGATGCCCTTAGCGTATTAGTAAACTGCCACATACTCCCCCACCACGAGTGTTTTCATATAAAAAATATACAAAACCCTTTATGCCTGAAGCGTTCGGCTACTCAATGGCCTTGAATGAAAGTGCAAATTGAATCAATTTCTTATGTTTGAATGAACTGCGCAGTGACTCATTCAAATTAGCCGAATTAATTAACGAGTACATTTTATTCATTCATCTTCCGCTACTGAAGAAGAAGTGTTATAAAATTGACTATTGATGATACGGGCACTCAATTTGGTCAAAATAGATTTCCAGATATCTTCAAATGGTAGAATTGTAATAAACTGCTTTCATAGCTAACCTCAAGTTAAACCTCAACATAATCCTTCACATAAGGTAGTTGAACAAATAAATTCTGAATGCCGTGAAGATCCAGTTAACCTTTCATAGGTAGGAATCTGCTGAAAAGTACTCATAAAACGAATTTTTTATGGAGATTTTAAAGCCTTTTTATTATCAAATTTATTATCTCTAGCTGTCATCGGAGTTTCTCAGTGAAAATTTTCAATGAAGTGAAAACGTTATGTACTTTATTATGTACAGGGGGTTCCATAAAATAACGCTGGTTAATGTCTCCCTTGTTAAGAGTATGCTTTTTCACGCGCACATTAAAAACCTTATCAGGTTTTGTAATGATAGTGTATATTATGAACGAGGCATTCATTGAAAATAGGTCGCTGAATGCATTTACTCCTTGTGCTACAAGTTCAACCATTGAATTCAAAAGCATCCTATGAGAGTATGATACAAAAAATCTAACTTATATTGGATATTTTGTGCATGCACTCCATGTTATCGATTAACCTAGGAGCAGAAAGAAGCAGCCAGTACAACTCATAGAATGAACGGAAGAGCAGAACCCTTTACTATTGCTGCTTCTAAGAGAAGTAATGAGGACTTGTGAACGTATTCAAACATTTCTCCAGCCACCCGATCACAATAAGACCAAGGCATACATAGAAGTGTCAATCAAATTTTCCAAATTGGATGGTGTTCGCATTGATACGACATGACTTGATAACCATCTGATATAGCACATAGTAATCCACAAGCCAATTCATCTGAGTATTCCAAATTCAACAAAAGGATTATGCAAAAGAAGCACCTCTACTCGAGTTTCTGCTGATACTCGGGGTATTCCTCTCCATTTGGTGCCGCAGTATCTTCGTCATTCAGAATTTCATGTAACGGAGAGGTTATTGAGAACACAAAGGGAGAGTTCTGACGAAACGATTTTCTTTTACGACAACAAGAGCGTATTCTTGGCAAATTTCTGCTGCTTGAATGCTATTGCGCTGGATACGTTAAAAGGATATGGAGATATTCACGAAATCGTGAATCTGACATCGAGTTGGGTGGTAAAGATAAAATGAAATTTTCAATCAGCTTTTTCACCAACATTGGTTCCAAAGGAAAGCCTGAATGTTTGTGGGAGAAGTTCGAAATTCACTCAAAGCCAATTTTACTTCGCGTACATATGCTGGATGCCTCTTCAGTACGAATATATACCATCCCAAAAGTTTTCCTCTAAAAATAGAAAGTGTACTTTGCGGAATTTGGCACGCGGAAATTCGACTGGTATTAGAAACCATAGGGAAGTTTTTATCTTCCACGAAAATGGAACCGCAGCTAAGTTTGAATGCGCAGGTAATGAATAGAATTAGATTTCGTAATTCCTGTTTATGACTTTCAGATGGGGACCTGATCCTTTCTACATATATACGTGCACATATACCTATCTGTTCAATGGGATAGATTGAATTACGTTCGCCAAGGATGTAAGATACTAGCTGAGCTGACTGGCAACATAGTGTAATGAACAATTGCAATGAATATGTCTGCAAAGCGTGCATGCTGGGAAATAAGCAAATCTTTCTGGTTTGAAAGCAGGAAACTGAGTAACGAGTCCCAATTGGAAGATAAAACTGTGCTTGTATGTTCAGATGGGAATAACAAAGTTTGCCAGATATGATTTTTGTTTGCAAACAATGTTGAAGGGCGTAGTTTTTTTAAAAGAATGTGTGAGTGGTTTTTAGTTTACTTCGTTGACAAAGTGAGTTTGTAAAGGATAAAACGGTAAACACAAGAGACATTTTCTCTGGTGGTAAATACGTAAAAAAGGAGAATGAAATAATTATTTACTTTTTAAGGTTTTGTGTAAAACAAAGCCTTATTAAAATCGTTTCACTGTCTGTCTGTCTGTCTGTCACACGTACTTTTCTCCAAAACGGCTGAACCGATCCGAACGAAAATTTGGTGGACAGATGGGAAGTATGAAATCCCACACATACAGCGAGTGGTATAAATTTAGATGGAGCTTAGAGGGGGGCCCCATATATGCAAAGAGGGGTTTCAAACAATTTTTTTACCGGATATAGTCGTATAGGTTATCAAATGAAAGGTCTCGATTAGTACTTTCCGTAACTGATATTAGTTTAGTCGTGGATTGCAAAGTGCGCGAGTGCGGAGTCAAAATATACGCACTTAAAGTGACACAGGACTCATTTTCAATACCCACCGCACCTAAAAATCCGAAAAAAAAATCAGGGTGGTGCGCTAAGATGAAATCTAGGCCTTCAAATATGTCCCATTCCGATATATGCACAAATAAACGTACTAATAGTATATAACCAACTATTAGAAATTTACTGAAAACACCCCTTAAATTCATCCTAGGACTTCCCAATATAGAGGATAATATTTCGTATACACGTGTCAGATTTCATGAAAATCTGGCCATTAACGCCAAATTTACAGCATTCAAATTAACTGCTTCCAAAACCATGCTGACGTCATAATTAACGGGAATAATTGACATTCGTGCGAAATATTAAAGTCGTATTTATGAAGAATCTACTTCTCTCCAGCCCTTTTTACGGTTTTGTGTAAAACACTTATGTGGAATCTAAGCCTCGAGAGATGTCTCATTCCGATATCTGCTCAAATAAACTTACTAATAGTATATTACCAACTTTTAGAAATTGACTGAATAACTCCCCTTAAGTTCATCCTAGGAGTACTAAATTTTCGACCGACATAGAAGACAACCTCGTGCCAAGTTTCATAAAAATCAGACTATTAGTGTCAAAGTTATAGCAGTTTAAACTTATAAATTTCGTGCGAATTTACTGCATCCTAAGCCATACAAATAAGATGCTGACGTCATAATTGACGAGAATAATTGACATTCGAATGAAATATTAAAATACCGTTAATGAAGAATCTACTTCTCCCCAGCCCTTTTTAAGGTTTTGTGTGAAACAAAACCTTATTAGAATCGAGTGTCTGTCTGTCCGTCTGTCTGTCTTCTTTTTTATACGTTGGAAGATGGAAAGGTTCAAAACCTACCGCTGGCTCCTGCCATACGGTTATGTGAGACTTTGACTAACTAAAACCACCTCCTTCTCTTTCGCTTACCCCTCGGGACTGCCATTTCGGATCAGTTATGTAGATCGCCTTCATTAATTTTTCAACCGCCCTCCAAGATGTTTCAGAGGCTAGCATGTGGTCTACGATGTTCTCGGGTGTTAACCGTGCCCCGGCGTCAATTTCCGCCTCCGCTCTGTGTGCGGCGAACCGCGGGCATTTAAAAACAACATGCTCCGTATCTTCCGGTATGCACGGTACCCTCCGTGTCTGCTTAGGAAATGTGTTAGGCTGTAACTAACCTCACCGTGCCTTCGTTTATTTAGAGACATCTGGAATAATCCTGTGTGTCCAGCGTCCTTTAGGTGAATCATCCCATCTTTTTTGCCATTCCAAAATAGATTCACTTCGTGCCAATTGGCGACGATTCGTATAGGACTCGCCGATTGCATATGATGGGTCATAGAGGCGTCGACCCTCGGTTGCCAAGATGTCAATGGGGATCATTCCTTCTATCACACAAGCTGCTTCATCTGAAGTTGTACGGTAAGCGCATGACGTTCGCAATGGACTCAATCGGTATGGGGCTGCGATTTTTCATTTGCTTGCTTCCACCTTCAAAGACGATGCCCAGACTGAAGCTGCATAAAGTAAGATGGAGCTAACAATACTCGGGGAGGAGCCGACGGCTTTGCCTAGGACCACCTATATTTGGTAGCATTCTTGCCAACAATGTACCCACTCCGGAAACCTTGGTTGCTAAATTTTCAAGATGAACTTTGAATTTCAGTTTTTGGTCAACCATAACTACTAGGTATTTAAGCGTTCGCTGCGACTGTATGATGTGTTCACCAATCCTGATCTTTATCGGTGTCTGCTTCCATCGCTTGGTAATCAAGACTACCTCGGTTTTATGCTCGGCAAGTGTCAAACCAGCTTCCTCTAGCCAAGACCGGATTTCAAAAATTGCCTCGTTTGTGAGTACCTCGATTTCATCAATGTCTTCTCCCGTGATAGTTACTCCGATATCGTCTGCGAAGCTAATGATTGCCACTCCTTTGGGTAGTTGCAACTTTAGGATTCCGTCGTACATTATTATCCACAGGAGAGGACCGAGGACTGATTCTTGTGGAACCTCGCAGGTTGTTGTATACGTCTTAGATTCTTCGTCCGAATCGTAACACAATATCCTCTCCCGGAGAAATTCCATGACTATGTGCACCAGATATTTAGGAGCACCCAATTTGGCTAAAGCCGCAATTATTCTGCTCCATTTTGCCGTATTAAAGGCATTCTTCACGTCGAGAGTAACTACCGCGCAAGATTTATTGGCCTCCATTGCTTTTTCCGCAATTTCCGCCACCGTGCTGATGGCGTTGACAGTAGATCTTGCCTTTCGGAATCCAAACTGTCTGTCTGATAGACGACCCTCCTTTTCTGTGATTGGTATAAGCCAATCGAAGATCACCCGATCGAAAAGTTTGCTGATACCGTTTAGCAGGCATATAGGTCTGTCTGTCTGTCTGTCTGTCACAGTCGATTTATTCGGAAACGGCTGGACCGATTGTCACCAAAATTGGTAAGACTATGTAATCTGTTGTTCCCTTTATATGCAGCAAGTGGCGCCATTTTGTGGTAAGAGGGGCCTCCTCATACATGTGAATGGGGGGTGCAAATTTTTTCTTCATAAAATGTGGCCATGCGGTGTATCAAATTAAAGCGCTCAAGTAGCACTTTTCGAAACTGGTCCCATATTTGATATTAGATAACACATAGGGGAGTGAGGGCTTAAAATGTGACCCACAAAAAGTGTAACAGGTCTCGTTCTCAGAACCTATTCAACCGAAAAATCTGAAAAAAATCACATTGGTGCATCTCTATGAAATCTAGTCCCTTGGACTTATACCACCCTTTGACCACCAATTGTAAACTGCTTTCAATACTGTTGTAGAGCAACAAATTTGTTTCTTAAATTTAAGTTTTAATACATTCAATTGCTTGAATCAATAAATACTTGGCCCTTTAAATACTAGTGTACCTACAACAAAAGTTTCCCTGGCGGATTCACGGATCTATGTATGTATATATATATACAACTCTACAAAACTACCACTTCACACCACTTGAAATATCCTGACAGCAAGAAACGTCCGTATCAATTTACAGAAAGAGAGGAAAAAGTGTGAGTGATTAACATCCTGTTAGGATTTATGAACTTTTTTCTTTGCTTCTCCTGTCGATGAAGGGAAACGATCGCGAATTTCAACGCATTCAGACTATGAATTGCCATTTCCACCAAGGAATTCAGCATTTATTTTAAACGGTCATTAATATTCGAGTCACGTTCGAAATAGTCACGTTTTGCTGTACTTTACCTTCACTTTTTCTTTTCGCCCTTTTATTCTATCATTTACATTTTCACATAAAACTACAAGTAGATTCGTAAATGCACTTGGAAAATGGAAGTGAATGTCCTTACTGAAGTTCACCGAGTATTTCATGTGTACGACAAAGTTCAAAAAACATTTTGAAAATGCATATTTGATTACATAACTACTCAACTACCCAAAATCACGAATATGTGTATATGAAGGAGCAGAAAATTCTAGTAATTATAAGCAGAAATCACACATGATAATTCCTATTATAAGAAAGGGTTTTCAAGTTTCACCAAGTCAGAAACCAGGGGCTCGGAACTGGAAATTTTTTTGTATTTTTCCAATGGAAAATAGTATACTAACAGAACCCGGCCGACGTTGTTCTGTCCGCTTATATTTGCAGAAACAGCGGATATGCTTGGTGTGCAGGAAGAAGTGAGAAACTCTGATGATACCCTTGCATTTTTGCCGTCCGGAGCTATTCGAGGAGGGCGATCAGACTTGAGTCTGCAAAAGATTCATCTGAAGTGGTTCTTGCTACGAAGTCTCATGGAAAGTTATCTGATACCATGCGAACCGCGATGTCCCTCTGAGAGCATATGCTCCAGGATAATTTCTTGAAGATGTGTTCTCGCCCTGTCATTAGCGATTGACCCCCTGGTCTCATGTCTCTCTTATTTTTGCGCCCACATTGGGGGCAGAACTCGTTGCAGTGCCGGAAGAGAACCATGAGAGTATGCCTTCACGGCAGGTACTTGTGTTGAACCCCCAACACCTTCATGTTGTGGCTGTGAAATTATTATATTTTACAATATTCCTCGTTCCAAAAGATTACATTTGAAGTTATACATCGCATTTCCCAATATGTTATGGCAACATTAAATTAAACTTTACCATGATGATATCAAGCGCGATTCAATTTTAAGGGGAGTTGATCGATGTGATTTTTCGACGGGTTTTGAAGGAGAACATTTCCCCCTTCTCAAAGTTAAACCGTAGCGTTTTTGCTAAGATTGAAAATTAAAACATGATCATGACGACATAGCAAAAATGCACTTTGAATAGCTGTAAATTTTTACGATGGGTCATCGCCATGAGTATTGAAAGGGGGCTGCTCCTCTCCCCCAGTATAAATTCTTCACCTCCTACGAGGATAGGGTTGAAAGTTTAACATTTTTCACGCATTAACGCAATCTGGATGAAGTGGCTTTCCACAACTGGTGTTCTTTGTAAGCGACGTATCAACGAACGTCTCAAATCTAAAATTTACCGCAATGTCATCCGTCCGGTTGCTCTCTATGGTTCTGAATGGTAATAGAGACGAAGATGTTGCATTCCACTGGTGGCGTGACACGTTTTGATCACATCCGAAATGAGGATATCCGCGATCGTTATGGGGTTGCATTGATCGTGGAAAAGTTGCGAGAGAGGCGTCTTCGATGGTATGGTCACGCAATTTGTGCTAACGAGAATTCACTTGCCATGATTTGTCTGAACATCGAAGTCGATGGTAAACGACCAAAAGGCAGGCCGAAACAACGGTGGCTTGATACGCTGGATGGGGAATTGAAAGCCTCGAGATTGCATCCAAATCAGGCATTCGATAGAGCCAAATGACGAAACCGATCACGACGAGCCGACCCCGCTTATGAACGGGACAAAAGCTGAAGAAAAAGAAGAAGCATATGTGATAGAGCGGAAGCTAATAGTTATCGCCATTGGCAATAGGAGGAATTAGCTAAGCCTTTTCTTCTGTATGTAGATTACACTTAAGAAACCTATTATTGAAATCGAGGGATTAGCATTGCCCTGGCCAGAAATGGGGTTGGCTTGTCTAAATCGATTACATTGTTTTGCTCGGTCATTGACCTGGCCTGGATAGAGTCAAGTAGCTCACAAATTATCATCCAGCGTACCAAGCCGTCGTTGTATCGGTCGGCCTTTTGGTCGTTTCCCATCGAGTACTCAGACCAACCTTTGCAAGTGAATTACCGCAAATGATCTTCCCATATCATGGAAAACACTTCTCTCGCAATTTTTCCACAATCGGTGAAACCCCATATCGATCCCCAATTTTAAATATGTTCATGGTGTGTTACGCCACTGGTCTAACGCAATATCTTTGTCTCAATAACCACATAGTTGACTAGTACTCAGAGCCGTTGAGGGCAACAAGGTAGACGGCACTGTAGCATGTTTTGGATTGTTCGTTCGTTGATGCGGCGATCACAAAGAACGCTAGTTGTAGAATGCTTCTTCATTGAAGTTACGCTGATTTGTGAAGAAACTTCATAACGGAGTTAACCGGTAGCTGGTAAGATTGAGCCGAGATATTGAAATCGCTCAGTTTTCGGTTTCATTTGGATCGGTCGTCAAAAATTTTGTTTTGTTTAGATTCTGTTCCACACCGCGTTGCATGTCGCGATCATTTCATCTTTCGACAAGGTACTGAAGATTATTTCCGTTATGAGACGCTAGGAAAACATCATCTGCTGGACGCTGGATGCCCCGTGTGTCAGTGTTGATAACCAAAACAAAAAGGAGTGGACAGAGGTTGCTTCTTCGATAAACGCCGACAGAGAGACGAAATGCTTTTGATATATCTGCTGAACAGCGAACTTTGTTCTTCGGATCGTGCTGAAGCAATTTGACCCAACGCAACGTTTCTCTGGCACTAAGTGTTGCCGTAAAGCATACCAGATGAGTTTGTGTGGCATACGGTCTACCGCCTTCCCTTGATCTACAAATACAATGAAGATGGAGCAAATCTTCCCACGGTATTTCTCAATGACCAGCCATGCAAGTTATATTACGTTAGTAATTTTACGGTTTTTGACAACCGTTACTTCACGGTTATTTGAAAAAGGAATACGATAAAAAATCTTCATCGTTTGGGATAACAACCGGATGGTAATTTGAACATTCTACTGGACTGCCTTTCTTTTTCCGAGTCCATGTCCATGTCCAGTTTATCATAAAGTTTGAGTAAAGGCCATGGCTTTCCTTCTTCCCCGGTTCGCATGCTTGTATGTTTGCCAATTGGCCAGAGTTTAATCGGTGCGCAGTTTATGATAGAAGTGTTTTCTCCGCACGGACCTTCATTTGGATGTACTTAACCAAGTTTTGCAAGACAGCAATCAGGACCGATGTTTAGATGCAATAGTCGCCGTGTCGTTCTGTCAATCACGGCGAATAAATTCCGTGGTCGTATGAGAATATAGCCAATTTGTGTTTCACTGTTTCTATAAAGAATGTAGGAAGCTGGGGTGGTGACAAATACAAAATCGTGAGTGCAAAATTGACAAAACGCTCACCACACCCATTACATATGTTGCCATCTGGGTCATTACCTTCGTGACCATTCAGATCACCTTCAACGCCGATATAGTCGTCTGAATTGGATATTGGGCATTGAACGAGGTTGCTAACTGGCACGTGGTGCTTGTGGTTCATGTGTTAGTTTGTCGGTGCATTGATGATGCTCACAGCTCATGCTCGCAACCACGCGGCCACATCTAATGCACAGCATCACATACGACACTAACAATACAAGAAAAATGCGAGAAATTCTTCACGCGCAAGTGACTGAAGAACATTAAACATGCGCAATGCTTTTCTTTCACCACACAAATTTAAGCAATGAGCCGGGAGACGAATATCCAATACTATGTAGTCCTCTTGGCCGACAACATATTGAATTCGTGGCTAACCGAAATAGAGAAGTTGTTCTAGTGCATAACAAATGAGTTTTTATAACAAATGGTTAAACGCTTTCCCTAGCTGCACAACTGCATTTTAGAGACAGCGATGCTTCTCGTGGTGTTTCTCCTTCAGTAACCCCACAGCGAGTATTGCATCAGTACTCACGAAGTTCTTCACAAACCCGGCTTGGTTCAAGATAATTTGAAAGAACCAACCAAATTAGATGGCATTTTGAATACGACGCTATATTATCTCACTTTTTCCATATTAGAGGTATTAATGGCTTGATTTCAGATTTCTTTGACCTAGATGTATAACGGGGATGGGATTATTTTATCTCACTCATGTAGGATTTCAATGATGATTTGATTCACGGGACAACAATCGGAGGCCGTTGTTGCGGTGCAGTGATCTCGTCCGGAATGGTTTTGCTGTCAGCAACAGTGAGAAAGTCGTTCAAAAAACTATATGGGGGCAAGTACAAAGTGCTCCGCTCGAAATGTCTCACGATAAGGTCAAAACTCTTACTGTACAAGACTATGATCTTGCCAGTCCTAATGTATTCTTCGGAGACTTAGGTTCTTAGCAAGAAGAATTGCGAACTCTTGGCCACGTTCGAGAAAAGAATCCTCCGAAGAAGCGGTTAGACGTTGTCTTCTATTTGTGGTTAAGCCTAAAATTGATAGAACAGTAGCTTACTCCAAACTACAATTTTATTTTATTGTGTATATATACAGGGTGCGGCAGCATAACTTCCTTTTTTCAAATGCGCGCCACTCAGTTAGTTCATGTCATAGCGGAGCGCTAGTGGTCTCGTTCAAGAGGGGATATTGTAAAGTTTTGTCCCGACACGGTTCAGTCGCCATCATGCGTTGGAATACTGAGGAGCGTGCCTTTGCCGTTGAGGTTTACTTTTCAAGTGGATGTTCGGTTATTGCAACACAGCGTGCATTTCGGAATCGCTTTAATTTAGCCCCGTTGGCTCCCGTCCCAGACCGCAAATCAATTGTTACATGGGTCACTACATTCTGACAAACTGCAAGTGCGACAAAAGGAAGAACTGGAGTCCCTCGGCCCGTTAGATCACCTGAGAACATTGAAGCAGTGAGAGCGTCAATGTTGCGATCGCCACGGCGTTCTGCGCGCAAACACGCATCTGCCCTTGGACTATCCGATGTTCTGTGAGAAGAATTCTTCGTGATGATCTTCATTTTCATCCCTATAAGATGGCGATAGTGCAGGAACTTTCACAACGTGACTTCAATTCTCGGATGAACGCGTGTGAGTTTCTTCTTGATGTCGTTCCCGAGGATGCTATTGTTTTTTTAGCGATGAAGCCCATATTCATTTGTGTGGGTCGGTTAACAAACAAAACATGCGCTACTGGGCTGACACCAACCCTCGAGAATTGCATCAAAAGCCTTTGCATTCACCCAAAGTCACAGTGTGGTGTGCAATTTCCTCAGCTGGAATTATTGGTCCCTGGTTTTTTGAGGAAAATGAGGTTACAGTGACAGTGAATTCGGACCGGTATGTAAACATGCTAAAGATTTTTTTTTCCCACGGCTAGAAAATTTGGATTTGGGGGACACTTGGTTCCAACAAGACGGTGCAACAGCACACAGTTCAAGAGCATCGATGGCTGTTTTGAGGGAACACTTTCCAGAGCGCCTTATCTCAATTCGAGGCGATTTGGAATGGCCGGCACGCTCTCTCGATCTGTCCCCTTGTGATTTTTTTTCTATGGGGTTTTTTGAAATCCCGTGTTTATGTGAACCGTCCAAGAACCCTACAAGATTTGAAGACCAACATCCAAGAAGAAATTGCCAACATAACACCTGCTATGCTAACAAGAGTCATGACAAAGGCCAGAAATCGGTTTACGCAATGTATGGAGAATGGGGGACGTCACCTAACAGATTTGATCTTCATAACAATGTTGATAAAAACTTTAGACATGTACCTACATTATAAAAAATAAATAAATATTTTCCGGTGCATACAATAATTTTTATTGAGTTTTGAAAAAAGGAAGTTATGCTGCCGCACCCTGTATATTTCGGGAGCAGCTTTGTACTGATGAAGGGAGTAAGTTGCTCCCGAAATATATATATACATAATAAAATAAAATTGTAGTTTGGAGTAAGCTACTGGTCTATCAACCTCCGAAGAATTTTTGGCCCCCTACATGAGGATGGACGATTCCGTAGCCTACATAACGACGAAATCTATGAGTGATACCATGACCGTCAGGTTGTGGATAAAATCCGGCTCAATAGGTTACGGTGGGCGGGTCACTTAATCCGTATGGATGAGGATGATCCAGCCCCCTAAAGTCTATAAGGGCAATATCTATGATAGGAAAAGAAGACGAGGCAGACCCTGCCTAAGATGGAGCGATGGCGCATGTCAGGACGCCAGCAGCTTTTAGGGATATCGAATTGGTGGACCTCGGCGCAAAACCGGGATGTCTGAAGTTTCTTATTAAGGCAGGCCTAGACCAGATACCGGTTGTTGCGCCGTTGATGATAATGATGATAATGTACAAAGTGCGGGGAGGAACTCGTTGTCGAATTTTTAAACTTTTGTAATCCGCATAAACGAAATCCTTCGTCCACTAAAAACAACTTTCTCCTCAATTTTTGAAGCTATCATCAGCTAGATGTATACTCAGACCTCTCTCAATTTACAAAAAAAACACTAATAATGAAATTATACGAAGTCCCGAAATTCTACTTTTCTGCAAAATACACTGCATTCTTTTTATTTTATTTTTTTTGTGCAATAATTGTTTCTTTAACTTTTAACAAGGAAAATTAAAAGCATGTAGTTATTGTAGGGCAAAGTATAAAAGGTCGCATAAATTTCCAGTGGAATTTGAAATTGAAAATGTGTGGCTGTATTCTGTCACCGTTTATATTTTTCTGTTGCAACGTATACGTATGGCATCATTTTAGTTAACATTCTAGTATATGTATTACCTAGCAATCATAGCAACTATGTATTAACAGATTCCGTCGAAGCGTCGAAATGAGGTGTCGGACATCATTGAGATGGTAAACCTGTCACTTCTGCTCTGATTAACCACAACCACATCGCAGTCTTTTCTTTTGATTCCTATTTCATTTTCATTCAAACTATATTTCAATTTTATTATCATCACAATTAATGCCGTACAAGTGTTAAGCTTACAGCAGCGAGAGAGCACAAGCATCCATGATATGCCGGGATTTCGAAACCTGTGTAACGGGATCGAGAGACTAAGGTTCAACCAATCCGTCTATCACATCACATCAATATCCAGGAGCCTATCGTTTATTCATTTTTATAGCAAAATGGTATACATATTGAGTCCCTCAAATATTGAGGTCTCTGTTGCTTCTCTATTTCCTTTACTTTGCAAATCCTGTTCTCCTACCCTCTTGAATTTCTTCTCTTTTTCTTTTTATCCTAAGGCACACACGAGAAGCCTTTTTTCTTCTAAATGATGTCAGGAACGAAACAGCACAAAAGTAGTTAATTAGATTAAGAAGGAAATGCCAAGGCTTAGATTGAGTTAACTCTAAGGTTCTCTTTGTTAGGTTAACTTTTTTAAATTGTCAAGTTATTCAATGAAAACGTCTGCCTTTATATACTCCTTTTTCAGTAAACTTTAAAGATTCTTGCAGAGTGAACAGTGGAGCTTAGCATACAAGCTCACATATTTTTACAGCCTCTTCAAGTCGGCAAAGCCGCTACTCATTTTCCTTTCAAAGATGACTTGAATTGGCTCATCCTGTTCCTAGAGTTAGAGGTAATAAGAAATTAAGTTTTAATGAAACCGGAATAGTGGGATGGCTTCTAACATTTCCCATCAGATGTTATATTGTGGTTCTGATTCTGGCCTATATTGCGCATACATAAAGTGTCTATTGTATGCCAGTTTCCCTACGTACGGTTGCAAATGCTCGTTGAGCACGTTGTATACTCACCTTTACCAAGAGTGAATTTGAAAACTTTGTCTGGATGGAATTTTACGAAATTTTCTGTGAAGTTGCAGTAGCAACATTCCACCTCCCTTCATTTAAGAGGCTGTGAGCAAAAAAACCTGAATTTCACCAGAGATACTATATTTGCACATGGACGACGTGAAGCTCTACAATGACTATAATTTGCAGGCATAGACAATTCCTGACTTTGTCCGGATGAAGCTTGAAAAATTGTTGAGCGAACAGTAATAAACATCATTTTCATTATTTTTCTCGTACTGGAAACAAAGTGGCCCCGGCATCATGACAACGTGGTGTTCTACCAACGAGTGACGCGGTAATGTTGGAATTTAATTAAAAGTCTTGAAGGGAGAAGGAAATTTCAGAATATTCCATTCATTACGATGACGATAGAAGACGAGTGGTGAACAAAAGATGGCGAATTTCAATTATTGGGAAGAAGCAGAATGGAAGCATTTTGAAAGAAATCCTTATGTACGTATGCGACTTTGTACTTAATATTAATTTTCCAATGACAGTTCTGAAATATGCGAAAGAAATATGTATATATGTGGGTTGATGATTTTATGAATAGGAAAGCTCAAACACCATATAGCATATTCAAAGTTAGCCTCTTTTCTTTTTCTTAAAAATTTAAAAAAATCATTGGTTATTAGCTAGGTGAATCGAGTTTCTCTCAAATTAGCTTACCGAAAGTTGGTTTTTAGTTGGCTACGTGCTGTAGTATGGTGCATAAAGTAGTATATAACCTGAAATTCTCATTCTCGGGTTTCATGATCCTACTAAATTGAATGTGCAAAGCTTTCACGCGAACCAATGGAAATCGGACCGACAATCGAAATACCAGCAATTTTCCGACTTAATTTTGACTCAATATTTCTTCCAAAGAAAACAATATAAGGACAAATCAAAATTTTCAGCAATTATATCATTACGTATAATGAAAAAATTTCTCCCTTGCAGTCCTGTACAAAGCCTATCATCGAGACAATTCGGAATAGATATGCAAAATTTTTGGCAAGAAGCCTGGGAGAACCTATTGGATTCATAGACTTGAATAAACATGGAACCGTTCTTTCGTATATAAATATATCTTCCCTTTGAAATTTTTAACTGATACTGAATATGCTCATTCGAAGGGCCTCCGAAAAAATAAAACCTATCGTTATGAAGAATTGTTGGCCCCCTACTTGAGGATGGACGATTCACAATGACAATTGTGACAATGACGAAATCTATGAGCGATACCATGACCGTTAGGTTGTGGATAAAATCGGGCTCAATAGGTTACTGTGGGCGGGTCACTTAATCCGTATGGATGAGGATTATCCCACCCGGAAAGTCTATAAAGTCAATATCTATGGTAGAAAAAGAAGACGAGGCAGACCCTGCCTAAGATGTAGCGATGCCGTAGGCCAGGACGCCAGACAGCTTTTGGGGATATCGAATTGGTGGACACAAAACCGGAATGTATGGAGTTCCTTATTAAGGCAGGTCTAGACCGGACACCGGTTGTTGCGCCGTTGATGATGATGATGATCGTTATGAACAAATTACACTCCTCAACTTTGTTGAATTATATCAACCTGGAGAATTGACTCTTTTAATCTTTAAATCCCATGGGTATTTGGATGGCCTTGATACTTTATCAGCTCTAGAAGCTACTCTGGATTTTGAAACCAACATTTTTAGCACCAAAATTGGTTCCATACCCCTTCACCTTACGTCAAATTTTAAGTCAAATAAAATCGTAGTACCTGCAAATTGCAACATTATTGCTCAAATTCCACTCAACATTAAAAATGGAGATATACACATTTGGCAAACGAATATCAAACCTGAAATTTATATTTCAGAAGGACTTTATCGATGGAAAGATTGATGTAGTTTGGTAAAAATCATTGATTTACCGAACAAAGATGGAGGAGTCCTATTAAAGCAACCATTAAAGGACAATTCACATCTCGGATAGCCATTTTAAAGTGAATTCTTTTCACTTCAATCTTTCTTCAAATAAGCACCTCAAAGATGATATTACCAAACTAATTCGAATTTCTCGTTTAAATAAAGAAAAAAAGATCTCTTACTTACGATCTGCTGAGAATATGACGATCTATTCTTCCTTGAAGGACAAAAATTGACCTTCAGAAATCAAATAACACATAAAGATAAAGGTAAAGATCCGAATTACAGACGACTTGCCTATACATACTAAATCGTACAGGTACCTACACATCCACAAACAGGAAATAAAAAGGCAAATTAACGAGATGATTTCACAGGGAATAATTACATCAAGCTACTCCTCATGGAGTTTTCCCAAAAAAACGGAATTGCACGGTTAGATAGGTACTGGAATAGAGCCTTTTACACATTTTGAAGGTTATATTTTGAGTCTCCACTCCCTCACGTTTCACTCGATGTCAAATATCGAACTAGTTTCGAAAAGTGCTCACTGAGCCATGGCCACATTCTGTGGAAAAAATTTTGCAACCATCATGCACATGTATGGGGAGCCATCCCCCCCCCCCCCCCAAAATTTAACACAAAATGGGACAACAGAACACATGTGCTCACCAATTTTCGTGATAATCGGTCCAGCTACAATAAATCGATTTTGACTGACAGACAAACATCGACTCGATTCTATTTAGGTCTTGTTTCACACAAAACCTTAAAAATGGCTAGAGGAGATAGTCCAAATACGTCAGTACCTGAGGGGGTCCCGTTGACATGCGCTTAGGGGTAAAGCCCTTTTGTACACTTTAGCTCAGACTACACACATATAACTTTTGGTTAATACATATGGAGATGTACTTCCCACCAGCCACCCATCTTTTCTTGAGGAGCGCAATTTGACCGCAAAAAAAAAACAAATGCAAACGATTATCAAATTTGTTAATTAGAAATTTTGTATCATAATTCAAGACCTAAAAAGATTGAAAAGATTGGTTGCCAAAAGAATTTTAAATAAGTCGGAAAACCGGAAGATGGACGTTTCAGGCATGCAAAGTTTTATGTGTTTCTTATGTAAGAATATGTGACATTTGTCCCATTTGTTTATTTGACCACTTGACTATTCACTTTAGTATGATACTGACATTTATGATTCTAGGGTAAATTTAAAGGGTGTTTCCAGGCAATTTCTGAAAAATATGGTAACTATAAATGTCTTAATAGAGCATTACTAACTTCGAGTAGATATCGTACCGTAGGGTATTTTCAAGATATTTCTGGTCTGCCATAATTTTGTTTAGATTGTTCGGTTGTTTCTAAGGACGGGTCCTTGAAGTAACTGACCGTTTTCAAACCTTTGCACTCCTCGCCTTGACAATTAATGCCAAAACTGAAGCGCTAATCGAGGCCTTTCATTTCATATTCCACATGAGTATATTCTCTGAAATAACATTTGCCCCCCCCCCCCTTTTTCATAAATGGGGACTCGCCCTTAAACTCATTGCGAAGCGATTCGCAGTTCCTACCTTTCCCAAATTTCGTATTAATGGGAGTAACCGTTTCTGGCAAAACGAATGGGGAAGACAGTAAACCAATTTTAATAAGGCTTTGTTTCACACAAAATTTTAATCAAGTTGGACGCCTCAGGTATGAAATATTTTGTTGATTTTTTATGAAAGGATGTTTGGATACACTATAATTCCACTTATATGTAGCTCGTAATGTATATACGTTGAATACACCGGATATTTATTTGAATGTGCTACTCATTTTATCTCGTGGGGAGCAGTGATTTGACCCGAAAGGAACAACTTTGGCCTAGTATAACTTTGTTACTAATTAAAGTCTAGAGCGGAACCTTGAAGTAGATGACCCTTACCGGACTCTTGAACTCCCCCCCCCCCTCGCCCGCCCTGCAATCAATGTCAAAGCTAATATCTGTTACGGAAAGTGCTAATCGAGACTTTTCATTTATATATAGATTATTTCATTTATATATGGATTGTTGTGCCAACGATTATTATTATTGGGAAAGATTATATTTTGAGGCCTAGATTGCTCAAAGAGCATCATGATTTTATACAGATAGTTTAGATGTGTTTTCCCGAGGCCTTAAAAAAGTGTTGTGTTTATTTATTCTGTTTTTTGAAAGCAAACACAATGGAATCCCGATAATTCGTATATCAATTATTTGTATTCGGCTAATTTGTACAAACTTGCCGGTCGCCAGAGTTAATTTTCTTTATTTTGCACTCCCGATAATTGGTAATCCCGATATTTGATACCAATTCGTCGGTAATGTTCTGTACATTTTTATTACGTATCCCTTATGTCATTATGCCCTTATGTCGCAGTTTCGTAAGATTTTTTATAATCATGTTGCTTAATTCACCCTGCGCTACTTTCATTAACAAATGGCCATAATTCCCGATTTCATGATATTGTGAATTAAAATTTTTGTGCCGAGATTCCTCCGATACCTCACAAAAGCAGCTTTGGCAAATCATTTTATTTCATTTTAAAGTTTCTTAGCTGAGAACTATGCTTCAATAGAGAGACAATAAGAATAACTGACAGTATCCCTTATCCCGATGTCCGAAAGTTATGAAATTATATTGGCCTTCTTCCAAAATGTTAGCAGAATCTTTCAAACTAGATATGACTCCTTTCTCTCAAAGATGACTGTGATGTTAAACATTTAATTTTAGTTTCGCTAAATTTCAACTTTATATATATCAACTATGACACTTTTTTGATAAATTCCATCCTTTTTTCATGATTAAAGTTTATTGGTGCAATAATTTGATATTATGAGCTGAAATATGAGGTAAATTAATCCTAAAAACTTTATCATAGCTTGTTGGAGACAAGGTTGTGTATTCGTTAAGGCAGTAGTACATTAAGACACTAGAAATTTCAACATTATTTCATTGTTCAACAAACAAGGCAATAATAGACGATCGTTTTGAATTAGTATGATTTTGTTAAAGAATTAGATTCGATTCCAAGCAGTAGTGGATCGTGGAACATGTTTTTTTCAATTTTTCATTTTTGATTCGAGGATTATTCACGTACAAAAAAATGAAAATTGTTCACCTGTCAATGCAACAGGAACAATTTTTATGATAATGTGTTGTCTAGATAATAAGCAAGTCGGATACCAAAAGCTCGGCGCTTCAGGTATGAAAGGTTTTGTTGACTTTTGATGTAAGAATATTTGGGTAAATGATGGCTCCATATCTCTCGTAGTGTACATACTTTAAGTAGCGCTATATTCAATTAGACGCAACTATGACCTGTAACCTTGTTAATAATAGCGGGATGTCCACCAAACTGTTCAATATGATGCTCCCTCTTAAAACCTATATATTATAATTGATGATGATACGAATCTAAGATGAATTTAAGAGGGGGGTTTGCAATAAACTTTCAAAATTTACAGACAAACAGACAGATGGACGGAAGTACAAATAAATAGAAGCTTTGTTACGATAGGATGTAAAAATCTCGAAGCGATCCCCAGGAAGGCTAAGTTATGCAAACCTCTATTGTTGCAACTAGGTTTACAATCTGTCAGCGAGGCAAATATTATAAGGATGAGAAAAACTGATGGAGATACTCAAATTGCGACGATATACTTACGGGCTGAAGAAGCGCAAAAAGCCATCTCCGTAGGTAAAGTACGAGTCGGTTGGATTGTCTGTTGACCCCACGAGCAACCATCGCTAAGAAAATGCTCCTAGAATTCGGACACGTAGCGAAAAACTGCACCAGCCTACATGACAGATTTGATTTGTGTCGAAAGTACAGAGTATTAGGACATTTTACCAAAGATTGCGAAAATAAGCCGAACTGTCTCCTCTGATCAAACGCAAATAGTAATGACTGTGCTTATGTCGCAGAGAGCGTGAAGTGTCCCGTGTTTAAAAAGGCGCTATGCGCAATGCGGAAATGTAGTTCATACATCATCATCATCATTATCAACGGCGCAACAACCGGTATCCGGTCTAGGCCTGCCTTAATAAGGAACTCCAGATATTCCGGTTTTGCGCCGAGGTCCACCAATTCGATATCCCTTAAAGCTGTCTGGCGTCCTGACCTACGCCATCGCTCCATCTTAGGCAGTGTCTGCCTCGTCTTCTTTTTCTACCATAGATATTGCCCTTATGGACTTGCCGGCCTGGATCATCCTCATCCATACGTATTAAGTGACCCGCCCACCGCAACCTATTGAGCCGGATTTTATCCACAGCCGGACGGTCATGGTATCGCTTATA
The DNA here is from genome assembly GCF_905115235.1 of Hermetia illucens. NCBI lineage: Eukaryota > Metazoa > Arthropoda > Insecta > Diptera > Stratiomyidae > Hermetia > Hermetia illucens. Next base: position 57,810,570 of record NC_051853.1, on the reverse strand, counting down.
GATTTCGTCATTGTGTAGGCTACGGAATCGTCCATCCTCATGTAGGGAGCCAAAAATTCTTCGGAGGATTCTTCTCTCGAACGCGGCCAAGAGTTCGCAATTTTTCTTGCTAAGAACCCAAGTTTCCGAAGAATACATGAGGACTGGCAAGATCATTATCTTGTACAGTAAGAACTTTGACCCTATGGTGAGCCGTTTCGAGCGGAACTGTCTTTGTAAGCTGAAATAGGCCCTGTTGGCGGACAACAACCATGCGCGATTTCATGATCGTAGCTGTTAACGGATGGATCTCGCTAAATAGAAGAAATTGTCAACGGTCTCAAAGATGTATTCTCCTATCCTTATCTTTCCTGTTTGACCAGTGCGGTTTGATGTTGTTGGTTGATTCGTCTTCGGTTTTGACGTTGCCACCATACATTTTGTCTTGCATTCATTGATGTGCAGCCCAAGATCTCGCGCCAATCGCGCCAGCTCGATCTGGATGAAGGCATACAACTTAACCTTAATCATTACCAAGCGGGACAGGATATGCTTAGTCATAGCATATATGAAAACAATATCGATGTTGCGGTTGTTTGTGAACAATACAAGGGGACAAGGATAGAAAGGCAGCAATTTGGGCTTGTGGAAATCGTTCTTTAGAGGAAACAAATAAGAATGCAGAAAATGGATTCACTCGAGCTAATATAGCGAGAATATATATTTATAACTGCTACACTGGACCAAGCCTCATACGAGATAAATACAAATCGTTGATCGAAAGTTTGGTCCCAGATGCAGAATCGTATAATCCGAAAATTATAGCGTAAGATTTTAATGCCTGGAAAATGGGCCAGCCACGAAGCAAATACAAGAAGGCGAATACGTCTTAAGGCTATCTTAACCCTGAATATCGTTTTAGCAAACACCGGCGAGTCAGACACAGTCAGAAGCAGAGAAAGCAACGCAAAACTGCAGACATAGAATGGACTTCCAAAAACCTCGATAAAGCAACATGTTCGGAAGTATTGTTGCCAGGGAATGGGTGCACAGATTCTGGAATGAATACAGTTAGTTTGTGATGCCTCCATGCCGCGGCGAATGGGACCTTTGAAGTTTTGGTGTTATGCTTAAAAAAATGGATATCGCAAAGTGTCATTAAATGCGGGAAAGCAGTGTCATCGCCGCAGAAATAATCTAGAATACGAGGAGCTATATCACCTATTCAAGGTTGCCAGGAAGGCAGTCTTTCTGGGAGACAATTTTAATTTCGGAAAGCGAAATCAACGGTTGATGTGGTCAATTTAGTGAGAAATCTGACGAAATTGGTTATTTAAGGAAATAAACATTGATGGTAACTCTTGTTTTGAACAATGCCTTCATTTCGGCAAGATAGAAAGAAATCATTGAGATACTTACCAGGCTGAGTGCCGCGACGTACCTTACAAATATTGTTCTCAAGTTTCTGATTGAAAGACGGCTTTGTTGCGACTCAGATGAAGACCCTAAAGAATACCCAACAATCTGTAGTGTACCATAAGGATTAGTTCTTGGCCCTTTATTGTGCAAAATAACAGAAAATGGAGTGCTAAAGTTGCGTCGTCCTTGACATCGACGATGTCGAAATATACCCCAGCGAAGCAATATTGCAGATAAAGTCGTGTTCACTAGCAGAATTAGTATTAGTTACTAAGCACAGGAAGAATATCTTTACGCAGATTAAAGTCGGAGACGGAATTATACATTTCCAGCTTGCTTTCAGATATCTCGGGTTGATTTTCGATCAGATGTCAAAAAGCACGATGATCACCAGATTACTATCGAATGTAGGAAGCCCAAGATAATGCCGTCGACAGCCAATTTCAAGAGGGGTTACTTCAGTGTTATTGTATGCGGCATCTGTGTTGGCAACCGTACCAGGTAACATCAACATTAAAAGAAAAATAGTAGTGTCCTCCGAGTATCCTGCGCCTACCGAATGGCATCCGACGACGCAGCATGTATAACAGCTTAATGATGCTTATCGATATCTTGATTGGAGCGATTGAAGCCCTATGGATTCAAGAAACTGGTGAACCTAATGCAGTAAAACGGTAAGCGGAAATGGATCCATCACTGATAGAATGGCAGAAATGATTGGAGAAAAGCAACAAATGACGCTGGACTGATAAGTTAATGAAGAGCGTCGAAAACTGAACTTAATGGAGGTATGGTAACGGGGGCTCTGACTTGACACATTTTCTAAGGGGAATCACAATGTCCACCTAGAGGAGGATACTTCACCGATTTGGTCATGATAATTCTCCTAACGGCCCGCTTTGCGAATACGTAACAAAGGATATGGAGCAAGTACTCTTCCATTACCCAAAGTTCGCAGCATACAGAACGAACATGGAAGCGGTAGCCAATATCCCTTTATTAGCTGAAAACATCGTGAATTCCATTAAGGTACGAAAGGCGATGGCAGAAGTAATAAAGAATATTCTCGGACTACTACCCCAGGAGGAGTTTAGAAGAAAGAAAAATAGAGAGAGATTGAATCACCATCATGAATAACAGGTAAAAACCGATGCAGCTTTGCGACGTAATACCATATAGAAGTCCCGCGGGTAGAGTGGATGAAGAAGGAGTGGTTTCAATGGGAAAAAGTCCCACATAATCGTATGGCAGAAATGAGTGGTAGTCTTTGAAGCTTTCTACCTATCATCACATGGGCATACAGACTGTGAACCGCTTTAATAAGGTTTTGTTTTCAACAAAACCTTAAAAAAAGGCATAAATTATATAGAGATGACCCCGACCGAAAAAGAGAAACGCAACCGAAACTCCAATCAAGATTCGCACTAAGAAGCACCTCGTTATTTTCATCACGCTCCCCATATTCGAGTGGTACCAGGACGGAACCGATAGCTACGAGGAAACTCGCTTGGCCCATGGTATATTACTCTAATCGCAGAAAAGTTGTGCTTGTATGTATTGCAAACAAACGAAACCGTGAGGGAAGTTAAAAAAAATCTTCAAAGTTTTGAAGAGAGCGAGACTTATGTAAATAGCACAAAAAGTATACAACGCAAAGAAAAATATTAAGAGCTACTACGTAATATTTAAATGTAACAATTAAAGTATTTACCGAAGTATAAATTCAATATTCTACACAAAGTAACATTTCTGAGGGGTCCACAATGGAAGAAGTTATTTTACTGTGCAAGATTTACAACTTCTAGTATTCTATATTACACATTCAAGGACTGGAAATACGAGAAACTTATTATCTGAGTCATAAATGAATCCAACTTGGTCAGATATCTCTAACTTTGGATTAGTTGTCCTGCACCCAGCATATGAATCAAGAGAAAATAAAGGAGGAAAGTTATATTTCTAAAATTTCGATACTGTCCCTACGTTTTGTTACCTATTAATTCTACAAAACCGTAGAGGTCTCATTGCCTCTGAACATTACCAACACAGAATAAACTACTACATCTTTATTGTACTCATTCACTAGGAAATGATGGTCTCATCATTCTCCTCACTCATTCATCGTAACTACTTTGGTCAGCAATATTATTACCACCTTCTCATTCAACCTAATGGTAGACAATCAGGGAATTTGGGCATCTGGATAGATGTATTGCTGCTCTACAAACCAAAAGCTTCACAGAACCCTCGAACGGTACGAACTTTTACAGCACACTGAATGTGGCCGAGTTATCTTCTAGGGCTCATGTATTTGGCTATTTTCTCCTCGAGAATGTATTCCACCATGGAACTCTATTAATCTTTATGATATACCTATCATTTGCTTCTGGCTACTTCCATCTTGGAAGAAGCACGTGGAACGAGCCTTCTTTGAGGGATTTGTTCAACCGTTAGGATTTAACATCTAATTGGTATGGATGATTAAGCTCTATTTATAGTTTTAGGCGTTAGCTATGGATCTACCTACATGTGTATTGTCTATCAGTATCAAACTCATATTTCAGACTTATCCTACGCAAACATGGACCTTTCATAAAATTTAGTCAAGCAAGAGAAATTACGATTCATTTTCAGGTGGCTAAAAAGGAGAGACTTCCAATTACGAGTAACCAATGAAAAATGAAAGAAATTTTATGCAAAATTTAAAGCGAAGCAAATCTTATATGAGTTAAAATATCTGGTTTACAAGATAAGCGCTGATTGTAAGTGAATGTCGTCTAATGAGGCCTACAACTCTCACGGTTGAAGGTTTCCCTCAATTTAGGGATACACCATCTAACCAGTACTCGAGAGACAAAGAAAGAAAAGAGTGTGTCAAGATTTCAATCGGCTTCTGTCCACATTCAGGGTAAAGATAATCCATGGCGATAATCAAATTTTCCTTACTCAGTTTGGCAATTTGGTAAACAAGAATGAAGGGATTTCGTACGTGACTTGGACCTACATTCAAGCATCTTACAAGGATTCACTTTATGTCTTGCCTACCATTTCCTTTATGTGTCGCCATTGGCTTCGCTCCCAAATTAGATATTTCTATGTAGTCCTATTTTCAGGAGGCTCACGTTAGTTGCGGAGTTCATGCCAACAGATTCGTTTAACGGAACGACGAGTCTTATTAAACCTACATTCTCGTAAATTTCCTTTGATTGACGATTGAATTAAGTTTTCCGGAATAGTGGCATCCGCAAGCTGTTTTTTGAATGAAATATAAACGTAAGATTGAGACTAGTTATCGTTGAAGATATGTATTCAGTGCAATGGTATTTGCGCCCTTCGGGATGGTATTTACTGATGAAGGAAGGCATCGAAAAAGGTTTGTTTAATAAATGATGTTGATTAGTTGGATCTTTTTTGGGTAATTTTGATGGTCGTTTGGCCGAATTTATAAATGCTGTCTCTTTTTAGAAGGACGATGCGAGGGTCGAGGTGCTGGAGCGTCTGCCTCATGGTGTCGTGCTAGGGGTTTCAATTCTGGTTGCATTATCGATATTTGCATTTGCCTTTGTGAAGGCTTACACGTGCACAGCATTGAATAGTTTTTTGGAAAACCATATCTCTAATGATGCCGAGGCAACACGACGAAACCTTGGGGAAATTAAATAGACATTGTTATAAAAAACATTTTTTGATCTAAAATCGCCTATGTGAAAATATCATTAATTATGATAATAGAAATTAAAGCTTATGCTAGTCCTGTACCATATGGAATAGAAAAAGCAAAGGCAACGAAAAGAGATTTTATGAATGTCTTATGCTCCCCAAAGATGAATATATGCCCAGTCATTAAAGCTTTCAACCTCCCAATTCTGTCAGTGAAGACCGATTGACATGAAATTTGGGGTTGGGGAGAGGGTGGCATAAGAAACAAAAGTACTGTAGCGCCGAAATGCGTCTCTCCCGAGGGTGTGGCACCCCCTAGGGGATGTAAACTTTTCCTTTCGAAATAACCACTGAAATGGATTATATGAGCAATGCCAAGCAAAATATGTTTAGTGAATTTTTTTCATATAAATAATAATTCTTGAATTATTCATAACAAACCGCTTCTCATAACAAAATACATGTTTTTCAACGGCTTTTTGCAAATAATTCGAAAAACGCATATTTATGAAGAAATGGTATTAAGAAGAAACAAAGCTTATTAAATGAAAAAAAGAAACAATCTTTTTAATTTTTTATGGGTGCAATATGGACTGAGTTGATCGTCAAATGTAAATTCTAAATTTCTAAAAAAAATTAATACTTTCAAGGTCAAATAACACAAAACAAGTAACTCAATAGTCAATTGATTTAAGGCTCTTTTAAAGTGCTTGAGAATACCTTTAAAACGAGGCATGACAGAAGTCAGTGCGATAAATAGCAACGGAGCTATGATCAAAATAGTATAATTACCTACATTTTTTATATAAAAATCAATAAAAACAAAACTTGGTTTTCTCATACAAATTGAAGGTAAGCCGAATCCCTTGAGACCCTACTGTACTTAACCCGTCGCAATAAATTTTGAAAATTTGGTGGATGTAGAGTGCGTAGTTTTGGAAAAAACTGTGATTTACACCCAAAACTTTTCTTTTATATTTCCAAAAAAACATAAGTTTTTTAAATTATCTCAAAAAGTAAAGATGATAGTGAAAAGCTGCTGACTTAATATTTTAGCGAGAAAAAGGCACATTTTGTACCTTCACCATCTTTTCACTATTTTATGTAAAAGAAAACCTTATTAAAATCGATTCACTGTCTATTTGTTTGTCTGTTTCTCACGAACGAAATTTGGTGGGGAACTGGGAAATACCACGGCTACAGTGAGTGATATAAATTTAAGTACAGTTTAACGGGGGCTCTCCATACATGCAGAGGAGGATGTAAAAATTGTTTTCATCGAATATAGTCATAGTCTCGATTAGTACTTTCCGAATCTGATATTAGTTTTGACGTTAATTGTAAATTGCGCGAGTAAGGAGTAAAATGTTCACACTCAAGTGAGACAGAACTCGTTTTCGAAAACTACAACTAATGTAGGCCTCAAAAGATGTTCTACTCGATAAAATGAACTTGCTAATATTATACCACCCACTTTTGGAAATTGACTGAAAAACCCCCTTAAGTTCATCCTAGGAGTACTAAATTTGCACCTGCATAAACGACAACATCTTGCATACACATCCCAAATTTCATGGAAATCCGGCCATTAGCGTCAAAGCAACAGTTCAAATTTAGCAATTTCGCGTGACTTTATTGCATCTCAAGCCATGCAAATAAGATGTTGACGTCATAATTAACAAGAATAATTGACATTCGAGTGAAAAATTAAAGTCACATATATAAAGAAGTTATTTCTCCCCAGCCCTTTTACCCTTTACTGCTATTAGGTGAGCCCTTTTTGAGTTTTTTTATGAAACAAAACCTTATTAAAATCGATTCAATGTCTGCCTGTCTGTCACATCCGATTTACTCCGAAACGAATCAACCGATTGTAACAAATTTTACTGAGATCATGTGGTCTATTTGTCCCTTTATATGCAGCGAATTCCTCATCCGGATGTATGTAAGGTATGGTTTCATTTGATATTAAAGCCCTCTTCTCTAATATACCAGTAAAGGAAGCATTGGCATACTTAGTGGAAAAACTAATTAATATCGGCGAAACATCGTGGGAATGGAAAAGGTAGAAACGATAATATATGAAGTTAGTTACCTAGTATGAGTGAACGTAACTTGGTATTTACTAAGATTTTGGGCCAGATACGTTGACATTTTTGCAATTTGGAAACGAAGCCAGCTTGAATTCATACTCAACAAATTGAATATGGTCCACAAGAGCATTACATTCACCATGGAAGTCGAATACAACCCCCAACGGCCCTTCTTGGACTTACTCATCATCAACAACAGGGGAAAAATCAAATTCGACATTTACCAAACCAACATCCACCCAGAGAACCATCCCAACAACAGCACAACAATGGCTCCGTAAAACGCAATGCTCCATCGCATGCTAACGACGCCTTTATTAGAGGAATGTCTAAAAAATGAGAAACACCACATCATTAAAACTGAGGAAAAGAACGAGTTCAGCAAGAAGACCATAGAAGAAATAATCAGTAAAAACGAAAATGGACAGGAGTAACCCGACAATATTTTTTACACAAGCGGGACCATCTAAAAAACGTCGAGTTCCTATTATCATTCCCAAATTAGCTACCAGGTGAAAAACATCCTAAGGAAACACGACATCGAAGTGATATCTACCAACAGACCATATCAACTGAAGACGCAACTAGGAGGGGTCAGGGACACCAAGGAAAACAGCGAGAAAGAGGAATCTATCAAATAACCTTCACCGATTCTGTTATATATAGGGCCTAGAACTAGAACGTTAATAACAACAAGGTTCAACGAACGTATAAAGGAAGCAAATCTGGCGAAAACAAAAAGTAGACCATCACATGCCCCCAAATGATTGGTAGCCAGACACATCATTGAGGAGAAACATGCAATAATGTAGGATAACCTAAGGGTGATTAAGGAGGTTAATGACTTCTGCAAATTGGATGCATTAGAGAGTTTCATCGCCCACAAGATACGGAAAGAAGAAAGAATTAACAGTGATTTAGGAAACGTCAACAGTCGGCTTTTTGGGTTAATTCGGTAATAAAATTAACTAGCAATTAAGGTGTGGATTTAGCTATTTAAGGACAAGGTGGACCACAAACAGTTCAAACAAAATTCACTGAGGAAGAGGACAACTAAATACAGCCACAAACATATTTGACCCCAGCGGCAAAAGAGTCGAAACGGCTGGTTTGACGACGAATGTAAGCTAGCAATGGAACGGAAGAATGCTGCATATCGAATAGTGTTGCATTCGCAAAAATTCGGGCACGCGCAGAGACTTATCACGAATTCTGTCGAACGGAGAAGTGACTTCACTGACGGAAAAAGGAAGCCTGGGAGAACCAACAAATCTGGGAACTATAATAGAAAAGGTCAGGAGGCAATAGCACGAGGCGCGGAAGTTTTATCAACAAGTCAGCAGGATGAAACCTTATACACCTTGATGTTCATCCTGCCGAGACAAAGAGGGAAATCTGATTTCCGACAGAATGGGCATATTGGAGCGATGAGTTGAGTATTTTGATGAACTGCTCAGCAATCAAAATATCGGCGAGTTGGAGGTCCCACAAACTGCACAAACTGAACATAGAAAAAACAGTCCGTGCAATTCATCGGCTTAAAAATCATAAGTCGCCAGGAGCCGATGGAATTACAGCCGATTTAGTTACATATGGAGGCGACCAATTACACCAAATGGTTCATAAACTGATACTGAAAGTATGGGACAGCGAATCAATGCCTGACGACTAGCAACGAGGCATTATATGAAATCGTACATAAAAAGGGGGATATGATGCAGTGCAGCAATTATAGAGGTATCACGTTGGTGAGTACCATCTAAAAGATATTCTCCGGTATCTTGCTAGACCGGATAGCCCCATATGCCCAGAACATCATTGGCCCATACCAAAGAGGCTTCACGTCATGTAAATCAGCAGGAGAACAGATTTTCTCTGTGCAACAAGCACAGAGCCAACAATAGAAAAACTGTTGGAATATGGTCATCAGTTGCAACATCCTTTCGTTGACTTTAAAGCCGCGTATGACACCATAGCCAGGGTAAAACTGTGCACGGCCATGCGGGAATTTTATACCCCGACGAAATTGACAAGACTGACTAGGCTGACAGATAAAAGCAGCAGGAACACTCTCGAGACTAATCAACGTCAACAACGCTCTAAGACAAGGGGATGCCCTATCATGCGTCCTCTTCAACCTGGCCCTGGAGAAGGTGATTCGCGATGCCGATGTAAATGCGAGAGACACCATTATCTTCAAGTCCACCACACTACTGGCCTACGCTGGTGATATCGACATCATGGGAAGAACAACCCGAGATGTGCAGTCTACTTTCATCCAGATCGAGCAGGTAGCGCGAGATCTTGGGCTGCACATGAATGAAGACAAGACGAAGTATATGGTGGCAATGTCAGCGCCAAAACCAAAAGAACGAACAACATGGAATCGCACTAGTCAAACGAAAACAATGAAGATAGGAAACTACAACTTTGGGACCGTTGAAAATTTCCCCCACTAAGGTCGCAAATCATAACCGATAACAACTATGACGATGAAATCCGCGCACGGGTGTTGGCAGCCAACAGAGCCTACTTCAGCTTACAAAAACTGTTTCGCTCGAAACGTCTCACCATAGAACCAAAGCTCTTACTGTACAAGACAATGATCTTGCCAGTCCTCATGTATTCCTCGAAGACTTGGATTCTTAGCAAGAAAAACTGCGAACTCTTGGTCGCGTTCGAAAGAAGAATCCTCCGAAGAATTTTTGGTCCCCTACATGAAGATGGACGATTCCATAGCCTACATAACGACGAAATCTATGAACGATACCATGACCGTCAGGTTGTGGATAAAATCCGGCTCAACCGGTTACGGTGGGCGGGTCACTTAATCCATATGGATGATCCAGCCCGGAAAGTCTATAAGGGCAATATCTATGGTAGAAAAAGAAGACGAGGCAGACCCTGAATAAGATGGAGCGATGGCGTAGGTCAAGACGCTAGACAGCTTTTAGAGATATCGAATTGGTGGACCTCGCAAAACCGGGGTGTCTGGAGTTCCTTACTAGGGCAGGCCTAGACCGGATATCGGTTGTTGCGCCGTTCATGATGATTGTTCGATCTGGACGGTGGCAATTTTTACATCTCTAGGCCAGTAATTGGGTGGGCATGATGAGGATGGTGCCTCTTGCATTAAAATCTGTGACGTGGTTCACTTTTTCCAGGACCAAAATAAAGAGACCGGACGACAGGGCATCCCCTGCTTTAAGCCGTTGTTGACATTGAATGATCTCGAGAGTGCTACTTTTACCTGGCCTCGTCTATTCGGCAAAGTTAGTCAATTCAGTCTGATCAGTTCCATTCCAACCGAGTTCTCTTATGGTCTTACGGTGCACATACAAATAAGTATATGCACTAATAAATTTTTTTTTTAGTACGGAAACGGTGTCTCTAATGTCCTAACTTTCTTCTTTGGAGGCACAGTGAATTCACATTATGGGTTAAAATAATTGTTATCCTAAAATTAATTGGTAGAACAATACGTTATTGATTATGGATGGAATCAACTCAAAGGAACCTGGTTTTGAAAAGAATTTATGAAAATTATACGAATTTCCTGCTTCCTTAAGTAAAGCAGATGAATTGCCATCTAAAAAGAGCAAAGTTCGCAAAAAATTACTGCTTATAATATTTACATCGCGTACAATATGCGAAGTCTCTACGTAGAGCAATATCCTGTCTTCATTAATTTTTTTCTTGATAGCCGTTCTGATATACGCATCTCATAATTTTCCTGCCAACTTCATCCAACAAGAAAATCTGATATCGAAAAGCGCATACCGATATTTCACCCTTGCATACATTTATCTATTTCATCAAACTGGCCCTTGAAAGCAACGTGAAGCGAAAATCGTGATGAGTGGTACGTAGAATCGTTGAATAGTATGTTTGCCAGAGAAGTGTCCTTTTTAGTGATTAATTATCAACGAATGCGAGGAGGAATTGAATTGCCTTGTAAGTAAATGCCGGGTGTGGTTACCATTTTGTACGTGAGATGGTTGCTTTCTGAGTATAATGCCGAAGTCCTAGACCATTTTCTCCAGCAGTTCCTTTGGTTTTACATCTCCTGCCGTCGTCCTCACGAGTCTGATCGTCACGAATGCGTACAAAATTATATGTGGAACGACAGCATTAAGTGCTCTACTGCGGATACGAAGACAATTCATCATGTCATGTATGTATATGTGTTACTACATTCATATACTAGGCCACGCTCATGTTGTATGAAATACGGCACCTATTGCATTTAGATGAATCGTTTGTCAAGACACTTTACTATGCGGACACAAAATCGGGATTTGTATGGGAATTTAGCAAATGAATGAACATACATTTTCTGGCATCATTTATAATGCATAGAAATGATATAAACGGAATTTAGAGACACAGTGCCGTAGGATCCTGTTGACGATATGTGATATGTATGCTGACATGGAACAGTTGGTGTTATCACAAAGGATCGCTCCGTATCCCAACAAAAGTCGAAATGAAAAATTATCCTTTATTTATGACCTCCAACAACTCCGTTGTGATTTCGCAAATGGTGTGGAAATGAATATCAAATATGTATGTCGCCATGAGATTTCACTTGAAGTGTTTATACCATATGTATTAATTCTTAGAGCTTCATTGCAATGTGTTTATCTGTAATCTTTCAAGTAATTCACACGGTAATTGGGAAGAATGTATTCTGGAATTTAGGTCCCTTAGCCAATATGAAAGGAAGTATAATTTAAACAGTAAATTTGAAGCTATAATCTTATATTTGAGGCCACATTTGTGCATAACTATGTACATATGTGAAGAAAAAGCATGCTTTGAATAATGCGGCTGTATCATTCCCACGGTTAAGTAGCCATAATAGGATATTGTATGATTTCATATCGTTTAATTTATGTAGTACAGCTTATATGTAAATTATTTCTACAGGAGACAAAACGAGAAATGTTGTACCTATATGTGCATATAGTATATTAGTATCGCGCATTACACGCCTCTAGTTTCCCTTTCAGATGCGCCATTTCAATGCCGCAAATCCTTAAGATGGTGTGGCAATGGCAGGAGGGAGCAGAATCCAGTCGAAATGGATTTCCTTTGGCAGCCCGTAGCGTTTGTAAAGTATAGCAGCTCTCACGCCCTAAAGCCATAGATCTGTTCGCGGTCCCGAAAGAATTGTGTATTACCTAGGGCTGTGCAATCGCAAAAGAAGTGCCTGATGGTTTCTAAATCATTCGCGCAACATCAGCAATGCAAACTGTAGGATATGCAATGTCTAAGTGCATGGTCCCATATAGGGCTCATGTAATCCGCGCAGTCCTGTGTGTATTTGGGCACAACTGGCTCAAAAATTCTCGCGATTGGCCACCACACCATAGAATCGTATATTAGAATATATTCAAGGAATCATCTCCGGCTCGTGACCCCCCATGCAAAAATCCTCTTCCAGGCAGAGAAGCCTATACAGACTTTCTTAACCCTCAATTGTATATTTATCTGGTGCCTGCCCCTGCCCAGTGGAAAAAGCAAAAGTTGGTGTTGCTTCCGAAGCCTGGCAAGCCACCTGGAAACCCAGCGTCTTATCGTCCTATCTGCCTGTTGGATACAATGGGGAAGATGATGGAGAGAGCCATCTACAACAGACTCCTGCCCATCGTCGAAGCCAGCGATGGTTTGTCGGAACGCCAGTTTGGTTTCCGACGCGCCCACTCTACGGTGGACGCAATTAGCATGGTGGTAAACCTGGCAAAAGGTTCACTGATTTCTGGCGGCTGCTGTGCCGTGGTGGCGTTGGATGTCAAAAACGCATTCAACTCGGCCAACTGGAATAGAATTAAACGGGCGTTGGCTGACATAAGTGTCCCCGGATACTTAGCGAATTTGGTGGAAAACTACCTCTCAGAGAGGACTCTCTGGTGCGGGACGGATGAGGGCCCCAAAGAGTACATTGTCACAGCCGGGGTACCGCAGGGATCGGTACTTGGTCCCCTGTTGTGGAATATCATGTATAATGGGGTGCTTGCTCTTCCCGTCCCAGGGAGGACTACGATTGTCGGCTTTGCTGATGACCTAGCTGTGGTTGTTGCAGCAAAACACCCAGAAGATGTCGAGGTTTGCGCTACAGAAACAGTGAGCGCGGTAAAGTCCTGGCTAGAAAAGGCCGGGCTGACCTTGGCGGACGCGAAAACGGAAGCGGTCTTAATAACGAAACGCAGGAAAAATAACACTGTAAAAGTGGAGGTCGGTGGACATACGGTCGTATCAAAGCCGGCTATCAAATACCTGGGGGTAATAATTGACACCATATTAAGTTTTAGGGAACACCTAGAGTATGCATGCTAAAAAACAGCCAGTGCCACCACGGCACTTGCAAAAATGTTGCCAAATATTGGTGGGCCGAAATATTGCCGGAGGTTGGTGCTAGCCGGAGAGGTGCGCTCCATCCTGCTCTACTCGTCGCCTGTGTGGGCAGAGGCGCTTGCAAACTCTCAGAGACTGAAGCAGGCGAACTCGGTTTTCCTGCGGATGACTTTGAGGGTTTGCAGTGCTTTTAGAACCACATCAGATGAGGCAGTATTGGTAGTGGCAGGCATGATCCCAGTTGACATTCTGGCCAAAGAAATGAGTGTCCTGTACAATGCAAGACATATGGAGGGGCATGCACAGCGTAGAAATGCGGCAAGGTCAGAGTCGCTTGATCTCTGGCAACGCAGATGGGACGAGTCTACGAAAGGTCGGTGGACGCACAGGCTCATTCCCAACATTAGGGTGTGACTTGAGCGAAAACATGGGGAGACCAACTACCACATTACCCAGTTCCTAACGGGGCACGGTGGTTGCTACAGACAGTATCTGAAACGCTTTCGGTTGGGTGATTCTCCGAACTGTCCCAGATGCGATGGCATACCGGAGGATCCAGAGCATGTGATGTTTCACTGCCCACGATTTGCGATGGAGAGAAGGAGCTTAAACCAGGTGCTGGGGAGGAGCGGGACCCCGGAGAGCTTGGTTACTGAGATGTTGGAGTCCGAGGAGAAGTGGCTTGCGGTTGGCTCCGCAATCATCCAAATGCAGGAGGAGTTGCTGAGGGAACAAAGAAGGAGGAAAGCTGCAAATAGGAGAAGGATGAGTGCCTAAGAGCAAACCTACCCCGCGAAGTAATACCTCAATGGTGGTCCCGCGGGGCTGGGGCTGGAGAGACCGGGGGTGGTTTTTAGTGGGTGTGAATCCCACACGCGCCCGCTGTAGTTCCGCCGTTCAGGCGGCGGAGCTGCGGCGGACGTGTCTTTCTAAGATTTTCCACCTCCGTGTACGCACAACAAAAAAAAAATCTAGTGAGGACATAAATACTGTTGCAAAATTAAACAACCCAACCGAAAAATCTAAAAAAAATCATAAAGTTGCCTCTATATGGTGCCCAGGCCTCAAAGTACTCTCCAGTCATCGATATCCGTTCAAATTAAGCTAATAACAGTATATTACCAAATTTTTGGGAAAATTGGTTAAAACCCCCCTTAAGTTTACCTCAGAGTAATAGTAGAGTAGTAGTGTAAAAACATGAAGCATATTATCTCCAAATTAGATTAAAATCATACTATTAGTAACAAAGTTACAGTAGCTCAAAGTTGTCTTTACCGTGTAAATTTACAATTCGAAGTACCAAATCTGACATGCTAAATGCATATTCTAAACGGGCTACGTACAAATGGGATTGTTCTACACTCAAATATACTCACACAAGAAACAAACAAAACCTTTCATACCTGAAGCGTCTAGTTTTCGGCTTCCCGACTTGTTTGTATTGCTTATATAAGCATATTTAAGTGGGCATTTGCCCCATTTGTAACCAGCTCATAATATTTATGCATTTAGTTCGTCAAACCATTCACTTTGGCATGACAATATTTTAGAAAGCCAGAAATTTGCACAAAAATGACAACTTTGACCTATGATAACTCTGCTAGTGATAGTGAGATTCCCACCAAACTTAATTGTATTATGCTCTATAGTACAGCCTATATTACGTTACTGATCCTAGGGTAAACTTGGAGAGGAGAGGTTCCCATTCAAATCTCTAAATCTCGGAAATAAACTTATAATGAATATAGTTATATACTATTATTAATTTTATTTAAATTGGTATCGTAATGGAGAGTATTTTGAGGACTAGATAGCATTTGAATTTTGTGAAGGACGCTAATAACTCGCATAGAAAAATCACCGATGAAAAAATTTTACCATACAAGAAAAATTTAAAAAGTAAAATAATGGGGTTAATGCACGGTCACCTAAGGAAGCATCTAAATTAATTCTACGATCCGAAAAAATCAATTTACAATTTTTTGTTCCAAAAAAAAAAAAACGCAACACAATTTGTGATTTGAGTCCACTGGAAATTGTGAACATGCTTTGGCACAAAAGATACATTGAACAAAGGAGTCGTCCGGTTACGAACTCGAATTTCATACGTATTTTAAAGGATGGATTGCAAAAAAAAATCAAGATATTGAGATGCAGCTTTTGTATTACGTTCGGACATCTTTTTTCTTGAAATTTATTGATTGAAAAATGCATTTTTTGAAAATTGTGACCTTGAAGTAACCTTAAGTGCGGCAATCTAAAAAATAACACCCGGCTTTTCATCAGGTTTCCTCAGGTTGGGATGGACGAAACTGAAAAAACGATATTTCTGCAAGTGTTATATTCTTCGCTATGCACGGAAACGATCTTTTTAAAAAAGTAGAAAATTCTCAAAACTGGGGATATCAAAACAAAAAAGTCGTTTTTACCCAGGTCTCCGTGGAGTACATGAGGGCTGGCAAGATCATTGTCTTGTACAGTAAGAGCTTTGACCCTATGGTGAGACGTCTCGATTGACGTAAGTAAGTTAGTCCGAACAAAACAACTCTACACGCTAAATGTTGACACCCTGACTGGAACGACCGAGGAACTTGCAAGACCCCTTCGGAAAGGCGCATTAATCGCATTAATATCTGCCCTCTCCAAGAAACGTAATGGTATGGTGCCAAAAGCTACGACTTAAAACGCAAACGTGGTAAAAATGACTATAAACTTTTCTATTCTGTCAGCCCACTGACTCAATACTATGTTGACATTGTCATTTCAAAAGGTTTCCGTGACGCTATTGAAGAAGTCGATCGATTTGATGACCGGCCGATGAAGCTCACCATTATATCAGCTGTTCGCACTACTAACTTTTTCACCGCGTACACCACAAACAAATCGACCTTATGCCGGGAAAGATGCCTTCTGGCAACTTGACGATTCAAAGACCTGCAAAGTGCCTACTGATGATTACAGGCGACCTTAATGGTCATGTGGGTAAAAAGGCAGACGGTAACAGGTGCCACGAGGAAAGGGGTTTGGAGCGCGCAATGAAGGTGGAGTGTATAGTCGATTCCGTGGACACCCATAACCTTGTACTTATGAATACATGATTCATAAAACGATTATCTCATCTTCCTATATTTTATAGTGGAAACTCTGAAGCGCAAGTCTCGCATGACACCGACATTGTACCACCGTTACTGATTACAAAGCCGACCCTATGAGAACGTCGCACCTCAACATGGGCCGTTGATTACCATCTTGTGAATCAAGCCAGCAACAAAACAGCGTGGGCAACAATGCAGCCTCTGCAACTCACGGAGCCTTCAAGCCAGGCAAATGGTTTATCAACCAAAATACTTGGCTTTACAATGACGATGTTGAAATGAAGGTCCTTGAAAAGAAACGCCTCTAAACTGGACACTCGAGATGGCGAGAGAGATCTGCATAAACTTGCCAAAAGCCGACACGAGCGCGATATCGAACACTTTTGTTGCATTAATGAAAAGAACGGTACTTTGCTTGCCGACCGATGAACCGCGATGGATAGAATTGCTGACATTTGGAGCAATTTCCCCTGTCAGCGCGACTGAAATCGAGGAAGCGGTAAAACGAATGAAATCGGGGAAAGCAACATGACCTGATGACATCGCATCTGAGCTCTGGAAAGCGAAGTGCTGGAACCCAACACTGTGCCTCAGTAAATTCTTTAATCGGGTTATTGAGGAAGGTAAAACACTATCTGACTGGCAGAAAAGTACCATAGTTCCAATATGGAAAAAGAAAGGTAGTTCAGCAGATTGTTCAAATTACCATCCGAACCGATTACTTTCCCATACAATGAAGATTTTTGAATGCATTCTTGAAAGTCGTATTCGCGAAATCGTTGAAATAATCGTGAAACAAGCCGGATTTGTCAAGAAATGTGCAATTATTGACGCAATACACGCTGCGCTGAAAGGGAGATACATGTTTCCCGAAATATCAGTAGATGCGTTTTAAAATAAAATAGTAGCGAAAAAGAAAAACCGTTCGATCATTTCCTCGAATTGAATCGCTAGAAACGCGGCAAGAACATACTTAGATACTGCTATCATTTCTGTCATCAGTGTCCATCCGATAAAAAATGTGGGTGTGTGGAATAAGTGTGGTTAATATTTTCTTCAATTGCGATACTTTATAGTTGGGTGATCACAAAGAACATACCACCAAATTAAGCTCAGAGTGAAATGAAATGGATATTCATTAAATGTTGTCCATTTCGTCTTAGAATTCCCTTTGCTGCATCTTATTGCATGTCACAAAAAATATAGGAGGAATTCCCAACTTTTAAGTATCAGAATGCTATGAAATATTTACAGTGTGTGCAATTTTCACGTCCCACCCCAGATTAACTTATTCACCAGAGAAAATTCAGAAATACGGGAGCTGAAATAGATTAATTATATTGTTATAAGAACAAGTTTTGAAAATTTAATTAGCTGAAATTGTAAATAGGTTTTATTTATTTTACTGCTTGTTAAAATACTTTTGCTATAAATTTCGAATCTATTCCAAACTGATATATATATTTATAATAATAATAATCGTTGGCGCAACAATCCATGTTGGATCAGGGCCTTGAAGTGTGTTAGAGCACTTCATTTAAGACCGTAACAGTACACTAGGAGGCAACGTGGTCAGCATTGCGCTCGCCCGAGATTATTACCCTGATTTGACTCAGGTACTCATTCACAGCTGAGTCGACTGGTATCCGACGTCAAATCACGATACAAATTCCACTGCTACCAGTGAGATTTGAACCGCGACCTTCTGTACGACAGCCTTGCGCTCTAACCATTCAGCTATCTGGACACATATATATATTTCCTATTTATAAATACCGTCTTTGATTTCCTGTGCACATACCAAATAATTCTACTACGACGTCGATAAAAAAAATCCCATTGGCTGAGGAGAAGGAGGAATAGACATTTGAAGTCTTTTATAAAAGCAACACCATCCTCTTTACCCTTTTACCCACTCAGAAAAGGGGTCGGTTCATCTTGATCAAAGGAGCCATTTTTTTCAATCTCAAGCGGATGGAGCCGAGAGGTTCTCAACGATCATCCAGCCTATCAGATCATCGTCATTTTGATCGACCTTTTTGGCCGTTTCTCACCGACTTCGCTGTTTAGATCAATCTTAGCAAGTGAGTTATTATTAGCGCTAATCACATGTCCATACCATCGAAGACGCTCTTCTCGAAATTTTTGTACAGGCGGTGCAACTCTATATCAATTGCAGATGACCCTACGCAACATCTTCGCCCGCTAGAAGCCGTTCGTTGCCTTTGATAGTCGGCCACCACTCAAAATATATATACCGGGCCGACGACACTGAGGAGGGCTTGGAATTTGAGACGTTCGTTGTTCCGTCGATCACAAAGAATGCCAGTTGTTAAACGCCACTTCAACCAGGTTAAGCTGATGCATGAAGCAAATTTGAACGTTGGCTGATAGCGTTGTTTTGTCTACCTCTGGATAAGTCGCTGTTTATGACAATCATGGTACCTGTATCATTATGGGCGGTCGTTAAAAACTGGTTTGTTCAGATTCAATATGAGATCGTGTTTCATGAGACGATTATTCCTCTTCTGGAGATCACTTTTGTTGTGATACGTTGGTCGTTGGTGTCCCGTGTGTCCATGATAAGAACAAAGAGGAGTGGTGATCGTCGATAAAGGCATGGCATATAATATACCATAGTTCGAACTTTACTTTCTGATTGCGCACAAATTTATTTGGCAGCAAGTGTCAACGCGATGCATACCATTCTCCAAAAACAAGAGTAAAGCTTTAAAAGAAGAGAGACATGAAAATATGCAGAAATGTAAAGCTCAGTTTTGTAGCGAATCTGAAGCGTGAGTGTAGTAAAAAAATTGCATTTAACATATTGCTGCCAGCCAAGAGGCCAGATTTATGAACGTAGCAAACGATCAGCTTACTTGATGCGATTAATATAGAGGAACACCGATAACGAATGGATCGCTTAATTCAATGGCTCAATCCGCATTCAAAAAAGACGATCCTTACAACTGGTTTGTAGATTTGGAGCAGCTGGCGTTTAAAATTACCAGAGCGCCCCCGCTGGGAACGAAACGACAGTTTTGCTAAAACCCAGTAGGAACGACATGACAAGATTCGACAAATTAGCTAATACCCATTGGAAATGTGTCAACACGATGCCACAGAATATTGCCTGGTGTATTTGCAAGCTATACATATTGAAAACACTATGTTTGTCAAAGACTTATGTTTTCAGCTGCATCAAATATCAGACAGACAAATGTTCCATCTTAATTGGAAAATTGACACTCACAATACGTGCTTATATACAACTGTCACCCTCACGGGAAGAACCTCAAGATCTAGGACAGCAACTGGATCTTTTGCCTTTCCTTTAACAGGTCTTGGATACCCAGCGGTTTAATAACTATGATTGCATCATTGGTCTTCAGCTATCTTTCCTCGAGTGCTGCCCTGTAGTGTCCGCGGCTCTACGACACATACAATAATCCATTCGCTTTGTCCAGGGACAATCGGAAGTGAGAATGCATTTAGTAATATACAATACTTCTTCTCGTTCTCCATGTTTTCTTTTCTCAGAAACAGTTACACCCATTCGCACGAAATTTGGTCAAAAAGTTGAAACTATGAAACCCCACACATGCGTCCCTATGCATTTAAATGAGGGGTATAATTTTTTTTCAACGTATACAATCATGTGGGGGTATCAAATGAAAATCTTCTATTAGTACTCTAAATGCATATATTAACTTTGACATTCCTTGCAAAGAGGGAGAGTATGGGGGTCCGAAAGGGGTCAATTATTTGAGGGATCCCGTTCTCAGAAATTACCAATCGAAAAATCTGAAAAAAATTATGGTAGTCTGGTAGCCACTCTCCGCTATCGGTTCAAATAAACTCAATAATGGTATACAATTATATTTTTAAAATGTACTGCGAATCCTTAAGAGAGGTTCATCTATGTTCATTTATATTATATATACATATATACAATAATATATAAATAGAACCATCCTGTACCCAAATATTCTTATATAAAAATCAGTAAAACCTTGTACACCTGATACGCCATGCTTTTGAACAGTCAATTTCCCCATTTTTTTGTTTTTTTGTTTTTTGGATAGCTGTCCCCTCTTGGTCGCCTTTGGCCACTTAGGATGGTCGTTTGACCTTCGACCATCTCGATTTGTCATTGCAAGTTTTTCACCACTCTTACAGTATTCGCTCTTGATCTCAGATGTGGCAAACCAGGTTGTAAGTAGACATATCTGGTTCAATACTACCTTGATTAATAAGTTCGACACAGGTATTATCAATACCCGGCGCTTCATTGTTTCCTTGGGTTTTGACGACCGTCAACTAGCATTTTGCGTGAAACGGTTAAATTTCCGGTGGTCGCTTAAACAGCTCTTTAAAATAAATATTGCTGTAAATTGCATTCTGTTTTTGACAGTGAACATTTGTGAGTGGATAGTTCCAAAAACCAGATCCTAGAGAACCAGTCCGATTATTGTTCCCAATTTAAGGCGCGGAAAACTTACCTTTTACTGTTCAGCGGACACTACTTGTAGGTTGAATATATTATATTTAGGAGCAAAGTTGTACGTATTTATTCGCAGGAGGCCTTTCTAAGGATTTGCAATACTCCACCGATTCACAGCATAATTTCGTACCTTATTTCAACAGTTCCCAAATACGCTGAAATGGTGAATCCCATTTCATTTTCTGCAATGATAGTTCCGTCCAAGAATTTTCTCCAGCTTATCTAAATGAATAGTTTTCGTAAATGGGTTAGTTTTCTTGCTTTGACTGTCGTTTCACATTTTCTCTCCAGCAAATAGACTGCATCAAGGAAATGGTTTAAGAAAAACGAATGAGCAAAACGAAGGTATCTTAGAAACTCCAATTTTTCTGTAAATATTTTCTAAAGTCGGAAATGTACGAAACGAAAAGAAAAATGAGGTCAGCTATTTTCTTTGCGAATTGTAGAAATATTCTCTGGGGTTGTTATTGCTTTTAGTGTTCTTTGTTCTGGATATACGGTAGAGTTGAATTTGAGCTTATCAGCTACTTATGTAGGTATATATTGGAATTGCTTGGTGGATATAATAACCAGCTTAAATGAAATATAACCGGGGAAAAATTATTGCCCGGACATTATCATTCATGTGCTGTGAATTATAAGGGTCTAGAAACGTTGCTGATAATTGAAATTAAAAATGTTCTCTAAAGTATGTAAATGCATACAAAGAGGAGTAAAAACAGAAGAAATTATGGAAGCCAACCTCCTTTGCCAATTAGTTCGTAGTGATTAATATTGCTAGGCTATAGATTAGATTTGTATATATTTGTGTAAGTACTATATGTATATGTCTAAATATGTAGGTAAGTTTCCATGGGAAGTGCTAATTACTAATCAATAAAAGTAGGAAACGAGATCGTTACTTCGCGAAGTTCTTGACCCTAGCAACGGAAGCATTGAGCTTGCAGTCCTAGGAGCAGACATTATGTAGCTATAGTAGTTCGCAGCATAGGACCTTAAAGCGGACGAAGTTAATCGGTACAACGTTTCATAATTTAAAAACCAAAACATCTTCGTTACGAATAATTTGATACGATTAAATTTTCCTGTATTTAGTTGCAAGAAGTTAAGGTCAATGTACCATTCAAATATTGTGAAGCTCGAATCATGATGAGCTTCTTTCTCTTTGTATGACAAACAAATTAATAATAATAATCGTTGGCTCAACAATCCAATTGGGCCAGGGCCATGAAGTGTGTTAGAGCACTTCATTCAAGACCATTACGGTACACTACAGGAGTACAGTACCCTATAGGAGACCATGTGGTCAGCATTGCGCTTGCCCGAAATTTTTACCCTGATTTTACTCAGGTACTCATTCACAGCTGAGTCGACTGGTATCCGACGTGAAATCACGATATAAATCCCACTACCACCAATGAGATTTGAACCGCGCCCTTCCGTACGACAGCCTCATGCTCTAATCACTCAGCTATTCGGCATGATATGACACACAAATTAAGGAGGGAAAATTCGAAACAAGTTCTATTTAAAATTTATGCGTCGTTTTTAAAGTGTTGTACACCAGTTTTCTTCCAACTTCAGCATTTTCCTAATGATATATTACAAGCTTACGCTGCGTTTCAAGGAATCGTCCAAGCCCCTCCTCTTTAAACATAATCGCAGACAGTGGAATATCACATGTGCTAGGTCCTCAGCTGTATAAACGTTTTCAAGACATAATCGAACCTGAATTTTGGTAATCAGCATACCTAGTTAGGAATTGTGTTAGTTGACAGCTAATTTTGTCGTACTCTCGTTAAATGTACTTCTCAATACAGCGAATCAGTGCGTGGGTCCAGCGGCCTCTTTTTCAGCGAGTCTTTTCTTGCTACCCTTCAGTATTTTGCACACTTTTCTGGTAAATTCCACCCCTCTCCCCATTTCTCATAGCCCGCCTCATTTACCGATGCGTTCATTCTTGCAATAACATACGCTGTCTCTCGTGAAATTCTCCTGATAGCGCTCCATATCCTTAACCTCACTAAGAAGGTAGCTATGTTTACCCTCCTTCAATTTCTTTCACCCGTTGGTGCTTTTACTCAAACCAGCGCTGCATATAAGATGATAGAGAAAGCCACTATCACCATTACTAAATTGCGACTACATCTCGGGGAGCCAATGTTGAGCATCATCCACGTTAGTGTTCACGAAGGTATAGTCCTGATTGATCCTCGCGTTAATCATCACCCCCAGATACTTGAGAAATGGTTTTAAAGTGACGGTTTGTCCACTGACCCGAAATTTCCACCATAAAATTTTCAGAATTTTTTGCAAGGTATACGGTATATTCTCAAAGGTTTCGATTTACTTTCTTTTACTTTACTTTTTTTAGATTCTTATATTAAAAATTCAGATAATTACACTATTTTGATCATAGCTCCGTTATTATTTATCCCACTCACTTCTGTCAAGCACTTTAGAAGAGCTTTAGATCAATTTCCACTAAATATTACTGCGTTGCGTTATTTGATCTTGAAAGTTTTATTTTTTTAGACATTTCCTTTTGACCAGCCATAACTTGGTCCACATTGTACCTGCAAAAAAAAACAAAAAGATCCTTGCTTTTTGTTACTTAATTCGCTTTGTTTGTTACTTAATAGGTTTTGTTTCTGCTAAATAATCGATTTCTGTGGTTATTTTGGAAAAAAATGTCCACCCATGAGGGGGGTATCACACCCCACACCAAATTTCATTTCAATCAGTCTTGTCTGAAAGAATTCGGAGATCACACCTGATTTTCGGCTTTAATGATTAGACTATGTGACTATATATGTCCTTATATCCACCTACATCAGTGCTGCCTATGCTTCTTCCACGCAGTGTATGGCATTATGTTATGTAGAGTTTAAGTGTCTCTGAATGCAAAGAGAGATGTAAAACTATTTTTCTCCGAAATAAACTGCAAATCAGAATTTTGGAATTGCTTATAAAGGAGAGACGGCGTGAAAGTCTGAAAAAAATTATGATATTGACTTTATATGATATCTAGGCCTCTGAATTCTGTTCATACCGATATTTGTTCAAATTACGTTTAGAATACGTTTATAATACAATAGTATATAACTTACACTCATCCTAGAATATTAAAATTTTGGGGCAACATAGACTACAATCATTTACTGCAAATTTTAACAAATTTGTGAAAGTTGTCTGTTCACTGTAAATGTACTGCTACCAAATACTAAACTAAACAGTCTGAGATATTAATTGCGTATGGCTTGATACGATTTGATTGTTCTAGGTTCTTCCAGATATTAGATATGAATATCGCTAGCAACTTCTTCCGATTCGGAGCCTTGACATTTTAAAATAAACTTAGAAATCACAGCTTAAATAATTTGATTTATATAAAGTTAAGGAATAATTAGCGAGACTCTCTCAAAGTTAAATTTTACAACTTTTTAATAATTCGTTGAGCTTGACTGAAAATTCATTGTCAACTCCCCTTTTTAAACTTCAATTATTTTTCAGAATTTCATTTCCAAGCCTACTCCGCCACGGAGAACACCGGTGGTGGCATCTGTCAGTCGAATTAACAACATTCGAAATAAATTTCGAATGTGCTACGCCACATATATACATATTGCACGTTCATTAGAAGAAATATTCTTACAAAAGAAATATATAAAACTTTTCATACCTGAAGTGATGAGCTTCCAGTTTTCAACTTGTTCTTATTGTAGCTACCATTATGTGAAGAACAACCATCGGGACATTCACCTATGGGAATGCATCGGGTGTTTAAAATCTACACAAAATGTTCGCTAGTGACGTGAGACACTGTAATTAACTCAACGCCGAGCACCTGAACTAAGGATCGAGCCTCGTGTGTAGCTAGCTTGAATGATATAAAGTCCTGATTTGCCACATATGATTGTCTCAGGCTATACCAACTTTAAAAATAACTCCTAGTCGACTGCATTGTCCGGTTCATAATAGCATTTGAAAACTTGTCAGCAAGATATTTGGCGAAGTTCGTAACTTCTCTTACCGAATTTCTAGAAACAATGTAAAGTTTAGGTCTCAAAAGGTTATCTGGTTAGTATTCGCAAGAAGTAAATAAATGAATAAATAAAATCCTAGATTCTCTAATTTCCTTGAGCTCGCTGTCAGAAAGACATTGAGTATCGTCTACTATTTTTTTCCAAATAAAGTGGGTCTTAATACCAAATCGATCGTCTACAGATCCTTCATATGATCAATTATATGTAAAGGAGCCCCTGAGTAGATTCCATGCTCAACGAAAACTATGGAAAGGTGCACGGTCTTCGAATGTCCAATTTTACGAATATGCTCTGATCTGTCGTACAATTGGAAAGCAAAACAAGTCGGGAAACCGGAAGCTAGTGGCTTCAGGTTTAAAAGATTTTGTATTTGCCTATGTGAGGAATGATGGGTATTCGGCAGTTCCCTCTGTCCATAATTAAAAATTCAATATCCCCTCTACTTTTTAAAAACCCATTTACACAAAGAATTTGATCTTTGAAGCATTATATTGATAGCAGTCAACCTCATACGCTTCACACAAGAAGCCCAGTATTATTAGCAAATGTGAAGAAGACATCCTACAACAGTTGCAAACAAGTCGGAAAACCGGAAGCTGGACGCTTCAGATATGAAAGGTTTTGTGTATTTAGCAACACGTAATATATGCATGTATTATGTTAGGGTATCCACTTTCGGGTAATATTGACATTCAAAATCTTGAATTCCCAAAGAAGTGACAACTACTAACTTTGTTATTAATAATGCGATTTCCACCAAAATGGTAGGATCCAACTTTCTATTACAGCCTACATTGTTGTAAAATTTTGTGATGCTAGGATGAACTTAAGGGGAGTTGTGCAGCCAATTATTGAAAGTTATAGCAATATAGTATTATTAACTTTATTTGAAAGGATATCGGTATGGAAGGTATTTCGGAACCTAGGCACCATATATTGGCAGCCTCTTGATTTTTTTCAGATTTTTCGGTTGGGCAGTTTCTGAGAATAACCTCGTTGAATAAATGATCACTTTCGACTCCCCGAACTCCCCGCCTTTCCAATAAATCTCAAAACTAAAACCGACTTCGAAAAGTACTGACGGAGGCCTTTCACTTGATACCCCGGATAATTATATTTGGTGAAAAAAAAGTTCGACATAAAAGGATGGAACTGACTGTATGCGTGAGCGTTCATAGTTCTCACCTTGTATGGGGAGCCCCCTTTAAGCTGCATGTAAATTTATGTCACTCTCAATTCGTTCGGATCGGCTTAGCCGTTTTGGAGAAAAGTGCGTGTGACAGACAGGCAGACTGACAGTGTATCGATTATAATAAGGTTTTGTTTTACGTAAAACCTTCAAAACCGGCGTAATGCCAAAGCATACTGACAACCAAATGTTAAACTTATACGAAAACATATTCTTCTGTTTCGTTCTTTCGTAAGATTAAAACACTGAATGATTTTTCGAAAGAATGGAAAACCATCCATTCCCAATATTAAACGCAAAAAGGCTATACACAGGAGGGGCAACTCAAATGGCAAAGGGGCAAAGAATCCCATTGTGCACCTTTCGGGAATGCCCTCTAGATGGTTTTCTTGGCTGTGTTTCCTTCTCTTTCCTGTAGAAAACAGATGCATCCGAAAGATTCATATTGGATGCATCTACTTATTTGATCTTCATTTTCTACGAGAGCAAACATGGATCTATTGCCAAGAACTTTGCGCGTGTTTGCTTCCACCAAGTTTCCTATGAAGGAATTTCGAAGCATCATTCACTCAGTGATTCCATTGAGATTCATTGCCATTAATCCGGAATGAATCTTTAACGAAGCTCTGCCGTTGACTCCCGCTGGAATCTAGGAAGTTATAAACAGCGGTGTAATATCTATTGTTATGACAGACGCCGCCCGGGCCCACACCAATGCAATGTATCACATACGCGGCACTTACACCAGCCCTAATACGCGGAATTTTTCTCGCGCAACTCCCATCGCGCTCAAATGTGCTGAGAGTTGAATCTCCCGTGTATAGTTTTCTTGATTAGATGACTAGTAGCTATCTGCACACGGAGCTAAAATGAGCAGAGCGGAGACTAGTACAACGACTACAGTGAGCAATAACGGCGGTGACAGGAGCGATACCATCAACGTCGGCAGCTGCGTTGGAAAGAGCCGTAGAGTAACAAAGGAAGAGGGTTCGGCTCACTGCAACCAGGAAAGAAAACAGGAAAAAGATGATAATCGAAGGTACCAGCGAGGAGGACAGTGGGCTAACGGCGTTTATGGTCCATATTAGTAAACAACTAGAGAAAATAAATTAAAAGTAGAGAATATTGTAGTTGCCGGTCCCAAGCCCGGGCGTGAAGGGTGGGGGGATGGATAGCTTCAGTCTGAATGGCTGTATGCCACCGCAGCGTCTCAGGGGGTACGTGAGTAAAGTGCAGGAACTTGCGGATTACTTACTGAGGAAACTATCACAACACCTGGTAGTTAAACCACATTTGCACGTTAATGGTACTGTCATAACAATCACCTCGAAAGTCGTATCCTGAAAATGTAGTGTCTACACTATTATGTAGGTTGCGTCAATCGCGACAGTAGCAATATGCCGAAACGGAAATTGCTGCAGCAGTAGCTGCAGTCGTGGGAGAAATAATAAAAATCAAGTTAATCACGGAAAAGGTAAGCGAACGAATACTTTTTTGATACACTATATATAAATTATCACGGGGGGGGCATGGTTTTCTAAATAATTATTTAATTTTGTGTGTATCAAGAAAAGAAGTTAAACGTTTTTATTAACAAAAGCAAATAAAACCATTTAACATTACCTACCAAATTTGATTCCGAGTTTCCGAGTTTATAAACATCACTAGCGCCTGCGCCAGTTCTCATAAATTTCTTGTCTGCAGATGTTTCTTGATTATATATATTATGATTATGATGCTTCTAACTTTCTGATGCAGCTCCTAATAACGGTAACAAAAATTCTGTTTTGCCCTCTACTCTTAAAATTTGGAGAGTTTCACTTCCATAAACATGGAAATCCCTCATACTCTTCCAAAAACTTTACGATATCAAACCGTTCCGCCATCAAATGTAAAAGCTACACAACAAACACTTAACCCACTGCCGAAAATTAGGAGATACTTTACTGCCACGAAAATAGTTTCAACTATCTAGCCAGGCGAGATAGTGTGACAGTGTTGTTACAACGACGGTACAATAGCGACTATCATGTTGTTTACCCGATGAAATTTGCTTTAACAGTTTTTGTCATGACAGCAACTATCATTGAAAATATCACCGTGCAAATGAGGTTTTAGATATAAAACGCACTAGCAAAAATGAGAAGTAGGATAAATTTACGGTTCAATATGGATAACCGACGAGAGTCGTCTGATTTGGTGACTGGGTTGGATAGACGTAATGGACAGCGCGGCGTCGAAACCGCTAATTGTGGGACGGATCGACGTCTAGGCGGCACGATAACCACAATAGCCACAATCAACAGGTTCGTGCAGGCAGTGGATGAAATGGACGAATCTTTTATCATCGTATTATGAGATAACAACTGCGGCGGCAGGTTTAACATCTAACCACCCCTTATTCCACTAGAGATTCGCGTTTTTTGCAATACGCACCCGTGATTATCCTATGGGTCGCATATCAATACCGCTTCATTACTCGCAGCGACACAATCCCGGCCATCGTCAAGGAACGTATTCGATTCGAAGTCATCGTGAAAACTGGAAACCAAGATTCGATGAGGGTAGAGACGGCGGCATCAATAACACCACGCCACACTGCGAGCAACAGCTTCAGAACTCGCGAAAACACTCTTCTTCACCCTCAAGTAAAAGTCTTCGCTGAGCTTCTTGACTAATTCCAAAGAGTATAGAAATGGACCCTTTGCATAAACCAGGTATTCCCAGGCGCTATCGATTTCTAACAACTCCGAAAATTCTACCACAAATCAATGATGAGATTGCATTTAACTGTATGTTGATATGCCAGTGCTGCAACTTTAACCACTTGTGTATTGTGGTACAGTTGCGGCTGTCATAATGCGCGGTCTGAAGATTCGCTTTCGTCTTATTGATTTGAATGATCCAAGAGATTCGTCTGTAACTTCAGCGAGACTGACTAATGCAAGACATTGCTGATAGGCTGACCCAACTCAGCACTAGGAATGTCAGCAGACGGGTGAACAATAAAGTGCTGAGGGTTTACCAGAACTACGAAGAAGATAATTATTCAATTAAACTACCAACAAAGCGGTTTCATTTTTAAGAAGAAAGGATCATCCGAGCCTAAATGCTTCGCACTTGTGCTAGTGGTAGGTGCAATCCGGCATCAGCCGAGATTGTGACAACTCAAATATGAATAAGGCAAAATGCAAAGAAAGCCGGATAGGCTTCAAGAATTGTAAAAGGCAAACAATTAAATAAAATTAAGTTAGATATAGCTAAATATAAGCTAGAATGAGAATATTTACTGCTGATATATAAATAAAATTAAATCTGATTTATCGTGGCTATAGAAAGACCCCTGTTTGTCGTACCCAAAATTTTGGATGAAGTTTGCATAAAATGGAGCAAACGAAAAGTACAGGCATCAGTAGTAAATGGCCGCAGTACCTTTCTTATGTTTATACTTTCTTTGACTTTTTCCCCTTTTCTTCACTTCCAAAAGTCTTCGTCCCTATTCATCTAGGCGAAGTGACTGCATTATCCAATTTGTGAAGTAATTTCTCTCAGCGTTTTTCAGGTATTCACTTGCATTTGCTACGCCGTATTGCATGCTTCTCCACCACCAAGCATAAGATTGGGAGGGATTTAAGATCGACTGTTTATATCTCATTAGCCACCGTAACACCGATCTAGCTAGCCAAAGAAATATTTAAAAGCTCACTGGAACAGAGGGCATTTGACTCAGTTGTGAATGAATGCCTGAGTCACATCAGGATAATAGTTACGAGCGAGAGCAACACCCACCACAATAATTGCTAGTATATCATTTAGATCTAGGAATGAAGTGTATCAACACGATTCAAAGCCAAGTTTTAGGTTGGAATATTGCACCCTCCTTTATTATTAATTAATTCCATATGTTGACCTTTATTTAGGCAAGTTGGCTTTCACAATATTTTTTCCACTAAATTGTTTTTGATAATATGTACTTTTCTTCTATATGTCAGTCTTAATCGCGTTTTCAACTGAACTGGTGACGTGACGCTGACAAGAATTGATGCACTGTTTTTCAAAGAATGCCAATCACGTAATATTCCCGTAGCACAGAAAAAACCTTGGTGCAGAACAGCGCCAATTTCATAGTTCCATACTCTGGATGACTTAGCGGTTAGAGGTTCAGGCTATTAACACTTCTTCTAAAACATGTTCTCAATTTTTTAAACTTAAAATTGTTTATAACATTTCAAATATTTGAACATTTTATAGCCTTAACTACAAACTGTACATGTTGAGGACAATTGCACATCAATTCGGCAAGTTAGCAAATTTTTAAGGGTAAAACGAAAATTCAAAATTCCATTTAAATATCATTAATTAAGGTCATTTTATCTAAAATATTTAAAGCCATTTTTTTATAAGAAAAAAATCCTAAATGTTGGCTTATTTTCTGGTTGTTTACAGGTATCTCTTCTCTTAAATATACCGCTATTTGCTATAAAAATCATGCTTTTAAAGAAAAGTTTCCGCCCACAAATAGATTTCTCCTTTGGGTAGCTGACAGAATATTTACAATTTATAGTTAGATCAGACACTTCTCCACTTTATAGATACGAGAACCAAGTCCTTTAGAAACAATCGATAATTTACGAAAAAAATATCCATCTTTGAAAATATTTTCGTAATATTTTTCGACGGAGATCAAACTAGACTTTTACGTCATCCAACATTATTATTACTTCATTGTACATAAAATTCTGAGATGTTATTAAGACTAACTGAAACATTATAAATTCCAGGTCATATCGTTTTCTTTTGAAGAGTCAATGACATTCAGGGCTACAAAATAATGTTGTGATGTAAGCTCCACAACTCGTGAGATTTGAAACTTTTTCACAGAATAATTTTAAATACTGCTACAAAAGTATCCACTCACAGTGAATTTTTTGATTGTATCTTTTCTTTCAATGGCACCAGTAAATAGAAACTTTCCAACATGTTTCGTATTTTTCAACTAAACCATGAAAGCAAGTTATTTTTGTTTTTATTTATGTTACAAACAAAACAAAAATCTACGCTTAGAGAATGAAAGTTACTTAACAGAAGGGCATTTTTTCAAGCGCTCTCTTCTTCATTATTTTCGTTTCACTTACTTTTGTGAAAAACAGAACAAGTGGTGAAAATTCCTCCGAAATTTTCACGCATGATGAGGCTTCTGTTACATTTTCGACGGAAAAGTTCATGCGAATATTCGAACAATAAATGTATGTAATGGAAGCGTTTTGAAATATTCAAGCAATTGCAGTAGTGATTCTGTCGAAAGGAAACAAAAGATGGCCCAAAAATTCCCCCAAAACCTTCACTGTATCATTCATTCTTTTACAAAATCTTTTATTGCTGCAGCGCCGAGTTTACCGTTTCCGAATTTTTACTTCATGTATTCAGCTGGAAAGATCACCAATTCACTCATCATTGAACCACAGAAGATCACCTTCTTTTCTTTTGCTGGAATTGGCACCCAACTGATTCACATAAAAGTGTTGAATGAAAATGTCCGGTTAAACATTTGCTCTGAAGATCCCTACATATCTGCCACTCAGCGAAAATCCAACATAAAATAGATTGAGGACGTGATTGAACTCGGAAAAGTAGGCATTTAAGGGTGACAAAAGGAAGTTGGTGAAATTGACCGTGAAGACCCCCTGGAAATATTGAAGCTCCATCGAAGTGTTCCGACGACACGTGCTTGCTTGGCTCTTTGCTAACCCACCTCGCGGATGTTGGAGGGAGGAATCTTTCGGCTGCGATGTCAACATCCATAATGAAATGTGGGGGAAAAGGGACATCAATCGAAGAGTATTTTTTGAATTTATCGTTAATAATAGGCTTGAAATATTCAATGTACGAAATACACCAACATTCGCGACCAGCACCAGACAAGACATAACTCCCAGCGATACTATTATAAAAGAGCCGGTCAAGAATTAGAAAGTGTCCGATCAGCCTCCTATGTCGGATTGGAAAATAACCAAGTTTGTCATTTGACGTAATTAGAAGGAAAACTTTTCGAGTTATTGAAAGACGGTCAACATTAAGAAGGCGGAAATCGCATATGGAAAACAAAACACGAAGCCCAGGCTACTCCTCAAGAATGCCGCAAGATGAAGTAAAAGGATGTCTTGAAGCGTGAAGCAGATGCAGGCGAATTGTTTTTTGGAGTGAAATCGACTGTTTTGTGTATTTTTGTTAAGCTGTTTTTGTATTTTATTCATGGATGAAACTAAGTTATCCTGACTATCTTCTTTAATTTCGGATGAATGTCCTGAGTTATCCTGACTATCGGATGACCGAATGGAAAAGTTTTTTTTTGAGTTGACTCGGTTCTCGCTATTACCCTTAATTCTCAATTTTTTATAAGAAACTTTTGTATAACTTGAAAATAATGCCTAATAATGTACAAGATACTCTGGAGAAATTTAAAAAAAAATGCCTTTTTCTTATATCTCAGACCCTTTTTTCTCCTTAAGATTTCGTCCAAAATAAATCCTCATTAAAATCGGTTTACGGTCAGAAACGGTTGTACCGATTGATACCAAATTGGGCGGAAAAGTAGGAACCGTGGATGCCACCACATGTAGTGAGTTAAATCATTCTACGTGGAACTTGAAGGGGGTCTTCATTCATGCAAAAGGGGAAATATAGCCAAATATAGCCATGTGGAGTATCAAATGACAGGCCTCAATTATTCAACGCTAGTCTCAGTTCTGACATTTAATGCAAAATGAAATATGTCATTTCTTTCTCAAAGCCATACAAAGAGCCTCCCCAACGCCACTCTACGGAGCCCTCGCACTGCCAAATAAAGTTAATAATAGTATATTACTATAACTTTTAGTAATTTACTGCAGAATCCCCTTTAAGTTCGTTCTAAAATATTTTAGTAATATACATGTGTAGCTCTATAATATAGAGTATGTTCCTACCAAGTTTAGTAGAAATTGCACTATTAAAGTTGTAATAGATCAAAGTTGTCGCTTCATATTCTACAACTTTGAGTGCCAGTATCATGATAAATTGAATATTCTGACATAATATATACATATACATTATGTGGTAGGTACAGATGGGGCAAATGTCCACTCATAAGAAATACACAAAACCTTTCATACCTGAAGCATTCACCCCCCGGATTCCTGACTTGTTTTATTATATATTCTTTCGCATTACATATTCATCGCAGTAAATCGGATAAAATCAACTTTATTTGTTACAAATAAGCAGATACCTATACTTATATTACCCATTTCAATCCCTTGTCAAGAGCTAATAGGTACAGCAATTATATTCCATCAATTTATAATTTCAAGATATTCCTTAAAACTTTCACACCCACTTTAGTTTACCGTCTACGATATTAAAAAGGTGATGAAGGGAGACATTAAAACTGATTAGTGAGCATTACTAAACAATTAAAATTTAAGTGAACTTGGTAGCATTAAGTTGCTGACCGCCAGTTTGGGTGGGTATTCGTAATAACAGATTGGACGGATTTAGAGATTAGGTACATAATACATACCAGCAGTTTTCTATGTAAGAAGACTAGAAGCTGGAAACTTTGAAAAGGGAATATTCAAACATATTCCTACTTGAAGGCGGAACAAAACAGTTGTCCGATGTATGTTCCTTTTGATAAACTAATCGATCGCTCAAAAGCAGGGTATAGATGTTCCTGCAACATGTAATGCAAAAGAGGACGTTTGTGCTAAAAACGAAAAAGGTAAAATGATAATGAACTATTTGCTTTGGGGGACCCCAAAATTTCGAATTCGTACACACTGAAAGTTTCTAAAGTAATAAGTCTAACCCGAACTTCCATATCAATTGTTAACTTATGAAAACATTTCGTTGATACCATTTACAAGAAAAACTGTCCCTCGAAAAGCAGAATGTTATCATAAGCCCAAAGCATATAATAGCAATTTATCTCCGTTCCTCTCAATTTCGTATCCTTGCTCCCAGCAATATCTTTCCAATTTCACAAATTGGGACTACAAGAAACTACTTTTGACGTATGTAATAAATATCTTTGAGTACTATGTATACATGCTATATATGTATACATCATATACAAATGTTGTAAAGTGATTCCAAAAAAGGTGTTGTACCCTAATAAAATAAACCTCTTCCGTGATCAATAAAACTTATTCAACTTCAACTTGACTGTAGTTTGTTGTATTTATAATAAATGAAGTTTATTTAGTACGCTTGCTGATTATAAGGTGTCTACATGAGAAAAATTCAATGAGATATTCCCAGGAGACTTAAAATTCATTCATATGAGTAACTAGTAACAGAAGAAATATGAGTTCCGCCAAAGTTAATGAATGCTTCCTTCCTAGATAACAGGAGATTAATATTATAGTTGCATGAATATCCTTCAGATTTCTTTAGAAGGTGTAATAAGGTATGAGTGGACGAATCTTTCATTGAACAGATTGAATTGGGTCAAGTAGAACATTTTGAAACACATGACGAATTTCACTTCTAGAAATGGTCGTTTTGAGAAACTATGATTTGATAAATTTTAAACAATTTCTGGTTCAATATACGGTATGACACAATCAAAAAATATTTTATCCATAATCCATTTGTTATCAAAATATAGTAATAATTCTATCGGTTACCATTAAAACCTTGCAATCAGAGTTAGGCAAATCATGATTACGTGATTATGATTACAAATTTCATTGGCGTAACCTGGATGAAGTGCGTTCTACATCTGGTTTTCTTTGTGATCGACGTAGTCACGAACGTCTCAAACCAAAAATTTGCGAATTCGAAGGTAAGTGACCAAAAGGCCGAGCGAAACAACGGTGGCTTGAAACACTGTATGGGGATTTGTGAACCTGTCGATTGCATTCAGATCAGGCTTTTTGTTAGAACCAAATGGCGAAACCGAACACGACGAACTGAAGAAGAAGAAGAAGGTGATTATAATCAGAATCGGGGTTTCGTGATTATGACTGTAATCAAGTAATCATCTAATCATAAGAATGTAATCACGTAATCATAATCATGTAATCACAATCGCATAATCATAATCCAGCATTTTCAGTTACGATTGCTTAATCTCACTGTTTCATGACGTGTAACATACATTTTTATCACTTCAACCTGAGATGTGTTTGTCGGATAGTGGAGTCGGAGGCGCATCTTCCAGGGGGATTCATTGTCCCTTTGGTTTTGTATGGCACTAAACCCCCTTTCATGGCTACTGAATGATGCTAGAGGGCATGGTTTTGCAATAAAGTATGGCCTACGTGCTAAGTGCGAACTGACACACTTGATGTACTTAGATGACATCAAGCTGTATGCTGGTATTGACGACCATCTTAGAAGTCTGTTGCGAATAACAGACATGTTCAGCCGTGATATTCGGATGAAGTTTGGATTAGACAAGAGTCTAATCCAAGCCATCCGCAAAGGTCATCACGAGC
Organism: Hermetia illucens; assembly: GCF_905115235.1. Classification (NCBI taxonomy): domain Eukaryota; kingdom Metazoa; phylum Arthropoda; class Insecta; order Diptera; family Stratiomyidae; genus Hermetia; species Hermetia illucens. The sequence continues at coordinate 57,774,749 of NC_051853.1, read as the reverse complement.
CGCACGCTGGACAAAGCATTGTTGACCTCCATATCGAAGCTATGACCGAGACAGACTTCTACAAGTATCTAGAAATTCTGCAAGGAACCCATGCTCGAGTTGGTGATCTGAAGGATGCTCTGCTGTCCGAATTCCTGCGACGTGTAAAGCTGGTGTTGAAATCCCATCTCTCGAGGAAGAATAAAATAAGCGCATTGAATGTATTCGCTATCCCTTCACTCGCTTAAGCATTCGGAATATTGCCGTGGACGAAGACAGATTTGGAAAACGTCCAGCGGCGTATACGGCCAACTATGTCCAAATTCCGAATGATCATCCAAACTATGCCGTGGAGCGGATAAAGCTGCCTCGCAACATCGGAGGTAGGGGCGTGGTTGACGTGGCGGCACAACATCATCGCCAAGTCAACTCGCTGCGTGCTTATTTTTACAGAAAAGAGCAGGCGGGTCCCTTGCATGCGGCTGTCTGTAAGGCAGACTGTGGACTGACTCCACTTAACTTGAAGGATCGATCTTTCAATCCTTTGAGTGGGGTGAAGTGGGACCAAGAGCGGTTCGAGGAATGGAAGTCGAAGGCAATGCACGGTAAACACATGAATTGTCTTTGGCAGCCATTTATCGATTTGCATTTGTCGGGAAGTTCTTTGCTCTTTGTTCTTTCATATGTGCCATTCTGGATATTGTGGTCGCCACCCGAGCTTATAAAAAGCTCATCATGAAAGAACGGGTGGAGAACGACCAGCGACCAGTTCAGAATGTATGGTTCACTGTTAAAGACGTTGGACCATCTCATTTCTGTTTGTACTGTTATGGCACCGGTGCAATACATCACCAGTCATAATGTTGTATCTTAGGTTATCCACCAAAACCTTGCATACAAGCATGGGCTGATTATGGGAACATGTCCGGTTTACCGATATGAGCCGCAAGCAGGGCTTGATAGTTCTGCTTACAGCATGTATTGAGACCGGCAAGTTCTGACTGATCGCCATACTGCACATAACAAGCCTGATGTACTGTTAGTTGACAAGAAGGGTCGCTCCGCGTATATAATTGATGTTGCTCTCCCCCAAACGTGGTGAACTATGAGCCGCTGGCTCGGGAAATCAAAGAGTATAGTGTAAAATTATGAAAACATGTAAAAATTTAAAATAAGATGAAATAATTGTCTTATCAAAGGAATTTACCCTTTTCGGATGAAGATTCGCAAACGCTATATTTTAGTTTTCGGTCAGAATTTCGATTCAAACCTTATTACCACTAAACTCTATCCTTTTCAATTTTCTCTAATTGGCGGAGCAAAAATTATCGAAACTTCAAACAGTTATAGGTCAAGACAGCTTTGGAGAAAATTAACTCCATGTACATTCACTCACTCAGCTTTTCAAAGCCTTGAACTTTAATATCCTTGGCTTTCGTCCAAATATCGTGGGTTGAATCAAGTTGTTCCCGTTGGGTATTTGACTTTCTTACTTACTCAATTAAAATAAAAATCCAGCCCTACCAACAATCACCATACGACGCTCCATCACAGTCGCCTAAAAGCTAATATTACCCCGTTTCCGCCTGCATTAAAATTTGACATTTTCTGTATTTATAGCGAAAACATTGAACATGATTGACCCAAATTCGATGCAATTCAATTTTTGATGGATTCTGAGACAAAAAGGTCCGGAATTTCCACATTGTCTCCAGGAAAACCTTTAAATATCATAGACTTTGTGACGCATATATTCCATTCATAATCATTCTTAAATTTCTTCAGAGGAGTCCGCTGAAATTCTCTGCGCAAAACTGGTTTTAATAGAACCAAAAATAGTCTACATACTTTGTGAATTCCAATTAAAAACGTCAATTTCCTGTATTTCTGGCATTAAGTGAAATTCACGTGAAAAGCCTCCACCCTTGATCAATCAAGGGAAGATGAATTGACGACATCCATTGAAAATGGAAAATCCCATTCAACAGAAAAAATCTGTATTTTTAAGGTAAGAATTCTAATTGATGATATTTCCATTAGTAGGTCGAGTTCGAGCAAAGGCACTTCCACTAACTATTGAAATATTCGTCAAAGAAATAGGAGACGTAAGAAGGCAGACGAAAGTGGAATATTCATACCAAAGTCTAGTATCGTTATTCCCTCAACGCAAAATTATGAATGAAGTTCAATTTTTCATAACCGTTCCCGTGACATTTCGTCTAGGTTTAGTATGAGACCGATTTTAGATGTATTAATTGAGCTTTTTTATTTTTTGGATGGATGTTTATTGCCACTGGAAAGTGTGTTCTTTTCCACTGCATCTGATTGTACTAAAACAGTGAAACCCTAGGACGGTTTAAGAATTTTAACCTTTTTACCAAGTTTCATTATTGTTGGTTTGAGACAAGAAGGCAAACATGGATAAGACCTAGGTTTCCCGGGATTCTAACGCATATGAATTGAAAATTTCATGAAAACTTACCCAGAATATGAAGACATAATATTGCCAAATATGCCAAATTTGTAATAATTTTTCAGTACAACGTATCGACGTAGAACCTAGACCTACCTAATAATAACTCAATATGTAGCCCGGGTGAAACATATAAAAGAGATCAACTTCCGGCTCCCCGTCCCCCTAAATCCGCATTTTCTGATACGGTTTGCTCTATTCAGCCGTGAAAATTGATTCAATACTGGACAGAGCCCATATGTTCAGTGAACGGACTCCTCAGTTGTGAATTTTCGATTGCTATATGTATGTGTATATAAAACATGCATGAAATAATACATCCAGGCACTAGACAAAAACTGAAAATGAAATATCAGATTATATCGTTTTTAAAAAATCATCAAATCATCAAGTGAAATGGAAATGTTGCTTTTAAGTGACAACTTTGTTCATTTGGAATGTTAATAAATTCCCTTTTCACAGATTTTTTTGTTTCCTGGGAAAATATATTTTGAAACCTGAACTATGGACTTCTAGCATCTGAATTCCGTGGCGGCTGGTATTTGAGGAAAAATTAAAAATAAAGTTTACCAATTTATATTATTACATGCTGTGAGCAGCGTCATAGCCCAAAAGTTGTCAAAGTAGGACCGTATTAAGTACATACCTATGCATGTCTTTGGAAAACGCAAAATTTAATATGAACTAGCTGCACCCAACCCAATATTCATCAAACGACTCATTACTGGCGACGGAACATGAGATTATGAGTAGGACATGCAAGCCAGAGTCTTCAGTCGAAGACGAAAACACCACGTAATTTTGTAGTATCCGTAGTTTTATTCACTTTTGCTGCTGTTGTTTACACCTAATTCCAAATCAAATTGCGAAATGCAATTGCAGCGCTTGTTTCTGGCCAGAACGAAACATTGTGCATGCATATGTCCAGATCTAGCTGGGACGCTGTCCAGTTGGAAACCCGTTTCATTGCGACGGCAAATAATAAATTCTAGTGTAAGTAGACCATTTAAAGAAATCATCCTAAAAGATTACGCAAAGTGACAATAAATTACATGCAGAAGTGAATCAGTGGATACATTCAGCAATTCTCTCTAAAGTTTAGTAAGACGAGCATTGGATGCACCTTGAAATCTAATTAAAGAAGTAATAAATATTAAAAGCACAATCATTATAAAAGCGTGGGTAATAAATACGTCCAAAAATAAATATGCTTTGCCAGAATCCGTAATGGTCACTGAATCTAGTAACGAATAATAACGAACTGGGTGACAGTGAACTTATAGTGAATTCGCTCGCACCAAACAATAAACAACGATTTTAATTAAATTAAGGCTGCTACAAATACGTGATTGAATGCAAATTAGCATGAAGTGACTATAGTGTGAAATCTATGGAGCTATCCAGCAATGTAAATCGAGTTTTTGAAAAATCCCCGTGGGAGTCCAGAACTGGGGAGTGGAGATGAAGTTCATCACGGGAATCGATGTTGATACTTTATTTGGCTTGCTGGTCTCCTCACTAGGCGTTCTAGCAAACTTCAACCTCTCCTACTCCCATCCAACCGTACAGTTCCTAATGAGTCCATCGATCTGACAGTTCGTCAATACACGAAGCAGTTCGGCAAGTATGCGACGAATTGATCCCTTCCCGTCCTTTAAATTACCGCAACCTAATCACCCTTCCCGACGATATTCTATCCGACATCCAATTCAAAAGACCCTCAGGCGGAGATTATTTAGGAATAGATACTCTCCGCAATCCTCCCACCTCCTCACCCAAATCCGCGAACTGGACAAGTCCATTCGCGAACGAATCATCACCCTATATTCCCAATATCTCCACAACCGCCTCTCCAACACCGAACTGAACCCTGGTACATACAGGGAACTCAGAAAGACCTGCCCGCGTTTGGGCAAATCAGTCCAACAAAACGCGATCCTTCCACAAAACATCCCACCCACAGAAAAAGTGAAAGTCCTCGCAGACCACCTCCTGTATGCGCACCACTGCGCCCTCCACTTCCGTGAACCAAGTTTCGATAACGAGGTAAACGGAAAGATCTCACAACTTCTAACCCACCCTTCCTACCTCATTCCCCAACCCGCACAAAATCCCTTCACCCGTCCCCTCGCCGACCCAAGTCAGCGAGAGAATATCCTCCCCATCTACTTTTTCAGTCCGGACTCCGTCAGGGTGGCCATCGCGCCTCCGAAAACAAGAAATCGGTTGGGCTTGACAAAATCCCCTCCATCGTCCTTAAGAAATGCGCCCCAAGCATTGCCCCCATTATGTCCTCCATCATCAACCACTGCCTTATCAACACCCACTTCCCAACAGATTGGAAGAGTGCTCGAATTGTTCCTATCCCCAAAAAAAACCACTAAATCCCGCTAGCTACAGGCCTATCTCAATCCTCTCATCCTCCGCCAAGATTTTCGAGCAGATCATCAAAGTCATTATCGACGAGTACTGTGACTCCAACCATTCAATCCCACAATTCCAATTCGCCAACCGCCCCAAACACTCAGTCGAGCATGCACTACTCGTGCTCAAATCGGACGTCCTCCTAGACCTCAACCGGAACGCTCCGACCATAGCCTGTCTCCTCGACATAAAGAAGGCTTTCGACTCCGTATGGCAATACGGACTCGCATACAAGCTTTCTGAAGTCCTCCAGTTCCATCCGCCCCTCTGCAAGCTAATTCTTAGCTTTCTTGATGGGCGGAAATCTCAAGTCCAACTCCGTGAACACCTCTCCTCCCCATATTCTAGCCCGGCTGGCATCCCTCAGGGGTCAGTCCTCTCCGCTACCCTCTTTTCCCTGTTTACCGCAGACCTTCCAAACCAACTCCACACCCAAATCCAATCCGAATCTTTCAATACACGGATGATCTCATCCTCTACACCTTCACCAGAAACATCCTTGCCGGTGAAGCCCGCCTGAATTCGTATTCGGACGAGCTTTGCCGGTATTGCACCTGCTGGAAACTGTCCCTAAATCCACAAAAATGCGAAACCATCGTATTCCGTGGTACCGCTAAGATGACGCCGAAAATGAGGAATGACATTTCAACCCTATCCCTGAAGATCCATAACAACACCATCCCAACCGTCAAAGAAGTCACCTACCTTGGGGTGACAATCAATTCCCGCCTATCCCACGTCCCACATATCACGAAGGCACTGAACCGTGCAACAGGTGCCTTCAAATCCCTCTACCCAATCCTAAAATACACTAGCCCAACACCTCAGAAAGTCAAGCTGTTTTGCTACAAACAGCTTATCCGTTACCTCCTCGTCTTCGGCTTCATCTTCTGGTGCGACGCTTCCCCCCACCACATCGAACGACTCCGCTGCAAAGAACGAAGACCGCTCCAAATACATCTCCAACCAGATCCTCTACAACTCCTCCCAAACGCCCCGCATTGACGCCGTCCTAGCCCGTCATGCCCTCAAATTCTTAGAAAAATCCATATCCCACCCAAATCCACTTATCTCCCGGGCCACGCAGATCGAGATCGTCGAAGAGAATCTTCTACGAACTCATCTGTTCCCTCAAATCCTTTTATCTCTCCAGTCCCGTAACCTCCTTTTCGACCCCGGCGGTAGAGTAATCTTCTACAACGGCATCTACTCCTCATCCCAGTTTTCAAAACCTATCCATCCTTAGCGCCACTCCCAGCTTCCTTTCCCAAACCCCTCCCGCAGGCCCCCCATCCCAACCCACATCCTAGTTCCTTCCCCCGCCCGCCCGCTTTTATAAAAAAATGAACGAGTGGAGGTTTTTTTCGACTTTTCCTCCAGATAACACTTTATGTATTTTCCATTTATTCTTTAGTGATAAGTTAGTTTAAGCTATAGTTTGTACCTTAGATTAAGCTCAGCTGTTAAGGTAGTACATAAGTTAGGTTAATTTAGAATTGTATTATTATAGGTTGAATAAAAATGTTTGTTTTCACTAGGCGTTCTGGTCATCGCCCATAATATTTTTTCATTACATAAATTTCCGCTTGCGATTCACAAACCGAATTAGGGGGAAAGTTGAGAAGCTGCTTTTGTACGTCAAATCGTAGCCCACGACGTAACAATTTTACCAACCGAATTCACTCAATATCACTTTTTGTAAGTTAAGTTCCGATACGCTCTCACGTCTTCGGAATAGTCCTATTTTCTTAGTTGGATCCGGCCAGCTGCAACGATTTTCTTCTGCTTTCTTGCAAATGGATTTCATTGAGGTTGTAAGATGAAGACTATCTTTCTAGCAGTATTCCGGGTTGGCGATCGGAAGCCCCATTATTGTAATGAAAAATTGCCGCTATTTATTTTTGACTCTAATTGGGAATTTCTTTTATTTTTCCAATTTAATAAAGTTGATAAGACTGAACTGAATTTGGTGTCTTATTGGGATGGATAGATGAAAGGATAATTTCTGCAGAATCGCGTTTGTGGTTCCATACTGCAGCTTGTTAGCTTATTGTATATCCTACAAAATTCTATTTACCTCACCTCCTCTTCTCCTCGAATCCTCCCATCAGAATAACCTCCCACGACCTTTTTCCCCATCTCTGTGAATATAAGGCATACAGGAGGGTTGCAATATTCAAAAATACTGTTCTTATTCCCAAGCCTGACATGAAACATGCGCTTGTCGAACGAATAGTTCAATGGAACTACAGTTAGACGCTAGTGGACTTGGAACGGCTAAATTTCGTAGACCTTTCCCGTTTTTGATTTCTGCGTCCGTCTGGCGATCTCATGGTTGGAGTTCGATTCCTGTCTTCGCAATAGGTTAAGCTCATTAATATGTGCACTTATCCCATCGCCATATCTGATGAGAGAATAGGACACTCCAACCCCTGTTGGTATATCAACATTTCATGAAAGCATGCAAAAGAAAAAACATGGCGCAAAAGTATAGAGGAAGAGTTTATGTGTTCGGGAAGACCTGAAAAGCGATGAGACATGTTCATCGAATCGTCAATAATCGCAAATGCATGCTGTGCGGATGAAAGTAAAACCCTGAATTGAGCTGGATGTTAATTGGATCCGAAAAATAAAGTTAACTGAACCTATGTTCGTGAAGAAGTGAGTGAACTCTGGAGGAATCTTGGCAATAATAGTATCGATTATGCATTAGACTGGGGGAGCCGTAATATCAATGGCCGTTCGCCAAACCGCGCGGAGACACTAAAGTAGCTTTGTGTTAGGTAGGTGCATATGTATAGATGCTACGATCTTCCAAGGCTTATTTTGATAAGGTTTGCAAATATGCTTCGGCAGCCTACTCTCCGACGCCCAAAATTATTGATCACCAATAAAAATTCAACTAATCCTAGTACATTGATAGATTTTAAGCCTTCGAAGGGCGCGACAGCCGGTATCCGGTCTAGGCCTGCCTTAATAATGAACTCCAAATTAAGTGACGTAAATACGTACTGAAAATGAGACCTTGTGCAGTTTTGGAACTTGGTTGTTGCGCCGTTGATGATGATGATGAATTTTCGTTCGGGTGGCTACTGGACTGAATAATTGTTATTCGGTGATTGATAAAAATAACTGAATCCAAGTTGGGAAACTACCAGCGTCAACTTGTTACTTGTGCGACAGTTATTCGAAGGAAAGACGGGTTAATTATGGCATGGATTCAAGGAGTGTATTGTCCCTACAAGTACCTTTCAGAGCTTAATACTGTGCCCACTATTGTGAAACATTACATAGAAGGACATATTCAGTCTGGTGTAGTGGACGGCATGGAATATATAATAGTTACAAAATATGGTGTGAGCTAGAGTGCAAAAATAATACTTGTTATTATAAAGATCTGTAAGAAAAATTAAGATTTTATTAGCATTGATAATCACATCGTCTCCTTTGAATTAGGTCAATATATGCGATTTAGCTCCTACTCCTTCTCGTGATACTGTAAGGAAGGATAATAAACGGAAACGTATAATTTCCCCCCCCCCCCCCATGCCCGGATTTTCTTGCAACGTTTTCCCATTTATCTTATTACTACAAAATTAAACGATATGCAAGTGAAAAGCCATCAGCAGGACAACAACAAACATAAAAAAGCCCGATACACACAGAATTCAACTCCGGGGTACAATATAGAAAGGCTTAGCTTTCCCATAGTCCTTATCACCACCCGGAACTGATCACATTATTAATTGCCGGTGGTCAAAAGGGTATAGGCCCAAAAACGAAAGCATAGATTGATATCGACGGTATAGTAAGAGACACAACCGCCTGACGAGGCAGTATCAACAGCTTTACTATCAAACTCTATCTCCATCGCCACGTATTGGTCGCTTCTTAACCGAAAACCATAGATGGAAAAGGATGAAAACGAACCTCCTGCGCCTAAACATAGGAGAAATTCAGATTGGTTGGGTAGGACTGACAATCCTGCACGAAGAACTACATGTTATGAAACCACGAAAGGAGCCTTTGACTGGACTGATTTCGCAACAACTAACCCGGAAACGCGCATGTGCAAAAGAAGACAGAAAATTACGAAAATTTCCGACGAAGTGAAAACATTTTAATGATGAATCGAAAAAAAAATGACGACAGCACAAGACAAGTCTGTAAAGTAGTAAAGACCCTGAAGCGCGTATATCATTCCAAAACCGGCCTTTGTAAAAAAAAACAAAAAAACGTAGCAATCATTGGTGATGAAAATGAATCACATGAGAGATTGGCGTCTTATTCCAAAGAACTCCTCAACCGTTCACATACAACTCCTTCACCAGAACTCACAAGCATTATGGTCGAGCATAATGGGAGCATTGAACAATCAACAATGGGAGAAATAGAGTCAGTAATTAACTGTCAAAAAATGAGCAAGGCCCCGGATGACATCCCCGCTGAACTCAATAAATCAGGCGGTCCATGGACCATGCAAGCTATCCATAATTTGAAACCAAGAACAGATTCCGCGAAAGTGATGAAAAAGTTTAATATGCCCTATCCACAAAAATAGTAACCAGTGGACTTGTGACAATTATAGAGACATCTCACTACTTTGTATGCCCTAAATTCAAAAATTCTAGAGAGAAGAATTAGACCACACGCCGATAAGATGATTGGTGAATACCAAGGAGGTTTTCGGACTGGAAGATCGACCATTGATCAGCTATTACTGGTTAAACAGATGCCGTCCATGAAATATTCATTAACTTAAAGCAGGCGTATGACAGCACTGACCGAAATGTACTGTACAAAGTAATGTTTGACTTGGAAATTCCAGTAAAACTAGAGAGCGTTACCAGAATCACGATATCCTACACAACAGCACAGGTCATAGTCAACAATAGACTGATAAATACGTTTATGATAATCATAGAAATATAGCCAGGACAGATTGAAGAGCAGAGGTGCCAGCCCAGGAACCTCTGCTCTTCAATCTAGCACTGAAGCAGATTCTACGAAAGATGCCTATAGACACAAAGGGTACGCTGCTCTATAATTCCTGCCAAATCGTCGCAAATGCGGACGATATGAATATCATGGTGGGACCTTTCACATCAGCAAAGGAGATTTTTAAAAATCTCGGTAAAACAACAAACGAAGTGGGTCTATAAATTAAGGATAACTTGAAGAAAATTATGACGAAACGAGAGAAAGGACGCCTATTAGTCAAAATCTAACGATTCAAGACTAAAACTTAGAAAATGTAAACAAATAAAAATACGAAGCTCGCAAGCAGAGCCTGCTGCTCAGTCCTACCAGGAAAGCAAAGCAAAACGGTGCTAAGACCTGTGCTGTACAATGGACATAAAACATGGACCCTAACATAAGCTTCCGAAAAACTCGTCTTAAGGAGAATAATAGAAGGTAATGATTTTTCCCAGTGTTTAACGACACTGAAGTCTATTATTTTGTAAAACAGCGGGTTGCAATGGGTTGGACACGTTTAGCGTATGGACGACATTGGGACACCAACAAGGGTATTAAAAGGGCTGAAGGACGAAGACCGCTGGGAAAATCTCGAAAACGCTGGACAGATTCTTTTAACAAGGACAGCGCATCACTGTTCGGATTTCAAATTTGAAGGACACGATCAATGAATCGAAATGGCGGGAGGAAGGATATCCTGAATGAATGACTGTAATGTCTTGGCGAAGTCGACAGAATATGAGCTACTAAGCAGCTATCCGATACTCTGACCCAATATAAGGTGTACTACAACAATAGATATTACACAGCTGTTCCCATTCCAGCGGGAACCAAAGGCAGAGTTTCTTTAACGATTCTTTTTGGGTTAATGGGAATGGATCTTAATGGCCCTCTACTTGATGATTCCGATTCCGTAGCCTAAATAATGGCGAAATCTATGAGTGATACCATGACGGTTTGGTTGTGGATAAAATCCGGCTCAATATCTATGGTAGAAAAAGAAGACGTGGCAGACCCTGCCTGAGATGGAACGATGGTGTAAACCAGGACGCCATACAACTTTTAGGGATATCGAATTGGTGGACCTCGGCGAGATATCTGGTGTTCCTTATGAAGGCAGGCCTAGACCGGATACCGGTTCTTGCGCCGTTAATGATGATGATGTTGATAATCTTCACGGAATCACTGCGTGAATGATGATTGAACGAAACTCATAGAATTAAATGTCATTAAGAGTGCATATGCCTCCGACTTAAATTCAATTTTTATGTATAGAATCGGCGAAACTACTTGCAACTCAAATAGCGAAAAACGGCGCGAAATTTCAAATGACATGAAGTAAGTAAGAGTTCAATTTTCCAAACTTTTCTGCCTTACGCATTGCGACTTTGGATTCACGGCACCCGGCACGAAAGTTATACCATCACGGCTGCAAGATAAGCCTATATATATTTCTGTGCTCATCTTCCCGAGCCAAAAACGGAAATTTGATTTCCAACCATGGTGAATCGCCCAATAATCAGAACGTCGTTGAATTGGAGGTTCCCACAACTAACGGCGACGAAAAAATATTGCCAAGCAAGGACGAAACAGTCGACATTAGAATCAAAAGTCGCCCGAAGCTGATTGGATTAGATTGGAAGTATAACCTGAGATGTAAATCCTGCCTTCATCATATCGAACAGGCGGCGATCGACGCAAGATCTTGGACTCCACATTAATGGAGGCAAGACGAAATACAATGTCAGTACTAAAAACGGAATAAAAACCACGACATCAAGTAGCACCGATCAAGTAAAAACAATAACTGTAAGAAAATTCTTTGAAATCGTTGATAGTTTCTCCTATTTAGAATTGAAAATCACGACGGATGAAATCTAACAGAGCCTATCTGACCTTAAAGAGAGTGTTCCGTTTCAAACATTTGACCTTATAGTGAGACTCCCTTATTATTATAAGACAATGAACTTGCCGGTCCTTATGTATTCCTGGTACTTGACCCTGGATCTTTAGCAAGAAAAATTCCGAACTCATAGTCAGTCCGCAGAATTTTTGGCCCCTTCAGGAAGATGGACGAATCCCTACGCTATATAGTCATCTAGTCCGCATAGGTAAGGTTGATCCAAACTTGAAAGTTTGTAAAAGGAATATCTGTGGTAGAAAAGGAAGACTCTGCCCAAGTTGGAGAGGATACGGACTTCCGCACAAAGCCGGGATATATGACGAAGTCTAGGCAATAAAAAATTATAACCTTTAGAAAGAAAATACCATTTACTTCAAGAAAGAGTTGCATTGCAAAATAAAAGATAATATTTTTGGGAATTTGTCCTGAGTTTCATGCGTAGTTTGAGAAATATGGAAACTTTGCAAAAAGAGGCATAGATTCGATAACATCTCTAGGATACTGATTTATATGTGAAAATTAGTACTGCTGCTAAATTGCTTATAAACTATACAAAACTTCATTAGCTGTTAATAACTGTTTTTGAATATTTTCGGCGAGCTTTCCCTCCAGAAACGTTATCATAACTAACAAAATCACATTAAGTCGAAAATATATTTTCACTGTGGAATTACAAAACTCTTAAACATCGTGGCATCAGCCGTCACCCACGGAATATTCTCTGTAATAATATATCAGAAAATGTTATGCAACAGCATATTCTGAACATACAAGAAACAAACCCACTCAGTTTTCTATATAACAGACCAACAAAAGTCTGTATAAAACATTCAACTTCAAGACTTTGGAATTATCTGAATTTCAAAAAGTTTCACAGACAACTGTGTTATATAATTATTGCAAACTGTTCATATGCAAGGAAAGTGCTCTGCACTCTACACTCATCCCTCATCTAACAGTTAAAAGGACTTTGAAAGTCTCTTTGACGAAACCCTCTGAAAGTAAAAAAGAAAATTTCCTTCAAATGCTTGAAAGTAGCTTCTTGAGACTGTACGCCATTTCAAAGGAAATAAGAAAGCTCCTAGTGACATAACGACCTAAATATAAGTATATGTAGCGCTGTGCCGAGCGATTGACAGCGTTAACCGGTGACTTGAAAATAACACAGAAGTATTTTGCATTACAACCACCCAAGTGCACTGTTTAAGTAACGAGCGAGCAGCTACAAGTGCTTTTAACTTGCATTTCACCGAAAAATGACGGTGCATCCCCCGTCGCATAAGGCATATTGTGCAGATAACAAGGCACGAATAACTTGAAGCCTTGAGAGCACAATGTAACGAGGAAATGCACTTTAAGCGCGCAGTTGATAGAGCAGAAATGAAAGTAGCACACCGCTAAGTCAACGTGAAATCTAAAATGAGAAAATGGAAAATACGACATTCGCTCTGATATCAAAGTTTCTGTTTGCCAAGATGCTCTCTGCCACGGTGAAAAGAACCATTATTACAACAGAAGATTTCCATAACTTTTCCACCTGTACGTACTCCTGTTTCACCTGAATTTCCACTTGAAAGCGTAAGCATCAAGTTTCTCGCACACTGAGGCACAGCATGGGAATGAAATATGGTATATCGGTTCAGCGGATTCCCTGTGGATGAAGGCGGAACAGCATAGTGTTGTAGCCCATAAAATGCTTGTTGTTCAGTCGTTGCCTTCTAAAACACCCTTATGAAAATCGATAACGGTATGGAAATCGCTGTGAGAAGAGTGAATTCCTTTGTCAAGATGTATTTGGCTTGCTGTCAAAAGGTGAAACACATCTAATCGTTTTACAGCCTATCAACAAATAGGCGTATGGGGAATAGCACAACCTAAACGGTGCTGCCGTTGGTAATACGATTCTCTGAAATAAAGGACGATTTCTCCCCGGTGATTCACCACCATTCATCATTACGTTTTAGAGAAGACTTAGTAAAACTTTTGTAAAATTGGGGTAGTATTTCCACGTGCCCACATCACATATCCCCTTCTAGTTTACGGAACATGAGAATTCAGCAATTAACTTATTTCTTATGATAGGATGATGAAATCCAAAGAGGCTCATTTTACTGTAAGTATAGGAACGCATAAAGTTAATTTCACTAAGGTTTCTTCCCCAAAAATGATGATAGATACGATCAAGTCAACCTAAAAATAGTGATTGCGTTAAAGTATGGTGTCTATAGGTGCAGCAAAGATTCCCATGCTTACTAAAGAATTTCCTCAGCGGCTTTAGCTGCCAACCTATAATATCCAAGAACGGTGAAATATTCAAAAGCAAACCCCAATTCACGCTGAATTTAATGTAAACGATACTAAAAAAAACATTTTTACGTTTATGCGAGTATTTTTGATAGCTCATATGGTTATTATACCGACATCAGGTTGAATTTTATTCGAATCGTTATCCTACTTATTCGCAGCTGTCAGAAGGAAGTGAGTTGAGATTTCCCCCAATATGATGTAATATGCGTTCAGACGAGGCGATATCTTAAAAACGGCATCTGCAGCATCACTGTGATATGCTGAACGGTGTCTTATGTAGATACATATTTACATTCCCGCATAAGGCATATTTACATTTGAAAAACGTATGCTAGGTAAATAGGATCCGTATATCCATGAAAGGATATATGCTATTTATCTTTTAACATATTCCAGGAAGAGGCAAATCTAAAATACATATAATGAATCTTATTTTAGTACCTTCTTGAATTATGCTTATGAAAACCTGTATGTACTTGGCGGAAACAGTTTAGAGGAGAGTATGGATAGGATATCATCCAGGAAAGTATGCATGAATGTCAGAGTTATTGCGAATGTCGAATGCAGACAAGCGAATAATCCTCGAATGAGTTTCTCATTTCCTGAGAAATTTATGTTTGCGCCATATGTAGGGAATACGATCATTTATCATTAGAAAAAGCGTACATTGATATTGCACTAGATACAGAAAATGTCTTCTGTACTCTTCATATAAAGATACCTACATGGTTCAAATTCAGTCAAATGTACACCCCAAAGTAGCTATCTAAGTGCTAGGAGCATGTCACATTTTTAAAGTTATAAATTTTATTTGAAGAAGACCGAAAGCCTCACTTTGTTATTCTTTTAATGAGAATATCTTAAGTATTTATCATTACTTATATTTATTATAATATTTAAGTTAACATTTATTATTAAATTAGTTATACATGTTATTTGACCTAATCTTAGTCGGCGGACTCAACTTCCGTTTTCCTATTTTTAATTCAAAGGACTTCAGTATTTATTCATATATTCGAACTTAATATTACAAATCAGAGACATTTACGAAAAACATAATTACTGCATTAGATTAATTTTTTTGTGTGTCTACTACGTTTTAGACAACAACTCATGGCACACTTTTCTGCGATCTTCCACTCCCGTGGCGTGCTACGCAAAGTGGATAGATCCGCGCCATCTATTCGCTCGCACTCGCAACATTCGAAATAAATTTCGAATGCTGCGAATCCTACCGCGCCACATCACTCCGCCCCCAGATGAAACCTAGGGGTTTCGGCGACTGATCCCCGAACTTCGTTCGCCGTTAATCCACAAAGCGGACACGACGTTGCTTCGGGGCGCACGCGGGTTTCAGCCTGGACAAAGAGACCGCCTTTTTGTGACCACCGATCTCGAGCTGGAAGAAATGTTCTCCCCGCTCGAGAACGCGGTACGGGCCCTCATATGGAGGCTGCAGCGGCTTCCGGACGGCATCCGTCCTGATCAGCACGTGCGTGCAAGTGTCCAGCTCCTTGGGCGAACTGGCAGGTATGGACGAGTGTCGAGTGGGTGGTGGCGCCTTGATGCGTCGGAGATTGTCCCTCAGCAGACGCACCAACCCCGACTCCGTGAGACCCGATCTCTTGTCGAAGACCGGATCGCTTGGGAGTCTTGGGTTCTCCCCGTAAACCAGCTCCGCGGGGCTGGCAGCAAATTCCTCTCGGCGGGTTGTACGAAGGCCGAGTAGGACGAGAGGCAAGACTTGCGTCCAGGACGGGTCGTCGCGTGCCATAATGGCGGCTTTCAGCGTCCGGTGCCAACGTTCCAGCATCCCATTGGATTGTGGGTGGTATGCCGTAGTCCGCTGGCGTTTAAAACCAAGGAGTTTGCCTAACTCGGAGAAAAGGGTGGACTCAAATTGCATTCCCTGGTCAGTGATGACCACTGCAGGGACGCCAAAGCGAGGTATCCACTCTCGACAGAGGGCTTCAGCACATGATTGCGCCGTAATGTCTTTCAGAGGTATTGCCTCAGGCCACCGCGTGAACCTGTCGATGATTGTGAGGCAATACTTATAACCGTGCGAGTCTCGCAAAGGCCCTATTATGTCGAGGTGTATGGTGTGGAAACGCTTAGTAGTGCGGGGGAATGAGCCCACTTCTTTCCTTACATGTCTGGAGACTTTACACTTTTGGCATGCGATGCACTCTCTGGCCCAGGAATTGATATCCTTGTTCATGGAGGGCCAGAAGTATTTTCCGGTGACTAACCGGTTTGTTGTCCTGATGCCGGGGTGCGCCAAGTCGTGAACTGCGTGGAACACTTCCTTGCGAAATGTGGCCGGAATGTATGGCCGAGGTCCCTTTTCCGAGTCTTCGCAGCAGAGCGAGAGGTTTGAGCCGAAGATGGGCAACTCCCGAAATTTGTATTTGGGGTTGGACTTGAGGCTCTGAAGTGCTGCGTCATCCACTTGCGCCTTGGCAATAGCCGAGAAATCGAGTGAGGCGGGGATGTTAACTTCGGAGACACGAGACAAAGCGTCAGCAACAATGTTGTCCTTCCCGGACACGTGCTGGATGTCTGACGTGAACTGGCTTATGAAGCTCAGGTGTCGAAGCTGACGAGGGGACGCTTTGTCGGGCTTCTGTTTCAAAGCGAACGTGAGAGGCTTATGGTCCGTGAACACTGTGAACGGCCGGCCTTCTAGGGAGAAACGGAAGTATTTGATGGACAGGTATGCGGCGAGCAGTTCGCGATCGTAGGTGCTGTAGTTCCGTTGAGCGGGATTCAACTGCTTCGAGAAGAAGCTCAACGGCTGCCAAACTTGGTCCACCTTTTGGTGAAGGGCAGCACCTACTGCGATGTCAGAGGCATCAACAAAAACGGCTAGGGGTGCATCTTGCAGAGGAAATGCCAAGAGTGTAGCGTCGGCCAGTTGTTGACGGGATTTGTCAAACGCGCAGATAGCCTCTTCAGACCACACGATCTCTCGTGTGTCCTTAGTTTTGGGGCCAGACAAGTACGCGTTCAAAATGGACTGGAGATGGGCGGCCTTGGGCAGGAAACGACGGTAGAAGTTTAGCATGCCCAAGAACCTCCTCAACTCCCTCACTGTCTTTGGACGCGGGAAGCTTGTTATCGCTTGCACCTTGTCTGGGTCGGGCTGTATTCCTTCAGGGGAAATGAAATGGCCGAGGAATCTCACCTGTTGTTGAAGGAATTTGCATTTCTCAACGTTTAGGACTAAACCGGCCTCAAGGAGACGTTGAAAAATGCACTCGAGATGGGCTAAGTGCTCAGACTCAGTGGAAGAAGCGACCAAAACATCATCCAAATATACGAAACAGAATTCGAGGTTTCGCAGGACTGAGTGAATGAACCTTTGAAAGGTTTGCGCCGCATTGCACAATCCGAAAGTCATCCGGGTGAACTCGAAGAGTCCAAAGGGTGTGCATATCGCCGTCTTTGGAATGTCTTCAGGAGCTACTGGGATTTGGTGATAAGCCTTGGTTAAGTCCAAGGTCGAAAAGATGCGGCAATTCGCGAGGTGATGCGCAAAGTCGTGGATGAGTGGAATTGGATATCGGTCAGGAACAGTCTGTGCATTTAGCCTTCTGTAATCCCCACATGGGCGCCATTCGCCGTTTGGCTTAGGGACCATATGCAGTGGGGAAGACCAACAGCTGTTTGAGGGCCTGCAGATACCCTGTTGAACGAGTTGTTCAAACTCTTTCCGTGCAATTGCCAGTTTCTGAGATGGTAGAGGACGCACCTTCGAGAAGATCGGGGAACCAGTAGTGATAATGTGGTGCTGCACATTGTGCTTCACTGGTTTGGAGAGACCACAGTTGGTAGTAATCTGGCTGAACTTTTGGAGAAGTGCCCGAACACGAGAGTCGGTAATGTCTTCTAAAAGAACGGAAAGATTATTGCCTGGGTGAGATACCATATGTCCCGACGAATTAAGGTTGGTCGTGGAATCTATAAGAGACTTGTTTTGCAAGTCCACCAGCAATCCATAGTGACACAGGAAGTCTGCGCCTAGTATGGGGAAGCTGACATCCGCCAGGATGAAACGCCACGAAAACGTCCTACGCAAGCCAAGACTCACGTCCACTTGCCTATACCCGTACGTGTTTATGCGGGAGGAATTTGCTGCCGCAAGTTTGAGCAGTTGAGGGAAAAGTTGATGTTGCCGAGGTACGGGAAGAACCGAAACCTCCGCACCAGTATCGATGAGGTAGCTGCGCCCGCTGAGGGGGTCGAAAATAGTTAGGCGACGTGGCGCTGCGTTCTGGGTGGCCGCCGCCAAGACCCCCCGCGGACCTAGTTTTTTGCGGTAGGAGAGAATCTACACGGTAGCGTACATCTTGTCGCTTTATCCCCGAATCTGCGGTGGTACCAGCAAATCCCTTGGTCCGTGGACTGTCTTGACGACCTGCTACCTGATCGCCCTTTTCGGTTGGCAGACCGTGAGCGTGCTCGCGATCTGGCGCCCGAACGCTGAGCGTCCAACGTCGCCCGCATCTCGGCCATACTGGCTGTTAAAGCAGCAATCTCGCGCCTCAATTCACCCACCTCATCCGACGGTGGTTGAACGGCCGCCAAGGTTGGGCGTACGTACACCTCCTGGACCTGGTCGGCCGTCGCTGCCAGTTCCTCCAAGGAACCGGAGACGCAAGCGAGGATCGCCTGGGTGCCCTCCGGGAGCCGACGCAGCCAGAGCGACTTGATGAGGTCGTCGCCGATCTTGCTCCCACCCAATTGCCTCATTTCACGAAGCAATTGGCTGGGAGTTCGATCACCCAACGTTAAACCCGCCAGCAAGTGGTCTAATTTTGCCGACTCGCTTGCCGACAGGCGCCTGATCAACTCGCTCTTGAGCTGCACGTACGATGTCGACTTCACCACGTCGGACACCAGAAGTATGGACTCTTCGTCCAGGACGACCACCGCGTAGTTGAAGCGGGTCGCGTCCGATGTGATGCCGGACATTTGGAATTGTGCTTCCAAATGCACGAACCACAGCTCGGGGTTCCGCCGCCAAAACGGAGGAACGCGTACGGCGAGGGCGGTCACTTGCGGGTCCGATAGGCCTGCCGCGTCCTTATTGTCAAAAGACATTTTTCTTACAGAGAAGTACGAGATTGAGATGTAAACGCGGTGAGTTTATACTGAAACGCGTTGAACTTTACACCGACACGGCAGGCCGCACCCACAAATGCACGCACGAAACGAGAAAAAAAAATGATGAGCGAAGCGGACGCTCTCCAGCGCAGACCGAAAACACCACCAATGAAAATGGTGAACTCGCGATGCTAAACACCTCTTCGCCGTCTCTTGCAGCGATTTCAATCTTTTATTACTATTTTTTTTAAAACTTCTAATGTATTGAACAATAATAAATTACAATAATGCTTCGCTGCTGCGGCCTCTTTGGTGAAGACGGCGTTGATGTGAAGGCGGCGGCGGTGGTGGCGGCTTCTGCTGCAGCGATGGTGGCGGGGTCTTCGGTGTCTGCCTGATAGCGGTGATGCTGGTGTCGGTCAGCTGCGCTGATCTTGACGGCGAGGGCTGCAGTGACGGCGGCGGCTTCGACCTCTGCGGCGATGGTGGAGACGATTCCGGCGGCGGAAGTGGCTGCGGCAATGATGGTGGCTGGGGCTGCGTTGATGGCGTCTGTAGCGACAGCGGTGGCAGCTGCTGCGTCTGTGGCAGCACCGGTGACAGCTGCTGCGTCTGTGATGGCAGCGGTGGTGGTTGCGGCGACTGTGGACGGCAGCGGTGGCGGCGACGGGGACAGCCGTTTGCTGCTGTTGTTGATCGTTGTGACAATGATGACTAGTCCGGTGCGTGAAAGGTGTTGTGCAGGAGGGCGTGCGTACGGGAAGTCGCGTGAAAATCTACTTCTGGAGAGGGTCCGACGTGTGTCGCGCAGTACACTGTGTAGAGAAGGTTTTCTCGCGTTTTTTCTTGCCTCTGCTCCGACTCGGGATGTGGAGATGCGACACGTTTTCGTGATGTTTACAACGGCACTCCTCACTCAACTGTAGATGCGAACGCGTGAAAATCACTTGCCGTACGGTCTACTGATGTTTTTGATAGATTTCTCGGTGTTTGGAAGTTCTATTTCTGCCGTGTTGCTCGGACGAATTTTGTCGTCAATAGAGCTTCACCAATGGCGGCGATGGCGGATAATTTGTCGTTTTTTAAATATCGGGGTCACCAATTAAGTATTTATCATTACTTATATTTATTATAATATTTAAGTTAACATTTATTATTAAATTAGTTATACATGTTATTTGACCTAATCTTAGTCGGCGGACTCAACTTCCGTTTTCCTATTTTTAATTCAAAGGACTTCAGTATTTATTCATATATTCGAACTTAATATTACAAATCAGAGACATTTACGAAAAACATAATTACTGCATTAGATTAATTTTTTTGTGTGTCTACTACGTTTTAGACAACAACTCATGGCACACTTTTCTGCGATCTTCCACTCCCGTGGCGTGCTACGCAAAGTGGATCGATCCGCGCCATCTATTCGCTCGCACTCGCAACATTCGAAATAAACTTCGAATGCTGCGAATCCTACCGCGCCACATATCCTTTTATTAATCATAAAATCTTCCTAAAGGTTTTGTGTAAAACATACCAATATCGACATAATGTCTGTATGGTCCGCCAGTGTGCTTGTTTATCTGTTCGCCTGCATGTAGCACCTGAGACTCGAAAAATGGTAAAGTTCGAAACTTGATAGAGCAGACCTCCAGTCATTGAAGCCATTTATACATAACGAATAACATGACTTATGTTATCTTTAACTTTGCCATGCTATTAACATAGTATGCTGATCCCAAGCCCAGATAAAGAAGGAGGGTTTGAGGCAACGTACTCTGTACTATCCACAGTAAAATAAAAATAAAATGCTGGGATCATGGAAAGAGATAAATAGAATATAGTTGGAGTTATTCCACTATGCTAAATCCTACCTGAATTCCCTTGGTGAAAGGCCCCGCGACAGGCCGACCAAGAAAATGCATACAATGCCGTTACAAACAAGATGATCGGATTAAGTCACAAGCCTCGGGGAATGCTAGCGAGTTCCCCTCAGTCGACGCGGCAGGACGGGCTCCGGTCCTATTTTCCATTTCCATTTTGATAGCCCACACACTCAATATGGTGTTAGCATTGCCATCTCAGAGGATTTCCGTGATGCCATTAAAGAAGTCGAACGATTTGATGATCGGCCGATGAAGCTCACCATTATATCAGCTGATCGCACTATTCACTTCTTCACCGCGTACGCGCTATAGACAAGTCGACCTGATGCCGAGAAAGATGCCTTCTGGCAACTTCTCGATGGAAAGACTTGTCACGTGCCTGCTGACGACTATATCATCATTGCCGGCGACCTTAATGGTCATGTGGGTGAAAAGGCAGACGGTAACAGATGTCATGGGGAAAGGGGTTCGGAGTGCGCAATGAGTATTGCGAGCGTATAATCGATTTTGCGGACACACATGACCTTGTAATTATGAATACATGGTTCATCAAACGATTGTCTCATCTTCCTAATTTTTATAGTGGGAACAGTAAAACGCAAATCGACTATATTCTCATAAGACGCCAACACTTTACCACTGTCACTGATTGCAAAGTCTTTCCCTATGAGACCATCGCACCTCAACATCGCCCGTTGATTACCGTCCAGCGAATTAAGCCACCGATAAAACAGCGTGAGGAACGCACTAGCCCGCGGCGCATTTAATGGTGACGATTCGGTGAAAACAAAGAAGAAATGATCTCACTCACACGACTACCGACCATTACGAATGTGGAAGAATCGTGGAATGAAATGAAAAACACGATCCACAAAGCGACCTCTGCAACCGCCGGGGACAATAAGCCGGGAAAGCGGTGCATCAACCGGGAAATAAAGAATCCAGTCGCTGTCACCCGAGCAGACCACTACAAAAATCTTTAAGATAAACTGGACACTCGGGATGGCGAGAGAGATCTGTATCTACTTGCTAAAAGCCGTAACGAACGTATACAGGATATCGAACATTTCTATTGCGTTAATGACAATAACGGTACTTTGTTTATTAACTGTCGAGCCGCAACGGATAGATGGTGAGAATACTTCGAGGAGATGTCAACTGAAGAATTTGCTCATCCTCCACTTTCACCATAATTGCCGACATTTGGACCAGTTCCACCTGTCAGCGCAACTGAAGTCGGGGAGGCAATAAAACGAACGAAATTGACGAAAACCACAGGACCTGACGACATCGCATCTGAGCACTGGAAAGCGAAGAGAATTCTTTAATCGGGATGTTCAGGTAGAAAGAACACCATCTGACTGGCAAGAAAGTACCACTGTTCCAATATGGAAAAAAAGGTCGTCCAGCAGAATGTTCAAATTACCGGCCGATCCAGTTGCTTTACCATATCATGAAGATTTTTTAACGCATTTTTGACAACCGTATTCGCGAAATTGTTGAAATAACGGTGCTTGCCGGATTTGTTGAAAACTGCGGAACTACTGACGCAATACACGCTGCGCGGTTACTCATGGAGAAATACCGTGAGAAGCATCGCCCTCTTTACATTGCATTTCTGGATCTAGAGAAAGCGTTTGACCGTGTACCACACGAACTCATCTGGTATGCTTTACGACAATACTTCGTGCCAGAAGAACTCGTGCGCTGGGTTCAATTGCTCTACCGCGATCCGAACAGTAAAGTTCGAAGTATGGCGGGTGTATCGAAACCGCTTCGTATTTCTGTTGGTGTTCATCAAGGAAACGCCGTCACACCACTCCTCTTTGTTCTTGTTTGTTTGTCACATGGGATATCCAACGTCTAGAGCCCTACACACTACTTTATGGAGATGATGTTTTCCTAGCATCTGATAGCAAAAATGATATCGAGCAATTTGTCCAAAAATGAAATGATCGTCTCATGCAACATGGTCTCAGATTGAACCTAAACAAAAGTGAATTTTTGACGGCCGATCCCAATTAAACAGGCACAATCACTGTCAGCGGCAGTGATCTGCCCAGAGCTGAGCGATTGAAATACCTCGGGTCAACGCTATCAGCCAATGGAGAACTGCGTTATGAAATTGCTTCACGCATTAACGCAACCTGGATGAAGTGGCGTTCCACAACTGGAGTTCTTTTTAATCGGCGTATCAACGAACTAAATCTAAATTTTACCGCAAAGTCGTCCGGCCTGTCACCCTCTATGGTTCTGAGTGCTGGCCAACTATAAAAGACAATGAACGGCGTCTTGCGATAATGGAGACGAACATGTTGCGTTGGACTAGAGGTGTGACACGTTTTGATCACATCCGAAATGAGGATATCCGCGATCGTTATGGGGTTGCACCGATTGTGGAAAAATTGCGAGAGAGTGGTCTTGGATGGTATGATCATGCAATTCGTGCTAACGAGAATTCACTTGTCAATATTGGTCTGAACATCCAAGTCGATAATAAACGACCAAAAGGCTGGCCGAAAAAGATCACGTCCCAAAAAAAACTTATTTCAGACAGGACTGACTGCGGAAACGTAGAGGCAAATCTATGAGCGTAAGGAGCAGAAGACACTGTCAATCACTGCAACCGCGGGTGAATGTGTCGCGCTGGAGCTCCGTTACGGTGGTAATGCAAGAAATGCATCATAGCATGAAAACAAGCCGGGAGGGTTTTGTGTTTCAATATGTGAGGAACTTTGAGTGCGTGGGAATTGCACTTTTATACTAATTTAAAATTTAATTGCGTCATTTACATAAATATTTCGCTCTGCAAAGTATTCTATCGGTTATAGTTAATTACATACACTTGACACTAGGAATTCAGCATTACTAATAAATGGGAAGAAGTTCACCTAACAAACAAGTTAGAATACCGGGAGCTGAACGCTTCCGGTATAAAGGTTTTGTATTTGTCTTGTGTGAGAAATTTTTTATACTCGATTTTCCTTGATAACGTATATCCAACTTTACCGTTCATATGAGTCCACTTTAGATGGCGATGATATACATGCGTTGGATTGCGATAACTTCACATAATAATAATAATAATAATCGTTGGCACAACAATCCATATTGGATCAGGGCCTTGAAGTGTGTTAGAGCACTTCATTCAAGACCGTAACGGTACACTAGGAGGCAATGTGGTCAGCATTGCGCTCGATAACGCGCGATAACTTCACATGAAATATGAAATTTTGACCTTCTCGAACTCTGTTAGTACTGACTGAATTTCCTTTAAACTTTCCGAAATTGTGTATTATATTATTACCTACATATAACGGTACCTCACGCAACTTATACTTGTAAGGGATAAATTTCTAAAATATGGTAAAATACTATTATTAACTTTATTTGAGCAGGTATTCGAATGGGATGTATTTTGAGGCATAAATTTGATATAGATGCACTATTGCTTTTTTTCAGATTTTTCGGTTGGATAGGTTCTGAGAACACTATAACACTATTCGGGGAATACATTTTGAGCCTTCACTCCCCAATGTTTCACCCAGTATCAGGAATAGCGCAGTTTCAAAAAGTACTAATCACCTGATACCCTGACTATCTTCTATGAAAAAAAAAGATAGACCGAAAGGCAGCCAAATTCACGAACAGGCCGACATTCGATTCTAATAAGGATTTGTTTCACACAAATTTGCTACTAGTAGCCAAATTCGATGTTTAGAAATATACAATTTACCGTTGATTTGATTGATAGTTGGTGCCTTTGGCACAGCATTTCAGCTAATCCAAATGGTATTATTTATGATAGGGAGGAATGGTGTTTGCCTTCCAAACAGAAGGGGTACAACCTTCCATCTCACTGAAGGAGTGAAATATCTGGAAGTTATTTATTGCTATATTATGTCAGCACAAAAGGGGTTCTCACTAACTACAAAGAACTGTAGGTCTAGATATTACTGGTGCCATGAGAATGAAATCCGGTGCAGTTGTAAATATATTACTCAATTTGCAGCGCCTGGATTTATCGGTTTAAAGTACTGCAGTGAGAGCAGCGCATAGGCCAATACGTCAAGATCTATGAAGAAACAACGGACATAGGAGCATTGGAAGAGCTGTCAGGAGAACAGAGGCCAGTTTTCGGAACACTTTCGGATTCTCAGATCCCCATACATCTGTTTGGTAGAAGATATGAAATTATCCTTAAAGGTCAAATGTGTGGCAGGATATACTGATGTTTTCCACACTGATGGCTTTAAACACAACAGGGTTCTGGAGCAGGAATCTTTCGAATAAAAATGACAATAGGCCTTCTTTCAGATTGACTTGTATGCGATCCTAATCTACTTAATTGACAAGCAGTTGAAGGTTAAGCGCATTGTAATCTACAACGATGCTCAACTGTACTGAGGCCACTAATTAGTCCTTTGATCATTCTGAAAACCTTTCAGGAACCTAGAAACTGATAGAATTCTATTTCTAGATAAAATACGGCTAAATTAATATGGGTACCTGGTCACTGTGATGTAAAGAGAAATGAAATCTTGGATGCCTTTGTAAAGAAGGATTACTTTTTCTCCATACCGGGACCGAAACTAGCAGTTGGAGCATCTCTGGCTATCAAAAACTGGGAACAAGCTTCGAATAACGACAGGAAGCAGAGGCTTCATACTGCTAGGTATGGGAAACTTTCCCTGTCAGAACCAAACAAACAAACTGCCAAGTTTAGTTTAGTTTCTTTGGGGAGGTGGAAATCTTCAAAATCCGCTCGCCAAGACACGACAGTGTGAGGAATTTTCACCCATTAAATCCATACCCGCCTCCCCCGAGGCGAGGCGGATTTAGCTCACTTCAAGTTCCCCTGCATTCGTACCTGTGCCTTCCTGATAAATTCAGTTTTCGGCATTTAGTTGATTGGTTTCTAATTTTCCTAGTATTCTCCGGACTACATTTTCTGTTCATAAACCACTCCGCATGTGGCATCGGAACATTGAGAAGATCAATGCACATGATTTTCATAGCAGTGAGCCCCATACGGAGACCTGCGGGACATTCGCAGAGGCAACGTGGTTTCATCATTCATCTAAATAGGTAAGAATACCAATCGTCGAAAAGGTTTTCCGTATAAGACTCCAATTGGTCGAATTGAATACATTCTTCACGTTCAGGCTTACTACCACGCAAAATTGTCTAGTCCTACCCTTTCACTAAATTGTATTTACGGCCAATCTAGCAACCAATTTGATTGTATCAATGGTTGATCTGGCTTTATCGAATTCATATTGGCCATCTAAAAGCCCTCCTTGGCTCTCAACAACCGGAAGCAACCCTTTATGGATTATTCGGTCTAACTGTTTGTCTATCTTTTTCAATCGGAGGAAGGTGGGCGCTGGCTCCTGCCGATTATGCACTGCTTTTATCCAATAGAGCCAATTAATTCTCCTTCGGTCACTTTGCGGGACTGCCATTGTGGTATCATGTTGTTATGCATCACCTTCTTCGAAGTTCTTCCTTCCTCAGCACATTGTGGGTCGCATCCATGAATTTTTCCAATGCACTCCAAGTTATTGCCGAAGCTAGCTTTTGGACCATTATATTCTCGGGTGATGACATTGCCTTAGTAGATAGCTAGATAGTAGTTCCCCTCCGCCCTGTGTTGTGGCACGTCTCGGGCTTTTAAAAGCAACATGCTCTACATCCTTCGCAATCATTTCGCATATCGGACAATATGCGCAATATCCTCTGTAGTTACACCCTCTATGTCATTACTTAATCCACTTTGAAACATCTTTCAGGGTCAGCAAAATCACACCTTTCTACGCTCCTAGTCATTTAATCTCAGATTTGACACCATTTTTGGAAATTGAATAAAATTTCATAGAAATATGTAGATAATTTTTCAATTCCACTTTCCACTTTTCCCTTTTTGATGGAATAAATAAATGTGACTAGAAGATGCTGTTAAAATTTCAAGTCGACCCAGTGCTTTGTCTTTCAGTTAGTTTATACGATAAACCATTACCATTATAACAGTTAACCTATGCCTGATTCGTATGCCTCCGTATTCTTCTTCTTCAAAAAGAGCCGGCTGCCCCACTAAAGTTTTTCTCTTTGCTGTGCGGGCCACTTTTGAGCCTTCGTTGCTTCGTATTTTGGTTGATAAATTTTGTGCTTATCTTTTTTCTCAACATATGCATTAGCAAAAAGACCAATAGATAAACCCTTTATTCGTAATATTCTTAAAATACTCCTGAAATCATCATTAAAGATTGGAATAGCAAAAGAATTAGCAAGTTTAGCAGATTTTACTCCATTATGGAAGCGTTTTGGATCAAAGTGCCAGAGCAAAGCATCATAACTTCCATTGTTATTCAGTGTGTTGCCTCCTTCAATTAATTCTAAAGAATTTATTAATTAACCAACAGGTGTGTTTGATATGCTACAATCACAAAAATTGGGCCTCTCTCAATGATGTAGCGTTAGTGTTACATTTACACGAGCTCTATGTCACATAAACGAGTCTCTCACCAAGCCCCTTTTTTGGACGTGAGGCGTTGTGTTTTCTAAACCCTTACCACTTTAAAACTAATAGTTTGTCCTCGAAATTTTAGTAAATTATTTTACATGGTATAAGCAATAAAAAAGCTTGAGCGTTTGAAAAAAAAATTGTACAATAGGCTAGCCCCTTAAAGGAGCGATCCCCGTAATGAAGCACGAATTTGTCGGTCCGAATCACGTTCGAATGAGTTCACTAAAACAGCGAGAGTCTGTCATGTCTTTCTTGAAGAAATTTTTACGAACATATTTCTATGGGGATAGCTGCGATTTATCGAGCCGTTCTTTATATATTAAAGAATGCGGGAGAAATCACCAAAAAAAGTTTAACAAGGCACCGAAAAATTACCCTTTTATATTTTGCAATAGTACTAGTGTGCGAACTGTGGTATATTCCATGCATTAGAATGCCGTTTACTTTTTCTTTAAAATGAGCAATGCGCCCTCCAGCGTGGCACGTGAAAAAAACTCTTTTGAAGATGGGTGGATAAGCTATAGCATACTTCAATAATCAGCAATGATATCGGTCTGCCAAAATGGTTAAGTGTGCTCAAGATAATAAATAAATGGTAAAAACATCACATTTGTATCTTTATCCAGTTTTTCAAAAAAATCAAAAAAAAAGAAGTGAAAAAATGGTCTTCATACGGGATGACCCCCTAAAATTACCAGTTATACCATGACCGTCGAGTTGTGGATAAAATCCGGTTCAATAGGTTACGGTGAGCGGGTCACTTAATCCGTATGGTGAGGATGATTCAACCCGGAAAGTCTATAAGGGCAATATCTATGGTAGGAAAAGAAGGCGAGGCAGACCCTGTAGGTGAGGACGCCACACAGCTTCTAGGGATATCGAATTGGTGGACCTCGACGCGAAACCGGAATGTCTGGAGTTCTTTATTAAGGCAAGCCTAGACTGGATACCAGTTGTTGCGCCGTTGATGATGATAAATTACCAACCTTAAAAGGGTTTCTATTTAGCTAAATATATTGTAAAATTAATATATTTTCTACTAACCAAGTAGGTGACAAAATGTGTACAAGACCAAGTAGTTTTTGATACAAGATAGTGCAGCTTTCACCAAATGTTCAAATTCTTATTTTCAAATGCACAAATAACGCAAAGAAATTCGGGAGGTGTATGCGGATTCAGTCAGATACAGCGAATAAAGAAAAGATGCCACAGTATTTGCCAGCACAAAATGGCGAATATTTTGATCAACCGACATGTCGGAGCATACCGTTACGTCTCGTATCGTACATTTAATTTATCTGTCTAACCCTTTTTGTACTGTACTGTCTCTTGTCATTCAATATAACTCACACTTTAGAAGTACTCTCCACTTGAAGAAAACGATATTTCCTTCCCTATCCATTGCCATTCATTTGAAATCCACATGCCTTCCTACACCCTCACAGATATGACAAAAGGAAGGAAACTAGACGATAAAACGGGTTTCTATTCAACTGAAGCATGAACTCTTTACAAGTGACTTCTATTAATCCAGCCATACTACAAAACTACAAGATTCGGTAGTATCCTTCGCGCAAAAGGACGTACGAGTATATAAGTTCTATTTATAAAGCTGCTACACACAGAGTTCCTGGAGTGGTTGAAACGAATCTCTATGGAATTCAGAGCGCCAGGTGGTGTACAAGACTGAAAGCATTTTCACACTAGTAATCTGAATAATATACGCTTGAATGGAAGTGTGGCAAATGAAAGACGATAACTGTAATTGACGTATTTGTGCACGAGTTGTGTAAGCTGTTCAAGTGAGGGTGTAACCCTCTATTTGATGTTTTTAATTAAGCCCTTTTCAGGAGATGATATAAGTGATATTTATATTTGAAGTATCAATCCAGTGAATAATATCCATTTTTTCAAGTATATGGAATCCAGACTATCTTCTTATAGTTTTTTTTTTTCTCCATTTTTGGTTTCAGTAAAACTATGCTTCAGTTTCATTCTCATCACAGTTATGCTATCCCACTGATAGGCTCACAGCAATGAGACAAGCTCAAAGACGAACACAATCATTAATGACGACTGGGATTCAAACCCAAAACAAAGAGATTGGGAGACTAGTCCCGTAGCTACATATACTAGTATCCTAAACTCTCAACTGTCGGCCAATAGAGATAATGGAGGATTAAAATTTAGTTTTAAGGCATTGTGTAAAATTCACTGTCTGTACGTTAATTGTAAAATGCGAAAGTAAGAAGCCAAAATGTGCACACTCAGGTGAGATAGGATTCATTATCGAAAACTATCCTACCTAACATAACTTGTTAATAGTACTAAATTTTGCACTATAGAGGATACTATCGCACATAATATTGCCAAATCTCATGGAAATCCGGCTATTAAGATCAAAGCTATAGTAGTTCAAACTTATCAATTTCGCGCAAATTTATTCCATCTTAAACCATGCAAATAAGATGCTAACGAGAATAATTGACATTCGAGTGAAATAATAAAAATTCTATTGATGAAGAATCTACTTTTCCCCAGCCCTCTTTAAAGTTTTATGTGAAACAAAACCTTATTAAAAATCCGTTCAATGTTTGTCTGTCCGTCTATCTGTCATACCCGGTTTACCCGGAAACGGCTAAACCGATTACCATGAAATTTGGTGAGAACACGCAATCTGTGTATCCCTTTATATCATGCGCTATTTTGTGTTTAGTTTTAAGGGGGGTTCCCCATACATGCGAAAAGGGGTGTAAATTTTTTTCCACAGGATATATGGGGTATAAAAGAGGTCGATTAGTAGATCTTATTTCTGATATTAAGTGAAGCATAAGAGAGATAGGACTCAAAATGTGCGCCCCAAAAAGTGAAACAAGTTTCGTTTTCAGAACCTATCCAACCGAAAAATCTGAAAAAAATCACAGTAATGCATCTATATGAAATCTTGCAAAAATAAAGGTAATAATAGTATATTTCCATTTTTTAGAAATTTATCTGCAAACCACACTCTAGAAGTATACAATTTGGTACGGTTAGAAATAATAACAACATTACAACATAACAACAATTTTTACAAACAAATTTTACTAAAATCTAACTGTTATTAGAAAGTTATAGAAAGTCAAAATTGTTCATTTCAGGTAAATCACTGTAACCCCTAATCACACTGTAGTGATCAAAAGCAGCAGATGCGTTGGACAGGGACCGGTTTCCTCCATCCAGTAAGGTATGTGCTCGGAGTAGGTTTCTTAGTCAGTCAGCGCTGGTATCGGCTTTGAAAACATAAGCGAACGGCTATGTACTCTATGCTTGCGGGGCAGGGGAAATATAAACCTACAGAGGAGACTGCAGAGTCGGAGAAGAATACCTCCTACGAGGCAGTAGAACGAACCCTCGAAGCCTGTCCCAGGTATGATATCAAAGTCATACTTGGGGATTTTAACAGCCAAATAGGGACGGAGCCTGTATTCAGGCGATATGTTGGCTCCCACAGCTTACATCAAAATACAAATGATAAGGGACTGTGGATTATCCAATTAGCAGTGTCACACGAAATTGTTGTTGGAAGTACCTGGTTTGCGCGGAAAGCGGTCCACAAACATACGTGGGCCTCTCCAGACGGTACCACTTTCAGCAAATTGGCCACGTGTATATCGAACGCTGCCAGGCTTGATGAATGTCAGAACATATAGGGGGCCAATATAGACTCGGATCACTATCTCGTTGGCATGGTGCTCCGAGCTCGAATAACAACACTACCCAGCATCCCCTCTGACAATCAGGTGAGAGTTAACACTGAAGCCATCCACAACATAGCCCTCCGCAACACCTATGAGAGGGAAATAGATACCGCAATAACCGCAGTCAACAGATATCCTCGAGACGAAGCATCAACAAATGATCTTCACAATCACCTGAAGAATGCTGCATACCGAATAATGCTGCATTCTCAAAGGACGCGGGCACGCGCGGATATTTATCACGAACTCCGGCGAGCGGAAAAGCGACTTCACAGACAGAAAAAGGAAGCCTGGGAGAAGCAACAGGTCTGTGAACTCGAAAAGTACAGGGATCAACCGCACCAGGCGCGGCAGTTTTCCCAACAAGTCAGGATGAACCCTTATGCACCTCGATGTTCATCCTGCCGAGACAAAAAGGGAAATCTGATTTCCGACAGAATGGGAATATTAGAGCGATGGGTTGAGTATATTCCGTCCAACCGTACAAACGTAGATGTTTGTCTAGAAGCGAATAAGTCAATTGTGTCCCGTTGGATCGCTTAGAAAAAGTACGTGTACGTCGCACTACGGCTGGAGCAGGAGAGACCGGTTCTTCTCCATGCGGTCTCTCCGTCTCCAAACTAGCGGAACTTTTTCTCCGACGGCTCTCCACTCCTGTGGCGAGTTCTAAAATGCGTGGAGACCGCCGGTGCGTCATCTACCCGCTCGTGTTCACAACATTCGAAATGAATTTCGAATGCAGCGAATCCCGCCGCGCCACAAGTATTTTCATGAACTACTGAGCAACTAGAATATCGGCGAGTTGGAGGTCCCGCCAACTGAAGACGACGGATAAATACTACTACTACCAAGTATGGAAGACAGTGTTCATGCAATACATCGGCTAAAAATCATAAGTCGCCAGGAGCCGAAAGAATTACAGCCGAATTGGTTTAATATGGAGGGGACCAATTACACCAAGTGGATCATCAACTTGTGCTGAAGGTGTGCGACAGCGAATCAACGCCTAACGACTGACAAAAAGGCGTTATCTGTCTCAAACATAAAAAGGGAGGTATCACATAGTGCAGCAATTATAGAGGTATCACGTTTCTGAGTACCATCTATAAGATATTCTCCACTATCTTGCTAGGCCGGATAGCCCCATACGCCCAGAACATCAGCCCATACTAAAGGGGCTTCACTCCAGGCAAATCAGCAACAGATCAGATTTTCTCTCTGCGGCAAGCGATGGAAAAACTGTTGGAATATGGACAACAGTTGCACCATCTATTCATCAACTTTAAAGTCGCCTATGATAGCATAGCCTGGGTAAAACTGTACACGGCCATGAGAGAATTCGGTATCCCGATGAAATTAATAAGACTGACTAGGCTGACCCTGACCAATGTGCGAGGCCAGATAAAAGCAGCAGGATCACTCTCAAGACCATTCGACATCAACAACGGTCTACGACAAGGGGATGCGCTATCATGCGTCCTCTTTAACCTGGCCGTTGGGAAAGTGATCCGTGATGGCGAGGTAAATGTAAGAGGTACGATCCTCTTTAAGTCCACCCAACTACTGGCCTATGCTGACGATATCGACATCATGGGAAGAAACACCCGAGACGTACAAACTCCCTTCATCCAGATCGAGCAGACGGCGCGAGATCTTGGACTGCACATCAATGAAGGCAGGACAAAATATATGGTGGCAACGTCAGCACCGAAAGCGAACCAGCCAACAACATCAAACCGCACTGATCAAACAGGAAGAATAAGGATAGGAGAATACAACTTTGAGACCGTTGATAATTTCTCCTATCTAGGGTCGAAAATCACAACCGATAACAGCTATGATGATGAAATCCGCGCACGGTTGTTGTCAGCCAACAGAGCCTATTTCAGTTCAGAAAACTGTTTCGCTCGAAACGTCTCACCATAGGGTCAAATTTCTTACTGTACAAGACAATGATCTTTCCAGTCTTCATGTATTCCTCGGAGACTTGGGTTCTTAGCAAGAAGATTTGCGAATACTTGGCCGCGTTCAAGAGAAGAATCCTCCGAAGGATTTTTTGGCCCCTACATGAGGATGGTCGATTCCGTAGCCTACATAACGACGAAATCTATGAGTGATACCATGACCGTCATTTTTTGTTTTTTTTTTTTTTTATTAACTTGTAAAACTCTAAGGATAACACACTAATAGCAAGTCCAATTGACACCGTGGTCCTGCAAGGCTGGACACCGTTGTGAATGCTATCGACTCATTATACGACAAATTTGCTGCGCCAAATTCATTTTTCCGCTTTTTAAAATATCGCGTTGCCGCAAAAACCAAATTTTGGTCCTTTAAGGTGTGAACGCAATAATACAAATTCGCAACGTTTTGCGTACGTGGCACTCATTTTAATCATTATGTGCGGTGCAACTAATTTCATATCCAGTGCCGGCCCCATACGTTTGGCATTTGCCGTAAACTCCAAACGTCGGCAAACGTGTAGCGGAACAAACATCGCCATTCACACTTTTGCAAGTGCGTTACTATTTTCCGATCAGGCCACCAAATTTCTTTTGATTTGTCCAAGAACCAACACTCGTCGGATCGGTTGCAAATGCTTGCAAACCTACACAAGTCCTAGCACACGTGTGCGCGAGGGTTGCTTGGGGTTTGTTAAACATGTGAATACGGCATAATATTGTCACCTGTTTTATGTCAGTGACACCTATCACATGTAAAATTACTGTTTGTGGCCTAATTCTCCCAGTGCGTCATCAGTAGCTGAAGTGCAAATGTCCCAGTTAACCACCGAAACATTTGCCAGAAGTTAATACTTTTTTAAGGTTTTCTGTAAAACAAAACCTTATTAAAATCGATTCAATGTCTGTCTGTCTGTCTGTCTGTTTGTCTGTCACACGCATTTTTCTCCAAAACGGCTAAACCGATCCAAACGAAATTTGGTGGACAGATGGGAACTATGAAATCCCACGCATACAGCGAGTGGCATAAATTTAGGTGGAGTTTAAAGAGGGGCTCCCCATACATGCAAAGGGGGATTCAACAATTTTTTTCACCGGATATAGTTGTGTAGGGTATCAAATAAAAGGCCTCGATTTGTACTTTCCGAAACTGACCTTAGTTTTGGCATAAATTGCAAAGTGCATGAGTAAGGAGTCAAAATGTACGCATTTGAAGTGAGACACGACACATTTTCGGAAACTACCCAACCTAAAAATCCGAAAAAAATCAGGGTGGTGCGCCTGGATATGTCCCATTCCGATATCTGCTCAAATAAACTTACTAATAGTATATTACTACTTTTTAGAAATTTACTGAAAAACCCCCCTTAAATTCATCCTAGGACTTCCGGATTCTGTGCCAGCATAGAGGACAATATTTTGTGAATATGCGCTAAATTTTATGGAAATCAGGCGATTAACGCCAAAGTTATAGCAGTTGAAACTTAGCAATTTAGCGCGAGTTTACTGCTTCCAAAGCCATGCCAATCGGATGCTGACGTCATAATTACCCGGAATAATAGACATTCGCGTGGAATATTAAAGTCACATTTATGAAGAATCTATTTATCTGCAGCCCTTTTTAAGGTTTTGTGTAAAACACTTATGTGAAATCTAATCTTCGAGAGATGTCCCATTCCGGTATTTGCTCAAAAAATTTACTAATAGTATATTATCAACTTTTAGAAATAGACTAAAAAACTCCCCTTAGGTACATCCTAAGTGTACTAAATTTTGCACCGACATAGAGGACAGCCTCGTGCATACACATGCCAGGTTTCATGAAAATCCAACCATTAATGGGAAAGTTATAGCAGTTCAAACTTATCAATTTCGTGCTAATTAACAGCATCCTAAGCCATACAAATAAGATGCTGACGTCATAATTAACGAGAATAATTAAAATTCGAGTGAAATATTAAAATTCCATTCAAGAAGAATCTAATTCTCCCTAGCCCTTTTTTATATTTGATGTTGGTTAAATTGTTGGCATTTGCTAATAATATTAAACTCAGAGTGTGAAGCGTATGAGGTTAACTATTTCAATACAGGGCTTTCCATCAAATGATTTATTTAAATTACTTTCTAAAAAATAGATGCCAATAGAATTTTTAACTATGTGACACGGAACTGTCAGGCTCATCGCTCAGCTTTTTGGTTGCTTACCATTGACTTCGATGTTCTGACCAATACTGGTTGTTGAATTCTCGTTAGCGTGAATTACGTGACCACACCATCGAAAACGCCTCTCTTGCAGTTTTTCCACGATCGGTGCAAACCCATATCGGTCGCGGATATTCTCATTTCAGAGACGATCAAAACGTGTCACGCCACCAGTGCAATGCAACATTTTCGTCCCCATTACCGCAAGACGCCGTTCATTGTCCTTTATAGTCGGCCAACACTCAAACTATAGAGAGCGACAGACGGACGACATTGCAGTAAATTTTAGATTTGGGACGTGCGCTGATACGTCGATCACAAAGAACACCAGTTGCGGAATGCCACTTCATCCAGGTGGCGTTAATGCTTGAAACATT
Organism: Hermetia illucens; assembly: GCF_905115235.1. Lineage (NCBI taxonomy): Eukaryota > Metazoa > Arthropoda > Insecta > Diptera > Stratiomyidae > Hermetia > Hermetia illucens. Next base: position 57,738,885 of record NC_051853.1, on the reverse strand, counting down.
TCATTACGCAGTTCTCCATTGGCTGGTAGCATTGACTCGAGATATTTAAATCGCTCAGTTCTTTCAATGGCAGTAATCAGCCCCTTCAGATATTTAAATCGCTGAGCTCTGGCAATGGTGGTAACCTGCCCAGAACTGAGCGATTTAAATATCTCGGGTCAATGCTATAAGCCAATGGAGAACTACGTTATGCTCCTCACATAGGGAAACACAAAACCTTTTATACCTGAAGCGTCAAGCTTCCGGTTTCCCGACTTGTTTTCATATTATTGCCTAATATAACTGCAAACGATATGGTACGCGGGGTTTAATACTGACGATTTTGGTGTGAAAAACAACCGCAAAACTTCGACAATGAAGGATTGGGGTCGTAATTTGGGGAATATTCGAGATAAACCCAAGAAGAACTTGGATTATCATTGGAAGTTACTCGTGCTTAATTCACGACTACTCACGTGTGAACTGCTGTTCGAATGAGGAAATCAGAAAATTTGTTTGCATCGTATTTTTATTAGCAACGAAAAAGGGGGGGGGAAGGTTCCGTGAAGCTCATGCTCTGTATTTGGTGGGTTTAGCTACGTGCAGTGTATTACATTCTAGTGGAACCCAATGAGCCAGTCACTGAAGATCGATATGGACTGCAATTGATGAAAGTGAAACAATCCTAGATTGAAAAACGACCACAATACGAACAAAGATACGACAGTTATCGTTCAACATTAGAAAGTTTAGCCGTATTTTGCGAGGACAGTTAAACAATACTTGGAAACACTAAAATGGGAAGTCCTTCTCCAACCATTGTATTCACCAGATATAGCTCCTTCGGACTGATATGTTTGGGTAACACTTCTATTCAAATAATCAACAAATAAAAATTTGGACCTACTCAAGGATAACGTCAAACGACTAAACGTCATGGGCAGTACTTTGAGTGATTTATTTATTACCAATCTGGGAAAAAGTCTATTTCATTGAATACGCGCTCCTAATGCTCTATGTCTTAATATGAAAGCAAACATAAACGTTTTTTGAAACAACACAACATCCCGGAGGTGGTTGGCTTTCTAAAAAAAAAACAAATTTCTCAGTTAATAAAGAATTAGTCCTAAATGATATCTCTGCTCCCTAAGGCTACCGCATCCATACTTATCAGATATTATAATTTTTCATTTGGACTATTGGCTAGGACATATCTCTTTTAATAGTCAGGCCAATTAGCAGTTATAAAAATTAAATGTCTGATTCAATTTGCTCTTTTTAACGCCTGGGCATTTCTGAGTCCATTAGCTCACCAAGGGTCATTAAAAGCGACGTGAAAAAGTTTACTGAGAACATACTCAGCTACATGCAGCAGAACAATTTACAATTGAATAAGCGTTACATGAACACTCAATTACACTAGTTATTGAAAAATTCAATATTTTCGCCTTTCAACGAGGCATTGTAAACTGACTTAATTTAAAACTACCCGAGGCGACTTTAATTCTGCACATCCTCACTGTTTCCATGGTGTCATACATAAACCGTATGTAATGTTTGAAAAGTTATGTACATATGGATGTATGTGTAATATTTATATCTCTTCCAGATAACTTGCATGAGCATGCATATATATACGTATCTACGAGATAGAAACGATACTATGAAAATCTGTGTTCGATTTATCAGCACAGAAGGTTGCATTAAGGTCAAATTAAGTGAGTGAGCCGACGAAAAATTGGTATTCAGCACAGTTTTCAGGGAAGCATGGAGGCTGAAATCATCACATCCGTAAACAGTCATTGATTCAGTATTTTCCAAAATTGGAATTCGATTATTTAGAAAACACACTACGTTGAAAACACATTGTTTAATTGGAAAGCTTTCCGCAGATTGCGATGTAGGATGAATTTCAGAAACAGGCAAACTCAATTAGGATCGCTTCATATTCCACCCAATTTCGCACATTTTATTGAGACAAATCGTTAATATGCATTACGGTAGTTTTGAAAATGAAGATCGTCGATATTCTATCGAACTTCAATTGTGCTTCTAGCTCGTAAACCTGTACCACTTCCTAATGCTTACTTAGATAAAAAGCTACCTTAGATTATCGCTTCGTCTGTGCAAAAGCCGCGTACTTCCAGATAAATGAAAAAATCATGAAGCTACTAATAGGAAATTATTTGAGGATAGAAAACATCCCAAATGCTATAAAGGAAGTATACCTAATCCTATTTCCAGCGTGCCATTTGGGACACATTTTGAAAAGAGAGAAAATCGACAAATATTTGAGCCTGGACCATTGATATAATATTTATTGTTATGTTTTCCGAGGAAAACCTCTCCCGACCACTTATACAAACGTTTTTCAGAGGATTTTCAATAGTAAATATATTTCATCCGGGGAGATTTTCAGAATTTACTGCTACTTCTGTTGGGTATCTATGTAGGATAAATGCAATAGATGTGAAAATAGGCATCCAAGGGTAGAAAAAGTCCAATATAAAACAAGGGAACAAACAAGTAATAAGGAGGAATAACACAGTCGGAACGATTTCGTTGGGAATCAAGATCTCATGTATTATGTAATAGAATACATTGGCATGAATAAATACATAATTTGTTTTCCTCTTTTCCTCTCCGGCACTTCAACTGACTGTTAGTTTTATTTAAAATCAATTTATAGGCATTACGTACGTATGAGTGGTGAAAATACTTAAGGGTACTATGGGATGTATACAAAAGATTCGACCATAATGCCCAAGTTGAATAAATTAATTTAAATAAATAAGTTTATCCTTGCACTTTATTGTCGATAATAAGATCTACCCCTTATGATCGCAATTACGCAAGCTCTGCAGATGTTTACGTTTACGTATTTTTCTCGGAGACGACTGTAACGCTTGACACAAAATTTGGTAGAAAGGTGAGAACTGGGAACGCTCACGCATATAGTGAGCTACATCCTTTTACGTCAAATTTAAGGGGGTCCCCATACATGCAAAAAGGGGGTGCAATTTTTTTTCATCAAATATAGTCATATGGGGTATCAAATGAATAGTCTCGATTAGTACTTTTCGAAGTTTTTACATTTGCTGGAAAGGTGGGAAGTGCAAGGGGTTGAAAGTGATCATTTTTTAACGTGCCCATTCTCAGAAACTACTTAACCGCAAAATCTGAAAAAAGTCAAGAGGTTGCTACTGTATGGTGCCCAGGCCAAAAATACCCTCCATACCGATACTTGTTCAAATAAAGTTAATAATAGTACATCACTATAATTTTTAATAATTGGCAGGAAAACCCCCTTAGGTTCTTCCTAGAATCACGAAATTGCAGTAATGTAGGCTATAGCATGGAGCATGATTCCATCAAATTTGGTGAACTATTACTAACAAAGTTATAACAGGTCAAACCTGTCGCTGCTGTGCAAATTCAAGGCTTTTAACATCACTTGAAAGTGGACATTCTCACATAATATATGCATAGCTATATATATATATGCATGCTACATATGATAATAATGGGACAAATGCACACTCAAATTTCTTTATAAAAGAAATCCACAAAACCTTTTATACCGGTAGCTTCTAGCTTCCGGTTTTCCAACTTGTTTTATGTTATTTGGGTCTGATATTTCCCACCTTTACAAATCATTGCAATCTCTCCAAAAAAATGTCAGGTGATCACGGCTTTACGGTTTCTTACCAGAGTAGAGGCAAATCGTCAGAGGCTGCCTCACCGCTACCCTGCGAGCAGCGTGACCGAAGCGGCTCGCAGATGTTATGTGCTCCTTTATATAATTCGCAGAACATAACATGACTACGAATCCGGCATTAAGTTGATGTGGACTTAGGACCACACAATTCCCCACAAAAGCACTAAACGAGGGGTCCGGGGACCAAAAAAATAAGGAGCAAGCTGCTCTCCATTTGGCCCAATCCGGCATTAAGTTGATGAGGACTTAGGACCCCACAATTCTCAAAAAAAAATATAATCTCTCCAAGCTTTGGGATGACAGGCAGGGAATAAAATTGCGTTTAATAAGCGAGGTCACATGGATGATTAAGACGTTCAAAAGTTTCCTCTGTAGATTTCCTATGAACTTTTGGATCCACCTGATTATTATTATGAACAGAATAATTTAAAATAAGCACTTTGTCGACTTGTTTGACAAGAAATTCCGTATTTTCAGTTTGTGATACATTCCAATAACATAATTGCTTGCATTCCAATAACATAATTTAGGGATGTTCATTTGCTTATGATAACTACCAGTAGTTTAGTATAGTTTACTGGTGGGAACCGCAGCTCCGAGAAGTCAAACTTTGTCAGGCGCATTGCACTATCCCCGGAGCTCGCCTAATCATCAGCCTCTCGCCAACCACATTAGCAGGCTTTAGCGAATCTGAGAATATTTTACAGAGTGTGTGTAGTTTCTTCGTTATAGAAAATTTAACTCTGACCCAATCGCCAATTCTTCTTTCTGGTCTGTAGGTGTAGTAGCGTACAATTCGCGAATAAATGTCAGGACAATCCAATTGCTTCGCCGATAAGTGTGACTGATTCCGTGCTCACTCTACCCTTGTTTTACTAGAAGGGAAATTGGAAATTGGATTTGATGATAAAATATTAAATTTCCAACTCCCCAAATTCATCGAACCCCGAACAAGAGCACTTTTCGCTGAGACAGCTGCCGGGTTGCATCACATAAGTCCAGTGGGAGTGAAGTCTGCGCCGACCTCGTTTTCTCCTCCTCTGGCTCTCCTTATAATCGTGTTGCCTTACGGGTCTCCTCATCAACCTTCATTCCATTCATTGTATCTTGTGTGTACTTCCGTTACTGCCCATCTCACGTGGATAAAGAGTTGTTTGACAGCTTATCTGAACACCTTACTGTTAGATTTCTTTGCCTCCCTTTCTTTCTCTGTCGCCATGCTAATCACCCCATGCTCAACTGGCTTAATCATCCTAGCTTTCCAAATTTTTCGAACAAAACTTCCCACTCTACCCTTCTACTCTCCTGTTTTATGAATACTTGTTCAACCCCTTCTTCTTTCAACACCTCCAAAATCACATGGGGCCCCACTCTCGATCTCTCCCGTTCCAAACTGCCCAGACGCCACCTCTTCATACTTCCTTGCACAACCCCGTATGTCAAAATTGATGTCCACCATATCCAACTTAAATTTAAATCGAAGTTGGTTCTTTCCACCTTTAAAACCACGCGTAAATTAGCTAAGTTCAATTGCAACAAATCCAACTATCGCACTCTCAACTTTGCCTTAGCTTCACTCAACTGGAATCACGTATTATTTAACTCAATATGTGATCAAGCTCTTAGCAATTTTTGCAATATGTCCGATCTCCTCTCCTGTTACTTTCCTTCTCCTCCAACTTGTCTGCGCTCTTACCCACCTTGGTTCTCCATGAATATCCATAAAAGCGTTTACCTGAAGCATGAACTGCGAGAGAAGTTTCTGACTTCTGAGAATGACGCTGACCTTACTCCGTTTATAATTAAAACAATACGCAAGCGACACCTGATGAGCGAGGAACCCACCCGGTGATTTGAAACCATTTTGTTCTCTCTCCCACACAAAAATCCTGAGATTTATTCTGTTCTTACTTCTCTTCCGTATTTATTTCTTCGACCATTGCCCCCTCTATGCCTCTTCTAAGTGCACACTTCTCTAAATCTTTCGCCATTCTTCTTCTAACCCCTTCCTTGGTGGAATTTCTCATTGGTGGTCCCGATGGGGTTCCTAGCCTGTTTTTTTAAAGCCCTCATGAACAACTGACCCTACGCATCCTTCTATAACCAAAAATTTGTGGTATGTTGATCTAAAGGCCGCCATCCATGATCATCGCGGCATGCCGGTTACGCCTGAACAGTCCGCAATTGATGGCTGAACGTGGGTTCCGGATGGTCTGCCGATTTGGACTATTCAACGTTCGGTGATCGATTGAAAAATATTTCGTCATCCGGCCGGCCGGAAAGAAGATAAAGCAAACCGATACATGAGTGCCCTTCCAACGGTAGCCGCACAGGCAATCTAGGCAGTGTTTGAGAGTTTAATTCGCATCTTCAACACAGGTTTTATGACTGCTCAAACACAAAAATGTCTCAAATTTGCGTCTCAATGCTTTTCATTGCCAAAGTTGAACAGATAGTGTCGTCCAGCTTGCTGGTACGTGGACGGTGTTTTCAGTTCCACGGGTCTCCAGAGAGACTGAGGATTGCTCAGGCCAACAGGCCTGCCGGGTCGTGGATGGCCGCCTTAACAAGACGACTAACTTGGCCCCAAATTGGTTCAAAGGCAGACCACTTTTATCACCCAACTGCCATTAAGCAGTAAGGGAACTATTCTTCTGATCTGACAATATACCTGCATATCTTAAATACACACTGCTAATATTGATAAATACTGGTTAGTATTTTTTTTCAGTGTAAGTCAAGTTGTCAATCATGTTCTGCAAAAGCACTAGAAACCCCGGCTGACTGTCAAAACATGAAAGCGGATCGGCGAAGGTGCGGGATTGAAGCTGATGATTGATGATTATTAACTAATGATAATAAAAACTTGTTTTTCTATTCGCTAGTGTTTTTTATTGGTCTTGCAACTACCGATATTTCGTGAACCACTTCTTCAGTGTTACCAAGTCTTTGTTGTTGCAACAAGGACTTGTTAGCGCTGATGAAGGGAACAAGTGGTTCCCGAAATATCGGTGTTTGCAAGACCAATAAATAACACTAGCGAATGGAAAAAGCCAGTTTCTATTATTTCAATGTTAACTGTTTTGTAAACGCCGCCCTCGGACGTGTTAATTAGAGAGCAAAGTGGCAGTGGGTAGGTCACACACTAAGAAAGGATAACAAATCCTTTGCTAGCTTTAACATTCTTATTATACTTTGCTGTTTGGGTAGGGGGTGGGAGTGCATTGTGCCTCACATAGTAAGCACTTTCAGAAAATTTTGAAGTTTCGTTATTTCGGAAAGCATGTTTGAAACAGCTTTGGCAGCTTCAAGCTTGGCAATGAAAATATTTCAGTTTATTTTAAAGCGATGGTAATCAAATGCTAACACCTTTCGGCGGTAAATGTTCAGCTTTGTTTCAGCAGCTCATAAGGAACGACTTTCTTTACATCCCTTCAAGGGCTTAGCTTACTCCCAAAAATATTGTGTTTTGGTACCAAGGTCCATCGCTAATCAGAGTTGTAACACAATTCTTCGAGTTTCTGACGATTGACAAACATTTTTTTAATCATAAGAAATGGAAGAAAGGTATTTTTAAAGTATGAGTAAATCGAGATAGTTCGTTCCTTTCCTGAAACAGATTTTGGTAGAGCAGTTACCCCTTCATTTATGTTATATTCAATTCTTTAGCTTTGCTGAGTTCAAAGTATAATTTTCTTTTGATAATATAGTCGTTAACTAAGCATTGTGATTGATTTTTGCTTTTTTTGTGCCAACAATTATTCCATACTGGAGATTACGTAAGGTCGAACCCATAGTGTCGCTAACTGTTATGGCGGTATACAAGGATTCAATTATATCCATGATTTAATATATTTGTATTTACAAATTCCCGGGGATTCCAACGAGTCCTTGTTCCGTTTCATAAACTGATTAGGGCAACTTCTACCAAATTAGTTAGTGCCTATTTCTGTAACGCGTAGTGAATGGTTGAGGATAAGTCATATTTAACTTGCATACGCTACTTCCGTCTTGTAAGTTATTCATAAATGCAGAAATCTAATTACTTTGGCCCAGTAAAGCGTGGCTATAAAAGGCGTATTCATAGTTAGCTAATAATTAACACACACTCTACTACTGAGAGTCGTAAGCCTACAAGAAAATTTTCTTCCACTTAAAGAAAACTGAGAGAGATGAGAAATATTTTCGTCTACTTTAAAGAAGAAGAAATAGGAATTTACGGAAAGAAGACCTTGGGGATGAAGTTTCCAGTTGGACAATTGTGGAAAATAAATCCTGTCACAAACTCACTTTATTGCTTTGTTTTCCAATAAATTATAAAAGCGTTATCACTTTAAAAACACCAGTCATGAAATTTTTTTTAATACCCATGACAATATCAAGTAGACAGTTCTCCATTAAGGAGGATTGAAATCATTTCCTCTACTCCCTGAGTGATATTTATACATAAAGACAAATAAACTTGAACGATGGGATGGAATGGAATCTTAACCTAACCTTAACCTTTTGAGAACCCGTAACAATGGCAAATTCTAATGTTAATTGCAACGCTATATGAGTTTTAATCATCGTCCCCATCTCCAAGTGGTTTTATCCTTGAACAACATTTTTGTAGACGATGAAATACGGTCTTCTTCTTCTTCAGCCTTTGTTGTGTACAAAAACTGGGTCGTGGAATGAACCTAAAGGAAATTGGATGATCAAATGATCATCTTGAGTGGGCAAAGCCGACCTAGAGGGAAGAGCTTTGCCAGAAACCTAAAAGTTTGCGAAAATCCGAACGCAAATACTGAAGCTCCGTCAAAGTGCTCGGTTGACACGTTCTTGCACGCCTCTGCACTTCTCAGGCTCAGGAATGGTGAAGAGGGGGGGGGGGCTTTAAGCGCTTTGATCACTCACGCATCATTAGATGAAAAATTAACGTGTCTATACCGATGCGTGGGTCCACACCGAATCTAAAAATGAGACAATGAACAAAGGAATTCAAGACGGCCTAACGAAATAAAGCAAAACATGAGCTAGACCTGGAAGATAAAAAAAACGGCTCGATCATTCGCGTGGATCCGTAAGTCTTCTGCCTCAGATGGTTATTGAGGCGCGGCCCGCGAGGTTCCCTCCCATCCTTGACATCCTCAGGCCATTATCTGTAGGATGTCCCTAATAAAGTTTTGCGGAGTCAAGGAAGAGGAGAAAGGGATAAAGTCCTTAAATTAAAAAAAATTTTTACTGGAATTCATGTTATCCTGTATTATAATGCGTGTGACGGACAGACAGACTGTAAAAAGATGAATGAAATTCCACTCCCGTTACGAAGCCGCGATCACTACAGTGGATGGAGTCGAGAAGCTCCCAAATCGCCATTAATGTATCAAACCTCCATTATTTCGGTCGGCTTTTTGGTCATTTCCCATTCACCTCTAAGTTTTTTTCACATCACAGCCCTCCGCAACATATATAAGAGGCAAATGGATGCCGCAACAGAGATTCTGGAGATGAAGCATCAACAAATGATTTTCACAATCACCTGAAGAACGTTATCTTAAATACGACCACAAACATGCTTGGCCCCAGTGGCCGCGTTCGAGAGAAGAAACCTCCGAAGAATTTTTGGCTCCCTACATGAGGATGGACGATTCCCTAACCTACATAACGACGAAATCTATGAGCGATACCATGACCGTCAGGTTGTGGATAAAACCCCGCTGCATAGGTTAATTTGGGCGGGTCACTTAATCCGTATTATCATCATCATCAACGGCGCAACAACCGGTATCCGGTCTAGGCCTGCCTTAATAAGGAACTCCAGACATCCCGGTTTTGCGCCGAAGTCCACCAATTCGATATCCCTAAAAGTTGTCTGGCGTCGTGGTCTACGCCGTCGCTCCATCTTAGGCAGGGTCTGCCTCGTCTTCTTTTTCAACCATAGATATCGCCCTTGTAGGTTTGCCCGGTGGGATCATCCTCATTTGATGTGGCAGTGTTCCCTCCTTGATGAATACCGACAGAGATAGAAGACGGTAGAACAATTTAACCCAGCGCACAAGTTCCCCTGACACTAGATGTTGCCACAAAGCAAAGCAGATGACGACTTCTCTACATCCAGAAATGCAATGTTAAACGGTGATACTTCTCAAGCTTATTTTAACGATATCGGGAATACGGTTGTCAAGGATTCGTTAAAATTTCTTCATGGAACAGCAACCGGATGAAACGGTCCTTGGAACATTCTAATAGACCATCTTTCTTTTTCCATATTGGAGCGGTGCTGCATTCTTACCTATCAGACTGTGCTCTACCTTCCTAAATGACTTGATTGAAGAACTCATTGAGCCACAGTGTTAGGTACTAGTTCTTCCCTTTCTAGAGCGTAGATGCGACGTTGTCAGCTACTTCCTCGACTTCAGTGGCGCTGACAGGTGGGATTGCTCCAAATGTCGGCAATGCTTTTGAAAGTAGAGGATGAACAAAGTCTGCCATTGGAATCTGCTCGAATGATTTGCGAAATCTCGCCGTGGTTCCTAAAGGGGCCAAAAATTCTTGGAAAATTTTTCTTTCGAACGCAGTTAAGAATTCGCAATTTTTCTTGCTAAGAACACAAATATCCGCGGACTGATAAGATCATTATCTTGCTTTGACTATATGGTGAGACTCTCCGAGCGGAACGTGCGCGGATTTCATCGGTATAGATGAAGGCAGATTGTACATCTCGGTTTATTCTTCTTATTATGTCAATATCGTCAGCATGGACCAGCAGTTGGGTGGACTGTGAAGTATAACGCGGCAGCGTCGCGGATAACTTTTTGACCCAAACTAAAGAGTGTGCCAATTCTTAAAAACCATATAATAATAGTAAGCGCAATACTGATCACATTGCCTGTTACAGTACACTGGTTTTTTGCAGTGTGCCGTTAAAGGCTACAATGAAGTGCTCTAACATGCTAACAGGCCTTGATCCAATTGGATTGTCGCGGCAACGGATATTAAGAACCTTAAGGATCTCAAATGAGGTGGTGTTAATTGCTTTCGAAAACACAGCATGAAACCAAAAGACATCTAATTTGCCAAGGAGCATATCGACAGCTTCCTCTATGTGCAAAAAAAACAGAAAGAATAAAAACTGGACGACTTGAGGAATACTACCCCACAATTAAGTTGTTGCTAACCATGTAAAAACTTTGCCAAATGCGAATCAGGATAAAAAGGAAAAGCTCAAAGAAAACTGTAACTGCCACCAGAGGAGAAAAGCAAACTGCAACAAAGCCAAATTTCGTGATAAATTCCGAGCCCAAAAGGCAAAACTTCCTGCAAGTAACAGTGGATTTCCAATCGGTATTGCAAATACCCTCCTCTGGCAGCAGTGTGTATCGTTAGGGTTTTGAGTGAAGTGCTCTAACACACTTCAAGGCTCTGATCCAATATGGATTATTACTATTAATAAAACAGTGCCCCAAACGACTCATATTGTTACTGCTGGACCGAGTTGCATGGCCACCGCTTGTTTCAGTGGCTAACTCCCTTGTCTTGCCCTTGCCTACTTTCAGATATTTTCCGGGCCGAAATCGAAACAGATTTATCACTCATGTTGTACTTAGCAACCGATCTCTAGATGATTTAACCGAAGTTCTTATAAAGGGGACGCAACTCAAAACTGGCTAATTAATTTGAAGTTAGCGAAGTCAAAATGGCAGAAAAGCACAAGTAAGCCGCAGTAAGCCAAAGAGTCAAAGTTCAATGCCTTTTTAGACTTGTAATCTCTTTTAGAATTTCTAATAAAAACCGAATGCAAGATAAAGAAAATAAAGAACATGTTAATTAGTTAAAGGTTGACAGCCTCCGGGAAGATTAAGTTCAAATATAGCAACGTCAAAAACTTCTTTCCAGATGATGATGAAGAAGGAGAATGCGGAGATTGTTGCTTTAATTTGCTTTTTTGCAGTTTTCTTTTCAATTATTTCGATGTTTTTGTAATTATACATTACAAATAACTGAATTCTAATTTGAATTTGCCTTCCACGTCAGAAATTAGAATTTATTTATGTCAAATGTCTGCTTGTACACCCACAATAGAACCAACAAAAGGACTCTTAGCTTTTGAAAGAATAACGTCGAAGCATAATTCAATTGAACGAAAACTTTCCCCATTTTCTTCGCCTCGCCAACACGGGCGTAGTACCACGAATTGTTATCACTTCTATCACCAAACTCATTGAAGCTTCCGAACATCCACGGCCTACTTTCCCAAATTACCTTTGTGGGGGAACTAGAAGATTTATATTCATCTATGTACATTCCGCTGTTACTCCCATTAGAGGCGCCCAGAAACAGAGAGCCAAAAAGTGCTTGGCACTGAAAAAAGGATGTTGAAATGTGTTTCACCCAATGTAATGAATTGACTTAGGTGAAACATTGAATTTAATCCTATCAGCACCACTAATTATAATTCGTGTGAAACTTGAACCGAGGAAAGTATTTCAGGAAATCCCTTATGGAAAATACCAGTTGTAGTATCGAATTTCTTGACTACAATTAATATTTGCAAAATGGTAGATGATTAAAATTTACATAGGAAACACTTTATTATTGAAACTTTGTAATATATACTCGAGAACGTACTTTATAGAAGCTTTTGTATTCCAAGTTTGAAGTGACCTCAGAGCCGAACGGGGAGAGAAATAAACTTCAAACAATTATTATTCCATCATCTACTCGTTAATTATGAAGCCTTCCTACATCTTTCCTTGCAAATAATAAGTAACTTGACTACTCGCCTTACTTGATGTCGAAAATGCAATCGAGTTGCATACTACAGCCCTTCAGCTCGTTGAGGGATGAGATACGCCTTCTCTCACGTTTACGGACTACGCCCAAACTTTATAATTTCACAAAATAGCAGATGAAATTAAAGGAGGTATAAATAATTTATTATATTTGAAACACTTGCTACTCTGGGAAGAAAAACAATGAAGAAGAGAACAACTGATTCCCGAAATATGGTACTTTAAATAAACTTTTTCCTTCATTTGGCTACAAATAAAAAACAAATATCATATTTTAATCGATTATTTTTTTCTCTGGTGTTTTCTTTTCGAGAAGAGAAACGTTGAAAAGAGCTTACCGACCTTCTCATAATCTTTCACATTCTCAATCGTTTATACAGAAATTGCAAAATTACAATTAACACCAAATTGGGATGGCAAGTGTGGTCGTAAATGGTTAACCTCGGCTAAAGATGAACAACATAGAAAGGATATTTGGGTCCGAAATTGAAGGGCTTCTTCAGTGACCATAATGGGACAGATCCAGGATGCCAACATTTCAATATTAGTAAGGTCAGCTCGACTTCGAGTTAACCCCAATTTAGTAGTAGAATTGGGGTTTTCATGTCGACGTCCTTTAAACCACTTCTAACCCCTGCGATGATGATAAAGTGGCTCAATAGATGCAAACAACATTTAAATTTGATTGTTGATGTCTAAAAAAGGTAACCAGACTTCTTTTTGATAAAAATAATCACCCATTAACTGCCATATAGTGTCTGCTTTGCAAGATCCAAACTCAACAATCTTTTCCCAGTTTGTCTTTCTGATGAATTATCGGTATATGCATCGGCTGACAGAACAGGTTTTGTGAAAAGAAGACCTGATAGAAAATTTAAAAAAGATTGGATCGTAAGCAGTGTCAAGTATCTAAGTAGTGGCCGCCTAAAAATTGTCCAAAAGACAATGAGGCAAGGCCGATATATAAAGGCCTTGGAAACCAGAAGGATAATCAAAGTACACGATGGCAACTTTATATTTGTGTACGACTCTGCTTCATGGTAAAGGCCAAAACCGAACAGAATTTTTTAGAAAAAAAACCTAACAAAGACTTGTGATCGGTGTGGTAATTCATAGCATAGAGCATAGGAGCGATGAAATTTAAAAAAACTGCATTAAATGAATCGAAAGTGTGCCGTCCAGAGTAAGAGTTATGATTCCAGCAACAGATGGCTTGACTAAATATTAAACATTTATTTTATCTTTAATGCTATGGGACCCTACACTGTGGCTCAGTGAATTCTTTAATCGGGTTATTAAGGAAGATAGAACACCATCTAACTGGCAAGAAAGTATTACAGTTCCAATATGGAAAAAGAAAGGTAGTCCAGCAGAATGTTCAAACTACCGTCCGATTCGGTTACTTTCCCATACCATGAAGATTTTTTAAAGCATTCTTGACAACAGTATTCGCGAAATCGTTGAAATAACCATGTATCAAGTCGAGTTTGTTAAGAACTGCGTTGCTGCTGACGCAATAGACGCTGCGCGGTTACTCATGGAGAAACATCGTTAGAAGCATCACCCTTTTTACATTGCATTTCTGCAGCAATGTAATTTCCCCTAAAAATCGCCGATTCCTTCTAGCGACTGTCGACATCGTCTGAAGGTACCAAAACTCCGCTTAACTGCTTCCGATCGTTGCTGAACCATGATGCAAACCCCATCAAAATTCTGCAAAAATGGTCTCTCTTCAATTTCACTTGAAGTTTGAAAAAAAGATAGAAAAACAATACCTATTTTGCCATGGTTGAGAATAATAGCTTAAAAATGAAATCCCGGTCGAATCCGCAGCATTTTCCTTGCCAAACACCGATCTCAAACGGAGTTTAACATATTTGTGAAACTTTCACGTCGAAATTAAACTTGATGATTCGTTTCAATATCCTGAAATCTCACTTGCACGAGATTTCTTTTTCTGAAAATTATAGAGAAGAATAACTAATCCCAACTCGAACCTACACTTTCCACAACTCTTATATCTGAAATGCATTTGCCGCTACCTCTAATTTAACTCTAAAGCACCAGCTCAGCCGCCCTTCATAGAGCAGTTCTGCTATATTCATATGAGCATAATTTCGCCTTAACCAGAAACAGGCGTTAGTAATGCGCTCCACAATATGCAAAATGATAAAGTTTATGTGCAAACAGCAGCAAAAAGGGTTAGCCTTCAAAGTATTTAAACGAATTGCAGGGAGTTAAAAACTAAATCAAATTGAAAACTAAAATTCTCATTTTAATATAAATATTTTGAAACACATATTAAAATAAGAATTAGTAAGTTATGAGGAACTAAGAGGAGCTATAATATGAAAACGAATACTGCATATTAGTAAATGAATTTTCTCGTCAGCTTGTCACGGCTAAAAACAAACGAAATGATGCGGACACTGCAAGCACTAATCACTAGTTTTTTCTAAATTGATTCTTTTTTTAAAAACATGTTTAAATCGAAAACCTTAAAAAATCCAATTTCAAATTTTTTCGAAATTTATTTCAATAATAAGTGTGATCTTTGCTCAATATTTAATCATGTAAAACAAAACCTTATTAAAAGCAGTTTACTGTCTGTCTGGGTTACATCGACCTTTCTTGAATTTAATGGGGTCCTTGTACATCCAAAAAGGGGGGGGGGGGATATCAAATGAAAAGTCCCGATTAGTACTTTTCAAAACATTTAATGTATACAGGGGAGGGCAGGGGCTGAAAAGTGGTCATTTCTTTCACAGCACCATTCTCAGAACCTATCCAATCGAAAAATCTGAAAAAATCACGAAGCTGCTATTGTACCGCGCCTAGGCTCCGAAATACCCTCATATCAACAGCTGCTCAAATAAATAGGAATAATAATTGACTGGAAAACTCACCTTAAGTTCATCCTACAGTCATGTAATTTTGCATTAATATAGGGTGAAATATAAGGTATGGTTTATGGTATGGTATGGTGGCTAACAAATAATGGGTCAAAATGTTCGCTTCGCTTGGTAAGAATTTGAATGTCTGTAACAACGAAAGTGAATACCTATATGCAATACATTATATGCTAGATACTAATGGGCCGAATGTCCACCTTCCATATAGGAAGCATCCAAAACCTCTTATAACTAAAACTTCCAGCCTTCGACTTGTTTTATTTCGGGGCAATCTGGGTAATAAAAGGCAGAATTCAATTCCAATTTGACAAATCATTAATTGATATAAAATGATGTATGTAACATGTAAAACCCGTTTTTTAGTCAGTTTTTTTGGGATTTTTGATTATTTCACCAAGCTTTAAAAAAGTAGTTGTGACTGGGCCGAAAGTTGAAACAGCTTCGCCAACAATGAAAGAAAATATCACAAAGCTGACTGCCGGCTTGTAGAAAATACATATTGAAAGGAATGCTTCAAGCTCAAAATTTTTCCTGAATAAAACAGCTTTTTCTTTCTTCCAGAAGAGAATGAATTCGTAATGGAATTACTTGGCTTCTGTTCAGAAAAACAATGTGGATTCATAGGCAACGAATTTTTCTTATGCGCCCAATATTTTCAACGTATGCCAAAACATCCAGACATATGTACAAACAATTTTCAGAAAAGTTACAGGAAACTTTTTCAGACAGAATCAACCATAGCTACTGTCTTCCTACATTTCCGCTATACCGAACAAAGCTGGTTAATTTCAAAAGAAGAAAAACCCTAAGAAAATGCCCACAGTGAAGTTATCTCTTTGCGAGAGTTTTTAAAAACAATTTTCTTAATTTTATATCATTACATACGAACGAAGCAAGTGCAGCAAAGTGCACACCGACAAAGCCACCTGCACCAGAATGCAAATAACTTTCAATAACTGAATAAACAAAACACTACAACCGCAAAGTAACATGTTTCACTAGAAATTTCTCATTTAAATTTTCCCGGCAATGTAATGCTCCTCGTCCCATATCCTTTACCCATTGTGAACAATTGCTTGCATGCAATTTTCGTTTTGCCGTTTGCATACGTACGTGCTCCTATGCAAGTCTGTTGCACAAAGGTTTACAGCATTTCATGCTAAACGGAGCAAATATTGTTCGAAGTTAGCAAGGAATTTCGTAACATCGTTGCTCAGCGAAAGTGCTTGTAAATGGAACGGTGGCTCCTGTGAAACTTTTCAGCATATCAATGTGCTAGATTTAATATGAAGTGAAATATTATGCACTCAGATTTTTCCGGAAAACTTCATTAACATGCTGCAGTTCAGCAATTATAGCCTGTTGGATAGTTTACTGAATTCATCATCACGGCTCTCTAGTAATATGATTGAATCATTTAGTAATATTTAAAAATACCAATGAAGGCTAATCAAAATTTGTACAGTACAGTATCCACGAATTTATATATGGTCACCGTAAAGTCTAGGTGGGGAATAACATCACTGTTACGCTTCATCGCTATCAGCTCCTTTCAATACGCTTCAAGAGCCAGCACAATTTTCCGAGAAGCTTCCACTCCTCCTCCATTGATCAGATTAGTAAATAATCTCATTTCTACTCTTAACATTTCTTATAACATGGGAAAGTCATATTAAAGGAAAAATCCAAACTGTTTTGAACATATCACAGAATACATATATTTCATGTTGTCTTTCAAATTTTTTGAAGTGAAGCGAGCTGGAAATTTGTTAGCAACTTCGGGCTTTTCCTACTATTTTTCAGGCACCTTTGTGCAAGTAGTTCATTCTGAAGACTATTGTATTGAGAATAGTATACTTGCGTTCATATCCACCTTAATAATTGAAGTTAACAATTATTTAACAGGTACATAAAAAATCGACAGCTAGAACAGATACTAGCAACGAATGGAAAAGAAACTACTCCTTTGCCATTTGAGTATGTAGAAGTATTCACTTTAATGTAAAATTGTTTTCCTATGGTCTCTAACGATTCAGTATATTCTCTCCAAAAAGCAAATTTGATCCAACGTATAAAAGTTATGAGCGGACTTATAGTACTAAAGAAGGGAACAAGTTGTTCCGGAAGTACCGATACATAAGAACTAGAATAAAAATCAGCCGAAGAAAATTTAATTAAGTCTACTGAATATTGGGCGATGACGGCTTTACGGTTTCTTACCAGGGCAGGGGCAAACTGTCAGACGCTACCTCACCTCTGCTCTGAGAGCAACGTGACCGAAGTGGCTCACAGATGTTAAATGCTCCTTTATATAATTCACAGAACGCAACATGACTACGAATCATATTACATCCATAGTAGTAGATCCGCCCATACTTTGGACCAAAGCTTGGTCAGAACTGAATATATTTTTTAAGAATTTCGCGGTTCTTAGTTCGCATTCACTTGATGCCGGACCTAATCAAATGTGCTTTGATTGGTTTTTGTAAACCGTCATCGCCTAATATTTTGAAAGTTTGGGTGCTGAGCCATAAACGAGGGTTCCGTGGACCAAAAAAAGAGGGAGTAAGTTGCTCTCCATTTGGTCCGGTTCGGCAATTTTCAATAAAATATTGTATTAGCTGCATCAGACAAATGTACAGAATCGACCTGCACTTTGCACTTGCACACATTAAGAAATAATCCATTACTAACATCAATCATGCGGGTGAAATTTTTTTTAAAGAAATGCATCAAAAAAGCATTATTGAAAATTGTGAAAAAAGGTCAAGTAATATACAATGCTAACGTCTCCTTGTATAAATGAAAACTATTTTATATTCAGGGACAAAATTTTAAGACTATATTAGAAAGGATCTGAATAGATTTCAACCAAATATATGCTTGAGATTAGCCATTACCCCGCAAGCAAGTACAAATAATACGTTAAATAAGATCAATACACTACACACTATGATAAAATTCACCTAGGAGAATCAAAAACCGCAACATGCAGTTTCCATTTGACATATACAGAAAATCCACCAACACCCAGCGAACACTACCGGCCTCTTTGTTAGTGATAGTGCGATTTCCACCAAACTTGGTAAGATCATGCTATTATAGTAATATACTTATTAACTTTATTTGAATAGAAATCGGTATCAAAGGTATTTCGGAGCCTAAGCACCATATATATTGGCAGCCTGTTTATTTTTTTCAGATTTTTCCGTTGAGTAATTTCTAAGAATGGGTCCGAAAAGAAAAGATTACTTTCGAACCCCCGCAATCCCAACCTTTCCAACAAATGTCAAAACTAAGACCGGCTACAGTACTAATCGAGACCTTACATTTGATACCCCACATGACTATTTTTGATGGAAAAAAAATTGACATCCCCCTTTTGCATGTATGGAGACTCCCCCTTAAATTTGATGTGGAATTATGTAACTCATTGTATGCCTGCAGTTCACACTTCCTATCTTTCCACCAAATTTGATGAGAATCGTTACAATCGTCTTCGATGAAAATGCATACGACCGACAGACTGACAGACATGGGGGTTTAATGTGAGTACCTGCCGTGTAGGCATAATCCCACGGTCCTCTTCGGACACGAATTGATTTTGGGACCACAATCAGAGCCCCGCCATGACTAGCAAAGCGGTACTGGTTTCTACTGAGTGCGGACTAACCATTCATACCAGTGGATGCGAGGCCTATCTAACACCTCTGCCGCAACTAAGGGGTACGGCACCCGAGTCGTACAGCGCAACTCCACTCTTGAGCTCCGAGGAGCTCTGCCCGCGATGTTGGCATAACCACAACCACCATGAAACTCCCACTAGGGGACCAACCGCAAATAACCGGGCCGAGAACACATCCTCCAAGAATTCTCCTGGAGCATATGCTCTCAGAGGGCCATCACGGTTCCCATGGTACCAGATAACCTCCGGTGAGGCTTCGTGGCAGAGCCATTTCAGATGAGTCCCTTGCAGACTCGGTTCTGATCGCCCTCCTCGAGTGCGCGGGGCGGAACAGACTGACAGACAGACGGAAAGATGGATAGACAAAAAATAAACCGATTTTAATAAGGTTTTGTTTTACACAAAACCACAGACAGGTCGACATGATGCCGAGAAAAATTGCCAAAAGGCATTTTTCTCGATGAGAAGACTTGTCACGTACCTGCTGACAACTATATCATCATTGCCGTCGGCCTTAATGGTCATGTGGGTTAAAAAGCAGACGGTAACAGGTGTCATGAGGGAAAGGGGTTCGGAGCGCGCAATGAGGGTGGCGAGCGTATAATCGATTTTGCGGACACACATGACCTTGTACTTATGAATACATGATTGTCTCATCTTCCTACATTTTATAGTGGGAACGGTAAAACGCAAATCGACTATGTTCTCATAAAACGCCGACATTTTTCCACTATCAGTGATAGCAAAGCCGTTTCCTATGTGACCATCGCACCTCAACATCGGCCGTTGATTACCGTCCTGCGAATCAAGCCACCGATAAAACAGCATGATAAACACACTGGCCCGCGGCGCATTAAATGGTGGCGATTCGGTGAGAACAAAGAAGGAATGATCCCACTTACACGATTACCGACCATTACGAATGTGGAAGAATCGTGGAACCAAATGGAAGACACGATCCACCAAGCGGCCTCTGCAGCCCTCAGAGTCACCAAGCCGGGTAAACGGTACATCCAACGATATACTTGGCTTTGGAATGATGATGTTGAAATGAAGGTCCGTGAAAAGAAACGCCTCTACCACAAATTTCTCGACGATAAAACACTGGCCAATCGGCAAATTTATAAGAATGCCAACCGGGATGAAAAGAAAACGGTCGCGGTCACCGGAGTGGACTATTACAAAAATCTTTGCCATAAACTGGACACTCGGAATGGCGAGAGAGATCTGTATCGACTTGCCAAAAGCCGTAACGATCACACACAGGATATCGAACACTTCTGTTGCGTTAACAAGAACGGCACTTTGCTTACCAACCGTCAAACCGCAACGGATAGATGGCGAAAATACTTCGAGCAGATTTCATCTGTAGAATTTGGTTATCCTCCACTTCCACAATCATTGCCGACACTTGGACCAGTTCCACCTGTCAGCGCAACTGGTGCTCAGAGGTGACGGGGAGAAAGGCGGGGCGGCAACCCTGTCGGCTCAACCAAAACCAAGTGGCCGAGGAGAACCTCCACGTGGTGGTATCGGGAAACGCTGTATCACATTGGCTTGCCGGCCGTGATGCAGTAGGCCAATGCTCCAAGGCTTAATTAGGGCGATTAGACCCGAGTCTGCACGGGGGCTCATCTGAAGTGACTTCGGCCACGAAACCTTACCGAGGTAGCCCCTGTACGCTTATACTTCGGGAGAATTCCTGTCGTATATGAGTACAGCTCGGTTGTTTGCGGTTGGTCCCCTAGTGGGAGTTTCATGGGGACTGTGGCTGATGCTCCAGCGAGAAGAGACCCTCGGGTCTCGGCGTGGTGTTGCGTTTTAACACGAGTGCGGTACTCCTTAGTTCGGTAGAGAATTACGCAGGTCTGGCATCCACCAGTATGAATGCTAAGCCATGCACTTGGTATAGACTGGCACCATTGTTGCTTGTCATAACGGGGCTCTGATTGTGGTCCCAAAATCAATCCGTGTCTTAAGAAGACCGTAGGATTAATTCTCCACAACAGGTACTTACGTAAAACACTCAAGGACTTAACTGTCAGCGCAACTAACCCGTTGGGAAGTGCCGTCCCACGTACTCGAGGAGGGCGATCAGATCCGAGTCTGCAAGGGATTCATCTGAAGTGGCTCTGCCCCGAAGCCTCACCCGAGGTTATCTGGTACCATGGGAAACGGGATCGCCCTCTGAGGATGAAGGATGGAGGATGTGTTCTCGGCCCGGTTATTTGCGGTTGGCCCCCTAGTAGGACTTTCATGATGGTTGTGGTTGTGCCTACATCGCGGGCAGAGCTCCTCAGAGCTCAAGCGTGGAGTTGCGCTGTACATGGCGGGAAAACGACATCGACGACGACGACATCGCATCTAAGATCTAGAAAGCGAAGAGCTGGGACCCAACACTGTGGCTCGGGGATTTTTTTAATCGGGTTATTCAGGATGGATGAACACCATCTCACTGGCAAAAAAGTACCACTGTTCCAATTACCGTCCCATCTGGTTACTTTCCCATACCATCAAGACTTTTGAACGCATTCTTGACAACATTAGCAGCGAAATCGTTGAAATAACCGTGAATCAAGCCGGATTTGTCCAAAACTGCGGAACTACTAACGAAATACACGCTGTGCGGCTACTCATGGAGAAACACCGTGAGAAGCATCGCCCTCTTTACATTGCTTTCTGGATTTGGAGAAAGCGTTTGACCGTATTCCACACGAACTATGCTTTACGACAACACTTGGTGCCAGAAGAACTCATGCGCTGGGTTCAATTGCTCTGACATGATCCGAAAAGTAAAGTTCGAAGTATGGCGAGTGCATCATAATCGCTTCATGTCTCTGTTGGTGTTCATCAAGGAAGCGCCCTCTCACCTCTCCTCTTTGTTCTTGTTATGGACACCGTCACACGGGATATCCAACGTCCAGCGCCCTATACACTGCTATATGCAGATGGTATTTTCCTAGCGTCTAATAGCAAAAATGGTCTCCAGCAACTTGTCCAAAAATGCAAAATCATGCAACACGATCTCAGATTGAATATAAACAAAACTGAATTTTTGATGACCGATCCCCATGAAACATGCACAATCACTGTCAGCGGCAGTGATCTGCCCAGAACTGAGCGATTTAAATACCTCGGGTGAACGCTATCAGCGAATGAAGAACTGCTTTATGAAATTTCTTCACGCATTAAAGAAACCTGGATAAAGTGGCGTTCCACAATTGGTGTTCTTTGTGATCGACGTTTTGATCACATGCGAAATGAGGATGTCCGCGCCGCATCCAGAATGCTCAGTACAATGTTTACATTAATTACTTCCCGAGGACCTTCCTTGCAAGCGACTTTTGAGCGTCATAAGTTACATTTTTCCCAATTGAATACATCAAATCAAAGCAAGATTCCTAACCAGCTGGAACCAACGCATATCGAGAAAAACTGTTTTCAAATAATTAAATTAGTACAATTGATTTATTCAGTAATTTTAAATATTGTATTTGTTAAATCCGTAATAATTCTGGTTAACGCTTTTTTGAACAAAGCTGAACATATGTATTTGCAGCTTTTCACACTAAGCCTAGCATAGTGCATTGTGAAGGCAAAGACGAAAAGTTATTTTTAAGTCATCAATAAAAGTCGACTCGACAATTAATTTTAAATGGGGGAATTGAATATAAGCTCTTCGTCGTTGAACCTTTTATTAATTTTAACTAGAAGTCGTTCTTAGGTCATTTTCCCAAAATAATATCATCAGAAAGTATCAGTCTATGTTTTTTCTTCCACTATATATTCCGCTGTCGTATGTAAGCACCTATCTTTATTTGTATCTGCAATGTTATGAAATTACTATCTGGACCCCCAGCCAAAAGTTATCACTCTAGATAGAATAGTACCATTTAATTTTTTGTCTTACACTTTTCGTTTTCATTTATGAACCACTCCCATTTTGGCCTACCACAATCGCATTTAATTAAAACTAAATTGATTTGATTAAAATGTTTTCAAACTATTTGTTTCCTATTCCCAGTTACGAATTGGAGGATTGATAACGTGATCTTATTAAGGTTTTGTGTGAAACAAAACCTTATTAGAATCGAGACGGTGTCTGTCTGTCCGTCTTTTTTTTTTTTTTTTTTTTTTTTTTTTTTTCCCGATGGAAGGTGGAAAGCTTCAAAAGCTACCGCAGGCTCCTGCCACACGGTTATGTGGGACTCTTACCCACTAAAACCACCTCCTTCTCCTTCCACTCTCCCCGCGGGACTCCCATTTGGTATTACGTCGCGGGGCTGGATCAGAATTTATTCTGCGCTCATGTCAATATTCGTGTTCCTCTCGCGTTCATTCTTTCGGATGACTTCCTCCTGCCTAAGCTTCTTTCCGATGGCTGTAGTAACTTTTTCAACTTCGATCCATATCCCCTTGGCTTTCACCATAAGCTCCATGATATTTTCGGGTGTAAAGTGCTCCCCGGTTGTAGCTTCTAATGTAGCCCTTTGGGTTTCGAATCTGGGGCAGTGAAAAAAGACGTGTTCTGCGTCCTCTGGAATGTTTGCACACTGTGGGCAATATGGCGAATCATCACGCCCAAATCGATACAGATATGCTCGATAGCCTCCGTGTCCGCTCAAGAATTGAGTTAGGTCGAAACCTACTTCGCCGTGAGGTCGTTCGATCCATTTCCGGATATCCCATATGATTTTGTGAGTCCAACGGCCTTTTTCTGACTCGTCCCACTTCTCTTGCCATTCCGCGACAGTTTCACCTCGTGCGAACTGTCGCCGACGGGCAGGAGATTCTCCGGTGAGGTACGTTTGATCGTAAAGTCGTTGTGTTTCTTTCGCCAGAATCTCAATCGGGATCATTCTTGCTATCACGCAAGCTGCTTCAGTAGAAATTGTTCTGTAAGCGCAACATGTTCGGAGTACACTTATGCGATACGCAGCTCCAATCTTTTTCTTATTTATTGTATTTTCCAGTGCATCTGCCCATACTGGGGCTGCATACAGTAGGATCGAACTGACCACCCTTGAAATAAGGAGTCGACGGCTCGGCCTTGGGCCACCTATATTTGGTAGCATTCTCGCAACCAGCGCTCCGATGTTATATGCCTTGGCTGCTGCACCCTCCACATGCAATCTGAAATCCAACCTCTGGTCAATCATTACACCTAAGTACTTAAGTGCAGGCTTGGAATAAATTGTTTGCGTTCCAACTTTGATCTTCATGGAAGTGCACTTTCTCCGCTTGGTAATAAGTACTACTTCCGTCTTATGCTCTGCGAGCTGTAGACCAGCATTCTCTAACCAGGATTTAATCTCATAGACTGCTTCATTTGCATAGAGCTCGACTTCCTCGAGAAGGCGTGCAACAACCGTCACACCAATATCGTCCGCGAAACCAATGGAAGCCACACCAGTAGGAAGGTCTAGGGTCAGTACCCCGTTATACATAATAATCCACAAGAGTGGCCCTAGGACAGACCCTTGTGGAACTCCGCATGTCGTTTGGTAGGATTTCATTCCTTCATCTGACTCGCAGCACAGAGTCCTATCGATTAGGAAGTCGGCAACAATACGCACCAGGTACTTCGCCACGCCTAAGTTGATTAGGGACTCAAGTATCTTGCTCCATCTAGCGGAATTGAAGGCATTCTTCACATCAAGTGTAATCACTGCACAACATTTGCCCTCGTCAAGTGCGGTCTTAGCTGTGTTAGCTACTAGGACAAGTGCATCGGTTGTAGACCTCCCCTTTCGAAAACCGAACTGATTTTCGGAGAGACCGCCATCCTTTTCGGCAATTCGAATTAATCTGTTATAGATTACTCTGTCCGTCTGTCCGTCTGTCTTTTTTTTTTTTTTTTTGTTGAGGAGGTGGAAATCTTCAAAAAGACACTGGTCTGGACACACCAGCGTGTGGGATTTTTACCCACTAAAACCACCCCCGACTCCCTCCCTGCCCCGCGGAACCACCATAAGGTATTACATCACGGGGCGGAGTCAGCTCACTCTAGCTTTGTCACCTTTCTTCTATACGCGGCGCACGTGACCGCGTTTTTCTCCTCTCCTCTGCTTTTCGCAGTTTATTTTGGATAGATGCGATCATGGAGTTTACCGCATCCCAATTCTCTTGATGTGCTAGCATTTTCGGTACCAGATTTTCTGGTACCAGCACCTCCCCTAGAGTCTCCTCTAGATTCCTCCTTTCTTCCACAAATCTCGGACAGTGGAAGAATACATGCTCTGGGTCCTCTGGGACTCCATTGCAATTTGGACAATCGGGTGAGGTCTCCAATTTAAACCTGTGAAGGTATTGGAGATATCCTCCGTGCCCCGTGAGAAACTGGGTGAGATTATAATTAATCTCACCGTGTCGTCTCTCCAACCACTCCTTGATGGCAGGAATGAGCCTGTGCGTCCACCGGCCCTTTCCCGAGCGTTCCCACCGCTCTTGCCATCTATTTATGGATCTCTCCCTTTCAGTCTTCCTCGTCCGCGATGAGGAAGAGGTTGGCTTTGCATTGTATATGTTCGCCATCTCATCTGCCAAGATGTCAATCGGCATCATTCCAGAGATGACGAATGCTGCATCATCTGAGACAGTCCTGAAGGCAGAGCATACCCTCAGGGCTGTCCTCCTGTAGACTGAACTCAGTTTGGTAGCGTTCCCTGACATCCACAACGCCTCCCTCCAAACTGGGGTCGCATAGAGCATGATCGAGGTCACCACCCTGGCTATAAGCAACCTAGAGGTATGCCGTGGCCCTCCAATGTTCGGCATCATCCTTGCCAGGGCCATACTTGCAGTGGATGATTTGTCGCAAACATACCGCACATGTTGCTTATAGCTAAGCTTCCTGTCTATCACCACTCCCAAGTATTTGATGGTCGGCTTGGAAGTGACGATATGATTCCCGATTCTAATACAGGCGTAATCTCTCTTCCGGCGCTTAGTGATGAGGACCGCTTCCGTTTTTTCCTCCGCAAGTGTCAGACCAGAGCTCTTTAGCCAACTTTTAACAGCACCGATTGCCTCACTTGAGTATAACTCAGCATCTTCAAGATGCTTTGCGACAACAACCAGCGCTATGTCGTCAGCGTAACCCACCACTGTGGCTTCCCCCGGAAGGGGAAGATTAAATACATCGTTGTACATGATGTTCCACAGTAGTGGGCCCAATACGGAGCCCTGCGGGACACCCGCGGAAACAACGTACTCCTGCGGTCCGTCATCGGTGTCATACCAGAGCCTCCTTTCAGTTAAATAACTATCGACGATAGCAGCAAGATAGGCGGGAATACCAACCTTCGCTAAAGATTTCCGTATTAGATTCCAATTGGCCGAATTGAATGCATTTTTCACATCCAGGGTTACTACCACGCAATATTTGCTGGTACTACCCTTTCCGTGAATTGCATCTTCGGCCAAGCCAGTAACCAATTTGATGGCATCAATGGTTGATCTGGCTTTACGGAACCCATACTGCCGATCCGAAAGGCCGCTTTGGCTCTCAACAACCGGGAGTAATCTATTGTAGATTACCCGCTCTAGCATTTTCCCCACCGTGTCCAGGAGACATATGGGTCGATATGACGACGGTTCACCTGGAGGTTTACCTGGTTTAGGCAGAAGTACCAACTTCTGCCGCTTCCATGCCATTGGAAATATCTCCTCGGACATGCACGCTTCGAACAACTCAGCGAACATGTCCGGTCTGGATTTCACGGCAAGCTTAAGGGCCTTATTCGGTACTCCGTCCAGGCCCGGCGCTTTGTTGTCTCCTATTCTACCGCAGATATCCAACAGCTCGTCTCTGGTGACTGGCGGAATTGCCGCCACATTCAGAGGTGGTTGGAATGTGTCGGTGCTCTCCTCCTGCTGGGGGAATAACCCCTGGATGATTTTTAGCAAGAGGGTGGGGCACGTGATCTGCGGAGATGAACGGCCTCTGAATCGTCCCATCACGATTCTGTAGGCATTCCCCCACGGGTTTATGTTCGCTTCTGAGCAGAGCTCCTTAAAGCACTCCCTCTTGCTTCGCTGGATGGCGAGCATGAGGTTTTTGCGGGCTGCCTTATAGGCGCGCTCCTTTTGTCCCTGTTCGACTCTACCTACCGCCCTCTGAGCCACTCTTCTGGCTCGGTGGCAGGCTGATCGAAGGCCGGTCAGTTCATCATTCCACCAGTAGTTTGGTCTTCTACTGGGGAATGAACACCTTCTAGGCATGGACGCGTCACACGCTTTGGCAATGCATTGAGCCAGATGGACGGCTCTTTCCGTAGAGGTGCCTGCTTTATCAGGCTGATCTAACCACACCTCTATGAAGGTCTCCTCATCCAAAGATTTTGCAGACCAGCCTGAAATCTTTCTCGGTTTCGGGCATGATAGCTCTTTGGCCTGTGGCTCGACACATGTCTCAAAGAAGATTGCCTGGTGATCGCTGTGGGTGTAGCGTTCACTGACGCACCAGGACATACCACGCGCCAGCGAAGGGCTGACAAAGGTCAGGTCTACAACCGAGCCTGACCCCCCTTTCTGGAAGGTGTTTATAGCACCTTCGTTGGCCAGAACCATGTCCATCTGCGCAAAAGCTTCTAATAAACTGCGCCCCCTAGCATTTGATTCCCTACTACCCCACTCTAGGGCCCAAGCATTGAAATCACCAGCAATCACCTTTGGACTACGTCCCCTCGCGTCGAGAACAAGATTATCAAGCATTTGCTCGAATTCAGACAGTGTCAAACTTGGCGGGGCGTAGCAGCTGTATACATATACACCACTTATTTTCGCCCACACGAAGCCACTGCCTGCTTGACTTGCAGTACATTGTATGGCCTGTCGACCACAAGCCCATATCGCCGCTCCCCCAGTCGAATCTTTGACCCATATGCCACCGTGACGGTGTCTATACGGTTCGCTTATAATGGCGATTTCCATCTCAGATTCGAACGTCGCCTGCTCAAGTAAATCCTGAGCGACCCTGCAATGATTGAGGTTTATTTGGATAAACCTCATTTTCTCATTGCAGTGAGCGCCTTCCTAAATTCCGGACATTTACCACTTCCGGCAATATGCCGGTTATCTTGTCCCTCTTTTACTTCGCACAATAGGCATTTGGGGTCCCTATTGCACTCTCTGGCAATATGACCTTTCTCCCCACACCTTCTGCATCGATCGGATCGATCAATGCTGCTGGTGCATGCCTTCGCGAAGTGCCCAAACATAAGGCATTTAAAGCACCTCTTCAGTGAAATTTGTTCCCTTAAACGGCAAACAACCCATCCAATCCGAACCCTTCCGGCAGCCAACAACATCTGTACCGCCTCCGCTGGTACTCGTATTGTGGCCGTTTGAGTACCACCATAGGCTTTTCGCAAGCCCACAACTGACTCCTCGGTGAGTTCTTTCAACTTGAATTGCTCCTTCAAAGCAGTACAAATTTCTTCTTTCGATGTTACCTCATCGAGATCCTTGCACTGAATATAGATCTCATGTTTTTGGGCACGCACTGCGGCATTCTCCCCAAGTGAGTTTTTCACTTGAGTGCGAAAGTCATCAGTTTTGCCCACGCTGGATCTTTTCAGCTCGAACATGAGATCCCCTTTCTGGGTTCTTCGGATTCGGTTTACATTTCCGCTCAGATCTTTCAGGTCGGGATCCGCTTTGACCTTTTTGAGTATCTCCGCGTAGGACAGATTGCCCTTACTGGAGATAACAATTACATCTGGACGAGTTCGCACTTTTGCTTTTCGTTCCGCTTTTTTGTTGGTAACTTTAGTCCATCCATCGTTTTCGCTGGTCTTGGGCTTCGCAACGCTGGTCGAGTTTCCTAGATTTGCTGTACGGTTTCCTCCTTCTGGCCTGTTGGTGTTGGTTTTCAGGATGTCCTGTCCTCCTTTTTTTCTCTTAGGCGCCTGCTGATTATTTACAGGATCCCCCTCTTTTTCACGTACTCGCTTATTTCGCTGGAATTCGATGGTAGTACGGTTAGGCGTCACTTGGGTCGCTTGTGATACTGTTGGCACAGCGGGGTTCGGCGTGTCCTTATTATTCTTTTCCTCCTGTGATCTATTGTAGAGCACTCTAATAGCCCTCACCATATTCTTTATGGCTTGGTGCACGTTGTGCTTGTCCTTGATAAACTCGGACAGCTCAACTATTTTTGCCCCAAGCTGGGTGAAGGGTAATTCCTCCAGATCAGGACTCTGTTCCCTATGAATCCCGGCAGGGTTACCCCTTTTACACGGTCCTTCACTTTTGGCGTTTGTTGACCTTGCCTGTACTTTGTCCTTCATCGTCTTTGGCATTGGTGGAGATTTCAAAGTTGATGAGCTTCTTTTGAATGGATCCTTATCTTGTTCCTGGAGCACCTCTTGCTGTCGCGCATCTTGAACATATGCGGTGGGTGTTGTTACAGTTTTTGTCGTCCAACGATCCATCTTCAGTTCATCCTTGGTTGTTCTTGCTACTGGTGTTCTCGGTAAGGTCGTACTTCGCTTGAACACTTCCTTCTCCAGATCCAAATTACTTGTAACATTATATGCCAAGGTGGCCAAGTTGTCCACCACCGAGGCACTGCGGTCGAGGGATATCGACGACCGGGAGCCCGCTTGCTCACTCCCAAAAGCCGCCGGTACTGGGGTTCCGAGCCCCTGCACCGTAAGTTTACTCCTTCTCTCGTCTTCCATGGTGGTTTTATGTTCTGGGTATCCTTCCCATAGCCATTTTGGTCCGCGCACCAGAGATGAGCAAACACTAGCCCATGCACAGTCAGAAAAGAAAAGTGCATGAACACATATTTACACATCAATAGGTATGCCCCTATCCGCCACCTGGGGTCGCGCCTGATGGGAGATCTGGCCACTCCTCACAGGTCTGTCCGTCTGTCTGTCTGTCTGTCTGTCTGTCTGTCACACCCGATTTATTCGGAAACGGCTAGACCGATTGTCACGAAAATTGGTGAGAGTATGTAATCTGGTGATCCCTTTACATGCAACAACTGGCGCCATTTTGTATTAAGTTTAAGGGGGGCTCCACATACAGGTGAAAGGAGGCTGCAAAATTTTTTTTCACAGAATGTAGCCATGTGGGGTATCAAATGAAAGGTCTCAATTAGTACTTTCCGAATCTGGTTCAATATTTGATATTAGATGAAACATAGGGGAGTGAGGGTTCAAAATATGACCCCCAAAAAGTGTAACAGGTCTCGTTCTCAGAACCTATCCAACCGAAAAATCTGAAAAAAATCATAGTGGTGCATCTCTAGGAAATCTAGGCCCCAAAATATATCCGGTTCCGATATCTGCACAAATAAAGTTAATAATAGTATATTTCCACATTTTAGAAATTTACCCGGCAACCCCCTTATGTTCATCCCAGAAGTACAAAATTTGGCATGCGTGTAATGAAGAACATAATGCACAGTTTGGTCAAGTTTGAAGAAAATCCAACTATTATTAACAAAGTTATAGGGGGTGAAACTTTACAATTTTTTGTGAATTTCGTGCACTCTACAACCTGCATGACGTCATCATTACATTTCAATTCATCAATACCACAACGAAATGAGTTCTTATGAATTGGGTCGCAGAGAATTATTTTGTTTTAGTTTGTTAGTTATTTGTCAGCCAGACATGTGTGTATGTAGGTATATAATATATGCGTGCTAATGAACTTTGCGGGTAGTGCCTAATTCAAATATTCAAGAAGTAAATCGGAAATATGGGTACGATCAATTTATATACGTGCATATATGTGTACAGTATTCGGTAATAGGCAGTTTGTTTGTTTAGGGTGAGCGTGATATCTATGGCTGTAATATGTACGTATGTCTCGTAGTTTGGGAAAATATGAAGGATTATGTTGGATTTGTAGCTATATGCGGACAGAAAAATGTGCGTTGAAGTTTCTCACATAAGATGAACACAAAACCTTTATACCCGAAGCGCGAGCTTCCGGTATTCCGACTTGTTTTTAAAACGTGAGGCGCCTAGCAGGAAAAAAATAATAAACAAAGCAAAGCCATTATTTTTAATTCATTCGAATTTCATCAGCCAATATGCGCTGATTTAAAAAACTTTGATCTGGAAAAAATCAAAAAACGCAATTAACTGTAATTATCCTTGAACGTCCCAGAAAATATTAAAATTGGAGATGAATGTTAGAAGCAAACGTACGTTACTCCCATATACCGCCAAAAACGTAGTATAAGTTACAAAAAAATATCCAACAAATGGGATGTTGAGAGGATTTATTACAGTGCAGTAATTGATAGATGGATCAACAAACATTCCGATATTAATATTAATAAATGTCCAACAGAATAGATGTAGTTTCCAAGTAAAGGATGATAGAGATACTTTATTAGCAACCTGCCAATATCGAAGTTTTATTGCTAAACAAACGTCAATAACGCCTTGGATAAACGGGCTGACCTCATGCCGAAGGCTTTTGGCTGTCGAAAACAGATTATGATTGGAATGTATGCACGTTCGACGGTACGAAGGTCCCCAGAATGCTCCCTATCTCCAACTCGATCATGATCCTGGGGAAGGCTTCAACGATCGACTCCTGATTCACAATGATGAGCAACTGAAGAGTTGGAAAGAATACCTCAACATGGTTCTTAATAATATCACATAGGATGAGGTTCCGTAACATGCAGATAGGGACTGTTCCTCCAAGCAGAAGAGAAATCATTTCGGCCATTCATGCACTTAAACAGAGTAAAACCACTGAGCTTAAGGGATGACTGTTAAGATTCCAATGAAGGTCACCCATTTTGAGTGTGACAATTGCAGGTGTATCAGCATGATCTTGATGTCATAAAGATAATACCTAATATAATCTTGGAATGCATCAAAGCTCATCTCGCAAGCTTCATCGACTGAGAGTGGACTGATTTTCACCCAGGATCCTCCTGCATTGCCACCGATGCATTAACAGTCCTAGGTCCGCTTTCGCTGTCTTGTCTGAAATCTGGAAATGCAGCATATGGAAAGTGACAGTCACTACCACTCGAAAGCTCCATGCATTAGTGAAACCCTGCCTGCGACATATCATCTTCCAGCAAAGTACTTGGTCAACACACAACCTGTCCCCAATGGCCGATGTGATCGGCAAAAGTGGCAGTTGGTAGGGCACACACTAAGGAGGGGCGACAATTAAATTGCTAACCCACCCTCCCAAAATGGCTGACGAGTGGATCGCCACAAAGAACACTTTGCACAGAACAGTAAAGAAAGTGCGCGGGCATATCGGGAAGTCCTGGGCGATACCGCATTACAAAAATTTGTAGGTGGCCGCGAGTCTTTCGATAGACCTGTGGAGGGCTCTAACGGTAGACTCCACGTTCACGAAGACGAGCAAATTAAAATTAGGGAACATTTCAACACGGTTCTCACGTGATGCAGTTTCACCTCTTGTGGAATGGCTAGTGACCGTAGCGTATGACTGGACTACTCCTACAAACAAAAGAAAAGTCATATCGACCATCAGCCCATTCAAGTAGGGCAAGATCGCTGGGCTTGTCACCCCAGGAAACTGTCTATCGAAAGCTTCTTCTTCCACTCATCCGCAAATTCCGGGAATCTGAGAAGAAGTGAACCCGTCTTAAGTGCAACAATTCGAGGGGTGTTTGCGTGCTTCCTGCGAGAAACGTAATAGTTTAAATTATTCTAGAACGTATCAAGCAATGTCTTAATAACTTAATCGACAAAGATGTTTCCACCCTGAATTCTCGAGAATTGACCACATCAGCATGCTGCGGATTATCTTGGAGCAGTGCGGGAAGCTTAGATCTTCGCTTCACCTGCTCTTTATCGATCTCGAGAAGGTTTTCAACGGCGTAAACAGCGATTATATCTGGAATGATCTATCTTGGAGGCATTCTGGAGGTACCAAAAACTAGCTAGGAATTTGAAGTTCAACAAGGAGTCCGACAGAGTTGCATTCTGTCACCGATACTGTTCTGTCTTATTATCGGTGTCGTTTTTCAGGTTGGCTTGGTCGAAGGACAAGGAGGACTTCGATGGACCAAGAAATCTAACACATTGAACAACTGAACCACGCGGAAGAAATCTGTTCGCTCTCCCCCGGATTCATGAATATTTGCCAAATAGGAAAGAGAGGCTATTAGAGTCAAACTGAAGATAAACACCAACAAAACTAAGGTTCTCAGTCTGGCTGGTCATCGCACTTTTCCTATCTGCATTAACATTGAGGGTGTCTATCAATTTTTTTGTGTTGGTGTCGTTGTTTCTGCCGATAGTGGCATCGCGCTTTATGTTCGTTGTCTAAAATTTGGAGGTGCAGGTACATCAGTACTAACATCAAGTTGAGATTATTTTGCGACAATGTTTTCTCTCTGCAGTTATATGGAAGCGGTACAAAGTGACCACTACTGTTACTTAAAAGCTCCAAACCTTCGTTAAAATCTGTCTCCGCTTCAGAAAATCTCAAATGATGGCATATGGGCCAATTACCGGTAGATGCATTGGTGAGGGGTGGAAGTAGCAGTAGATAGGTCACACTTTTGGAAAGAGAGACGAATGAATTGGTGACTTTGTCATACCGGAAGGAGTGTATGCTTCTCGGGAAGCCATGGAGAGATCTAAAACCGTATTTCATTGAACAAGAAAAGCTGGAGGGAGGGTGTGATGCACGCACTACGCTCGGTGTAGGAAGTGTCTACAGAGTGGTAAAAAATTTAATAGTAGAAAGTACCACTCGTTTCAACCTCTGCCAAGATTTAGCGTTTTCCGTGAGTAGTATCAAAAAGCTTCATCTCCCCAACAAAATGCCAATTTTCCACTGTCGCAATAACTTAATCCTAGAATTGACACCATTTCCGGAAACTACGCAAAATTCTGTGCATATTTTCTGATTTAGAAAGACCCGCGTCACTTCGACGATATAACTGTTGAAACTTTAAAGAAATTTCAAAATCGATTTGGCATCTCAATTTCAAAAGGCAATATTGTAACGATACTTTAAACTTACAAACCTGCAAAGTTGACAAAAGTATGGTAGCTTTCGAATGACATGTAAAAATGGTGGGTTTAATTATGGGAAACGTTTTCTCCCATTATTAAATTAATAAAATAATTAAGCTCATCATTTTTACATGTCATTGGAAAGCTATCATAATGAAGCAACTTTCGTCAACTTTGCAGGTTTGTAGGTTTAAATAAGATATCGTTACACATATCATTTTGAAATTTAGATCGAAAATCGATTTTGAAATTTCTCTAAAGTTTGAACAGTTATATCTTCGAAGTGAAGGATTAAGTTATCAGATCTAGGATTAAGTTATAAGATCAAGCTTTTTGATACTACTCACGGAAAACGCTATAACTCTTAAGTAAATATCAGTCTATATGAAATTATACAAAAATTGAATTCTGGATTTCCTTTCTACTGATGATCTCGTCCAGGAGCCTGAAATAGACCACAATGCTTCTATCTGTATTTACCTGATCCCGATGCCACAACCCCTTTCCGAACGGGATTTTCTTTGATTCTAGGAAAATACCAGGAGGGAACGTGCTCTGTTTTGTCTAATTATCGTTGCTTTTAGACGCTTCCCTTCCTTTTCTTTTGAGTTTTACTTTGATATCTACTTGGCTTTAGTAAAGTTCAACTTGACTTTGTATAGGTCCCGATTATTATCATCCCTACACCACTGCCAATCTTTGGAAAACTTTTTTAGTTTTCTTCTTTGCCGTCTTTTCTTTTTCTTTCTTTTCTGAGATTTCTCTTAGACTCTTTTACGGTTCTAGCCTTAACAGTAACTTTACAAAAAGCTCTTCACATATTCTTATGAAATTTGTGTATGATCTGTGAAACACCCTACATGGAGTGAGTGGCATGACGTTGTGTTGCATTTAACTGAAGGCCGCCAACACATGTGATGCAAGGGTGTTGTAAACTGCTTTTCATAACTATAGGACCCTCTCTGTTTGATTTAATAATTCTTCCAATGTAATCTCAATTAAATGACTATTTTTGTCCATGAAGAAGGACCTTCAAGTACCCCGCGAAAATAATAAATATCGAAAAATTAGAGCGTTTCATAACTACAGGACCGCTTTCAGGATCAACAAATTTATCCACGAAAACTCCAAACTAATAATTAATAGGTACTTGTTAATAACCTGTGAGACTTTCAGAATGGCTAACAAATGAAAATACAGCTTCTCACACTATCAACGAGGTAATTTAGAGTTTCATGGTATTCCGCGCTGATCACCTGAAGGTTCTCCATTAGATTAGCTTCAAGAACTCGACAATTCTTTTATTCAAAAAAAAAATCAATGGCAATTTATCAACTGCTTAGACAAAATTTAGTATCACTGAACAGCTTCAACAGCAAATTGCTTTATTTCATATAACCGCTGAATATGTTGCAAATTTCTGAAAGAATCCAAAACCTTGTATACGCTATTTTCCTCTTCCAAGAAGGTAATGTTCGGACTCACATAAGTAGTGAGACTATTGGTGTTCAAAGAATCGATATTTTGCCATGTCCTGTTTGTTAGCCGGGCGTAAATCTAATGGAGAGCCTTTAGGCGGTCATCTTTTGCTACATTTACAACAACAGCATGTAGTTTCATAACTTGAATGGCCGTTCACGTTAATTTTTTTACATATTTCGAAAGTATAACATATTGAAAATGTACAGAAATTACAGAAATTCGCGTGACCATCAAAAAACTTTAATTTAACAACAGTGTGAGCCGTGAATTAATGAGAGGTGGAAAAAAGTTCGAATTTAAGAGAATCGTAAAAAAGGTAACATTGACATATATGAAATATATACCTAAAAATTGTAAGAATCATCATCATCAACGGCGCAACAACCGGTATCCGGTCTAGGCCTGCCTTAATAAGGAACTCCAGACATCCCGGTTTTGCGCCGAGGTCCACCAATTCGATATCCCTAAAAGCTGTCTGGCGTCCTGGCCCACGCCATCGCTCCATCTTAGGCAGGGTCTGCCTCGTCTTCTTTTCCTACCATAGATATTGCCCTCATAGACTTTCCGGGTGGGATCATCTTCATCCATACGGATTAAGTGACCCGCCCACCGTAACCTATTGAGCCGGATTTTATCCACAACCGGACGGTCATGGTATCGCTCATAGATTTCGTCATTGTGTAGGCTACGGAATCGTCCATCCTCATGTAGGGGGCCAAAAATTCTTCGGAGGATTCTTCTCTCGAACGCGGCCAAGAGTTCGCAATTTTTCTTGCTAAGAACCCAAGTTTCCGAGGAATACATGAGGACTGGCAAGATCATAGTCTTGTACAGTAAGAGCTTTGACCCTATGGTGAGATGTTTCGAGCGGAACAGTCTTTGTAAGTTGAAATAGGCTCTGTTGGCTGACAACAACCGTGCGCGGATTTCATCATCGTAGTTGTTATCGGTTATGATTTTCGACCCTAGATAGGAGAAATTGTCAACGGTCTCGAAGTTGTATTCTCCTATCCTTATTCTTCTTCGTGTTTGTGTTTGACCAGTGCGGTTTGATGTTGTTGGTTGATTCGTCTTCGGTGCTGACGTTGCCACCATATATTTTGTCTTGCCTTCATTGATGCGCAGCCCAAGATCTCGCACCAATTACTGCCTGCTCGATCTGGATGAAGGCAGTTTGTACGTCTCGGGTGGTTCTTCCCATGATATCGATATCGTCAGCATAGGCCAGTAGTTGGGTGGACTTGAAGAGGATCGTACCTTTTGCATTCACCTCGGCATCACGGATCACTTTCTCGAGGGCCAGGTTAAAGAGGACGCATGATAGCGCATCCCCTTGTCGTAGACCGTTGTTGATGTCGAATGGTCTTGAGAGTGATCCTGCTGCTTTTATCTGGCCTCGCACATTGGTCAGTGTCAGCCTAGTCAATCTTATTAGTTTCGTCGGGATACCGATTCTCTCATGACCGTGCATAATTTTACCCTGGCTATGCTATCATAGGCAGCTTTAAAGCCGATGAACAGATGGTGCAACTGTTGTCCATATTCCAACAGTTTTTCCATCGCCTGCCGCAGAGAGAAAATCTGATCTGTTGCTGATTTGCCTGGAATGAAACCTCTTTGGTATGGGCCAATGATGTTCTGAGCGTATGGGGATATCCGGCCTAGCAACATAGTGGAGAATATCTTATAGATGGTACTCAGAAACGTGATACCTCTATAATTGCTGCACTGTGTGATATCTCCCTTTTTATATATGAGACGGATAATGCCCCGTTGCCGATCGTCAGGCATTGATTCGCTGTCCCACACCTTGAGCGCAAGTTGATGAAGCACTTGATGTAACTGGTCGCCTCCATATTTAACCAATTCGGCTGTAATTCCATCGGCTCCTGGCGACTTATGATTTGTTAGCCGATGAATTGCACGGACTGTTTCTCCTAAACTTGGTGGTGGCAGTATTTTACCGTCGTCTTCAGTTGGCCGGACCTCCAACTCGCCGATGTTCTGGTTGTTCAGTAGCTCATCGAAGTACTCAACCCATCGCTCTAATATGCCCATTCTGTCGGAAATCAGATTTCCCTCTTTGTCTCGGCAGGATGAGCATCGAGGTGTATAAGGCTTCATCCTGCTGACTTGTTGGTAAAACTTCCGCGCCTGGTGCGGTTGCTCCCTGTACTTTTCTAGTTCACAGACTTGTTGGTTCTCCCAGGCTTCCTTTTCCGTCTGTGAAGTCGCTTCTCCGTTCCACGGAGTTCGTGATCAGTCTTTGCGCGTGCCCGCGTTCTTTGAGAATGCAACATTACTCGGTATGCGACATTCTTCCGTTCCCTTCCTAGCTTACATTCATCGTCAAACCAGCCGTTCCGACTTCTTTTGCGGCTGGGGCCAAGTATATTTGTGGCCGTATCCATGATAACGTTGTTCAGGTGGTTGTGAAGATCATTAGTTGATGCTTCATCTCCAGGTCCTCTGTTGACTGCGGTTACTGCGGCATCCATTTCCCTCTTATAGGTGTCGCGGAGGGTTGTGTTGTGGATGGCTTCAGTGTTCACTCTCACCTGATTGTCAGAGGGGATTCTAGGTGGTATTGTTATTCGAGTTCAGAGCACCATGCCAACGAGATAGTGATCCGAGTCTATATTGGCCCCCCTATATGTTCTGACATTCATCAAGGCTGAGAGGTGGCGGCGTTCGATCAACACGTGGTAAGAATGTTTGCATAAATATATTTTATTCAAAAAAGTCCATGATTTTTGTCAGCCTTATTTACTCTGACGAAAGTTGCAGATTTTCGTCAGAGTAAATAAGGCGGCAAAGACTTCGGATCCAACTACCACCTACAAATAAAAATTTCTACATATGTATACAAACATATTTACTGGGATACCATCAACCATCAAGATAGCTATGAGAATAGATTTGGAAGGCTTATTACCATTTTTAATGCTCCCTAGAGCTATCTTCACGACCTCATGACGGTAAAAGGTTTTGAAGTTCTGGATGATGCCTTGATCAAGTGGCTGCAGTTTTGAGGTCGTGTTCGGAGGAAAACATTTAAGTTGTGCACTAGACAAAGGTGGAGGAGGTTGTCTGGGAGCAGCATTATTAGATGATAGTAGCCATCATTAAACGAATCCGTGGGCATCTACGCATTCCAGTGGGACCAGTAAGCTGTTGGAAATGACTAGAAACTTCTAAAAACCTTTGCGGCTTTTGCTATGATGAGTGACTTCAACTTTTCTGAAACTTCCATGTTCACAGGAAATAGAAGCGTCACCTTTTCCTTACTCTGTTTGCCACCATGACATTTCCCATCTTTGAAAGTGAATGTTTTGTTCGGCATACATTTGAAAAATAGCCGAATTTCATTAGCATTAAAAATGTTGCAAGGTTTATCATTTTCGATTAGTTAAGTTAGTTTTCCACGCCAATCAGAGCACACTCCTTCATCCACACTTGCGCGTTCGCCACACACTTTTTTTGAAATAGAAACCATTCCTATTTTTAAGACTGATCAACCAAATAATTGGTAATGTTGAGTACCTTTGCAAATACCTTTGCCTTTTCTTTTAAAATTAAACCGCCCAGAGGAAGGTTTTCGCTTCTATATTCCTTCAGCAAGCACTCTTCTAAATGAGGAAACTCGCCTTCATAGTCCGCTTTCCTCCTCCAATGGCTGCCGCATTCACAATCTTTTCCTTATTTTTTAAAACGTTAAACAAAGTATTTAAAGGAATCTTAAAATGTTTTGTCACTTCCGTCTTTTTCGAACCACTTCCAACCGCCTGGATGCTTCTTCTTCTTCACTAATTGAAAAGCACTTGTATTTTTTCTTTTCGCTCATGTTTGGATGCACCCGTGAAAACTGCTGAAGGTAAACTGACGATGTTGACACAACATTGCACCATCTATGCGAATGGATCTTTGCAGCTTCGAATTGCCGAGAGTTCAGTAGGGAGAACTTCAAATTAGTACGTGCTCTGGTTGGCTTGTCCTCTGTTTCAACTTTAAACTACTGAGTGTACCAAAATGCATTGAAAAACTTCGAATCAACGAGGTAATCTAAATTGATCGAGCTATTGCTTAGAAAAATCGATAGTTTCGAATTACTG
The DNA here is from genome assembly GCF_905115235.1 of Hermetia illucens. Classification (NCBI taxonomy): domain Eukaryota; kingdom Metazoa; phylum Arthropoda; class Insecta; order Diptera; family Stratiomyidae; genus Hermetia; species Hermetia illucens. The sequence goes on along the minus strand of NC_051853.1, from coordinate 57,699,230 downwards.
AGATTTCGAATTGGCAAGAGTCGGCTGTATGTCCAAAGGGATAGCGCAAAGAATAGAGCATATCGCGGTAGGTACAGAAATGGAAATTAGCCGACAGCAGCTAATTCAAGCGTCCCTTCTATACAATATCCTCGATCCTTGATTGTGTTAGTGAGCTAACTAAACACTAGACATTATGTAAAAATATATACAATTAGAAAATAAGAAATAAACACACAAAAGTTTAGAACATCTCATTAGCCAGTTTTGTTACGAAAAATCTATTGTCAAAACTTTAAACGCGTTTTACTTAAAACCACATTTACAAAGTTTTGGGAAAGCACTCACAAAAAAACTACTTAGCCAAGTTGAAATTTGAATCCCTTATTCTTCTAATAATAAATCTATTTTTTTACGGTCTTGAATGAAGTGCTCTAACATACTTCAAGACCTTCATCAAATAGGGATTGTTGCGCCATTATTTTATTATTATTATTAAATCTGCTTTTTTAATAATCATCATTAAATCATTAAATCATTAAAAATACAACGATTTCGAAACTTTTTTCACAAATTCGCCGCTTTGCTACTTTTAAAAAGTATTTGCATATTTCGAAATATAAATAAATATATTTTTTGAATTGGGACCCCCACAGAAGGATGTGTGCTTCTCCGAGCGATACCTTCTTTTTTGAAAAAGTTTACTTTGGTCATAAAAAAACCATAAATTGATTAATTATTCGTAAGAACGCTTCCGAGCGTTCGAAAGCAGGCGGAGCTAAGACCGAAGTAGCATTTGTTTTTCTTACCTGCTATACGTTTGAGAAATGTTTATTGTGCTTGTTTGTATCTGTATATAGAAAGAAGATGCAAAAGGTTTATTTTATACGTGAGAGCTTAATTTATTTGGATATCTTTTGCCTTTTAAAATGCCTGCCATGTACTAAGATGCATGTTTTTAATCCGAAAACAGCACAATCCGATATAAGTAGTTTTAGTGCGTCAGCAAAAAAAAATCAAGTTCCAATCTTCGTAGCTCTTGTAGCTTCATGAAACATTCTTATGAAATAAATAGAAAATTTTTATTTGTTATGAAAACTCTCGGATTGCCACTTGGACCCGATACCCATGCGAACAGTGTGTCAAAAAAGTATTCGTCCACTTGCCTTTTTCATGATTAATTTAGGATTTTCATAACTAAATAAAAAAGAAAATCTTCAGTTCATGTCCGCAATTTTTCTCTATTATCTCTTCTTTGGAAATAAAATGGCAAATAAGCACATCACTTCACTGTTATTAAGAAAACACAAAAACACAAAATAGACGCCACTATTACACAACAAAAAAGTATTCGTCTCTATGCATTTTCTCTTGAAATATTACCAGATAACGGTACTTACTAAAATATTTTGGTGCGTGGTGAGCCGGCATTGCATAGTCAATTTTTGTTGTTAATAATAGCTTTTAACCGGCATGGCAAAGAGTTTACAAGATTTTCCATTGTATTTTTTGAAATGGTTCTCCAGTCTTCCTGAAGAGCAATTCGTAACTCATTTTTACTTCAAATATCTCTGTCCCGGATTTTATTTTCCAATCTAGAGACTGTAGGGGAATTTCCAACTTTTTTGGTGTACTGTAGAGTAGCAACAATTTCGTATTTACTGCTATGTGTTTCGGTGTATTATCTTGACTAAAAATGTAATGTTATATAGGCTTTATGGTCCATATTTCAATTGAAAATGTGCAAGGCACCCACTCCATTAGCCCTCGTACAGCCTCCGCTTTTTACTATAGGAATTAGATTTTTTTTCGCTCATTTCATTGTTTTACTTCCCCCATATTTTCATTTTAATGTTCAAAGGATGATCCCTATATATTTTGCGAGTTCAAGCCGCCTTTTCTTGTTAATTTTGCTGATGGTTTCCTGGAAGCTGTACGCCTGGCATATCCAGCCTCACGAAGAATATTCCCTACAGTTTGAACCGATACGATTTTTCCTACCTCTACACTTTTCCTGTGATTTTTTTTTTAAATTTTTCCTGCTATTCACAGTTTTTCACTTCTGGTCCATTTTTATAGTCCGATAGACCTTCACGCGTTTTGTAGACAATACTTTCAATGGTTGTAACTGGTCCGTTAGCATAATTTATTCCCAATTTTTCGATCTTCCGCAGTTGTTTCCCGATCCTTTTGTCCCACTTTGCAATTCCTTAATTATTAACTTACGACGCTTGAAGTCAATCGCTTTAAGATGTAACACTAAATAGACTACAAAGCAATACCCACTCACTACGAACCAAAATGTTTTAGTAAGTACCGTTATCTGGTAATGTTTCAAGAGAAAATGCATAGAGACGAATACTTCTTTTATATGTAATACTAGCGCCTACTTTGTTTTCTTAACAGCAGTGCAGTGAAGCTCTCATTTTTCACTTTATTTCTAAAGAATAGATAATTGTGAAAAATTGCGGACATGAACTGAACATTTTCTTTTTTATTTAGTTATGAAAATTCTAAGTTAATCATGGAAAACGTAAGCGGACGAATGCTTTCTGGCACACTGTACATTGAAAATGAAGACGCAGGGCGCATGGCGATATCTACCTCGAGAGCGCAAGGGGACACGCATGAGGGAAGAATGCCTGGACATATTAGGAGCAAATGATGTCACTGAGGGTTCATCTTATGGTCCTGGAATAGACGACTCGGTCTAAATCAAAAGAAAAATCGTTAACTAAGTGTCAAGGTTTTTGCAACTTTAAATCGTTTCTCTCTAAACGGCGTCTTTAAAGTCGGCGAACACGATATTTCGGAAACATCTTGACCGACTGGTTTTAAATTTTTACACAATGTGCTTAAACATATCCGCCAGGTATTAATCGAAGGAATAAGTTTTTAACAATTATTTCGACTTTTTCCACCACTTGATTGTGGAAATTTTTTTGAAAACTGCATTGGGAATGCGTAATTTTTACAAAAATCAAAATTTTGACTATTCCTTCGCAGAGTACCTGCATTTATTGATCAACAACATATTTTTTTTTATTTCTCACTTCTGATAATCTGGACCAGAGATATCTTGTTCACCGCCGGATACTTTTTTGTGAAGGACCTTCAGGAGATCATCTTCAGAAACCGTACGACTTAATATTTTTAAAAACGGTCTACGGAAGTTTAAATTATATTAAATAAAAAGTAAAAAGTATAAATATATATTAACTAAAATGTCTCCTCGCAAAAATTTCATAAAAAATGAATTCTTTTCGGTGTCACAACTAAGTATAATCCCTTAAAGGAAAATAAAGTAAAATAAATAAATTCCATCAAAATCACATTAAAATTTCAAAACAATCATTTATCCTCTTCTTGTCAAAAAACAATAATCAAATTTCCAACGTCACACTTTACTATTACCTTAAGGCAGCATTTCCAGCTCGGAATACCATCAAATTCTAAATTAGGCAAAACCTCATTGATAGTGTGAGAAACTGAATTCTCAAACTTGTTAGCCATTATGAGAGAATGTCAAGCGATGGCGACTTTACGGTTTCTTACCAGGGCAGAAGCAAATCGTTACAAGCTGCCTCACCTCTGCCCTAGGAGCAGCGTGACCGGAGCAGCTCGCAGATGTTTAGTGCTCCTTTATGTTATGAAATTCGCAGAACATGACTACGAATTATTGTATATTGAGCGCAAATAGTCTAATTTCTGATATTAATTATTTTCGTCTTTTCTTTTCAAAAAATGTTATGTAATAATGTTGATCAAAGTTTTAGAAAGCCCTTCTTCATGGCCAAAAGTTTAGTTTAGATTACAACGAAAGGATAAATCAGCCATATCAATGGTGATCTACATTAAATTTTATTTTTCTTCAGAAAATATGGCCACATTGGGTGTCATCCAAAAGATCTCAACTAGTGCCTTCGGAAACCCAGAGTTTTTTATATAGAAAATCACAAAACCTTCATACCTTAAGTGCTCATTTTCCGATTTCCGAATTATTATTTCATTATCATCCCTGCTGTGCTTCAATTTCATTATCTTTTTAATTAATAGTGGGCAATTGATATGCCTATAAATCCGTATTCACTAAATACGAATCACGAACCCCCCACGTTACACTTTCAGAGGTTTTTATTGTTCATTCAATAAGCCTGAATTAGCATGCTTATCAATCCTTAAACAAAATCTTATCTTATATTTTTTTTGCAAATGTAACGCTTTCCATGTATGGTAAGTCACGCTTCATTTAAAACCAAACTAAACAATTCTGGGGATATCAATCTTTGCAAGCGAGATATTGCAGACAGGGAAATTTTCCATAGTAAATGCGTAGTGCTAACCAGCAATTGAAAAGAAGTGACTGAACTCATTGAATTAATAAAACATTGAGGCTATTTCCGAGCCTGCTTAGGAGACATTGTAGTTGCCTTCACAGGATGCCAACACAATTCTTAAAGGCGAATAATATCTACCCAGGACTAGCGAAGATAGTACGCAGCAGAAATATGTATTGCAGCATTGATATTACTATGGGATCTAAATGAACTTTTGTGCTTCGATCTTGCTATTACATCCTGCAATGTAGTATACTACCAACTGTTTTTAACTTTTCTTGGATAGAGAAAAATGCTCAATATTCATTACAAACTGTTACATTTTTTTTAAACGATCCCGTCAGTATTATTCAATGAAATCTAATATTTTCCTTCATAGCCCGTTGTATTGCTAAATTATGTCAAACCAACGTTACTTTGTATGTAGACATTGCTCAGAAAAAAGCTCCAAAATATCAAACTTCTTCAATCACCCTGTAAGACGAGAATCAGACATTCATTATCTTTTCCGTAATAGAATAATCATTAAATTATGTTTATACAATAAATTCGTCATACCGATAAGATCGACTGCGAGTATAATTACTGACCCCCATGTTTCTGAGGCAATAGACGAGCAGCTCAGATAGACCGCATTTGAGTGGACTTTATAATATTGACTAGAATTTTTCGAAGTTCAGTTAGTCGCAAAGCGCTGCGTGGAGAACTCTCACGCCGATTCTATATATAACACTGTTGTTAAATAAGTTCTTAGTAACACAATGTTTAGCTCATCCGTTGCCGGTGTCAGACTGACGCTCGTTGCGTCAAAAAATAAATTTCTTTTGTCGGAAATCTCAAAACGTGCCGCCCATAAGCTAAGTACCGAGGACATTATCAAACGCGAGGAAAAGTATGGTGCTCATAACTACCACCCTATCCCTGCGGCCATATGCAAAGGTGAAGGTGTTCACGTGTGGGATGTTGAAGGAAAACATTATTTTGATTTCCTAAGCGCCTACTCGGCCGTGAATCAAGGTCACTGTCATCCAAAAATTGTTGACGCTTTGGTACAACAAGCAAAAACCTTGCCACTAATATCCAGGTGAGTGGAAAGTATTTGTTATTATGGTGTAAAATGGACATGAAATTAAATAGATGAATTGCGAATCTAATATCTTGATAACAATTTTAAGTGGTGTTTTATCAAACCGGAAAGTTGCGCGATTTAATATATATTTCAGTTTTTTACAGATATATTGAGTCGTGTTGCATTTGAATTCCATTTCCTGATATATCCCTAGTAGGAAAGTATCTAAAAGACCTTATCCATTTGAATAGATATGGATTGGAATTTTTTGAATTTTCAAATCGTTAAAATTAATTAAATCGCGGGACATTTCGACGTTCTTAGATAGCGACGGTAATCATCCATTTTTTCATAGACTTTATGATGAAGCAAATTTCATGGTTCTTCTCGGTTCCTTCCATCAGTCACACTAAATTTGTTTAACCTTGAGATAATAATACAACTGCAAAATACATTATCGTTTTCAGAGCATTCTACAATGACGTTCTTGGAGAGTTTGAGGAACTCGCCTGCAAAATGTTTGGATATGATAAAATGCTTGCCATGAATTCAGGCGTAGAAGCCGCGGAAACTGCATGCAAATTGGCAAGAAAATGGGCCTACATGGTCAAAAAGGTTCCAGATAACCAAGCTAAAGTAAGTAGAGGCGGGCACCTTTCTTTCATTAATCTACATCAAAATCGATTGCTTTTAGATTATTTTCGCTGACGGAAATTTCTGGGGTAGAACGTTGGCCGCTATATCAGCTTCAGATGACCCAGAGAGGTACGAAGGATTTGGGCCGTTCATGCCCGGATTCGAGCGTATTCCTTACAATAATATTGGAGCACTTGAGGTACGTATTGAGCATAGTAACAGCAAAATAGCTGCTATAGATAACAATTTCGTCACTCGAAATGGAAGCACACTCTTTTCGTTGTATTTCGCCTAATCAGAGCAAAAAAACTCTGAATGAAAATGTTGAAAACATGCGAATCTGGCGTCAAGATTGTTGATGCTTTCCATGTTGCTGTTTCTATATTTAACTTTTATTGATATAATATAGTATTTTCAATTATCATAGCTTGTTATCTCAATGAGTGGAAAAATTTTAGTAGTTTATTGTAGATTGAAAGGGCAATCGATTGTATCAGTTGTTTGATATGGTTAGGCAGAAAACAATCATGATCTCTTTAAACGAAAATTGATCAGTCTGGCTAAGGGTCCTAGACGAAATAGTTTATGATATTTTCGCCCAAGGATAAAGTACCTTGAGGTCTTTCTAACCCACCTAAGAGTAACTGTGTTGGTTTATATTCTTTTCAAGTCGCTCTGTGCAACTCCATTTTCATTAAACTATTTATTATCCCATATCAAATGGTGTAAATTCCGAATTGATTAGGCCTTTAAAATTAGGACAATGATTTTTTTCAAATTGACATAATCATTAAAGTAAAACATTAGCGTTAATCCCTCAGCCCAAAAGTTGTAAAACTAAAATAGCTCAAAGAGCGTGTAAAACTGACTGAGGTCCCTTTCATAATTGTTATTCAAATCGTATATTGTGGGATAAAAGTTCAGGCGTTGTGAAAATATTAATTTCGACTGAGTTGTTGATGATATTTTCCTCCTCCTACTTACAGTGGCAAGCTTACGGCTTATGTGTAATTTTGTCTATGCAATTAGTTTTATCGCCGTTCGTGCGGCATGTGTTCATCCTTTCACAGGCTCAGGGCTGATTCTATCAAAAGGTGAACCTATTCGCCCAAATCTAGGGACGCAAGTCCCGAGGCAGAAATATAAACATATTTGTCAAAAACCTAAACCCTCATGAAAAAAATATAAAATGTTTTGAAGAATGTTTTGTGACGAAAAATTCCTTCAGAAGATATATACAATGAATTTAAGAAAAAAATATTGGGAAAGGGCGTGAAATGCTTAGGACACCAACTGCCTTTGGGCCAGACCTTTGCAGGCTCTTAACAATTTTATCAATCTAGTCATTGTTGTAGTTTCGTAATTTCCATCTGCGTGTTTTGTTGAGGCCTAGATTTCATACAAGCGCATGGTCCTTAATTTTTTTCAGATTTTTGGTGTGGATAACTCTCGAAAATGAGTTCTCTCGCTTTAGATGTGTAGATTTTGGTTTTTTTCCTCATTTATTTTGCAATTTACGTCAGCACTGAAGGCTGTTGGTGAAATTACTTAACAAGACTGTTCGTATGATACCCCAGAAAAGTGCTTGTTTGTTTTACACAAAACCTGAAAAAAAGTGCTTCGTATATCACGAAGGACGAAGCTTTTAGGGAAACGGTTATCTGTGAGGAATCCAAATTCAATTTTAGACTCATCCTTTTTACCAAGTTAACATATAGCGTATCTGTGTGATCCGAACGTGGGGCCAATGGGTGAAAATTCACAGGTCTCCGAGGAATATATAAGGACTGGTAAGATTATTGTCTTGTACAGTAAGAGCTTTGACCATATGATGAGACGTTTCGGGCGAAACAGTTTTTGTAAGCTGAAATGGGTTCTGTTGGCAGCCAACAACCGTGCGCGGATTTCATTGTCATAGGCGTTATCGGTTGTGATTTTCGACCCTAGATAGGAAAAATTTTCAGCGGTCTCGGGTTCAATGTTGTCCGTTCTTTAGTTTTTGGCGCTGACTTTGCCACCATGTACTCCACCATGCCCTAATTAATGTGTAGCCCGAGATCTGCTTTAAAAATGGCTGCCATATCTCAAAGGCGGATTGACACTGGAAAGAGTAGATTAAATTGACAGAGTGATTTTGAAGCTGGTCAACTGGCAATTTTTAACTGAAAGTAAACTAAATTGAGTATATTGAGTAAAGAACTACATATTAGAAAAATGGCGACACGTTAAGATTACCTCGAACTGAACTACGTTTACCAATAATTGTGGTCATGTCGATGCGATCTATGTCATTCCATTACTTATGGAGGAACATCATAAGATACAATGCCCTCTCTACATTGTCTTCATTGAGCTAGGGAAGACATGAAAATATTTTTTTTTTGAGAATTATGGGGTCCTAAGTCCGCATCAACTTAATGCCGGACCCGACCAAGTGGGGAGGAACTTACTCCCTCTTTTTTTGGTCCACGGACCCCTCGTTTAGGACTTAGCACTCAGGGCAGAGGTGAGGCAGCGTCCGATGATTTGTCTCTGCCCTGGTAAGAAACCGTAAAAGCGTCATTGCCTAACATTTTTTAAGGAAAAGGCGTTTCAACAAGTTCGCTAAGTATTCACTGCGATAAAATCTACTACCAAAGAAACTCAGTTAAACTCAAGGCGCAGCAGACGTACTAAAACTTCAACACTACTGGTCGCCAAGAAAATACCCTCTCATTCTGTTCTTATTGAAGACACTATCAATGAAGAAATTCTACGCATAAATCCCTGCATACCATATTGCTCTAGGCAAATTTAGTTTTGTCAGCATATCATAACAAAGCTGATCTCGAGGAACTCATCCAAAGTTGGAAAGATACCCTCATATAGCACTCTATAGCATAACATAGAGTGCCGACTAACCAACGAAGCAATGAACGCCTTTACATTTGTAAAGGACACAAAAGTAAAGATGGGCTGATACACTGGATTAACTGGTCAACTTGAACCGAATCAATGGCTGAAAGAAATAGCAAATCAAATACTGACGTGACATAAGCTAGAAAAGAAAAGAAACAATACCCGCTTCATATTGATTTTAATGCATTGCAATATAGAAAAAAAAACAAATTGAAAACAACGACGATAGAGAGGAGGGAGATAATGTCTGAATAAATAGATTACCTTAAATATATCGTCATATAGGTTAAATATCCGCTTGGGTCGCCAAGGGAGATATCCCATTTACAGTTAATTCCCAAACATTGTAAACATTATTGAGTGCACCTGCATAACGGATGCACAAACTAATAGAATCATAAACATGATTAAGTGCACCTGCATAACGGATGCACAAACTAATAGAATCATAAACATTATTAAGTGCACCTGCATAACGGATGCACAAACCAATAGAATCATAAACATTATTAAGTGCACCTGCATAACGGATGCACAAACCAATAGAATCATAAACATTATTAAGTGCACCTGCATAACGGATGCACAAACGAGCGAGCATCATAGGTATTTAAGGTAGCACTAAGGATTAGAAAAGGGGAGTCGAGTTGCAACTGTGGAAGGATGAAGATTAATAAAATATATTAAATAAATAACTACGAGTCTAGTTGGAACTGTACTAGGGGGAGTCTAGTTGGGAGTCTAGTTGAATCTGTACGAGGATTAAGATCAATAAAATATATTAAATTAATAATCGTCAAGTGTTATTAATTTTAGTGGCGCAGTCGGTAGGATCCATGCATCGAGCAGGATCCAGTGATACGCGAAGTTACGTGCTTTAAATTCGTTCAAGAACCGGCGCAATTTTTTAGAAACAAAGTTGTTTTAACTAAAAAAATCAAGTGTCGCGATTCGTTTAATAATATAATAAAAAAAAAAAAAAAAAATATATTAACTAAAATAAATACAAAGCTAGGAGGCGGAGTAACAAGCATAAATCCGTCTTAAAACACATTCTGAGGCTGGTTTGGAATCCTAGCAATAAAAAAAAAAAATCTAATATAAAAGTGCAGTGAAATAGACTCACCTCAAGACTCAACGTAGAGATAGACTAGCTATTTACCATCGACGCATCCTTCAAGCCGAAATGGATAACGTATTAGCGCAACGATTGATAGCAGCTTTGGAGAATTTAGCTAATTTGCAACGGCCAAATCGAGCAGAAACAATAATAAAAGAAATTGCCTACATAAAAGAGTTTTCGGGAGACAGGAAGCAGCTAACGCAATTTCTAACAACCGTTGGTGGTCATCTTAGTGCTATTGATGAGGAATCACGGGAAGAAGCCTGGCAGGTAATTTATAACATAAAAATTACAGGAGCGGCAAAGGAACTTTTGTTAAATAATCGTCCGGAAAACTGGGAGTCGGCTAGAAATTTACTCAAACAACATTTTCGACCATCTACGAACTACAAGGACCTTTCGAGAAGAATAACGCAACTCAAAGTAAGCTCTATCTCCGATCTTAACTCTAAAATTGAATATATTATAGAAGAAATCAATACATTCGCCACTTATGAATCGAATACAGCGGAAACTCGCCAAACTTTCTACGCGTTATTAGTGAATAGAATTAAGCAAATAGTTAGTGGTAATTTGTCACGTGATATAAGAAATTTGTTTGATTTACATGAAGTAAAAGAAATTTTATACTCGTATGTGGGCTACGATCAAGATAATTTAGACCGAGAAACATTATATCAGGAAAGAAAGAATTATAACAGTCAGGACTATAGAAAACACCATAACAAACAGGACAATAGACAGAAACAATCGGGTAATCATGGACAATACAATTCAAATTTTGGTAGACCAAATAGGGTAGAATCAAATCAATACAGACGTAGCTCGGGACATTTTTGGCAAGATCGACAAAATTCTCGACTAAATAACTTCCGAGATTCTGGGTTTAGAAGTAATAATAATCCTACTCAACATAGACAACATTCCTGGAATCGTTCTGACCAGGTTAGGCGACCACCACCTGAACCTATGGAGATAGGTACCGTGACCCATAGAAGATCAAACCAAAATAGAAATGACCCATCACCCGGGTCTAATTCAGTAAACGAGGAGGTTCATAATATTGAACCAGAGTTTTTTTATGAATTAGGCCTCGGAAACAAAATCTTTGCTAATCTTACCATTGATAATAAACTGTACAAGTGCTTGATAGATACAGGTTCAACAATGAGCATTGTGAACTCTGCTAGAGTAGATTGTAGCAAGTTTAAAATCTTCGATAAGACTAACATCCGTTTGCAGACTATAAACCATACAACCACGGAAAGCGTTGAACGAGTAATTACAAATATTCCAACAGAATTTAACTTTGATCCAAAAGGTGGAATCAAATGGTATAAGAGGGATTTATTAGGGAAGTCGTATGACTTTTTAATCGGAATGGACATATTATCCAAAATTGTGAAAATCTTCAATTTTGAGAATGAATGTCTTATCCTAAATAATGGTAGTAAAATATCTTTAGATTCTTCAGAAAATGAAGAAAATCTCAAGTGCTTTGAACTTAATGCCGAACAAGGGGAAGTTGACTTAAGTCATTTAAATAAAGAAGAAAAAAGTGAAATGGAAAAATTATTGAAAGAATTTAGTCAACGTAATCAACGATGGTTACTGAAACTACAAGAGTATCAGTTTGATATAGAGTATATCAAAGGTAAGGAAAACAAGGTTGCAGACTTCTTGAGTCGCATTCCAGAAGCCACTAATCAAAAAGAAAATTCCACTGATAACCAATCGATCAATGATTTGTCAGATAACGCTACAGTTCACTCACAAGATGAACAACAGTTGGATCACATTCCTATTAAAGAGACCATAGTAAATAAATATAAAACTCAGTTAATACTAGCATATGACGTAGATCAGGAAATAGAAATATTGCATAACCGTAGAATAATATATATGGATATGACTAGGGATAGGGACCATTGGGTTGACCTTTTAAGAAGGTATATTCGACCAGGTATAACAGGAATCTACACCGAACTTTCATACCATCAGTTTAATAAAATTCAGCAAGTTTTAATTGAACTATTTGGAGACGATAGGAACATAAAGTTTATCAAAGCTACAATGAGGGCTAGAGAAATAAAAACAGCAGAGGAAATCCATAGACAGATATCCTTATATCACACAGTTGAGAGTATGCACAGTGGGATTATAGAAACCTTTAATAGTCTAAAAAATAAATTGTATTACCCGAAATTAGTCGAGGAGATAATCAAAGTTATTAATAATTGTAAAACGTGTTTGGAAACCAAATACGAACGTAAGCCTTTCAGAGTTAAATACAAAATTAGTGAAACTCCCACTAGTATAAACGAAATTTTGCATATGGATATATACTATTTCATGAAGCAGGCATTTCTAACGCTAATTGATAAGCTGACGAAAAAAGCTTATATTTATCATTTGCAAAATAGAAATTGGAATAGGAAGATCGAAGTGTTGGAAGAACACTTCTCTAAATTTGGTAAACCGCAGAAGATTATTACCGATAATGAGTTCGCCAGTATTAATATCAAGGACTTCTTTAGAACGCAAGGTATAGCATTACATTTCACGAAACCTAATACCCATACAGGGAATAGTGATATCGAAAGGTTTCACTCAACATTACAGGAAAAACTAGTATCTATGAGGAAATTAGATCTAACTTTATTACAGAAAATACATAGGGCAGTAAGTAATTATAACGATAGATATCACTCTTCTATCAAAATGACTCCGAATCAAGCAGTACGGGCTGATCCTGCAATGCTTGAAAAGACTTTGAAGGAGTACAAGAATAAATATATAAATAAGCTTAATAAGAAAAGAGAAGATTATAGGGAGACTAGGAGAATTATTCCAGTTAAGAACTATAAACGTAATTACTATAAGAACGAACCGAGATATAGGATTAAAGAATTAGGTAGAGAACATCCCATTAATATAAAACGTCCTCGTAAATTTGCAGGTGATGACCTCAGTTTGGGTAGTTGCACTGCAACTTCTACTATTAGCAACACCACAGATAGACAGGAAATAGTAGAACATATCCAACTAATAGAAGAGAATTGTGAAAATGCAGTTCAAAACCTTAATAAATAAATTGAACTCAATTCTCATTTTAATAACTCGAAATCTGATAGAGTCAGACCGAAACGCAATTAGTAAAACCTTTCAACAACTCACAGAAAACGAAAAATTATTAGTAAAAAAAAAAAAAAAAAAAAAAAAAAAAAAACAACTGAAAACAGACCAAATTTTAAAAACTCCGAATTTTGGAAGAGAAGTTAAATCAGATTATTGACAACATAGCAATGATGAAACATGAATTGATTCACTCTAGTATGCTAACAGCAACCGAAATTTTGACGACTAAACTGGACTTTTATAAACTCAAAAACGTACGAACCGGACTACTGAAGTATAAGGAAAACACAATAATTTTGTCCCTTAAAATTCCAAATTCTTACAAAATTGAAGAGTACAAATTAATTACATCGTTACCCACTACGAATAATTTACAAGCAATGTTAGAAGATCAGTATTTTATAGAAAAAATGGAACAAAATATGTTTATGATGAAAAATTGAATTATGAAAGGGAGTTGAAACCCTTGAGTAAGAGTATTACAAGAAATAAGTGCGTACTTGTAGAAAATAATGGAACAGAAATTGTGAAGGTTGATGATAACACTATAATCTGTAAGAATCTTAAACAAACTAATATTGTTAATTATTGTGACGACAGAAACATACACCTAAATGGTAACTATTTAATCAACATCAATAACTGTACAATCCAGATACTAAATCCAACCTTTGGTAAAACAAATGTAAAATTTATTGACAGGTTCTTTTAGAAAATAAGAGAAACTTGGAACATATCAATATTTTAAAATTTCATAAAAATATAAATTACCTATCTGGTTCAATTGTAAGCGCATTTCTGTTAATACTATTTATCATAATACTTACCCTATATCATGGACACAAAAAAATTGAAAATTGTTGTAAAAAGCTCGCAATCCAGTAAAATTCCGGAGAATTTCAAGTTAAATAGGGGAGAGGTTAAATATCCGCTTGGGTCGCCAAGGGAGATATCCCATTTACAGTTAATTCCCAAACATTGTAAACATTATTGAGTGCACCTGCATAACGGATGCACAAACTAATAGAATCATAAACATGATTAAGTGCACCTGCATAACGGATGCACAAACTAATAGAATCATAAACATTATTAAGTGCACCTGCATAACGGATGCACAAACCAATAGAATCATAAACATTATTAAGTGCACCTGCATAACGGATGCACAAACCAATAGAATCATAAACATTATTAAGTGCACCTGCATAACGGATGCACAAACGAGCGAGCATCATAGGTATTTAAGGTAGCACTAAGGATTAGAAAAGGGGAGTCGAGTTGCAACTGTGGAAGGATGAAGATTAATAAAATATATTAAATAAATAACTACGAGTCTAGTTGGAACTGTACTAGGGGGAGTCTAGTTGGGAGTCTAGTTGAATCTGTACGAGGATTAAGATCAATAAAATATATTAAATTAATAATCGTCAAGTGTTATTAATTTTAGTTATATACCATATGGTGCTCTGATGATATTGTTTAAACCTCCCTAACCCCTATTCCCTGTGCAGAATAAATTCCAGTTCACACTTTCGAGAGCCTTCTTGAAGTGAAAGAGAACAATCCAAAGTTCACGTATTGTTCCTATATTCCCTGTAGAGCAATATTGTGCTCAATTTAGGATTTTCCGATACGGCACCGACTCTCGATAGAGTCTATAGAAATTCGTTCAAGAATTCAAGACTTCGAAAATTATTCCAGTGGTTATCTTGACTACGGCAGACAAGAAGTCGTATATACGAGTATATACTCTCTCAAAGCAAAGTATCTACATATCTCTAACGAACTATTCAAGATGCTGAACGATAAATGTGTCGTGTGCCTGCTTTATTGTTTTTAATTGATGAGAAGTAATCAAGAGATAATATCGTCTCTGCTTTTCGTCCCACTTTCCACGGCCCCTCAGCAGCAGCATTTTGGCACTTTTTCAGGAATTTAATTCAGATTAAAAAGAAATATCCTTGTGAACCGGGTTTTTGGAGAATTTATGCAGTGATTTCCGCTAATTACCCGTGAGCGTGCCGGTGGAATACATAATAGAAGACAATTCTTGTTAAAATGACCAACTGTTGCAGATCAAAAAACGCATTTTGTATAATTCTTATATTAAAATCACACTGTAGGTGGCACACATATTGTACAAATAATCTATCTGTGATTCAAAAGGAATTCGAAATGTTCCTTATACGCAGAGGGCGCTCATTTTCGAGCAATAATTAAGATATTTTTTCTTACTCTCCAGGAAAGTCATTTTCACAGTCATTTTTTGCTGCGATGTCATGCAATCAACAATGTTCCCTTCCAGAATGGACTTCAAAAACACTTTTATAGACAGTAGAGAGTTCAATTTATTGCGTAACGTACTGTAGTTCAACTGACATGGCATTCGTTCAAATGCGACCTCAAAAATAAATTAGGGTGGGAGTGCGTTACCAACATGACCTATATAAAATCTGTGAAATTCTACAAAATCTCCTGTCACATTATTTCGCATTAGCATTCGGTTGCTAATGCGCATAGCGTGTCAACCACACTTCCATATTGAAAGTTTGTTAAAATGTGTTTCAGCTCCCCCAGGACTTCTTGAAAAGCTTGCACTCTCTCTTAACAGTTCTGTGCCATGTGTGGGAACTCAATCGTGGGCCACTCTGAAATAGTGAATTCCATCGCCTGTTACAACCCGCAAGACTTACCGCCTTTTCTCACTTTGTAACCTATCCACTGCCACTTCCGCCTTCTCACATTCATAGGCATCTGACCAGTTCCCCGAAATTGTATTAAGAATGTTCACGAAGCTTTTGAGTAATCGTTCAGGACACTTACCATATATCAGGATAGAAAGAACATTAGCACAGAACAGTCTCTTGTGTTGTAATATTTGCATTTTTAGATTTTGGACGAAACAGCGAAAGTGTTTTTAGCAGTTTCATCAGCTGAAACAACGATGCCAATATAGACAATCAGGTGTTTCTACAGTTATGTATATCATTTTTTCGGCTTATTTTATAATGAAACAAGTCGGAATGCCGGAAGCTCGCGCTTCGGGTATAAAGGTTTTGTGTTCATCTTATCTAAGAAATTTCAACGCACATTTTTCTATCCGTATATAGCTACAAATCCACTACTCCTTCATATTTTTCCAAACTACGAGACATACGTACATATTACAGCCGTAGCTATTACGCTCATCCTAAACAAACAAACTGCCTATTTCCGAATACTGTACCCATATAGGCACGTATATAAATTGATAGTACCTATATTTCCGATTTACTTCTTATATCTATTTGAATTAGGCACTACCCGCAAAGTCCATGTCACATGTCTAGTAGGAATAATTGACATTCACATACAAATGAATAAAAAACTAACACAAAATAATCCTTTTCCACCCAATTCGTACGAACTTACTTCGTTGTGGTATTGACGAATTGATATGTGATGATGACGTCATGCAGGTTGCAGAATGCACGAAATTCAAACAAAATTGTAAAGTTTTACCCCCTATAACTTTGTTAGTAACAGTTGGATTTTCTTCAAACTTGATCGAATTGTGCACCATGTTCTTCGTTACACCTTTACTAATTTTTGTACTTCTGGGATGAACATAAGGGGGTGCCGGGTAAATTTCTAAAATGTGGAAATATACTATTATTAACTTTATTTGTGCAGATATCGGAACGGGATAGATTTTGAGGCCTAGATCTAGTAGAGATGCACTACTGTGATTTTTTTCAGATTTTTCGGTTGGATAGGTTCTGAGAACGAGACCTGTTACACTTTTTGATGGTCATATTTTGAGCCCTCACTCTCCTACGTTTCACCCAATTTCAAATATTGAACCAGTTTCGAAAAGTACTAATTGAGACCTTTCATTTGATACCCCACATGGCTACATTCTGTGAAAAAAAATTTGCAGCCTCCTTTCACATGTATGGGGAGCCCCCCCCCCCCTTAAACTTAACACAAAATGGCGCCAGTTGCTGCATGTAAAGGGAACGGCAGATAACATACTCTTACCAATTTTGGTGACAATCGGTCCAGCCGTTTCTGAATAAATGGGGTGACAGACAGACAGACAGACAGACGGACAGACAAACAGACCGACAGACAGACAGACAGACAAACGGACAGACAGACATCGAATCGATTCGAATAAGGTTTTGTTTCACACAAAACCTTAAAAAAGACAAATTTAATTTTCTAAATTAAACAATGTGGAATGATGCGTTTCTATTCCTCATATACCGGTATTTCGAGGACCAGTTGTCCTCTTCCTCAAATAGTTTTTGTCAGACAGAAACTGGTCTTTTTTTTCAGGCAGGTGTTATCAGTGAAATCGAGGTATTTAACGTAAGATGTCATAGTCCACTAAAAGCTTTAACGCGCCCCGGGTAGGGCAGCATACACAACGTCACCGATAAAAAGGGATAGGATGCAACCCTATCGGTCTTTGCTTTCGACTTCAAATTCCTCTGAAATTTTACCTTGATGAAGCACCTGATATCATATATCGCTGTGATAACAAGTATTAATTTCTGCGGAATGCATATGCTCCCTGTCCACGTTTTCGAAAGCCTCTTCGAAATCGATGATGTGAAGGAGAAACCTAAACTCCACACACTCTTCTGAAATGATCTGAAGGGTGTTCATGTGGCCGATGCGGGAGGATCCAGAATGAGAAATACCAGACTCTATGGATCAAACCTTCACGGTGTTCCTTATTATATACCAGGATTAGGAGAGAGCACGCAAACAGTCTGCCAATTGTCGCACTTAGGACGGATGACCTTTTTTCGGAATCTTGGCGATCATTCCCTTCTTCCACTTTTTGGGAAAAATCGCAGATTCCTCGGAAGTAGCAGCTTTGCAGAATCTTCACTGAAAAAGAAGACAACTTGTTTCTGAAACAGTAATTTTGTAACATAAAGAAGACTTTACGGCGAAGAAAGCGTATTTACAATCGTGTTTACTTTCGGTAGAAACAGCACTAGAAATACACACGATAGGCGGAACTAGAGGAACTAAGTGTTGCCAAAAACTAACTTTATTATAAAATATGGGATAATGATCGCAATCATAAAATCGTATGCATTTGGAAGTTTGGGTTTCCACGAGTATGAGGGTTTGCTATTCTACTTGCTGTGCATCAATTGCGGTTGAAATAGCTAAACATCATTATGTCTGCCTTGGCTTCACTCAGATTTTAAATGATAGTTTCCAATGTCACAAGTGTGTCTATATGTATTTGACTAAATCTTCTAGAAATAATCTTTCTTAGGAATTATGTTCTCGACTGTTGAACAGCTTCGGGAGAAGCCCTTTATTTCCCTGTCACCACAATAGAGTATAACCGTGGTCTTTACTGGTAGACGTAAAAACTGCTGAAAGATCTGAAAATATATTGAATGCAAATGGACTTTAATGATTCAGAGATTCCGACTAGCAATTTTTATTTCAAGGCTCGTTGTTTACCAATTATAGCAGAAGAGAGAATTAGAAAAATTATTATATTTTAGAAATGAGTTACTTATAATTAGTGTTGGTTTGTCTTATCTATTTGCTACAGTTCTCTTTATTGCTCATTTATTTCAGAAAGCTCTACAGGATCCTCACGTGTGTGCATTCATGGTGGAACCAATTCAGGGAGAAGCTGGTATATATGTACCAGATGAAGGGTACCTTAAGAAAGTAAGAGAACTTTGTACAAAGAACAATGTTCTGTTCATTGCTGACGAAATTCAAACAGGTCTTTGTCGAACAGGCAAAATGCTGGCATGCGATTACGAAAATGTTAGACCAGACATCCTGATTTTAGGTTTGTATATTATTGAGTTGAACATCACATCCAAACATATGTATTTAAAAATTATTTCCTTCAGGCAAAGCTCTATCTGGAGGATTATATCCCGTATCAGCAGCATTAGCTGACGATAAAATTATGTTATGCATCAGACCAGGTGAACATGGTTCTACTTATGGTGGCAATCCCTTGGCGGCACGTGTTGGTATCGCTTCTCTGAATGTTCTGGTTGAGGAAAAATTAGCTGACAATGCCGCTAAAATGGGTGAACTTCTTAGATCCGAATTGAGGAAGTTGCCAAGCGATATTATTTCCACAGTACGAGGAAAAGGACTGCTAAATGCTATTGTTGTCACATCGAGTAAGATGATCAATTTTAAATCAATTTTTGAAATGACTCATTGTCGATTGTTTTTTTGCAGAATTCGATGCTTGGGATATTTGCTTAAGACTAAAGGACAATGGGTTGCTGGCCAAGCCCACTCATGGAGATATCATTCGCCTTGGTCCGCCGCTAGTTATAAATAAGGAACAGATCCTGGAATGCGTTGAAATTATCAAAAAGACAATTAACAGCTTGAAATAAATCAATCCGTAATTAGACTGGTTAAATAAAACTTTAATAAATAAGATATCTACCTGAATTTAGTTCTAGTATAATTTCTTTAATAATAATAAACCTTTAATTGCATTGTCTAATATTTATGGTATATAAGATACATTAGCATAGTGCTTTCGCTCCGCTGAGAACATTTGGTATTAGCACACTAAAGCCGAACAAGTGGATTCTTCAAAATTGGATTGAATTTCTAGGAGGCAGCTTCGTCGTTACAAGATATGATATGATGCATTTCCCAAATCATCAATCAGAGTGAAGTAATGGAAACTTTCAACAACCCACAGTTCTTCTTAAGGGGGGAAAGCGTAATTCGTGTTTCTTTGGATTCAGGCCTTTTTTGCATAACGATAACAAGAAAGAATAGCATCGGTGACAAAATGCAACCCTGGCAGGCTCCACTTTGTACCTCAAAAATCCTCCGAGATTTTCCCTTAGTTCAATACGTGACATTTTCTATCACGATATATCGTTCTAACAATACCTATTAGTTTCTCCGAAATGTTCCTCCTGCGTAGAGAACGCCAAATACAGTCCCTGCTCATGCTATCGGAAGCTTTCTCGAAATGGGTGAAGAGCAGGTGAAGCGAAGATCTAAACTCTGTGTACTGCTCGAAGATTATCCGTAGGGTGTTGGCGTGGTCATTACAGGATAATACGGAGCGAAAACCATTTTACTCTCTGTCGATCAAACTTTCGAGATCCTTTCTTAGTTTCCACTCTCTGGTCTTGCTCACGAATTCCCAAGATTTCCGTACAAATGTAAGAAGCAAATCTGTAGTAACTGCAACTGCGCAGGGAAACCGTCAATGGTTAAACACTCATCATTCATTCATGGGGCATGAAAATTTGACCGTTATTGTCCTTCACAGGACCACATGCAAGCTCTTTCATGATGCTGTATACATTTCTGAAATCATTACGTTCTGCTACATCTTCAGCTTCCGTGACCAACACAATAGCAAATTTCCTTTTCTTACGGTGCAACTTTTTGAAATTTCTCTTGATATTGGAGTTCGAGTGGATCATATCGGCCAAAACATGCAATGGTCAACGAAGACTTTAGCCATCGATCATCGATCCACTTTTACGATTCCGCAATAAGCCAGATCCGGTGGCGGGCCAACGACCTTCGCAGCACCCGAGAAAAGAGCATTTTTTACGCCAGCTCAATACTCATTGATATTCTTAGGCGGATTACTCAGTATATCTGCCGTCCGATCAGCAAGATAAGAGGATCATACAAGCGGTCGAGGTTGAACTTGAGGGTTCGCAGCTATTCAACCCTGCGAGAAGTGGCAGATAAAACACGGATGCAAACGTAAGTGACCATCACATGTGATGCCTTCCGAGGCTGATATTAGCGCCTCTCTTGTTACGCACATCCAGGAGACAATAAATTTTCTACTAACCGCAAAGAGCTCCATCTGGCTGCTCAAATGCTGTCGATCAATTGAAACCCTACTGACTTTATGCTAGGCTCTGTACTCGAGCAATGTCCCAGTAATGAGTAAGGGGCGAAAGATCACAATGTCACCTTTGGGAAACCTCTCTTGAACTGCGTGTAGCACGCATCCTTCTTCATTATATCGGAAATCTCCATTGGTTGCATAGCACTGCACAATGGTGATAATCCTTAGCCTGGACCAGAATGTCGAAGTTTAAGTCTGTCAGGTCAAGGGAAAGAGCCTTGCTACCACTCGACTTTCCAAAGTGCAAAAGCATGCTACCGCAAAAGGAAGAGGAGTACTCTCTGAGGACCCTCGCTACTGTTGTGGAGAAACGTGCGCACATTCCAGAAACCAAATATAGTCAAAGGTAGTATCCGTGCGGTCAGTCCCTGTACAAGGCATTGTTAGTTTCACTAGCAGGAAAGTCTCGAAATTTGCAGATTGCTAACCCACAAATTTTTACCCCTGTGTATTTTGAAACCCCAACTCACAGAGCGTGCTTATTCATAGTCATCCGATAAACTTGGGAAGGTCGCTGTTAAAACATTAGTAATCTATGCTTCGACATTTTAGGCCTCCTTGAAAAGGAGAGAGTCATTTAATGTCGCACATTCTATCATTTCTGCACCATATATCAAAAAACGAATTCTACACTTCACATGACCTGTTATACCGGAGTATCATGAAACAGCTAGTTCCACTGAGTCAGCTATGCAACATTCAGCTTTTGACGAAACGATTTCAAGGCTACTGGTAAAAACATCCAGCGTTTCATACGACACTGACATATATCAGTTATTGCTGGACCAATGTTACTTGTACCTAATCCCTGCTGAACGATGCCTACAACTCGCCTTTTCCAATGAATTATTTTTGGATTTTAGATTTTGTTTCGTTTGTGGTTGTTTTAATAGGCTCAGTAGTTCCTCATGCTTTGAAATAACTGTTCCACCTTCAAAACCAACTTAATGCGCTAATTAAATGTGGATATTCCTCCTTTGAACTCAAGGTCACCATTTTTTAAATTATCAGGTGATGTTCATGATTGGTACCAGAAATTTAAATAAAAGCACTTTCATTAGGTTCCCCACTGCGTGTTGTCGAAAGGCAATTTACCCAATTTTCAGGATATCTACCCCGGAGGCATGTATTATCACGTCGCGATGGTAGGTTTGAGACTGTTTTCTCTTCAATGTTGTTGTTCATCGCGTAACATGATTTGGGTCGATCGATGTTACTAATAGACGCGTAGAGAGCATTGTCTAGCAAAATCAAGATGGCAGCTCACTCATTTTGCAAAGTGCTTTGTTGAATCGGCTGGTCGTAGACTGACACCACTTCTTGCACCTCTTGATCACGAAATCGATGCAGAATTTGAGGTTGGTTTTGGCTTTGCCTAGATGCCTTGAAACGTCTCTTTTTATATGGTCCTTAATTTTTGGATATATTTTCAAAACGGCGCTTTTGTCTTTAGCAGCCTGATTTTCCGGATAGCTCAGTGGTTAGAGCACTAGGCTGTCATACGGAAGGTCGCGGTTCAAATCTCACTGGTGGCAGTGGAATTTGTATCGTGATTTGACGTCGGATACCAGTCGACTCAGCTGTGAATGAGTACCTGAGTCAAATCAGGGTAATAATCTCGGGCGAGCGCAATGCTGACCACATTGCCTCCTAGTGTACCGTTACGGTCTTGAATGAAGTGCTCTAACACACTTCAAGGCCTTGATCCAATATGGATTGTTGCGCCAACGATTATTATTATTATTACTATTAACCTGATTTTCATATTTTGGTTGGATGTAGGTAAGAGTTGTGAAGAGAAAACGGTCCCAGTCATATTCTGTGAAGTCCAATTACATAGTTACGGGAATTTGATAACTTCGAAATTTGCCCTCCTCGGAACACTTACATGACCTGGGCCGAGTACGTTTCCATGAACTCACTGAGTGAATCTGCAGGTTAACTGAGCGTATCGCCGCTTAAAACTCTGCGAGTTAACTTAACAGTCGTTAAACTAACTGCTTTAAGTGTGTTTCAGTTGATGAAGTCGAGGTCGTTTGTATCTCTGACGTTGCTTCTGTGATGCTTAGTGTCGAAGGAAGCGCGGCGTAGACCTTGTTAGCTACGTCGCCTACAATTCGTAGTGACTCGATATCAGTCGTCGCTACGATCAGTTAAAAAGCAGATAGTTGGCGTCTTACCCACAGACTCCCCGTTAGTGCCGAGATATTGCAGACGAGAGAGAAACTGGCAGAGTTTCTCGTGACCCGTATAAGTGTCCTCTATGCGCTGTCTTCAGCCA
The DNA here is from genome assembly GCF_905115235.1 of Hermetia illucens. Lineage (NCBI taxonomy): Eukaryota > Metazoa > Arthropoda > Insecta > Diptera > Stratiomyidae > Hermetia > Hermetia illucens. The sequence goes on along the minus strand of NC_051853.1, from coordinate 57,675,875 downwards.
CACTTCCTTGCAATTATGTTTTGGTAAAAGTAAATGTCAATAATTAATCTGACTCAAAACAACTAAGTCAAAAAAGTTTAAGACAGTTGCAGAGTGTGACAGTTTAAAAAAATCGATTTTTTTCATTACATATTTCAAAAGTACAAGTGTACTGTCAAAATCTTACATTGAAATTCAAAATATAGTTATAAGGCAAATTAACCGGTAGGAGCTGCTACTTTTCCAAACTATTGAACCCTCCCAGCTCTCAACAGCAACGGAGGAGTTTTTTTTGAAGGGTGAACACTCCATCAATATAATGTATTCCCTGTGCAGAAAAGAGGTGGATATTAACATGAAAACCTGAAATCAATCAATTGGACATTGACAACATTCTGAAAGGTGGGGAGGGTACTGAAAACCTGATAAGTGAATATGAAGCTGCTCATCTATTTACGGTAAAGCAGTAAACCATGTACTCGGAGTAGATTTCCTAGTTAGCCAACGAATCCCGCTGTTACATAACTTACATAAGGATACCAGTGATAACGGACTGCGGATTATTCAGTTAGCAGTGTCACACGAAATGGTTGTTGCTTTGCGCGAAAGCAGTCCACAAACATATGCAGGCCCCTCGAGACGGTACCACTTTCAACCAAACCACGTGCCGATTGAACGCCGCCACCTCTCAGCCTTGATGAATATCAGAACAGATAGGGGGCTAATATAGGCTCGAATTGCCATCTCATTAACATAGTGCTCCGAGCGCAAATTACAACACCGCTTGCAATCCCCTCTGACAATCAGGTAAGAGTGAATACTGGACCCATGCGCAACAAAGCCCTCCGTAATACCTATAAGGAGGAAATGAATGCCGTAATAAGCGCAGCTAGCAGATGTCCTGGCGATGAAGCATCAACCTGAAGAGCGTTATCATTGATACGGCCACAAAGATACTTGTCCTAGCCGCAAGGAAAGTCAGAACAGCTGGTTGCTGGTTGCTGGTTGAATGTAAGCTAGCAACGGAACGGAAGAATACTGCATACCGAGTAATGTTGCATTCTCAAGGAACGCGGGCACGCGCAGAGACTTATCATCAACTCACAAACGGAAAAAGAAAGTCTGGGAGAACCATCAGATCTGTGAACTGGGAAAGTACAGGGAATAACGGTTAAATGAAAACAATAAAAATAGGAGACTACAACTTTGAAACCGTTGAGAATTTCTTCTATCTAGTTTCGAAAATATAAACGGGAAAAAGCTATGACGATGAAATCCGCACACGGTTTTTGGCAGCCAACATAGCCTATTTCATCTTACAGAAACGTCTTGCTCGAATGCAAAAAAATTAGGAACTCTTAGTGTTCGAGAGAAGAATCCTCCGAAAAATGTTTGGCCCCTTACATGAGGATGGACGATTCCGTAGTCTAGATAATGACGAAGCCTATGAGCGGTACCACAACCATCTGGTTGTGGATAAAATCCGAGTCAACAGGTTGCGGTGGGCAGGTCACTTAATCCGTATGGATGCAGCCCAGAAGTCTATAAGGGCAATATCTATGGTAGAAAAAGAAAACGAGGTAGACCCTGCCAGAGATGGAGCAATGGCGTAGGTCCGATTATGTAAAATTTTCATGTTCAACAAAATAATGCCAACATTTCGGTCGTCACACAGTGTGCACATAGATATCCATGGATGGATGGAAAGGTTATATATTGAGAAACGGCAACAACTCCATTGGAAAACAAAGTTGATCGTTTTTCAATTAGAGCAGACACGATTTTTTTTTGGCAGATAGCAATATTGCGGGAGTGAATTGCTCCCTTCCTCAGTATTTATAATTGTAATTAAACAAGTCGGCATTTTAGAGCCTAGATACCATGTAGTATCCCGTACTCCTCCCCTGTGCAACCAATGGCTATATTCGGTGAAAAAAATTGCTCTCTCTTTCACCCTCTTAGCTTCAGCGTGGAATAATGTAACACCGCATATGTGGGGCTCCATACTTTCAACCTTTCTTCCAAACTTCGTGACAATAGGTATAACCGTTTCTGAGAAAATTGCGTTGGACAGACAGATGGACAGACAGCGAATCTATTTTACTAAGGTTTTTGTTAAGAAAAAAGGTGAGAGGGCAGCAGATTCTTCTTAAACGGAATTTATATTTTTCTCTAATATCAATTATTCTCATAAATTACGACGCCAGTATGTTATTTGCATGGCTTAAAATGCATTAAATTCGCGTGAAAATGATGAGTTTGAACTGTCAATTTCAAAAAGCTGGTAATATACTATTAGTAAGTTTATTTGAGCAGATATTGAAATTGAACATATTTTGAGGCCTAGATTTGATATAAGCATCATTTTTTCCAAATTTTTGGTTTAGGTCCCATCTCTCTTTGTGTGCGCATTTTGACACGTTACTCGCACATTTTACAATTTACGTCAAAACTAATGTCAGTTTCGAAAAGTACTAATCGAGATCTTTCACTATATTCGGCGAAAAGAATTTCATATCTCCTGTTTGTATATATTGCCCCCTTAAACTCCACGTAAATCTATATCATATATGCGTGGGATTTCATAGTTTCCACACCTCCAAAAAATTTCGTTTGGATCGGTGTAACAGTTTTGGAGAAAGGTCCGTGTGACAGACAAGTAGACAGGTAGTCGATTTTAATAAGGGTTTGTTTTGCATACACAAAACCTTAAAATCATCTCCTCTCTCTTTCTTTGTGGGGTATAGCGCGTCAACCATACCCACGCACTATCGTTCCCTAGCGGTTCGGAAAGTCGTAAAGCTGAAGCCCATTCCCACGAACTGGCAAGAATGGCACATAGCACACGTAACAGTTTACAGCAATCTTTTATATCCTATATTCTGTTAAGGGAAAGTCGCACCGCGTCCTTGAACAACTATTGTGCCCCTTATATCCTATAATTGCATATATTAATTGAGTTCATCTTAAAAAATAACCCTGTAAAATCCATTTCAAATTACGCATTCAAGGATTATTAATTTGATTGGTACAAATATCACTTCTATTTATTACGGTCGTAGTTACGACATTACACATTACAATTTTAAGACTCCCACCGTAACTGATTAATTAGAAAATGTTGAGCCGATATCCATGTTTTTAGATGATTACGCAATATTAAACAAATTTAATACACTCACCTCTTGTGAATTGGAAATTGAACAGCCTTCTGTTTTCTTTGTGAAGAAAATAATAAGATTTATATATTTCATAAAAAATCTCTCATATTTATTATATGCATTTTAACAATCAATTTATATTATTACACATTAATTTTTTTTTTATTTTTCAATCATTCTTTAATAGCTATTTTACATACATTTTTAGTTTTTTATCAATACTACAGCTACTTTTATGCCCATCATATACATATATTTCAATATTTAATTTTATCACTTTGACTTATACATATATTGTATATGTATCGTTTTGTTATAAACAATTATTGTACAAAATAATCGCACTGATTTAAAGATAATATATAATTTACTTGGCAAAAAAGTTATGAATGATGTATAAAGATTACAGTCCGAAAAGAAGAGGTTTCCCTTTATACTAGTTTCAAAATGTAAAAGTCTTAACGAGGGAAGAGTGTAAAGTATAGTAATTGCTTAATTTATGTCACTATAATAATATAATTTTTCGATTTGAAACGTATTCGAGACGCTGATTCTTTGACACAACGCAGAATTATTCCTCGTGAGGATTTCACATTTACATGTTCGCGCGGCTCAGATAAAAAATATTGTAGCTGCCAAGCAACGGAAAACATAAACCAATTCCAGTTTTTCGTCCCAAATGAAAAACTATATACATTAGAATTCCGATAATTCGTATGGTCAAGGGATTAACGGTTTGGTGCGAATTATCGACAATACAAAATGTGTACGAATTGCCCGAAAATACCAGTAAACGGGATACGAAATATCGGGATTCCACTGTAATTCATTACCATTTTGTCAAAGGAAAACCTCTTTATCATGAACCAGTAACATACTTTTAACTAAGAGCTACGCGGATGCATCTAGCAATTGAAACTAACGAAATATTATAAATATAGAGGTGTATGATTGTATTTGACTTCAATTTTGCAAACAAACGTTTCACAGAATTTCTTAGGTGCCAGTTCATTCAATTTAATTCTCTATACTTTTATAAGGCACAACAAATAATATACTTTTCTTGTAGAAATATTCTTCAACACATTTTCATTTTAGTAGTTCGTACCTTTTCCAAAAAGATAATGTGCTTCTAAAATATATTAAAGGTGCCCGTCAAAAGAAAATTTTTCCTAAAAATGACCAGATGAAAGATGTTTTTAAGGTAGAGCCTCGTGGAAAAATCATAAGTACATAAGATGAGGCTAGTTTCGCGTGATGAAAACAACTGAGAAATTATTGAATTCCAATATGGGAACTGTCTAATCAGACTTATGAAGCAAATTTCACGCAATAATGATAATAAATATTTACAGCTAATATTTTTTTTTATAAATATAAAAAGATTTTCTCTTGCTTCGATTCACACAATTGAAAATATCGTTTTTCCATAATTACAATTTTTTCACGTTGTCGGTTGTAAAAAAATCTATCTAAAATCTCTAGCCTTCTTTGTAAAGTGTTTCCATTTATTGTTATCATTTTTCCTAAGCTAGTTATTTTGATTGATTCGATATTTTTATTTGTAGTTTTTTTTTCCTTTTATACTTTGTTTTGACTTGTTTTTAATTAGGTGGACAATCAAGCACATCAAAGATTTAGATATTTCGCCAGAATTTCTACTATGTATATGTCATATAATTTTCGATCACGTGTACATTTATCAAGTGGATAATTACTTCAACCTAGAATTACTGAAGTGTCTTTATGTCATGAACTTCTGGTTATGAAAGCTAATTACATTGGGGAATTATAGATGTTTTCTGGAATGAAGCAAAATCTTCTACTTGGACAGCAGTTTCCACATTTTCGTTTTCTCTTATGTGTATATGCACGTTTAGTTGTGTTTAGATTGAATATCGAAAGTATTGGAATAACGAATTATACAGTTCATTGCACCAATTGAAAAACTTGATGATAACTTTTAAATTCGTGGAATAAGGGGCTGTGAGGCTTTTGTCAATAATGTGAGAGGGCAGACAACAAAAAATTGATTTTGCAATTTGCTGGCAAACATTAAAACCAAGATTCACGTCTAATAAACAATAATGTTTTTATGAAGGACAATAAAAATATTTATTGAACACATTTCTTACTAAAAATAATAATCACGCTGATTGGATTTCACTTTGTATTATTTTGTATTGAAAGCTGTTAAACAAGGTTACCTATCTGAAGTTGAAGGATTTGACTGGAGAATAGAATTCTAAAAATAATTCTTAGAATAAGGAAGAGAAAAATCGTGAAGCGAAGCCGACTAGAATGGTTCAGAATAACCAAGCATTTTCGAATGCGTTTTACAAACCAACCCATTTGGCGGATAAGACAGAGACGCATGTCGGTATATTTACCTGTTACCTATGCCATGCAGTGGCAGACTCTTCGTCTGCATAGAATAGGAGTGAAGCTTTCTTATGAATTCTTGGAGGAAACTGAAACGAAGCCAGAAACTATGGTATATACCGTAGTTGGTACATTATACTCCCCTCAGAAGTCCATGAAAGCCGTACTAGATAAAAATATTAAGACTCTGTTCTGCAAAGAACTAATCTGAATTGGCCGAGATACGTTTACTTAGGAGCTTGAGAATCGAGAAAATATGGAGACTTATATCAACTCAGTTTTCGGGGTTTAGAGTCCGTGCTCCGTTTCCCAACTTGGGAAACGTCTCTTCATTAAGCAGAAATGGATACCTGAACTGCATTCAGAATAAACTCTGTGGTTTAGCACACGCTGTGCTTTTCGTTACGGCAAGAATATTCACCCCTATTTTGCATAATTAGGCACTCCTCTTCCATTGAACTCAGCGTTGAAAGATATGACACACTTCATGCGTGCGGTTTCACAGGTATAACCTTTTCACCAAATGACCAGCATCAGTAAGCAATTGACATTTCTGCCATCAGTGGCAAGTTTTGCCACCAATATTAACGTAGGCGCAGTTTAAAGCACCTAGGTTTTCGCACCACCACCCCTGCTATCCCGAAAATTCATTTTCTGGCCGCTTGTACGGTTTTATATTTTTTTTTCTTGACATTTTGGTATTTCTACAGTCTATTTGGAACTTGCTAGCGCAATGCTGTTTGCTCAGAATACATTATTTCAAAAACCCAACGTCGGTTTAAACCTTGGCTGTCCTAAGCCTAGACAACATCATTTTTTGCTTGGTGATAAAAGGTGCATATATACGACATGAATTGAATATCGATTATATTTTGAGCAAAATTGATGGTGATGTACCATATGGTTGTCATTTTCCCCTTGGTGGAAAGAGTCGGTTTCCTAAAAATTATCGACGATGGTCTGTGAAAGTCCGAAGCTTCAGAACGGCTCAATACAAGTGGCAGTCCATGGTGTATTCATAGTTTGGCAAAAAGATGGGCTTTTTGAATCGTCCCCTCGAATGATCATGTCCTCCAGTTTTTTGGTCGCACACAGCATGAATATTGTGGCTTGAAAACATTAGGAATGTCACAAACGTACCAGAAGCGGCGTCCTCCAATCAACCCTGCCAATCCTGTCCTAATTCACCACAATTCCAGCAACCACGAGAGCGGATGGTTTCCACCGTGGAAAGCTCCTACCTGCTCTTTTCGTGAAACGTACCACAGATGTCCAGCTCTCCCGAATTTACGAGCAATCAAGCAGCTTTGTTGATTACCGAATTTATCAACTCATCCACATATATAAATCCCGGACCGTGGATATCTGAATGGGAAAGATTACTGGTATGATCTCCGGTCGAAGACTGTGGGGTAACGTTTCTATTTACTCTGCTCCCTGAAGTGGTTGTTAGAGCCTGGGCTGGAGGTAGTGCACGTCCCGATGTAAGTCAACGAAGGATTCATTATTCCGTTTTGTCCGATTTCAGATCCGCTCCCAAAGTTCAAAATCCGGTAGCTGGTTGCAAAATTTATCCGGAAGAGCGTCCCGCAGAGTCGGCCAACTAGTTTCCAGGTTGGACTGTCGAAACTCACACTACCAGTAAGCCCCATCCCCAATAAAAGGTAGATGTAAATATGTCAAAGTTTCAGCTCTGAAAAGGACCCTTTTATTAGGCAGCAATCCTCCAATCCATTATATTTTAAACTCCAACATTTTCAAATTAAATAATTTTGTCGGAACGAAACTTATGGTGATTGAGGCGTTATATCATCGCATGTCCTCGATCCGAGGGTAGGCTGAATCGTCAGGAGTTCCTATGCTCTTGTTGCGCTGTTTCGAGCGCATTTCTTGCGTTGGTTGACTCACAGCCCAGTGCTCTCCTTCTTTGCGATCTGAATTCCTATTATTATTTCAATATCAGAGACGCTACTATTGGTAATAATATCAGAAGAATGTGGGACAAAATCGCAGAATATTAGTTAACCAAATCAAAGAAGAAAAGGAACGGCAAGAAATCAATCTTATTTGTTTGAAATTCGAAATCAAAGCGAAGATGAAACATTCCATAGGCTCATAAGCTCTCAAAACGAACAAACGACGAAACTCTACAAGGTGGAATGGGAAAATAAGGATTAAGAACCCTTGCTTCCAAGTTAAAGGGGTGTAACCTAAAATTTCGAAAAACGAATTCGAACGCAAATCAAGCCTAGTCGGGGAAAAAAATTGAGAAGCTGTTGTTTCTCTATCCGGCACAGCAAAACTAAGTTAGGAACTGGAAAAGGCTATGCTCTAGAGGTCTATTACAACCAAACGGATATAGGGCCCCATGTTGGGCGTCATTTGTAAAGACCTATACGGATGTGACGATAGTCCCTAACCATCCATAATTGGCAGTATTTAACCACACCGTGACATCTATATAAATTATTACAGATTCCTCGATTCCTTCCAAAAACAAAGTATACATCAATCCCCATCAACTCACACCCTGATTGTCGTGCACAGCAATTATGCAAACATCAACTTATGCATTTTTTTGAGAATTTCAAGAGGACAACATTAAATTGTTTACAGAATATCATCGTAAACGATAAGCAACAAGTAATGGAGAACGAGGAGTTAACAAATGACTTTGACAATAAATGCAAGTTTTTAACAATGAAAAACGCCCAGGAATTTCAAGTCCTTTGACATTTAAAGAAAGGGCAGCAATATTTCTTTTACGACACTGACCACACTAAAATACACAATAACTTCGTTAATAATAGTTAGAATTTTTCAAACTCGTGTATTATATTCTTATTTATGGTATCAAATTTAACACTTCTAGAATGAACTTAAAGAGGGTTTTCAGATAAATTTCTAAAATATGGCAATATACTATAATTAACTTTTTTTGAGCAGGTATCCAAAGGGGATGTATTTTGAGGTCTAGATTACGATGCACCATTGTGATTTTTTTCAGATTTTTCGGTTAAATAGGTACTGAGAAAGATACCTACTACACTTTTTAAGGCATGCATTTTGACCCCTCACTCCCATATGTTTCACCGGATATCAAAAGTTCATTTTGAGAAGTACTAATTGAATCCTTTTATATGATAACCCATATGGCCATATTCTGTGAAAAAAAAAAATACATCTCCTCTTTCACATGTATGGGGGGCCTTCCTCCCTTAAGCTCAACATAAAATGGCGCCACCTGCTTTATGTAAAGTGATTCACAGGCCACATTTCCTCACCAAATTTTGTGACAATAGCCTTAGCTGTTTCTGAATAAATCGGGTGTGACAGACAGACAAGCAGACAGACAGAAATTGAATCTATTCTAATAAGGTTCTGTTATACACAAAACCTTAAAAATTGCACGAACAACCAGATTTGCTAAACGACTCTATTGTCAGCAAATAATTTGGTTCGTGCCAATCAAATAGGATTGTTCGTGGCAATCCACTTTAATGGTATTTTGACCATAAAAATTGTGGGAGGCAAATAGGCTAGAGATCATTGAAGAATTCATGAATGAAGTAGTCAACAACCAGCCAAGTATTAAAGCAAGTCGAAATCAAAAAACGAAATCCTCCAAATGGAAAACTTGATCCTGGAAGTTGCCTAAAAATTTGAAGTCTGGTCAAATCTCTTTACACTATTTTTGAATTATCAGTTCTTGTGTTTATTTAGCCTTTGTTCAGTAGCACGGCCGCCTCGTCCGGATCAAACTTACTATTTTCCCTTGGTCTGAAAGAGTTAAGAGGCTCTCACATTACCGTCTAGAGTATCAAGCGACTGGTGACTCAGCCGGCCTTTAGCTCGCTGCCCCCAACTTCGATATTCAGACCAGTGCAATCCAATCAACTTTCCGAAAATATAATAATATATTATTATCAAATTTATACGAGCAGATATCGGTATGGGGGCTAGTTTGTAGATATCGTATAATTGCAGCTCTTTTTCGGAGTTGAATATCTAAAAGTGGTGAAGTGGTCAATTTATAATCCCCTTTAAGACTGGTTTCAAAGCCCACAAGAGGAATAATCGAGAACTTTTATTTGATACCACATGTGACCATATTCAGTGAAAAAAATACACCCCCCTCCTCTACGTTAAGAAGGATGTTACTCATCCTATGCGTGACGGTTTACTGTTCTAATCTTCCTACCAAATTTCCTGTCAGCTGGTATAACCGTTTCTGAAAAAAGTATGTTTGATAAACGGATAGACAGATGAAAGGACAGAGAAAAATGTTAATGAGTAGAAAAGGGTCTACACATGGACGCCATACTTCAATTTTGAGAGAGAAAAACTATAGTTTTGCTATGATGTCAGTTGTAACTGTTACTATTCCAGTATGCACATAATGTATGTCCTAGGCTGAGTGCAATAAAGTTGTTGCTAATTTATCATAGATGGTTAATATTATATATTGGCAATAAATAAATACATTCTTGTAGCGGTTGCTATACATTAAGCTATTAAGAAACTAATATCTGTTTTGATAAGTGTCCCTGTTTAACCTGAAAATGTTCTCATTTGTCTAAAGCGATAAGCTCGAATTCCTCTCCAAACTTGCTATAACCTTAAAAGCAGGATATTGACCTTCCTTAAATAATGTTTTCAGAGTGACTGCGTTAAAAACTGACACTTGTACAATTAATTGTTTTTAGTTCACTTCACCAATTGATCATATTTGCTTTCATCAAATTAATTTGCGAATTAGTTCATTTAATCCATTCGTTCCATCATAATTAAACACAAAACAGTTGACTAGTTAGAAAGATTATTTCAAAATTGATGTGGATCAAGCGAAATAACAACAAACAATTGAATTCCAAATATGATCGCTCTAACTTCTGCGGAAAGCATAAAATACATTTATTCCATTTTCCTTATATCATTTCATTTATCTAGCCATCAAAAACGCCTAATATATTTGCCTTGAACAGCTGTAAATTGATTATTTTTCATTTAAATTTAGAAATGTGTCAAAATAAACAACAAACAAAACGTGTTTGATCTGCATGTCGTTGAAGTAATTAAGGGAATATCATTCAACACGCTTAATTGAATATTTCATTTTTCAGTTTATCACAAAATTTCAATTGAGAAGATGAATCTGTTGAAAGATTGAAATCAAATTTTCATTAAATGATTCTCAGTTGCTATTACAAATGTAAAGAAAATTCCGTTTTGAAATGAATTCTAAATAGGGTGGGAATTATGTTTTTATGAGCAATGAAAAATGGGAAGCATTTCCATAAAAAATCAATGGAATAGATTATATTCGAATTTTATTCCTATACTTTTAATATATGGCGTTGCCGCAGTCATCCCCTTTCTTATTCTGAATATATACATGTACTACACTGCCATTCTAGTATCCAGTTATTGTGCTTGATTTTATTTTTACTTTCAGTTTTTTTTTATTCAATAAAATATTTTTATTACATTTTTGCGATATTTTATAAGAAAATTAAATTACTAAAACTCACCATAATGTAAAATTTATTGTATAATACGTTTCAAGATCCGATATCATGTTTTTCCGTTATTATGATGTTTAATATTCGGGTTAGTATCCGCATAGTTGTCGTCGGGAATGTTGTTATGGTGACCTTTGTGCTCGATGTCATTCTCGTTATTTTCATTTTGTTCCGGACCAGTATCCGGGGTGTTTGTATCATAGTCGAAATGATCACTTTCATCATTTCTATTCAGGATTTGCTTTGCTTTATGCTCCCACATTTTACGATTGGCTTTTACCTGTATATGTAATATTAGCGAATCAATCAAAAAGAAATCTATGGAGCAAACCACATTCTGGACATGTATGTGCAAAAACAAAGAAAACATGTTGGATGCAAAGTGACAAATGGAAAACCAAACACTAGTGCTACTTATAATGATTTATTGGTAGAAAGTTGTACGAATTCTACACTCCATTCACTAATCTCCGGTAATATCAACTGTTTCGCTTAATATCGGTGAAAAACTTTGAATTGCTCTTATAAACAAAAAACAATATCAAGTAATGTGAAAGCTCGCCAAAAAAATTCCTGAACATTTCTTATTAACTTTTTATGGCATTTTTCTCAAGAAAACCAAGTGAGAAGATATAGATACCGAGAACATCTCGTATAACCAGCAAACTCCCAGAATATCTAAATGAAAGGAACCAGAAAACCTAGATATTTCCAATATTTCCCTTTCATTTTCATGTATTTGTAGTGATAACTTTTCTATGGAAATGAATTAACTCCAATAATAAACTCATTGTTAATAAATAGACGTCAACTAACTTGGATGAAACAATCAATTAACTAAGTTCGCCAATAGCACAAACTTCCCCAACTAGGGTAGAAAAACAAGAAAAGAATTTCAAAAGTATTGCAGAATCACTATAATACCGCCACGCCGATGTAGATACATATATTTCATGAACACAGGCCCCCAGTTTTCCATTAATTCCAGAACAAATCTCTGCAGGCCAAAGAAATTTGTCCAAACGTATCATTTTCAATAAATTCATTCTGTCCACGAGCTCTTAAATCCTATTTTCTGACAGCCTGAGCCCCAATTAGTTAAACGACAATGCCACCCTAATTCCCTCCACTCAATCCGCATTGTTTACAATGACAAATGTTGACCATTCATGGGACGTAAAACTTTCCACCAATTTAATTTTCATTGTGGGGTAAATATTTGGAAAATGAACGTAATAAAACTTTGAAAACATAAAAAATGTGTGCAAATTAATATTAAATCAAAGTTTTGCAATCATCAAATTATGTATATGAAACTACATATGATCAAAGAAATCCATTACTACTCTCAAAAACGATTTTAGCATCCCGCACATACCTTAAAAGTATTATCCTGTACCCATGAATCAGGCTTACCATAATCCGGAGGATTAGCATATGGATCATAGCCAAGAACGGAAAGCATTGGCGCAATGTCGGCCATATCCCGAACAACATCGGAGGGAATTTGTCCAACCCATTTTGAAAGTGCTTCCAGATTAACAGGTTTAATAACTTGATCTGATGACCGCTCCACTCTGTGAAAGATAAAAGATGAAAGAAATAAGTAATTGCCATTAAAATTACCTTGAATATATCTATTTCAATTTTCTTCAGATTTCGGAGAATGGTTACAATTTGGACTCAATGCAAAAAGGTGGAAAGGCTATTTTCATAAGAAATGATTCTAAAATTCTAGTGGGAAAGCATAGAAAACTCAATTCAGTTGAGGAGAGAAAGAGAAAAGTTTCCTCTGAATGGCGTAGAAATATAGAGGACAGCTAACTAATGTTAACTTAATTTTAATGTAAATAATGAGGCAATTTCCTTTTCGCTATTGGTTATTTATTCTGTTACGTAGTACGGACTCCTCTCGAACACCGCTTTGTCGTGGTGGGGTAACCTGTAGTAATTCGCTACTACAGTAAGGGTGTCCGAAACGAATGAAGGTAGAAGCAACGGATTTTAACTCTCCAAGTCATCATCATCAACGACGCAACAACCTCTCGCCTTAGTAAGGAACTCCAGACATCCCGATTTTGCAAATAGATCCATCAATTCGATATCCCTAAAAGCTGTCTGGCGTCCTGACGTACGCCATCGCTCCATCTGAGCCAGGTTCTGCACGTCTTCTTTTTCTACCATAGATATTGCCTTTATAGACTTTCCCGGCTGGATCATCCTCATCCATACGGATTAGGTGACCCGCCTACCTTAACCTGTTGAGCCGGGTTTTATCCACAATCAGTTTATTTTCATTTCTTATGTCAATACAGTCGGTTGGCCACATTTGGGTTGATTGGATACGGATATTTTTTCCTCGCCCATTTAATTATTGTAGTTCTGGATACATCAAGCGTCCTACCAATCTCGTCTAAATTTAGAAATATGCGTTCACTATTTTCCAATAAAATTTCGAACTATTAATTTCAATTGACAATTTCGCCAAAACAAACTCAAAATGAATACAGATGATAACACAATCGTAATAATTTAATAAAAAGTGGAAATCCCTGTTTTGCATGTAGCGAAACACGCGGTATGCATTTTTCAATGTACTGAAGACTTATTAAGAAAATTTTACAGAAAATTTCGGTCCACCTTGTATATGGATGCCATTTAGCTCTGGGTGGGGAATAGCGCGTCAATCAACCTGGTATGACATCGTTCGTGGTAAGCGGAAATGCGTTCCAGCTCCCCAAGGATTTCCAGACATCCCTGCACTACTTCTCTCAGCCATTTTGGAGACGGGGATTCCTATCCTATCCACTCCAACTTCCGCCTTCCGACCACACCGCGTACGAGGTCAGGTCTGTACGCCGAAAAGTTCTTCGTTTGTATAGTATCAAGCCAGGGCACTCTGATGAATTTTTTTGAGTAGCAAGGGCCGGGAGGCTCACTTCCCGTGTACTACCCCCATATAAGAACACAGTAAGAACATTAGCACAGAACAGTCTCAATTTAATCCACGAAAGCGGATGTGGCATTGTTAATGCGTCGGGTAATATCCAGTTGGTGCCACCGTCGGTACAAGCCACGCTTCCTAGATAGGTAAATTGATCGACGTCTGCGATGCATTGCCCATAAATGAAGATAGGGAGAGTCCGATGATCCATCAGACTTGATTGGTGTTTATCTCCAGTCTATTCTACTTGCCTCACTTTTCAAATACAGCGCCATTTGGCCAAGGTCCACGACCCAATAAGAGAGCAAACACTGATAATACCGATGATAATAAAATAATAATAAGACCCTGGAGCACTCCGCTTTCCACCCCAAAATCCTCCGAGATTTTACCTCGGTGCAACACGTTACATTTTGGGCAATCATATGTCTCCCTTTTTAACGTTATCGAAAACTTTCTCGAAATGGACAAAGAGCAGGTGCACAGAAATTCTAAATTCCGCGCACTATTCCAAAATTATACGTAAGGTGTTGATTTTGTCATTGCAGGAGAGTCCGAAACGGAAATCTGCCCGCCGATCAATGCTTTTAGATGCGTTCCAGGATCATTATACCTATTATCTTTGCATCGATAAATAGCACGCAGACATCATTCAATTGTCACACTCAAAACGGGTGTCCTTCAGTAATCAATCCCCTTGTTCCACTCTCTGGAAAAGAGTCTGGGATTCCCAAGATGTCCGTACGAGTGGAAGTAGCAGACCTGCAGTAACTACAGGTGATGTGATGAATACGTCTGCGGGAAGACCGTCAAGCAAAACGTCTTTACTCCGTTTAAGTACATTCATGTTCGAAATGATTTCCCTTTTCCATGGAGAAACAGTTCACATCCGCAACGACTAACCATTTCACACACCAGAGGAGGAACTTTATGGGATATGATAAGAATCGGGATGAAGTGTTCTTTCCACCTCTTCAGTTCCGCGACATCATCGGTGAGAAGTCGATCGGTAATGTCCTCCACAGGACCTTTGAAAATGAACGACCACATGCAAACTCGTTCGTGATGCGATGCACATTTTACGAATCGTTGCGTTCTGAGGCATATTTTGCTTCCCTGATCAGCCTAAAATCAAATTTTCTTTTGTCATAGCGCACACTACGCACAACTTCTGGGGATTTCACTCGTTATCGGAGTTCGAGCGCGTCACGCCAACACTCGCAGCAGTCAATAGAGTCTTCAATCCCTTCGACCATAACATTCAAAGACTCTCTTGAACTGCGGTTAATTGTTTGGTGCATAGCACTGTACAATTGGGATGTTCCTTAACCTGGACCCGGATCTTGCAGTCAGAATCCTATTATAAACCGACTCAAGCCAAGAGAAAACCTTGCGATAGCCGTCAGTAACAATCCGACACCGGGTACATGTTTGTTACCACTTGCCTTTTCAGAGTACAAAGACACTTCACCATTAGTGTGGCAAAAGGGAGAGGAGTACTCTCCAGCGTCCGACATCTAACTTCGCTTAGACCCAGAATGTCCACCTTACATCGTTGAAATTCGATACCATTGTCAGGAGGGTTCGCACATTCCAGAAACAAATCAACAAAAAAACCACCAAAAATATATATCTTCAGCTCTGGTCAAGCTTTGGGCCAAAGTATGGGCAGATTTACGCTCAATATAATTCGCAGTCATGTAGTGTTCTGCGAATTTTATGAAGGAGCATTTAACATCTGCGATCCGCTTCAGTCACGCTGCTTCCAGGGCAGAGGTGAGGCAGCGTCTGATAATTTGCTTCTGCCCTGGTAAGAAACCGTAAAACCGTCTTTGCCTAATACGACAGCTAATTATAGTAGCCGTGACAGTCAGTCCCTCAGTCCCTTTCCGAGGCGTTGTTGGTGTTTCGGTACTAGTCCGGTAGTTGAAATTTGCAGGTTACTAGCCTACAAATGTCTATCCCTAAAAGTCATCTTTTACAAAAAGCAAGAAAGGTTTTGAGTGTGCTGCAAATCACAGGGTTAATGTGATACTCAAAAATACCAACCGATTGGATATAGTCAAATAGCGTTAACTTGGATTCCTCATTAATAGGATATCATCACATGAAGAAGTACAAAACTTTATAAAAAGCCTTTTTAGTACCTTCCAACTTTATATATCATTTGTTAGGAAAGTACGTACCGTCATTATATTACTAGAGATGCTAGCGATTATGCATAGAATAGGCATGTAATTCTCATGGATTTTTGCAACCTTAAGGTACTGTTTTGAATTTTTTTCAGCTTTGTAAAAGGTACATATGTTACGAGATTCTTTTTTGAATATCCAATTCCCAATCGACAAAATATTTACAAAAATAAATCAAGGAAATGGGAAAATACTAGTATAGTGGAAATGCTGTTACCATGCACTGCAAGCAATCAGCAACCTACTCAAGTAAAAAAGCATAATGTGGATACAAAAGTCTACTTACTTTGATAAGGACACACCATTTGGTTTATTAATAAACTCTTCGTGGTGCAGCACCGAGTCATTCCATGGTACATCCAAAAATTTTAGTATTTTCCGCATCCACTCCTCTGGATGCAGTACCAGCTGCTCGTAATATACCTGCAATTAGTTTTCAAAGTTTCTGTTAAAATGTATGGCAACATTCTCCCGTTGTTAATTCAAAATTCGAAATTGAAGGCAGTATACTGAGTGCGAACATCTGTTGTGGTGTTACTTCAATTTATTTCAACGAAAGAAGGCAATTTACTTGATTGATTTACCTTAATCAATCTTAGACTGGATATTGTAAAATGTCGGCTTAGTGAAGAGGGTAAGGAAGAAGAATTGTGGCGTTTAGCCAAAAACCCTTCCATTATCGCACGCAGTGAAAACATTTCAATTTAAATGCAAAGTAAGGGAGTTTTGAATTAGGGAGAGTCAATTTGAACGATTTTCGGTGTTTGGATCTGTGAAATTCGAGACTCATTCAACGTACAAATCTCTCGATCTTCTCACAAAATATAATTGTGTCACTTCGCTAAAGGTACCAAGTTAAAGTATGATAGTTTAGGATTTTACACGAACAGATAAATTGAATCATAATTTATTTTGAAAAGCAAAGGCAAACTACAGTTCTCAAATGAACGATTACAATTTTTCGGTTGTATTTCACATCCATTTGCAAAAAGGGAAACGATCATAATTGGCCCAATTTAATTATAAAGTTTCAATTTCCATTCCAATTAAAATAGCCAAACCGCATCAAAATGCACAGCATGGATGGAAATGAATGTCTCAATATGCTTTCAAGTTGGTGCAATTATTTTCCCTTTGTATGGAACCGACTCCATATACTACTCAATAACAAACCGCAGTTGCCAATTAATTAAAATGCAATTTACAGGAAATGATGTTTATGGTTCGCTAATATAATATATTTTGTTAACATCAATCGAATGCGTTTGATGTTGGTTTTAGCAAAGCTATTTCAGGGTTGATAAATACAAATTTGAGACACTATATATCGTATCAATATTTAGATGAATTATTATTCATGTATTCTTGCTAGCTACGTTTCACTTATCGTCGTTCAGCACTAATGTTACTAAACCGATTTCATATGGATTGAATACTAATTGAACAATTAACTTACCATCATACATTGATTCTTTCCAATTTCCTTACACTGATCGTGCATAACTTCAATAGCACGGTTCCACTTAGTCATACATTGCCGATAGCTCGACAAATCGAATCCTGTTATTGTTACTTTCCGTGAAATGATCGAATGTACAGTAGCTCGACCATCTCTCACCATAAATAAGAATTTTGCCTGGAAAAAATAGATAAATATTTAAATAAAAAGCAGAACTTTTTTAAACAGGGAAAGGTTTATCAATAGAATTTACTGGACTAAACTTATAACTTATCACAAATCACTAACTTAGACACATTTAGCTTTACTTTTCCGATTGTTGCAGTATAATAACTACCTACAACCAAAGACCATCGCGATTGGTTGAAATCGACCTAGAAGGGAGAACCATCCCAAAATGCTGAAGCATCCTGGGGCGTTGACAAGCCTCTATACTAGCCAGGCTCAGAAATGATAGGAAGTTCTTTTGAACATTTCAGTCCCTAACGTGCCATTTTACAAAATTTCACGTGTCCTTAAATCGATGTGTGGGGGTACGCATCTGTGAATCAAATATGGGATTATCGCGCGAACCTAGCAAGAGAAAAACACTCGAGCTAAAATTGAAGGGCTCGACCGTGACCGTAAAGTCATCAAATTTGAAAGCCGAATGCCGTGATCGAGAGGGAAAATTCACAACTTATCACATCCTCAATCGATACTTCTCCAGCCTCAGATGTTCTTGAAGCGAGACTTCTTACCTTGCCTTGACATCCTCAAACCATTGAAATGGAGTATTCCATTTTTTCAAACTCAGAAATCACCAAGAGTATTCCAGTAACAGACACAACCCCACTCCTCGCCATCGGCCGTGTTTCTGTTAAAAATTCTGCAACAACAGCGGTGCACAGGACGATTTGCATGTACAACTTTTCGTCCTATCTGGGAACAAAGAGTTTAAATGCATTTCCAATAGACAACAACAACAAAAAGAAAACGGTAATGATCATTTTAGAATATTGGAGAATTTTTATATTAAAATTGAAAATTTTGTGAATAACATTGAAAATAACAATAATCATTTATAAGTAAGTGATGGAAAGTAGGAAATTGAAAGGAATACAGTACAGAAGCTAAGGGATACTAAAACATGAATAGTTGCTTTGAAGAGCGATACGAGGATTGTAGCGATCATACAATTGTTCGATACCATTTAGTCTTTCACCTTAAAATAGGCCTCAGTTTCGGTAATTAACTCTTCATCGGCGATAAATTCCTTTCCAGTGAGCAAGCAAGCAATCTCTTGAGGTCTAAGAACAAGAAAAAGTCGCTGGGCGCAAAAGCTGGAGAATATGGTGGATGCCGAGGCGATTCGAAGCCCAATTCGTGCAATTTTACCATCGTTTTCATTGATTGCGTGTAACGTCTTAGATGCTCATTTCGCCTCGCCTAAACTTAGCAAACCACTTCTCTACAGTTGATTTTCCTTGTGCAAAGTCCGGGTAATGTGTATCAAGTTAAGCCTTGGCTTCAAAAGTATTTTTTTCACCAAAAAGCAATGATTTAACACACGAAATTTCTTTTTATCCATTTTCTTCAAACCAACAAAAGCTGCTTCACTCAAAATGCTCTCTAATTACCACAAATTAATAGTCAGAAAGCTGTTAAATTTCTACACATGTTTTTTGAAGGGTTAACTAAAAAATCATGCAGATTTAATACTACTAGCGCCATCTGTGTATACTTTTTTGCGTTTACTTTGTGCGCAACGTTGTTCCATTCTCAATCAACTGTTGCGGAAGCTAAAACCTATTTCCCCAAGCACTAACTGAAAAAATGATTTCATTTGGACTATTAAAAATTTAAGAAAAAGTGCACACTCCTTTAGCAAGTATAAGAAGCTTGCCTTGAATTCAATGCAAATTGATGCCAATAGGTACACTTGTTTCCAAGAATGTGTGTGACAAACTAACAGGCAAACATACAGCCAGACCCATAAGGGGTTGCTAGATTTCCTATCAGACGCGGGCCCAGGTCGGTATTCACATACCTATTGATATGTATATATATGTATAATATGTGTGTCCGGGTAGCTGAGTGGTTAGAGCACAAGGATGTCTCTCTCTCGGGCGAGCGTAATGCTGGCCACATTGCCTCCTACAGTGTACTGTAGTGTACCGTTACGGTCTTGAATGAAGTGCTCTAACACACTTCAAGGCCCTGATCTAATATGGATTGTTGTGCCAACGATTATTATTATGTGTTTGCGCGGTTTCCTACAGACTGCATATGAGAAAATGTTTGCATATTTCTGATACTTAACTCAGAATGGCTATGATAATGGCATCCGAAACATCGAACCAAAATGGAAGGTAAGAGAAGATGAAAACTTACGACCACCATGGCTCAGTGGCGAATAACTTAGACACTATCGGAAGTAATGCTGCAAATAGCTTAGAAAAAGACATTATCGTGAGTACTGAAAACAAAACCCCTGATACCATGATGATGTCATCGTTTTTCCAAGACTTGAGGACGTCATTATACATTATGTTCCACAATAGCGTCCCCAAAACAGAGCCCTGTAGAAGACCAGAGACAATGGACTCTCTGAGTCCATTGAATTTTTCGTACCAGAGCCTGTTAAACAGCTGCGAACAGTAGTGTTCAATAGGTCTATAGGAAGATGGTTCAACAGGAGACTTACCAGATTTAGGCAATAACACAAGCCTTTGTCTTTTCCACGTCTCGAGAAAGATCCCATCCACGAAATATGCTGCAAACTACTATACAGCTTAAAGGCTTGGTTCGGTATACCGTCGAGGTCTGTCCGTCTGTTTGTTTGTCCATCTGTCTATCAAACACTTTTCTCGGTTACACCTTTCGACATGAATTTTGGTGGAAAGATAGGAACTGCAAACCCCCATACATGTGGTCAATTACATTGTTGCACGTCGAAGTCAAGGGAGGGTCCCTATACATGTAAAAGCGGAAACCAAATTTTTTTCTTCAAATATGGTCTCATGGTTGATACCCCATGTCTCGATTAGAACTTTCCGAAGCAGATGTTTTGGCATTGGTTGCAAAGAAGAGGAGCGTGGGGGTCCGAAAAGGGTAAATTATTTCAAGAACTCGTTCTTAGAAAATATCCAATCCAAAATTCTGAAAAAAATGGTGTTCCATGCACATTACGATATCTACTCAAATAAAATAAATAATAAATAAATAATAATATTATCATATTTTGAAAATTTACTGCGAACCCCACGTAAATTTATGATAGACCCGTAGAATTTAGAGTAGGATAGACTTAATAGGGGCGTCATATTGGAAAGCTTGGTGGAAATCCTACTGTCAAAGCCTTTGTCACCGTAAATTAACACTCCCCACGTAGTGGTCAAGTCAGTACCACATGGAATTAGGTATCGAGTATAGCCAGAGCTTACGAGCTATATATAAACGGAATCACTGGAAGCCAAATATTTATATATACAAAATCAGTACAACCTTTCATACTTGAAGCACTGAGCTTTCGGTTTCCGACTTTTTTATCTTGTAGACTTTATCCACAGCAAATATCTTTAAATGACTCATAACATGTTTATGCTTTTCTTGTTAATGATATACTTTTCAGTCCATACACTTTAATCAGCAATACACACAATCGAAAGCTTTCCTTCTCAATAAGATGAGGTTTTCAGGGATTCTGAAATGACTTTGAAATTAAGCTTTGCAAAAGCCATTCAATTTAATTCAACAGGTCTTCTGACAGATATATTCTTCAACTTCTTCGATAATTCATGCATATGTCAATATGGTTAAATATTAACCCATAGTTAGAACCAAAATTAAATTAGATTTGAAACCTGACATTTCTTCAATTTCTGTAAGCATCGATAGAAATTGATTTTGATCGTCACTTACTAAAACTATGCCCACAGAAAACCTAGACCACACACAGAAATTTTCCATCAATGCTTATCCTTTTTATCTCAATGAAAGGATTTAAACACAGCATTCATTGTCTGCGTCAACAACTTTAGTTGCAGTTACAAGGTGCCGCAGTCTATTAGACGGCCAACAAAGGATATGTAAACACCTTTCAGAAAGGAGGGTCTACCTTAATCATAGACATAACTTTTGTCAGCCCTGCACTGGCACGTGGTATGTTCTGGTGCATCAGCAAGGACTACACCCACAGCGATCACCAGGCAATCTTTGGGCTATGGCTGGAGTCACCGGGCAGAAACCATCATGCCCGAAACCGAGAAAGATGTCAGGCTGGTCCACTAAAGCTCTGGATGAGCAGACTTTCATAGACGTGTGGTTAGACCAATCTAATAAAGCAGGCGCCTCTACGAAAAGAGCTGCCCATGTGGCCCAATACATCGCCAAAGCACGTAACGCGTCCATGCCTGGGAGGTGCTCATTCCCCAGTAGAAGACCAAACTACTGGTGGAATACTGAACAGGCCAGCCTTCGATTAGCCTGTAACCGAGCCAGAAGAGCGGCTCAGAGAGCGGTAAACAGAATCGACCAATGACAAAAGAGCGCGTCTATAAGGAAGCCCGCAAAACCGTCAAGCTCGCCATCCAACGGAGCAAGAGGGAAAGCTTTAAGGAGCTCTGTTCGGAAGCGGACGTAAACCCATGGGGGAGCGCCAATAGAATCATAATAGATTACTCCCGTTTGCTGAGAGCCAGGAAGGTCTCTCAGATCGGCAGTATGTGTTCCGTAAAGCCAGATCAACCATTGATGCCATCAACATGGTTACTGGCTTGGCCGAAGATGGAATCCACGGGAAGGGCAGTACTAGCAAATATTGCATAGTAGTGACCCTGGACGTGAGAAATGCATTCATTTCGGCCAATTGGAACCTAATACCGGAATCTCTGGCGAAGATTGGTATTCCCGCTTATCTTGCAGCTATTTACAAGAACGGAGGCTTTGGTGTGACACCGGTGACGGACCCCAGGAGTACGTTATCTCCGCGGGTGTCCCCAGGGCTCCGTACTGCACCCACTGCTGTGGAACATCATGTACACCGATGTACTTAATCTTCCTCTTCCGGAGTTATACTCATGCGAAGCGATCAGTGCTTTTAAGGGTTGGCTAGAGAGTTTTGGTCTGACACTTGCGGAGGAAAAAACGGAAGCGGTGCCCATCGCCAAGCGCCGTAAACGAAATTTTGTCCGTATTCAAATTGGGAATCATATCATCACTTCTAAGCCTGCCATCAAATACTTGGGAGTGATGATAGACGGTAAGCTTAGCTATAAGCAACACGTGTAGTATGTTTATGACAAAGCATCCACTGCAAGTGTGGCCCTGGCAAGGAAAGGCAAGGATGATGCCGAACGTGGGAGGGCAACGGCATGCTTCCAGGTTGCTTATAGCTAGGGTAGTGAGTTCGATCCTGCTCTATGCAGCTCCAGTTTGGGGATAGCTATTGCAGATTATATTTGACGCTAACAAACTGAGAAGAACAGCCCTAAAGGTGTGGTCGGCATTCAGGACTGTCTCAGGTGATGCAGCATTCATCATCTCTGGAATGATGCCCATTGACATCTTGGCGGAAGAGATGACGAATATATATAATGCGCAGTCTATCTATCCTTTATCGCTGACGAATAACGCCGAGAGGGGGAGATCTCTAAATAGATGGCAAGAGCGTTGCAATCAAGGAGTGGTTGGAGAGAGGGCACGGTAAGATTAATTATAATCTTACCCAGTTTCTCACGGGGCATGAAAGATATCGCCAGTACCTCTTCAGGTTTAAACTAGATACCTCACCCGATTGTGCAAACTGCGATGGAATCCCAAAGGACCCAGAGCATGTATTCTTCCACTGTCCAAGGTTTGTGGAGGAAAGGAAGAACCTAGGAGAGACTCTACGAGAGGTGCTCGTACCAGACAATCTGGTGCGAAGAAAGTTAGCATGTGAGGAAGACTGGGATGCGATCAACTCCATGGTCGTATCTATCCAGAGCAAACTGCGAAAGGCTAGAAAAGCGCGGTGTTGTCATTAATAATTTTCGTTTAGTTTAAATAATTGATATTGTTAAATAGTGGAATAATATTTTAGTTTTTGTTCAATAATCAGCAATAATTGAAGTTAATAAAATTGATATAAAATTTCATTTAAAGTTACTATTTCATTAAAAAAATTTGATGTTTCATGAATAGTAAGTTCAGTTGCAAAGCATTTGAGCGGCACTGTAAAACAAAGATCGAACACCGTGGATGTCAGATAACAGTGAAAACATCGACAAATATACGATGGGTTTGAACTTTAATTTTTAAGAATTCCCGCACATGAGTACGGGATACCGCTGACTAATTGAATACTAACATAATCGTGTACAAAAAAGTTGAAATCCCGCAAGTCTTGTAAACTTTGAACACATCTCAAAGAACGGACGCGGAACGCGATTCAATCTCTTAACGCCTCTTCGAGCGTTTCACAGCTTGACAAGAAATTATCTTTTGGTATTGAAAGAAATAATTTGGGTTGATTATTTGAAAAATGGAAGAACCGAAGCGGTACATTAGAAGAGAAAATCCAGTCTTCCCAGTGAAAATGTCACTTTGCAACACTATAGCTCTCCACCCTATACTACTATACCGATTGGAACGGAACGTATCTGTATAGTCATTCATGTATCGAGTTTGGAAATATACTTAAGGTTTTTATAGCTTGTAAAAATTAGGCAAATTATCGGCTGCGATCCCATAATAAAGTCTTTCAACCACTTTTTGTCCGAGGAGCAGAAGCAATGCCAAAAAACTATCAATGTTTTTTTTATGCAGCTCTAACAGAGACACCTTTTCACATATAGTACTAGATTCCCAATTCATTCATTTGCGTCACAGTATTTACAACGAAACCAATAAGCTCCATTATTAATTTAGTTCTGCAACGGAATGGAATTCCCATAATTCTATAAAGACTTAAAAGTCGAGCACACTCTACAAAAGTTCCAATTGTACAGTACCATCTTTCAACAATTCGTTGCGTAGGAAAAAGACACACTACCCCGGATGGTAGAAAATAGGATGAACAACCCTTTTTCATATTAAACTATTTCAAGAATTTCTACTAAGACGCATATTTCTAGAATATTTGAATTTCGATGAGAGGATTATTGGTTTGTGCACATCTTTATATATTGAAGGATTATTTTTTAAGAATAGATTTCAAAGGCTACCAGAAAATAGCAAAAATATGGAATAACCTTGCCTTCGAGACCTAACCCAACTCGGTAGTCAGGAACTTGAAAGAACTTACCGCCAATTCGTTTCCAGATAACGCTCTTATCATTCTTCATAGGCTTGTATTATACAGGAAGCATACCTTTTTACATCGTTTAAAGCTATATGAAAAGTGAAAATGCCTTTTTATCCCAGAGCAGACCAAAGTTATTCTGGGGATGAATATTAGGTTCAAATAAGCAAGGATCTTGAAAACTTTCAAATATTTCAACAAGCCTTTATGTAGTAGGTGATGGCAAAGATGAAGTTTATTGATTGTAAAGTTTTCCACTCAATGGGCTTTAACTTTCGCATTTCGGATGTGAAAGTTCAGAAGTGTGAACTCATACGGAGGTTGATTTTGCTGTTTTACTAAAATTTTAACATGAAGAAAATACTTCGTCTTCGGTCTTCGGCACGTTTAAGAATTTCCAAGTGAAGCTCTTAATAAGAACATGTATATGCAGCAACATTAAATGTGAAAGTTTTTCCTTTTTAGAAAGGAGCTGCCTGTACCTGTACATGGCTGGGTAGCGTTACTTTCTTAAAATATATTTAAGTTTGTAAAATTTAAGATACTCACATTCGGGAACAGTTCTATAACATATGAACCCATCTTTAACGTCAATGGATCCTTGTTACAAAGTCGAGGTGCGGGTTCACCGTGTTTTGCGATAATTTCTAAACAGAATTGTGCTATCGCACTGTTCATAACTTCTTTACTAATTCCAGCCTCTTGAAGGCGAACACTCTCTTTTTCAGACTTCAGCCAATGTGACCGCAATTGTAATATTCGAGGAATCACTCGAGTCTCCTGACCGCATCTGAAAGGAATAATTTGAAATGTTAGCAAAGGGGAAATTTGGATGCCTTTTAATCTGTCTACCGCTAAGTGTAGACGATTCACATAGTATGTGAACATATGTACACATCTATATTTCATATATCTAATACATTGTCTTCGTTATACATGTTTTTGGAAGCACACGAGTGAATAAAGGACGATAGAACAAGATGATGATAAATACCAATTACATGTTTCTTTGCAGGCAAAATGGAAGTAGGATAGGTCAAAGAATGCAGAAACGAACAATGGTCATTGAATGTGGCTTGTACTTTTTCAAAGGTCACCATCTCCGCAACTTTCTTCCAGGCATATTGCTATAATTACACATATACTGGCTGGCCACATATGGACTTCCGTCGGTTAAATCCTCAAAAGGTAAACTATTTCCGTAGTTTTACCCTTGTTAAACATAGTGGAGCAACTTTGCCCCAGAGTTCAAGTCTAGGGTTATTATGTGGTTAAGTTGAATGAAAGTGCAAAAGGACGAATAAAATCTAGCAGATTGTATTTGCTTAAACTTTGTAGCAAAAAAGGATTCCCGGGTAACGAATGTAGATTAATTTGTTTGTATCATACTGTGTATGTTTCGGAAAGAAGTATACACTCAAAGTCATATGCAGTGTTTCTATGGCATTAGACCCTCGTTGAAACTCCAACCGTAGCTCCTCTTCAAAGTTTTAAAGAGATACTGTGCTGGTTGATGCTTTATATGATTAAAATGCCAAGATATTTTCAAATTCAGCGGGATGAGTTAATTAAAATATTAAGGCTTTTTTGTGTTACTACAGTGAATTGTTTCAGGGGAACATTACTGCAACATTACTACATAAGTGTTGAAAATAGTTTGGCATCTGGTTGGATACACAACATCAACTATACCAAAAATTCAACCACTGAAAAAGCGCAACATCTCTTTAAAAATTTCCATTCAAAAGTTCAGGACCAGATTTAAGACCCCGTTTTTTCTGACGGAAACGTATAGTTGCCATGCATCCAGGATTTTTTTCCCTGCCACGAAAAAAAGTAATAAATGAGTCGTTGGTTGCGTCAATATGACTCAGTGGCGCTAAGTGCAGTGATGATTACACTAAACCAGAAAAACTGTAGTGGAAAATGTGTTACCTAAAAGAATTTCATGTGGTTTTATGTACCAAAAAATCCCAACAGAGCAACGACGAACTAAAAAATGCGCTAAAGCAGCAACGCAGCGATAATGCATTTTATTGTAAAGTTAATGCAGAGATTTAAAAATAAATTTCTAAATTCTTAATTGTGAAACATTTAGGCAAGGACGATTTGCTTCCACATTATAGAAACCTCAAGTTATTCAATAAAGCTTACAAATCAATTTTATAAAAAAATTATACACAGGAAAACAATTACAGTATACAGAGTCCCCAGGAGAATCTTAGGCCCAATAAAGGCCGCTAATATAATAAATCTAGGGATAGAGATTTGTAGGCTAACAAGGACTTTTTGCATTCGTGAACGGTTTATGATTGGGTTTTGGAATGCACGAACGCTTCTCGACGATGATATTGAAGCTCTCCAGACTGCTCGCTTCGTCTAACTACAATGAGAATTTAAATGATACAAGTTGGACATTCTGGGATTAAGCGAGATAATATATTGACTCTGCGGAACATTCCTTTAGCAAATGACTTGCCTTCGTCAATTGAAAACGATTCAACAAATTCGAATGAACACGTAATCGAACCGGATCGATGGTTGGCAGGAGAAACAAAGTGGTCCGGAACGAATGAGATCTATGCGGAGGTTGGAGCGTGTGTTAATCCAAATTCTGTGATGCCACTTATCAATAGTTCGCTTTGCCTAGTCCGAAAGAAAGCAAATCAAATTAAAATTCGTCCAATTGAAGAGACTAAACGCCAGTCGACTAATCTGTTGTCAACTTCTCAACAACAAAAATTTAAGAGGAAAACGCTAAAACTTTATTCAGTCACGAGCGATGTGACGTTACGTGTGTCTCGCGCCGCGGTTGGAACAGAAGAGACCGACTTATTTCCATGCGGTCCTTACTGTCCCAACCAACGGCATTTTTTTTACCGCTGGTTCTCCACTCCCCTGGTGCGTTCAGAAAACGAGTGAGTGGAGAGTTTCGGAGTTCAGCGCCATCTACCCGTCCGCATCCGCAACATCCGAAATGAATTTCGAATGCTGCAGATCCTGCCGCGCCACATCACTCCGCCCCCAGACGAAACCTAGGGGGTTTCGGCGACGGATCCCCGAACTTCGTTCGCCGTCAATCCACAAAACGGACACGACGTTGCTTCGGGGCGCACACGGGTTTCAGCCTGGACAAAGAGACCGCCTTTTTGTGACCACCGATCTCGAGCTGGAAGAAATGTTCTCCCCGCTCGAGAACGCGGTACGGGCCCTCATATGGAGGCTGCAGCGGCTTCCGGACGGCATCCGTCCTGATCAGCACGTGCGTGCATGTGTCCAGTTCCTTGGGCGAACAAGCAGGTATGGACGAGTGTCGAGTGGGTGGTGGCGCTTTGATGCGTCGGAGATTGTCCCTCAGCAGACGCACCAACCCCGACTCCGTGAGACCCGATCTCTTGTCGAAGACCGGATCGCTTGGGAGTCTTGGGTTCTCCCCGTAAACCAGCTCCGCGGGGCTGGCAGCAAATTCCTCTCGGCGGGTTGTACGAAGGCCGAGTAGGACGAGAGGCAAAACTTGAGTCCAGGACGGGTCGTCGCGTGCCATAATGGCGGCTTTCAGCGTCCGGTGCCAACGTTCTAGCATCCCATTGGACTGCGGGTGGTATGCAGTAGTCCGCTGGCGTTTAAAACCCAGGAGTTTGCCTAACTCGGAGAAAAGGGTGGACTCAAATTGCATTCCCTGGTCAGTGATGATCACTGCAGGGACGCCAAAGCGAGGTATCCACTCTCGGCAGAGGGCTTCGGCACAAGATTGCGCCGTAATGTCCTTCAGAGGTATTGCCTCAGGCCACCGCGTGAACCTGTCGATGATTGTGAGGCAATACTTGTAACCGTGCGAGTCTCGCAAAGGCCCTATTATGTCGAGGTGTATGGTGTGGAAACGCTTGGTAGTGCGGGGGAATGAGCCCACTTCTTTCCTTACATGCCTGGAGACTTTACACTTCTGGCATGCGATGCACTCTCTGGCCCAGGAATTGATATCCTTGTTCATGGAGGGCCAGAAGTATTTTCCGGTGACTAACCGGTTTGTTGTCCTGATGCCGGGGTGCGCCAAGTCGTGAACTGCGTGGAACACTTCCTTGCGAAATGTGGCCGGAATGTATGGCCGAGGTCCCTTTTCCGAGTCTTCGCAGCAGAGCGAGAAGTTTGAGCCGAAGATGGGCAACTCCCGAAATTTGTATTTGGGGTTGGACTTGAGGCTCTGAAGTGCTGCGTCATCCACTTGCGCCTTGGCAATAGCCGAGAAATCGAGTGAGGCGGGGATGTTAACTTCGGAGACACGAGACAAAGCGTCAGCAACAATGTTGTCCTTCCCGGACACGTGCTGGATGTCTGACGTGAACTGGCTTATGAAGCTCAGGTGTCGAAGCTGACGAGGGGACGCTTTGTCGGGCTTCTGTTTCAAAGCGAACGTGAGAGGCTTATGGTCCGTGAACACTGTGAACGGCCTGCCTTCTAGGGAGAAACGGAAGTATTTGATGGACAGGTATGCGGCGAGCAGTTCGCGATCGTAGGTGCTGTAGTTCCGTTGAGCGGGATTCAACTGCTTCGAGAAGAAGCTCAACGGCTGCCAAACTTGGTCCACCTTTTGGTGAAGGGCAGCACCTACTGCGATGTCAGAGGCATCAACAAAAACGGCTAGGGGTGCATCTTGATGAGGAAATGCCAAAAGTGTAGCGTCAGCCAGTTGCTGTCGGGATTTGGTGGTATGCCTTGGCTAAGTCCAAGGTCGAAAAGATGCGGCAATTCGCGAGGTGATGCGCAAAGTCGTGGATGAGTGGAATCGGATATCGGTCAGGAACAGTCTGTGCGTTTAGCCTTCTGTAATCCCCACAGGGACGCCATTCGCCATTTGGCTTAGGGACCATATGTAAAGGGGAAGACCAACAGCTGTTTGAGGGCCTGCAGATACCCTGTTGAACAAGTTGTTCAAATTCTTTCCGCGCGATAGCCAGTTTCTGGGGTGGTAGAGGACGCACCTTTGAGAAAATCGGGGAACCAGTAGTATTTATGTGGTGCTGCACATTGTGCTTTACTGGTTTCGAGAGACTACACTCGGTAGTTATCTGGCTGAACTTTTGGAGGAGTGTCCGAACACGAGAGTCGGAGATGTCTTCCAAAAGAACGGAAAGGTTATTGTCAGCGTGAGATACCATTTGGCCCGACGAATTTAGTTTGGTTGTGGGGTCTATAAGGGACTTATTTTGCAAGTCCACCAGCAACCCATAGTGACACAAGAAGTCTGCGCCTAATATGGGGAAGCTGACATCCGCCAGGATGAAACGCCACGGAAACGTCCTACGCAAGCCAAGACTCACGTCCACTTGCCTGTACCCGTATGTATTGATGCGGGAGGAATTTGCTGCCGCCAGTTTGAGGGGTTGTGGAAATAGTCGATGATGCTGGGGTACGGGAAGAACCGAAACCTCCGCACCCGTGTCGACGAGGTAGTTGCGCCTGCTGAGGGGGTCGAAAATAGTTAGGCGACGTGGCGCTGCACTCTGGGTGGCCGTCGCCAAGACCCCCCGCGGACCTAGTTTTTTGCGGTAGGCGCGAATTTGCAAGGTAGCGTACATCTTGTCGCTTTATCTCCGAACTTACGATGATACCAGCAAATACCTTGGTCCGCAGGCTGTCTTGACGACCTGCTACCCGAACGCCCTTTTCGTGTGGCAGACCGTGAGCGAGCTCGCGACCTGGCACTCGAACGCTGAGCGTCCAACGTCGCCCGCATCTCGGCCACGCTGGCAGTTAAGGCCGCGATCTCGCGCCGTAAGTCGCTGACCTCATCCGACGGTGGTTGAACGGCCGCTATGGTTGGGCGAACGTACACCTCCTGTACCTGATCGGCCGTCGCTGCTAGTTCCTCCAAGGAACCGGAGACGCAGGCTAGGATCGCCTGGGTGCCCTCCGGGAGCCGACGCAGCCAGAGCGACTTGATCAGATCGTCGCCGATCTTGCTCCCACCCAATTGCCTCATTTCACGAAGCAATTGGCTGGGAGTTCGATCACCCAACGTTAAACCCGCCAGCAAGTGGTCTAATTTTGCCGACTCGCTTGCCGACAGGCGCCTGATCAACTCGCTCTTGAGCTGAGAGTACGATGCCGACTTCACTACGTCGGACACCAGAAGTATGGACTCTTCGTCCAGGCCGACCACCGCGTAGTTGAAACGGGTCGCGTCCGATGTGATGCCGGACATTTGGAACTGTGCTTCCAAATGCACGAACCACAGCTCGGGGTTCCGCCGCCAAAACGGAGGAACGCGTACGGCGAGGGCGGTCACTTGTGGGTCCGATGGGCCTGCCGCGTCTTTATTGTCAAACGACATTTTTCTTACCGAGAAGTACGAGATTGAGATGCAAACGCGGTGAGTTTATACTGAAACGCGGTGAACTTTACACCGACACGGCAGGCCGCACCCACAAATGCACGCACGAAACGAGAAAAACAACAACCGAAGCGGACGCTCTCCAGCGCAGACCAAAAACACCAAGGAAATGTAGAACCCGCGATGCGAAACACTTCAACGCCGTCTCTTGCAGCGATTTTACTTTTATTATCACTTTTTTTTTTTAAATAATATTTCAGCAAACAATTATTTTGACAGAGATGCGGCGAATTGAATGCAATTGTTGCAACATGTGTACACACAATAAAATAATAGAATGTAATTAATCAAAAGGCAATTCCTTCACCCGGTCCGGTCACGTGAGGCTGATGAGAATACGCAAACAGGATTTTTGAATTTGACTTTGACTTCTTCAATTGAAAATTTATCGATTTTCCGCTCGGCGCAGCGTATCCGTAGACGCTTCGTCGGCTGCAAGGAAGCAAGAGTTCCGGAATGCGTTGGCTCCGCTGCTGCTGCTGCTTTTCGGCCGGCCCGTTGCGACGGGTACAAAAAGACGATCCCTGCCGCTGCCTAAGTTGGGCGGATGTCGGCCGGACAGCTCTTCCGATCTGTTGATTCCCGGCTCGGGCTGGCGTGAATGCGATCAGCAGTCGCGGGTGATTCCTTTCACCGGGGCGGAGGTTTGAACTTGAGATCCTTGGGCTGTTGCTGATCGTTGCCGCGACTACTCCTGTCCCTCTTCTTCTTTATCGGGGTCACCACTTTAGCAAATGACTTGCCTTCGTCAATTGAAAACGATTCAACAAATTCGAATGAACACGTAATCGAACCGGATCGATGGTTGGCAGGAGAAACAAAGTGGTCCGGAACGAATGAGATCTATGCGGAGGTTGGAGCGTGTGTTAATCCAAATTCTGTGATGCCACTTATCAATAGTTCGCTTTGCCTAGTCCGAAAGAAAGCAAAAGTCATTTAACTTTCTTGCCAAATCAAATTAAAATTCGTCCAATTGAAGAGACTAAACGCCAGTCGACTAATCTGTTGTCAACTTCTCAACAACAAAAATTTAAGAGGAAAACGCTAAAACTTTATTCAGTCACGAGCGATGTGACGTTACGTGTGTCTCGCGCCGCGGTTGGAACAGAAGAGACCGACTTATTTCCATGTGGTCCTTACTGTCCCAACCAACGGCATTTTTTTTACCGCTGGTTCTCCACTCCCCTGGTGCGTTCAGAAAACGAGTGAGTGGAGAGTTTCGGAGTTCAGCGCCATCTACCCGTCTGCATCCGCAACATCCGAAATAAATTTCGAATGCTGCAGATCCAGCCGCGCCACATTCCCGTTCGACCGGTAAAATTGTGTTGTTGTATTCTAGCAAGCCTGCCTGCCGATTTCATACCGGACACTAACTGCGAGATTCGGACCCAAAATGAGGAGCACTTTAATAGTGCAAAGATAGGCACACGGAGACTTCCGATACAAAGGAAAACCAGACTTCCAATGAGCTGAATGCCAACGTGACCTCTAATAACAACTTGCTTGAACATGTGATGGGAAAACACGGCCTTGCGGACCGTAACGATAATAGTAACTGGTGGAACATTGTTCGAGCACAGGTTGGTTAGTTCGTTGTCAACTGACCGGCAAGGTACATCTACATTACATCTAATTTAGGAATTGTCTTCGGATTTGCGTAACAAGATAGACACTGACATCGACCTCAAGCGAGATCATCACTTGATTGTCGACTACCTTTAATATATCCATATTTTCTCACAGCACACACTATCCGCTTATGCGAACCGTGTGTTGTATCTTGTTGTTCGGACAGAAGATATCTTGGACAGCTTGCTAGATAATAATGATAAGCGCATGGTGGCATTCTTTCCGGTGCAAATGAGGTTGTTGGCCACATCTCAAGGTGCGTTATTAGTTCTGGTTGAATGCGAGGATATAGGGTGGATCGAGGACAATGGCGAATTGAACGCTCTTATTGGCGTTGCAAGTAGGGCCGAACGTAATGTACTTGAGCTCTGGGAAATGATAAAAGGATCATTATTTATTGAATATTATTTGTTTATTCATTAGAAAAGCAAAATCTACTATAAATAATAACGATTTCACTACCATACACCACATCGCAAATCAAATGGTGACCTTGGGAGAGACGTTAATGAGTCACCACGGTCCTCACCCGTATGACATCTGATGCAGTTCCACCTCCTGTAGATGAAATAGCTAGTTATCGTGACATCCGGATACGAACTACTCTTCCAAACAGTAGCGAAATTATCTCGAAAGCTTACTCAACAGAGAGCAGGCTGATTTCCGATCTAATTCTTTTTCTACGTTAGCCACACCAACACCCACCAGAGCAGAGTGAAATTCTGATCTTCTCTCACCTGAAGAGAGAAGGTTTTCAACAGCGTCAACGGACTTGTGTCTGAAATGGTTTATGCATTTCGGAAAAACTAATAACTATTATCAGAGCGACATATAATGGCGCAAATTGTCAAGGTAAAATTTCTTAGGAATTCACCGACCATGGCATCTTTCCTCAAACACCAGGCTATGCTGATGACATCTGTCCGCTCCTTCAGCAATTCATATACCAAACCAGTCTAGATTTGGAAAGAGGGGAACCAGAGTCAAACTGAGGATAAACACCAAAAAAAAAAAACAAAGTTTGGTAGAATTTATCCTGCCGTTGGTGACATCGAGCTTTATGTTTCCCAACGCTAGATCCCAGTTTACTGTTTTGTCTATAATGTTACTCAATAGCTTCAAAGTTTCATCAGCTCCCGTCTCCGCCTTGTGATTGCTGTACATTGGCCTGAGAAAATCTCCAATGACTACCTAAATTGGCATACGGGTCTATTACCTAGTGTTGTACCTTACCTAGTGTTGGTTAGAGGGCGGAATTGGCAGTGGATATTTCCAGAGTAGAGTCCCGCGAGAATCTCATAGCGAAGAACAGTAGAGGAGGAGTGCAGGACTCTTGAGAAGAGAGGTCAAGCGTATTTGGTGAAACTGGAAACGATGGTGCATAGGCGTCGTGAACGCCTTATGATCCATTCAGGAGGTATACATATATAAACCTCCATTTTACGGAAACTGGCCGCAGGAGAACCAGAAAATTGTTTAAACTTTATATTTTACATCGAGTCGAGAAATTCTCCAAAACAAATTGAAAGAAAAGTTTCCGAGACATTTT
This sequence comes from Hermetia illucens, assembly GCF_905115235.1. Classification (NCBI taxonomy): domain Eukaryota; kingdom Metazoa; phylum Arthropoda; class Insecta; order Diptera; family Stratiomyidae; genus Hermetia; species Hermetia illucens. The sequence goes on along the minus strand of NC_051853.1, from coordinate 57,641,403 downwards.
TGAGAAAGCAAAAACCGACCCCTTGTAATGATCCAAACAGTTGTTAGGAAGTGTCATATATAAACAAGTCGGGAAACCGGAAGCTGGACGCTTCAGGTACGAAAAGTTTTGTGTATTTCTTAGTATGTAGCACGTAATATATGCATATATTATGTGAGAATATCCACTTTCGGATGATATTGAGATTCATAGTCTTGAATTTGCAAAGAAGCAACAACTTTGACGTATTATAACTTTGTTAGTAATAGTGCGATTTCCACCAAACTTGGTGAGATCCTGCTCTATGCTATACCCTATATTGTCGCATCGCAAAAGGGTGTAACTCGCTGTATGCGTGAGCGTTCACAGTTCCCACCTTTCTACCAAATTTGGTGTCATTCGCTGCAACCATTTCCGAGAAAAATGCGTGTGACGGACAGACAGCCAGACGGACAGACAGACAGACAGACAGTAAACCGACTTTAATAAGGTTTTGTGTTTACACAAAACCTTTAAAACACTACCAATAGGATAGGAAGGGTCTCATTTCAACTTTTCGGACACTCCATTAATTTTAATAATTGAAAAAATTTTGTTTTTAAATCACTATTTATTAATTTTGAGAACTGTTTGCTATCATCTTACCTAAAACGGAAAATTTTCTCTTTTAATTTATCATATTGGCTAACAAATATACTCGAGACTTAACAATAAAATTTCGGTAACTAAGCGATCGCGCAAAAATGTTACCAACGGTCATTGCTGTTGTGAGTTACCGATATCACCTTTAGTTTTGGAATAACAATGGTATATCCTGGAACAATTTCAACATCCTTTACTTCTTTTCTTTGGTTTCCATTGCATCGCATAGTACATTCGTCAGCTGTCACAGGACAGTTTTGGCTGATTGTCCTTCCCGGTAAGCATGTTGACATGGACCCAACTCATGTGCGTTAGAACGTTAGTTCTAATGTAGAGACCTTCTCCGTTTATCTAAGTGTAATTATGTAGTATTAAATTATTTGAAATATTTTAAGACTTTTTTTTCCTATTCGCTAGTGTTATTTATTGGTCTTGAAAATGCTGATATTTCGGGAATCACTTGTCACAAGTCCTCGGAGACTTGTTAGCACTGATGAAGCGAACAAGTGGTTCCCGAAATATCCGTATTTGCAAGACCAATAAATAACACTAGCAAATAGGAAACAAGTCGGGAAACCGGAAGCTGGACGCTTCAGGTACGAACGGTTTTGTGTATTTCTTAGTACGTAGCACGTAATATATCCATATATTATGCGAGAGTATCCACTTTCGGGTCATATTGACATTCATAGTCTTCAATTTTCAAAGAAGCAGCAAATTTGATTTATTATAACTTTGTTAGTAATAGTGCGATTTCCACCAAACTTGGTGAGATCATGCTCTATACTATAGCCTATATCACTGCAAAATTTCATGGTACTAGGATGAACTTAAGGGGGGTTTCTAATCAATTACAAAAAATTGTAGTAATATACTATTATTAACTTTATTTAAACAGATATCGGCATGGAAGGTATTTCGGAGCCCAGGCACCATATAGTGGCAGCCTCCTGATTTTTTTCAGATTTTTCGGTTTGGTAGTTTCTGAGAATGGCCCCCTTAAAGAAGTGATCACTTTCAACCCCCCGCGCTCCCCATCCTTCCAACGAATGTCAAAACTAAGATGGGCTTTGAAAAGTACTAATCGAGACCTTTAATTTGATACCCCACATGACTATATTTGATGAAAAAAAATTTTACACCCCCCTTTTGCATGTATGGGGACCCCCCCTTAAATTGGACGTAAAAGGATGTAATTCACTGTATGCGTGAGCGTTCACAGTTCCCACCTTTCTACCAAATTTGGTGTCAATCGCTATAACCATCTCCGAGAAAAATGCGTGTGACGGACAGACAGACAGACAGACAGACAGACAGACAGACAGACAGACAGTAAACCGATTTTAATAAGGTTTTGTGTTTACACAAAACCTTAAAAAGCAAATCTTAAATTATTTCAAATACCTTCTCCGTTGTATTCAGTACAAATGATTTCAAGCATATTGGGACTGAAAAATGTTTACGCTCAGAGGATCCTTTTTACCCGCTTTCAGAATAAAGACCACTGTCTATAGGCCCCGATGATTTTGTAATTTGTTTAATACTTTGATAAAATATATTGAAGCTATTTCGCGTTATTTCTCTGATCACGTTGCTGCACCCCATCGGTGCTTTTTTGTACCTCGATCAGTCTCCAGTTTGTTTCGCTCAGTTGAAGAGTTTTCAGACCTCCATCCTCATTCTGGCTAAATTCCTGTTCCACCACGCTATATCCCTTGATTAGGTGACTTTCTAAGCCGGGCAGCTTGCCTCATATACGTCGATGATGACTCTGTTGAGGCCTTCTACCACTGTCTCCAGTTCCAGTTAGTTCCTCATATCACCGCCCACTTCTATACGAGCGATGCTCAGATGCCTTACAGAGGAATTCCGATCTGTTTTCCAGGGATTCCTTACTAATCTCTCGACTTCAGATTCAACCAGCACCCTGCAATTCCCAACTAGCTCATTCATAAAGGTATTCCCTAGGGTTATATCTATGTAGAACCTCTTGCCTACTGCTGGTCACGAATGTTGAAATGTTTCTAGCATTATATGCTTCTAATCTAGCTTTACTACTTACTTACTACTTATCCTAACCTCCAGAAAAGTGTTATCACCTTTTGTAAATGCCATGTATTGAACGGTTCATTGCACTGGTTGAAAACAATAGATTTATTAAAATGAAGTATTATATACTCAACGCAAGTAGAACTGTAAATAATAAAACAATCGCAGACAGTTTAATCGTATTAATATACTCACTGAGTAGTAAAGCCAAATTTTTGGCGAGGCCATAAACTAAACAAGAAAATAATTGCTTCTGAGAAGTCGATTCAAAAAGAATGAATTGAAAACGTTGAAAATGGATTAACATGATTCTCCACTAACTTTCAATTAACGCAACCTGGTCTTTACTATATAATATTGAGGATGAGCAAAATCACCAGCCCCAGGATCAAAACGATAGTTTCATATAATACAGGAAGTAATCCTTCATTTGGCCTGTTATGCCATTATTTTTGGTGATAGAATAGCAGAACAAGACTGGCAAAAATATTATCTTCAACCAAATGTGGTAACGTTTAATTTTATTTTACATTTATTAAGATTTAAACCCTCTTAAGGACACTTTATTATCTAGAGGTCCTGTTTGTTTATTATAAGTAATTTTTTTTACAACGACAAGCTTATCGGCACAAAATTCGCTAGAAATAAAGGATATATGAAAACGGTAAGCAGACAAGTAGCATAAAGAAGATCCTGGGGGTTTACTATGAGTACCTGCCATGTAGGCATAATCACATGGTCCTCTTCGAACACGGATTGATTTGCAGACCACAATCAAAGCTCCACAGGACGGGCACAGCGGTGCTGGTTTATACTGTGTGCAAGCCTAACATTTATACCGGGGGATGTGAGACCTATCTAACACCTCTGCCGCAACTAAGGGGTACGGCGCCCGATTTGAACAGCGCAGCTTCACGCTAGAGCACACGAGGAGGGTGTATTTGGGCACAACCACCATAAAACTCCCACAAACAAACCAACTGTAAATAACCGGACTAAGACCGCATCCTTCAGGAATTCTCCTGGTCTCAGAGGGCAATCCCTGATTATCCCCGCTGATTCCAGAAAAATGTAAAAATGGAAAAGGTGCGATTACACTCTTTGGAACGCCTTTGTGTGCATTGGCCGTTAGGAAAGAAAGAAGCTGTTCGGGCGAGAACTTGCGATACATATATCCATACTAAACTTTACACTTATACGATGAACTTAGCGAATCCTGTCCTATAAATCTCCAAAACATGAAAATATACTGTTATTTATTTTATTTGAGCAGATATTGAGGTAAGATTCAAGTTGGTATCGACATCTTATACAGATACACTGTGATGTTTTCCCGATTGTCTGGTTGGAATCGGAGTGCGCACATTAAACCCTTTTCACAAGCTACATATTTCCACCAAATTTCCTGGTAATAGCTTTAGCCATTTTTGAATAAAATGCGTACGATAGACAGATAGATGGACAGGTATACAGACAAGCAGGCATTGAATTTGGCTTAGTAATGACAGTGAAAACCTCCAAAAATACTTGTCAGCCTTTTCTCACATATATGGCCCCCTTTAAAAAGAATGTAAAAATTTTATTCATCGTCAGCACTGGGTTTCATAGACATAATGCTCCTAAAAATTTAAAGAATATTTAATTCAGCGATATTCGGATAAATAACTGAACAAACAGACAGACAGTAAATCGATTTCAATATGGTTTCATTTATCACAGAAGCATGAAAAGCACTGTAGTCCTGCTGCTTGCTTTCTTTTTCAAATTATAATTTGAAATGACAGAAAGTGAACCTGACAATTTATAGAATACGGAATCCATGCGACAGTTAAACATTGTGTGTATCTGTATTCTATCGAGTTCGAGTCTACCCTTGAAATCACCAATGACGGCATGGTCCACATGAAAAATTAGTACAACAGTATATAGTACAATAATAAAATTTTTCCTAAAGTAAGCTAATCTGCTATTGATGTGAAGTCGTTTCTTTAATTGAGAATCGATGATGTAGAAAAAGGGAGAAATTTCAAATGTTACACTTTGTGATTAAAAAGATCTCGTATTCCATGATTAATAATTAATGATGATTGTACTCTGTTTTTCAATTTCTCCTTAAGCAAATCTAACAATGCACTAAACTGTATAGTTTTGTTTTATTTTCAAGAAGGATTATTTCCTTGAAATCCTAAGAAATAGCCAAGATCTTTCAGTTCACGTTTGCCTTCTTCGAAATAGAGAAACTTCCACACCTTTCTCATTTTCGATTCAGATTTTCTCAACTATTGCATCCTCAGCTTTTAAGAATTTGAATGACAAACATCCAAAGATTGCTGAAGTTCTCAGTTGCTTTTAACTTTGGCTCTGTGACAAATTGACACAGAAATATCAGTTAGCCCTTTAAGCTGTGGTTTAGGAATACACACAAAATATTCCCTGTTTGTCATAAAGGACAACTAAAAAGGATTGAAATTTGTGGGCTAGCAATCTGCAAATCTCGAATAATTTTTGATACCGAAACGCCAACAACGCTGACTGACTTCCCGGATATGACCTTTGGCAATCGAAAACGATTTATCATTGATTCCTGGAATGTTTGCACGCTTCTAGATAACGGTATCGGTAGCACCAGAATACTTGCGGATTCAATGAATATTTAAAAGCATCATCAGCTGGCGCCAGCATGATTAGCTTGCAGTCGTTGGCCCACCATCGCTTTTAATTTCTTACAATGTGAATCATATTACATTTCCCTCAGAATTTTCAAAGAAAGATGAACTCGTTCTCCACTTTTATGTGCCATGAAGCTTTAGGGCCACCGACTCGTCGGCCATCCTGGGGAATAGAGCAAGGTATAATTGGCAACGGAGTCGTCGCCCTTTGTCAATCCAATTTTAAAAATGGAAATGTCAAAGTGGGAGGGTATTCCATAGGTAATGCTTCACCGACATCAGAGACACTGGATGAGGATGAGATCTAACATGAAAGTTCTCTCCTTGATTGCGGAAGATATCGGCTTTCACGTACACAGTCAAGCCATTATTTTTTTATTTATTTAAATTTCAATTTGTTTTACTAATGTTTTTTCTGACATTAGTGGATTTTCGCTTCATCCAGATTGCACCGTATGGTATGACATGCGAAGTTTTGTGCGTGATCTGAAATGATCTGAAGTCTCCGACCAACTCGATCTCTCTTACCAGTTTCACCACTGTTCGAATCTCTTATTCAATGTTTTGGTTTTATTCGAAAAGTTGGTATAATGAAAAATACAGGTATACCTCGACTTATCACACTTCGACTTATATCTTTTTTGACTTATAACACTCGAAAAATTAAGGAGCATGCTTCGAGTTAACACGTTTTTGCTTCGAAAGTTAAAATATTTCTTCTAATTACTGGCGCTGTTTGAGCAGTGGTCGGTGTTTTCAATTATTAGAAGTATTTGAGAGGTGTGAATGTGTTTTATTGATTCCTCGTTTTCTGGATCAATGGTTGTGAACAAAAGGAACCATCTGAACAAATTATTTTGGTTTATTATGGTTGGTTTGCAAGTTTACATAAAATCGGAAGAACATAAGATTATTCTTAGATAAACATTGAGAGCGTAATTACACTTTCAGGTAACTCTGGATAAGAATCCGTTGCATCTAAGCAATCCGTTTCCAAAAGAGTCTAAAAGGATCGGACCTAGCAAATATTGAAATCCTTCCAAATATGTACATAAATATCCGACACATAAAGCAAAGAAGCCTCGTTAATTTTAATTCAATCTTGATAGTAGAACTTAAGACTAAAGGACGCCTAATACGATATTGTCATTTCGAATAAGAAATTAACGACTAATAATAATGGTAATAAACTTTCTTTTTAAACGGACCTTCATATTCTAAGGATCAAAAACCCACATAGCAGTGTGGATAAAGAATACATATCCTCTAAAAAGAAGAGACAGAGGCAAGTTATTAATTTCGAAACAAAAATGAAAATAACTAAACGTTTGGACGAAGGAGAGAGAGCCGCACAAATTACTGTTTCTTTAGGATTGAAGGTATGTGCTATCAGACAGATAAAAAGGAATGCGGAAAAAATTCGTGAGCATATTAAGGCTGACATTTCTTCTCTAGGAAGTACCATAATAACAAAACCTCGACCCTTTGTATTAGAGGATACGGAAAAATTGCTGTATGCCCGGATTCTCGACATGAACCAGAGAAACATACCAATTTTAACTGCAGTCATCCAATAAAAGGCGAAGAGTTTGTTCAATACCATCAGAAGTGAAAACGAGGCCTTCGAATTTAATGCAAGTCGAGCACGGTTCGGCAAGTTCAAATCAAGATTTGGTGGACAAAATTTAAAATTGACTGGAGAAGCGGCTAGTGCTGATTATGAAGAAGCCAAAAGATTTCCCAACATGCTTGAAAGTATTATTGATGAAGGCGGTTACAGCCCGAGACAAGTTTTTAATGCCGATGAGACAGAACTTTACTGGAAGCGTTTACCATCACTTACATTTATTTCTAAGGAAGAAGCTACAACACCAGGCTTCAAAGCCTTCAAAGACAGGCTTACAATTGTTTTGGGCGGAAATGCCGCTGACGATTTCAAACTGAAGCCTCTACTGGTGTACCATTCGGAAAATCTAAGGACCTTAAAAAATATTTCGAAAACCACGCTCCCAGTTATATGGAGACATAATAAAAAGGTCCAGGAGTCAAAGAATACTGTAAGAAGAACAACTTGTCGCACAAGGTTTTGCTATTAATCGATAATGCTCCTAGACATCCTGCAACTCGCAACCAAAGCGATGAAAATGTGAAAGTGGTCTTCCCACCGCCAGATACCACATCACTGCTGCAACCCATGGACCAAGGTGAAATTGCTACCTTTAAAGCATACTATCTGCGTCGAACTTTCAGGCAGTTGGCGGAATTTTTAGAAATATAATAGCATTGGATAACGATAGGCAATTATTAATTAAAGAAATCTGGAAAAAATTTGATATTCTTAAGGCTGTTGAAAATATTGAAGCTTCTTGGAAAGAGGTAACTAGTGGCATAATGAACAAAGCCTGGCGTAAAGTCTGGCCAGAAGCGGTTGAGTCTTCTTCTGGCATTGACATCGATAGCGATTCATAAATCAACAGAGATTTTCTTGAGATTGCGAAAACTATAGGTTTTCCCCATACCCATAAATACAAAGGAGGGGTGTACATTTTTTTTCATCAAATACAGCCATGGGGGTATCAAATTAAAGGTATCGGTAAGTACTTTTCGAAACCGGTCTTCTGTGTGTATGGTGGGGGAGAAGCTACCGCTTCTGAGCACTCAGGCCGTGTTGGCCCACTGTACTCGCTACCCACGCCCAACGGAATATTCCGGATTCGTTAGCGTATCGCAGGATTTCCGTTAGTGGATGTGACGCTACCCGTCGCAACTGAAGAACATTGACACCAAAAATCTGATGCCTGATGCGTCCATAGGCGGGGCATTCACATAGGAAATGCTCCGTGGATTCCGCTTCCTCATTACAGGAGGGACACGTATCATCTTGAGTAATTCCTGTTCTAAACATATGCCGAGCTAGCGAATTATGGCCTGCCAGAATGCCCACAATACACCGGCAAGTCCTCCTGCTTTTTGACAGGATAAATTTTGCGGAACGCATGTTCGGTTCTGGCAGGAAAAGTTTGGTGTGTCGGACAGCATTTAGGCTCTGCTACCTGTCATTGTGGGAAGTTTGTTCCCAGTTTTTGAAAACAGACTTAACCAATACTACTGATACTCCAGTTGCTGGTTCCGGTCTCGGCATAGGGGAGATTGACCGCTCTTTCGCTCCGCATCCGAGATTTCATTTCCTTCTACGCAACAGTGACCAGGTATCCAGAGTAGAGAATCTAGAGATAGAGTTCAAATGGTTTCTGCGTTCCTGAACGATTTTCGAGGTGATCAAAGGACTACTCAACGCCCTCAATGCAGCCTGGCTATCACTGCAGATTGTGACGCACTCGCCTTCAATCGCTCGTCAATCATTCAGTTTGCCGCCCTTAGGATTGCGTATACTTTGGATTAAAAAACCGTTGCAAATTGTCCCGAAGGAAAAGCCCACTTCTCGTTTTTATTCGAGAGGTAGACTCCGGCTCCAGGACCCTCTTCTGTTTTTGAGCCAACGGTGTAGAAGACTTCCGTATATCTCGCCACGCATTCCTCTGGGTCTTCCTAGTCCTCTCTCCAGGGTAACTTCATATCTTCGACCAAACAGATGTATGGGGATACGAGAATCGGAAGGCAATGTAAGAACTGGATTTAGACCTCCGAGTAACTCTTCCAATGCTCTGTACCCCCCACATCCGTTGTTTTCCCATAGATCTAATCGAATTAGTATATGAGCTGCTCTCATTGCAGTGCTTTGAATAAATATATCCAGGGGCTGCAAATTGAGTAGTGCATTCAGAGCTGCGCCGGATGTCGTGCTCATGGTACCAGTGATACCCATACACACAGTTCTTTGCAGTGCGGCTAGTTTACAGTGAAAACCTTTTTGTCTCGCCTTAACCCATCACACTACCGATACATATACAAACATCAGCCTAATGATGGCAGCGTATATCCACATTGCCACATGAGGCCTGCGTCCCCATGTCGAGGCAAAGGTCCGTCTGCACAGTCCATAAGTTGTGAGGGCTCGTTTCATCTTTACCTCTACATGTTTGTTCCAAAGAAGTTTTTTATCTAGGGTGACTCCCAGATATTTCACTTCTTCGGAGAGTTGAAGGGTAGTATCCCTCATCTTAGGGAGGCAAAGTCTATCCAGTTTTCTCCTTTGTGAATAATACCATTGTGGTTTTATTTGGATTAACTGACAGACCATGTCTGAGGCACCAGCTGTCTACCAAATCAACGGCACGTTGTATATTCCTACACAGCGTTCCAAGATCCCGATCAACAGCAAGCACAGCCACGTCATCAGCATAAGCTTGAGCGTGTATTGGCAAATTTTGAAGTTCGCATAGTAGTGAGTCGATCAGCATACTCCACATAAGTGACGAAAGCACACCTCCTTGGGGCCAGCCCTTCGTTGCTTCCGCAGTCAGATAGCGATCGACAACCGCCTCAGCGCACAGCAATCTCTACGTTAGCATAGCATGGATCCACTGAATTAAGTCATCAACACCATGCTCTCTGGCGGCATCACAAAGTTTTTGAAAAGGCGAACAGTCAAAAGCCCCTACAAAGTCCACAAACACCCCCATCCGCGTATTCACCATTCAAAGTTGCCTCCTCTATCTTTGTGACAAAAGAATGAAGAGCAGACTCACAGAACTTTCCACGCTGGTAAGCATGTTGGTTTTCACTAATTGGGTGTGGCCTAAGTGCGTTTCCACGAATGTAACGCTCCACCAGTCTCTCCAAACCTTTCAGCAAGAATGAAGTCAAGTGGAATTGTCTGAAGTTCTTTGGATTAGAATAGTCATCTTCCCCACTTTTCGATATGAAGACTACCTTAACCTTTTTCCCAGAGGAAGGCACGTAGCCCAGAGCAAGATATCCTCGAAAAATTTTTCTTAGAAGTCGCTCTAAGTCATTTAGCATTGCCGGATAGACGCCATCCATGCCAGGTGCTTTAAAACCGGTCTTAGTTTTTATATTGGTTAGAAAGGCGGGGAATGCGGCGGGTTGAAAGTGATTATTTATTTAACGGACCCATTCGAAGAAACTACTTAACTGAAATATCTGAAAAAATAAAGAAGTTGCCACTGTATGGTGCCTACGCTCCGAAATACCTTCCCTGCCGATATCTGCTCAAATAAAGTTAATAATAGTACATTGCTATAATTTTTTGTAATTGGCACGAAAACCCCCTTAAGTCCACCCTGGAATCACGAAATATTGCAGCTATATACGCTACAGCATAGAGCATAACCCTACCAAATTTGGTGAAAATTGCACTATTACTAGCAAAGTTATAATAGGTCAAAGCTGTCGCTTCTGTGTAAATTCAAGACTTTGAATGTCAATATCACTTGAAAGTGGATATTTTCACATAATATATGTACACTCAAATCTCTTTATAAAAGAAATAGAACCTTTCATACCTGAGGCGTCTAGCTCCCGGTTTCCCGACTTGTATGTATTTTGAATTGATTCTTAATAGGTGCTATATGCGAAATGTTAGTTTTGCTACTTCATAAGCAACAAACCACAATTAATGAAGAATTCTACTCTTATTTACCCTATGCAAATGAGCATGTATTTCTTACGCTTCGATTTATCATATTTTCGACTTATAACGCACTTTCATGGAACGAGTTAACGTGATAAGTCAAGGTATGTCGGTAATTCCCGCTCGTTGAAAACGTGGAATTGAATCCAAACCATATATTTATGAGCAACTTTCTTGAAAGATCATATAGCATTCCATCCTCCTCAAAATTGAATTATCCAAACCTCTTTCAAAATAAATCCCATAACAATACAGGCATTTATTTAATGCTCCGAAAAGTACTTGATTACCTAATTTTTTTCTCGGATGAACAAATTCCTTAAATTCCCACAAGAACGGCCAATTTCAACAATTGAAGAATCGAGCTGTTTGAAAAATCCAATTTAGTTAAAGTAAACTCCGATTACGCACGAACTGAAAGCTACTATATGAAAACCACTTTCAAAATTCCATAAGGGATCATCTTTACCACCTACACCTTCTATCCTATAGCCGCTTAGAACTAACAACAAACCAGTAAGCAAAGAGGGGGAAAACAAGAAGAGAAAATACTTCCTCTAATAAAATATGCTTTTATCTCTCGATGGGGTGGCTTTTACCGTATGGAATAATACGGAAAGTAAGCACACCATTGAAATTTGGTAAGAGACACATCTAAAATGTTTGTCAGTGAAACAAAAACAAATCCATTTTGGATTTTTGAGATAGCTATGACTAGGCAGAACGTGGTAGTCACATATGAGTGTGCATGTACATATGTGTATATATTAAGTGATGAGGGGATAGGACGAGAGTGTAAAAATGTTGGGCTTTAGATACTAAGAAGACAGTGAAGGCTTCATTTGTGATACAAATTCCCCATTAAGGTTAATACTATTTTATCTCTCGTTAATAGCTGAAGGAATACTAAACTGACGCACGCTTACAAGATTTTTCGATAAATATAGTATATTTGTTTCCAGAATAACCATACCAACATCAGCCGTAATTGAGTGAATTTAATAATATGAGAATAGAAAATGTCCTTCCTTAATATTGAGAATGACATCAACCTAGTAGATAATTCAAAATTGTCTCGTTATTGAACAACCACACCAAATTGAAAGGGTTTCGCACTAATGCTAAGTCCCTGCTGTTATATAGGAATAGAACATGGAAAGTGACCACTATTGTTAGTTAAAAGCTCCAAGCTTTCTTTAACACTGACTTTGCCATGGCATCCATGTACTCTGCCCCGAGAAAATCTCGAACGAAAAGCTGCGTCGACATACGAGCTGGGTATTAGTAGATGTGTTAATTAGAAAGTGGAAGTGGCAATGGATAGGTCACACTTTAAGAAAGGTAAAAAACGCTAGCTATGCAATGGAATCTACCATTCCAGAATAGCAGATGAGTGAAACACCCTAGAAACACATGGCGCAGAACATTAGGAGAAGGGAGGATCTGGAGAGAACTGAAACACAGTTCGTCAATCCGGCGCTAATGCTGCGTAGGCTCGGTGAACAAGCTATACACCATTTGAAAGGTATTGGCCACCATATAACTATTGAGATAATGAACCGCTCCAATTCTATTTTATTGTCAGTTAGTTAAAATTGAATGAAACTTTCAGGAATAGGAATCCTTCGCTTTAGGGGTTTTCTTTCTTCGGCCATTTCGAAAGAATATTCAGGCCGTCCGAGGATACAAGAACGTACAATGTCAAAGTGTTCTTTTACTACGTTTTCCCAGAAAAATCTAACAATTGCATTCATTTTCAATTTTTCCATTTTATTCATCTTTTCCATATTCACAACACAAACACGGAATAGACAACATGCGTAGAAAATGTTCAGATTATTATTTATAAGCACTTTGCATTCTAAAAGCATCTTTACACTTGAAAATCACGGCCAACCCAGTTCAATGTTATATGTATAGGCATTTCCTCATTTCATTGAAATTACTTGTAGTCACGAGATTGAATAATTAAAAGTTGATAGTTGATAACATCCAATTAAGACGAACAGCTTTCAATCTTTAACGATGCACCTTTCAGGAAACGAGATTGTATTATTAAATGCAGCCGTTTGCAACCATATAGAATCCAAATATATTTAGCGCAAAGTCAAAATTTTCATCAAATTCACACCATAGAGAATGCTAGAAGTGGTCACTGAACAAATGTATATGTCTTGTATGTTGCGGCTTCAAAGAGAAATTGGTAATGTACCGAAATGTATTTCGGGAGCAGTGAACCGCTTCATCGACCCGTCAGTTTAAAAAATAGTATTACAGATAAAAATCCATTAATAGATAGACTTCGTGAAAAAAATGTTTTCAGTTCATAGAAATTAATTACAGATGATTGACTGATATAAATATCGGATAGATTGAATGCGATGACGCTCAACTTGCCCTCGATGGGATCTATTACACAGCAAGAGGGAACAGAATGGGGAAAGATTGTTCCTTTTGTGAGACCTACATATAAATAAATCTCCGAGAAGGGCCACTTTATGGAAACGATATGCTTGTTGTTGTTGATATGCTATATCGCTGAATCCTAATTTTGAATTTATCTACAATTAAATTTAAGTTATGTACTTGACATTGACTCCAGGCTATATCAAAACAGAAGGATGTTGTTATTAAGTTAAATCTTGTCTCTGTATAAGCTGACTATGCTACTAGTAGTGTTTGAAAACAGGCAACAATTTCCAGAATACGAAAACAGTCCTCATGCAATAGGCTACGATGATTACTTAAACTTAATTATTCAAAAACAAGACTTTACATTTTTTTTTAATGTACTGCCTGCAAGGTGACCTGGTGCAGGAATTTACCTTACATACATTGGAGTAGCTGAAGTTAAATCCACTTCAAATACACACTCCTGAAAAGAAGCACCACTCCTAGAATTTAAAAAAAAAGGAGGAGCATGACTTTCAACGATTGTCGATCAATGACAACAATGACAATCAACAATCAATCAACTCACTGACGCAGCCGCCTCCCCAGCAGCCACTCAGCACCAGCAACCGCAAATGCAACAGCAGATGGAATCAACCAAGATGAACACGTCCGCCGACTCGACTAAGCCAGTCCACCAGCAGCAATTTTCACGAAAGGGGCACCAGCAGCAAACACCTCGAAAGAGGCTTTTAAATACCACGATTCCTCCAATTGTAACTGCATATAAGAAAACTCTAAGACACAATATTCTTTCCTCATTCTCCCGATAATTCAATCCGTAATAGGATCTTTACCCTGTATACCAATCGCCTCCATAACCAACTGTCCAATATAGAGCTCAACTCAAATATTACACGGAAAAAATGTCCCTCCTCCTGAAAAAGGAAACGCCCCTGCAAAACCCACCATTCCACACTCCACATGCTTGACCTAGGCTTTGAAGTTGAAATCAATGCATGGAACGCCTCCCTGAAATCAACAACATCATATTCCCAAACAACCTGCCAAACTTGTCTGTTCCAGTACCCAGCTCTCCCAACACGTCTCACTGGGTATACCTAAGTAATTAACTTCATTCAAGCCCAAAACTGTAGCACATTCCATTAAGCAGCGTAAAAACAAAAAGATGATTAGACTGAAAAAATCCCAACTTTAAACAAGTTGGGAAACCGGAAGCTGGACGCTTCAGGTATGAAAGGTTTTGTGTATTTCTTATATGAAGAAATTCGAGTGTGTATTTGCCCCATTAGTACGTAGCACGTAAAATATACATATATTATGTGAGAGTATCCACTTCCAGGTGATATTGACATTCATAATCTTGAATTTGCAATTTGCACTATATTACTGCAATTTCATGGTACTAGAATAATCTTAAGGAGAGTTGTGCAGCCAATTACTAAAAATTATAATATGATAATATATTAACTTTTTTCGAAAGGATATCGGTATCGGAGCCTAGGTACCATATAGTGACAGCCTCTTGATTTTTTTCAGATTTTTCGGTTGGATAGTTTCTGACAATGGGCCCGTTAAAGAAATGATCACTTTCGACTCTCCGCACTCCCCATATTCCCAACAAATGTCAAAACTAAGAACGGCTTCAGAAAGTACTGATCCGGACCTTTCATTTTATACCCCACATGACTATATTTGGTGAAAAAAATGTACACCCCCCTTTTGCATGTACGGGGACCCCTCCTCAAATTCGAATGCTTCCTGATAGCTACAGCTTATGTCCATACTCTCAAACTCCAAACTAACCATCGATGAGCACTCTGGTGGAAATAATACCATACCAAATTTCCAGAGCGCCAACCGAACAGGTCATTAGGTTGAACGCGTCATTGACTAATGAATAAAAAAAAACTGAATAACATTCTAAACTTCCACTCGCACTATCAAGGCGTCATCCTCACTATCAACTTATCCAACATCCCCACGTCAACAAGCCCACGTTGATGGCGCTTTTAAATCTGCTTAAAAAGCCACCAACAAAAGGGGGAAATTTTCCAGTACAAACATTCAATTAGACTTTAGATGCCTTTTGTATTCATCTTCAGATGTCCTCCCTAAATATTTGGAGAGGCTACGCCTAAAGAATAGACAAATCCTTCGCCACTGCCCTGGCTCATTTAAAAACGACGATGGTATGAATCTGAATCTGAATCACCGGACATCATGCAGTGGAATCCCTAGAAATTTATCAGTAACACCCCAATTCTCTAATTGCCGACTGTCTGGGATTGCGATCACCGACAAAAATTTTCTCAACAAGAATCAAATCCCATAAATCCTCGTTTCCTATAGCAGTGATAACCGTTTGTTGAATAGCGAAGGTAGAGTAGTTCTCTACACTGGTCTCCACTCTCATTCCCAACACACGCATCCATCCCAGCAAAACGGTACAAGCCATTCTTACTCCACTTTCCATGTCAAGCCCTATCCCATACCCCTTTTTCCTTCTCATCAAACTCACCTGATTAAACAAACCAACTACAGAGATTGGAGATTTTTTGCATATATTCCCCCATATAGGCACATGTCCCTCGATGTCTTTGCCAACTGGCCCTGGCTGCAAAAAGGAAGTAAGATAACTTTCAAGCCTTCTCGTATTCAGTGACGTTGTGACTTGCGCGGCAATCATATTAACTGGCTGCTGTTATCTGACTAGCCCGTCATTTCGCTGTGACTAGGAACTCAAATAATGGTGTCATTAATTAAACCGGCTAGGCAACTAAGTTGAAGTTTTGGAGGTCAACTCTTCTTCTAGTTTAGTCAATTCGAATTACCTTCATTTTTTTTACCCATGCACGGGGGCTTGTCTAGAACCTTTGTTTAACTTCATAGTGATGTTTCATCCCTAGTAACAACCAGGATCAAAATACCTCTCTTCTCAATACAAAGATTTAAAAACTCGCGGCAACACCTAACTCGCCGCTATCTTTGATGCCGTATGAACATTTTTAATATCCATATTGCGCCAACCTTAGCTCACGATGATCATGCAGCATTTTCAAAATGGTTGCAGGTATACTAATTTCTTCAAGTGATTTCTTTTTCTTAAGGCATCTCCCACCAAGCTATCAACTTTTTCAATACTTTCTGCAATGGCAGCCACCACCAGCCGTCCCGGCCTGGGGTCGCTTTCCAAAGAATTTCTAAACTGCTAAAAAAGGTTGTACAAATTTGCAACCATGATTTTCGCTGGATAAAAGCCACCGTAAACAGGTGACACCTCTTCCAAAATGTGATCAGATGAATTTTCTTGTTTGAAAAAGAACATATTCACGTAGCACTTTTTGTATTGATTTACTTGTCTAATCGACGATATTTCACTGAATAATTACACGATTTACACACAGCTTGGTATCTATAGTCCTAAAGAGTTCCTTTATTACTGCAGATGAAAAAGAGCGACCTTATCCATCGATGTCGCCTTATATTCCGGTCACTTTTCTGACGTCAAAGAGATCTTCAGTCAGCTGAAGCGGAGAATATGGAAGACTTTCTCAATGAGCCATTCACGTTGGATAAATAGCTATGTGTTTAAGGAAGGAAGCAACGAGAGAAGGATCGAATTGAAGACAAATACTAGCAGAGACATTCAAATAGACGACATTTACGACATAAAATATCGGGCTCAGCCACAAAAAATGTGCAACAACAGACCGGAAGACCTATCGGACAACGCATCAATCAACACTTGTCATGAGGGAAGTGACTCACGAATGGAAGAGAGAGGTCTAGAAAGCTATAAAAACGGAGGAATCCGCAAATATGATATGCTCTGCAACAGAACCGAGCGCCAGAGCAACTCCTACGTGGGGTGGAATTGCCCTAAAGCGACCAGGAAGTAAAAATACTTTGTGTTTCTGTGGGCGTCCATCAAGGAAGTGCCCTCTCGCCAATCCTCTTTGTTCTTGTTATAGACAGTATCACAGCGAACATCCAACGTCTAGCGTCCTATACATTACTCTATGTAGATGTTATTTTCCTAGCGTCTCATAGCTGATCTCGAGCAACTTGTCTCAAATCCCTTTATAGTTCTGATTGCTAGGCGACTATCATACAGCAACGAATGGCGCCTAACACACCACGATCACATCCGAAATGAGGACATCGGCGATCAAAATGAGGTTGCACATATCGCGAAAAAACTGCAAGAGAAGCTTGGTTGATGGTATGAAATATAATTTATGCTGATCAGAAGTCACTTGTCGAGATTGGTCTGAGCATTAAAGTAGATAGAAAATGACCAAAATACAAGCTAGACCAAAGATCGCTTGATACATTAAATAGTGATTTGAGGGCCCCTCGACTCCATCTAGATCAGATCTAGGATCGAGCAAAATGGCCGACTCTGTTTCTAAACGGGACAATTGTTGGAGGAGAACGAGAAGAGGAAGAAGAAGAGAGCTACCTTTTGCTAAACGTAGAAATATCAGTAATACTATCTGAACTCAAAATTAAAGAATATCTTATAACAACAATACACTTACATACACAACATATGTACAACCCCAATTACAGCTCTTTTCGATGAAAACCAAACATTTTCGACCCGTTGGAGTTGTATCCCAACACCTTGAATAACTTATTTTCAGAGAAGCAACAATCTTGAATTCCTTGCTTACAGAACTCTCAAATTTGCATCCGAAAAACAAAAAGATAGAACAAAAAAAAGCTAGCTAAACTATATGCCCGCTACTATTTTTCGTTCGAAAGCAACTTGAATGGTAGACCATCTCGTTAAATCATCCACTCTTCTGGATGACAGCATATAAGATTTCATATCAAGAATGATGTCAATGCTTCAAACTTTAATCTGCTGCATGTCTCCGTTCTACGTACACTCATGCATGTTTCCTCTTCCGTTCTTTTCGAATATTATCGAGATGACAGAAATGGTGAACACATTTATCAAAATGTCGACTTCAAATCATGGAAAAAGGATATAGGCAGCTGGGCCAAATTGATATACTTAACGAGAACATATTATTCGAATGTCAGCCTTCGGTGTTTCCTCATCTTTCTCAATGATTTCCTTGAAAAAAACAATGTAAACATAATATACATACATTACCATGTACATTTTCAGAGATATATCATAATATAATGTCGGGAGAAGTACAACATTCAACAAGCTCCACTGTTATGTCTTCGGGCTTAGCCAATTCCGTGTCTGTATCGCTTTTTGTCAGTTAAACCCATTTCAAACCACCTAGGCAAAGAGGGGTGGCACAAACTGGCTAAGGGAACGGAGCTGTTAAGCAGAACTGGACAACTTTTGATGCTGATCGCTAGGAGCAACACAAAAACGCTTTCTGATGAGGAAAAAGCATATCCCTGAAAAGATTTCGAAATCATTTGCTAAATCCGACAATGCAAACGCTCTCTGAGCTTCTTGTATTTCTTTCTTTTTTTGTGTTCTACAGAAAGCACAGGAACACAAAATAAACGAAGCAATTTATTTCACCGTTTTCGTAAGCCCAAGCTGCAAGGACGCCTCCTATTCTTTGATAATGGCCCTTTTATTCAAACCCACTGTGAAAGAAAATCAAATATAAGGATATGTATAAGGATTGAAAGCGGAAAGCAGAGTTAAAACAGTCAACATACTTTACCAAATTGGACCCAAGGAATTTTTGAGGGTCCTTACAGAGGATTTTTCGGCATGCCTATTTTTGGACATGTTACTAAACTCCGTTAGAAGTTGTTACCCGACAACAAATCATGTAAATAAAGAATCAGGAATTGCGGATTTCGAACCCATTCATATCCTTCACTGCCCTTACCTATCAAATGAATTCAAAACTAATTCTATGCTTACAAAATTGATTTGAAGTTTCACCCGATTGTCCGCTATTGCAAGGACTTTTCTGTTGATTAAGTATGTTCTAAATAAGCTAAAATCCACCTATATATCACCCACCTCCTGTTCCTTTTCTCCATTCAAGCACGAAAATTCACTTAACGAGCCAAAAAAAGCCAACAGCTAAGTTTACTTTTTTTCTCGTCTACTTCTCGTGACTAGGACGATGGTGACAAACAAAATAGAATTACTTTTAATGGGTTTTACCCTTGTCAGAGTCCAAAAGTACTAGCAATTATTTCAACCTTTGACGTTGGTAGCTGACGGACTCAAGAAAAGACGAAATTTTGTCAATGTGCGACACTAAATGAGACTCAGATTAAGAGGTTGAGCATTTATGGGGTTGATGAGGTATCTCGTTTCATGTTTCAGTGAACGAGAAAAAAAGGACCTGATGAGTTTAGGAAAGTATAATATTAAGTACTGAATTCAACATATGGAAGTTGAAACTTTAATGGATTCCTTGTGTACAACACCCTAATTGGTTGGCTGTGAAACTCAGATTTCAAATTAGAAGCAGATAGAGTTACTGCTTCGTCCTTATTAAGGAAGATCCAATTAATTTGATTCTCCATTCAAGAGCAATTGCATTAAGATTTCCGCCTTTTTTCGTTTCATTCAGGACTCTCCTAATTAACGAAATAATGAAGGGTGACTGTCTGACTGATGCAATAGCACTTTAATTTATTGCACTTTGAATAAACTGGCATTGGCTTGTGTTGTATGCATTTCGCTGTACTAGGCGAAAAAAAAGTTGCGTATCCTTTTGTGCTATAATCTACACGATAGGTCTGATTGGCATGATTTAATGTGCTGATACATGGCACTAATAACCTAATTATATCCTATCCAATTTGAGATTTTCCAAGCGCAATAAGGGGAAGGCGTTTTCAAATATGCATGACCCCTTCTATAGTAGGGAGTGCACCAGAGAATTACTTTAAGAAACCACATACGAAGCCAACCCGAAGCTAAGTGGCAAAGGTGTATTTGGCATTGCTTGTCTACAGAAGCCATTGAGCGCAGGACGACACATGGATACTACAATAAAAAAAAGATTCAAACCTAAACAAATGACAACAACAAAATACGGTGACATTGACAGACGACCCGACGGAGCGGGTATGGAAGCAGGAGCACACTCTATGTACCGAAATCAAACGAACATTCATAACCCCACGTACAACTGAGAGTGGTATGAGGTCCCAATATAAGCCTACTGAAGAAATCAGCGGCAACACAAACTCTGCAAAAAGCGCCACGAATACTATTACATCCGGTAAAGCGACACTAACTGCACTAACTGAAAAAACCTTTCTGGACCCCAAAGGCTATTGAACGTGCGAAGGCGAATGGAAACCTGTCCAACATCGCAGGCGATGCTCACCCAAGCTTAAAATATGTCCGAAATATGAAAGCGAGCATACTCCACTGAACCTCATTTTATAAATAGCTACCTGGAGAAAAAAGTTCTGACTATAACTGGCAAATCAACAGCCTAAGGATTGACGCGGGACAATGCCGCTTATCACACTGCCGCATGGCACCATTCCGGGGCTTGAGGGGGGACCCAAGATGGTTAAGATGAGAAAGAGAGTGACTTAGACACCAGACAAAGCCGAGTTACGAGCTCCAAACATTGGGCTCTAAAGCGACTAGAGCATCATTAACTCCAAAGCAAAGGAACATTGAAGTCTTGCCCACTGTTACGCGTAAGAGACTGGGAAAAATCCTACGTAGAAGCGCCCAGGCTTCATATATTAGACATATTGTACTCTCAGCTTTTCAAACGGGCTGCTGCCTGTAACGTTGGTAGGCTTTGCCAATTTCAGAACGTCTCCCTGAACAAGTGTGCAAATTTTTCGTTAAAAAAAACTCTCGTATGTATTTTATGTATTATTGTACTCTCAGCTTTTTAAAAGGGCTGCTGCCTATGACGCTGGTAGACTTTGCCAATTTCAGAGCGTCTTCCTGAACAGGTGTGTATATTCTTCGTTAAAAACAACTCTTTATGTTATTTTCGTCCGAGGACTGAGAAGATCACACAGCCATATATAAAATGTAGTATAGTCAACTCCTTTTCCTGACGTTGGCTATATATAAACCACAACACAGATTTTCCCCAAGTGGTAGCTTAAGCGAAAGTACCAGGTTTAAATCCCTACTAAGGTTTTCATGTTCCTCTGCTCCAGCGACTACAGAAATGTCGCTCTAGCGGCCTCGAATTCACAAAGAGTTTGGCGTGCCGACACGAAACTAAATTTCCCTATTCAGCTGTATTCCTTCCAACTTGACCGTACAGAGTAGTCTTAACACTAGACGGCCACACCCTTGGCCAGTCAATCTGTCATTACCAGCAGCATTACCCTGACATCCACATCAAAACGCTTCAATCAACCGACTGAGTCCAAAAAACAACTAGTGGGAGCACCATAGCAACTGGATGTAACATATGCAACTGAAGCGACCCCGCCAGTTTTATGACAAACATTTCTCTGTTGTCGAAAAATGGCTCATATCTCCTCGTGGAATATGGTTGAATTTTCTCTTCCGTTGAAATCAAATTTTCCGAAAAGACTTCTAAACCAGATTTGCCTTCCATGACCGATCGGAGGAGATTATTATGTCCGCAAAGAAGAATCAGACCCTATGTCAAATGGAGCGACGGCGTAGACTAGAACGGCAGACAGGTTTTAGGGAGAATTGAATGGGCGCAAAACTGGGATGTCTGGAACTAACTAAGGCTGGTCCAGACCGGATACTAGTTGTTGCGCCGTTGATGATGATAAATGTCGAAAGACCCTTGGCCATATGTGGATTATTTTTCCCAACGCAGTTCTACAACATCAGATCAGTTTACAGAACTTCTGATGTTGCTCATGAATATGATGCTTCTATGTAAATTTGGAGTCATTTCAGAGGCACCAATTGTGGATTACCTGCAGAGTTGTACTCATGCAGTCACATAATGTGTCCGATAAATGCATACTTTTATTAATATTGAAAGGTCTTTCACCGAACCCGAGCTCTAACTACTTAGTTATAATAGCCGGTGGAAGTGCCCTCGCAACTGACGAAACAGGATAGCGGCGTGTGCTAAGCACTTCAAGACTGTACCGATTGGGTTTATAACGCGTCGCTGTATAATGTAGCGCAGAAGCCAGTAATATAGATTCAGATTGGATCGAAAAAAGGGGGCAGCTTATTTTATATAATCGGCGTTTTAATGGAACTGTCCAGTGACCCTCGAAGGCTTAACACAAATCTTATCAGGACAAGGAACGAAATGGTTTGATAGCAAAACTAGTAACACATGTATGTACATATAAAGCTTCCATAAATACATGTAAAGAAGAGAAGAGGGGGGAAGAGGGAAGAGTCGAACTTCGGATTGGGTCGGATTAATTTGAATATCTGAATAGCACTCCTACTGTCTGACAAGTAACAAGACTTGCTTTTACTCGGTAAAATAACTGCACTAGATCCGCTTTGGTATGTTGTCCAAACTGTGGGAATGCAGCTATCTGAATAACAACAACAAGTTTGGGATGGCGCATATCATTGCTCTCCCTGCATTTCCAACATATATGGAAGCAGCACATGGAAAATGATTGCCCCTGTTATTCGAAAGCTCCAAACTTTCGTCGGGTAATCGAGATATTCTAGGCTGAAGCAATCTCAACCTGTTGAACAGGAGAGGGAAGTGGCAGTGGATAAGTCATGTATAAAGAAATAGTAATGGAATGTACTATCCCAGGAGAGCTGAGAGATAACTGAAAAGGATAAAACGAAATAGAATAGCCAATGAACATTCGCGAGTAAAATCAAGGAACTACTATGAAGATTGAGGTGATGCTGACAACAATTCAAAACTGGGGATTATCAACTGGAAACACATCACTTCCGGAAAAAAGATGAATAAAGACTTTCGCAGTCACCTACCACCCTAGACGAACTAAGCAATCTGAACATTTGCAGATGATGCTACCATTTCAATATACAACTTTTGACCTCAGATATAAACGCATAAAAAAAACTACAAAACCAATAAAAAATAATTAATGGCAGAGCTTGAAAATGGACAATTCTGGTAGACGAAACCAATTGTTGTCATGTCACTTTCATTGTGAAGCAACCCTCCACTAAGTTTTCGACCGTCGAAAAAAAGTAGATACGCTAAAAGAAATTTCCACAAATTACTATTTTATTCCAAAGTCAAGGGTTCAAGAGGACATCAGCTATTAAGGAGTTAAGGTGAATAGCGGCAGACGTACAGTACTCCAGGGAACCGCAGTACCAGCACATTAACGCAATACAGCATAATAATCATTGACAAATTATTTTGTTAGTATGTTGTGCGGTGCATGAATATCGACAAAAACTCAATCGCAAAAACTCTGCCCACTAACTGGATCTACTCCTACGACCCACAAAAGACGATTACAATCGAACAGAGCAGATAGTTCAAAGCAAATATTTCATAGAACCGAATGTAAAGGTACCAGCACAAAAGTATCAAGCCAAGCCGCCGTAAACAACCCTACGCAGGCTTTTGCAAATAACTTGTTAATTCCGTCATAGCTAGGAAAAATTCCAAATATGGTAGAAAGTATCAAGCCGGGATACCGGAAGCTGGGCGCTGGGCATACATATGTACGCATCTAAATTGATCTAACGCACTCCGTGCACAAAAACATACATATGTGTTGTAAATTAAAAACCGCTGACACCAACGTTCACACATGTCTATCATATTGGGTACTTCCTGCAAGCTTTATTAGCACAGACATATGCATACTATGATAATATACAAATAATTGAAAAACAAAAAAAGAAAACTAAAATGTCCCCATGGACCCCGCTGTTCATATAAGTTCACTTTATATGATGATGACGTCATACACGCCTTAGAGTGCAATAAAATTATATAAAATGCAAAACTTTGACCTTCTATAACTTTATTAATAACAGTTGCATTGCGTTCAATCTTTCGAGAATTAAGTCCCATATTATCGCTTATACACCGCATTTTGTACTTCTAGGGAGAACGCAAGGGGAATTTTCCGGTAAATTTCTAAAATATGGTAATATGCTATTATTGCAACAAATATACCCCCATATTTAGAGGCCTAAATGCATCATTGTGATTTTTTCAGATTTTTCGGTTGGATAGGTTTTGAGAACAAGACCTTTTTCACTTTTGGGGGTACACATTTTGAACCCTAACGTCCCTTTATTTCATCCAATATCAGAAAAAGATCATTTTCAAAGTACTAATCGAACCATTTGATTTGATACCACACATGACCATATTCTGTAAAAAAAAAATTACATCTCCTTTTCGCATGTACCCCCTTCAAACTGAACACAAAATAGAACTTGCTATATGTAAAGGGATTCACAGGTCACACCTTCTCACCAAATTTCATGACAATCGATTCAGTGGTTTTCGAGTAAATCAGATATGACAGACAGATAGACAGACATTGAACCGATTTAAATAAGGTTTTATTTCACATAAAAACCTTAAAAATTGGCTAACGGACCAGAAACTTTCATTGTAAAATAATCCCACTATGATCGACCGCTACAAAGTCCTTAGCTAGCAACAACCGAGAGATTTCTCAAACTTTTTCTATTCAAATAAGATTGGAGGATTACCTTGCCAATTCCTGGAGAAGGTGAATCAGCCAGTCAATTCTCAGAAAACCGTTAGAACAAATAATGATTTCAGTGTCAATTTCGAATAGAAAATTTAAGAGTTAAATACGAACATGCCACTAATTTGTTTATGGTATTATTTAATAATTTTGACAATTTCCATTCGACCCCAGTAAATCATTCTGTCGAGTATTTAATTCGCTTCTAAACTGCTGCTATTATTCAAATATAAATCTTTTTTGTCAAAAGATTCCAAATTAAAAACCTGGGAAAAAAGAAACACAAGTTTACTCAATTGGAACTTGGGAAGAGGCTAATCTTCTACTTTATCTTATTTATTGTATCTTCTAATATACTTTTTTCAGAAGCTCCTTTTGCATTTGAAACTGATTAACAAATGTTAAGATGATAAAATATAAATACGTGAAATTTCCTCATAATTCCACCATTCTATCAATTCTAGAAATTCACTGCAATCTGTAGCACAGTCTTATTAAAATGTCTTGTAGAGTTTCAGAAGATTTAAAGCAAACATTGTTAGACAACGAGTTGCATTTTAACACCCCCACCACTGAGTACAATATCATATATTACGTCAATAGTCTTTGTTATTAGATTATCATCTAAGTTCTAAAAAATGCCACATGCTCGGCAGAGGAGAAATGAATGTTGAATTATTAAATGTTTCTTCCATAATTTTCAATACTGTATCCAAACAACACATTGTCAAACTTTTTAAAAGAAAAAATAGCTTCCTCCACACGTGATGTTTTTCTCCAGTTTAAATTTTATAGATACATTAAGCATGTCCTGATTTTATTTAAAATAATATGAATAACGCCGAATAAATCATCCCAATGGTGGCCCGACAATTTCACCTAAGCTGATATAAAAATAATTCATGTTTATTGTACATTATAATTTGTTAGACACAAATTGGCTTTAGGCAAATTTATGTTTGGTCAATCAAGCCAATTAAACGTTAATTTCATTTCTGCCGTCAACAGGCGCAAGATCGAGTTGCAGAATTGACCGATTGAATTGTAAAGCACGGGATCAGCTGGGGTGCATGATGTTAAGCAAAAGAGGCTCTAGAACCCCTTCAACAAACAGAACAAATTTAGATTCTATTCAATCAAATTATTTATGAGCGGTGTTAGGATCAGATTATGTATTTAGAAAGGGCAATTCCTAGTGCATGAATTGAGAGGGCTATCGGATGGAACGATTTCTGGAGTGGCTGTTGAATAGCTGGGGCCAATTTGTTAGTTGGTAGTGGCAGCATAATATCTTCCAAAATGCTTCGATAAATTATGATTCTCAATGTTCATCCAGTGCAAAATAATGGCCCGATAGATTTTCTACTGATACATCTAGTAAAAATACTATAATTTAGCACATTGGGAATAAAGGAAAATAATATTCGTATGAAATATTATCTAAAAGATCATGATACTGGCAGTACCATGTCCGATTTTGAGAATCTAGCTCTATGGGTCGAATAGCCTGCCAGCAGACCGGCGAATACACTTCATACCATCAGGTGTAAAGTGGTTGGAATACCGAGCTGTCGTACAGGGGGTCGCGGTTCAAATTTCACTTGTGATAGTGGGATTTGTATCGTGACTAGATGTCAAATACCCGTCGGCAGAATGACCTAGGACTCTAGTCTATAAATTCCCAAGTTAGGAGAGAGCTGAGCTATCGACATGTACTGGGGGTGAATACGAGGGGACAAGCTGTGACCGTCTACCTTCCCAAAAACACAACAAACGAGCAAAGGAATATAGCGTTCAATTATAGATTTGGACATTACACGGCCAAATGAAGAAGGTTCTTCTTCCTCTTTTTCTTCAGCCTTTGTCCCGTTCGCATGCGGGGTCGGCTCGTCGTGATTAGTTTTGCCATTTGGTTCTATCGAATGCTTGATCTGGATATAATCTCGAGGCCTTTAAATCCCCATCCAACATATCAAGCCACCATTGTTTCGGCCAGCCTTTTGGTCATTTACCATCGACTTCGATGTTCAGACCAATCTTGGTTAGTTTGGAATATATATTAGGTGGGAAATCTTCTGAGAAGAAACACGTGTTGGTATTTTTCAAAAATAAATTTATAGTAAAATCGGAAACTATTTCTTTCAATAGTTTTATTTAAACGAACTATAGAAAACAAAAGAACTGTTTTTATAAAACCTACTGAGAAGGAGTTTCGGAGATTATGGAAACCAAAAGAGTAGAAGCGGGCAAGAAGGTAGGCCCACTGCAAGCTTACTAGGCTAAGGTACTTTTGGGAACTAAGCTATCATTAAGCAATTCAGAAACAATTTTTTGAATTACAAGGATGCATCAAGGAGTCAATATTTGCTTTTCAATTAACGGAGCTCGCACACACTAGTGAAAACCCCGGAATGAAACACAAGCCTCCGGACCCTCTCAAGCTGTGTCACGTCACCCTGGGTACGAACATTCGCTGTTGCATCTATTTCCCTGTTTAATAAAAAGCGATTCATGTCACGCCACATCAACAAGCTGCGTCACAACTTGCACCGACCTAAGAGAACTTTCTTCGAGTTTTCAAACCTCAGATTGGACTATCGTGCCATAGAAGTGGAAGAAACTCAGCAATTATTTCAGAAGATAGTCAAGCTTTGAAGAGATCGAATAAACAATTAAATACATAGGAAGCCCGCATAGCCTACAGTTGGTTTTCCTGAAAATGCCAAGCTTACGTTCGACAAACTAAAAGACTGGCGGCCAACAGGATCAGAAAACATTTAGGCGAAGCATAGGTTGCATTCAAGAAAGGACGAACAGCGAGCGAAACAAAATCATCTGGAGCCAAGTAAATGGTAAACAGGAACCATGAAATTACCATGGATAACTACGAGATACTGCACAAGGTAAGAGGAACACGGTCATTGGACATCCTAGAAACACGAGAAATTTCCAGACTACCGGAAGGAAACAGGATGAGCACAGATCTTGGGAACGTGCCGTCATGGCTCGTCAGCCTAATTTAGGAAAAAATACAGACTAATCCTTAATTAACTAAATAACTAAGGATATTTAAATTGACAGACTAACTGCCGGGTAATTTAAGTGTAGGGACAATTTTGCAAATAAAAATGGTGTAGTAGTCATCAGAGAACCAGAACCAGTTGACTTCAGGCTAGCTCTCCGCTCCCCCGATTTAGTGAACCTTCAAGTCAGCGAATTACTTTCACCATCGGAAGGTTAGAGGAGGAAGGAAATTTCTTAGTTCAAAGAATCCTCTACCTACCCTAAGAAGGACCCGTAATACTTAGCACGGCTCCTTCAAGAGTTTCCACAGCAGAGATTTTCTTTCTAGACAAGATGATTCTTTCTTTTCTTTCAGCGTCAAGCTGAAATGATGAGTAGTCATCCATCGACTTACTCGTCGCATCAATAACAGACTAGATTGCCTTGACCCGGTGAAACCGTGCATCCGCCATTAAATGCCGCGACATCATCCCCACAACCTACTAAGTGCGACTCTTCTGCATAGCAAGTCGTAGGAACCGTTCCAGAAAGGGGTCCCCACGTGTCCCCACGTGTTTTCCATCATCATCTGGCCCTCCAGCATCTCAAAATGCCCCAAATGACAACATTTGCTCAAATAAAGTTAATAGTGGTATATTTCTTTTTGCAGATTGACCCAGAAATCTCCCTCCAGTTTTACCTAGAATCACAGCTATCGATTTTGTGTAAGTTTAGTGCAACCCAAGACATTGAAGGGGTTAGACCACTGTAACGGCCTAATCAATAAGCATATTTTGAGTTTTTTTTTCAGCGGGATGATAAAGTAAATTAAAATTCTGGTAAAGGAGCTTAATTATATAATCTGTACAATTTATTTTCTTCTTTTTCTTCTCAACAAAAAATGTAAAACTTTTCAACAAAAATCATCTGAAAATTATTTATTAAAAAAAGTATGAGTATCGTAACAATCCTATATACTTCCATGTAGTGCATAATTTCAAATATATAGGCAGCGTCTGACGATTTGCCTCTGCCCTGGTAAGAAACCGTAAAGCCGCCATCGCTTCACTTTTTTATATAGTTGAAGTTTCAAGTGAATTGGTAGAGATTGAAAAATGTAGTTTTGAAAAAAACGCATCCGAAGTTTTCGGTATGTTCGCATCTAACAAAGAGGAGTTGCACCAAAATTCAAAATAAAAGTAGTTAGATATTTTCCCTACTTCAATCCTTTGAATATATCAATCAGGTTCAGTGATAGGTCATTCTTTCAGGAAGTAAACAAAAGTTGGATTTTTGAAATTTCTACAATGGCCTTGAGTGTCTAGCCTGGCGTGCTAGATGCGTACTACATACACTACAAGCTACGTACAAATGCAACAGCTGCTTCTTATGTTATATTAGAAATACATAAAACCTCTCATGCCTTGAATGACAAACTTCCAGTTTTCGCATTTTTCTTAGCATTATTTTTTTCAATTTAGTCTTTAGTTAAACTGCTGCTGCTTAGTAATAATATGCACAAATGTGTAAGAGTTGAGAGAGAGACACACAGGATGACAAAAAGAATGAGTGACAACTATTACCATCGGAACAGAGCGTTGCATCACCTTGGCACCAACACGATCATCAAGGCTGTCAACCAATCAAACTCCCTTACAGGTTTGCCAGTCGTGAACATCGACTGCGCGAGATAATATATGGAACCGGACGGCACGTGCTGGAGCTAACCCGAATGCTAGCAGTTGGGCGAAATGAGAACTAGGGTTCATGGTTCGCAAATATTATCTCCATGCCACGACATAGAGATTTTACTCATGTGCTTAGAGTCAATAATCAAAAAAACTAAACCCACCGGGGGTAAACTACTCTAATAGAAACATTTTTTCAAACTTCTCTAATAGAAAAATGTTCTTTACTAAATGAGATAAACTGGCTAACGGCCTAATAAGGGAGGGGTCAAAAATAAAAAAAAACCTAACGCATGCGATATTGACGGAGAAGGACTATCCCTGAGTTGGTTGTGGCACCTACGCGACGAGTGGCTACTGTCTTTCTTTTCTCTTCATGGAGGACCAGATGAAATAGTGGCCCTGCGTTGCTTCAAACATAAAGGGGGGAACCTAAGTTTTGTGAGGAATCTGATCGAAATCGCATTCTTAAGTCCCTCTTAGACTAGGAATGGGGTGGCGGCACGGCCATCTTCCCAACTTTGACTAGTCTAGTCGAAACTAGAAGCCACGTCAGGTCGCAACCCAAAGCCACGATTCAAACACACGGACCAAAAAGAGCACGTGCAATCCCATTCCAAGGTAGCAACAATGTTATCTCGCGCAGTCGGTTTTCGCGACTGACAAACCTGTCAAAGAAGATTGGCCTTGGTGACCGTGTTGGTGCAAAGCTAATCAACTAATTCTAATCGTAACACAACGCATAGGATGTGATCCTGTAGTTAAGTAAACAACGAAAATTATTTTCTCCCAATATAGAAGGATTCATCTGCCATGTTCGATTCAAAAATCCCGGTCACACAAAATAACAATTACTGGCACACACAAGCGGAAAAAGCATAACATAAACATATTCGAACTTAAGGTATGAGATCGAGAAACTATCGTTCGACCGCTCCAACCATCGCACCCTTCAAACTTTATTTTTGGAAGCCATGTATATTTATCAGTAACAGTGTTCTGATGTTAAGGGCTGAAATATGTAATATATGGTACACATGTACATATAATTAAGCGCATACAAAATTGGTGTTTCCACAACCAATGCATGAACATCAATTGTGGCTTCCAGTGAAAAATTTATTTGTAATCCCAAGCAGATAATTGCGATATAACATTAACTGTGGCAGACACCCACTCTTCACTGAAGAATTGTAAACATCAAACCAACTGGTTTCCGAGTTAATATAATTTCAAACAATATAAGAACTGATTGGTATTCAGCAATTCGAGACAGTTTAACGTTCACATCAATTAAAATGACTTGAATTCGACTGGTCAAAGCATAACAAAAATATTTATTGAACTCAATCTCGCCCACTGCATAAATAGTACATAACACGCCCTTACTGCTCTGTTTAAAATTTGGAATTGCAACTCCTTCCACCAATATCCAGTTGAGGGAGCCGTGACGCAATTTTGATTTTAAAACTACAGCGGTGTAAGGGTGAAATACCTGTGAGAAAACTGAACAAAAGGTGGCTATTTTAATAAGCGGATCATCAAACAAGTCACTATAAGTCTACGGTGGAAAAGGAGTACATATTTTTCGTGAAATTATGGTAGGAGCCTAGAATCGATCTTGATGACGTGTGAACGTCGAGGATGATTTTTATTTCACTTGGGAATTTACAATAATAAATTATTCTGACCAAAAAAAAGTTCATGCCAATGTCTATCACAGCAGCAAAACGGATAGATACACTTATTATATGTACTTGAGGCTGTCATATTGACTGGTAACTTTCATGTACATCGAAGTTATTTGAAATTTCATAGAATACATATATATGTATGTATGTGCGAGGGTCAATCAAATATAAACGGGAATTTGGTTATCAAGCATTAGAAAGTTAGAAGTCTCTGAGTTTTTTCCATGAATTCCGCCTAAGTCTCCCTACTCAAATTCCGCACCCATTACCAATGAGATCCTTAATCAGCCCATATTAGAGCAATGGCTGACCAATTGATTCCTACTTCGATTGCGCAATAGATTATTATAAAGGTTTTGACGTGAGAAGAACTGAAACCTTCAGAAATTTTAACAAGTTTACTGGAACAATTCAGGGTTGAAACCCTTTCCAAAACCCATGTGTACGAGTGGTATAAAAGTTTTCCTGAATAACACGAAACGGTGAAAAGTTAGAGTCAGGATCGGCGTCCTCGAACTTCCATGACAGGCGAAAACATCTGTTCAGTTAGGGAGCTTTTAGAGGAAAAATTGGCGCCTCACCGTCGACGAAGTTGCTTTAGTCACGGGTGTAAACATTCCGTCATCAGAGATGGATTCTCAAGGGTCTTAGCATAACGGGTTACTCGGCTTCTTTCTCCTGATAAAAAAAACGCCCATTTGAATATTTGCTAGACTATTAGCCCGTTTGTTGTCCGGATGGCTCAAGTGATTAGAGCGCTGGGTTGTCGTAACGGAAGGTCGCGGTTCAAATTTCACTGCTGGCAGAGATTTATTATCGTGACTGGATGTCGGACAGAAGTTGACTCAGACTGTGTGAGAATCCCAGGATATTATATTATATTATATATATTATATATATATATTACGGGAGCTACAACCACCCGGTCGAGACGCCAAATTTCTTTCATTTCTCGAACCAGTGGCTCATCGTTCACCTTCTTCTCCGCGTATTTCCTTTCGATGTTGCTATTATGGGGGAAAGCAGCATCAATAATATACGCGGAGCAACCTGTCCTGTCGACAAACAGTACGTCAGACTTGCCAGAGGTTCTTAGTACGCTGAACCAACCCATGCGATGAAAACTGAGTTCACTACTACAGGCTTACATGTGAGCCTCATAAAGGAAAGTCTAGATGTCTTCATATAATAGTAGCGATGAAAACAAGTCGGGAAACCGGAAGCTTTCTTACATAAAGACATTTGAGTGTCCATTTGCTCTATTAGTACGTAGCACGTAATATATGCATATATTATATAAGAGTATTCACTTTCGGGTGATATTGACATTCATAGTCATGAACTTATGAAGAAACGACAACTTTGACCTATTATAACTCTATTAATAATAGTGCGATTTACACCAAACTTGGTACGACCATGATCTATGTTATAGCCTGCATTACTGCATTTCGTTGTAGTAGGATGAACTTAAGGATAGTTTTGCTGCCAACTACAAACAATTATACTAATATACTATTATTAACTTTATTTGAAGGGATATCGGTATGGAAGGTATTTCGGAGTCTAGGTACTATATAGTTGCAGCCTCCTCATTTTTTTCTGATTTTTGGGATGGGTGATTTCTGAGAATGGGTGCGTTAAATAAATGATCAATTTCTAGCCCCCGCACTCCCCACCTTTCCAACAAAGCTCAAAACTAAGACCAGCTTCGGAAAGTACTAACCGAGACCTTTCATTTGATACCCCGCATGCCTATATATAAAAAAAAATTCACACACCCTTTTTGCATGTATGGGGACCCCTCCCCCTTAAATTCCATATGAAAGGAGCGTTCACAGTTCCCACCTTTCCTCCAAATTTAGTGTCAATCGTTATAACCGTCTGCGTGTGACGAACAGACAGACAGACAAACAATAAACCGATTTTAAAAAGGTTTGGTTTTATCCAAAACCTTAAAAAGGACATAACATGCAACGATGCAAATAACTATTATAAAAAGCAAAGAGTTATTATTCTCACTATTACACCCCAATGATAAAATCAAAATGCAATGCCCAGCCTGCCGATTGAAGAGGTTTGAAAGATCCTTTTCAAGTTATAAGCAACAGCGATTCAATGGCCAAGTTGCCATGGATTCGTTATAAATGTTGAATATATGCTTGCCTATGTGATGTCCTGCTGCTGCAGGCTTGCACAGCAACTGATGGACAATTTTCTTGAAAGAAAGGAAGAAAAAAACCTGTGTGGATGTCTCTTGTTACGCTAAAGAGACAAATAAGTTTTCATTTATTAACGCATTGTCTGTAGATCATTTATTATTAGCTTCAATCTTCACTTTTATTTTTGACGATTCTCCAGCATGATACCACTATACCAGAGAACCTAAACAATATTGAAAAAAGTCGAAAACTGGAAGGTCCATGTACCAGGAATGAAAGGTAATGTGTATTTCTTGTGCAAGTATATTGGAGTGCGCAACTATTCCATTTGTACGTAGCCCGTAATATATATATATGCATTGAACATGTCAAAATTCTCGCTTTAGTGTGATATTAGTATTTAATGTTTTGGATCACAGTAAATTTACACAAAAGAGATTACTTTGAGCTAGCGCAACTTTGTCAGCAATATTGAGATTTTGATCATGCTTTATACTATAGTCTATATTACTACATTCTTTATGACTCTAGGATAAACCCAAGCGCGGTTTCTGATCAATTTCCCATAAACATAGAAACATTGACTATTAACATAATTTGAGTAGATGTCAGTATGGAGTATATTTTCAGATCTGGACAACATACAGATGCAGCTTTCCAGATGTTCCGGTTGGGAATTTCTAAGAATGGGTCCGTGAAAAAAAATGATCACTTTATAGCCGTCGCATTTTCGCTTTTCCAACAAATGTCAAAACTAAGACCAGCTTAGGAAAGTACTAATCCTTTCATTTGATACCCCCCCCCCCCACATAACCAAATTCAGTGAAAAAAATACCCCCCCCCCTCAATCGGCGCAGCCGCTTTTGATAAAAGTGCGTGTGTGACAGACAGACAGATATTGGACCAATTTTAATAAGGTTTCGTTCTACACAAAACCCTAGAAACGTCAGTTGGAGGCAAAACTAATCACATTTATAACGAAAACACTATTCATCATTCAAATAACGAAAATCTTGATAATCTGAGTTGATTTGATTCAACATCTTTTTGCAACTCGGCAACACAATATTCAATGCATTATGTTGAGATAAAAATACAATATTTTACAAAATTGAAATGAATTTTCATTTTTTAAATCCTACGCCGTTCCTGAATATATTCTGCACTATCTGAGGTATGAAATTTACATTTTAAAGGAAAAATTACCTGACATCAGGATGAGCATCTAACATAGCCCTCATTAATGTTGTTCCGGACCTAGGAACTCCCCCGATGAATATTAATGGCATCGCTCGATTATAGGGGTATACTTTCTTATCATTACCGACTACAAATTTCTGAAACAAAAGAAAAAAAGTCTAAAGTTGAATTCACAAAACAAGAACTTCGAATTTAAATTCAAATTGAACCCTTCCTCAATGACTTCCTTACAATAACTCCTAAAGAGACCAAATTATTCAAGATCTGCTGAAGAGTTTTTGAAAATGGAGTCCAAATCGGAGTTTATTAGTTGAAGTATACAACTTTCAGAAATAATTCTCTTTTCCTGGCTTCTTTCGCAACAACTTATATAATCTACGAATCTCTACGAGGAACCTGTTCTATTTAAGCAAATCAAATCTCATAACAATAGTTTCACTGCTTTCTATCATTTTGGCGAAAAGTATAAAGAATCAAATAACAACCACTTTGACTGTGGAGAAGCCAATTTTACGAAAATCTTTCCTTTAAAAAAGATTATATTTTAATAAGATCTAATGAGCTTTCAAATGTCCAAAAGCTATCCCAAGAAATATAGGGAATTTTCCATCTACCCTCGCATTGGAATTTGCATTTGAAAATATTCAATTCATAATCGGCTTTTCCCGATTTTAGGTTCCTTGTAAATTGTTCGTGAGCAAATTATCGAAAAGTCGACTTCGGTTCTATCGTTTTGGCCTTTTGATATAAATTGGGTCAACGGAAAAGAAAACTTCCGGAAATGAAAAAAACAGAAAAGGTAGCAACACAAAAAATAGAAAACTTTAGGGAGAAAATTCGATTACCTCATCCCTTATCATTGCTGACACTTGTTCATCCCGAAAAAGACACGTCGGACGCAATTCGGTGAATTTGAGAAAAAACATGATTACTACAAACACCCCAAGCACCACCCAAAGGGTAGTCTTTCTAGTTCGGTGCGGAAGTCTCATTTTATCGTTAGCACAAGTTGCCTTCGTCGACGTCGTTGTTGCTGCTATCGTCCTTGTTGTTGTGGTTATCCTTACTAGCTCCTCTATCGCAGAAAAGCCCTTCGTTTTCTTGTCCGCCACTTTCGTTTGTCGTCGTGTAGGTGTGAAAGAATATTTTCTTGACGACAATCAACCCACTACAATCAGGACACGAACGAAAGTCTTAAGACAGTCTTCTTTTA
Source organism: Hermetia illucens (assembly GCF_905115235.1). Lineage (NCBI taxonomy): Eukaryota > Metazoa > Arthropoda > Insecta > Diptera > Stratiomyidae > Hermetia > Hermetia illucens. The sequence goes on along the minus strand of NC_051853.1, from coordinate 57,605,564 downwards.
TTGATCCGAAAAATTCTAAAAATGGAATTTTCGCACAACACCGATCCCCGCCTCCTCTACTTGTTGCGAAGGAGCTGCTCTAGACTGTCTATTCTTTCAATGGTTCACGGGACATGAGCACTTTTGGAAGAGGGGGGAATAGGTCGACGAGGCGATAGAATGCAACCTTTTGACACCACCTTGCCCCTTTACTACTCGTAACTATGCTAAAGTTGTTTCTGTGCCGTTGCTTCTTGTTATCTTGTCATCTGAAATGAAATAAAGGAGAAATGTATTAAAAAGTTATTCGAATCGAATCAACAACTGGGTGGCAAAGGAAATGGTTATCGCAACTTCAGCTTTGGAATTTCAATAATCTAATGCTAATTATGGTATCTAATTTAATTGCGTGTCAATTGTCTATGCGAATAAAACTCATTGCGAAAGAAGGGAAATAGAATAGGATCGCGAAGTCAATTATCTGATAGGAAATCGAAATAAAATCTATGCATTTGACATTTGTTTCAGTGAATTGCAATCGTTTAATTTGCAATCGATGCAGATTAATGAAGAACTCGTATAAATGGAGTTACCCGTCAAAATTTCTTGTAACAAAAAACTTTTAAGCCTTGATTATCAAACGAAGATATATCTTTTGGCTACATTTTACAAAATATTTGCCTTATTAGGGGCCCATAGTGAATCCGTGGTAATTAATCAATATTGGTGTTTCGGCAATTATTATTAAAATTAACAGTATCCGTTTCCATTAAATATTAAATGAATACATACGGTTTTTACCAGAGATGTTAATTGAGAAAAGTCAAAGAGAAATTTTCCGTTATTGGCTAAAATTTATTTTATTAAGGGTACACTGTATTTCGGGAACCAGCTGGAGGGAAACTTCTTTAAATACGTGGTTTAGAGTTTTCAATTTTCACAGGTCAAGAAAAATAGACACACCCTTATATAATGCGAGTGGCTGATAAGCAATTTCTAATCATAATAAACAAAAAATGAAAGATTCCAGTGAAAATTGAGGTTGCCATATAAAAAGGTGAAACATTGAGAATTATATAAAAGTGGTTTAGTGTCACATTTTCGACTGTTCGTAAAATTTACCGAAAATTGAACGATTTTGACTTTCTGAGGAGTATGGCCAAAAGCACGGAAAGCGAGCAAAGATTCAATAAGACAAATACCTCAAAGTACAGAAAAATTTATATAAACAAATTGATGGCAATGCCTTTTTATAAATCAGTTCTATTTATTCGAAATGTGTCTACATTTTTGACCGCTCAGTATTCGCAAATTGAATCAGTGTACAGTTCAAAAACTATGAGCCGGGAAACCGAAAGCTGGACCGTTCAGATATGTATTGCAATATTAATTTTCGCATGCTACTGATATTCAAAATCTTAGAATTTGCACTAAAGCGGTAATTTTTACCTACCACAACTATGTTAGTAACAGTGCGATTTCCACCAAACTTGGTAGGGTCATGCCTTATATTATGCCCTAAAATACTGCGGTCAAAGGATAGCATAGGTCCCAGGGCGAAACGTGAATTGGTACCCACGGTGGAGTATAAAACCTGGGAAACACCTGCTGAACCAACATCAACAGCGCTACTACCAAACCCTATTTCCACCTTCACGTGGTGATCACTGGGAGCTCTTTCTTAATGAAAATCTGCAGACGGAAAACGCCCCTAAAACCGCGAAAAATTCTAGTGGTCGTCTAGGTCGGGGGTTGGATAGGGCTGATAACCCCCCATGGAAAACCCAAGTTACAAAGCCACAAAAGGAGCCTCGCACAGGATACAATTCAAAACGACGAACCTGGCAACGAAAACGATATAACGATTTGCGCATTTCCTGTACAGATCGGATGTTGCTAAGCACCTAGTCAATACCCTGTCCCAATATAAGGCTGATTTAACAGCGTTGCAAGAAATGCGCTTACATAGGGATACCAATGATAACGGACTGCGAATTATTCAGTCAGCAATACCGCACGAAATGGTTGTTGGAAGTACTTGGTACCGCGGAAAGCGGTCCACAAACATTTGTGACCCTCTCCAGATGGGACGAATTTCAACCAAATTGACCATGTGCTGATTGAACGCTGCCACCTCTCAGCCTTAATGACTGTCAGAACATACAGGGGGCCAATATAGACTCGGATTACTATCTCGTTGGCATAGTCCTCTGTGATTGAATTACAGCACCACCTCTGACAATCAAGTGAGAGTGAATACTGAAGCCATCCACAACAATCCCTCCGTAACACCTATATGGGCGAAATCGACGCCGCAATAACCACAGTCAACAGATGTCCTGGAGATGAAGCATCAACAAATGATTTTCACAACCACCTGAGGAGCGTTAGCATTGATATGGCCACAAAAATACTTGGCCCCAGCTGCAAGAAAATTCCGAACGGCTGGTTTGACGATGAATGTAAGCTAGCAACGGAACGGAAGAATGCTGCATACCGAATTGTTCCATTCTCAAAGAACGCGGGCGCGTGCCCGAGATCTACCAAGAACTCCGTCGAATGAAGCATCGACTTCACAGACGGAAAAAGGAGGCCTAAGAGAACCAAAAGGTCTATGAACTAGAAAAGTACAGAGAGCAACCGCACCAGGCACGCAAGTTTTACCAGCAAGTCAACAGGATGCAGCCTTATACACTTCGATGCTCATCCTGCCGAGACGAAAAGGGAAATCTAGTTTCCGACAGAATGGGAATATTGAACCAAAATATCGGCGAGTTGGAGGTTCTGCCAAGTGAAGACGACCGACAAATACTGCTACCACCAAGCATAGAAGAAACAGTCCGGGCAATCCATCGGCTTAAAAACCATAAGCCACCGGGGCCTGATGGAACTAGAGCCGAATTGATTAAATATGGAGGCGACCAACTAAACGAAGCGGTTCGTCAACTGATGCTCAAGGTGTGCGAATCAATGCCTGACGACTGGCAACGAGGCATTATCTGTTCAATAATTAAAAACGGGAATATCATCCAGTGCAGCAAATATAGAGATATCACATCTCTGAGTACCATCTATAAGATATTCTCCTCTATCTTGCTAGGCCGGATAACCCATACGCTCAGAAGATCATTGGCCCAAACCAAAGAGGCTTCACTCCAGGCAAATCAGCAATAGAGCAGATTTTCTCTCTGCGACAACCCGAGATGTACAATCTACTATCATCCATATCGAGCAGGCGGCGCGAGATCTCGGGCTGCACATTAATGAAGGCAAGACAAAGTACATGGTGGCAACGTCAGCGCCAAAAATCAAAGAATGAACAACATCGAATTGCACTGGTCAAACGAAAACATCTTTATTGTTTTCGAGACTACTTGAGGAGACTACAACTTTTAGACCGTTGAAAATTTCTCCTATCTAAGGTCGAAAATCACAACCGCTAACAGCTAAGACGATGAAATCCACGCACGGTTGTTGGCTGCCAACAGAGCCCATTTCAGCTTACTATAGGGTCAAAGCTCTTACTGGACAAGACTATGATCTTGCTAGCAAAAAATTTGCGAACTTTGCGTGAAAAAAGTAACCACTTTTCACCATTCCCCCCTCCCGTCCTCCCTCCATGTAATGTCAGAACTGACACCAGTTTTGAAAAGTACTAATCGAAATCTTTCATTTGATACTCCACGTGGCTATATTTGGTTTAAAGAAAAATGTACACCTCCTTTTGCATGTAGGGCAACCTCCTTAAATTGAAGATAGAATGATGTAACTGAACGTTCATAGTTCCCACCTTTCCAATAAATTTGGGGTCAACCGGTATAACCGTTTCTCACAGACAAGCAACCGATTTTAATAAATTTCTGTTTTACACAGAACCTTGAAAAGGAAGAATTGAACCAAAAGAGAAAACGCATAAAACAAATTAGAAGAATCAAATTGAAATTATATCCGCTTCAATGAATTGCGGAAACATCCAGAGAAATGAATGAAGAAGTATAATCAAACACCATGAACCTTGATGATTGGCTCAGAAGAGAAAGTCAACAAACTAATTGTCGCCTGTTAATTGCCTCTGGAAACAAACCATTAAATTATCAATTGTGTAATTATTTCTGTGTTGATAGTGACAAATTTCCTTTTTATGATTCAAATCTTTGAATGTAGCATTTAACAACATGTTTTAGGGGAGTCTACTCGAAAGGAAATTTCTTTCATATATAATATTAACCTATACATATTTAACCTATACATATTTTGCCAAACGAGGAAATGTAAAATATTACAAAAATGGTGAACATCTGTTTTATTTATAAAAAGATGATTATGTGCCGACAAGCAATCTAGAATAGTCATTAACGGATTGCCTCGGGATAGCTATCTGCGTTAGCATTCACGTTTGAGCTGTATAGCTTCTTTTGAGAGGAGCCATATCCAAAAATTGGTCAACAAATCGATTCTCTCTATTTTGGTTCTGAAAAAAATCTCCTTATTTATTATATAAATAAAAGAACCTAAAATTACATACAAAGGTTCCAAATTTAATATTTTCTTCGAAAAAAAGGCCGAAAAAGAGTTTGCTTTACCACTTTCACAGAACATTGTAAGGTCAACGTCGATAAAAATAGCGCAAATCTTGAAAACATTCAGATCTGAATCGGCACCTGAAATGAACCACTAAAGAAATCAGTTAATAAATATGTCATGTTTTGACGAATTAAGTCGATAACAGAATGACTCAGAAACCGAAAACTCGAATAATTTCTGAGAATGGCTTCTGTTTCTAACTTCCCTACTCTCCCGCTTTGCAACTAATGCCGAAAGAATTTCCATTTAATATTCCACATGGATAGACACGCTGAGAGAAATATATACATCCCTCATTACTAGTATGAAGACCCTCCTTAATCCTCCTTAACCCTCCTCCCTGAAACGCAACATATAACGTTGTCAGTCCCTGCATACATACGAAATTCTGTTGGCACTTTCGGTCACGCTGCTCCCAGGGCAGAGGTGAGGCAGCATCTGATGAGTTGCCTCTGCCCTGGACAAAACCGTCAGTCATTTTTTTTTTGATTTTTTGATTTTTAATGCTTGGGGTGTTATGCTCCAAACTAGGGATCCATGGGCTAGAAAACGTGGGAGTAAGTTGCTCCTCATTTAGTCCGGTCCACCATCAAGTGGATGTGGACTTAGGATCCCGCATATCCTAAACAACTACCTAGCTTTAGCCTTAGTCTAGCTTAGACTAAAACAACTGGCGTTTTAGTCCAATATAATTCGCAACCTTGTGTTTTTGCGATGATAAAAGGGAGCGTCTGATAAGTTCCCTCTGCCCTGGACGAAACCGTCAGTCATTTTTTTTTTGATTTTTTGATAAAATTGTTGCTTTTCACTAAGGACAAAAAAATATTTATTTCCGAAAGAAACACTTATCTTTTGATTGATGCTATGGGAAATGAACAAGCTCAGAGCGTTAGACCGCAAACACCTTTCAGTAAAAGCCACAACTCTCTTTATCAGAAGATAGACAATCACCCACGAAACGCCACGTCATAAAGCGAACACAAAAAATCAACCTATTGAGGTAAGCGGTCGGAAGGAATGAAATGAAGCTCTCCTTACTGCGAACTCCCCTAAATTCATCCTAAAATACAGTAAGATGTACTTTAATAGGAAGCATAATACTGGGAAGTTTGGTGGAAATCCTACTATTATTAACGAAGTTATAGTGGGTCAAAGTTGCCCTTTTCGCATCAAATTACTACTATTCATGAGGCAAATTGTCACTAGAACATCGAATTCGATGTGCTGCTCTTCAAAAGAAAGGAACAATGCATCGTGACTAATACTTTCAATGTTTTAGATAAACCTGTCACGTGACGATCAAAAGTAAAAACAATTAACAAAGTCCTCAACTCCTCACTTGCTAATTATTCAGTAACTTGAGACCAACATATTCGAAGTTTCATTTATAAACAAAATATGAGAAATCCCAAGTAATTTTTCGATGTCCACTATAAAATGTTATTTTAATCCAATAAAAAAATCATCATATTGTGGACTAAAAAAGAACCTTCGAAAGAACTTTCAAGGAAGAAAACTTTAAATAGACTTCATCTGTTGTTGTTTGTTAGGAAGTTTGCTAGGATCCAGTATTCCAATGCTTAATTTTCATATGAATAAGGTTACGACGCCACATAACATATTTCATGTATTTTAAAAGGAAAAAACTATAAAAATGTGCTTATTATTGCGAAAGATATGTCTTATTTTTCTTATCAATAGAAAACAAAGTAATTCAAATCACAAAATTCGAAAATGATGATGTTATTTACAATTTTTAGGGGGATATTTGGACGTGAAAATGGGAGGAGATTTTCTCATTTGTAGAGAAAGAGAAGTGCTACGAACTTTAGTTAGAAACGGATGATCTAAGGCAGTTACGTTAGAGATTGAAATATTCCTTCTGCAGGTATTGTAGTCTTTTTCCTCCCAATTTTTACAAGCCGATAAAAAGCGTTTAAAAATCCACTGTTCACTGAGGTATCCCACTCCCAACTTATTTCCATTATTTATTCTTCCAGAACATAAACTCAGAATAAACGTGATCCACTCTGTCCCTCCTACCTACCGCGCCATTCCCAGCTTCTCTACTTTTCCTTAAATTTCATTAAGTTTGGAAATTCCGAAATAATGAAACGCAGTAAAATTAAAAGGCACCTTCTTCCACAACTCCCCTCAGACACTCCTTCCGCTTTTTCCCAGCATATTCGACAGGCATTACAGACCGAGAAAAAACAGCTCAAACCATGCCTTCAAAACTTGATGGAATTTTGTTTACCAGAATCTATGCTAGTAGTACATTGCATTTTACTTTCATCTCTGCACTAAGGGTGAATTTTACACGTCCCCCTCTGCGCCAAGGGCGTATTTATACACTTTTATTTGACGTCATAAAAACTTGCTTTGTACTGATTACATTCTCTCTGGTTCTTTCTTAAGATACTTAACAATGCGACACAAGGTAGGTTGCGGATGGTGTCGCTGATGATGTCGACTGAGCATCGAAAGGAACTCTAATAACTTCCACACAACTTTATAAAGAAATATGAAGAAAGTTTAGCGCATTCACAATGTTATTAAAAAAAGTTTTCTTGTTCGTAGCTAAAGGGGGCCAAACAATACCAAACGAGCAAGGCGACCATTACCAAAGGAAATTATGACATACCTACGTACACATTAGACGACATAGCAGAATGAAGAAAGCACAAGACTTTAATGTAATTAGTTGGAAAATGTGAATATATGCATATTCCGTGTACGTTTTTTTTCCTAAAGCGCTAGGGGGAGTTCAATTTCAGTTCTGTGTTTATGAAAATGATGGAAATGAAATGAAAACATCATTAGGTATTCAGGCATTTTTATGCTTTGACGTCCCTTGTTAATAAAATATAATATAATTAAAAAGGAAAAGTGAAGGTAGGGGCCCTACTGGGAAATTGATGTGGTCATGTTTTGCTAAATTGCTGTAATGGGGCAATTAGGCGTGTAATTATCGTTTATTTTGGACGAAAATGAAAAGTGTCGAAGCGATAGAGGATCTGTGATTTATATCAACAAATTAATAGATGGCTGACGGAAAATGTACATGGCGTGAGTTGGATTTAATGTATATTAGTGGGGCAGTGACAGACAGGAAACAAACGCTTATAAGAAACCTGCTGGTTACTGCATTCATTGTAACAATAAGTGACTAATGTTCATATTTTAATAATAATTTTTTACCATAAAAAAGCGCAATCCTTTCTTGTTTAAAAAAAAATAAATAGCTATTCTCTCATCTTTCTTTCTGGGGAATAATATTTGACGAATGCTCAGCCGAGCCTTATTCAAACACATGCCTTTGTTGTCAGTTTCAGCTCCCTCTAGGACATCCCGAGAAGCTTACACTACTGCTCTGTACCTCAGCATTGAAGTTTAATGCACGAACTATCTACTTTAACTATCCCTTTTGGTCAGCACGTCTTTGATCCGACTGAAAATCGTGATAAGCTATTCGTCATCGTGGTTAAAGAACCTTAGATGCGATATATAATATTGAAATAATCATTATTTAGTGCAGCGTCTGCTCTATTCACCACCGTAATGGTAAATTTCATTTGCCAAGGCAAGTATCCGAATTGGAGCAACATTAAAGCTTCAAGTTCCTTACAATTATTGGTCTGCTTGGTCTGGTTTCACGAATCCCATCATCCGACGGGTAGATAACTTGACAAACGCCAGAGATCATCTATATTCGCTTATCTATTGTTCAAAATAACTTTTCCCGATCAAAAAGTGATTGGTGCTAAAGTTGGACGCCAAAAACAAGCGAAGGCACACGACCATTTAGTAACCTGGATCTAGATGGTAAGTTAATGAGACTGAAAAACCTGTCAACACTGTTATCATGGATCACACAATCGTTCTTTCCCATCACAACTCATAACACGGTACTATCCCACCTCCGCATCCAGAGCATCTATCACGTTCACATAGCTAGTTTCAGGACGCCTCGCCTCGACTGTACTATTGACATGTTTCCCTGGACGAGAGTGTGGCGATCAATATGTTATTTGAAATTAGTTCCCAGGTAATGAGAGCGCCCCTTGCAGATGATGTGATCATGGGTCCGATACCAGATTCATAATTTCTCCCGAAAGGATTTCGAGAGTACAATAGCGTAGTGCCACAAGAGACAGGAAAACACTTTGCATAAAGTCACCATTTCTTTTCGTTCAACCAAGAATCTCTAGCTCATATCGCTAAAATTCTCATTTGAGTTAGTGAAAGCAAGCTTTCAGAACGTTAAACCACATAGCTGTTCGTGAATTCCTACTGTGTTTGTACGCGTTTTTTTCTATCCTCGGGAACACGGTTGAAATAGTGCCGGTAAACCTCATTATCATCCATCGTGATCTTACGACCATCGTAGCGATCCTCGAAAAGCGATCGCTCCTGGACGAAAAACTGTTGGATCAGAAACCTTCAGCGGAATTATAAGTTGCATAGACTGCTTGCGGATCCTGTTTCTAACTTAGTACCACGACTCTTCGACATTCATGATGGTTGATAACCACATAAGTGAGATCATTTCTTCTTTTTCTCGCCAAATCGCCACCATTTAATGCGCCGCGGGCCAGTGTATTCTTCACGCTGTTTTATCGGTGACTTGATTCGTAAAACAAGCATCAACGGCTGGAGGTGTCATAAGAAACGCCTTTGCAGTGATCGTGATAAAATGTCTGCGTCTTATGAGGATATAGTGGATCTGTGTTTTACTCTTCTCTATAATCTCCAGTACATGGTCATGAGTGTTCGCAAAATCGACTATATGCTCGCCTCCTCATCGCATTCCCTAAGCCCTTTTCCCAATAGCATATTGTCGTCTGTCTTTTCACCCACATAACCATTAAAATCGCCTGCTATGACGATATAGTCATTAGCGTTACGACTAGTTGACAGAAGGCATCTTTCCCAGTATTCATCTGGCTGTGGTGCATAAGCAGTGAAGAAGTGAATCGTGCGATCATCACATCGTTCTACTTCTTTAATGCCATCACAGCAACTCTCAAAGATAACAATACCAACACCATATTGAATGTGCAGACTAGCAAAATGAAGAAATTTATAGCAATTTTCATGAACATCGTCTTTTCTGAAATGCTCTTGTAAGTTCCTCCATCTTTCCATTGAGGGTACCATTAGCGTGCAAACACGTATTTGCACTATGACTAATTTACTTACGACCTTACACCGGCCTCAAGAACATTTGCCTATTTCTTGAAAGGACCGGGGCCCCTCCTGCCTGTCTCGGGACCTGTCACCAAGAGACGTCAAGTAGAATATAGCTGAAAAAACTATATTTTATCTCTTTCCCTGATCTCAGCATTTTATTTTTGTTTTACTAAGGATAATACCAAGTATGTTGTCTCAAACTCTCCTTTTTTATCTGAGCTGAATGTATAATTGATAACAAATATTCGACCGAGAATTCAAAAACGAATCAGTTTGTAGTGTTGAGTCTGGAGGGTATTCGCTAGCCAATCTTTTTAAATGAAAACAATTAAAAGAAGTTAAATTTTGAAATTTTTAGTTTGAATTTCGGGAACCATTTGATTCCTTCTTCAACATAAGATCCTCTAAAATGTATAGTGGGCTCCATAAATATGGCAAAATCACATTTGGTTCGATTTGAGTCAAACACATGAACTGATGTAAATACACTGAATAGAAGAAACATGGTTCTAAAAGCCCTTAACGTTTCCTTCTTAGTATCAATATCCGACTTCCTAAGAACATTCATACCACCTAAATCCAATTATAAAGCAGAATAGCCTAAACCTTGTCTTGCCGAGGCAAATATATATGTGCAATCACAGTATTCAGATTACTGAAGTTCTAAACAACCAAGCCAAGCAAACCACTCAACTTCCTTACCACTCTGTAGTGGCATAAATGTCACATTTCAACATATTATGCATTTGAGTCTTGGATATTTCCTAACGTAAGCTAGTCATACCATATCATACATCAGCTAAGCTTGTGCTTGGCATGCATAGAATAATTTGCACCTCACATCGTAGAAACTCAATTAGCAAAAGCCTAGACAAATATTTAGGAAACAGGAATGTAGTGTTGTCCGCAACATTAGTTTCCAGAAATATGTTTGTATTAGGATAGACCGTATTCATTATTTGCAAACCGTACATTGCCATCTGGCTGGATTTAATAAGAATTACATTCCATAAGAAGCTGTACAGGGACTTCTTGCTAGCCGTAAAGGAACTTCGAGCCAGTTGACTTGAGGGAAAAGAAGTAGGAAATTTATTGACTATTATAAAAGGTGGAACAAAGCAGAAATAGTTGTGAAGCAATCAAGGCAAAGTACAGCAATTTGGGTTATGAAAATCAACTGTTGAATTCCAGATAAAAAACAAATAACAACTTGTGATCTCACATAATTTACATACCAAGGGGAAATTAAGAAATCAACTAAACAATCAGACAATTCGCTTAAAACATTCAGTCCTAATGGCACTAACATTAATTTTCAGCTGTCAGCCCATTCACAAAATAATTAGTAGTATGATACATTCCCATCATTGAAATCAGTAGTAAATAAACTAAGTTACCAAGTCATTAAATATGCCCTTACTATGCACCTTCCCCAATGACAATAAGAACGAGAAACCATAAGTGGTTCATTCCATTTACTCCACCTCCCTATCTGGCTTCAACATAAATTACTTTCAGATTATACTTGTTTTTATCACAATCTTTTCTTAAATCAGTTTTGAACAACTGCACGTACAACTGCGATAACAACAAAAGTAGCAATAACCGTGAAACTTTAAGACTCTCACGCAAATTTTAAATTAGCATAATTGATTGCAAAAGTTATGAACACGAGAAACAAACAGTGCAAGCACGGAGACGCATAATCCGAGGAAGATTGTAATCAATTTCAGTTTTTATTTTCGGCGAGAAACACCGAAACATTGTAAAGAGAAGACATAACAAACTGTCTCAGGGTAAAAAAATATTTAAATGAGTATTATAGAGAGTTACATGGCCTAAGAACTTTATCAAAGTGGAATTCCCAAATATGTATTTGCAGATAAAAGACTTTCGGGAAATTGTCACATTTTAGGTGGCTTTTAGAGGAACAATAAAAAGAAGTTTTGTATTTAGAAGGGGATTGTGATGCAAATTAATTCGGTTTGTGGTTCATCGTAAAATTATTGTTCAGCTCTACTAGCAACAGGATTTGTACAACGAAAATGTCCATCTTTCGCATTGAATGTAGAATTCTATTTCTCACCCGAGCAGCGCGAATAATACCCAACCCTCGTCGTGAAAGTATATAGATACTAACATAAGTAGATTATATGCGATACAGGACTCCAGACTCATCCTGCCACTTCGAAAATAATGCACAATTGAATTTTCAACTACAATTGTGTATTCAAATTTCCTTACTTAAAAAAAAAAAACCACAGAACCTTCCATAGTCGAACTTCGAGCTCCCGATTTCCACATTGTTTTATAATTATTGCTATTTTTTCCCCGATATAATTTTCAAATGTCCTTCAGTTTCATTACCATCCCGATTAACGATAAGCAGGTGATAAACACACAACAGCTGGAAAAGCACGAAGAAAAACGCAAACATCCATGACAAAACCAGGATTGAAATCCATCGCACTGCGAAAGCCGTGTGCATCGAAGCATCGTTAGATTTACATAGTGAATATCTCAATTTTTTTTTTATATCTCGTGAGTTCAAATCAGCATTTCATAGCTTTTTAGACTTTTAGATATAAATGCACCGTAAAGAATACAAAAAAAAATGCCCGCATCATCTCAATTACAAAAAAAAATACCTCGAGAAAGCAGCTCAAGGAATATCGTTCCCAGAAACCTCAATCATTCGAAACTCAAACTGTAAGGACCAATAATATTCTGGACTGTCCTGAAAAATCTAAATTTTCGCAGAGTAACCGACAACGTGAAGATTCCAAACTTTACCACGCATTTGCGCTGAAACATATACAGAATCAAACTCGAAGATATGTAATAGAGCTTATGGAATTAATCACCGATTATTTTTTGTGTTGTGTTTCCAGACAATGGCATTGCCAGATTTTATAGATAGTGTGAATTGATGAACATTTACATAAAAAATATCAACATTACAGCATCTTCTTTCTATCAATAATAAAAATACAAATATAATAGGGGTAAAAATGATATCAACAAGAATGGTAGAAGAGCGTTATTTTCGCTACCTTTACGCTGATGTTACCGTGGATAACAAAGGCATTTGTAAAACGAAACTAATGGATAAAGTCATCGGAAAGGTGACGCAGCGGTCAGCAAGTCGGAAAAGCCCCGTTTACGATATATATGAGGCGATTTTTACATCACCATATCATTCCACTGCATCTATTTAACAAAGCTGTGATCTCCTCAATATACTGACCCCGTTCCGGTGTTAAAAAAGAAGATTTCGCTCGGCTCTTCCAGTTCGTCGGAAGCTCCTTCATTTTAGGAGGTGACTTTAAGGCAAAAAAAATGGTTCTGGGGATCTAGGTTAACAACATCCAGAGGCATTATTTGAAGCAGGAAGAGCACAAAAATGCAATTTCCACTCCAGCGGTAAGCCTACATAGCCGATTGACGTAACAAAAAAACACCCGGAATTTCAGACGAATACATCCATGATGTCAATAATGAAAATATAACGTCCGATCACTCGCCTGTTATGATGCTGTTCAGCGAAAAAGTTAGGAGAAAAAACTATCTTCCCAGGTTGATTAATAGACAAAGAAAATGCACAAATGCATAAATGACGAAATTAAGACTCCTTATTAACTCGAAGAGCAAATCGATCTGCTAACAATGAAGATACAACAAGAGGCTTGGAAAAGCACCCCTACTCATCATGGACTGAATAAAAAATATTCTCACTATCTTGCAGAGAAACGTAGAGCTCGCAAACTATGGCAAAGAAACCACACAAAGGAAAGAAAAAAAAACCCTAACTTTCTGACAAATAAGCTAAGGGCCTTAACTAACAAATATAACAGGCCTTAACTAACATATATGTCTCTAATCTTACAGCACAAAAAGACACAGGCTACTCTCTGTCGAAAACCGCGAAAGATCTTATAAGACCCAGACAATAAATTCCACCAATTAAACAGGTAAACGGGCAATAGGTTCGTTCTGCACAGAATAAGGCAGATCAGTTCGCGAAACATTTAAAAAATACCTTCCAGCCTCTAGATACATAAGCGTCTACGTGGACCATGACTCAACATGCCGTGTAAAACTAAATGAGCTAAGGACAAAAATTGAAACAAATGTGCCTCCTAACAAAAAGTTCCTGGCTATAAACTTATTACAGGGAGAATACTAAAAGATTTGCCAGAACAGAGTCTCGTCAAATTATTATAAATAATTAATGCAGCTTTTAGATTAAAATACCCCTAAAATAGTCCCTACCTAATAAAAAGTGGCCGAAGTTATAATATTCCCCAAACCAGAGAAGGAGCCAGCTAGAGTCGAATCATATCGACCAATATCGCTACTCCCTACAACAGCGAAGCTATTTGAAAGGTTTCCTCTTAAGAGACTGAAGCTAATCATTGTGGATCAATATTCTCCGCTATCCTGCTAGGCCGGTGCTGAGTGCAGACACAGCATTCATACCAGTGAATGCGAGGTCTACCTAGCACATCTGCCATAACTAAGGGGTGCCAGAGTTGTAAAGCGCAACTGCTCGCTCAAACCCACAAAGAGCTCTGCCTGCAATATCAGCGCAATCACAATCACTATGAAACTCCCACCTGAGACCCAACCGCAAATAACCGAAACGAGAGCGAGAATTCTACTGGAGCATATGCTCTCAGAAGACAATCCCGCTTCCCTTGGTACCAAATAATTTTCGGCAAGAGTAAGTTGGTCTTTCCTCTGAATAAATAAGCAATTAGACAAGTTATTGTATTTTATTCTATTTTCCAAGCATTTGCGTATAATAATGGTGGCCAGGATTCACAAATATTAAACGGAAAGGTAATCTTTTCGATGGCCTTGGAACTCTTCAGTTAGGCAATTAACGGTATATACAAGCAGCCTATATAATTGATTTACTGTATTATAGCACTGGCACTCCAGCAACCGAATAGGACCTTATGAAATCCCTCCCCCATAAACCTTCTATAGAATCTAATCCGTAAATTCTATTGTTTTCAGTTTTTCGAAACAGCATTTGTTGTCACTTACTCACTGACCTTCAGTATGTTTCCATCCATCTTCAGACTTCATTTAGATAAGGATGTATATACGAATTTTGATTACAGGGCTTTTCTTACATTTTTGGCACGAGCTATAAGAAATTATTTATTTAATATGAAGGCCACCAATATTAAGTTTGGAGACGGACCTTTTGCAATAATTTAAACCAGAGATACAACGATTGAAATAAAACTTAGAAACCTCTGGTACCTTCGGTTTTTCAATTGATTTTTGAGGACTAATAATATTCTCTGTAACTTTAGATACTCACTTTGAATAAACGATTTTCTTACTGTTCAAGGCGTTTTAAAATATCGGGCCAACTTCACAAAAGTCATCAGCAACACTACAAAATTGTCATTTTGGGGATGAAAAAACCCGCAACAAATGGTTTTTACTTTCTCAAAACCAACCAACTACTGTAGCAGATAGATACCTTTAGACTGCCAAGCAATTCAAGGACTTCAATTTACTTACATGGCGACATGCTTGTACGAACTTTTTAAACTAGACCGTTCGTAATGAACTTCAACCCTTTTCTGCTACTCCAAAAATGCCCATGGCTACATAAATATTTTAAAAGAAAATGCTTTGATCTCACAAATAGGGATTCATTGTAAGTCACTTGTGACCGAATTTCATAATTATCTTTTTTATTTTTTTTTTCAATTTTATTCATTCTTTCGATTTATGTGGCTTTTGCGTCCCATGACGTCATCTTTACTTTACTAGGTCACACCGCCCACTGTAAAATCCTGTCCGTCCTAAATAAAAGTGATTGCTCTGAATTGGTTAAATCTCTTCAAGTGTATATATAAATTTCGATTCCGGCTTCATAGCTTCACTAATAATCAATAGGTGTTGGCGATAATATTATTCATTCCTGTTGTCACTTTGTTGCAGATCTAAAAATATGCTTACTGTCATTTTTAAAGATCATCCGAACTTTCCTTTAAATCCTATACATTTATCCACCGTTATTTCTGGTGATAGTTGGTGCTAAAGAAGTGACATTCACGGTAGGCCATTTATGAAAGTATCAGGGAATAAGATGCTTTCATAGATGGCCAAAAAAAATTAGTTTGGACCTTTCTTTAATTTATCTGAGCACTAGAATGAGTCGAGCTCAAATTGAAAATTTAATAGTGTTGAGCAAAATATTCTAGATGATATAGTCCCGATAGCAAATTCTACCTTGGCATCACCTGAGCCTTTGCCAGAATTGCCTCTTGGCGTTTCCTCGTACAATCTAGATAATACTATATTAGATTTTACTGGATGCAGTTTGGATATTGAATTCAGCAAGTCAGCTATTTTTTGTGGTTATTAATTTTGCTTAATTGGAGCTCGAGTTGGTGATTAGAAGGATGCTTTGCTCTCTGAATTCCAGCGATATATCAACCTCTGATACTGAAATCGCACCTCCCGGAGAAGAATAAAATAGGCACTATCCTTTCACTGGCATAAGCGTTCGGAATATTACCGTAGTCGAAGACCGATCTGGAAAACGTCCAGCGATGGATACGGACTACTATATTCAAATTCCGAATACATCCAAATTCTCCCGTGGAGCAGATGAACCTGCCTCGTGGTTGGCGTGACTCAACATCACCACCAAGTCCACTATCAGCACGCCTATATTTACAATAAGAAGCTGGCGAGTCCCTTGCATACGGTTGATTGTAAGGAAGATTGTGAATTGACTACACTTGACTTAAAGATTCGATCTTTCAATCCTTTTCCAATTGGGGTAAAGCAGGCGAGCGTACCAATGAATGGAAGTCGAAGGCAAAGCACGGTAAAAGCACGTTTGTCGAACAGAAGCTGTGTCTTGGGACCTCTATACTGAGACGGAGCGATTTATGTGTGACATTCATGACGGCGTGGACGCCACATGAGCTTATAAATATTGTAGTTCGTAATGAAAGAGCAAGTAGACAACGACCAATACAGAATGTGTGGTTGAATTGCAGTTGAATTTAGAGAAACGGTTAATAAAGTCTACTCTAACTAAATTAAATGGCCAGGGCCTAGCTAGTCTATTGTAGAGAAGAGATAAGATCTTGTGATCAAACTGAAATCTAAAGCAATACTGCGGACTTACTTTTTATATTATATTATTAGAAGTTTCACGAGAAGAGAATTTCATAATTTTTCGAAAACTATCCCAAAACTGAGATTTTATCCTTTTCATGGAAAAATTTAGCCAACGAATTATAAACACCGCTGATTTCAATGCAATTTAGTACATATAGTGTTATCATTCGTATATTTTTTCAATTCACCTCAGCTCATTATTATTATTTGTCCACTTCTATTATCCCTGCTGCCATAGAAACGTAATAGAGCATCGTTTACTTGGATGAAACATGCATTTAACATCATTGGAAAATCGTTGATATCATTACCATCAATTATTAAGTCAATAGAAACAATTTTGAAGGTAAGCATCTTAAAAAATGTACGTTTTCTTCAAATTGTAATAAAATAGTATAATTGACAGTATGGGCAGAAAACCTGATAGTCCAGCAGGCAAAAAAGGAGCTATTCTTGCGCTCATTCGTGGTGAACGGCATAATTACCGAGAATTCGCCCGAATAGAAGAGGTAAATGTGGGTACAATTTCTACATACGCTTAAAATATCCATGGATGGAAGACCAACCAACCAAGTCTACGAACGAACTGTAAGGGCAAACGCAAAATTGCACATGGAACCGACCGGATTGTGGTTGGAAAATTGTTAGAGAACCGCAAGGAAACTTTCAAGAAAGTCCAAAGAGATTTGGGTACCAGTGGGCTATTTTTGTCCATTCAAACATTGACGCCTCAATATGCTGAAACTGATCTAAAATCCCATCGTTTCACAACAAGGCCAAAATTCATAAGAGGTGATGAAAAATGTTCGTTTGAATTTTGTAAGGCAGTACAAAACATTCACTGCAGCCGACTAGGAAAAGGTAGAACTTGAATAAAAAGTAATTTCAAATTAGCTGCGACTAACTTTGGTGTTTAGCTCCTGTTTAGCGATGAACCCACTTTGAAGACATTGACAGATTGGTGTGTTTCCGCCCGACGACGACGAAGAGAAAAGTACCACCCTTACTGCGTCCAAATAACTGTTCAACGCCCTCATTCGGTGATGGTGGTGGAAGTGGTAGTACCCTTTCACTTTGTGGAAGGCAGCGAAAACCGGCAAAAATATTTAAAAGTCTTAGACGATGGTCTTCTGCCATTTAAACAATGAATGGAAACAAATAGACATTCTATAATCTTTATTAAAGGCAAGGCACCTTGCCATGCCATGAAATCTTTTAAGGGGTTTTTGTCTAGTCAAAGCATCGCCGCTGTTTATTGGCCATCCAAGCCCCCTAATATTAACCCAATTGAAGGTGTTTGGAGTGTTTTCAAACAAAAGGTTTAAAAGAGGTAAGACCCTACGAAGAAAGTTTTAACACAAATTATTCGCTGGGCAGTCCACTTATCTCATAATGCACTGAATCTTGTCTTGAGTACGTCACGCAGAATTGAAAGCAAAACAGAAAATATTAATAACTATTCGATAAAAATAACTATATGGTATTAAAAATCGCCCATTTTAATAAATTTCTGACTTTTTTATCCTTCTTTTATCCTCTTTGAAACATAAATTATTTTATTTTACAGTTCAAAATGCAACATATCAAAATTTCCTTAGTGTCCATAATTCGATGACACTGCACTTTACATGGTAGCTAGAATTGGTTTTCTCGATTTGATTCCAAATTGCAACAGAGCTGATTTGGAAACCCCTTTTTCCATTGCATTCGCAACCTAATATCATTAGATAAAACTTTCTTCCTTGACAAGCTCAACACATTAGAAGTATGATTTCCGAAAAGAAAATATAAATATATTATGATATTAAGTGAAATTTCTGTGAAAGATTCTAAATACTGAGGAATAATCAAAACAGGGATGAAGACGGCAACGGTTTCGTGGGAGTAAGTTACTCTCCATTTGGTCCAGTCTGACATCAAGTAGATGCGGACTTAGAACTCCTCAATCCCTAAACAAAAATTGTCTAGCTCCGGCCAAGCTTTGGTCCAAACTGTGGACGAATTCACGTTGTATATAATTCGCACCATTGTCGTGTTTTGCAAATTATAGAAGGGAGGGAGCCTATAACACCTGCGAGCCGCTTGGGCCACGCTGCTCCCAGGGCAGAGGTGAGGCAGCGTCTGATGAGTTGCCCCTGTCCTGGCACGAAACCGTAGCCGTCTTTGTCCCCCTTTTGAATTTTGAACTTTGGGTGTTAAACCCAAAATGAGGAATCCGTGGACCATCAAGAATGGGAGTAAGTTGCTTTCCATTTGCTCCGGTCTCACATCACGTAGATGCAGACTTAGCGAATCCTCAATCCCTAAATAAAAACTGAGGAATGGTTTTTGATATCTAGGGTAGTGACATTAATGTACATAGATTTCCTAAAGCCATTTTTATTCAATAGATTTTCCTGATGGATTAAAGGCAGAAAGTTTCCAAACAAAAATGAGCTCTAAAATGCAAGCAAAGAATATTAAAAAGCAAGCTAAATTTTCCTAATCCCTCCATCAACGCTTCGTGCGTCTATTTCCCACACTATTTCGTAACACTCATCCACCTTGCACTACCATCACTTTGCTTTTTCCAATGTTGCTTTTTTATAGTTTTTATCCCAAACTGCAAAATGACGAACCTTTTTACATCAATATGAGGAGATGAGGATGAAACTTTCCAGGAGAAAAAAAATCTGCTCCCGGAAAATTTGTGGTTTTATTCTTGTTTTCTGGAAAACTAGGCTAGTAATTATGAATCCATTCCTTTGTTCTGTTGCATAAAATTGTCCGGACCCAGCGGGAGTTTCACCATTTATTTTGATAGCTTTTGTACTTTGCGTTTTTTTTCACAGATGGACGTTATTGCGTGAAATGGCAGAGAAAAAAGAATGTAAACGGCTTCATTGTCGAGCTCTGGCTATGTTTTCTAAACAATTTCAGATGCTTGGAATATGTACATGCGGGTGGCCCATGTTCGGCCAACATGAGCTTTATTTGTTCGAGTACATGACTACTAGTATTTTTATGATTGGAATATTTAAAAGGATTTACACAGAGCTTTAATAAGGATTTCTAATTGGTAATGAAACAAGTTGGGAAGCTTTTTTAGGATTGAAAATATTATGTACAAAATAGGAACATATATTTGCGCACAGTTTATCATTCAAAGCTATTATTGCACAATTTTCTGAAATATACTACATAATTCAAAGTAAATAGGAATCAGAACAATTTCTAAAAAAATATACTATCTTTTTAAATATGGTACTTTTCTTAACTTTTTTCAAACGGATATCGAACCTACGAATCGAAACCGATACAGAGAGGCGCCGCGAAAGAAATTATCACTTTCCAGCTTCTCCTTCCAAACTTACATCAAATGTCACAAATGTGGTCAGCTCTGAAAAGTACTAATTGAGACGTTTCACTTGATGCCCCACATGACTATAATCGGTGAATGAAAGTTTTACACTCCTCGTTAAACTCGTAGAACGATGTTACTCACTGCACGCTTAGGGATTCAAAGATGCCACCTTTCCATCAAATTTTGTATAAATAGGACTAGCCGTTTCTAAGAAACTTTGTTTCTCACAAAACCTTAAAAAGACAACCCTTTGACATCAACTGAGTTTTCTTTCTTCTGAAAATCCAGATACTTTAAGATCCCCAGGTAACTTACGGGTAGCTCCGTTAAAAGGAATGCTCTATATTCAATATACCAGCCATTTTATGTTCTTATTGTTCGAAACATTTAAATTTGATTAAGAAAAGCTTATGACCTTAGTTGTTAGCATGGGATGCGAGGGAGGTCTCCCCAGGAAGTAACAATCATTTCAAATCGAGGAGATAAACGGTATGGAGTAGAATGTATTCATTGCACGAGAAAGCTTCGAACGATCTCAAGACTTGATGAACGAAGTTCAACATATAATATTTAAGTTCAATAGATAATGCGTACTTTTACATTTACCAAACGGAATGCAAAGTATTCACAATGGAAGATATTTCATCCTAATAATTTAAAGTAATTTCTGCTTACTTTAGAACTCATCAAACCAAAACAGAAAAGAGAGAATTTTGTGTCACACAGACTAAATGTGTGGCTAACTTCATTAGATGAGTCAAATTGATTAACTAGTTGATCATTTCGTCAATAAAATTAACAAGTATGATGATCTGCTCACCCCAATGTTAGGTAAACCTAAATAATCAACCTATCACCAAAACGGGCTTTATAAGGATCCGGTCCCTCTACGCGATTACCTACGGTGGTAAGGGATATACTAGTAGCAAATCACGAAGTACTCCCAAGCCCAGCGATAATCGGAAAACCCCAAGTTGTTAAGCCACCCGTGCTTATGGATGAATGGCGCTTGGGGTAAATGATGTCGCGAAGAGCAGCTCCTAAGGTATCGATCTTCAATAACCGCTCTACTCTTGAGGTTACATAAAGGCTAAAGATCAACAACGAAACAAGAGAGCAATTCTAGTAGTTTCACGTTAGTATTCGCCGCATCGACCTAACCCCACGGTGCTCTGCAGCCATAATCAGAACCTCGCTATGGTTGGCACAGCAGTAATGGTTTATACTAATTGCAGGGGAAGCACTCAAACCGATGGATGCGACGCCACGTGTTAAAAAACTTTTGGTGATCTTTCTCCGAATATCGATGCAGTACTCGTAAATCAATATCCAGCTGATCAAAACGGTGAGAATGCAGATAAACCTATAATATTTGATCGGAATGGAGGGTTATAGAATAATCAAGGGAAACAAAGAAACCTGTTTAACAATCTAGGCGACCCTACTCTCACCGAATATCGCAGCCGGAAATCAGCCGGAATTCCGGACCAAGTCGAAAAGGGAAAGTTGGAATGAAGGTTCTGAAACTCCCTTCAAACGATAAGGAATGAAAACGTCCCGGAGTTATGACCTGTTGGAACAAAGGCAGAAGACAGACGGAAGAAAATCGGGGCACCGAGCAAAACAGGGCAATACAAAGAGAGAGATACTGTTAGAAGAACCTGAAATGGTGAAGAATAGGGTGAAAACTCATGAACTCGATCGTAACATTGAAACTCAGCTGATGAAGTCATGCAAACTTTACAAACTCCCTGGTACACATCTCCAATACTTCACATGCTTTTACAGTAGGGAATTCCGTCTTTGCAATAGTACTAAGTTAAAATGTGTAGCGACACTCCCTCACATACTGTTGGCTTGAAAACAGCTGCGAATAACCTTCCTAGGAAATCCAAAGCAAGATAAAACCCGGGCTAGTGTCTATAGGTCGACAACATAATTCCTTGTTAAAAGACTAGAAAAAATGAATCAGAGTACATGAGGGAGATATGAATGCAGATATAGATAGATATCCTCCCCTCTCCAGCGTAGTCAGTATGCTCACCAACCGGGAAAGCCTTGTGGAATGGCACTTATTCAGCTGGTATCAAAAATTGAGGCAGTAACATACAACAAAGAAACAGCTGCGGCCATTTTGATAGAGAGAGGAAGCACAAAAACAAACTCACGCTTGCCCTGGAAATGCTGCTACAATTTGCACCTACAGAGCTTGTGGTAAAAGGAGAGAAAGGTCACTTATAGCATACTAGCTTCAGCCGACCGGCATGTACGCCACTGTGGCATACTAGCATAGCAGAAGCATCAACATAATCAAGAACCTAACTGAATCCTTCAAACAATACTTCAATTTGAAAGTCCATAACACGATAATTGGCGACTCTAGAATTATCGGAATGATAACCATTTGAAAAATTGCATGCTCTGGTCCATACATAGATGAATTTAATCCATGTACATAGAGAATCAGCAGCTGTAAAACCACAGGAGACTTATCTTATTAATAAGGAAACATCTGTCGGCTGCAGGCATAGTATATTTATACCGCAGGATGGACGGCAATTTAAAACAAATCGGAAAACCGGAAGCTGGACGCTTCGGGTATGAATGGTTTTGTGTATTTCTTTTATAAAAACTTTTATTATTATTATCCACTTTCGACAACTTGGACCTATTGTAATTTTGCTAATAATAATGGGATTTCCGCCAAACTTAGTAGGATCACGCTCTATGCTATAGCCTTCATTGCTGCTTCGCGATTCTAGGATGCACTTAGGGGGTTTTTCAGTCAATTTCTAAAAATTATAAAAATATACACTATACTACTATAATTAACTTAATTTAAACATATATCGGTATGAAGGGAATTTCGAAGCCTGGGCACCATATAGTGGCAGCCTCTTGATTTTTTTCCGATCGAAACTGAGAACGGCTTCCGAAAGTACTTAATCGAGACCTTTCATTTGATACCCCATATGACTATGTTTGGTGAAAAAAATTAACACCCCCTTTTGCATGTATAACTCTCAATAACTGCTTGGGCGTCCACAGCTCCCACCTTTCAACCAAATTTGGTATCAATCGCTTTAACCGTTTTCGAGAAAAATGCATGTGACAGACAGACAAGCAGACAGTAAACTGATTTTAACAAGGTTTTGTTTTACACGAAACGTTATAAACCGACACCCCAAAACTGAGTGAATTGAAAATGACGACACCGCTAGGTGAAATAACCGATCATACAACACACATAACTCTACGAAACATCTGCACACGATAGGAATCTATAATAATTAACCAATATGCAAACTTGGCAATCTAGAAAAAAAACAGCCTCTCACTGGAATACTCCACGCTCCCGCAGCAAGAACATACCACCTAGGAAACAACAAACTCTGAAGAAGGGCTCGATCAAGTGCACCTAGTGAATTCTCTACTTAGCCTCGCGCCTAGTATATAACTTTTCACATAAATGAGGTTTGTTGTGACATACACTAGGCAGAAAAAGTGTGCGTACACTCAGTAGTATGATACTTTTGCTTAGTAAAACAAAAAAATTAAGCTAATTTTTGTGGCGAATTTATTATCCAAACATTACAAATAGTTCCATAGTTTTAGTGTATTTAATTCACTAAGTTATAAGTCTTACAAAAACCAGGTTATAAAGGCAAAAATTAAAAGAATCGCAATAATTCAGTAGAAAAAGTCTGCGTACAGTAAACAAATATTTAAAAAAAATTATATTTGAGTAAATATGAAAAGCAAATCAGTAGCTTGTAGGATTCCCTTTTCTTTTTATGACCTCTTTTAATCTTTTCGGCATAGAAGATACAAGTTTAGATGTTTCTTCAACACTTATTTTATTCCATTCTTCTTGTAATACATTTTTCAGCATATCCTTTGAAGTTATATCGTATTGGGGAATTCTGCGTTCTAATAAATCCCACAGATGTTCTATGGGATTTAAATCTGGCGATTGTGGGGGTGTATGTAACTGTTTGGGAACATTATATAATAGCCACAGCTTATTAACCTCAGCCGTATGCTTAGGGTCGTTGTCATGCATAAAATAAAATTCGTCACCCAGGCGTAAATTTTCAGCACTTTGTTTTAAATTACGTTTTAAAATATTTGCCATACACCCCCAAATCATTATTCCGCCACCACCATGCTTTACCGTTGGCATCAAATTTTCTTTATTCAATGCTGTACATGCTTTTCTCCATACTATTTTTCTTCCTTTTATTCCAAAAATGCAGTATTTACTTTCATCTGAGAAAAGCACATTTTCCCAGAATTCATTTGATTGGTTTACGTACTTATTCGCAAATTTTATTCGTTTTCGCCTATTAGTTAATGAAATAAATGGTTTCTTACGTGCAACTCGCCCATGGTAACCAGCTCTCTTGAGTATTTTCCGTGCAGTATCAGCACAAATTTTTTTGTTGAACTTAAGTTCAATATCTTTCGCGATTTGTGGTGCAGTTATTCGTGGATTCTTTTTCACCGAACCTATAATACTTCGCCTTTCCCTAATCGACAACTTCGATGGGCGACCAGATCGTGGCTTCGATGTTATTATTCCCGTCGATTTAAAGTTGTTAACTACCCTTTGAACAGATGAATGTCGCCTTGCTACTATCCTGGCTATTTCGCGGAAACTTTTTCCTTCTTCCCATAATTTTATTATAACTTTTCTTTCACTTACACAAATCTCTTTTCGCTTCAATTCCATAATAACAATTATACACACAAAATAACGAAAAAACGTCCTTATTTTTCACACTTCAAACACAGCCATAAACCAATAACTCACAATTAATTTACTCCAAATGGCAAGGATTTATATTTCGGGGAATCACCTACATAATTATGTGGCTGTACGCAGACTTTTTCTACTGAACATTTGTGACTTTTCTTATTTCCCTTTTTTTATTTCAGTTTCCTTGAATTCTAATTTCGTAAAAGTGGCCTTATCAAATCAACAAGACCACAAGCAATATGCAAACAATAAAGTGTTTTTAAAAAACTAATTTATTCGTGTGTTTTACTAACGAATAACCAGGAACTGCTTAGTGTACGCACATTTTTTCTAGCGAGTGTATGTATAATAAGTCAACAGAGTGCAGTTGGGGGGAACATCACCACAACGCACCTTCATCCATTCAATGATCTGGTCAACATTCAAAAACAAAATTCTGGTCAATATTCTAATTCGAAAAATGGCCTTCATTTTACCATAACAATAAACAGTTTTTGAAATGTTTTGGCTATTGAATTCTAAGAGTTTAGGCGAAAATAAAGTGTCAATCAAACTGAGTTTCACTGTCTGGGACTCTTTTAAAATGTCAAAATATTCCAGTCAACCTTGGTAAAACAATTGCATAACCCACCCCAATAATAGGAAAAATTTGAATACCATAACAAACGGAACTGAATCCCATATATGAAATATTCCTTAAATATTCTGCTGGAATTTCAGTGGAAAGAAGAGTGAATACGAAAGGATATCATTTGCAAAATATGTTTGGTCCATTAGGCCCCGTACTTTTAGACAACAGAATGTTTACAAAAATTGTTTCTCAGAAAATAAACCAATCAATGCGGAGTAAACAGTTAGAAGCAAAATAAGTAAACAATCTAATCGACTTCGGTGGAAATTTACTTACTGAAACAATGGATAAAAATCCTGTTCTAAGAAGGAATGAAAAAATGGCAATTACAAAAAAATATCTGATTCAAGTGCTCCTAAGAGATACGTAAACAATACCGGAGGAAAAACTGCTTTTGCTTGAATAGGGAGCCCTAAGGGACTAATCTGTTCTAATGCGAGAGGCTCGAATTAAGCACAGGGAGGCAAGGTGATTTTAGATAGATAATCTGTTAGGTAGGTGATACATACATATAATATCAGGATACTTTACTAGAATTAATAAAGCAGGAGCAACTGAAACAACCCCTAAAATATTAAATAACTCCAATTAATCCTTATGTTGTGTGCGATTCATATTCTTGTTTTATTTTTGTACTTCGCTTAGTTTGCTTTTCCCCCACTAAAGTGAAGGCGAATTGGAAATTACGAAGGATTATATTTTCAAGGACAGTTCCAAAAACAAATCAAAAACTTATTAGTAATTCCTAACAAGCATAAGCGGACTTAAGAAAGAAGTCGGACTAAATCTAGTGGGATCATACAAAAGTGGACCTATTTTTTTCAAATTTTTATTCACGATTCCTGATTGACAACAGGAACATATTTCCAGGTATCACTGATCCAATCTTCTGACAGGTTTTGGATTTTATTTTGACGAAATTGGTTGATTTTGAAGCATAGAAACAAGAAGCCGATTTTGAAGCATAAAGTTGATATTGAAAGAAATTTCACAGAGCTCACTTGACAGCGACCAACGCAAGCAATAAGTCAGAAATCCCAAGTTCAATGTTTCAGGTATGAAAGGTTTTGTTGATTTTTTATGTAAAAATATTCGGGTACATGATGATTCCATTTATACATAACTCCTAGCATGTATGTATATGTTGAATATACCCGACATTCAATCCGATGTGATACTGTCATTTTATATTTTAGATAGTAGTAATTTGACAGCAACTTTGACCAACTATAACCCTATTAATAATAGTACAATTTCCAGCACGATGTCTCATATTAGAACCTATTTTCGAAGCCTAGGTACCATGTGCATGAACCACCTTATTTTTTTCTGATTTTTACGTTTCGGTAGTTTTTGAGAACTTGAAGTGATTGACCCTTTCCGTAAGGCTAGATCAAACACTGATGCCATCAAATTGGTTACTGGCTTGGCTAAAGAAGCAATTCAGGGAAAGGGCAGCACTAGAAAATATTGTGCGGTAGTAACCCTGGACATGAAAAATGTATTCGACTTGGCCATATAATTACTTGATTTTGTTTTTTTTACTAGAAAGTACTGCTCCAATTCGACGGAACTCCTTATATATTTGTAGTCAAAAATTACATATTTCTTGAAAATAATTCATAATCAATTGCACCATTTTGTTTTCACCAAACATAAAGCATACTCTTTTCCAGGAAAAGGTTCTGTTTTCCTCAAGGAGTCCTTTCTAAGGTTTGTATAAAACCCCAAATTTGGTGGGAAAGTAGCAACTGTAAATGCTCAGGCATACAGTGAGTTACATCATTCAAGGTGGAAAGGAGAAGGTGTAAAATTTCTTTCACCGACTGCAGTCATGTGGAGTATCAAATGAAAGGTCTCGATTAGTACTGTCCAATGTTGGTCTCAGTTCTGACATTTAATGCACAAACGGAGAGGGTGGGAGCTGGGCTGGTCATTTCTTTCATGGACCCATTCTCAGCGCCTATCAAACTGAAAAATATGAAAAAATCCCAAAACTGCCACTATAGGGTACCTGGGTTCCGAAATATCCCCCATGCCGATATCTCTTCAAATAAAGTTAATAATGGTATATTATTACTATAGCACTGCATTACATGATTTTGGTATTCGCTTAACTGATAGCTCGAACGAATAGGATATGAGTCATAGATGAAAAGTTCCAAACATATGTGGTGTCTATCACGTCTAGTTTTCGAGGTACAAGTAAATCGTTATTTCAACAACCTTCACTTTAGGCTGTTGAAGATTTCGATGTATTATACTTTTTTATTGCTTTGTTTTATTTAAAGATCGTTTCTCTTCGATAACGTCAACAGCTTTGTACACATTTATTTACAAATCCAATGTTAAGCATACCATCCACCTACAGTATCGCCTGTCAGTTACATGTGAATACTCCGCATTTGACTGGCGGCCGTAACGTGGGTGGGATGCAATCGTCTGCTAACTTTTACTTTTCTGGCAGCCGTTGATCGAATGAAAAATGATTCGACAAACCAACCAGATATGTTTGTTTCAGCTGTCGACGGGGATTTCATGTTTGGTTAGGCTGTGATCGAGAATTTTATGAGCATCTTTATCCCTACTGAACGTTTTTGATAAATGCTTTCGCACAAAATTATCTCAAATTTGCATCTCAACGCCTTCCACGTCTAGAGTTAAACTAACGAAGTTTCAGCTTGCCGATACGTGGATGGTACATTCAATTCAACTGGTGGGCGACAGGCCAAACTGTACGTGGATGGCGGGCTTTAGGCAACATGCGTACTAACAATACACTGGTATTTGCCACTTTCTCATAAACATCAATCGAACTAACCGTCAAGTATGCGCTGATCTCAAAATTATAGCTATTTTACGCGGTGTAGTCCGGGTGGGTTTACTAAATTTTGTTTTCTTTGTATGTGGGACAACAGATTTACTGAAAATAATTATACTACAAAAGTATGGTCTGATAGGTCCGAATTTCTTTTCGGAAAATCGAATGTGAAACATGCACCATTAATAGATAATAAACAAGTCGGAATACCGGAAGCTCGCGCTTCGGGTATAAAAGTTTCGTGTTCATCTTATGTAAGAAACTTCAACGCACATTTTTCTATCCGTATATAGCCACAAATCCAACATATTCCTTCATCATTCATTCATTCATTCTCTTCCAAACTACAAGATATACCTACATATTATAGCCATAGATATTATCCTCACCCTAAACAAACCTATTTCCTAATACTGTACATATATATGCACGTATATAAAGTGATCGTATCCATATTTTCGATTTACTTCGTGCACAAATGTTTACATATGTACACATATAGTACGTATATTAGATACGGCTGGTTTAATGTACAAATATATCTATCTGAATTAGACACTGCCCGCGAACTTTATTAGCACGCATATACTATATACCTATATGCATACATGTTTATGTTCATATACAAATGGCTAAAAAACTAAAACAAAATAATGCTTTGCGACCCCATTCATAAGAAGTTTCACCACCTATAACTTTGTTAATAATAGTTGGATTTTTTTCAAACTTGACCAAATTGTGCATTATGTTCTTTGTTACACCCACGCCAAAAAAAAATTGTGCACTCTCCATTCACATGTATGGGGAGCCCCCCCCCCTCAAACTTAACACAAAATGGCGCCACTTGCTGCATGTAAAGGGAACAGCAGATCACACGCTCTTACCAATTTTCGTGACAATCGATCCAGCCGTTTCCGAATAAATCGGGTGTGACGGACAGACAGACAGATAGACACCGACTCGATTCTAATAAGGTTTTATTTCATGCAAAATCTGAAAAAGTCATTTTACCAAGGCTATTAATGAGGAGGGAGATGATTTTTTATATTTAGAGACAGCATTTTTAAAATTAAGAGAGAAAGAAGAAAGAATATTTGAGGGACCACAAATGCACATTAATAAAAGACCCACATTTTGACAAAAAGCTGACTGCCAAAATCATTTATAAAAGCGTTTTTAGGGAATCACAGAGCCGAAAATACGGAACAGCTAGTTAAGGGCATGTTAAAAGTGTACGAGAAATTGGGTTGAAGAATGTCGTTAAAACTACATTTTCATCATTCTCATTTGTCGTCCTTTCTATCCAATCTGGTGCGCCCAGTGATGAACAGGATGAGAGGTTCCAGCAGGATGAGAGGTTCCAGCAGGATGAGAGCTTCCACCAGGATGTAAAGAAGCTTAAAGAACATTTTCAAGGCCGTTGAGACACGACTATGCCAATCAAATCAAGAATTCATTCGATACGGGAAACATGCGAAAATATCATCGATAATAATTGCAATTATATTGTTTGATCCAGTTATCATCTGTTTTTGATAACAAGTTATTCTTCGTTTTCATTGTTTCTTTGCAATACGTTTGTACTAATCTAATATTAAATCAAACAGAAATTTAAATTTATTTGTGCAGAATGTCCACCCAGATTACAAAATAAAGATTCTCAATAATTTCTTAAATTTTAAACACGTAAATTCCAAATTACACTGTACATACTAGTGGCTACTGTCTATGAATATTCATAAACGTAAGCAAGATCTCGATCTAAATCCAGTACTCGAAATTTGCATTTTCATCCAATATAATTCCCTTCATCCATTTCTATGCCAGCACGCCAATGTCTTGCTACATTCCAACTATTGGCATCAATATTCAGATCGTATAAATGGAAACAATAGGAATTTAAGTTGCCATAATCATTGTATTACAACGAAAAGCAAATGGAATGTATTACTAACCACACTTCAAACTTACAGACGTAGAAAGATTTTAAATCGTGAATTGATATTATTTACATCGCAATTCCTGGTAATAACAATTTTCAAATTTATCTGTTTACTAACAAAATTGATACGGAGCACGATACTTTACCTCTATTCGTTTTCAAGTGAAGCTCTTTCTAGGCCAATTAATAATTTTCCATTTAATAGTTGCTTGGATTGGTGAAGGGTCACTTGGTTGATAACCCAAAGTTAATTGCAGCAGCAAAAGGTCATCTGCAATAGAAAAGAAGTTGTGCTACGTCAGAATTGCACTTAATAAATTAATTAACAGCTGACATTTACTAAAAAATGTAAACTAAATGATCATTGGTGAGAGCTGGTCTTTCTCAACTCAATTACCAAAACTTTTCAAAGGATAATTGAAGGCAATGTTGAACAAATTTATGGCTTTTGAATAAATTTTAAAGCTATCGTTAATTTATAAGCATATGTCATCATAAATCGGTTTGAAAACGTCGATTAGTTTTTCATCTAGAAATGTGGTAATTTTCCGTATAAAAAATCTTGAAAATTTCAAATCGGACTTCGAATTATTTTGAAGTTATAGCCTCCTAAATGTCTGTGCTTCTACTATAAGGGGAGGGACAATGTACTGTTATATATGCAAACATACATATGCATCCGTGCTTAATATTTTTTAAAGCATCCAATTCTCATTTTTCACTAATAATTGGCTGATGGCTTGGTGCGAATTATCAGGATTACCAATTGTCGAAACTACAAAATAGAGGAAATTACTTCAAAGACCAACAAATTTGTACGAAATATCCGGAAATATGAATAATCGCGACCCGAATTATCGGGATTCTACTGTATTTCCATGTTCAACTGATATCAAATGTTGTAGGAAAAACGTTGGAAAGGAAACTTGTTCTGTGTAGATTTCAAAATATTGAAAAGAATTACACCCTCTCCTCGTCAAGTCTACTTCAAGAACTATCGTAGCAATTCATGTTGCAGTGAAACAGGCACTTCGACTATCAGAGACAGCGACCTGCCTAAAAATGAACGCTTTAAGTATCTCGCATCAATACTGTCAGCCAATAACGAACTGAATCGCTTTACTGATCAATGCAACAAGAGCCGCAATCTAATCTGTATAACCGGGGACTATCATAGGAAGAGTTCCGGAGGTCCAGCGCTAAAATGGATCGCTGCACTACTCCCGACTTGACCTCCATCCTCCTCTGGTTCTCTAGCGTCTCATATATCAGGGAGCAATCTTTCAGATAATCCCTCAGTACCCGCAAGGAACAGCTCGGCACGTGAAATGAATTTTCTAATGTGCCTAGCATATCTGTTCATGTTACAGAATTGAAGATATTACTGACATCAAGCGTTATGAGGAACACTATCCGTCAAGATCGGCAGCTATGTGCCTCACCTCGATGAACCGTATCCACGACCTCCATATCAGAATCTACCGTGGATCCCCCTGCTCTGGACCCAAACTGCCTTGGGAATAAGCCCCCACAGCATGTACCGCTTCAGCGATTCTACTCCTAGTGAGCTTTTCAAACACTTTCCCGGTCACGTCAATAATACATTGTGAAAACGGTAGCTCAGGGTCTCCTTTCCCTTTGCTGATCAACGCAACCCTCGCCAGTTTCTGGCGACAAGGAAAAATGCCCTCCTTCAACCAAACATTGAACGCACCAAACAACAAGCCGCGAGCTTTGCTTTTGTTTATCGGTTTTCACTTTTAGCTGATCTGTACACTGCCATTTTGGCGGATGTCCCCTGTAAAGATGTAAACTTTGTGCCAAGCGGCTCTAGGATCCGTTTCCCACTGGAGTCTAGGTGAGGCATAAGTCCTTCAGCGGCGCTAGCATTTAAATCACACCCTACCATAATTCGTCCCTCCGTATCCAAAACGACGTCCTCCAGAGCATTGAGACTGTAGCCTTCGGCATCGTCTCATTTCGTGTTAGGCAAACGCTAAAAAATGTTACCCCTAAATGCAGAACCCAGACAAAGCCATTTCCTCGGCTTTAGGCAATAACGCCGTCTGAAATCCAAATGGCAGCGGTACTCGATAAGTCGAGATGCGATGTAGCTGGGTACTTGTTCCGGTATTGCTGGCTGATTAGCAGTAGATTAACCGTTACCTCCGCAAGGAACTGCAATAGCAACTCGCGTGTAATTGCATGGCGGTGCATGTCAATTTGTAGGATGAGGATCAGGCTGACCGCGTACTGCCTTCCTATCGAGTCCATAGCAAGTTATAGACGTGTGTCCATACTCCAAGCACTTATAACATTTAGTGGAAGTTACAGTGGATAATACCTATCTAATTTTAATCCACTGTTAAGGAGTTTCCTTATGTATTGCTCGACAACTTCCATAGCCTACCTATCCGGGCATTGGTTACCTCTGGTCATTCACGGTTTTAGGGACTCCTCTACTTTGACCTTTTCTATGAGGCACATATACTCCTCTTGCTGGTTGTCTTCGGGCCTATTCCAACGAGAACTCCGCCACCCTTCGTTTACCCTATTTTACTGATGTTTTTATGGAAGAGCGTTGCCAGCCGCATACGCTTGTCGACTGCAAAGACTTTAGTTGGGATGGCTCAAATGGTTAGAAAGCTAGGCTGTCGTAGCAGAAGTTCGCGGTTTAAATTTCGCCGGGGACAGAGAAATTTGTTATCGTGACTGGATACCGGATGCTACAGTGCTGACCACATTGCCTCCTAGTGTTCTGTAGTGTACCGCTATAGTCTTGAATGAAGTCCTCTACCACACTTCAAGGCTCTGATCTAATATGGATTGTTGTGTCAATGACGCTA
Source organism: Hermetia illucens (assembly GCF_905115235.1). Classification (NCBI taxonomy): domain Eukaryota; kingdom Metazoa; phylum Arthropoda; class Insecta; order Diptera; family Stratiomyidae; genus Hermetia; species Hermetia illucens. The sequence goes on along the minus strand of NC_051853.1, from coordinate 57,572,305 downwards.
AAGAGAAGGAGACAGAATGAACGGGATGTGTAACCATCAAGTAGAAAACACGAGGCATACGACAATACATGGGAGAAAAACATCTTCTAGTCAATTGAATCGTAAGACTTGAAAACTCAATATCTTCATATTTCACATCTTTAAGGAAGTTAAAATAGTGAAATAAGTTGGTGACAGTATATTTTACGCCGCAATGTTGCTTTTCTGCTATGCTACTGTGGGGCAGAAATAGGAGTAACCGAAGATCCAAGAAAGGGTATTACTCGGCGTTTTCACAGCCTCGCTGAGGTTTTTTTGCACTTCCAGAGGACAAACAAGAAACACCGAAATTGAAAAACATGATGGTCTATATTATTCACCGCCAATATCAATGAGGCATGTGTCCGGATAGCTGAGTGGTTAGAGCACAAGGCCATCATACGGAAGGTCGCGGTTCGAATCTCACTGGTGGCAGTGGGATTTGTATCGTGATTTGACGTCGGATACCAGTCAACTCAGCTGTGAATGAGTACCTCAGTCAAATCAGGGTAATAATCTCGGGCGAGCGCAATGCTCACCACATTGCCTCCTACAGTGTACTGTAGTGTACCGTTACGGTCTTGAATGAAGTGCTCTAACACACTTGAAGGCCCTGATCCAATATGGATTGTTGCGCCAACGATTATTATTATTAATATTAATAAGGCACCAGGTGCACTATGAGAACAGGAAATCAACATTCAAAATGACCGCACAAGGACACATACGATGAGATCATGTCGAATCACTGCATTGGGCCATATGGTGAAGAAGATTAGGAACCAGTGCTCTACACTATTATGAAGCTAGAGAAAAGGAGTGAGATAGAATGATATATTTTATAGAAATAAGTATCTCTAATTTTGTGAATGAAAATAATTATAGTCCCTTTCCAAAGGAAAGGAGAGCCTGTTCACAGGGAAGGAAACTATGATCGGAAAGGAGGGGACGACATGATATTTAGTGCTTAGTAGGAAGAGATTAGGATACACACCGAAACCAGGTCGGATATTGGCTTCAAGTTTATTTGTGGGAAAGAACTGAATAGGGTTGTGGGAGTTGCGAACATGAGTCCAGAATATCTTGAGATTTTTGTGCCTCGGCGACCTTGTGCTCTTCAAATACCACTCATGAACCTTGTTCATCAAGCGCAGAGCTTTGAAGAGTATAAAGGAGTTTCGATTTATTTAACGAAACTGAATAAAAGTGTAGGCATGTGTGAGCAAATAGGGTAATGTGGTGTAGAAGGGGTTGAAAACTGGATCGCACATCAAATTGATTAGAAAGTGATTTCAGTTTTCCACCGGTAAGGCTATAAATTCAGATCGTTACGGTCGATTTTACCAAAATTGACGTCAATGAATCAACCAACATCCATCAACGGCTTGAGGAAGAAATGATTGGATAACAATGACACTACGGAGTCTTGCAGGCTTTACCAGAATTGTCAAACAGTGTTACACAATTTAATCATGGCTACCTAGAATAACATATGAGAATCTGAGAACTTCATTCCTGGGCATTCGTAGTTTTAATGATCAACAAAAGGCTTACAGTCATATTGGAAAGGCAATTGGAAATTGATAAGCAAACCATGGCTACGTCATGAGTTTACGAGTGCACCGGGGAGAGGCAATGACCATCTTTATAATCATGCAAGAAGCAAATGAAGTTATTGATTGCTGCTTTACAAACGGTAGACTAAGTACAGAGTTCATTGCCACCAGAATGACAACTTAATCAAAAAGGCTGTGTAAATGAGAGCAATACCATAGAAGCTCTGAAAACCTCAACATGCTTATCTTCACACAGTACAATTATCATAATAAAACTATTTATCAGCAAAAGATTGTAAATTGAATCATGATTATCCGTGGCAAATATGTGCTCGTATCTATTCGTATTAATGAGGAACCGAAATGCCAATGGCACTTTGATGATTTTTTCCATCCATGCTTCATTATAGCGATACACAATTATTTATTCTTTCCTTAATACATCTCCATTTGCCCAACAAAGATTTTTGAAATTTTGTATTACTTTAACGACCCTATTCTCAGAAAAAAATATATTATTTCGATTTCCTCCTCTTTATTCTCTACCAGCCTTCAATTTATCAAAAGTGACCGAATCCCGCCTACCTCAAGAATATACGTACAATTTGAAAGCTTCAATGTCCACTAGACTAAACCAAACAGGCTTCAGTGTCCACTAGACCAAACCAAACATCATCAATTTTCAAGGAGAAAAAATAAAATTAGGTTGCCCGATAACATTTACGAAAAGCTTTCCCTTTCACTCGTCCTCCCCTTTTCAGTAAATACGATTTCAACCGTTATGTATCACATCAAGGATATATTTTATAGGACAAAATAAGTCCATTAACAACTTTTAAGTGATATGAAAAGTCCATCGAATAATCTTGTTGACGTTTTATCGAGTCCGACTAAAATACCATGGTGATGACAGCAACTTTGAAACGTATTGAAAATCCTCACAGGATTTACCCATTTTCATATTCACTTCCTCCTGTACGCATCCTTCATATACTATATCTACATACATACATCCGAGTGTAGAGTTCTCGTCTGGCGCCACGACCAGCTCATCTAATGGTATCTAAGGGAAGGAAAAACTGCATTAAATAGGCAATAACGCTCCAGACGGCTTCAGCATCGAATCCTTTAGAAGGTGTAATAAAATACCAATTTCAATGCAAACTCTTTCCATTTTGCGAATCTATCTAGGGAGCTAGGACTTTTAAATAGGGTGGTCATTTCAACTAGAATTTACGAGAGTTTATTTCCATTTTCCCCTGACATTTTAAGTGGTTATTCCATATATGAACCATCGTTGGCATGAAAATGTCAACAATGATTGTGTTTGGCTCTTTTCTTTCAACAAAATAATAACGCAAGGAGGACTAATTAAAATTTCGAAAAGTGGTATAGAGAAAGAATAGGTGCTCTATGTTATCTGGATAAATTTCGGAATCTCAAGTTCCGTGGGGCAACAAATGAGCATCTTATTATGCTATGTTTTATAGTTGTTTTTTGTTTAAACAAGACAATTATCGAAAACTTGGCGCTTCAGGTATAGAGGGATTTTTTATGTTAGAATATTTGAGTGCCCAAAATGTATATAAATTGAATATGTCATATTACTCATTTCAATGTGGCATTAAGGGGGTCATCCCGTGTGAAGGCCGTTTTTTTTTACCTTTTTTAAAAATTTTTTGTTAGAACTGGATAAAGATACAAATACGAATTTTTCACCATATATTTATTAATAGTTGGAGGTCCCGCCAACTCAAGACGACGGACAAATACTGCCACCACCAAGTATAGAAGAAAGAGTCCGTGCAATTCATCGGCTACAAAATCATAAGTCGCCAGGAGCCGATAGAATTACGGCCGAATTGGTTAAATATGGAGGCGACCAATTACACCAAGTGGTTCGTCAACTTGTGCTCAAGGAGTGGGACAGCGAATCGATGCCTGATGCCTCTTTGCCAGGGCAGTATCTATCTCAGACATAAAAAGGGAGATATCACACAGTGCAGCAATTATAGAGGTATCATGTTGCTGAGTACCATCTATAGGATATTCTCCTCCATCTTGCTAGGCCGGATAACCACATACACTCAGAACATCATTGGCCCATTCCAAAGAGGCTTCACTCCAGGCAAATCAGCAACAGATCTGATTTCCTCTCTGCGGCAAATGGTGGAAAAACTGTTGGAATATGGACAACAGTTGCATCATCTATTCATCGACTTTAAAGCCGCCTATGATAGCATAGCCAGGATAAAACTGTACACGGCCGTATTCCGACGAAATTCATTAGACTGGCTTGGCTGACCCTGACCACTGTGCGAGGCCAGTTAAAAGCAGCAGGATCACTCTCAAGACCATTCGACATCAACAACGGTCTACGACAAGGGGATACCCTATCATGCGTCCTCCTTAACCTAGCCAGAAAGTGATCCGTGACGCTGAGAAAAATTGCGAACTGTTGGCCGCGTTCGAGAGAAGAATCTCCCGAAAAATGTTTGGCCCCCTACATGAGGATGGACGATTCCGTCGCCTACATAACGACGAAATCTATGTGCGATACGACGACCGTCAGGTTGTAGATAAAATCCGGCTCAATAGGTTACGGTGGGCGGGTCACTTAATCCGTATGGATGAGGATAATCCCACCCGAAAAGTCTATAAGGGTAATATCTATGGTAGAAAAAGAAGACGAGGCCGACCCTGCCTGAGATGGAGCGATAGGGTAGATCAGGATGCCAGACAGCTTTAGGGATATCGAATTGGTGAACTTCGGGCGCACAATCGGGATGTCTGAAGTTCCCCATTAAGGCAGACCTAGACTGGATACCGGTTGTTGCGCCGTTGATGATGATATTTATTAATATCTTGAGCAAGCATAGTAATTTTTCCATTCCAATAGCGTAGTTCATTATTGAAATACAGAGCAGTTTATACACCCATTTACAAAAAAAGGTGTTTTTATGCCGCCACGCTAGAGGGCGCTGCGATTATGTTAAAGGAAAAAAAGTAAACACCATTTTAACGTACAGACTAACTACAGTCTGCAAACTACGTTTATTAAAAAATATTAAAAGCTAAATTTTTGGTGCCTTGTGAAACTTTTATTAGGAATTTTGTTGTTTTTTAAGGCTTCTTTAATGAATAAAAAAAACTACTGATTGAATCGCAATTATCCTAGTTTGCGGACCGTAAAAATATAAATTTCGCTCGATAGATTTTAGGCTATGGTGGCAGCAGATTTTCAATATGCAGTTTCGAGAAAAACGCATTTAAAAAGTAGAATGTGATTTTTAGCCAGAAAATCTTAACTGATCATTAATCTGCTATACCTAGTTCATAAACCTTAGGTTTCTTCAAGAGACACATGTACAGCCTTGGCTTCAATTCTTGTACTTTTAGCAAAGTCATTCCAACGTCATTCGGACCGATAAATCCGCGTTTTATTACGGCGATCGACATAAATCTGGTACATGACTTATTACGTGTTTAACACAATAATTTCCGAATATCAAAAAAGCACTTCGCCCATACATTCTAGATATAGTATCTAGATACAATTGATGCTACAGTAATATACTATTGTTAATTTTACATAACACATAACGAAAAGGGAGTATTTCGAGGCCTAGATATCGTATAAGTGTACCACCATGATTCTTTCAGATTTTTTCATTGGGTAGTTTCTGAAAACGAATCCTTGAAATAAGTGTCTACTTTCTAATCCCTACACTCCCCTCGTTTGTAATTGTATGCATCCATAGTATGGCCTGTTTTAAAAAATGCTCATCAAGCCCTTGATACCGTGCATGGCTACATTCGGTGAAAGAAAATGTACACCGCGTGTAACCGTTTCCAACAAAAATTTCCTGTAACTGATGATCGGACGAACAAACAATTAAATGATTTTAATAAGGTTTTGTTTTCCACAAAACTTTGAAAAAAAAATTCGTTGTGATTTTTGAAAACATATAAGTATATAGACCGAAAGAAACAAAACGACATCAGCCATTACGTCGGTATACATCAGCATGTAGAGGGGAACTATGAAGGAGCCCCGAAGTAGAGAATGTAATTGATCATGACAGGAGCAATTTCTTGCACTTCTTGATGCACAACAGTTATTTCTACAGACAATAACAGTTATTATTTCTACAAGAACTCCTACTGAAAATAATGTATCGATGAAGGAAATAAACGAATCTCCAACCTAGAGAACTACCTTCATTTTTTCACGACACCAAAAAAACGACTCCACATGTCAATGATGATAAGGGACGGTACCAGAATTGCCTCAGAACCCAAAGTCATACATATGTATATATGAGTTCCATTGTTTTTCTAAGCAAATGAAAGTAAAAGAAAAATGGAAATGTTTAAGCAAAGAAGGGAAAGTAGGAATGCTCAGGAAGGTAACAAATAAAATTTTCTGAAATCTATTTTGAGGAAATACATCGACCCGATGACTTAATGATACTTACTGACGTTTGCACGTCTTTCCTATTTTGAGAACAGATTCGCCTTGGAAACATTTACTTGTCGGGTTCGTGAAGCTGGTAATTAAAGCAACACATTTTCTTCTAACCAATGTGATACCCTTCACCATCCAAGCTATTTATGAATAAGAATCAAATTTGCATACCAACGTTGGCAGAACATGCCAACATAATATACAATGCGTTCACAAATGACAATGCCACTACAAATTAACTCAACATTTTTTTTGCTATTGTGACAAATATTTAAACCACTTGAAGTTAATTGTGGATAATACGCCCATCCAAGGAAAATGATAAACTAGTTAATCGAACCACACAGCACATTTGCTTAATCACAACTGGGTTCTTCCGCGTTTTATTAATTTGAGAACAATTTGCCGTTTAAACAAAGAAAACAACGATGAAAAATGATTTTGATCTCCAATTGTTTTCACGCCTCTAATAGGAAAAAGTTTTTCCCCAATTGGTCCTATCCGCCATCAAGTCGATAGCGGATTCAGGTTGCCCCGCTTCATCCCAAAATAAAAAATTGGTTTTGCTTTGGCTAGGTTACGCCTCAACCCAATAGGCAACTTTTGACCCAAATATGTTTCTCTCGAGCCATGATACCCTTTAGTCTTAGTCGAAGATCAAGTTACTTCCACTATGGTCGTGCTACTTGAAGTACCACCAACAACACCTGGAAGTCATCTATGACGCTGAATTAAACCGTCAACTCCAAGACCGATTGAAAAACATCACATTTTTAAGGAGTCCTTTGTGGTTCAGTGGTTGGAGCGCTAGGCTATTGTAACAGAAGGTCACGGTTCAAATTTCATTCGTGGCAAAGGGATTTGTATTGTGACTGTATGCCAGTCGACTCAGCTGTGAATGAGTACCTCAGGGTAGTAATCACAGACGAGCGTAATGTTGACAACATTGCGTCCAACAGTGTACTGTATTGTACTGTTACGATCTTGGATAAAGTGCTCTAACACATTTCAAGCCCTTGATTCAATTGGATTTTGGCGCCAATGATTATAATTATTATTATGTGTGAGAGATGAACTTTCTTCACAGCAAGCTCAAAACTCCATACGAATTCCTTATTCTTCCAACTTTTTAGTTTTAGTTTGGGAAAAAGTTGGTCGTTTATGTTGCTCTTAGATATGTATGTAGTGTAAATTATGTAATATGCATAAATCAAGTAGAAATCAATATCCAAAACGATAGTAAAGTCTCTGCTATGGTACGGAAGTGAGACATGAACCCTAGCACAAAATTCCGAAAAACTGGTTAATATATTCGAGAGGAGGGTCGTAAGGAGAATAATAGGAGCTAAAGCAAAGGTATACCAATCGAATCAAATACAACCATGAGTTGTACCAAATATTTGACGACCACGAAGTCTCCAAATTAATAAAACTTCGAAAGTTGCAAAGGGCTGACTACGTTCAGTATATGGAAGATATTTGGATACCTAAAAAGGTATTCAAAGAGAGCGCATCACTGCCACTACCACTGGTCACCAAGATCACGTAATTTAACCCATTGCACATCGTTTCTGTGGAGCTGTGAAAGATAAGTTTACAAGAATAATTTAAAATTCAAAATATGGTTGTCATTTACACATTGATGGAGTATAGCGTATCAACCAAACTAACGCGCCATCGTTCGCGGTTACCTCAAATGCGCTTCAACACCCCCAGGACTTCTTGAGACGCCTACACCCCTTCTTCACTGTTCTGCGCCAAGTGCCCTCGGGACAACCCACTCGTGGGTCACCTTGGGTGAGTGGATTCCACTGCATGGCTTAGCCAGGAACGCAATTGTCACTCCTCCTTCCACTTCCGCCTTTCGATCACATTGCGTACTTGCGTAATCCAAAAGTGAAGTCCTTATTGGTAAACTCTCTAACAATACTATTATTATGCATTTCCCAATTCCATTTAATTAATTGTATTTTATTTTTCGATGTACTTATATACTTTTACTTGACGCCAACCGGTTTCCACTTGGTGGATCACTTCCATGATAGGGTGCGATAACCCACTACGTGGGGCGAAGCGCGTCAATCAAACCTGCGCGTTTTCACTGTCAATTTTCGGCAACGTGTTTCAACTTCACCCAGGATTTTCCGAGTAGCCACCGTTCATCCTCAACTGTTCAACGCCACGTAATGCTACGGCGATTCACTTGCCATGAGATAATAGGCTCATTTGCATCCCATAACCCTCAATGCCCTTCCTTAATGTCCAATCTATCTGACCGTACGACACAGACACAAATCGATGGAAACATGGAGCTTCTGAGTAACAGTACATTGGCGATCACGTTTTATATAGTAAAACAGAGGCTGATTTAGCGCCGTCAATGCGTCGTATGACATCAAGTTCAATGCTATTGCCGATGTAAAGTTGAGGAGAGTAAATCGGTTTGACTCATCACAGCAGATTGGCTATTAGTAGCATCATGTCTGAGCAAGATGTGCACGCATCTGGTGACCTACACATTGTCATACAAATTTTGTCGCGGGAGGGCGTAAAACCTCCCAGAATTTTGCGCGGACTAACTGCAGAATTCATTGAAAAAATGCTTTCAATATTTCAAATCTACAAATATTACAAATATTTTTCCGATGGCCGAAAACCAATCCAAAATAAGAACCCATGCACGCCGACCGCGAACAAGCGCGGGCAGTAAGACGAATATTCTTGGGATGCATCAAATGATTCAAGGATATCATCGGTTTACAATGTGGGAAATTAGTGCACAAGCCGAAATATCGTTCATCATTTTGGCACAATATCGACCGAGATTTTTTAAGGCACATTGCCACCTGTGGTGAGATGTATGTGCATTATTACCCCCCAACCATGTCCTTTTGTTAGAAACTAACGATTTTTTTAGAATTAAAGGAACATGTCACCCGCTGATTTTCCCCAAGAACAGGGTACCGTTGATTCTGCATACTACCCTGGAAAAATTGGGCGAAATTCATTGAAAAACGCTACAACATCGGCTCTACAGACCCTACCTGCCACCGTGTCAATAGATGTTTAGACCATTCAAAGAAGAATTAGGGGGTCATCAGTTTGACGATGAAGGAAGTTGAAGTGAATGCGCTCCTCACGTTATTTAAACGATGGTTCGATTCGCAGAACAGCAATCAACGACTAATAGTGAAGTGCGACGGTTTCATAGGAAACGGCTTTACGCCAATGACGGTAAGAATATGCTAGCGTCTTATGAGGATATAGCCGATTTGCGACTATTAAAAATGAGACAGTCGTTTAATAAACCATACATTGTCATGCACAAGGTTCATTGCGTGTTCCAAAACCTTTTCCTCCATTACACCTGGTGCGGCCGCATTAACGAAATAGTCATAGGCAGGCACGTTGCAGTTCTTTGTGCAAAGTAGTTGCCAGAAGAAAAATTTCTCGGCTTCAGGTCGGCCTAGCTGACATAATGATCTGATATAATAGAGAGCTTCATAAACCGACTTCTTTAATGGAATTGTGGAAATTCTTCGAGATGGCTATGCAGACACAATATTAAGTGCATTGGATTCATCAAAATGTTCGCGTTCTACGTTGCAGCTTTTGGCACCACATCATTGAATTTTTTAAAGGACGCCGATATCAATGCGACCCTTTCGAAAATCGCTTGCGAGCTCCGCCATCCTTCCATTGAGGAATTTGTTTAAATCCTGACCATCCTTGGTCCATGTCATCCCAAGAATCTAACATTTGTTCTCTCATGTTCTGCGATTCACAGTTCTAGGGCGGCCAACCAGGAATAGTGCATTACATAGGCAGCAAACGAGCTGCTACCACTCCTTCTCAATGTTACTGTCAAATGTTACTCACTGCATGCGCAGTTCCAACTATCTCCTCAAAGCTCAGGTCAGTTGGTATAGTTGTTTCTGAGAAAAGTGTTTGCGACAGACAAACAAGCAGACAGACAACCGATTTTAATAATTTGATTTTTTTGATTTTTTATTTTCGTTTCAACAAAACCCTGCCGGCGCCAAAATGCATCCCTGCCGACCTTTTCTGAGCTCCCAATTCCCACGAGATTTGACCTCAGTACGTAATATTTTTCACCTATAGGCCCTTTAATAATTTCAAGCATAATTTGTGAGACAAAATACCTAGTTTTTTACGCTTGAGAGAATCTAGTAGCTTCCTGACTCTCCAAATGAGTAAAAAATGTGTGAAGAATATTTGACTAAAAGCAAGTTTGGCAAAATTTTCCAAGAGCCCTGAATAGAAATCAAGGTTTTAATCTGATAGATCAAGCGCACCCGACCAAATAAAATGTAGACCGCGCCCATCCAAACGTTAATATATTTCCCTGCTTACAATTCCTAGGAGGATAACTTTGCTTGCTTTGGTAACACCATTTCAATAAAATGGTTCCTTATCTCATCTCAGATACAACTTTTTCCATAAATTTTCCATATTTTATGGATTTCCTTCTGCAAATATTCCCTGCAGAGAGGCATATCACATAACTGTTGCCATTGCTGACTTTTCATCATACAAAAAAGTTTCTCTTTACCCAGTCTCCATATTCTACTCGTCAGACCTTATTCGATACGTTATGAATCCTAAAAATTTAGGTCTAGTGATTTGTATGAAGTGCATCATAAAAACGAGAATAAGTAATCCTTTACTAGCACGTCTGACACAGCAAAAAAATGTCACGACAGACGCTGTTGTAAGGATATTTACAAAAATTGATATATCATAGGAAGAAAGAAAGTTGGGACATAGGAGAAAATGAAGGCCGTGCTATATTAGGGATCAACAGATTTCAAAGATTTTCTGTATAGATATGTACGGTACATGTATTGGTATAGATTTATGTACTCAACGTTCAATATAATGGAATGATCCCCGAAAGACGATATTCTTTTTAAAGATGTTTGCCTTTTACGATTAAAGCGGAACAAAAACAAGAAGATACTATTTTTAGAACGTCCCTTGAATCGATTCTGAACGCGGAGTGGAATTATTTAGCCGAATGACAAGATGATCTCTTATGCCGCACAAATTTAATATTCATTAGAGCCAACAACTGAAATGAAAACTCTTTGGAAATCATAATGAAACTTGACAAATTACTGGACTAAAAAACATTAATTATGCCGAAGAGTTGTTGACGAGCAGAAGCATCGTTTCCGAGGACGATAATTGCTATATAGTACTTGGAAGCAAATTGTCATTATCAATAAATTCTCGTAGCTAAATTGATTGAGCATAATAGCGTTCTCAAGACAAAGTATCTTATAGAGTCTGTGGAAGGCTCAGCCTTTTCAAATCATAAATATTAATGAAACTCTGTTGTCTACAAAATGAGAACGTGAACAATTGGGTATAATTAAACAGTTTACTCAAAAGAAAATTTACTTTAATGATTTGAATTTCAGAATCCATTCTAACATTAACAATAACATTCTCATTATGATATAAAACGAGGAGTAGGTTTAGAAAGCAGTTGCCTCTTTTCAGGATTTTCCATGATAAAATCCACTCAATTACAAAGATAAAATCTTCATAAAAATGATAATATATATATAAGTTTGTAAGTTTCCCATCTTTTTCCCTGCGGGCGCGATCAACAACTTTTCAACATCCTTTAAGATTCTTTAAGTCTATGTGACAAGCAAAATTGTTAGTTTCAAATTGAGTAAGGTATAGCTTCCTTTGGTAAAACAAATAAAAAATGTCTGACGTTTGACAATTTCTAGAATCGTTTCGGTCACGCTGCTCCGAAGGCAGAAGTGAGGCAGCGTCTGACGTGTAGCCTCTTCCCTGGCACGAAACCGTGAAGCCATCTTGGCTTTTTATGTTTGACGCTTGGATGCTAAGCCCAAACGCGGAGTCCGTGGAATAAAAAAAAGAGAGAGTAAGTTGCTGCCCATTTGGTACGGTCCGACATCAAGTGGATGCGGGCTTAGAATCCCTCAATCCTCAAACAAAGTAGCTTTGGCCCATTAAATTCAATATAATTCGTAGTCATGTTATGTTCTGCGGATTATATAATGGAGCATTTTACATCTGCGGACCGCTTCGGTCAGACTGCTCCCAGGGCAAAGGTGAGACAGCGCCTGACGAGCTGCCTTCGTCCTGGTACGAAACCGTGAAGTCGTCTCCGCTTTTTAATCTCTAGAACTTTGACACACCTTCCCATGCTACGCCTTTTATTCTTGTTATACAGTATCATATGTATCTTCACGAATCATTAAACAATCCTATGGTATCTTTAATCCTTAAACAACCCTACGAAATCTTTAATATTTCATCCGTTATACAAGTAGACCCTGATTTTTGTGGTTGGTAGTGGGACCTATTTCTTTTACCTCAAATTGACCGAATTATCTGAGTCCATCCATACATATTACTTTTCTCTATCAACTTACAACACTCTTCATAGATAACTTTAGTCAAAATTAACGGTGCTATGACGAAGTTGATTGGACAGCAGTCATTCGATCTCGCACACTGGGTTCAAATCCCGTATTTTTTCAAAAGAATCTCAGCTCCATTATTATTCAGTGGTAAAAAGTTAGTATAAGACTTTATAGTAAAACATTGAAAAAATTCTGAATTAGAAATGGAAAAGTCTGAATTTGAAATGGAAAAATCTGAAACTGATTGGGCAAAATCTGAAGTTGTTTGGAAATTTTTGAAAATAGTTGAGAAAATTCTGAATTGGATTGAAAAATTCCGAATTTGACTTGCAAAACCTACAAAATCACATGTTGATTTATTATATAGCTTTAAATTGAGAAGTATTTGTATTCAAGGCGTCTGATCTTCATCAATACAATGGAAAAATCCGCAAAACGTTTCCTATGTAAAATTGGTTGCACATATACAACGTGAGAAGTGAAGAATTTAAGAAAGGATATACTATATACGAATATACGTCATACTGTAATATTAATTCAACACGTTCTGAACATGGCAATAAAACTATTTTCGGCAAGGAATATCTAATCTCGGGGTTCAGGGGACATAGTTAGAATGGTTCATGGTTGCTTATCCTGAAAGGAGTTTGCACAAAATAGTGCATCATACGAAAATGCAATCAACACTTTAGATAGTGAGCTGGAAAAGAAAAAGTTTTCGGTCTGATGACTCCCGTGACGGACAACAAGTAGATACTCCTGGCATCCTAAAGTTAAGAAAACAAAAACCATCATTAAACAATAAATCCTACAATGCTTTAAATACGCAAAGTAAAGATGAAATGGGATTTTGTCTATATAGAAGCAATTCATATATATCCAATCTGATGAAGGGTACTATTTGAATTTTTTAGATAAAAGCTAGAGATTTTTCAAACAAGTCGCCACAGTTAAAGATGATGGATGATGCAATAGTTCATTTTTCGAAAAAAAGGTCGGCATCCAGAAGCTAGGCGCTTCAGGAATGAAAGGTTTTGTGGATTTTGTATGTAAGAATATTTGATTGCTCTAATGGTCCATCTGTACAAAGCTTGTATATACATTTAGTAATAATAATAATGGAAGTTACCTTGCGCCTTAAAAGAATACAAGTGCTGGGCATTGTCTCAGAATATTTCATATATCTCCCCTCAGAACCTATAGACAGAGTTCCCCAGGTGGTAATTTAAGTTGCATTGACCCGTGAGCATGTGCACCATAATCCTAAGGCTTTTCTTGGTAAATTTTAAACAATCGTGCGAGCGCTTGGGTTCGTAATCCCCATGAGCCCCCTTCAAAATTCCACAAAACGGTTCTGGTCCATATATCGGCATTTTTGCTCCTTTCCAGGGTAGCTAATCCGCTACCTGATAGCCTGGAACTCAGAATATCCAGTGTTGATATTGTCGACATTCCAGTATCACTTTAGAGTTCACCTGGTTGGACCTAAATACCTTAACAACCGCCCATTCTAACCCCTACGGTTCTTTTGGGGGTTACAATAGACACACCTATCAATGACGTGTATTTCCACCTGAAATCAGATTATTCAATAAACTTTAAAGTGATGCATACATTACATGTACATATAATTGACTAGGGTACAGTCAAGTTAAACGAAGCAGACAACTTTGACTTATTATAACAATACTCACTCAATACCACCTTTGTGTTTACACAAAATCTTAAAAAATGATTTCTTGAATGTCATTGTATTCCTTTCGGGTAGAGGCGGGGCAAGTAACTGGCTCGTGATGCATGCGGTTATTGTATTGGTGTAACGATGTCACCTAGATTGTTTTTTTAAATACGCGTTTCCCCATAGGATCCCAGCAGAAAACGGATGCATCCGAAAGATTGATCTTGGATGCATCTGCTTATTGCTCTTGGAATGAAGCAAATCATGCCTACCGGACTACTTCCCAGAAATGGAAGAAGAATGAAAGTTACTTATGGGTTTTCTATAATATATTTGTAAAATATAATAGTTCCGCTTACACAATGAAGTTTACATTTAACACTAATCTACTGCACTTAAAACTTTTATTCGTTTCATTGCGCTTAAGTAACTGGCTTTGATAAATCGAAAATTTTACAAAAAGCACACGCAAGATAACAGAAACGAAGAAATAAAAAGTCGGGAAACCGACAGCTAGGCGCTCCACGTATGAAAGGCTTTGTGTATTTCTTTTAAAAAAACATTTGAATGGACATTTTTCCCATTAGTACCCACTAATATATATATATATATTATGTGGGAATATCCACTTTCAGGTGATACTGGCATTCGAAGTCTTGAATTTACCTAGAAGCGACAACTTTGACCTATTATAACTTTATTAGTAATAGTGCGATTTCCACCATTATGTAGCAGCCCATATTACTGCGGGGTTTTGCAGTCAATTACCAAAAATTATAGTATATACTATTATTAACTTTATTTGAACAGGTATTTCGGAGCCTAGGCACCGTATAGTAGCAGCCTCTTAATTCTTTTCAGATTTTTCGGTTGAGACCTTTCATTTACAGTTCAGTTACACATGAAAGGTTGGCTTGGCGCTAATATAGTACATATAGATTGATCTTCATGTTCTTCTTCTTCACATAGAAGAATTGAAAAGGACAACCAAGGATGCTTGAGGCAAAGTTGTCTTCCAAAGATCAAAGTTCTTATGTTTAATATGCTAACACGTATTAACATAGTTATCAAGATCGGTAGAACATCGATTTGGATCAAAATCCATTCTTGATTAAAGTGCTCTAAAAAAAAACTATTGACATTGGCAAAATTGATTTTCTAGGTGCCTTGGATTTTTTGAAATTTGAATTTTAATAAAATAAAAAGTTCAGCAACTCTTTCGCAAAATTGTGCAACCAGCAGCTCTGATGGAAAGCAGAGAGAGTCCAAGGAAGGATTTGCCGGTTCTATTTTCGACAGGATGATGCGAGTTATTCTGGGCCAAGCCACCACACCAAAGTGGTTAATGTTTTTAATTTATAACTCATAATTTTTGTCAATTGTTTTGATTACCCAAAAAATAATAAAAAAATTTGTTATGTTTTTTAAATGTAAAGGATTACTTAGCAGAAGTCGACATTTCTACGCTAAATTGGTCTGTAAATAACAACTCGAGAAGTTTCGGCATATTTTGAAGCTTCATGAAATGAACCAGAAACGCGAACTCTTGCTGAGTTGAACAAAGTTTTTGCTATTGGTATAATAAAATTACGCTACCACTTAATGCAGAATTTTGTCAATTCGACACCTGGTAGGGTTGTACCGATCATAAAAAAATAATGGCCGTCTCATAAAATATTGAAAAGGTGGATTAAAAATCACTGGTTTCAACAGTAATTATATTTTTCCACTAAACTCCCATGGTCTCGAAAATTACAATTAAAAGTAGGAAAAAATAATATTCCGAAAAACATTTGAGAATATTTTTGAAAAAAAATTTTTCCAATGAAGGCGGGACTTGTAGCGACTCCAATTTTTATCTCAAACCAAAATCTTTTAATTTTGCATTATTAACGTAATTTTTAAGAATATCAACCTAAATGAGGGGTGAAAATAATCAAAATCAACTGCAGCTGTTAAAAAAAAATTTGAAAATGTAATTTTAACAAAAACAGTTTTGAAAAAATTGGTTTGAAAAGCCACGCTTAGGATATGAAGATGATCCAAATGCGCTGGTAGAAAGGACTGGCGCCAAGTATTTATAAATACGCTATTTACCTTGCATTACAAGGTTACATAAAGACATAAAGCGCTCGAGCCTGATTTTGTACCTGATCAGCGCTCGGTTTCGCGCTCATAAAATATAAAGGAACAGAAATTTCGATTTTGCGCGTTTGCAAGATATTCTGGGATAGCAAATCAAAAAATCGATTCTGAAAAATCCAATCTAGGATCGATTTATGCTATTTTATAAAATACTACATATAAAATGAAAAATTTAATTTTATTATCAGCTTTCTTTCTTTGTATTTTTGAGTTCCCATTTTATAAAAAGGAATCAGGCAAAATTTCATAAATTTCTCGGTTTTCAGAGGATGAAACCGGCCGTATTTTGCAGTTTTTCCATTTAGTTACAAAGCACTTAGTTGGCATATACTTTTGAAAATCAGAAACCATTCGTTTTTCACACTTTATGAATCTACGTTTTGCTTCCTGTTCATCAGTGCATATGCATGTACTAGGTGGAGAGTTAGGTTGTTTTTTTGTACGTTGGCAAACAGTTTCATATTTTCTGAACCATTATCAAAATGCCTTGTTTACAAGTTGCAGGTTGGTAACGTTTGCCATACATTTACACTTACTATTTTAAGGAGTGTTTTGCCTGTTGAAATTATGTTCTCAAGGGTTGCTAAGTAACGGAATACAGAGCGAGCAACATTTGCAAAATGAATCGCATTGTAAGTTGAGACACTAAAGCGGAAACTCAGAAACGTTAGAGTGAAACTTGAATGCTAAGTGTCTGGTATATTATAAGTTGAAAGTACTTGCTCAAGTCAATTCTACAACACCATGTTACTACATACTTCGCAAGCCGTGTTCTTCCGTCTAACAAGAAATCTTGAACCTAACGCCTACATTTCAAACCTCCATAGCTTCCATGTAACAAAAGTCCATTCCCTCTATATAAATCTACCAGTCTTGATTGAACTATCATTGCGAATTGAATTTATCTTCCACATTGAATTGAAAGGCATTATATTTATGTTCCTACCATCGTAAATTTCATCACAAATAAACTTTAATTGTTAGGTCTGGAGTATTTATAGCATTTCCTTAATGTTC
The DNA here is from genome assembly GCF_905115235.1 of Hermetia illucens. Taxonomy (NCBI): domain Eukaryota; kingdom Metazoa; phylum Arthropoda; class Insecta; order Diptera; family Stratiomyidae; genus Hermetia; species Hermetia illucens. Next base: position 57,554,995 of record NC_051853.1, on the reverse strand, counting down.
AACACATCCTCGCTAAAGCTCCAGGAAGAAATACCATAAGTTTTCCCATCTCAAGGGATATTTATTATACCTGAATAGGCTATTAACGCGCATTTGGCATTAAGTGCAGGCATTTAACCCAAGGCAGAGGGAGATATTTAGCAACTTGTGGCGTGCAAAATATTCCCTCTCTTCCGCTTTTTGTTCAACGAGCGTAGCGACTCGGATTTTCCCAAGTTAGGAAAGGAAATTCACAGAAAATAAATGAAATAGTTTACTGTATAAAAGCTATGTTTGGAAAGGTCAATTCCACAACATTATTTGTAATGACGGACCTCTCAGCAATTTAATTTAATTAATGGAAATTAGTTCAGTGTCTACCGAGAAAAATACTCTCATTTATTTAAGGTTTTGTGTGAAACAAACCCTTATTAAAATCGAGACGGTGTCTGTCTATCCGTCTGTCTGTCTGTCTGTCACATCCGTTTTATTCGGAAACAGCTAGACCGACTGCCACAAAAATTGGTGATACCGTATGGCCTGTTGTTCCCTTTACATACAGCAAGTGGCGCTATTTTGTGTTAAGTTTGAGGGAGCACCCCATACATGTGAATGGAGGGTGCAAAATGTTTTTTTTCACAAAATGTAGCCATGTAGCGTAGCAAATGAAAGGGCTCAAACTGGTATCACATTTGATATCGGGTGAAAAATAGGGGAGTGAGGGCTCAAAATATTACCCCCAAAAAGTGTAACAGGTCTTGTTCTCAGAACCTATCTAACCCAATCTATCAATATTCTAGACAGAACCATTGGGGTAGTGCCTAATTCAGATAAATATATTTACACATTGAAACGATATTCAATATACGTACTTTATATGTACATATGTATATTTTTATTATGCACGAAGTAAATCGGAAATACGATCAATTTATATACGTGCATGTATAAGTATAGTATTTTGGCAATAGGCAATATTTGTTTGTTTAGGGTGAGCATAATATCTATCTATCTTGCAGTTTGAAAAAGATATGAAGGAATATTTTGGGTTTTTAGCCATATACGAATGAAAAAATATGCGTCGAAAGTTTCTCACATAAGCTGAACACAAAACCTTAATACCTGAAAAGCCAGTTTGTTTAAATTTTGTTGAAAACAAAAAATCGGTTCACTATCTCTCTGGCTCTGCCACACACAGTTTCCTAATGAACGATGAAATTTAGTAAAGAGGTTGGAACTGTGAAACCTCGCCCCCCCGCATGCGCCGAATGAGACTGCCGAACTTTAAACTTAAAAGGAGAGACCCCATACATCTAAAAGAGGAGTGCAACATTTTTGTCACCGAATAAAGCCATGTGGGAAATCAAAGAAAGGTTTTTGAAAGGGGTCAGTTATTTCAAGGATCCATTCTCAGAAACCACCCAACCGAAAAATCTGGTCCACACACGCGCTTATATAGGCTCCGAAATACTCTCCATTGTAATATCTGTTCAAATAAAATCAATAATTGTATATTATTATATTTTGACAAATTATTGCGATCCCCCTTAAGTTTATCTCAGACCCGCGAAATTCCAGTAATATTACTTTTAATATGAAGCATCATACTAGAAAGTTTGGTGCAAATCCAATTATTATTAATGAAGTTATAGTAAGCCAAAGCTGCCTCTTTCCTGTTAAATTACAACCCCGTAAGAAACTAAATGTCAGTACTACACCGAATATATTTATCGTATATACACTACGAGTTATATATAAACGGAAACAACATGTATCCAAATATTACACAAGAGATCAATAAGACCTTTCATACATAAAGCGCTAAACATCCGGTTTCCAACTTGTTTATATTTTGTAGCTGAGAACTTGATGGCTGGTCATGGAGCCAAATATATCATATTTCTGTGAGCAGCCAAATTTTGCAATATGTGCAATCGATGCCATATCAAACAGAATTCCAAATCATCCACATGCTCCTTCAATTATGCACAAAGTAATTTGAATACATATTTGGAAACCTTCCAAATTCTGTAATTTGATAAAGTAGGTCAAATGCACCTGTTTCCGAACCAGAAACCACTTCAAATTTCAAAGAAATTTAATTTGCATTTGTAAGTTATGTATGTGGTTTGCAAAATTGAACCAGTAATACAAAATTAATTAAAATTGAACACAACCACCCGAAATGAAATTTGATCAACCATGCTGTTACAGAATGAATCATTTTCAGAAGTGGTTTGGAATAACCTTGTAAGGAGCCTTGTAAATTCTCAAGAAAAATTCATCTTGCTGCGACTTACTTAAGATTTGCACAGCAATTAGATATTATAAGATTTGGTGCGGATATCAAATATCTAGCTGGAATTAGAAATTGACGGATGACCGTTTTGTTCTACTTTTGTCTAAAAAACAAGCGTAAAAAATTGTAAATAAAAATGTCACCTCTTCACACATAAAATATCTGGTTTTCGATTAATTCCACAAACAAGGATCAAAGTGAAAGGATGTTTCTCTTTAACGTAGGAGCATGAATGCTCGCCATAAGAGATCTTACAATCATCTTTTATTTTAAATTTAAAGAAGGATTTAACAAGTCAGAAACAGCTTCGGATGTTAACCGTAATCCTGTAAATGTGGGCCGTTCTTTGCTGGCCCTAACTCATTGGAATTCCCCTACGACATACAAAAGAGGTTTTCCCAGTCCTTCGGAAATTATGGCGTTGGAGGATGCCAGATAAAATTGTCAAGATCCTTATTTAATTTCTCTTCCGCTACTTTTTTCATACTAGGTGATACAATGGTAAACAAAGTGGTTTATCACCGTATTGAACGGAGTCTTTACCATCGAAATTCCGTTGACGATCTAACTGAAGATAAGGAGGATCATGAGAAAAACCCAACCAACTCTACCACCGGGCAAGAGTGGGAAGGATCCGAAATTATTCTTATATTTAATTTGTATAATAAAGTTGCTGAAAACTAAACTGACAATGGACAACGAAACATTGATTTAATTAGTCCGTGATTCTGGACGATGAAGAGAGACAACCGCAATTCGGCTGAAAATTTGTGGTCTGGCGAATTTAGATCCAGTTTATATAGAGCAAAAGTGGCCGGTCAGAGATTTGAGTTAATTGCTAGCCGACTATGCTTGATGGTAAAAGGGCGAAGCCTCAACGTAGAGCTTAAGATGGATTGGATCCCTTAAAGTAAATTATTTCTATAATTGGTCGGTTTCTGTGGCAGGTTATCCTCAAGGATACCCAATAAAAGTAGACCCGCTCGCTACCAAATAAGAATCGTTCCAATGAAAAGGAAGAATGATCAAACTAGAAAGAAGTTGGGATACCAGAAGCTGGACGCTTCGGGATAAAAGTTTTGTGTTCATCTTATGTGAGAAATTCTCTATGAACGATGCGAATACACAATACTCCACCATATTTTACCAAACTCCAAGATACACATATGTACATATATATCAACGACATATTGTTTTCATCCTAAATAAGCAAACATTGTTCATTAAAGCAAAGCGATACATATATATATATATATGTGCGCATCTAAATTGATCTCACGCATCTTCACGCATTTCAACTTTACTTCGTGCACAAGAGAATATAGTGTACAATCCGTAAATTAAAAACGGCTGGTAACAAAGTACAGGCATGTCTATTAGAGTGATTACTACCCGAAAGCTTGATTAGCACATACATAGCCATGTCCACCGCGAGTAATTGACACTCATATGCAAATAACTAAAAAAATCCAAAAAAGAGAAACTAAAACGTCCCCATGGACCCCGCCGTTCAAATAAGTTCACTATACACTCACACTATATGATGATGACGTCATACCCGTCTTTGGATTCTATAAATTTACCTACAGTGCGAAACTAACCTTCCATAACTTTGTTACTTATAATTGGATTACCTTCAAACTTTTTAAAGTTATGTCCTATATTATCGCCTATGCTGATGCCAAATTTTGCACTTCTGGGATGAACTTGAGAGGGATTTTCCAGTAAATTTCTAAAATATACTAATATGCTATTATAAACTTTATTTGAGCAGATATCCTAGTAAGATGTATTTTAGAGCCTAGATTTTATATCAATGCATCACTGTTGTTTTTTTCAGATTTTTCGAGCAGGTTCTGAGAGCGAGACCTGTTTCACTTTTTGAGGCACACATTTTGAGCCCTATCTCCCCTAAGTTTCACCCAACATCAGAAATAAAATCAGTTTCCGAAAGTACTAATCGAGCCCTTTCATTTGATATCCCACATGGCTATATTCGGCGAAAAGAAAATTTACATCTCATTTTCGCATGTTTGGGGAACCCCCTTGAAATTCAACACAAAATGGTGCCAGTCGCACGCAGACCACATCCTCTCACGAAATTTCGTGATAATTCGTTCTGTTTCACACAAAACCCTAAAAAATGAATGATATTTCTGTGCCAACCTGTGCATATGTCTAAAATAGAATAAGTTACATCAGTGGCGAAAACTGAAGAAACCCAGAGATGACGGATTGAAGGACAGTATGTGTCTATCGATTGATTCGGCACTGCGATCCTCCATCAAAATCTAGGTAATGCACGTTGATTTAACACATACAACCCTTCTTTTAACTCCTACTCTCACCTCCACGTTAGTAACCCCTGAAAAATTCAACATAGCAGATGACTGGTCATCCAGTTTGAGGGCTGTGCAACAAATTGACTGCTGCCTTGAAAAGACACGGATCGGATCATAAATAGAACTACGATTACGACAATGGAAAAAGAACTACGAATTTGGAACCTGAGCATGTGCTTCCTGTTCAGAAATGGTCCTCTTAGGGTTACTAATTGAACATGATTTTCAAAAGCAGAAAAAGTGGAAGGTGGGCACGCTGCATAGATTTTATGGTCCACAAAAAAATCGAACATCGCAGACTTGTAACCAATCATGGAAAAAATTGGTGTACTAGGCGTGAAAACTACATTTTTTTACGGTTTGGCTAATCAAGGTAAATGTTTTGAAGGAAGACAAGGACGAGCCAATAAAATATGAATTCTATAGTCGCTTTGAGTCAGTATTTTATTCATTGCCTACGAACAAGGAGAAGGCAGTACTCGGATGTTTCAACACAAAAATCCAAAAAGAGCTGGTCCACCATGGAAGTACTGGTAGCTATAGTACCCACGATACCAACAACTAGAATGGCAGGCTCATACAGAACAGCAATAGAAACATAGAAATCTCATGGACTTGTTTGCATTACCGCAAGATCGGCCAGAGTATGAACCTCACCAAATGAGACGACGGTCAACTAAATCGATCACGTGTTCAATAACAAGCAAACTGCATCTAGCAACCTTAACGGACACTCATACGGCGGGACAAATTGCAACACCGACCACTATTTCGTCATAGTAAGATATCGATGCCAGGAAGCAAATAATGGGAGTAGCAGGCTAACTCCAGCTATCAATCACTGGTCAAACCGTTAATTCTTTTCGCGCCGCGTTCCAAAGAAGGGAAATACGGAGAATTAACACAAACCACTAACAAAATCTGCAAAAAGAAAAAATAAAAGCATATAAACAATAAAACATGCAGATTGCACGATGATTTTAAAAGATATAATTTATGCGGAGGTCCGCTATGCAACAGGCTTCCAACCTAGAACTATATTTTGCAGAGACGAAACGGGGAATTTTATTGGAGACATGGAGCAGATAGCAAATCGATTGACGGAACATTTCAAAGAGTTACTCATCGTCACAACCATAGCACAGAGTAGGTCTAACATCGAAGGAGCCAATACCGTATACCTGCCCCAGCACTAATGGATGCACTAAAAACAGCAAATGCCAGGATGGGATGGCTAAATCCACGGAACTTTCAAAGATTAGATGTGTCGATGGCGACCAATGTTCATGAGCAAAAGTGTCATCTGTCCTGTTTATGAAAAAAAATTACAGACGCGACTGCGAGAATTATAAAGGGATCACGTTGTTGTGTAGTTGCTACGTAGTGCTGTAAAAGAAAAGGATCGAATACCAGGCAGAATTTTGAACGGAAATTCAACGATTGATCAGATATTCTTAATGATGCAGGTGCTGAAGAAGTACTTGTTCACTTCAAACAGGCATACGACATAGATAGATCAGTACTGAAAAAAATATTGTCTTAATTTGTTGTTTGTTGTAAGTTCCAGTGAAAGTGATAAGACTTATCAAAATGACAGTGAGTCAATCTAGCGGTCAAAATTCAAAACATATTAACAAGGTGTTTCGGCATAGACTTAGACTGAAGCAAGGCGATCATTATTTACCACGAGTGAGTATAATCCAAAAGATGTCAGTGGAACTAAATCGTGTGCTACTGTACAAATCATCCAGCCTAGGCGGATCATGTAAATATCTTGACATGATCAAGAGAGAAAACGGAGGAGATCTGGTGAAACTTGTCAAAGTAGCAAAAGAAGTTCACCTAAAAATAAAGGGGAAGAAGATCAAAGTCATGACATAAACTAGAAGAAAATGAAGCGCTTAATGATTACATTTCCGCAGAAGTTATCTTACGACGAACAACAACGAAATCGACAAGCAGAGCATGCCTGTCAACGAAACATTTTACCGCGCGCTCTCAATTTTTAACAAGTCGGAATACCGGAAGCTCACGCTTCGGGTATAAAGGTTTTGTGTTCATCTTATGTAAGAAATTTCAACGCACTTTTTCTATCCGTATATAACTACAAATCCAACATCTTCCTTCATATTTTTCCAAACTACGAGACATACGTACATATTACAGCCATAGATATTACGCTCACCCTAAACAAACAAACTGCCTATTTCCGAGTACTGTACACATATGCACGTATATATATTGATCGTACCCATATTTCCGATTTACTTCTTTTATCTATTTGAATTAGGCACTACCCGCAAAGTTCATTAGCACGCATATATTATATACCTACATACACACATGTGTGGTTGACAAATAACTAAAAAACGAAAACAAAATAATTCTCTGGGACCCAATTCATAAGAACTCATTTCGTTGTGGTATTGTCGAATTGATATATGATGATGACGTCATGCAGGTTGTAAAGCACACGAAATTCACAACAAATTGTAAAGTTTCACCCCCTATAACTTTCTTAATAATAGTTGGTTTTTTTCAAAATTGACCAAACTGTGAACTATGTTCTTCATTACACGCATGCCAAATTTTGTACTTCTAGGATGAACATAAGGGGGGTACCGGATAAATTTCTAAAATGTGGAAATATACTATTATTAACTTTATTTGTGCAGATATCGGACCCGGATATATTTTGAGGCTTAGATTTTGTACAGATGCACTACTCTGATTTTTTCAGATTTTTCGGTTGGATAGGTTCTGAGAACGAGACCTGTTACACTTTTTGGGGGTCATATTTTGAGTCCTCACTCCCCTATGTTTCACCCAAATTCAAATATTGAACCAATTTCGAAAAGTACTAGTTGAGACCTTTTATGCGATACCCCACATGGCTATATTCTGTGAAAAAAAATTTGCACCTTCCATTCACATGTATGGGGAGCCCCCCTTAAACTTAACACAAGATGACGCCACTTACTGCATGTAAAAGGAACACCAGATTACATACTCTCACCAATTTTCGTGACAATCGGTCTAGTCGTTTCCGAATAAATCGGGTGTGACAGACAGACAGACAGACAGAGAGACAGACAGACAGACGGACAGACGGACAGACAGACACCGTCTCGATTCTAATAAGGTTTTGTTTCACACAAAACCTTAAAAATGAAAATGTGCACAGGAATAAGGATTTGGCCGGTATCCTCTGTTACGTCAGCGAGACGTGGACAACGAGCCAAGTCGAAGAGCAAACAATCAATGCTTTTGAATATCGAGTCCTTAAGAGAATGTTAGTTCTAAATACGGCGGATGGCAAATGAAATACAACAGTGTAGACGGCATAGTGGAAGGGAACGATCAACTGAAAAGCCTGGAAACAGATGAGAACATCTAGTGAGCAACGCAAGTTACACGTTGCTTGGTTTCCGAAATTGGAGGACGCGGTCAATCAACCGAGAAGAGTGGAGGCGAAAACTTCGGAGGCCAAGGACAGTCGTATGTAGCGCTCCTATATAAATGAAACTGGTTCAATGTGTGATTGCTTTTCTCCTATTGTCCTAAAGTTTGGTAAAAATATGTAGTCTATCAAACCCTTTATATGCAACGGATAAGACGATTTGATGTACGTGAGGTACAGTGAAGAAGGTTTCGTTTCTGGAAGCAAGTCAACGAAAAAATCTGAAAAACACATATAATGTATTCTATAAGTGCACTGGTATATATAAGTACCATAATAAAGTGAATAGTGTGAGATTCGAAAAGTGCATATATATAGAAAAACGCATCGGAACATCTTATTTTTAATTTTCCACCAAATATATACATTCAATTCAAATTCACATATATCTACATATTTTCTCAGGACGTAACGGTATTGAATTTATATGCTTTTGCTTACGAAGTAAAGCGGAAATATTCGGATGTTTAATTTAGGTGTATAGGTGTATAAGCAAACTTTACAATGATAAATGTGAAATGTGAAATGGACAAAGAGAGGAGAGCTACCCCACAAACCTAAAATAATTTCAAAATTGACCGTGAATATCCGCCCACAAATATTGAAGCTCCATCGAATATGAGGGGGAGCAGGGCCTTTGAGCATTTCGATCCCTCACGTGTCCTTTTGACCGATGCATGAGTCCGCGCCGGATTCTGAACATTCAACAAACAGGGATTATCCTCCAATACGATGGATTAAGGATGCCAAGGCAATGCGGGAACCTCGGAAGCCGCGCCTCACAATACATCTGAAGCAGGAGAAGCAACGATTGTGAATGCAATCCGTCGTGGATCTTCCTTCTCGATCGGTGAATTCCAGAAGATGTATATGTACCTAAGCTGCACCACATTACATTATTCTTAGTGGAGCTTAAGAGTAATTGAACAAATTAAATTTCGGATAAGTAAAAATGAACATTTGTCCAGTAAAAAAAAAACGAATAATATTTACATATTTATTTTTCAATATTTGAAAACGATTTCTAAATAATTTATAACCTAACTATAACTTTATTCGGGCTCCTAGAAATTATGGCGACTATGGTTTCCAAAATAAACCGCTCCTGATATGTGAAACTGTTCCATGAGGAGTTTAAGCATAATTTGACAGAAATTGCGGATTCGCCGGGCATTTTTCAGCAAATCCTTTCGGCAGAAGCAAATTGAAGTTCTCGATTTCCCAGCAAGGTCTTCAAAATTAAATATTATCGAAAATTGTTGGGATCATCTAGCCCAAATTGTTCACATTATATCCAAACAATTTGAAGGCGCACTCGCCTGATTCCGAGAAAATATATCAGAAAATTTTATAAAAGTTTGCCAGAAAAGGGTAAACAAAAGAATGCCCAATCAAATGTTTGATTGCTCAAATTTCATGCTTTACCTTTTTACTCATCTGAAATTCGATATGGTACACAAGAAAACCTCAGGAAAGTGTAACGAGATTCTGATACATCGGTTCCGCGACTTGTTATGGATCGGAAGTCGGAAATATATACTTGGGAAACCGACTTTTGGATTGCTCCATTGAAGCATTTAGTAGTAATAATGATCAAAAGGCCACAGTTTTAAAATTTTGTGAAAAACAAAAATATATGCCAAAGGGGGGTGTTAAATTTTTTTTACCAAGTTTAGTTGTGTGGGGTATCAAATGAATGCTCTCGATTAGTACTTCCGGAACCGATGCTAATTTTGACATTGCTTGAAAAGGGAAAGAGTATGGGGTCCGAAATGGGCAGCAACCGGTTCAGAAACTACCCAACTCGAATATGTGAAAAAAAATATGGTGGTGTATGCACATGGCATCTAGACCTCAACATACTCTTCATACCGATGTCTGTTTAAATAAAGTTAGTAATGGTATATTACCATATTCATTATAAGTATATTTCTTAGAAATTGACTGGGAATCCTCCTTAACTGTATCCCAGAATGATCGTGTTTTACTGTAATAAAGGTTGTTATACTGTAACACACGATACTACCAAGTTTGGTGGAAATCGCACTATCACTAGCAGAGTTATAATAGGTCGGATTTGTCACATTTGTGCAAATTTATTGTATTCTAAGACTTTAAATGTCAGTATCATACTAAAGTGAATGGTCTGACAGATTAAATGCATAAACATTAAGAGCTAGGTACAAACAGCACAAATGACCACTCAAATATGCATACGTAAGCAATACCCAAAATCTTTCATACCTGAACTTTAACTTCCGCTTCCTCGACTTGTTTTCATTCTATAGAGGGAGTAAACTACCTATTTAGAAGTCGCCATCAGTTAAATTGTTAAAAATTAAAAAAACATATTTGAAACTATAATTTTCAAAATTTCTGTTCATGTCATCGTTGACAGGAAGGATGAGATGCTGGTAACGAGAATCTAATAAAGGAAATTTTCATTTCATTCATAGATGACCGGCGAGTAGACGCCAAATTCAAAACCAAAATGGAACGTTTTATGTATATATATATATATAACTATGCCTTGCGTTACAAAGTAGTTTCAGATTTCAAAAGCAGGATGTTTGGAATGCGCTAATTATGTAGGATAAATGTACATATTTCAATTAAAAGTGGCAGACATTAATTGATACCCTACAAATGCAGATATTCCACATATAACAGCCTGATATGTTTATTACCCAAATATGAGATAAAATACTAATTTCAGCAACCATATTAAACAAGCAGTAGAAAGAGAAGCTTCGTCCTTTATTTCATACTAAACTATTCTGCATAATCCAGTGCACTTGAAATCACCAAGAATAGCTAATTTACATTCATTTTCAACCCCTATTCAATTTGAATGTTTATCAAAATGACAAGGCTACAGCCTCCAACAACCAATTATTCATGTAAACTCAATTTTCCTCCTTTTTATGTGTGCCCAATATTTATTATGTAAATATTTGCTGGTAACGGGTAATCTCAATATTGCAATTTCAAAACTATTCCATCAAAAACCTTTTCGGGTACACAAATCAATCACTATAGGTATTCCATTTTGATGAATACCAGATGAGTTTGAAATTGTTCGCAAAAATCCATCGGCCCGTTGTAACGGTGGCTCTTGTTCCATTTTTATCTGAAACGAAAGCGCGTGCAGGAGGTAAAATGTTCAACGACGTTCAAAATGAATCCTTCATAAATACGTCATAGGAGGCAAAAACCAATTCCAATCATGTACCGTCTGCAGATAGTACTGACAAAGGTGTTACCGTTTATCGAAATTCAAAATATAATCTGTTGGAAATTCGTTCACCAAACTTGGAGCTACAGTTAGGAACTTAGTTTAGATACTCATGGCATTTCTGCCCCCGTTTTCCTTCTTCCCGGTCGAGTGGGCTTAGATTTATGAGTTTATGAGGATTAATAAGCGGGAGTGGGGGCAGGTAGGTCATTCAAAGTAAGAGTTTTTAATTGGTAGCTATATTTTGCAGAAGAACACACTTTCCCGGGAGAGCTGGCACGTGGGTCGCTCTAAAGTTCATTGTGCAGAATGATTTCGGAGAGCTAGAAATTTCACGAGAAAACCTTTTCAGAATTTAAGAACTTTTTTAAAAATCGATATTGATAAATATATATAGTATAAACTTAATTTATGAGATAAATTCTACCAAAGTGTTTACAGCAGGTTACTGTAGAAAACCAATACAGAAAAAGTAATAAAATACCACGCATATTGGCTGGAACAGAATGTCCTTTACAATTTAACCCAGGAACGAGATGTCATATAGTTGACCGGTAGTGTATATGTCTATAAAATGAATCTGCAAATATGCGCGTATCCTTTTAATCCAAAATTCATACCTTAAACTCAGCATCCAAAAGATCTCTAAATATGGAAGAGCGGAAAAAAAGATGGCCCCAACAGAAAAACATGGAAACATTCTCCCCCGAACGATGTGGTCTTCGATTTATACTAGGAGTGATCCAAAATAATGATAACTGATACGCCAAAGTAAAAATAAAATTATAAATTTAGCATATTTTCCTACATAATCTCTCAAAAGGTTAATACATTTGATTCATCTCTTAGTTTTAGAGTAAAAATCGTCCTCTAGAAAAAATGAAATTCGTACAGGAACCGGATGAAGTCAGGGCCAAAATGTAATGGAAATAAATTGATAGGCCTAACAGAAATGGACATACAGAAGGATCTAGGAAACTGAAATACTAAGTAGCTAAAGAAGGCCTGTGAAGGCACACGAGCTCTATATGCTCGGACGCTTCCGACTCCTATGTCGTTTATGACAGTGATATGTCTAAAAGGTGCAGGAGATGTGCAAAGGGTTATCAAAAAGTTTTGGAATGTTAAGCCACCCCTAAATGTACGCTTTGCAGGGGAAAAAAAGCATATCGTCTATCGCCATAACGAAAGCAACGTCTCGAATCTAAAGATGATTCAAATTAACCGATATTTCGGGACCCAGTTGCTCCCTTCCTCAGTGCTTACAATATATAAGCATAATAGGGTTGTCCTTAATCAAAAAATAATTTTTCCGCGTCATCGGAGCAAGTTGATTATGACAGCCTTAAACGAACATTTTGATTGTAATCTGGTGCCTTTTTAAATAACAATATATATATCATCAAAGAGCTTATTTTCTGCTGGTTCAATTAATATATTAGACTTTTATTTTAATCCTTTCTTTTTATTGAGAGCAACTCTGTAATTCTTGCGAATTTACTTTACGGTTACAAAAGTCAGCTTAAAGTGGCAAAGGGAGCATGTCGTATCTGCAGCGGGACCAGGGAGGATGCTGACACCGATTAAGTCGGAGTTTTGTTTTTGACATTTTCGAAATGATGATGAGGCTATTGATAATGAACAAAGTCAGCGCAGTACGCTCGACGACGAAATTAAACCGGAATTTTTCGAAAATCCTCCAGCAGCTCTTTTCTGGCAAGATCACACGAAGCAGTCTGTGTTACTGCATGTCGATGGTAAGCGGCCAAAAGGCCGGCCGAAACAACAGTGGCTTGATACGCTGGATGGGAATTTAAAAACCTCACGAGTGCATCCAGATTAGGCATTTTATAGAGTCAAATGGCGAAACCGATCATAACAAGCCGACCCCGCTTTTGAACGGGACAAAGGTTCTTCGTAACGAAGCGAGCACGAATTCACCCAAAAGAGGTACAGAACAACAAAAAATGGGGGAAAAAAATTTCCTGCTAAACTGTCCGCGATTTAACTCAAAGGGGAGGAAGTTTCGGTCTAAAAATGGACCATGCAATTCCCCTCTTAGTGTTAATGTTTGATTCTAGATCTTCCCAGTATTCCCTTATAGCCCCTTGCCAAGAATATTGAAATATCTTCTTTGAATCTGATAGACCAACGGAATCAACAGAACGTCATATTTTTTTCCACGAAGTTCAGATTCTCGAATTTCCTAAACCTAATATCTTCTTAGTTCCGTCACTTTTAACCGATTCGCATTTGGCTACATATCAATACTGTTATGAACTGGACCTCATTGCATTTGCATAACTGACGACTGGTCTGAGTGGAATTATGCGGTGTTTCCAACGATTAATTATCTGAAGTAATAAGAAACTTGTTGTTTCTTTTTCGTTGGTGTAGATATTTATTCTTGCAAATACCGATATTTCGGGAACCACTTGTTCCATTCATCAGTGCTTAGAAGTTGAAACTTTTTAGCACTGATGAAGGGAACAAGTGGTTTCCGAAATTTCGGTATTTGCAAGAATAAATATCCACACCAACGAAAAAGGAACAACAAGTTTTTTATTATTTCTGACGACTGGTGTTTAAAAGCTACTCGTTTTGAGTAACTTCAATTCGATGATTTAACTGGAGGTCTGCCATGTCATTCAAGAAGAAGAATCAGTTTTACGTTTGCCACTTTGCATTCTATGGGATTAACATTACTTTTGAACTTTGATTTGATAGATCTCTCTCCCTTTCACTTCATATTTGAGCATTTTCAAGTGACGTGCATCTCAATCAATTTCCTCCTGGTTAAAATCGATGTATAATTGCTCGTGGCTACTAAACAGCCGCTTAACCATTATTCATTAATTTTTTCATCCGTCAATGGCACATCCCCCGTTACATCTTGTCAACCCATGAACCTCCTATCGATCCCGTTAAAGCACTTTAAAATCCAAACCTCATTTGAAATTCAAAGCAAATATCGCATCAATAATTTGGCTTCCGAGCAAAACACGGTGGCGAAACCATGCACACAAAGTCAAGGCCGAAATTAGGAGAACGTTAATCGAAAACATGGCTGCAGCAACGAAATCATTCGAGACCGAGGGGAAGCAACCAATCAGGGCTCTCTGGCTTCCAACCCACATCGGCCTTGTATCACCAACCGCTTGGCTCAGAGGCGCAGAAATGCAGGACACCTTGCCCCTTCCGCAGCAGCAACTAGGAACACTAGTAAATCCACCTCCGACCACCTCCGAATTAGCGCAACTATTTCCGCAGAAAATCGCTTGGATGTATTCAAGTTCCTGATTGATTCAAATTCTGTCATTTCGCTGCTACCTAAGGCTATCGTCAGGCGGGAGAAACATTCAGTACCAGCCTCTAACACTTCATGCACTTCATTGCATCTCTAAGTGGTTACCTAGTTCTTAGTATAAATATTATCTAACGTGTAAGATATCCCTTCAGTTCTATACTGGTTAAGGCTTTCTTAATGGCGTTGTTACTAACGTTATTAAAGCAGCCTCTATATCTAGAAAGGCCGCTAGAGTATTATGCTTGGAGAGTACTTCGATTACACCGTCACGTCTTGTCACATCACATCCCCTTTACTCAAGCCAGAATTGAGGATTTTTCGATGCCAGAAACAGCCGCCCAACTCCGTCAATTTCCGGGGACGTTTGATATCTACAGTCGCTACATTCCGAGGGCTGCTGGCACATTAACTCCATTGAACGAGCCTTCTAAACGACTTCCGGCCGAGGATAAGAAATCCAGCCAAGCGTGGATTCCCAAAGCAAAAGTCGGAGCAGCAAAACAGCACTCACCAACGCGACGGTTAGCTCGTTCTTATCCTGAGTACGGACGCATTGAACATCGCCATCGGCGCCCCCTTGGAGCAGAAGTTCCCCCTTAGTACCTTATGCCATATGGGTTGATTTTCTAGGAAACTGTCGAGTACCGAGAAACGTTATAACGCCTACGATGGAGACCTGTTCGCTTTTTTTGATGCCATTAAGCACATTCTACACTTTTTGAAAAGGGAGTCTTCGCAGTTTTCATCGGTCATTGACTGATCTATGCTACACAGCAACGCTCGGACAAAGCCTCACCCAAATAAGCGCGTCAATTGGATTATATCCTACAACACCAGGTAGCCTTCAAGTGAAGGGAAAGGACAAAGTGGTAGCAGATGCCCTCTGGCGGACGGGCGCATTCGATATGCCCTCTACATTTATGCCAACAGCACAAACAAGCGATCAAGAAATCTAGTCGGAAACCGTAAGCAAGCATCGATCTATTAATGCTATTAACCTGCTAACTTTAACTGATATGGACGGCATAATGCTGACTTTGCATGCAGATTCGATTGCTCGTTGAAAGCAAGTTACCTGATGACTTCTTGGTTCTCTTAATTAAAAAGCCGACATTGTACACTGATTCTCAAATCGTTATCAACATAGTAAAAGAAGCTACTAAACGAAAGTTCCGACAGTTTATGGTGAAACCGGCAACTCTAAATGTTCTATTCTGCGAATTTCATATAGCACCCCTTATCAGGCCATATATCCACACTTCAAAACACTTATCATGTGCAAATTGAATACAGAAAACTGCTCCCAGCAATAGACCGTGATCATCGAACCATGCACTTTCCCACCTGGTTGAGTTTCATGCTTGCAACCATTAACCACCAGCCATCAGTCGGTTTACCATATTTGATGCTACGTATATATGCATGTACACATGTTACGTGGGGTCTCTATAATGAAATTGCATTATGTCGCCTCCAGATAAAATGTATCCAAAAGCTCTCAAATTGGTTTTTCAAATATTCTCCTGTAAATAATAGGAAATTTTGCCTGAATGCACTTCGAAAATTTAATACTGTGATTTGAGCATATTAACCTTTTCTACATTGCCTGCAAATGAATAACGCCATCCAGGCAAAGAAATCGATAGGCAGGAAAATCTAGAATCGTTTTCAACTCGCAATTCTACAGTGCGAGATCGCAAGCGAAGGGATTAATTCGGCAGCCATGTGTGAATCTGTTTATTGGAGACTAGTTATTCTGGGTTCAAAGTTACACAATGTGAACGAGCGTCATGGAATTTGCAAGTTCATTAGAGTCGATATGAGTGGAAGAGTAGTGTATGTATCTCCACTTTTTTTTCGAATTGATTGGTTTTGAATTGAAATTCAAAATCATTCTTCTAGCCTACTACAGTGTAAAGCAATAGATAGGGAATTGCTGTTAGAAACGACGATATAAACCCAGAATACAATGATCAACGGAGTGGTATGTGGTATTGTGAGCAAATATACTCAAAGGTTTTTGATATCGTGGATAGAATGACCGCACTAAAATTATCTTTAGGATGGGAATTTTCCATAATTTAATTTTATTTCATTTGGCCCCTACGGCTTTGAACTATTCATACCATCAGTTTATTACTGGAAGTGGACGTTGTCCGGCCATTATGATCATTTTCTTACAGGAAACGAATCCAATAGTTATCAATCTGCTTTGTATGAACTCCGACATTTATATAATATTAACACCGCATCTGAGATATGCTCAAGATTTTTATTCTATAGATTAATATACTCGTAAACTTCTCCATCGAGAAATTCAAGATTATCCTGTGTTAAGGGATATATGCCATCAAAATCAATATTTTAGTTCAGTGCTCCTGAGAATTAGATCATATAAACATAATTCTCGACTCTATCACCCAAACTTCTACTAGTAAAAAGTGCATATCTTTTCGCAATGTGAACGTCACAATATGCTTATTGTTTCAAAGACTAAAATTTAGTAAATATATAGCGTTCAAAAGATAAAACCCACTTTCTGATATGGACTCCAACCTGCTCGATTAGGTTAGCAATAGCAATAGTAAGAGGTTCCTCAGAAGAAACACGTAAATGTCAGAAAATCATGGACGTATCTATGTTCGTAACTCAAGTGCAAAATCATAAATGAATCAGGTAAAGATTGATGAAAATGAAAGTAAGTTTAACATTGAAGGACTGTTTACCTACCTCAAAATTCGTAATGCTATAATTTTCACAAAAGTCATCCACTTTTTAACGAATTTATTATTAGAGTTTATGCCGATAAAAAAAGTGAATTCCTAAAATTAAAATCCAGAAAAATAGTAATAGTGTTATTAGGTTAATAGCAGAACAATGATTATGCTCATAAAAACACGTGTATTATTATCTTTAATATATTTTCATCTTTTGTTTATTGGTCGAATTCATCAATGGTACTCATACAAAGTCATGATAAACTATTGCTTTATAGATGAAAATCAACTTCACTTTTTCATGACGAGTCACTGACACAATCTGAAGACCAACTAAATTTTCGAAAGATGACAGGTAATTCTAGAAATGTTGAACTTGAGTTCTAATCAAAGTGACCATAATGCTAAGAAAAGTTATTCTTTGTATCTATTATTTACGAAAACTGGTTAAAGCCAATAACCAAAGAGAGGACACTGATAACATTTTCACAAATTTTGATATCCGTTCACTCAAAAACTAGCTATCGTTTCCATTTTTAAAGTCTTGTGTAAAACAAAACCTTATTAAAATCGTTTTACTGTTTGACTGTCTGTCTGTCTGTCACACGCATTTTTCTAGGGAACTGTTATAACGATTGACACCAAATTTGATGGAAAGGTGATAACTGTGAAAGTTCACGCGTAAGTTACATCATTCTACGTCGAATGGAGGCGCAGGGTCCCCCTACATGCAAAAGCGGGGTGTAAATTTTTATCATTTAAACATAATATCCTATATACTTCGCACGTGAACAAGAAGTGATTAACAGAAACAAATCGGAATACCGGAGGCTAGACGCTTCGGGTATAAAGGTTTTGTATTAATCGTGTGCGATAAATTTCCTATTCAAGTTTTCCCGTTCGCATATATCTTCAATTCAAAATATTCCTTAATATGACATTTACAAACTCCAACAATTTAACATTGACATATGTATTTTCAAACTCCAACTCCGCCGTTCATATGAGTTCACTTTATATAATGATGACCCACTTTATACAATGATGATACACGTCTTACAAAATTCACGTGAAATACACAATTTTTGATCTTTTATAACTCAGTTAATAATAATTGAATTTTTGTCAAACTTTGCAGAATTATGTATTATATTATTATTTATAACTTAAGTTATTACTTATAACTTGTTAACTTTATTTAAGCAGGTGTCGGAATGGGATATATTTTGAGGAATAGATTTTGTATGGATATACCATTGTGATTTTATTTTTGTTGGATAGATTCTGAAAACGAGACCTGT
This sequence comes from Hermetia illucens, assembly GCF_905115235.1. NCBI lineage: Eukaryota > Metazoa > Arthropoda > Insecta > Diptera > Stratiomyidae > Hermetia > Hermetia illucens. The sequence goes on along the minus strand of NC_051853.1, from coordinate 57,536,355 downwards.
TTTGAGCCCTTACTCCTCTATGTTTCACCCACTATTAAAAATGAGATTAGTACTAATCGAGCCCTTTCATTTGATACCTCAGATGACTATATTCTATTAAAAAAATGTACACCCCCACTCGCATATATGAGGAGCCCCTCTAATCCGAACGCAAAATTGTGCCACTCGCTGCATATAAAACAAACACAGAACACAGGTTTTCAAATAATTTCGTGACAATCGGTTCAGCCGTTTCCGAGCAAATCGGGTGTGACAGACAGGCAGTTTCTGTCTCAAACAAGTCGTTCATATATTATGTATTTATATGTAAAATTATTTTGGTGCACGACTGTTTTATTTAGACGTATCTTGTACGCCATAATGTGAAGGCTTGGGGTACAAAAAATATAGCATGATGTAATGACACGTGCAGAAAATTTACCATGATGTCATGTCTTGGGGTACAGCAAATTCAACAACAAGGGTAAGTTTAACCTACTAAAACTTCTTTAATTTAATGGATGGTAGGATGCAAATAAAAGTTTTCCATGTCCTCCATGTAAAAACGAACAAATTCCTGGAATACTTAAATGACCACTAGTTGATCGCTCAATAAATGAATCCCACTGAAGCAGTTCTCTTCTAACACTTTATGATTGTTTAGCGTGTAATAAAATCACACAAAAATGACAACTTAGGATAGTTATAACTGTTAATAACATTATAATTTCTTTCAAATAATGCAATATTGTACATCCTACTCCCATGCTTTATGTCCTGAGATTTTGTAATCACACGATACACTTTTGAATTCCTTGCTCCCCTACTTCGTAACTAATATCAAATTTAGAACTTCCATACTTAGTAGAGTACTAATTGAGGCTTTTCATTTGATACTGCGCACGACTTTATTCGAGGGATTTCATAGTCCGCATAACTCCACCTCAATAAATGTAAGTCTTTTGGGGTTTTAGAGAAAAGCACGTATGACAGACAGATAGATAGTAAATCGATTTTACGTTTTCACACAGCACAAAATTCTGCCATTTCAACAGGAAAACATAACTTTACAATGAACAATATTTCTGTTATCGTCAAAAGGTCGACTTATTTTTTTTTTGAGGGCTATGCCCCGCTGTGTTGCTGACAGTTTGTATCTGCAGGAGGCCAGTATCTCGATTAACCATCTAATAAAAACGGCCAACGCCCAAATTCCTTGGCTATAAGCAAGACTTTGGCTCAACTTGTTTCCCGCATCCACTAAAGAGTTATTACCGCGAATAGGACCTATACTCCCAAATTCGACATGGACATATTAAACGATTCTTCAGTTCGCGTTAAATAAGAACCTCTTAACAGCACACCTCATGCTTAGTCTGTAAAAACTATCAACAAGTTTGCCAAAACATAAGGGATAGCACCCGAAAAACCACCGAAGATGAGTCGGGATATCAGGAACACGACGGTGAATGAAGAAAAGCAATAAAGGCGGCCATCCATGATCCGACAAGTGTCAGTTAAGCCTAAAGACTCCATCCGGGCGCCTATTGGACTGAAAACACCATACACGCACCGACTGATCAGTTCAACTCTGACCGTGAAAGGTGTTGAGACGCAAATTTAAGATATTTTGGTGTTTGAGCATTCATAAAAATGTTTCCCAGCGATGAAGATGCACATACAATTCCAGCTTACCGACCAAAAGCCCGGCCGAAACAACGGTGGCTTGATACGCTGCATGGGGATTTAAAAGCCTCGCGATTGCATTCAAATCAGCCATTTGATAGAGTCAAATAGCGAAATCGATCACGACGAGTCGACCCCGCTTGTGAACGGGACAAAGGCTTAAGGAAAAGAACATGTATGAAAAATCGGAAACCCAAAACTTGGAACTTCAAGTATGAAAGGTTTTGTATAATTTATACATGGGAATACTTCTTTATATGAATTAATTTAATATATCAGACTATTCCCTTTGGTATGATCCTGACATTCTAATCTTTCTTAGGGTACAGTAAAATACACACAAAATAATTGTAATGGTAAGATTTTTTTCTTTAAAATAATATGCCCTATATTGTGCTCTACGTCCTTGCACAATTTTGTAGCCTTATGATAAATTTAAGAGGGGACTGTCAAGTAAAACTTTGCAGTGGATTGCATATCTGAGACTTACTTTGTACTAATCGAGACCTTAAGTTCGATACCCCACACAACTATATTCGGAGAATAAACATTTTGAATCCCTCTTCGTTTGTATGGGGACCCTCGTTAAACTCTGTATAAAATCCATCGTAGGTATAGCCATTTCCGGGAAAAGCGCGCGTGTTGGACAGACAGATAATGAACCATTTTGATAAGGTTTAGTTTCTTGTTTGTTTAAGTCGTTGAACCAAAATGGAACAAAAGTCATGGCACAAATTTTTATTTAGGCCTAAGGACGACAAAAAAGGAGGAAAAGAAGGAATCCACCGAACTCCAAAGCAAATAAAATGTACTATTCAATCCTTCTTTTACTTCGCACTAAGAAACATCGAAAATAAACCAATTCCGCATTTATAAGCCCTATTCTGATGTACAGGTATGACACTTGCACGGTCACAAAGGCAAACGAAGTTCGGACCCGTCTATATTGGGTTGGGGAAAAAGTAATGTCGTATTTATGATCGAATTTTAACGCTTTATTTAACATACTTAGAATTATCGGATTTAAGTCAAATATGCGCCGTTTTGTTCGTAAACTTGTTGTCATTTAGAAGGCAACTCCATTATCCCCCCCCCCCCCCTTATAAAACCCCCCTTATTTGCAAAAAGCTCAGACAGCCAGTTTTCGCAAGCGTCTTTTGAGGTCAACTTAGTAGCACCAAGAGCGTTTTGCATGGACCGGAAGAGATGGTAATCACTTGGTGCCAGGCCCGGACTATACGGGGGGTGCAATAGGACATCCCATCGGAGTCCCATAGCTTCTGGCGAGTCATCAAAGATATGTGAGGCCGAGCGTTGTCCTGGTGGAACAGAACACCATTCCTATTGACCAATCCTGGCCGCTTCTGGCCGAGTTGCTCACAGTAGATGTCCGAATTGAAGGTCTGGCCATAGTTGAGCAGCTCATAGTGGGTGACTCCCTACTAATCCTACCAAACACACAGCAAAACCTTCCTGACCGTCAATCCGGGCTTGGCGATAGTTTGGGCCGGCTCACCGCGCTTCGACCACGATCTTTTTCGCTTGAGATTTTCGTACGTGATCCACTCTTCGTCACCAGTCACCATCCGCTTCAAAAATGGGTCGAATTCGTTCCATTTCAGCAGTGCATCGGTCGGTCCAAGAGATTTTTTTCCGTCAACTCGTGTGGCACCCAAACATCCAGCTTTTTTTGGAATCCAATCTTCTGCAAATGGTTCCAAACTGTTTTATGGTCCTTACCCAGTTGCTAGCCAATCGAGCGAATGCTCACATGCCGGTCTACTTGGATGATTTCGACGATTTTATCGGTTTCTACGACGATTGACCTACCAGTACGGGAAGTATCTTCAACATCCACTACGCCAAAACGAAATCGATCGAACCAACGCTGTGTGGTGCGAATCGTTACAGTATCGGACCCATAAACTTCAAAAACTTTTTTGGCCGCCATCGTTGCATTTTTACCATTCAGGTAGTAAAAATGTAAAATATGACAAATTTCTTCCTTGGTGGAAGAATGCGCTATAACTTGAGACTGAAACGTACGATCATAAAACAAAAAAAGACACCTATAGCCCAGATTGTCGTCTTCAAATTGCCGTATAGTATGACCCGATGCGATAAGTAGAACACAACATATGTTTAAGTGTCGCCATCTATTGACAAACTACGACATTACTTTTCCCCCAACCTAACATTTTGACGACCGATCATCATATTCTATTTAAGATCCAAAAATTGCAATGGACTAGGCCCATGGAACGAATACTGGAAACGAAAACACCTAAGAAAGTATAATAAATAGGGGGTAATCGTCCCCTGGGAAGACTAAGAGCGCAATGGAGAAACCCGATTAACCCAGACAATGAAAAGGTGTTTAACGTGTTGGAAAAGGAAGTTGTAAAAAGCAGTCGAAGAATTGAACATGTCATAAAGAGGCTAAGGAAGAGATTGCCTCATAGCTCCATCAAAGAAGAGGACGGACTTTTCAAAGATTTTAAAATGGATAGAAGTCGAGCGTATACAGCTAAAAAAGGCGGACGTTTGATTTTTCACATTGCAATAGCATTTGTGTAAACAAATGCATTGTTTTGGTTAACGTTGATTTTTCTTTTCACTAATCTTGCTTCAATAGTTTTTTTCATCTACGTATGTGTCAACGAACGCGGGACGTATCCTACCAGTAGCTTTCTTATATGTAAGCCTTCAGTTAAATGCTTAACTATGTCGAATACCAAAAATTGCCTTCTTGTTTTTTGTTTAGCCTTTGTCCTTTTCACAAGCGGGGTCGGCTGGAAAGCCATTAACTGCCAACTTTACAAGACAATGCCAGTGACTTCCCGCGTTGATGTACTTTTTGAGTGTCCACTAAAAGGACCTTCTTGCTTTACGTTTAAATATATTAACCAAAACCATTCCAAATTAAAGAGTGCAGTCGCCTTCTGTATTTTTCATTTCCGCTACCGAAAGGTATTGAACATTTTACAAATATCAGTAAAACGTTTACCTAAACTGATGTCAGCTCATTAAATGAATTACCGGAAATTGTAGGAGGCTTCATGAAAGAGAAGACTTTTAGGGTGAAGTGTAATATCGAACATATTTAGAGTTGAGTAAGGAATATTACCAATTCAATTTACAAAAGAGAATAAACATGACTTACTAAAGTTAGGTGACTTCTGACGGACTTATAACCAAAACTAGGTGCCTAAACCAGCCTAAATTAGAAAAAATCAGAAACGTGTGCATACATATGGCATGTGAAAACCCGTATGAAAATGATAATCTCACGATTCAGAAACCAGTTTGTGCCTCCTCGGTTTATCAAAAACATTCGCAAGAAATAATCCAAGCAATTTAGACCGGTTTCCACCCACTAGAACTCGAGAAAATTTTAAAGATATTTTTAGAGAAATGCCATTAGAAAGACTAGTAGACTAAACAGTTAGTCAAGGTTTCAGAGTACCCTATTTTTACCAAACAATCCTACTAACAGTAGAGATTGTCTAACATAAATTATAGAATTTTTCATACGACAATATTCCCTCCGCCAAAAAACGCCGCACAAAAATAGGAAAATTTATGTCCACTTCTCACATCCACCTACTGTTCTTCTGTTTGAACGCAATATCGCGAATAGTAAATAGTTTTGAACTATTGCGAAAAAATCGAAAACGAGCTCAAATTTAATGGAATAAACGCCGCTAGGCCGACATCGAGTCATTCACCTTCGACGTCGAGGCAGCAATCTCGTTTATTTTTTCCACCGTGTTTCTGCTTGAACTTAAACTCTAGTACGCGAATCATGTTTACACACTTAACTCTCTATTGGCAAACTCAATTTGCAGAGCGGCCTGGTATGATTCCTCAGAAGCATATCGTGCACATAATAGCCGGCTTGATCATACCATCATACCTGGGCCTGATACCTGTTCGTCTCAAGGAGGAACCATTCTAGATTGAAAGAAGTGGAGCGCCGCAATTAATACCACGTGAACACGTTGGGGCTTCGGAAGTATCTGAATCGGGCGAGAGTATGCAAATTTACTTTGCAAGACAAGAGTGCAATGTAATTTCAGCTATCGGCACGGTAAGTGCATGTGCATGAGGGAATACAAATGTAATTTGCGTGTCATGCAATTCTGGAAATGGGGGCATTTGCGATTATAGGATATGTGCGTGGCATCACGTAACATTTTGATGATCAATACGATACTATCTGATTGTAGGCTACTTTAATATCGTGTAGATGCATATTTACATCATTCAAAGACAAACCAGGTAAACAAAACAAATTAAGTTGCGCGAATTCGCAAACATGTGTTTCTTTTCGTTATTCAGGACAGTATCTAAATTTCAAGTGTGCAGAGAAACTATATCTTTATATTATTCTTGGAACATCCTTCCATTCCATCATATTCCATTCTAGCACTCTTGACACTTTAAACCCCTCCTGTAGGGACTTAATTCCTAAAACCAAGCCTATTTCAACTTTTAGGTTTGTACACAGCCATCTAAATACACCAAAATATAATAGGAAATTGACAAAAAAAAGTACAACTTCATTTGATACCCACAGGGCTGTATTCAATAAAAAGTGCGTGTTCTCTGATTAATTCCGGAGGAGAGTAGTTTATATCGCAATCTTCTTCTATGGTTGACATGATGGTCCGCTCGGAAATTTTCCCAGAGATTAAAAGGATAGAAGTAGAACTGTAGATATCCGGAAGGAGATGACCTTCGTTCTTCTTCGGGATGGGTGGGATCTGGATATATTCCCAGCTTGAGGCGAAGTGAGCATTCAACAAACAATGGTTGAATAATTTTGATAGACTGATGAATACGGAGAACTTTTTAAGAATTATGGAAGCAACTTTGTCAAGCCCGGTCGACTTTTTGCTCTTGCTTTGTGTAATAAAAATTGCGACCATTTTGGACTTGACGAACTTAACCAGTAAGTCTCTTTCGATGACTATTTAAGAGTACGACTGGATCGAAAGGAGTTAATTGATGCACTGACCTGAGTTTCGAAGATCTAGTCAAGCTTGCAAGAGGTAGTTTTCGCAAAATGGTTAGCAAGGACATTTACTTTTTCGGAAGGGAATTGGTTTTACGGAAGAAAGTCATTACCACTGGCAGCTTTGTCTGAGCTCCCTATATTAATTTAAGTGTAGCTCGATATTGAAAAAGTAGTTACGGATATGGTTATTATATAGCGTCAAGATCCTTTCACAAATTAAGGTAGCGAGATCATGAATTCCATTCTTAAAGAAGAAGTGCTGCGGAGAATATTTATTCCTAAATAGTTTCCGCCGAATATTTTTTGTAGCGGTTGTCTTTCAAAATATCATGCGAAAAAAAGATGAGGTTACGAGAAATAAAAGGACTTTTGCGACGGAAACGTTTGTATTCCATGCACTATCCACCATTCTGACCGCTCAGCTAAGACACAAATCCGGTCCTTTTTCTTTTTACTTACGATCGATTTAGGAAGGACATCTAACACATACACCAAATGCGGAGAAAGAAAAGGAGAGAAGACGCTAGAGCCAATGCTTCCAGTGTTGTCCGCTCGATCATCGATATCTAACAAACACCATGCCTCAGCAGTGGAAAACTTGGACACTATATCACCTAATATTATCAGGCTGTAGTAGAGATAGGGCTAGACTCAACGGTAGATCCATTTAGAAGATGTGGATAACTGATCTCAGACTCGATAATCCGTAGACCTCAACCTTCACGAGTAGCAACCCTCACAGTTCAAGATGCTCTCAGAGTGGCGAGAAGGTAGTGAAAAGGAGCTTAAAAAACATGTCAAGGCCTAAATACCGGGATAACATAATAATAATAATAATAATCGTTGGTGCAACAATCCAATTAAATCAGGGCCTTGAAGTCTGTTAGAGCACTTCATTCAAAAACGTAACGGTATACTACAGGATTACAATACACTATAGGAAGCAATGTGGTCAACATTGCGCTCGCCCGAGGTTATTACCCTGATTTGACTTAGGTACTCATTCACAGCTCAGTCGACTGGTGTTCGACGTCAAATCACGATACAAATCCCACTGCCACCACCACCTGCCAGATTTGAACCGCAACCTTCCGCATGAAAGCCTTGTGCTCTAAGCACTCAGCTATCCGGACAATATAGGGGGACGTAACTAAGCGGGGGCAGCGAGAATCATATAATATAAATTCTTGTTCAGGATAATGTGGATAGTCCTAAATCCACATCGACTTGATGTTGAACGTTTCTCACGTTTTTTGGTCCACGGACCCCTCATTCGGGCATAGCGCCCAAGCATTCAAAAATAGGGACTAATAGTTTCGTTCAGGGCAGCGTCTGATGAGTTGCCTCTGATCTGGACGAAACCGTTAATCCCTATAAAATATAGCTCTGTAAATAAACCAAAAAGTAAAAGACCATCTAGAAGGACATATAGGCCATGATAAGAAGTATCAGACAGAAGGAAGCATAAAAGCCTTGAGTGCCACTCACGCGATGTATCTATGTATGTCTCGCCTTATTAAAACACGAAATTGAAGCAAAAAAACCTGAAAAGAGACTGTCTGAACGAATCAATCAAGCAACAAACTGCTGAAAGACAAAAGGACTTCATTCCCATGAAAGCAAAAAGGCTGAAGGAGCAGATGAGTTTGTTCAACAATAACAAAAGCTCCAGCACCTGTGAAAGGACGTGGGCCTTAAAGCTGGGAATTGCTAGCAGGAATCGGCGATAAAAGGCGTAGATAAGACCCACGGGGAGATACAGACTACAATCGTCACACTACCCGTGATAAAGATAGAAAGATGGAAAATATATTGGGTTATGCGTCACTTTACGGAGCAGGAAGCACTTCAATGATACTGCAAACGGCTTGGAATTCGTCTTCTTCTTCAGCCTTTGTCCCGTTCACAAGCGAGGTCGACTCGTCGTGATCGGTTTCACGGAGCTTCCCATCCCACCTTGGAATTAGTCCCATAATAATTATAATAATCATTGGCGCAGCAATCCATTGCATCAAGATCTTGAAGTGTGTTAGACCATTTCATTCAAGACCGTAACGGTACACTGCAGTACATTGTAGGAGGCAATATGGTCACCATTGCGTTCGCTCGAGATTATTACCCTGATTTCACACAGCTGAGTCGACTGGTATCGTACATCCAGCCCATCGCTCTAACCTCGTGAGCCATCTAGTCTCAGAACAGCTGCATTCACAACTTCGAACGACAAATACCAAGAATATAGGAACTACGGAGCCGAGGTTTATGTTAGCAAGGATTGTGCAAACGACCCAAATTGGGTGCCATTCAGGGCGAAGGAGGTAGTATCGGCGTACTACTCTCACCAAAAAAACAGGATTTATATTCGTAAGGCCAAGGTGGCAGAACTTTAAACCTACAACTGCAATGCTCCTCCGAGCATATCACTCACTAAATGTGAGAAGACAGTGGTAGAACGATAATGCTCTATGTTATAGCCTACAATGCAGCAAAATTTCGTGATTCTAGGATGAATTTAAGGGGGGTTTTGCAGCCAATTACTAAAAATTGTAGTAGTATGCTGGTGTTAACTTTATTTGAACAGATATCGGTACGGACGGTATTTCGGAATCTAGTGGCAGATTCTCGATTTTTTTTCTCAGTTCTTCTTGGTTGGGTAGTTTCTGAGAATGGATCCGTGAAAGAAGTCGTCACTTTCGACAAAAAAACTTAAAAACTTGCTATATTAACTTTGTAAAAACGAACAAGTCGGGAAACCGCAAGCTAGACACTTCAGATATGAAAGGTTTTGTGGATTTCTTTTATAAAGAGATTTGAGTGTGCATTTGTCCCATTAGCATGTAGCACGTAAAATATGCATATATTATGCGAAAATAGCCACTTTCAAGTGATATTGACATTCATAGTCTTGAATTTGCAGAGAAGCGACAGTTTTGACCTAGTATAACTTTGTTAGTAATAGTGCGATTTTCACCAAATTTGCCAAGATCATGCTCTATACTGCGGCCTATATTACTGCAAAATTTTGTGATTTTAGGGTGAACTTAAGGGGGGGGGGCGGGTGGGGGGTTCCTGTCAATTGCTAAAAATTATAGTAATGTACTATTATTAACTTTATTTGAACAGGTATCGGTATGTCGGGTATTTCGAAGCCTAGCCACCATATAGTAGCAGCCTCCTGATTTTTTCCAGATTTTTCGGTTGGGCAATTTCTGAGAATGGGTTCGTTAATAAAATGACCATTTTCAACCCCCGCACTCCTCACCTTTTCAACAAAAGTCAAAACTAAGACCGACTTCGAAAAGTACTAATCGAGACCTTTAATTTGATACCCCACATGACTATATTTGATGAAAAAAAATGTACACCCCCTTTTGCATGTGTGGGGACCCCCCCTTAAATTCGTCGTAAAAGGATGTAACTCACTATATGCGTGAGCGTTCACAGTTCCCACCTTTCTACCAAATTTGGTGTCAATCGCTATAACCGTCTCCGAGAAAAATGCGTGTGACCGACAGACAGACAGACAGACGGACGGACAATTATAATTATTGTGTAAACACAAAACCTTAAAAACAGACGAAAAGAAAACAGCTCGCGAAGTTAGCCTGGAAGATGGGGACAATTTCATTTACGCTACTCCAAACCATCTGCCAGATAATGATTTGATGATTAGAAAACAGTTAAACTCAATTTTGGTTGATGACGGCAAGCCAAGCATGTTACTCAATCTTAGGAATGAGGAAAACCAAAAAGGATACAAAAATAGGAAACTTAGGATTTATAAATCAATAATGAAGAAGAAGTAACCCTTCGATGAACATTTAGGGGACGAAGCTACATACTTGTCCGATTGTATCATCACCGAAAATAAGGCACTTGGAAAAAAATTCAGGAAGCTAAAATCATGCAAATGCAAGGAACTTAATGGAAGATACCAGCAAAAGCTCTATTTGCAATCAAATCTCGAATTATGCTGGTGGAAATGGCCCGCCAGTATAAGAGAAGGATGAGGGAAAACCGGTGTATACGAATATAATGGAAATGACCACCATACATTAAGCTAAACCACCCCTCCTTTTATATTCTATTACTATCAAGTTTGTGTTCTATGAGATTATCTCAATCCATTCGCAATATTCAGGCTCAATTTTATGGGGAGTATAAAACATCCACACAATTTTATTTATATTATCCGAAACTCCTGAAACTTCATGTAAGACAAAATCGATATTTACTCTCTTCCCGTCTACCTTCCTGGTTACCTATTTATCCATTTGTTTATCTGCCTTAGGCAATTTATCCATTTAACTTAACGGCACAAATGTTAAAGACGTTATAGGAGGTCTGAAATCACAGAGACGCAACATGATTACTTGCTCTCTATTTGCTCGTCTACCTTTATCCTTTTACACATTCGTTTGCCTGTCATTGGCAATTTATGTGTTAAATTTAACAGCGCAAATTTTATTGAGAGCTGTGGAGCTCAACAGCATGATTTCGTGTTTATCAGATAGTCATGTAAAATAACAACACTAGGAAATTTGTAGAAAACGTTACCATTATTAACAAAGCTATAATAGGTTAAAAACTATAATATGCATAAGTTTCTTCAGTTGTTTTTAAAAAATAATAATAATAATCGTTGGCGCAACAATCCATATTGGATCAGGGCCTTGAAGTGTGTTAGAGCACTTCATTCAAGACCGTAACGGTACACTAGGAGGCAATGTGGTCAGCATTGCGCTCGCTTTAAAAAAGCCAAACATAAAAAAAATTGTTTCCTTTCAAGAAAACAAAACCTTATTAAAATCGGTTTACTGTCGGCCTGCCTGTCACACGCCTTTTTCTCGGAGGCGGTTATAGCGATTGACACCAAATTTGGCGGAAAGGTGGGAACTGTGAACGCTCACGCATACAGTGAGTTACATCCTTTTACGTTAAATTTGAGGAGGGGAGGGGGAATCCTATATTTCTACCAAATATACTTTCCGCAGCCGGTCTTAGTTTTGACATTTGTTGGAAAGGTGGGGAGTGCAGAGAGTCGAAAGTGATAATTTCTTCCACGGACCCATTCTCAGAAACTGTCCAACCCAAAAATCTGAAAAAAAATCAAGAGGCTACTACTATATGGTGCCTAAGCTCCGAAATACCCTCCATACCGATATCTGACCAAATAAAGTTAATAATAGTATATTACTACAATTTTTAGTAATCGGCTGCAAAACCGTAATAATGTAGGCTGTAATATAAAGCATCATCCTACCAATTTTGGTGGAAATTGCACTATCACTAACAAGGTTATAACAGTCAAAGTTGTCACGTCCTTGCAAATTCAAGACTTTGAATGTCAATATCACCCGGAAATGGATATTCTCACATCATATATGCATATATAACGTGCTACGTACTAATGAGACAAATACACACTCAGATGTCTTCATAAAAGAAATACACAAAACCTTTCATACCTGTAGTGTTCAGCTTCCGGTTTCCCGACTTGTTTATGTAATACTAAGCGCCGTGACTAATTATATACTGCCAACAAAATTTCCTTTTGCAAAATTCAGATGCGGAGTGGTCAAAGAGTAGTATAGGTCCCGGGGCGAAACGTGGATTGGTACCCACGATGGAGCATAAAACCTGGGAAATGCCTGCTGAACCAACACCAACAGCTCTACTACCAAACCCTATCTCCACCTCCACGTGGTGACCGCTGGGAGCTCTTTCTTGACGAAAAGCTGCAGACGGAGAAGGATGAAGGCGAGTCTCCCGCGCCTAAAAACGGGACAAATTGTACCAACTGGTCCTCCAGGTTGGGGGTTGGGTAGGGCTGACAACCCTATACGGAAAACAACATGTTACGAAGCCACAACAGGAGCCTCGGATAGGACGGATTTTAAAACGACGGACCCGGCAACGACAAAGGAACAACGATTTGCGCATTTTCTCATGGAACGTGCGCTCCCTGTACAAAAATGAAGCTGCTGAGCAGCTAGCCGATACCCTGTCCCAATATAGGGCTGATGTAACTGCGTTGCAAGAGATGCGATGGACAGGGACCGGTTTCCTGGAGAAGAGCCACTACACCATATATTATAGCGGTCATCCAGTAAACCATGTGCTCGGAGTAGGTTTCTTAATCAGCTAAAAAATGAAACCTGCTGTTATCGGCTTTGAAAACATAAGCGAACGGCTATGCACTCTGCGCTTGCGAGGTAAGTTTAGAAATATAAGCCTCATAAACGTTCACGCCCCTACAGAGGAGACTGCAGAGTCGGAGAAGGATACCTTCTACGAGGCAGTAGAAAGAACCCTCGAAGCCTGTCCCAGATATGATATCAAAATCATACTTGGGGATTTTAACAGCCAAGTAGGGAAGGAGCCCGTATTCAGGCGATACGTTGGCTCCCATAGCTTACACGAAAAAACACGAAAACTGCGGACTATTCAATTAGCAGGGTCACACGAAATGGTTGTTGGAAGTACCTGGTTTGCGCGGAAAGCGGTCCACAAACATACGTGGGCCTCTCCAGACGGGACCACTTTCAACCAAATTGACCACGTGTTGATCGAACGCCGCCACCTCTCAGCCTTGATGAATGTCAGAACATATAGGGGGGCCAATATAGACTCGGATCACTATCTCGTTGGCATGGTGCTCCGAGCTCGAATAACAATACCACCTAGAATCCCCTCTGACAATCAGGTGAGAGTGAACACTGAAGCCATCCACAACACAACCCTCCGCGACACCTATAAGAGGGAAATGGGTACCGTAATAACCGCAGTCAACAGAGGACCTGGAGATGAAGCATCAACTAATGATCTTCACAACCACCTGAAGAACGTTATCATGGATACGGCCACAAATATACTTGGCCCCAGCCGCAAAAGGAGTCGGAACGGCTGGTTTGACGATGAATGTAAGCTAGCAACGGAACGGAAGAATGCCGCATACCGAGTAATGTTGCATTCTCAAAGAACGCGGGCACGCGCAGAGACTTATCACGAACTCCGTCGAGCGGAGAAGCGACTTCACAGACGGAAAAAGGAAGCCTGGGAGAACCAACAAGTCTATGAACTAGAAAAGTACAGGGAGCAACCGCACCAGGCGCGGAAGTTTTACCAACAATTCAGCAGGATGAAGCCTTATACACCTCGATGCTCATCCTGCCGAGACAAAGAGGGAAATCTGATTTCCGACAGAATGGGCATATTAGAGCGATGGGTTGAGTACTTTGATGAGCTACTGAACAACCAGAACATCGGCGAGTTGGAGGTCCCGCCAACTGAAGACGACGGACAAATACTGCCACCACCAAGTTTAGGAGAAACAGTCCGTGCAATTCATCGGTTAAAAAATCATAAGTCGCCAGGAGCCGATGGAATTACAGCCGAATTGGTTAAATATGGAGGCGACCAGTTACACCAAGTGGTTCATCAACTTGTGCTCAAGGTATGGGACAGCGAATCAATGCCTGACGATTGGCAACGAGGCATAATCTGTCTCATACATAAAAAGGGAGGTATCACACAGTGCAGCAATTATAGAGGTATCACGTTGCTGAGTACCATCTATAAGATATTCTCCACTATCTTGCTAGGCCGGATAGCCCCATACGCCCAGAACATCATTGGCCCATACCAAAGAGGCTTCACTCCAGGCAAATCAGCAACAGATCAGATTTTCTCTCTGCGGCAGGCGATGGAAAAACTGTTGGAATATGGACAACAGTTGCACCACCTGTTCATCGACTTTAAAGCCGCCTATGATAGCATAGCCAGGGTAAAACTGTACACGGCCATGAGAAAATTCGGTATCCCGACGAAATTAATAAGACTGACTAGGCTGACCCTGACCAATGTGCGAGGCCAGATAAAAGCAGCAGGATCACTCTCAAGACCATTCGACATCAACAACGGTCTACGACAAGGGGATGCGCTATCATGCGTCCTCTTTTACCTGGCCCTCGAGAAAGTGATCCGTGATGCTGAGGTGAATGCAAGAGGTACGATCCTCTTCAAGTCCACCCAACTACTGGCCTATGCTGACGATATCGACATCATGGGAAGAACCACCCGAGACGTACAAACTGCCTTCATCCAGATCGAGCCGGCGGCGATCGGTGCGAGATCTTGGGCTACACATCAATGAAGGCAAGACAAAAAATATGGTGGCAACGTCAGCACCGAAGACGAATCAACCAACAACATCAAACCGCACTGGTCAAACACAAACACGAACAAGAATAAGGATAGGAGAATACAACTTTGAGACCGTTGACCATTTCTCCTATCTAGGGTCGAAAGTCACAACCGATAACAACTACGATGATGAAATCCGCGCACGGTTGTGGTCAGCCAACAGAGCCTATTTCAGCTTACAAAGACTGTTCCACTCGAAACGTCTCACCATAGGGTCAAAGCTCTTACTGTACAAGACTATGATCTTGCCAGTCCTCATGTATTCCTCGGAAACTTGGGTTCTTAGCAAGAAAAATTGCGAACTCTTGGCCGCGTTCGAGAGAAGAATCCTCCGAAGAATTTTTGGCCCCCTACATGAGGATGGACGATTCCGTAGCCTACACAATGACGAAATCTATGAGCGATACCATGACCGTCCGGTTGTGGATAAAATCCGGCTCAGTAGGTTACGGTGGGCGGGTCACTTAATCCGTATGGATGAAGATGATCCCACCCGGAAAGTCTATAAGGGCAATATCTATGGTAGGAAAAGAAGACGAGGCAGACCCTGCCTAAGATGGAGCGATGGCGTGGGCCAGAACGCCAGACAGCTGTTAGGGATATCGAATTGGTGGACCTCGGCGCAAAACCGGGATGTCTGGAGTTCCTTATTAAGGCAGGCCTAGACCGGATACAGGTTGCTGCGCCGTTGATGATGATGATGATGAAAATTCAGATGACTTGGATGAGAAGGAATCCGTAAGTCCGGTTTTAGGACTTTTCCTTTTCTGTCAAATGATTGTCAAAGAAGACATCTAAAAATCTGAAGATGAAAGGTGAGGAGAGTGCGGAGGTTACACCAACTCATTTCGACTTAACTCCACAATTTCTCTCTGTGTAAGTGCAGTGTGAGATTTAGAGACATTACCTTATTGACCGCGCTCTAGCTAGCCACAGTATGCTTCTTCCTTTAGGATTTGGTTCTCAGGAAACAGTTTCCATTGAGTAATCCTTCGAATATCCCACCGAACACAGAATAGACCTTATGCTTGTGAAATCATGCTCTTAATGTCGCTGGCGATGTTTGGTTCTTCTTGCAAACGGCTTTACGACATTCAACCCTTTCATAAAATATCCGCTGGGCATGTACCCCAGCGACCAAGTGGGAAAGGAAACCTTCCTATATTCAGATGTAAATCGCAATAGTTTAGATGGCCTTTCTTGTTTTTGAGTGATAACACATAGGGAGCTTCTGAATCAAATATCGCAACGTAACCCAGGGATCTTGTGGGCCTTTAAAAATTCGCCTTTGAAAGCCACTTGGGGAAAAACGAAAAAAAATATGAATACCAAAAAGAATATAATGATGATAACCGAAATCAGGCAGATGGCAAGATCTTCCCCCACAGCAATTCGGTGTCAAATTAGAGAATTCCACAGAGTTAATCATAACAAGAATCCCTGATATTATATAAATTCACATCAAATTTATGGAAACGGTGGATAGCCATGTTAAGAATAATCAACCTCTCTGTCTCATGCCCTAGATTCAAATTCTATCATAGTTCAGTCATGGGTGTATCTTTGTTTTATAGCATTGCGAATTGCATACTTGGCATTAATTGTAAAAATGATAACACTCAAAGTCTCATCAACAATAAAATAAAAAATAAAAGAGTGAAGAAAAAAGACTATATTAATCCTACATAGAAGCAAAAAGCATGTAAAACTCATTTCATAAGCAGGCAAGCAAAGAAGGAAGCTCAGTATTTAAAAATAACATCAAAGGCTTCAAAAATGAAGAGAAAATATAATTTCTCTAATTACTTTTCAAGTGAATCAATTGAATTACCACATCCTTTATGTTGTATTTATAATATTTCTTCAAATCAAATCAGCCCTTTTTCAAGAATTCCCTTCAAACAATTTTAACCCAATGGAAACACTTCAGCTGCCACGCATTCGTGTCCCCATCAAATAATTCCGAGCGTCTGCCCTAGATGTAGAACTTAATTTCCAGTGTAAACTGTAATTTTGAATCGAGGTCACCAGTGTCTTATTCTACTGTTTGTGATGTAGTTCGCTGTGCACACTCGGTAGAATTCTGAGTGATGTACGTTAGAATGTTAGAATAGCGCCATTGGTATTGCTGAGTAACAATAGACAATAGACGAAAACCCAATTATAGCTGATATGTAGCTCAGACAGCTTAACACATATCACAGTACTTTACGGTACAGTAAACACTAAAAGCACACTCACTCAGTGTGTGCTCCTAAAATAACTTAAAACGAATGTGTCACGTACAAACGTATGTACATACTTTGCGACGAAATGTTTGGAAGAGCCTTTTATTGAAGAATCAGTAGTAGAAAAGCATTTGCGGATAGAATTCTAACAATCGAGGGGAACAGCTGAAAGTGGCAGTAATAGAGAATCCTGATCGGATTTAAGCTAAGGACATTGCTTGGGTATACAATTTTCGTGCAAACAAGTTAAACTATCATAATTTCTTCCATATTAAGGATAATTGAGTTATTTTGGGTTATCCTATTTGCCACATGCCACAGACATACCTTCTATTCATTCATTTATCAAAAACAAAATTGGAACTGGCATTGTTCAAATAGTTTTGAAACAAAAGGTTTTTGTTTAGAAACGGGGCTAAGAAATATGTTCAAGAATGACTTGCCTTCCAGGAAACCAATGATATGTACAAACATACAAATATCCCATAAATTGCTTATATTACGGAAATTTACAGGACTAATTTGTAGGCACATCACATAAGACCGCAATGATTACTCTTCTTTTGAGACGAAAGAAGCTATTGTATCTGTAATACATAGACCCGAACTCATTCATGTGATACCATAAGGGTTTCGCCATATTTACATTTCAGCAAGCATTTCACACTAGTTAGAGCCTCGTCTTCTAACGGTTAGTTTGTCATGAAGCTGTGAACTCACGTCGAGTCATTCAACCCATAATTTCATTAGAGACTCTATAACAAATCTTATTAACAGAAAAGATACATACGTATGTAGTATACATCTGAATGCCTTAGTGATTTCCCGTATCACGGTTTATGTATTCTTTATAAGTGGAAAGAACGACCTTTCATACACGGCAGAATGCATTCAGATCAGGTTAAATGCTTACACTTCATTCTATCGCAATGGAAGAACGCAACTTACAGCTTTTCCATACGGTCAACTTCTTCAATTACAGTTCTATTTGAGTCTGAAGCATAATGATGGTAACTAATACCACGTTTCACATGAAATGCTCTTTTCATTCTTCCACTTGAATGCTAGCACTCAGTAAAAATGCAGTTACCAGAGCATCTGAATAAATAAGAACGGGTTTGCGTTGGTAAAGCAATGTTGATTAGATTCTCTGTCTACTCCTGGCAGCAGGTTGCTCGACAACTAGTTTTTTCCCAAGAACTCATCCCTTTTATAATGGCACCAATTTCAAATATGATAAATTCATATCACTTGCAAGATACTAAGCGTGAACACAATAAAACTAGAATATAAGCCTATCAATAAAAGCCTATCATAATAAAAAAAAAGAATAAAACTATTTAGATGCCCTGTATGCCATTACTTATTTCTTTCAAACCAGTTCAATGGCACATATCCGTACTTGAAAAATAAATAATTACAGATATATCAAGTATTAAACACATATCGTGATACCATCGAAGGCCATAACGGGTCAGTATAATTCTTGCGTGTAGTTCATTAACTGCGGAACAATTCCAAATATTTGGAAAATTATGAAAAGTTGATGACCCTGTTGAAATTATTCATAAGCCGATCGATTTAATTAAATTCTCGCAAGGAGGAGAAAACTATTAGGATTTGCAGATTTGTTAACAGTAATAGTAGTAGGAATAGGTTTAATTATATGAAGTTTGGAAATCATATTGGAATGGCCTTTATTTTATTTGAAAGTCGAGTTGGTTCTGGAGAAAACACATTGTAGATAGGTCGGATCGATTCATAAAAGAGTAAAAGAATTGTGAAAACCACGATAATAATCTATCATAATTACTCGCTTTCAAAATTCTGATGATTTAAGAAGGAAATGCAAATAAGTTTTGGCAATATTGATTGAAAAAGGACAAGTTAATTCAGTAATAATAGAGACGTAACCAAACTATGTGCCTTTGTTGAAAAAAATTTCCCCATAATACATATTTTTCAAATAATAAGAAAAATGTGGATGTTTACCTTCAAGCGATCCAATTATAAAACGAAAAGAATAGCACGAACTCCAGAACTGACTAAACAGACCTGAGCAAACTATTAATCTGAAAGAAAAATTTATTTGATTTGGCTTCCAAGTAATGTTCCACAGCTATAGCGAAGTGTAATAGTTTTAACTTATCATGCATTATTTTTCGGCACCGGCTTACCTCAAGTCTAGTAAGTATAAGTATACCGATACATAACGACGATTTCAACCCAGACTTGTCAAATAGCATAATCTACCATGCATATTGTATTAGTATGTTTTCCCAATGACGACTATCGTAATCGCCTCCACGCAATCAATCCATAGAACGTCGTTACAGAAAACAAAAACTCAATAATACGTAGTTCTTGCTGCCCGTCTGTCTGTTTGATAAATAAAGTATTATTTTTTTTTTCTGAACTTCAGTATGCTTATTGAATAATATTAAATTCTCGCCCTCGCCACTTTCTTCAAAGGGCCATATTGGGCATATACCACTTTAAAATTAAAGCCCGACACCTACAATGACTAACAAATTGATCACGCTTTTGCTGTAAATGGGATCTATTACTAAAACCTTAAAAAACGTTTTGATATTTTCGTGAAATATTGATTTTATTCTAACTATAGAAATAGGAACGTTATTTAAATAATTGTTTTTCAGTGCAAGAAAAATAAACTAAGAGTTATGTAATGCTCCAACATGACCAATGTTGTGAGTTTACACTACTAAATGGGAAAATTAAAGCTAATATTTTGCATACACTCCTTTGACATCTAGTACGTCCTCGATTTCAACAGCCATACTATAAACTAGAGTTTCACAAACTTCCTGTAGTATTGCGTTCCATGCATCCTGCACATTTGGCTACGATTCGATTATTGTCTCTTGTTCCCCTGTCACCGACCGTTTTAAAACAGTTCAGAGGTGTTCAGTGGGATTAGGTCAGGATATTGAAAAGGTCAGTCTAAAGTTTGTTCCGTGCTCCTGGAGCCATTTTATGATTGATTTTATCAACCATGAAATCTTCAATGGTATCAAACAGATAAGAGACCCTTATCATTCTTCTTTCCATCTTCTCCCGCAGTTCCTTTTCTTGTCATTCAGTCCCATCCCAGCCAAGATGCTTCATTTTGGTCCGATTGGACCTTGTAGCCTTCGCCCAGCCATTTTCAGCCCCAGCTTAACATTTTACGCGTTTCTGAGAATACTTCCAGTTTGCCAATGTGTTAAAGACTGTGGCGTATTTTTGCTGCATTTCGGTTTACCTTATTTTTTATAGGCAAATTGGAAATTTCTTCTCATCCATTAAAATCTGCCAATGCGTTTCACCCCCTTAATTTCCTTGCCAATGTTATGGGTTAAGGTCTTGCTCTTTTATTTCACGCCTATTGACGATAACGAGCACCTTAGTGATTAATTTTGAATATATTTGTACGTCTTACCTTTATATTTATGTAATATTTTTAATTTGACACCTTTTTATAAAGCGAACACAGCTGTCAACCACGTCAGAAACTCACAAAATTGAGCACGCGATCATTTGTCACATAAGCCAAAATTACTAAAGCGTTAACTCTGGTTGATCTTAGGAATATGTTGATGATGGAAGTTCTAACACTAAACAACAAAAATATGAAATGCTATTTATAGATTTGTACACATTGAAGCCACAACATTAAATAACAAGTCGGGAAACGCTTGACGTTTCAGGTATAAAAGGTTTTATGTTTTTTATGTGAAAAGGATAACGCAGTTCTCCATTACATGCGTATGCACAAGACTGCCCTCTATCCCGGTGCAAAACTTAGTACTCCTAGGATGAACTTAAAGGGGGTTTTTGAGTAAATTTCTGAAAGTTGGTAATATACCATTAGGAACTTTATTTGAGCAGATATCGGAATGGGACATATTTTGAGGCCTAGATTTCATCTAAGCGCACTTTCCTGATTTTTTTCATATTTTTGAGTTGAGTAGTTTCCGAAAATGAGTCCTGTCTTACTCACGCATTTTGCAATTCACGCCAAAACTAATGTCAGTTTCGAAAAGTACTAATCGAGAGCTTTCATTTCACTATATCCGGTGAAAAAATTTTTTTAAATCCCCTCATTGCATGAGGGGAGCCCCCTTTAAACTCCACCTAAATTTATATTACTCGCTGTATGCGTAGGGTTTCATAGTTCCGACCTGACAACCAAGCCAGCCGTTTTGGAGAAAAGTGCGTGTGTCTGTCACAGACAGACCGTCCATCGATTTTAATGAGGTTTTATTTTACACAAAACCTTAAAAAGCGCAAATAATTCAAGCGTGATCTATCGTGTGAGTCACTGTATATCGTAACATATATTACTGGGAAATTTGATTGATTGATGGACTTAAGGTGGGAATTTCAATCAATTTTTCAAAAAATATAGTATTATACTTTAAACTTGAGCAGCTTGGAAGCTATTTTGAGTTCTAGATATCATATGGACAGATTGTGATTTTTTTCGGATTTTTCAATTTGGTAATATCGGGGCTTCAGAAAGTACTAATCGAGAACTTTCATTTAATACTCCACATGATTATATTTCGCGAAAAAAATCTACTTCCCCCTTAAACTCAATATAGAACGATGCTATTCACAGCATGCGTGGGCACTTACAGTTCCCACTTTTCCACGTGTACGGGAGAGCGGAAGCAACCGAAGCGAAATCTAAAGAAAACAAAAGTGGTGGATAAATAAAGGCCTTTCACAAGAAAACAAAGGAAAGCAAAGGTGCGTATTCGCCCAGAGATAATTGTTACCTCCAGCAAGGACAATCTGTTGTACGCGGACGCAGAAATATCAACAAAATCCGAAAGACCCAGATAGGCAATTTCATGTTTGAGTTGAAAAAAATCAATTTGGGCAAACCACGACAAACAACAACGAATCAATCAAGCTAAGAACTCAATTACTCAATATACAGTATAAGGATTTCGACGAGAAAGGTGTGAATTCGCCTAGAGGTAATTGTTACCTCCAGTAAGGGCAATCAGTCATACGCGGAGATACTAAAAAAGCCAAAGCATGTCACAGTACGTTGGTGAAAACATGATATCTATATACAGTGTAAGGATTTCAACAAAGTAACATGCAGGCAATATGGGGTTGCGTTTACGAAGCTATGTAATCCACCAGCCCAGTCAGTGCCTTTTTGTGGTTAAAAAGAAGCTGTGTGTACGTTTACAGCTGCTACGCTCCACCCAGTCTCCAAAGGCTAGTGATTTTAATGCGTGGGCCCTCGGATGGGTAGCAGAGAGAACAACGCCAAAGGGCAAAGTCTTACCGTAGTCCCAGTTTGGAGAACAGCGTTGCACATTTATCTTACCCAGATAAACTGAGCACGGTGTACAGAGGAACAGCCGTTTTGCCGTCATGATCGTGTCGGATGATGCTATGTTCGTCCTTACGGAAATGATTCGTGAAAGAAAAAAGGAACTTAGAGGCAACTCTAGGCGAAATACTATGGCCAGGAATTTTTGTCCAGAGGACGTAATATGGCAGGTGGCGTGGGATGCGATCAACTCCATGATCGCAACGATCTAGGGTAAATTGCGGAAAGTAAAAAAGGTCAGGAAGGAGCTGCTACGAACGCCGCGCATAGAAGAAAGGAGGCCTAGCTAAAGTAAGCTAACTGTGTTCTGTGATGTAATACCTAATGATAGTTCTACTATCTTTTCAAGATTTCAACCTCCTTAGAAGAAGAAAACGTATAGACAGTATTTTTCTAAGTGTACGTCTTTAAAACAAGTCGGGAAACAAGATGCTATCCGCTTCAAGTATGAAAGATTTTGTTTTCTTATGTGAGAAATTTTCGGTGTACAATTACCCATTCGTACATAGCTAAAAATTCAATATTTTTTCCCTCATATGTTTCTTCTTGTTTTGGAAATGAGGGACTCCTGAGTCCAACCACCTGATGACAGACCAGACCAATTGGGAACAAATTTTCCTCCATTTTGTGGTTCACGACTCCCCTTTTCGAGCTGGCCCAGCAAGTGAATTATGGCCAGTCACAACACTTCTGCAAATCCTTCTGCGGTTCGACATAATAAACTTTGTAATATGCTTGTTTGAATCTAACTGTTAGTGAAGTAGTGAACTACTACGGACTCCCCCACCACGAAAAGGTGGTACCCGATGAAAAGCGATGAATACTCACTCACTTTCCTATATGGAAAAAAAACTGGACGCAGCATTGCATCAACCAGAAAAGAGCTGGAGAAGCAAGAGTAGAAGTAGAAGGGGAATTGTATGGTGCTGGCATCGGAGGATAAAGTTAAACAAAAACGAAACCATGTTCTTGAAATCAGCGAGCAGTAAACGCGAAGAATTTAAATGCGATTCACTGAAAAATTCACCTCTAACTTCTAAAATTGTACACGATTTTAGCAACTGATGAAGAGATTTTTTTTAATCAAAAATTCAATTCAATCAAATTCTGGTACTATGCTCCAAATATTCAACACTTGTGTCAGGCGGGAGTACACTACACACAGCAGACAAATAATAGTAAAGACTCAGAGCTTTCAAGTAATAATGGTAACCACTTTCCACCTACAGCTCTTTCTAACCTCAAATTAGGACTGCCATGACCCTATCTGATACCCAGCCTAACAAAGATGAAACAAGAAAAAGAAGAAATTGATATTCCTCCTTTCAAATCTCATATAGTCCAAAAAGTGCACGTTCCCCACTACTTATGCTTTGAGTAACAATGATCTTTGTCCGGACGTGTGCAACTGTTTGATTCGTTGGGTATTTCGCCTATCAATTTAAATAGAGAAGAGTATAGCGACTAATCAAACTCAAAACCTTGGTGTTATTGATATTAAGCTTGGGACTGAATCTATCTGATACCTTTTCCAAGCCCAATTCATGACTTAACAGGGACCAAGCTTCTCTTCATCATGGCCATGGTAACAGTTGCGTTCGGTCATCGATTTTTCTTGCAGTGGAAACGCCCTACCAATTTAATAAGAATGTCCTTTTCCTTTTGCCCCTATCAGTTAAAAATATATTGAATTTATCATCATTTTTCCCTGCTACTAATAATAGTACTGTACTCACTTTTCCACACGTTATATCCTCCTTGATATATGATCGAATCCTAGAAAGATTAAAATTAATAAACATTAATATTCAGAATGAACCGAAATTATATCAATGAAAAAGGTATAAATTTGTTTATATCCAGCGAATTGGGAGAAATGCATCTCATGAGATCCAGTGATCAGTTTCAACGCTGAAAGGCCGGACAAAGACAAATTCTTTATGCACTGGATTTTTGTTGAGTTGATATCGGAATGGGATGCATTTTGAGGCTTGGATTTCACGTAGAGGCATGAACATAATTTTTTTCGAACTGCCCATTGTGGGTGGCTTTTGAGACTGTCTATTTCGTTCATAAGGAAACAATGTTGAAAGTAAGATCTACTTCAAAAAGCACTTAGTACTATACCCTAAATATCAATTCTAAGACGCCATCAAGGTTTGGTGTAAAACAAAACCTTATTAAAATCAGCTTATTGTCTGTCTGTCTGAACGTCACACGCATTTTTCTCGGGTTACAGCGATTGGCACCAAATTTGGTGAAAAGGTGGGAATTTTGAACGCTTACGCACACAGTGAATTACATCATTCTATGACGAATTTGAGAGGGGGGGGGGGCGACCCCATATATACAAGAGGGGAGTGTACAATTTTTTTCCAAATATTATCATGTAGGGTATCAAATGAAAGGTCTCGATTAGTTCGAAGCCGGTCTTAGTTTTGACATTTCTTGGAAAAGTGGCGAGTGCGGCGGAAGGTCGAAAGTGGTCATTTCTTTCACAGACCGCAGACTCAAAAACTACCCAACCGAAAAATTTGAAAAAAAAATCAAGAAGCTGCCAGTATATGATGCCTAGACTCCGAAATACCCTCCATACCGACATCTATACAAATATAATTTTTAGTAATTAACTGCAAGTTCATCATAGAGTCAATTGCGGCATTATAGCCTGCCCGTTTCTGTCCAAATTCAAGACTTTCAATGCTAGTATCACCCGAAAGTGGATATTCTGACCTAATATATGTGTTAGATACTAATGGGACAAACGTCAACAAAAATGCTTTTTTAAAGGAAATACACAAAAGCTTTCATACCTGAAGCGTTCAGCTTCCGGTTTCCCGATTTGTTTGTTTACTATTTTTGGAATTATTTTTAGATATTGAATATACGACGCAAGTTAAACTTATTTATACATTTATTAGGCAGAACATAATATTAGGTACCATCATTCGTCACTTGAATTATCAATATCATCTGCAGATGAAAACACAGCATCGTCCTCAGAGTCATCCATAGCATTTGAAATGCAACATTTTTTCAACGATTTTTGCACAAATTCTTCCGAAATTTTTTCCATATCGTTGAAATCCATTTAGCAACTGCAGATACGGGGGCCTTCTTTATTTGGCTGAACTGTGTCAAAGGCAAATCTCAGGTGGTTAGCCACTTCATATTTCCTTCTCTCAACTGGTCCTTAAATGGCTTGGGGGTCGGCATGTCGAGAGGTTGGAACTCATAACCTCCGGAATCACAATCATGTCACTGCATAAAATTGACTTAACGTGGTCGGTAGTATGACCGTTGACAGTATCAAGAACCAACATGTTCCTCGTGGAGCGAAGGGATCCTAGCCGTGCATTCTAAACCATCCGCACCAGTCTTCCATGAGTTCGCTTGTCATCTAATCTTTGTTTTGTGCTTTTACAACAGAATGGTTGGATTAAGTGATATAAGGCGGCAGTTTGTTTCCTTCGAGAGTTACGCATGGGATAACAATTACCCTTTGCTTCTCACAGCCGGTGGTTTTAATTTGCATTTCCTTTGAACCCTTCTCCTTAACACTATAATTTGTGGGCATGCCAAAATAAATTGGAGTATCATCTGCATTCCCTATGTGGGATAGTGCATAATTGTTTTCCTTTCTTAAGCCGATTGCAAATTTGTCAGCTTGTTCTGAAAATCTGGTGGCAATTTTCGACAAATTGATCTTGGACATCACAAACATAAACTTATCACATTACCCCTTAAATGGATGTAAGTTCTGGATGCCCAAAACACTCACTTGTTTTTTGCCTTCAGCATATCAGCATTTATCGAGAAACAAGCCTTTCCTTCGTTGGTTAGTATATAGCTGGTATACTGCTTCATCCACATCAGGATATCTAATACTTTGCAACTAAACAATCTTCTTTTCTCTTTTTTTCCAATGACGCAAATTATTCTCTTTTTAGCAGCAAATTGTCGTGAATTTCTCCACACAACTACACTTTCCACTTGAAAGCTGGGTCGTAGTGGAACCTATGATTTCCCGTCATCGTGAACAAATAAAACCGGTGGTGCTAAAGCAAGGTGATCCCATACCTAGCTATTAATAAACAAATGATCATTGTGTTGACAAGGCCGTGTTTACTCAACTGGAGACAACGTGTAGGAGCCGGGAACCAAATTTTGTCAAAATAAAAACACATCAAATTTAAAATGCACCTCGCTTTTTGAAGCACGAAAATTGCAGAAAAATGTATCAACGCACATACAAAATTTCATACCAATTGGTGTCAATATTTACGAAGAAACTCATGTAACAGATAAAAGGACCGACAGCCCAATGGATAGAGAGTAAACCGATTTTCATAAGGTTTCGTGTTGCACAGGACCGTCAAAATGTGAATAAGGACAAAATAATAATGTTATCTGCTTTTCGACCCCAAAGGTACGGGAGAACGTCCAATATTGGTGACGCAAAATCAAGCCAAAAATATTCTGCATTGAAAGTTAATCATCAATTGCTAAACCCCGAGATAATAGTGAAGCTTAAACAGTCGAATGAGGCCTCCACCCAAATATAGCTTCTATGAGAACTAGTGACCTAGTTTCCCCTAAAAAAATTTGGTACTTTATTGCAACGATTGACCACAATTCTACAACTGCAATGATAATTGATTAAAAATTCAATAAAAGTCAGTGAAATGTGTATATGCTGCATTGGCATTACGAATTAATGTTGATCGCAAAGCGTACGTATTGTATATTTTTCCCAAAGAAAAACAAATCGTAAATACTTCCAAAAGGATGAAAATGTGTGAAAACTAGAAATTTATTTCTTGCTGACTGGAAAAATTTTATTATCTCAACAATTTATTTACCCAATAACATTTTCACATTTCGATGCGTCCAATTGAATTTAATTGCACGCAATTTTATAATCTGTCAGAAACGAAGAATTCAGGGCTATAAAATTGAACCAATTTTATGTCATGTAGTTGGAAGCATTGAAATTTACGGACAATTTATGGTTGGAATAATTGCGAATCGTAAGTGATTTGAATTCTTCTCTCATGCATACATTGTAGAGCTAGACTCGTTGTGCTGATCACGTACGGGGTTTAAGTTTCTAAAATGACTGTAATAAAACCATGCAATACGAAAGCGTACTGAAAGGCTAATGGGAAATATTTAATTGAATGTTGTTCCCAGAATCCATCTGATCTGATCTGATCTGATACTATCAAACAAATATGATTTGTGCTTCAGAAATGTTTTTGAAGCTGTTCTGCACGTAATTATCAACCAGTTACATCAACCGATATGGTATCTAAGAACTCCTACGTAAAACATCAAACTGGAATTTCGCAGTGATAAGGAATTCCATTAGAGAAAAAATGAACTATTTCCACATATTAATACCGACGTACAATTTAGATGGTAGCAATATGAAATTGCTTATCATAGTTCCCGATAAATAGACAAGCAACGTTAATTGAAAATGAGCGTAAACATCAAAGTTCAATCGATTTCATTCAACAACAACTCTCATCAACTCAACGAACACCCAACAAAATATTAGGTTTTTGTTGAATTGAACTGCACTCTATGCATATTATCCATTAGCAACACCAGAAAAAGCCATCACTTTCAAAACTGATATCAAAATGATTCATAAGCATTTGATATTATACAACATGTAATACCTTGCTCATGGTGCTCATTCATAATAATAATAATTCTTCCAAGAAACCGAAAATCTGCTTTAGGAAAATAATCCAAAAATAATTATAAAGCAAGGACCTTAAAATGAACTTCTAGTCAGATCTGTTTTAGAAGCTAGGTATCCTAGGACAAAGCATTACTTTCAGAATCACCCAGGATCAATTGTAACAACTTAAATCGAGCCTAATTCTATTCATACATTAATGTAAATATGTATACTTGCCCCGCTATTGAAGGCTTATTACTTGCATAGCACTAAGTGCGGTGATTAAAATTAATCTCATTAAATATGAAATATGAGAGGTATGAAAAATAAGAGACCAGGGACTAAGGGGATCTACAATCATCAAGCAGGAAAAGTAGAAGACGGGAAAATGTTAAAGAGCTTATAGTAGGACGAGTGACAACGAAGCACTAGGCTTTTGGAGTTTTTGACACTAGATAAAGGGTAAGCATGTGGGAGGAAATATTTCATCTTCGTCAAAGCACTCTATGCCAGAACTAGAAGAAAATCTCACCTATCATATGAATTCGAAAAGAAAACAGACAAAATATATTAAGTATTTCATATACAATAAAAGACAAGTTTCCATAGTTTACAAAACGGAAATCAAATAATTTTCACCCTCTCCCTTGAAGTAGTTAACAAAGGTGAGCTCACCACTACGGGGGAAATAATTTTCCTGTGACTTTATCTTACAAATAGTAAACAATATAATGTATTTATCGAGTTATTTCAGTAATTATAGAAACCAATTAAAAGATAAATGCTATCTCAATCAAGTACTATAACGAGTGAAATGTGGACTTATCTGGAAAACTATACAGTCAATAAAAACGAATATAAGTAAATAAGAACTTGCAATTACAGTAAAAATATTATTTCAAAGTACAACTGTAGAATAACCCAGGTAAAATGAGTGTACAAATACTTAACATAATTCTAAAAAGCAATTCTCATTGAGTCAACACCTTCTGGAAGCTGAAACTTAAAAGTACAATATCTTAACATCACATTTGACGGTGCATTAGTCGAAGTGATTGAGCATCGGCCTCTCAATCTCGTGCCTCGGATTCAAATCCTGGGTGCGTCATGGATGACTTTGTTTGTCTCAGTAGTTACCCCGCCGCTAAAGACTTATCACTTTTGATGAAAGCGAGCCTGGGTGCGTAGGGAGTGAGTTGACATGAATTATACCTTACAGTGAAATATGGCAATTAGTAATTGAACAGGTCCACGCGTAGGAATTTAAGAGCAGTAGTCCTGGCCGATGTTGGATTACTAGTTTGTATACTTCTACTGGGCCTGCCTGGCGCCTTCTTGCTTTTCATAAAGAGCCTCTTTCAACGATAAAGGAGCTGGAAGAGGTAGAGTTGGTATCCCGATAGAGATATACAAACTGGTGCTCCCACAAGAGCCAGGCCTACTACTCGGCGCATTCAACGCCTACAATGCCCTTCTCGTTGGAAGGTGGCGCGGTTTGCGTGTCTTAATATCCACCACTTTGTATGCTTGACACTGCCGAGAAAGTGCTCGAAAAGCTCATCAAATGCCTTCAATTCCGAAAGATGGAAATACATTCTAGGCACACTAGACAATACTTTCCACGTGCCGAGCTATCTCTCGCTCCTGCTCTATGAGACGCTAGAGGGTCAGAGGCGAATGGAGGTCACGTCAGGCCGGACCTCTGAAGCGCTTCCTATGATAGTCTGCTTAGACTCGACTCGCCAGAAAAGTCGCGCCTAAACGGTTATGCAGATGATGACGGGGCGCTTATTGCTGGATGCACTGTATAACACGCGCGAAGCATACTTGGCACATTGATGCGACGGGTAAGCGGAGGATGACTGCTCACGGTTTCAACCATGCAAAAGTAATCATCATCATCAATGGCGCAACAACCGGTATCTGGTCTAGACCTGCCTTAATAAGGAACTCCAGACATCCCGGTTTTGCGCCAAGGTCCACCAATTCGATATCCCTAAAAGCTGTCTGGTGTCCTGACCTACGCCATCGTCTTCTTTTTCTACCATAGATATTGCCCTTATAGGCTTTCCGGGCTGGATCATCCTCATCCATACGGATTAAGTGACCCGCCCACAGTAACCTATTGAGACGGATTTTATCCACAGCCAGACGGTCATGGTATCGCTCATAGATTTCGTCATTATGTAGGCTGCGGAATCGTCCATCCTCATCCATCCTCTGCCGTTGGCGAAAGGAATTCCTGATTTAAAAGCTCCGCAAGGAAGGAGAGTTCGGGTACTAGCCCGAAGTAATGTGGTAAACGGTGCCAGGGTAGCTCTCTGACGATGGCAAGGTGTTTAGTTGGCAGTCCGACAGCGTGCCGTTGTGAGAGTCCAACATTCTAAAAACGCATTCATCTACCACAAAAAACAATGCAGCTTCCTGAAAATGTCCGTCTTCATTTGCTTGTATGCCGCTATGCTATTTAGTTCGACAATATAAGTTAGTTTTATTCCAGTTGAACAAAAATTTACATATCTACCCTTTACCCTCAAAGTACACAACGGTTTTGTCTAAAACAAAACCATATTAGAATCGGTTTACTCTCTGTCTTTTTTTGAGGAGGTGGAAATTTTCAAAAGACATTGGTCTGGACACGCCAGCATGTGGGATTCTTACCCACTAAAACCATCCTCAACTCCTCCCAAGGCCCGTGGAACCACCATAAGGTATTACATTACGGGTCGGAGTCAGCTCTCTTTAGCTTGGCCACCTTTAGTTTCTATGCGGCGTACGTAACCACGCTTTTCTAGTCTCCTCTACCTTTCGCAATTTGCTCTGGATAGATGCAACCATAGAGTTAATCGCATTCCAATCTTCCTGACATGCTAGCATTCTTCGCACCAGATTTTCTGGAACAAGCACCTCTCCTAGAGTCTCCTCTAGGTTCCCGAGATGACGAGTGCTACAACATCTGAGACAATCCTGAATGCCGAGCACACCCTTAGGGCTGTTCTTCTGTAGACTGCACTCAGTTTGTTAGCGTTAAATGTGATCTGCAAAGGCTTTCCCCAAGTGGGATCTGCATAGAGCAGGATTGAACTCACTAACCTAGCTATAAGCAACCTGGAAGCATGCCGTGGCCCTCCCACGTTCGGCATCATCCTTTCCAGGGCCACACTTGCGGTGGATGCTTTGTCATAAGCATACTGCACGTATCGCTTACGGCTGAGCTTCCCGTCTATCATCACCCCCAAGTATTTGATGGCAGGCTTAGAAGTGATGATATGATTCCCAATTTAAATACAGGCATAATTTCTTTTACGCTTGGTGATGAGGAGTACTTCCATTTTTTCTCCGCAAGTATCAGACCAGAACTCTCTAACCAACCCTTAAGAGCACTGATCGTTTTGCATGAGTATAACTCAGAATCTTCGAGATCCTTTGCGACTACAACCAGCGCTATAATCGTCGACGTAACTCACCACCGTGGCTTCCTTCGGAGGGGTAAGATTAAATACATGGTTGTATATGATGTTCCACACCAGTAAGCCAAGTACAGAGCCCTATGGAACACCCGCACAGACAACGTACTCCTGAGGTCCGTCATTAGTATCATACTAAAGCCTCCGTTCTTGTTATTAGCTGTTGACAGGTTATTAGGTTTCTAATTGACCGAATTGAATGCATTTTTCACATCCAGGGGCATTACCACGCAATATTTGCTAGTACTACCCTTTTCGTGGATTGCATCTTCGGCCAAGCCGGTAACCATTTTGATGGCATCAATGGTTGATCTGGCTTTACGGAACCCATACTGTCGATCTGAGAGGCCTCTCGGGCTGTCAACAACCGGGAGTAATCTATTGTAGATTATTCGCTCTAGCATTTTCCCACAGTGTCCAAAAGCAAATAGGTCTGCAGGAGGTTGGCTCACCTGGAGGTTTACCGGCCTTATGCAGTACTACAAACTTTCGTTGCTTCCATGATGCTGGGAATATCCCCTCGGACATGCACGCTTCGAACAACTCAGCGAACATGTCCGGTCTGGATTTCACGACAAGCTTTAGGGAGCTATTCAGCACGCCATCCAACCCGGAGCTTTGTTATCTCCTAGTCTAGCGCAAATCTCCAGCAGCTCGTCACTGGTAACTGCATTCAGATGTCGCTGCAAGCTGTCAGTGCCCTCCTCTTGCTGAGGAAATAAAGCCTGTATAATGTTTAACAAAAGTGAAGGGCACGTGATCTGCAGAGATGAACGGCCCCTGCATCGCCCTATCACGATTCTATAGGCGCTTCCCCTCAGGTTTACGTTCGGTTCCGAACAGAGCTCCTTAAAGCATTTTCTCTTGCTTCGTTGGCTGGCCCGCTTGAGCATTTCGTGGGTTTCCTTATAGGCACGCTCTTCTTGCACTTGGTCGATTCTGCCTACCGCCCTTTGAGCCGCTCTTCTGATCCACCAGTAGTTTGATCTTCTACTGGTGAATGAACACCTCCTCGGCCTGGACGCATCACACGCTTTGATGATGCATTGGGCCACATGGACCGCTCTTTCCGTAGGGGCGCCTGCTTTATTAGGATGGTCTAGTCACACCTCTATGAAGGTCTGCTCATCCAGAGCGGTTGTAAATCAGCCTGATAAGTTTTTCGGTTTCGAGCATGCAAAATATCAGCCTCGATTGAGGCTTACTCCCTTTTCTGAAAGGTGTTTACATAACCTTCGTTTGCCAGAATTATATCCAACTGTGCAAAAGCGTCTATTAGACTGGTCTGTCTGTCTGTCTGTCCGTCACACGCATTTTTCTCGGAGACGGTTATAGCGATTGACACCAAATATAGTCATGTGGGGTATCAAATGAAAGATCTCGATTAATACTTTCCGAAACCGGTCTTAGTTTTGACATTTGCTGGAAAGGTCGGGAGTGCGAGGGATTGAAATTGATCATCTCTTTAACGGACCCATTCTCAGAAACTACCCAACCCAAAAATCTGAAAAAATTCAGGAGGATGCCACTATATGGTGCCTGAACTCCGAAATACCCTCCATACCGATATCAATAAAAATTTTCGGTATTGTTAAATTACGCATAATTTTGTACTCTAATAATCAACTTAAATGGGTATCCAGTAAGTATCTAATATGTAGTAAGACATTACTATTAACACGTTATTGAAGGAATATTGGGAGATGGGGAAGGATATTTTGGGGCTTAGATATCCTAGAAGGGTAACATTATGATTTTTTTTTTTGGTTTTTTCGATTAGATACTTAGTTGAGCCCTTGTTTTTAGTGTGCACTTTGAAGCCCGCTCTCCCCTTTCATAGCTAATGTTAAAACTATGACTTGCTTCGAAAAGTACTAATCAAGCCTCATAGTAGCGAAAACCTGCTTGAACCCCACTCCTTGTTTTTATCTCAGGGAGAGTCTCAGGGGGCTCAACGATGTCGTTCACTGCATAACCCGGGGCTTCTTCCTTCAATATTCCGAACAAATTTCATGCCAATAAGTGAAATCGCTTCCGAATAAATTGCATTTAATAGACAGGCAACACCACAACATTAAGAAAGAACAAGTCGGAATACCGGAAGCTCGCGCTTCGAGTATAAAGGTTTTGTGTTCATCTTATGTAAGAAATTTCAACGCACATTTTTCTATCCGTATATAGCTACAAATCCAACACAATCCTTTATATTTTTTCAAACTACGAGACATACGTACGTGTTACAGCCATAGATATTACGCTCACCCGAAACAAACAAACTGGCTATTTCCGAATACTGTACACATATATGCACGTATATAAATTGATCATACCCATATTTCCGATTTACTTCTTATATCTATTTGAATTAGGCACTACCCGCAAAGTTCATTAGCACGCATATATTGTATTATATGTACGTCTGGTTGACAAATAACTAAAAAACTAAAACAAAATAATTCTCTGGGACCCAATTCATAAGAACTCATTTTGTTGTGGTATTGACAAATTGATATGTGATGATGACGTCATGCAGGTTGTAGAGTGCACGAAATTCATAAAAAATTGTAAAGTTTCACCCCCTATGACTTTGTTAATAATGGTTGGATTTTCTTCAAACTTGACCAAACTGTGCACTATGTTCTTCATTACACGCACGCCAAATTTTGTACTTTTGGAATGAACATAAGGGGAATGCCGGGTAAATTTCTAAAATGTGGAAATATACTATTATTAACTTTATTTGTGCAGATATCGGAACCGGATATATTTTGAGGCCTAGATTTCGTAGAGATACACTACTGTGATTTTTTCAGATTTTTCGGTTGGATAGGTTCTGAGAACGAGACCTGTAACACTTTTTGGGGGTCATATTTTGAGCCCTCACGCGCCTATGTTTCACCCAACATCAAATATTGAACCAGTTTCGAAAAGTACTAATTGAGACCTTTCATTTGATACCTCACATGGCTATATTCTGTGAAAAAAAAAATTTGCACCCTCCATTCACATGTATGGGAAGCCCCCCCTTAAACTTAACAAAAGATGGCGCCACTTACTGCATGTATTACATGCTCTCACCAATTTTCGTAACAATTGGTCCGGCTGTTTCCGAATAGATCGGGTGTGACAGACAGACAGACAGACGGACAGCCAGACACCGTCTCGATTCTAATAAGGTTTTGTTTCATTTTGATACCTCCTTATTTTACCTCCAAAAAGGTCAAATAAAACCATTCGCAGATCATTTGACCTGATTTCAAGCGAGTACGAAAAATGGGGAAGATTAAAAAATCAGCATGATTGTACGCCTTATAGCTCGGGTCAAGCGGCTTTAATTACGAGTATCTTTATGGAACTGATTCACAACTGCTGCTCAATTACGAGCAGAATTCTTGGCAGGAATAACGTGGTTTAGTCTAAGAACGGTTTAGCCATCGGTCAATGATATAGACCTTAAAATTCGAAAACCCGCTAAAACCGTTTTTATTTATTTATTTTTTGATAATTCTATCATGATTTTATAATCATAATTTCTCAACAAGATAATTCCTTTATGTATACTACCAAGAAGGTAAAATCATATTTTCAAGAGAAACAACTTGAAATTCTAACGGCGCTATCCGTCCGATCCGAGCATTTCTCATGTGGCTTTTTTCTTTAATTAAAAATAATTGAATTCATAAAAGAAGATGCCAAAATTCTCAAATTTATGTGGTCTTTAGCGAAATTCGATCACCTCATAAGAATTAGTTATCCCATCTGAATACCCGATGTCCTTAGAAGAGGAGATCATTGAAATTTTTCGAATTTTCCTGGCACAATAAATACATCACTCACAATAGTCCACATTTGGTATCAACTATCTCTGAAGCATTTTTCACTTCCGCCGAGCAGCCGAACTAAAAACGAAAATTTCTACGAATATAGAATTTACGCCAATTTAACGAAAAGACAGTGGAATAGAGATTCTCATCAACTTGCTTCTTACTGGAAATTCTTAGTAGAACGATACGATGAACGAACGGCATATTGTTCCATCCTGGTCCAAAAAACTTTCAATGTCCCATCCGTCATTTTCATATCTCGAACGACAGAAATAACAAACAATTTTGATCTACATATAAATGGAGGACTCCAAACAACCTAAACTAAAGCCCATTCAAATACCCTCTATATTGCCCAATTAAAACTAATTTAACACCATCTTGCTGGCCGTTGAAGGATTCCTCCAATAAATCGTGTGTCACAATCACACTGAAATCGCCTACACAAAATCATTTAGTCAGTCATCAACACTAACCCAGCAGAATCAATATATCTAATTGATTCAACCAACATAACTTTTGTCCCGAATCACATTATCCACTCGACGACCGTTGTCTAGACAGCTGTTGACTCTAACAGGAAGAGCTATCCTTTGGTTCTAATCCGCCCACATTGCACCCTCCGGGACATCTGCTGCTAAATGTATATATTTTCTATATTTGGTAACTGTTTGCACACCATATCAGAACTCATAAATCTCATTCGAGTGCCCAAACAAAAAAAAGATTGTGACATACCCTCAACGCGATGTGATTAAAACATTTCTTGAAATGATGGCGTCACATTATCGCCCAAAAACAGAGAAAAAACCTCTTCATCGTTAGGCAAAACCGTGAATGTACCTCATTTTATCACTTTCGTCACCAGAGTCAACAAAGCATCATAGCTTCCACATACTTAAATCGTAATAGGTCTGGGAACACCCATCCAAGCCTTAATTCAACCATCGTTTCACTAAAGCTAGAATCTTGACATCGTCATTAATCTGAATAAAAATTCTATTCAGAGTATCTTGTACTGCGCGATGATTATCTCACACTCCCCCTGCTACACAAGAGCGTGCTCCATACAATGACAGTCCATCGAATGGAAAGCGTATTTGGATCGGGTCGCGTTGTGGGAAGTTACATTTCCAAGGGGCACTGAAAACAAGGTCACAGACTATCATAGCACCACTATCTTTGCACTCTGAATCTTTTGTGATGATACACTTTGTACAGAGCCTCGTCTACAATATGACATGTGTATATGGGTATGTACAATGTCATTTAATAAAAAGCCGACATTTTCGTTTGATGACATATAGTTTAGATATGAAAGTGTGGAAAACATGGATTTAGGAAAACTGCATATTAATCAAGATGCAATATTCGGCGTGAACTGTATTGACAAATCTGCTAATGCAACAAGATATGAGCTTCTTGTAAATCCCGGACCTGATAAAGAACTCATTTCCGAAGACATATCTGATTCGACAGACTTGGGTAGGTTCAAATCAAACAATCTAGACATTTAGTAACTAACAGTTATTAGATGTAAATAAAGAATAGAATGAAGATGAATAATCAGTCTTCATGAATCAGTTTAATTCAAAAACAGGAAAAAATATCTGGTAGGTGTGTTACATCGTAGAGTTGTTGTTTATCATAAAACCACACACTAGAAATTGGAAGGAATGTGCACATTTCTTCCGAATGTTTGGATGAAGGCATGTATTGTTCAAGTGCTTAGAATGCATGTACAGCATTTTCAAATAGAACAAAGACTGACATAATAAGAAAAGAAAAAAGTTATTAATAGAATAGCTGAATTTTATTCTGTTAGTCCCGCTTGGAGATTATATGCTCTCGTTGAAACCTTAGCTTTGGCATATTCAGATAAAAGCCTACACAGAAAACAGCGTCGTCTGGTTTCCAAAGAATACCCGGATTATGTGATGAATAATATAAATTCAACGGTATTCTTCCCGCCTTTCAAAACTCCAAGTGGGTGTATAATGGCCTACAAATACAAAAAATCAGGAATGCGATAAGATGAAATGATGGACAAAATAATTACCCTCCCTTCCTCAAAAGAACTTTTAAAAATTGGAAAATAAGCCCGTAGCAAAATCTCCACCTTTAGTCAGTCAAGCTGGGGATCAAAGACCGATTATGTCTGTCGAGCTATTGAAAAAAAGGAATCAGCCAAACTGTGGAATCTGTGGAGTCAGACTAACTCAAATAAACTTATCATATTGTCTATTCCGTTTGAAGGATTTGTTTTTTTCCAGTGGATTTTGATTATTACCACTAAATTGTATTCAAGCCGGGACCCTTCAAAATTAATCCTAATACTGCTAGGGATAATTTGGTAATACGATACATAATTTTTAAATCCTCCATTATCTGAAAGAAATTCATTAGCTGGGGACATTCTAAGCATCGGCTAATAAACCCAATCCTCGACAAATCTTTGACTACCACTCTGAGGAGACGTTTTCTTAATTAGGAAGGAGGTTTTATAGGTAACTCACGTGCACGTTTATGTTTGGAAACACGGTTTTCTTTTCATTGGTTCAGTTGAGAAATTACCCTCTTCAAAAAAGTGATTGAAGCTTTCGATCAGGTTAGTATAACCCCCAGATATTTCACTGCTTCGGAAAGTTGAAACATTATGCCACCCATCTTTGGGAGACAAAGACCATTCAGTTTTCTCCTTTTGTAAATAATACCATTGTGGTTTTATTTGCATTTCCTGAAAGCTCAAACTTGCGGCACTATAATAATAATAACATCGGTTGGCACGAAAATCCAATTGAATTAGGTCCTTGAAATGTGTTGGAACACTTCATTCAAGACCGTAACGCTACACAACTACACGATTACAGCGCCCTGTGGCATGATGATTACCCTGATTTGTACTCATTCACAGCTAAGTTAACTGGAGTGAGTCGATCAACATACTCCCCAGCTCAACGCTCTTATTGCAGATGTGAGGGAGGGCGAACTTGATACTCTTAAGCACCGGTACCCCGGAAAATTCCGAGAAACAAAGCAGAATTTATTACTATGCATACAATATTCAGGGAAGCAGAAACTGTCGCATAAAACTACAATTTCGGTACCGTACACCTTATCAGGTGTATGTGGTCTCAAGTCTCTGGATGAACCCGTGGGGGACGTTAACGTTAACGTTCTTGACCGAATAACATCCGATCAACTTCCACCTACTTAAAGGTGGAAGTTCATCGGATTAAATGTTCAATTACCACACCATGCGAATACGGGCTACTTCTACAAACAAAAGCGAAACCATTTCGGCCAGCAATGCGCTCAAGCGGATTTAAACCGCTGTGGCTGACGGCCTCCCGGCGAGCCGTTCACTGCAGCTGCTCCTTCTACTAATTCGTCAATCCGGGTATTCTGAGTTTTCCCCAGTACTTGAAAGAAGGCGATGATTGCCAAGAAGGAAATTCATCTTGAGTGTAACAACTGCAGGGGTATTTGCATGCTTATTCCCTGGTTAGGATTAAGGCAAAAAACGCATGACGACGGGATACTTCAGTTGAGGGGCACACAGGCGATGATGAAGCTGCACTGCCAATTTTCGCCCCTTTATTGGGATAGCTTTTCCCTAGTGTTTGAAGACAGTTAATGTGGATGAACATTTTAGATATCCCGACGCCCCTCGATTCGTTGTTGTTGAGATGTCTATATTTTCAAACTGTATACAAAACAGAGAACGCTGCACTCGGGTTTCATGTTTTACAGCCCCACATGTGCTATCGAGCCGGTATTTTGTTTCTATTCAGATTTGTTTTCCATGTGGTTTTCGATAAGCCTTCATAGCAGCTTCTATATTTGCGAATGGACCTATATGGTCATTTTTGCTAATTTATTTAAGTTTTTATGCTGGAACCGCCCTCTTCGTCGAATCCAACTAATCAGGAAAATAGCCTAATCCACCATGTCTTTACATTCACCTGTCTCTTACAATACACTCGTCAATATAATGAATTAAATTAACTCGACATTAGTGATGTTCAAATTAATATTTCACTACAAATCGCCCTTAACCAACTGTCACCCCCTCCCCAACCAAACAACATGTCAAAATCACAGGATACAACCTAACCTCACTGAAAAGTAGTGATGATATAGAGGACATAGAAAACATAATGGACGCAAACAAACAAGCCACTTCTCTCATTAATACCGAAAACAAGCTTCGCCTAATCCATTCAAACAACCATTCGTTGATAAACAGGCTCCGTCGACCTTGGCAAAGCGCTTTCAATCTCTATGTGAAAACGTTTGTGAATAGCCTTTCTTCTAAGATTCGATATTCACTATGCGCAAAACGGAATAATTGAAACAAACTGTTCACCGATCAAGAAAAAGATTCACAAAAACTAGTCGCTGTAGTCAACACTCATAGGTTTTAAAGGCTCTATTATGACCGTGTTCTTTACCAATATTGCTGCCGACTACGTCCAAAGCGGTTTATTCTCTACATTTTTTACTTCAAAAAATAAAATTTTATTAACGATAGCGTCGCTAAAGAATAACAAAATTCTTAGTTCCTGCGGGATTTGCAAAAACATGTTAAGAAACTGCAGCCCTAACATTGGTGCTCACCTTAATATTATTTTCAATAACTGTTTGAATAATGCCCACTTGTTGTTTGATTCAGCTATGGCGCCTTTTCTTAGTTATGCTTTCTTTCGAAACATTTAGCTTCTTTTTGGAACTAAAGTTCTGGGTAAGTACTTGCAGAAAAGGACAGTTTTAGCTCATATCGAGGCTGGCAAACTGGCTCGCCAAGGGTGTGGATCCACAATAATGGGACAGCATTTAGCATCCGGCCATTATGTCTACTCAATCGGCAGGCAAAAATCTTTATAAAAACCGCAGGGCTTCTGGAGCTACCTTTTCATTGCCTCTTAAGAATTGGGACATGGAAACTCTAGTTGGGCCTTTAACAGGAGACTGCTCCTTAAACTGTGGGGTAGTTACCTCGGCTATAAGTAGCTAATGTGAGAAAGAAGAGACGGCGCTGCACTTCATATGAAGCTGGCCGGTTTACTCAGACCTCACACGAAGGTACGAAAAATCTGCTCTGGAAAATGTACCCAGATTCACAAAAACCTATGAACCCTATGAATAGACCATTTAGGGATACTGAATAGACCATTGTAGGGACCATTTTAGGATTAGAACTGCGACTCGAACTATGTAACAATATTAAGGAGCGTCCTTTAAGTCAATCATCTACGACTTCTTGAATGCTGCACTTTCTGAAGATATACTTTTCCCATAGCCAATTTTTTAATCACTATAGCCAATCGCTGCGGACGCGAGGTTTTTGCAATCCTAGGGCCGTTTCCTTCAATATTGGTTCGCCTATGAAGCGATTATCTCCTCTTACTGAACTGAACCATTCGAAAACAGCTTTATCAACTGTTTCTTACATATTTACATGCCCTGTTCCTCTTAATATAATATTTCCACTTTAGATGGCCGTTGGCTTTCCTGCGTAACTCCTTGCGTGTGCTACTTTCTAGCCGAGCTGGCTGGACCCGTAGACGAACGGATATTTATGCGCCTTCGACGAAAATTGAAACGAAGAAAGTTTATGCGAAGTGCCTGCCTGTGCCTGTCGTAGAGTGCGGAAGGTTTGCGATGCGACGTTGTTTACGTCGTCGGCTCGTAGTGTTGGGTTGCTTTTCTCACATTATTTTGGCAGAGATGGATGAATTGAAAATGAACATTGTTGGAATATAAATTTGATTTGAGTTCCTAAAACACGTAGCTGCTGTTTGGCTTTGCTCTTTCACAAGAATTTTCAAATCGGCAAGCAACTGTTCATCGGGCGGGGTCGGCCACTGGCCGGGGCTCGGCGCAGCGTATCCGTAGGCGCTTCATCGGCTGCAAGGAAGCAAGAGTTCCGGAATGCGTTGGCTCAGCTGCTGCTGCTGCTTTTCGGCCGGCCCGTTGCGACGGGTACAAAAAGACGATCCCTGCCGCTGCCTAAGTTGGGCGGATGTCGGCCGGACAGCTCCTCCGATCTGTTGAGTCCCGGCTCGGGCTGGCGTGAATGCGATCAGCAGTCGCGGGTGATTCCTTTCACCGGGGCGGAGGTTTGAACTTGAGATCCCTGGGCTATTGCTGATCGTTGCCGCGACTACTCCTGTCCCTGCTGCGTGGCTCTGCCTGGGTGCACTGGGGGATTAGTTCGCTATGCGATGGCTGAGCGAAATGTTTTCATACAATCCCAGACGTTTTAGCGACGCAGCACTCGACTCGTTTTCGGGCGAGAAAAGTGCAAATTCGATGAATGTGCTACGCGCACCGGACTGTAGACCGAGATTTTGGGAAAACACTGCGATCCTTTTCCTCTTCTGTAGTTTCTATCGGGGTCACCACTTTAGCGTTACTGCATTATTTCAGTTTATATTTGTATTAACATTATTTGTATTTTTATCACAATCGCCTTAAAAAAAGTTATTAACAAAAGTAACTAAAAATTTTCTAACTTGTAACGAATTAAATGAATCAGTCCTTCTTAGTGACGTTACGTGTGTATCGCGCCGCGGTTTGGAACAGAAGAGACCGACTTATTTCCATGCGGTCCTTACTGTCCCAACCAACGGCATTTTTCCGCCGCTAATTCTCCACTCCCCAGGTGCGTTCCGAAAATGAGCGAGTGGAGAGTTTCGCACCATCTACCCGTCCGCATCCGCAACATTCGAAATAAATTTCGAATGCTGCAGATCCTGCCGCGCCACACTAGCATCCCCAAACCGTCTACCCTTGTATGCTTAAAAAGAAGATAATTTACTAAGGAAAATTTGAAATTTAATAACAGATTTGCCCTTCTAGTACCTTTCTCAATTAGTCGTATTTTTGTAAAAAGACCCAAAGGTTTAAGATTCTGAAAAACTGAAATGGAGTATACGTAATTATTCTGGATGAAACCACTCTAAATAGGTACTTTATGTACAAATTTCGTACACCAAGAGATCTACGGGCATAGTGAAAAAACCCGGACCCGGAGGGAAAATCATGAAGGATTTGTGATTTGCCCCGTGGAATCAATTTCGATTTAAAGAAATTGTAATGAACTAAGTTACAAAGTATGGTTCGAATAAGAGGAATTTGACGTTGAATTTTATATAGGAAATTCATGGGAGTGCCAATGAAAGGCCACCAAGTTGGAGTTAGAGAATGATTCGGCTCAGAGGAATTTCGACTGTCATTTGCATAAAAACATAACTATTCTGACCTATGCTATTTTGTTAACAACACCTGAAGAAATTAAAAACGTGAGTAAATCGCTATTCATCAATTTTAATTGTATTTTTCCTGAAGTCGCTGCAACCTCAACTATCTGAAATATGATATGAGATATGATATATGAGATATGATATATGAAATTTAAGCTTGATCAGATCATAAGTATTTGTTTGGTATCTGTTTACATCAATGCACTTTTTTCCCTGATTATATAATATATAAAAAAGAATAGTTTGGTTGAGAGGTGACCTTGCTTGAAATACTGTGTTTCAAATGTAATTGGCTTCGAGAAGATAGTTATAATAATATAAGATTATAAAAAGTATTGAAAGACGATCGTGAATTGGTGGACGATTTGCCTCATTCATGACGCCCATCAATTCAAATAATCATAGCAAAAAGGCATTAGTGTACCAGTTCACCATGAAAAAGAGCCGAAATCGTAAGAGTGTCGATGCGAAAAGGAGCTAAGAACCAATAAACAATGTGGACCGACTATCTAGGACCTAAACTGAGAGAAACTGGCAATGACCTAAGGTTAAGGATTCCTTGGTGCACTGACGGATCCCCCGAGAGGAAATGGACGCAGAAGTCATTGATCCAAGGAAAACCTTCTTTGAACCAATGGGATACACATTTCAAACGAAATTGTTAATATAAACTATAGATAAGTGCGTCTATTTCAACCTCAAAAGAAACTATAGGAGGCAGAATATTCCGATTATAGCTTATAGCCAGACACCAAACTGCTATGGGAATATCTTAATATGTAAATTGAATATGATTGACTCGCACAGAAAGATCTGGATACCCTGAGTTCCACGCCATATTGGGTTTGAACGTGAGGCAGCGTATAAGCTGGCCAAGGAAGGAGGAGAAACGCTGCTATACCGTCCAGGACACTTTTGTGAAACTAGGAAAGAGTTCATGGCCAAGACATTGAAAATTGAGGACGGAACGATAATGGACGAACTGACAGGAATGGATCATTCCGGGGTGCTCGAAGGGAAATACAAGCCCAAGCGCTAAGGGTTATGATGAGAATACTCACGGGTCACTGCAAAAACCATTAGCATACCAGGAGAAGCTAGGGCTATCTGCCGATACTGTCTCCAGATTCTGTTGGGACCGTCACTTAAGGTTGATACTATAGCTAATAGGTAAACTACAACCATTCAAGGGCACAATCATTCTTTTTAGACCAATTGCAACTACAATTAACACTATTAATGTTACATCTAGGTCTAGGTTATATTTATCAGTTTCTTTAATTCTTCAGGATTGCTAACAGTCAATAAAAAAAATTATGGGAGAAGGCCTTTCATGAATGTGGTGCGAAACAATAATAATAGTAAACGTCGACGCAACAATCCAATTGGATCAGGGCCATGAAGTGTGTTAGAGCACTTCTATCAATATCGTAACGGTGCGCTACAGAATTACGGTACTCTATAGGAGGCAATGTGGTCAGCATTGCGCTTACCCTGATTTGACTCAGGTACGAAACTATGACGGAGATTAAAAGAGGAACTCCAACGAGGCGACTCTGGCGTCCCAGAAAACATAAACAACAAAGACAGGAACTCATCCGTCTCCATCAGTGACAACCATGGGCAGATGTCTCGCCAAACTCGATTAATACGGACGCAATTGAACCTGACAGTGGGAGAAGT
Source organism: Hermetia illucens (assembly GCF_905115235.1). Classification (NCBI taxonomy): domain Eukaryota; kingdom Metazoa; phylum Arthropoda; class Insecta; order Diptera; family Stratiomyidae; genus Hermetia; species Hermetia illucens. The sequence continues at coordinate 57,491,947 of NC_051853.1, read as the reverse complement.
GTTTAAAAATAAACCGGTAAAGAAAGCAAAAGCAACGTCATAGCCGTAAATCACGATAACGAACGATAAATTAGTATAACAAGGACAGCGAAAATGAAGGCTGAGGGTACAGTTTAAATTTTAGGATTCAACATGATCTCCGGTAAAATAGGCAATACAGACAACAGGACGAATCCCAATGCCTTCAACGCTTCCGAGAGTATAGTCACTCGACAGTCGCTGCATAGAATACTGAGCCGGCTATACTCCCACCGATTACCAACAGCGTAAGAAAAGAGAAATAAGAAAACTTGGTCGATTGCGCAAGTAGTGAACATCGTTAATGTCCCGCAATGTGAAAATCGAAAAGCAGCAGATTCCGAAAACATCCCAAAAGCCGAAAGTAACAACGGTGACCAAGGTAAGCACACTCCAATTAGAAGCTACACATATTGCGCACAAATTAAACTTCAATAGTACCATAGGCTGATCTCCGCGGTGAATGGGACCTCCATCCAAGAATACACAGAAGAGCGAAATTCCTTCATTTTATTGTCAGTCATCATTCTCTGTAGTATTACTTTCAGAAACACATAGAATCAAGGCACAACTATTGTAATTTTTTGGAACGAGTTGTAGATCCCATTTCGAAATTAAAAAATGTTTTTTCCATTTTATTTAAAGGGCGGACACAATGTATCAATTCTTCATATATATTATACATATATCGACATTTCAATGACCAAACATACTACTTTTGAATGCCTTCATCAGATAGCTACAAACTCAAAATATTCCTTAATATATTTCCAAAATATCAAACATATGTATATAAATATTGTGTTTATCCTAAACAAACATTGTCTATAACCGCATGCTGATGTGCGCATATATATGTACACCCATACCTATCTAAATTGACAGCACGCATCTAAATATTTCCGCTTTACTGCATTCATTAAAGTATATATAGTACATTAAATGGTGGTTCCATTGCGGACATCCTCATTTCGGATGTGATCAAAACGTGTCACGCCACTAGTCCAATGCAACATCTTCGTTTCCATTACCGCAAGACGCCGTTCATTGTCTTTTATAGTCGGCCAACAGTCAGAACCATAGAGAGCGCCTGAACGGACGACATTGCGGTAAATTTTAGATTTGAGGCGATCGTTGATACGTCGATCACAAAGAACACCAGTTGTGGAACGCCACTTTATCCCGGTTGCGTGACGCAATTTCATCCGCATGGAACACTTCCCGGGAAAAATTTTGTAGCTGCCCGGTTTCGATCACAGGATAGAGGCGATTTCATCAGACGCTGCCTCGCGCCTCCGTCCTGAAGAGAAGCCCACCAAGCAGCTGACCGAAACCAGCTACAAGGGTATGAATTACTGTTTGATAGCGCCAAGTTTCCCCTAGACTGGTTACAGGTAACACAGGGATGAGAAGTCCGGAGCCCGCCATCTACTGAAGAACTGAGCGGAGCAAGTTGCTACTCAGATTAGAGCGGCCGCCATTCAGTAGATGGCGTGTGATGTGATGATGACATAACACATCTCATGGAGTACAATGAATTCACGAGGAATAGAAAGCTTTCTTGCTTCAAGAACGGACTTAAGGGTTGTTTTCAAGTAAATTTCTAAAATGTAATATTAACTTTTTTTGAACAGATATTGAAATGGGACGTATTTTGAGGGCCAGATTTTACATAGGTGCAACATTACGATTTTTTGTAGATTGTTCGGTTGAATAAGTTCTGAGAACGACACCTGTTCCACTTTTTGGTGCATGCATTTTGAGTCCCCACTCCCCTGCGCTCCATCCAATGTCTGAAATAGGATAATTTTCGAACGAGCTCTTTCATTGGTTATCCTCCCTACATGACTATATTCTGTGAAAAAAATGAAGATGATTTCCTTTTCTTCCTGTATTCTTGATCTATGGTAAGTAGTTTGAAATCGGTGCTTGGTCTCCGAAATCTTGACTTATATTCTTCTCGCTGAAGTGTCGTATTGTGCAAGTGGTGAAGCTGAACTCGCTGAAGTTTCTTAGCTAGTCAATTGCCTTATATGTACAGTGCCGTTAAGTCCGTCAACTGCTTTATGCACTGCACCCTTCGAATATATATATAATGTCCCTTAGCTCATGGTATAAGAGATATAGCCCCCTGTTGTACCCGATTTACTATATGTCGTCCTTCCACACCCGACCCAAAATTCATCTGTGAACTCGAAATTCGAAAGAATTGATTCGCTGCTTCCCGGCCTGGTTTATTATCCATGACCCGATACCGTAATACAAGATCGGCCGAATCAGAGTTGTATAAATCGCTAAATTATTTACGAGCAACTAATATGTATTCATTCACAGTGTTTCCAGCGAAGTAAAGAAATTAAATTAGAGACGCCATTTCCGTGGCCAGTAAAATTTTTATCGGCATATGCATTCATAAATTTAGTTTTACTAGCGACGGAAACGGCGTCTTCAATTAATTTTCTTTATTTTCGAAGTTAAAAGATTTTGTTTCCAAGCATGATTCCTCTTTTGATTTCGTCCAATCTTTGTTGTCCTTTGTGGTTGTTGCCCATAGATATATGAAACTACTGACTTGTTCGAAATTTGAATTAAGTAGTCATTTAGTATTATTTCCCAGAAAACATCTGATTAATTGTCAATTTTACCGGATAATCTCACTGTTATATGACAACAATAATTTTTGAGAAAAGTTCAAACCTTTTTCGATTATCCTGAACACAATCTCGATATACATCTATAATTTCCAGCAGGGTTTACCACTCTTTTTATATCCCCCGTTCATTCCTTTTAATGCATGCACACAATCTCTCCTTTCTTAATGTTAATGTTACCCCATTTTATTTTCAATAAGACTGGGCTTTAGTTTCATATCATCGTAGTTAATGTTATGCAAGTGATAACTTTTGGCAGAAAGACAGATCTGTCCTTTGAAAGGAGCCTATCACAATTTTAATACTCATAATCTATATTATGCTTGGAAACTCATAAAATTTTATGGTTGACCCATTCATTAACCTTGAACACGGTTTTGCAGAAATTTCATCTACACCTGGTGCTTTGTTTTAGGTTAGTATTATAGCGCCTGACTTGATTTGATTTGACTTTCTATACCTTATTAGGCAATCCTTCTACTCCAGCCTGATCATAATGACATTTCCTTGAAGTATTGTCCCCATATTCTTTAAATCTGCTCCGTGTCTCCTACAAAATTTCCTGGTGCGTCTTCTATGAATGAAATATTCTTTCAAAAAATGAAATTTCATTTCTTTGCATTATTCAGTTCCGTTTCACTTAAGAGCTGACATTTGACTTTTCCCGGGATACAACTTCTTGTTGCCTGGCATTGGCGATTTTGGGAAAATGGTTTAACTAGTTATCCTTTTGCAATTATGAGCAAAGAAATATTTTTTCAAACATTTTTCTAACATGCACATACTGACACCTGAACAGTTTAATTTACTTTCTACTTCTTTTCTGTCAAACTAGCTGAAGAACGCAAAATATCAACACCAACAACATCGTTTTATTTGTGGATTGAGGGAGTTCTTAGTCCGCTATCAGCTTTATGGCGGACCGCACCAATTAGGAAACAACTTGCTCTCAGTTTTTGTGGTCCAGAAACCCCTTTGACTTAGGCTGATACCCAATCTTCAAAAAACAGATAACTTGCTCCAACAATCCTCAAACAACATTTAATTTTGCTTCGACTGGTTTATGCAGAGCAGCCTAGGGTGTGGCAGCATCTGATGAGTTGGCGGTTTCCTGGGCGAAAGCGCAAGTCGTTTCCTAACATAATTCTTTTTTCATGCTTATACTTAACAATATTCACAAGCACAGTAATGTTCACAGCACAGTTTCATTGATTGTTCCGAAAACTGTGAAAGCGAAATTCTTTCCGCTTTATGAAACACTGCACGCTCATGAGTCAAATAACTCGTTATATTTCTTGGCGAGCTTCATGAGAGCTGTGAGAACCCCAAATGCTGACAGCGAGTACACGTTCTTCATTTTCCTCAAAAAACCAGGGACCAATAATTCCAGCTGAGGAAATTGCACACCACACTGTGACTTTGCGTGAATGCAAAGGCTTTTGATGCAATTCTCGAGGGTTGGTGTCAGCCCAGTAGCGCATGTTTTGTTTGTTAACCGACCCACACAAATGAAAATGGGCTTCATCGCTAAAAAAAACAATAGCACTCTCGGGAAGGACATCAAGAAGAAGCTCACACGCGTTCATCCGAGAATTGAAGTCACGTTCTGAAAGTTCCTGCACTATCGCCATCTTATAGGGATGAAAATGAAGATCATCACGAAGAATTCTTCTCACAGAACGATCGGATAGTCCAAGGGCAGATGTGTGTTTGCGCACAGAACGCCGTGGCGATCGCAACATTGACGCTCTCACTGCTTCAATGTTCTCAGGTGATCTAACGGGCCGAGGGACTCCAGTTCTTCCTTTTGTCGCACTTGCAGTTTGTCTGAATGTAGTGACCCATGTAACAATTGATTTGCGGTCTGGGACGGGGGCCAACGGGGCTAAATTAAAGCGATTCCGAAATGCACGCTGCGTTGCAATAACCGAACATCCGCTTGAAAAGTAAACCTCAACGGCAAAGGCGCGCTCCTCACTATTCCAACGCATGATGGCGACTGAACCGTGTCGGGACAAAACTTTACAGTATCCCCTCTTGAACGAGACCACTAGCGCTCCGCTATGACATCAACTAACTGAGTGGCGCGCATTTTAAAAAAGGAAGTTATGCTGCCGCACCCTGTATTACGTGATTCATGCTAATGGGACGAATGCACACTCAAATCTCTTTATAAAAGTAATACACAAAACCTTTCATACCTGACATTGACATTTATGACATTGTATAGGCCCTTTGCGTTTCATCGGTTCCTGTTATCCAGGAGACGTCCTGTGTGTTATCCACAGGATGCTGGATGCGTTTCACCTTTGGTCCCGGTTCTAGCTCCACTCTTATATAGAGGCTGCAGTAGTCTGAATTATTTCTTCGTGTTATATGCTGATTGCATTTTGAAGGCTGCTTCTGAGTTTTTTCCCGGTTTATCATGAACTGACACGGAAAAATTTATTATATTTAACCATAAAGTATAAAGTTGAATTTTAACTTATCCTAACACTTATAAAGTCCACAAATTACAGCCCCGATATTTCTTCATTTTGCCACTAAATTTTTATAATGACAACAATCATGTCTACTTTCGCAAGCAAGATGCTTACCCGTCGTCTAATTATTTAGAAAATTTATGGAGTACCCGCTCATAAAAGTTAAATTCCACAGGATAACATTATAACGACGAGAAGAAATGGGGAAAATTTATTCTTGAAAATTCCTCTTCTCAGGAAAATGTTCTCATCAAATTTCATTTCACGAACTTTCTCACCATAAGCAGATTTTATTGCCAGATAATCCACATCCCATGCTCAATTACATTAAGTGCATGAATGCCAGTGAACTTGACAATGCTTACAACTTGCTGATATCCACATCGCCACGACGAAACCCAAGAAATGCTTATCAGCCTTCAAGCCAAGACAAAGGGATTTATCATTACCCCTACACATCTTAAACACCTTCAATGTACTAACCAGACGAAACCGTATTTTAATTGGACAATTAAAGATAAGACAGATTCAATGTAGCACACTTGCGATTATAAAGATATTATGTGCAAAGTTCACAAAACCGAAGAAGCATGTGCAATTAAATTACTATCAATTGAATTGGCATTTTATCGGTGTTTCGGTAGCAAACCCTCTTTCACACTTTAATGAGATTAGTCTTACATATGATTAATTCTACTGATTAAGTGGTCAAACACAATGTGGTTGGGCATATGCATATGCGGACAAACGCTGATAAGGGACAAAAATGTTTGTGGACGTTGTTGGAATAATTCAAGGAATAGAAGTGTTCCCGAAATAAGAGGCAGTAAAGCATTATTATCTTTAATTCTATTGAATTTCGTCCAATCGTTATCAGTGGAATTACATATCTTGACATGCATACTGAATGGACATTTAACTTTAAGTAGGTTTTGAGAAATATGTTTTGTAAGCTCAGCTGGAGACAAGAAAATCCAAGAAACACGAATTTCGATCTCCTTGGAAGCAGTTTGACGTGTGGTTTTTGTACTGGGCCCCAATTCGTTTGCAAATTTATTGTAAATATGAATGGAACTAACATAAGCAAAAAGCCTCAACTTCTTTCATTACTATAATAAGATAAGTATTTCTTCACATTTAAGGAATTCCGAAGAATAAAGATGCTCCCCATGCAGGCGAATTCTATTACACTTGTGTGTACAACATTCAATGAGTGAGTTCAATTTGTTACGTTTTATAAGAAACTTTACGTTTCCGCACCACCACAACATACTTCATACTTACCCCACTCAAAGTTAAATTTAGCAAAGTCAAGTAAAACTTTTCCGGAAACTTTTCGACGTTTCCCATAATTTATCAAATTCTATATAAGTTTTTTTGGTAAAATTGTAAAATTGTTTCTGGTAAAACAGACATACAGAATTGGTTGAAAGTTCGCGAAAAGTGATTAACAACATAATGTGACTAAAGCATACCTAAAGGAAAATCGCCGCTTTATAATCGTGTTACAATTATGTGAAGCTTGAATATGGGTAAAATTGCCATAGTACCCTTATGCTCACGTTCTTAACGCAAAATGGACGGAAGCAATTTCTGCAACCCCTTTGAAGAACTATTCAAGCATATAGTTTGGATAAGTATCTAATTCCCAGGCTCAATGACTCCAAGAATTATAAGAGAGCAGCTCCGAAGGAAATCTACCCGCACTTTGTGCTTCTGGCTAGTAGTTTACTAGCCAGACGCACAAAGTCCAGTCTTCTGTAATTCCGAAAAAAACTACGCTAAGGTACAAGCCTCAACCTACCGAAACCGTCTGACATTTATCAAGATTTGTACAAAGAATGATGCCATACCATTGCTCGCACAGACCGACCTTTCCCGAGGCTCGTGAAAGCTTTGAATTCATGCGCAAAACGAGATCGACTTTTACCACTACCATTTTGATCAGGAAGCCCAAAACTATGCTAAACCCGGCAACTGAAAATTAAAAAAAAAATAATATTATCCACCACATTGAGACAGTGGAAGTAAACACACCTAGCAAGAGTTGTCTTATAATCACAGATAAATCAGTGCTGATATTTTAAATAGTTCCCGTTAAATTCAAATTTCCCGGAGCAAATCTCAGTCCGACACTTCTAAACAAAAAATCTATTATGTTTAGGTCTTGTCCAACAACATCCTTTGAACTTAGTCGACGAGTCCGTAATAGAAACCAACACATTGAACCATTTAGGCGTCATCACTGACATCTGCGTAAGGAGCTGGAATACCCAAATAACATAGTTCTGCACCCCGGTAAGCACTACATCGTCATCACCAGCAGAGCGTCTTGTCGATCCGAAATGATGTTAAGAATCAGGACTCCCTGAAAAATACAGAGACGATAAGCAAACTGAGTCAACCGAAAAGAACAACCTGTGTTTTCCAGGTATTCTCTATTTCCCGAATACCACATCAACCCTCCGTTCAACTTTTCTCCTTACGACCTCCGGTCTGAGGAACCGAAAGCAACAATCTCGGAGATATATATATTGATCAAATGAACGGTCCGACAGCTATAATATCAGTTACGTAGATCCCGAAGTAAAGAGAACATTAAAACTATGTAAACAATTACTTTCGCAATCCAGACTTTTATGTCATTTAATTGAATATATGAACTTGTAATCCAAAGTGACTCGTCAAGTAAATGGAGTAGTCCTAGATCAAGACGACGAGAGTAAGGAGTCATTGAGATTTTTCTCCAAGAAATTGAGCCCAACGTAAGTGAAAACCGCTCCCCATAATCGGCAACTTGAAACCACCTTCAGTTCACCGCGTTTCTTCAAGTACATGGCGAAACACGCTCACTAATCATCCGTTCGAATCACAAGCCGGCTGCCCGGTACCCCATTGAAAGGAATGGAATCATGTAAATCAAGCCAACTAAATAAAATAGATAAATTAAATTCACGGGTCAAATATTCCATGTTCTTTGGATATGTCTGTTCCTATTTCCACGCAAGAACTGGTAGGACTCAACGAGATGACGAGGAGCTAATGCGATTTCTTCATGCACAGAACACAACCTTGAATATATAGCCTAGTTGACTGGACATACAAAGAAACGATATTGATCATCTTCGTCTTGAAGCAATGAAGCGAAGATGATGGACTGCGACAAGAAGCACGCCACAGTGCACCGCTCAGTTCCCAATGCAATTATCGAGAGATGACATTGGACCGTGAAAGTAGCGATTACATGCCATAAGACGCAAAAATAGATTGGCATTTTGGCCAAGGGCTAACTTGACCTATACCTGAAAGAGGACATGGGACTGCCATTGACTGAGGTTCTATATGGAGCATCACTTCGATTCCTCGGCGAATTTTTCGACAACGAAAACATATTACCCAATCCAGCATTTTTGTGAAAGAAATCTGGTAGCATGTGCGCCAATTACAACCGACGACAGTGACGACCGACTAAAATCTATTTTCATATCCATAGCCCAAAGCATCAACATCAAGTTTGGTGCCACCGTCAGCAGAAACCACGTTTCCTAGGTATACAGGTTTTCCAACGCCTTAGTGCTCTGCCCGTTAATCTCTTTCTAAATCCAGAACCATTTGGAAAAGGTCCATGTGTCGATGAGAGAACAAACAAATGTCATCAGGGTAGTCGAGATGTTTGGGAAAAGATGTCCCTCTTTTGCAACGGCAATAAGAGCCTTCAGTTCCTTAGCTCCACGATCCACCTCCAAATCCCGGCAGTCAACCAGAATTTATGGCCCCCTTCGGGACGAGCTCATCAATATTCTCTGGCAAGCTGTTCTACACATCTCTCGTTGTTTCGTTCGACAAAATAGTTTTTAAACTGAATTTTTTTTTTAACCTGAATGAAGACGACAGCACTAGGGAGAGCTCACTGCGCTTTCTTGAGTACGTTGCAGAATTATGCGCACTGATCATCCGTTCGAATCACAAGCTGGTTGCCTGGTATCCCGCTCAAAAAGAAAACTGGATAGATAAATGTACGACTTTTGAAGAACACAACTTTCAGTTCTAGGCGCTTTTGCAGGCATTTATCCAACTTTTTAAACCGGCGAGAAAGTAGGATTCTGAAAGATCCTCCAAAATAGGCATCTGTTTTCGCTCCCCGCTTGTTATGAACCCTAAGTCCCTAAGCCATTTTTTAAGTTTCGATATAAAAGAATCACTAGGAGCCAAATCCGGTGACTACAGTGGATGTTGGAACTAATCGAACTTTAATTCCATGAGATTGGCCATTGGTTTTGGATGAGCTTAATGGCGGCGTTGCAGCCAATTACTAAAAATTCCAGTAATGTACTATTATTAACTTTATTTGGACAGATATCGGTATGGAGGGTATTTCGGAACCAGTTGAGTAGTTTCTGAGAATGGGTCCGCTAAAGAAATGATCATTTTCGACCCCCCCGCACTCCCCACCTTTCCAGCAAAAATCAAAACTAGAACCAGCTTCGGAAAGTACTAGCCAAGACCTTTCATTTGATACCCCACATGACTATATTTAGTGGAACAAAAATTTTATTTTGCATGTATGGGGACCCCCCCCCCCGTAAATTCGACGTAAAAGGATGTAACTTACTGTATGCGCGGTCGTTCACAGTTTGCACCTTTCCGCTAAATCGCTATAGCCGCCTCCGAGAAAAATGCGTGTGACCGACAGACAGACAGTAAATCGATTTTAATAAGCTTTTGTTTTACACAAAACCTTAATAAAAATGAAACTATGTCGCCGATGGAGTAGATGAAGACTTTGACTGGTGCCTGGTGAGACATGTCACTCAATAGAAGCCATGGTCGCTATATCTTGGATTTTCAAAGGACTTATTGAACCTCCCTCGTATTTTCACTTTCATTTTCAGAACTGGCCGACAATCAACGAAATGACAATGAGCTGCCGAAATTTCTTCAGCCATAGAGCAAAATCCCGAATGTCCAGTCTCGCTGACTGACAATACAGCCACACATTCTTCGTACGAAGTATAGCGAATTAGATAAAGAATTGAGCCAGTATCTGCCTGACGTGTTAGGGGAGTAAAATAGATCATCAGGTACATCTGCCACACGAAGATGTCCCAAGCGAAGATGACGGGCTGACCACAGAAAACCATTCAGCTTCAAATGACATTGTTGAGAGATTGCATTGATTAGTGAAAGTAACGCTCACAACACGCAGTAGTAGGTCCACACTTTGGCCATCATTTTACTTGGCCTATGGACCTGCCTATAAGAAGACATCGGACTGTCAGACCCAGAACTTTTGTACAGAGCAATTCCTCGAATCGAATTTTTCAAGTCAACAGCCGACATATGAAATGCAATCGAGGTCACGGATCACTCGTCACATCAAAGATAAATCACCGTCAATGACGATGAGACTAAGTCCAATATATATATCCATCAACTCAGCTGTGAATGAGTATTTAAGTCAAATCAGGATAATAATCCCGGGCGAGTACAATGCTGACCAGGTTGCATTCTAGCGTACCTTCCAAAATAAAACGGTCTAGTTCACTTGAAGACCTAAATTCAAATTGGACTATTGTGCCAACGATTATGATGTATTTACCAACCATTTCCCCTGCACTTACAGGGAACACAGCACCTAAGGGTCCCACGCCTTCTCAAGCAACGGTTATACAGACTTCTCCTGAACCACGAAATACCACAACTCCGAGCTTTCTAGCTCGAATAACCTCAACAACGCAAAATCCCAGAAGAAGAATGATAAAAATTAGTGTCATATTTTGGATCAAAAGAATCGAAAGGGTTCCAAGATGCTATTTCTAAACCTTACAATCAGTAACCCTTCAAAAATCCATCAACAAAAATTGGTGAAAAACACACCCAGAAAGGTTTGACAGGCGATATTGAGATTTAAAATCCAAATGAACGCAAACAAATAGATAGATAGATAATAGAATAAGACATGGATAAAGAAACTAAGAAAACCTACAAAAGTGGCGAAAATAGGCATTAGCTTCCAACGAGAATCCCATGGCTTGATCATGGTTTTTTGGTCCAAGTCATCAAAGATGATGTCAACTCGGCGAAACGTTGGAAAAGTAAATAAATATTTTTGTAATTTTTTGGTTTAGGCTCACGTTTATGAAAGTAGCAAATTTCGAGTCACCAACCGTATGTTTGAAAGTGAGTTTCATGACAACAGATCTTTGAGTTAGACGCAACAATAACGCAGAGGTTCATCTCTAATAAGCTGTCATGCAGTAATGACTGGGGCGTAAGTATAAACTTGTAGTTCTCCTTGTGGCGCCTGCATAATATCGGAAGTAAAGGTAAGTTCCTGGCAATGGAAATATGGATTAACCCGTCTGAACAAACCAAGCAATAATTTATTCTGATTTCAAATTTCACTTTTGGATTATCAGATAAAGCTCTGAAACCTTGACATAAGGTGATCTCTAGAATAGCAATTTTAGCCACATATTGCTTTCTCGGCATATGCTTTTATGAAACGAGCCATCCTTGCAGGCGAATTATTCAATCCAACATAGGTCGGTAACTGAGACTGCACCTTTTCGTCCATAATATCATTTTATCACTAATCACTTTGGGATATTTACCTCTAGCAACTGTTTTCGACACTCTCTTTTTAAGGTTTTGTTGTGTGTTTACAAAACGTTATTAAAATCGGTTTACTGTCTGTCTGTCTGTCCGTCACACGCATTTTTCTCGGAGACGGTTGTAGCGATTGACACCAAATTTGGTAGAAAGGTGGAAACTGTGAACACTCACGCATATAGTGAATTACATCCTTTTACGTCGAATTTAAGGGGGGTCCCCATACATGCAAAAGGGGGGTGTACATTTTTTTTCACCAAATATTGTCATGTGGGGTATCAAATTAAAGGTCTCGGTTAGTACTTTTCGAAGCCGGTCTTAGTTTTGACATTAGTTAAAAAGGTGAGGAGTGCGGGGGGTTTAAAGTCCTCATTTTTTTAATGAACCCATTCTCAGAAACTACCCAACCGGAAAATCTGAAAAAAATCAGGGTGGCAGCCTAGGCTAGGGCGTGCCTAGGCTCCGAAATACCCTTCATACTGATACCTGTTCAAATAAAGTTAATAATAGTGCATTGCTATGCTTTTTAGTAATTGGCAGGAAAACCCCCCCTAAGTTCACCTTAGAATCATGAAGCAGCAATGTAGTCTACAGTCTAGAGCATGATTCTACCAAATTTGGTGAAAACCGCACTATTACTAACAAAGTTATACCAAGTCAAAGCGGTCGCATCCCTACAAATTCAAGACTATGAATGTCAATATCACTTGACAGTGGATATTGTCACATAATATATGCATATTTTACGTACTACATGCTAATGGGACAAATGCACACTCAGATCTCTTTATAAAATAAATACACAAAACCTCTTGAAAATTTTGTATTTTATGTGATAGGGATTGCATCTGAAATGTAATTAGACCCATAGACGGTCACCCATCTAATCAGAATCAAAATACTAAAGTTAAGTTAAATAAACTAAGGTTTAAGGAAGATATTCCTCAACGAATTCGGTAGTCGCCTTTTAGTCTACTGTCAATCAATTAAACAACGCAACTAATGCTACTTAGCATAAACTTATTTCAGTTTGACTCCTCATCTCGAGGCAGACAGATATGTTATGATTCCGGGCACCTTTTACTTGAAATCGAAATGCTCTGATTATACATATTACCGAAATTATTGCTTCAAATCCATACAAAATACCAGCTTCCTACCAGCTTCATAACTTTATGAAAATCATTCCCCATCAAAAGCCGATAGCGAAAAATCATAATTAGAAGTCTTTCCACATATGGAATCTACCAGTAGTTTGTGTAACTTGTTTATACGCAAATTATCCCTTCTACTCGCTTTTCCGAGGAAATCCTACTAAGGAGGATCTGTCCACCTCCTCGCTAAAAACATATTCTACAGTAATAATAAAAGCAACAGCATTACCATTGCCTCCAGTTGGAAAACAATTTTCAAACACAATATTTTTGCTTATTTCAAAGTCAGTTTGATATACGTGCTTCACTCAAAAAGTTTAGATGCTCGTATGTAAAACCAGAGAAGATAATCTCCACATGGAATTTTCTGTAATAAACAGCTAACAGCAAAAGGATTTTGTTCAAACTTTTTTTGTGAGTTTCATAGATCCACGTTCCTTTGAGGATACAGCACCTAAGCTTATAAAAGATTCATCTGGATGATGGCATGCCAGGAGAGGGATACCCATTATTCTGCCTTCACAGGGAACCAATTAGATTTTCTACAACAAGATGTTCCTTAGTAAACATTCTAGGGCAAAACCCGGAAAAATGCCACAGCAGTTTTGCTCAACGAAGCTTTTCACCGCCTCCATTTCCCTGAAAAAAACGACTAAAACGATAAAGTTACAAAGAAGAAAAGTACTAATACCAAATTAACCATGACTAAACATAAAATGAAAAACGCGTGACAAAATGCCCAGCTCATGATAAAACTTTTCAAATTTCCAGTGTGCAATTAGCGTATAGCGGGAAATAACGAAAAAACAAGGGCACAAAAAAGCATTATATCTGCTTCAAACAGTGGCGACAAAAAAAGGGGCTGCAAAAAAATATATATTCACAGTAGGACAAGGAGAAATTTTCATCGTCTAATTAAAGAAGATGAAGAAAAGGATATTCAGATAACTAGAGGCAAAAGTCAGATAATTACTCTGGGGAATGTGTGCATATGACCAGAGAGAGAAACCAGCACGTCCGAACCGTTCTTTCGCCGTTTAAATGAAAACAAATTACTCCTAGCTAGAGATTTAATAATTTTCAAAGGATGGCAATGTGAAAATGGGAACGGTTCTGCAATTATCAAGAATACAAATCATTCTGTCACCGCCTTTTTATGCCGCCATAAAAATGAAAGTGATTTTCTTTTTACAAATTTATATTCCACATAATTCCTTTGTTTGTTCTTCCCTTATTGAAGTAGGACAATTATACATAATTTAGGTAGCACTTTAACTGTCAACTTTTGAAGGTTTGTGAAAGTAAAACTAGCTAAATCTCAAGAATTCTCAGTCCCTCCATATTTATTATCATTTTGTTCCTGCACTATATTTTACAATGAAAGTATAATTCAATTGCATTATATCATACTTAATGCTGTGGAAGTGATAAGCACACATCATCGGGCACGCACAAAACCAAGCACAAACATTCATGGCACAACTAGCAGTCGAACCCGATACTTGGGATCAAAGCCACTGAGCCCTTGCCTCAGAAGATATGTAATTATTGTGAATATCCGGGTGTGTTGTTTTTCCTTTTACCATTCCTCCTTGATGTGGAGATGAACTCTTTTCGAAGCAAATCTTTTAGAGAGGTTTGAGGTAAATATGGTTTCCCTAGACCTCTATGTGATGCATAACGCGATTTTGGGACTATGCTTCATTCCGTTGCAAGACTTACCAAGAAGTCTACCCTCTTCTAAACAATTCGTTTCTGAGGCGGCCAGCTCACTGGCTACCCCAGAACAGTGGGTTTTACCGCAAGGCGCAGTCAACGTTGGGTTTCTCACCCTTTCTTAATATCTGACATATTTTTTTTGCTTGCTTCCACTTCTCTTGTACAACGAAATTTTTTCACCTTCACCAGTTTCGAATGCAACGTGAAATCCAATCACTGTGATTATATCTAATAACGCATTTGTCAAATAATGAATTTTTGACGATCACAAAAATCTTACTACTCCGATGGAATGACGCAAACAGGTACGGAAAACGGCTTAAAACTTTTATTTAGAGATTGAGAGAGTCCTGCGTTCGCATTCACACGAGGGCAGGCCAATTGAGAAGAATTTTTTTAGCCTCTCTTTGGCCTCAGCGTTCAAGTTCAAGAAAGACTGATGATTTAATTCAGAGCAGAGGCTGCTTCACATTTTCCCTGGGAGTTCGACCGACGTGGCTACGAACTATAATAAAGACGCAGCAATCCATAGTGGATGAGGGCATTGAAGTGTGTTAGAGCATTTCATTTAAGACCGTCACGATACACTATAGGATAACATTATCCTATAATAGGCAATGTGATCAGCGTTTCGCCCGAGATTATTTCTGATTTGACCCAGGTACTCATTCACAGGTCTACTGGTATCCGACGTCCGGCCACGATAACAAGTCCCTCTGCCACCAGCGGGATTTGAACCGCGACCTTCCGCTACGGCAGTCCAGCGCTTTAACCACTAGAGCTATTCGGACACCGATACGAACTATACCCAAATAAAAAGCAGCTTTTTCAGGCCTTAACTTAGAAGTGATTTTTTTGATTATGAATTGAGAAAGTCTCCAGAGTCATAGATGTTGGTGTTGATGTGTTTGAATAGAATACCTCGATGCACCCTAGGAATACAAATCGATTCACGCTCATGGCATTTCATCTATTAATGTATTTAGCAGTAATGCGTTAGCCCAGCAGATTAAGAACCTTTTCTCTATTGATGTTCCTTTACAAGGAACCAAAATTCGAAGAGTAAGCACGCAAATGCATTTAAAAATTGTTACAATAATTCACTGAACTTGACTCCGAAAAAGCCACCTGGACCTCGCCACCAATCAAAATAAGAAACAATATCCTTTACAGGCAGGTTGTCCATGGCGAATCCCACTTTTGACATCAAATTGCTTAGAGATTTAACTTCGACATAGCACGTGACATTTCGCGGTGTGAAATGTTGCTCTGATAGCAGCTTTCAATTTCTCCGGAATGTCATTTTCCGTAAAACACCCAAAAGACATTAAAATCAGACACCAGTCAATTCAGGTATAAATCAGTACCTGAGTCAAATCAAGATCATATCAGACGAGCGCAACGCAGACTAAATTACCTCCTAAAGGGGCTAACAATTTGTTCCTTTTTTCATGAAATGTGCGCTTTCTGTGCCAAACAGGAGTTGCAGCAGCTAGCCGATATCCAGTCCCAATACAGAGCTACTATCAATGCGTTACAGCAGGTGCACTGGACTGGATACCATATATTATAGTGGTCATACAGCACTTTATAGGCATGTTGGAGCTATGGGCTGAGTATTTTGATAAACTGCTCTAGACTGCAATTAGAATATCAGTTGAAGGTTCCGTCAACTGAGGACTACGGACAAATGCTGCCACCACCAAAAGCATCATCGGCCCCTACCACACGCAAATTAGTAATAGATCAGATTTTCTCAGTGTGGCAAGCGATAGAAAAACTCTTGGGATATGACAATCACTTGCACCATCTTTTTACCGGCTTCAAGGCCGCCTATGATAACATAGCCAGGGCAAAACTCTTTACGGCCATGAGAGAATACACCGAAATTAATAAGACTGACAAAGCTGGCCGTGACCAATGAGCGAGGCCACATAAAAGCACAAGACCTTTCACCATCGTCAACGGGCTTCTATCATACATCCTTTTTAACCTGGCCCCTGGAAAGAGTGATCTTTGATGCTGATGTATATGGGAGAGGTATTATTCTGTTCAAATCCACCAAACCACGTACGGTTGTTGGCAGCCAAAAGCGCCTATTTCAACTTCTAAAAACTGTACCGCTCGAAACGTTTCCTCATAGAGTCGAAGCTCTTTGCTGTACAAGACAATAATCTTGCCAGTCCTTGAGCAGAACAGACTGAAAACATAAAACGTACCATGTATGGTGTTTTGGAGGGTCTTAAGTACAATTAAAACATCATATAAATCCCAATCGCTGTAACACAACTCAAGACCTTCTCACACACTGTAATAATGCGTGGATCCGGGTTAAAAGAAACGGCATCAACTTTTATAGTAGCTACGCAAAACCTAGTTGAGCAATAGATGAATTCCAGACAATACTAAATAATATAGCGCCGTAACACTAAAGGTCCTGTAGTTATCGGCGGAGACTTCAACGCATAGGCGATAAAGTGGTGTAGCAAGCATACCAGTCTCCAACGTCATAACTATGAGGCAAACGAAACACTTTTGTAGTTTGTTCATTTCCACCTAAGACGTTGGAATTATAGTTTGACCCATAAATATGCGTTCAACTTCTTGATAAATTCCGCCAATATGAACCGCAGAAAAGTTTTCATAGCTGCTTCCATTGGTCGGAGGTTTTACCAGTGTATGTGATGCAACGATGCCGAAAACAGCACTAAGTTATTCACGCAAAAAGGGGGCGACGCTCTAAAGAGTTAGCCTCTCGTTCTCGCTGTTCCGGCTTAAGGGAATTATCCCGTGTGCCGGATCCGCGGAATCAAATTTTTTTTTTTTTGGAATGGAGAATAAATGTCCAAAGTGATTTTTTGATATTCGCAGCCATTCGGAAATTATAGTGTTAAACACGTGATAAGTCACAGGCTATATTTATGTCGATCGCCGTAATAATCGTAATCGTAATCGGTCCGAATGACGTTCGAATGATTTCGCTAAAAAGACAAGAATTGAAGCCAGGGCCGTACATGTGTTTCTTCAAAAAATCTAAGGTTTATGGACTAAGTATAGCAGATTAATCGTCAGTTAAGGTTTTATGGCTAAAAATCGCATTCTACTTTTTAAATCCAACCAAACTCTTTGAAATTTTCACGACTTATTCAGAATATATTTCTACGGTCCGCAAACTAGGATAATTGCGATTCATTCAGTAGCTTTTTTTTTATTCATTGAAGAATCCGTAAAAAAAGCCAAAATTCAAAAAAAAAGTTTAACACGGCACCAAAAATTTAGTTTTTAATATTTTTTAATAATCCTAGTTTGCGAACTGTAGTTAACTCTGTACGTTAAAATGCCGTTTACTTTTTTCTCTAAGATGATCACAGCGCCCTCTAGCGTGGCAGCAGAAAAACACTTTTTTTGGATATGGGTGTATAAATTGCTCTGTATTTCAATAACGAACTATGCGATCGAGCTGGGAAAATTACTATGCACGCTCAAGATATTAATAAATCTATGGTGAAAAATTCGTATTTGCATCTTTCGCCAGTTCTTCACAAAAATTTCTAAAAAAAGCCAAAAAAACGGCCTTCACACGGGATGTCCCCCTTAACACGTTTAAACAATTGAGTCACAATGCACAATTACAGAAAGCAGTCATTATAGCAAAAACAGAAGTTTTAAAAACGTATGTAAAGAAGCTGTCATAAACCCCTGGAATACAGCCTAGTGATGTCCAAAAGAAAAGGAGAGAAACCACCGTAAGTAGTTTTTCCGATAATGCTGATATTCATGTTGATATTTTTGCACTATTTCCCCTAAAATCGAAAACTTTGTTCAAAGCAATAGGAACAGGTAATTCAGAGAACATACTTCGTATCACGGAAGATGAATTTCTTAAAACAGAAGTCGGGAAACCGGAAGCTCGACGCTTCAGATATAAAAGGTCTTGTGTTTCCCTATGCGAGGAGCATAAGGCAATTCTCCATTAGCTGGTAACATTGGCTCGAGATATTTAAATCGCTAAGTTCTGTCAGCGGCAGTGACCTGTGCAGAACTGAGCAATTTAAATATCTCTCGCATTGCAGATTTTTTCTCGTTTATACCATGAGAAGGGCGGCCAAAGGGTAGTATAGGTCCTAGGATGAAACGTGGATTGGTACCCACGATGGAGCATAAAACCTGAGAAACGCCTGCTCAGTAGAGCAGTTCTTCATTAAGAAAGAACTCCCAGCGATCACCACGTGGAGGTTGAGGTAGTGTTTGGTTACTACCAATATGGTTTGGTAGTAACCAAACGCTACCTCAACCTCCACGTGGTGATCGTTCTTTCTTAATGAAGAACCAAGCCATATTGGTAGTAACCAAACCCTACCTCAACCTCCACGTGGTGATCGCTGGGAGTTCTTTCTTAATGAAAAACTGCAGACGGAGGGGAATGAAGGCGAGTCTCCCGCGCCTAAAACGGGACAAATTGTACCAACTGATGCTCCAGGTTGGGGGTTGGGTAGGGCTGACAGCAATACACGGCAAACCGAAGTTAGGAAGCCACAGAAGGAACCTCGGACAGTATGGATTTTAAAATGACGAACCCGACACGACAACGCGATAACGATTTGCGCAATTTCTCATGGAACATGCGCTTCTTGTACAGACCGAACACTGAACATCAACTAGCCGATACCCTGTCGCAATATAAGGCTGGTGTAACAGGATTGCAATGGATGCGCTGGATAGGGGCTACTTTCCTGGGGAAGAGCCACTACACCATATCTTATAGCGGCCATCCAGTAAACCATGTGCTCCTAGTAGGTTTCTTAGTCAGCCAAAAAATGAACCCCGCTGTTATCGGCTGAAAGGCTGTGTACTTTGCATTTGCGAGGCAAATTTAGAAACATAAGCCTCATAAACGTTCACGCCCCTACAGAGGAGATGCAGAGTCGGAGAAGGATACCTTCTATGAGGCAGTTAAACGGACCCTCAAACCCTGTCCCAAGTATGATATCAAAATTATAATTGAAGATTTCAACAGTCAAGTAGGAACGAAGCTCGTATTCACATAGCTTACATAAGGATACCAATGATAACGAACTGCTGATTATTCAGTTAGCAGTGTCGCACGAAATGGTTATTGGAAGTACCTGCTTTGCGCGAGAAGCGGTTCAGACGGGACCACTTTCAACCAAATTGACCACGTGCTGATTGAACGACGCAACCTCTCAGCCTTAATGAATGTCAGAACATATAGGAAGGCCAATGTAAGTCTATGTTCACTATCTCCTTGGCATAGTGCTCCGGTTCAGCTTTCAGGGATATCGAATTGCTGGACCTAGGCGCAAAACCGGGGTGTGTGGAGTTCCTTATTATGGCAGCCCTAGACCGGATACCGGGTTTTGCGCCGTTGTTGATGAGAAACTGGAATCCAAGCAATGGCACGGCATTAAAATTAGCTACAAAAATGTTGACATCAGTCGATTTTCGAAGTAATCTTCAAGTTATCGTTTAGCTGTACTCTCCCCTCACTTTCACCTTTCATTTTTCATTGGACGATATCAGATCTTGTGCCAGTTTCCGTTCCTTTGCCACTTTATGAATCAACAAACTTTATCTCAGCTAATATATTCTGTGTCGAAAAGTTACGCAATATACCATTATTGGGGAAATTATATGCAAGGCTGGTCTCTCGAAAGATTTGTTTCCTTTCTACCTCGTTCTATATACCAACCTCACAATCATATCATTATCAATCATTCGGAACGTTTAGTGGTCAGAGCACTGAACTTTGCGAAAGGTAAAGATTCAAGTTTCATTGCTGGCAGGGAGTCTATATCGTATACCGCCTATTCCGTTCGCCGTTGCGGTTTCTTACACACTCAACACTATCAATCATTATAATTAAATCAAAAGGCAGCGCATCATCTAGAATCAAACCTAACAATTTATTTTCTCAGTTAAATGGAGAATGTAAACCAACACCATATTGTACCGTGCACCGTGCCAAAATTCCTACCAGCAGCCAAAGTAAGCCCAGCATCATGGGAAACTAAAGTGTCGATTTACAGATATTCATTTAGAAGTAGTTACAATAACATCTCCCTCAAACGCGGGAATTGACGGTTTTTACTCATACGAAATCGCTACTTACTCAAGTTATAAAAACTCCAGTTGGCAACGGAATTGTCTTTTATTACAGCAAAGTTGAAGAAATTATCTTTTCATTAAAACCATCTAATTTTCCGAAAATAATTTTAGAAGCACATCCGACATTCTGGGCACACCTAACGAGGAAAACTTGCTGTTTGGTGTCTTGGCACAGGTAGCTACGATGATCAAAGAATTATTTCCATCTCATTACCGTTACAAGTCGGAAGCTGCTCATAAGATTTTCATCAATAATTTGAGCACACTTGAAAAGAATAAATTCATGTCAATTCAATCTAATTTATTTGCATAGATTAACACAAATTGCCTCGTAATATAACGACTTAGCGGCAGAATTTTCAGAACAAACCCTCCAACATCCGCTGAAATCTTTTTTTATTTGAAATGTCCTCCTCAAGAAAATTCATGACAACTTGTCTGAGCTGTACAGATTAGTGAAAACTCTAACGTGAATAAGAAAAATGAAAATTTCTACTCCAATTCATAAATCAATCTATGGCAAAAAGCCCCTACACACAATGTGATGCATACAGTCCCGGGGCCTCTATCCCAGTCTTGTGGAATTCTGGCGATTTCAGCTAAACAGACCTCTCTATGCCACCTTCACTGCTTGCCTTCCTCGTTATTGACATATTTCATTAGTGATTCAAAAGTCCCATACAGATCCGCATTCAATCTGTAGAACCCAGATGGATGGGTGGGAGTGGCGGGATGTGCACGACATCTGCTCCAGAATGAAAACGATAATTTATTTTTGCTTCTTTTGATTAGTCTTGGAAACGGCAATGGAAAGGTACGCCAAAACGTTGCGGTTTACCACATTAATCAAATCTTCCTAATTAATTTATTCGGAGAGTAATTCAGATGGCCGTTTTTATCTTTCTCGTTTATTAAATTGCTTTGGACAGGAAAAATTTGTTTGTAACGGAACAAAGCACGTCAACTTGGAAGGCTGCATAAGTAAATTTTTTTGGAAATTGAGGGAAAACTGAAAAAGCTTTCTATTCCGTTCATTTTAGGCTAATTAGTTGGTTCAGATTTTAAAGTGCACTTTCTATATATTTGCGTATACGATTAAAGGGTCTGCAAATTTTATTCATCCGGAGCTGAAAATTTTAATAATTCGATCATCAGAAAATTTAGGTCAACCTTTCCATAAATGCTGTCTTTTGGGAATAGGAGAAGCACTTCCCTAACGCTTGAGCCGGTTAACCTCGAACCTCTTCAATCAGAAATCTAGCCGGAAAGAATTGAGAGCCCTCAACAAAAGTATTGTCTTGCTTTGACCATACCATTTATAATTTTGGCTAACAAATATGTTTATCAGATGGAAATTCTTGTAGTGAAATGCTTATTTTTTGAAGGTACAGGAAAATCAAAATTTTAGATTCTGCAAATTGCCTCAAAATTTGTTGAGGACTTCCAAAAGGGAAAGTCAGCTTCGATTGGGCTGCTGAGCCAGTTAACGAGTTGATGACAATTTGTTTTGTACAGACCCAGAGCGAAGAGAGGGACAACTTGCCTAGAAGGTTTTCAAATTTGTTCAGACGGAGAGATTATTTAATGAAGAAGACTATTGTGCTGTGATTTGATTAGACTGACGTAATTTGAGTTGTTAACTTCATTCAATTTTTATTTGAACTCTCAATCTTCCAGAATTATGTGAAAACCGTTTAGGATTCGCCTGAACTCTTTAGGATGGAACGCGCTAGATAGTTTCCCATTAGTTTCGCATTAGTTTCCCTGACATACAGATCAATATGTTAAGAATTTAGAGTTGTTTTGAAGATTCTTTTAATTGAGCTTTTATATGAAGCTGCCACTACTTTTTAAATCGAAACCCATCAACTTTATGCAGGTTGCCTCTGAGATAAGAATCTCAGAATCTATCTTAGCTTTAGATTCCACATTCTGAACAAAGTGAATAAAAATCATGCTTTAATTGCTCGTACGGTAAGAATTCACAATTGTATCAAACTATCACTGGATGCATGTGCAGTTGGTTGAAGAAAACAAGTCGGGAAACCGGAAACTTGACGCTTCAGGTATAAAAGGTTTTTGGTTTCCGTATATGAGGAGCATAACGCAGTTCTCCAATGGCTGACAGCATTGACTCGCAATATTTAAATTGCTCAGTGCTGTCAGCTTCAGTAACCTGCCCAGAACCGAGCGAATTAAATATCTCAGGTTAATGCTATCACCCAATGGAGAACTGCATAATGAAATTGCTGCACGCATTAATGCGACCTGGATGAAGTGGCATTCCATAACTGGTGTTATTTGTGGTCGTCGTATCAGCGAAAAACTAAAACCTAAAATTTACTGCAATGTCGTCTGTCGGCCCCTCTCTATAGTTCTGAGTATTGGCCGACTATAAAAGACAATGAACCGCGTCTTGTGGTAATGGAGACGAAGATGTTGCTTTGGACTGGTGACGTGACACATTTTGGTTATATCCAAAATGAGGATATCCACGATCGATATGGGTTCGTACCGATCGTGGAACAACTGCGAGAGAGTCGTTTTCGATGGTATGGTCACGTAATTCGCGCTAATGAGAATTCACTTACCAATATTGGTCTGAACATCGAAGTCAACAGTAAGCACCAAAAGGCCGGCCGAAACAACGCTGACTTGATACACTGGATGGAGATTTAAAAGCCTGGCGATTACATCCAGTTGATAAAATAAAATGGCGAAGCTGATCACGATGAGCCTACCCCGCTTGTGAACGAGACAAAGGCTAAAGAAAAAGAAGAAGATGTGAGGAGCGACGAATGCATGACAATTGCATGTCAGATAGCTAAAAATTCCATTGCCCTCTATTTTTTAGAAAGCGATTTAAATCATTTGATGGAAACCCCTCTATCGATAATAGTCAACCTCATGCACTTCAAACTCGAATTTAATATTATTAGCAAATGCGAAGAAGTTAACCATTAAATTTTAAAAAAGGCTGGAGGGAAGTAGATTCTTCATGAATGGAGTTTTAATATTTCACTCGAATGTTAATTATTCTCGTCAATTATGACGTCAGCATCTTGTTTGTATGGTTTAGGATGCTGTTAATTCGCACGAAATTGATAAGTTTGAACTGCTATAACTTTGACATTATCAGTTGAATTTTTATGAAACTTGGCATGCATATTCTTTAGCTCTAGGGTGAACTTAAGGGGAGTTTTTCAGTAAATTTCTAAAAGTTGATGATATACTATTAGTAAGTTTATTTGAGCAGATATCGGAATGGGGCATCTCTGGAGGCTTAGATTTCACATAAGTGTTTTAAACAAAACCTTAAAAAAGGCTGGGGAGAAGTAAATTCTTCACAAATGCGACTTTAATATTTCACGCGAATGTCAATTATTCTCGCTAATTATGACGTCAGCATCTTATTTGCATAGCTTTGGAAGCAGTAAATTCGGGTGAAATTGCCAAGTTTGAACTGCTACAACTTTGGCATTAATTGCCAGACTTCCATGAAATTTGGCACGTGTGTACGAAATATTGTCCGCGTGCGTGTGACAGACAGACAGACAGACAAACAGTGAATCGATTTTAATGTTTTGTTTTACACAAAGCTTTAAACAAGTCGCGAAACCGGAAGCTGGGCGCTTCGGGTAGGAAAGGTTTTGTTTGCTTCTTCTGTGAGTATATTTGAGTGTAGAACTATCCCATTTGTATGTAGTCCGTTATGTATATGCATTTAGCATGTCAGATTTAGAACTTCGGGTTGTAAATTTACACGGTAAACACAATTTTGAGCTACTGTAACTTTGTTAATAATAGTATGATTTCGACCAAACTTGGGAATAATATGCGTCATATTATATTTTATACTACTACCAATTTTTACAACTCTGGGATAAACTTAAGGGGGGCTTTAATCAATTTTCCCAAAAATATGGTAATATACTATTAAATTTAATTTGAACAGATATCGATATGGAGAGTATTTTGAGGCCTGATGATGATGATTTTTTTCAGATTTTTTGGTTGTGTAGTTTCTGAGAATGGATCCGTTAAAGAAATCATCACTTTCCATCCCTACCGCGCCTTTCGTTTTTTTTAAGTTTCAGAGTTTCCTGATAATAATAATTGTTGGCGCAACAATCCATATTGGATCAGGGCCTTGAAGTGTGTTAGAGCACTTCATTCAAGACCATAACGATATAATACAGGATTACAGTACCCTATAGGAGGCAATGTGGTCAGCATTGCGCTCGCCCGAGATTATTACCCTGATTTGACTCAGGTACTCGTTCACAGCTGAGTCGACTGGTATCCAACATCCAGTCACAACAACAAATCCCTCTGCCACCAGTGAGATTTGAACCGCAACCTTCCGCTACGACAGCCGAGCGCTCTAACCACTTGAGCCATCCGAACACGAGCTTCCTAATAGAATGGCAAAGGTGGTCGAGAATCACCGTGCTATTTCCCTCCTTTCCCCTTGTTCCAATATTCTTGAAATATGTCAACGACTGGTTGACTACTCACTTGGATCATCTTATAGCTAAACAGCAACACGGCTTAGTGAAAAATCTGTCCACTGCTACCAACCTACTAAATATCATCAACTTGGTGGCCAAATGTCTAAATTTTGCCAACTGTCATTATGGAAGGCTTCTTCCCACGGCAACAGCGAAAGTCCTGCAAAACAAGGCGAAGCTTCTTGAGAATGAAAACATGGGTTTTGCTGCACAACCAAGTGTGGCAATATTCAGAAAAATCAGACACAAGGAAACAGAGCTTTTGAGATAAGCTGGTAACGCCGATGAGAGCTACACTAGGCGAAGCAGAGTCTTTAGTTAACCACGATTTTCACATTAGATTACACTTATGTCTACAAATACAACGGTTAGTCAAACTAAATGCGACGCCAAAGCCTCTTCCTATAATTGGAAACAAAACTTGCAAAGTTGCAGGACTGCCCCTATATATATATGGGCTCGGTTTAATAAAATCTGTGGTATTGGAACAGATCTTCTTCGATGACAAATCCTCAATATCAACATGCGTCCTGATGTCAAAATTATTAGAGCCAACTATGTTGAGACAATTCTGCACCCAGGAGCTAGCTAGAGGGCGGCCTTACGTTCGTGAGCTAAGAAGAAGTTCACTTCAAAGTGGCTACAATTGATTAGAGACCAGCGGGTGCTAGACGTCTCAATGTCAGATCACCGTTACTTAGAGTTTATTCTGAGTATTGCAGACGAAGTTTAATGAACATCTTAGCAATGAAGTGCACCACTTTAGGCAACTAAGGACTCCTTCGGTAGAAGATTATTTGAAAACTCTGTATCGCATACTTTGGAGTCCTCTGAAGAGGTCTGTGCTATCACCCGAGACAAACGCGGTAAAACGAAACAAGCGTGCAAAAACTCAGGAAATCAAACAGATGACCTCTGAAACGTGTTTGTAAAAGGAATAAGAATAAACTACAGGAACTCACAGCGTGAATGTAAGAAACTCGTGAAAGCCTTCAAGGCTGTGCAGAATAATTCAAAGGAATGAATCGGTCAAATTTGACTCTCATAGAAAACTCGAAGAAGACCATCCGGAAGAGCAGGTGACAGAAGAAGGAAAGAGAGAATTGGCGGTTTCTGTAAACCTTTGAACGCGAGAGTTTTGCTAAAGGAATTGGAGCACTGCGGAACCCGTGGTTACCAACCAGCGAGGGAAGTCCTGTCTACTCTGCATTCTTCAATTTTGAAGATAGAGAACACAACTCTGAAATCAAGTACACAATGTGGGTGCTGGTACACATTGAAAGGCCGTTTGACTGTGTACTTTGTAATGCCAACAAAACATAATGTCGATGCTGAAGTGACTCAATACTATGCTAACGCAGAGATTACTGTAGGCTTTAGTGGGGGTGACAACAGAGACAGCAAGAGGCTGCCCCCAAGGAGGTGTGCTATCCCCACTTCTGTGTAGTATGTTGACAGACGCACTACCATGCGAACTGCCAAATCTGCCAAAACATGCCCAAACTTATGCGGATGACGTGTCTGTACTAGCTGTTAGTCGCGACCTATGTGAGAATATACAACGCACCGTTGATTTGATTGACAATTGCAGACTCAGATATGGCCTTTCAAGAAATTCAGAAAAAACCATAATGATGTTATTTAGAAATAGGAGGAAACTTCAAATGACCTCCAGAGATGAGGGATGCAACCTTTCAACTCTCCGAGGAAGTAAAATATCTAGGAGAAGCTTCTTTGAAACAAACATGTAGAGATAAACGAGGTCTCACAGCTTGTGGGCTGTACAGGCTAACCGTTACCTCGATATTGGGACTTAAGCTTCATGTGGTCATGTGGATATATGTTGCCAGCATTAGGTCGATGTTCGCCTATGCATCCGTAGTATGGCGGGTTGAGCTGAAACAAACGAGTTTCCATTGTAAGCTGGCCTCACTGCAAAGAACTGTATTTCTGGGTGTTACCAGTGCCATGGGCACGACGTCCGACGCAGCTTTAAACGCATTACTCAATTTGTAGCACTTTGATTTATTCAGAACACTGCAACGAGATCCGCTCAAAGACTAATACATTTAGATCTATGGGGAAACAACGGACGTAGGGGGCCCAGGACATGGGAAAATTTGTTGGGAGAATTGAATCCAGTTTTCCCAACACCTTCTGATTTTCGGATCCCCATATATCTGTTTGGTAGAAGATATAAAGTTACCCTTAAACGTGGAGAAAACTGGGACGAATCAGAAGATTGCGTAATGAGATATACTGAGGTCTTCTAAGCCGATGGCTCAAAAACAGAAAAGGGTTCCGAAGTAGGAGTCTACGTTTCGAATAGTAATGAGAAGTGGGCTTTTTCTTTGAACAATATGCAAAATTTGTAGATTCAATACGATGTAACTACTCTGGGTATCTGGTCACTGTACTGTCAAGAAAAATGAAATCTTAGATGCTTTAGCAAAAGAAGATTCAATTTCCTACACGACAGGATCGGAACCAGCAATCGGAGTGTCAGTAGCTTTGGCTTATGCCCGCTTCCTATCACTCTAACCGTCCCTGTTGCGTTTGTTTTGATGGTTGCACATTCCATCCCCTTAATCGCCCTCCTCTAGTGTACCACAGAATTCCATTCTGGGTCTACTAGTGTTTTAATTCTTCATCAACGGCCTTCCCTCTGTCCTCACGATCTCTTTTCGTCTGTAACTGCCACCATGAACTGTGAACTTAGATACTGTGGTTTACTTGTGCTCCGTAAATGAATTTGCACTGAACAGTGATAAAAGCTACTCGTATGCTATTTTCTCAAATTCTTTCCCACTCTGTTTTCCTACTCTATCAGTGACCACCTTTTATATACCAGAGCTCCATCCAAGGCTTCGATGTAACTTTCGCTAGAAAGATACTGCCTGGATGTCAGCAATCATTTCACATTGCATACCTCTTCTGACTTTGACTTGATCCAACAACCTTTAACATTTTTCAACTCCCTCGTTCGAAACATCCTTGAGTACTTCTCTGTAACCAAGTCAGATTCCAGTAACCGTAATTGTCTTGTCTTCAAAAAAGTTCAGCGTAATTCGACCCGACCCTTTTTCTTTAAGAACTTCCCTACGTGGACTACCCTAACCATGTCCACTCTTTTAAACTTCCTTCGCGGAGCTCGAACTTTATTTCTACATCCCGTTATCGAGTCTGTACTAGTGCTATAACGTATTACGTATTGGTCCTTTAGGCTGTTATTCATAGTCTTACACATAGGGTAAGCTTTCTTTTTTTCTCTTTCTTCTGGGGATAATATCTAACTTGATTATCTCCGCTTATTGTCCTCTTGGACAAATAAATAAATATTCAGGGTTAGGCTTTAGAATTTAATAATGAGAGATGGAAGCCATGATGAAAAACAATATCAACTATTTACCTAGTTTAGTTAGGGCTGAACACTGAAATAATTTAAACGTCAATGTCAAAACTGTTTGAATTTAGAAAGAGTTCTTCTGCCTTTGTGGCTAGTTAGGCTTTGTATGTGGTGGTGAAGGACTTTTACCGTTACTATTATAAACTCATAGCGTGAATGTCTGAAATTCTTCTTAAGTTTTTGTGTGAAACAAAACCTTATTAGAATCGATTCGATGTCTGTCTGTCCGTCTGTCTGTCTGTCTGTCTGTCTGTCTGTCTGTCTGTCTGTCACAGCTGATTTATTCGCAAACGGCTGAACCGATTGTCACGAAAATTGGTAGGAGTATGTGATCTGCCGTTCCCTTTACATGCAGCAATTGACGCCATTTTGTGTTAAGTTTAAGGGGGGGCTCTCCATACATGTGAAAGGAGGGTGCAAAATTTTTTTTCATACAATGTGGCCATGTGGGGTATCAAATGAAAGGTCTCAATCAGTATTTTTCGAAACTGGTTCAATATTTGACATTGGGTGAAACATAGGGGAGTGAGGGCTCAAAATATGACCCCCAAAAAGTGTAACAGGTCTCGTTCTCAGAACCTATCCAACCGAAAAATCTGAAAAAAATCTCAGTAGTGCATCTCTATGAAATCTAGGCCTCAAAATATATCCGGTTCCGATATCTGCACAAATAAAGTTAATAATAGTATATTTCCACATTTTAGAAATTTACCCGGCACCCCCCTTATGTTCGTCCCAGAAGTACAAAATTTGGCATGCGTATAATGAAGAACATAATACACAATTTGGTGAAGTTTGAAGAAAATCCAACTATTATTAACAAAGTTATAGGGGGTAAAACTTTACAATTTTTTGTGAATTTCGTGCACTCCACAACCTGCATGACGTCATCATCAGATATCAATTCGTCAATACCACAACGAAGTAAGTTCGCTTGAATTGGGTGGAAAAGAATTATTTGGTTTTAGTTCTTCAATCATTTGTATATGAATATCAATTATTCCGAGACATGTGTGTATGTAGGTATATAGTATATGCGTGCTAATGAACTTTGCGGGTAGAGCCTAATTCAGATAGATATAAGAAGTAAATCGGAAATATGGGTACGATCAATTTATATACGTGCATATATGTGTACAGTATTCGGTAATAGGCAGTTTGTTTGTTTAGGGTGAGCGTGATATCTATGGCTACAATATGTACGTATGTCTCGTAATTTGGAAAAATATGAAGGATTATGTTGGATTTGTAGCTATATACGGACAGAAAAATGTGCGTTGAAGTTTCTTCCATAAGATGAACACAAAACCTTTATACCCGAAGCGCGAGCTTCCGGTATTCCGACTTGTTTTTATTTGCAAAGGTTTATTTTCAATTGGAGTTGAAATGATAGATAGATGATTGGATTCTTCAGTGCTGAAAATATCGTCATAGCGCTGGCGTCTTTTCTGGCACCTTTTAAAGATCTATAGGTTAAGTGGAATGTTGAAGGCGTCGTGAGAGGGATGTTTGACGGATATCTTTTATTTGGGAGCTTTTAGTTCATTTGTTTCATTTCAAGCTTCTTTTCACGATCCCATTTTTAGTATATATTTCCGTAATTACATTTTTTTTTTGAGCGCCATTACATCATTATTATCAAAAGAACCTGTCAAGGCTAACTTTTCTCTCGTGCACGACTAGGGACCTCACTCAAGGTGCGAGTTGATTAGCAGTAAAGTGGCGTCGGAGACAACGAATGTGTTGCATTTCGACGCGTCACGGAAACTTCGTGACGAGTTGGCAACCAGTTGTCAGCTCTTGGAAATGAAGCTAATTTCAAAGGGATATTTTTTGCCGGATATTGTTTGGTTTGTGTTAATAAGGAACATTTAAGGAAAGTGTGGAGATTTTAATTCAAGAATTGAATGGTCCATGATTTGAATATGCTGCTGGTTGCCTGCGACTTACAAAACAGAAAACACAGATTATTGTAATAAGGACATAACCCAAATGGTCGTAAAAAGTCAGTAAAATATTGTTATTAACGAGAAAATTTGGCAACTAAATAAAGGAAGCAAATGATAAGAAAGGATATGTTGTATTCGGCCATAGATGGCCCCAAGTCCATTTGAGAGAGAAGGAAGAGAAATATAGCCTGAATGGCCGTGGAACACCTAGACGTCTCAAGGAGCATGTAGGGTAAATTACAATCAAACTAATAATATTTACTACTATGCAGGAAATTCGGTGCCCCGTTGAGGTGGTTTCCCCCATATGAGCGCGCAGGTTTAGAATTGATTTGGAATATCCCTTGCTTGTCGTGAAAGACAAACTGACTTTTCGACGACGACCCTTTGCTTTCGACTGGTCTACTTCTTACTGCAATATGCTATTGCACTCTGGCAAGCCCGCCGGAAGTAACCATGAATCCGACGTCGGTTTACTACTTACTCCATCTGCTAGGCCTGCCCCCATGTCATGGAAGCCAGATGCACGCACAATACCCGCGCCAATGTTCTCTCTGTACTACTACATGGGGTACGAAGAGTGAGCATCTCTGATACTCGAAAGTTTCAAGCCATCGCTAATAGTTATACACGCTTGAGTTAATTGTCCAGCCCTCGTTCTCCGTTGTCCGAGCTTTTTAACTCCGAGTGGAGTAGAGCCGTATTTTTTTGTTTCCAAAGTAAAATCCCGTCATGCACATAATGCCTCGTAGTTTCAGTTCCCCTTTTAAGGTTTTATTTGCAAAACGAAACTTTGCTAAAATGTCACACGTCCTTTTCTCAGAAACGGTTATACCGATTAACACGAAATTTGGTGAGAAAATGGAAACTCTGAACACCCACACATTCAGTAAGTTACATCTTTCTATGTTGAATTTTAGGAGAGGTCCTCATACATGCAACAGGTGGTGGTAAATTTTTTTTTTAATCGTATGTAGTTGTTGGGTATCAAATGAAAGGTCACGATTAATGCTTTTCGAAGCCAGTATTAGTTTTGACATTTGATGGAAAGGCGATGAGTGCAGAAGGTCGAAATTCAAATGTCTACTGATGTCGAAAATCGTGATTTAATTTTTCTTCTACATTCCAAGGGACAACTTTTCCGCTCCGCTACAAACGCATTGGATAGACCTGAGTGCTAGTGTAAAAATAGTAGTATTCGTGTTCAAGTTCACAATAAATAGAAATAAATAAAAAAAAAATCATGATTTATATGATGGTTTAATGGATGTAAACAACCTTAGTTTGATCTATCCTTATAGTGCTATTGCAAAAAAATGAATAGGACCAGGACTAAAAGGACTCAAAGAACGACAGATGTGCACACTACTGAACCCATGAGGTCTCGTTTAATAGACCCCTTTAATGTACACGCGCATCTTCTTCAATCGATTTTCATATCAAACACAATGTATCGTGCAGCAATGAAAATTTTTGACAGCTAAACCATCTGGACGCCAGTCGATTACATACACAAAAGCTGGACTTCAAGAGAAACGTTTGCTGCAATAGTTCCAAATAGAGTATGTTTCAGTGACGAGCAGCCAGAATATTGGCGCAAAGTAACCTCATCTGGATATTGGTGTTGAAGATTCTGCGGGTCCTGATTTTTTACAAAACTGAGAAGACGGATCTAACGCTATTAATGCGTTGAGTGGCATCGAGTTCTATGTTACCGCCAGCAAAAACAACGCTACCGAAGTAAACAAATTTATAGGCGCCTTCAATTCCTTCTGCTCTGGTCCGACTGAGAACTTTGACTTTATAGTGTTTATCTTCAATCCGAACCTACTTGCCCCTTTCCTAACCCTAGATCCATTCGGTAAAAGAGCAAGCAGATGTCATCAACGTAATGAAATGAAATGTCCGGGGAAAGATTACAGGATCGATTGAACCGCTCCAACCAAGGCATGAAACACACCACAGATAATAAGAGAGAGAAGTATCGATGGCAGAATACAACAATGGCAGGCTTTGTTTTGAACTTCCAATTCTTCTGAGATTTGACTTCGATGTGCTTTAATAATGATTATTAGCTCCACGAAGATGTGCAGGATGTTGATGTGGTTGGCGAAGGATCCAGAGCAAAAAAACAGTTTACTCTCTGCTGAAAAAAATCTCGAGGTGTCCTTCTTTGTATTCCAAGATCAAAAGTTAAGGGATAATCAAGGTATCAGGGCCCACCCCAAAAGCGTGGATTGATACACAGTATGTAGCATAAAACCTAGGGGACGCCTGCTGAACCATCACCAACAGCTCTGATATCAAACTCTATCTCTGCCTACGCGTGGAAAGAGATCCACAAATAAACATGGGTCTCTCCGGACAAGACCATTTTCAACCAAATCGAATACGCGCTAATCTAACGCCACCGCTTCTCAGCCTTGATGAAGATCAGAACATACAGGAGAGCCAATATATCGGATCATCGTTTTGTTTGCATGGTGCACCGGATCCTTATAACAACACCACATTAAATCCCATCGACAAATGACCTTGACAGTCACCTGGAGATCAATACCATTGGCAAGTCCACAAACATGTTTGTTGACCGAGTCACAACAAAAAACCAGAGGGACTTTTAAGATGACGACTGTAGGTAGCAACGGGATTAGAGGAATGCTACTTACCAGGCACGCGCAGAGACCTGTCACGAACTCCATTGAGCGAAGACGCGATTTCAAAGGCAGAAAAGGAAGCCTGTGACAAACAACAGGTCTGTCAATTCTAAAAGTACAGTGAACAACCGCAACAGGGGCACAAGCTTCACCAAAAAAACCCTATACACGTCAATGCTTTTTCTGCCGATGACGAAATCTAATTTCCGAATGTATAGGCATATTGGAAGAATGCGTAGATTTTTTTATTGAAGTGGTCAATAACCAAAATATCGACGAGTTGGAGGTTCCACCAAACGAAGACCATGGTCAAATTCGGCCACCACCAAGCATAGAAGAAACAGGCCGTGTTACTCATCGGCTTGAAAATTATAACTCGCCGGCGCTCGAAGGCGACCATTTATACTAAGTGGTTCCTTAGGTGATGCTCAAGGTTTGGGACAAGGAATCAATGACTGATACCGCACAATGATATCACGTAGTGCAGCAATTACAGAAGTATAATGTTGCCGAGTACCATCTGTAAAATATTCTCCACTACCTTGCTAGGCTCTACCAAAGAGGCTTTACTCCACCTGGACCTCGGCGCAAAAACAGGCCTAGATCGAATACCGGTTGTTGCACCGTTAATGATAATGACGATGTTATCAGAGACCATCTTGGCATTCAGATAACCCATTAAGATTGCAATGTCAGCTTTAGCAAGCCTCTCCTGGCTCGCACTGAGTTGCTCATAGAAAGCCTCTTTCTCTTCGATATCAAAAATATCTCTTGATGTGTAGATTTACACTATTGAAATATCTTTCCGCTTTATACCGAAGTCTTGTATTCAATATTATAACACCGATTCCCAGGACATAAGAGCGGGGCACCGAATTGAGAATTAACTCCGACAGGCTGATCAAAATACAATAATATAGTGCCCCAAAAGCTGAAAAAATGCTCCCCAGAACCTCACCGTCTTATCAGGCTTAACCCCGAAATGATCAACCTATAAAGCTGGAATTCTCGCTGAAGTTGAAGTAAAAAACATTCTCGGAAACATCGATACTGTCAGCGATGGAGTTTTCATCCATTTCTAAAACATAAACCGTTACCGAAGGCAAGGTCTTATCGAAAAAAGTAATCTACCTCCGAAGTGTAGCAACCGTTTCTAAAACACAGATAAGATTCATGATTTACGGATTGTTAACCAAACTGGGAATTCTTTGAATGTATTTTTAAACCCAAATTCAAAGAGTCAAGAGGACGACAAAATGCAATACTGAGGCCGTGCTTCTTCCGATATTTCCACAGATCTCCCATAGTTCATTATTCTGTTTGACAGAGAGGGCGCAACATCGATTTCAGGCTTGCTTCTGGAAAGGAGATCAAACTTCAATAGTGTCCAAAAGTGTGATCCAGCCTACACTCCTGGAACTTTCGCTGAAATTGAAGCAAGTAACATTCTGGGAAGTCTCGATATGATCCACAAGGGCTTTAATCTATTCCAGAAATAAAAAAACTTTCTAGATTTTCGGGTTTCTAGTCCACAAATCTCAATCCCTTTGAGTGGCCTTTTACGTCAAGCAGAGAGTACCTTGAGTGTATTCTCAACACGCATCATCGGACCGGGTTAACAATAAATATTATTAGTTCAAGGGGAGTTTACGCCACCGCCACCCAAATCCTAAGATGTTACACGGCCATTCAGAGCATAATTACTTTCCCCCTCTCCTCTCCAAAACGAACTTGAGACCATCTATAGCCGAAAAAAGTGTCCAATTAAAGGTTAACCACAAGAATCGTGGCCATAGGGAATAAAATACAGGGGAAAGTAATGTTACGTCTTTTGCCGAATTGAATGCGACAATCCTGCCTCGCTCTCAAAAAATCTGTCACTCCCCTTATCCATGCCATGGATTGTTATTTTCAATTTGGGTTTGCTATACTTCATTCGATTATTGATGTTGACCTCACATTTCAGTTTGTGTAGCATCCAATCCGTCTGTCAAAAGCAATATAAATTCAATATTTTTCCCGGCATAACCACATCGAACCGAAACACTGAAATAATAGACATTTTGCTGCCGAACACCCCCTTTCCGGCTACAATCCAAATTTCGCACTTGAGGAATATGAGCATCGAAACCAAAGGAAAAACAACGCAGGGCTCAGAACGACCTCGCAACGTTTTTTTTTTAAATTTTCCAGGCCATATTCTGTAGGAATTCCTAAGAGAATTGTGAATCGGGAAGAGTAGAAATAAATTGCCACACCGTCTAACAAAGTACACACGTGCATTGGAGTTTCAGGAGTTTGGCCGTTGAAAAATCCAACAGCTCGTCATGGACACATTTCAGCAGTATCATGTTCACGGTCTAGCAATTTCCGAGTACATATGGAGACTGCGACTGGAACGGGGAGCATGTTTCAGATTCGTGCAGTAAATTTTCCTCGTACGCAATAAAGTCTTTCCCATGGGAAGTGATAAGATGAAATGTTTTAATTATTCTGAGCTGCTCTGTGTCCACTTTACGAGATGGAATGTAATTAAGCACAGCAGACAGTGCAAGATGGCATAGTTGCACCGAGCGGTTACCGTTGACGTTATCCCGGAGTAACCATAGTCAAAAAGCACTTGATTCAATTGAAATTCCATATGGAGAACGACCTGCTTCACCACAAACTACATACTTTGTCTGATATAGTTCCGCCGTCGGCTATGGACAGCCTGTAATTGAAGCAACACTGACTAATCTGATTCCGGCAAGAACCACGTCGGCCAGCTATCGTTCTGACCGCAAAACCTACAACAGCTCGCGCCGAGCCTCTGAAGATGCCAATAAGACTATGCCGAGCGACTGAAGCAATACGTGCCATCAGAATGGCAAAAAATCAGCGGTCCAGAACGGAGACTCCAATCTGATTGGATGCCGTGATGACAAATTCCAATGCGGTGGGCGCAACACGGATTAATGATGACGGGTGTAATGTTTTGTAGATGATTGACGCGAATCCGCTACTCGGAATGGCATGTAACCAGAGCTCGGCCGAACTGGCGACCGGGCGTCCGGTCTGGTGACAAAAATAAGCAACAGACCTACCGTAGCCGGAAAAGCAGAATCACGCCTCCAATACGACACAACCTGGGTCCATATCCAAATGCGAAGTTAATCCAATTGAACACTTCAAGATTTATCACTTGTCACTTCCGAAATCAACTTAGATTTCCTTTAATTGCGAAAAATTTCCAACACCGGATCCACTTCACAGCACTAAGCACTAAAAACGTGAAATTCACTCGAATATCCACTTCCGAGTGAAATAATGAATGGGAAGTTCCCGGGGCCGGCTTAATGTATCTTAACGGCACCAGTAAAAAGAACGCAATGCCAAAACCTTATCAGAAATCGAATAAGTCTTGCGAAAACGTTGACGTCGCGCAAATGATAACAAAACACCCACAAATGAACGAACGCGGCACGCAACCAAACTCGTTCGCGATTTGACAGACGACTGACACTTGCCTCCTTGACTTTGCAGGAATATGGCCGTCACGAAGCGCCTTTGATGCTTGGAGGTATAGTTGAAATGCGAAAATAAACCGCTGGCGCTGCGGTTGATATGCAGATTTTTTTCACTAGCTGGGCAGCCGTTAATTTTTATCATATTATATTGGCAATGGTCGACTGTTTCAACAAAAGTAAGATAGATTAAAAATAAATAACATTTGTAACTATCGAAAAAGGTTTAAGGCCTCTCAGAAAAAGTTTTTTTTTGTTTCGAATGATTAACGCATAGAAATTTACACATTTCGATCCATATCTAACAAGACATACATGTTTAAATTTATCTTTTATAGCGTCTTGCAAAATTTCCTAATCATTTTTTGAAAGGCTATATGCCGGGCCTAGCGACTTCAAAAAATTCTAATATTGCGGCGTGCGAATAACACTCAATGCTGGCTTTCATTTTTAAAATGTGGTGCTTCATAGTATCCAATCAAAGATGCCAATAACACGGCGGCTATTAGTTGATAGGTCCTGTTGAGAAATGGGCAAAGGTTCTTGGCGCATGGATGGGGTCAGGATGTAAGTAAATTAGTCTGACTCAGACAGCAAAAGGTGCCATGGCGGAAAAGGGTTTAGAGCGCGCAATGAAGGAGGCGAGCGACCTTGTAATTATAAATACATGGTTCACCAAACGATTGTCTCATCTCCTCCTCTTTTATAGTGGGAACAGTAAAACGCAAATCAACTATATTCTCATAAAATGGCGGCATTTAGCACCGCCACTGTCGTTATGAGAATCAATCCACCGATAAAATAGCATGAGAAATGTACTGGCCTGCCGCGTCACACACCACACACCACGTCAAGTCACAAAGCCAAGTGGTTCATCAACCGAGATATTTGGTTTTGGGAAAACGATGTTGAAATGAAGATTCGAGAAAAGAAATTTCCTTACCACAAGTTTCTCTACCGATAAAAAGCTGGCCAATTGGCAAATTTACAAGAATGCTAAGCTGGAAGCAAAAAAAAACGATCGCTGTCACCCGAGTGATCCATTACAAAGATCTTTTACGATAAACTGGATACTCGGGATGGTGAGAGAGATCTGTATCGACTTGTTAAAAGCCAACACGAACGCACACAGGATATGGAGCACTTCCATTGCGTTAATGGCAAGAGCAGTACTTTGCTTGCCGAACGACGAACTGCGACGGATAGATGACGAGAATATTTGGAACAGATTTCAACTGAAGAATTTACTCACCCTCCAGGCCTATAAGCATTGCCGAAATTTCGAGCCGCCCCAGCTGTCAGCGCCGCTGAAGTCGAGAACGCAATAAAACGAATGAAATTGGTGAAAGCAACAGGACCTAACGACATCGCATCTGAGCTCTGGAAAGTGAAGAGCTGGGTCCCAACACTGTAGCTCAGTGAGTTCTTCAATCGAGTTATTGGAAAGATACATGGAAAAAGAAAGGTACCAGAATGTTCAAATTGCCGTCCGATCCGGTTGCTATCCCATATAACGAAGATTTTTGAATGCATTCCTAACAACTGTATTAGCGAAATCATTCAAATAACCGTGAGTCAAGCTGGATTTGTCAAGAACTGCGGAACTACTGACGCAATGCACGCTACACGGTTACTAATGGAGAAACACAGTGAGAAGCATCGCCCTCTTTACATTGCATTTCTTGATCTAGAGAAAGCGTTTGACCGTGTGCCACACGAACTCATCTGGTATGCTTTACGACAACACTTAGTGCCAGAATAACTCGTGCGCTGGGTTCAATTTCTCTACCACGATCCAAAAAGTAAAGTTCGAAGTATGGCGAGTTTATCAAAACCACTTCGTGTCTCTGTCAGTGTTCATCAAGGAAGTGCCTTCTCACCACTAGTTTTTGGTTTTGTTATAGACACTGTCAAACGGGACATCCAGCATCCAGCGCCCTATACACTGCCTTATGCAGATGATTTTCTCGTAGCGTCTCATAGCACAAATGATCTCGAGCAGCTTGTGCAAAAATGGAATATCGCATCATGCAACAATCTGAACCTGAATACCTCGAGTCAATGCTATCAACCAGTGGAGAACTGCGTCATGAAATTGCTTCACCCATTAGCGCATCCTGAATGAAGTGGCGGTCCACAACTGGTGTTCTTTGTGATCGACGTTTCAAAAAACGTCTGAAATTTAAAATTTAGCGCAATGTCCTCAATCCTGCCGCCCTCTATAGTTCTGAGTGTTGGCCCACCATAAAAGACAATGAACGGCATCTTGCGGTAATGGAGACGAAGATGTTGGGTTGGACTAGTGGCGTGACACGTTTTGATCACATCCGAAATGAGGATGTCGGCAATGGATATGGGGTTGCATCCTTCGTGGAAAAATTGCAAGACAGGCTCCTTCGATGGTATGGTTATGTAATTGACGCTAACGAGAATTCACTTGCCAAGATTGGTCTGAACATCGAAGTCGATGGTAAGCGACCAAAAGTTCGGACAAAACAACGGTAGCTTGGTACGCTGGGTGGGGATTTGAAATCCTCGCGATTGCATCCAGATTAGGCATCTGATAGAGCCAAATGACGAAACCGTTCACGACGAGCCGACCTCGCTTGTGAACGGAACAAAAGCTAAAGAAAATAAAAAGATTTATTTTTTTGATGCGAAGGGTGAAATTGAGAGAAAAATTGAATGAATCGATTTAATTTAAATTTGTTCACTCACTTATGGCCTGATTCCGACGGCAAGTGTTCATTTCTTTCAAGAAATTCAAAATAAATGAGGTTTTCAGAACAGGGCAGAATCAATCCTTCCAACGCTGCCTCACCACTGTGGCAAAACCGAGCATTGTTTTTTAATTTTCTAAAAAAAAAATGGCTACTTTCCCAAAACGAGTAGTTCGCTCATTACAATGTGCGAGTTAGTTGCTCATGAAAATTAAAGCAGTTCACCAGGAAGTAAATGTTGGTTGTACGTTTGGTTGCCTTTCTTCGCGCCAATGGTTCAATCAATGAATGGGAATCAGCTTCCTGCTGATATGCAAAGCAAAGTTCAGTCTCAGGCGATATATGTACACATTAAAGGGGACTTCGTTATGGATATGTATATCCAGTAAATCCACTCTAATGAAAATCCCCAGGTCTTATCAATCGCAGTCCACCAAAGCACCAGAGCAATGTACAGGATATGATGCTTCCATGTTATCTCAGAGTAGAGATGTTTTTCTAAATACTTGACTGTTGGCCCTACTAAATGTTTCTAGTTAACTTAACTAGCCTGCTCTTCCCAGCGTACACCGTGAAAGAGGCACCACCTGCACCGATAATTACTATTGTTAGGTCGTGCATAAATGCTTATGTAAAGACCTTCATGTCCTCCGACAGCCATAGAAAGGTATTCATTATAAGGAGCCATAACAGAAGAGAGAGAACCGTTCCCTGTGGATAGTCCCTAAGGCATCCTACCTTGAAAGCGAGTTACATAGATTAGTTGGGCCTTTTGTGTCTATGTAGGTGAGTTTTCCTGGTTTGTGAATAAATATCACCTTCATATCACACGGGGTAATTGGAATATGAGCGTGTGCCAGGCATGTGAGTTATATATTCCGAATATATAGATCCACGGCATCATTTTTCATTCTATTGCTGGAGCAGGAATGATGCCATCCAGGCCCGTAGACTTGTATCTATGGAACGAATTAAAACGTCTCCATGATGTGGTAGGTCTAACCGTTAATTACCCTAGAAACAACATATCATTCTTGAATGAGGTATACAAACGTTTTGCCCTTTGGCCCTAGATGTCAACACTTGTAATATGATGGTTCCAAGCCTATAGTAGAGTTAGCATGCGGCCCGTTTGTCCCCGACCTTCTTGGTATCCGGTTCAGGAAGGAAGATAGTAAGGAAAGTTCCCTGGCTATCGGCTCTCTCTCCCGATTTGCTGTCTAACACTATCCAGGTGGAGGTGTTGGTGTAAGGGAGGGATCGGTGAAATTCGCTCGTTATAACCGTAGGTAGCTATATGCATGCACCAGATGAATACTCCAAAGATACATTTTATTTATGATAGAAAAGAGTGAGATAAATGAGTACAACAAAAATTATACATTCTGTGTAATTTACTCAACAACATGACTCAGATGATATTAGTTTCACATCAGCAAAAAAAAAATCCATCATTTTAGATTGTTTTCGTGATTTCCTGATCTCTAAAGGCGTCTTTCAATTACTTTTTCCAAATGTAATAAAGCAAAATCTGTTTTATCTTCTGTCAAACCGTCATTAAATGTAAAGGCAAAAAGTTGACTGACGGTTTCGTCTAATATACATTTCGGGAGCGACTTACCCCCACATACAAAGCCTTTGAAACTTTGTAGTGATGAAGGGGGTAAGTCGCCCCCGAAAAATATACTTACATTTAAGCGGAAGCTACCCCTTGATTATCAATTTTAGGCTAGACTACAAGTAGTAGACGAAAATCTAATCTCTTAGATTATCCTCATCCTTATCTCGATCATTTTGTAGACGACGTAGCTCCGCTAGGGGCAGTAAATCATTTTCATTAAAAGAGTCTTCTGTTACGTTTAAATTAAATCCTCCGTGTGCAAACGAATTTGCATTTGTGCGTGAAGAAACCCGATCCCAAACTTTTGAAATTAGAAAAATGGCCTAATGAATATGTAATTTTGCAGTCGTGGCGTCGGGATGCTTCCCAGGAGACGAAATCCGAGCTCCACCGAAACAAGTCGCTAAGCTGGTGAAGTATTGTGAGAAGAGGGCGTTACCACTTCTCCTCGGCTGCGATGCCAACGCCCACCATGAATTCTAGAGAAACTGCGACACCAATCAAAGAAGGTACTCACCTCTTGAATTTATTCTTAGCAATAAGTTAGAAATATATAACTTAGGAAACACTCCATCATTTGTAACCAGCACTAGATCGGAGGTACTAGACATAACTCTAGGAAATACTCTAATGAACGGAATGGTTAGGAATTGGAGGGTGTCGGGTGTCCCTCACAGGATAATCAGATTCGACATTGACATCGACAAACAAACCGGGGACTGGCAGAGGTACAAAAATGCACTGACTGCTTATAGCAACGCGATCAGGGAACAGCTTCAGGGTATTCTGTGAAGGGATCGAACAAATCACGGAAGCAACCAAGCTTTACAAGGCTGTAGCCAAAGACGGGGAAATATTCTCTGTCTGTTTGAAGAAGGAAGATGGGACATTTACCAAGAATGAAGAAGACAGGGTACACATGCTTCTCAGAACTCATTTCTCGGAGTCCTACAACATTCTTCCTGACACCCCAACAACGAATAAAGGGAGAAGAAAGGAGAACTGGAAACTAGCAAAAGAGGTATGCTCAGAAGCTAGACTAAGGTGGGCAGTGGAAAGTTTTAAACCACTGAAATCTCCTGGAGTAGATGGTATTTTCCCAGCACTAATCCAAGAGGCCTATGAATTATCTTCGAGTCTCTTCTAAGGGTAGTAAGGGCATGGAGACGGGCAAAAGTGGTCTTTATTCCGAAAGCGGGTAAAAAGGATCCTTTTCACCCTAAATCTTTCAGACCAATTTGGATACTTTGGGTTCCAGACCATGCTGGGTGGAAGGCAACGAGGCAGCGGACGAACTAGCCAAAAAGGGAGCAGGGACGCTTTTACACGGGCCAGAACCCTTCTGTGGAATCGGAAACGGTTTCATGGCTATGACTCTAAGAAATGAAGAGGAACGCTTGAGGGAACTATACTGGGTGGGCCTACCAGGGATGGAGCAGTCCAGGTGCTTATTGCGGGATACGAACCCATGCCCACAAAGGATTGCTTAAACCTCACCAAAAAGAACCTCCGAATCATAGTGGGAGTTCTTACTGGTCACTGCCGGCTGAACTCTCACCTAGGGAAGCTAGGGATATCTACGGACACTGCCTGCAGGTTTTGTGAGGAGTGTGACGAAACCTATACACGGCCTGGGACAGTGTCCGGCACTTGTGCAAAGTAGGTCGAGGCACCTGGGAGAACACTTAATACCAGATGCAAAGTTCAAAGATTTGGAAGTAGGAAACATAATAAAGTTCCTGACGGTTATAGGCTTGCTTGAGATACTATGATAGGTAGGTACACTATAACCATTAAAAGGCACAATAGTTCTTTAAGGACGCGGTGCGACTTTCCCTTGACAGAATAATAATAATACTTTCTTTCCTAAAACGTCAAGCAAAAATTTAAATCTGCAAAGTGCTCACCGAGACCAAGGAGATTGATGCCACACTGACCACTGAACACAACGTTCTGTCGCGCTGGCTTTTTGTAACTCGGTAGTTACTCTAATTTAATGATTCCTTGGCGATTACTTACTACGCTCATGAGTCCGTTGTTATAAGATTCAAATTAAGCCAATTCGTCGCTATAAAAGGTCGGTCGTAATATCCGATATATATTGTATGTGTATTTCGTAAGTGGCAATTGTTTATATGCACGTACTAAGTGAGTTAATTGCCCAACCACCTGTTGACTTTAGACACAATGACCTGTCTGCCTGTTGTCTGACACAGTCTATTTGATGTCTGAGACAGATTCAGACATTTGGCTGAGGCAGCCTCAGACATTTGCCCGAAATAGAAGCAGACCTTGCCAGATATTTATCAGAAACGGACATTTATCTCAAACAGTCATTTGTCTGATACATATATTTGTCTGATACAGGCACAGCTACCTACACCTGTCTTACAACATGATTAGATCACTAAGGCGGACTGCAGTAACTGTCCAACTATTTAATTGGTGGACTGTATGTATGATAGCTGAAAAATCTAACGGAAAATGTGGCCTTATTCCAGACGTATTAGCATATAACATTCAAAAATTTACAGGAATTCATCTCATCTATATATCTTTCAAATTTGGCGCTTTATGTTGAAGCCAAGTATTTGTCATCACCTGGAAATAACCTCAAATATCAAATGTCATTTGTCGGTATGCATATCTAATCCCGGAATTTCATATATTGTTGATCTTGGCGGGTAAGTTCCAGGACAAGGGGACATTTCTTGTAGAGACGCTTATTTTTGCCGCCTCCTCTGAGGATGACACACCCAGCGGCTACTGTCGCCAAGGAGCGAAAGTATCCTTTTGTCAACATGAAAATCTCGGATTATTCGATTCTTACTGAGATCCAAGACCGGAGCCCGTGCTTTAAATGCGGTAAGTCGAGGAAGTACTTCTGCTACACCTGCTACGTGCCAATCGAACAACTTTGCGACCGGATACCAAAAGTGAAGCTGCCCGTGAAGGTCGACATAATCAAGCATCCGAGCGAGATCGGGAAGAGCACGGCTGTACACGGCCCTATCCTTGCGCCTGAAGATGTACAAATTTTCACATATCCCGATATCCCTGACTACTCGAAGGAGGAAGGTGTTGTCCTGATATTTCCCTGTGCCACTAGCCTCACTATTAGCCAGCTGTTCGACGCCAACGTGCGAACAGTGAGGAGGGACGGCTTCGATGTTCCGAAAGGCTACAACATGGGAACGTTACTGAAGGTGAGGCTGGAAGAGAAACGAGAACAGAGCGATCGACAGGAACCCGAAAGTCTTGAACAGTATTCGATCGATAGTCTGCCAATCAAGAAGGCCGTTTTCATCGACAGCACATGGAATCAAAGTCGCGGAATCTACAAAGATGATCGCATCAATTGCATGAAATCGG
The DNA here is from genome assembly GCF_905115235.1 of Hermetia illucens. Classification (NCBI taxonomy): domain Eukaryota; kingdom Metazoa; phylum Arthropoda; class Insecta; order Diptera; family Stratiomyidae; genus Hermetia; species Hermetia illucens. The sequence goes on along the minus strand of NC_051853.1, from coordinate 57,447,442 downwards.
TGGTGCTGCAAAATAGGATCTCTCAATTTTGGCGCCATCAGAAGGGCAGCCCCCGGTGGTACCTGGCGACGATTGAGGCGATACATCAGTTCGTCCTCGAGGTGCACATAAACGCGTGGGGCCTGGATCGGAGCTATCGTGGCTTAGACGAGCTAGAAATCTCAGAAGGTTACATGGCAGCTGTCGAAGCTGCAGGCAAAATTCGTGACGTTGACCCGAGCGTGCCTGCCGACACCAGGACGGCGCCCTACAAGGGCCAATACGACAACCTATTGTACTTCTTTGCACACATGTATGACCTTATCCACATCTACTATGACCATAACGAATTAAAATCATACAAAAGACCAATCTAAACTCACTCATTTATTTATTTTTTTTGCCTTCGTGAATTTCCTTCATAAAATACTTTCACATTGCGAAAAAAGGTGGACTTGTGATCAATTTCTTAAACGAATTGGGAGGAATGTCTCTATGCACTCAGATTTACTTCTTTTTCTTCTTGTCTTCGCTGGCACCGGTCGTAGTCTCAGGACGTGCTTTCTGCCAGTTCAATGGCTTTTGCCGGTAGATGGGCCATGGCGGGACTGTCACCTGCATGGAAATGGGTGGATGCAAATGTGTTAACCAAAAACGTGCAAACCATTTTCGCTTACCAGTGCAGCGAGAAGGAATCCTGCTCCTAAGATGTAAACAGTCTGCGAGAACTGTTGAATGATCGCTCCCCATATGAGTCCAACGATACCGAATAGCGTGATGATGAATCGAGAAAGCTTCTCGGCTCTGTGTTGGCCGTCAAAGTCCTGAAATCATGGATTCATGCATTATCCGAATTCTAGGCAACCGCTCAGTGGGCCCATTTGGAGCCTGGTTTGATCAGATGAATAACTCTAATCGACTGCGCCGAAGCTCTATTAACTTGGGTGGCTTGCAAACTCTGCAAATAGCACTTACCATATGTGTCTGTATGTTTACCATCGCGCTTACTACTGCTTAATACCCTAACAAGACTAAATGTTCAATAAAAGCACAAAACGTAAACCAACACGTCATCTAAGTGCAATTCCTTTGGTTAGCTTCGTGTTGGCCCGGCGTTTGACATTTGTCAGTGAGATGGATCAGGTGAACCAACATAAGGAAACAGGTGGTGTTTGTTGACAAAATAAAGGATAATTTTGCAAATAAATTGTTACTTTTATTTGACGAGGTGTAAACACATTTTATTTCCCTACAAATGAACCAGTCCTCCTAGAAAAATTTGGGACACGAAATTCCAAAACGGTTTGAGAATTGTTAAGATAATGTCAATTCACAATATGGTTTTATACCAATCCTATCACTTGCTACCTGCAATCATCAGTCATCCTACACCTGACAACTCGAATTCGCCGTCATTCGCAGAATTGCAAGGCCAGGCGACGCAAATGTCGTTGTTTTGACAATTGCATTGCATAGAGCATCATTAATCTACCTAATCAACGTTGTTTCGCTACTCCCGCTTCTACTTTGTTTAGAGATAAGTCGCGTCCGGTTTCACAGTACTCCGCTGTGATGATTTACTGCTAAAACCCCGAACAGATCAACAAAGCAAAATGAATTTAGTCGATTCAAACCCGTACGGCAATGGACTTTTGTACGCTGGCTTCAACCAGGATCAAGGTAAATTTTCGCTGCACAGATAATTTGATTAAGTGGGAAAACCTTCATGATTTCATTCCACAAACAACTGATTCGGCTTCGCTTTAGGATGCTTTGCCTGCGCCACAGATACAGGATTCCGCGTGTACAACTGCGACCCGCTAAAGGAAAAAGAACGACAATATTTCGCGGAAGGTGGACTGGGTCACGTAGAAATGCTGTTCCGTTGCAATTATCTGGCTCTGGTTGGCGGTGGAATTCGCCCATTATATCAGCCAAACAAAGTAGTTGTCTGGGACGACTTGAAGAAGGCGCCGGCAATTTCACTGGACTTCAATCAACCTGTTAAGGCGGTACGCCTACGCCGCGACCGGATCGTTGTGATTCTGGAGGGCGTGATAAAAGTTTACACATTTACACAACAGCCGCAGCAGTTACATGTTTTCGAGACGAGTACGAACCCGCTGGGCTTGTGCTGCCTGAGCCCGCACAGTAACAAATCACTTCTTGCCTTTCCTGGACGCCGTACTGGACACGTGTTGGTAAGTCGCGCAGTTTTCGCTATGGAAATCCAACAACGCTAACTGAGATCCAATTCTAGATTGTGGACCTTGCCAATACGGAACGCAACCCGCTAGAAATTGCAGCACACGAAGCTCCAATAAATTGCATGGCCCTAAACTTGCAGGGTACGCGCTTGGCCACAGCGAGCGAGAAAGGGACTTTGATACGAGTGTTCGATACAGAAAACGGGAACAAGGTTTCAGAACTGAGACGGGGCAGTAATCAGGTAGGTTTGCTTTGCTCGATTTATTTCTTTAATACTCGCACGTAAAAATACGGCAAATGAACGCTGTTTGTAACACAAACCACCGAGCGATGCGGTCCTGCGGACAAAATTCCAAGAATCTGCCGTGACTCAGAATGTGCGAAATTCCTGGAAAAATGGCAAATTTCCATTTCGTTAATCCTTTTCTAGTATGTATGTTTGTGATACGGTGGTTATGAATCAAAATGGGTTCCAAGGTTTAAAATTTGCCACCGAAACTCTAGAACTGGGAAGCCTGGTAAAAGTCGTTACCGAGAAGCTGTGTAAAGCCAAGAAGTCCCGAAACTTTTGCTCAGCCGTCATTGTTTGAAGGAAAAATTGCAACGTACATTGGTTGTTTCTGCTTTGGTAAATAATTCGCCTTCATAGAGGTTTTGGATGAAATTCACCGAGGCTTATGCGATCAATGTTAGCGGCAATTTATTATTGAACATTGTTGGCGCTAGCCTTTCTATAATTTCGGGGCTTCGCCGATATTTAATCAATTTAATGGTGTAACGCGATATTTCTTCTTCAGTCTTTGTCCCTGATCTGATCTGAATGCAGTTGCGAGGCTTTCAAATCACAATCCGTCGTATTAAGCCATCGTATTTCGGCCGTCCTTTCGGTCGTTTCCGATCGCCTTCGATGTTTAGACCAATCTTGGCAAATGAATTTTCGTTGCCGCGAATCACATGGCATCGGTGTAACCCGATATCGATCGCGGATATCGCCACTGGCCCAGCGGAACATCTTCGTCTCCATTACCGCGAGGCACCGTTCAATGTTTTTTATAGTCGGCCAGCTCTCAGAATCATTGAGGTCGAGAAGGATAACGACAATGCGGCAAATTTTGTATTTGAGACGTTCGCTGATGCGTCGATCACAAAGAACACCAGTTCATCCAAGTTGCGCTGATGCTTGACAGTTATAGTGTCTGTTTCATAAGGATCGGTCGACAAAAATTCTGTTTTATTCAGATCCAATCAAAAGACCGCGGTTTTGTTTGCAAAACAAAACTCGGTTCAATGTCTGTCTGTCTGTCTTTTTTTTTTTTTTGAGGAGGTGAAAATTTTCAAAAGACACTAACCTGGACACGCCAGCGTGTGGCATTCTTACCCACTAAAACCACCCCCGACTCCCCCCAAGCCCCGTGGAACCACCGTATGGTATTACATCACGGGGCGGAGTCAGCTTATTTTAGCTTGGTCCCCTTTCGTCTCTACGCGGCGTACGTAACCGCGCTTTTTTAATCTCGTCTGCCTTTCGCAATTTGCTCTGGATAGATACGACCATGGAGTTGATCGCATTCCAGTCTTGCTGACATGCTAACATTTTTCGCATCAGATTCTCTGGTACGAGCATCTCTCCTAGAGTATCCTCTAGGTTCTTGCTTTCCTCCACAAACCTTGGACAGTGGAAGAATACATGCTCTGGGTCATCTGGGACTTCATTGCAGTTTGGACAATTGGGAGACGTATCTAGTTTAAACCTGAAGAGGTAATGGCGATATCCTCCATGCCCCGTGAGAAACTGGAGGTTTGCCAGCCTTAGGCAGTAGTACCAACTTCAGTCGTTTCCATGATGCAGGGAATATCCCCTCGGACTTGCACGCTTCGAACAACTCAGCGAACATGTCCGGCCTGGATTTCACGGCAAGCTTAAGGGCCCTATTCGGAACGCCTATCTTAGCGCAGATCTCCAGAAGTTCGTCAGTGGTGACTGTCGGTATTGCCGTGCCGTTCAGAGGTCGCTGGAAGCTGTCTATACCCTCCTCTTCCTGTGGGACTAACCCCTGGATAATTTTTAATAAGAATGAAGGGCACTTGATCTGCGGAGATGATCGGCCTCTGAATCGTCCCATCACGATTCTATAGGCGCTCCCCCACGGGTTTACGTCCGCTTCCGAACAAGGCTCCTTAAAGCTTTCCCTCTTGCTCCGTTGGATGGTGAACTTCACCAAATATAGTCATGTGGGGTATCAAATGAAAGGACTCAATTAGTACTTTTCGGTCTTATTTTTGAGATTTGTTAGAAAGGCGGGGGGTGGGAGGGGTGGAAAGTGATGATTTCTTTAACGGACCCATTCTCAGAAACTACCCAACCGAAAAATCCTCTATATGGTGCCCAGGCCTCAAAATACTATCCATATCAAAATATGTTCAAATTAAGTTAATAATAGTATATTACCATATTTTTGGGGAAATTGAGTAAAACTTATATCCCAGAGTATAAAAGTTGGTAGTAGTATGAAATATATGACGCATATCATCCCCAAGTTTGATCAAAAACAAGGAAAACATCAGCATAAAGCAATGTGTAGGGCCTGGACGTTATTCATGGCAAGAACAAAGAGGAGCGGGCGCTTCCCTCATGATCACCGATAGAGGCACGAAGCAGTTTTGATAAGCCCGCCACATTTCAAACTTCGGATCGCGATGAAGCAATTTAACTCCGCCCACGAGTTCTTCTGGCACTAAATGTCGCCACAAAGCGCACCATATGAGTTTGTGCGGCACACGGTTGCCTTCTCTAGATCCAAAGATGCAGTATAAAAAGTAACCTCGCTGCGTGTATTACATCATTAAATCCGCAGTTCTCGACAAAGCCGACTTGATTCATGGTTATTAGAAGGATGTCAAGAATCTGTTAAAAAAATCCTCATATATGAGGCAACAATCGAACCGGACGGATCGGCGTTATTGATGCGAAACCTTTCAATTTCGAGGGAGAGGATGAGGAGAGGAGGAGAATAAATAAAGTAACTGAACTTGGGGCATAATACGGCAAGTTGGGGTTCAACTGGCTGACGCCGTACGAGTAATCAGATCGACCACTTTGCAATCAGCAGTGGATTTTAGACGCGCTGACATCGGCCTCGAAACGGATTACCACCTGATGGTCGCTTACGTTCGCTTGCGTGTTGCGTCCGCCACTTCTCGCAGAGTTGGAGAGCTGCAATTTCCTAACTTCTACATCGACCGCTTGTATGATACAACTGTCGCTCGACAGTGGGAGAGCTATCTCGCTGGTCGAACGGCAGAGACACTGAGTAACCCGTCTGAGAATATGGATGAGCATTTACCGTTTGCTAAAGAGCAGTACTTACGGTGATGTCTGAAGCATGCCAGAAGTGTAGCGTCCAGCAACAATTGCTTGGTGATCAGGGACATCTGGACAGACTCTCAGAGGAAGGCGCGGCCAGAACACCATCCAAATATACCAAACAAAAGCGGAGGTTTTGCAGCACAGAGTGAATGAATTTCTGAAAGGTTTTGTACAGTCCAAAAGGCATCCTAGTGAACTCAAAAAGTCCGAAAGGTTTGCATATTGCCGATTTCGAAATATCTTCGAGAGCTACAGGGAATTGATGATATAATAATAATAATGTCGTCTGGACATTTAGTATCTCCTGTTTACTCCTTAGTGGAGTATAGGACATCCACACAGTCAGATTGTGCTTCAGTTTCACTATCATCACACTTGACGCTGTGCAAGTGATAAGCTCATAGCAGCGAGACAAACGGAAGACGAACACATACAGCCACGAAGACTAGTATTCGAACCCAAAGCAGCGAGATTGAAAGGCGGACGCTCTACGCCTTCAACCATCGCACCGTCTATTTAGGGACCATGTGAAGTGATGAAGAGCAAGAGCTCTGTGAAGATGTGCAAATGCCCTGATTAAGAAGTACTCTTGCCGCGTAATTGCGACCTTTTACGGTGGTAATGGAAAAGACAGAAGAGTCAGTAGTCTTGCTGCTGTACTGAACATCATGCTTAACGGGCTCAGAAAAACTACGCTCGGTAGGGAAGTTGCAGTATTTGTAAAGAAGTGCACAAACTCTTCAAACACGGTAGAAAAAGTGTTGGTCGTGCAGGATGAGACGTTTTGTTAGAGGAGAACCTTGGCTTTTGGAAAACCACATATCAACCCCAGAGAGATATGTTGACTCACAAAGAGCTTTATTCCAAATCAGTCCACAGTTAACTGCTTGACTCCATAATAAATGGAAAAAATCTAGTTAAATATTACCCCCAGGATTAAGAATAATTAAGGAAAGTTGTCCGGATAGCTGAGTGGTTGTCACTGGTGGCAGTGGAATTTGTATCGTGATATGACATCGATTGGATACCAGTCGACTCAGCTGTGAATGAATACCTGAGTCAAATCAGGGTAATAATCTCGGACCAGCGCAATGCTGACCACATTGCTACCTACAGTGTACTGCAGTGTACCGTTACGGTCTTGAATGAAGTGCTCTAACACACTTCAAGGCCCTGATCCAATCCAAAGTTTGACGGTGATATCTGAAATCTCCTTGTTTCCCTATTGGTTATTTACGATTAGTCAGGCCGTTGTGGCGCTTGGGATCATGCACCTCCATTGACCTAGGATAAATCAGCATGCGGGAAGTGTAGCCCTTAATTTTCCTTCTGGATAAGGTATCTGAATTTCCCGCACCAATTAGATAAAGATATCTTCGGTTGCACGAATCGTTCACTGATTTAGAGAAGTGTCGTCTCAAGTCTGTAGAAGAACTAGCAGTCCGTCTGGTCGCGAACTGAAACGCTGATAAGTAAGAAATTCTCTGTCGCTATTTCTACAAGTCTGCTACCTAGAAGCAACAGAGTAATGTACACTCAATTGTTCCAACACCCTCAGCGCCATTCCGCCCTTCAACTGGGAGTCACTTGTTGAAGGAAGATAGCTCAGTAACCCTTCCCCACATTCTATTGAGAGGGGAGCAATTCATGTCAAAAAAGCAGAAACATTTTTTTTTATATAAACCTACCGATTTGAAGGAATGCGTTTTGCCCTGGTATGATGCAGTCCTTACAGCTAAGAAGAATTCCATATTAAGCTAGCTATTTCCGCCTGATGAGTTGGCCTCGTCATAGAAGAACTACCCATCGACTTCGATGGCCTTGCTTACAAATGAGGACTTTTTTTACTTTTTTGCTGAACGAGATGTAATCGTCAAAAAAAGCGCTTCCGCTTCAGTTTGCCCTTAGCCGGAGACTCGTCCGGTGATCCTTTTCTCTCGAGCTTGCTGCAACTCGAACGCTGTGGTTTACTCGAAGGCGGCTCTTGTCGGGGGAAAATTCTTGTCACTGGCTAAAAATTTAACCTCAGCAGTTGGCATTTGGATTGCCACATAAATGAATACTTAGGATGCTTTGATTTAACCACATGTTAACTGTTACAGGCAACGATCTACTGCATCAATTTTAATCATTCATCAACACATTTGGTTGTATCATCTGATCATGGCACTATTCACGTTTTCAACCTAGAAGAGCAGAAACCACGTGAATCCTCAATTATTCCAAAATATTTTTCAAGCCAGTGGAGCTTTTGTAAGTTTTCCGTTCCTCAAGGTCCGCCATGTATTTGTGCGTTCGGCGCTGACTCAAATTCTGTGATTGGTGAGTAATTTGAAAGTGATTTTTTAGCAGGGATGTTTATTTAAAGGAATTTCCGTTTCTGTTTTAATTTTCAGTGATATGTGCGGATGGACACTACTATAAATTCGTCTTTAACTCGAAAGGTGAATGCAATCGGGACATTTGTACACAGTTTCTAGAAATCACCGACGATCAAACCTAAACGACTGAGAAAATAGTGGCGAGAGAGGATGAGAAAACGAATGTGATGTTATGACGCTGATGATGATAGCTGCTAGAGAAGAAATCAAAGAAAGTCATGCTTTTCATCGCCAAAAGAGGTTAATGGAGGAAGTCGCTCGGGCACGAGCAGTCGACCATCGCCCACACATTACATTGCATCGAGACATCTTCAGCGATTTATATATATACATTAAATAATTCATAGGAGTATGATTTCGCAAATATGTTTTTCATGTATAAGTTTGAACGTTCGCAACCCTGTGTAGTCTATGGGTAGATATTTAACCTCAGAAGTATATCCAATATGAATATGGAAAGAAAATGGAAATCGCCTTATTATCTGTTGTCCTATGTAATTCAAGAAATATCAGTTAGACGCCCGCATGTGGTAGAGAAATTTTATCTTAATCGATTAAATTTATTGATTTACGTATGGTAGCTCATTATAAATATTATTTGAGAGATCTGTAAACTTTATTGCTGTAAGAGATAATTTACAATGAAATTATGATGAAGCAATAAATGAAGAATAAAAATAAATGAAAACTAAGTGGTTTCGGATTTATATTGATGCAGGGAAGACATTTTCGTTTCTAGTTACGGTTTTGTTTCCAACAATGAGAATTCACAGCAGACGACTCCGAGAAAATAACTACCGCGCCAATACGCGGAAAAGAGAAACAAAGCAATTCTTTGTTTTAACTTAAAATACAATTTTCTGGGCAAGACATATCGGGCATAATAGACTAGAAAAACTTAACATAGGTGAGAGTATCACCAGCAGAGCGGAAGGGGTGAAAGGAGCAATCAAGTTCGCGAAAACGAAATTCCGAAAATGTTCGAGACGGCAGATCAATCACAGAGCTTGGAAAAGGTAAACATATCAAGAAATATTCGGCATTCATCCAGGTAAGAAGATTGAGAGTGCGTAGGAGAAGTTCGTTTTAAAGTAGAGTTTTCGGGAGAATTTGCGCTGTACAACTTCAAGGGCAGGCATTCAAAACTCCGAAAGGGAGACCGGTGAATTGAAAAAGGATTGGCAATGTAGACAAAGTACACCCAAAATGAGCTAAAAAATGATAAAGGTTGTCCACCAGGAAAGTAGGAAAAGAATTTGGGGAGTGTTTTTTGTGGTTAAGGAAGGTTAATGCATTTGTTATTATTGTATATAATACGATAATTTTGGTTCACAAGATAGTCACTGCCTTACTAAATAAGGAGGAAGGAAAAGGGATTGTGCCCCTTCACCGGTGGAACTCAATTTTCTTCGCAGCAAGAAGAACCCAAACGTAACACGCAACACGGCTCCATTTGTCAGCGCTCCTCAGCATCTCTCTGACAATGTTGTCCTGAGAAAGCTCCTTTGTATCTGTATAAAGTTGCCAACGAATCCCATGTGACCCTTCATAAGAAAAAAAGTCTAATCAGCGTCGTCTGCCACTCCCACAGTCGGGGATCGTGACTTCCCAATCTTGTGAAAATAAAAAAACCTCCATGCCCACTTAAAAGTTGATTTTTATTAAAAAGAGCCGACCGAAGAAGGCTGAAAAAAAATAGCAGTCAACCCTCCGCTTATCCGTTGTATCAATATCCCGAGTCTGCTTTGCGCCTGTGCAACAGTACGTTCGGCAGCAATATCATCCATATAACCACTCAGGCGCGACTCTTCTGGCATGTAGAGTCTTAGCAAGTTCAAGTATTCCTCTGCTGTCAAAAAATGGCATATATCTCTCTCTTGGAATATGGTCGTCATATTTCCGAGAGGTCGAGTCAATTCCATTATCGGATTCCTCGAGAACATCCTTGCGCCCGATCCATTTTCCATGACTGACCCGTCGGTTAAAATTATTAAGTAGATAGTGCCAAAAGATGCGTTGCCATTTATCGACCATTCTTCTCTTTTGGTGATTACGACGGAGTATGTCTTTTTGAAGACGAATTTGGAAACCATATGACCAGCGGGAATGAGAGCCACCTGATGTTTGCCAAGAAATTTCCAGACGGATGCATGACCGTATGATTGGCCGCCTTTCCACGCGTTAATAGTATAAAGCCTATATGCGTCGTCAGCTGCTTTTCGTTTCACCTCCAAATATATTGGGATTGGGATTCTTAATATCCGGTTCAGGAACGCCGACAGTGTTGAAAGCTCCCGGCCTATCGGCTCTTCTTCTTGCTTTGCTACCTAGTAGCATCCAGGTGAAAGTGTTGAGGTTATTCTGGACTCCAAGTTGTTGACGGACCTCAGCACCATTACACTCCTTTTCTGAAAGACAGAGAAAGCACTTTCTAAACGATGGTAGTTCGGAAACCCTCTTCAGGGTCAGTCGCACGTCCTCCCACACACCGTTTAAGGAGGAGCAATACTGTCTAAGCCACTCGTTCGTGTTTTCGTCGACAAAGTTAATCCGTAACATTTCACGGTACCCAGAGTTCACCGTTCAAGGCCACACTGTGACCATTAAGTCCTCGGCACGGTAGTCACACCTTGACTTGGGGATCGATCCGTGTGCTATCCTCGACGTTATCTCTATCCTCGAGGAGCGACCTCTCAGATAATCTCACAATATCCGTAAGAGAGTGAGGACTGCCTCTTCAAACAGTGAATAACAGGCAGTCCTCCGGTCTTCCACCCACTTGTCATAAACTCGTAATGGCCGTACAATGCGGTCTAACTGTCCGGCATTAAGTGAGCAGAGTTTCCACAGAGCCTCGATTTTCTGGGTGACAAGTTTATATCCAGCTCCCTAAAGATCTTCATTCACCTTGTTGACTATGTCCTGCCAGCAATGATCTTTGCATTTGTTAAGGAGGATTTGAGTATAGGGTGGCATTTGCTAACGTTTAGTGACAACTTATTCGCTGGACACTAAAGTGTGTAAATTGGATTGCAAAAAAGCATAATTCAGTGAAGACAGAACGGAGATAAATTTAATGTCGCCTGCAATAGTTTAAGCACGGGCAAGTGAAGAAGGAGGAGAGGATATTAATAAAAATAGAAATAATATGGCGTTTAGTGTAGAGCCTTTGAGAACTCCTGAAGAAGCACAAGCAACCATTAAAGAAACTTTCAAGGATCGGTAAACAAAAATAACAGCAAGTTCCGAGTCAACCAACCATTGATGTATCTCTCGAGGATTTTGAAACCACCAGAAAGGAGTGATGCAGCGCGATAGTTCACAGGTAGAGAAGGGTCACCTTTTTTGAGAATAGGTATACTAAGGCCCTCTGCCCCTTGACACATCGAAGGGGGGAGGCAGAGTGGAATGTGACAGCAAAAGTTCAAAAAAGCTGTTTAACAATTCTTCATACAGCTGTGGAAGACAAGCACAGGGGAAACGAAACAAGAATTGCACGTAGAGGCACATAGAGAAAAACAACTATATTGGCCGTCAGGGACGGAGAAGATGGGTTTGGCACGGAAACAATGCCATTAGAACCTCCGTCGTGCACTTTTGTGATGCAGTCCATGGAGGGCGAGCTCGGGGCTCAATATTTTGTAACCAAGCCAAGTTTCTACGATGTTGTCAAAGCCGTAGAGAGAGAGAACGCATATTCGGGTTGAAACTTATGAGGATTCTCCCATTATTCCCTTATTTCAATGAAGTATTTATTCCAAACTTCAGCAAAATTTCGGGCTCGGAGTCACCGCCTTTCCTGGGTCCTCTCCTCAGATTTGATGTAATATTAAATCTCTACTATACGTTAAGATGAGGGTCACAAATGTGCTAGCTTTAGAAAATGGAATCTGGCGTTAAGTCCGGTCCCGGAAAGAAAATCGAATAACTCCTCGGAAAGCAAAAATTAAAAATCGAGTAGATTCTTTGAAGGAGGGCCATCGAAATAGGGGGGAATGTAGCGACTATCCCTGGAGCGGGAATTTCCCCCAAGCCATCCTGGCCATAGCGCGCAGATGCTTGGCTAAATAGCTTCATCTGCTTTGTGGCCTAGGCGTTGGTTTCTGAAATATAACATACAAAAGGATAGGTCCTTTTTATAAGGCATTTAAAGAACAATACGCCCTTAAATATGGTGTTTTTCTGTCTGATTCTCCGCGAATTGTTTGTGGCAAACGTTCAGAGCAGAGTCCTAGTAGAAAGCTAGTAACCACCAGCACAATGACTTTCTTGATTACTAAAAATTACCAGCACTCCGCTATGTGTACTTGAAGCATTGAAAAGGCCACCAGATAGAAGAATTTCGCTAAACGTCGATGAATTTCAGGTACATTTGTTCAATGTTGAATACTTGAAGCAGGCTTGTCAAGAGACCAGGCGGGCCAAGAGTTTTCTCAGGGGCCTCAGGGTTTAACAAATTTAGATTGATTTTGCAACTTCGTTGGCCAATATAGTTTTCATCTCGAGTCCAGATTTTCTCTCTAATTCTTCGTTCTTTTAAGAAGATTCAAATCTCTTTAAGCATAAAATCCTAAACCGAGGTAAAATTAAATGGGTTAGTGGAACATGGACGCTCGAAGATGGGGCTTTGCTTTGTAACAAATCAAAACAATTAAACATAAACTACTAAACACACGCATGACAATAGGTATCTTCCACTCTGACTGAAAGAACTCAGGCATGTCATGCTGCCCCAGTTTGAAAGTTGCATAAAATCCTGACAACTTGCAAGGTATCAGGCAGAATCTAGTCATCATCATCATCATCAACGGCGCAACAACCGGTATCCGGTCTAGGCCTGCCTTAATAAGGAACTCCAAACATCTCGGTTTTGCGCCGAAGTCCACCAATTCGATATCCCCAAAAGCTGTCTGGCGTCCTGGCCTACGCCATTGCTCCATCTTAGGCAGGGTCTGCCTCGTCTTCTTTTTCTACCATAGATACCCTTATAGATTTTCCGGGCTGGATCATCCTCATCCATACGGGTTAAGTGACCCGCCCACCGTAACTTATTGAGCCGGATTTTATCCACAACCGGACGGTCATGGTATCGCTCATAGAATCTAGTGCTTTTTTCTAATGTCTTAATTATCAATTTCCAGATAAAAGCATGCTTCACTATTGAGCGATATTTATCTGGAATTTCTGAAAAATTAACATAGCCAGATTCATCCAAGTTTTTACAAAAAGGAGTATTTTTAGTTATAAAAATGCCCTTCTTTGTTCGATTCAGCAGTGGGTTCGGCTCGACTTAATCGATTCCGCTATTTTTCTCGAGCATAGGCCAGATATTGGTGGAATCGAAAGATTCTTAAATCATCATCCAGCGTATCAAACCACTGTTGGTTCGGTCTGTCTTATAGTAGTTTGCCATAGACTTCGATGTTCAAGTTAATTTAATCTAGTAAGTTCTCGTCGGACCAAATTTCATTACATATCATCGAAGATGCCCCTCTTGCAATTTTTCTACGATGGGAGTATTGGGTTTAGACACTAGTGTTACTGTTAATTAATTAATTTAATTTTTAATTCAAAACACATTCATTGAGGAATACTTTGAGTTAGCGACTTTTGTTAAAGACGTCTTTTCTTGGGTGAACTTTTTCTTTATTTCGATGTCTCTGAAAAACAACCTTTTAGTGAGTGTCAAAAAAATCTTTTTCAAAGTCATGGCAGACTCTTTCCAGAGCGTTAACAATTGCGTGCGTTCGTCGCCACAGGAATTACCCCATATTAATCGAGGAAGCTCTCATTATAATAATGTGTTAACCCACTGATCCAATGAAACATCTTCACTTCCATTAAGGCGAGGCGACATTCATTGTCTTCGGTAATCGCCAGCCACCACAGAGGAAAACAGGGAGGGTAGATTAGATTTTGAATTTGAGGCGTTTGTTGATGCGTCGATCAAAATGAATGCCACCTCTTCAAGTTGCGTTGATCCGTGAATAAATTTTTAGAGCGCAGTTCAATGCTTTCAGCCATGATCCGAGATACTTAAGTCGCTCTGGGCAGGTCGCAGTCATTGACAGTAATAGTGCCTGTTTTATTGAAGTCCAAGGCTCTGTTTTATGCAGATTCAGTCGGAGGGCAGGATGTCGAGCAGTATCGCGTAGACCAGGCGTACTAACTTCGTCTGCGAGACCCCCCATCAAATATTTCTTCGTGGAAACCTACTATCCTAATCACTCAGTAGGAGAATAATCTGGTTAAATATGAAGCATACGTGAAGACTAATAACAACATGAAGACTAATAAAGATGCAAGTAATCCCAGTGGTGGTTTTAACAATGGAATTAGTCCTCCGCAATGTACATATAGCCCCAAGATACTTGATCTAAGGGCCAGACTATACTGGAGTTACAAAAGGCGTCATCCTTGCGAGCTGTACTTGTACCATAGTTCTAAGAGTACTGGCCGGTGACAGTCTAGCCTAGCGTACTATTTAGCGTGGGATACATGATGGTTTATAGTTTAGATTTCATAAAGAGGCATTATCATGATTTCTTCAAAAACTCCGCCATGCTATTAACATAGTATGCTGGTCCCAAGCCCAGGTGAAGGAGGAGGGTTTGGGGCAACGTACTCTGTACTAACCTCAGTAAAACAAAAATAAAATGCTGAGATCAGGGAAAAAGATAAATAGAGTATAGTTGGAATTATTCGGATGCGAGCCGACCCTGCTTGTGAACTGGATAAAAGCTGAAAAAAAAGAAGAAGATGGTTTTCTTCAAAAGTAGTAGAAGAAGATGGTTTTCTTCAAAAATTCGTTTGGAAAATTTCGCTCCCCCAAAAAATGACCCCATTTCGCTACATCTCAAGGGTTTTATAGAGCACATATTCCTCCCGAATTTCTCAAAACAATTTCAGCTGTTTTTAAGTAAATTGGCAGAGAGAAGGCACACATTGAGTCGATTTAAATAAGGTTTTGCGTTATATAAAGTGAACACTACAATTCTCTTTCTTCCTTTCACTAGCATTCAATTTTCAACGTGTTATCAATAATGTGTACGCCTTTTGGAAAGTAACATATGACGGTAATTTATTATTTCTTAAATTAAATTAATTCATTTTATTTTGAAGCATCAATCCAATCGAATTGTCTCCCAACTGTTATTCGAGGAAGACTGACTTTGGAATTTTATTTCGCTTAATGTACTATTTGTTTCACTTCTTACAATCATTTTTCTCCTTTTCCGTGACTATTATTGAGTTTTAATTTACATTTTCTTTGAAATTTAGCCAAATTATCGTTTTATATTTTCAAACTGATCTTGCACCATAGAAAATATCGATTCGCGCCATTTCATAAATTCACCTGTATGTTTTCCACCACCTGTACAAACACCGATCTGGCAACCCGCTAAAATGAAAGTACAATTCTCCTTAACGAAGTGTCGACGCCATTATGCTTGTTGGTCCGGGATGGATTTCGGTCTGTCGGCTTTCAACTTAGTTTTTTGAGATTCCGTCAGTCTCGAGCCGTATTTCGTACATTGTTTAACTTGCGCCGACCAAATCTATCGTTTTCACGCCATTTGCATATTTCAATCACGTCGTGCGGAAGTGAATAGCCTTTTATGTTTGGTGCCTCGGGATTCATTTGCTGTTGCTGTTTCTGTGCATTGTGATCTTTTCCGCCCTCATTCTGGTGTTTTTATGTGCGATATTGTGGCCGTGCACGCTTTGCTTAATTCTCTGTGCAGTGATTCTCGTCGAAGTGCCAAATTGAATTGCGTGAAAGGTGCGTGCTGCGGTTGTGCACGGAACTGCTGGAAAGTTCTGACTGTGGCTTCTCTGCCTGTGAGTGGTTGCAGAAAATTGCGCAAAGGTGGATAAAATGCTGAGATTTCTGAGTCGCCGAAAGGTGCGCAATGCATCGTCGGACGGCAGCAGTCAGATCAAGTCGCAAAGGATTACCACGAACAAGAATAAGATCGACTGCCGGGTCATCTTGCTGGACAACACGGACCTGTCGATTGAAATACCGGTGAGTTTGCTGCAGCTGGGCGGGCAGTGCTCCTGCGAAGGGTTTTCGTTCATGTGCAAGTGTTTCACGGCTGCCAGTAATCGTTTCGTAAACAAAAGTCGTGGCCAGTTTGTCAGATTTGACGTTTCACGGGGGCCGAGTCGTGCAAGGGCGGTTGCACCAATTGGCATTTGGTTGACCTGGTGCCTGGCGTACATTCGTCACGTCAGGGCAGGCGCCAGAGGTTAACTCGAACGGCGGCCACTACGTTGGTGTACCCATTTCTCTGTTCTTCTGTTTATGTCTATTCGTGTCGTGCAAGAAGTCGTTAACCCAATAAAGTGCCATATTTACGAGAGGAAATATATGAATGGATTGATGCCGGCCCGTTGCATCTGTAAGAGCTTATGGAAGTCGGGCAGTGGATTAGAAATTTGCACAATTTTGGAAGGTTTGCTCTACTTTTGCACTAGTTTTGGAATCTATAATGAATCTATATCGATTTCGGTTTTTCTCAAAAGACGTTGGCAACAGGTTTTCACTGGGTACGTGAGGAGACAGCTCCCTGCGATAGTATTGTCGCGTAATACCTGAAAATCAATTTTTGGAGTTGTGCAGAAGTAGTCAAGTCTTACTTGAAGGCCCAGCGGTGATATTATGTCTAAAATTTCGTTACGCCTTATCAGCTTGGTTTATTGCCAGTTTGTTTACTTAAAAAAAGAAGCATTGCATTGTTAAATACATTTTTCTGTATAACATCTGTGCACAAGGTTGCAGTACTGCTATCCTCGTTTCCCTTCCCTTAAGTGCAAAATGCTTATCGTGGCAACGTGCTTCAGTGCAGGTCAGCAGTCTTTTTTCGGTTGGGATTTGCGGCTTATTCCGTTTGCATTTTGATGAGGAGTTAGTTCAGAGGAATCGTTTCTGGCTGATTAAGTTTATTTTATTTCGCTGTGGATTCAGATTATTTCAAATATTTTATTTTTCACTTAATTTAACGGACAACAAAGAGAGTAAACTCCAATTACTTATTGTCCTCAGGAGGGGGAGTAAGCAATAATCTTATCCTATTCTTAAAACTACTTAAAGTAGAGAAGTTAAAAGGACCAAGCTGTTGTGCGTTGTAATTTCGGCAAAGCCTGGGAATCGGGGAATGGAAGTAGACTTCGAGCTTTGCGAAAGGCACGTTGAAAATGTCTGCGTTACGTGTGTTATAAGACGCAGGGCGGTAGATGATGTCGTTAGCGGCGGAGCAGTCCATCAGACCCGAGGAAAGTTTAAAAAATGTGCATAAATCCAGAAAGGATCTACGCTGTTGTAGGAAGAAGAAGGCGGAGGCGGGAGGGCCAGTCCACACGAGGGAAGCTTTTCTCAAAGAAGAGGGAATGAGTGAATTTAGGTTGCACATTTTCCAGACCAGATGACCAGATCACCGAGCAGTACTCGAGGGTATTCCTCACGAGGGAATTGAAGAGACCTAACTAGGGTTGGATGGAGTCAAAATTAGACGAGGAGCGAAGTATAAATCCTGACAATTTTGCTGCTCGATTGGTGACTTCGAGGCAGTGGGTGTCAAAGAGGAGCTTATTGTCGAAAGTGACTCCGAGGTCTTATGTGGAATTTAAACAGAATAAGGAATGTCCGTTAAGAGAATAGGATAAAGAAGTGGATGAGGATTTTAGGGAGTAGCACATAGAGTGACACTTTCTGACGTTTAGCGTTAAACCATTAGTCGAGAACCAACGAACCAGAGTGTCTAGGTTAGATTGAAAAGAAACACAGTCCATAGGTGATGATATAGCGGAAAACAGTTTAAGGTCGTTTACATAGAGCAAACAGGGACAACTAAGGAGGGGGTGAAGGTCGTTAATAAAAAATAAAAATAACAAAGGGCCCAGAATAGATCCATGTGGGACGTCAGAGGAAGGGGAGAAGGAGCGGCAAGTTCAGTCGTGAAAAGAGTCGCGGCAGGATCGTTTGGAAAGCTAAGAGGCAAGCCATAAAACAAGTGGGGTGGGAACGCTAGAGACGAGAGTTTGGATAGAAGTATCTTTTGATTTACAGGGTCGATTGCTTTAGCGAAATCAATGTATATTGTATATACTTCTTGCTATGAATTTAGACATTGGCGACAAAGTTGGTAAAGCCAAGCAGGTTGGAGGCAGTGGACCTATGCTTAACAAAGCTGTGTTGCTCTTTCGCTATGTGGTGGCCAAAATGTGCGGACAACCATCGCTGTCATATCTTTCCAGGATTTTGGAACAGGAGGAGATGAGAGAAATGGAACGGTAATTCTCGTATGGGGAAGAGAAGAGCCTGTTTCCACCAACCGGGAAAATGATTCTCTTCGAGGGTTTTGTTGAAAATAAGAGATAGGGGAAGAGAGATGGACTTACCAGTTTTGGGCAAAAAGAGGTTTGGAAGACCATTGTAGCCAGGTCCGACATTGGCATCAAGTTTGCCAATGAGGTACTTGACAAGGAGAGGGGTAAGAAGGGCAATAGTAGGCGATGCGGGGCAGGCTACATCCACTATCGGGAGGGATTTAGAGGAAGGAGGGGGAACATAGAGGGAGGAAGAGTAGCGGCAGAATAAACCACAAGATAGTTGGGGGGAGTTAGCTGAGGAGCCAGAGAATTTAATGGGCGGAGAGGATAACTGAGTAGGACAGCAGTAGTTTGCAAATGTGGGAAAGCTGAATTTTTTAGGTTTACGAGTGACAGGAGCAGTGGAGTCAGGATATCTGAGCATGGAACTCGATAGAAGGATGAGGGGCGTCAGGGGCAACGTAAGATGGGATATGAAAGGATTGGGAAAGGCAACGCACAGGAAGGTTAGTGAGGACAACGCCAAGAGTGCGATCTAAATGGTTTCTAGAAGGGTTAAACTGGAGGGAAACAGAGGTGTACATGAAAGGGGATTGAGGAAGGGAAGGGTGGATGGATTTATTAGGGAGGGAGATTTTGTATTTTCCCATTTTGAAGGTGTTGACAAATACACAACGCAGTGAATTATATTACTGAACCTTGCCCTTAAGAGGGGGCCTGGACCTAAAAGAGGGATGCAACATTTTTTTTTGCCTAATATAGTCATATGGGTATCAAATGAAAGGTCTTGATTAGTACTTTTCGAAGTAGATATAAGTTTTGATCCTGGTTGAAAACAGGGAAGAGTGCGGGGCTCCGAAAGGGGTCAATTATAGGGTGGACGAAAATTATGGTATCCCTTATTTTTGTCAAATATTCCAAAAAATAAAAAACTGTTGTATTGTTTTTAAATTATTTAGTAAGCTTATATGTTAAGTAATACAACTCCTTAGATTAATATTTGGTGTGATGTAGTTTCACTTCGTAACATTCATTTATGCCCCTAAGGAAACTATTCCAGAGTCACACCACTCACTTTGAATCCATTCAATTAGAGTTTCACGATTGGTTGATTTTGGTTCCTTCAATATTGCCCATAGATTTTCAATGGGACTAAGACTGGGTGAGTTGCCTGGCCAAACCGTTGAGAAGTACTGTTTCGCCTTCGCTATACTTCGTGGTGTGAAAGCGGGCTACAATTTGCATAAGAATGGGAGATATTCCTTTTGGATATTGCTGCCGATTGTTGAAGCATTTCCCGTAGATCGACAACATATTGTTTTGGTAGTACTCGCCATAAACGGTACAGTTTTCATCAATGATGATAGGCTCGGATTTTCCATATAAATATATAATCCTCCGGCCACCATTATTTGAAGCTCTTGTATAGGTCATTGTACTGGTTGTATCGTTTTCGGATCCGATACTCTTTTACAGATATTTTGTCGATTTGGTTTTGGAAAAAGTTCAATCGGGGATTTATCTGTAAAAAGGATGTGGGCTCGTTGCTTCCTGCTCCTCGCTGTAGGGTGAAACGATTAACCTCTTGTGAAACCTTTCCCTGTTTTCAATATTCTTTTCGGTTAGAAGTGGCTTCGTTGGCCTCACATACGCATGTTTTCCCCACGGGAGGCTCCTGATGTAACTGTTAACGGTAGTTCTGGAACCTCTTTTCCTCGACGCAGGAATTCAGATGAATGCTTGAGGATTTTTGTTACAGTCCTTTGTTCCGAATTCAACTTTGTCCTTTGTCAGCATCCTTATTTTTGTCCTATCGCCCGGTTGGGGTACATGTGGTCTCTGACTTTTTTTCCGATCACTGTCATGATTTTGTCTTTATCAATCCCGGTGGTTCATCGTGATCAATAACGTCACCTTTTTCGGCGGCTGGTCACGTTCCTCTTGGCGGATGCGGTGCGATTCGGATAGATTGTAACCGATACGAGCACTTGATGCGATTAAGCTTACACTCAATGATTGCCATACATCGTTGCTGCCAGGCTTAAAAATGCAAATTTTTATAAAAATACTAACCTATCTTACCAAAAATATTTCATGCGAAAATCCTTGGCCAAAGCAATTTAAAAAAAAATTGCAAAAGCTATTGGTACTCCTGCACCCGAACTTATAGCCATCTATATATGAACAGCCGTTTTAACTGCCCACTCCTGATATATAGAAGTTATCTTTCCGCTTTTTCTTTAATTAACTAATTAAAAGATTCTACTGATTGGTTGTTATCCTCTATCATGGTCTTGCCAGAGGATTTAGAAGTCACAGGGCCTGAATTAAAAGTTGCGTTTCTCCCAAGCTCCATGCAAATATTTAACGCTGATCTGACATAGATGGCTTCTTATCTGGTGAGGAGTTAATCATCAACAGGCTACGAAATAGTATGCGACTTTCTTCGATTACAACACCATAGGTACAAAATTTTCACGGGGGCCTGTTTACAATCGCTCAGTTTATGTGGAGTTTAATCTGTGCCAAATGTATGAAGTGCAGTGCTGAAACCAAATGTTCACAATTTATATACAATAAGATGTATAATTGCAATTTTTGAAAATAATTTTCATAAAGAAATCAATTTCCCTTCTTGCCGTTTTCGACAAAATTTGGGCAAAAAAGAACGGGTTCTCGTTTAAAATTCGATTTTTTTATCAAATACCTTAACAAAATTGAAAAAAAATCAACAAGTATGCGAATTAAAAGTTCAATGATCATTTCTAAATTAATATGACTTTTATGATGCGTTACGGCTTTTTGGTCTAATATGACGTCGTAATTTGAAGCAAAAAATTGAAAGCAATGGAGACGTTGAAATATGAAATATGCTGCAGACAAGTAAATGAATCTTCTCATAAGCTTGCCGTATGATAATCCAAATGAAATAATGGGCATGCTGTGAAGCCACGAATACTAGAGGTTTTGTGAAAAACAAACCATTTTTAAAATTGTGTCTGTCTCTCACACGCACCTTTCTCAGACACAGTCAGTTTTTTCTAATCTGCTAGAAAGCCCCGTTAAATCTATCCTAGATAGAAAATGTTGCAGTAAGATAGATAGTCATATGGACTCGATACCAGAGATTTTGGTGGAAGTCCTATTATTGAAAAAGTTATAGTAGGCCGAATGAAATGTCGCTATTACACTAAAGTATACATTACGACTTATATACAAATGTAACTGTCAAGGATCCAAATATTTTTACATAAGTTATAAACAAAACCTTTCATATCTAAGGTGTTGAGCTTCTGGTTTTGGATATGGTTGGATTGCGTTCAAGCAAATTTGCGAAAACTTGTGATTAGTACGTTTCAGTGTATCTGTTTGACAAGTTTTCATTATCATCACTTTTGTTTCTGACTTTCTTGCCTTGCCTTGGCGGGTAAATTGGCTCCTTTTGGACTCCCTACCAAGAATTGGGGTTTGTTTTCTCGGTTGTACTTGTAGAACTAATTTTCTTGTTGAAGGCCTAACATTGGCTACTTTCGCCACGACTTTTCGAGCCTTATTCAGAATGTGTCGAATTCACCGGAGATATCTTTTCATGTACTCCATTTGATGATCAAATATTCATTTATGGCATTCAAGCCCAATTTATTAGCAATTATTTCCCGGGTCAATCTGGGACCTTTTTAAGGTTTTGTGTGAAACAAAACCTTATTAGAATCGAGACGGTGTCTGTCTGTCTGTCTGTCACACCCGATTTATTGGGAAACGGCTAGACCGATTGTCACGAAAATTGGTGAGAGTGTGTAATCTGGTGTTCCCTTTACATGTAGTAAGTGGTGCCATCTTCTGTTAAGTTTAAGGGGGGGCTCCCCATACATATGAATGGAGGGTGCAAATTTTTTTTTCACAGAATGTAGCCATGTGGGGTATCAAAGGTCTCAATTAGTACTTCTCGAAACTGGTTCAATATTTGATATTGGGTGAAAAATGGAGGAGTGACGGCTCAACATATGACCCCCAAAAAGTGTAACAGGTCTCGTTCTCAGAACCTATCCAACCGAAAAATCTGAAAAAAATCACAGTAGTGCATCTCTACGAGATCTAGGCCTCAAAATCTATTCCGTTCCGATATCTGCACAAATAAAGTTAATAATAGTTTATTTCCACATTTTAGAAATTTACCCGGCACCCCCCTTATGTTCATTCCAGAAGTACAAATTTTGGCATGCGTGGAGTGAAGAACATAATGCACAATTTGGTCAAGTTTGAAGACAATCCAATTATTATTAATAAAGTTATAGGGGGTGAAACTTTACAATTTTTTGTGAATTTCGTGCACTCTACAACCTGCATGACGTCATCATCACATATCAATTCGTCAATACCACAACGAAATGAGTTGGTTCGCAGAGAATTATTTTGTTTTAGTTTTTTTAGTTATCATAAATATTCCCGACAGAGTATCTAATCGAATCCTTTGTGTGTCACGTGCCTTCCTGCTGATTTGGAAGATTTTTCCATCAATTTTAATGTAAGATCAGTTTGCATTAGCGGGTGCTGATGACAAATGACCGTGAAGGACTAACCTATGCGTATAGATGAATGTATATCCTGAATATTTCAGCGTACACTACATGCTGTTAGGATTTTCATGCGGATTATCTGCGGTACGTATTTGTACTCTTACGGATGCAGATTCTTCGGTCTTTGTCCGCCTAATTGTGTGAGAAGATTTCACTAGAAAACTTAGTTATTTTTTTAACATAAGTAATCGAATACAATTACAACTACTTGCAATGAATGGGCTTTTCATTAAAGTAAAGAAAAATTGTATATTTTGTTGAAAACTGGAAAATGGATTTAATTTCTACTGAAATGTTTACGTTTCTCTGCTAGTCGCCTCATAACCTTTTCATCTTTCTCACATGTGTGTTTGCTTCCACTCTCTAGAACAATGCCGTCCAAATATGTTTATTATTGAAAGTGGTAATTCATTTTGACCATTTTTTCAATGTCGAAAAAGAGCGGTTATTTAAGACCTTCAACGGTTAAATTCAACTATCTGAAGTACAAGATTATTTTAATTGCATATGGACCATGGTAATATTTGAGAATTGATATTATGGACAAGAACTCCGGAATTAATCTACCACCGCGTTTCATACCGACTGATATCTCGGCTAATATTACACACCAAAACTCAATGTTGTTCATTAAATGAAATTGTTGTTCTATCTTGGCAGATAAATGGAACTTTTGTCTTGAATATTACTCAAGATAATATCTACGGAAATAATTTTAAGTAGAGCATGCCGGTCCAAGCTAATGGTATTTTAATGTTTCAGCTAATAGTCGGGAGATGTGCGATAATATTCGAGTAACTGTGGCTGAATCTTGCTATTATTTTTAATTTTTAGTATCTAGTGGGATTTTGCGTTGATTTGGAACTTTCGCGGATTTATTTAATCACATTAGTCAAGCCAAGGTTTTGAACTGGCTAAGATCTTTCATTTTTGAGGCTATTGTTATGGTAGCGTTTCCTACATTCCGTTCGGAATTTGAATAGCGTTTGCTGGTTCCATTCGGAAATTAAAGTAGAATGCAATGCATTGATGTTCAAGAAGGTATGACTGTGGTCGTCGTTGCGGCTGTTATGGCGCTATACACTACAGTAGAGAAAGTGTTGTATTTTTTGTAATATAAAAGCAATACAAAGAATGGTTATTTGCATAAAGAGAGTCGATATTTTTTATCGAATTTATATCAGAAATCTTGCTAATTAAGTATAAAGTTTCTATTAGTTTAGGTTAATTTATTAATTTCCCTGATATTGGATGTGTGAGTTGAAAGATAGTAAATTGACGGTTTTTGTAACACTTTCGCTTTATCTCCATTTTTGGTTTACAAAATAAACGTGTTAGCTTTTGAGGATTCTGCGCTCATTTCTGAAGCAGTGGAAATATGAACCTAATGCAAGGACGACTAGTATTTGGTTCTCTCGTTCGATTCAGTTCAATCCAATTTACGCACAGGTTCGGGCAATCGGTATTGTTATCGTGCAACCTTGATTTCAAACGACAGCCTGTCTTTATTCGAGACAAGGGAAAAAAAAATATTGGCATTACCAATTACCGGGAGCGCAAAATAAAGAAAATTAACCCTGGGGACTGCCAAATTTGTACGAATGATCGATGCACGAAATATCGGGATTCCACTGTGTATACTATTTCTAATCTCCTCATATTTTCCTTGTGATAGATGTTTTTCAGTCATTCGAGTATGTTACTAGTACTTTGTTCCTCCTTTTTAAAGCGTGTTTAGATAAATTTTAGGACACTGTCCTATAAAACGGTTTCCACTCCTGCGATACCTATCAAGCGCGGGGGTTATTTACACTGCGTACGTTGTCACTTGTTGCGGTGCGGAGTGCACCCTCCCTTGGAAATCGCGGCGTTGAGTACTGAGATGGTGTTTATTTTGGGGTGCTGCCTAACATAGTCGTTCCACTTGCTGTGATAGTCAAAAAGGAAATTGTCTTGACTGCTAGTAGATAAATGTCATGTAGTTGTTTCTGGACATTCACTGCATATGGTTAGCGCCCAACTAGAAATCTTGACAGGTTCTAGTTAGGGATGTAACGCTGTTTCGGGTGAGGAGCTGACTGGAAAAACTTGGCTGTAAATAACAGTCATCAGTAAATAATTAAAGACTTTTAATCCGTATGGGTGAGGAAGATCAATCCCGTAAATTCTATAAGGATAATATCTATCGTAGAAGAAGAAGTCATGGCAGATCCTATCTCACATTTAGCGATGGCGTAGGCCAGGGCTCCAGACATCTTTTAGGGATATCCAGATGGTGGACTTTGGCGGGATTTCATGAGTTTCTTACTAAAGCATGCCTAGACCGGGCACCGGTTGTTGTGTCATTGGTGGTGGCCCTCAAAATTTTTGTCGCCACAGGGCATCGAGACGTCGTCGCCAATAGGAAAAAAACAAGTCGTAAATTATTTCAATTAAAAATTATTTCCTCTTTAGACTAAATTTATTCATTTTAATAGATGTACGCTATATTAGGAACCGTTTGATCCTTCCTTTAGTGTAAGAGCTTTCACTGAATAAGAGATCAAATTCTTTCCGATATGCCGCATTCGGACTTAAAGTCTAAAAGAGAAAAGTCTTTTTATTGTTTTCATTCAAATCTGTGTACTGACTTTTCGATAGATAATATCTTCGAACTATCTAAATTCTCCAATCTAGTTTTCGCACATTTCAGCTTTTCGAGTTTCTTTTTGAGTATTGATAGGAGACTAAACCGATTTTACGAGGGTGAGTTGCATGTTGCAAAAGAAGACCAAGACAAACTTTCATCGGCCTTTTGCAACATGTGCGAAGCAAAATGGTTGCGCAATGACATGCAGAGATTACTTGCCAACATGGAAGCACTAGTTTTGCAGCATTCATTTGAATGGAAACAAAAATACGAGGGCCAGTTAAATATAAACAAAAATGTGCTGAAGGTCCCCCTTTTTTTCCACAAATTCCGTCTGGATCTCTCTTCTCCACTCCTGCACCCACTGTCGATTCCCATTCAGTCTATATCAGAGCAATGAGGGAGCAAGTGGATCCTAATTTTTGTTGGGCAACAGATTATTATAAAAAATGAAATCTTCAGAAATTTTAATGTGGGGCTGAAACTCTTGCCAAAACCCGCGTGTACGGGTGACATAAACATTTTTCTGAGAGAAACGAATCTCAGGCGAGCGCAATGTTGACCACATTGCCTTCTATAGGGTACTGCAATCCTGTAGTGCACCATATAGTCACCTGTGATGAGACATGAGTTCATCTCTATACGCCTTAATCAAAGCAGACGAGCAAAGAGTCACAACTATGAGGTGAGGCTGCACCAATAAAGGGGGAAACGCGATTGTCTACAGGGAAAATTCTTGCCATCGTGTTTTAGGTTTCCAAAGGCATTTTTCTGGTTGATTCTCTTCACGAATGCCAATTATTGCATTCTGTTTATTGTTTTGAACTTCGAAGCAAAAGACGAGGGTTCTCAATCAGAAGCGTCATCCTCTTTCACGACACTCTCACACGACACGCATAGCTCAGTGTAAATTTGAGGAAATTCACTGGGATTAATTAGCCCAGATTCCTGCCGTGTGACTATCATCTATTTGGACCGATGAAGGAAGTTCTTGGAGGTCAAAGGGTGAATTTTGCTGAAGAGGTTGAACTTTTTGTAGGCTAACTCCGGAAATCGCTTAAACACCGATCTAGGAAATACGCATTCCCCACTCTACAAATTTATTTTCAGTTAGACTTGTTACGATAATGTAACACAATTTTTGGGATTATGAATTAGGTTATAAATATGAAAATATCTTTGTCTCAAAAGCCTGCTGATGAAAGTAGCATTGAGCTACCGAAATGCACATCCGGATAGAAAAAATAGAGTAAAACCATTGACTTAAAGTTGTCTGAGAACACTCTTGTCTTGAATTGGGACTTTATTGATGACTTCGGATGCAGTAAATTAACACGAAAGCTACAAATTTCACCTTTTATAATGTTCTTAATATCATTAAGGTTTCCCCGAATTTTGTAATATCGTCTAAATAGTGATGAAAATAAAATGCTTGCCTAGTTCCTCATCCAAAATCTACTCATACCGCTTGACTTTATTGGTTGAACGACTACCGCTTTACCCATACAACCACTTTTTAATTGATTAGGTTGTTTTAGTAATTGATAATGTAACGAATGCGATGTAACGCTACTTTATGTATGTATGTAATTGGTTAATTTGGCATTGCTTAATAAGCGCATTTTAGTTTAGCGGCATTTAAGAGTATTTGTTTGGTAGTTTATAGCTAGCAAGAATATTCTCTTTCCGTAGATGCGCTTTCAGTAAAGTAATCTTCCCCATCAAATAATTGCCCACTCTCTAGAACGCTTAACTTTCATGGCCGATCACCCGACGAGTTTGGTTAATTGGAGTACAAGTTCTTGCTTTTAAAATTCGTTTATTGTTCATCTGTCACGATAGTTCCCTTAGTAAATTGTCGAATTAATATTTCTTCTTGTTCTTTGTCATCAATATCTTTGTTGGCTTTCTTTGCATTTCTCAATCTGGTTCTTATACGTTATTCCACATAATCCACACACTCCTTTTTCATCACCAATCTTTCTTTGTAAGGATTGCTATCCAGGATTTCTTTCAACGTTTGTTGTCAACGTCTCCTATATAGTATGAAAAAACAACATCCTAACGCTGCCCCGAATGACAAAATATCTCTGACATTGTATCTGTTTCGAATTTGCGCGCTTGCAGTTCTCTTCATGCTCTTCAATCCGCGCATTGATTTCGATATCATTTCCTTCACATTTTGTTAGTTGCAAGCTGGGATGCACAATGATTTAAAAATAATATGAATCACTTCTTTAGAGTACAAGCAGAAAAAAATGCCATTTTTTCAGGTCCCATTACCCGATATCGTCAGCAGATTCTCGTCACCTCTAGCTTCTTTCGCCTTCGATTTCTCTTCATTAGCTCTGTGCAGGATTTATACAAAAATTCCATTTGTCGCTGTATATATGTTTTCCGCGCATAGCATACATCGATCGCCAAGTTGCTCCTGATGTCCATTAACCCGTAAAACGTCAGGTCGCATAACGATGATGCGCCGATTAACTTTAAAACTTTAAAAACATTGCTTATCTAAAAATTCGAAACCCAACCACGATGGAAAGATACAACGTCATTACAAGTTTTACATTTTGCCGCACTTCCGACTATTAAAAACATTGTACAAACTTCAGAATGCAGTGTACTTTAGTGTTTGATATTCCTTGCGTCAGTTTAGAACTTCAGAATGCAGTGTACTTTAGTGTTTGATATTCCTCGCTTCAGTTTAGACGCAGACGTACCTGTGAAATCAGTTTTTTGGTCAGGACCCCACTGATTTCCAGGAAAACCCTAGGTTTTCCCCAATTGG
Source organism: Hermetia illucens (assembly GCF_905115235.1). Classification (NCBI taxonomy): domain Eukaryota; kingdom Metazoa; phylum Arthropoda; class Insecta; order Diptera; family Stratiomyidae; genus Hermetia; species Hermetia illucens. The sequence continues at coordinate 57,419,175 of NC_051853.1, read as the reverse complement.
CCCTCGAACCGTATTTGCTATGCTTTGATTCAAAACGACTGATACCAAAGAGGATACCAGGAAGGCAGTCCACATTCCATTGAAAGAACGTATCTTCCTTGAATAGGGCAATTCGCAATTATTGGTTTTTAAGGTTTCGTGTGAAACAAAGCCAAAAATCGAGTCGATGTCTGTCTGTCACACCCAATTTATTCTGAAATCGCTAAGGACATTGTCATGAGATTTCGTGACAAGATGTGGTCTGTGAATTCCTTTACATATAGCAAGGGGATCCATTTTGTGTTGAGTTTGAGGGGGCTGCCCATATATGTGAAGGGGCTGTAACTTTTTTTTTCACAGAATATGGTCATCTGGGGTATCAAATGAAAAGGTTCAGTTAGTACTTTTCGAAATTGGTCTTAATTCTAACACTGGGTGAAACAAAGGGAAATGAGGTTTCAAAATTTGTGTAACAGGTCTCGTTCTCAGAACCTGTCCAACCGAAAAGTCTGAAAGAAATCATGGTGGGGCAGCTGTAGGAAATCTAGGCCTCAAAATACATTTCATTTCGACATCTGCTCAAATAAATTTAATAATAGCATACTACTGTATTTTAGAAAATGGCCTGAAATGATAAGCGATAATGTAGTATACAATTTTGGGAAGTTTGAAAAAAATCCAATTATTATAAACAAAATTATAGAAGGTCGAAATTGTGTATTTCGCCTGAATTTATCACAATCTAAGAGGTTTCCATACGACGTCAGGATCATATAAAATGAACCTCTATGAGCAGCGGAGTTGGATCTATGAAAAAATATTTTGAATTTTTAGCTTTGCACGAATGAAAAAAGGTGCATAGGAAATTTCTCGCACAAGATGAACACAAAACCTTTATACCCGAAGAGTCTAGCTTTCTGTATTCCGACTTGTTTCTACTAAGAAGGTATGTAGCCGATCGAGACAGCGTGCGACGCGCCTCAACAAGGAACCATCACAAAATCGTTTATAATTTAAGTTTCACAAAACTCATTGAACTGCAACAATGTTGCAGTGGCAGATGGCTTTCTCTATATTTCATTATGTTTCATTCGAATCCAGGTTTGTCGTGTTTTATTTTGGTTTAGGGATTTAGGGATCCTAAGTCTGCATCCACTTGATGTCGGACCAGAATAGTTGGGGAGTATCTTACCTCCACTTTTTTGGTTCACGGACCCCTGCGTTTGGGTTTAGTACCCATATATTTAAAGAAGATTGCGTTTTGACCAAGGCAAAAGTTTAGCTTCGACCGAGCTTAGTACTGAACTATGGTGGTTTTACATTCAATATAATTTGCATCCACACAATTATATATTAAGGAGTGACTACAACCTGCAATCACTTTTGTACATGCTGCTCCCAGAGAAGAGGTGAAACAGCATCTGATGAGTTGCTTCTGCGTTGGGCGAAATGGTCGTAGATGTTTGTGCTCGTTTCTGTGTATACGAGTACATCGGTGCTGAAGGCTTATTACTCGCATGAAGGAACTGTGGATGCCTTTGCTCCATAAAGGAGTGAATAGGAGACATAAACAGAGCACCAATTGGGTAGGGAGAGTATAGAAGGGTGGGGCGTTCTTTTCAACAAAGTTGAATAATCGCCCTGCCTAAAAAGATATGGTGATTTAAATCGGAGGTGGAGGGTACAGAATGGAAGCGAAGAAGTCTCTCTTTTCCAACCCATTTGAAAACGCATGGTCGTCATCCTCCCGTAAGAAGTTATGGAACCTCAAAATGTGGATTTTTGAAATCATCAAGCTTAAATTTGATTTTCTATTTAATTCCCGTGAGGTCAGGAAGCGAGAAGGTATGTTGGCAAAAGGGGGATTCCTCCTTTTTAGCCTTTTGAAAAATTGCTGTTTAAAAAATTCACACTTAAACGTGATAATATTAAAATAGTGCCATTTTTAAACTCTCTCACTGCGGCTGCGTTTGTAAAATTTTGTTGAAGAGGGGTACCTTCCCTATCCATATTCTTTTGATCACTTCCCGGAAAGGGGTTGAAAATTTATGCTTATCATTATGATGTCAAAATACCTTAAATTTGATGCGTCATAACTTTTTAAGAGAATGATTGCGACGATTTTTTAGTGGAATTGGGGAGAAGGAACCTTCGATTTTTTCATGTATGTTCTATCCACATCATGCGTGTTCTATCCCCCTAGGTTTTTTTTGGGAGTAGGGTAGGTGAATGCGTTTTCGCACAGAGTGTTGGACTCCCGCAACAGCACGTTGTCGGATTATCAACTAAATACCTCCCTGTCATCAGAGAACTAGCCTGGAACCGTTTGACACATTACTTCGGGCTAGCCCTTCCGCTCTCCCGGCTTCAAGTCAGGGAATTCCTTTCACCAACGGCAGGGGAGGGGAGCTGTCAGTTCAGGGAACCCCTTGCCGCCGGATTCATCCGCCGGTCAAGTCTTCGCCATAAGAAGAGCCCGAACATAATGTGCAATACGACTGCAGCTGCCAGTGTTCTTCTGCATCTCTCTGGCAATGTTGTCTGGAGAGAGCTCCCCTGTTTTTCCATAAAGCTGCCGACGAAAGCTGTCGCACCTCTCGGAAGAGAAAAACGTGTGTTCAGCGACGTCCGCCACTCCATTGCAGAATCTCATAATTAGGAGATCGCGCTTTATCGATCCTGTGCAGGTAAGACTGAAAACCGCCATGCCCACTTAGAAGTTGGGTAAGAAAGTAATCAATCTCACCGTGCGTTCGGTTCAACCACGGGTCTAATTTGTCGATGAGGCGCGCAGTCCATCTGCCCCTTGGCTCATTTTGCCAAGAAAGTTGCCACTTGGTGAGGGTGCGTCGATGTTCTTCACGGGCAACCGGCGGTAGATAGCTCTGCGCTCCTTGGCAAGGAGAAGGAGGGCACGGGGGATCACTCTGGCGATCACCATCACAGCCGTTTCGCAGACGGTGCGATAAGCAGACGCCACTCGCAAAGCTCCCTGCCTCTGCATTTGAGCAAGGCGTTTACGATGCACCTCCTTGTCAAGGGCATCAGCCCATACCTCCGCACCCTACAGCAGAACTGACTGCGTTGCTTCCATAAGGAGAAGTCTCCTAGTTGATATAGGGCCCCCGACATTCGCTATCTGAAGATCGCGACTCCAGCTGCAGCCCTGTCCGCTGCTGCTTTAATTTGTACAAAGAAGCTCATCTTCGAGTCGAGCATTAAACCAAGCTATTTAACCGCTGGTTTTGACTCTATGGTCAACTCGCCGATCGATATGGGACGCAGGGTCGGGATTCTCTTTTTGGTCAAGATGACTACTTCGGTTTTTTCCAGCGCAAAGCTGAAACCGTAAGCAGTCATCCATCCGCTTATCCGTCGCATCAATATGCCAGTCTGCTTTGTGCCTGTTCAACAGTGCGTCCGGTAGCAAGTGCCGCAACGTCGTCTACCCCTAGGTTGCCATGATCATATTACAATCATCATCAACGGCGCAACAACCGGTCTTCGGCCTGCTTTAGTAAGGAACTCCTAACATCCCGGTTTTGCGTCCAGATGTAGACTTTTCGTGCTGGATCGTTTTCCCCCAAATGGATTAATTTAAATTAAATTGATTTACCTGCCTAGCACATTCTATTGAGTTGGATTTTATCCACATCAGATGTTCGTGATATTGCTTATCGTTTCATATTTATATAGGCTACGGAATCGTCCATCTTCTTATATAGGGGGCGAAAAATTCTTTGGAGGGGTTTTCTTTTAAACGCGAGTAAGCTTTCGCACTTTTTCTTGTTAAGAGCCTAAGTCTCCGAAGAATATATGAAGATTGGCAAAATCATGGTTTTGGACAGTAAGAATTTTGACCTTGCTCACGGTGCTTGCTTGATCTGAAAGAAAGCAGTTTGTATATCTCGGGTTATTCTTCTTCCCATTATGTCGATATTGTCAGTACAGCCCAATGGCTGAGTGGATTTGGAGAGGATAGTGCCTTACGCAGCATCACGGATCATCTTTCCAAGGGCAGGTTAAAAGGATGATCATGGCAAAATTCCCCCGTTCTGTAATAATTTTTGAAAGGTCTCGGAGAGGGGGACCCCCGTTTTCCCGCTCTAATTTCCCCCGGGGATGGAGTTGAAATTCAACCTTTATCAAACGAATCGAATTAAGCAGAAATTTTAAAGGAGGTCTATTGTAGGCTTTTCATGATTTTACTTTTCTTCCCAAAAGAAAATCATTCTCTTTGATTTCATGAATTTTCAACATTTATTTATCAATCTTAATTTCATTAAATAGCTAAGAATTAATGAAAAATTCTGGAAGATCATATTTCAGTATAAGTTACCATTTGCTTGCTAATTCAACGCTAACTAAACTGCAAATCATGGCTTTATGTTTATATAGACAGTTACGAAATATTTAACTGATAAACGTGGGGAAAAAAGCAATATACCGTGTTAGATAAAGTTTTTCATAGCAACTTACCCGAATGCCCGAAATTGCTATTAAATATTGAGTAAACCCTCGTGGCATTTTCAAAACTGGGTTAAATTTATACACCAATGTGAGGTCTAGTTCATTTGGGGGGAATCGCTAATATACAGAATAAAATTCGGTTTTTGTCACCTTGCATAGTATTGGGATTATTTCAGTTCAATGCAAAGACTGTCTCATTCAATTTCGGAATAACTAGTGCAGAAAATGATATAAAAATGTTCTGTTTACTTTCGAACTACTAGCAACATTTATGTAATCAAATCAAATATTTACCGTGGTGATTTCGGTCGTATTTCATATTTATTTGTTTTTTTTTTGTAAATTGCGCATGATTCGTATTTTGCAACGGTTGCAAGTCCCATATGGGTAAATGGTATCTCTTGAATTTCGAACACTTATTAAATTACACTTGTCATAGTGCGCAACCAATTCTTTCTTTTCTGCTGTATATACTGCAAGAAATATGAAGCTTCATTCAAATAGTGTGAAGATAATTCGACATTTGTGCTAGGGTATCCATGCATAATATATTCTGCATGGCGACGATTTGCATGGCTAACTTACGTCCAAGTGAACAATATGGTGACGACTGTTAAGAATCGCCTTATGCAGCTTGCTTCTTGGAATTTCCATGTCGAATGTTTGCTGAAGAAACGAATTTACAACCCTCCTCGGAATGTGCGCTACAAACTAGTAAAGAAAATATTTGCTGACTATCAGTAACTCACAGTTGAAGTTACTTATAGTTTTTCAAAGTTCATGAGATTACTGGCCCCATTGCATATATGCAACTAAAAGTTATATTTTTATAGTAGTATTTACAGTTTTTCGAAACAGCAGTAGCATTATAATAACTTCTACGGTGAAATTAACATATAAATACAATATATTTTATCTATTTGCATTTAAAAATATCTTTTTCTCACAAAGACTATCTTTCGCAAGACCTACTTCACAAAAGCTGATACTTATATATAATTTTTTCTCTTCTATTCAACAGAAAAAGGCATTAGGAAGCTATCTCTACGAACAAGTTCTCTATTCTTTAGATCTAACAGAAAAAGATTACTTTGGACTACAGTTCACGGATCATAATCAAGTTAAACATTGGCTGGACCCAACAAAACCTATAAAGAAACAAGTTAAAAGTATGTTAACAAATTTTTTTTCTATCAAGTCAGCTAATAATTTATATCTAATTCTATTGCAGTTGGACCACCATACACTTTTAGATTGAAAGTGAAATTCTATTCGTCGGAACCAAATACCTTACGGGAAGAACTTACACGTTATTTGTTTTTCCTTCAGTTGAAGCAGGATTTATTAGATGGAAGACTAGAGTGTCCAGATGATAAGGCCGCGGAACTCTGTGCACTTGCATTGCAATGTAAGCTTTGCCATGACGTTTTTTATTAAATACTGTTTCAATATTTTTCTCTATTGTTCGCTATCCAGTAAATTATTGCGTCAAATCTCACATTTATCTAAGCGCGTGGGGCTATCTTCTGTTAGTAAATTTTTAATTCCTTGGGGTATAATTTGAAAAATGTATAATAATTGCGTAATGAAGTGAGTTTGCTAACCAAGGGGATTCCATTTGCATACATAAGAATAAAAAATAAAATAGATGAATGGATGGGTGGTTTTTAAATATTGAGGATGTAGTCTTATATACAATTCTTGCAGATTGTACATATTGAAACAGTATTTCACATTACTTCATCATAAGGAAAATTTAATATTTAATGAACAAAATTGTTTTCCAGCGGAACTTGGTGACTATGATTCGGAGATTCATACAGCAGCCACAGTATCCGAATTTCGATTCGTTCCGAATCAATCGGAAGAATTAGAAATTGCAATTTTAGATGAGTATAAAAATTGTCGAGGGCTCACACCAGCTCAGGCAGAATCGAGTTATTTAAATAAAGCGAAATGGTTAGATATGTATGGAGTGGATATGCACACAGTACTTGTAAGTACCAATTTTTGATTAAAAATAAATTAGAATAATGTTAAAAGTAGTTTTGTGTAAAACAAAACCTTATTAACATGGGTTTACTGTCTGTCTGTCACATGCATTTTTCTCGGAAATGGTTATAGCGATTGACACCAAATTTGGTGGATGGTGTATGTGAACGCTCCCGCATACAATGCATTACATCCTCCTACGTTGAATTCAAGCGGGGTCATACATGCAAAGGGTGGGTTGAATTATTTGTCTCCAAATATAGTCATGTGGGGTATCAAATGAAAGGTCTCGGTTAGTACTTTCCCAAGGCGGTCTTAGTTTTGACATTTGTTGGGAGCTTGGGGAGTGTGGAGGTCGAAAGTTATCATTGCTTTCAGAAACTGCTCAATCTAAAACTCTGAAAAAAAATCACGAGGCTGCCACTATAAGGTGTCTAGGCTCCGAAATGATATTACTAACAAAGTTACAATAGTTCAAAATTGTCGCTTCTTTGCAAATTCAAGACTTTGAATGTCAATATTTGCATGGTGTATGATAGTTTTAACACATTGAAACAGCGAAAAATTAAGCTGCCTAAATTCTGTTCTACTTTCTTCGTTAGTTATTGTTCGATTTAGAAAAAGGTCCTTGTTAAAATGCAATGAAGCGGTTAAAAGGATGCGATAATATAAATTATTTATTTTTTTTCAAAGCACATTTTCGTACACATTTATCGGGTTTTATATCGAATACTAATTAACTAAGAGGTTATATATAGCTGTAACTTCTCATCCAATTTCATAACGATCGGGGCATTAGGCAGCTGTGGTATTTATGATGCATTACCTTGCTGCTTCTAACTTGGATGCTATGGCGTTCCAAAGGTGGCGATCTTTGTAATTGTCGCCTCAACGAATGTCTCATCAAATCAAAAATCTAGTACAGTGTCATTCGTCTTGTCGCCTTCTACAGTTCAGAGCGCTGGCCGACTACCAAACTAAATGAAGTTAGAGTTGGCGAATGCGTTTACGCACAGCGTATGTCCTCCTGCAACGGTACACCACGGACTACCAACAAACATCTCCCCCTCGTTAGAAAACTAGCCTGGAACCGTTTGTTACATTACTTCGGGTTAGCCGTCCCGTTTTCCCGCCCTGGGAAGCCTTTGACTGAGGGAATGCCTTTCCACAATTGAATAGGAGAGACGGAAGGGAATTGCTAGTTCAAGGAGCCCCCTGCCATTCGGGCCCTCCCCCGGTCGAGCTCTATTTTCATTGTAGCAAAGGAAAACTGAATGTAATGCACAACACAACTCCATCTGGGGGGATCACTCATGGGTTCACCATCACAGCCGGTTCGCTCCTCGTGACTGTACGTACGCAAGGCGCTTATGATATACCTTCAAGAGCACCAGCCCATACCTCCGCGCAGTAAAATAGAATAAACTGCCCTGGACTTGTTGAAATGCGTCGCCTGCTAGATTTAGGACCTCTAATGTTTGTCATTAGTCGATTTAAGGCCGAAACTCCAGATGCAGCCTTCTCCGCTGCTGCTTTGATTGATTTGGGTCTAGGGTCAGCCCGAGGTACTGAACCATTGGTTTTGATCCGGCTATCGATCGATATGGGATGCAGACTTGGGTTTCTTTTTAAGGTTTTGTGTAAAACCTGTTTGTCTGTCTGTCCGTCACACGCATTTTCCTCTGGTACTGTAGCAGCGGTCCGGATAGCTGACTGGTTAGAGCACAAGGCTATCGTACCGAAGGTTGCGGTTCAAATCTGACTGGTGGCAGCGGGATTTGTATCGTGATTTGACGTCGGATACCAGTCGACTCAGCGCTGAATGAGTACCTGAGTCCAATCAGGGTAATAATCTCGGGCGAGCGTAATGCTGGCTACATTACCTCTTACAGGGTACTGTTATCTTGTAGTGTACCGTTACGGTCTTGCATGAAGTGCTCTAACACACTTCATGGCCTTGATTCAAAATGGATCGTTGCGCCAACGATTATTATCATTACTGTAGAAGTGGTTGACACCAAATTTGGTGGAAAGGTGGGAACTGTGAACGCTCACGCATACAGTGAGTTACATCCTTTTACGTCGAATTTAAGAGGAGGTATACATATATACATGCAAAAGGGGGGTGTACATTTTTTTTCACCGAATATAGAATGAAAGGTCTCGATTAATACGTTCCGGAACTGTTCTTAGTTTTGACATTTGTTGGAAAGGCGGGAAATTCGGGGGGTCGAAAGCGATCATTTATTTAAGGGGAGCATTCTCAGAAACTGCCCAACCGAAAAATCTGAACAAAATCAAGAGGCCTACCTATCCTACCAAGTTTGGTGGAAATCGCACTATTGCTAACAAAGTTATAATAGATCAAATTTGCCACTTCTTTGCAAACTCAAGATTTTGAATGTCAATATTACCCGAAAGGGGATATTCTCACATGATATATGCCTATATTACGTGTTACGTACTAATTGGACAATCTCACACTCAAATGTCTTTATAAAGGAAATACACAAAACCTTTCATACCTGAAGCGTCCAGCTTCCGGTTTCCCCACTTGTTTTTAGACAAGATGTCTGTTTCTACCAGCGCAAGGCTGAAACCATGAACATACATCCAGTTATCTGCCGCATCAATATGCCAAGTCGGCTTTGCGTTCAATAGTGCGCCCGGCTTCAAATGTCGTAACCACATCTGCATAATCGACTCTTCTGGCACGTCGAGTCTTAGCAGACTATCGTAAGAAGCGTTCCAGAGGTCTGGCCATAGGGTAAATTCCTGCGCTACTCCGACATTCTCTCCATCCTCTTCTGACCCTCTAGCATCTCATAAAGCAAGGAGTGGTTTCTCAGATAATCCTCTAATATTCGTAAAAGATAAGCTCTGCACGTGCAATGTATTGCTTAGTGTGCTTAGAATGTTATTTGATGTTACAGAATTGAAGGTATTTCTGACATTTAACTTTATGAGGATCACCACCTTTCGAGCTCGACGGCTGGGCGCCTGATGCTTGATGATGATACTTTAAGCCGAACTGCCTTGGGAATAAATCTCCGGCAGCACGTGTTGCTCCACCGAGTCTCTAACCCTAATTAGTTTTTCGAGTATTTTTCCGGCCGTGTCAAGTGTACAGAGTGGTCGATAGGCAGCTCAGGGCCGCTTTTCCTTTTGCGAATGAGTATAAGCCTTGCCACTTTAGAGCGGGAAGGAAAAATGCCTTTCTTCAGGCAAGTGCTGAATGCGCCGAGCAGTAGGTCTGGTCGATGTTGGAACACTAGTGTGTACCTCTGCTCAGCAGCGAGCTTTGCTTCTGTTTATAGCTTTACGGAGTCTCCTTTTGGCTGAACTTATCTCACGATAATGGAAATTAAGCTTTAACTTTGAATTAGTGGCATATTAGGCTATGATATCTAGCGTGGAAAAATTCGGAGAGAGGTGTCTTCAATCATATATTTATGTAATATAAAGTGGGGCAAAGGTAATAACCCGATGTTCGCTCTGCTTGTGAAATTTGTTTATTTAATCCATTAGAATTTATTCCATCAAGTCGAGAAAATGATATCGGCGAAGTGGGCACCGTCAAAGTTGATGACCAAACGAGCCCGTTTTATGGCATTTTCCATAACTCTTGCCAGAACTTCGGGTGACAGGTTCTCGCATTCCTGGCGAATATTCTCCTTAAGGGCTTTAAGAGTCTGAGGCTTGCTGACGTAAACCCGCGACTTAAAAAAACCCACAGAAAAGAAATTAAATGTCCCGGAAATGCTTTCTTCGGTTGTGGCTTGAGCAGTGTGCGTCGTTGCACCATTCTCTTTGAATGACATATTCCCCAGTCACAATTCTTCGAATTGTGGTAGAAAAATTCGATAACCATGGCTCTGTAGCGCGCGCCGTTCAGTCGTTGTTTGGCCCACGGCGTTCTCAAAGAAAAGTGGCCTGATGACTCCTCCAGCGTAAACAGCACACCACGCAGTAACTTTGAGTGGATGATATATAGATTTTCGGTGCCTCAGAAATGATGATTTTGTTTATTCACGTAACCGTTAAGATGGAAATGAGCCTCATCACTCATGATAATTTTCGATGAAAAATCATCCTCCTCTTCGTTGAGATTCAGGATGGCTTGAGCGTAGGTTAAACAGCTTATGCACTGTCTGCACTTTGTAAGAGAACATCTTCAAATCGTCAAGGTCAGTGGCCAAACGCTGCAGTGTTTGTCTAGTTGGTGTCAAACGGCCAGGAAATCTGCGACAAAGCTCACGATGCGCCAAGATAATCGACGAATTGTTGCGGAAAAAATGGAAACAATTATTCCGGGTTCTTGCGCAGTAAGTCGATTCCTGGCTTGTCGATTTGTATTCTGTGTTTGTTTACTCGACAAATGTCAAAACCCGGATTGACAATTGGCGCCATTTGCAAAAGTTATAACATTTTCCAATAAAGGAGTTTGCTCCAAGTGATAAGAATTCATAAATGGACATATTCAATCGAGAATAACTTTATGATGCTTAGGAACTGATGTTTACAGGTACCCAAGACTAAAATTAAAGCCATTTTTTGGAAAGTGATAAGCAAACTTGTACACCTTGAGTAACTCTTTATCAACAAATCAACCAACCTTCGACATATTTTTAAATAATTTATTCTCTTTATTAGGGAAAAGATGGATGCGAATATCATTTAGGCCTAACTCCAACTGGTATTTTGGTTTTCGAAGGACAACAAAAAATCGGACTTTTCTTTTGGCCTAAAATCAGTAAACTTGATTTCAAAAAGAAAAAGTTAACTCTTGTTGTCGTGGAAGACGATGATGATGGCCGTGAACAAGAGCACACATTTGTGTTTCGTCTATACAACGAAAAAGCTTGTAAGCATTTATGGAAATGTGCCGTAGAACATCACACATTCTTCAGATTACGAGCTCCTGTGAAGGGGCCATCAGCTCGCCAAAATTTCTTTAGAATGGGTTCGCGATTTCGTTATTCCGGACGAACTGAGTTTCAGACAACACAACAGAGTCGAGCACGAAGAACTGTACAATTCGAAAGAAGACCATCACAACGTTTTGCCGGCAGACAGTCACACGTGATTCGGGAACGACAAAAACAAATGAACAATAATCAGAATGAATCTACAACCGCAACTGTTACAACACCAACTAGTGCCCCAGAGACCTCAGAGGCTACTTCATTGCCTGAAGCATCATTCAGTTCTTCAGTGTCACAATCACCTTCTATTCAAACAGTTATACAGAATCCAGGGGTGAGCTCGGATTCTGAGGGTGTTACGAGTCTAAGTAATGGTGGTATGGCAACATCGACGTCCCTTAGTCGGGTATCAACGAAATCCACATCATCTACAGAGGATAGTGGCTACAGTAAGATTGGATCATTCGGTAAAGCTGGAGTGATTGTTAAGTAAGTACATATTTGTTAGGCCCCTTTGATGAAGGGTTAATGTGGATGTAATTTATAATTTATAGTAATGTGAAACCCGTTGAGGAAACTAATCCGTTCAAGACAACATCGACCCACGGATCTTTCGGTAAAGCATCGATTAGCTCAGCGTTCAGGTGAGTACCAAACGTTCCACTTTTGCCTGCTAACGCAGATAATGATTTACAGTAGCGCTGTGTCCGTACTTTGTAACGTCAGATTGTTGTCCTTAGTTTTTGTTCTGTATTAATATTGTAGCGATGTATTCCCATACATTACTTTTTAACACTACATACGATTGGACAGCGAGCGGTTTTCAATTATAAATGATCATAGATAAATAACATTTTCAACGTCTTCTATATTACCCAATCAGCTGACAAAACGTTTGATGAATCTTCACATATGTTAAAATCACTTAGAATCAGAACAACAATGCAAATTGCCTTACAATGGTCTCATATATTATTCTTGTCAAAAACTCTCATAGAAGTGCAAATGCTATATTTAATCAAGTAGCAAACGGGGTGATTGGCAAAGTGAATTGCCTAATTGTTTCTCATCACTTCACATATGTATGCATTCAATCAACACTCTAATGCATGTAAACGTTCGCGTCCGATGGTGAATATTAATCACCGAGTTAAGTAAAAGTGAATGAATATGCATTGCAAAAATAAATTCGTATGTCTTATTTTAGAAGTGCTCATGAGCGGTGTTTATATATGGTGGCGCTAGAAAATTAGCAACTGAAGTACTTAGTCATTGCTTGATATTTTTTTCCATTTGAGTTTGTCATGTCCGCTTCTGATGTGATATTTCGCAGGTGTTTAGTAAGATCTGAGATTGTTTTTTTCTGCGATAAACCAGAATAGCATTGTTGGATTGAGTCTTATCGTGGTGTTGATTTCTTAAGATTCATTGAACTTGATTTCATTCAAGAATGTTTATCGAAGAATATTTCTAACGCTTAATCAAAATTAACGTAACAAGTTATACAGTTAGTTATGCTAGTGTAGTTTATATATTGAAAATCTTTGAATAGGGTTAATTGATTATTTGCAACGGACGTTGATTTGCTTTCTTTACTATTTGAATTTTTCAGCATAAAAAGTGGATCGGATAAAGATAGTCAGCTTGATTCATTATTAAAATCCATTGTTAAAGACCCATCTCCTTCTATCCTGGCTCATGAGGCTATTAACGATGCTAACAGTATCAGGTAGTTATCGCTAGAATTTATGTCACTTTATGTTAAAGTAAATAATGTTTCACTGATTTATCTCAACATTATCACATTTCTGTGACTATCTTCTAAATAGACTTACTATTAACAAAACATCCGATATGGAGAGCAATACGGAAAGTTTGAAGCGCTTATCCTCCACTGAAAAACCAAACAATCAAACGAAATTGGCGAATGTCGGAGGCACTCCACTTTCACCTAGCCAAATTAAGCACAACATCCTAAAAGGTAAAAATGAAGTACAAATTTGTGTAGAAATAGTTAAAGTTATTAATCTGCATTTTATAATCATATTAAAGTAATTTTTTTCTTTATGACACAACAGCCTGTGTTGAGTCGGGATCTTCTGCATCAACTTGGATTTGAATCGATTGATTTTTGTTGCGCCTCGAAATTTTAATAATTCTGAAGAAGCTACAAGCCCAAGTGGTTAGAATCAATATGACCTCTGGTGTGTAGCTGCTGTACAAATCGCCAACAAAAATAGTCGATACAAACCAAGTGATATTTGCTTTCCACTTTATTTAGTTATTCAATTCGCTATACAGAAAGTAATAATTTGTTATGGTTTAGCTCGAGTCGAAGAAGAAATGGGTACAAACGCTAAATTGACTAATCAGATGTTTGTTCCGATGGCAGTGACTAGCAATTCAACAGATGGACCCGATTCATTGAATGCAACCTACATCTCAGTGGTACGTACAAGAAAATGTTATGTCCAATTGATCTCTGTTCTTTTTCGGTACCGAATAGTGTATAGAATGCTAGCAAAACCTGTATATTGTTCTGCTAATATTAATTTTTGTATTGTTTCTTTTTGCTTTTATTTCTTTTATGGGTATTATGTTCGCTATTTGTGCATTTGTTGTTGGTTTCGTGCAAAAAAGGGTGGTGATAAATTAACGCTAAATTTAACAGAACAAAAACCTGTGGTTACTGTTAATTTAGAACCACTCATTGAGAAAGAAAAAGCTGAGGAAAAGGCGACGAAAACAATAGAAATAAGTCACACTACGCAAGAGGAGCTGGCGGACGAAGAGGTCGATTCAGTGCAAGAGGTAGAAGTTGAGAGAGAACGAGAAGTGGAAAAAGATAAGAAGGTGAGTAATTTTGGTTCAGCAGTTTTTTTTCATTTATAGTTTATTTGCCTTTTATAAATTGGAAAGAAGTTTATTTTGCTAAAAATTTCATCATCATTGCTCCTGTTGTGTAAAACTGGTTAGGTTTTATGGAAAAACAAACACATTAGGGAACGGTGTTCTTCATTTACGGTTGCACCTCTAATCATCCATTCATGGTAAATGCTAAAATTTTTATTATATTTTCGTCAAGTGAAAACACTCAAAGTGATATAATACGACCGATGACTTCATAACTTGATCAAATTTATAATGGAAAACCCATATTGATTTCTGTAACTTTCATTCGATATTCAAAATCAAATCCACAGCTCTTTAAAAGAAGCTAATATCAAGTGGTCATCAACGTTAGCCGTAATTGTCAATATAAGTATATTTAACTGATTTGATAAAAATAATGGTTGGGGAAGTGATATAATGAAAGGTAGGTATTTGATGTCATACTAATTTTGATTCTGGCGTGATATTTGAGGTAAGGGTGGAATATTAGCATGGATTATGAATGAAAAAACCTATACTCTATGCAACTATGTTGTTTTGTTTGATCGACTACCGCTTGGGGCGTTCGCAGGCTTTCGCGAACTTGAGAACATTCTCAAGAGGCAGAGAGTGTCTCCGTCTGAGATCTTAGGAGGCCGGGCAGCTGCAAATGGAATACAGGACCACCTTTTTCTTACATTACACTGCATATATGGAAACCAAGACCACCACCCCAATTTTTTGCAAGTGGTGGTTAGGAGCTGTTCCGTTAAAAACCCTATTATGGTTTTTATGCCCTTCTTCTTAAAGGACAACCCAAATGCCGCTCTAGCTGCCCCGGGTTCCTTCACAAAGATGTTCACCTCGGGCAATAGGTTCAAATTTCTTTATTCGACTACCTTAATCCTTGTAATTTCACCCTTGAGAATAGCTTTGACAGTGGATGGTTGGATACCAATAGTTGGCTCTGGTGCCACCATTGTGGTGAGCCGGTCTGTCAGTTCCCTCATTAACAGTGATATCTGAATGACTTGCCACCCACATAAGGTATGTTTCGTTTAGTCGTCAGTAGCAACAGGCTGGCAACTTCACATCAACTGGGTTGATTTGTTGTTGCTGTTTTGTGCTGATAGCGCTGCCCGACTGTTGGAATGGATTCGAATGGTGCGACCCCGCCATTTTTGTTGTAAGTTTTCTTCTACTGCCAATGAAATGGCATATATCTTCACCTGGAATATGGACGTTATTTTTCCGAGGGGTCGCTTCAGTTCCATAATCGGATCTACTGACAACACCCCTGCGCCCGATCCGTCTCCCATGAATGATCCGTCGGTGAAGATTATTTGGTCTGT
The DNA here is from genome assembly GCF_905115235.1 of Hermetia illucens. Classification (NCBI taxonomy): domain Eukaryota; kingdom Metazoa; phylum Arthropoda; class Insecta; order Diptera; family Stratiomyidae; genus Hermetia; species Hermetia illucens. Next base: position 57,403,586 of record NC_051853.1, on the reverse strand, counting down.
AATCCGAGGATGCAGTCCTTACAGCTAGGAGGAGTTTTCTCCTAAACTGTCCGCGCTGCCCACTATCATAACCGGATTGATTGGTGTCGTCATACAAGAACCAGCCATCAGCTTTAATAGCGTTGGCGCCAAATGAAGACTTAGCCGAATAGTTAGGATCGTCCGAGGACCACGGCCGCTTCAATTTCTCCTTAGCTATAGGTGTCCTGAATGCTTCTTCAACCTTGGTACAGTCTGTGGGATATGATTCGCTCGGAGGTGGTTTACCGGAGACGATTTGCCCGAAGACTGCCGAGGACAGCTGCTTATCCGTGGCCAAAACTTTAGCTTCAGCAGGTGTCGCCGATTGGAGCCCGCCGTCAGGAGTGCTGGCAGAAGGGGCTTACTTCGGTTCGCCCGTTAAGGTCCCAATTGGGTTGGTTCCCACTTAAAGAAGTGGAGAATCTAAGTCTAGACTCAAAGGAAAGTAAGTCGACCTCGACAAAGCCTTTTTTTACCGAGACAAGGCTAGTTGAATTCGGGAGGTGGTCTGGGACTCAAAGTTCACCGTTAACGGCCATATTTTAACCGCTGTGATCATTCAGCCCTTGGCACGGAAGTCAGACCTTGGCTTGGGGTTTTGATTACCGCTTAGCTTCAAGTGTCACTCCTGGTTAATCAAAATAAGAAGCTCTACACCTCCCACAATCTTCTAATCTTCTACTCTATGTGTTTCTAGAACAATCCTCTCGTCAGCGATTCAATCATTGCACCGCATGACAAAGCCAGCAATGAAGTTATTGACTTTATTTACGTGTGACCCACCCACTTTTACTTCCGTCTTCTGACATAATTTTTCGTTTGGGAACGTGTCGGACCAAAGTATTCCGATTACATGACTGGGATAAGGTTTTGAACTTTCGAGAAACATGGTTGGGATAAATCTTGAAGTTGATGCTGGGGTAGTTGAATTTCCGGCTTTTGGAGAACATTGCTAAAACGGAACTATCATTGCGCGTCGAATTTTGAACCAGTCAGAGACGTACTTTTCTAAAGTTCAGCTGGCATATCATCCCTTGCAATGTCCTGTTAGGTTTAGAGTGTGTATGATGCAGTTCGCGGCTTTGGCCCAAATTTCAAGTGGAGGCTGGCTAGTAAGGAACGAATGATGAGAAATTGGCTAGCGAGGAGTGATAATTCGATTCCCCGAGTCCTCATCCGTTTTGCTGGAGTGTATACGTGATGTTGTTCTGGTGGATTATCCAGTAGTGAATAGTTAGCTCGCTGATTTTCCTCTTGGAGAATTAGAGTTCGTTGTCTATTTTAGAACTTGCATGCTTTTACCAAGGTATTTGGATGCCTTCTGAAATCTTGTTGCACTGCTGGTCTCACTATTATGCCTGGCGAAGTAATTTTTTTCACAGTGGCTAAAGTCTTTTAACAAGAGAATGTTAATCGTCTTTTCTAGGAACTGCTGTTGTATCGGCCCGCGTTCAACTTTCATTAAAAAGATCACAATTTAAGTCCGAGATCAGGGAGTCACTTCCCTGTTGACTAATTATTTTGGGCATATACTGAAACTGGATGGCTTGGAGGACAAGTTGTTTTTATAATAATATTCGTTGGCGCAACAATCCATATTGAATCAGGGCCTTGAAGTGTGTTAGAGCACTTCATTCAAGACCGTAACGGTACACTACAGTACACTGTAGGAGGCAATGTGGTCAGCGTTGCGCTCGCCCGAGATTATTACCCTGATTTGATTCAGGTACTCACAGCTGAGTCGATTGGCATTCGACGTCAAATCACGATGCAAATCTCACTGCCACCAGGGGCATGGGTTTTAAACGGATATAAGTGATAGCCAGGGGACAATTTCTTTATATTGCCGTGTGGGGTGTCAAATGAAAGGTGTTGATTATCAAAGAAGACAATAATCTTACTTTGATCTCGGGTACGGAAGGGAGTGAGAAATTCAAGAAATATACTTACGGAGAGACAGTTATTTCCAGAAACAATTCAATCTAAAATTCCGGAAAAACTTCTGGTGATGTGCATATATGAAATCTAGGCATTAGAAGATACCCCACCCCGATATCTATTCAAGCGAGGTTAATAATGATAGTTGATTTCTATATTCTGGTCTAGGGACCCATTTGACGATCAATGTCTACCTGCGTATGACCCGTTCGAACTTTCAACAGCAATACGAATAGTAACATTACTGCCCCTTCCCCTTCTCTCAAGTCCACTTGATTTTCTGGACATATTATGATTTGATTTATAAGATGTACTCATTTAAATCAGCCAACTATGAACTTAATTTTGGTGGTTGGTATTACATTGAAAGAACAAGTGTTGTTTGCGTTTTTGGTTTGACTTCGGATCTAGACTGGTTAGGAATATAATGTTTGATCGGGTCTTTTAATTTTTTGGAGTAGCGAGCGTCTCTGAACAATTTTATTGCTCAGCGAATGTTTTCTTGGCAATTATTTAATTTCTTGTTATATCTGTTTTTATTTTACAGAATACCATTAACAATATTCAAACGGCAGCGGAAATGGTTTCGCCATGGTTAGTATCATCTGAAGTAGTTTCAGCTCAAAAAGGCAAAGACTCAATTATATTACGAAAGTCAGTTATAACAACACAATTGTAAGAATTCGAAGGGGATCAGAAAAAACTAAAAAGAAGGAAAAAATAGTTCTGAAAAAAGTTGATTACTTAATGCAATATTTATTATCATTATCTTATTCTAGAAGGTAGGAATGAAACTTGTTTAACGAAATTTTTGCATATCATAATGGCTCAGTTAGTGGACCTAGAGATTTGTGTAACGTTTTCCAAACAAATGAACAAATGAACTGAATTTAATACATTTATACTCGTGAAACTATCGATCCATGGAAATATTATTTAACATGGCGAATGACGATCAAAGTTTTCAAATCTCAAAGCTCCATCAATTAGGCCTTTATTGTTTTCATGAAATAATCAATTGAATGTATGATTGATTATGGTGCCTTATTTACATATTTAATACTTTTATACAAGAGGTGAAAATTTAGTATTAAATACGTGGAGTATAGTTTTGCAAAGTTTTACTGGCAATTTCGACGGAAGTTTTGATCAAAGTTTTATATAAAAGGAGTCATTTATATACAATGATAAATGTGCAATCAGTTTTTATAATTGCTCAGTGTCAAAAATAATGAATAAGTAACTATAATGTAATTCAAGCAAGGTTTCACTGTATGGAGTTAAGAACATTTCTGGAATTTTTTTCGGAACATTTGAAATTATATTCAGGAAACTTGGATTTTGCTTGTTTGCTCATGTATTTAAATTGTTCTCTACGAAATAACGATGTTTTGTTATAGAATGTCATGAATTCTCCCAAAATTAATATTATTTCATATTCAGTCATTATCATTCCATTTGCCCATTTTTTCGATATCCACATGAACGAAAGCGAATATTTTCTTAACGAATTATTAAAAATCTATTCTTCAAATTTCCAAATTTCTGTATTGAGCGATTAATGACACAATTCTTTGCGAATCGATCAACATTCCAATTTAAAAAAATCTTTATAAAAAAGCCACTTCCAAATGATTTTCTAAATACTAAAAAAAAAAATTGTGAACTATAAATTCAAAAGATTGATGAATAAAATAACTCTTGGGGTGTGTACCCATCTAACAAGTCAATTAACGAGAAAGTGCAAATGTTTTGCACTCCACCTATGTCGGTATTTTTGGGCCGGCCCTGAAATTCTTCCTACATTACATATCGAATGAAATCAAACGCAGGCAGCTAACGAAAAGCATTCCTTCCACGTTGTTTTCAACTTTTTTTACATATTGTACGCGACATCAACGATCTGTAAACAAGTTTCGCATACTTGTGCTGTCTTATTGTGTCGCCTATTGGTATAACTCGCGATCTATTATTTCCTAGATGTATTTTTAGAATATACACGTGATCTCATTTGCAATTATTACAAATCTGATAGAGCGATGTACTTAAAAATACATCATAAAAAATATCATGCACTGTTATGAATCTGAAATCAAAAATTATCTTTATACAAAAAAGAGAAAAACTGAAATTGTCATATTTGCATTTAGAAAAGAAGAAAGATATGAAATTTATAAATATATATGTATATCTCTATAATTGTTTTATGATATTTTTTCCGTTATCTACAATTTATATTCAATTGCTTTTATCGTTCTTTTTTAATTAAATTTATTTTAGTTGTAAGTTTACGTGAAGGCAGGCACATATGCCAAGAGCGTAGTGCCATTAGTTTAGTTTTCATCATAGAACAGTTCATTCATGAATTCTTAAAGAGTTGATTTTTACACTTTAATTCTCTAATGATTCATGAATTTCGTACACTTTTATACTTAATGAAATACAGTAAAAACGAAATGGCAGTATTTTTCATAGAATTTACATATAATCAATAACGTCGCGGTTTCATCGAAATAAAAAGTGAAAATGGAATTTACTTAAAAGGTATATACATGCTTAAAGAATGAAAAATTATTCATATGTAATTAATATATTGCCTTAAATATACAAATATATTAAGATAATTCACGTTTGTTTACTATTCCTATGCAGTCCAAACCTTATCAACTTCATATGATTGAAAATTGTTGGTGAAAATGATTTTAATAGGAAATTATTTGCGCGTTGAAGAAAATGAGAACTAAACTCGAAATAATTATTCGAGTGGTCATTCTGTTGTTTGCAGCTTTGTTGATTTTGTTTTTGTGTATGTTACTGGCCACTTATATTGATTTCGTTACATTTTCCGAGATGAGACGTAGTAGGGCCTCAAAATAAGGTAAAAAGGAGGCAACGAAAAGTAGTACCTCTTTCATTATTAACATCAAGCGGAATTCGAATAGCGAGACTGGTCATTGGTGTCAAGAATCTAAAACCAGTTCCATGGGAGATAAGAACCCCTAACTGGGAAGAAAGAGGGAAAGTATTGTACATCGACACTTTAATTTAGAGAGGAAATGCAATCTTGTTCTGCTACCTTACAATGGGAATCTAAACTTTATTAAAAAAATCTGAAGATATTTTTTGCAATCAGGCGACAGAACTAAGTTTTACAACCGAGTACTTTTAACTTTATCCGAACGTTCGACGCTCTTTGGGGTACATTTTCTTAAATGAGATATACATTTGGAATTTTTGAATGACAAAGTATGCGAATTCTTAACGAACTAGATGATAATAAAAGAGCTATTTTCCCATAAAAGTGGACATTTTGCAGCAAACTGACGATCTTATCCCTTGTTATTCGTATGTTGGAAGTTTTTATGGAAGCGTGACTGGTCAGTTGAAAATTACGTAAATTTACTATATCAAGTTTTAAATTTATATGTACAGTAGAACCTTAAAAGGCTGACCACTTCTTTTGATAAATATATGTAAATACATACCCTAGTCAAAAAAAAAAAAAATTAACAATGAATACAAAAGAAAAGTAATCAACGAAAAACAAGTTCGAAGAGAAAGAAAATACTAAAAAAAATACTTGTAAATGCTGATCGCTTTTCGAACATGTTTAACCATTCTTGGATTTACAAAGCAAAATACCGCTATGCACGTTTTCAGCTTAGGCTATTACCATTTGTGTGGTAGATTTGAAATAGGTCGCGTTTATCAAAATAGTGCCAAATTCTTGCCAAAATACATATAACCAACCATACATTATATTATTTACGTGAGTTTCTAATATGTAATATTAATTAGTCAGGATTTCGTGTGCACTGTGCAAATCTTCCTTATTTTTTCATTAACGCAGAACCTTCCTTGGGTATTCCTCAAGCGTCTTTCACTTAACGAAAGTAGTTTTTGCGGTTGTGATATTCTCATTTATGAAACTGATAAATTCTGATTTGATTGCGGAAATTAAGAATACTTGAAGGACGCACATTCTCACCGTCAAATTTCTGTGCAGATAGGTACAAGTATATCAATTAGCACTGTCATAAGCATTGGACAATCATCGCAAAAGAAGACTTGCATGCAATACCGCAAGCACGAAATGGGCATCAACCCAAATTATCTGACGTGGCGTAGCGTAAAATCGTGCGAGCGATTAGGACTGGAGAAGAAAAAAATGTCTTTAATGTCTACAATAGGCCGAAAATATTAACATTAGTGTAAAAACAATGCGCAGAGTTCCAAGGAAGGATGGTTTTGGGTTAAAAAACTAAGGTTGACTCAATGCCGTCGGAAACTAAGGAATAGTTTGCCGAAATTACAGATATTTTATTATAGAGGAATGGAAGAGGGTTGTGTTTTCAGGTAAAACAAAAATAAATAGGTCGGGGTGGGATGGACGTGAATGGACATGGCGCGTTGTGTTAGAAAAATTGAGACCACATAGGATTAAGAAAACGGTTAAAGTCCGCTGTCCAAGTTCAGTTCGGCCTGTCAGTTACACCTGAAGAGTCTGCATTTGACCGGCGGCCGTAACGTGAGAGAATTTTATTGGGCATTGTTATTGCTGGTAACAATTTTTTATAAATGCTCACAAACAAAAATATTTCAAATTCTCGTCTCAAAGCCTTCCACGTCCAGACTTGAACTACTGGTGTTGCGTCTTGCCGGTACGTGGGTGGTGCCTTCAGTTCAATTGGCGGCCGGGTGCATTGCCGGTTCATCCTGCGTAATTAATAGACCGAAATGAACGTGGATGGCGGTCTTAAGTTCGGTGGGGGTAATGTGATGATGTGGGGTTGTAAGACTTCATCCGAAGCATTCCGCTAGGGTGCGGAAAAGGTGGCTAGAAAGTCAGTGCTTTGAATTGCTCAAATGGCTACTGCAATCGCCGTATTTAAAACTTTGCCAACAGCTAGAACTCAAAATTGCGCTCTATTCTAATTGTCCAAGAAATTTGGATGAAATGTATGCTCGTGCTGTTACAGGGTAGAATAAAATTGGTCTAAATGGTTGTAAGAACTTAATTCACAGTATGTCAGACCAAATTGAAACATTTTTCAAAACAAAAGGAGAACATATACATTATTAATACAGTACTACACCAAATTTCAAGCAAACGCACAAGATCGATCGAGTTCCAATTGAAACTGAACAGTGTTTTTCATTTGCATTTTTTTGATATATTTAGTTTTGAAGTAAAGCTATCTAGAATTTTGTTTTTCATTTTTTTCAAAATTGGAAAAATTTGATCGAACTTGTGAGTCACTTTATGTCTATGAATTAAACGAATACATATTGAAATAATTTTGATGTAATTAATTTATAAAATCTTCACGCACAGATTAAAAGTTGAATTAAGCTCTGGTTATACACACACGTAAAGTGGACGTGAAGGGAATAAGCCGAGCACTTAACGAGTTGTTGAAAATTATTTCTCCTTGCTTTTCAAAGGAAGTGTGCAGAAGATTCCTGTTATCGTCTCCAACGATTCGACTGAGATTATCGGTGAGTAGTCGTCTGTGTCCTATTGACATTTTGAATTGAATTCAGAAAATAAAAACTTTGTGTAAACGAAATTTACTATTTTGCGGTGCATTGCTTTTCGATGAGCGGTCTTATTTTGTTGAAAAGTAATTTAAATTTAGATATTCTCAGTCTAAAATGGTCAGAAAACGTTAAATCGTGTGGAATTATTTGTTTGAAAACTTTAAAGTCACCATGAGTTTTACGAAGTTTCCATATAGTATGGACACTCCACAGTATTTTCCTTTTTTGCATATGCTCCTCCAAACAAAAATTGCTATATTTACCAAATCTTCAATGAAAAATCAATCTTCGATAAATTAAACTTCTCTGGAGGCGAAGGATTGAAACTTTGGCAAAAAATGATAAAATCGACATTAGTAGGAGAAGCTTGAATTCTCTTATTATAAACCCTAAATTTTTGAGCAAATTTAAAAAATAACGTCGATCTAGGGTGAACTTTTACACGTCTTATCGTCAACACCTTCGTATCCATCTAGATAAGCCGATATTATTCCTGCGGCCGCTTGAACTTCTTTCATGGTGAGTATTGGTCTTTCTCTGCTTGTTCATCGTTGCCTCCCTCCTCTTTTCCTTTTACACTATTTGCAATCAGTACTTTGTCAATAATGTCTTCTTTTATGTAATAATGTGTTGTTGTTTATCGATTTTTTTCTGTAAAATGTTTTAACAATGATTCTCTGGCCTAAGGACTGCAACTTAGAGGTCCTGTTGGCTGGAGAAAGTTGAATTTGCAACGATATCATATTAGCGGGAATTACATCCGATTGTGAGTTACCGATGAACAAGAATGCACATTTTTCATTCCTTCGTAGGTCCTTATCCCAGTCGGCGACCATTTGGTGAAAATTAAGAGATACCTCAAATATATAAGCATACTGAGTTCTAATTTTGTTTAGATTGTTCGGGTTCCACGATAGGAAAATTAATCTATAGTTGCGATATTCGACTTCATAGTGGAACGAAAATGACAGAAATTATTATCATTTATCGCGACTTGAAACTTGATTCTTATTTTCACCATAAGGACCCGAATAAGCTTGAGTTTTAGTTGGTATTTTTTACCTTATTTTTGCCTTAGTTAAAAAAAGGTTTTGTTGTTATCATACATTAAAATGCTTTTTATCGACTTGCGTTTTAATATTACTTATGAAGAATAATTTCGTCGGCAGTAAGGTATAGCGCAAATAACTTTCTTTAGCTTACCGCAACCTTTCATTTTGGCGCAACTTAACTCTGTGACGACTCTCTTGAGAAAGTATGCCAATGTTTGATTGCATCACATTTCCACCAACTTTATTTTATTATTTATTTTACGGGAACCCTTGACATTATTCATTTTTTAAGGATATAGGTGTGTGGAGTATCACATGAAAGTTCTTAGTTAGTACTTTCTGAAACTGATATTAGTTTTGACGTGAATTGTAAAGTGCGTGAGTAAGGAATCAAAGTGTACACGTTTAAAGTGAGACAGGATTCATTTTCGGAAACTACCCAACCAAAAAATCGGAAAAAAATCAGGGTGGGCACTTAGATGAAATCTAGTCCTCAAAATATGTGTCATTTCGATATCTGCTCAAATAAACTTACTAATAGCATATTACCAACTTTTTGAAATTGACTGAAAACCCCCCTTGAGTTCATCCCAGGAATATTATACCAAATGCAGCAGCATAAAGACAATATCTTGCATACGCATGACAAATTTCATCGAAATCTGGCAATTAATGCCAGACTTATAGTAGTTTAAACTTTTACTTAATTTACTGCTTGTAAAGCCATGCAAATAAGATGCTGACGTCAAAGTTAACGAGAATAATTAACATTCGCGTGGAATGTTGAAGTCGCATATATGAGGAATCTACATCTCCCCAGCCCTTTTTAAGGTTTCGTGTAAAACACTTATGTGAAATCTAAGCCTCGAAAGATGTCTCATTCCGATATCTGCTCAAATAAACTTAGAAATCGACTGAAGTCCATTCAGGAGTACTACATCGGCATAGAAGACAGTATACTGCATATGCATACCAAGTTTCATGAAAACCCGGCTGTTAGTGTAGAAGTTTTAGCTGTTCAAACTTATCAATTTCGTGAATTTACCGCATCCTAAGCCATACAAATAAGATGTTGACGTCATAATTAACGAGACTAATTGACATTCGAGTGAAATAAATATTACAATTCCATTCCTGAAGAATCTACTTCTCTCTAGCGCTTTTTTGTATCTGTTGTAGGTTAAGTTCTTTACATTTACTAATAATATTAAACTCCGAGTGTGAAGCGTATGAGTTTGACTACTATCAATATAGTGCTTTCCATCAAATGATTTATTTAAAATGCTTTCTATAAAATAGAGGGTAATGGAATTTTTAACTATGTACACATGGAATTGCCATGCACTCATCGCTCCTCACACAAAGCCTTTTGTACCTGAAGCGTCAAGCTTCCGGTTTCCCGACTTGTTTTTAAGTTGAAGTGTCTCTTCCGGAGCCACGAGAAAACTACAGGCCTAGAAAGAATCAGCTACTTTCCCGCACTCTCGCCAGGCCTGCATATTGCCAATTGTATTGAAAAGAAAATAACTTACAGTCTAGTCTTCATTCAGGCTTGCAGCCTCCGAATTCTTTCGATCAATACCGATTAACATGAAATTCGGAGTGGGAGTAGAAGGTGGCGTAAGAATCAAAAGTAATGTAGGGTGACATCCCTTCTCGGGGGGTGGAAAATTTTATATTCGAAAGAGTCGCAGAAATCGATTAAATGGTCAATTCTAAGCAAAAAATGTTTTATGAGCATTTTGCGTACAAGTAGTAGTTTTCGAATTATTCATATTCAAACATGTCGGTTTTCCTAGGACAAATGCATATTTTTAAATGGTTTTGGAAAATAACTCGAAAACCATGGGTTTTATGTATAAAAGATGCAGGGCAGGAACAAAGCATATCTAATAACGAAAAGAGTGAATATTTTAATTTTTTTGTAAATGCAATATGGATTGAGTTGTGGCTCGTAAAGTGTGACTTAAAACAAAATTGAACACTTGTAATTGTCAAATAACGCAAATTTAATAACTTTTTCGTGGAAATCCAAATAAAGTCTTTTATAAGTGCTTAATTATTTGGCGAGGAGGCGCACATCGGTGCTATTATAACTTCTGTTTCTTAGGCCATTTTCTACTCCCACCCCAAATTTCATGGCAATCGGTTTTGGCCGAAAGAATTCGGAGGCTGCACCCAATTTTTAGCTTCAGTGTCTTTTTCAAAAGTTTTAAAAGAGAAGAGAATGTGAACAACTATGTTAAAGTTAATGCTTATTATAATGATGAAAAACGGAGCAGAGCATAGGATTATATTCGCAAATAATTTCCTATGAGGGGGATGAATAGTATGATGGAAGGTGGAATCGAAATGAATTGAGAAGAAGAATGAATAGAATGAAGTTGAGAAAGCACTGTCTCGTTGTTTACTGAGTCAAAGTGTTTGATAAGTTAATATGAATGATATGGAGTTTGAACCATTGTCTACTGTTAAAATACGAAAAATTACCGTTTTTTTCTTCATAAAGAATATGACAAAAGCTATCGATTAAGAATTTTCAATGCTTAACTTTGCCCTTTGAACTTAACAATTTCACCTAAAGCAGTTCCGATAAAAAAATGAAATTAGTGTGTTGCGGAGTCGTTTATCTTGTGTGTCGGTTGCTTCATTTTGCCATAGAATGTTCACGGACAGAATGGAGGCAGGTCCCTCAATAACTGCCGTGGTAGTACGGATACCACCGTTTTCACTTAGGAGCTCGGCAGCATGGTTCCCTCAGCTCGAAGCGCGATTCGATTTAACTGGCGTGACAATAGACACCACAAAATTTAATCACGCTCTTGTCGCGCTGGATGAGGACATTTGACATGCTGCTGCTGTTATAACAGAGCTCATTAAGGCATGTCTGTGAGTAAAACGGCCAAACTCAATCACATACTGACGGAGGTAATGCTTGGTGACTGTGCGCCAAGACAACTGCTGCGCAGAATAAAGCAGTTGAGTGGAAGCAAGGTCGGCACCGAGCTGCTAGAGTCTTTGTGGCTGCTGAGACTTCCGGAAAGCAGAGAGGCTATCTTGGCATGTGCGGAATAAGGTCTTTGGACACGTTGGCCACCATTGCAGACAAAATCCGCGAGGCTCACACGCCACACGTGGTTGGTAAGGTATCTCATGACATCTCAAACCCGTTAGCTCCGCCGCAGCAAATGGCCGACCAGCCACAGTTTCTAAATAAGTTGGTCAGTTAAACCAAATAATGATAGAAAATTGATGGGTAGCCCAAGATTTTTTTCATAGAATCTTAGTTGCATCCTTATCGAACGGTAAAAAGTTGGTATAAAAACTTGATATTAAAATATTGAAAAAAGTCTGAATTGGTAATGGAAAAATCTTAATTTGGAATTTAAAATTCTGAAATGGATCTGGAAAAATCTGAAGTTATTTTGGAAAGTTCTGAAATTAGATTGGAGAATTCTGAATGGGTTTGGAGAATTCTGAATCAGACTTGCAAAACCTATGTATCACTCAGATGCCGGAATTGATCTTGAAAATTGTCCACCTTCAACTGATTGTGGAAAAGTTGAAAAAAGGTAGATTGGTAAAGTGGCTCGGATGCTGGTTTAGAGCCTCCAGTGCATTGCACCGACTATATAAATTACTTTACTCTTTTATAAGCCCATAGAAGATGCATGTATGAGCAAGTTTTGGAGTATTAATTAATTTGTCTACTTATTCACTAATGAATTCGATTCTCACTCGTCTCAAACTTCCACGAGATGGTTGCTTTGATATGAACTAGATTTTCATTGTAGTGTGGGAGTGTATCCATTAAATGTTTTTCAAATAAAAATCAGTGGTTGGTCAAATTTTAGCACACTTCTCCCCGCCTTCATCTTATCCGCAATAAAGAACCAACTGTTTTTTCCTTCGACCAACTGATTAATCAACTGGGTTTTTGAGCCACAACAACAAAAAATCCTAGACAATACCACTTGCATCCGGCAGCTTGAGCAGCAAATGCAAATATTCCTATATTGCCTGGAGCGGTCCATTTAGGGAAAATTCATCTAATCGTGCGTCAACTTCGAATTCCACATAACAATACTATGCCAAAATCTAAGGAACAGGGCTCATTATTAAAGAAAGGTTGGGGAAATAGCAGTGGTATTTTATTTAGTTTCAGAAACTCAATAAGGACAATAACCACACTGCAGTCAGAAAGGATCGATATTGTTGGCCAGTATTTGAAGTAAACGCGTTGATAACGATGTTAAATATTTTTCGGAACGGCCTTCATACTACAAAAATAAAGCATTTTGGAACCCAATTTTTTCGCTATAATAAAATGACGTACACGAATTAAATAACATTCGCTTTTATTTCACATTATTAACTGAAAAAAAATATATATTTATATAAATACGCTTCCTGTTCTAGTATCAATAAAAAATTAGGTCATTTGTTTTAGTATACGAAAAATATTTAAAAATAGGACAGTAAACATGCATGCATACTTACACTTTTTCAATTTACTTTACCTAGTGTGCGGCTACCGACAGGGAAGCTAGCGCGGATATTTTAAGCATGAATGTAAAAGCTTGAATGAAGTATGACCTGAAATTTGAGCTTGGGAAGGATTAGTACTCCTCGTAGGAAACTATGCAAAAGCACGATTGTATTGGCGTTCTCCATAGACTTCTTCGCGATACCATCACGTACATAACTTACTAGAAAAATACGATCGCTTTCCCTATTTTTAGACACCCGACTCCAAAGCGTTTCTAATTTCAAATATTACCACAGTCAAAGATCGTGCAACCATAAGCTGATGATCTTGGAATTGCCACCCTTGGCGCCCGCCCGCACATTTTTAACTCAGGAGCTCCAAGGGCTTTGTCGACTCAGCATCTCTATCGCGCTCTGCATTTCCTTTTTTATCCATCCTAACGAACCAACCCCACCGGGTATACACAAAAGATCTAGTATCTCATCTGAAAGAAAGTTCGCTTTTCCAATACACCAGCACTCCTAAGTGCCGGAGTGCGTAATCTTTTTCTGGTTCAGGAACGCTGACGGAGAAACAACCGGGAGATCCTATGTTCTTGCATACCGCACTGTTTCTTACATGGGGGGTTATGGTTGCGTAGCGCATTATAAAGAGTCGCTGAGACTAAGCAATCTTCAAAAATTCCAAAAATAGTCAGGACTGGATGAGAGGCGGCGATGCTCATGGATGGATGTGCTACACAGTACACAGTCTTTTTGCATGTTTTCCTCCTCTCTAAGAATTTTTCATGATTTTCCACATAAAATCTCGACTGCTTCTGCTATTTTTAGAGATTCTTCTGAAATACTTTTCCGGTGGTAAGATCGGGGCGTGGGCTTTGTTTTTCGTGGGTGGATATTATACAATATAATTTTTTTTCGGATTTCACAAATACGAGACGTTCTCAGGTGCTTATCATATTTCGAAAGAGTATTTTGTTTTCCGAAAATTGCTTGATTGATGGTTTGAGAAAAATTGGCTGTTTTTGAGTGAATGAAGGAAAAAGAAAGAAATTTGCAAGAATGATTGGTTTGAAAACATGGCACCGTCAAAAATAAGGTTTCATAATTCAATTGAGTGATCAGAAGTGAAAGAGAGGGTACTGCCGGGAGGAAGGCAGGGGGTGAGTTGAAAAATGTTTGAAGCTCAGCCTTGAGTTCACCAAGTTATTCAAACGATTGTTGTACCAATCACAATATAATTCTTTTTATTGTTATTTTGATGGATTTTTTCTTAAAAAGTCAGCAATGCTTAAAAAATATTTGCCTCAGTTTACATAAAAAAGAATAGGATGTTGTTCTAGTTGTCAAAAATTGGAATATCTACGCTGGTGTTATCGTCGGTGTTGTTGACTGATGACGCAGTTACAGATTGAGATGTTGTATATCCTTTTGGAAATTGAGTAGTCATATGAGTAGAAATAATAAATTAATGACAGTCTTTGTTCTTTTTTTCTATATTTTATATACAATTAGCGTGATCATCATAATAATTTCCAAATAATGTTGTATCTTAGGATATGCTTTTCGCGATGATGTTGTTGAAGTTGTTGATTTTTGTCTCGAACATTTTGAATTTTCGGTATATTATTCTTTGAATTTTCATTATTGTATTATTAAATTTATTTAATATTAAAATATTAAAATTAATAAAATGCTTAGAAGCACTTGCGGTGGACAATTCCTGGGCCGGATTCGTCGTATTCTTGCTTGGAGATCCACATCTGTTGGAAGGTAGACAAGGAAGCCAAGATGGATCCACCGATCCAGACGGAGTATTTACGTTCTGGTGGAGCAATGATCTTGATCTTGATGGTGGATGGAGCCAAGGCAGTGATTTCCTTTTGCATACGATCAGCAATACCTGGGTACATGGTGGTACCACCAGACATGACAATGTTAGCATACAAGTCCTTCCTGATATCTACATCGCACTTCATGATTGAGTTGTAGACGGTTTCGTGGATACCGCAAGATTCCATACCCAAGAATGATGGTTGGAACAAGGATTCTGGGCAGCGGAAACGTTCGTTACCGATGGTGATGACTTGACCATCAGGAAGTTCATATGACTTCTCCAAGGAGGTGGAGGCAGCAGCGGTGGCCATTTCTTGCTCGAAGTCGAGGGCGACATAGCAAAGTTTTTCCTTGATATCGCGAACAATTTCTCGTTCAGCGGTGGTTGTGAATGAGTAACCACGTTCAGTCAAGATCTTCATGAGGTAGTCAGTCAAGTCACGGCCAGCCAAGTCCAAACGGAGGATGGCGTGTGGAAGAGCATAACCTTCGTAGATTGGTACAGTGTGAGAGACACCATCACCTGAATCCAAGACGATACCAGTGGTACGACCGGAAGCGTACAAGGAGAGCACAGCTTGGATGGCAACATACATGGCTGGGGCGTTGAAGGTTTCAAACATGATTTGGGTCATCTTTTCTCTGTTAGCCTTTGGGTTCAATGGGGCCTCAGTCAAGAGTACTGGGTGCTCTTCTGGGGCGACACGCAATTCATTGTAGAAAGTGTGATGCCAGATCTTTTCCATATCATCCCAGTTGGTGATGATACCGTGTTCAATTGGGTACTTGAGGGTCAAGATACCTCTCTTGCTTTGTGCTTCATCACCAACGTATGAGTCCTTTTGTCCCATACCGACCATGACACCTTGATGCCTTGGGCGACCGACAATGGATGGGAAGACGGCACGTGGGGCGTCATCACCAGCGAAACCGGCCTTGCACATACCGGATCCGTTGTCAACGACTAATGCAGCAACCTCATCGTCACACATGTTGGCGGATTTGTGTTGTCTGTAAAAAATAAGAAAAATTCGTTAGAATACCGTCGCGGAGTCTTGCTAAAGAAAAATTACGGCGTCGAGAGACAAGGAAACGTTCAGTCTGATATAATAACGAAAAATTGAAAATTGCCTCCCGCGATTTAAAGATTCGTCTCCGGGCTATTTCGGTAGCGGCGATATGAAAAAATTGGAAAGATTATCCGAAGTCGAGGAAAACTTAGAAAAATGATTTCGTTCTAAAAATACTCTGCCGCCGATCAACATAGCATATGAATCTGCTGATAGAAATGAGAAAATTGACTTTTCATCTTACCCGCGAGATAATAGAAAAATGAAATTCTCTTTTAGAAATGAGGAAATACTATGCAGATTCGCGTTTAGACGTTGAGAAGAAAATTAGCAAAATTTTATTGAAGCTTTTGCAGAAAAAACGTGATTCAACAGGAAAACGCGAGTGAAATTTTAAATCTTTTCGTTAGATAATTTTCTCGGAACCAAAAATATGTTTATATGATGTGTAGATTGTTCTCTGCGGCGAATATTTTAATGAACCCTCAAGGAAATATTTATTGAAATATTATATCACCGGAAGCGATATTTATTTTTGAGATACTATGCGATTTTGATTGATTGAAGAGATTAAGGGAAATATTGAATATTTCAAAATTCAGATATGCAAAGTTAAGAACGACGATACGAGGGCAGTTTGATTTGGAAAAATTAGAAAAGTATCTATGAACGAATCACTTATATAACGCGTACAAACTTGAGCGTTTCAACTGGAGTTTTCAAATCCTTGGAGTACTCTGGTAAACGTGTATTAAATCCACTGATTCAGGTATTCAATTCGAATGTCTATTCCTTGGATTCAATTATTCTTTCGAATTTCAATGAAGGTAATCCAAAAAAATTAAATCCGTATAATCCTTTGTTGCGAATGCGGATATCCAGGGAAGCAGTGTGATTTAATTCACGTTTATCGATTTTTATCCAAAAAGTTTGAAACCACTAATTACTGTTACCAAAAATCACTGATTCAAAATATCTTAATTTTTAAGATCTACTAAGTTACTGACCGTTTCACAAAACTATCAAGACAAAATCAACACTTTCGCTGTAGAACTGCGAGTGACTCCTGGATTTTGATGATCTAATATTTATACTGTTCTATTTCATCTGCACAATCGTCAAAATTTCCGAAGGCGTACGCTGAGCCGTGTGTGTGTAGTGGTAAATATATCTAACAAAATATGAAATTCGGACGGAAATAGATATATGGGCTTTGTACTACGGATTTTACTCAATAGGATTTGTATACAGCAGGCGTGGATCAATCCGCAAACACACACATGCGCACAAGCGAGAGATACACGAGGAACGTTCGCTTGGAAAATCTCGTCGTAGCGATCCGCATGATGCCGAAGAGAAAATTTTCGGGCATCCCATACATGGATTGGGGTCTGATTGAAGAATTTTCATATGCAAAATTTCTTCAGCATGATTTTTCCGACCGTTACACTTCCATATATGATCGTGTGAACAGAACAGCACACAGCAAAGAGGGGTAAAACGTTGGTGCCGGTGGAGGATTATGATGTACAGGTGATCGTTTTATTTGTACTTTTTCATAAATTCCTAATGATCGATTCATTGAAAGGTGCATAGCATCTTCGTGGGATGTATTTAATTTTTCCTCAATCGCCTGAGAAAGTTACATTTTCTTATTTTGGATGGGATGAAAAAAATCAAGTGCCAAGAAGAGTTTTCTTAATATAATCACTTAGAAAATTATTTTTGGATTTTTTTCTCTCTTCATGATTATGGGTGTGGTAGTGCGCCTGATTCTGTTTTATATCATCAATCGGTAAAACTTGAAAATTATGGAGAGAAATTTGATGAAATTTCAGATAATTAGGAAAGCTAATAGGGAGTAAATTTTGGAAGGAAATTACAATGTAAATTTCGTCATCAAACGAAAACTTCTTCTACTATCTTCCATTATCAGATTTTTGATTGTTTCTGGGATGTTTACAATAATATAAATATAATGTAAAGAAGCTAAAAATATTTTGATGTAGAATTAGAATATTATTATAACTCCCTTCGAAACATATGTTCGAGCATAAGGTCATGATCCATGATATATTAGCTAACTGTAAAGGCAATTGGAATTTTAATCAATGCTCTAAGGGTTGGGGCAGGCCATACGTATGAATGCAATAGATAGGACCCAGAATATATACTTATGAATATAATAGAAATGAGGAATCCTTAAATCCTACAATAAATAAACTGCAACTAAAGCTGTTGCCTACTTTCATAATAATTGAATACTTCGCACTTGAGTATTCTTTATAAAAACACAAGTAGCCTTTTATATTTGAAAGTTGCTTATTACCTTTGTTACGGCGTTATTATTTGATCTTTATTTCTCCACCCATGCTAAATATTTTTGGACAGATTTAAGGGCCGATTTCGAATATTCTCTAGGTGGCTTAGAACTTTCGTTCCAAATTAAGGATTCTCAAGAGATACATATCCCCTAAAAGATCAGATTCCCTAAACTCAAATTTTCCAACGAAGAAAGGTATTATCCGAAAAATTACTTCTATTCTCATTATTCTGATATTATGATAGATAGAACTCAGTTTTATGCAATAGTGTTGTTCTCCTTCTTCAATGGCTCGACAAATCGAATCGGTTCTTAGCCTCCGGGATGCCTCGAGTTTTCTTGAATCAATGTGAGCGTCCTCTAGTTGCTTAGTATCAAAAACATATACATAGCCTGCACAATTTGTCCTACTTTCCTCCTTACAGTACTTATGCGTTTTTCTGATATTGAATTTCGTTTTATAAATCTGGATATTACCATCATCAGCCGATAGCTTCCCTGATAACTTAAAGTGATCGAGGTGGTTTCTAAATCAGGGAAGGGCCAATCAAAATCGAACCGTATCGGTACTTCCGACTAGAAAGTTCTTCCCTAAACGACTTGAGCAAGTCATTGTGAATCAAAATCAACAGGCACACAGGATCTTAAATCTTAAAGGAAGCGTGCTTCGCTATTTTTTGCGATATCGCTTAGTTGTTCGATAAGGTGTGGTTTAAGGTATGCTGTACAAATTACTAGAACTCCATGAAGAATGCCTCGAGATACTAAAATCTTATGTATCCAAGCGAAATATGGAGGAGCATATTCTGAATTGAAAAAAGGGCAGGATTTTGGGTCTAACACTGTTTGTTTAGTATAGTAATGATAAACCTTGTAGTTATTGGAGTCAAAATAGCGACATTTGCAGATGATAAAAATACTGAGCAAGCAATAAAGAAACTGCAAGAAGTTATTGACATCTAAATGAAACCAAATCATCATTATCATCAACGGCGCAAAAACCGGTATCCGGTGTAGACCTGCCTTAATAAGGAACTCCAGACATCCCGGTTTTGCGCCGAGGTCCACCAATTCGATATCCCTAAAAGCTGTCTGGCGTCCTGGCCTACGCCATCGCCATCCACCTTAGGCAGAGTCTGCCTCGCCTTCTTTCTACTATAGATATTGCCCTTATAGACTTTCCGGGCTGGATCATCCTCATCCATACGGATTAAGTGACCCGCCCACCGTAACCTATTGAGTCGGATTTTATCCACAACCGGACGGTCATGGTATCGCTCATAGATTTCGTCATTCTGTAGGTTACGGAATTGTCCATCCTCATGTAGGGGGCCGAAATTTCTTCGGAGGATTCTTCTCTCGAACGCCGCCAAGAGTTCGCAATTTTTCTTGCTAAGAACCCAAGTTTCCGAGGAGTACATGAGGACTGGCAAGATCATAGTCTTGTACAGTAAGAGCTTTGACCCTATGGCTAGACGTTTCGAGCGGAACAGTTTTTGTAAGCTGAAATAGGCTCTGTTGGCTGACAACAACCGTGCGCGGATTTCATCATCGTAGCTGTTATCGATTGTGATTTTCGACCCTAGGTAGGAGAAATTGTCAACGGTCTCAAAGTTGTATTCTCCTATACTTATTCTTCGTTTGACCAGTGCGGCTTGATGTTGTTGGTTGGTTCGTCTCCGGTGCTGACGTTGCCACCATATATTTTGTCTTGCGTTCATTGATGTACAGCCCAAGATCTCGCATCAATCGCCACCTGCTCGATCTGGATGAAGGCAGTTTGTACATCTCGGGTGGTTCTTCCCATGATGTCGATATCGTCAGCATAGGCCAGTAGTTGGGTGGACTTAAAGAGAATCGTACCTCTTGCATTTGTGGGCGTATGGGGTAATTTGGCCTAGCAAGATAGCGGAGAATATCTTATAGATGGTACTCAGGAACGTGATACCTCTATAATTGCTGCACTGTGTGATATCTCCCTTTATATGTATGAGACAGATAATGCCTCGTTGCCAATCGTCAGGCATTGATACGCTGTCCTATTCCTTGAGCACAAGTTGATGAACCACTTGATGTAACTGGTCGCCTCCATATTTAACCAATTCGGTTGTAATTCCATCGACTCCTGGCGACTTATGATTTTCTAACCGATGAATTGCACGGACTGTTTCTGCTAAACTTGGTGGTGGCAGTATTTGTCCATCGTCTTCAGTTGGCGGGACCTCCAACTCGTCGATGTTCTGGTTGTTCAGTAGTTCATTAAAGTACTCAACCCATCGCTCCAATATGCCCATTCTGTCGGAAATCAGATTTTCCTCTTTGTCTCGGCAGGATGAGCATCGAGGTGTATAAGGTTTCATCCTGCTGACTTGTTGGTAAAACTTGCGCGCCTGGTGCGGTTGCTCTCTGTATTTTTTCCGCTTGGGAAGTCGCTTCTCCACTCGACGGAGTTCCTGATAAGTCTCTGCGCGTGCCCGCGTTCTTTGAGAATGCAACATTACTCGGTATGCGGCATTCTTCCGTTCCGTTGTTAGCTTACATTCGTCAAACCAGCCGTTCCGACTCCTTTTGCGATTGCGGCCAAGTATGTTTGTGGCCGTATCCATGATAACGTTCTTTAGGTGGTTATGAAGATCATTTGTTGATGCTGCATCTCCAGGTCCTCTGTTGACTGCGGTTATTGCAGCATCCATTTCCCTCTTATAGGTGTCGGGGAGGGCTGTGTTGTGGATGGCTTCAGTGGTAACTCTCACCTGATTGTCAGAGGGGATTCTAGGTGGAAGAATCATTTTTATTATCCATTATTTATTTCTTGACATAGCTCATGAAGCCAGTCGAGGTCTTATTCCTAACGCTACCTTTGCGACGATTCTAGTAGCGTCCTTAATCTTAAGTTCTTTTCCAAATTAGAAGCGTACTCTTGCGCTACTTGTCAACTCTGGAGTCTATCAATGTTGAATCTATCAATAAGGTTGCCTTTGTTTTATATAATTTAGAAGCCCATCTTTTCTGAATAAGAGCATTGTCCATTTGGTTGCAAGTTCGGCTACCTGGAGATGCGCAGGTCCTTTGGAGTGAACATAATGTGCGTGTATGTGTTTACAATAATAATATGATATGTTATTGATGTTGCTATCCCCCATAATAGCAACATTGAACGGAAATACGTGGAGAAGAAGGTGAACTATGAGCCATTGGCTCGGGAAATCAAAGAAATTTGGCGTCTCGAGCGGGTGGTTGTAGTTCCCATAATATTGTCACGGCTTCCCTTGATGTCCTGGGACTTTCGCTTAGTCTGGTTCAAACCATGCAGAAGTACACCATTCTGCATACGTGCTCGATGTTGCGGGGAGTACTCGACGGATTCTCCCACTGACTTGCCACCGGCCACCACCACCAGTGCCCCTTTAGTTTTTAAGTAGGTAGGATCGTCCGGGCCTAAATGGCACTTAGTGCTAGTATTAGGTAAAATCCGGCATCTGCCGAGATTGTGATAACTCGGAAATAATAATAATAATAAAAGGCTTCTTTAGGTTAGAAAGTTATCGACAAATGCAGCTAATTAACTGGGTACACTATTCGTTGTCAGAGACTTTCTTATTATGTTCCAATTGGCAGGACACCAATATTAATCCCTGGGCAATACTTGGCATCTATGTAACAATTAGTGGCAGGGGTGGGATTTCATAAGCCGCAGAGATAGAGGAAATTGTGGAATGGTAGAGGAAACTTGCGTGGTGGCAATCGTGTGTTGGAAAAAAGGGCCGTAGACTGGGAAGATGAAAACCAGCTGTGTCGAAATACCCGGGAGTTATCGCAGAAAAAAAAGAAAGCATTCGGGAAGCAACAAAACTAAGGGAGGACGGCATATTAGTAAATGCAAAACTGGGGGGAATGTTCATTTAGAAGTAGCAGAACAACAAGTAGGAAGTCCAGCACAGTTGGGAAAGCTCTGAGAAATCAAGGCAAACTGTAGAGAAGCAGGATAAAAAGCATTAACAAGTGAACAGACTGGAGGTGGGAGAAGGAAGGAAAATATTCGAAAACAAATGAATCGGTTAGAGGAGGCCATGCCAGGAATGGCAATACTACAGGAACACATCATTTAGGAAGGGGGGAATGAGACAAGGAGTTTCAAAATGGGAGAACGATACCGCAAAGCAATAAGAGGTTTCAAAACGGCAGAAGGCCATCCGGAAAGCTGGGAAAGCTGAAAGGCTGAAGGGGGGACAATCCAATAAGTTACAAAGTGGCAGGGAAAATTGCAAAATTGGCGGCAGGCGGAAAAGCGTGAAGCGGCGGAAAGAAACATCAATTAGCCCTAAGTGGAATCCGAATTTTTGCAGAGCAGAGGTGACGACAGTGAAGGGCATATGCTGGAGTTAAGACTGTAGAAAAAATATTGAGAGTTTGATAGTAGGTGAAATTAGCTAAGATGCGATTCTTGTTTATTGAGGCCAAGTTGGTTTTCCAAAGTTGAAGGATGGATGAGCAGTGCACCCAAAGGCTGGATGAAGGGCTTCGATTTGGAGATATGGGAATTTGCGCTGGCACAAGGGGAATCTATACAAAAAGCAATAAAAGGAACGATGTTAGATATAAAAGCGCTTTGTTGAGGTGCCATTTTTTGGTTTTTATTTAATTCAAATTCACTGAACTGCGGTTATTTCATTGTCGTTCAACAACAGGAAATCCTCCTTCCTCTACAATCGATAGAAGTTTTGAATAATCTCCTCAAGAATATTAATAAGCACAACTAAGTGCCTTTATTTCTTTCACGGGCAAAGTTGTCGACTACGTCACAAAAAGGTCATAAAAGGCCTGGTTGGCCTTAGTAGCATCATAGTTAAATTTCAAAGGAATTTGAAATCCAAAGCGGAGTCTACCAGGGTTATATTTTCTCACCGTCATTTTTTCTTTTCGTTAACGCTGACATTCTTCATACCGACATGGCTGAAAGACGTGGAGGGAGACAGTGGACTATGTCATCTTTGTTTAAAAACCTACTATTGGCATTCCTCAACCCGATGTTAACAAGGTTTAGGGAACTAATGGGGCAACTGCCCCACTAGGGGCTTGGCACTGTCACGTTTTAAGTGTCCTCTTCTAAGGTCAATGAAGGTGAAATGTTTCTCGAATAAAAATGGCAATTGCATAATCAAACCTCACGTGAGAATCATAAGTTATTGGTGAGAAATCATCAAATTAAACATAAAAAGTCAACAGGCAAATGAGGCTGTTCTTCCGTGTTCTGATTATTTTTCCTACAAGAGAACAAGGTTCCTAGTGGAAGATTCATAAGAGCTATCCAGTCTGGCAAGAGTAAAGCATAGGGTGATAATCGGTTGCGATGTTAACATCCTCCATATTTGTTGGGGAAGTTCTAATATAATATCAACATTAGGAGATCCAAAATGTCGAGTAGATTCCGAAATATAGATGCATGATGCAGATGAAGCACTCTCGCCAAATGCAGCCAAGCGAAAAGTCACCGACATCACAGTATCACCCCCAGGCGTGGTGGCTCCTGTCGGAGAGTGATACAGATGCATCAATTTTATAATCAGTTTAGAAGCACCTCCAATTGCTCCATTTCGAAATCCACAGAAGGCAGATTGGGCGACATTCAAACTAATCCTGAGCCGCCGGGCAAGGATTTTTGGAAGGCGCATCAAATCTATTGCCAGAATTGAGAAAACAACAGAAGATCAAAAGTAATATGAGAGAAGGTTTCAAGTAGAGCTGTCCAATAAGCACGCTATAGAAGGATGAAATAAAATGGTAGAACTCGGATGTGCATAAACAGGGAAGAATGACAAGGACATTTCCCAAGTCCGATTTAGCTGTTGGCTGGAATCGGTACAAAGTTGCATAACTATCATAATGAAGACGCTTTTATGAAGAGACTAACTCGTTCGGGGTGACATTGAAATTTGAGCGTTGTGTTCGGACGAAGCCTATTAATGGAAGATGTCTCAGTGGTTGCCTGCAAGGAGGCTTTTTCTTTCACTTGATGATGCACCTGTCGACAATCTAGCCACAATAATTATCTGTAAATTTGAAGACACAGTATATGACTACTTGAATGCATCTCTGCTCAGAACGCTGATCATGTGGTTTTCAGGTTTATCTTTGAGAAGAGATACGCAGTCATAATCAACAAAAGGGAGGAATGGACTACAAATGGCCAAAAGTCTTTTGGGATTATATATTTAATAATCCTCACCGACCGGTCAGGTATAGAAACAGGATCTCGCTTAGAGGTGTCTTCACAAAACTTGATTACGAATCTGGCCCGACCCGCTGACTGTATTTTAGGCGGAGATATGCAATATTTTATCGGCAGCAGAAGGATGTTTACGACGAAAATTGAGGGATCACAACATTTGAATTTGTTTCCATAGCCTTACAAGCTGATAACTCTACCAGAGCAACACCATATTGTGTGTGACTGAGCGAAACATTCCTGATAAGCGTTATATGATTCTTGAACAGACTAGCCTCACAATCATGGGACTACTAAGTCTTTTGTGACTGGTGAAGTTGCAAGGGTTTTTGCAGCCCAATGGCGAAATTTGAACTCCTACGGATAGGCGGACATTTTTGTGAAAGAACTCGATGCCTCTAGGGCGACATTTTTATTGTAACTTTAGAAGGCGGCATGTAAATCCTTGTGGGCCTTTTAACGAAGCCATTCGGAGATTCATGAACGCGCAGTTAGGGTTCGAAAGAAGCTTTAACAATCATATGAACTGCATTTCCTTTCCTCTCAGACTATATGAAATGCAGCTTGCTTGATTTTACAATATTATAATAAATGAATTTGCTACTAGATCAAATTTAAATTATAATTAGGACGGTTGATTTTGAAATTTTCTTTTGAATAATCCGGAATTTGTACTGTACTCCTTCTCTGTACATTAGGAAAGATTAAAGCACTTGGTTTCTTTAAGGCAGAACTCCACAACGCAGGTATGCAAAAGGAAACAAATTCGTTCGAAGATTGAATATTTTTGTGATATATATTTGATTTCTCCAAAGATAACATACATAACATAATGATTGCATTAATTTTCTTATTAAGCATAAAAGATTACATTGGCTGCTTTCACCAAGTTATAAGCAAGTTGTATCCAAACTCCACTTCTCTAAAAGTGTCTGTCGGTCTGCCTGTCTGTCGTACGCACTTTTCTCAGGAGTTTTTACACCTGCTGGCATGAAATTTTGCACAAAGGCAGCAACTGTGAACACCCACGTATGCAATGCAACATTTTTTTTCCGAATATAGTCATTTGGGGTATCAAATGAGATGTCTCGATTAGTACTTTCCGAATAAGGTATTAGTTTTGAAACCGGTTGCGAAACAGGGGGGTGAGCGGGTCGTAAAGGAGTAAATAGTCCATTTTCAGAAACTACTCAGCGGGAAAATCTGGAAAAAATCATGATGATGCCCCTATTTGACACCTAGGTCCTGAAATACCATCCATACCGATGTTTGCTCAAACAAAGTCAATAACAGTCTATTGATGTATTTTTAGAATTTATTACGAACCTCCCTTAGGTACATCCTAGACCCGGTTTTTCTATGAAGCATCATACTAGGAAGTTTGGTGGAAATCCTACTTTTATTAACATTGTAGCCAAAGCTGTCTTTTGGCTCAAATTGGCACTTCTTAAGAGACAAAATGTCAATTCAACGGATATCCACTATGAGTTATATATGAATGAAACTATTGTGGATCCAAATATTATTACATAAAAGATTAACAAAACCATTCGTACTTGAAGCGCAGAGCTTCCGGCGCCTTACTTGTTTAGGCTTGGTCTTTTATTTGATGGACATAAGTTACTAAATAGGATTTATGCCAATGGAAGCGATCGACCCCGCACCTGCATGGTAGTCTCCAAAGACTTCCAGGCTAACCTGGTTAACGACCTATGTGATGGCGACACCACATCGGCTAAGCTAACCATAAAAAGTCAACAGGGAGATAAAGAGATACTATGGTGCTCTGCATATTTCCCCTACGACGCAGAAGACGTTCCCAGTGGCACATTCATCAGAGCTATCCAATATGCCAAAAGTAGAGGTATGGGGGTAATAGCAGGATGTGTTGTCAACGCTCACCACATATGCTGGGGAAGTTCGAACATCAATGCAAGAGGGTCGAGACTAGTAGGAACCGATTTGCAGATCCTAAATGTGGGTAATGAACCCACTTTCTTCAACGTGGTCAGGCGAGAGGTCATCGACATCACGGTGGCATCTCCTGACATCGCGGCTCTGATCGGAGAGTGGAGAGTATCAAACGATGTCACATTCTCGGATCACAGACGCATTGATTTCGTTATGGGCATGGATCAACCTCCACCCACTCCATTTCGGAATCCGAGGAAGACAGATTGGGTAATGTATCAAACAGAATTGAGCGTCCGAGTCACGATCCCTGGGAAGCGCATCAAATCCATTGCTGGAATTGAGAAGACAACCCAGATGATCACAACTAGCATGAGAGAAGCTTTCAAAGAAAGCTGTCCACTCAAGATGCCAAAGAACGGTAAAACACCATGGTGGAACTCGTATTTGGCAAAACAGAGGAGAACGACAAGGATGCTCTTTAATCGTGCTCTGAAGGGTGAATCAAGCACTAGCTGGAATCGCTATAAAGAGGCACAGAAGGCTCTAAAAAAGAGCATAAGATCGGCTAAACGATCATCTTGGAGACGCTTCTGCCAAGAGACTAACTCTCTTGAGGCAATCTCAAAGCTGAAGCGGATTCTGGTCAAAGAACGTAGCCAGAAACTGGGTTATTTACGTTTACAGAATGGGAAGTATACAGAAAGCGATGAAGAAACTGCAAATGATTTGCTTGAAGTACACTTCCCAGGCAGCATCCAAAATCTAATCTCGGGGCCAACAGGTGCATACAGCCCTCAACCGAGAGACTGGAATCTGGCATGCAAAGTAGTATCACTGGAGCGAGTGAAATGGGCATTTAACTCTTTCCATAGATACAAGTCTGCAGGTCCGGATGGCATCATCCCTGCGCTAGTAATAGAAGGAATGGATGCCCTGGGTCTACACATTCGGAATATATATCGTGCATGTCTGGCACACGCTTATATTCCAATTAAATGGCGGGATGTGAAGGTGTTGTTCATTCTCAAACCAGGAAAACCCACCTACACAGACGCAAAAACTTTCAACCGATCAGCCTAACGTCCTTTCTGCTAAAAGGACTAGAAAGGCTGGTAGATCGGTTCATAAGGGATACACACATTCCTAAACGGCCACTTCACCATAGGCAACACGCCTACCAGAAAGGCAAATCCACGGAGACAGCACTCCATGAACTTACGGCAAAAATTGAAAAGGCGATGTCCGACAAAGAATACGCCTAAGGCGCATTCATGGACATCGAAGGTGCCTTCAATTATGCCTCATTTGCGGCAATTTGTGATGCGGCAAGACAGCATGGAATCGAACCGCTGCTAATCAGTTGGATCCTTCACATGCTAGAGTGGAGAAAAATCCACATATCGGTCGGCCAGAAGTCTATTGAAGCAGGACGTCTCAGGGGCTACCCACAGGGAGGGGTTCTCTCTCGACTGTTATGGCTCTTGGTGATGGATACCCTGCTGTGGCTCCTGGAGGACAAAAAAGTCTTCGCGCAAGCATTTGCGGACGACCTAGCCTTAATAATTACCGGCAAGTTTGCGGACACAGTATGTGACCGCTTGAATGCAACTCTGCATGTAGTTAATCCACAGCTGGTGCCTCCGCAATGGACTCACGGTGAACGCTAGGAAGACTCGACTAGTTATGTTCACTAGGAACGTCAGGTGGGGCAGCTATACGCTACCCACCTTAACAGGGGCGGAAATCCAGCTGGCACAAACAGTCAAGTACTTAGGAGTACATTTCGACTCCAAGTTAACGTGGAAGAATCATATCCAGGAACAATATCAGAAATCCTGCAGATTGTTCTGGTGCTGTAGGAATGCGATAGGTAAGACCTGGGGACTTTCACCTAAACGGATATATTGGATGTATACATCCATAATAAAACCCATTTTGATGTATGCATGTATCGTCTCGTGGTCAAGACTGAACTTTGCTAACAGCAGGAAGCTGCTAATGCAGATTCAGAGACTTGGTTGTCTAAGTATTACTGGAGCAATGAGCACTACGCCGACTGCAGCCCTTGAAGCTATCCTAAATTTACCCCCATTCACTTGGAGGTGAAATGGAAAGCGGCCAACGACGCATATAGAGTCGATACCATTGGGGCGTGGAAAGGCAGCCAATCCAACGGGAATGCGTCTATCAGGAAATTCCTTGAAAAACATCCGGTAGCCCTGATGTCGACCGATCATATGGTTTCCAGATTCGTCTTTGAAAAGACATACACTGTCGTAATCACCGAAAGGGAAGAATGGTCGACAAGTGGCCATGAGCCTTTTCAGATTACAGACCTAATAATCTTCACCGACGGGTCAGTCACGGAGGATGGATCGGGTGCAGGTGTGTTCTCGGAGAATCCGATTATAGAACTGCCCCGACCCCTTGGAAAAATGACGACCATATTCCAGGCGGAGATATATGCCATTTCATTGGCAGCAGAAGAATATCTGCGACAAAAGTGGAGGGGTCGCACCATTCGAATCTGTTCCGACAGTCGGGCGGCATTATCAGCACTAAATGGCAACAACATATCAAGCCAGTTGGTGGGGAGTTGTCATCAGGTGCTGCTGAAACTTGGCCGACTGAACGAAACATTCCTGATGTGGGTGTCGGGGCACTCTAACATCGTCGGTAATGAGGAGGCTGATAAACTGGCTCGCCGAGGGTCTGGATCCACAATGGTGGGGCCAGAACCTGCTCTTGGAATCCGACCATCTACTGTCAAGTCTACTCTGAAGGGTGAAATTGCAAAGATTCACGCAACCGAGTGGAGAAATTTGTACACTTGCCGCCAAGCGAAAATCCTTGTGAAGGAGCCTAGGGCCATTAGAGCGGCATTTTTGTTGTCCCTTAAGAAGTGGGACATGAAAACCCTAGTAGGGCTTTTGACGGGACACTGCCCTTTAAAAGACCATATGGAAAAGATTGGGGTAGTGGTTTCGGCTGTGTGCAGCCAATATGAGGAGGAGGAGGAGACTGCCCTGCACTTTTTATGCAGCTGCCCGGCATCCTCAGATCTCAGACGAAGACACCTTGGCAAGGTTTTCTTCAATGAAGAATCTGCATACTCTCTGCCTCTTGAGAATGTTCTCAGATTCGCTAAAGCCTGCGAACACCGTAGGCGGGAAGCCATTGAATAGGCAACTTACGGGGATAGTACAATGGGCCTAATAATGGCCTGAGTGCTCGGAGCTGCGGCTCCCCCCAGTTAACTAAACTAACTAACTACTAAATAAGAATAAAAGTTTTTCGGGGTTTTTGATTGAGTAACTTCTGAGGAGTATAGCTTCGTGGTTAGAGGGTTAGGTTGTCGCAGCGGAAGCTCGCGAAGCAAATCTCAGTGGTAGAGGGATTTGTATCACGACAGGATGTCAGACACTTGTCGACTTAGCTGTGAATAAGTACCTGAGTCAAATCAGGGTAATAATCACCGGTGAGCGCAATACTGATCATTTTGTCTCCTACAGTGTAATGTGGTCTTGAAGTGCTCTAACAAGTTTGAAGGTCCTTATCTAATTGGATTGCCACACTAACGATTATTATTAAATAGATTTTAACATGCACAATATAATGTGAAGTGGGATCCGTAACTTTCCAAGTATTTTCTTCACAGTTTTCTTATTTCAACATAGTTGAGTTGCGTTTTCGCTAAATAGACATTTGAGATCGCCATTTAAGGCGGTATAATGTGTACTGCAGGCTGTATAATGTGTGCTGCAAATTGACGAAAGCATAACGTTTTCAACCTACATTTCGCTAAACATTTTCGAAGTATATTTAAATCATAGCTAAGCACCGAGATGTTCTAAAAATTCAATAATTATTAGGACACGAATATAATATTCGGTGACTTAAATTCTCTCAAGAATTAAGGTAACGATGGCGTTAAAAATTCCTTTTGGATAGTTGCCAAAAATTTGCAATTCACAAAATACTCAAAAAACGAGATATTTAAATCAGCAAATGGTATGGGCAATTATGTGATAATATTAGAATTGGTAACCGCAATCTGTATGTTTAATCTTTAATGAAAGTGCATTTTTGGAGACGTGAACTCACGGCCACACGATCACCACAGAATTCCAGTATTCTTTGACTTTCGATTCGGGATGATCATTTTGCCATTCCGTAATTGGCTTGGAGTCAAGGCTAATGGTATCGTGAATTTTCATTATCTCATCGGTCGAACTTATTTCTTATCTTGAATTAAAAAATTCCTGTGGCATGCATCAGAGGGGCTATGACGAGTCCACCATCTGACTTGATTAGATCGGTCAACCAATTACCAAAAATAATATTCTACACGAAACTTCAAATATCCATCTCACAAGGTGCTGACGTTACAGGAGGGAGACCATCCTAGGAGATCTCTTCGTATAGTCACCAAAAATGAAGGCAGGCCGAGGCACTAAGCAAGCAATTTTTTGAATATAGAATCAGCGATCTAAATATACACGTCATATTTGAGATGGGTTGGGAATGTCTAAAGCAGCATCTTATAAATTTAGAAGATTCATAAAATTCTCATTTTCAACATTTTTTTGCTTCTCGGACGATTTTTTAAATGAACCATATCGGCATACATATGACTGAGAGAGGAATTGGGATGTGTTTCAGTAGCAGGAACACGAGCTCAATGTTCTGGAGGAAGTGTGTTGGTTAGTTTCCGTCAGTGTAGAGGTGAAATAAATACTGATCTGAATATCCGAACGAAAACGAGGCAATTGTTTACAATATTAAATTCAAAAGATACGAGTATAAGGCGCGAAGATATTTTTATATTTTTAGGTATTGTTAAGAAAGTCGGTTTTTTTTTGTTTGCCTCACGAAAAAAACTGTGTTGTTAGCTAATGATACGATATTTACATATGTTTGTAGATCTCTCTCAAAATTATTATTATATGTAGTGTCTCATCATCGCGAGTAGTTACACTTTGGCTGTTTGGTAAGCATTTTCAGACTGTCTGTAAGCCCGCGAACATCGTGTCTTCCAAATAATTTTTATAAGTTTTGCGATTCTGATCAACCTTTTTGAATTTTGGAAACCTTTTAGCTTTTTATTTCAACTAATTGTGTTATTTGGTAAATATTCGTAATAATTTTGAAAATTAGTATAAACTCGGCGTAATAGATTTGCATTTTATTCAGTTCCTTATTTTTGTTGGTTTTCTTTGGGTGAATAGAAATATACATATGAGGGTACTGAGAAGAAGTGAGCAATATTATCCAAGAACATTAAGTGTAGTCTATGATTCGATACTTGAACATATTTAGGAGAATATTTCCTTCTCAATACTGCAATTTCTATTTTTTTCACATTAACGGGAATATTGAAATGTGCCTCTTAACGTGTCCCGATCGCTGTCCATATATAGCTGTCCATATATAGAATGCTCAAACATGTTCTAGTGCTTAATACAAGTAAATAACATTTTATTAACATTATAGCGATAATTCACGTATCTCCCGTGTTATATTTATATTCGGTATTACCCAAAAATTTATTTTGAGTTTCTCCTTCATTTTGAGTAATCAAAATCGTGTAGGTGTGCGTATACCTTTACACATACGTATATTATTACAATTGGTGTTCAGGTGTCGTGAAAATATTTTCTCCATTGGTGGTAAAATATCTCATCAGTTTGAATGGTCAGTGGATAAAAATTCAAGATTGTTTTCAAATCATAGCTGGACGTAAGGATTTCAGTTTGTTTAGTTCATAATGGCCGTAAACAAGTAGGAGTGTGGGAGGTGAGGTGTGTTGAGGTGTGTCGTCTATCAACTACCCATTTTGGTGTACTGACATCAATCCGGAACTGAATCTCTTAAAATAGTTCTACATTTAATTTCAATTTGCAATTTCCCTTCGTAATTATACAATTTGTGCTGAAGAGTCGATTAGTGTTGTCAATTATTTAATATAAGGTAGGATTTTTTTCTAAATATCTCTGAATCATCTGAATTTATATTCAGCTAGAATAGTCAAAAGACGTAGGAGCTTATCTGTTCAAATATCTCTTGACCTATTTACTAAAATGACAATTTGTTTGTAGGTCATGATAATATATATAGTGCAGAAACTTATAATAAAACCAGGAAAATCATTTCTCCTATCGAACGAAATTTCCGAAATTTAGATCGTTTTCTTTTCCCTAAGCAGGTTTTTCCTTGTTCTCATCTGATTTTAGGAATTTGAAATGCTTCTGGTTGCTTCCATTTCAATTGGTTATTTTTGTTACTAATTAGATGAATCTGTAGTAGAATTAAATGAAATATCTAATGAATCTTCGCTTATTTCATTCTATTTATATGTTTAATAAAGTACAACTTTGAGTTTCCAATTTCCTTTTATTCGCATGCCGATTTCTTCACCTTTAAACTTGTTTCATTTAAAGCTTTTTAAAAAAATTTATAAGATGAGCTCAGATATTGGTATCTGTATATTTCATAACGAGGGAGAAAGTCGTATTTCAATTGAATATCCATATAAATATATTTAGATAATCACAATTTGTTGATAACGCACGTGGACATCTATTTTTGAAAGTATTTCTTGTCCCTCGTAGTGTTATATTTTTGATCTTCAATAAGAGATTTTCTTCAGTGTGGGATGATGATGAATGATTACGATATAGAACAGCACTAAGATGATGTAGTATGTCTTTTGCAAACTTGTTTATTTAATTGAGGTGATTTGAGAATCAATTTATATGAATTCAAATAAAAATTCGGAAAAATCAAGGTTATTATTGGTTGGCTTAGGAACTATTAGTTAATAATTACATATAATTTGATGCTGTCTATATTACATAAATTTGAGTCTCAAATAAAGTCATTGATATTTATAAAAAATGGTTTTTCTTTTCGGAAAGAATTTAATCAATATGGGTAAGTTTTTTTCTAGTTTTTAATAAGGTTTGTAACTTCTACTTCTAATATCTACTATTGTAAATTTCGATTCTCTTTCGCATACTTCATCCAAGTAAAGTAGAAATTTTCTACTTCAGTTTATGCGGTAATAAAAATGTTAGCCTAAAGATTTACTCCCGTTGCGTTTACTTTTAAATTTAGAAGAAAGAAATTATTATATTTTTTTTATTTGTGCTCTTCCGTTACTTTATTGATATATTCTTTTTTTTAATAGTTGTTTATACAATATTCTAGTTAACACATTTTACAAATATACATAGATACATATATCAAGGGCGCAGCCTTCATTGCTTGTTTTTATTATTTTAAAGATTTCGGAGCTTGAACAAACCTGGAATATTTTGGGCTCCTTGCATTTATTCACAAGCTTATTTAAACTTTCATTTCTTTAATATTGGAGGACATTAATAGACAAGAATAGGGTATTAGGTTTTTGACAGGGAAATGAATGAAAGACACAATTTAGGTCTAAAATATATAAATATGCCAGAAAAAAGAAATATAGCGGATAAACAACTTTCTATACAAGACACAACAAATACTTATTTGAGAACATAAATTTTCTGCTTTCATTTAAAGTCTATTCTACATTTCATTTTCAAATTCAAATACGAAGTCAAATTTTATAGAATTAGTTCCAAGAAGTTACGATCATAGAGATGAATTTATTATCATTCAACAGCGCTCGTGTGGCACAAAACTAGAATCAGATAAATTTATATTTGTGAAAAATGAAATGAAAGAGAAATTTCCACGCAATGTTTATATACCCGGAAGGCAAATGTACCCTACATATTTTCTGGTAGAGTAGAAAATATGATTTTTACAAATGGTTATAAATTGGACAATTTTAGATTTCAATAAATAAATAGGTTAAAAATCTAAAAGGAAGCTTTTCCTATACAAAAATATATTCTCGAAACGAATAGAATATGTGTAAATTCAGCTGTGTATTATATCAATAATGTGGTATGATTGATATATCATAATGAAGAACTATCTTTGAATTATATTGACATTGAAATCTGTGATTTTTATCAGAAAATTGCTAAAAATTCTAATGGTTATTGTTTATAAGGAACATGGGGCTACAATTCAGAGGAAATGAATGTTAGTTCCAAATGACTTTCCCAGCGTGATTGTTCTTCCCACCTTCAGAACAAAAGTGACAAAACATCAAATGTGCGTTACACGTGCTGAAAATGGGCGTTGATTAGCTGATGTTCTTCTAAATTAAAACAGGCAACAGCAGTCTGTTTGAAATGAGTAATTTTTTTATTTTTTTTTTTAGCAATTTTATTAAAGGAACTGTGATCAGTTTATATTTGTCACTCTGAATGATAAATATATGTTTTTCAAAATTGTACGTAGGCATAATAAGCCAATATACCTTTGACTGATTCACAATAATTGAACTTTGTGATATTATCTACGGTGGGAATACTTTTACGTTATGTTCCTGTTACTTTGTGGGGTGTCAATGGCTTTACCTTCTCCATTCGCTCTTTCTAGCCTAAACCTGAATTGAGTCCATTATTGGACTTGCTTGGGAGGTACAATGGTTGACCATAGATCATTTCTGCTGCAGTTGTGCCGAAGTCTTCCCTCCAAGCTGTGCGAATGCCTAGTAGCATGACAGGCAATGCTTCTTTCCGGCAGCTATTGTGACATCGTATTGATGCTTTGAGTTGACGGTTAAAAAACGCTCGTAGTGTTGCAACTCACAATAAGGCATGATGATAAGATCCTGACGAACGTGCTCGAATCTAGATGATGATGGTGTAAAAACCCCGACTGATGCAGTCACATGCCGAGTACCTTTGATCGCTGACTATTATTGCAACCACGCGTCCAATTCCTCAGTCGGTTTTTGGCAAATGGCCAACATATCTCTGTGTTATCAGTTTAACGTTGGCATTTGTTCCTGGATCGGACAAGTAAGCTGTTGAAAACAGTTTTTCGGAATGGGTGAGTGATGTAAGGTCCACTACGCCATAGCTTGCAGCTGTCTTTTTCAGGTACCGGGATCTGGTTAAATGCTAATACCAGGACAGTTTTACCATAGAGCGTTTGAGTGAAATCTTGGATGTGCCGAACTGGGTACTTGTTGGCGGAAGTCCGGGTGTTGAGTTCGCGATAATCTCCGTATGGTCCCCACTCGTTATTATTTTTAAGCATCATATGCAAGGGTGCAGTTCACGGACTATTTGATGGGCGCGCCAATCTCAGCTGGATCATGGTATTGAATTTATTTTTTGCGATGCTCCGCTTGTCTTCTGTTGCAAGTGGTGGTCCTTACGTTATGACTATATGATGTTCAGTTCGGTGACATGCCATTTTTCCTGTTCCGTCCGGTGGAGTTATTTCTGGAAACTCATATAGGATATCATGAGAAGGGGTTTCTCCCGTAATTGTTGTGATGGCCGGGATTATACATTTTGCCATCTTTAATTGGCAGGTAAGGTGAGTTGTTGAAAAGTGAAGACAACCGTTTTGAAGGTCTGTAAGGAGTTGGTAATGTGTTAAGAAATCTGCTCCAAGTATGGAGCTAGAAACGTCGGCTACAAGAAATCTTCATGGGAAATCCCGTCGAAGGTCGATGTTGAGTATGAAGTTAGCGATTACGTATGTGAAAATTGGTGTCCCGTTGGTAGCAGAAACTCGAACCAAGCATTCGAACATGGTCCTTGGAATTTTGAGCGCAGATAAACGCATATATCATATATGTATTTTTTTTCCGAACATGAACAGGCGGCATGAAGACGATGAAACGGGGCCGTTTGCCACCTTTAACAAAGTCCAGTCCAGTTACACGGTTTCATGCATTTGGTGGCTTCGGCATTAAATCTCTAGTGATACCAGCAAATACTTTGGGGTCGAAGGTTTTCGGATCTGGGCTGTGAACAGGATCGACAATGAACGACGTTTACATCGGGAAGGATTCTTGGGTTTATGTTTTGTTACCCCCTAACTTATCTTCCTCTTACGTTGTGTAGTTTAGATGGATCAAGCCTCTCCTTTCGTGCATCAATTGCATTCTCAACTGCCTGTTCCTAGCTTTAACCTCAACTAAGTCCACCCTACTAGTTATCAATGAAGTACCGTCCGAAGTGGACCAATTACGTGAACTGTCCAGTTTAAAACTATGCAGGTATTTATGGTATCCATCATGTTCCATAAGAGATTCCGTGAGATCATTGTTGATCTCTCCATGCTTGCTATGCGTGTACACCTTAATGCTGGAAATCAGTCTATGAGTCGGGTTCTACTACGGACATTCGACTTTCACGCTCCTTTTCCGGGCATCTTTATTTAAAACATAAATAGGATTTAAAATTGCTCAATAAGTTGTCCGCTCAGTTGCTACAAAATAATTATATAACTCATACAAGAACCAAAGACCTTCTAACATGTAATTGTGACATCAAAACGATCAAATTAACAATTTCTTGGCCTTCTATGACAAGGACGACGTTTCCAATAGAACATTCATGAGGGATAGTTATCGTTCCGATACTTGTAGTTCTTCTTCACATGCTGAAGTACAAAAAAAAACACATTTGGTCGGATGAAAATCTCTTGAAACGCAGGTGCTTGGAAGCTGGGAGGGAGTTCTCTTACCGTTGCTACAGTTCCTGGTAATGGGCATCTTACTATGGCTGCTGGAGGACATAGAAATCTTCGCGTAAGTACTTGCGGATGATTATGTATATGACCGCTTGAGCGTAACTTTGCCTTTAATGTACAGTTGGGGCCTCCAAATTGAACTCACGTTGAGCACTAGAAGGATTGAGCTAGTTTTGTCTACAAAGAACATTCGGTTGGGTGGCGGCAAGTTCCTTTACTGGGGGTGAAAATCCAGGTGGTACGAACAATCAAGTATTCAGGAAAGAAGCTAACGTGGGAATATACCTAGGAACAATACCAGAAATCGTGTAAATGGTTTTGGTGATAGGTGAGAACTGGGGTTTTTCAGCACGACGTATTCACTAGGTGAACAAATACTGGCAATGCGCAGAGCAGTATAGAGGTAACCACCTACTATAAGCAGCCTAAGAGTGCATCGTGGACTCCCAACATTTGGCATTATCCTTGCCAGGACAATGCTGACATTGAACGTTTTAATGCAAGAAATTGTAGAAGTTTGGAACCTCCGAATTACAATCTTGTAGACGCTTCACCATTGGTTTATATTTGTATTTGCTTAGAGTTGTTTGAAGCAGTCCCTCTTCGAGCTGCCTTTTTGAAACGCTGCTTTACTTTAGATTTTGCACCCATCTCTCCCCCGAGTTAGTTCCGCCCGTGACTTTCTGGCCCGCTCGTCTGGAGCAATGACATACCGACCGAAGATCCACCAGCAGTTAAGCCTTTTACTGGAGACAGTATATGTCTCGGCATTGATGAGTTGCCTGCTCTCCCCTTGTGGCTGGTATAGTGTTCTGGTCCAAATATACCTTCATAAATGCTTGCTCATCAATTCCTTTCGCAGACCATCCTGTGCTGTAGGTTCTCAACAGCTTCGTTTGTTATTCAGGTTGAAGTAGAGCACTCCAAGTTCGTAACGACATATTAGGAACCAATATAGTTAGATGATTATATGATGCGGCTCAGGTATTCATTCATGGCTGAGTCGGCTGGTATCTCACATTCAGTCATGATGCAAATTCCACTGCCTCAAGTGCGGGATATCGAATTCCCTTATAATGTACAGTTTTACCTTGGCTATGCTATTGTATGCGACCTTGAAATCTATGAAAAGATGATGCAACTGGTGGTGATATCAAAATAGTTTTTCCATCGCTTGCTGCAGGGAAAAAATTTGATTTGCCGTTGAGTTGTATGGAGTGGTATGGGCCGATGATATTCTGGGCGTATAGGGCTATTCGACCTAGAGAGGTAGCAGAGAATATCTTATAGAATGTGCTTAGAAACGTGATACCTCTATATGTGCTGCATTTCCTGATATCAGGCAGAAAATGTCTTGTTGTCAGTTATCAGGAATTGATTTGCTATCCCACACCTTGAGCATAATTTTATGAACCGCTTGGAGTAATTGGTCGCTTCCATATTTAACCAGTTTGCTTGTACTCCATTGGCTCCTGGCAACTTATGATTCTTAACCCGATGATTGCACATACTGTTCCGTCCATGTTTGTTGATGGTACCATTTGTCCATTGTCTTCAGAGTCTTCAAATAATCCCAAAAAAAGTTCGGAAGGAGTGATGTCGCACGATTTACTGGTCAATTTACCCATGTAAAACGTGAAATCACGTGGCCACCACAATGAATTTCCAATAAATTCATCGTTTCTCACTCTGTATGGAAAGTAGCGCTATCAAAACTTATTAAGCTTATGGGCTTTAATTTCAGAGAGTAAACAATCAGGTATCATGACTCGATAGTGATCCCCATTGACAATTACATTCTGTATAGCCGATTTGAAATATGGACCTACGATTCCACCGGTTCATAAACCACATTAAAGTGTAGTGGTAGCTTTTGAAACTCTTTGGGTTGTTCATCAGTCCAAATATGCAACCTTCTTTACTAACGTATCTGTTGAGCCACAAGGGTGCCGATGAAGTGCACCATAAATACCTCTAAATAGATGAAAAACGCTTTCAGCTGTATACGGATTTTCGTAGAAAAGTTGAACAAATTGAAGATATTGTAACATGACAGAATGACGCGGGTAACGCGCTATCTGTAAAAAGACTCTACTCTAAACAAAGTCATAATGAATCACCCTTTGGAAACATCACCCTTTCTATATTTCTTTACTTAATCTAGAGGAGGCGTTTGTCGTATGCCACGTGCAAAAGCAACCCAGAAATATTCTTAAAACTATCATAATTTGTCTGGAGCAACTCCTAAGAAGAAAACATCATCCATCAGCTAAACATCATCTAAGCACACACTTATGACTCGTAGAATTACATTGGCCATAAAAGAGCTGGAGGAGGAAGATAGGCAGGTTGGATAGAAGGGGAACAGTATGGTGTTGGGATAGCAGAGTGAAGTTAACAAAAAATTATGAATTTATTTTCTTAGTCTTGTTATTCTGCGAAATTGATTATAAAAATAATAATCGTATGTACTTTACTTGCTAAGCTCCTGTCGCTTATGCAACTAACTTTATGCTTCCAGGTGGTGACCAAGGGAGTTCTCTACTTGCCGCAGAGAATCTTCATCCATCATTTCGAAAAAAACATTGTCAATAAAAAGAATTGTTTCTTACTCCTGAAGAGTTGTTTAATCGGTTAGTATACTGCTTGTAGATTATATTTTGGTACATTACCGAGAGCAAATTCTTGAAGAAACTTTTTCTCGGGCTCCAAACCGATAAAATCCCTTAAATTGCTTCATATATCAGTGCCAGAACGACTTAAATCCAAACCTGCCTAAGTGTCGTTTGTGTCTATGCGTCTTCGTTCCAACATAGGACAGCCATTAAACGCAACTTCACGGTTATTGAGATGAAGATTTTGCGCTAGGTATAACTCGTTATGGTTACGTTCGAAATTAGGATTTCCACGGTCGACATGGTGTCGCACTACTCGTCGAAAAGTGAAAGTTGGTGTTAATTCGTCTTTGAGCACTCAGACCCTAGTGACCCAGTGTATTCGATTTCCCCGTCTAACTTAATATCTCGGATTCGTTTATATATCGCAGGATATATAAACCTTGGAGAATTCCTATCCTGAACATATGCCCAGCTAGTGAATTATGGCCAGTTAGAATGCTCACAATACTGCTGCAAGTCTTCCTGCTTTTCGACAGGATAAACTTTGCAGTATGTTTGTTTTGTTCTGACAGGAAAAGTTTGGTATGTTTAGCTGCATTAAGGCTGTGCCACCTGCCGTTATGGGAAGCTTGTTCCCAGTTTTTGATAGCAACATTACCCATTGCTACTGATACTCCAATTGCTGGTTCAGGTGCGTGTATGGGGGACATTGAACCATCTTTTGCTAAAGCATCCGATATTTCATTTGCCTCTGCACCACAATGATTGGGTACCTAGAGTAGCTTCACCCTATTGAATCTACCAAGAGTAGTTCCATCCTATTGAATCTATCTACAAACAGAGTTCAATGGGTTTCTACACTCCTAAATGATTTTTGAAATAATCAATTGTCTCAATGCAGCTTGACTATCGCTACAGGTTGCGATGCGCCTCCCCTTCACCAGCTTGTCAATCACCCAGGCTGCCGTCTTTAGCATCACATACACTTCAAGGGAAAAGCTCACATCTCGTTTTTAATTAAGAGGAAGACTTCCACTCTAACACCCTGTTGTGTTTTTGAGCCATCGGTGTAGAAGACGTCAATATATTCTGGCATGCATTTTTTAGCTCATCCTAATGCTCTGTGCCCCCTAAGTCCATTGTTTCCCGATAGATCTAATTGAATTAGTCTATGAGCTACTCTCATTGCATTGCTCTGAATCAACAGTAATGCATTTCGAGCTGTACCGACCAACAACTACAACGTACCATGTCATCCGTATAAATTTGAGTGTGTATCGACAGATTTTGCAGTTCGCATAGTAGTGAGTCGATTAACATACTCTACAGAAATGGACATAACACACCTCCTTGAGGGCAGCCTCGTTGTTAGGTAGCGGTCAACACCCACTTCAGCACAGCATACAGCCACTTAGTTAAAGTTTCATCAACACCATGCTCTCCATCGATATCACAAAGCTTTTGGAAAGGCGCACAGCCAAACGCCCCTTCAATGTCCACGAATACGTCACAGGACTTTCCACGCTAGTAAGTTTGTTGTTTTTCATTTAGTGGGTGTGACCTTAGCGCCTTCTCGCGAATATGACGTTTAACCAGTCTCTCCAGACACTCCAGAGAAAATGATCTTATCTGAAGTTCTTTGGATTTGAATAATCATTTTTCCCGGGCTTAGGTATGAAGACTACCTTAACCTTCTGCTTAGAGAAAGGCACGTAGCCCAGAGCAAGATATCCGGGAAAAGCATTTTCTTAAGTTGCTCGAGGTACTCTATACGCTCCTTTTGCATCGCTGCATAGATACCTTCCATGCCAGATGTTTTGAAGTGTTCAAAGGGTAGTATAGCAGCAGTCTTTTCATTGGTAACACCCGCTTTCGCAGTGCCCCAATTCCCTTTGCAACACCTTCGTGTTGAAAAGTCTTCAGAAACCGCCAATTCTCTTTCTCCCACTTCTGAGACCTGTTCTGTCAGTTGGTGTACTTCCAAGAGAGTCTGTGGAGACACAACTCTTTGGCTTGTGAAAGTTCCATCTGGTTTTCTAAGAGAGTCCAGCTTGACCAGGGCCCAGGGAGCTCCATTTTGTTTCCAAGAAGTTTATTGAACTTTGTCCAGTTTGTTTTTTTAGGATTCCGTCATAGTTTACAGAGTGTTCACTTGCAATATTCAGACAAAATTCTAAGGAAGTAAGTACCTCATACTAGTTAGAAAACAAGATTCTGCCGAAATAAAATCAGGTTTAGTGATTCCATTATAGTTGCTTTAAATTTGTGCTATAGTTACGACATAGAACCGAAATGCAGAAATTGAATTCATTATCAATACTGGATAGCTGGTATCCTACCGAAATACTAATTCGCATTTGTATTACCGATTTAGCAATATTCCCTATTATTTGTAAAGGGCAACTAACGGGGATGGAAAATTTGAGAGTTAACAACTTACAACGTCGTGACTATTTATTTATTTTGAAAAATTTTCACGTTTGTGATGAGGCTGCCTAAGGACGAAGATCGATTTCTACAATGAGCGTGTGATAGGCACAACCGTTTCAGCATAAATTACATGTGATACATAGGTTTTACACAAAATCTTAAAAAGGAAGTTGTCTCCGTGATTAGGATGCCATCCATTTCGGAGCAAATTTTAATGCTAAAGTCTCTAAGCTGTTTAGGGGTTGCCAGACGAGTTCTGTAGTAAAAGTCTGCACACTTCAAACTAGGGGTGTCCAACCATATATTCGTATCTGCTGGGATATAAATTTTATCCTTCTCTTTTAAGCTTTTACTTCAATAAGGCCGTTTCACGGTCGCTTCTCCAATCTTCTCTATTTCTTACAGTTATGTTTTAATTAGTTTATAATTTAGGCAATGGGGATTGGGATTGCTTACTCCCTTCTCCTTTAACAATTTCACTGAGACTGTGCTTCAAGTGCTAAGCTCAAAGCAGCGGGTGGTGAAGGTATAAAGTGTCAACCACACCCACGCGCCATCGTTCGTGGTTTCTTCAAATGTGCTGCAGGTCCATCCATGATTTCTTGAAATCCCCGCACTACTTTCCTACTGTTCTACGCCAAGCGGAATGCCGTCTTGCATAGAGCACGCCAGATACACTCGCTGTTCACCCAATCTAAAGCTTTCTCGAAATCAATGAAGAGCAGGTGAAGCGAAAATCAAGTCTCCGCGTCCTGCTCAAAAATGTACCGTAGGGTGTTGATGTGGTTAATGCAGAAGGATCCAGAGTAGAAACCAACCTATTTTCTGTCGATTACGCTTTCGAGATGTTCCTTGATGCGTTGCAGAATTATTTTAGCAATTATATTTGCAATGGCAGGGAGGCGTAGATTACCCTCGAATTGTTGCATTCAAAATGAATGCCCTTCTTTGGAATTTTAACGGCTATCTCTTTCTTCCACCTTCTGGGCAAGGTCTCGGAATCCCAAGATTTCTGAACTAGTAAAGGTAGCAAATCCGCGGTGACTGTAGGTGTAACGATAAATAACTATGTGAGGAGACCGTCAACCATAGTGGCTTTACTTCATTTGAGTGCATTAATGACCGAACTGATTTGTCTTCTGCTTGAAGGAATAGTCCATAACCGGACGTTACGGTGACTAGCCATTTCATGTGGATGAATCTCACCGAATGTAATACGATTAAGAACCATGGTGAAGTGTTTTTTCCTTTCCACCTCGTTAGTTGCTCACCAGCGTGGATGAGAAGTTGACCGCTGATGTCCTTCACAAGATCATTGAAAGATTTGCGACCGTATGCAAACTCTTTCGTGTTGCAGTATACACTTTTGAAATCATTGCTTTCTGCAGCATCTTCCGCTTCCCTGACCAGAACAATATCAAATTACCGTTGCAATGGCGCACACTATGCTGAACTTCCCGAGATGTCACTCGGTATCGGAGTTCGAGCTCGTCACGCCCATCATCACTTACAGCAGTCAATAAGCCTTCAACTCCTTTCGTTCATCGATTCGCCTCGACGACTACGCAGTCAGCCAGATCTTATGATGCCCTTTCAGGACGTGGCCAACAACCTTGGGAGCAGCTGGGAAAAGAGTATTTTTGTTTGCAGCCTAATGCTCACCGATATTCTCAGGCGAGTTACTCAGTATATCTGTCGACCAATCAGCAAGATAGCTCTGCGACTGCCGAACGACAGCTGTGCCATGTAAGCGGTTAAACTTGGATGATTGCAGCTTTTCAATCCTCCGGCGGACG
The DNA here is from genome assembly GCF_905115235.1 of Hermetia illucens. NCBI lineage: Eukaryota > Metazoa > Arthropoda > Insecta > Diptera > Stratiomyidae > Hermetia > Hermetia illucens. The sequence continues at coordinate 57,359,731 of NC_051853.1, read as the reverse complement.
CAACACGCAAACGAACGGTAGCGACCAACAGATTCTAGGCATTTCACGGACGATGAAACCCAACTGACCTTATGGCAAGCCCGGTGGAAGCTGCAGAAATCCACAATCGCGAAAATCGTTTTTTACCCATCACATTTCTGAGCAAGGCGTTGTTAGAACTCACCTTGGCATTCAGATCACCTATCATGACCATAATGTCACACTTGAGAAGCTTCCCTTGAACTACGTTTAATTCCTCATAGACAGCATCCTTCTTCACTACATCAGAAGCCTCCTTTGGGGCATACCATTGTATAATTGCAATGCTCCTTAACCTAAACCAGAATCTTGCAGTAGGAAGTCTATCAGAAGTATCTCCCAGGTCAAGAGAGCCTGGCCGTCAGGAAACATCCGTCACCGGATTCGCATCTGCTACCACTTGGCTTTCCAAAGTATAAAAGCACAAAAGCCAGTCCCTATCCAAGGCGTTGGTGACGTTTCGGTAGCAGGTTTCAAAATTTACAGGTTGCTTACCCACTAATCTCTACCACTTTTAGGCGCTTCTTACGACTAACACGGAAAACTTTGACTGTGTTCATGAGCCCCAACTCATAGAACGCGCAGGGAGATATACAGGAGTCGAATGCAAACATCCATGGAGACTGGTATTCGAACCTAGGGCAATAAGAATGAGAGGCTAGAGCTCTACCCCCCAACCATTGCGTCGTCAAAATTACATGTGGTACGCCTTCTTTGATTTTTCTATTACTTCCTTTTGGCGTCGAAACGTGTAATCCGTAGCGGTTTTTTTTATTCAATCTAACAGAAAGAAATCGGGGGAGTCAAATTAGGTGAATTCAGTATATATATAGGGTTCCTATGTGGGGCAACCTGCTTCAACTTCCGCCGTGACATTTGCACTCCGCATCCATTGTGTTTCTACGACAATCTACTAATCTGTCATCGTGGGACACTGGGTCCCATTGTATGGCATAATCTGCAATGGAGTTATTACAGGATCGGCATTTATCATCTTGTAGAATTCTTATTCTGAACATATGCGCAGCTAGTGAATTATATCCAATCAGAATTCCTTGTGGACATTTCTGCAAGTCTTCCTGCTTTTCGATAGCATAAACTTAATAGAATGTTTGCTTGGGTCTTACAGGAACACTTTGGTATGTAAAGCAGCATTTAAGCTCTGTCAACTGCCTTGCCTTTTGCAAAAGCATCTGAGATCTCATTTCCCTCTACACTACAATGACGGGTATCCAGAATAGTTCCAAAGTATCTATGAACAGAGTTCAACCGTTTTCTACATTCTTGTACGATCTTCGAGGTGATCAAAGGACTACTTCATCCCTTCAGTGCAGGTTGACTATCGCTGCAAATTGAGATGTGCTCTTCCATCAATCGCTCGCATATGGTCGCGCCATACCATGGTAATTCTGGGATAGAATTTAGAAAGCTCCAAATGATATCCTTTTAGAAAGGGTCGTCTTGCTAAAGCTGGTACGAATCCACCAGAAACAATTCCCAAGTTGAATTTTGTTATCGATTTTGCTTAGTTTGACAAGCACCTATATTTTAGGGCTTAATATCAGCCAGTAAGGTACTTTTTAATATTGATGCCAGCAAGTACAGAAGAAGAGATCATCTTGAACCCGGAATATAGGAACATGCGCGCTAGCGGATTTTATCAATTTGTTGTCCTTCAATTCCCTTAAAGTGCTTGCTTTAGAATTGAATTATAATTAATTAATAGAACTTACAATGTCAACTACAGGTGCTGTGGTGTACATAGTAAAATGACGAAGCGTGAAGCCAATTCTAATCACATTTCATAAATATTTTATAATGCAATTAATGTAATTGTAAAGATTCATGTTCCAGCGCACCTCCTTACTTATCGGCACATTCAATCGGAAGTCACATCATTCGCATATACGTGTATTTTTGTCACTACTGTTTAGTATAAAAGTCAATGTGCTATTGTGATGTATACATATGTATATTAATAGCATCTTATTTCTATTATCTAATTGATGAAATTTCTACCATAAAATATTTACGTTAGTTTGTGCTTCCCAAAATGCAAATCCATGCATAAATGTTTTCAGTGTTGATAAATTAATCAAATTTATAACCTTGCAGCGTTTTACGTATCTATATCTTATCCTTTATCTAATTTGAAATGCCATGGAATAAATTTCTTATATGCGTAGGTATACAAATAATTTAAATAATCCCCGATATTGCCTATGTTTAGGCGTTCAGTTTAAAATAGATACAAATTATCCAAGTTAGCTCTCACTAAATGTTTATCCAAAGAAGAAAATACTTTCCAGAAGGTAATTGTCTTACATATTTTGCTGAGTTATCTGATTCAGAAGAACTTCAAATATTATTAAGCGCACCATTGTGCGTCTAATGGACTTTTAATAGATTTGATGCGAGTAACTAGAAAGGAATCATTATTTGTTTTCTGGTCGCTGGTTTTCCCTAAGGAATAAGTTGTTTTATATAAAAACACGACTGGATTTGGACAGTTCCAGTAGGAGCCAGCCTGGGGTTTTCGTTACTTTTCAAAGCATCAGAATGTGTCTTAATATTTTGCGGATCTGTCTTTTTCTAAGTGCTATAGTTTTTTCTGTATGCGAGAGTGGATTTGATTTAATAGCAACTACAGACTTCGATGATCTGATACTAAAATCTATTCCTTGTATTCAAGAAATTTGCAATAAATATTTCAACACGGGCCAACCAATAGGCGGGTCCATGGTTTTAGTGAGTTTGAATGGAGATGACCCTATATTACAACAGAAATTATTGACAATTTTAAACAGAGAAAATAGTTACGCTTGGACTGTTATGATTAAAGATCAGAGTCCAGAACATAATTATGAATCCGTCGAGAAAGCAAAGAACTATTTCACAATAATTGATAAGTCCGAAGATATTCTCGAAATTATAGGAAAGTGGAAGACTTTGTCAACTTGGAATCCAATGGCTCAAGTGGTGATTCTTATGGCCAACGCAATGGATTTAATTGAACTGGAATCAAATAGAAGGAATTTAATTATATTGCTGTTGCAAAACCATGTTCTCAACGCATACATTGTGTCACTACAAAGTAATTCTAGTCGTATTGAAGTAGCCACTCTTTTTCCTTATGATGGCGAAAACTGTGCGGATCAAGTGTTGGATATAAGTATTGTGGATGTTTGTGAATATGATCCTGAAATTGACTTGAATGTGGAATTGGAAAATATAGCTCAATGGGAAGTGTTTAATCACTATGAAAATAAGCTGCCGAATGATCTTCATAGTTGCCCGTTAATGGTATCTGCTCGCATGTGGGAACCATACGCGTTTTATGATTCTAAAGAAAATGACTTTAGTGCTGGAATCGATGTAAATATTGTGAGGACAATAACTGAACGCTTGAATATGTTTCTGTACATTGCCCCACAAAATGGCACCATTTATGAAGTACATGAGGAAATTGTCAAGGGGTATGTTATGTTCTATTAAAAATAATTACATTACTGTCCTAACTATGCACCATATGAGTACTATTGTCAAAAATTATAAATATAATTTCAGGGTATTTGACTTTATGATTGGCGGAATTGATGAAGACCCCGCTCTCGCAGATTATCTTTCAACTACAATCCCATACTATCAGGACGATTTAACGTGGTGTGTTGCTAGAGCAGGTACTTCCCTAGCATGGATGAAGATATGGGAAATGTTCGATGGCACTACCTGGTTATCTGTTTTCATATTTCTACTCATTGCTACTTCGTTCATATTTGGATTTCAACTGTCCATTGTGAGGAGGCATAAATTTATCGAGAGCGTTCTTTCTGCGATTTCGATAGTCTTGAATCAACCGCTACTAATAACTAATTATACGCTGCCATTTCGCTTTGTTATGATTGGTTTTATTGTCTTTGGGATGATTCTTAATATCATGTATCAGTCGCTGTTAATTACGACTCTCACGAGACCATCTTCAGAACCTCAGATTAGTAAAACAGAACAACTAATGAACTTGAAAATGAGAGTGTTTGGAGGATATGAAGTTGGTAGGAACATGGATAAAAATGATTCGGTAAGTAAAAAATGAGAAAAGGATTCGATGTTTAGTTCAAGCGCAGTTCTTTTTGTATCAAACCTTTCTTCTATATATCGGAATAAATTTTCAGATTTTATAAACAAGGTCTAAATAGCATTCCCACAGAATACTACTATGCACAGCGTCACTTGAGATGCATCTCGAGGTATTCGACGTTATTGACTTGACGGATAGGCATTCCATTCAATGTAACGAGGGACTGCTTCTTCTTCTTCTTCAATGACACGGGGGGCAAAATTGGCCCTTGGCCTCCACAATAGACTTCCTCCAGCCATCTCGAACCTTGGATTGCGTCCTCCAGTTGGACAATTTCCGTAGTTTTGTACTGGCTTCTTCCGCTGAGTCTTCCCACTGTTAGCGTGGTTCTCCCATTGGGCGACGTTCCTCGGGTGTACCTTTTAATACCCTGTTAGGTATTCGTAGTTTTACCACCATCGATGTTGTTGATTCGTCATAGACCTGGTACAACTCATGGCTGTTTCTAATTAGCCAGTTAGCTACATCTTTTACTGGTCCGAATATTCGACGTAGAATTTTATGTTCGAATGTATCCATGGACTTCTCTAACGTCTGTGTTAGAGTCCACGCTTCACAGCCGTACAGTAGCACAGGTCGTATTATGCTCTTATAAATTCGTAGCTTATTTTTCCTGTGCTCCCTTTTACTTTTCATTAGCCGTGATTTGTTGGCCATCATTATTAGTGGCTGAACTTCGTCCTTTTCATTAACATCCTTCGCTTTATTTACTCCGAGATACGCAAAGTTACCCACCACCAAACCTAGGTTGTTTCCTTGGTCATCCTTAAAGCGACTTGTCTGCGGTCTATAGCCACTTAAGAACTGCGTTAACTCATAGTTTAATTCTCCGTGGCTTGGTTTAATCCATTTTCGAATGTCCGGAATGTGTTCATCCCATCTCTTTTGCATTCTGCGAGAGATTCTCGCAGTGCCAGCTACTGTCGAAATACACCAGATTCCCCTGCTGCATATGTTTTGCCGCAGAGAAGCCGGCCTTTATTCGCCAAGATGTTTATGGGGAGCATTCCTGCTAGTATATATGCTGCTTGTCCTGATGGTGTTCGATAACCACTGCAAACCCTGAGTGCACTTAGCCGATATGTCATCCCTAGTTTTCTGCAGTTTAATTTGTTTTTGGAAGGCGTAGCGTCAACACTCCATCATACATAATTAATCACAGCAAGGGACCGAGCATGGAACCCTGCGGCACTCCGTAAGTTATTGGGAATATTTTCAGTCAATCGTGTGAGTCGAAGCACAGTCTTTCCGGGGCCATTTTGCAGTGTTGAATGCATTTTCTGCATCTAGTGTTAGTACTGAGCAGCATTTGCCATCCGGATTTGCAGCGTGGGTCCAACTAGTCATCATGTTGATTGCGTCGACCGTTGATTTGGGCTTACGAAATTATCCTTTTCCGCAATAGCAAGTAGTCTGTTGTATATTACTCGTTCAAATAGTTTGCTAATGGTATTGACAAGGCATACCGGTTTATATGAGGAGGGGTCACCCAATGGTTTACCTGACTTCGGAATGAGTATCAGCTTTTGTAGAATCCGTTTCCCGGGGACTTCTTCTTCTTTAAGGCATGCCGCGAAAGCGTTCGGAAACATACTTTGCGCTTTCTGGCGGCCACTTTCAAGATAATATTAAAGATTCTATCTGGGGGTCTTATTTTCAATGAATCTCTTTGTTGCATCTAAGACTTCCTAATCTACAGGACCTCCTAATCTACAGGACCTTCATCGGGGTTTACAAGTACTGCAAGAAGATTCGTATAGTTCATATCTTCTGGGAACAACACAGTGTTTACTATATTCCTGATCTGGATGCGAACACCACATGGATTAGAGTCAGCTTCGGCATACATCCGCTTGAAATGTTCAGTTGCTCTTCGTGATAGCTACTTGAAATTGTTTCCTCGCATTTTTGTATTGTACGTTCAGCTCCTCGAACTCAAGTCGGTTTCTTCTGTCCTGGGAGCATTTAACTTTTTTTCGATGTTCCTCGAATTCTGAATTCCACCAGAAATTGGGCCGCCGGCTATTACTTTGAGATTGTAGCGGCTTGCTTCAACGGCGATGACGTGAATCCCTCTATTTTGAGGCTCGGTGCTGCGTAATAGCTATAGATATATATCACTTCTATCTTAGCATGTGTGACCCCATCCTTTGGATGTTTTTTTGCATCATCTTTAGCTCGCCTGTTTTTCTCGATTATCCATATTCCGCAATGCAGATTCTCGTATTATGCGGACAAGATGGCTTTATCGACATTGCTTTTGAACACGCTTTGGGAAAGTAGGTCTTGGGCCGCTCGGCAGTGATTCAGATTTAGTTGCATAAATTTCTTTTAAACCTATTTATGAACGCCTTTTTGAACATTGGGCATTCACTGGTTCCTGTAATGTAGGCGCTGTCGCTATTTTTTATTTCCATAAAGAACATGCTTTTGGGCTGTCCATTGTAGTCCTTTGCAAAATGGTCTTGTTCCCCACATTTGCGGCACAGATTGGATCAACCGTGCCAGTTAGTGCAAGCTTTCGTTATGTGGTCAAACTGCCAGCATTTAAAGCATTTATCTATAAGATTTTTTTCACGTATCCTTATTTTGGCTGCTGCAATACCCTTATTCACTGCTTCGATAGGAAGATTTATCGACGCTATCTGTATTTCACCATATGCCTTCCTAAGTTGTATTATATTAGCCTCGCTCAGCCTAACTGCTGCTGCAAGGCTTTATAGATCTTGGTGACTTAATCCAGGTCCTTGTACTCGATTACCAATGAATCCTCATTTTGATCGTCGCAGCTTCGTTTAGTTACACTTTTTTTTAAAATAATTATGACTTGCCTTTTGTTTTTGTTAGTAATATTTATTAACCTTGCATCTTACGATATTTTGGGAACCACTTGTTTAATCGCTAGAAACACCGTGAGATTTCACCTAGACTTCGATTTTATTCCGTAGGTCTTTATCTTCATCTTCAGCAACTTTAAGCTCTACCACCAGGCCGCCTTTCTATGTCCGCCTTATCCGTGTGACATTTCCACTCTGATCAGTCAGGGAGGCATTTGCTGACCTTGCGTAAGATTTCCGTGTACGTCAGCTCGCTGGTTTTCGTTGTGATGAGGTACTCTTTTGCAATCCCTTTTTTAGATTCTACCTTCGTTCAAGTGGAGTCTGCGGTGCGGATATTGGCTTTTCTGCATGGCCAGAGAAGCGTCCCGTAATTTTCTAGGTTACGATGATATCGGTTTCTCCTTTTTCCTTTTTGCTGTTCGTTGGGGAGGTTGCACTTCTTCATTTGGACCTCTTTTATTGCGAATTTCCATTTATTATGAATTTCCCAAGTATTCTTATCGCATTGAAAGGTTTCTTTTCCAAAGAGCTTTTTGATCGGCGCTATTCCTTCTCCACGTACTTTCGTGTCCTTTTTAGCTTTGAAATACGTTGCCTTGATAGAACGCACTTGATCTTTAATCATGGTGCACGTTATCACGTTGATGAACGTACTCATTTCATTTTTAGCAGCAATTATTCTGCTGTTACTTCGTATTGATCCAGTTAAAATTTAAACGTTGTTCTTTTAATTAGAAAAAAAGAAATGGCTAGCCGTCCCGAGAGGAAGCGGTCTGTTTGTCTGTCAGATGTACTTTCCTCAAAAACGGTTACACCTATTGAAACGAAATTTAGAAGAAAGATTAATATGTGGGTTAACAGTTCCTACACATGCGGTGAATTACACGTTGAACTTAAAAGGGGTTAGAGAGGGTCAATTATGATATTTGGAGGACTCATTCTCGAAAAATCCCCAACAAAACAAAACAGTAATATAGGTTCTAGTATGAAGCATCATACTGGAAGTTTGGTGGGAATCCTACGATTATTAGCGAATTTATTGTAGGTCAAAGTTGCCTTTTTCACGTTAAATAACTACTCCCTAAGAGGTGAAAAGTCAGTATCACATCCAATTGAATATCGGGTATTTTCAATATACATATATTACGAGCTATGTATTAATGGGGTCATCTTCTACTCAAATATTCTTAAATAAAAAATCGACGAAAAATTTCATACCTGAAGTCTTTGTGGCAAACCTTGTCGAATGACTGCGCGATGTTGTTCTTCTTCATGGCGTTACAGTCCGATGTCGATCCTTGGCCAGTGGTCTCTCCTTGTCTCCATTCTTTTCGGTCCAGCGACTTCATCCAACAATGTCAAAAACTAAGCAGCGGTGGTCATTTTCCTTCCGACTCGCTTTTACAGTAAGTAGGCGCCTGAAAGGTTTTCTGGCATCTATACGCTCTACATTGCCTGTCTATCGGAACTTCGAGTCTTAATATGGATGTTCTTTTCTTGATAGAAGTATGATTTTGTTGGTAAACATGATCCGGGTATGCATATCGTTTATTTCGTTGGTGTCTTTTGTGGAAGTTGTGCATAAATACACAAAAGTATCGACTTAAGCGAAGTTGTACTCATTTAGTGCCACTTTTTAAGGTTTTATGTAAAACAAAACCTTGTTAAAATCGGTTTACTGTCTGTCTGTCTGATTGTCTGTCGCACGCATTCTTTTCTGAGACGGTTATAGCAATTGACACCAAATTTGGTAGAGAGGTGGGAACTGTGAACGCTCACGCGTCCAATTTAAGGGAAGGGGGGATTCCCGATACATGCAAAAGGGGGTGTGAATTTTTTTTCATTAAGTATAGTCATGTGGGGTATCAAATTAAAAGTCTCGGTTACTACTTTTCGAAGCCGGTCTTAGTTTTGACTTTTGTTAGAAAGGTGGAGAGTGCGGGGGGTTGAAAGCGGTTATTTCTTTAAGGGGACCATTCTCAGAAACTACTCAACCGAAAGATCTGAAAAAACTCAGGAGCCTGCCCTTATACGACGCCTGCTCCGCACTGCACGCGGCTCCGAAATACCTTTCATACAGATATCTGTTCAAATAAAGTTAATAATAGTATATTAGTATAATTTTTAGTAATTGGCTGCAAAACCCTCTTAAGTTCGTCCTAGCAATACAAAGTTTTGCAGTGATGTAGGCTATAATATAGAGCATAATCTTACCAAGTTCGATAGAAATCTCGCTATTACTAACAAAGCTATAATACGTCAAAGTTGTTGCTTCTTTGAAAATTCAAGACTTCATAGTCTTATCATATCATATCACCCGAAATATAATATATATATTCACGTGCTACGTACTAAGAAATATACAAAATCTTTCGTACCTGAACCGTCCAGCTTCTTCTTGTGATATAATTTTCATCTTCTCTTTGTTCTTTTATTAGTCTATTTTGCTCAGCTTCACCACGACCTCCTTCATCCACATAGGCCACTATCGGGGATGACTTATAAAGTGATTTCCCATTCATATCCACTGGAATCTTTCTTAAATAGGCCAGCCTTTCGAAGTCGAAGTTTGTACCGAAATATCTTGACGGTTGGTTTCATGTCTATATTGTCATTCTGATGAATCTAACCAGTTTCACAGGAACTCAGAATTTTTTACAGTACCAAGCGATTCATACTGTCGTATACTTTTGAACTCAACAAAAATTTTGAAGTATAGTCCGCGCTTTAGTTTGTTATAGTTTTTATAAACAGAGTAGATTACACTTTTGCGTTAATGTTCTGGGATAGTTTCGTCAGACCAAAAAGGGTTTATGAAGGCATAAAGCTTGATCCTCTCGTTATACTCCTTGCTTTTAGCAGCTACGCAGGTATTCCATCCAGACAAGGCGCGTTTTTGTTTCCCGATGTTTTTAATGTATCTTTGACTTCTTCGAGTGTAGATGTTGGAATAGAAGCTTGTTTATGACATTGAGTATGTCTTCGAAACATTAAACCCACCGATTTTTTATCTGCTCCATAGAATTTCCATCTCCTTGCAAAGTATCGTTTTGAACTGAAATTATGCTGCCTCTCCTTTCGTCAATTTGTAGGCGGATCTTAAATTATGCCTATTGAAGTTATCGTTCAATACGTAGATAATAATCCAATGACAGTTATTTGTTTTGGAGCTTCATTGCTTGGATAGAAGAGGAAGAGATTGTCATGTTTCCGCTGAAATCGAATTCTATGAATCTGCTTCCGTTGTCCTTATTGTCCGCAGTAGTTCCACGTTGGATAGACTTGTTTAAGATCTTTGCATTGAAGTATCCTTCTCCGTTTCTCCTTTTATTTTTTCTTGCAAATAGCTTGTGTAAAACATACCACCCGGCTCCAATTTGCAGCAAGTCTCTGAAAACCTGTTTTCGAGCTCATCATTATGCGCTTGTATAGATGGACTGCGAGGATTCATCCTCTGGAAAGGGCAACTGCAATAGTATTACTATTTTCAGCTTGTACTGTGTGTTTAGCTGGTGCGGCGATTAGTGCGGTTACATTATCTGTTTCGCGCTTGGCGGTGGCATTTCTTGGAGAATTTCCGCCAAAGACCGCTCATTGTTTGGTTTAAAGAGAAGGGCATCTGGCCGTGATTTGGTCTTTTCCCCTTTATTTGGTTTGTTTTCATGGTGTCGTGTTTTAGGTGATACTAAGAACTAATTTTCATCTGCCTTCGTCTGGAAAAGGTTCATTCTTTGTGGCGAAACAGCTTCTGTTGGTTCAATATTTTTTTCGACAAGGGTGTATCAGGCGGTCGAAACTATTACCTTTTTTTGTGTCTTTTTTTCTCAACCTCAGAGAAAGGTTTAGGACGAGCGAGTGAAAACGAGATCTCCCTAACTAAACCTGAACCATTAACTTAAAGGTGGGTCATCACAGAACACTGAGCCAAGTTCAGATCCCTATTTCAATTGCTTTTTATCGAATTTGGAAAAGCTTTCTGTTACGTTAAAAAGGAATGTATCTGAGGTGCCCTGTGTACGACTAACTGTTGTCACATGTTAGATCAAGGTGGGTTCTTGGAGCAACCTACAGTTCAAAGTGGTGTCTCATGTCAGGAGGACATTGATAGTTTTGATGAATTATGCTATCTTTTTTAAGACACTTTCATTGACCAGATGTCATCTGGTAGCTCTCTCATTGAGTTTTGAACTTTCGCCTTTCTTAGATTTGGAAAAGGAGATTAAGTGGTTGGGACTGAAGATAAATCCCAACAAACTTAAAGTTTGCAGTTTCACAGGGCATTACCTTTACCTTTATTAGTGTACGAAACATTATGAGCGTGGAATAATTTGTACACTTGGGTGACGTTGTTTCTGCTGATAGTGACACCCATATTGATATCATTCGACTCACAGATAGTGCTAGATCCGCCTTCACTGTTGTCTTTAAAATCGGTAAATATAGCACTTTCAATACTAACATTAAGCTGAATCTATTCCTCTGTTCTGCTATGATATGCTTCAAGGGTTAATCAACTTATAACTGCGTGATGCCATCGAGGTTTTTTGGTCTGATAAAATAACTAATGCAGAACTTCGTCGACATATGGGTTACGTATCGAGACGTACCGGGTAATTTGAATAACTCTCTTAGCACACTAGTATTCAGTTATAAATATATCTTGGCTGCATGGGTTTCGAAAAATAAGGATTTCTCATCCACGTACCACCTTCAAAATTGCGATACGGTTCATTAATTTTATGCACATTGATATTTTTCTAGAGATTGGTCTGCGAGAGTAGATTCTGAGTCGCCTGACATTGATGATTTGCGACATGTTTTCTTATAACAGAAATACGAAAATTTTAGCTTATTTGGTCAAAGTAATAATAAATAAACATAAATTTACATATTATCTTCAGGTTCAACAGTACGTTCGTTCTAATCTGGAAAGTTGTCGCAATATCGAAGAATGCCTGATTTCTTTGAGCCAGGATGAGAAGCGAGCAGTCGCAGCATCCCGAGAGCATGTTCGTTATAACCCTAGGATCCAGCGAGAAAATATTTATTGTTTCCCAGTTCTTGAAAATATCTATTCCTATCTAGTGTCAATGGTCTCGGTAAAAAGTTTTCATCTTTTGGATAAATTCAATCGTAATATCAGATTAATAACAGAAGCAGGACTCATATCTAAGTGGAAATCGGAGCTAGACCATACGATGAACTTAAAAGAGGAATTAAAGAAAATTACTAATTTGGGACCCAAACCATTAACATTTGCTGAGCTATATGGAATCTTTATTATGACAATAATATTATTATTCTTGGCTTCTCTAACTTTCCTTTTCGAGCTTTTGGTCTTTAACATGGCAAGGAGAAAAAACGCAAGTAGATTTTGGAAGTATTTTGATCAGAAATTGCAACAAAATAAACAAAATACCGGAAATAAACTTCAAAAGCCGGAAAAAGTTAACTTACCAACAAAGTATAAGAAAAAATATGATAAATTTTTAAAAAACAAATAAATTTATTTGTTGGTCGACGTGTTTTTATTCTTGTCACAATTCACGCCCATTTTTATCTAAATCAGGAAAATAGAAACAGTTGTTTTTAATGTGTTTAGCGAACCCATTCATAGATTTTAAATAAATTATAAAAACAAGGCAAAAAATATGTGGCAATAAAACTAGTTTCTAAAGTTACAGTAGCATTTTATCAAAGATAGACATCATTTTCAAATATATAAATCTACCCTTGATTCACCTTAACTTTTTGTGTATAGTTCACAATTCACGCATAGATGGACACAAGTAAATTTTTTTGGAAAACGTCCAACATTATTAGTCGTACCATATGCATATGTATACATATTGATGTTGCCGAAGGTTTGAATCAACGTCTGGTAAAATAAGAATATTGGATAAAGTGTTTAAATGTCATTAACTGTTTATTATTCGAAAAATAGTTCAAGGCAGAATATCCCCAAATTTATATTTTTATCAAGTTAAGTAGCTATTATAGTTACGTTGGCACACATTTGTAATACATTAATAGAAATACATTAAAATTAACAATGTTAATCGTCTGCTTGGCTAATTTACATATCGAATTAATTTGCTTTATATTGTCAGGAATGCTTTTTACACCGTTTAAATTATCCTACAGAATTTATTTTCTGATGTTGTTAATTCACTTCCTGAATAAATTTGAATTGACAGTAAGGAATATTTGTGTATCTTGTTATTGTCTCATGCCTGAAGAAATTGCTATTCTCCTGCGTATTTCGTCAAAATAATACTTATAAAAATGCATTTAAATTATTTTTGGTTGCATCTGAGTAGGCCTTGTGCCAGGGGAAAGCGGGGTTTGGGGAGTTGAAACTTGCAAAAGGCCTGCCACCTCATTGGGGTTTTTCAATAACAAATTCAATTCAATTCAATAGTGTAAAATAAGTTGAAACCACGTCCAAGCAAATCCTTGCACACGGGTTTGCATAGGAGTAATGCGTTGTTTGGGTGTATGTGTATTCATATGTTATGACTTTATATGTGCATGTAAAAATGTGGAAATTTTAAATCCATACATATGTAAATTCGATATACATATTTAGATATGCATATTATTATTATATATTTTTCCTGATAATTGAATTGGCTATTATAAAATTACTTATCATAGCCAAAACTGTTATATATATTTCGTTTGCATCAGTGAAGAGCAACGCATGGTTATAATAAAATTCATATCATTAGATTAGAAAAAAGGCTTTTCCCCAGAATTCTTCTTCTAGGAATACTTAAGGACTCTGTGCCAGATGACTAACAATAACTCAAGTAAAGGATATAGCTATAAATCTAATACATACATAACAAGTCGGGAAACCGGAAACTGAACGCTTCAGATAGGAACGGCTTTGTTAATTTTGAGGCAAGAATATTTGGCTACGCGATTCGATTTAACATTGTAATAACATTTTATCTCGTGGGGAGTAGTAGTTTGCTGCAAAAGGAGTAACTTCGACCTATAATAATTTTATTAATAATAGTAGGATTTCCACCAAACTTTCCAGTATGATGATTTTATGGGTCTAGGGTAAACTTAAGGGGGCGCAGTATATATACTAATATATTATCATTAACCTTATTTGAGCAGTTCTCGTAACGGAAAGTATTTTGAGGCTAACATATCATGTGCATCGACGGCACTGATTTTTTTTTTTAAATTTTAGGTTGGATAGTTTCTGAGAACGGGTCGTTGAAATAATTGACCCTTTCGGGCCACCTCACTCTTCCCGTTTACAATTAAAGTCCAAACTAATATCGATCAGCACGTCTAACCGAGACCTTTTATTTGATGACTATATTCGCTGAAAAAAAATTAGAAAACCCTTTTGCCTGTATTGGGGCGATGTTGCTTATTACACGCAAGGGAACTGTCCCCCCTTTCAACCGAATTTTGTATCAATCGGAGTAGTCGTTTGTGAAGAAATGGGTGTGACAGACAGACGGAAAGCGAGCCAGGCAGACAGACGGACGGAGAAACAGCAGACAGCTAGTAAATCGATTTTAATAAATTAGCTGCCCCGAAGTTTTTCAATGTGAGGCGCCCTGTGGCACGTAGCAAAACCAGACCTGACAAGAGGGAGAGGAGAGGGTCGAATTTCCTTTGGTCCGAAGTTTTCTCGGAACCCCAGAATGGAAATTTCGATGAAAATTTTCACCCGTGCTCTGAGTATAACTGTCGCAAATTTAAATTTAAACAGAAATAGACATTTGTACTAACATGCTTTAATATGGCTAGATAGAGTAATTCTGCAAATAAATAATATTCCACATGACTTATTCCACATGACTTCCACACTATCGAAATAAAAAATACGCGAGCTATGGAAATAAAAAAAATCAAATCGGGAATCCGGAAGCTAGACGCTCAGGTATGAAAGATTTTGTCTATTTATTTTATAAAGACATTTGAGTGTGCATTTGTCCCACTAGTACGAAGCACATAATATATACATATATGGATACTCTACTTTCGGATGACACTGACAACCATAGTCTTGAATTTGCGAAGAAGCGACAACTTCAACCTATTATAACTTTGCTAGTAATAGTGCAATTTCCGAACTTGATAGGACCATGCTCTATGTTATGCCCTATATTTTTGCAAACTTTAAGGGGGTTTCGCAGCCAATTACTAAAAGTTATAGTAATATACTATCGGTAACTTTATTTGAAAGGATATCGGTATGGAGGGTATTTCGGAGCCTAGGCACTATATACTGGCAGCCTCTCGATTTTTTTCAAATTTTTGCGTTGGGTAGTTTCTGAGAATGGGTGGATTAAGGAAATGATCACTTTCGACCCCGCCGCAAATGTCGAAACTAAGACTGAATTCGGAAAGTACTTACCAAGGCCTTTCATATGATAGTCCACATCACTATATTTGATGAAAAAAAATGTACACCCCTCTTTTGCATGTAATGAGGACACCCCCTTAAATTCGATGTAGAATTATGTATTTCACTGTATGCGTGAGTGTTCATAGTTTCCACCTTTCCACCAAATTTGGTGTGAATGGCTATAACAGTCTCCGAGAAAAATGCGTGTGACGGACAGGTAGACAGACAGATGGACAGACAGACAGGCAGACAGACAGACAGGCAAACAGACATACAGATAGACAGACAGTAAACCGATTTTGATCAGGTTTTGTTTAACACACAACTTTAAAAAAGGACAGCTTGACCGTGCGCTTGTAAATCTAAAATTCCGGATCCGGGTACCGCGATCGGAAAGGAGAATCGACGACAGATTGTACGGTCAGAAGATTCGCTTTCACGTTATTGGTTTGAGTGATCGAAGAGATTCACCATGGAAAATTCGTCCGGAACGTTGGCGGGACTCACCAAGCAGGACATTGCTAGACTGATACAAATCGGCACTGGCAATGCTAGGAGACGGGTGAGAAATAAATTCCTTCGTAGTTGAAATTATAGACACACTAAAGCAGAAACTTTCTGCCGTATGTAGTCGGTTATGACGTTATGGCGAAAATCACTCCAGATGTGTCGAGAATGCAATTTACGTGAGGAACTACGGAAGTTTTCGCAGATTACTCAAACGAATCCCCCCGAATTGGTGAAGGAAGCGAGCAAATATTAGGGTGGGGGGTTACCCACCCAGCATGCTGAGCTTACTGAGTGGATCACCGCCGAAGGCACCCGCCATGTCACTACGCCTGGCATGAATTTTGCAGATGTTACCGAAGAGGAAGTTCGACGAGTCATAAACGGCTCGAAGAACTGGAGGGGCCTTGTTCTTGATCGGGTACAGAATTTCTGGTATAAGAAATTTACCAGCGTGCACAGTCGGTTGGCACATAGCATAAATCAGGTCATTAGTCGGCCGGAGGAATTACCACCATTCCTCACTGCTTATCTTGTCCGAAAGAAGGATACGGTGCAGGATCCTGCAGACACAAGACCGACTACTTGCTTCCCAATCCTCCAACATAGCATTGGTGACCTCCATATCGAATCTATGACCGAGACAGACTTCTGCAAGTACTTAGGAACTCTTCAAGGAGCTCATGCTCGAGTTGGTGATCTGAAGGATGCTCCGCCATCTGAATTCCTGCGATTTGTGAAGCTAGCACTGAAATCTCATCTTTCGGGGAAGAATAAGATAAGCGTCGTGAATGTATTCGCTATCCCTTTACTGGCTTATGCACTCGGAATATTGCCATCGACAAAGACCGATCCTGCATACAAACATGAGCTGATCACTGGAACATGTCCGGTTTACCGATATGAACCGCAAGCAATACTTGGTTCTGTTTACAGCATGTATTGGCACCGGCAAATTCTAACTGATCACCATATTCCACACAACAAGCCTGACGTGCTATTAGACTCGCCGCCGTGCGTATATTATTGATGCGCGGAGAAATTTCGAAATAATTTCATTTTTCTTCAAGCAGTGCTTGCATATTTTTAAACTTAATATTTCGTCGGTGAACTAGTATCAATGTCTCTGCATATGTGAAGAACGCAGGCGAAAAAAGACCCCGCCGGGGGAAAACGCAACCATCCATCGGTCGGTCGCGGCCGTCGAAGCACAACACACAAGAAAGTCTCAAAGCAAAAGTTTAAATTAAGATCGCGCGTCTGAAACTCCCACGCAGACCGATTTCCCACAAATCTGATTTTCCTCACAAGAAAGGAGTGTGCTCATCAGATTTTCGTCCCAGCCGCACACGAAGTAGCAGAACAACAGCACCCTAAAATAGTAACTCGTCCTGAAGCCAGAAACAAAATCGGACCACCTAGATTTTTCCTCTGACATGTGTCGAAGAACAGTAGAAACGTATCACTAATTATTCATTCCGATCCAGCGCAAAGTATCCGTCCATTTATGATAAATTGGGATTGAAACATTTAATTATTATTGGTTTGGCATTTAGTTCACCTTGCAATGTCTAAATCCTTTGTTTCTTCCTTTTTTAAAGTTAACTTCACTAATTGTAGTCTTACTGGAATCATTCGCCTAAATATTTTTCTCAGCAATTTAGAAAACTTCCACTGAAATTTGAGATGCCTCTGCACCCACTTGGACAAAACGGCACTTTCGTTACCTGAGTCGACATCCACTAGTACGCCGAATTCCTTTCCACTTAAATCTTTTTATATTTTACTAAAGCACAAACAGAACTCCTTGACCACTTCACTTTAAGTGTACTTGTATTCCCCGCACTACACCACCTCAACTCTCTGGTTCAGGTGTTTCGCTGTCAATCGATCAGCCGATCCCGGTCCCGTTAGTTTTCATGTAAAATGATTTTCACTCACCTTAATCAGATCAAGTGTTAGGCCTGCATCCCGAAATATATGAACCAGTCAAGTTTAAATGCAAGGCCAGTTATAGAATTTTTAGGGGAAGCCTCGTGGTAATGGAGACAAAAATGTTGGACTAGCGGTGTAACACGCTTGCTCTTTACTGTGGAAATTTTCTATCTTTTCCCTAAGAAGGAAGCGATTCAGGGCTTCATAAATATAAGACTGATTACTTATTTATGAATCAAAAGGTAAAAAGTCTGGAAAATTCAAATATGGCTCACAAGTTTGAAACGGGATTTTTTCTTGCAATGGCACATTTTTCCCCAATTTGAGGAGAGAAACCTCATTATGAGGTTTTCGGAATCGATTTTTTTTATTACATAGATCGTAAGCGTAGCTATCTGAGAATGGGCTGTAAAAATTTACAAGCAAAATTTGTATTCCTTTAGATTTTATGATTGAGTTGCATTTGTGAATACTCTTGTAAGAGTTTGTAATTAGGAGTGTAAATGTCTTCACAATCGAATGGAGATTTTTCAAACAATTTTTTTCAGATTCGTTTTTCTTGAAACGACGTTTTTCACATTTCCGAGAATTCCAGCTCAAAAAGTAATAAATCGATGTTTCGCAGTTGGAGAACACCAGTTACAGCCTTGAGAAGAATATTGTCTCGTAACTATTTAATTTTTAGTTTAAATTTTTAAAAAAATCTTCAAAGTTGTTCGAATATAAATAATATAATATCCAAATTTGCTTGAATTTTGAATAATTCTTTGAATTAAAAATCTTAAAAAATTGTGTCAAAAAGGTCCTTCTAATTTGGCTTTCCCCTTTAAGGGGGTCATCCCGTGTGTTGGATCCGCAGAATCGATTTTTTTTGGCATCAATTTTATCAAGGTATAGTGTACACGTAATAAGTCACATGCTATTAGATTTATGTCGATCGCGGATTTAAAGCGCGGATTTATCGGTCGGAATGGCATTCGAATAACTTCACTAAAAGGACAAGAATTGAAGCCAAGGCTGTACATGTGTTTCTTCAAAAAACCTAAGGTTTACGGACTAAGTATAGCAGATTAATTATCAGTTTTTCTAGAAACCGCGTTTTGAAAATCTGCTGCCATCATAGCTCAAATTCGATCCAACGAATTTCTTTGAAATTTTCACGGCTTATTCAGAACATATTTCTACGGCCCGCAAACAAGGATAATTGCTATTCATTCAGTAGTTTTTTCTATTCATTATAGAAGCCTTAAAAAAACACCAAAATCACAAAAAAAAAGTTTAACATGGCGCTAACAATTTAGCTTCTAATATTTTTTAATAATCCTAGTTTAGGGACTGTAGTTAAGTCTGTACATTAAAATGCCGTTTACTTTTTTTCCTTAAGATGACCGCACCGCCCTCTAGCGTGGCAGCAGAAAAACACCTTTTTTTGGAGATGGGTTTATAAATTGCTCTGTATTTCAATAATGAACTATGCCATCGAGCTGGAAAAATTATTGCGCATATTTAAGATATTAGTAAAGATATGGTGAAAAATTCGTATTCGCATCTTTATCCAGTTCTTCACAAAAAATTTCCAGAAAAGCGAAAAAAAAACGACCTTCACACGGGATGACTCCCTTAACATTGTTTTTTTTTGCTGCGCGGCCTTTAAAAGCACGGATGAATCCACAGCAGGATCAATGCTGACGTCTATATATAAGAAGCATCCATCCAAAGTATTTAAAAAGGTTTAGGCACAATGCCTAAACTTTACTCGAGGATAACGTTTGCGGATTTCAATTTTATACACTATAACGAATGTTAGTGCAATTGGCAAAAAAGTTAACATTTTTGAAATTTTCATTTTGCTATAAACAGGTCTAATGTTTTTCTTAAAAGTCAATCCTTGATCAAATCACATACCGTCTTACGCCGTATATCATACATATGTATTTTCATCTATAATTGATTGTCTAAGGTGCTGATGTTTTTGTATATACTCAGATAGTAACCTACCTGTGTGATGCAGGAAAGGTACCATTGCTCCCCCAGTCACATCGGCAAAAAAAAATTAGAAGGCAGATCTCCTTGAACCATTTGGACAGAAAACAAATCATCAAGTGATCAAACTAATAATTCCTAACTAGAACCTGCTTCAGATTATTGATTTGTCTGTTGAATTTCAAGTATTATCTAAACTTGATTGCAATCTGCTAATCGACAAACAACTTATAAATTCTAGATTCTGCCGATTCTTAAATTGCTTCCGCTTTTGTATCATAGAAATGACAAAAGATTTTGTTACGTATGGATTCTGACTGTCTGCAGCATTTATGACTTGAGTTTTTTATTACTTTGTTACCAGATGTGCTTGTAAATAACGAATTCCCTTTAATTTGGAATAAATTAGAAATGATTTATAGCGCTAAAAAAGTTTAATTTTCTTTTTAGTGCAACTAAAGCGAAACTTGCTTTGACGCGCTCAGGGACTCGTGAAAGAGGCTCAGTATGGGAAGGATGAGCGCAATGTGAAAGGTGTTCTCAAGGACATGGTTAGACACTTTGGGGAAAATGGGTGAGTATTAAATAGGTGATTGTCAGGGTTGAAATCTCTGATCAAGACTGATATATAATTTTTTAATTTGGATTAGGATATGGTTTGTTAGCGGAGCAGAATTCTATCTCATCGCCAACAAATGCTGTTTATTTCTATTTTTTAAGAACCAACAAAGTTTTGTGATTGCTGCATATGACGGCACAAGACTTTCACAAGACTTCCTGAAATCATTGTATCTTCCAGATTCATTTCCATTCCCCTTTTCTGTGCGGGCTTTTACTACTTATTCTACCTATTTATTTCTGTGTGAACAGCAAATGCATTATTACTTTTTACAATTGAATAGGCTGTTTTATTATCGGTACACGAATGTTACTTTAATTATAACAAATCATTTCTCAACTGGGCAAGCATATCGCATAAGTTTTTGTGCTTTACACGTATATTCCGAATGAATTAAAACACTACACTGTAGTGCCTGGTGAGGTGTTCAAATTGCACTTTGATTGAATAATACCTCAATTAAAGACGTGTTAATTACTTTTATGCAGTCATGCAGTTAATATGCAATGAATTTTTGTTATCCTTACATAAGAAGTATAGTAGTTGATTCAACCATCTGAATTATCGGAAGGAGATACAATACCCTCTCATAGTAAGCAACGATGCTTGCAGTACCGTACTTTAGCCAAAGTGGGCTGACTGCCTTGTGCGTTGCATTATAAATTCGTGTTAACAGTCGGTTCACGGTTTCCTGATTATGTAACTGATTATGCGATTTAAAATGTAGATGACCCGATTTTTATATATCTCCCAACAAAAAATGAGATAAATATGTGAAATCGTTATGTGCGTTTCACTCCTTGAAACCTAATTTAATATGGTCTTCTGCAAGAAACAATTGTTAACATTTTTGATATTTCCACATCCGTTGGCGGTGGACACCTTCCAATACTATTGTTAAATGTTTTTTTTTTTATCTCCACCGTCCATTCATTGCAATCTTTGTATACATTTGTAGGTTTGCTGTTACCTTTTATGACAAGTGCTCAGTGGCGGTAGGTATGAAAAAAGTTTGATATGTTGCGAATGTATAAATCTCATAGCTTTACAGTTCATTCGTACTTTTAAATCACGGAACATAAAAAATCCAATTGTCCATTTTATATTTATGAGCGAAGCAGGCTTTATTAGTATGAGTTTGTGAAGAGACTTTATATTTTTGTTTAATTTCACATCTGAAACCCAAATTACGTTTGTTTCACTATAACTAACTTGACTTTATATTGAATAATTTGAAATTTAAATTAATAAAATTGTATGAAATAATGTGTAGATGTTTCAATGTATGTAACTATAGCAAACTTCTGGTTCGAAGATTGCGTACCTAGAGCAGGAAATTCATATTGAATTCAGCTCGGTTGAGAGAACTGGCTGGTTTGCACCAAAGTGCTTGGGCAAGCGGAAGTGCAACAAGTTTATAGGTAGACTTGCAGCATAATTATGAGAATTCTAACGGATATGGACATTCTGACGTAGTGAGTGAATTTAACTCCAGTAAGCAAAGGAGCGGCGATCCTAAAAATTGTAATATGTATTTCAAAATACCGTTGTAGTACCTGTATACATACCTATCAAGGACAACCAAACCTTCCAACGCAAAATAATACATAAGCATGTATGGAAAATACCTGCAGAAAAAGGACAAGGATCAATGTAACATTATTCAGCTCCTACGGTTGCTTTGATCATTATTCGTCAGCTAAAGTTTGAGTAAACATAGTTTTTTTAAGTTTATTGTTCAGGAATGGTGAATGATGAATTTAATGGGTTTTTTGAAGTATTTTTCTAAAGTATTATTATTATTATTAGTACTATTATTAATTTAGTTTGAGATGTAGGAGAAGAGGGTGGGGGTTTTATGAGGCCTAAATATCCGATAAGGGCACCATCATGATTTTTTTTAGCTTTTTCAGCTGGTTAGGTTCTGGGAATTGCTTCTTGAGCTATGTTCGTGTGGGTCTCGACTCAGATTCTCTATTTATTCATGTGAGAAGCAATCCACTTGGGATCCAGTCCTTAACGGACTAGTTGAAGAACGCCTTTTCTGTCAGCGCTTTTGACTTCGCTCTCTAATCTGCTGAAGTCTTGCCCACGGGTAAGCTTCTGTGCTCGGTCAGCAAACAATCTTTGGGCAAACCAACTCCGGTCAAACTGCCTTCGGGTAAGCCATCTCCGGACAAACTTCTTCCGGGAAAATCGCGACCCACGGCTGCGGCTAAGGACAAACTGAAGCATCAGCGGTCCTCGGATGATTTCAACTAATTAACACAAAAGGCGGCAAAGAGCGCTAGGCTGATATTAAGCAGTGCGAACAGCTGACGAGGAAACTCCTCTTAGTGGTAAGGATTGTATTTTCGAAAGCCATTAAATTTCGCTTTGAGTTTGCGGGTGTATATCGTAAAATGTTACGGCTAAACTTTTCCGACCAAAACATGAATGAGTGGTTCAGGTAGTACTGCTCGTCCTTCTACGATGTCTGGGAGGGTGCCGCGTATATGCGACTAACCCTGAAAACGGTCTCTGAGCACCCATTGTTCAAAAAGTACTTCGCCGGGTCCGAAAGAGGAGGGAAATGGTGCTGAGATTTTCGAACAACTTAATGCCCAGAATAACCTGAACACCTCCACTTGGCAGTAAAGCAGGAGAGAGATTCGTTTAGAGAATGATGGGGTCCTAAGTCCGCATCAACTTAATGCTGGAGGAGAGAGAGCTGAAAGGCAGGTGTTCCTGAACCGAATATTGAGAAGCAACCGGCTGCCGGCTCTACTTCGGCTTGGGATCATGAGGTTACAAGTGTCGGTTCCTAGAACCATCGAAGGCGACGTGTAGTCCACGGCATCTTCATCTGAAGTTTAGATGAGTTGTCATATTTCTCAAATAAATTTACAGCAGGATCAATAGCTGCCAGATGTTCGTATACCTCATGTAAGAATCATGGGTTGTTGGTAGGGTATTCAGGGACTTAAAATTCCGAGATGCTGACCTGGTATATGGCAATGGAAGTGATAGACCTCGCTCCTGCATAGTGATCTCAAAAAAAACTTCAAGCTGACTTGGTTTACAATTTATGTGTGGCAACACGACAACGGCCAAACTAATCATGAAAAGTTAATACTCAAAATAAGGAAATTAGATGGTGCTCTGCATATTCCCCTTATGACGTAGAAGAATTTGCCATTGGAACATTCTACAGAGCTATCCTGTTTGCCAAAAGTAAAGCAGGATATGCTTGGAAATCAATATCAACGTAAGAGGATAGAGACTATTAGAGTATCTGGCGTTAGCCAATCTGCAGGTATTTAATTTGAGTAATGAACTTAGTTCCTACAACGAGATCAGGCAAGAGGTCATCGATATTTCGGTAGAATTCCGTGACATTGCGGCACACCCTCGGATCACAGACGCATTGATTTCATAATGGCATGGTTTCACCTCCAACCATTCTATTTACGAATTCGCGGAAGACATATCGGGCGACACATAAAGTAGAATTGAGTTCCCGAGTTACAATCCCTGGAAGGCGCATCAAATCTATTGCTAGAATTGAGGAAACAACCCAGAAATTTGAAACTAACAGAGGCGGTTTCAAAGAGAGTTATGCACTCAAGATGCCAAGAAGCTTAAAACACAGTGGTGGAACTCGGATCTGGCAAAACAGAGGAGAAAGACAGGAGTGCTCTGAAGTTTGATTCAGCAGTTGCAATCGATGTAAAGACGGTCAGCTGTAAAAAAGAGCTGGGATCATTGAGACGCTTTTACGAGGTAACCTCAAAGCTGAAGTGGATC
Source organism: Hermetia illucens (assembly GCF_905115235.1). NCBI lineage: Eukaryota > Metazoa > Arthropoda > Insecta > Diptera > Stratiomyidae > Hermetia > Hermetia illucens. The sequence continues at coordinate 57,335,525 of NC_051853.1, read as the reverse complement.
CTTGTTATAGAACATAGCCTGCTATTAAGTTATCTATGTTAACGGAGCAGGAAGTCCACAGAGAGCGACGGAAAACGCAAAACCCATTTCAGGACCAACAGGTGCTTACAGCCCTTAACCGAAAGATTGGATTATGAATGCAAAGTAGAATTACTGGAACGAGTGAAGTGGGTATTTAACGGCGAAAATTGAAAAGATGATGTTCGATAAGGAATATGCCTTACGCGCATTCATGGACATCGAAGACGCTTTCAATTATGTTTCGTTCACGGTGATTTGTAATGCGACAAAACCACATGGAAGCGATCCGTTAATCAGATGGATTGTCCGCATGCTAGAGTGGAGAAAGATCCACATATTGGTTGGACGGAAGTCTATTGAGGCATCCTGCCTTAGGGGTTAGCCACAGGGAGTGGTTCTCTTCCCTCTGCTATGCCTCCTGGTTTTATACACCTTGCAATGGCTCCTGGAGGACGGAGAACACAAAGGTCCTGGCAGAAACATTTGCAATAGATCTGGCTGTCATAATTAATGCCGTTCGCAGGCACAGTTTGCGACTGCTTGAATGCAACACTGCATGTAATCAGCAGTTAGTGGCTCTGTAATGGACTTACGGTCAACGCTAGGAATCTTGGACTAATTATATTCACTAGGATCGTCACACTACCCACCTTAGCAGGGGCGAAATCAAGCTGGTACAAACTGTCAAAAATAGGTTTAGAAAGTCAAATTCAGAATTCTCCAAACCAATGCAGAATTTTCTAAACCAATTTCATATATTTCCAAACTAACTTGAGCTGCTCAGATTTTCTCCAAACAACCCAACGAGCTCCACCTTTGCTCTGTAATAAAAAGTTGCTGTAGAACTCGATAGTAAAGTATTAAAAAAAATCTAAATTTGAAACGGAAAATTCTGAAATTGACTTGGAAAAGTTAGTTTAGAAATTTGTGAAATTCTTTTGGAAAATTCTGAATTGGTTTGTTAAATTCTGAATCAGAGTTGTAAAACCGATACTTGGGGATACATCTCGACTCCAAGCTAAAGTATCACCAAAATATTCAGGAACAATACCAGAAATCCTACAGAGTGCTTTGGTACTGCAGGACTGTGATAGGTAAGACCTGTAGACTTTCACCAAAACAAATTCATGGGATTTATACATCCATAATAAAACTCATTTTGAAGCATGCATCCATCGTCTGGTGGCCGAAATTGAATTTTGCTAACGGCAGGAAGCAGCTAACGCAGATACAAGGGCTCCGTTTCCTAAATATTACTGGACCAATGAGTAGTACGCCGAGCTGTCAAAGCTATCCTAAATCTACCCCCTCCTCCCATTCATTTGAAGATGATTCTCGGATTGCAGACTTAACTATCTTCACAGACTTTTCAGTCAAAGAAGATGGATCGGGCGCAGAGGTGTTACATGCAATCAATGTGAGTAGGAGAAATAGATGGCTCCCCGTATGCAGCTGCCCCTCTTCAGATCTCAGATGATGATACCTTGGTAAGGTTTTCTTCAACAAAGAGTCTGCATATTCTCTGTCGCTGGAAAACCAATGTCAGATTCGCGAAAGTCTGTGAAAGCCGTAGGGGAGAGACCGTTGAATAGGCGATCTCCGGGGATAGTACAATGGGGCTGAGTGCTTGGTGCTGCAGCTTCCCGCACTAAACTAAACTACTAGCAGGATTAGTCTTGTGTATATGTAGGCTATTGGTATGACGTCCGGATAGCTAAGTGGTTAAAGCGCAAGGCTTTCGTTCGGAAGGTGGCGGTTCAAATCTCACTGGTGGCAGTGGAATTTGTATCGTGATTTGACGTCAGATACCAGTTGACTCAGCTGTGAATGAGTACCTGAGTCAAATCAGGGTAATAACCCCGGGCGAGCGCAATGCCGACCGCATTGCCTCCAATAGGGTACTATAATCCTGTAGTGTACCGTTACGGTCTTGAATGAAGTGCTCACACACTTCAAGACCCTGATCCAATTCAATTGTTGCGTCATTATTATTAGTGGTGTGGCAGACCTTTTACTTTAATTTGATACTGACGTCCTTTCATATTTCATCATGCGGTAAATTCACACTAAAATGGCATAAAAGAATCATATTTGAAATAAAATTTTTAGGCATATGTTGTGTTACTGTTACTGTTTTCGCACGATTTTACAGCCTCTAACAAATTTTGTATCTAAAGTACGCCGTTTTTGTGAATAACGCGTGTGACAGACCGGTAGACAGACGATAAATCGAGTGTAGTTAGCTTATATTTCACACAAAACCTTAGAAAGGGAAATCCAGGGAGATATGAAAAGGAGGAATAAAAACTATTGGCGTATGTCAGGACTACGTGATGAAGAATTGTGTGGGAATCTGCTGTTCCAACTGTGGAGAAGAATAGTATTGACCAAAAGTAATTGCATTCACTGGTCAACGTAGTGACAATATATAGTATGTTGGACTTTCCGCTTTTTCAACGTTTATTCTCAAGTAATATTTATGTTTAAAAAATTGGTGCCTGCGCCCATACAAATATCAAGACACTTTTTCATAAGCACTATATTAAATAACTAGAGAGTAACCGGCTAATTTAAATAACGATTATGTACATATGTATGTTTTCCTGCTCGTAACAATGCTGCTTTGTACCAGTTCAATAGCCTTTCTCTAAGTGTAGATTGATACTTTGGAATGCCGACAGTTGTTGAGAAATCAAGGTTAAATAGCGATCAGAGTCGACCGGTTTTACACCCTGAGTTTATTAAAACGTGGTAATTGCAGGTTTTTTTTTTAATTTGAGCGATTGGTGTAAATGTTTGATGCAGAATTTACAATTGTGTTAATATTGTATATTACTATCATTATCGAAAAAATAATGCAAGATCGTTAAATTAGATACACCTATTCAATTTGGTAGGTAAGTCGCATTGCTTCCTGTGTGCTGCACGATGGAAACTCTCTGAAATTGTTAAGGTAGATTGCCCATGGTGAAGGTGTGTCACTCCGTTTTGATGGCATGAATGGATACTACGTGCTTATGGTCATGATTCATTAAAAAGATTACATAGCATGCGGGGAGTATGGGGCAATAGTTTGAGAGATCATTGTGGTCCATGAAAAGTAATTTCTAATCTTTGTTCCGACAGCGGAAGAAAAACATAGTAGTAACGCGAAGCATTTCCGAGTCTTTCATGTGTGAGATTTTTGTAAAAAATTAGGAAGAAAACTCGAAAAGGAGAAGAAACATTAAAACACATGAATATGATTGGTCAAAAAATCAATAAATGCACAGATATACGGAGCTTATAATATGTAGAAGTGGAGAAAGATGAGGAATTGATGACCTTAGATGGCAGTCGGTCATTCCATTTTTACAAACTTGGTCTTAGACCTAAATACAATAGCTAAATACAAAAGTCTGTTTTTCAAAAGAATATTCATTTGTGCAATGTTTCATTGAGTTGCCTGGGTATCATCAAGAATGTAAAATCTGGATCTTTTACATATCATATTTTAGTCTGTGCTCACGTTTGGAAAAACCAACACAAATATTACAAATTTATCCTGGGAATATCCATAACTTCAATTTTGATTTTTCTTTCCAATACCGCGTCCGTTTTGTTTATCACATTCCCTCTGCGCTTGAATAGGAATATCCTGTACAACTCCATTTAAAATCATGCTTTTGCCTAGAATTTTCCTGTTTTCATATGTATGTCCATCAAAGTTGCTTTCATAGGAGTTGGTAAAAGTGCATGTGGCTGAAAAGTAAACAAGAAGACAGTAAACCGATTCTTGATTTACCCAAAATCTTAGGAATAGAATTAGAAAAAATGATATACCAAAATAATAATCTAAGAGATGAGAGGCTAGAAGGGATACTTCAGTGGAGCTGCATTATTTGTAGGCTCAACTCCACTGTCACAACCATCACTTTCTTTAGGTTTCTAGAATAGTTTTGCCCCTTTGGGTTGACTTTGGTCAATTCGGTTGGTCAGTTGACCCTCTTATAATTAACTAAATAATTACATATTATATGCCATAATGAGATTCATCTTGTTTGAGGGATATTTTTGGATATTGTTAATATAGCCGGCGGATTCCTGAAATACTATTTCAGACAAATTATCACAAAGGGGAATAGAGATAATGAGAAAAGAGACGAGAAGGCATTTTTTGTAAAAGTTAACATTTTTCTTTTTAAATACCAGAATTAAAATGCACTATTATGGGTTTAAAAGGGAACCTTATTAAAACACCTCCATTGTTCGTCATTTTGTCACATGCAGTATCCTCAGAAACGGTCATACCCAGTGATACGAAATTTGGTGAGAAGTTTGAATTTGCGAACTCCACATGCAAAGGCTAACATAGTGTTACGTAGAGCTTAAGGGGGTGGAATCCATTTATGTAAAAGGGGGGGTAAACTCTTTTTTCTCCCAAAATGTATCCGTGTGGGGTTTTAAATGGAATGTCTTGATTAGCAGTTTCCGAAGCAGGTTACAGTTTTAACATCATTAGTGAAGAGGGAGACTGGTGGAGCTAGAAACTTATCATCAAATCTGAAGCTGTTCCTATATAACATCTAGGCCTCAAAATACCTTCCTTACAGATATCTGTTTAAATAAAGTTAATAATAGTAGAAATCTTGAAAATTTTTAGTAATATAAATTATAATATCAAGCATAATATCACCAAATTCGGCGAAAATCATACTATTACTGATAAAGTTATAATAGGCCAAACTTCAGAGCGGCAATATGGGTTTCCGCAAGCCCGTTCTACTATCGATGCAGTAGCAAAGATCGTGGAATTAGCTCGAAATGCAATGGCCATGGGCAAATGCTATGCTCTGGTGACGCTGGATGTCAAAAATGCTTTTAACTCATTCAATTGCGGCTGGATTAAAGGCGCTTTGGCCAAAGTGGGTATTCCAAGTTATTTGGCTCGACTAATCGAGAGTTACCTTTCAAACAGACTTCTCGGGTACGAGACGGACGACGGGCCGAAGGAGTACATTGTGACAGCAGGTGTGCTTTGCCACTGTGTTGGGGCCGCTGCTGTGGGACATAATGTACGACGGAGCACTTGGCCAACGCGTGCCGGAGGAGGCAATGCTGATTGGTTTTGCGGACGACTTGGCGGTAGTTCCAATTGCAAAGCATCCCGAGGATGTGGAGCTTTATGCAAATGAATCCATTCATACCATCAAGTCATAGTTATGAATGGTCAAGCTAGACCTGGCGGGCGAAAAGATGGAGACGGTCCTCATTACCAACCGCAGAAAGAAAAACATGGTTAATATCCGGGTTGGTAATCCTGAGGTCGTCTCAAAATTAATTGTCAAATACCTGGGGGTGATAATCGATGACAATTTGAGTTTCAAGGGACACTTGGATTATGCGCGGGAGAAGGGAGCAAATGCTAGCTCATCCCTTGCAAGGATGATGCCTAACGTGGGAGGGCCGAAGTATAGTTGCAGGCTACTCATCGCGGAGTTGTGAAGTCGATCCTGCTATACGCAGCCGCTGTCTGGGCGGGAGCGTTGAACCATGCAGTAAACCGGAGGAAGATAAGTTCGGCATACCGGTCAATTGCGCTAAGGGTGTGCAGCGCATTTAGGACGACGTCGACGGTGGCAGTGTATGTCATCGCGAGAATGATCCCTATAGATCTTCTATCGAACGAGGCACACTGGCTCTACGAAAAACGGAGAGCAAATCCAGCCGAGGTGAATGCGGATTTTCGAAAAGCCATCAGGAGAGAATTGTGTGGCAAGTGGCAACAACGGTGGGATAACTCCGACAAGGGCCGGCGGACCCATACATTAATCCCGTGTATCGAGGAATGGGTCGACCGAAAGCACGGAGATTTGAATTACCACCTGACACATTTCCTTACAGGACACGGTGGCTATAGGAAATACTTGCATCGCTTCGAGTTGAGGGCGAACATCGAACCCCCCAACCTGGTGGAAGAGATGCTGAAGTCGGAGGAAAGCTGGATGGCGGTAAATGAGGAAGTAGCCGTGATGCAGACAAAACTCCTGGAGTTGGATCGAGCTCGGAAGGCGGCGCGACGGAGACGCGACATGGACGAGCTGGTATAGCGTGCGAAGTAATACTTCACGGTGGTCCCGCGGGGAGGGGCGGAAGAGTGGGGGTGGTTTTAGTGGGTGCAAATCCCACACACTACTGCAACCTGGCGCAGCAGCGTCTTTGTAAGATTTCCACCTCCATCCATAAAAAAAAATAAAAAAAGAAAATAGGCCAAACTTACAGCTAGTAAGTTTACTTCAACTCAAGACACGAACTAATTTGTATACTAAGAGCATATACAATGCGAGCTACGTCGCAATGCAACAGTTCTGCACTCAAATATCCTCACATAAGAAATACTCAAAAGCCTTCATACCTGAAGCACTTAGCTTCCAGTTTTCGAAGTGTTTCTATAATATTTAGGAGCAAAGTTGAGTATAAAGGCCATGTTCTCTCTGCAGAAAGAAAGATGTGGGGGCAATGAAAAATTTGTTTAATGTTACGGGAAGTACCCCCAAAATGTTTAGAATATTATATATTCCCAGAACGATAAACACAACCCACTCCCAAGAGTACTGTTTTGTGTTAAAGAAGGTCACATTAGACTTACAGATCTTTAATTCCAGATTTTAGCCTTTACCGAATAGATAAGCACCATCCGAACCCATTTTTCGCCACCCAAATCTACTTACTAACTAACACTTTGGAGGGTATCATAGTCGCACTTTGTCATTGTATATGTCGAATACGTCCACTGCTCCAACACGTTTTTTCGTTCTACTGTTCTTATCACCGTACAGTCTTTCTGTGCAAGTAGGTTGTGGTTCCAGATCATGGAAGAAGGGCACCTAAACACCAGGTGCACCTCCAGGCTAGACGAACTTATAAACACCATTTGCTAAATCCACCGCTGGTAAACCATCTATTCTGTTACATGTAACATCTCGCACTTTAGCCCCGCATTACCTATTTTTAACATAAGTATCAGACAGTGATCACGTAGGGTGATCCTTGAAACGACTCCTTCAAACCGAGCTATCTATCAATAACTCACTCCCCAATCATTTCACTACTATTCACACTGTAATTAAATTTACAATTTAAATTATAATTTTATTTTAAAGTAAATGGTTATAATTTAAATCTCAAATTCACAAATTTGAATTTTAAATTCAATTTAATTTATTTTATATTTTTACCAGCTACTAGGGTTATTTGGAGAGTTGAATTTTGTCCAAATGCCACGCAAATAATCGTGGTTAGAGCTATCGAAAAAGTGCAATTCGATTTTAGTGCAAGACCGACTATGTCCTTAATTGGTAAGTATACAAACAACTTGTGACAAGGTACTCACTGAGTGCCATTCGGAAACAGACCTACAACTTCGTGACGCGGGCTTTTTCTGTTTCAAATTCGCTAGTGTAAGAGGAGATATTACACCAAGAATGACAACTTTTCGTCGGTTATATGACCGGCGCCATATCTGCTCGCTGCCTTGAACTGACTAGCCTGCTGTGCCTGATAGGAATTTAATATGCGTATTTGGAGGACTGGACACCGTATAGAAGCAATTTCGGGATTTTTTTCAGAGTTTTCTGTTGGATAGTTTCTGAAAACGAGTGTGTGATAAAAATGATCAATTTATAGGCCCCACACTCCCCGCATTTCCAACAAATGCCATAACTAGCTTCAGAAAGTACTACCCGATACCTTTCATTTGATACCCCACACGACTATATTTGTTGAAAAAAATGTTACACCCCAACCCCTTTCCATATATGCAGACCCCCCTTCAACTCAACGTAAAAGAATGCAACAGGCAGACATAGAGACAGACGTTGGACCTTCATGTCTGACTTATCCACTGCTACGTCCGCTTTTCGAACATACTCCGATGAAACGACGTAGACGGTTATTAACGAAGGGTTGGAGCTTTCGATTAACAGTGGAGGTCACTTTCCAAGGGCTACTCCTATACAGCAACACATATAGAACACTGGCACAGAACAGTCTCAACTTGATCTGGGTATTGAAATAATTGCATTTCCAGATTTTAGTCAAAGCAGCGAAAGCGGATCTAGCGTTGTTTATGCGTCGGGCAACATCCAGTTCGGTGCCATCATCGACAGAAAAGATATTCAAAATAATTCGATGCTCTTCCCATTAATGTAGATAGGGAGAGTGCGATGACCAACAAAACCAAGGCTCTCAGTCTGAAGGTGTCAAAAGAATAATTGGAAAATCACTTCTATGAAAAGTATACTAAGTTTCGAAGTGGATTAAATTAAATGGACGCCTGCCAAGCATTGAATGCTTTGGAAAGGAAGGAAAGAGTAATTTTTTTTCGTCGTATATGTATATGTAATGTATATGTAATTATGTGGTGGTGTGGTATCAAATGAAATGTTTCAATGTGTACTTTACAAAACCGGCCACGGTCATAAAGTCATCAGCCGTCAGAGGATACCCTACCGAAAAATTAGAAAAGAATGACTGAGTTAACACTAGACGGTGTCTAGGTTTAAAAATCCCTTTAATAACAGCATCTGCTCAAATAAAGTTAACGATAGTATATTGCTGTAATTTTTAGTAATTTGCTGGAAAGCAGATATCTATATGGAGTTTATCATATAGGGGTACGATTACGATTTTTTTAGATTTTACGGTTTCCTGTCCCTTAAGGGAGTCATCTCGTGTGAAGGCCGCTTTTGCCTTTTTTTGAAAAATTATTTTGGAGGACTGGATAAAGATAGAAACGTGATTTTTTCACCATATATTTATTGATATCTCTATTATATGTGATATTCAGCTTGATATCGTAGCTAGTTTTCGGAATACGTGTCAATTTATGCACCCATTTCCAAAAAAGATGTTTTTCTGCTGCCACGCTGGAGGGCGCTGTGTTCATCTGCGAAAAAAAAACTAAACGGCATTTTAATGTGGACAATATTTCACGGTCCGCAAACTAGGATAATTAGAAAATATTAAATTGTAAATTTAAACATTTCAAAGAATTTGGTTGGTTTTGAGCTATGGTGGCAGCCGATTTTCAAGATGAAGTTTCGAGAAAAACCCATTTCAAAATTTAAATGTGATTATCAACAGTAAAATTTTAGCTCACCATTAATCTGATATACCTGGTCCATAGAGAGCACCCTCCGTTCCTTCAAAAAAGTCTTGTAAGGCCGATTGTTGCTCTCTGGCTTCAATTCTGGCTCTTTTAGCGAGGTCTGTCGATCGTCGTTCGGACCGCCAAATTCGCGCTCCATTACGGCGGTCGACATAAACCTGACATATGTGACCAACTTGACATCCCATTGTCACTAGGATTTTGAGAATGCCATTGAATCCTTCATTGAAAATAATTACAGCCAGAAAAGTGGCTATTTATATGGCCTTGCCCCCGGATTAAAGGTGTTTAGGAGCGAAAGTCCAGATCAATGCATTTAACGACTCATTGTTATTCTGGGTCTTTGCTCCTAAACATCAGTTCAAGAGATCATCTCGTGACAAATCTTCGTAGATTGATTTGATGACTGTTTGAATTTCTTCAGTCAAAAGTGCCTTCTCGTGGTAGAAACTATCCAGTTCTCCTTTAGCTTCCGCTTTGCGCCATTTGCACCAACTGTCCTCGCATGCTGGACAATTTTGATGCTGAGGATTTTCGTCTGTAGAACATTTATGGAAGAAAGTTGCCCAAATTTCTTGCTTCATTCCTTCTATCGAATTTGCGTTTCGACGAATAGCTAGCCCAAAAAATGTAGTGAGGTCGTTAATAACCTTATCAGTACGTTCTCTAGCCCCTTTTCCACCAATGCCTTTGTGATTCTTCTTTGCATTTCTAAGCCGCGTTCCCATTTTTTTCTTGACATGTCCTATGCATTCCTTTTTTACTACTACGTATATTTTATTATTTGCAGAAATTTGCAGAAATACCGGAAAAAACTGCAGCAAAATCCAATATACAGTACAACTTGTCGGAATTGGAACATCCATGTTCATGCTTGCTAAAAGTTTCTTTGCTGTTATTGACGCGAACTCCTTTTTCTTCTCTGATATGTATCGATTCCCATCATTTTTTAGTGCGAGCATGACGTTGAACGTTAAAGCGATCTCCTTTCATACTGAACACACAAACAGCACAATACTTACAACAAAATATAACTGAGTATAGCTTGAAAGCCTTTCAGTGCTCACTCTAAACTGGATTATCCTTTTTATTCCAAACAGCAAATAAGTTTAGACAATTGATTGGTTTTCCATCTTTTTATATTTATACCTGTGTTCGAATTTATAAGGCTCAGGTAAAAAACTAACAGGTAAAAAAAGATTCGATGCTCTTTCTCATGGAGTACTCTAGCCACGGCTGTAAACTCCTTACCTGTTTAACATTGTAATTTCTGAACGACTCGGAATATCGGAAAATCCCTTTGCCCACAAAACCTTATTAAAATCAATCTAATGTCTGTCTGTCTGTCGGTCATACCTGAATTACTCGAAAACGGCTGAACCAATTGTCACTAAATTTGGTGAGGAGGTGTGGTCTGTGATTCCCTTCACATGGTGTGCTGAATTTGAATATACGAAAGGGGGTTTAACATTTTTTACATAATATGGTCATGTAGGGCATCAAATGAAAGGGCTCAATTAGTATTTTTCGAAACTTTTCTAATATTGGGGGAAACATAAGGAAGTGAGGACTCAAAATATGTGTCTCAAAAAGTGAAGCAGGTGCCTTTCTCTGAACCTATCCAGCTGAAAAATCTGAAAATCTGAAAAATATGGGTAATATTACCTCAACACCATAAATTTTCCGAGCGAACCATTAGGTCAATGATAAATCACTGCAATAGTAACAACACTATTTAGCATTTGTTAACTACCCTGATTGAACACGATTTTTTATACGTAAACGTATAAACAGACGTCATGCTTCTCATTTACGTTAGTCTAGCTATAGACTGCAACCTTCCCAACTTCTTTCTCTCTCTTCTTTCATTCTGCTATGAAATGAGCTTGCTTAAATCCTTATTACCTATAATAGTGGTAACCGTCTTTTCGACAGAGAAGCGAGGGTACATATAGTATATTTGAGCATGCAAAGCATCCCATGTTGTTTCTAGCCCACTTTCCTACATCAATCCTCACCCGATCTATCCTATTTTCTTGAAACAGCTAACATCCGATTGTGACTAGAGGTTTTTTTTTAAGTTTTGTCAAAATAAGGCACTGATGTAATGGAGTTGTTCTCATCAGCTTATATTTGTTTTTGTTCATTATGTTCAATCTTTGGTTAAGTGTATTGTTAAGATTTCTAGTACACCAAGAAGATACTTAAATGTGATGCCTAACATTAATGAATAAAATGTTTGACCGAGTTATCAAGTTTAACTAAAGTATTTACAGGTTGACAGTTCGTCCGTACCGGCGTTGGGTAGGCTTGTTGCCTTTCAAATAGTATAACAAATCGTGAAATACACTGACGGGCATGGTGACATTGCTGTAAATTTAACTCCAGTGGTTTTGTATTTACTATTTGTATTTAGTCATTTTCAAGTTCCATCGACTGACATTGACGTGAATTGGTGCTTCATAGCCCTTTTTGGGATCAAGGCCGTTTTGCAAGAAAAGATTTACAGACTTAGATAATTATGTTGCGATAGATGTGTTCCAATTTAAAATGGCAATGGTAAGGAACGATTTTAATTTGCCAGTATAAATATCTAAATGTAAATGGAAAAAAGTACTCGGCAAATAAATAGGGTGACCTAATTGATAGATGGCGAACACAAATGAAAAAATACACCTTAATCACAACTTCAACTTTCAAATTGATTGCAAATATAATTCAGTGAGAACTTGGCTGCATAAGATTTATTGCAAAAACAGGTAACAACTACGCGAACTAATGCGCTTTTTACATCTAACATAACTTAAAATTTTACAGAAGTGAAGGTTCACGATGGACGGCATGTAAACATGGAGGTATTGGTTCACATTTGTTGCTTTTAAATTTATTGTTTACAAACTAGTTAGAAATTTATATAAATGAGATACATACATTTTGCGTAAGAAAAATTAATTTACCATACTTGAAAGTAAAATTCGTCCTATTGTATTACTGATAGTTTGGTTTTCTTTTCAGGTGACTATATCAATTATTTACGCACAGGTCGAAGGAACAGAAAATGATACCTAATTGTCGGTGGTTAGTTGTTGATAATTTTAGCAGAAATGTGATGATTCTCTCATTCAATTAAATAGTTTCTTATGGTAGTTTAGATTACTGTGCTATATGGAATGTATGCACATTTTATCGAGTCTGCTATGGGACCCTTTGTTAAGGATTCCAACATTAATAATAATTTTGCAAACCATTACCCATCCCTGGAGTCTAAATTTACCTAGTAAATTAATGTTTCTAATTTCATTTACATTTTTAAAATATTAAGTGCATTTGCAGATCGGAAATTACATGCATTACATCTCGCCACACCTCCACTATTACCTTGGGAACCAGATACACTTTATGGTGGAAACTAACTTAACTAAAATAAACGGTCGATACGATTACTAGACCACTTTCTGTAGCAGTTACTTGGAACAGGATTATGTGAACGCTTACTGTTCATTTATTTTTAGCTGAAGATTATATTTGTTTTTTTATGTAGTTACATATAGTATGCATTGTTCACTTAGTGATGATTACCAATTAATAAATTGTCAATCAAATCTGCATCCGCTTTAACCTCGCGATACCAATATGTTGATTCTGCATTTAAGGACACGTGATATCAACTACTTCCATTGGTTGGTAAATTTATGCATGTATGTACTCCTTTTGTCCTGTTCCAATGATATAAATATGATATCATATATTACTAAGTTCAAGTGTAAACCAATTTCAGGGAGAATCTTTTTATATCGTTACTATTCTGCTCGGTTAACACCATTTGCACTTAGCGATTACATTCATGCATAAATTGCTTCAACATTGATCACCAAAACCTGGTAGGCGACGTCATGTTACGACGACATTGCTCTTAGGGCGACTTGATTTACAGATAAGGCATATTAATGTTACACTGAACCCGTTTTATATTAATAGTAATTTTACGGATTAATAAATAAGTAAAAGGTACGTTCAAAGTAGTTACTTTTCTATTTATTATATCATTATCGGTTTATTATCTAATTCCTAATTTATTGTACATTCAATATAAGATTGTTAGTTTTGAAATTATACTTTAATAGTAGTTTATAAGTAGGAAATTGAAAGCTTGGCTTCTACATAATCTTAGTGAGAAGAAACTTTACTTTCTTGTTAATTACTAATTATTACACTCTTATTAATCACTATTATCGGGACCGCTAACTTTATTTGTAGTTGCTATTAAGAATGGGAGCCGACATTCATTAACCCTGAGTATTCTCAGCGAAATAACTTCAGTTGAAAGCCAGCACTCAGTGGCTTCAACTCGATCAGAAAGACGAGTACAGCAAATCCCACAATGAAAGGAACTGGAAACCTGACTACGGCTGGCCCGTCGGTGGCACTTTTGCCTAATTCTTTTAGAAAACTGGAGAGGAAGGTTCGGCAGAAGGAAACTTCAGAAAAAGGAGAGGGATTACAGGCCCAACTTTACTTGCCAGAGTTTTTTCTTGCTTCCACGAAGCGAAGCAACGGGAAGCCGGTAATGTGAACGCAACTGTAAACGGGATTGCCAGCCGATAGCAGCAAAAGATACTGCAGATAAAAGTGAAGGGAATGAGGACATGGGGTTGTTGCAATATCCAGAGAAATTTAAGCTAGTAACTCAAATGATACCTACATTGGATGTGGCAGGCTCTTCAATTAGTGGCGCTTTTGCACATTAGATTATGTTTACAAATACAAAACCACCTCCTTTCTACTGACTGTAAGGCTGGCAAAGTTGCATTTCGTAACAATTTGTGTTAAAAAAGCCATGGGTCCGGTTTAACAAAATCAGAGAGAGCTCGCGATCTGATGTCAAAATTGTTAAAGGCAACTATGCAGAGAAAATTCTGTTACCAAGAGCTAGTTTCGGTCGTCTTAATATATCAGGCTAATAGCAAGATGAGAATCGTCATAGTTGCCTGCGTAGATACCCTATGATTTTTTGTGTCCTCAGCTGACACAAGTACTGAAGGATCTGGTAGCGTTTACAGAATCAGGTGAATTTGAACTCTTATTAGGTTGCGTTGATAATGCCCAGCATATGTGCAAGTAACAAATGCAACCCTAGACCAAAAAAGCTATTGATGTTGCTTAGTATTTAGTCTGACTATTGCCGCCGAACGGACGAATATTAGGAAAAACGACTCCTTTGGTGGTAGATGACCACTTGGTAACTGCGAGTCGTACATTTTTAGAGTATCTTGAAGAGGCTTGTCCTATTACCCGAGGCCAAAGCGGTAAAATGGTTCCCTGGTGGAACCGACAACTGCTAACTCAGTCCACCTGATGACTTCTGAGTTGTCCTTGTTAAAGCAATAGGAATGATGATTTCTGCAGCTTTTGGACTTTTTTAAAAAAAAACTGGGTGGAATTTTCTTTAACTTCAGAGTTGAGTTCGTACAGACTCTCTTGAAGGTACTGAAGCAGGATTCAGAAAGTTTGTGTTTTTTTTGCATAACCATTCAATACAAAAGTGTCGCAAGATTAATTGGGACACTGCGAGATCGGTGGTTCCCAATGAACAAGCGAGAGCTGCTATACTGTCTGTCCTTTGAATACACCTGGCATGGATGGTAGTTGGAGCGACTAAGAAATAATTTTTACTTTCGATTACATATTTACCACTTGACAGAAGGCTAAAGTAGTATGCTGTTAGCATTAGGTCGATGTTCGCTTATTCATTAACAATGTCGTGGGGTAAAGAGAAACAATAGAGTTAAGGTGGACTTACTGAAAATAATTATATCCTGTGCACGTATGCGGTGCAAATCTATACACATTACTCAATTTGTAATTCTTTGATTTATTTTTTCAGAGCACTGGATTCGGAGCAGCTCATAGATGATTGATGAGCAAATGATGGGCAGGCGCATCGCAATCTGCAGTGATAGTCAAGCTGTCTTGAGGGTTTTGAGCAGTTCTTTGATAAAAAACCGTTCAGGAATGTACCTATAGAAGTATATTTTTAGGTTCAATACTGAAATACTTATTACTACTACTGGGGCAATGAAACCTCGGATGCCTTAACAAAAGGTTCAGTTTCCCCATGCCGGGACCGGAACCAGCAATTGGAGTATCAGTAGTATTGTCTAATGTTGTAATCAAAAACTATCCGCCTTGTAATGGCTAAGTGGGATCAGACATCAAATTTTTGATGCTGTTGTGCTCCAGCTGTAGCGGGTAGCATCACATCCTTTAACGGAAACCCTGCGACACATAAATGAACCCGAGATATTTCGTCAGACGCGGGAATCTTGTGTATAATGGAACACTAGAATTTGAGTACTCCGAGGCTTTGCCTCTCCTCTACCTGATGCACATATACCCACACACAATTGTCTTTGAGCCGATATTTAACGTTTTCTGTAAAACAAAAGAAGCCAAAGGGGAAGTGTAATATTTTCCTACCAAATATAGCCACGTGAGTATCAAATGGAAAGTATTTATTAGTACTTGTTAAAACTGGTTTTAGTTTTGACATTTGTATATAAATGAGGGGTGTGTGCGTTAAAATGTGTAAACATAAGTCAAATAAATAACTAGCCGAAAATCATAGTGATGCCCCCATCTAACAGTTAGACTTAGTACACCCATAGTGATGCCTGTTGTATTAAAATTAATATTAATATATTACTTTATTTTAGAGATTGAATACTCTGATTAAGTTTATCCAGGATTGTTACTGGAAAGTTTGATGAAAACTCTAACATTATTTACAAAAGTTTAAAAGGTCAAACTTATAAATTTACTACACGTTAAGGCATCATAGGACGTCAGCATTAAATCAAAGTGAAAAGTCTGATATATATTCGAACAAAGTACTAAATGCGCATATGACGAGAGTCCTTTGGTCAACTGTCAATTATTGGCCGATCATCCCAGGTTGAGTCCTGCTCCAGTATAATTTCTTTTTTAATATAACTCTCATATTGATACATTCATGGCATTGTATTGTATTAACATCTCTAGAAGGGATATAATTAAATAGATTTTGAAACAGGAAACGCATGCCCGCCAATTTACTCTAAAAAGTGCATGATATTGTGTAAGGTTTATAGGCGGTTGTTTATATTTGAAAGGAGCATGTATAATACATTTTAATCAAAATATAGCATATATGTAAGTGAAAGCCATCCATTTCAATATAAGTTGTAAGATAAGGGCATAAAAGTGTATTCACCGTAAAATGTAACGGATCATGTTCTCAGAACCCATTCAACAAAAAAATTTAAAAAAATTATGATGAAGCATCTATATGAAATCTAAGCCTCAAAATACGTCTCATTTCGATATCTTTCCAAATGTTAACAATGGGATATTACTATATTTTAGAAAGCAATGAACTTTAATTAAGAACTTCAAAATTTGGAATCAGAGTAAATGATCATATATAAGGCATAAAATTAAGGAGCTTGGCGGAAATTTCACTGTAATCAAAAATACCACAATGAAGTGAAGTTCATATCTACGGAAGGGTGCATGGTAACATCTTATTTTAAACTTCTTAGCGTCTTTTGTTATTTCCCAGCTTCACGAGATATACTAGGTTTGTGAATAGGAGCGTGTACGTTGTTAAATCTGTGCGGAGTTGTTAAATCTTCCATCAGGAAACTATGGTGCTTAATTACCTTTGTGGTGTAAGATCGGCTTGGGTAATAAAATCACGAAGCTCAGGGAACTTATCAAGGGACGCTGGAATATTTACCAAAATACAACGACCATGATAAAAGATATTAGTTTGGCATACGACAAAATGAAAGAGGAATGAAGGCGTCGAGCGAAAAAGTGTGTCAAAAAACAAAAGTGGCGCTAATTGAAAACACGAGGGACCAGAAAACGGGCAAAAGGTTGCGTAAACGGTTGAATGAATTAATAGAGTAAATAAATTATAAGAGAAGAAAGGGTTCAACTCCCTAAAAAGTGGGACAGGTAACGAGGATGGTTAAACCTGTCGGTGCAGCTCACAAAGTCGCGACTCCAGAAAAGGAGAGTGGACCCCACAAGAAGAGGTGAAAGCCTGGAGAATGGTGGCGCATCGGAAAAGGAGAGGTTGAAGGAGGATACAAAGGAGGCGAAGGGTAATGCACTGACATTCTCAGGAGGGTGAACGCGGATTCGGAGTCACGCTTGTGTTATGCCAATGTATATGATGTGATATTTATGACGTAGTTATTTTCGGGCTATCATGTTTACTGGTGCATGATGATACAAAATCGGTGAATCATCTCATCTGAAGCATTTCTTTCTCCGAGTCATAACCTAACCTATTCTTCACCTGGTCACAGGAACCAATTTGATAGCTTATTACGCCGGCAAATTAATACCAGCGATCTGTATGCCTCCATATGCCTTTCTCATACTAAGCTCAAATTATTTTTTAGCGCTACACTGATATCGTAGTGACCTTATCTACGACCATGCCTTCGATTGTTCTCTCCTGTTTTCGGCCTCCAATTTTAGTTTGCCCTCTTACTATCTTTCCTGTCTTGCTGCAGAAATTATCTGTTGTCTTCTTGCTGGTCTATTTAGGAAAAGGTCGAAAAATTAGCAGTTTTAAAGGGTACAACTTTCTTTTACTGGCTCAACTTTCTTCGGTAAAGAATGTTTTTCTACTTGGTAAGGGCTACCTGATACAGTACTTACTACATTGTTTCGCATTCTCGTCTATCTCTCCTTGTACTTGCCAATTGGGCCTTTTTCCAGCATATTATAATAATAATAATAATCATTAATGCAACAATCCAATTGTATCATGGCCTTTAAGTGTGTTAGAGCACTTCATTTAAGACCGTAATGGTACACCATAGTATATTGCAGGAGGTAATGTGGTTAGCATTGCGCTCGTCCGAGATTATTACCCTGATTTGACTCAGGTACTCATTCACAGCTTAGTCGACTGGCATCTGACATTCAGTCATGATAACAAATCCCTCTGACACCAGTGAGATTAGAAATGCGACTTTCGGTTACGACAGCCCAGCGCTCTAACCACTTGAGGCATCAGGACAACTAACCAAATATAATGTATTACTCGGGTTATGCGTAAGCTAAACGATAACGGTATGACGTCTGTTTTTCGTTACAGGTAAATTATTAGGGAATCTGGTGGATATGTTAAAATTGCGAACGCTCGCGCATGTAGTGAATTGCATTAGTTTAGGTTGAGTTTGACATAAGAAAGGCTATCCACCCATGCCCAATCAACAGGACAATGACAATCTATTACAAAATATATAAAGGAGGAAATAGCTAGTACTCATCAAAATGATAAATATGTGTATAATTGCAGCACTGACAATTATATGGGTATCACTTTGGTGAGTACTATCTACATATAACATATTCGCTTTTATCTTCCTTGGGAGCATCGCCATATTTGTCCAGAACATTAAGAGCCCATATTAGAGAGGTGTTTGGAATATGAGCATCTGCTGCAAAATCTTTTCCTTTCTCGGTTTGAAGGGGTTGGAACCTCCAGCATTGAGGAAGGCGTTCGATTTCTTTTTTAAGGTTTTGTGTAAACACAAAACCCTATTTGTGTTTTGTGTAAACACAAAACCTTATTAAAATCGGTTTACTGTCTGTCTGTCTGTCTGTCTGTCCGTCACACGCATTTTTCTCGGAGACGGTTATACCAATTGACACCAAATTTGGTAGAAAGGTGGAAACTGTGAACGCTCACGCATGTAGTGAGTTACATCGTTTTACGACGAATTTAAGGGGGGGTTCCCATACATGCAAAAGGGGGTGTACATTTTTTTTTCATCAAATATAGTCATATGGGGTATCAAATTAAAGGTCTCGGTTAGTACTTTTCGAAGCCGGTCTTAGTTTTTACTTTTGTTGAAAAGGGGGGGAGTGCGGGGGGTTGAAATTGGTCATTTTTTTAACGAACCCATTCTCAGAAACTACTCAACCGAAAAATCTGAAAAAATCAGGGGCCTGCCACTGTATGGTGCCCAGGCTCCGAAATACCCTCCATACCGATACCTATTCAAATAAAGTTAATAATAGCACATTACTATAATTTTTAGTAATTGACGGGAGAACCCCCCTTAAGTTCACCCAAGAATCACAAAATTTTGCAGCAATGTAGGCTACAGTATAGAGCATGATCCTGCCAAATTTGGTAAAAATCGCACTATTACTAACAAAGTTATACTAGGTCAAAACTGTCGCTCCTCTGCAAATTCAAGACTATGAATGTCAATATCACTTGAAAGTGGCTATTTTCACGTAATACATATATGCATATTTTACGTGCTACATGCTAATGGGACAAATGCGCACTCAAATATCTTCATAAACGAAATACACAAAACCTTTCATATCTGAAGCGTCTAGCTTCCGGTTTCCCGACTTGTTGAACAACTAATAGCTGTAACACGATCGTTTGATTGGTAATAAAATCCATCTCAACAGGCAGCGACCGGCCACTTAATCTATATGGCTGACGAAGATCACTAGTCGCTAGTGAATATAGTAGAAAAAGGAGGCATGGGGGACCCTGCTTCAGATGGAGCGATCGGATAAGCCAGCACGCGTGGTTGCTGTTAGGGATATCGCAAACCGGGAGTTTTGAAGGTCCCCACTTAGACAGGCCTTGGGCTGGCACCGGTTTTTGGGCCGTTGATGGTAATGATGATGATCCGTACTTGCAAAAAGTTGGTGGAAACAATCTTCATTTAGAATATAGTGAAAGGTTTAAATTGTAAAGCAACACATTCAGAAATCTATTCGATACATGACTGAGTATAATTTGATGTATGATAATTTAAGGATCATAAGGCATAAGTATGAACAGGTATTCAACATGTAAATATATATTATGCTGGTTTTATCTGGTTTTTAACCTTCATACGACCCTCTTTTCAACTAGCGTTGAAGGTCCTATGGTCATTTTTAACCACATGAAGAAAATGTAAAGAAATCATGAAAAAAATTCAAGAAACGATAATAATTTTTATTAGTATTCAAAACATTATATTGTTTTAACAGTCTTTGCACTTTACAATAAAGTGTCGCTTGCACACATACCTTTTACAATTGTTACAAGTAAATGAGGTTTTTATGTCTTTAGGGCAAAATTTGCATCGTCCTCTTTTGGCAGATTCCTCTTTTGTTGTTGTAGTGTTATTGGTGTCATCAGTTAAATTTCTGCTTTTCAATACAATGTCTGCAGACGCTAAGGCTCTAGGAAGAGACTTCCTCATCTGCATATATGGATTCACCAGTGCGCGACCGAGCTGCTCCAAAAAAAGTCGCCGCCTGTAGAGTTTACTTTTGTTCCAATCCGGTTCTACCTGAGTAAACAATATAAATGCATTATAACACGATATATCAATAATGTTGCAAAAAACTGCTACTGGCCATCTTTTAGTTTTTCTTTTCGTTGAGTAGCAAGCGACAAGTTTATCCAAAGTATCTACCGCACCTTTCGACGCATTAGAATCTTCGATGATAAGCGGTTTTTTATTCTCCTTATTATTTATAGAATTAGTAGTATGTAGTGTGCTCTGTAAAATAACGCTTCGATTTTTCTTTGGTACATACGTAACCAACGTCGTATCTTTGGTAAATGCGAATTTCGAACTTTGTGCAGGCCACTTCTTTGATTCCAAAAGAACTCTCGGAATCGAAGGTTTATTTTTTCGAATTGTTCCAACTGATGTAATCCCTCGTTTCAAGAGCTTTTGTGCAAGTTCATAGGATGTAAAAAAATTATCTACCGTAATGTTGTAACCTTTCAATCCAGCAGTCAGGTCTTGAACGACTCGCATTCCTTGATTTCTTTCTGGTGTATTGTTTATTCTTCCGGTGTAAGGTTGTATATTCCAGACGTAGCTTGTACCGCTGTCGCAAGCTACCCAATTCTTCATTCCATATTTAGCAGGTTTCATTGGCATATATTGCCTGAAAGGACATCTGCCCCTAAAGGGAACCAGCTGCTCGTCAATGGTAATATTCTTTTGCGGATTGTAGAGTTTTGGTTAAATATCTACCCACGAGTCCCACAGCTCGCGGATGGGTGCAAACTTGTCTGTTTCCCGGCGGCTACTCCTCGTGGACCGATCATCAAAACGAATGAATCGTGAGATCTTCTTGAACGTTTTGTTTGACATGACGGCTCGAAAAATTGGACGTCCTATTTCAGCATCCCACAAACTTTCAGTTGCTTCATTGTTAGATCGGTACACTCCTGCAAGAATCAAAAGTCCGATGTAAGCTCCCAAAGTTGGCGTATCGATATCTTCAAAAGTGGCTCCTAAGACTCTACGTCCTTCCCGATTCGTATTTCGCAAAATTATCGTTTCCAACTGCGGTGGTAGAAATAGATCGAATGATGACTGAATATCAGAGATCCTTGAAGCGGCGTAGCGTGTTATTCCGGGTTGTAGTGATGGGTTTGTACTTCTTTGTGAATGTCGGAAAGGATGTTCGTACCATTGTATAGTTTTGTCTCTAGATAAATATTCGGGTAGGTCTTCCAGAATAATTTCTTCAAGGTCGTCGTCCGAAACTTCAATTTCTTCATCGCCCGATTCATAATCTTCAATTTCGGATACTTCCTCGTCCTCGTCACTAAAACTCTCCGCTACTTCGATAAAGTCCATGCTTTTATGCAACTAAACTATACGGCAACGATTTACCAAATGATACACTTGTTCAATGACCTCGCGCTTTTATAGCCCTTCGAGGATGATGCAATACATTGCACGCTATGTGCAATAAGATGATGAAATACATTGCAACACATATAGGATGCTATGCAATACAAGAAAACAATTTTCCTATTGGAATTTATCCCCAGAATTCGCAAAATTCATTCGATTGGTCGTTTTTGACCCAAGGAACTTAAACGTAACATTTTTTACTGTGCAAGAACGGAGCATTTTTTAAAAATACTCTGGTGTCTAACATGTTTAGGAAGAAAATAAATTATCAGTTACCATATTTAAAGTTCATTGAATAACAAACAGCTAATACAGAGTCAACGAAAAATCAATTTTGGTCAGAAATGACCAGAAGAACGTATGAAGGTTAATACACTTTGGCACTAATTTACTCCTCAGTACTTATAAATTTTTGGTACGCAAACTGCATTAATTAACGATAGTCTGAAATTGGTAAAACTGCATTCCAGTTGGCACCGTGCATATCGTCAGGTCACATAATTCACACTATTTATTTACTTGGATCGAAACTGGAGGGACTTGATTTTATTGGTATAATGTATCATCAATTTTATGGTTCGTATAGACCCATAATCTGATTTTGGCATGAAATATGTAGTTGCAATGCCGTTATTTGATGGTGTATTAAGATATAAGAGTTACTTAGGTTCCTCGATTAAGCAATTAAAATTTATCCTTTAACGGGTAGTAGGCATGGAGCGTAAACGAGTTATTCATTCTGAAGCACCTTATCTATTTATGTGAAGCAGATGATTGCTACTGCCATTAATGGTAGCAAAGTGAATAAAAAATGCTATTCAATGTGGTTTAGTCAAAACATTTAAATTCATAGGGAGAACTCTGTCTGGATGTAAAATGGCATATTAAGCAAATGGCGTCACTGTATTATTCCAGGGAATTCCCTCATTGGAGAGACCTTTTGATATGACCTCCACTAATTGTAAATATAATCACCTACTACTTCCGAGAAGCGTCCGGGCAATTTGACTTTAATCTTCTTTTCTTGGGATATATACATACATACATGTGTATTCAAATGCGCAAAACTATTATTTGAATATTAAAGTTTTTCATGGGAGTGAAATATGAATGTGTAGAAAAATTAATTTTTGCAAATACTCGAAAAAGATCTTTTAAGGTTTGTTGTGAAGCAATTATGGGTACTGAAATTCCACCCATTTAGTGTGTCTCATCACTTTGTGCGGAATTTAAAGAAAGCCTCTCCAGATATATAGTACAATGCGGAATGTTACTATTTTTTACCTGAAGGTAGAATAGCCCTGTGGAGTATTAAATGAAATAATGACGAGAAATTGCCAACCAAATTATTTAAAATGGTGATGATATGAAAGATTGCCTTGGAAGATATTTTTCCGTTTTATTCGCTAAAAGTGTCTAATTTAAACAAATACGTATTTCGGGGAAATAAAGTTAATAAATATTTATTATAACATATTCGAATTTTAAAAACTTCCTGTATTCTTTTATAGGTTCCTGATTGCTCGCATTTTTTAGTTTTGAATTTTTATTATACCATATTAAACCTTCGCAGCCCATTCAGAATTTCCCCGAACGGTTCCATTGCTCGCTTTACCGCTTTCTTCCATCTTTTTGTAGTTCTATTCGCTCCTTCTTCTCCTATATTGCTGATTTCTCTGTTTTTTCTGGACTCTACTCGATGCCTGGACTTCTCGAGGTCTGTTCCCAATGAGGCAATAAATTGTTCTGAAGATTTTCGGAGAACGTGGGTGAAGTAGTCGGAGGAGACATACTTGGGGCGCCAAAGCTAGACATGTGTTTGTGTGATACTTTCAATCAATTCTGAACTTTTTTCTGAATTTTCTGATAAATTTGCAAGCCTGGGAAAATTGCCTCTGTTGCTACTTATAAAGCTGGAGAGTTGCCACCCCTCAAATTCCATGTCGACTGCTTATATAAGCTAGTTGTCATTCGACAGTAGTATAGTTATCCCGCTGATCAGACGCTCAAGAAAGTTGATGAACATTGGGATACTGTGGAGGTCGTTGGCCACATAAGACCTTGCACACTGCAGAAATGTGTGAGATCTTGCAAAGTTCAGTGCGATGTGCGCCGTGAGGGAAATTTGTTATTGCGCTGGGCAGGGTACCAGATAGCTATGATCTTAGATCAGTGTATTTTATCACGAAAAAAAAAAAATCGTATGCCCATATCGATAGTCCTGTGTGGGACGCTAAGGGTCGACTCCTCATTTGCGATAATGAATAGCTCAAGAGGTGGAAGGAGCACTTCTGCATGATAATTGTTGACATCTAGTAGCTTAAATGGCTAGTTACCCTAACGCACGAATACAGAGTCCTCCTCCAAATAGAAACGAAATCATCTCTGGTTTTTACTCATTCAGGTACAGTAAAACTGGATGATCTTCTGGCAACGTTTGTAGCTTTTCTTGAGGTGTTTCTTCTTATATGAAAATCTTAGCAATCTGACATTTTTTCCCGGGAGTGGAAGAAGACATGATCACACCCGTCTTGAGTGCGACAATTTGATGGTTGGGTGCTTCCTGAGGTCGGAAAGGTAATGGTTAAAATAAATTTAGGTTAGCAGTTTAGATATTCGATTCTTTCGATAGTATGAATGGGAAGTGTGCCTGGATTGCTCTACGCAGAAGACGCATTCCGGAGCAACTAGTAGCTATTCTTAGAGTGACATTTGTCACGGGTTGCATCGAGGTAAAATTTATTAGTAATCTGAATTCGAACGCGGAGTTCGCCAGGAATGCATTCTGTCGCCGCTATTATTTCGTTAATGGACTATGACATTTTTAGTCAAACAGATTAATTATACTGATGACATCTGTGGACCCTTTTATCAAGTTATGGACCTTGACCGAGTGGTTCTGAACTCCAGTTCAAGATAAACACCAACAAAAAGACAAGTCAGGAAAGGTTTTGTGTATTTCTTTCATGAAGACCTATGAGTGTGCATTTGTTCCATTAGTACGTAACGTAATATATGTTTATTTTATGTGAAAGTATCCACATTCACTATTGAATTTGCAAAGAAGTGACCACTTTTTATGACTTTGCTAGTAATAGTGCGATTTCCATCAAACTTGGTAGGATCATGCTCTGGTTTGCTGCTGCTCTGGGTGGTTTGCAGCCAATTACTAAAAATTATAGTGATATACTATTATTAACTTCATTTGAACGGATATCGGCATGGATCTATGGCCTAGGCCTAGGCACCATATAGTGGCGGTCTCCTAATTTTTTTCAGATTTTTGGGTTGAGTAGTTTTTGTGAATGGGTCCGTTAAAGAAATAAACACTTTCGAGCCCCCGCACTCCCCACCTTTCCAACAAATGTCAAAACTACACTGTTTTTTCCCAAATTCTGGAAACGAAACTGTCACAGCGATATCAAGTGGAAGTGGAATACAAGCTTCTCGAAAAGGAGGAAAAACGTACACCAGTTAGGGGTAAATGGCAACCGTAAACGCTCATAATGAGGCCGTGCATTTGAACAGACGAAATAAACTTTCCATCTATAAAATCTTAACCCGTCTTGCGCTTCTGTGTAGACGCGGAGTATGTACCTTGACGCAAGGATCGGAAATCGAATTGATGGTTTTGAAACGAACATCCCCCGAAAGATTTTTGGACTCATAAAGAATGGAGATGCTTGGCAAATTAGCTCAGCCATGAATTATACCAATTACTTGACGACCCATCAGCACCAATTATGGTCAAATTTCGGAAACTGCAATGGACTGGCCATATCAAAACAGGATACGCAATCACATCAGCGTACCCGAACGACTTCTACGAAATAACTCATGGAAACAGTTTTCTAAAAGGGAGAGTAAGGAGATGCCAAAAGGATTCAATTGATGAGGGCTGCCCATAGGCACGTAGACTATCTTACGACCGTCCTGTTCAAATTTTGTTTTTCTATATGATTAGCAGGTTGCTAAAAGCGAATTCAAACTTTTTTGTCCATGTACTAAGAAAATATTTTGATGATGATACAAATAAAGCAAATGAGTGTTAAAAAATCTGTTCCTTTTTGAGACTTGAGATAAGTAAAGATATGCACTTGCACTATAATATTATAAGCTCCTCCTTCCTCTTTCTATGAGCATTTGGAGTATTTTCTAATTCGCTACAAATGTTAAGCAAAAATAGCAAGCGCAACGCTGGTGGAAAATTATATGCAGTTGTAATATGTTGTAATTCTGTTGCAGCAATATTCAAAGTTGATTTTAACCACACCTTCTAAAAATATACTGTGCTCGTATTGGACATTTGATAGGTTCCACGGGGGCAATTAAACAAGAAACGTTGAATCGTTATTTACACCACTACTTGAAATTGTATTGGCTCATTATATACTATTGCAATAATTGATTTACCAAAGCTATGTGAACTGTAGGCCAATTAAGATCTTTGGGCATAATGTTAAGTATTTTATCTAGTGGGCATGATCAATATCGTTAATTTTATCTACCTATTAACTACTTGAGTATAAAATGCAGGAAATTGATAGGTTGGCAGCTGCAGGACTTTTAGTTCGGCAATAACTGCTTCTTATAAATGTTATAGTAAAGCAGTCTTATTTTATTGGTAATTACATATACAAGTTTTTTTCCTAACATATGCAATGGAATGGTTTGACTGCTTTTTTATTAATCATATTGATTTTATGTATATCAATTTGTTGTTTTAGCACAAGGTCTAACTTATAGGTAATATATGAATTTAATTGAACAAATAAAATTTTGCATTGAAAATGGCCGATAAATTTTGGAGCTCAAAAAATTAAAATTTAACAACTTTCAATATACTGTATATAACATATAGCAAAATCCTTCTATCCTTACTCGAACTGAACAGAATTAAAGGATCGACTGCAGGTAACATCAAAGGGTCTGCATTGAAAGGACAGAACTCTCCAGGCTATAGCATAAATAGAAGGGATGATGGCAGTTCAACATGTAGCCCGGAGCCGTGTGTAAAGATCTGTAAAGGAGAGGGGTTCGAAGCTAGTTTGCACATGGACTGGTCCGCTCCTTAGGTAGAGCACCTTGAGTATTCTATATGCCTCGCTTGATCCGTCACCGAAATGACAACTGGGAACAACTGAATCTGTCGTAGTTCATGCATGCTTAGTTTCTGGTATCATATCACAGTATCAGTTATTAATTAAGAAGTTATGCACCATGGACTAGCGTCTTAGTCTGTAATTTGTGTTGAGGATTCCTAAAATTAAAGTACAGGCGCGCGTCTGGCCCATAAAATTCGCATTTATACTCTATCTGGTATTTCTCTATACAAGATTTGAGGAAATCCCCTCTGTGATTGTTTGTGACGTTTAGCCACGAGGTGTGCCTAGTATTTAAAATGCCGGCTATAATATAATAATTATGTAGCCTGTTCAGTTCCAGTATCGTAAATAGAGAATGGAATCCCTCCTTTAACTTGGCTCGACTGTTTCCCACTGCATAGACTGACAAAATGTGTAAATTCCCTCCTCTAGGTAGTGAAAACAGAATACAAGAGACTTTATACATGCAAAGATTTCAAATTCAGGTCCTGAAACATAATGGCGATCCACAAGTATCACAATTTCGTCTATCGTCCTTCACGAATTCGAAATCCTTAAATGTTATCGAATACCACGGAGTGAGTTGGGTTTCTGAAATCAAGACAATGTCAGATTGTTGCCTGGCAGTGAAATCAACGAGCCCCGCTCTTCGGTTGATTTCTACGATGAAATTCACATTAATCGCGACGATTCGGTTACTACAGGCCGCTGCTTACGTAAATATTCTATTATTCTATATATTTTTGTGCATGTTTTCATACATGGCTAGTAATAATATTAAGGATGGTACTTGGCCACTTGCATCTTGTTGCGGCTTTTTAGTTCTTCCTTGTCGGAGTACTTCTGCAAATGGGATCCCTGGGACAATTGGAGCCGAAGGGATGCTACCGTCCAACCCCGCTGACACCTTCGTCCATTGGGCCGATCTCGGCGCCTGCGGCCTTGTAACCTTAACATTGCGGTACGCAAGATACCCATGGCAAGAAACCGGATGCCCTCTGCTTCCGCTTTTGACACAGAAGCCTTTTCTTTACCCTCTGCTTCAGTTAACGAACATTCGCTTGGTAATTAAGTGACATTGTGCCCACCAGATCACTTCCACGGCTCTCCGGGCTTATCTCTACGAGGCGGCAGAACTTTTTTTTCCAAAATGGATCTCTCGGTACTAAAACGTTATATTGAGAGGAACTTGACCTCAGTTCCCGCCTTATCCGCCTCCTCTCTTCCTCCGCATCCAAGCCTTTCAGAAGGAAGGTTTGCACCTTCTCTTCCTTCAGGGTGTAGCTGAAGTGAGGAGCTTTCACTCATTCGAGAACCTCCCTTGCTTTCTTGTAATCCGCTATTTGTTTACATTTGGGTACATCACTATTGGCAATTCATTAGCAGCAAATTCACACGAAAAGCAACTCTGACCTATTTTAAGATTGTTAATTATAATAGAAATAATATTAAGCTTTCCAAAGTTGTGTGTGTATTATGATTCGTAGTTCTGGACTTAAAACTTAAAGGCTTCCCTATAAATCTTCAAATCTTAGTAATATACTGTTACTAACTTTAAATAAGTAGATTCATGGGCGGAATGCATTTGGAGGTTTAAATTCTATATACGAAAACCTTCCTGATTTTTTAGCGTTTGGATGGCTATGGTTACACTTTTGACCTTTTTCTTCCCAACATCAAACCATGTCATTCACTGCATATCGGACTTCATGCTTAGTATATGTCGTCAAAAAAGGCAATTTCAATGGATAAGGTAAGATCACAGCATTTTCAACAAAACTAAAGAAGTCAAAGAACTGTTCCGGTTTTCGCAATTAGATGGAGCGCCTATTTTCTTGGTTGAACATTATTCCACTTCATTAACCATAAAGGTGAAAGTAGATTTTCAACTAGAGGAATAAGTAAAATTAAGTGCAGTGAGTGACAAGTCTGCTGGAATAACAAGTTCGCATATTAAAGGATCTACACATAATGACACCCATAATGGGATTTATCGAGTTGAATACGAAGTTGCATTTATTATAGCTATGTAAATGAGAATCATTGGTTGCAGTTTAAAGTTGCTCCAACTTCAGGCATGAATGCAATTTAAATGCATCAAATTTTTGAAGACAGACTCCCTATCGGATGCTCAGGCAATCAAGTATGCTAAGTAAAAAGCGTGGCAGGAGGCCAGAACATAATGACTGAACATTAAGATATTTGTATATAATATGAGTGTGCTTACAATGTCATGATAATTTAATGGTAATGGTCATTAGGTGGGTTTGCATGCGGAATATAATTTGCTCTTTCATTATAAGATTGCAATAAACCTAGAAGAAGTGTTCACTGCTTTTACTAGAAATATTTGTATTATGTACTTTGTCATCGTTACTGCATCGAATGTGGACATTTATTTATACTTTGTTAAACACTGGGAATTATTTGTCATTTGATAAAGCAGTACCTCTCATATGGATAAAAAATTTTCGTTGATAACAGTTAATAGCCTAGCAGTTTACTAGAATACCATATATGAATTATGTTTCCGATGGATCACGTAAAATGTTCACTATTTTTCAATCGGCACGTTACATATGGTGTGGAAGTGCAAACGAGTGCCACTTTTGCTATTATCCGATAAGTTGATTTTTCGGAAAAGTTCAATAAAGTTCTGTACAAAATCAATCAATTAATTGTGTAAAAACAAAATCTTAACCGAGTTTGGGTTTACTGTGGGTTGTGTATAAAAACCGCTTCGTGTCTATCTCGGCATTAATCAATTAATATTATCGGTATTAATTATTAATCATTGCCACACTTCTTTGCTATTATTATGGACACTGTCACACAGGACATCCAAGTCCCGCACTTTACACAATACTCTATCCAGATAATGTTTTCCCTGCGTTTCATCCATGGTTAGAAAAAATAGTTCAAATTTTATAAATTTTGGTATACATTCATAGGGTTTACTGTATTAAATCAATACAATTCCGATTGATTGATTATTATTGTCCATGGCATTTATAAACATTATGCAAAATGTTTATGGACTCTTCCAATATGTTAACATAATAAACATAATTGGACTTGAGTATGAACAGTATTCACCTGAATGTATTATTAAAACTCTACAATGAAATTATTTATTGTTTAAACTTCATTGGTATAAAATTAATAAATTGCTTTATTGATTTATATCCGACAAAAGTATAGGAAATTGTATATACCTGCATAAATAATTTATACAGAATATTAATAAAAATTATACTCCGAATCGAGGATTGTTATGTAGGTTAACTGAAACAAATTTGCATTTTACTTATTAAGTTTATTTTATTATATTATACATATAAAACAATTACATAGTATTATTCAAAAATATAATTATACGTAATTATAATTTGTAAAGCATTCCTTTGTAGAAAACGTATTTTTTATTATTTCAATTCACTTCGGCCTAGTCAGATTTCACTTCAGTATAATTCGCACTTATGTCGTGTCTGCGATTGCACCTGTCGCGACTTTCGGTCATGCTGCTCCCAGTGTAGACATGAGGCAGCGTTTGATGAGTTGCCTCTACCTGGACGAAACCGTCAGTCAGTGATAAAATAATTCTTTAAATTTAGGACTCCTCTCTAATATTTTCCCCCAGTTTCGCAATAAGGACTTTACAGGATGTATAGAGGCATTTCAATTAAAAGACCGCAGATTTCAAAGAATGAAGTACACCCATTGACAATGTTGCATCCATAATTGAGGCGTAAGAAGTAGTGTGTGTTTGAGCTGAGGGAGAGGCAAAGGTTCTGAGAACTTAGACTCTAGTTGTCCATTGTACTCGATTCCTTCGTCTAACGGAATAT
The DNA here is from genome assembly GCF_905115235.1 of Hermetia illucens. Taxonomy (NCBI): domain Eukaryota; kingdom Metazoa; phylum Arthropoda; class Insecta; order Diptera; family Stratiomyidae; genus Hermetia; species Hermetia illucens. Next base: position 57,304,660 of record NC_051853.1, on the reverse strand, counting down.
TCCGGATTCGATTATGTATCGCAGGATTTCCGTTAGTGGATGTAATGCCACCCGCTGAATTTGTAGCACATCAGCACTAAAAATCTCCCATAGATGGATGGATTTCGCTTCTTCATTACAGGATGGACACGTATCATTTTGGAGAATTCCTATTCTGAACATATGTTCAGCTAGTGAATTATGGCCAGTCAGAACGCCCACAATACTTTTGCAAGTCTTCCTGCTTTTCGACAGGATAAACCTTGCAGTATGTTTGTTTGGTTATGGGAGGAAAATTTTGGTGTGTTTAGTAGCATTAAGGCTCAGCCACCTGTTATTACGCTAAGCTTGCCCCCACTTTTTGATAGCACCATTAGCCAATGCTACTGACACCCCAATTGCTGGTACTGGTCCTGGCATAGGGGAAATTGAACCCTCTTTTGTTAAAGCATCGGATATTTCATTTTTCTCTACATCACAAAAAAATCATTTACCTCTTCACTACAATGACCGGATACCTAGAGTAGTTTCACCGTATTGAATCTAGAAACAGAGTTCAATTGATTTCTACATTCTATATTCCATAACCCTATTCTGTTTTTGAGCCATTTGTGTAGAAGACGTCATTATATCATGACGCGCATTCTTCTGGTTCGTCTCAGTTTTCTCTTCGTTTCAAAATAACCTCATATCCGCTACCAAACAGATGTCAGAAGGCATTGCAAAAACTGGATTCAGTTCTCCCAATAACTCCTCCACTACTCTGTGCCCACACGTCCATTGTTTCCCCATAGATCTAATCGAATCAGTCTATGAGCTGCTCCCATTGCAGTGTTCTAAAAAAGCAAATCCAACGGCTGCAGATTGAGTAATGCATTGAGTGCTGCGCCGGATGTCTTGCTCATGACACCGGCGATACCCAGTCGCAGTGTGATTAGTTTACAGCGAAAATTCTTTTGTTTTACCTTAACCCATTACACTACGGATCCATGAGCAAATATCGGTCTAATGATAGCAACATACATCCACATTACTATCTGAGGCCGAAGTCCCTACGTCGGGCCAAAGGTCCGCCCACACAGCCCATAAGCTGTGAGAGCTGGTTTCATTTTTATCTCTACATGTTTGTTCCAAAAAAGCTCCGTGTCTAGAAAAACTCCCCGATATTTCACTTCTTCGGAGAGTTGGAGGGAAGGTAAAGAGCATTCAGTTTCCTCCTTTTTATAAATAATACCATTGTGATTTTATTTGAATTTACTGAAAGTCCATGCTGGAGGCACCAACTGTGAATGGAATGAATGGAATCAACGGCGCGTTGTGTATTTCTACGCACCATTTCGAGATCTCGTCGAAAAACCAGCACAGCCAGGTCATCCGCATAAACTTGAACGTGTATTGGAAGATTTTGTAGTTCGCATAGTAGTGAGTCGATTAACATACTCCACAGAAGTGGTGCTTCCGTTATTAGGTAGCGAACAGCACCCACTTCAGCACACAGCAATCTCTGCGTTAGCATCGCGCAGATCCACTTAGTTAAAGTTTCATCCAGACTATGCTTTCTGGCGGTATCACAGAGCTTTTGGAAGGGCGGACAGTCAAACGCCTCCTCAATCATCATTAACGGCGCAACAACCGGTATCCAGTCTAGGCCTGCCTTAATAAGGCACTCCAGACATCCCGGTTTTTCGCCGAGGTCCACCAATTCGATATCATTAAAAGCTGTCTGGCGTCCGGGTCTACGCCATCGCTCTATCTTAGGCAGGGTCTGCCTCGTCTTCTTTTTCTACCATAGATATTGCCCTTATAGACTTTCAGGGTGGGATCATCCTCCTCCTCAATGTCCACGCGTAATTGCCTTTTAGAGTTGCACCCTCTACCTTTGAAACCAAAGAGTGAAGAGCAGATTCACAGGGCTTTCCACGTTGGTAAGCATTTTGGCTTTCATTTAGTGGGTGTGACCTTAGTGCCTTCTCGCGAATGTGACACTCAACCAGTCTCTCCAGACATTTCAATGATGGTAAGCTGATTTGTCTGAAGTTCTTTGAATTTGAATAATCATCTTTCTTAGACTTAGGTATGAAGACTACCTTCACTTTCTGCCAAGAGGAAGGCATGTAGCGCAGAGCAAGACATCCTCGAAAAATATTTTAGAGAAGTTGCTCTAAGTGCTCTATGCCCTCCTTTGGAATCGCTGGGTAGATGCCATGCATGCCAGGTGCTTTGAAGTATTCAAACGATAGTATAGTAGCCCCCGCCTTTTCATTGATAACTATGGTAGTGTCTCAATTCCCCTTGCAACACCTTCGTGCTGAAAAGTTTGCAAAAATCGCCAACTCTCTTCCTTCCATTTCTGAGACCTGTTCTCCCGGTTGGTGTACTTCTAAGAGAGTCTGTATAGACTCAACTCTGGAGTTCTTGAAAGCATCATCCGGTTTTTTAACAGAGTCCAACTTGGTGGACTCATCCTTATTAAGGACTCCGCATAGCCTGGAAGTCTCACTTTTATCTTCAAGTTCCTCACAGTATGCTTTAAAAGTGTCTTATTTCGAACGTTTTAGGAGCCTGCTATATTCACGCTGTGAGTTCTGGAAGTTTAACCGGCTTTCATCTTTATTGCTTTGGCAAGCACGATTTAGAAGTGGTTTGGTTGATTTCCTGAGTTTTTGCAGTTCTCGGTTCCACCATGGAACCGTTTTATCGCGTTGGCTTCGAGAAATTGGACAGGCCTCTTCAAAGCACCCTTAAAATATGGGAGATTCAGAGTTTCTAATTTATCTTCTATCGCCAAAGGAGTCCTTAGTTACTAAGAGAGCTCCACTTTGTCCCCAAGATTTCTTTGAACTTTGCCCAATCCGTTTTCCTAGGATTCCGTCTTTGTATTACAGACTGTTCGCCTGCAATAGTCAGACTAAATTCTGAGTAACGGTGATCTAAGAGTGAGACTTCATCTATCACTTATCAGTCTCTAATCAACTCTAACAATTTTGAAGTGCAGATTGTTAGGTCAATTACTTCACTTTTTCTTGGTCCCACGAAGGAGCGCACTCTACGTTCGCGGTCATCAGACCAGCTGAAGTGGTAAAATCAAACAGCTTCTCTCCTCTAGAATTGCATTTGCTACTGCCTCATCAAATATGCTGAGCGTTTGCATCATAACCATCAGCATAAGAGTTCAACCCTACTTAATTCTGCATACCCTACCATCCAAGAATCATAGGGAAGGCTAGCAGAAGCAGCTAAGACGTATCTCCTCTTACGAATAACCTGGTATTGTAAGTTGACCGCAACAATGTCATGGGAACAGAATTGCCTCAAAATGGTTGCCTTTAACAATTTTGCGATCAGAACGCAGGTCCTAAGTCTCGAGGAGTTCTCATCGAAGAAGATCCAAGTTCTTTTTACTGATCCAATACCACAGATTTTATTAAAACGAAATCATGGCTATTGAAGCAGAGTGCCCTGCAACTTTGCAAGCCTTGCTGTCACTATATAGGAAGAGACTTTGGCATGCTGCAGGTTATTTTGACTAACTATTACGTTTTGTAGACATAAGTGAAGTCTAATTTGAAAACCGTCACTAACTGAAAAGTCAGCGTGGTTCACGGTGTCCGGGCTACATGAATCTGTTTAAACATACCGGAATTAGACTAGTTCCATCCACTTCACCAGTTTCCTTTTGGATCTGCCTTTATTGGTAGAGGCGGAGGAGAGGGTTTTGACTGGCCAGCCTGTAGTCTCTTCTGTTTTGCGACTGAAGTTCCCTTTCGCCGAGTCTTCCTCTTCCGTTTTTTGGAAGAATTAGGCAACATTTTCACCGACAGGCCAGCCGTAGTCAGATTTCCAGTTCCTCACATTAAGGGAGTTGCTGTAAAATATCTTTTAGTTGACCACGCCGTAGAAATCGTGGAGCCTGTCTTCCACAGATTTCTCCGTGGGGGAACATGTGATGAGGTCTCCAAAATCCGTGGACCGGCCGCGATCTGATTTCTTAAAGTCGTGGATGGATTCGAAGTCACAGACTTCTTACCACTTGGAGAGTTACAATCCTTTGTTTCCTTCTTCATGGTTTGTGGGCACTTAGTAGTAAACTAGCACAGGCTCCCCCCCAACAACAACGTGGTTTCCGAGGGGAAAATATATGGAGATATAAGAAGTAGCAGTTGAGGATATAATCCGCCATGGTATTCCCACCCTTGAGCGCGGTAACCGGGTAATCTAGAAGCACGATTTCATGCGCTCGTTGGGGTTCTTTACTTTCTTCTTTTCAAATTTTTGGTGTTTGTAGTTCCAAAAAGCCTAACTCACATTTCCGAACTGGCTATCGCAGAAGGGTAAAAGGGTTTTGAACCGCATTTCAGATGAGTTGAAAATATATACTACCGGAACAAGGTACACTATCTGTGAAATGACTGGACTAAGTGAGGAGAGTTTCTAAATTCTAAACTGAGGAATAAAAACCGATTTAGTTTCACAGTTGAAGATGAGCCATCATTTAATATATTTTTATTACTTCTACATTTCTACTTGCATATAGAGTAACCTTTGTGTATTAGAAAAATTTCATAATATGTTGTGAGGACCTTGGCTTCTGCTAAGAATTTTCACCAAGGTCAAAAACTTGATTCAACCGTGAGTGTCCTTGGTTTTCGAATAATTTGGTGTAGTTTACTATGGTTTCTTTGCGCGATTAAAATCGAAATTAATTTTTCATAGCAATTCTCTGACATAACTTTCTTGATCAAATGAAAAAGATTGCGAACGTAAAAACTCTATTATAATTAAGAAAGATTGTTTCTAAAATTGTCCGAGTCACGGTAGGCTTGTACTTCTATTCATATGATCTACATATATACATATGTGCACTTGTATTAAATATATTTGAAGTTGATATTTCGAATCGTGTAGATGGTTTGAGCGGTATTTAATATTATATTTTATATCGTATATCAACCGTCATTCAGCTTCTTAGAGGATAAGTGGTCTATGCATTACCATGATTTCAACTTTGTTATTTCATTTGTCACAGTTGAACTGTAGACATGTAGATAGTTTGAAATTATACGAAAACAAGGAGGTCTCATACTTTACTTTTTTTATAAAAACAATTTTCAAATTTGTATTTTTGAAATAGATTGAGAGCATTGGAAATTTAATTTCTTCCATATTACATGTATTGTAAGAAACCATTTTCAGAAATGACAAACAAAATAAAGGTATCAAATTTCTTTGAGAGTTGACTTTGACTTACAAAAAGCACTCTATGGAAATTTGAATTTAATTGAACCAATAAACGGCCTTGCCTTTTTCCACATAATTTATCACGTATGTTACGTATGTTTTATATGTAGGTATGCATATAAGCTCGGCTGAGGTGGGCTTGGCACGTTAGCTATTACCGGCTCCAAAGTGAATGTCAACGATAATCCAAATACCTCAGGTCTACAACAGAAAAGATTCAAATGGTTAGGACTGGTGTGTTAATCTCAAGTCGGTCGAAGACATTTACCATGTTCCTGTTTAATTGAATCTTATTATGTCTATTAAAATTATTTTAAGCAAAACAATTGGATTTCGATTGCAATATGGTTTCAGCAGTTGACTAATTCAAATCAAATATTGCTCGAATGGCTTCCCCTGGGTCTTGTCAAAGCAACTATTAATAATAATTTATAGAAAAAACGCCAATTGTGGGCCTTGATACATGCTCAGGTTTACATGTTTTGCAGACCATAATATATATATTATGAAGCTGTGGGTTATTGTAAGGCTTTTTATTCTTGCACAACAGGCATTATCCGCAGGTGCACATTATATTTGCATGATCAACTGAAATTCCACTTTCAACGGAACTAATAATTGGCAGCCACACAACATCATGCTTGCTTCATACGTGGTTGAAGGAAATCCATTCCCTATAGTTGTGCAGCAAATTATGGGAGAATTCAAATAATAATTCAATGATTTGGAGTAATTTCAAGTAATTTCGTTGATAAAATCGTTGGTACGTGTTGATATTAACATTTTTAATTACACAGCACTTGTAACAAGGGAGTACAAAACTGTTATGTTAATTTTCAGAGGTTGCTAGACCACACAGATCAAATGAATTCAGTTCTTCGAGGGTCAAAATTATGAAATGATATGAATTATTATTATCAAGTTCATTCGAACTGAATGTACTTCTTTAAAATGAAGTGACCTTCAAGGTAAGTTCCATTTAATTAACGCATTCAAATTCAGAAAGAAAAACACATTTTATGTACATATATAGTATACATTTTATGTATCAATTAGTTAAGTACCAACTTAGAAGATTCCATGAATGCAAGAAGGTTGGTCGTTATGTTGTATTTTAAAAATACTTCACTTTGACCTTTCTTTTTCCTATTTGAAAAAGTCTAAAGTTAACTTCTCACTTAAATTAGTACTTTACTACTGTTTCAATTAGAATTGAAATTCGCAGATTAATAAAGTGAATTATCTTTGGAAAAAAGGTTGGCGAACAAAGATACGTTTTCTCAACTCAAGTAGGGTGTACTTGTATCGTTCGCTTTTCTTGTCTGTTGTCGGAGACAGCTTTCTCTCGGCTCCAGCAGATTGACGTCGCCAATAATGTCATAGCCTTGTAATTTATTGGCGTTAAAATCACTTATCTTAATATCCTCCATTTACGACAACTTTGTGCACTCGCTTTTCTCTTGAAGCCAATTCATCAATGTTTATTTGTGATTCCTTAGTGAATATCGTCATATACACGCTTTGGATGATAACAGATCGGAAACTGGAAGCTTTGTGCTTCAGGCATATATTTGCATATTTAAAGTTCTTGCATTAAAATGGCTATGGAAAGGAAATCCAGATCATCATTATCAACGGCGCAACAACCGGTATCCGGTCTAGGCCTGCCCTAATAAGGAAGGATCTCAGGCTGGATTTGCGTCGTCTTCTTTTGCTACCATAGATTAACGGGTGGGATCATCCTCATCTATACGGATTAAGTGAAACGCCCACCGTAACCCATTGAGCCGGATTTTATCCATAACCTGATAGTTACGGTATCGCTCATAGTTTTCATCGTTATGTAGGCTACGGAATCGTCCATTCTCATGTAGGGGGCCAAACTTCTTCGCAGGATTCTTCTCTCAAACGCGGCCAAGAGTTCCAGTTTTGTTTTGCTAAGAACCCAGGTCTCCGAGGAATACATGAGGATTGGCAAAATCATTGTCTTGTACAGTAAGACCTTTGACCCTACGGTAAGCCGTTTCGAGCGGAAGAGTTTTTGCAAGCTGAAATAGGCTCTGTTGGCTGCCAACAACCTTGCGCGGATTTCATCATCGTAGCTGTTATCGGTTGTGATTTTGGACTCTAGATAGGAAAAATTGTCAACGGGCTGTATTCTCCTATCCTGTATCTTCTTCGTGTTTGTGTTTGACCAGTGCGGTTTGATGTTGTTGGTTAATTCGTCTTCGGTGCTGACGTTGCCACCATATATTTTGTCTTGCCTTCATTGATGTGCAGCCCAAGATCTCACACCGCCTGCTCGATCTGGATGAAGGCACTTTGTACGTCTCGGGTCGTTCTGCCCGTGATGTCGATATCGTTAGCATAGGCCAGTAGTTGGGTGGACTTAAAGAGGATCGTACCCCTCGCAATTTACCTCAGCATCACGGGTCACTTTCTCGAGGGCCAGGTTAAAGAGGACGCATGATAGGGTATCCCTTTGTCGAAGACCGTTGTTAATGTCGAATGGTCTTGAGAGCGATCCTATTGCTTTTATCTGGTCTCAAACATTGGTCAGGGTAGGCCTAGTCAGTCTTATCAATTTGGTCGGGACACCGAATTCTCTCATGGCAGTGTACAGTTTTACCCTAGCTATGCTATCATAGACGGCTTTCAAGTCGATGAAAAGATGGTGCAACTGATGTCTATATTTCAACAGCTTTTCCATCGCTTGCCGCAGAAAGAAAATATGATCTGTTGCTGACTTGCCTAAAGTGAAGCCTCTTTGTTCTGGGCATATGGAGCTATCCGAGCTAGCAATATACCGGAGAATATCTTATAGATGGTACTCAGCAACGTGATACATCTATAATTGCTGGACCGATGTTCTCGTTGTTCAGTAGTTCATCAAAGTACTCAACCCATCGCTCTAATATGCCCGTTCTGTTGGAAATCAGATTTGTCTCGGCAGGATGAGCATTGAGGTGAATAAGGTTTCATCCTGTTGACCTGTTGGTAAAACTTGCGCGCCTGGTGCGGTTGCTCCCTGTACTATTCGATTCACAGACCTGTTGGTTCTCCGAGCGTTCCTTTTTCGATCTGTGAAGTCGCTTCTCCGCTCGGAGTTCGTGCAACATTACTCGGTATGCGGCATTCTTCCGTTCCGTTGCTAGCTTACATTCATCGTCAAACCAGCCGTTCCGGAACTTTTTGCGGCTGGGGCCAAGTATGTTTGTGGCCGTATTTATGATAACGTTCTTCAGGTGATAGTGAGGATCATTTGTTGATGCTTCATCTCCAGGATCTCTGTTGACTGCGGTTATTGCGGCATCCATTTCCCTCTTATGGGTGTCACGGAGGGCTGTGTTGTGGATGTCTTCAGTATTAACTCTCACCTAATTGTCAGAGGGGATTCTGGGTGGTGTTGTTATTCGAGCTCGGAGTACCATGCCACCGAGATAGTGATCCGAGTCTATATTGGCCCCCCCCCCTATATGTTCTGACATTCATGAAGGCTGAGAGGTGGTGGCGTTCGATCAGCACGTGGTCAATTTATGTTTATGGACCGCTTTCCGCACAAACCAGGTACTTCCAACAACCATTTCGTGTGACAATGCAAATTGAATGATCACCAGTCCGTTATCATTTGTATTTTGGTGTAAGCTATGGGAGCCAACGAATCGCCTGAATACGGGCTCCTTCTCTACTTGGCTGTTAAAATCTCCATGTATGATTTTGATATTATATCTGGGACAGGCTTCGAGGGTTCGTTCTACTGCCTCGTAGAAGATATCCTTCTCCGACTCTGCAGTCTCCTCTGTAGAGGCGTGAACGTTAATGAGGCTTATATTTCTAAATTTGCCTTGTAAGTGCAGAGTGCATAGCCTTTCGCTTATGTTTTCAAACCTGATAACAGTAGGTTTCATTTTTTGGCTGGATGGCCACTATAATGAATGGTGTAGCGACTCTTCTCCAGGAAACCCGTCCCTGCCCAACGCATCTCCTGTAACGGTGTTACATCAGCTCTGTATTGGGACACGGTATCGGCTAGCTGCTCGACAGCTTCCTCTCTGTACAGCGCACGTTCCAGGAGAAAATGCACAAATCGTTATTCCTTTGTTGTTGCCGGGTTTGTCGTTATGTAATCCGTCCAGTCCGAGGCTTCTGTTGTGGCTTCGTAACTTCAGTTTTCCGTGTAGGGTTGTCAGCCGTCAAAAGTCTTTTATATTTGCGTGATTGCACCACCTTTTTGAAGGTTTCTACAACTTTAAAAAATGCAGACAAACACAGTAAAATAATTCAGAAAAGGTTTTGTTTATGGTCGGATTTCGATTTAATCTGTCATCACTGTACCACGCCTTTAAAAATATTTGACTTAAATTATTCGTTCTTAGCTTGTGTGGAGCAACATATACGAGACCTTGTTTGAAATGCAGAATTTTTTAATTTTATTGCTAATCAAACCTGTCTGCAATAAAACACTTTTTTCCGCTTGCTTTGTCCAATTTAAGACATTTGAATCAAATTATAGGAATTAGTTAAAATACAAGACTACTGATGTCAATCAACAATTCTTTTTTAGGCTGTTTTCAATTCATACAAATTTGTACTGTATCAATGCGCCCAGAAAGCAGTGCTAATTTAGATACATACAATTTGTTCAAAAAATAACGATGATAGAGCACTCGCATAAATAAGGAATGTGATACTGAACTTAGCCGTAACTGATGTGCTGTTAAATATGTAATCCAACTGCAGCTGTTGTTGATAATTGATCGGAATTCCCGCTGGCGATTTTCGATTAACTTTTACGGATACTCTGATGTTGAAACGAACCATATCCTTTTCTGTCGGAGAGTGGTCTGTTGTTTAAATCTTCATTAAAGGCTAAGCATTCTCTACGGTGTTTGCGTTTGGTGACTAAAAGGAACAAAAATCATCGACCGGGGTTCGCTCTTTGTACTGCATGAATAGTCATTTCCAACCTTTGAGATCATTATTTTCTTGAATATCCTCTTCTGAACTGCTGTTATCGAGCAGAGCTTCAAATTGGAGCAAACCCGATTAATAGAATGTCACCATTAGTTGAGTGTCAAAGATTTAGTTCTAGTGGACCAACAATATGCGCAGAGAGGCGTCCATAATAATTGAACTTCGTTGGATGGTGTCTTCAATTAATGTTTGTTCTTCCAGAGACCAAATACATTTCATAGCTGTGGATAGTTAAAAAAACAGCTCATCTGTCAATAATAGACTCAATCATGATCGATATACTTCTCAACCCATTGCAGCCTTTTTGCATTTGCTTTTCTCGGTGTTCAGACCACTATAAAGGATTATATTATTTTCAAGAATTTTGTGCCATATTGTACGTAGGTATGCCTTCCAACCACCTTCTGAAAGAATATCTCTGACTTGCTTCAATCCCGTTAGGCTCTTTCGATTATGATCGAGTAATTTGATAATAACGGTTTCTCCTAGTGTTTTTCAACATTCGCGTTGATCCCTCCCAGCCGTTTCATCGATATTGTTCGCGAAAACAATTTTACCTCCTCCATTTGCATATAGGAGGACCCCTTTAAACTTAACGTACAGTAGGTATAAGCGTTCCTCAACAAAGTGTACAGTAGACCCGTATGGAGCTGGAACAGCTCCTATCAAACCCGCTTCTTCTCGGCAGATTCCAATGAACGTGAGCATGCTCGCAATTGGAACTTGCGTTCTTGTGTATGTGCGCATGTTTATGTTTAAGTCGGGTAAGCGGGAAGAAAACACCCCCATCCTTGGTTAAACAAGTCGGAATACCGGAAGCTCGCGCTTCGGGTATAAAGGTTTTGTGTTCATCTTATGTGAGAAACTTCAACGCACATTTTCCTGTCCGTATATAGCTACAAATCCAACATAATCTTTCATATTTTTCCAAACTACGAGACATACGTACATATTACAGCCATAGATATCACGCTCACCCTAAACAAACAAACTGCCTATTACCGAATACTGTACACATATATGCACGTATATAAATTGATCGTACCCATATTTCCGATTTACTTCTTATATCTATTTGAATTAGGCACTACCCGCAAAGTTCATTAGCACGCATCTATTATATACCAACATACACACATGTCTGGCTGACAAATAACTAAAAAACTAAAACAAAATAATTCTCTGCGACCCAATTCATAAGAACTCATTTCGTTGTGGTATTGACGAATTGATATGTGACGATGACGTCATGCAGGTTGTAGAGTGCACGAAATTCACAAAAAATTGTAAAGTTTCACCCCCTATAACTTTGTTAATAATAGTTGGATTTTCTTCAAACTTGACCAAACTGTGCATTATGTTCTTCGTTACACGGATGCCAAATTTTGTACTTCTGGGATGAACATAAGGGGGGGGGGTGCCGGGTAAATTTCTAAAATGTGGAAATATTCTATTATTAACTTTATTTGTGCAGATATCGGAACCGGATATATTTTGAGGCCTAGATTTCGTAGAGATGCACCACTGTGATTTTTTTCAGATTTTTCGGTTGGATAGGTTCTGAGAACGAGACCTGTTACACTTTTTGTGGGTTATATTTTGAACCCTCATTCCCCTATGTTTCATCTAATATCAAATATTAAACCAGATTCGAAAAGTGCTAATTGAGACCTTTCATTTGATACCCTACATGGCTACATTCTGTGAAAAAAAAATTTGCACCCTCCATTTACATGTATGGGGAGCTCCCCCTTAAACTTAACACAAGATGGCGCCACTTACTGCATGTAAAGGGATCACCAGATTACATACTCTCACCAATTTTCGTGACAATCGGTCTAGTCGTTTCCGAATAAATCGGGTGTGACAGACAGACAGACAGACAGACAGACAGACAGACGGACGCAACTAAAGCGTCTTCCATCGCTACAACGATCTCGAGGATACTACCGAACATTGGTGGGCCAAGACAAAGTCGACGTCTTCTGCTCTCCAGGGTAGTCAGCTCCGTGCTACTCTACGCAGCTCCAGTTTGGGCAACTGCTCTGAATAACAAAGTGAACTGCCGAAAATTGGGAATGGCGTATCGGTTAAGTGCACTCCGGGTATGCAGTGCATATCGGACAACATCAGGAGAAGCGGCATATGTACTAGCAGGGATGCTCCCCATAGACATCTTGGCGAAGGAAAGTCGGCGACTCTACGACAAAACGTATGCAGCTGGAGAGTCTAGCGCATTTCGACGGCAGCTGGCACGGTGGGAATCTATCGAACGGTGGCAACAGCGATGGGACGAGTCCCAAAATGCTCGTTGGACATACCGCATCATTCCGGATATTCGGAGATGGTTTGAACGAAACCATGGGGAATTAAGCCACGAGCTAACACAATTCTTGAGTGGACATGGAGGTAATCGTGCTTATTTACATCGATTTGGTCACGACGAATCACCATGCTGCCCAAGATGTGGTAACGTGGCTGAGAATGCGGAGCATGTCATATTTGATTGCCCCAGGTTCACCGCGCACCGAACAAGAATGGAAGCGGTCGCAGACAGGCGTTTAACACCCGAAAACATTGTGGAGTTTATGCTGGAGTCAACGGATGCCTGGAACCAGGTTGTAAGGGAACTGCAAGCTATTCACCAACAGCTTAGGCAGGAAGAACTACGACGAAAACAAGGAAGGGAGAGAACCATAATGAGCCGCAGCTAAAAGCTGATCCAGCCCCGCGATGCAATACTTGATAGGAGTTCCGTGGGGAGAGTGGAATGAGAAGGAGGTGGTTTTAGTGAGTAGAAGTCTCACATAACTGCGTGGCAGGAGCCAGCAGTAGGTTTTGAACCTTTCCACCTTCCAACGCCGAAAAAAAAAAAAAAAAGACGGACAGACGGACAGACAGACACCGTCTTGATTCTAATAAGGTTTTGTTTCACACAAAACCTTAAAAAAGGAAGGGTACTGGGAAGAATAAACCACTATCGAAGAAGAGAGAAGTCTTATACTCATAGTCTAGGGGTTCGAAATTCCATTGCCAAGTTGTGGAGTAAGCAAGCAGGTTCCCAGCCGGTGATATTGCTTAACGGTACTTGGTGGTGGATAGCTTGGCTAACGTTGAATCTAATTTTATAAGCACTTTTTTAGAAGAAGGTGGTTGAATAGGACCTAACAAAGAGAATTTAGGCAAGAACTGGATCCATTCATTCATTCGGTTTATTGGTTTTAACTCTAATATCTTAAGCGTTGTGATACCTCTTGAAATGGGAAGAAGAGCGAAAAAGGCCGTTCAGCATTAAAAAATGGATAGTGAACTGTGTTCTAAACTGGAGAAGTTATCTTTTATTTTGGCTGAGGCACATTCTGCTAAAGGCAGTTACGAATAGAGCAAACAAAAGAACGGAAGAAAAGTCCTAAAAATATTCTGCATCGGTAGTGCGGTTAACGCGAATGATAGTCAACCGTCTATTGAGGATATGCAGATAAACAGCAGATTGCAAAAGGAGAACGATCACGCAGGCAAACAGCATATGCCTAAAAAACAAAAATGTGTTTTGCTTGGTTTGAAAAACGGGCCTAAATCCTTGGTAGGATTCAAATTAAAAGTGGGAAATTTTTTTTGTCCCGGGCAACAATCGCCTCCACTTCTTGGCTTCAGTTGCTGACGTCGGACACCCAGGGTACTTTATCGGGCTCACTGCTGGGTAACATTATATCTAATGATGTACCTAACGTCGCAGTTCCTGGTGGGCCACGATAGTGAGCCATGCGGGCGACATGGCTGTGATTGTTATTGAAAAGTATTTTCCGGAAATTGTGTTGCACTCATCACAACCACTGAAACAATCAAAGGCATAAAGCAGTACCTGAAGGATATTGGCTTGGTTCTTGTGAGAACAAAATTAAACCGGTGCTTATCATGAAGTGTATATATAAATAGTGTTCAATCGTATTATTTATTTCTGAATAATTTTTGGGGTGATCAAAGGACTCCTAAACGTCAGTCCAGCTTGATTATCGGCGCAAATTGGATGCCCTTGTCATCATATACGGCTCTCACTTTTTTAATGGTAACCACCGGTCTCACAGAGTTTCTATTTCCCTTGTAAACCTGTCGTTTTGAAAGATTTGCAGGAAGTGACAATTCTCTTCCTACCTTTCTTGTCACTTGCTCTCTCAGGAGGTGTACTTCCAAGAGGGTCTGTACTGACTCAACTCTGAAATTCGTGAAAGTTTCATTTGATTTTTTAGGAGAGTTTAACTCAGCTGACCTACCCCTTTCAAAGACTCCGGATAGCCTTCAAGTCTGTCTTTCACCTTTCCGTTCCACGCAGTATGCTCCAAAGGAGTTTTGTTTTGAACGTTTTAAGAGTCTTTTATATTTACTCTGCGAGCTCTTGAAGTTTAACCAGTTTATAATGTTGTTGCTTATTCAAGCCCGATTCAGAAGTCGACATGTAGATTTCCTATATTTTTACAACTCCCAGTTTCGCTATGGAACTATTTTACCGCGTTCGCCTCTTCGAAGCATTGAACAAAATATGTATTTTATTGCCAAGAAGTTCATTGGATTTTTTCTAATCCCTTTTCCTTAGATTCTTTCTTTGCATTGTAGTTTCTTTGCCTGCCATAGTCAGACTAATTTCTAAGTAACGCTGGGCTAACTGTGAGACTTCATCTAGTATCCGCCAGTCTCTAATAGATTCTTACAACTTTGAAGCGCAGAGTGTTAGGTTAATTACTTTATTCGTTCTTGACCTCGCGAATGTAAGGGCGTAACTTACCTGCGCAGTCATTTGATCTTACTTTTCGCTGAAAATTTCATTTTCTTCCTTTCTTTTTAAGGTTTTGTGTGAAACAAAACCTTATTAGAATCGAGACGGTGTCTGTCTGTCCGTCTGTCTGTCTGTCTGTCTGTCTGTCACACCCAATTTATTCGGAAACGGCTGGACCGATTATCACGAAAATTGGTGAGAGTATGTAATTTGGTGATCCCTTTACATGCAGTAAGTGGCGCCATCTTGTGTTAAGTTTAAGGGGGGCTCCCCGTACATGTGAATGGAGGGTGCAAATTTTTTTTTCACAGAATGTAGCCATGTAGGGTATCAAATGAAAGGTCTCAATTAGTACTTTTCGAATCTGGTTCAATATTTGATATTAGATGAAACATAGGGGAGTGAGGGTTCAAAATATGACCCACAAAAAGTGTAACAGGTCTCGTTCTCAGAACCTATCCAACCGAAAAATCCGAAAAAAAATCACAGTGGTGCATCTCTACGAAATCTAGGCCTCAAAATATATCCGGTTCCGATATCGGCACAAATAAAGTTAATAATAGTATATTTCCACATTTTAGAAATTTACCCGGCACCCCCCCCCCCCCCCCCCCCCCTAATGTTCATCCCAGAAGTACAAAATTGGGCATGCGTGTAATGAAGAACATAGTGCACAGTTTGGTCAAGTTTGAAGAAAATCCAACTATTATTAACAAAGTTATAGGGGGTGAAACTTAACAATTTTTTGTGAATTTCGTGCATTCTACAACCCGCATGACGTCATCATCACATATCAATTCGTCAATACCACAACGAAATGAGTTCTTATGAATTGGGTCACAGACAATTATTTTGTTTTAGTTTTTTAGTTATTTGTCAACCAGACATGTGTGTATGTAGGTATATAATATATGCGTGCTAATGAACTTTGCGGGTAGTGCCTAATTCAGTTAGATATAAGAAGTAAATCGGAAATATGGGTACGATAAATTTAGATACGTGCATATATGTGTACAGTAGGTAATAGGCAGTTTGTTTGTTTAGGGTGAGCGTGATATCTATGGCTCTAATATGTACGTATGTCTCGTAGTTTGGAAAAATATGAAGGATTATGTTGGATTTGTAACTATATACGGACAGAAAAATGTGCGTCTCTTACATAAGATGAACACAAAACCTTTATACCCGAAGCGCGAGCTTCCGGTATTCCGACTTGTTTCTTTTGATATTGCCACACTTGGTGGTGAAGCAACTTCTACGTCCTCATTTCCAAGAAGTTTCGTCGACCGTCCGGTATTCGACCAGCTGCGTTCACTTCACCAATTTCTTCCGCTGGTAGAGACAGAAGAGAAGGTTTTGACAGATAATATTTAGCTTGTAGTTCTTTCTTTTTTGCGGCTGAAGTTTCTTTCAGCCGAGTCTTTGACTCCCGTTGACAGACCAGTCGTCGTGAACGCGGAGTGCAGGCTTTACATCAAGGTGGTGAACATGTCTTTTACAGATTTTTTTATGTGAGAATATGAATGAAGTGAGACCTCCAAGCTCCTTCTCTTGGCCGCGATTTGATTGTTCAAAGTCACGGGTGGATTTAACATCGGTGACTTTTCACCACTTAGCTTCCATCGTTATTTGTTTTGGATACATGTAGTAGTGACTACTATACTCTTTCTCACCACCATAAGGTGGTCGCTCACCGAATTGTCTAAACTACGACGGTTTCCCGGAAAACAAAGTGCAAGTCTCCTTCCACTGCCCTAAATTTCAAATGAAAGAAAGGGTTTGGAAGAGACATTGAGTAGGACGGTTAACCGTATTGTGGGGCTTATTCGAGGTAAACTGAAGGAAGCAGGCGGTAAAGAGAATCAAAATAGGTTTAACTGTCTGTCGATTCACAAAGGTAACATTACAGTGATGTTTGAACAGTTCTGGCAAGAAGGATACCTCCAAACACGGGCGCTTCTCAAAAGCAAATTGCAGATGAAATTTTATAAAATTCAGCTAGCTTAACTAAATAAAGAATGTTACTAACACCGATAAACCATGAAGGTAAATGAGGAACCCATTTCTCAGACACTACCCAACCCGGAAAATAGGGAAAAAACAAGAGGATGCATCTACATTACGTCTAGGTCACAAAATAGTCTAATATAGAAAATAATCAAAAACATTCATATCTGATTTCCAACTAAGTCCCTCTGCCTCTGATTTTAACAAGTACTGTCTAATGATTTTTTTACAACGTCAGAGTATTTTTCGATAAGAGGTTCACTTTTGAGAAGAGGATACTCGTTTTAAATTCCAAATACCTTGCGTAATCGGTTACTCAATTTAGGATCCTATGGCGGGATTGCTTCGAGCAGATTTCAACAGAAGAATTTTCTTATCCCTATTATTAATGACTACAAGTTAAGGGAGTCATCAAAAAGTAAAATTCGGGAAAGTAGCAGGACCTGACGACGCTTTCAAAATCGAAGAGCTGGACCCAAGACTCTGGCTCAGAAGTTCTTCAATTGCGATATTAAGGACACTAGAACATTACTTGGTTGGTGCTGGACAATGCGTACTTATGGATTTTTCTGTTTGTCTTACTGCTGTGAGCTTATTACTTGGACAGCAGTAGGTATGATAATAATGAAATTGAAGCACAGCCTCACGCGAGAGTTGGGACTCAACACTCTGCTCAGAGACTTCCTCAATTGGATTATTAACGGCGGTAGAATACAGTCTCACCAATAGGAAAGCACGGTGGCCGCATTATGCAGTACGGTTTGAGATTACATATATTTTAACAAAACGGAGCAGTTTCCATGGCTGATCATAATGAAACAGTCACTAACACTGCCGGTGGCACTAACTTGCCGAGAGGTGAGATGATCAATGCTATCAGTCAATAGTGATCTACCTTATGATCCATGCGCCAGCGGAACTTGCATGAAGTGGCGTTCTATAATTGGCATTCTTCGTGAACATCGCAAAATGAAAGTCTGGGTAGTGTCGTTCGCACTGTCGCCCTTTATGGTGCTGCCAGACTTTCAAAGATAACGAACTGCGCCTCGCAGTGGTGTAAGATGCCATAATTATATCCGCGATCGATTTGAGGTTCGTGGAGAAATTGCGAGAGAGGCGTCTTTGACGGTATGAACATGTAATTCGTGCATTTGCTAAGATTGGCTTGAGCATCGAAGTCAATGGGAAACAATCAAAAGGGCGGTCGATATGATATGTTAGATTGTGACTTGTTAGTCACTTGATGCCATTCAGGTCAGGTCTATGTTTTAGAAAAATGGCACCATCGATCTGAATGATCCGGCATCCGCTACTGAGTGGGACAAAGGCTATGGAAGAACATGAACGGCCAATCAGCTCATCAATTATCTAATGGTGCATGTCATCCAGATACTACCGTAGTTGCGCAGACTAGAGTAGAACTCGGCAGAAGTATAATTGTGGAAAGCTTGGAGCGTATTACTCAGGGTTTTGTTGTCGAGTATATTACTAAATTTAATCACAAATGATACGTAGACGAGCAAAGTGAGTTGACAAGGTTATTCTATTAACTTTGTGTGCACTGCTATCGTCAAGGAATTCGTACGGACTTCCATACAGATCAAGATATTCTATATTTTGAGAAGTCAAGTGCGCTTCAGTAGACAAACAAACTATTGGGGAAGCAATAAAGTAGCAAATTTCCGATCTGAATATTGGGAAGTATAAGTTATGTGAAACCACTCCGACATCAATTCAGAGGAACGAAGGAAAGCACCTATAATAAGCAGGAAGAACCATACGGAAGAGTAGTTGAGATTTCTTTAACATATGCAGCAGAGATGAGTATTTTCTCACACAAGAGAAGGGCCAAATTAAAACATTCATCACTCCTTAAAATAACACAAAAAATCTTCAATAAAAAATGTGGAAGGATAGGAAGCAGGCAATTCTTATACTGTTATCCAAACAACACAAACAACCTAAATTTCCAAGTAACCTACTATATCCCTATTTACTTGTTAGATAAAGTGATGGGCTTGCTGTTTTCTATTTCTTCTCCAAAATCTATTTTTCGCAATATCTCAAGGCTAGATTGGCTTAATTATATTCCATTTATAAACATTCTGCCTTTCTATCCGTTAACGAATTGTGATTTTTTATGCCTCCTAAATATAATTTAGGTCATGGGCTGTTGGTTGATTGACAACAGTCACCGATTCTGCAGACCATACATATCAACCTAATTGGTAGAATTGGTTATTAGATCGTACCATGTTCAGTACGCTTAACTTCAATCGGACCATAGTATGTTATATACATACATGTCCTTCGAAAGAGAGTTCACATAATTCATAAAAATTTGGAGTGAAGCACATTTTATATGATTAACAATTCAAGTGGCCTATTATGTTCCGGGAAGGCCTCAGATACAATACATACAAAATGGCCAACAATAGTTAAATGAAGTACGTAGGTTCAAGGTGATAAAGCTGCCTTTTGTCACCGATACTTGTCTAATTAATTTCGAGTATGTGCAAACGTTAAATGGGAAATTGAAAGTTAAATGTTCAAGCATCTTGAATATGTTATTGATATCTTTTTGCTCTCTCTCACAAAACTGTGTATGCTAATCATGTGCTTTTGATAAAAGAAAGGCCGCTTTTATTTTTATCGCATAGGAGGAGCTTAAAAGCATGAGATCGTTACACGGGGTGAAAACCTAGGGGAGATCACTTCTAAGTCAGAAATCTCCACTGTCTGAGGAGAGCAGTTCAAGCTGCACGACTTGCAGGAGGCATTTATTATAAGCCTTAGAAAGGAGTAAGGTAGAAGCAGCGTGCTAGTTGTTAGATGTTGGTAAGGTCCGTCTTGGATGGGTAGCTTGTCGCTTTGGAGAGCGAATATCTTTGGAGAGATGCTTCAAGGGTCTCTTGTATGGACATCTGGCGGGGACACGCACAAGTGTGGTTGACCGACTTGACTAATGCAGACGTTGTGGGGAAACAGATCACATTGCGCGGTAATGTAACAAGGATTTCAAATGCATGGTGTATGATGAAAAGGAGGGCCTAGACATCAGGCATATTGCCGGAAGTAGCAATTTCTTTGTGTTTAAAAAGAAATGCGGTGGGAAAGTGAGGCTGGCCCAAATTAGCCTCAATCACTGAACGGTTGCTTAAGACTTACTCTCGCAGACCACCCATGAATTGGAGCTGCAAGTGTCTACAATAAGCGAACCCTATGGAAACCCCAATAATAATGGATGGGTAGCTAATCCTATAGATGGGGAGGCTTTGCGATCATGTAGGGACCAGGCCATACAGGAATGTATGAGACAGCTCACAATGGGATTTGTATCGGCGAAAATAGGCGGCATATACGTCTATAGTTGCTAAATCGAGGACATATTGGACAGATTGCTCTTGGTCGCAAAAGTATGGAGACCAAAAGTAACTTTAATGCCCGGGCCATAGAATGGGGAAACTCTTTGACGAATGTAAGGGGGGCGTTGTCTCTTGCAAGCTGTCGAGCAATTAGACATCATATTGGCTAACAATGGTCACGTTAATACTTATCAGAAAGTATGTCCGCTTCAGTTGTGGATCTGATTTTTGTTAGAACTTCACAAGCTCGCGATATGTCCTGGAGCGTTCTCACAGTGCTCACCATGCAATCGTCTTTGATCTGAAGAGTAAGCCAAATGGTTGAAGACCCGTTCGTGCAAGAGTGAGGGGAATGTCAGGTTTATTTATGAAAACAATTGTCGAGCAAGCATTCCATATCACGGAGTATGTCGCGACAGTATGCAACGTATCGGTGCCGAGACTTTCCCCAGTAGAAGGCCTAACTGCTGGTGGAAAAGTCAACAGTCTGAGCTTTGGTCGGCGTGTCGTCACTTCAGATAAGCGACCCGGAGAGCAGTGTCTATAAGGAAGCTTGAAGAAACATCAAGCCAGCTATACAGCGAAGCAAAAGGGGCTGTTCCAAACAACTGTGGGCAGATGCTGGTATAAACTTACGAAGAGGTGCCCACAGGGTTTTAATGGGAAAATTCAAAGATCAGGTAGCTCTGCAAATGATATGTCCTCATATCCTATTGAAAATTGTTCAGGGTTTATTTACTCAGGGGAGCACAAGCGGTTACAGCCTGTAGACACCTTTAAATCTCAATATAACACTCCTAGTAACGACGAAAGGAGGTTTGCAAAAAAAAAAAAAATACTGAAGACTTGACAATAAAACACCGAGCCTGGTTGGTATACTAAACAAATTCCTCAAGTTGGTTGTTAGGTCGAGACCAGATATATTTGTAGAGTTATTTGAAGCATGTTCGGTGGATGGTATCTTCCCCGAGACATGGAAGCGACAAAGGAAAGTGTTGTTGCCTAAACCTGGTAAGCCTTCTGATGAATCATCCTCCTAGAGACCTCTATACCTATTGAACACTAGAGGATAAATGCTATAGCGAATAATATATAACAGGTTCATCCTGTCTGTAGAGGGTCTGGGGCCCGTAAGGTCAGATCAACCGTCGATACCATCGAACTGGTCACAGTGTTAGCTGAAAATGCGATGCACGGAAAAGATGGCACTAGCACTGACGTGCAAAATGCATTCAACTCGGTCAGTTAGAATTTTATAAGGAGTTATTTGGCCGCGTTTGGCGTTCCACTTAATTGCGTTTGTCGACAGCTATTTAACAGTATTTAGCTTTAGTAAGATACAGACAGTTGACCCAGAGAATACATTGTTTTCGCGGGTATTCCACAGGGTTCTGTGCTGGGAACGCCATAGTGGAACATCATGTATAATGATGTTCTCAACATCTCAGTTGCTAGTGGGACCACCATAGTGGGTTACGCCGAAGACATAGCGGTGATTTTTGTTGCAAAAGTCTGGCGGATGTGAAATAGTATTCGTCTGAAGCAATCACTGCTACAGAAGTGGCTAAAAGAAGCAGGTCTTGCACTCGCGGAGGACAAAACAGGGGCGGTGCTTATAACGAAGCAACGTAACGAAATCATACTTCAAAATCACCAATCAAATATCTTGGAGTGATGATAAATGCAAGGCTGAATTTCAAAAGCATTTACAATATGGTTGGCCCAGGATGTACCCATAGGCTGCTTATAGCTAGAGTGGTGAGCTCTACACCGCTCTATGCAGCGCTAGATTGCGCAACTGCCTTGCTTACCACATACAATGCACAAAAGATAAGCGCAGTTTATAGAAACACTCCCTTAAGAGTGTGCTGTGGTTTTAAAAACATCTCAGATGATGCGACTTACGCGGCAGCCAAAATGACGATCGGAATCATTAAGTAGATGGTAACAACAGTGGAACGAGTGGGAAAGGATCGCTGGATCGCTGGACCCATAGATTGATTCCCACTATCAAGGTGTAGTCACAGAGAGCACACATTGTCCTGGATTCGCAGAGCAAAGGAAGAGCCTAGAGGAGACATTGGGAGGAATAGCAGCACCGGAACGCCTGGGAAATACTCGCGTGCCAGGAGAACTGGAATCAGGTGAACAACGTGATGGGGCAGACCCAGTGCTGATTGAGAGAGGTAGACGAGGCAAGATGGGAGAGACTAGAACCACGTTCACCCCACGACGTTAAACTTTACGGTGGTTCCGCGGGGTGGGAGGGCAGGACATGCACATGTGTACCAGTATCTTTGGAAGATTTCGACCTACGAAGAAAACCGCAGGCAGACGAATGAACAGAAAGAAAACTGATTTTAATAAGGTGTTGTTTCACACAGAACCCTAAAAAGGACACCCTCTTGTAAGTTTTTAAAGTTTTGTTTGCAAAGCAAAACCTGTCTGTTTATCTGCTTTTCAGTCACACGCTCTTTTCTCAGAAACGGCTTCTACGTTGTGTTAAATGGAGAGTCCTCATACATGCGAAGGGGGTGCAAAATATAATCATGTTGGCTATCAAATGAAAGGTCTCGATTGGTACTTTCCGGAACCAGTTTCGACATTTGGTGGAAAGGTGGATCTTGTAGGGGTTCGAAAGTGATGATTTTTTTAAGGGATCCATTCTTAGAAACTACCCAATCGAGAAATCTGAAAAAAATCATGACGCTGCCTCTATACTGGCTGTGGGCCTTAAAATACTCTTCATATCGATGTCTACTCAAATTAAGTTAATAATAATAGTATCTTACTGTTTTTTCGGAAATTGACTAGAGGGAGTTTATCCTAGAGTTATAAAAATTTGTAATAATATAGACTATGTTATGAAGCATGTTTTTCGATTGAAGTAGCACAAAGTTGCTTTTGTTGTTGTCAACCTCTCTCATGTGTGAAGCTGGCGAAGGATGGTGCTCCTGACCGGATGATAGCTTCCTTCAAAATGACGTATCCCCACGGCTTCGATGCTATAGTATTGGCCACAGAGGTCTTCGTCAAGCCTTATCAGAGAATTAAGCGAATTAATTTTCGGTCCGCCCGGCTTCGGCGCCGAACTTAAATAATTCTCACAACTTTATACGGTTCTATCAAAATGTAAGGGGTCTAAGGATCAAGCTATCGGATTTAACACTGTCTGCCTTAGCATTCGAACACCACGTTATCTGCATTTCAGAAACCTGGTTCAATGACAGGATTTTGAATTCTGAATTCCTGGAAGGTTACTCAGTCTTTCGTTGTGACAGAGACTGCGCTGCGCTTGGCAAGACAATCGGCGGAGGTGCCCTAATACCTCCTAAGTTCCTTCTTCGTGCCGAAATCATCTTTTCCTTCTCCTCCTTCACCTATATTCAGTCACCATACCACTCATTCCGCCAAACGTATCATATTTCGTGAATATTTTACCTGCCTCTGCTCTCCTTCTTTGTACGAGGATTTCTTCTAAAGATTATCAGAGGTCCTAATCGTTTTGTTCCCCTTACTCCTTTTGATCCTATGTGGTGACTTTAATCCTCCTATGCTCTCCTAGTCTATTACTCCTGGCCTTCTCTCCCTCCTTAATCACTCCACTCACCCTTCCCTGCCTTGGTCCACTTTTATGTGCAGCTGTGATGCCTTTCTGTGCGCCTTTTCTGTGCGTTGCCTTTCTCAATCCCCTTATGCCTCCTCCCCCCGTTGCCATTGACGCCCATCATCTTGCTCTCGATTTCGAGGCTCAGATATCCCAACTTCACTCCCCAGCGAGCAAGCCTACCAAATTCAACTTTCGTAAGGCGAACTTAGAAGGTTTGAACTCAGCCCTGGCGGCAATCAACTGGGTTCCTTTCCATTAACGTGTGATCAAGTACTCAACACCGTCTAAACCGCTTTATCTGATCTTCCCTGTTACGTCCTCTCTTCTCCAAAGTGCCTACGCCGTTATCCTGTCTGACTCGCCACTGACGACCACAAAAAACTTTGTCAAAAACACACTGCGAGGAAGAAGTTCCTATCTTCTAGAACCTATGCTGACTTAGTTTTTTCAAAACTTTGCGTTTCTCGGTCAAATCCTTAATACCTAAGTCCAGAAACGAATATCTGACCAGTGTTGAAGATTCACCAAAGCGCGGAAACTTCAAACGTTTCTGGTCTTATATTCGTAAGTACCGCTGTCACCAAATCTGCTAATTCATAGCAAGTAGTGCATACCACTTACACTGACTTTGCTAAAGCCTTCGACACTGTAAATCACAAGATACTTCTATTCAAAATCTCTAAACGTTCAAATACCATTTGCTTGGCTCTTACCTTTCTAACCGGTTCTGCTGCGTCTCTTTTGACGGCTGCACATCCCGCTCCTTCCTCCTCACTCCTTTGGCGTCCCGTAGGAATCTATTCTGGGTCCTTTATAATTTTTGCTTTTTATCAACGACCTCCCCCTATCTAATTGTCCCTGTTTGCTCTATGTCGAGGACCTTAAGCTGTTTTCCGCTATATCGACTGGACTGTGTTTCGCATCAATCTAAACTAGATACTCTGGCTCGTTGGTTTTCTGCTAATGGTTTAGCGCTAAACGTCAGAAAGTGTGAGCCACCACTTTCTCCTGCTCTCATAACGGACACTCCTTATCATACCTAAATTCCACTCATGAACTAGGAGTCACTTCCGACAATAAGCTCCGCTTTGGCACCCATTGCCTTGAAGTCACTAATCAAGCATCAAAGTTGTCAGGCTTTATACTTCGCTTCTACCCTGATTTTGATTCCACCCAACCCTCTTTAGCTCTCTTCAATTCCCTCGTGGGGAATATCTTCGAGTACTGCTCGCTGATGTGTTTACCTTCCCGTAACTGTGATTGATTTGCCCTTGAAAATGTGCAATGTTCGTTCCATCTTCTTTAAGAAAAACTTCGCTGGTGTAGGCTACCGCTCCCGCGTCTGCTCTTTGAACCTCTCCTTCCTAGAACAGGGTAGATCCTATCTGGATTTGTCTACATTTTTTAAACTTTTCTCGGGCCTGATGGATTGCTCTGCCTCTAACGATATCACCTGCCGTCCTGCGTCTTATAACATACGTAATGCAGATATTTTCAACGTGCCCTTCGCAGAGCTCGAAGTCTACTTCCATTCCCCGATTCCTGGTTTTTGCCGAGGTTACAACACCCAACAGCTTGGTTCATTTAACTTCTTTTATTTAGGTAGCTTTAAGCATGTGTTAAAATTATTGCTTTCTCCTCACCCAGAGGACCATAAGCAATTGGAGTTTACTCTGTTTATTGTCTGTCAAATAAATAATAAATACTGCAACCTCAAATACCAAATATCAATATCAACACTAAATTGAGAAGTTTGACATGCTAAATACATTACAGGCTACGTACAAATGCAACAAGTCAACTTGTATTAGAAATCATTTGTGAAAAACTTTGGAATGCATTTTAAAAATATGACGATTATTTGGCCAGGTTTTATTATTATTTTGTTAAGGGAAAGTCGCACCGCGTCCTTGAAGAACTATTGTGCCCCTTTTACTGGTTATAGTGTACCTGTTGATCATAGTATCTCAAGCAGGCCTGTAACCGTTAGGAACTTTAGTATGTTCCCCACTTCCAGAAGTTTCAGCTTTGCATCTGGTATTAAGTGTTCTCCCAGATGTATCGACCTACTTTGCACAAGTGCTGGACACTGTCCCAGGACGTGCATAGAGGTTTCGTCCTCCTCCTCACAGAACCTGCAGGCAGTGTCCGTAGATATCCCTAGCTTCCCTAGGTGGTAGTTCAGCCGACAATGACCAGTGAGAATTCCCACTATGATTCGGAGGTTCTTTTTGGTGAGGTTTAAGCAATCCTTTGTGCGCATGGGTTCGTATCCCCCAATAAGCACCCTGGACTGCTCCATCCCTGGTAGGCCCGCCCAATATAGTTCCCTCAACCGTTTTTCTTCGTTTCTTAGATTCATAGCCATGAAACCGTTTCCGATTCCACAGAAGGGTTCTGGCCCGTATAAAGGCATCCCTGCTCCCTTTTTGGCTAGTTCATCCGCTGCCTCATTGCCTTCCAGCCCAGCATGGCCTGGAACCCAAAGTATCCAGACCTTGTTGGACGAGCCGAGTGTATTCAGTCTCTCAAGGCATTCCCATACCAGTTTAGAGTTCACCTGGTTGGACCTAAGTGCCTTGATCGCTGCTTGGCTATCGGTGAGAATAGCTATGTTCTGCCCCCTGTAGTTCCTTTGCAGATTAAAGGAGGCACATTTGTCTATGGCGTAAATTTCCGCCTGGAATATGCTAGTGTACCTGCCCATTGGCTCAAAGTACATTTTCCTTGGACCAATGACACCGGCACCCGCTCCCTCTGCTGTGAGGGATCCGTCCGTGTACCAAGTAATCAGTTGCTGGTTTAAGCCGTATGTCACAGCCACGCTTTCCCAGTTTGTCTTGTTACTCCAACGTGTTTCAAACTTCTTATCGAAGTGAAACCTCGTTGTCATGTTGTCCCTCGGTATCAGTAATTCGGGATACCGCCTAGAAAGGATATCAATCTTCCTTCGATTTAGGCAGCTCCCCGCCTCACTCATGCTACCGGCCATCCTGAATATTGATCTCCTTGCCTGCATCTGTATGGCCAGGTTTTACAGTTGCTTTAATTTAATCTTTAAGTATTATCACATTTGGTTTCTTTTTTAAATTTTTGGCTGTTTGGGGTTTTATTTTATTTTATTAATTCCCCAAACCTTGACAAAATTTGAATTTGGTTTTCTTTTAAAATTCTAGATCTTTTCATTCAATACTCCTCATGACTATAATTTCAGAATGTAAACTACAATTATCTTTGGTTTGGATCCGGAAAGTTTTTGGATGCCTAAAATTTCAAATTTCATAATTTCAGATTGTGAGAATCGTAATAAAGTTACTTTTCCACAAAACTTTAATTAAAAGAAGAAGTTGTTCCTGTTCAGTCTTTAGCGGAGTATATGGCATCCGTACAATCTGATGGTGATGGTTTCACTATCATCATACTTAACGCTGTGCAAATATAGGTTCACAGCAATGAATTAATTAAACTAGATTTCTTTAAATTAAAATACAAAAGAATTGTCGCAAATCGCTACTTTTCAGAGCAGCGAATAGGAATGTTAAAGAAAAAATATTGGAAAAATATGAATTAATTTAATGGCTACGCTTATTTCCAAGCGCTATGCTATTTACCGATAAACGGCTTAGTATGGAGTTCCACGTGAATCATTCAATCATTAAAACTAACAATCATAAATCTTGTAACCAGTAAAGAGGATATTCGATAGCGTTAGATGTAACTGACATAGCAGATCGAGTCTATGAAGTAAATGAAAATAGCATCTGAGCTTAAAGTCATTTATCTAATTCGAGCATATAATTAAATCGAAAACATGGTTTTATTGGAAAATATTTCTTGGCTATGATTTAGTGAAATATATCCAAAAATGTCAGTATCGCATATGGATTTCGGAAGACCATCCTCCAATTTCAAAACCTGATCGCTTTATATTCCACATAAAACTTCCGAATGGATTGCATAATAATCTGAACCATATTTTCTTCCCATGATCGCAATTTAAACCCAAATTTTTGAATTGATGAAACATTATAAGGCATCTTCTTACTTAAAGAGTCGGATAAAGGTGATATAATTTCTTAATGAAAATTCCACCTTGATAGCGTATGCATACTATTTACATCCGGAGATTCAGTAAAAAATGTATCCGTATGGTGAAGGTAGCTGAGATTTATAGATATCCGTATAATTTCAAACATCTTCTTTTTTTTTCGTTTAAGTGGAAGTTATTAAAATGGACGATGTCGCATAATTTATGATGTCGAACGCATAAGAGATTTATCTAAATAATATAAAAAAGCTTTACTGCCGCATCTACACGAAGACAAATTGAAGCGAATTTCCCTCCTAAAAATTTGTAGATAGTCGAAAATGAATTTATATCGAAGGAGGAACATGGAAAAGCATTTTGAAAAAAGGAGAGGAATCGCTAGAAATATTAATTGAAATTATATAAAATTATTTTCATTTATCCAATCCAATGAAAATTTCAACAAAGTTTCGTAATGACTTATGATTTGAATATCCATTAATTTCTAACTTAATAATATCGTTTACACTTAAGATCCAATCATATTTTAAATACTCACTGGATCTTTGGGATTTTATCATGGTACAAATATTTTGGACTGAACAAAATGACACCAGACGGCACATATTGGAATTGAAAACATTTCTACTTGAGGAATTAAAACGTAACACCGTCTTGTTACCGAAAGATCGATATATGCTGAATAAAATAATGACTATTAGCGACGGAGACGGTGTAACGTTTTAATTCCTTAAAACTTTTCGCTAGAAACACCGTGAACACACATTGATTACTTCTACTTATTTCATAATATCACCATCATATTCTCCGAATATTTCATTTTTCTAGGGTGTATATTTGTTTAAAACCGTTGAATGATCGAGAGAAATAAGGCCAGCTATCAAAACTAGATTAAGGGAGTAGATCAAAACCAACCTTCCATTACCATTATTCAAACTCACACGCAAAACTCTTTTTCAAAGAAAGCCCGTTGGTTATATAAAAGTTAAAGCTGGTCCACTTTATTGAAATGATTATCATCTTCACAGATTCAATGCAAAAAAATTGAAAAGCCACTGATGACTATGTTTGAAAATTTAAATGTATAATCACAACCGAATCTAGCGAAAGTCCATTCAGAAAGTCTTTCACTATGTTATCGTAGTATTTATTCCAATAAAATAATTCAAATCGAAATTTCATAGACTTGCATAATGAAAGAGTCTGGTTTTTGATAGCGTCTTGATGACTAAATCGATATGCCCCAATGTTGTAGCTGCAAAAGTGATACGGAATACAGGTAATTGCGAGAAAAAGCACGTTTTATGCCCGTTGAAGAAAAGTATTAATGCGTAAATTGTTGATAGTATCTTTTTGTAACCATGCTTTTGTGACCAATATTAATAGCAAGTATTCCAGCCGTAAACGTTTTAATTTTATTAAATTATATTACCTTCAAAGTAGAGGAGGGGTTAACATAAAATTTGTAAGCATTATTTACTTCAGAATTTAAAGAAGAACTAACTGCCCCACCAAATTTTGCAGCTTAAGCGGTTCATCAACTTATACTTAAGGTGTGGGACAGCGAATCAATGCCTGACGATTGGCAAAGAGGCATTATCTCTCTCATACATAAAAAGGGTGATATCACACAGTGCATCAATTATAGAGGTATCCCGTTGCTGCGTACCATCTATAAGATATTCTCCGTTATCTTGCTAGGCCGGATAGCCCCATACGCCCAGAACATCTGTGGCCCATACCAAATAGGCTTGACTCCAGGCAAATCAGCGACAGATTAGATTTTCTCTCGGCGGCAACGATGGAAAAACTGTTGGACTATGGAAATCAGTTGCATCATCTTTTCATCGACTTTAAAGCCGACTATGATAGCATAGCCAGGGTAAAACTGTACACGGCCATTAGTATCCCGACGAAATTGATAGGACTGCTTTTGCTGACCCTGACCAATGTGCGAGGCCAGATAAAAGCACCAGGATCACTTTCAAGACTATTCGACATCAACAAGGGTGTAAGGGCATCTCCTTATGCCCTATTATGCGTCCTCTTTAACCTGGCCCTGGAAAAAGTGATCCGCGGTGCTGAGGTAAATGTGAGAGGTACGATCCTCTTTCGGTCCACTCAACTACTGGCCTATGCTAACGATATCGATATCATGGGAAGGACACGAGACGTACAAACTGCCTTCATCCTGATCGAGCAGGCGGCGAGAGATCTTGGGCTGCACATCAATTAAGGGAAGACAGAATATATGGTGGCAACGTCAGCACCAAAAACCAACCAACCAACCGCATCAAACCGCACTGGTTAAACAGGAAGGATAAAAATAAGAGATTACAACTTTGAGACCGTTGAAAATTTCTCCTATCGAAAATCATAACCGATAACAGCTACGATGATGAGATCCGCGCACGGTTGTTGTCAGTCAACAGAGCCTATTTCAGCTTCCAAAGACTGTTCCGCTCGAAACGGCTCACCATAGGGTCAAAGTTCTTACTGTACAAGACAATGATCATGCCAGTCAACATGTATTCCTCGGAGACTTGGGTTCTTAGCAAGAAAAATTACGAACTCTTGGCCGCGTTCGAGAGAAGAATTCTCCGAAGAACTTTTGGCCCCCTACATGAGGAAGGACGATTCCGTAGCCTACTTAACGACGAAATCTATGAGCGATACCATGATTATCAGGTTGTGGATAAAATCCGGCTCAATAGGTTGCGGTGCTCATGCGAAAAAGAGAGATGAAACGATGGCGTAGGCCAGGATGCCAGACAGCTTTTAGGGATATCGAATTAGTGGAACTCGGCGCAAAACCGGAATGTCTGGAGCTCCTTATTAAGGCAGGTCTAGACTGGATACCGATTGTTGTGCCGTAGATGATGATGATCGTTACTTTTTAAAAAAAAATCAGAATAAATTAAAATGTGTACTGGCATGAGTCTATATATGCAAAAAATCCTTTCGGTGTTTGAAATATGATGTACTATCTACAGACGGTGAAAAAACTGTACCCTAAGGAAAACATCGGATTTGCAGGTTTTTTTTGGATAAGTGTACAAATGAGATAAATTCATTTCTATGGTGACTAATCATTTCAACCGCGATAACATTCAGATATTGTATGATTGAAAACAATCATAAAGTGTCTATTCCATTTCTTCACCTGCTCGCATTGTGGATGAGGAATTTACAATTAACGACTTTAGCTCGCCTGTCGAAAGACTGGCGGCCACCTGCAAGCTCATTCGTAACGTTGTATGCGCTCATCATTACTATTGGCGACGGCTTGTGGTTCCCTAACTAGCGAAACAATGAAATAAGTACAGGATACCTCAACAAATTTTGGAAATCAAAATTGACCGTTGAAATGTGTTCAATAAAATTGGTCGAACCTTTTTGTCAGTTCTATTTCTTAAGATTACAGGATTTTCTGATTATTTTAAGGCCCAGCGAGAGTAATTTCCTTCCTTGCTTGATCTCTGTTGTCAATGCTACGTTTGTGTACGCTTTGTTGAGTCGCCATTCTCCATTTCCTCTTTCTTACTCCATCCTCTATTTTCTCTTTCTTTATTATGGCTAAAATGTCGGGCAAATATCTTGGAATTAAGACTTGGAAGTGTGCTCCCTTTTTACAATTTTTTTGCTTCAATTTTTCCATAAAGTCTTCTTACAGGAAGGGCAAGAAAGTGGTTCCCATTGGCGTTACAAAGATTGTTTCATACAATTTTTGCCGAAAAAATAACTAATTCATTATTGCAAAATAAAAAATATTAACAAATTCGATGCAGTAATTTTGCAGGTATGAGGGAAACCGACTTTGAAAACGTGAGTTATAGGAAAAACGCTTTGAAGTTTTGAACACTAGGTGAATCTTATCGGCTTAGCTGACACCAAATCATCAATGCTAGGTCCATAAAGGAAGTTGTTGTCACCCATGATGTCTAAAGCACATTTTTGCTCCTGGCCACTAAGAATCCTGCCCCTTTTAGTCTATTTTTCAGCTCCCAGCCCTGCTCGGTTTATCACGCCCATCAATGAGTGCTTGGTCCACTACTGATTCTCATTTCTTGCATGAAGGTTAGTAGAGCAAAGAACATTTATTAAAGGCACATGCTGCCACATAAGCTGCAATTTCAACCAAGGCAGACTATGCTATGGTGAGATTTTGTAAATAAGTTGGTTCGACCTTTCACTGTTGTTCTGTGTAAAACCTCCGGCACATTGCTCCAGGAGCGCATTTTTGCTCAGAACTTCATATATAGGCTTGATGGAATCCAAAAACATCTATGGAAAGAGCACTATACGTGTGTTTGAACGAATCCAATGCATTAGCAGCTGTAGCTTTTTGCCATTGGAACCACGAGTCCACGCTGAATCATATATGAGGCGTAGTTGCTTGAACCGCTGTATCTTTCTTAGTTTTGCTTCGATTCATCTCCAATTTTCACACGATATTTTTGAAAGATTCCCTATTCAGAAAATCAAATAAAAAGTGCCAAAAATTATAAATTTAAGTGGAACAATTTAAGTGTTAAAGAATCTCCATTCCCCGTATCATCATTCTGCAGGAGCAAGTTTTCAAAAAACACCTTCTCAGAGAAGACGATTTCTATTATTATTTGTCCTCTAGATTATACCCTACTGCTGTAGGCTTGTCGCTTGCACATCATTAGGTGTGATGGTAAAACTGAAGCACACTCTCCTTGAAATCTAAGACTGTCGATGTCCTGTACTTCATAAAAGGAGTTAATATGTGAAGTACATAGATCATAACTACTTCGCACTGAACATCGCTGACAACCCGAATGCTCAACGAGTTAACAACGTGCAATTCATTAAAACCTTTTTCACAACGATGGCCATGAATGAAAAGAGCAACCCGTGGCTAGTCATTTTTAAGGCGACTTGCGAAATTGAGAAGCTCTCTTGGTTCAAAATGGAAAACTGCGCCTTGGTTCATTTCAAGTCGATCGTTTGCGATCAAATTTGCTGGAAAAAATCTGCTAAAGGGATGCAATACGCGGAGCTCAACTTCTGTTTCCTGCATTGTTATCTTAAATTTGATGCCATGCACTCGTCAAGTAAACGCCTTTAAACCTGGTGCAAAAGCCCAACCCACAGTTTTAGCGACCAATTTAATA
Source organism: Hermetia illucens (assembly GCF_905115235.1). Classification (NCBI taxonomy): domain Eukaryota; kingdom Metazoa; phylum Arthropoda; class Insecta; order Diptera; family Stratiomyidae; genus Hermetia; species Hermetia illucens. The sequence continues at coordinate 57,271,527 of NC_051853.1, read as the reverse complement.
GCTAGCGAATGTGTTCCAACCTATCAGAGCTGCGGTGAGGTGCAACGCTAGGGAATTCCATCCTTTATTGAACCCGTCGCTATCGATCATACAGACATCTATTAATCAAGTTATCCCATATACTCAGCAGTGCGTCGATCGATCCCAGCAATTCATGTTCGAAATAATGATCAACCTACTATCTTCCAATTATTGAGTTCCAGTTTGACCAAGTTAAGTAGTTCACGATCTAGTGTATCTACTTTTATAACAAAAACTTTTATAACAAAAACTTTACTTACACCTGAAAACAATGGAGGTCCGACAGTTATTGTTATGGAAGCAGCGCAAATGATAAGGAAACATGTGTTTTTAGATTATCCATCTGCTACTTTGTAACCCACAATTGTCGCATGCATCTTTCCATGATTTATTCATTATTGTTCGCGGCTGGCTTCTTGCCCGTGGTTAGGGAAATTTAAGAGCTCTCAAGGGACACTTTTGCTCGTCGGGTGTCTTGGGAAAGCCTCCTCTCGGTTAGCTGGATGTCGCAATTGTGTGAAACTTTCTACCACTTGGGTTGCTTGCCGGACCTATGGTTAAAACACCGTCACGAGTCATTAACCATATGAAGCATCAATTGTATGCTTGCATTACATTACATTCCATCGTATTCATTTAGCATTTTATTACACATGATTCTGACATGTGATTGCCACTCATATTAATCACTTATTACATTTTTCTGGTTTCTAGTTTCATTGCGCTATAAATTACTCGTGTTAGTAAATAGTTATCTATTGTATAATATTATTGTTATATCAAATTTAATGTTATTTCTCTTGCTATTCAATTTTCTTTGCCTCTTAAGACATCGTCCTTTCCGGACAGCCCCGGCCAGCAGATAGACGAGAATTGGAATCTGATTTTCGCGTTAATAAACATATCAAACTTAAACTGATAACGAGGGGGTCGCCCGTAATTATGAAACTTGCGAGTATTCGTATAACACAATATGGAAAACTAACAGCCAAATCAAATGTTCGAATGTTGCGCAAACGATCATCTCCAAATCGAACTCGCTTCAAAATGAAAGATGAAGTAGATAAACTCGTGGTCAAATTGAATAAAATAATGACTGTGGCTTTTCAGTTTTCTACTCCGCGTCTATGTATTACTATTCTTCCCAAAAATAATACATCGCATAAAATGCTATATCTGGGCCAAGTAAAACAAAGGTTAAGAGGGAATGGGAGACACCATCTCCAGACCTAGAAAAGCAACTAGCCTGAACAAGTCGAGCTTACCACCTACAGTATCAACTAAACTAGTTACTAAAAGGATGATGAAACCTGTTCATTGTCTTTACAAAGCACCTGAAAAAGCTATTCCTTCTATATTTACCACAAATGAAGATAAAACTTCCGCCACCACAGAATTCTCTTCTTGTTGATAGACATGAACTTTTTATCTTCCTCTCAACGTTGCCAAATTTTCGAGCGCATCATGTCATTATTCCAGAATTCCAGTTCTTTGCCCTTAATCCGAAAAAAATGAAAAAATACCTAGCCTAACCTGTCTCTTCGATTTGAAGAAAGTTTCAGGAATACGGGCCCTATGCCATTTACTATTACAGTTTCATCCGCAAATCTTTGTTATAAGTAGTCAATAATCCCAAAGGATATTTTAACTCTTACCACGACACTGCTATTCTATTAGTATCCGTAGGGATCTCATCATCATCATCATCGAACTACGTAACAAGCTGTATCCGATCTTGGTCTGCCTTAGTAAATATATCCAGACATCCGGGCGTTGAGGTCCACCAATTCGATATTCCTAAAAGCTGTCTGGCTTCCTGACCTACGCCAGCGCATCTTCATCTGAGGCAGAGTCTGCCACGTCTTCTTATTTTACCATAGATATTGGCCTTATAGATTTTCCGGGCTGGATCATCACCACCCATACGTATATATGACCCGCCCACCCAACCGATTGTGATTTTCAACCCTAGATAGGAGAAATTATGGACGCTCTCAAAGTTGTAGTCTTCTATCTTCATTGTTCTTATTAAACCAGTGCGATTTGTTTTCGCTTCTTCCTTTTTTGGTGTTGACTTTACTATCATGTACTTCGTCTTGGCTTCATTAATGCGCAGCCCAAGATCTCGCGCAGGTGACGCCTGCTCGATCTGGATGCTGCTTTTATATGGCCTCGCACATTGGTCAGGGTCAATCTACTCAGTCTTATCAATTTTGTCGGGATACCGAGTTCTCTCATGGGCGTGTACAGTTTTACCCTGGCTATGCTATCATAGTCGGCTTTAAACTCGATGAAAAGAGGGTGTAACTGATGTCCATATTCCAACAGTTTTTCCATCGCTTGCCGCAGAGAGAAAATCTGATCTGTTGCTGATTTGCCTGAAGTGAAGCCTCTTTGGTATGGGCTATTGATGTTCTGGGCCTATGGGGCTATCCGACCTAGCAAGAAAGCCGAGAATATCTTATCGTACTTAGTAACGTGATGCCTCTAAAATAGCTGCACTGTGTGATATCTCCCTTTTCATGTATACTTCGTGTAATTGGTTGCCTCCATATGGCGACTTGTGGTTTTTCAGCTGATGAAGGCAGTATTTGGCCGTCGTTCTCAGTTCGCGGGAGCTCCATCTCGCCGATACACGAGCATTGACTTCTAATTCGACGGCAAATAATAAATCTTGCATACAGGGCCAATGTATTTGTCTTGACGGTAACATAAACAGTTAGGAATTATTACAAGATAAAGTTGAATAACACACCTATATAACTAGGTGAATGAGTGAATTAGTGATGGTTGAAACCGGTCTCAATTTTGACATTTGTTGTAAATATAAAGAGGGAGGCAATTACCGAAATTAAGAGCCCATCCTCAGAAACGAGCCAGTCGAAAAATTTGATGTCTCTATAAGACATTAAGGTCTACAAATATTTCCCGCCTGATATTTTCTCAAATAAAAAAAGCCATATTCATCCAAGGAGTACTAAACTTGACAGAAACATACCATTCGATTGACGAGGGTAACCATCGTTAAGTGTTGTAATCATTTTCTTTGTCTTTTTCAAGGGTTTGTTTAAAACAAAACCTTATTAAAATCGGTTTACTGTCTGTCCGTCTGTCTGCCTGTCTGTCCGTCTCATACATTTTTCTTGGAGGCGGTTGTAGCGATTGAAATCAAGTGTCGCATACAGTGAGTTAGATAATTCTATGTCGATTTTAATGGGGGTGGTTCACATACATGCAAAAGGAGGGTGTACATTTTTTTTCATCAAATATAATCATGTGGGGTATTAAATGAAAGGTCTCGGCAAGTTACTTTTCTAAGCCGGTCTTAGTTTTAACATTTGTTTGAAAGGAGGGGAGTGCGGGGGTTGAAAGTGATCATTTCTTTAACGGATCCGTTCTCAGCAGCAATAGTTAGGAAACCACTAAGACTGATATTTTAATGCGCGAACTGGCATTCTATGAGAGAACAGGTCCTTGAAAAAGATTCAAATTTTCTCAAGCCTCAGTTCTTTTCCTTGTAACTAGTATTAAAATTGAGACTTATCTTATCTTACATGGCTATATTTGAAAAAAAAAATGTGCGCACTTCCGTTACATGCGTGGGAAGACCCTTTAAATTCAAAAATTTAATATCGTCATATATGTTGTTCATATATGGGGATATACACGACCATTATCACCTGCTTTCATTTCTGTTAAAACCACCCCCACTTCTTCGACCTCAGTATTTCCTCTTGAGCTCGGCGAAGAGTTCAATTAGGGTTTGGCTCCTGGTGCTCGCTAATCGACTTCTCCACTTCAAGGCCCACGCATTGAAATCAGCGGTAAAAATTTTACGGTTGTGGTCTCTGGCGCTCAAAACGAAGCTGTCTAGTATTTCCTCATATTGCGTTATTGTTGAATTAGGAGGAGCGTAGCAATTGTTAAAAACGACGCCGTTGACTTTTGCCCTTACAAAACCACCTACCGGAAATACTATTGTTTCTGTATCGCTCGAAACTCAGATCGCGTCGCTATATGTCGAACATGAGAAGAATATACACAGAAGATACAACTCCTAGTACATTCTTTGAAATTTTATGGAGGTGGAAAAGTCTTCTTCGATCGCCACGAGAGTTGTGCAAGCAAAACTCCGTACATAAGGACTGGTGTTAGTGCCGCGTATGTACGTACATTAGTTTGCGCCCAAGTGGTTGCGACCACATGGCTGCAAGCACGTGGCAGCATCTGTCATAACACATTGCACATCCTAGTTTGAACCAAAGGCATAACATCCTTTAAGATTCATTTCGTTGAGAGAATGAATAATGCTTCAAAATTCGTCCATGGGAAGTTTGGTGGAAGGAAACACGCGCAACGTTCTCGGCAGTAGATCCATGTTTGCTCTACTAGGAAGTTAGGAGAAAATAAGTATATGCAACCAAGACCAATCTTCCGGATGCATCCGTTTCTTGCTGGGATAAGATAAAGAAACACGCACAAGAAAATCATACCACTTACCTACCTCGCCCCTACCCGAAAGGTGCACAAAGAGATTCCCTGCCCCTTTGCCGCTGAAATTACTACTCGTGTGTATAGTCTTCTTGGTCGGACACTTGTCATTACCCCCAACGGGTCGATCGTCCACTCCCTCTCCCTTTGCATCGTAAATTTCCAGTACAATCTTTGGTAAGATGGCCGTCTTCCCCACATTTCCATCATCTTTTTGATCTATCGTGGTAGTAGATATTGCTGTAAATTGACCGAAATCGAGACATCTCAAGCATCCCTTCAGAGATACTTGCTCCCTTAGTCGGCATTATTACCTTGCCTGCCGCACTCAATTTACTCGCAGGTTTGACCGTTAATAATAAATAAATAATTCTTGCCCGCTTGCTCGGTATTAAAGGTTTCACGAATACCGTCTTTACTCCGTTTACCTGCGTTATTACTTAACTTATGTAGAGAACGTGTCTTTTGCGTTTTTGGCATGACTTTGTCACATGGCGCTTGGACATGCGTCTACTACCCCAATATTAAGCAACTTAAGAGAGAGTTCATTTATATGGTCTCCCAGTGAAAGAACCGCTATTCCGGTTTGCTGCCTTCTACCTTCGTTTTTTGCAATAACACCATTAATATCGATTCGGGGCTGCACATATTCTTTTCCGAATTTCGCGAAGAATCTCGTCCGCCGAGGGGTTACATTGCCCACGGGGGTGACTTTTCAAGCTTTGAGTTCTTATGAAACGAGATCCACATTTCCACTACAGTATTCTCTCCTGTAGCATTAAATCGCATAGCAGCCAAGTTTCCCATTACAGGGGCACTACGGTCTTATGTTGACTGTCGGGAGCCCGCGAGTGATGGAATTCTAAAGCCTAGCATCGTACAAATTTGTCCCTATTTAGTTTGGTTTCTGGGTATTCTTTCACAGCCTATTTTTATCTCTAGGTAGGCGTTGAGGTTACCGACCTGGCCTGCCCATAAGTATGCCCAGATCTTCTGAGGTTTATTAACAAAGTTTATTTACCAGAGTTTAGAATTTCAGGGGTGAGGTTAAAATTATTATAGTTTATAAGATGCTGCCGATTCCATTTTTCTACCACTTGCTTGCGTTCTACTCTTTCACTTTTACCCTACGTATTCTACTGTTGGTGATCGTTTGCATTGTTATGTGAGCATGTTTTCCTATTTGAAATTAAAAACTAAGATAGAAAGAAACACCCTGAAATGGAAAATACTATTAAGAATGAATTCCTATAAGTTTACGTAAAACTTGAAGCCTCTCAATGACTAGTTAGAAGGCACGTACGATTATGAGGGCCGTTTTTGTGTTCTGCTGAATTTGGTTGTTAAATTTTTATTTTTCAACATAACTCGTTGCAAACATGTTTCACTAACTCCTTTCTGAACAACATTAAAAGAGACCATAACAATGTAATACACTTCCTACTTTAAATGTGGTTTATTTCATGTTTATAAAGTTGCGTAGCTTGGTTCCGGCTCGTTCAAGGTGAGTTTCTCTTAAATTTAAAAGATGCACAATGTTCTAATCTAGAAATAGGTTTTACATCAGAAACGTTTATTTCCTATTTCACAGTCGATAAAGTTAGGTTCTTATTGTTGAGAGTGCTTGGGCTTGGCTTTTGAGCTTTTTGAACATTTACACAATTGTTAGCAACCATTGTATAATTATTAAGATGACTATTGCAAGTACCATACCGTTATTAGTATCTATATCGCTTTTGTAACTCACTAGGTGGAGTTCTTTGATTCTTATGAAGTTGAATGGAGTTGATACTTAAAATTCAAATTGCGGGTATAGTCCATGCTCAGCGCAATCTCCTCTGTCTCGACCTTTTCAATAAATTACTAGAGCAATCGTGTTTCTTGTGCTGAGTTCAAAACCTGGACATACTTTCTGCACGAAATTGTACACTCAATAACTATAGGCGCTACATTAGTTTACTATATGTTAGATTATCTGAAGTAAATTTCAGCTCCCAATTGGGGATTTGTAAGCAGACAGAAGGAATCTAAACCCGTTCTCCTGGCCTCAAGTTGAATTAATTTCTTGATGAATAAAGATATGTTGTTGCTATTTCGGTGGGTTGTTGGCCACAGTGATAATTTCTCGCAAAAACTTTCTGGTTCGAAGCAGGTTTTTTAAGGAATATGGCGAAAATTATTTATATTCAACTTAAACCATAGCAAGGGGTCAGTTACCCTAAAGGGATTTGATAAATATTAATATCGCATAGCAATACCCTTCCTTATGCTTTAAACGCTACATTGTCATGCTATAATTTGATATTCTAACACTTCTTTTATTACCAACTTGGGAGATGATTAGATAAACAACATTTTATGAACACTGATTCACCGCCACGATATCTAAAAATTAAATAACCGTACGGGGGAAAATACGTTCTAATGAATCTGGGTTTTTACCAAATGCAAAAGGGTTTTGGAATTTTTTTGGAAGTAGAAGTAGTAACACAGGGGAAATGAAATCGAAGGTCCTAATTTCTAATAGTCAATTATTTGGCCTTTTTTAAAAGAGTTTGCTCATTTAAGCAACTGATCTTGAGATGGAATGGAAAGAATTATTTTTGAGGAACGACTAACCAATCCATAAATTTATTGTCCCTCATCTATCAGCAAATTAATCAGTATTCTGTAAAGTTACAATTAGTCATAGCATTGTTCCCTTGATAGGTGTTTTATCCATCGGTTCCACGACATCCGAATCCTCACATTTCCTTGTGCTGGATTTGGAGAAAAATTCACTAGGACTACCTATCATTATTTCCTTCCTCCCATTCCTATTCCCCATTAGCGTCCTAAAAATATAAATTTTAAATGATTATATTAATATTACTTAAAAATGTTGGCTAAAAACCCATTAACATTAAAATTTCTAGCAACCTTGAAACGCATCGAATTACAATCATACACAATTAAAACCAGAAATGATCATTGAACCTTTAACATTTTAGCATTGCAGTGCTATGCACATTTTCATGTCAGTGCACAATTAAATGCATTTTTCCTAAGCCGATCTTCCCAGGCAATATAGAAATGTACATAAAGTTATTGAATTGGCCGATGTGTATTGCACTTTATCGAATACATAAGTCGCAACCTATCCCGCTGATGAATTGACCGTTTATTCGAAAGAAAAAACTGTTGAATATTTTTTTTTGTTTTATTTAATTTTGATCATCGGGAATTCAGTTTTGGTAAGATGATTGAGAAGACTTTAATAGTCGTTGAAGTTGATGATTCGCAAATAGGTGCAAAGTAATGTAGAAGTTAATCAGTGGCTTGACCTTTGGCCTCTAATTCGTTCAAATCATTTTTTATTTGTGCTATCTTGCCTCATGTATCCATATCGGCATTTGGTTGCAGCTGATTGTAAAGGCGGGAAGCAAACTCCATAGGCCGCGCCTCATGTATTATACATGTACTATATTTGATTCTTCGTGGATCTTCCCATCATAATCACCGCACTTGAGTCGGTTTTTCAGCCAGACTGAAGAAAAGTGGAGGAAGGTTTTTGGACACCTCAGTTCTTCTCACGTCATGTACAAAACACTTGAGCCGGTTTTGTACATGACGTGAAAAGAACTGAGGTGTCTAAAAGCCTTCCTCGACTTTTCCTCAGTCTGACTAGCCTATAGGCATTGAGCTGTGAGCTGCACCTAGGTGCGCCGTTTACGCCATTTTTGTGTCTTTTGAACATCTCTGCTCCCCTGGTTGGCCGTAGCCAATCCGGATACTTCTTTGACCATCAAGACTCGCATACTCCACCAGGTTTATGATAGTCACGGCTAAAAACAAAGAAATAACACTACATACTACAATTGAAGAAACTCCTCAGAAAGTCTTCGTTAGACTTTATTCAAATTTGTCACCATTGTCCATACCTCTTATTTTATGTAAGCAACCCCATTTTCACATTGGACACTTCTAGTAGCTGTGTTTGTCTATTTCAAGTTGATCTCTATTGCGTATTTCAGAAGTGCGGCCTTCTAATCGGGATTTACTTCTTCAGGTAAATTTTCGAAGGATAATGTAAAGACTTTTGCCATAGCGTATTCTGGGTTGTCGGTAGAATGTGTATACCTTTTAGAACCCTAACTTGAGTTCGAAGGGTAATTACCAGTCAGTTATTCTATCATTTTCATTAACATTGGAATCCTGCTTTGATGGAGTTTCATTTTCAAACCGGGTAACCGGTTTATAATTGGCCCACAGTTCTAACGAGCATATTTAGGGAAGGAAACAGCCTTTTTATATTTTTCATCCTGAAGATGGAACGAAGTCAACCGATTTACTTTCATAGATGTTCTTTTACGTGAAAATCTAAAAAAAAAATATTTGCTGATGTTTCAATGGATGAAATTACAGCCGAATTGGTTAAATATGGAGGCGACCAGTTACACCAAGTGGTTCATCAACTTGTGCTTAAGGTATGGGGCGAGCGAATCAATGTCTGACGATTGGCAACGAGGCATTATCTGTCTCATACATAAAAAGGGAGATATCACAAAGTGCAGCAATTATAGAGGTATACATTGCTGAGTACTATCTATTCTCCGCTATCTTGCTAGGCCGGATAGCCCCACATGACCAGAACATCATTGGCCCATACCAAAGAGGCTTCATTCCAGGCAAATCAGCAACAGATCAGATTTTCTCTTGGCGGCAAGCGATGGAAAAACTGTTGGAATATGGACCACAGTTGCACCATCTATTCATCGACTTTAAAGCCGCCTATGATAGCATAGCCAGGGAGAGAACGAAATTGATAAGACTGACTAGGCTGACCCTGACCAATGCGCGAGGCCAGATAAAAGCAGCAGGATCACTCTCAAGACCATTCGACATCAACAACGGTCTAAGACAAGGGGATGCCCTATCATGCGTCCTCTTTAACCTGGCCCTGATGCTAAGGTAAATGCAAGAGGTACGATCCTCTTTAAGTCCCCCCAATTACTGGCCTATGCTGACGATATCGATATCATGGGAAGAACCACCCGAGACGTACAAACTGCCTTCATCCAGATCGAGCAGGCGGCGCGAGATCTTGGGCTGCACATCAATGAAGGCAAGACAAAGTATATGGTGGCAACGTCAGCACCGAAAACCAACCAACCAATAACATCAAACCGCACTGGTTAAACAGGAAGAATAAAGATAGGAGAACACAACTTTGAGACCGTTGATAATTTCTCCTATCTAGGGTCGAAAATCACAACTGATAACAACTACGATGCGTGCACGGTTGTTGTTAGCCAACAGAGCCTATTTCAGCTTACAAAAACTGTTCCGCTCAAAACGTCTCACCATAAGGTCAAAGCTCTTACTGTACAAGACAATGATCTTGCCAGTCCTCATTTATTCCTCGGAAACTTGGGTTCTTAGCAAAAAAAATTGCGAACTCTTGGCCGCGTTCGAGAGAAGAATCTACCGAAGTAGCCTACACAATGACGAAATTTTTGAGCGATACCATGACCGTTCGGTTGTAGATAGAATCCTGCTCAATAGGTTACGGTGGGCGGGTCACTTAATCCGTTTGGATGAGGATGATCCAGCCCGGAAAGTATATAAGGGCAATATCTATGGTAGAAAAAGAAGACGAGGCAGACCCTGCCTGAGATGGAGCGATGGCGTAGGTCAGGACGCCAGACAGCTTTTAGGGATATCGAATTGGTGGACCTCGGTGTAAAACCGGGATGTCTGGAGTTGCTTATTAAGGCAGGTCTAGACCGGATACCGGTTGTTGCGCCTTTGATGATGATGATGTTTCAAGACCCTTCGATTAACTTGCGTATATTTACTTTTCCTATATTTCTCCAAGTTTATATCCTCTGCTAAGCTACCCTATTTATATTTTCAGTTTATTTATTTAAGGACAATGGTCAGAGATACTCCAATATATTGTCCTCAGCAGGAGGAGAAAGAAAGAAGCTTAACATGCACTTAAAACTAGAGAACGCATAGGAGTCTAGCGAACCAAGCTGTAAAGGATTAGAGCATCGATATAGCTTCGGAATAGGACATAAATAAAGCTCCTGCTTTGCGAACTTCGAATGGTTTTGCGTTGCGCGTCCAATATGAGATGGTACGGTGTGTGCTACCAGTAGAAGTGGAGCAGTCCTTAAGCCAAAGCGAAAGTGCAAAGAGGGAACATACAATGGGGAAGGTTCTACGTAGTTTTAAGTAAGGGAGACTAAGAGAGTGGAGTCGGGTGGGATAATCCACACCAGGCAGGTTTTTCTAAAAAACAAAGATCAAGTGAAATTGAGTTAGACTTTTTCTATAGCAAAACAGTCAAGGATGGTGCGTAACAGTTGAAAAGTGCTAAGGAAAATTGGACCGAATTAAAGTACCTCACACAATATGAACTCTGACTTTCCAGAACTGTGATTGCAGAGATCCACGCAATGTCTTCGGAAGAGGACTTGCCGTCGAAAGCAATATCGATGTTTTGGATAAAGTTCCGATATGGTAAAGGTTGGCCTCTAAGAAAATAAGAAAGCGGAGTGGGATTTAAGAGAGCAGCACATTGAATGAGTGCTGTGTGTCTAAAAGAGTCAAGAGCTTTAACAAAACCTATGTAGATGACGTTCACTTCCAGTGAGATTTTAGATATTTGACTACGAAGTTGTTAAGTCTAGTTAGGAGCGATGGGCGAATGGTCCACAAAGCCGTTTTGCTCTTTTGCTATGATTTGGCGAACGTGTGCCGTCAACCTGTCGTTAACATAGCATTCAAGGATTTTGAAATAGGAGTAGAGAAGGAAAATAGACAGTAATTCTCAGTGAGTAGTCTAGGCCGCAGATGCGCCAAAGAAAGGAACAACGCAATGAAAACTCAGCGCCACGCTTTGAAATTGGAGTCAACTGGAGGCTGGAATCCAATCTAATCCAAAGAGGCTCTGAAAGTTCAGAAAAGGAGCACTATTTAAATGGTAATCATGAAGACGATTTTGAGAAGAGGCCAGCTAGTTTGAAATAAGAGCAAGCTTACTTTACCCATTTTCGAGGGAGTATGTAAAACCAAAATCCTTGGCAGTATTCATCCACAGGTCTCAACTCAAATACTAGTCTTTGGCCTACCGAATTTGGGTATTTATTTAAGTTGCCCAGATGATATCATTCTTACCCTAGTGATACCATAGAGAATGAACATTCTTCCAGAGAATTTACTGCTCATGCTTGGCATATACTTATATTCCAATAACATGACAGGACATGAGGTTATATTCACTCCTAAATTTGTAAAGTCCACATGCACGGGAAAAACTTCTCATCAGTCGGCTTGTCTCATTTTCTCCGGCAATATTAGCAAACTGGTTTATGAAGGATGCGTTTATTCCCACGTGCTCCTTTTACTGCAAATGGGGTAGATGATGTTCAGATAGTATAGAGGGTATCCATAAATGTTAAGATGGTTGACCGCCAGCCTCTCGATCTCGTTACTTTGAGTTCGAATCCCGATCGTCATAGATGTTTGTGTTTCTCTATGTGTCATCCCACTGCTGCAGGCTTATCACATGAACAGTATTAATAGTGATGGTAGTAAAGCTGACGCTAAGTCTCGTTGAAAATTAAGACTGTGTGGATGCCCTATACTCCTCAGAGGAGGGAATAGGCAACATCATACAAGTAGAAGTAATTCCAACTAAGCATCGTTTGAACATATGTATTTGCGACGGGGCAAGATGACATGGAAATGATTCGATTTCGGTAATCCGAGAAAGAATTTCACTCGGCCAAAATGTCTTCAGACGTTTCCATAGCAACGAATTTCCCCTCCTATTCGCTATGGCTCCTAGTAATGGATACCTTGTTATGTCTTTTGGAGGATGCTCTAACATCGGCAGGTTTGCAGATATACTATGTGACGGCTTATGTGCAATTTTACGGGAGGTCGACAGTCGGTGCCTCTGAAAGAAATTCACTGTGTACGATAGGAAAAAACACCATCTCTGTGATTTGCTTTTAAAAAGGCACCATCAAGAGAGAAGGATAATTGTTAGTGGTCAAAAGTCCTTTGTGATTATGGATATATAATCTTCACTGACTGATTAGTTATGAAAGGGAGATTGGACTCAGCGGCGATTTCAGATTACTTGATTATGGGATCAGGCCAGGCTCTCTGGAAAATGACAACCGTATTCTAATGGGAGATGTATACCGTATTAACTAACATCTGTTCCGAATTTTATATTGAATAGCAACGCTATATCCAGTCAGTTGGTTGAGCTGCTACCAGTTGCTGGTTCCACTAGCTCGGTTGACAGATTCATCCCCGGGCAGTCGAGCTTGTTGAAGGAAAACGCTCACAGATTAGTGGGCCAAGGGTTTGTCTCGACAGCGGCGCGACCAGAGCCGGCTTTTGGCTTTAGCGCATCCTATCGTATCAACAAAGCCTCATGTATGAAACCTGGGTGCTTAAAGCTACGGTTTCCGTTATTTAGTCAACTTAAGACCTTTATGATATGGTAGTAAAAAAGGCGGAAGTTTTTAGGAGGTGATCAATTTATTAAAGGAAAGCGGCTTGTAGAAATTACGGAAATTCCAATAGCGACATTTTCAGAAGTCAGTTTTCTAAGGAGAAATCGATGAGGTGATCAGGTGCGTTATTAATAAATTCTGTTTGTATCTTCAAAAAAATAAAAATTAAATTTTAATAAGCTAGTTTGTGTTATAGAATCTTGCTAGATATATAGAATTCCGTAAATATATAATATAATCGTCAAAGATCAGATCAGAAAAGGAAGATAAAATGTGATGTGAAAAACTTTTACTTTTATGTTCTTCATCCACTCATGAATATAAACATTTCAGGGGAGAAAACGTGATTAAAGCCCCGATTCTGTTGGTTTTCAAACTTAATCCATTCCTCCTCTTATAGTAATGTGCGAACGCATATGTTGTCCACTGTTACGCTATTCGCTATCAAGTCTGCAAAACCTTCAAAATTGTATCTCAAGCTCCAGTTTGAAACTCAACCAGCTGCTCAACACCGAATATACCGAGCTAATATTGCTCTCCAACTTAACGTTCGTATGTAACCATTCTTCGCCTTAAGATCTTCGAAGGTGTCGTCTATAAAGGTATGCAACATTGATTTGAGCAAAACAGTTGGTACGTGAGTTTGGAGTTGTGAGTAAGAGTTACGTATCTTGGTCGGATTATCGCGTGTGAGGCGGATTAACTCTAGATATATTTCGCGCACTGCAATTCGCAACTGAAAGATATCATTGACCATATATATTCTCAGTGTTTAATTTATTTCCACTAAGGAACTCAAGTGCGTTGAGCTCGAAAGTGCAGTTAATGAAATAGTGCATTCAAAAAGGATAAATATCATTCGGAAAGGAATAGTGGTGCCTAAAAGGTATAGTGCAAAACATAATGCTAATATTATTTACAATACTGGATATATCACAGTCAGTAATGACATCAACAAAACCAAAAGGTCTAGTGAAAGTAATAAAGGAACATAGATAAGATTGCACCGAATTTACATGAAATTGCATTTTAGTCGGCTTACGGCTGTGCCTGTCTGCTCATGGGTACGAATTCGATTACTCACTTGATTACGACTCAATAAATGCCAAAACATTTTCCCCATAACTTCCACCGTGGATATGTTTCGCAAGTAGATACATTGTTTCCATGGCTTTCTACACACTACCGTTCTAATAAGTTATCGCAAAATCATAATTCCTCAATTTAAGTAACCTTGCACCTCAGCGTATTATGTATCAACGAGAATAGCAATTGTAATTTAGTGTTTGAATTTTTTGTACGTTGTCTTTTGAATCTAAAATTTGGCTACCTTTAGAATAATGACTGTTTTACAATCTTTTGCACACTCTTTGTTAAATTACGGTTGACTTTTCTCACCAGATCAAGGCCATGTATATCTTTTGAAGTCATATTAAAAGTGGTATTGCAACTAACATAACAAAGTGTCGTAGGATACGAGCAGACACAATGAGCAAAGGTGAAAGCTGTTTGATCGTGTGACTTTATCCAACTGGAAACTAAGTATTTAAAGCGTATTATAATGATATCAGTTATTTGGTGTGCAAATATTGGAAGGCGACCTTGAGTTTGACTGAACTTTTTTGTTTTGAAAGTGGTATTGTATGTTATTAAATTATGCATTCTAATTTCTGGGCGTTGCAAACATATACGGTCAGCATTTTTCAATCGAATTCAAATTAAGTGCATAGGTCATTCGATGTCAGATATCTAGAGATAACGTACTTATTTTGAATGCTATTTCAAGGAAAAGTTACAACTACTGTACAAAAACTTACAAAAGAATTTGAACAATGAACTGTTATAATGAAAAGGTGTTCACCTAGTTCGGAAGTATCAGTTCTGATGTATGTATGTATGTATGTATGCATAAAACGAAGTCCATATTTGCACTCAATGCCATGAATATGCATATACATACCTCCTCCAGCCTAACCGGAGCGTGGGACGATCAATCTTAGGATTTGCCAAAGATAATATGATGCTCTTACTTCCTTACTTACTTGTTCTTATCTTCTTAACGCAGACGATTTTAAACTATTTTCTATTGTTGACGGGCCTGCAGAACTCAATCACCTGCAATCAAATCTCGATACTCTCTTAATGCTAATAAATGTTTCACGTTAGTTTTTTCCCTGTGGCTTCCAGTTACTACGCCTGTTTATTACTTGGATGACCAGCTTCTTGCGGTTATTTCCTTTTATAAGGATCTTGGTGTAACATTCGACAGCAAGCTTCTTTTGAATTGTCAATATGCTGACATCCTCAACTGAGTTTCCAGAATGTCTGCTTTCGCTCTTCGCTTCTCTTACCAGTTCAAAGGTGTCCATTCTTCAGTCATTCTGTATAACTCTTTCGCCCGCAATATTCTAGAGTACGCTTCGCCATTATTTCGCTATGCGTGATGTGCCCTTATCATTACTGCTTATGTTATAGAACCAGTTCGGGGGAAATTATTCGCGTTTTGTGTTTTTAAAATCGGTTCAATGTGTGTATGTCCGTCTGTCTGTCTGTTACATCCGATTTATCCGGAAATTTTTTTTTAAAGAGTCTGGGCATGTGGGGTATCAAATAAAAGGGCCCGATTAATACTTTCTGAAACTGATCTTATTTCTGATATAACTGAAATATAGGGGGGTAAGGGTTCAAAATTTGAGCCCGAAAAACTGAAACACGTCTCGTTCTCACAGCCTACCCAACCAAAAATGTTCAACCAAAAAATCGGAAAAAAGCGAAAACGAGGTACAAAATTGGCTACAGTGGCAACAAATTGTATCACAGCAATGTTACATTAAAGCGTGTCTAACGTGCAACCAAAAATACAGCGATACTACTCTGCTCAACCAATTTGTTTTTAAATAGTGTTCCTGGCCGACGGGGTGGGTACATCGATTAAGAAACATACTTGTTTTTCCTTATTAGGAGCGAAGCATCCCGAATTTAAATAAGGAATAGTGAATTTTTGTAAAGTAGTACACCGTTGGTGGACTATTTTTGATGTGCTCTTCTTCCCATAATGTCGAACTGTTGGACTAAAGTTGCATTCGATATGGGATTCTCTGCTCTTCAAATTCAATGGAGGCAACTTTTTATTTACTATGGCGTTAGCCAGATGTACATATTTAGAGAATGAATGCACTTGACTATGGTACAATGTTTTCATGTCAAGCACAACCTTTTCTTCTTGGTGACATGGAATAGTGATTTATAACTTTTGAGTAGTTCTATCGTGGATGTTGTTGCTTTCAAGAAACATCATTACCAATTGGTTGGCACTGTATCACACCACAAGTGCATCGGAAGATAGAAATGATAAAATGCTGATTATCAAGATTGTCAAGTCAGACTGTTTTGTGATGTTCGCAAAGAGAAGTGTTTAAGAACGTTTCATGCTGTGGAAAGGCAAGTAATATTGAAGAGCAAGAAGCATCTTCTTCCTTGCGAGGATGAGGTACATAGATATCTTATCTTCTTGATAAAAATTGAGGGAACTAAGTCAGAATCAGCAATCATTAAATTGATAATTTGTCTATAGGCTTGAACCATTTTGGACAACAATTGAATACTGTAGGCCTTTTCAGAGGTTACTTCACTGTAATTTTCAGAAATATCACTCCGCACCTCGGATGAAAGCCCAAATAGCAAAGTTACGCGACATTCGTTCGCTGATATTTGTAAGTAGAGTTGTAATAATTGATAGCTTTGGAGCTGCCCAAAAAATTATTTCAATTTTCACCATTTTGTTTTCCTAATTATGTAGAAAATTATGGCATAATTCCATATGCTTGATAATCCCGTAATGATCAGTTGATTACTTTTTGAGTTATATTACTTCGAGTCTGAGCCTGAACCCGATATTTGCTCGCTTCTTGCCTAAATCGACCAGCTCATACGCGGTTGGGTGCTTTAGCTTATCGCGGGACGCGGTTAAAATGGCTGACGTTTGTGCAACCTCGTAATAGGGTGGTTAGATCGCTTCACAAATCCCAATCGATTCACAGATCATATATGCATCGTTGCCATATGAGAAATGCTTACTGTTAAAGAACAGGTAAAAGACCTGTGCTATATTGTTTAGTGATATACAAGGATATTAAGCTCCCTCTTCCCATTTTAAACGTCATCTCTTTTTAAGGGGCTGATCACCAAGATTTACCAACGGAGCCTGAAAGGGTCAATTTGCCGCTTCTTCTAAACCCAACCGTTTTGACATGAAAATACTCCAGTGTCAGTCCAGTGTGATGATTTTTTGAGGGGGAGGGAGACCACTGCCTGACCACTCTTCAAAAGTATGAGAAATGGAGGATCTTCTTCTTTCTTCTTCATACCGTCCTCATTCTCTCTTCTTTCCGGGGTAGAGTTGAAAATTCACACTTCATTATGACGATTTCAAAAAAATCCCACCTTGAAAAGCCATTAATTTTTAAGGGTTGGGTGCCGTGGGAAGTCGCAAGTCTAAATGACTGGCGGTTGTTCAATAGCGCAAATAAAGTGTAGGTTGTCCAACAGTGCAAATCAAGGTATAGTGCGTACGTTTGAAGCGCCTTCTGGGATAGATTAGATAACGATCTATCCAATAAAAAATAATTCGATTCTAAAAACTTCCTTATGTGGTCCCCTCCCCCCTTTTAATGACAATGTTAGCCCCTTTTGTTGAACTGGTGGGTATAGAATTGGAAAGCGTTACTACATATACTCTCTGTCGCTCGATGTTGATTGTGGAGATGAATAACTACCACAGTCACAACGTAAGGCAGGTTGTGAACGTCTAAAACAGTAACCCGATGAGCATCTTAGCATACTCATTGAATGACACTTGGAATGCGGACATTCGGGGCATTCCCCGTAAAGCTTCCTCTAATTGCTGAATTAATAAAGTATTTGAGTGGTTCTTTTGATTGGTTCGACTCAATACCTACACCTGGACAAGCTAAACATCTTGGTAAATTCGCTCCCGTTTTGCACGTTTTTCATTCGGGATTAGTTCATAGTATTCTATGCGGGAACATGACTTAATTTCGGAAAACGGGTTATGAACGTGTCATGGATTTCATGCTTGTACTGTGTGAGATTGCGTTTTACATCAGAGACATGACAATTGAAGCCGATGACAAATTCGTTGAACTGGTTTGTCTAAACCATATAGCGGTGACGCCATTTCTATCAGAACGTCCCCGTTTGCCAGTTGGACCAATATCGGTTCTCCGTCCTCTAATTCGCTTGCTAATTCTAGGTGTACTTCATGCGCTATTGGTGTTCTTGCCCTGAGCCTTGAGTGTAGTATAGTATAGCATCGAGAGGAAAATGGAAGGACATATGGTCAAACCTCTAGGTTACGCTATGTGAATGACATTCTGGCTATTGCGAAAGAAGGAAGATTCAGAAGCTGTCAAGTTGATTTCTTGAGTTTTCCAAACTCTCGGTTCCACCCGGAGATCGGTTTACCGCGTTTCCCTCGACTAATTCGACACTCCGCTTTAATGAATTCTAAAAGTGTATAATCAGACCTGGTACCCGAAAGGTAGAACGTAACGCAAATTCAAG
Organism: Hermetia illucens; assembly: GCF_905115235.1. Classification (NCBI taxonomy): domain Eukaryota; kingdom Metazoa; phylum Arthropoda; class Insecta; order Diptera; family Stratiomyidae; genus Hermetia; species Hermetia illucens. The sequence goes on along the minus strand of NC_051853.1, from coordinate 57,252,913 downwards.
CTGGATAGCTCCCCTTATTTCATATATTTTTTTACATAGGTTTTTTAGCTATATCAGTACATCAGTTGCTAGTTATACATAGCTTTGCCACTTTTGACAAATCGAGATCTATACATTTTAAAGGGAATAAACAATCCAAAAGATGATAAAAGTAAGCTAAATAATCCTAAAGGAGGCAATCTTTTTGAAGATGCTTAATGTAAAAACAGTGAGATTCTGCTGTTGCCATCCAAAGGTTTCAAAGATATGATTCTGATGTTATCCATCTTAACTTTGCCATTAGTATATTTCCAAAATGTTAAAAAGATACAGAGATATTTAATAGGGAAAAACGATAATAGTAACAGTTTTCCTTAAAACTAAAAAAACCAAAAATATTTGAAAACCAAAAACAGAAAATATTTAGATATCAATAAAAATAGTTTAGCGACAATTAACCTTCAAGTGGGTTGAGAGATTCCAAAGAACAGAGTTCTCAGGTCGAAGAAAGGTAGGTATACCGAGGATCTAAGAATGTCTACTACTGCATGTGTGCCTAAATCCATTGCAATATGAAATTACCAATATCCTTTAAAGTCCATCGTGGCTAAATTTTCCAAATGAAATGTTCGACGCTGTCATTCAATAACATTATCTTCTCCGATTCAAGTTCATTTTCCTGTTGAAGGTTTTGTGTATTAGACTGCAAACAATGTATGTAAACAGCAAAACCCACTTTCACTCACCAACGGTTACGGTTTGGGCTGAAATCGAAAGCTAGAGTTTCGTTGAGCCGTTTTTCTTTGAAATGCAGCCAAACAGTAACTGTCAAACTGCAAGAGTCTGCAACAGCAGCACTTAAGCTTAGTAATATAGAACCACGTGTCATACCTCGAATGAGAGCAAGGGCGCCATAATGGATATGTTTAGTCTGGAAATGATTTCATGGACACGTAATATGTCTTGGTCTCTGAGGAGCCCCGATTTAGGTCCAGCAGTCTTTTAGGGACCTCTTAAAAGCAAGGTAGCCTGAAATAACCCAATAAAGTTGTACAGTTGCAGCTGAATTTTCAGTAAGAAATGGAATCCATTTCAAGAGAAACTTCTTCGAAAGTTTTACACAATTTTTCTGCCTGATTAGAAGATCGTTGTAATCGAGAAGGACGTTATCTCGTTAATCTGATTTTGAAAGCAAACAATTACATTTAATCAACTTTACATTTTGCAAAATTAAATATCTTTAAATCTTATAATGTTTTCACTTTCAATTCAAAAGTGTATTTCTTTCTGGGCCACTCCATACTTTGGTTTCAAGAAATATTCCATTTTCTTTGAGGGTAGTGTGGGTTAAGTCCTAATATAACTTAAAAAAACTCGTTAACGGGAGTAGTAGTATACATATACTACACGACTTTCTTTTGGACATACTGCTATGCACTTTGAACCTTATGACTAGTTACATATGTTAATAAAAATACCTTGTAAATTATTGTACATTTTCGTATCTATTTTTACTTTGCATCTTCAGTCTACATTAATGAGATTACATTTTGTCATTATCTGTACGAGAACGGTCTTTCGTTTTACGGAGGTCAGTATCAAGAGCACTAACGTAACCACTTGTTTTCATGTTATTGAATTTACTTTCTTTCCTCCCCAATAACGTAATGAAATATCAGAAAGATTGAAACGGTTCGATTTAGTATATTTTTGCAACAAAAAAGCAATGTGAAGGTTGCTTTTCTTCTAAAAGTGCGACTCTGTTCTTTGCCAATTAAGTTAGGCAGATTAGCTTGATCAGCGCAATTTCGTCCTATCTCATCTGTTTTGTCAAAAGTTTGCGATACAACTATTATATATAAGCATGAATATCAAGTTGAGGCATCGTTTCATCAAGCAGCGTTTCATCAATCCGTATATATTATACAACGTGTCATCGGGACACTCTGACGTTGGCATAGGGGCCAGGCATTCACTGATGTGTTTATTAGAAGGAAGTGGTCGAGAGCAGCTCATACTTTGAGAAAGAGCGACAATTTCACTTCAGCTCCATAATTGACTACTTCAAGACGATAATTTATTTTATGTAATGGGATCCATTATCCTAAGGGGAGATGGGTGATTACCTCAGCAATATGCGCTACAGAATAGTTAAGGAGGATCGTCAATTTCTCAAAAAACATACGCCTACGTTTCAGGCGCGGTTGATGCACTATGTAGGAGAGTGTTTGACGTGGCGGCACAACATCATCGACAAGTCGACTCGCTGCGCGCTTATTTTTACAGCAAAGAGCAGCCGAGTCCCTTGCATGCGGCTGTTTGTAAAGCAGACTGTGGGCTGACTCCACTTAACTTGAAGGATCGATCTTTCAATCCTCTGAGTGGGGTGAAGTCGAACCATGAGCGGATCGATGAATAGAAGTCGAAGGCAATGCACGGTAACACGTGAATTGTCTTTGTCAGCCATTTGTCGAACAAATGGCTGTGTGCTGGGGAGCTCTTTGCTGGGACGGGGGGGTTGGACCATCTTATTTCTGGCTGCACTGTTATGGCACCGGTGCAATATATCAGGCATATTGATGTATGTAAGTTGATCTATCAAAATCTTGCATACAAGCATGGGCTGATCACGGGAACATGCCCGGTTTACTGATATTAGCCGCAAGCAGTACTTAGTAGTTCTGCTTACAACATATATTGGGATCGGCGAGTTCTGACTGATCGCCATATTCCACATAACAAGACTGACGTACTGTTAGTTGACAAGACGGGCTGTTCAGCGTATATTATTGATTTTGTTATCCCCCATAATAGCAACATTGAACTTAAATACGCGGAGAAAAAGGTGAGCTATGGGCCACTGACTCGGGAAAACAATCAAATCAGTCAAAGAAATTTGGCGTCTCGAGCGGGTGGTTGTAGTTCCCTTAATATTGTCAGCTGCAGGCATTGTACCTGAATCCTCACGGCTTCCCTTGATGTGCTGGGACTTTCGCACAGTCTGGTTTAAACCATGCAGAAGTACACCATTCTGCATACGTGCTCGATGTTGTGGCGGGTTCTTGACGGATTCTCCCATTGACCTAGCACCGGCCACTACCACCAGCGCCCCTTATTTTTTAAGTAGGTAGGATCGTCCGAGCCTAAATGCTTGGTACTTAGGAAATAATAATCTAACAAGATTTAAAGAAAATTTGTTGAATATTCTTCTCATTTTATTCCTGAACAGTATTGGTTTTCATTGGAATTTGCAAATCAGTGAGTGCTGCTGGTGATGGAGGACCTGTATATTTTTGGGGAAATGGGTCTGTATTTGTCGTTTCCTATCGGATTAGACTTAAAGATCGTTAGATTTGGTATTTTGTATTGACTTTGCTGATTCAAATACTATAGGGATGTTGTGTTTGCTGGAGGAGTTATAATCTAATTTCAACTTAAACTATTTTTACCAAAAGGCTGTTTATGCAGCTCTTCGTAAAGGATTTGATCCACGCCTAGACCACGCAAAAATCACAATTTCAAATTTCAGTTGGTCAAAATCTATCTTCATTGCTCTTAGTTAGTTAGTTTCATTAGTTGTGTAATAAAACTTTTATTTATAATATTGCACAAAAATTATATCACAAATGAGAACGGATTATTACAAAAAACTGTATCAAAATTTAGAAAAAATATCACTTGCATAAAACATGTCCTGTTGGGTCAGAAGTGATATTGGAATTTGAAATGAAAAAAAAAACGCAAAATGGTGCTCAGTTGTGCGCAGTAGTCATGGGTCAATGGAGCTCAGAATACATATTTATGAGGCCAAAAATTGAAGATTTGAAGAATTGTGCCGCAGATATCGCTGCTTTATTGGGGCTATCGCAGTTGATGGTGATCATCTAGTCCAAATGTTTTTTTCTTCAGACGATTGAAATGCATTTTTATAAAATGTTAATGATATGCAAACTTTCTTAGAAGAGAGGAGCAGATGTGTTGCAGTTAATTATTGGAAGATGGTCTTCCTGAATTTCCGTGGACTATAGCGCACCTAAGCACTATCTCGAAGGCATGCATATATTACTCCACAATTTTTTGTCCGCTAGCTTGAAGAAATGCGAAGATTATTTGTGTATATCCTGTTTAGTGCTCTCTCTCTTTGATTCATAATGAGACTGTGTTTTAGTTTTATTATTATCATATTTAATGTCGTGCAAGCGATAAGCCAATATCAGCGAGGTAGCACAAAGGGGATCAAAACATACATGGCTAACAGGGATTCTAATGCTGCAAACAACCAGCTTAGATGAGCTGGAATTTTAGAGATGTGGCTCCACCGAGATGTGTTGGCAATAAGAATTCTTGCCAGCTTAGAGAATTATAGGTAACAGAAGTTGAAATACCCCCACTCCTCCCCACTTGATCTGCCTATTTTTTTAAGATGCATGAGTTTGAAATATAGTCTTTGATTTCATTTGATTATATTGACTTGGTCTTTATTCAAAATTAAAAAGAAAATGGTTGGAATTAATAAGAAATATATTTAAATTTTGTTATTTCTACGCCTGAGAAAACTGAAAGTTATTAATAATTCTATCATATATGAATATGACCTTATCGGCAACGGCGAAAAATTAAATAAGGCCATATTTTCAAGATTCAAATATCTCTATTGAATTTCACGCCAATAGACCGAAAGATTTGGGAAAAAATATATATGATGGAAAGACAGAAACACAATTTTAATGCGGGTATTAAATAGCGCACTTAAATGAAGAGCCCCTTCCTTGAAATTATCCAACCAAAATATCTGAAAAGAAAATCAAGATAATCTTGGCCCTAAAATGTACCCCCGAATGTTTGCTTAGATAAAGCTGATAATAGTATCTTACTAAATTTTGGAACTTTACTGACAACTTCCCTTAAATTCATCAGCAGCCAATTCTTGGTTAGACCATACATATATTTACAAATCTCAATAAACTGCCGCTCCTGTTTAAAAATTGGGAAACTAACTGAAATATAACCGATCATAGAACGATTTCTTTTGCCATACTGTGTACTAAAATAAGTCATTATACCAATGGGGCAGGAAGTAAAGCTAGAAAAGTTAATAGTAAACATTTTTTTTAGTAAAACATGTTGGCTAGACATTACCTTGTAGTAATAATGTAATGTAAAGTAATAATGACCCCAATCATTCCACCAATAAATCTATCAACGTTTTCTGCGATAATACTGACCTTGCAATATTCTCAAATGTTGGCAAAATTAATTAGGGAATTATGTAATTTAAAATTATTAAAAATACTGCATTGCTCATAGTAGTAACTGTAGGCAACTAATCTGGACAGTTGTAAATACTTAGTTCAGTTCCAAAATATAAATAAAATATATAAAAGTAATTTTGCGGATAATAAATAATGTTTTGGGTGGAAAAGATAAAAAATTTAGCACAGAAAAAGATGACCCTGATGATTTATTTGAGAAGATACTGATCTGGGGAATTATATGGACGCTTTTAATTAACGTTTCGTAAGTGTGTGGCCTGCTGATATATTTCTATAAATTCAGCAGGATTTATGTCTTATTGTACCTGAGTGCAACTTTAATTTTGGGAATATGAGTAAGGGGCAAGTCTTCGAGACGATAACTAAGTTGATTAGCAGAGCGTCAGTGTAAGGGCTACAATTCAAATTATGAGCGTAATACAATCCTATACTTTGTTATCATTGACCTACTTAATCTCATTTTTGAAAATAATAAATGTTAAATGTAGTGTAAATTACAGAGTGTAGGCGTGCCTACAGTGTATAGTGTAGATAATACGGATGAATACATTCAGGGACTTACGGCTGGACTCACGCAACTGGGCTATAGTGAACTAGCCTGGAACCATTTGATCTCTTACTGAAGATGGAACCCTCGATATTGACAATCACAGGTTGTTTTGATTTGTTCGAAAAGACTTAGCTTCGAGTAGAGCTTGAATACAATATATTTTACCTTTGCGTTTGACTTTATAGCTCCACCGCCACGAGACGCAGGGCGTCTACATATATGCATCAATCCATCCACCAATTCATCGCATAAATATATCAAGTTTGTTTCGTACTCTTTTAACAGTCCAGCAGCCAGTATCGCGCTGATTTACATATCTTACCAGTCGTGACGTTACTGGCATATTGAGTTCAACCATAGGACCAACTCTTGCGCTATCCCAGCATGATCTGTCTCAATATGGATAAGAGGTAGCCATTGCAAACGCGACACATTTTTGCGGTGTCAAGCATATCTGTCATTTAACAGAATTGAAAATATCGAACGTTAAAAGTATTGCCCTTCGAAGGGGCCTATACGCTTCAGCTTGTTAAAATGCATTCACGACCTCCAGGATAATGTCTGCTCTGAATCACTGTGCTTTCAAACCGTATTGCCTTGGAAGTAACTCCCCGGCAGCAGGTACCACCTCTACTAATCTGCTCCTTATGAGCTTTTCGAACACCTTCCCAGCTGTGTCAAAAGTACAGAGCGGTCAGTAAATAGATGACAGTTCAGTGTCTCTTCTGGCTTTTGTGATCAATACGGGTGCTGCTACTTTCCAGCGATAAGGAATAATACTCTTCCAGCAGTATGTATGCTGATAATAAATCACCAGTTTGTGTTCTTCTGGCGGGTCCTGGCGCTTTCTTATTTCTGATCGAGAGGGTGGTTTTATAGGTCGAAAGTGGGCACTCCTCGGGAACCTTTGTTAAAATTAATTTGAACAGGATGCGCAGGAAATAATACCTTGAAGATACGTTTCATCTGTTCGGCAATAATTGAATAGGATTTCCGTAGAAAGAAGTTTTTTGGGCAGACAGTTTTCAACTCAGCGCCATCAATCTATTCAATTATCCGCTGCTAGCTGTGAAATTTATTCTTATTTCCGCTGCAGGTCGCCTTTTAACTGGTTTGTACTTTGCCTGTTTGGTGTGTACCATTTCTCAGCCTATGACACGCCTTTTACAGTTCGCAAATTTCCGCCTTCCACCAATAAATAGAAAGTTTGTCACGGCTGGCTACCGTCTAGGCTATGGAAGCCCATAGGTTGACGTTATCAGGTTCATAAATGAACTTACGACAGTAAAATCAGCAGCTCTTCCAATCCCGATGGTGCCTCTGGCACGGCTTCTCCAATATTCCAATCAAAATTTCGGATTACCAGTGAACACATATAGTTTAGACTAGAAAGCAGAGCCTCCTCTTCCATAACGCCTTGACTATCACACGTAAACGTCAGTTGTCTTCGGACCTTATTTAGCTTGGACTCGACCACCCGTATTTTTCGGGATCCAAGACGTTTCTGTCTTGCCTTCGAGACTGTTCTTATAGCAAATTTTTTCCGTCGATTTATTGCTTAGGGCCTTGGCTTTGGGTAGGTTGTTTTTTACGTGTCCTTTCTTACCGTATTTTTTGTACCTTTGTTTTTCTCAAGTTGAATGTACAATGAACTACTTGGGGCTCATTTGAAACTTACAGTGTTCTCAGCAGGAATTGCTTTGGCTTTTCGTATAACTTCTGCTTTTGTCTATGTTGGCCTACTAAGGAAAATTCGGTCCAGCAGCTATTTCAGCTCCAACAGTCCATAGAGCACGCTTTGCTGATATTTTTCTAAGTAAGGTTGCCGACTGCCGGCATTGCACAGATTCCTAAACAACGCTTTCTTTCAGTTGTTGTGAGGGCAATCGCCTATGAATTCATTCGACTTAATTCCAAAGCTATCTAGTCAGTTTCAACGATATTTTTCTGGTTTTTTTCCGAACAGGAGAACTGCAGACTACTTTAGTTTTAATCTTCGCGTAGGCATCCTGGAGACTTGTTGGATGTTTCAGTCATTGACAACTCATTCGCTGGTCAGTTTGATAACACCGTCTATATGTCACCGATTTTTCACCGAGAAATATTATACTACTGGACCTACCTACCGGTCCGGGGACCTTGGTGACGCCTAAGTTCGCATCGTGAACGGCGACTTATGAGAGTATTGACATTGTATAGTGCTAAATAACTAGAAGTACATAAAATAATACCATCTTGTCAGTATGGTTTCTGTTCTGGATTCCAAAGATGCAGTTTCCGTTAGTACTGCATGTTGTTCTGAACTTTCGACTGACTTTCTAGATCTGGGTGGCATTGCCTGTTCGTGGAGAAATTAGTCACTTGTCCGTGGCGGTAAGGAAAGGTGGTAAAGAAATGAATCGTATGGTCAACTGAGATAGCAGTGATCTTAATCAGCTGGTTATCAAGGCTTTGACTTCCTCTCTGGTGACACGGAATATCTTAGTGACAGCATTGCCGAAACCTTATTGAGTATTTTGGGCTACCAAATTACAGAAGTTTCTCACTATTTTTACCGCGGTTATGTTTTTAATCACAATACTTGAGCGCAGATATCAATTCCCCTCTTCTAAAGATTTCCTATCAACAGCGAGGGTACCAATATTTAGGGTTCCCTCGGACCAACTTGTTTACGTTCTGACGCATCCATGCGTGAAATACCCTCATTTATTGCTCGATTGAACCCTAGCTTGCCCTGCCACATCTACTAAGATGGATGCTTTAGTAGCCATTTCAAACAACTTGCTACTTGGTATGATCTTTTTTGTAACGACATCCGACGTTTTCTTGGTTGGAATGTTGCGTGGCTTGTTGCCAAGAGAGGTCAACTAGGATTTGGCATAGTGGAATAATTCCAACTATACTTTATTTATGTCTTTCGCCGATGTCAGCGTTTTATTTTTATTTTACTGTAAGAGTGCCAAGTATATTGACTCAAAAACCATTCATCCATCTTTGCTTTCGACCATCGAAATAAGAGGACAGAGTTTATATTATATTTAAAACTGCCCCCCAAAATTAAAATTTGCATTACGTTTGGTTCAACAATTGTTGCACTTCTCAGTATCACCTCTCCATCCCATTTGCAGAGTTCAAATTCAAAAACTCATTAACTATGACCACTTTTCAACCTCTTTCAAGCAGATGATGCATGCCAAAAGCGGCCGCGAGGAAGTTCAAACTTTCTATAATAACATTTATGATTTCCAACCTCTTTTTTGTTGTTTCGTCGTGTCTTTGAACTTGGTTTTGCGTTATACGGCGTAGTGAATAAACAATTGTTTCTTAGACCACATCAATCCATAAGACTGCATTCGTATCTTTCCTGAAAATGAGCAAAATCATTGTAGATGCAAAATTGCGTTCGGTGCTGAAAAATAATAATCTTGGTCATCTTTATATTTTTTTGTTCGTGGCTGCTTATGACCTTCAGATTGGCCAACTGTTGTTTGTTGTTTCAGCCTGTATATTATACAATTTTATTTTATTGGCTCGGAATATGGTGTGGAGTAGGATGTTTGCACATCTTGTTTTTATTTAGAAGCTTAAATGGTTGAAATGTCTCCCAGCAAATACCCGGTTGTATGAATTTCACCGCGTCTGTTTCAGGAAAAATGCCCATTATATTTATTTTTTATGAATTTTTAAGCTTTACTTCATGGGGTTTCAAGCAGACTGCGGGTTGGCCATATTGTAATTTAACATGCAACCATTACGCCTAAAAACGTTGAAATTTGAATGCAGAACGCAATATCGTTTCAACGGATTTTGAAAGTATTTCATCCAAATAATGAGGTTGAAAAAAAACGAATCACTTGAGATAATGAAAATGAGGGAAATTAAAGCAAATCTTATTGATATTTTTTTTTATTTAGCCCAATCAGATGATGAGCGAATTTCAGAAAACATTGTCTTACTTTGAATATAACATATTTTGAACGTTGGATTCAGATTAGAATTTCAAATCAAACATTTCGAATAGTAAACTTATCGGATTGTATGTTATTTCCTGTAGCTAGCTTATTTGGAAATAACATACCAGATGTTTTCAAGGAGCAATTTTAAACATAGCATCAATTCAGTGTTAAACAATTTGTAGCATAGAACGAACATGACTCCTGCATACGTTCTTTTAACAAATGAAAACCCTGAGTGATATTTAGGGTTCAAAGTTAATGTTCACTTCTCTACACAAAACGTTGCCATTGCGCAATAAATAATTAAAATCAAATTAACATTGTTCAGAATAATAAATGTATTTACTTCTATTCAACCACTTGAAGGAGTTTGGGACACCTTACGAGTCATAAGTGTGGTATATGAACATAAAAGTAATTAATATAAATACATGACAACTTTCTCAATGTTGAAAACTAGTGTCAAAAGCTTTTAAGTTCCCAGATATACCACTTAATGCGTGTGTTACAACACTACATACTTCAGGCTGCAAATTCATTCCAGTTTTATTTTAATGCGAAATCTGCGAATCCTCGTTTTCCGAAAAGTCAATTATGCAACATCTGCGCTATACTCTTTCAAAATATCACACTTCATTAGGCTCTTACCTCGGAATTTCGACCATGGACAGTTCATCCCATCTTAATATTTTATTTATTTAGATTGAACTGTGAAAGTTAGCCGTTCTCTCACTTAATTTGTCCAAATTTACGGATGTAAGTTAGTCTAAGTTCAAAGCTGGAAAAACATGAACACTTTTTTTTGCCTAACGAATAGTAACTTATGATTTCGTTTATAATTGCTTCCGCAACATGCGAACCACAATGATACTTGTTCCACGTGAACCAAGTGATACTTTTTGCTTGGTTTTGCAAGGTCGAATTGAATATTGTGAATAAATTTGTTGGAAATTATTCAAATTTCTTGAAAGATAAATAATTTTACATAATGAAAACAACTAAGATGCTCTTCTACTTAGGATTTTTTACTTCTGGTTCGTTTCATTTCCTACTCAAAGCTACTTCTTTTTGCCATTTTAATGTCATTCTCACTCCTCCAAGCCAAAACACATTTAAAATTTCGATAATTTTTTTCAATGACTGACTAGCCGATTACTATCAAATGCAGAAACGCAATCGTCTTTTCCGAATTCATTAAAGATTTGGGAAAGATGATGATTATACATGGTTTTGATTGACTGGTACAGATATTGTGATGCAAATAAAAACCTTGGCAGTCTATGTCTAAATGTTGCTTTAATTTGCTTCGGTTGGTTAATTGAAAAGATGATCTAATACGTAACCACGCGTTTTGGATAACTTACTTTATTCTAAGTTTATATTTCAACTTTGAAAGCTTTACGGGATGTATTTTCTGAGTCAAATCAGGGTAATAATCTCGGGCGAGCGCAATGCTGACCACATTGCCTCCCACAGTGTACTGTGGTGTACCGTTACGGTCTTGAATGAAGTGCTCTAACACACTTCAAGGCCCTGATCCAATATGGATTGTTGCGCCAACGATTATTATTATTATTTTCTGCAAACAAATAATCTATGTTATGTTGTAGTGAATCAATCACTTAAAGAGTAACTCTTTGTTTTGGCATTGCACATATTGAGGTTAATTACCTTAAATAATTTAATGCGTGTTAGGCGCCTATTAAGTTTATGGTTTGAATTCATTTCATTGTATGGTTAAAATTATGAAGCCATTAAAGCGAACCATTCGTTATTGATGGGGGGTTGAAATATATGGTTGCCATTTACCCCTTAGTGGCATACAGCTTATCATTGTTCGCGGTTAGCTGAAATGCTCTTCAGCCTCCCCCCCTCGGCTTCTCGAGACGCTCGCACTCTTCCGCTACTGTTCTGCGCCAGGTGCCCTTGGGGTGACCCAATTGTCGCCCACGTTGGAAGAGCGAATCCCACTGCATGGATGGATTTACCGCTGTTAATTCGTAGGGCAACATCCAGTTCGGAATCACGCCTTCTAGATTTAAAAGTTGATTAAGGCCTTTGATGTTCTGCTTATCAGTGCAGATAGGAGGAGTGCGATGATCCGTCAGACAGAGAACCTTGGTTTTCTTGCTGTTTATCTTCAGTCCAACTCTACGTGCTTCTCTTTCCAAATCCAGAGGCATTTGGCTAAGGTCCATTACCCGGTGAGAGAGCAAACAGATTCTCCAAACTACGAGAAGTGGCGGACGCAATACAGAAGTAAACGTAAGCGACCATCAGATTGTGATCTCTTTCGAGGCCGATGTTAGCCCCTCTCTTGTTACGCACATCCAGGAGACAACTTTTAAATCTGCTGCTGATCGCAAAGTGGTCGATCTGATTGCCCGTGCCACATCGTTTAGTTGAAACCTAACTGGCTTTATGGCAGGCTCTCTGCTCGGACAATGTGCCAGCAGCCGTGGAGACTCTATGTTTCTCATCAAATTTCCGAGCAGAGCGTCGCCTGAGCCCACCTTGCTATTCTGATCATCCATCACGATCACAATATTACCTTAAGTAGCATCCTTCTCCACTATATTGGAACTCCCCGTTCGTACATAGCATTATCCAATTGTGATGCTCCTTAACCAGGAACGCAATTTTGTAGTTAGAAATCTGTCAGAAACTGGCTCCCAGGTCAAGAGAGCGCGCCTTGCGGTAGCCGTCAGGGGTAATTCGACACCAGATTCGCGTCTGCTACCACTTGGCTTTCCAGAGTACAAAAGCACATTGCCGCAAGAGGAGGAGGAGTAATTTCTATAGTTCCACTATTTTACTTCGTTTAGGCCCGGAATGTCCGGGTTATATTGTTGGAATAGCTGCTTAAGTTGGAGAAGGCGAGCATTTTGAGGATCCTTGCTTCCGATTTCAGAAACCAAAACCATTCATAGTCCGTTTTCGATAGCCAAATGTCGTAGCCGTGAGGTCAGTCCCCATCCGAGGCGTTGTCGATGTTTCGGTAGATTGCTTACCCACGAATTTCCATTCCTTTTAGTCGCCTCTTATGACAAGCAGGGAAGACTTGAGGGTATTCCTAGGTTCACATTTACTTGATTTTGGACCGGACCAAATGTAGCACAGTTTACTTTCGCTCATAACATCTGATACCAAAAAAAAAAAATCACTGCTTCTCCTCTGATTGGTTTTTTCTTGGTTCCCTCAATTTTTAATCCAATCGAACAAGCAGTCCAGATAAGAAGAAAATATTTGCTGCTTATAAAATAAAATATAAAAAAAATATAAATTAATGAATTGAGGCAGAAGTTTCACTTTTTTGTAAAATCAGTTGGAAAATCAGAATAAAAAGTCTTGAAAGAAATTGTACCCTTTTTGAAACCTGACGAATTGAGGAGGAGACCAGCTCCAATCCTTATAATATGTATATGTGTGTTACAACAAACTTCTATTTTATTGTTTTAATTGTTATGATTGTTAACCTCCATAAACTTTTATTAAATTGTCACAAATGTTAGATTTGACCTCCCGACTGACTTTGACTGCGAAAATTGTTTTTCGAAGTCGTCTCGAATACATTCGTGTGCGTTCGTCAGGCAAGTTGCACGCTCCTTCACAAGGCTACGTCCCCTAGCTGAGTCCATCGCGTGCGTCTTTTCCTGACTGCGCTTTATTCCGGCAAGAAAGGCTTCAGCCGGGCAAGGGCACCTCTGAATTGTGCCTCCGATGTTGACGCTAAAATGGTTTGGGCCTCGCTCAAGAACTCTCGTAAGGTGGCTACAGCGGCTCTCCGGAGGCGCCCGCCCTAATTGGGATATGCGTGCAGGTGTCGAGATCCCTAGACACATCGGCCAGATTTTCGCATGGTTAATGGATAGAGGCGATTTCAGCTTTCGCAATGTGTGTTTGAACAGAAGTAGCAATTCAGTGGTGTTAGGGGTGTTGATTACAGGGTCGTTGGGATGCCTCAGGTTCTCCTCGTATACAAGTTTTGAAGGGATTCAAGTAAATTCTTTGCGTTTTGCTGTTCGGATGCCAAGCAAAATGAGCTTCAGGATTAGTGACCAAGAAGGGTTGCTATGGGCCATGATCGCGACCTTTAACATCCTGTGCCATTTTTCAAGCATCCTATTGTAACGCATTTGAAGCTGAGGGGTTTGCCCAGCCTCGTTGATAGGGTATGCAGAAATTAGACATCTGCACAGTTCATTGAGTGAGCCGTGATTATATGGAGATGTTTGGTGGAACGAGGGAAAGCGCTTACCTCTTTTCTCATATAGTTCGTAGTATTGCATTTCTTGCATGTGATGCACTGTCTGGCCCAGGAATTAATGTCCTTGTTCATAGACGGCCAGAAATAATTTGCGGTCACTAACGGATTTGTTGTCCCGATGTTCGAAATATACGGCTTTGTTCCCTTGTTTGAGGTCTCACGGTATTTACCATTGAGCCGAAAATAGGATACCCCCTAAATATGTATTTGAAACTGGTCTTGAGTTTCTGAAAAACTGTAGGCGACTTTGGGTAGGAAACGTTGGTAGAAGTTTAACATACCCAAGAACTTTCTCAGATCCTTAACTCTCTTCGAAAGAGTGTTGGACATGCATGGTGATATATTCCCTGACGATTTAAAGGAAGTTGAAGAGAAAGTGCAGCGGCTGGCATACTTTGTGATCTTTTCGACGAATCTGCGGTGGAACTATTATAGCATGCCCATGCCCTTGTCACCCTGTCACCACTCAACTTCCACATTTCACGCAGTAGTTGGCTTGGCGCATGGCCACCAATTATAAGCTCCGTCAGTAAGTGATAGTAACGAAGGAAAGAATGATGGAAACGAGTTCTGAACTGTCTGCTATTTGGGTGGTGAACTGGGGAAAAATTCGTGAAATGAAGCAGTTACAGAAATTTACCTTACTCTTATTTATCATACTTCGGGGCACGATGGGAGAATTCTGAGAGAGAATTTTTTTTTTGATAAAAAATGACCGTTTCATAGCCCAAAAACGACTGTTTTTTAGTGAAAATCAACCCATTAACTTTGATTGTTCGCGATTTTGTGAAAACTGCATATTTAAGGCTTTGTTTTACATCTTAATAAAATCGGTTTACTGCCTGTCTGTCTCTTTGCCTGTCTGTTTCTCACACGCATTTTGCTCGGAGACAGTTGCAGCGATTGAAACTAAATTCGGAGAAAGGTAGAAATTGTGAACACTCACGTATACAGTGAGTTACATCCTTCTACGTCGAATTTAAGGAGGGGGGAGTCATACAACGGGGGGTGTAAATTTTTTTATCATAAAATACAGTCGTGTGTATCAAATGGAAGTAATTTCCGAAGTCGTTCTTAGTTTTGAGATTTGAAAGGTGAGTGCGGGAGGTCGAAAGTGATGATTTCTTTAATGGAGCCATTCTCAGAAAGTACCCAACCAGAAAATCTGAAGAAAACCAAGAGTATATATAGTGCCTAGGCTCCGAAATACTCGCCATATCGACATCTGTTCAAATAAAGTTCATAATAGTCTACTACTATAATTTTTAGTAATTGGCTGCAAGACCCCCCTAAAGTTCATCTTAGAACCACGAAGTGTAGGCTATAATATAGAGCAAGGAGTTTGGGGGAAATCACACCATTACTGACAAAGTTATAGTAGGAAAAATTTGTCAAGGCTTTGAATGTCAATATCATGCGAAAGTGGATATTCTCACATAATATATGCATGTCATGCCATTTGTAACACAATTACATAATATTTTCCTATGAAAGTTGTTGTAAGTTACTCAAGATTTGTACTTTAAGATGATGTAATGGTGGCAGTGGCATTAGTATTATGTTTTGACGTCGGATACCAGCCGACTCAGCTGTGAATAAGTGCCTGAGTCAAATCAGGGTAATAATCTCGGGTGAGTGCAATGCTGCCCACATTACCTCCTATAGGTCTTGAATGAAGTGCTCTAACACTTCAAGACCCTGATTCAATATAGACTGTTCCGCCAACGATTATTATTATTAATGGAAGGTTCAAAAAAGTTTCGTAGTTTTATTTTTCGTTAAAATAACCTATTTTTCGCTACCAGTGGTCTCATTGCATCCTTAATATGAATAGCAATCCTTGTTGAAGGGACCAATGTAGATATGTGAAACTGGGTAATGTGGTAAATATCGTTTTTATGACCCCCCTATATAAATACCTAGATGTTAACTAAATGGCATGCTGTGAAGTTCCGCTTCTTGTGAATGAAATGATTAGTCACCGAAAAATCCAGATCATTTTGAAACAACGGAGTTTAGATTTCCGCTTCAACTGGTCTTCATGGATTTCGAGAAGGCTTTCGTCAGCGTGAAGTAGAAGTAAATCTGGCATGCCCTACGCGGAAGGGACATTCCGGCAAAACTTATAGTCATTTTTGAAGCGACTTATGATGCGGCAAATTTCTTATTCCTCTTGTTCTCAGAGGAAGGAGGGGTCCACGGCGGAGTTCATCATGATTGCCACCGACATTTTTTTTAATATCTATGTTAGCCTGCAGGCAACAGCTTTGCCCAGAGGATGTGAAGGGATTCAACTGATCATGATACTTTGAACACCTCCACTGTGCTGATGACATCTCTTTGTTCTCATACCGGATCGTGGACTTTGGTCAAATAGTCCAGGGGGGAGAAAAATATCATAAGTAGAGTCGGACTGAAGATAAAGACAAACAAAACAAAGGTTCTTAGTCTGAGCGGTCACCGCAGTCTCCCTACCTGTATTAACGGGGAGAGCATCGAATTCTTTAATAAATTTTTATATTTAGGAAGTGTAGTTTCTGTAGACGGTGGCACCGAACTGGATGTTACTCGATGTATTGACAGCGCTGCTTCGTCTAACATTTGGAAATACAGTTATTTAAATACCAACACCAAATTGAAACTATTTTCGACTAATATTCTTTCAAGGTTATTATATTGCAGTAACATATGGAAAGTTACCACCACTGTTATTCAACAGAACCAAACCTTCATCAACATTTGTCTGTGACGTGCCATCGGGGTACACAGGCTTGATAAAATTTTGACGCACAGGTCAGTTACCCGTGGACGAGTTGAAGAGAAGGCGGAAGTACCAGTAGATATATCATACACTAATAAATGTTCTAAAACCCCATTGCTGGTTACACCATGCAGTGGAATTTGCTTTCCCGACTAGTTGCCCTTGGAACACTTGGCATAAAATAATGGACGAGGAGTCCTAGCGTCTGAGGGGAATGGAAGCGCATTTTGGGAAACCGTGCACGATTGTGTGTAGGCGTAGGAAAGCTACTTAGATTCAGAAGTTGTTGACCTTTGTCTCATTTCTGAATTAAATTTAATCTTCACATTATATTTATAAAAATAAGATAAATGAATGGATCTTGATCACGAATTCAATCTATACTCCTAAGTAGATTTTGTAGGAAACAGAGTATATGTTAATTCAATTATGTAAATTTGAACATTGTTTATTAAATTAAACCCAACCTTCTTTAAAGTTTGCTACTTTTACTTTTTCTGCAAATTTTCAAGTAAATATTTATTTCATCACATCGTCCAATTAGTTTAAAAAGTTGTTGATAATTATAAACAATTAGTTTAAGAAAGTGCCTATAATTAACATGTATGGAAAGCATATGCACAATTTTCCTAGCATTTCCTTTCATTCAATAGCCTTCTACAAAGTAACGAAGTTACTTACGGCCATGCATTTATACGTGTGCATAATTGTACGCCTTTCTTTTGTAAGCGCCAAGTATCGAAGCTCATTAATTTGAATAATTATAGTATTCACAAGCAATCTATTCTTGCTATATACATATGTGTGGTTTCCGGGCATACAACTTTTCATTCTTGGTTGTTATTTCATAAAGTATCATTACTTGATTAAAGGGGCGATAGTCCATTAACAGTTTTTCTAAAATCCCGCTGGTGAGAAGAAATTCTCGCAAATTCTTCTCACATTATGCAAAGCAATTATGTGAACTGTTATTAACAATGCATTTACCTGGTTGTCATCATGGCATCAGTGCAGTTTTTGTTTTACCCGGTTTTGTGGATCTATGATGAAATTATGTATGAATGGTGTTACCATAGAAATACAGGTACGGGGAAAACTCTATGGTTTTCAGAAAGATTGAAATGCTTTACGATTAACAATCTAATTTCGTAATTTAAATTGTGGTGAAAATGGATGGTTGTATAGACTCAGCGTCTCTGCTAGTTGTCTGATATTAGTTACTAATTACAATATTAATCAACCTTCAGTAAAACACTACTTTATTATTTAATTTTGTCGTACCCAATAATAGCTAGGATTCAGTACGAATTATAGTCTCTCAGAGGCGTTTTATTCATCACAGAAGTGATAGGTAACCCCATTTTCTCTTCCGAATTAGAAAACGCTATATTGCTGGAGCTACATATGGTACATAGATTTCCATGCGGTTCAAAAACTGCACTATTGTCCTCACAATATAAAATGAAAATAACAGTTTTCGCGGATGTTGCTAAATATGACTGGGAAGGCTTTGTTGAATTCCGAACTCAATGACACATGGAAAATAGATTATCTCTTGCATGATTTCAAACAAAACCGCTTATATAGTCGCATTCATTACTACAACTAGTGTGACAATAAGCTACAGTTTGGATACGGCTAACCTTTAGAAGAGTCTTCAACTCATCAAATTTTCTTTGAACTGCGGTTTTACGAATTTACCAGAAAGATTTGTTACTTATCTTGTACGGTGGTGAGTAATCATCTTTGACTTAAAGATTTCTATCATAACTCATAAAGTGTGGTAAAATCGAAAAATCTTTGGCTCAAATAGTAGAGTTTAATTTTGCGGTTTTCTTTTATGACATTGCAACTTGATTAGTTCATTGTATAATGGATAGTCAGCAGCACTATCATTTACATAAATATGTAGGGGATATGTACGAGTATGTATATGTATAGTTTGCCGCATGGTCATTGGTTGGTTAACTTATATTTTACTTCGATGGCGAACCTTGTGGGGATAAAGGTCAATTAAGGTTAAAACCTCACCTATCTAACTCGTATAGTCGTATTTTAATTGGCGGTTAATGTTCACTAGAAAGGAATAATGTTGATACAAATAGAATATATAAAGCTAAAGGTTGAATTTTGAACCCTAGTTCCGAGAGGGTATAGGGGGAACAAGTAGGGGTAGAAAGGGAAGTCTCCCTCTTTAACCCTGAAAAGGTTGTGGCATCTGAAGGAGCGGTTTTTTGGATTTCATCATGGTATAATTTGAATTTTTAACCCTACCTCCGGAGGGGTTGGGATTTGTGTTGGAGGAAGAAGAAGTCCCTCCATCTCTAGCCTCGTTAGAAAATTTTAGCTGCCATCCTTTTCTCCATTCTCGTAATGATGTTTAATTTTCAATTCTACCTTCCGGAGGAAGCGAAGAGGGCACTGTGAACCCGGTGAAAAATCGCGATATTACTCCTTTAAATAAAAGTTATGATGCCTTCCGGAAGAGGAAGAAGAGAGACTATGCCGTAGCAAGAGGAAGTTCTCCCTTTTCTAACCCTAAACTGCGGTCACTCACCCGCATCCGCGAGGGTTATGGAGTGGAATAACTGTCCCATTCTCCAATGCGTCGGTAATTGTCTAACTATTAACCTGAATATAGTTGCAACGCCTTAAGTTTTTACGTGGGAGTTACCACCTAAAATGTGTAGGGGGTTAAAAAGGGGAACCTTCCTTTCCTCTTGCACATTCATCATCACAGCTAAATCCAACTTTACCATGACAATATCTAAATACTACTTCAGATGTGTCATAGCAGTTTAAGAAAGGGAATGAAGAGACCTCACACTTCTCTCTCCACACCTTCTCTGCCCCTAAAGGTGTGGAGTTAAAAACTAAACCATACCGTTATGGTACCAAGCCGAATTCAGAGGTAAAACAATTTTTGAAAGGGGTAGAGGTGACCACCGCAATTCTTCAATGAGATTAGGGATGAAGGACCTCCCTATTCTTCCTATATAGATGTCCATCCTTTTCGTCTCCACCGACATTAATCGACAAGGGCAAAATATGGTATTTTTTCCTGTGTACTTCCCTGATATGAACAAATAATATACATCAATATTTGTTGCCTACATCAGGGTGAATATAAATATTACAACATAACCTATTGCTACAACACCTGCCATCGCTTTCGTTGTTTCATAAATAGTCTACGACTTTGGTGGCCATTCAGCGCGTAGTTGAGGCTTTTTTACTGGTATCGCAGCAGATTGAGATACCCCTGCCGGTGGCATGGACTGTTTCTATTGCCACTACTGCTTGGTATTCAAAGTTGGCGAGCTGTCAGACGGGGCAGCAACCCTATCTGCTGAGTTAACACAAAAATAGCCATGGGAAACCTTTGCTGCATTAATTCAGACTTGCTGGCCGTGGTAGGTGGATCTCCTGACACCTAATACAGCCCGACACAAGGTTGTTGGAACTGTGGTGGTGTTAAATAAGAAAATTGTTAGGCGCCTAGCTGAGTCGTTAGAGAACAATGCTGTCATACGGAAGATCGCGGTTCAAATCTCACTGGTGGCAGTGGGATTTGTATCGTGATTTGACGTCGGATACCAGGAGTCGAGTGACGGTGGGGTTAAATAAGTCAATCTGCTAGAGTTTAACCCTAGGTGATGGTCTCGTAAGAGCGCACTCTTCGAAAAATCTCTCAGCTGGTCCGCTAGGAAAACGTCGTTTCTTCGGGGAAAGTTTGGTCGAAAGGCTTGTACATTCTTAAAGCACGTATATTAGACACAAGGAACCTGCTACTGCTGCTTCTGTTAATGACTTAGAAAACGTGAATTGCAACACTGGTGCAGTGTCTAAAATGCCACGATCAACTAAGCCGTCGGTAGCTTTGTGTTCCCTGCCGCACAGGGATTCATGCGCCTCCTGCTGTGCTTCAAAATATTGCCTCAACGTTTTCTAAGGAGTCTATACAATAGACTTTCATGCCTGTCATGCCGGAGCTATCATCAGGAATGCCTTCCTATATCAGCGATGCTTCAATTGGCTCTTTGTGCCTGAGGGCCTAACCACAATTACGATGTGTGCAGAATGCGGTTGAGAGAAGCTGCAGACCGCACGTAGCTTCAAGGTACAATGAAGATTTCAGGCCGGCAAAGTTCACTCCACGTCGGTAAGATTCGTTCCTATATGACAGCGCTTTTCGTTCGTGGCTATTACTTTTTAATGTGAATAATTTGATTGATTTTGGGAACTGTGGAAGGCATATTTGTGTTGCAAATGCTAATTATTAATGTCACTTGCATTAGTCCCGTAACTTCCATTCATAAAAATTGAATTCAAGCCGGAGGTATGCACTCTTAGAGGCATTAATTTTGTGATTTACATAACATAAAAAATGCTCGCAATTCGATTGTTCGTGTACAAAATCACGGCATTGCACATAATCTTCAAGTTTATGCAATTAGTTGATGCACCTTCTTGTATTTTATGTTATGAAATTTATTATATAATATAATTAATACCTCTAAGAGTGCACATACTTCCGGCTTAAATTTAATTTTTATGAATGGAAGCGACGGGACTAATGCAAGACATTAGTAAATAGTACTTGCATCGCAAATAGTGCCTTTCACAGTTCTCAAAACGAGTTCAAGAAAATTAATTACATTCAAAAGTAACAGCCCAAAATGAAAAGGGTCGCCATATTGCAAATGAGGCAGCAAACTATTATCTGTTACTGTCACTGTTCCAATGTTTTTCCTTCTACCTTCCCATTTTATGAATGTTCTGCCCTGCTATTCAACACCACCAAAAATTCTTTGGGCCGCATTTCTTTTCAATGTCTCAGAGCGGCTCTCTCCTTACTACCTTGCGCATTGTAATATGTCAAAATTGACCTTGCTCCAAAAACGCCGAAAGGTATATCAACGACTGCACACTTCGGTCAGATCATAGTGGGAGGGATAATTTCGTGAAACATCGATCTACTTTGTGAAACCTCCATGTATCATACCGTTCCTGAAGAGTTCCTTCCCTTCGTCATCTGGTGTTCCCCAAGGCTCTGAACTTAGCAGCTGCTACTCCTATTTTTTATTAATGGACTCATCTCCATTCTCATCTGCCCATGTTTGCTTTTCACAAATGATCTTAAATTACTTCTCCACTAGACTGTGCTCTCTTGCAGTTCAGTCTGGATACTCTGTCCGTTGGTGCTCGGTTATCAAGCTGATACTAAATGTTAGCAAATGCCACTAGGTGTACTATTCGCTTAAACCCCACCAAAATCCCTTTACTTTCTTTCTGAGTAGACAGTCACTATCACTACTGTTCTCCGCGAGCTCGACATCTACTTTCACTCCTTGATCTTAGGTCCTTTGGCTCTGTCTACTAATTTAGTTTTAAGCGTAAAATAAACCAATTACTTGCTCTTCCTTCTAAGGAGATTATGTAATTAGAAATTTACTTTTTTCTGGGTTATTCATAAAAATAAATAAATAAATAAATTAGGGTTTCATTCTGATTATTTTTAAGATATCACAGAATAGATGGGAAAATATGAATTAAAAATTGAAACGGTATTTTTTTACTCGTTTTTGCTATCACCATTTCGTTTTTTATCCATATATCAGCACAGTATATCTATATGGTATTTTGTAAATAACCAGATTGCCTTCTCTGTGGGTTTTCGACTTTGTACTGGAGATTGGTTACTGAAATTATTGAGGTTCATTGCCGAGCAAGGCACTCAAATGGGTCTACCTGATCGAAATTGTCTTCGCCCGTTGGGATGCGTCTTATGTTAGTTTTTCATGTTTGGGTTATTAAGGAGTATTTGATTGTCGTTCATGGGTTCTACTTCACCTACCACTAATTTTGAGGTTTAAATTTTACCTTAATGGTCTGCTTGATCAAGAATACCTCATAAACTAGAGTTTAACAAAGTTCATGTTAATACGAATGGAGCAGATTCATGTGTTGATTGAGACGTCACCATGTTTTCTGCTTCCTCAATCTTTGGAAGTTGCAGTTATAAATTTTGCTTCCAGGATTGGATATTACATCCTGGAATAGGTGCGGCAGCACACGTCTGCTAAAGGAACCGGACATTCTAAAAGCCAAGAAAATGGTTGCCGGAGAAGTTGTAGTCTGATTGGTTTGTTATATGTTTTGAACCTACTGCAGGAGTGGAGGTGGAGGCAGGTAGTAAAGCCAAACGAAATCTATGTACAAAGATCCAATTGCTTTCTTTGGTTCATCGTACTGTTCAGGCTTTGTGCGAAACAAAACTTTCTTTCAATGAGTTATTGTCCCTCTGGTCTGTTGTTGTGCCACCTTGACCTATTTAAATGCAATTTAAGAGGGGACATCCCATAAACGTAAAGTGAAGGGGGCGGGGTATCGAATGAATGGTATTGATTAAGTATTAGGTATTTGTTCGTTGTAAAGAAGTGTAATGCAGGAATAAAATGTGCACTTTTTCATAAGGGGTCCATTCGCAAAAACTTTTCAATCAAAAACTTTCAATCAAATCGTAAAAATACGCCTCTATGACGTCTGGTATCCCAATTAATCTATTGATACACGTTAATAATAGTAAATTACAATATTTTGTAGATTTGCTGGAAAGTCTCCTGAAACCACACTAAAAGTAAGTCAAGATAGGCTACATGAAAGAGCACAATATTAGAAATTTTGGCGGAAATCTGACAATTTTTAACAAAGCTACTATAATCTAAAATTGTCTCTCACGTATAATTTTAGAACAACTAAAGAAATCACAGATGGCTTTACTCAAGCAAATAGTTTTATATTTACGAACTACATGGTGTGTGCATATATTAAAGAAGTTATCCACAAAACATTCCATATCCGATACACAGAGCTTTCGTTGTTGTAGACTAAATTGGATTGCAAATGGGAATTGAAATAAACTAATCAAACCGTTCCATTATTATATTTAGTACTTCACTCCACTGAGTCTGAATAAAAGGATCTACCTCCCTTTCTTATGAACCCTTTTTCGAATAGTTCGCTTAATGCTATACGTCCTTGAACCAAATTTCGTGGTTAGCCTCAAGCCTTACATTACATACCATTTCAGTTTTAAAGTAGGTTATTTTCAAATCGTTTGCATAGCTAATTATTGTTTTTATATTATTCCTCATTACAGACCTACTTTGGAAATACAAAAGTGGAGTAACTCTTCATATTGAACGTAAGTTTTATACCAACTGTGCAGCTGTTTTCAATACTACTATTTAACTAATACAACGTGTTACCTTGTAAAGACAAGCCAGTATGAAAACAATTCAAATTTGCAGTAAGAATTTAAAATAGTGCGAATACATAGTTAGACCAGAACAAATATCGACAAATAATCAGCATACTTAATAAATTTATTAAAATCCCATTCATTGCGAGTACAAACTGACCTCCATAACAAATTATTGCAGAGGAAACTGATTCCTGTTTTAAATTAAATAAGTTCTTCGAGTAATTTAGCAAACAAAATATTTATATTATAAAAAATATCTATAACATCATAGAGTCCTTTCACTACGAAAGTGAATTCAAAAAGTTCAATTATACTTCGATAATATCGAAGTAGGAATCTAATCGTGTTTAATTTTTATTTACATATTTTGTAAATCGATTCAGGGATACTAATGACCGGTATCCAGTCTAGGATTGCCTTAAAAAGAAAATACCCTCACTTATGCATTTTTCTCGCCCATACGGATTAAGTAATCCGCCATTGCAACCTATTGAACCGTATTTTATTCACTACAGTCGCGGTAACGCTCATACATTTCGTCCTTATATAAGCTCCGGAATCGTCCATCCTTTCCGGAGGATTCTTCTCTCAAACTCCGAGAGTTCGCAATTTGTCTTCCTTAGAACCCAAGTCTCCGGCTCAATTTTACACTGTTTTGTTGCATCACAAATCAACGGGAAAGAGGCATAATTGTAGGTACCCTCGATAGCCATAGACGTGGGATTATGGCTATGGCGATCGACACCAAATTTGTTGAAAAGGTGGGAACTGGGAATGTTCAATAATCTAGAGAGGCACATCATTTTACGTCGAATTTAAAAGAAAGGGGGGGGGGGGTGTTGGGATCCCCATACATGCAAAAGGATAGTGTAAATTTTTTTTCAGAAAATATAGTCCTGTGGGTTATCAAATGAAAGGTTTTGATTAGTACTAGCCATTTTTAGTTATGACTTTTGTTGGAAAGGTTTGGAATGCCAGATACTAAAATAAATACAAATGTTCACGCAAATGTTTTTTTTAAAAGAAATTTACAAAAACTTCCATGGGTGAAGCATCCGGAAGGTTTAAATTGCTTCCATAAAAGTCATTGGTATCTCAACAGGAAAAATCCGCCTTAAGGAAAGATTAACGAATCTGACATGTTCTAATGCTTACCTGAATAAAATTCCACCATTTGGCTTTTAAAAGGTTACTGTCAACTTATTCACTCCCTGTATTACGACTAGTTGGCATGGGTGACCAAATTTTTGAAAAGACATAGAGCACTCAAAGCGGGGTGGGGGGGGGGGAGACCTTCGCATATATTGTAAATTATAGTTTTTTTTCCCTCCAAATGTAACCAGCAAAATACTCCCGATAGATCAAGGAGCAAAACAAACAACAAACTGTAGCCTTTCCTTATTTGAAAATATCTTGGAACATGTAGAAAATATGCGCTTGAAAAAATTCAATTTAGACATATAAATGAAAATGAAGTTCTCATTATCCGTGTTTTCGATTATTTGAGTTAGGTATTTTCGAAGTTATCTCGAATAGTCAGGTTTCTACGGTATATTACTATATTTTGAGAACTAATTGGTAACCCTCCTTAAGTTCATTCTGCACTAAACGATTACGTGAAACATGATACTGGAAAGTTTGGTGGAAATTCTATTTTTTTTAACAAAATCTGCCTTTTCTCTGTAAATTTACTGCACTTAAGACATCATATGTAGAATGTGAGAGTCACATTGAAGCAAATAGTGGAACATTTATCATGCACAATCACTAAACACAAATAAAATACTTTAAATATTCTAAAAATAAGAAATCGTCAAAACCCTGCAAAAACCTGAAGAACCGATCTTCTAGTTTTTTACTTGTTTATAGGTTTTTTTTTCTGCCTTTAGTGACTAATTTTTTCATAACGAATCATTCCGAAAATTTAACGCCTGGTTCGCCTGATGATCGCTACATGCCTATGTCTGTCATCACTCTTCAATTAATTATCAAACTCAAATTACATGGTTCTCAAATAACATCTTAAGATTCTACTTAAATCTTACAATATTTTTATTGTGTAATTCTGAATTTTAAGATACTGTTTTTAATTTGCAATAAAATTTATGGAGGGTATTCAGTAGCAGTATCGTTTTTTATAAGGGTGTAGTTTTTGCGTATTTTTCAGTGAAAGGTAATAAATGTGAAACAAACTGTAACGGATCCAATGAAATTTTCGCAATGCCAATTTTGAAAACAGTTGCATTGCGTATCTGTATTTTTTTAAGGTTTTAGTGCTTGCAATTTTCTGGTTATTTTCCAATGCTCTGAAACGTAAATTAACGATGCCAGTAATGCCCCATTAAATCAATGCCATTATATCAAATCAACTTTAAGCACTACAACTATAAACGTATACTTATTTTTGAAGTTATCTTATTAAGTCAAAGTTACCTTGATAACGATTTAGAGACAAATGTCGCCATTAGTTCTCTTTTTTGAATTGAGCTTAAATTATGAGAGGTAACCATCTATGGTAAATTACTTCATCATCTTGTTACTGCTGCTATTATTACTTGTCTTAAACAAAATTTTGATTATAATCAAAATGCAAAGAATTGAAAACAGTGTAATAAGTCATTTTATTTTCATTATATTATATTTATAATAAATTAAAGAGGGTCAGCAATGTAGATATGCTCACTATTGTTGATTTTTTATTGAATACGACAAAAGAAAAGTAAACAATTGGACAGTTTAATCACATGAATTTTAGTTTGCGCAAACCAGATTGTATAATAATAATTTTCTCTTCTATTAACTGTTGGCAAACATTTCAAATTCGTTCATGTGTTCTGCTTAGTAAATGGGTTTATTTATTATTTCTTTAAGAATTCCTTCATTATTATGTAAAATCACTCTACCAGTTAGGAATTATGTCAGAAGAAACTACAGATGGCGTGCGAATGTACAACAGAATGTAGAGCGTTTTATCGGCATATTTATTTGTAACAACTATGTTGCCATACAAAATTATTGATTAGATATATCTAAAATGCTTTCTTTAAAGTGCATGATTGATTTCATGCGAACCATGCAGGCGATATCTACGTAATTGAAAATTGCTTAATTGGAGTGGATTTGATTTAGTGACTCAATGAAGAAACTGTTAATTAATTGTAATTTAATTAGGAATCAACTCAATTAATATGTGAGCGTATTTTCATCATAGTTATGTTATTTTTAAAGCTTTCACCTGGGATGCGCCACCAAATAACGAAGCCTCTAACCATAAAACGGTTATTGCGATCGAAATACAGATATAATTCGTAATCAGTGACGAAAAAGAATTTTTACCGTAAGCATTTTACTTGTTGGATTCTATAACAAAATAATACCTTTTCCAATATTGCCGGTCATTGGTTATTTCACATTAACTGTTTTAAAGTTATATATAGTATAAATACGTATCTGACAGGTCATTCCTACGTAATGTTATAGCTAAATCTTGCTTGGGCATATAATTCGAAGTAAGGCTTCATAAAGGGGGAATCAACTTCTATATTTATCAGGCTACATATATTATAGCATACTACTCTTGACCATATATATTCCGATTACCTCTTTTTTCAATCGCATTCAACGCGTGAACAAGTAGGAATAACTATATTACTTTCCTTCCAAACCACCTTCTGCATAAAGTTTTGTGTTAATCCATCAGCCTTTGCCAGTTTTTCTTCAAAATTTGTTTGTGCATTTTTGCATTTTTTCGGTAAGCATAAAATTTTATCCAAATCTTTAGTTTACGACATCGTAGCTATTAAGATTGTATCTTTTGATTGAGAACTTCTGGTTTTAGGGTTGTTTAATTGTAAGAATTTGAAATAGTATACTTTGCTCTCGGATTTCTTTCTACCAGGGTATTGTCAGGTGTTAGGTTTATTTTATAACAGCGTTCTCGTGTATTGTTTTGAGTTTGTTTTAGATTGAATTAGTTTTTATTACATTTTTTTGTTTCGTTTTTTCAAATCCCAAAATTTGTCTTTTATATAGTATTAAACATAAATTGAAATTAGTTATTCCATTTCAATTGTTGTAATAGCTAACAAAGTTAATGTTTTATTTGATCCTTACTCTAAACCTGCGATAATTTTACAATATCAGGGAGCATCATAGTTGCTTCTGTGTCCCTAGCCTATGATTTTCTGTATCCTTCACCGACGAGAGAGCTACGGGAACTAATAGCACATGCGGGGTTAATAAATGTTCAACTCTTGATAGGTTGTGATGTGAAAAGTGGTCAAGTAACAAATGCAATCCTAGGGAAGAAGGTGGTTGATTTCATCACCTCAGCTGGTCTCATGATTGCAAGCGGGCGTTTGTTGGGCCAAGACGAAGTGAAGTAATTGACAAAACAAGTAGACCCCGGCCTTGCAGGTATTATATGAAGTCTCACTGTTAGGCTATCGTTATTTAGAATTTAGTCTGATTATTGCAGGTCTAGATAGCCCAAGTGGTTAGAGCGCTGAACTTTCGCAGCGGAAGGCCGCGGTTCAAATTTCAAAATTCAACTGTGAATGAGCACCTGAGTCAAATCAGAGTAATAATCTCGGGCGAGCATAAGGCTGGACACATTGCCTCTTACAGGCGAACAGACTGTAGGTCAAACACGGGATCCTATGAAAACGGATAGGATAAAGTTCGTTGAACTTTTTGGCAATAAACTGCATGTTTTTAGGTGACTAGCGACTATTTCGGTGACAGAGGCTTAATTCTTTGAAGTTATTTGAAAGGACTTGTCCGATTACCAAAGGTAACAGCGGTAAAAAATTTTGTGGTGGAATCGAGAACTCAGAAAGTTAACCATACAAATTCTGAATCGTTCTTTGCAGAAGCAATAAAAATCAAGACTGGTTAAATTACAGCAACTTGCAGCGTGAATATTAGAGGCTCATATGAAGCTCGTAGAACATACTGTGAGTAACTGGAAGATGAGTGAAAGACTTCAAGGCTTTGTAGAGTTCGTAAACGGGATAAGTCGGTCGAGTTAACTCTCTTTGAAAATGGGATGGAGCCTTCATGGACCCCAGTGAGTCAGTGCAAGTACTCCATCTTGGAGAACAACAAAAGCGGAAGAGAAAGAACTAACGATACTAGTCAGAAAGCAAATGTTGTTATGCTGTGTTTTTGAGCACTTCAAAGCACCTGGCATGGAGTACATCAATCCAGACTTACAAAAGTAGGGTATAGGATACCAAGAGTGGTCTCTAAAAAATGTTTTTCTAGCATGTCAAAACAAGCTAGGGTCCCCTTTGCGGAGAGTTAAGTTAGTCTTTATACCGAAGTCTGAGAAAGAAGACTACTCAAACCAAAAGAATTCAAGACAGATCAGTTTAATAAAACACCACCTGGTATGTATGAAGAAATTGCTTGAGTGTTCGCTGTAAATATAAAGGATGCAATACTGAAAGTTGACTACGCAATGG
Source organism: Hermetia illucens (assembly GCF_905115235.1). NCBI lineage: Eukaryota > Metazoa > Arthropoda > Insecta > Diptera > Stratiomyidae > Hermetia > Hermetia illucens. The sequence goes on along the minus strand of NC_051853.1, from coordinate 57,223,395 downwards.
GGATGCTCTTTAACATTGAAGGGGCCTTTGTGTGCATATCATCTTTGTGATACTGGCAGAGATCGTGGCTTGGAGGATATTTTAATTAAGTAGATTTATGCTATACTAATGCATAGATTGCTGTCGATGTTGATCGCTACCTCGCAACAAAAGTAGCGAAGTGCTGCCTGATCCTCCTATGGAACTCTTATTGCACATTATCCAATGGCGCATTCATCATCATCATGCTTGCTCTTCACTGTATCTCAAAAATCTAAGTTTATAGAAATAGATTCCTTCTGGATTCTCTAATATAAAACTGTCGTCACATCAGTGTCACATTGTAAAATATTGCGGTAAATTATATTTTAATATAAAGCATCATACTGGATGTTCAAGTTTAGTGATAATACTACTATTATTAACCATGTTATAGTAAGTTAAAGTTGCATCTATCACGTCAAATTACTATTCCATAAGAGATAAAATATCAGTACCCCGAAATGGTCTGTAGTGCATGTACACTCACGACATTACGAATTACTGGAGTATGGCTGTACAGAATCTTGCACAAAAGATAACTTAGTCTTTCATTGAAGCGTTGAGCTTTCGGTTTCCGACTTAATGCCCTTAAACCCCTGTATAAGCTGCTCCATTGGTTGCTTCTGAGGGGAATTTGCCAAGAGCCTGAATCATAATTTCAATGTTCTTTTCAAGATTATATGTCTATTAGGATTGTAGGTTCGGATAGTTGAGGACATCTTTCATCAAGGTTTTAATATTTTATTGTGTGTTTCTAGTCTGTCATGTCACGCACTTTGTGGACTGACATTTTCTTTGTCCATTGAATGCGATTACAACGTATTGTAAATATTCGGGCTTCTACTTTAATTAGTTTAGCGGTCTTCATCTTCCTCATGCAGAGCTCAAGTAGTATTTCATGGAAAATGGAAATGGACGATGGATTTCGTTGGGTGACTGTTAATCATGCTGGCTTCGCTGGCTTATTGACTTTTTAATTTGAAGTAATAAAAACTTGCTTTTTATATTTGCAAGTGTATTTGCAAGACTAGTAAATTGTCTTGCAAATAGCGCTATTTCGGGAACCCTTCCCTTCATCAGTGCTAACAAGTCTTGGAGTCTTGGATGGAGACCTGTTAGTATTGATGAAAGGAACAAGTGGTTTCTGAAATATCGATATTTGCAAGATCCATAAGATTAAATGATGGCGAATAGAAAAAGCAAATTTTTATTATTTCAAATAATTTAATCGCTTGAAATGCCGCGTAATTACACTCAGATGACTTTTCAAGTCAGAGTCCATTGAAATTGAAATTGTTTCAAACTGCTATAAAAAGAAAAACTTCAGGTATAACCTGAATGTAAGTGCTTGGTAATAGGGTGCAAGTGTTATTCACTTTAGAACTTTTGGCACAAAGAATATTATTATTTTTTTGGTTTTTAATTTCATGGGGAAGGGTTTCAATATTTTTGTGCAATTTATAAAATAAAATTAAATCGATTCATACTTAATATCTTCAATATATTACAAATAAGTTAATAAACTCAATAACCTTCAAAGGTTAAGTTCTTGTCGAGGTTAATGATTTCTCTTGCATCATTAATTTGCCCAATAAAAGGGGATATTAATTTTGTTTCATGAAAAAATAATAATTTAGTTGAATAAACTTTAAAATTCGCACATTCATACTCGTATGGGTTTAAGTATGGATATCTTTCTTAAACATCCCACAGAGATGGAAATATCAATACCAATTGCAAAACGACATTGGAACATATTCGTGAATCAGATAAGTCTTTATTTTATTAAAAATATGCATCTGATGAGTATGGCTTAATTTTTTGCATAAAAAAGTTATACTATGGACAATGAGTCCAAAAACCTTGGGAATTCCATTGAAGATTCATCGCGTGCTTGTGTAAAGATAAAGGCATATATGTATCATGATCACACCCACTGTGAGGCTCGTTGTCTGTGGTAATCAATGATGTATAAAAACGAATGGAAATTAATGGATTTCAGCTGAATAACTTTCATTCTACAATCAATTTTAAGACGAGTTAAAGCTTTTTCTCTTGGAAATTGCTTCTTTCTTCTGATACTATTGTTTTTCATCGATTTGCTTCAAGTTAATGGAGGCTCGGTGTAAATACAAAACCGGTAACAGGGAATAAAATAACCAAGTATGATAACGAACAATAAAAAATCTTGTTTTGACTTTAATGCGATGAATATAAAATAAACATATATTGTAAAAGTGTCTGTATCTTTTACTATTCTTTAGTGCTTATAAATATGAATATTTTTAGTGGACCTCGTATTAATTTAAGTATGCATATTGATAAATTTCCAGTTTACACCGTCAGACTGGATATAGTGTTGCAGCTTTGTTTATAATTTTTGCGAATGAGATAAGATTTATTTATACTTCCAATATACATATTTACTCATATTTTTACTTCCAATATACATATTTACTCATATTTTTACAAACAACGGATAATTTTGTATTTAAAGGATGTTCTACCGGGGGTAATAGGCCTTCAAAGTTACATGCTACCTTTTTAACCTGAAAAATAAGGTATCATGAAATAATAATCACGATCTTGTGTAGAGGAATTTTCGGATAGTAAATTTTTATCTACTCCAATGCCTAGTAACTTCAATAAATACTAAAATTATATACTGCTCACTTCAAAATAAGGAATTCCAAAAATAAAAGATTACAATTTTGGTTGCTGCCTGAAAGTGAATTTTTGTGAAATCATATTAACTTGCTGAATTTCTCGGTTTCGCTGAGCAAGACCGCATTACCATTTTCAGATTTTGCCATGGTTTTGTGTCAATAAATTGAAAATTAAATACTTATATTTTGCAAAACTAAATATTTACAATCTGATCAAATAGGAGGGGGACTGGTTCATGTAAATCGCGCTCGTAAATCGAATGGGCAATTTTTTTTTCTCATAGGTTCAAACAACCTTCTTCGAAGTTTGTGTGAAGCTTCTGCGGGATTAGTCCATTAGTGGGGTTTGGCAGTCGTTTCTTTATAACACAAAAAGTTTGTCCTGCGAATTTCACTACGGAAAGAAAAATTGAACAACCAGTTTGCTCGAAATTTTGTGTTTCCAATGAAATTATGACTATAGAATCATTGAAAATTATGTAGAAAGACTTGGGGAGTCTACGGATAAGGCAAATATTTGAGTGACATGGAGCATTCAATGAAATTCGTGAGGTCATAGAAAACTTGCCTCATCCGAGCCGTCTATCCACCACTAAGGGGCAAGGGGCATCCCATGTATTTTTATAGGCACAAAAAGCTTATTTTGAAGAAGATAATAAATATTTGTGTTAGAATACGTAAAAATGATATTTTTTGTTAGTTAGTCCCAAAACAATCATTGAAGAGTATATTGGCCGAGGCCAAGTCCCCAGCCTACTTCGGCATTCTCTGGCCATTACAATTGAATAATAATAATAATCGTTGGCGCAACAATCCATGTTGGATCAGGGCCTTGAAGTGTGTTAGAGCACTTCATTCAAGACCGTAACGGTACACTACAGTAGACTGTAGGAGACAATGTGGTCAGCATTGCGCTCGCCCGAGATTATTACCCTGATTTGACTCAGGTACTCATTCACAGCTGAGTCGACTGGTATCCGACGTCAAATCATGATACAAATTCCACTGCCATCAGTGAGATTTGAACCGCGACCTTCCGTACGACAGCCTTGCGCTCTAACCACTCAGCTATCCGGACACAATTGAAGATGTCCCTTAATTCATTGTGTGATAACTCTCCGTAGATGAGTTGAAAGGCATACGCAAATTAAAGAAAATTAGAAATAGCCTTGAATGTGGGACTCCAAGGAAAAATCCGCAATGATTCCTTGAATTTACAGATGGCCAGAATGAGCACCCGCGGTGACCGTCGTTACTACCAGGGCAGAGATTTTCTGGAACAAAGAAAATTTGCGGAACTTGACCGTGCAAGTTCACCAGCATCCCAGTGCCTCTCGACTGAAATAAGAAGACTTTAGCGGGTTTTCCAATTTTTTTTGTAATAAAAAAAATGTGAACTTATCTATCTTTTTCTATGTTATTATTGGGCTTCTGAATAATTTATTGAATTTAGCAATCGTTTGTATTTGTTTTTGTGGTCGAAATGGGCTCCTTTAGAAAAACTTGTGTAGCTGTTGGGCAGTTTCCATTTGCAGTAATCTGGATCAAAAAATTCAAACGTTTTCTTATTCTGTATACTTGCCTCTATCGTCCAAACTACGATTATAATTTTACCTTGCTGAACATTAACATGGTTGTACAAAAATTCCTCAATAATCGCGTCTATTTCTTATTGAAAATCCGGAATAAAAATAAGAAATTATTAAGGAAAATATATAGGTGGAAAAATTTCAATCCGATCAGTCCAATAGAATTTTAATTGTGCTTCCCGCCAATTGGAAAAGTGCGCTTTTGAAAAAATGCGGCTAACATTTTTGTTTTGTAGGTATACCAATGTGGCACGTGCTTTTCTATTTGCTGTAACTTGACAAATTCTGTCAATTTCCGTCTTAAGTTTGTGCAATATACTCCCAAGATATTACATTTTCTAAAAATATAAAGAAAAATCGATTTTTGGAAGGTTAACCTCCTTAATGATAGTGACCAAATGGAGGTCCGTGAAGAAGAACGCTTCTGTCAGAAGTTTCATGACAATAAAATGCTGACTTATGGGCTAATTTACAAGAAATCCAGCTGGGAAGCAAAGAAGGCGATTACTGTCACCCGAGCGGTATATTACAAAAATCTGTACGAGAGAGAACTGTATAGACTTGTCCAAAGCCGGCACCAACTCACGTAGGATATCGAACACTTCTATTGCGTTAATGACTAGAACAGTGCTTTGCTTACCGATCGTCAAGCCGGGACGGATAGATGGCGAGAGCATTTCGAGGAGATTTCAACGGAAGAATTTGTTCATCCTCCACTTTCACAAGAATTGCCAAAATTTGGAACAATTTCACTTATCAACGCCACTGAAGTCGAGGAAGCAATAAAACGAATGAAATCGGGTAAAGTAATGGGAGCTGACGATATGGAAAACGTAAAGCTGGGATCCAACACTGTGGTTCAGTGAATTCTTCAATCGGGCTATTCATGAAGGTAGTGCACCAACTGCTCCAATATGGAAAAAGAAAGGCAGTCCAGCAGAATGTTCAAATTATCGTCCGATCCGGTTATTTTCTCATACTATGAAGACTTCTGCGCGCATTCTTGATAACCATATTTGCGAAGTCTTTCAAATAACCGTGAATAAAGCCGGGTTTGTCAAGAACTGCGGAACTACTGGCTTAATATATGCTGCGTGAGAAGCATCGCCCTCTTTACACCGCATGTCTGGATATGGAGAAGGCGTTTGACCCTGTGAGATACCATCCCATCTGGTATGCTCTACGACAACCCCTAGCACCAAAGGATTTCGTGTGCTGGGTAAAATTGCTTTATCACGATCAGAAAAGCAAACTTCGAAATGTGGCAGGTATATCAAAACCGCTTCGTGTCTTTGTTGGTGTTCATAAAGGAAGCGCCCTCTCACCACTCCTCTTTGTTCTTGTTATGGACATTGTTACACGGAACTTCCAACGTCCAGCGCACTACACACTGCTTTATGCAGATGATGTTTTCCTAGCATCTGATAGCAAAAATGATCTCGAGCAACTTGTTCAAAAATGAAATGATCGCCTCACAACACAGTCTCAGATTGAATCTAAATAAAACTGAGTTTTTGACGACTGGTTCTTATGAAACAGACCATATCACTGTTAATGGTAATGACCTGCCCAGAACTGAGCGATTTCAATATTTTTGGCCAATGCTACCAGCCAATGGAGAACTCCGTTATGAAATTGTTTCACGCATTAGCGCGACCTGTATGAAGTGGGGGTCCACAACCAGCGTTCTTTGTGATCGTATCAATGAACATCTGAAATCTAAAATTTATCGTAATGTCATCCGTCCTGTCGCCCTCTATGGTTCCGAGTGTTGGCCGACCATAAAAGACAAAGAAGGACGTCTTGCAGTAATGGAGATGAAGATATTGCATTGGACTAGTGGAGAGACACGCTTTGATCGCACCGATCGTAGAAAAATTGCGAGAGAGGCATCTTCTAATTGCGTCTAATTTGCGCTAACGAGAATTCATTCGCCAAGATTGGTCTGAATACCGAAGTCGATGGTAAACAACCAAAAGGCCGGCCGAAATAACTGTGACGATTACATCCAGATTAGGTCTTTGATAAAGTAAAATGGCGCGATTGATCATGACGAGCCGACCCCGCTTGTGAACGGGCCTCTCAACTAGATAGTGGTCGCAGTGGCAGTTGGTTTCTCGGTATGAACCATCATCAAGAGTTGTCTTTTATGGATAAGAGTATGATTTCCTTGGCATGTCATTAGGGGATGCCGAGGCCGTCTTATAAATTTGCTAGTGTGGGCAGTAAACCGATTTTATATTAAAATGAAACTATCCGCGATCTAAATGGGGTTGCATCGATCGTGCAAAAATTGGGAGAAAAGCATCTCCGTTGGTATGGTCACATAATTCGCGTTAAAGGGAATTAATTTGCCAAGATTGGTCTGAACATCGAAGTTGATGTTAAACGATAAAAAGGCCAGTCGAAACAACAGTGGCATGATGCGTTGGATAGTGATTTGAAGGCCTCGCGGCTTTTTGATAAAATAAAATTGCGCAACCGGCGCAAAGTCTAAAGAAAAAGAGGAAGAGGTTTACCCCCCTTAACTAGGTTGTGGTCGGAGTCACAGTTTCTCAATATGAACCATCATGAAGGATGGTCTTTCGTGGATATGAGTGTGACCTTCGTGGTTAACTGTAATGTCATCTGGGGATGCCGAGGCCGTCTTATGGATCCGTTTATGTGGGAAGTAAGTAAATTCTTGCTATATGCAAAATTAATGAGCAGTTAGGCATTATTAATCGCTCTATTGGGGAGATTTGGACGCATTATGAACGGTTTTGTGCCTGCTTATTCCTAACTTTTGAGTTAAAGTTATCAAGTATTATTTTCTCTTCATTAAGTGGCAGTGGATAGAAAAGACTTCCCGGACTGTCGTACAAATTTCCTTTAGCTTCGTCATCTTTGGCTTTAGTTGAGGCATGGATATTTATTAGCCAAACTTTAAAAAATTGGTTTTAATGTGAATGAGGTAAAAAAAAAACAACTAATCCTGTTTCATGGCGTGAATTCATCATGTGCATATTTGGTTACATTTTTTATGTACTTAACATGGTCCATCTTCAAAGCGATTTATTATCCATCCATATGTTGTCACTTTTTCATTGATTTTGGTAGAAATAAGGTATCCTTCAGTAGAGATTCAACCAAAATGTAAATTATGAATTTCAAATATCTTTAATCAGGGAGGACTAATTTTTAAATAAATTTGTTTTTTGAAACTTATAGAGATCATCTGCCTACACCATTTCGCTAATATATTAAAATATCGAATAAGAGAAACAATATAAATGATATGTATGGGCGTCTAGGCTTCTGGTCGCAATTGAATATAGATAAGTTGACATTCAATTTGATTGTTGCATGTATTATATGGTGTAACAATTTATCATAGTCAAGTATTATCATACTATGAATATCATATTAAGGAATGGTAAATTAATTTTACTATTGAAAAAATTTAACCAATTTTCATGTTCGTTTTATTAATCGAAACTAATGAACCAGTTTTGGCTAGCGAAACTACTTTTTCGGTAGTCACTGATGGGGTGCACATAAATCTTGATCACTGACATGGTTTCAAATCCAGTTCTAAATGCAAACAGGTATACTTTAGCAGCCACTATAATTTGACCTAGTTTTATTAAATTATCAGTGGTACCGAGTCCTAATATTTATTTCTAAAACATGCGGAAATTGCTGATGAAGAAGAAAAACATTTCCATTGTTGAAGCGAATTTACCTTTATTTAAAAATATAATCCGATTAAACTGTTTATTTTCTTTGCATTTTTGTTGAATAATTCACTGGAATCCTCAAGCGTTGAATTGGCAATGGAGTAAGATTACTTGTACGCATTAGCAAAAAGTTTGGCATTAAAACCAAAGTACCGAATCTGCCATTAATTTGAAATTACGGGCATGGGTGTTTCCCTGCTTTATTTGTTAATAGTTTTGTTTTTAGTGACAATTAAGAAAGAGCCTTAACAACGAATAACGTACACGGCCGTAAGTAATTTTCGAAGTCCCCCTGGTTAACTTGCGAGCTTCTTAGAAATTTAATTTAATTAATTTAAAGAAAAAAATCATAATCATGTTGGCTTCAGGAAAATTATTGTCACTGCAAATTGCGAACGGAGACTGATGTAATCAAATATAAAATAACTTATCCTTCATTGATTCATATAATCAAATTATACTTCAAGTAATTAGCAATGATTAATTTCTTCATGTTGACGTGACGCCTTCCGAAGAAATTTCCAAAGCCATATTAATTTCACAATGGTACGCCGATCTAGTTACGTAAAAAGCAACAACTGAAATATGGATCAAAACTGATAGTGCTGCAAGCTAATTGAACCAAATGCAAAAAGCACCTTGCGAAAATTGCCAAGGTCGTGGTAATTTCTACCGTCTTTGCCGCGCACGGGTCTAACTCTTACCTTTTCGAGCAATGGTCGGAAAAATCCGTATGTTGTTCCGTATGAAGTAGCATAATAAAATGTATGAAGTCGTCAAATTTCAAGAGGCAGCATCTTATACACATGTTCATTATGACTAATACTTATCATACATTACCTCGTTAGAGGTGTAATTGAAATAAAATACTTTTCCACGTAAAAACAAGACGTGAAATGGTTGTCTTTTTTGCCTTGTTGTAGGTAATAGTGTTGTTTAAAAACTTTCCAACATAATTTTGCGGGGCTTCCGATTTTTTATTACCTTCAGATATCCAATAAGCTTTAAACGCGGAGCCGGTGTAAGCAAGGCTATATCGAATTCGAAGCAAAAAGTTTTGAAGAGGAAGAAAGTAACAACTTGAGAAGTGGATTAATTGAATGTATAATAAATATTGATGCATTTGTAACCATAAATAGTGATATTAATCGTCAATTTTTATTTTGTTGTTTGTCATTACTTTTTATCTTGGTGCATATCGTCACTTGTTATCTTTGAATTGCTTTTAAAAGTAGCAAACAAATATAACCTAAATAATGATTGCACTGAACATGGAAAAGGAGGAAAACGGTCATTTCAATTGAATGTCTATGAGATCTCATACCGTAAAACCAGATAGTACAAATGAATGAAAAGCATACATTTTTAGTTGTTTAATCGGAGAATTGCTTGAAATAAGGAAGAAAAATCGTTTTTAATTTGTTTCGAAAAATACTGAAGGCTTCCTCGTTTAAATGATAAAACATGAACTCTAAAAATATGGAAAATATCAAAGCTTGTACGCGACTCATACTCGGTCAATATGCGTATACTATTTTGCTTCTACTTTCCTCGGGATCAAGTTATATTACACAGAAACTCCCACCATATGGCATCAAGATCACAAAACACTCTCTAACATGAACCCCTTTAGGTTCATCCTAGAACAATATTTATATACGCCTTAATATGGAGCACCATACTGGAAAGTTTAGTAGAAATCCTACAAATATTAACAATTTATAATAGGTCAAGGTTGCCTGAACTGGGTCTATTCAATGCAATCAATGAATATCGAGCTATGTGCAAACGGAATCATGATGTACCTAAATATTTTTACATAAAAATTAACAAAATCTTTTACGTAAAGCGAAAAGCTTCTGCTTTTCCATTTGGTTTCGAATTTTAGTGATCGAAGTGACGTACAAGATGTAGGACACCTAAACTTAGCACTGGGCCAATAGAGATCAGGACCCTCTGCATGGAAACATCACTTTTTCATATTTGATTGTACCTCTGCATTGATGAAAAGTATTTATGGCCCAAGATTAAATGGAACTAGAATCAAAATCAGTATTTTGAAAAATTCAACAAAAAAAAAATTCAAAACATTTAAGGTTTCAGGCAGAATTGGTATTTGGTCAAACACGTCGTTAATCAGTCGAAATAATCGTGCATTGTTTGCAATTAGAAAACTCAATCGCGAAAATGTTTGCCAATAGGAGTTGTTGAAAAAGATACAAAACGCATAAATATGTACCATCTATGGCTAATTCATTAGCCAATTGCAACAACAATGTTTGGTTTTGGGGTCATGGAATCGTTTGTTTTTTACATTATGCAAAATTTCGATTGATTTGGCAAAATAAACGATTTTTTTCTCACCTTCCAGAGTATATTTTATTTTTTTATTGAAATTTTATTTTCGCTTTTTGGATGAATGTTGAAAAACACATGCGTTCTACAATAAATAATTAGGCGCGAGTGGCATTATTTTATTACTTCTGTTGTCAAAAGTCCTGAAATAAAGTCAAAGTAATTGCTTTTGCTTTTGTTTTTAATGTACTAAAATTTATAAAAGTAGTTCCTTTGTGTCCGATAGTTCTTTTTAAGTAAACCTATTAAACATGATGATAATTATAACACTAGCACTGAAGAAGGACACATGTTGTGGACCGAAATACGTGTCTGCAATCCTTAAATAAAATCTATAGTTAAATTATCTCCGTTTTTCTAGTAAATGTATTGAATTTTGCTTCTTTTCTTAGCGACAGTAAGACGTAACCCTGAGAAGAAAAGAATTTCTTCCTGCCCTTAAGTAAAGGAAAACACGTTCAAGGTGTACAACTATGTAATGCAGGATTTTAAAAAAAAATCACAGGTTCAGTTCGAACTAGTGAATTTTATTGAAACTACCTATGTGTCAACGCTGGCAGCACTGCTGCCCTCGGAGCAACATGGCCGAAGTGATTACAAGGTGGTATTTGCTGCTTTACATAAAATCTACATTTACCCATGTCGTGTTTTTGAATTTATACAAGGGAACAAGTGCCACCTTCTAGCCACTTTGGGTATGCTATTACCAGGGCAGAAGTGAAACAGCATCTGGTGAGTTACCTCGACCGTGGGCGAAATCGTAAGTCCGAGAATATGCTACATTTCACAAAAGTGAAAAGTTTGGTGTAAATCTTACTGATGCTACAAACAAGATTACCTACTTTTTGTTTAGAATCAGTTCACTATTTGTCCGCCTGTCTAAGGAGGTGAAACCCTTCAACAGACTCTGGCCTGGACACGTCGGAGTGTGGGACTTTTCCACTAAACCTATGACTATGGACAGCCTGCAAGTATGCCGCAGCCCCACTGAATTCGGCATCATTCTTGCTAGAGTCATACTCGTGGTGGACGCCGTTTAGCCTATATACCCTGCGTTCTCTAACCAAGCCTAGACAGCATCGAATGCTTCGCTTGAGTACAACTTAACATCTTCGAGACGCGTTGCGACCACAACCCGTGCTATATCGCCGGCTTAACATATCAACGTGGCTTGATCCGGAGAGCTTCGAACATATCCGGTGTACATTTTACGGCAAGCTTGAGGGCCGTATTCGGTATGCCGTCCAGACCTGGAGGTTCACTGCAGCCTAGTCGACTGCAGATCTCCAGTAACACGTCTCCGGTGACTGCTGGAATTTTCGTCACATGCTGAGTTTTTCAGATCAAACGTGAGATCCCCTTTCTGCGTTCTCCAGATTTTGATGACATTTCCGGCTAGATCATCTCCGTATTTACGGCCTTAGTCTATCCACCGTTTTTATTTTGCTCGGGTTTTGCTTCGCTAGCCGACATTCCCATTTTAGGCATATGTTTTTCTCCTTCTGAACTTCTAGTTCTGTGTGTTAAACTACTCGGAATGCCTTGCTTTTTGGAGTTACTTGAGGCATCTGCTCTTCTTCAGGTCTTCATTATTCCTTCTTCATTGTTTTTAACTAAAATTTTTCAACACGAATGAGAAGTCGAACTCCAGGCCCATAGAATATCTCTGCTTTTATCTTCTTGAAATTTAAGGTTGGGGAAGGAGGAATGATTTGTTGAAACCACTCGTTTCTCTTTTTTAAGCTTTGACACCTTGTTCAGGCAGGCTTCTGAAGAACTTAGTGGCCATTGGGACCCACTGCATAAACATTCCCAGTGTAAAATAGCCATAACAAATTCTGTTCAATTAGCGAAATATTTGTCTTTGAAAAATAACCCCATGAACGTTTATTCGCGATTCCTAAATTAAGATAATCTGGATGACAGGTGAAGTTCATTTTCTCCCAAAATCTAAAACCTGATAATTCCTCTGTTTTCCTTCATTGATCGAAACCCATGGCGTTAATTCCTGTCAATCACTTTCATTTTATCATCTGAACTGCAAGGCGAATAAAATAGAGTACGCAGTAGGTTATTGGAATATCAGGATATGTGATCATTTTTAAGATAACCTGCGTTTCCCCTCAAAAGCTGTGTTAGGTCGAAAGCTACTTCGCCGTGTAGTCGCTCGATCCATTTCCGAATATCCCATTTGATTCTGTGGGTCCAGTGGCCTTTTCTGACTCGTCCCACCTCTCCTGCCATTCATAGGCAGTTTCAGTTCATACCAGATGTACTCGACGAGCAGGAGTTTCTTCGGTGAAATACGCACATCGTAAAGACGTTATCCTTCTCTCGCCAGAATATCAATCGGAATCAGTGCTGCCATCACGCAGGCTGCTTCATCGAAAATTGTTCTGTAAGCGCATCATGTTCGGAGTGCACTTATGCAATACACAGGTCATACCAGTAGGAACGTTAAGCGTCAATACTCTCTTATACATAATAATCTATAAGAGTTATCCGAGAGCGGACCCTTGTGGGACTCTGACGTTCGATATGATTTCCTTCCGTCATCTAATTTGCAGCACAAAGACCTATGCCTAGAAATTAAGAAGGCGGCAACGGCGTGCTTGTCTAAGTAGATTAAATACTCAAATATTTTGTCCTATCTCCCGGAATTGAAGGCGTTCTTCACATCGAGTGTGATCATTGCATAGCATTTATTATCGTCAAGTGCAGCCTGTCAGGTTCAAGGTTAATTGCATCAGTCGTAGACCTCCCCTTTCGAAAACCATACTGATTCTCAGAGAGACCACCTTCCTTTTCGGTAATTGGAAGTAATTTGTTATAGATTACTCATTCGAATAGTTTGGCAGTAGTCTTTAGAATGCATATTGGCCTTTAGGATGAAGTTTCACTCAAAGATTTTTTTGCCCTGGAATTAGTATTAGTTTCTTCTTCTTCCATTGTTAAGCAAACGCTCCTTCTTTAAGACATGTGGTAAATGCTTTTTTGGGAATGCTATCTAAGTGTCCGGATAGCTGAGTGGTTAGAGCACAAGGCTGTTGTACGGAAGGTCTCGGTTCAAATCTCGCTGGCGGCAGTGGGATTTGTATCGTGATTTGACGTCGGATACCAGTCGACTCAGCTATACTCATTCATAGCTGAGTCAAATCAGGGTAATAATCTCGGGCGAGCGTGATGCTCACCACATTGCCTCTTACAGTGTTCTGTAGTGTACCGTGTGTGCTCTAACACACTTCAATTATTATTATTATTGTTATCTAAGTCAGGCGGTTTATTTCCAACTATTTTTTTTTGCAGCTTTTGCAGCTCCTCACTTACTAAGGGAACTTCGTTGGTGGCTATCTCGTCATTCTGCCTGTCACATGAATCTTTTATAGAAACGGTTGTACCGATTGACAACAAATTTGGTGGGAAGGTGGGAAATATGAGCGCTGGTGCATACAGTGTTACACGTGGTGTTGTGTGTGTTCTACATGGAATTTAAGGGGGTGTTTCCAAACATGTAAAAGCGGAGTGTACATTTTTTTTCAACGAATATAGTCATTTGGGGTTTCAAATGAAAGGTCTCGATTAGAACTTTTTAAAGCTGATCTCAGTTCTGACATTTAATGCACAAGCAGGGATGGCGGGGGCTAAAAAGTGGTTATTTTGTTCATGGACCCATTCTTAGAACCTACCCAGTAGACAAACCTGAAGAAAAACACGTAATTGTCACTACCCGGTGACTAGACTCCAAAATACCATCCATCTGTTGAAATAAAGTTAATAATAGTATGTTACTTTCGAGTTCGGAAACTACGTTATTCACCAAAATATCACGAAATAATATATTTCATCCTTTGAATGGCTAGCTTTGAAACTAATTAATTGTTGACTGCTTTCATGTTCATTTAATACTGAAGAAGAAGTTGGCACTTGCTGTTGATTCTTTGCCTTTATTGAATTGAATATTGGAGGGACATATCGTTCATCATCGCGAAATTTAGGCACATTGACATAAGCAAGGTTCATTCTTAAAAAGTTATCCCGTAAATCGAATGGGTGGATAAGGCAAGAGTCTAGTTCGATAGCATTGAATCATAAGCACCCTACAATTTGTTTCCAAGTTTTGAAAGGATTATTACCTGTTGTGTTGATATTGTTTTAATATAATAGATTTCAATAATGCATTCATGTTAAATTATTCAACTAGTTTGAAAACAATAAACCCCAATAATTGGTACTGATTTTTTATAATAGGTTTGTGTAGCACTGCGCGTTTGAAGTGAGCTGAAATATGATAATTTCAAAATTAGAATTGCTTGTAGCATATACATACAATATATGTATATATAATATTTACAATTCAATTGAGTTTCTACTTTTGTGCACAATCGTAGATATAAATTCTATATGAACATATATTCCATTGAACTATAAATCGAATCTCATTTGTGAGGTGGTTATTTACTCTACATTTTGCTACGAGTTAAACATTCTATAATACTTCAAGTGGCAGTACAGTACCTGTACCGTACTCACTTCTTGGTTATATATATGTATGTATATCCGCATGGATATCTACAAAAAAGTGTAATTCTGTACTGATATCATGACCACTTAAAGCAGTATTGTCTTTTTGCTCTAATTGGGACTAACCATACTTCAGTATGCTTAATCTTGGAGAAAAAGTACAATTCAAACTCGATTGAAAGATTGGCAGTTGCTTAAGTGGAGTTAAGTCCGGTTTTGGTTTCTTTAATGCAGCTTGGGTTCTTGGGTATTCGCATTATTTGCTATGCCGTTTGGATTATGTTAACCAGACTAGAAAACAAACATTTTATTTCCACCAAAAATACATACATATATGGAATTTGACGTGGAGTATGCTATTTTTCTAAAAAGCTGGTATTTCCTACAGTATCAATTTAATTAGCTGGGTATAATTGTATGAGAATGAAGAGGTTTTTTTAAATATTTGAACCATTTTCTTTGTTTTTCTGCTGGCAACAAGAATGCTTTAGTAATTATAATTATTTTGTTAGAATCAAATAGCATATATCTGCGTACATATTTTTTTTGCTGAATTTTTGTCCGCTTTGGAGTGTCTGCGTGAAGCAAATTATTTGAAAATAACAACTTCAATCTGTTGTAACTTTGCTAATAAAAGCAGGATTTCCATAAAATTTTCCAGTACCATGCAATTATGGGTTATGTCGGTGCAAAATTTTGTTTCTTTGGATGGGGTCTCCTGTAAATTTCTGAAATTTAGTAGTATACTATTATTAACTTTGTTGAAGAAAATATCGAGATGGTAGGTATTTTGAGTCCCAGATGTTATGCATAAGCCACATTTTTAGATTTTTGGGTTTAACAGCTTCTGAGGATAGGTCCTTCATTTATGGATGTGTATATTGGCAGATAAATAATTCACACCCATCCTTTGCAATTATTTGAGGACCTCTTAATCTGTCCGTGGAAGTTTCAATATTACCACCGAGCAAAATATGTCCCCTCCGTTGTCGAGATAGAAATTAGCTGGTCTGGAGGAGGAGTGTAGGCTTCTTGGGAAAACCAGTAGAAAAGTGAAGTGCATTTCGTCCAATCGGCAACAATGGCGCGTAGGCGTGGCGGACACGCTGCACCCCATTTAGAGGATATTGGCCACCGTATAACTTGAAAGAAATTTTAACAGTAAGTTTAACCTAAGGTTATACGTCTACAACTTCAATTAATAATATTTGATACATTTTGTCTGTAGAGAACCACTCTACCTTCTGAACCAAAAAACAATTACCACTACCATAGGGAATGAGAATTTGGTGGAATTCGGAAATTTTTCTTGCTGGTTTGACATTCCCGAAAAAGTTTTCTCCCAGATACTCGGATACTAACGGAGAGAGTTTAGTTGAGCTTGCGCAGCCATGGTTGTTTTTGATTACCCCGGTCCAGTAGTGATTGTTCTGCTTTTCGATGAGGCGCAGTTTCTTCATTTGACAGGGAGAGATGTGGGTCCAGGAGATGAAACCGAATGTGACTAGAGTGATAAATAAACAAACTATTTAAAAGATGTTAACCGTTGATGGAATGGGACGGTTGAAGCTGAGAATGGAATCTTAAGAACCGTTTATTCGGTTTGTTGTTGATATAAGTGATGTTGGATAGGTTTGAGTTTATATTGGCACCAAAATAGATAACCTGGTTCATTGTGGGGATGAGAAAAGATTGAATTTTTAAGGATACTTTTTTGATATCACTAACCGTTTTTGGTGTCATTTTTCCTCTAAGGGCGATTGTTTGGGATTTTTACGAGAAGGGATCAGTTAGTGAGATATCAGTGGGATCGCCTAAATATGAAGTCAGACGATGTGTAAAGCATACCATACCCGTTGTTGTAGTGTAAACAATGAGGCCGTCGGAATATTACTACTGAAAATTAAGAACAGGGTTGCAAAGACGACGGAGACTTCTAGGATTTTGGAGGGGGAAGGCCTTCTAGAATATTAAGAATTAGTTGCTAAGATGTAGATGAAGCTGAAGATTTTTGTTTAGCTTGTAGACCACTCCATATTGCTATAAGAAGCTGAGTACTTTTCTTATGTTAGGAAGACAGACTATTAATTGATCCAATCAAGATATCGGTTTTCAGGAGTAAGAGAGCATACTCAATTAAGTGACCTATACGGTTGGCGAAATGGAAGTTGGGATAATATTCCTGCTGTTGTCGTGCTAACATATCATTGATATGATAGCTGCGCTATAATTTTTTTTTCGTAGATTGGGAAAATGGCTAGAATCTGGCTACTCAAAAGGAAAGGATTTTCCTTCCTGTTGGAAATTAGTGTAAACTGAATACATTTCCAGCTCTAGGGAAAGAAGGCATTCAGCAATTAATCAAGAATTATCGACGGAATTTTTTCAAACGAAGTCAACTTTTTGTATTTGCTCATTTTAAGGAACATCAAAACAGTTTTGGGCTTGATGAAATCAGTTTGCGGGATTTGTCCCATGAGTTTGTTCGAAAGGCAGTGATGCTGGAACAATCCAGTCTGGTTGGCTGCTGGGATATAGAGGAGTGCGTTTTGAAGGGTGCTAACAGATGCATTGTTCTCAGCTTCAAAGTAATGGTCACGCAAGTGCAATTTACTTCTTCAACAAGGAATGTGTTTTGTGAAAGCTTCAAGGAGTCATGGGAATATTTGTTTTAGCTCCAAGAATATGCTTGAGTTAAGTAAATGCCATGTTTCCTTTCCAATCGAGTCATTAACAAAATTTCGCAACAAAACCACAAATTCAAAACATCCACAAAAAAATGTTTTTCTTTCCCCAGATCTTAAGGAGGCTTGGCTCTTAAAATTGTAAAGTGAGTTAGAAGGAGGGGGAAAGGATCTTCATATTAAGGAGTGTTTTTCTCTTCATTAAAAAAAGTGATTGAAATAAGTGAACAAAAGAAAAAACTTAGGGACTATTAAAGGAGGAAAATGGAAAAAAAGGGTATTTAAAAAAAATTTCTTTTTTAAATAGTGTATATTACTAAGCATCATTTTCGGAATACTATTTAAAATTTTCGTAAGAAATTAATTCTCAATATTTTATGATATGTGGTAAGGGTTAGGCCGGGTCACCTCAAAAGTTCCCATCCGGTAGTCAGGATAACGCATGATTGCTCCATTCGCTGAAAAGATTTCTTTAATACATAAGTTTGTTTTGGATTTGAACAAAGGTAGGTAGGTAGGTATCAGTGGTCGCCCCGAGGAGCCCAATTAACGCTGTGGTGCGCTGTTTTAATGCCATAAACTCCTAAGATGGTGATTGCTGTTATGAGAGCAGGGAGGCAAAGTCCAGTCAGCTCGGGTCTTCAGAGCCAGCCCGTAACATTCAGGAAGGAAAGCAGCTCTCCCACTCTGCGGCTAGAGATCTCTAGCTTGACTCTGGCTAGAGCTAGGCAATCGCAGAGGAAGTGTATGAGGGGTCCTCTCCTTCTCTGCAGCTTCGACAATGCAAATTGTAGAGTATGCCGAGTCTGGCGGCATGGTGCATACGGCCGTAATCTTGAGTGCATTTGCACGCGTCTGGCACAGGAGCTCTCGTGATCGGGCTATGCTATAAGCGGGCCAAATCCTTCTTGACTTGGTACAGCTGGTAAACCTTCATCATCTTAGGCCCGCGGCTGATAAATAGTGCGAGTAGGCTCTTTGACAGTCGCCAGCGAGCACCGATTGTACCTGCCGAAAGGGTGCCAAGTTCAGAGCCGTGCGTGGACCACTCATTCCCCTCTATGTTCCAATGCCCCAGAACCCAAAGAAGGGTGACTTTCAGTGTGTGCCCAGACTGTTCAGCGCGTCTATGCTCGCTGAGAACAAGGCCTTGATGGCCGCTTAGCTATCGGTCAGAATTGCTATGCCACACTTCGGGCTCGGATCACGCTCCAGCCATCGACAGACTTCCGCGTATGCCTTGCATTGGGGTTGCAGCCTATCAACAGGTTGGCTTTCTTGTTGCTATGGTGTTCGCCAGATGTTGTAGTTCTTCTAGCGGAGTTGATTGGTCGTGAGCCATGTAAGCCAAGGAAATATACACATTCTCTGTCCCCCCTTGTTCTAGCTTGACCACGACTAGGTCGCTGGAACTCAGACCTGGGGACTGCAAAGCGTACAAACTCTTCCTCGCGAGGATACATGCTTAAGGTCTGTCCTGGTCAGCGTCTCCTCTGCTCTGGAATAAATTAAAATATTTGCTTTGGAGCCCTTTGCTCGACCCAGGAGTCCTGTATTACTGCAATGTCGATGTCTTCCTCTAGGAGGAAGACAAGTAGATTAGCCGAGGCGCACTTCGAGTGGTGCAGATTTATCAGCGTTGCCCTCAGCATAATCTGCTTACGTGGGGTGTTCGTCAGTCCCCGTCCCCTCCAACAGCTCGTTGGCGGCGCTGATTGGATTCAGGTCATCGATCTTAGCGACGCACGAACCGGGAAAATCCCTGGAGAATTGGTCCTCCCAAGCTATAGCGTGGAATCCACGGACTACCTGAGAGGAATCAAAGCAGGGGATGAATCTGTGTGTGTTTGCCTTCGGTGTCCAGGAGATGCTCAATAACCATCTCCGACAGCCTGGCCTCAACACTGGTCCACACCTCCGGCGCTAGTTTGCCGCTCGCGGAATTACCATCCGCCAGCGCGACACGTAAGTGGCTTCTGGCGACGTCGCTGTAGGGTTTCGCATTTTGTGGCTCGTCGGCTGTTGCTGCGTACTTTTCTTCAGATATTGCTTAGAGTCTGAGAACTTGCCCAATCTTCTTCGCTTGTGATCTTGCTCGACCTCGTCTTGAGATTGATTGCGTTTCGGAGCGATGGACTGCACCTTCTGCTCGTCTGTCAGGCGTTTGCTGTTGTATTCCTCAACAATCGCCTGGTATTTAGCGAGGTCTTTTGCATCCCGTTCGTCGGCAGTACCGGCCTTCTTATTCTTAGCAATCTTGCTGAGAATATGCATGGTACTGGCTCTTGAGCGGGATACCAGTGGCTATTCGCTTCTTAGTTGGTTTTCGGTGACCGACGTTCTTGCCGGTCTTTACTTTTGAGGGATTCCCCGACGTCGAGGGTTTCGGGTTAGGAGTGATATGTCTGATACTCGGTACACCCGGTTTGACGGCAGTGAATTCCAGGTTGGGAACCACAAGTCTGTCTGCCGCCTCACTCCAAGAGGTCCCTATGGTTAATTTCAGCACAGCGGTGCTTCAGCTGGCATCGAGTGTACTCCTCTCGGCGGCTACTGTCTCCTGGCTGGATGCCAGCAGCTCGTCTTCCGATCATGTGTCTTTCATTACCACTTCTTCTTCTTTTGTCGGTTTATTTATTTTTAAAATTGAGTCTTGGCCCCACCAGTTGTCCCGGAAGAATATCCACCCTGGCTAGCCCGGCGACCAGAGTAAGTGTCTTATTTGAAACCGAAGGTGCCCAAAGTATTCAGAGTTCGTATACTAAAAACCAAGCGCCTCATTGGCCACGCAGCCCTCGGCGTATGCCTTTCCACCATGGCTTGGCGTCCTATTAGCACCTTCTCCAATGCAAGGAGGACGATTCCCGGGCTGTTGCTTCAGCTCATCCCCCACCAGATCTACTTGCCTCTAACATATGACCAGCAGACAAGCAAATACTCGTCAATTGGATGAGCCTGCCCCCAGCCCGGCCTTACGCACTCTTGGCCCGTCCGAAGACGGTTGCAGCGGTTAAGACGAGAAGGTTTAACCTGAAGCATAACCAGACTAGGCCGCCTTGAACAAAGGAATTAATAAAATATTCATTTTTGAATTTTTGGTAAAGTTGGGGACAAAAACTTTTTCCAAAAAATGCTCTTTTTAGTTAAAAAAAAAAGAAATTGTAGTTGGAAAAAATAAGTCCTTCTTGTAGAATCGAATATTCTGTATGTAAGATAAGTGTGCAAAGTTTAAGCGAAATCGGTCAATGGGTATTCGAGAAATGTTGACAATGATCCATAAATAAACTGCTGAAACCATTTATTGTTTAAAAATTACATAAAATAGTCGATTCTGACTCAATGAAACAACTCGCCTGCAGTCGCTGCATGCTCCAAAGCATCCTTTTACTTCATCCAATGACAAATTCTCTAATGCTTGAGTAGCGCTTCAGGTTTTGCATCCTGTTTTTCGTATGCGATTTTCATCTTCTTAATAACGGTCAAGGAAAATCAATTCTTTGTAACTGGAAAGGTTTTACCCCTAACGACGTCAAATTTTCTGACAATATTCCATACAACAAAAAATTTTTTAAATCGATTTTCCTACCCTTTTCCCTTAAAATGCATATTGCAAATAAGAAAAGAGAACACAATAAAATATAGTAATAGAGAAAGAAGGAAATATGAAATAAATACTTAAAATAGGAAAAAATAAAGAATAAACGAAAATGAAATTATAAATATTCAAAATTCAAAAATAAATAGAAATGATATAATAAAAGGAAGCGAAATAATGAGTTGACAAAAGTTTGGATCTGTGGAATCTCCCACCCCTTAGAGCTCTAAAAGAAATCACATATGATTTGCAAAAGTGTTTCCACATTTTCAAGAGCACACAGAAATAAAGTAAATAAAAGACTTATTTGTAGCGTGACACAGAGCATCAAATACTAAAGGGGAGGTGAGTTTCCCAGATCCGTTCGAGTGTATGATCAACACCGAACGGGCTATTATAGTTTCTCTGAAAAATCCACTAATGCGGTTGGCGTGCCCAATTCTTCTAGATTAATAAGATTTTGGTCTAACAAACGAATCGGCTCATAATCTAAATCGTTGATAATCGAGTCGACCTTCCTATCTCGTGAATTATGTCTTACATAGCCACACAACGTTTCGGTGAACAATCTATAATAATTTTTTAACTGTTTTGTTGACCTTAGGCCTCCGGGATTCAGTTTAAAGCTTATCATAAATTAAAATGTCTCGACGAATAAGAAATGATAGTTTTGAAATGTCCTTGTTTATAAAAATTGTTAAGGTATTCGCAGTTGCAAAAGTTTACGATGTGACCATCCGTTGAATAGCATTCAACGGTCTTATCTGAAAATCTTTGTGGCTCAGACAAAAGAAGTCTCTCAAAGACAATATATTTTCCGTTCCATTGACTTCGCATTTTTTTCTTGTGTAAACATTTATAAAAACAGTATCAAATTTAAGAAAGAAGTTTATGTTTATATGAATGTCGATATTATTGTTCATTCACCCATGGGATCTTCTCTTATTATTGGCACCTCTTGAGAAGCATGCGAATGATAAATACCTATCAGCTTAGTTATCTATTAATGAATTATAAATCTTCTTTGAAAACATATTTTCTTTTAAATAAAATTAACAAATATCTTTTGAAATTTTCAGATTTAAAATGATATGGTTCATTCTTTTCTACGGCCTGATACTTATCAGCACCTCATTTCAAGCGGGCGGTGATGGACCACAATTAGGATTAATCAAACAATGGAACTTAATTAACTATAACTTTGAATGGGATGCGCCAGTCAACGATAAAAACTTTTTTAATGATGAAAATATTGTTGCAACTGGCTTAGCTCTGTCCCCTGATCGCATTTTTGTAGCAACACCACGTCTTTTCTCTGGTGTTCCGGCCACTGTCAGTACAGTACAACGCGACCAGTTCGGTGACTCACCTGTGTTGCAGGTAAGATAGATGTATGATATTATTACACAAAGTACATGAATTGTAATTTGGCACTGCATATGGGGGACTCAATACAGTTTGTATAAAAAAATACTAAAATAAATTTTGTAGAATTCTGACTCTTAAATTAGAAAAAAACCTTTCCATGATATTGAAACTGAAAATCATTACTTTTTTACTTCATTAACGATACCTTATTATGTCGCGTCTGAATGCAGAATTGGCTGGCGCAATGGTGAAGGAAATATAAAATAAATATCAAAAGTTGAGACGTACCAATTATTCCTCTAATTAAATTGCTGTGCGACCATATTTACATTCGAAAGTACAAATTAAATGGAAATAATGTGAAATATATTCAATATATTTCTCTCATACATTTATGTTTTACCCACTGTGAACAATGGTTGACAGTGTAGTGAGTATAATTATTTTGTGAAATTTAGATCCCATATATTAGTGCTGAATTAACTTTAAAATATGTTAATCCTTTGACCTACACTGTATTTCCTGTGCAATTTTCGTCGTTCTGATAAAATCAAATGGAGCAATTGTGCAAACCATGAGAATTAATTTTCCTGGAATACAATTGTAAGCAGATTTCACGATTTTCGGTGTGTGATGTGTGATTTATTCATATTATCATAATAATATGAAATTGCTTTGCGCATTTTCTCACCACAAATTATTGATACATATGTTTTCATATGTTGCTCTCATATTAACTCAAAATTAATTGGCTAACTAATTATGAACTCAACCTGTTCGTAGGCTTACCCGGATTGGTCTTTCCACACCACAAGCTTGGGAAACTATAATTGCAGCGAACTTGGGTTAGTGTCCGTCTATCGCCTTCGCATTGACTCTTGTAATCGGCTTTGGGCTCTGGATGCTGGCGTTTCACGGTCATTGGAAGATTATGAAATTACATGCCCACCGAAAATCTTAATTTTTGATCTTGCAACAAATCAAGTTGTCAGACGGTAAGTTGCTAAATTGTTTGAATTTTTCAGATGCATTTCGTGCATTTTGGGAAAGGAAGTGGTTTCATTTTACTTTTTCTGTTTTCAGTATTGATTTCCCACGTGAAGTCCGACGAGGGGAAACTCTTTTTACCAATTTAATCGTTGATGAAACCACATCAAAACCAGAAAACAACTGCGATGATGTTTTTGTTTATATAAGCGACACTGTGGAACCAGGTATGTTTTGCGCTCGTTTAAATTATTTTCCATTTCTGTGACGGTTTGTGTGGTTTTGATTTAATTACAATGAGACCTCTCGATGTCTCTTGAAATAAAATGTCTTTAAATTGGTATTAAAAAATAGCTTTAATCTGAAATTACCATTGTTCGAAATGATTGACGTAGAAAATTGTTAAATGAATCTAAACTACTTGAAATTTTTGTTACCAATTGTTTTTGTTTATAAACACATAAACCTTGTCTACCGGAGAATTCGAACGAAAACTCCAGAAATGAATGGAGAAAGCATGGAGAAGATAAGCACTTTGATCAAATTAGTTGGAACCGAGAACCCTGTTTAGTTCAAATTATACCACACGCTTGCACTTGCATGTTGGTGTAATTTTCCATAAAATCATATCAATGCTCAATCAAGAAAAGCAGTTAAAAGAACGATTTATTAAATGCACCAAGGAAAGTGCAAGGCATTAATATCTAGTGAAAGAATGCATCACTTGAAACGTTCGATGCACCTCAGCCAAACTATCAATCAAGCTAGTGTTATTTTGCACGCAGATGCAGGTTAATGGCTCATTCGTCACAAATGCACTTACACGTTTATTTTTTTTATTTTTAAATACCTGCAAGCTTAGTTAGTTTTATCTGCTATTGTCATCTACCGCTTAAAGGTTTAGCCAACAGTTGGTTCAGCTGCCTTGATGGAAGGAAACTTGCACGTAACTATTCATTACAGGGAAAATATACTCGTACATGAATATACAAATATATAACGTATATTCAATCTTCGGTGACTTAACGGCATAGATACATACGTGTCATACGAATAAATGGGTAAACATTTTTTCATTAGCCTTTCGATTTTACTATGTAGTTGAAAGGTTTGGGGAATAGCGCCAAATAAACACCTAATGTAGATTGCTGCACGACTTGTTTCCGGATTACACAATTCCAGAATTTAAATAATGTAACGGTCTAATTTTATTGTTGAAGGGTTTTTGAATAGTCCGGGAGTTATATCTGTTTTTTTTTTCACTCCTGCTAAAAATGTTTGAAGAACAAAGCCTTGTTAAATTAGATTACTATCTATCTGCTGTGACACGCGTCTTACTCGAAAATACGCAACCACGAACATGTACGAATGTTGCTACAAAACAAGTCGGGAAACTGGAAGCTGGACGCTTCAGGTATGAAAGGTTTTGTTTGCTTCTTCTGTAAGTATATTTCAGTGTAGAACTATCCTATTTTTGTACGTAGCCTGTTATGTATTAGCATGTTAGAATTAGTACTTCTTGTTGTAAATTTGTATTTATATATTATATTATATTTTATACTAGTACTAGTAGTACTAGTACTAGTAGTACTAGTACTAGTAGTACTAGTACTAGTAGTACTAGTACTAGTACTAGTACTAGTTCTATAACTCTGGGATAAGCGTAAGGGGGGTTTTACTCAATTTTCCCAAAAATATTGTAGTAGACTATTATTAACTCAATTTGAACAAATATCGATATGGAGAGTATTTTGAGGCCTGGGCACCATATAGAGGCAGCATCATGATTTTTTTCAGATTTTTTGGTTTAGTAGTTTCTGAGAATAGGTCCGCTAAAGAAATCATTCCTTTCCGCCCCCCTCCTCCCGGCTTCGAAAAGTACTAATCGATACCTTTCATTTGATAAAATAAAAATAAAAATGTTTGCACCCCCCCTTTTACATGTATGGGGACCCCCCCTAAATTCAACCTAGAAGGATATCACTCACTACATGTCTGGGGGTCCGCAGTTCCCACCTTCCCACCAAATTTCGTGTCAATCAGTATAGCCGTTTCTGAGAAAAGTGCTTGTGGCAGACAGACAGACATTGAACCGATTTTAATAAGGTTTTGTTTGCAAAGATCGTTCGAATGATTCAAATACTATGACGTGTATCTCAGTGCATGCATGCGTTTTTTCAAGAAGTGGGCAAGGCTTCTTGGTGCATGGTGCAAGCAAATTAGTGGGGGCCACAGAAATTCGCGTCTACATGTTAAATATTGATTCTCTTATTCAGAAGAGCCGCACGCACTTCATAGTGCGTAGGTTGCTCAATATGCTGTAACAATTGCCATCTCCGAGTGTTTCCGCGACGCCATTAAAGAAGTCCGGCGATTTGGTAACTTGTTCACTTTATCTCATTTGGAAGTTTGCGTTTGTGGGACAGCCTAGTGCTCTGACCACTATGCGATCCGGATACATTTTCCTATATAGCTTGTTGTTTTCCTGCTCCACGATGTCTTCTCTAGAATCTATGAGGAATCCCGTCTCACTGTTTCATGTCATATTTTCATTCATCGTGATAGTGGCAAACTACCATTATTTGTATATGCAAGCGTTTACTTAATTGTTTGCTCACAGCTCCACGAGCATATTATCTTCGATGTAGGTAGGTAGGAAGGCATAGTGGCGGTACCAATGAGCGTTGTGGTGTGCGGTTTTGATGCCATAAACCCCTATGACTGCTGTAGTAAGAATAAGGTGGGTAGAGTTGAGCCGGCTCAAGTTTTCGAAGCCAGCCCGTAGCACTCACAAAGGAAAGCAGTTCTTCTATCCTGTCATTAAACATCTGTCTGAGGTCCTTAAATAATGGTTTACTTAGTTTCCGGGTCTAACTGGAGCTGTGCAATCTCAAATAAGTACTTGAGAGTATCTCCCACTTCTTTGCAGGTTCAGAAATGCAAATTCTAAGGTACGCCAAGCCTGGTGGCATGGTTACCTATAGGCCATTGCTCCGTGGAAATTGTGGTGATCCTGTATGCATTTATACGCATATAGCACAAGCTCTCTTGTAATCGGATCTTATTATAAGCTTGCCAAATCTTCGTTGACTTGACACAGGTGGTGAGCCTTCGCCATATGAAATCAGTAGTGCGAGTAGATTTCCCTTCTGACAGTCGTCAACGGGACACAGACTGTGCCTGCCGGAAGATTGCCAAGGGCAAGGTCCCGTTTAGTCAGTCCGTCAGCTCGTTCATTCCCTTCTATGTTCCTATGGCTGGGAACATAGAGGAGGGCGACCTTGATCGTGCCACCTAGACTGGTACTCTCATTTGCCTAGAGGATTTCGACACTGAGTTGGTGAGCTTGGTTTTCGGTCAGAATCGCTCTATGTGTCTCTGCGCTGGTTGGGAAGTCCACTGCATAGTTCGTTGTGAAGCTTGATTTGCCTGTGATATAGCCCGTAGGGATGCCCAGAGTTCTCGGGCTACTTGGTCTAGGATGGCTTCGTTGTCCAATATCCGCACTCAGATAGTCTGGCAATCATGTACAGCGTATTTAATGTGGAGATCAAGGAGAAGGGAATATAGGAGCACATTGAAAGCAACAGCCGGGCGAGATTATAGGACCCTGGTGGCACTTGAACATGCTGTCGTTAGAATTCTATTAAATTTAATTCTATTGTACTTTTTGGTCAACGTGTGCCACAACATAATAGAATGGTACGTTAGAATAGGACGAAGCACGGTTGTGTACAGTTTTAGAACCGTCCTCAGCCCGATGACTCCATTTCCTTACAAAAAGGTCCTCTTGGAGGTGTTGAAGGCAATGCAGGCCTTCTTAACCCGCAGTCCAGAGTCCGCATCTTGCAAACTTTTCAAAATGTTCCTCACAAGGAATCACCCCTGACACTAATATTACTAAGTCATCAACATAACCCACCACGGTCACGCTTTTGTGCAATATGCTTAAAATTTCGTCCATCATTATCAATCCCAACCTCCATGTTAGTCTGAATTATCCTAGTTCTTAGCATGGATATTATATCATCGTTAAGACTTTCTTGATAGCGTTCATACTAACATTATTGAATGCTCCCTCTATATCCAGGAAGGTAGCTTGGATAAAATGTTAGTACTGTAGCGATCACTCAATGGCGCTAATTACCTCGCGAAGAGCGGTTTTCTCAAATTATCCTTAAATAGATGTCTAGAACATGTTTCAGGGTTTTCATTGCGAAAGAGGTGAGTCTGGTTGATGGAAACTCGTTCGCAGACTCATGGCCGCATCTGCCTCCTTTTCCTTTTTACTTAGTATCGCAAATTCGCTGTTCTTTTCAATGTTTTGACAATAGTCCAACCAGAACCGTTTCTTGGAAGTCATAATGTCTCCTTGTACCTTTTCAGGCAGTCCTCATATGGCTGCCAATATTTATGCCTTTAATACATGTTGAAGACTTCCCTGTCAGGTTCCTGATGGTGGACAGATCTTCAATGTGTTCTTACTGTATTTGGCAGGAAATGGTTTCGAATCCCTTTTTCGGTTTTTCAGTCGTGCCAATGTTACTAACTTGCGCACCGGAAAGTTTGCTGGTCTATGGAAGAGTTGGGTACCTCTACAGCCAGATTTAGACTGAAAAGTATCCAACTATCAATTGAAAACGATCTCTGGTCAGACATTCCCCTGTTCCTCACCCTGAAAGTCCAATTGTCGGTTAGTAGGAACCTCCTCCCAATCGTAATAGTTCACGAGCTAGGAAAATGGAAGGTTTGTGTACTGCCTTTGCTGCATCGCGATATATTTGTGTTAATAAAAAAATCAAAGACAGACCCACATCTTTGATTTCCGAGTTGCCCCAAAGCGCATGCCTTACATTGCCGTTCTTCCGGTGGAGCTGATCTGTTATGCCATGCTTAACCAGGGCTAGGTCACTGGAACTCAGGTCCGGACACATAAAAGCGTGCAGGAGAAAGATCTGCAGATTAGCTGAGGCGGACACGCATGCTCTGTTTGCATAAGGAGTTCGTCTGTCCCCGTTGGGCCATCGATCTTTATCTCTTCCAACAGTTCTTTGGCGGCGTTATTCGTTTTCCTCTTTGAGTTCTTGATTCCGAAATACACTTTATAATCCGCGTTTTCCAGTGTCTAAAGGTACACTCCATTTATGCGGAGCAAAAAAGGTAGGCTGTTCACCTGGTGCCCCTCCTTCTTGATAACCATCTAGTTGTCGACGGGAATCCTCAAGTTTTGAAAACACAAGGACTGGACGAGCTTGCCTTATCTACTATGATCTTCCATAACTGCACCTTCGACGTAGCGTAGAATATAGGCAAATCTTTTATCTTTTACCATCTTTCTCTGAGAATAGCTACTGCCTTAAAGTTCCAGCCCCTCCGTATAGGCTCTTGCGTAAACTATTGTACTAGTACGAAAAAGCTTTCAGGCTGCTTTATGACGATCTCTACATCCAGTTCTCCGTTTGGGTATGAACTGTTCACATTTATGTGCCGGACATGAAGCTTCTACCGTGCACTGGCAGCACAGGAGTAGGACTCGCACCGTCTCATGTTTACCACTGGAGTCAACGCCTTATCATAGGCTTTACCGCTGCGGGAACGGCCTTTTGACCAAATGAGTCTGGTGTGTGTAGATCTTCCTATCACCACAGGCTTTTCTCTTGAAAACTCATTTTCACGAGCTTGTCTTTCTGCCTGGAATTTTTCATTTTACAGACGCGATGTTTGTCTAGTGATTTTATCTCTGTTTTTGCTGTTGTCTTTTTCTCTTGGGGCCATTTGTAACAGAACTTTTCAATCTTTGACTGTTGATTCTTTTCTGCACGATCTATGGGTTGATAGGTTTGGCTTTTCACTTATGAACAAATTGAACGGGTGTTTCCTCGACGCTTCGGCTTGCTATCCTATTTTACGCAGCTGCCACACTGTTTCTCCCTAGAACCTCTTGGTGAATGTATTATCAATTTTATCGATATTCACGACTTAAGATTTGTCAATACTTGGTTTATTAAATGGTTGTCCCATCTTTCTAGCTTTCTATATTTGATAGTAGAGTCATTAAAATGGGGATGGACCATATTCGCACAAAACGCTTTTATCTGTTTACCGCCACTGACACAAAGCTGTGCCCTCAATTCGATCATGGATGGCTACCTTTTAAGATGAAACGAAATGAAAAATGCGCTAAGCCGCTACAAATTAAATGGTGGGCGATTATTTTAAGCGCCAAAGAAACGTGAAATTGGAGTGACCAAGGTTGGTGAGTGAGAGATACCCGGCTACTCTGAGGGCAGAGAGTGAACGGTCTTCGGTACATTTAATCTTCCTTCCTTTTACCCGTTTATTATTAGTCTCAAATTTAAGTATGCTCCTACAACGTTTTGCGTCGAAGTCCGGCAATTTGATATCCCTAAAAGCTTTCTGGGGTATTCTTCTATCTTTATTGTTCTTAGTTGACGAATTATTTTTGATGGCGTTGTAGTTTATAGCGAAGAGTTGTTCTCGCTAATATGTTAATATCGTCGTCATAGGAAGCTGAGTGAACTTGAAGGTCATTTACATCAGTATCGAATATCACTTTTTCCAAGGCTACTTTAGAAAGGCTGTATGATAGGGCATCCCCTGTCTTAGATCGTTGTCGCTGGTGGAGGGTTTCGAGAAAGATCCTGCCGCTTTTACCTGACCTTACGGTGTACAGTTCTTTGGTGTATGGAATGATACGCTATCCCAAACCTTGAGAATAAGTTAATGAACCGCTTTGTATAGTTGGTCGCCTGTAATTCCATTGGCTTCTGACGATTTATGAGTCTTAAACCGTGAGTCGTAGACTTTTGTACTTGGTAGTAACAGTATTTGTTCGTTGTCTTCCTTTGGCGGGACCTCCAAGTCGCCTATATTCTGATTGCTGAGCAGAATACCAAATTATTCAACCCATGGTTCCAACATTCCAATGCGGCCGGTAATCAGATTTTCCTCTTCATTTCAACAAAATGGGCATCCAGGTGTATAAGGCTTAATTTTAGTGATTTATTTTTGAAACTTGCGTCTCTGATGAGTTGCTTCCCGTATTTGACAGATCTGTTGGTTCGCCTAGAATTCCTTTTTCTGTCACTCAAGTCACATTTCCATGCGACTGAGTAGAACTTTTGCTGTTGATTCATAAGGCGTTTCCAATCCGCGCTTTCGCCCTAGAACCTATACTACCCTTTGACCGGCAGAAAAGATAATAACCATAGTCCCGCATATGAGGCAAAGCGCATTCTCGGCTAGTGGCAATTTGTTTTCCATCACATGATATTCGTGTTAGCAACGAAATTGTCATCCTCCCTGAATGTGTTATCCATCCAATGCTACTTCCGCTTTGTCGATGGGAATCCATTTAGTACGCGAACGTGTTTCTTCCACTAACTACCTCATTGCGACATTGTCTGTGCTGAAAATGGTGGTCACTTTCCATGTCCTGTTCCCGAATAGCGGGCATAGTGAGCATTGGTGCAGAACAACCTCAATTTAATATTGTTATTGAAATAACTTCGGCATATATCGGACTGTCGATATATCGGATGAATTCAAATCCGTTGTTAAAGTTGGTACAAATAACTACACTACACTACTAAAATGCCCGATTTTTTCACGAAATATATGAACACCAGAAAGTGGGTGGGGGGGGGGGGATTATGACTAATAGCATCGTTCAATGATGATCTGAAACCTTACAGTTAGCCTTATGTAACTTATCAAATGGTTTATTAATATATATATTGTTTCCAATTTAGGGATGGTTATTAGTTTGAAGTGCGCGCTATGCCTCATTCTTGTTAGAGCTACAGGTTTGGGAGGTTTTCCGTGATAACTATTTAAAAAAATGCAGTGCAGAATTGCTCGACATTGATTATTAATAAATAAAACTCTGTCACTGTCCATATCAGATCTTTGGATCGTGAAACTCACCCCACAGTACACTTAAGCGGAGTGGTTGGTTAACTAGTACTATTTTCAACGAGATTGTTGTTCACATTCATTATAATCACATTTAATCCTGATTAACTGATAAGGTCACAGTAGCCAGCTAACAGATCATGATGAAACCGAGATTCGAACCTGGCTACTGTATTGTCAGAATAGTCCCACCCCATTTAATTGAATCAGCAAAAATATTTGATTTAAAAAAATATTTCAAATTTAATAGAATAATCAACATAAACTAATTAACTTCTTCTGCTCCATGCTTTCTACCGTTTATCGACTCATCTGTTCAAACGATTTTAAATGAAGTTTGATGCTGATATTCTGTTCTCTAGAATTCAATAATAATCCCTAATATCTCTCACTTTGCAGCAATCGTAGTCTACGATAGTGCCCGTGACTTAACATGGAGATTGTCTCATCCGTCTATGTTCCCAGATCCAGATTTTGCCGAATCTACAATCGGAAATGATAAGTTCACTCTTATGGATGGAATAGTAGGATTAGGATTTGATGCTAAAGCAGGACTTGTATATTTCCAACCATTGGCTACTGACCGGTAAGTTTTAAAAAAAATACTGATGAGCTTCTAAAGTAAGTGTAACTAAGACATAGGATTAGGACTCCTGGTTCTACGAGTTGATAAAAAATTTTCTTATGCCGTTACTAATATGATCTCCCGATTTCAGTCTCTTCTCAATTTCCACTGAAGCTCTACGCGCAGGACCCTTCCCAAGAAATCAAGCTATTCCAGTAAAACTAGTTGGTAGAAAAGCATCTCAAGGTATCGGATTGACAGTATCCCCTATCGACGGAAGCGTCTACTTCAGCCCATTGACTGAAACAGCTGTTGCATCATGGAACCCAGTTACCAGCGAGCAAAAGTAAGGAACTGAAAATTCTTCAAACATCAAAATCACTTTATTATTTTCACTTTACTTTTAGGATTTTGGCATACGATCCCGAAGCTCTCCAATTTGTTGCCGATATGTCCCTCGCTGCCGATGACCCAACTGGTATTTATGTGATTTCATCGAAATTCCACCGATATTTCTTGAAGAACGTGAATCGTGGCGAAATCAACGTTCGAATCTTGAGACTCTCAGCTGGCGGTTTAGGGCAGCCAGTGTTGTCAAGCTCAAATCCAATTTTCGGAGTCTCACAGGGACAATACAATCAGGCCGTCCGCCCGCCAGCACCATATTCGTTTGTTCCATCAAATGTTCAGAACCTGGGTGCTCCCGTTCGGTTTGCAGGAGCTGGATACAGCAGCAAGGGTATAACGAACCCCTTCCTTGCAATCAACACTGGCAAACGAATTATTCAAACCACTGCAGTACCTAGTACATCATACGCCACTTTCAGCCGTCCAGCTTTTGGAACAGCCTACAAACATGTTCATCTTACAACACGTTCATAATTTCATTTCAGATTAATTCATTTTCATTCAGTTTTACTTTTTCCAGATTCTCCTTTACAATTTGTGTTCTAATAGAAATATGTATATTTTTAAATGGATTACATGTAAAAAATGAGAGAATATTTGTTCTAAAGAGAACATTGCTCCCAGTATGTTTGTTAAATGCTACAAACCTAACTTTACAAACTCGATACATGTACATATATATTTCAAGAAATATTTTTTTGCACGAGAATTTATCGTTAGAAAAGTCCTAACACTTTTTTCTTCTAGACTTATCACTGAGGTTTCCATTAACAGAACAATTTAGTGGTAGATGTTAAAATAGATTGATACTTCACAGTTAATTTAACAACAAATCATCAAACTAGAATACTCAAAACATTGAATCTGCCATACATGTGTAATACGTATGTTGTGCTTACTTATTGAAGGTGCTTTACCACGAAACATTCTTTACGTAAGTTTCAAACCCTGAAATTATTTAAAATTGTAAATGTATATATTTTTGTAATATTATATTTTATTTATACACTTTTCTCCATTTGTACATTTTAGAATAAATCCTGAAAATAAAAACATATGTTTTCCTATATTGTCATGTTTTCTATAAATGAGAATTGCAATAATAATAGACATCGTTTAGAATTTTGTAATATACAAAGAGCGACTTCTATTTCACTTTCAATGGCTCTACAGTCTAGCGTCGGTCCTTACCTTGCTTTGAGTAGGCGCGTGGCAATTCTTTTGATAAACATCAGCTCTATATAACACAGTTTTCTAATCTTAATATGGATCTTCTGGTTTGTCGTATAATAGATATAACACTGTTGTATCTCATTCGCTCTTCGGTGTCCATCCTCACTGCCTAAGATTGTCCTGATTACTAGACGGCAGTACGAGTTAAAATATTTTGTTGGCAAGCATGATCCATCGGTTGATTTCG
Organism: Hermetia illucens; assembly: GCF_905115235.1. Taxonomy (NCBI): domain Eukaryota; kingdom Metazoa; phylum Arthropoda; class Insecta; order Diptera; family Stratiomyidae; genus Hermetia; species Hermetia illucens. The sequence continues at coordinate 57,189,562 of NC_051853.1, read as the reverse complement.
GCTATTTGTTGTCCTTGGTGAAAGTTGTGTCAAAATAAACAAAACGATCAACTTGATTGGTTCTCGTTCTGGTTTGTATCAAGAATTTTGACCTTCTTTTTGTTTACCCCGCTCTCGGAGTGCCACGATATTTATATAACCAGCATGTACTACGCTGATTTGTTGAGTTATATACTATTTACATAAATCGGCTAGCGTCTCTCAGATTTATATATGTAGGTATACTCCCGAACGATGTTAAATAACGTTTGGGCCAGCCTGGTATCCGCCAATAATATTTTTCGTAAAAGGTTCGAGCCTCCTTCCGATTATAACAACAACAGTAGCAATAACCCTCCGTAGTTCCCGCAGCAGGCTTATTTACTTTTTTATAAATAAGGCAAATGACACTTTTCCATCAATCTTCCATCACAGTGTCGTCAGAACAAATGAGCTCAAAAAGTTTGGTCACCATCGTCACTCTTCTTTTCTTTAGTAGCTCAGCAGGTATCATCACACTCGGGGCTTTTCTGTTTCTCAGCATTTTTAATGCAGTCTTGATTTCTTGCAGTATAGATAATGTGACAGTATTCATTCGAAATAGTGAGTCCATTGATTTTGTCCGCTCCATGAAACCGATAACGATCCTTCGAGCGTCCCTGCAAAATACAGGTTTGGGCAAGAATTTATCTGTTGCTCCCTTCATCAACTTGTACACAGATTTTAAATAATGCCAATTAAAATTATCATTCAATTTAGAGGTCTCGTCATTTATGAGACGTGTCCATATAGTTAGTGAACTCAATTTGGCTAGACTGCCAAAAAAATATATTCAAAGAATAAATTACATTACATTTGTATATGTGTTACTTGAAATGCGCTTCAGATCCCCCCACTTAGTTGCTCCAAGTGCTTCTGTGGCGACCCAGCCGTCGGCCATCTTGGGAAAATGGATTCCACTGCAATGCAATTGTCGCCCCTCATATGTGACCTATCCATATCCTCATATATTCCGCCTGCTGATCACAATGCGTACTTGTGCAGGCCTGTCCGCCGACTAAGTTCTTCGTTTGTAATAGTAGCAAGCTAGTGTACCCCGATGATATGACGCAGACAAGTGTTGACAACCGCTAGGAGCTTTTGAGCAACAGTCGGGGCCACTTTCCATGTGCTACTCCCATATAGCAGCACAGAAAGAACACTAGTCCAAAAGAGTCTGAAGTTGATCTTGGTGTTGGGATAACTGCATTTCCAAATTCCAAGACAGCGAAAGCGGATTTAGCGTTGTTAATACATAGGACAACATCCAGTCCGGGCCATCGTTAGCAGAAACCGTGCATTTCAGATATATAAATTGATCGACGCCTTCAATGCCCATTAATGCAGATAGGTAGAGTATGATGGTACGTCAGACTAAGAACGTTAGTTTTTTTGGTATTCAGTCCAATTCTACTTGCTGCTCTTTCCAAATCCAGAGCCATTTCGACAAGCTCGATGACCCGGTGAGACATATGTTAACAACGCAGTCGAGGCGTTCCGGGAAAAATGGCATCATCCTTGAATTCCTCCTTGTCCTACGGAGAAAGCAGCATGAAGAACGTCACCGATAAATCAAAGAAATAAAATCGGTTGCAGGATGTAACCTTGGCGCACTCCGTTTTGGACCTCAAAAGTTTACCACGGTGTAGTATGTGATTTTTACTACCATCCTTTATAGCTCTGATAATATCTATTGGTTTCTTCGGAATGCCCCTCCTGTGTGCAGCATACCAGATACACTTCTTGTTCACACAATATAAAGCTTTCCCGAAATCGATAAAGAGCAGGTGAAGCAAAAATCTAAACTTGTCGATGTTAATGTGGTGAATGCAGGAGGGTCCGGAGTAGAAACCAGCCTGGTATATATCCAGCATTCGAGATGCGTTCCAAGATGTTTTTAGCTATTATCTTTGCCACGGCAGGGATCATGCAGATACCAATCCAATTATCACATTCAGAATTTTATTCCGTTTGAGTGCATTGATAGCCGAAATTATTTCTCTTCAGCTTGGAGGAACAGTTCGTATTCGAAAAATTACGGTGACTTTCCATTTCATTTACATGAGGAGGAAATTCACCGAATGTGATACGGTTAAGAACGAAGGTGAAAAGGTGAAATGTTCTTACCACCCACTCAGCTGCTCGCCCTCGTGCATTTAAAAGTCAACCGTTAACGTCCTTCACAAACCCACCATTGAATGATCTGCAACCACAAACAAGCTCTTTCGTGATGCGGTATACACTTCTGAAATCATCTTCTGCTTCCCTAATCAGCGCAATAGCAATTTCTCTCCTGTCATGGCGTACGTTATGCTGAGTTTCTCGGGATTTCGCTCGATATGGGAGTTCTAGCGCGACACACCCGCCATCATTCGCAGTGTCCAATGCCTTCCCTTCATCGATCTGCTTCCATGATTCCGCAGTTAGCCAGATCTTAAGGCGTCCCTTCGTAACGTGGCTTACGACCTGCGTATAACTATAGAAAAGGGCGTTTCTCATGGCGGCCCAATGCTCATCGATATTCTCAGACGGGTTACTCAGTGTATCTACCGTCCGATCAGGAAGATAGCTGGGTCATACAAGCGATCAATGTTAAGAACCATCCATTAAAAATCCTAAATGTGGTTTTTCCTTTAATGGGGTAACGGCTGACTGCGTGCATACCGGACTTAGTAGGAACTTGGATCAACATTTTTCAAAATGGATGATACTGCTTCTACAGTTTTCAACATAATGGCACCGATTTTGTTTTATTTGGAAGAGGGCGTCAGATTGCACGGTGTGAGCCTCAGTACATTTCCTTTCTGGACTCGCTTCGTGCTTTCACCAAACTAGAGGGTTTTCCAAAGAGGACCTGATTAATCTTGTTGAACGTCGCTCCATTTGATGAGGTCCATGTTCTCTTGTGGATCCTGCTTCCTCGCAACGTATCTTGCGTAGACTATAGGTCCCAGTACTTCCACGGTTGTCTTGCTCTTTCCAATCTTTGCGTTGAAATTAATAAAAATTATCACAAGGGCCAAACGAGACTATAGAACGTTCAAAAATTTTATTTTCAGTCTTTCATTGGTCTGAATACTTTGATGTCGCGAGTGAAACTCTTGTGGACGACAAAAGTTGTGCCGGATTCGCACTTTCCAGAATTTTTTCCGCTTTTGAAAATAGTGAACGTGGAAGAGTCCAATACCTCACTGCTTAATAATTTCGTTTTCTGGACCGTCATATAGGTCATATTAGAAGACCTGACTAATACTTGCGACTTTAATACCATCGGACCTGCTGCCCACTACATCATAAAAATCTTATTTGTCGGGTACCCTCGGACGCAGGACCAATCAATTTTTAGCATTGCAAAGGAGAAATCGCACTCAAGGCAATTTAGGCTATTAAAAGCTTATTTATTATTTTTTATTCTATTCTGTGCAATTTAATATATTCTTGAATAAATAAATTTATTTCACAATCAACAAAATGGAATGAAATATTCACGTCCAGCGACGCTTCCAGCTCCGATAGAGTTTTTCAGTATTAAGTTTACTAAAGTTTTTAGGTATTATACTCTCTTAATATTTTACAACTAGAAACTTTTTTCGGTTGGACCGTATTTGAGGATGTCTTCTCTTTTTAAACTTAACTCTTTGGAATCAATAATAAAACCGTTTCCCAATTCCCTATCAACTGACCTTTCTCATACGATACAACGCATTTTAACCATCTTACAGCTACTTAATTCGATTAAGCGGGGGGAGCCGTAGACACAGAACTTTTGTTAAGCCCATTCTATTCTTCTCTAAAATCGCCGCGGCCGCATTTTCCAGAATGAGAGAGTGTGCAAATTCTTCATTGAAGAAAACTTTACTGAGGTATTTTCGTCTAAGGTCTGTGGAGGCCGGGCAGCTGCATATGAAGTGGTTGGCCACCTCTTTCCCTTCTTTACATTGATTACGTAGGTATTGCCAAGACCACTATCTTTATGGCTAAAAGAATAGAAGGCTTACTTATCTAACTTATTTACGTCGACTTCGGCACAATTAATCACAAGATACTTTTGTTGAAGCTCAATTTTTTTTGGCATCGCTTTTTAAAGTTTTGTTAAAAACTGTCCACCTGTCCTATCCTAGGGCTCAAAATACTCCCCGTTACGATATCTGCTCAAATCAAGTTAATAATCGGATATTTTTATATTTTGAAAATTTACTGCGAAGTTCATCCTAGATCCGTAAAATCGTAGTAGGATAGGTTTTGATAGGAAGCATCATACTGGAAAGTTTGATGGAAATCATACTATTATTAATAAAGTTAAAGTAGGTAAAAGTTGTTCCATTTGGGTCAAATAACTACTTTCTAATAGATAAAAAGTCAGTACCACGCCGAATTGAATATAGGTATATTCAGTATCTTTACACTGCGAGCTATATATAAGTGGAACCATCGTGCAGCCAAATATTTTTACATAAAGAATCAACAGAACATTTCATACGTGAAGGGCTGAGCTTCTGGTTTCCGACTTGTTGTATGTTGTTGATCTTGAATTATTTTCCTCTCTCTTATCTCCAATAAACTGTCATTCCTATCATTTAAACTAGGCACTTTAGGGTATTGTTGCTCCGTAAGTGAGTTAGCTCTAAATGAGAGCAAATCTCACTCGCAGTAATTTTTTGTAGATGTTTTACTTTCAAAACTAATGTGAGTTTTCTAAAACCGGAGTTCACCATGGCAGGCTAACACCCATAATTTTCTTACCATTGTAATATAATTAAGTTTCTGCGGTGTTTTTTCGAACCCAGATTACTCAAAATCTCAAATCACGATTAGATAAACGATCTCCCGGTTGAATAACGTAGCAATAGGAATTTCCCTGTTTGAATGCCTAATATCACTCCTGCAAGTCCAACTTCAATAACTAGCCCTATGGGGATCATAGGGGTTACATACGGGGGCTTCTCCAAACGGGACCACTTTCAACCAAATTGACCACGTACTGATCGAATGCCGCCACCTATCAACCGTAATGAACGAAAGAACAAAGGGGAATCATATAGACCAATATAGACTCGGACCACAATCTCGTTTGCATAGTACTCCGAGCTCGAATTACAACACCGCCTATAATCCCCTCTAACAATCAGGTGAGAGTGAATACTGAAGCCATTCACAACACAGTCCTCTGTAACACCTATAAGGGGGAAATTGATGCCGGAACAACCGCAGCTAACAGATCTCCTAGAGATAAAGCATCAACAAATGATCTTCACAACGACATGAAGAGCGTTATCACTGATACGGCCACAAAGATACTTGACTCCAGCCAAAAGAAAAGTCGGAACGCCTGGTTTGACGATGAATGTTAGCTAGCTACGGAACGGAAGAATGCTGCATACCGAGTAATGTTGCATTCTCAAAGAACGGGGGCACGCACAGAGACTTATCACGAACTCCGGCGAGCGGAGAAGCGTCTTCACAGACGGAAAAAGGAAGCCTAGGAGAATCAACAAGTCTGTGAACTAGAAAAGTACAGGAAACAACCGCACCAGGCGCGGAAGTTTTACACCTCGATACTCATCCTGCCGACACAAAGAGGGAAATCTGATGTCCGACTGAGTGGGCGTATTGATGGGGTGAATATTTTGATGAGGTGCTCAACAACCAAAATATCGGCGAGTTGGAGGTCCCGCCAACTGAAGACGACGGACAAATGCTGGCATCACCAAGCATAGAAGAAAGAGTCCGTGCAATTCATCGGCTAAAAAACCATAAGTCGCCAGGAACCGATGGAGTTATATCCGAATTGGTTAAATATGGAGGCGACCAATTACAGCAAGCGGTTCATCAACTGATGCTCAAAGTATGGGACAGCGAATCAATACCTGACGACTATCTCATACATGAAAGGGAGATATCACGCAGTGCAGCAATTATAGAGGTATCACATTGCTGAGTACCATCTATAAGATAGTCTCCACTATCTAGCTAGGCTACATAGCCCCATACACCCAGAACATCATTGGCCCATACTAAAGAGGCTTCATTCCAGGCAAATCAGCAACAGATCAGATTTTCTCCGTGCGGCAAGCAATGGAAAACTGTTGGAATGAGGCCATCAAATGCACAATTTTTTCATCGGCCTTAAAACCGCCTATGATAGCATAGCCAGGGTAAAACTGTACACGGCCATGAGAGAATTCGGCATCCCAACGAAATTGATAAGACTAACTAGGCTGACCCTGACTAATGTCCGATGACAGATAGAAGCATCGGGATCACTCTCAAGACCATTCAACATCGACAATGGTCTAAGACAAGGGGATGTCTAACCATGCGTCCTCTTCAACCTGGCCCTGGAGAAATGCCGATGTGATTGCGAGAGGCCCCATCCACTTCAAGCCCACCCAACTACTGGCCTACACTGACGATATTGACATCGTATGAAAAACAGCCCGAGATGTACAGTCTACCTTCATCCAGATCGAGCAGGCGGCGCGAGATCTTTGGGCACATTAGAAGGCAAGACGAAGTACATGGTGACAACATCAGTGCCATTACCAAAACTGAAAGAACGAACAACCGTTGAACATTTCTCCTATCTAGGGTCGAAAATCACAACCGATAACAGTTATAATGAGGAAATCCGCGCACGGTTGTTGTCAGGCAACAGAGCCTATTTCAGCTTACGAAAACTGTTCCACTCGAAACGTGTCATCATAGGGTCAAAGCTCTTACTGACAAGACAAGGATCTTGTCAGTCCTCATGTATTCCTCGGAGACCACGGTTCTTAGCAAGAAAAATTGCGAACTCTTGGCCGCGTTCGAGAGAAGAATCCTCCGAAGAATTGTTGACCCCTACATGAGGATGGACGATTCCGTAGCCTACATAACGACTAAATCTATGAGCGATACCATGACCGTCCGGTTGTGGATAAAATCCGGCTCAATAGGTTACGGTGGGCGGGTCACTTAATCCGTATGGATGGCCTTGTCTATCGATCATATTTACGAATTGCCTATTCGCCCCCTTTCCTACTCCGTTTCCTCACGTTTTCACCTATTTTATGTTGAACAATATCAACCCGGGGACTATCCGTATTACTTTCTAAATCCCGCAATGGATCTTGACTGCCGAATAACATTGCTCTCAGTGGTGACCTCCCGAGCTTGAAGCTCCTACGAAAAGGGTTCGATGTGGATTTCATTTCCAATCTACTATTATATCTTGTAGCAATAGATGGCACGGGGCTAAGTTTCCCGCTACTGACCCGCTGCGGTCGCTGGATATCGACAGCCGGAGCCCGCACCCACACCCAAAAACCTCGGGTATTGGTTTTCCGGAGCTGTGCACCGTAAGAAACCTGCTCTTCTCGTGTATTTGGTTGAATTTCTGGGTATCCCTCTTTGAGTGTTCCTTTATACGCAGGAAAGGACGCGCCTGAGAGGAGATTTTGTAACTGCACTGTTGAGGTTTATTTTGGACTAATTATCTCTTGAATGAAAATAAATATTGTTTGATTCGAAGGTTGTTTAAGTCCGCATTGTCTTTAATTTTACATTTGACTATAATGTGTATATAACACATACTTACTAAAGTAAAGGAGGCCAGGCCAATCTATTCTATGGAATAAATAATCTCCAACAATTAAGTTTATTAGTGGGTTCTCTACAAAACGTTTTTCGTTCAGCTTTCGGGGAACTGCTAAAACATTCGTTAAAAGCTTATTCATATGCGCAGACGTTGGTGCTTATATGCACTAAAGAATTTTATAGGAAAGTTTAGTTAACGCACATTAGGGGTTGTAGTAGAAATAAGTTTCCTTTTTGACCATATTCTACGAAAAGATGTCAGCTTATTCCGAGCAATATGAAATTGTAATCATTATGTTGATGGAACAGAGTTGGAAGTACATATGTATTGTATTGTTGTATTCCATATCAGTAATGTTTGAAATATAAGGAGACCAAATATAGGTCAAATTTTAGAAAGTAATAATGATTTTATCTGAATGTTTTTTTGACAGCATTATCGATATATTTATCTAAATTTGAATTTTAGTTTAAATCAGTTAAGCTTTTACTTGAAAATGTAAAGAAAGATGGGGAAAATAGCTCCAAAATTGACACAATGACTAGACATCCTGAAATTTTTGTTTCAGGTGCAAAACTCAATGCTAACATTGCGTAAGGTTCTACCTTTAAGACGAACATCCAACCATGGATCTGGATAAACGGTATCTTATTAACAATGATGAAATAATCTTACGGATGGTGATTTTGGAATTTCCAGTTTTAAAAAGTAAAAAATTTATTTTGCAAAGTAAAACCTTAAAAAAAACTGATGCAGAAAAAATTCTCAGAAAAGTCTAAAACGAAGATGGTAAACGAGTTATATGCCAAATATATTATAAATATGTAGATACATTTCCTTTAAAAGTGTTTTCCCACCTAGGTACACTAAACCAACCAGCCTCCTTTAACATTTTTGGAATGATTGCAATCGTAACTGTAATTTCCACAAAATTACTTGATATTTTAATATTTATTCTCCGCCATTATCAGAGAAACCAAAAGAGGACACATTTAGGCCTAAAGTAATTAAGTATGGTAATGAAATGTTCTAGAATGCTGCAATAGATATTTGTTGATAACCTTCATATTTGTTTTCAAGGTTTTGTGTAAACTGTCTTAGTTTTGACATTTGTTTAAAAGGTGGGGAGTGCGAGGGATTGAAAGTCCTCATTTTTTTAACGAACCCATTCGCAGAAACTACCCAACCGGAAAACCTAAAAAAAATCAGGAGGCTGCCACTATATGGTGCCTAGGCTCCGAAATACCCTCCATATCGATACCTGTTCAAATAAAGTTAATAATAGTACATTATTATCATTTCTAGTAATTGATAGGAAAACCCTCTTAAGTTCACCCTAGAATCATGAAGCAATATAGGCTACAGTATAGAGCATTACTAACAAAGTTATACTAGGTCAAAGCTGTCGCTTCTCAAGACTATGAATGTGGGCTAAATATGCCCAATATCCAATTCTACGTGGGCCTGACATTCAGCTCGTGGCGAGCAGTAATTTGACGTGAAAGGGGTAACTTGAACGATAGCTTTGTTAATAAAAGTAATATACGTAAGCCTATAATACTGCAATTTTACGGATCTAGGATGAACTTAAGAGGGTTCGAAGGAATATTCAAAATATAATAATCTACCATTATTAACATTATTTGAGCAGATAACATAATGGGGAGTATCTTGAGGCCTAGACACCACCATGAATTTTTCAGATGTTTCGGTTGGATAGTTTCTGAGAAATGATTGACCTCTTTCGGACCCCCACACTCCTCCCTTTTAATCTAATGTTAAAACTAATACCGCGAAAAGCACTAACTGTGTCCCTTCATTTCATACTCCACATGGCTATATTCGGTGAGAAAAGATGCACCCCTCCCCCTTTTTTCAGCAACATCCTAGATGAAATACGAGAAATCTGGGCATCCCCCCACGGACTATGTCACACATAAGCTGAACTTCACGAGAAACTTTGCTGTGGGCCTTCCAACCAGGGCAAAGTGGAAGACCGGCGGCGTGTTGCAAGACTATGACACAGTATTCTTTACGGACTGATCAAAGATGGCCTATGGAGTCGGCGCGGAGGTTTTCTCGAATACACACGGTGTATTCAAGTCGTATGGTCTCCCAGGTTTCGCCAGTGTATTCCAGGCGGAAGTACTGGCGATATTGGAAGTCTGTCGATGGCTGGAGCGTGATTCGAGCCCCAAGCGTAACATAGCCATTCTGACCGACAGCCAATCGGCCATCAAGGCCTTGTACTCCACGACGACATCTTCCCGGCTGGTGGCGGCACACTCAAGGTCACTCTCCTCTGGGTTTCCGGGCATAGGAACATAGAGGGGAATGAGCGGGCTGACGGATTGGCCAGGCAAGGCTCTGCTCTTGGCAGTCCCTCGGCGAATACAGTCGGTGTTCCGCTGGCGGCTGTCGGGGGCGGAGTCTACTCTCATTACCTAACCGCCGCGGGCCTGAGATGGCGAAGGCTTACAAGCTGTGCCAAGTCAAGGAGAATTTGGCCCGCTTATAACATAGCTCGATCACGAGAGCTCCTGTGCCAGACGCGTGCAAATGCATTCAAGATTACGGCGGTCTGCGCGGAGCACTGGTCCATAGGGGACCATGCCGCTAGGCTCGGCATACCCTACAACTCGCATTGCCGAAGCTGCGGAGAAGGAAGGGAAACCCTCATGCACTTTCTCTGCGATTGCCCAGCTCTGGCTAGAGTCAGGCTGCGGACACTGAGTAAACCATTCGTTGGGGACCTCAGAAAGGTTTCTAGCTGCAGGGTCGGAGAGCTGCTTTCCTTCGTGAATGCTACGGGCTGGCTCTGAAGATCCGAGCCGGCTGGAATCTGCCTCCCTGCTCCCATAACAAAAGTCACGGTCTTAGGAGTTTGTGGCATCAAAACGGCGCACCAAAGCGCTAATTGGGCTCCTCGGAGCAGCCACTGATACCTACCTACCTACCCCCTTTTTGCATACGTTTTGATTTCATCAGCGTAATGAAAAAAAAGTAAGTACCAGGCCCAGGTTATAACTTTTCAGAAAATTTATCATTAAATTTTTCAAAATACTGGAAAAGATGAATTTCACCACGAATGTCTTGTCAGATATGAATCACAGTATATAGATTTTGATGTTCTAACGACTCCAAGCAAAAAACTTTCAAATCTATCGCTCATTTTAATTTTTTGCTGAAAGGGAGATGGTTTTCCGTCAGGGAAACATTAAAATAGACTACTTGCAAGTGTTTGGAAATTGTTTTGCTTTGAAACGTTAGTTCATTGAAATCTACATATTTTGATTCGTATCTAATAAAAAATATGTGGTCAAATGTATCTTTTATAGCGTACTGGAAAATTTAGTGATCATTTTTCTTAAAGGCTATAAACCGGGCCTAAGTGTAATCAGTACTCAAAATTATAAACGAGTGAATGTAATTAGATGTGCTTTTCTCATCGTCAGAATGTTGACTTAAATCTCTCTCTCTCCTTTTTACTAAACCACAGCACAAATACTAAAATACTTAACACATGACATGATGGGTATGTACTTAATCTAAGTAAAAAGATACTTTTGCAGAAACTTTTTTTATACATATGAACAAACTAAACATAATGATTAATCATTTGAATTATTTTTTTAAATAAATGGATAGAACATTGGTCTAATGTGATGCTCATCAGAATATATGGCCGGACGCTCTTCCAGACAACATAAAAATCGAGCCGAAGTAATTACGGACGATGAAAGATCAAAAAAGAAACATTTACTGTGGGGAAAATGAATATTTTTTATCTCGAAATGATATCTGTGCTCCAATCTAGATCAGCTATAACTTTGTTTGTGCAATACAAAAAGTTACCCCTTTCCAAGGAGTGTGTGAAGAATGGAGAATTCAGGTTTCTTGTAATCACGCAACTATCAATTGCATCCCTGTGGTTGAAATTTAACATTCAAGGGGTTTATTTTGGTCATATTCAAGCACTTCGAACTGCAAAGCAGTGTTTTACTGAATTTTTGGTGGTAATTCCAATGGAGTTGCTGCCCTTCCTTAATATGGGGTGGTGTTTTTGCCGATCTAAAAATGCCTGTTTGACGCATCAGGTGTTAACGAAAGGTTGGAGTTAATGGCTACTTTGCTTTTGTTGGTCCTTTGTAACGGCGGGAGAAGATGTTAATGCGAAACGACCCCGCATTGATGGTAGGTAGATTCAGTGCTATGAATACTTCGAGTAACATTGAGCTCAGCGTCATCATCAGCAGAAGCAACATAGACAAATTGATTGACGCCTTCAATGGTTTGTGTTTTAATGCAGATAGAAAGATTGCCATGATTCAAACCCAGAGTCATTCGGCCAAGATCCATGACTCGCTGAAATGGCAAACAGATATCATCAAAATAGTCGCAATTTTTGATTATTATTGCTATTATCTTTGTAACAGTAGCAACAGGTGCTTAAGTTGCTCATCAATTTGAATGGGGAGTCGAACTTTAACGCCCTTGACTGGACCATAGAGAGATTTGCTACCACTTACAGTTGAATTGAAGTTCGAGTGCACCATGTTTGCCACCACTCACACCAATCAAAAGAGCTCGCAAATATATTGTGCCGATTCGCTGTCAACTCGATTTGCGTCAGAGGAAAGAGTTAGAGAGGTATATTTCCGACTGCCGAACGGCAGCTGGATCACGAAAGCGGGCTGCATAGTGTTTGGAAGTTTGAAACTCTCTGCGATTGTGAGCAGATCAAAAACGATCCGCAAGCACAAGCGACTGACCATCAGGTGGCGATCTAGCTCGAGGCCCATTTCAGCGAGTTTCCTGTTGCGCGCATCCACAAAATAGTAAACTCTAAGCTCGAACAATGTCCCACCAATGACGATGGCGGAAGTTAAAGAACATCACAGATCTCTCATTGACATAAAAGTAACCAAGGCCAAAGGTCTCAACCACCTCACTTTGGCATTTGGATCACTAGGATCATAATCGAAAGGTCACTTTTTGGACCGCATTCTGTTGCTCATACAAGCCACTTTTCTTGAATATAGGGAGTCTCCTTTGTTGTATAGCAGTCTACTATTAAGATATTTCTTATTCTGGACCGGACTCTCGCAGACAGACAGGGAAAACACTGCTCCACAAACTTACCTCTCGTAACAATAGAACCTCTGGCTTGTAGCTTTGGAATTCTTCCTGAAGTTGAAGAAACCAACCTTGTGTTGAGCCTCAATCTGTCAACATTACACCGTACCTTCCAGAATTCAATCATAAATCGTTGTAGAAAACAAAACGTTTTACTAAGAATTCCACACAGTACGATAGCCGTTTTTGAAGCTTAAAGTAACTTCGAGATTCTCAGGTTGTTAGGATACAAATCTTCATCCCTTTAAGTTGCCTTTTGCGACAACATTAACAACTCGGGGCGTCAACTTCATAGCTTAATAGTAAATACTCTTAACCCGTGTAAAGATGTCCCACTTACACTTGCGACGTCTGTGTATTCCAGAGCCGTCAATGGTTAAACCTATTATTTCATGCTCTACTATGCCCTGCGAAACCTCGGAAAAAGTAGAATAAGCCTGTTAAAAACGTAGTTATTCTTTCATATGTTATTTTAGAAATTATGTAAAGGCAGATACAACTATTTGGTGTAAATTTCGAGTACATAGTCCAAAAATATCAACGGAAAAGATTGATTTGATTTGTTATATCAGAGAAAGGGCGATAGTTGATACTACCGGCCGTATTTGTTACTATGGAGCAATAGTATCACAAAGTCAATTCTGCCTCCCAAAATTTCGCGGTTCTTTTAGTGATCGTTTCTCTTCCACCTTGCCTTAAGGTAGCTGGGAATTCTTCTATCGTCCCTGGACTCTACCGTAACACAGGATAGGCCGAATAAAAGTTTTGAATATTGCATATATTTTCCGGTGTATATTTTTATTTTTCATAATTGGCAGGCAAACATGATACGTCTGCTGATTTCGTCTAATTCGTTGCTGTCCTTTGTGAGAGTTGTGCATAAATCCAAACATTATCGAATTATTCAAAATTGTAATCATTTAGTGCCATGTTTTGTATGGTTGTTGTCTTTCTTCTGCTTTTTGTCATGATTTTGGTGTCTTCTTTGTTTGTATTTAGGCCAACTTCCTTTGCTACTTCGTCAAGCCTCACCAGTGTCTTCTTCGCGCTCTCTTCCGTTCGTACCAGCAGCCACATAGGCCACCATCTAGGATGACTTAGACAGTAGCGTACTATTTAAATTCACAGCCACCATTCGGATTATAAAGTCCAGAATGATGTTAAATAATGTTTTGAACAGTCGGAGTCTGTGCCGAAATATGTTTTTAATTGGTTTCTTATCTTTACTTGCAGATGAAAATTTTATAATTATTGTATTTGTCTCGTTTGGCTTTCGTGGATCGTTCCTGATATTGTTTATGTATATACAGTGTTTTGCTCGTGGATCGCTTGCTGGTATTCTTCGTTAACTCATTCATTCTTTCTGGTGCTGCTGTTTTCTCTGCAGCCGTCTTGAGTGTGTCTGTTATTGATACCACTTCATATCAATGCTATCGACTTCCTGGTGTCCATTCCGCTTTGGAATCCTAAGCTCCGACATATTTTAATGTTATTTCTTAATAGCGGAGGTAAACCTGCTACTCTCGTTATTTGCTGTCCGGCATCGATATCGTGCTCTAACGAGATAGTGGTCGCAATCGTAATTTTTCGCGCGGTACATGCGCACATCTGTGAACTCTAGAAATGCAGGGAGCTACTGTACCAGGTTTACCAACCAGTCAGCAGGATGACGCCTTATACACCTCGATACCCATCCTGTCGAGACAGAGTGGAAAATCTAACTCCCAATCGTATGGAAATATTGGAGCGTTGGAGTGGGTATTTTGATCAACTGCTCAACAACCAAAATATATGCGAGTTGGAGGTGCCGTCAATTGGAGACGGGGGACAAATGATGCCACCACCAAGCATGGAAGAAACAGTACGTGCAATTAATCGGCTTCAAAATAATTAATTGCCAGGAGCCAATAAATTTACAACCGAACTGGTTAAATATGGAGGCTGCCAACTACACCAGGCGGTTTATCAACTGATGCTCAGGTCTGGGACAGCGAGTCAATACTAGCAAAGGGGCATTACTTGTACCATATATTAAAACGTTTAGATCACACAGTGCCGAAATTATAGAGATACCATTGCTATCTATAAGATATTTATCGCTATCGTCCTGGCAGGAAAGATCATACGCTCAGAACCTTATCAACAAATCAGCAACAGATCAGGCTTTCTCTTTGCGGCAACTGATGGAAAAACTGTTGGAATATGTATATCAGTTGCACCATTTTTTCATCGACTTCAAAGACGTCTATGATCACATAGTCAGGGTAAAACCGTACACGACCATGAGAGAATTCGATATTCCGACTTAAGACTTACTAGATTGATCCTGACCAGCGTCCGAGGCCAGATAAATACAGCGGGATCACTCTCGAGAGCATTTGACATTAACAACGGTCTAGGACAAGTGGATGCCCTATCATGCATTCTTTTTAAACTTGGCCTAGAAAAGGTGACCCGTGACAACGACATGAATTCAAAAGACACCATCATTTCCAAGTCCACCCAACTACTAGCCTATGTTGACGATATTGGCATTGTTGGAAGAAAAACCAGAGATTTACGAACAGGTGGCGCTGAACATTACTGA
Organism: Hermetia illucens; assembly: GCF_905115235.1. Classification (NCBI taxonomy): domain Eukaryota; kingdom Metazoa; phylum Arthropoda; class Insecta; order Diptera; family Stratiomyidae; genus Hermetia; species Hermetia illucens. The sequence goes on along the minus strand of NC_051853.1, from coordinate 57,174,245 downwards.
AGGCAAGATAGAGTCAATACCAAAAAATAAAACAGGCGATAAACCGGAACATTTGTCTTATTTGTAGCTCGTAATGATTCTAGGATAAATTTAAGTGTATTTTTAAAAATTTTGCTTATAATGAATGTTGCAATGCACTATTGTTAACTGCTTAAAAAGGTATCGATGTGGAGAGTATTTTGAGACCTAGATACCATATGCATGGATCAACATATTTTTTGAGATATTTGAGTTGTGTAGTTTCTGAGGACAGGTCCTTGAAGTAACTGACCCATTTCAAACTCCCTTGCCACCAGTATTAAAACTAATATCGACACGCGATTATTCTCGGTGAAAAAGCCTCCCTTAAACTGAACATGGACCTATGTTACTCACTGCAGGCAATGGGAGTCACAAGTTCCACCTTTCTCTCAAATTTCGTATCAATAGCAATAACCATTTCTAAAATAATATGTGTGATAGATAGACAGACAGTTGGACGGACGTATAGACGGTAAAACGATTTTAATAATAAAACCTTAAAACGTAATAACATCAAATGACACTGGCCAAGGAGAACAATAAAGATGAGAGACTAGAACTTTGAGACCGTTGATAATTTCTCCTATCTAGGGTCGAAAATCACAACCGATAACTGCTATGATGATGAAATCCACATACGGTTGCTGGCAGTCAACAGAGCTTATTTCAGCTTGCAGAACTATGATCAAAGCTCCTACTATACAAGACAATGATCTTGCAGTCTTGATGTAATCTTCGGGGACTTAGATTCTTAGTAAGAAAAATTGGGAACTCTTGGCCGCGTTCAAAAGGAGAATCCTCGGAAGAATTTTGGGTCCTCTATAAGAGGTTGGACGAATCCCTAGTCTACATAATGATGAAATCTATGCGCGATACCACGACGGCCTGGTTGTGGATGAAATCCGGCTCAGTATGTTGCGGTGGGCGGGCCACTTGATCCGTGTGGGTAATGATGATCCAGCACGAAAAGTCCATGAGGGCAATATCTAGGGTAGCCTGAGATGGAGCGATGGTATGTATGTATGCCAGATAGTTTTCTCAATATGGAATTCGTAGACCTCGGCACAAAAGATGTCTGGAGTTCCTTATTAAAGTATGTCTAGACTGGATACTGGTTCTTGCGCCTTTGATGATGATAATCATAAACACAATTATGTTATGAGTGAGGTATACATACATATGATTTGAGTATAATGATTTGATTACCTAATATATGGTTGTTCAAAGTAACTTGGCATTAACTTACCCTTTACGGTAGATACGATATTTCAACATAACATAACGTCAAGAAAGATTATACTTATTTGATTGTAGCTAAATGGCTTGCAGTTTGTAACTTTCGGCATCAGCTAAAGCCTAAATATTTCTTAGGCCTCTTTCAAGCAAGAAAATGCAAAACTTCAGGAGACGTAATTCGTAGCGAAAAATACTCTTGGTAAAAACTAGGCAGACGAAATATCTTTCTATCTATCTTTCTATCTATCAATCAATCTTTCCCCCTTATTTAGAAGTTTTTTTTTGTGACGTACAAGTCCACAGTTGTTAGTTGTGGAGAAAATAAATTAACATAAAACAGAGAATTATTATGAGAGCTGAAATCAATTTTCTGATCCATTTCCAAGGTGGGCATTTTTTCTTAAAATTTGTTCAATCTTCTATACCACTGACTAACCTTTGTTATATAACACCAGCACAGTTTATAAAGGTTTATCTTTCCATCAAATCAAATTGCATGTTTCATTGCAATCAACTTTACTAGGTCAAAGATAGATGGATAAGTTAAGGCCAAGTTCAATGTTCGTTGGACAATTGTTTGGTTCATTGACTTTCCAACTCCCTTATGAAACGACTACGTCATTGCACTTCGTAGTATTTAAAAAAAAAAGAGAAGCATGTTGAAAATACATATAGTATTATGGATATTGAGTATGAATATACAAATCCAACTGTTTGCAAACTTTGCGGTTGTAAGAGACGATATATGGTATGAATAGCTTTGGTTGGAAAACCCCAGCCGCAAAGAAATTATTTAAAGCTGTAGACTTTAGGCAATTCAAATAACTGGGTAGATGGGTCATAAACTAATCAACAAATAAATTGATGTGAAAACGTGAAGAATGTCATGTCTCCCCTTCTTATACTCAATAGACACTTCAGTTCGTATTGCTTCTTCCATTGAAATATTTGCTCTTGTAAGCTAGACTATCAATAAATAGAGTTCACGCTATGAGGAATATTTGGAGAACATTATAGTTTGTTTGAGCTTACATCTTTAAATTTTATAAGAATTATCATCCTAGAGATATATTGAAAGACTAAAAAATATGATAGCATATCATAGGTTTGTATATTCAGCATTATATCTAAGAGCCAAGGCTTTGCCACTATCTCATTTACTTAGTAATTGTCTGTTTGCTGTCTAATTTATTAGGTTCTTTAATTTAAAAAAATATTCCAGACAATTTCAGTAATTTATTGACATAACATATTTTTATTAATAAGTAGCAGTTTTTAATGCTGATTAAAAAACTTGCCATGGAAATACTTGTATTTAAATTGGCACGGTCATATAATTTCTAATGCCATTTTCCTTTGCATAATTTACAGTAGAATATTATCATGATTAGTAAAACCTTTTAACTTGAAAAACAATAACTAACGTAATAACTGTTTCAGTGTTTGAAGCCCTAATTACAAATTAAAGCTAAAATTTAATGTAGACTTTTCAAAATCTTGGTCGGAAATGAACAATATTCTCTGGATCACAATAGAGATTTGTTCAACTGAAATCGAACGACAGGTGCTATTATAATACATTTAAACTGATGTAACTTTTAATATGAATTATGAGAACCACCGTCAAGACATATCATATGTACATATGTAATATACACACGAGCATGTGTGACCTAAAATTTTTATAGTCCATCTTTTTAAAACTTGTTCAGCCTCAGTATAAAACCAGGTGCAAAAAAGAAAATTAAAACCTGTTCAAATTTACCTCATTATTAACGATTTTTGTAGCTGCCATTTTGAGTAGCAGAATGTGAATTTACTTCTCCAGCATAGGTAGTTTTCGGCACTTCTACCTCTAGCAACATCTATACCCACTCCATTCGCGATTCACAGGCAAGTGCTATGTTAGAGGAAGAAGTCGATACTTTGACACTGGAGAATAGATCCAGGGGCTAATAAAGCCAGTGACCAGCACTGAAGACGTATAGCAATACGATCAGAGAAGTAAAGAGAAATATCTCCAGGAGATTTTTTAAAGGAACTTAACAAACCACAGTTGCATCCAGGCTATGAAAGGTTGTAACTAACGGTCGATCAATTTCTCCTGTCAATCTAAAAAAGAAAATGTTTATCGAGAATGAGAAAGATAGGGTCCATCTACTTGGCAAAACTCATGTCCCTCAGTTCTATCCTACGGCGGAGTAGAGTAACATTTTCTTTATCCGGTGTGGACGATATTTTCACGCACTACTCCAAATGGAGCTAGGAGCCATTCTAGGCTTCCTCCTGAGGCTGGTAGGGGGGAAGTGTTCTTAATTGTGAAACTGAGTAAGAAGGATTATTTTCACCTAATACAACCGGAAGTTGTTCACCATTAATGTGGGGTATAGGAGCTGACGAACTATTGGAATAGCTTATAAATAATGGAATAAAAGTGCAGGAAGGCTGGGCTGAGAATCAATCCCACAAAGCCTATAGCACTATGCACTGGGAAGCGCAAGCTTGACCACATAAGAACGGTTAGATTGCACGGGATGGAAGTTAAACAGGAAACAGTGTTTAATTATTTTGGGATTAGACTAAAAGCTACTCGGGAAGACGCACGTCAGAAATATATGCTGAAAAACAACAAAGGTTCCGATTGTCTGCAGGTCCAAAGAAAAAAAAATACTACACTTGAAAAATATGACAATAGTAAGGCTAATAATTGCCCTGGCACCATAGCTAGGGCACTACACAAACTTCAAAAATTTGCTTGTATGTATAACTGGGCCGCCCAACGACATTCCTGCAGTTCCTTCTGGGATTGATTCCTCTTCATCTAATCATATAGATGCAGACGAGAATAACTGGAATCTTCAGATTGTGCAGTGCGAAGAGTTTTAAGCGACAGCTCGAATTACTGTAGGATAGTAAAGCTTTAGATTTCAAGCTTTATTTATAAATATATCCGGGGAATTAGGGGTCCTTTATTTATTGTGCAATACAGCGTCATTGCTGTTTCTAATTCACTATTTTCACATAACTTAATAAATGAGTTTTACTGGAGGGGTGCTAAACTGCTTGTAACTGACAGACAGCCAGATAGTATACAGGTTTTAAGAAAGTTTGGTTTTATATGAAACGTTAAAATGAAAATGAATTTGCATCAAAGAGTTTGTATCAGATTTTCGCAATCGACAGAATTCCCTTAGCTACAATAACCTAGGACTTCACGCGGCGATCGACTCCAGACCTCGGCAACGAGACTTTAGCTTCACGCGGTGGTCGACTTCAGACTACTCGAAAGAAACCTTCACTTGCGCCCCTTAAACATATTGCTTTTATTGCTTTCCTGAAACATATTTGAATATTATAAACTAAATAAAATACTAAATTTGATCTACACCTTAAACAAGTAAAAACCGGAAGTTCAATGGTTAAGGTATGAAATATAGTGGGATTTCCACTACACTTTCCCGTATGGCGTTCTAGATTATTGCACTTTTATTTTTAGCATGAACCGTAAGGGAGGTATCTTACAAGGGCCTGATCTCGATTTTATCAGATTCTTTTGCCCGGCGGCTTCCGAGAATGGCGCCTTCATTTGATAATTACTTCAGCTCTCTCCTGTTCGGAGCTGACGAGAATATTAAAACCTTTTATGGAAAGAACGGAACAGACATTTCATTTAATGCTATATTCTGTGAAAAAAAAAAACATTTCTATTTCCTTTTTGTGAAATGGGACGCGAAGCTTTTAAAGTAGTAGTTAAATAATAATAATAATAATCGTTGGCGCAATAATCCATATTGGATCAGGGCCTTGAAGTGTGTTAGAGCACTTCATTCAAGACCGTAACGGTACACTACAGTACACTGTAAGAGGCAATGTGGTCAGCATTGCGCTCGCCCGAGATTATTACCCTGATTTGACTCAGGTACTCATTCACAGCTGAGTCGACTGGTATCCGACGTCAAATCACGATACAATTCCCGCTGCCACCAGTGAGATTTGCACCGTGATATCCTTGCGTACGATAGCTTTGTGCTCTAACCACTCAGCAATCAGGACACAATTTGTCGGCCAAATCTGATTGCCGAGGTATCTACCGCATGTTTCAAAGGAGAAGGGTTCCCACTCAGTGGAGGAAACAGAAGCTAATTCTCTTTCCCAAGCCAACCTAAATTTTAGGTGTACCTCCATCCTATTGCGATCTTAATAATACTGGCAAATTATTACTTTGGATTGCAGAAAAGGATGGTGGTTTCGTTGGATCAGTTCGGATTTCGAAAAAGGAGGTCAAGTATCGATGCACTTAACCTAGTGGCTAGTGTAGCTATAGCCGCACTTGAAGAGGATAAATGTTGTGCAGTAACAGTCGATGTGAAGAATGCCCTCAATTTAGCAAAATATTAGAGTCCTTAATTAGATTAGGCGGGCTCAGGCACCTGGTGCGCATCACTGTATACTTTTTAATCGATAGGATTCTGTACTGCAATTAAGATCGAGAGTTGATATTATATCGAACACCATGCGGCATTTTACAAGAGTCACTCCACAGTCTTGTGGATAATTATGTTCTAGTTGGAGAACGCTGATCGTAGAAGATAAGGCGAAGGCATTACATTACATTACACTAAACAGATAAAGTGAACGTCCATAAAAACTAAAATTGAAACTCAAAACATACATTCTCAGTTTGCATTCATGTGCTCAAGGCATGTAATGCCGAAGTACTCTTCGCCAGAATGCCACCAAATATGATAGCCGAGTCGTCGCCATTTTACTTCAATTGTAGTAGATGCTATCATATGTGGCCCCAGTATGGCCAGACGTAATGACGAAAAAGTAAATTGAACTAAAGTGGGAATTGTACAATATATTTCCTAAGTGCATTCTGAACTTACTGAATGATATCTGACGAACCAGCCAATTGATACACTCAACGCCCTCAATGCAGCCCCGCTTGCCAATCACTCATTCTGCTGCCCGACAGACAGATGTATGGGGGCATGAGAATCGGAAGGCATTGTAAGAACTGGATTTAGTACTCCTAATGCTTTGTGCGCCCTACATCCGTTGTTTCCCCATAGATCTAATTGAATTAGTCTATGAGCTGCTCTCCTTGCAGTGTTTTGAATAAATATATCCAGGGGGTGCAAATTCAATAATGCATTTAGAGCTAGATGTCATGCTCATGGCACCCGTAATACCCAGACACACAGTTCTTTGCAGTGCTGCTAGTTTACGGTGAAAAAGTTTTTATCTCGAAACATATTTGTTCCAAAGAAGCTTTTTATTTAGAGTGTCTCGCAGATAATTCAACTTCTTCGGAGAGTTGAAGGGTTGTACCACTCATCACTGGGAGTCCAGTCTATCCAGTTTTCTCCATTTTGTGAATGATGTCATTGTGGTTTTATTTGCATATCGTTGCATATTTCTACACACCGTTTCAAGATCCCGATCGACAGCAAGCACAGCCACGTCATCAGCATACTCCACATAAGTGCCGACAGCGACCTCCTTCGGGCAGCCTTTCGTTGGTTCTGCTGTTAGGTAGCGGTCGACATCCACTTCACTAATTAAAGCATCATCAACACCATGCGCTCTGTTGGCATCACAAAGTTTTTGAAAAGGCGCACAGTGGAATTCCCTTTCAAAGTCCGAACACTCCCATCGCGTACTCATACTTCAGAGTTGCATCCTCTATTTTTGTAACCAAAGAATGAAGGGTAGACTCACAAAACATTCCACTTTGGTAAGCATTTTCATTTTCATTAAGTGGATGCGACCTAAGTGCTCAACCAGTCTCTCTAAACCTTTCAGCAAGAATGGAGTCAAGCTGATCTGTCTGAAGTGCTTTGGATTAGAATAGTCATCTTTCCCAGGTTTCGGTATGAAGACCTTAACCTTCTGCCAAGAGGTAGGTACATAGCCCAAAGCAAGACTTGCTTGAAAAATATTTTTTAGCAATCGCTCTAAGTGCTCCATACCCTCCTTTGGCATTTCTAGATAGATGCCATCCTTGCCAAGTGCTTTGAAATGTTCAAAGGACCGTATGGCAGCTCTCACCTTTTCATAGGTAATTCGAAGTGTTCCAGTTCCCCTTGCAGCATTTTCATGTTGAAGGGGTTGCAAGAACCGTCAACTCTCCTCTCACTACTTCTATCACCTATTCTCCCGGATGGTGTACTTCCAGGAGGGTCTGCACTGATTCCAGTCCATCTGGCCGATTCATCCCTTCTAAGAACTCTACAGAGCCTTGAAGCCTCTTTTTCACCTTCCTCACAGTATGCTCTAAAGGAGTCTCTTTTTGAACACCTTAACGAGCCTCTTATAAACACGCTGTGTGTTGCGGAAGTTTAACCAGTCTTCGTTCTTATAGCTTTTGCAAGCACGGTTCAGAAGTCGCCTGGTTGATTAAGTTTTTGCAGTTCCCGGTTCCACCAATGAATCGTTTTACCGCTTTGGCCTCGGGAAATAGGACAAACTTCTTCATAGCACTTTAAAAGTGTGCAGTTCAGAGTTCTTGCAGCGACAAAGGAGTCCTTAGTTGCCTAGGGAGCTGAACTTTATTGCCAAGGGAGAAGGACATTATGTAAAAGTGTATGTCATCAGGGAATCTTCTGCTTATCAGCAGCAGTACGGACGAAGGAGAGTCAAAAAAAGGGACTGGAACTACAGAATCATATGGGACATTTTGAGATAGATGGAGCTAGACCACCGCGAAGTAGGTTAACATCTAACGCAGATTCCGAGCGGAGAGGGAGTTTATCAAGCCTATCTCAATCGATCTGGGCGTGATGATATTCAACGTATTACCGGAACTGCTGCAGAAGAGGACGCAGAACACATTGCATTTGAATGACAGAAGTTCGTAGGTTTAAGGGCAAATGACAGCTGCAACCAGACAACACTTAACACCCGGAAACATCATGAATCATATTGAGGATTCGAAGGGGGCAACGGCGGAAGACGAAAAGAGGCTGTTCATAAAAAAGTTAGGCAGGAAGAAATCAATCGGAAGACGGAACGAGAGAAGAATGTGGATGTAAACACCAGTGTAGGACAAATTCAGATGCCTTCTCATATTTCCGGCTTTCGACACTAAAATTTGTAATATCTGCTGACATAAAATTTATTGGCTTTCGATATTGAAATTGGAAGCCCTCACCATGAAATAACAGGGGTAATTTGATGTGAGGGATATCAAATGGAAGGTGTTTACTAGCCACAGTTCATAACTTTGACAATGTTTGGTCTCTATATGGTATTTGCACTGTCTAACTAGCAGCTAATCCAGTTAGCACTCATTTCAATTATTCTTTGGTTTTTTTTATTCAATTATTTGTTTTACTTTTTCTCTCGTCGTTTATTTTTTTACTTTTTTTAAACATGATTTAATTCATGAGCCCTGAAAATGCCAAGAGAATCAGGAGAAATATTGAGATTTAAATTTAATAAATTTAGTAAAAATATTTTTTTAGTCTTTTGTTAGTACTAATGAACCAATCTTGTACTCAATTAAAGTAAATTTCTTCATACCTATTCCTAGCTTACCACGCATACGTCGTTTGTTAATTTGGCAGAATATTCGGGCAATAATTTCTTTATATCTACTGAGTTTTCTTTTTATCTTTATTTATCAACAAAAGCAAAACACATTAAAAAAACAAAAGAATATATATCGACTTCTCACTACAAAGTTGCATTTTCATTTTTATGTTGTATTCCCATTTTTTAGTAAATGAACATATGAGCGACTCTTTCATAGGTTTTTGTTAACGATGGATGCATGTGAATATATCAGTTTTGATAAGCTGATAAGTTATTTATTGAAACAATATCCTTTCTTGTTTATGGAAGCAATATTTCCTACTTATGTTAATAAAATCATTGCTCCCCATTAATAATCGTAATGGCTGCAAGCATATAACCTACAAATTATATTATATCTATGAATCATATGGTTCATTCATTCTACACACATCATTTAAAATACAACAACCATTTGAACATTGACACATATTTACAATACATATTCATAGAAGTGTAGATTGGCAATTCAGTAAATCGAAAATGGGGTTTTTTGCTATATGTTTACTATCTTAGGTCAATAAGACGGCAGATAAACAGATTATGATAGATTGTCTACGAAAAGCGCTTATCATCCCGACAATCAATCAGTCTCTACTTGATATGTTATGCACAAAAAAGCATCTCCTTTAGAAAGCTTCATATACTTCTTGTTTATGCTTATCACATACACTAATTTAAAGTTTAGTGTTTGATCACACCCCATCAATTACAAGCAAAACAAAAAATTTAAAGGAATTTTAACTACTACGTTCTCTACGACTAAATTTTATTGATTTTTTCTCGTTTATTACATAAGAGGTGGGAATGAGATTTTCTTTTCATTATATCAAATGTATATACTTACGTATACATTGAAGGGAACATTTAAATTATCAATTTCACATCAAGATAAAAAGCGGAAGCTCAGCGCTACAGATATGAAAGGTTTTGTGGATTTGATACGCGATGTTTACATTTATTTACACATACCTCGTAGTGTATACATGTTGAATGTACCCGATATTTAGTTCGATGTGGTACTGATATTTTATCCTTTAGGGAGTAGTAATTGGAAGCAAAAGAGGCAGCCTTAACGTCCTATAATTTGTAAATAATATTAGGATTTCTACCAAACTTTCCAGTATAATGCTTCATAGCAAAACCTATTTTATTGTCAGCGGAACCACGATGAACTTAGGTAGGGCTTCCAAAAGATTTTCAAAATATAATAATATAATATAAGATAATATCATTAACTTTCTTTGAGCATATATCGTGGCGCAGAATATTTTGAGGTCTAGACACCATATCCATGAATCGCAGTATTTTTTTTAGGATTTTCGGTTGGGTACAACGGCTGAAAACGGGTCCTTCAAGTAATTGACCCTTTTCGTTCCTCCACACGCCTCCCATTTGCAACTAATGTCGAAACTAATATCTGCTCGGGAAAGGCCGAGTGGTCTTTACTCGGACACTTTTCATTTGATACCTCACACTCATTCGGTGAAACCTTCAATAAATAAAGAAACGTTTATAAAGGAAGTTATGTTGATGAAATGTTATAACCATTTTAAATATTCTCGAAATGCCGAAGCCCCCAACTAACGTTAAATAAGCTTATGAAACGTATCTTTAAGTTCCGTAATGTTTCACATAAGTGTGATGTTTTCTTAACAATAATTTACTTTGATTCTACTTCGCGCTTACGACCATCTCTTACATATGTAATTTTTTGTTTTTTTTATTTAACATTTTCAACTAAGTTTTCCGACTTGGACGGAAGTAAAATATGGTAAAGTTTGAATGACCCTATCTAGCTCAAAAGAGCTTTTGGAATAGAGACACATTTAATTGGTTTCGCAGAATCTTCTCGGATTATTATCCACCTTTTCTTTCAAAATTGGCAAAATGAGTAGGGAATGTTTCAAACTGTATTTAATAGTATTCATAAAGACGTAAAATGGATATCACAAAGTCATTATATCCATACGCTTAAAAGTCACAATGTAAAAGGTCTACTGTTTTTCCACTTGTTTGCTGATAGACTTGTATTTTAATGTAACCTGCTGGTTTGGCTACATAGGTGTAATGCCAAATGTGCTTTCCTTGTTGCAGATGTTGCGTTGTACAAATCCACCTAGTGATAATCGCAGTCCAATTACTCGCTTCTTTATCAATCTTCCGGTAACGTATATAGTAAATCTTGAATGTGTGTGTTTAACAGTCATTACATTAGGAGTTGGAATCTGCTTAGTAATTGGCACACAATCGATATTTTCATTTTAAACAATGATTGCGATCAAAGATATCAACGAAATTGGTTCATACAAGCATCTTAGGATAAAAGTAAATTCAATAACAAAATACCATACATTTGAACATTTGTATCTCCAATCAATAGTTTGTCGAAAACAGGTATGTGTTTCACATGTTTTATATAGAGAATATAGAGACAACAGGTAAACTAAAACTGTGAAATGGATTGTTTGTTTGCATCTGGAATATTCAGTATTCTTTAGACGACTATTCCTTACTTTTACGTATAACACATATTTTTTTTTATTATTATGGATAAAATAACTATTTAATTACCTGCAGGTTTCATTTTCTTGAACTGTTACTATTAATTTAAATTAGAAAACAATGTACCGTGACAGCAAATATGCGCCTCATGAGATTTTGAGTGGTTCAGTTTTAAGTGTGTTAACACAAAATTCAACTATTCAATGAACTGCCACTTCTACTAGTGTAGTATTACAATTAGGAATACTATGTAACCACACCCTGTTGTGAATTTGTGGTGAATTGTTATTTCATTGGTTAAGGCAAAAGCGTTGTTTCCTGTTGAATATTAATAAAAAATATTAAATATATATAATTCCTATACCTGTACAACATTAAGTATTATATATTCAACAATAGTAATAGTTTTAACGATATCTTACGGACTTAGAAATATACCGGTTAGTTAGTTGCAGATGAAGTCTTTTTACGTTTGCAACATGTTTTTTTCAGACCATATTTTGTATGTTAATGCAAATATACATACCTATGAACATATTCGAAGTTCTATATGTAAAGAGTTCCAATAATGGAATCAAGATAACAATGAGGTTGTAAGGTCTGCCTCTTTATCAAATGAGTTTGAACAGTTTACATGTAAATTTCTGATGCTTTGTACAGAGGTTCTGGTGCAGGTTAACATATGGTCGTCATTTACCCCTTGGTGGAGTGTAGCACGTCAACCACACCAATACGCTATCGTTTGCGGTTATCTGAAAAACCCTCCGCATTTCGCGTTTCCCGAGGCGATCGCAATCCTACTTTATTGTTCAGCGCAAAGTACCAGTGGGGCGACCCAGTCGTCGACCATCTTGCGTGAGTGGATACCATTGCACGACGTAGCCCGCAATGAAATTATCACCCCTCTTCAATGTGTCACCTATCCACTGCCACTTCCGGTTGCTGACTACAGCGCGTACGAGTGCGTAGAGGGACCTGTACAGGGGAGTGTGGTACTCCCATATTGTAATATAGAAATAATACTAGCACAGAACAATCTCGACTTGATTTTGGTGATGAGATAATTGCATTTCCAGATCTTCAACAGGGCAGCGAAAGCGGATCTAGCGCTAGTAATGCGTTGGGCAACATCGAGTTCGAGTGCCATTGTCAGCGGAAACCACTCTTTCTAGATATAAAAATTGATCAACTCCTTCGATGCTCTGAGAGAGTGAGTGAGAGTGAGATGATCTGTCAGACGCAGAACCTTGGTTTTATTGGTATTTGTCTTCAATCCAACTCTACTTGCCTCAATTTTAAAATACAGAGCCTTTTAGTCAAGATCCATTACCCGGTGAGGGAGCAAATAGATATCATCACATTAGTTGACGTCTTGAAGGAGAGATGCCATCTTCCATTGAATTCCGTCACGTGCTCCGGACAAGGCAGCTTGACGAATGTCACCATTAACAAGAAGAAATAATATTGATGACAGGGAGCAAAGCGGAGCTCGTCTTTGGACCATAACATTTTGCAACATCATATAACGCTTTGGTAATAGCTATTGGTTTCTCCGGAATGCCTCTTTCGCGCAGAGCACTGCAACCTGCTCTTTGTCGATGTTCTTTGATCTATTCCTGGATTATTTTAGCTATCATCTTTGTAACGGCGGGGAGCATGCAGTTACCCCTCCAAATATCATATTCGAAACGGGTGCCCTTCTTTGGAATCTTAACGATTATCCCCTCCTGACGGCGTATACTTCACTGAACTTCTCGGAATTTAGCTCCATATCCGAGTTGGAGCGCATCACGCCCGTTATGACTGCAGCAGGCAATAGAGCCTTTAACCCCTTCCGTTCATCGATCCACTTCCCTGATCACCGCAATAGCAAATTCTCACTCGTCACGGCGTACACTATGTCATGCCCGTCATCCTGGCAGCAGCCAATAGCGCCTTCAACCCCTTCCATTCATTGATCCGCTTCCACGATTCCTCAGTTAGCCAAATCTTAAGACGCCCTTTCGGGACGCAGCCAACGACCTATCTAGCACCCGAGAAAAGTGCATTTTAAGTGGGGTCCAATGCTCATTGGAATTCTCAGGCGGGTTACTCAGTAGACCTGCCGTCCGGTCAGCAAGGTAGTTCACCCACTGTCGGGTGTCAGCTGGATCACACAGGCGGAAGATTTTACGCTTCGGGAGGAGCTCTCCAAGCCTACGAGGAATCGTGAACACAACATGCAAGGACGTAAGCGAGCATCAGAGGGGGATCCCTTTCGAATCCGATGCCAGCGCCTCTCGTCTTATAAACACCCAATATATAGCTCCTAAATCTACTGTTGAAGCGCAACTGACCTTATGGCGGGCTCTGTCTTCGAACAATATGCCACCAATGAAGAGGCGGTAGAAGTTACGAACCTATAGTCATTATCGTTACGGTCGCTAGCTCTCAAATTTCATTCCCCTCTAAGTATTACCTGCTTCACGTAGCGCAACAGGTTATACTTTGAGTGTATTCTTAAGCCCTATCTCACAGGGTCAGATTAAGAAGCATCATAATTGTGAAGTTCTTGGCACCAACGGAGATTTTCGATAGAGAGGAAAAGAATGCTTTAGTAGCGGTAGAAGAAATAGTTAAAGGTTTCAAATTCATTTAACTCTTGTAATCAATAGCACCCTATTTCGGCACACCATATTATGGTGAGCATTAGATTTAGAAGCTGCCTTCTAAACATAACATTAGCTTCGAAAGGTCGCCTTTCTCCACTTGCATATAGTATCGAAGTTATCTTTGCCATAAATCTGTTCAGGCGGGATAATTCCGCTAGCATTGACGTCTTCCTATGCTCTTGCGAAACTTTTCGGTGGAATCTCTGCACGGCCGCTACTTTCTCTCATTTGTAATTCCTGAAAATCCCAGAGTTCTTTTAGTGACGGGAGGAAAGGGATGATGGCCAAAATTCTGGAGATTATTACGACGACTGGAGAGTAATTTGCGGGTTTCTTTGCTACAAAGTTCCAGGATTCTTTAACCTTTTTTCGCCCTTAGCGCCCTTAGTTGGAGCGTATGTGGAGGGGCTCAAAAAACGATGCCATCTTTCCTCAAGAACGCTGACTACGCTAATGAGTTATGGGCAGGTGGCTCCGCACCTTTGCTATTTGCATTAATAGAAAGCACATCAAAAAATCGTCTTTGTAGATTCGTCCGAAAGCTGGAAATATTGCTTCCTCAAAACCAACATCAAATTGATTTTGCTCTGGGCCAATGTTCTTTCTGTGCTCCAATATGATGCTACTACCATAGAAAGTGTACTGTTACCCGGGAACTCCAAACTACCATTAATTCATGAATTAGGTTTATTCGGTGTTCTTGGCAAAGAAGAAAAGAGAGAAGTGCAAACGACATTAAGCCATTTAATGTACATTGACGACATCAAACTGTATGCCAAAGACGAGAACCAACTTCGCTCCTTGCTGGACATCATCATCCAGTTCAGCAGGGATATCGGCATGCAGTTGGGTTTGGAAAAATGTCGCATAAAAACGATTGTTCGGGGAAAACACACCGACAACGAAGGATACAGCCAAAATAATATCCGAATTGAGGGTATGGATTCGGACGACGTCTACAAATACCTCGGCATATTGCAAGCAACAACACCTGCTGTGGCAATAATTAAATCTAAGTTGCTGGGGGAATTTGAACGGCGTCTGGATCTTGTCCTTAAAACTGAGCTATACGGGAAAAATAAGATCATGGCAATGAATACCTTCGCCATTCCCGTCCTTCTATACACTTTCGGTGTGATACAGTGGAGTAATACCGATTTAGAATCTGTCAATAGACGGGTAAGGGTAGTTCTTGCAAACAACAACATGCACAATAGAGCTGCCGAAAAATTGAGGATCACTATCCCACGTCATCAGGGAGGAAGGGGGGTACTTGATTTAAAAACGTTGCACTATAATCAAGTGCACTCTCTTCGTGAGTTTTTCTATGAGAAACAATCCTCTAGCCAAATACATCAGGCTACCGTCATGGCAGATAATAAATTATCTCCTTTGAACTTGAGAAGCAGAGAATGGGATCCTATGTCGAATGTTACTTCAGTCCAACAGAAGATCGACATGTGGAAAGAGAAACCCATTCCCGGAGGTCATATAACAAATTTGTTGTTTCAGGCATTGACATCGAAGCCTCCAACAAATGTTTGACAAATGGTGTACTTTTCAATGAGACCGAAGCATTCCTAACTTCAATTCAGGATGCTTCGCTCCCAACAAAAAATTATAAACGGTACATTCTTCACGACTCCTCAATCACCAACTCCAGTTGAAGGTTATGCAACTGTGAAGAGGAGACCATCCAGCACATAACATCTGCGTGCAGGATGTTGAGCGGTACCGAGTACACCAATCGTCATAGCTCCGTCTGCAAGATTCTCCATCAAAACCTTGCGTTGAAGTATAACTTAGTAGCAACCTACCATCCTTACCATAAGTATACTCCGCAGAGAATCTTGGAAAATGATCGGGTCAAACTACTGTGGGATCACACTATTGCCACCGACCACAGTGTTAATCATAACAGACTCGATCTAGTTCTGCTTCTGAAGGAAGAAGGAGCGTGCTTTATAATCGATGTAGCCGTACCGTTGGACCGGAACACTGTTGAAAAACAGCACGAAAAAATCCGGAACTACGGGCCCTTGGCAGACGATATGAAGCAGACCTGGAGACTACAAAAGATCGAAGTAGTCCCAGTGGTAATTTCAGCGACGGGATTAGTCCCGCAGAACTTACATAAAGCGCTGAAAACGCTCGATCTTAGGGCTGGACTATACATGGAGATGCAAAAAGCGGTTATCCTTGCAACCTGTGCTATAGTCCGAAGAGTCCTGTTCGGTAACAATATGACCTAATGGGTTTCAGTCTTGATCCGCACTGTCTTCGATATAAGATCCATGTCTCTGTAGTGTAGAACCTCCGCGTCATTGGCTGAAGTGTTTGCGACAATCGGGATGTACACTTTGCGTTAAAACGCATCATCGCTGTGATGCGGGCCTTTAGATGTTGCCTTCAGCCCATCCTTAGGTTGGTCGCCCCTCGGTCCGGTTGGGCGGGAAGAGGGTCCGTGGGCTTTTTTAACTATATATGTGCAACGCCGCCATGATAAAAAGGAACAGTAAGAAATTGTCGCTAACATATATTCTTGTGATAGCAATCCCTATCCTCCACTCAGTTGATACGAAGGTGCTACATAATGGGAAACATTATCTAGCGAATATCCCATATGGTAACAACATGACATGCATTGATTTTGAAAGCTTGACTTTGAGAATTTGACAGGACTGACGATGTAAGGCGGAGTAAAGGGATCACCCAGTTGTGCTGCCTATTTAAATTTTTGTTTGTTCATTGCGCTTTCAGTAGCATTGATTCATTTTAACCGAATTCGTCCCAAAGCAACGAGGTAAAGATATCGTTGTAGTTGCAGTTGCCATATGATTCTGAAAGCGGTATTTAAAAGATAAAGTTTTTCCTGACATGTCCTGACAGTCTGGTATGATACTTGAAGTTATCTCGTATTACCCATTGCAAAGTCTGCATGTGGAGTTTCCAATACGCATACCTAAAGTGTGCACAATGCTTTCGTAAGGGATAGTGGCTATAAGAACCTGCAGCATGAGTTGCCTCTATCTGTAGTCTACCGCTCTTTCCCAACGATGGAGTATCCACATTACTTTCTTTTTAGCTACCAGCGGACCTGGTTCGAAGGGATGCATTACCATAGCTTTTAAGGTCTTTTTGCTGGCTGAGAGCTAGTGTTAATCGTATGTTTTTTCCTAAAATGAAGTGGGCTCTCGACCTGAACGGTACCTACATGTCATATTTCCAATCCATCCAATCCAATCTTCTGTTTTGCTTCTGCAAGTGTCACAACATCTGATTTCATAGATGTCTTCACAAGTTTTAAGTAAGTCTGGAATTAATTTGATGAAATGAAATCACTGCCCATTTGTGGAGTTGGTTTGTGGTTCCAAAGATACTGTGTTCATGCAGCCCGGGTGCCCACATGCCATTTAGTGCCATTTAGTATCGCTACCAGATGCATATCCTGATTTGATTGCTGAAGCCATTCTTCAGTTTTACCAGTTATGACCTCTAATATAACCTAAGGGGAATATCTCGAATTAGTACCAACCTACCCAGTATATATTATATTTTATATAAAGTTTCAAAATGAATCATTTTGCAACTTTTCTTAGCTGTAAAACTATGTACAGAAGACAACGAAAGGGAAAAATTCAAATTAGATAATCTGAAGAAATTAGAAGACCGAAAGACCTTGAAGTGTTTAAGCTGATATAGCTTTCCTTTGTGAAAGAGCCGACACTTTTAAATGCAAAAGAAATTGGAAAAGTTATTGCATACTACTTTATACCTATTAATAAAACATAGAACCTAACTAATTTACTATGCCTGGCATTAATAAATTTAAGTGATTAGAGCTATTCTGGCAAATGCCCTTTACTATCTAATGATAAAGTTCCTAGATTATTGCGTTTGGAAATAATGAAGTTATTAACTGGATTCTAAAAAGGGAGGAGAAGATTTTTGCCCTGGATAATATCATCAACCGTCTGCGAGCTTTATTTGATTTTCACTGCCATTCACGTGTCAATCCCACTATAAAGGGATGTTCGTTTCTGAGTTAACTTAGAGCAACTTGTTCAGAACATTTGATGCTTGTTAGTTTTCCATTTGCTGTTATAATGATTTAAGGTCATTCCGAATCGAAATGCAGATTAGTTGAGATTGTTCTTTCCGAGTCGCTAGTTTAGTTCGATTGAAGAAGATACTTCAAGCGCATACGTATGTAAATGTATGTTAAATTAACAATCACCTTGTAGGTGATTAAGTACGTTTCAAGTGAAAACAAGCATCCAATACGAATATTTACCGTGATCATAGCAAGAAGTAGTGACTGCCAGCGGAAAAATTGTTTAAATAGAAGGATATTTTGCGTAAGTTCATTTCGACTACCAAATTTTTGTGTATAACAACATACAATAAATTTTTGACATGTGACAAGTGGGTGGAACTTACAGAGCTATAGCATTTTTCGTGAGTAATGTCAAAGACCTTTCCAAAAAATCACAATTTCCCACTTCTTAAATGAGTTAATCCCAGATACTACCACTATAGAACTACATAAAATTTCTTATAAAGTGATATTTCTTCAATTGCAAAGGTCATCATCCCTTCGAAGATGTAACTGTTTAAATTTTAAAGAAATTTCAAAATCGATTTTTTATCTAAATCCATATAACCATACTTTAAACTCACAAACCTGCAAAGTTGATAAAAGTTACCTCATTATGTCAGCTTTGAAATGACATTTAAAAATGATGAGCTTAGTTAGGAATATTATGCATTAAATGCGAGGAAACGTGGTCATGATATGGATTAGACCTCTAATGCATCAGTTTCCAATTGTTCGCATTAAAACAACAATACATTCCCAACTTTGGCTCAAGTATTTAGGCGTAATGATCGACCAGAGGCAAAATTTTAAATTACATGTCAAGAGTGCAGCAACCAAGGCATTTAAAAGCACTGATCGCGAGAATGCTGTCAAACATAGGTAGCGCATGACAGAACCGTCGCCCCTTA
The DNA here is from genome assembly GCF_905115235.1 of Hermetia illucens. Classification (NCBI taxonomy): domain Eukaryota; kingdom Metazoa; phylum Arthropoda; class Insecta; order Diptera; family Stratiomyidae; genus Hermetia; species Hermetia illucens. Next base: position 57,155,247 of record NC_051853.1, on the reverse strand, counting down.
TTTCAGTGTGGACAGACACACTCGAAGAAAAATAGGAGCAGCATAACATTTCACTGCGCTCTGAACATATTGCTCTTACCGAACCATATCCAACAAAGCAGCCTGCGTAATAGCAGAGATGAATTGATATTCTATCGAAAGAAGGACAACGTCCTTGTGATTATGTTTCTCTCACCGGAGACTAACTAAGGCCGAGTAGCAGAAGAGGTGAAACGAAAAGCCGAGGAACCTACAGAATCATTTAGCGAACTCGCGGGGCAGTAGATTTCGACCTAACACAGCTTTTGAGTGTATGTAGAGGTTACCCACTATACCTCGATCTTCTTATTTCAAACCCAAATGTTTATAGTTTAAAGAGCCACATTAGAAGATACAATCGCGATGTAAAACTACAGTGGAAAAAGAAGGACGTGGTTCTAATGGGTAAGATACTTATATCTCTTTGTTCTCTCACCGAGCGATGGGTTTTGGCCAAATGGTTATGGATTTAGAGAGATTAGAGATAAACATGAACAAAACTAAGGTTCTCAATCTGAGTGGTCATCGGACTCAGTTAATAGAACCAGCCTCTTAAATCAGTCTAAAAGTGTGCTATTCATTGTTCCCATTTGTGCTTCTCTATTTCCAAGAAGCTCATTGGACTCCATCTTTTCTGTTTTCCTTTGATTATGACTTTGTATCACAGTTTCCTCGTCCATGAATATTGTAGCAGTCAAGCAGAATTCTTAGTAACATTGGTCTGTCAGCGAAATTTCGTGTAGCTCTACAAGGGCCCTAATCAATTCAAATTTCTCCTGGCCTAACCAACGGTGGGGCACACTCTACGTCTGCAGTTATAAGATCAGCTCAACTGATAAAATGAAATCCTTTCTACGATTTTATTTACTAGATCCTTGACAAATATATTGAACATTAGCGTCACATCCTATTAAGATCTCAAGATGGCTTAGTTATAGATAATTAGGTTTAACGTGCATTCTTTTGCTATTACCTGATAATAGCTTATTTTTTTTTTATAGGTAGCTTCTTGGCATCGATTTTGCTAGTATTTATTTAACCTTTTGCTCAGTTGTTATCACTGAAACGCAGGGGGGATATTTGGTTCACTCAACACCCTGAATTTGTACCTCCCGGAACTTCTGCATGGGTCGCTTTTACGTTTGGGGGATAGACCTCGGCAGATGGAGCAGGTTGCCAGTGCAAGCTGCTGTTATAATGAGGTCCTGGATGTGCCGTGCATCGATTCCAAAGCTTGGAACCTGTTGCTAATGAACATTAGCAATGCCCCTAGGCATTGTAGCGCCTTGTAATTAGTGAGTCCGTGGTCGTATAGGCTTCTATGTAGTTAGCGGTTCTATTAGCCCACTTCAAATAAACGCCGTCGAACTTCTGAACCACTATTTCGGACAGGTTTGGTGTCGTTTTGCAGATTGATTATTCTCCTGAGCAGGATGTGCTTGAATCGAATGGTGCGTGCTTGTAGCTGTTGTTAACGGAGTAAGAGACAAGCTGCTGGTCAGCGGCGGTGGTCCACACTTTTTGCTATAGTCCAAAAGTCTAAACTCCTAACGCTGGAGCACTGCCAAAAATTGGGCTTTGTAGTCTCCATAGATCGCCTTGATTTGGTCATAGTAGTTGGTCGCGATGTAGGCAATGTAGATGGGTAGATCAGCTAGAGGTCGAGCCGATGGATTTTTGCGTTGCCGGCATCGAACTGACGCCAAAACTTCTTCAATCACGATTGTTAAAAGTTGACTTGCATTTTTTCGATTTCCCTCCCTAGAGCTCTACAGTGTCGATAATGCTTTAGACTATCGTGAACGAAACCACATTCGGGTCTTCGATATTTTTTTTTTGCCGCCGGGGCAAGGCAAACTATTTTTTAGGCACAACGTTAAGAAATGTTGATCTAGAGGCTATGCTTCTTCGGCGCGACGCAAAAGAAATTGGGAATACTGGCGATGACGGTAGTAATAATTTACACTTTCGGGGCAACGCCACGAAATATATAGGTAACCGTTGTGTTTCTTTGGTGCAACACCAAGAAACCGAACGTGATGGCTCTGTTTTATATTTATAGAATCACAATTCTCATAAAATGAAAATGCAGAAATGCAGTTCTTACGATACAACTGGAAAATACCATGCTATGAAGGCAAATATCGCTAAGGCTAGAAACATGATCGCTCATATTAGTTCACATACCTGTGAACATTTGAAGAAAATGTGATGGCGAAAGTTGCCTACGTGCGGAATTCTGCTTTGTTTGTAAAAAATTAGAGTGCGATGAAACGTGAAAGAAAGGAAGAAATATGTATCTGTATTCTCATTTCAACTTAGCTAAGTCCTCGGTACAGTTTTGTTTCAGCACGGTCGTGACATTCTTAATATTTACATTATTGCACGGTACAGCAAAGAAGTCGATTACTTTATCTATCTTGGTATCCTTGCTTCTGCTACTTGGACTCGCTCCACGTTTTAACATCCCTAAACTATTTTGCCCTAAATTTCGAACTTTGTCAATACCATTATCCAGTTGAGGTTGTTCCATGACAATATTCTTTTGAAATAGAACAGCCCCTATTAGTTAAAAGGTATGCGCTGTCATCAACTCACATTTATGTTGTAACATCAGATTACTCTAACCTTAGATAATATTAAAGGAATGGTGGAGGGTTAATCAAAATGCGGAAATGGCAGTAGATAATAACACATTGATAAATGATGTTCTAGGATTGGGTGCAGAATGGAGGAGGAAGAATGCCAGTGCCTTAGATAGTCATGAAAGCGTAATGCTGGGACCGACGATGGCGCATAGTGGTAGTCGACCTGCTATGCCCCGCACGGGGGCTTTTAGCAACAATGAATGTCGAAAACGCTATCAATTCTGTAGAATATAAAACTTATATTGAAGATATGAAATAATATGTAGAGAAAGCTTGCCTTCTATTTTTTACATTTTTTACACTGCCGCAGAATGTCTTTTCATGCTTTTGCAATTTAGCAGTGGTATTGGGGATGGAAACTCCAGCACTCTGCACACTGACCTATGTAGGTGATGCATATTTGCCTAACATTTCCTAGCAAAGCTGATTTTGAGCAACTTATTCAAAAATGGAATGATCGCATCAAACAATGCGATCCTAGATTAAATTTGAACAGAATTTTTGACCATCAGTGGCAATGACTGAATGCTGGCCGACTAGAAACGACAGTGAATGGTCGTAATGGTGACCAACATATTACTTTGGATCAGTGAGGTAATATGCCATGAGCGCGTCCTAAATCGGCGATCGATATGGAGTTGCAACGATCGTGGAAAAATTGCAAGAGAGGTCTTTTCGATGTTACGGACATGTGATTTACGTTGATTTGTTAAGATCTGTCTGAGCCAAGATTTGCATCGAAATCGATCAGAAATGACTGTAATGCTGAATGGTGATTTGAAAGCATTGCGACTCCATTCAGATCAGGCCTTTGACAGAGCAAAATGGTGAAACTAACGAGCCGACCCTGGCTTTGGATGGGACAAAGGCTGAAGAAGACCATTACCTATTAATAGGAATACTATATTTTAAGAGTTTGCCTGCATAATCTTTTAATAAAATGGTGAAACTCATATTGCTTTAAATATTTATTGGCAAGTGCTTCTGGTTTTTTGGCACTTTGTTTCAAGGATTGTTCTACAAAATGCTGTTCATCAACTCTACCTGAAACATTTTTTTTAATTATGAGAACGAAAAAATGAAGAAATGTCTCTTCTATTTTCATAAACATTAGATGGAGTAAACCTTAAAACTAAATGTTCATAAATAGTATTTATAACACTCATTCGGATATAATATAATGAATTTGTGATAAAAATATATGTATATGAGAAAGTGAAAAGAAAAACTACTAAAAATTAAATTTTTCGAGAGGAATATTCCATGTAAACAAAAATATATTAAATAAGAACATTTCCATTTAATTATTATTGGCCAACCAATGTATTCATTTATATTGGCCTTTACCTTTGTTGTCAATAGTAATATAAATGCCATAGAAAGTTAAGAAAAGTAAGTAAAGATTAGGTACTTGCATACCCATGAACATTTTACAGGCATCGTTTTGCCGTAAAACATGTAATTTCCATTCCATCTGTAAAAATTTCTGCATATTAGATTTAGTATACGACAATCAGGTTATTGCCACTCTATAAATGTGAAGTAATGTAATATACAAGTTAAGATAATAAAATTTTATTAAGTTTTATTACACAACTAAAATGATAATTGTTTTAACATTGCCGGGTACGTGCCAATTTGATCACCCGCCACTCAATTTTTCAATGTATATTATGAATTATTAATATAAAAGTTAATTTTAGCACCCCAACTTAGCAATAACTCTTTGTCTTTACTATGAATCTAGAATTTTGGCAGGGAATCAGTTTTTCATGCTTGTTTACATATAATTTTTGAATATAATGCAAATATTGCAAAATTATAATAATAAAAAAACCTGTCATTTCCGTTTGGACTGAAGCTTCCGATTGGCTAATAATAAGTAAGAATCTTATTCTTACCCATGGGCGATATATTATCCACAAACTTGACTCCCTTATACAAACAAACGTGAAAAGAAAGTGTCAGGGATATCCGGTTATCAAGCTAATATATTCCAAACTAAAACCGTATAAAATACACTTTTTAAAATGTTTTAATGGCAATTACATAATAACGTGATTATAATTTGTTATTTAATATATGGAAAGTGCAATAAACATTCAGATATTACTATTCATCACTCCATAAGTTCTTGGTTTTTAAAATGTAGTTAGATAAATTTTTCTTTTTTTTTCACTCCATGAAACGTTGGCTATTTCACAAACATTATGCAACAATTATAATGTAATTATATGGTATTATTAATCTGTTGAAACTTTAGGTCGGAGGTTATAAATCATTTCAGGTGAAATTAATTTGAAAAACAATTTTGAATCACATTTAGCATTGCGGTCTGAATGTTTAGGGAAACATTAATTGAGATCAATCTCATTTATATTAAGAATTTACACAAAGTGCTTGTCGAAAAGAACACGAAGTGAAATATTTTAAAATTATCTAATATCAAAGACACCACACCTACATTGGTTGATGGGAACGAATCGTGCTTACACAATGCCCAGGCTAGGAGTAATGACAAATTAACGATAAATTGTAGACCTCAAATCAAGTTGTAGCAATTCCTTACAGCAAATCACGATTATTTTTTAATTTGCACTGTTGTTAGATATACGAATGTATATAGACAAATTTATATGAATAAATACTCGTAGGAAGGAAATAAACATTTTGTTATTTCTGCAATGGACGGATTTAATAGAAGCAAGCTGCTAATTTATAACATTAAAATAGGCCGTTACTAACAATAATTTTGAAATTCGCCCAGAAGGGAAACCAAAGATAAGGTTAGTTGACTGGCCATTACGACAGAGTATATCTTCTTAAGGATTACTTTGATCGGAGCATCAAAGAAACTCCTTATCTCTCTGTTGACTTTTTCTTTAGTTTAACCCTTACGCGTGGCCTAGTACTTCCATTGACATACATTAGTCAACAGATCGGAAATTTCAGCCACTGATTTCCACATCAACAACCCACTGTTCTTGTATGAGGTATAGAAATGTCTTGTAGTTATTGATCCAAAGGCTGATTAGTGCAGTATCCGCGTTATAAATACTGCAAATTTATTCACGAAATATGCACCTCATCTTGGCTTCGGATGACATTTACAATGTGTGGGTCCTAAGCCAGTAGTAGAGCCGGCAGCCCATTCGCTCCTGAACGTTCTTTATATCCGGTTCAAGAATGCCGAGAGTGAGGAAAGTACCTGGCCTATCGGCTATCTCTTTTGTTGCTTAGCGATATCTAGGAGGAGGTGTTGACCTTCTGGTCACTAAGTCTTTTCAGAACCTCATTTCGATCCTACTCTGGAAGCCAGAGGAAGGACTTTCTGAACGGTAGCATCCCAGAGACCCTATTCAGGTTTTGCCGCAAACCCTACAGCACATCGTTAAAGGAGGCGCAGTATTGTCTGAGTACATCGTTCGTTCTTTCGTCGGCAAAGTTTAGCCATGACATTTTACGGTATATACCAAGGGACAAATCGAAGTTTGATGTCTTGCACGGATGCAGTCCTGAAAAGAAATTCCTCCTAAGCTGTTCGCACTATTCTATATCGTAACGGATGAATTGATGTCTTTATGAAAGATCCATCTATCGACCTCGATAGTCTTGGTTGCAAATGAAGACGTTGCTAGCCAGAGGATCGCTGCCGCTTCGGTTTGGCATTGATTGCACTTTTCCTTTCTCAACGATCCTTTCCCGCCAACTTCGACATAACCCAGAGTTTGGAGTGCGAAACTCCTATTGGCTAAAACTTTCCCAATTCTTCACATTTTTCCCGCGGGATCACTGCTTTGTCATTATTTGACGGTGTTGGTCAAGTCTGATATTGTTTTTCCTTGATTCCTTTCAATACGGGGACTTCAAACATTACCATCTTGCAGGGAACCATTTGCCGCAAACAGTGTTATTTGCTGAATTATTGTTTGACGATGGTTTACTTGCTTTATTTCTGCTACCACTATGATCCAGTCAGTTCCTAATGCGAGCATATGACGCTGCCCACTGTTAAGTGGAATCCTAATTCCTTCTCAAGATATCTCTTTATGCATCAAAATCTGGTACAGTGTGGCGACTCATTCAAGTTAAATCGGTGGAGGTACTTTCTGTACACACGGTGGTGACTCTGGAATAACGTTAACGATTGTATAGCAATGTTTCCGCTTATTCCAATCGCTTATATTGGGGATAATCCTATACGTCCCTCGCGTGCTCATCCATTTGGTTAATTTTTCGCCTCTGCTGAATATTGAGATAAAAATATCTATCGGGATTATCCTTGTGGAAGTACATGTTTTCTGCTTGGATATCATTGGGTAGGTGAACCAGTTAATTGACTTTGAAATCGATCGATTAGTGCCCCAATTAAAAAAAAATGAACTAGAAACTCGTGATACAAGCAGCCACCGACTATCTATGGGGCTACTCGCATTTTGTAGAATCCTCGGAGGTATTGAGTGAATAGCATTTACCTTATGCTCTTTATGCTCAATTCTCGGTTTCGAATCGAACGCAAATTTAAGGTATTTTAGTGTTGGTTGTGAAAGGGTAAAGCATTCATCCACTTGGACGTGAATTGCCACTTTGTTTTAGTACCATTTCCTTTTTATACTCGGCGGACAATGCTATTTTAAGTTAATATTTAATCGCCCGGGTACATTTTGATTTGACCAGATTGGCTAATAGGTACTCACAATCGCATGAAATAGTGCCGTAATTGCATTGTTTGGGACCCTTTTACTGCATCCATTCATCATTAATTGAAGACTGTTTACTATACCTCAAAAGCCGTGTTGATATGTACTTACAGTCCTGATCCTTAATTTCTCTACAGAGATTTCCTCGCACCCTTGCTACGTTTCACCTATCCTGAGAGTGCGTGAAACATCAGATTAGTAGGCTATGCAGGAATTGCAACTCTTTTTGGGAACGTTGGTGTTACAAAATGCATCACATAACAAACATCACCTTTCATTGTCCTAACCGTTTATGAACAACATGTAGTATTAAAGATTTGCTGCTGATCAAGAGAACTGCATACACGAAATTCGACTCCCGAACCAAGAAATCATTACAATGGGGCGCCGTCCTGATATCATGATGTGCGCGTGTTGCGTTTCTGCAGTTCCGCGCACCTTCAACAAATATTGATATCGTTTGAGAGACCACGTTTGCGAGCATATGGTTGCATGCGTCACAGTAAGTTAAATAAGCCAAATTTCAAATCGAATGCTAACTTTAATTCGCTCCTCCTGTACGTCGTTTTCTCTCCATGGAGAAAGTTTACAGTTTATTTCATTTATTGGAACTCGAACTCATCTTCTAATCCCAGAGCCAGTCAAGAGAGCAAGAACTAACAGATTCGCCAACGATACTCGGTGTCAGCATTGTCCCGGCGTTCGACAACCGTGACTGCCATTTGTACTACGAAGAACAGTGAGTTTTTCTGTGGTATTACATTACTTACATTGCTTATCACAGGAGTAATATAATCATCACTTTGTTGATGGGGTGTTGTTAGGTAATACTGTCATATTGAGGAATGTTAAGGTTGGTACTGTTTGAATGATGATGATAATAGTAATGTGATATCCATTTGTGACATGACACACAACACCCACCCATCTCCATCTTTAAATTGATGCGATTCTTCATGATGTGTTTCAGGCGGAGATATGTGAAGAAAATTTTCACTGTACACTGCGTTGCTTATCGCAAACATAGTAACGATGGCTAACGGTGTTTTTGCTCCTCAAGTCCATCTTCCGCTTTTTCACAATAGCCCTAACTCTATCTTTTCCTCCTTAGTGGTGATCTCATCTAGGTACTTATGTGAACGGTAGCTTATTTAGTTATGCCACGATGTCTTTGTTAGGTTATAGCATTGCAATTTTTGCTTCAGTCTTTCTTTCTGTTTTCGCTTTGACTTTACATATGTTCTCAAATGGCTGATCTCTTCCCTTCTGGTTGAGCTTGTGCGAAGATGAGGAATATTATCACGCATGGGCTTTCTTCTAGAAATTTTCGAAATAGTATTGAACTTCAATGGAAAAGGTTTTCCGAGTTCAAGCCGCATTTCCTTTCTCCAGTGGTTACTTAGCTTATAGTGTTCTCTGCAATGGTCAAGCAGATCACCAGTCAAGCATTGCAGTCGCTGGATGTAAATGACTGGGATCGGAATCCCTGCACGGAAATTAATTTCCTTTCAACAACGAGTTGGTCTTCTGTCCTGCGTTGTTGTCCTGGAACGAAGCAATTTTCGTCTATATCACAAATATTTGGAAGTAGGGTTTGGTTGCAGAGTTTCTATTTTCATTGATGAGTTCTTTGTTTTAAAAGATTTAGCGTTTTCGATTGCTTAAGCCGCCAGAGACACATATTATGACTTAACGGACCCATTTGTCTGTTTGTCCACCTGTGTGTCCGCTCGTCAATTGCACTAAAAAACGGCTTCGTTAAAAGTATTGGAACTGTGAACCCACACTCATGTAGTGAATGGCATTATTCCTTTTCTAGTTTCAGGGGGTCGCCATACGAACTACGAATTAATCCAAAAAATAACGAAAACACAAAACCCTTTATACCCTAGGCAGTTAGCTTTCAGTTTTCATCTTGTTTGTTTCTATTTTAAGCAAACTTCTGGATATTATCATATAATAACTAGATAATCCTTAACTCTCACTATGAAGTGCGGTTCTAACGTATATAGGTGGACTATTATCAATGCAGTACTTTTCAGAATTTCTGTAAGAGAATCCTGAAAAATTGAAGAGAATTCTGAAAAGTTTAAGAAAACATTGAAAAGTTTATTGCTTTCACTTCCTTTGGCCTCATCCCTCAATGTGGTATTTCCACATCTGCCCTCACTCCACTTTGACATTTGTAATTGAATTCATCGATTTATATCATCCTTATTGGCTGACCAGCTGCTGACTTTGAACTTTCGCTCGTATATATATACAGTGTCCGGATAGCTGAGTGGTTAGAGCACAAGGCTGTCGTGCGGAAGGTCACGGTTCAAATCTCACTGGTGACAGTGGAATTTGTATCTTGATTTGACGTCGGATACCAGTCGACTCAGCTGTGAATGAGTACCTGAGTCAAATCAGGGTAATAATCTCGGGCGAGCGCAATGCTGACCACATTGCCTCCTACAGTCTACTGTAGTGTACCGTTACGGTCTTGAATGAAGTGCTCTAACACACTTCAAGGCCTAGATCCAATATGGATTGTTGCGCCAACGATTATTATTATTATTATTATATATACACTATACTTTCGCATTCGAAACAAATGCCACTTTCCTAAATTGGAGTTGCTGTTCTTTTGTTTCTCATACTCTACAGCTCCACAACTAACTAAACTAACCCCCTTTTTAATTTAATTTAATTAAATTGAATTATTTGCATGCTTATATCTTCCACAATATGTTCTTAATGTTTTATTATTTGTTATAAATAGTAATATTTAATCTCTGGATTTGCAGATTGTTAAAATGCGAAAAGCGGAGTTAACAGGATTATTTTCATTATTTTTAACTGTACTTAGTGTATGTGTAGCCAATAGAGATCTTCGTGTTGTTGTAGAATGGAAGGAGATGGAATTTAGCTTCCCAACAGAAGCTGATCGATCACAAGCTATCAAAGATGGTCGCTACGTGCGCGGAAATAGCGTTCCAATTGATGTGGATGTTCACTATTTCGGTAAGTTATTAAGTAATATTAAGACAAGATCCTTGCAGTTAAAAATAATATTTGTATAAAAAAAAGGCATCTAGATATATTATATGAACATATACTGTTTCCTTAGCTCTTATCATAACGAAAATTTGTCTGTTTTTCTTTATATTGATAGAGATTGGATAGTGCGCTAGATTTTCACAACGGAAAATTTCGGTTAAAATCTCGCTGGTGGCAGAGGACTATGTATATCGCCACAGCTTTACATTTTTCCAAAAATTAAGCTCTATTCATACAATCCTGCAGCTAGCGTGTCCAGCACTGAACGTGTCAGACACACAAAACAGCACCCATGGCAGAGGTCGTGAGGCAGCATCTTATGAGTTACCTCTGCCCTGGACGAAACCGCCAGTCAACTTCTTTTTAAAAAAAAACTTGGGTGTTTAGCCTTAAAAAAAGTGGTCCGGTCCGTTATGAAATGAACGCGGACTCAGGGTTCCCTGCATCCTCAACACAAAGAATTGTTCCATACATTTACTGGAGAGAGTATTCATACAATCCTGCAGCAGGCGTTCCTGATTCGCACAAACAGCAGAGCACAGGCCAGGATTTTTACAAAGAATATTTTTCCCCGTGCTGGAAAGTATCCTAGTAGGGAAATTAAAAAGTTATTCCATTTGAAGCGAAGAAGCACAGTATGCGTATGAGTTTCTTAGAAATTGCTCCGTCGGAAGTCGATGTATATCGAAATTGCGCCTTCCCACCAGCAACAGGCTCCTCAGTGCATGCCAAGTGCTTGGTCCTTTATTTATCACTTTAAGATCAAAACAATATGTTTAACCTTTTTGCTGAATAAGAAATCCGTTTCGAGATAATGAGATTAGTTACCCCACTCTAGTTGGGTTCGTTACCACTGTCCTTTGTGTGTGCGCACCAAGGCTACCATGGACTTGGCTTTGATGTAACGAATACGAAATCTTCATTAAAAAATAAAAATAGATCCCGGAGCGCACAAAATCCTTTACTGGAATCAGATGATTACCACTAACTATGAAATGAGCCTTCACTATCCCCACTTTGTTATGAACCTATACCGGACTTGCTTGGCGCACGGGCATTTTTCAACAACTAAGCGGGGTGTGAAGGTAATAATTATTGACAAACTTTGAAAATTCCCTACTACGAACTTGAATACACTCCGAGCGATTAGCTTAACTTCTTTCCCACTGATGTGATTTATTATAGCTTTAAAGTAACATGCTTACTCCATAAGCTGATAGCATAAATTAACAGGTCAAAGAAGTAATCAATTACGAATCGTTGCCATTGATTCGTGGCAGGGAAAACGACATAGAACCGCCCCTTATGCTAGATTGGAAAGGGGTGGTCAAAAGAAAATCTTTCTCTCCCTGCGTATAGCTCCTGATTGGGGAAAATAGAAGATTCCTTTCACAAACATTCGTGCTAAATACTGTTCACTACCCATTTATTTGTAGGCAAAAACTGTAGTCGACTGGGTATGGGTCTGAAATGTGGTTTAATACGAACGAAAGAATGTTTGTATAACCATAGCACCAGTGGCGGTAGCAAGGTATTAGACCAGTAGACATAGAGCTGTCATCAAAGGCTGCTTAAATTCGATGGACTGAGCGTAAAATGACGAAAAAGATAGCAAATAGACAATAATGAGCATGACGTCTTTAGTTCGCTCAGGAAGGTGAAGTCACAAGGATTTGTAATAGCAAGCAAACCCTTATAACTGATTTGAGGCTTTTAAAAGGGAAACATTCAAATACTAGTAGGGTTTCTTACGTGACTTTACCTCCAAAATCATCACCTGGAGAAAATCAGGGCAAAGATTTCTTTTGTCAATAGTCGGTGCAAGCAAGAAGGAAAGAAGGTGATAGATTCCTTCAGTGTCAGACAAGAATACCTTAGCCACTATTAGATGTCCTGAGATCAACATTAAGAGCTTAGGTAACATCGTGCCGCAATTCCCTTATATTTGACGACTATTGCAGGAAAAAGTCAACTAAATGTCGAAACAAGTGTAGTCAAGTTGATTAAGTGCCAGCCGGGCTTTAATCTCGGTTCATCATAGAATTTTTGAGTCCTGTCTTTGCGTGGTTACACAGTATACTACGACTTGGACGGTGGATCAGAACAGCCAGAATTCTGAAACTAAGTAAAGCGCAAATGAAGGCACTGGTAGATCTAATAACCAATTGAGAAGAGTTGGATGATACTGCTTGGAATTGATAACTAGGATGCATAGGCCGGTTAAGGAACTATTCTCGATCAGGAGTTCACAACCACAATATATATATGATAATTCAAGGTTCTCATGTACATGATTAGACCCGCCGTTCAATTTGGAGGTACGGTATGGAAGAAAATCTAGCTCCCTGCTACTCATAAGTGTCATAAGCACATACTTTCGAAGAGGCTACATATTTTAAAAATTGATACTCAGTACCTTGATAGAGATGTCAGTAAGACTCCATAATAAAATGAATGTAAAATTCTCAAACGAACACATTTAAATGGTTATAAGTGTAAACTATGTTATTATTTTTTACTCTTACTTATCATTGAAAATTATTTTCCAGGTAATAGTTTATCAACAAGAAGAAGAATTTTTGTTACGATACCAAGATTTAGTACAGGGATACCAATTTCCTTTGGCACTGTTACAAATCTTCCCGGTGAGGGTGGTCCGCAAATTAAAGCTTATCCAGCATATTCCTGGCATTCAAGCAATGGACAGGACTGTAATGGAATAACGTCAGCATTTCGTGTCGCAGTAAGTAACTTAATAATAACCTAAATTTAGTTAAATTTCGTTTATCTTTTGAATGTGAAGCGATTATTGTTAAACTTTTGTTTTTAAAGAGTTGGACATCTTCAGGGTTCAGACTACCTGAGAATGTGGGATTTTTATCAAATAAAACCACCTCTCGCCAAGCTATGATTGAGATTTTCCCATTCAGCTTTTTTCGAATATTTGAGCTTTTATTGGGAGAGGACTCTGTGGTCAACCCTTGCACTTTGGTTGGCTTCGCTGAGGAACTGGCTGTTCCTCAGTTGCTTATCTTACTAGGAAGGTTATCCTTCATGTTAGTAAGTCATTTGGCTTCACTCTTTTCAGTAGTCTCATCATATTAGAGATACCAGTTAATATTCGGACTTGGGATAAGTTTAATTGCTTGCTCTTTGATGAACTTACTAACCAACTATATTTTCTGGTCCCCAAGGGGATCCTCATTACGAATGAGCCAGTGAGCGTCTACTTCGAAGCATTTAATTTTGGAACGTTTGCATGATCTTAGGGTTTGATTCTTTGGCACAGCCCGAGAGTTGGATGCCGTACGTCCATATGGGCCTTAGAATATATCATACTTGTAAATTAGCAACTTGTTGTGGACGGTCAGTTGGGGATTCTCACGCAACAGGCAGTCCATCTGTTTGTATCTGGCATTTAACTCGCCTTTCTTTATTAGGATGTGTCTTTTTCAGCTGAGCTTAGCATGGAATGTCATACCTAAATTTTTAACCTCACCCGCCTGTGACATGCCTTGTCCATTTGTGATGATTTTAACTGGATTCTCTTTTTTGTTGGTGAAGTTTCTGCCTTTGCTAAGGATAGTTAATGTCGCTATTTTGGCTTCATCACAGAGAGGGTATATCATTAAAGTACGAATATTCGTTTTCGCTTTTTTTTAACAGCTTGATTATACCCTTTTCTGGCAATTCTTTCAATACTCCCTGTGGAGAAAACTTTCTAGATGCTTCAGGAAGATATCTACCTTTTCTTGTGCATGACGAACCCACTTCCCATTTTCCTGAGTCTTTTTAGATCTTTCACTGCCGTCTATAGTGAATAGCCGGTGTCTTTTTGTGCAGTCAGATTTAAGAATATCTTTTGAAGGAGTCTGTTTTATATGATATTTGTTAGTTAAGGCTTTTAACTTGTTTGTCAGAAAGTTTAGGGTTTTTTCCATTCCGTTGTGAAGTTTCTCTGCCTGAGCTTGCATGCTCTACGTTTCCCTGCAATTATTTCGTTAACCTCAGCAGGGCAGTCAGTATATTTTTTATTCAGACCATGATGAGGAGTAATGCTTTTCCAAGCCACTACTTGTATTTTCATCGTTAGAAGATCGATTTTCTTCTCGAACTGATAAGTACTGTTGATAACATGCGAGTGATGGGATATTAGATCATCATTGGCAACATGGATGCATTCGTCTGAGGTTCCCTTAGTTACGAAGAAATCAACGACATCGGACATTATTATTATGCCAGTCGGCTAGTATTTGGGCTTACCGTTGGCGTGGAAATTACACTTTTGTGCTCGTCCTGCTTTGAATACTACTCTGACTCTGAATGGTGTCAGCCTAGATCCCCAGAATCCATTCGCTGTGTCAAGGTCACCTCCCAAACCGAAAGAGCTTCCGATAAAATTGAAGAGTCGAGCAAAATCTTCTTTATATGTATATTGAGTCTATAGTCACAAGCTGCATTTTTGCGTCTTCAGTTTTCTCATTTTCATGGTAACTGATGTCTTCTTTAAGAAATGTTGTACTTCCCCCTCTGTCTTACTGACTGGGATGTGTTGCATGATATGAGGAGAAGACGAGGATTTTATCATCCCCGGACCCCGTGATGTGTCTTTGTTAGATAAGACATATGTCAATCTTCTCAGTATTAAGAAGGGTTTCCAACTCTTGTAGGTCCCGTCACAATCCATTTGCATTCCAGATTATAATTTTCAGGACATTTTTCTTCCGGTTTTCTTGTTGTATTTTACCCTCCTGAGGTTATACTCAAGTTTGTCAAAAATTTGATCTCTTGTTCGTCAAGTCTACGTCTAGGTGCTACCTTTCTTTGCTTCTGCGAATAATACAACTGCACAGAACACGGCACGTCTATGAGTTATATACAAGTGATGTTAGTAGCTGCTCGCGGCATTACGGCCAGGTTAAGTGCAAATATCTTTTTTTCTTGAAAGGAGTATATGTATAGGTGAAAATTTTGGAGGCAATCTTATTCCCACAGCAGGACCTGCAAGGATGGCTGCGCGCTTACGACTTCCACCAAATTTCTAACTAGTAGTCCAGTAATAATTATAAAAATTTCATATAATAAGTAAACCTCTACTGTGAGTATTTGGTTTGTATGGAATAGCACTATTTCGATTCCATTTGAAAATGTTCGAAATCCCTTTAAAATAATTACAAAATGAAATATACCCAAACAGTCTCACGTCTCACTGAGCAAAGAAACCTTCCCCTCCTAATCATCAGTACATTCTAATGTATTCACAGATCGACGAATGTGAAAGGCTGTGGATCATTGACACTGGACGTATCGGAGATGTACAATCCTGCATACCCCAACTGCTTGCGTTTGACCTTCGGAACGACACCCTGATACACCGTTATAGATTTCCCCAGTCTCAATATGGCACTGGAGTTTCCCTTTTCGCTACTCCCATTGTTGATGTTCGAAGCTCTAGCCAAGGTTGCCGGAAAACTATGGTCTACATCGCTGATATTGACTATCATGGCTTAGTGGTCTATGATTACGAGGAAAACACATCGTGGAGAATTGAAAATAAGTTGATGTATCCAAATCCTGATTGGGGAACTTTTACTATCGCTGGACAGAGTTTTGATTTAATGGATGGTCTTGTGGGTTTGGCTCTTACACCTCAATCAAGTGGGAGAGAACGCTATTTGTATTTCCACGCCATGGCCGGTGAGGTTGAGAATCGTGTACTTCTCAGCTTGGTTGATAACAGGACAATCTGGATCAAATCCTCGAACGCCCGACCAAGAAATTTCGTTGTAAGTTCTGAAATATATGGGAACATATAAGTTTGACATTTTAGAAGTGATCTTTCGATCTTAAATGGTTTTGGACCCTATTTTGTCAATATCTACTCATTCACTGATTTTCTCTTCAGACTATTGGTGGTCGTGGTACACAGAGTGCTGTGATGGCAATAGACAGTCGAGAAAATATGTTCTTCGGTTTAATGCAAGATATTGCAGTGGCAAGTTGGAATATTAACACTCCGTATAAAAGATCGAATTTTAAAATTGTGGCCCAAAACTCTGAAACATTACAGTTTATAAGTGGATTGAAAATTAAACGTACCAAAGTCAATACAGAGGAGCTGTGGGCAATATCGAACCGTTTCCAGGTACATTATAATTGCAGTCATATGTATAACACTAACGAAATTTATATTTTGTCTTTTTTATGTGCATTCTACAGAAAGGGTCTACCGGGACGAGAAATTCACAAGAAATAAACTACCGGATTTTAGAATGTAGTACAGAGGAGTTGTTGGCTGGTGGTTGTTGAACTGTTGATAACGAAGGTAATTCAATTTCTGACAGTCCAGCCAGAATTGAAACTAAATACAATATTAAGCATTTTCCCTATGATTCAACGTGAAAAACATTTTTTTTTGAGAAAATTATCAAAGTTGATTAAAGTATTTATTTCGTTAAAATAAGACCTGAAGTTGTTTAATTTTGACTAAATTGAGACTACATCGGAAAATGGGAACTTTATTAATTTTATCAAGCTGAATTAGTACTTACGCAATTGAAATTTGATGACATGTAATCTCTTTTTTTGTCTGCATCAATTTTTGTCTGCTGTTTTATTGTCTTTTTTTGTGAAAGAAGAAATTTTGATAGTCAGTAAAAGTGTCTGTTAATGCCAATTAATTTTAAATAGTAAAAAGTAACCCACAGTAGGCTCGATAGATAAGAAGCAAAACGCTCAATCATTATGGGAGGGATATCTGGAGATAAAATCAAACATTGAGGAGGATCCGAGTAAGAAAGTTACAATGGCAGGCTTCGGAAATTTTGGAAATTTTGGAAAACTCTGGACCGTCGTATATAGCGACAGCAGAAACTCAGTAATAGGTGCAACGAGTGGGAAGGAATGGAATCGGTCCTATCAACAATCCATACAGAAATGGTTCAATTCTTTGTATAACTGGCCCCATATGAGAGTAGGTCCTTTGAATCGAACTGTTTCCCTCAACGTGGAAAGCGTAGCAGAGTAAGCCAGCATATTGGAAACGGCCTTCATTGCAATAAATAAGAAGAATATATAACTCCACGAATTCATTAAGGGATGCAGGAATATTTACCATATGATAAAAGGTATCGAGCTGACAAATTTCAAGGTGCAGGTTGAAAGGGGATTAAAAGCCAAGATCTTTAAGTGTGTCGAAGAGCTAATGCCCGAAAAACGGAATGGACACGACGAGAAATATATGGAAGCCTAGAGAAATGTAGAATCTAACAAGAGATATATAGTAGTAGATATTCATCATCTCTAAACTAGGTGATATTCTCGGAAAGATGAAAACAGGTTTTTTAGGGTAAAAATATTACTGAAATCACCACGAAATAGAAGATTTACAAGTTCTTAGGAAAGGGATTTGGCATTATCGAATTTCGGGAGTCAACATAAAAGCTCTCAATGGAACACAGACCTACCATTACAAGAATTAGGCCTTTGGGGAATTAAAGCTGCGCTGGAAAGAGGGTTTCATAGAGATGAAGGCTGCTTAGTTCGACCTTGCGCTGTACATGCCGAACGTGAGCCAAAATCATGCTGGAAGTGGATGTGGTATTCAGGGAAGTTGAGACCCGATACCCTTTCCGAAGAACAGGCTCGGGGTCCTATTGCGGTCAGTTTAAACAGCCTATTGCGAGAGAGCCTAAACGATACCATTCGACGGAGTAGAAGAAACTGATTTAACAAGTTGTGTGGCATTTTCTTAAAGCAACTGTAGTCATTCTGCTTCCAAAGGCAAGCAATGACGCATTGTGACAAGTCCACCGAGAAGGAGTTGCGAGAAATATATGGGTGGACCGGTGATAGTAATATCCTAGGTTTGGACAAGGAATGTTCAAAATAGTATCAGTTGTACCGCTGTCGGCAGAAACCACGCTTCCTAGATATCTGAATTTATCAACGGTTTTGATCTTCTGCCTATTAATGCAGATAGGAAAAATGCGGTGGCACACCCTGAGAACCTTGGGTTTGTAACTGTTTACCTTGAGTCCCACTCTATTTACCTCTCTTTCCAAATAAAGAATCATGTAGTCGAGGTCTAGGACTAGTTAAGAGAGCAAATAGATGTCATTAGCGTAGTCGTGGTATTTCAAGAAAGTTGCCATAACCCATTGAATTACTGCACATCCACCGGACAGCGCAGCATGAAGAAGACAAGATATAACCCCGTCGGACTCCGCTTTGGACCTCTAAGATTTCACTTCGGTGAAGTATGTAACATTTTGCACCATCATATCTCGCTCTGATAATAGCTATTAGTTTCTCCGGAATGCGTCCTTTGCGTAGAGCATGCCACTCGCCTTCCTGTTCACGCTATCAAAAATTTTCTCGTAATCGTTGACAAGCAGGTGCAGCGAAGATCTAAACTGAACACACAGCTCCAAAATGATACTTAGAATGTTGATGTGGTGAATGCAGGAGGTTCCGGAGCGGAAGCCAGTCTGCTCTCTGTCGATTAAGTTTTTGAGATGTTGATTGATGCGTTCTAGGACTATTTAAGCTATTATCACATAGATACCCTTCCAATTATTATATATAAATGTCCTTCCTTGGAATCTTAGCGATCATTTTCTTCTCATGCTCTCAAGGAAAGCTCCCGGATTCCAAGGATTTCCGTACGAAGGGAAGTCGGAGATATTCAAAAATCGGATGGGCGGCAGTGAATAGCTCGATGGGGGGATCGCCAAGCTAAGCGGCTTTACTCGGTCTCAGGGCATTGATAACCGAGATGATTTCTCTTCTGTTTAGAAGAGCAGTCCGTATCTGTATATTACTGTCATTTGATTCTCAAGAGGACGAATGTCACCAGATGTCATACGATGTTATGCCACCCTTCTATGACAGTCGTGGTAAAGCGTTTTTTTCATCTTTTCAGCTGCTCGTTATCGTGGATGAGGAGTGGACCTTGAATGTCCTTTTCAGGACTATCGAACTTTTTTCGACTGTATGCAAGCTCTTTTGTGATACAGAATACCATTCTGGAATTATTGCGGCTTGGGGCAAGTTCTGCTTCCCTGGGCAGCGCAACAATAGACCCCCTTTTATAATTCCGCGGTCAGCCAGATTTTCTGGCATCCATTCTAGCTGAAGAACTATCTAGTACGCTGGAAATGAACATTTTTGATGGCGGCCTAATACTTACCAAGATTCTCAGGCGGGTTACTCAAGGTGCTTGCCGACTGAAGATAACTCTTCCGCTATCGAAAGACAGCTGGATCATGTAATTGGTCGTTATTCAACTTAGGGGATCGCAGCTAGCCTCTTCTGAACTTCACGTAATTGCTCATAGAAATCATCCTTTTCCACTGTATCGGAGGTCTCCGTTGGTACATAGCACTGTACGATTACGATGTTCCATGACCGTACCGGAATCTTGAAATCTGGTCAGAAATCGGCTACCAATTTAAGCAAACACGTCTGGCCGTAGCAATCGGTAACAATCCGACACCGGACTTACGTCTGCTACCACTTGGCTTTGCGCGTCTACCACACCTTGGCAGAGAGAAGCACTCTCCGGAGTTCTATCTTATTTCGCTTAGGCCCAGAATGTCTAGCTTATATCGTTGGAAATTACGCTCCAATTAGGGAAAGTAAGCATTCTGAGGACCTTCGATATCGTTTTCACGGAGCGTGTACACTTGCAAGAAAGCAATTTCAATCCGATTTCGATCGCCAAAGGTCGCTGCCGAGC
The DNA here is from genome assembly GCF_905115235.1 of Hermetia illucens. Lineage (NCBI taxonomy): Eukaryota > Metazoa > Arthropoda > Insecta > Diptera > Stratiomyidae > Hermetia > Hermetia illucens. The sequence goes on along the minus strand of NC_051853.1, from coordinate 57,135,100 downwards.
GGTGAGTCTCTATCCTAAGCGAGAGACGTTCACAAATTTCTATCCTTCTTAGTCGTTTTTTACCTCAAGTAAGGGAGTGTATTCTTATCAAATATTTTCTTTTCGACGTCGTGCGTTGAGAGAAGAAAGCCCAGAATATGATTAAAGTTCTGATAAAGTTAATTACAAAGACATCGTCAGTAGGCACCAACCCATAACAGCAGGCATACCACAGACCAGCGCCTTAGGACCGATCCTTTATCTTTTATACACCGCCGATATACCAACAAGCAAACACATCGTAGTCACAACTTTTGCTGCGATACTCCATTACTCTACTCACACGTCAACCCCACAATGTCTGTAAGGGAGCTCCACATTTTAACAAAATCATGGATTGGTTCAAAGTGGAGCAAATTGTATCTACTTCAAGGAAGCACAATTGCAGACCAATTACCACCAACAAAAAAATAAAGGAATACACCTGGATAGGAAGTTGAATTGGAAGACCCATATCCAGAAGGAAAGGGACCAAGTCAAACTTACATCAGTAAACTTCATTGCCTATTAAATAGAAGATCTAAACTGAACTTAAACACAAAAATTCTTTTATATAAAACACTGCTGAAGCCAATTTGGTCTTACAGGATACAGCTTTGGGGATCAGCCAGAAAGTCCAAACAACGATAATTAGATCAATTCATGGGGAATCTCGCTGCGTTAACAATAGAATAATACAACGCGAACATCAATATTAGCACTGTCCAAGAAGAATGTGCTACACATATGCAGCAAAAACTATATCGTAAATCCGGTAGATATAATATCGTATCAAATCGAAACTACTTTGCTGGTACAAACTTCACCCGTTGGAGCTTCACCCGTGTATTAGCTTTATAAAGACTACCGATAGAGCCTCAAAAAGAAATATGTGACTAGTACAAATCCTTGTTGAGCTTGGAAAGGAGCACCCTACCGGCAGGAGGAGAAATGCTAAACTAGACTTAAGAGTTGCAATATGCAATCGAAAGGTTGGCCACCAACCTACCATAATTCCTGTAATCAAAACTAGTAAAGTGTCTAAATTTGTCTACGGCAAAATAATTCTCTTTTTAGCCTTCTACATGCGATACCATGATTATCAAGTTGTGGATAAAATCCGGCTCAATAGGTTACGGTGGGCGGGTCACTTAATCCGTATGGATGAGGATGATCCAGCCCGGAAAGTCTACAAGGGCAATATCTATGATAGAAAAAGAAGACGAGGCAGACCCTGCCTGAGATGGAGCGATGGCGTAGGTCAGGACGCCAAACAGCTTTTAGGGATATCGAATTGGTGGACCTCGGCGCAAAACCGAGATGTCTGGAGTTCCTTATTAAGGCAGGCCTAGACCGGATCCCGGTTGTTGCGCCGTTGATGATGATGATGATGAAAATAATTCTAGTCGTAACCGCCGTGGCTCCCAACTTCCACGAGCTATCGATCTAATCTGAGACACCATTTTAAACCCTTTTTTTCACACAATACGGACTTGCTGACGGTCCTGAGTCTAAGTTGATTTTTCCGGATGCCCGTTACCCTTCTCGGCCTGCGAGATGCTGAATTCCTTAGCAACTACTCTCTGACTAGAGCCTTGTTGTAAAACGTTAACATTAAAGGGCCTCAGCTTCGAGGGCAGTTGTGTTCTAACAAAATAATAAGCTTGGAAAGTTTGGAAAAATATTTTGAGGAAAAATGTAATCTTGAAAAACTTTCGGGGGGATAATGTATACCCTCTTACCTTCCTGACAAATTCATGTTATAAAAAAAAGCCTTAAGCGGGACCTCATACATTTTAATCTCTAATAATCTAAAAGCGTCTTTGTTTTATCATGTTTGTTTCTCAATAAATTTTTACTACAAAAACCATTGGTTATATTTCGAGTCAGGATTTAGTTAAGAGTATTATGTACATGAGCTAGAATAAAGTAAATTCTTGCATTTGAAACTCAATAAAAGGAAAAATTTATAAGAAAAATTCGCCTTAGAACGAATCCGCCTTTTGCGGAGTCGCGATAAGCACTTTCCAATAAACAGGCAACAAATAGAAAGCCTTCAATTAACAGCAACAAAGGTCGGAGAACGAAGCTTGATTTACACCAAAGATTATTTTGAGATTCATCGAATCATTTGAGGTGTCGATTATCATGAATAAAATTCCAACAAAGCAATCATTCCGTTTATAAGGCAAGCAATTTCGCAAGACTAATGTCACATATCAGATTCGCGGTGGTTGTTTCCACTTTTCTCACATTATCCATTTCCGTTTGATTTTATTCGCTTGCTAATTTGATGCACAAATCACACGTCTCCGAATTGAAAACTCCAAGAACTTGTATAAAATCGAATTATATCATAGGATTTCAGAACTACAAATAGTATGCACGATAATCCAATTTGTTACGCCCCGTTCATTTTGTTGTCTATAGTGCTAGTAGTACATAGGGCGCCAACGATAAAAACCTGATAATTAAAAGGATTACTGAGGTAGTTAGCGGCTAGAAATTCTTTTAACGATTGCTGTTAATTTAGAGAACATAAAGCTGCTCGAATGATTGTTAAGGTATCGCGGAATTCAATTATGTACTGATTATAAATTGAACTTTAGAATAGAGTAAAGGAATAAAATGTTATGTTGCGTACATGCGAAAAACTTTATAAATTCTCCAGGCAACACCGATCAATAAAGCAAATTCAATTAACTTCATAGTCTTTTTTCAAATGAATACATACAGTATTGTATAAGATAAACGTTTTTAGCAACAGGATTGGCCCAACAGTATCTTATATACGGAGAGTACGCATATCGGTTAGACTTATCAGAATCTTCAATCCACCCGTCTACTACACTTCATTATCTGTCTTCTATTAGCTATATATTTATAGCAGTTATATTTGAAAGTTCTCTGCCTTAGCCGATTATCAAGACATCCAGACATCGTACCCAAACATGAACTTTTTTATTATTCAACATGGTTCAAAGTTGCGGTTTGTATGCTACTTTTTAACTTACGTATTTTGTAAATTGATCATTATGGTATTTCCAAATACTTGATTCATATATAAAAGTATCGACATCATCTTTGAACTATTTTTGTCTTTCAAAGATATTGTAAAATTTGTATTTATTGCGGTCACTGTTGGTTCCTTGCTGGAAGTAGTTGTTGATCGTAAAGTGTTAATTAATTTATACGAGTATAGTATGTAGATAGTATGCTTCTACGTATGCCCATTGACCTAGAAAAAGTAAGAGCTGCTTTTTCTTTGAGACATCTCACACTAATTTGCACATTTCACAGAATATAGCCTTGTTTTTCAAATAATCTCTTAGGTTACCTTTACTTTATTACTTGTATAATGTATGCATATATTCGTTAATTGTTAATTGCTGTTCGACTTTATATCGATGAGAACTTATTGAAAATTGAATAATATTCGAAGATTTTCGATCAATTAAAATTCGCACTGAATCGATCACTGCTACCGGTTTCATAATAAACCTTTGTACTGTGCACGCAATATGTAGGTGAAATAAAAAGTTGATATCCACACCGAAGGGTCAGGACGAAGACATTTTGCAAAATCAAAACCATTGCTACAAATCGTTCTTGCTTTCCATAATTGCAAGCAACGCAAGAAGTGGATGATATTCCTTACAGATATTTTGGGGACAACCAATAAATCTATCAACTGTGAGAATTGCAATATCATCCACAAATGTAGCATCATATCTCCGGTAATCAAAGGGCAGCGTGTCGGATGAAGAAGACTCCCTTCAGGAATGCCTGCTGAGATTTTCCTCATAACAGGTTTCACTCAGCACTCTGACGAGTCTATTTTCTAAACATGATTTAATGACCTCATATATATACATATATGATATAATGGCTTAGTAAATCTTCGTGAAGTTTGAAAGCAAGCACAAAGCCTTTGTGTCAAATTTTATCAAACACTCGTTTTCCCCAAAAACCTCTTCAATGACATTAGTGGTACAATGCACGTGGTCAATCATAGAGTGTTTGGTCCTATAGCGAAATTGATAATTGGAAATGAGATTGCGCTCTCTAACGATTTCATTGAGGTGATTTAGTACCAAGCTCTAGAAAATGTTTGACTTTACGGGAAGTAGCGAAACACGATTTCTATATGATATGACCTCGAGAAAGACCTTCCTTCTTTTGGAATGACAAAAACTACGACAATTTTCCAGTGCTGTAGAATATGTTAAAAGTGAAAGCTGGCCAATGCCATCAATATTAGATGCTAGAGTTTTCGTAGAGCAACTTCAGGAAGTTCTTTAATTATCTGCACGGTGGTAAGATCAGTTATTTTAATGTTTTGGTTATTTCTGCAAAAGTTTTTCAGCTTACAGAAAGTTAGAGAAAGGATTTCAGCTTCATCAATCTTATTTACAAGCGTCGTGTTTACGTCAGTTGCTACCTATGGGCACGGTTTGAAGTCATTTGGATGCTGGCTATCGCTTTTGGGTTTCCAATCCATTTGTCAGCGCTTTATTTTAGGTGCGGATCGTGCAACTGTGGTCAGTAAACCTTTCTCAAAGATTACTTAGTGGACCCGTGGGTGGATAAGTTTTAAAGGAACCTTCTAATGGATGCGTTTGTATACACTGACGTATTTTTTAAAGGTTACTCAGCTTATTGAAGGTTGAAATTAAACAAGTAGCTTCTCCTTTTTACAAATAACTTTTATTTACCATATACATATGTACTCATTTTGGAAGCTGTTTAGCCCCTTCATCAATGTTAAGCTAAGGTAACTACGCTAAGATTGCTAAGCACTTAACTTAGCTGAGATTCTATATGATTTTTCCAAGTCAATTAAGTTTGCTGTTTTCCGTGGGTCAACTGGAATAGAAGAAATTTTATCTTCAGTCGAGTCCAACTTACCGCAATACTCTGCCTTTCGTCGTCCAATAATAAAATAGTTACCCAAAAGTTTTAAAATTTTTGCATAAATTTAGTGGAAACGATGCACCTCGGTGTGTTCAATAAATAAGACACATTTTTGAATTACGCGGGGTAAATACTTGTATTCGGTTTTCTTTTTAAGGTTTTGTGTGAAACAAAGCCTTATTAGAATCGAATCGATGTCTGACTGCTTGTGTGTCACACCCGATCTGGACTGATTGTTACGAAATTTGGTGAGAGCACGTGGTCTGTTGATCCCTGATATAAGCAAATGTCGCCATCATGTATTATGTCAGAATAATCACTCTAGCACGATAATGACATTCAAAGTCTTAAAATTTTGCACTGAAATGACAACTTTGACCAACAATAATTTTGTTAGTAAAAATTCAATTTCCACCGCACTTGATAGGATCATGCTTTATATCATAACCTATATTACTGCTCATTCTAGGATGATCTTAAAGGTCGTTTTACAGTTAATTACTAAAAATTGGAGTAATATACTATTATTAACTTTATTTGAACAGATATTGGTATGGAGGGTATATTGGAGCCTAGCAGGTTCTTGGTTTTCTTTCAGATTTTTCGGTTAGGTAGGTTCTGAAAATGGGTCCGCAAAAAAGTGACCACTGTGCATTAAGTGTCAGAACTGAGCCAAAATTGAAAAGCACTAATCCAGACCTTGATACCCCACATAACTATTCCACGTAGAACGATGTACCTCAATGTATGCGTGAGGGTTCACAGTGACCCCTTTCATACCAAATTAGGTGTCAATAGGTACAGCCGTTTCTGAGAAAAGTGCGTGTGATAGACAGACAGACAGACAGGCAAACAATTTTAATAAGGTCTTGTTTTACACAAAATCCTAAAAATAGAATAGTTATAGTAGTTTTAATGGGCAAGTGTTCAGGTGCCAGCAGCCAGAGAACCATGGCAGAGCGATGTAAATACCTGCAGGCGAAAAAGAAGGTGTAAACACCAGCTCTTAGTCTAGAAGATTAGGAGTATGCAAAATCTAGTTTTGAAAAATTGACCGCCGACGATTTACTGAAAGGGTGTTTGTGAAACAACGCTCAAAATAGTGCAACAACAAAACGCATTGCGCGATCATTCCGAAACAAATATTTGAAGGAAAACGAGGGCTTATAATTCTGCTCTAGATTTCTAGGCGGGGTACAGAAAGATGAAGACGGGATCGCAATGGTCGAAAAAGGTACGACAGCTTCGTCGAAGGAAGCCAGTTTGTCCAAATATGTAGCGTAGCAAGAAGAAGGGTGGGAGAATATCGGCTGAGAAGTATATTCATATAGTTTACAGATAGCAGTTTGAGCAATTGTCAATGTTAAGATTTAATCTTTTAAAAAAATATTACCTTAAAAATAATACAAAGTCTTTAAATGTTACTTTATCAAATTTACATTTTTCAAACTGACGACAGCTATTCTCAGTATTCACAATACCGATTTTAATCTTCATGGCTTTTCTTTATTATAGTGTCCCAAAATGCCACTAACAAATTAAGAAAAAAAATTCTAACGAGCAGAAAAGTGCTAAAAATGCCGATTTTTCGAGTTTTTTCCAGTATCTGCCATTTTTCGGATTTTTATGATTTTTTACAAAAGGTTGTAAATTGTCATGGAGAAGTGTTCCTTTTTAAAGTGCTCTTTCTTCTTGTGTTAGACTTTCTGTCCACAAGTGTCTAACTTCCTACTTCTTTATTTTTTTGTGGAATATTAAAAAAGACAATTTTTTTTGTACTCTTGAAGGCTAGAATAATGTTCTGTAAAAAGTTCTATTGTCATATGTCAAATAAAAATATAGAAAAAATAATTGTCATTGTTCGTTTTACCCGAATAGTATTATAAATAGGAAAAAGGAATTGCATCCACAGGTACGTAATTCAGTTTCCAATAACATATTAAAATTTTTAAAAGCCATTGTTAGATTAATCAATTCGTGTTTCTAGTTTCACTGCTTACTTCTTTATGAATCTCCTAGTGAAATATAAACTTTATTTTAACGCATTTTGCAAAAGAGCGAATCGATCGTCAGCGCACGTCACACTTTTAATATTTCATTAATAATTTTGGAACAAGTTGCAAACGGTTAAAATACTAATTGATACTTAGTACCGGTATTCTCATTTCCAACAATAACTTTGATAACAGTTATTGTCATCAAAAAACAGGTTCATATAATGTATCACAAGATGAGAATAATGTATAATACATATAAACATTTGTATCTCCAATCGATTGTTTCTCAAGGACAGATATTTTTTCACCTATTTTTTATGAAGAAACACAATGAAAACAGCAAATGAACTAAAAGTGTGGTATAAATTCATTCTTTGTCTCTAGAACATTAAATATTTTCAAAGCGCTTATTCCTTACAGACGCTCGTAATATACATATGTGTGTTTTCTCGTGGTATATGGAGGCGTGCTACAAGTTCTTAAATTAGTACTATTTAACTTGGAAATCAATTTTCCCACTGTACTATTGAAACACAGTTCCAGCACAGACACTTTATGAAATTTGAAGTGGTTCAATTTCAAGTGTCTTAGCACAAAATAACAACCTGTTCTGTTCACAGCCACTTCCAGTACTAAATATACATATATTGCAATTAGGAAAAAAGCTCAAAATAATAGTATCTAACTATGTCCTATTGTGGATTTATTGTAAATTTCAATGAAAGCGTTGTTTCCTATTAGATATTAACAAAAAAAATGTTAAATATTATTCTTTCACGTGTACGTCATTGAGTATTATGTACTCAAGGCATTCCCCTACTATGTACTATACATATAAGTTTTCACAAAAGCTTACGTAATTGTTTCACTCGAACCACGATTCGGAAAGGAAATACAGATACCGGTCGCTTATTACCTCAAGAAGTCTTGGGGCTTGAAACATGTTCCTTTTAAGTTGTTATTTATTTGTTAAAACAAATGTATGTGCGCATGAATGTACTCGTATTTATATACAATGTTTTCGTAATAGAATCATGATTATCAAAGAGGTTCTAAAGTCTTCCTTTTTGTTAATCCAGTGTCACGTCGTCTGCAAAGAATATCTAGTTGTCCCTATCTATAGGATTCAAATAGCGTATCATTTGTTGAATTCCCTTCACCTTGTATTCCTAGCCAGGGTTTCTCCCCTTAAAATATTTAATTAATTATTTAATTACATTTTTGTTCATTGATATAGCCAGCAACTATTAACTACTAACCGGTTAATAGGAAACCATCAAGGGGAGAATGAGCGGTGATAGGTGTGGAAGTTGGGTTTTCCCAGACTTTCATTTGGTTTCAAGAGCGGTCTTGATAAGTTTTCCAGCTGTTCGAAATTTTTGATTGTTTTCTAAATTATTCAAGGGTGTATACGAAACGAAATTCTTTCATGAGGGCACTGTTATGGATCTGAAAAACAAAGCGTGTTGTATATTCGTTTTGAGAATGATGGGGTCCTAAGTCCGCATCAACTTAATGCTGGACCGGACCAAATGGGGAGCAACTTACTCCCTCTTTCCTGGTCCACGGGCTCCTCGCTTAGGGCTTGCACCCAAACTTTCCAAAAACGTCAAGCGATAACGGCTTTACGCTTTCTTACCAGGTGAGGCAGTGTCTGACGATTTGCCTCTGGCCTGGTAAAAAACCGTAAAGCCGTCATCGCTTGATTTTTTTTAAAGCGTGTTGTATTTAAAAATGCTATTATGCAGTATACTTCTTACTGAGTAATTAGACAGGTAAACTCCATCCTACTACTGTTAGCGAAGTGATAGTAGGCCAAAGTTGCCGCCCTTCGCCTCAAATTGCTACTCCCCACGAGATAAAGTGTGAGTACCACATGGATTTGAATATCGGGTATATGCAGCACCATGCCAACGAGTAATCTGCAAGCAAGTAAGGAAACGTCAATCAGGCAAAACAAGTGATGCTCTTTCAAACCCATAGGGTGGTAAATTGGAAAAGAGTAGTAGAGAGGATGTGAACGATTCTTTTAGTCTCTTACCTCTTTCCGAAGAAGGGAAAGCCCACCAAAATAACCGAAATTGTGGAAACAACAGCGTCAATGAAGACAACAAACGTAAAGCTCCAAAAAGGAACCGAGGAAGAATGGAGTAAGGTTGGCGAAAAAAGGCGACACGCCAAAGAAGATTTCATCTCAAACTAATCATGTCTAAAAAAGCTGATATGTTGTACGTCGACATTCTCAGGGGGTCAAATCCTCTCCGGAACCGAAGGATCTCGAAGAAGGATTCAGTTGGTTCAGAAATTCTCAAAAAGGAGGTTTTAGTTGAAGAAATCTTCTGGCAAGGTGCAAAAGTTCTTCAGGAGAGAAGCTCAGGTACAGGCTCAAAAACAGGAGATTTTTTTATAGAATATAAAAACATTGATGAAGTCAGGACGAAGTGGGATATTTTCATGCCTCTAGAGAAACGGTTCGGACTACTCGCTTTGTAAGAGCCCGCGTTCAGAGGAATCATCAAGGCGTATGGAGGCTCCTGAGGCGTATAAGCTTATCGGCGGGCACAGCGTTCGAACTGCTGGCAGTTGGTAAAGTAAAAATAGGCTGAGTCATTTGCTCAGAGAATAGGTATCCCACAAACACTGCTTTAGATGCCTTCAATTTGGCCACGTAGTGGCGATATACTCTGGTGCTCTGTGATTGGATAAAAAATGCAGAAAATCTATAGGCAAAGATCATCTATTCAAGGAGTGATGCTGAATGTACGATTTGCGAGGGGACAATGCATAGGCTGCGCATTTGGTGCTTGCAAATACCGGAAGTGTATCTAATTTTCGAGAGCCAGATTTGTATATAGTCGATTTGAGTTCCGAATTGAACAGATGAAAAATCTGGCTTTTCAGTAAGCACTATTCTCATGGTGATCACCAGCCAATTTGCCACCAGATCTAAAATAGGCCATGCGGTGGTGTGCGTTGCCGCGGATGACGAGGTGCTAACGATCTAGAGGTAAATCAGACTTCGGTAAGAAACGGGAATTATGTGCTAACTTTCGAGGAAGTCTTAAACGGGTTATTCGCATCAGTAAGCCGGAATGCTTTAAAGAATAGTGTAGAGAGTTAAACCAAAACTCCTCAACAACAGCGTAAAGGGTTGTTATAAAGACTAGGGACTTACCACAACTGACCAAACCGTATCTTCTTCTCCATATAATAATAGCCCTCTTGTCCTCTTTCACTCCGCACAAAGGAGAGCTCAAAAACTATAAACGAGCGTTAAGGGGGCTTTACACGCAACGATACATTGTAGCAATTTATCGTAACGATCAGATTGTTACAATTTATCGTTGTGTGTAAACGGGAGATTGTAGCGATTTATTGGGATTGGAGTTGGAGTGGATGGTTGATGCCGGCCGGCATCAATTTCTGGGAATCGTAACGATTCTTCACCTTTCTCACCAAACAACCGATGTACAGCGACAGCAACACTACTTCCTCCATGGTTAAAGCTTTTATAAAGACTGGGGGGTCGATGTAGGGTGACATTTGACAAGAAATCGTTACAATTTAGCGTAGCGTGTAAACAGTGCTCTACTCTTTCGATTTGTTGGAGCGATAAATCGTTCAATGAATTGTTACGAGTTATCGTTGCGTGTAAAGCCCCCTTTAGATGGCATCATCATACCTGCGGTGGCTAAGGAGGAACATGCCAAGAAAACTCGAGAGAATCGATGTTGATGAAATTTTTCAATTTGGGTGCCGTTTCCAATAGGGCCACTAAAGACTCTTAATACCATATGCGAGTTTTCCTCGCCCGCGCTAGTTTTGCCACCGAACCATCCGATTTACCTTACAGTCACGGGAAGAATTATACTAGAAAGAGTCATCTACAATAGACTTCTTCCTATCATAGGGATGGCCTATCGGAGCCACAGTTTGATTTGCGGCTTGATATGCAATGCCATATAATAAATGTTGTAGCGTGGTAATGCTGGACGTGAAAAATGTATTCAAATCAACCAGTTGGAAATGGATATGAAGCTCAGTCACTTGATCAAGCTATTCGGCAGTTACCATTCGGAAACGACGTTTTAGTACGGTACGGATAAGGGACCGAAAGAGTACACCGTCACGACTGGGGTAGCAAAGAGCCCAGTGTTATAAAATGTGATGTCCTTGTCCTTATTGTACCGAAGGAGGGTGCGATTCTGAGGATGATCTGAACGGGGTTGTCGTAGCGAAACAGCCTGAATATGTTGCAGTGTATGCTAATGAAACCATCAGTGCGACAAACGCGTGGTTGGGAGTGATGGTTCTTGACCTTGTAGAACAAAAGGCTGAGGTGGTCTTGATTACTAACTGTTGGCAAAGAAATTCAATTAGTATTCGTGTTAGTGGTCACATCATCGCTTCAAAGCCTGTTCCAATTCCTGCCAGGGCATGGTGGTAACAGGAAGTACCAGTATCAGAAATGACTTAGGTTGGGTGATTCCTTACTTTGCCCTGAATGCGAAATGTTATGCTCAGAGGATGTAATATCCCACCAGCCACAATTTTACTCAGAGACGAGCAGTTTGTAAGACTATCTGAAAATCAGCATATGCACTCAGAATGTCGTCGGGGAAATACTAATATCGGAGCAAAGCAGGTGCGCAGTGAACTCCGTATTGAAAAGGATTCAGGCGGAACTTGAGACAGCGGAGCTCGAATGGAGGGCGCCCAACAGTACAGTCCTCCCCGCGAAGTAATGATTGGTGGTGGTTTCTCGGGGAAGGAAGAAGGAGAAAGTCTGACGGTTTTAGTGGGCAGAATTCTCCATATTGCTGCAAGCTGGCGCAGCAATCTATTTCCAGGATTTGCGACTTTAGTGATGGAACTAAAATATGGACGGTTTGAATAAGGTTTTGTTTCATACAATAAATAGGAAAAAACGAAAAAAATAATGATCCTCTTATTATTTACCTTTGAAGTGATTTATATTTCAGTTTCGAGATTTTACATAAAGACATCTTCCTGAATGTGCTTGTTTTCCCAAGTTCCGATACTTTATTACTTCACTATATTTCAAATCAATTTCAACAGTTTAATATGATCATTCCCTGGAGAACAATTTCAAATCCTGTTTGGAATATATGAGTAATTTTCCTTCCAGCCATTTCATTCAACTCAGTAACTCACATAATTCCCCCAAATATCAAAATTTCTACGTCAATAGACGCAAGTTATTATTTAGACATTAACGACAACTCCTTTTTACCCAGATCCAGAAAAAGATAATCTCTTATGAATCATTAGAATTATCACGTGCATTTTCGAGGAAATTCCTAAAAACCATATTGGAATATCAGTCAATGATAATATGGAAAAATATATGCAACCGTGTTCAAAGTAATTACGTTATTGACTAGATTATGAACGGAAGAGGAGAAGATAACACTCAAGAATTCACTTAAAATTAATATTTTTCCTACCATACGATTTTTAACCCTCTTGTGGCCACAGAAACAAAAAATTGTAAGTACTGAAATTTTCATTGTGACTGATTATTCTAACATTCTATGGCATTCACTTATCAATTAATCTATCTACTAACCGAAGAGAGCCTATTTTTGCGTCCCAGTTTCATTTAATTATCAAGCAGGTGATATGAAATTTAAGCCTAGGTAATATTATAAACTCTGTGCAAGCTTCAGTTACCCTTTGCTGGTACTAACGTTTTGACACTCCCACTACAAGGGGATGCTCACTTCTTGGTTATCTCAGAACAACTTGCTCAGAACATTTGCTACTCTTTGGCTTTCCATTTTCTGTTAAAGCTACTTAAGGTCATTCCAAATCGAAATATTGTTTAGTTGAGACTGTTGCTTCGAAGTGGCTAGTTTAGTTCGATTGGGTACATTTAAAACCGAAGAAGACACGTTCAGTGCATACATTAATGTATGTTAATTTAAGCAGTTCTTGAGCATCACTTTGCAGCTAGTTTAGTGTTTGAAAGTGGAAACAAGCATTTAATATTTATGAATATTTACCGTGATTATTGCCTAAAAAACTAGTGGTTGCTGGCGAAAAAATCATCTAAATAGTTTCTTTCATAAATTGAAGGATATTTTGCGTAAGTTTGTGATAGTCCTTGAGATAACAAATATTGTTTAGAAATATAGTAATTATGACGTTGTTCAACTTTGAATTTCAAATAGAAATAAAGAATAAGTTGTGCCTAAAGTACAATAACAAGCGATTGAAATATTTTGTGATTAGAGGAAACATGAGTAGTACACGAATTTAACTCGGCAATCTCGGTATCAACTGAAAGACTGTTAATGTTGATTAGTTTTCTTAGGTCTTTGTGTGTCTGTTCCCGATTATCGGCTCGTGTAGTTTACACTAAAATAATTTTTGCTATGTTTACATTTGTGTCCGAATTTGCTTATTTGAAGCACGCATTCATTGCGCGCAATTGAGTATTTCGAGATATTTCGTTAGTATTCTAATCAGCTTCTTGTTGTTTCTTTACCTTTTGTTTTCAAAGATAAGCCATCGATGAAGATTGATGGAAATGCGGAAAGTGTTGATCTGGCTCCAGGATCTAATATTGTTGTTATTCTGTTAAGTAAATTGCAAACATAGCATTTCTATACTATTGAACTTTAATTGTACATTATTTTTTCGAATTTTTCTTTACCATGTACAGGAATGGAAGGATTTCGAAAATGAAGTTTTTAAGCTATCCCGTCTGACCGGACGGATTATTGTGTTCTATGTTGTGTGTTATGTGCCCATTCTCTCTTAATAAATAATCATGCCCCATACTCAGCTCGTGTTTCTGGAGAAATGTTTACTTGATTAATGAAAGTGTTTTTATGCTACCAGTTACCACGTACATCTGTATTTTCGCTATCAAAGTTGTGCTCTCCGCACACATTCGCAGAAAGTGGCACTTGAGTTTTAAAATGTGGATTGTAAGCACTTTATATGTTTTACATTTTTTGTCAAACTTGATGTTACATCATATTCAATAATTTCTCCTGGCTATAGTAAATTACTTGCCCAAACTCACGTTCAGCCAGCGTTTAATGTATTACGCCACGTTAGTTTCGCAGTGGATTTTTGAATATGAATATGTCTAAAAATTTCTGAATGGAATATGCATGGGTTTTTTCGATTCACTTCGAGTTCTATTAGTTTAATTTTTGTTATCCAGTGATTCCAGTGACCCAAAATCTCAGTAATAGCAATACAGAAAGCATTTTTAGGTAGCGATTTGTTCGGAAATTCATTAATGAAGGTATTGATAGACATTGGTGACCTACTTTCCCCAATTGGCATGATTGATTTTTTGTACATTCGCAGGTAGGGATAGAAAATGTTCATCCTAGAACCATCGGGAGTATTCTGCAAGAAAAGAAAATTTGTGGTACTTTATTCAAAAGTTCCTGGTTGATTTCTAGGGGCTCCATTATTATTCCAATGTATTTCTGGCGTAACGATTTATTTTCTGCTGCTGTATGACATCAGTTATTGATTGATTTGATGAATGGATGGACTTCAATGACGAAAATTCATAATAAATATTGCTGCGATAAACTTCATTATTTATACGCATATTTACTTGAAGAATGAGACGCGAGGTATCAGGGTTTTCCTTGCGTGAGAGTGTATATATTTATCTGCTTCAATCCTGTTCTTGAATGATTGAGGTGGTAAAATGTGTATTTACTTCAATGTAGAATACACTTTTGTCACCTCAAATCATAATTCAATCAACAACGTTAGCATCCGGACCTTTGAAAATATTATGTGTATGGAATTAAAAAGAAACCTGTATAACAACTTACTCCTATTTTTGTCGATTAAATTTCGTTGTATTCAAATGTCTTAAGCTGAGGAATGGTGAAATGTTCCTTTTTGAAACGAAAAATAGCTCGATAGGGATAGTGCAGGCACATTCTACTACCATGATTTATGAAAAGAGTGGTATTGCACAACCTATCCTTAATAAGGATGAAATATACCGCATTAAATTCTTTCATTTGGTATTAGCATGAGACGTAAAAACTGAAGAGTACATAGAGTTACAAAAACAGTTATAAAAACACTAGAATTTGAAATAGTGAAAAAAATATATATGCGGCTTCTTTCTGCACAAGCAACGGTTTCCTTATTTACTTTTGAGGTATGAAGACCACCGCTCAGCAGCTCTGAGGCGGTACGGCAGGCAGAAGCAACTCGCAAAGCTTCTCATTTGGGTTAGGCGCTTGCGCTTCTACGGAACAGGAAAGAAGGACAGACGGACCGCACTAATAAGGGAACGATGCCTACTAGATAAGGGACCTCCAAAATTGACCATCGTAAACATCTAACTGCAGCCTCTTCTGTGGGGTTCCGAATATGCTCCGAGAAGTAAATCTTCGTGTTTATCATAACGCCAAGGTGCTTCACCGTCGGCTTCGGAGAAACCATGAGCTCATGAACCTTAATAGGAAGGAATGTGGGAACCCTTTCCTTTGTCAGGACGGCTAAACTAATTTTCCCCAGAGGCAAAAAGAATCCATGCTCAATAATCCATCCGTTGGCTCGCTGCATCACGCATTTGAGCCCTCTCGCGTTAAAGTCTCATCCAACTAGAACTCTCCTTTCTGTGTTTCGAATCTCGTCCTTCAAGACGACGAAAAAAGACACTTGCGTTCAACGATCACAAACGAAGTGATCTCCTCGGCACTCCCAAGTTCACAATATCTCTAATCCAGATGGCAGCAGTGGCAAAAATATCCGCATACCACAATAGTCGACTCCTATTTCGGTAATACTCACTGAGAAGCAACTAGTAAGCTCTTCTTTTTTGCACCATCTGTCCTATCAGATCATGAGTAATTAAACTTATGTGCATAATCACTTGCAACATGTGGATCATGTTCCTTGACTTTTCACTTTTTGCAACTCTTCTTTGAAGACCTGGCACTGTCAAGAACCAGGAACATGAACGACGTCTTCTTTCTGCAGACTCGATCCTTTCAAAGAGCGCAAAATTTTTCCAACACTCAAAACTTCGGTTTGTTTCCGGGTTCGCCAGACCTAAAACATAAAGAGCTTTTATCCGTTTTGCAAATCCCAACTTTTGGGACTGCCCTTCGCCTTATCCTGCAGACGATCTACCTTTATTTTACCGGAGGAACGACGCCAGTTCCATGCTTTCTCAGAAACGTCATTTTTTGTCCTCAGGAGTTGACAGAAGCAACTCCCACGTTGAAATTGCCTACATCTAGATAATCATTTTTTATCGTTTCCTCCACCTCTCCATTGTTCGCAAGACGGTCCAGATCCCTTATTTTAAGGTTGCGCATATGCCTCGGAGATCCTATTTTTATGGATGAAGTTCTCTTGACCGCCCTGCAGAACGCATTCTTCTTGTGAGTCAGTTTGACACGGTACAATGTCGTTGATTTCTTGAAAAATTTTCGTGAAAGATTTCTTTTGATTCGGCTTATTAAGAAGAGCCTCTGAGTGTGATTTATTACTTTTCGTGTTCTTTGTTGCTAATATTGTCATAGTTGACGTCGACTTTGCCATTTTGCGTAGCTAAGGACTGCGCTAGCAATTTTCTTCTTCTTCAGTTCTTCTGCGGTATACCAGTTGTTGTGCTAGTATGTGACACGGTGGAGGAGGCAGCCCATCTCCAACAGGTGTCGGTCGACACAAATCCTTATGAGAGTTTATATTTAGGGCCGGGGTGCTAGTCAGGAGCCAATCTCAACTAAGCCCGCACTACTAACTTAATGGAATCATAGTTTTGAACGTGCTAAGAAGCCTGCCCGATGAAGGCAGCAGTAGCATTTGCCTTAGAATAGTTTCCACGAGATACCAATTTGGTGTGGTAAGGTAACAGAATGTCGACCATCCTGGAATAGTGAATTCTAGTGTATGCTCAATGGACTTATCACCTTTTTCAATGTGTAACTTAACTACTACCACTCCATAAAAGAAAAAAAAAGTTTGAGTTTCAAAAGCATGCGGCACACATGAAACAATTGATATTTGGCGCCTCGCTTTTTATGTTATCCAGTGTTGCTATATGTAGACTATGCATTCCAGTCAAACCTTTTCGAAATCGAAACCTTGATGCTCCACGATGATTTTAGCTAGTTTTTGTGTGGCGTTCTTCTGCATTTCTCATACTTTTCTGCGGTTACGGAGCTTTACATCCGCTTGCAGATATTAAGAGAATTCTAATCTCGTTACACTCATCGATCCGCCCCAATGGTGGTAGTAAAATATATCGATGGCGTTGCCCCCAAGGTCCAGGTCCCTTATTTTAAGGTTGCGCATATGCCTCGGAGATCCTATTTTTATGGATGAAGTTCTCTTGACCGCCTTGCAGAACGCATTCTTCTTGTGAGTCAGTGGCGTTGCCCCCAAGGTTGGTTTGCAAATCAATCGTAGTAATCTTCATACACTTTTGTTTTTTGAGAAAGATAGAATATCACCGTATATTGGCAGCACCGTATAAGGTGTTGTTAATCTTTTCATTGTACTTATCAAAAAATTAGTAGTAGAGCGAAAAAGTGAATAGTGCTTCAAAATAGAAGATAACAGTATTTATTCGCTTTCTAACTGAACTCGTCGCTAGTAAACCGAGCTAATTGTGATGAGCAGTAAAAGAGCAGATTTTGGTACAAACTAAAATAGTATAAACTCACCCTCAAAACTTCATTCTTCATTCTTCGACTGAATGAAAAATTGAAAATATGTCCCTTATATTTCCTTAAGTAGCTCTTTTAATCGTTTTACTGCTGTAAGATTGATTGGTTTATGAAAATATCGGATAAATTTATTTCACGAACATGAACGGACTATGGAAAGAAGACTACACAGTTGCATACTATTAAATGGAGTTATTTTTCAAACTTGTTATTAATATAGATAGGGGCACCAATCCTGGGTTTTTGGAACGCTAGTAAAAGTCACTGTGCAGAGAGTCAATTCAAATCAAAACCCTTCTAAGGTCCTCAAGAAGTGTATTGCTTGAGGAAACCAAAAAATATCAGCGTTCCCTTCCGAGGGGTTTTAGCTAATTACTCTAAGATCTATCATAGTCAACGTAAAATACACAGAGGACGACTTTCATGCACTTCACCGTTCAACTTGAGCACATGGGTCCCAATAATGAGTTCCAGTATCAAGAGTAGCAACATAATCCTTTACTGTTATGTATCTTATGTATCAAATTTCAATCGAGAGTGTGAGAAGCGTGGAGTAAATTTGTTCTGTGACAAGAGTTTGAAGTTTAACGAAGACTTGAGAAAAATAACATCCGTATCGTCCCAAGATTGGTCTGAAAATCGAAGTTGATGGTAAGCGACTAGAAAGCCGGCCGAAACAATGGTGACTTGATACGCTAGATGGGAATTTGAAAGTCTCGCGATTGCATTAAGACCAAGCTTTTGATAGAACCAAATTGCGAAACCGATCACGACGAGCCGACCTCGCTTGTAAATGGGACAAAAACTGAAGAAAAAGAAGAAGATCGTGTGTATGGGTACTACAAATCCCAACCCTTGAGTTACTATTGCGCAGCATTTGTCGTCTTCTAGTCCGGCCTCAACCAGGATATTCTTATGACTTTTTGCGATCAGAAGCAGTCTATTATATATTATCCGCCCAAAAACATAATTATGAAATAATGTAAGGAAACTTATCGGTCTAGATGAGAAATTATTGTCCAATGGTTTGCTTGCTTTGAAAAGAAGATCCACTTCTGAAGCTTCTATTGGGCATTTCCTGGCCTTCATTTTTGGAGTCTTATTCAATATTCTGTCCGGTGCCAGGACCATATTTTCAGCCAGTTTTTTGAGGTATCAAGAACTGTCTCATCTGCAACTGCAGGAACTTCCGAGTTTACATGGACTACAGGTAATGTAGTAGCGTTCACGTTTTCCGGGAAAAGTAATAACTATGTATGCTCTACAACAACTTAAGACAGGAGTAGCAGCATAACGGAGTTGTCAACTTGTGTGTTGTAAAATCGACTTCACCTGCTGCCTTTGATATTTTTACTAGCGTTTTTGTTTTGTCCTCGAAACTCCTCGAATTCTCGTCGGTTTTATTAAGGTTTAGTTGGTGTGTGGTGTATGCAATGTTTTTTCACTGAATATAGCCGTTTGGGGTATCAAGTAAAAGATTTAGATTAGTAGTTCAGTTCAATTGAATTTAATAATGGTATGTTATATAATCAAATTTTGGAAATTTGCTGTGAATCTGCCGTAAGTTCATTTTTGTGTATTCAGTTATTCTGCAAAGCGTAGGCCATAATATGGGGCGTGGTTATTGGATATTATGAAATTCACCTTAATTCAGAGCGTCAATCCAAAGCACTCAAATGGCTCAATTCTAGGCAGGGCATAGTCATTTATGGTGACCGTCACAGGATCATTAGAATCGGTCGTGAGAAATTTTATTTTATTCGCTTTTAGTCGGAGATCTTACTTCATTAGGTGATTATTTAATGTACGCGCAATTGGAATGAGAACTGCTTTGATACGTGACGTTACGAACATATTATACCCGAGACCAGTCTCTACGAAGGCAAATTGCCAGAGGGCACTTCCTTTGGTGAACATTGGCTTGTAATATGCCAGCCATACTTCCAACTTTACTCTTCGAATTGATATAAACAGTTTAACGCAGCGATCGCATTCCTTTGACACGGCTTGGTTATAAGAAACCACTAGGTGCTATTGCAACACATACTATGATACATATAACAAATGGGTTTATGTAACATGCGATCAAACGCCTTTTCTAGATCGAAGATGGCAATTTAAAGAGGTAATGCTAATGTAATATATATAAGGAATAGTTTCATTCGTTTTACCCATTTAACCTGTGAAGCGCGAATAGGCGGAATCACTCCAAATATTGACAACACTGAGACATTCCTCTCATTGATATCTGCTCGAAGTATTCTGGGTATCTGTCCTTCGTGACTGGGGGATCAATGAGCAAATTAACGTCCTTGTTATTAAGGCCATATTGTCTTTTGACAAATCAGCGGGACATCTTACCGTAACGACTGGTTAGTTCATTGTGTAGCGCTTTGAGCACTTGCTTCCATGCGAAAAGACCATGGGGGCTTTACTTTGTTGTGGAGCATTGCGAAATGATCGTATAGGTCAACCAGTTTCTAAATACCGGCCGACACGGGCTTACATGTCTCTAAATCATCAAGAATTTGCAGGTCACCTTTGTAATTCGCAATGGAATCTGTTTTAAAACCCCTAAAATCATTAATACGCCCTCAGTTCACATCTGTGATTTTTTCTAGATTTTTGATTTATTGTAGCTGTCATATTCAGACTATATCAGCACCATTAGTACTTCTGCCTGATTTCAACTTAAAGGAAGTGATTAACAGATAGGCATAATAAACGAAACTGTTCTCCCATTCAAACTTCGCAAAAATTTTTGATTACTAATTATAATATTCAATAATACTTGGTCCTCTTGCATTGATATTCATTGAATGTATATTCAAATCAACACATCTGGCACGACCTGTCGGTATTGTAATTCAGTTGATGGTAGTTGAAGATGCTAAGTGGGTTCAAGTTATTCACACTTTTTCAATAAAATTTCTCATTGATAATAACATCCCGTTAATTAATTATGATTAAGGCGGTCATCCCGTCTGTCTGATCCAAGGAATCGAATATTTTTTTGGCATCAGTCGTGTCTGGATATAGTGTAGAATATATAGGCAAAGTGCTTTGTTGATATTTGGAGTCGTTCGGAAATAACAGTGTTAAACAGGTAAAATATCACACGCCAGGTTTATGTCGATCGCCGTAATAAAGCGCGTATTTATCGGTCCGAATAACGTTCGCATGACTTCGCTAAAATCATAAGATTTTAGCCAAAGCTTTACATGTGTTTCTTCAAGAAACCTAATTTTTATGGACTAGGTGTAGCAGATTAACGGTCAGTTAAGATTTTATGGGTAAAAATCGCATTCTACTTTTTAAATGTGTTTTTTTCTATAAACTGTAATTTAAAAATCTGCTGCCACCATAGCCCAAAATCTATCCAACGAAATTCTTTGAAATTTTCACTACTCCAACATCTATACCTAAAGTGCATATGTCATCACTTTTAAATTCATCCAAATGAATTGTATCCTATATTATATGTAGCCTACCAGAAAATATAAATTATTATTATATTAATCTAAATACTGCGAAAATCGCATTCGCAGTTGTATTTGTAAGGTTGGATTCCAGCAGTACTGAGCCATAAAAAATTAAATAGGAAATATCAAAAACACTCCGATACAAAGATAATTGCTAAATTTGAAAAGCTGAATCTTACCATATGCCCTGAATTATACGCATTATAGTTTTTCAATTTCCTTATTATTCAAAGAAACTTCTATGATCTTTGGAATTTTCGTCAGCTTTAGGTTCAAGTTCTAAACCTTCAGGTGGACTTATGTAAAATAATTTTAATCTCTCATAAATCAATTTCATGGAATTCAGTGAAAACGAAAAACACCCGAACATTAAGCTTCAGTTTTGATATTGTTAACAATAACAGTAATTACTGTCACTATAATTATAATACTTTAATCCCATTAATGACCATCTAAATGAGCTGAACATCCTCTCAAACCACAATCAAAATTCCCAATGTACAACGTATGCTTATATAGATTTCCTTTCCAAATGAAATCAGATACGTACTAAAAAATTGAGGTACATGTGATTCATATGCCTCATAAATCAGAACTACGATACTACTATTGATTCTCGCATGCCATGGTAAACCAAAAAAATTCATTAAAAGGTATTTAATTGACGATTTTCTCAAACTTTCACAAAAAAGTGAACAGTTTAAATATCTCGTAGACTGGTAGTGATTTAATAAATGCTTCTTACAACATGAGACGACTTCGGCAAGATCATTGTCAAGGTCATCAGCTATGGTTCAAAATTAATGATAGTCAACTGCACAGGCATTTTTATATAAATAATACGTAGAAGTTTTCATCTGTATGTACATATATATGGAGAAGCTCAACAGCTCACCATTTTATTACACATCTCAGAGAAAACAGAAATGATAATAAACAACTAATTAGAATAATTTATATTGTTTTATGGAGAATCAATGGTAATTTACAACAATAGTAATCAGAGAACACTTCAATTTGTAAATTGTGCCGTCAGATGGGCCATTGACCGTACTTCCAGTACAAGTACGTTCCTTTGGTAAGGCCGGTATTTTTTGCTTTAGACAGAACACGTTTCATTTACTAGGGGAAGTAGAAGACTTATTAACAGGTCAAATAATTGTTATGTAACATTATTCGAAATGTACTTCAGCACGAAAACCGAATGAAGCTATTATCTTGAAGTATATAATTATAGAGGTGATTGAAATTTAAATATATACTATGTGATAGAATATGGTATATAAAAACCTAGGATGGTACGTTTCATGCGTTATATGAATTTGGGTGGTCATTTGACTTTGAATTATTGTGATTTCAAAATGATTAGTTGGGTGGGTTAACTCCTTTTTGTTTGATAGTCGACAAATTAACTGATCTTTGATGATTACTTATTATTACTATTACTATAGATTGCCGATGTCACGATGTCTTTAAAAGCAAAAAATAATGAAATTTTTGAGATAATTCAGTATACGTAATCTGAAAATTTATCATGTTGAAGGGAAGAATGTGACCCGACCCTCTTAAAAGACTACTACCAACAGATGGGATATATGCTAGAAAAATCTGTGAAATCATCGGAAAAGTTGAATAAGGGCGGCAAATTCGAATACATAAGTATATCATGGCACCGCTAAAGGGCGCCATCAATGTTCAGTTCGGCTAGTCAGCTACGGCCAAAGAGCCTACAGTACACCCGGTCGCCAGTTGAACTGAAAACACCATCCACGAACCGTCAAGACAACTCTTATTCGAATGGGTAATTTCAATGCGTCCACCATATAGTCGTTACATTTTATCGACAAGTCATCATTTATTCAAAAGAGGCAGACATATAAGAACTACATGGTTCAGTTTTCCAACAAGAATCCCCAGAAATCCTACATTGATAGAATAATGATTTTAGCAGGAAAACGGCAGAAGGTGATTGGACAATACAGAAGCGGAATAAATATAAATTAAAAAAGAAGAACTTATAATGGAATAATAAATAAGCTAATAAAATTTGTGTTTACACCCATATAAACCCAATCTTGTGGGTGATTTTGAGTTTCGCCATCAACATCGTTAGTAACTTCGGATTCTTCCTTCAAAATGGCAGTTAGATCTTCTTGAGTAAAGTAATCACCACCATGATCAATAAGGTCTTCCACTTCTTTTTCGCTTAGGTGGCTAAATCATCGGAAAAAAGGTCATGATGATTTCCCTCCAACATGCTCTAATTGTTGAAGTACTCATAAAAGTCCTTTTAAGCATTTTTTTCAAAACAGTCCTATTTCAACGGTCTTGAGAAGTCAGAAACTGTGGAGATCAATTCGTTTTTTTTTAAATTTTCAAACCAATCTGTGCTCGCAGAAAAGTATTTAGAAAGCTTCATTAAAATGTAATTCTCCTCAAAAGATATCAATTTGAAGATTTCTTTTTCTGTTTTGAGGACAATGAAGGAGATCTTCGCTTCTTGAATAAAAATTGCCTTGTAAGTCGAAGCGATCTCACCGTAACTTGAGACGGCTCCTAAACTTTCCAAGTCCTGTAAGTCGAAATTAGTATGTAGATCGATCTCATTTCTTACTGCTGCAATCAAACTCCTTAATAATGAAGAGAAAATGTCCAAAATAAGTCACTGTGATAACATCGATTCAAACCATCTTTTTCGTACTGAAAAGTATCTTCAGCACTCATGATATGGTTTGGGGTTGATTTTCAGGGGGCCAAAGTTTGTTTTTGAATAAATGATGCCATGTCTTTGAAAACCGAAGGCACCTAGTTCTAGATAATGACAATTACGAGTATAATAAAATGAACCGCTCTTAAATTTTGCCTGCAGAATCTACATACACTTAGGCACCCTCACAGGCATATTGAAGGTCTTTGATTGGCATTTGAGTCACAAAATCATTTGATCAAGCGACTTACATGAGCATATATCCTTACAAACTCTGATATCATCTATGAATTTCTATTAAAATACTATTTATTTCAGCGCACTTAATATATCTGTAACATCATTATTTTTAGAATTTACCAACCGAAACGCATCACAACTTTATGTGTCTAGTTTTGGTACTAGATGAGTTCAATTCCTCTACGTGAATACAATTCGGTTTCTGGTGTTAATAATTAAATACTTATACAGGAAATGTAGATATGTGTGGATTTCCCTATTGTATACGCATCTGTGGGTTTCGTTTCGTATATAAGTTCGATGTCCGATGTAAGGTTACTTGTGTCTCGTGTGCCATTATATTTAACCTTGCTCTAAAAGAGTCTATTAAGTCTTGGAATTTTGCAATTCAGCATAATAATCAAAGTGAGTGCGAATGCAAGTGGAAGAACTAAATGAAAAGCATGTTACATCAGTAGTCCGCAGCAAATTGATGAAGTTGAAATTATCTAATTCTTTTGGAAAATGTTAGAGTCCTTCGAATACATTAAATGGTCTCTATGCATAAACGAGTATGTATACGTCATTCTAAACTATAATCACTTACGTAATCTTTTCTGAAATTTCCTCACAATTTCTGTCAGAGTTCTAAAATTAGATGGAATACTTAATTATAATATGAAATTAAATTCTTTTTAACATCTAGCAAACATTTCTGAATCCACGAACTGTTTTTCTCCAATGAATGCCTTTGTAGACTTCATCTCTTACCAAGTTTACTATTGTTAACGTTGCGGGCAAAGTTAACAATGGGCAACTTCACTGAGTAAAGTACCAAGTTGTTCCCGAAATACTCGTTTATGTAAACTAAAAAACTTCATTAGTGCTGGAAAAGTATTTTTGAATTTAGTTATTTTTTTCACAAAAAGTATCTAAAATACACATTGCTATACTTCAGAAAGATATTTCGAGTCCTATTTGTTCCCTTGCATGTTTTTTCTAAAGGTCACGTATGGGTGGGTCTTAAAATCCAAATATCTATCATTAAAGCAATCGAGCGAATGAAAATCCCTAAGGGGTCTCTTATTCTTGAGGTATGATCCAACAGGTACAGGGTGCGGCAGCATAACTTCCTTTTTTTCAAAACTCAATAAAAACTATTGTATGCATCGGAAAATATTTATTTATTTTTGATAATGTAGGTACATGTCTAAAGTTTCTATTAACATTGTTTTGAAGATCAAATCTGTTACGTGACGTCCCCCATTCTCCATACATTGCGTAAACCGATTTCTGGCGTTTGTCATGACGCTTGTTAGCACAGCAGGTTATGTTATGTTATGTTATGTTGGCAATTTCTTCTTGGATGTTGGTCTTCAAATCTTGTAGGGTTCTTGGACGGCGCATGATGGCGACTGAACCGTGTCGGGACAAAACTTTACAGTATCCCCTCTTGAACGAGACCACTAGCGCTCCGCTATGATATCAACTAACTGAGTGGCGCGCATTTTAAAAAAGGAAGTTATGCTGCTGCACCCTGTACAAGCAATAAATTAACTTCTACAAGAATGGTTTATGATTCTTTTCGAAATTGACGATACTCTTTCCTTTGGATTGTCCAATTCATATGAACTTGTATTTGACGTCCGTCCCACATCTAGAATCGTGAACAAGAACATGAAATCGCCTCCATTTGGTAATATCACAATGCAATTTTGCAACAATAGCGCATGATTCCGACTTTTTTCCTTTACATTGGAAATTCAGTAAAGGGGTGTCAGACAGCATGCCAGTGGTCGTCTCGTAGAATCTTTTCTTGCTCCAAGGTTTCCGTCCAGTTTAAGAATTATCCCAATTACGAATGGTAATTCATGCATTGGATGAAGGCATTTTAAAATCTCCTGCTTCATGTAGTCTACTGATTTTCTTCCTTTTTTTACTCGCACTATATAAAGTGCTGTCTACATATTTGCCAAGCCTTAAGAAAGAGTCTCAACGGCAAGCGCATGGGCAATTGTTTGGCATCGTTGCTAGTGCTTCTTGGTGATCTGACACGTACTTGTATACTTCTAAAATATAATATTTCCAACACTACACTGTTGCACTTGAAACTTTTATTCGTTTCGCTCTTGAGTAAGTGGCTTAGAGCAATCAAACATTTTCCAAAAAGTTCATGCGCGAAAACAAAAACAAACTTTGGTTCCCGGTGGGTTGCGGCAAGCGGCAAACGTATTGAGCCGGCTTAATACTACTACAAACGTGCAAACAATTTATCAACTAAGGTATTGGTGGCAGGGAGATTGCACGTTTGTCGCCAAGTTGCGGTTGCAGCGAAATTTCATGATTGATTACGGCTGGTCGATCAGGCTGCGGCAGCCGCAACTTGCCTATACACGCATTATCTCGCCAGCCAGCAACTTGCATGACAACTTGGTTACACGTCTGTGGCTAGTATAACACACGATGAAGATGTTGTTTTGCAAAATCAAGGTACATATTTGTTGAAGGTTTGGAGTTTGCGAAAAATAGTAAGCGTCTGGATGCACCTTAAAATTCTTTAAAGAGCTTTCCCTTGCCCTCTTATGCAAGCGATATATGTTTGAGGTACTTTTTTAATCAATATTCGGTGTGCAAGCATTATCAGTATCTTTGGTGAAAATAATAATACTGCATTCTCAATCACCTTAGCGCACCAAATTTTGCAATGTAAGAAAAAATTCACTTTATCACTTACTAAAAAAATTTCAGAAAATCACTAGTTAAATGCAATGGAAAAGTTGAATAAGGGCAGAGTATTCACATACATAAGTAACCACGCCATCGCTAAAGGCGGCCATCCAAGTTCAGTTCGGCTTGTCAGTTACGAAGGAAGAGCCCACAGTGCACCCGACCACAGGTAGAACTGAAAGCGCCATCCACGTACCACCAAGCGAAGCGCATCATTAGTTCAACTCTAGACGGAAGGCGTATTTTCGTGGGTGACTACTTATAATAAATGCTTACCAGCGATAAAGATGTCCATAAAATTCCCGTTCGCAACGTAAACAAACATATCTCGCCGGTTGGGCGAATCATTTTTTATTAGAATACCGGCCGTCTGAAGAGTCAGGTCAGCCGCATCCCATGCACGTTCCGGTGGCCGATCAAGTGCGAACTGTTCAGTCGTAACTGACAGGCCGAACTGATGATGGATGAAGAAACTTCAGACTGACAGTGTCGGGCCGGTAACAAAAAAGAACTGGTTTTCTGAAAATCATTAGCTAAATGCATCGCATCGCCCCATGATATCAAATCAAAAAGATTAAGTAATCTTTTATTGTTTATTAATTTTTTTAAACAAAAAAATGAATTTTATTCATGAATTATGAATCAGAATGTGAACCAAATCGATTTGTAGAAAGGGAATAGAATGAAAACAACTCGATATATGGTGGTGAACCTGGGGGCTGACGGTCAGCTTCGACAATATAAAAAACGGAGTTTAGATTAGTCAGTGTTGGAACTAGAATACAAGCTAGGCAATTCTATAATCACTTCACTAATTATGCTGTATCTTAATGTATACATTTGATTTTCATATATGAATTTTATTTCTGTACGGTTGAGTAAGGTTCATTTACGCATAACATATTGGCTTAGCTTACCAGTCGGGTGTCAGATAGTATAAGAAGTCAACTTGCAGGGGTTCTATTGTTTGCGTTAGTATATTTATAGTGCCACCTTAGAAGGCTACACACAAGAGATTTATCTCTCGGAACGCTGCTTGAATTTGTATGGTGGAAGAAAAGCATTGCATATGTTCGATGTTCTTCATTATTTGCGTTTCAAAAATTTCGCGTATTTACTCTGGTGTTAATGCCATGTAAGTGATGCAGCGCATTGGCGAGGGGCCACTAAATTCCGAGCACATAGTCGGGAGCACAACTGGAGGGGAACACACCAAAAGAAGAAGCTATCTAGGCGCCATCGAAACACCAACACGTGAACCACAAGTACCACGTGTTAATTAGCTATCTTGTATCTTCCCAATATGGCAAAGAGTCTCGGTGCACCATTACATCAAAATAACAAAAAATAATAAAAATAAAGCGTAAAATATCAAATTGGAAGGGCAATTGTGTGGTGCATAACACTGCAGCAAAACGTTTAATTTGCATTTCCCTGTGATAAAATAATCGAGCTGTTACCATTTATGAAGGCAAAGTTATATTTTATATTATATTATATAAGTGTAAATATACAAATTAGGAGGGTAAAATTTTATTACATAAATAAGCGCTTTATTACCTAGAGAGCAAGCGTAAATTTGTGCATTACTCCCCCGCCTTTTTGCCATACATATATTATTTACATTACTGTTAACTCCCCAAATTAACAATATGTGACTTCTCTGACTTTAATATAAATCTAACCCTTTGACCATTTTAAATAGTGAGTTCTGCCAGAGAGATGTTTTTCAAAGCAAATCTTTGGAAATTATGATAAAAGAAATTTTCCCATTTGGACTAAATTCCTTTTTACGGTTAGATAAGACTATATAGTTTACATCTTATTCGAGGATTAAATAATAATAAATAACTGGACGAAATATTATAATAGTATAAATTTAAACTTCTTTAAAGGGTTTCAATTACATTCAGATAGTGTTATTTATCAAGCCGTAAGTAATTTGTTTCTAAAAATGTTATTAACTGAATTTCAACTTTTGCTGCCAAATTATGACTGGTTAACTATTCCGAACTGAAGCAGCTTATTCCAAAAAATCAATTCGCAATAATGACAAATTAGCAACAACACAAAAATTGTATAAGATTAGGGCAAATATTTAGTCAGAATATATGACAATAGATGGTTATTTAAAAGAATATCGGGCATCAAAGTAGTTTTACTGCAAAGTATTTGTGCCTCTAGTGCGTCCTGAGGCCTGCCACTCAGATTACAGAAATCAGACCAGTTTCAGAATTAGAACAATACACGCCGGATTATACATAGGTCTAATATTGTGTAATATTATTTCACACGAAAAATATTTGTCAAAAAATTTAAAAAAATTGATTTACCATTTACTGTAGACAAACTTTCTGATTAAGCAATAATAATAGAGTAGTTAGATGACACCAACCTTTAAGTCAAAGATTGTAAATCACTTCAGGCGAAATTAATCTGCGAACGATTTCCAATTGCAATTGTTTATTGTAATATAAATGTTTAGGGCAAGTATTAATTGAGACCAAATGCATTTACCAGTCGAGATCGCTCCCTGGTCGTTGTGCATTTATATTAAGAATGTACACAATCTGCTCTTGCAAATACGAGGTAAAGTATTTCAAAATTGCTAAATATCAAAGACACCACACCTACATTGTTTGATGGGAACGAATCCCGCAAACATTATGCTTAGGCAGGGCGCGGTGTGAGATAACTAATAAATTATAGACTTCAAATCAAGTTGTAGCAATCGCTTGCAGCAAATCATGATAAAGTTTTACTTTGCACTGTTCTTAAATATATAACTGTAGATGGAAAATGTATATGAATATGTTATAAAGTTGACTTTGTAAATAGACACATGAAAAACATTTTGCTACTTCTACAATGAATAGATAAACCAGAAACAGGTTGCAGATTAATGATTAAATAGGAGATTTGATAATGTTTCTTTTACACAATGTAGCAAATTTTGAAAACAATAGAAGCGTCAGCTATTTTATTTAGTTTGTTTTTCATTATAATTATTTATAATTAATCACTCAACATCAGGGCCGCAGGGGTGAAAATTATAACATCGGCATATTATCCATTTTTTGTTCAAGTTTCTATCCTGGAAGGTCGAGGATATTCCCTTTCCACCTCCTCTTCGTCAGGGCTGTTCAACACTGTTTATTATAAAACTAAATTGAAGGCAAATCATACCAATTAGGGTGTCGGTTGTATCACTACTTCCCATATCTCTTGTTTGAAATTATAATATTATCATCAAATTTTCTCTTACAACTATGTGGTTATTATAATCACCTATGTGGGCAAAGCGCGCCAACCAACCACACCGCACCATCTTTATCGGCTCTCGGCACTGCACTTCAACTAGAAACACTCCACTCCGATGTTCTATACCACATATTTTTAAGCGACCAACTCGTCGATCATCCTAAATTAGTGGGTTCCATTGCATGATATATACCACAATGGGCTTGCCACTCTTCCTTAATGTATGCTCTATCCACTGTCACTTCCGCTTCATGATCAACACATCCACGGGTATCTGGCCTGCACGCAGTTAAGTTCGTCATTAGTTATTTGCTTGGGTCAGAATACACTGATGACACGACGCAGAAATGAATTCATATAGCACAAATAGAACACTGCCGCGGAACAACCTTAACTTGATGTAAGTATAAATTTAATTGCATTTCCAAACTTTGGGAAAAAGAACGATATCGAATTTATCACTGTCAATGCATCTGGCGACATCAAGTTCATTTCCATTCTGCGAGGTGTTTGGGGAAAGATGGCATTGCCAATTGGAACCAGTGAGGTCCTCCAATCAAGGCAGCATGATGAAAGTCATCGGTAACGGAAAGGAAAAGGATGACAAGATGCAACTTTACCGGACTCCACTTAAAACTTCAAATTGCTATGAGATTTTGTCTCGATGCAGCACGTGATATTTTGTGTCCTTCTCCGTCGCTCTGAAAACAGCTACTCCCTGTTCACGCTATCGAAATCGATGAAGAGCAAATAGGCGATCTAGTCTCTGCACACTATTCTACAATAATCCAGAAGGTATTAATGCTGTCGGTACAAGAGAATCCAGAGCAGAAACCAGCTTGCTATTTGTTGATCAAGCTTCCCATATGCTCCTTGATGTGCCCCAGGATGATTTTAGCTAATATCTTCGTGACAGCAGGAAGTACACAAATACCCCTCCAGTTGTGGTACTCAATATGTCTTCGGAATTTTTTTTTCATTCATTGTGAAAGATTGTAGATTCCCTACATATACAAATTAGTGGAGGTAATGACTCTGCGACAACGGTGGGAGCTGCACAGAAGAGTTCGGCGGGAAACAGTCAAGACCGGAAGCTTTATCCCATTTGAGGGCATTGATGGCAATGATTATTTTTGATCTGCTTGGAGAAGCAGCGCGTATCCGTATGTTGCGGTGGCTTGTCATACCATCCACAAGAGATAAATCTTTACCGGATGTTATACGAATGTCGATTTGTTGTTATTTGCAGCAAATTCTCCTTTCCTCACCAGGGCAATGTTGAAATTCCTTTTGTCACAGTGCATGCAGCGTAGAACTTCTTCTGTTTATCCGCGGTAGCAGGGGTCTGCCTCCACGTTTCCGCAATTAGCCAGGTCTTGTAATGTCCTTTTGGGATGTGGCCAACAAATAATAATAAATTTGCTCACAACAATCGCACCAGAGACAAAGGCACTTTTGATGTCGATTCAATCTGATTAGAAAGTCGTTGCTGAGCAGTCTAAACCCATCTGATATTGTGGCAGACCATGTTTTCGAACAGTGTACCGCCATTGACGAGACGATCGATGGTAGTAGCAGAAGTGTACAAACCTCCCACCGGTATTATTTTGGTCACCAAGATCATGCCTCACCATAACATGTTCGAGAAAAGCGTTGTCAGACCCCATCATGGCATTCGGACTTCTAAACGTTTCATCAAAATATTTACCGGTATCATCCAACACGACAATCTATAGTGCCGTTAATTGGATTATTATCGATATTACGATGATTAAATACAGAAGCTGGGTTAATTAAGGAATCTGAGTGAAATTATGCGGTGTTTCTAGCCATTAATTAGTTGTATTTATACTAGTCTAAATCTATACTATATACTATACTATTCTAATTATGACTAAATTCGATTTCGTCTAAAAAAGTCCACTTTCGGGAAAACGGGTTAAACGATAAAGTATGGAATAAAACATGAGAAATTTCCGATCAATCTGCAATGCCAGGGCCGTATAGTTCTCCTTCATCATTAAGAAAATGTTCTTGGCTGCCCGCGTTTTCCTCTCTCTGTTGAATCCGACCCCTTTTTGCAGCGTCACCCTACGCTTAGATCGGTCGACACGTCCTTGACTTACAAAATCGACTATGATCGTTGAAGATCATTATTGCAACGTGGGTAGTAATTTCAACCACCCCCTTATTGGAGTGCAAATTTTGTTGAGCCAAAATCCAAACACAGCTCCTTTAGGATTCTTTGATGTTTTGGGGGTGTGCACCCAAGTATCTTTCTAACAAACTATCAGAAGACAGATTTTCGTATGTCGATCTCATCATCTAGAATCAATGGGAATTCTGTCATGCCGAAAACTGTCTTACGCCACTTTATGAGCGGGACGGTTGCACGCCACTAAGCGCAGGTGTCCATATTCTGCCCTCCGAAATACCCATGAAGGAATGCGCTTTTCACGAAACCTTTTTTATGGTGTATTTTTGACATCATTTGCTTAAAAAATATGTGAAAACAATTACCGAGTTGTTGAAACCAAGACGGTAGAAAACCCCCTTAACGTAAGTGTACTATTACCAAGTGCTTGCCAGAATGAATTGGTTGTGTAAAAGGGTCTTAAATAATATAATAGTACTGCCATACGCAAACCTTCTACATCAGAAGCGTCCAGTTTCTGGTTGCAAAAAACACCTGAGAACCATTTTCGGTCACGCTGCTTTCGGGGTAGAGTAATTATTAGTCAAGCACCCGTTCTCAGAAACTACTCAACTGAAAAATCTTGAATAAATAATAACGCTACCCGTTAAGACATCTAGGCGCGAAATCACCCCCCGCATATACACATCTATTTAAATGAAACTATCTTTTACTATATTTTTGAAAAAATCCTGGAAACTTCATCTATAATACATAAAATCACATCATTTTGCGAGAATTTATATTCTACTATACAAGGGGTCCCGTTTATGATGGTACAAATGTTAATGTGAAAGATTTGCCTTTGAAGATATTTTCCTTTTTATTGGCTAAAAGTATTTGGTAGTGATAATACAAATATGTATTTCGGGGACCAACTGTTTCTTTCTTCAGTGTTTTATCTTCAAAATATATATAATAAGTAATATTCCTAAATTTTCTATATCTAAGTCCATCATTTTTACATGTTATTTGAAAGTTAATGTAATGAGGCAACCTTTATCAATTTGCAGGTTTATAAGTTTAAAGTACCGTTGCGATAATGCATATTGAAATTTAGATGAAAAAAATGATTTTGAAATTTCTTTAAAATTTCAACAGTTATATCATGATGTCCTTTGCAATTGAAACAAGTCGGAATACCGGAAGCTCGCGCTCGGGTATAAAGGTTTTGTGTTTATCTTATGTGAGAAACTTCAAGGCACATTTTTCTATCCGTATATAGCTACAAATCCAACATCTTCGTTCATCATTCATTCATTCTTTTCCAAACTACAAAATGTACGTACATATTACAGCCATAGATATTATTCTCACCATAAACAAATAAACTGCCTATTTCCGAATACTGTACATACACATGAATAAATAAATTAATCGTACCCATATTTTCGATTTACTTCGTGCATAAAAGCATACATATGTACGCATATAGTACGTATATTAAATACGGTTGATTTAATGTACAAATATATTCATCTAAATAAGACACTACCGCAAACTTCATTAGCACACATATAGTATATTACCCATATACACACATGTCTGTTTGGAGTAATTGATATTCATATACAAATGACTAAAAAACTAAAACAAAATAATTCTTTCTGACGCCATTTATATGAAGTTATTTCATTGTGGTTTTCACGAATTGATATATGATGATGAAAAATGATGAAAAATATCCATTTATAAGAAATTTTATATAGTTTCCGAAAATGGCATCAGATCTTGGATTAAATGATTTAGAGAGTGGAAAATTATGTTTTTTTTTTTTTGGGAAGGTCAAGCTTTTTGACACTCTTCACGTAAAAGGCTAAAACTCTGTAACGACAAACGATGAATATCAATCCATTAACCAATTTTCCTCGAACAACTGGTACTATCTGCCACTAAAATGTATACCGTCATAAACGGGACACCCTATATAAAGTGTAATACTGCAAAGCGTGGCAAGCCCCTACTATTACTAACACAATTGTGTAAGATGCCATATTTTTTTTGTAAATATAAGCCAACATCCCAATATCGAACTGCAACTGATTCTTGGGCTCCGTACGAGGTATCTCTTAGGAGCAAGGTATGGAGCCTAAACAATTGGGTTTCACACTTGATTAGACAAAAATCGAAAGGATTCCTTCGCTTTTTGGCTATCTAGGGTGAAAAGTCGGTCCTTTATAAAGAAATTTGAATCCCCGTGAACCGTTTGTAAGAAGAACGAAACACCGCCATTGACATTAAAAGTAGTCCTCTTAGCTTTTTATTGCGTTTGGCAGAATATTAGAGAAATTAACCGCTGGAAACTGTTACTATGCAAACTCTAATAGCGGCAGTATACTGTGCCCAGCTAGACCGTCTCGAGCCTGTGTTGAAAAGAAAAACGTCTATCCCTGGTGAATAGAGGTAACATCATATTTTACTATGATAATGCTAGGGTTCACATTGAAAGAAACTGAGTTAGGTTGGCAGCAGTTGATTCAACCTTCATACTTCCCTGACCCTACACCTTCAGATTTCTATTTGTTCCGCTCTTCGGACAATGTTTTGAAAGAAAAGAAATTATTAAAGAAGTCAGACTCACGGATTTCTTCTTGTCTAATAATCTGAATTTTACAAATAAGTTGGAATATCGCAAGCTCGACGCTTCAGGTAAAAGGTTTTCTGTTCATCTTATGGAAGCAAGACTTCATACACGTTTTCCATTCCTACATAGATAAGAATATAAAATATTGCTTCATATTTTGCCAAACTACATGATACACATACATATCAAAGGTATATGTAATAAACAAACGGCGCATTTCCACTTTACCCTATGCACGAAAACATATGTTACATCCGTATACACATATCCAACTTATCGAACACTACCCGCAAACTACGTACATATAAATACGCACACATACCTGTTATCAGCAATTGATACTGACATTCAAATAACTAAAAACAGCTAAAAAAGAAAACCAAAACAGACCCCACGGACCCGCCGTTCAGATAAGTTCACTTTACATCATGGGGACGGCATGCACGTCTTAGAATGCAATAAATTTACGTAAAATGCAGAAATTCAACTTTCAATAACTTTGTTAATAATAGTTATGTCCTATATTGCCTATAATAATAATAATAATAATCGTTGGCGCAACAATTCATGGTGGATCAGGGCCTTGAAGTGTATTAGAGCACTTCATTCAAGACCGTAACGGTACACTAGGGGGCAATGTGGTCAGCATTGCGCTCGCCCGAGATTATTACCCTGATTTGACTCAGGTACTCATTCACAGCTGAGTCGGCTGGTATCCGACGTTAAATCATGATACAAATTCCACTGCCACCAGTGAGATTTGAACCGCGATCTTCCGTACGACAGCCTTGTGCTCTAACTACTCAGCTATCCGGATACATATATATATTGCCTATGCTTATACTAAATGTTGCATTCTTAAAACAAACTTAATGGTCGTTTTCGGGGAAATTCCAAAATATGGTAATATACTATTATTAACTTTATTTGTAGAGATATCAGAACGGGACGTATTTTAAGGCCTAGATTTTGTAGAGATGCATCACTGTGATTTTTGTTCAAATTTTTCGATTGGGTAGGTTCTGAGAACGGGACCTGTTTCACTTTTTAGGGAACACATTTTGATCCTTCGCTCCCCTAGATTTCACCTAATGTCAGAAATAAAATCAGTTTCGGAAAGTACTAATCGGACAATTTCATTTGATCATGATCATGTGATCGTTATCGATGAACAAAAATGTTGCACTCCCTTTCGCCTGTATGGGGAGCCCTCGTTCAAACTCAACACAAAATGGCGCTAATCGCTGCATGTAAAAGGACACGCATACCACATATTCTCACCAAATTTCGTAACAATCGGAATGTTTCGGAGTAAATTGCGTATGACAGACAGATAGACGGACATTTTAAGAAAATTTTGTTTGTCCGGATAGCTGAGTGGTTAGAGTACAAGGTTGTCGTATGGAAGGTCGCGGTTCAAATCTCGCTGGCGGCAGTGGGATTGGTATCGTGATTTGACGTCGGATACCAGTCGACTCAGCTGTGAATGAGTACCTGAGTCAAATCAGGGTAATAATCTCGGACGAGCGTAATGCTGACCACATTGCCTCCAACAGTGTTCTGAAGTGTACCGTTAAGGTCTTGAATGAAGTGCTCTAACACACTTCAAGGCTCTGATCCAATATGGATTGTTGCGCCAACGATTATTATTATTATTTGCTTAACACAAAACCTTAAAAAGCGATTTTGTTCGTACCAGAATAAACCTGAAGCACAGAGCTTTCGGTTTTCAAAGTGTTTTTCTTCTTCAATTACTGCACATACCAAATCAATCCTTCGCCTTTGACTAAATTTTATTATGGCACTTTTATTCAGTTTGCCGCTCTCTTAGATGCTTGATTTCTCTCAGGTTATGGAAAGATGTACTCTAACATCATCCAAAAAATTAATTTATATATCGAAAATAATAAAAATAAATGAAAAAGCATAGGAAATTGGAAATTTTTCTGTCGTAATGCATTACTTTATGATAATCACCTAGCATCGGTTATCTTCATACTGTTTAAAGTAAATCACACATTTAAGAAATGACAATACTTTCTGCTCATGCATACCAGTATGTTAATGGACGTATTTACCACTTGATAAGTTCGAAATTACTGCGTGTTATTTTTTGCTGATGAGTTTAACATTATTAAAGATATGAAGGAATTGAAAAACCTGAAATAACCTTTAAAACAGAAAATACTAATAAGTTTATTTTTACTACTATAACAGCTATTGTATTTTCAATAACGTAATTTCAATACCGCTTCGGATATTATCTAAATACGAGTCTCAATTATATTCATATGTATGTATTTGACGTGACATCGAAGAAGACATTGATAGCTATGGGAAAACCCATTTATATTTAAATAAAAAAACACATATGCAACAGCTAAGCAAATTGCATTGCACAGCCATGCATTAATATGCTCATGGTAAATGAAGCATCTCAATGACGTAGTCTGGAATATTGGTAGTTTTCAGTGAACTTTTACCTCTTATTGTTATTTCCTGTCTTATTCCGCAAGTTAAGTATTTCGCCAAAAGCATTACGGCAGTTATATATTTAGATTTTAATGATTTGCATATATGTATGCTGTCAAGGTCGTTCCCCTGATAATCTGTATGTATAACCATGTTAATTGATAACATTTGTCAAATATTTAGAGTAATGTCCGATTGACATATGTATGTTCTCTAGATTGCCAGTTTAAACATATTCCCAGATATGCTCATGGGTTGTATCCAAATTGTCACAAATAGTCACAATCTTGAAGACTGTTGAAATACGAATACTAAAAGGCAACAAAATTGGGAGCTAGACCACTTAACAAGTTGGTATTGCAGACACATAATAAAACAAAATAAAAAATAAATAAATAGCTCTAAAATATATTATACATATATGTAGCCATATGTCGGTTCATGGCCTCCCGAAGCTCAGCTCTTCGCGGTCGAGCGACTCCGTCCTACAATCTGGAAAACCAAGCAATTTGTGTCGTCTACTGAGTTCCCCCATCTGTTTTGGGGTTTTCCTGGTGATATTATCTTCCAGCTTCCCATTGAGTAAGCGCCTTCTGACGGCGGATCATCCGCCTATTGATTTCGTCTTTTTGTTCTTTGTGAGAGCTATGATTAAGTAAACAAAACTGCCGATTTGTTTCAAAGTGTAATCGTTCGCTGACGGTGTTTGTCTGATTGATATTTTGCCCTAGTTTATGTCAGCATTTCGTTCTTTGCCTCACTTATTTTTAGGCCAACTTTGTTCGCAACTTCGTCAAATTTCACCAGGGCCTCCTTCGCTCTCTCTTTCTCAATCTGATTAAAATATTTATATCACCTATAAAGGTAGGCCACTATTTGGGATGATTTGTACAATCCCGGAATATTTCGCTCTATAGGCATCTTTTATATACTCCAGAGCGATGATAAATTATGTTTTAGTTTTGGACAGCCCATCGCTTTGTTTTAATCTGAAGTTTGTGCCGATGCAACTTATTAGCTGGTTTTACAACTTTACACGAGTGCTACACTGACGTATTATCATTATGATGGGAATACTCAGTTTCGATTGATCGTATGGTTGTTTGAGGTCAATGAAATTTTGATAGACATCATTGCTGACACTTCTCCAGTACCTACTTCACTGATAATATTTGACCACCCAGTGACATTCAAGCACAACAACGACATCTTTTTATAGTTTTCGTAACAGAATTTGCCATCCTCTTTTATAAATAGCGCAAATAGTGTCATTTGCATCAATCTTTCGACGTAGGTTGATCAGAAGCTTATAACTTGATTACCATCTTTACTCTCCTTGTTTTTAGTACCTCCACGGACACTTCTGTGAGTGTGGGTGCTGGGACAGGTGCCTGTACGGCCATTGCTTTCTTGATGTATGTGGATTGTGTTGTGGCATTGGATAGTTCTTCGAAATATTTTCTCCATCGATGCATTATCTGGTACATATCTCTAAGAAGGTACCCCCTATCCCTGTGGATCGCTGCTGATATTGTTTGTATGGTGCGTTTTTCTATTCGATTCTAGTCCTTCCTTCTAGTCCTCTTCGTCAAACCATTAATTTCTTTCCGTCCATAATCGTGTCCGAGGTTTTCTTGCTCTTGATCTCTTCGCTTTGCGTCAGTCTTACGATAGGTGAATTTTGAAGCAATGACACGTAAGGGATCGATATTTGGGATAGCTCTACCCTCTTCGAGGACTCACTCAGGTTGATCCTTTGGCCATCGTCAATTCACATTTTGTCATTACCGGTGTAGCGGGAGAAAATCTTGGGTATAACAAAAGCTAGAGGTATTCTCGCATTTCAGATTTGTTCCTTTTTTAAAAACAGTGCGCGAGAGTTAAACACCCCACTGTCTAATAAACACCAAAACATCTTAAGTATGCTGCTTTGTATTTTCCAGTCTGGAAATGGCAGAAGGATTTAGTAGTAGCTGTACGTGCATTATTCGGGTGTTTATTGAGGATTGCACTGCCAAATCTGCGAATTATCTCGACGCACATACCATCCTTAAGACCTCACTTTGCATGTTATCAGTGTAGATTTGATAAAGAATAATAACAAATTGTTTTAGAAATCCTCACTGATTATTGAATTCGCTGGAGATATAAACAACATAATGGAATGGATTATTGCTGAGAAAAATGTATTCCTTGAACTCGACGAGGCTGCATCGATTAAGAACTGACATAATAAAAATAAAATTCATCACGCTAACAGAACATGGGGATAAATTTTCTTTCTCGTCAGCGGCGAGTAACCTTAGTGAGCAAAACCTATTATCAGGTGGGGTAACGAGTTCCGCAGCTATTATGCCATGTTAATACGTGAGAACGAAACCGAGGATACTGAATTCCGTCAAACGGTCATATAATACGATTGGCCAATGAATTAGTTTCTAAAAGGATATTTAAAACAGTGAAATTAGCGAACGTTCGCAGCTTGAAGACACGGATGGAAAATCGATTTCCCTAGAGGAACTATACCCTAAAAGCCTAATCTCAAATTGCTTTGTCCGGCTATTGAAGAAGAGAAAAATTGAAACATCTCTACAATGTGAAGAATTGAGTTCCTGCCCACAAATTTGCATGTTATCTAGAAAAGGATATGAAGTAATACTCATCAATAATAAGGCGTTAGATATTGGGAGGGATCAAAGGGCTATTTATCAATGTTATCCGACCAACATCAACTTATTCCTCATCTCGCCTCACCAATCATTAAATGGTTGAAGTCGAATTTTTTAGCCACCTCCTGTTTAATTTTGCTTGCGAAATCCACTGCGAACTATGGTAAAATAGTAACAGTAGTGGTTGAACTTCGCCCTTTCCTATATTTTCTTTGTTGTATTCTATAAACGTTTATCATTATAATTAAATGACTGCTTAACCTTTTTTGCAGTATATTTTAGCTATTTAGGGCGTTCGATTTCACTTTTCCCTTTGCCATTATTATTATCTACTGCTGAAGAAGAAATCGCTATGAACTAGTTTTAACCAAAAATATGAAATGACATAGAACTTACCAATATTTCAAATACTTTGATTTCATCTAAAACCTTTTACATATGTATGATTGCTACAATAATCACTTTTCTGAACAGACTATTAGGTATCGAAATATAATGTCCTCCTGGGCGAAAGTATACCCGTTCATTATTAGTTTGCTTTAAATTGAAATTCGAACATGATGTTCGCAATAAAATTATAAATCTTTAAAAATATGTTAACATTTTTCAGACTCTGGATTAGTAATATTTTAAGCCGGGGATTCACTTTTTAGAATTGATAAAATTCAATTTATCAAACGAGAAATATTTCATTTCCTAAATGAAAAGGTTACCAAATTCCCCTCGTGGAGAACAAACTCACATTCTCTGTATCTAAATCCACTCAAGAAAGATTCAAATTAATAGATGGTCAGCTTTTTTGTTATTTGATTCTAAATATTATATTTTATGCAAGCTTTGAATAATTAATCAATAAAGTTTGGACTCATAAGAATTTCAAAGGAAGAAGGCTGATCGGATTGATTGTCAATATTCAAATATGCATACTATGTATATGTACATATGTTACATACGTAGCTCGGTCAGAAAATTTTACGATATGATTTAGGTGAACAGAGTCACGTAATCAAGTGGAAGGTTAACGGGCAGTTATTCGGTTAAGATTTTGATAAATTCACATTATTCATTGATATATATATTCCTGCGAACATTTGTAAATTATCTTTTGATTTAAATAATCAAAAAAAAAAAAATGTCAATTTTTATCAATATTCCTACTTTTCCCATTGAACATGGTTTCTTGAAGGGCAGTAGGTCGTAATGTAACATAGTTTACATTGTTGACGCTCATTTTATCTTGGAAAACTAAACTCATTTGTGAAGGGTTCGTTTAATTTTAATATAAGCACTTATTGAATTTGTGGATGATTTTTTATATTGGGTGATTCCGTGGTGACCTTCAAAGGATTTTTCCTGAAAATGCCAACGGTGAGATTCGGTATGTAATGAATTTGTTGTTCGAAAGATATTTAAAGGGTTATATACCGTTGCAATGGCCGGAAAAATACAATTTTTTTTCTGTTACACATTCATTCCCCTTTATCTTCAAAGTAACGTAAGCTGAACAGATTGTATGCCAGAATGGATTGTTTTTTTATTTATTTTCTTTAATATTTCATATATAGCTCTGGCTAATTTATTTATGACTCACAAGTATTTTTCCCACCATTTGGCTGACCCAAAAGTTTTTTATATTGTTTTGATGGAGAAGAAAATTTTCAAAGCGGGTGATATCTAATTCCATGTGCGTGACTAAGTGCTGTTTTTCCATCTGAATCACGCAGGGATGAGAAAAATACACATCTTTGCATATATGGGGGGTTCTCTTCTTCCTTTAGTCGTTTCTTTTCATTCATCCAAAGTTCATCACGACGATCCTTTCATGTATTTAGTATCATTTTCGTTTCAAACGAAGAGCTCATGTACATTAAAATGTGGTCGTAAGTAAGACTTCCATTCCAGCATTGTTTATCAGCACCCGAAGAGTTCATTTGTTTCGTCCAAGTTGCTTTCCTCTGAGTGACTAATTACCAGAAAGGAAGATCTCGGTCAAAAAATGGTGTTAATTCCTTGATGTCCGGTCAATGATCAAGTTAATGTCATATTCGACAAATTTCATACTTACTGGCAAATATATTTTTAGTTTTAGTACAGTTTTGGCTATTATTGTTCCAATACTGAAAGCAATATTTAACAATATCAGGTACTTAACTACTCATTGCTTGAATTTGCGGTCCGATCCCAATTGAATAAATTTTTTTCACTAAATATAGGCATGTAGAGTATAAAATGAAAAGTTTTGATTAGTATTTTTCAATGATGGCGTCAGTTCTGACATTTAATGCAAAAAGTGAAAAGCCAGGTGCTAGAAAGTGGTCATTCTTTTCGGGGACCCATTATGAGAACCTACCAAAACTAAAAATCTACGAAAAATCACGAAACTTCTACGATATGGTCCAGATAAAGATAATGATAGTATGTTACT
The DNA here is from genome assembly GCF_905115235.1 of Hermetia illucens. Classification (NCBI taxonomy): domain Eukaryota; kingdom Metazoa; phylum Arthropoda; class Insecta; order Diptera; family Stratiomyidae; genus Hermetia; species Hermetia illucens. The sequence continues at coordinate 57,092,737 of NC_051853.1, read as the reverse complement.
ATAATTTCTAGCAATTGACTGTAAACTCCCCTTAAGTTAATCCTAGAATCACTGCAGTAATATAGGCTTTAATATGGAGCTGATCCTACCAAGTTTGGTGGAAACCGCGCTATTAATAAGAAAGTTATATTTGATAAAAGTTGTCGTTGCAGTGTAAATTCCAAGACTTTCAATGTCAGTATCACGATAAAGTCAGTATTCTGACATAATATATGCACATACATATATTACGTGCTAGGTACAAATGGAGTCAATGTCCAGTGAAATGTTTTTATATAAGAAATACACAAAATTTTCCATATCAAAAGCGTACAGCTTCCAATTTCCCGAGCTATTTTAATTTTCAATGTATCGTAGACATTATGTTACCGATAGGACATTTGTATCATATAAGCCTACGATCTCTACAGTTTGCCTTTACCTGAGGATATTGTTTTATTAAATACATTTCTGGGTATTGAGTTTCTCTAAATTCAATGAAAGCCTTTGATACGAAGACGCATCATTGGAACATTCGAATATTCGAACTAATTGACAAATTGATGATAATGAGGACAATCTATAAAAATCGCTATATTAAATAATCATAATCAGCTCCTCTTATTCTCGTGAAGTGGAAAGATATACATCCATTCATATATCAAGGTGACACCAATTTGTCACTGGTGATTGTAATGAGTACCTATTTTACATATAAATCTATCAATAAACCCATCCGATACTTATTTTACATTTAAATTCATCAATAAAGACTATTCAACAATTGGAGATTCTTTGAACCGAAAATAGATTTTAAGAGAAAATCGCTCCATTTCATACAAAAAGGAGGAAGTTATTTTACATACTGATTGAAATTTAACAAAAAAACTTCTTGATATGTCTAAAAATTATTGACGGAAAAACCAAACCGCAAAACTGTGGAATTACCGAGTTCCATATGTTATGTTTTTCTGTATGTAGTCCATTATTCAAATATCCATTTAGTCTTGTGGTTAATTTGATGTTTCGCATGTGCACACTCGGCATATATGAACAGTACTATATGTATACTAAGTGCGTTTATTCATAAATGCCTGTATAAACGTATAATTACACTCAGATAAATTAATATGTGCTTCACTTTTACTTTGGACGATTGTTCATTGGATTGAGGAAAACAAAGCTTTTTAATTAAAACTACATTTAGTGCAAATGGATAAGAAATATATCTATTTTACATGAATACATGCGTTACAATTATGTTACAATTACTTCATCACTACAGTTCTGTATGTTCGTTTCTTGGATGAATAAAGTTCGACAAAAAAAGATTTTAACGCTCGTTAATTATAACAACTAAATTGCTATTGTTTATATTCTTTTTTGCTTGTAGGCATGGTTTATACGCTTATAATTATATTTCAAAATGCTGATTATTATTCGAGTGTTGACATTGGCAGAAATGGTAATGAGATTCAGATTCACAGATTCACGCTCGTGATTCAAATAGATAGTAATCTGGCAGGCTGCTCCGTCTAGATTTTGCAGAAACCACAACAAAGTAATAATCAAATGCATGTGTGGTGCGGAATTAACTGGAGTCCATTTCAAGCTAATGATTTTCATTAATTGTTAATTTTGAAAAGTTTGCTTGTCTGGGCATCTAAAAATTTAAAGAAGAAACTGGTATTAGTTTGTATTACGGTTTCAAACCGGAAACTTCGCAACATTACAAATATGGTGTGCAAAAAGTTAGTGACTAGTGCAATTGAAAGGCAGGAAGACGGCAAATTGTAAAAAATAGTTAGTGAATGAACGTTATTTACCCGCAATTCACTAACTTGGTGACATTATCTATATCAGTTTGGCTGTCTTAGATATATGTATACAGTATATACCGGAATTGAATCAATCAACAAGTGAGAGTTTTCTCTTTTAAGCACTTGTCGCATCATTTTGCCTTTATTCCACATTGACCAGCGCCAATCTGTTCATTACAAAAATACTTTGTAATACTGTTTAAGTGCAGTGTTGGTGCGGTGTCTTCAAACTTAGTGCATTTCTGTCAAGAAATACATTTGTTGCAATTTTCGGGCCGAAGTACACTCTTCTCAGTGTTTTCGGTATTTTTATTTAATATTTCTGTATTACGTGCAAGTGGAGTTTTGCAGTTTTTCCTTCAAATTAAAAAGAAAATATTAAGCAAACATTTTTTACATTGTTTATCCAATCGTCATATCATTTTTCCAAGATTCACCAAATTATCGCAAAGTTAATTTTTGTTATTTCAAGCATAAAAAAAATCAGTGAGAAACAATGACGTTATCGTTCTAAATGTCTGACAGATTTTCGATTCGATGTGATTTTCATGGGGCTTACTCGATTGAATTTTCTTCTTTTGCACCCAAAAGACGTTGAATATCTCAAGTAAATTGACTTTGGAGGTTCAATTATTATTTTGAGATTCAAAAAGTGTAGTGAAATCTGTTTTAGGGATGAATTCATAATAGATGAACTTCAATTTTGGTTTTGCTCTACCCAAGTGTAATTATACAAGTAAGCTAGCTTAATAAGACATTCAATGGCAATTGGTGACAAGTGTTTTTATCGGCGGGGGGGGGGGGGGGGAGAGGGGCGGCTGTTCGAAAAAAAATAGAAACATACAATAACTGATAACGTACACAAAATATTATATCTCTTAAATTTAATACCAGGACAAGTTACAGAAGTATAATTTAATACTGCCGGCCTAATCGAAAGTAATCGCGAATCCGCACCAAGTGATTGATCCTTTATCAAATTTAATTCTTCTGGGAAGATCCTAAACTCTCCCCTTTTTGATATAACATATCCCATTTTTGAAGTTACCTTATGCAAATATAGTGCTCAGGGAACGATATTTATATTATGTGTGTGTTATGATAGCAGCTTTGGAGTAAACCTGAGCTTTTAATTTTTAATTTTTCAATTTTGTTTCTAATAAAGTTCGTCTGGTCAATTAGATCTGTAGCGTTTGATGGAGAAGACATGCGCATTTTTAATTTCAAACCTTCCTTTTTAACACTAGTTTAACTAAAAGGCGATGTGATAATGAGGTTGGCATCAGTATCTATTATTATTACTCCTTCGCTACTTTACGTATGTCTTTTATTTGCATACGTGCTGCGATTATAAGAAAGTTGCATCAAAGTGAGTTGTCGGATTTGGAATTTCATTGCAAATTTCCAAACTTTTGCGATTGATTCGGCACTAACTTGTTGCATTAATATGTGTTTAGTTTACTTTCAGTAGTTAGCTTCCGAAGAAATATCATATAATATAGAGTAAAATAGAATTTATTAAAATCATCTTCCTCAAGGCAATATCTAATCAATGGTTCGGTCTTGTTACAATTCAGTGCAGTTCATCCTATAAGATATTCATTCGCAATTCTTATCTTTTTGTTATAACCTAGCTGTTTCGTATTATTATTATATTTGGAGTAGTTGTCAGAATTTACATGAGCTGGAAAGTGCTTTTATACTTCCGACTGATATAAAAATTGTTTTCTAAATTTGTCACGGATCACGGATTTTGCCGGATTTTGGGAAATTACGCTTCATGAAAAGTTTCCACATCTACTGGCATTTAATTAAAACCTTCACACAGAAGTTCAACTTTTCTTTTGAAATTCGTCTAGATTCTGGTAATTATTGTAATATGCACGTTTTTGCTGAGCTTTATTGCTCTGTTAACCTCGTTATTCGTATAATCTATTAAACTTTTCCCATTAACATTGAAGATTACTAGAACTTAGTGATGGTAGATATCGAATAACATCGTACTTTTTGCATATTTAGGTTTTATTTGCCCCCACGTTCCTCTTATTAGGTCAACTTGCATTATTTTAATTTAGAACTACGTACATACATCTTCTAACAAGGGCTTTGTTTTTATCCATTTTTAAGGTTTTGTATAAAAAAAACCTTACGGATATCTCCTCGTTGTCCGCCTGTATGCCTGTCACTTGCGATTTCTTGAGAAACCGTTATACCTATGAATATTGTAATGTCCGCAGCTTGTGCAACATTTCGTTTCTTTTGGCCTGTTGCAAACTGACGAGAAAATTCATTTGCTAATATGCATCATTTTTGTTATTCATGTTTTTAACACCTCATTACACTCCTTCCAATTTCCTATTTCCCATCCCGACATTCACGTATATAAAAAATTAGTTTATAAATTATTATTTTTATATCCTTTTTGATAATTTTATGCAAAAACCCTTTCACTTTTTATGTTAACTTCATCCAAAAAGCAAAACTCCCTGTAAATATTTTTCTCCAATGCTCCAAAATCCATCATTAACTTTTTTGTTTGTTATTGCTTCATCATGAGACTTGATTATGATGTATAATGAAAATGCATTTTTAGCGTCTGCTTTCCTCTCAGGCATTCATGCAAATCATGCTGGGGACACCTGATGCTGCAGAACCGTTGTTATAGTTGTAGGTTGTGCGAGTTACGTATAATATTCCAAATTTCGAACAAAACTTCAGCAAAAGAAATCTGCTAGACGCTACGTTGCAGTTTTGCATTTACGTATCCGCGGAAATTCTTAGCGCAGAATTTGTAAACTATGACAGATAACTTCCTAAACTCGAGTTCAGTTCAATTTATAAACAAAAATAGCTTTCTTCTTATTTGACAATGATGATAAACTTAAACACGACTAACTTATAGTTTACAAATTCTGTAATTTATAAAAAGAAAACTATTTTTAATTTTGAATTCAAACACGACTTTTATTGAGAAATCATTACGATCTTAAAAACGACTGATTAACTAAACGAGAGCATGACGATCTTAAAAACGACTTTTTTATAAAAAGTTATCGCTTTTGTGAACTTTCTATGATATTCGCATATTTGTTCATGAAATCATATGGATTTCGATTTACTTGATACGAATGTGTTTAGAGATCTGAAGGGAAGGGGGTTTCACTGACTTCATTTTACTTTGATTTAATTTTCCCTCATTCGTTTACTATTCCCTTCTTCTTGAACTAAATCAAATATTTCACAAATGTTCCGACTGTTTTCGATATTTTCTTTTGATTGAGGAAATGTTTTTCAATTCATTTTTATATTATATTATTATTTTTCTTACTATTATTATTTCATGCTGTCCCCGACTTATCCCATTTCGGAAGTTGACGGATTTTATCTAATATTAGCACTAAATGCCAAGCATTAAGGCTCAAATAATCCTATTTAAAAAGTAAATATATAGGGGCTCTGGTGGTGGTCGCTAGTGGTAGGTTAGCGGGAGAATCCGTCCAGAACCTCCTGCAACATTTTATATGATTGCAGAATGATGTATTTATACATGGTTTGAATCAGACTGTGAGAAAATCAAAGGACATCAGAAAATCCGTGATGGATTTAGGTATAATATTTGTAGCTGACAATACTATGAGAACTTCAAGCACCTCTCCAGATGCCAAATTTCTCTATTCTGTGGTTCACACCGATAAACCAGGTATGTTTCTGTAAGCAGTCCATGCTTGTACATCATTGTTCTTGTCCGTATATTGCACCCGCGCTGTAAGAGTGCAACCACAAATGAGAGGGTCCAACGTCTCTAACGCTGAACCACATATGCCACACACGCTCTTTCATTATGAACTTTTTATAAGTTCGAGTGGCCACCACACCTTCAGAGCGATCATTTCTGTCTGTATCTTTTGACATATCAGTTTTCTCTCGTAGCTGATGTCAAAAGGAAAAACCATTAAACTACACGGTTATAATCATATGTGCCCGACACTTTTACATGTATGGGCTCCTCTTAAAATTTTATGCCAACAATAGTTGCGCCGTTTCTGAGTCAAGTGCGAGTATCATATAGACAGACAAGTATATAGTAAAAGAATGTTAATAAGGTCTTGAAACTGTTCATTACAGGCTTACTTAAAAGGGCCTGAAAACAGAAGTTCCACATCTATGGTAAGCCCAGGCGACTTTCTGAGACATCCTCTGGTGAAACTGGGGACGCGTTTAACTTTATATTCGTATAAAGCCTGAAGTGTTTCCGATCCGGATTAAGATTATCCTACTCGACCTAATTTAGCAAAGATAATTTGATTTAATCAGACGATGGCTTAGTGATTAAAGAATTAGGCTTTCCCAAGGTTGCAGTTCAAGTGTCGCTGATACCGTAGGGATCTGTCTTGTGGCTTCTACTTGTTAATGTAATTCGGGAGACAAAGCACAGTTGTTGAGCACAGGCAGAGGCTCAATGGTCATCTTGTTTACTTTCTACTATAAGTATCCGCACAGTTCCGTTAGGTACAATAGCTTCCCTAAGTTTTGCCTGTCACTTCGATTTGAGATGAAGCTTCGTGGCTTTGATGTTATTTGGATTGCCACTTCTCTCAAAAATGTGTGAATTGCTTGGAGTGGTTGGAGTATGGCATTTCAGCTATTTGTATAATTGCAGCCGGTTGGTTTGTTTTTCAGTGTGGATCCGCTGCGATATCTCTGATATTGCATATTGCTGGTTTGTGTAGATAATTACCGGAGTTTGGTCTACGAAACGCTCTGCATATATTCGAAAGGGGGGTCTAAATTTTTTTTCTCAACTATGGTCATACGGGATATCAAAGGTGTTCAAGAAGTACTTTTCAGAACTGGCCCAACTTTCAATATCAGGTGAAAGATAGGGGAAATGGTACTCAAAGTGTAAGCACCATGAAGTGTAAAAGATCTGTCACCTTTTCGGGTTTTGAGACATTCACCTTTTCTTTTTCTAGAATCCTGTTACATATTCAAATGACCAAAAAAGGTTGCCCTGGTCTGACAGCAGAACCTTATCTGGTTGTCTCCAGATTTCGTTTTTTACTTTTTGCCATATCTTTCGCTTCGTTTCGAAATATACCTTGTCACACTATATACCTTGTCCTTTGGGGTTTAATGACTGATGGTTAATATGCAATGTTTTCACATTCGAGACTCACAATTTTCATAAATTGAATTTGCAACACCTTCGCCATATATTGGCGAAAGTTCAGCAACAATTTTAATAATTGTTCAATACCATTACCCAAATTCTTTCTTCACTTAAATTGAATTATTTGTATGCCAAGCGTCAATGAGCAAATATGGCTTAAACGTGCATTATATTCCTAATGTTTTATTATTTGCTACAAGTAATAATACAAGTTTTTTTTTTTTCATTTACAGATTGTTAAAATGCGAAACGCGGACTTAACACGATTATTTTTATTATTTTCAACAATACTTAGTGTGTGTCTAGCTCAAAGAGGTCTTCGCACTTTAATAGAATGGAAGGAGATGGAATATAGTTTTCCATCAAATGCGGATCGATTACAAGCTATCAGAGACGGTCTCTACGTGCATGGAAATGGTGTTCCAATTGACGTAGACGTTCACTATGGTGGTAAGTTTTTGAGTAACATTTGCACAAATTTCTTGTGTTTGAAAATATAGTTCTATAAAAAATATATATATCCATAAAAAGATTTAGGTATATATATATATATCGATACTATATATGAAAATATACTGTTTTCCTAGTTCTCATTGGATAATAAACATTTTGGTTTGCTGCTTTAGTTACATTGAAGTTGAAAATAATATTTTGTTTACAAAAATGTTCAACTAATTATCTTTCAAAACTTATTGAATGTAGATTTTTCATGATATGGAATCAAGAATTCTTCCTCAGTCTTTACATTTCATGAAAGCCTTAAGTGTTTCCGGTTTAGATTACCATAGCAGTAGCAAAAGGAATAACTGATTTACTCCCACCATTATGGTGTACTCATAAGTATTAAACGCAAGTAACGGAAGGTCGTCCTTCAAATATCAGTGATGGCGAAAAGGGTAATAATCAGGAACGAGCGTAATATTTCCTGACTATATTAACTCCTAGTGGACCGCGTAGAAATTAAGTATTCTAAGAAACTTTAAGATCACGGGTCAAATTGGGCTGTATCCCCAGCATCGGGCCCCTAGATAAGGTTGGCCATCCCCAGAGAGACATGTGTGTGGGTTTAAGAAAGAGAAGTGTCTTTTCCGGTTTGAGAAGAAAAATATTCCCACATATGAAATAGGATTAAAGAAACACAGAGATCGTTTTTTCAATAAAAAAGTTGACTGACGGTTTTGTCCAGGGCAGAAGTAACTCATCAGATGCTGCCTCACCATTGCTCTGGGAGTAGCGTGACCGAAAGTATGCTTTGTGGTGTATAGATAAAATTTAAGTGTGGACAAAATTCGAAGGTCATATAAAGTGGAACCCTCAAACCCGATAATTTTAGAAGTCTTATCTGAATATTAGTTTAATCCATTATTTTGCCCCTTTGCAGAGTTTCGATTTTTTTACGCAGCGGCCAAATATCAGGGTCAGCGCTCATTTCTAAATCATCTTATTGGACCTTTCTTTTGATATCAGGCCAGTTTTTTCTCCACGATTTGAGTAGAGTTGTTATTTTAATCTCATCCCAAGCACATCCAGATATTATGTACACATGTACAAAAAAAATTATAGGCATTTTAAAAATGATAGGATTTGGTTGCTTCAATTATACCAACTTAATTTCTCTTTCTCTTTTTTTCGATAAAACACATTTAAAAGCTTCCGTCAATATTTTCTTTCCTGAAGACATGATATCAGCTGTTAAGAAAATTTCACTTTGCCCTTCCTTTGTAAGGTTTTGTGCAAGATGAAAACTTATTAATATAGGTTCACTGTCTGTCCGTCTGTCACACGCACTTTTCTCAGAAACAGTTACACCTGTTGACACGAAATTTGGTTACATTTTGCAACTGCGAGCACCCATACATACGATAAATTACATTGTACCACATTTAACTTAATGGGGGAGAGGTTACCCATTCACGCAAAAGAGGTGATTTTTTTTTCAATTAAATATAGTTATGAAAGGCCTTGATTCGTCATTTTCGCAAAGGTAGGAGGGAGGAAAAGGGTCGATTACTTCAAGGAAACGTTACCCAACCGAAAAATGTTATGGTGGTCCATGCACATGATATCTAAGCCTTAATATACTCTCGGTGATAATATCTCCAGATGTGTCCGGTGTCCGGATAGCTGAGTGGTTAGAGCACATGGCAAGTGCCCTTTTTTAAAATCCCCTTGATAGAAGCCGCAGCAAATTAGGAGAATGAATAGAACAACATGATAGCACTCCAGAAGGCAAAAGGAAACAATATTCTGCAGCATGGCGTAGTCTGCAATACAATTGCCGCCCCTTTAATTTGTGACCAATCCTCTGCTATTTTCATCTTCGGCCTGTGTGCCGACCAAGCAACACAGAAAGAATTGCCTCTCTTTCCAAATCCAGAGCCATTTGCCAAAGTCCAGCATCAGGTGAGGGAGCAAAAAGATATCATAAACGTAGTCGAGGTGTTTGAGTAAAGATTTCATGGTCTATCAAACTCGTCCACGCCTTCCGGACGAGATGCAACCCTGGTGGACTCCGCTTTGATCCTCAAAATGCTACGAGATTTTACCTCGGTGTTGTACGTGACATTTAGCACTATTATATGCCCCTCTGATAATAGCAACTAATTTCTCCGGAATGCCCCTCCTGCATGGAGCACTCCAGATACACTCCCTGTTGACACTATCAAAAGCTTTCTCGAAATCGATGAAGAGTAGGTGAAGCGAATATCTACACTCCACGCACTTTCTCCAAATGATCCGTAGCTCGTTGATGCATTCAAGTATCCGGAGCGGTCGATCGAGCTTTCGAGATGCTGTTTGACATGTTCCAAGAGTATTTTAGCTATTATCTTTGCGACGGCAGCGATGATTACCAAGATTTCCACACGAATGGAAGCAGTAGATTTAAAGTGTTTGTAGGTGCAGCGATAAATACCTCTGCGGAGAGCCCATCAAGTCCACCGACTTAACTCGTTTTGGGTGCAGGAATAATCCGCATCCGCATGTTACTTCACCGGATGTGATACGATTAAGAACCGTAGGGAAGTGTTCTTTCCACCTCTTCATTTCTTCATCAGCGTGGATGCGAAGTCGACCGAAGGAAAAGCAAAAACAAAACGGAAACGCGAGACTTAGTAAGACTACTTCAGCTGCAAAGAAGAGCGAATTACATATAAAACCCTGCGTGACATAACTTTTCCTTCCGCTTCTACCAAGAAAAGCGAAGAAAAGTGAAAGCAATTGGTCTAATAACGGTAGCCCGAACACTATGAAACGAAAGCTTTCAGGCAACGGCAGCATAATAATAATAATCGTTGGCGCAACAATCCATGTTGGATCAGGGCCTTGAAGTGTGTTAGAGCACTTCATTCAAGACCGTAACGGTACACTAGGAGGCAATGTGGTCAGCATTGCGCTCAGCAGCATAAGGTACTGCGAAAGAGGGCGATTTCTTAGGAACAAGGACATTGGCGTTGGTGCACTACCAGTTTCACAAAGGTTGACATTTTTGACGGAAGGAGGGGGGGGGGGCAATCTGGTAACCGCGGCCTAGACCGAATACCGGTTGTTGCGCCGTTGATGATGATGATGATGAACAAATTTGTTAGAAGCAACCAACTGCAATTCTGCACCTAGGATCCAGCTGCGGTTATCTTACAATACCAGGTTAATGCCAAGGGGAGAAGCGGCATAGTTGGCTCTGTGTACCTACGCGGTGATTCTTTGTGTGCTCCATATAAGGAAGAACGAAGAGATTTTGTAGTGGTCTTGAACTCTTAACATCTAAAATCTAAAGACTCATTTGTTTGTACTCTACTTAAAAATAAGACCTCATCTTTAATTAATAGTCTGTTCTTTCAGGCCCTTAGGAGACATAATGAAACTCCCTTCGTTAGGTGTGACATTTGGGATTTACCATATAATTATCTTTAAACGGGTTTCTTAAACCGAATTCATAATATTCAATTCGGGGATGACGCGAATTGATGTGTGTAAAATAAAATGTATTTCTACTCTTATTTTATAAGAAGTGAAGAAAGATGGATATGACAAAATATCAAAAGCACACTACTTTGGGTGAAACTAGCAAAAGATGTGGACAATGATCTTTTAATTTTCCAGTAAGTTAGTTTACCTAAATATTTGACCGTTACTCAATTCACTGATTGGGGGTACATTTTATGAAAGTTTAATTTGTTAATTTGAAGAACTTGGGAAGCAAATTGTTAAACAGTTACAATTCCCGCGTAGAGGAAATAGTTTTCGTTACGGGAGTTACTACACCCGGGATCTTAATGTTATCATTAAGATTCGTAAAGGGAAATGTTTTTCTAACCTACTGTAATTTAACCAAAACTTAAGTTGAGTTTGGCGTGGTAATCTCTTTTTCTGCAACCTACGCATCTTATAATTACTTTTACTTATCTTGGAAAGAAGTAACATTAGTTGAAATTTCAGATTCGAATATGTCAAATGCAACAATCAACGGCATAAAGTTTCCAGATTCAGGTATGCAAAGATTATATCCAGTTTTGGAAGGATTTTAGATTTAACTATTGGCTGGGAATGTTTGAAAATTATAACTGCCATAATTAAGTAATTTTTCACTTCTCCTGAAACCATCTTCAAAGTTAGAAATATGGCCATACAAACCCATAAACATCCAGGGACTCATGAGTATTATTATAGTCATCATTTCACTGATTCTATGGTTGGAAGGATAAGTTCATCTTATGCATAAGGCATGGTTACATTGCTCAAGCTACCTCTATCTCTTTCATTTCTACGACCTCATGTACATAGAGAAATAGATATAAGTTCCCATATGCATGTACTTAAATAATATTAAGAGGTGTAAAATTGTTTTTTTTTTCATAAGAAGAAAGAAATCCTTGTATTTTAGTTACCGGGAAAAGAAGCCCACGAAAGCTGGGAATTGCATGCAACTTATTTTTCTGGACACTACTTTCATCAGTTTCATTTCTGCCACTTCTATTATTTATTTGATTCTGGTTCAGTTCCGTTTTTATTATGGCCAGTGAACTGGATGAATACGAATGGATACATAAATACCTATGAGAAAATTCGAATTTTGACCTTTAATGAACTTGACTTTCGCATCGCTTCCTAAACCTTATGGAAATACAAATCTGTGCTACTTCTTTTTACTCTTCTTGAAGGCAAATTATTAGGTTCTTGCATATGAAATGGCCAGTTCGGCAATCAAGTGAAGTTAGTTGCGATTATGCTGTATCAAACCACCACCAGTTGGCGTTGTTGGTGTCGCATAATGCAGTATAAATTCTCCTGCATTTAATCAAGGAGTCATTTCAGTTTTGACCATCGTTGTGATAACAGTGAATGAAAAGGAAAAAAGGATGGAAAAGAGCCAAAAACGTATACTTTTTCTGTATGAGTTCAAACTCGGCCATAAAGCAGCGGAGACGACCAAGAACATTAACAGCGCACTTGGAGCTGATACGGTAAGCGAACGAACCACACGGCGGTGGTTCGGAAAATTCCGGTCAGGCGACGTAAACCTGCAAAGTGAGCCACATGTACATCCAGGACCGTCGATTGATAACGGCGAGCTGCCTGTGCTAGGCAAATCGGACACACGTCAGTCTGCGAGGGACATTGCAGAGAAACTGGGCGTACACTATTCCCCGGCACTTGCAACAACTTGGAAAGGTGAAAAAGTTTGACAAATGGGTACCGCAAGCCCTTACGGAGCAAAACATGTCGCTTCGAATGGAAATTTGCAGTTCTTTACTTTCCCGCAACAGAAGCAACTCCTTTTTGCACAGAATAGTGACATGTAATGAAAAGTGGATATTATACGACCATCGTCGCCGATCAGCGCAATGGCTAGATACTGATGAGCCACCGAAGCATATGCCGAAACCGAGCCTCCATCCGAAGAAGGCAATGGTGACTATTTGGTGGTCTACAGCTGGAGTTATCCACTATTCTTTTTCGGCACCTGGAGAACCGATAAATGCACAGAAATATTGTGCCCAACTCGAGGAAATGAACCAAAAATTGAGTATTCAATGACCGAGATTGGTCAACAGGGATGGTATGATACTCCTTCACGGCAATGCACGACCTCATGCATCCAGAACAACGCCTCATCCACCATATTCACCGGACCTTTCGCCAACCGACTATTACTTTTTGAAGCATTTAGATAATTTTTTGGCGGTAAAACAATTTAGGAACGAAGAGGCTGTCAAAATTGCCTTCGACGAATTTATCAACACCCAACAGTTGGACTTCTACAAAACTGGCTCTTGAATCTCGTTAGGAGAAGTATTTTGAATCGACTGGCACCTATTTTGATTAAATAAATAAATTTTTGTAAGCTTTATAGTCGTCTCAAATTTTAGTACCAAAACAGTCATTTCATTTGATAGAAAGAGATAGATACTTTGTAACCTTTCAAAAATTCCAGATTCGAAACAAGCAGTCTATGTTTCTACTGTATCTGCTTCTGAAATTCAAACTAATCCGTCAAACTGTACAATTAGTTTATTATTGTGCTTACTTCTGTAAAGGAATTCCTTTTAGCACTTGTGTTTGCTATCCACCTTCCCTGGTGGTCCTCACGTGTGGAACGTATGAGAACAAAGCTATTCCAACTGAGCAAATGTACTGCGATAATGTTTTACTACATTCTTTCAAATGTTACTCGTTTTTCTGTAAATCTTGGAGTTGCGCTAATTTGCCAGCCCTACGGATGTAATGTACTATTCGCATTAGAAATGACATAAGTACAATGGCTTTCGTATTGGTGTATATGTTTTCTCATCCGTTATATACGATTGATCTACTTGTTGAAATTCGACAATAGTAGTTGATAATACTTCATCCTGGAATATTAAACAATATTCCAATAGTGAATACTATTCCACGGTATTGCCAGCGATGGAGCTATCATACTTCTTCAATCTTCTTTTTCTTCAGACTTTCTCCCGTTCAAAAGGGGGGTCGGCTCAACTTGATCGGTTACGCCATTTTGCTTTGTCAAAGACTTGATTTGGAAGTAGTCGTGAGGTTTTCAAATCAATATTGTATCAAGCCCCCGTTTTTTCGGCCGGCCCTTTCGGCTTTTTCCCATCAACTTCGATGTTCATACCAATCTTTGCAAATGAATTCCTTTTAGCATGAATTACATTACCATACCGTCGAAGACACCTCTGTCGCAAAATTTGAACGATCGGTGCAACCCCATATCGATTGCGGATATCTTCATTTCGGATGTGACCATGGGGTGTTATGCCCCTAGTCTAACGTAACATCTTTGTCTCCATTACCCCGATGGGCCGTTCATTATCTTGTATAGGCGGCCAACACTCAAAACCATGAGGGCGACAGGGCGTATGACACTGCGGTGAATTTGAAATTGGAAACGTTCGGTGATACGTTGGTCACAAAAAACTCGCCTGCTGGGATTTTGAGCGGAATCTGATCTATATTTTTCTTCCTGGAAGTTTGAAAGTCAAGCCAAAAAAAACTAGGATTTTGTATGCGGGGCATGTATTTGGCATGCATGTCGATAATTTGGTTTGGTTGGTAATTACAAATTTAAATCGAATTGATTTAAGATTATTGAGGAAACACATTGACACAAGAGCTGGTTAACAATTTTAGGCTACTGACATGTACTGCTTGACAGTTCATACTCAATTAGGAGTCTAATAAAGCTACATATGTACATATTTATTTGCAAAGGTTGTGGTACTGGCACAACTTCGGTTCCTCATCTCATATATGATAGTTGCCTCTCAGAATCTATTTTGTATCTTACGTTTGCAGAAACTATAATATAAAACAGTCAAATCGATTCTTGTCTGAGAGTTTCAACTGATGGTCCATTCACTAATACTTTTCAGTCAAATTTTTAGTTAAAGGGCTTATGTACTCCTTTAACTTTATCTGAGCTGCTTTATTAAGTTCAACTTCTCCTTTGCTCATGATTTCAGCCTGTCTTATACTTGGTATCTTGGTATCTACATATACTGTATGCCTCCATAATCAATTGAAATGAAATTGTCAAACTTTCTTACCGCTTTAATGGTGAAAAGTGTGTACTATTAGTAATTATTCCTATGCTAATGCAATTTATCATTCAATATTCTTTTGCAGCAAGAGATTTATCCAGAATTTTTGTCACGATACCAAGATTTACTACTGGGATACCATTTACCCTTGGTACGGTTACGAATCTCCCTGCTGAGGGAGGTCCGCAACTTGTAGCTTATCCACGATATTCTTGGCATTCAAGTCATGGACTAGACTGTAATGGAATAACATCGGCGTTTCGAGTTGCGGTAAGTAACCTTATTTTTTTCCAAAAAATCTTCTCTACTGGCAATAAACAGTGAGTACTCTACAAAACTAATTAATTATCACTATTGAATTTTAATCAATTTACTTTGATTGAACAAGAAATAAACGGATTTATTGTACCCATGTGCAATGCAGAAGTAGATTTCTTAGTTCATGACTAATATCCAAGATTTGAACAGACTAAATCCTTTTGAATTACCGGCATATTTTTGAATCACTTCATGGATCCATTTCCTCTCTTAAAGGGAAGAGGAAACACCACTTTGGCCGAAGTTGAAGTTGAATCATAGTGCAAATGTGCCACGGCTGAAAGCGATATGGTTCAGAGGTTACCTCTCAAGTGTTTTGAATCCCTTTCAAAGTCCTTCATGTTGAGCAGGTTTCAAAGGGGCAAAGGGGCTATGCATTAAGTCGTGGTTGGGGTAATCATCTCGGTCACATCATACTAAATAGTTCTAAGTATACATGTTACTGTGATTTGTTACAAGGACCATTTGAGCCTCCTGGTGTAGATAATCTTGTGGTGCATCAAGTCAGGAGACCAGCATTTAGCATTTAGGTGTAGAGCTGCCTTATCCCTTCCATTAAAACCTCAGGTCAGACTTTGAGAATCTTGTTTCCGTTTATCATCTTTTAACTTATAGTAAAAGCTTGTGACAAGCATCTTTGCTATCGAGAGCAATAATGAGGGCCTCAGGATTTTCCAGTGATGGGAATAGGTTGAGTGATTGCTAAAACATCCAGCTGCTATAGGCATGGGAGCAGATTCGTTCAAGTTTACCATGATCAGGGTGCATATATTTGGAGTGTTGATCCCAAGCAGCTAGCAGCCTACCTAATACTTATCTTTGCGGTATACCTGGTTTGATTCAAGAAGTTTGAACTCATTGCATGTGGTACTGTGTATTCTCTAAATCTTGCTGATGTTCCCCAATTGAATATGGGGAACAATTATAGGGTGCAACATAGGCTCCAGTGTCTTGGCAACAGACGATAGTAAGGTGAGTAGTTCTTCCTTGACTATAAGATCGGAATTACCTTTCTTTTCTCCAGATTTGAAGAATAATCTGAGACGTTATCTAGCGATTTAGGGTGTTCGTTGGATAGTTAGTGAATATTCCATTTCATGGTCCCCCAGGCTTTTCAATTTTAATCCTTTCCCATTGATTACGGCCCTTCAACGAACTTTAATGGAAGTATATGATTGGCTGCTACATTTGAAATCGCCCAGAGTATTTTGTGCTTGTGTTTCCCAAACGTCACGCATTCTGTAAACTGCCTCTGGTTGGAAAAGTAACATATATTGGAATCACAATTGTATTTGTGGGATATGAGTGAGGACCAGCCCGGAGCAATTAGAGTGAAATGGTCTATTGAATTTGATGCTCTAATCACAAGTAATATCCCGGATTAGTTAATGTAAATCTGGATGTGATGTTACTCGTTGAAATTGGAATACATCAGTACCGAAAATCGGTCGCTTGATACGGCTAACATAGGAAACGTTGCAGGATGGACACATATCCTCTTGTAATGCTCCTATTCTGAAAAATTGCTCACCTAGTGAGTTATGGCCAGTAAGAATTCCAGTCTTTGTCTAACCTTCTGTTCTTCGAAGGATAAACTTGGCAGTATATTTATTTGGTTTTAACAGGAAAAGTTTGTTGTATCTAGTGGCATTTACTCTCTTGCGCTTGTCCCTCCGAGAAGCTTGTTTCCCGGTTTTGACAACAGTATTTCCCAATACTACTTATACTTATATATACTTACACTTCCGGTCTCGATATGGGAGAAATTAATTCCCCTTTTACTAAGAAACCCGAGATTTCATTTTCTTCCGTTCACCCAGAGTAGTTCCACTGCATTCAATCTATTATAAATATAGAGTTCCAATAAGCTCTGCATTCCCGAATGATTTTAGGGTGATCAAGGTTGCTTAACCACGCCAGTCAATCAACCGTCGTCGTTCACTCAGGTTGTCGTTCTTAGGATCTCATCTACTTCAGCTAGAAAGATCTATGTCTCAAAGAAAAGGCTCAATTCTCGTTTTCATCTGAAAGGTAGACTCTTGCTTCAGAGCGTTGTTCCGTTTTGAGTCATTGTTGTATAACTCATCAATATTAGCTGAACCGCATTCTTCTGGTATGTTTCACTTTTCTCTGCATTTGAGGCTAATTTCCTACCAAAAAGATGTATGGGGATTCGGAAAATAGAAAAGATCACAAAAACAGGATTTAGTTCTTCTAATATCTCTTCTACTACTGTGCCCTTTACATCCGCTGTTTTTTCTCAAAGATCTAAATAAATTATTCTATGAACTGCTCTCATTCCATTGATCAAATTTACATATATGCATGCTTGAAAAATGAGTGGTGCATGTAGATCTGTGTCAGATGTTGTTCTTATAGCATAGGTAATACCTAGATGTCATACGGAAGGTCGCGGTTCGAATATCACTGGTGGCAGTGAAATTTGTATCATAATTTGACGTCGAATACCAGCCGACTCAGCTGTGAATGAGTACCTGAGTCAAATCAGGGTAATAATCTCGGGCGAGCGCAATGCTGAACACATTGTCGCCTACGATGTACTGTAGTGTATCATTATTTAGTTCTTTGTAGTCAGGCCTTCTCACAGTGAAAACGCATTTGTCTCATCGTAAGCCACAACACTATTGATGCGTAAACGAAGATCGGCCTTATGACAACTACGTATATCCACATGGCTATATGACGTCTAAGTATCCATGGCGAAGCGAAGGTTCGCTTGCCTGGTCCGTAGACTGTAAGAACTTGCTTCATTTTTGCTTTTACATGTTTTTTCGAAGCAACCTTATCTACCTCTTATTTAACTCCCAGCTATTTCACCTCTTTGTCAAGTTCAAGGGTTATTCTCGACATCTTTGGAAGAAAAAGACCTTTCAGTTTCCTCCTTTTTGTAAATAATACGATTGCAATTTGCTAGTCAAAACAACGGCACGTTGTATATTTCTACACACAGTTCTGCATAAGTTTGGACGTATATTGGCAGCTATTTCAGTTCACATAACAGCAATCAGCACAACACCTGAAGAATAGTCTTTTGTCACTTCTGTTGTCAACTAACACGTTTCTCAGCACACAACAATTTCTACGCTAGCATAGCAGAAATTTTCTTAACTAAGGTGTCATTAACAACATGCTCTCTCAAGCATTATAAAGTTTTTGAAAGGACCAAAGGTCGGACTGTTTTTTCAATCTCCACAAAAAATTTTCAATTCCGTACTCGCTTTCAAAGTTGCGTTTTCTATCTTAGAAGCCAAGAAATCAAGAGCAGGTTCACAGAACTTTTCACGTTGATTAACATTTCGGATTCCATTTAGCTGGTGTGACCTGAATGCTTTCTCGAGAAAGAACCTCAACCAGTTTCTCCAGATTTATCATCGAAAAGATGTTGAACTAATTTGTCTAAAGTTTTTTGGGTTTGAATAGTCATTCTGTCCAAGTTTTTGGATAATATTCTACTCTAAGCTTCTGCCAAGAAGTAGACACGTAACTTAAAGTAAAACTGGTCAAGAAGATATTTCCTTGAAATCAGCCTAGGTCGTTCGATAAATCTCATCCATGCTAGGTGCTTTGAAGTACTCAAAGGAAAGTCTCATGTAATGATGTAACACATTATGATCATTCCACGGAGTAGAGAAAGAGTTGGGAGTGGTTCCAATAGATAACAATCCTACACACTGACGTATGCAAACCAGTATTTTTTGCTTCTTCACTCGTAAGCACTGTTCTCCCAGTTTTCCAATTTCCAGAAACCGCTGATTCTCTGCCGCCCAGTCCCATCACCTGTTCTTCCAGTTTGTGAAAGTACCTTGTGGTGTGGTGGTACGAGCGTCCAGCTTAGGTTATTGATCTCATTTAAGAGGTTTGTACGGCCTTGAAGTCTCTCTTTCGTCTTCCAGGTCCTCACAGTATATTGAAACTTCTTACTAGCCTGGAATTCAACCACTTTCCTGAATTTTCATAGTTCTCAATTCCACCCGGGGACAAAGGAATCCTTCTTTCTCGGTAAAGCGCTCTACTCGTCTGCCAAGTAGTTCATCAAACTTTAACCAATCCGTTTTCCTTGGATCATTTCTAAAATTTTTGAAGAACAAATTGTTAGGTTAATTATTTCACTTCCCCTTTTCCCGACAAAGGTAAGGGTGCACCCTGCATTCACAGTCATGTTATGAGTTAAAGCGATGTAATCAAATAGCTTCTCTCCTCTAGCATTGCATTTGCTACTTCCCCAACAAATAATTTAATTGTTTGCATCACAATCTATAGAGAGCTCAATAATACAGGACATTTGTAGTGTGTATGTGGATGTTTCTCCCCTTTCTATTAACCTGGTATTGTAAAATGACTCCTTCTAAATCCTGGACATGGATTCGCCGCGGCACGATCCAATACCCACGAATTCTATTATGCTATCAGTTCATTTGACTAACCCTTATGTTGAAAGACCGTCGCAGATCGAAGAGCCTGTTGCGTGCAGAGTTGGTCTCACTTGGGTTACCAGTTTGTAGCCACTTTCCACCGAAAGTTCTGCTTTCTTGCGCTCATTTCTCTGGACATTGCTGAAACTGGTGATACAGCAATGCCAAAGCCCTTATTCCCAGTAGGCATTGCTTTCTTTGCAGTGCTTTCTCAGATTCACGTTGTCTGTTCCGTGTGGAGCTTATGTTGATATCAGACTAAGAGGAACCGTCAACTATCCTTTCGTTCGCTTCCCCTTACTGGGGCACAAGAAAAGGTGCGATAGTCAAGATTTAGCCTGTAGTCCCTTCCCCCGCTTAATGATTGAAATTTCCTTCTGTTGAATCTTCCTCCTACATTTTTTGGAAGATTTAGGTAATATTTCAGTGAACAAACCGGCCGAAGTCAGGTTTCCACTCTCCCCATCATGGGATTGCAGTAATCTCCTTCCTGACCGACTGCGCCATAAATATTAAGTGCAGGGTTACATCGAAGAAGAGAGTACGCATTCCTCAGACTTTCCCGTGGTTTGTGGGAATTTGGTGAGATCTCCACAATTAGCTCTTCGACTGCGACTTGATTGCTCAAACTCGGATGAGGATTTAAAGAGGATGCAAATATTTACTTTCCATATTAATGTTTTGGACACTCTTAGTGTAGTGTTAAAATGCTACAACTTACCCCACCATGGCAATGCGTTGCCTACCGTGCTGCTACCAAATTGTATCATCAATATTTTCTTTAAGTTGAATAGGGTTAGTAATGGCTCTAGGGGGGAACCAGGAGCCACCACAAATAACCTTGATTATTGATGATAATTAACCAGAGCCTGTTACGAATAAAATTATAGCTACTCATCAGCCTATTCATTCATTCTGTTACAATGTCATTTTACAGTCTTTTTAGCAAAATTCGCTTAAAGATGGTTTCAGTGTTGATTTCAGTAGGTGTTGATAACGCTAGGAATTCAAATTTAAATTCTTTCGGAACAATGAGGTGGTCTTTTTGATAAATTCTGCAATAAACAAGAAATAAAGAAATCCATATACCATCGCTACTATAGTTTAAGAGCCCAAAATTTCTAAGATATGTTGTGAAATATGTCCTCCAAACAAATCTGTCCTCTTTCTAATTGAATGCACTTTCTATTTCACTCATAGATTGACGATTGCGAAAGACTGTGGGTTATTGATACTGGACGCATTGGGAACGTACAACACTGCACACCTCAACTGCTTGTATTCGATTTGCGAAAGGACACTCTGATACACCGTTACAGATTCCCCCAGTCTCAATTCAAAACTGCAGTTTCACTATTAGTTACTCCAATTGTTGATATTCGAAGCCAAAGTCATGGCTGCCGGAAGACTATGGTCTACATTGCTGATATTACTGGATTCGGCCTGTTGGTCTATGATTACGAGGCAAACACATCGTGGAGAATTGAAAATAAGTTGATGTTCCCAAATCCTGATTGGGGAACCTTCACTATCGCTGGAGAGAGCTTTGATTTGATGGATGGTCTTGTGGGTCTGGCTCTGACACCTCAATCAAGGGGAGGAAGGAATGAACCTTCCGAAGGAAAATATGGGGGATGTAAGTTTTATAAAACTTGAATTCTGAATTTTCTCTCCCTTTAATTTATATTTTTCGTTTTTCATTTTCTTGATTATCATTTAGATCCTTCGTCTTCACGACCGCCGCGGGAACGTGAACGTTACTTATATTTCCATGCCATGGCCGGCGAGGTTGAGAATCGTGTGCCTCTCAGTTTGGTTGATAACAGGACGATCTGGCTGAATGCCCCAGATTCCAATCCAAGGGATTTCGTTGTAAGTTAAGTTAAGATATTTTGGAGGTGTAAATGTAAAGTTTATTCAATTGATCTGAAATGTTTTCGGACCGCATTTGGACTATATCCACATCATTCACTTTTTATTTTTCCAGACAATCGGTCGTCGTGGTACACAAAGTGCTGTCATGGCAATTGATAGCCGCGACAATATGTTCTTTGGTTTGATGAACGATATTGCAGTAGCTAGTTGGAATATTAACACGCCCTATCAAAGATCGAATTTCAAATTGGTAGCTCAAAACCCCACAACATTACAATTTATAAGTGGACTGAAAATTAAACGCAGCAGAATCAATACAGAGGAGTTGTGGGTGATGTCGAATCGATTCCAGGTAAATTATAATACACTCAATGCTCTACGAATTTATATTCACATTTACCTCAATCCTGCAGAAATCAGCTGCTGGGACGAAAAATTCACAAGAAATCAATTACCGGATTTTAGGATGTAATATTGATGAGCTGCTGACTACTGGCTGCCGAACCGCTGATCACAGAGATAATTTAATTTTTGCCTAATGCAACATTTTTAATAATCTAGTCATAATTGGAACTAAGTACAATATTAGGAATTTGCCTATGAATCAGTATGTACACTTTGTTGTTACATTAAGAAAACATTTTATGCGAGTAAACTATAATTGCATATTTAAATCTAATTAAACTATTTGTTTCGTTGAAAAGAAACCTGAAATTGTTCACTTTTCACCGACCAGGTTGCGGGACCCTAAAATGGGAGCATTAAGTATGAAATGGTATCTTGGATTTTGGATGGATGCAAGTATTCAAAAAAGTCATAACATATGTCATATATTTATCCCTGTTGGTGTAAGCCATGTGTGAGTTCATTGATGCACATGTCATTCACTACACGTTTTTGACCTATTCTAACTTTGGCATAGGTTTTAAGAAATACTATATTTGACTCTTGGTCATTATTCGAAACGATGGAATCTAGAGCTACTCGAATAAAAACGCAATATTTTATTACTGGTCAATAACTGCCCAGCGCATCCCGATACTACGCTTTCTAACATAAACCTGGCCTTTTTTTCTTCTAAATATAACCCATGGATCAGGGAGCCATTCATAGTTTGAAAGTTAATTATATAGGGGTACAGGCTTTGGAATGATGATGTTGAAGGTCCGTGAAAAGAAACGCCTCTACCACAAATTTCTCGACGATAAAACGCCTGCTAATTGGCAAATTTATAAGAATGCCAACCGGGAAGCAAAGAAAGCGATCGCTGTCACCCGAGCGAACCATTACAAAAATGTTTACGATAAACTGGACACTCGGGATGGCGAGAGAGATCTGTATCGAGTCGCTAAACACCGTAATGAACGTACACAGGATATCGAACACTTACTTTACTTTGTTTACCAACCGTCGAGCCGCAACGGATAGGTGGCGAGGATACTTCGAGCATAGACTTGTGCGGTTGTTGCTTGTCACAGCGGGGCTCTGATTGTGGTCCCAAAATCAATCCGTGTCTTAAGAAGACCGTGGGATTAAGTCTCCACGACAGGTACCTACGTTAAAACCCCAAGGACTTAACTGTCATCGCAACTGAAGTCGAGGAGGCAATAAAACGAATGAAATCGGGGGAAGCCACAGGAGTTGACGACATCGCATCTGAGCTCTGGAAAGCGAAGAGCTGGGACCCAACACTGTGGCTCAGTGAATTCTTAAATCGGGTTATTCAGAAAGGAAGAACACCATCTGACTGGCAAAAAAGTACCGCTGTTCCAATATGGAAAAAGAAAGGTAGTCCAGCAGAATGATCAAATTATCATGAAGATTTTTGAACGCATTCTTGACAACCCTATTCGCGAAATCGTTGAAATAACCGTGAATCAAGCCGGATTTGTCAAAAACTGCGGAACTATTGACGCAATACACGCTGCGCGGTTACTCATGGAGAAACACCGTGAGAAGCATCGCCCTCTTTACATTGCCTTTCTGGATCTAGAGAAAGCGTTTGACCGTGTGCCACACGAACTCATCTTGTATGCTTTACGACAACACTTGTGCGCTGGGTTCAATTGCTCTACTACGATCCAAACTGAATTTTTGACGACCGATCCCCATGAAACAGGCACAATCACTGTCAGCGGCAGTGATGTGCCCAGAACTGAGCGATTTAAATACCTTGGGTCAACGCTATCAGTCAATGGAGAACTGCATTATGAAATTGCTTCGCGCATTAACACAACCTGGATGAAGTGGCGTTTTACAACTGGTGTTCTTTGTGACCGACATATCAACGAACGTATCAAATCGAAAATTTACCGCAATGTTGTCCGTCCTGTCGCTCTCTATGGATCTGAGTGTTGGCCAACTATAAAAGACAATGAACGGCGTTTTGCGGTAATGGACGGTTGGACTAGTGGCGTGACACGTTTTGATCACATCCGAAAGGAGAATATCCGCGATCGTTATGGGGTTGCACCGATCGTGGAAAACTTGCGAGAGACACGTCTTCGATGGTATGGTCATGCAATTCGTGCTAACCCAAGATTGGTCTGAACATCGAAGTCGATGGTAAACGACCAAAAGGCAGGTCTAAACAACGGTGGCTTGATACGCTGGATGGGGATTAAAAAGCCTCAAGATTGCACCCAGATCAGGCATTCGATAGAACCAAATGGCGAAACCGATCACGACGAGGCGACCCCGCTTGTGAACGGGACAAAGGCTGAAGAAAAAGACAGGATAAGTCGACCTAGGTCGATTAAGAACGTGTAGTATAAATCATTTTTGACTAATTTCACTATGAAACTCCCTACCCCAAACTTAATCGTTTTCAAGATACTCGAGTTTTTTTTTTAAATAGCCGATTTTTCTATTGAATTAGATAATTTGAAACATGTGACTCTTATTATTATCATTATTTAATTTTTACATGTAGAATAAGATGCTTTATGACCTCAATAACCAGAATTGTATGTAAGTAAATTAAATAGGTCGTTGTAGACAATTGAAAGTTAGCGGTTCAAATCTCACTGGTGACAGAGTGATTTGTTATCGTTACTGGATGTCAGATACCAGTCGACTCAGCTGTGAATGAGTACTTGAGTCAAATCAGGGTAATAATCTCGGGCGAGCGTAATGCTGACCACATTGCCTCCTACAGTGTACTGTTGTGTGCCGTTGCGGTCTTGAATGAAGTGCTCTAACACACTTCAAGGCCCTCATTCAATATGGATTGTTGTGCCAGCGATTATTATTATTTGCAGATGCGCCTAAAAACATCTACGTTTGATCAGCTATCCAACGAATTATAACAATCTAGGGTTTTATATAAAATCATAGAAAAAACTTAGCTTCTTATGTTACATGGGATTTAAAAATAATGGCGCTTATTTAATCTAATTTATTCTTTGAAATTAGATAATGAATACACGCTATCCCGGCCGTCCAGTGAACGTGTTGGAGGAAGACTTCGAGAAACTGGCTCTGTTTTAAGACAAACTTTAGACTTGGGAAGACCACGTGTCATTGATGACAACGAAGAACAAGATAATGAGATATTGGAACGATTTAGATTAGATTCAACCACTTTCCCTAATATTGTTGTCCGTGAACTGGGACTCTCTTATTTGAAAGTGTGGTTTGCAGTACATACAGCGGGCCTATACCTATATCATTATACGCCGGTATAACCTATCGAAGAAGAAGATCCCGCGAGAAAGTTAGATTTTTGCAGATTTATGCCAAATTCTAATGTAGAAGACCCGAATTTCCTTAAATTAATATTGTGGACTGATGAATCAAAATTTGATAAAGATGGGATTACGAATTGCCACAACGCTCACTCCTAGGTCTCAAAAAAAAACAAGGAAACCCCAATAAGAACAGAGTAAGAAGTCACAACGTAAATTCAGCGTGATAGGCATTATTTCTAATCATTTGTTTGAGCCTTACTTTCTCCCTGATAATTTAAATGGCGAAGACTAAAAAAAATTTAATTTATAATTATATAAATTTAAAAAAATTTTCCTTAGAAGTGACCTAGGCGACTTACTGAAAGATCTCCCACTCAATCTACTTCGAGATATGTGGTTTCAGCATGATGGCTGCTCTGTGAACTTCAAGAGAAGTGTTAGGGAATGGCTGGACACAAATTATCCTAACAAATGGATTGGACAAGGTGAGCCTTTCCACCTGGCCAGTCAGAAGTCCAGACCTAACTCTCATGGATTTTTATGTGTGGGGGCACATGAGAAGTCACGTGTATAGTGAGTCCAACCCAATTTCATTAGTTGAAGTTCTGAAAGAAAGAATAATTAATGCTACGAATGAAATAAGGACTTTGATAACTGATGTAAAAAGTGAACTTCTCAAAAGAGTGCGAAAACGTGTGCAAAACAGAGGTGGACATGTTGAACATGCAATTTAGAGGTATTTTATTCCAACAAAAAAGTTAAATAAATGTTATTTTGTACTTATCTATTATTTTATTTAGTTATCTAACTTCAAAGAATAAATTAGATTAAATAAGGGCCATTGTTTTGAAATCCCATGTGACATAAGAAGCTAAGTTTTTTCTATGATTTTAAATAAAACCCCAGATGTTATACCTCGTTGGATAGCTGATAAAACTTAGATATTTTAGGCAAATCCGCAAAGCAGTTGCATATTTTTTTTTTTTTTTTGAGATATCCTGTGAAGAAAATTGAACTTTTTAAATTTGTACTAACTTTTTTAACTTTCAATCGTCTACAACGACCGATTTAATTTACTTACGTACAATTATGGTTATTGAAGTCATAAAGCATCTTATTCTACATGTGCAAATTAAATAATGATAATAATAAGAGTCATATATTTCAAAATATCTAATTTAATAGCCGAAAAATCGACAATTTTTATAAAAAAAAGTTTGGGGTAGGGTGTTTCATAGTGAAATCAGTCAGAAATTATGGGTACTACACGCCCTTAATGGATCTAGGTCGACTTATCCTGTACCCCTGTAGAAAGGCATTGTTACTTAGAATATTAGTTTGCATATCAACAAAAAGACACACACACCTTACTTTATTAGATCCGGTAAATATCTCTAATCTCCTCAATACAAGTGATCACGAATTAAGCTTCTTTTCGCGAAATTCTCAATATTAACGGATATACGTTTGCAGTGTTTTATAGTTTTTCGAAAGATTAGCATTTCAACTGCTACCATTCGAAATTGTTTCATCATCATCAACGGCGCAACAACCGGTATCCGGTCTAGGCCGAGGTCCACCGATTCGATATCTCTAAAAGCTGTCTGGCGTCCTTACCTACGCTCCATCTTAGGCAGGGTCTGCCTCGTCTTCTTTTTCAACCATAGATATTGCCCTTATAGACTTTCCGGATGGGATCATCCTCATCCATACGGATTAAGTGACCCGCCCACCGTAACCTATTGAGTCGGATGTTATTCACAACCGTATCGCTCATAGATTTCGTCGTTATGTAGGCTACGGAATTGTCCATCCTCATGTAGGGGGCCAAAAATTCTTCCGAGGATTCTTCTCTCGAACGCGCCCAAGAGTTCGCAATTCTTCTTGCCAAAAACCCAAGCCTCCGAGGAATACATGAGGACTGGCAAGATCATTGTCTTGTACAGTAAAAGCTTTGACCCTATGGTGAGACGTTTCGAGAGGAACAGTTTTTGTAAGATGAAATAGGCTCTGTTGGCTGATGCGCGGATTTTCTGATTTTCTCATCGTAGCTGTTATCGGTTGTGATTTTCGACCCTAGATAGGAGAAATTATCAACGGTCTCAAAGTTGTATTCTCCTATCCTTATTCTTCCTGTTTGACCAGTGCGGTTTGATGTTGTTGGTTGGTTGGTTTTCGATGCTGACGTTTCCACCATATACCTTGTCTTGCCTTCATTGACGTGCAGCCCAAGGTCTCGCGCCGCCTGATTGATCTGGATGAAGGCAATTTGTACATCTCGGGTGGTTCTTCCCATGAAGTCGATATCGTCAGCATAGGCCAGTAGTTGGGTGGACTTAAAGAGGATCCTTTTACATTTACCTCTTGCATTTACTTCAGCATCACGGATCACTTTCTCGAGGGTCAGGTTAAAGAGTACGCATGATAGGGCATCCCCTTGTCATAGACCGTTGTTGATGTCGAATGGTCGTGAGAGTGATCCTGCTGCTTTTATCTGGCGTCGTACATTGTTCAGGGTCAGCTTAGTCATGGCCGTGTACAGTTTTACCCTGGCTATGCTATCATAGGCGGCTTTAAAGTCGACGAATGGATGGTGCAACTGTTGTCCATATTCCAACAGTTTTTCCATAGCTTGCCGCAGAGAGAAAATCTGATGAATGATGTTCTGGGCATATGGGGCTATCCGGCCTAGCAAGATAGCGGAGAATATCTTATAGATGGTACTCAGCAACGTGATACCTCTATAATTCCTGCACTGTGTGATATCTCCCTTTTTATGTATGAGACAGATAATGCCTCGTTGCCAATCGTCAGGCATTGATTCGCTGTCCCATACCTTGAGCACAAGTTGATAAACCACTTGGTGTAACTGTTCGCCTCCATATTTTACTAATTCGGCTGTAATTCCATCGGCTCCTGGCGACTTATAATTTTTAAGCCGATGAATTGCACGGACTATTTCTCCTATACTTGGTGGTGGCAGTATTTGTCCGTCGTCTTCAGTTGGCGGAACCTCCAACTCGCCGATGTTCTAGTTATTCAGTAGTTCATCAAAGTACTCAATCCATCGCTCCAATATGCCCATTCTTTCGGAAATCAGATTTCCTCCTTTGTTTCGGCAGGATGAGCATCGAGGTGTATAAGGCTTCATCCTGCTGACTTGTTGGTAAAACTTCCGCCTTCTGTGTCTGTTGCAGTTGCTCTCTGTACTTTTATAGTTCACAGACTTGTTGGTTCTCCCAAGCTTCCTTTTCCGTCTGTGAAGTCGCTTCTCCGCTCGACGGAGTTCGTGATAAGTCTCTGCGCGTGCCCGCGTTCTTTGAGAATGCAACATTACTCGGTATGCAGTAGTCTTCCCTTCCATTGCTAGCTTACATTCATCGTCAAACCAATCGTTCCGACTTTTTTTGCGGCAGGGGCCAAGTATCTTTGTGGCCCTATCAATGACAACGTTCTTCAGGTGGTTGTGAAGATCATTTGTTGATACTTCATCTCCAGGACCTCTGTTGACTGCGGTTATTACGGCATCCATTTCCCTCTTATATTATGGATGGCTTCAGTATTCACTCTCACCTGATTCTCAGAGGGGATTGTAGGTGGTGTCGTAATTCGAGCTCGGAGCACTATGCTAACGAGATAGTGGTCCTGATATTCATCAAGGTTGAGAGGTGGCGGCGTTCAATCAGCACATGGTCAATTTGGTTGTCTGGAGAAGCCCACGTATGTTTGTGGACCGCTTTCCGCGCAAACCAGGTACTTCCAACAACCATTTCGTTTGATACTGCTGACTGGATAATGCGCAATCCGTTATCATTGGTATCCCAATGTAAGCTATGGGAGCCAACGTATCGCCTGAATACGGGCTCCGTCCCTACTTGACTGTTGAAATCTCCAAGTATGATTTTGATATCATACTTGGGACAGGCTTTAAGGGTCCGCTCAACTGCCTCGAAGAAAGTATCCTTCTCCGACTATGCAGTCTCCTCCTCCTCCGAAATTATTTTGCTCGGTTTAATAACGATTATTCCATCGGATTTCGGTAATGCATATTTTTCAAGGAATTCTGATGATTCAGATGATTGGGTCACGTGTGCAGAAGAATTCTTCGAGTATCTTGGCGTTGATAACAATATGCTCACTACAGAAGAACTGATCAGGAAATCGCAGTATCTGTTTTGCAAAAAGAAAATCACGAACAAATGTCTCAACATTATGACGAGAAGCTTGCCAATGATTGAATGTTGAAATATTGATGAACTTTTTCAGTATACTCAAAATAGTCAAATTCGAACAACTCAGCGAACATGTCCGATCTGGATTTCACGACAAGCTTAAGGGCCTTATTCGGAACGCCATCCAGACCCGGAGCTTTGTTCTCTCCTATCCTAGTGCAGATCTCCAGCAGCTCGTCACTGGTGACTGACGGTATTACCGTGTCGTTCAGAGGTCGCTGGAAGCTGTCTATGCCCTCCTCTTGCCGTGGGAATAAACCCTGGATAATTTTTAACAAGAGTGAAGGGCACGTGATCTGCGGAGATGATCGGCCTCTGAATCGCCCCATCACGATTCCATAGGCGCTCCCCCACGGGTTTACGCCCGCTTCCGAACAGAGCTCCTTAAAGCTTTCCCTCTTGCTCCATTGGATGGCGAGTTTGAGGGTTTTGCGGGCTTCCTAATAGGCGCACTCTTTTTGCCCTTGGTCGATTCTGCTTACCGCTCTCTGAGCCGCTCTTCTTGCTCGATGACAGCTGATCGAAGGCTAGCCAGTTCAGTATTCCACCAGTAGTTTGGTCTTCTGCTGAGGAATGCGCACCTCCTAGGCATGGACGCGTCACACGCTTTGGCAATGCATTGGGCCACATGGACAGCTCTTTCCGTAGAGGCGCCTGCTTTATTAGGTTGGTCTAGCCACACCTCTGTGAAGGTCTGCTCATCTAGGCTTTAGCGGACCAGCCTGACATCTTGCTCGGTTTCGGGCATGATGGTCTTCTGCCCGGTTACTCCACCCATAACCCACAGGAGATTTCCTGGTGATCGCTGTGGGTGTAGCCCTTGCTAACGCATCACGTTCCAGTGCAGGGCTGACAAAAGTTAAGTCTACGATTGAAGCAGACCCCCTTTTCTGAAAGGTGTTTACATATCCTTCGTTGGCCAGAACGATATTCAACTGTGCAAAAGCGTCTATTAGGCTGCGGCCCCTTGCATTTGTCTCTCTGCTACCCCACTCACGGGCCCAAGCATTGAAGTCACCAGCAATCACCCTTGGACTACAACCCCTTGCGTCGAGAATAAGACTGTCAAGCATTTCCTCGAATTCGGGCAGTGTCCGGCTTGGTGGCGCGTAACAGCTGTACACATATACCCCGTTTATTTTCGCCCACACCAAGCTGCTGTATGTCTGACCCCCAGTACTTTGTATGGCTTGTCGACCGCATGCCCATATTGCCGCTCCACCAGTCGAATCTGTAACCCATACGCCACCGTGACGGTTTCTATAGGGTTCGCTAATGATGGCAATTTCCACCACGGATTCGTAGATGGTCTGCTCGAGTAAATCTTGAGCGACCCTACAATGATTGAGGTTTATTTGAATAAAACTCATTTTTTCATTGAAGTTGGCGCCTTCTTAAATTCCGGGATTTACCACTTCCGGCAATATGCCGGTAATCCCGTCCCTCACTTCCTTCGCATAACAAGCATTTGGGATCCCTATTGCACGCTTTGGCAATATGGGCTTTCTCCCCACACTTTCTGCATCGATCGGACTGATCAATGCCGCTGGTGCCTGCCTTCGCGAAATGACCAAACGCGAGACACTTGAAGCACCTCTTTAGAGGAATTTGCTCTCTCAGACGGCAAACAACCCATCCGATTCGAACCTTCCCGGTTGCCAATAACTTCTGCGCTGCGTCCACTGGTAACCGCAATGTGGCCGTTTGAGTACTGCCATAGACTTTCCCCAAACTCACAATGGAACTTGAACTGTCTCATTAAGGCAGTGCAAATTTCTCCTTTGGATGTCACTTCATCGAGATCCTTGCACTGTATATAGACCTCATGTTTTTGGGTCCGTAGTGTGACATTCTCCCCAAGTGAGTTCTTGACCTGAGTTCGGAAGCCATCAGTTTTCCCCAAGCTGGTTTTTTTCAGCTCAAACTTGAGGTCACCCTTTTGGGTCCTTCGAATCTTGCTGATATTTCTACCTAGATCTTTTAGGTCGGGGTCAGCTTTGACCTTTTTCATTGTCTCCGTGGCTTCTCTCTTCGGTGCTTTAAGTTCCGTTTTTCAGAACTATTTGTATTCCCTTTTTCCCCTTAGGAGGTTGGCCTGTCGCTAGTATTAGACTAGAATGCCCTGGGTTTCGGCGGACTTCTGTGCTGAAAATTGTGTTCAAAGTGTTTTCGGCACTACGAATATAATTTTCTCCAAAATCTTCGTCTTGGGTTCTTCTTTTTATGATCTAAAGTTAGATATACTTTGTTCAAACTATAACCTCATTTGTGTTTCTATACATTCGGACATAATGGACACTCGGCTATAAAGAATCCCTTGAAGTCCATTATAAACCAGTTGCACTGTACTACGAAGCAGTCAGGCTTAAGACAAATCCTGAATTCAAACGGGGAACACCCTTTTACCTTTGAGAACGGAGCCATCTAGTATTTGAACATGAAACATGAATATCGATTTTTCCGATGTTGCTTTAGCTGAAATTTCTAGTTCGAAGGGAAGTGCCATGTTTTCCCTTATACTTATATATCCTTTTTTATGGACGCAGAATATTCTTATCATTTCATTCAAGTAAGCAATAACCGAACCCTCTGTTACAGAATCCTCCTGGATGGTTCGATCCTCCACTCACTGTTCAATGTCTTTGCTGCGCGAAATTGCTGTCAATGACAGCTCCGGTTGACATTTCGATGTGGCAGATAACAAATCACCCGAGAAGAGTTCAGATAAATTCGGTCGCAGTGTTTTTCTATATTTCTACATCCTAAACGCAAGGGAAATTGTGATTCCGCCTAACCATCATGACGAATCTTCAAAGGTGGCTACTTTACGCTGGTTTATTCCTAGTGCCCTACTTGTCGGTGGTTTCCGGCGTAATACAATCCAAATTTCTGACAGAAAGAATGTTTCAGATAATCATGTTGCCGTTCGTTTTGGTGGCGCTTTTTGGGGTATGTAGTGATTCTGATTATTTCTTTGATAGTTTCATTTAAAAGTGTCCCAATTTTCTGTGCAGGTCCATTCTCTTGTGACCATCCTGTACCGAGTATTCACTTTGAGCGACTGCACGGAGGCTGCCCAGGAACTGCAGAAGCAAATTAAAGAGGCGAGAGAAGACTTGATATCGAAAGGATTCAAGTTTAGGGATTAGTTTTAGGCAAATGTTCTATAAGCTATTGAGAGTGATGTATTTTGTTTACGTTGTGTCGAAATAAAAATTTCTATTTGTAACTGTAAAATTGTTCACTGATATTATTGAGATAGAGTGACAGGTGCCCGGCTAGCTCAGTCGGTAGAGCATGAGACTCTTAATCTCAGGGTCGTGGGTTCGAGCCCCACGTTGGGCGAATTGACTTTTTTTAAATTTCGACAGTAGTTCAAATTATCGAGGAGGACTTCGTACACAGTCTGGTTGGGATTACTTTACGAAAATTGCTTTAGTTTTTATTTTCCACAAATAGTAGCAATGCCGAGATAAAATATGGGCTTTCTATAAAGTTTATGAAAAAGTGGGGACAGGGATAGCTGTAGCCTGAATGGTTGAGTTACACCTAAGCGTCTCCGCTGGGCAGAGTGTCTCGAATTATGTAGCCACACGTGCAACATAGTTGTGTGAACTCTGGCACGTTTTGAACCACCCCTGGATAGGGGTTTGCGATGAACCCAAAAACCCATCCATCTAAAAACTACTCCATGTCAAGCAAAAACCTGGAACATTTGCCTCGGGTTGGGCGGATAAACAAGCAACAACAAGCAAACATCTAACGGACTATTTTTTTCGGATCCTGGAATGTACGCTCCCTGAACAAAGTAGGGGTCGTCAAGGCCGAGATTTACAAATTGAACATGATTGGATTGGTAGCGAAATGAGCGATATAAATTCTCACACAACTTTCAAAAGTGGCAAACCATCAGAGCAAACGCTGGGCGTCCTAGATTGAAGAGCTTCTGAATTCGACACCTGGTGCTCCCAAGTAGCCTAAATCAATGGGAGTGCTGGTGATCCTGACCCCACTACACATCCTCCGGCAGCAAAAGAAGCTGATTTCGGCACGCGATCACTGAAATCAAACAAAGCGCCATCGTCCTATAAAATATTGACGAAAATTCTGGACAATAGAATAAGCCCATACGCCGAACAACTCATTGGCGAGTACCAAGGCGGTGTCAGGCCGGGTCGCTCCACAATCGACCAGCTTGTTAACGCCAAATTAATCCTGCAAAAATGCGTGGAGTATTGTACAACATAATGCTGCAATTTGGTAATCAGCTAAACTAGTACGGCTGATTAAGATGACTATGTCTAAATCCATCTCACAAGTCAGGATCTAGAACAGGTTGACTGATCCTTTTGGAACATGTATTGGTTTGAAACATGGTGATGGACTGGCGCCGGCGTGCTTCAATCTAGCACTAGAATACGCTATACGAGCAATGGATACCAACACCAGCGGGATGCTATTCAGTTAATCGACACAATTGTTAGCGCGCGCACATGATATCAACATCATGTCTCGAAAACTGACCGACGCAGAGAAACTTCTGCATGCTGTTGACATTGCTGAGAAAGAAGTTGGACTACACATCAATGAAGACAAAACGAAAATAATGATGCAATCAAGAAGTAGAACGTCCGCTCATTCGATCATCAACGTAGGGGACCTCAGCATCGAATTCATAGATGGCTTTACCATATATATCTGGGTAGCAGTCTGCCAAAGGACATGAATAAGACTGACGAGGTCAAGCGACGGATACAGCTAGCGAATAAGACTTTCTTCTCAGTCCTTCCCATAATGAAATCAAAGCATGTGCACAGAAAAATGAAGCCCCGCTTGCAAAACCATCATACGACCAGTGCTATGTTACGGGTGCGAAAGCTGGATCCTAACCCAAGCCTCCGAAAATTTGTGAAACACATTCGTAAGGAAGTCCTTCACCGAATTTTCGGAACAGTTCGCGACCGTGACGGAAGGCCCATCCGGTACAACCATGAGTTGTATGAACTGCACGATGAGCTAGAAGTCTCGAAATTCGTTAAACTACAACGCCTTCAGTAGGCACGCCATGTCCAACGAATGAGCAACAGTGGTATGCCTAAAAAGTTATAACGTGTCGACGGAGCGAGACTACGAGGAAAACCGGGAGCACGGTGGGGGAGCACAATAGATACGGATGCCGAGCAACAACCTGGCGTCCAAGATTAGAAGACGCGGTCATGTGACCGACATAATTGGAGGACAACGATCCAGGCGGCCAGGGCCCGACGTCGGGCTGTAGTGTAACGATGATGACGATGACATACATATTATGAAATCCTATCCATACACTGGAAAGCATTATGTTGCGAGGAGTTAAGTGGGTAATTTCAATTAAGGGGCCATTCTTAGAAACTATCCATCAGAAAAATTTGAAAAAAATCATCGATGGTGATAATGATCTCGAATCTCTTCCGGACCCTTAAAAATTTTAGATTTTTCTGACTTGCATTTTTTCGACCTAGATTGATCATTCGACAAAGTGACGGCTATGTCTGTAAAAAATCATAACGTTATTACGATTTTATAATAGGTTTAATGCTTATGAATTAAAACATAATTTTGAAATGGTTCACATCACGTATTCACACTATTCACTTAACGCATTTTTAAATAAAGTTTATTTTTTATCTTTAGCTATAAATTATAATTCAATACTAAAGTCAGTCACAATATATAATAAAAATTTTAAATTCTTTCCACAGCATTAAAATCATGCATGTAAATATCACTTTATAAAATGAAAAATTTTTTGTTTGGGATGAGCTGTCCTGAGCCCACCATCTATTTGATGGAAGGCCGCACTTGTTCGAGAAGCAACTTACTCCTTCTTTTAAGTGCGCGGACTACTCTGTTCGTGGGCGAGCGCCCAGTACTTTCAAAAATTATATTTGGCTTTGATGGTTTCAATCGCCGGGCAGAGGCGATCTCATTAGACGCTGGCGCACCTCTGTCCTGGGAGCAGCGTGACCGAAAATAGCGACAAGTGGTAATCGCTCCATTTATATATAAATGCAAACGAGACATGATTGCGAATTATGTTGAAGTGAAATCCGTCGTATGTTCAGACCTAAACTAGGCCGAAGTGCATTTTTTGAGGATACAGGGAGTCCTTGATAATGGATCAGACTACTTGGAAAGCAACTTATTTTCTCTCTTTTATGGGTCTCAGTTTCGGTTTAGTTCTGAAGATACGACAGATACTTCATCCTAAACAGAAAATTTTCCATTTTATTAACCTAAACCATTTTAGGTTCTAACCAGACGATTTCGGTCGTTATAATTCATACCCTTGACGGGCTTTGAATTCAATAAAAACGAGCTAAATGCCACCCGTTGCCGCTTTCGGTCACGCTGCTCCGGGTAGAGGTGCTAAAGCAGCGTCTGATGAGATCGTCTCTGCCCTGCGATCGAAACCGTCAAAGCCAAATATAATTTTTGAAATCACTTTATAGTTTACCTTCTCCATATTCATCTTATACTGCACTCTCAATTTTTAGGAAAGAAGTGCGATTTTTAGGAGGCACGGTGCGTTTGTAAGCAGGATGGAGTTTTTATAAGATGCCAGCCTTAAAGTTTCTTTTCTGCCACATTTAACTTTATCTTTGTACCGGCACAGAATCAATCCATCTTGCGTTAACTTATTTGCTGAGTTAAATTCAGTATTTTTAGACTTTGTAATAATCACATGACATGAAATCCAATGCAGTTTTCGACAAGCGGATCAGTACATGATGTTTATGAGTAGTTGCTGCAGATGTTTAAGGATTACTATTTGCGTTGCCGTATTGATTGTTTGACGTCGATCAAGTTGGTCCTCCATATTGCCCAAGAAATAAATTTTTTCAAGAAGTGAATGTTCGCATGGCGTTTATAAAGGCGAAGGTGAAGTTAGAATCACCAAAAGGAAAAGGACGTTTACTCTCTTGAGCAAAAATTACCTTTAATGCGGGTTTTCGATAATGTCTGCTCGAAATGAAGGCATTTGGAACTATTCGTTGTTTCTTTGAACTTTGAATAGAAGATATTATGATTTTGTTGCTTCGCCACAAAACAATGAATGCAATGGCTCTGCTGGCGGAGGCAATAATTCGCTTTTTCACTGAGACACAACCACACACAGCAAAATTGATATCCGGGCACCGTCACACGAAATACAAAGTAGGTAAACGGAGTTGCATGTGCTTTGTTTTTTTACAAGGGCGTACAGTCTGCTGGATACAATGCAAAGAAAAACAAAGAAACAGGATAAAATAAAACCCTTGCAGAAAGCAAGAGAAACTCTTTCCTCCTAGGCAAAATTGAAATCCAGATAGAGCTAAAAAGTAATAATGACATTAAAGAGTTAAAACAAGTCGGGAAACCGAAGGTTAAACGCTTCAGGAATGAAAAGTTTTGTGCATTGCTTACATGAGCACATTTAAGTAGGTATTTTTGCCATTTGTACCTAGTTCGTAATGATTATGAATTTAGTTTGACAAACCATTTACTTTAGTAGACATGAACATTCAAAGTCTTAGAATACAAGAAATTTACATAAAAGTGGCAACTTTGACCCATTATAATTCCCTTAGTAATAGTGCGATTTCCACCACACTTATGCTTGGCTTATGCTCTATAGTATACGCTAGATTATTGCTAGTTAATGATTCTGGGATAAAGTTGAAGGGGGTTCCCAGTCAATTTCTAGAAAATATGCAATAATAAAGTATCGGTATGTAGAGTATTTTGAGACTTAGATACCGTGTGCATGGACCACCATATTTCTTTCCAGATATTTGGGTTGGGTAACTTCTGAAAATGATTCCTTGAAGTAATTGAGCATTTCCGGACCTCCGCACGCTCCCCTTTGCAACGAATGTCAAAACTAACAACGGTTTCAAAAAGTGTTAATTCTGACCTCTAATTTGATATCCCACGTGACTATACTCAGTGAAACAACTGTGACACCTCTTTTTGCATATATTGGGACACTCATGTAAACTCTGCGTGGAACTATGTTACTCAGTGCATGCAATGGGATTTACAGGTCCTACGTTTCTACCAAATTTCGCATCAATAGAAGCAGCCGTTTCTGAGGCAAAAGGTGTTACAGACAGACGGATAGACAGTGAACCGATTTGGATTATCTTCTCTTACATAAAATGTTAAAAGCCGTCGTAACGCAATCGTGTGCGCAGGGTGTTTGGCTTGGTAGTGAGCGTTTGCTGCTGGTCCGATGGAGTTTCGGTTTTTTGGCTGAAATCGAAGGGTGTGTGTGTGTGTGCGGGATGAAGACGGCATGTGAAATACAGTTTGTGAACGAGCCTCGCCGACTTGGAACGAACTACGCCGACGTGGAATGTTCATTGTACATTGCTGTTGTAAGCGTGTTGCAGCTCACATCGCACGTTTCTGGGAGTTTAGAGTTTCCCAGCAGGAAACGAATACAAAAGTATTTTTATTGTTTTAAAAATGAAACTTATTTGTTTTCTATAATATACTTGTACAATATAATATTCGTTTTATTGCTCTTGAGTAACTGACTTATATCAATACAAAAATTGTCCAAAAAGTTCGTGCGCGAAAATCAATTGCTATTAATTCTAAATGAATCTTTAAAGAAGCTCTGCCTTTGGTTCCCCCTGAGTTGCGGCAAGGAGCAAACATGTTGACCCAGCTTAATAGTAGCCACATATGTGCAGGTTAGTTGTCAATGGAGACTGCACGTTTGTGGGCAAGTTGAGATTGCTCGTCTGTGGAGAAGTTCCGGTTGTTTGATCAGATTGCGGCAACTTCAACTTGCCCGCAGACGTACAATTTCGCGCCAACCAACAACTTGCACAATGATGATGATGTTAATATGCAGAATCAAGGTAAATATTTTTTGAAGGTGTGGAATTTTCGGGAAGTGGCAGGCGTGTCCACCTGGCATAACACTATAACACAAATTGCAGCATTCTCCCCAAGCAAGTCTTCCATTTGATTGTGGAAACCATCAACTTTGCCTGTCCCGAACTTTTTCGGATTGAATATGAGATTCCCCTTCTGAGCTCTCCGGATCCTACTGATATTCTTCCGTAAACCTTTCAGGCCGGGTTAGCTTTAATCATTTTAGCATGTTTTCATAGACAAATTGCCTTTACTGGAAATGACAATTACTAGGAAAACTTTGGTTTCCCGCCTTCTTGTTATTGATTGAGCCTATCAATCGTGATCGTTTCTTTGCGCTTTGCTTGTCGACGCACTCGCAATTTCTAAATTATAAGTTCCATTTCTGGATGCGGCCGAAACGGCCACTATTAAACCAAAACCTTATCAAAATTGACTGTTTGTCTGTCAGAAATCCTCAGAAATCGGTTTATCCACTGACAAAAAATTTGGTGAGGATGTTGGAATTATGAACCCTCACGCATGCAGTGAATTCTATTATTTTAGGATGAGTTAAAAGAGGGCTCCTCATCGATTCAAAGAGGAGTATTAAGTTTCCTCTTCTCCGAATATAGCCGTCTCAAATGGAAGGCCTAATTTAGTATATGTCGAAGTAGGTCTCAGTTCGGACATTAGTTTCAAAGAGGGGAGTGGGGTGCCAGAAAGTGAACTTTTCAATCAAAGGCCGATTTTTGGAGACTGTTTATGCCCACATATGACATCTTCAAAATATTCCCTATATCTATATTTGTTCAAATAAAGTTAATAACACTACATTAACCCTATGTAAATGTATAAAATTTCCAGTAATGTGAGTCATGACATGCAACACCTGACACAAGAAAGTTTTTTGAAAGTCGTGCTATCATTAACAAAGTTACAGTAGGATAAAATTGCATTTTAAGACATCATTAGAACAGAATGCAGAATGTCAGTATCACATTAAAGTGCATTTACGCTCCGAACTTACAAATGAGAACATCATGCACCGAAATATTCTTATATAAGAACCGATGAAATGAAATTAACGCTCACGGAAATTCCTTAAGCCACTTTCTAGACTAATCTTGTTGTTTAAATGAGCGTGAAATTCCATTCTATTTAATGACTCAAAGTTGCGGAGTTAGATATTTATGTTACTGGTGAGGGTCTGCAAACTAATTTAACATTGATTAATGCAGTCTGTATATTATTTCCAAAGAACGGCAGCGATCCATTGACAACTGGTCCCATTACGACTCTGGAGATTAGAAAATGGTGTGCTATGTAGTAATTAGCAATTCAAAGTGTTAAATGGTGACTTTCTAGATGAATAAGAATAAAAACTTGTTTTGTTGAATATACGTATGTATGTCATATACCTATCTTGAAGCTGACATCATCACATCACAATACCTTCACCATACCCACATTTACACTGAATTTTGCCTATTATTATCCGATTCCACTCCGTAGCGGTTTTCAATGCTTACTATAATGACGGGCCCATGCATCCGCGATAATGCTAGTAAGCACGTTTTATTGTATAAACTTTGCTGTAATGGCTCGTGATGCATACACACTTGCATTCCGCTCAATATTCTGCGGATAATTGTTTCGGTCATTACTTATATTACCGTATACAGCATCGAAGGTGAGTCAAGGCGATTGATACACCGGGGGAGTGTCAATGTGGATTTCCAATTAGCTATTCTCGTTTTGAATGTTGTTTAGTTTTTAATAGCAGAATCCTATCATAATAGATAGCTTTATAACTTGTTTTTATCTCTCCCCTTAATTTTCGCAGTCTTCCTTCAGGTTGAACATCTTTAAATTCTTTTACCTGGAAGGTGCTATCAATTTCTAAACTTCTATTGTTGTTAAACGCCAACATGATCAAATTCCATATAGAAAGTTCAATGAAGATTTTTTCTTCGAAATCAAAAAGATCAGTTAAATTTAGTCGCCTGAATCCTTCCGAATCACTTCACTTTAAGGGGAAACCACATTAGGAGGCTTTCAGGATCGACTTTTTTTCTTACATAGGCCGTTAGCTTCGCTATTCCAGAATATCCTGCAGAAATTTCAAAGTGAGATTCGCGTTCCTTTAGATTTAATGAGTCTGGAACCGAACGATTATCATGTATAGACTGCAACACAGGACGTAGTCGCTTTATGTCCTTACGTAATTTTGTAGCGCAATGTAAATAGTAATTTCTATGAGCGCATTTGGATTTGTTTGAACTATATTTCATTAGTAATTAAGAGTGATAAATGTCTTCTTATGCGAAGGGGGGCTTTTCAAACAATTTTTTTTTTCAAAAGCGTTTTTCTGAAAATCACTTTTTCACATTTTTCACAATATCTGTCAGAAGGCTATCCCCATAGTGCCATTGTGGCGCGGCAGGATTCGCAGCGTTCGAAATTTATTTGGAATGTTGCGAATGTGAGTGGTCAGATGACGCCACCGACGCTCTCCACACATTTTTTTAC
Source organism: Hermetia illucens (assembly GCF_905115235.1). Classification (NCBI taxonomy): domain Eukaryota; kingdom Metazoa; phylum Arthropoda; class Insecta; order Diptera; family Stratiomyidae; genus Hermetia; species Hermetia illucens. Next base: position 57,051,761 of record NC_051853.1, on the reverse strand, counting down.
AACTCGCCACAGGAGTGGAGAGCACTCTCGATAAGTAGGCGGCAGAGCGACGTAAAAAAAAAATAGAAATTGAGGAGTCTTCCGTCAGCCGTAGGATGAAATAGGAATAATCAAATTTATTGATTATGTAATATAACTGTAATTTAACAAGAAAAGAAATGACTAACAAGAATAATTAATTTGTAATTATCAAGAAATTATTAAATATATATAGCTATATTTTCTTAAATACGTATACCGGTCGAAGCCATAATGAATCTCTACGCAGACTTGGGTCTGATAACCTTAATTAAGCCCTGAAGCATCCGCCAACTGCATTGTGACCAGCAAATTGAGTATTGCGTTTCCTGGTATCATCACGGGAAGGTTTCCCTCGGCCGCTTGGAATTGTTTTGGCCGACAGGGTTGCTGCCCCCTCTTCATGCCCGCCACCATAGAGTACCAATAGAATATAGCAGGAGGAAGAAATAAAACCTAAGGAAAATACGCAAGTAATACCGAATCGTACGGTCATCGAGCTACGGCTAAATAAAAGAGTGCAAGACAAAGTGGGGGATGCACTTGGAATCAAGGAAAAAAGGCATTCTGACAAGCCCAACAACTAAAAGATCAGAAGGGAGGATACATGGTCCCCAAGTAGTTTTGCAGCCAATTACTAAAAATTATAGTAATACACTATTATTAACTTTATTTGAATAGATATCGTCATGGGGGTATTTCGGAGCCTAGGCACCATATAGGAGCAGCCTCTTGATTTTTTCCAGATTTTTCGGTTGAGTTGTTTTAGAGTAGTTTTTGTTAAAGAAATTATCACGGCCCCCCGCACTCCCAACCTTTCCAACGAATGTCAAAGTTAATTTCGGCTTCGGAAAGTACTAATCGATACCTTTCATTTGATACCCAACATGACTATATTTGATGAAAAAAAAATTTTACACCCCCGTTTGCATGTATGGGAATCCCCTCTTAAAGTCAATGTAGAATTATGTAACTCACTGTATGTCTGAGCGTTCACAGTTATCACCTTTCCACCAAATTTGGTGTAAATCGCTACAACCATCTCCGAGAAAAATGCGTGTGACGGACGGACGGACAGAGAGATAGTAAAACGATTTTAATAAGGTTTTCTTCTACACAGGAAGAGGAGACCAAGGATGCGAATTTACCCAGAGGTAATTGTAATCTCCAGTAAAGGAAGTTTACCGTATGCGAAGATACAGAAAAAAGGCAAAGCTTTATCCGTCCTAAGAAGGAGTGGCGGAAGTGTCAGCAAAACCAGAAAGGCGATCTCATATTTGAGCTGAACAAAATCTAGATTGGGATTTTGTAATCAAGTTATAAATTCGTTTGTGGAGAATGTCGCGGTACTTTTCCAAAAACTTGTGATCTGTATACAATGGAAGAATTCCAATGAAGGGACATCCACCGAAAAAATCTACACTGCTCACTACTCAAATGGCTACAATGCAACTACTAGTTAAGGGAAGGCAGAAGGTGTTTGCCGTCTAAGAGAGTAGATCTTATTAAAAAAGAAATTCAAATGTCTTGTGTTTGGACACTTCGTAAAGACATGTACTAGCGACATTGATCGGTCTGATCCTAGGAAGGAGTTCAAATATGATTTTAACTTGTGAGCTCTCAAAAGGGAAGTAGAGGGAATAATGTAAAGGGCCGAAATCTGTTAGAGACGTTTGCCAGTTGGATGTATGGGGTTTTGCCATAGTCGTAGACCTAAGCTTTGTCAGCCCCACACTGGTGTCTAGTATGTCTTGACACGTTGGCGAGGACTACGGCAGCGATCACCAGCCAATTATCGTTGAACTGAAAAACACCATATCTAGAGCCGAGAAAGACAACAAGCTGGCCAGCAAAAGCATTAGATTGGCAAATATTCATAGAAGTGGGTTTTGACCAACCTGCCAAGGCAGGCAGCCACACGGAAAGGGCTTTCCATATAACGCAAGACATCGCCAAAGCATATGACGCGTCCATGCCTAGGAGATGCATATTTCCTAGCAGAAGAACTACTACTGGTGGAATAGTGAACTGGCCAGTCTCCACCCAGCTTGACACCCAGGCTGACCGGAAGCCGGCGGGATGGGACGATTCAGTGGAAGGTCATTTCCACAGAACACGTGTCCTATCTCCTTGTTCAAAATTATCTGGGAGCTATTCTCCTAGAAAAAAATTTTTTGCGGTAATGAGAGACAAGCTGTTGGAGATCATTAGTAGAACAGGAAACAACAGTCCTAGGCCTGGACGACATAAAGAATAAGGCCGTTAAGCTCACGATGAAATTCAGACCGGATACATTCGCTGAGTTATTTGGAGCATGAATGGGCAGCCCACCTCACAGCTTCTAGTTGAGCCATTTGCTTGCAGTTTCATATATATTCTCTGAACTATGGGCCAAATGCTAGAGCGGGTAATCTATAATACTTTGGTCCCGGTTATTGAGAGTCAAGAAGGCCTTTCAGATCGACAGTATGGGTTCCATGAAGCCTGATAAACCATTGATGTCATCAAATTGGTTACTGGCTTCGCCGAATATCCAATTCACAAGGAAACTAATAGCAAATATTGGGTGCCGTTAACCCTGGAAGTGAGAAGTGGTTTGAATTCAACCAATTGGAGCCTAATACGGAAATCTTTGGCGAAAATTGATATTCCAGTTATTTGGCTGCTCTTATCGATAGCTATTTACAAGAACGAAGGCCCTTGTTTTATATAGACCATGTATTTAATCTTTTGATTCCGGAGCAAACCATGGTCGTGGGTTCTGAATAGGAGGTGTGATGGAAATTAGTGTAGAGAATGGTCAGAATAACCATCCGGGCTGAACATGGCCAACCGCGAGGGTAAAGCTCCCCCTCGGACACCACCTTGTCGTGGTGGGGGAGCCTGTAGTAGTTTACTACTACACTAAGGGTGTCCAAAAATATGAATATGGAAACGATGGATATAAACTCTCCAAGTGGTAAGAAGTCACAGACTTCGAATCCACCCGCGACCATGAGCAATCATGTCGCGACCGAGGCGCGGATTTTGGAGGCCTCACCACGTTCATATTTGCCAATAGAGCAATCTGTAGAAGGCATGCTTTCCGACTCAGTGGAAAGTTTGCATTTAGTGCCTACGGCGAAGTTAGCCAGAAAGGAAAGTACGGAAACTCTCAAATCGGGAGAAACTGGAAATCCGACTACGGCCCGCCCGTCCGTGGCACTACAGCCCAAATCTACCCGCAAGCGGAAGAGAAAGGCCCGGCAGAAGGGAACTTCGGCCACTAAGGAGGGGGGACTACAGGCTGAATCCTGCCTGTCAGAACCTTCTCCGCCATCCTTACTGGGAAGAGCGGAAGAACGGGAAGCTGGTGACGTGGACGCTACTGGTTCAACGCCAGTATGTGGAAATGGATCCAAGCGGTCCGAACACCGTGAACCTGGAAAGGCCCTAAGCCGACGGCAGAAGAGAGCACTGCGAAGGAAGATGAAGCACTTTGGGAATGAGGACATGGACGTGGCTGTACCACTAGGCGCGGTAACGCCCAGAGAAATCGGACGCAAGGTAGCGGAATCTCCGGCGGAAGGTGGGGATAAACTGGAAACCCCGGTAAGATCCACACTGGACGCACCAGACTCTTCAGTCAGCGGTAATGCGCGCAAGAAGCGTAAGACCAACGCATCTGCTGTGGCCGACGCTTTATTGTGCTCCGCACCAGGGCTTTCATCCACGCGTCTCGCGGGGATTAGGACCGGTGTGCCGGGAGGTGATCAAATCAGCGAGAGAGATCTCAATGAAGCTGGTCCCTCCCACAGGAATACGAACACGAAGGCGGGAAGGAAGAGGACGTATGCGCAAGCTGCGGCCTCTGTTCTGACTGCTGCCGTGGGAGTTTCCTCCAAGGATGGCAAAATGTCAGAGGGACAATTTACCATCCTCCAGGAATGCCTGTGGAAGAAAATGATGGAGCCTGGAACGAAGCCACGATTTAACGATCAAGGTTTTCGTGATGGGCTTCTACATTTGGAGTGCGCTGACGAGGCTGCATTAAAGTGGCTCCAGCAGGTAATCCCAACTTTGAGTTCCGGCGGTTGGCCCAAGTTCACTATTGTGAACACTGAGCTACGCAGGACAGAACATGTCGGATGTTGGCTACCGGGCCCTCGAAGGAAGGCAGGGGACATCATCCGCTTGCTGGGTGAACAGAACCCGGGCATGGACTGTGGGCACTGGAGGGTAAAGTTCATGAATGCCAGGAAGGACCAATCTACAAACGTGGAGGGCTTCAACTTGGTATTCGAACTGGACCAACAGAGTCTGAATGTGCTCAGGGGAAGTCACCATATGGTGCTCCACTTTTTCCTATATAGACTGAAATTCAGTCATATCAGGAAACTGTAGGGCACGAAAGATCCATAAGACCGAGAGTTTGCGTCCTGATGTCAAGACGGTTAGAGGCAACTATGCTGAGGCAATATTGTTCCCAGGACTTAGCTACGGTCATCATACAATACCAGATAAATGGCGAGAGGAAAAGCATCATAGTTGCCTCCGCTTATTTACCCTATGATTCTTTGTATCCTCCACCGACGCAAGAACTTAGGGATCTGGTGGCGTATGCAGAATCAAGTGGTCTCGAACTCTTAATAGGTTGCGATGCGAATGCTCAACATATTTGTTGGGGCAGTAGCAAATGCAATCCAAGAGGCTATTTGATTTCATCACTTCAGCTGGTCTTATGACTGCAAACGTGGGGTGCGCCCCTACGTTCGTGGGACCAAGAAGAAGCGAAGTAATTGACCTAACAATCTGTATCCCAAAATTGTTAGAGTTGATTACACACTGGCGAGTGCTAGACGAGGTCTCACTGTCAGATCACCGATATCTAGAATTCAATCTGACTATTGCGGGCGAACAGTCTGCAGTACAAAGACAGAACCCTAGGAAAACGGATTGGGCAAAGTTCAATGAACTTCTTGGCAATAAAGTACAGTTCCCTAGGCGACTAAGGACTCCTTTGGTGCTGGAAGATGAATTGAAAACTCTGAACTACACACTTTTAGAGTGTTATGAAGAGGCTTGTCCTATTTCTCGAGGCCAAAGCGGTAAAACAGTTCCTTGGTGGAACTGAGAACTGCAAAAACTCAGGAAATCAACCAGGCGACTTCTAAATCGTGCTTGCAAAAGTAACAAGAACGAAGACTGGTTAAATTTCAGGAACTCACAAATATAAGAGGCTCGTGAGGTGCTCGAAACGAGACTCCTTTAGAGCGTACTGTGAGGAACTGGAAGGCGAAAGGGAGACTTCAAGGCTGTGCAGAGTCCTCAAAAGGGCTGAGTCGGCCAAGTTGGATTCTCTTAGAAAACCCGACGGTACTTTCACGAGCTCCAGACTGGACTCAGTACAGACCCTCCTGGAAGTACACCACCCGGGGGAACGGGTGAGAGAAGTGGTAGGGGGAGAGTTGACGGTTCTTGCAACCCCTTCAACACGCAAGTGTTGCAAGAGGAACTGGAACACGGCGAAAGCGGTTGTTACCCTTGAAAAGGTGAGAGCTGCGATACTGTCCTTTGAACATTTCAAAGCACCTGGCATGGATGGCATCTATCCGGCAATGCTAAAGGAGGGTATGGAGCATTTAGAGCGACCTCTAAGAAATATTTTTCGAGGATGTCTTGCTCTGGGCTACGTGCCTTCTTCTTGGTAACAGGTCAAAGTAGATTTCATACCGAAACCTGGGAAAGATGACTATTCTAATCCAAAGAACTTCAGACAGATCAGCTTGACTTCATTCTTGCTGAAAGGTTTGGAGAGACTGGTGGAGCGTCACATTCGTGGAAAGGCACTTAGGTCACACCCACTTAGTGAAAACCAACATGCTTACCAACGTGGAAAGTCCTGTGAGTCTGCTCTTCATTCTTTGGTCACAAAGATAGAGGATGCAACATTGAATGGTGAGTACGCGATGGGGGTGTTCGTGGACATTGAAGGGGCTTTTGACTGTGCGCCTTTTCAAAAACTTTGTGATGCCGCCAGAGCGCATAGTGTTGATGATGCTTTAATTAAGTGGATCCATGCTATGCTAACGCAAAGATTGCTGTGCGCGGAGGTAGGGGTCGATCGCTACCTGACTACGGAGGCAACGAAGGGCTGCCCCCAAGGAGGTGTGCTTTCGCCGCTTCTGTGGAGTATGCTGATCGACTCACTGCCATGCGAACTGCAAAATTTGCCAATACACGCTCAAGCTTATGCTGATGACGTGGCTGTACTTGCTGTTGATCGGGATCTTGGAACGGTGTGTAGGAATATACAGCGTGCCGTTGATTTGATAGACAGCTGGTGCCTTAGACATGGTTTGTCAGTTAATCCCAATAAAACCACAATGGTTTTATTCACAAAAGGAGAAAACTGGATGGACTTTGCCTCCCTGAGATGAGGGGTACTACCCTTCAACTCTCCGAAGAAGTGAAATACCTGGGGGTTACTCTAGATAAAAAACTTCTTTGGAACAAACATGTAGAGGTAAAGATGATACGAGCTCTCACAGCTTATGGGCTGTGCAGACGGACCTTTGCCTCGACATGGGGAATCAGGCCTCATGTGGTAATGTGGATATACGTTGCAATCATTAGGCCGATGTTTGTATATGCATCCGTAGTGTGGTGGGTTAAGGTGAGACAAAAAGGTTTTCACCGTAAACTAGCTGCACTGCAAAGAACTGTTTGTCTGGGTATCACTGGTGCCATCAGCACGACATCCGGCGCAGCTCTGAATGCACTACTCAATTTGCAGCTCCTGGATATATTTATTCAAAGCACTGCAATGAGAGCAGCTCATAGGCTAATTCGATTGGATCTATGGGAAAACAACGGATGTGGGGGCACAGAGCATTGGAAGAGTTACTGGGAGGACTGAATCCAGTTCTTACAATTCCTTTCGATTCTCATGTCCCAATACATCTGTTTGGTAGAAGATATGTAGTTACCCTGAAGCGTAGAGAGGACTGGGAAGACCCAGAGGAATGCGTGGCGGGATATACGGAAGTCTTCTACACCGATGGCCCAAAAACAGAAGAGGGTTCTGGAGCCGGAGTCTACCTCTCGAATAAAAACGAGAAGTGGGCTTTTCCTTTGGGACAATATGCAACGGTTTTTCAAGCCGAAGTTTATGCGATCCTAAGGGTGGCAAACTGGGTGATTGACGAGCGGTTGAAGGGCAGGCGCATCGCAATCTGCAGTGACAGTCAAGCTGCACTGAGGGCATTGAGCAGTCCTTTGATCACCTCGAAAATCGTTCAGGAATGCAGAAACCGTTTGAATTCTATGTCTAGATTCAATACGGTGGAACTACTCTGGGTACCTGGTCACTGTGGCATAGAGCGAAATGAAATCTCGGACGCTTTAGCGAAAGAGGGGTTAATCTCCCCTATGCCGGGACCGGAGCCAGCAATTGGGGTATCAGTAGCATTGGCTAAATCTGTTTTCAAAAACTGGGAACAAGTTTCCCATAATGACAGGCGGCAGAGCCTAAATGCTGCTCGACACACCAAACTTTTCCTGCCAGAACCCAACATACGTACCGCAAAGTTTATTCTGTCGAAAAGCAGGAGGACTTGCAGGTGTATTGTGGGCATTCTGACAGGCCATAATTCACTAGCTGGGCATATGTTCAGAATAGGAATTACCGAAGATGATACGTGTCCCTCCTGTAATGAGGAAGCGAAATCCACGGAGCATTTCCAATGTGAATGCCCCGCCTATGGACGCATCAGGCATCAGATCTTTGGTGCCGATGTTCTCCAATTACGACGGGTAGCATCACATCCACTAACGGAAATCCAACGATACGTTAACGAATCCGGAATATTCCGTTAGACGGGGGACGCGAGTACAATGGGCCAACACGGCCTGAGTGCTCGGAAGCTGTAGCTTCTCCCCACCATACACACACACACACACACGAGGGTAAATCTATCCCAGCACTTAAGGAAGTTCGACCTTGCAAATCCGTCAATATATTCCTCTGTGTTGGTCAGACTGTAGAATGGGGGGGATGTGAATGTTCGTTGAAACATTTTAGTTTTCTTTTTCATTGCGTTGACAGCGCACGAGAACCAAAAAATACAAATAGAGGCTTCTTCCAGCCTTTGTAACTGAAGGTGCCCCAAGTCTCTATCTACAGGTTCAAGTCCTTTCTCAGCCATACATCGACCGATCTTATGCAACTCGAAGGTAGAAGTGATGAATTGGGTATACTTAGTGTAGGAATTCGTTTAAAAACGAAAACTTAGAAATTAATCGAACATCTAATGAGTTGCGCCTCGTGGAAGAGTATGAGGTACGTTACTTAAACAAAAAGGGGATCGAGAGAATCCAATCTTCTTCGTTTAGAGAGAGGCATACAAATTTTTTGCAATTAGATTTCTAATCTAAATAATGAATAGATCCCAAATTCTTCGAATTCATTCTCAAATGAAATGTCGAAAAGAGTTCAGGAAGAGATTATAGAAATGACGAAATCGGTACAAAGGAAGTTGTCCAATTGTTATGCTATAGAAAAAGGGGACCTATGCTATTACATAGATGGGTTTTTCATGCGATTCTGGAGCCAATCAATGGAAAGGCAGGAATACATCGTGAGGCGTGAGACTACCAGACGCTAGGGGATAATCTTCTAATCTAATCCAAATTAATGAAAATTATTTTTTTCCCGTGTAGTAGTGGAATAATGTAGCTTCCGGAGTTTTCTTAACAAATCAACCACCTCCAGATAAGTATTTGAGACTTGTATATGAAGCTCGTAAAATCGGCGCCATAATAGCTGTTGCTTTAAAACTATACAAAGTAAACAATGGTTTGGAGAAAAAAGTCCGTATAATTCGTCAATACCGACGAGACTTAATTCATGTTGTTGTGTTTAGATATGAGAAAAATGAATAACAAAAAAATATCTTCACAACAATACTAACCTTCTCTATCTTAACGGTAGTGGCAATGACGGCTAAATTCTGTTACACAAATTATTTAATTGAAATTTAACGTTTCAGACACGGTGGATGAACGCGACATAATTTTGAATAATTAGAAAGATACTACGAAGCGAGTTCAACGATCTTAATCTTGCCAAAAAGTAACGAGAGCGGTTAAACAAGTTTGTGAAAATACAAGCTTTCTTAAGTGCTCTACGAAGAATAACAGATAAAAATCCAGAAATTGAAATGAAATGCCTGAAGTAGGTAAATAAGCAGACATAAAGCGTGTAGGTTCAAGATTTGATAAAATTTGGCGGAATAAATTTTGCTTATTTATTCATTATTTATTTATGAGGTTTCCTGAATTACAGGAATATAAAAACTAGTTCAGGGCTACAGATGAAGCAAAAGAACAGATCTCGCAGTTATAAATTGAACCTTTGGATATTTCTCGATCGATGTGGCTTCAGACAACTCTTGACAAAGAGAAGATAAAGCATTAGAAAATGAAATTTTGTGTGTGTGTGTCTGTTTTGATTTGGTGGTTTTGACTCAATAGTCAACTCGCTGATCGATATGGGGAGCAGGGTTGGGATTCTCTTTCTGGCGAAGATGTTTTTTTATCAATTTTTTTTCCAGCGCAAAACATAAGCAGTTATTCACCCCCTTATCCGTCGCATTAATATGCCAAAGCTGCCTTGCATCTATTCAACAGTGCGTTGCCTTCGGGATAGATCCCCGCCAGCACCGATGGCTTCAGAGCGTCCACTCCTGATGAGCTTTTCGAGAACTTTCCCGGCCGTGCCAACCATACACAGCGATTGGTATGGAGACGGCAGCTCAGAGTCTACTTTTCGTTTGCTGATTAGCACGAGCCTTGCCACCTTCAAAGAAAAATGTCCTCTTTCAAGCAAGTGTTGAATGTCCTGAGCAGCAAGTTTGGCCTTTGCCGGAACACCAGTTTATAATCTTCCGCCGGGACACCATCACTACCTGGCGCCTTCTTATTTTTCGTAGTGAGAACTGCCTCTTTGAATTGTTTCATGGAGAAAAGGGGCAGTCCTCTATGCCTTCCGCGCTGTTGGAATCCGTCCATGGTGGGTGTCTGAGAAATTATGTCGAACAATGCGGTCCATCAGGTCGGTACTAAGTAAACAGAGCCCCAATTTTTCGGATGACAAGTCCCCACGGATCCCCATTTACCTCGTTGACAAGGAGATGCTAGCCGAAAGCTTCGCCTTTAAGGTTTTGTGTAAACACAAAACCTTATTAAAATTGGTTTACTGTCTGTCTGTCTGTCTGTCTGCCCGTCTGTCTGTCTGTCTGTCTGACCGTCACACGCATTTTTCTCGGAGACGGTTATAGCGATTGACACCAAATTTGGTAGAGAGGTGGGAACTGTGAACGCTCACGCATACAGTGAATTACATCCTTTTACGTCGAATTTAAGGGGGAGTCCCCATACATGCAAAAGAGGGGTGTAAAATTTTTTTTCACCAAATATAGTCATGTGGGGTATCAAATTAAAGGTCTCAATTAGTACTTTTCAAAGCCGATCTTAGTTTTGACATTCGTTGGAAGGGTGGGGAGCGCGGGGGGTTGAAAGTGATCACTAATTTAAGGGGGCTATTCTCAGAAATTACCCAACCCAAAAATCTGAAAAAAAATCAGGAGGCTGCCACTATATGGTGCCTGGGCTCCGAAATGCCTTCCATGCCGATATCTGTTTAAACAAAGTTAATAATAGTATATTACTACAATTTTTTGTAATTGGTTAAAAACCCCCCTTAAATTCATCCTAGTACCATGAAATTTTGTAATGATATAGGCTATAATATAGAGCATGATCTTACCAGTTTGGTGGAAATCGCACTATTACTAACAAAGTTATAATACCTCAAATTTGTTGCTTCTTTGAAAATTGAAGACTTCATAGTCAATATCATCCGAAAGTGGATACTCTCACATAATATATGGAAATATTACGTGCTACGTACTAAGAAATACACAAAACCTTTCGTACCTGAAGCGTCCAGCTTCCGGTTTCCCGACTTGTTATTTATTGCGCTGCGAAGTCTTTTTTGGCTTATCTGTACTCTGCCTTTGTGGCGCATGTCTCCTCGCGAGGCTAAAAGCGGGCTAAATGGCGGAGCGAAGTCGGCTATTTTTGCCGTCTAATACTACACAGAAAATTGTGGACACGGCTAGGGCCCCTCCGGGCCATGAAAGCTTCACAGGCTGTCGTTATAAGGTTTATCACTGAATTAAGGACGGTGTCAGCTGCAACGCTATAACCCCGCAAAGTACCCTCCAGCACGAATCTGCCTGTCCCCAGAGCTTTGATGAATCTCTCGATGTCCACCCTCGCGATGTTCTACGTGCAATGGGAGCCCCGGACCGGTATATGGCGACAAATAGCATCAACTATTTCAAACGCGATGTACTGACGGTCACTTGACGAGAAGGTTTGTACAACTTGCCACCCATTCACCAGAGGTGCCGGAGATTCCGACGCAAAAGTTACGTGAGGAATACTTCTTTTGCAGCCTGGGCATTAGAACGCTGGCGTGGATGTGGTTCCAGGATCCATTTGCCTTTAAATTCTGGGTGGGGCATGACCCATTCAAGGAATCTACCACTAAATTTACCTCCCATCGGGCCTCTCCGCCACAAAACGACGCCTTCCAGTGCATCGAGCCTGCGTCGAAATTCCGGTATCGTCTCATTTGGCGTTAGGTAAATGCTAAAAAAACATCATCCCAAAACACCGAATCCAGACAAAGTCATTTCCTTGACGTTGGGCACGAACTTCAAGTCGAATGTCGTTCCGATCCCAAGTGGCAGCGGTACCCGATAAGTCGAGATGCCATGAAGTCGGGTCCTTGCTCGATGATTAGCACTAGATCAGCTTTTACCCCCGCAGCGAATTGCGCTAGCAATTTGTTAGCGGTTGCGTTCCGGTGCATGTTAATTTGTAGAATGCGCATCATGTAGTTGCGTTTTACACCTTTCTAGTTCTGCTCTGAAGACTCGATATCGCCCCGAGTCCGCAGTGTGTACAACGCTTTCGCCAGACGCGTGACCCTTACAGGGAACGCAATTTTGGTTTCCGTTGCAGGTCTTCGCGTGGTGACTCTCTCTCAGTTTGGTACCATCACCGGCAGAAACTTCGCTTCCCAGATACACAAACTGATCAATTACTTTGATGCTCTACCCATTAATGCTGATAGGGAGAATGCGATGACCCGTCAGACTGAGTACTTTGGTTTATCTTCAATCTAATTCTACTTGCCTGTCTTTTCAAATCCACAGCCATTTATCCAAGGTCCATAATCCAAGCAAATATACGTTATCAGCGTTATCGAGGTGTTTGTAGAAAGATATCATTGTCCATTGAACTCCAACAAGTGCTCTGGACAAGGCAGCATGAAGAACATCACCGACAACAAGAACAAATAATATCGGTGACAAGAAGTAACCCTGGCGGACTCCGCTTTGAACCTTCAAATTCCTCTGAGATTTTTCCTCCTTTCCACGCACCATGTGACAGTTTCCGTCATAATATGTCGCTCTGTACATATGGTTCAGTAGTTAGAGTACTAGGCTGTCGCATCGGAAGGTCACGATTCAAATCTCACTGGCCAGTCGACTCAGCTGTGAATGAGTACCTGAGCCAAATCATGGTAGTAATCTCGTGTACTGTAGTGTTCCGTTTTCGTCGTGAATAAAGTGCTCAAACTGACTTGAAGGGCCTGATCTAATTGGATGGTCAGGCCAACGATTGTTACTATATATTACTCTGATAATAGCTATTAGTTTCTCCGTAACGCACCTTCTGCATAGAGCACTGCAGATACACTCCCTCTTCGCACTATCGAAAGTTTTCTCTAAACCGATGAAGAGCAGGTGAAGCGAAGATCTAAACTGCCCTCTTGCACATGCACTCTGGGGGGCACGTGCACAATGATGGGCAGGGTGTTGATGTGGTGAATTCAGGAGGATCCGGAGCGGAAATCAAAGAGAAACTTCAAAAAAGGTGATACCGTTGAGAACCGTGGTGAAATGGTGCTCTTCAGTCGCTCATCATCGTGGATGAGGAGTGATCCTTAAAGAGATTTGCGATCACATTCAAGTTCTTCTCGAATTGTTGGGTTCTGCGGTATCTTCCTCTGGCCTGACCAACGCAATACCAAATTTCCATTTATCACGCACAAACTACCCTGAACTTTCCGGGAGTTCGCTCGGTACCGGAGTTCGATCGCTTCACGCCTCCCATCACTCGCAGCAGCCAATAGAACCTTCGATCCCTTCCATTAAACCGAGCCTTCATTTGGGGGGGAGAATGAGCTCCACAACCCTGCGAGAAGTGGCAGACGCAACACACAAGCGAACGTAAACGATCATCAATTGGTGATCCCTTTCGAGGTCGATATCAATGCCTATCTTGTTATCCAAATCAAGGAGACAACTCCTCCCAATCCTCTGCTGATTGCGAAGTGATAGAATTGATTGATCGTACGGTGTTGGTCAGTTAGAACCCAGCTGACCTTATGGCAGGCTCTGTGCTCGAACAATGTACCTCCAATGACGAGGTGGTGGTGGTTGCAGAAATCCACAAACCTCCCACCATTATCGTTACGGTCGCCAAGACCGTGTTTACCCATCACATATTCGAGCAAGATGTTGTCAGAGCTCACTTTTGCATTCAGATCGCAATCACGATCACAATGTCACCTTTAGGAAGCCTGTCTTGAAGTACTTGTAATTGCTCATAGAAAGCAACCTTCTCCACAATCTAGGAAATCTGCGTTGGTGCATAGCATAATTGGTGCTCCTTAACCCGGATCCTTCTTGTAGATAGAAGCCTGTCGGAAACCGGTTCCCAGATGAAGGAAGGGGTAGCGTCAGTTACAATCTGACACTGGATTCGCGTCTGCTACCACCGAGCTTTCCAGAGTACAAAAGCACATTGCCGGGAAAGAAGTACTCTTCAGAGTCCCACCATCTTACTTCGCATAGGCCGAGAGTGTCCAGCTTATATCGTTGGAATTTTCGCTCGAGTTGGAAGAAGCGAGCATTCTGAGGACCCTCGCTATTGTTGTCGAGGAGCGTGCACATATTCCAAAAATCAGTCATTATCCGTTTCGATAGCCAAATGTCTTCGGCGTGAGTTGCGTCTCTACCATGGACGTTGTTGACGTTTCATAAATTTCTATTCCTTTTAATCGCCTCTTACGAAAGCAAGACTTTAAGTATATTCTTAATCCATAACTGACTGAGCTAAGTCACTATTGATAAATTAAACTCTAGCTTCATCCTCTTCCCAGGGGAGAGGTAGGGTCTGATGAGTTGCATCTGCCTTGGATGAAACTATTAGTTGTCCTCCTTTTACTCGAAGTTTAGTTTAGTCAGTTTCTAGAACTTTTGTATTTTTGATTTCGTTGAATTTATTTTTGAATATTTTTTTTTTCAAAAACCTTTACATGAGTGTAGTTTCCGCTGTCCGGGACCTATCGCTATGGAAGGGAATTCTTTATATTTATGTGGTACCCACACCAATGACACCTCACCCACGTAACCCGCTTTTTATGGCATACAATAACCTTCCATCATATTTACTATCGCCAATTCTCATTGTTCAAATTGATTCACCCAAGATTATATCTACATGTTTTAAAAACCCCCGGAAAGGGAAGAGAAATTCAATCAAATCAAGTTCAATAGTTGTTCCGGGATTTCGAATAATCGAAACTGACATTTAATCTTTTGCATGGATAAACTCATGCGAATTTGTTAAGGAAAAACGTGAGACCTTATCTACTAATTAGACACGTACGTCCCCTTTCAGGCATCAGGCGTTAGATGCTCTAATAAGGTTACAGTTCATTTTGTCAAGGGATTCACTGGGCGGCTCGCTAATTTCCATAAATTTCAATTTTAACATTGAGAAAGATACTAAAGCGTGGGTACATGTTACATACGACTACACTCACTGGTGGTTTATGTACATTTTGTAAGCCTTTTCAGTCATTCACAAAAATGGAATCATTTAATATATCGCACATAAAATGAATTATCTTTGCGAAGGTACTACAATATTTTATTGTTCAGGATTTATTATTTCATTGTTCATCGTAGTATTATTAATAAATTACGCATGGAACGTGTGCATATGTGTGAATCATGTGGCGGCTGTGTTCATTTATATTTCGTAAAAAGCGCTTTCTGCATATGTGTTGCACCTACATACTGGTACTTATGTGCTCTCTCAATTAAATAGAAGCTTCGATACCTTATTACAAACTATTTTTATTTAATTTAAAATGTTGATTCACGGAAAATAATGTTGGTCCGTATACACTGATGTATGGCTTCATTTAGTTTTTTGTTAAATATTTGAGTATGCTCATGTTTATAATTAACAACCAAAATTGAAGACTATCATCTGTTGAACAAGAATTCAGCTTTGAGCTGGTCAATACATGGATACCCCACAATGATGAAATTGTGGCACGGGAGTACGAGTTCATATAATAGTGTCATGAGATGCGCACATATATTAAGATGAAATATCAGAATATATTTGAATTTGTTACAAGAATAAGAGGATTACCGCCGAAACGCCAGGGGCGGCAATTATTAATAAATTCATGTTTACTTTCGAGCCCAGTGCATTCAACCGCATCTAATATTACATCTGATGTAATACAGGGGCACGGTCCTTAAGTTAGGAATCAGAACCCAGGCATTGAGCATTGTTAAATCTTAAAAATGTGGAAATTGCAAATAACTGTGTAGAAAGTTGATTTAGGGGGCTGAAATTATTTAATTGTCTAAAAGAGTTCAGAGATTTGTTATGAGATATGAGTACTTGGTTTTATTTCTGTTTTTCATTTATGTGATGTTTATAAATAAAAAAAACGAAATCTGTTCAGCTCTGGTTATATACATTTGAACTCTGTTGTAACCTGCCCCAAGCCCGGGTGAGAAAGGAGGAGAGAGACTTTAGTCTGAAAGGCTGTATGCCACCGCAGCATATCAAGGGATAGTGAAGAAAGTGTAGGAACTTTGCAGAGTACCCACTGAGGATGCTATCAGCACACCTGGCAGTTAGGGATAAAATGCAAACCCTGAAATGAGAAGAAGAAGGAATTTAAGGTACGGAACGGATAACCAGTGGGAGTCATCTGACTTGGTGACTGGGACGGACTCCTGTAATGGACCGTCGGCACCGTTAACCGTGGGGCGGTTCGACGTCTACGTGCTGCGATGACCAGGAGCATTGCTCGGCCTGCCGCAGCTATTTGGCCACAATTTGTGGTAATCCTTTTAGAAGGTTCGTCTAGGCGGCGGATGAAGTGGACTGGGGAAATGAACCTGTTTATCATTCGAATCCTAAAAAGCGTTTGTTGAATTCTCGGAAATGGATCCTTGGCATCGACTAGATATTCCCACGCTCTATGCATCTCCAGCAACTCCGAGAATTCTATCTCAACTTTTTGCCGTGTGCAGTCCGTTACCACGGTATGGCGAAAGACACTCCAGACGTGTTCAGAACGCAATGTACTTGAGAAGCCAGCGGAGCCTTTTCAGATAACTGAACGAATCCCAACAGAGCGTCCAGATAGTACAGTTTTCGGAGACGGAAGCGTAAGAATTTTGGGGTGGACTTTATGGGTTACGCGCTCAGCATGCTGAGTTGATCACCTCCGAAGGCACCCGCCATGCAACTACGTCTGGCATTAATTTTGCAGATGTTACCAAGAGAAGGTTCGACGAGCCATAAACAGCTCGAAGAATTGGAGGGGTCCTGATCTGGATGAGGTGCCAAATGTCTGGTTTAAAAGATTGGCGATGGGCATATATCATAAAATAGGTCATTATTCAGCCGGAGGAATTGCCACCATTCTTCACTGCGGAAATTACCTACCTTCTTCTTGAAAAGGACACGGTGCAGGACGCCGTAAACGCAAGACCGATTACTTGCTTACCAAGCCTCTACACATTCGTGACGTTGATTATTGGTGGAAGGATTAATGCGCGCCTCGATTCCATCCGAGGAGCAGAAGGGCTGCCGAATCAGGTCAAGGGGCTGCAAAGGGCAATTGATTATCGACTTGGTAGTTGCAGGACCAGCAGTTAGACACCAAAGAAATCTATTTAGTTGCTACATCGATTGCGCCAAGACTTTTGACAGCGTCCTGCACATGCTGATCGATGTCCTACGTCTGTATCGCATTGACCCTAAAGTAAAAAAGTTTTTGGCGACAGTCATGGAACGGTGGCATACCAACTTGTGCGAACATCTGAGGGTACCAATACCTCAAACACAGAGGCATCTTCCAGGAGAATTCGTTGAGATTTCTTTGATTTTGCATGGTACTGAACTCCCTTTTAAGGCTACTGAATGATGCTAGAAGGCATGGGTTTGCAACAAAGTATGGCCTACGTGCTAAATGCGAGCTGACACATTGTGTACTTAGATGACATCAAGTTATATGCTGGTACCGGTGACCCCTTTAAGAGTATGTTGCGAATAGTAGAATTGTTTGGCCGTAATATTCAGATGGAATTTGGATTAAAGGAATAGGATGTCAGACATAGCATTGGTTTCGTCTACATCCAAGCTATGACCGAGACAGACTTCTACAAATGTCTAGGAATTTTGGAAAGAACCCATGGTCGAACTGGTAATCTGAAAGCTGCTCTGCTATCCTTCGGCATGTAAAGCTGGTATTGAAGTTGCATCTCTCGGGGAAGAATAAGATAAGTGCATTGAATGTATTCGCTATCCCTTTACTGGCTTAAGCATTCTGAATATTTCCGTGGATGAAAACCGGTCTGGCAAAGGTCCAGCGGCTGATACGGACTACTATGTCCGAATTCCGAGGCGTGGATGACGTGGCGGCACAAAATAATCTGCAAGTCGCCTCACTACCTGCTTGTAACCGAATGTTTGTAAAGCAGATTGTCTGTTGACTTCACTTTATTTGAAAGATCGACCTTCCAATCCCCTGAGTGGGGTGAAGTCGGACCAGGAACGGAAGGGTGAATGGAAGTCGAAGGCAATGCACGGTAAACATGTGAATTGTTTTTGACAACCATTTGTCGATTTGCGTTTGTCAAATATGTGGGTGCTGGGGAGCTCTTTGCTGAGGCGCAGGGATTTTTGTGTGTCATTCAGGACAGCGTAGTTCCCACCCGAGTTTATAAAAAGCTCACCAATGAAAGAGCGGGTGGAGAACGACCAGTGCAGTATGTGTGGTTCGGCCTTAGGTACGTTGAAGCACCTCATTTTTGGCTGCGCTGCAGTGGCATTGGTACAATACGCGAACAAGCGTAATACTGTATGTAAGGTGATTCAACAAAACCTTGCATACAAGCATGGGCTCATCACGAGAATGTCCGGTTTTACGATATGAGCCGGAAGCAATACTTGATAGTTCATTTTACAGCATGTATTGGGACTGGTAAGTTCTAAATCATTGCCACACACCACACTACAAGCCAAACGTGCTGTGAGTTGACGAGACGGGTCGCTCCGCGAATATTATTTATGTTGATATCCCCCATAATAGCCACATTGGGCGGAAATTTATGGAAAAGAAGGTGAACTATGAGCCACTGGTTCGGGAAATCAAAGAATTTTGATTGTCTCGAGAGGGTAGTTGCAGTTGTCACAATAAGTTTAGCAACCTAAATTCTTCACGGCTTTCCTTGACTTCCTGCGACAATTATACAGTCTGGTTCAAACCATATAGAAATACACCATTCTGTATAGGTGCTCGATGTTGTGGGGAGTTCTCGATGGATTCTCCCATTAACCTACCGCCAATCACCACCACCAGAGCGTCTTTATGTTTTAAGTAGATAGCATCGTCTGAGCTTAAATGCTTGGCAATTAGTGCTAGTATTAGGTAAAATCCAGTATCTGCCGAGATTTTGACAACTCAGAAAGAAATAAAAACATTTATAATACGATGTAAAAATTAAAAGAGAATAAGAGATAAGAACTTGTGTTGCCTTTTCTGATAGTTCTCCAACGGGTAGTATGAAATTTCCAATAAAAATAACTTTGCCATAGATGGTCCAAAACCCGTTTGAGAGAGGAGAGAAAAGTGACTATAGTCTGAATGGTCGTGCAAAGTCTAGGCATTTTGAGTGTAAGTTGGGTAATCTTCACTTAGGCTTATAGTATTTACTGTTAAACTGCGAAAAACGAATGTTGGCTATCTTCAAATTGAGCGGAATTGCAACTATAAAGATTGGACACTCCGGGGTTAAGTGCGGCAAGATGGTGGGACTCTGGGCAGCATTTTTTTTCTCTAGCGGCACTGTATTTGCAAACCCTGATAAGCCTGAAGATAGTAAATCCGGGGATTAGTGCTTGCCACATCTACAAACCGTAGTCTTATGTCCTGAGTCCCAGAGTATCAGACAGAATATTAATTGAGAAATTTCGGCTAAGAATGAGGAGCTTATAGTATAGTTCGACTTCCGAAAAAGAGGAGAAAGAGGCTTCCTTTGAGCGTCTAATTCGCTCCAGGTGAAAATATAAATACTCTGATAGCACTTTGCTCACACTTGTTATGTGAGGACACGATCTTGGTGATCGCAAGTTTATAGTGAGAAGTCTGTGGATTTCTTCAACTTTCATCGTATCATCAACGGCGGAACATTTAACAGCAATAACATGAGATAGGCAGTTGCAAGACGTCTCAAATTCCTTGCTACCAAGAATACGTTCTAGTTTAGTAAAGAGTAAAAGTAAAGTAGTAAAGAATGCTGGTAAAGCGACTGGATTTACGCGTTTGCATTGAGGAGGAATAGGCATTTCATCAAGGTTCTCAAACCTAAAACATCTGATAAAATTTCACTTCTTGTGTCACCGTAAAGTGCGAAAATGGAAAACAGAAATAGACTCAAGCGTAGTAAAGTCTTGACAATCTAATCTCTCTTTTCATCCCCGCTCATATCTTTTCTGCAGAGCTGCTCCTCAGATTTAGATAAAAGTCCCAGGAAGCCGAGATTCGCAGATTTCCTAAGGGGTGGAAGAAGGAGATAATCGTTAAAATTTCTAAGAAGGGCAGCCATCTTGAGTGTCACAATCGGACGGGTATTTGCGTGCATCCTTTGTTGCAAATGTAGTTAAAATAATCCTGGGACGGATCACAAGACACCTCAAATCAGATCTACAGAGAGCAGATTGGTTTTCGTTTTTGGCCCTTCTGTACTCAAGACATGAATACTTTGTGGTGTGTGGAGTTTAGATCCTGGTTTTACCTGTTCTTCATTGATTTTGAAAAAGTCAATAGGGAATGTATATGGAATGATTTGGGCACTTCGGAGAAATTAACTGAATAAACATGTCATCTCAGGTTCGTGGGATAAACTTCACCCGAACTAATAATATTTGCTATTCAATCGAGACATTGATTCCCCGCAGAACTAGTAACTCCTTTGTCAGGCTGGTAGATAGGGTTGTGAACTCAATCAAAGTACTGCTTCCAATGAAGCAAGCGCGACTACCGTGCCACTTCTCCATCTTCCGTTTTAACTGGGACCAGTTTCGAAAAGGACAAATTGAGCTTTTTCATTTGTTATCCCACTTGAAAATATTCGATGAAAAAAAAAATGCACCCCACCTTTCGCATGTATGGGGAGTTTCGTTAAAATCAACAAAAATTGTGCCGCTTGCTATATGTAAAAGGTTCGTTTTGAGAATGAAGGGGGTCCTAAGTCCGCATCAACTTCCTTTTATATGTAAAAGGATTCTTAGACCACATGCTCTAACAAAATTTCGTAACAATTTGTTCAGCGGTTTTTGAGTAAATCGAGTGTGACAGACAGATAGGTGAACATTAAATCGTTTTTAACAAGGTTTTATTTCACATAAAACTTTCACCTGAAATTGCAAAAGAAATAATTTTTGTTATACTGTGTAATTTAATTCAATAAATCGGATTTAATCCAATTTAGTTTAAGTATCAAAAAAGAATTCAAATAACATAATGAAAAGTAGTACATAAATTCTTTAGTGCATACATTTTTTGGTGCATATATTTTTTACCATACCAGGGCGGGTTTGACGCTGGGCAACCGCGCCCTCAGCCAACTACTGTGGGAAATGAAGCAGTTGTTTGGCGACAAGATTAGCACGAAGCTCCTGTAGTCCTTGTTGTTGCTGCCGGAGGAGGCTCAGGCGGTCCTAATGTGTGCCAACGGTAGCTCCCAAGCAACACGTCTAGTTGCAGCAGCAAGGGCGAAATACACGAGGTGCACGTGTGTCCTGTGATCGTGGGGGCATCTCGAGAAATAGCCAAAACGGCCGAAATGCAGAGGCAAATGGCCACACTCACCCCCAATATGGCCATTCTGACAACGTTCATGAACGCGATGCGTTCAAATGGGCGGACTAGAATGTTTTCGACATCCTCTAGATGAAGTGGGTGGTCGGGTGGTCGACAATTCCACAAGACTTAAAATTAGCGGTAGTGAACTCCAGCTACAGGAAAAGAGACGTAAGTGTAGAATCGCATAGAAACTTTTCGTGGCGCTTCATTTTAGTGAACATCAGTATCCCCATATTGGACGCAGACTTTTTATGGGACTATGGGGTGGGTGCTTATGGAAATGCAGCGTAGAGCCCTGATAGATTCCACATCCTCTCTTAAGTCCTCAGAGGAAATTTTAACCTGTCAAAGCAACTTTTTTTCATTACTTTTGAGGACGTTGAGGACGATCCACATATTTATGCACTCCTCCAAAAATCCTGCAGTCTTACTACCGAATGTAGTATTTCTCAGCCAGTTAAGGATGATGCCCAGCACCACATCAACATTACGTGCCCACCAATCTTCTCGCGTCCTTTACTACCCCAGAAGCTTGTTGTTGCGCGGAAAGAGTTTGAACTACTCCTTAAGCAGGGTATATGTAGACATTCCAACTGCTGTAGGCCATCTTTACGCCATCTGGTCGTCAAGCCTAATAGCAAATCGCGACATACCGGAGATTACCGATGCCTAAATGGTCAGACAATTCTGGATCGGTACTCCATTCCTCTCATCCAAGACTTTTCGCATTACTTAATAAACTGTCATATTTTCTCGATCTTGGACCGCACCAAGGCATACCATCAAATCCAGCTCATGAAGATATTCCAAAGACAGCAATTTGCACAACTTTCGGATTCTACGAATTCATACTGATGACTTTTGTTGTGTGCAATGCCGCGCAAACTTTGGATAATGTTCTGTTCGCTTCCTCCACCGAGTCCAATTATTTGGCACATCACGAGTGCAATTTTTCAAAGCTCTTTACCGTGGCATAATTTTCAACGTTAAAAAGTGCAAAGTGTTCCAACTGCAGTTGAAAATGCACCCGCTACCTAAAATGGTGAGAGGCATCAGAAAATTCTAGGACATGATAAACTACTACCGTTCTTTCCTACCCAAAGCCGCCCACCATCAATTCCTGCTTAACGAAACCCAAACCAAGGGATCGCTGAAGGTAGTGCGTTCACCAGAAGCCGTTTGAGATCACCAAGGTTGTAGGCGCTAGACTTTTAGCATTCTCTCAACAGGATGCACCCCTAGCCATTTTCATCTATGACCATTTCTAGCACCTCGTAGTAGGTGCTGCTCTTCACTAGAAGATGAACCAAAGCTGGCAGCTGTTGAGTTTCTCCTCAAAGCGATTAAATCCTACTCAACGGAACTGCGCTACATTAGCTACCTACGCTGCGTTTTTCGGCAATTTCTGCGACCCAGATGGATGAAGAAGTTAATCAGAGCCTGCAGTCAGAACACAAATACACCTTCAAAAAGTTCCCCATCTTCAGCTCCCCTCCCTCTAACTGCTGCGAGATCTCCCAAAAGTGAGCTAGGCCATATATTCCGGCCGCTTTCCGTATGGAAGATATTGTGCACCCTGGCGTTTGGACAGCACATTCATGTGTTCAATTTCAGATGAAATTGATGAAGCTGAATGAAATTGTTCTGAAAAAAATGTACTGAGGTGAAAAGTTTCGGAAAATTCGTGGTGAACACTATGTCACCTCTTTTTTTATATCATTCAAATTTCTATTCCGGGGCCGGGTGTATCAACTCCTTCCCTCCCCTGCCCCTCCCTCGTCAGACCTGCCAATAGTAGAATCTTCCGTGCTTTCAAATTATTTATTATCTAGGGCTATAAAACAAATTGAGGAATGTGTTCATGAAGTGGTTTATAAAAATACGAATGGAATTTCCTTATTTTGGCAAATACATATAGTATATTTCTGCATTATTCAGAATCATGTATGTATATTGTCTTGAAATCTAAGAACTAAAGTTTGGTCAGTCCTGAAAACAGCGTGTTACCATTGGAAGATTCGACTTTGTAAATTTTCAATTGAAGATTGTTTCAATAATAAGATAAACCCATTTGTCTAAACACTTTGTTGAGCTTAAACAGTTCAGTTACATATTTGAAAATATTATGATTTGCGATGTAGAATCAGACCTTTGGATGAAGTTTCCTTAGCGTTCTTAATCCGCAAATGATAATATCACTTCAAACCGTTAAATCAACGATTGGGTTCAATACAAAAGTTAAGGCTTTTTTACGCGGTGCTACTGTTTTCAATTCATATTCAGATCTGTTGTGTGGAGTAAAAGTCTATATATACATGCATATATAGACAGATGTATCTTTCCTGCCCACTTACTTGTCTTAATGTTCGGTAGTCTCCCATACAATAGCCAAAGATTTCATACGAATTTACAATACTATTGAAGCGAGCTTTGTGTGAAATATCTGAATCATATACATAAGACGCTTCACATCTGAATAGTACTTTTTATAAAAAAGATACAGCTAAATCTACATGGAGGCTTAACGTACTGCTGTGAACTTTGTTAGGTTTGCTGTTCTGTTTTCTTGTGAATGCATATTGAGGGGGAGGGGGGCTAATCGTTATTAGAACTTGTCCCGTAGCTTCGCTGCCGCTACGTCCGAGCCCAGACTGTAGACTTCCATTGTAAAAAGCCACCAAACCAGTTAAACATCGCGTCATAGTCAGTTAGATGTAACCACCATTTGGGCTACCGCACAGTTCTTCGTTACAACTCTCGAAGTCAAGTTGTTTTCAACACGTAGCAAAACAAGGTGTGTCAGTTATCGTCACCCTGTGTAACTAAATAAAATTTCTGCTGTTGTTCATTAATAACGTAGAACTATTATCGAGTTTTCTATAGTCTTTGTTCAATTAACGAGTAATTGATTTAATTGAGTTTGATTTCAACTCCGGGATCATAAAACGAACTAATTAAAGTAGAGAAACCTTACAGCATGTTCTAAGTTTGAATTTCTTTATCGTTCTTAGATAACATTTAAATTTAGTGCGACTTAATTAATTTCAACGGAACTGCATCGACCACAAAAGATGTTGCACAAGTTTATTGGATTATTTGCATTTGTAGCACTTTGCAGTGCTCAAAAGGTGAGTGAGTAAACATACCAGGTTAGAAGAGTGAATGAGTGAATTGTAAAGTCAAACCGTAGTTCCGACTTCCCCCATTTCCTTTCTACATAAGATCCGCGTGAAATGTATGCAGTTCAATGTTCATTCAGATGCATTCACCGATGCATAACAAATCAATAAACCCAGTCCGCTGTTGTTACTCCCTTGGTTTAGGGTTCAAATTCAAACGATATTTGGTGTAAGAGTATGCAACCGGAGGAACTGAAGACATGTGCATATTTCTTTAGGAGATAAGTA
The DNA here is from genome assembly GCF_905115235.1 of Hermetia illucens. NCBI lineage: Eukaryota > Metazoa > Arthropoda > Insecta > Diptera > Stratiomyidae > Hermetia > Hermetia illucens. Next base: position 57,027,029 of record NC_051853.1, on the reverse strand, counting down.
TGCTCGGAACCGGTAGACATTTTATTTATTTGTTTACATACTCAATACGTCGCACCCACGTACTATAAAAGGAAATACAAGAGACGTTGACGTTGCATGTCCATACTTTTAAGTGTATGTGGAATTAGAGAGTAAATATTAAACTTGGGTTCAAGTGATCAATAAGTGAAACTGGAAAAGATAAAAAGATCACCTTTCGTCTAAGCAACTCATACATATATACACAGCACTAGTATGAAAATGACTTAATTACGTTGTTTGATGTCATTTGCAAATGATTAGTAGGTGTTAATTACTGATGCACGGTTGCAAAACAAACAATACAACAACAAAGGCTCCCACCTTCAGACATACCAACATCACTTCAATTATGGAAACTTTCTTTTCCATTTTCAAACTGATATCGGCAGCCAGAAATTTTTTCTGGGAAAATTAGCGTACTATTGCCAAGTGGTAACAACTTTTCCGAAATGCACTTTCTATTGTGAGAACACACAGACTTACCTGCATCTATGGAAATTCATAGGTGCATATTCATTTCTATTCAAATGAATATTTCAAATAGGAATATGTGCTTAGCAGGTGCAAATTATAATATATATTTTATCTAAGCAGACCGTCATTTACAGGTCTTAATTGTGTTGTACGATTTCTCTTGATTTCTTCATCTGTGTGGAGGTAATCGAACCCAAAGTGTGATGAGACGTTTCACCTCTGAGATGTTTGTGCTGCTCGGTATTGCCTTACCTTCGAAACTGAATATCTGCCGGCAAAGAATCCGATCTTCGTTGCTGGAAAAGAGGTTTCAAAATTAGTTATAAACTGGGCATTATTGGTAATCTGGTTTTTACCGGAAACTTCTTGTATTTAGTTTGCGGAGAATTTATTCCTTGATTGTTTTTAGGTGATATGAGAATTGATTGTCCCGTGAATGATCAAATATTCCAGTCATGAACTCATGCCAGTAATATTTGTTCACTCTATGTGTGCTAAAATTTAACACAAAGGAAAAGTTGGCGGTTATTTATCCCATACTTTGTAAATATTATTCAGAAATTCCACAATCTTTTTCGTCGGGTACGCAAACTATTTTTAAAAATCATTCATCAGTCAGCAAACCTTGGAAACGCTTTTTCTACCTATAATTCTTCGTATTCATTTTCTTTTCTACCAAAACCGGAGAACTATGGCCATGGTTATGATAAAAATTTTGAATTTCCAGAAGATATTGTGTAATCATAATGAAGAGACTCACCGGGTTTGGGCGTGGCACTCGAACCTGCAATTTGTGTTTTGTAATAAACAACAATCGCTCAAGCATAGCAAACCAACTGACTCAGAAACCGGCAAATAACTATCTATAGGTTGAGCTCCCGCCAGAGATGTAAGTATGCTAATTAGCAGATTGTAGAAAAATGTTATTGGCGCAAGCCATTTAGTTGATGGATTCACGCATCAGCGAATTTCTTTAGTAGAAAAAAAAAGTTTTGCAATTCTTACTTGCATAATTCAAGAGAGTAGTAATAATAAACCCAAAAATACAAAGAATTTAATTTGGAATTAAATTGATGATATGGATGCGCCGGTGCGGAAATTATCACGCTAAAGCCTTAGATGACAAGGAATCTGCCTTCTGATAAGTGGTGAATGATTGCGCTTTTCTATATTGCAATTTGTAATGACATGGTGGAAGACTATCCGAGTGGATCAAGGTCAACTAGACTACCAAATCAATACAAATGGCATCCAACCAGTGGTCCAAAGTTCGTTGGGTTTCATTATAATGAAGCTGTGGAAGATAGTTTTTCTCAGTTTCCAACTTTGTTTTGGTATGTCTAATACGGAAACAATAATGTTTTAACTTTGTCTCCGGCTCTACTTGGCTTCGTTTTTCAAAAGTTTGATAACACATCTTTTCTACAGAAGCTAATGTTCTTAAGCCTCATTCAGCTTTGTAGAGTGGCGCTTCCTATCATTTCCTTTGGCAGTACACTTCAGGAGATTCTCATTTTTTGTGTTCGCTTTGGGACTTGATATCTCGTTGGAGATTGCCTTCCAGAAGTTTTCGAATATATGGGCGTTTGTGGCTATACTTTGAAAGGTATTGCCACCCGAGCTTCTGAGGAGACCCTACCTCCCTACGTCTATGCGAAATGACAATCTCTCCGTTCATTTATTAAAAGAATTTTAATATTTTTTCTTTTTCGTTGAGATGAAGCGACATGTGAGGTGAAACTGCGCCTATTTCGTCCTCAATATTTCATCCTCAATTTATTCACAAATTTCAAACGAGGAAGATTGGATTCTCGCAATTCCTTTTCATTTGATTTGATTAGTCACTTTGTTTTCTGCGGCGGAGAGCAGGTTGATGTTTCTTTGCTTGAAAGTGTACGATGTGCGGAAGTTTCCTAGCACAGTGAGTTACGCAGGTTGACTATTTTTGCAGTTGACAATTTAGGGAAAAAGGATTCATCATGGAATGGTTGCTTTATTTTGTATTTTTCATTTTTGTGAGTGTTTTCATCATTTAAATTATTTACTATTTAATTTTTGTTCGTCCCTTTAAATATTTTTGCCTTTTGATGCATCTATTTTAACAATTTTTTTTTTGATTTTGAAACTCTCCTAGCCAATTTTGTTGAGTTGAATTGAGTGCCTATATTTTTGGTTACTATTGAACGTGGTTCACATCGTTGGAATCCATATTTTCTTCGGTATAAAGTATAAAGAGATTTGCCGATTGGTGGTAGTGGCGAGCGATCGACCCAGAAAGTGAATTGGGTTCCCAAATTGGTTTTGTATTCGAATGTGGCATACAGTTAAAATCCAATGTTGAGGATCATTGTCATTGTCAGTCATTGCGATTAAAAGTAACATAGCTCTTAACAAATAAAATCTAGTACATCATACTTCGTCCTTTTACTTACTGTTTATCAAAGTTATACTATATATTTTAATATATCCAAGAAGGAGGAAAGATAATGCAAAATATTGAATGAATTTTCATAGTGTGGGAATACCTGGTCTGGGAGGATGGAACCTTAAAGACCCCACCTCCTAAAAATCGGAGGCCAGAGAAATATCGATTGAGGATGCGATCCCGTCATGGATCTTACCTTTCGTAGTAACAATCGAGTTTCGAATTTTTGGGATTCATTTAAGGGGCCCAGCTGTTAAATTTCCACTTCGAGCACTTTTTATGCTTTAGGTTTTGGTGCGATCCCAACCAGCCGGATCGAGGACACGCGGAATGTTGTTAACGATGTGAGAAGGACTGAAGTGTCCAAGATAGTCCAACTATCCAAATTCCTGAGCTTGGCTCGCAGAAAATCACATAGGCCCGTTTCCATGGGGTACTTCAGTGGATTTGCAGTATTTACGAGCGGAACTTCACGGTCAATTTAGCCATTTCTTTATGTTTGCCCTTCTAAATTGACCTTGGTTAACTTGGATTATTTATTCTTTGGTCGTTTCGTAGTCTATTAAATAATTACAAAATTCTTGGTGGGGGTTTTTGAGTAAAGCGTTTATTATCGTGGATCTTTCGTCGTGTCAATGCCTCATGCCGATCCTTCGGAAATTCAAGGTCAAAGAGAGTTTATTTTTAACCTACGTGTCTCTGTATATGTTGCTCTTAAAAGTGGAGATTTACTACACAACGCGCAAACGTACCCCGTACGTATATATATACATATATAAGTATGTCTCTATATATTCATATTCCCCGCGTGGTCAAATAGAAAATCTATCTAGTTGTCCACACTGTTTTCTTCCCTTACAGCACAGCATTTTTAATGGTTTACTTGATGAATGGTCAAAATTTACTTGCAAGATTTACTTTGAAAGTTAATTCTAATTCTTCTACTACTGCCCTATGTCTATTTTAATTTTGAAATACCCTCAAGTCAATAGGGATACTGGTTTTCTCATTGACTGTACCTGGCAGCCGTCTATAAAAAGAGTCAATTCGTCATCAGGAATTATAACAATATTCTGAATAAATTTTGTAATTAGGAGAAGTTGTAATCCTGCTATTGTGGTAAAATTTTACATAAAAGATGTAATTATGCGCTGAACCACGAAAATACCAAGCACCAATACTTGCTTTCACCAACCAATAAACAGTTCAACCTGAATTTTGAATTAATCCAAAAGGAAATTAGATCATAAGTTTGTGCTCAGGTGGCCGGGGGGGGGGGGGGGGGGGGGGGGGGAAATAAGGATAAGCGACAACAATTAACAAGATTTTTAAGGAGTGATTTGGAAGAGAGTAGTAACAGTGTTTCAGGATGGAACATCGTCTTTATATAATATATTTTTTTTTGGTTGATGCCACAGGTAGGCTTACACTTGTCAGACTTACCCAGCTGTACTCTTGAGAGTAAAGCAATAGGTTGATTCAATGGTTGTGGTATTCGTTATTTTATTGTTTTCTGTTTTTCGCTCAATAAATATATCTAACAATTTAATACTTGTTGAGAGAATTGAGCGAGTTTTCAACGTCATCTTTGGTGCAAATGTCATCCACATATCTCCTCTAAAATTTCGGTATTGGAGCGAAAAGGGTCGTCGCTTCTTTGATCGGAATACTCTGAGAACCTCGACGTCAAAGGACACCGAGACTTCATTCTCATCGAATTTCTCTGAAGTCACCTGAAGGAGTTGGGCGAATTCACTTGAGTTCTTGGTCAATTATTCTGAAACTCTTTCTCCATATTTTGGATTTACTTGATTAACCCTTTTCCATCATTATATTGAATGGTATTTGGATTTTAGAATCTGTCCTGGTGCCCGCTTCAAGCAATATGATGTTTGTAGGCGATATATGGCTGAATGAAGCCCAATGGACACGATTTACCATACCGAACCGGCCAGGCCAGTAAGCGTATTACCACTTTGGCACTTCGATGAAACTGAGCTGCGTTAAAGTGCCATTGACTTGGCGAACGTTAGCGGTCAAAATTCTTCTGTTTTGTTGTTTGGCTTACGTGGTTGTTGATAGTTAACCTGAATGTTCATTTTGCGTATCTCTATTCACTCAGTTGACTAGGAGGATTCCCAAAAGAATAACGGAGATTTCCGGGAATTTTTCTTTACGAATTAATTCCTTTACAAACACTGCTCGACTTCCAGTGACGTTTCTCAACATCTTTCAATGAGAAACTGCTCCCCTTCGATTTCGTAGCGGTGAATCGGAAATCCACTTCTGCACAGTTACCAACAGTTCGCGATATTTCTTCTAGAACCTTTCTTTTCGTGTTCACTAGGTATATAAAGTATATTATGTCCATTCTCAGCAGTTCTATATATTGTTCTAAAAATGCCTCTCTACTTTCAATTCGATGGTGACTTTTCAAACTTGTTGAAACCTCCATAGACTTTCGCGCTTTGCCGCCCATGATACAAGATGCTAACCTAAAGTAAGCGTTTTATTTTTCTATTGAGTTTAATTTAATCATAGATTCTATTGGAACGTTCGATCTTATTTGTATTTGTGTTCTTTTTATATAGTGCTTCACTCACTGATACAGATGCAATAGTACATTTCACTCAGAACTCGCATCAAAGTGTAGAATAGGTAACATATTTTCTACCTTCATATCTTCCAATGCAGAAAATTGGAAAATAATGTGACGAGTTAAAGTGAAAATTTTTTGTAACTTCTGAAGAAGGAATTCAAGAACAGTTGATTGTTTCACTTTCTTTAGCTTCTTCGAATTTGTTCAATGGTACGCCATGCATTAATTTAGCAATCTGTGAGTCAACAAAAAATTACTTTGAGATGTTTTCTATCATAATCATCGGAAGTGAAGAATCTTCGCGAGGCGGTTGTGGGACCTTTAAGATGACGGATATAATAATCTTTCCTGATAGGTCAATCACGGTTGAAAAATTCGGGTCGGGGATGTTTTTTGGAAAACTGACAATGTTATTCCAGACGGATATGAAGAGGACGAGACGGTCTTGATATTCATATACATGTATCATATTATACTTTACATCCCCAGACCTCAAAGAATAAGTCTTTTAAGCAAGAAATCTGTCCATTCTTGCATTGTGTGCCATAGGCAGCAAATCGTTTTAATAGTCTTATCAGAGGATAGCGCAAGAGCCTGAGTGCTTAGAACTAGCGTTCCCCTTCATTTCCTGACCTAACCTCCAATTTGGTATAATCGTAGGTAATGGTACGTGCTGTTTTATTTCTTGGGCTTTTATGTTTGAGTTCGGCAACGTTTAATTAATCGAAAGTTAACTGAATGTCCTTCGCATTGGTTATTTTTCATATAATGATTTCTTGGTTTGCAATATCTCTCGATTCTTTTCTGCAAGATTGCCTCCAAATAATATCATAGTAATCCCGAAATAATATTCACCTGCTTCGTTTCTTTTCTGACTTCTGCATAAGGTTCATTAGATACACCTGATCTACCGTAAATACCATAGATTAGATTATCTATGGATATGTATATTTTTGTATGTCGCATATACATATATACAGACTAATAAATAATTTTAATACAATTACTGAAAGAAAAGGAAGAAAATTCAAGAAATCTCAAACGTGACAAATGCCAACAATTTCAAATATCTCAATTTGGGAGAAGTGGAAAATGTATCTCATTATTTGATATAAGAACACATACGACATACGAGCTTGTTTCATGAGTTTTTTTACTTTTACCGTATTTCAATTATATTCATTTGTTACCGTTAAACTTGATGTGAGAACAATACATTGTCTGATTTAAGACTTGGGGAAATACAGCTTCCCTCTCAAGCTATCTATCGTGGGATGATGCCAAAGAAAAAAAGTATATCATTAATTGTGGTTTTCTCACAAAAGTACATTCGTGTCTGCCATTATTTAATAAAATTGTACTAATTTCTCATAATTTAACCGGAAGTAGGAATATATTTGTGTAGGGTTATGCATAGTTATGCATAGTTATGCCACTTAACACTGTTTCCAAATATTGTTGTCATTTTTCGGACAATTTAATTTAATTTTTTTTGTGGTGCTCATGTCCGAAGGAAGGTATGCATGTTTTCGGAGAGATTTTTGTTGACTTGAGTCTAGTAAGAAGGGTCATTTTAATATTAAGACCGGTTTTTTTTTAAACCCATGAAATTGAAATTACGCATTCCGACAGACAGGCGACTTTAGATTTGGGCGAGCTGCAATATATAATATTTTCAAACCAAAAATAGAAGTGTTTGTTCAGTTTAGTTTAAAATAATGCTATAATTGAGTACCTCAGGTTCAGTGCCGGCTTAAAATACGAGTTTGTAATGAGAAAGCTCCTGGTCGGCTCCAAAGGGTCCTACCATTAATATTTTGTACTGATATTTTCTCTCCTTGCATAAGAAAGGCTTAGAATGAATGAAAACAAAACCACCTAGAAAGGTGAATACAATTTTGAAAATGTTGATTTATTTTACTATCAAAGAACATAAATATATTTGACGAATCGAGGTGGCGAATCAAATATGGTATGTAGTGTGTTCCACTCACAAGTTTAAGGCTGAATTGCCTTGTTTCAGGCAGAAAAAAAATCTGAAACTTCTTGAGGAGGAAGGTCCTATGTGAGATATTGGAAGCACTTTGTATTGGATATGAATTACCTGGAACAATGAGCCGAAAATTTCCTCCAACATGAGCCAAAAATGTTGAACATGATAGAACTACAAAGATTCCAAGTGAGAAAGGGTGGTCACCCACAGCCAATGGACAACGTGAAAATATCCAGACTAGTTTTCAAGGCGAAAAAAAAATGTACCAACGGATATCTCCCACCCCTGTACAGATATGACTCGGAATGAATGACAAACATTCTAATTCGTAGAGCTTTAGATAATATACCTTCGTTGGTTTCTATGTCTTTTCTTTATTTTTCCGTTTATATTACGTTTGAATAAATTTCACAGTATGTTGTAGTTGCGTGGATCAAAGGTGTCGAATTAATTTCAATCCAAAAGAACGATTTTGTCAACGGTAGTTACTCGGATTGTTTTTGTTTGAGCTGAGTTTTTTTCACGCGGAATTTATCTCACAAGACGCAGAGAAGAGAGATCGCGGTAAGATCAGTTATATATTCATAACTAAATCACGGTTATTTAAGTTAAGTTATTTGAGGTTTCTAATATTTCTGGATCGTGCTATTAGTGGTTTGGAAGTTTCTTCGATTATCATTCAAGACTGAATACTGCAGCACGATTGAAATGTACTGTTTCCTTTTCTTGCTTGTATGAAGTGATCAATGCAGCAGTTAAATTAGATGAAACGGAAATGGATTGAATAGTGCGGAATTCCAATATTAGGTTCGTTTCTCGATATGATTTTAATTTTCCGTTGATATATTTCATTCTGGAATAACTTTAAGGTTTGGGTATAACTACAGTATGAAGAATAATTCGAACTGAGTTGCGGACGATTTCTACAGATCGTACATTCTTGACATTGTTTAAGGAGGTAGATCGTCAGCCTCTCACTTTCGCTGCTCTGGGTTTGAAACTTAGCCATCATGGGTGTCTGTGTCTGCCTCGGTGCTGCGAGCTTGCACATCGCTAAGTGTCATGATGTTGACACTGAACACCAGATTCCTCCGTTGTTTCTCCTTTCTGGGCTAGATAGATAGATTTTACGTACATAGTATGGTACATATGAATTCAGTTGGCATATATTTCGACTGCTCCGCCCTTCTCCTCTTAGCTCCTTCTCTACGAACTCACTACTCATTAAAGGAGCATCTTAATTAACTTAGATCATGAGACGCTCCATCTAAGACAAAAGGTAGTATTATGTGGACATGGATTTAAGCAGCGGAATGCGTGCACATTTAAGTCGCTAATTTGATCCACTTTTTATAATTTGTCCAAGACTTATCGATTTTTAACGTAATACTGATTAATTGTCATTTTTTAATCAAGCCTTTTGCCAGGACAAAGTGTGCAAAATATGCAAATTGTGCAAATCACATGAGAGGAACAGAAGTGCCAAACAACCCGACCTTTATCCCCGAACTGCTTACTAAGGAGCCCAAGATAATAAAGATCATGCCTATGGGTACTTCGGCTCTGATAGAACTGAATGGCAAAACATTTTACTATAGAAATCTTTGAACGTTTTGCACACTTTTGCCCTCATGATTGACAATCGCCAGTTTGGATATCGATTTTGGGCACCTTCAAGCTTCCTAACCAAAGCCTTCAGCACTACCATAGACCTTCATTAGGATTCAACTTGGCAGTTGTAGCAAGCATAAGTTTCATGATTTGATCTTTCCGATTTTAACTATTTTGCTTATCCGGCGACTATGTTTTTGTTTTCGCATTGATTTTGGTATTATCATTCAAGTTTCTCGGTTTCACTCCCTCTTTATATTTAGCTTTGAAGAGCGAAGACAATAATATTTGAAAGTCGTCAACCTTCTTTACCAATCGCACCATGCAGAAATATATGACAAACTTTTCTCTTGGGAAGTAGTTGTTAATGGAAGGATTTTTCTGGAGATCCAATTTGAAAGGAATATGGTCAATCTGTTTTCTGATTTAAGACTGATTCGTGAAATGAATCAATCAATAACCAATTTTGTTGAGAGGCCGAATTGAATTACACTTCCCTGTAGTATGTTTCGCTCCACAGGCTCAGCAATTATGAAATTGAAATAATTACAATAGAATGAAGTTAATACTGCACACGGAAGTCAATTGCAGACATATTTCCGGGCGACTGCTTGCGGAACTTAAGGTGTTGTTACGGACGAGAGTGATTATGGTATTTCCGGGCTATGTTGAACTCATTTTGATGATAGGGAAGGCCGCTTTCCCCACATTATTGAAAGTAGTTTGCTATGTACACTGTGATTAGCAAGCTTATTGAAAGGTATAAAGATGCTGGACCTTGACCCATGCTTTTAAAATATGTCGTTTATTGGCTTGGTCTAGATGGCGGTGTTCGAATGTTTATTTTTCGAAATTTGTTAGTATGCTAAATGAGAGTTCCTCTTCAGATATCAGAGTGGTTTTTATGCACAAAATATGGCAGCTTTAGTTCACTCACATTTTTTTTAGTTTTCTTAGTTACTTAAGGACAACAATTTTACTATTGATTTTTCTGTTCAGCGAGTTCTTCTGTTGAAAATGTGAATATTTCTTACTGGTCATGAAGTTAATGTCATGTTTGATATATTTTAAGAATTCCTCTTGCTTTTTGAGAATTTTACATTACATTTAAAGACTGTTTACGAATTCAAATTCCTAATCCCACTACATATATATTACAGTATTTCATTGTGATATTGATTTCTATTTGTCGCCCAAAATGGCGCTCAACGAGGGGACCAATTATTCGTTAGATTTCTTTGTAAATCTGTGGAATATAATTCAACTCTTTTTCTGGAATATAGTTTAACTATTTTTCTCGACTAGGTTCTACCTGCCTTTTTGCCATAAAAGAAGTACTCCTGTTTTACTTTGCAGCGTAGAGTTTTTCTACTTTCCTAGGTAGTATGCCATGAAAGATTGATGTTGTGCATGTGATACTGATTTGAGATTGAAGTGTAGACTTTACAAGGGAAGACTTTCGAACGTCCCTGCAGATGCATTCAGCCAATGAGGTTGGAATTATCTTGTCCTAACCTTTGCTATATTGTTTGATATTTAGGTTTTTAGGCTTTAGGTTTCGTAAGTCTCTGGAATACTGACATTATCAGCTGGAGGCTAAGAAAAAGTAGAGAGCGTAGAAAGGAGTATTATAGCTAGGTACTATGCTTGACCGTCCCGAATATTTCGTTCTTTCTGGTTTCAGATATCAAACATAGAAGAAGAGATGTTTCAGTTTCGTTTATTATGATGAATCGAAGAGACGAGAGGAGACGGGTATACTGTTGAAAAAAGAAATAGGCCGTTTAGGACTGTATGAATTTGCCTCAAATACTTCGTTTCTGGTCAAATTTGTGATGTCAAACAACGAAGACTATGTTAACGCCAATTTTGTGGGGATTTGGTTTTGAGTTTTTTTTTGTAAGTTGAAAGGGACGGATACAACTTTTGGTTGGATAGCGGGGACGTACTGGTGGTTGTCGCTAATAGTATATCCTCATATTATTGTTGGATTTCAGAGAAAGGCGTGGGGCGATTCTCACGTCTTTCTTCTGATGTTTGCTCATTTTATTTTCTTATTCTACGGCGAGTAGCCAACATTTACATTCAGTAGAGCTCTCAAAGTCTATTTTTATAATGTAAAGCGGTATTGGTAATTTATTTATAAAAGGTCTGCACGTAGAAAAACTTTCCAATGTTTTAATGATGTACACGCAGGATCCATTATATTGTTTGTAAAAGGAATGCTTTTAGACTTTTAATAAAATTTTTAAATAATTATAAAATTTTTGTTACAGCATTCGTGGATGAATTTTCATGCTATACTGGAATAAAACTGTTCGAATTTGAAATCTAGTAAGGGTTGCTGAATTCATATCTGAAAATTATGCTATTGTTCGAAAATTCTGCATATTTATGTGTACACACATTTTTCCTTTCCGTTCAACTCATTAAAAAAGTTATATTGCCCAGTTAAATGCCTGTCTTTTCAGCAGATATGATATTAATTATTGTACTGCCAGCAAATTGTTAATTAATTTATCGGGCTATAACTACATATATGTCCATATACATGTGATAAAATATTGAAATAATTGGTTAATTATAACACATTGCCCCGTAAAGATAAGGAAAATATTAACTAATTAAAGGTTAAAGTGAATACGTATATAACAACTTCTATTGTGAGTCGTGCAGTCAAAAGTGGAAGAACTTAACAAGGTTTTACCTGAACGTTCAACTCTCATTGCTTATTGAAAATGTACAAAAATAAATGCTTAAGGAAAAATTAGTGAACAAATTCGAAATATAATAGAAACAAAGCAATATGCTATTGGTCAATTTGATTGGAATCAATTAATTATGATTTGAAAAATAGCTTTTATTCGGGAGAAATATAGCCCAAATTTTCCAGTGACTTTCCTCACACTTTATTCTTGGTTTGACTCAAAGATAAAGGGTATTTAAATATTGTAGGGAATTTCCACATATGCCTATTAAAGCATAGGTATTTACCATTTCAAGGGAAAGAAAACCAGTTCTGAATTTGCATACTGAATGGCATAAAATGATGGGGTAATCAAGAAATGAACAAATGTGTAAACAGCATGTACAGGTAACCTACAGAACATGCCACAATTGCAAGCATGCAGAAGCAGGCATTGAAACATTAATTGTTTAGAAAAATATTTCACAATATTTCTCTATAAGGTTTGATGTATTTCTACATAGTCCACACATTTGTAGAGACGTGAATATCTACATAGCCATATAGTAAATAACCAACTCTTTCGTCACCAACTTGACCTGATTGTTTACTACTTCTTTTGCTTCTTTTTTCGTTACAACTTTCTGTGATTTGTGAAACCGGTTTAGTTACATTCAATTTATTCTGAAGTAAACAGTCACAAAAGAAGTTGTAAATTGACTCAGGTAGCCACAAAACCTGCTAAAAGCTAACTTACTCTCACGTTCTGAGAAAATAGGAATGATCAAGCTAAAGGAACTTGATCATCTTTAATTTATATTGAAATTGAAAATTTCCAGGAATTCAAGATGTTGACAATATGATTACATAATACTATAATTCTAAGAGCTGTTATTTTATTCAAACTATAATTTTAGAATAGGAATTTCGATGCATATTCCTATAAATGATTATATCAAATTTGAGTAGAGTGTAATGATGGCAAAATGAAAGTATAATACTTTTCTTAAAAAACGTTTAATGTGATAGTTTCGTCAAAACGATAAATTATTTTTGCTGTGATTTCAGTATAATGGTGACGGAATCTAATTAATTCTTGACAAAGTTTAACATTTAAAGATTGGACTTATCCATATGAAAAATCAATTTCACTTCTAGATGGCTTCGAAAAGATGACAATGATGTTTTGTTGTAGTATCAGCAACTTCCTTTCAATCACAAATACTATATGAAAGTAGCCATACAACAAACAAATGGCTTAAAAATATCTTAAATTAAATTATCGCTAATTAACAAATGAAGTTAGTGCCTTGTCATGCGCAAACCTCTTGAGATTCTAACCGGATATGGTGAAGAAGTGATTGAATTTTGTTCCAAGAAATTTAAAACAGATTGTTGTGCTCCAGTTTTTAATTTAAATCCCTTTCATCTGTTATGAATGGATTTAGATTAGAAATATTAGCTTTTTCTGCGAAATACACATATTTGGGTTTTTCTTTATTTGATTTTAATCCCAGAGCTTGCGAATTCAATAGGGTTCCGATACTTTTTGCTGCGCTAATGGGATTCTTCTTCTTTTTCTTCAGGCGTTGTCCCGTTCACAAACGGGATTGAATTAGATAAAGGGTATTATTGACAAATTGGATTAGTTGCAAATCAGGTTGATCATTGGTAATATGAACCGTAAATATATTGCACAATTTAGGTTCAAAGACCTCCTGGGAAACTCCTAATGTTACGGTACAGTACTGAGTACAAGTGTGAGAATTTTTTCTGACATGGACGTGTCTATTCTCGAAGAAAGTCAATACCAGTTTAATTATAGGCTGGCAATTCGTGACAAAACATTTCGTATAGAAGTCCATTTGTCCACACCAAATCGAAAACTTTATCATGAAAGTAGCTGAGAGCATGCTGCGTTCCGGGTTTATAGTGGAACCCGAATTTATGATCGGAGATAATTTCCTTGAGTTCCCTATGCTGAACTATACGAACAGCCCACACTTTCTAAAAAGTATTTCCAGGTTAGATATGAGGGAGATTACCCTAAATTTGAAAGGCTTTTTGAATGTGCCTTTTTTATGGACTGTTGCAATTTCCAAGTACTACTGGTCTTAATTTTGCAACATTTGTGAATCAGAAGGATTTGACTCAGACTCAGACTGTGGCATGCACAAGAGAGGAAACAGTAGAGTTGTTTGGTTTTGGTACGGCTTTAAGGGGGTTGGATTACCGCAGATTGGTGTATTGTTTTCAGTTAGAGCGAAGTTGCGGAGTTTAAACTTGTTCGTGAACTTATTCACTTGACAGAACACGTGAAGGCCGGGTTCGGCAAGGGCCAATTTTCGTGACAATTCCTTTTTATAGAGTTTAGTTACTATCTCTTGGATTAGAGTTTCGTTTTAACCGCGAAATTATTTGGCATGCCTGGAAGAGTTTTGCAGCATTTTATTAGAAAAAATCTATTTGATTCTATTTGACACCAGTGAGTAGTCTTTAATTGACTGATTACGTGGTTTAGTGTTGCCACAGTAGCTGTGCTTTGAACCAAAGTTCCCGCCAATTATGAGGTGATCAATTCTTAACTGGAGGTTACTTGTATGTAAAGTGATATGATCAGAATTTTTTCCCGGTTTAGTTTTAATAATTCGAGCTACAAGATTGGAGATCAAGGATAGAGATATGCTCACTTTGTAGATTCTTTTTAAGTAGTATTACGGTGCCTGTGTTGTGATTGTCGCGGATGTTATTTTCGGTAATATTTACAAGATGACAGTTGAGAAAGCGATGCCGTAATCTGGATAAGATTTGACTTCAAGATGTGGACCGATTCTTGGGTTGTGGCACAATGTGCGCCGAATATCAGAGATCCTTATTAACCCGGGTGGTAATTCGCCGGATCTCCAGCAATATGGTGGTGTTGTATATTGGATGGGGCATTTAACACGAGGGTGGTTTTTAGTGCATTTCACCCATGGGACAGTCCAGTGTTATGTACATGAGTGGCCTCGAATGTGGTAATAAATAGTATCGATTGTGCCTTAATAAGGATAACTGCATTTTCTTTATAAAGAAATTTATGATTTTTCTTCACAAAATTGACTTTGAACTTAGTGAGGGATTGCCAAAATCACAACCGGTAACAGCTACGACCTTAATCCTGCACGGTTGTTGGCAGCCAACAGAGCCTATTTCAGCTTACAAAAACTGTTCCGTTCGAAGCGTATCCCCAGAGGGTCGAAGCTCTTACTGTACAAAACAATGAACTTGTCAGTCGTCATGTATTCCTCGGAGACTTCTGTTCTTAGCAAGAAAAATTGCAAACTCTTGGCCGCGTTCGAGAGAAAAATCCTCCGAAGAATTTTTGGCCCCCTACATGAGGATGGATTATTCCGTAGTCTACGCAATGACGAAATCTATGAGCGATACCATATCCGTTAAGCTGTTGATAAAACGCGGTTCAATAGGATGCGGTGGGCGGGTCATTTAATCCACATGGATGAGGATCCAGCCCGAAAAGTCTATAAGGGCAAAATGTATGGTAGAAAAAGAAGACGAGGCAGACCCTTCTTGCGATGGCGATGGCGTAGGCCAGGAAGTCAGGGGGGATGTTTGAAATTCCAGTTATTAAGGCAGGCCTAGACCGGATACCGGTTGTTGCGCCGCTGATGGTGATGATGGGTAAACTAGATGCAGCCCTCTTATTAGTAGGGTTATTGGAGGAATATATGTTGTAGATTGAAGGTACTTATACATTTGCCTCGCAGCTCTCACGTCTTTTAATGAGGCATTTCAGTCTTTTAGGCTTTCCAAAAAGCCGGTCCTTTTACTTTACACCCAGTAATTGGGTAAATTTTCACTTTTTAGGCAAATACTGCTTACGCAGGAATTGAGAGCAACGACTTGTTCGGCACTTGTTTATGCGTCTGCCGTATGAAATTCAACTCGCTTCCGATGCTCGCTCGCTAAGGATGACTTCGACTGTGATAATTCGTTTTTCAACACTTTGAAATGTGTGTTCCAAAGCGTTCGCAGTTCTTTCGAAACTTTGTTTCAGAGCCATACAAGCATGAGATGAATATGCATTTTGTAAATCTACAAATTGTTTTGCCTGTGTGTTTTACTGGACTGTAGAGCATGCAGGAGAAAGAAGTGTACTGAGTTGGTTGCTTTGATTCGAGATACGTAAATTGTTAGTATGCTTTAAAGTTTTGGTTGGGGTCTTTTTGGCCTTGGAATAAATTTGGTCTCTGTTTTATTGACGTGTAGTCCGGCATTTTATGTTTTGATTGTAAATAGAGAAATGTTTCTTTGGCGTCAGGAATCATTCCCACGATTAGACTGACGTCTCCGAAGGTTACTATTTGAGTCCACTCATGTAGTGGCAGTGTTCTTGAAGTAACCGTATTCTAAACTAAGTTGCAGAAACATAACTATTAGCATATCGTCTTATTTTAAGGTTATCTAAATTCGAAAGCCTTTAGTCAAGTTGCTACCAATTTTTACTTCGGATGCCATATTCGTCATTGATGCTGCCTCTCTCCTGAATCGTAGTACTGTTTTTGAGTGGAGGTTAAAATTAGAGTGATAGAAGTTTAAACCTTTAAGGAAATTGATTAAACTTAATCTGACAAAGCCCGAAAATTGGTTTCGTGTCACTCTCATCCCAAGAACTTTTTAAACAAATTTTCTTAATTTATATACTAATATATACTAATTACTGAAATTTGACATAGTGCCGTTTTTGATGGTTGCGATAACGAGACTCGTGCGGTTTCTGAAATTCTAGTGTCTAACTTGTCTCTCTTCTTTGTTTTCGTTCTTTGGTCTTTGTGTTTGTTAAGCCTTACAAGAGGAATTTATTTGGACGTGGGCTCTGTACCTATATTTGTCACCAGAAATTTGATAACATTCTCTTACTGAAAAGAATACCAGTTTTTTTATATGATATGATTTATTCGTAGCCTTTGTTAACAGGAGGCGCTTATAGAGCGGAACAAGTACCTCAAATTGTTCCTACCTCTTTGAGCATTTTCAACAACTTCCGTAATTGAATTGCCACCACGAAGAATAGCTTATTGCTAAATTTTAACTGAAGATGGCTTATGATGGCTTTTCTAATTTACTTTGGCAAAATATATGGAAAGGAATCCTCTAATTAATTAAGTTGACAACATTCCAATGCCAATACCCAAGGGTAGAAGAATAGCAATTGATGATGGATTGAGGTAATCCCCTCTATGCAGTAGTTTCCTTTCAAGTTATTTGCAATAAATTTTGAGTTTTGATTTAGTTGTTGAGATGGATACTTCGATGGCACTGAAGTTTTTCTTTGCAGGGTAGCTTGGACAAAGTAATGATATCGTTCCTACTTTCCACGTTTTTTGACCACAAGGGCGAAGATGTTCGTTGTTAATGTATTAGTTAATTAGAATGCTCGCTCATATAGGGCATTCAGGCATTTATTCAATTTATGCCGTGAATAGTGTGGGAGTCATTGTAAAGCAGGACGGGTGCTAAGTATCCGTTTTATGTCCAACAAGCTCTACGATAGATAATCCAACTGACAGCCATTTTTTGGGACCAGGATAGATGTCGGGAGCACTATAGTGACACTAAGAGAGAATTGACTGAGGCTTCATTTTATAAAGGATCTGGGTCCCTAATATTACTGCTGAAACCGAAACATATTAAAACTTCTACTGTGTTGAGTACAAGGTGACCTTTTTAGAAAACGCGACTACAACCGCAACTCCAATGAACTTAACCATAACATTGAAGACATATATAGGATCTAGATAGCATCCTGTATTTACGCCCCCATTGTAGAGGATAGGAGAAGAGTCTGCCTGTATATGTGAGTCCTTTTGATCAACAATTAAGGAGCGTAGGGATAGCTACTTTCATTGGGGTGCTGCGAATTGGCTGAAACTAGCCCCGAATCTGACACCTTTTCACTTTGTACATTACCCTACGTATAATGTCCTATCACCTTCCGTGTGGACACTAGCTAGAGAATTATCCAAAAGCTATACTATGAATGTTACCTATTTAGAAATGTCCAAAATCAAATCAAATCAAAAATGCTTAACATAACACAGCATTCCACAATGAAGTCAATGTTCCCTTGGTGAGTGTTTACCAATGACAGCATGCCACGTGGAAAGGTGTTAGCAGAACATTCAACAAAGTATTTTTCGGACATTTGTAGGATTCTGTACTTGAACATACTTTGATCATTTACTATCCGTGTTACAGAAAGACTACACATATTACAATTTACTACTAATTAAAACTAAATAATAGTTTAATTATATATGTCTGGACATTCCATTGTGGCCTAAGCATTCTGACGACAGCTTGAGAGGTTAATGACATACATTTTTGGTTTAAAAATATGTTATTCTAGATGCATTGAACTTCTTTTATTTTCTTATTTTTGTTATCGGTTTCAATTTAGTAATCATTGCTCCTATGTACTAACTGTTATACATCCTTTTAAACGTTCGATTCAAGAAAGGCTGTTTAGCTAATTTAAGAAGATGGGGTAAAGGTAGTATTTTCAACCCCTCTCCGAGAGGAGTGAAAAGTTTATGGAAGCGAAGAGGGAGTCGCCTCCTCTTCAAAACCGATGCTAACTGGTGGCGGCCACCCCATTTAAACGAGTATTGTAACTTTTTAACGGGGTTAGAGAGAAGCGACCTTCCCTTTCTCTTGTTCACTCTCTGCAACGTCTCTCATCATTTGTTAAGGGGCTGGGGTAACCGCCACGAGTTTTCATCGGGGTTGAAAAGGGGTACCTCACCTGCCTTCTTCAGAAACTCCTTACCCCTTCCGGGAATCGGGATGAATATTCAACCTTTACTGAAGAAAGTATTAACAGCTGAGATTAAAATTCATTAATGTTCCATCTAAACTTATTTTTAATTGTTTTACCTATTTTAAACAAGATTTTTTTATTTTCCACGGTTCAGTGAAAGCTGCAATGAAAATCAGATACGTCCATTCATATAATGAATGAATGAAATTCAATAAACCTCATATACGGGTATATTACGCCCTTTCATCGTCACCAATTAAGTTTATCATCGTACATGGCTTAGATAGATAGTTATCAAGTGATCAAGCACGGAAAGAAAATTATATCTCACTATCCCCATATGTAGTGCGATATAAGCATGAATAATTCAAAAGAAATGAAACCTCAAAGGTCACGCAATTGCCATACATAGCAATTGCTTGTGATGATGGTCCCAATGAATTCCGACACATATATCCATTCCGTTAAACGTATTTAAAGTTCAAACATAATATAATTAATCGAATCACATTTATGGAATGCTCGTGACTAACGACTCAGTCGATGCAGCAATAAAAACTAGGAATACCGGCTAATTAATAATTCTATGTCGGTATGGAGGGTTGAGAGAATATCTGAAGAGGCGTTTTCCTTCAGAATCATATTTTCCACTGCGAGAAGCCATTCTTGTGAGTTAAAAGAAAAATTAGATTTTATTTCTGTTACGATCTGGGGGTTAATAGATAGCTCAATTCTGTGTAGATGGCCGTGAATGAAGTAATAATTAAAATAGAAATTGAAACTGATGTTCTGCATTTAAATACATCTGCTATGTAGATATTTAACCAAAATTTGCCTGTGTGGTAGGTATTTCGTTTCCGTTTAGGATGGAAATGTATAAATAAGTGAATATAGGCAATACTGCAATTATTCATTTATTTAATTGAAGTCAAAGAAATATTGCATATACATTTTCTGATCTACATATGTAAATTACAAAATTATATAATTTTTCAAGATACATTTTTCGACACTATAAAATTGTGGAGTTGTTGATCGAATGTTGGTGGTCTGCAATATATTATAGACCTTCCATATAGTGACCTGGGGAAAATACTTCGTTTCAATGGTAATACGCGTATGATGGATGTGTTAAGCATAGTAATTTGATTACGCTTCATTGCAGTTGCATGCATGCAGCAAAGCACATGAATATTCAGCAAAATAAGTTGACACAAGTGACCGTCGTATATGTTACGATATCAATCGGCGTGATGAATTTAATAAACATTCTTTTGAAAAATTGTTGCAAAGTCATTCTGCAGATTTAGTTGTGCTATTTTGCAATTAGGGATAGTCTTTTAATAGCTACTACAATTATTTACTAGTTACGTGAGTTGAGTGTTAGCATCATGACTTGGAAACTTGTGAATTTGGACCAATTTCTGTGGGCTTTGAATTATTAGGTGTAATAATCAACAAGACAAAAAATATAATTTATATATTATATTTTTGAACGCAATAGATTCTAAATCTATAAGAGACAGAGTTTGGCCAGCAGAAACCTGGCCTTGGAGAGAAGTGTTGACTGCTTAGTTTTTTCCGAGAAGCTTGCACTTACATATAGCTCTAGGGTAGCGACCATCAGTGATTCTGGGATAGTGGTTACACTGTATGGCATACCTTGCTAGGGGATTTTCGTGTTTTCTCAATGTGTGACCTATTCACTGCCAAGATTCAAACTTCGCCATTGGGAATGGGGTTTGCTCGAGAGGTCGTGAGAATAAGAACCTGTGTTAAATTAATATAATAATCACAATGAATACTAATACTGGCATCCTCTTGCACCGAAATGAAGTGCTACAGCATATTTCATAGGTTCTTGTTAGACTATTGCGCGATAATTTAATAATAAATTCACAACTCCTTAAATGAAACAAATTGAATTTCACTCAAGACAAGGGCTCTAGTCCTCCAATTATAGGATCACCCGGTGCAGCATCATAACCCCTGATTCATATTTGACATTTGTTGAGCATGTGATTTACGGATTTTGGTTTTCGAGCCCACCTTCCTTCGAAGAAAGGAGTAAGTCTTTTCAATTATTTAGAAATACTACTGTTAAGCTTTTAGCTTTCTTGTGGATTGATTAGACCCCAATTATCTAGATTTCCTTCACAAACAGCATAATTGGTTTTGGTCTCGTTAATTTTTATATCTTCGAGAGGGTGCCGAGAGTTTTACAATACATCACTGAAAATAGTTATCGTTCCGATGCTTGTAGTTCTTCTAAATAAAAATAAAACTAGGTAGCTTGCTCCTACTACAATATATTTTAATAGTTAGTAAATACGTATTTCGAAAGCTACTTACTCTCTTTCTCAGTACTTAAGCTAATACATCACTGGCTTTGGCTACCATTTTGGTATGGAACCTAAAAGATTATATATATTATTAAGTCAAGTTGCCTTGATATCAAAGATAGCCATGGAGATGCTGTAAGGTTTCAGTTCAAATAGATCCTTGTGGTACTTCTGTGGTTACTAATAAGAAGCCGGAAAATTCTTTTTCCGCGCTGACGAAGGAATGCCTCGAAGAAGTTTGTTATGAGCCTAATCTTTCGTGATAATATATTAAATTACAATTCAGTGACTGAGTTCCTGGTTTTAGTGTTGGGAACTATGATTTCCTAGGTTTGAACCGAATCTCAAATTGTTAAAAAAAAAACAGATTTTCGGTTCCCTTTCAAAAAGGAAATAAACGCTGAGGAAGAGAACAACTGATTTCCGAAATTTTGTAGTTGTTTAAATTAAAAAATCGTTATCAAAAACACAAGATCCTTCTTTTTTCATTTCACTTGTTTTCTAATATGATCTTAGATATTTCTCTTGGCTCGGAGAATCTCTTCATCAATATATTTGATCCTTTCAAATGTGGGTGTATTGACCTAAGGCTGGATGATTTCACAGGAAATTGGGTCTTCCTTGCATCGTTACAGATGTGCTCTCTGTTTTTAGTTAGAATGAAACCGTGGAAATTGCGCTTGCCCGCTAGCTTATTGATTGGTAGGAACATTTGTATTTGCTTTTTTCAGACAGCGAAAAGTAGTCAATTATTGACCGACTTGTGAGCATTAAAGCAGAATCTGATAAGTCCTCGCTATCGACGGATATTTTCTGAATAGTATTTCTTGTTTTGATTGTTTGACGTCTTGCCTCAGGAGGAGTGTTATGAGTTAAAGTCGCAACCAAGGATAAAGTACTTGGATTTTTAAGTCTCTGGCCCAATTTATGAGGTAGTAGGTTTTATTTTATTTACATAGATAGATGGATACTATCAACAATTAGCTAATGCTTTTGAGTTTAACTAGATCTGTTGTTGCGGAACTGGCCTGCAAATTGACTGATGGCATCCTTTTTGAATTTATAATGGTTTTTGAGAAGAATGAAGGTACCTGTGTGGGCGTCATTTCGTGCTAGGAAGGTATTATACTTACACGAATCGCAATAAAAACATGTTTTCATAGCATCGACCCACACGTGGGCGGTGCGTTGGAATTCGGATACCATTCATGAGCAGTTTTATGTATCATATATTACTGAAATGCGATTGCTCTGTGGTAGGCGCTGGAAAAAGGGCTCAATCTGCTGTTAAAACTTAGTGCGTGTGGCTGGGGCTCCTTGGGTACGTTAAAGCCTACGTCTTCCTGGGTGAATGAGAGTAAGATACACACATTTGATTACTGCAATAGTACTACGAATCTTTATCTTTGCTTCTTCGATGCTTTTTTGCTCAGCCGTTTGAGTAGTGGTAATCATTTGCTTGTAAGCTCAACATCGTTGAGTATTGTATAGTATCCAATTAAAATGCAAACCGACACCTGTCTTAGGTGTCAGAGTAAACCATTATGACTTCAACCCAAAAAAATTCCAATTTTATTCTCCAGGAACTGATGATGCTGTTAAAAAAACTTTCACTTGTTTTGGCGATTTTTATTTTACAAAACCAATAAAATGTATTTGATATTTATTAAGCTCGGGAGAACCACTTCTTCCCTTCATCTAATAGGTCTAATAGGTCGTCTTAGCAGCAAGTCTTAGTTATTTCAAATAATTTAATCGTTAGAAACACTGCTTTCCACAAACAGTGAACATTGATTGCTTATAAGTTAAATATCAACGAAATATCCTTTGGACGAAGCGTCGAAATGTTCTGGCGTTGAAACATTGCTCGCCTCGATACGTTGAAATGCTCTCGTTGAAACGACCTGCTTCCTTGGTCGTCATATAGGGTTCTTAATCATCTATCTTCCTGTAGGGTGTCAAAAGTTCGTCTGAGGATTCTTTTCTGAAACGTTGCAATGAGTTCGCAATTTTTCTTGCTAGAAACCCAAATCTCCGTAAAATATATTAGGACTGGCAAAAGCATTGACCTATGGTTAGACCCTTCGAACGGAATAGGATCTGTTGTTTATTGTTGTCAGTTGGCAGGCCAATACTAATTCATGTTATTGTCCCTCTCTTTTCTGTGCTCACAATGCCACCAATTATTTAATGTTGCCTTCATTAATATGCAGCCAAAAATTTCGCGCCGCCTGCCGGCTACTGACTTTTCTTATGGCCCTGTCCAGTTTTACCTTGGATACACTATTACCGGCGACTTTGAAGCTTTGAAGGATCACCGCACAACGGTTCCATTAAGGTTTTGAGTAATAAATTATGCAATCAGTCTTACAACTTATTGCTTACACCATGTTTGTTGGCAGGTAAGATATGACCATATAAACAATTTAAAAACAATATCATTGCAAAGGGCGCCATGCCGTTTGGGCTTACCACCGCACCTTCTTTTCAGCAATTTACAAATGTGCTGTTCATCCTACGAAATATCCATGGAACCTAAGAGAAAGCGAACAATTTATTCAAGTCGAAAGAAAGAAATAAAATGAAAATAAGTTACAAAGCGGATATAGTACAAGCGTTCTTGTGGTTGTATCTATCTAAGGACTTTCGGTTCTTGATGCGACTGAGGGGCGAAATAAGACACTAACTTCTAATTTGTTGAATAATATTACAAGTTTACATCAATCTGATTTGGTACAATTTATTATGTTTTTAATTCTATGCCCCTCCCGGGCTATGTTTATAGTGAAAAAGTATGCAATCATTACGTTGCCTCCGTTGCTTTTTTGCTGGTAAACGTTAGGGTCATGTAGGTCCTTCAATAAAAGTGATCTGTGCATCTTTGATCAAAACGACAGTTCCTGAAGACATTCGAAGTATTTCTTTGAAACAATGGTTTCCACAGACACTACTTAAAATATGCAATGCCATAATTTATTTCAGTTGAGCTAAATTGGCTGGTTGTAATTTTCCTATCCAAAACAGTTTTCGATGGGGTCGACCAGGTATTAGACCACTACTTTAGTTTCTTTCTTTATCAGAAAGTTTCCAACCAGTTTGTTTACTTTTTCTAAAGTTCTGCGGATTTCGTATTAACTCTTGTCTTCGTTCGTAGTTGGCAACTTTTTTAGTTTTTTTCTTCAAACATCATTAAATCCAAAAAAATGTGTATTTGGCAAAAAGTTGTGATCTTTGAAAAGGAGACTTTGCAAATGTTTTTTTTGCCTAAAGAAAAAACAAATTAAACAAATTATAATTGCGTCATACAGAACTGGGTGGAATTGAAAATCTCAGAATATGTGGGGTAAAATTATCTAAGAATTCAGGAAACTGCTATCAAAAAAACTTCTTTGATATTCATATTTATGACCCGCATGAACAGAATTCCATGGAATTTTATTATCTCTGCGATTAATATTCATTATCAACAAAAACTATTTATCCTTTTTAAACAGAAGTGAACTTTGGAAAAGGAATATGGATGAATTTTGCGGAATTCGAAAATTTCTTCAGATCAAATTTGTGTTGGAAGCCGTCATTATTATTCACCCTTGCAAATATGCTGAACGACTTTATCATACCGAAAGTTCACGAAAATTGGTAAAAACTGAAATTGATTCTGAGAGAACAAGGGAAGTTTGCACTTTATCTTCGAATTTGCGAAGCTGCTAAAGATCAGATATTCACAAATATAATATTTTGAAAAAAAAAAATAGATGTGTATTATTAACTATATAAATTTCTATAAGATTTTCGGTGAGTGTCAAATATTCTTTTCGGTCTGACTAAAAAACATAACATCTTGTAATCTACTAGTTGAACGGTGTCCTGCCTAGGGGTATTTGTAGAAAACTGAGAATTTTCTTGGTGTACTGGAAGTAGTATACAAATCAGATGGTACACTTACCCTTGCACATAGTACTCGAAGAGGGCGATTAGAATCGAATCTGCAATGGGACTCATCTAAGGGGGCTTACCGAAATAATTCATGAAGGTTGGTTACCTTGTGAGAGTTTCAATGTGGTTCTGCTCATATCGCGAGTAGAGCTTCTTGTGGGCTCTAGTGTCAAGTTGCGCCTAGTTAAGGCAGAGGTATTAGATAGGTTTCTCATGCACTCTGTAGAAACCAGTACCGCTGTGTGTATCTTGCCGGGAATCTGATTGTGGTTTTTAAATCAATCCGTGTCTGAAGAGGACCTTGGGATTAAACCTATATTACAGGCATTCAGGGTAAAACCCGTAGACCTTCATCACCTTGCAGCTTGAACATCGGTGTGAAATTTTGTAATGTTCGCCTCTCTAAACGATGCTATTTGAAAGTATTCATTCAATTTCCGAATATACCGTAAAAACTGTTTAGATTCCTGAGTAGCTCCAGTAATATGTCGACAAATTGACCAGTGGAACAATACATTGCAGGCAAGTCGTATATCGTGTTTTTCGGAAATTAGCGCGGCAATTAGATGCTCTTGCCCGGAAATTTGTAATTAGTACCCCATGTTGTTGAGATGTTTCCGCAGTCCTAAGCTCTGATCGGTTATATTTTCGGTATGGGTCTTATTTTTTCCATATTTCAGCACCTCATAAGTAGAGACTCTAATTCGTTCTGTTCCCACTCGTGAGTCTCGTTCCTCAGATATGTCAGTAGCTCTACTGGCTGGCAGTTATGCTGCTGTGTATATCAGCTTGATTGCTAATATTCAATTTTCTGGGTAGCATTTTCGATAATTTTCAGAATTTAATATTTCACCAATCATAGTCATTATTTATCATGAAAACTGGTCGAAAGGTGTATAAGTTGACTTATCTAGGGGCAGCTTACAGGAATGTGGCCAGCATCAACATTTTTTTCGTTAAAAATCAAATATATACCCCAATTTTCATGATTATCGGGTGAACGGTGTAGAGATTGATATACTGCAGCGGAATCTACGGACGAGTTATGACAACTTATATAGTGCATAAATCTTCTCCCTGAAAAAAATATGTATATGCATCAATTTTCATGGCGATCGGTTGAACGGTTTCGGAGTCTATGAATCACAAGTGAATATATATACCAACAGCATCCATTTTTAAATAATAGAAAATAAAAACTTGAGTATCTTTTCCTCATTTTATGTGTATTTCTTCGTATTTCAGATTCCTGTGACCGTTTACTATGAGTCGCTTTGTCCTGACAGTCAAGCATTCATTACTCAACAACTATATCCACAACTCAAGCAAGGGCTAGCCGATCGTGTAGAAGTTAAATGGATTCCATTTGGAAAATCTAAAGTACCCACTCTAATGTGATTTGAATTAAAAGTTCATTTCTAATCATCACTTCTTCCATTTCAGTTCGAAACGAGAGGAAGCGACGTTGAATTTGAATGTCATCATGGACCAAATGAATGTTATGGCAACAAAGTTCAATCATGCGCCATTCAACATATTCAAAGCAATTCCTATGAAAATCAATACACACGCGAAAGTCTCATTTTAGAATTCATTAATTGTTTGATGAAATCCGGCAAAAACTTCCCAGACAACATTTATCCAGGCGAAAGATGTGCCCACGAAAACCATATCAACAATTGGGAAGTTATTGCTCAATGCGCTAATTCAACAGAGGGTAGCAACTTGTTGAAGCAAAATGGTGAATTGACGAAGGCTTTCCAACCAGAATTGCAAAGTGTACCTACTGTTACTTTCAATCATGTGAGTATTTATGTGAAAACTGTATTATTATATTTTTCGGCTTTTATAGCAAATGGATAGGCATTTAGAGATGTCCACTTCTATTTCCCTGAAAGTTTTTTTGTTCATGTTTTATTAATTGAACCTGTTCGAAGCGCTTAACACGGAGTCGGAAAATCTTTCAACACTATTTCTAGACTCTGATCCTCTCCAACGGTCGGAGTGATATTTCCGGAAATAACTAAGAACAGAAGATTTTCGCATATTTTTGTCTAGATGATGGAAATAGGTCTCTAATTTTGTTTTTTGTCTTGAGTTTACAAATCTCGACCTTCAGCAAATCTAAGTTCAGCCAGTTATAGATAGAAAAAGCCGAGATAATACCTCTTGCAGTGACAACTTGACATAACTCATCACATTACGGCTGCATAAGCGAGTATCAGTCTACTAATAGCAATGTATATCCATTGTCAAATGAGGACTAAGCCCGCATATTGACGTAAAAGTTTGCCTGCGTTACTCATAAACTATGAGAGGTCGTTTCATCTTTGCATATACATGTATGTTTTGTCTATAACAACTTTTAAATATTTCAATTTAATGGAAATTTCATGCGTTATTCCACTCATCTTTATTGGGAAAGACCTTTCAGTTTCATCCTTTTTATAAATAATACCAACGTTTGGATCTTTCATTTGGATTTACTGAAAGCCCATGTCTGAAGCACCAACTGTTCTGGAGTTACGATTAAAAGCTAGTATATCCATGTTATTCGCAGATAATTGGGCTTGTGTTGACAGTTCTTGCAGTTCGCATAACAGTAAGCCGATCATCATACTGCATAAAAGTCTTGCTAGAGAGCAGCCTATTGTTGTTTTTATTACCAGGTAGTGATCACCACCTACTTTGACACATAGTCATCTTTACGTTAGTATAGGAATTAATGATTTGATTAAGCCATTGATTGATTGATTCTCGAAGAGAGTCCAGCCTGCCCGAATCGTTCTTTTCAAGGGCCATGTATAGCCTTGAAACTTCTCTGTAACTTTCCAGTTCCTTATAGACTTGTCTAAAGGAGTCTCGAATCAAAGTTCTTACAAGTCTGTTTTATTCACACTGAGAGTTCCTGAAGTCTAACCAGTTTTTATTTTTTTTCCTTTTACAGGCGGCTTTCGGAAGCTGCTGCGGTTGATTGTAATTGATTGATTTGGTTGATTTTTGTAATTCTCAATTCCATCAGGCGCCTCTTCCACTACATTTCGCCCGAGTAATAGGGCAGTCCCTTTAAAAGCTTTCTGAAAGTGTGTGTTTTAGAGTTTGCAATTGATGTTCGGACTGCCAAAGGAGCTTCTTCCTTTTAGAACTGTATTTGCTAATTTCCCAACAAATATGTTGGACATACACAGAGGCAATTTTTTCTCTTGCCATTAGTTTGTATATTGTAAGATGGCCACAGCTAGATCCTTAGCATAGAGTTGTTTCAGCATGACTGCTGACATAGACTTTTGGTTTGTGGATCTTGGATCGCAGAAGATCCTAGTCCCCATTACTGATCCAGTACCATTGATATTATTAGATCAAATCAGTGGGTCTTATAGCACATCCTGTGACTTTGTTAATCTTACCATTAGTAGAAAGGTGCCGGTTCTTTGGGCAACTTTGTTAACCATGCCACCAATTGAAAGATCCCCCTCGATTGCGTCCGATTTCTCTGGATATTGCCAAACCTCGTGGTGGATCAACGCTTATGCCCTCATTACCAAGGGACTCCGTCTTCTTTGCAGTGCCTTTCTCAGCTGTCGCCGAGGAATATTAGACTGCTTGCGTGCCTACGGGCTGAATCTTTCAAAATCTACGCTTCAACCGCGACTTGATTGCTTACAATTGCGGGTGAGTTCGAAGTCTGTGAATTAATACTATTTGGAGAGTCAATACCCCTAGCTTCCATATTCATGCTTTGCCGTATATTAGTGTAATATAGAACTGCATAGGTTATCATATTGCGGCAAAATGGTGTTAGAGAGGAGTTAATGTACCACGGTGCCCCTGTTATTGTATTTAACATTTTCGGTTGTCCACGTTGATGAAGGTCATTATTTAAGATACAAGCGCTTTCTCATTGCTGAATGTTGTAAGACGAAAGTAGCTGTATTTTACTATGTAAAAGAAAACCTCACAATTCAGTTTGGGTTTTGACTCTCTGTTCATTAGTCAGGAATAGTTTTTGGTCTTTATCATCATTGGCAACTGCTTAGCATCAATAAGCCTTCTCCAGGTTAGGCGTCTATTGAAAAGGTATAGTTTGGGTGTTTCACTCCTTTGCTTTGGTTAATATTTACTCTGCTAACCTTAAGTGCCTGTCAGGTTCCTTTTTCAGTGTCAAAGAAGGGATACATACAGTGAAGGTTCGTGGAGTAAATATTCATCAAAGCCAAGAAATAAAACATTCAACGCCTATACCGAAACATTCCTCGTAAATTGACTTTTATTCTTCTATCCTTTTGCTAATTTCCCACTAGTTACAGGTGTCCTGTCAAATTCGCAAATTTTCCCTTTTTTCACCACCGAATTATCTCTTTTCCGCGATAATCTTTTCAATAGTTCGGAAAGAAGTGGATAAGACTTCTGTTGTGAACGTAGGGGGGGAGGGGGGGGGGGGGGGTTTGCATCTAATCACTGAACATTATAGGGTCATACTATTATTAACTTTGGGAAAAGCTCAACATAAAAGTTTTTGGTCTCATTTTAAAAATATGTATGGGGACGACTTTAAAAGGACAGTGAAGTATGCAAACTTTTTCTGCATTCACATGGTCCGCAGGGGTTGCATAATATGCTTAAATTTTCCGAGAAGCATAATTTTATAACAGAAAATGCATAAAGTGTGTTTATAGCTGGTGAAAATGGAAATATTAGTATAAATCTATATTAAGATTTTGAAACTGAGGAGACGGAAATCATTTTCTACAAGTGGCGCAAAACGTGGGACATTTTGCTGCTGCTGTTGAATATTCATGAAGGGCTTGGTGAGCGTAATGATGATTTAAACGGCAGAACAGAACGACAAGTAAAGGGCTTATCACTCCAGCGTATAGGGTTTTTTTTAGACTACGCCAGTATATTATGGCTAGACTGAACGGAAAAGCCAAAAGCATTTTCTTCTTTTTCTTCAGCGATCATTTGCGCCATTTTGTTTCATCAAAAGCCTTACCTAGATGCAATCGCGAAGCTTTCTGATCTCCTTTCAGCGTATCAAGCCACCGTTGTTTCGGCTGGCCATTTAGTCGCTTACTATCGCTTGCAATGTTCAGACCAGTCTTGGCGAGTGAATTCTCGTTATCGCGAATTATGGGACCATACCATCAAAGACGCCTCCCTCGCAATTTTTCCAAGATTGGTGCAACCCTATATCGATCGCGGATCATTTGGGATGTGCGTGTCATTCCACTAGTCTAACGCAACATTTTCGTCGCTAAAGGAATAACAAAAACAAAACCAGTTCGACTAGAAAAGTACTTCTTATGTCCTACTAGAATATACTAGGGTATATCGATTGTTGGCAATGATGCATATTCAACAAATTGTCCCAGAATACTTTAAAAGTCAGAACTTTATTTTCGGTGCAGGTTTCAGATAATACTCGAGTTTTTTATGACCATTGTAGTCTGCTTAGTTTTCTTGAAAGTGTCATCTACGTGTTCCTTCAGACCCAGATGAACCGTGAACCCCCGAAGAAAGTAGTAGCATGTTTTAGGTGTTGCTAATTGAAATTGAAAAAAACTACTCTCTGTCCTCTAGCAAACTTTAGGTTTTCGACTGGAGTCATTATAACGGATGGTCTAACTTTGTGGCCTTAGACTATGTCTTGGCTGAGCTTTACTTACTATTTAAATTATAACAGCAGTTTAAGAAGAAGAAGTGATTTAAAATTAATATTTTCATTTACAGCAATTCGATAAGGAAGTTCAAGCCATGGCTTTGACCAATTTCCGCTCGGTCATCTGCACATTCTTCAGTATTCCCAAGCCACAACTCTGTGTTGCAAACGGAGGTGCCGGAACCACAGCTGCCGTGTCGTTAGTGTTGGGAGCTGCTTATTCTGCCGCGCGAATTCTTTAGATGGTAAAGAATTTTAATCTTACCACGTTCAACCGTCCTTTTTTAATTACATTAGTTTAATATTAGTATGAGAAACCTCAAATTGGCTTGATGCTGTTGAAAATTTTCTTATTGATAAGGTTTTATCCGCAGCTAATACAGAACATTTAAGTAAGTTTGTAAATTTAAAGTATTGGAGGACTTACAAGTAAGCAAGTATTAAAGGATACATGCTAGGTTTAGAAAAATGTTTGTTTTCTTTCAAGTCGTGGTTGGCTAGAACAAACCTAAATATACAAATTTTGCAAGTAAGGCATTATGAACATGTACTTTTCTGTATAAATTTTTCAGTTACAAATAAAAAAACTTTAAAATTAAGTAATTTTTACTAATTTTCTGCCTGAATATTAAATGTAGGAAACTGGTTGGTTAGACTGCTTAGGTGAATACCTGAGAAAAGAAATCGAAACATAACACAGCTACCTACAAGCGTAATAAATCTGTTATCCTATGCGATGCAAATCCAAATCACTACTTCGATTTTTACAATTCCTCGCACAAGGACACCCGTTGTTGGGGTACCTACCGATTCTTGTAAGTAATCGCAAGAAATAATATTGGAACAATGTGGACTTGATGAGGGGTTGCTTGATGGGAATTTCGATTGAAAATGCAAATCTTTTGTTTGTTGCTCTTTGGATCGGATGTCTGTCTCATGAAAATAACAAGGAATAGACTCTTCGGAAGGCAAGAAGTAAGTTCTTACTAGGCCAAATTTACGCAAAATGAGAAACAGTACCAACATAGTATTTAGGATTTTTTCGGCAGTATTTGAATTTATTAACATATCTGCAACATATAATAGTAGATTTTAACTTCCGTTTCTAAACTTGTCGATATCGTTTATTGCTCTGTTTTGGATATAGGCATTGCATACATTTACATTTATTTAAACTTTGTGTTATCATTACATGACTGAATTTCTACATTAAAGAAATTGATAATAATTTTGAAGACAATCTCCACAAGAACATGGAAGAGAATATTCATGTATTTTTGGGAATATTACGCGTTTAAGAGAATGGAATACAGAGGAGCGGCAATGTAGTAAAATCTAATCGAGAAACTAGTCGAAATCGCAAAATGTTTGCAGGACTTAGAGTGATTAACCCTCCTACCTTTAAGCTGGTGCATACGCAAGTGCAACCATTTTCAAAAAAACAAATGTTTCTCATGTTGAAATAAAAATGTTGAAATAGGTAAGCATTACAAATAAATATTTTTTCGAATTGATAATTTTTCAAAAAACTGAAGCTATTTCGCAGAAAAGTAATCAGTATAAGGAGGAAAGAAGGAACGATTCATATGATATCATCTTATGATAAAATAATAAACATATTTTGGAGATCCTTTGATGATTATGGTGTCGCATATACGTGATTCTGTATTTCGATTTACCACAACTGCTATTGGAATCATTCGCCAATTTAATTTCTTACTTACTATGGGCATCCGCGGTGCTATTTTAGAATCAATGTTGGATTTGTTCCACTCTTGAACTTTTTTTCAGCAACAGTTATGACGCTTGCCTTAACGGGTTAATGGAAACAAACCATGGCATCTGTTTTACATCACCTTTCAGAATATTGTTTTCCATTTTTAATAAGAGGGTCCCCTTTTAACTTCCATTTATACTTTAAGCAATTGATTGAAAGTGCTGAAAATTAATATATACATATACACTATTCAAGAAAGCAGTGGAGTTCTGGAAAATCAACTACATTTTTCGACTAAATATTCCAAGAAAAATACAAATGTGAGTTTTACACTACACTATTATATCTGTCAATTTTTAACTTGACTTTTGATATAGGATATATCTTCCTTTTGATAAATAAATCGTTTTCGTGAGGCTGGTGTTATTAGTTTGGAAATATGTTCGTGCCACTATCGGTGATATTCTAAAATGTTTATTTATACTGCCATTGTTATACTCCCATTTCAAAATGTATTCCAAACTTTCTCGGTCCTCGATTGAAAAATTGTCAATTAGTTCAGTGAAGTTCATGAATAAATGCGATATTTTAAGGTCGAGAAATGCCTGCAGTTGAACCTCAATATATGTTTCAGTAACATGAATTGATACTGCCTTACGATTTTCGCTTTCTTTATCAGGATTCTGAATTATTTTCCACTGTCTTCTTGTATAGCCTCCTTTAATGAAAATAGTACCTTTCCTGGGATATGTTTTCCACATTCACTGCTTCTCGCTTTCGGATAATCAATTAGCGAATTTTAATGGCTCTCGTACTACCAGTTTTTGTGAAGAAATTTGGAAGTCGAATGAATGAACTGGGCTATTATACGTTACTATCTTAAAAGTACATCTTACTTAAATTGAGGTTAAAAAAAAATAATTTTTTCCTACAACAACGAAAAGTTTTGGCGGAGCTCTTTTCCTTTAGATTCCTCCCTAAGGTTGTATAATTTTCGTTTTTTTTTTAAATCATAGAAATCCAAGTAGTTATCGGCAATATCTACAACCGAAAGCGACGAAAAGATTGTGCGATATTTATTTAGAAATTACCAATGCGTCCATGCGTTGTTATGGCTTAAACTTAACGCCATCAATGAAAGTTACACATGACAGTTTTTTCCGGGATAAATTCGTATATATATTATATATACTGTATATATTATGTATATATATTGTATATATTGTCCTTTATATGTGCAACAAATTTCAAAAAGATTGGTTCAACTGCAGCACCGCTTGTTTGAAAGTTACCTTTGACCATCTCTAGTACTCATATTTAATCGAAAATTATATAAAAATAAACTATATATGCTCCATTTCCATTTTAATATCCACACAACGATTTAACAAGTTGGAATGCCGGAAGCTGGCTTTTCGGGTATAAAGGTTCTGTATTCATCTTATGTGAGAAACTTTCTACGCACATTTTTCCATTCGTATATGGCTAAAAACCCAAAATATTCCTTCATATTTTTTCAAACTACAAGATATACGTACGTATTACAGACGTAGATATTATGCTCACTATAAACAAACAGACATTGCCTATTACCGAATACTATACTTATATATGCATGTATATAAATTCCTACCTATTTCCAATTTACTTCGTGCACAAAAGCATACATATGTACATATATAGTCGTTTATTGGATACCGCTGGTTTAATATACTATTATAATATATCTACCTGAATTACGCACTACCACAAAGCTTCGTTAGCGTATACATATAAATACGTACATATGTCTGCCTTGGGTAATTGATATTGATATATAAATGATTAAAAAACTAAAATGAAATGTTTCCTTGCGACCTCCCATTCATGTGAAAACAAACATTTTCCGAAAACAAACATTTTTATTTTAACCTATAAAAATACAATTCTAAATTAACCTAACTTATGTACTACCTTAACAGCCTAGCTTAATCTAAGGTACAATCTATGGCTTAAACTAACTTATCACTAAAGAATATATGGAATTATACATAATACGTACTCTGGAGGAAAAGTCGAAAAAAACCTCTATTAATTAAATTTTTTATAAAAACAGGCGGGCGGGGAAGGAACTAGGATGTGGGTTGGGATGGGGGGCATCCGGGAGGGGTTTAGGAAAGGAAGCTAGGAGTGGCGCTAAGGATGGGTAGGTTTTGAAAACTGGAATGAGGAGTAGTTACCGTTGTAGAAGATTACTCTACCGCCGGGGTCGAAAAGGAGGTTACGGGCCTGGAGAGATAAGAGGATTTGTGGGAACAGATGAGTTCGTAGAAGATTCTCTTCGACGATCTCGATCTGCATGGCCTGGGAGATAAGTGGATTTGGGTGGGATATGGCTTTTTCGAGGAATTTGAGGGCATGACGGGCTAGGACGGCGTCAATGCGGGGCGTTTGAGAGGAGTCGTAGAGGATCTGGTTGGAGATATATTTGGAGCGGTCTTCGTTCTTGTATATGTTGGTGCAGTGGCGGAGGATTCTGCGTTCTTTGAGGCGGATTCGTTCGATTTGGTGAGGGGAAGCGTCGGACCAGAAGATGAAGCCGAAAACGAGGAGGGGACGGATAAGTTGTTTGTAGCCAAACAGCTTAACTTTCTGAGGTGTTGGGCTTGTGTATTTCAGGATTGGGTAGAGGTATTTGAAGGCACCTGTTGTTGGTTGGGGTGGTGCCGTTGTGGATCTTCAGGGATAGGGTTGAAATGTCGTTCCTCATTTTCGGCGTCATCTTAGCGGTACCACGGAATACGATGGTTTCGCATTTTTGTGGATTTAGGGACAGTTTCCAGCGGGTGAAGTACCGGTAGAGCTCGTCCAAATAGGAATTCAGACGGGCTTCACCGGCAGGGATGTTTCTGGTGGAGGTGTAGAGGATGAGATCATCCGCGTATTGAAGGATTTGGATTGGATTTGGGTGTGGAGTTGGTTTAGAAAGGTCTGCGGTAAACAGGGAAAAGAGGGTAGAGGAGAGGACTGACCCCTGAGGGATGCCAGCCGGGCTAGAATATGGGGAGGAGAGGTGTTCACGGAGTTGGACTTGGGATTTCCGCCCATCAAGAAAGCTAATAATTAGCTTGCAGAGGTGCGGATGGAACTGGAGGACTTCAGAAAGCTTGTATGCGAGTCCGTATTGCCATACGGAGTCGAAAGCCTTCTTTATGTCGAGGAGACAGGCTATGG
Source organism: Hermetia illucens (assembly GCF_905115235.1). Taxonomy (NCBI): domain Eukaryota; kingdom Metazoa; phylum Arthropoda; class Insecta; order Diptera; family Stratiomyidae; genus Hermetia; species Hermetia illucens. The sequence goes on along the minus strand of NC_051853.1, from coordinate 56,991,533 downwards.
TCGGAGCGTTCCGGTTGAGACCGAGGAGGACGTCCGATTTGAGCACGAGTAGCGCATGCTCAACTGAGTGTTTGGGGCGGTTGGCGAATTGGAATTGTGGGATTGAATGATTGGAGTCACAGTGCTCGTCGATAGTGATTTTGATGATCCGCTCGAAAATCTTGGCGGAGGATGAGAGGATTCCCATTCATGTGAGTTCACTTTGATGTAGTATTAACGAATTGTATGTTATGTTGACCTCATACACGTTTTAGAATGCATGAAATTGACATAAAATGTAAAAGTTTTACCTTCTGTAACTTTGTTAATAATAGTTGGATTTCCTTCAAACTTCTTAGAGATATGCTTCATGTTATCTTTGTTATCCTGCGGGTTTCCAGCAAAATTTTTGAAATATGGTAATATACTATTATTATTTGTGTATATTTCGGAACGGGATGTATTTTGTGGCCTAAATTTTATTTAGATACACCACTGTGATTTCTTTTTCCGGTTGGATAGATTCGGAGAACGAGATCTGTTACAGTTTTTGGTTGTCATATTTTGAGCTCTGACTCCCCTATGTTTCGCTCGAGATCAAATATGGGATCAGTTTCGAAAATTGTTAATTGAGCTCTTTCATTTGACATTCAACATGGCCACATTCTGTGATAAAAAATGTGCCCCTTCGTTTCGCATGTATGAGGAACCCCCTTAAACTTAACCCAAAATGGCGTCACTTACTGTATGCAAAGGGATCACAGACCACACGCTCTATCCAACTTTCGTGAAATTCGGGCTACCCGTTTCCGAATAAATGGGGTGTAGCAGACAGACAGATAGGCAGACAAGGCAGACACCGGCTCGATTCTAATAAGATTGCGCTTCACACAAAACTCTAAAAATGGGAACTGGAAGCCCGGCGCTTCAGGTATCAAGGTTTTGTATTCATCTTATGTGAGGAACTTTGGATGCCCTTTTTTCTTTTCATATATATATTTCCAAAATTTCAGATATATGTACATAAGATTTAAATATTATGCTCTTCCTAAATAAACATTGACTATTGTCGCATATTGGTGCGTATATACAGTATTTGTCCATCGAATTATGAACGATAAACTTTTTTTTAGAAAATTTACTATATCAAAGATTTTTTTATTCTAAAGAATAATCAAAATAAACAGTAATTGTGGGCAAGCCATTCAATTCTGGTAGGCTAAAAGGAGCTAAAGAAGCACTGTTCTTATTAACACCACCATTAGTGATGGATGATTCAAAGAGCATTGAAAGATGTTGGATGGAAATGTAGAAAAAAAGTTAAACGACTCTCAGAGTATAATTTCCCAAATTATACACTTCAATGCCAAACTGCATAAATCTGTCAAAAAAAGATGAAATACTTGGTTTCACGAAACTTTTGCCTGGAGCAAAAATCAGTCAATGACATTGGGTGTTTAAATGTATGTATTTTTTAATAAATTTACAAAATTGTTAACTTTTTCTTGGTTAGCCGAATAAACAATTTTTCATTGGGACTTTTTTTTCATTTTCGTATGACATTGACTCAATTTTGCACCATATATCCAAGGGCAATGATCAATTACTTACTTCGCCTAGGTCCGGCGAATATGGCTGAAGTGATGAGATTAAATAGCCTCCGAACAAAAAAAATCAGCGTCCCGACCCCGCCAGCATTCCTCTATTCAAAGTTCAAGGCCACGCTCCGCATGTGTTACCAGAACCCTCAGTTCTTTCATCGTTGATGGACATAAAAACCAGAAGATAGGCATCTATAACACTTTTATAATATTAACTTGGTATTTTAATATGATCACGGCGAAAGGCTGGGCACAGAATTGTTTCAGCTTGGTTGTTTCTAACAAATTTGATCTCATTATAAAAGATCCTAGTCCCCTTTACTGATCCAATACTACTGATTTTGTTGAACAGAACCCGTGGGCTTTTGTACCAGAATTATATAAGGGCAGTCCTGCATCCTGCAGGAAGAGACTTCGACATATAATAAGTTTATTTGACTAACCTATATGTTTGTAGATATACGTATACAGTCTAATATATGCTGAAGAGCAGTAACTAACTGTCTGCGGCGTTTGCTGTGCATCTCATCGGGGTAATCAGCATGTCTCCACTTTTCCCGAAGGTTTCATTCTATCCATTTCTATGGACATTACACACCACGTTCAACCTGCAGTCTTCTCTCCTTTGCGGTTGAAGTTTTCTTTTGCCAAGTTTTCCTTTGCTATTTTCTGGAAATACCATCGGCGCATCGGCCGTACTGATTTCTCCAGAGAGATCGTGGTGAGGCATTCAGCAAAAATCCGTGCCTCGGCTACGACTTGATTGCTCAAAATCGCGAGTTGTTTCGAAGTCTGGGCCTTCTTATCACTTGGAGAGTTAAGATCCGTTGCTTCCATTTTATATATTAAGCTACCAAACCACGACATCGAGATTGGTATACCCATAAACAACAGTAGAGATACAAGTGAGGCGTGGAATCTATCAGGGTGACTCTGTAAGCTCGCTGTGGTTTTGTTTGGCTTGAAATCCGTCATCCCATCTTTGGCTTGAAATACGGGTTTCAAGTCAAACATGGCATATTGTGGCAATGTACATTAAGCCATTTAATGTATATGACGACATCAAATTGTATGTCAAAGGTGAAAATCAATCAGCGTGCAAGATGCTGAGTAGTAGCTAGTAAACCAGTCTTCAAAACTCCGTTTGCACGATTATCCATTGAAACCTAGTGTTGGAGTAAAACTTCGTAGCAAATAACCATCCCTGATAGAAGAATAATCCGGGGATCTTGGAAAATGATACTGTGGGATCACAAGAGAAGTGGGGAAGCGGCTCTTGGCGCATGGGCAGCGTTAGGACTTAAGTAAATTATTCCGAACAAAACAAATACGTGTCTGTATCCTTGCTAGAAAAAACGGAGGCATTCGGAAGAGACTTTTAAAAAAGATGCAGTGAAACCTGCGCTCTACAAGAAACTCGATGGTGTGGTACCAAAAGATGCGACATAGAACGGGAACGCGGTAAAAATTCTCTATTTTGATAGTCCACATACTCGATATGTAGTTGGCATTGTCATTTCTGAGGGTTTTCGTGATGCTTTTAAAGAAGGCGAGTGATTTACCGCACGTTCCACTTTTTCGCCGCAAACGCACCACAGACCAGTCGACCTTACGCCGAGAAAGACGCTTTCTTGTAATTCCTCGATACAAAGACTTATAACTGGCTTTATCTTAAAAAAAAACCGAGATTACCAACCTTTACGAATATGCAAGAATTATGGAACCAAGTGAAAGACACTGTCTATAAAGCGACCTATGTAAACCTCGGGCTCACCAAGCCAGATAAGCGGTTCATCAACCGAGATACTTGGCTTTGGAATGACGGTGTTCAAATGAAGATCTGTGCAAAGAAATGACTCAGCGACAAATTTCTCGGCGATAAAACGCTGTCCAATTGGCAAATTTACAAGGATACCAGTAGGAAAGTAAAGAACGCGATCGCTATTACCCAAGCGATAGACTGGACACTCGAGACGAGGAGATAGATCTTCACGATTTATCAAAAGCCGACACCAACGCACAGGATATCGACCAATTCGGTTGCGTTAATGATAAGAATGGAAATTGGTTACTGATCGACGAGGCGCAAGGGATAGATAATGGGAGTATTTCGTGGAGATTTCAACAGAAGAATTTGTTGATCCTTCTACAAACATTGTCGACATTTGGAGCAATTTCACCTGTCAGCGCCATTGAAGTCAAGGAAGTTGAAAAATGAAAGAAATTGTTGAAAGCAACAGGACCTGACGATATAGTATCTGTGCTCGGGAAAGCAAAGAGCTGGGTTTCAGTGAGTTTTTCACTCGAAATGTGGAATACCACCTGATTGGGAAGAAAGCACTACCGCACCAACATGGAACAAGAATCGTAATCCAAGAGAGTGTTCAATTTACCGTCGATCCGGTTGCTGTCCTACACCGCGAAGATTTTTGAACGCATTCTTCACAACCGTATTCACGTCAAATAACCGTTCGATCAAATAACCGCGAATCAAGCGGGGTTTGTGGAGAACTGTGAAGTTTCTGACGCAATATATACTGCCCGGTTTTCAATGGAGAAACACCGTGAAGAGCATCACACTCTTCACCGTGCATTTTTTGTCTAGGGAAGGCGTTCGACTGGTATGTTCTGCGGCAAAACTTAGTACCACGATAATAAAGGTAAAGTTCGAAGTGCGGCGGACATATCAAAATCGATTCATGTCACTGTCGGTATTCATCAAGGAAGCGCCCTTTCACCATTGGTGTTTGTTCTTACGCAACACACAGTGTCCTTACCATACGAGACATCCAACGTACCGGGCCCTATAAAGTGCTTTATGCAAATGATGTTTTCCTAGCATCAAAAAGCAATGCTGATCACGAGCAAATAGGGTGTTTGATGGCCGATCCTTATAAAACCGACACTATCATTCCCCAGAACTGAACAATTCAATTATTTTGGATCAATGCTATCAGCCACGGGTGAATTGCCTTATGAAATGGCTGTACGCATCGGCACAACTTGGATAAAGTTGTGTTCTGCAACTGGCGTTTTTATGATCCATTTATCAATGAATGCGATTTGAGATCTAAAATTTACAGCAGTGTCATCCGTCCTATCGCCCTCTATGGTTCTGATTGTTGGCCGACTATAAAAGATAACGAACACCGTCTCGTTGCAATGGAAACGAAAGTGTTGCGTTGAACCAGTAGCATAACACACCAGGATCACATTCGAAATGAAGATATCCGCGATCGACATGAGGTTGCATCAATCATGTGGAAATTGTGACATAATTCGGACTAATGAGAATTCAATACCTGGTTTGAATATCAAAGTCGATGGTAAACGGTCAAAAGGTCGGCCGAAACAAGGATAGAGTGGTACGCTGAATGGTGATTGAGAGCCTATCGACGCCATCTAGGGCTGGCCTTTGACCAATCAAAATGTCGAAACTGGTCGAGATGAGCCGACTCCGCTTCTGAACGAGACAAAGGCTGAAGAAGAAGAAGATATATTGCTGAGAAAAAAATAAACATTTCATCTCATCAGCTCATCATCTATCAATTGGTGTATATTTTGCCTTGGAAATGTGGGAGCAGGATTTATATTTTTCTAATTTTTATTTCCCCGTGTTATTAGTTTTTAATAATTAATAATTGATTAAAATTTTTTTTTTATTTCGGTGCGGTCGCAGGCGTCGGTTAAATGGCATGTAAAACTTTGGTAAATATCACATGAGAAACTGAAGTGTCGAGTAGGAACCACGCCACCTTCCCGAGCCTGATTAGCACAAAGACGTGCAAACTTGTGCGGACGGGATTCTTCAGTGGAGGATAAAAATTGACGGTCTTTTGAGCATCGTTTAGCATGTGTAAGAAACCAACATGTTTGAAGCATTTGGTAAAATCTTGTGAATGTTTATTGTTTATTTATAAATAATATATGTATACAGTGTGTAGATATACAAATAAACTTTTACTTTTCACAAAAAGAGACGTTTTTTCCGTAACTTTTGAATTGTTTGGTTTTCGTAGATCCGTAGTTTTAATATTATACAACAGCTGATATTTGGAAATGGATACATGGGTCTCGGGTGTGTTTTCTAGGATTAAAGGTATTTCTAATTTTCACAATATTATCGGAAATATTATACATAACTTACATGTTAATTAGCACCGGAAGCTTTTTGCTGCGGTTGAGCGGCCTTCTACGGATTATTTCTTACAAATATTGTACATAAAGTAGAATGTGAGTACTTCAGGTTTTAGGAAGTTACAAAGTTACTATTACATTTGTATCAAATGGAATATGGATGCCAACTAGCTGAGATTAATATTCAAGCCATCGACAAAAGTTTCAAATTTTACGGTATTCCATCTCCAGCTCGATAGATATGCAACGCTGTAATTGTATTTTATACAATTTATATATTTTCTATGTCGGATGTCCATTTCTAAGGATACACCTAATTTCGCTGTGCTATTGCATCTCGATTTCAATTTATATAACATTCATTGTAGGTTTCAGGATAGTAGTGCCTTTTAAATTTCATTTTCAATTGCATTGTGTTGAACTATCTTAAGGAATACTGCAGTATAAATAGACATGAAAAGGAGCATGAAATTGAGGTAGTGAAATATAGTGGAACTGAAGGTAATAATATGTTATTATCAAAACTCCCGAAAGCAATTTACAAGATCCAACTATGGTGGTATGCACCAAATCAATTTTTTGGAAGTAATTATGTATGTAAGTATTGACAGATATGTACCTCTCTGGTAATCAAAAGCAATTCCATCTCTACTCGCCTTCAATAATAGAATTTAATGTAGTATTCAAGATTGGAACATATAGCATTAGAGTACATTATTTCGAGTTTCTTTGCTGATGAGGAAACTACAAAAGCCGTGGTCATTGGTTGCTCCTTAAAACACCGAGGTAATTTTCAATAGAAAGGAACAATGCCACTGCTAAAATAATTAGAGTGGGGATGGAAAAAGGATAAGACTGAGGTTACATCCATCTTTCAAGAATCCTTGTATATTTTCTTACTCGTATTTTACATATTTGCCGGCGAAATAATAAAACGTACTCAAGGGCGCTTTGGTTGTTATACTGTTCCTAATAAGGGTTGTATTACAAATGGAAATTGCTTATTAGAAATAGAAACAGACGCAGACGCTCGTGTTCTTCAATTTGGAAAGTTCAGAAAATCTCACAGGCATCTAAATCAGTTGGTTTTGTGTTCTTCAATTTCTATGATTCTCTGTGAGTAAAATTTGGTCGGAAATGGAACATGTTATGCTTGGCTTGAATCAGCTAATCAGGAAGATTTTCGCACAATAATTGTGAGAAATCTTTGCCGCTGGGAAAATTTACGAGAATGAAATCGAAATCTACAGCAGTGGAAAAGTTTGCAAGAAGGCTAGGATACGTGGGAATGGTATGTGTTGATTTATACATGTATAAGCATAGAATTAACATTGCATGGAAATTGAGGGTAATTCTTGTGGATTTGCTACAGAAATATACCACGAAAAGAAATTTTAGAAAACTCAACAAGTTGACATGTGGATTCACATGTAATAAACATAGATTAACGTTGCACAGGAATTGTTGATGTTATCAAAATCTAGTGTTATGAGTAACATTTTCAAGTGTATCTGTCACCACGAAGCGGAAATTAAATCAGCTTCTTGTCCAAATCATCGGTTCTCTTTATGTGTGTCTTTTCTTGTTAGTTCCTTTTTGTGGGATGTGTGATAAGATTTTGCTTAGAATAGAATAAATAATACAATAAAGTGAGAATATCTTGTCCTGAAGATGAAATCAAGTGGCTTGCCACAAACAGTTTATGTTCGAGATTTCCCAAGCTCATCGAGAAAGAAGGCTAGCGCACAACTGCACAATAAAAACAGATTTATTAAAACCAAAACGAATTTGGAAGCAAGTCGCTCGACACTTCGGGTATTACCGTTTAGGGTTATCTTGTGTGATAAGTTTCCTCCCCACGTTTTCACATTCGTGCATAGCTAAAAATTCAAAATATTCCTTCATATATCCAACTCCGCCGTTCATATGAGTTCACTTTATATAATCATGATATAATCATTTATGTCTTGGATAGCGATGAATTCACGTGATATACAAAACTTTGATTTTCTATACTTTCTTAATAATAGTTGGATTTCCTTCGAACTTTCCAAAATTGTGTGATATATTATTATATATAATGGTGGCAAAATATTGTATTGCTAGGTTGAAAGTAAGGGGATTTTTGGGTAAATTTCTAAAATATGGTATTATGCTGTAATTAATCATATTTGAGCGGGTACCGGAATGGGATTTAGAGGCTTTGATTTTGAAAAGCTTCACTATTATCCATTTATTCAGATTTTTTGTTTGGATAAGTTCTGAGAACGAGACCTGTTTCACTACACGTACATTTAGATCCCTCATTCCCAATATCAGAAATAAATTTCAGTTTGAAAAAGTACTAATCAAGCCACTTCATTTGATATCCCACTGGACCATATTCTGTGAAAAAAAAAATTTACAGCTCCCATTCACATATTAACGTAGTATGCTGGTCCCAAACTCAGGTAAAGGATGAGGGTTTGAGGCAACGTACTCTGTACTATCCTTAGTAAAACAAAAATAAAATGCTGAGATCAGGGAAAGAGATAAATAGAGTATAGTTGGAGTTATTCTACTATGCTAAATCCTACCTGATCTTTCTTGGTGACAGGTCCGCGCCAGGTCGACCAAGAAAATGCATACAATGTCGTTACAAACATGATGTTCGGATTGAATCACAAGCCTCGGAGAAATGCTAGGGCGTCCACCTCAGCCGACGCGGCAGGACGGGCCCCGGTCCTGTCGAGAAATGGGCAAGGGTTCTTGACGCATGGACGGCGTCAGGACGTAAGCAAGTTAGTCCGCACACAAGGAACAAAACAAATACGTGTCTGCACGCTAAACGTTGGTACCCGAACTGGAAAGACCGAGGAACTCGCAAGAGCCTTTCGGAAAAGGCGCATTGATATCTGCGCTCTGCAAGAAATCCGATGGTCTGGTGCCAAAAGCTGCGACATTGAACGGGAACACGGTAAAAATGGCTATAAACTTCTCTATTTTGGTAACCCACACACTCAATATGGTGTTGGCATTGCCATCTCAGAGGGTTTCCGTGATGCCATTAAAGAAGTCGAACGATTTGATGATCGACTGATGAAGCTCACTATTATAACAGCTGATCGCACTATTCACTTCTTCACCGCGTATGCACCACAGACAGGTCGACCTGATGCCGAGAAAGATGCCTTATGGCAACTTCTCCATGAAAAGACTTGTCACGTGCCTACTGACGATTATATAATCATTGCCGGCGACCTTAATGGTCATATGGGTGAAAAGGCAGACGCTAACAGGTGCCAGGGGGGGGTGCCAGGGGTTCGGAGCGCGCGATGGGGGTGGCGAGCGTATAATCGATTTTGCGGATACCCATGACCCTATACTTATGAATACATGGTTCATCAAACGATTGTCTCATCTTCCTACATTTTATAGTGGGAACAGTAAAACGCCAACATTTTACCACTGTCACTGCTTGCAAAGTCGTTCCCTACGAGACCCTCGCGCCTCAACATCGGCTTTTGATTGCCGTCCTGCAAATTAAGCCACCGATAAAACAGCGTGAGGAACGCACTGGCCCGCCGCGCATTAAATGGTGAGAATAAAGAAGAAACGGTCTCACTCATACGATTGCCGGCCATTACGAATGTGGAAGAATCATGGAACCAAATGAACGACATGATCTACAAAGCGGCCTCTGCAACCCTCGGGGTCACCAAGCCGGGTAAGCGGTACATCAACCGAGATACTTGGCTTTGGAATGATGATATTGAAATGAAGGTCCGTGAAAAGAAACGCCTCTACCACAAATTTCTCGACGATAAAACGCTTGTTAATTGGCAAATTTATAAGAACGCCAACCGGGAAGCAAAGAAAGCAGTCGCTGTCACCCGAGCGAACCACTTCAAAAATATTTACGATAAACTGGACACTCGGGATGGCGAGAAAAATCTGTATCGACTGTATCGAGCAGATTTCAACTGAAGAATTTGCTCATCCTCCACTTCGACAATCATTGCCGACATTTGGACCAGTTCCACCAGTCGGCGCAACTGAAGTCGAAGAGGCAATAAAACAAATGAAATCGGGGAAAGCAACAGGACCTAACGACATCGCATTTGAGCTCTGGAAAGCGAAGAGCTGGGACCCAACACTGTAGCTCAGTGAATTCTTTAACCAGGTTATCCAGGAAGGAAGAACACCATCTGACTGGCAAGAAAGTACCACTGTTCCAATATGGAAAAAAAGGTGGTCCAGCAGGATGTTCAAGTTACCGTCCGATCCGATTACTTTCCCATACCATGAAGATTTTTGAACGCATTCTTGACAACCGTATTCGCGAAATCGTTGAAATAACCATGGATCAACCCGGATTTGTCAAGAACTGCGGAACTACTGACGCAATACACGCTGCGCGGTTACTCATGGATAAATATCGCGAGAAGCATCACCCTCTTTACATTGCCTTTCTGGATCTAGAGAAAGCGTTTGACCGTGTACCACACGAACTCATCTGGTATACTTTACGACCACACTTCGTGCCAGAAGAACTTGTGCGCTGGGTTCAATTGCTCTACCACCATCCGAAAAGTAAAGTTCGAAGTATGGCGGGTGTATCAAAACCGCTTCGTGTGTCTGGTGGTGTTCATCAAGGAAGCGCCCTCTCACCACTCCTCTTTGTCCTTGTTATGGACTCCGTCACACGGGATATCCAGCGCCCTACACAATGCTTTATGCAGATGATGTTTTTTTAGTATCTGATAGCAAAAATGATCTTGAGCAACTTGTTCAAAAATGGAATGATCGCCTCATGCAACACGGTCTCAGATTGAATTTAAACAAAACTGAATTTTTGACCACCGATCCCCATGAAACAAGCACAATTACTCCCAGCGGCAGTGATCTGCCCAGAATTGAGCAATTTAAATACCTCGGGTTAACGGTATCAGCCAATGGAGAATTGCGTTATGAAATTGCTTTACGCATTAACGCAACCTGGGTGAAGTGGCATTCCACAACTGGTGTTCGTTTTGATCGACGTATCAACGAACGTCTCAAGTCTAAAATTTACCGCAGTGTTGTCGGTTCAGTCGCTCTCTTTGGTTTTGAGTGTTGGCCGTCTATAAAAGACAATGAACGGCGTCTTGCGGTAATGGAGACGAAGATGCTATGTTGGAGTTGTGGCGTCACACGTTGAGATCACATCCGAAATGAGGACATCCGCGATCGTGATGGGGTTGCACCGATCGTGGAGAAGTTGCGAGATGGTATGGTCACGCAATTCGTGCAAACGAGAATTCACTTGCCAATATTGGTCTGAACATCGAAGTCGATGGTAAACGACCAAAAGGTAGACCTAAACAACGGTGGCTTGATACGCTAGATGGGGATTTGAAAGCCTCGAGATTGAACCCCGAACAGGCATTCGATAGAGCCAAATGGCGAAACCGATTACGACGAGCTGACCCCGCTTGTGAACGGGAGAAAGGCTGAAGAAAAAGAAGATTCACATATATTGGGAGCTCCTCCCTTTAAACTCAACACAAAATAGCCTCATTACTATATGTGGGGGCGTTCACAGACCACATATTCTCACCATTTCTTGACAATAGCCTTGGCTGTTTCCGAATAAAGCGGACGTGACAGACATACAGCCATATAGACACACAGACAGATGGACAGATAGAGAGGCAGACTGACGGACAGGCAAACATTCAATCGATTCTAATGAGGCTTTGTTTCAGACAAAACCTTAAAAAACAACAAACGAAAATTTCAAGATCGCCTTGACGTAGTGCTTTAAGTGAGCTGGACGAGGACATTGCGAAGATGTTCGCTGAAGTGCGGTGTCCCAGCGAAAATCAGGTAAACTCGAAATGCCAAAAAGGCGTTGTAATCGTCTAATAGCTTGCTGTAGAAAAATCAGCATGACTCGTTTCATAAAAATTAATCTGGGAAAAGGTTAGGTTTATGTCGGTGAAGAAACAACCCGACGACAATTAAAAGGCCCATTGATAAGGTCGAGCCGTCAAGCTTGTCAACTTTTTGAAAAAGCACGGACTACTCCCGCGCACAGACATTCAGCAAGACCCACAAATACAGGAAAAATATTGTTTGCAGGCTAGGTGGAAGATAAAGGGTTGCCAGACGGTTTAAAGTTGCAAAAAATAGAAGAACCTCTGATAATTCCTATTTATTTTCTTCGCGTATAGAAAAGAATATTTGCAACGTGTTCATGACTCCTAGTGGAATATGTCGAAGCAAAAAGTGAAAAGATCACGAAAATTAGACCGGCCGATTGAACTTTTCTCACTTTGCATATTCTACAGCATTTCTGGAAAATTTCTTCAAATATTCATGAGGGTTTTAGAAACCATTATATTAAGATTATTTTGACAGATATTACAAAATTTATGACAAAGTGATTTTAAAAACAATTTCAATTTCTGTCTTCAAAGTTTTCTTCAAAAATAAGATCTTCATCGTAATGTTGTTATGCAACATAAATATTTTGCAGAAATAGGTAACATGTTTGTTACCTTTCATTGCATATAAAGTGAAAGAATATATTTTCTCAAAAGTGGCTCTAATAATTTGGACACCCACTGTAAATTTTCATAGATGGTGTTCTTCCTCCGTTGAACACAACTTACTGGCGATGAAGATAATTTGATGACAGAAATACTTTATTTCAAAGATACTATCTAAAAGTACCCTGCCCAGTATATGCTATATTCGGAGACTCGTGTCTATCGTTCTCAAAATATGAGGCGTTTCACACGAAAGATAAAGTAATGTAGCGATTATTTGTTACTGACTTTCTAAAAAAATTTAAACAATGGTACAGTCGGATTTAACAATTGTCTAAGGTCCTTTTTACCATCATCATCAACTGCGCAACAATCGGTATCCGGTCGAGGTTTGCTTTAATAAGGAACTCCAGACATTCCGGTTTTGCGCTGAGGTCCACCAATTCGATATCCCTAGAAGCTGTCTGGCGTCCTGACCTACGTCATCGTTCCATCTCAGGCAGGGTCTGCCTCGTCTTATTTTTCTACCATAGATATTGCCCTTATTGACTTTCCGGGTGGAATCATCCTCATCCACACGGATTAAGTGACCCGCCCACCGTAACCTATTGAGCCGGATTTTATTCACAACCGGACGGTCATGGTATCGCTCATAGATTTCGTCATTGTGTAGGCCACGGAATCGTCCATCTTCATGTAGGGAGCCAAACATTTTTCGGCGGATTCTTCTCTCGAACGCTGCCAAGATTTTGCAATTTTTCTTGCTAAGAACTGAAGCCTCCGAGGAATACATGAGGATGTACGGTACGATGTTTTGAGCGAAACTGTTTTTGTAAACAACCGTGCGCGGGTTTCATTGTCATAGCTTTTAAGTGTTGTGATTTTCAACCCTAGATAGGGGAAATTATCAACGGTCTCAAAGTTGTATTCTCCTATCTTTATTCTTCCTTCAAGGCAGTTTGTACGTCTCTCAGCAGTTGGGTGGACTTAAAGAAGATCGTACCCCTCGCATTTACCTCAGCATCACGTATCACTTTTCCCAGAGCCAGGTTAACGAGGATGCATGATAGAGCATTCCTATGTCTTAGACTGTGGTTGATGTCGAATGATCTCGAGAGTGATCCTGCTGCTTTTATTTGGACTAGCACATTGGTGAGGGTCAGCCTAGGGTACTTTTACTAATACCAAATAGTACAAAAATGGTCAATTTTTGTCCACTAGATAATGCACTTTGCCACAGTTCGAAAGGGTGCATTATGCCAGGAGTTGTTTCTCAAGGTTTTGCGCTGGCACCCTTTCTATTAACGTTGATTGGTTTTGCTTGGCACCTGGCGGTGTTCAACCTAGATCTGGTGGATGATAGATGGGTGCGGTCTTTTTTACCAATCGCTCGGAAAACAATGTTGTAAGTATTGAGGTTAGTTAGAACTAGGTCGTCTCAAAATCGATCATTATAATCGCAACTTCCTTGTTGCAGTCGTGGTGAAGTATATTCTACTATACTGTATTCAGAGATAGGGCATGTAAAGATACGGAGAATTTAACTACTACGTGACGCAATATCTCATGGGACATGGTGATTTTTGGAAGTAATTGCATCGCTCCAGATTGGAGGTGTTACCCGTATATCCCGAAAGTTCCTCAACAACCAAGGGCTCGGAGAATATTATGTTTCATCGCCCGAGGTTTACGAATGAATAAGAGTTTGACGGTCGCCATTAATGTAGTTAGCTTCATTCTCGTGGTTTTTACTAGTCATTTTCATGTTTGTTTCGAAGCTCCCGACAAAGTATTTGAGCAAGGGAAATGGATCATAAATACATTTAGAATGTATTTATGAAATACATTTAGAATATATTTATGACCACTTTTCCTTGATCAAATATTTTGTTTGCAGAACCTAAGCTTCGAGACAAATACAAGAATACCAAGACTTTTGTAGTACTTTTCTTTGAGGGAAAAGAAAGTTGCATTGCCATGAAATCGCGGTTAATTTTTCCAGGTACTCCATTGGCTAGCTTTCTCTAACTAGTGTTCTGGACAAATTGTTTTTCTAGATACATATGTATGTTTGAAAGCTTTTCATTACCTTACGGAGGTATTATGTTCAAATTACTCTTTCATACACCATGTGTAATATGGTTGTTTTGTCGTAAATTGGGTCCTCCGCGGTGTTGTTTTCCACAACTATCAATAGAATTCTAAGCGCGGCAGGAAATTTCCCCGTTGTCTGCAATAATGTGCACAAAAATTAAATGTGTAGGTGTTAAATACTAGTGGCGGCCACGACATTGTTTATCGAAACTGCTCCTATTCTCATCGATTACTGAACGACACAAAATTGAATTTTCGATATGTCCTTCTCTCACGTTGGGCATTGATTAATATTTCAAAAGGGCTATATCTTATGCAATGCATGTCGGTAAATATGTTACTTATATCTCGAAGTACGTGTATGCGTATGTATTTTCTGATAATGCTATCAATCCTGTACAGAAATTCATTAGCAAGTTAATTAGTCAAGTTTATGTATGAACAGGTGATAAGTTCAAGTGCTTCGTCATAAAATTCCTATTGAAGAATAACAAAACACTTATGATCTGGATTTCGGAAGGTTTCCCACTGGTTGGTCAAATGTACCACATTTTTTAGAGTTGATTATGCATGTAGTATCTGTCGATTGGAAAGTTGTGAAGCGGGAGGGATTATTGATAATTCAATTTGTGAGTTGGTGAAAAAATATAATTTTCCCAATCATGTTGGATTCTTGGAATAGATAAGGAAAAAATCCGTTTTGAATCTGTTCTTATAAAAGAAGAAAGTAAAGCAAATGAAAGTGCTAGCTAGTGTTTAATTTCATTTTTAGTCTGAATAATATTTTTAGCTAATGTACATTTCTTCCTATTAATATTGAAATATTTAGTTATCTAATTATTGTAATAACTCGATTTCAAATCACTGGTATGCTTTTCTTTCACCAGTCGGTTTATCTCACCATTTGCCCCTATTTGAGAGGATGGGAAAATCAACAGCTGCCATATGGGACTTTAACCTAGTAAATTCATTTCAATGAACATAAGGAGCTGAAGGCAGCTTTGAGTAGGTACGGACGTGATGCATTGAAATTCGAATAACATCACAAAGACGGGGAAGTGCAGCGTATCGTACGCCGTAACAAGCGCTGAAACCGAGAGAATTTACTATTCTACATGTCAGGACGGCAGGAGGCGTCGAAAATATGAAAGATTTCAATCGTGACAATCAAAGTCTGGACAAAATGTTCATGTTACAATCACATTTTCTAATCATGGATGTGAATGTTAGGCTGCTTATTTACGACAATGAGAACATGGCAGATTGTAGTAGCGCTTTAGCATGATTTCAAATCGACTTACACCTTCTGAGTCCCTTAAAATGATCTTGGATAAAATACTTGGCCACTGCACAATTTCTCAAAGTACCACGTACTTTTTAACTTTTAATATCGAAACTTCTTTAAATGTTCGAAGGAGGATATCTGGGAATAAACTGAATGAGGAGAATTGCATTGCATGCGTCCATTGGATGGAACCAAACAACTGAAATAATCCTTGGTTGCATGGAAGAAATTTGAAAACCTCATAGGAAGGAGGCTTATTTTCATTCATGTGTCATTCATCTTAATACCTTATGGGCAATATTGGTAAAATGCACTTGAGAAAGCCACCAGAAAGTTAAGCCATCTTGAGTGTTCTGTATGAAAGGAACATTTAGACGAGCTAGTTCAATGAAGCATATATCCTCAGTAATACCTATCCCACAAATGAATTTCATCTATTGCCACAAGGTAAAGTTTGAAAGGAACTTCAACTTCTGATGATAAATTTATAACTGCTGATTACCATACCAAAATGACGTCTGATGACGGCAAGTAGTTTAATGTCATAGTTTCGTTTCTGTGAAGCAACTTTGCCTTCATTGTTCTTAGAGTATGATATTGACAAATGTCATGAGTGATCTGATGTCAGTGGGTTGGCACTTACTTTATACATAGGTCGGTGGGAGAAAGTCGTAGTTAAATTTGAGATGATTTTTATTGCACTGAAGATTGTCGTTGAGAGCTAAATGAAACGTTTCTGAAAGACTCTCGTTTATGAAGCTAATATTAAATTATTTATAAAACTATGTATATTAATGGCTCAAGTGATAATCAAAAATAAATAATTTTTTGAATATGTAATTGGGTTGTATTTTTTTGCCTCAGGTATCACGCAATTAGTTGTTTTCTGTTTTGTATTTTTCTCTATCGTTTGTAAGACTTTGCAGGAAATTTGATAGTGATTTTATCATGAATTTTATATAATGTTTATGTCAATTGGGGGGTGGTCCATGGTTCATTCATGTATACACGTTCTTTCAAATATCCCCGAAGGAAAAGTCAGGACCGGTTAAATCCGGTGAACACAGATGCCAATTGAAATCAAGAAATTCTTCGATGCAGCAGTTGATTCTCTCGAAATTGTATTATTATTTTTTTTTTGGTTTCACTATTGTCTTTGGTTTTCTATTGTCTAGTGCTCAGTTGCACTACACAGTATATTACTAAATATCATTTTTAATGATTTTGTGTAAAACTAAACCTTATTACGATAGGTTTACCATCTGTTTGTCTGCCACACGCAGTTTTCCCAGAAACGATTATATCGATTGACATGAAACTCGGTGGAGAGGTGGGAACTGTGAAGCATACAGTGAGTTACATTGTTCTATGTAGAATTTAATGGAGGGGGGTCCCCATATCTACAAATGGTAGCGATACATTTTTTTTTCACAAAATATATTTTCCAAATGTGGTTTCAGTTCTGACATTTTATGCAAAAAGGTGGAGGATGGGAGCTGAAAAGCGATCATTTCTTTCAGGGACCTACTATACGTTGCCGCACATAATTGTTAGTAATTGACTGTAAGCTATCCTCACTTGAGCGCTAGACTAACTCATTGTTATTCTAATGAATTTAATCAGTTTTGCTGGATAGAAATTACGAATACTTTGCATTGGATTGAGTGATCGATACTGTTGTGCATCAACGTTACATTACCAGTAATTTTCCAGTATCTGCCTTTCTGAGACTATTCTACTAATGGTTGACCTTTTCCCTGGTATTTACCAACAATTGTTTCTGAGTAGGGTAAGCGCCTCCTTTCGATAATTTTTTACAATATTTTTTTAAGGTGCCCACAATAAAGATATCCCTCCATATACAGAGGGAGGCCAAATTATTAGGGCCCCTTACATTTTTCATCTAATTTTTAGAACATGATATTTTGTTCATGTTATTTAGTTGCTATTATCATTGTTTTTGAAAGATATGTGTGTCTACTATAGTTTGTTATATATCACTGTGACAATGTATTTTGGAACGGAGTTTATGGTGCCTACTATTATTTTGTGATATAATAGTTGTTTAGAATTACACGTGATTTTCATTGAAGGTTAACTTCGTCTAGAGATGCGCTAAAAAAATCAGTAAGGCCGGATCGATGTCGAGTAACAGAAATGGCGTCCATTAAATAATGAGCTTCATACCCCTGCGATAATGATAAAGTGACCTAATAATGCAAATAACATTTGGATTTCATTGTTGATATGTGGAAAAAGGTGACTAGACTTCTTTTTAATAAAAATAATCAGCCAGTTACCTTCCCTGTAGTCTTTGATTTGCAAAGTCCGAACTCAACAATTTTTTCCGAGTTTGCCTGATGATGTTATTAGTTTCGTATTTTTGTTTAACTTTAAAACTGACCGCAACGGTAAATGTTATCTAATAATAATTAAACAGACCCATTTGATATTTTCGCGTTGCAATGTATTTTTCCTAAGTGGGCTGCAGTAGGGAGTATGGACGTACAGTCGTTCCTAAAAGTATTGACCCACTGAATGTAAATTTTATAAGTAAAAGTTGTGTAAAGAATAAAAGAATTTACCCCATATTCAGGCGATACGTTGGCTCCTATCGCTTACAAAAAATTCAAAGGATAACGGACTGTGCCAATATAGACTCGGATCACTATCTCGTTGGCATGGTGCTCCGGGCTCGAATAACAGCATAACCCAGAATTCCCTCTGACAATCACGTGAAGGTTAACACTGAAGCCATCCATAGCACAGCCTTCTACAACACCTATAAAGGGGAAATGGATGCCGCAATAACCGCAGTCAACAGAGATCCTGGAGATGAAGCATCAACAAATAATCTTCACAATCACCTGGAGAACGTTATGGCTGATATGGCCCCAGTCGCGGAAAAGTAGGATTCGACGATGAATGTGAGCTAGCAATGGAGCAAAAGAATGCTGGATTCCGAGTAATGTTGCATTCCCAAAGAAAGCGAGCACGCGGTGACTTATCACGAACTCCGTCAAGCGAAGAAGTGACTTCACACACGGAAAAAGGAAGTCTGGGTGAACCAATAGATCTGTGAACTCGAAAAGTACAGGGAGCAACCGCACCAGGCGCGCAAGTTATACCAGCAAGCCAGCAGGATAAAGCCTTAGACACCTCGATGTTCATTCTGACGAGACAAAGAGGGAAACCTTGATTTGAATACTTTGATGAACTGCTCAGCAGCCACAAAATCGGCGAGTTGAAATCGACGGATAAATATTGCCATCACCAGTGCAGCAATTATATTATCACGTTGCTGAGTACCATCTATAAGATATTCTCCCCTAACTTGCTAGGTGTAAGGGACTACCCTTACACCTAGAACATCATTGGCCCATACCAAAGAGGCTTCACTCCAGGCAAATCAGAAACAGATGAGATTTTCTCTCTGCGGCAAGCGATGGAAAAGCTGTTGGAATATGGACATCATTTGTACCATCTTTTAATCGACTTCAAGGCCGCCTATGGTAGCATAGTCAGGATAAAATTGTACACAGCCATGAGGGAATTTGATATTCCAACGAAATTGGTAAGACTGACTTGGCTGACTCTGACTAATGTCCGACGTCAGATGAAAGCAGCAGGATCAATCTCGAGACCATTCAACGTCAACGACGATTTAAGACAAGGGTATGTTCTATCATGCGTTCTCTTCAATCTAGCCCTATGGCAGATTTCAACATCATGGGAAGAACAACCCGAGAGGTTCAAACTGCCTTCAGCCAAATCGAGCAGGCGGCAATCGGGGCGAGATCTTGCGCTGCCCATCAATGAAAACAAGACGAAATACATAGTGGCAATCTCAGCACAAAAGCATGCAAAACCCATATAATAGAGATAAGAGACTACAACTTTGAGATCGTTGATAATTTCTCCTAGCTAAGGTCGAAAATTACAACCGATAACAGCTACGATGATGAACTCCGCATTGGCAGCCAGCTGAGCCTTTGTAAGTTGACAAAAATTATTCCGGTAGATACTCTTATTGCACAAGACAATGATCTTGCCAATCCTCATGTATTCCTCGGAGACTTGGGTTCTAAGCAAGAAAAATTGCGGACTCTTGCCCGCGTTTGAGAGAAGAATCCTCCCTAGCACTTCTGGCCTCCTACATGAGGATGGACGATTCCGTACCTTATGTAATGATAAAATCTATGAGCGATATCATAACCTCAGGTTGTGGATAAAATCCGGCTCAATCGGTTACGGCAGGCGGGTCACTTAATCCGTATTGATGGGGATGATCCGGTCTGAAAAGTATATCAGAGTAATATCTATGGTAGAAAAAGAAGACGAGGCAGGCTGTGTCTAAGATAGAGCGATGGCGTAGGCGGTTGTAAGTTTTCTTTGGGAGACCATTGTCCCGGTTTTCTCCACACATCCTTCCATCTGGGTGACTGAATCATTTGAATTTACATTCGTCACCGAATAAAACATTTTCCCAGAAGTCGATTGGTTAGACTACATGCTTCTATTCAAATGACATGTATTTCCCCCTATTCACTTTATTCACACGGTTTTGAAGAGCGACCCTTCCTTCCAAACACGTTTCTCCCACAGTAATACTTGAATTTCTTTTCAGACGTCTTAAAATTTTACGTGGAGTTATATTTTCAGTCGTCTCCAATGTGGTTTCTTTTCTGCAGTTTTGGAGTTTTATTTTTTTAAGGTTTTGTGTAAATCAAACCTTATTAGAATTGGTTTTTCTCTGAAACGGGTCTAGAAAGGGGGTGTACATTTTTTTTCATCAAATATAGTCATGAGGGTATCAAATGGAAGTTCTAGTGCTTTCCGAACCCGGTCTTTGGTTTGCCATTTGTTGGAAAGGTGAGGAGTGCGGGGTGTTGAAATCATCGAACCCATTTTTAGAAACTACCCAACCGAAAAATCTGAAATAAAATCAAGAGGCTGCTACGATACAGTCCATATGCTTTAAAATACACTCCATACCGATACCTGTTCAAATGAAGTTAATAATAGCATGAAAAGTAAAAATTGAATAGTATTACTAACGACCTTATAATAGGTCAAACGACTTTTAATGAAGAAGCTTCCAACCTCCGCTTTCCCGACTTATTTATTGTGTTTTTCACGTAGTGCGACGCATTCCTAACTCGTTTCCCATTTTTCTTTACGGATGAAAAAAATTAATAAATTTCCTTCCGTCATGGCACTTTTATGCGCCTTAGACAGAATTACAGAATAAATCCTTCTTAAAACAATGAAACTACGAAGGAGTAAATGTAAACTTCGTTAAATATTTAACTGTACAACTCTATTCGGACTGCGCAAAGAAATAATTCGGAGATTCCCCTTATTCCAGAAAACATTCCTTACTGAGTGAATACTCCGCCGTATTTCTGTTAAATTATCCATATCAAAATTTAAAAAGATTTGCTAATTTCATTGAGTGAGTTAATATTTTTGGCACTGACTGTATATGTATTATATTTATCCCATTGTCCAATTTTCGGATGCACGTCTTTCTGTTTGTCTGCCACACCAGATATACTTAGAAACGGTTAAACCAATTGTAACGAAATTTGGTGAGAATGTGCAAATGGCGCCATTTTGTATTGGAGGAAGGGCTCTTCATAGATACGAAACGGGGTGTAATTTTTTTTGCACAGAATATGTGGTGTATCAAATGGAGAGACTTAATTAGTACTTTTCGAAAGTGGTCTTGTTTTTAATATTGGGTGAAACATATCCTCTGAAAAGTGAAACAAGTCTGGTGTTCGGAATTTATCTAGTCGAAAAATCTGAAATAATTCACAATGGCGCATGTATATAAAATCTTGGCCTTTAAACACATCCCATTCCGATATCTACCCAAATAAAATTAATAATAACATATTATAATATTTTAGAAATTTAGCGAAGACCCCTCCATCCTAGAAGTACAAGATTGGAATTGGTATAAGGGATAATATAAGGCATAACTTTGGAAACTTTGAATGAAATCCAATTAGTATTAACAAAGTTATAGAAGATCAAAGTTTTGCATTTCTCGTAAATTTATTGTACTTGAAGATATGTACAACATCATCATCATCATACAAAGTGGACTTTTATGAAGGGCGGGGTCTATGGGGATATTTCAGTTTTCGTTTTTTGTTTTTTTTTAGTTTTTTACTTGCGGATCCCGGCGTGCTTGGCTATGCACGAATACTTAAACATTAGATGAAATACATAAGGTTCTTTCGCTCAATGTAATACGTCAGTGTATACAACATTTTTTGTTCGATTTTGTGATGCATGAATAAATAAATTTTTTGGTGTTCCCTCTCTGGAGCATGTTACGTTTGCCCTTAAGCTTTATTAACGGAAAGGATAAACGCACGGGAATTTGGTATTAATGGGGTGCGCGGTATTAGTGCAACTTATCCTTTTGTTTTGCTGGGGATGATTGTTGCTTCGATCAAATTTGCCATTATTTTTTTCATCGAAAGTCTCGTTTCGTTGTAAAGTTTTGGTGAACTACGATTTCGAAGAAAACTTTTAAATTCATACGATGCGGTGGCATACCGGGTGGTGGAATATTTAAGAACTCAATCGGATAATTGACTGCCTCTTCATCATTCCTAGCAGTATCAATGGTTTTGTGTGACACCAAGTCACCTGGAAAATTTTGTTGAGTTAGAGCATCAACATTTGCATTTTTTGGTGTTATATCAGCTGATCGCACTATTCACTTCTTCACCGCGTATGCACCACAGACAGGCCGACCTGATGCCGAGAAAGATGCCTTCTGGCAACTTCTCGATGAAAAGACTAGTCACGTGCCTGCTGACGATTACATAATCATTGCCGGCGACCTTAATGGTCATGTGGGTGAAAAGGCAGACGGTAACAGGTGCCATGGGGGAAAGGGGTTCGGAGCGCGCAACGAAGGTGGCGAGCGTCTTATCGATTTTGCGGACACCTATGACCTTGTACTTAGGTTCAATCGTTTGATGAACCATGTATCCCACATTTTATAGTGGGAACAATAAAACGCAAATCGACTATATTCTCATAAGACGCCAACATTTAACCACTGTCACTGATTGCAAAGTCGTTCCCTATGAGACCATCGCACCTCAACATCGGCCGTTGATTGCTGTCCTGCGAATTAAGCCACCGATAAAACGGCGTGAGGAACACACTGGCCCGCCGCGCATTAAATGGTGGCGATTTGGTGAGAAGAAAGAAGAAACGGTCTCACTCATTCGATTGCCGGCCATTACGAATGTGGAAGAATCATGGAACCAAATGAACGACATGATCTACAAAGCGGCCTCTGCAACCCTCGGGGTCACCAAGCCGGGTAAGCGGTACATCAACCGAGATACTTGGCTTTGGAATGATGATATTGAAATGAAGGTCCGTGAAAAGAAACGCCTCTACCACAAATTTCTCGACGATAAAACACCTGCTAATTGGCAAATTTATAAGAACGCCAACCGGGAAGCAAAGAAAGCAGTCGCTGTCACCCGAGCGAACCATTTCAAAAATCTTTACGATAAACTGGACACTCGGGATGGCGAGAGAGATCTGTATCGACTTGCTAAAAGCCGTGATGAACGCATACAGGATATCGAACACTTCTGTTGTGTTAATGACAAGAACGGTACTTTGCTTACCAACCGTCGAGCCGCAACGGATAGATGGC
Organism: Hermetia illucens; assembly: GCF_905115235.1. NCBI lineage: Eukaryota > Metazoa > Arthropoda > Insecta > Diptera > Stratiomyidae > Hermetia > Hermetia illucens. The sequence continues at coordinate 56,968,226 of NC_051853.1, read as the reverse complement.
GAGAATACTTCGAGCAGATTTCAACTGAAGAATTTGCTCATCCTCCACTTCCACAATCATTGCCGACATTTGGAGCAGTTCCACCAGTCAGCGCAACTGAAGTCGAGGAGGCAATAAAACAAATGAAATCGGGGAAAGCAACAGGACCTGACGACATCGCATCTGAGCTCTGGAAAGCGAAGAACTGGGACCCAACACTGTGGCTCAGTGAATTCTTTAACCGGGCTATTCAGGAAGGAAGAACACCATCTGACTGGCAAGAAAGTACCACTGTTCCAATATGGAAAAAGAAAGGTTGCCCAGCAGAATGTTCAAATTACCGTCCCATCCGGTTACTTTCCCATACCATGAAGATTTTTAAACGCATTCTTGACAACCGTATTCGCGAAATCGTTGAAATAACCGTGAATCAAGCCGGATTTGTCAAGAACTGCGGAACTACTGACGCAATACACGCTGCGCGGTTACTCATGGAGAAACACCGTGAGAAGCATCGCCCTCTTTACACTGCCTTTCTGGATCTAGAGAAAGCGTTTGACCGTGTACCACACGAACTCATCTGGTATGCTTTACGACAACACTTCGTGCCAGAAGAACTCGTGCGCTGGGTTCAATTGCCCTACCACGATCCGAAAAGTAAAGTTCGAAGTATGCCGGGTGTATCAAAACCGCTTCGTGTCCCTGTTGGTGTTCATCAAGGAAACGCCCTCTCACCACTCCTCTTTGTCCTTGTTATGGACACCGTCACACGGGATATCCAACGTCCAGCGCCCTACACACTGCTTTATGCGGATAATATTTTCCTAGCATCTGATAGCAAAAATGATCTCGAGCAACTTGTTCAAAAATGGAATGATCGCCTCATGCAACACGGTCTCAGATTGAATTTAAACAAAACTGAATTTTTGACGACCGATCCCCATGAAACAGGCACAATCACTGTCAGCGGCAGTGATCTGCCCAGAACTGAGCAATTTAAATACCTCGGGTCAACGCTATCAGCCAATGGAGAACTGCGTTATGAAATTGCTTCACGCATTAACGCAACCTGGATGAAGTGACGTTCCACAACTGGTGTCCTTTGTGATCGACGTATCAACGAGCGTCTCAAATCTGAAATTTACCGCAATGTCGTCCGTCCAGTCGCTCTCTATGGTTCTGAGTGTTGGCTGACCATAAAAGACAATGAACGGCGTTTTGCGGTAATGGAGACGAAGATGCTACGTTGGACTAGTGGCGTCACACGTTTAGATCACATCCGAAATGAGGATATCCGCGATCGTTATGGGGTTGCACCGATCGTGGAAAAGTTGCGAGAGAAGCGTCTTCGATGGTATGGTCACGCAATTCGTGCAAACGAGAATTCACTTGCAAAGATTGGTCTGAACATCGAAGTCGATGGTAAACGACCAAAAGGCAGACCTAAGCAACGGTGGCTTGATACGCTGGATGGGGATTTGAAAGCCTCGAGATTGCACCCAGATCAGGCATTCGATAGAGCCAAATGGCGAAGCCGATCACGACGAGCCGACCCCGCTTGTGAACGGGACAAAGGCTGAAGAAAAAGAAGAAAGATTTGCATTTTTTGGTGCTAAAATGGTGCGTTCTCTTAACCAATTAAAATTCTGGTAAAGTCGGACAATGTTTGAAAAAACGCTGTCAATTAGTTCTTCTTCTTGATGGTAGAATACCGCAAAATTTGCTTGGTAACGTCTTAAAACTATTTAAGTCGCTTGCAACTTTGCCATCGCCAATTTCGAGTAGGCTGCTTTGAAAACTCACGGGTTGAGCGATTATTTCTGTCCATTTCCCCCCCCCAAAAAAAAAAATTTAAACATGCCTGCTTCACATATCAATCAGACAAATTGCTGAGTCGACATTAGATATCAGAGAGAGAAATATATGCGTCGGACAAATGTCGGTTTCTGACAAAACTTTTTCTGCATCAGACAAATGTCTATGCCTGTTTCACATATTACTCAGACCAATATCAAATAGACAAATGTCTGCGTCGGACTTGAACTTTTTTCTGGTACTTTTTTCTGATACTTTCGGATGAAGCTACATTTCAAAGGGAAGGCTTTATTAACATGCACATTTTGCATTGGAAAATACCCACTCCATCCGAAAAGAAAGGTCCCAATACCGTCTCAAAGTTATCATGTGGATCGGTATCTTGAGTGGACATTTGAATTACCAAAATCTGAACTGGCAAGCTTACTTACATTTTTTTCAAAATGGTCTCTTTTAGAAGTTTGCCAATATTTAGACCAAAGGTTCATCCAGAGATGCATTGGCCAAGTTGTCCAATTTTGTGGCCTCCCAGGTCTCCAGACTTGAGCCTGCTAGATTGGGGTTCGATAAAAGAAAAGTCTTGTGTAAACGCCATAAATAATATCAGGGAAATACGTCTGCGATGCTGAATTTTGCAAGAAATGCAAGATAGATAAATAGGTCGTTTTTAAGAAGATACGGTGTCTGCATTTGCTTTGGCGGTAAGCAATTCGAATTTGTTATTTAATTTTTTGTAGCTTAAATAAAAACTGTACGTTGAACATACTGTAGGTCATTAACACTAAATTACTTATTAAAACATTTTTTTTTACAGCATGGGGGTTTAAACCTTAGGGATCATCATCATCAGTGGCGCAACAACCGGTATCCGGTCTAGGCTTGCCTTAATAAGGAACTCCAGACATCCCGGTTTTGCGCCGAGGTCCACCAATTCGATATCCCTAAAATCTGTCTGGCGTCCTGGCTCACGCCATCGCTCCATCTTAGGCAGGGTCTATCTCGTCTTCTTTTTCTACCTACCTACCTTTCTATATATGTTGCCCTTATAGACTTTCTGGGTGGGATCATCCTCATCCATACGGATTAAGTGACCCGCCCACCGTAACCTATTGAGTCGGATTTTATCCACAACCGGACGGTCATGATATCGCTCATAGATTTCGTCATTCTGTAGGCTACGGAATCGTCCATCCTCATGTAGGGGGCCAGAAGTGCTAGGGAGGATTCTTCTCTCGAATCGGCCAAGAGTTCGCAATTTTTCTTGCTTATAACCCAAGTTTCCGAGGAATGCATGAGGACTGGGAAGATCACAGTCTTGTACAGTAAGAGCTTTGACCCTATGGTGAGACGTTTCGAGCGGAACAGTTTTTGTAAACTGAAATAGGCTCTGTAAGCTAACAACAAGCGTATGTGGATTTCATTATCGTAGCAGTTATCGGTTGTGATTTTCGACCCTAGATAGGAGAAATTATCAACGGTCTCAAAGTTATATTCTCCTATCCTTATTCCTCCAGTTTGACCAGTGCGGTTTGATGTTGTTGGTTGGTTCGTCTTCGGTGCTGACGTTGGCAGCATATATTTTGTCTTGCCTTCATTGATGTGCAGCCCAAGATGAAGGCAGTTTGTACGTTTCGGATGGTTCTTCCCATGATGTCGATATCGTCAGCATAGGCCAGTAGTTGAGTGGACTTAAAGAGGATCGTACCTCTTGCATTTACCTCAGCATCACGGATCACTTCCTCGAGGGCCAGGTTAAAGAGGACGCACGATAGGGTATTTCCTTGTCGTAAATCGTTATTGATGTCGAATGGTCTTGAGAGTGATTCTGCTGCTTTTATCTGGCCTCGCACATTGGTCAGGGTCAGCCTAGTCAGTCTTATTAATTTCGTCGGGATACCGAATTCTTTCATGGCCGTGTACAGTTTTACCCTGGCTATGCTATCATAGGCGGCTCTAAAGTCGATGAATAGATGGTGCAACTGTTGTCCATATTCCAAGAGTTTTTCCGCTTGCCGCAGAGAGAAAATCTGATCTGTTGCTGATTTGCCTGGAGTGAAGCCTCTTTGGTATGGGCCAATGATGTTCTGTGCATATGGGGCTATCCGGCCTAGCAAGATAGCGGAGAATATCTTATAGATGGTAGAGGTATCACGTTGCTGAGTACCATCTATTAACCTTAGGGATGGAAAATAAAAAAATGTGATACTTCAGTTTAATTCAATAAACAACTCACCCAATTGTTACTTATTCTGCTTATTGTATCTAATCCACTTATTTTTCGCTAGTTAAAATGCATATAAACCAGTTGGCAACTGTGCAAACCACAAACAACGTCGATCGTAATGGCAACTACGGTGATTTCATATGACTCCATGATTATGATTACGGTGATCATGGCCTGTGATTATGATCACAATCATATAATCACCCAATCACGCTTATATCTGGTTATAATTGCAATCATAATCGTAATCATATGTAATCATGATTATGATTTTGCCCTCCCTCTGCTATGAAGATTAATATCAGAGATTGGCACCCAAACAGCTTGCCTAAGTTGAAGAAAAAATGTTTTTCGGTAAGGATTGGAGAAGTAAAGAGTCGCCCCATAGTTAATTTTGTGTGTCAAAAGAGTATTTGTTCCTTGTTAGCTATATCTAGATTCGGTTCCGATGCTCCTTTGTTGAATGGAACGTATGTTGGGTATTTAGCAAATAAAAGGAAGATAGGGTGAGTGTGGAGAAAATATAATTCTCAATAGCCGATATTTTGCAGTTTCGCCTCTTTATCAAAGTCATTTAATTGGAGTAATGCAGTATTCCTTGCTGTCAGTCAGCAGCTCTTCCGATTCTTTTATTATGTGTTGGGCAAAATTCCTTGGAGAGTCACGTACTTTTTCTCTCATCCTATTTTTTTTCTCTTCGCATCTTATTTAGCTGGAATTCATAATAAAAGTAAAGCAAACTTCACAGTCAACTACTTATTAGTACGTTTTTCTTCCCTTCATTTTCCTTAATTAAATTAAAGTAAATATCCATTACCCGTCCCTTCCTATTTATTTGATTTCGATGCTAGGGAAATGCAGTTTCATTAACCCTAATGACCTACATTTGAATTCCGATTTTGACCTATGACAATTCCCTTGAGATCAATCAAGGCATAAATAACTTTTCTGTTTTGTATCATGGCATCAGTAAAAAGGGGTCTTTGATGTCTGCCTTCCTTATATGAGATGAGCCAATGTACAGAAAGGTGGTTGATTTTCCTTAAATGAAGTAAATTAAAAATGTAGTGAATTGGACTGCGTATTCTCGGAACGGGTAGAACGTGAATAGAATGCGGGAATGTAGAAAAAAGTGAGGACATTGCTGATTTTTCTTAAAGTATAAGTATATTATTATATAATACAATTAGCGATATTGAGATCAAACTTAAAGATAGAATGATCAAATGAATGGATTTCGTCAGAAAAGTGGAAACCCAGCAAAATATCAACTGTGTAGCTTTATAGAATGTTAAATAGAACCCCGCAGGTGGGAAAGCTGGCATGATTCATGAGTCAGTCAACCAGTCAGAAAAGGGAAAACACATCCCCGGTAAAGTAGACTTTTTGCATTGCACTGATCCGATATACTATGCTTTTTGTTGTATTCTCTTGCAAAAATTAGATTTCCCTATCTCCTTTTTATTATTAACGCTATTCCATTTTGTTTTTAAGATTATGTGTAAAACAAAACTTTGCCAAAATCGATTCACTGTTTGTACGTCTGTCTGACTTCCTTTTAGGGAGGTGAAAATCTTCAAAAGACTCTCGGCTAGACACGCTAGTGTGTTGACTTTTTACCCACTAAAACCCCCAACGAGAATCTCCCCTTCCCCCATAGGGCCACCATTACATCACGATTTGAGTTAGCTTATTTTTCTGTCTGGAGTTGTCAAATTGTCCATCGCACGCGTCCCATTTAACGCATAATGGAATGCTTGACGGATGGGTTATCCAGTTGTGTGCGTGTGCATGCTTATACGCAGGTCAGGCACGTGAGAACAAAAAGCCCCCCTTCCCGAAATAAAACTAAACACAAGGGGAATAAAGTTACGGTGAAGGGCTTTGCGAACTCAGTACTGGCGGTTTCGGATTGGGTCGTACGAGTTGGAATCGAAGATTACTACAGTCTGCAAAGATATACGTAGATTGGAACACTACAAAGGAGGAGGTCCGCGAGGCCTTAGAAAAGCAAATCATCCGCGAGAAAATGTGGATGTGGCCATAATTAGTGAGCCATATCGAAATCGCGGTGATGGGGGTGTGGGCTTGCGGAGAATAAGCCTTTCAGGAAATAATGGAGCACCCGGAGCGAGGTTTCATCAGAGTGAAGGGAAAAGGAGTTCATATCTAAGGCTGCTATGCTCCACCCAGCGTTACGCTTGTCAAGTATGAGCGGATGTTGTGCGTTCTGGTTCTGGTTGCAAGAGTACATTGGCCGATATCCATAGCAGGTAGTTTTAATGAAGGGGCTTTTGAATGGGTTAGCCAAAAAAGAATGTGATTGAACGTGTTCTGCTCGAAATATTCACGGAGTTAGACGTGGTCTTTGCAAATGTTGGGACCTCATACATTTTCTGACGATGGGGTCTAACGTGCATAGTGGACCTACCATAGGAAAGTGTCGCTTTAGCCACTTGGCAGGTCAATGAGGACTACTGATTACCAGGTACAGTGATTACCAGATAATCTGCATGGAAATCAAGGTCGAATCGAACTCGAAAAAGATCTTCCCCAGAATGGCGGGCAGTTTGCCCCGGCGATGTCAAAAGCTTTTAGGGAGACATGTTTTCTGCGGCGTTCAAGCCCAACATATCCCTGGATTGTACAACCAGGGAAAAAGTCACCCAAGTTAACACATGAGTAACGGAAGCATGCGATAGTACTATGCCAAGAAGGCGACTGCTCCCCAGCAACCCAAGTACTGGTGGAACAAATAAATTCCTAGTTTACGTGCCGAGTGTTCCCGAGGCTTTACCAGAGGTTCAATGAAAAACTAAGTACCGACACAGGCAACTGCGTGGCCGCCATTCAGAGGCGTAAAGAGAACTACTTCCAACAACTGTGAGATCATGACAACATACACCCTTGGGGTGGAGCCTTCAAGTTGATAATGAAAAAGATACGAAAATCGCGAATATTGCCACTCGGATGCAGAGGTGTATGCGACAGAGACTATGGGAGCGATAAAGTCCTGGCAAAAAAGCCGGGCTTCCATTGCCTGAAGAAAAAACGGAACCAGTTTTAATAACGAATTCCAGAAAGAAAAGCTCTGTAAAAATGGAGGTTGGTGGATATATGATCTTCTCAAAGCCGACTGTCAACTATCTGGCGGTGATGATTGATGCCAAACTGAGCTTGTATATATCCTTAGAGTGTGCATGTCAAATGACAGCTAGGGCCACCGTGGTACTTGCAAAAATATTGCCGAATATTGGCGGGCCGTGCGATACATTCTGGCTTACGGACGAAGGCGCTTGCAAACTCATCAGAGATGGAAGCAGGTGAATCGAATTTACCTTTTAGAACCCCATGAGATGTGGGCATGACCATAATCGTCATCCTGCCGAAAAAAAATGACTGTACTGTATTATGCAGGACGTATGGAGGGGCATACAGAGTCGTAAGATATCTGGTAACATATATGAGATAAATTTTCGAGGGGTCGCTGGATGCATAGGCTTAACAGGGAGGACAACAACCATACCCGGTGGGACACGGTTTTTGCTACAGGTAGTATCTGCATCTTTGGATTGGACGTTGAATTGTCCTGGATGCGGTGGTATAGTGGAGAAAGAAGAGCATATGATGTGTCGCTGCCCAAAGTTCGCAATGGAGGGAAAGGGTATAGTTGCGGAAATGATGACGTTGAAGAAGAATTGGCTCAAGGTTTTCTCCGCAACCTTAAAAATACAGCAGGAGTTGCTAAAGAAGGTAAGCAAAAATGGAGCAGAAGCACGAGTGCCTATAGGCAAACCTCTCCGCCAAGTAATTCCCACGGAGTTGAGGCTGGAGAGACCGGAGGCGGGTATTAGTGGTCGAGAATCCCACATGAGCCAACTTTAGCTCCGACGTTTACGCACTTGTCCTTGAACGAATGTGTTCTTCTAAGATTTTATACACTTCTGTGTACGAACAAGAAAACAAAAAAACAACATTAATATAACTGCATTTGCACAAACGATCTTCGTAACATTGTCTCAAGAAAAATACAACCTTGAATTTGATGAATAAAATATTTTTCATAAATAAAAATTTAATTTAGGATTGAATCGACACCTCTTACTATGTGAAGTTTGGACTTAGGTTTCAATTTGGTTTTAACAATGAATGAAATTTTCACCGTAACAAACATTTTTGCCGTAAAAATATTGTATTTGAATTTGAAGAAATTAAGAAAGCTTAGAGCAAACAATTTATTTACATGTGCCGCCTGAGAATTGGAATAAGTGGTGCCGTTTGATTACTAATTGAATACCTTCGCTTGGTACATTACTTTGGGCTAGCCTCGCCCTAGGGAACCTGCAAGTCAGGGCGTTACTTTCACCAAAGGGTGAGCAAGAGAGGAAAGGAATTGTTACTTTCGAAAATCCCGTGCGATCCAGTCCCTCACCGATCAAGCTCTGCCTGCTGCGTAACAAAAACCTGAACATAATGATCCATCTGTCGCCGCTTCTTAGCATCTTTCTTACAATTGTTGCCCGTACAGATATCCGCTATATATGCATAAAGTTATCCATGAATCCCATCCCAACTTCCACTTGAAAAAACTTTTGTATTATTTTTTTCGTGTACTCATTTGGTTTCCACGAGTATCAAGGGCCGCCGTGCCATGGCCTCCCGTAACAGGGACATATCACCCTTAGGAGAGACAGGTTGGCCCCAGGGAGCTATATTCCGCATCAGTCTATCCTCACTGCTTGACCTCAATTTCCACCATACAAAAGGCGTCAACCGCCATTCTGAAGGACATTCTTGCAGGACCGCTTAAAAATTAATTCTACATGCTTGTTGATAATGCAAAACATTGTATCCACGTGCAAGAAGACTACTTTGAATAAAAAGTTGATTTTTGAAGAAAAGAAAAAAAATTGTCTTGTTTTTAAAATAGTCTCGTTTACTTTGTGGTATACCTTGTAGAATGGTGACAATATTGACAAAAATTTAAATTCATTGACTAGTTGCGATTCCCAGGACGAGAAGTTGAACATACGCCCATGCAGAGACAATTAATTTTGCGAATAGTCTGCTTATCTCGACTAAGCAGAACTATTTGCTAGCGTCCAAAACTGTTGCCAAAGCCGTAAGCAAAAGCAAAAGCTGGCAAAACAAGTAATTTCTTCACTCCCCAATCTCATTATTTTATACATTTAGAATGACAAATAGATTATAAATTCAACATACGCCTAATTAACTTTATATGAAATTCTTTTGGAATGTAGGGTTTATTTTTAACAATTTTAAAAACGCTTGAAAATTATAAGAAATAAGATAATTAGCGAAAACATTTCTTTCTAATATTCGAGCGGCTACTATACATATATCCTTATATTCATATATTTTAAATTTAATTTTGTTTTTATTATTTAATCGAACCATGACTATTGCCGTTCAAGTTGGTTTCGTCATAACGTGTTTGTTATTTTTCCCTTATATGACGAGCTTTCATTTCCCTATGTAGAGATTTGCATCCTTTCATGCGCTACGTCATTGTTCCAACTGTTTCCTTGTATTCCCTCACGGACAGTCGTCGTCATTACCATCAGCTTCTTTGCCTATGTATTTGTGTTGTTAACATTTCCCACGTTTTTGAGTTTTCCACAACTTCGCCATTTCGCCGCCGACACAAGAAAATGGAAAGCTCAGAAATCCTCCTGCTGATTGGTTACAGCGTCCCTATTGTAACGGAAAATTGTTATATAAAACGGCAGAAGCAAGGCAGCAGCCGTTCATTCATATCTTCGCCATCGTCAAGGCACGGGCTAACACTATCTAAAAGCTTAGTGAAAGCGAATTGTGTTGCATACTACAGTTGCCTCGAAAGTGAACCGTTAAAATTTGTCCGTTACCATCAGGAGAACATCCGTGTACCATTGCATTAATTCGGGATCTACACAATTCTGGTTTATTTGGCTGTTTTGAAATAATTGTGAAAGTTCCTACTGGTTGTGTGCAAGTTGCAATTATCGCAAGAAGTTAGTGCAAGAGTGGTTGCAGTGCTTTGAAATTTGTTCGTTTAGAAGGATATTATGTACGTATGACACTTTTAGACAGTTTTAGACAGTTTTAGACTATCTTAGAGCAAACGATATTAGTATAAGAAACGTTCATAATTAACACAGTTTTAATTACCAAATCCTCCCGGTATGATGCTTTTCCTTCAACCTGTTGATCATGACCCTAATATTGCATATTAATTGCTTTCCTTATTTCCCATGTGTCCACTTGGATCTAGTTATTAAAGAAGAGAATGAAAGCAAAAGGAAAGCTTAGGCAAGGAAATGATTAATTTTGATTGTTAATTTTGTATTGGAGTTGCAAATTATTAATTTTGGGACGAAAATTCCCTAGCAGAAGATCCTGACAACATCGCTTTTCATTTAGAAATTTTCGCTGAACGATCTAAGTATGTTAAGCTTGACAACTACTCCTCCAAATCTTTAAAAGGCCTTTAAAATGAATTTCAAAAGGATTCAGTTAGACTTCTGTAAAAATTTATATGGAGGTATATCAAAGGATAGTCTATTAGTCATTCCACAAATTGTTTGAACTTCACTGCTTTGATAATTTCCTTTTAGAGGACATACTTTCACACATGACTTCCACTCGGGATTCTAGTGTCCTTTGCTGTGTAAATTTGAACTTTATTTTCTCTGGGAAGAATATCGGAAACATGCCGACCGAAATGCTAGATTTCTTTTACATTCGATTCCTGGGCCTACTCTATTTAAAGCGGCAGTGACCGAATGTCCCATGTTAATGCTTCAACTCCTTCGGTATGGGAGAAATGCAGGTGTACATATTTCTACGTGTCTTGCTGAGCCTTTTTTTCTACTTTACGTCCAGGCTTTCTCTTTTCGTAGAGCTACTTTTCCTCGTAGCCAAAATATGGAAACTATTTCTGGACAGGTTTCTTATAACTACGAAAACCACCATTCTGCGATTAGGGTGTGGAGAGAGACTGTAATTTTTCCTTGCAAATTTTTCTATAATATTAATCTGCAATAATTCAAAAACATTACAAATTTGATATGTTGAACCTGAATTACTCGTATATTGATATAAATATTTCCGAGATGCAAAGGCTACGTGACAAACTAAGTTTTTCCAACATTTTGGAATTGTATTGACAAATTATTTGTATATGTTTGAACTGTCTGCCGTACAGTTATCATGAGATGCTGGAAGAATCAATTGGGTTCGTTTTTATATACATATGTCCATATCCGCCTATTTAATGTTATCCTTCTGTAGGCCCGCATACTATAAGTGCTTTGATTAGGTCTAATCGAGTAGTATAAAAGGATTAATTTGAATGTCTCGCAAGCAAAGGTGCCCACACCGTCTTTAAGAACAAATAAAAGAATACTTGAAAGTTGCAGTGATTTTTTGAGAATGACTACACCTTATGGATAATACATATGTTCATATGTATATGTGCATGGCAGGTTTCGCGCCACGCGATAGGAACTTTCTTTCACCTCTAAAATTAATTCAAGTGGAGAAAGAAAACTACATAATATTATAAAAAAAGTAGCGATTGTCCCATCAGTCGCATAATTTACCTTAGGAATCTGTTCATTAATGGTAGTAGAAAAGCCCTTCTCCTGCTTATTTTAGCGAGCAATTATTTACTGTATTTTCTTTCTATAAAAATTCATAGCGATTCATCAAATATTACTGTCAGAAACTACTCACCAATAGCATTTCTTGCCAATCTAATGGAATACTTTTCTAATAAACTTGCGAATGTAGGGAGGTTGGGACATAATGAAACACGAAAGTTGGTTTTACTCATAGCACCCCACCTGAGACTTTTTCAATTTTTCATTTTTTTTTCCATTACCTTAGGACCTAGTCTATGCAAGAAATGCGTCAACTACTATTTTTTTGCATCATTGTGGCCGTGGCCAATTTCAAATTAATTTTGCTTCATTGCACCCCATGCCTCGGGTACAAGCAGCGCAAGGGGTACCTTGAAACGATTGAAAAAATACCACAATTAATGAAAAAACTTTTATTTCTCCAATTATTTAACTTAAAGCACAGATAGGAAATTATCTTACATTTAGCCCATGTTCAAATTGCTGAAATTGATCTTGAACGAGATTAAGCCTTTTTGTTTTTGAGTAACCTGAGCCATAGACGGATTCCCCAACAGCATCTTTATATGCAAGAAACATGAGGATGGACGACTCCGTAGCCTACATAACGACGAAGTCTATGAGCGATACCATGACCGTCAGGTTATGGATAAAATCCGGCTCAATAGGTTACGGTGGGCGGGTCACTTAATCCGTATGGATGAGGATGATCCGGAAAGTCTATAAGGGTAATATCTATGGAAAAAAAAGGAAAAAGAAGACGAGGCAGACAGACAGATAGACGAATTGGTGGACCTTGTCTGGAGTTCCATATTACGGCAGGCCTAGACCGGATACTGGTTGTTGCCCCGGTGATGATGATAATGATCTTTATGTCTGTGCTATTAACCGAGGCAATGTCATCTATAGGAGACTCACCAAAGGGGTTCCATTTTCGGTATGGTTTAAATTTGACTTGGCTTCTAGTTTTGAATTCAACTAAGACATAATCATCTAAAACGGGAACGCCGAATAATTCTGCAAAGTGATCAGGCTCAACAGCAAAGAAATCCTCATCCATGTCCATACCGTCGTCCGTGTCTACATATTGAACGCCTCTATAGTCATCCTCTGATGAATAAACGTCCCCTCTTAGTGCAGGTTTTTTGTACTTTGGTCCAAATAACTTCTTTTTGGCTGCTTTTTTCTTGGAAAATGAAGCCGGCTTCTTCTTTTCTGCAATGGCTTTCATTTCTGGAGTGCTCGTAGCTATTATACTCTTGCCTTTTTTCCTCGACTTTCCACGCATATCTTCAGGAGTGGAGAAAACTTGAATTAGATCAGCTTGTGATCAAGGGCACTGATTTCTGCATGATTTTTACTTGATCCTTCTTATACTTATGGGAGGGAACCATTGGGCAATTCACTTGGCGCAGTATAAATACATATGTGCCTTGGGTGGTTGATAATGTACAGTACCAGCTAGCGGTCGATCAGTCACATAATTGCATAATAAGTCTGCTTTTGTAAAAACATGTGGATCAAACCTTTTTTGAATAATAATAATAATAATCGTTGGCGCAACAATCCATATTGGATCAGGGCCTTGAAGTGTGTTAGAGCACTTCATTCAAGACCGAAACGGTACACTACAGTATACTGTAGGAGGCAATGTGGTCAGCATTGCGCTCGCCCGAGATTATTACCCTGATTTGACTCAGGTACTCATTCACAGCTGAGTCGACTGGTATCCGACGTCAAATCACGATACAAATCCCACTGCCAACCAGTGAGATTTGAAACGCGACCTTCCGTACGATAGCCTTGTGCTCTAACCACTCAGTTATCCGGACATTTTTTGAATCCTGAAATTATATTGGAAGGCGTGGTGCTTTTCTCATTAGCTGTGTTCGCGAAGAATTCTGTATTACAAATTGAAGATGCTTTCCAGGGTTTTGAATCATCCAAGAGTCAAGAGCCGCAATATAGTAAGACTTAAAGGCTCAAAAACAGCAACATCTGGTTGCATTTTACTGGATAGGGTCGTAAAGTAAAAAATGAAACGCCATTTTCCTCGCATAGCATAACAGTTGCCAGGGACAAATAGCTTTCTACGTTGTCAAAAATGAATAGAGTAAGGTTCCCGCCAGAACTGCAAGTCTGGCGAATGAAATGCTTAATAATTTCGACAAATAGCTCTGATGTCAGCAAAACGGTAGGGGTAGCTAAGCAAAGTGTGCCTGGAAATGCACATTGAATCATATGGTCCTTAAAATGGACATGTGGAAAAATCATGATTGGAGGAATAGTGTTGCCAAAAGCAGAAATTATGAATATTGTGGTGACGCTAGTGCCTTTTCTTTCACTTGCGGCTTTGCATACTTGCTTGAGGCCTTTTTAAGCCACTATTCGTCGGGGTTTTGTACAGTAAACCTTTCTCCTATCATGAAATTGTAGATGCTGTTTGTGCAACATTCCCAAATTATTCAAGAACAAATCTACATTCTATCTCGAGGGTTTTATGTGTAAAACCAGTCAATCCCTGAGGGGTGGCTAAGCTAAGTGTCTCTTCTTGAGTTATATGCTCCTTAAAATGGACACGTGGAAAAATGATGACCACCAGATGCAAAAATTATTAATATTGTGGTGACGCTAGTGCCTTTTTCTCCACTTGTGGCTTTGCGCACTAGTTTGGCGCTTTTTTCAGCCACTATTCGTCAGGGTTTTTGTACAGTTGATATGGCCCTTTCATGTAAATTGAATACCCTTGTCGAATCATCAAATGCTGATGGCTGATTGTATATTTCCAAATTATTGAAGAACAGATCTACGATTTTTTCGATTCAGGGGTTATTTGGGATATTTTGGGGTGCCTTTTTCTTTCTCTCCCCATGATGGAGGACATGATATTTTGTTCATCACTGCTATTTGATATGCAGCTCGTCGGTAGTCTTCTACTGATAGGCCATAGTACATTTTAGAGCATATGATTAGGTTGCCCTGCTGTGAAAACCATAGTGAGTAATTTGGCGCATATTTCACATTCTCCTTACTACAGTCTTTCGTTTTCTTCACATATCTTGACAACTTGCCATGATTTACATTCTTGGGACCATTTCCACTGCCGCCTTCATGTCATCTTTAGCAAAGAGTCCCTTACTGGTTTTCCGCTGTCGATTTCGAACCATTCTGAAATAAAACGGCAAAAAACACCGGCTTACTGCACAATGAAAAACAGATGGGCCACAGTGAAACACTCGTGGGGCTCCATGAAACGTTTCAACTTTGAGGAAGCCCATACAAGCCATTTTGATTTCTTTCACTCCCTACGATGAACGTGAAGAGGTAAAAAAGCCAAAGTCGGGCAAAACCTTATGAAATACATGCTCAATGCAACGTTGTAATGTTTTTAGAACCCATTGAATAAAATAAGTATTTTTACCTTTTAAATGTAGGTACGTTTGAATAAAAATTTTAGTTTCACTACACAAAACCGCATTTCACCTGGTGTAGTCTATCACGCAACTAATGGAAAGGGTGCAATTTCTGGTTTTGTTTGGGGTTTCATTCAACGGTCTCTACCAGAATTCTGTTGCGCTAGAGGTTTTGGTTCGCTAGGTGTACCGACTGTTACTGTTGTCCCGTACCATTCTTCACCCATTAGTTAGACAAGTAGGTTGAGCTGCTAGCAGATGAGGTTTAAACTCGATCAACTGAGCAAAACAGCTAGAACGATACTTGAGAGCAGAGTGTGGCTGCGAAATGAGGCTACTGGATCGCGCTTCTGGCGCGGAGTTAACTACTGTTTGGACTGTTCTGAAAGGTGAAGTTTCAAAGATTCATTCAGCCGAATGAAAAAATTCAAGCTTATATTTGATTGCCATAAACCGCTGGGGTATATCACCTCAATGACGCCTACGTACTATCTTTGACGGTTTATAGCACTGAGCTTTAACTCCTCTCCAGAATTTCCCGAGATGCACGCACTTTTTCCCAACGCTTGAAGTCATGGATCTAAGTCCATTCAGATTTATAGAAGCAGCCTTAAGTGAAAAGTTACTTCAAACTCAGGAATTGGCAAACAATGGCCATACAGGGTCACCAGCACCTAATTGCAATTTAAAGGATGTGTTGCGGTGTGTGCTGGCCAGATCTAAATCATAAGGTCAGTTTCGACTTGCGTTGAAGTGGAAACTTCGTTCTTTGGCGTGGTAAACTGCGAGGCTTTAACCGCAGAGAGGTGAAAATGTAGCTGCCCAATTGTACGCGGGGAAGAATGGGGATTCCACGGCGGATCATATCCATATAGAATTATCAGACGTCGCAGGGCGGCTTTTTCCTCTCACGTATCATGGCATTTTGGGACCTAAATTAATCCAAAATATCTCAGTATATTATATAACCGGTTTTGTAACCAAAAAGTATACAAATCCGAGACAACTTTGCCATTTAATTAGTCTGTTCAAGGTGCCCCCGATTCTTCACTGGAAAAAAAGCTCGAATCAAGTTAGAAATTCAATGGACTTAAAATGCGCCATTCTGCCGCGCGGCCGGTTGTGGAAATTACCTTTCTTTGACATCGGACAGCAGTTGCGTGCGGCTGTCGTTTGTTTCCTGTTTGATTGTCTGTTTGTTGATCAACTTTCACTCCAAGAAGGAGCAGAAAAGTCAAACGATTCATTTCTGCAGTGAATCTATTGAACCGCTATCCGTGTTCATATCTGCTGTGGTGGAAGAAACGGCGAAGAATCCAAACTATTATAAAATGGTTCCTAAAAACGCTTGTAGTTGGCCCCCACTCACAGAGCTGGGGAGCTATGCACAAGGGAAAAATTAATTTTGTCAAATTCCCATTTTGATGGTTAATGATGAAACAGTAGCCTTCCATGGACGTCGCAAACACTTCATTCAGACAGTGGATCATTACAATCGGTCACTCAGGGATAGTGAATTTTATTGCATGGCAATGGCAATCGAATTGTGATCTATTCACTATCTATTCACTTTCGTCTTCTAATGAACTCGCAATTGGTTCCTACGCCGACGGAGTTCTCCCTTCAATATCCTCTACTATTAAAGGACGTTGATGACACCAACTTGATGTTTGGTGTTGAGATAGCTGCATTTGCATTTGGTGCTGCTTATGCGTTGAGTGACATCAAATTCAACGTCAGCTTCGGCAGGGAATCGCCATTAATGCAAATAGGAAAAATACTAACGTCCATTATACTGAGAACTTTGGTTTTGTAGGGATTTATTTTCAGCCTGGCACTGCTTACTTGTTAATTCAAATCCACATCCATGTGGCCAATTTCCACGCCGCTGAGAGAACCAGGAGATATCATTAGCGTAGCAAAGGTATTTGAATAAAGATGACATAATTCGTTGAACCCATCCCATCCCAAAAAAAAAAAAATCGATGGCAGAACGCTTTTGACTTAAATTTTTTCTGAGATTTTACCTGGATGCCGCATACATTACTTTCCACAGCCAAATGTCGCCTTGTGGGGCATTACAGATACGCTTTCTTTTAACGTTGTCGAAAGTTTTTTCAAAATCTATGAAGAACATATGGATCGGCGGTCTAAACTCCTCGTTTGGTCTACAATGATCCGAAAGGCGTTAATGTAGTCAATACAGGGCGTTCCGAATCGAAAACCGGCTTGCTCTCTGTCGACCCAATTTTCTAGGTATTCTTTGAGGGATTTATGTTTATTTTAACTATTAATAATAATAATCGTTGACGCAACAATCCAATTGGATCAGGGCCTTAAAACCCCTAAAGATACTTGTAGCACTGATGAAGGAAAGAAGCAGTTCCCGAAATGTCGGTATTTGCAAGGCTAATAAATATTATAAGCGAAAGGAAAAGGCAAGTATTAATTATTTAAAATTACTTAATCGGTAGAAACACTGCCGAATTACACTTAGGTCCAACTTGGAATTAGTTATTAACCACCTTTGTCGAGGGTGAGGGTGATTTATTCTTCGCTTTGAACTGCAATACTTTGATACTCACAAAAAGAGTAATCTTATAAGAGGCGTTACATCTAAGTGACCACAACGAGTCTAAAATTAATAAGGTTCGATAAGTTAAAAAGAAGATAATGTTCTCTTTAGTAAAAAAAAAGTAACAATCAGGAAAATGTACTATTTGGCTTGATGCTGTTGAATAAGGGAGTAATACGAAATAAACCTTACTACTTTCTTCGATTTCGGAACTTCCGAGTTTTGCTAAGAGAGTCAAGATTTAGAAACACTTATTTCAATTTACCGCCGATTCTTGAGTTGATTGGGAGTCAACCTCTCGATCTCGTCGCCATGGTTCGAACTTCGTTTGGTTATGGCTGTTTGTGTTCATCATTGTGTTGTTTCGGGGCAATAGGCTTATCTCTTTTCTTCTCTATTTTCTTTTCCTTCCGATTTTTGTTGTTCAGCAAGATGTAATCAATTTTCAGCTGCCTAGCGGTAGTTGTTATACTTTTTTCATTTTGTGAATTTCTCCAAATCGGCTCTTAGTTCCTATGCTGTTTAAGTGACCTTTTATGATTTGGTCTATAGGCCGAAAAGAACATTCCATGTAATCATGGCTATTAAAACCAGAGAGAGAGTTCGATAGTGGTTTCATCTTGGAAAGTTTTGATTGAAAAGATGTAGTAACAATGCCTCCTAACAGAGTTTGCTGAGATCGAAGTTTATAAAAGAAAATATTATTGGTAGAACTATCTTCAATTTCATTGTGATCCACGGTAGCTCCGTTGGAAGGTTGAAATACCCCTACCTGGTTAGGTAACCATCACAAGGCACACAAATGCGGTTCCGCATTGACATATTAAACAGAAAGCAGTTAATCGAAACCTCGAGTTCTGTGGCTAATCGATTCTAAAACTTGGGGCTGCCTCCCTCATTGCTGTGTTAAGAGTTAACCAAAAAAGGGCAAACCTCAAAATTTTACTGCTGCCAAAGCGCCAACTACGTCCCGCAACTGCATTTTGGCTATTGAAAACAGTTAATGATTTGTTTTTGAAATGTGCGCACGCTCCTTGCCAATGGTATCCACCGCCGCCAGAATGCTCGCTTTCTCTAAATCGAGCAAGAATTCCAGTAATATATGCTAAAGATTATGGACTCTAGCGGTGTGATATGGTGGGACTCTCGAAAGTACTCATCTCCCTCTTCCTTTCGCACTTTTAAAAGCCAAGCGGTAGCAAACGCGAGTCTGGTATCGGACTGTTAGTGCCGGCTTCTATCTTCTGATGTTCGCATATTTGTATTCGCGCGTTGCTACTGCATCTACTCGAAGAGGAACAGATTGTCAGCCCGGAAAATTCAATTCGTGCTCTTCCTGCATTCCGACTGCCATCCAGCAATGGGGAAAAACTTTTGCACTGTTCAAGTAGTGACAATATTGATGAGACCTGGGTCGTCATCAAAGATACCTTTGTTTATGGTCCGGGTGAAGTTGGCGGGCACATCCCAAACGGAAGTTACAAACGTTTGTTCATTAAGAGGGCCTTGAGGCGGATCGATGAACGTACGACGCTGAGAGCTTTGTTGTTGACTGCATGAAAGTGATAAACTTCTCACGCCGGGTACACCATGAAAAGAGGAGTTCCATCATTGCGCTGGTGAGGAAAATAGAAGCTGCCGGAAATAGCAACGATTTCGCCACCGCATTGTTCGCCAGTTTTCGTAAGCCTGTCGGTACTTTTGTAAGGGGCGTTAACGGTAAACTTGTCGTCCACTATGATTGCCAACTGAACAGGTGGATGAAGCATTTCTATTTTATTCTTCTACTTTCAATCATGCAACAGTCGCTAAAGTTCTACCCCGCGCGGGTCATAAGGCAAGCCACCGTAACATTCGTGTATGGACTAGTCTTTTAAATGGAAACCAAACTATCATTGTCATCAACGCACTCAAACGAAGAAAATTCGACGAATTTGATGGTCTCCCTGCGGAACGGAAGACAGTTCCTGTAGTTTCTGTAGAGTTGTTACTTCCACTTATTTATAAATGCTTAGAAATCTTTCCTAATAAATGGAGGAGGGAATGATCGTCTTAAGTGCGATAGTTGGAGGGCTATTTGCGTGCTTCCTACTGCCGCGAAGATATTAGCTAAAATAGTTCCGAAACGTATCAAGGAACACTAAATGATTTTATATATGGATGAAGTTTTGTTTCTGCCGAAGGGGGCACCGAAATTCATAACATCCGACGCGTTAACAGTTGCGAAATCCATCTTTGCTGTTTTGTCCAAAATTTAAAAGAGAAACTATTTCAACATTAACATCAAGTTGAGGCTGTTACTCGTCAGTGTTCTCTCAGTCCCATTATATGCACTAAATTTCATGAATGCGTGGTATCATTTCTGGCCCAAGACAATAATAAACGAAGAATTTGGTCGGCGTACGGGGTGGATACCTGTAGATGTGTTGATCAGAAAGTGGTAGCGACAAGTCCCTTTCCGAATTCTACCTCATGAAGGAACCCATTATCCCAGAATGGCACACAAATGGATCGTCCTAGAGCCACATGGCGTGGAACAACGCAGAATGATTGCAAGCTTTTCGAAAAATCGGTGAAATCTAATGCAGCACTCTAGAATGAAGTTATTTTTCTCACAGCCTTCGCTTGCTAGTTTACTGCGATGCGCTATCAAGTAACCTGCCTGAAAACCGGCGCAGCGATCTTTTACGACCTAAATGTTGCCTCGGTTGTAAAATACATAGGTTCGGCATAATGGCATTTTGGTTGAAAAATTGCGGACCTTTCTCCTCGAGAGCCTGATTTTATATAGATTAAAACATTTATTAATAGGCAACATATTTGTGGTTGACGATCATGGGATATTTGGTCAAAAACGTACATATGTATATGGCGGAAAATATAGGTTCTAGAGGCAAAAAGAAAAGAAATGAAAACCGTGGGGCTGCATAATTTCATTTCTATCATTCTTTTCATGTTTATTTTGATATGTGTCAGTACGTGAACTCTTTAATGATGGCGTGTTTAAAATTTATTTTGTTGTTTTTGGTCATGTTTGGGTTGATAAGAAAAAATCACATGCGAAGACAATATACAGAGACAAAATCAACTTTCCAATCTCACTCAACGTTTAGCGCTGGAATGTGTGTGTTTATCCTGTCCTGTAAAATCATCACTTGCATGACTTTAATTATGAAAATAATGGAACTAAAGCACAAACCCATTAACAATGAAATAAAATTTAACGAATAAAAATTATCCTCGTACCGTTTAATAAAGGCTACATGTGTGCAGTCTTTTTCCTCAGTAATAAATGGCATGGAATGATATTCATTATTGATGTGTGATTCTAATGATAAAGTGAATTATTCGGTGCAATGAATAAATTAGATGTCTGCAATGAAATGCACTTGTGTCGCTATCATATTCAACCGCTAACCAATTATAAGCACATTTTGCTGTCTTCATGCAAAATATGGAATCACGAATCCGCAAAATGACCCATATCTGTTCCTTGATTTTACGCAGTCCTTGGCTATTTCTCCAATTAACCGTTTTTTCGAATTCACTGACAAACACATTAGAAATTCAAAACTTATGAAGAATAATATTTCCCCATGCAATCTATACCTGCCATTTAATGTAATTTCGATTTTGAAGTTAATTTTCAGTTAATTTTTTGTAGCACCTGACCCAGCGTGAAGGATTTTACATTTGCGAATCTAAAACTTAATCTACTATTCCATTCATTAACATCCTCTAATTACATGTTTTTTCAGCAGTCAGCTAAGTCTGCTTGGTTTAGGCTTGTACTTTCTTAGCCATATTTTCTTAGAATTTAGAATTAGATAGCTCCCTTCCCTTCCCTTCATGAACCTTATCAGCTGAAAACTAATCGCAAACGACTGCGATTCTCTGTCATAATATTTAGCTATAAAATTTGAAATGCCGTGGATATTTGCAAATCTTAACCATCAGTTCTTAATTTCCTAGCATTCTGGTTGAAATATTTGCGCATAGGGCTCAGTATAATGAGAAATAATCGATCTAAACACTAAAATAATAAAATGTATTGGCATGGGTTACAAATCAAATTCTAAGATAGCTTTCCGAAGAGATTCCGAACCACATTAATCTAAAGTTCACATTTACATATGTAGATATTTAGAGTGGGCTCCCTTTTCCAAATTGGAGTAATTATTTCCCTGAAAATATAAGTGAGTGAATATTAGGATAGGTTATTTTTGGCTAATGGTTGGGATAACTTTTCATGGTAAATTGAAATATTTTTGTAATATCGGTTTTTAGTCACATGATCTGAAATTAATTTGTAGGTTAACTACTTCGAGATTCTAATAATGAAATTTGATTGAGGAAAATCTTTGTTTGGTTTGTATAAGTTTCCATATATGTTAGCATTTTATGAAAAAAATTTTGCTATACTTGCTTTGAAGTAGGTAATAACGAGGACCAAGAAGTTTTGGCCTGGCCGCTCTTATTTTCCCCAAGCTCATGAGCAAATACGAACGTTCTACACAACATTTACACTACCAGGAACAAATCCCTAATTGCATCTGCTAGTATATTTTGCGGACATGCGGAAAATGCCATTAACATCATAGTTGATTACCTATTGTACCAATAATTAGAGATGCTAATGGATCCAGAGTTGCTACTTAAGTGACACCCATTACAACATATATGTCTGATGTATGTTATCCGTTACTGAATCATACTGCTCTAGCAGTATTTTTTATGTTATTTGTCATTTCGTTACATCGGAGTTCATTCCCAACTTTAGTTGCACTTAACATTGAGTTTTCTGTCAGCAATCTTCATCATACGAGAAACTAACCCTTTCAACGGGTTTTGCTGTAATGTGTCTAGCATTCTCATTTTTTCATACTTATACTCTGGGTTTTCTTTCGCCATAGTACGCATCTCGAGAAGCTACCAATTCTTTTGGAATAAAGTTGCAGGTACACACATTAAAACTTTTAATGAACGGGAAACGAAGAAAGCACTTTTAATAGAAAGATATTCGAAACATTTGCGAAACTGTGAAAAATACGCATAAGTGGAACTTCATGAAGGTAGTAAATGAAAATTGTTTACTCCGGCTTGTTACGTTATTTAACAAAATTTTGACTGTTTTCGAATCAAAAAAAAAATAATAAGAATCGATTTTAAAACTAAATTCGAATGCAGTGCTATAATGCACTGTGTTATCAAAATTCCAATCCTTGACCAAAAGGGCATCAAATTTCTTTCGGACTAAAATATACATCTTTTCAGTCTGTATTGATTTGAGCTGCGCCATATATATTGAGTGGTATTATTCCATGCAGGGTGGATATTTTCTTCCAATATACATACTACTGTAACCAAAAAGTAAGACCAGTTTTTATTTATTTGAAAATGCATTTATTTATTCTTGCAAACCTTCCAATAGGGCCCATACACTACCAAACAAATTGTTCAACTTAGGCTGTAGCGCGATAATTTACTCATGTATGGGCGCGCTTAATGCGTTGCGCAAATTTTTGACAAATTTCAAACACGTTTGAAATCTTTTGCGCAACAAAGACGTTTGTACAACGCGATGTCTTGTTTATGGGCATATTGTGCTTTGTTTTGCAATATCTTTCAGCTGACGGCTGAAATATAATTTTCGTAAAGGTTGAATTTCAACCTCATCCTCGGAGGGGGCGGAAAGTTTATGGAGGAGGAAGGGCAACGCTTTGCCGCCATCGTCCTTATAATGTTATGCCCATTCAAAGTGGGGTTCCTTTTACATCATCATGACCAGGTTGAATTTTCAAGGTTATCCCGCGAAGAGGACGGAATGGGGAGAAAGGTTCTCTTTTTCTAACTTCCTTAAAGGGCAGAGGCAGTCATCATCCCTTTAAACGATAGGGTTTAATTTTGAGCCCCATTTCCGCAGTGATAAAAGATGTCCTCTCTCTCAGATTCCCTCCGTCTAATGAGGGATATTTTGATATCATCTTGGTAAAGTTTGGCCAACCACACCCCCGGAGAACAAGAGTGTAAAGGGACTATATAGGAGGAAAAAAGATGTCCCTCCTTTCCATTTTTCTTAAAGTTACGGCGCTCCGAAAAAGGGCTAGTTTAGAATCAAAATAAGCTGTTAGAGTAATTATCGTGCTAATGTGGACGGGGGCTACGGAGGGGGCACTCCTTACCCTCCTAACCCTCCCGATAACAATACGGATAGATGCAATACCATATTAATGGCATGTTACTCGTACCGTTTCCAACTTGTGACTAATGTTTGATTGTTTGAAACCACACGATTCTAAATTCGGCGAGTACGATGGGTGTGGAACCATCTCTATCGAATATTCGAAAATCATGAAGAACGAGTGCAGTGTGAGAGAGTACGTTAACCAGCTTCAGAGACCGGGAGATTTTACACGATTTAGGCCCAAAATAGTATTCACAAATCTTTTCAAAATCTCTTCAAGGTCTATAATAGTCGTTCGACGATTGAACTGCCTTCGCTTTCAACACCTCTACGAACTTTTTCCAACTGATTATATCATGTGTAAACATTTCTGAATGGATCAGAATCTGAAATTTTATTCCACAGATAAAATTTAATGCAACTTCTTGCACCAATTCGATATCCCTTAAAGCTGTCTGGCATTCTGACCTACGCCATCGCTCCATCTCAGGCAGGGTGTGCCTTGTCTTCTTTTCCTACCATAGATATTGCCCTTATAGACTTTCCGGGCTGGATCATCCTCATCCCTATGGGTTAAGTGACCCGCCCACCGCAACCTGTTGAGCCGTATTTTATCCACAACCTGATGGTAATGGTATCGATCGGATCAAAAATTCTTCGGCCAAGAGTTCGCAATTTTTCTTGCTAGGAAACCAAGTTTCCGAGGAATACATGAGGACTGGCAAGATTATTGTCTTGTACAGTAAGAGCTTTGCCCCTATGGTGAGACGTTTCGAGCGGAACAGTTTTTGTAAGCTGAAATAGGCTCTATTGGCTGACAACAACCGTATGCGGATTTCATAATCGTAGCTGTTGTCAGTTGTGATTTTCGACCTTAGATAGGAGAAATTATCAACGGCCTCAAAGTTGTATTTTCCTATCTTTATTTTTTCCGTTTGACCAGTGCGGTTTGGTGTTGTTGGTTGGTTGGTTTTCGGTTCTGACGTTGCCTTCAGCAGTTGGGTGGACTTAAAGAGGATCGTACCTCAGCATCACGGATCACTTTCTCGAGGACCAGGTTAAAGGGGACACATGATAGGGCGTCCCCTTGTCGTAGACCGTTGTTGATGTCGAATGGGCTTGAAAGTGATTCTGCTACTTTCACCTGGCCTCGCACATTGGTCAGGGCCAGCCTAGTTAGTCTCATGAATTTCGTCGGGACACCGAGTTCTCTCTTGGCCGTATACAGTTTTACCTTGGCTATGCTATCATAGGCGGCTTTAAAGACGTTGAAGAGATGATGCAACTGGTGTCCATATTAAAACAGTTTTTCTATTGCTTGCCGCACAGAGAAAATCTAATCTGTTGCTGATTTGCCTGGAGTGAAGCCTCTTTGGTATGGGCCAATGCTGTTCTGGGCGTATGGGGCTATCCGGCCTAGCAAGATAGCGGAGAATATCTTATAGATGGTACTCAGTCACGTGATACCTCTATAATTGCTGCATTGTGTGATTTCTCCCTTTTTATGTATGAGACAGATAATGCGTCATTGGTAACCGTCAGGCATTGATTCGCTGTCCCATACTTTAAGCATCAGGTGATGAACCACTTGCTGTAATTGCATCGGCTCTTATCGACTTATGGTTTTTAACCCGATGAATTGCACGTACTGTTTCTTCTATACTTGGTGGTGGGAGTATTTATCCGTCGTCTTCAGTTGGCGGGACCTCCAACTCGCTGATGTTTTGGTTGTCGAGCAATTTATCAAAATACTCAACCTATCGCTCCAATATGCCCATTCTATCAGAAATCAGACTTTCCTCTTTGTCTCGGCAGGATGAACATCGAGCAGTATATGGGTTTATGCTTCTAACATATTGGTAAAGCTTGCGCGCCTGGTGCGGTTGCTCCCTGTACTTTTCGAGTTCACAGACCTGCTGGTTCCCAGGCTTCCTCTTCCGTCTATGAAGTCGCTTCTCCGCTCGACGGAGTTCGTGATAAGTCTCGGCGTGTGCCCGCGTTCTTCTTTTGAATCTCCACTTCCCTGTTTAAAGACAAGGTACTTTACAAGCCTAGTAGAATAAGATTCGATTTGAAAGAAGCCCCTTGCGATGTCGCCCTGCGACAAAACTATAGGAAATTGCAGACTTTTAATGACTTAAGTGAAAATCAACCACATAAGAAAAAACCATGCATATGGAATAATTAGTTTAAACAGGCACTAGGGTTTACTAATGAAGGGGTGAGGGCGTTTTCCAAAACTCTCAGATCTGACATTTGGTATAAAAGTGTGGATTGCGGGAACTGGATAATGATCGTTTCTTTCACGGACTCATTCACAGAATGATTTCTTCTATATGGAGGATATAGATCCGCTCAAATAAGATGAATAACAGTATTTCTTTGAAATTGGCTGTAAGCCCCCGTTAAGTTCACCCTAGAAACAGAGTCTATAATACAGAGCATAATACTACTAAATATAAATTTGGTGGAAAACGCCCTATTAATAGCAAAGTTATAATGGGTCAAAGTTGTCTCGTCTGTGCAAATTTATTACACTTTAAGACTTTAAAGCATCACACTAATGTGAAGAGCTTGACAAACAGATAAAATATACACAAAGCCTTTCATACCCGAAACGCCGAGCTTCTGGTTTTCAACTAGTTTCTTAGCTGCACTAAATTATAATTGATCTGTTCGATCATTATGGTGGAAAAGGAGGGTCACTCTATGCTTTGCTGCAAATTCGACGCCACCGTCGCAAGAAATCAGGACAAAAATAAGCGCTTACATATGTACGAAATTTTCAAATTATTCTTCTGCAAGCCGAGCATTTACGGCGAAAAAATATAAATGTACGCTGCTGCTAACGCAGGAATATAAAGACGTTTTTTTATAATTTACACAACATTACGTGCACGAGTCCAGAAAATAAGGGAGAGTGGTTTTTTCCGGTGGGGGGCAATTGAATTTAGATGCTATAAATAAAAAATCCAAAATCGTTCCCATTAAGTTTACTAGAGATTTCGGCGACTATATGTCACCTTCTTCAGTTCTTGGGTTCAAACTAATATATATCTAGTAAAGTTATCGAAAACGGTTTTGGAGTTATTATTTATTGTCAAATAATTTTACTTAAACGCTCTAAACGCAGGCTTTTGTTAACAGTTTACATGGCTCTGTTGGTTTCCTCGGATGCAGAAATATAGCATAAACCGATACGTCTGTACAACATTGTTGTTCCAAAGGTTGTTAGCGAAATATCGGCATAGGCGTACCAAAATAAATAACCACTAGCGAAAAGGAAATCATTTCACTATTTACATTCAATATAATCGCAAGAAATACGTAGGAATTGGTTATTAATACTGTTCAAGACGACCTTCAAACCATGTTCCCCAATGAAAGGGAGACCGAAGCTGTTCCTCTTTTGAACCTTGATTCCAGAAGGAGCACTTGACATTGAAGACTCCTCTATCGTTTGTTGATCAAACTGTAGGCGTGATATCTACTGCGCCTTTCGAGAAAATAAACAGAGTTGGCATGTAGTGCGCAATGTGGTTGAAAAAGGAGACTTTGTACTAATAAGCGTGATCCGAAATCTTGGGGATGTCTCGTTTGATATCCCTCATTTCCTTCCTTTAGATTCCCAGATCTCATGTCTTCTGTTTCCACAATAGCAGATCTAAGAATGGTAGTTATCCTCCCTTTTTCATCTCGAGGGCGAATTCGACATTTTAAAGTAGTCTATGGGAACAGTTCGTATTTTCGACTTTGTCTTTTACGATAAAGGTGGAGGTATCATCAAAATATCTCCTGTTGGCAGCAGACCAGGCAAATTTAACTCCTTTTCAAGTTTGGCTATGAAAATTTAGGTGAAGAAGGTTGGGGGGGGGGTTTACATAGGTGCTCATAGCACTCACCCCAAAAAGTGAAGTAGTTTTCCTCCATTTCTCTGATAGTTTTATATGTATATTGTTTTATCTTACCCTTTCACTGTGGACCATTTTGTTGTTGATGTAGCCAGCCTTCTACTAGAGTGGTTGCATTTACATCGGGATACTGGGAAAAAGAGCCGTGATGCCAAACGAAACCAAGACTTCGTTTTCCTAGATTTTCTCCAGAGGGAACCTGGGAGAGCTTACTCGAATACTTGACCGATCTAGTCTCAAATTAGTTTTACAATTAGGAATGAGTTCTTCCAGATCCTGAAATTTCTTTACTAACCATTTAGCTCCTTGATGCGTCGTTAGGCGAAAACGATTTTCCTCACCTTCTTGTTGGGTATTCTTAGTGTTCCTGATCTTGTCAATGTTACTCTCCTTGATTACATTCGCTGTTGCAATCCTGATGTGTTTGTTGTTGCGCGAAGGACATGCTAGTACACCACGAAGTTGTCGACTTGATGAACATAAAGTCAAGGTACTTTTGCTTGCTTTACAGATCTCTAAACTTCTTCTCGAGGAGTTTCCTCTTCCTTCAACTTTGCACATTTCCCCCTTTTTCAATTTAGTGAAAAATAACGGAAGTGCTTCAGGGTATTATCGTGCCAGTTTCAAGTGAAGGTTATATGCCTTCAGCGTTACTCTAAGACATATGGTGATCTGAAACCAAATTTTTCTATTTTTATAATTTTAATATAATCGAACGAAGCAAAGAAGAAAATTTGTAATAAGGCAAAAAGAGAAAGTTTCGAATTTTTATTTTAAATTCCATCACTTTATTTAAACGCTCTAAATAGGTTTTGTTGATAATCTCGACTTTAATCGAGTATTGAAGGAAGAACGATCGCTGTCTGTCTTCGGTATATCGTGCAAGATCACACTTTACTAAACTTTACTAAACATATCCAGGAAATGGTGGAAGTACTGAGACTGTGTCTGACCTTAACCTGCGTATTCACCAAACATAGCCCTTTTCAACTACCTCTTGGTTTGTTCAATACAACATGGACTTTTACAACAGCACTTCAAGTTTTATGAAGAAGTGACAAAAATTATTTGATAGATGGTTCACCTCAAAAGATGAAGTTTCCAGAGGAGTATTTTTAGTTGAATTGGAAGAGGAGTGAAGCTCTTTACTAAGGGTGAATATAATGTATTTTTAATAGAAAAAAAATCGTTTAATATATTAAATAACGTATTACCTTTGTCGAAAAATTTCGCAAGCCACATGCATACATCTGTTATATGTGGAATGCGTTGATATATAGCATGCACTCATATTTATGATATCATATATTTAAAAGTGGGCTTTCAATGAGGAACTCTTCAACCGAAAGGATTGTATAAATTCAATTGAAATGAAAAACATTTCAATAAATAACAATCCAGGTTTTTATACTGTTCATTATACAATAGCGGAGGATTGTGCTCTATTTGGGAAGCCCCGAAGGGAGCTGAAATAAAATTCCAGAATGAGCAACCATGGTGAGTGCGGTATGTGGCTGACGCTCTTTGTAAGCTACACTTATGGGTAAATAGTGACCGCTTTACTGATTAATTTATAAACCGTAAATAGTAAGGCTGTTCATCATGCATTTTTCTACATTATTACGTAAGTTCATCTCGGATTGCTACATTTTGTTCATTTTAATGACGATACTTGTTATGCTGAATGAGAGAACTTTTGATTTTCTTACAATAATCGTTATAAAAAGTCCCGAAATAAATGGAAAGCATTTTCGACATTTATAAACTTGCAGTACAGACCACATGGCTCTTCGTGGATGATAGTCGTTAGTACCTGTGAGAACGACGTAAAAGTAAAATAACATTGAGAATAAATTAGATTTCAACTGTTGCAGGATGTACATATATATATCGTAGATAACATACTATACCTCCATTCTAATGAAAACGGGAGCTTTGAAGGGGGAAATGCATTTTCTATTTTCATTAGCTAAAAGAAAACATGAAATAATGCAATGCTATTGGCGGTTTAATTTGAGAAACGTATTTCTACATATACATACACATGTATAGATACAATTGATAACGTTATTGGGCGTTTGTAACATTTCATTGATGTTATTTCATTCACAAGGATCTCGCCGATAGTTAATTAATTTTTTTAATTATCAGATACTACTAAAGATGGAAAGAATGTTCTTTGTGAAACGATTGTATTTGTAATTGTGAGAATTGGGGGGGGGGGAGAAATCTATTTTTTTTTTAAATACATCGATTGAGGCAGGAACTTGAAATCTAAGATGCAGAAATCTTGTAACTAATGGACTGTAGACGAACACTGCGAGGCTGAAAACATTTTTGCCTTTCAGTTAATTTTTGTTACCAAGGGGTGATAGTTTGAGCTTTGCAAGCTTCCGCTGTTTTTGATATGTTTCGCAATTGCTTGAGCTTAACGGTTTGAAAAAGAAATTACAACGATCTTTTACACAATTTTTTTCTATTAGAACCATGCAACCTCCACGTGAAATTAGAGCATAGATTTCGGGGCAAAGGACATCTTCAGGATATTTCATGTTGTTTTTAAAGGTGTTTGGATCCAAATTGAGTCTCTCATAGTCAAATCTAAGTCATCAGCGATAATTTTTGGGATTGGTGACACTCCCGCCTGACGAAGAGAGGAGGTGGAAAGGAGGAGATTCCTCGCCCGGGGGCCGGAGGATAGAAATTTTAATGAATTTTTTAATTTTCACCCCGGGCCATGTGTTTTCGCTTAATTTCCAGTCTGGGCCCGGGTTTTGTCTATATGGTCCTGGCGATACTGCTTCCTCTATGCTGTCGTCAATCTGTAACTATTTCGCCAGTGTATATATTTTTCAGGTGGTTTTTTTTGGAAGCTAAATACCAATGCGCCGATTCATGCGGGCTTAATTCTCCTGGGCAGTTCTGGTTTGAGTGTTACAGAACTCTTAACATTGCTGCTACCTGCTCCTACCATTTGCATTTGGTATCTTCAGGAGTAGATATTAATAATTCGAAGGACCAGAAGCTGAAGGGTTCGGGTATAGAACGTTTTGTGATTTTCTTATGCTAGAATGTTTTACATGGCTGTAAATTTAACTACAAGGCACTTTTCCACGCCGAGTTCATTTTTGAGGGTACTGCGTCCGGAATAGCACCCCAGCTTTAGTATCTGTCTTTGTGGTGACGTTGCGGTTCTCCGCTTCGAGCTGATTCCAGTTAACCCGTTGGGGAGTTCCGTCCCCACGTACTCGAGGAGGGCGGTCAGACCCGAGTCTGCAAGGGACTCATCTGAAGTGGCTCTGCAACGAAGCTTCACCTGAGGTTATCTGGTACCATGGGAACCGGGATGGCCCTCTGAGAGCATATGCTCCAGGAGAATTCCTGGAGGATGTGCTCTCGGCCCGGTTATTTGCGGTTGGCCCCCTAGTGTGAGTTTCATGGTGGTTGTGGTTATGCCTACATCGCGAGCAGAGCTCCTCGGAGCTCAAGCGTGGAGTTGCGCTATACAACTCTGGTGCCGTACCCCTTAGTTGCGGTAGAGGTGTTAGATAGGCCTTGCATCCACTGGTATGAGTGCTAAGCCTACACTCAGTATAAACCAGTACCGCTGTGCTAGTCATGGCGGGGCTCTAATTGTGGTCCCAAAATCAATCCGTGTCCGAAGAGGACCGTGGGATTATGCGTACATGGCAGGTACTCACGTTAAACCCCCAGGACTTTCATATCTTTGTGTTGAGAGTTGAGCATCTGCTTTGCAATTAAATAAACAAGCCGGGAAACCACTTTCGGTTGATATTGACATTCATAGTCTTGAATTTGCAAAGAAGCGACAACTGTGACGTATTATAGCTGTTAGTAATAGTGCGATTTCCACCAAACATGGTAGGATCATGCTCTATGTTATAGCCTACTTCACTGCACTGTGGGGCTAAGATCAATTTAAGGGCGGTTTTCCAGCTAATTACAAAAGTTTATGGTAATGTGCTATTATTAACTTTATTTTCACAGATATCGATATGGAAGGTGTTTCGGAGTCTAGGTACCATATAGTAGCAGCCTCCTGAATTTTTTCAGATTTTTCGGTTAAGTATAATAGTTTCTGAGAATGGATCCGTTCAAGAAATGATCACTTTCGGCCCCCGCCCTCCCCACCTTTCCAATAAACATCAAAACTAAAACCGGCTTCGGAAAATGCGAATCGAGACCTTTCATTTGATATTCCACGTGACTATATCTGGAGAAAAAAAATGTACATCCCCCTTTTGCATGTATGTACCTCCCTTTAAATTCGACGTAAAAGGATGTCACTCACTGTATTCATGAGCGTTCACAGTTCCCACCTTTCTAGTAAATTTGGTGTTAATCACTGCTACAGTCTCTTGCCAAAATATCAGCTTAAAGCGACCTCTGAAAGTGACGTCAATACCGCCAGTCACCAGTGACGAGCTGCAGGAAATCTGCGCTAGGGTATGAGATAACAAAGCTCCTGGTCTGGATGGCGGACCGAATAAGGCCCCTAACCTTCCCATGAAATTCACCTCGGACATGTTCCCTGTCTTGTTGGAAGGGCGCATGTCCGAGGGAATATTTCCTGTATCATGGAAGAGACAGAAGTTAGCGCTACCACCTAAGGCTGGCAAACCTTCAGGTGAGCCAACCTCCTATAGACCTATTTATCTTTTGGACACTGAGGGGAAAATGTTGGAGCGGGTAATCTATAATAAGGGAGGCCCCTCAGATCGACGTTCCGTAAAGCCACATCAACCATTGATGCCATCAAAATGGTTAGTGGCTTGGTCTAAGATGCAATCCGCGGAGAAAGAACGGAGGCTCTGGTATGACACTGATGACGGACCCCAGGAGTACGTTGTCCCTGCGGGTGTCCCACAGGGGTCTGTACTGGGCCCACTGCTGTGGAACATCATGTACAATGATGTACTTAATCTACCCCTTCCGGAGGAAGCCACGGTGGTGGGCTACGCCGACGATGTAGTCGCAAAGCACCCCGAAGATGCCGAGTTATACTCTTGCGAAGCGATCAGTGCTATTAAGGGTGGGCTAGAGATTTCTGGTCTGACACTTGCGGAGGAAAAAACGGAAGCAGTCCTCATCACTAAGCGCCGTAAAAGAAATCTTTCCCGTATCCAAATTGGGCATCATATATTCACTTCTAAGCCTGCCATCAAATATTTGGGAGTTATGATAGACGGTAAGCTTAGCTATAAGCAACATGTGTAGTATGCTTACAACAAAGCATCCACTGCAAGTGTGACCCTGGCAAGGATGATGCTGAGCTTGGGAGAGCCACGGCATGCTTCCAGGATGCTTATAGCTAAGGTAGTGAGTTCAATCCTGCTCTATGCAGCTGCAGTTTGGGGAAAAGCATTGCAGGTTACATTTAATGCTAACAAACTGAATTCAGTCTACAGAAGAACAGCCCTAAGGGTGTGCTCGGCATTCAGGACTGTCTCAGAGGATGCAGCATTTGTTATCTCTAAAATGATGCTCATTGACATCTTACCAGATGAGATAACGAATATATACAATGCGAAGTCTATCTCTCCTTTATTCCAGACGAAGAACGTCGAAAGGGGGAAATCTCTCAATAGATGGCAAGAGCATTAGGCACGCTCTGGAAAGGGTCAGTGGACACACAGGCTCATCCCTGCCATCAAGGAGTGGTTTTAGAGACGGCACGGTAAGATTAATTATAATCTTACTCAGTTTCTCACGGGGCATGGAGGATATCGCCACTGTCCAAGGTTTGTGGAGAAAAGGAAGAACATAGAGGAGACTCGAGAAGAGGTGTGGTAATAAAAAATCTCATGCGAAGAATGTGAGTATGTCAGGAAGGTTGGGACGTTATCAACTCCATCTTCGCATCTATCCAAAGCAAACTGCGAAAGATAGAGGAGACTAGAAAAGCGCGGTTACGTACGCCACGTAGAGACGAAAGAGGACCAAGGTAAAATGAGCTGACTCCGCCCCGTGATGTAATACCGTATGGTGGTTACACAGGGTTTGGGGGAGTCGGGGGTGGTTTTAGTGGGTAAGAATCCCACATGCTGACGTATCTAGGCCAGTGTCTTTGAACATTTCCAACTCCTCAAAAAAAAAAAAGGCAGATGGACAGACAGACAGTAAACAGATTTTTTTTACACAAAACCTTAAAAATATAGAAAAATTCATCTTAGTAACAGCTAACCCCTTCCAGCAACTCTTAACGGAGAATGATGAAAAGATATTGTAGAAAGCCAATTTTGGTTTACTATAGCTTTATAAACAAAACGAGAACTTGTCCAGAAGCTTTTGGTTTCATATCCAACGCTGTGAATACATTTTACAATCAACTAAAAGAAAAAATAATAATAAAATCCTCCTCCAGCTCCTTATCGAAATACTACCATACACAGCAATACTCAATTTCGGGATCGAATTCTGCTTCAGTGATTGGTAATGGAATGTCACAGAGATATTAGGTTATGTGCGTGTTCACCATGCATATATGGTTACCATTCATGGTCAACCATAACTAAACGCCAACGCTGCCGAAATGTGGCACGATTGGCAACTATCACATTGTTAAATATATGAATTTCGTTTACATGGGATTTTAGAGTAATTGCCCAGTAGTTTGAAGGTAGTAAGAGCTCTCTCGTTTCATATTTGGGGTATATTATTCACTATAGTTTGGTTATTCATTCTGGTATGATCTGGTGGTATTGAATGCAATGATAGTGAAAGTGAAGTATAGAGTAAGGGAAAAAGTAATAAGAAGGAAGGCTCCCTGTTAATGCTCTTTACTCCACTATATTGTGGAGTAAAGAGCATTAACAGGGAGAAATTTGAAATCCTTAGTTTTGGAAGGTTGACAGTTTATAGAATGTGCAATATTTTACCGAAGAATGTAATTGATCAATCAGTAATCAGTATTGATGAATATTTTGAAAGTTGTAGCTATTAACAATAACGTCAAGGGGCCTTAGAACCCTATCATCATGTTATTCCGCTGTAAGTGTCATTATTCTTGTCAGAATTAGAGGTCCTACCGCTAAAGCTTTAAAAATTCCAAACAAGCATATAAACACAACAAGCCTTTTATTATTCGAACTTTTACCATCAGGAGCAGGAGGTATGATAACGGAAAGTGATATTACAAATGTAGACACTAGAATAGTCTTTCAACCTACTCAGTATCAGATAATTTACTTCTTGGTAATATGAATTGTCCCTTTCTGCTTTTTTTAACTGGCCCATACTCAGTTCAAAGCTACCTTTTTTTCCAATCCAATTTTGTTATGCTATCTACGCATAACGTACATAAATTTGCATTGAAAACAATTTACTTACTGATTAAATCTTTCAGCCTTTCGTCAATAGTATGAATCATTCAACAAAAGCAGATTGGTAAACCAGTGATAATATTAAAAAGGTCCAAACTCTGTTTCTAAGCACTTCAACAATAAACTGATTATCTAAATAAATAAAAATATTTTACTCGTGAAAAGCCGACCTTTGAAAAACCTGAATGAGTGAGGATGTATGTAACTGGATTTTACCGGCAAGAGTAAGCAAAGTTGATCCAATCGTCTTTGACGGACTTTTGTACTTGACTTCTTCTAGGGAATTTTTATAAATAGAAACAGAAAAGGTAATTTCCAACTGACTCTCTATAATTTGATTTACGTACCCACGTTTTTATAGAGAACTTTCTGAAAGTAAAAATATGATTATAAAATCTTTTGGAATTGCAAATAAATCATGAAATTTAGCGTCAGTTATTTCACTCCAGTTGAGTGTGAAAGATTATGATAAGGTACAAGCTGTAGTAATACTTTAGGACCAACAATTCTATCAAAATCAAAATTTTCTTCGGAGTAATTGGCATCTATGAGTACGTATTTACTGAACTTTACCATCATATCATCAATGCCTCCGATTTAGGACTGCCTTATTAACGAACTTTAAATACCCGGGTTTTGTGCCGAGGTTTACCAATTTTATATCCCTAGAAGTTACCTGGCGTCCTGGGCTAAGCCATCGCTCCATCTGAGACAGGGTTTGCACGCCTTGTCCTTCCACCATAGCCATTGCGCCTATAGCATTTTCGACCTGGTATCTTCATCCCATCAACAGAGAATTGTGGTTTTTTTAAGGCATTGTATATTGCTTAGATTATATTAGACTTGAGGAGTCACTTCGACTTCCTTTTCGGGAAATTGGCATCACTGAGAGCCAGGGTACACAGAGTAGGTAAGGTGTTCCGAGCTTCGCGTTTAGAGTTTGGCGTTCTGTGTGCATTCAGAGGACAGGAATTTATTGCGATGGGGTTGTGAAGCAGCAGCTTGTTGCCAGCGACGATGCGACTCTTTCGAACGACAAGTATTTCAATTCGGTATGATTATTAATGTCGAGCGCGCAGACATGGATTTGGATGGCAGGCTGTAGTACTGACAACGTCCTTGCATCAAGAACTCTTGCCGCGTCGATTGTGACTCAAAATCACTTCTCCAAAAGGCTATTAACTTTTGCCAACGCTATTCAACGGTTTTCAGTATTCATATATATAAATAATGGATTTGTAGTATTATAAATAAGTATTATAAATTAATTATTATCCCATAAAGTAAATCAGAAATTATTAATAATCTATAATAACAAACATCAATCATACCATGAGTTAGTTAAATTTAATTTTGTGATAATTTTAGTCATTACTAATTTTTAATATAATTATATATTATATGTCAATGCTATAAGATATCGAATTCAAGCTCTTATTGAGTACAACAGAGCCTCATACAGGCGAGTATTCCAAAGCTGGTGCATGTGGGTCCAGCATAACTGTCTGAATTGGGAAATACTTACCATTAAATATCCTTTCGCTCGGAAACAAGGAGCAGAACAACACTATCTAGTTTTAAGGTTTTGTAGAAAGCAATTACTTCAAGGACCCATTCTCGGAAACTAACTAACCGAAAAGTCTGAAAAAAATAACGATGATCCATGCACATGTTGTCTGGGCCAATTGGAATTAGGTTCACATCCAGAATTCCAAAGTGAACGTTTTATTGCTTTATTTGTTTGTTTTGCCTTATTCCGCTTTCTTTTTTAAGGGTGCCCGATGGTTTTAATTGGACTTAGCTTATTCTCGTATTTTTCTACTTAACTGAAAATTCTTGTCGCGACCCAAACTATTGCACTTGCCTAATATGTAAATGTTAGAAGCGCCCTCATAAATTTAGGTCTTATAGGTCAATACTTATTACAATTAACTCATGTCACTATATATCAAATTATCTAACATTTAAGTGTTTGTTCGGTGATAGACATTAATTTTAATACATATCATATGATTCCTGCTTTCTGGCCAATTTAATTGATTTAATTGAGTGGTTTATGTTCTTTTAATAGATAATTATTTCAAAATTTGCAAATTTTAATTGTAATAAATAACAAGTATGTAACTGTTTTATATCATCATTATATACAGTCTATCCTATATTACATTATGCATTATATCTTGGAAATTGGAAAAGAAAGTCAAAATGACTAGAAACTAATTTCGAAATAGGGTCTGTAAAACAATAAATCGCTCCGAAAGGGAAACTTAATTAAAATGTATCTACTTTCTAGTATGAGAGGTGGAGTGAAGAATTTAAAAAATAAGAAATTCTCAGATAATAGTGTGCGAATTCAATATGTATTTTACCCTTTTCATCGTGTACAAGAAATGGTTATCGATATGTTCAAATGAACCGGGTTTTTAAAGTTTTGAGTAAAGCGAAACCTTATTAGAACCGGTCTATCGTCAGTCTGTCACATGCGCTTTTCTCAGAAACGGTTACCCCTATTTGGTTGAAGGCAGTTGTGAACAGCACCCAAGCAGTGAGTGGCAATATTTTTGACAACAGTTCAGTTTAGTTCTGATATTTGACGTAAATGGGAGCAGTCCAGGTGCTAGAAAGAAAAATGGCAAAGAAGAAATTTCAGATCTCTCTCGTATTGAAATTGGACAACTTTGGGGAGGGTAAATTTGAGTATTAAAAGTTGCCTTTAATAAAAATACACCCTACTGTGTGCTCCTAACTTTAAAATCCAAAAATAGAGCAAATGTGCAATTGACAAGCCAGCGGGGTTAATACAGATAGCCTTTTGTCAGACCTTATTTCACAAACTGTAGTACGTCTATTTTGTTCAGTAGACTTGAAAGAAAATATCTTAATAGTATGTGCTCCATGCTCTTCAAAATCATAGGAATAAATTCATGCGAGTTAATTTAAAATTTTCCATTTACCATAGCAAGAGAAGCGTTTTTAAGATTTTGCGAAAAATACTGTCTGTCACTGTCTGTCTTTTAGAGTTGGAAAAATCATAACCATGATTAGGTGATTATAATTATGAATTTCAAGACTACCTGATTGTAATCATAATCAGGCCACCGTGATTATTAATGTAATCATGTAATCACGTAATCATAATTATGCAATCATAACACTCTATTTTCCGTCGGGATTGATCGCCGTTTGATGACAAGCATATTTTTATCACCTCAGCTTGAAATGTATTTGTAGGAATAATATTCAAGATCCGAGCTCGAATAACAATACCACCTAGAATCCCCTCTGACAATCAGGTGAGAGTGAACACTGAAGCCATCCACAACACAGCCCTCCGCGGCACCTATAAGAGGGAAATGGATGCCGCAATAACTGCAGTCAAAAGAGGACCTGAAAATGAAGCATTAACAAATGATCTCCACAACCACCTGGAGAACGTTATCTTTGATACGGACACAAAGATACTTGGCCCCAGCCGCAAATAAAGTCGGAACTGCTGGTTTGACGATAAATGGAAACTAGCAACGGAACGAAAGAATGCCGCATACCGACTAATGTTGCATTCTCAAAGAACGCGGGCACGCGCAGAGACTTATCACGAACTCCGTCGAGCGGAGAAGCGACTTCACAGACGGAAAAAGGAAGCCTGGGAGAACCAACAAGTCTGTGAACTAGAAAAGTACAGGGAGCAACCGCAACAGGCGCGGAAGTTTTACCAACAAGTCAGCAGAATGAAGCCTTATACACCTCGATGCTCATCCTGCCAAGACAAAGAGGGAAATCTGATTTCCGACAGAATGGGCATATTAGTGCGATGGGTTGAGTACTTCGATGAGCTACTGAACAACCAGAACATCGGCGAGTTGGAGGTCCCGCCAACTGAAGACGACGGACAAATACTGCCACCACCAAGTTTAGGAGAAACAGTCCGTGCAATTCATCGGCTAAAAAATCATAAGTCGCCAGGAGCCGATGGAATTACAGCCGAATTGGTTAAATATGGAGGCGACCAGTTACACCAAGTGGTTCATCAACTTGTGCTCAAGGTATGGGACAGCGAATCAATGCCTGACGATTGGCAACGAGGTATTATCTGTCTCATCCATAAAAAGGGAGATATCACACAGTGCAGCAATTATAGAGGTATCACGTTGCTGAGTACCATCTATAAGATATTCTCCTCTATCTTGCTAGGCCGGATAGCTCCATACGCCCAGAATATCATTGGCCCATACCAAAGAGGCTTCACTCCAGGCAAATCAGCAACAGATCAGATTTTCTCTCTGCGGCAAGCGATGGAAAAACTGTTTTAAGATAGACACCATTTGCAGCATAGCCAGGGTAAAACTGTACACGGCCATGAGAGAATTCGGTATCCCGACGAAATTAATAAGACTGACTAGGCTGACCCTGACCAATGTGCGAGGCCAGATAAAAGCAACAGGATCACTCTCAAGACCATTCGACATCAACAACGGTCTACGACAAGGGGATGTACTATCATGCGTCCTCTTTAACCTGGCCCTCGAGAAAGTGATCCGTGATGCTGTGGTAAATGCGAGAGGTACGATCCTTTTGAAGTCCACCCAACTACTGGCCTATGCTGACGATATCGACTTCATGGGAAGAACCACCCGAGACGTACAAACCGCCTTCATCTAGATCGAGCAGGCGGCGCAAGACAAAATATATGGTGGCAACGTCAGCACCGAAGACGAATCAACCAACAACATCAAACCGCACTGGTCAAACACAAACACGAACAAGAATAAGTATAGGAG
Organism: Hermetia illucens; assembly: GCF_905115235.1. Classification (NCBI taxonomy): domain Eukaryota; kingdom Metazoa; phylum Arthropoda; class Insecta; order Diptera; family Stratiomyidae; genus Hermetia; species Hermetia illucens. The sequence continues at coordinate 56,928,361 of NC_051853.1, read as the reverse complement.
AATACAACTTAGAGACCGTTGACAATTTCTCCTATCTAGGGTCGAACAACCGATAACAGCTACGATGATGAAATCCGCGCACGGTTGTTGTCAGCCAACAGAGTCTATTTCAGCTTACAAAGACTGTTCCGCTTGAAACGTCTCAACGTAGGGTCAAAGCTCTTACTGTACAAGACTATGATCTTGCCAGTCCTCATGTATTCTTCGGAAACTTGGGTTCTTAACAAAAAAAATTGCGAACTCTTGGTCGCGTTCGAGAGAAGAATCTTTCGAAGAATTTTTGGACCCCTACATGAGGATGGACGATTCCGTAGCCTACACAATGCCGAAATCTATAAGCGATACGATTACCGTCCTGTTGTGGATAAAATCCGGCTCAATAGGTTACGGTGGGCGGGTCACTTAATCTGTATAGATGAGGATGATCCCACCCGCAAAGTCTAATCTATGGTAGGAAAAGAAGACGAGACAGACCCTGCCTAAGATGGAGCGATGGCATAGGTCAGGACGCGAGACAGCTTTTAGGGATATCGAATTGGTGGACCTCGGCGCAAAACCGGGATGTCTGGGGTTCCTTATTAAAGTAAAGTAGGTCTGGACCGGATACCGGTTGTTGCGCCGTTGATGATGATGAATATTCAAGATAATGGTTTGTGATGCTTGGTGATGATAGTGTGATATATATATAGATGTGCATTTCGTAAGTGGCAATTATTTATATGTAGGTACTGTGTGAGACGCGAAGTATCCAATCTAGATGGAAACGTTTGTTTGATTCAGTCAAAACAATCTGTTTGTCTGTTATCTGATTTAGATAGATACATTTGTCTGTCTGCTGTCTGCGACGGACATAGGCATTTGTCTATCTGAAGTCTGAGACAAACATCGACATTTGTTTAGGATAAGCACAGACTTTTTCCTAACCGAATAGTTTGCCTGGAACAAACATTTGCTCGAGACACTATCTGCTGTCTGAAATTGGTGCAAAAATCAAAGGTTTTTTTGCTTCAGATAAAAATTGTAGTCGCTACACGTTCCGCAGTAAAAGAAATCTTGTTACGACCTTTATTGAAATAATGTAGCATAAGTTCTTTATTCTCGGAAGATGAGTAATATAATGTCCGAATTTGATTGAATTTTAATTAATTTTTCCACAAAAAAAAATCTCCAAAAAGTACGTGAAAAAGGCCTTCTAATGTGATTTCCCCTTTAACAGGAGTTCGCAATTATTTTGGAAGATACAATAATATATTGTTATCAATTTATTTGAGCAGATATCACAATGTAGAGTATTTTGATACCTAGATACCATGTTCATGGAGCACTAACATTTGTTTCAGATTTTTCGGTTAGACAGTTTTTGAAAACGGGTCTTTAAAGTGATTGAGTGCTTTCGGACTCCCGCATGCCTTCCCTTCTCCCCAGCAACAGAACACTATATTTGCACACATTCTTTCAACTTTTGATTCATGGTCGATTATCGGGAGGGAATAATCGCTGGAGGGCGTTAATACGTTTGGTAAGACTGTCCTGAGCTCGATCAGTTCAAGCCTGATAGTATTCACCCTGTTTGTTATGTTGTGTATATGATCAGTTAGTTTCAACTCTTCCGTCTATTCACGCTTGCTGATTTTATATTCTGCATTGGGTGAAATTGCTTCCAGTAAATTCATAACGTAGGAGCTACCACTACCTTACGAGAAGTAGCTCTCTGTACACTGATAATTTTTGGTACACGCTAGTGTTTTGATTTTGTCGAGCTAAAGTTTATTTGCGGGAAGAGTTTTCCACATTGTCTTCATTTCTGAAACATTTTACATGCAAAAAGTTGTTAAAATGGTTGCGGTAGTCACTTGGTAAGTCCTAGGGGAGGAGCTGAAAGAGGCCGCGGATCAATCGGAGTATAAAGTGTAATTGCTTTACCAACTCGGCTGCAACCCTTTACAAATACCGTTGTTAATAATACCCCTGATGCTGACTGCTTAACTGGCTTTGGCTATACACATCCTAGAGCCGGGTGGGGTAGACAATTCCAAAAAGGCTTTTTTTGGGTTGTAAACTGACCTCTTTCTTCGGTAGTAGTTTCAAAGGGATTACACGTTAATATTCTACGATATCCTTTGTAGTAGGAACATTCTGCAAGCGTTGAAAATGTTTTTTTTTCCTCGGGAGGAGGAAAGCACAGTTTGTTCACTGAGGGCAAATATTTGCGATCTCCCATGATCACTTTAGAGGTACAAAGAGTTTCTTTGCCGAATTTACTGGTTCCAACCCATGCTGAAAATCCAAGATTGCGGAGATCAACCAGACAGTTGCGGATTGCCATGTATTATACATCCTCCTGGTGTCGACTGCGGGCATATTGTCCAAGTTTGTTATGTCGATTATTGATTTGGGTCACAGCTTGCCAGGTGTTTTAAAATCATAATGATTCTCAAACATAGAAAAACTCGTAGAGTTATCGCGCTTTAGGCAATAAGCTTTTCAGGTGGAGAATATTGAAAGAATCAGTAATTGGGTAAAGTATGGGTTAAACGATAGGCAGATAGAAAGGCACAAAGACACATGTGAAATTTTGCTCGTACGATGCAAAAGGTTGTTTTTGCTTTGTGTCGGCACTGGCATTGAAAAGTGGATTCATTTTGGGAGGCCTAAAATCAAAAAGTCATGGGTATGCAGCAGTCACATCAACCACAAAACCACAAGACAATAGCTTTCACCAGAAGGCAATACTCTGCGCTGTGTGGAGGGTATAATCTATTATTAAGTATTAAAGTACTAAAGTACTGCGATCTAAAACGTTTGATATTGGAAAAGTAAGGAGAATTTTGAAAGAAATTATCTCAAAGTTTGCAGCCCATAATGCATGGGATTTTAGTTACAAAATAGGTGTTCAATGAGACCATCCTTCTTTATTTTTAAAAAAACCTAAGATAGTACAATGAAGGCAATAATCAGCAAAGTGCCTTTCGCCTTCAAATGGATATACCTGTTTATCATTCGAACACCTCAATTAATATGTTAGATGACTCTCTTTTATTCGCTATTGTCATTGTGACTATGACAAATGCTAATAATACAAACTGCATTTGGTTATATCACCCTTTTATTGATTTACGCCCAAATCGTCACACCATTTCTAATTGGTTGAGTCAATATTCTTCTTCATTTCAATGCAACATATATGTACATATGTAATCCTAATTGATTGATAATTTTCAGATAAAGAAAATGCTTCTACTAAGGCCATAAATCTATATAATCAAACAATTAGATTCACACAATTCTGTAAAATTATCCTGGAAATTTCATTAAAGTTTTGATTGAATTTGGAATTGTAGGAAACATTAGTTTTCAGGATTTACTCCTTCTGTGAGTTTGTATTCATTTATGTAGTTTACTTCAATCTCAAACGGAACTTGTTGTGCGTTGTAAAGGTTTGGTGTTGGGGAGAGCTTAGTGCATTGTTACTATAATATATAAGTCCTAATAACTTGTTGGTATACAAGGAATAACTTATTTACGATATCCTAATTGAGTGAGAAATTTTAACAATAATTGGTGTCAATACAAAATTAAATGAAATGATATAAAGCAATAAATGGTAATACTGTTTTTTTTTTATCATATTCAAGAATTGGGAGATTTTGTGGGATTTAATATTTATCAATTTGAGGTAGTCTTTGTCATGAAATCACTGCGGAAATATTGGCTTTGAATTTAAAAATTGTAATATATATTCCGTTCTTGCTAATTTCTCAGCTTGAGAATTTGTCAAAACCTGCTTTATCCCTTTGTTTATTGAAGCTGATTAATATATATTATATAACTTTGTATTAGGAGCCATTTCATTGCTGCGTTACTGAACGTTGAGTGAATTGTTGTGTAGCATAACTCTTGCCATATTCCGTTAATTTTTGATGAATTCAGGAAGCTCAACATCTTCCATATTGGAACTCTGCGCTTTCCTGTTCCCTAAGTCTGCGCACACCGGAGTAGTTAAAAAGCTTGCTTGACATAAAGTTCTGCCTTAACTTGACATTGGAGGAAGTAGCCAAATCGACAAACTTCTCCTTTGCATCCAGCGCTTGCACATGATTTCTCTCCTACAACCCCTGCTCTTGCTCAAGTGCGATTATGATTGTCGCTTTCGTTGCCGATATTTTGATGAAATTACCTACAATGTTTGAATACTTGCTTTTTAAAGCTGCACAGAGTAATAGATAGCCAGGCTATTTACCACCAATGTACTAAAATCGAGGTATATTAGCGACTTGAAGCTTACTGCCCCATTTAAAAAAGCGGCCGGTACTAAGGTTTCAGGTTTTCCCTTTCTTTCGTCTTAGATTCCCGAAGTATATACACAGCTATAAGTGCTTCAACACATATTTGCACGTCAATAAGTGAGCCTCTTTATTTGCCATCTGGGGGGAGATGGAAGATCTGATCATACTTTACTAGTTGTCCGTCTGTGGAACTGTCCGTTGTATGCACTTTATTCGGAAATGATTGTGTCCTTCGGCATAGAATTGAATAGGTATGCGAAAATTTGAATCTCCATATATGCAATAAATGGAATCATTTCATGCTGAATTTGAGGGGACTCAGCATACGTGCAAAAGAAAAGTGTATTTTTTCCCTAGAATAAATAATCTACATAAAAAAGTTTTGAAATTAGTTGCCAAGGAAATAGTCTTAAAGTGACATAGAGGTATGAAACGAACGTTGGGAAAGGGGTGACCATGGGCTGCAAGATGCCAGTTCGGCAAAATCCAACCAAAACAGAGCTAATGCTATTTACCATCAAGAGAAGGGAACACCAATTCTACCTTACGCGGCTAAATTAACAAGGATTGGCACTCTCCTCCAATGTAAAGTATTTGGACGTGATTCTGCATCCTACGTAAATTGGAGACTAAATATACAACTGAAAGTTAAGAGGGCCTATGTAGTCCTCTACGTCTGAAGAAGGATCTTCGTAAGGAAAGGGACTTTTTGGCCGAGGACGGTTTATTGGATGTGGTTCATCACATCCCTATGTAGGGTTTCATTGTGTGATGGCATGAAATGCAATGGAAGCAAGCTGAATATGTTCTCTCTAGACCTGTCCCAATATATTTCTTCGCCTCCTCTTCTAGAACCTCCTCGCGGGACCGGTGCGTATTCTCGATATAGTTCAGTCATATGGTCTTTCGGAATTTACCGGTGTATTCCAAGCGAAGGTTTTGACATTCTGAGAAAACAAGGCCTTGAACTCAGGAGCGACTATCTCACCTTTCGAATTACTGTTAGTAATACAGGGAGCTTCCACTCATTTGTCTATCCTGGAGCAGGAATATTTACACCGAACGCACAGCTTATTGAATGTTCGGGAAAGAAGGAGCCCTCCTGTTTTTAAATTGTGTCATTTGACATCAACACTGCAAAAATAGCATTTATCACTATGTTCTTTTTTGTTCAATCCAAACCATTGGATTTGAATGATTTTTGTTTTCTTGTGACTTTCATGCTAACGAATTAGTGCTTATGATTAACATAGATGGAACTGCTTGGAAACATCCCCGTCAATATAAATAACTGTAGTCTACAATTAAAAATTAAAAAATAAAATCGACCAAGCATCCAACCAGAAAAAGTATGTAGAAGAATTAACTTTTCGGTTTTCATCAATTTTGATGAACAAGAACCAGTTGGGTTACCTAATTCAATCTCTACAAACCATTTTCTTTCTAATATTCCGAAGGCAGACTCATTATGGATATTTGGAGTTAATACCTGCCTATTAGGACCATATACACTATTCATATGCTACATTACCAAGCGTATTAAATTAAAAGCTTATCTATTGAATAAAATTTTTCTGACATTGTCAGTCATTGTTGTAGTAATGTATTAATGATCCAAAGTACTATAATGTCAGATTTTTATTTTCCATATATGAAATTACAGTCCTGATCTATTTATGGCTTATTTTTCATCCTGAAAGTTCAATTTACTAATTAATCAATTACCGCTAGTAAAACATTATTTACGCAATAATTGTCTACGTTTATGTCCCCTCTTTTTCTTGGCAATTTAAGTATTATGAGATTCACGGAAATTTCAAACGACGGGAAGTATGGCAAGCTTTTACAGCTTATTGTATTTGGTAGATTATGATGGATTACCTGATACAAGTGAGATGATACCTGCTTTGCATTCATCTCAATTTTATTAGCTGTGAAGGTTGTCGCCATGCGAGAAAAGAAGATAAGTCCGTAATAGTCTGAAGAATTGTTGCATCTCCCACCTGAGTTTATATTTTTATGAAGGATTTAGAGAAAGTTATGAAAGTATTTCTAAATAGACGCACAGGGTAGTCAGTCACTTACAAGTTTCTAATTTTAGTATTCGTGCATACTATATTGTACAAGCAGATACACAGGCCACCCAAAAACAAATTCATACAAACTTTTTCAGTAATTCATGCTGATTTTTGTTTTTGTTTCATTTTTATTTTTAAGAAATAGGTAACAATAGTATATGGATTGGAAAAATGAACAATAAAAAACAATCTTTTAAAATAACAAAAATAACTTAAATCTAATGGCCACTGTGGGAGAGAGACAGAGAGACAGTAAGAGATAAAAATCTAATTTTACAATAAGTTGTCGAGAAATGGTCAAAAACCCGACAGAATGCTGATTTTTGTGATTTGAAAATTAAATTCAATTATTCAATCCACTTTTTTCTATCACCCACCATTCTTGAGTAATATTAATGCATCTCTGCTATCATAATATTAACAGATAACCATGAAAGTAAAGTTGGAATTAAAAGAATAGTTCAATTGTAGGTATATGTAAAATATTCATCATCATCATCAACGGCGCAACAAACGGTATCCGGTCTAGGCCTGCCTTAATAAGGAACTCCAGACATCCCCGTTTTGCGCTGAGGTTCACCAATTATGTAAAATATTATATTTTTTAAAATTAGAATGTTTGGGGTTGCGTGGACTTTAATTTAGTCAGTGGAATTTTCATTTCTTTATCAGCGTGAATTTCTTGGGAGATGTTTATATAGTTTCTCGATGAAATATTCAGCAGTATCACCAACCATATTTACATTCCTACGCCTTTGATATCGATTTACCATTCCTGGCTAAACGGTGGAAATACTCTCCTTGTTTTTCGCCTACTTCACCAAGATTTTCAACGAAAAAATCTAGGTGGAGATTTAAGAAATGAACTTTCGATCTCATATTACAGCCGAGTTATTGGAATTTGCTCATCATATTCTGAATTATATTTTTGTAGTCAAGGTTGCTACTGCTGCCAAGCAAACCCAAGGCTGTCTGGTTGAGCTTATTACTTTTATGACCGATACGAAAACTTTTTGAGGGCTCAACCAAACTTGTTCCCAAAATTTTGTTGTTTCCAGGCTTCATAATTCTTCGTATCGGCCATCATTTTCATGTAGAGTGCTGATTTCGTACCAATCATAAATGAAGCGGGGGAATTTCTTGAGTCTATATTGTCACCCAAGTAACAATTTTGAAACCTTTAATCCACCACAAATCATTCACTCATGATCGGACGGAGTATTTGATCTTCTGTAAATCATGGAAAAAGTTTTTATGTTTTCTTGGAGATTAACAGAATAGTCAGTTGGTAATGAAGCATTGCGCAATTCTTCTTGCATTTCTTTCAAAAATTGCGAAGCTGCCACTATACGTTGTCTAAGCTCTGAAATATTCTCAATACCGATAGCTACTCAAATAAGGTTAAGAATAATTTATTATACTATTTTTTTTTGGAAACTGACTGGGAACCCCACCCTCAAATCATAAAATGTGCATTAATATAGGCAATAATATAAAACATGATATGCCAAGTTTCGTAGAAGTCGCTCTATTACTAACAAAGTTATAATAAGTCAAAATTATCTCTTTTGTGCAAATTTCCGGCAATATTATATGCTGACTGTCAGTCTCACACAGAAGTGTGTCTGACATGCACTGCACAGCGGATGTTCGAAAAGAGTCAATTATTTTGAGACCGTGCATATGGTATTCACTTGTACCCTCGGGAATATGCGGGTCCTAGTGAACAATTCGGTTCCTCTCACGGCATGAATAAAATTGCGTGTATCATATATTCGTTTCATTGGACCACACCTGAACCTGAAATATCGGATGAAGTATACTGCAAGAAGTTACAAAAATCAACCCAATACTAAATGGGATAAAACAAAATACAGACTCGGCCACACGTGCAGAGCCGGAGAATTAGTGATTGAAGAGGAGATCCATGTAGGATTGCATCCTCAACCTATGTCCCTCCTCTCTCAGATTATAATGAGCTACGACGTTTGGGATTCCGTCATTAAAGGCAATTTATTATCAAGATGCCCCATTTATGAAATTTGGGTCCTGGGAAAGCAAAGAAGAAAAGAGACCCTGGAATTAAAAACAATCTGTTAAGTTCTCATTTCCATTGATGAATCCAAAAAGGTAGAACTAATCATAGAAAACATGAAAAATAATCAAAGGTTAATAGCCGTACAATTAAAACAAACTTCCTAGTGAAAAAAGTAGCGGAAAAAAAGAATTATAATTTAAATAGGAAATAAGGTCAATCACGAATTAAATTTAGAAGAAATAGTTTTTACTTAAAAAATAATTAATAAAAAATGAAATGAAAAGATGACGTGTATCCCCCACGATCTATCTTTCTGCAATTTTATGATTCTCGGGTGGGATTAAGAAGGTTTCTTAACAAACAAAAAAATATTTATATTCACTACTATTATTAGTTTTATTTGAGTAGATCTGTCGAGATCAAATTTTTTTCGGTTATTCAATTTCAGTTACAAAAATTTGCTTCGTTAGGTACGGGTCACCCATAAATTCGTCCAAACACCATGCCATTTACTGAAAGACAGACATACAGTAAACCCCTGTGCGGAGTTGCCAAATCTCCCATCAGGCGCGTCCCTTCGTGCGGATAAGGGAATGCTCGGCGAATGTGTCATGGTCATGCACATGCACGCATCCGGAGATGTGCGTGTATGGGCATGCTTATGCGCAGGCCGGGTAAGTGGGAAGTAAACGCCCACCCGTGGATAAAAATTGGCTATGGGAAGGACACCCAGAAATTAAACCAAGTATGGAAGAGGAGAAAAGTAGTTTTTTCACGGTGCAGGGCTCCGGAAACCCAGTGCCGGCGGTTTTTGGGAGTGAGCAAGCGGGCTCCCGGCTCCCAGCTACATACCGTAAACCGAATCTAACTTTATCATGCAAAGAATATCAAAAACGTCGTTGATAATATTTGGGAGAGTACCCTATATATTTACAATAATTCGTTTAAATCAAGACGAATGTGTCTAGGATCAGCGATTTTTTGTTGAGACGGATTTCGTGAAAATCTCGAAGAATATATTTATATATTTTGGTTTTCCTATAAGGTAACTGTACTATGCTAGATGTAGATAGGCTCAGCGTCGAAAAATTTTACCAACGAGGAATGTGGTGGCGTGAAATTCTACTTTTTAAGGTTTTGTGTAAAAAAAAATCGGTTCACTGTCTGTCTGTCTGTCCGTCACACGCATTTTCCTCGGAGACGGTTGTAGCGTTTCACACCAAATTTGGCGGAAAGGTGGGAACTCTGAACGCTCAGGTATACCGTGAGTTACATAATTCTACATTTAAGGGGAGCCCCACATATGCCCCACTCCTCTTTATTCTTATTAAGTACATTGTCCTCCGAAGAATTTTTGGTCCCCTACATAAGGATGGACGATTCTGTAGCCTACACAATGACGAAATCTATGAGCGATACCATGACCGCCTGGTTGTGGATAAAATCCGGCTCAATAGGTTAGGCTGGGCGGGTCACTTAATCTCGCCAGGAAAGTCTATAAGGGCAATATCTATGGTAGAAAAAGAAGACGAGGCAGACCCTGCCTAAGATGAAGTGATGGCGTAGGTCAGGCCGCCAGACAGCTTTTAGGAATATCGAATTGGTGGACCTCGGCGCAAAACCGGGATGTTTGGAGTTCCTTATTATGGCAGGCCTAGACCGGATACCGATTGTTGCGCCGTTGATGATGATGATGATGATGTACATTGTGATACGACACATCAAACATCCAGCGCCCTACACACTGCCTTAAGAAGATTATGTTTTCTCGGCATCTCATCGTTAAGCTAATCTTGAGCCACTTGTCCAAAAGTGGAATGACCGCCTCATGCAATAGGCTAACTTTAGACGATCAGTGTTTCATCATTCTGGCGTCAGTCATAATGACAAAATTATAATTAACTCGTCGTCAAGGTTACTTTTATGTAATGACTGAAGTTTTTTAAATAAAATCTATTATTAATCGAAACCTCCAATGGTTCGGCCCTATAAATACATGTAACAAAAGTGTTTTTTGTCATATTGTTTATACTACATATATATAACACGTCAGTCCATCAGGTATTTCATCAGTGATGAAATGCTGATCATGTGAGACTGAATTTAAATAAAATAGAATTTTGGAGGATTGACCCGAATGAAATGGGCACTATTACTCTCAATGGCAACGACCTGGAGAGGATTGACTGTTTTAAATATTTTGGATCAATGCTCTCAGCCAATGGTGAGCTGCGTTGTGAAATTACATCACGCGTCAGCGCAACTTGGAAGAAATGGCGTTGCGCAACTGGCGTTCTTTGAGATCGACGTAACAGCGAATGCTTTAAATTCAAGATTAACTGCAATGTCGTCCACCCTGCCGACCCCTATGGCTGCAAAATCTGAATGTTGATCTACTATAGAAGACAATTAACGGCGGCCCCCGGTAACGGAACATGCAATGATTACATCCGAAATGAGGACATCCGCGATTGATATGAGGTTGCACCGATGGTAGAAAGATTGCGGCGGGGGCTTCCTAATGTTAGGGACATATAATTCACACCATTTGCCATTTGAATATCGAAATCGATGGAAATTACCAAAGATGGCTTGATCGGTTGAGTGGTTATCTGCGAGCTTTTCGACTTCACCCAGATCAGACCCCATCAGACACCCAGGGTAAAATCTATTGCAATCGATCGAGATGAGCCGGCCAGAGAAAGGAGTTGATGGGGTTTTGGGGTAAAATTTCGTAATGAAGTTAATTCAGTCATGTAAAATTAATTATTTAAAGTTCTTAATTTTGAAAATAATCAAGTAAAATGATTAAAATTTTATGTATTAGGAAAATGGGGAATGTTGCAACTGCGAAATGAAATAAACAAGTTGGAAACCGGAAACTCGGCGCTTCAGATGTGAGCAGTCAGGTGTATTTTTATCTTAGAATATTTGGGTATAAGCTGATTTCATTTGTACATAGATTATAGTGAATATACGCTGAATATATTCGAAATTTAATTAGAGGTGATACTGACAATTTGTCTCTTAGGGAGCAGCAATTTGACACGAAAGGGATAATTTTGACCAACTATAACTTTGTTGATAATGATATTATTTCCACCAAACCCTCCAGAATGATGCTGTGTACTGGATCTAGCATGCTAGAATAACTTTGCTTGAGCAGATACAGCGCACTCCTCCTCTTTACAACAAAAGTCAAAAGTAAGCCCTACTTCGAAAAGTACTTACCATTTGATACTCCACATGGCTATATTCAGGGAGAAAGCAATTTACATCCGTACCGACGTATGGGGACCCCCCTTAAGTTCAACGTGGTACACAGTTCCACTATTCACTGTAACTGTGGGAGTTCAGACTTCCTACTTTTCTACCATTTCGTGTCAATATATCGCCATGCCGGAAAATACTAAACTTATTTATACATGCAATGAAAATTTCCAAGTAATTTTTCGATTAAGCTTTCTACAAGCTTCAAAAAAAACTTAAAACTATGAACAACATTTTTTGGCGGTTGGTTTGTAAGGAGCAAAGTAGAAATTAGCCATATGTCCCATTTTACAACTTTTGACTAGTCAAGATTTTCAGCATTTTTCCCGGATCTTTTAATACTTTTTTTATCAAGGTATGATATCCCTAATTTTTATTTCCGAATCCAAATAATCCAATGACTTTCAAAAGCTGATGTACACACTTGGTTGGTCGCGAAAAGTATCTTAAACAATGCATATATTATTAATTTCAGAAATTGCTTCAAATTTCGCGAGAAAAATCTGAAAACTCGTGTTTGTTACTTCTTTCACAATCCTTCAATTGTTCAGTTAGGTCTGCTCAAAATACCAGTACAGCATTTTCATAAAAGTACTTTCTGGACTTCAATTATATGTACAAAGTTAAAGCTTCATTATGCGAAGGTCGGTACACCTAATTGAATTAGCTCGACTTTCGCTAATTCATTTGGGTGTTCCCTTTTATCCTCAATTATGCATTTTCTGTTTGTTCAATTGTTCCCTTTTTATTCTTGTCTCAATTCTTCAAGTACTTTTGAATCTGGAGCTTATTTTTAACTTGACTTTCTACGTTGTGAGATGTTTCTTATTCTGAATTTTCACGATAGGAGCACACAACTTCGGTGGTACGTGGTAGAAGCTTGCACCTGTCTGATACAATTACCGACCTATCTGTAAATTGAAGTGACATGATTTATAAATGTTTCATATCACACATGACAAGGTATAGATTAGATATTAAGCAGGGTTAATATTATTGGCATAATTTAGTACTTTATTTCAGAATGAACAGATATAATGTTACCAGATCTTACTTGCATAACCCAGGTAAACTGGAAGAGCTATAAGCAGCGAACAAATAGACAGGCGGATACTGAACCAAATTGAATAATCTTTTGTATACTTTTGTTATCTATGCTATGCTATCTATCCTTGAACTTCGTTTCAGTAGCAAACGTTTTCCAGATATTTCCCAGAAGTTGAGGGTTAGGTTATGTTAAACTGGTTTGGGCTGTTTTTAGCTTTAAATTGCTGATAACATTCAAGACTGAAAGAAATATCTATTCTTCTAAATCCCTCAGATCCTTGTCCATGCTTTTCAAAAACTTAAAAGAGATTCTTTTCGCTATTGATTAAATTTTTTTCCGGCAATTCTATATCATTATCGTATGCCTTAATTTCTTCCTGAAAAGCTTCAATATTCTTCAAGATTTTCTTAATAAATAATTTTGTATAATATTACGATATTCATCCATAGGATGCAGTAGGGAAGTGGTATTTTATAAATGGAAGATCTGCTTCAAATTTCCATTGCTTTTACCACAAGGTGCAGATGGTCTGTAGTATTATTTGCTAACAACAAAATCTTGTGGTATAAGTTATTTTTTTTTACAGCATTCCTGGAAAGTTGGGCAATATTCATTAACGAATTGTTAAGCTAAAACCTTCGAAATGACAAAAGTCTTTTTATTATACCTTCCAGTTCCTACCAGATTAATTTTCGAAAGGCAAAGGTTTGACTTCCAATTCACATACCGCATTTCCAATTAAAGTGGGTGTGTGTCTTTCCTTTGAGATCCGGAAGCCGGCGATATGCCTTCTTTCTTGGGAGCAGATATTTGTGAACAACGCCAACCACTGGTGGGATGCTGCAATAGCGAAATGTCTGCAGATCAGATGAGAAACTCAACGCTGAGACAGCACATGGATCCCAAGAATATAAATATCATCATTGTCATCAACGGCTCAACAACTGATAACCGGTCTAGGCCTGCCTTAATAAGGAACTCCAGACATCCCAATTTTGCGCCTAGGTCCACCAATTCGATATTCCTAAAAGCTCTCTGGCGTTCTGGCCTACGCCATCGTTCTACTTCAGGTCGTCTTAATATTGCCCTTATAGAGTTTCTGGGCTGGATCAGCCTCATCCATACGGATTAAATGACCCGCCCACAGCACCTGTTGAGCGGGATTTTATCCACAACCAGACATCGCCAGGTAGATTTCGTCATTATGTCAGCTACCGAATCGTCCATCCTCATGTAGGGGGCCAAAAATTCTTCGGAGGGTTCTTGTCTCGAATGCAACCTAGAGCTCGCAATTTTTCTTCCTAAGAACCCATGTCTTCGACGGATACATCAGGACTGACAAGATCATTGTCTTCTACAGTAAAACCTTTGATCCTATGGTGAGGCATTTCGAGCAGATCAATTTCGTCGGGATATCGAATTCCCTCATGGCCGTGTACACTTTTACTATCATAGGCATTCAAAGTCTATGAAAAGATGGTGCAACTGATGTCCATATTCTAACTGTTTTTCTATCGCTTGCCGCAGAGAGAAAATCTGATCCGTTACTGATTTGCCTGGAATCAAGCCTCTTTGGTATGGGTTAATGATGTTCTGGGTATACGGGGCTATCCTACCTAGCAAGATAGTGGAGAATACCCTATAGATGTTACTCAGCAACGTGATACCTTTATAATTGCTGTACTGTGTGATATCTCCCTTTTTATGTATGATTGATAATGCCTCGTTGCTAGTCGTCAGGCATTGATTCGCTGTCCCACACCTTGAGCATAATTAGATGAACCGCTTGGTGTAACTGGTCGCCTCCATATTTAACCAGTTCGGTTGTAATTTCATTGGAGATGAGAGTATGAACACGTGAGTAAAAAGTTACTATGGACCATCGTGAAAATTAAAAAGGATTGTTTAAAACCATTTGATGAGGAGCCAGATCCCAGTCCCTGGGTATGTATGGACAAGTCAGTAATTTCGAATATAAAAGGGAGCAGTTCTTCTCTTAATACATGCCAGTACCCCCCCCCCCCCCCCCCCCCCCCTGCATTATTTCCTTGACATCAGGAAAATACTATCCCAACGAGTACCGAACACACCTTTTCAACCACAAAATACTAAATTCTGGACGCAACGAAAAGGCTTCTACGATTCTGATAATATCTTCCAAGGCAGAGAGACCGCAAATTCTTGGTTTGTCAGTTACCAATAAAATGCATTTATCTTCTCCTGGATTATGGCCGCCATTTTTATGAGTTTGGGCCAGTTTCTTAATTAGGTTTTCTGAGAACACCCCTAAGCCCAATCCGTTTTCCGTAGGTGAAGATTATTAATCTGTAATCCAAAAAGAAGCGATTTGTCGGCAATTGTTGTCTTTTCGTGATTATGACTTCTCAACGGTAAATATTGAAACTACAGGAGGTATACCACTTGATGTTTGCCAAGGAATTTCCAGATGGATGCATAACCGTACGATTTGTCGCCTTTCAACGGGCCAACTCTATGAAACCTATTTGCGACGTTAGCTGCTCTTCGTTTCACCTCTCAATGAATTGAGGGTTGATTTAGGACAGATTCGTGGACCCCGGTCGACGCAGTATTCATTGCTCCAGGAATACGAATCTGCGCCAACAGCTACTTGCTGTTTTCAAAATTCAGTCTTAGCCACCAGACGACTTTTGCGTACATCAAAATGGGTTTTATTATGGATGTGTATATTTAACGAATCAGAGGAAAGTCCCTATGTCTCATCCATTACGTCTGCGAGATTTCTGGTAATGTTACTTTTACACAGCTTGGGGTTGAGATGTGCTCTTAAATATGTGATTACCAGTTGGATTTCCACTCCCTATACGGTGTCCAGTTTCCCTAGCGTTCATTGCGAATCCGATACGGAATTACCAACAGCGGATTATCTGCTGATTTTCATGTCTGCAAACTTGGTGATAATTACCCACGTCCGTAAATGCTTGCACAAGGACCTTTGTGTCCTTTAAGAGACATAGAAAGGTGTCCAAGGCGGTCATAACAGAGGAAAGATAGCTCCTCCGTGTGGGCAGCCCCAAAGACATCTTGCTCAATAGACTTCTGCACAATATGTCCACTCAAGTATGCATGAGTGGATGGATTCTATGCTGTCTTTCTGCGTCACAAATCTCCACGGGTAATACATAATTGAGGGCACATCAATATGTCCATCATGAACTGAAACTGAGGCATTTTCGGGCGGACATCGCTTTGTCAATTTTTGCCGAGGTGTGATGGAGTGCTTTCTCTGTGGATTTACTCTTTTTGTAGGCATGTTGCCTACAATGAAGTGGCCACCAACGAATGTATTTAACGCTAATGAGCTGCTCTATTAGCTTTCGCAGCCTCATTTTTGTGAAAATGAAGTTAGGCTAATCAGCTGGAAGCTGTTTGCGTCAGTGTAGCTCGTTTGGGAATTAATATGCTTGCACATCATGCCAGGTAATTGAAAAATAAGCATCTGCTAAGCATGCGCGGTACATATTCTGAATACTTGCATGGTATTTATTCCGAATACCACTATGGAGGACCGAACAGCATGTCTTTTGCCCCGGATTTTCCCAAAAATTATCTACAGCTTTTATGTAAGGTATATAAATGTCTTGCAGCTATTGATTCGACGATTGATTAGTGCAGTGGCCGCTTTACAAAGCTGGAAATTTCTTTGCCAAATATTGCACCTCATTTACGCTTTAGATGAAGATGCAGTGGGCATGTCCCGTTCACAAGCCTTAGAAGCCAACTTCAAACGTGATTGTCCCAAGGTCATTGTAGAGTCGACAACCCATATGTTCCTCCTTGCTGTCCTTTGGGTTGAAGAAACGGGATCGTCAAGGGCATTGTTTCGCCAGAAGGCAATATCGCCGACGGCAGTTTTTTGCTGGAAAGCAAATGCTTATCTGTTGGTAGGACTCAGTAGGTGGCGCTGACTGAAGACCGGGATTAAGAATGCTGACGGATGAGGGTTATGTCGGCTCGTCCGATTCAGGTTCTCTAACGATGAGCTCAGGATTGCACCCCTCCTCAGGGTCGAATCGTCCTTTAGCTTGTGGTTTGACCTCTGGTTCTTGTTTAGTTCCCCCCTTGCTGAGCTAGCGCCCTGTTGAGGGACCACAACGACGCCATGGTAAGTATTCCTCGAGTGAGTTGCTTGTATGAGAAGTAACAACCAGCCATATGTAAATAGGCCGAACGAATGAGGTCATTGGCTGCATTGTAAACGGCATGGGGCTAAGTGAGGAATGATCGGAGGACACACAGACTTATCCAAAGCATAAGGATGTGGAGGTTTATGCTGACAGGAGACCGACATGTTTTCCCCATTGCCAAGAAAAGATCAATCAGTAGGTAGGAGAAGATTGATTTCGAGTTACAATTGAATTTTATCTCAAAAGGGCCTGCATATTATATTTGCGATAAGCCAGTATACGGCTGCATGTATTGAACTCTTGAAGAGGAATCTGAGAAATATATATCTATTTTATTTCCGGGGTCGTTGGTTGCTTCATAAAGTTGAATCTGAAGAGTTATGGAAATACTCCTACCGGACTTTCAATGATTTTGTTTTACGATAATTTTCATTGTGTCTGTACAATTTCCATCCATTATCCTATGCCTACATAAGTAATCAAATTTTATGACCAGTGCAACAAAAATCCAATTTGAAATGTTTATATTCGGATGTTATCTCCACGTAAGAAAACTTTGCATACCTTGTGCCCCGCTGATGTACTTACTGGAAACTCGTGATGATTGTTCCAAGACGCTTGTATCCAAACCAATTAATCTTAAGATTTACTGCACATCCCTATCATGATTAACCGCAATTCATCTTTATAAAGCAGTCATGCAAAAAATGATTAAGTATAATATTCCAGCTTAACTTTTCTCTTCTCCTTGGTAAGAAAAGTTTTATTTGTATAACGATTTAGTATCTTTTGTGACCAGTCATTAACCGAGAGCCTATAATGTATCTCTATCGAAGAAGTATGGCGAAGTGATGCTTTTCGATCCCAACATTTTCAATGATGTGAACTACGTCAAGATTTACGTGAATGGGAAGGAATCGCTGGCGAGTTAGACAGTCATAAAATGCTATTAAATCGCTTCAATAAAGTCTTATGGCCTCCTGTTTATTAAAACTACGAGAAAAATCTATGGGATTCACGGTAAATGACATTGGAGGAACTTTCAACTTTCGCTGCCCTGTCCTTGTGCGGATGCCCACAATTCCTCCCTTCAATGGACATATCACGACAGTCAACAGTTTGACCAGTAGCAAGTTTCCCCGAGGCAATCATGATTTTGAAATGAAAATGCAAATTTTCCCAAAAAACATAATTATGATATTCGCGTGTAAATTATCCACGGAATTCTGAAATTTTGAGCCAAAAGATCAAAGAATGGTTTTAATTAACATTATTATTTAAGCGTTTAGCCGTTACGATGCTGTGGTTGCCATTGAGCTAAATGCCGATAGGAAAACAACTGAAGTTTGGGTTGGAGAAAGTTCGAGGGTGGCATAATGCAATTACGCTTGGGTATTCTCTAGCGCAGGAAAACACTATGAGACTGTCAATAAGATGGGTCTTTCAAATGTTACTGTGCTTTTCGACTTTAATGTAAACATTGTTGAAGTCATGGGGGAATTATTATATTCAAGGACAAAAGGCAGGGAAGAATGGAATATACATCGGATGAAAAGGGTAGCCTACTCAAATTCAGAGTAAAGGTCGCGTCATTGAATTGATATGAGTATTACAAAGGGGGTGGCAAATTATATTCGCTTCACAAAACAATTATGCATTAGTTTATCATATTAGGAAAATGAAGGCATCCACCGTTTGTGGAACCTTCTTTGAATTGTAGATTTTTCATCCTATTTCCATTCCATGAATCTACTAACATCAATTGAGGTCGGCTTGTTTGTGCAATGTTTAATGTAGGGCGACATACATACATGTTGGTCTAGTTGCAGAAGTCATTACGGATTTAGGACTGGAATAAAAAGTCGGTCTTTCCAAATATGTGACACGCCCGTCGCCAATTTGATATTTAATCAATACATCGTCTGATATTTTTCATAATTTGAATTAACTCCGTTTGATTCCACTTTTGAAGTAACTGCATTGCATGCTACAGGCAATGTAAGTAACACCTTAAGGCGTGCTAAGAAAATTATGCCACCACCATAACAATTATTTTGTGCTGCTTTTGAAATTTCGTTCAGTAATACTTCGTTAACCTTCAAGTTTTTGAAATCAAACAGTATTTTATAGTTTGTAGATTCCTACAGTTAGCAAGGCAGCTTTCAAACGATTCCAATCTGCTATAATAATTCAGATTTACCCGGTGGCCCCATGTGGAGGATAACATACCCATCATACCTAAGTGCTATTTCTGAAGGTTGCAGATCATGTCCTTTAAACTCTCCACATGACTTTTCGAGAAGTCCTTCCTCCACTTCCAATAGTTGGTGTAAGTGTTAGCTAACTTGACGTTATTGTTGAGATGGCTGCAATTCCACATTATGAGCTAAATATTGGAAGCGCTGTTAATTTGCTAAATGTGGTCAAGTTTGGTCTCACTGCTGGCAGAAGTAGCCCTTCCCATATATTCAAATATTTCGGTTGATCTGGCCATGAATGCAATGATTTGCTAGACTCAAAACCTTAGCTTAGATGGTATTTACTTTCGACCCGTTTCAGCTTCCTTCCTTCTACAAATTCAGAACCTTTTGGCGAAGGTCGCGGGTGTCCCGACACCTGAGTGGTTAGAACACAGCTGCCGTATGGAAGGTCGCCGTTCAAAATTTACTGATTGCAGTGGAATTTGCATCGGGATCCAACATTGGATAACAGCTGTGACTGAGTACTTGAGCCAAATTAGGGCAATAATCTCCATAGGATGCTGTAATCCTGTAGTGTATCAAGACCGTACTTGAATGAAGTGCTCTAACACACTTCAACGCCCTGATTCAATTGGATTCGGGCGCCCACGATTGTTAAGTTGCGCAGCGTATTTGGCGTGTTTGAGGAAAGATGTCATGGTCCTTTGGACTCCTTGATGTCCTCTAGTCAAGGCAGCATGAACGATTTCACCGAGGGAGAGAAATAATATTAGTGGCTGAATGCGATCCTGTCGGGCTCTGCTTTGGAATTTATTAGTAATAATAGCTATTAGTTCATTCCTAATGTTCTTCCTAAGTAAAGTACTCCAGATATACACCTTATTTACGCCATTGAAACCTTCCTCGAAATCAATGATGAGAAGGTAGCATGAGCAGCCTACCGTTAACACCCTCTAACGAGAAGTACTAATATCTGTATGTTCTTCCGTGATAGTATATATAATAGCATTTGGTAGTGAAATCGTTTTTGGTTGCGAAAGGATTCCTTGACCGGCACAGTCGTACATTTCTTTTGTCACATGTGCACTTCTCACGTTATTTTGTCGAATTGCTTCCGGGTTTTACCCTGTTTTATGGAAAATTGATTACAACTTGCATCAGACATAAAAGTGTTATTAATGAGTAAGTATATATAATAGCATTTGGTAGTGAAATCGTTTTTGGTTGCGAAAGGATTCCTTGACCGGCACAGTCGTACATTTCTTTTGTCACATGTGCACTTCTCACGTTATTTTGTCGAATTGCTTCCGGGTTTTACCTGCTTTTATGGAAAATTGATTACAACTTGCATCAGACATAAAAGTGTTATTAATGATGGTCCTGTGGTGCCCTTAGTTGTCCAACATTTCTACTGGCCGTGCCGTCGGAATATTTCTCCATTGCTGGACGACAGCCGGACTGCGAAAACGTTTCTCGTTTCCCGGTGTGATAAGCAGGGTGCGACGAGCAGCCGAAGCTATCAAATTATGACTCTTTTCAAAGTCGATGCAATCATCTGTAAAGGCTATTGGGGATTTCAAGATGATCTAATATTTTGGTTGACCAGATCCGACTTAAGGGGGCGAGCTATTCAAAAAATCTAAGAATTTGGGGGCTCGATGTTGTGTCATTTCGTCCTCAACGTTTCATTGTCCCTTTATTTTTGGATTCCAAACGAAGCAGATTGAATTCTCGCGATTCGGTTTTTGATTTAATTTGTTATGTGATGAGGATGATGGTTGAAATTGCTCCGTATGCCGTATGGTGCCTGATTGGATCATTTTTGTTGGTAGGTCAAAATGTAACTGGCTTTATGACCGGACCTGCGGTCAAAATCCATAAACTGTTATTATGACAGTCAAAAGATCGTGGTTCCCATCACTCATCTGGTCAAGGTATCGCTGGCCAATTCCACTTTTAGAAAGTCTCTTTTGAAGTCTGTGCAGTTGATAATGGAAAGCATCTTTCTTTTCTATAACGAAAATTTCCACTGAGGCGCAATCTTCTGACGTCTTAAACGGGAATGGCAATTTCGAAGTCGAAATCCTGTCAGACACCGACTTCCAGACTAAGAGGATGCTTGGCTGAGTTGCTGAGTTCACCAGAATATAGAAGTTCAGTTCTACAAGGTGCAGAATAGTGCACCTAAGAACCCCACGTTCTAATTCTGCTTGACTTCAGAAGTTTCAAGCAGTAGCTTTAGAACTTTTGTTTAAGCAAGGCAAAACGAATCCTCCGGATCCGTTAACATGGAGTGTATATTTGTTCGCGGATCAAAGCAAGAAAAGAAATAATACTTCAACTTTGGTCAAAACTTTAGATTTTCTTAGTTATGATAGCTCTGCTGTAGCTTAACCCCAACTAAACTCTTACCTGTCACCAATTATTTTATTATTATTGGCAAAGAGCGAATGACCGGTAATTGCATTCTTTGCGATTTCGCGATATGCTACTGCAGCACTCATTTTAATTGGGTCACCAGATAATTGGCCGCTATGGGTTCCAGTATCATGTGTTACTCACCGCAGAAAACTCACTCCGTATACCGTTAACCAATAACCAACAGCTGAAGGCCCCAATCGATAATTCTGTCATTATCCGAGGCAGAATAACGAAAAGAGGAAACCAAATTTGGAGTGTTTTTCGATTCAGCGAAGAATCTAAGTTGTCGATGGGCCACCTGTTTCTTGATTTATTTTATCAAGAGTGGCCTCTCATTTATTGTGCGTTATTGTTCTTTACGATCAACCTCGCTCCTTACGTTTGTAGATAACTTTACGTTCCTTAGCAGAGATTAGAACGACAAAACTCCTGTAATGGTCATCATAGCGGTTTCTAAAACAGTGTGATAGGCAGACGTTACTCTTGAAGCTTCTCGTCTCTGCACTTTGGTAAGGCATTTGTGATAACCCTCTTCGCTATCATCGCTCATGAGAAGACGTTTAATGTTAGATGTAGGACTCCCAGCGTTTGCTAGTAGCCGACTTAATGCCAAAGCTCCAGTTGCAACCTTATCCACTGCTTTGATTTGCTCGCAAAGGTTCATCTTCGAGTCGAGCGTTAACCCAATATACTTACCGTTAGTTTTGGCCTTATAATCACCGCGCCGATCAAAATAGGACACTGGATCAGGATTCTCTTATTAGTTAAAATGACTACTTCAGTGTTTTCCAGCGCAAGTCTGAAGCTGTGACTAGTTTCTCACACGTTTACTCGTCACGTCATTATGGTAAGTTTTCACTCGTTCAACAGTTCAAAAAGTGCTGCTATATCATCCGCATAAACGACCAGCCACGACCCTTCTACTGCTTAGCATATTTGCCCATCTGACGGGATTGAAGGTATTTCTGACATCAAGTGTGGCGAGGAGCCTATTCGTCAAGATTGGCGCTATGAACCACATCTATGACCTCCATGACAGTATCAATTCGATTTGTTGCACTAAAACCGAATTGACTTGGGGATAAGCCCCTGGTGGCACATATCGCAGGGAGTACTACTCCTTATAAGCTTTTCAATTACTTTCCCAGCAGAGCCAGTATACAAAGTGGTAGGTATGCAGGCGGGAGTTCAGGCTTTTCTTAACTTTTGCTGGTGAGTGCAAACCTCTCCATCTTCCAGCGGTGCGGAAAAAATGCCAGTTTATATATCTCTACTAGGATACTATTAGTATCTGGGGCCTTCTTATTTTTCATAGAAGCTCTTTCATGGTGAAAAGCGGGCTGTCCAGGAGACGTTTCCACACTGTTGTTACCACCCCGTTACGATATTTAATGAATAATGCATTTACGATGCTGTCCATCTGTTCTGTATTAAGTGAACAGGATTTCCTCAGAGCTCCAAGTTTTCGGATATTCAATGTCATCGGGGCGCATACCTCCCCTACCCACTAATATATAGAAGGCTGTCGGTTCATGACTGAATTTGCGATAGTGTCACCTGTAGCGCAATCACCCTAGTGTCCTCTGCACGCCGGAGAATAGCGCCAACCACTTCGAATATCATGTAAATTTGTAGGATGTTAGGATGTTAGTTCCAACTCTTTCCAATTCTGCCCTGAAGACTGGACACCTCCCATAATCCGTATGATGTGTAATGCCCTCACAGGACATGCTACAGTCCCTGCAAAGACGCAAATCTCTTTTTCGTTGCAAGGGTAGATCTTCAAGATTGTCCAAGTGAACCCGTACAGAATTTCACGTGTCTTACAGATTGTGATCACACCACAATCTAAAGTAGCAATTGGTTGGAGTAGGCGAGATGTTCTGGACAACGTACCTGAAGAGGTTAGATAATGTCTTCTATTTGTAGTTAGGTCTAAAATTGATAGACCAGTAGCTTACTCCAAACTACAATTTTATTTTATTATGTATATACATGTTTCGAAGTCAGTAGCTTTTTACTGATGAAGCGAGTAAGTTGCTCCCGAAATATATAACATATATGCATAATAAAATAAAATTGTAGTTTGGAGTATGCTACTGGTCTATCAAACGTACCTGAAGTAAAAAAAGAACTGTTCGACCGCGCACTCTGGGCCGCAAAAATCGTCACCCGATCGTCACCCGATCGTCACGGGGAAATATCCTTATGCGATGTTCTTCGTCGAGGCAGGCGAGTTGAAACCTATGTAAAAAAATGCACATACCCGTTTTTGAGAGAAAATTGAAAAGTTTAAAAGAGTCGCCAAGTTCCATCGATTTCTAAGATTTTGTAGAACACAAAACAGATACAGCTATTGACACGAAATTCGGTAGAAAGGTTAAAACTGTGAAACCCTGCACATGCGGTAAACTATATTGTTCCATATTGATCTCGCCATACACGTAAAATAGGGGTGCAATTTTTTTTTCAGCAATATAGGATATCAAATGAAAGGTTTCGATTAGTACTTTCCGAAGTAGATATTGGTTTTGACATTGGCTGCAAAGAGAAAGAGTTTTGGGGTCCGAAAGTTTTCAACTACTTGAAGGATCCATTTTTAGGAACTACTCAACCGAAAAGAAATCCCTAAAACCCATCATACTTGAATCACCGAGCTTCTAGTTTTCGACTTGTTTTCCATTACGAGTAAGACTGATTGATTTATTCTTGATTTTATTCCTTTGCTACACCATACTTAAAGTCCTTTGGTTTGGAGTTGATTGTCCTTTATTTCTGGTCTCTTGGCTTCGAGTGGTATAGAAATGTCATATAAAAGTGAGCTTCTTTCACGAGATCAATATATCTTTCCTCTCGTCTATTCGAGCTTGACTTTCTGGCGCATCGCCCTCATTGATGGTGGTGTGAGGTTGCGTGAAGAAGATATATTGAAAATTTACGGAATCGGTAATATAAAACGTTAAATGAATTCGAGGCTACAGGATCACCAGAATAAACATTTCAGCTAGGGCCGTCCGTGGTAAAGTTCTCCAAAGGAGTGTTCACTGATAAGCGGTTGGTGATCAGTTCGATAAAGCGGCCTGTATTCTTGGTACCTCTTCGTTACAAAGGTTATTGTAAAAGTCGTGTCTGACTCACTTGAAATTTCCACCAGAATAGGTCTTAAAATCTGAATATGTATCGGTTTCTAGTTACAATATTAAGATTTCTCTTTTTGTAAATAGAGTTCCAAGTAGAGAAAGCGGAAGGAAAATGGACAAGTAGGAGACCCTCAAGTAAAAAGGTGGTTTACCTGATATAAATCACTTCCTTTCAAACAAGCCACTAGAGGTATTTTATAAATTAACACTGACAACTTTATCATATAGTCTACGTTATTAAATTCCACACAGGCTAGGTCGTGGAATGGAAATACGGGCCGGAGTGAAAATTATGCAGAAAACCAGGCTTGGGGTGAAAATTATGCGCCCTTCTTATTATACTAGTTTCAATGGACATTTCTATTCCATGCCCTGAGAAAATTCCGGGAAAACTCGTTAGGACTGACATCATTATTCCGAATTTCTATTAATAGTATAATTCTTCTGTCCGGATAGCTGATTGGTTAGAGCGCAAGGCTGTCGTACGGAAGGTCGCGGTTCAAATTTCACTAGTGGCAGTGGAGTTTGTATCGTGATTTGACGTCGGATACCAGTCGACTCAGCTGTGAATGAGTACCTGAGTCAAATCAGGGTAATAATCTCGGGCGAGCGCAATGCTGACCACATTGCCTCCTAGTGTACCGTTACGGTCTTGAATGAAGTGCTCTAACACACTTCAAGGCCCTGATCCAACATGGATTGTTGCGCCAACGATTATTATTATTATTAGTATAATTCTTAAATTTTCTAAGGAGAATTAAAAATCATGCAAAACTTATTCGACAAGTGAATGCTACCAAAACCGGGGTCTTGACATGTAATCAATTCGAAGCAGTACCATGAAAGTCAATATAAGAATAGTAACGCAATACCGACAAATTATACTAATTAAACTTAGCAACAGCGTGAGTGTCCCCTTATTCTACATATATGTATATAAAGCTACTTCTAGAGAACTCCAAGTACAGAATAAAACAGGGTAATGAAATCACGGCCATTCATTCATGTAGGTGTTGCTTCTCTTGGGAGTATAAAAGGAATTATAATACCTTTACCAA
This sequence comes from Hermetia illucens, assembly GCF_905115235.1. Taxonomy (NCBI): domain Eukaryota; kingdom Metazoa; phylum Arthropoda; class Insecta; order Diptera; family Stratiomyidae; genus Hermetia; species Hermetia illucens. The sequence goes on along the minus strand of NC_051853.1, from coordinate 56,902,655 downwards.
TAATTAGAAAGGGCAACGTGTAAACGTTCCTTTCTTGTCTTGACTCGAAGTTTTTAAAAATGCGTCCTTTAAATTCCTGACGCAATTGTACCACCTTACTACTACAAATAGTACGAAAACTTTAATTTTTTTTTGCACATTACTTCTGTAATCAAAGAAATATACCCTAGAAATGAAATTCATAATTTCTTCTGTAAAAGGTTTTCTATTGCTTCTTTTTGCGGCTTTTCCGTTCTGTAACATTATTTTAAGAAGATCACTTAGTAGCAACTCTACAGGAAAACGTTCCTTTGTTCCTTGAAAAAAAATTTTTAACTTTCAAGAATGCATGTTGTGTCTGAATTTTCCAAAAAAGCTCTGTTGCGCTGCTGCCAATGCAATATGATTTTACATGCAATGTCTGAAACTGTATATCTAGCTGTTCCAATAACCGCGAAAAGCACAACAATGATGCGAATGAGCAAAGAATGTAAATAATTTGTTAATTCGACTAAATGAAGGTGTAAATACAGATTATAAAGCCAGTGTATTTGAGGAGAAGGAAATCTGTAATATGCTAAACTGTGGCAGGGAATAGAATAGAAACACGGGGATGTAGTTTCGAAAGGATTCCAGATAAGACCAAAGGAAGACCCTCGGCCGTTTGTAAAAACAATTCAAACTTTGGGTTTATACCAAAGAAAAGAAGGTATCGCTTTTTGTCTCACGAGTAAGGGAAGTAGGGAACTGGGCGGCGATTGCTGGAGCATAAAAAACGGATGTTTTATAATTTAGTAAAAGTACGGAATAAATTGATCACTCAGAATACTGCTATATAGACTGGTTAATTTGCTCAATAGGAATACAAGGAGTTGAACATTCTTTGTTGATCAATTATAATATAATTGTTGTAAGGCTTTGAAAATGAAAATGAAAAAGGCTTTGGTCACAGGCGGAATATTTTAAAAAAAACCCGGAAAGAGAAACGGGTGGGAAAATTTCAAATTTCCTGGCGAATAATTCAGTCTCGAATGCTGCACGGACTAAAAGCTAATAGTGATAAATTTTTGTTTGTACAAATGTGTAATGTAATTATAGATAATTCCATAAATCCAGCTCATTTAATCTAAGATTCTGGAAGACGGAGGGTTCTGGAAAAAGCCAAATTTCAATAGAGAAGGATACTAATTGATGATTTCAGGTTCAAGAGATGCTAGGAGAAAGTTCCCATTTCTTGAAGGAGACTCTAGATTTTTGAGATAAAAAAACGCGTGGAAGTTTTCTCAAGTTACAAAATTTTGACGAATAATTTTAGGCTGCACATATAGTATATGTGGAAAAATTACATTCTTGTGTGAAGTAACGGAAAGGAAATGTTGAAACAATGACGTCAAATCAATTTCAGTCCATGACATATGTATGTATTCATTATTTAAAAAAAACTGAGATATCATAAGTTTATAGACAAGCATCAAATCCTTGTTAACTTTGGTTACGAAAATTTTTACCAAGTACAGGATTAAAATATCAACATTTCCCTAAAGTACGTCTAACTGGATTGAATACTTATTGCCTGAGTAGTGGTGTCGCAAGATATGCTTGAAACAGAAACATCAAATATACTCGCACATGCCTAGATACATCAACTGCATGAGAAGATAAGACTAGAACAGCCCCAAGTAAAATCTACAGATTCACTCACATGGTAATGTAAAGAAAACTTGAGGGATATAAGCCTATTCACCAACTCATATACGACAAGTCTTTTGTTTCCTTAAATTTCTGTCTGTTTGCTATCCTTAACTCCACTTGCACATATGATCTGATGGACCATCCTCTTACATTGTTGCAAGGAAAAAATATTAACACGAACAATGCTATTTAAATTTCAAGTAGGAAATTGAAAACATTCCGTGGACTAGAGTAAATTGGAGTTGAGAAATTTCAAAACGATTGTATTACGGTAAGAAATAACATCCGCCATTTGAATATTCTGAGCTACCGGGCAAGGATAGATGAATTTCCAAGAAAAGTCTTTAAGGAGCGACCTTTCGCGTAAAGTATGTGAATGAAATATTTCGGAAGCACTACTAAACAGAGTGGGTTGCTTTGAATGAATGAGAGAGCCACAAGTCTTCTGATGGCGCCTTTATACGAATGTCATCAACTTTGTATATAAGATATGGCTTGCAAAACTTTCCGGGGACTAGAAATTCGGCATTCAAGGTGTGAAGAGAAATCTTTCAGGGACAGAATTCTGGGTTGACACGAGGTATGATACATTTCCTAACAACAGAAATATAGTGCATTATTTTTGGTGTTGGACCAAATTTATTTGAGTATACATACTGCTACGCACTGCAAACATGTCCTGCGAGGTCTTTGAATGAATTGATTTGCTTTTATGTAATAGGATTCAATGAATTGTAACAGAAAGGATCTACGCTTCAGAAAATAATAAGTAATGGCTAATAAACTCCTGATCCAACGGGCAAATTTGGTAACTTGGAGGAAGAATCAGTCTAACTAAAAAAACAAGTGGATAGTATTCAAAATTTATATTCTAGGATGCGTTTTAATTAATAATCAGTAGAATCACCATCATCATCAATAGCCCAACAAACGGTATCCGGGCTAAGCTTGCCTTAATAAGGACCTCCAAACGTCTTGGTTTTTTGGCGAGTTCCACCAATTCGATATTCCTAAAAGCTCTCTAGTGTCCTGGCTTACGTCATCGCTCCATCTGGGGCAGGGTTTGCCATGTCTCCTTTTTCTGCCAGATATATTGCTCTTATAGATTTTTCGGGCTGGATCACCCTCACTCTTACGGATAAAGTGACCCATCCACCACAACCTATGGAGCTGAATTTTATCTAAAACTTGACGGTCATGTTATCGTTCATAAATTTCGTCGTTATAAGCTACGGAATCGTCCACCTTTTTGTAGACCTGTTATCCGGTCTGATTTGCAATCCTAATTAGGAAAAATTATCAACGGTTCCAAAGTTCTTCTTTATTGTTCTCAGTGACCAGTGCTATCTGATGTTGTCAATTTCTTCGTTTCTGGTGCTAACGTTGCCACCATCCATTTCGTTCTGGCTTTATTGATGTTCAGTCCCAGATCTCTCGCTGGTCGATATGTCAATATCTCCAGTAAGCAGTTGAGTGGCCTTAAAGAGGGTAGTACCTATCTCATTTACATCAGCATCACGGATAATTTTTTCTAAGGCCATGTTGAAAAGGATGTATAATAGGCCATCACCTTTTATTAGACCGTTATGGATGCTCAAAGGTCACGAGGGTGGTCCTGGGTCAATCTTGTTAATTTAGTTGGGATACCGAATTCTTTCATGTACCGTTTTGCCCTGGCTATGCTATCATGAAGTCGATGAAGCGATGGTGAACTGGTGGCCATATTCAAATAGTCTTTGTTTTGCATTGCTTACCGGAGAGAAACGATGTGTTGCTGATTTGCCTGGAGTAAATTCTCTTCCGTATAAGCCGATGATGTTCTGGAAACATGGGCCTATTCGGCCTAACAAGTTAGCAGAGAATGTCTTATAGATGGTCGCAGCGATGTCCTCCATGTCCTAGGTGAGAATATAACTAATTTCACTATGCTATCTCCTCAACCATTTCATGATAGTAAGTAGGTACTTATTCCGAAATCGAAAGATTAAGGACACCTTTTCATATGATCTTCACAGCAGTGGACCCATTGCGGAGCTCTATGGGACACCCGCGGAGACAATATACTCCTAGGGTCCATCATCGAAGTCAAACCAAAGACTCTGTTCATATCTATCTATTTATCGTTAGGAATTTCCGTATTAGTTTCCAATTGGCCCAATTTAATGCAATTCTCATATCCAGGGTCTCCACCACGCAATATACGCTGAAACTAGTTTTACGAAATCAATACTGTAGTTTTAAAAGGCCTTCTTTATTCGAACAATCGGGAGCAATGTATTGTAGATTACTCGCTTCAGAATTTTCTCCATAGTATCCAGAAGACATATGGGTCTGTTACGAGGATGGTTCGCCTAAAGCTTTAGGTTCTTTACCAGGGAATATGCATAGATGCGTAGCATGCTATGGTGATGTATTGTATCATATGGAGAACTCGTTCTGCAGAGGTGCCTGATTAAGTTGGTTTGTTAGATTTACATCATTACAAGATGTGTTAATACAAAACTTTAGCAGGCCAACTGAGCATGCGGTTTTTTTGTCGTATGGCTTCCCCTATAGTCCAAAAAAGGTTGCCTGGTGATGACTGCTGGGCAAACCCTCATCACTGCGCCAGTACATACAATCCCAGTCCCGGAGGGGGTTGAAAGTTTATGGAGGAGAAGGGGATGTACCCCTCTTCAAACCCGATGAAAACTCGTGGCGGCCATTCCCTTTAAATTGTTATGTCCCCTCAAATTGGGTTTTTTGTATATAAACACAGTCAAGTTTGATTTGGATGTGGAGGATATGTAGAAGAGAAAGAGAAAAGTCCTCTCTTTCTAATCCTGTTAAAGAATTGAAGCGGCGGCCGCCCTTTTAAATACCATAGCTCCTCAAAGTGGGTCTTTGTTCAACATTAGAGTTTAATTTTAAACCCTTTCCTTGCAGAGATGAAAGGTCCTCTCTCTCAAATTTCATTGAAAGATAGCGCTGGTCACGCTCTTTTAAAAGTTAGGGGGCTCTAATTGGCTGTATTTTGATATTATCATGGTAAAGTAAGATTTGAGAACCACACCTCCGGAGCGGAAGAGGAAAGAGCATATCGTAGGAGCAGCAAAATGATTCCGCTTTTCTACTCTAGCTAAATACCCATAGCGGTCAATACTCGGTAAAAAGTTACGGCACTCGGAAAAAGGACTATTTTCGTATCATAAATAAGCTTATTGTTAGCTCAATCTTCGTCGCGATGTGGAAGGGGGACTACAGAGGGGGCACATTTTTTAACATTAGTTGGTACTCTAACTCGGAGGACAAATTTGTAATTACAAAAACTCTTTCTAACCATTTATAGAAATTTATGTCCTGGACTACCACTGATAAATACAAAAGAAGAATTATCGAATTTTCTTAATTGAAAAACTTATCATCCTCTATTGCTCTTAAATAACGACAAAAAGAAACTCTACAAAAAACAACATGCGTGTGTAAAGACTTATCTACCATAAAAACATTTTTCGTGTAGTAATTTGAAACCAATATTGTGATTTCGCCAGACTCAATATATTCGGGTGACTTGTACCATAAAATTTGTCAGGTAAAGTCAGTTTAGAAACGGAGTTTGGGAAAACAAATCGAGAGTAGCTGCCTAAACAGATTTCCAGGGACAAGAAATAAATGGCACAGGTACATTATCCACTTTTCAAATAGCTCTACCAGGAATAAATGCTAGCTCTGAACTATTGGGTATATTTATATTCCCATAGCTTCGGCCATGAGTAACCATATCAAGCTCACTTTCGTAGGGACTTGAATTTTAGTGCTGATGCTTGATTTTTTGCTGTCTTTTTGCTTTAACGTATCTATTGCAATTTTTCACGGCACGAGTAAACTACATATGCTATAAGATAGTTTGACTGAAATCGATTTATATATAACAACAGTTATATGTAGAAATTAAGGACAATTGAAAGGAATTTTTCAGTAGAAAGTGACGAAAGTACTATTCCTCCAAGTTGCAAGATGTGCACTACGAAAATTCACTTTTGTGTGGGATTCTTCTTTCTCTTTTGAAATGAATTCTTCCTGAATGCTCCATATGTCCTTTAGATGTACGTACGCTAATATGGACGTAGGAAGAATGGAGACGACATTGTATTTTTTGCTTTAATAGATAACCAGCCGTGCGTGTATTCTCCATATTGGTATGTAATTTGCTATCGTATATATGTGTTGTTTGCGGTTGCTTTCCTGTCTATCTACATATGAGATTATCTTCAAATCTAATTCTAAAGTAAGCACAGAGTGTCTTGAAATGTTAGCTATCTATTGGCCACAGTCTTTGACCTTTTTACAATTTTATTAAGAGTACTTATGATGAATGCTTCTCAAGTTGATGACATCTTGGAAAATGCAAAGGGATACACATCTGTTCTTAGCCCTTTTCGAACTTTGAGGTTTCTAAGTAATTTTTCTTGTTAATTTTATTATTGTTAATTAAAAGCAGGCAAAAATGTGACTTGGTTCATAGCTTTATAGATAAGATATGAGAGCTTCGCTCCATTTACTTTCGAACGAAGTCATCAAACAATTCGCTAACTTGGCTGGTGAGCTATCTCCGTCGATGGCAGCACCAAGCTTTACCAGTGCAGCAACATAACCACTGGGTCACTATCGTACTTCGCTGAAATAGCTTTTGAGGTACCCCCCTCCCTCCTTGAATAGCGATGATTTGATGTGGCTGCTACTGATAGGAGAATCTTATAACTCCACGAGAACTTACGACTGCGAGCAGTGTTGACCCAGTTCGAGACGAGCCGATCCCGATACTGAACAGGACATAAGCCAAAGAAAAAGACTGCACTGATGTCGAAGGAACTTTCACCACGATCAATAGGAAGTTCATCTGAAGTGCTCTACGCAAGAGAGATATATGGAAAGGTGGTAGTTGCTGTCAGAGCGAACATATGACGAGGCAGAATATAATGTGTGCATAATGTGTCACACTTGCATCCTGTCATTAATACAATTTTTTATTTTATTGGTGATGTCTTTAATGCTAGACCAAGATATCTTTCCTCAAATACCTCCACTACGAAGATAACATCTGCTCACTCTCTTTTCAGATTGAGAGGTTAGCAGCTTAGAGCTGAAGTTAAATACGTATAAAACTAAAGACCTCAGCCTGACGTGTACTTCGTATCTGCATCAACGAGTAGAATATCTTGGGCCGCAATTCATTTTCCATTCGTATACCGTAACAGTATTTCCTGTTGCCGCTGGCGTTGATGTGGATAATGAATCAATGCATTAACAGCATTGAGCCTTGAGCAAACTGTGACAGTTTTACGCCCTATCTGTCCTATCCTACCTGTACTGGTTTATGGAAGCAGTATATGAAAAATGACTCCAACTGTTATCAGAATACTCCAGCTTCACTAACTCATGTTTACGTTAAGTTATCACAGTGCGTCTGTGTATAGGGTGGGGGCCGTACATCCCGGATTCGTTCATAAATCGCAAGATCTCCATTATCAGATGTGATATGACCCACTGCAATTACAGTTCATCAACTACCAAAATTAGGCGATTGTTGCACCCGCCGGTGGTTTACCGGTATTTAATCTCTGTTACTTATCGCCGTAATGCGGCATTTGCCACTTCTATTGATAAAAATTGCTTACGTAATCGTCCATCCTCGTGTAGGGGGCCAAAAATTCTTCGGAGGATTCTTCTGTCGAACGCGGCCAAGAGTTCGCAATTCTTCTTGCTCAGAACCCAAGATTTCGACGAAAAAATGAGGACTGGCAAGATCATTGTCTTGTACAGTAAAAGCTTTTTGTAAAGATCTTGCGCCGCCAGTTCGATCACGGCGCGATGAAATCAGGAAAATGTAGAAACGATGCTAAGAGAAATAAGAAGAACTCAACAGCTCGTGTATAAGAGTGGTGACAGAAACTATATTACAGCCTGTGACGGTTAGATGATTAGCCAATAAGTCTGAAATAGTAACGAAACCCGCCAGAGTTATAAGAATATCGTGGAAAATAGGAAAATGGTCGAACCCAAACATTTTACGAGTGTTGATTTTAGTAGACTTCGTTTATCTAGGTAACCGTTTTCGAATTTCCCGGGCGACGGGAATTCGGTGTAAGTTGTTTGATTTGATGATTACCGACTTCCATCCCCCCGCCCTCTCTAACTCTCGAAACCCACAATAACAAGAGGCACTCTCCAATAGCTTCAGGATGCCGAAGCTCTTTGGAAACCGTAAAGGTCGCGGCTCACCATATATCTGAGGCAAGAGAAGCATCGATTGAGGATGTTACCAGTCGTGGATCTTCCTTGTTGATGGCGGCACTCAGGTCTGGAGTTTAACGGTTCCCACACAATTTTTAGGCTTTTTGAATAGTTTTCCACTCTGGGTCGACTTCTTTCTTTTTTAAAAAAACTAATGGATCGAATGTTTACAAACTTTGGGGATATATTTTTGTATAAATAATGTGTAGATGGTGAAATTTTGGAAAGAAAATAGTCAATCCCCCGCAAATCATCTGTGATCTACTCCAAAAACAAAAAGTGCCACTATTGCTGCAATATTTATGACTTTCACAGTGCGTGAAATAAAACAAATAATTAAAAGGTCCTTAAACTAGAATGACACAATGACCTACAGTTGTGTCAAAGAAAAGAAAAAAAATTTAACAAAATGGTGGAGTTTGAAAAAAAGTTTTGCCTAAAATTTTGGTGGTTTTTAGCATGACAAAATTATATTTTTCATCCAATCAAAAAACTGGATGGTCATTGCATGGAGAAATATGTACCAAATATGTTAAAAAAACCAAGTCGATCGGGTAAATATGTTATCAAGTTAGAGCTAAAGAAAATTTTAAAAATCTAGTATTGAGAAAGATGCGAGTAAACATAAAAGTACTGATTTTATTGCTGTGAATCGATAAACGTAATATATTATACAATATAAATAGTGTGTGACAAATTTCTCACATTCTTACCCACTTATACACATCTGTGTATGTGGACCCTAATACAATTATGATTATTTACGACGTCCCCCTCACCTCTCAGGTAGTGCACATTTATAACCGACTAGCAGCTACTCTTAGAAGGCTGTAACCCAAAAACTCATTTGAGATACAATCTTCAGAATTTTATGTTTCTTTTAAGGGTATAAACAATCAAAAAATGCAAAAGAAAAAAAACGTTCTATGGAAATTTCACACTAGTTGTGCTCCTTAAACTGGACGCAGAACTATATCACGCTGCATTCGTGAGCTTCATAGTTCCAACATTTCCACCAAATTTGGTACCAGTAGCTGCAACTGTTCCCAAACATCCAAAGTGCATGTGACAGGCAGACAGACTGGCGGATGGATAGACCATGTACCAATTTTGTGTTACACGAAACCTTGGAAATGTGCCGAAAAGGTCTTTCGAATTCTGATAGATTAATCAGTTATTAAAGCTACAAAATCTTTTTCATAAATGTTGCGAACAAAGTTTTAAGTCCTCAAGGAACTTTTCTTCCTTTATAGTTTTAATTTAAGGAGATAAAGAAAAACGAATTTTATATACAGATGTGGTGTGAAATGTGTGTATTATTTGAAATTATTCTTTAACTTATTAAAGCTTTTATTTTAGAAGGATCATAATTATAATCGTAATTATACGGCGTTCACATGCCCTTAGGAACCTGCTTATTAACCGTTAAGTCATAGTGCATATTTCCGGTACAGAAAACGACAAGTCAAACAGTTAAAGCTGCAGTCAAACAATCTCATTAACATAACCATCTGAAAACTTTACAAGTGAATAAAGTGAAGACATCTATGATAATATGATAGCGTATATCCACTACCCTAATAGGATTAAAGCAATCTACCCCGTAGGGTATGGTTGTGATGTTGATGAAGGTGTCGGCAATTCTAATTCGACTAATCTCGGAGGATTCATGGCTTATCTTTAGGACTACTAAGCGTCACGATGACGTATCCGACAGAATATTCATGACGATGTCGATGATTCCTATCACGTCGTCCGTTTACTTTACCTTAACGCAATAATCAGTGTGGCTGTACGCATTTAAGCAGTTTCATCAACAGGTAGATGAAGATAATTGTTTGTCACCGAAACGACCCCGTTCAGTCTAGTGAAGTTTGTATAGTCTCCACGGAATTTTCATTACCACAGAATGTTTGAATATTCAATAATGGGTGAGGAAAGTTGTAAGTTTTAATTTCGAAAATATGATTGATCTGATATAATTGAATGATGATGGGGAAAACCGAAAGTTTAAGATATTTGGAAGGTCACAGTAGGATGAGACCAGAAGTTTATTATGAAAGCTAATTTAGATGAAAGTGACATCATCAATCGTTTTTGGGGCATTTTAAAATTTGATTTAGTTCAATGAAATTTTCTCTATTGAAGAAATTCCGGGAAGCTTTGACAGAAAGAATCGACTATGTTTTCAATCAAATCCTGATTCAATTTGAAAACACTAAATTCTCTGCCTGTCGATCACTTCATATAGACGAAGACACTATCATGTCATCAAATCATCATTTCGATCAAAACCTTATTAAATCTTTAATAACCTTGAAATCAGAAAAGAGAGTTTGGTATTATTCAATCGCTCATTCATTCAAACATTTTATGGTATCTTTATTAACGGGCCGTCAGCAGATTCAACACTTTCATTGCTGATCATTCACCTATATGTGTCAAACGCATCAAATTTTGTCATTTCATTTGATACCTTATATATGCAATATTTACATTACAAAGCCAGCCTTTTGAAGAGTGTCTAGTCCAATCAAATCATTTAACATTTAAATGCCTCTGCGATCTTGAGATTTGATTAATGACCGTCCGTGAGTTGTGCTATCTGCAATGTCCAGTACCATAGCGAATTCATCTCTTGTGCTAATTGTTTGTGCCTTAAAAATAGAAAATGATAAACAAATTTCATCAGCGCCAAAATATAGTATTCGCCCAATTTGTCAAAAAGATGAGCATCATGCGTTCATCGCTTCTTGCTCTTTTACCTTTCTTTTGATTCACAAGTGCATTGGGTATCTATGGTACATTCAGCAGAATAGATGTACTCTATGCAGAATCAACTCATAAGGTAGATAAACTAATTAAATTTTAAGAGCGTCACTACGTTTATTTTTTCACTAATTGCATTCTTATCTTTCACAGTTGCAGATTTAGCAATGAGACAAATTGTATATGTTTACCTGGTGCTCATTTTTGCAGCGGCACTGGCCACACAGAGCGACGCGAAACGTAAGTACAGAAGTAAGTTGAACGTCTTCCAAAATTTCAAAATTTTATTTTATGACCACAATTTTAATCTGTTTGGCAATTAGAGTCACATGAAAAAGATCTTTTAAAACTGAAGTTGATAAACTAAAATTTAATTTTTGTCATAGACACGAAAATTCGCCCATTAAAATAAAAATAATAATGGCCATAAATTGAGTTTATTTTTGTGTAATTATTGTCGTATTTTTCACTTTTTGCATAGATTTGTTAAATTTCAAAGTCAATCTTATTTCTAGTCGGGAATCTGGATCTCCAGGATTGATTTTTCACACTCCATAATCTCATAAAATCATAGATTAGTTAAAGAGGAGAAGAAATCGTTTATCTAATTTCAGGTGAAATTATCAAGTTCTTAGAATTTGCCACTGCTATTACGAAAAATTTATTAAACTCAGTGAAAATTATACCTTTCGGAGAAACTCCTTGTTGAGAATTTATTTGCAATATTAGACCTCAGCATGGAATTCGTTTGTATTATATATTTGGTGGGAAGTACTTACTACTTGTTATTTTCTTTTATTCTGTTTTATTTAAATAAGTATTTATTTCGAAATCAATCAAAAGGTTTTTCATATTTTGAAGTAAGGACCCTGCGCATGTCAAATGAAAGTTCAATTGAGTATCCTAGCTAGCTGCCTCGAATCATAGGAGCAGAGCTATGTATTTAGCAAACCAAAATGGTGACGGGTATCTAAGTGAAGCTCGAAAGAAATACCGGTCAACAGGTACTTGCTTGTCTTTTTGGGTCCTTGGTACTCCATTCCTTCAGGCGTCATTATCAGGATCGATATATTGAGCAATAAGCAATCAAGAAAGCCTTATCACCCAGCCGATATTGCGTAGAATTCATATGGTAGAGGATGCCAAAGATAAAAAAATAAATGTCTCGCTGGCGTATGGAAATGATCAACATGCTCAACAGGATGCTGTAATCGCGGAAGGGTGGAGCTACAACAATTTATATGCATAGATAATACGCCTTTTAACTTCAGGTGGCATTACTTTGCAATCTATTTTTTAATTTAGTATCTCCAGACGTACCAAAATTAAGATGAGATAGCGATGGTCACCATTCTTTGTGACCGGAGACGACCAATGGAAAGAGATGTCCCAAAAACCTGAAAAGAAATTAGCCGTGAAAATTCGCTTCCAAATATTGAAGCTCCATTGAAGTTTTCCGTCGGCACGTGCTTGCATACTTTTGTGTTAGCCAGGCCCGGGAATATGGGAGGGGGGGGGGGGGGGGTTCTTTGAACACTTCGATATCTTACGTGTCATTATGCGAAAATTCATGTGTCCTTTACAGATGCATGGCACCGCAACGGATCCTGAAATATAATCAAACATGGGAATTCGAGGGAGTCTACTGAAATATCATCACACGAGCTAAACCTAAAAAATTAACATGGAATAACGGCTCTACCGGACACGTGAAGCCGTAAATCCTCGGACCCGGTTGCCGCAATCGAAAGGAAAGATCCACGATGAATTGCATCCTATATCGATGTTTCTGCTGCTTTAGGTGTGCAATAAGGCGTGGTCTTCGAGGTTCCCGCTCTGCCTTGGCATTCCCAGGTCATTCTACTGGAGAGTGCCCCTTTATAAGTGGAGTCCTCAAATCAAAACGAATTTATCTGGGATTCATGTTATCATAAGAAACTTAAATAATAATAATAATAATAATCATTGGCTCAACAATTCATATTGGATCAGGGCTTTCAAGTGTGTTAGAGCACTTTATTCAAGACCGCAACGGTACACTACATGATAGCAGTACCCTATAGGAGGCAATGAGGTCAGCATTGCGCACACCCGAGGTTATTAACTTAATTTGACTCAGGTACTCATTCACAGCTGAGTCGACTGGTATCCGACATCAAACCATGATAGAAATTCGGCTGGCACCAGTGAGATTAGAACCGCGACCTTCCGCATGACAATCCATGTGCTCTAATCAGTCATCTACCTGGACACACACAAACTATTAAATTATGTAAATGTATAGATTACTGCAAAATAAAGGATACTTCGCTCCTCCTTCAGACCTCCAGTTAGACTCATTGACGAAAAGGCACCTCAATTAATTTCAATAGATGCCAAGGAAGGTGGGAACCTACAGTTCATATCTCAATACCAGATGAGTTGGGAAAAGTAACAGGTAAGGTAATCCGTTAGGAATTTTCCCTCCTTTGAATGTAGCATCTATACGAGGGCTTGGTTGTGGATTGTCCAATTTTCTTTTTGCCTGCACCCGCCAAAGTGCTGTATTCGTTTCTTATCCAAAGCAGAAGTGTGCCCTTTTTAGTTAGTTCGTTTTCAAAATTTTACATACAAATTTCGCCCAAGTAGGTGAGAGGATGCAGAAGGGGTTGCTCATTGCTGTTTCAAATTGCTTTATAGAATCTTCCTCTAAGCCTAAAGCATGAATGACTCGCTCGTGTAAGCTCTTGTGAGCTTCTCGTATAGCTTAGACCTCATTCGACTATTTTTTCGTGGGTGTTTATTCATTCTTTAAAAAAGTTGATGGGTCTCTTCGCTGACTCACTTCGAAGTAAGATTTCTACATCTTCACTCAGCCTGTCGATGACCTCTTTACTGCTTTTTACCGCCCGCTTAATTATTTGTAAATGAAGCTTCTTGACTTCTTTCATAAAATTTTGCAATTTTCATGTGGGAGAACTCATGGCTGTGATGATTTCCTTTTATTCTCTGATTTATCGATTCTGTTGAATTTATTTCCTATTCGTTGAGGACTTTGTTCAAGTTTTTTATCGAGTATAAGAACGGGTTCTTGCTTACCCCTTAGAATTTCTCTTCTGTTTGATTTCATTGATTTGGTAATTATATTCTTCCATATTTATCTAAAATGATCACCTTACCTCTGCTGGCTTTCGGAATTCAAATGTGGACTTAACCTGCTAACATCGATTTAGACAAGGTTACGTTAAAGCGATTTCACCTTGAATATCCTATGTTGGAAGCTTTTAGCTTTTATTAGATTTCATATGGATTTCAAAGGAGTCAAAAGTTTAAAGTGAAATTCGCATTGGGACAACAGCAAATAAAGAGTGACATCTTACCATCTTTCGTTTCAGGTTTGATGAAAGATATGCTTCTTGCTTTCTCCTATTGGTTACTACGGGCAACCCACGTACCCTGTGAATTGAGGTTTAAAAACAAACTCAAAGTCTTCACTGCTAGTCGTAAGAGGCAACAAAAAGGGATAGAGATTTGTGGGCTTGCAACCTGCAAAATTTGAAACTTTATTGTTACCGAAATGTCAACAACGCCTCCGATAGGGACTGATCTCACGGCAACTACCTATGGCTGTCAGAAATGAATTATGATTGGTTTTTGGAATCTGTACGCGTTCCTCGATAATGGTAGCGAGGTTCCTCAGAATGCTCGCTCTTGTGGCCATGTGCTTTTGTACTCTGGAAAGCTAAGTGGTGGCAGACGCGAATTCGGTGTCGGGCTACTTCTGACGGTTATCGCGACGCGCGCTCTCTTGACCTGGGACCCAGTTTCCCTACTGATAATTTTGGAACAGTGCACGGAATTTAGATTTTCGCTGCACGTTCTCTTGATCGATTTCGAAAAAGCTTTTGATAGTGTGAACCGAGAGTGTATGTTTGTGCTCTACTCGGAGGAGCACTCTGGCGAAACTAACGGCTATTATCAGAGCAACATATGATGGCGCAAAAATCATGTGATACTCCGAGGTAAAACCTGAAAGGATTCTGAGCTCCAAGCGGAGTTCACCAGGATTGCATCCTGTCACCGATATTATTTCTTCTCACTATCGGTGATGTTCTTCATACTGCCTAGTCCGGAGGACGTGAAGACTACGCTGATGACATTTTTTTGCTTTCTCACCTAGCCATGGACCTTGGTAAAACGGCTTGGTATTTGGAAAGAGAGGTAATAGAGTTTGACTTAAGATAATCAACAAAACCAAGGTTCCAAGCATGAAAGGCATCCATCAATTTTTATATCGAGGAAGCTTGGTTTCAACGGATGGTGGCACCGAACTGGATGTTACCCGACACATTAGCAGCTCTAGATTCGCTTTCGCGTCTAAAATCTGGAAGTGATAATAGCAGCACACACCAGGATCAAGTTGAGACTGTTCTGTGCTAGTGTTCATTCTGTGTTGCTATATGGGGGTACCATATGCAAGGTGAACTCTACTGTTACCCAAAAGCTATAAGCTTTCGTCAATATCTGACTGCATTCGCCTGACATTATCTCCAGCTAAGAACTTGGTCGGGACACAGGCCTGGCAGTCAAACGCACGGCGATTGGAAGATAGAAGTGGCAGTGGATGGGTCACACATTAAGGAGGGACGACAATTGCATCGCTGGGTTCGCAATGTAGTGGAATCCACTCTCCGAAGATGGCTTTCGAGTGGGAGTAGAGAGGGACTGCGAGCATCTTGGGAAGTCGTGCAGGGTGCTGAAGCGCATTTTAAGTAACCGCGAGCGATAATTTTATGAAATTACTTTAGGAAGCTTGCAACGACATTTCCCCCGATGTGATTCAATACTTTTCCAACTCGATGCATTCTTGTTTTACAATTGTTATTGTGTATATAACTTTAAAATTGAATTTCGAGTTTGGTTGGCTTTTAATTTAATTTGGTTGATTTTCAATTTTCATTGTATTGTTAGATGTTTAGATATGCGCTCTTCAACCTCTTCCTCAATACTGGTTGTCACATGGGTACACCAAATACAACAACAGGGAAGCAAAGAATCGTTTCTTTACAAGCCTGCTGGTTCTCCTAGGCTTCCTTTCCGCGTCCTTTGCGTGCACAACATTGCCTGGTATGCAGCATTCTTATGTTCCGACATTTTTTGCGAATAGGGCCAAGTATTTTAGCGGCCCTACCAATGGCACCATTCTGTAGTTGACTGTGAAGCTCATTTGTCTCCTTTGTTTCACCTTTAGGAACTCTGTTAACTGCGCTTATTGGGACACTCATTTCCGCCTTATAAGTATTGCGGAGGGCTTTGTTGTGAATGGTCTCAATATTTGCTTCCACCTAATTGACGGAAGGGCTTCTAGGTAATTCGAGGTTTCGAGAATACATTCCACTACCTGGTAGGAAGTATATTTTAGGTTTATATTTCTAGGATTATATTTCTAAATCTGCCTCGCAAATGCAAAGTGCACAGCCTTTCGCTTATGTTTTAAAGTCGATAACAGCAAGTTTAATTTTTTGGCCGGCGGTATGTTGTGTAGTGGCTCTTCTCCAGGAACCGCGTCCGTGATCAGCGTATCTCTTGTAACGCTGTGATATCAATCAGAAATTGCCGGTCCCTAGACTCCCTAGCAACTAGAAATGAAATGCCCTGAAATGTCTAACCCCGAATTGCACATTATCATCATCAACGGCCCAACAATCGGTATCCGGTCTAGGCTTCCTTTAGTAAAGAACTCCAGACACCCCAGTTTTCCGCCGAGGTCCACCAATTCGATATCCCTAGATCGCTCCATCTTAGGTAGGGTCTGCCTCGTTTTCTGGCTCGATCTACCTCATCAATAGAGATTAAGTATTATGCCCACCGCAAGCTGTCGAGCTGGATTTGCTCCACAACTGGACCGGCTGGCAAGATCATTTCTTCTACAGTAAGAGCTTTGTCCCTATGGTGAGACTGTTCGAGCGGAATAATTTTGGAAAGCTGAAATAGGCTTTCTGTGCATTGTTATCGTTAACTTGATTTTTTTTTGAAAAAGTGACTTATGCCACTTTCAAAATAAACGGCTCATGTGAGGAACTGGAGGTATGCAAGTGCACGTCGACGGGATACTTCAGCAAAGTTGTATTGATTGCAGGCAAACTGACGATTTGTCAATTTTAGGTTTTAAATTTTATCGTGCTATCGCCAATATATTTTAAAAATCTTGACCTAACGGAAATTTCTAACTTTCATCGGCTACAAAATTTTCAATAAATTTACCGTGTGAGATGGTTTTTCACATGTATTTTCACTGCAAGCAATATATATATATTATATATATAGTATATTTACCATAAATTGTTGACTGAAGGAAAAATGTCTTTTAGCAAATGAAAGCTTATTTAAAGCTGAAACGAACAAAATCTGAATATTTATGCGGACCTTGTAGAAAAAATTGAAATATTCTTGTTACTCAAGCGAATCATTCATGGGTGCGGTAGAAATATTTTCCATATTTTTTCCCCGGGCGGGGGCTCCATAAAATTGGCTCCTGCTCTATGCGCAATGAAGAATACTTTTGCTTGCCGAAATGCAAAAGCAACAAATATTTATTTATCCGAAAATAATATAGCGATAGCATTGTGGTCGCGTGGCTTATCAAAATCTTGTTAAAACTGTTTTGGAATATGATGAATGGGCTTCAGTAGATTAAAATGAAAATGTCTACAATAAATAGGAATTGGGTGTGGAATTGCAATTCTATTTGAAGGGACTCGTTCTTCGAAAGAACACGTATGTCTGAGAAATGTTCCGTTGGCAAGTAGTAATCTAAACCCAACATCGGTATCCATATTGATAGCAAATATAAAAAATTAAAAATATATGTTTCAACCAAATTTGAAAATTAATCTCCAGCAGGAAAATCATCTCTGTCATCAACGCAGTGTTTAGGCTGAGCTTGACGGTTTCCCTGCAGAACTTCTTCATGCGGTTCCTGCAGCTTCTGTAGAATTGTTACTTCCACACATTCGTAAATCCTGGGAGGCTGAGATCTTCTCGACTGGTTGGAAAAAGCGGATTATTGGTAAGATTTACATCAGGCACAACTCAATCAGCAGAGAGCCTTGACATGGTTGACATGGTTTCCGCGCGGATCCATCTGTGCCTTCTGTGTATTACGGAAAGATGCGCGAAATTTAGATTGCTACTTCACCAGCTTCATCGATTTGAAGAAAACTTTTAACAGTGTCAAAAGGGAATGTATTTGTAATGCTGTATACAGAAGGGGCAGCTAGTAGCTATTATCAGAGCGACATATGATAGTGTAAAATGTTGCATCCAGGTAAACTCTCAGAGGAAGTCAAGAGTCAAAAAGGGTGCCCACCAGCATTGCATCCTATCATCGACACTTTTTCTTATTATTAGCGGTAGCGTTCTTCCTGTTGTTTTGGCTGGAGAACGCAGGAGGCTTCAATGGTATCAATGAATCGTGACCGTTGGACAAATTACTATGCAAAGTAGGACTGAATATAAACACCACCAAATCCAAAGTTCTTAATCTGAATAGTCATCTCACTCTTCCTGTTTCCATTACTGAGTTTCTATATCTTAATAGCGTTGTTTCCACTTTCACTCCTTTTTCCAAAACCTGGAAATGCAACTATCTCAACGCCAACATCATGTTCCGCGTCAAAGTACTCTCTGTGCTATTATATATTACTCGAAAGCTCATTAAATCATGTTTCTAGCTTGAGAATAAATAAAGAAATGGATTGGCGTATAGGCTAGACACCGTCGAATTGTTGATTGGGAGGCGGAAATGACAAGTGGCCCATTTATTTGATTTCTTGATCTATGGCTTGATTTCCGCATGTCCATGTCGCTGCTTTTCGCCTCTTATTCGTGAACCAGATCCCTCTTTGTAAATTCTTATATAGCTCCTAAAACATTCCAATATCTATTTTGTTTAGAGCAGTCCCTGGGCGAGCTCTTGTGATCTTTGTAATGGTTCGAGTTTAGCGGTTAGAACCTCATTTGTACATAGTGTCGATCGCTTTTTTAAGCACCGGGAAATGCTGTTGCGTTTCCAGCTTTGCTACCAAACCTTATATTTAACCTACACTTGGTATCCGCTGCGAAATCGCAAGAGCTGCAAATGAATAGCGGTGAAAGGCGAGTTTTCTGCGCTTCAAAGCGCAAATAATAATTGGGTTGGGCCCGCATGTTGAGGATTTCGGAATGATGGGCTCACAGTCATCCACAAGAGCTCAATAAATTGTACAGCAATAGCATGAAGAGCCTTGAGAATGATCCTATGTAAACGACCGCGCAAACGAACAACTGATTCATCAAACCGAACATCATTGATTTCAAGCGCAGTGAGTGTGTGCGATCTGATAAATGTCCATGCTCTAACCGAAGATAAAGACAACTTCTACGAAGTTTACAAAGATTTTTCGGTTCTCTGCCATCAAATGATAACCAAAGTTACCCTTGACAACTTTGGCGCACGAGCTTGATAATGAAGAGACCCTCTAGCGTTCTTCACAAACAAATGACGAAAAAAGAGAACTGAGATAGCAAATAGTACCATGATTAACCAAGTGCTAAAGATGTGCTGGAATTCGTCGACGTCCCCCAAATATTTGTGGATTTGAAGAAAGCTTACTTACTTACGATAATACTTACCTTCGGAATTTCATTAAAACTGGTCCGAAGTACCAGAACGGCTATGAGTAACTCGGCTGCGCGCAGGATCAAAACAATTAAAGAAAGTTGAAGAACTGTCCCGATTTCATTCAACCTCGCAAGGTAGATATCAAATACATGCTGCTCTAATAGACCATTCAAATGGTTGCCCTCCCTCACATCGTTGAAACAATTTTTTATAAGCCTTCATTGCCGTCATACGGAGTTGACTTATGAGTGAATCAAAATTGAACAAAATTTATTATGCAAACCAGAAAGATGTCGTCCATCAGACAAAATATTACAATAATTAATATAATAAAGAAAATATAGACGAAGACGAAATACATGACAGGCTAGAAGTCTGGATGATCATCAATATGTAAAAAGCACGATGGTGTGACTACGCCCAAAGTATCGACAATATTGGAACACCAAAACAAGTTAGAATACCGGAAGTTGGACGCTCCTAGTATAAAGTTTTTGTGTTCATCGTGTGTGAGAATTTTCATATCTACATCTTTCCATACGTACATAGCTAAAAATTCAAAATATATCTTAATATATTCAAACCCGTTGTTCATATGATGATGGCGTCATACACATTGTAGTTTCCACCGCTTCGTGATATGAGCAGGATTTTATTCGCCTTTTTCGGGATTAATTTGATCAAATAATGTATACAATAATGTGCAATTAGCTTAAATTTCGCCGCATATTGCATTTTATTGAATGCATTCGGGCGAATCGATCATCACAGAGGGGAATGTTCTGCCGCATCCGTCAATGTCGCTGGCTAGATGAACTCAAGAAGTTCACGGCCATGTTTAGCAAAACCGGCTAAACGAGAGGCGGCTGATGGGCAGAGGATCACTCTCAAGACCATTCGACATCAACAATGCCCTATCATGCGTCCTCTTTAACCTGGTCCTCGAGAAAGTGATCCGTGATGCTGAGGTAAATACAAGAGGTACGATCCTCTTTAAATCCACCCAACTGCTGGCCTATGCTTACGATATCGACATCATGGGAAGAATGACCCGAGACATACAAACTGCCTTCATCCAAATCGAGCAGGCGGCGCGAGATCTTGGGCTGCACATCAATGAAGTATATGGTAGCAACGTCAGCACTGAAAACCAACCAACCAACAAGATCAAACCGCACTGGTCAAACGGGCAGAATAAAGATAGGAGAATACGACTTTGAGACCGTTGATAATTTCTCGTATCCAGGGTCGAAAATCACAACCGATAACAGCTATCAGCCAAGAGAACCTATTTCAGCTTACAAAAACTGTTCCGCTCGAAACGTCTCACCATAGGGTCAAAGCTCTTACTGTACAAGACAATGATCTTGCCACTCCTCATGTATTCCTCGGAGACTTGGGTTCTTAGCAAGAAAAATTGCGAACTCCTGGCCGCGTCCGAGAAGAATCCTCTGAAGAATTTTTGGCCCCTTACATGAGGATGTATGATTCCGTAGCCTACATAACGGCGAAATCTATGAGCGATACCATGACCGTCAGGTTGTGGATAAAATCCAGCTCACTAGGTTACGGTGGGCGGGTCACTTAATCCGTATGGATGAGGATGATCCAGCCCGGAAAGTCTATAAGGACAATATCTATGGTAGAAAAAGAAGACGAGGCAGACCCTGCCCAAGATGGAGCGATGTCGTACGCCAGGATGCCAGACAGCTTTTAGGGATATCGAATTGGTTGACCTCGGCGCAAAACCGGGATTTCTGGAGTTTCTTATTAAGGCAGGCCTAGACCGGATACCGGTTGTTGCGCCATTGATGATGATGAAATATCTCGTATTTCTTTTCGATAACCTCACGAAGAGGTGAAAGATTGGTGGAATACGGCGAACAATGTCCGGACGGATCGAAACCGCTAAATTGCTGTAAAAGCAGATATTTATTTCGGATCGCTAAGGAGCAGTTAGGTTATCATTCTTTATGAAGTGAAGCTCTCGGATTGCTTGTGGTGTCAGCAGAGAAAGGAGAGCGGGCGTTTTTCGCACTGAATTCACATCGAACGGAAGGATTGCTTTTGGTTTTCCGCGATTTTCCTTTCTCAGTCAAGGAAATTTATTTAAGGCAGATTGTAGCTCGGAGGGCTTTTCCTTAGTTAATTGTTTCATGCAGTTTTCTCTGAATTTTGGTGGATTTTGTAGTCTCAAAATTTGCAAAGTTAGCAACCGAGCGTGGTGAAAGTACAAAAGGTTTCACTTTGTCGAGTGGAAAACTTGAATTGCAAAAAGGCCATTTAGAGTGTTGCATTTCTTTCTTGCGTCAATTTCGCTTGAAATTGTGTGATATTGAGTGCAGGCTCATAGTTTGAGAAGAGTTTTGCGTTCGACGTAGGGGAGATGATTTTTGCGGATTATTGTACAATTCCGAAGAAATTCTGTTCGCGAAGAAGGACCGTATCATTGGCTAATTGTAGTTAATGTATTTAATATTTAAGCGACACCGTGCTCACTCAATAACTTGGGAATCTTATCGCTCGGTGGGGTAATCGAGCTTCCCGCGAGTAGCGCTTGCATGAACAGAATTTCAAGAACATTAAAGAATTTTCTTTTGGAATTGTGACTGTAGTGTTCAGTGAACGTCAGTTTTCGCCGTTCATCAGGGCAGCCGTCCCGCTTCCCCTTTGTTATTCTTCACCGGAGAACTGACATGAAAACCAACCTTTTTACATCCTTCCAATTTCTATCTGATACATCGATTGGAATAACCGAAAGCTTTCTCGATATTGTAAATTTTTACCTTAACTAATTTCTATTCTTATCTGTAGAAATAAATATGAATTTTAAGATGCAGAGCTCTGGGTGGGGTATTATTTCCCTTCTAATTTCATTACTTATTATTCATTTTTAAGATTATCATTTTTAATTTTCCTATTTTAATTCATTTATTATTTATTCTTTCATTTTTATTTATTATTCCTTTTTAAGTTATCATTTTAAGTTAGTATTTAAATTTAAATTACTATTAAATTTCACACTTCAAGGCCCTGATCCAATATGGATTGTTGCGCCAACGATTATTATTATTATTTAAATTCATTTATTCTTTTAGTTTAATTAATTATTCTCTGATATTTCTTTAAGAAATGGGATGCCGATAACCCAATTCTTAAAGAATTATTAGGTTTTCCCGTCATCTCACCTTATTGTTTCTCTATATGTATAAAATATTTTATCTGCATTATCGATAGTTGTAATGGCACTAGGATTTCGAAATTTTTCGCTTGAATACATATACCATGCATTTTAAGCAATTTCTTTAATTTGAGGGCTTCTTTCTTTTCACGTCCTCCTTCACGCCTCGTACACATAGAGATATGGTCCAAAATAATGGTCGGAGGATGTCAAGGAAGGGGAAGGGACCGCAACTCATTGAAAATCTGAGGCAGAGAAAATAACCATTGAGGCTGTGATCCATCATGGATAATGGCCCGGAGTCTCACGGCTCCACGGGCGTGGCCGAACCCTTTTGTTGTTTATTTTCAAGGTTTAGCTCGGATTCTCGTTCATCTCGTTAGGCTGCCGCGAATTCCCTTGTTCGTTTGATTATGGACCCACGGATCGGTATAAAAATGTTGGTTTTGTAAAAATGATATGTGAGGGATCGAAGCGCTCAAAGGAAACAGTTTAATTCTACTAAAATTGTTTCTAGTTTAATTCTACTAAATTTCTTTTTTTTATTAATTTGTATTGCATAATTCGACAACTACTTGTCGCCTTCCTCAGTGCTTAGCAGTTAAAGGAATCTATTTTGGATTTTCTATCTACTACGTCTACGAAATTGTGACCTTTGCTAACTTTGTTAAAAATGTTTGTATTTCCTTTAAATCTGTCAGAATTGTGTATTATATTATTAGCTACAATGATTCTTTGTCCTTCTAGGGTGAATTTAAAATGCTGTTATTAACTTTATTTGAGCAGCTATCGGATGGGGTGTATTTCGAGGCCTAGATTTTGTATAGGTGCATCATTGTGAATTTTTTCCAATTTTTCGGTTCAATAGGATCTGAGAACGAGACCTGTTTCGAAAAGTACTAATTGGGCCCTTTGATTCGATACCACACACAACCATATTCTGTGAAAAAGAAATATTTAAGCTTATTTATAATACAATATTTAAATTTATATGTATCTAAAGGACTCACAGACCACATTTTCTTTTCGTGGCAATTACCTTAGTCGTTTCTGAATAAATCGGGTGCGACAGAGAGAGAGGTAGACAGACTGACGGACAGACACGAATTGAATCGATTCTGATAAGGATTTGCTTCACCCAAAACCTTAAAAAGAAGAAGAAACCCGAAAGACAAAGATCAGTTGGTGAATTGAGACTTTTGAGTGCAGTCCGTTCTGAAGATTTACATCCTGAATGGGCGATGGAGCCTCAACGAAGACGGTACCTACAAATGGACCTTGCATGCACCACTCATGGGAAATATACAAAACCTTGCATACCAAGGTTTTTTGACTCAGTGACTACTGAAACTCCAGATGGCTAGATTCAAATCAAAGTGAATACACCTCTTGATTAGATGAAAATTAAGGGCTTGAAGGTGGATATGAAAATTCCAGTTAAATTAGTATGCACCACATACAAGAAATGCTGAAGTGAAAAGTGGTTCCACGACATGGTCAACCGTAGTACGTCCATAATTGCCTCGGACTATTCGCTGAACTAATTCAATTTCTACTGATAAATTGGTGTCCCACCTTCCTGAAATAAGTTTTAGTTTCTAATCGAATTGTCCATTATTGAATGAATTTCAGGCGACCTCTTCAGCATAGTGCATTAGGTTGTTAAAATAGCAAACAAATAGCTGGTGTTGAACAAAACAAAGATAGATGGGTAAAAATGGGTTGGGTGTACGAGCGGGAGGCGAATTGAGAACGTAGCCCATACAACCTTCTCGCAACAAGACGTCTCTCTATAGAGACGACAATAAACAGACACACTTCAATGCTGGAGGCGTTTGCATCTATACGAAGGGGTGCACCTACCTTACGAAAAAGGGTATAAATGAAAGATGAAGTCTCCTTGTTAGCTTTCAATTCGCATATTGTTTTCAGCAAGGTGCATTATGTCGAAGGTAGTTGACGAAGTTAGAATATGCTGTTTATATGTTCGTTTTCCGGTGATAACTAAATGGGAAAATATATCTCTTCCTACCATGCGAAGACAAATAGAAAGCATTTAGAGGTAATGAAAGATATTCAACGACATTTCATTGTCTTGATGATATTCTGAGCTACTGTGTTAAATGTTAATGAAGAGAATTGGGAGGACAATTGCGTTGCGTATGTTGGATATTCATCTTGAAGCTCTTGTATCTGGTTGTTCAGGAAAGGCGAAGTTGAAACTTGTTTGGGTTGGTTTTAGTTTACAATCAAGATTCAATTGAATTCAATTTTATTGGTACTTAATGATGGGTACTTAAATGTGAATATTCTTATAATTTCTGCGACAATTTTCTGGATATTGAACAGGATTATGTGGTTGGCTTCGACTTAAATATAGTAAGCGTAATAGGAAGTATTCGTACTAAACATTTTTATATGATTCCAACCATACATAGCAAACTTCAGATAGATCTCAATTCATTAATGTAATAAATAACATATTCAGTCCCGTGTTATTGATGAGATTTCAGGTTACCTGCGTTAACTTTTACTTTATTTTCGTTATAACAATTAAAAGAAAATTGAAACCAATATAGACCGAGATCACTAAATATGTAAGTAAATAAACAGAAGACCAAAGTGTTTAATTTGTTATTTGGGCAGATACATTTCGCACATCCAAGAGGTCTCTTGAATTTCCTGTGGGACAAAATTCTGTTTACCATCGCGGCTTTTCAGCCTGGCTAAGTATCATAATTGCTAGCGCAATATTCAATTTTTGCCCCTTCTGTTCTAGTTACGGGTATTTCAAGGAGCATCGAAGATACATCATACATACTGAAGCAGATTATTTAATGTTGGATGGTTTGGCAAAGCCACGTAGTTGAGTCTCATATAAACTTAACAACTTTCAGTTCAAAAGGTGTCGGAACATTCAGAAAAATTGTTTGAAATTAAGTTTAAATTTTTAAGTTTTCGTACCTATTTGCCTCTTCCAAATCAGTTTACTTCTTGACATGTATTCTCATGTAAATAATAGTGTATGGGGATGTTGTTGATTTTCACTTGACACCCTTTGATACATTTACCTTCATCCTCAGGTCAAAAGATCGTAGCAAATTCGCCTTATTCAAGTCATCAATCCACCACTGTTGATGGCGATAACATTGAAAAAGTGAAGAAAATTGCTGGAGTTGACATTAAAAAATATTGTTATTGCATTCATCAAACATATCATTAACGATGGCGACACTTGAATTTTTGGATATAACGTCGCAACCCCCCAATAATCCAGCGAATGACGTACCAGATATGAGCCGAAATCGAAAAATTTCGTGTGATAAACAAAGAGTAACCGACTTTAATAAGGTTTAGTTTTATAAAAAAGAAATTTGTGAAGAGTATACCATTCGATTCCTCGGTGGCCTGCTTGTGTCGGTTCAGAAATAGCTTATTTTAAGTTACGTATCATAATTTGTGTTGTAATATTATAAAAATTTTGTTTTTTTTAACCACCCTCGATAACCGTGAACCTCACAAAATATCTTTAGGAGTAAGTTTGCAAATTAACTCGTTTCATTTTCTTTATGCCGCCTGCTTAGCCTTGACAAACATACGAAGCCACTGTTCCTCATAGACACAGATGCCGATAAATGCGTTTATCCGCGTTTCAAAATCTGAGGATCATACTACGATACGAGTCAATGTTTCGGGTAGTCAACCGGAGACCAACTACCACATATGGGATCACCAACTTTACATCCATCTCGGTCTACTGGGATTTTCTGTCCCTGCGCTGCACCGTGGTACATGATGCGGAAAAATAATAAAGAATAAAAGCCGAACCTGCGTCGACTAGTACCCAGTTCAATTCATTCGTTCGTCGATTTCGTTAAAAAAATATCTTTTCAACAATAGATTTAGCAAAAATATTTAACTACCTTCCTGGTCGCTGAAGATTACTTCAATGAGTTTGCATTCATGACATTAGACATACGAAATAGAGGCGCAAACGTTCCAGGGATTCATCAACGAGGCATTGAGAAGATTCGACTTCTTCTATGCCTAAATCAATGACATATTAGCCGTTTCATCGTCATTTGAACCACTTAAGAACTCTAGTCCGAAGGTTCAAAGAAATAATATGCAGTGGTGGTGAATCTAAGTAAATGCATTTATTGTCAGTTCGTTGGGATACCTGGTCTCAGAAGCGGGAAGACTTTCTTTGCCAGCCAAAGTCAAAGCTATCCAGTCATAAAGCAACTTGTAGAATTCTTGGGCGTGTTAAATTTTTATAAAACGTTCACACCAACAGTCGAAGGAGTACATGCAGGCACCACTCAACGAGATTCTTCACTGCGAAATCAAAGAAAATTCGCCAATTAACTAAAAAGGCATTGAAACGCCCGTAACGCATCCCAAAAAAAGTCGCACCATCTTCGTCAGTTTAGGTATCTAGATTATATCACACGGTTTACTATCGATACCTTGCAGGCATCTATTTATGACAACATTGGCACTGATTCATCATCATGCATTGAAGAGTTTGAATCAATGCATTAATAAGCCAATGGTTGCAGCATCCCAGTCCGCTGAGGAAGAGCTCAAAATGTCCTATAAGGAGATTCATTTCTATTATCTGACCATGCATCCTTCCCCGCAAACTGTGTTCCAACAGCGTACACCACCTATCCCACCCGGGAACCTGTGCTACCAGTCAATTGATAACAGAGGCGTTATTAGTGATCTGTCAACTTTCCCATTATGTTATCACGCCAGTCTTGACCGTCGCACGGTCATCATTAAGACTAGAGCACTTACATCAAAATTTTGTTGTTTTGCCCCATTGTAAAGGGTCTACTACATTATCATGGTAGACTGTTTCTGACGTTGGCCATAGGTAGTATTACTACCTGATCAAGGGGCTACCTGAAGGTAACATTGCTTCCTGATCAAGGGGCCATTACAATTACCAGAGAAATCATCGACGTATAGACGCCCAGCACTTTGGATTACTTCAGGTTAGGAGAGGCAATTTGAATCGATGTTATATCAAGAACTTGGTAACCTAACCGACAAAAACCCATATCGGAACTAGAGCAAAGCAGCCAATAATTGTTGGAATAGTCGATAATTTTCATTGCCAGTTCAATGCAGCAATGTACTGACTCAATAGCCTCTGAATGGAAGCCTTATTTGCCGTGCTAATAGGGAATCGTAGTACTTTGAAACGAAAACCTCGCCATAGCTGTGGCGGAGACAATATATGGTTAACCATTACCCTCTCAGGTTAATTTTTCTATTATTTCCATCGATCCATGAGTTTTCATATTCAAGGACCTGCCGAGAATAAACTACTTCTACATTCGTAACGATGTTTCGAAGAAATTACTCCAGCCCATTTCGAGTAATTAGCAGAACAAACAAGCTTTTTAAAGTTGACGTTCATCATCATCATCAAAGGCGCAACAACCGGTATCCGGTCTAGGCCTGCCTTAAAAAGAAACTCCAAACATCTCGGTTTTGCACCGAGGTCCATCAATTCGATATCCCTAAAAGCTGTCTGGCGTCCTGGCCTACGCCATCACTCCATCTTAGGCAGGCTCTGCCTCGTCTTCTTTTTCTACCATAGATATTGCCCTTATAGACTTTCCGGGTGGGATCATCCTCATCCATACGCATTAAGTGACCCGCCCACCGTAACCTATTGAGCCGGATTTTATCCACAACCTGACGGTCATGGTATCGCTCATAGATTTCGTCGTTATGTAGGCTAGGGAATCGTCCATCCTCATGTAGGGGCCAAAAATTCTTCAGAGGATTCTTCTCTCGAACGCGGCCAAGGGTTCGTAATTTTTCTTGCTAAGAACCCAAGTTTCCGAGGAATACATGAGGAGTGGCAAGATCATTGTCTTGTACAGTAAGAGCTTTGACCCTATGGTGAGACGTTTCGAGCGGAACAGTTTTTGTAAGCTGAAATAGGTTCTGTTGGCTGATAGCTGTTATCGGTTGTGATTTTCGACCCTGGATACGAGAAATTATCAACGGTCTCAAAGTCGTATTCTCCTATCTTTATTCTGCCCGTTTGACCAGTGCGGTTTGATCTTGTTGGTTGGCTGGTTTTCAGTGCTGACGTTGCTACCATATACTTCATTGATGTGCAGCCCAAGATCTCGCGCCGCCTGCTCGATTTGGATGAAGGCAGTTTGTATGTCTCGGGTCATTCTTCCCATGATGTCGATATCGTAAGCATAGGCCAGCAGTTGGGTGGATTTAAAGAGGATCGTACCTCTTGCATTTACCTCAGCATCACGGATCACTTTCTCGAGGACCAGGTTAAAGAGGACGCATGCTGGGGCATTGTTGATGTCGAATGGTCTTGAGAGTGATCCTCTGCCAAGATCATAGTCTTTTACGGTAAGAGCTTTGACCCTATTGTGAGACGTTTCGAGCGGAACAGTTTTTGTAAGCTGAAATAGGCTCTGTTGGCTGGCAACAACCGTGCGCGGATTTCATCATCGTAGCTGTTATCGGTTGTGATTTTCGACCTTAGATAAGAGAAATTATCAAATTATCAATCTCAAAGTTGTAGTTTCCTATCTTTATTCTTCCCGTTTGACCAGTGCGGTGTGATGTTGTTGGTTCTCGCGCCGTTGACGTTGCGGAGCATACATCAATCATTGTGTCTATCAATTGACAACATCGAAGGTAATCAGATTTTAGACTTAGATTAGGAAACCATCGTACCAATACCTAGCATCGAAGAGAGACCCCGAAAATCTACTTCCAACAAATTGCAGTGGTGAACCCAATCAAATCTCGTAGATAGGTTAGACTGAATGTCTGATACCAAGCAGGACTTTAGTAATTTCATAGCCTGTTAGTCAGAGCCGTAGAGAAAAATTACGCGAGTGAAAATTATGCAGGTATGGAGTGAAAATTATATTTGTCCCCCCACTATCCATTTCTTTCATTTAGGTTTATATATTATAGTTGATCCATCGTAATTTCATCGCCCCAAACACCGGGAGGAAGTGTTGTGGTGGTGCTGGTTGTTTACAAGCTTTCAGATAGAATTTGGTGAGCTCGCTGTACTGCATCCCAAATTCTAATCGATGATCCGGTATCAGGTTTCTGTCCGCTTCCGGACCAGAAGTTTTTCGAATACTTTGAATATCTTGAGAATGAGGGTAAGCGGTCTCTATAGTTTGCAATTTCCCGGCGCCACCAATTTTTTCCAATAGTTTACGATCATCAGCAGATTAGACGCTGTTCGACATAGGTATCGAGGATCTCCAATGCTGGCTTGCTCCAACTTAAGCAAGAATTTTTGCAAAACAGGCTGAATATTCTGGCGTTAAGTGACGCAAGATGTTAGGACTCTGGGGATCATTCTTTTCTCTGTTGAGGCTCAGTGCTGTCGACAAGGCCGCCCAAAGTGATAGCGAATTCAATGTCGGATTAGTGCTTACTATATCCTCCATATCCTGGGAATCGATATCTGAAAGAATATTGACTGCAAAATTTTGGACCAGAAAAATTAACGTCTCCACAGCCTCAACGGAGACTCTCGACACACAGCTGAAAGCTGTAAAAAGCGCTGCGTTTTTGTCACGTTTCAGCAACCATAAGGGATTCTGGACAAAAGAACCGTCTTAAGTGCAAAAATTGAAGGGGTAGCTAACATAATCCTAGAACGCATTAAGGAATACGACAGAAAACTGACTGGTTTTCTCTCTAGATGTGACACTGTCACATCATCATCTTTAGTATAGTTTTGGAGCAGTGTTCAGTCCCATAGGGCCGCCTTTGGTCGGAGATGGTGGTTTTCCCTGCCCTTGGTAATGCCCTTCATGCAGCGTTGGACGAAGAGCGTTGAGGTATTCAGTGGACTAAGTTGATAGCATCTACTTGCTCATACAGTAATGGACCTTGCTCAAATGGCTCTGGTTTTGGAAAAGGTGGTAAACAGAATCGGACTGCAAACAAAATGGTAACAATCGGTAGGCTATACGTCAAGAAAGAGCGACAACTTTATTGCCGGCTATACCATGGCTAACACTATTCCAGAATGGCCTATGAGTAGGCCCCGCTGGGAAAGCATGGCGCACAAGAGTTAAGGAGGTGTGCAAGTTTCTCAGAAAGGCCTGGATTGAGTGTTTTTTAGTATATACTGTTACTGTTCTATGGAACATTGCAAAAGACACACATTATAGACTGTGCAAGATGACCTGATCTGACTGCATGGATAGGACCACTCCGTTTATGTTGTTCACCCATTATGATTCTGCTGTGCAAAGAAAGATAGCGTAGGGTGTATGTAAGGTAAATGTCCCTTTTTCCCAATTGGGAACCTCAAGATACAACTGAACTTTGAATAAAGATAACAGAATTCTGTTTCGGCTCATATGATTTCATCACATGTCCCAACTCAATGAATTCCTCTCTTATTTCAATGGGATCAACCCCGAATGCGTTAAGTATGAGGTATAGACCGTTACTGCTGTTGAACCGATATGTGCCGCACTGTCTTCTTTACATCACACAATGCTTGATCACCTTCTGAGTAGATTTGTATAATATTTTCATCACTTTCTCCATTTTCAATGGGAACAATATGAAAATCGTACATAAAGGAGCTATCTAAATAGCTGTAATATAAGAAACA
The DNA here is from genome assembly GCF_905115235.1 of Hermetia illucens. NCBI lineage: Eukaryota > Metazoa > Arthropoda > Insecta > Diptera > Stratiomyidae > Hermetia > Hermetia illucens. Next base: position 56,871,470 of record NC_051853.1, on the reverse strand, counting down.
AGATGCACTCATTGGGGCAGCCACCTTTTGGTTGAATTTCTTAATAGAATTATTTGAAGCAAAAAGTTAAGGTTATTGAAACCTTAAAGCATCCATCCAGAACTTCGACAATTATAGAAATAAATTTATTCCATTATTATAACCTTCAAATCCTTCCTAAAGCGTATATATCTATAAAAGCTTTCCGCCAAAAAGCAAATATCAACTTAGTGTTAAAGAGAGAGAAATACCGGTTTTCCAAAATTCAGCGATATCATAATTTTAACCATTAATATTCTGTCGGAAATATCCTTGTACAGAAAATTTACACAGATTTATGAACTCATTTGCAAAACATCCCTTAATAGTGCCTTCCCTCGCCATATCCTACTTAAGTGAATATAAGCATCCACAATATACATACATTAAATCCTTCCTGATGGCAAACAAGAAACACGTGGGTACAGATGATTAAATCTTAATAAGTAATTGTTTTGAATACGCTTATTCAGAGCCGCAAGAATATTTTTTTACCAGACTGACAGGTAATAAAAGCGTAATATGTACGCGTACTAACAACTTCTTTATGCTGAAATCAGGGATTTTTCAGTGTTTATTTTAAATTAGTCTGAAACAGCAAAATAAAATTCCTAATATCACGTGTGAAAGTGCTCAGGAATCTGACTATGTTGGAAGCCTTCTTCTGAGATAGGGCCTGAATCTGTGGAATGCTTTGTGAGTTCCATTGCCTTTATACGTAAGTAAAGCGTGAGATTTGGCAGAATTATTTTACATACATATATATAAATCAGTATGTTTAGGTGCAAACAGCTAGGGGCATTTTAATTTGAGTGATTATATGATAGCTTCACTTGGATCAAATATCGAAAATGCCAAGCACTTCAAACTAGAATGCTTTGATGGAAATTGGATATACAATAGATAGATCTACTTTTCTTTATCAGAAAAAGCTAATATTAGACACACGTTAAGCTTTAATAAGGAATAACGACAAATAATTGTGCTGTAAACATATGAAATTAGCCGGCGGCAGATACTTCAATCGTCTCTTCTTCATAATATCGTCAATCCTATATTGTTATTGTCACCCAACTAAGGTCTAGGCGTTATGTAAAATTATATACTGTTACCATCGTTCTTTAGGGGGTCTACTTTGGTCATAAACAACATAATATTGGTTAGTACAAAATCATTCAGAACAATCGTCTATTATTTTCTGGTTGAAAAAAAACATAATGAAATAACATTAAAATTTCGAACATCACACTGTATTGCTACATTAAACCCTATATTTCTAGGAACCCTAATAGCGTCATTGTGATTGGCTGTGCCCCTGAGTAGCATACTCATAGTCGTTTAAGCAGTAAATAAAGCAATTGTTGGAAGATTTCAGGTAGTAGTGGTTCTTGCTTCCGATATTCTATTATTAATACAGAATAAATACTTATGCGGAACCCCGCTAACTCAATGATACTTTGTATATATGCCCTTGGGTTTAAGCGGAATGACTGAACATCATTTGTTTTGATATGAGCTGAATGGTATTGGGCTCAGCGTTCGAATCTATGGGAACAATGTGACCTATATATAGAAATTGTCAAGGCTTTCTAATGAACTATCCACCGGCCTTTATCAAAAAGCTGTCACTCCTACTCTGCAAAGTCAAGGCTAGAGTCGATGATTCAATCAAAGAGGAAGCATATGCTATTTACTTGCGAATCACTTCAGAATCACGTCACCAGCCATATAAACAAATAAATTTGATAACTTAAAATCATTTTAATAGACTCTTTTTCGGAATTTTGGATAACTAAATTCTTTAAAAAATATTGGGAGAAGATAGCTTCACGGTTTCTTACCAGGGCAGAGGCTAATCGTAAGACATTGCCCCACCTGTACCCTGAGAGCACCGTAACCGAAGCGGCTCGCAGATATTAAATGTTCCTTTATATAATTTGCAGAACACGACATAAACTGATATATTGAGCGCAAATCCACACATATTTTGGGCCAAAGCTTGCCAGAGCTGAAAATATTTTTATTAAGGATTAGTAAGAAGCCGTAAAGTCGTCTTCGCCTAATATTTTTGTAAGTTTTGGTGCTAAGCCCTAGGCGAGCGGTTCGTGGACCAAAAAAGACAGCATCAAGTGAATGCGGACTTAGGACCCCTCAACCCTTAAATAAAAAAAAACTTTGAGGCTCCCTTTCTACCTAATCCTCCTAACTCCCTATAGACTTCATATAAAAGGGACTTTTCTATATTAGGTGGCCGGAAGATGTCCAGGCATGGGAGGAGCGTCATGATTGGGATGTGATCGTCGTGGAACTTCCCTCCTCGGCACTAGATGAAAAGCTTTACGCGATCGAGCCGTTATTTTCTTTTCTATTATAAATTTAACTTCGTGTACGTTTTCTGGAACTTCTCACGGATTTCTGCAAATTGCTACTTTAGATTCGGATGTGATGCTAACCCATCATCTATAGGACATGCGAAGTTTTGCACATTACAAATGAGTTAGTGATGAGCCTACAAGAACCCTCCACATTCTCCAGCTTGGTTATTATAGACCGTACAACGAGTGTTCACGGAGCACTTTAGTTGTGCTGCATGCGCACCGTTCGCTATTTCTTCCGTTTATGAGGTGGCTCCGCAATCGTGGTCAACCTGGATGGATATTTTGCCTGTCTATTATATCTACATTCATTACAAACCGTTCTTAAGGGCACCTTTCTCACTAAGAGCGGAATTAGTAGAGTGCTTTTAACATTGTGATTTAATTGAAATGAAATGAAATAAATTATAATTGCGTTTTTTTTTATTTCTGAAGCTAAAAAATGAAATCGAAATAAAATATAATGTATCCGGTGGTTGTCGTTGTTACCCACCAACTTAGTCTAGGCGGTTTAGGGAGGATGATGCCGTCCATTCAATTCCCTCCCACGCTCCTTACGTTTTGCAGTCAGAAGAAAACTATCAGGGACTCCGCTTCCGACTTCAGATTCCTTTAAGATTTTACCTCGATGCAGCACATTCAGAATGCCAAAACCATCGGTCTATTTGTCGGTCACTCCCATTTTACTCTAGAGCTGCTAAAGGTACTGCAGCTAAATTTGGTAAAAGTATGCAGTCTGCGGTTCTCGTATACAATAAGTAACTACCAGTTTTTATTGAATGTCACATTTTAGATTTAGATTTAGCAGGGAAGACATTTTAGATATTGGCAGGGAAGACCTCCTTAAGTACATCGTAGAAGTACGAAATTAAATATAAGTATAAACATTAACGCGGAGCCTAATACTAAAAATTGAAATAGAAATCCTACTATTGCTAAGAATGTTATAGCAGGCCAAAATTGTCATTTTCAGATGAAGTTACCGCACTCCAAGAAATTATTTAACGTCATTATCAAATTAAAATGAAAAATCTAACATACCAAAAAGCCACAGATACATATATGAGAGGAATTATGACTAGACATAAATTATTCTATAATCACTTTAGAGCTTCATTTTAGTAAACTTCATTTATTAGGCAATGTAGATTAAGAACTGTAATCAGCCGAACTCTAGTCGTGATCACCGAAGTTAAGCATTTTTGGGGATGGGTAGTATTTAGATGAGGGACCAGACATAAGTTTTATTTTCGCTTTTTAGTGATATTTTAGTGAATTGTAAAATATATTCCCAATTAGTACGCAGTTTTGTGAAAATCCTATGGGGCGTCCCATAACTATGGGGCCACCTTTCATTTGGCTGACGACTCAAGTTTTAAGTACATGAAATTTATTGTTCTTAAAAAACGGAGCCTCTAATACCGTGAATACCCAGAATATATTTCCACACCGCAGGTTTAGACCATAGGTCGCCATATTTTTAGTCAGGGTGCAATTAGCTATTAGTAGGCATATCAAGGCAAATTGCACAAAACTTCCTGATCTGCTGGTATACGAATGAATCGATGATGCCATGGAAAGTTAGCTGCGGGAGCACCAGATTTGGAAGCTTTGAATTTCGGAGGTTGTTATGACAAGGATAATCAACCGTGTTCAGAATCATCTTTTTCGTGCACAACGTGAGTTTCGTATAACTTGAGATAGCATAAATATTTTGACGGATTTCTTGGAGAAAACAGTATTTCATTTACTTACTCGATAACTGTTGGCTGATGTGTTATTGATTTCGTTCTCCTAGAACCTATTTGGCAGTACTCTTTTACGGCAGTGAAATGTCTGACGTGACGAAAGTCTGGTTGTATGTCTGATAATAAGCTCATTCTTCTCAGAGCCTGGTTGTATGTCTGATAATAAGCTCATTCTTCTCAGAGCCCACGTCTAGAAGCAGATTTTGCAAGTACGTGAAATGATGGCGAAAAGCCAAGAGCCAAGCCCTTAACTTTTAAATCAGGATAATTGTATTTGAGCGACTTCCAATCTAGGTAAGACGGCAAAGCACCACAATTTCCAGCTGGATCAACAGCCTTTGCAGGGTAGGATAATCAAAAGGGTTGAATGGGCACTAAACATCTAGAGACTTAAACATCATCTTAACCTTCAGTTCTTGAGCGGGTCTTGAAAATAAAACTGCCCAGTATTGTCCGTTTATTTTCTCATCCATTGGGAATCCACTATGTTTTTTTAACTCATTCCATTGCTTTTGGGAGTCTAGCTTTCATTTCCTAAAGCAAAGGATTTTTCTGATTAACCTTACCTCAGATTCAATTATAAGCTGAAGGTAACTCGACACTGTCATTGGCCTAGATAATTTCCGACAACGCCTTTTTCATTAGTATACTCAATCTTCATATGCTTGGATACGATTTCCACTTGTTCCTTTGGCGGCAACTTTGCAAAGACTCTCTCTCTCTCTCTCTCTAGTACGTCAATATTGAGATTTTGTTCTCTTCTGGCGTGAAAGTTACTCAGTATTTTACTAGCGACTGTAGCCCTATTCACCTTTCCAAGAGGCAACAATCCCATCATTCTAAAGTTCTGAACTCCTCTTTTGCTAGAAGCAATCGCATTTTTTCCCGATTCACTATTATTCAACGGAGACTACGGCATAGTTTCCATCTACTACCAATCGCTCTTTATCATTAGGATTGTTGGATGGAAGGTGAAGTTTGATTTTTTCGGACTTTTCCGGTATATTTCCATTGATTTCGTCAAAGTAGTGCATAAAAAATTGGTTAAACTTTCCCAGCAGTCTTCAATAAAAATACAATTCTTTCAGAGCAACGAAGCTATCCAATTCTCACTTTATCTAAACACGAATCTTTCTCTTCGAATAGGATAACTGCAACCAATATTTCTTAATATTTTGATGAAGTAAAATAGTCTTATCTTACTCCACCAATGGTAATTAATTTTAAGTGTTCGCTATGATATCTAATCTCCGTTTCAATTTCCACATTGCAAAGTGGTTTATGTATTGCAAAATCTGTTGTTTGGGATTTGTATAAGTCTGTTGATATGGACTCTGCTGAAGGTGCAATGCACGTACTATATACTATACTCCTAACCGCCACTAGAAAATTTTGTATGGAAGAAGAGACATTGAACTACTGAATATCTCACATATATGTTTTCTCCATACATCTTTTATTATCAAGAATAACGTGGATAGTTTCTTTTCTTTTTCTCCTTGCCTTACTTTTTATTCTCGGCTGTATAAGGTGTATCGAAGATCCAATATGTGCTTTTCTTGTTTCTGTTATTTTTGCTCGTAGGTAATGTGAACATCTTGTATAGTCGTGGTTCGAGTTAAAAGTACCTGTCCGTGGCGTATTTGTTGTTTTTCTGTAGACCCTATATTCGAATCTTCCTTCTTTCCTGATGATCTTAGGGTCCAGGAAAGGCGGTTCCCCTCCCTGCTCAATTTCTATCGTGAATGCTAAATGATTGTCCACCCTACTTAATCTTTCCAATATTATTATATCGCGCCCACATCTTTCACAAACCTCACCATAATGTAGGTACTGTGACCCTCTCTTTAAGTTCTAATTGTCCATGAAGGTTTCGCAAAGGAGGGTTCGGAGTGAGTTTCCCATCGGTGTGCGCTAAGTTGATCTTTAAATTTTTCCCCTAACCTAAAATGTGACTCATTCATACACAGGGTTGCCAGTTTCTTATACAGTTTTAACTTGCTCCTCCACTCTGCCGCGTCCATATGAGCGTTGAGTTATTCTTCGAGCAAGTTTAATGTTTCCCCTATTGGGATATTTTGCAAAAGGGCTTTTATATCGAATGAGACTATTTCTTCTTCTTCCTGTACTCCTTTGGTCAGCCTTATGCCCTCTAGACTGCTATTAATAGATCTCTTACCTGTTTGTAGGACAACCTTGTTCATTTTGTTAAAAACCCACTTCGGAAGCTTCTGTGTGGGTGAGTTCGTTGCTCTAATGAATTCCCTGAATACATTACGCCCTTCGTATATTTTTGGGAGACATTTCATTCTAGGCATGGCAGGATTTGGCATTCTTAGGTTCGAGATAGTTGGTTATTTAGGGCTTTGGGTTGAACTTTCAATTTCTGTGATTTCGTCGGGTGTAGGATGTCCTCCCACATGCATTATCTTTCTTCCTGTTGTATCTGTTTGATGCCCTTTTTTATGTCCAAAACGATTTGCTCCTTGGGGGCGATTTTGTCTCTGATGGCATACTTTAGTCCGCTGTCAAGTATCATAGCTTTTATAGTTCCGTGGAGAACTCCTCTTCAGATTTGTTTATTATGTAATTTGGTATTTTCCGATTGTACTGCCTCCTTTTTCGACTTAAAGACCTCAAATTTCGTTTCTAAAATGCTCCTTCGTTTCTTCCGCATATGTGTGGTTTGTTGATTTTCTCCCATATTTCGTCCGTATTGCCTTCCTACCCATGATTCTTTAAGCAAGTCTCAAATAATCCAAGTGTTCGTTGAGTGTGTTCATATCCAGTATAACATATATAGATTCGATGTTTTGTAATATGGCTTCACTTTTATATTTTTTGCTTTTTTGTCCTGGGTTCTGTATGCCGATGACATTTTTCTTGTATTGCTCCTTCTCCTCCTTACATTAAACATGATGCATTTCTCAAGAAATTCAATATTCTATCTGACACTCCCCAGCGCCTTGTTTTCAGAAAGTTGCCCTACTCCTGTTTTGTTTTGAGAATTGAGGGATCCTCAGTGCATCCACTTGATGTCGCACCGCACCAAAAGAGGAGCAATTTATCATTTTTTTTTGGGCCACGGATCCTTTGTTGGTCCTTTACACCAGAACTTTAAAAAATAAAAAGCGCAGACGGTTTTACGGCGGTAAAGGAAACTCGTCAGATGCTCGATATAATTCGTAATCAAGTCATGTTCTGCGAATTATATAATTGAGCTTTTAAGATTTGCAAACCGCTTCGGTCAAGCTGTTCCCAGGGCAGAGGTGCGGTAGCTGACGAGTTGCCTCGATCTTGGTAAGAAACCGTAAAGCCGTCTTCGTTTTCTTGACCTGGTCGCCTCGTTCATCAAGTTAGTTATTTTTGAAGTGAGTTTGGAAGCCAGTTCTGTTCGTGAAAAAAAAAGAAAGGGTTTCTTTTGTTGGCTATAGTTATCTTTATGAAACATATACAGACTTTTGGGAATTAGCATTTCCTTTCTCAGTGTTTCGTCCCTTTTAAAATTCGGCTACTTTGTTGATGATGAGGTGTGCCAAAATGGTACTAAATTCAAAAAAACTGAGGTCGTATAAGTATGCAGAAGAAATTTAAGGGAAATAATATCGAAAGTTTCTCCGGATTCTACCGACGCGCACCGGAAAAGTTTGTTTAGATAAAAACGCGTTTAAAGTTTGTAACATTCAAGGAGAGGGAGACTGCGCTCACTTCTAAGCGCATTAACATGGAGGCGAATATAAATGTAGATTTGAAATTCTAAACGGGTATTTATAAAGTACTTTTCTGCCAAAACAAACAAACAAATAAAACTCAAAGAAAAAATTTGAATAGTATGTTGCCCCCTTAAGGGGTCTGCAACATTTGGGAATCTAATAATTGGGCATCCCACGGTTGCACAGTTTGTAATCAAATGAAGCGTTGTTATGATGTGGGCTTTTAAATGTTTCCTTAACGCCATCGTTTAGTGCGTTCTTCTAGGTCTGGTGGTCTAATTCGAATGATACCCCAGTTTGATTATCACCATACTTAATTCTAGGCATGTGACAAACCTATAACAGTCAAAATAGCAGGTTTTGTTGAAAGGGACTTGATATGATATGCTCCGTACCAGTATAACCGCATCAATTGTACGATAGTTTTCTTTATTTGTTGCTCCCCAGCTATTAATTGAATAAATGAAATGAATATCACAACACTTGGAAACTTTCATCCATAAAAACATTTCAAACCTTGATAAAACTTTTGATTCAAATTTATGTATTTGCCAACTTCCTGGTGACTTTCATGTGTTGATAGTGAAGTACTGTAGTTGTAGTTGTTGTTGTTCTTCTACTTTAGTCGTTTTCCTGGTCATTGACATTGCGCCATTTTCCTCGTCTTCCTCCTCCTGATCTGGGTGCCGAAAGGGTCTGAAACCATCACCGCGTCAAACCATCATTATTATGATCGGTTTTTGGTTGTTTTAAATCAACTTCGACGCTAACGCCCAAAAATCGTGAGTTTATATCACCTCTCTCGTAATTTTTCCACAATAGGTGTAACCCGGACGTAATTATGGCGTGTTACTCTACAGATCTAAGGCAACGTTTTTGCCTCCATTATCGCGGGGCGCTGTTCATAGATGGTTCAATGTTGGCCGATAGTGTTGTTCTGAAATACCCAAATCTGACAATAAAAGTGGCTTCTGTGTTAAGGTTGATCTTAAAAATTCTGTTTTGTTCAGATTCAGTCTTAATCTGTAATGTGTCAGGCGATCATTCCACTTTGGGTAAAGTTACCGGAGATCGGTTTTATTAGGAGAAAAGCATCATCCTCATGGATAGAGCGTTGGACTTTAGGTGACTCCTGTGTCCACGGCCCATAAAACAAGAACAAAGCTCGTGGCCCGTCAGTTGGTAAACAAAGTACGATTCTTGATTAGGGTTAGCTTTCGATTAGTTTTACGCCGCCCCGAGTACCCAGGTAAAGTCGATCTCTTTCTTTGCTTCCAGATTGATACTTTTATAAATTTGCCAGTTGATTGGCGTTTTATCAACGATAGACCTATGATAGAGGCGTTTTTTCTTATGGACTTTAATTTGATCTTTATTGCAAAGCGGTATACCGGTTAAAGAACCGATTACCGGTCTTGGCGACCCCGTGGGTCGCATACGCCGCTTTATTGATGGTGTTCGACAATCGCGTAAAAGAGATCATTTTTTTCTCACACAAGTTACAGACAGTGTTGTCGGAATCGGAAAAATTATGACAAAAAGGTATCAAATGGTACTTTTATATGAGCGTGCTTACCAATATTGTTAATATTCTGCGAGAAATTGTTCTAGGAGAGAGAAAGTTGAAGGGCGCACATCTAACCACGTATGAGACAATGCAATGAAAAGACCAGAACACTTAGATATTACTATGTAATACAGATAAAAACAAGGAAGGCAAAGAAAATTAATGTAACCCAGAGGGAAAGAGAGATATGGACACAACAAGAAAAAATAACCGATTCTAATTAAAAATCAACCAAATTCAATTCAATTTTAATGGTATGTACGCAATTATTACAGTAAGACAACAATACTTCGAACTGGAAAGGTATTGAACCACATCGGAAGAAATTTCGTTTGCAGCTAACCTCCCGGAAATCATTTTTTGAGGAGACCTGCTGTTTTGAACCAGAAGTTTGGCTAAATGTTGCAGATGTTCTACCAGGTTGAGGTTTACTGAGCGGATAGCCATATATGTAGATTCGGTTTGGGGCAGAAAACATTGCCGACAAGGAAGTGTACTTGAGGTTGTTGTCCCACTGGAAGACAAAGGATTGTGCAACGCCTACAGTGACGTTTTCTAACAAACTGAAACACAGCATATTAGAGTAAACTTCTTTTTCATTCTGGTGGCTTTGAGGCCCCAATTTAATTGATTCCCGCCACCATGCTTGAGAGTTGCATGTATGTCGCGAGTTTTAAACTATATATTGACTTCCCTAAAAAATCTAAATAGATTGTACCTTCTTTTGCTTACAGAAATAAATACCGAAAATTTAGGATTTCTATAATATGCTCTTTCAGATGGACTAACGGTTTCTCGGTTATTTTCGTAGATTAACGATTTTCTTCTGACTCTTCTCTAAAAGTGCACCTTCTGCCTTGTATGACGCATCAACTCCCCTCCCCGTTTTCGGAAGGCTTTTTGTGTGAATTGCAAGTGACGTTGCGTTGTTTTTGAATTACCTAATTCTGTAGTGGATCGTTCCACTTTATGTCCAACTTAGTAGGGAGTAACCGCTGCTTTGTTTCTGCGATTTGATGTACGTTTTGATCTATTTCACGAATTGATGATAGGCGGCGTAGCGTTACCAATTTAACGTTTCAGCCATTTTGTCATTAGGACTTGTTATTGCCAAATATTAGCTTCGTTTCGGGTGAAGCTGAAGAGTAGATATTTAACTAAACAGTACTGAAAAATAAGAAGAAGTGCTGAGATGACCCTGATTACAGAGCTTATAAATCTTTGTATCAAGTAGTTGTCAGTAGACATCTGTCTCTTGAGTTGACCTGAATGTTCGCCAATGAAATGGGATAACAATAAGTTTTCTTAGCCTGTTATCAAATCGCTTGGCTTCTTCAATGGCGTCATGAAAGCGCTAGGTGATGGCAAAACACACTTTATATTAAATGTGGGTGCTACCAAAGTAGATAAGTTTGTAGTCATTTTTATTTTAATTCACCAAGTTTCTTGTAGAGTACGAGTCTTGCACGTTCCTCCGTCTTGCCAATGAGGGTACGAATATTTAGCGTGCAGACTCGGATTTGTGTGTACTAATTTGATTACGTCCTAAAGTCGTCCATAGTTAAGAACTCTTGCTGCTTTCTCGATAGGGCCGGGGTCCACTCGCCACATCGATTGACGTTGGCGACCAAGTATTTTCCGAAGCGGAGAATAGTACTAAGTACTCCTCTTTTTTATGGGTTAAATTTTCATGTGGAAAAAGTCGAAAAGGCAAGAAACAAGGAGAATGACGTCCCTCACTAGAAGGGAAAAGAAGAATAGGGGACACACATTCTGCGGCTTCGTCGAAACTTATAAAAACGATGAAAGGACTTTGAAATAATAAACACTTATTGTTTCTTTTTCGTTGGTATGAATATTTATTCTTGCAAATACCGATATTTCTGGAACCACTTGTTCCCTTCATCATCATCATCATCAACGGCGCAACAACCGGTATCTGGTCTAGGCCTGCCTTAATAAGGAACTCCACACATCCCCGTTTTGCGCCGAGGTCCACCAATTCGATATCCCTAAAAGCTGTCTGGCGGCCTGACCAACGCCATCGCTTAGGCAGGGTCTGCCTCGTCTTCTTCTTACCATAGATATTGCCCTTATAGACTTTCCGGGTGGGATCATCTTCATCCATACAGATTAAGTAACCCGCCCACCGTAGCCTATTGTGCCGGATTTTATCCACAACCGGACGGTCATGGTATCGCTCATAGATTTCGTCATTGTGTAGTCTACGGAATCGTCCATCCTCATGTAGGGGGCCAAAAATTCTTGGGAGGATTATTCTTCCGAACGCGGCCAAGAGTTCGCAATTTTTCGTGCTAAGAACCCAAGTTTCCGAGGAATACATGAGGACTGGCAAGATCATTGTCTTGTACAGTAAGAGCTTTGACCCTATGGCGAGACGTTTCGAGCGGAACAGTCTTTGTAAGCTGAAATAGGCTATTTTGGCTGAAAACAACCGTGCGCGGATTTCATCATCGTAGCTGATTCGTCTTCGGTGCTGACGTTGCCACCATATATTTTGTCTTGCCTTCATTGATGTGCAGCCCAAGATCTCGCGCTAATCGCCGCCTGCTCGATCTGAATGAAGGCAGTTTGTACGCTTCGGGTGGTTCTTCCCATGATGTCGATATCGTCAGCAGAGGCCAGTAGTTGGGTGGACTTAAATAGGATCGTACCTCTTGCATTTACTTCAGCATCACAGATCACTTTCTCGAGGGCCAGGTTAAAGAGGACACATGATAGGACATCCCCTTCTCGTAGACCGTTGTTGATGTCGAATGGTCTTGAGAGTAATCCTGCTGCTTTTATCTCGCCTCGCACATTGGTCAGTGTCAGCCTAGTCAGTCTTATCAATTTCGTCGGGATACCGAATTCTCTCATGGCCGTGTACAGTTTTACCCTGGCTATGCTATCATAGGCGGCTTTAAAGTCGATGAACAGATGGTGCAACTGTTGTCCATATTCCAACAGTTTTTCCATCGCTTGCCGCAGAGAGAAAATCTGATCTATTGCTGATTTGCCTGGAGTGAAGCCTCTTTGGTATGGGCCAATGATGTTCTGCGCGTATGGGACTATCCGGCCTAGTAAGATAGTGAAGAATATCTTATAGATGGTACTCAGCTACGTGATACCTCTATAATTGCTGCACTGTGTGATATCTCCCTTTTTATGTATGAGACAGATAATGCCTCGTTGCCAATCGTCAGGCATTGATTCGCTGTCCCATACCTTGAGCACAAGTTGATGAACCACTTGGTGTAACTGGTCGCCTCCATATTTAACCAATTCGGCTGTAATTCCATCGGCTCCTGGCGACTTACGATTTTTTAGCCGATGAATTGCACGGACTGTTTCTCCTAACTTGACTTGACTTGACTCCTGACTTGTTGGTAAAACTTCCGCGCCTGGTGCGGCTGCTCCCTGTACTTTTCTAGTTCACAGATTTGTTGGTTCTCCCAGGCTTCCTTTTTCCGTCTGTGAAGTCGCTTCTCCGCTCGACGGAGTACGTGGTAAGTCTCTGCGCGTGCCCGCGTTCTTTGAGAATGCAACATTACCCGGTATTCGGCATTCTTCCGTTCCGTTGTTAGCTTACATTCATCGTCAAACCAGCCGTTCCGACTCCTTTTGCGGCTAGGGCCAAGTATGCTTGTGGCCGTATCCATGATAACGTTCTTCAGGTGATTGTGAAGATCATTTGTTGATGCTTCATCTCCAGGTCCTCTGTTGACTGCAGTTATTGCTGCATCCATTTCCCTCTTATAGGTGTCGCGGAGAGTTGTGTTGTGGATGTCTTCAGTGTTCACTCTCACCTGATTGTCAGAGGGGATTCTAGGTGGTATTGTTATTCGAGCTCGGAGCACCATGCCAACGAGATAGTGATCCGAGTCTATATTAGCCCCCCTATATGTTCTGACATTCATCAAGGCTGAGAGGTGGCGGCGTTCGATCAACACGTGGTCAATTTGGTTGAAAGTGGTCCTGTCTGGAGAGCCCCACGTATGTTTGTGGACCGCTTTCCGCGCAAACCAGGTACTTCCAACAACCATTTCGTGTGACCCTGCTAATTGAATAATCCGCAGTCCGTTATCATTTGTTTTTTCGTGTAAACTATGGGAGCCAACGTATCGCCTGAATACGGGCTCCTCCCCTACTTGGCTGTTAAAATCCCCAAGTATAATTTTGATATCATATCTGGGACAGGCTTCGAGAATTCGTTCTACTGCCTCGTAGAAGGTATCCTTCTCCGACTCTGCAGTCTCCTCTGTAGGGACATGAACGTTTATGAGCCTTATATTTCTAAACTTGCCTCGCAAGCGCAGAGTGCATAGCCGTTCGCTTATGTTTTCAAAGCCGATAACATCAGGTTTCATCTTTTGGCTGACTAAGAAACCTACTCCGAGCACATAGTTTACTGGATGACCGCTATAATATATGGTGTAGTGGCTCTTCTCCAGGAAACCGGTCCCTGTCCATCGCATCTCTTGTAACGTAACGTTGTTCCCTTTATCAGTGCTAACAAATGAAAGGACTGAGCATCGACATGGTGCCATCGAGTAGGATTTCGCAGCTCAAAAGCTGACTGGCCATTCCTCAAGGACAGCTACTTAAAACATGAATCCAAGGAGATGTAGAAAGTGACATGTTCAGATTGTGAGAAGTGCTACATAGGACAAACTAAATGACTGGCTTGGGCACGCTAGGGAGAACACGAGTGAGAAGCGGAAAAGGCCAAAAAGAATAAAAAGAGCACAACGCTGAAATCAATAATAGCGCGGCACATGATTGAAGGGAGACATAGCATTACATGGGACATAGTAGAAGTCATCAAGGAATGCCGGAACAGGAGGAAGTTGGACGCGCAAGAGAGAATTTGATGATTCTAAATGAACCAGGAGGGAACAGATTGAACTGCGACACGGGCAACCTGCAATCAAAGTTTCTGAGAGAGGTGGCAAGTGAGACCTCGGGCCACATTAGCGTCACCACGACATCTAATTAAGTAATCTGTTAGAAATGATAAGATCCCAATGTTAAATTTAATATTTAGGAGTTAATATCTTAGTTGATCAAGTACTGAAGGAAGGCACAACTTGACCCCGAAACACGTATATACAAATAAAGACTAGATTCAGATTCAGGAAAAAGTCAATTGTATTTTATTTTATTTAGATTCTGGGAAATTTTCTATAAAACCTCAAAAAAGTTATGGTGTTCCTAAAAACTACCCGTATGACTTAGCGAAGCTGCCACTGCTGAAAAATCATATATTTTTTCCAGAAAAGTGTATTTATATATAATCGGTAGAGTAAATACTAGTCAGTTCAGGGTTTTTATTTCACACTCAATTCATATGTACTTGTAGGTTCAAGCAACATTATACCCTCTTTGAATGGATTAAATTAGTCCAGTGACAGACAGTTAAAAGTTTTGGATCATATTGACTTTTGGTACTATATATAAACTACATCTAAAACTATGACGGTAGTATCATGTGAAAACATTATTTCCTTTTCTTGTTGGACTACAGACTTTTTCTACCAATCGTAAAGTTACCCGACATTGTGACCATTTATCATTAAGATAATATGAAGAAATGCATCTTAAAAGAAAATATTATAGAAGAATGGAAAAGTTGTAGTTTTTTTTTTTTGGGAGTAGGGTAGGTGAATGTGTTTACGCACAGAGTGTTGGACTCCCGCAACAGCACGCTGGCGGACTACCAACTAAACACCTCCCCGTCATCAGAGAACTAGCCTGGAACCGTTTGACACATTACTTCGGGCTAGCCCTCCCGCTCTCCCGGCTTTGGGAGCCTTCAAGTCAGGGAATTCCTTTCACCAACGGGAGGGGAGGGGAGGAAGGGAGTTGTTAGTTCAGGGAACCCCTTACCGTCCGATCCCTCTGCCGGTCGAGTTCAATCTTCTTCGTAGTAAGAAGAGCCCGAACATAATGCGCAATACGATTCCAGCTGCCAGCGCTCTTCAGCATCTCTCTGACAATGTTGTCTGGAGAGAGCTCCCCTGTGTCTGCATAAAGCTGCTGGCGGAGGCCGTCCCACCTCTCGCAAGAGAAAAAGGTGTGTTCAGCGTCATCCGCCACTCTATTGCAGAACACACAGTCAGGAGATCGCGCCTTCCCAACCCTGTGCAGGTAAGACTGAAAACCTCCATGCCCATTTGGAAGTTGGGTAAGGAAGTAATCAATCTCACCGTGCTTTCTGTTCAACCACGGGTCTAATTTGTCGATGAGCCGCGCAGTCCACTTGCCCCTTGGCTCATTTTGCCAAGAAAGTTGCCACTCGTTAAGGGTGCGTTGACGTTCTTCACGGGCAACCACTTCTCTTAAGTTTTCGCCCTTACGGCGATAGATAGCTTTGCGCTCCTTGGCAAGGAGGGCAACGGGGATCACTCCCGCAATCACCATCACAGCCGGTTCGGAGACAGTGCGATAAGCAGACGCCACTCGCAAAGCTCCCCGCCTCTGCACTTGAGCGAGGCGTTTACGATGCACCTCCTTGTCAAGGGCATCAGCCCATACCTCCGCACCATAGAGAAGGACGGACTGCGTTGCTCCCATGAGGAGACGTCTCCTAGTTGATATAGGGCCGCCGACATTCGCCATTAGCCGACTCAAGGCCGCGACTCCTGCTGCAGCCCTGTCCGCGGCTGCTTTGATTTGCTCGAAGAAGCTCATCTTCGAGTCGAGCATTAAATCAAGGTATTTAACCGTTGGTTTTGACTCTATAGTCAACTCGCCGAAAACTCGAAAAACTTTACAGACTTGTCAAGAGTACAGTCAACAACAGAGAAAAACGAAGGATAAATTAAGCAACTATTCATTTCCTATTTATTCAAACAGTTTCTATATTAAAGGTGGGCAGGATGTTCAAGGATTATTTGTTTTAGATGGATTGATTAGGACGTTGTCTATTTCAGGAAAGGGAAAACTTTAATTAGATTTGAGGCCAAAATCGAAAGGTCAGACTGCTATTAATCCCTTTTGCTGCCGTTTGGAGCTAATTGGTAGATAAAAGATAGGTAATGGCTTTTGAGATATCATCATAATCTCACTTCATTACATAATATTATACATAGTCCTAAATTTCTAATATATGAACCATTCTCAATCGGGTAGCTGTAATTTTGAGCTTCTTATAAGAAACTTGTTGGATTGACGTTTATATATCTTTACCCATTAGACGATAAGAGCTAATTTATTACTCTTGATATGTCTGAGGGTTTCTTCAATTCCATTGAAAATTTTGACAAAAAGGGGTCGAATTTGAATAACATCATCATATTTCTTTGGAAGTATTTTCGTCTGACTTGCATTCATAATGAATTGTTTTAATATGAAATATGTATGTTCTCAAATAATTAAAACTCTAAGGCGCAAAATAATTTCAAGATGTGTTTGCGTTATTATACATTTATCTCTATTGTTATTCGAGTGGGTTTTGAATTCTACTTTGCAAATATCTCTCAGTCGTACCGTAGATAATGAATATTTGGGTGGAGGAATTTATGCAAAAATGGATTAAATTTTTCTGTATTATTTGCGATATTTGTGTATAAGATATTGCTGGGACGTGTTTAATTGATGGTTTTATCATAAATTCATCGAATCGAGATGTAAATGCAGGGCAAATGGATATTCATTTTAAAAGAAAAGTATTGTTTTCAATTTCCAACAAGTACTGAAAAATGATCCCTAAATGATTATATTTTAGGGTAATAATTCAATTAAATCTAGTAAATTGTAACTCATATGTAATTCTACTGGGAAAAGTCAACTGGTGGAGTTCTATACCCCCACGTATCTATATCTGACTTCAATTTGCTTTATGTTATGTTCTGAATACATACCTGATTCTTATTCTGGAATATTCAGAAAAGTCAGCACTTCAAATAGTTATGAAATTTTACATCCGGGTTTTGTTTAAAATTAATTACTATGGAGCTTTAGCGATTTCTTACAAAACAAAATATAATATTTTGCATTGAATATACTTCCGGTTATTTTGGAAGAAAACGTGCATTAGAAGATGAATTTTCTAAGCGACCCGAACATTCCTTTCTATAAACAGAATTTGCAGATTTTATAGCTTGACCAGAATAAATCACCCTAGAAGTTCCCTACGGAACATTAACTATAAAAAGAATATATTGAATAACACATAATGAAGGCCTATTCAAAAATTTGACTTTCAAATTTTCACTCACCGCTTTATTTTTTGGAACATATTGCTCACTTGCTCCCATATTGCCCTTGTCTTCAAGGAGCGAACGTAAACAAGTTGAGGGATCAATCCCAAAGGGAATTACCCAAGATGTTTTGCATGTATCCAAAACTTCTAACGTTATATTCTTCAAGGAGAATATTTTCAAATATGCACATACGCATACACGTATTTAATTCTGTTCAAAAATGGTCAAACATCAAGAATATGAAAATATCCACGCTTAAATTAAATGTAGATAGGTATAAGTTCATTATTACTAAGTTCTTGGATAGCTTAGTGTGTGCTTTGCTCATTGCGATTCGAATATAATTCTATTTCGCAATTCCAGAAAGTTTATGATCAAATGAAAATCAACGATTAAAAGTCAAGCCTATGAACTTTTCCACTGATTTGCAAATTTTGTTTGATAACGTCCCAAGAAGTGTGAGATTCATATGTAGGTGACTGCACTGCGGGTGGTATTTCATAACGAGATATATTCAGAGGGTAAAAAATATACGCACAGTATGTAATTTGAAATTGCTAAATGTTTTTTTCATGATAGTCAATTTCAATCATAAAATAAATAACTCAATTTTGAATTTTCATTTTACATAAGTGTTTGGTGTGGCATTTGTCAGTTCATTTGAGAGAGTGGGTAATTTCCCTATGAATGTTACCAAGAGGATTTATTAGCTTAAAAGGGAGTCAAATAATGCTGAGTCTCCCAGATGTGTGAAAGTCTATATATTCATTGTATGTATGTAGGTCTTGAGTGACATTGAATCATATTGGACTCAAACTCTAAATCGATTATCTGTTCTAATTGGGCCCGAACTATTGTCATGTAGTCCACACCAAAAACTGGTAAGATTATTTTCAGAAAAAATTGTCAAATTTGTACACGTCTTTTAAAGGTTAGGGTTAACTAAAAATCATAAGGACTTACTAGTAGTAGCCTCATCTGTGTGTTAGCCTACGAACTTTTCACCACAATTGTTATCTAGGGCATAGCATCTGCGTGCAGGATATTGAGCAGTACCGAGTACACCAGTCATGATAACTAGGTCTGTAAGATTATCCATCAAAATCTTGCATTGAAGTATGATTTGTACTGCAATCCGAAGAGCCTTGTCTGGTAATAGTCTGGCCTAGTGAGCTCTACTCTAAACTTACTTGTTTCGGGTATGTCTCTGTAATTGAAAACCGCTGCGACACTACTTTAGGCGTTTACAACATTTGACGATGTAATAATACATACTCTCATATCATGGCTGTAATGCAAGCCTTCGGTTGTTGCCTCCAGCCCGTCCTTGCCACATACACGGTTGCAATTCTCCCCTTGATAGGGCATAGCGTCTCCAACATGCCTTCGTGCCATCGTACACGGTTCGCTGAAATGCGCTTCTGAGATGCCGGCGCTCCTTCTCTACTATAATATTTTGCATTAAGTGCTCTTGGGGCGATTCACTCGACAACCATCTTAGGACAACGTTTCACTGCGTGTAGTAACCAGCAATGCAATTCCCGCTTCCCCTTAATGTGTGACCTATCCATTTCGGGATAACTGACTTGTGCGCCGATAATTTTGTTCAAAATAGTGTCAGGCCATCGTGGCACGATGATATGTCGCGAAAAATTGTGGAGGAAGGTTTGAAGCTTTTGAGTGATAATATCGGTCACTTTCCATGTGCTAATCCCATATAGCAGCACAGAAAGGATATTAGCACAGAGCATTCGCAGCTTGGCATTGTTGTTATAACAAATGTCATCAGCGTAGTTCCCTCCTCCTCTCAGATTTTACCTCGACTCAGCACGTGACATTTTGCACCATTATATGTCGCTCTGATGAAAGCTATTAGTTCCTCAGGAATCCTCCTCCTACGTAGAGTACACCAATTACACTCCCTGTTCACGCTGCCACTTTTCGAAAATGGTGAAGAACTGGTCAAGCGAAGACCCAAACTCCCTACACTATTCCAAAATGATCTGCAGGGTGTGAAGTGGTCGACGGAGGTTCTTTGATGCGTTTCATGATTATTTTTGCTATTATTTTTACAGCGGCAAGGAGGATGGAGATACCCGTCCAATGGTTACTCTCCAAACGGGTGCATTCATTGAAATCTTAAAGATCGTCTCCTTGTTCCAATCTCTGGGAAAGGTCTCGCATTGCCATGATTTCTGCACGAGTGGAACTAACATATCTGGAAACTGCAGTTGCAGTGAGTTACTTATCACTGCGTTGCGCACCGTCAAACCAGAGGGCTTTACACCGCTTGATGGCGGAAGTGATTTTCCTTCTGCTTGGGGGAACAGCCTGCACCCGCATGTTACGGTAACCAGCCATTTCATCCACAAGAGGAGGAATTTCATCGGATGTGTTACGAGTAAGACCCGTGGTGAATTGTTCTTTTCACCTCTCGGGTTGTTCATCATCGTGGATGAGAAGTCGACAGCTAACATTTATTACAAGACCATGCAGTATTCACTTTTGAAAACATTTCGTTCTGCGCCTTTTCCGCTTTCCTGACCAGCGCGCTTCCCTTTTGTTTGAGTGCACCGTACCCGCTACCACTCGCAACGCGCAATAGAGCCTTCAACCTGCATAGCACCCGGAAAAAGGAAATTTTTTGTGGAAACTCAGCGCTAATTGATATTTTATCACGACAGCGTATCTGCGGTCCTGTTGGTAAGATGGCTCTCCACTTTCGAGCGACAACTGGATCATACAAGTGAACGATGTAGCAATTGGCGGTTCCCAGCTCTCTAACTCAACGAAAAGTAGCGGAGGCAACATGTAAGCGACCATCTCTTTACGCACATCTAGGAAACAACTTTTAAATCTATTACTTACCGCAAAGTAGCTAATATGATTGCTCGTACGGTGTCGGTTAGTTGAAATCTAACTGACTTTATGGCAAGTTCTGTGCCCGAAAAATGAGTAATCAATGGCAAGGCGGTGAAAACTATAGAAATCCACATATCTTCCATGATTTTCGTTACGGCCGCTGAGACCATGTTTCCCCATCACATGTCCGAGCAAAATGTTGCCGGAGGTTACTTTGGCATTCAGATCATCCATTACGATTACAATTTCACCTTTAGAAAGTCCCTTCTAACCGCGTGTAATTGCTCGTCGAAAACCTCTTTCTCCACTAACTCGCAAATCTGCGTTAGAACAGAGCGCTGTATAATGTGCTGCTCCTTAACCTGGACCGGACCCAGGTCAAGTGAATGTGCCTTGCTTTATCCACCAGTAACAGTCCGACACCGGACCCGCGTCCGCTTCCACTAGGCTTTCCAGAGTGAAAAAGCATGTTGCCATAAGTGTGGGAAGAAAGAGAAAGAAGTGCTTTTCTGACTCCCACCATTTTACTTCGCTTAGGCCAAGAGTTCCTAGGGTATGTCGTTGGAATTATCGCTAGAGTTGGAGAAAGCGAGCATTCTGGAGACGTTCAATACCGTATCGAGCAGCGTGCGCAAATTCCACAAACCAATCATAGTCTCTTTTTGATAGCCAAAGATCTTCATCGTGAGGTCAGTCCCTATCTGAGATGTTATTGACGTTTCGCTAGCTGTAAAGGTTGTAGTTTGTTAGCCCGCAGATTTAAATTCCTTCTAGTTATCTTTTACGACAAGCAGGGGTGACTGTGAGTATATTCGTAAGCCCAACTCGCAGGGATAAAATGGATTTATGCAACTGTAGCATGGAATGGAATATACATCAATCGATCATTTTATATTTCAAGGCATACAATAATTTAATTTTTGCATAATAGATTGGGTGCCGGAGATTTTACCGTTAAATGGTTTAAGGTGTAAATTTTAAAACTAGGCGTGTTAGTTTTTTTTAAATAGATATTTACAAGATGTCAGCTGGTCATATTGTGGTGTTGGCAAGGGCACAGCAAATTGGAATAATGAAAATTATAAAACTGCTGAAACCAAATGAATTTGTTTTCCAGCCCGACGAAAATCAATAAAGAAACCAAAGTGATTTCATTAACATGAAACTAGCGAATGCTACAGGATCTAAGATTTTTTGCCAACTTTCAGGTAAACTTTTCTAGGATTTCATTATATCGAGACAAGGGCAAAAATATAACTCCAAACTCGTGGGCCCCGTATATGATTGCAATTGAACTATCCTTTGAAGTGTCTTTTCAAGCTTCGTGCCTGCAAATTTGAAGATTTTTTGTTGGGCGGGAAAACCTTTCCATGGTACTTTGCCAAAATTACACGAACGGCGCAACCACCTGCCCTTAATACTAGGGCAGGAATAATGATTGTTTTTACGGAAGAAGGCAAATGCTAAATTAAATTGCTCAAACGATACTATTCTGCATTTACAAGACCAGACTCTGGATGAAGGGCGGGGTATGACAACTGGTCTCGAATTGTAGGCTTAGATATTGCATGGTTAATACACTTTAAGAGGGTAGTCTGTCGGTTTTCTTATCGTTTTCAGTGTGTCTCCCAATAAACTTTTATATTACTATCAAAAGATTCTAGAGCTTTTATCGAAGATTTGAGGTGCTTCGTCATAATTTAATATAACTGTTCATATTTTTCAGCTGCCAACTATGATTATTTATCATATTAATTTTTATTTATGGGAATGCACATAACATAATCGTAAGCAACGAAAATCAATATCAATCAAGCACTAACTATTAATAAATATCAGATTTTGCTGTTCTATAAATAATATTTATGCTTATGTTTGTGTGCAACTACTTCAAGGTGCCAACGAAATTGACAGTATCTATGAAGAGTTACCTCCATGAGATGATAGATATGTGTATATGAGATGTGTCGATCAACGGATTGCTTACTTATAAATTCATAATCTCCGTCAAACCAAGGTTTATTATATTTTATTGTGGGCACATTGTAAATAAATTAACATCCAACGATAGCGACTCCCACATGTGTGGTGAGAATTAAGTTCCCACTCACCATATGCCAGTATTCTATGAGAAAACCCATAACTGGACATTGTTTTGACGGAGACACAGTTCTTACAGAAAGGGAGACTGAGGATAATTTTGATTTGGAATTTCTTAGTCCTGAGTTATTATCGAATGTGGTGCACTTTCGAATTTGATGGCTTTCTAACCTAATTTAATCATGGCTCCTGGTATCCTTATTTATGAGACATTTCACTTTTTAAATGTCCTTTCATGGTCCAACGCAAATATTCGCGGAAATTGTCGGCTTCGTTAGTCCACTAATCTGCATATTATATCAATTGCAGGTCCTAGGGGTTTCTTCTTTCAACAAAGCCTGTAACTGTCGCTTCAATTCCAAACAATAATTACATAAAGATTACGCGTCATTATTAGCTTTATCAACTTCAGAAAGAAATTTAATTAAGCACCCTATCATTTCATGAAGGTGTCTAATATTGCCGGATTATGTGGTTTCATGTATTTTAGGGGGTTGTGCTTTATACGGACACTCATGCTATGGTGGGCATGGAAAACGCTCCGAAGTGGCCACGACTGATGATATCGCGCAAGATAAAACAATAGGCTACAGACAGTTACAACCGCAACTACCAGTGAACGATAATCGGCAGATATTACCCTATGTAAGCGACATTTTAATGTTTTCATTATGATATTAAATTTTTTCTTACTTTTTGATGGTATCCTTTGCGGAGCAGCTGGTACCAAATGAAGTCAGAGACTTGGACGCATATCAACGATACCGTCTAGCGAAAATTATGAGGCAATGGGTAAGTGATTACTATTTGTGTAACAGTGAAATGAATAATGGAATTTTGCTCTTGATGTCAATTGGAATATCAAGCAAATTTTAAGATGGATGCTTTAATTTTATTTGTTATGTATATATTTATCAAATTCATTTACATAAGAAATGTAGATAAAACGTAAATACCGAAAATGTCTTACCTCAATTAAAATTAATTTTTTATCAAAATTACCACAAAATAAGTCGGGAAATCGGAAGCTGGGCGCTTTAGATATGAAAGGTTTTGTTTGTTTCTTGTGTGAGTATATCTGAGTGTAGACCTATCTCATTTGTACGTCGCCCGTTAAGAATATGCATTTAGCATGTTAGATTTAGTACTTCGGGTTGCAAATTTACACGGTAAAGACAACTTTGAGCTACTGTAACTTTGTTACTAATGGTATGATTTTGATCAAACTTGGAGATAATATGCTTCATATTATATTTTATACTACTACCACCTTTTATAACTCTGAGATAAACTTAAGGGGGGTTTTATTCAATTTTCCCAAAAATATGGTAATATACCATTATTAACTTAATTTGAACAGATATCGATATAGAGAGTATTTTGAGGCCTGGGCACCATACAGAGGCAGCTTCATGATTTTCTTCAGATTTTTCGGTTGGGTAGTTTCCGAGGATGGGTCCGTTAAAGAAATCATCACTTTCCACCCCTCCCACTACCCGCCTTTTTAACAAACTTAAAACTAAGACCGGCTTCGAAATGTACTAATTAAGACTTTTCATTTGGTACCCCACATGACTATATTTAGTGAAAAAATTTTACTATCTCAACGTAGGAGGATATCACTCACTCTGGGAGTCCACCGTTCCCACCTTCTCACCAATTTTCTTGTCAATCGGTATAGCCATGCAAACAAAACCTTAAAAAAGAAGAGAAAACAACCATCTGACAACAAATCAAAAGAGGATCTCTGTTTGATAGTACCACGCGCATAACATGGTACCTTCTTAAGAAACAGTCATTTAATGATCGACCAGTGGCTAAACTAAGTTAACAATGGCATTGCACAGCACAATTATGGAATCCACTATCTATGTATATCTATTGAGAATATTTACATTCCTCCCAATCAGAAATAGGAGCTCTAGGACTTCGATAACTGTACCAACTGCATGGTGTTCTGGCTTACTACTCCTATGCACATTCCGTGCAAAATTATCTTTATTTTTACGGATTAGATAACTTACCCACCACATGCTATTAAACTGGATTTGATTCACAACCAAGCGGTCATTTTATCACTAATGGATTTATTGGTTATAAAATTATATTGTATTAATATAGCAATCGATGGTGCGACAGTCAAACTGGGAAGATTGAAGTGAATTAGAACGGTTTGTAGAACTACCGATACTTTAAGAGCAATGTGATCATCGTTGCATTTTCCCGGATGAATAGGAGTCCAAAATTCTATGGAGCTTTCACTATATGGTGAGACGTTTCGAGTGAACTAGTTTTTTAAATTGAAATAGGTTCACAGAAAGCGAGAAAATGAAGGAGAATTGAATATTTTTTTTGCCGAATTAAGGATAAATGGCGATTCTTTATTTATTATTGTATTTCAATATATACATAGCTTCAATGCCGGCAACGTACGTTGCTACGTAAAGAAGAACACAGAGTGGAATCCCGATAATTCATATTTCCGAATAATTCGTACAAACTTGTCGATAGGATTCTGCGGAATTCTACTGTATTACCAAAATCGCAGAACTCAGAACACAGAACGCAGAAAACCCCAGACCTTGCGCCCCTTCCTAGAACTGATAGTTTATTCATCTATACAGTATGGAATAGACTAACAGTTGGGTCGACTTAAAGAATATAGTTCTATCCGCGCTTACATCATCGTTTTTTTGCCAGCGACAAGTTAAAAGGGATACATGATGCAATATCCCTTGGCCTTAGACAATTAATGATGAAGAACGGTCTAAAATATAATCCAGCTATTTTCTTGATCGTGGTCATGGTCAGCTTAATTAATCGGGGTATCAAATTTAAAAAAAGAAACCGGAACCTCAGTACTACTAAAAGTGCAAACGAGCTGGCGCCCAAATAAACAAGTCTGAATACCGGAAACTCGGCGCTGCATGTATAAAGATTTTGTGTTCAACAAATCTCGAAGTACGTTTTTCCATTCTTCCATAGCAAAGAATGGAAAATATTCCTGCTTACACTGCCAAACTCCAAGATATAAATATGTAGATAAATATGAGACATAAATATTGTGCTCATCCTAAGCAAACAAACTCAACATATACGTATATATGTACGCATCCAAATTTATCTAACGCATCTCCACATACTTCTACTTTACGCCGCACTCAAAAATATGAACATATGTACGTAAATCAAATTCCGCTGGTACTAGCGTGTATACATGTTCATCTTATTGTACACTACCTGCAAACTTCATTATCGGATACATATATACATGTCTGAATCCGTCGTTCATATAAGCCCACGTCTTCGAGGGCAATAAATTTACGTCAAACGCAAAACTTTGAGCTTCGATATCTTTGTTAATAATAGTTGGATTGTCTTCAAACTTTCCAGAATTATTATATGTCCTATATTATCGCTTATAATGATGCCTGATGATGATTTTATACTTCTTCTTCGGGTATATTTCTAAAATAGGGCGCTATTATTAATTTTATTTGAGCAGGTTGTATTTTGAGTCGTGCATTTTGTAAGGATGCATTATTGTGATTTTTTCAAATTTTTCGGTTGGGTAGTTTCTGAGAACGAGACCTGTTTCACTTTTTGGAGCATACATTTAGAGCTTTCACTCCCCTACGTTTCGTCCATTACCAGAAATAAGATCATTTTCGACGACGAAGACCTACATGCCGTACACAAGGTCTTGGAGTTACCATACAAGGTTTTGGAGCGACGATCTCTTTGGAGAGATGTTTCAAGTGCCTCATGGTCGATGATATTGCGAGGGTACAAGTCCTATTGATCTGTCTAGTGCTATGGAGTATTAAAGAGAAGGGCTTGAATGGTAGGCTACACTACATACTATATACTCCATACCATAAGCAGCAAGATTTTTGAATATCAAATGGGATTGACTGCTGTGAGTAAATGAAGCTGATTTAAATTAGCACCAATGACTGTAGGGTTGTTTGCTGTCAGTAACCATCTTCAAGTGGGAAGCGAAAATTGCGATATAGGCGATAATGCATGGGTGACCAATTTAACAAATGAAGCGACGGTATAGACGAACGGAACTCAAGCTCTTCAGCAGTATGCGTAGCGGCTATTGTTTGCTTGGGTACAAATAGATGACAAATACATACATCTATACTTTTGTAAGCCCCTTATTGACGACACTCCGTCCGGAGTGCGGGTAACCTGGCCGTGGATGCAAAGGAAGACAAAAGGCTGTCTTTCTTTTCACAGAAATATATATGGAGGTTTGGCTGGTTTAACACGTAGAATGGATTATTGAAGAATCGTACCAACATATTTGTGGGGTTCTTTGAGACATGTCTGGTATACGGAATCATCAGAAGCTAGCCTGATTTTCACTGTTTATCCAATATATTTCATGCATCTCCTCCGGCGTGGCTGGAGCTATGGGGTATTTATTGGTCATACCGCCAGTTGCTTTCTGCAGTTTTCATGGTGAGTACCGAGAGGATACCTAGGATAATCCGTGTGCTCGAAGCATTTTCATTGCGACCCTGTAAGCTATATGCCGTACACAGCTGCAGGTCTTTGTATTAATTTGCTCGTTTAATACTATCAGATTTAAATTACTAATATGTTACTAGCTGTGCTGATATTACGATATGAATACCCTTCTTCTAGGCCAGATGGGATCGCATGCTTCTGAGATGCACCGGGTAATTTGTAGGACTCTTTACGCCGCAATAGTTGTACATCGGATATAAGGTCGTGGAAAAATTACTCTTGGCCAAGAACTTTAGCTGTTTATCCGAATAGTCTTCAAGGCATTCTGTCAGCACTATTTCTGACACTTTACTTGATTTTGATCCACATACAATTGATTTGTGGACACTGTGCGTACAACATTCACAAATGTGCTAAGTGATTCTATCCATTATATCTCAATGAATCTTCCTCTGAAAAGGATTTGTGGTCTCGACATTGACAACTATCAGATCTTCATAGGTTTAAACCTGGTCCAGGTCATTGGCTGCAGTTCTTGGACTGTATTCTTTGTGTTTATCACTAGCATCCCCTCATATCCAATGAGTGTTGCACTAGACATGGATTTTTCTCACTTATGCCTTCAAAAGTTCAGTTTTAGAATGTTCCATAGTTCTGATCTGTTGCCCAGGTCCACGGTGATATCGTTTACTAATTATGTCCACATAAGTAGAAATTTTGCTCGCAAATGGTCTGATGATAACAAATACGCCCACCACAGTTTTTGACATCAGTAGATGTTAATCCTGTCCGTGATTTACATTGAGGACTCTCTTATACTTCAGCCTACTTCGTGTCGATGTTTTGTTCCCTCCTTGAATATGTCTAGTATAAAAATTCCGTCGGCTGTGTCAACTTACCTCTTGACTTAACATTTCGTGACAGTTCTTCACTGCTATTTTTTCTTAATTCGGCCATTGTTCACTATCCCTGTCGCCCTGCAGATTTCCCTATTTAGCCACGGTGAAATTGTTGGACTCCTCAATTTCCGGCGAGATATCTCGAACGGAGGGTATTGTCTCCCAGCTCCAGATCATTCCTAATCTCTCGGAAATATTGGTCCATGTCCCCCCTTTCCTTTGGAAATAACGATCACTTCCCATCGATTTAAAGAGAGTTTATATTTCCTCAGGAGTTACAGTTCTTTAGTCCTCTATGTTCTTCTTTTAAGGACTGAAGACGTTCACTTTTCGTAATCAAATTTAAACCTTATTTTCGTCTGTTTTGCTCCTTTGTCAGCAGAGACCTTCTGATTGATCTATTCATTCATTTAACTGTTCCCATTATTCCTCCTGCTGCGATTTCGTTCGGGGCGACAAATTACCGCAAGCAATTCATCAATTTATGCTCAGGGTATGGGAGAAGTATCATGGGTCTATACAGAAGAGCAACAAATCAAATTTTCTCTCTGCACGAAGCGATGAATATGGTCATCAATTGGTGCAACTTCTTTTCATCGTCTATTGCCCCGAGAAAAGTAATCATTGATGCTGAATGAATGCAGGAGGCACCATCCTGAAATAAGACAATAATCCCATCAGTCCTCATGGTGGGTGGGCGACTTATCTAATCCGCATGGAGGAGGAAAAATTAAACTCGGAAAGTCTACAAGGGTCTATTGTAGACAAAGAAGACGTGGCTGACCTTTCCTCAGGTAGAACGATGGTGTAGGTCAGGGTGCCGGACAGTTTTTAGGGATATCGAATTGGTGCACCTCAGCGCAACAGTTGCTCTAGCTTGGATACTGTTTGCTGCGCCGTCGATGATAAACCCAACGTGGGTAGGAAACATATCTAATGACACATTGTTATTTCTCCTTTTAGCTGGCCTAAGTTTAGACAAAACGTACTTTAAATTAAAATAATGTGATCAGACAATATCAGTAGTCGTTTTTGCTGGAGAATAAAGATAGGACAGATTATTGAATTGAAAAAGTCGGTGCTGAAAATGGTTGGTCGGGGCCCAAGAATATAGGAGTTAGTTGCTGATAAATTCAAACAACTAGTTTAGTCAAACTACATTACGAGCTAGAACCGTAGTGAGTTGTTTATCATTTACATTTCCAGCAATTATCGTGCTGCATATATACCACTGATAATGGGAAATGACCGTGATGACCGTTTGTCAAGCGCTCTCTTATGTGTGAATCAATATTCATCCTTCGATATGAAATGCACATGTCGACATCCATTGCCACATTGGTTAAGTTGATTGCAACTCAATTTCCCGATATAAGAACTCCAGATTCGAGTCGCGGTTGTGTCATATATACAATCATATTTGCATTTTCTCCAACATCAAACTATTCGTGATTAAGCATTTTTTTATTTTCCAGATAGGTGCTGATATTTTGGGAACAACTTGTTCCCTTCTTCAGGGTAAGGTGCAGCGTGACACCTTGCACTAAAATAGAGAACAATTTGTTGACGAAATACTAATATCTGCAAAGTAAAAAATGCTTGCTTAATAACGGGAATGGTATTTACAAAAAATTTCTGTACTTTATTGGTGAAATAACTTCATCAACTAGAAATTGTTTTATTTTAGCGAATAATTGAAAAGTATAGACAGTAGATGTTGATAATTAAGTTCTTGAAGAGAACCTAGATAGAGATATATAGATAATTGAACAATTGTCGAACTTGAATGTAGTCTATATCTTTGCCTTGTCTATACCTTTGATAAAAGTTTATAATATACTGAACAGAAAAAAGTAGCATTAAGATTTAATAAAAGTTGACATTATTGCATTTCAAGATTAAATTGATTCGCAAAATCCTTACAATGTCTTTAAAAACTTTTTCGTTCTCAAAGCAGTGTGGAATAATTTTCAATTTCCATTCTTCTTTCTGTCAAAAGTATTTCAATTCCCTTTCTTTTCAGATGGAAAACCAACGTACGATGGACAAACAAAATGACCAAGAAAACATATCCAATGAATTTCTAAAGGAAAATACCACGTTTTAAGATATCACGCTTCAGTTCTACTTATATCACTTTGAAATTCCACCGAGTAAGATGTAAATATATAGAAAACATACAAAACAAATGTTCTGATTATAATTTTCAGTATTTAATAAATAATAAAAGCAGCAAAATTAAAGACTAAGCAAATCCATAAATATAAACATCTTCATATACATATATTCGCTATAAACTACATCCTGCAACTACATACATGTCTTTGAGTCAAATTAATGTGTCAATTACAAGCAAACAATAATTATCAATCATTATTTTAAAAAAGAACGTTATCCACAGAACAAAATGAGATTATTGGACGAGGATGTATTGTAAATAGTTATATTTCGAAAATCAAGTATCAAACAATTAGTTACAAAAATAACTAAACAAAACACGAGTCTCAATTACCTTTACTATACATACGAGCATACGCTAAAAGCGGTAAATCAGTGGTTTGAAAAATTTGGCTGGGGTTATTTCAAACTCCGGATTTACTATCGAAAAAAATATGAGAAAGTATGGAAGTTTTTCCCATCAACATTTATAATAATTATGTGTAATCAATAGATTCAGAAATAATCTATATGAATAAACAAATAATTTGTATCTTCAAAAGATTATGTAATGTTACTGAATAAAAGTTAAAAGCAAATAAAAAAATGTTAGTATTCCTTGAAGGGTTTTTCTCTGTTGTCAGACTGTCTGTCTAAACATGTCACAATACTTTCTATAAGGGCGAAAGTACGAGTACCTCCTAGCCAAGGGAGACACTTGCTTTTCAACTTGTTCTAGGTTGGTGTATAATTCTGGCTCTAGTCGATACCGGATATTTATTCATTGTTGGCCGATATTATTTCTACCCACCATTTGGAAATGAAGTGAAAGATATATCAGAAGCCTTCTCAGTGAGATTTTGCAGCAGTAGTTTCGCTTGATCGCCCGTATTTCGAAAGCAATTAGACTAGTGGTCATATGTACACAGTTTCGCTCTTAATGAAAAGATACCTTATCCCCTGAAATGCATTTTAGTTTAGTTTAATGAACAATTGTAGGTCAAACACTGCCAGAGAGTCATGAAAACCTTTGTGTTTCTTTATGAAAATGTGGATCTATTTTATAAGCAAACGAGGTGAAAGGTTGCTCTTGACGAACAAAAATTGATTACTCTAACAAATGATTTATGTGTCCCTTGTTCAAAAGCCAAGCTAAGTAACCAATTCAAAATGGACATGTCCATTTTCGATTTACCGGCTAGACAATAATTTCTAGATAATATGCAAGGTTCCCCACAACAAGGAAGTACAGTCACACACATATCTTTCTTCAACCGTGGAGCATAAAACCCATTGCACAAATTGGTCATACTATATTTTAAATGTCTTCATCAAGCTTCGTCCAGCACTATACCCGTAGTAAAATTCAACACGACTCACGAAAGCATGTTCTAATAAAATATACACCACTTTATTTCCTCATTATCATTCACTTGATAATTATACTTCTAGCTCCATGAATTAAATCTAAAGATGCTGTGTGATCCATCAAAAGTCGCGGTTGTCTTGCGCCGAGGTCCGGAAACCTTGATATTTACTAGCGGCAGATTTTATTTCAATCTTCTTATTTTATTTTTTACTGAAGAGAATTCCCATCTACACTGTGGCAAATTGTATTTTTTTGTACCGGATTAGACGGAAACTTTAAGAAGATATTTTTTATATCTAGCTTAGAAGAAAATTTAACGGGTATTCGCGTAGACTAAACGAATAGATTATTCATGCTGCCTGTTAAAGTTTAGATGAATTGAATCTCACGCTTATTAAAATAGTAATTAATGCAAGTCATGCATCTTCTTTAGCAGCTCCATAAACGGATAAGAATTTGTTGAAATTAAAAAAAACTTCAAAGTTCAATAACGACCGTTCGTCTGTTCACAAAAGTAGAACAGTAAGCTTTCCGCCGTGATAATTAATCTTTATTTTTGCTGAAGCAACAGCGTAGTAGCCATCAAGAGGGTCATATATTGGGATGTCTTCATATTAAATATTAATCTAAATCCCTACTTATACTTTTACTTTTTATACATAAAGCTACAGATATATTATAACATTTTGGAGAGTTTTTGGTCAACATGTAGAATTTTTTTATCTTTATCAGATAGGCTACTGTTATATACTTTTAGATGAAGTTCAATAGGATAAAAATGGGCGATTTAATCCTACAATTTGAGGAATAGCGGCTAAAATTTTCTGACGTAGGTACATTCACAAATATTAATTAATTTCTCGAGGAATCCTGTGAACACAAAGGAAAACCCAAGCTTTCTATTTTTTGTATTAAAGCGTGAAGCCCGAAAGTTGCTGAACGATCTGAAATCCGCTCTGTTCAGAAAAATGACCAGAAGGTATATGTCGCTCAGCAGGTAGTGGCGAGAGCAGGGAATGATGAATCCGGAGGTGGCCTCCTCTACTAAATCAGACGGCAAATGAGATACTAAAAACCGAAACCTTCAACTTTTATTTTAATCCAAAAATTATAACAGGATCAACAATTATAATAGGACCTCTAAGATGTCTCGATTGATAACATTCGTGGGGAGCTGCTAAACATTTTCTATATCCAAGACCAAGAAGCTGGACGACCTTGACTTAGACCTTCTATGACTCAATTCAGATAGTGGAACACAAGGAACTGACATGTCAGAGGAGGAGGATAATACTCTGAAATTCTAGTAGAGCTCAAATCACTGACGGAGTCGATGGCCAGCATTAAAATAACCCAGGTAAACCTCCACCATGCAAAAACTGAATCTGCAGTAATTGCAAAGGCAAGTTCTAAGGGTAACATTGGAATAGTACTGACTTAAGATTCCTGGGTGTACCAGGGGCAGATTCGCGGTCTGCAATGAAATAGCAAACAGGTAATTTGGGATGACTCTAGTGGAAACCGAAGAGCTTGCATCAATCTCAAAAGAAACTTAAAATATATATGTCTTTCAGTGTTTTTTAATGCAGACCTCGTGACTGTCCAAGTCCCACTAAAAGCTGGGGGAAGGACTCGAGAGTCAGTCATAGCATCAGGGTACTTTCCAGGACACAACACCTGGATTCCACCGGAATTAGTCGTTAGACTGGCGAAGTCTTCTGAGAGGAAGGCACATCATGAAATCTGGGGAAGCAACGATATTAATCGAAGAGGTACCTTCTTGAATTCTTCCTCAACAATAAGTTAGAAATATGTAATGTAGGGAAGATGCCAACATTCATGGTTAATACTAGGTAAGTGGTACTAAACATAACTCTAGGGAACACTCTGATGATCGTTTTGGTGAAGACTTGGACGATGTCGAACGACCTCTCTATGTCGCATCACAGAATAATCAGATTTGACATTGAGGGCAACTCGAAAGTAGGTGGAATAATAACGAATCCCAGAAGAGCAGACTGGGACTTCTATACAAGACACCTGAGTGACAACATGGCTCATCTACAGGCGAGCAGCGACACCAGTTGTGAAATAGAGCTCGAAACAGTGGTGGAAGACCTCCACAGAGCCGCCATTGTCGCATATGAGGCCAGCGGTCCGTGAAGTCAGTGAAGCCATCAAGCTTGTACGCTGGTGGAACAGGAACTCAGAAAGAATGAGAATAGAACAAAGACTCGTCAGAGGTTAGATATTGTCTTCTATTTATAATCACGCCTAAAATTGATAGACCAGTAGCTTACTTCAAACTACAATTTTTATTTTTTACAGTGTAGATATATATTTCGGGATCAACTTACCCCCTTCATCAGTACAAAGCTACTGCACTGCACAATACTTACTAGTTTTGTACTGATGAAGAGGGTAAGTTGCTCCCGAAATGTATATCTACACTGTAAAAAATAAAAATTGTAGTTTGGCGTAAGCTACTGGTCGACTCGTCAACCGTGTGAAACAAATCGGAGATACGCAGAGGTACAAAAGAGCATTTACGACGTATAGTACCGCCACCAGGGAAACAAAACTTAACAGCTTCAAGAAATTCTGTAAAGAGATAGAACAAACCATAGCAGCATCCAAGGTATATCAAGCATTAGCCATGGATATGGCAATTCCGTCTGTCTGTCTGAAAAAGAATATTTGAGAAAGGGTACATCTGCTTCTCAGAACTCAATTCCCGGGATCCTATCCCACGGCGGAATTCAGTAGCATTATGTATGACACCTCAACAACCAACGGAAGAGGAAAAAGGTGAATAGGAAACTAGTGAGAAGGCAGCGAGCTGCCTAAATCGAAGGAAGATTGATATACTTTCTAGGTGGTAGCCAGAATTACTAGACTAGGAGACAACATGGCAATGGGGTTTCGCTTCGATAGAAAGTTTGAAGATTGATTACTACACTAAGGGACAACGTGGTAACGAGGTTTCACTTCGATAGAAAGTTTGAAACACGTTGACGCAACGAGGCAAACTGGGAGTCCGTGGCTTTGAAATACGGTTTAAACCAGCGACAGACTATTAGGTACACTGACGGAGTTCTTACGACAAAGGGGCAGGCGCCGGGGTCATTGATCCAAGGGAAACATATTTTGAACCAATATGGTAGGCATACCTGCATATTTTCAGTGGAAATATACGCGTAGATAGATAATCCTCTTCCAGCTTCGAAAAGAACTATAGATATCAGAACATTGCTCTTCTAACCGACCGCGAAACGACTATTAAGGCACATAGGTACAATCAAACGGGCATGGGAATACCTTAATAGAGCAGAACACCAACGACTCGCTCAATAAGGTCTGGATACTCTGGATTCCAGGTCCCATTGAGTTAGAAGGCAATATGGCAGCGCACAAATTGGCCAGAAAAGGTGCAGTGACACTACTATGCGGGTCAGGCCCATTTTGTGAGTCAGAAATGGGTTCATGGCTACCACGCTTAAAAACGAAGAAGAACCGCTGTGAGAGGTGTTCTGGGGTAACTTACGAGGAATAGAATAATTCAGAGTGCTCATGGGGGGATACAAACTCGACAAGTGCTCGAAAAATTGTTTAAAGCTCGCCAAGAAGAGCCTCCAGATCATATTAGGAATTCCAACTGGCCACTACAGGTTAAACTATTACCTAGGTAAACTAGAGATACCGACGTTTAAGAGGGCGATTTCAGTTTTTCGTAAATGAAGTTCTCACATGTGTATTTAAATCATTGTCAGCCAGCCTAGAACCTGCTGTACCAAAGCATGTTTGAAAAAAAAATTGACATTGCCATCATATGTGAACATTAAAAACATCTCCAGAGTGGTGTATTTATATCAGACAGAAGTGGCAAAGCGGCAATCTGAGCCTGTGGAAACCGAGCAATCGAAAACACGAGCGATACCCCAGAAGACGGATACACATGCGCTAAGGTAGGCGGCATTCACATATTCAGTTGCTACGCTGGGCCAAGTCTCTCGATAGATTAATTCGTATTCTGACAAAAACTGATGACGTCAAAACTTTTCAAAGACAGTATATCGGATTGGCGATAAATCTTACTTTGGTTAACGGCAGATTATCTAAGGATCCACTCTGGGCATCGGAATTGAAGCAAGACGCAAATAGAAGAAAAATCGCAACTCCATTTCAATTGAGTGCAATGCGAACGTCATTCGTTTACCATACAACATCAGAGAAAGCATCATGTCAGATAGCAGCCATAGTCCCATGACTCATCATATGCCATCGATGATTCCTATTTTGGAGTGGCAGAAAAGATGGATGATTCACCCAAAGGGAATTGGTCTTATAGGATTATTCCAGATGTCCCAAAATGGATCAAATGAAAGCACGGTGATGTTAGCTACGATCAAACACAATTCCTAACCGGACACGGAGAGTGCCGTGCATACCTTTATTGCTTTGGGCGTGACGACTTCCCATATTGCCCGTCATGCGAGATGATTCCGGATGATGCGGAGTATGTTGTTTTTAACTATCGGAGATTCGGCGTACACAACGGAGGCGGAAATTGATGCCGAGGCGTGGTTGTCACCCAAGAATATCATGGGTCACATTTTAGCGTCTGAAACAACTTGGAGGACAATGGGAAAATTAATGAAGGCAATCCACAACCTGCTGCGGAAAGAGGAGCTTTGGAGGAAAGAAGCAAATATAAAGACAAGCGTGCCCCGCGACGAAATACCATAATGACAGTCAGGCGGGGTGGGCGGAGGAAAAGGAGTTGGGTTTAGTGAATCAAAATCTCATATAATCGTAATCTAGAGTCAGTGGCAGGTTTTAAACCTTTCTATCTTCCAACGCTACAAAAAGTTAAGCTTGAGATATCTACGGACACCCTCTGTAGATGTTCTGGGACAGTGTCAGACACATGTCAAAGTAAGTTGAGGCACTTTGGGAGAATACTTAATACCCGATGCCACGCTGAAGCGCTGGGGAGCTTAATTAACTTTCTGTGGGCAATAGGCTTAAATAACATACTATAGTTAATAAGTATACTATAACCAATAAAGGGGTAGCAATTAGGACGCAGTTCGACGCCTCTTATTAATATTATTATTGTGTCAGCTATGGTGGTACCAATTTGAAAAGGAAACCGAATATAAACAATTTTGCCAGACGCGGTTCATTTAAGTTAAAAATTCCTGACACCTTTCGATTAATGGGAATACAAAGACTACTAGTAGCAAAGCAGTAATTCGGAACCTGAAAATACTAAAAATCAGCCACGACAAGTCTGCCGAAAAAGAGTGCCGACCCGGACATTGAGTGAGCCGATATCCTGGAGTTTGCCCAAGAGATATGCACATTGGTGATTTTTGACATTAGGGATGCATTGGAGTCTATAGGATGGAACCGTATTAACGACACAAGCTCCAAAATATGTGTTGAATATAGTGTTCGTTTATTTCCGATAGGGGAAGTTTCTCTTCGTCGAAATCTATGCCAGCGGAGCTAATTGGTCGTTAAAGTGTTGGCTCGCGAATAGTGTCTATAATACTTTATCACTAAAATACTTGGGGATAACGCTTTACTTGAAGCTTAAATTTGAACCCCATTTATAGTTTGGCAAGTATACTACTATAATAAATACAGGTGGCCCGAAATACAGGCGATCATTACTTCTAACAAGAACTGTCAGCTCATTTCTTTTTTATGCGGTACTGATGTGGAAATTTACGACAGGCAAACATAAATAAACAAACTGTCCGAACGGGTTCACTGATTGGGTGGTAAACACCACTGCGCCGGGTAAAGAATGTTTGGAGGATGTAAAGGCATATCTCAAACATAAATATATAGACTACTACTAGTTCTTAACTGGATATATTAAGCATAGGAAGGACCTTCACAGATAGGTTTGGATGAATCACCTGATTGTCCTATAAAAGGTATGTAAGGTATAACTGAAGATGCTTTTTATTCGCTTAACCGAGGTTTGAAATTTCATGGGAAAAACTTAAAGCTCAGATAGCGCCCCGTTTACGGGGAAAAGTGTATTACGCTGCATGGTGGGATCTGATGCAGCATGGACAGCAATAGTGGCAGTGTGAAATGGATGCAGCAGCGGCTAGAAGAAACAACATATGAACGGAAGCGTCTAGTTGTATGTTAAACAGTCCATCGAAGCAATACTTGGAGGCGAGTGTCGATAAATATGAGAGGTTCTATTGATATTTAACAGCGTGCCCAGAACAGCATAGACGAAAGTATTTATACTATGAAGCAGGTTCATCACTGAACTTGTCAGATATAAAAGAATTCTTCCATATATTTACTATGAGAGTACTTACTATCAGCAGGCATTCTGCTGCATAAGCTACCTATTAATACTACACTGGATCGTATGAATAGAGCCTTAAGCGTTAGGAGTCAAACATGCGTGCCCTCAATAATAGATGCGTTCCGTGCTAGACTTAACCCCAAAAAGACTGGACCTTTATAAGCAGGTACCATATAATTTTGAAATGCTTCATTCATTTCTACTTCATCGGGAAGTAATTAATGAAGCAGGTGAAAGATTTATGCAGTGATTCTTGGTTACAATTCCACAGCGTAGATTCATCAACAACAAAGAACGTGGGTATGTACGTGGTAGGGGAGAGGCAAAGCTTCTGAGCACCCAAACCCTAGCGAAAGAACTGGAGTAGCCTGAAGAAGTCTGTTCAGAGTTCACTTCAATTCAAAGGTTCCAAGTCCTTACCTAGTAGGCATTTTGCAACCATGTCTGCACTAAACACGTTGCCCCAATCGAAAATAAGTAATGAATATTTCAAGTCAAATTTCCGAAAATACATTTTCTTCATCCATGACGGCTCCACAGGAAATAAAACAGTACCTACTTCGATAGATTTTATTCGTTTTTACTTTTTATACGAGGATGGAATAAGACGAACTGCAAAGAAGGAACTTCTCAACAAAAGATATTCTATTTTAAGCATGGTTATATCTGAAGTCACTACAAGACTACTAAAATTATTGATCACAATGATTCACTCGATAGCATCAAATCATCTATATAAATAAATGTATGTATACGCTTATATAATTATGTACATATAAGCAGATCAGGTCCGGTGATTTGTGAGGCTTAAAAAATCGAATTTAAAATTTAGCCCATGCTCACTCAAGCAAAAATTAATTAGTCAACATGAAAATCAAGTTTTGTACATTATCTGTCAATAATGAGATCACGTTTAGACGAATTCAATTTCCGATTTGCAAATTTCTTGATTATTATTCGTGTTTTAATTATGCATTTGAATGACTTGAAAAATAGCAAAAAAGTATGGGGCGGGGTAGATCACGTAGCATTAGAGGACTTGTGTTGAGTATATTCCGGTAGTGCTATCAATTTTATTGAAACCATTGATTATCCGTAAAGATAGTGTTTATATACATATATCAGAATAAAATCTTATTATTGCAAACAACAATAAATTTGTATTACGGTATTCTGAACGAAAATTCAAATCCGTGTAGACAGTACAGTAACCACAATCTCATCGTTGCCCGTGAAGTTCTCCCGAAAATGCAGTTCCACTGACGTGTACCATCAGCACGCGTAGTGAATCAGAGAATGTCATTCTTTTTCATGTCAATGAGAAAAAATATGAATAAAAAACGCTTTTACTGCCGCGCACATAAAGCCGAAGATATCTAGCTCCGAGAGCGCCGATAAGGAAGATCCTCGACGGTTGAAAATCCTCGGTCGATGTCTCTCTTGCCTTAGATTTTCAGGAGGGGGGAGAGGCTTTTAGGGTTTCCCTGCTTCACTGGGATCTGTAAGCCATCAAAATGGAGGATACCCCTACTTACTGTTAGTTCGAGGAAGTTCACGAGAAGTTGTTGGGAAGAAGGGAGCCTGAAAAATGAAAGATTTTCCCCAATGGAATTTACAATGAACCTTTCACAAGCCCGAAAAGCTATTACTCTCGCGCCCTCCTCCCACCTGAGGGAAAAGAATGTCTAAAAAGTCTGACTATCTTATCCTTATCTCAGACGACCGTGAGTTGTGTTATCGAGCAGCATGAGGAGGTTTGTTTGGTTTTAACAGGAGAAGATTCAAGTGTCCAGCAACATTAATGATCTCCACCTCCCATAATGGAAACCTTGTTTCTAGTTTTTGATACCAGCATTAGCCAATATAAACACACTCAAATTGGCAGCTCAGGTCCAGGCATGGGGAAGATTGAAACCTGTTTTGCTAAGGCATTCGAGACTTCATTCCCCTCCTTCTGTTTTCGAATAATCGGTAGAGAAGAACTTAGTACAGGGCTCGTTTAATCCTTAACTCTGCCTGTTCGTTCCATAGCTTCTTGTTTAGAATAACTGTCAGATATCTCTGGAATGCAACGACCATTCAATTTCCTTTGAATATTAGAAAGTCCACACCTGAGGAACCAATTGTCAATCCAATCAACCGCGCCTTATATATTGATACACACCGTTTCGAGATTCGAACCAGGAACTAAGACAACGATCTCCCCATAAACTAGGGCCTGTATTGGCACGTTTTGAAGTTCAGACAGTAGTCCGCGTACTGGTTTTCTTTTATTGGATGCGATCATAGCGTATTTTCGCAAATGTGACCAACCACTCTTTCCAGATTTTTCAGCGAGCTTGTGTGAAATTTTTCGGATATAGTCATCTTTCCCAGATTTAGTTATGAAGGCTTCGTCAACCTTTTGTCAAAACGTGGGTTCGTGCGCTGGAAGACATACTAAAAAACATTCCTCACAAATCGCATAAAGTGCTCTAAACCTTTTAGCATTGCTATTCAAATGACAGTATAGCTGCTATGCGTTTCCAATTCCCGTTGCAACACTTTTGTGTTCAAAGGTTTGCAGACGCCGCCAATTTTCTGCCTGTCACTTCCATTAGCTGCTATCCCGGATGTTATACTTCCACGAAAGTCTATACAGCTTCAACTCAGGAGTTCGCGATTTGAGTCAAACTTGACTGACTCTGCACAGTCTTGAAGTTTGTCTTTTGCCTTCCAGTTCCTTACGGGATGATCTAAAATGGTCTCGTTTATATTCATATTTTATATTCACGATGTGTACTTCAGAAGTTTAACCAGTTGTGATTGCTATTGCTTTTACAAGCAAGGTTTCACGTTTCAACCATGGAATCTTTTTTAAGGTTTTGTGTAAAACAAAACCTTATTAGAATCGGTTTACTGTCTGTG
The DNA here is from genome assembly GCF_905115235.1 of Hermetia illucens. Lineage (NCBI taxonomy): Eukaryota > Metazoa > Arthropoda > Insecta > Diptera > Stratiomyidae > Hermetia > Hermetia illucens. Next base: position 56,830,729 of record NC_051853.1, on the reverse strand, counting down.
TGTCTGTTTTTTCGGAGCCGGTTCTAGCGATTCACACCAAATTCATTGGAAAGGTGGAAACTGTGAACGTTCATGCATACAATGAGTTATATAATTCTACGTCAAATTTAAGATGCAAAACCGGGTTGTAAATTTTTTTCGATCGAATATAGTCAGGTGGGACATCAAATGAAAGGTCTCGGTTAGTACTTTCCGAAGCCAGTTAGTTTAGTTAGTTAGTTTTGATATTTGCTGGAAAGGTGGGGAGTGCTGGAGCCTGAAAGCGATCATTTCATTAACGGATCCATTCTCAGAAACTACCCAACCGAAAAATCTGAAAAAAATCAGGATCTAGGCTCCGAAATACCCTCTTTACCGATATCTGTTCAAATAAAGTTGATAATAGTATATTACTATAATTGTTAGTAATTGGCTGGAAAGTCCCCCTTAACTTCATCCTAAAATCACGAAATTTTATAACAGTGTAGGCTACAGCGTACAACATAATCCTACCAGTGATCAAAATCGTACTATTAATAACAAAGTTATAAGAGGTCAAAGTTGTGCTTTCTTTGCAAATTCAAGACTTTGAATGATAATGTCACTTGAAAGTGGATATTTTCACAAAAAATATACATATATTACGTGCTATGCACACTCAAATCTCTCTATAAAACAAATATACAAAATCTTTCATACCTGAAGCGTCTAGCTTCCGGTTTCCCGACTTGTTTTGCTTTGGCCTCGGGAAATAGGGCAAGGCTCTTGAAAGCATTTTAAAAGTAATTCAGAGTTTCCAATTAATCTTCTATTGCCAAATTCATTCTTAATCGCCTTGGGAGCTTTACTTCGTCGCCCAGAAGTTCCATGAACTTTGTCCAATCCATTCCCCAGAAATTCAATAGCCAGACTAAATTTAAAGCAGCACTGGCCTCTAATCAACTCTAACAACTTTGAAGTGCAGATAGTTAGGTTAATTACCTTACTTCTTCTTAGCTCCATGAACGTAGGGTTGTTCTCTACGTTCACAGTCATGAGAGCAGCTGAGGTGATAAAATCAAATAGCTTCTTTCCTCTAGGGTTTCATATGCTTCTGCCCCAACCAATATGCTGAACGTGCGCAACATAATCTAATAATTGTTTAACGCTACTTGATTCTGAATAGACTAGCAGATCCTCCAGTTCTTGCGTCAGTCGGTGGAAGTCGCAAAAAATTATCGGGTACTTCTCTTGCCATTAACCTGGCATCGTAAGATGACTGCAACTAGATCTTGGGAATAAAAGTATCTCAGCATGGTTGCCTCTAACAACTTTGGTATTAGGCTGCAAGTCCTCCGCCTCGAGGAACTCACATGCTAGCCTTCTTTACTCATCCATTACCACAGATTTTGGTAAATCGAAACCATGGAATCTCTTGTACCAGAAATATATCAGAGCAGTCTTGCGACTTTGCCAAACTTGCTTCCAGTAGATATAAACAGGCCATCCGCTTGCTGCAAATTAATTTCTCCAATTTTTACGCAGGAGTTCGTGAATTGAGTCCAACTTGGCGGACTAATCCCTCTCAAGGACTCCGCACAGCTTTGAAGTCCGTCTTTGGCCTTCCAGTTCCTCACGGGATGATCTAAAAGGGTCTCGCTACACATGTTTAAGGAGCCTTTTATATTCACGATATGTGTTGAAGTCCTTGAAGTCCGTCTTTGGCCTTCCAGTTCCTCACGGGATGATCTAAAACGGTCTCGCTTGACACGTTTAAGGAGCCTTTTATATCCACGATATGTATGTCGGAAGTTTAACCAGTTGTCATTTTTATTGCTTTTACAAGGGTTCAGAAGTCGTCTGGTTATATTTCTTTGTAGATAACAATATTAATAACCGTTGATGCAACAATCCAATTGGATCAGGGCCTTGAAGTGTGTTAGAGCACTTCATTCAAGACCGTAACGGTACACTACAGGATTACTGTACCGTATAGGAGGCCATGTGATCAGCATTGCGCTCTCCGGAGATTATTACCCCGATTTGACTCAGATAGTTGTTCACAGCTAAGTCGACTGGTATCCGACGTCAAATCACCATACAAATTCCAATGCTACCAGTGAGATTTGAACCACAACCTTCCGTACGACAACCATTCGGACACAGGTTGTAGACAATAGTGTAGTCTAATATGGAACCCGTCGCTAACTGCAGAGTCTGATGCATCCAGCGTGGACCTCACCCCACCTTCCGCCGAAAGTTTCGTTTTCCTCTGTCAAGCAAACATTTAGCCTGCAGTCACCTCTCCTTTGGGGCAGAAGGTTTTTTCTGCCGGACCGTCTTCTCCTGTTTTCTTAAACAATTCAGCAACATTGCTACCGACAAACCGGCCGTAGTCGGGTTTCAATCTATGAGACTTGCTGTACTTTTCTTTCTGGCTGATCGCACTGTAGATACTGGGTACAGGATTACCACTGAACCGGAGAGTCTTCCACAGCTCTCCAGTGGAGGAAATTGAATTTGGTGAGGCCTGCAAAATCCATGCCTCGATTGCGGCTTGATTGTCAAAAGTTTCTGGTGGATTCGAAGTTTGTGACTCCTTACCACTTGCAGAGTCGAAATTCCTTGCTTTCATCTTCATGTAATTTGGATATTTTTGTATAGTAGTGAACTGCTACATGCTACCTTACCACGACAAGGTGGTGTCCAAGGGATAATCAACTATATAGTTGGTTAGATTTCTGTCCCTTTTACTCATCTTTTTGGAGGAGTACAAAGTATCTTCAACTAAGAGAAAAGTTGCTATTTTAGTAGGATAATTATTGTTGTTCTTCCTACTTCAGTCGGGGGCTCGATTTAGCGCAATATCTTTTTCTAGAAAATATGGGAAAGAGAGAGAGAGACAGAAGATATTGCATTATGTGGTTATAAGTAAAATGTTTTTCAATGCAACTCAAATCATATTTCAAATGCATTTCCAACCAATCGGAAACGGTTGGTTCCAATTTCGACAAGAGAAGGCCTCTATTTCAATGGAACCGATTTCCAGAACAATACATTGCAAGTAAAAGTTGTTTGTTTTTCTATTAATGTAAAAAAGTCAATATCTTCTGACTACGATAAAAACCGGATTAGGCAGATGATTTATATTGCCATACGGATGTTAGTTATTTGACGTTGATATTAGATACAGTGACTCTATCGTAGCGTATTCAAATGAACCAGCGTAATGCTGCATCGGCTTTTACATAAAGTGATTCTTTAGCCGTGACCTTTAATTCGATATCATACGTCAACATGAAAAATGCATCTTTCCGAGAGTCGTAATTAAACTATTCAGAAATTTCGCATATAAAAGCTTGGGGCACACCCATTAATAGTATCAGTTTAGTTTTTGAGAATATAGGAGCATATCCAACATGTTCAAGTTTGTAAGTGATTTCAATTTTCCTGAATCTATTTCGGATGTTATTTTCTATTTTTGCAACTATACCTAAATAAGAAGAAGTTGAATAATGAGAATAATTGCTGTCAATAATGTAATATACTTTTTGTGTGTTGCATACAGGTTGTGTTCGCTTTCGTTGCCAGTTTAGCCGCTGCCCAACACGGACAATACGCCTCTCCTGATGCTACTGCTGAAATTCGTAGCTTTTCCAATGATGTCAGTCCCGATGGTTCATATCGTTGGTCTTTTGACACCAGCAACGGAATCGCTGCTCAAGAACAAGGTGTAGGTGGCGTTCAAGCTGCTGGCGCTGCTTCTCATACTTCCCCAGAAGGAATCCCAATCCAACTCTCCTATACCGCCGATGAAAACGGTTTCCACCCAGAAGGTGCTCATTTGCCACAACCACCACCAATCCCAGCTGCTATCATCCGATCCTTGGAATGGAACGCCGCCCACCCAGAAGAAGAGCGTCCAGCTAACGAATACGTTGTAAAACGCTTCTAAGTGAATTGAAGTGAAAAGATTGCAGTGGAGTTAATTTATGATGATAATTACATGATTTTATTTAATTTGTTCGATTGTTTTATTATAAGGTCCCGTATAAAGTTAACAATTCACCTACCCCCAAGTTTGCTAGTAATGGTTCTATTGAGTTAATATCTCTACTCCAAAATTATGTCTAAAAAGGGGTAGGCGAGTTAATGGTCATACTGATTTGTGCTGCAGCACTTTCCACTTTTAAAAAGCCTACTTTAATTTTTGATCTTTAAGAGCTCTTTTTTGATCCTTGATGAAGCATATGGTCAACTTCATTTTAATCTGTTATATCTCTCTCTTTCTCTTGATAGGTTCACATTTCTCTCAATCTGTCTTGCAAACATTTGGCCAAGTAGACAATCCTCATCGCGATGTCATCCAGGAGATGCCTGCTAACTGAAGGTGGTCCACCGATTTCTCTCCAGCACAGTTCGGTATTCACTACAAATATGGTTTTTAATGCATGGGAGGCCTAAAGATAGGATTGATTTCTAGCGATCTACTTATGCTTCAAGTCGGGGTTGCACAACACGCAAGTGCTCACACCCTCTAAGTTTTCCGACTGATAATAATTTGGGTGTTTGCTTATCATGCTCTAACTCAAAAGAAATTGGTTAATGAATCAGCTGAAGCAACAGCTCAGGAACTGTCATCAATTGCAACAGTATGCGAATTTTGTATCCTTAACACACTGTCAATTAAGCCCTTTACCCTAGTGTGCTATTCTCACAGACTGGACAGTTTTGAGACTAAAGCCTGAAATTAAATGAAAGTAGTACATAAACTAGAGAACTGACTATAGTAGAAGACTGTACCCAGAAGAAGCATCAGAGAAAGAACTGTTGGCTTCAAAGTGACTACACCACTGCCTATGCCTGGATTGTCCAGAAGGGAAGTTTTCCAAATTCAGCCCCAACGGAAGCCGAGGGATGGCCGACAGTTTGTAAAAGGAAGTCTGCGAGGAGAAATCGAGCTAACCTAACTGGCCCTGGAGATGATAGTTGCGACGGTGTGGCATTTCTTCCTTTTTCCTACTCCTTAGCTTCCCTAAAACACGCCTTCCAATTTCCTAATTCCCATCCTGACATTCATTTATGTGAAAAATTTAATTTTCAAAATAATGAATTTAATTTTCATTTTGAAAATTTAGTTTATAAAACTCTACCACCCCCAAAGCCCCCTTTCATCTAAAACCCATTTTCATTTAAATATTTCAAATTTTAACGGAGAAATTTGATCTTTTGCATTCAGATAAACTTGTTCAAGCTAAATTTTATTAAACGCATATCCAACATTTATTTTTGCCTGGGGCGAATGGGATTTTGTTTTTCAAATGAAACGATTTGAGACAAAAAGGTTGGAAACAATCGGAGTGAGTTTTGCTATGACCCCAGCAACGTTGAATTTAAGTTCAAGGTCGGGGTCAACCAAAGCGAGATTAACGAGACCTGGACCGGCTAATCAAGGTGTAACGGTGATCAGCTGGACTAAGAGAGTCTTGGAAGAGCTAATGTATAGCCGTTAGGTGATAGTCATTTGGGTATGTGAGAAAAGGTTACATAAATTAGCTTTGTGTATTTCTTTAATAAAAGCCTGCCCCGTTAGTACCTATGTGAGAATATCAAGTTTCACGTAATATTGACATTCAAAGTCTTGAATTTGCACAGAAGTGACAAATTTAACCTATTGTAACTTTGTTATTAATAGCGCGATTTACCCAAAACCTTCTAGGATGAACTTAAGGGGATTTTTGGAGTCAATTACTAAAAATTATGGTAATATATAATATTACTATATGGAGGGTATATCCGAGTCTACGCACTCTATAGAGCCAGCTTCCTAATTTTTTTTCAGATTTTTCGGTTGGGTAGTTTCTGAGAATGGGGCCGTAACAGCAGTGATTACCATCGACCCTGCGCACTTCCCAACTTTCCAATAAATGTGAAAACCAAGATATTTGGTGAAAAAAAAAATTACAGCCACATATGCCTTCCCTTAAATTCAACATCGAATTATGTAATTTACTATAGGAGTGAGCGATCACAGTTTACACTTCTCCAACAAATTTGATGCCAATAGCCAAAACCGTTTCCGAGAAAAGTGCGTGTGACAGACAGACGGACAGACAGGTAGTAAACCGATTTTAGTTTTTTTACACAAATCCCTAAAAAATAAGTCTGAGAGGACCAAACGCTCTGTGAACTGAAGAAGTACAGAGCTACCGCACCAGATGCGGAAGTTTTACAAACAGTCAGCAGGATATACTCTTGGATGCTCATCCTGTCCTCAAAAAACTTACCACGACAATGGGGCATCCTAAAATATAATGGCCTCTAGATGTCAAGTTAGGCATGAAACTTCAAAGGCCGCACCTCATTACACATCTGAGGCGGAAAAGAACCAATTGGAGATACGATCTATCGTGTATCATTCCTCTGGATCGCCGCGCTGGAGACCGGAGTTTTACGACTCCATGTATGGCCGAACCATTTTTTTCCTTTTTTGACATCATTTCTAGGTCTTTCAGTACATATATTGAAAGATCTTCATAAGACATATTGTCCAAAGTTAGCGCCCGAAAATAAATATTGTGAAAGTGAAGCTCCTTCAACGTCAACGACTTCAACACCGCTTATCTCGGCGGAGGACTCGACGGCCATGGTAGGTTGGGTGTTAATTCAGATTAATTCGGGGGCTAATTCGTGTTAATTCGGATTCAATCACAAGTCTTGTTACCCGGAGAATGAGGCGGAAATCATAATTTGGAGAATCTTAGGTTTCAGTCCTCATTCGCATTCCAGAGCCAAGTAACCCTTAAAATATTTGCTTATTTGTTTAAAAAATTTTAAAAGAAAAAGACGAAACTTGAAGTTATCTGCTCAATTATAATGAAATAAGGAGCTTTCTACCGTATTTCAATATGTCCATAGGCAAAATAGCACATACAACCCCAGGGTATGCATTCTAACCTGAAAGCAATAAAGGCTTTTCTGTGTTACTCCCAAGCCCAGATAAAGAAGGAACGTTTACAGTATTGCGCTTAGTACTATCGTTAGTAAAATTAAGACAAAATATTAATTTCCTAGGTAAAATATAGTGACAGTTTCTTGATTTTTTTCAGATTTTTTTTTGTTTCTGTGAATGGGTCCATTAAAGAAATGATCACTTTCGACCCTCCGCACTCCCCACCTTTCTAACAAATGACAAAATTAAGAGCCATTTTGGAAAGTACTAACCGAGATCATCTCCCCCTCGGACACCACCTTGTCGTGGTGGGGGAGCCTGTAGTAGTTTACTGCTACACTAAGGGTGTCCAAAATATGAATATGGAAACAATGGATATAAACTCTCCAAGTGGTAAGAAGTCACAGACTTCGAATCCACCCGCGACCATGAGCAATCATGTCGCGGCCGAGGCGCGGATTTTGGAGGCCTCACCACGTTCATATTTGCCTATAGAGCAATCTGTAGAAGGCATGCTTTCCGACTCAGTGGAAAGTTTGCATTTAGTGCCTACGGCGAAGTTAGCCAGAAAGGAAAGTACGGAAACTCTCAAATTGGGAGAAACTGGAAATCCGACTACGGCCGGCCCGTCCGCGGTACTACAGCCCAAATCTACCCGCAAGCGGAAGAGAAAGGCCTGGCAGAAGGGAACTTCGGCCACTAAGGAGGGGGGACTACAGGCTGAATCCTGCCTGTCAGAACCTTCTCCGCCATCCTTACTGGGAAGAGCGGAAGAACGGGAAGCTGGTGACGTGGACGCTACTGGTTCAACGCCAGTATGTGGAAATGGATCCAAGCGGTCCGAACACCGTGAACCTGGAAAGGCCCTAAGCCGACGGCAGAAGAGAGCACTGCGAAGGAAGATGAAGCACCTTGGGAATGAGGACATGGACGTGGCTGTACCACTAGGCGCGGTAACGCCCAGAGAAATCGGACGCAAGGTAGCGGAATCTCCGGCGGAAGGTGGGGATAAACTGGAAACCCCGGTAAGATCCACACTGGACGCACCAGACTCTTCAGTCAGCGGTAATGCGCGCAAGAAGCGTAAGACCAACACATTTGCTGTGGCCGACGCTTTATTGTGCTCCGCACCAGGGCTTACATCCACGCGTCTCGCGGGGATTAGGACCGGTGTGCCGGGAGGTGATCAAATCAGCGAGAGAGATCTCAATGAAGCTGGTCCCTCCCACAGGAATACGAACACGAAGGCGGGAAGGAAGAGGACGTATGCGCAAGCTGCGGCCTCTGTTCTGACTGCTGCCGTGGGAGTTTCCTCCAAGGATGGCAAAATGTCAGAGGGACAATTTACCATCCTCCAGGAATGCCTGTGGAAGAAAATGATGGAGCCTGGAACGAAGCCACGATTTAACGATCAAGGTTTTCGTGATGGGCTTCTACATTTGGAGTGCGCTGACGAGGCTGCCTTAAAGTGGCTCCAGCAGGTAATCCCAACTTTGAGTTCCGGCGGTCGGCCCAAGTTCACTATTGTGAACACTGAGCTACGCAGGACAGAACATGTCGGATGTTGGCTACCGGGCCCTCGAAGGAAGGCAGAGGACATCATCCGCTTGCTGGGTGAACAGAACCCGGGCATGGACTTTGGACACTGGAGGGTAAAGTTCATGAATGCCAGGAAGGACCAATCTACAAACGTGGAGGGCTTCAACTTGGTATTCGAACTGGACCAACAGAGTCTAAATGTGCTCAGGGGAAGTCACCATATGGTGCTCCACTTTTTCCTATATAGACTGAAATTCAGTCATATCAGGAGACTGTAGGGCATCATCTCCATTTTTGAGAGCGAAGAACAATGATGGTCTTCGACTCACACAACATAGAGCAAATTGCAGCATCTTCGGTGCGCTCTCCCACAATGGAGACGTGCGCGGAGGATAGTGCATACAGGGGCGGAACCCCCGTATGGGGGCTCGCACTGGGGAAGGGACTACAGAGTGAATCTGCTATGCTAGTAACTTCTCCTACACCTTCCAAGGAACAGGCGGAAGGAAGGGTAGCCAGAGACGTGAACGAAACTGACTTGATGCCAGTTCGAGTGATCGAATCTATGCAACCCGGACACCGCAAACCAAGTAAGGTGGTAAGTGGAAAACAGACGAATGCTCTGCGGGATGAGATGAGATCTTTCGTGGATGAGAACATGGGAATTGCGGTACTCCCAAGTACGGCTTTTCACAGAGAAATCAATCACGAGGGGATCGAGTCTCTGGCGGTACGGTGTGGGGGAAACCCCGTCATACGCGGACTGCCGCATACGCTTCTAACTGCTTTCTATAAGACAATAGACTAAGTTTATGTCGAAAAACATAAAGATTGGTCAAATCAACCTGCAGCATGCCAAAGCTCCCTCCTACCTGTTGGCAGCGAGAATGACAAAGCTACAGGATTTCCCCTATATCTTTCTGGTGCAAGAACCGTGGGTTCGATTTAACAGAATCTGTGGTATTGGATCAGTAAAGGGGGCTAGGATCTTCTACGACGAAAGATCCATAAGACCGAGAGCTTGTGTCCTGATGTCAAGACGGTTAGAGGCAACTATGCTGAGACAATATTGTTCCCAGGGCTTAGCTACGGTCATCATACAATACCAGATAAATGGCGAGAGGAAAAACATCATAGTTGCCTCCGCTTATTTACCCTATGATTCTTTGTATCCTCCACCGACGCAAGAACTTAGGGATCTGGTGGCGTATGCAGAATCAAGTGGTCTCGAACTCTTAATAGGTTGCGATGCGAATGCTCAACATATTTGTTGGGGCAGTAGCAAATGCAATCCAAGAGGAGAGAAGCTATTTGATTTCATCACTTCAGCTGGTCTTATGACTGCAAACGTGGGGTGCGCCCCTACGTTCGTGGGACCGAGAAGAAGCGAAGTAATTGACCTAACAATCTGTACCCCAAAATTGTTAGAGTTGATTACACACTGGCGAGTGCTAGACGAGGTCTCACTGTCAGATCACCGATATCTAGAATTCAATCTGACTATTGCGGGCGAACAGTCTGCAGTACAAAGACGGAACCCTAGGAAAACGGATTGGGCAAAGTTCAATGAACTTCTTGGCAATAAAGTACAGTTCCCTAGGCGACTAAGGACTCCTTTGGTGCTGGAAGATGAATTGAAAACTCTGAACTACACACTTTTAGAGTGTTATGAAGAGGCTTGTCCTATTTCCCGAGGCCAAAGCGGTAAAACAGTTCCTTGGTGGAACCGAGAACTGCAAAAACTCAGGAAATCAACCAGGCGACTTCTAAATCGTGCTTGCAAAAGTAACAAGAACGAAGACTGGTTAAATTTCAGGAACTCACAACGTGAATATAAGAGGCTCGTGAGGTGCTCGAAACGAGACTCCTTTAGAGCGTACTGTGAGGAACTGGAAGGCGAAAGGGAGACTTCAAGGCTGTGCAGAGTTCTCAAAAGGGATGAGTCGGCCAAGTTGGATTCTCTTAGAAAACCCGACGGTACTTTCACGAACTCCAGACTGGACTCAGTACAGACCCTCCTGGAAGTGCACCACCCGGGGGAACGGGTGAGAGAGGTGGTAGGGGGAGAGTTGACGGTTCTTGCAACCCCTTCAACACGCAAGTGTTGCAAGAGGAACTGGAACACTGCGAAAGCGGTTGTTACCCTTGAAAAGGTGAGAGCTGCGATACTGTCCTTTGAACATTTCAAAGCACCTGGCATGGATGGCATCTATCCGGCAATGCTAAAGGAGGGTATGGAGCATTTAGAGCGACCTCTAACAAATATTTTTCGAGGATGTCTTGCTCTGGGCTACGTGCCTTCTTCTTGGCAACAGGTTAAGGTAGTTTTCATACCGAAACCTGGGAAAGATGACTATTCTAATCCAAAGAACTTCAGACAGATCAGCTTGACTTCATTCTTGCTGAAAGGTTTGGAGAGACTGGTGGAGCGTCACATTCGTGGAAAGGCACTTAGGTCACACCCACTTAGTGAAAACCAACATGCTTACCAACGTGGAAAGTCCTGTGAGTCTGCTCTTCATTCTTTGGTCACAAAGATAGAGGATGCAACTTTGAATGGTGAGTACGCGATGGGGGTGTTTGTGGACATTGAAGGGGCTTTTGACTGTGCGCCTTTTCAAAAACTTTGTGATGCCGCCAGAGCGCATGGTGTTGATGATGCTTTAATTAAGTGGATCCATGCTATGCTAACGCAAAGATTGCTGTGCGCTGAGGTAGGGGTCGATCGCTACCTGACTACGGAGGCAACGAAGGGCTGCCCCCAAGGAGGTGTGCTTTCGCCGCTTCTGTGGAGTATGCTGATCGACTCACTGCTATGCGAACTGCAAAATTTGCCAATACACGCTCAAGCTTATGCTGATGACGTGGCTGTACTTGCTGTTGATCGGGATCTTGGAACGGTGTGTAGGAATATACAGCGTGCCGTTGATTTGATAGACAGCTGGTGCCTTAGACATGGTTTGTCCGTTAATCCAAATAAAACCACAATGGTTTTATTCACAAAAAGGAGAAAACTGGATGGACTTTGTCTCCCTGAGATGAGGGGTACTACCCTTCAACTCTCCGAAGAAGTGAAATACCTGGGGGTTACTCTAGATAAAAAACTTCTTTGGAACAAACATGTAGAGGTAAAGATGAAACGAGCTCTCACAGCTTATGGGCTGTGCAGACGGACCTTTGCCTCGACATGGGGACTCAGACCTCATGTGGTAATGTGGATATACGTTGCCATCATTAGGCCGATGTTCGTATATGCATCCGTAGTGTGGTGGGTTAAAGTGAGACAAAAAGGTTTTCACCGTAAACTAGACGCACTGCAAAGAACTGTTTGTCTGGGTATCACTGGTGCCATGAGCACGACATCCGGCGCAGCTCTGAATGCACTACTCAATTTGCAGCCCCTGGATATATTTATTCAAAGCACTGCAATGAGAGCAGCCCATAGGCTAATTCGAGTAGATCTATGGGAAAACAACGGATGTGGGGGGCACAGAGCATTGGAAGAGTTACTGGGAGGACTGAATCCAGTTCTTACAATGCCTTCCGATTCTCGTGTCCCCATACATCTGTTTGGTAGAAGATATATAGTTACCCTGAAGCGTAGAGAGGACTGGGAAGACCCAGAGGAATGCGTGGAGGGATATACGGAAGTCTTCTACACGGATGGCTCAAAAACAGAAGAGGGTTCTGGAGCCGGAGTCTACCTCTCGAATAAAAACGAGAAGTGGGCTTTTCCTTTGGGACAATATGCAACGGTTTTTCAAGCCGAAGTTTATGCGATCCTAAGGGTGGCAAATTGGGTGATTGACGAGCGGTTGAAGGGCAGGCGCATCGCAATCTGCAGTGACAGTCAAGCTGCACTGAGGGCATTGAGCAGTCCTTTGATCACCTCGAAAATCGTTCAGGAATGCAGAAACCGTTTGAATTCTATGTCTAGATTCAATACGGTGGAACTACTCTGGGTACCTGGTCACTGTGGCATAGAAGGAAATGAAATCTCGGACGCTTTAGCGAAAGAGGGGTCAATCTCCCCTATGCCGGGACCGGAGCCAGCAATTGGGGTATCAGTAGCATTGGCTAAATCTGTTTTCAAAAACTGGGAACAGGTTTCCCATAATGACAGGTGGCAGAGCCTTAATGCTGCTCGACACACCAAACTTTTCCTGCCAGAACCCAACATACGTACCGCAAAGTTTATCCTGTCGAGAAGCAGGAGGACTTGCAGGTGTATTGTGGGCATTCTGACAGGCCATAATTCACTAGCTGGGCATATGTTCAGAATAGGAATTACCGAAGATGATACGTGTCCCTCCTGTAATGAGGAAGCGGAATCCACGGAGCATTTCCTATGTGAATGCCCCGCCTATGGACGTATCAGGCATCAGATCTTTGGTGCCGATGTTCTCCAATTACGACGGGTAGCATCACATCCACTAACGGAAATCCTACGATACGTTAACGAATCCGGAATATTCCGTTAGACGGGGGACGCGAGTACAATGGGCCAACACGGCCTGAGTGCTCGGAAGCTGTAGCTTCTCCCCACCACACACACACACACACACACAACCGAGATCATTCATTTGATACCCTACACGACTATATTTGGCGAAAAAATGTACGAACCGCCCTCCACCTCTCATCCGCCTTTAATTTGGCGTAAAAGGATGTAACTCACTGCGTGCGTGAGCGTTTACAGTTCCCACCTTTCCATCAAGTATGGTGTTGGCTTCAGATTAATGAAGACCTACACCAGCGAGATATGTTACAACAACTCTCGGCGCGATGTCATCAGCGTGACCCAGTACTGTGGTTTCACTAGCAACTAGAATGTCTTTATACGTGATGTGTGTGGTCCCTGCGCAGAGGACGCAGGAAACAATGCGTTCCCTAAGTCCATTGTCTATGTCGTACCAGAGCTCCCATAAATAGCTGTCGACCAGTGCAGTGAAGTACCTGGGTACCCCAGATTACCAAAAACCTTCTATATGGTTCCATTAGGTTGAGTTGAATGCATTTTCTGTATCAAGAGTAATCACTGCTCAGCACTTGCTTAGTTGCTAGTGCCACCCTTTCTGTGCATCACATTTTCAACTAAGCCAGTAGCCAGTTTGATGGCGTTTGATGACCTGACCACACAGAAACCGAATTGTCGATCTGATAAGCCTCCCAGACTCTCTACAGCCGGAAGCAATTTGCTATAGATTCTTCGCTGCACCACTTTCCATATAGTGAACAATAGACACGTTCTCTCGTCAAAACAAACCCTGAACAATTTTTAGTAGAAGATCGCGACATGTGATTTGTGGAGCTGCCTGACCTTTGAATCTCCCCATTACAATCGTGTAGGCACTTCACCATGGGTTTATGTCCGCCTCGGTGCATGATTGTTTGAAGCAGTCCCTCTTTTTTCGTTGTATAGTTAGCTTCTGGTTTCTTCAAGCTTCCTTGTAGATGCGCTGCTTCACCTCCTGGTGGATCCTTGCCATTATTCTCTGGGCCGCTAGTCTATCCCGATGACACGCCGACCGAAGATCAGACAGTTTGCTGTTTCAAGGACAGTTGGTCCTTTTACTGGAGAAAACATAAAGTTTCGGCATCGATGAGTCGCATGATTTCACGATGCACTCCTTAATATATCAAGCTCAGGGTGTGCCTGGTATATTGTATTGGTCTAGTCTAGAATTAAGCCAGATTCACACCCGAATCGCCTTGCTTATTATAGCCACTTGCACCTTCGATTCGTAGGTGGTCTGTGAGAGCGGGTCTTGAGCGACACTATATTAATTCAGGTTGATTTGGGTCAACTTATTTAGGAACTTTTTGAACTCAGAATACTAGGATACTTTCCCTCACATCGTCTGCTGAGAGGGATCAACCGCGCTTGTGCATGCCCTCGCCAGACGTTCGTGTAAGAAACACTTTCACTGTCTTCAAAGAGATTTGCCCTCTAAGGTAACAAACTACCCATCCAATATGGACCCTCCTGTATCCTACAGTTTGTAGGTAACCAGATGGTCGCCATCGATGCGCCTCCATACGCCTTACTGTAACTTGAACTGCTGCAGATTTCTGCCTTAGAAGTGACCTCGTCTAGGTGCTTGCATTTTATAACGATCTGATGCTTTTGTGCACTAAGCCTTCGGTTTTGGTCTCTTCGAACCTGTACAATTTCAACATGAGATCACCCTTTTGCTTACATTTCCTCTAAGTCATTGAGATCAGGGTCAGCTTTTATCTTTCTTAGTATGTCTGCATAGGACCTACTACCCTCATCCTCTCTTTCTCCTTTTCAGGCGTTTTTAGCTCAACCTTAGTCCAACAGTCACGTACTTTTTGGCTAGACAATGGCTTCCGAGTATCTTAAGCACTAGAAGTTTTGGACGACTCCCTCTAAGTGGGCGGCTCGCCTTGTTGCTCTTTGGGAACCTGCTGCTTTCGTGGGTGTTCATCTCTCTTTTCTAGTTTCTCTGTCCATGCACGAGTATAGGATTGGACATGGGAATTTACTGGGTTTTCGCCGAAAAAGTAATTTTAAGGCGTCTCTTTAATTCTTTGGTATTCTCCTGCTATTTGCTGTATAGAACCCTGATGGCTCTCACGCAAGCAAAATGAAGGGTGTCTTTTCCAGGCCGGACCGCCTTTTTCTCCTGGGTGGCGTCTTGTTCCCGCAGATTTCGGGACGTTTACGGAGCTCCTTTCGCGCAGGTCACTTACTGTCTTGGATATTGGCGGATATTTCATAATCATTGAGCTTCTCCAGAACAGATTCCCCTCTCAATCCTCTGGACTTTTACGCTTGGATGCGATTGGTGTCACTACCGCTGTTGACGCTCGCCGTTCTTCCATGGGAGCATCCTTCTGCTATTTTATTATGGGTGTTCCAAGGAGTGACGTGTTCGGTTTAAACACCACAAACCTCTTCAATGAGTAGAAACTAATCAACTGAAAATATTGAACCCATCAGTAACTAAATCAATTTAATCACTAAATATTTGTGATCTACATGTGTACATAATATGTATGATAAAAATACTTTTCATTTATAATGCATTTAGAGCTTTTGATTAGAAACACACTTAGCGCCTGCTTGTAAGATTTTTCTTAGGAAGATCGCACAAAAAAGACTTCACTAGAAAAAAAGTTAGAGTTAATATCCGTTAGACAAAGTCTATACCAACAATGGAAATGAATCATAGATTAAAAGACAAATCTATTAAAGCGCATTCATAGAATACAATAGAAATAACAATCACCATCAATTACAAGGCGTAATTTTAGGACAGAATATTTAGTCGCGTTGAAGGCTTGCTGCAAAATTTATGAAGCGCCAAAATGTTCATTTCGGTTTCATTCATGCAAATTGACTTTGAATTATTTGAAAAGTTGGCGTTTTTCATAAGAGGTCTAAATGAACTGGCCAACCGGGCACATACCAGGGTAAATGGCTACTATATCTTGACATGGCCAACATAAATATAACAATGAATAGAATTTTGATTGTTTTCTGGTTTTTCTTCCTCTTTTCCCAAGGCAACCGGTTGCTCGTAGCAAAATCTACAACAGATCATGATTTAATAGTTTTAAATTGAATGGTGATGCACTTTAGTATAATTTTACCGGTTTCGAATGCTGTCTTTTGTTATGTGTAATTCAATGGGGAAACACGCCAGAAGAATGAGGTAATACCAAGAATAGGTTTCTGCTTGAATGCAACCTGATGCAAGTGCAATAAAGTTACTGCATCAAGTCCGGCAAAGGTGTCAAATGCTATCAAAAAATGAAAACTGATTTGAATATTTATACCAGACATTTATAAATAGTTATTGGAAGTCATAACGCCCACAGATAATTCATTCATAACAAACTAACTGAGAAGTTGAATCCCCTGAAATGGTCGGTTAAATTATGATCGAATAAAATATCTTAATAAAAGTGTGTATTGAGTTTAGTTTTTTGCGGTCAAGTTTATTCAATTATTAATATTATCTGACTAAATTTTAAACCATATTAAAAGGATCAACGATTTTCTCAAGTTTTCAAGTAATTTTGTAGGTTGTCCAATAATTAGGAGGAAGTTTTACTCCATTCTAATAGAGTTGCTGTGTCCCTTCAATGGTTATAGTAAGCCTGTTAACTAGAGAAGGTCAACGAATCCTATAACTGACAAGAATTTTGAGATACTTCTAGAAGGTTTAGAATAGCATGTAGTATTAAATATTCTCCGAAGTACATTAACACATTGCGCATGTGCCATACATTGAACCTGAAAATCTTTCTAGGTTTCATAACTTTCTCCACGGAATCTGCAGATAGCGGCCGCATATATCTTTAGCCTTTACAGGCGGTAATTAAATCTGCGAGACTTGGTGAGTTTTGAATAATTCTGCAAGCGATTAGGTTTTTATTTCTTCATGAGAAACCTAGTATTTTCTATAACTGGTAAATTCGCCCAAACTGTTCCTCTTCCTTTTTTAGTACCATGGCGTCGAATAACTTCCTGATTCTACAAAAAGTCCTGGTTCATAAAGCGACATCTCTGTTCCTATCCTAACCAGCTTATTCGTTGCCACATTGCCTTTTAACCCAATATTCTGGACTGTATACCGCAGCGTACAGTTCTTATTGTATATTTTATAAAGGGATTTTCATACCAGCCTAGAATTCACCTTGTCAAACCTGAGTGCCTGAATAGCCATTGTCAGTGTGGATGGTAAAGATCTACTCTGTAGTTGCCTTGGAAATTAAAGTTAACACACCTGTCTATGGCCAATATTTCCGCCTAGAATATACTCGTGTGGTTACCCATCGGTTTGAAGTTCGCTTTCTTCGACTAACAACTCGTATACCTGCTCCCTCTGTTGTAAGTGACTCATCAATGTATTAGGTAATCATTTGCCAGTTTAAGCCACAGGTCACATATGTCGCGTTGTCCGACACTGGTATCGAAGGCCTTTAGCATACTAGCTTCCTCCAACCTTACAGGCTGGGCATTCTGGGCGTACACGAAATAAGACGGTGCGATTCCAGGGAGTAACCCTAATCCTCTTGTGGGACTGTGATGTTATATTGTAGCAAGCCTGCCGGAAGTAAGCAGGAATCTGGTGTCAGATTGTTGTTGACCACATCTGTTGGGCGTGCTCTTTTATTTTGGGAGCCGATATCAGCCACAATATGAACTGCGAGATTCTACTCCACGATAACGAACATCTCAATACATTAGTATTATTCCCCATCGAAGACTTCGGATGTAGAGAAGAAAGACGCTACGCATGAGAACCTCAACTCAATCGAGGAAAGGTTTCCTAAAAGTGAAATTGGGAGGGGTGAATGGCAAGGATGGGAAAACACAGTCTTTGAATCCATAATAACGTTGGCGAGAGATGGATATTACTACAACCACCTTGTCATCAGTGGTAAACTGGTCAATTATAGAGTCTGCCAAAAGACCAATTTGGTTTGAACCGATCGGTAGCATACATCTAATCAGATCGATCACTCACGATCAGCAGTATATTTAGGAATTGTTGTTTGAATGTGCGAAAAAAAGTGATAACATCGGCGTCAATGTAATAGTTATCAATGTCAATGTATAGTTATAGTAATAGTGTAGCGTTAATGTAATAGTTTCTTACTTTCACTCGTTCATGGATCTTAACTTTCTTGCAAAAGACATGAATTCCTTATGATATTGGCATATGTTTGGAGAGAAATCTCAATTCCTTCTTCCTCCTTCCTCCTGCTCTTGCCCCTTCAATGCTTTAAATATTAAAGGCCCAAACTTTGCTGCTATTAGATAGCAAACTAATTCCGCTGTAGCTGTTAGAAATGAGTGAGTCCATCTCTTTTTAAGGTTTTGTGTAAAATAAAACCTTATTAAAATCGATTTACAAATCGATGTCTTTCGTGCCTGTCTATCTGTCTGCAACACC
The DNA here is from genome assembly GCF_905115235.1 of Hermetia illucens. NCBI lineage: Eukaryota > Metazoa > Arthropoda > Insecta > Diptera > Stratiomyidae > Hermetia > Hermetia illucens. The sequence goes on along the minus strand of NC_051853.1, from coordinate 56,812,348 downwards.
TTATATCTCAGAAATGGGGAATGGGACCTCGAAACCCTCGTACGTTTATCCCAGAACAATCAAATGAAATAAAAAAGTATAGAGCACGGTATGTCCAAATTTGGTGGAAATCGCACTATCACTAATAGAGTTATAATAGGTCAAAGTTGCCCCTTTTTTATAAATCTCTGTCTTTCTTCGAGTTTCAATGTCAGTATCATACCAAAATGGTCTGACAAAGTAAATACGTAAATATTTCGAATTAGGTACAACTGGGGCAAATGCCCATTCAAATAATATACAAAACCGTTCATACCTCTAGTGTCCAGCTTTCGATTTCCTAACTTCTATCAAAATTGGCAACACCCGGGTTTTTTGCACTGTTCTGAAAATAAAGAATTATTCAATAGATTATTGAACAGAATGCAATAATAGGAATAGTAATAGGACCATTTTAGAAATGGATCTCTTATTACCCGTCCAAATATAAGAGAAATATGAGGGTTCTCATTTAGTATGAAGTCAACCTGCAGATCTTGTATTTGTTTAACTACGTAAACATGATATCCGAAGCACTTGTTGAAATACCCTTTTACTTCACTCGCCAATAGGAGTTCACTGCGTTTATATGATATAATACTGGCAGATACGATCCCACGCAGTCTTTAGGGGTATAAAAACAACCCCGATATCTTGTCAACAGACTTGACTAGTGTAAACAGATGGCTTTTCACTTTACTTCTCCTCTTTATGACTAAATCCGGAGAGCTCACTGGCTAGAGCGGTAGGCTGTCGTTACAGAAGGTCTTGGTTCAAATCTGGTGGAAGAGCGATTTCACAGTCGAGACGACTGGTATCCGAACTGTCGTTACGATACCACTCGACTCAACTGTGAGTGCCTGAGTTAATCAAGGTAGCAATCACGGATTTGACTCAGGTACTCCTTCAAAACTGGGTCGACTGGTATCCGAAGTCAAATAACGATACAAATTCCACTGTCACTAGCGAGACTTGAACTACGACCTTCCGTACGATAGCCTTGTGCTCTAACCACTCAGCTATCGGGACAACGCAATGCAACAGTGTACCTTCACTGTCTTGAATAAAGTACTATATTGCTACGAAACGTCAACAACACCTCGAATAGGGACTAGCACCTGACTATTAAAAAAGATTTATGATTAATTTGTTGAATTTGCATAATATGCTCCTTGACAATATACCAAAGGTCCCCAGAATACTCGCTTTCCCAATCTAAACGACAATCCCGATGTTAAGTACAAGTAAAATATCACTCTGAGGAGTACTTATTTCCCTTTCATAGCTCTTCACTTTTTTATTCTGAAAAATCTAGTGCTAATGGACGCGAATCTGGACGGTGATGGCTACCATAAAGCACGCTCTCATCATCAGAAACCTGGTTGTTGACAGAATCTTGACTACCGGATTCCGGTCCAGATTAAGGAATATCTCAATTATTATATTTCACGAAGAGGTTTTTCCACTACCATATGACAACATAATTGAAACCCTCTATTCCAGGATGAGCGACGTGTAGGTTACCGTAGGTAGGTTCTCAGAAAATCGGGGAGGAGGATGGTAGAGATGCATCTCCAGAAACCGTTAACGATGGTATGTGGGCGTAGTTGACCCACATACAAGTGGGAATCGGAAGCTGGTCCCTTCAAGTATGAACGTGTACGATCGTTCCATTCAATGATAGGTAGCCCCTAGTGCATGCGAGTGTTCTTTTTCTCAAAACTTTATCTCGTTCACAAGCGGGACTGGATCACCGTGAACGGTTGTGCATTTAATTTGATCAAAGACCTGATCTGAATATAGCCGCGGGGCCTTCAAATCACCGCCCAGCTCCTTTCCAGTATACCGCTTCATATTAATCTATATCTGTATTGCTGCAATTTTGCGGACCTATGATGAAATTAAGCGGAATTCGCAGTAAATTTTCAAAATATAATAATACAATATTATTAACATTATTTGAGCAGATGTCGTAATAGAGAGTATTTCGGGGTCCATATACTATATGCACGGACCATCACAATTTTTTTCAGATTTTCCGGTTGGGTGGCTTTAGAGAACCGGTCCTCTAATTATCCCCTCTCGTCTGCAATCAATATCAAAACTAATGCCCACTTCGTAAATTCTTAATCGAGACGTTTCATTAGATACCCCACAGGCTATATTTGATGAAAAAAAAATGTGCACTCTTTTTGGTGTTTTGGAACCCCTAACCCCTAAGTTCAACGTACAGCAATGCATTTCGCAGCATGCGTGGAGGTGAACAGATGCAAATTTTCTACTAAATTTAATGCCAATAGGTGTAACTGTTTCTGAGAAAAGTACATCCCACAGGCAAACACTGAAAACACTTCATGCATTTTGGAAAAAGGGAATCGGCGATATATGTCGCACTGGTTAGTGATACTTTAGTTAAGGATTTCTAGTGGCATGTAAGCGAAACTTACCATACATACAGCGACCTTCAGGCCATAATTTTTTAAGTCAAAAAATTTACAAATTATAATGGGCTCGGAAGACAGCTGTAAAATGGGCTGTCAACAGGTTTGACATGGAGAGGAGGATCTACTGCAAACCGCAACACTAGAAGGGATCTCAAATGGTAAGGCTTCCCAGATTGACGTAAACTTGACGCCTCCATGCCAAGGCTTACTGGTCCATAGAAACAAGTATGGAACTTCTGGTGGAACCCAGAAATCCAGGAATGCTCCAAGACTTGCCTCAAGAAAAAAAAAAATTTCAAGCGTCTGTGTGAGGAAACTGATTGAGACCACTAGGTTAGCGCCAACAAACGGTGATGGCTAAAATCAAAGGTAAACGCTTTCCACCGACTACTTATTTTAGCTTGCTATGCGAGATAGTGTCGAACTTTTTCTCTAAAAACATGAGTACCGCTAAATAGATCCCGTCGAAATCGCAATGGTAAGCGAGGAATATCTGCAAAGAAAACAGCTCTTGGTTGGGATAATATCCCCAATAAAACTCTTAAGGCAACGCCAAATATATTTGCCCAGATATATACTGCATTTTTTAAAAGACCACTGGCTAATTCTTATTCCCAAGCTAGACAACATGGCTGAATCATCATACTACAGACCGATATGACATCTAAATGAAACTAGTAAACTATTTGAGCGAATAGTCTACTAATTAGATCATTAGACTATTTCCCATTGCCGAAAAGGAAGGTAGTCCCTCTGAGAACTAGAAAAAGTAAATAGAAGAGAAATTGGAACTGCATGTCGCTTAACTGCTCTCCAAATGTGTTGCGCCTATTGAACACTATTCAGTGAAGTGGCCTACGTCATAGCGTTGGTGATGGCAACTTATATTCTAGTGTGAGGAGGACAACGACTTAATGATCGAGCTTATCTCATATCTACATATGGGCGGCAGTTGGCATGGGGTGAGACTATCGCCAGGTGGTAGGAGAGGTGGAACCGATCAGAGAAAGGCCCCTGGACCCACAGAGGGGGGATATTCGGAAATGGATCGAGCTTCTTTACGGCGAATAAGGTTTCGACATAACACAAGTTTTAAGTGGATATGGAGATTATCGAGCTTATCTCTATCGATTTCCGCATGCCGGATCGCCATAGTGTCCAAGGTCCCCAAACACTGCAGGTGACGCAGAACACACTTTATTTCAATACCTGAGATCTATGGTTCAAAGGGCCCCATTAGAAGCTACAACTATGGAGCATTTTACACCGGAAAAAATGATGGGGCATATGTTGAAATCGAAGAGGATATGGCAGTCAGAAAGGTTATAGCAGCTTTACATAAGAAGCTTAGCCAGGGTAAAAATAGCCGGAAAAAGGAACGAGTGAGGAATGTGAACACACGTCCATGATAAATTCCGCTCAAGCTCAGCGACGTATAAGGTGGTCCCACGGGGAAAGTAGAAGGGAAAGGTGGTGGTTTTAGTGGATAAGAGTCATACATAACTGGTGCGATTTATAAAACTCACTTTGTTTGCAGAAATGTACAAATCTTTCTCCGTGATTGTTACGGCCATTAAGACCATGCCTCTCTATGCCATTAAGACCATGCCTCTCTATGACATGCCTGAGCAAAGTTTCTTCAGAGCACAGACACCTCACCTATCAACATCACGATACCTTTAGGAAGTTTGTCCTATCTCGTATTTCGTTGTTTATAGAAAGCCACCTTCTTGTTGATTGTGAACTACTTTCCCTATATGTCTCCTCTTCACTCTATTGTGGGGTACAGAATACCCACACAGTCCCTTTTTCGACCAAGCGGGATTCGTTTCGGTAGCGAAAGGCTCTAGCGCTCAGTTTACAAGTACCAACTCGCAAAACTCCATTCCTTTTAATGGCCTTTTATGATAATCAGGAAATGTTTTAAACTTCAGATCAAACGGACATCATTAACTAAAGTTTATTGACTTTCCTTGATCGAGATATTTTGGGATATGAGGAAGACCTTCAAACAAATTTGACCCTTTACTCGTTCAGTTGGACGCTTCTAGTTTCATTACTTTTTAATTGTTACTTATTAAATATTTTTCTGCCAATCGCTGACAATTTCAATTAAATTCGTCGTACAAAATGGCTCTGAATAAGTTTGCATAAATCACCACAACTTTTCTTTTCCCTTTTCCCACTTACGATGTTGGAACTTTCGTTCTTTTTGAGACAAGGTTATAGCCCCCAGTTTTTAGATAACAAATTAAGATAAAGTCAATCATAATAAATAGTTGGGTTTGGAAATCGATAGCAGTTAATATAATATTTACTGCTTTATATGATGCCTCCTGAGCTTCCACAATAAATTCTTCAGTCTATGCTATGAGATGTCCACACTATCTAAGATTAAAGACAGTGGGAAGATGATCGATGATTTCAATTTGAAAATGAAAATCAGATATCAACAAAAATTAATAAATATATTTAAGTATATACACAACTATCAAATCCAACCAACAAATTAAAGACGTCTTGAGTTGATCTCGTATTGTGGGTCATCTTGTTCTGGGTGGGCGGCATTCCATTGCAAAGCTCTAAGGATAGCTTCTGGAATTTGAGGCAAGTGATTGCCTTGTGGCTGGAATCCATTTTCGTCAGCAGTGTAAGCAACTTGGATTGGGATTCCTTCAGGTGAAGTGTATGAGAAACCTCCCTGAGCCCGAACAGCGCCTACCCCTTGCTCTTGAGCGGCTATTCCATTGGTTGTGTCATATGAATATTGATATGATCCATCGGGGTTCAGATCGCTGGAATAAATTTTGATTTCAGCGGCACCCTCTGGACTGAGGCGTTGTTGTGGTGGTTGGGCAACAGCCAACGCAATGGCTACAGCAGCAAAAGCGGCCTGCATAATGAAATAAAACAGAAACATTAGTGGAATTTGCATTGGCGTGATAAAATGATCCAGTTTAGCTGATGAGATGGGTAACTTACAAGTTTGAACATTGTGACTGTGACTTAAGATGTCTTCGAAGGTGAAAAGGTAGTAGGTAACTGATGATGGTGAACCGGATGGTATGGTCTTTTATATGGAATTCGAGAAAGGCCTGTTTACTGTTGACTACGGATCCGCAACATATTTAATTATGCTAGATTGCCTACGAACATTAAGGTTTTTTTGAAGCATTTTCGTCAGCCGAGTCTTTGATTTCAAACCTATGTCGAAACCTTGTTTCGCAAAATACACTGATTTATAAGGACTTGGTAAACTGCGGCTAAAAAATTAAGTTTGCTTAACCTTGTATTAAGTAGAAATATTCTACAGAATATTACTGAGGTGGAAAATAAATTAAAAAAAAAAAGAAAATTACAATTTAATAATTTTATTTAAATACAGTTTTTTCTTTTTAAAATAGACTTTAAGCTTTTATTATCGGAAGTCAGAAACTAAAAGAATATTCATTGTGGTGAATTTTTTGGAAGATTTTCTCAATAATGGATTTTTTTATTGTATCTTCCTGAATAAGCAACTCATAATAAGTTTTTAAATTTTGCTAATAAGTTTAATCAATTGTTTACAAAGTAAAATTATGGCGTGTCTACAAAACGTTTCATCTAAATTTTCAGAAAGATCCATTTTTTCAATCGGTCTATACTAGGCTGTTAAAGTAGATGCTTGGCTAAAGCATTAACGAAGACAGCTTATCGTCCTTTATTTTTTGCTACCTGAAATGAGATCTTTCTCACTGGTCCTCTCCCTCTATCTTTTTTCTGAGGACTACATATAAAAAGCGCTTGCATTCGGGTTTTCCTGACAACGATTAAATTCAGTTGGTAGATTCGAAGTATATATGAGGTACATTGAAGAACTCTAGCCGAAATATTATGATCTCCAGCTATGAATCTTACGTATGCATCCTAGATTTTATGCGTTGTGAAGAAATTTCAAGATTCAAGAAGAAGTAAACTTTTTAAGATTTCCGTGTGAAAAAAAACCTCATTAGACTCCATGTATATGCGTCTGTTTGTCCGTCTTTATTTTTTTAAGGAAGTGGAAATCTTCAAAAGACTCTGGCCACAGTGTACGATTTTTACCAAAATTACCCTTTTTTCACCTGCGAGAGAGTGCAGATGGACATCGCAAGATGCGAATCAGCATCACTCCTGAGATGACGCCGCATCATCTGAGACAGTCCTGACAGTAGAACACACCCTTAAGGCTGTTCTTCTGTAGACCGCACCCAGTTTATTGAATTGCCTAAAACATACAGTGCTGTTCTTAAATGTGGGACTGCATACAGTAAAATGGAACTCACCACCCTAGTGATTAGCAGCCTGCTAGTATGCCGCGGCCCACCTACATTCGCCATTCTTGCTAGAGCTCTATTTGTGGTGAATGCTTTCCATCAATCATCAGTACCGCGTATTTGCTTGCAGATGATGATATGATTCCCAATTCTAATGTGCGCGAAATTTCTCTTCTGACGCGGTGAAGAGGACCGCTTCCGTCTTTTTCTCCGCGAGTGCTGCCCAGCCTTAGCCAATCCTCCACACCAGCAATGATTGTTTCACTTGAGTTCAATTAAGCATTTTCGAGATGGTTTGCAACCACAATCAGTGGAAAGTCATTGGTGTATCTCACCACCCACCCAGCTTCCTCCGGAACCGGAACATCATTGCATATGATGTTCAACAGTAGTGGGCCCAGTTTGGAGCCCTGTGGGACACCCGCAGGGACAACGTAGTCCTGAGATCCATCATCGGCGTTATACTGGAGCGTCCATTCGCAAGAAACTGTCCACAATGGCAGCGAAATAGGTGAAAACAGCAATCGTCGCCAGGGGCTTCTGGATACGGTCTAAATTGGTCAAATTGAATGCATTCTTTACATTCAGGGTTAAAACCACGCACTATTTGTTGGTACTACCCTCTGCATGAATTGTATTTTCGGCTAATTCTTTGACGGCAGAGAGCAATCTGTTATAGATTACCCGCTCCAGCATTTCCCATAGCGTCTAGAAGACTTATGGAACTATAGAACGATGACTCACCTGAAGATTGGTCAGCCTCCGGTCCGGTCTAGATTTCACGGGCCTATTCAGATTTCCATCTAGATCCGTAGCTTTGTTGTCACCTATTCAGCTGCAGATTTCTAACAACTAGCCTGAAGTTAATGCCGCAATTGACGCCAAATCGAAAGTGCTTTTTCGCTGGGGGAAGAACTCAGGATAGTTTTCAACAAGAGAGTAGGATACGCAAACTGCGGTGATGACGGGCTTCTAAATCATTCCTTCACAAACCTATAGTCGCTCCGCCACAGGTTTACATCCGCCTCAGAGCAGAACTCCTTAAAATATTCCCTTTTGCTTCGTTTTATGGTAAACTTGAGATTTTTGTGGACTTCCTTGTATGCATGCTCTTTTTGCACCTGATCGATTCTACCTACCAATCTCTGGGCCGCTCTTCTGGCTTGGTGGCAGGATGATCAAAAACCGGCCAGTTGACTATTCCACCAGTAGTAGGGTCTGCTAAGGGGAATGTATATCTCCCAGGCATGGACGTTTCACATGCCTTGGAGATGCATTGTGTGACATGAAAAGCTTTTTCCGTGTGGCCGACAGCCATAATGGGTTGGTTTAGCTACACTTCCATGAAGGTCTGCTCATCCAGTGCCTTTGCGGCCTGATATCCATCTCAGCTCTGAATATGTTAAATCGAAGGTAATTGTCGGGAGATCGCTTGCTCTGGGTGTAGTCCTCGCTAACGTGCTAGGACATATATGCCAAGTCATTGCAAAACTAACAAAGGTCAGGTCTACGATTGAAGTAGTCCCTCCTTTCAGCAAGGTATTTACTTTACCTTCATTACCCAGAAAAATGTTTAACTGGCAAAAGTCTCTAGTAAACTTCCGCCCCTTGCGTTATTCTCTCTGCTTCACAATTCCAGGGCCATATTAAAATCGCCGGCAATCATCTTCGGTCTTCTTCCTCTTTCGTCGTGAACGTGGTTTTCCAACAAGTCTTCAAACTCAGCCAATGTGCGACTGGGTGGGGCGCTTTTTTTGTCTACAAGGAGCCAATTTCCGCCTACCGCAAGCCGATACCACCGCTCCAACAGTCGAGGCTGTGCAAATTTCTCCTCTAGATATTCCGGGCATTGTTATATCTCACGTTTTTGCGCCCGTACCGTACCATTCTCTCTAAGTCGATATAGATTATCGTGAGCGGTAACACTAATGGCTGTCTATTGTAGGCCATTTCTCACTTTGGAAGGAAGGAAGTAGCATCAATGCCGAACAAGAAGTCATCACAGTTGTCAGAACTTTCCTTGACGTATGGATCTCCAGGTTTGGCAAATCACTTAAGATCACGTCAAATCAATCAATCGAGGTTGTTTCAAAAACTCAGCAACCTGACCATATTGTCGAGCGTTTTCACCGTCAGTTCAAAGCAGTAACACTATGTCACAAAGCCGATGGACCTTTACTCGTTCGGAAGCATTATCTGGGGTGCTACTTGGCAATGAGGATGGGGAGCATATAATCGATTTTGCTTACTCCCATGACCTTGTACTTGTGAATACATGGTTCATCAAACGATTGTCTCACCTTCCTACATTTCATAGTGAGAATAGTAAAACACAAATCGACTATAGCCGTTCTCTATGAGACCATCACACCTCAACATCGGCCGTTGTTTGCCGTGCTACAAATTAAGCCCGCGATAAAACAGCGTGAGGAACGCACACCAAGCGGTAAGCGGTACATCAGCCGAGATACTTGGCTTAGAATCACCATGTTCAAATGATTATTACCGACATTAGGAGCAGTTCCACCTATCAGGACAACTGAAGTCGAGGAGGCAATAAAAAAATCGGGAGAGCCACAGGACCTGATGTCATCGCATCTGAACTCTGGAAAGCGAAGAACTGGGACCAAACACGGTTGCTCAGTGAATTCTTTAATCGGGTTATTCAGGAAGGTAGAACACTATCTGAATGGCAAGAAAGTACTACAGTTCCAATATGCAAAAAGAGTAGTCCAGCAGAATATTCAAATTACCGTCCGATCCGGTTGCTTTCACATATCATCATCATCAAGATCAAGAATTCTTGACAACCGTATTCGCGAAATCGTTGAAATAACCATGCATCAAGCCAGATTTGTCAAGAACTGCAGAACTACGGACGCAATGCAGGCTGCGCGATTACTCATGGAGAAACACCGCGAAAAACATCGCCCTCTTTACGTTGCATTTCTGGATTTAGAGAAAGCCTTTGACCCTGTACCACACGAACTTATCTGGTATATTCTACGACAACACTTAGTGCCAGAAGAACTCGTGCGCTGTGTTCAATTGCCCTACCACGATCCGAAAAGTAAAGTTCGAAGTATGGCAGGTGTATCAAACCCGCTTCGTGTCTCCGGTGGTGTTCATCAAGGAAGCGCCCTGTCACCACTTCTCTTTGCTCTTGTTGTAAACACCGCCACACGGAACATCCAATGCTTAGCGCCCCATACACTGCTTTAGCCAGATGATGTTTTCCTAGTGTCTAATAGCAAAAATTGTCTAAGCAACTTGTCCAAAAATGGAATGATCGCCTCACGCAACATGACCTCAGATTGAATCTGAATAAAACTGAATTTTTGACGACCGATCCCTATGAAACAGGCACAATCACTGTGAGCGGCAGTGATCTGCCCAGAACTGAGTGATTTAAATATCCCAAGTCAACGCTATCAGCCAATGGAGAACTGCGTTATGAAATTTCGGGACGCATTAATGGAACCTAGATGAAGTGGCATTCCACAACTGTTGTTCTTTGTGATCGAACATCTCAAATCTAAAATTTACTGCAATGTCGTCTGCTCTGTTGCTCTCTATGGTTCTCAGTGTTGGGCGACTATAAAAGACAATGAGCGGCGCCTTTTGATAATCGAGACGACATCAGATTTCCTCTCTGCGGCAATCGATGATAATGCAAATAAGTCGGGAAGCCTGAAGCTGGACGCTTCAGGAATGAAAGGTTTTGTGTATGGCTTATACAAAAATATTTTTTTGAGTAGGCATTAGTTCCTTTTACTCTTAGCATGTAATATATATGCATAGATTATGACAGAATATTCACCTTTGTGTAATATTTACTATTAGCCTTTGAATGTACCCTGAAACGACAATTTTGACCTATTATAACTTTGTTAGTAGTAGTCCGACTTTCAACAAAATTAGGTTGGATCATGCTTTATATTATAAACTCTATTGCCGCCCTCCCCTCCATTTAATTAAATATCGAAACATAAAACCAGCTTTTTCGAAAGAGGATTAGGATCGACTTGAAATTTTAAGAATAAAATCTCAGACAAAAATCTCATAGAATTATCGATTTTTTTAAGGGTTTTGTGTAAAACAAAACCTTATTAAAGTCGGTTTACTATCTGTCTGTCTGTCTGTCACACGCATTTTTCTCGGAGACTGTTGTAGCTCACGCATACAGTGAGTTACATCATTTTACGTCGAATTTAAAGGGAGGTTCCCATACATGCAAAAGGGTGGTGTAAATTTTTTTGACATTTGTTGGAAAGTTGGGAACTGCACCGGGTCGAAAGTTATCATTTCTTTAACGGACCCATTCTCGGAAACTCCCCAATCGAAAAATTTGAAAAAAATCAGGACGTTGCCACATATGGTGCTAGGCTCCGAAATACCTTCTATACCGATATCTGTTCAAATAAAGTTAATAATAGGCTATAACATGGAAAGTAACCCTACCAAGTTTGGTAGAAATCACACTATTATTAACAAATTTCTAATAAATCAAAGTTGTCGCTTCTTTGCAAATTCAAGACTGTGAATGTCAAGATCACCCGAAAGTGGATACTCTCACATAATATATGTATATATGACGTGGTACGCACTAATGGGAAAAATGCACATTCAATTGTCTTTATATAAGGAATACACGAAACCTTTTGTACCTGAAGCGTCCAGATTGCGGTTTCCCGACTTGTTTCAAATTATAAGTGGGGTAAACTTCTCAGCAGAAAAAACGACCCGAGCTGTACAAATTGCCTTCATTCAGGTCAAACGGTGATTTACGCTAAATATTGGCGCACATTAATGAAAACAAGGCGGAATCCATGCATGACAGACAAATTCGGTGGTAAATCCTGCTCAATAAGGCGGGTCACCTAACACGTATGGGTGAAGATGATCCAGCCCAGAGAGTCTATAAGAGCAATATCTACAGTAGAAGAAGAAGTCGTGATAAACCCTACCTGAGATGGAGCGTTGGCGTAGGCTAAGACGCCAGTCAACTATTAGAGATATCGAATTGGTGGACCTCGGCGCAAAATCTGGATGGCTGGAGTTCTTTACTAAAAGCAGGTTCTCGACTCGATAGCGCTTGTTGAGCCGGTGGTGATGATGATGAGATTTATATGTAAATTAATTTGCCTGCTCTGAATAAAAGTAACGTTCGATAAAAGCATACTTTTACCTCAAATCATCTATTTAATTTTGGAGATTGGATTCACTTCTTGCCAACACAGCCCAGATCGACTTTATTCATATTAACGATTAATTGATGAGAATTTTTCAATTAGGTAAGTACATGAAGGTAAGCGTGCAAAAGAAATATAATCTTTTACCAGAATTATTGGACATTTTGAACACAATTGGTAGCAGGAAACATGAAATAGAAAGAAAAAAATCATAAATATGCGCATCAGGTCAAAAACCTGAATTACTGACACTGCATCAAGGCCGAACACTGCTAATTTACTAACAAAATTACAATCACTTCAACAATTAAAAAATTCCATTGGAATTAACCACCTTGAACTTTAAGTCGATGCATTTGTTACCTGGAAACATGTAGTTGCATAAAAAAGGTTTACTGTCTTCACGAAGAACATAGCAAGTTTCAGTCCATTGACTTTAGCCATACAACAATGGATTCTTCCAAATTAATTCATCTATCCTCACTTAAATACCGAAATGTCTGCAACTGAAGAATTTAATTGAACTCAACACTGAAAGCCACAATCGGTACATTGACCAAAATATTTTGATTATGGTCATTTATTGCTGACTTATAAACTGTAGAGTGAAGATTGATTATGCACGCAGCTGGCACTTTGAACTGGATTGGCTAACTTGAAATATTAACATCCAACGGCATTTATAAAAACCAATTTTATGTGAATCATTGAATTCGAATTAGATCTGAGATCGTTTGAACGCAGAAAGTTTGATGAGATGCGGTCAGTTGCGTAATATAAGGCAGTAGCTGACCTTGTCCCTTTTGCATGTCAAATTTATAGTTTTTCGTTATTATTCCCAACTTTTTATAATCAGATTGAAATTCAAATTATTAAGATAAAAATAAATAATCGCATTCATATTTGCGCAGTTTCGTTTGAAAATAAGCTTTATCGTGGCGGAACTACGTATCTTTCTTTTAATTAGTACAAAACGCCAGCAAACTATTAAGTGGCGGATATTGAGAAAAAGTTATAAGTAAAACTCGACGTTTGCACCGCCACATTTCCTTCCGATTACCTTGCAACCTTCCTGAAAAGATTGAATGATTTACCACCAATAATATAGTCACTGTTTGCTACTACACTAGCTGAGAATGCACACCAAATCCATATTATACAATGCAATCGGGTAAATGTGTCAATCCATAATTCCCAACAACACACAAAGCAAAAAACGGTTGGATAGTTTAAATAATTTTTTATTAACTTATACCTAACATTGATTTACTTTAGAAGCGTCTCAAAGGAAGAGTGTTGATTTGTTCACGTTCTTCTTCTGGATGAGCAGCATTCCATTGCAGGGATCGGAGGATGGCTTCTGGGATTGGTGGTGGTTGTGGCAAATGGTTTCCTTGTGGTTGGAATCCATTTTCGTCGGCGGTGTAGGTAAGTTGGATTGGAATGCCTTCAGGTGAAGTGTATGAAGAAGCGCCGGCAGCTTGGACACCTCCGATACCACGTTCTTGGGCAGCGATTCCATTGCTGGTCTCGAAGGCATATTGGTAGGAACCGTCAGGGCTGATATCACTAGCGTAGCTCCTGATTTCAGCAGCTGCTTCGGGGCTAACAGAGTATTGTCTTTGGGCGACAGCAAGCCCGAAAATGGCAACCAAAACCACCTGCAAATTATAAAATTAATCATTACATTGGCACAACGCAAACTTTTTTCTCTAATCTTAGCGTGGGTGAACTTCAGATTTCTAAAATAAAATTTTGTAAACTTTACTTACAAATTTGAACATCTTTTCTATATGTTTTGATCGTAAGACCACTTTGATACTGAAATACCGGCAAGTGAATGACAAAGATATGCCACATCACGCAGTTTTTATAGAGAAACCAAAAAAACTCGAATGGAGGCTGTTTCAAAAGTAAATTGAACTTGATAAAATGATATCTTCGATTATTTATTCCACATTTACCATAAATGGTTTAAACGGTATTGATATTGCATAATACGAAAATTTGAATAAAAACTCGGTCAACAGCCTACTTAGCACCGCCGCCACCGCCTTCAATCGAAGGGTTTTGATATGCAGTTGCAGATGAACACACGTATGTACATAGGTATACTCGTACATACTTGCATATGTATGTAAATATATACTGGTATATCTAAAAAATGGCAATGATACATAAGTTTGAGGATTTAAGATGCATTAATAAAGATTCTGTTTATGATACGAATGATGACATTATATTATATTCAACCCCATTAGCATCATACGGATTTACGAGTTTCATGCAAAAACTCGGAAATGACGAACTTGTTCAGCGGATTTGAATTTATTCCCGCAATGATGGGGATTTTAATGAATTCTCATATTAATAATATTGTGATTTCGGTAATAGGATTATGAAAAAAACGGTACCAAGAGTAGCCTTCGAATATGCATTTTATGTTGATATTAAATCGAATTTACTGTTGAAACCAGACACGCTTCAATTTTAGTCTAACTTCAAATGTTTATCTCTTACAAATGTAAATAGTTATATCTTTATCCTTATAACAATGAGTAAGTGTTGCATATATTTAAGCAAGTGTATACCATTCCAATCAGTATCATCCCAGGGAGACTTTGTATTGTTGCTGAAGGGAGGAGAGAAACATTTTAAACAACATGCTAGATCTACCATGAGCATCTCCCTTGATTATAGGTAGGTGTGCTGAACCGATACCTTTGTATAGACGCGAACCAATATGCATCTGAAGCATTATCATGCTTATTTGGGAAGGAGACGTTTCAGGGTTCTATGCTGAGGGCAACCCCAAAGTGGGCTGCTCTTCGGCATTTGAAACTCGCCTTGGAAGAAATAATTAGTATTACATGGGTACAATATTGTTCAATGAAAGGTGGGACGGACAAAAAACGTAATTAGAGTTAGTCCCCTTAAAGGAGATCCCAAGTCCTTTTGAGAAAGGAAGAAGGTCACTATACCTTAGTTGGATGCCCTATTAATAACAGCTATTCTACTACTAACTTAGTGCTTTTTATATCCGGCTGAGATAGTGTCTTTAGTTTATTCCCTGCCTATCGTAAAAAACGACTAAAAGGATAGAATTTTGTGTTTACATCTCCACCGTTGCCTTTTGGTCGTTTACCATTGACTTCGATGTTCAGACCAATCTTGGCAAGTGAATTCTCGTTTCCACGATCGGTGCAACACCATAACGATTGCGGATATCCTCATTTCGGGTATGATCAAAACGTGTCACGCCACTAGTCCAACGTAACATTTTCGTCTCCATTACCCCAAGACGCCGTTCATTGCTTTTTATAGTTGGCCAATACTCAGAACCATAGAGAGCGACATGACGGCCAACATTGGGGTAAATTTTAGATTTGAGACGTTCGTTGATACGTCGATCACAAAGAACAACAGTTGTGGAACGCCACTTCATACAGTTTGCGTTAATGCGTGAAGCAATTTCATAACGCAGTTCTCCATTGGCTGATAGCGTTGACTCGAGGTATTTAAATCGCTCAGTTCTGGGCAGATCACTGCCTCACTGACAGTGATTGCGCCTATATCATGGGGATCGGATTTAGTTTTGCTTAGATTCAATCTGACTTTGCTCGTGTATGTGAGCAGGAAACACGCAATTGTAACGATAAAGACGGAAGATTTGTAAATTTATATAACTTTCACGGTTTTGTCATTTGTGACACATTGTTGAAACCCAGAACTTGCCAGAGGTCAGTTGGGCGATACTCGGCCACGTCTTGAAGGAATGAACCGTGTGACAATACACCATGCGATCGTGAAATCGACCATGTTGACGCGCTTAATACAATATTTGATAGAAAGTACAGCGCAGTATGTACCGCGACAACCGATGTTGGATCTAGGTGTGCCTTATTAAAAAACACTAGACATTCTCGGTTTTCGATGAGGTCCCCTAACTAGACGCGTCTTATATGGTAGCTGTCTGGCGTCATGGTGTAGGCTATCACTCCATTTCAGGAAAGGTCTGCGTCGTCCTCTTTCTCCACGGTAAATATTGTCAGTTTGGATGTAGAATTCTCTCATGGCCGTGTATAATTTTCCCCTGACTTTGACGAAAAATGTTGTCCACATTCCAATAGCTTTTCCATCGATGGACCCAGAGTGAAAATCCAATCTCTTGTAGCAATAATAATCGATGACGCGACAAACCAATTGGCTCTGGGCCGCGTTTTCGAGTACTTTTTTCCATACCGTAACGGTACACAACGGAACTATAGTACACTGTAAGAGGCAATGTGATCAGCATTGAGTTGAAACGAGATGAGCTGAGTCGACTGGTATTCGACATCTAGTCGTGATACAAATCTCACTGCTGCTAGTGCGATTTGAATCGTGATCTTTTATACGCGCCCTAACCACTGAGCCATTCGCTGTAAATTTACTTGAAGTGTAGCCCCTTTGGTATGGACCTATAATGCCCTGAGTCTGTGGGCTTAGGTGGAGATTTGTTCGCCATCTTCAATTACAGGGACCTACAGCTCAGAATATTTTGAACGTTGGTCAATTCAACATTCGGTCGAAATCAAATCTCTCTCTTTATCTCGTCGTAATGAGAATTGAAATATATATGCCTTCATTCTGCTGATTTGTTGGTAAAACTAAAGCGGTTGCTCTCTATACTTCCTGTACTTCCTGCGCACAGACCTTTTTCCTCTCGACGGAGTTCGCGTAAGCCTATCAACCAGGATCAAATATGTATGTATGTGGCGATACCAGTGATAACGGTCTTCTTTTTGATGCTTGATCTCCAGTATACCTGATAATTGCGGCTGTTCTAGCATCCATTTCCCCCCTCATAAATGTTACGAAGGATTTTGTTATGGATAGTTTCAGTGGTATCTCTTACCTGTTAGTGGGGATTCCAGGAGGTGTTGTTATTCAGGTCCAGAGCACTATGCAATGATATAATGATCACCTTCTATATTGGCCCCCTGGTTCCTGAGGAGGCCCATGCTTGATTTTGGATAACTTTCCGCGCAAACCAGCTACACCCAACATCCACACGCTGTGATCCTATTAGCTGTCATTGAGAAGCTTATACAATCTATGGGAGTTCATACGCACTTCGTTCGTACTTTATTGTTAAACTCTCCAAGTATGATTTGGGAATCATATCTGAGATAGGTTTCGAGGGATCCAAAGTTTTGCCACCGCCTCGCAGAATTTTACTTCAATAGGCAAGGTAAGTGAACTTCCACCGGCCGATTGAATCACATAAGGGTAACTGACCTGTGCGCCCACCAAGTATCTCGTTTGTAATAGTATCAGTCCAGCGTACTCCCATGATACGACATTGACAGGTGTTTACGAAGTCTTGGAGCCTGGATCCAATTCAATCTGCTTCTCTTCCCAAATCGACATCGATTTGACCCAGTCACAAGACAAACAGATGTCATCAGCGTAGTGGAGGTATTTGAGGAAAAAATTCGGAATCGGAATTGAATTCCTCCGCGTCCTCCCGCCAAGGCAGCATGAAGAAAGTTACCGATAGAAGAAGAAATAATATCACTGACAACCCTGTAGACTCTGCTTTGCACTCCAAATTTCTCTGAGATTTTCCCTCGATTAAGCATGCCACATTTTGCGCCATTACATGTAGCTCTGATTATAACCATTCATTTCTCCGGAATGGCCACCATGCTGTTGAAAGCTTTCTCAGAATCGGAATTACTAGCATTTTCGTATGGGTAGAATGACAGTAATTGCAGGTACAGCGATAAACAACTGAGGAGAGGCCGTCGATCTTAGCAGCTTTATTCCGTATGAATGCATAGATGGCCGAAATTATATCCATTATTTTCGGAGCAGCAGTCCATATCCGCATGTTACAGTGGCTACCTATTTTATAATTAGGAGAAGGAACTTCACCGGATGTGATATGAACGGTAGTGAAGTGTTCCTTCTACTTCTTCGGTTGCACGTCATCGTTGATATGGAGTCGATAGGTTACATCTTT
Organism: Hermetia illucens; assembly: GCF_905115235.1. Lineage (NCBI taxonomy): Eukaryota > Metazoa > Arthropoda > Insecta > Diptera > Stratiomyidae > Hermetia > Hermetia illucens. The sequence continues at coordinate 56,794,392 of NC_051853.1, read as the reverse complement.
CACAGGGCCATCGAAAGATTTGCGACCATACGCAAGTTCTTTTGCTTTGCAGCACGTTTCGCTTCTCTGACAAGCCCAATAACAAATTCCCTTTACCACGCCGTACATTACGCTGAACTTGCCGGGATTCCGCAGTCAATCAGGTCTTATAACGCACCTTAAGGACGAGCCTGACGACCTGCGTAGCACCCTAGGAAAGATAAAGATAAAGCTTATCTATATTCTCAGGCGTGTTGCTCAGAGTACTTGCCGTCCAATCAGTAAGGTTGTTTGAGCGACAGCTGGATCATTTAAATGGTTGATTTTGAACTTGGAGGTCGCTGCAAATCAATAAACCTTCCACCATTATAGTTGCGGTTGCCAGGATCATGTTTTACCATCACATATCCGCGCAAGATGTTGACAGAGCACACCTTGGCGTTGAAATCACCCATCTCGATCGCAATGTCTCCTTTAAGAAACATTTCCTGAACTGCGCATAATTGCTGGTGGAGGGCATCCTTTTGCCCTGTATTGAAATCGGACCGGAATCTTGCAATTAAAGTCCTGACCACAACAAACTCCTAAGTCAAGAAAGCGTGCCTCGCCGTAGGCATCAGGAACAATTTGATACTGGATTTGCGTCTGCTACCAATTGTTTCTCCAGAAGCACACTGCCGCATAGGGGAGAGGAGTACTCTACAGAATCCCACCATATTACTTTGGTCAAATACACAATGTCCAGTTTATATAACTGGAACTCTCGCTCGAGTTGGAGAAGATCATCATTCTGAGGATTTCGATACCGTTATCAAGGAGCGCGCACGTTCTAAAAACCAGCTAGCATACGTTTTCGATAGCCGAAAGTCTTCAGACTGAGGTGGAGGCATTATTTCGTTGGCAGTGAAGTTTCGAAATTTACAGGTTGTCAGTCGACAAATTTCTATCTCTTTGAGTTGCCTTTTACGACAAGAAGGGAGGTCTATTCTGAAGCCCCACCTCACAGAGCGATCCTATTTCACGAATCCAAGAAATGTGTTCTGAATAAGTCATTAATATTGCAAAGTAGTCTGTTGGATAGATTTTCAGATATCGTGGGACCCGATTTTCAACTACAGTTGCAACGCATTTAAAAGTCATCAAGGGTTCAGGATACTTCGGATATCGAAAAACCACTTTACCCAGATATCCTACACTATATTTGGATACAATTTAAATAACAAAAAAATTCAATATCTCGAACGCAAAACTTGACTCTTTGACTTCGTTAACAGAAAAATGGGTTTAATTGTTTCAAAAATAGAATTTGACAAGATTAAATCGCTACTCCCAGCCAATAGTGAACTATGACATAAAATTGCATCACGTATCAGCGCAATATAGATGAAACAGCATTCTACGACTCGCATCCTTTGCGGTTGATACATGAACGAACATTTCAAATTCTAAATTATTGCAGTATCATCTGCACGCCGCATTCGGTGGTTTCGTGTAGTCACTGATTACCAAATATAATGAACGCCGCCTTCTAGTAATGGAACTAAAAATGATATCACGTACATCGTGAAGAAGTGGGTAGCGGGAGGTCTTTGATAGTATGGCCAAGTGATTCGCGCTAATGATAACCCAACAGCTAATACAGTTTATAGTTTTGTCTCAACTTCCAAGTCGACGGAACTCAATCAAAATGCGAATCAAAACAGCGGTGGCTTGATACGTTTGATGTCCAATTTGAGAACTCTATTCAGACCAAGCCCTTAGCCGGGAGATCGAGTTTGTCGATTCAGATAAAACCACTTCCGCTTTCGAACGCGAGAAAAGGCTATGAAGAAGGAGGTGATTTGTGATCATCATCATTATCAACGGCGGAACAACCAGTATTCGGTCTAGGCCTGCCTTAATAAGGAACTCCAGACATCCCGGTTTTGCGCCGACGTCCACCAATTCGATATCCCTAAAAGCTGTCTGACGTCCTGACCTACGCCATCGCTCCATCTTAGGCAGGGTCTACCTCGTCTTCTTTTTCTACCATAGATATTGCTCTTATAGACTTTCCGGGTGGGATCATCCTCATCCATACGGATTAAGTGACCCGCCCACCGTAACCTATTGGATTCTATCCACAACCGGACGGTCATGGTATCGCTCATAGATTTCGTCATTGTGTAGGCTACGGAATCGTCCATCCTCATGTAGGGGGCCAAAAATTCTTCGGAGGATTCTTCTCTCGAACGCGGCCAAAAGTTCGCAATTTTTCTTGCTAAGAACCCAAGTTTCCGAGGAATACATGAGGACTGGCAAGATCACTGTCTTGTACAGTAAGAGCTTTGACCCTATGGTGAGACGTTTCGAGCGGAGCAATCTTTGTAAGCTGAAATAGACTCTGTTGGCTGACAACAACCGTGCGCGGATTTCATCACCGTAGCTGTTATCGGTTGTGATTTTCGACCATAGATAGGAGAAATTGTCAACGGTCTCAAAGTTGTATTCTCCTATCCTTATTCTTCTTCGTATTTGACCAGTGCGGTTTGATGTGGTTGGTTGATTCGTCTTCGGTGCTGACGTTGCCACCATATATTTTGTCTTGCCCTCATTGATGTGCAGCCCAAGATCTCGCACCACCTGCTCGATCTGGATGAAGGTAGTTTGTACGTCTCGGGTGGTTCTTCCCATGATGTCGATGTCGTTAGCATAGGCCAGTAGTTGGGCGGACTTGAAGAGGATCGTACCTCTTGCATTTACCTCAGCATCACGGATCACCTTCTCGATGGCCAGGTTAAAGAGGACGCATGATAGGGCATCCCCTTGTCGTAGACCGTTGTTGATGTCGAATGTTCTTGAGAGTGATCCTGCTGCTTTTATCTGGCCTCGCACATTGGTCAGAGTCAGCCTAGTCAGTCTTAACAATTTCGTCGGGATACCGAATTCTCTCATGGCCGTGTACAGTTTTACCCTGGCTATGCTATTATAGGCGGCTTTAAAGTCGATGAATAGATGGTGCAACTGTTGTCCATATTCCAACAGTTTTTTCATCGCTTGCGGCAGAGTGAAAATCTGATCTGTTGCTGATTTGCCTGGAGTGAAGCCTCTTTGGTATGGGCCAATGATGTTCTGGGCGTATGGGGCTATCCAGCCTAGCAAGATAGTGGAGAATATCTTATAGATGGTACTCAGCAACGTGATACCTGTATAATTGCTGCACTGTGTGATATCTCCCTTTTTATGTATGAGACAGATAATGCCTCGTTGCCAATCGTCAGGCATTAATTCACTGTCCCATACCTTGAGCACAAGTGATTTGTGATATTTCTCATAATTTTCAATATTTATTTTATGTTTCGTTGGTAATAACTAAAATACATATTGAATAGCTTCTGGGGATCGTTTCTGAGTTACGTAAGACCAGTTTCCCTTTTTGTGAGCAACTAATATATGTGGATGAAATATGTGTATCGAAATTATTAGTCGGTTGGCAAATTAAAAATAGGAAATAAAAGTAATTAAGTAACAGTGCTGCGACCATTTGTTAGATAAAAAGAAGAAAGTTAGTTAGGATCCTGTGATATTAAAATAAAAGTATTTGTAATCTGATTATTTGAAATGTTAGTTTAGATGAAAATTAGTACAATTTCTGGAGCTGCCCTGGCGAAATATAGTTCGTTTTTATCAAGTGCGATTTTTAATATCTACCCTAGAGATGCTTATCTTTTTTTGGAAAGTCCAAGATTCTTTAAAAGTATAAAAAGTAGTAGATAATGTGCATATTTCTCGGCGCTGGATTATTTCCGAATTTAACAGATATAAGCTAACGTCAAGGAAAATTTTTTCTTTCGCGCTTGCGAATATTTTACTCCAAATTGATCAAAATCAAAATAATGAAAATTATAAATAAAACATATTTATTCATATGGAAACAAAATATCGTATATAATACTATACGTTAACAACAAATCACCTTTCCATTGTGGAAGTTCATTCGATTTCGCATCTTAATGCTTCTTAACATTGTAGTCTTCGCCTTGATATGGGTGAGCGGCGATCCACTCTAGAGCGCGCAAGATATAATCTGGTACAGGTGGAATATGGGCACCTTGCGGATGGAATCCATTCTCATCAGCAGTGTAAGTCAATTGGATTGGGACACCTTCGGGTGAAACGTACGAAGAGGCTCCTTGGGCATGATGTCCACCCACTCCTTGTTCTTGTTGGGAGATACCGTTGGTTGTCTCGAAAGCATACTGGTACGATCCATCTGGGGCAATGTCGCTGCCGAAGCTCTTGATTTGAGCCGTGGCCTCTGGTGTACTATAATGCTGTGGGAGTGGTGCTTGTGCAAGAGCTACTCCAAGTGCAACGGCGAAAATTATCTGAAAATTTTACAAGAGTTATCTGTTAGATGGGAATATTTAGTGTTATTATATCTGATATTTGCGGCGTTTTCTTGTTCAACCCATTAAGGTAATAAATTTTCTGAACGTACTGATTTAAGCATTATGCAGGTGATCTTTGAGCCTCGATAGCGCAAAAGTGAAATGTCGCAGTGAACTGATGATGTCGTCTGGAGCACTCGAGTCTTTTATATTTTGTGAAAAAGTACGAATCGATGCTACATTTGGGAAAAAAACTGTTTAGCAACATTGATTTGCGACATTTTAAAGGCGAAAACAGATTACCTTAAAAATTAATGGCATTTGATTAATAGCAACAGGAGTTTTCAACATAATGTGCCCCGGGAGGTTTCAGATCCTCCTTTATTATGTATCATAATATGTTGAATCAGAATAATAGCTTTTGAATTTTAAGAGGCTCAGAAATTGTTTCCACAGTTTGGTAACTTCTAACATATGAGAATGAGCATTTATGGTCTTTAGGTCTAACTTTTGCAAGTTTCGGATCCGTTTCACAACACTAATAAATAATATACGAGTGAGTAAAGCAAATGGAGAAATCGAAATTAGGTGGAGGTATATAGAACCAAATATTCTGAAAAATCAAATTGGTTTCTCAAAGTGTAAGTACGGGATTAGCAAATTCTATCGAACACCAGAATTGGAGCTTGATACATTCAAGGCCACATGCTTCCCATATGTAAAACTTGCAACAACGCTTTTTAATTATATTAAGATTTTCCTTGCCGGATTTCCAGCATACAGAAACAAAGGTGTTATTAACTTTGTCCGACTCCCTCGACGATTACACATTGTCGTTTTGAGATATCCCAGTAGGGAAGATCCAGAAATGCCATTTGAAGCTAAGCGCTAATTAAAATCCAAACCCAAAGTTTGATTACCATGACGAGGGCTGAGTAGTCACAGGGGTTAAGTTGTGGCCATGAACGCTGAACTCTGGATACCAGGCGAACGCGGTTTCAACTAGCCTTGTCCCGGCGAAAAGGGACTCTGCCGATATCTGAGGCTATGGCAGTCGGTTATGAAAAATTTAAAATACAAAACATAAACCAGATTCTTCAACTATTCAAGTGGGAACCAATCCAGTTGGGAACCTGTCCTTAACGGACGAACCGAAGCAATACCCTTCTATCAGAACTCCTTATCCCGGGTTTCAGTCAGAGGTTAAAGTCTTGCCCAAGGGTAAGCATCTGCCTTCGGGCAGAGAATAGTTTCCGGGCAGAGAATAGCCTCCCGACAAACCAAAAAAAAATACCGGAAAACCTCCTTCAGTCGAACCTGGGGCGGTGGTCTGTCCTCCTTCCAGCTCTTCGACCCAAAAGGCAATAAAGGCGGCTTAGCCAGCAACTGTTAAATTTTCATTTGAAGCAAAGGCTATGGAAGCCGATGGCTGGGTATTGTATGACGACATTAATCCATCCGGTTACGATACCGAGCATATTAGTTGTAAGGACTACATCTTTGCAAGATGCTTTGAGTCGGTAGATGTGTCCTATAAAATATTATGGTTAAACTTTGTTCATAAAAGCACGAACTAGTGGCTCAGGCAACTGTTTCTCACTCAGCGATGTATGTGAGGGTGCGCCATTAACTTCCGAAAGGTTCTCTGAACTACTGAGGTTCTGAAGCCCGCAATAACCTCAACACATCCCCCAAGATGTTGGTTGGTCTATCTCAGTATCTGCGCAAGAGAGATTTGGCGACGTACAAAATGGAACTGAGCGCTCGAGTTACAATTTCTTAGAGGCACATAAAATCCATCGCTGGAATTGAAAAATCATCCCAGATGATCACAACTAACACGAGACAAGCTTCCGTCGTTCCTCCTATCAATTCATAGATATCCACTCCTCAGTCATCCTTTATAATTCCTTCGCTCGTAATATTCTTAACACGTTTTCGTAGTGTGCTCAATTATATCAATTGTGATTGCCGTGCAATTAAATCTGTGCAGGATCAATTTACTCTATTCCTAACCTTTAAAAACAACTCTCGCTACTTGAGTTATCCTGATCATCTGGTTTTCTTCAACCTGACATCTCTAAAATCGTGAAGATGATGAGCAAGTGAAAAAAACGTGTTCCGCATCTTCGGCTCCAACTTCCTACGTAGGACAATTGGATGCAGGAGCTACTCTATAGGTAGTTCCTGTACCCACCATGCTCGGTTAAAAACAGAGTCAAATCATAGCTCGTCTCACCATTGAATCACGTAGTCTATATATTTATCTGTGGGACAGCCTTGTATGCTCTGTAGAAAGTATCGACTCCTTCTTCTGTTCGCCAAACCTCAGCGCAAAGACTTCAAGCCAAAACTTTATCATCCAGATAGTCTCGCTCTCATATATCTCTACCTCGTTGGAGTGATTGCATGTTATGACCACTTCGACGCCACCTGTAAATCCAACGGTAACGGTTTCCTTGAGTAATGGGGGCCGTAGAATACTATCATACAATATGTTCCATAGCGAAGGACTCAGAGGAGACCCCTGTGGAACTCCTGCCTTTATATCATACGTCTTCGACCCTTCATTCGAATCGTAGAGTAACTTCCGCTATAGGAAGTCGTCGAAGATTATACTTAATATATATTTTAGCGTTTGTGCCGCGATGACCGCTTCGATGATATGATTCAATTTGGTCGAATTGAACGCGTTTTTAATATCGAGAGTGACCAGTGCGGAGTATTTCAACTCGTCAAAGGCTTTCTTAGCTAGCTCAATAACCACTTTGGTAGCATCAACTGCTGATCGAGCTTTCCGGAAGTAAAACTGCCCATCTGATTTATAACCACTACTATCAATTCTTTGATGTAGCTGGTTATAGATTCTCCGCTTGAGAATTTTACCTATTGTATTCAGAAGACAAATAGGTCTACAGGATGTTGTACCTATCGGCCTACCTTCAAGATCAATACTAACTTTCGTAATTCCCACTATATGTTGGAGGGGCCTTCCTTTAAACAGTCTGTAAACACTTGCACGAATATGTTCAGTACCATCCTCATTGCCAGCATCATCGCCTTATTGGGAACTCCATTAATACTGGGGGCTAAGTTATCCCGAACTCTTGTGATTTCGTCTGCGGTGACTGGAGTGATATCTTCGGCATTCATTGGAATTATTGGGAAGGTAGTTTCCGGATGTTGGGGAAACAATGTTGAAACTATCTCACAAAACAATCCTTCACCTTTTATTGCCGACAAAACCGACTTGTACGCATCTCCCCATGGGTCAGAATGTGGCTCATCACAGAACCGCTTAGGCAAAACAATATTTTTACCTTCTTTTGATCGCCCACTGTGTCTTTATGCTCGAGGTATTGTTGTTCATACTCTGGCGGGTTTCTTAAAAGTTGACTTCACCTTATGGCTCTCAGGCATTGCATTTTATTGTTCCACCAGTAGTTGGGATTGCGCTTCTTACACACTCGATATGTCTGTTGGGATAACTGCGACGACTTATCTACACCCGTTCCAGTAAATTCAATAGTCCACAGCGACACCTCCAAAAATGTATCCTCATCGAGTAATCTTGGTGACCAACCTGTTTCTGGTCCCTTCAGTTGAGGCTTCATTGTTCTATGTCACTTATCAGTTGCGATATATATAGACTGATGGTCGCCATGCGTATACTCTTCGCTTACATGCTTTACAGTTAGATCCATGACGGAGCCTAGTCTCCAAGCCTAAACATGTTCATACCTCGAGTAGAATTCTTTCCCTTTCATTTGTTTCCCGCCTTCCCTGCTCCACTGCCCAAGGGTTGAAATCGTCAGCGATAATTTTGAGGTTGTGCTCTTTGGTGTCTCTGACTAGTCTGCCTAGCACATTATAATACTCTGGTCAAGCCACACTTGTAGCTGCGTTATAGCAGTAAATGTAGAGGCCGCCGATCTTAAGCCTCCCAAAGTCATGCTTGCGATGCTTCATCGTTTCCTGCTAGCTAGTTTACCGCATGGCCACGACGCAACCTTTCCATTTAAGTCCGTTTCCCAAACGCCTTGATGGAGACTCTTGTATTGCTCACAGACAATAGCACTATTGATTTTCTTTTCATACACTTTCTGTGCTGCCAGCTTCTCCTCATCGGCTTGACAATGGTTTAAACTTAGCCGGATGACTCGCATTTATGTAATGTACTTAAAACGATCCTGTTGGGTGGACATCTGGTATCACCTGTTATGTGATTGCAATCGTGACCTGTAATTTTTCGTAGTGCAATCTTTCGCTAAACTAGTTTCTCCTTCATATCTTCTATAAAGTTTGGATCTATTAGTGATGCTGGTAGAGTCCTTCGTCATATGTCCGAACCCTAGGCACTTGAAACACTTTTTTAAGAATAATTTGCTTGCGTAGTCTGCACCCGACTAATCCGACTACCACCACAGAGTGCTTTCGTAACGGACGCCACAGGCATGCTTACAGTCACTGCCTGCGTTCCACCATACGCTCTCCTTATTCTCTTGATACCCGTTCCCTTCACGTCCTCCAATTTCAAATGGTCTACGAGTGCTTTGCAAATTTTCTCTTTAGTGATAACCTCGTCATCCTTGTTTTTCGTCGTTGGAAAAGCGGTCCTTTTTTTGCGTTAGTCTAATTTCCGTGACACTGTCGCTGAGCTCCTTTAAAGTTAGATCCACCATGACCCTGCATAGTGTGTGAGCGTAGGGCATGCTCCCTTTTACTTTTATTACTAGCACTTCTTGACAGTTTTCGTGTTATTCTTTTGACTTCGCCTCGCTCCTTTCTTGTTTTAACCAGAGTCCAACTTAGGTTTGGATTCCTTTGGCAGTCGGCTCATTTTACTCCATCGTTGACCAATGCTTTGATTTGGGACCCTTCCTTTTTTTCTTTTTATACTTGTTGGTGTAAAGCTGAATCGTCAACACATTGTCAGACACGCTTTTGTATTGCTTGTCTTGGCTTTGCAGCGTCCTTCTGAAGGCGAGCCTCTGGCAAATCCTTTCTGTGGAACAAAGTAGTTGGGGATGTCGAAGTTGCTCTCTCCGCGTTCGCAGCCTTTGGCAGTTCTATGCAACCCTTGCCAAGCTCCACACAGGTTTTGTTATAGGAGGCTCTAATGACGGCATCTGATGTTTGATGCAGTTGTGCACATTGTTCGTTGAGGTGACGTATTCCATCGGCTGTATAAGCGGCAAACACGGCCTCGTACACTCCTTCATTTTTTTTTTCGAATTAGCGCCGGTGTTGCTTACGTCGTTGCGTGTAGGTCGGGTTATTTCTTTTTCTAGTAGAGCTGTTCCTTTGGTTAGATTTTCTGGCGGTTCTTGGCGGTGACCTTTTAATTTTCGTTTTGAACTGGTAATATAATATAAACGGAAGCCAGACTAGAGGCCAAATCTACCTTTACCGTTGCAGTAGCTCTGAATCTCTACCTAGTTAGTTTTCATGTTTTTCCATTTCAAGTTTAACTCATCCTCTTTAGTTCTCAGAATAGAATTTCCTGAACACATCACTTCAGAAAAGTTAAAAGTTATAAATACTATCTTACTATATTTATTATTATTATGTTTTTTTTTAAAATTGACTGGAACCCCCTTACATCTTTTCTAGAAACATCATTTTTTAAAGGATGGACACGTATCATCTTGCTCGTTCATCATCCAGGTTGTTGACCTTAGGACCGCATACACTTCAGCCTGAAAAGCCCAATTCTTCTTTTTATTCGAGAGGTAGATTCATGCTCCAGAACCCTGTTCTACTTTTGAGTCATCGGTGTAGAATACATCAGTATATCATGATGCGCATTCTTCTGGTTCGTTCCGGTTTTCTCTTCGTTTCAAGGTAACTTCATATCTTTTACCGAACAGATGTATGGGGGTCCGAGATTCAGAAAGCATTGCAAAAACTTGTATCAGTTCCCCCAATAATTCTTCCAATGCTTTCTGCCCCCATGTCCATTGTTTCCAATAGATCTAGTTGAATTAGTCTATGCGCTGCTCTCATTGTAGTCCTCTGAATAAACAAATAAACAAATTCAACGGCTGTAAATTGAGTAATGCCTTCAGAGCTGCGCCGGATGTCATGCTGCTGGCACCATGATACCCAGACACAGTTCTTTGCAGTGTGGCTAGTTAACAACAAAAACTATTTTGTTTCACCTTAATCCACCACAATACGCATGTATTCGCGAACATCGGCCTAATGATAACAACATATATCGACATTACTACCTGAGGCCTAAGTCTCCATGTCGAGACAAAGATCCACCTACAAAGCCCATAAGCTGTGAGAGCTCGTTTCGTCTTTACCTCTACATGCTGTTGTCTAGAATAACTCCCAGCTATGTCACTTCTTGGGAGAGTTAAAGGGTTGTACCCTTCATTTCTGGAAGGCAAAGACCATTCAGTATCCTTCGTTTTGCGAATAATACCAATATCGTTTTATTTAGATTTACTGAAATTCCTTACCTGAGACACCAACTATCAATCAAAACAACGGCGTGTTGTGTATTTCTACACACAGTTCCAAGATCTCGATCAACAGGTAGCACAGTCATGTCATCAGCATAATCTTGAACGTGTATTGCCAGACTTTGCAGTTCGAATAATAGTTCGATCAATATACTCCACAGAATTGACAATAGCACACCCCCTTGAGGGGAGCTTTTCGTCGCTTTCTATGTTAAATAGCAATCAACATCCACTTCAGCACAGAAATCTCTGCCTTCGAATAGTATAGATCCATTTAATTAAAGTTTCATCAACACCATGCTCTCTGGCGGCATCAAACAGGAAGGGAAGGGCGCACAGTCAAACGAACGAACGAACACCTCCATCGTGCACCCGCCTTTCAGAGTTTTATCCTCTATCTTTAAAACTAAAGATTGAAAAGCAGACTCACAGGACTTTACACGTTGGTAAGCATGTTGGTTTTCATTTAATGGATGCGAACTTAGCGCCTTCTCTGAAATGTGACACTCAACCAGTCTCTCCAGACATTTCAGCGAAAATGATTTTAAACTGATTTGCCTATTGGATTTCAATAGTCATCTTTCCCAGGCTTAGGTATGAATACCACCTTAACCTTCTTAACCAAGAGGAAGGCACCTAGCCCAGAGCAAAACATCCACGAACAATACTTCTTACTCGCTCTAAGTGCCCTTTACCCTCCTTTGGCATCGTGGGTAGATGCCATCCATGTCAGGTATTTCGAAGTGTTCAAATGATAGTAGTCCTTGCCTTTTAATTGGTAACAACCGCTCTCGCAATGTCCCAGTTCCTCTTGCTATACATTCGGGTTGAAATGTTTGCAAGAACCGCCAGTTCTCTTTTTCGCACTTCTTAGACCTGTTCTCCCGGGTGGTGTGCTTTCAAAAGAGTCTATATAGATTGAAATCCGGAATTCGTGAAAGTTCCATCCGGTTTTCTAAGAGACTGCGCAGCCTGGAAGTCTCCTTTTCATCTTCCAGTTCCGCACAGTATGCTCGCCTGGAAACGTTTGATACGTTACATCAGGCTAGCTCTCCCGGCTTTGGAAACCTTCAAGTCAGGGAAACCCTTTCATCAACGGGAGAAGAGGAAGGGAAGAGAGTTGTTAGTTTAGGGAACCACTTGCCTTCTGATCCCTCCGCCGCTCGAGTTCAATCTTCTTTGCAATAAAAAGGGTCCAAACATAATGCGCAACACTACTCCAGCTGCCAACCCTCTTCAGTATCTCTCTGACAATGTTGTCTGGAGAACGCTGTCCTGTATCTGCATAAAGCTGCAGCCGAAAACCTTTCACAAGAGAAAACGGTGTGTTCAGCGTCGTCCGTCGCTCCATTATAGAACACACAATTAGGAGATCATGCCTTCTCAGCCATGCGCAAGTAAGACTGAAAACCTTCATGCCCGCTGAAAGGTTGGGTAAGGAAGTAATCAAACTTACCGTACGTTCAGTTCAGCCACGGGTCTAAATTGTCGATGCGCCGCGCCGTCCATCTGCCACTTGGTTTATTATGCCAAGAGAGTTCCTACTAGGCAAGGGTGCGTTCACGTTCTTCTCGGTAAACACCTCTCTTAAGTTTTCGACGTTACGGCAGTAGATGGCTTTACGCTCCTCGGCAGGGAGGGCAACGGGGATCGCTTCTGCGATCACCATCACGGCCGGTTCTGAGACAATGTGATAAGCAGACGCCACTCGCAAAGCTCATCTGCTCTGCACTTGAGCTAGGCGTTTACGATGCACCTCCTTGTTAAGGGCATCAGCCCATACCTCCGCACCATGGAGAAGAACCGACTGCGTTGCTCCCTTAAAGAGACGCCTCTTAGTTGATATAGGGCCCCCGACATTCGCCATTAGCCGACTCTAGACCGAGACTTCAGCTGCAGCCCTGTCCGTTGCTGCATCTGGTCGGAGCTGGGCTTCCGCAGAGCCCCGACTTTCCGTGTGATAAGCTTATAGCCAAGTCCCCACGGGTCCTCATTCACCTCGTTAACAAGGTTCTGCCAACCGCGAGCTTTGCTTTTATTTATAGCGCTGAGGAATCTCCTTTTTACTTATCTATATTTTGTCTTTATGGCACATGCCTCCTCGTTGGCGTGCAAACGTTGTGCTAAATGGCGGAGCTTATGACACTCCTTTCGTAGGTCGACAATTTCTGCTGTCCACCAGTACATAGAAGGCTTTTCGCGCCTCACACGCCGTCGTTATCAGATTGATCACTGAATTTACTACGGCGTGTGACACTCCCTCCCACCGGAGTGCCCCCCAGCGCGGCCCTGCCTGCTCCAAGAGCTTCGACGAACTTCCCGATGTTCACCCTCGCGACATTCCAGACGCAGGGGGAGCATCACGTTGGTGCTCGCCGGCAAGTAGCGCCAACCACTTCGAACGCGATGTACTGGTGATCACTTGCCGAGAAGTCTTCTAGGACTCGCCACCCGTCCACCGATGATGCCAGAGATTCCGACGCAAAAGTGATGTCAGAAGTGCTTCCTTCACAGCCTGGGCGCCGAAACGTTGGCGTGGATCCGGTGTTTAAAACTACGAGCCATTTCCAGAATCCGTTTCCCTCTGGAGTCTGGAGTCATTCTAGAGCCCTAGCATTAAAATCACCGCCAACCAGGATTCATCCGTCCGTGCTTGAAATAGCGTCCTCCAGAACATCAAGCCGACGCCGAAATTCGGGCATCGTCTCATTCGGCGTCAGGAAAACGCTAAAAAACGTTATCCTTAAACACCGGGTCCAGACAAATCCGTTCCTCCGGCCTTCGACAAGCACACGAAGTCGAACGTCGTCCCGAACCCAGATGGCAGCGGTGCCCGATAAGTCGAGATGCCAAAGGGACGCGTCCATGTTTCGGTGTTGCTCGCTAATCAGCACTAGATCAGCATTTACTTCTGCAGCGAACTGTGGTAGCAACTGGACAACTTTAGTGTAATAGCAACCTACCACAAGCACCCCCACCACGACAATGCTACATATGTCTACCCAAATATTCTTATATAGAAAATACACAAAACCTTTCATATCTGAAGCGTTTAGCTTCCGGTTTCCCAACTAGTTTTACATGTACTTATAAGCAGTAAGTAATTGAAATAAATGTATCATCATACTGATTGGCCTCATACAAGGTGTCTGTTAAATAATTGTTTAGAAGAGGGTGATGCAAGTAAATATGTCAGCGATTGGTTATCTTTTCACAGTGTCCAAAGATTCTATTTTGTGTTGAGCAAGCCCGACAAATAGCAACTCATTTGGTGGAGAGATATAAAACATATTGCCAACAAGAAGCAGCAACAGTGCCCTGATATGGTTTTACACATTTTGAATCTGGTTGTTCCTATCCCTGGAAAGGCATAAGTCTCTTTTACTGTAATTAAAGTCGGCAGTCTTTATTCATTCATCAGCCTTCAATGAAATTTCTAACATGCAAACATATATATGTGTAACCAAAATTCCTGCAAAAATTAATTCTATAAAACATTTTGTAATTCTCAGCAGGTGGAGATTGACCAACGGCTAGCAGGTGTAGAGTTGTCTGGCGTCTGTGATATGTATAAAGATATTCTGCTGAAATTTTTTATTTGATTATGAATATTTTGAGCAATAACATCTCTAGCCACATTCAATTTCACTAACATATGAGGAGGGAACAGCTGTGGCGACGAGGGAAAGCTGAAGTAAATATGTTATTACGAGTAAAAGTCACACATTTAGATAATCGGTAATCTCACGCGCGAGATAATTACAAAATAGTTTGATTAATCATTACAATAGTGCGGAATCCTTTTTTTTAAATTCACTACGGCTGAGTTAGGCTTTCTATGGGTTATATTTCCGAACATAATTCATAAATTTCGCACACTTTACACCTACATAGCCAAAAGTATCCGTGGATGTCAAGAGTGAGGACTATTCATGGTACTTATTTAAAAAAAAAGTATTTACAATAAACATGAATTACGGAGTGGATGTAAAATTATTTACAAAGTTATTTTCTGGATAACTGATATCACTTTTCAATCAAAATACCAAATTATCATGTTTAATTACTTAATTGATCATATTAGCGATAAACTGCTCCATTTATGTTTTTTTTATTGTATTCGTGTGTCACAATAAAGCTTATTTCGCTTAGACCGCGCCAACTCGCACGTACAATTTGAATAAATTGCAATAAATTTAAAATGCTTCATCAAATCTTTTTTTGCACTGGTGACATTCCTAGTTTATACGTACTACATATATTAAATCTTTGCTATCTTTTTTGAAATCATATGGATTAGTATCATGAAATAAATTAACTAAATTGATCTGAGTAGTTTTAATTTAAAATCTTTGTTTTAATTGTGTCTCATATATGTAAATCTTGTATTTTTTATGATAATTTAATTTTTCACCTGTTCACATCATTCATATTCATGCACACTTCAAGCACGGCTTAAAGCTAGCAGACAACAATGCAAAGTGCAAATCTCACGCTGCGCTGGTCCAGACAAGTATTTCCGATGTCGAAGTTTTTGCAGCCATCTTGGCGTTACGCGAATACTTCAAGATGAATCTTTTCGGCCTCTTGGATGCTTTTGACCTTTAAAATTTGAACTAGATTTATTGCGAATGACGAACGTTCGTATAAGGCATAGAGTTTGGATAAATTATTTGGAATTTTTTCTTTTGGTGATGTTACCAAATCTCATATGGAGATAATGAACTGATAAAGATTTTGGAGATGTTTGAACCGTGGGACCATTGTAGCTCTCACTTTGGATGGTCTGCAGGCGGAAGGTCACAAAATTAAACAATTTCATCCCAGCATGTTGGCGTGCGTATTGCAATGCAACCGGAGTTTATTAATTCCATGTAATCAATCAGGTGTGATCTTGAAAAATGCATTTCGGCGTTTTACAGTTTAACAGTGATCGTGTGGTTTACCCACATTTTATTATTTTGAGAAACTAAATATTTGATTTAGATAATTAAACTTGAAAGTCATAAAATGGTGTTCCCGTTAGTTCTTCATGCTTTCAAAATGCAACACATATTCCGCAGAAACTACTGAGCATCCTAAATGGAAATAATTAGACGATTTTTGCTTTTTCGATAGTATTTTATTTTTATTCGCGTACACCCAGATTTTCGGAACTATTTGGTCCCTTCATCAGTGTTACACGCCTGCCGTGGCACCGAGGAAGGGAACAAGCGGTTCCCGAAATATCTTCATATGGGAATAGAAATTTGAATAATTTAATTGCTAGAAAGACCGCAAGAACATACCGAGATAAGTATTTAAACACGTTCCCATTTTATTTCTTTTCCGTACACGGAGGTGGAAAATCGTAGAAAGATAAGTCCACCCCAGCGCCGCCGCACAAACGCTAGAGCTACAGCAGGCGCGTGTGGAATCCGTACCCACTAAAAACCACCCCCGATCTCTCCAGCCTCAGCCCCGCGGGACCACCATTTAGGTTTAGGCTCCTCTCCATTGCAAATCTTGGGCAGTGAAACATCACATGCTATGGATCATTCAACGCAAAGCGGTGCAGATACTGCCTGTAGCAACCACCGTGTCCCGTGAAGAACTGGGTAATGCCCAAGCCACACCCTAATATTAGGAATCAGCCTGTACGTCTACCGACACTTCGTAGACTCGTCCCATCGGCATTACCAGAGATCATGCGCCTCAGACCTTGCCGCATTTTTACACTCTGTGTGTCTCTCCATACGTCTTGCATGGTACTCGCCAGAATGTTGACAGGGATCATGCCTGCCACCACAAATACTGCCTCATCTGATGTGGTTCTAAAGGCACTGCAAACCCTGGAAGCCATCAGCCGGTAAACCGAATTCACGTCCCCTTATTATAAATAAAACACTGTTAGCCTTTCCTCCATTCATTGGTTCCCAAAATAAAGGGTGCAACTCTGTTAAACAAATATTGTATGTGGCAGACGTGGTAATGCCGCCAAGGAGTATGGTTCTAAAGTTGGCAAGTGGATCTACGCAATGCCCATTTGTCTGGTAGGAGAGTTACCCTGAAGCGCGGGGAAAAGTGGGACGAACCAGAAGAATATGTCGTAGGAAATAACAAGGTTTTCTATACCGCATGTGCGGAAATTGAACAAGTTTCTGAAGCGGAATTTTTTCCAGCAACAAAAACCAGAATTAGACTTTTTCTTTCGGACAGTATACAAAAGTTCTTCTGGCTGAAGTAAATGCGATCCCAGGAAGGACAACCTGGTCGATTGACGATTGATTGAAGGACAGGGGCATCGCGATTTGCAGCGATATTCAAGCAGCCTTAAAGGTTTTCAGCAGTCTTTTGTTCGCCTCGATCATTTGAATTGGACATTGCTTGGTTAGCATTTACTTATGTCTCTCTATAATATTTGGTACTGATGTAAAAATTAACAAAAAAAAACTAATAAAGAGAAGATAACATGTTCTAATGCGACTCCGTTCATATGAGCTGATATATTGATATATGATGATGATGTCATGTGAATGCAGCAAATTCACATGAAATAAAACATTTTACCTTCTATAAATCAGTTAATAACTTTGCGGAACTTTGCCTTATATTCTCACATATACTAATGCCAAATATTGTACTTCTAGGTACCGTAGACATTAGTCGCTATAATTCCCTCTACGAAATATAGCGTAAAAGAATGATGGAATAATGGAAATGGGAATTCTTTCATTCCAAAGTATGTTCGACAGCAAATGAAGTGGTCATCCGGGTTGAATATTGCCAACCACAAAAGCATCTGTAGTTACCAAACAATCAAAAGAAGTCGCGAGTTTGGGCCATTAAGGTTTACCATCTCTTAGGCGATTGCATGCATATGCCATTAATTGTCATTAATTACAACGAGATGGGCATTAAAGTGGAAGTATCCACATACGTCGTGGTAAAATTGTCATTGATTTGTAAAATGATACATGATACGTTTGATACTTCCTTCTCTATTGTGCTAACATTTGGCAGCCTATTTAAATGTAGCCCGTTTAAATACTATATTGTTGAGTCCCTAGAAAAGGAGAGGGTGACTATTCTCAAATCAAGAATACGTTGGTCTCATAATACAGTTATCATTCACCCATTGATGGGGCATAACACATCAACCGCCCTACGCGCTGTCGTTCATAAGTCTTCCAAAATACACTTCAACTCCCTCTGGCGGTTTCCGAGAACACTACCCTCTTCCTGTATTGTTTTGCGCCGAGGGCTCCAGGAGCGTCCCATTCGCCGGCCACTTTGGGAGAGGGATTTTTACTGCACGGCGTAACCAGATACACTTCCTATACACGCTGTCGAAATCGATGAAAAATAGGTGAAGTAGAGCTGCAAACTCCGAATACTATTCCACAATGATCCGCAGGGTGTAGATGTGGGCAATCCAAGAGAATTCAGAGTGGAAAATTGTGCTCTCAACCGATCAAGTATTCCTTGATGGGTTCCAGAATTAACTTAGCTTTTTGGGGGTATAAGTAAGAGCACCATAATATGTCACTTTGATAATACATAGCAATTGATTTTCCCCGATACGCAGATACACTCCCTGTTGACGCTGTCAAAAGCTACCTCAAAATGGATGAGCAACAATTGAAGCAGAGGTGTCAGCTCCACATGATCTGAAGGGTGTGGTGTAGATAATGTAGGAGGATCCGACCTGCTTTCTGTTGATTAAGGTTTGTTCGCAAAACAAAAACTTATTAAAATCGATTCAATGTCGGTCTGTCATACACATTTTTCTCAGAAATGGCTATACCGATTGACACAAAATTTGGTGAGAAGGTGGGAACTGCGAATGCCCCGACGTGCAGTGAGTGACATCTGTCTACGTTGAGGTTAAGGGGGGGGGGTCTTCATACATGCAAAAGGGGGGTGCATAATTTTTGATTTCACCGAATTAGTACTACTCGAGTTTTGACATTTGTGGGGTGGGGTTACAAGTGATGATCTCTTTCTTCTCAGAAACTACAAAACCAAAAAATCACGGAACAAAATTATCCCCATATATATTTGTACTTAAATTCATAGTATATTACTATGTTTTTAGGTAAATCGGCTGATGTAGGTTTATCCTAGACTACACTAGGGAGCATGATATACTCAAGCTTGATCAAAATCGTACCATTACCAATAAAGTTACAGTAGCCAAGTGTAAATTTATTGCCACTAAATATTAATATCACACTAAAGTGAGTATTCGGACATGTCAAATGCATATAGATTACGGGCTACGTACAAAAGAGGTGGTTCTGCACTCAAATATACTGACAGAAGAAACAAACGAAACTGTTCATATCTGAAGCGCCGAGCTTCCGGTTTCCCGACTTGTTTCTCTTTGCCACAGCAAAAAGCACTCAAGATGGGTTTCTTTCTTCTGAATCTTAACGGTTATCCCCGTCTTTCACTCCCTGGGAAAAATCTCACATTCCGAGGACTTACATATTTGTGAAAGAAACAGCCATGCTGAGTTAACCGGAGCTGAGATAAACAGCTCCACAGAGAACCCGCGAAGCCCAGCCAGCTTGAGGGTATCGATGGCCTAGATGATTTCCCTTTTGTTTGGAGACGTAGTATACACATGCTACAATAACTTGCTAATTCATCCAGAAGCGCCTCATGCTATACGCCAAAAACCTCGGTGAAATGCTTCCTCCACTTCTTAAGCCTTGCCTCATTATAAATATGAGTCTATCGTTAACGTTCTTTACAGAGCCATCGAAAGACATGTGGCCATTTCATGATGGTTTATACGGTAGAGAAATCGTCATTGTTTGCGGAAACTTTTGCCTCCCTGACTAGCAAAATAATAAATTCCCCTTGCCGTACATCATCACGCTTCCTTTCATGGGATTTTCTCTGGTACCCCGGCGCCTTGATTTCCTCTGCATCTGAAGTCGCCGTTGATGTGTGGCATTGTACTATTCAGATGATTCCCATCCTGGACAAGGATCTCACATTTAGTATTCTGTCTGACACCGATTCCCAGGCAAAAAAGCAGCGCCTAGCGTATTATTCCCACAAAAGATTCATCCTTTCTTCCAGGAAGCTTGCTAGAATACAACAGCACAGGCCACAAGAGGGTGAGTAAGGCTCTCCAGAGGCTCAAAAGGTCCAGATTTAATTATTTAAACTCTCGCTCAAGTTGGAGTAAGCGAGCTTTCTAAGCACCTTAAATCCGTTATGAGGAAGTGTTCGCACATTCCTAAATCTAACGGCAAACACTTGATGACAGCAAAAGTTCGTAGTCAGAATATCAATCCGGAGCATAGTTGGTTTCGAAATTTTGCAGGTTGCTTACAAGGCGAGAGGTTGGTGGGGAATTTCTCCCCTTGTATGACAAACAAGTAATACTTTGAGCGAATTTTATAACCCCCACACTACTTCAACAGGATATCGATCTCCCATCTTAATAGAAAGTATCATATGCCAGGATGAAGATGGCCCTCGCCTGCTCCCTGAGATGTCTCCTCTCTCAAACAGACTTGGGAGCGTCTATGACGGAGTCCGAAACCACTGCAAAAGAAGCATCTAGCTCAGCAAAAACTGGTCTATGCAGAATGCAAATAATAACTGTGTTTGCACTTTAATAACAAACAACTCAAGGGACCGGAAGCTGTACGCTTTGTGTATAGAGGTTTTGTATTCATGTTGTGTGAGAAATTTTCTATGCACGTTTTTTTGTTATACACAGCTGAAAATTCAAAATATTCCCCCCCACTGCGTGGGGCATTGACAATTTAGACCCGTGGTTGAACCGAATGCACAATGAGATTGATTACTTCCTTACCCAACTTCTGAGGGGGCATCAAGGTTTTCAGTTTTACTTGCACGGGATTGAGAAGGCACGATCTCCTGATTGTGCGTTCTACAATGGAGCGGAAAGTTGGGACGACTTTTGTCTGTAGCTTTATGCAGACACAGGCGAGCTCTCTCCAGACAACATTATCAGAGAAATGCTGAAGAGCGTTGGCCGCTGGTGTCGTGTTGCGCATTATGTTTGGCCCCATTTTATTGCTAAGAAGATTGAACTCGGCCGGCGGAGGGACCGGATGGCGAGTGGTTCCCTGAACTAACAACCCTCTTCCCTTCCTCCTCTCCCGTTGGTGAAAAGGCTTCCCTGACTTGAAGGCTTCCAAAGCCAGGAAAGCGGGGGGGCTAGCCTGAAGTAACGTATCAAACGTTTCCAGACTAGTTCTCTGATGACAGTTGGTAGTCCGACAGCGCACTGTTGCGGAAGTCTAACACTTTCTGCGTAAACGCATTCACCCACCCTACTCCAAAATAGTAGATTTTCGGGTAAATTTGTAAAGCATGCTATCATTTACTTTATTTAAATAGATATCGTGTTGGAATGTATTTTGAGGCCTTGGCCTTTTTATATACGTTTAGGTTGCATAAGTTCTGAGAAGGAGACCTGTTTCACTTTTTAGAGCACACATTTTGAGTCCTCTTTTTGCAGTACTACTAATTGAGCTCATTCATTTGATTCCTCTCATGACCATATTCCGTGAAAAAAAATTTACTCCTCTTTTCGCACATATGGAGAGCCCTTAACAACACAAAATGATGCACATGTATCGGTTCACAGGGCACATACCAAATTTCGTGACGATAACACTATGCTAGTTGAGAATATGTGTTCAATTTTTCATATGCAGCGGTGGACATTTTTTGTGTTGGGTAGGGGGACATAAATTTGTTTTCTTAAAATATGGCCATGTTAAGTATCAAACGAGAGAGCTGTATTAATACTTTCTAAAATTATACAGAAATTGGTAACGCTCAATATATGTTTGTTTAGGATAAACACAATTTCTTCTTTCTTTAGTACTTATGACTTTGAACTTAGATAAGATATTTTAAACATTTAGCTACCTATAAAACCTGCAATAATCAACGTTAAAGTTTCGGTCTACAGGCACTTTTACGCTTCTTTGCCATTCGGGTTCGAAAGAGTGACGGGTTCTTTTTGGTCATTGCAGTCGCTCACACATCTGTAAAAACTTAACATGCCCTTAATCTGGTGCGTTGGGATGAATATGTGAAACTCTGGTGATAACAGCAACCTCTGTTTGCAGCATTGTGCTGGTAATGAAGGTAAACCAAAAAAACATCCAGAATTGATGATCATCTGGAAGTTATTTTTTTTTTTTGAATCTGTCCCTGGCGTCTCATCATTATTTGGATTATTTGATTAATGTAACACGTCCGAGGTATCATGCCTTACACAACTATATACCTTCTGATATAAAGGCACTTTCTGGTGGCCGACCGATTTCATTGCGCTACAGTTTCGGAATGGTATGGTCTGTTGACGGAGGTAGCGAGCGGAGTGAAAATCCGTCGCAGGACCCCTGTCGACGTGGGTATTTTCCAAATTTGGACTGAATTACCCCAATAATTTCCGATTGCCGTTCCGGCATTTGTAGGCTTTCTCACACTCCTGATCTTCTCGCCAAATGTAGAATTTAAGCAACAAGAAACTGGGCAGGAAAGAAAACCCAGAATGAAACACTACCTAGCAAGTTCTGGCGTTTCGCAACTTTTCAAAAGCCTTTGATAACTGATTACGAATATAAATAGCGTCTCCCTCAAAACTATAGAGCGAACATAGATCGAATGATGTCGCGAAGTGGATCATCAATCAAAACCGTACTGCTCACAATTTGAGCGAAATTTCCTTAAAAGGTGTAGAACTTTCAGCCAATCCCGCTCTCCGGAATCTTTTATATGAAAAAGGTTTGACACTTTTATAAGAATAGGGCAATTCCGATAAATTCATTTTTTGTCATTGAGGGGATCATTCTGGACCCATCCAATCAACTTGCCAATCAACTTATTTTTGAAGACCGGCACATTAAAATCCCTAGCTAAACTCGGTTTACTAAACTATTGTATCGCATGGCTGCAAAGCTACCTGGTTGCATGAATATGGATATTCCTTCAAGCATCACCTGATTAAAGCGGACGAACAGTTCTTGCGTTGTCTTCCTTTAACTGTTCCTTCCGCTAAATTTCATTGAAATCGAGACATTATATCTTGACTCTTATAAATACATGCATTTAGAAGACAACTAAATAAATGCTACATCCGCTTTCGCTACCCTCTCTAAAATCTGGAAATACAGTTTTCTCAATACCAAGATCAAGTTGAGACAGTTCTGTGCTAGTATTCTTTCTATGGGAGTACACATTGAAAGTGAACCCCACTGTTATTCAAAAGTTCAAAGTTTTCGTCAATACCTGTCTGCGTCGTATCATCAGAGTGCGCAGGCTTGACACAGGCCTGGTATTCATACGCACTGAGATCTGAAGACGGAAATGGCAGTGGATAGGTCATACATTAATGAGGGGCGACAATTGCATTGCGCACTACGCCATGCAGTTGCATCCACACTGCCAAGTTAGCCGATGAATGGGTCGTTCCAAGGGCATTCGGCGCAGAACAGTAGAGGAGGATTGCAGGTGTTTCCGGAAATCTTGATGGAGCTGAAGCGCATTTAAGGCAACCGCGAACAATGCGTGTAGGTGTGGTTGACGCACTATACCCCATGAAAGAGTGAATGGCAATCATATATATATACAGTTGCATCGTGCTCCTTCATTTCTACATAATCCAGATTCGCTAAAAGTAATTTAGTTTTTCCCGGCCACCTAAAATGATGCCTGTAACTTTCTTTGCTTTATGAAATCAGTGCTTTCATCAGCGTCCTTAGTTTCCATAACCACATCCATTTTAAATTTTAAGGTTCACTCAATGATGCTTTATTATATTTTTCTGTTATTGATATTAAACAGAATTTTTTTGTTCAACCACTTCTTTGAAAACCCTACTATCTTTTAATTATCATTTTCACAAACAATCGCTGGTATTTTATAGTTCAAACACGTATACTCGCATGAAGAAAAATAAGTTGAATTTCAAATTTTACTGATTAATTTAACTGGTCAACAAAACTTGAATCGTGATTTGACAATAATTAATGAATTATGAATATGGTGATTTAAAAAAACACCTGAGTAACTTAAATTAATCCACATTTGGGAAAGACCATTAATAAGACAATAATGTCGGAATAAACTAGAGGATTAGCTACCTCTTGAAGCAATAACGGTAGCCTACGATTAGTCACACTTTAAACCAGTTTAACAGCTAAACTCTGATCGCCAAGAGAATAAACAGGCGGTATCTATTTGGAACCATGGTTTTAGATTGGGAAAATTGTCGCTCCCGGGTGACCCGAGGGCATACCAACAAAATTGAACAATTGTCGGAAAACATGTCGACCAATGCTTATATTTGAGCGCTACTCATTTTCAATAATGTATAATAATAATAATCCCCATTTCCATCACCACAAGGCGTCGTTGCTGGCCATGTTGAGCCACTTTATCCGCCGCGAATGCATAAAGCATTTTTACGGATTCAATCGCAGATCCTGCTGCACCAGAAGATCATTCTACTTCTCAACGTTGTTGCCGTAGTGACTACCAAATGAGTACCAGGACTGCCTTTTCTAGACCCAGGAATACAATGTAGAGAGGGCGATGCTTTCCACGGTTTATCTGCAGTAATGTAACTGTGGAATGAGTAATGCGACAATCATTTCGCAGTTCTTGACACTGAGGTAGAGTCGTGATTCTCTCGAATGTCGAGAGGCTGACTTGTTCGGATTCCTTTGTTTGACTACCTCTTCCACTTTTATGGTACTGACAGATAGAGCGGATCCAAATATCAATGGTGTTTGTGGAGGTGGTGGATAAACAAATTCCTTCGTTGGGATTCACTGGAAATATTTTCGCTATCAGTCCCTCATGGCTCCCGAGTCAGTAGTAATATTCCTTTCTTAACGCTAGCTCAACAGAAACATTCGATATACTATCTGCATGGGCGTCGACTTTTGGCAAGTTGATACAGATCTATTTTGCTGCCCCGAATGTCTAATCTATTGCAAAGATCTTTGTTTCCGCAATAAAATATCGTGAAATATCGTTCAATAATCCATGTATTAACAGATGCAATGTTGAGTTTTGTCCGCCAAATTGATCATACGGTATCCAACCTGATTATGTGCTCCTTTTCTTTCGTGGCACCAGGTGTCGTCTGCCTTTTCACCCGCATGAACATTAAGATGATACTCTCATCGGCGAGTACTTTACAGATCTGTAATATGTAAAGGCCAGAAGGCGTCTTTCCTACATCGAGCCGACTTGTCTATCATATGATCAGCAGATTTAATTGTGAGCTTCATCAGCTGGTCATCTGACTCAACTTCTTTAATGACATGGACATGGACGGAAACCGTCAAATCTGGCAATGTCAACACTAAATTGAAAGCGTCGTATTATAGAAAGCAGTAGCTGTTTATGTTGATTTACTATGTCGCAGTTTCTGGCACAGTGCCATCGAATTTCTTGAAGAGCGCACATATCAATGCGCCTTTTCCGAAAGGCTGTTATGAGCATCTCCGTTTTTCTAATGATGGTATCCATATCTAGCATGAAGCCCACGGCGTGGTTTGGCTTTGCCTAGGTCCTGAGGTGGTCAATGTGTTAAGAACCCTTGCTGTGATGTGATGTGTATCTTAAGTTGGTCCTGCCCGCCATTCTTCTGCCCCTCCGTGATTACCAGAAAATCGACGGTGGCGTGGATCTTGACCTCTGCAACACATGACAAAACGCCCTTAACTGCTTTCGGGAGCAGGAAACTCAAAATCGCTTGTTCTTTGACTGAGTCCGGTTCAATGCTTTCCGAAGTTAATAAGTAGCCGAAGAGTTTGACGTGGGGTTGTAAGAAATTGCATTTCTCAACGGTAAGTAATAGACCAGCCTAAAGCAGACGTTGAGAAATACGTTCGAGGTGGTCTAAATGCTCGCTCTCAGAGTAGTGAAAGACCAGATCATCATCAAAATATACGAGAAAAGTGGAGGTTTCATAGTACAGAGTGGATGAATCTCAAAAAAGTTTGCGGCGCCATGCACAGTGTAAGAGTCTTCCTAGTGAACTTGAAGAGCTCAGAAGGTGTGCAGCTTGTCGTTCTCGGAAAGTCTTCGGAAGCTACAGCGATTTGGTTATAAGCCTTGACCAAGTTCAAGGTCGAGAAAAGACAGCAGTCTGCGATAGAGTGCATAAAGTCTTGGATGAGTAGAATAGGGTATCGGTTTGGAATCATTTAGATAGACGTCTGCAATTGCCACAAGGCCTCCATTCGCTCCTGAGTTAGGGTTCGAGTGAATTGGCGAAATTCAACAATTTTCTGAAGGTTTGCATTTCTGCGGTGGTAAAGGACGCACCGTAGAAAATATAGGGAAACCACTAGCCTTTATGTGGTGTTGAATATCATGTTTAACTGGCTCAGAGAGACAACGCTCCGTATTGATATCGTGGTATTTTTTGAAAAGAGCGTGAATAAGTTGAGATTCTTCCTGATGACCTAAGGAAAGTTATAAGGTCAATGATGCATCTATTTAATTCATCCACCAGCAAGCTTCTACGGCACAGGAGTCTCCGCCTAAGATAGGAGTGCTGATATTTGCTATAATCGAGAGTTGAGAAAATGCTTGCCGACGTGCGGATTGATGAAGAATTCGCTGCGTCGAGTTTTAAGGTTTACCATATTAATCTGTGGTCTTGGAATTCGGGGAGAATGGAGACTTCAGTGTCTATATCGACGGAGTAGTGGCGCCTACTCAAGGAGTCATAAATTGTCATTCGATGTGGTGCCGCATTTCGAGTAGTCGTCGCTAGTACATTTTATAGTCTTCTCCGTGAACTTTCAGTGGTACCAGGATACCCCGGTATTTGTTGATGGTCCAGACGATCTACTACCGAATCGCTCTTTTCAGGAGACAGATCTAGATCGCGGTCAAATCGTACTTTTCGAAAACAAAGCACCGACCATCTCTGTTAATTTAGAAACGATAGTTGTTAGCGCTGCTATCGCCTGCTGCAGCACAAATACTTTACCAGCTCGGTGCCGACTTTGTGAAGGCCGCGGATTACTCAGAAAGGACTCTAGGCATATAGAGTCGGGTCTGACGGCAGTGGGTCCCTAGTGCGCTGTACAAAACCTTTTCGGAGGCTGTGCAAAGCTAGTTTGAGTCCACGACAAAGACAGGGAAAACTTTGTCCTCATCAGTTGCTCGCTTCCTCTTTCACTTTCGCTTTTCCACCTTCGAGTGAGAGCACGCGGCCCTCGATTAATCCAAATCCAAGAATTTTCCTGAAAGACGAGGAGGCAATTCTTTCCGAACGAATCATTTCAAATTTACCAGGCGAGCACCAAACAACAATTTTATTCCCGATTCTATCATGAAATTACACGAAAATCAATTCAACTTCAAACTTGCGATTCCTTCACACAATAGTTGCGAAGCTGGGGATGTCGTGAATGCGAAAAGTCGTACAAATTGGACATTCATTCGCTGTCGAAGTCAATAATGTAACTGTTATATATTTTGTATATATTTTAATAATTGATCACTATTTCTTAGATTAGCTTCAGCCAAGAATCCAACGAATATTTTTTTTTAAATTCGAAACTGACTAATAAAAGTTACTCCGGACCACATTTGCGAGGTACGGTTGCTTTTGAGGATTAAATCCTCCAATCAGGTTGTCGTATTGATTCAGTCCGAAACTATTAATAATACTGTCAAGAGAAGTTGCATCGCGTCGTAGAAGAACTATTGTGCTCTTTTTAGGGTCATAGTATACCCATTAACTTGTTAGCACTGATGAAGGGAACAAGTGATTCCCGAAATATCGATATTTGTATAATTTGTATATCACTAGCGAATAGAAAGAGCAAGTCTTAATTATTTGACATATTAGCTATTATATGCCGATCTAACCTATAACCGGCAGGAATTGCAAGAGGTCCCCTACTTCTTCAGCTTCTACAGCTTTTGACCCACTCACAAACGGGGTCGGCTCCTCATGATCGGTTTCGCTATTTTATTTTATCAAATGACTAGTCTAGATGCAATTGCGAGGCTTCAGGTATTCACTATTCTTCCTGGGGTCTTAATTTTGTTTACACATGTGTCGAACATTGTCCCAGAATATGTATGAAATTTTCATTCCTCTCCTCGTAGACTCCGCACTCAGTGCCCGCAGGTATCTCTAACTTCGCCAGATTTTAACTTAGCCTGCTATGACCGGTGATCATACGGCTCTTATCGGTGAAGTTTAAACAAATCTACGCTTAGGTTCTCGTTCCCCCACAAGTATAATTGAGATAAGGCGCTCTGGAAAGTGTTCCCTCAAAACAGCCATCGATGCTCTTGAAGTGTGTGCTGTTGCACCGTCTTGTTGGAACCAAGTGTCCCCCAAATCCAAATTTTCTAGCCGTGGGAAAAAAAAATTCTGTAGCATGTTTACATACCGGTCCGAATTCACTGTCACTGTAACCTCATTTTCCTCAAAAAACCAGGGACCAATAATTCCAGCTGAGGAAATTGCACACCACACTGTGACTTTGGGTGAATGCAAAGGCTTTTGATGCAATTCTCGGGGGTTGGTGTCAGCGCAGTAGCGCATGTTTTGTTTGTTAACCGATCCACACAAATGAAAATGGACTTCATCGCTAACAAAATCAATAGCACCCTCGGGAACGACATCAAGAAGAAGCTCACACGCGTTCATCCGAGAATTGAAGTCACGTTCTGAAAGTTCCTGCACTATCGCCATCTTATAGGGATGAAAATGAAGATCATCACGAAGAATTCTTCCCACAGAACGATCGGATAGTCCAAGGGCAGATGCGTGTTTGCGCGCAGAACGCCGTGGCGATCGCAACATTGACGCTCTCACTGCTTCAATGTTCTCAGGTGATCTAACGCGCCGAGGGACTCCAGTTCTTCCTTTTGTCGCATTTGCAGTTTGTCTGAATGTAGTGACCCATGTAACAATCGATTTGCGGTCTGGGACGGGAGCCAACGGGGCTAAATTAAAGCGATTCCGAAATGCACGCTGTGTTGCAATAACCGAACATCCGCTTGAAAAGTAAACCTCAACGGCAAAGGCACGCTCCTCACTATTCCAACACATGATGGCGACTGAACCGTGTCGGGACAAAACTTTACAGTATCCCCTCTTGAACGAGACCACTAGCGCTCCGCTAAGACATCAACTAACTGAGTGGCGCGCATTTTAAAAAAGGAAGTTATGCTGCCGCACCCTGTATTATTAGGTGCCACATACTAAATGCGGGAATAAAATTGATAGCTTGACATTTAGGTATAAACGATTTTGTGTTTTTTTAAAAGCAAGAACTTCTTTAATGGCAGAAGGATAGGCTTTCCCTTCAAAATCCATTTTGTTTGTTGGATTAAGTTATTTATTAAAATTATACAGCTGTCCTCCACTTTAACTTAAAGGTGAAAACAACCCAAGAATATGATGCACACAACAGTCTACGCAAACTTCCGGACTTAAGGGGGTCATCCCTTGGTATCAGTTGTATCTAGATGTAATGTAGAATATATGGGCAAAGATTTTTCGATATTCGGAGTGGTTCGGAAATTATAGTGTTAAACACATGATAAGTCACATGCCAGATTTATGTTGACCGCCGTAACAAACCGCGTATTTATCGATCCGAATGACGTTCGAAAGACTTCGCTAAAAAGACAAGAATAGAAGCCAAGGCTGTTCATGTGTTTCTTGAAGAAACCTAAGGTTTATGGATTAGGTATAGCAGATTGATTGTCAGTTAGGGTTTTATGGATAAAAATCGCATTCTACTTTTTAAATGCGTTTTTGTCGAAACGGCATGTTGATAATCGGCTGTCACCATAGCTCAAAATCTATCCCACGAAATTCTTGAAATTTTCACGAATTATTCAGAACATATTTCTACGGTCCGCAAACTAGGATAATTGCGATTTATTCAGTAGTTTTTTTTTTATTCACTGAAGAAGCTGTGAAAAAACACCAAAATTCACAATAAAAAGTTTAACACGCCACCAAAAATTTAGCTTTTAATATTTTTTAATAGTCCTGGTTTGCGGTAAGTATGTTTTCGCATTGACAAAGGATCAATCCTCTCTACAAGCGATCTTACCTCTGGATTTTTACTTCTGACTGCTTACTTCCTTAGGAAATTATCAAGAAAAAACTTTCACTGACCTAGTGTACTTACGAGTTCTGAAGTTCTCCTTCCTTAATCTCTTTGCTTCTGCCTATTTCACTTGTTCTTTTCCGGTGGACGTTTCTAATTCAAATTTTCAACTTCCCCTCTTTTCTTACTCAGTTAGTTGATACCCAATTCCGTTATGGGAAAATGGGAACTTGTTTGCTTTTACAATAAGAATTCTTCGCTCCGACAGACGTTCGTCTAATTGGGACTTGACCAGAAATAATATCTTTGTTTCTAACTAACTTCAATTATTTCTTTCACAATATCCATTGTTATTCTTAAGCATCACGGACTTTTGGACATCTTGGGGCCCCCACTATCTCTAATTTTCGTTCAAATTTCCTATTCTGCGTCCCCTAGAAAACTTCCTGCCCAGCGGGAATCCCTCCTCTCGTCAGGCCTGTAAACGATCTGTTAGGGACAATTCGTCACCCAGCAGCTCGGAGGTGATGCACCTATTACGTTGGTTCGCCAGGATCCAATCGTTGTTGGTTTATTAGGGGAGAAAATGTCCGGTTTTTGAAAAAGTCAAATCTTCAGATTAAAAGCTGGAAGAAAGCAACAGTATTTAGGCGACAGCTTGGGAAATTTACGCTCAATGAGTCAATTCTTTTGATAGCCTATCACTATTTTTATTATTACCATCTTCATATCAATCGTATTTCTCTTCATTCACGTTTATGCACTTCGTTCACCAGTAGCTTTTTAATTTTCGGCTTCTAGTCAAATTATTGGTACTTTCATTGCTGGAGCAAAATCAAGAAACGTTATTGGATTTTCCTAGTCCAGCTTATTCTTTCAGAGAACGTAATGCGTTTTATCAACGGGTACATTGTGGCTTCCATTATTTTAACTTACAAAGACATTAAATTGAGCATTTAGAGTCCGCTCACCTCGCCAATTATTATAAGTTTTTGAAATTTCTTCTTCCTAAAAAATATTTCGTTGATTTTCAACAAAAGAGTATTATGACCACCTTCTTTTAGTGTTATTTGAAGTCTTCATTTCAAATTTTGGTGAAGCTGCTGATATTGCACCTTGAAGCGAAACTAGCACATCTCGTTACATTCCATTTACCTTTAACTACTCACTTAATGCACCTTAACTCTTTATCAATGGCACCATTAAACTTCACCCTACGTTAAATAGTTGGTGATTTATTAACTAAAATTTATCAAATTCCTCAAAAAACCCAATATTTTGCAACATTTTCGTTTAGATTATATCTTTTGAACATTTCACTTCGGTCTACCGTTTGACCTTCATTAAATGTAATCTCTAAAATTGTCAGAGGCTACTGATATGAAAGATGCATACAAACATATTTTTGTAATAATTTTTCTCCAATTGATTTTTTCGATTCAAGCACTCTGATGCAAGTACAAAGGTTGGCCATTCAGGTTCTGCTTCCAGCATTCATTTGTACATGCATCCAAATTTCTTCAATAATCTTTAATGGAACTAACGAGATACATCGTTAGTGATCTATAGATTATGGGCACTCATGTAATAACGTATGAAGATACTCAAATGACTGGTCTTCCAAGATCAAAAATAATTGTTTCTTCTTATGTATGTGTGTACTTAATACTGCCGCTCATATTTCATTTTTCGACCCACAAATATGAACTGCCGGAATTTCGGAATAGAATTTTCGCCTATGAATGATAAAAATTAACCCAACAATAATAATTAAACAAATTAAATCATATAAATTCCTTGTCGGAAAAAGAAACTGCATTTTCAATAAAGAACATCACCTTTGGAAAGCAAACAATGGAAGTCAAGTTGAAAAATGTGCTGTTTCTTAGAAGTAGACATTTATTATAACTATTCCTATTGACACTACCAATTGACAACATCCCGTCAACTGAAAAAAGGTGAAAAATATGCGGCAGATTGCACCACTTCTCAGACCATCAATTTTGATGTAGCGCATGATTAAATTATGGTACATAAACGAATTTATTGCTCAGCAGAAATGTTAAAAGTTGAAAAGCCGCAATAAAGTTATCTTCATCTGACCAGCTGAATACCAATAAGATTCACGGTGAATGATTGATAGACTGGTTTTTCCACATCGGCCGACCACACACTATTTGCATCCATGTGTAAAATAATAGGTTCTAATTAAAATATTAAAAGTGCGCCTTCGCAGTTCATCAGAAAAAAACAGGTCACCACAGCTTGGAAATGTAAACGCAATATTGTAGTGAATTCCATCATTTGTTCACATTTGAACCGGTGGATTATCCCACCTTACGGACAAATAGGCCCCTTATTACATTTTCATATAAAAGATGCGGACATAGGTATCATCATCATCAGTTCCACAACAACCTTTCGCTTTCAACAACTTAGGTCTTCTTCTGCGAAGGTACAAGCATCAAAGCCATCATGTTCAAATTTGTAAGTTGACCATCATTTATCGCAACCGCTTTTGGATTAACTAATCGTGATGGATTTCGGCCGAGTGGTGTAGAATTTGTGATGCAAATTAAAAGGCATTGTGTTCATTTTTTTCAAGGTCGTCATCGCCGCTATTGTTGGATTAGCTGCCGCTCAACCTCCACAGTATGGTGCCAATCCAGAAGCCGCTGCTCAAATCAAGAGCTTCGGTAGTGACATCTTGCCTGACGGATCATACCAATACGCTTACGAAACCTCCAATGGAATAGCCGCTCAAGAACAAGGTGCCGGTGGTGTCCGTGCCCAGGGTGCCTTCTCCTACACCTCCCCCGAAGGAATCCCAATCCAGCTCACCTACGCCGCTGATGAGAACGGTTTCCAACCACAAGGAAACCATTTGCCAGTCCCACCACCAATCCCAGAAGAAATTCTCAAGGCTCTCCAATGGAATGCTGCTCACCCAGAAGAAGAGGACCCACAATACGAAATCGCCTCCAGGCGTTTGTAAAGCGTTCCTTTCTTAGTTCGTTAGAATTACTGTAAATAAAGTGTTTTTTGTTAGTATTTTGTAAATTTTGAGTTTGATTTGGAGGGCGGATGGGCTAGTGGATGCAGTACGCTATCACTTGAGATTTCCGGCGGGTCAAGTTCAAGTCGACCTTATTCATCACGCTATCTTAACAATGGCTTCAAAGGTCACTTTAATTAAGTTCTTGGATCACTAGAGACTAAACAATAATTTCGTGCTAAAAATCAAATCTTGCGCAATGTGGAAATGATCGCGCCTTCCAAGGCTTGATTTAATGAAAGTTCACAAATCCTCTATGTTTTGATTATCACCAGCAGGTATTAATTTTTTTAATTTACTTAAAGAAGCACTCAAATGTGAATTTCAACTAAATCATCTTTAGATTTACCAATGTGTCTCAGACACAAGGAACTCATCTTTCCTTCATTGAATTGCATTATAACTACAATATTTTTATAATGTTCTCTATATACTACAGATAATTAGAAAATAATTGGGATAAAAACATCAGCTACCTCCGGTATAATATTTTCTTTCGTTTCAAACCAATCTTTTTCTAGTAAAAACCATTTAATATAACTGTGAGAATATCTCGCATAAAAAATACATAACTGGAAACCCAGAATCGTCATTCGCGTTTACTCCTGCGTTAGGTAATATTTTCCTAGCTGGAAGATGGACCTATGTTTGGAATAAAATCAAAAGTAAAGTGAAGCAGCAAGCGCAATCTTTCCAGATGATTGTAAACCAGAATGTATTAAAGCTAAGATGCAAGTTCAAATAATAATAATAACCGCATCCCGCAACGTGCACACGTGGCTGTGGAAAGGGTTGTAGAGAAAGAACCCTTATCAGGGAAGCTGGTTGTTAAGAGTCGACGGGAGCAAAAGCTTTGGCTTCGACAACAGCACGGCCCAATTTAAAACTCTCCATTCTTCTTTAACGTCAGTATGAAATTTCGGCTGAAGTTTATAAAGACCCACAGTCCTCTTCGGATACGGATTGAATTGGAGACCACAATTACAGCCCCACATACCTGATACGACAGTACTGATTTATATAGAGTGCAGGCCCAGCATTCATACCAGTGGATACGAGGCCTATCTAACTCCTTACCGCAACTAAGGGGTACCGCGTCCGAGTTGTACAGCACAACACCGCGCTTGAGCCCATAAGTAATTCTGCTTGCGATGTGGGGACACACACAACCACAATAATAACCGGGCCGAGAGCACATACCCCAAGAGTTCTCCCGACATAACCTCCAGTGACGCTTCGTGGCAAGAGTTACTTCAGATTAGTTCCTTGAAGGCTCGGATCTGATCGCCCTCCGGAAGTATCGCTGAGGTACAATTAAGTCATGGTAGTTTTAGGTGAGTCGGCATAACCCCACGATCTTCTTTGTAGACTACAATCTGAGCGCCGCTGCAACCGGCATAGCGGTACCAAGTTATACTAGGTGCAGACTCAGAATTCATACCGGTGGATGCGGGGCCTACCTAAGGCCTCTGCCGCAATTATAAGGTTCGGCACCAGAGTTGTATAGTAGAATTGCACGCTTAAGCTCAAAAGGAGCTCCCTTGGGGATATGGACACAACCGTCAACTCCATGAAGCTCCCACTAGTGGGCTAACCGAAAATGACCGGGCCGAGAACACTCCCCCGAAAATTTTCCTGAGATATGTACCACGGAGGGCTATACCAGTTTCCATGGTATCAGATAACCTCTAATGATGCTTCGTGGCCGGCACCACTTCAGATGAATCTAGCGCAAACTCAGAAGTCACACATCCGCCTACTGTATCACGAGCAGCAAGTCGATGTGACTACAGCGCTTCTCAGTGTAGTGGAGGTTCTTCTTGATCATTTGGTGTTGACTCAGTCAACCGTCAGCCTATTCCCCATCTTTGATTCAATTCAACTGTACTGCGATATGTCGTTACTGCAACCAGGGCCGTAAAAAGAAAACTCGGACCCGCGGTGAAGATTATTAAATTTTCTATTCCGGGCCCCTGAGAAGAGAGAGGTATATTGGTTCACTGTACTCAGTTATTCGTCTATGCAGCTACTGGAGTATATCCCAGTAAAAATCTGATGTCTGATACGTGTCTCATGTTTTTGCTCCCCATGTTCATAAGGAAACCCTTATATACTTAAATGTAGTCTGGTCTATAGGCCGATTCCAGTTCAGTGCTGTGAATATATTGGGCTGGGAAAAAGTAATGTCGTATTTGTGATCGAAATTTAACGCTTTATTTAACATACTTAGAATTATCCAATTTAAGTCAAATATGTGCCGTTTTGTTTGCAAACTTGTTGCCATTTAGACGGCAACTCCATTATCCCCCTCTTATAAACCCCCCCCCCCCCCCCCTTATTCGCAAAAAAAACTCAGCCAGTCTTTGCGAGCCTCTGTTGAGGCCAATTTAGTAACACCAAGAGCGTTTAGCATGGACCGGAACAGATGGTAATCACTTGGTGTCAGGACCGGACTATACGGTGGGTGCGGTAGGAGATCCCGTCCGATCTCCCGTAGCTTCTGCCGGGTCATCAAAGATGTGTGAGGCCGAGCGTTGTCCTGGTGGAACAGAACACCATTCCTATTGACCCATCCTGGCCGCTTCTGGTCAATTGTCTGCTTCAAACGGTCGAGTTGCTTACAGTAGAAGACCGAATTGAGAGTCTGGCCATAGTTGAGCAGCTCATAGTGGATGATTCCCTTCCAATCCCACCAAACACACAGCGAAACCTTCCTGGCCGTCAATCTGGGCTTGGCGATGGTTTGGGCCGGCTCACCGCGCTTGGACCACGATATTTTTCACTTGAAATTGTCGTACATGATCCATTTTTTACCACCAATCACCATCCGCTTAAAAAATGGGTCGAATTCGTTCCGTTTCAGCAGTGCATCGCAGGCGTTGGTTCGGTCCAAGAGATTTTTTTCCGTCAACTCGTGTGGCACCCAAACATCTAGCTTTTTTGGAATCCAATCTTCTGCAAATAGTTCCAAACGGTTTTATGGTCCTTACCCAGTTCCTGGCCAATCGAGCGAATGCTCACATGCCGGTCTACTTGGATGATTTCGACGATTTTATCGATTTTTACGACGATTGGCCTACCAGTACGGGGTGTATCTTCGACATCCAATACACCAGAACGAAATCGAGCGAACCAAAGCTGTGCTGTGCGAATCGTTACAGTATCGGACTCATAAACTTCACAAGTTTTTTTGGCCGCCTTCCTTGCATTTTTACCTCTCAGGTAGTAAAAATGTAAAATATGACGAATTTCTTCCTTGGTGGACTCTATCTTTGACGCGCTATGACTTGAGATGGAAACGTACGATCATAAAACTGTCAAAGAGACACCAGTAGCGCAGATTGTCGTCTTCAAATCGCCATATAGCATGACCCGATGCGATAAGTACAACCTAATATATCCAAGGGCTGCAAATTGAGTAATGCATTTAGAGCTGTGGTGGATGTTTTGCTCATTGCACTGATAATAAATTGCGAGAGCTCGCTTCGTCTTTACCTGTACTTGTTTGTTCCATAGAAGCTTCTAATCTTAAAGAACTTCACCTACTTAAAGTATCATCAACACAATACCTTTGGCGGAATCACTACTTTTTTGGAAAGGCGTACACTGAAAAGCCCCTTTAATGTAGACGAATATTCCCATCGCGTAACTTTGAAGTGATTAAAGGACAGTATAGCAAGTTTTTTAGTTTAGTTGAGGGGAGAGACCCATAGCTCCGAGCCCTCAGACCTTTGTTAGGGCCATTGTACTATCCCCGTGAATCGTCTATTCAATGGATTCCCACTTATGACGTTCGCAGGATGTTGCGAATCTCAAAACATTCTCCAGAAGCAGAGAGTGTGCAGATTCGTTATTGAAGAAAACCTTACCGAGGTGTCTTCTTCTGAGCTCTGAGGAGGCCGGCAGCTGCATATGATGTGCAGGACCTTTTCTTCTTCCTCCCCACATTGGCTGCATATGACCGAAACCACCATACCAATCTTTCCTATATGGTAGTTTAAGGAACAGTGCCCACTTAAAAGCTCTACTAGGATTTTCATGTTCCACTTTTTAAGAGACAATAAAAGTGCAGCTCAAGCGGCCCCAGGTTCTTTCACAAGGATTTTTGGATGCTGGAAAGAGTTAGAATTTCTCCACTCGGCTGCGCGAATCCTTGCAATTTCACTCTTGAGTATCGACTTGACAGTGAGTGGTCGGATGTCAAAAGCTGGTTCTGGACAACAGTTTTTGTAAGCTGAAATATCCTCTGTTGCCAGCCAACAATTGTG
Organism: Hermetia illucens; assembly: GCF_905115235.1. Classification (NCBI taxonomy): domain Eukaryota; kingdom Metazoa; phylum Arthropoda; class Insecta; order Diptera; family Stratiomyidae; genus Hermetia; species Hermetia illucens. The sequence goes on along the minus strand of NC_051853.1, from coordinate 56,757,153 downwards.
CGCGGATTTGATCACCCTAGCTGTTATCGGTTGTGATTTTCGACGCTACATAAGAGAAATTATCAACGGTCTCGAAGTTGTAGTCTCGTATCTTTGTTGTTACTATTTGACCAATTCGATTTGATGTTGTTCGGTGGTTGGTTTTTGGAGCTGAAGCTGCCACCATTGATGTGCAGCCCAAGATGTCGCCCCGCCTGCTCGATCTGGATGAAAGCAGTTTATACGTCTCGAGTCGTTCTTCCCATGATGTCGATATCGTCAGCATAGGCCAGTAGTTGAGCAGACTTAAAGAGGATCGTGCCCCTCGCCTTTACCTCAGCATCACGGATCACTTTTTCTATGCCCAGGTTAAAACGGACGCATGATAGGGCATCTCCTTTTCTTAGAATGTTTTTGATGTTGAATGGTCTTGAGAGTGACCCTGCTGCTTTTATCTGGCCTCGCACATTGGTCAGGGTGAGCGTGAAGTCGATGAAAAGATGGTGCAACTGATGGGCATCCTTCAACAGTTTTTCCAGCGGTTGCAACTGAGAGAAAATCTGATCCCTTGATCATTCGCCTGGACCAAGCATGTTCTGCGCATATGAGGCTATCCGGCCTAGCAAGATAGCGCAGAAAATATTATAGATGGTACTCTGCAAAGTGATACCTCTATAATTGCTACGGTGCGTGATATTCTCACTTTTATGTATGAGACAGATAATGCATCATTGCCAATCCTCAGACATTGATGCGCTGTCCCATAACTTGAGTATAAGTTGATGAACCGCTTGTTACAGGTCATCTCCATCTTTAACCAGCTCGGCTGTATTTCCATGGGCTTCTGGCGACTTATAATTTTTAAGCCGATGGATTCCACGGACATGTCTATGTTTGACGGTGGAAGCAATTGTCCCCCATCGTTAGCTGGTTGTTGTTTGGTTTGGTGTGGTTGTTGAGCAGTTCATCGAAGTACTCAACCGCCAATATGCCCATTCTGTCGGAATTCAGACTTGCCTTTTTGTCTCAGCAGGATGAGCGAAGAGATGTATAAGGCTTTATCCTCCTGACTTGTTGGTAAAACTTACGCGCCTGGTGTGGTTGCTCCCTGTACTTCGAGTTCACAGACGGGTTTGTTCTGCCAGGATTTCTTTTTTCTTCTGTGAAGTCGAAGAAGTTCGTCATAGGTCTCTGTGCGTGCCTGCATTCTTTGAGAGCGCAACATTCCCCAGTACGCGGCATTCTTCCGTTGCGTTGCTAGTTTACACTCATCATACCCGGGGCAGGTTTCGAGGTTTCGCTCTATTGTCTCCTAGAAAGTATCCTTCTCCGGCTCTACAGTTTATTCTGAAGAGCCATGAACATTAATGAGGTTTAAATTGCGAAAATTTCCACGCAAAAGCAGAGTGCATATTCTCCTATTTATGTGTTCAAAGTCGTGTAGTGGCTCTTCTCCAGGAAGCCAGTCCCTGCCCAGCGCACCTAATGCAGCCATGTTATATAAGCCCTATATTGGGACAAGGTATCGGCTAGCTGCTTGACGGTTCCTATTCTGTTCCATGAGAAAATGCGGAAATCCTTATTCCGGTTTAGTTGCCCGGCTGGTCGTTGTGTTGTCAATCCAGCCCGAGGCTCCTTTTATGGTTCCGCGATTTTGGTTCTTCGTATAGGGTGTATCAGCCCTACCCAACCCTCGATCTGGAGGACCAATTGCAAAATTTGTCCCGTTTTTATGGGTGGGAATCTCGCCATCATCCTTCTCCGTCTGCAGTTTTTCATTAAGAAAGAACTCTCAGCGATCATCATGTTGGTGTTGGCTCAGCAGGCATTTCCCAGGTTTTATGCTCCATCACGGATACCTTTCCACGCTCCTCCCTAGGACCTATACTACCCTTTGACCGTCGCAGATTACTATAGCACCGGAAAATTCCTAAAATTAGTGAAATGAAATATAATCTAACGTGAACATAGTGCAGCCTGAAGACAACAATATATGCTTCGAATTTTTTGAAGTTATTATCTGTTTTCGACTGTGCTAAATGCTACATCGGGAACAGGAGGTAAGGAAGTTCAACAGACCGTAGCATAATTCCTCATACTACTCATTGAGGCACTGGATGTAAACAACGAATCAACCAGTAGAACTCAAATACCAATAAAACAAAATTACAGTCTGACTCGATACTTCAATTCTTCCAAAATATCGAAGATGTTTCTTCCAACTTTGGTGAAAAACTCGATATCACTTGGTGCACTAACAACCCTAAATTCATCTTTACTACTTTGTCCAAAAGCTACAAATGCAACTATCTCAACACTAACATCAAATTAAAGGAGGGGAGTGAATGAGAACAGATATGAAAACGCTTAAAAAGAATCAGCAAACTTGCAGAGTGATACTTGCCATCAAGGAGGACATACTGGCAACTCGTTCCAAAAATATTATTTCGGAAATAAGCAACGAAATAACGCCGGAGCAGCAAATGTGATGTTATAGTAGGTGCTCGTAGATGGCCAAGATGAGGAACCTTCCCGTTGGCGCCAGCTGGGAAACACTAACCGACAGAGCTCGTTGGCTTGATTAATCAGCAAATGCCTCCGGACACTGTCGTGTTGGCTATCAACGCCTCAACTTTTCAGAAAAATCTGATATTGTTGGGCTTTCAATTATATGTTTGAGAACTCCAATTTACTGGGGCTGAAAAATGCCCATCCCTTTAGGTGTACTAAATATCATATGTAGACATGACCCTCCAGGTTAGAGGTTGGGTGACGAGTTAATAGCTCGTCCCTGTCAAAAACACATTGTTTCGTAACCTGATGCAATGCCACGGTCGGGATGGATTCAGTGGCGACGATTTCGCAAACAAAAGGTGGATTAATCTTTGGTAACTTGGAATGTCCGACACAAAGTGGATGAAGTGATAAATGAATTAGAAGAATTGATAATTATCAATATAATATAATATATTGAATGACTGAGTACGAATGTAAGCACACAAACAACTCCTCCGCTAATGAAGTCTTTAAGATGAACAACGACCTTCATATTATCTATTAAGTTTCCATTCCTTTTTCCTCCTTTATGAAATTCCGCTCACATTCAGAAATATTTGCATATTACATCAACTTTCAAAATATGCACATAATTTAATCTACATTTAACTCGATATTAATAAATTTCAAAACCATAAGACGCTTTTAATATGATGAAAAAGCATCGCCATAAAAAATAAGATTAGTTCATTTGGTGAGCGAACGGCCTCTCAAGTGTATTCATCAATGAAATGCAATTAGCGACAAAAAATGGTCTTGAGAGCATTTAAGAATTCGATCGAGGTGGAAATGTATGCACGCAACTGCTCAATATGCAAATCTTACCGTTTGAAAACGCATGACAAAATGCAGTCAAGGTATCCTGACCTTGAAAGAATAGCTAAAATCCATTAATATGTAAACATTTATCATAAATTAGAAGAAGTGTAACAATCAAATAGTATTGAAAGATTTTTTTGTGCGCCTATTTGATTTTTTACATTTGCTCCGTTTAAAAGCTGACAGCTAATTTATTCTATTCAATAAGCTGGCAGACATAACTTTGCGCGAAAAAGGCTATGTGATGCGCCGATACAGTGGTATCCGCAAAGCTGTTCTCTTTCTCTCTTTTTCCTTGGAGAGATGTATTGAAACATAGCGACAACTTGCCAGGCATATATGCATATATGCAAATATATTATTCGGGGTGGCACAATAGAACGTGGATATTTAAAATACGTAATAATAATGAAGCAAAACGATTTATCTATTACTGGATCAACGCAGTTTATTTTCGAAAAAATCACCATCTAAATGAAGGTACCCGCGGTGTCCGTACTCTTCCAATTGAGAGCGGGGATTCGCGAAAACTTTTTTACAGTAACGTACTGTAACCTCATTCTACAAATTGTCTTTGAGGTGATCAATGTTCCTTGGATTATCACTTTTTGTCTGAGGTATCTACAAAATCGTTATCGAGGGCTATCAAATATGGATTACGTGGAGACCAGAAAATATCGCCTATTCTTGAAATCAGTCTCCTTGGGAATCTAGTCCGATAATCACTAAATCCTAAATAGACCCATGTGAAATAAAGCTTTCCGGATAGCGAACCAATTGCTCTCCGTGATTTATATGTGCCTGCCGAGAAGGCAAGGCTCTTGTTTACAAAGGCCGTTAGTGGTTTTTAATAGCCATACCCCATACGAGGTAACTTTGCTATTAAGAAAGTGCTGCGGATCTATGCTGAAAGCCGGAAAATACCTTCCCCAATCCAGGATTTTATATGAACCATGCCCATTGGATAGTTTGCAGTCAGAGCTAGCTGACTGTGTTTGAACTTTCTATGTGCGGCTGCTTCATACTCATGGGATTCAACTGAGTACAAAAAATTAACAAGTCCGAAAACCGGAAGCTCGGCGCTTCAGATATGAAAGGTTTTGTTTGCTTCTTCTGTGAGTATATTTGAGTTCAGAACTATCCCATTTGTATGTAGCCCGTTACGTATATGCATTTAGCACGTCACACTATTCACTTTAGTGTGATATTGTTATTTAGTTGCAATAAATTTACACGGTAAACTCAATTTTGAGCTACTGTAATTTTGTTAGTGATAGCATGATTTTGAACATTATAATCTATACTACTATAAACTTTTATAACTCTGGCATAAACTCAAGGGGGTTTTTACGCAATTTCCCCGAAAATATGGTAATATATTATACTATTATTAACTGAGTAGATATCCATATGGGAGTATTTCGAGGCATAGACACCATACAGAGGCAGCTTCATGATTTTTTTTCAGATTTCTCCGTTTGGTAGTTTCTGAGAATGGGTCCGTTAAAAAAAATCATTACTTTTCACCCCTCCCTTTCTAACGAACCTCAAAACTAAGAGCGGCTTCGAAAAGTACTAATCGAGACCATTGATTTGATACCCAACATGACTATATTCGGTGAAAAAAATTTCACACCCCCCTTTTGCATACATGCGGACCCCCCTCCCCCCCTAAATCTCAACGCAGAAGAATATCAGTCACTGCATGTCTGGGCCTTCACAGATTACACCTTTTCACCAAATTTTGTGTCAATCGGAGTAGCCGTTTCTGAGAAAAGTGCGTGTGACCGACAGTCAGACAGACAGACAAGCATTGAACCGATTTTAATAAGGTTTTTTTTTGCAAACAAAACCTTAAAAACAAAACGGATATAAAAGAAGTAAGTGGGATCCATTACCGCACATAGACTGGTCAATCAGGCAAGGACAGATCTACGTAATACTGCAAACCAGGTTCCTTCAAAGTAATTGCATTCAGGCACTACACACTTGTGCTAGCGGTTTTTCCAGTCCTCGTTGCATGCAAGATAGTCGCTTCCAGATATAGTCTCCAGAGCATGCGTCGACTCACGTTGAATCGAATCAAAACGATTTCCTCCAAGCGGCCTTTTGATTTTGAGGAACAGCCAATAGTCGCACGAAACTAAATCAGGCGGATATGTGGCTGGTTAGTAAAAAATCAACTCTTCGCAGATCTCTTTGGAAAAAATTGAGCAATTTCGGCACCAATCGAGACATTACCCGTCTAAAGCCCACATTTTCTTTTAAAATGGTATTTACCAATCCTTTAGAAAAATATCAACATCATCAGCAAGGTCCGTAATTGTCAATCAACCATTTTCGAGCACTAACCTTTTTATTTCCTTGACATGGGTATCGTCAATTAACGTCGGTGGTCGACCGGGTCGCGCCTTGTCTTCAACAAGTTCTCGCCCATATTTGAAATATTTGTGCCACTTGGCGACGTTCCTTGTCGATATTACCTGCTCCTCGAAGACCTTCAGCAATATGCTGAACATTCCCGCATACAGCGATGTATTCCGCAAACAAAATTGGATACACGATCTCTGCTCAACTAATTCAGACATTATAAAAATCGACGAACTTTCCGTCTTACAGAATCAAGCGTATCTCAACAACAAACGAAATTTAGCAAAGATACTGCCAACTCACTGGAACAAACTAAAAACAATACAATTTGCCTCATCATCATCAACGGCGCAACAACCGGTATCCGGTGTAAGGTTCATAAGGAACTCCAGACATCCCGGTTTTGTGCCGACGTCCACCAATTCGGTATCCCTAAAAGCTGTCTGGCGTCCTGACCTACGCCATCCCTCCATCTTAGACAGAGTCTGCCTCGTCTTATTTTTCTACCATAGATATTGCGCTTAAAGACTTTCCGGGCTAGATCATCCTCATCCATATGGATTAAGTGAACCGCCCACCGTAACCTACTGAGTCGGATTTTATCCACAACCGGACGGTCATGGTATCGCTAATAGATTTCGTCGTTATGTAAGCTACCGAGTCGTCTATCCTCATGTAGGGGGCCAAAAATTCTTCGGAGGATTCTTCTCTCGAACGCGGCCAAGAGTTCGCAATTTTTCTTGCTAAGAACCCAAGTGTCCGACGAATACATGAGAACTAGCAAGATCACTGTCTTGTACAGTAAGAGCTTTCACCCTATGGAGCGACGTTTCGAGCGGAACAGTTTTTGTAAACTGAAATAGGCTCTGTTGGCTGACAACAACCGTGCGCGGATTTCATCATCGTAGCTGTTATCGGTTGTGATTTTCAACTCTATATACGAGAAATTATCAACGGTCTCAAAGTTGTAGTCTCTTTGTTCTTCCCGTTTGACAGTCCGATTTGATGTTGTTGGTTGATTGGTTTTCGGTGCTGACGTTGCCACCATATATTTTGTTTTGCCCTCATTGATGTGCAGCCCAAGACTTAAAGAGGATCGTTCCCCTTGCAATTATCTCAGCATCACGGATTACTTTCTCGAGGGCCAGGTTAAAGAGGACGCACCATAGGGTATCCCCTTGTCTTAAGCCGTTGTTGATGTTGAATGTCTTGAGAGTGATCCTGTTGCTTTTATCCGGCCTCGCACATTGGTCAGGGTCAGTCTAGTCAGTCTTGTGGCGCGGCAGGATTCGCAGCATTCGAAATTTATTTCGAATGTTGCGAGCGAATAGATGGCGCGGATCTATCCACTTTGCGTGGCACACCAAGGGAGTGGAAGATCGCAGTAATTATGTTTTTCAGACCTGTCACTGAATTTAATTATTAAGTTGAAAATTGCTAAAGAATATGGAAGTCCTTTTTGAAAATAGAATTTGAGTTGAGTTTACTGTATAGAATTCGCGTTGAGTTTGCTGTATAAAATTCGCATTGAGTTCGCTTAAATATTTCAATAAAAATAATAAGTAATCATAATTACTTAATTGGATTACTTAATTGGTGACCCCGGAACTCGCACCAACAGCATCAACAACTGCGATCCCGAATTCCCAGAACCTGCAAAATTGAAAAACTCAAGCACATCATCATCCCCATCAACAAATCGCAGTCTGCGCAAGCACAATCGCCCAGCAGGCAGCCGCAACAACCGATTGGAGATAAATAAGAGTTCCGCAGCCGCAGCCGCCATCGCTGCCGCAGCCATTTTCGCCGCCGCACTCAACTCCACCATCGCCGACATTGGTGAAGTTCTATTAACGACAAAAATTCGTCCGAGCAACACGGCAGAAATAGAACTTCCAAGGACTGAGAAATCCTTCCAAAACATCAGTAGACCGTACGGCAAGCGATTTTCACGCGTTCGCATCTACAGTTGAGTGTGGAGTGCCGTGGTAAACATCACGAAAACGTGTCACATCTCCACATCCCGAGTCGGAGCAGAGGCAAGAAAGAAAAACGCGAGAAAACCTTCTCTACACAGTGTACTGCGCGACACACGTCGGACCCTCACCAGAAGTGGATTTTCACGCGACTTCCCGTACGCACGCCCTCCTGCACAACACCTTTCACGCACCGAACTAGTCATCATTACCACAACGATCAACAACGGCAACAAACGGACGTCCCCAGCACCGCCAACGCCGCAGCTACAGCCGACAAACAACGAGGAGTTATTCTTAAGAGAAGTTATTATTCATTTATATATAATATATTATTTATTCAGTTAAAAAAAAAAATAGTAATAAAAAAATTGAAATCGCTGCAAGAGACGGCGTGCAGGTGTTTAGCATCACGAGTCCTCCATTCTCATTGGTGGTGTTTTTGGTCTGCGCTGGATAGCGTCCGCTTCGTTTTTTCTCGTTTCGTGCGTGCATTTGTGGGTGCGGCCTGCCGTGTCGGTGTAAAGTTCACCGCGTTTCAGAATAAACTCACCGCGTTTGCATTTCAATCTCGTACTTTTCGTGAAACAAGATGTCTTTTGACAATAAAGACGCAGCAGGCCCATCGAACCCGCAAGTGACCGCCCTCGCCGTACGCGTTCCTCCGTTTTGGCGGCGGAACCCCGAACTGTGGTTCGTGCATCTGGAAGCACAGTTCCAAATGTCCGGCATCACATCGGACGCGACCCGTTTCAACTACGCGGTGATCGGCCTGGACGAAGAGTCCATACTTCTGGTGTCCGACGTGGTGAAGTCGACATCGTATGTGCAGCTCAAGAGCGAGTTGATCAGGCGCCTGTCGGCAAGCGAGTCGGCAAAATTAGACCACTTGCTGGCAGGTTTAACCTTAGGTGATCGAACTCCCAGCCAATTGCTTCGTGAAATGAGGCAATTGGGTGGGAGTAAGATCGGCGAAGACCTGATCAAGTCGCTCTGGCTGCGTCGGCTCCCGGAGGGCACCCGGGCGATCCTCGCTTGCGTCTCCGGTTCCTTGGAGGAACTGGCAGCGACGGCCGACCAGGTTCAGGAGGTGTACGTACGCCCAACCTTGGCGGCCGTTCAACCACCGTCGGATGAGGTGGGTGAATTGAGGCGCGAGATTGCTGCATTAACAGCCAGTATGGCCGAGATGCGGGCGACGTTGGACGCTCAGCGTTCGGGCGCCAGATCGCGAGCACGCTCGCGGTCTGCCATCCGAAAAGGGCGATCAGGTAGCAGGTCGTCAAGACAGTCCACGGACCCAGGGATTTGCTGGTACCACCGCAGATTCGGGGATAAAGCGACAAGATGTACGCTACCGTGTAGATTCTCTTCTACCGCAAAAAACTAGGTCCGCGGGGGGTTTTGGCGGCGGCCACCCAGAACGCAGCACCACGTCGCCTAACTATTTTTGACCCCCTCAGCAGGCGCAACTACCTCGTCGACACGGGTGCGGAGGTTTCGGTTCTTCCCGTACCCCAGCATCATCAACTTTTCCCTCAATCGCTCAAACTTGCGGCAGCAAATTCCTCCCGCATAAACACGTACGGGTATAGGCAAGTGGACGTGAGTCTTGGCTTGCGTAGGACGTTTTCGTGGCGTTTCATCCTGGCGGATGTCAGCTTCCCCATACTAGGCGCAGACTTCCTGTGTCACTATGGATTGCTGGTGGACTTGCAAAACAAGTCTCTTATAGATTCCACGACCAACCTTAATACGTCGGGACATATGGTATCTCACCCAGGCAATAATCTTTCCGTTCTTTTAGAAGACATTACCGACTCTCGTGTTCGGGCACTTCTCCAAAAGTTCAGCCAGATTACTACCAACTGTAGTCTCTCCAAACCAGTGAAGCACAATGTGCAGCACCACATTATCACTACTGGTTCCCCGATCTTCTCGAAGGTGCGTCCTCTACCATCTCAGAAACTGGCAATTGCACGGAAAGAGTTTGAACAACTCGTTCAACAGGGTATCTGCAGGCCCTCAAACAGCTGTTGGTCTTCCCCACTGCATATGGTCCCTAAGCCAAACGGCGAATGGCGCCCATGTGGGGATTACAGAAGGCTAAATGCACAGACTGTTCCTGACCGATATCCAATTCCACTCATCCACGACTTTGCGCATCACCTCGCGAATTGCCGCATCTTTTCGACCTTGGACTTAACCAAGGCTTATCACCAAATTCCAGTAGCTCCTGAAGACATTCCAAAGACGGCAATATGCACACCCTTTGGACTCTTCGAGTTCACCCGGATGACTTTCGGATTGTGCAACGCGGCGCAAACCTTTCAAAGGTTCATTCACTCAGTCCTGCGAAACCTCGAATTCTGTTTCGTATATTTGGATGATGTTTTGGTCGCTTCTTCCACTGAGTCTGAGCACTTAGCCCATCTCGAGTGCATTTTTCAACGTCTCCTTGAGGCCGGTTTAGTCCTAAACGTTGAGAAATGCAAATTCCTTCAACAACAGGTGAGATTCCTCGGCCATTTCATTTCCCCTGAAGGAATACAGCCCGACCCAGACAAGGTGCAAGCAATCACAAGCTTCCCGCGTCCAAAGACAGTGAGGGAGTTGAGGAGGTTCTTGGGCATGCTAAACTTCTACCGTCGTTTCCTGCCCAAGGCCGCCCATCTCCAGTCCATTTTGAACGCGTACGTGTCTGGCCCCAAAACTAAGGACACACGAGAGATCGTGTGGTCTGAAGAGGCTATCTGCGCGTTTGACAAACCTCGTCAACAACTGGCTGACGCTACACTCTTGGCATTCCCTCTGCAAGATGCACCCCTAGCCGTTTTTGTTGATGCCTCTGACATCGCAGTAGGTGCTGCCCACCAAAAGGTGGACCAAGTTTGGCAGCCGTTGAGCTTCTTCTCGAAACAGTTGAATCCCGCTCAACGGAACTACAGCACCTACGATCGCGAACTGCTCGCCGCATACCTGTCCATCAAATACTTCCGTTTCTCCCTAGAAGGCAGGCCGTTCACAGTGTTCACGGACCATAAGCCTCTCACGTTCGCTTTGAAACAGAAGCCCGACAAAGCGTCCCCTCGTCAGCTTCGACACCTGAGCTTCATAAGCCAGTTTACGTCGGACATCCAGCACGTGTCCGGGAAGGACAACATTGTTGCTGACGCTTTGTCTCGTGTCTCCGAAGTTAACATCCCCGCCTCACTCGATTTCTCGGCTATTGCCAAGGCGCAAGTGGATGACGCAGCACTTCAGAGCCTCAAGTCCAACCCCAAATACAAATTTCGGGAGTTGCCCATCTTCGGCTCAAACCTCTCGCTCTGCTGCGAAGACTCGGAAAAGGGACCTCGGCCATACATTCCGGCCACATTTCGCAAGGAAGTGTTCCACGCAGTTCACGACTTGGCGCACCCCGGCATCAGGACAACAAACCGGTTAGTCACCGGAAAATACTTCTGGCCCTCCATGAACAAGGATATTAATTCCTGGGCCAGAGAGTGCATCGCATGCCAAAAATGTAAGGTCTCCAGGCATGTTAGGAAAGAAGTGGGCTCATTCCCCCGCACTACCAAGCGTTTCCACACCATACACCTCGACATTATAGGGCCTTTGCGAGACTCGCATGGTTATAAGTATTGCCTCACAATCATCGACAGGTTCACGCGGTGGCCTGAGGCAATACCTCTGAAAGACATCACGGCGCAATCATGTGCTGAAGCCCTCTGTCGAGAGTGGATACCTCGCTTTGGCGTCCCTGCAGTGGTCATCACTGACCAGGGAATGCAATTTGAGTCCACCCGTTTCTCCGAGTTAGGCAAACTCCTTGGTTTTAAACGCCAGCGGACTACGGCATACCACCCACAATCCAATGGGATGTTGGAACGTTGGCACCGGACGCTGAAAGCCGCCATTATGGCACGCGACGACCCGTCCTGGACGCAAGTCTTGCCTCTCGTCCTACTCGGCCTTCGTACAACCCGCCGAGAGGAATTTGCTGCCAGCCCCGCGGAGCTGGTTTACGGGGAGAACCCAAGACTCCCAAGCGATCCGGTCTTCGACAAGAGATCGGGTCTCACGGAGTCGGGGTTGGTGCGTCTGCTGAGGGACAATCTCCGGCGCATCAAGGCGACACCACCCACTCGACACTCGTCCATACCTGCTTGTTCGCCCAAGGAACTGGACACATGCACGCATGTGCTGATCAGGACGGATGCCGTCCGGAAGCCGCTGCAGCCTCCATATGAGGGCCCGTACCGCGTTCTCGAGCGGGGAGAACATTTCTTCCAGCTCGAGATCGGTGGTCACAAAAAGGCGGTCTCTTTGTCCAGGCTGAAACCCGCGTGCGCCCCGAAGCAACGTCGTGTCCGCTTTGTGGATTAACGGCGAACGAAGTTCGGGGATCAGTCGCTGAAACCCCCTAGGTTTCATCTGGGGGCGGAGTGATGTGGCGCGGCAGGATTCGCAGCATTCGAAATTTATTTCGAATGTTGCGAGCGAATAGATGGCGCGGATCTATCCACTTTGCGTGGCACACCAAGGGAGTGGAAGATCGCAGTAATTATGTTTTTCAGACCTGTCACTGAATTTAATTATTAAGTTGAAAATTGCTAAAGAATATGAAAGTCCTTTTTGAAAATAGAATTTGAGTTGAGTTTACTGTATAGAATTCGCGTTGAGTTTGCTGTATAAAATTCGCATTGAGTTCGCTTAAATATTTCAATAAAAATAATAAGTAATCATAATTACTTAATTGGATTACTTAAGTCTTATCAATTTCGTCGGGAGACCGAATTCTCTCATGGCCGTGTACAGTTTTACCCTGGCTATGCTATCATAGGCGGCTTTAAAATCAACGAATAGATGGTGCAACTGTTGTCCATATTCCAACAGTTTTTCCATCACTTGCCGCAGAGAGAAAATCTGATCTGTTGATGATTTGCCTGAAGTGAAACCTCTTTGGTATGGGCCAATGATGTTCTGGGCGTATGGGGCTCCGGGCTAGCAAGATAGCCGAGAATAACCTATAGATAGTACTCAGCAAAGTGATACCTCTATAATTGCTGCACTGTGTGATATCTCCCTTTTTATGTATGAGACGGATAATGCCTTGTTGCCAATCGTCAGGCATTGATTCGCTGTCCCATACCTTGAGCACAAGTTGATGAACCACTTGGTGTAACTGGTCGCCTCCATATTTAATTAATTCGGCTGTAATTCCATTGGCTCCTGGCGACTTATTATTTTTTAGCCTATGAATTGCACTAATTGTTTCTCCTATATTTGGTGATGACAGTATTTGTCTGTCGTCTTCAGTTGGCGGGACCTCCAACTCGCCAATGTTCTGGTTGTTCAGTAGCTCATCAAAGTACTCCACCTATCGCTCCAATATGCCCATTCTATCGGAAATCAAATTTCCCTCTTTGTCTCGGCAGGATGAGCATTGTGGTGTATAAGGCTTCATCCTGCTGACTTGTTGGTAAAACTTGCGCGCCTGGTGCGGTTGATCCTTGTACTTTTCGAGTTCACAGACTTGTTGGTTCCCCCAGGCTTCCTTTTCCGTCTGTGAAGTCGCTTCTCTGCTCGACGGAGTTCGTGATAAATCTTTGCGCGTGCCCACGTTCTTTGAGAATGCAACATTAGTCGGTATGCGGCATTCTTTCGTTCCATTGCTAGTTTACATTTATCGTCAAACCAGCCGTTCCGACTTTATTTGCGGCTGGGGCCAAGTATCTTTGTGGCCGTATCAAAGATAACGTTCTTCAGGTGGTTGTGGAGATCATTTGTTGATGCTTCATCTCCAGGACATCTGTTGACTGCGGTTATTGCGGCATCCATTTCCCTGTTATAGGTGTCGCGGAGGGCTCTGTTGTGGATGGCTTCAGTATTCACTCTCACCTGATTGTCAGAGGGGATTCTGGGTGGTGTCGTAATTCGAGCTCGGAGCACCATGCCAATGAGATAGTGATCCGAGTCTATATTAGCCCTCCCCTATATGTTCTGCATTCATCAAGGCTTTGAGGTGGCGGCGTTCAATCAGCACGTGGTCAATTTGGTTGAAGGTGGTCCCGTCTGGAGAGGCCACGTATGTTTGTGGGCCGCTTTCCGCGCAAACCAGGTACTTTTAACAACCATTTCGTCTGACACTGCTAACTGAATAATCCGCAGTCCGTTACCATTTGTATTTTCGTGTAAGTTATGGGAGCCAGCGTATCGCCTGAATACCGGCTTCGTCCCTACTTAACTGTTGAAATTTCCAAGTATGATTTTGATATCATATCTGGGACAGGCTTCGAGGGTCCGCTCAACTGCTTCGTAGAAGGTATCCTTCTCCGACTCTGTAGTCTCCTCTGTACGGGCATGAACGTTAATGAGGCTTATATTTCTAAACTTGCCTCTAAACGCAGAGTGCGTAGCGTTTCGCTTATATTTTCAAAGCCGATAACAGCAGGTGTCATTTTTTGGCTGGTTAGGAAACCTACTCCGAGTACATGGTTTACTGGATTACCGCTATAATATATGGTGTAGCGACTCCTCTTCAGGAAACGGGTTTCTGTCCATCGCATCTCTTGCAACGCTGTTACATCAGCTTTATATTGGGACAGGATATCGGCTAGCTGCTCAGCAGCATTCGGTCTATATAAGGAGCCCACGTTCCATGAGAAAATGCGCAAATCGTTAATCCGTTGTCGTTGCCGGGTTCGTCGTTGTAGGATCCATCCTATCCGAGGCGCCTTTCGTAGCTCCGTAAAATCAGTTTTCCATGTAGGGTTGTCAGCCCAACCCCCAACTTGAAGGACCAGTTGGTACATTTTGTCCCGTTCTTAGGCGCGGGATACTCGCCTTCATCCTTCACCGTCTGCAGTTTTTCATAAAGAAAGAACTCCCAGTGGGAGCTGTGTTAGTTGAGCATGCGTTTCCCAGGTTTTATGCTCCATTGTGGGTACTAATCCACGTTTCGCCTTGGGAGCTATACTACCCTTTGACCATCCATAGCCCAAAGAAAATTGGCTGGTGATCGCTGTCGGTATAGCCTTCGCTGACTCGCCAGGATATAACATAACAATTGAGGAAGACCTTCTTTCCGAAACGTGTTAATATCACTTTCGTTGACTAGAACTATATCCAACTTTGTAAAAGCATCTAACAGACTGTACCCTTTGCATTTACTTCTTCGTTACGACTTCTAAAACCCCAAACATTGAAGTCACCACCAATTGCCTTAGTACTACATCTGCTGACGTTAAGAACAAGATTGTCAATCATATCCTTGAATTCAGACATTGTCAGACTTGGTGGGGCATAGCAGTTGTACACATATATCCCATTTATTTTCCCTGGCATAAGACTACCTAACTCACACTGACCGTTTGAGTATTGCCAAAGACCTTTCGAAAATTAATTGATGGACTGTGGTATTATTCCCAAGTGAGTTCTTAACTTGAGTGCGGAAGCCATCAATTTCGCTCAGACCAAACATGAGGTCACCCTTCAATTGCCTCGGGGCGAATTCTTATCTTCGTCTTGTTGTTTCTGTCACTTTGTCTGTCTGTCCGTGCAATTTTCTCTGAAACGCCTGTACCTTTTCACACTAAACTTATTGGGAAGGTGCTAACTATGAAAGCGCACGCTTGCAATTTTTCGTTTTCGTTAGCTTGTTGACGGACAAAAAAAGTAAAAGAAATACCCTAACCTAATTCTGCACTTTACATCTTAAAAAAAAAAACTAGTTCTAAAATTTAAATTTATTGTTAAGGCTAATATGAAAATTTATACAATTTATTTACCTTCAAGCAGCCCCCCAGTCAAGTCCCGGGATATTCTATTTTATTGCCGGCGACTCCCCTATCTATATGATACATTACCGGGCCGCCGGCAGAATCAAGAAATAAACTGTTCCTATCCAGATGTCCTGTCGTGAGACTTTTATCGAAATAACCGTCATTTGGATAGAACGGCTGCGAAACCTAGCGAAAGCGGATCGCACTATGTGATTCTGAATCAATCTAACGATAACTGTGTCGGTTCTCGGCACAACAGAATTTGGCCCGCTTATAACATAGCCCGACCACGAGAGCTCCTGCGCCAGACGCGTGCAAATGCATTCAAGATTACGGCGGTCTGCACGGGGCACTGGCCCATAGTGGACCATGCCGCTAGGCTTGGGATACCCTACAACTCGCATTGCCGAAGCTGGAGAGAAGGAAGGGAAACCCTCGTGCACTTTCTCTGTGATTGCCTAGCTCTGGCTAGATTCAGGCTGCGGACACTGGGTAAACTATTCTTTACGGACCTCAGAGAGATTTCTAGCTGCAGGGTGGGAGAGCTGCTTTCCTTCGCGAATGCTACGGCCTGGCTCTGAAGATCCGAGCCAGCTCGACTCTGCCTCCCTGCTCCCATAACAACAGTCACGGTCTTAGGAGTTTGTGGCATCAAAACGGCGCACCAAAGTGCTAATTGGGCTCCTCGGAGCGGCCACTGATACCTACCTAACCCCACCTCGGCGCAGCAGCAGCTGCATACATCACCTCATTAGTTACGTAATGTTCATAATTTGAAGAAACCGTTCTGTTAAACGCGCAGACATTTTCTTTCCAAGATCCTTGTTTTCTCCATCTGGGCAGCACTCAAATTCAACCAGATAGGACACCCGTTGGTGAGTACTGATCCAACCAGAGTAAGGTAGCAAATAATTTAAACTTTCGGCTAAAATATGGAGTATAGAAGAATCTTCGATGAGACATGAATGCCTTGCTTTAATGTACCCTTTAAATTGAAGACGTTCGTCAAGACGCACAGAACCATCCTCGTTGGCGACAATGTGGAAATCTCTCCCATTCCTTTTCAAGTTCTTACTGGTGTACGCCAAGGAATCGCGAAACAGAATCGGTTCACACTTTTGCGGATTGATTTTTATCCGCCAGCTGTTCGTGAAGAACTAAATGTCATTGAATATCCTCTGAAATGCAACTTGCATCTCAGTTACCTTCTCATGCGCCGGCTACCAAAACGTCAGAAGAGGCAACAACGACTTCTCCGGAGATTTATTGAACTCAAAGAAGTTAAGTAATACGCCGGCAAATGCTACGAAAAGTGTAGGCGGAGTCACTGTCCCTTGCTGCAATCCATTCAGAACATAAAATTCTCTACTGGTAGTGAGATTTCCATCTGTGATGACAAAACATTTGCTGTACAGCATGCCACACATCATCGCTACGAGGAGATTGAGAAATTCGCTCTTCAATTCTTCAAGAGTCTGAAGATCAGGCCCTCCAACCAGACGGTATCAAGGGTCTTTTTCATGTCTATAAAGCAAGTATCTACGCACTCACCATTGTTAATCCACCAGCAAATATCAGATGTTACCTTCATAGTTGCATATATTGTCCAGATCGAAATCCGAATTGCGAATTCGGCAATAATTTCTTGCTGTTGATATGCCCGTTCTAGACTTTCAATACCAAATCCTCAAATACCTTACTAATGTTAGGCAGCAAACTGATTGGGCGGTAACTCTTAGGACTGAATGAATCCTTCCCACTTTTTAAGATCGGGAACACCCCCCCCCCCCCCCATTGTCCTGGAAAATACCTGAGGACCACGTGGAGAATGCCATCTACACCAGGTGATCTCTTATTGTAAGGCAGGTTCCCTTGCACACAAAAAGGGGAGTAAAATGTTTTTCACAGAATATGGAGTATCAAATGAAAAAAATTGGTAAGTATTTTCTGTAACCGATCTTGATTTTGATATTTGAGGTAAAGGTGGGAACTACGGGGGCTGTAAATAGACCATTTTATTTACGGAACGATTCTCCAAAATCACCCCACTGAAAAATCTGAAAAAGATCGAAAAGCTGTCCCAAAATCAACTCCATATCGATATCTACTCAAATAAAGTTAATATGTAATAGATGAGGCATTCGATAGAGCCAAATGACGAAACCGATCACAACGAGCTGACCCTGTGAACGGGACAAAGGCTGAAGAAAAAACAAAAAAAAGAAAGTCCTATGTTTTTAAGAAATCAGTTAAAGACCTCATTCACACTAAAATTAAAAATTCGATCAAAAAAGTTTTACCCCCCGCCCCTTTTGCATATATGTGGACTACTTTAAACTCATCGTTTTGTTAGTGACTGCACACGTGGAGGTTTACAGTTCATACCCTCCCGCACGTATCAATAGGAGTATCCGTTTCTGAAAAAAGTGCGATCAACCGGTTTGAATAAGGTTTTACATAACATGAACATCATTTACAAAACATCTTTCTACCAATAGTACAGTCCTGGAATCAAAAAAAATTTGTTCCTATTATTTTTCTAGCATAATATATATCTGATTGATCATAAAATGCTGCCGGGGTGAACTAGCAATAATTGCCACAGCAAAGTAGAATGGCAAATAAGTCTCAGGGGGCAATAGATTTATATCGGAAAGGAAATTTGGTTCTATTATAACTTTGTTAGTGATAGCATGATTTCCATTAAATTAGTATTATGTCCTATGGTATTGTTAACTTAGGATGAAGTTCAATTTAAGTTTAGAATAACAAGTGAAGCAACATTTTGTTTCAAAAGCAAAACCAGAGTTTTTTCAATATTAACTAAATTGAAAAATTGAAAATTGAAAACTTCCAATTTTATTCCAAATTGGGGCAAGAAATGCAAATTTTAGCAATAAAAACTAAGGAAATTTTGAGAGCATGTTAGGTCATTCATTAAAAATTAATTTCAGAAAAATTCAATTTTTTCAGTGAGTGACATCGAAAAAATATGTATATATGTACATATATTGAGTAAATGAGTAAATTTTTGTTGGCTGATTATTTGAGACTATTTTTTTAGCTATTAGCATAGCAGTAAAAACTTCAACAAAAGTATCAGCTTTCATGTGTGAACTATGAAAAATTTAAAATTTCGTAGGCGTGCCAACGAGCCTTTTGTTGGTCGTTAACGGCTAAAGTTCAAGGTGTTTGAATTATTTTCTATGTTTACTTAACTTTAAAGGAATATTCATTTTTATCGTATATCTAGAGAGAAACAAAGACTTTTTATGGTAAATTGCTATGAAACTGGTGATTTAGATAAATCTTGTAGAATACGTTCCCATGAAATACGTGATGAGCTTCAGTTTCTTCTTAAACTTCTTTTTTCAAAATTTGCATGTACATATGTGCCTTTACCTCTAATATTTTGCAGTTTTTCGCTGAAATTTGACTGAGAATATTTGCGTGTTTGATGGCTAGAATGTAATGCGCATACATAGGAGACACTTTTAAAAGCTTCCGCCTCATGGTGCCATTATTGTGCGGCATTAGAAGCCCGCCGTTCAATTTATTGTTTGTCTAAAAAAAACTATTCTGCTGCTTAACATTCTTAGTTATTATAGTTTTAATAATAAATGCGCGTACGTTTTCGGGGACCGGAAAGGAACTAATGTAATACACTCATTGCTTAGAAATCCTATGGCGAACATGAACCAAAAGAAACACCATTGAATTTCTTTGAAGTTAGCTTTCCAGCAAATAATTTGCGACTTTCGCTGTTCATTGTTATATCGTAGGTCAGTTCTGATCTTTTGAAAGCCATCATACCAACTGCAAAGCCGTCTGCATACCTCTCGACAGACTCATATTGCAAATTGCAGATATTACATCCCAAATTTCCGCGAGATCAGACGAGCTTGCAAAGTATGCATATTTTGAAAGAAATAAATCTTAATGCGTCGAATTGGAGCACACGATTTTGATTATTATGAATTTATCGCTTTTTGAGATTTTGTAGAATGAAAGTCTTATTGAACATCCCGTTACGAAATTTGGTGGTAAAATATATAGGCATACATATGTACAAGTAATCTGAACTTTATGCATGCGATGAAGAAAATATATGGATCACTTTAAGAACCAAAGAACAGTCCAGTAACACTAGTTTACACGGAAAAATGTATATGTTTTCATAGATTCTAATCTTCTTTCAAAAATATTTAATAAATAATAAAAAATGAAAAGTGAAAAAATTATTTACTTTAGGTTGCTGTTTCCAAACAAGTTTGCGGCTTTGTATCTAACATTTTGTATGGCAACAATTTTGGAAGTCGATCAATAATTCTCCTAAGCTAAGTTAGCAAAATTAATTGCCTCTGCTTTGGAGACTCGTATGTTCAGTTCCTCGTCTCCGGAATCGGAGCTACTCGATAAGTTTATAAGTTTAGTAAATTCAAAAATGATATAATTTTATTTTACAACCCAAGCTTTCGTTACTTCCAATAAAAATCAGGAGTTCTTACATTGTGTATTGTACAATCTGGAAAACTTAAGATCTACATGATTCAGAAGTTGGAACAGTTCTATTTTTAAGATTTTGTGTCAAACAAAACCTAATTAGAATCGAGTCGATGTCTGTCTGTCCGTCTCTCTGTCTGTCTGTCACAGCCGATTTATTCGGAAACGGCTGGACCGATTGTCACGAAAATTGGTAAGATTATGTGATCTGTGGTTCGTTTTACATGCAGCAACTGGCGCCATTTTGTGTTAAGGTTAAGGGGGACTCCCCATACATGTGAAAGGAGGCTGCAAATTTTTTTTCATAGAATCTGGTCATATGGGGTATCAAACAAAAGGGCTCAATTAGTACTTTTCGAAACTGGTTCTATACGTGATATTGGGTGAAACATAGGGGAGTGAGGGCTCAAAATATGACTCCCAATAAATGTAACAGGTCCCATTCTCAGAACCTACCTAACCGAAAAATCTGTAAAAAATCACAGTGGTGCATCTCTACGTCTAGGCCTCAAAATACATCCGGTTCCGATATCTGCACAAATAAGATTAATAATAGTATATTTCCACACTTTAGAAATTTACCCGGCACCCCTCCCCCTTATGTTCATCTCAGAAGTACACAATGGCATGCATATAATGAACAACATAATGCACAGCTTGGTCAAGTTTGAAGAAAATCTAAGAATTATTAACAAAGTTATAGAGGGTAAAACTTTACCATTTTTTGTGAATTTCGTGCACATTACAACCTTCATGACGTCAACATCTTGATATGTGATGATAACGTCATCAATACCATAACGAAATGAATTCTTATGAATGAGGTCGCAAAGAATTTTTTTGTTTTAGTTTTTTAATCATTTGTATAGGAATATCAATTACTTCAAGCAGACGTGTGGGTATGTAGGTATATAGTATATGCGTGCTAATGAAGTTTACGGGTAGTATCTTATTCAGATAGATATATTTGTACATTAAGCCAGCCGTATCTAATATACGTACTATATGTGTACATATATATGCTTTTGTACACGAAGTAAATCGGAAATGTGGATACGACCAATTTATATACGTGTATATATATATATAAAGTATTCGGTAATAGGCAGTTTGTTTGTTTAGGATGAAGATAATATTCATGGCTTTAATATGTACGTATATCATGTAGTTTGGAAGAGAATGAATGAATGATGAAGGAATATGTTAGATTTGTAACTATATAGGAATACAAAAATGTGCGTTGAATTTCTTACATAAGATGAACACAAAACCTTTATACCCGAAGCGCGAGCTTGCGGTATTCCGACTTATTTCTTTCCTAGCTTTAGAACAGCAAACGAAATATTGTCTTCCTATTAAAAGTCACTTCCTCGGTCATACACATGACAGTGCTATCGGTACAGTGCTCCAAAACTTCCTTCCAAGTCCATTGCAGTAGAACTTGTGAAACTGCATCTAAAGCGGACTTTAAAAACAGAATAGTTTATACTATGTTGTGTAGTTGAAGCAAGTTACAAACTTTCTTCAACTATACAACATAGTATAATTAATTATTTTTTTTGCTGGTCTTCCTCATCCTCACATCCAGACTTCAAAGCAAACAGATTCTAATAATGGCGGCGAGAAACGAAGCTCGTACTTTTAAACACTGAGTCCACTCTAACATTCCAGCACACAGACTGGAAAGAAAGCATTCCCCATGAGACCTTCGCATTGGAATCAATGTCTTCAGTGAACGAATTGCGAGTTCTGACAGACTTTCAGGTGAACGACCATGAATACATCGCGTTCGGAGCGGTTGAAACACTTTTCCCACACGCACCAGCCTGGAAATCTCCCTGCGTGTGGAATGTAGCGAAGGGGAACATTGGCAGATTTGTAAAAATTTGTGGAACATGCAGCGACGCTCTGGAGTCACACTTCGGGAGGTGGTAGCGCCACTGTCAAAAATTGCGTTAGCAACTTGATAACGACGGTCTATGGGAAGATACCTTTTATTGCCGACTGCTAACCATTTCGTCCAGAGCAGAGACAACTCATGAGAAGCTTCCTCACTTCTGCATCCTGTCCCAAAAAAATTGGCGTTGGCCTAGCTTGGGTCTAAAATAATGGCGGTTTTATGTTGAATATAATTCACACCCAAACCATTTCATCGTACCGAGGGGTCCGTGGACAAGAAAAGTGAGAGTAAGCTGCTCTCCATATGGTCAGATATGACATGAAGTAGATGCGAACTTGGGATCCCACATATCTCAAACAGAAAAAAAGACGAGTGTTATAAATTTTGTCGTTTGGAACAACCTTTAGACGACTGGGAGGTGGCAAGCACCACAATGACAGGTTACGGATCAGCTAAAAGGAGGCTCCGTAAGATGATAAACGAAAGCTAATTTCGCTGCTGGACATGAGCTAGTCAACGGGGTAAACAGGAAACCGTGGAGATTCGGTTATGGTCACTTAAGGGCAAAACCACATTAGAAGGCTTATTTTTTGAAGTACTTTTAGGACTTTTTTAGTGGGATCAGGTGATTGGAATTCAATCAAATTTGGAAATTATATTAGTCATATTTTGGGGCAACTTTTGACAATTTTTTTAAAACATTTAAGCCACAAATAACAAAGTGACGGGGCATTAGTCGGCTAAAGTGCGTAACTATATTTCTCGAACTGGGGAATGTGTAGCGACTTCAATTTCAGTCTAAAACCAAAAAGGTTGCAATTTTAAATTACCAGCTAATTTTCTAAGAATATGAACCTCAATGCAGGTGTAAACAATCAAAATAGAAACTTTTGCGGCTTTGCAAAAACACGTAAAAAATCGGATATCATCTAAAATGTTGATTCATGTTCTTCATAGTTTGTAATGAACCTTAGGGAAATAGAAGGATCAGACCATCATCCTAAGTGGTCGAAAACGACGTTGAGCGAAGAGCTTTTCCAGCAACCTAAAAAGATGGCGAAATTGACCGTGAAGTTCCGTCCGCAAAGACTGAAGCTCCGTCAAAGTGCTCGGTTGACACGTTCTTGCACGCCTCTGTGCTAGCCAGGCTCAGGTATGGGGGGAGGGTCATTTGAGCACTTTGATCCCACACGTGTAATTAATACAAAATTGACATGTCTATACCGATGCATGGGTCCGCACCGGATTTCAAAATAGAACACAAACAAAGAAATTAGCGACGGCCTAACGATGAAACCCAGAACGCGAGCTAAAACTGGAAAATAAAAAAAACGGGTCGACCGCGAACGTGAAGCCGTGAGTCTCCGGACCCGACTGCCGCGATCGAGAAGGAAGTTCTACGAAGGATCACGATCCCGATCATGGTTTCTTCTGCCTCAAATCGTTATTGAATCGCGGCCCGTGAGATTCCCTCCAATCCTTGACATCCTCTGGCAATTATTGTAGAGGATGTCCCTAGATGGGGATGTCGAATTGATGGACCTCGGCGCAAAACCCAGATGTCTGGAGTTCCTTATTAAGGCAGGCCCAGACCGGATACCGGTTGCTGCGCCGTTGGTGATGATGATGTCCCTAGATGGGAACGTTTTTATTCGAGAGGTAGACTCCGGCTCCAGAACCACTTCTTGTTTTTGAGTAATCGGTGTAGAAGACGTCAATATATCCTGAAGCTTATTCTTCTGCTTCGTCCAAGTTTTCTATTCGTTTCAAGAAAACTTCAGATCTTCTACCAAACAGATGTATGGGGATCCGAGCATCGGAAGGCATTGCAAAAACTAAATTCAGTTCTCCGAATGACTCTCCCAATGCTCTGTGCCCCCCCCCCCCCCCCTTGGTTTCCCCATAGATCTAACCGAATTAGTCTATGAGCCGCTGTCATTGCAGTGTTCTGAATAAACAAATCCAAGGGTTAAAATTGAGTAATGCCGGATGTTGTGCTCATTTCACCGCTAATACCCAGGCACAGAGTTCTTTGCAATGTGGTGAGTTTACAGCGGATGCATAAGCGGATATCAGCCTAATCATAGCGATATGCATCCACATTACTACCAAAGGCCTAAGTCCGACGTTGAGGCAAAGGTCCGCCTACACAGCCCATAAGCTGTGAAAGCTCATTTCATCTTTATCTTTACATATTTATTCTAAAAAATTCCTTGTCTAGAATAACTATCAGATATTTCACTTCTTCGGACAGTTGAAGGGTTGTACCCCTGCTCTGTGGAAGGCAAAAACTATTCAGTTTTCTCCTTTTTGTAAATAATACCCTTGTGGTTTTATTTGGATTTACTGAAAGCCCGCTACACCATATATTATATTCGCCATCCAGTAAACCATGTGCTCGGAGTAGGTTTCTTAGTCAGCGAAAAAATGAAACCTGCTGTTATCGGCTTTGAAAACATAAGCGAACGGCTATGCACTCTGCGCTTGCGAGGCAAGTTTAGAAATATAAGCCTCATTAATGTCCACGCCCCTACAGAGAGACTGCAGAGTGAATGAACTACTCTGGATTGCAAATAGGGCCCAGAGCCAGCAATTGTAGTGTTATCACAATTGGCTAATATTTCTATATAGAGCTATCTCTAGGGGAAAAACTTTCCATAAGGGGAATTTGCGGAGCCTTCATGCTGCTAAACATAGCAAACTTTTCCTGACAGAACCAAACAAACAAAAGTAAATCTTAATCCTGTCGAAAAGCAGAAATAATTGTGAGCATTCTGTTTAATCATATTCATTTGTTGAACATATGTTCATTCGTGTACGTGAATGTCTCGCCTATGAACGCATCAGATATCAGGTTTTTAGTGCTAATGTGAGATTTTGCTTCACTCCCACCTCAGATTTCAGCCCCTTAAGGGGGTCATCCCGTGTGTCGGGTTGGAGAAATCGATTTTTTTTTGCATGAATTGTATCTATATATAATGGAGACTATGTGGGCAAAGGGATTTTCCGATATTCCGAGTCCTTCAGAAATTACAGGGTTAAACACGATGAGAAAGAGCATCGAATCGTTTTTTACCTGGTAGTTTTTTACCTGAGCCTTATAAATTCGAACACAGGTATAAATATAAAAAGATGGAAAACCAATCAATTTCTAAACTTATTTACTGTTTGGAATAAAAAGGATAATCCAGTCTAGAGTGAGCACTGAAAGGCGTTCAAATTATACTCAGTTATATTTTCTTGTAAGTATTGTGCTGTTTGTGTGTTCAATGATTTTTTTAAATGGATCGTACGAAGGGAGATCGCTTTAATGTTCAACGTCATGCTTGCACTAAAAAACGAGTATTTCATGAGAATCGATAGTTATCAGAGAAGAAAAAGGACTTCGCATCAACATCAGCAAAGAAACTTTTAGCAAGCATGAACATGGATGTTCCAATTGCGACAAGTTTTGTATATTGTATATTGGATTTTGCTGGAGTTTTCTCCGATATTTCTGCAAATTTCTGCAAATAATAAAATATACGTAGTAGTAAAAAGGGAATACGTAGGACTTATCGAAAAAAGAATGGGAACGCGGCTTAGAAATGCAAAGAAGAATCACAAAGGCATTGGTGGAAAAGGGGCTGGAAAACTTACTGATAAGGTTATAAACGACCTCACTACATTTCCTGGGCTGGCTATTGGTCGACACGCAAATTCAATAGAAGGAATGAAGCAAGAAATTTGGGAAACTTTCTTCCATAAATGTTCTACAGACGAAAATCCTCAGTATCAAAATTGTCCAGCAGGCGAGGACAGTTGGTGCAAATGACGCAAATATAATAATAATCGTTGGCGCAACAATCCATATTGGATCAGGGCCTTGAAGTGTGTTAGAGCACTTCATTCAAGACCGAAACGGTACACCACAGTACACTGTGGGAGGCAATGTGGTCAGCATTGCGCTCGCCCGAGATTATTACCCTGATTTGACTCAGGTACTCATTCACAGCTGAGTCGACTGGTGTCCGACATCCAGTCACGATAACAAATTCCTCTGCCCCCAGCGAGATTTGAACCGCGACCTTCCGCTACGACAGCCCAGCGCTCTAACCACTTGAGCCATCCGGACGCAAAGCGGAAGCTAAAGGAGAACTGGATAGTTTTCACCACGAGAAGGCACCTTTGACTGAAGAAGTTCAAACAGTCATCAAACCAATCTACGAAGATTTGTCACGAGATGATCTCTTGAACAGATGTTTAGGAGCAGAGACCCAGAATAACAATGAGTCGTTAAATGCATTGATCTGAACTTTCGGTCCTAAACACCTTCATTCTGGGGCCAAGGTCGTAGAAATAGCTACTTTTCTGGTTGTAATTATTTTCAATGAAGGATTCAATGGCATTCTCAAAATCCTAGTGACAATGGGATGTCAAGTTGGTCACATATGTCAGGTTTATGCCGACCGCCGTAATGAAGCGCGAATTTGGCGGTCCGAATGACGATCGACTGACCTCGCTAAAAAAGCCACAATTGACACCAGAGAGCAACAATCGGCCTTACAAGACTTTTTTGAAGAAACGGAGGGTGCTCTCTATGGACCAGGTATAGCAGATTAATGGTGAGTTAAAATTTTACTGTTGATAATCACATTTAAATTTTCAAATGCGTTTTTCTCGAAACTGCATCTTGAAAATCGGCTGCCACCATAGCTCAAAATCTATCCAACCAAATTCTTTGAAATTTTCACGACTTCTTTAATACATATTTCTGCAGTCCGTAAACTAGGATAATTGCAATCGGACAGGTAGTTTTTTTTATTCATAAAATAAGTCGCAAAAAAACACCAAAATCCAAAAAATTAAGTTTAAAAGCCCACCAAAAATTTACCTTTTAATATTTTCTAATTATCCTAGTTTGCGGACCGTGGAATATTGTCCATATTAAAATGCCGTTTAGGTTTTTTCCCTCAGATGAACATAGCGCCCTCCAACGTGGCAGCAGAAAAACACCTTTTTTTGGAGATGGGTGCATAAATTAACACCTATTCCAAAAATTAGCTACAAAATCAAGCTGAAAAATTTAGCACATATACTAGAGATATCAATAAATATATGGTGTAAAAATCACGTTTCTATCTTTATCCAGTCCTTCAAAATAATTTTTCAAAGAAAGGCAAAAAAAACGGCCTTCACACGGGATGACCCCCTTAAGCCTTTGTCAAGAGAGTATTCTGACTCAACATAATATAGAACGAGACATATTGATGAGAAATCGACAATGGCATTAGATAGGTCATACATTATGTTCCCAATGGCATCGTAACAAGCGGGGGATGAGGCTTTTGTGATACATGGAAACATTCTAGAATCCTACTTAAAACTTATTTAATGATGTCTTCAGTAAATAATCCAAAAAATATAAAAGTTTACAAGCAATGTACTCCACAAAATGGCCAATAATCAGCCTGATTTTGAAATTCTATCATTAATTTAAATATTTGATTTTTGCTATTACTCCTGAAATAAAATAAGGTTATCAAAATTTACAAATGAATGGAAGCTGGTTGGCATAAAAATCTTTAAACTATATTTAACTTTAATCCTCCCACTAACGATAAATTAATGCAATATGATTCATTCACATTGACATAGGAAATTCCGTATATTTCAAGGACTTACTCATATATCCGTCAAGCCCATAAACCGAAATGTAAATCACCAAGATGACATTATTAGAAAAAACACATTCCCAATTCATTTTCTCCCATTATGACAATAAACACAAAATATTTCATTGCGAATGACGTTCTAGCCAATGAACGTTAGACCGTAAATTATAAACTCGATCCGTAAGTTTAAGGCTGCACCGAACTATGACTTCATTTCACATCGAATTTACGACTCCAGATGCATCGAAAATTCCATGCAAATGGCAATTCTCACATACAATTAATCCGTATAGAAATGGAAGATAATCTGAAACGAATGAATTTAATTATATTCAAAGGCAATTAATCTAGTGTAGCCCGCTTCATGAAAATCGCTATCATCTTACAGATTGGGGTTACATTTCGATAATTAACGCCGTTTGCAACCCAGATTCATTCAAATTCTCAAATTAAAAGTAGTTGGATATTTAACGATAATCAGTGTAATACCAAATATTTATGTAAAGAGGGTGCAAATTCACACTCGCTCATTAATTAAATCAAGCAATAAAACTATTACGCTCTGTCTGACCCCATATCATATTTTGAAAACTGACCATGTAATCCCATCTCATTCATGGATTTCTTCCGGTGCTCTTTTTAGTAGTTTATGTTACAACCGTTTACGGGAATAATTATGTGTTACAGATAAACTCATCCAATTACATATAACAAATTTAACTTATAAACTTCACCTGTTCATGGCGTCGCTCATGTTCATTGCTGCTCATCGTTTTCTTTTTCAGTTTATTTGATTAATGCACAAAACTACTCCAAAATCAACATAAACCACTTAAACAATTAAGAGAGGAGGAGATGTTTTTTCTACTGGGAAGTATGTAGCCATGATTTATTATTTACGCGGTGCTTCTGTGGGTGGGCATACTTCAATATATCAAATCATGGCTGTTTTGCAAAATTATGAACTAAATATACATAATATAATAAACGATCTTGTATCGAAGTAAAAGTTACTGCCTTTGAAAAGACAGTACAAAGTAACGGTTTGAAATCCCACCTTAAAACGAATAAATTAAATTTTGAAAATTTCATATAAAAGATCTAGTTACTTGCACTATCAGCATCAGTTCCACTGAAACATCTTACAAACTAAGAGGTGTCCAAATCTTAAACCCAGAAATCACCATGTTCAAGATTGTAAGTTGACCTTGCTATCCATTAATATCGTTCACTAATGCAAATTAAATGCAATCTCCCACATTTTGTCGCATAGATCGTTTTGGCTGTCGTCATCGGATTAGCTGCTGCTCAGTACCGACAAGTATACAATAGCGCTGAAGCTGGCGCACAAATCCGTAGCTTCGCCAGTGATATCAGCCCCGATGGATCCTACCGATACTCTTTCGATACCACCAACGGAATCGCCGCTCAAGAGCAAGGAGTAGGTGGACATCAAGCACAAGGATCATACTCTTATGTCTCGCCCGAAGGTATCCCAATCCAAGTTTCCTACACCGCCGATGAATACGGTTTCCATCCATCTGGCACAAACATCAGACATTAAGTGAACATAGTGTTCGATTGTTTGGACACCTCAAAATTTTAATAAAATATTTATTTTTTTATCTTTAAATGCGGCATATTTTATTTGCATTCTTCTGTGATCGTCAGCTCTCTCAGCTTTTCATGGCTCAACTCAAAAGTCTTGCAGCGCCGAAGATTATCCAGCCATTGACGCTTTTCATCTAGATTAGAGATGACGGACGGTTATGCTACTTACGTAGGGCTTCTCAGTCTAATAGGCCACCCCACTCTTAATATTTATGTATATCAACGAGCAGAGCATTGACAATGTCAATCAATTTGCATTTCTAGGAATTTTAGTTTCCGCCGATGATGCCACCGAATTTGATACCACTCGACATAACAATGCTAGAACCGCTTTTTCTGCTTTGTCCAACATCTGAAAACGCAGCTTTTATCATCAACATCATGTGTAGAATATTTCGCGCTAATGTTCTTTTGTGCAGCTACATGTGGGTGCTGTTCAGAAGCTCCAAGCATTGTCAACACCTGTTTACATTACTATGTATCATCGTTGTAATCTACCCTGACATAATTTAGATCGACGAATTCATGTCCTTCGAACTTCTTAACACAGGGAATGCGGAAAAAAGTGGAAAAGTTCAGATAGCAGGAGCTGAGAGCTGCAGTTGTGAACGGTTTTGCATTGTCTTTTTGTGAGGAAGTTGGAGTACCATTACGACCGTTCTATTCATGTGTAAGCTAATATAATCGAATCCTGCCAAGGAGAGTCGCACTGCATCTTAGAAGAACTATTGTGCCCTTTTATTGATTATAGCATATATATTAACCCGTCATTCAAGGCTGTAGCCGCAGTTTCGGGGAGAAAGTGCGAACCTCCTAAAGATGATATGGAAGCCTGGAGAAAGGTGACTCTTCGGAAAAATAGAGATAGGAGGAGGATACAACCGGAGGTTATAATCATCTCCAACCGTGGCGAAGGGTCATATACTGACATCCTCAAGAGAGTGAAGGCAGACCCCGAACTTACCACTTTGGGAGATAATGTCAGCCTCATTGGATGGTCTCAGAAAGGAGACCTTATACTGGAGCTCAAAAAAGTCCAAGAATATAACGGCGGATAAATTCTTCACCCAAATTAGAAAGTCCTTGGGACATGAAACCGAAATCAGGGTTAGCAGACCTCGTGTGGAAGGGTATAGATGAGGTCACCATGATGGAGAAGGTTTGTAAGGCTTTGGAAAAGGAATTCGACCTCATAGGACTTCAATAGTCAGCGGTAAAGACGCTACGGAAAGCCTACGATGGGACACAAACCGTCATCATCAGTCTACCAGTCAAGGCAGGACTCAAACTGTTGGCAACAAGGAGAATTCAAATAGGCTGGGTTATATGTCGCCTTAAAAAGTAGGTATCGCTGATGCGGTGCTTTAGATGTCTTGGCTTCGGGCATATAGCGAAGGCATATTTCAGTGCGGATGACAGGTCGAAGCTATGTCGCAAACGCGAAGCGGGAGACCACATCAGCAAGGATTGTCGAGCAGACCAAAATTGCCTACTGTGCAAAGGAAAGGAGGAGGTGGACCATCTGTATATTGCAGGCAGCAGCAGATGCCCGGAATGCAGGAGAGCCCTTAACACAAATCGCAGATGAGATAGATAGAAATCAACCTCAACCACTGCGAGGCGGCTTCACTCTCGCAAACAATCCGAGAGAAAAACATCGATGTGGTCATAATTAGTGCGCCAACTTTTAAGAGGGACACGTTTTCCGCGGCCCTCAAACCCGACATACCCCCGAATGGTACGGCTAGAAAAAAAGTCACCCAAATCACCCAATAGACGACGGAAGCATAGGATGCTACTATGCCCAGAAGGCGATTGTTCCTGGTGGAACAACGAAATCGCAAGATTGAAAGCCGCATGTTTCTGGGTAAGAAGGCTTTTCCAGAGACTCAATTGCGTGGCCGCCTAAAAGAAGCCATTCGGAAGAGTAAAAAAAATTGATTCAAATAGCTGTGTGACTATGCCGACATAAACCCTTGGATTAAGGCCTACAGAGTGACAATGAAAAGGCTACGGAGACCACCCCACGCGACCTCTTGCAACTCCTGCAACAGATTGTTACCACTCTGTTCCCTCACCACGAAAATAAGCGCGAAGGCAAAAGGTTGTCCAGCTAAATGAGGATATAATATCTCCAGTAACCGTGGAGGAATTGCGGGAAATATGTGGTTGGATCGGTAACAACAAGGCCCCAGGTTTGGATGGCATCCCCAACCGCGCTTTGAAACTGGCAATAAAGACTACGCCCGAGCTTCTCACCAATATCTTCGAGGCGTACCTTAAAGAAGTAGTATTCCCCATCCAGTGGAAAAAACAAAAGTTGATGTTGCTTCCGAAACTTGGCAAGCCACTTAGAAATCCAGCATCATATCATCCTATCTGCCTGTTGAATACAATGGGGAAGATGATAGAGAGAGTTATCAATAACAGACTCCTACCCATCGTCAAAGCCAGCAATGGTTTATCGGAACGCCAGTTTGGTTTCCGGCGTGCCCGCTCTATGGTGGACGCAATTAGCATGGTGGTAAGCCAGGCAAAAGGCGCACTGATTTCTGGCGGTTGCTGTGCCGTGTTGGCGCTGGATGTCAAAAATGCATTCAACTCGGACAGCCGGAATAGAATTAGAGAGACGTTGGTTGACATAGGTGTCCCCGGGTATTCAGCGAATTTTGAGCAAAACTACGTCGCAGAGAAGACTCTCTGGTACGGGACGTATGAGGGCCCCAAAGAGTGCATCCTCTGATTTGACTCAAGTCGACTGGTATCTGAAGTCAATTCACAATACAAATCCCACTGCCACCAGTGAGATTTGAACCGACGCCTTGTGCTCTAACTACTCAGCTATCCGGACACTTCACTCTTGCATAGCTGATAAAAATTTTATTAATTTGGGATTAATGCGATACAGATGTAGGACATTAATTAGCCAACTAAGGAGATTTCTTTGGCTTCTAGTTGCCTGTTCTAGGACTGACGAGGTGATATTGAGTGGCTCTTTCTAACTCCTTGATCCAATGCCACAGTCCTTCTGCTCCACGAACAGAAAGCTGCTGGTCCCGATGGGCCCATACCCTTCCACTAATAATGGACAATATGAAATCTGTAGAGGGCTGGCAAGTAAATAATCGATTTTGTGTCTGAGACGTCCGAGTCATTTTCAGGGATAATCTAAGTAAGGAAAGGTGAAAGTTCCTCCTACCGACTAATGAACTAGTTTATACAATATGCCAATCGACTGTGTATTCTGGTAAACTTTTTATATCAGAAATTCTGCATCTGATCCAGCCCCGGGCCCCTCTAGTTCTTCCAACTGCTTATGGCTCGTTGAATCTGTTCTTCGGTAACATCTGCAAAATTATAGTCCGGGATCCTTTCATTGTATCTCTTCGATCACTCAAGCCAATAACATAAAAGTGAATCTTCTAATGCAACATGACAGTCAACCAATTGTATCACAATAGACAAGTGATTGTAGATTGAATTACGACATACTCGAGCTGCAATCTCATAATTGATTTAAGGTAGAATTCTCTGAGTTGCTGAATACAGTTCCGAAAATTCAATCCACGCTCTTTTGAATCCGTCCCAAACCTCAGCGGGGACTTCAGTCGAACGATGCTCCGGCGAGTACTGAAACTGTTGCTAGCTAATGCTACTGCTTCTCAACTCTTAGTCACCAGTTTCCGCGATGAACCTAAATCAAACACGCTCGTTGATTTAGGTTCATCGCGGAAACTGGTGACTAAGAGTAGAGAGGCGGTAGCATTAACAACACCATGCTGCACTGTTGGCAACAGTTTCAGTACTCGCTTGTTGATGGTGGCTGGGATCGCCTCGCCGTGAGCGGTACTATTCGGCTACCCGCTACATAGTTACGCACGCATATTGTAGGAAACGCTTGACAAATATTTAATGCACCAAGAGATAGCGCCTAGATGAGAATCGCCTCACGATTAGCGGTTTCAAGATGCTGTCTACTTCAGGAAAGGGACCCAGTTACCAAGTCAAACGGATCGCTTGCTATCTATTACGGGACTTCGATCCAATCAACGAGTAGTAAGGCTCTTGCAGGTTATCCGTACCGGACCTTAAATTCCTTTTTCTTCTCATTTCTGGTAGCGTCTTTTAACTAACTACCGGGTGTGGTGATAGCTAAGTTGCGCTGTTTCCTTACCTACCCCGTGAGACACTGCGTTGGCGGGGGGTAGTGTATTTCCACCGAATATAGTCATGTGAGGTATCAATTCAAATGCCTCGTTTGGTACTTTCCGAGGTTGGTCTTCCATATCGATATCGGCTCATATACGGTTGCTATTCGTCCCTTGGTGGGGCATAGCGCGTCCGCCAGATTTACGCACTGTTACACACGCTTCGAAACGCCCGCACTCCTCCTCTATTATTCTGCGCCAATTGTTCTTGGGGCGATCCTCTTGTTGGCCATTTTCGGGGAGTTAGTTCTAGTGCATGGTGTAGCTAGCAATGGAATTGTCGCCCACTCTTAATGTGTGATCTATCCATTGCCATTTCCACCTTCTGATTACATCACCCACGGGTAACTGGCCGCAATGATACGTCGCAAACAAGAGTTGACAAAGGCTTGGAGCTTTTGAATAACAATGATGGTCACTCTCAATATGCTTCTCCCATAGCGCACCACAAATAGAAAATTAGCATCGGTTAAAATAAAGTTAATAATTTT
This sequence comes from Hermetia illucens, assembly GCF_905115235.1. NCBI lineage: Eukaryota > Metazoa > Arthropoda > Insecta > Diptera > Stratiomyidae > Hermetia > Hermetia illucens. Next base: position 56,723,299 of record NC_051853.1, on the reverse strand, counting down.
ATGAACATTACTATATTTTAGAGTAAAAGACTCCTTTAAGTCCAATCTCGGAATCATAAAATTGCGGTAATAGATGCTATTATTTGGAGTAAGATTCCACGAAGTTTGATGGGAATTCTGCAGTAACAAAGTTATAATATAAAAGTCTGAGCGACTGAAGTACCCAAAAAGATCCCCCCACATACCCGAGCTTGGCTAGGACTGAGGCATGTAAATGCATTCCAAAGAGCACTTCAGTGGAGTTAAAGCATATAATGTAACTTCTTAGTCAACTTCACTACATTTTAGGTTATTAGGATAGCTCTGCCTTCTTGGTTAAACTTCACCAACTCCAATGGATTTTTGATCTCCGACCGACCGGATAAGCCATTACAATTTAAAAAATTTACTTCGAATGACCTGAGCTACCTTCTTACTGGTTCCCTCATACCCAGTTCCTCATAGAAGCCAGTGGTTGCTATAGATATCATTTGCACTACTTTTGATTGAATTGATGATTCCTCAAATTGTCTTGGATCCGCTACCACACCAGAATCGTAAACGAAAGAAGAAGCCTTAATATGGTGTTGAAAACGAACGTGAGCCAGTAGTGTATAATTAGGATGATATTTAGGTCGGCGAAGAACCTGCTTTTAGATGCCTCAATAATTGTAAAGATACAAAGTTAGCAATGCAGGGTTAGGGAAACTGGAAGGGCGACAAGTAGTTGATCCCAAAAACCAAATCCATCATGCGAAGAAATATCTAAGTGCGGATCTCAGATGACAAGGTTTTAGTCAGTCTTAAGACGACCATTAATATAAATAATTAGTGGATAGCGTTAAAATAACAAGGGATTTATGACGACTATAATATTTGGTGAAAAAAAGGATTATATTAAATACATAATCAAGTGTTAATTTTTCGAAGAAAATAATAACAATAATAAACTTATTATTTTTTCTTCGAATTCAAAATCGGTAGTTAACTCACTCCGGAATTCTCATGCCTGAACTTGAGCAAATATGTTTTCATAAGACTTCCCTCTAGGAACAAGAAAAAACATTGAGGCAAGCAGTCCAACATAGTAAATTGCAATTATAAAACAAAACCTTATTAAAATCGGTTGAATGTCTGTCTATCTGTCCGCCCGTGTGTTCGTCTCTCCGTCTATCCGTCTTTTTTCTTTCCACGAGGTGGAAATCTTTCAAAGACACTGGTCTGGACACACCAGCGTGTGGGACTTTGACTCACTAAAACCACCCCCCGACTTCCTCCCTGCCCCGCAGGGGTATTGCATCACGGAGCGGAATCAGTTCCTTCTAGCTTAGTCACCTTTCTTCTATACGCGGCGCAGTTTGGTTTGGATAGATGCAATCATGAAGTTGACCGCATCCTAACTTTCTTGATGTGCTACCATTTTGCCACCAGATTTTCTGGTACAAGCACCTCTCCTAGAGTCTCCTCTAGATTCCTCCTTTCTTCCACAAATCTCGGACAGTGGAAGAATACATGCTCTGGGTCCTCTGGGACTCCATCGTAATTTGGACAGTCGGGTAAGGTCTCCAATTTAAACCTGTGCGGGTATTGCCGATATCGTCCATGCCCCGTGAGAAACTAGGTGAGATTATAATTAACATCACCGTGTCGTCTCTCCAACCACTCATTGATGACAGGAATGAGCCTGTGAGTCCGCCGACCCTTTCCCGAGCGTTCCCAATGCTCTTGTGATCTATTTGTGGATCTCTTCCTCTCAGCGTTCTTCATCTGCAATAAGGAAGAGATTGACTTCGCGTGGTATACATTCGCACACCCCATCTGCCAAAATATCAATCGGCATCATTCCAGACATGACGAATGCTGCATCATCTGAGACAGTCCTGAAGGCAGAGCATACCGTCAGAGCTGCCCTCCTGTATACTACCTTCAGTTTGCTAGTATTAACTGACATCCGCAACGCCTCGCTCCAAACTGGGGTCGCATAGAGCATGATTGAGGTCACCACCCTGGCTATAAGCAACCTAGAGGTATGCCGTGGCCCTCCCAGGTTCGGCATCATCCTCGCCAGGGCCATACTAGCAGTGGATGATTTATCAGAAACATACTGTACGTGTTGCTTATAGCTGAGCTTCCTGTCTATCACCACCCCCAAGTTTTTGATGGTCGGCTTGGAAGTGATGATATGATTCCCGATTCTAAGACAGGCGTAATTTCTCTTCCGGCGCTTCGTGATGAGGACCGCTTCTGTTTTTTCCTCCGCAAGCGTCAGACCAGAGCTCTCTAACCAGCATTTGACAGCACTGATTGCCTCGCTTGAGTATAACTCAACAGCTGTCTCTCTGTCTGTCCATCTATCTGTCTGTCTATCACATGCATTTTTCTCGGAAATGATTATAGCGATTAACACCAAATTTGGTTGAAAGGTGGGAACTGTGAACATGATGAATCACACATACAGTCAGTGACATCATTTTACGTTGAATTTAAGGGGGGTCCCCATACATGCAAAAGGGGAGGGTACAATTTTTTTTCATCAAATATAGTCATGTGGGGTATTAAATCAAAGGTCTCGATTAGTGCCTTTTGAAGGTGGCCTAGTTTTGACATTTGTTGGAAAGGTGAGGAGTGCGGCGGGTTGAAAGGGAGTACATAATTGAAAGTCAATTCCTAAAAGTTGTCAATATACTATTAGCAAGTTTCTTTGAGCAGATATCGGAATGGGACACCTTTTGAAGCTTAAATTTCGCATAAGTGTTTTACACAAAACCTTAAAAAGGGCTGAAGAGAAGTAGATCCTTCGTAAATGTGACTTTAACATTTCACGCGAATGTCAATTATTCTCTTTAGTTATGACCTTTGGATCTCGTTTGAATGACTTTGGAAGCAGTAAATTTGCACGAAATTGCTACGTTTGAACTGCTATAACTTTGGCGCTAATGGTCGGATTTTCATGAAATTTGCCATGTGCTAATTAAATATTGTCATCTATGTTGGCGCGATGATAGTCCAAAGGGGGTTTTCCCAATAAATTTCTAAAAGTTGGTAGTATACTGTTAGTAAGTTTATTTGAGCAGATATCGGAATGGAACATATTTTGAGGCCTAAATTTAATCTAAGTACGCCTTCCTGTTTTTGGGTTGTGCATTTTCCGAAAATGAGTCTTGTCTGACTTTAAATGCGTACATTTTGACTTGTTACTCGCGCACTGTTCATTTGATAGTCCACATGACTATATCCGATGAAAAAAAAATTTTACATCCCCCCCTTTACACGTATGAGCCCCCGTTTAAATTGCACGTAAATTTATGTGACTTACTGTGTGCGTAGGATTCCATAGTTCCCATATGTCCACCAAATTTCGTTCGTTCTGGAGAAAAGTGCGTGTGGCAGACAGACAGACATGCAGTGAATTCTTTTGTTTTACACAAAACTTTAAAAACAAATTTCATTGTCTACCGCAAAATATACCTGTCGTGACTCCCGACTTCCACGAGGTCGACATGAGGACGCCATTTTAAGAACATTTTCACACAATGCGGACAAGCAGATGGTCCTGCGCCTCAGTCGATTTTCTCGGATGTCCGGTACACTTCTTTCATCCAACGGGTGTCTTACATCAGTTGCTAGTTCAAAGGTCTCCACGTTCACGGGCAAGTGTTTCCTAACAACAGAATAAATCAACAATAAACTAAGAAAATTACTATGAGTACATTTTTCCCCGATAAATCAACTATAAATTCGAAAAATTATTTTGGGCACGTTTTTTCCGCCCTAAAAATGAAGAAAATACTGAAAATGACTACTTTGTGACATTTTTTCAAAAATTCAAAATCATCTTATTCTATATAAAATATGTTAATAAATCATTTATAATAATATAATTAAAAATACAATCATTTTTTAAGCGGAAAACATCAATATCGCAGTAAAGTGCGTAGTTTGGCATGCTAAATGTAGATATACCTTACGGGCTATGTACAAATGGGATAGTTCTGCAATCAAATATACTTCCAGAGGAAACAAACAAAACCTTTGATAGATAAAGCACCGAGTTTCCGGTTTTCGACTTGTTTGAGTTTCCCATGAGTTTTCTTATTTTATTTATATGTGTGCACACATGACTAGAGAAAGGAAAATATTACTTTTGCATAAAAAGGTGGTAGTTTCTGATTTTCACTGCTACTTCCCTTTAATTGTGAGAATCGCACCTTTGCTGCACAAAATGAAGATATGAAAAAACTGAAAATTGCTCATTTTTGGATCAAATATCCAGTATATGTACATATATATAACATATAAACCTAAAAACAACACTCTTTTAAATAAGTAAAAACTTGGGTTTGATATTTGCGACCCACATTTAAAAAAATCTGAACGCACAATTTTGTGGTGTTTTTTTCCAAGTATAAAGTGAAATGTTATTGCATGTCGTCAGCTCCTTAGGTAGGAAGACCTTTCAAAAAAGTACATCGAACCATCCCATATTGAAATATGTAAATAGATCTGATTTAACTTAACTATAAAAGACGGCAACATCGAACCTATCGTTGTCAGTCAAACATCATCATTTCACTTTCAAAGACATCTTTCGCCAAAACCAACATGTTCAAATTTGTAAGTCTAAAAGGTCCAATTGGATCACTAATTTCCATTCACGCATCACATACATACTTCCCATGCAAATTTGATGCATCAATTTCTTCACACAGGTCGTTTTTGCCGTAGCTGTTACGTTGGTCTTTGCTCAGCAACCACAGCATTATCTCAGTCCAGAAGGAGCTGCCGAAATCAAAAGTTACGCAAGTGACATCAGCCCAGACGGATCATACCAATACGCCTATGAAACCACCAACGGAATAGCTGCCCAAGAACAAGGTGTTGGAGGCCGTCAAGCTCAAGGAGGCTTCTCTTACACTTCACCTGAAGGAATTCCAATTCAAATTGCCTACACTGCTGACGAGAACGGATTCCACCCAGAGGGTGCCCATTTGCCAATCCCTCCACCAATTCCACAAGAAATCTTGAAGTCTCTGGAGTGGAATGCCGCCCATCCAGAAGAAGAGGACCCACAATACGAAATCGCCTCACGACGTCTTTGAATTGTTGAATTTGATAGATTTGTAAATAAAACTATTTATTAGTCACTTTTTATAGAAATTCGCTGCTTTATTACTCACAGTTTTGGGGAAGGCTTTTTTCTTCGTCGCTTAAGACGGTCACCGGCCGGTTGGACTTTCGCAAGTGAAATTTAAGAATAATGGGGCAATGAGTAATCGAAAACCTTTTTGAGAGCGGTCAAAGACCACTGAGTTTGAATAATATGCAAAACCGGCACAACCATGAATACGCCGCGTACATACACATTCTGCGTTAGCAACTAAAGTAATGGCTGAAACACTGCATTATGTAAGCCTCTTTCGAAAAGTGAACCCGATTTTATTACTAATTTAATCTAGTTTCTGGCCGGCTTACTTTTGCCATAATTCGCGGTGAATTTTTATCGATTTCGGGAGGTATAAACTTCGACCTTCATCCCACTCCCAGAGCAGGAGAATTTTCAAACCTGATACTTGATGCATGTGGAAATGAGTGGGAAAGAAGTTGCAAGAGTGTAATTGTTATGCATAATTTAAAACCTAATGATCCACACACAAGTCGATGTGCACATGGAATCCGCGGATCAAATTTTGTAATGAACATTTCACGCTTCTTCTGATATATGTATATTACTCGCATGCTATACATATTTTACGGAAATGTGGAGAATTTAAATTTGAGACAATTAGCTATGAATCGTGCCTAACTTCGTTTTCATTTCATGCATTTGTATATCACTTGATGCGTGGGCTGAACTAAAAGGTTGACTATTCACATTCGACCACATTCTAGATTTTACATTGTAGATTTTGCATATATGTACATATGTAGATGCTTTCCAATGAAAATAAGATCACTGTACTCGAATTTGCTTGTCTTTCCCGCGGGTGTTATTGGAATGCCTTCTACTTCCGTCAATCGAATCCGTGAAGAAGTAACGATACCTTCAGCTGGCAGATCGAATTTATTGAGACTCTTTTAAACTCTTTCAGAAATAGCCTGCATATTGCAGAGACTAAGCTCATATGCATAACTAAATAATACTTCCGTTTCTGAGGCGTGGTCGCCAATTACTTATCAAGATTTTGTTAAATTCCCTTAACGTACAAACTCACAAATAAACGGATATTTTCACAAAACACGGGGTTTCTTCTTTTTTTTCTTCAGTCTTTGTCCCGTTCACAAGCGGGGTCGGCTCGTCGTGATCGGTTTCGTCATTTGGTTCTATCGAATGCCTGATCTGGGTGCAATCTTGAGGCTTTTGAATCCCCATCCAGCGTATCAAACCACCGTTGTTTCGGCCTGGCTTTTGGTCGTTTACCATCGACTTCGATGATCAGACCAATCTTGGCAAGTGAATTGTCATTAGCACGAATTGCGTGACCATACGATCGAAGACGTCTACCTCGCAATTTTTCCACAATCGATGCAACCCCATAACGATCACGGATATCCTCATTTCGGATGTGATCAAAACGTGTCAAGCCACTATTCCAACGCAACATCTTCGTCTCCATTACCGCAACAGGCCATTCATTGTCTTTTATATTCGGCCAACACTCAGAACCATAGAGAGCGACAGGACCGACGACACGTTCGTTTATACGTCCATCACAAAGAACACCAGTTGTGAACGCCACTTCATCCAGGTTGCGGTAATGCGTGAAGCAATTTCATAACACAGTTCACCATTGGCTGATAGCGTTGACTCGGGGATTATGGGTTAATAACTTTTTTTATCAACTTTTCTGATATAAAAACAATTCTCTTAAAATTTCTTAAAAATTAGAACCATTTTTTAGTAAATACGACTTTAATAAATTCGAATATATGTCAGCGCTCTGGTCATTGTGTGAAAAATTCAACAAACGAATTGCATAGAATTTTGTTTTAAAAATGGTTTTTCGGGTACCCAAACATCTGATATGTTGAAAAGGGCATTTGGCGGTAATGTTTTGTCGAGAGCCAGTGTTTTTAGTTGGTGCAAATTGTTCAGAAAAGGCGGAGAACTATTGAGCATGATCAGCGTCTTGGTCGTCCTTCCACGTCTACTGATGAGAACGACGTCAACCACATAAAGTATTTAGTGCTCAAAAATCGTCACTTGCCAATTAGAAACTTTGTTGACATTACCAACGTATCATTTTTTAGATTTCGATTTTAAAGGGCCAATTAGGCCTCAGACACGTCATTTGGTCTTCATCACGATAGTGCACCTTCGCACACAGCATTGGTTTTCCGTGATGTTTTCATCAAAAATTCAACCCATATCGTACCGCAGGCGCCCTATTTGTCCGATTTAGCTCCATTTGATTTCTGCCTATTCCCCGAACTGAAATTACCATTTGTTGGCATCGTTTTGACTCTATTGAGAAAATTCAAACCGCATCGAAGAAGGCCCTAAAGTCGATTCAGGAAATCGATTTTAACGACTGTTTCGAGGACGGGAGAAAACGTTGGCATAAGTGCATGGCATTCGGAGGGGATTACTTTGACAAAGAAATAAATTTGGACGATTAAGTAAACCGCTTTTGTTTCATTTACTCTCCAATTTGTGAACGGCCTGCCGTGACACGCACCATATCACGGCTTCTCCAAGCTCGCCTCTTCTGTCTAGAATTAGGCCGCCGGGGAGTCGTATGTTCTCCCCATACAAGCAGAACGAAAGGTAATACCTCCGACCAGAATGGCTCATTGTGCGCCATAAAGGCTGCCTTCGCGTCCTATGACAATGTTCTAGCATCCCATTGGACTGCGGCATGGTATGCGGTTGTTCGCTGGCGTTTGAATCCAAGAGCCACCCGAGCTCTGAGAAGAGATTAGATTCGAATTGTGTTTCCTGGGTAGAGCACCAAAGTGCGGGGAGGACAGGGAGAGGGAGGGGAGGACAGGGGAGGACAGGGAGCTCAAGACATGACTGTACTGTAAACCACCGCATAAACCCATCAATGATCGTGAAGCAATACTTGTAGATGGGCGAGTCTCGCAAAGGGCTTATAATGTCAAGGTGTATGATGTGGAATCGCTGCTTCCTTCCTGGCATGCCTAATTACCTGACACTTTCAGCATGTGGTGCACTCTATGGCCCAACAATCCATGCTCTTGTTCATGGACGAAGAAATATTTGCTGGAGACTAATCGGTTCGCTTTCTGAATGTCCGGGTGCATAAGATCGTGCGTCGAGTAAAACACTTCCATACTGAAAACGACCACAATATATGGCTTAGTTCCTTTTTTGCAAATCTCGCAGTAAATAGAGACCGAAACTTGTATTTGGAGCCTGACTTCATGCTCTGAGGAACTGCGTCATCCTTGTGGGTTGTAGCGATCGCCGAAAAATCGACTGCGGCTAGGACATTGTTCTTGAGGATCCGAGACAGTAGTCTTTACAGGATACATGTTGAATACCCAATGTTAACTGGCTTATGTAGGCTAAGTGCCGAAATTAGCGAGGACACGCTTTGTTGGGCTTTTGTCTTAAAACAAAAGTTAGAGGTTTTTGTTCCATCGGGGCTACCTTCAAAGGAAAAACGAAAGTACTTGATGCCCAGAGACGTGGCAAGAAAATCACGACCATAGACACTGTAATTCCGTCGAACGCGAATCAACTGTTTTGAAAAACCTAACGATTGCCAGCTTTGGGTCACCACCTGATGAAAGGCAGCGCCTACGTCGATGTCGAAGGCATCGATGAACATTGTTAGGAATACCAAAAGTGTAGCGTCTACCAGCTGTTCCTCGGTGGTTTTAAACGCTTCAACGACTTCTCGAGACCACACAGTCACTCATAATTCTTTGGTCCAAGGACTAAAAAGGAAGGCATTAAGTAAAGCCTGGTCGTGAGCGGCTTTGGGCACAGAACGACGGTAGAAGTTTATCATAGCCAATAAGCTTCTAAAGTCTTTGACCGTAGGCCAAGTAGACGAAATAGAAGTCCGAATTTCGTAATACAGAGTACCGCATTGCATTGGTCAAAAGTCGGAAACTCCCGAAAACTCAAAGAGTCGGAAAAGGTGTGCAAATTTCAGTCTTTAGAATACACAAGTTTGCGAAAAAAATTTTGAGTACTAGCCCAAATGACGTACCTGCAGAAATTAGATAACGGCAACTTCTTCAAGCAAATAACAAATCCTCTACCAGAGTCGATTAAAAGAGTGGAGAAAACCATAGGAGAATGTCTTGGTCTTGTCAGGAACATAGCTGCCTAATCCCTCTCTCTCTAAGTTCAGAATACAGCCCAAGGTATATAAAAATGGTAACAAAATACCGAGATTATCGCGAACACTAATTCCCCCACCTACAATATTGCGAAATAGCTACTAGAAGAAGTCAATGCTCTCAGTGATTACCGTAGCAAATATGCTGTAAAAAACAGCTTCCAAGTGGTCAAGAAGCTGAAGGATGCTAAGATTAGGCAGCGTGGAATTCTAGTTTCGTTTGATGTAGAAGCACTTTTTCCGAGTGTACCCGTCAAACAGGCCCTACACAATCGCGAAACGTGGCTTAACAAACACCACAGCTCGACCCAGGAATAGAGACAAAATTGTCAACATACAAAGCTAGCGTCAATATGTATGAGTGAAAACAACTTCACCTTCCGAAATGAATATTACAAAGCCACCACAGGCACGGCAAAGGGTAACCCACTTTCCCCTCTACTAAGCGAAACGTTTATGGCAGGTCTGGAGGAACTAATGGAACATCGTTGGATGATGCCCACCTTTTGGGTTAGATATGTTGATGATGTACTACCCATCGTGGACAAATCGCTGTTGAATGGGTTTCTAGAAACAATCAATCAGCTCCATAAAAATATAACTTTTACCATGGAGACTGAACAAATGGGAGAAATACCATTCCTAGACATCAAAATAATTAGAACCAAACAAAACTTTGAGTTCAGGAAGCCCACAGCCACACAACGAGTCATTCCTAGCAGCTCTTTCCACTCATACCAGCATAAATTCGTGGTTTTCCACAGCATGATACATATAAACATCCCCCTAACCAGACCAAGATATATTAAAGAACTAGCTTATGTAAAAGACACCGCTAGAAAGAACAGATACAGCGCCAACATTATAGATGCAATAATAAGGAAGAAACTGGTTGTCAATAACAGGGAGCAATTGGCGTCGTTGCTAAGCACGAAGGACAAGACAACAATGAGACCCAGCATTACATACAACTCGTTGTGCCCCAGGATCACTAATGGGTTTAAATAATTTAAAATAGAAGCAGTCCCAACAAGCAGACATGCGCAACTTACAACTCGACTTAGGAGCGCAAAGGACCCGAAATATAGGAAGGAAGAGAGTGGTATCTATAAGAACACATGATTGCAATGCACCAATATATCTATAGGCCAGACTAAGCAGTAGGTAAAAATACAATTCGAGGAACAACAAACGAACGAACTAAAGGAAGCGGAGCTGGTGGCAAAAAACCCATCACAGCATGTCAAGCCTGCAGTCACACAAATAGTAGGTAGCGGCCATAATATTTACTGGGACAACGTGGGTATTATATAAAAAATGCGTCCTTAAACTAGACTAGCAACGCAGAGCATCTTTTTCACGATGTCTGAACCAATAAAACTATAGTCCAAGTCAAACTAATAAATTTTTGCATTTGAATCGTTATCCAAATAGTTCAGCAGCATTTTTAGGAAGATCCAGATATCTCAACAATCCATTTGTCTCTTCTTGGGAGAGCAATTATGGTCTAGTGTCATTTTCAAAGTCAGAACTTGAGTCCTGATCGTTCTGACTTTGTACTTTACCTTCATCTAAGTCTTATACCTCTCCTAACGTAGCAAAGGGACATGGCACCAAAGTTTCTGCATCGTGGAGATGTACGTTATAACTCATGTCTTTACTGATACTGCATTCGGCTCCTTTCATCTCAATCTTAACCTCAAGTTTGAAAATTAGCTGACTAATATTTCCCTTTTCTTATTTACTTTTGGTTAGAGTTCATTTAGCAAATTCGTTTCATATGATGCAAATACTACATATGCTGTCAAGATCACATAACTTAGACAAGGGAAAATCTGCCAAATGAGAAATCGCATTTTGAGATAAATCCTGTCGTCTTATACATTTTGAGATATCATTTTCGTTTCCAGCACACCAAATTACATAAGAATCAGTTGAAATTATTCAAACAACTATCCTGACTTACGGCACCACTCCATCTCAGGCAGGGTCTACCTCGTCTTCTTTTTCTACCATACATATTGCCCTTATAGACTTTCCGGGCTGGATCATCCTCATCCATACGGATTAAGTGACCCGCCCACCGTAATCTATTGAGCCGGATTTTATCCATAACCGAACGGTCATGGTATCGCTCATAGATTTCGTCATTGTGTAGGCTACGGAATCGTCCATCCTCATTTAGGGGGCCAAAAATTCTTCGGAGGATTCTTCTCTCGAACGCGGCCAAGAGTTCGCAATTTTTCTTGCTAAGAACCCAAGTCTCCGAGGAATACTTGAGGATTGGCAAGATCATTGTCTTGTACAGTAAGAGCTTTGACCCTATGGTGAGACGTAATTGGTCGCCTCCATATTTAACGAATTCGGCTGTAATTCCACCCATTTATGTTAATAATATATATTTGTATGGTTGGGGTATGGGGTATAGCGCGTCAACCACAACTACTCGCCATCGTTCGCTGTTATAGAAATGCCCGTCAACATTCCACCACGACTTCCCGAGACGCCCGCATTCCTCCTCTACTGATCAACGCCAAGTGCCTTTAAGGCGACCCACTCGTCGGCCATCTAGGGAAGCCAACGTAGCCCGCCATGCAATTGTCGCCTCTCCTTATAGTGTGACCTATTCACTTCCATCTTTCGATCACAGTGCGCACGAGTGGCAGCCCTTTGCACCGACCAATTTCTTCGTTTGAGATAGTATCAGGCCAGGGTACTTCGGTGATACGACCCAAACGGGTACTGACGGAAGCTTGAAGCTTTTCGGTAACAGTGTAGTTCACATCCCAGGTGCTGCTACCATTTAGTAGCCCAGAAAGAACACTAGCAGAGAATAGTCTGAACTTGATTTTGGTGTTGAGATTCAAATTTTACGCATGAGAGCGTTAATGCGTCAGGCAACATCCAGTTCGGTGCCTGCGTCGGCAGAGGCCACGCCTGCTAGATACACAAATTGATCGACGTCTCCGATGATCTGCCTATCAATGCATATAGAGAGCGCCTGAGGAGTCAGACCGCAGAACTGTAGTTTTGTTGGTGTTTATATTCAATCCAATTCTATTTCCCCCCTCTATTCAAATCTAGAGCCATTTGGACAAGTTCAATGACCCGGTGAGCGAACAAACAAATGTGATGAGCGTAGCCTAGGTGTTCGAGGAAAAATATCATTGTCAATTGAACTCCTCCATGCCCTTAGGACAAGGTAGTATAAAGAACGGCACCGATAACAAGAAGAAATAATATCGGTGACAAGATATAACCCAGGCAGACTCTGCTTTGGAACCCAAATTCCCCTGAGATTTTGGCTCGATACAGCACGTAATATTTTGCGTCAATTTGTCGCTCTGATACCCCTCCTACGTAGAGCACTCCAAATACACTTTCTGCCCATGCTATCGAAAGCTTTCTCGAAATCAATGAAGAGCGGGTACAGCAAAAATCCAAACTCAGGATACTGTTCCAAATGATTCGTAGAGTGTTGATGTGGTCAATGTACATAGTAGGATCCGGAACGTAAACCAGCCGATCAAGCTTTTAAGGTGTTCCTTGATGCGTTCCAAGATCTAGTATCTTTTCGACGGTAGGGAGCACGCAGATACCCGTTTAGTTGTCACACTCAAAACTGCTCTCCTTCGTTCGGATCTTGACGATTATCCACTTCTTCCGCTCTCTGGGAAAGGTCTGGGAATCGCTAGATTTCCGTAAAAGTGGAAGTAACAGATCTACAATAACTGCAGGTACAGCGATAAATAACTCTGCGGGGAGACCACCAGCTTAGATTTAGTCCGTTTGAGTACATTGGTGGCCGAAATGATTTCTCTCCTGTTTGGAGGAACAGTTTATATTAGCGTGTTACAGCGACGGACGGAGTTTTATCCATAAGAAGAATAACTTCACCGGATATGATACGACTAAAAACTGTATTCTCTCCACCTCTTCACTTATTTATTATCGCTGACGTCCTTCACTAGACCGTCAAAAGGTTTGCCGCCACCGCAAATATATTAATAAGTACTTGTAAATGTAATAGAATTCTTACAAGACTTAAATTGGCTTCCTTGTGCCTTATGGTAATAAATATCGATGAAAAATATACTCGTAGATTAAGGAATCTTCCAGAAAGACCACGCTTGACATAGAACAAAGTCAATATGTCTAAAAAGGAAAATGGAACTTTCCACTGAAGAAGGAAATAATAGCTCCGTGTTTTTACATGAAGCTGCTAATCCAGAAACTCCTAAACATTTTTTATTAATAAGGGATATAAGTGCGCCAAGACCTAACACGTTACAAAATGGATGCGATTCCCTGAGTTTGTTTTAAGGATTGCCTGCCGAAATGGCCTCAATCGATAGGATATAAAGGGCAAAGGGTATAAAGAGGTGATTATGCCCTGTTAAAAAATATCCAGGAAAGATTTTGGAGGGAAGCAGCACTTCATGGAGATAAACTAGTAAAGAATGTCTGGGAACACGCTAATGGCAGTGCCAAGGCAAGAAGAAAATTCTCAGATACATATAAGAATACTGACACCTGTACTACAATTTTATGCTTTTAATCGCCATTTCATGTCAATTTGAGGTAAGTCCACTTGAATTTCAAAACCTTTGTAAAATAACTATCCATTTATGGCTCTCACCCACATAACCTCCATCGTCAACATGCATGAGGTTCTTTCTTATCGATGCGTCTGTTTTCGTTGGAAAAGCGATTACACAATGTCGATTCATTCATGAAGTTCATTACAAGACAATTCCGATGCACAATGCGGCACGGAAAAAAGTTCGTAAAATTGAACTTTTGCGATGCGTAACAGGTAATAAATTGTTGACACTTCACGTCATTTGGAATATGGCGGCATTTTTCGCTTGAATGTAATTAATTTGAATGGATTTCTTCTGAGAAATGTGGAAGGTGCTACTTACGTTGCAAGTACTAATTATTAATGTCACTTGCAATAGTCCCATTGCTTCCATTCATAAAAATTGAATTTGAACCGGAGGCATGTGCATTCTTAATGGCAAGAATCCCCGAGAACTTTACAAACAGCCCGTGCATGCCGAACGTGTGACGGTTTGGTGCGCAATATCGAGAGCCGGCATTATTGGACCCTGTTTTTTAAAGAAAACGATAAGGCAATTACAGTTACTTCTGAGCGTTATATCCAGATGATTGAAGAATTTATCCTCTCTTAACTTGAATAAATAAATCCGAAGGATGTGTAGTTCCAACAAGAAGGCGCCACAGCTCACACGGCACGAACATCAATGACTCTCTGGCGCGATTATTATCTTCAAGGGGCGATCTTAAGCAATGCTGGACAGACTTAGCAAATCCTTGATGTATACTAATCGCCCGCTGAAAACCAATATTTGTGCTGCTATCGCTGCACCGACACGGGCACACTGGGCGAAGTGAAACAAAATTTTCAATTTCGACCCTCTCAAAATATTGTTCCACCATGTCATCTGGCCCCCCATGAAGAAAAGAAGACGTGGCCCACTCGTCGCCTTGGTACCAGAATCAGCTCAGGACTAGTCCTTCCCCGTCCATCCGCGCTTTGATTGTGCCCCCTCCCTTATTAGCCCGTTAGGCAGTTTAGGTCTCTTGCTGAAGAAATTTTCGGTGGTATCAACTCGCCTCAAGACGTCACATCTCTAATATAGTTGTTTGTTGCGGGTGGGTTTAGTTTTTTTTTGTATTATTAAACTCTGTGAAAATCTCTGCTTCCTGACAGGGAGCTAATATTTAAGAACCAAGAACCCTGGCCCTAATCTTGCCAAATTGCTAGCATTCGGGTTAGCTCCAGTACGCGCCGTCCCGTTCTTCATATTATTTCGCGCAGTCGATATTTACAACTGGCAAAACCTCTAACGGGTTTGATTGGTTGACAGCCTTGATGACCGTGGGTGCCAAGGTGATGCAACACCAACTCTCATCGTAAAATAGGTAACGATCAACGCCCACATCAGAACACAACAATCCTTGCTTAGCATAGCTTTGATTCGAATATCATCTACACCATGTCCACAGTCAGTATCCACGAACACCCCCATCGCGTACTCACCTTTCAGCTTTCTCTTAGAAAGGACACTTTGGTACAATACGGGGAAGCACCTAAGTAGAATTCTGTCTTGGCAGGAGTACCACAAGACCCAGTGCTGGATCCCATCTTATGGAACTTAATGAAGGCTGCTTGTCCCCCCGTGCTAAAGGCGGCTATGATAATCAGCTCTGGTTGTGATTAGCGTCGTGCAACTACATGAAAATGCCAAAGTCTAAGTTAAGGAAACCATCAGGGCGACAAAAACGTGACAGAAAGGGGTCGAACTTGATCTAAGGGAACCAAAGTGTGACTACATCGTCACTCCAAATCGGTTATTAAGCATTTGGAGTTTTTTCTACAAAACTTAGAGAAATAGATTCTTCTGGATACTCTACCTATGAAAATCAAAGAAAAGAATCCACTGGGCAACTTTAATATGGTCTCATAGACACTGTTTCAATAATAGTTAAAAGATTTAATAGATCCAGTGCATTCAACTGATGAAGCACTTCAACACTGATTCTCCACGAATTATAATTCCATAGGGCAGATAATGAATTGATTTCTCAAAAAATGCAGAAGGTTAGCACTTATTTACCAATTGTGTAACAGACTAAGTTTTCAATTACAAAATTACAATTATTATTATACAAACACTGAAAACGTGAAGTTTTTACCATACATATGCACACTCAAGAAAAGAGAACTCATCGCAACTAAGGAAATGATCCACATTAATCGTGAATGCAATTGAAAAGGGAGGGAAACTTACTTAAATCGAATAAAGTTCAATTCGATTTAGATTTAATGAAATTGTCGAAAAAAATAAGCGTATTAATAGCATTATGGATGCAAAAGAGATTTAGGTCTTCTGACGTGTGCGTAACGAACAAATTTACATCAAGTCAGATACATATCTCAAAAGCAACGATTACTATCGAGTAAAATCTGTATTGAATAGTATTTTAATTGCATAAGATGGATTTGTTTGGTAACTTCCATTTGTACCAGAACAATATGCACAAGAATGGCCCAAAGAGAAGGAAATTTCTTAATAACCTTGAATGAGATCAAACCCGAATTATAAGTTCTGAACCAGAGAAGTTTTGGAGATGGTACAAAGTATGCTTAGCAATAGAAAACAACTTGATTTACCTTATGGAATTGTGCAGATACGAGTCTTATTATTCATAACGAGAGAAAATTCTGTGAAATCTTAAGAACGCTTTCAACAATGAGTACTAAACCATGTCGTACCGGCTCAGTAATGCAAATCATTTTCCATTCATTTACAAAAGGCATTGGAATTCTTAGTGAAATGAACCAAAAAGGAGGAGGAAGCCAAAAGTAATTAATTAAAAATTTGATATGCTTCATTGAGCAGAATTTGTGCTTGGTGTGAAAACACTAATGCCCATCCATTGTTGTGCTTAGCAATTAAGTTAGAAATAAGTATATAATTAAGTTACAAAACAAGCAACTGAAGCTAACTCTATAGTCATAATGTTGATTTTTTATCAGTGAAAAATTCCAAATGCACTCTCCTAAGGACGACTCTGCAATATTTTAACATTGAGATGGCTAAATTTGAATACTTGGTCTAGAAAAGCGTAAAATCGTTCACGCCTCAAAAAACAGCGGCCGCTAATCACCAAGGGCTCACCTGGTGCAACCAAAACCATCCATTCCAAAACACTGAATACAATGCAATTAAAATTCATGTTGGTTGCTAATATGAAGCATCAAATTAAATAAATGCCATTATCAAGCTTCCGTGAATAAAGCATATAACCTTATCCGCTGAAGAAAACAAGAGCAAATCATATTTTGTAATGTTTTATGGTAAAATTAGGAGTCATTGTTATTAAAATAAAAGCATAACGTACAACACATACACATATAAGCGTCCAGATATTGCAAGCTGTATATTTTTATGTAAGGAAAATGCAAACAATTTGTAAAGAAATCATTTGGAATTATTTCACCTGTGAAATAAATAGATTTAAAGAAATCGACATATAAAAAGCGGCGTTGAATGCACCACCATCAACAGTCTCACAGCAGCTTTTCATCTTGGAAGACATTTACAGTCGGAATCATCATGTTCAAATTCGTAAGTGAAATAATAATAATTGGATTACTTTTTCGATGAGGAAATCATACCACTACGCATAGTGTTATAACGCGGTCATTCGGAGTTCGTTGCGGCTGGCAGATTTTGGTCTTGAAATCGATCTTGAACAATTTAATCATCTCTTGATGTTCGCGGTGTGCGCTATCCCCTCAACCAGACTCTTAGTTGGAGGGTAGTGAGTCAAGGACACAAGTGGAAACTGTAGAATTTATTCGATTGTTTAGACTTGGTGAAAATAGTTGGAGTTGTTACATATTCGCTCTTTCAGAGAACTTGTTATTAATGAAGAGACTATAACATTTTTAACCAAAATATCATTCATTCTCCATTTAGATTGCTTTCATCGCATCTGTTGCAACAGTACTTGCACTTCCCCTTCATGATGCTCAGTACAACAATCCCGAAGCTGGGGCTGTAATTAAGAGCTATGGAAGCGAGTCACAGCCTGATGGATCCTACCGTTACGCCTATGAAACTTCCAACGGAATTGCTGCTCAAGAACAAGGCGTCGGAGGTCATCAAGCTGCTGGAGCCTTCTCATACATCTCCCCAGAAGGAATCCCAATTTCTGTTTCCTACACAGCTGATGAACACGGTTTCCATCCAGAAGGTGCTCATTTACCCGTTCCACCACCAATCCCAGAAGAAATCTTGAAATCCTTGCAGTGGAATGCGGCTCACCCAGAAGAAGAAGACCCACACTATGAAGAGGCTTCCCGACATCTTTAAATTTAGCAATAGCAAATGTGTGTAAAGTAATGCAAGTATTTTCTAATTATAAATCTGTTAAATAGAGCTAGAAAACCAATAAAAGCAAGCAAATATTACAATTAACTAATATCTGGTTTTTTTTTATTATACACTTGGGTTAGCTGATCTAATAATAATAAATACATTCCTTTGGGCAGTCGCTTCTTATTACTGAATGTATGTGCGAGTACTGGCAATTATAATCCTCCGAATGGTCTTCCAAATCTCTTTCTCAAAAATGTGAACAATACATTCCTCATCCCCTTATGGTTATTTCCACGAAAAGTTTGTTCAGCGCTACCTTTCCACATGGGTTGACAGAGGTTCGTTGACGTTCCTTCACAAAACAGATCATATTAGTCGGGCTGAAAACTACCGCCCGACATCGCTCTTTTATTTTATCTCTAAAATTCTCGAGAGTTTCATATGCAAATGGTTGGGTTTCTGGACATATAATCAGTCGGAATGTCGAAAATACTTCTACAAGTCTTCCTGATTTTCGCAATTAGCTTTACAGTATTTTTGAGGGGATCACATGATAGGCCTGTCCGCCAATCACTCAGATTTCTGTCAGTAGGATGGCAAATACCGACCGTCTTATATTCTCCAAAAGGACAAGCCATTTCACGCTCTTATATGAGAGATAGAGCCTTCCTCTAGACCCCTTTTCTGTTTTTTAACCATTCTGATGTATAATATATTCGGTGCTCTGAATTCTCAATTTGTACATTAAGGAACCATGGTTTCTGCCGACGGTAAGACCGAACTGGATGTTCTTCGATGTGTTAACAACTTTAGTGTCAACAAGTTGACATTGTTCTCTGCTAATGTTCTTTCTTTGTCGAGTATCATTGCTACTCAAAAGCTCCAAGTTTTCGACGTATCCTCAGAGTACGTTGGTTTGATACTATTTCGCACAAAGAACTTGATCTCTGCACAATATAGTTACCCGTGAACGAATTGATGCGAAGGCGGAAGTGGCAATGGACACATTAAGGATGAGATAATTACATTGCTGGCTGCGCCATGCAGTAGAACCCACTCTTCCAAGTTGACTGACGAATAGGTCCCCCCAAGAGCACTTCGCTCAAAAGAGTAGAGGTCGGGCACGTCGGAAAGTCCCGGAGGTCTCCATGTCAAGATAACGATTTGCTTCTACCTGTTTGTTCCCAAGAAAGTTCTTATCTAGAATGACTTTCAGATATTTCACTTCTTCCGAAAGTTTGAAGGTATTCCTATCATCTTAGAATTTTAGTAGTCATCCTTTCCAGACTTTGATAAGAAAGCAACTTTAACCATCTGCCTAGATAGAGACACATGGTTCAGAGCTGGTTTGAAATATATTACCTGGATGTCTGACAAGGTGCTCTATACCCTCGTTTAGCGTCGTCTTAGGTTAAGTGATGGTCTAAGGGTAGTGTAGCAGCCGGTGCTTTTTAACTGGATACCACCGCTCTCGCATTGTTCAAATTGTTTGTTGCTCTCCGATATAAGGTACTCGCTCATCATGGGAGTTTATGGAAGCTGGCTAAGAGGGTCCAATTTGATACACTCATTCCTTTTTGAGGACCCTATGAAGCCTTGGACTCTCCTTTCTGCCCTCCAGTTTCTCACATGGCTGCCTCTAACAACTTTGACATCAGGACGCAGGTTCTTGGTCCCTAGAATGTCTCATCGAAAAAGATTCCCCAACGACCCCCCCCCCCCCCCTTTTAAAAAACAACCTTGCTGCCAGGAGATAGGAAGAGGCTTTGGCATGCTGCAGATTATCTGACTTACCTTTATATCTAATGCGAAAACCACTGATAACTAAAGAACCTGCTGCGTCTATTGTGGATCTAATCGGGATTATCAACTTGTTCACACCTTTCGGCGAAAGTTCAGCTTTCTCAGGATATCGCCACTTGGTGGCGTACTAACGCCCGCAGTCAAGTTTCCAGGTCCAGTTGTTGTACTACCCTTTCTGCCTGTCCGTAGACACTGGAAGCAAACTTTCCACTAAAGTGGAGAGCATGTCTCCTACAGATTCCTCCGTAGAGGAACATAAATCTGGCAAGACTTCCAAAATCCATGTTTCGACTACGACCTGATTTCTCAAAGCGGCGAGTGCATTCGAAGTCTGTGACTCCTTACTACTTAAAGAGTTACAATCTATTGCTTTCATCTTCATGTGTAAAACAAAACCTTATTAAAGTCGATTCCCTGTCTGTCACACGCACTTTTGTCCAAAACGGCTAAACTAATCCGAACGAAATTTTGTGGATAGAAGGGAACTATGAAATCCCATCCATACAGTGAGTGACATAAATTTAGGGGGAGTTTAAAGGGGGGCTCCCAATACAAGGAAAGGGGGGATTTAAACAAATTTCGCCGGATGTAGTCGCGTAGGGTACCAAATTAAAGTTCTCGATTAGTACTTTCCGAAACTGACACTAGTTTTGGTATGAATTGCAAAGTGCGCGAGTAAGGAGTCAAAATGTACGCACTTAAAGTGAGACAGGACTCATTTTCGAAAACTTCCAACACAAAAATCCGAAAAAAATCAGGGTGGTGCGCTTAGATGAAATCTAGGCCTCAAAATATGTCCCATTCTGATATCTGCGCAAATAAACTTACTAATAGTATATTACCAACTTCTAGAAATTTACTAGAAAACCCCCTTAAATTCATCCTAGGACTACCAAATTTCGTACCAGCATAAAACACCATATTTTGCATACACATGCCAAATTTCATAAAACTCTCGCCATTAACGCCAAAGTTACAACAGTTCAAACTTAGCAATTTCGCACGAATTTACTGCTAAAGCCATGCTGACGGCATAATTAACGAGAATAATTGACAGTCGAATGAAATATTAAAATTCCATTCATGAAGAATCTACTTCTCCCTAGCCCTTTTTAAGGTCTTGTTTGCAAAACACAACCTTATTAAAATCGGTTCATAGTCTGTCTGTCTGTCCGTCTGTCTGTCACAGGCATTTTTCTCAGAAACGGCTATACCGATTGACAGGAAATTTAGTGAGAAGGTGGGACCTGTGAACCGCCAGACATGTAGTGATTGATATCCTTCTACGTTGAAATTTAGGGGGGGAGGAGGGGTCCTCATGCATGTAAAAGGGGGGTGTACATTTTTTTTTCACCAAATATAGTCATGTGGGGTATCAAATGAAAAATCTCGATTAGTACTTTTCGAAGCCGGTATTGGTTTTGAGATTAGTTAAAAAGCTTTGTATCTGTTGTAGGTTAAAGTCTTCGCATTAGCTAATAATATTAAACCCAGAGTCTGAAGTGTGTGAGGTTGACTATTATCAATACAGGGCTTCCCATCATTTATTTAAATCGCTTTCAAAAACT
This sequence comes from Hermetia illucens, assembly GCF_905115235.1. Classification (NCBI taxonomy): domain Eukaryota; kingdom Metazoa; phylum Arthropoda; class Insecta; order Diptera; family Stratiomyidae; genus Hermetia; species Hermetia illucens. The sequence continues at coordinate 56,701,720 of NC_051853.1, read as the reverse complement.
AGAGGGCAATGGAATTCTTGACTATGTGACATGGAGCTGTCATGCGCTCGCCGATCCTTACATCTTCTTCTTTTTCTTCAGCCTTTGTCCCGTTCACCAACGGAGTCGGCTCGTCGTGATAAGTTTCGTCATTTTATTTAACCAAATGCCTGATCTGAATGTAATCGCGAGGCCTTTAAATCTTCATCCAGCGTGTCAAGCCACCGTTTTTTCGGCCGGCCTTTTGGTCGCTTACCATTGATTTCGATGTTCAGACCAATACTGGCAAGTGATTTCTCGTTAGCGCGAATTATGTAACCATAGCAACGAAGACGGCTCACTCGCAGTTTTTCCACGATCGGTACAACCCCATATCGATCGCGGATATCCTCATTTCGGATGTGATCAAAACGTGTCACGCCACTAGTCTAACGCAACATCTTCGTCTCCATTGCGCAAGACGCCGTTCATTGGCTTTTATAGTTGGCCAACACTCATAAGTGTAGAGAGCGGCAGACGGACGACATTGCGGTAAATTTTAGATTTGAGAAGTTCGCTAATGCGTCGATCACAAAGAACACCAGTTGTGGAATGCCACTTCAACCAGGTCTCATTAATGCGTGAAACAATTTCATTACCCTGTTCTTTATTGGCTGATAGCATTGACCCAAGATAAATAATTCGCTCAGTTCTGGGGAGGTTACAGCAGCTAACAGCGTTGAGCAATTTAAATGTCTCGAGTCAATGCAATGGCTCCCCATACATGTGAATGAAGGGTGCAAATTTTTTTTTCACAGAATGTAGCCATGTAGGGTATCAAATGAAAGGTCTCAATTAGTACTTTTCGAATCTGGTTCAATATTTGATATTAGATGAAACATAGGGGAGTGAGGGTTCAAAATATGACCCACAAAAAGTGTAACAGGTCTCGTTCTCAGAACCTATCCAACCGAAAAATCTGAAAAAAATCACAGTGGTGCATCTCCACGAAATCTAGGCCTCAAAATATATCCGGTTCCGATATCTGCACAAATAAAGTTAATAATAGTATATTTCCACATTTTAGAAATTTACCCGGCACCCGCCCCCCCCCCTTATGTTCATCCCAGAAGTACAAAATTTGGGAATTGGGTCGCAGAGGATTTATTTTGTTTTAGTTTTTTTAGTTATTTGCCAACCAGACATGTGTGCATGTGTAGGTATATAATATATGCGTGCTAATGAACTTTGCGGGTAGTGCCTAATTCAAATAGATATAAGAAGTAAATCGGAAATATGGGTACGATCAATTTATATACGTGCATATATGTGTCCAGTATTCGGAAATAGGCAGTTTGTTTGTTTAGGGTGAGCGTAATATCTATGGCTGTAATATGTAGGTATGTCTCGTAGTTTGGAAAAATATGAAGGATTATGTTGGATTTGTAGCTATATACGGACAGAAAAATGTGCGTTGAAGTTTCTCACATAAGATGAACACAAAACCTTTATACCCGAAGCGTGAGCTTCCGGTATTCCGACTTGTTTGTTTTTCTTCTTGCGCGTGGAATTGTAATGCGGTTTCTTTCAAGAATTGCATTTCCATTCATTTTCTGATGTTGTTGCTCACAACGGTGTGTTATGGTTTTGCGTAAAACAAAATCTTATTAAAATGAGTTTACTCTCTGTCTGTCTGTCTGTTTGTCTGTCTGTCTGTCAAGCGCATTTTTCTCGGAGACAATTATAGCGATTAACACGAAATTTGGTTGACACATACAGTAAGATACATAATTCTGCGTGGAATTTAAGGGGGCCCATACAAGCAAAAGCTGGGTGTAAACTTATTTTCTATCAAATATTGTCATGTGGGGAAAAGGTCGCGGTTAGAACTTTCCGAAACCGGTCTTAGTTTTGACATATGTTGGAATGGTGGGGATTGTGGGGGGTCTAAAGTGATCATTTATTTAACGGGTCCATTCTCAGAAACTACTCAACCGAGAAATCTGCTAAACACTGCGACTATATGGTGCTTCGGCTCCGAAATACCCTAAATACCGATATTTGTTCAAATAAAATTATATTACTATAATTTTTAGTAATTGTCTGCAAAACCCCCTTTAAGTTCACCCTAGCACCACGAAATTTCAACAATGTAGGCAGGATGAATTCGGTGGAAATCGCACTATTACTAATAAAATTATAATAGGCCAAAGTTGTGGCTTCTTTCCAAATTCAAAACTTTGAATGAATATCACCCGAAAGTGCATATTCTCAGAAATGCAGACTCAAATGTCTTAATAAAAGGCATACACAAAACCTTTCATACCTGAAGCGTCCAGCTTCCGGTTTTGATTTGATATGATTTGATATTCTTCTTATTCCTTGCGAAGGAATTTTTTAGCTTCAACAAAATGTTGAAATCGGATATCTCGTCGGATATCAAATTTAAAGTAGTAATCACTTCTGAAGCTTGTAGTCTCCAATAAGAAAAACCGGTGACTTTTAAAAACAGGTAGCATTTTTCCTCCCTGTTCCGATATAATCTCTGCATTTCATTTTTCAGGGGTCTATTTCGAGTCAGCTAAACAGTGTCCTACCTTAATGATCAGCGCCAACGAATCTTTCGAGGTGGGTTTTTTTCTGCCACTCAAACCAATGGCATGAATTCGAATCTTGTCGCCTTCTAGTCCTACATAAATTACAGTGGAGACGTAATCTCTTCTTGATTTGAAATAGAAAATCTGGAGTTGCTGAAAATGTACATGGCCTGGGAATCCAGCGGAAGCTTCAGTATGGTGATGAAGAACTATCGTTGATTTATTTCCTTTTTTAACGTTGTAGACAGTTTGTTTCGATATTTAATGAAATTCGCTTAAATTTCTGATAGGTCGTTGAATATCGTGCCCTTTCTTTCAGTATCTCGATTAAAATTAGTTTGTCGTTAATTAGAAAATTTTCAAGGGCTTTCAGATTGATTTTGCTTTTTGTTTTTAATTTTTGGAAGGTACAGCTGAATTAATCCATTGCAAAATGGAATATCCTCTGTTGACTTTCCTCTGTTTTCTTCTAATTCATAACTACATATTAACATAATTATGATATCTCTTGCACACACTTCCACACACCTACCGGCAACACGATGGCAATAATGATTAATATTGCTCCAAATTTCCGCCAAATTTTCCCAATGAACAACACAAAATTAACTCATGGCTTCAATTTACATGAATACCCCGACCCAAATTCTCAACATTTTTTTTTTACCGAGACAATAACAGCAATCTATTATGCATTTCCTCAAGAGATTTTTTTGCAGATAGAAGATTGAATCATTCCACGAATATTAATTTCACCCACTTTTCACTTTCACTTGAAACACTTGACAGTATGTGCATAATATGAACCGGAATCAGAAACTTGGTGCCTAATAGTTCCGCTTCCTAGTACCTCGGAGTATTAGTGTTGGTTCCAAGCTCCAACGTTGAAATTCACTTCTACGTACGGAAGATACTGTTTTCATTTAGGATATTCGTTATTGTATTCGAAAGTCCACCTCTCCAGCAGATCCTGGTTTTTGTAGTTGTTTATTGCAAAGATGTCCACAAAACTCGCTGATTGGAATTATTGAAACCTGTAATCATACACATGTGAGGATTATTATTGACTTCCGGTATTTACTCTGGGATTTAAACATCTTAAGCACCATAGGCAATTACTTACATAACGCATTCGCGGTTGAATCTGAAATGGTTGAATTGGATACAAATCACTTTGGGAGTTAACTTACATTAGTTGTGTTTCAAGTATTCGATCCTATTGATCCTATTTTCCAGTGAGAGGATAGCTTATGGGTTCTTGAAATAGGAAACAATGTTTCAGGCTAATCCATTTACTATTAGTCATAGTTATTCGTTAGTAAACAAAATTAAACAATTATTAACGGAATTAATTGGAAGTTTTTATTGGTTTTCTAGCTACAAATAACATATTTATAATAACAATTGACTTTCCCACTTCACACACAATTCCTAATGCTAAATCTAAAAATGTCGGGAAGCCTCTTCATAATGTGGGTCTTCTTCTTCTGGATGAGCGGCGTTATATTCCAAAGATCTCAGGATTGCTTCTGGAATTGGTGGTGGAACAGGTAAGTGAGCACCTTCTGGATGGAAACCATGTTCATCGGCTGTGTAGGATAATGAAATTGGGATGCCTTCAGGTGAAATATAGGAGAAACCCCCAGCAGCGTGATGTCCTCCAACGCCTTGTTCCTGTGCACTAATCCCGTTGGAAGTTTCGTATCCGTAACGGTAGGATCCACCATGCGAGTCACTTTGATAATTTTTGATTACAGCCCCACCTTCGGGATTGCTGTAGTGGACATCATGTAGAGGTAACGCAAGTATGGTTGCAACAGAAGCGATGAGCACGATCTAAATGTGCAGTGAAGATTATTTTAGTTTAATGTATACCTAATAAAAAAAGATAAATAATTTTGAAAGTATCTTCATCACAAGTAAATCCTTTGAAGGCACGCTTGGTACGCAGCCAGTGGTTCAAATTATTTATGCATGTCCTCAGTCCACTCCCTAGGCATTATTAAGCGAACCGTTCGCATCAAGTGATCACTTAGTTGGTGAAGACAAGCTTCAACTAGGCACATTGAACACAATGCATATTATGGTATACTCTGCTATGCGTCATGATATAATTTCCTGATCAAATAAGTAAATCAATTATTATTATTCAACTTACGAATTTAAACATGATGATCCCAACTGAGAATATCTTCGAAGGTGTAAAGCTGTGGTGAGACTGTTGATGATGGTGCGTACAACTTGGCTTTTATATGTCGATTTCTTTAAATCTATTGATTTCGCAGGTGAAATAATTCCAAATGATTTCTTTACAAAATGTTTTTATTTCCCGTGCATTAAAATATTCCACAATACAAGCAATATGGGGCCGTCTGTTCATGCGCAATTTTGCTTTTGAATTTAATCCAACCATTGTTTTCGGTCCTCGGGCGGTTGCTCTGAAAAACAAATAGCTTCAAATAATGCCACAGGTATGTATGAGATTCTGCTCTTCGATATTACTACGGTGTAATATATGCTATCTGAACCAATGCATTATCACTTTTGAGGTTTGGAAATGTCTTCACGACTTTGTGATGTGCGATGCTCAGTATTCTGAACGGTTTGACGACAAAATAAATCGAAGCGCTCATCCAGCCCAGTTGACATTAGAACGATTCCTCGGTTTGCTTGCGAACTTTATAATCTGTTTTCTAATACCACGCCAGGCTACTTTCTTATCATGTTGAAAAAACTTTCCTTTATACTGAATCAATCAAATACTCCGGGTGGTTATGTTTATTCCTCCTCTTCAGTTTCCTAGTTAGTATTTTTGCGCAAATTTGTAGCATTTAAATATGGTGTATGATTGTGGTTCGCTACGTGCTGTTGTTGTCAGTTAGCAAAAATGTGTTTATTTCCCTTCAGCGGTTTCCGAAAACCGTGCATTCTTTTTATACTGTTGTGTATATGTGTGACCCATTTGTCGACAAGAGGGGGGCGATAGTTCATTGCATCTTCCGCGCTGCAATTTTTTCAAGGGAGAAAGACTTCAGCCAGGCCAAGGTTACCCTCTTTAGTGTGTCTCTGATATCGAGGCTAAAATGGTTTCGGACTCTCCACGGACCTCGCCTCAGGCAACCATAATTATGGGGCAATACCTGGACGAAGGGAATATGCCTACCTCTTCCTTCACATGTTTAGTAATTTAGCACTTCTGGCATGTGATTTAGGGTCTGGCTCAAGAATTAATGTTTGTTCATGGACGCCCAGAGATATTTTTCTGTGACTAACCGATTCTTTGTTCGCATGCCTGACTGCTCTAGATCGTGGACTTGCGGAAATCGGCCGGAATATATGCCTTTGTCCATTGTGTTAGCACTCGAGATGTACTAAACGTTGAACCGAAGATAAGAAACTCCCCGAATGTGATAGAGTTGTGTTGAGTTGTGTAGAGTTGATCCTGAGTCTCTAAAGAACTGTATCGTCCTTCTGCAATTGCTTTGATATCTATGATACGTGACAAACCGTTAGCAATTACGTTATTCTTTCCAAACACGTGTTAAATGTCGGAAGTGTACTGGCTGATAAATCTCAGATGTCGAAGCTGACGAGGAGGCGCTTCGTTCGACCACTTTTCAAAGCAAAAGTGAGTGACTTATAGTTCATGAACATTGTGAACGGCCTACGGAAATACGGAAAGTGCCTTGTTGTAAGATAAGCGACTAATAACTCACGATCAAAGGTGTTATAGTTCCGTTGAGCAGAGTTCACCGGTTTAGAATCTCAATAGCTGCCAAACTCACTTTTTCACTTTTTGGTGAAGGGCAGCATCTATGACGATGTCTGCGGCATGGAGGAATACGCTCTACCTGCCTCTAGGAATCACGCAATCGGCAAAACCTACCCAACCAAAAAATCAAGATGTTGCCGTTGTATGGTTCCTAGGTTCCGAAATACCCTCCAGACTGATATCTGTTCAAATAAAGTTAATAATATAATAGTATATTACGAAAGTTTTTAAATATTACTATAGTTTTTAGTAATTGGCTGGAAAACCCCCCTTAAGTTCATCCTAGGACCAGCAGTGTAGGATATAACATAGAGCGTGATTCTACCAAGTTTAGTCGAAATTGCACCATTACTAACAAAGTTAAAATTGGTCAAATTTGTCGCTTCTTTGCAAATTCAAGACCTTGAATGTCAATATCACCCAAAAGTAACTATTCCCACATAATGTATGCATATATTACGTGTTACGTACTAATGGGACAAATGCATATCCAAATGTCTTTATGTAAAAAATTCACAAAAACGTACATACCTGAAGCGTTCAGCCTTCAGTTTCCCGACTTGTTCCTTCTGTCCAGAAAAGTAAGTGTTAAGGATCAATTTTTGTTGAGCGAGACTACGCTCGGTAGGGATGTTACAGAAGTTTTGGCGAAGTGTATGAATATTTGGGTGAGCAACGTCTTCAACCCATGGAAAGAGTATGGGTTGTGCAGGTTAAGGTTCTTCCTGAGGACCCGATGTAGGTTGTGGGGTCAATGAGAGATCTCTAGTGTAGATCTACCAGCAATTCGTAGTGGCACAGGACGTCTGCGCCTGAGACGGGGAAAGTCCTCAGACTAATGTCTAGCTGTTTGTAACCATAAATGTCGGTCGATGAGAAATTTACTGCCGTGATTTTTAAGGTTTGTATCGTTAATTTATGATTCCGACATCCACGTTTGTATCGGCCAGGTAGTGATGGCGGCTCAACAAATCATAAATTGTGGGGCGACAGGGTGTAGCATTTCGTATTGCCGTCGCCACAGTGGGAGCTGTCCAATTTTTGTAAGAAAAAGTACAGGTTATGGTACATTTCGTAGGTTTCGCAAAATTTCGGATGTATTAACACACTACGCCATATGTCAACGGTCCTGACCACCTTCTACCCGATGGCAGTTTCAGGAGGCGGATCTAGACAATGATCTCATCCTACTTCCTAAACGCAAAGCACCGACTATCTCTGCCAACTTAGAAACAGTCACAGCTAACCCTCCCACCGCCTGCTGCAACAGAGCCACCTGGACCTCCTAGGTTTTATCGGTGTTGGCAGCCAACGTGTCGAGAATCTTCAAATAATCACATGCGAGAATGCCCTGCGTTCTCGCCGAAATCCTTGCAGCCACAAAAATTGTAGCAGCTGGATGTTGGGTTCGTTACCAGCTGACTACTTCATTTCATGCAGCTGTCAGCATCGCGCTCGGTTACCAGGCGTTAGCTCTATCTGTCTGCTCCAGGCTTTTGTAGGAGCAGTACTCAAGAACGTCAGAGACCCGCCCAATTGTCTCCTCATCCAACCTGACGAGCATGTGGCGCCCATTGTAAAGCCTGCCATCAAGGTACAGTTTTGGCTGTCAGTTGCATCTGAATAGTCCGTATTTGACTAGCGGCCGTTAAATAGATGGGATGCAATTGTCTGTCAGTTTTACCTGTTCTGGCGGCCTTTGTTCGAATGAAAAATGATTCAGCAGCCGGCCAGATATGTTTGTTTAGGCTTTAGGCGAGGATTTCGTGTTTGTTCAGGCTGTGAGCGAGAATTTTCAAAGGCATCTTTATCGCTAATGAACATTTTCGATAAATGCTCACACATAAGAATATCTTAAACTCTCCTCTCAAGTCCTTCCACATCCAGAGTTGAACTAATGATGTTGCGGTTTTCCGGTACGTGGATGGTGTATTCGGTTCAGCTGATGAGCGGCTACATTGCGGCCTCTTCCGGCGTAACTGACAGGCCGATCATGATAGCGGGCACAGTTAGATATTAGACACCCACCACACTCCGCCTTGCCCCTCAAGGGGAGAAATCAATGCGGGTACGCACGATTTCAAATTGTTTTGCCCTTGAGTATGAGCGAGATGTAACGAAAATCCGATCAGCTGTGTTTGACATACCGCCCGGACTTGCCAATGTATAATCGGCAAGTTTTTGCTTATGTATACGTGGATACATGAAACAACTTTTTGCTAGATGGGTGAACCCGGCAGTAGTACCAGAATAGCAAAAGCTCACCGATCTTTCTCTTACCAATACGATTTGACGAAGATTACGCCTTTTCCTTGTTTAGCGTCTCTGATGTGTACAGATAAGCTTCTGCAGCACATTCGCAAGTCGGGTCATTTTAGTGTGGGTACTGCCTATAGTAGATCTATTGTGATGGTGGGCTTTATGCCAACGCCGACTAGAGCAAATCCCGTCTCGAACTGGCGGAATTGTGCTGATGAGTTGCGTTTTGTCTTGAAGTAGGTACTTTGCGCGTCCGAAACGCAGTTCACAATTCAGTGCTGTGGTTCACATTCTGGGCGAGGATACAACTTACGAGCAACTGCAATGAGGCAGTCCTTTCTTGGTTCACGGTGGTTGCGATTACGAAACTCAACTGTAGATGTTCCATGTACTGAGGCTCACGGACGCGTTTCTTCTTCTTCCTTTCACGCTTAGCTATCGTTTAAAGGCTGCGGTTACAGTTGACTACGTCTGGTTTCAAAGTTGGCGAAGTGAAAAATCGTTGGAGTGAACCAGTACCAACTGCTGCATTAGCCGCCGCAACAATTCGCTCTGAATGCTTGACAGACTGAATTGTGTTTGGCGGCAGGGGAGCTCTAATGCGCTCCGCAATGCCTTTTTGGAAGCTGCACAAAGCCAATCCGAGTCCGCGGCAGAGACGGAAATCTGCCTAAGACCAGGAACTTTTCCACGCACACCCTCGATTAACCCAAATCTAGGAGTTTTCTTGATAGACAGGAGGACAACTCTTTGTGGGCGAATCATTTCAAAACTAAAAGCAAATAACAATAATTTGATTCCGGATGCTAACATTAAATTACACAAAAATCAATTCAGCACAAAGTTGCGATACCTTCATAGAACAGTCGTTGCACTGAGGATGTGGCGAGTGCGAAAAATCGTACAAATTCGACAGTCCTTCGCTGTGGGGGCACCTGCGATAGATCGGCGTCACCCTCTGACCTTCCAACGGCTGAGAGGACGGGGAGTGGTATCCAAGATAATCCCTCAATATCCAATAGGTAGCCCTGCACATGGATAGAAATTTCTAGTTTCTCTCCTTGTGCCGACACAGCACTGCCTTAGGGATAAGTCCCTGGAACTAAGCTTTTTAAGCACCGTTCTCTGTAATGTAATACATACAGATAACAGCTCAAGGTCTCATAACGGTCATTTTCATAACGGTCTCTAATACAGTGTTTCCCCATCACATCACCAAGGATTTGTTTTTATTGGAGCACATCCCGGTTTTTAGGTCGCCTACCGCGATCAATTTCTCGCCTCCTGGACTACATTTAAATGTTCATAGAAGCTTTCTTCTCTGCTGAATCGGAATGTTAATGTTAATGTATAACATCAACCTTCGAAAAATACTTATAGAAATATGACCAGGATAACGTTCGCTTTCGTTCGCTACCTCGGTTTTCATGTTGAAACCGCCGTCAGTGGTTATCATACCCTGAAATATTGAAGTGAATGGAATAGTAAATTATAAGGCATCGTAGTTGAACTCGAAATAACTGGGAACAAGTTTCTCATAATGACAGGTGGCAGAGCCTAAATGCTGCTCGAGACACCAAACTTTTCCTGCCAGAACCGAAAATGCGTACCGCAAAGTTTATCCTGTCGAAAAGCAGGAGGACTTGCAGGTGTATTGTGGGCATTCTGACAGGCCATAATTCACTAGCTGGGCATATGTTCAGAATAGGAATTACCGAAGATGATACGTGTCCCTCCTGTAATGAGGAAGCGGAATCCACAGAGCATTTCCTATCTGAATGCCCCACCTATGGACGCATCAGGCATCGGATCTTTGGTGCCGAAGTTCTCCAATTGCGACGGGTAGCATCACATCCGCTAACGGAAATCCTGCGATACGTTAACGAATCCGGAATATCCCGTTAGACGGGGGAGGCGAGTACAATAGGCCAACACGGCCTGAGTGCTCAGAAGCTGTAGCTTCTCCCCCACCATACACACACACACGCACAGTTGACCTCAACTTTAATATAGTAAAGTCACTATCGTCGATATCCAACTTACATTGCTGTTTGCTTGTGTGTTTTCCCCTCCTCTCCTTTTATTAGTTGCCTGTTCCTCCTCTGGTGGACTGAGCGTTTGCGCCAACGATTTGCTTATTCCTCCACACCAACGAAAAAGAAACAACAAGTTTTTATTATTTCAATTATTCCTCAGTTCTATTATGGTTGATCTTCTATGAGTTTGGTTGGTGTTCCAGTAGTTCCTTTGTTTCCATTGTGCCCTTCTGGATATCCATGGGGGAGCATTGCTGTATGATCGGAGTAACCTTCACCACACGGAACTTCTTCTCTGTCCCCGTCTTCCGGATGAGGTTCATCCTCTCCGGTGAGATGGATTGCGTTTCCGCGTTGGCAAGTTCGTCATTCGAAAATGGGGATGTTTTTCACTGCTAGTCCTCTTCTCCGCAAGGACAGTAAGACTACTGATTTATAGTAGAATCCTTCGCTTTAGTTAAAAGAAACGGTGAACATAGCGTATTGCCGCTGTTTCGAAAATTTCGGCTATTACCGGTTGTATTATCACCATCGTTGTTGTTACTAATGTTGTTGCTGCTTTCGTTGTAGTATAGGACGCAGCTGCACGCGCCATCTTCATTCTTCAACATGTTGTCGCCTTAAATGACCCCCGTGATTGTGTACGCGATCAGAATTGCCATATCTTCGCTTTCAAGGTAATTTTAACCGTGTGATATACAGGGTCGGAGGTAGCTGCACCATTCGCTTGATAGCCGTTTCTAGGGGATGTCAGTCGGGTGTATTCAAATACGGACTGGCACAGTTGTCAGCTTAAATGTAACACAGTGACGATAATAATCCACGGTAGAGTTCAAACGGGTTCAACAGTCCTGAACGAGTTTGTTGGTGATGGAGGGATTGGTTCTCCTTCAGCGCCTTTCTCCGGGAAGTACATTCCTGCTTCAGCACCATGTTTTATTTTTGAGACATCAATTTACAAAATCTCAGTATGTTCCGCCACGTATTATTCCGGTTCGTTCCAATCTCCTCTACATTTGAGGATAACTTCGGAAAGTTAGAAAGTTATTCCCCTCATTTTTGGTAAAGACAGTTTAGTTTTCTCTTTTTTATAAATCGTGGTTTTATTCCGAATTGTTGAAAGCCCATGTTTGTGGTCAACTGCCAATTAAATTGATGACTCTCTATAAATTTCTACACATCGTTCAACTGAAAAGTCATCTCTTTCCCAGATTTCGGTGTTAAGACTACCTTAACCTTCTGTTAAGAGTTAGATAAATGGCATATATGTCACGTGCTTTGAAATCCGCAAAGGATCAAATAGCAATTCTTGACCTTTCACTGGCTGCCACAGATCTCGGAGTATTCTAGATTCCTTCGCAAAACTTTATTATTGTTTTCATAAACATGAATCAAAAGCCCTCTGGGTGATTTCTTGAGTTTTTCCAGTTCTTAATTCCACAAAGCAACCATTTTATTGCATTTGCCTCGGGTAATAAGGTAACCCGCAATTAAGAATGTTAAATTTAACTTCAATTGCCAAAAGAATCTTCAGTAGATTAAGGAGCTATACTTTGCTGCTAAAAAGTTCATTGATCTTTACCCATTCCATTTTTCCAGGAATTTTGTCTTCGCATGTTAGTTCGCCTGCAATTATCAAAGTAAATCCTAAGCATTATTATTATTTTGTTAAGGGAAAGTCGCACCGCGTCCTTGAAGAACTATTGTGCCCCTTTTACTGGTTATAGTGTACCTGTTGATCATAGTATCTCAAGCAGGCCAGTAACCGTTAGGAACTTTAGTATGTTCCCCACTTCCAGAAGTTTCAGCTTTGCATCTGGTATTAAGTGTTCTCCCAGATGTATCGACCTACTTTGCACAAGTGCTGGACACTGTCCCAGGACGTGCATAGAGGTTTCGTCCTCCTCCTCACAGAACCTGCAGGCAGTGTCCGTAGATATCCCTAGCTTCCCTAGGTGGTAGTTCAGCCGACAATGACCAGTGAGAATTCCCACTATGATTCGGAGGTTCTTTTTGGTGAGGTTTAGGCAATCCTTTGTGCGCATGGGTTCGTATCCCCCAATAAGCACCCTGGACTGCTCCATCCCTGGTAGGCCCGCCCAATATAGTTCCCTCAACCGTTTTTCTTCGTTTCTTAGATTCATAGCCATGAAACCGTTTCCGATTCCACAGAAGGGTTCTGGCCCGTATAAAGGCATCCCTGCTCCCTTCTTGGCTAGTTCATCCGCTGCCTCATTGCCTTCCAGCCCAGCATGGCCTGGAACCCAAAGTATCCAGACCTTGTTGGACGAGCCGAGTGTATTCAGTCTCTCAAGGCATTCCCATACCAGTTTAGAGTTCACCTGGTTGGACCTAAGTGCCTTGATCGCTGCTTGGCTATCGGTGAGAATAGCTATGTTCTGCCCCCTGTAGTTCCTTTGCAGATTAAAGGAGGCACATTTGTCTATGGCGTAAATTTCCGCCTGGAATATGCTAGTGTACCTGCCCATTGGCTCAAAGTACATTTCCCTTGGACCAATGACACCGGCACCCGCTCCCTCTCCTGTGAGGGATCCGTCAGTGTACCAAGTAATCAGTTGCTGGTTTAAGCCGTATGTCGCAGCCACGCTTTCCCAGTTTGTCTTGTTACTCCAACGTGTTTCAAACTTCTTATCGAAGTGAAACCTCGTTGTTATGTTGCCCTCGGTATCAGTAATTCGGGATACCGCCTAGAAAGGATGTCAATCTTCCTTCGATTTAGGCAGCTCCCCGCCTCACTCATGCTACCGGCCATCCTGAATATTGATCTCCTTGCCTGCATCTGTATGTGCAGATGGAGAGGGGTTAATCCCAGAAGGACCTCCAGGGATGCCGTTGGGCATGTCCTCATTGCCCCACTGATACACACGCAAGCCAGCCTTTGGAGCTTATGTAATTCCCTGGCTTGTGTGCTGAGTTGGGTTCTTTCTGCCCAGATTACCGCTCCATAGGTAATCATTGGTTTTACTATTGCAGTATATATCCAAAGTAGTATCTTCGGGCTACACCCCCATTTTTTTCCTGCTATGGATCTGCAAGTCATCAGAGCCCTCGTGGCTTTCCGACAAGTGTTTCCGACATGTGTCCTCCAGAGTAATTTTTGGTCTAGCGTGATTCCCAAGTATTTGACCTCTGTTTCTCGTTTCACCTCCATATCATGTAATGTTATGGCTTTCAGGTGATCCAGCTTACGCCTCCTAGTGAATGGCACTATGGTGGTTTTGGTTGGGTTGATCCGCAGTCCCACCTTTCTGCACCAGGCACTAGTAACCCTTAATCCAGTTTGGATTCTATCACATAGGGTATCTTCATATTTGCCCCTACAGATTAGAACAATGTCGTCCGCGTAGCCCTGGACTTGTATTCCAGTATTAGTTAACACGTCCAGGAGTTCGTCCACTACCATACTCCACATCAGCGGCGATAGTACTCCGCCCTGTGGACAGCCTTGAGTGGTGTTCATGATAATAGAATTTGTACCTGTTTGTACCTCTATTTGTCTGCTTTCTGGCATTTTGCCCATCCAGCGTGCCAGGGTGTTTCCCACTCCTTTGCGGCTCAGGGCATCCTGTATCTCTGTGTGCAATGTGTTGTCGAATGCTCCTTCGATATCCAAAAACGCGCACAGTGCAATTTCTTTTGTTTCAATGGCGTCCCGTAGTACCTCTGTCAGCTGATACAGAGCAGTTTCAGTTGACCTACCTGCCCGGTATGCGTGTTGACAGTGATGTAAGGGATTACGCTTTAGAACGTTAGTTCTAATATAGTTGTCTATGACCTTCTCCACCGTTTTGAGTACGAACTATGTTAGGCAGATTGGTCTGAAAGATTTAGGGTGAAAAGGATCCTTTTTACCCGCCTTCGGAATAAAGACCACTTTTGCCCGTCTCCATGCCCTTGGTATGTAACCCAGTGCTATGCTCCCCCTTACCACCCTCAGAAGAGACTCTAGGATAATTCCTAGGCCTCTCTGGATAAGTGCAGGGAAAATGCCATCTGCTCCGGGAGATTTCATTGGTTGAAAGGTTCCCACTGCCCATCTTAGCCTAGCTTCTGAGCATACCTCTTTTGCTAGTTTCCAGCTCTCTTTCCTTCCCCTTTTATTCGTTGTTGGGGTGTCAGGCAGATTATTGTCGCCTGCCGCCGAGGGGTAGGACCCCGGGAAATGAGTTCTGAGAAGCAGGTGTACCCTGTCCTCCTCATTCTCGGTGAATGTCCCATCTTCCTTTTTCAAGCAGACAGAGAATATTCTCCCGTCTTTGGCTACAGCCTTGTACAGCCTAGTTGCTTCTGTGATCTGTTCAATCCCTTCACAGAATTCCCTAAACCTGTTCCGTTTCGCTTCCCTGATGGCGTTGCTATACGCAGTCAGTGCATTTTTATACCTCCGCCAGTCCCCGGTTCGTTTTGCCCGGTTAAAGAGTTTTCGTACCTCCGTTCTCATTCTGGCTAAGTTTCTGTTCCACCATGGTACATCCCTTGATGACTTGACTGTCTTGGCCGGACAGCTGGCCTCATATGCGTCAATGACGATTGTGTTGAGGTCTTCCACCACCGTTTCTAATTCTAATTCGCTCCTGATGTCACCGCTCCCTTGAAGGTGGGCAATGTTGTTGCTCAGGTGCATTGTGTAGGATTCCCAATCCGTTCTCTTGGGATTCCTTATTATTCTTTTTATTTCGGAGTTACCCTCAATGTCGAATCTGATTATCCTGTGATCAGACATTGAGGGTTCATCCGACACCCTCCAATTCCTGACCATCCCGTTCATTAGGGTATTTCCTAGAGTTATATCTAGTACCTCTTGTCTGGTGCTGGTCACAAATGTTGGAGTGTTCCCTACGTTGTATATTTCTAACTTATTACTAAGAATAAATTCGAGAAGGTACTCACCTCTACGATTAGTGTCACTGCTTCCCCACACTACGTGGTGGGCGTTGGCATCGCAGCCGAGAAGAAGTGGTAACGCCCTCTCCTCGCAATACTCCGTCAGCTTTGCGACTTGTTCCGGTGGAGCCCGGCTCTCGTCTCCTGGGAAGTATCCCGATGCTACAACTACCTTTCGAGTGCTCCTCCCGGCTTCCAATGAGACTTGGATAGCCACAAGGTCCCCGGTTAAGAACTCTGAAAGACATATGTATTTTAAATTACGTTTGAGAATTATGCAAGCTCTTGGTTTTTCACAAGACGAGTCCCAAATTACCTGCATGTCTCCTCCTTGCAGACCGCGAATCTGCCCCCGGTACACCCAGGGCTCCTGAGCCAGCACTATTCCAATGTTCTCCTTGGAATTTGCCCTTGCAATCACTGCAGATGCAGCTCTCGCATGGTGGAGGTTTATCTGGGCTATCCTAGTGCTGGCCATTGGCTCCGTTATTGTTTGGAGCTCTTCTCCACTGTCGGAGTGTCACCCTCCTCCTCCGACATGGCGCTATCCTGCGCGTCGCTGTCCACCCCGAGCCCTAGCAGTCCTAGGTCTAGGTCGTCCAGCTTCTGCTCTTCACTGGGCAGCACGTCTATTTCCCTGGTTGATCCCGTTCTTTCCGCCTCAATGGCTTCCGCGACTTCTTCAGGGACCTCGGTAAGTTTCCCACCCGATGCCTCCTCCGAGGTCTCTTTCCTTGGCTTTTCCTTGTGCACATGCACGGGTATGTTGCCAAATCGGTAGTTGATATGACAACTCCGACGTTTAATTGCCTCTAGGGATCGGTCATCTACCCCGATCGTGAGGAGTTTACCCTTTCCCTCCACCTTGCTTCTGAAGACTCTCCATAGTCGAGTATGGAGATCTTCGTTCTGAGCAATTAGGAGTCTCATGAGGTCTTCTGTTACTATTGCCGCGGCCTTTGGGAGAAAAACTGTCACCATGTGGGCTCCTAGTATATCATCTCCAGCACATGTTGACAGTTCCACCTCTTCCCAGCCTGGCAATCTAGGAATTATGGTTCTGACCCATTCTGCGGTACCTTCCGTCGCGCAGTCCACCAGTATAAGGCCTGGTCGAAAGCGTATCCCGGTGAACACCAGTTTCGACGTCCATCCCTTGATCATCTGCTTGACGACAAGTTCTTCAATGGTTTCCTGTTCCTCCCGAGTGAGTATTTGCTCGGGAAACCTTTTTGGCAGTATGGCCAGTCGAATGCCCTTGACCGCACTAGCATAGCTAATGCCGGGCTTCCTGGGTCCTGCCTTCACTCCTGACCTGCCCGGGTTTTCTCCTCCCGTGGGTTCAGGTCTGGGTTTTTTGGGGGCATTCCCTTCATGCGGGCTGATCTCTGCTGCTCCCCGCTTTCTCGGCTCCGGTAGAGATGGCTTAGGTCTGTCCTGAGCCTTCTTAAGGGCCTCTTCTGGTTTCAGGCCTTCCTTCAGATAGCGCAGGTACCATTTAACCCCGGCGCCACTGAGACCTGTCTCCTTCCTGACGTCTGTTATATTTATCTCAGGCGTGCTTTTGCTGGTCCCTGCTCTTTGAGCAGTGGTGTTCGTTGGCTGTAGTCCATGCAGTATACCAATGCTCACCTTGGATCCACTGTTTGACGTCCCAACTTCTCCCTTCTTGGGTGTAGTCACCTGGCTTTCAGTAAATCGGAGACGTGCCTCCACCTGATTAACCAGTTTTGGTGCGGTACGGGGCCCCGCTTTTTTGGTTTTTGTTTTTTTTTCCAATTTAGTACTCATTTGATTCCCACGAGTATGGGGGTTAAGAGGTCCGCCGTGCCATAGCCCCCCGTAGCACGGTAAGATCTAACTTACTCACTGAGGCGACCAGGTATCAGTGAGGCTCCGTTCGAATACAGTCAGTTACCCCCGACTGCAAACTATCCAATGGGCACGGTTCGCATGACACCCTGGATTGGGGAAGGTGTTTTTCGACTCCCCAGTCTAGATCCGTAGCGTTTTGTTAATAGTAGGGTCACCTCGTACAGGGTGTGGCTATCACCACTCACTAACGGTCTTGGTAGACGAGAGGCTTGGCCCCTGAAAAGGCACACACCGTCCCAGAGGAGAGACAACTCATCCTTAGAGAAAGATAGGTTGGCCTCAGGGAGCTATGTTCCGCATCAGTCTATCCTGCAGTACACTGCTTGACCCCAAAAATCCTAAGCAACGATGATCTTAACATGAAGATTCATCTAGTCTTTAATCAATTCTAACATCTTTGAAGTACACATTTTTAAGCCTATTACTTTACTTCTTCTTGGCTCGACGAACCTAGGGACATACTCTACGCTCGTAGCCATGAGGCCAACTACAGTGGTGAAATCAGCCTTGCATTTGCTACTTCCCAACAAACATGTTGAGCATTCGCTACACGGCTTATTAACAGTTCGCCCTTTATTTCATACGGTGGTGTAGGATGTACAAAATTACAGGGCAGGTGTACCGAGATTATTACCGCGCCTCCCTTCTTACCATTAACCTTTGATGATGAATTGAACCCGTTGAGAAGAAACTTTCCTTATAGTTTTTCTAAAAAATAGACGACTTGCGCAGCAGACCGGCTGACAGAATTTTGGATATTTCGTCGTAGAAAATCACAGCCCCTTAAATTCAATGCAACTAGTTTTGTTACACCGAATCCATAGCTCTTGTACGAGAAAAATATATTACGACAGTCCTAGAGTTTCGGCAGCCTTGTTGCTAGTAGAAAGGAAGAGCTTTTGACATATTGCAAGCTGATTTGTTCAACTCTTATGTTTTCGACATGAAAATAGTCTTATATGGATGATAGTGACAAGCGTATGCCACAGTCGGTTGATGGCATCTAGTTTTTTCACACCCTACTGTCAAAAACTCAATGCCCTTAAGATTCTCTGAGGGTAATTATGCGTTATTTCCAACGATTAATTATCTGAAATAATATTATAAAAAACTTGTTGTTTCTTGTTGTTGAAACAACAAGTTTTTTATTACTTAAGATTCTGTTTCATCCGCGTCACTAACTTCCCTTTCTGTCAGTTCTTTCGTTGAAAGTTTAGAAAAAGGCTCTAATATATTGGATTTAGCTTATAGGCACTTTACCGGTGCAAGTCAAATATAGACGCTAATCGAAAACAAAAAGTAATTAAGGATGAACAGGCGCTAATAATTATTTCTAGCACTGACACCTGCCTACAGGATTCTTACCTGAAATCTTAAAAGTGTTAAGTTTCAGTGAATGCAAAATCATGAAACTGAATGAGAAATTTAGTTGAACATTCATTAAAATAAGTTTGGTTGACAGAAATCAATCAAATTGCTATCAGCAATGTAAATTTAATTTTTGCCACATTTTATTCCATTATTACTCCATTAAAATCATATCGATTTCTTTTTTCATTTTTCAACTTAGTCAAGAATATCTGAACTGAAATAAACATCAGTGGCAGTCATAACTTGGGCTGTCCCTTACAGAATATCACATGCAGTGATTCTATAATTATTGTAAATGGAACTATGTAATTATAAAACTTTCGTTAAATGGCCGATAAATTTAAATCGATAATTGAACCGCAAACTCTACAGAAATGTTGTCCGAAAAATTAATTGATATTCAGTGCCTGACTCTTACAAAAGTAAGTATTAAAGTAATAAAATAAAACACAAGCCCTCTAAAGTTCTCTTGCGGATGCGTTGGATGAAGCCGATATTTGCTAGGAAGAGTTTACAAATATTGAAACTCAATACAGTGGGAGGATTGGCATATCCTGATTCGGATATTTTGCTATTTATAGGCTCTCCCGAGTCTATAGAGTTCATGTTCCATGCTACTATGCGAGCAAACTTGTCGAGTCAGTTCCCAATTTTCTTTCTATTTAGGGTATACGAAATTTGTTGGTGGCTTTCCAATTTTTCTTCTTCAAACTTCTTTGCTGATGGAAATTCGGCACATTGCGTGCGGAGAAACTCATGATTTAATTTGATAACACTCAGGAATGCAGATCCTGATATCGATTTTTGTGAAGATAAGTTTTAAGAAATCGGGAGACAGTCAGGAAACAACAAGTTTGTATTGATAAAATCAGCGTCGAAATAAGTCTCAGCCTCAGTCCTTGGATTCGAATCTTTGTGACAATCTGTTTAAGCTTTATGTCAATAATTGCATTATTAGCACGTGGAAATTAGCATAGAGCAGGACTTCTATCGTGTGTAATTAGAAACTGAGTATTTATCATCCTAATATTATTCATATTTTATAATAATAATCGTCGGTGCGACATTCCAACTGAATTGAGGCCTTGAAGTGTCTAATGACTAAATGAGAATGGCTATGATCAACGGCTCGAGACAACCAAGTATCTGTTGATGATTATAAGGTGGAAATGGTCAGTAATTAAACAAGTCGGGAAACCGGAAACTAGACGCTTCAGGTATGAAAGGTTTTGTGTATTTCTTTTATACAGAGATTTGAATGTGCATTTGTCCCATTAGCATGTAGCACGTAAAATATGCATATATTATGTGAAAATTTCCACTTTCAAGTGATATTGGCATTCATAGCCTTCTATTTGCAGAGAAGCAACAGTTTTGACCTAGCATAACTTTGTTAGTAATTGTGCGTTTTTCATCAAATTTGGCAGGATCATGCTCTATACTGTAGCATACATCGCTGCAAAATCTTGTGATTCTGCGGTGAACTTAAGGTGGGCTTTCCTGTCAATTACTAAAAATAATAGTAATGTACTATTATTAACTTTATTTGAACAGGTAACGGTATGGAGGGTATTTCGGAGCCTAGGCACCATATATTGGCATCCCCCTGATTTTTTTCAGATTTTTCGATTGAGTAGTTTCTGAACCCATTGTTCGTTGAAAAAATGATCACTTTCAACCCCCGCACTCCCCACCTTTTCAACAAATGTCAAAACTAACAACGGCTACGAAAAGTACTAACCGAGACCTTTAATTTGATACCCCAGATGACTATATTTGATGAAAAAAAAATTACACCCCACTTTTGCATGTATTAAATTCAACGTAAAAGGATGTAACTCACTATATGCGTGAGCGTTCGCAGCTCCCACCTTCCTCCCAAATTTGGGCTTACACAAAACCTTAAAAAGGTACAGGACTTCATGGTTACCGCAAAAAATTTAAGTGATGCGGAGGATGCGCTCACCCGAACGCGAGAAGATTTTAAAGTTATTTGATCTGAGAGAGTCGATCATCAAGATTATTTGGCCACCAAATTGAAAATTTGTTATCTTTACCAGAAAAATATGGTTGATATTGGAAAGGTAAAGGTGTTAAGTATGTGACCCTGACCCTGTTAGGGTTATAATATATGCCGGTCAATGATATTGTATTGATCGACTATTTTAGCAGAAAGGCATTCGGTGTAAGAATCGAAGAAACAAACAGTATTCAGGAGGAACTATAATAATGTTCGACAAAGAGCCTCCGCGTAAAAGAAGCATTTGATTTAATGCCAGTGATTGATTAGAAAAACGCATCTCATAAGCAACACCAAAATGCGAAAATAATATAAAATTCTGACAAGAAGACTAAACACAGGAGATTTAACTCCCAGCCCATTGTTCGAAATTCCACGATGGAGAAAAATCATTGCGCATAAGGTCCGGTGTTAGTGCTATGTATGTGATGCAGTGCATTGGTGTGTCGCCACGTGGTTGCGAGCATAGCTGTATATAGCTTGCCACATGGGATAGAAAAGAAACAAAAAACCATCTGGGTTCCATCGACATACCTACTTTAAGCGCAGTGCCTAAGTGCAAACCCAAGACCATGAGGGGGGACTAGATACTGAAAAGAGCTCATAAATGATGCCAATTATCTACCGAAAAAACTCGAAAAGGATTTGGGAGAAGTTGAGGAAGTAACATTTAGAATGGCATTTGCTGACGCTTACTTACATAAAGAAATCAAAAAATTTTGTTGGAGCTTTGATAATTTTTTCTTTCGTCAAGTTAACATATGACTCATATGCTTTTCGGGATTTCAAGGTGAGTTCTTTTGAAAGCGTATCGTACTTTTTTAAATCATCACTGCTGTCGTAGCCACTTTTGATGACTAGATGACTAGATCTTATTTCTTTGGTTACTCAATTCTTATCTTGTCGAGCCCGGGTTCTGAGAGTCTATTGCATTTCTTTACTTTGGGTACCTAACTGTTGACGGCGTGGAAGATTATCTTATAGGGGGAGGCAACGGAGTCATCTAGACCTTCTGCTAACAGAGTCAGCATTCAAAAAATCGTACACAATTTCGTTATTGTACGATAGCCTAAAGGGATAATCTGTGGGGGGGAGAGTTCAACTCTAATGGCAGAGTGATGAAGAGAGTAAGAGAAAGTCAGTAGTTGAACTAACCCTGACGTCTTCATAGGAATTGGTAAAGATTCGATCTTCTATTTACCATTTTGATTAGGGTTTGGGATAATTTGCTGTAAATCATTGCCATAAAATAAGCTCATGAGGTTGAAGTCAAGAAAAAGCTGATAAAATTTACTCCTCATGCCGCTGCAGTTATGGTAAAGGAAGGTTTTAGGAGGAGCTTTTGTGTTAGGGTAATATTTCTTCTGATCCTTACGTGCCTTTAGTAAGCAGGAGATGTGTCTCGAACTCACAAAAGAGCAATAGGTTTTGAGATCGTGTTGGTCTTAGTTTAGATATATGCCGAGCTCTTCGTAATAGAGATTGAAGAAAAATGCTAAGGAGTCAACATAAGTGTGTAACCCTTCTTGCTGGATCATTATCTTGAGGTTTGTTTTTTTTGCATCGTGCATGTATGCAAGGAAAAGGCGGGCGCTGTTGTTGATCTTATGATCTCGAAACCTCAATATAAGATATCTGTTTTCAAGATTATCTTTAAAGTTGGAAGTTAGCTTAACAACTGGTGGCAACAGTGAATTAATGACTTCCGGAGTGGATTGTTTATAGACGGAGGGACGTGGTAAATAAACCGAGCCCGAAGTAGAGGGAATCAGATCGTTATCATGGACGAAATTAGTGTATTTAGGAGTAGAGGCTGTATTTGCAGTTTCTGAAGAATTGGACGGCATAGCGCGCATAGCTTCTGGCGATTTGGGGGGTATAGCCTGTTACGCCTTATTATGATTGCCATCTAAAGATGAAGTTGTGATATATAATGTGTTATTGTTGGATGAGGTGGCATCAGGTGGTTCGCAGGTCGCAGTGGACACAGCGAGATTGTTAGTGAAAGGTGGGTTGTTAGGGGTCTTAGCATTTGAAGTGGGTTCAGCAGCTAAAAATGTACCCGTTTTGAACCTCGGTCTGGCAGTCTGGTGTTGGCTCTAATACGGTTCTCGTTGCGCCACAAACTGAATTCTTTGTTGGTTCGGTGATTTTGTAGAAACCATCCGTGCTGTGCAGGTACTGTTAATTTAAAACATTTTCCTTCCTTTGATTTTTAAGGTTTTGTGTAAAACAAAACCGTATTAAAATCGATTCAATGTCTGTCTGTCTGTCTGTCACACGCACTTTTCTCCAAAACGGCTGAACCGATCCGAACGAAATTTGGTTAACAGATGGCAACTACGAAGTCCCACGGATACAGCGAGTGGCATGAATTTAGGTATAGTTTAAAGGGGGGCTCCCCATACATGCAAAAGGGGGATTAAAAAAATTTTTTCACCGGATATAGTCTTGTAGGGTACTAAATGAAAGGCCTCCATTTCTACTTTCCGAAACTGATATTAGTTTTGGCATAAATTACAAAGTCCGTGAGTAAGGAGTCAAAATGTACGCATTTAAAGTGTGGCAGGACTCATTTTCGGAAACTACCCAACCTAAAAATCCGAAAAAAAAACAGGGTGGTGCGCTTAGATGAAATCTAGGCCTCAAAATATGTTCCATTCCGATATCTGCTCAAATAAACTTACTAATAGTATATTACTAACTTTTAGAAATTTACTGGAAAACCCCCTTAAATGCAACCTACGACTTCTGAATTTTGTAAAAGCATAGAGGACAATTATATGCAAATAAGATGCTTACGTCATAATTAACGGGAATAATTGACATTCACGTGAAATATTAAATTCGCATTTATGACGAATCTACTTATCTGCCAGCCCTTTTTAAGGTTTTGCGTAAAACACTTATGTGAAATCTAATCTTCGAGAGATGCCCCATTCCGGTATCTGCTCAAATAAATTTGCTAATAGTTTATAATTGACTTTTTGAAATTGACTAAAAAACTCCCCTTAGATTCATCCTAGGTGTACTAAATTGCACCGACATAGAGGACAGCCTTGTGCATACACATGCCGAGTTTCATGAAAATCCAACTATTAGTGTCAAAGTTATAGCAGTTCAAACTTATCAATTTTGTGCGAATTTACGGCATCCTAAGCATGCAAAGAAGATGCGGACGTCATAACGAGAATAACTGATATTCGAGTAAAATATTAAAATTTCATTCATGAAGAATCTACTTCGCCCCAGACCTTTTTGTATCTGTTGTAGGTTAAATTCTTCACATTTGCTAATAATATTGAACTCCGAGTGTGAAGCGTATGAGGTTGACTATTACTAATAAGGTGCTTTCCATCAAATGATTTATTTAAATCGCTTTTTAAAAAATAGGGGGCATTGAATTCTTTAGTCATGTGACACGGAGCTGTCGTCCACTCGCCGCTCCTCACATCTTTTTCTTCAGCCTTTGTGCCGTTCACACACACATCCAGCGTATCAAGCCGCCGTTCTTTCGGTCGGATTTTTGGTTGCTTACCATTGACTTCGATGTTCAGACCAATATTTTAAGTGAATTACGTGACCAAACCACGATCGATGCAAACCCATTTCGATCGGAGATATTCTCATTTCAGGCGTGATCAAAACGTGTCACGACACCAGTGCAATGCAACATCTTCGTCCTCATTACCGCAAGACGCCGTTCATTATCTTTTATAGTCGGCTAACACTCAGAACTATAGAGAGTGGACAACATTGCGGTAAATTTTATATTTGGGACGTGCGCTTATACGTCAATTATAAAGAATACCAGTTGTGAAATCCCACTTCATCCAGGTAGCGTTAATGCTTGAAGCAATTTCATTACGCAGTTCTCCATTGGCTGATAGCATTGACTCGAGATATTTAAATCGCTGAGGGTTGACAAACGCAGTAACCTCCCCCTCCAGATATTTAAATCGCTCAGTTCTGGCAATGGCAGTAACCTGTCCAGCACTGAGCGATTTCAATATCTCGGGTCAATGCTATCAGCCAATGGAGAACTACGTTATGCTCCTCACATAAGGAAACACAAAACCTTTTATACCTGAAGCGTCAAGCTTCCGGTTTCCCGACTTGTTTAGTTTGGCGCCGGGAGGGTCCAGCTTCGGTCTTACAGTCTTCAACGCGTAGATTCCGCGCCAAAGGTGCATGGAGCCAGGTGCCTTTCACATAGAAAGTTATGTTACTCATCATATCATGGCCAGAAATTGCAGCACTTTGTTTTGATCGCATATATCGATATTTCGGGAGGCATTTGTTCCTTTCCTCAGTGCTGATTGTCAATAGTTCCTTCCTCCCTCAGTGCTGATTGTGAGCTCTGATGAAGGGAGAAACTGGCTACGAAAATATCGCGATCAAGTATACTAGGATTACCCCATCGTTTCGTCGTTTCATTCAAAAATACTAGATACAATTTTATTTGTGAGATATTATTTAAAATTGAGTTTCAGTTAAGTTTAATTGCAGTTGCTAGATATCAAGGGTAAATAGATGATTACAAAGGTTCCGAAAATTACTTTTATACAGAATATTCAAATCAAGAGTATTGGGAACAGGGGGGGGGGGGGGGGGGATACTGCTACTCCAGGAAGAGGCTGGGATTTTCTTAACTTAATGGCGGATAGGCAAGGCTGATGTCAGAATTGATTATGCTGGATGGTAATATTTTTGGAAGTGGATTTAATCGATGATCATCCCAGTTCGACCTTATGATCGCATACTGATAACACTGGTTAAAATTTATCAGCATTTCTAAGAAACGCTTAACAGAACACAGAATTGATACGAAGTCAAGGATACCTCGGTACTTAATATTACACAAAATATAGTTCACCTTGATGTAAGTGTTATGTCGAGTCTGATAATACCGAAAAAAGTATCAATTGTGAACAGAGTACAAATAAAATTCATTATTGGTTATAAGTAGAAAACTCGCCCTCTTGCTATAATACTGCTCAAATTCCAGTGAATTACAAACTAATTTCAAATTATTTTTGGTGGTATATCAAAATCTTTTGATTGATTCCGAAACTCTGTACTTAACAGTAACAATTGTTCATAATTGCCGCTATCCGCTGAGAAATGCTTAATAGGAAATTGGTAATTTAATCACCCACCCATAACTTTATCTTCATAATTAGAGGAATCATATTAGAGAATGTAAACAGGCAAGAGCTGGAAGAAAAACAGTTGATTAAATAACCCTTGTGTTAGGTTATTTTATGAGTAATTATCAAAGCAAATAATATTAGTCAACTCTTGAAAAACAACACAACCCATTCACCAATTTTTCGCCTGATTTATAAATTTTCATTTCAAAATATAATTTATTTTCTGTCTGGAAATTTATTTTACTTTAACATAGAAATATGTCACAGATTTTCTGCAATCACTCAAATTTATGAATGAAAAACCATGGAAAATTTTGCAAGAAAATTGCCAAGCTACTCCCCTTTAACAACAATAAATCCATCTTTACCATATAAAAGATCGCTCTCGCCGCATCTTCTGCATCAGTTGCAGTTCAGCTATTCACCTTGAAAGTGATTCCTCTAATCGTTATCGATATGGTTAAGTTTGTAAGTTATTCATCATCTAAACTGCAACTGTAGCTTTATCTAATTCATTCAAACAAAATTGGACTAACTTGAAATTTTAATTGCAGATGGTATTTGTTGCTCTTATTAGTGTAGCATTTGCTGCACCAGAACATTACATAAGCCCGGAAGGTGGCGCAGAAATTAAGGGCTATGCGGCTGACCTTCGACCAGATGGGTCTTATCGTTATGCTTATGAAACTTCAAATGGAATTGCTGCACAAGAGGAGGGAGTAGGCTCCCATCATGCCAACGGTGGATTCTCTTACACTTCACCTGAAGGAATACCCATTAAAATTGAATATACCGCGGATGAAAACGGTTTCCATCCAGATGGTGCCCATTTGCCCATTCCACCACCAATTCCAGAAGAAATTTTGAAATCACTGCAGTGGAATGCTGCCCATCCAGAAGAAGATGATCCACAATATGAAATTCATTCCAGACATTTGTAGTAATTTAGGAAGACCCAGTTAAATGTTGTTTATGTTAATTGTTAGAAGTAACTAAAAATTATTATTATAAACAAGATAAAAAATTAGGCACTTTTTCTTTCTAAATTTTCAGGAGAGTATAATTTCAGTTTGCCGCCTGATAAACAAGAAGAACCAGAACTAAAATTAGCGTCACTTCATATTTTTTATCTTAGAATAGGAAGCCAAGGTGAAGCCTTTATCTTGAATCTAATATTAGGAACTATCATGCTACCATCATCCTTATGCAGGTTCGTTCTCAGGAAGGCTGTATTTGCTTTGAATCCATGCTTAGTCCGTATCTTGCCTCCAAGCGAAACTATGACTCACAATCCTCTTCGCTAGCTAGGAGGTGAGTCTGGACTAGAAGCTTCTGACTAGAAGATTCCATCCAGGAAAACTCTGACTTTTTATAAAGGAAGGGGCTACTAAACATCTAAGGCAACATTTTTAGTTAGTTTCGCTGAATCACTGTCAGCGTTGCATGACAGTTCTGAAGGCCGACATATATGTACCTGTTCTTGGTTTCCTCACGGTGACAATGTGTTTTTACTGTATATTACCAGGCTCGAGACTATAAAAGCGGTTTCGAATACCTTTTACAGAACTCCGACCTTTGACTTCAGTAAGGTCTTACTACCACTAACCTTCACTCTTGGATCATTCCGATATCTCTGAGAGGGTAGGAAATAGAGAGATTGGTAGTGAAAGTATCCAGCTGTAATCCGAAAGGGATCCCTGATCAGACAGTTCCCTAAAACGGTCATTATCAGTTAGAAGAATGATATTAAATATTTTCTCCCAACCATCACAATTTCCCTGGCTGGAAAATGAAAGGTAGACATTCTGGTCCTCTTTCTTGCCAGTACCAATGAGTTCTAAAAGCGGTTCGAATTGGCAGCCGTCGAAGTGATGATAAAAATTCAATGTCGTATTGTAGCTGATCGGTCGTGGACAGATGAGTCATAGGGATATACATGGTCTCCACTCCCTACCGCTCTTGTTTTACCACGATTAACTCCGGACACAGAAAGGCATACATGTTTTTTTTGGCGAAGATATACGATGATTTAAGCTAGTTTCCATTAGTGTATCTTGTCCAGTAGAATAAATTGTAATAGTTGCTTTGGAGTCTTTTTGTGCTAAGGGGTCTCCCCCTCAGTGAGGTAAACCGCGTCAACCAGACCTACGTGCCATGCTTCGCGGTTACCTGAAATGCTTTTCAGCTCCCCGCGCGGCTATTGTTCTCATCGTCAGCCATCTTAAGAGAATGGATTCCACTGCATGACATAGTCCTGAATGCAATTTTCGCCCCTCCTTAATATGTGACCTATCCACTGCCATTTCCGTCTTCCGTTCGCAGTGCATACGAGCGTCAGGCCTAAGCATCGACCAAGTTGTTCGTGTGAGATAATGTCAGGCCAGCGTAATCGATGATACGACTCAGATAGGCATCGACGAAAGCTTAAAACTTTCGAGTAATAATTAACTTTCCATCTGCTGCTCCCGTATAGCAACTCAGGAAGAGCAGTAATACAGAATAGTCCCGACTTGATGTTGGTGTTGAGATAACTGCATTTCCAGATAGTTGAGATAACTGCATTTCCAGATTTTAGACAGAGCAGCGAATGCGGATTTAGCACTATTATTGCATCGGGCAATATCCATTTCGGTGCCACCGTGGGCAGAAAACGTCCTAACCCCTAAACAACCTATATATAAATATCGATCGACGCACAAAATGTCACCGTCCATTGAATTCCTCCACCTCCTCCTGACAAGGAAGCATGGAGAACGTCATCGATAATATGAAGAAATAATATCGGTGACAAGATGTAACCCAACCAGACTCCACTTTGCAGCTTAAACCCCCCCGAGATTTCACCCTGGCCAAGTACCTGCTATTTTGCTCCATCATATGTCGCTCTGATAGTAGCTACTTGTTTCTTCGGAATGCTCCTCCTGCGTAGAGCACTCCAGATACAATCTCTGTTCCCGCTATCGAAAGCTTTTCCGAAATCAATGAAGAGCAGATGTAGCGTAGATTAAATCATCCGTATGGTCTTAATGTATTCAATGCAGAAGAATCTATCTTTCGAAATGTTCTTTGCTGCACTCCAGAATTATTTTAGCTAATATCTTTGCAGGCACGCAGATTCTCCTCCAATTATCAGATTCAAGATGGATGCCCTTTTTGGAATCATAACGATCATCCCAAGATCGTCAAGTCTTCCCAAGATCTCTTCACGAGTAGAAGTATCAGGTCTGAAGTAACTGCTAATGCAGCGAGAAATGACTCTGAGAGGGGACCGTCAAGCTCACCGGCTTCACAGCGTTGAGTACATTGATGTGCTTGGAGGAACAGCTCATATTCGCATGGTATACTGACCAACCATTTCTTCCACAAGAAAAGAAACGTCACTGGATGTGATACGGCGAAGAACCAACGTGAAGTCTTCTTTCCATCTCTTCAGTTGCTCGTCATCG
Organism: Hermetia illucens; assembly: GCF_905115235.1. NCBI lineage: Eukaryota > Metazoa > Arthropoda > Insecta > Diptera > Stratiomyidae > Hermetia > Hermetia illucens. Next base: position 56,672,328 of record NC_051853.1, on the reverse strand, counting down.
TGAATGAGAAGTCGACATCCTTCACAAAAACATCGAAAAGTTCGCGACCATATGTAAGCTTTTTCGTGAAACGATATGCATTCCTGAAATCATTGCGTTCTGCGGCATCTTCTGCTTACCTAACCAGTGCAATAGCAAATTCCCTCTTGCACAGCGCACACTACGTTAAAGCCGACGACCCGCATAGCGTAGAAAAGAGCATTTTTATGGCGGCCTATTGATCATCGATATTCTCAAGCATGTTACTCAGTATATCTGCCGTTCGATTAGCAAGATAGGACTCCAACTGTCGAGCGACAGCTGAGTGAAACAAGTGGTCGATGTTGAACTTAAGAGTTTTCAGCTCTCCAACGTTGCAAGGAATGGGGGACGCAACACGCAAGCAAGGTTCTTTTCAAGGCCGATGTCTGCGTCTCTCTTGTTACGCATATTCAGGAGACCACTCCTAAATCTGCTGCTAACCGCGAAGTGGTCGTTCCAACTGATAGTATGGTGTCGGCCAATTGAAACCCAACTGAGCTTATAGCAGGCTCTACGCTCGAACAATGTGCAACTAACAATTAGGTGGTAGAAAAATCCACAAACCTCTGGTCATTATCGTTACGGTCGTCAAGATCGTGCTCCCCCACCATATGTCCGAGCATGGTATCGTCGGAGCCCAGCTTGATATTCATATTTTCCAACGTGATCACAATGTCACCTTCAGGAAATCTCCTTCTCCACCTTTTCGGAAGTCTCCCTTGATACATAGCACTGTACAATTGTAATCCTCTTTAACCTGGACCGGAATTTTTCCGTCGGAAATCTATCAAAAAAATGACTCCCAGATGCAGAGAGCACGCTTTACGATAGCTGTCAGAAGCGATTCGACTCCGGTTTCGGGTCTACTATCACTTGGCTTTTCAAAATGCAAAACTACAGTATCGCAAGAGGAAGAGGAGTACCCTCCAGAGGTCCGCCATCTTACTTTGCTTAGACCCAGAATGTGGAGCTTATACCCGTTGAATTCCCGCTCGAGTTGGAGAAAGCAAGCGCTCTGAGAACCTCGCCATCGTTGTCGAGGAGCGTATGCACATTGCAGAAACCGATCATAGCCAAAAGTATTCAGAGTGAAGTGTGTCCTTATCCGTTGCGTTGTTGACACTTCGGTAGCAATGAGGTTTCAAGCCTATTTCGATAAGCAGGAAAGACTTTGAGTGTATTCTTAAGCTCCAACTCACTGATCACGCTCGAAACGTCTCACCTTAAAGCTCTTATTGTACAAAATAATGATCTCGACAGTCTCCATGTATTTCTCGGAAACTTGGGTTCTTAGCAAAAAAAAAATGCAAATCCTTCGAAAAATGCTCGGCCCCCTACTTGAGGATAGATGGTCCGTAACCGTAACCGATACCACGATCTCTAGATGTGGGTAAAATCCAGCTCAATAGGTTACAGCAGATGGGTCACTTAATCCGTATGGGTGGAGTGATCCAGGCCGAAAGGGTATAACGGCTATGTCCATGGTAGAAAAAGAAGACGAGACAGAGTAATGGCATAGGCGAGGACACCAGAGAACTTTTAGAGATATGGTGGACCTCGGCCCACAAGCAGAATGTTTGCGGTTCTTTATTACGGCAGACCTAGACCGGATACCGGTTATTGCGTCACTGATAATGATGATAATACTATCAAATAAAAAATATTAAAAACTTTATTTTAGTAAAGTCCTTGTATATTCCCTTCAATTCATTCCATGAATGCGGAAGCATTGATAATAATATTTGCGACGATGTTGGAAAGTTTAAAGGGAATCCTACTATAACTAGCAAAGTTGTTATAGGTCCTTTCAGAGCTCTATTCACTGCCAATAAAGGAGCCCAAAAAATCACGATGTGATCACATTTCGGTAATCGATTTAAGCGGTTTATTCGTCTTCGTGAAAATAGAGTCAAAAGGGCAGGACTAAAAAATATTCAACAGAGTTCTAAAACAAATACCGTGTATTGTATTTGAATAAATAATTGTACATTCAAGTATTCTCACCTTTTCAGTTTTCAAACAGTCTCTATCAAATAGTGAAAAGCGGTGGCTTTTGAAAAATATTTTGTCAATTATAAATACCAGATTTTTATCAGGTATCTTTTATAGTTTTGTTGTAAATTAACGCAAATATCAATGCAGTAGCATATTTCCAACTATGAAAAATCAATGCGGGTTTTTTCGCTTGGGGTTCATATGGTTATAAAATCACTGATAAAAACTCAAGATAAGTGCCCGATTTGTTGGCCTCACCCTTCAAGCTAAAATATGATTATTTCAACATGACGATGAAATATTATAGCTGACTTTTGAGTTTATTTATAGTTGAAGAAACTTCATATTTTAAAAGTATCTTCATTTTTCTGTTTCCAATATATAACAAACGAGACCTTCATATTTCAAAAATTATTTGATTAATAGGGAACCTACTTGTCTGCAACTTATGACGATTGGAGGAATCAATTATTTCCTCACCCCCTAAAAATACGATTTGAGCGAAAGTGTATGTCAATCCTCACCACGAATGAAACATCAATAGCTATTGCACCAAAATAGATTTATCAATGAAATATGCAACTTAGCTAAATTCATATAAAAGACCGTTGAACTTGCATCTTCATCATCAGTTCCAGTGTAACATTTCACCTTGAAAGGCATTGAAATTATCAAACCAAATATGTTCAAGTTTGTAAGTTAATGCATTTTGCACTCTGTTACCTGTGATTACATAAATTAAATCGGTGACTTCAACTTCAGATAGTATTCACTGTACTTTTGGGTCTAGCAATTGCAATGCCAGAACATTATATCAGTCCTGAGGGTGGAGCTGAAATCACGGGATATTCATCTGATCTTTCTCCCGATGGATCTTATCACTATGTTTACCAAACATCAAATGGAATCGCTGCTGAGGAAAGTGGAGTAGGTGCCCATCAAGCTCAAGGAGGATTCTCTTATACCTCACCTGAAGGAGCTTCAATCAAACTTAGCTACACCGCGGACGAAAACGGATTCCATCCCGATGGCGCTCATTTGCCCATTCCACCACCAATTCCAGAAGAAATTTTGAAATCACTTCAGTGGAATGCTGCCCATCCAGAAGAAGATGATCCACAATACGAAGTTCACTCCAGACATTTATAAATGATTTCAAACCAAAAGAAATGTTATTTATGTTAATTGTTAGAAAGAACTGTAATTGTTATAAAGCTTTTGTTAAGCGAATTTTGTCTTTGTGTATAAATCGTTAGGTGTGGTTTGTAGCGAAATTGGTTCTATATCCAATTCTGGAAATAAAAGATTATTTTATTTTATATGATGTTTTTATTCTAGATAAATATCAATATTTCGAGAACTATTCGAATTTTCTTCTATGTTTTTTGTAATCGTCGACAGTAAAGTACTCTGAGAAAATGACTAACAAAATGGACAATTTGTTAGTACTGGTAGGGACGGACCAAGCCAGTCTCCTCATCTATTTGCGCCGTGTAAAACGCATATTTGCAGTTCCCAATCGAGCGACTGAAGAAAACGGCCAAGGAGTAAATACCGACAATTCCGATAGGAAGCTAGCAGGAATTCGTGATCGTTAGAATGGTATAAACCTGTTCGCCTTGCTACTAGGTTTTGAAACCAACATAAAGGACTAAAAGGAATATGATGTGATCATTGCCATTGAAAGATTGAAAAGATGATCAACTCCTGGATGGAGCTATACCTTATTGCCTGAAATTGCGTTTGGGTACCGTGCAGGCCCACTGGCTTGAAAGTGCAACTCTAAAAACTGCATGTTAGCACGTCCTTGCATTTTGCTTTGCCACTGTTAAGTAGTTCAAGAATTGGGCGGAATTTTCGTCGTTTTAATACTTCACTCAATATTTTATAAAATGTCTAGATTAATTTGAGTCATCAGTAATTGTTCGTTTTACAGTACAAAGATCATGTCTTTATAATATGACTTCATGAAACACTATACCCAAGACATTATCGTCATCAACACCGCAACATTCGGCATCCAGTCTAGGCCTGCCTTAGTAAGAAACTCAAAACATCCGCTTTTGCACCGAGGTCCACCAATTTCATATCCCTAAGCGTTGCTTCAGATCGCGGCCTACGTCATTGCTCCGTCTAAGGCAGTGTCTACCCCATCTTCTTCTTTCTCCGTAGATATTGCCCTTATAAACTTTCCAGGCTAGATGATCCCACCCATACGGATCCACCCATCTGGGTTATTTAGACACACGCACTGAATCGTCCACCCTCCTGTAGGCAACCAAACATTTTTCAAAGGATTCTTCTCTCGAACACGGTTAAGAGTTGGCAATTTCTCTTGCTAAGAACCCAAGTTCCCTTGTAATACATGAGGACTGGCATGATCTTCATTTTGTATTATAAGAACACTAAGGTGATACCTTTCGAGTAAAACAATGGAAATAGGCTCTGCTGGCTGCGAACAATCGGGCGTGGATTTCGTTGTTGTTGCTGTTATCGGTTGTGATAGGAGAAGTTATTATATATTATATCTTGTCTTTATTTTTTTCCATTTGACCAGTGGGGGCTGTTCCTTCCTTTTTCGGCTTTTGCACGTTGCAACCATTCACGTCGTTTTGTTTTAATTAATTTGCAGCCAAAGGACGCGCGCTAACTGCCGCATGCTCGACCAGGTCGGAGCCAGTTTATATCCTTCCTTTTGGGTAGCACGTTTTCGCTCTGGGACCTACACTATCTTGTACCGAAAACAAGAAAGCTGAAGTTTATAATTTACAGGAAATTCATGGTTCATGCTTGCTTCATTCAATGAACGTGCTTAAAATCTTCTTCTTAAGGTTTCATCCCGTTCAGAAGCGAGGTCGGCTCGTCGTGATCAGTTGCGTCGTTTCACCCTGTCAAAGGCTGATTGTGATATAGTCGCCAGGCTCTCAAATCATCATCAAAACACCGTTATATCTATCGCCCCTCTGGTCGCTTACCATCGACTTCGATGTTTAGACTTATTGGGACATGAATTTTCGTGAACGTGATTTACGAGACCATACCATCGATATTCTCACTGCAGCCGTGATCGTGTTGCGTCATGCCACTAGTTCAACCCAACACTTCGTATCCATTACTTCGTATACATCGTTGTACGAGGCACCGTTCATTGTCTTTTATAGTTGACCAACACTCAGGACCATAGAGAGCAACGGAGCGAGCGACACTTCGGTAAATTTTTGACTTAAGACGTTCGTTAATACGTGGATCACAAAGAAGCTTGTTTAGTGCGTGAGCCAATTTCATAACGCAGTTTACCATTGGCTAATTGCATTTATGTGGGATATTTAAATCACTTAGTTCTGAGTACGTCAATACCACTCACAGTGATAGTGCTTGTTCCATGGGGACGGGTCGTCAAAAATGTAATTTAATTCAGATTCAATTTGAGACAGTGTTAGTTTTGTTATGAGACCTTAGTAAAACATCACCTACGTAAAGTAGGATATAGGATGCTGTCCTATGTGAGAGTGTCCTTTTCAAGTACGAAATGGAGCGTCCAAAATAACAGGCTTCAAGTGGCGACGAGCTGAAGTCATTACTGTTAGTGCCCGAAAAATCACAAAACTACCGGAATGCACAAATCGACTAATAAGACGTGATGTGACGTGGTTTAGTGAAGGCACCACATACAGAGACAAAACTCTACTTGAGCTCAAGATTGTTGGTAACCTTTAATGAAGAACGAATGGTCTGGTAAATTCTGAACGCCAATCGCATCACCCAAATTGGAAGATGACATCATCAAATAACTACCTTTCCATCAATTACGCTGGAATCCAAAAGGGTCTTACTAGTAGGTCGCTAAGAATGATTTCTTACGCGGTTTTCGCGGAAACGCTTTGAAATTCACAGAGTAAAGGTTAATGGAACTTTCCCAAAATATCTGAACCATCAATCCATTAAACATAATAATACTAGATATGCTTCGTTAAAGATACGACCGGGAACAATAAACAAAGGATCCGCCATTGAGCTTAATAGTGGTACCCCAATGTGAAGTATACTAGTTGATAAACTCTTCGGATAGCTATAAAATACTGGAACAGATTTTCAGGGTTACGCTGAAGATCCAAAGCGGATTGAGAGTTACCAGAAAGTACTGTAGGAGGACTTGGCTGCTCATCAATACAGCGAAAGTCATCATAGTACCTTTCACTTGGTAGCGCAATCTTGATATTTGAACTTTGATGATTCCCCAATGCGAAGCAGGAAAGAAATGGAGATGCATTCAGCAAATCCAACCTTGGATATATACTGCCAAAAAATAAAGCCTACCTAAAGTTACATCCAATCTCATCATAACAGCAAGCGGATTACACTAACTTCAAAGACTCTTGCGTGTAACACTGAGCAATGAAGGCATGCACAATGGCATCCCTGAAATGTCGCTATACAGATAAGAATCCTTTAGTAAAATCGACAACGGGTTCATGGCTATGACACTGAATGAGAAGAAATGGTTGGAGGACCTGTAGCTATACTGGGCGAACTTTTCAGGAACGGAAGAGTCTAAAGTACTCATGCTAGGATACGGCCCTAAGCGCTCATAGTTTGAAATTGAGCAAGATAAGTCTTAAGCTCACAGTCACTGGTCTTTGCAGGTTAAATTATCACCTGGGGATATTAGGGATATCTACGAATTCTGTGAGGAGAATGAAACCTTTATGCACATTCCGGGATAATGTCCAGTGCTTGAGCAACCTAGGTTAAGGCACTTGGCAGAATACTTGACACTAAAAAATATAGAACACCCTAAAATTCCTGAAACACATTATTATTCGTTTGTGATATCATCCAGTCAGAATACTCCGGAGTCATGGGTTGATGTTGGCTTTGGGCTACTTTCAATTTCGTTTTCTGGATTTTAAATTCCTGTCAAAATTTTACCATGATGCGGCACGTGATATTTTGCCTTGCCTTGGTAGTAGCAGTTAGTTTCATTAGTAAGACACTCATGTGTCGAGCATTTCATCCAAAATACACACAATGTGCCACAATGATACGAATGGTATTAATGGATCGAAGTAGACATAATCACCGCTTGTGATCACAACATTAAACGTATCGCCTGGTCCAAGGATCTAACGAACAAGGCAGGCAAGCAATGTGGGCAGGCAGAACTCCTAAAAACTAATATGGCGACGATGTCAAATGGCTTGGTTTACGAAGCCGAAATATTAATGACTAAGGGAGGGATAGTCGAACTACAGTCACGAAAAGTCGGATCGTGCTTGACGCTTTCGCGGAACTAGATATGGCACTTATAAATAACAGAATTTTATCCACTTTCCGAAAGAGAAGCTCAGGTTCGGTAGTCGGCCTGGCAATCTACAAAAAGACGATGCTAGCAGGGCCAATTGATCCATGAAGTCATTCGAAAGGGATGATTTCGCAGAGGAGACTATGGTCTCCCACGTATGGCAACAGAAAAGGCAGCACAAATAAAAAGATGCTTAAGGAATCCTTGCAACCCTGCTATATCAAAAAGGCAAGTACATATTCAACAGCATGCGGTGAAGATATTGGTAGAACCGTGGCACGAAAACTTCGCGCTAGCAAATGAGACTACTTTAGATAACCTTTCAGGAAGACAAATTGGAGTTACTCGTATTAGGAATTTAAAGGGGCGAACATTGCAGCTGGTCTATTCACATTATCTTTTAAACCCAATCTGCAGAAAGCGAACGATAAAATCTAAAGGGCAGCGATGGGTATTTTCATCAAATCTGCAGCGAGCAAAAAGAAGCTTATGATATTTATGGGAGAGTGAAGGATACCAAAACTTTTTCTTAAATTTAATTGAAAAACCAGGCTAACCAAAAGCAGCAATGCATAATGAGTGTAGTTTTCCCCGTTCGGAGGAAGAAGCACTTGACTTCGCTGATGATTCATTAGTCTTTCAATCCATTACATATTTTATCGCCTGGTCTACCCTATAGAGGCGTTAGGGTAGATATTAGTGAGGGTTACAACAGCGATTTACAGATAACTGGACTGCCTACTTAAGACAATCTGGCTTTCACCTAGCCCATTCCACAATCGGCGTCTAAAACTAGTACTAAACGTAACTCGACGCGCGATCACCTCAAGATTCATAGTGACTTTAAACGTCAAAATGCATTCCATTTGGCCAGTAAATTAAGAGTCCGTTGGCTACAAAGGATGTGTTATTGAGAGTTACCCCTCCGATACTCCATGTGATTACTCTGAGTGAGGCACATAAGGTACCCCCTATGACAGAAGTCCCACAGGGTTCGGTGCTGGGTCCACTTCTATTGTGCGGGATATATATTCAAATGTACATCATCCCACTAGCTAACTTACTGACGCTGACTGTACGCAGCTTTGGGGGTGTGTCCAATAATATTTTAAAATAAAATATACCGAACATATTTCTTAGCATGATTTGACCTAGACCCAAGACAATAAAAAAAGCGGGAAATGAATTTCTTCCATTATTATTAACCGATATGTAATGAAATTACTGATATAAACTCAAGATAAGTGCGCGATATGCTGGCCTCACCCTTTAGATTGATACATAAATATGAACATGATGATGGAACAGTTAACTTTCGATTTCATTTTGAATTAACAACAGTATCTGATTTCAAAACTCTGTTCGTTATTCTCTTGTGACTACCATGCAAATGAGACCTTCATATTTCAGAAAATATTTAATTGATATAGAACCAACTCGCCGACAGCTAAAAGTGATTGAATGAATCTATTGTTTTGTCACCCTCTAAAAATAATATTTCAGCGAAAGTATGCAGTATGTCAACGGTTTCCCCGACCAATGTGAAGGTGTCAATGACTATTGCGACAAAACGAATCTATCAATAAAAACTGCAACGAAAAATTTGCAACCATCTGAATTCATCATGCAACTTGTCTAAATTCATATAAAAGACCGTTGAATTTGCATCTTCATCATCAGTTGCATAGTAACATTTCCTCCTAGAGCATATTCAAATTATCAAACCAAATATGTTCAAACTTGTAAGTTGATGCATTCATGCGCTCTGTTATCTGTGATTACATAACTTAATTCTGTGGCTTTAATTTCAGGTCGCGTTTATTGCTCTTTTTGCTTTAGCAGTTGCTGCACCAGAACACTATATCAGTCCCGAGGGTGGGGCTGAAATTACGGGATATTCATCCGATCTTTCCCCTGATGGATCTTATCACTATGTTTACCAAACATCAAATGGAATCGCAGCTGAGGAGAGTGGAGTAGGTGCCCATCAAGCTCAAGGAGGATTCTCTTACACCTCACCTGAAGGAGCTCCAATCAAAGTTAGCTATACCGCGGACGAAAACGGATTCCACCCTGATGGTGCTCATTTGCCGATTCCACCACCAATTCCAGAGGAAATCTTGAAGTCACTCGAGTGGAATGCTGCACATCCCGAAGAAAATGACCCTCAATATGAAGTCCACTCAAGACACTTATGAAGTGCAACTTAGAGATTGTTATTTGATACATTGTTAGATTCCGTAAATTTTTGTTGAATAAATGATTATACTGTTATAAAACATTTTGTTATTGATTAGTAATTAGATTCTTCTTAATAAATTTTATTCAATGATTTAAAATTAGTATTTGAGTTCATACTCCAAAGGCAACTTTAAACGATGACTACATTTCCATAGAAAGTAGCTGATGAAGAAAGTTTACTTTTTTTATTTCTCAGAAAATGTTCATGTTAATTTGATGTTTTGTTTGGGAATGTTCCAGTAAATGGGGGTGTCGAGTACATTTTACTCAGCGGCTTTACCTTTGGCCCATGCCACACACACATAATTTTCATTATCCTAAAGCTGCTCGAGGGTCCCTTCCGCTTCCCAATAATAATTGTGAAGGAGATTTCATAGATGTTTTCTTGTAAAACTGAAGATAATCTATGATACGTGATCAGTTTACTAGCTCTATGCAATGCCGTTATAAATACTCGTAGATATGAAGTAAAATTTACCATAATATGGTCCATCTACCTAACTAGGCAAGGCTCATTGGATAACATAAATTAAAGCAAATCATCATACGAAAAATTCAACAAATTTGTGCTCACAAGATATGCCTGCGCTACCTCCGTTCTACCTAGTTCCTCCTAAATATCATAGACAGAGGTGCGATTTCTTAGTATGTCCTTCAACATTCGTTTGTTTTTTTGATAAATTTTAGTTATTTTTCCAAAACTTGCGTACTTTATAATTCAATAGGTCATCCACATTAATAGTGCATAATGCATAGTGAAGCGTTACTGAACGGTAGAGTTGGTCTTCACCTGTTTAAAAACTATAATGATTGCTTTCCCCAAAGGTAATAAAAAGATTGGTCCAACCGGCTATCCTAAGGAAATGCCACAGCTTTTCTTCATTACTCTTTAACATAAACTTCTGGCTCTCAACTCTGAGCTTAAAAACTTAATTTTGGCATATATAAATTGCAAGTATTCTGATTATCTTCATATTTTATTAACAAGCAAGCTTTTCCAATTTAATCATCAAAATTCACCATGCTGGACAAACACACACCACCCCAATGTATTTGTCCGTGCTTAATTAACATATTTTTTTTTGTCTCCGCTAATTTAGTTGGTATAATCCGCATAAACATTGGACGTAATTTTCTCTAGTACTCTTGCAAATTTCTGTAGTGAAGATGAACCAAGAAACCGGCAACATGAAGGCCAACCTGAAACGTACGATGAATCAATGCGTCACTTAATTATGAATATCTTTCGGATTGCAGATAATATCTCCATTCACATATTGTGAAATTGACTACTTAATACCTAATAGTGTTTATTTGGCAGCCACCAGATCTATGTACGTACCCCAAAAGAGCGCAAATCGGCGACTATAACCACCGTTAGAATGGTTAGACCTCACCTTTCGTCATCGGAACTAGGAGTTGTCGAACTCTACGATTCTTCACCTGAGAACTTAATCAACCGCCAAAAAGGCAACGAATGAAGACTCTTAATCGAGAAATTTATTCATCAAGGCGTTGCTGTAAGTACCACAAGCCTACCTTAGCCTTCTCTCCATTAGGCAGAATTAATCAAAGTTTTAAGTAATGAGTTATCACGTAATTCGAGCAATTTATGTGGCCCTTTAATAGGGATGGTATACCTATTAACTATCAAGCCTTTAACCAATAGGAACTTTAATATGTCCCCTGCTTCCTTCTGTTTAAAACTCGTATGTGGTATTAAGTATTCTTCCAGGTGCCTTAACTTACTTTTCAGAAGTGCTGGACATTGTCCCAGGGCACGTGTGCTGTCTTGTAGACAGCGTCCACATACATTCCTTCCCAGGTAGTAATTTAGCCTACTATGACCGGTGAGTACTCCTCCCATGGTCTTTTGGTGTGGTTAAAATAGTCCTTGGAGCGCTTAGGTTCACATCCTCCCATTAACATCCTGGACTGTTCCATTCCTGGTTAGTTCGCCCAGGGTAGTTCTCTCAACCACTCCCCTTCATTCGTCAGCACCATGGTTCCTTAGCTCCAAAGTTCCCTTTAGATATCGAAGAAGACACGTCTATCTATGGCTAATATTTCCGCATGGAATATGCTAGTGTGCTTACTCATTAGTTCAAAGTACGTTTTTCTTAAACCAACGCCTCCAATGCCCAAATTACTACTCCGTACGTAATTTTTGGCCACAGTATTGTAGTGTGTTTCTAATGTAGTATTTTTCAATTGTATCCTCGTTTCTTTCCTGCTATGGACCTCCAAAACATCAAAGCCTCTATGATTTTCTGACATATGCTCCCAACATGCATTTTTTAGAGAATTTTTGGTCTAGTATAATCCCCAAGTATTTAACATCTGTTATGCATGCAATGCAATCTAATGCTACAGTTTGTGCCTCCTTGTGAATGGTACTGTGATAGCTTTTGCTTGATTGACAGACAGGTCCGCCTCCCTGCACCTGTTTTTCTCAATTCAGTTTGGGTGTTTCATTTTTCCTCCTATGGATTAATACAATATCGTCAGCGTAATTTTAGACCTGTATTCAAATATTCGGTAGCCCTGTGGACAACCTTAGATGGTGTTCACGATAATAGAGTTGGTACCTGTCGACAATTTCATTCGTTTGCTCTCTAACATCTTGCTCATCCAGAAGATCAGGGTATTCCCCACTCCATTGCAAATTAACGCATATCGTAGGTCTGCTTGCGTTATGTCCTCGAAAGCTCTGTCGATGTCTAAAAACACACAGAGTGCTATTTCCCCGCTGGTACAGATCAGCTAGACTTGACATTGATGTAGGGGATTACGCGATATAATGTTCTGTACTGACTTCTCACAGTTCAATCCTCCAGGGCGCTCTCTTTGTTGTTGTAATTTGCTTTTTCCAATCATTTTTTTGGACAGCCGCAGTTTCAAATCTATTTAAGTTGCTGTCATCTCCTCCAAAACTCAAACATATTTACTCTTCGCTACTTCCTAATACAATCCCAATCAATTCTTTTATTTCCTAGAAATCACCCCTTTTACGCGTGAGAACCACGAGCTCAAGGTAAGAAATGGTACCGTATTAGGAGGAATATCCAGCCAGTCTCACTTTTAGCAGCATCACTATTAATTTTATCATTTCATCTTTAGCGGTAATATTGTAATTATTCCCAAATCTATTACCTGTTCTTTACTGGAAGCTATCCCCCGCACCACCGGGCCATAACCCTTGATATTCAACTTTCGGATAGAGCTATCCGTTTTGACCACCCCTCTCTATCAGTTGCACCTCACCTCGGCATTCACCCCTTCAACCCCAAATCAATAAAAGAAAATTGCTCTGATGCTGTCGGGACATCGAACGCTTCGTCCGAAAATAAGGACCTCGTTAGTCATGATAAAATCTCATCGATGGTCCAAAAAATGTAACGCACATCCAGAAGGCAACTCTTAAATCTACGGCTGTGTTCTAAGCGGCCAATCTGCTTGCATGCACGGTGTCCGCAATTGAAACCCAACTGACCATATGGCAAGCTCAGCAATGTACCATCAATGACGAGGCAGTGGAAACTGCCTAAATGCAGAAACCCTCACCATTATTGGCGAGCATGGTATTACCAGAGAACACTTTGTCATTCAGATCAGCCATCACGTCATCACAACGTCATCTATCTTTATCAAGTTTATCCTGAGCTGCAATTGCTCGTAGAAAGCCTCCTCCTCCTCTATTTTGAAAATCTCCATTGCTGCATAGGACTGTACAATTTTAACCTTTTTAACCTGAATTGGAATCTTGCGGTGAAAATGTTCCCAGTAACCAGATCCTAGCTCCACAGTAACAATCCGACACCGCATTCCCATTCGTTGCCACTTTGCTTTCCAGAATAAACAAGCGCATTGATGCAAGAGAGAGGAGTACTTTTTAGAGTCTCACCACTTTACTTTGATTAGACCTAGAATATCCAGCCTATATTGACGGAATTCTCATTCGAGTTAGAGAAAGCGAGCATTTTGGGAACTCTCGATACGTTTATCGAAGAGCGTAGGTATATTCCAGCAACCGATATTTCATTTTTGATAGACAGAGGTTGCCGTCGTGAGGTCAGTTCTTACCCGAGGCACTATAGAGGTTTCGGTAGCGGTAAATTCTCGAATTTTGCAGTCCCTTTCCGCCACCTTTGACAATAGGTAAAGCATACTTTCTGATTGACAGAAAACATAAAGTTTTACCTTCAAACGCAGAGAGCAATGAGGAGAACTAGAACTTTTCAGTTTACGGAAAAGTAAAAAGTCACTGTGACTAAAGTTTGGTGAATAGAGGGACTGGGGGACCACATGAATGCTTTCTGAGGTAAAAAGTTCTCTAGTGGAACATTCTTGCTCTGCAATTTGTGGTCTCATACGAATCACCTTTTTCTGAGCCTTTCATTTTTATAAAAAACCTTGGTTGACAGAACTTATGACTTATCAGCTGTGAACACACTTGTTCCCCGATTGTCCTCCTGTTCAATTGTAAGATTTCTCGTCAGCATTTTGGCACAAACCTTTCACATGTACAAATATTCAGTCAATATTTAATGAATGGTAAATCTGTTCAAATTTAATTGTTCACTCAATATTCTTAATGTTAAACGACGGTCTGACCTCAACACGTTCGATGATGAAAGGCTCCCCGAAGAACGTTCATTTTCATAATTCGCATCAGTGAAACACTTAAGCTCGGTATAAAGGGTGTTTCCCTGATTTGAAATGTCACATTCGCCGATTCTCCAAGTTTAAGATAATATTTAATGGCACAACATTGCTCCACATTCCACTGTACCATTTGGCGTGACGCACAGCAACATCACAACTTCGCTAATAGCAGTCACAAAAATTGCCTAATTAACGGAAGGAGTTGAAACTCGCACTCATCTATGGAAGGGTACCAATACACTGCTAGTCTCATTATGTTTCTGGCATACCTTGTGATACAATGTAAAGTACAATGAGTTTTCAGTCTGGAATGTACATAATGCTAAGAACAGCACCCTGGTTGATTGTCGAGCGATTAAAGGACAGGCACATCGCTATATGTAGCGATAGTCAAGCTTCTCTGGGACGTTGAGCACCTAAAAAACCTGTGGAACTACTTTGGCTACCCGGTTAGGGTGGAGTGTAGGGAAATTAAAACTCGGATGCCTTCGCAGAAGAGGGTTTAATTTCCCCCTTACTTACTTGCCCCAAAAAAGAACTGGGAATAGACTCCATGTAGGGACAAACAGTAGAGCCTGAATGCTTGGTATTCCATTACACTTAAGCGTCGAGTACAACAGACTAATACGATCTGAGTGTTCAGACGTTAAGTTCCTCCCCGATCTCATACACCTACACACAAGATTGGCTTTTATAACCTGCTTTTACAGAAAACTAACTGAAAGACTGAGGGCTTTCAATTAATAACAGAAGGATCTGCTGTTGTCCTTCCTAAGTCCCTTTGTGACGGAGGTGGTGAGATTCTCAAGGAGTTTACAGTCCCCCCCAAGTGCTCTACAAATGTGCCAAGAATTAATCCTGGACTTTACTGAAAGAACGAACTCCGCTACATAGCTCACACATACTCGTAAAAAGAGGTGTCGCAATTCTCTTCCATTACTCCTTGAAAAATGCCTCACTTTTCTAAAACAAAACTAAATGTATAAACATATATAAGGAAGCCCCCCTCAGAGTTCTCGAAGCGAACAAACGTCAGCATAAGCTTCGCAAGATCTGCTAAGCGGAAACTATAAGTATTTCTCCTAGACAGTGGAACCAATAATAATTGGACACTGTTTCGTGTAACACGGTGATAAAAAGAAAGGAACCGATTAAAGAACAAAATTTTTTTACAGTTTGAAATCTGCGTACAACAGCAGGCAGGAGCTCGGGGACAGGATGTCCACTAAGAGGTGTAAGATGAAATTCCCCGAGGAGTTATTATCAGAAGAGGAGAGAAAGGGGGAGGGAAGTCAACGCGAGCCTCCTTGAAAAAGTCAAAGAACTTAAGCAGCCATGGTGTAGCAATTAGATTGTCAGCAGGGAATTATTAAACAATTGAAACAGCGCTTGAGATCTCTCGAAGGGAGAATAAGAACAACGTCGGAGCAGTAGCAACAACAATACCAGCAGCAACGTCAACGTCAGCCACAACAACAAAGTGAACAACAACATTAGCAGCAACAAGAACAACAACCCCCCCAAGATGGAGGAGAGATGTGCTTGGAAGTACTAATTGAAGAACAGGAAGACGACGAATTCGACTTCACGCAGTGGAAGAGGAAAAAAAATTTAAGGTCAGTGTTAGTCGTGTAAGTGCCCCTCGGAAAACTTACAGGCACCCCTTCCTCCTTTACTTACGCCCGAACACTGGGTACAAAATCAATGTACCTCAGCTCCTCCGAAGAGAAAAAGGGTTGAAAGCAACCTTAGACAATACAAGAACCTACAGGATCCTCATCTTTGCGCAGAACCTTGAAGATCTCGCGGCGATCAAGCTTATTAAAGAAAAGAGGCTACACGTCACAACAAGCCTTGAGGACTCAGTCCTTGGTAATCTGCGGTCTCCTCAGATCAAAAGCGTGTCAAACCTGGTCACACGAGCTGACAAGCTTCTCCATAGCCAGAACCCAAAGCTCCCGTTGAAGTCGCAATCGAGGCTGTTCATGGCTACACTCGAGCGCTCCCAAAGGCTAAGTGGAGCATTCAAGGTGAAGTATATACTCCACCAAAAAATGTCACTTCAACTTTCATAAAAATGACAACAGAGTTAACACCGAATATAAGGTATTAATGTCTCGGATTAGTTAGTTTAGTTTATTGGGGGAAGCCGCAGTTCCGAGCACTCAGGCCATTTCTATGCCCATTGTACTATCCCCTTAAATTGCCTATCCCATGGCAGAGAGAGGCAGAGAGTGTGCAGATTCTTCATTGAAGAAAACCTTGCCAAAGTGTCTTCGTCTGAGATCTGAGGATACCGGGCAGCTGCATAAAAAGTGCAGGGCTGTCTTCTCCTCCTCCTCTCATTGGCTGCACATAGCTGAAACCACTACCCGAATCTTTTCCATATGGTAGTTTAAGGAGCAGTGTCTCGTTAAAAGCCCTACTAGGGTTTTCATGTCCCACTTCTTAAGGGACAACAAAAATGCCGCTCTAGTGGCCCTAGGCTCCTCCACAAGGATTTTCGCTTGCCGGCAAAAATCCAAATTTCTCCACTCGGTTGCGTGAGTGCTTGCAATTTCACCCTTCAGAGTAGACTTGACAGTAGATGGTCGGATTCCAAGAGCTGGTTCTGGCCCCAATATTGTGGATCCAGACCCTCGGCGAGCCAGTCTGTCAGCCTCCTCATTACCGGCGATGTTAGAGTGCCCTGGCACCAAAATCAGGAATGTTTCGTTCAGTCGGCCAAGTTTCAGGAGTATCAGAGGATCAGATTCGAATGGTGCGACCCCTCCATTTTTGTCATAGACATTCTTCTGCTGCCAATGAAATGGCATATATCTCCGCCTGGAATATGGTCATCATTTTTCCGAGGGGTCGGGCCAGTTTTATAATCGGATTCTCCGAGAATACCCCTGCGCCCGATCCATCCTCCATGACTGACCCGTCGGGGAAGATTATTAGGTCTGTAATCTGAAAAGACTCATGGCCACTTGTCGACCATTCTTCTCTTTCGGTGATTACGATAGTGTATATCTTTTCAAAGACGAATCTGGAAACCATATGATCGGTCGGCATCATGGCTACCGAACGTTTTTCAAGGAATTTCGAGATAGACGCATGACCGTTTGATTGGTCTCCTTTCCACGCCCCAATAGTATCGACCCTGTATGCATCGTTGGCTGCTTTCCGTTTCACCTCCAAGTGAATGGGGGGCAAATTTAGGATAACTTCAAGTTCCGCAGTCGGCGTAGTATTCATTACTCTAGTAATACTTAGGCAACCAAGTTTTTGAATCTGCGTTAGCAGCTTCCTGCTGTTAGCAAAGTTCAGTCTTGGCCACCAGACGATGCATGCATACATCAAAATGAGTTTTATTATGGATGTATACATCCAGTATCTCCGTTTTGGTGAAATTCCCCAGGTCTTACCTATCGCATTCCTAAAGCACCAGAACAATCTGCAGGGTTTCTGATATTTTTCCTGGATAGGATGCTTCCACGTTAACTGGAAGTCGAAATGTACTCCTAAGTACTTAACTATTTGTGCCGGCTGGATATCCACCCCTGCTAAGGTGGGTAGCGTATAGCATGTCTCGGATTAACTGTCTAAGCACACTAATCCGTCAAATAGTTGGTAATTCCGTTACAAGGAACTCACTGACAAACTAGCAGATCTGAAACGTGGACCTAATATGTTTGGACACATAAATAGGTTAACAGGGAGAAACAGATCCAAAAACTTCGTTCTCACCAATAACAATAAAAACATCGGCGGCGACGCTAGGAAAGCTCAAGTACTTGAGGAGTCTTTCCTTACCTAATTGAAATCACCTCCACCTAGAAACAACCCGGCCATCACTTCGATTGTAGACTCGGCAATCAAAGACCTCTTCAACCCATCCTGCCAACAAATGGACCCAAAAACCTTTTTGAGCTTATCACAGCTCGCAGCTATCACTAAAAACCTCAAGGGTAAAAAATCAACTCCCCTTTCTAACTTGGACCAGCTTTTCGAGAAAACATGGACAGTGGGGTTAGGCCAATACTGCGATCAGAAAAGTATTATTCCGAAACACCAGTCCCCGGTGATCAGACTTCTCAGAACTTTCTTCGGAAATAGGCGCTTTTACGTTAGCGTGCAAAGTAAATATTCCGATCTTCTCCCGGTCACTTCCGGAGTACCGCAGGGATCTATTTCAGGACCTACTAAATTAAACTACGCATCGGGAAGACAGTAGTGAGCAGTTCACAAGAATTGAAATACTTGGGAATGCTATTTCATGAACAGTTAAGGTTTAATCCCCACCTTGAGCTCGCTCTCAACAAAGCGCGGTGCAGTAAGTAGTATCTACTGTTTTCTTCATAAAAGAGTATCACTTTGCACTAAAACTAAGCTGACTCTGAATAAAGTCCTTATAAGACCCAGTCTACTACTTTACTATTCACTTGCCTGCCAGAGCTATGAAGAAACGTGAGTCCTTCAAACGCGGAATCTTGAGACACTGTACCGGCTTGTTGTACAATAAGAAAACCAAGAAGTGCGGCCGTAACGCCGAAGTGTCCTGCGAGCAAGAATAAAAACTTTTCGAGACTTCGCACTCAACCTGATGGAGAGATTCTTCGAGAGAGAATTATCCCAATCCACTTATGATGCAACTTTATTGGGAGGGTAACTCCACCCCATTGGCCACATTCTTAAGGCCTTGCCAAATTGTGAGCACCGAACTAAAACCCGCATTGTCTCCCTGTTCAACACTCCTTGCCTGGTAGAGGTACCCAGAGAGTAAGCGCAAAAATTTGTACCCCTTGTAAATATTAGGTTTAAGTATTATTATTAGATTAAATTAGAATAATTAAGTAGATAAGCCTTCTCGCGCTCTAAGTGCAAGCGAAGTTTTTTAAATAAATATGCAAACAAAAAACTTATCAAGATCTATGTGTAAAGTAAAATCAGAGAAGGGCGGGCAGGTCAGGCAGGTAATAGCCACCCTTTTTAAGGTTTTGTGTAGAACAAAACCTTATTAAAATTGGTTTACTGTCTGTCGGTATGTCTGTCTGTCACACGCATTTTTCTCGGAGACGGTTATAGCGATTTACACCAAATTTGGTGGGAAGGTGTGAACTATGAACGCTCATGCAGACGGTGAGTTACATTCTTTTATGTCGAATTTAAGGGGAGTTCGCCAAATGTGCAAAAGTGGGGTGTGGATTTTTTTTCTCCAAATATATGTGGGGTATCGAATGAAAGGTCTCGATTAATACTTTCCAAACCTGGTCTTAGTTTTGACATTTGTTAGAAAGGTGGGGAGTGCGGGGGGTCGAAAGGGATCATGTCTTTAATGAACCCATTCTCAGGAACTACCTAGCCAAAAAATTTGAAGAAAATCTAGAGGCTACCACTATATGGTGCCTAGGCTCCGAAATACCTTCCATACCGACAACCTTTCAAATAAAATTAATAATAGTAATTGGTTGCAAAACCCCCCTTAAGTTCAACGATTTTAAATTTAAAAAATTTGAATTTGGAAGTTCCGATTCTTCAAGCTCGCGCTGTGTTTAGATTTAAGACAAAGGGAAGAGGGCTGCAGACATATTATTTTTCAGAGAATGATAGCCATTATCCTTATCAACAGATTTTGATCTTTGCATGGTATTGACCCTAAATTATTCACGTAGCTGTATTATATTTTATTACAAGATGCCACTATTGCTAGGACTGTCTTGGCGAAGGATTATGAATACATACCTCAGTGATTTTTGGAAATCTCAAAGTTTAATTTGGCGATTTTCCTAATACTTGGAGCCTTAAATCTAGAATAAGAGTTGAGAATGCTATGTTAATATTCTGAAATCTTGTCATTGAGTTCAATCTAGTACAAGGTGTGCCCTTTCATACTCCATTAAAACAAATGTCACGCCTGACCTATACTACGCTGCTATGAACTGTAAGAAAGATTTATGCAAATACACATGCCACAAACATTGTGATAGGTTGGGAGCTTGGAAGCAGCGGGTACTGATCCACAAGAAACTGCTTCCGATCACCCACTAGTTCAATACATATACAGAATTGGTAATCTCCTATATCTGTAGCGTGGAGAAAAATAACCTTTTTCTAGCTCGAAGATTAAACCAACATTTTACGATAAAACTTGAATTTCATGCCTCCTCAACGGCAACTTATCTAGGTCCAATATCATACATATAAAAGACCGGTCCAACTGCACAAATATCATCATTTCACTGCAACATCTCACCTTGAAACACAACTTTGTATCTGAATGAAATGAAGACAATATTTAAGTTGGTAAGTTGATTGATATTATTAGTTGTTAATTTGGGTTGTCTTTCAATCAAAGTGTCGTTTGTCATTTCAGATTCTTTTTGTAGTTCTGCTCGGATTAGTTGTTGGTAAACGATCTGGTCATTCAGGACGAAGCATTCGTGTCGAAAATGAGAACAAAATTAAGGCCCTCAAGAGCGATATTCATCCCGAAGGATTTTTCCATCCAGCTGCAGGATGTTTCCGTAGTTTTTCTCATGATGTTACAAGATGATTAATCTTAAGTGATATAAGAGAAGGAATAATCGAAATGTGAAAATGTTACTATGAAGTTTAAGATGCTAATCAGAAAACTATAGAGTAAAAAATTTGTATGTGAATCATAAAAAAATTAACTAATGTGATATAAATTCTATGAAAATAAAATTCACTAATTATTTGTATTCTGAATTATTCTTCATTGCAATTATAGTCGCAATAGAGCTTTGTCCTCTGTTGAAAATTGAGTAGGCGAATAAAGATAAATAAATGAACCTACATATGTACATATTTGCATTGGTACTGCAATGCAAGCAGTTGATAGCATCAGGAACCTCCAAGCTAAATATACAAATTTATAGGAAATAAAGATGTTTGTCTAGGAAATAAACTAATTAAAAACAAAATAAGCGAAATGGATCTAACTACTATAAAAACCAACCCATTAACAAAGCTCTCATAATTTGATTGGAAAAGATAAGAACGACGATGTAATAGTAAAGACTAGCTGAATAAATGAATCAAAGAAAATTTCCAACTTTCCAATTTTCTTTACAATATGTCGACAAGTAATAAAAGATATGGTGCTGAATAAAAGTTACTTGTATATTTCTCGTCTTTTCTCAGCCAGAGGTTTAAATCTGGGAGAAGTCGAGAGGCTCACAAACCATCATCGTTGTTGGCCTTTTAGCCATTTCACATCAACTTCGATAAATCGATGGTTTCGTCCATGGTAGAGGCAATCATCAGACGCTGCCCTGGGAGAAGCGTGGCCGAAAGTGGCTACTAGTGGTTATCTCTCCATTTATATATAATCGGCAACACGACATGAGTGCAAAATATATTCAAATGAAAACAGTCCGAACTTGGCTGAAATGATTTTTTTTGTTGGATTAACCGGACCAATTGAGAAGCAATTTACATCCACTCTTGTGATCCACAGACCCCTCTTCTTGGGTTAAACTAACTGATGGTTTCTTCGATGTTCAGACCAACTTTACCTAATGCGTTCTTCTCAGCGTGAATTGCATGACCAAACTATCGGAAACACCTCTCTCAATTTTTCCACAATCAGTTGAGCCCCATACCCATCGCAAATATGCTCATTTCGAATGCGATTATAACATGCTATACGACTCATCCAAAACAGTGTCTTCCTCTCTATAACCACGAGCTGCCGTTCATTGTGTTTGATAGTCGACCAACACTCAGAACCCTAGAGGCTTACAAAGCGGACGACACTGCAGTAAATTTTAGATTTGGGACATTCGTTGATGCGCCGGAACACCTACAGCTATGGAATACCACTTTCGTTCATTACAAACTGCGTGTTATTCAGATTTCGAGTTACTAGAGGTCAGTTTTGCTGTTGAACGTTACCGAAAATCATCTGCATAGAAATGTCAAATGTCCCGTGTGGAAGTATGCATAACAAGAATAAAGGGGAATAGCGATTCCTTGACGAAGGCCGGCAGGGACATGAAACGGTTTTAATATACCTACCACACTTCAAACTTTACTCTTTAGATCGCCGTAGAGCAATTTAATTCAGACTATGAGTTCCTATGGAACTAGGTGTTCTCACAGAGAAGCATACGTTCAAACGCCCTCCCTAGATCCTGGAATATGAACCGATGTTGCTCGATGTTTCTCTGTAAGTAGCCGTACCGTGTATTGTGTCAGTAGCTCTACAGTTCTATACAAACTCAGTTAACATGGGCTAGTTAATTTGAACGATGATGTAAGCGCCATTAAGTCTATGACTGTATTATTCATAATTTGTTCAAATATCCACGAAACACTATAGTATCCTGTCCTATGTTATGAATATCAGCATTATCATCAACGGCGGCATCACCAGTATCCGATCCAGACATGCCTTAGCAAAGGATCCCAGACTCGAACGGAACAATTTTTATAAGCTTGAATAGGCTCGGTTTGCTGCTACCAACCGCGCAGGGATTTCGTCATCGTAGCTTTTGTCGGTTGTTATTTTTGAGACTAAATCACAGAAATCAAGGTTTCAAGGCTGTATTCATCTATATTTATTTTTTGCAGTAGACCACTGCTAGTTGATGTGGCTATTTCTGATGATTCCAATATATGTCTTGATCAACAGCAGAGGCCAGTAGTTTGGTGAACTTGAAGAGGATGATGCCTCACATATTTAAATCAGCATCACGGATCACTTTTCCCAATAATAATAATAATCGTTGGCGCAACAATCCATATTGGATCAAGGCCTTGAAGTGTGTTAGAGCACTTCATTCAAGACCGTAACGGTACACCACAGTACACTGTGGGAGGCAATGTGGTCAGCCTTGCGCTCGCCCGAGATTATTACCCTGATTTGACTCAGGTACTCATTCACAGCTGAGTCGACTGGTGTCCGACATCCAGTCACGATAACAAATTCCTCTGCCCCCAGCGAGATTTGAACCGCAACCTTCCGCTACGACAGCCCAGCGCTCTAACCACTTGAGCCATCCGGACACTTTTCCCAAGGATAGTTTAAAAAGGATGTATGATGGAAAATTCCTTTTACGTTAGTGATGGTAAAAATGGGGAGATTGATCCTGCCACTTTTATTTGGCCCCGCATACAGCCTAATCAGTCTTATCAATTTAGTTGTGACAACGAATTCCTTCAAGGCTGTATACAGTTTTACACTAGTGATTCTATGTATCATAACCCGCTTTGAAGTCGATGAACAACTGTTGCAAACGATGGCCAAATTTCAACGGTTTTACATTGCTTGCTACACTGGGAAAATCTGATTTGCCGCTCATTTTCGTGAAGTTAGGCCTCTTTAGTATGGGCGGATGATGTTCCGGGTGTATGGGGCTATCAGTAACGTGATACCTCTATAATTGTGTAAACCGAAGCCCTATTAAAATTGGTTTATTGTTTATCTGTTTGTTTGTCTGCCCCTCTGCCTGTTTGTTTACCTTTTCTTTAAGTTTTATATAAAATGGATCCTTATTAAAATTCGTTCATAGTCTGTCTGTCTGTTGCCTTTTTTTAAGACACTGGCTTCGACACTCCAGTGTGTGGGGTTTGTACCCACTAAACTCGATTTCCCTTATGTCCCGTGGAATCACCAGGTAGGATAGGTATTACATAAAAGTGCGAAGTTAGCTTATTTTAGCAAGGTATCTATTCTTTAATCGGCGACGTTCGTGATAGTGCCCTCCTCACCTTTTCCGCTTGCCGCAGTTTACCCAAGACCCCTCTAGCATCCTCCGCACAAAATTTTCTGGTGATTGCACTCCATCTAGAGTTCTCTCTAAGTTTCTCATTTCTCCCACGAACTTCGTCCATTAGAAGAATACATGCTCATCCAAACCATCCATGCCCTGCCTTCTTCCCGTGCTTTCTCTCCAGCCACTCACTTTATGTATTAGGCCTACAAATAAGTTCTGTCGGTTTTCACAATAGATGGCGTAGCTTGTTTTTTATTCCATTGATCCACATTTCCAAACATTCATCGGAAAGCTACTGTCAATAGGCACAAACGTCAGTATAAATTATTTAATTGAAGTGTAAACAACAATACTTTTTTCATCAACGAAAATGGCCAATTTTGTACCAAATAATGTGTTTTTGCGGGGAGTTCTGCTTCATTATTTCAATATGAAGAAAAAAGCAACCGAAAGTCATCGCATTTTGGTGGAAGTTTATGGTGACCATGCTCTATCTGAACGAACGTGTCAGAGGTGGTTTGGACGGTTTAAAAGTGGCAATTTTGACTTGGAAGACGACGAGCGCGCCGGACGGCCAACAATTTTTGAAGATGAAGAATTAGAGACATTGCTCGACCAAGATTCATCGCAAACGGAAGAAGAACTTGGAAAAGCACTTGGAGTCACTCAGCAAGCCATTTCCAACCGTTTAAAAGCAACGGGAATGATCCGAAAGGTCGGAATTTGGGTTCCGTATGAACTGAAGCCAAGAGACGTCGAAAGCCGTTTTTCACGTGCGAACATCTGCTCCAACGACAAGAAAGGAAGGGTTTTCTGCATCGAATAGTTACTGGCGATGAAAAGTGGATCCATTACGATAATCCCAAGCGTCGGGCAACGTGGGGATACCCCGACCATGCCTCATCATCGACGGCCAAAGCGAATATTCATGGTGAGAAGATCATGCCGTGTATATGGTGGGACCAGCTGGGTGTGGTATACTATGAGCTGATAAAACCGAACGAAACGATCACGGGCAAACTCTACCGACGTCAAATGATGTATTTGAGCCGCGAACTCAAGAAAAAACGGCCGCAATACCAGCAAAGGCATGATAAAGTTATTTTGCAACATGACAATGCTCGTCCACATGTTGCACAGCCCGTTAAAACATATCTAGAAACGTTGAAATGGGAAGTCCTACCCCACCCGCTGTACTCTCCAGACATTGCTCCTTCTGATTACCATTTGTTCCGGTCGATGCAGCATGGCTTGGCTGACCAGCACTTCTCCAATTACGACGAACTCAAAAAATGGCTCGATGAGTGGATAGCGGCCAAGCAGGCCAATTTTTGGCGCGATGGTATCTATGAATTGTCTGAAAGATGAAAGAAAGTTTGAACAATGAATGTATAACCAATTTTTCACAATAAAGCTTCAAATTTAAAGAAAAAACTGACAGAACTTATTTGTAGGCCCTATAC
The DNA here is from genome assembly GCF_905115235.1 of Hermetia illucens. Classification (NCBI taxonomy): domain Eukaryota; kingdom Metazoa; phylum Arthropoda; class Insecta; order Diptera; family Stratiomyidae; genus Hermetia; species Hermetia illucens. Next base: position 56,646,916 of record NC_051853.1, on the reverse strand, counting down.
GTTACGTAAAATATCTAGCTTACCCCAAACTGGGACTACTACTGCAAGATGAAACTGACCACCCTGGCTATAGTAGCCTTCAGGTATGCCGCGGCCCTCCCATATTCGGCATTATTCTTTGCCAGAAGCGTATGCCATACTTGCGGCGGATTGTGTTTCTGTGCTGCTTAAAATTGAGCTTTTCGTCTCTCATTTCTCCTAATTATTTGATGGCCGGCTTGCAAGTGATGATGTGACTCCTAATTCTAATGCGAGGTTAATTTCATTTGCGCCGCTTGGTGATGAGGGCCACTTCCGTCTTTTTCCCTCAAAGGGCAGCCCAACACTACATAACTAAGCCTTAACAGCACTGATCGCTTCATATGAGTGCAACTCAGTAATAGATAGCAAATAAAAAATACCCTTGAAAAAGAAGACGTTGATCTTGTCTACAAATGTTCGGTCGTGTTTTCGCAGTACAACGATGGACGACGCTTTAGTTGCTGCACAATCAATGTGTCTTTTGAAGTTAAACTTCCTGTCAGTCATTACTGCCATGTTTGGGAATAAATTATTTGTTCGCCAACTTCTATTTTCACGGTTATCCCTTCTACTCTTCCTGATTAGAACTACTCCTATTTTATGTTCAGCAAGTAATAGGTCGGCATTTTTCAACCTGGAATTAATTTCCCATATTGCTTCTTTTGCGTAGATAAATCCCTATCTCCTCTAGATCCACGATATCATCCGTGAAGCCAATCGTTGATACTTTGATAGGAAGAAGTAGCTTTAGCACTCCATCGTACATAATTAATCAGAGTAAGAGACCTTGGGCAGTACTCTGTAGCACACCGGAAGTTTTCGCAATACAGTCTTCACCCTAGGAGAAATTGGATAACAATGCATACAATGTATTCCAAGGCATGTAATTTAACTGAGACTTCAATGCTTTTCCTCCATTTTGCAATATTGAATGTATTTTTTACTTCTAGGGTTACCACTGCATAGCATTTGCCTTCTTCTATTCAGCTTGAGTCATGCCAGTCAACGTGGTAATTGCGTCAACGGTTGATCTCGCGTTACGAAGTGCGAATTGCTTACCAGAGAGGTCTCTTCCCTTTTCCGCGACAGTAAAACAATCTGTTGTATATTACTCTTTTAAATAAGTTGCGGCATATCGGTCTATATGAAGATGGGTCACCCAAGGGTTTACCTGACTTTGGAATGAATATCTGCTTTGCTCTTTAAGGCATCCTGTCGTCTTATTTTCAAAGAATTTCTTTGCTGCATCTAAAACTTCCTCATCTACAGCTCTAGGAACTTTATCGGTATTTACACGTACTACAGGAAGACACATCTTCTGAGAAAAGGATGTTCAGTTTATGCTATAACAACTTAGGACCGATAATGGGTGGAACACGTTTGCCTTTTAGAGATAACATTATCAGCAATTTTGTCCTCGCATTTTTGTACTGTACGTACAGCTCTTCGAATTCAAGTCGGCTTTTTCTGCTCTGGGAGCGTCTTTTAGCGTTGAGGTCGTTTTTCCGACATTTCTCGATTTATGAATTTCCCAAAAATTTTACATGTCCACTGCAATTTTTCCAAAACCTGTCAAAATTTTTCTTGTGGACTCCACCATAACAAGAACTTTTCCAGAATAACCCCCTGGAACATTGTGTTTAAAATCTTTATATTATTCTTATCCGAGGTTTGGAAGCTAATAGCCCGATGATCTTCTTTTCCGATAAAGAAAACATTTTCGTAAGAGTCCAATTTGCTGCAAAGAGGTCAAGCATAACAATGGGGCCCCTACGTCAGCTTTTTTATCGACACTCATATCCACCAATAAAATGACGTATATATGCGCCTGGAATATAATTTAATGTTTGATAAGGGCCACGACATTTTCCTAACTGGATTTTCTGGATACACCCCTGGGTTTTATTTTCCTTCCATTGCTGGCTCGACGATGGGGATTGGAGTTTTCATAATGTCAACCATTTTTCTCTTTTGGATAGGGACCAAAATATTTATCTTCTAAACTCTGAAAATGATCTGTGATTGATGTTGCATGGAATTAAGGGAAGATATAGCGTGGATTTTTTTGACGCCGAATTTCTCTTATCAGCCTTGCATATTATATATATTTTCTTCCTTTTGTGAGATTCAACGCATTGTAGGGTACAGACATTGAAATTCAGTGTAAATTTATGCAGTTAACGTCGAGCATGAAAATTCACAAATACCTCTCGCAATATACCGAGGTAACAAAATAAACTCTTTTCGAGAAAATTGCATATAGTAATGTGTAGCAAACACTGACGGACGGATAGACAGACCCCTGTGGTCAGCGGGCGGCTTCCAGGTGTCAGATCAGGAAGGGTCTACCAGATATCGCAGGTACAAGAGGAATTAAATATTCGGGGAATACCAAAGTTAACAAAAACACCTAAAGGGGATGGCACTAACTGGGCGAAACTAGGGTCACCAACTACACTCCAGAGAAAAAAAAGGTATAGTTAACACCTTTCGGAAAGGGAGTGTCTGGTTCAAGTGTAGACCTAACTGTGCCATTGGCGCATGTTGATTCGGCATTTCAACGACGACTTCAAAACGGGTCATCCGGAGGGCAGTGTGTGCGGCGTCTAATGTGTTTCCCCGGCTAACGAAACTGTCAGCAAACTTTCTCTTGGAATATTAGGTATTCCCTAGATGGGAGGAGTAAGTGGCTTTTGAAAATTGGTACAATCTACCATCGAGTAGATGACGAAATCGGAGTGATTCGTGCCCTAACCAAAGATATGATAGGAAACCAACATGCCTGAGAAGCGAAAAAATAAGGTAATACAATGCCTGTGATGAACATGATAGAGATCTGGCTAAAACAGTGGAAAGGACTCTCAATATGGCACAATGCATCGCAAAATCATATGATGCATAAATGCCTCTGTGAGGCGCATTCCCCGCAGGACAGCCAACTGATAGTGGAATAGTGAACTGACCAGCCCTTGATCAGCTTGCCACAGAACCAGACAAACGGTTTTGAGGACGGTAGGTAAGATCAATCAAGAGCAATAAGAACACACCTATAAGGGAGACCGACGACGTTCTAATCATGGATATTACACTGAGCTCTCTACTGGGCACATTGCAGTGGAACATTATGTAAAATAATGTTCTTGATCTTCCGGCTTTGGAGAACACACTGTTATGAGTTGCGTGGACGGTATAGCACTTGTTATAATCACAAAGCATTTAGAAGATGCTGCGCTCTGAACAAATACTTGCGGAAGAAAAAACGAAAGCGTTCCTCATCACCGACTGTTATGAGAGAAATTACGATCGCAATAGAATTGATCGATCATGTACTTAGAATGATAATGGACGTGAAACTCAGTTTTAAACAATATGTACAAAATAATTCGTGCAATGCATTCAATTGTAGACGTTGTTGTATATTTATAATAGTATTTTCAACAGTATAGACAATTTCAAAGCAATTTTGTTTATTTTATTTATTTATTTATTCGTCTTAACCTATTTTTGTGAATTTTAGATATTTTATTGTCCTGGTCTTTTATCAGGCAATTTACATTGTCAATTGATATTATGCTATAAGGACCTTCATACAATGGGTCTAGTTTTCGTCTGTTTTCGACGGATAACAAAACTTGATCTCCTATTTTCAATGATAATGTGTTACATTTTGGGTTATTTTAGTTTTTTGTCTTTTTCTTTGCTTTTTATAGAAGTTTTTTATACATTCTACTCTGTCCAATGTGTCCTGCTGTTGGAGTAGAGTGATTGTTATGCAATATTTCTATTATTTTCGATTTGTCCGTTATTGTAATTAGTGGTTTGTATATTTGGATATCCATATTTTTCAAAGTATGATTCGCTAGCGTTTTAAATGCGGTTGTATTTAATATAGTGAATAATTCACTTTCGGCCGATAATTTCAGAGTCTTGGTCTGAAACCTATTATTTAGATATTTTTCCAACTCTGTGAGTTCCTGCACTAATGCCGGTTCAATTGTTTGGTTATTATTTAAATTTATATACCGCTTTATTTGGACTTTATTTTTACGTATTACGTCTATTTCTATATCAGTATTTTTATTTTTATATTGCGCAATTTCAATTCCAGTAAACGCACTACCTCATTAGGTGATAGAACTTCGAAAACGTGCAGTTGATCAGGCTGCATGTTTTTGTTAGTAATATGGTTTTCTGAAGTATTGTGAATGAGTTTTGATTGATTTGTGTTTAATTCCTCGGATACCGCGTATTTGGCTTTGCCGGTTATCCGGGTTTTCACAAATTTAAGTAGAATACCTTTGTGTTCTACTGGTGTGAGTTCGTTCAATAGTGAAACTGACTCAATGAAGGATTCTGTTTCCTCTGGGTTTCCGTCAAAGTATTTGACTAGAGCTGTGGCTGTTTTAATGTCGAAAGCCATCTTCCCTAATTGTTGTTTGTCTAATATTGAAAGTATTTCAGCAGATAGTTGCTGTATTTCCTTGCAAACTCCCTTTATTAGAGTTGCTGTTTTAACGTTTGTTCGTATATTTTGTTCAGTCGACTTTGCGTCTATTAGTGTTTGTTCAATTAATTCGCGTTTTTCGCGTATAGTTTTTTCACTGTAAGGACGATTTACACTTTTCCGTAGATTTATTAGTGTAAATTGAAGTTTCTCTTTTAGAGATTCTAATTTGTCCATTTAGAAAAAGCAAAGAATAACATTTTCAGACATCTACTTTTATATTGTTATATTGTCGTGCTTTCAATCATGTGATATAAATACTAACATTATTTGGAACAAACAAAAAAAAATCATTTATTATTTATTACTATTACATTTATTAAACTAATTCTAATTTGGAACAAACATTTTTTTATATTATTTTACTGATTAACTTTATTATTTTTTTTTTTGCATTTTTTTTTAAATAATTTATTTCTTTTTTAACTTTGGTTATTAAATATTTATACTTGTTGTTCTCTTCTAGTGTAGCTGCGATTTGCTCTAACCGTTTATATTTTATGAACTGCCGCTGGAGTTCTCTTCTTCGTCCTCCTTTAGCGCTGACAGATACGTTATTGGATAGTCGTTTCGTTCGTTTCTTATATTCTTCTATTGTAAGGCGTCGAGGTCCCGCAAGTTTATCATCAACCGTAGTTGTCGGTGTTGATTCTGACGGCTTCCAGCGTGGTGGTTGCTCTCCAACTTTATATAGTGTTATGCCTCCGGTGTTTCGCTCTGGTTTTTTGAGCAATCGCCAGATTTTCTGGTAAAGCTGGTCGAACTTTTCCCCAATGTCGTTCATTTACACGACCTTGATTTTCAAATTTTCACGATAGTAAGTAGAAACGCTAGTAAGCAGAAGTCTTTAGACTGTTACTTATGTACGAAGTCTTTAGACTGTCACTTATGTACGAAGTCTTTAGACTGTCACGGTCGCCATGTGATGTGCCACCTTATGTGGTTGTTGCCAGTCCACTTGGCAATACCTTACTCTTCTTTCTTTGTAAATTAGATTATGGTTAGTCGGAGCAGCTAAATGCCAAAACTCCAGACTAACCAGCTATGGGAGCAGCAATTGCCTGAACTCCACAATGATCTAATCAAGCAGTGTAAATTTTGGGAGCAGCAAATTGCCTGGACTCCACAGAATAAAACACGTTAGGCTTGTGTTCGATAGTTCCAACGAACTACGTATTTTTAATTTATATTTCCTATTTTATACAATTTTTACCTATACTTAGTAGGCCGGTACATATGAATTTACAGTATTTTAGAAAAAATATTACATAGTAGGCAATGATAAGTTTACAGTATTTTTAGAGAAAATATTACATAGTAGGCAATGATAAAGTGGATAAGTTTACAGTATTTTACAGTGTGTTCTACCTTAAGGATCGTCTCGGATCATGTAGGCCTCGTCATTTTGGGAATAATCAAGTAGGATGACAAGACTAAGTTGCTGTTATAGGAAAATCGAATGCGGTCAATGCTGGGATGACCGGATGGGCGAAACGAAGTCTTCAATACTAATCCACCTATAGTCTGCAAAAAGTTGAGGATACCAGGAAAGCTCGGTCACAAGGATCTCGTGTAGAAAATGACAAGTCATACCAGGCGTCTTTAAACGGAGGAAGTATTTCAGTAAACTTTCAAAATAATTTGAAAAAAATGATTTTTTTTTCCAGAAAATAAGAATCAAAACTAATTGGAAACAGGGGCCAACAGCAACGAACAACGATATTTATGAGCGATACCTCGATCGTCTGTCTCAATAGATTGCAAAAAGCCGATCACTTAATCCCTATAGGTGAGGATGATCTAGCTTGTAATGTCTATAAGGACAGCATCTATCTATAGCACCAGACAGCTTTTGAAATATCGAATTGATGGACTTCGCACAAATCCAAATGTTTAGACGTCCTTACTAAGGCAAGCCTATACAGGAGTCAACAATATGCATATATGGGTGCCGCAAACCCATATACGGGACAAAATGCGTCAACCACACCCACGCACTATCGCTATTGATTCGTGGATTTTGGCTTGCACTTTTCTTTCACTGTTCAACGCCACTCCCACTTCCGCTTCGCATCAACACCTCCACAGGTATTTGGCCGATATATAATTCAAACTCATACTGAAGAAAATGAGTACTCTCGTCTAAAGTGTTTCAAGAACCAATATCTCACACTCAAGAACAATTCAAATATATATTGCAGTGAACTGTATACTTATTTCACAAACTACTGTATATGCACTAACTCAGTAAAAAATTCTACCTAAAATAGTAAATTTCGATTGAAGTAAAACTGATTGTGATTAAATTTCAACCGCATAGCTCTACCTCCCTTGTGACCATTCTAAATCTCCCAATGGCTTCGGTAAATAGTAAAATAATTAAGGAGAAAACAGTTTACTCTACATTCGACCAATTCTTCTAGAAAGAATCATTTACAACCGGTATAATAAGCTAGAGTTGCAATCTCAAACTGACAACAAAGCTTCTAAATTAGTATCTTCACATTGGAATCAATCACCTTCATGGAGTAAAACACCATAAATCAAACAGCAGTCAATGTCCCGAATTCCAATCTAGCAGCGTAGCTTGATCTATCAGAAATAAATAGTTTCTAACAAAAGAAGAAATAGTTGTTAAATGTGATGGCTACTTGCTGACGGTTTGAATAGACTTTAAATGTTAGCTGGTCAGCGAATTTCAGATATTTTTTTCTCCCAACCTCTATGGATAATTGGTTGTAATTCCACCTTGAGGTTTGGTACAATTAATTGTATGATTCATCCCCGTGCACTCCTGCTATATTAATGTCAGCTTTGGTTTTTTGGAGCATTCCAGGAAGTATACCTAGGTAAATCGCATTTTCTCTGCAAGGAAGAATTTAGAGAATAATTCAGAATTTAAACCCGTTTTACTTGAGCTCCCGCAAAGGTACGCCTCACTTGACTGTTTTTGTACATCAAAAGAAAATATAAGATAATTATCCTTTCAGTGCTTAGACACAAATTTCCAAAGACTTTTATTACAACAGCTTTTGTTAGCATTTTTTCTGTATATTAATTGCCCGAATTTGTTAAGCTCTTTTTTTCAATATGCACAATGCTCGCTATGCTATCAAAACAATCAGCGTTAGTCAAATTATTGCCCATTCTGCCAAATATAAAAATGTCAAAGTATCTGCATTGCAACTGCACCATTTGGGAAAAACGACGAAATCGCATTTGTAAGAAATTGAAAGGTATTTCGCATCAGCGCCGATAGATAGGTCTAATTTCATATAAAAGACCGGTTCGCTTGAACAGCCATCATCAGTCCACTGCAATATTTCACCTTGTAAGATATCTTCAATCCGAATAAAGATGTTTAAATTGGTGAGTTGATGACAACCATTACTTCCTTCAATTTGTGTGATTAGTTTTAATTTTTGGATATTTAATTTTAGTTCGTTTTCGCTGGTGCCCTTACGCTGATAGTTGCCGCTCCACAACATCCAGAACATTATATTAGCCCTGAGGGTGGTGCACAAATCAAAAGCTATGCAAGTGATATCCTTCCCGATGGTTCCTACCACTACGCTTTCGAAACCACCAACGGAATTGCCGCCCAAGAACAAGGAGTAGGAGGGCATCAAGCTCAAGGAGCATCTTCATACACCTCACCTGAAGGAATTCCAATCCAGCTTGCATATTCCGCTGATGAAAACGGCTTCCACCCAGAAGGTGCTCATTTGCCAATCCCACCGCCAATTCCAGAAGAAATCTTGAAGTCCTTGCAATGGAATGCTGCCCATCCAGAAGAAGATGATCCACAATATGAAATCAATTCTAGGCATTTGTAAATAGTGAATGTTTGTGTTAGGATATGCGAACTGAATTGTTATCGTTTTCTGTTATGAAAATAAAGTTATGCGTTAAGTCAGACCCTTGGGTGATCACTTACTGAATCAAAACATTACCTCCTAGGCAAAGTTTCAGGTTTATGGGAAAATAACCTCCCCTGCCTTTCCTGTCCTTTTGCTTGATGTAGGCTCTTTTACGAAGTTATGTTCTCATTTCGTTCGTTTGCCACTAGTTCTTCTTATTTACAGAATCTTTGTCATTCAAATGATGTTAAGTATGCTTAAGGATGCGAACTTGTTGCCACTCTGATGGCTATTTACATCCCCTAACCTATATAACGAATTTCCACCATTTGGTTTCTCGAAATCATTCATAATGAATATTGCTACTTCTCAAGGAATTAGATTGAATGCTTGAAGTTTTTCATCATATTTGTGCATTTTCCGTTAGAGCTAACTTCGGGTTTGTTTGTCTGAAACAAAACCTTATTAAAATCGATTCAATATCTCTCTGTTCGTCTGTCAGTCTGTCTGTCTGTCACAGCCAATTTACTCGGGAACGTCTGCCATGAAATTTGGTGAGAACATTTAGTTTGCGTGCCTTCTTACATGTAGCGATTGGCGCCATTTTGTATTGAGTTTGAAGAGGCGCTTCCCATAGATGCGAAAGAATATAGTCATGTAGGGTATCAAATGAAAGGGTTCGATTAGTACTTTTCAAAACTAATTTCTGATATTGGATGAAAAATAGAGGAGATAGAGCTTAAAACGTGTGCCCCAAAAACTGAAACAGGTCTCGTTTTCAGAACCTATCCAACCGAAAAATCTGAAAAAAATCACAACGATCCGTCTATATGAAATCTAGGCCTCAAAATACATCCCCTTTCGATATATGCACAAATAAAGTTAATAAAAATATATGCCCATGTTTTGGAAATTTACCGGAAGGGGTGGTTAAGTTCATCCGAGAAGTACAAAATTTAGCATCAGCATAGGACATAATTCTGAAAAGTTTGAAGGCAATCTAATTGTTATTAACAAAGTTACAGAAGCTCAAATTTTCGCATTTCAGGTAAATTTATTGCACCCTAAGACGTCTATGACGTTACCGTCATATAAAGTGAACTTATATGAATGGCGGGGTCCATGGGGACATTTTAGCTTTCCTTTCTTGGTTTTTAAGGTTTTGTGTGATACAAATCGGTTTACTGTCTGTCTGTCTGTCCATCACACGTATTTTTCACGGAGACGGTTATAGCGATTGACACCAAATTCGGTAAAAACGTGGGAAATGTAAACACTCACGCATACAATGAGTTACATCTGTTTATGTTGAATTTAAGGGGGAGTCCCTATACAGGCAAAAGCGGGGTGTAAATTTGTTTTCCACGAAATATAGTCACGTGGGGTATCAAATGAAAAGTCTCGGTTAGTACTTTCCGAAGCTGATCTCAGTTTTGACATTTGTTGCAAAGGTGAGGAGTGCGGGGCTTGAATGTTATCATTTATTTGACCTAGGCTCCGAAATACCTTCCATACCGATGTTTCTCCAAATAAAGTTAATAATTGTATATTACTATAATTTTTAGTAATTGACTGCAAAACTCCCCTTAAGTTCATCCAAGTGCCACGAAATTTTGAAGTAATGTAGGCTATAACATAGAGCAAAATCGTTTGGTCGAAATCGCACTACTCCTAATAAAGTTATAATTGGTGAAAGTTGTAAAATTTAAGACTATGAATGTCAATGTCACCCGAAAGAGGATCATCATCATCAACGGCGCAACAACCGGTATCCTGTCTAGGCCTGCCTTAATAAGGAACTCCAGACATCCCGATTTTCCTCCGAGGTCCACCAATTCGATATCCCTAAAAGCTATCTGGCGTCCTGGCCTACGCCATCGCTCCATCTTAGGCAGGGTCTGCCTCGTCCTCTTTCTCTACCATAGATATTGCTCTTATAGAATTTCCGGGCGGGATCATCCTCATCCATACGGATTAAGTGACCCACCCACCATAACCTAGTGAGCCGGATTTTATCCACAACCGGACGGTCATGGTATCGCTCATAGATTTCGTCATTGTATAGGCTACGGATACGCCCATCCTCATGTAGGGGGCCAGAAATTCTTCTGAGGATTCTTCTCTCGAACGCGGCCAAGAGTTCGCAATTTTTCTCGCTAAGAACCCAAGTTTCCGAGGAATACATGAGGAGTGGCAAGATCATAGTCTTGTACGAAAGAGGATATTCTCATATAACATATGCCTATATTACGCACTAGGTACTATTGGGGCTAACGCATACTCAAATGTCTTTATTATAAGAAATACACAAAACCTTTCATACTTGAAGCATCCAGCTTTCAGGTTCCCGATTTGTTTTTAATTATTTGTATGAAGTGTCAACTAGATAAGGTAGACATATGTAGGTATATATATGTAGTAGTAAAGCTTGCGGGTAGTAACAAATATAATATGCATAACATACGAGTATAAATATGCTTTTGTACACGGAGTGAAGTTGAAATTCGTGAAAATGCATTAGATTAACTTAGTTACGAACATGTATAATATATGTATGGATTTTCATGCCGTGATAGACAATGTTTGTTTATTTAGGATAACACTAGTATCTATGTCGTTGATATGTATGTACATATGCGAATCTTGAATTTAGGCAAATTATGACGGAATATATTGTATACTTAACTATGTACGAATGGGAAATCGTGCGTAAAGAGTTTCTCACATAAGATGAACACAAAACCTTTATACCCGAAGCGCACTGCTTCCGATTTCCCGACTTATTTAATTGATCAAAGTACCAGAGCCAGATTAAGTGAACTTGGTGGCCGCAGGTTGATATTCGTTGCCTGTTTGGTAAAACATTCGGATAATGGTGACATTATGAGACAGTGGTGGCATTATGGGACATGGTGGGAAAACCGTGAGTTTTCTGCCCAAAAATTCATTTGTTGTACGGTATTGTGTAGAAGAGTCGTAATAAAAAATCAGTTTAATGTCTGTTCGTTCATGTTTCTTACTGTTTATCTCTCTGTCCTATTGTCTGTCCTTTTCTTTATGTAGGTAGAAAGTTTCAAAAGATGCTGGCCTGGACAGATGAGTGTATGGAATTTTTACTAACTAAAACCACCCTGACTCTTCCACGTCCAAAGAAAACCCAAAAAGTAATTACATAATGGGGTTTAAGTAGCTCAATGTAGGAGTTAGTTTTCTTTTCAAATTCAACTTATTAAAATCGCTTTACTATCTCCCTTTCAGCCTATCAAGTACTTTCCGCAGAAATGCCTGCATCGATTGGTATCAAATTTGGTATGGCTGTGAACGCATGCATTGAGATTTTTCGTTCTACGTGGAACTGAAGAGGGAAGAATCTCCATACATGCAAAAGGAAGATGTAATTTTGCTTCACCAATGTGCCTTGTGGGAAATCAAGTGAAAAGTCTCGATTAGTACTTTTCAATGCTGTTGTGATATTGAATGCAAAAGGTGGAGGTCGAAGCCTCGAAACTGATCATTTCTTTCAGCCATTCGCACAACCTACCACTGTACCGTGCCTACCTAAATGCCCTCAACGCCGATATCTGTTTATCTTAGAATTATGATTGCAATAATATAGGCTAATACTAAGCATGATAGTTAGTTTAGTTAACTGGGGGGGGAGCCGCAGCTCCGAGCACCCAGGCCATTATTAGGCCCATTGTACTATCCCCGTAAGTCGCCTATTCAATGGCTGCCCGCCTACGGTGTTCACAGGCTTTAGCGAATCTGAGAACATTCTCAAGAGGCAGAGAGTGTGCAGATTGTTCGTTGAAGAAAACCTTGTCAAGGTGTCTTCGTCTGAGATCTTAGGATGCCGGGCAACAGCAAAAAAAGTGCATACTAAGCATGATACCACCGAGTTTGGTGGAAATCGCGATATTAATAACAGAATTACAATAGTCCAAAGTTATCGCTTCGGGGCAAATTCTAAAACTCCGAAAGTCAGTACCCCACTAAAATGAATATTCTGACATAATATATGCACATTACGGTACAAATCGAATAAATGTCCACTCGAATATTTTTATATAAGAAATACACAAGACCAAGATCATAATTGATCTTTTGCTCTTTCTCTATGTTATCTCTCGAACCCATCCTTCATGGCAGAAAGCACCCTCTGCATCCACCGACTCTTTCCTAATCATTCCCAACGCTCTTGCTCTATTAGCTGAGCATTATTGGTTAACCCCCCCCCCTCCTTCCTTGCCTTATTGATTACTCCCTCTTGTATTCTTCCTTTTCCTGTTAAAGCCCAGGAGACATATGAGTCTGTAGAGGGATGACTTACCTGAAGGTTTACAAGCCTTAGTCAGAAGTAACATTTCCTCTGCTTCCGGTCCAGACTTTAGAGCGACCTTAAGCTCGCTTATTATGTATGTTATCCAGGCCCGGAGCTTTGTCGTCTCTTATTCCACCTAAAATGTGCAGCAGCTGGTTCTAATGAGTGGGAATATTGCCGTCAGATTCTCCGGTCCCCGGAAGCTGTTAGTGTCTCTCCTTTGCTAAGGATATTACCGCCGAAAGATTTGTAGCACAAAACCATCACAGACTACCTTTACAGGAGATAAAAATGGCCTCTGGATGAATTCGTAGCTTTGCCCTACTCGTCGATCGGATACCTTAGAATTCAGTTAACTTGCTGACACCTGTTGCCTACTACCGCCGCTTGTTGACTACCTGCCGCTTTTCGAGTACGATATTTAAGCAATGCCACTTGTCTCAATGGAAAGCTTGCTCCCAGTAAACAGCAAGGAATACTATTGTGAGTAAGTTAAAATTCTCTTTCCTCTAATAAATTTACATTTTCATAACCCAGAACAAAATTATAAATATTTACATAAATGAATAATGAATAATGTACCATTCTATACGCATATAAATTACGACCTAACTTCCAAATGTGCAATCAAATGTTCCGCATAAACGATTCACAAAACCTACAATTCATACAACATTCAAGCCCCGGTCTTCCGGTTTTGGATTCGTTTATGAATTTCTTTAAGTTACTTATGGCACTTTCACAATTATTAAGTTATAAACGCTAAAATTTGGTGGAAGTGTCATCAGCGAATGAGGCGACCGAAAAAACAGCCCTATGTGGCGGTTATTCCGAGGACTCAGGCAGCCTTCATAGAAATTCTCGGTTCTTTTCCCCCTCACCGTCCGTGATAACGAATTCAGCCCATTCCAAGCTCTGGGCTTGGACAATGTGCAATTAGAAACCTTCTCATAATTTCCCTAGTTAGTGGTTGAATGTTCCACCCATTTTTTTTTATGTAAAACTAATATGTCCATCTGTCCGGCCGTCTGCCTGTCTGTCTGTCATATGAAGTGAATAACATTGTTCTACATTGAGTTTAAGGGGACGTCCCATCATTATGAATAGACTGACGTCTCAGTCAGCTGTACTACGAACATCAGCGTTAAAAGTGTTTTTCACTATTTACGGTACAAGTCATCGACCTTCCGAGACCACTATTGCCAATACCAGCGTATCCGCATGTCATAAAGTCAGTCCGGTTTCAGCCGAATAGATTGATCATTTCGCGATCAACAGTAAATTCATCAGTTGTCTTCTGGATGTGCGTAACAAGACAGACCCTGACATCGGCTTCGAAAGGGATCACTTGCCTGTTACGTCGGTCACTTCTCGCAGGATTGGAAAGCCGCGACGACTTGATTGTGGGAGAATATCGATAAACATTGGGGAGACATCAAAAATACTCTTTTCGTCGGCCACGTACCGCAGGGGCTTCCCAAGGTCTGAATATTCTATTGACTGCTGCGAGTGCTGGCAAGCGTGATGCGATATTGGGCGAAATCTCGGGAAGTTTAACTTACTGTGTGCGTGATAAAAGGGAATTAGTTATTGCGCGGTTCAGGGAAGCAGAATATTCAAACGCAATGATTTCAGAAGTGTACGCCGCATAAAGAAATAACTTACATGTGGTCGCAAACCTTGAGTGTGACAATTCGAGGGGTGCCTGCGTGTTAGCTGCAGTCTCAAAGATTAGCTATGATCCTGATAATCCTGAAATGTATCAAGAAACACTTCAAAAGCCCGATTAACAGATGGTAGGGCGATATCCCTGCGGGAGGATGCACATTCACATCGACTTCCTCCGGATCATTTTCCAAGAGTTGGGGGTATTTAGATTTTCGATTTACCTGCGCTTGATCGATTTTGAGAAGGCTTCACGCCGTTTGAACCGGCAGTGTTTGGTGCGCTCTTCGCAAGACATTGTGGACTTGTAGCACTGATGAAGGTAACATGTGGTTCCCGAAATATCGGCATTTGCAAGGTTAATAAATATTACTACCCACAAAGAAAGACAGGTCTTGATTATTTTAAATAATTTAACCTAAAAAACAACCCAAGATTATACTTAGATAAAAGCTACTATCAGAGGTAAAGTTTCAGAGGAATTTGAGATCGAAAATGGAGTCTATTAGGGTTTCATGGTATCGCCGATATTATTTCTTCTGGTTATCACTGAGGTTCTTCACGTTGCTTTGCCCAGAGGACGTGGAGCAGTACAATGGCCAATGCACCGCATCATGGACATTGGCCAAATGAGTCTGGATTTGGAAACAGGCAAATAGAGACCGAGGCTCTGGCTCTGATGAAATATCGCACTGTTCCTATCTTCGTTAATAGGCGACGATTGCACTCAATTGGATGTCGCTTGGTACATTAGAAAATACTGTAATCCGATCAGCAAAGTCGAGTTGAGACTGCTCTGTGCCAATATTTTTTCTGCATTGATATGTGGAAGTAGTACATGTAAAGTGACGACTGTTCAAGTTTTCTACTGGTTAAGGCTCCAAGTCTTCCTGAACACTTGTCTGCGACATCGCATCGGGATACCTTGGCCTGATACTATTACAAACTATTACAAAGCAGAACTTAGTCGACGCAGAGGCCAGTTACCCTTAGACAATATGATCAGAAGGCGAAATTGGCAATAGACAAATCACGCATTGAGGAGTGGTGACAATTCCATTGCTAGCTACGCCATATAGTGAAATCCGCCCTCCCAAGATGACCGACGAGTCAGTCGCCTCAAGAGGATTTGGCGTAGAAAAGTAGAGAAGAATTATAGGGTTCTCATGAATTGTTAGATCGACTTGTTTTGTCAGTTAACAGAGCATCAAACTAATTGTATGAAATATGTCGATAAATTGAAACTTGCAGGCCCCAGCACATGTGTAGGCAGAACTATCGAATACTGTCTGTGGTTCATTTTGGTGAAGTGCCTGTTTCCATGCAAATATTATCAAGCCTGTCCGTAAATTGCACCGTTTCCACAGAACCATACATTCTACTTCGGTCTTTTTCATACTATTGCCAATAGCGCACATGAATTCCTCCATCTTAGCAGAGAGGTACCAAGCACACAGCCAACAAAAGGAGTTTAACGACCAACGGCCAGTGACAATTCATGCATTTATCGGACATTACCTTTGACTTCCATTCATTATTGCGTTTCAGTTCTGACTTCACTTTACTCAGAAAATTGAAGATAATTGGATTCAGCCCGCAATCTGCTTTACAAGCTGCCATGTAGAAGTATAATAACTTCCCGACTACTTGCAGTAAAAGTAGGACGATGATGTTGCATAATAACATCAATCACAAGGCAAGGCCATAGGCTCCTTGGCCAAATTATGGTGACCCGTTCGTATTTGCTCCTGAACATTTTCCAGATGAGTCTTCGTCCACGGTAATATTCTGAATGCATATGTCAGTAAAGGAATAGCGATTACATTCAGTACACCTTTTCTATTCTTTCCCGAGATATGAAATTTGGGCACTGGCTTCACACGTCGCAGGAATTCGAGCTGCAGAGTATCTTTCACCCCCTCCAGCATGAAATCCTCCCAGAATTCAACAATTCTTGAAGAAGTCACAATCTTAGCATGAACATGGAGGCCACTAATGCTATATCAAAGTAGGATTTGGATCCCCTTTGCAGATGACTTGGATTCAACACTTGCCCAAAGTAAATTCTGTTTCAATTTATAACGGCTGAACGTTTCACACTATCTCCAGCAAACTTGCAAAATGGTCATCAGGACCAGCATTCGACTTGATGTATTCTAAGTATATCAAGTACATTAGCTTCAACTAAGGCCATATTTGATTTCAAGACCATGTCTTTTAGCATCATTCAGTAGTCATGAAAGCACATCTTCGTACATGGATAGGCGTAATTAGATTATTCCTTTGAGCTAAGCATTAAGTAGATTTCATTTTATGTAGATAACCGTGTAGACTTTGTGAATAAGATCTTATCGAAACCCTAAGGACCAGTACGTTTTCAACTCACAAAGCAAGCAACAAATTACTTTTTATAAAAAATATTATTTACAAAAGCTTAACACTACCACAGATTAGCTTTCAGTATCACAAACTTAAGAACGTTTGTAGGCAGCTCCTGGTCCTTGAATGTATTCACGTTCCTCTTCTGGATGAGCGGCATTCCATTCCAAAGACCTGATAATGGCCTCTGGGATTGGTGGTGGGACTGGAAGATGGGCACCTTCTGGGTGGAAACCATTTTCATCAGCAGTGTAGGTAAGTTGAATTGGAACTCCTTCTGGGGAAGTGTAGGATGAAGCACCAGCAGCCTTCACGCTACCTACACCTTGTTCTTGAGCGGCGATGCCATTAGTGGTGTCGAAGGACCATTGGTATGAACCATCAGGACTAATATCACTGGCAAAACTGCGGATTTCAGCTGCAGCTTCGGGGGTACCATGTTGGGCAGATGCTAATCCAATCACTACGGCAAGTACTACCTAAAGAAGAGAACCAGAAAACGAATTAATTACATTATTAACTTTTCCAAACAAAAAGAAATTTTGTATTTGCTAGTCACGTACGAATTTGAACATGTTGAGTCTAAAGTTGCTTGAATGCCCACAAACACTGAATTGATGCTCCTATGGAAGTGATGTTGATGGTACCAGTGACCATGTCTTTTATAACTAAAGTTTCAATAGCTTTCTTGCAGTTTGACACTGTTTAATGACCGGCCGGGTAGAGTGGCCGGTTTTTTTTTTGTTCGAAGAGGAAATTTGGCAATAGGCTCCATTTCGCACTATTTACTATTGACATTTTCAATGGGAACAGGTGAGTTGAGCGTCTGATTTAATGCTAATTAATTCTTGAAAAAACTCTTCGTGGGAAATTTAAACTATGACGCGAGAGGCCGTCAGATTGCATTTTAATATTTGCTCAAATTTTCTATTGGTTAAGGTCACTTAAAATATCTTTACGAATTATTTGTTGTTGGTATCTTTTTTTCATGTAATGTGTTGTATGTATAAAATAAATCACAATTTCTTACGAGTTATAGGTAGTTGTTTACGACGCATGAGTAAATATATTGAACATTTTGAAGATTTTTATATTCTTATCAAGCATTTTCTTCCTGCATAGTTTCAAAAAGTAAAAGA
Source organism: Hermetia illucens (assembly GCF_905115235.1). NCBI lineage: Eukaryota > Metazoa > Arthropoda > Insecta > Diptera > Stratiomyidae > Hermetia > Hermetia illucens. The sequence continues at coordinate 56,629,027 of NC_051853.1, read as the reverse complement.
CTGAAAAATCAATTTCTTCCCAAAAGGCACTATTACCCCTCAATGCATTTATTCCAAAACGTCCTCTATCTATTTTGACTAGACTGGATTTTTTTTTTTGAGTTTTATCGCCTGCATAATTGTTTCTTTTAATTGATTAAGTACCCTTCGGTGTGCACCTAACTAAGGTTTTGAAGATGAATCATCGACAACTGATCTCCACCATCTTAAAAACTTTATCATTGATGCGCCCACAGGCGCGAAACAAGTCGGAACGACTGGTTCGAAGAAGAATCTAAGCTGGAAGAATGCTGGATACCGGATCATACTGCACTCTCAAAGAACGTGAGTACGAGCAAAGACCTATCACGAGCTTCGACGAACGCAGAAGCGGCTTTACAAACAGAAAAAGAAAGCCTGGGAGAACAAACTCGCAAAATTAAGGGAACAACCGCCCCATTCGCGACAGTTTTTATACCAACACGTCAGCAAGCTGAAAGTTGATGCACTTAGATACTTATCCTGTGGAGACAAAGAGGGAAATCTGATTCCCGACCATATGGGCATATTGGATCTATGAGCTGAGTGCATTGACAAACATAAATATCGCCGAGATGGAGATCCCGCCTACTGAAGACGACGGACAAAAGTTGCCACTACCAAGTATGAAGGAAATGGTCCGTGCAATTCATTGGCCTAAGAATCACAAGTCGCTAGATACCACGGCGGAACTGGTTTAATATGAAAATGACAAACTACATCAAGCGATTCATCAACTGTTGCTGAATGCGTAGGACAGCGACTCAACGCCCGATGACTGACAACGGAGCATTATCTGGCGCAGTGCAACAATTACAGAGGTATCACGTTGCTAAGTACCATCTATAAGATATTCTCCAATATCTCACTAGGCGAACAGCCCCAAACGCCCAGAACATCAGCCCATACCAAAGAGGCTTCACCTAGACAAATTAGGAACACATCAAAGTTTTTCCTCTGCCAAGGTAAGATTTTTTCACAGCGAAAGTTACACTGTACAAGGCCATTAGAGAATTCGGTATCCCGAAGGAATTAATAAGACTGACTCGGCTGGCCCTGACCAATGTGCGAGGTTAGATAAAAACAGCAGGATCACTCTCAAGACCATTCAGCATCAACAACGGTCTAACTCAAGGAGATACCCGACCATGCATCCTCTTTAGCTCGAAAAATAGTGCAAGTGGGAACATTTTCTTTAAGCCAACCCAACTACTGACCTACAAGCGGCCTTCATTCCGATGAATAACATGGTGGCAACGTAAGCACCAATAACCAAAGAACCAAGAGAACTGGTAAAATGAGAACAATAAAAATAGGGAAATATAACTTTAAGACTTTTTCTCCTATCTAGGGCCGATAACCAGAACCACTAGCAGCTAGGAGGATGAAATCCGTTCACGGTTGTTGGCCAGCCAATAGAGCCTATTTCAGCTATCTGTTTCCCTCGAAACGTCTCACTATATGGTCAAAGCTCTTACTGTTCAAGATGATCTTGGCAGTCCTCATGTATTCTTCGGAGACCTAGGTTGTTAGTAAGAAAAATTGGGAACCCTTGGCCGCGATCGAGAGAAGAATCCTTTAAAGAAGGTCCACAAGGTCCACCAATTCGATATCCCTAAAAGCTCTCTGGCGTCCTTACCTATGCCATCGCTCCATCTCAGGCAGGTTCTGCCTCATCTCCTTTTTCTACCATAGGTATTGCCCTTATAGACTTTCCGGGCTGCGTCATCCTCATCCATACGGATTAAGTGATCCGCTCACCGCAAATATTTTATCCACAACCGGACGGTCATGATATCGCTCATAGATTTCGTCGTTATGTGAGCTACGGAATCGTTCATTCTCATGTAAGGGACCAGAAATTCTACGGAGGATTCTTCTCTCGAACGCGGCCAAGAGTTCGCAATTCTTCTTGCTAAGAACCCAAGTTTCCGAGGAATATATGAGGACTGACAAGATCATTGTCTTGTACAGTAAGAGCTTTGACCCCTTGGTGAAACGTTTCGAGCGGAACAGTTTTTGTAAGCTGAAATAGGTTCCGTTGGCTGACAACAACCGTGCGCGGATTTCATCATCGTGGCTGTTATCGATTATGATTTTCGACCCTAAATAGGAGTAATTATCAACGGTCTCAAAGTTGTAGTCTCCTATCTTTATTCTTCCCGTTTGACCAGTGCGGTTTGATGTTGTTGGTTGATTGGTTTTTGGTGCTGACACGGCCACCATATATTTTGTTTTCCTTTCAATGATGTGCAGCCCAAGATTTCGCGTCGCCTGTTCGATCTGGATGAAGGCATTTTGTACGTCTCGGGTGGTTCTTCCCATGATGTCGATATCGTCAGCATAGGCCACTAGTTGGGTGGATTTGAATAGAATGGTGCTGCTCGCATTTACATCGACATCGTGAATCACTTTCTTCCGGGCCAGGTTAAAGACCCCGCATGGTGTTGAAGTTAAATGGTCTCGAGGGTGATCCTGCTGCTTTTATCTGGCCTCGTACATTGGTCAGAGTCAGCCTAGTCAGTCTTATTAATTTCGTCGATATACCGAATTCTCTCATGGCCGTGTACAGTTTTACTCTGGCTGTGCTGTCATAGGTGGCTTTAAACTCGATGAAGAAATGGTGCAACTGATATCCATATTCCAACACTTTTTCCATCACTTGCCGTAGAGAGAAAATCTGATCTGTTGCTGATTTGCCTGCAGTGCAGCTTCTTTGGTATGGGCTAATGATGTTTTGTAAATATGGGGTTATCCGGCCTAGCAAGATAGCGGAGAATATCCTATAGATGGTAGTCAGCAACGTGATACCTCGATAATTGCTGCACTGTGTGATATCTCCGTTTTTCTGTATTGGACAGGCAATGCCTCTTTCCAGTCGTCAGGCATTGATTCGTTATCCCACACCTTGAATATCAGTTGATGAACCGCTTGATGTAGTTGGTCGCTTCCATATTTAACCAATTCTATCTATCGGCTCCTGGCGACTTATGGTTTTTAAGAAGGTAGATTGCACGGACTGTATTTGTCGTCTTCTTTTGTTGGCATCAAAATACTCAAACCATCGCTCCAATATGCTCTTTCGGTTGCAAATCAGATTTCCCTCTTTGTCTCGGCAGGATGACCATCGAGCTCGTCGGAGTTCGTGATAAGTCTCTGCGTGTGCCCGCGTTCTTTGAGAATGCTACATTACTCGGTATGCAGCATTCTTCCGTTCCTTTGCTAGCTTACATTGATCGTCAAACCAGCCGGTCACAATTTTTCTTGCGGCTGCGGCGTTCTTCAGGTTGTTGTGAAGATCATTTGTTGATGCTTCATCTCCAGGACATCTGTTAGCTGCGGTTATTGCGGCAAGTAGTCGACATTTCGGGGCTTCTCAACGTTTATCTAAGTCCCTCTCGAGTAACAGTAATTGAGGCCTTTCTAGTCTGATGTCTGAATTTCCCCCTCTTCAACAGCTCCGCCCGTTGCCAACATAAGATTAGACGTTTACAACTTATTCTCCCCTAATTGCACATGTGAGCTTATCCGCAATTATTAATCATCTGCTTTTACATTTACTCCGCTTTCCCATCCCTCTTCCGATAAATACGATACTATTTCACTCTTTGCATATTCCATTCCTCTTCTGAGCCCCGTCATAGTCGAATTTATCAACGCCAGTATCAAGCTATGGTCAAAGGGTAGTATAGGTCCCGGGGCGAAACGTGGATTGGTACCCACGATGGAGCATAAAACCTGGGAAATGCCTGCTGAACCAACACCAACAGCTCTACTACCAAACCCTATCTCCACCTCCACGTGGTGACCGCTGGGAGCTCTTTCTTAACGAAAAGCTGCAGACGGAGAAGGATGAAGGCGAGTCTCCCGCGCCTAAAAACGGGACAAATTGTACCAACTGGTCCTCCAGGTTGGGGGTTGGGTAGGGCTGACAATCCTACACGGAAAACAACCGTTACGAAGCCACAACAGGAGCCTCGGATAGGACGGATATTAAAACGACGGACCCGGCAACGACAAAGGAACAACGATTTGCGCATTTTCTCATGGAACGTGCGCTCCCTGTACAGAGATGAAGCTGATAAGCAGCTAGCCGATACCCTGTCCCAATATAGGGCTGATGTAACAGCGTTGCAAGAGATGCGATGGACAGGGACCGGTTTCCTGGAGAAGAGCCACTACACCATATATTATAGCGGCCATCCAGTAAACCATGTGCTCGGAGTAGGTTTCTTAGTCAGCCAAAAAATGAAACCTGCTGTTATCGGCTTTGAAAGTATAAGCGAACGGCTATGCACTCTGCGCTTGCGAGGCAAGTTTAGAAATATAAGCCTCATAAACGTTCACGCCCCTACAGAGGAGACTGCAGAGTCGGAGAAGGATACCTTCTACGAGGCAGTAGAAAGAGCCCTCGAAGCCTGTCCCAGATATGATATCAAAATCATACTTGGGGATTTCAACAGCCAAGTAGGGAAGGAGCCCGTATTCAGGCGATACGTTGGCTCCCATAGCTTACACGAAAAAACAAATGATAACGGACTGCGGACTATTCAATTAGCAGGGTCACACGAAATGGTTGTTGGAAGTACCTGGTTTGCGCGGAAAGCTGTCCACAAACATACGTGGGCCTCTCCAGACGGGACCACTTTCAACCAAATTGACCACGTGTTGATCGAACGCCGCCACCTCTCAGCCTTGATGAATGTCAGAACATATAGGGGGGCCAATATAGACTCGGATCACTATCTCGTTGGCATGGTGCTCCGAGCTCGAATAACAATACCACCTAGAATCCCCTCTGACAATCAGGTGAGAGTGAACACTGAAGCCATCCACAACACAACCCTCCGCGACACCTATAAGAGGGAAATGGATGCCGCAATAACCGCAGTCAATAGAGGACCTGGAGATGAAGCATCAACTAATGATCTTCACAACCACCTGAAGAACGTTATCATGGATACGGCCACAAATATACTTGGCCCCAGCCGCAAAAGGAGTCGGAACGGCTGGTTTGACGATGAATGTAAGCTAGCAACGGAACGGAAGAATGCCGCATACCGAGTAATGTTGCATTCTCAAAGAACGCGGGCACGCGCAGAGACTTATCACGAACTCCGTCGAGCGGAGAAGCGACTTCACAGACGGAAAAAGGAAGCCTGGGAGAACCAACAAGTCTGTGAACTAGAAAAGTACAGGGAGCAACCGCACCAGGCGCGGAAGTTTTACCAACAAGTCAGCAGGATGAAGCCTTATACACCTCGATGCTCATCCTGCCGAGACAAAGAGGGAAATCTGATTTCCGACAGAATGGGCATATTAGAGCGATGGGTTGAGTACTTTGATGAGCTACTGAACAACCAGAACATCGGCGAGTTGGAGGTCCCGCCAACTGAAGACGACGGACAAATACTGCCACCACCAAGTTTAGGAGAAACAGTCCGTGCAATTCATCGGCTAAAAAATCATAAGTCGCCAGGAGCCGATGGAATTACAGCCGAATTGGTTAAATATGGAGGCGACCAGTTACACCAAGTGGTTCATCAACTTGTGCTCAAGGTATGGGACAGCGAATCAATGCCTGACGATTGGCAGCGAGGCATAATCTGTCTCATACATAAAAAGGGAGATATCACACAGTGCAGCAATTATAGAGGTATCACGTTGCTGAGTACCATCTATAAGATATTCTCCACTATCTTGCTAGGCCGGATAGCCCCATACGCCCAGAACATCATTGGCCCATACCAAAGAGGCTTCACTCCAGGCAAATCAGCAACAGATCAGATTTTCTCTCTGCGGCAGGCGATGGAAAAACTGTTGGAATATGGACAACAGTTGCACCATCTGTTCATCGACTTTAAAGCCGCCTATGATAGCATAGCCAGGGTAAAACTGTACACGGCCATGAGAGAATTCGGTATCCCGACGAAATTAATAAGACTGACTAGGCTGACCCTGACCAATGTGCGGGGCCAGATAAAAGCTGCAGGATCACTCTCAAGACCATTCGACATCAACAACGGTCTACGACAAGGGGATGCGCTATCATGCGTCCTCTTTAACCTGGCCCTCGAGAAGGTGATCCGTGATGCTGAGGTGAATGCAAGAGGTACGATCATCTTCAAGTCCACCCAACTACTGGCCTATGCTGACCATATCGACATCATGGGAAGAACCACCCGAGACGTTCAAACTGCCTTCATCCAGATCGAGCAGGCGGCGCGAGATCTTGGGCTGCACATCAATGAAGGCAAGACAAAATACATGGTGGCAACGTCAGCACCGAAGACGAATCAACCAACAACATCAAACCGCACTGGTCAAACACAAGCACGAACAAGAATAAGGATAGGGGAGTACAACTTTGAGACCGTTGACAATTTCTCCTATCTAGGGTCGAAAATCACAACCGATAACAACTACGATGAGGAAATCCGCGCACGGTTGTTGTCAGCCAACAGAGCCTACTTCAGCTTACAAAGACTGTTCCGCTCGAAACGTCTCACCATAGGGTCAAAGCTCTTACTGTACAAGACTATGATCTTGCCAGTCCTCATGTATTCCTCGGAAACTTGGGTTCTTAGCAAGAAAAATTGCGAACTCTTGGCCGCGTTCGAGAGAAGAATCCTCCGAAGAATTTTTGGCCCCCTACATGAGGATGGACGATTCCGTAGCCTACACAATGACGAAATCTATGAGCGATACCATGACCGTACGGTTGTGGATAAAATCCGGCTCAATAGGTTACGGTGGGCGGGTCACTTAATCCGTATGGATGAAGATGATCCCACCCGGAAAGTCTATAAGGGCAATATCTATGGTAGGAAAAGAAGACGAGGCAGACCCTGCCTAAGATGGAGCGATGGCGTGGGCCAGGACGCCAGACAGCTTTTAGGGATATCGAATTGGTGGACCTCGGCGCAAAACCGGGATGTCTGGAGTTCCTTATTAAGGCAGGCCTAGACCGGATACCGGTTGTTGCGCCGTCGATGATGATGATGATGAGTATCAAGCTATTGTGATCCTGTTGGGCTTTATAATACTGCGTTTTATGATTTTTTAAATATAGACAACACATTTCTCTTCTTTTTTCGTTAATTTTTAATAGAAATTTATTTAATTATTTAAATTCTAGAAAAATGAAGTGAGATAGGTATCATTTCCACAAAAAAGTTCACGCTTCATTGACTGGAAACTACCAACCCATATTAATCTTTTGCTCTCTGTTTAACATTCTGAAGAAGTATGTCAACGACTAACTTCCATTACTCGGAGGAAGGAGCAGTATACGTTTCCAAGGGAACGCTTTACTGTAACTAACTTATTAGAGTTTACCAACTTTATCCCTGAATGGAACGAATGACACGGACAGTTTACACTGACTTCTCCAAACCTTTTGAATTCCTTGCTCATAGCCTACTCCTCACGAAGCTCGGCTCATATGGTTTTAAAAAACTTGTTCTCTCCTAGCTGAAGTCTTGCTTAAGTGGGAGTGTGAATAAGGTCTTCCTCCACAATTACGCCTCAATTCATTTCTTTTTCTCCTCTAGAACCCTCCAGGGCGCCATTCTTGGTCCAATCCAATTCTACTTCTTAATTAGTGATCTTTCTTCCCTATTATCCCGCCCCTACCTTCCCTATCCAGACTATTTTCTACTGTTGATTCGGCTGTAGAATTTAATCGCCTACAATCAAACCTCGCTAGTATAGGCAGAATAAGTCAGCGCTTAATGTTAGTAAATGTTTTTGGTTAATTTTTGTCCTGAAATCTCTTTCCTCGACATCTGATTTCTACTCGGATAATCAGCCTCTTTCAGTTATTTCCTTTTATAAGAACCTTTGCGTAACATTCGACAGTAAGCTTCAATTTAATCCTCCGTATTCTGCCACCCTCAGCCAAACTTGTAGAATGTCTAGCTTTGCTCTCCGCTCCTCCTAACAATTTTGGGATATTATATATATAACCTATTCGTCCACAATATTCTTCAGCACCTTTCAGTAGCAAGATGCTCTTACCATTATTGCAACTATATTATGATGTGATCCCTTATTCGTTCTAACTGAATCGTTCTATATTTTTTAACATGTCGTCACTTCACCGCCGTGGATATCTGACTGATACATGTGTCACTTCCAGATAATGAATGATGAGTTCATTTTTAAGACTTCGCTTGTGGCATCCGCATTGCTAATGGTTTCTACACGTCTTTCCCAGAGCTCATATGCTGCTTTCACTCCTCCGTGGCAAGGATGTTAGAGAATAAAACCGCTTGCAACCTTTGTCATTCTTTATATTTTATATATTTTTGGAAACTCTCCGATTCTTGTACATTTCAACCAACCACCTAAACTTATGGTTTGGTAGTGGTTTGGCACTTATGCTAAAGCTAGGTAAAATGCGGATTCAGCCGCGATTGTGACAATTTTCAATCGAGATTGTGAAAACTAGCCTATGTTCCTAGTTCCAGTAGTATAGAAAATACCGGAGAAATCAAATACTCGGAAAGAACCAAAACTAGCAGGCACGATCTCATATCGAACGTCCTAGTCAGGGAAGATTCCCCACGTTAGATGCAGTTATATTCGGAAACCGGAAACTCGACTCTTCGTTTAGTCGATTTTTTTTATACGAATACTTCACTATACAATGGTTCCATTTATACATATATAACTTGTAGTGTACGTACGTTGAGTATACCCAATATTCAATTGATGTGGTACTGACATTTTATTTTAGTGACGGAAAAGGAGCACCTTTTACCCAATATAACTTCATTAATAATAATAGGATGGCCTCTCCAATATGATGTTTCATAATAAAATCTATACTGTTGCTCGGATCTAGGATAAAATTAAGGGGGATTCACAGTAAATGTTCAAAATATAATAATGTATTATTATTACATATGGCTATATTCGGTGAAAAAATTCACCCATCTTTTAGCTGTATGGGGCAAGAGGGAGATAAGAAAATATGTAAAACCTGCAACCGTCATTCGCAGTTTGAAATTAACAACGAAATATCAAGTAGCGTGCTTGATATCCTAAAATGAAAAATCAAAGTACAGATTACTAGAAGAAAAAGCTACGTCGCAGATATCAAAGCAAATCTTCTTATTTAACCTCGACTTATGGCCAAAACTCCTGCTGCAGCCACAACAACGGAAATTGCCTGGATTGCCGATCTTCATGACAGCATCCACCGTGCCTCATGCGGACTCTTCTAGAGACCCTCTACAAACAACCGTTGAATAAGCCGATGGTGGAAGAAAGGCGAACGTAAAGGCAACTGGCAGGGCAAGATCACAATAAAAATTAAAAAGTACTTTCAAAGGAAAGCAAAACATCGGATTCATAAAGAAAGCAAGCATACAATTCCTAATCGGAAAAAAAGTGGAATATGAGTCCCTCTAGTGTTTCTGAGTGATTTCGACCTCCATGATGTAGACAAACCTAGGTGTATATAACTTGTGATTGAACAACCGGGAAATATACTCGGAAACCAAGGAAAAATTTTCGCAATATAGAAGGAGTTGGTTCGAACCAAAAATTAGCTCAACTATGTAATGAAGGGTCCTCAAGGTCCTCGTAGCATTTACCATACATGTGGCCCATCTGCGGAACATTAGAACATTGCGTACCCGGCGCTTTTCCAAACCGATTACCTCAAGAGACCCAGTGATGCCCCAAAAATAAAACATCTCCAAATTGACTAACACTATAAGTTTGTACATCCAAATGTTAATCGGAACAACCACAACGCACAAGGGCTGAAAACATTAGAATTAATTTGTATTATGTTATAATAGAACTATACTTATACCAAAATCAAATTCACATAAATTAGCTTCAAAAATAAATAATAAAAATATTTTGTAGATAGAATTATCATTACGTAATGGTAGTGGTGTGCCTAAAAGACAAAATCCGGTAATGAATCCAAAATTGTATTAACTCTGATATATATTATAAACAATAAACGCGAAATAGAGCGTATTGCCAAATTTTATCTTCAAACAAACAAAAAAAAAACCGGCCACTCTACCCGGCCGATCAATAAACAGTATCCAACTGCAAGAAATATATTCAACCTTTTGATATAAAAGGCATGGTCACCGGTACCATCTATATCACTTTCATAGTAGCATCAATTCAGTGTTTGAGCGCCTTCAAGCAACTTAACAGACAACATGTTCAAATTCGTAAGTGACTAGCAAATAGAAGATGCAGATAATATTGATTTATATCATTTTCTGTTTGTCTTCCGCAGGTAGTTCTCGCCGTTGTGATTGGATTAGCATCTGCCCAACATGGTACCCCGGAAGCTGCAGCTGAAATCCGCAGTTTTGCCAGTGATATCAGTCCCGATGGTTCATACCAATGGTCATTCGACACCAGCAATGGCATTGCTGCTCAAGAACAAGGTGTAGGTAGTGTGAAAGCTGCTGGTGCTTCCTCTTACACTTCCCCAGAAGGAATTCCAATTCAACTTACCTACACTGCTGATGAAAATGGTTTCCACCCAGAAGGTGCTCATCTTCCAGTCCCACCACCAATTCCAGAGGCCATTATCAGGTCTTTGCAATGGAATGCCGCTCATCCAGAAGAGGAGCGTGAATACATTCAAGGACCAGGAGCTGCTTACAAGCGTTCTTAAGTTTGTGACATTGAAAGCTAATCTGTGGTAGTATTAAGCTTTTGTAAATAATATTTTTTATAAAAAATAATTTGAAAATAATTGTTGTTTGATTTGTGAATTGAGAACATACAGTCCTTTTGGATTTCGATAATTTGAAAAATTACAAAAATCCAAACTGCCATGTGCATATTAAGGAATACACATATACGTATGTATATAAATACATAGTATATAGTATAAATTAGTAGCTTTTACTCCTATAAACCTTAAATTTAGCTACTATTACTGGCATACATATAGTATATGAATGTTAGATCTGAAGTCAATGAACCTGAAATTCTATTTTTTTTTAATGTAGGCTTCTTAGTTCTCACAGTTTTTATTTTCGAATTAAGTTTCCATTGTAATCAGTGGGGGACAGATACAAGGAAAACAGGGCTAAATTTATTTTTCTCTGAATGCAAAGTTCTCGAATTGGGGACCAATGCGATGTGAGACATAATGCATTCTGAGGAGCTAGCCCCCTCCCCAAACTCTCCTACCTTCAACGGTGCGACAATAACATGTATGTCTGTATCAAAATAAAATGAACAGTCTGACATACCAAAAATATTCCTCTGCCCCTTGAATTACCTATACGAAGTTATCACTGGTTTCATGAATGCGTGTACCCTCCTTGCTAATGTCATTTAGCGAAATACTAGGACTCTACGGACTACTCCTGTCCCTTATACGTTGTACTCCCCACACCTTGCAGTATTAGAGGCAAATTTTTTGCCGGGCTACTGATATCGACTACCGCAAGGCGGGTGTTTTGGCCTAGGAGCCGCTTCCTGACAGGATATTCAGTACTAAATTCCTGTTCAGGTTAAAAAGATGATGACGATTTCCAATATAGAGCAGTAGAATGCTTTTCATGAACAAATACCCAAAGTTCAAGGGAAGCTTTCTAAAGGTGATATAATATATATTATACCAAAGTGGGCTCTGACAACAGCATGTAATGAAGAGTCATGGTCTTAATGACCTTAACTGTATAAGTTAGTAGATTTTCGCCACGTATCCGGTCTAGGTCTGCCTTAATAAGGAACTCCAGACATCCCGGTTTTCTGCCGAGGTTCACCAATTCGATATCCCTAAAAGCTGTCTGGCGTCCTGACCTACGCCATCGCTCCATCTTAGGCAGGGTCTGCCTCGTGTTCTTTTTCTGCCATAGATATTGCCCTTATAGACTTTCCGGGCTGGATCATCCTCATCCATACGGATTAAGTGACCCGCCCACCGCAACCTATTGAGCCGGATTTTATCCACAACCGGGCGGTCATGATATCGCTAATAGATTTCGTCGTTATGTAGGCTACGGAATCACCCATCCTCATATAAGGGACCAAAAATTCTTAGGAGGATTCTTCTCTCGAACGCGGCCAAGAGTTCGCAATTTTTTTTGCTAAGAACCCAAGTTTCCGAGGAATACATGAGGACTGGCAAGATAATAGTCTTATACAGTAAGAGCTTTGACCCTATGGTGAGACGTTTCGAGCGGAACTGTCTTTGTAAGCTGAAATAGGCTCTGTTGGCTGACAACAATCGTGCGCGGATTTCATCATCGTAGCTGTTATCGGTTGTGATTTTCGACCCTAGATAGGAGAAATTGTCAACGGTCTCAAAGTTGTATTCTCCTATCTTTATTCTTCTTCGTGCGTGCGGTTTGATGTTGTTAGTTGCAGACGTTGCCACCATATATTTTGTCGTATCTTCATTGATGTGCAGCCCAAGATCTCGCGCCAAGTACCGCCTGCTCGGTCTGGATGAATGCAGTTTGTATGTCTCGGGTGGTTCTTCCCACAATGTCGATATCGTCAGCATAGGCCAGTAGTTGGGTGGACTTGAAGAGGATCGTACTTCTTGCATTTACCTCAGCATCACGGATCACTTTCTCGAGGGCCAGGTTAAAGAGGACACATGATAGGTCATCCCCTTGTCGTAGACCGTTGTTGATGTCGAATGGTCTTGAGAGTGATTCTGCTGCTTTTATCTGGCCTCGCACATTGGTCAGGGTCAGCCTAGTCAGTCTTATTAATTTCGTCGGGATACCGAATTCTCTCATGGCCGTGTACAGTTTTACCCTGGCTACGCTATCATAGGCGGATTGAACATTAAGATTTATCCAAGCTGATGATAAATTCAGAACAGCAGCAGAACTTTTTTCGCGAAATTTCAAATCAAATAGAAGTTGGCCTTGAACTTTACACATGGAACCACTTTATATTTGCGAAAATTATATTTTAATTCTTAATGCCTGGTCCACATGTTTGCCAAGCTCTAGAAAAAAGTCACAAGCGCAAACAAGTGGATCGAGAGTTTGGCTTGGTAGCTAGTGCTTGTCACCGATCAGATGAAGTGTTGGTTTTTTGGTGCAACAAACATTGTGTATCTGCACTGCCGCTTATAGATCAATCAATCAAAAATTTTACAAAAAGCGTATACACGAAAGCAGAAACAAGGGAATAAAAATGTATATGTGCGTGCACCAAGGAATTTTAAAGCATCATTCGCACACAGATGACAGTAATCCTAAATGAATCTTTAAGGAAGCTCTGCCTTTGGGTCCCGCTAGGTTGCGGCAAGCGCCAAAAGTGTTGAGCCACAGGCCAAATATGTACAAGTTGTTAATTGTAAGGAGATTGGACATCTGTCGGTAAGGCGCGGTTGCAACGAGATCGCACGTCCGTGGACATGTTGCCGTTGGTCGATCAGGCTGCGGTAACCACAAGTTACCCACACACGTGTAATTTCTCGCCAAACAGCAACTTGGTTACACGTCTGTGTCCATCGTAATGCACTTACAGCCGATGATGATGTTGATACACAAAATCAAGATAAATATTTGTTGAAGGTTTGGAACTTGTGGCATATGAGATACATTTTCACATAGATTGGCCTTCATTGAAACAATTCCTAAAAAGGTCATGCGTATGTCTATGCTTCTTCGCCTCAAATGGAATGGCTTTTCTGGGACACCTTCAGCGCAGGGAAAAATATTATTTGCAAGAATTCTGATTTGTGCTGTCTGTGCGGATCTGGAACATCTTCTGCTGGGTAGTATCAATACTCTCTTAGTAAATACATGGAGGAATTCTTTTGTGTCTGACACGTTCAGTGCTGGACTCGCCGTATGCTGGATAGTATGAATACTTTCGTCTGTATTGCGTTGGACACGCCCCGTGCTGGATACGTGTTGCGACCCTGCTGCTTACTCAGAAATTCCCCAGTTCTTAAACAAAACAAAATCAGTTTTTATATTTCAGCTTCTTAATTAATGGTAAAGCAGATTCAGTTGATAGAAAATAAAAAAATATGTTCAGATAAAAATAATGAATCTACAATATTTTAGTTGTGATCTTCCCTGTGCTTATCAATATTGTGCATCTAGGATAAACTCCAAGCATAAAAAGACAAAATGGCAGAATTTGTATATCTAAAGTTTTTTTATCCTATTAAAATCGGTTTATTGTCTGCCTGTCTGTTCGTCTGCCTAAGTTTTCAAGGCTTTGTGTGAAAAAAACCTCATTAAAATCGATTCAATGTCCTTCTATGTGTTCGTTTGTTCTTTTTTTTCGCTGGGGGAAATCTATCATAGATACGCATCTGGAATCTAGGACATACATGCCGAACTCTTACTGACTAAAACTTCCCATATTTCCTCCACACTCTTCCCGCGGGACCATCGTTCTGCTATTGCTTCGCGGGGCTGTTCAGTACCTAACTGTTCACTCTAAATGAGCTGCTACCACCATGCACCATATACCTTATCAGATTTTCCACCGTTAAACGGGTATTTAACTCTGTTTCAAGCTTTCTCCTTGAGCTTTCAAATCTTAGGTAGGTGAAGAAGACGTGTTCTGCCTTTTCGGCTGCACCTTTGCACGTAGAATAATCGGGTGATTCAACTAGACCGAAACCGTAGAGGTAATCACTGTATCCACCTTGTCCGATTAAAAACTCATCTCACCGTGGTTCCGCATGGTAAACATACTTAGGTCTGAGATAAGTCTACGTGTCCACTGGCCATTCTCCGCCTGGTCCGATGCTGTGTACCATACAGCCAATGACCGCATACGCTCACTTTTCTTGTCTAGGCTCGCTTCCTGATTCTCGTACGGACGACTTGCCTCATCGGTTGGAATATCCACCGGGATCATGCCCGCAATTACGCATGACGCCTCATAAGATGTTGTTCCGCAGGGGCAACATGATCGGAGAGCGCTTAATCGATATGCAGCTTGAAATTATCTACGATTTTCCCCGACTTTTATCGCTAACGCCCACACTGGTGCCGCGTATAAGAATACAGAGCTGACGACTCGCGATAAGAGTAATCGTCGACTGTGTTCCCGGGCGCCTACATTTGAAGGCATCCTTGCCAGTGTTGAGCTGACAGTCGCCACTTTCCGCCCAGTAAGTTTTAAGTGGGGTTTAAAGCTCAGCTTAAAGTCGAATGTTACTCTCAGGTATTTCAGCGATGAAAATTTCAACAGTTTTCTGTTTCCACCGCTTTGTAAAGAGCACCAACTTCGTCTTGTGTTCGACAAGCTCCAGCTAGTCTTTAAGCCAAAACTTGATCGTCGGCGTGATTGAATGTTATGACCACTCCAACGTCATCTGCGAATCCGACGACAACGGCTTGTTTAGCTACCGGAAGCTGTAAAACGCCATTACACATTAAGTTCCATAGCAGGGGGCCCAGAACAGACCCCTGCGGAACTCTTGCCATTATTATATACATCTTCGACCTTTGGTCCGTATCATAAAGTAGCTGCCCCTGGCGAAAATAATCGAAGATTATATTTAATATATATTTTGGCGTTTGTGGCGCAATGGGCGCTTCGATGGTATGGTTCCATCTGGCAGAACTGAACGCGTTCTTGATGTCAAGAGTCACCAGTGCATCGTATTTCCCTTCGTCGTAGACTCTTCGGGATAACTCAAAAACCAGTTTGGTAGCACCAACCGTTAATCCACCTTCCGGAAGCCAAACACCCTATTTGATAAATAACCGACACTATCAATTAGTGGATATAGCCGGTTATAAATTACCCGCTCGAGGACCTTGCCTATTGTATTCAGAAGAGAGATAGTTCTGTAGGATGTTGGTTCACGTATCGACTTACCTGTCTTAGAGATCAATGCTACAAATAGCTTATCCGTCCCCTCCTCACTTTCGGCTTAATTTTCTGGTCAGGCAGTTCTCCTACTCAAATCGAACGACTCCAACTCAAAGAGCGCAGAATCCTACGTCACTGTTCCAACACCTACAAAAACGAAAACCGCTCCAAATACATCTCCAACCAGATCCTCTATGACACTTGCCAAACACCCCGCATCGACGCCGTCCTAGCCCGTCATTCCCACAACTTCAAAAAATGTCTATCCCATCCCAATCCCCTTATCACCCAGGCTATGCAGATGGAGATCGTCGAAGAGAATCTTCTACGAACTCTTCTGTTCCCTCAAATCCTGTTATCTCTATAAACCCGAAACCTCTTTTTCGACCCCGACGGTATAGTAGCCTTTTACACCGACAACTTCTGCTCATCCCACTTTTCAAAACCCACCCATCCGCAGCGCCAATCCTAGCTTCCTTTCCCAAATCCCTCCCGCATGCTCTTCATCCAATTCACATCCTAGCTCCTCCCCCTTCCGTTTTTACTTACACTTCAACGTGTGGAGATTTTTTTCGACTTCTTCCTTCTTTAATTTTGTGTCTTGGAAAATAATATTTAAAAGCAACATGGCTTTGACGGAATTTTTTATCTGGCACAATTTAAGGTGTAACGGTGGTAAAATTATATTTTGCGGATCGAATTTTTCCTGCAATAAATTTATTTCGAAAAGGCCAATCATTTTGTCTGACAGACTCCATTACTGTTTACCGAAGGTAAAGATGATTTTATATTACCGATATGAAGTAAAACAGTTTTTATATTATATTAAGATGAATTGATGTCATGTTATAAAAAAATAACAGTAATTTTCGTGATTTGAGAGTTCTTAAAACGGCATTAGTGATCTAAATTGGGGATAATTTTTTTCTTCAGAAGCACAAAATAAGCCTACAATATCCAAAAAACATGTGGGTTCCACTTTTTATCTTGATTACTCACTGAGAATCGAAAATAATGCAAGTATGCTGTATTAAAATATTCCAATACCGGTCTTCCAATATCCAATATCACAAATGTAACAAAAATGATTAGAAGTTAATTTACCCTCGCTGTAAGACGTTTTATCAAAAATAAAATAATAAATTTTGTGAACCAATCACAAAGAAGCAATATAAAATCCAAAATGTTAATATAATAAGAAAATAAGTATTTCACCAAAAGTATATACGTAAAAAAGTTGAAATATGTAAACCGGTGTAATTGTTTCCAGTCAAGGACTCTTACAACCTAAAAGCTCTTAATGCATCGTCTCCAAAAACTAATGCTTCTTGATACTTGCAATATTCTTTGGCGTTCCTAAAACCAACTTTAAATTCAAATAAACAAGTACAAAAAAGAATTAGTTTGGCACTTAAAGTAAATATATTTTTTTATTGATTATTTTTTAACCAATTTAGATTCAAATTTTCATTATTATGCAATATAAATTTAGGTTAAGAGTTGAATTAAACACAAAAGATCATCACAAATGAATTCATAAGTGCAGTGGTACGTTAAATAGGTTAAATTTGGTAATGAAATCGAGAATATGTTAACTCTGATAAACAGAATAATAATAAATTCGAAATGGAGCCTTTCATCAATTTTTTTCTTCAAAAAAAAAAAATCGACCACTCTACCGGGCATGTCAATAGACATTATCAAACTGCAAAAAAAACTATTCAAATTTTTGATATAAAAGGCATGGTCACTGATACAATCTATATCACTTTCATAGAAGCATCAATTCAGTGTCTCAGCGCTTTCAAGCAACTTAAGAGCCAACATGTTCAAATTCGTAAGTAGCTATGCAGACTATGAATAACAGATAATATTGATTTATATAAGATAAAATTGATTTATATCATTTTCTGTTTGTCTTCCGCAGGTAGTTCTCGCCGTTGTAATTGGATTAGCATCTGCCCAACATGGTAATCCTGAAGCTTTAGCTGAAATCCGCAGTTTTGGCAGTGACATCAGTCCCGATGGTTCATACCAATGGTCATTCGACACCAGCAACGGCATTGCTGCTCAAGAACAAGGTGTAGGTAGTGTGAAAGCCGCTGGTGCTTCTTCCTACACTTCCCCAGAAGGAATTCCAATTCAACTTACCTACACTGCTGATGAAAATGGTTTCCACCCAGAAGGTGCTCATCTTCCAGTCCCACCACCAATTCCAGAGGCCATTATCAGGTCTTTGCAATGGAATGCCGCTCATCCAGAAGAGGAACGTGAATACATTCAAGGACCAGGAGCTGCCTACAAACGCTCTTAAATTAGGGACACTTAAAGCTAATCTGTGGTAGTATTAAGCCCTTATAAATAGTCTTTTTTATAAAAAAAAAATTTAATTAATTTGTTGTTTGATTTTTGAATTGAGAACGAACTGGCCTTTTGCATATCGATTCACTTTATTCATTTGATTCGCTTTATTCAGAAGAGCTACATATTCGTATAGGTAAAATGAAAAGCAATTAATGCTTGGTTGTAAGAAAAAATCTAAGTCGACTATACATATGTGCAAATGTTGTTACATATGTATGCAAGCAACTGTCCATAATTTTCAGTTTTATAAGCGGTAAATGTAGCTTTTACTCCTAAAAATATATAGATATGTGTGTGCTATCATCATCATCAGCGACGCAATAATCGGTATCCGGTCTAGGCCTGCCCTAATAAGGAACTCCAGATATCCCGGTTTTACGCCGAGGTCCACCGATTCGATATCCCTAAAAGCTGTCTGGCATCCTGACCTACGTCATCGCTCCATCTCAGGCAGAGTCTGCCTCGTCTTCTTTTTCTACCATAAAAATTGCCTTTAAAGACTTTTCTGGCTGGATCTTCCTCATCCATACGGATTGAGTGACCCGTCCACGGCAACCTATTTAGCCGGATTTTATCGTGCATCCTCATATAGGGGGCCAAAGATTCTTCGGAGGATTCTTCTATCGAACATGGTCAAGAGTTCGCAATTTTTCTTGCCAACAACGCAAGTCTCCGAGGAATACATGAGGATTGGCATGATCATTGTCTTGTACAGGAAGAGCTTTGACCCTATGGTTGACGGTTTTTAAGGTTTTGTGTAAACACAAAACCTTATTAAAATCGGTTTACCGTCTCTCTGTCTGTCTGTCTGTCTGTCTGTCTGTCTGTCCGTCTGTCTGTCTGTCTGTCTGTCTGTCTGTCCGTCACACGCATTTTTCTCGGAAACGGTTATAGCGATTGACACCAAATTTGGTAGAAAGATGGGAACTGTGAACGCTCACGCATACAGTGAGTTACATCCTTGTACGTCGAATTTAAGGGGGGGTCCCCATACATGCAAAAGGGGGGTGTAAATTTTTTTTGCATCAAATATACTCATGTGGGGTATCAAATTAAAGCTCTCGGTTAGTACTTTTCGAAGCCGGTCTTAGTTTTGACATTTGTTGGAAAGGTGGGGAGTGCGGGGGGTTGAAAGTGACCATTCCTTTAAGGGGGCCATTCTCAGAAACTACTCAACCGAAAAATCTGAAAAAAATCAGGAGGCTGCCACTATATGGTGCCTGGGCTCCGAAATACCTTCCATACTGATATCTGTACAAATAAAGTTAATAATAGTATATTACCATAATTTTTAGTAATTGGCTGCAAAACCCCCCTTAAGTTTACGTTAGCACCGCAATAATATAGGCTATAACATAGAGCATGATCTCACCAAGTTTGGTTGAAATAGCACTATTACTAACAAAGTTATAATACGTCAAAGTTGTCGCTTCCTTGCAAATTCAAGACTATGAATGTCAATATCATCCGAAAGTGAATATTCTCACATAATATATGCATTTATTACGTGCTACGTACTAAGAAATACACAAAACCTTTCGTACCTGAAGCGCCCAGCTTCCGGTTTCCCGACTTGTTGAAAGCTCAAAACAGAAAGAAGTATACTCCCCTCCCTCTCCGCTGTTTTTACTCGGAAAAGTTAAGTGGTAGCAGACGCGGTGTCGGACTGTTACAACTACCCCAAGGTACGCACCAACACCGAATTTCAGTATAGAGAAGGACACTTCCTATGGAAAATTACACAGGATAGAATTCCTAAGGTGACGTTCTAATTATGATGGTTTATCAGAACGCCAATGTGAGTACACCTCGTTTGGGCATGCGATCAAGAGGCACTATCTTGTAGATGATAATAGTAACGGTGAAAGATATGTTTCTGCAGAAACCGCAAATAGCTTTCGCTACCATATACCGCACGAAAGAGGTTTCCAGTAGTCTAATCTTTTAATGGTTCTGTAAAAGACATTAACGGTAGGTTTTATATCCATGATGATGAGCGGATGAACACGTAGAAGGTACATTTCACCAAGATTCTGCATCATATAGCATCTGGCAAAGTTCCATCGCTTTGATTTGAACTGTGCTTCCAAACAGAAGCGAAATGATTTTTGCCGGTAAGGGTGCAATTCCAGTAGTCCTTATTTTTATTTCCACTCGTTCGTATATGTTGAGAATCCGAGATCTCTCCCAACGAGGAAGGTAAAAGGGGATGATCGTTATGATTCCAATGAAGAGCACTTGTCTTGAGATTGACACCGGAAAGTGTCTTTATGAGCTTCCTCCCGTCACGAGGACATTCGCTAAAATCGACGTGAAATGTATCAAGGAATACTTCGAAAGCTTGATCGACAGAGACTTGGCTAGTGTCCGCTCTAAATCCTCTTGTAGCAACCAGAATTTAGACCACTGTCTCATCAGTTCCTTGTCACCCCGAGATAGTATCTCAGAGGAATCTTAGTTTAAAGCGCAGTCCGTCAGAGTTGCATTTTGTAAACGATCCTTTTTCTTCTCGTTATCGGTGGTACATCAGAAGAACGATGTCTTGGTTAGAGCGCGTGGAAGCATTCAAAGAACTCTGTCATCTTTCCTCAAACACGATTAAACCGATGAAATCTGTTTGCTCTCTCATCAACTGATGAACATTGATCAAATAGCTCCGAATTTTAAAAAGGAGACAAATTTAGTAGGACTGAAAATGTGGAAATACCAAAATTTAAATCTAATGGGTTATCGCAATTTGCGTTAATGAGGAAAACTTCTTAGGCGTCGGAGGGTTTGTATTACAGTCGACTTTATGTCGTTTGGCATATCAATAGCTCCAAATCCAGTTTACCTGTTTTGTCCGAAATGTAGTTTGCACGCTAATATTCTTTTGCGCCACTATGTGAAAATAGTATGTCCTAAGTGACCACCACTGTTACTTGGAAGTTCTAACTCATGTCTGCGTCATGTTTTGGTGGTGACCCGGCCTAAAGCAATAGCAAATGGAAGAAGGGTTCAGGCGTCTCAGACAATTGAGGGGGCTGTTAAGCACACCGTTAGAAGCTGATAGTGATGACGCCTAGGAGTGGTTCACACACTATGCCTTGTAATGGCATATATATTCTTGAAACAAAATTTGTGGAGACCACCCTGAGACGGAGGTTTTATGCTCAGTATATTCCACAACAGTATCATCTTTGCAAATTAACAAAACGGAATAAATAATATCTGACAGGTGCGGGGGTTGAATACCGGCCTAACAATCTCTTTACCCCGGGTCCAAATACCGGGCCCATTTATCACTTGCACAGCATTAAATGTGATAATAATGTAACGGAAACAATCTCATTCAAAATTGAGACTCTGTGGATGTCCGAAACTCCTACTACTATATACATACGGAAAAAAACTCCTGGTCATGCTACTTCCAAAGCAACAGCAGAGCCAAGGCGGCATTTCACTTGCGCCTCATCTCTCATCAAGGAAATGCGTAATCAGGACTTCACCAGTTCTTAACCAAAACAAATTTATTTCTTATTTTCAACTTTTTTTAGTTAATGGTAAAGCTGATTGAGTTATTCGGAAATAAATTAAAGTGTACAGATTCAAAATAATGTAACTACAATATTTTAATTGTGACCTTCTCTGTGCTTTTTAACTATGCCCAACTTTCGTGGTAAAGGCATATGCTATTGAAAGAAGATGATTCTCTATGCAGAATAAACTCATAGCGCAAATATGAGCCTCGTACAAAAGGATGAAATGACAAAATTTGCATGTAATGTACTTTTTATAGATAAATATAGATCCAGGATAAAATTTTCCGCATTGCCTACAACTACAGCTGTCAGATTTCCTGACAGTAATATCACCAACTGACTTTCGTAAAGAAGATTATCATTGGTATAGGTACAAAAATATTTGTGCTCCGTTGCAAGGAGTGGTTGTACCTAGCAACGGAATGGAAGAATGCTGCTTACTGGGCAATATAACAATTTCAAAAAAGACAGACATCCGAACTCCGTCGACCGGAGAAACTACTTCTCAGACTGAAGAAAGAAGCCTAGAAAAAGCACACAGTCTGTGAGTTCCAGAAGTTCGAAATTTTACCTATAAATCAACAGGATGAAGCCATGTATACTTTGACGCGAATCCTGCCAATACAAAGAAACGGTCCATGCAATTCATCGGCTACTAATCCGGCCCTTTCATTTCATACCCCCCCCCCCCGCCCCCACCCATATATTCGATGAAAAAAAATTGCACACCCGTTTTGCATGTGTGGAAACACACGAGGGGTTTTACAATTCCCAACTTTCCACCAAATTTCGTATCAGTCAGAGTAATCGTTTCTGCCAAAATAGGTCTGACAGACAGAAGGAAGGATAGACAGACAATAAATCGATTTTGATAAGGTTTTGCTTCACATAAAACCTTAAAAAGGACTAAGATTTTGTTTAAGAATCGAGGGATTCCTAAGTCCGCCATCCACTTAATGGCGGACCAGACCAGGTGGAAAGCAACATGCTTTCTCGGTTGTAGGCCCCGGACGACTGACAGTTTTGCTCAGACTAGAGGCATCTCACTAGAAGCTGCGTACCTCCACTCTGTAAGCATCATAACTGAAAGTATTTGCAGGTATTGATTCGTCCTTTATATATATATTCGCAAACGCTACATGATTTGGAATTATAACCAAGCCAGAAACAGTCTTGCGCAGGCCTAAGCCTGGCCGAAACGAACGTTTCATTGTTTGCGGATTGAGTGGGCCCTGAGTGTAATTGCACTTGGAGACAAAACCTTTCCTTTTGGAGAGCAATGTGGTTGAAAGTGGTTACAGGTCCCATGGCATCTGCTGGGTTGCTTCGGCCAAAAACGAAACCGCCAATCATCCTCTTTTAAAATTTTCGATTCGTAGCCCAAGAAAGAAGGTCCATGGACATATAAGTAACAAGTTCATAGACTTAACAGCTGGCAATAATAACATAGTCGAGGTATAACTTTACACAGCCATGAGAGAATTCGGTATTCCGACCAAATGTACAAGCAGCTGACTAGTCTTGACCCTAGTCTTTTATCATTACCAATCGCCTAAAACAAGGGGGGCTTTGTTATGCATCCCATTTGAGGTTTCGTGTAAAACAAAACAAATCAGTTTACTGTCTTTTTATCCGTCCGTCGGTCTGTTACACCCGTTGTCTCAGAAACGGTTACTCCTATTAATACGAAATTTGGTAGAAAGGTGAAATCTGTAAATCCCATTGTATCTTGTGAGTAACATAATTCCACGTTGAGTTTAAAGGGGAGGAGTGTAACACTTTTTTCAAGTATAGTCATGTGAGTATAGTCATGTGGGGTACCAAAGGAAAAGTTCGAGCGCAAAGAGGAAGTGCGGGGATTCGAAAGGAGTCAGTTACTTCGAGGACCCGTTCCTAGAAACTGCCCAACCTAAATATCTAAAAAAATATGATGGTTCATGCGCCTGGTATCTATGCCTCAAAATACTCTACATACCGATACCTGTTTAAATAAAGTTCATGATGGTATATTACCATATCCATTATAAGTATATTTTTATCATCAGCTCCCGCAGTAATAATGGCTATCCTTTAGAGCACGATACTACTAAGTTTGTCACTAACAAACTAAAATGAATGGCCAGATAAACTAAATGCATAAACGTCACAAGCTAGGTACAGGGCTTCTTACTTAGACCGGGGAGAACGAACCGGTATAGATTATACGTACCATAGGTGTGACCAAAGCACTATGTTCCATTTAGGAGATATTGGCAACCATATATACATATATATAAAACTCAATTAAACCCCAGAAACTAATTACACTAAAGCACTTTTCCAAGCGGGAATCAAATTTTATATTGCCAAATTATATTTCAGGAACTAAATTGAATATCAATTTGATAGTGCAAGTGCAAGTGCGAGAGTCTCCTGTACAAATAAAACAGTCGCTCTTGCAAAATTCCAGATTTTCATTCGCCGTGTTTTAAAATAAATTTGATCTCGGAAAATTAAATTAGATGAAAAATCGAAAATTGCCACAACTACAACAGACAAAATGAAAATCAGACTGATCAATGTATAGATAGTTCTATTTTTTCTGCTCCATTGTCTGCTAATGATTCATTCAAAATAATGCAACATCCACGAAAGTCATTCATGAAAATTATCTAACAATAATCATTAAAATTCATCAAAAATATTTCATTTCACACTTAACGCCTACGGCGAACATAGATGCCCATCTCACTTTTTGCAATCCTTGGCTCGATAAAATTTCGAAATTATGAATATTAAGTGCATCAAGCAGAAGTTTAAAAAAAATTTTCGTTTTACTACCGTAAGCTATGACATCTGTTACCTACTAGGCAAACTTTAAGATGAGTATCTTTTCTGGCTATAGCTTTCTTGAACATGCGTTTCAAAAAAGTTTTAGTAGTATTAAATACTATTCTTAAGTCTGTAAAAAAAAGATTTCTAATATTTTTTGCGGTGTGAAAACTTTTTGAAAAAGTAAGTACAGTGGAATATTTCAGATTTATTTGCCAACTTCATTTTTTTCCAGAATAATGTTCTTTATGAATGAATTAATAACAAAAGTCAATACTAATTTCGAAAAAAATATTAAGAGAAAAGAAAAGCTGAAACGGTTTTATTGGACACATTTAAATAAAAACCGATTTGATTTTATCACTGTGAGAATAAAACAAGTCGGAATACTGGAAGTGAGGCGCTCCAGGTAGGTGTTCACCCTAACATATGTCAAGAACTTTCTATGCGCATTTTCCAATTCGTACATAGCTAAAAATTCAAAACATTTCTTCATATATTTCCAAACTTCAAAATATATTTACTTATTAATTACAATTAATCAAAAGTATCTCAATATTTCCTCCTTACTACGCGCACAAAAGCATACGTGCATATATTTATACATATAATTGAATACCATTGATACTAACTTATATACATATCCATCTTAATTGGACACTGCCCGGAAATTTCATACAAATATACATGGTCTGGCTCGAGTAATTGATACTGATACACAAATATGATAACTCAAAAAGGAAGACTAAGATGTTCCCTTGTAATCCGCTGCTCATATGTGTTCATTTTATTTCATGATGACGTCATACGCGTCTTATCAAAATGCAATAAATTCACGTGAAATAGCAAATTTGGACCATCTATAACTTTGCTAATAACAGACGGATTTACTTCAACCTTTTCAGAATGATGTCCTGTCCTACCGTTTATTCTGATGCCCAGTTTTGTATTTCTGGGATGAACTTAATAAGGCTTTCTAGGTTAATTTTAATTTAATTATTAATTTATATTATTATTCACTTTATTTGAGGAGATATCGAAATAGTTCCTTAATTTACTATAGTTCTTTTTAAAAAAGAAAACTTTCCAATTTAACAATAAAATTTCATTTATTTTAAGGTAGCAAACACGTGTTTGGGACACAACATGTGTCCTTCTTCAGTTCTTATTTTGTAATTACACAAAACCATAAAAAAACTCTAATAGGCCGCAGTGGACTTCGGGGAGTGTCGCCTTAAATCTCTCACAGAAATAGTCGATTGACTAGATACAACAAACGGAGTGTGCCAAATAATCGTTAATTCAAGAAATAGATAAATAATCTCTTTTATTCTCAACAAAAAGTCAAGAGGAACCATTATTACTTACAAATAAAAATAAATATTCTAAGCCTAATGAGAATAATCTTGGTCATTATAAACGTTTCCGAAATCGTGGCATAGAGTGGAGAGGAAAATGATTGCTAACAAGTATTTACCCCAAGACCTGAATGAGTAGGATAATCAGGCCAAAATAAGGTATATTTTATCAGTCACCATTATTGAAGTTAAGTCAAGTAGAGCTTTAGAAATGTATGGACTTGATAGAATCTAAGAGGGTTATTCAAAACAAAACGAACTTTATTGAACAATCCCTTCAAAATCATCCAGACAACATTCATCTGTTAATGTAAAATTGCAATTTTGCGTACTTTGATTATCTAATGTAGCTCTCTAGAAATCAGTATGAAATTGTGAAAAAGTAAGTGAACTTAGAAGCTTTCCGTTTTCCTTTCATATAGTTTTTTGGCAATGTGTGGAAAAAATTAAGATTAATGGTGGTCGGAACAGTAATAAAACGACGACCTTAAACGGGTTTCCTCTATTCTAGGTTATATTTCGGGCATTTAATCAAATTTCCAGAGTAGTAGTCGGTCCAATTACGTTCATCCTCCGCCCGTTTACAAACACATTCCAGGTGAGCCAGAAATTTATGTTTGCATGCTTCCTTCAACTATAGTCATTAACACTCACCTATACATTTAGAACGCTGGAATTGCCAATTGGTAGTTTCACCACAAAAGAAAGCAGATTCGCATATTGGCTCGAGCTTTTCCTGCAAGGTGGAACTAACCTCTACTCGGCAAGATTGGGGCGTGAGTTCAGCGAGTTCAGCAGCAGATCTAATTCTCTACTCCATTTTGATTTTTTTTTTTGCATTTCGAGTATTTTTTGCAGAAAAAAATATCTGGCCATATGTCTCCTCCATTCCATCCATTTCGTAGTTCACCAGCGGTACAGCTCTAATTCTTACCAAGTACTAGCAATATGAAATATTGGAAATTAGTCCGGCCATCTGCTCATCAAGGACTAGGAACCAAGAATTGCAGAGAATGCCTTGACATACTCCCTCGAACGACTTTCCTTTAGATATCAGTGTTTTTTGTTCTCGTCAGCCCAGCCCTAATGGACTTAATTTCGTGATATAGTCACTAAAATTTCCCAATTGTATGCAGGTAAGACTGAAAATACGTGTATCTGGGTTAGGTAATAGTCGACTGAACCATGGCCGCATATCTTTGATGAGATACGCAGTCATCTGCCCTTCCATTCAGTTTACCACCATAGCTGCCATACGCGTACGGACTCACTCTTCACGAGCGGTGGCCTCTTTCTTTCTCTCGCCTTTCCTGTGGTATATACGCTCAGCATGGAGATCGGAATAACTCCCTCCATCACCATTACTGCTGGCTCCAAATTGATACAATAGACGGGCGCATCTCGTGAAGCCCTTCGCTCTTGTACTTGCGCTGGACGTTTGCATAACATCTCCTTAGTGATAGAGCCAGTCCATAATTCTGAACCGTAAAAAAGGAGGGACTGACCCGCACTTAACAACAAATGATGCCCACTAGATAAGGGAACTCCAACATTGGACATCAGCAAGCAAATCGTTCTTGCTGCTTGAGTCGTAGAAGACTATCGTAAGAGACATTTCAACGATCCGAACTAGCGACAGTTCGATGAGCCGCCCCAGTGTAACCTTGATTTTACGCTGTCCTTCCCAGGGCTCGTAGAATAGGGTGCGGTACTTTAAATAATCTCTCAATATCCACAAAAAGGCGTAAAATATAAGAACGACGTTACAGCGCCTCAAGCATATGGCGTTTCCTGCATCCAGTGTCACAAGGAGCACAGCCCGCCGACAATGGAGCCAGGCTTGCCCGAATGATTTTCTCAACCAATTTCCCTTCTGTGTCCAACATACTAAGACGAGGTACGATGATGACATCTCGGGGTTGCCTTTACCTTTACTGCCAAATATGCGTTGAATGCGCTGAGTAGCAAGTGCGACTTATACTTCGATACAAGTTTAAGCGCTTTGCTGAGAATGCCACCCGGTCCGGTTATTTTATTGTTCTTCATGAACAGGACCGTTTCTTTCAGTCCTTTCACAGTGAAGAATATGTATTGCCCAGCCCTCCCCCCTCCCTTTCATCAGCAGCGTCAATTCGGATGGAGTCGACAGGATAGTCCTACCTGCAGAATTTCTCCCCTCTTCACTGATTCCGGGGAACAGGGTGACTGACCGCCACTGAGTATTATGGTAACCAACTCACTGTCGCTGACTAGCTCCTGCAAA
Source organism: Hermetia illucens (assembly GCF_905115235.1). NCBI lineage: Eukaryota > Metazoa > Arthropoda > Insecta > Diptera > Stratiomyidae > Hermetia > Hermetia illucens. Next base: position 56,600,885 of record NC_051853.1, on the reverse strand, counting down.
CAGCATGTTTTTCATTGATTTCATGGTGGCACGGCCGCAGAAAAAAAAATTGGCCTCAAGGTCATACGGATCTGAGGTGAAAGTTAGACGGGCCACCATATTATCATTTTTTTTTAATGGAGGTCCTTTTCCGGTCCACAACAAAACCCCGGGGGTAATCCTCCCTTCTCGTCACTCTCCACTTTCTTTTTCACTTTCTTATATTCTGCAGGTCCAAATATAACCCTATCGTCAGGCATAGTACCATGGCGTCGCTATGTCGGAGTGCTATCGATATTTAGGACAGTAAATCCCATCCTGGAGAAATCTCCAAAATTTTTGTATCACGACAATCTGGCTGCGTTCCGGCTCCGGCGTTGAAGTTTCCTCCAATTTAAACTTCACCGTCCGTGTTTCGAAACTGGTCCTACAAGGGGCTGAAACGTAGATGTATCTCCTTTCGATGTCAGGTAAGCGCTGAAAAACGTTACTTCCTCACAGTGAACTCAAACCAAGCCATATTCTCGGCCATTGCCCTGCATTAGCATATTAACAGTATCCCAAACCCATATCGGTATACCATGACGGTGATCTCTTACCTCGATTGTGCTCAGCTCTCTTTGCTTGCACCATCTGTCCCTGAGATCGTGAGCAGTTGCATGTTTGCTGGCAGGATCTGGATCGTGCTGCTTGACTTTTCACGTTTCTTAACATGTCATCAAAACCATAGCAACGAACGGAACCATAAGCCGTTTGTTCTTTCTACAAATCGCGATCCTTGCAAAGAACACAGTATTTTTCCTAGCCGGAAACCTTCGCTTTATGGCCGGGTTCACCAAGCTTGTAACACAAAGTGCATCTGTCCTGCTACAATCAATAAGGTGGAGGAGTTATTGGTTTTCCGTGCTGCAAGAAGCTTCTTTATGGAGAGTTAAGCAGCCTGAAATCCAAAAACGGCATGAAGAGGGTGGACTAAAATATCTTCCCAGAAGTGATGATCCGATTATTGGAAAAGAGAAAGAGATGTAGTCCAAGGTTGGTGTAACAGTTGCTCAGTACGGTCTGAAGACCTCTATTAAGATGCAGACCTCAGTTGGCTCTAAACGCAAAGTTGAGTACTTTAGACGCATCTTTAGCCTTGTATCTGATATGATCGGCATGGTCCCTTATTGTCAACGAAAACGTCATCTCCTTACCTAAGTGGATGAAATCTCTTCATTTTCTAGCAAAATTTGTAAAATATTCTGTTCGCTAGCTCGATTCACCGGTTGCGACGACAGTCGAATCGTTGGCAAACAGGAAAGTGTGCACCTTGGCTGTGCAGCACCGCACATTTAGGGCCCCACATTGGGTGCCTTTATATGAAATAGTTAAGCAGAGGGAGTATCCAATATTAGCAGCGAAGTTTACTGGAGCTATTGGAAAGGGAAATTTGTGTGTGAACGAAACAGTTTTTGGTTGTGTTAAATTCAATGTTAATAGCAGTCAACTTCGCTATTCTCGCTTCTCTTCACGGTAACGTTCAATTTACTATAATATTTATAATTAGCAGCAAGAAAGTACTCTATGCTTAAAGTATAATATTTAAAAGAATGTGGAAGGGGGAGTAATGCACTATAAATATGTAAGTTGCTCGAAAGTAAGAAGTTCCAATTCTAAAAAGAACATTTACTTCTATTTACTTTTAAATAACTAAATATGCAGCTAAGCTGTGGTTACTTTGGAGAAATTACCACTATTTCATGATGCAATCTTAGCTAGGCATTATAATATTATGATAGCTAATTCAGTACAACTATGCTTACAAAAACTTCCAATTCCATCTTCTTGCAAAATGTCAAACTCGTGCCTAGGATCTATATATTATTATCTATATTTCTAAACTAGTAGCTATTTATGAAGTCAGGCGAGATATCTAGAGCAAACCGGTACTTGGCAATTCTGTGCATCTTTCTCAGGTTATTGCACTAGCAAACCTGTTCAACAGAATTAAATTCACCGCAATTTACCTTTCAATTTCATAATTGGATGGAATTATTGCATTTCCATAAGAAATATATACAAGCCGATAAGGTGTAAATAATACTGCCCTTCAAAGTTATTTGGTTGAACTCTTCCTCTTTACTAATTACACCGGTTCCCCATAAAAGATAATTAACGCTTTTATAACGAAGACAATATTAACCTTCCGTACTTCGAACCGCATCTGAATAGTGATTAACATTTGCCTTATAATACCTCCGTGGGTAATGTTCAGTGGCAAGGTAAGCATCATTCTCCGATAACAAAGAAATATCTCTAGAAATGCCTACAGGTTTGGTATTTACAGCAAAACCCAGCCCAAAGCTCCATTTCCTCATAATTCAAGCATTTTAATCAGATCCTTATCACCAGCGTATATTGTCAAGCGGAAACCAAAAATACGTGTCTCACTTGCTTGCAGCTGAAGACTAAACTCCACCAAGAACCATCTTCGAAAACATACCTGGGTACTAAAGAAATGCCACCTGATAACAGGCCATGCTGGAAATGAGTGATCAATGCAAATTATTGGGACCGTGGATACTGCGGCCCAGATACATTTGAATAAATTAATTCACTAATTTTATGCAAGCGCCCGGCGTATGACAAACGAGACGCTTCGGTTTATCTGAGTATAATTCACAGGTAACCTCAGAAATATCAAATATGGGAAACAATATGTTAGTATATATGCACACTTGTATGCAGATTCCATTCAACTTTAAACTTGTTTCAAATGTCGGCTGATCGATATAATGTTGGGTGGATACGAATCCGAAAAAGCAAGGCGTAAAAAAATGCCACGGTCAAAATCACAATTAACAATGAATAAAAGAGTCGCAAACTAACGATAGAAAGAGCTCCATTGTTATAAGCTCTTTCTATCTGCAATCTTTCGTAGCTTCAATTCAACCCACATATTTACATCAATGATTACAAACCACAGCTTCAGATATGATTGATGTAACATATTATGTTCGATACAAGACCTTAGTGCGCACATATCGAAAGCTAATAAACACCATATGCGAAACATTGCAATGATACATTTGCATGTAAGTCCGATTATTAAAATATGAGACAGTGATAAATGAATTAAGAACATTAGATAGCCTTCCAGGATCGTCAAAATTTGTTCTGTTTTCCGGAGGATTAAGCAACATGGATAAGCCTTTATGTGCAGAGTAACTAACTAACCCCAATCCCATCCCAATCCCACAGTTCACGTAGCCCAGTACGAGGCAAAATTCTATAATCGTATTTCAAGCAGTTCTAGGTAGCGTAAACATGTTTCTATCTGAATTTTAATTCATGATGTGATGACGCGCAAAACAAATGATTTTTCAAATAAAAAAAAAATTCATAAATATTGCTTTCTGCAATTGTAATCCCATGACATTTCGTATTGCTCTAGGTCAGGTACTATTTCAACTTCTTCAAAGCAGGTAGGAATATCAGGTGAGGCAGAATTCAACCTCATTGACATACTAATATACATATACGTTCATAGTTCCCTCTTCCATGACTTTCCGAGGAGCTTGTACTCCTCCCCAATAGTTTTGGGCCATTTTCTTCAAGAGCGGCTCACCCACCGGCCATTCTGGAATGCTATGTTCCTTTGCACGACGTAACCCGCAATGGAATTGTAGCACTTTGTTAATTTTTTTTCTTATACAGGGTCACTTACACCTTTTAACCAACATGACCACGGATTATACACTAGTCAAATCGCAATATTGTATGGCTTCTCAAGTTTACGGGGTTCATTTCTAATCATTATTTCATTTAAAAACGGTTTTGAAACGCTTTTTGTTTTTATATACAATACTACCTGGTGAAACCGTATTTTTTAGAAAAGAATATATATACAAATGGTATAACGGGAAATATAGGAGAAACAGTCCGTGCAATTCATCGGCTTAAAAATCATAAGTCGTCAGGAGCCGATGCAATTAAACCCGAATTAGTTAAATATGGAGGCCAACCCAAGTGGTTCACCAACTTGTGCTCAAGGTATGGGACAGCGAATTAATGCCTGACGACTGGCAGTGAGGTATTATCTGTCTTATACATAAAAAGGGAAATACTACACAGTGCAGCAATTATAGAGGTATCACGGTGCTGAGTACCATCTATAAGATATTTTCCGCTATCTTGCTAGGCCTGATAGCCCCATACGCCCAGAACATCATTCGCCCATGGCAAAGAGGCTTCACACCAGGCAAATCAGCAACAGATGGAAAAGCAATGGAAAACTGTTGGAATATGGACAACAGTTACACCATCTTTTCATTGACTTTAAAGCCGCGTATGATAGCGTAGCCAGGGTAAAACTGTACACGGCCATGAGAGAATTCGGTATCCCGACGAAATTGATAAGACTCCATGCCAGATAAAAGCAGCAGGATCACTCTCGAGACCACTTAACTTCAACAACGGTATACGACAAGAGGATACCCTATCATGCGTCCTCTTTAACCTGGCCCTCGAGAAAGTGATCCGCGATGCTGAGGTAAATGCCAGAGGTACGATCCTCTTTAAGTCCACCCAACTACTGGCCTATGCTGACGATATTGACATCATGGGAAGAACCTCCCGAAATGTGCAAACTGCCTTCATCCAGATCGAGCAGGCAGCGCGAGATCTTGGGCTGCACATCAATGAAGGCAAAACAAAATATATGGTGGCAACGTCAGCACCGAAAACCAATCAACCAGCAACATCAAATCGCACTGGTCAAACACGAAGAATAAGGATAGGAGACTACAACTTTGAGACCGTTGATAATTTCTCCTATGTTGCATCGAAAATGACAACCGATAACAGCTACGATGATGAAATCCGCGCACAGTTGTTGTCAGGCAACAGAGCTTATTTCAACTTACAAAAACTGTTCCGCTCGAAACGTCTTACCCAGGGGTCAAAGCTCTTACTGTACAAGACAATGATCTTGCCAGTCCTCATGTATTCCTCGGGGACTTGGGTTCTTAGCAAGAAGAATTGCGAACTCTTGGCCGCGTTCGAGAGAAGAATCCTCCGAAGAATTTTTGGTCCCTTATATGAGGATGGATGATTCCGTAGCCTACATAACGACGAAATCTATTAGCGATATCATGACCGCCCGGTTGTGGATAAAATCCGGCTCAATAGGTTGCGGTGGGCGGGTCACTTAATCCGTATGGATGAGGATGATCCAGCCCGGAAAATCTATAAGAGCAATATCTATGGTAGAAAAAGAAGACGAGGCAGATCCTACCTAAGATGGAGCGATAGCGTAGGTCAGGACGCCAGACAGCTTTTAGGGATATCGAATTGGTGGACCTCGGCGCAAAACCGGGATGTCTGGAGTTCCTTATTAAGGCAGGCCTAGACCGGATACCGGTTGTCGCGCCGTTGATGAAGATGATAACGGGAAAATTATGTACACACAAGTGAAAACGAAGACTTTTAGGGATTTTCCATAAACAAAAGTCCACCAAAGATATCAAAACGGAAAGATTTTGTTTCTTATAGAGTGTTTTTAAGAAAATGTGAGTATAATACGAAATTTTTACCAGATGGGTGCAAAGAAAAATAGGAACAACGTTGGAGAAAGGGAAATTTAAGTTAAGCGGTCTTAGGAAGGTAAAACTCTTCCGGAAATCGGGAAATTGGCGAGTAAATCTCATCCGTCTGTTTAAAGAGTGACCGGAAACTACACATCGTGCAGTTGGATTACATCAAGGTCACGTTCTGAATACCCACATAACCCGAGTGATGGTGAACGACGTCACATTTTCAAAAAAGTACAACAAACCCCTAAAACAAAGGCTTTAGAAATTGATAAGAAATTAAGTATCGATTTCGGAAGACTGTTTGGAAAATTTTAAAGAAAGGTAGTTGCCGAATCCCGCGGATTCATCACATATTAACAGAAAAGGACGAATTGTTTGTTAAAGAGCACATTAGCACATTGGGAAAACGTATTCTTTTCGGAAAAGAGCAAATTTTGAATTGTTCAGATCAAGGAACGAGTGCTCGTCCGGAGAAAACAAGCGGTAAATAAAGGAAATCTGGTAACCACTGTCAAACACGGCGGTGGTGGCGTCATGTTGTTATAGTGATGTAGGTAATATAACTTTATAAAGTCAAAGTAGACAAACGAATATATTGGTATATAAATAAAGACAATTTGAAACAAAGTGCTGTAAAACAGGATCTGAAAAATGGATTCATGATTCATGAATGATAGTACCAAATCTTGAGAAACTGCAGGTGCAGCAATGAATTACTCCGCGGGGAGATCGTCTAGCCCATCGACTTTATTTCGTTTTAATGCATTAATGCCCGAGATGATTTTTCTTCTGTTTTGAGGAACAATCCATATCCGCATGTTACGGTGAATGACCATTTCATCCAGAATAGGAGGAACTTCACTGGATCTGATACAACTAACTACAACTGATGAAGTCTTATTTCCACCTCTTCAGCTCAGCGAGCTGCTTGGCCGAGTACTGACTACTGATTTTTCCCAACGTTCCCAATATCCCCCTCCATCGATCTTGCGCAGACCGCTGCTAATCCGCCCATTCGCCCAGGAAAAACCAGTCCACTTGCGGAACAGACCCTGTACATTACAAACTAACTACAAATGGAACAAATGCTCACACAAATATTCTTATTTAAGAAATACACAAAACCTTCCCTACCGAAAGCACCGAGCTTCTCATTTACTACTTGTGCACCGCCCCGTAGGAGCACCTGTTGCAGCCTGCGATATGCCGATGGCGAACAACTTCCTTCTCCTTTTAAAATAGATATTCAGAATCAACATTACATTCTTTGCATATGTGGTCCTTTCCTGCCTATCCTTACCTGTATCAGCGGGTTGCACATACTCCGCTATGTGAGAAAATTTCAAGCATTTGAAACACCATATGTCCTCTTAAGGGGGTTACCCTTAATTGGTGACTGATGCAACGCGAGCGGGGAGAATGGTTTTCCTAATGCCCATGAATTGAACAGTAATCTTCTATCTTTCGGCCTTTTTTCCATCTATTACCCTCAGGGCCTCTCCACTCTATAATAGAAGAGTTCAGGTTCTGCTATTAGACTTCCTCTTGGCTGTTTCGAATAACGCTCCTTGGTAGCAACGCTAAAAAATTCATTTTCCGTCATTTTTCATTTGCCAAACTTTGGTCTAGACCTCTACGCTTCTTTTTAGGGTCTTTGCTTTTCTCCAGTGATTAGAAATTCCCGGTATCGTTACTTTCACGACTGCAACTACTCTCTGGCTGAACTGATTTTTCCATTAAGAGGTCCTTTTGCTTTTGGTAGCCTGCAATAATATGAGAGATTCCCCTTTTCTACTTGCCCTCACTTCAATTGAGATGGCCCTGAGCAGCACTTAAATTTTTGAAAATTTGGTTACACAAAGGCATTTGTCCGGATAGCTGAGTGGTTAGAGCACAAGGCTGTCGTACGGAACTGTTGGGAGTGGGATTTGTATTGTGATTTGACGTCGGATACCAGTCGACTCAGCTGTAAATGATTACCTGGGTGAAATCAGGGTAATAATCTCAGGCGAGCGCAACGCTGACCACATTGCCTCCTACAGTATTAGTGTAGTGTACCGTTACGGTCTTGAATGAAGTGCTCTAACACAGTTCAAGGCCCTGATCCAATATGGATTGTTGCGCCAACGATTATCAAAGGCATTTGCATACCTGCCAAGTGTTATATTCCGAGAAAACGTGAGCTATGCTACCATTTAAAACCGCACCTTAAAGTCAAGTAAATATAAGCCTCCCAACACAAGAGTTGACACGGCTTCTATTTACTGACTGTCCAATTCATGATCTCAATGAAAAGCAAATGAAACAGCTTAAAATGCGTCACTGCAATATAAACGACATTAATGAAACGGTATAGTGCGTATGATGAACTGATAATAACCGCGGCTGCTCAGCTCTAATTTACGTCTGTGTATTGCCAGCTAAGGTGCAAGTTGAGAAGAGAATGGTAGGTGCACAGATGCCCAGACCTAAAGAACAATTAGCGAAGGCATGTCGATCACTTCATGAAGCCCCTAATGATCAACGGAAACAGGAGTGACAAACTTACTTACGAAACTTATTCTTTACTAAATCGCCCCACTTTTACCTGATATGAAGAGCATTTACAAAGGAGCTGGAGAAAGTAATATTCCTCTATTGACTCCCGATGGAGGTAAGACTTCCAGAAGTATCAAGTAACGTCGCCAAACAAATTGCTCGAATTATTAAAGAGTAAATGGTCCGAAATATTGATTGGAATGTCGGAAATCACGATGACATGCCTGTTACTCCAAGAAGATTCCACAGAAAACACTTGTTCCTCAAATTGAGATAGATCAAACCCAAGTTGTATTATACAAGTCCACAAACTTGCTTTCTCAACCAGTCATAGACCATGGCCAAGTGGCTCAAGATCTAAGGAAGATAAACACCAACAAAACCTAAATTATATGACTAGGTAGTCTTCGTACTCTTTCTATTTGCTTCAATGGGCACAACATCGAAGAGGTCCAACAATTAGTAAAACAAAAAATTGATTGCCTAAAGCTCACCGGAACGACGAATAACCGTATGATTGGTAGCCATTACACGGTTTGCTGGCCCAAAGACCATTGCTTACTCGAGATGTTATAGCAAAACGAGGTAATTGCAGCGGAATCACACTTCAGGACTCGATTGAGAAGTACCTTTGTTCCACCATGTGCTTCACCTTTCTTGGGCGCACGGAATAAACATCTTTCTTGATCCCTCCGAAAGTTTCTCCTATAGTAGTTATGATCACCTAATTGTTTTCTCAGTCTGCCTTCCTGAAATCTAACTCGGGTACTTATCACTATTTTCAACTACGCCCAATTTATCAGAGATGTCACTATTACGCCAATGACTTTTTGCCTGATCGCAATGAAGTGAGTTCATTATGCCAGCTGAAGATCTACAACTCGGTCTCTTTTCAATTTGATTTTGAACTACGTGTGGATTTTGAACTACCTCAAAAGACATCACGGCCTCCTACTTCAATGTCTTTCCTTAGGTCATAGTGTATATTGTTATGAATCATAAACTGGAGGCGTCGTCCTCGCCATAATTTCCCTACCAGAACCCATTGTTCCAATATGAGGCTCGCTGACCAAGTTTAGACTTAGTATTTTACGGAATACACCACCAGACTCTAAGCGAAACTTCATGCCTTGCGATGATGGAATCCTTAAAGTTAGAAGGAGTTTTTCCTGCTCGCACTGCTAACTATCGTAACCGGATGGGTTGGTGGGGTGAAATCAAAATTTAGCCATTGCCGACGGGTTCTCCTTTGATGGCATTTGGGTTCACGAATGGGAAAAATTACTTCCACATGGCTTCGATTTGCCTTTAGTTGCAAATACTCGAGACGATCGTTTCTCCTCGACCTTGGTAAAACTTGAAGGTTATGGTTTGCCCTGAGCAGGTTCGCCCTAGGGCGTTTTCCACAGAGAGCATTTTTTTGCCAAAAGATAAACGCCGTTTATCTGTAAATATCCGTGCCCGGATAGCCGAGTGGCTAAAGCACAAGGGTGTCATACGGAAGGTCACGCTTCAAATCTCACTGGTCGCAGTGAAATTTGTATCGTGATTTGACGTCAGATACCAGTCGACTCAGCTGTGAATGAGTACCTAGAATAAGTCGGAAAACCGCAAGCTGAGCGCTTCAGGTATGAAAGGTTTTGTTTGCTTCTTGCGTGGGTATATTTGAGTGTAGAACTATCCCATTTGTACGTAGCCCGTTAAGAATATGCATTTAGCATATCAGATTTAGTACTTCGGGTTGTAAATTTACACGGTAAAGACAATTTTGAGCTAATGTAACTTTGTTACTAATAGTATGATTTTGATCAAACTTGGGGATAATATGCTTCATATTATATTTTATACTACTACCAACTTTTATAACTCTGAAATAGACTTAAGAGGGTTTTACTCAATTTTCCCAAAAATATGATAATATACTATTATTAACTTAATTTGAACAGATATCGATATGGAGAGTATTTTGAGCCCTGGGCACCGTATAGAGGCAGCTTCAAGATTTTTTTTCAGATTTTTCGCTTGAGTAGTTTCTGAGAATGGGTCCGTTAAAGTAATCATCACTTTGCACCCCTCCCACTCCTCGCCTTTTTAAGAAATCTCAAAACTAAAACCGGCTCCGAAAAGTACTGATCGAGATCTTTCATTTGATATCCCGCATAACTATATTTGGTGAAAAAAAATTTTACACCCACCTTTTACATGTATGAGGACTTTCCTAAATCTCAACCTAGAAGGATATCAATCACTGCTTGTCTGGGGGTCGTGTCAATCGGTACAGCCATTTCTGAGAAAAGTGCCTGTGACAAACAGACAGACAGACAGACATACAGATAGACAGACAGACGGGCAGACAGACAGACATTGCTACACCCACAGCGATCACCAGGCAATCTTCTTTGAGACATGTATCGAGCCACAGGGCAAAGAGCTATCATGCCCGAAACCGAAAAAGGTTTCAGGCTGGTCTGCAAAATCTTTGGGTGAGCAGACCTTCATACAGGTGTGGTTAGATCAACCTGATAAAGCAGACGCTTCTACGGAAAGAGCCGTCCATCTGGCTCAATGCATCGCCAAAGCATGTGACGCGTCTATGCCTAGGAGGTGCCCATTCCCCAGTAGAAGACCAAACTACTGGTGGAATGATGAACTGACCGGTCTTCGATCAGCCTGCCACCGAGCCAGAAGAGCGGCTCAGAGGGCGGTAGGTAGAGTCGATCAGGGGCAGAAAGAGTGCGCCTATAAGGCAGCCCGCAAAACCCTCAAGCTCGCCATCCAGCGAAGCAAGGCGAAATGCTTTAAGGAGCTCTGCTCAGAAGCGGACAGAAACCCGTGGGGGAGTGCTTATAGAATCGTGATGGGACGATTCAGAAGCCGCTCCTCTCCGCAGATTACGTTTCCCACCCTCTTGCTGAAAATCATCCAGAGGTTATTCCGCCAGCAAGAGGAGAGCACCGACATATTCCAACCACCTCTGAATGTGACGACAATTCCTCCAGTCACCAGAGACGAACTGCTGGAGATCTGCGGCAGAATAGGAGACAATAAAGCGCCGGGCCTGGACGGAGTACCGAATAACGCCCTTAAGCTTGCCGTGAAATCCAGGCCGGACATGTTCGCTGAGTTGTTCGAAGCGTGCATGTCCGAAGAAATATTCCCGGCGGCTTGGAAGCGACAGAAGTTGGTACTTCTACCTAAGCCTGGTAAACCTCCAGGTGAACCATCGTCATACCGACCCATATGTCTTTTGGACACTGTCGGGAAAATGTTGGAGCGGGTAATCTATAATAGATTACTCCCGGTTGTTGAGAGCCAAGGCGGCCTTTCAGATCGGCAGTATGGGTTCCGAAAAGCCAGATCAACCATTGATGCCATCAAATTGGTTAATGGCTTGGCCGAAGATGCAATTCACGGAAAGGGTAGTACCAGCAAATATTGCGTGGTAGTAACCCTGGACGTGAAAAATGCATTCAATTCGGCCAATTGGAATCTAATACGCAAATCCCTAACGAAGGTTGGTATTCCCGCCTATCTCGCTGCTATCGTCGATAGTTACTTAACTGAAAGGAGGCTCTGGTATGACACTGATGACGGACCCCAGGAGTATGTTGTTTCCGCGGGTGTCCCACAGGGTTCCGTATTGGGCCCACTACTGTGGAATATCATGTACAACGATGTTCTTAATCTTCCCCTTCCGGAGGAAGCCACAGTGGTGGGTTACGCTGACGACATAGCGCTGGTTGTTGTCGCAAAGCAAGTGAGGCAATCAGCGCTGTGAAATGCTGGTTAGAGAGCTCTGGTTTGACGCTTGCGGAGGAAAAAACAAAAGCGGTCCTCATCACGAAGCGCCGGAGGAGAAATTAAGCCCGTGTTAGAATCGGGAATCATATCATCACTTCTAAGCCGACCATCAAATACTTGGTGATAGACAGCAAGCTCAGCTAAAAGCAACACGTACAGTATGTTTGTGATAAATCATCCACTGCTAGTATGGCCCTGGCGAGGATGATGCCGAACGTGGGAGGGCCACGGCATACCTCTAGGTTACTTATAGCCAGGGTGGTGACCTCAATCATGCTCTATGCGACCCCAGTTTGGAGCGAGGCATTGCGGATGTCAGTTAACACTAGCAAACTGAATGCAGTCTACAGGAGGACAGCTCTGAGGGTATGCTCTGCCTTCAGGACTGTCTCAGATGATGCAGCATTCGTCATCTCTGGAATGATGCCGATTGACATCTTGGCAGATGAGATGGCGAATATATACCATGCGAAGCCAATCTCTCCCTTATCGCAGACGAAGAACGTTGAGAGGGAGAGATCCATAAATTGATGGCAAGAGCGTTGGGAACGTTCGGGAAAGGGTCGGTGGACTCACAGGCTTATTCCTGCCATCAAAGAGTGGTTGGAGAGACGACACGGTGAGATTAATTATAATCTCACCCAGTTTCTCCTGGGACACGGAGGATATCTCCAATACCTTCACAGGTTTAAATTGGAGACCTCACCCGACTGTCCAAATTGTGATGGAGTCCCAGAGGACTCAGAGCATGTATTCTTCCACTGTCCGAGATTTGTGGAAGAAAGGAGGAATCTAGAGGAGACTCTAGGAGAGGTGCTGGTACCAGAAAATCTGGTGCCGAAAATGCTAGCACATCAAGAGAATTGGGATGCGGTCAACTCCATGGTCGCATCTATTCAATACAAATTGCGAAAAGCAGAGGAAAGAAGAAAAGCGCGGCCACGTGCGCCGCGTATAGAAGAAATGGGATTAAGCTAGAGCGAGCTGACTCCGCCCCGTGATGTAATACCTTATGGTGGTTCCGCGGGGCAGGAAGGGAGTCGGGGGTGGTTTTAGTGGGTAAAAATCCCACACGCTGGTGTGTCCAGACCAGTGTCTTTTGAAGATTTCCACCTCCTCAAAAAAAAAAAAAGACAGACAGACCGATCTTAATAAGGTTTTGTTTTGCAAACAAAACTTAAAAACTGAGTCTAGACTAAGGTTTTCTACCAATGAGCGCAGTTTAATTTGTATTTTACTTTTTCTTTTGTGTGCAAATTATTCATAATTGACTGTCATAGCTTTTGCTTCACTAGGGAAAATAGGTCGATTTCGGCAGTTGCCTTTTTTTCGAATACCAGACTAATCAAAATACATCTTAAACTCTGCGAGCGTTCAGTTGCAGGTTTCTCCTCTAGTTCCCCGGAAAACCTTAAGGGGTCATCTCGTGTGAAGGCCGTTTTTTGGCTTTTTTGGAAATTTTTTGTGAAGCACTGGATATAGATACAAATACGATTTTTTCACCAAAGATTTGTTAATATCTTGAACGTGTATATTAATTTTCCCAGCCCGATCGCATAGTTGGTTATTGAAATACAAAGCAATTTATACACCCATCTCCAAAAAAGGTGTTTTTCTGCTGCCACGCTAGAGGGCGCTGTCATCATCTTAGAGAAAAAAAGTAAACGGCACTTTAACGTACAGACTTAACTAAAGTCCGCGAACTAGGATTATCAAAAAATATTAAAAACTAAATTTTTGACACCATATTAAACTTTTTTTTAAGAATTGTAGTGTTTCTTCACGGCTTCTTTAATGAATAAAAAAAAAACTACTGAACGAATCGCAATTATCCTAGTTTGCAGACCGTAGAAATATATTGGTTTGGTTTGGTTGGATAGATTTTGGGCTATGGTGGCAGTCGATTTTCAACATGCAGTTTCGAGAAAAACGCATTTAAAAAGTAGAATGCAATTTTTAGCCATAAAACCTTAACTGACCATTAATCTGCTATACCTAATCCATAAAACTTAGGTTTCTTGAAGAAACACATGTACAGCCTTGGATTCAATTTTTGTCCCTTTAACGAAGTCATTCGAACGTCGTTCGGATTGATAAATACGCGCTTTATTACGGCGATCGACATAAATCTGGCATGTTACTTATCACGTGTTTAAACACTATAATTTCCGAATGACCCGGAATATCAAAAAATCACTTTGTGTATATATTCTACACTATAGCTAGATATAATTGATGCCAAAAGAAAAATTCGATTCCGCGAATCCGACACACGGGATGACACCCTTAAGTATCCTTGAGGGACTATGCCTGTTTAGCTATTCATAGTAATCAGAAGTGATCACTCTTCCGTTTTAAGGGTTAATCTTTCCCAAAATTTTATTTCTTTTAGGGACTCTCCATTTTTACTCAAACAAGGTTCAACTTTGATATTTTAAATTGTATAATATTAAATATAATTAATATAATAAGTTTTCGTTCCAAACATACTACACATATTCATCGGCTTCAATAATACAAAATTAGTAGAAAATTATTTTCCTTGCTACAATTTTCCTTGCTTAATGGAATGCAGCCTGAACTGGATTTCAAAGAAAGTGTGTTCGGGTGTTTGGAATTCCTGAGATTCACATACGCTGGCCTTGCATTTTTCTATTTTGGTCAAAATCGTTGTTAACTGGAACAATAAATAAAAAAACAGAAAACGTAATGAGATAACCCCACTTTTGGATGCGTCAATTAATGGATCGCATATCACGCATTTCATATAAAAGACCTGATCATCATCCCAATCGGTATCAGTTTCACATTTGAATAGATCAAATCGAAAACATCATGTTCAAGTTTGTAAGTTCCATAACATTATAATATATCAAAATATTAAAATGCCTTATCGGTCTTCCGCTGATGATATGCCAATAATAATCACCAATTTAAATAAGCCTCTAATGCAATAATTTTCGTAATGATCACAGGTAGTACTCGCCGTAGTTGTTGCCTTGGCTGCCGCCCAACGCACCCCAGAAGCCACCGCTGAAATTCGCAGCTTAACCAACGATGCTAGTCCTGATGGTTCATACCGCTACTCCTTCGAAACCTCAAACGGAATTGCTGCCCAAGAACAAGGTGTAGGTGGTGTCCAAGCTGCCGGAGCCGCTTCCCACACCTCCCCTGAAGGCATCCCAATCCAACTTACCTACACTGCTGACGAAAATGGATTCCACCCAGAAGGTGCCCATCTCCCAGTCCCACCACCACCACAACCAATCCCAGACTACATTGTCCGTGCCTTGCAATGGATCGAAGCTCACCCATACAAAGAGGAATATGCTAACAAGCCACAACGCTATTAAGTGAAACTGATGGTTTAAATTGTTACAAATATTTAAATAAAACATAATTTAAACTAACATTTGAAATGTGTTGTGACTTATCAACTTGATTAAGGTATGGATTGTTTTCCTCTTCCGGAAGGAGACAGTGAAATGTGCATGTTCAAAGCTCATGGGCTTGCATTATGCCAGTGCTCAAAAACTGCTTAAATCTGCATAATTCGAATGTTTATACTGGTTATCGTTATAATCTTATAACCAGCTCCGGTGACGATAAGTTAATAATAAACTGAAGTGGATTAAATTATTACTCCCAACTTGGCGGCAACAATTTTGACTGACAAAGTTCAATTTCATCAGCAATAAACCAGTTTTTAGATTAAATTTTGTGGAAACCCAGTGAACTTTGTAAATTATTTAATTTCCAATTAAAAGCCCATCCACGGTGTTATTCAAGGACACAATTTTCATGAGTCTTAGTATGGCTTAAAAGTGAGATCCAGTGTTTCGTTTAAAGCCACCTGTTATCAGTTTCTCAATCACCCGCCTCCATCAAACATTTATGGTATATCTCATCATCGACATCTATGCAAATAAACCAAAAATTCAAAGGTTAAGCTCAAGTGCAGCCAAAATATAAGATGGTACAGTTCCACGGAAGTAATGGCTCAAATTTCACTGGAAACGCAACAGTGACCCAAGCCTCGTTTTCATCTTGTTTTTGGGATTTAATTGTGAACATCATTACAAAAGTTCATAATAAGAGCTATGAAGGTAAATATCAAAGCTATTAGCGCTGTAGTGCACCGGTATTATAATACAAACTCCTATAACCCTGGCTAACTGGAAGGGTAAAGGGAACGGAATCCAGCCGTTTCAGATTTTCAGATGAAGCCCATAGCGCTTAAGAAGGATACCAGCTTATCCGCACAACAGCGGGAGATATATTTAGGTCCCTAAAGAATTATTTACTTAGTGACCGCAACCTGGCCCTATCTAAACAACCCCCGAAAGAGTAGAGCCATCCATAACAGGCAGTAAGCCTGCTCATTTGCCTCTGTATTCATGACCCAAGGAAGGTGATTTTATGACGATATCCAAACGGTCCGGTGCATCTTTGCACTACCCCACCAGCTTTCAGAATGTTCTTATGAAAACAAAACCTTAATGGTCGCTTAGCTATTAGGCAGAATTTACGTTAAGGGTTTCCATCATGTCCCAGTCATCAACCCTCCAATCGCGCCACCATATCCGCTAGAAATATACTGGCATATCCTAGACTCAACTGTGTGTATCCGAGAATACTCCCACTGCACACCACCACCTTTGATGCGTTGATAAAACATACTTTTTCATATGCAACACCGCCATACTTCCATTTTTCTCTCTCCATAGTAAAATTCCTCTTGAAGCTCGGCTTGCAAACAGATGTATTCCGTTGTTAATACCCATAGTTCCCAAGGTATTTCGTCTAAGAAGTACTCGATTATGTATGCACAGCCATAGGGCTTCATATTTTTGGTAGGCCATATAAAAAACCACGGACAGAACATCTCCCTCAGACCGATTATACACGCCATCGATTCTACGACATACGAGCTTGGGCACTACTTAACATAGCAATTAGCGCTATTCTGTAGCAAAACCGGCACACCCATTCCAAATTTGTTTGACTCCACAAACGAAATCAAAATACCACATTTCAACCAGCTGATGAGCTAGGCAATTTCGACGTCGAATCCTGATTCACAAAGGTCAGAAAATATTATCGATACCCATGCTCCCATGGAAGATAAAGATGAAGCAATGGGGGAGTGTGTCCGGATGGCATAAGTGGTTAAAACGCTGGGTTATTGTAGCGGAAGGCCGCGATTCAAATCTCACTGGTTCAGGGGAGTTTGTTTTGTTATCGTGACTGGATGTCGGATGCCGGTTCAAATCTCACTGGTTCAGGGGAGTTTGTTTTGTTATCGCCGTGAATGAGTACCTGAGTCAAATAAAAGTAATAGTCTCGGCCAGCGGAATGCCGACCACATTGCCTCCTACAGTGTACTGTAGCGTACCATGACATTCTTGAATGAAGTGCTCTAACACACTTCAAGGCCCTGATCCAATACGGATTGTTGCGGTAACGATTATTATTATTATTAATGACGGATAATTTTTAAAGCCACCTATAGCAACTTTAGTATTCCTTCCTTAGGATGATGTTGATGATGCAGTATTTTGCTAGTGGACTGTAATGCCACAGTCGGTAAATATGGTCCATTTCAATCTCCATAGTAAAAACAGTTTTCTTGTGGCATATCCTTGAACTGGGGCAATTGAGCTGTGTATATCCGAGAATAATCCCCACTCCGACCCCACAGACCATCTTTGATTCATCGATAAAGCATGTTACCACGGGTTTTCCAGTTTTTTATGGTTGGAAAGCTCGGCTCGGAAAGTTCCGAAGTACTTCGTCTAATATGTATATACGGATAACCGTAAGACTTCGTTGTCCAAGACTCAGACTCATGGAGTCTGAAAGCACTGTACGCTATAGTGTAATTGATATCGAGATCTAGGAGGGAAGGTGTAAGAGTACATTAAGAGTATGCCGTTCTTTGGATCCTACTAAGAGCCACCACGCAATGGAACCAAACGTTAGGATATGATGAAGCACGGCTGTCTGCATCCGCGAAACCATCCTCGACCGGAGACTTCAGTTCTTTGTGGAGCTCTTCCTCCAGGCGCAGAACACAGGCATTTTTAACAATCAGTTCTATGTCTTCAATTTAACTTAAGAGGATCTCACCCAGATACTTTATATCAAAAAGTGCCATTCGTAGAAAAAGGAATTCAGATACCATTCTCGTGGTGATAAATAGTACCAGTTACGTTTTGTTTGAATTTATCTCGCACCTTGCAGCTTACTCAAGTTGTCGGCATATACCTCCACCTTCACTCCGCTCCTGTCTAGCATCCGTAGAATTTCACCCATCACTATCTATCAGAGCATCGGAGAGGTGACGCACTCTCGATTCAATAATTTCACTCAGCTTGGGCGACGTAACCTCCAAGCGGAGTTCTGCTTCACAGTCCTCCTAGCGGGAAAGTACGTGAGTGTAACTCCAGTGACTCACTAGAAGATTCCGTCCAATTTTCTAAGAAAGGATGGATTTCTCAGTCAGAATCTTGTTGAAGCCCGCAAATTCGCTGATGATTTTGATGTCTTCTTCAGAATCCCAACCTTTGACTTGAGTTCGTCTATTGAGCCAATATTACCATACCAACATCGGAAAGTTTGTACCCGACCACACTTTCGCTAGTTGATCCTTCTAGTGTCTCTAAAAGGGTAGGGAACCTCCACAGCGAAATTTAGACCGAAAAGTATCCCACGGTGTATGCATATAAAAATAAATACTAGCTACTATGACGAAAAAAAGAAAAACCATCTCATCATTTTCACTAATATACTAGGTAGAAACACCGCAAGAACACATTTAGTATTGCCCTGTTGCACACTGATAGGTTTGTTAAAAACAAAGGCTGACCTGTTTCGTACATTTTCGAACGACCCCGAATAATGTGCCTTGCATAGGTACCGCCGCCTGTCAACAGGTTGACCTTTCAGGTGTCTATCAGTACGTCAGATGTAGTTCTTCTGAAAGAACTGATCAGTCGTGAGCCATATAAGAGGGAGAAGATATACATGCGTTCCGCTCTTGTCTTCTTCACTTTTACCACAGTTAGGCCACTGGAACTCAGGTCCGTGAACAGAGAGGCATCGCGTTGGTACCACGGCATGGGTTGCTTTTCTTTTTTAACAAGTTGGAATACCGGAAGCACGTCGCTTCAAGTATAAAGGTTTTGTGTTCATCTTACGTGAGGAACTTTCTATGCACGTTTTCCTTTTCGAAGATAGCTACAAATTCAAAACATTCCTTCATCTATACTATTTGGAAACTTTCAGATATATATACGGTAGCTTTAATAAATAAATAAATAAACCTTACCATTAATCTCCACAACAAAGGTGAAACCTTTAGAAGTATCGCTAACAACAAAGTTGTGAAAACTTGCAAGGAGGATGGATCCGTCAAGCGTAGATATTCTAAAGAACAACCAAAAATCGCAACAAAAAAGATTGATACAAGGAATAAAAGCAGGTGAATTTTATCATTTTTGAGTGGTTACTTCAAAGCCTTGATCTATCGCCCATCGAAGATGTATGGGTGGGGCTAAACACAAAAGCAAGTGATAAAGTTCCCTGAATTTTGGCTGCATTGAAAGATTTAATTTTGGAGGTTTGGCCTACTTTTCCTCCAGAAAGGTGCAGAAAGTACGCGCCGTCCTTATCAAGTCGGCTGGCAACGGTGTCGCAAAATAGTGGCAGCCATTATTGACCTTAAAAAAATAAATAAAATTTTCCGTTTTCTTATTGTAACCCCCTTTTATAAGGAAGCCGTTTCTTTTGAATTAAATTTTATGTTTGTGTTATCAGTTCAGTTACTATTTTTAAAAACAATTGCTACTTTTTCATTCTTAAAATTATTATATTATGCTCATTCTAAACAAACATTGTCTATTGCCGCATACTAATGTGGAAATATATTTTGTACGCACATACCTATCTAACTTGATAGCAGGGATTTAAACTTTACTGAAATACAGAGCTATGACCTTCTATAATTTTGTTAGTAATAATTGCATTGCCATCAAACTTTCGAAAATTACGAGTATGTCTTATATTATGACTTACACTTGTAGGAAGAACTTAAGAGGAGTTTTCAAGTAAATTTCTAAAATATAGGAATATGCTGTCTTTTCAGGCCTAGATTTTGTATAGGTACATCACTAACTTCTTTCAGATTGTGTTTGACCTGTTTCACCTTTTGGGGCACACATTTTGTGTGCTCACTCCCCTATGTTTCACCCAATATCAAAAATAAGATCGGTCTCGGAAAGTATGAATTCAACCCTTTCATTTGATACCCCACGTGGCCATATTCTGTGAAAAAAGGTTCCCCCCTTGCGCCAAGCGAAATCATGTAAAGGGACACACAGACCACATGTTTTCACAAAATTTGGTGACAATCGGTGCAGCCATTTGCCAGTAAATTGACTGTGACAAAGAGACACACCGACAAACAGACATTGAATCGATTTTAATAAGGTTTAGTTTCACACAAAACCTAAAAAAATGCTATATCAAACGAGATTGGACCAGCCTTTGAATCGTTTCCTAACAACATTATTATTTATGGATTCATTTAGTTGCTACTATCAAAAACTATTTTTTTGTTGATATGGTAGGTGTGACTTGCAACTTATAATAACATTTCCTCATTACCAGAGAACGAGCCTGGAACAGTTTGACACATTAATTCGTGCTAGCCATGCCGCTGTCTCGACCTAAGGAGCTTTCTAGTCAGACAATTTCTATCACCAACGGGAGGGAACAGAATGAAGAGAATTGTTAGTTCCGACGTACAACACTAAAAGACGGAACAAGTGGCTTCCGACATATCTACTAGTTAAATTAACCCATTGCCATCCGGCTCTTTCACCGGTCAAGTTACATAAAATTATTGAATTGAAATTCCACAAAAGAAAAGGATGTGATGCAGATGAGACTGAAAACCTCCGGGCCTACTCAGAACCATCTGCCTATTAACTAATCATTCAGTGTACATTGTCGCACCTCATGAGCAACCTCCTCTTCTTTCTTGCGATTGTAAATGGCTTTACGTGCCTTAGCAAGAAGGGCTTTTGGCTTCAGATAAAAATTAGAGTTCCTACACGTCGCGCATTCGTAGAATTCTAGTTACGACCTTCAGCATTACTTGTGGCTTAGACTATTCAAACAAAATTCTCAAAAAGTTTTACGAAATATGGCTAATACAATATCCAAATTTGATTGGATTCTATTTAATTCTTCCTACTAAAAGAATCTCACAAAAGTACGCGAAAAAATTCTTATAATGTGCTTTCCCCACTTAAGGTCGATTATCGAGTTAAACGTTAAGCCAAGATACTCAACAGTCGATTTTGACTCTGTAATCAATTTATCGATCGTTATGTAGGGACTCTATTTTTGGATAACATAACCACCCAGCGCAAGGCTGAAACCATGAGCGGTCATCCAAATCATCAATATCCCAAGTGTGGTTTGCACCTGTTCAATATTGCGTCCGGTCACATCATCCGCATAAGAGCCGATGCGATTCTTTTTCTATATCGAGTTTGAGAAAACTATCGTAGGGAGCGTTCCAGGCGTCTAGCCCTAAGATGCATCCGTATTCTATCATAACATAGGGTCTGACAGAGCGAGGAACGATCTCTCAAATAATCCGGCAACATTCCCAAGAGATAGTCAGACAATTAAAATGAATTTCTTAATGTGCCTAGCACATTTATCCCTTACGGAACTGAAAGCATTTTTGATATCATACGTTACGAGGCGGACTTCCTGTCAAGATCTACGGCTGTGTGCCTCAACTCGGCCACCATAACAACATCAACCGTAAATCTCTCTGCTTGAAAACCTAACTGCTTTGGTGAGAAGTCAGCAACAGCACGAATCGCATCAGCGACACTAATCTTTGTAAGCTTCTCTAGCACTTTCTCGCACATGTCAAGAATACACAGTGATTGGTATGCAAATGGCAGCTCAAGTTCCCTTTTCCTTTTGACAATTCGCATAAACCTCACCACCTTCCAGGGCATAGTGAAAACGCCTTCCTTTAGGCGATCATTGAATGCGCACAGGAGTAGGTCTGCCCGATAGATGAACACCAGTTTATATATTTCAGTCGGGATACAATCAGGACCTGACGCTTTCTTATCTTTAATAGTGAGAACCGCCTCTTGAAGCTTTTTCATGTTAAAATGCAGGTAATCCTCGACGCCTTGCACGCTGTTGCGATCAACCCTTACGCGATATTTAGGGAATAATGGCCGTGTAATGCCTCCATCTGATCGGATTAAGCGCGAAAGGTTTTCAAAGAGTCACGAATCCTCATTCACTTGGATGGCAGAGTTTACACGAACGATGCCAGTGATTCCGGCGCAAAAGTTAAGTCGGTGATTGCTCCTTCGCAGCCTGGGCTCCGGAACGTTGGCAAAGATTCGGTATTCCAAACTACTAGCCCTGTTTTCACCACCATTTCCAATTCATGCGCCCTGCCAAAACGGCATCGTCCAGAGCATCAAGCCTGCATCGAAAGTCCGGCACCGTCTTATTCCGTGTTAGATAAACACTTAAAAATGTTATACCTAAACATCCAATCTAGACAATGTCATCCCCTGGGCCTTGCGCAAGAAACTGAAGTCAGGTGCCGTCCCAAATCCAGATGGAGGCTCGATTTAATAAATCGAAATACCATGAACCTGGATCCTTGTTCCTGTCCTGTTCGCTGAATATCATTGGATAAGCTTCTAACAAATCAACCGGGTTATAGCCATTTCCGTCCTGAAGACTGAACACCGCTCCTGCTTGGCCTCTGTAAAGATAAATGCATATTGCGATGTACTCATCAATTCACTTACGTACATATATAAGTTAATTCAGAAACTAATGATGTCCCGACACCCCCTTTGCTTATTTGCCACACCTTCTCCGCACAGCAAATAAATAACATTATAAAATAATAATTAGCAAGATAGCATTTCAATTATTCAGAAATCTTCCAACCCACTTTTATTACCATTAAAATGTTAGTGGAATGAAATATATTGAGTAGTTCTGGTGAAGAAAAGTCATTCATAACACCTCGCATTTATATATCAACCATAAAATTTATTTCAATATAAAACATTTAACAAATTCTATCAGTTCCATTTAATAACGTTGTGGCTTGTTGGCATATTCCTCTTTGTATGGATGAGCTTCGATCCATTGCAAGGCACGGACAATGTAGTCTGGGATTGGTTCTGGTGGTGGTGGGACTGGGAGATGGGCACCTTCTGGGTGGAATCCATTTTCATCAGCAGTGTAGGTGAGTTTAATTGGAATTCCTTCTGGAGAGGTGTGTGAGGCTGCTCCTGCAGCCGAGTGTCCACCTACACCTTGTTCTTGGGCAGCAATTCCGTTTGAGGTCTCATATGAGTACTGGTATGATCCATCAGGGCTAACATCACTTCCAAAACTGCGAATCTCAGCAGCGGCTTCAGGAGAGCTGTAGTGTTGTCCATGTTGGGCAGCAGCCAAGGCAACAATAGCGGCGAGTACAATCTGCAACCGTAAACAAAACATATGTAAAGTATACGTCCATTGGCATTAGCAGATTTTGCAAGAATGATAGATTGCTTGTTTAATGTCAAAGCGAATACTTACAAACTTGAACATCTTAATGTGTTTGATTTGATCTATCCAAAGATGAAACTGATGCTGATTGGGGTGATGATCGCGACTTTTATATGAAATATTTTCGAGCATTATTTGAAGCTAAATATGCACCTAAGAGCGGGGTAAATTACCATTTTGTCTCGGATGCCATATTTTCATTCAGAAAGTATCATATTTATTATGTATATGTCTACAAATACCAAGTTCAAAACCGCCCTGTAATTAAAATAGAGTTGATGGCAAACCTAGAAATTTTGCACTATTTGTATACACATGCAAGTGTTCCCACTAGTAGAGCTACGCACTCATAGGCCTTTGTAACGCAGAATTGAGATTCTGAATCCCAATGAGATTTTTGACTACCATGGGCTCGATGGTATGGTATTTCCTTCATTATTCATGGAACACACAGTCATAGACTAAGCCTGTAACTTCTTAGAAAATGCCAATAGTAAAATTCAACAAAAACACGCCCTTGAATTCGTGTACCAATAAGATGTAAATTGCCAGAATTAATTATTTCCATAGCTTTTTGTAGAATTTCAGAGAAAATGAATAAATGAAAAATCATTAGGAGTTCATTGCATTTACGTACTGTAAATGTACACAGCTTGCAAATACGCATATGCACAAATAGTGAATCTCAATTTCCGCAGCATAGTGAATTGGTGGAGGGTTCATTGATTAATAGTCAAACACCTTAAAATTATCGAGAAAAAAGATAAAAGAAGCCAGCAATGGAATAAAAGTCGAGGTAAGCGGAAACCGTAGTTATTCAGTTTTTTAACAGGTTCCCAGTTATTGTAAAATTATCCTGTTTAATTCATTTCTGGAGTTAATGGGGCGATTATAGTGAAAGATTGATAACGAAATTCACATGGTGACCTGGGGTCAAACGAAAAAAACCAACAGTGTCATTCATGTTCACATTTCTTAGATAAAGGAAAGTAAAATATTCTTCGGGCTAGAAACAAACACTCGAAAGACACCATTATTTTACTGACAGTTTCGCGTGAATGAATTTGATGATTTATGCCAAGGCTCCAAGACTTAGAAACCTTATGCTTAAATCTTGCGATGTAACTTCCAATTGAAAAGAAACTGCCTGTGCTTCTTGCGGTTTATTTTATTTTTTGGGGCACTTCGATCCCACTCATGCCATTTCCGATGGGTGGGTCCGCAGTGGATCCTGAAAAAATAAACGAAAAGGGAATTCGCGCGAACTATAACTGAAAATTCGAAAATAAAAAAATAAAACAATAACCGCGTGCGTTGAGCCGTAAAATTCTGCACCCGAGTCCCGCCATCAAAAGGGAGGATCCACGATGAATCACAACTTCGATCGATATTCCTCCTGCCTCAGATGTATGATGAGGTGTGGTCTGCCAGGTTCCCTCCATGCCTTTGGTATCCTCGGGCTATTATATTGGAAGATGCCCCTTTTGTCTAAAAGAGTTTTTCGGGACTAGAGAGGAATAGGGGAGAAGGAGCTCCTCAAATTAGGAAGAATTAGTTCGAATTCATTTCAAAATATATTCTAAATCATGAATTAAAAAAAAAATAAAAGACGATACGATAATCAATAATCAATCAAAGCACCTCAACCAGTGCTCTGTTTAGTAATTTTTTTTCAGTAGTGCCATTTAGAACATTTGTTTCTTCATAACCATGAAGCTGCTTTCTCGTTTGCCATGAATTTCAAGCAAAAATTAAGGAAAAGTGTGTTATAGTTCACATTCAAAGCATCATTGTAAAACTTATCTGACACCATCCCTTGATGCGCTCCTTCCTCACCTCCTGCCGACGTCGTCTCGCATAAAACACAATCTGCCAAACTTCTGGCCGGCAAAAAGATACGAAGACAGATGTTCAGATACTCGCAACAAGAGAAAAGATTAGATGAGTTTACTCAGACTTGATTTTTAGATAGTTTCTTGTTAAGAAGGATTCATTTCGTTTCTCCCTTTTTTACACGAAATAGTAGGAATCAGAATTGGCAGGTGTGCGAGGTACGAATAAGTAAATTAAAAAAACTTCCACCGCACTTACTCAAGGGAAAATAGTCTCAATTCAATTGAGAGCGTCTTGTTAAAAAAACAAAAATTTACCCTTGCCGTGATATTCCGAAGAGAAAATTAATCACGTTCTTGGAGACTTCGCCGAATATCACCAAAGAATCGAAAGGGCCCACATTAGTTCACTATCAGGCGCACTTCTGTATAACATCTTCTCAAAATGTTCTTCAAACAAATTTTTCAGGATGGCTAACACAATCACACGAAAAATTTTTGCCGAATATTTATTTTTGAACTTACGTTGTAATTAAAACTACAATTTTTCTTAAGTAGCGACAATTCATAATGAAGGACATCCGAAGACACCAACGATCTCCCGTCCTACGTCCCGCTGATCAGCTGCCACCCGATTAACTGATCCCATTCATATCTGATTCCACCGACCCTAGCCTTAAACTTCAAATTGAAGGTCGGCTCAGGGAATGCGCAATCGCTCTAGCCCAGGTCAACCTCTGTATCTATGTACATTCATACATTTACCCCGGTCAATGTTCGATGGCAATAAAGAATTGTTATCAAATTCAAATTAAAATTTGTTCAAATGAGATCCGTTTAGGTTTAAAGCAAAGCGACCATTTATTAGATTTTTTTTAAAATTAATTAAAATTAAATAGTTAAATTAAATTAAATGTTAAATATGGGATCTGAAAGAATGTCGCGATAGGAATTATGCAATTAAGGAAGCTAAGGACTGTTATAGTGGGCGAAAAAAAAAACAAACAAAGGCAAGATTAGATATTATTGAATGCACTCTCCTGTCGGATGGAACCTGAGAAAGACAAATGACATACCGCCCATATCGCAAAGCCGCAGACACAAGTACAGTGATGTGAAAGGCTTTCAAAGATTGGGAAGATCACGTACTGTAAGAATACGGCAAGCCATAAAAGCGCTTGATATTCGGAAAATTCAATGTCTCGCATAATCAAAGAAGACTTAGGAATAATAACTTACAAAAAAACTATGGGACATTTGCTGACAGAAGGATTAGTGAAAAATTGGCTGGTAAAATGTAAGAGAAAGCCGGCAGCAAGCATCAAACGATGGAAATTTCCAACGAAAAAACTTTCGCCATAGAGAAATCATTTAATAAGCGAAATAACATAATTTATTTACGATCGTCAACGGTCACTACTCTGCTTTACCAGATTTTCTCTGTGCGGCAAGCGATGGAAAAACTGTCGGAATATTTAAATGTTTAAAGCCGCCTATGACAGCGTAGCCAGGTTAAAACTGTACACGGCCATGACTGACTAGGCTGACTAGGCTGACCTTGACCAATATACGAGGCCAAATAAAAGCAGCAGGATCACTCTCAAGACCATTCGACATCAACAACGATCTACGACAAGAGGATGCCCTAACATGCGTCCTCTTTAACCTAGCCTTCGAGAAAGTGGCCCGTGATGCTGAGGTAAATGCAAGATGTGCGATCCTCTTTAAGTCCACCCAATTACTGGCCTATGCTGATGAATCGACATCATGGGAAGAAAGACCCGAGACGTACAAACTGCCTTCATCTAGATTGAGCAGGCGATACTTGGCGCGAGATCCTGGGCTGCACATCAATGAAGGCAAGACAAAACATATGGTGGCAACGTCAGCACCGAAAACCCAGCAACCAACAACATCAAACCGCACTGGTCAAACGGAAAGAATAAAGATAGGAAACTACAACTTTGAGACCTTTGACGATTTCTCCTATCTAGGGTCGAACATCACAACCGATAACAGCTACGATGATGAAATCCGCGCACGGTTGTTGGCAGCCAACAGAGCTTATTTCAGCTTACAAAAGCTGTTCCGCTCGAAACGTCTCACCATAGGGTCAAAGCTCTTACTGTACAAGACAATGATCTTGCCAGTCCTCATGTATTCTTCGGAGAGTTAGCAAGAAAAATGGCGTAGGTCAGGACGCCAGACAGCTTTTAGGGATATCGAATTGGTGGACCTTGACGCAAAACTGGGATGTCTAGAGTTCCTTATTAAGGCAGGCCTAGACCGGATACCAGTTGTTGCGCCGTTGCTGATGATGATAATCCAAGTGTCAAGCCGCGACAAATGTCACCTCCAAGAATTCGATAACCGGCTTTCAAGTGATGATTACTAATATGAATACTAATTCCTCTTCCTACGTTTGTTAACCAGCACTATCTCCGTCTTTTGTTCTCCAAGCTAAAGCTGAACCATCTCCACCCCGTTTTATCGCGCTGATGGTTTCATTAGCGCACAGTTCAATATCTTCAGATTATTTCGCAACGGCGATCGTGATTAGATCATCTGCGAAACCAATTATCCTGGCCTCCTTTGGCATGGGAAGGACAAGAGCCCAATTGTAAGTTACGTTCCACAGGAGAAAACCCAATAGGGAGGAAAATTGCCTAGTGGTCGCTATGAGTTTAATGCTCACTGGCAAGCCACACTATTCTCCTCACCAATGTAGTACTCATATATATATGTCAAATCAACTAGTAAACCCCTCGAAAAGTGGATAGATTTGCAGCGTTTGCAAGCACCGACGTACGTAGCTAAAGCTTCGAGCAAAATACAGCCTCAGGTATTCGTAGTTCGACTGTTCAAATTCCCAGCCTACACGTTAGGATACGCTAGGATTTTGGAGTTTCGACTTTTCAAGTATTTTCTCGAGCTGTGTCCTCGTCGCGCTTGGTAGAGCATAGCTACTGTATATATAAATACGAGGTATGTTTACCTTGATGAATCTAACTTCCGGATTGTTTGATTTCTACATGCCCATATTGCCGGTTAAGGTGGATTTGTATCAACCTCATTTCATCCAAAGCTCCTCTATATACTGAGGATCGGCTGCTGCCTGTGTCACCCCGACAGTCGACGCCCTTTTTCCCCTTGCGAAGCATACATACAGGATCAGCCCTGCACTCCCTTCTTCTTCCCCGGACACACACAGGATCAGCCTTGCACTTCCTTCTTCTTCCCCGCATTTTTTGCACCTTTTTGACTTATCACAGTCACCGGTGCATTTCGCCGCTATATGGCCAAATTCCCAACGAAAGAGGCACACATAATAATCAAATCGCATTTCTAAACAACGAAGTCCCCGTAGTATCGATAAGACCATTTTCCGCTTGGTGGTATTGATGCAAAATCTGTGGATCGTCGCAAAAAATAGTTACTAAGGTTCTGTGTATCAAGCCACTATTATCTCGGCTGGCCATTAGATCGCTTACCATCCACTTCGATGTTCAGACCAATCTTGGCAAGTGTATTCTCGTTAGCGACAATTAGGTGACACCATATCTATCACGGATATCTTCTTTTCGGCTGTGCTGAAGGCATGTTACGCCACTAGTCCAACGTAACATCTTCGTCGCCATTACCGTGGGACGCCTTTCATTGCCTTTGGTATTCGGCCAACACTCAGAACTATGTAGGCGACATTCCGGTAAATTTTAGATTTGATACGACGATCACAAAGAACACCAGTTGTGGAACGCCATTTCATCCAGGTTGCGTTAATGTGGGCATTAATTTCATAGCACAGTTCTCCATTGGCTGAAGGCATTGATCCGAGATATTTAAATCGCTTCGTTCTAGGCGGGTCACTACCACTCACATTCATAGCGCCTGTTTCATGGGAATCGGTTGACAAAAATTCAGTTTTATTCAGATTCAATCTGATAAAGTTGCATGATCATTCCATTTTTGGACAAATTGTTCGAGATGATTTTTGCTATTTGACGCTAGGAAAATATCATCTGCATAAAGCAATGTGTAGGGCCCTGGATGGTGGATGTCCCGTGTGACACTGTCCATAATAAGAACGAAGAGGAGTGGTGAGGTGGCGCGTTCTTTATAAATACCGACAGAGATACGAGGCGATTTTGATACACCCGCCACACTTCAAACTTTACTTTTCGGATTGTTAGAGCAATTTAACCCAATGCACAAGTTGCTCTGGCACTAGGTGTTGTGGTAGAGCATAGTAGATGAGTTCGTCTGGCATACGGTGAAACGCCTTCTTCGGATCACAAAATGCAATGGGAAAATGTTTCTAACAGCGTTTCTTCATGGGTAGCCGGGCAGCATATATCGCATCAGTAGTTCCGCAGTTCTTGACGAATCTGGTTGTCAAGAATATGTTCAAAAATCTTCATGGTACGGGACAGCCACCGGATCGGAGGGTAATATGAATTTTCTTGCCCTACTTTTCTTTTTTTGTATTGGAACTTTGGTACTTTCTAGCCAGTCAGATGGTGTTATACCTTCCGCAATAGCCCAATTAAAGATGTCACTGAGCCACAGTGTTAGGTACCAGCTCTTTGCTTTGCAAAGATCAAATGCGAAGTTCTCAGGTCCCGATGCTTGCCCCGATTTCATTCGTGTCATTGCTTCCTCGACTTTAGTGGCGCTGACAGGTAAAACTGCTCCAAATGTCGGCAATGCTTGTGGAAGTGGAGAATGAACCAATTCTTCTGTTGAAATCGGCTCGAAATATTCACGCCATCTATCCGCCGCGGTTCGTCTGTCAGTAAGCAAAGTACCGTTCTTGTCATTAACGCAATAGTGATGTTCGATGTCCTCTGTGTGTGTCATTAACTTAGCTCTACTATTCTCCCAGTTTCGTAATGATAATGGTCTCATATGGAACGGCTTTGCAGTCAGTGATGGTGGTAAAATGTGGCCGTGTTATGAAAATGGAGTCGTTTTGCATTTTACTATTCTCACTATAAAATGTAGGAAGATGAGGCATGTGTCCGCAAACTCGACTATACGCTCGCTACCTTCAATGCGTGCGTCAAACGCTTTTACCCCATGGTACTTATGTCGTCTGAATTTTCACCAACACCATTAAGGTTGCCTGTAATTATGATATAGTCATCAGCCAGCATGTCACAGATCTTCTTGGCATCAGGTCGACCTGTCTGTGGTGAAGAAGCGTGATATACTGGTGAGCTTCATCAGCCTCAACTCATTCAACTTTTTTAATGGCATCACGGGCACCCTCTGAGATGGCAGCACACTCGCTCAGCACGATGTTGGTATTATAATTGAAGGTGATTTAATCGACTTATTTATGATTGCATGAATGAATGTATTATATATCTGTATTTCCATCTCTCTCTTTTTATTTCATCAAATAGATTTGCTTTCAAAAAAAAAAATTTCATTATAACGTGAAAGGATTCACGT
The DNA here is from genome assembly GCF_905115235.1 of Hermetia illucens. Lineage (NCBI taxonomy): Eukaryota > Metazoa > Arthropoda > Insecta > Diptera > Stratiomyidae > Hermetia > Hermetia illucens. The sequence continues at coordinate 56,570,083 of NC_051853.1, read as the reverse complement.
TATGAACTAACAAGTTATATTGCCTATCTACCGAGGAGAACCTTTGGTCGAGCCGGATGATGTTTGCTGGCATACGTCTACACGTTTCTCAAGCCGTTTCGAATCTCCCAAGAAATCGGAAAAAAACATTTCACCACCGTTAATTTCATGCAATCCAACAATATTCATATTATTGGCTGAGATGGTTAGAGCGATGGGCTGTCGTAGCCTAAGGTCGTGGTTCAAATCTTATTAGTAGCAGGGGGATTTGTTGTTGTGACGTGGACGTGTGAATCGTGAATGCGTACCTAAGTCAAATCAAGGTAAAAATGTCGGGCGAGCGTAATGCTGACCTCCAGCAGTTTTCTGTAGTGTACCGTAACTTGAATGAAGTGTTCGAACACACTTATTATCGCACTATTTTCTTCCGAGTTGTCACAATCTTGGCAGATGCCGGATTTTACTTAATACTAGCACTAAGTGTCAACCATTCAGGGTCGGACGATCCCACCTACTTAAATTATAAAGAGAAATGGGGGAATCCGTCGAGAACTGCCCGTAACATCGAGCACCGTGAGGGATTTAGATACAATAACTGTTATGGGAACTAAAAGCTCCCGGCCCAAACGCCAAATTTCCTTGGTTTCCCGAGCCAGTGGCTTATAGTTCACCTTCTTCTCCGCATATTTCCGTTTGATGTTGCTATTATGGGGAATAGCAACATCAATAATATACGCGAAGCGACCCGTCATGTCAACTAGCAACACGTCAGGCTTGTTGTAAGGGCTGTAAGGGGAACTATCAAGTACTGCCACCCAGGTTTTGCAAAGTTTTGATGGAGCACCTTACATACAACATTATGCCTCTTCATGTATTGCACCGGTACCATAACAGTGCGGTTTGAAATGAAATGGTCCAACATCCATAACGCCGAACCTCAAATTCTGCACTGTTCGTTCTCCACCCGCTCTTCCACTATGGGCTTTTTATAAGCTCGGTCGGCAACCACGCTGTCCTAAATGGCACACATGAATCCCTCCGTCTCAGCAAAGAACTCCCCAGCACACAGCTATCTGTTCGGCAAATGTAAATCGACAAATGTCCGCCAAAGACAATTCCGTCCATTACCTTCGACTTCCATTCATCGATCTACTCTTGGTCCGACTTCACCTCACTCAGAGGATTGAAAGATCGATCCTTCAAGTTAAGTGAAGGCACTTCACAATCACAGTCACAGACAACCGCATGCTAAGGATTCGCTTGCCCTTTGCTGTAAAAATAAGCGCGCAGCGAGTTGACTTGGCGATGATGTTGTTTCGCCACATCAACCACGCCCCTACCTCCAATGTCACGATGCAAGTTCATCCGCTCCACGGCAGACTTTGGATGATGCTGTCGGAATTTAGACATAGTTGTCCGTATTCGCCGCTTGACGTTTTCCAGATCGGTTTTCCTCCACGGCAATATTCCGAATGCATAAGCCAGTGAAAGGATAGCGAATACATTCAATGCCCTTATTTTAATCTTCCCCAAGAGATGCGATTTTAGTACCAGCACGTCGTACACGTCGCAGGAATTCGGACAGCAAAGCATCCTTCAGATTACCAACTCGAGCATGGTTCCTTGCAGAATTCCTAGGTATTTGTAAAAGTCTATCTCAGCCATAGTTTCGATGTGGAAGTCACCAATGCTATGTCCAGCATGCGGCTCGTGATGACCTTTGCGGATGGCTTTGATTCGACACTTGTCTAAGACTAATTCCATCCGAATATCACGACTGAACATGTCTACTATTCTCAACAGACTTCTAGCGTGAATGTCAGTACCAGCATACAGCTTGATGTCATCTAAGTATGTCAAGTGTGTGAACTCGCACTTAGCCCCTAGGCCATACTTGATTGCGAAACCATGCCCTCTAGCATCATTCAGTAGCCCTAAAAGGGGATTCTGTACCATGCCAAACTACAGGGGAATCAAACAATCCTCTGGAAAAGCCTGCTTCGTATATGGATAGACTCTTATTATTAGGCTGAAAGTCGGAATAATAACATAATTTAAAGAAATACTTTGACCTCTATGATACCTGCTCTTAGTACTTAAGGAAGAAACCATTTCATTTAAAACCCCTACAAAATCGAGCTCGCCCAGTATTAAAGTCACCGAAGTAAGCTCATTTAAAAAGCGGGAAAGGCGAGGAAGGGACTGTCCCTTAGACCCTGAATTCTCTAGGGTCCGGAATAGAGAAACTTTAACAAAATTAGGTCAATTGTACAATTTTGTTGTGATCCAAATGCTTTGCACCCCGTAAACGACCCTTCTCCTTGCGGCCTTGCCCACGTGATGTGCCAGATTCAGAAATTCAAAAGGAACCGACGAAGAACCAAGATACATATACCCCAAAAAGTAAACCGCAATACTAAGGAATTCTTCTTTCAATCTATTTACTTATTATAGCATTCCCAAACTGAAGAAAACGAAGAATTTTAGGGTTTCGGTAATTTTTAAAATTTAATAAAAACAGGAAATAGTAATTACCCACTTCCCACAATTGAACTTTATACAGTTGTAATACGAATACATTTGGCAACCGCCGCAATATTAATTCAAATAGGTGTCTATTTCTAGGACACTACTAAACCTACTGTACCATTCTCTCATTTAACTTTCTTACTAACCAGGTTCACAATGATATGCTTCATTAGAGCGTAGTCATTAACTGTTAATATTAAAATTAGTCTTTATAGAGCTGCAGTAAAGGTTCAAATTAAATTTAAACCAAAGCCTCCAAGAATCGGATAGGTGCTTATCTTACACCATAAATATTAGAAGTTATGGATGGATATATGAGGCATGCGTGTGAAGGGCACTTGCAAGAAAAGACCATATTCAAATTATTTATATGGACTCAGTCATCAATAGAATGTACATATATATTGACCCCTCTCTCAAGTAGTGTCGCTACATTCAAAAAAGCGAATAATTCATATAAAAAGCCCCATCATCACCCCAATCAGCATCAGTTTCACATCTGAATAGATCAAATCAAACACATCATGTTCAAATTTGTAAGTTGATCGTGACTTTTCGCTGAAAAACTATCCGCCGTTATAAGTATCAACAATGCAAACATATATTTAACATACCTTTTGTTCAGGTTGCACTCGCCGCTCTTATTGCCTTGGCAGCTGCCCAGCATGGCCAACACTACAGCTCTCCCGAAGCCGCTGCTGAAATCCGCAGCTTTGGAAGCGACATCAGCCCCGATGGATCATACCAATACTCATTTGATACCTCTAACGGAATTGCTGCTCAAGAACAAGGAGTAGGTGGACACTCTGCAGTTGGAGCAGCATCACACACCTCCCCTGAAGGAGTCCCAATCAAACTTACCTACACTGCTGACGAAAACGGATTCCATCCAGAAGGTGCCCATCTCCCAGTTCCACCACCAATCCCAGAGGCCATTGTTCGCGCCTTGCAATGGATTGCCGCCCACCCATACAAAGACGAATATGTTGTTAAACAACAACATTACTAAGTGAAACTGAAGATACTAATTTGTTATAACTATTTTAATAAAACTTTAATCTGATAGTACGAAAAGTTGTTAATCTATAATAATGTAAATGGAAATTCTTCATTTTTCTGTGATTCAGCATTCCAGCCATGACGATTGCAAATGTCGTGACCCGGAATCTTTTGGTTGGATTTATTTTATTCAGACTAGCGAGAAGCAAGGCGTTAACTTTCGTTTCAAGACGAAACTTTTGTTATCTGATGAAATAGACAATCTATTATGCCGATGCTAACGATTTATTAAACAACGTCTAATTTCCCCAAATTTTAAAGATAGTCCTGAGTATTTAACTTCTTAAGTAAGAATATTCTGGAGGAAAGGTTGAAGAATCAATAGATTTATCGATAAGAAACAGTAGATTCCGAGGGTTTTCTGGTGTCGTCAAAGGTTTCCCCTTGGCACAAACAACAAGAGATTATATACGTATGTTTATTAAAAAATTCCATGAATATTGAGATACTCTCGTTTTTTCACGGATTTCTAGTGAGTGGAAAAACCTTACCGATGGTACTGTGACAATCTCAAAAAATCACCAAAATGGGGCATTTTCATTACAACAAGATCTGTAAAACGCCGTCAAATTGATGTGAATTTAGATTCCGAAAATGAAAGTTTATTGCTTATCTGGTATCGAAAATGCCAAACGTCCTAGAGGACTTGCACCCGGAGATACTCCAAGGAAATTGACAAAACTTGTAAGCAGTCCAGAATGCCAACCTAAATAACACCTGAGATCAGGTGTCGAAACCAAGTTTTATTTCGAATAACGAGCACTTGATGAATGGGATATGGGTATGGGGGATTCCGAGAAAGCAACGAAAATAGCTCATAAAACTAGCACCGAGAAAATTCTGAAAGAATTACAACATGGACTTAATATCCATGCGGAAATACGGGAATAGGTTTTCCTTATCCAATTTAGACTTTGACTCGCTTGGTAACGGGGTCGGCTCAAGAGACGTTTTCAAATCACCGTTTCAGGTACCAAGTCATAACTGTTTCGATCATTTTTTGGATCGTTTCCCATCCATTTGGATGCTCTAGCTAATCCAGCGGATTATCATCAGCGTTAGTCACATCATACTAATAGAAACGCCCCTTTCGCGACTTCTCTACGATGAGTTCAAAGCCAACATCATCGACGGCAGGATAACAAGAATCCTGTCTAGGCCGATCTTCGTAATGAACTGCACACATCCTGTATTTGGGCGGAGATCCGCCAATTCGATATTCCTAACAACTCTCTAACATCCTGACCTACCTCATCGCTCAATATGGGGCAGGATCTGCCACCTCTTCTTTTTCTACCATAGATATTGTCCTTATAGACTTTCCGGGCTGGATGATTCTCATCCGTACGGATTTAATGACCCACCTACAGCAGCCTATTGAACTAACAAACTTTGCTTGATATAATCGCTGCCCAGTATTCGAAACCGCAAAAAGCAACACGCCGAATGACGTCGCAGTGAATTTGGATCTAAGACATACATTGCTGTGTCAATCACAAGTACTGAGCGCCACTGTGTCTAGATAGTCGCTGATACGTAAAGCAATCTCATGGTGCATTTTGAACTCCTCATATCACTAAATGAACGTAGGTACATAAGATGATCAATTAATATTTGGGCGAAGGAGGAACAACCTTCAAATACCCGATTATGGCGTACCAAGCATTTAGGCTCAAACGATCCTACCTACTAGAAAGATAAATAGGCTCTGGTAGTGGTGGCCGGTGGTAGGATAATGGGAGAATCCCTCGAGAACTCTACGCAACACCCAACACGTATGCAGAATGGTGTATTTCTGCATGGTTTAAACCAGACTGTGTGAGAGTCCCAGGACGTCAAAGGAGGCCGTGAGAGATGAGTACAATACCCGCAGCTAACAGTATTATGAGAGCTACAAAAGCCCTCTCGAGACACAAAATTTCTTTGATTTCCCAAGCCAGTCGCTCATAATTCACTTTCTCCTCCACGTATTCCTGTTTAATGTTGTTATTATGCGAGGATATCAATATCATATCAACATTTTGCGGTATATAGCGATCAGTTCATCAGAATATGTTGGTTCCAATACATGCTGTAAGCAAAACTATTAAGTACAGCCTCCGGTGCATATCGGTAAAACAGACATATTCCCGTGATCGGCGTATGCTTATATGCAAGGTTTTGCTGAATCACCTTACATACAGTATTATACCTGTTACAGCAGGAATAAGATGTTCCAACGTGTCTGATGCCGAACCACACATTCCGCACTGGTCGCTCTCCATCTGCTTTTTCATTATGAGCTTTTTATAAGCTCAGATAGCGACCACTCTATTCTGAATGGTACACATAAATCCCTCCGTCTCAGTAAAAAGTTCTCCAGCACCCAGCCATCTGTTTGACAAATGAAAATCGACAAATGGTTGCCAAAGATAATTCACGTGTTTATCATATATTGCATTCGATACATTCGCACAGCAAGTCATAGTGGTGATATTGTGGCACCGCGTCAACCACACCCTTTCCTTCAATGTCACAAGGCAGGTTCATATGCTCCACAGCAGAGTTTGGATAATGCATTCCGAATTTGAACATGATAGACCATAACCATTGCTGGACGTTTTCCAGATCGGTTTTCGTCCACGGCAATATTCCGAATGCCGGTGAAAGGATAGCGAATACAATGAACGTATTTTTTCACGCTTTATTCTTCGCCGAGATATGCAATTTTAGTACCAGCTTCACACGTTGTCGGATTTCGGATGACCAACCCGAGAATGGATTCCTTGCAGAATTCCTTGGTATTTCGCCTACTATTCGCAAAAGACTTAGAAGCTGACCATCAACACAAACATACAACTTTATGTCATGGAAGTACATCAAGTATGTCAGCTCGCACTTAGCACGGAGGTCATATTTGTGTTTCCAGATTTTACAGAGTTTCCATATCTGCAACTGTTCATGCGCTGGACGACATCTAGTTCGCTACACCGTCGGCAGAAACCACGCTTCCTAGATATATAAATTAATCGACGCCTGCTGTGCATTATTCATTAATGAAAATAGGAAGACTGAGTTTATCTTCAGTCTAAATCTACTTGGCTTTCTCTCCAAATCCAGGACCAATGAGCATGATCCGATGAGACAGCAGACAAACTTCATCAGCGTAATCGAGGTGTTTGAGGAAAAATGCCACAGTCCATTGAACGAAGCGAAGATCTAATCTCCGGGCACTGTTCGAAAATTACCGATGACGATTGACGGGGTCAATTTTGCAGGATCCGGAGCGGAAACCAACTTGCTTTTTGTCGGTCGAGTTTTTAAAATGCTCTTTGATGTGTTCCAGAACTGTTTTAGCTATTATCTTTGCGACAGAAGAGAGCACGCAGATTGTTTTGGAATCTCTAAATCTGGATCATCCCCTTTTTCCACTCTTTAGAAAAAGCCGCAGATTCCCATAATTTCTGTAAGAATGGAACTAGCAGATCTGCAATAGCTTCAAGTGCGGCTGTAAGTAACTCTGCGAGAAGATCGTTGAGCCAAGCGGTTTCATTTCGTTTCCGTGTATTGACGGCCGTGATGATTTCTCTTCTACTTAGAGGAACAGTCCCTATTACGGTGATTGACCATTTCAACCACTAGAGGCGGAACTTCACAGGTTGTGTTTCGATTAAGAACTGTGATGAAATGATGGATACAACACGCAGGCGAACGTAAGCGCCTATCAGATGGTGATCTCTTTCGAGACCAATGTCAGAACCTCTCTTGTTATGCACATCCAGAACACAACTCCTAAATTCACTGGTGATCGTAAAGTGGTCAGTCTGATTGCTTGTACGGTGATACGCCACGAATGGCATGACGGTGCAATCAATATAGAAAAGCCATTGTTTGCTTAGTAGTGCATGTGATATCTCGTCCTTTCTCAATCCATATTCCCTGACTATATGCGGCCACCACTGCCACTATACATTTAATAATGAGAGCGATTCAAGTAAGACAACAATTCGTCATTAGTTCTCCCCCACATTGGTCGCGGTCTTTGAGTTTCAGAATCCTCCACAAGCAAATGAACGACGAGGACGTAATCCCAGTTTTCTCTCGCTTTGAACTTCCCATGAAGATCTCAATTTCGGTTGGATGATGTTTGATTAACCTGCTTCCATTGGAAAAAGATCAATCAATGATATACTTTCCCTTTAGTTCGATGCGAGTTGTTAACTACCATTTACGAATTTTACTGGAAAAAAACTACAGATAACTTTTTCTAGGCAAGTTCAGAACTTTCCCAACCAAATTCGTATTTTGCGAATTTATATCTTCACCAAGCTAACGCAATAATTGGGTCCGAAACATCAATCCAACTACTCAATACTCTAAAAATGACGATTACATAATTGGTAGCATCACTACTCTTAAACAATCCGACTGCACAGTATTATGGTAAATTCAAAGAGAGAAAGTGCTAGTCCGATAAGGCCAACAGTCGACCTGCTCTCCAATATTAAAAATTATTCATTTCCCAGCATATTTAAGGATGCCTTCGCAAGCTTCTATTTGATAGGATGAAAAATCTGCCCCAGTATTTAGAGCTTCAAAAGGTTATCTTATTTTAACGCTTTGTGGGAACGCTGTCTAAGATTTTAAATGCAAACCTATACCTGTTGGTTTTCCCCGGCTTCCTTCGTCTACCTGTGAAGTCGCCTCTCGCTCGAATTCGTGGTAAGTCTGAGCACGTGGCCGCATTCTTTGAAATTCTTCTGTTACTACCCTACAATCACCATCGAGGCAGTCATCCTGACTTTTCTTAGGGCCAAATAGGACTGTTAAGGTCAGTTATCACTACTTCATCTCCAGGGGATGTTAAACATAACTGCGGCTACCGCGGAATCCATTTTCGCATGTAAGTATTATGAAGGAATTTCTGGTGGATCACATCAACGTTTTCTTATGTGTTCTGTTCACTCGTTTGAGGAGTATAAGGCACAGTCTCGGTTTTTAGTCAAACTCTGCTTCAATTTTATTGACATCACCCTTAGTATTGTGCGAGTCATAAACCTACAATAGTGTGACTAAAAAGGCGAACACAAGCATCCATGAGGACTGGGGTTCGAACTCGGGGTAATCAGATTGAAAATAAGTTTGCCTCACCTAGCAGTCAAAGGGGATTCGACACGGTGTTGTTATCCGAGCCCTGAGCACAATGCCAACGAGATAGTGACCTGAGTTTATATTGAACCTTATATGTTGTGATCTTCGTGGAGGTTGAATTTAGTTAATTCAGTTGAATCTGAAGAGACCCGCGATTTTGATGGATCTCTAGATATTTTCAATAAGCATTCTATGATACTAACTGAATAATCAGTAGTTCGCTGTCAATGTTAATTTTATGCAAATTCCGTAATTTTCTATTTATATCTATTTATATCAAGCATGATTTACATATAAATAACATACTTGAGACAAGCTCCGTGACTTCATTCTGCCACGTAGAATGTATCCTTCTTCTACTATGCAGCCTCTTCTGTGTTGCTCGAGATCATTTTTGCTATTAGATATTTACTGGGAAAATGTCATCTGCATCTGCAGTGCATATGGCGCGGAACGTTAGATGTCCTGTATGATGGTGTTCATAACAAGAACAAAGAGGAGTAATGAGAGGGCGCTTCCTTGATGAACACTAACAGCCACTTAGTTTTGTTTCGGCCGACAACGTTGTCGCCCCGTCTTCCTCGCCGCCACCTCTGAGCACCAATTACGCTGACAGTTAAGTCCTTGAGGGTTTTACGTGAGCACCTGTCTGGAAGACTTAATCCCACGGTCTTCTTAGGACACGGTTTGATTTTGTAACCACAAGCAAAGCCCCGCTGAGACAAACAACATCGGTACCAGTCTATACCAAGTGCATAGCTTAACATTCATACTGGTGGATGCAAGACCTACCTAAATCTCTACCGAACTAAGGAGTACGGCACCCATGTTGAAACGCAACACCACGCCGAGGCCCGAAGGTTTCTTCTCGCTTGAGCATCACCAACAGCCCCCATGAAGCTCCCACTAAGGGGCCAACCGCAAACAACCGAGCTGTACTCATATACGACAGGAATTCTCCCGAAGTATATGAGTCCAGGGGCTACCCCGGTTCCCATGGTACCAGTATACCCCTGGTAAGGTTTCGTGGCCGAAGCCACTTCAGATGAGTCCCCGTGCAGACTCGCCCTTATTAAGCCTTGGAGCATTCGCCTACTGCATCACGGCCGGCAAGCCAATGCGATACAGCGTTTCCCAGCGCCACCACGTGGAGGTTCTGATCGGCCACTTGGTTTTGCTTCAGCCGGAAGGGTTGCCGCCCCGCCTTCCTCCCAGCCACCTCAGAGCACCGCTCTGCGCCGACAAGTGGGAATGTCGGCAATGATTGTGGAAGTGGAGGATGAGGAAATTCTTCAGTTGAAACCTGCTCGAAATATTCTCGCCATTTATCCGTTACGGCTCGACGGTTGGTAACGAAAGTACCGTTCTTGTCATTAACGCAACAAAAGTGTTTGCTATTCTGTGTGCGTTTGTGCCAGCTTTTGGCAAGTCGATTCAGATCTCTCACGCCATATCGGGTGCCCAGCTTATCGTAAAGGTCTTTGTAAGGCACCGCTAAGGTGACAGCGATCGCTTTCTTTGCTTCCCGGTTAACATTCTTATAAATTTTCCAATTGGTGAGCGTTTTATCGTCGAGAAACTTATGATAAAATCTTTTCTTTTCACAGACCTTCATTCCAACATTGTCATCCAGAACCAAGTATCTCGGTTGATAACCGCAATAGTTGCAGAGGCCGCTTTGTAGCTCGTATCTTTAATCTGGTTCCACGATTCCTCTACATTCTTAATGGTTGGTAATCGCGTAAGCGAGATCATTTCTTCTTTCTTCTGACACAGGATGGGCATTAAAGAGAAACTAATAGTTATTATCGGAGCGACATATTATGGTACAAAATGTCACATGCTGCACGGAGGCAAAACCTCGCAGGATTACAAGTTCGAAAGCGGAACCCACCAGAGTTGCATCCTGCCACCGATATTATTTGTTCTTGTTATCGGTGACGTTCTTCGTGCTCCTTTGTCCGAAGAACGTGGAGGAGTTCAATGGACAATGACATCTTTTCTCAAACACTTCGACTATGCTGATGACATCTGATTGTTCTCTTACCGGACCATAGATCTTGGCTAAATGGCTCTGGATTTGAAAGAGACGCAACAAAATCAATATCTCCAGTCTGAGGGGCATCGCACTCCCCATATCTGTAACAATGGCCAGAGCAACGAAACCGTGGATGAATTTGTACATCTAGAAAGCGTGGTTTCTGCCAACGGCTGCATTGAACCGGACGTTGCCCGACACATTAACAACGCTAGATTCGCTTTCGCTGCCATGTCTAAAATCTGGAAATGCAACGCAAGTGTGCTTTTTGTGATGCTATAGGGGAGTAGCACGTGGCAAGTGAACTCTACTGATACCCAGTGCACAGTCATGCCACTCGTACACACTGTGATCAGAAGGCGGAAGTGGCAGTGGATAAGTCACACTTTCAGGAGGAGGACAACTGCATTGCGCCATGCAGTGGAACCCACTCTTCGAAGATGGCCGACGAGTGGGTCGCCCCAAGGGCACTTGGCCCAGGATAGTAGAGGAGGAGTGCAAGCGTCTCGTACTGAAGAGCATCTCAGGTAACTGCGAACGATAGCGCGATGGTGTGGCTGACACGCCAAACCCCACCAGAGGTGAATGGCAACCATATAAACTTTGTCATTACTTGATAAATAGCTCCTCTTCCGAGAATATTGTTTTCAACATTGCTTCATGTAATATACGTAGCGCAAAAATCTTCGAAGTTCTTTTCGCGAAGCTCGATAGCTATTTTCCCTCTCTGATCCCGAGATAGTATCATCCCGGTCTACCACACGGATGACTTGCTACAATAAAATACCTGTGTATAAATTAACTATTAACAGGCGACGATTAGGTTCTTCGCTATTTCAAGCAATGAAACTCACAGCCCAAGCGAAGCTGACCAATCTACTACACAAATATACAAACTGCGTAGCATGAAATAGTCAAGGAGATGTGTATCCTCAGGAATTCCTAAGATAACTTGAAACGCATTACTAGAAACTGGCGTCGAGGTTACGTAGGCGTGGGAAATGTCCCACATAGAACAGGTAAGTGGAAAGACCCAACTTTTATTCTCCAAGTCGGTAAAATAATGAGGACTTGGAAATTTTGCCGTATTTTCAAATACTAGAAGTGCACCACAGTCCACATAATAAACTATCTGTGAAGAGTACAGGCGCACCCTGAAGAATAGCAGAATGGATACTCTGAACTACTCATAAATTTTTGTTTGTTTTAATATTGCAACGAAATTAGAAACGTCTAGTACTCTCCAGATTCATAAAAGGTTAGGATAACAACTTCGCTCTCAAAGTATCGAGTTACAGTTCTTTCCAAATTAAGATAAATATACCGTCAATGAAAAGTTCTACACAAAATCCGTTATAAAATACAAACGATTCCCTTATAAAATCGACTTAATTACAGGTAAAAGGCATTTATAATAAAATAATTTATATTATTTATTACAAAATTTCCAATTTCAATTGGCATACACATAATTTAATTTAGAATAAATATAACTTAATATCCCAGAAGTATTTCAAGGCAACTGATCCACAAATATATTATTTTTCATATTACATACCATACAAAGTCTTCGGGCAATCTCTAAAACTGTCAATTATTATCTATTAATTTTGTGGCCATCTAACGAAAAGGTAACGGTCGAATTTAGGAGGTTGATTCCCAAAGCACTTCACCATTCTCCATTTGGCTGCAGTTACATCTTGTTCGCATGTATATATGTATGTACATTCATACGAATATCCACCCACCTTCCCGTGATCTGCTAACATTTCTAAACCAAATCTTGTATCGCCCGAAGATTCTCATTAAATGCTGCATCTAGATTGGAAGATTGGTGCATAATGACTTTGGGAATGGAGTGACTTTTACTTTGTATCTTTCAAATTTAGATCGAAATTACACTGCGGGTCACTACCATACAGACACCCTCTTGTTTAAACAACGATCAACGACTTAACAGTTTTAAACATTAATAGCTAGATTGGAAAAATTGCAAAATATTATAGAATCGAGGTTTGACAAACACATAAAGACGCATGAAAATGACAATGAGATTGTTGAGCCGAAATTGAATTATATAATATATTTTAATTTGGATATGGGAACAGGCAACAAAATTGAGTTATAAGCAATCAGAAAAGATTAGTAGAAATATGGATGAATCCGCATTTTTTCATCCCGACGAGCACACATCCTACAATGATCTTAAAATGTGAAAAGCAGATAACATTTGTTCATATCTTCAATACTTGAAATAATCGACATAATATCTGAGGGTCTGACTAATTTGTTATGCATCCTTCACTGCTTAACTCTAAAATACTACTTTGAAGCAGTGGTGGCTTGCCAATTTATTTTATGGATTCTCATTGAGTTTTATTTTGCTCTGCATACTGGACGGACACATTCCATTATCCACCCGAATATCCTTTTGCTTCCATTACAAAAAATGCGTTACATACATGCACGGTCAGAATTCGATTCCTTCAGCCGTTTTCCTGTGGGCAGGCGTTATTTGGTTTTATCAAATGCCTGATCTGGAAGCAAACTCGAGGCTTTTAAATCCCCATTAGCATTTTGATCGTTTACCATCGATTTCGATGTTCAGACCAATCTTGGCAAGAGAATTCTCGTTAGCGCGGATCACGTGATCATACCATCGAAAGTCTCTCTCGCAATTTTTCCACGATCGATGCAGCCCCATATCGATCGCGGATATCGTCATTTCGTATGTGATCAAAGGATTACCGTAAGACGCCGTTCTTTGTCTTTTATAGTTGGCCAAAACTCAGGACCATAGAGGGCGGAAAGATACTCTGGTAAACTTTAGATTTCAGGCATTCGTTGATATGTCGATCACAAAGCACACCAGTTTTGGAACGCTACTTCATCCAGGTTGCGCTAATGCGTGAAGCAATTTTACAACGTAGTTCTCCATTGGCTGATCGCATTGACCGGAGATATTTAAATCGCTCAATCTTGGGCAGGTCACTGCCTCTCACATTCATAGCTTGAACACGTTTTAATTTCGCCGCGCTCTCAAAATTTACTGCATATGACAAAAATGTTCAGTCTAAGGATTTCCAGAATTGCGACCACTGGTGTTTCACTCTAAATAGCATTTCAGTAAACCCTCCCTGCTTTATATTTCAAATATCTGCTGGCGTTGCTAATACCGATTTGATACAGCTCAACAATGTTCTACCTTAATAAGTCATGCCGACTTTCTAAACGAATCTTCATCATCATCAACGGCGCAACAACCGGTATCCGGTCTAGGCCTGCCTTAATAAGGAACTCCAGACATCCCGGTTTTGCGCCGAGGTCCACCAATTCGATATCCCTAAAAGCTGTCTGGCGTCCTGGCCCACGCCATCGCTCCATCTTAGGCAGGGTCTGCCTCGTCTTCTTTTCCTACCACAGATATTGCCCTTATAGACTTTCCGGGTGGGATCATCTTCATCCATACGGATTAAGTGACCTGCCCACCGTAACCTATTGAGCCGGATTTTATCCACAACCGGACGGTCATGGTATCGCTCATAGATTTCGTCATTGTGTAGGCTACGGAATCGTCCATCTTCATGTAGGGGGCCAAAAATTCTTCGGAGGATTCTTCTCTCGAACGCGGCCAAGAGTTCGCAATTTTTCTTGCTAAGAACCCAAGTTTCCGAGGAATACATGAGGACTGGCAAGATCATAGTCTTGTACAGTAAGAGCTTTGACCCTATGGTGAGACGTTTCGAGCGGAACAGTCTTTGTAAGCTGAAGTAGGCTCTGTTGGCTGACAACAACCGTGCGCGGATTTCATCATCGTAGTTGTTATCGGTTGTGATTTTCGACCCTAGATAGGAGAAATTGTCAACGGTCTCAAAGTTGTATTCTCCTATCCTTATTCTTGTTCGTGCTTGTGTTTGACCAGTGCGGTTTGATGTTGTTGGTTGATTCGTCTTCGGTGCTGACGTTGCCACCATGTATTAAACGAATCTTGCACAGCGAATTTCTTCGGCCATTCAAACTAATAACACCAAAGCGCACCTTCTCGCCGTGCAGATTCACGCACAAAAATACATAACTCACTGTAATTGCAGTAGCCAAATACCAGTATCAGTGTCCGGATAGCTCAGTGGTTAGAGTACCAGGCTGTCAGTCGTGGTTTACTGATGGCAGTAGGATGTGTATCGTGACTTGATAGAGGATACTAGTCAGTTTAGCTTTTACCTGAGTAAGTTTAGCTTTTACCTGAGTAAAATCTGGGTAAGCGCAATGTTGATCACATTGCCTTTTCCCGGATACTATAATCCTGTAGTACGGTCCACTACGGCACAGTAGTGTTCTAACACACTTCAAGGCCCTGCTTCAAATGGATTTTCAAATTCAAAATATTCCCTAATATATTTCCAAACTCCAAGGTATGCATATCTACATATTACTAACGTAAATCCTGTGCTCATCCTAAGCCTTTTATCGCATACTGAGGCACATATATATGTACGCATCCAAAATAATCGAACGCATCGGAATATTTGCGCTTTGTTCTATACTTTACGGCATGCATACATATGTACAGTATATGTACGTAAATTGAAATGCTGCCGACAGCAGAGAGACATTAAACCGATTTTAATAAAGTTTTGTTTTACACAAAACTAAGATGTTTCCATAGGACTCGCCGTTCATATGGTGTATACATGATAACCTCAAACACATTTTAAAATGCAATAATTTCACAGAGAAATGAAGAATTTTGACTTTCTGTAAGTTTGTTTTTAATAGTTTGTTTCTCTCTAAACTTTCCAGAATTATGCCCCATATTATCACCTATACTGATGATACTCCTCGGATTAAAGGAGGTTTAAGGAGAACGAGACCTCACTCCCTTATGGTTCAACAAATATAGAGAAATAGGACCAATTTTCAAAAGTATTAATTGAATCCTTTCATTTGACCTCCCCTTCGCATGTATGAGGAGCCCCCCCTTGAACTCAACAGAAAATGGGCCCCTTGCTATATATAAAGGTATTCACAGAACACTCCAAATCAAATTTAGTGGTTGTAGATTCAGCTGTTTCCGAGTAAAGTGGGTGTAACAGACAGACATCGAATTGATTTTATTATAATAAGCTTTTGATTCACACAAAACCTTAGAAGATGTTTTTTTTCATTATCATATATTGAATCCCTCTTATCCAAGAATTTGCTACGTATTACTATTTAGATGAAAATAACAGAGTTCATGCAGGATGCATTCCAAAAGTATCGGTACTGATTACAAAACAAGAAGTTGATTGACAGTTTTCTCACAATAACTTAATATTCTTCAAAGGATCACTCTTGTGGGTTACCGCCACCAACAGGTTTACTCAGCTTCATACGCGTCCTGGAACTCGGGAACCTAAATGCTCTTCAGGACTCATTTCGAAGCAACCTGAAACTCCGCCACCCTGTGTAGTCTTTCGTGTCCGAAGAACAATAAAAGGGTTTAAGCGGCCGCGTCAGGGCTGTAAGAAAAGTGCAGCAATGCTACAATTTTATTTCCATATACTTCATTTTTAGTACTTAGGTATCAGTCACCCGATAACGCCGCTCCAAAAATATTTGAATTTTCAGTGTTCGGAGTTTTTAATGCGAATTTTAGACTAACCATGCAAGTGTTGGACTCGGATTTACAGCTGTCTATGTTCAAATGAATTCAAAAATGCCACCCCCCGTAAGACCAAAGCTAGCCTTCAAGGAGAACTATCTTGATGTGATGAATACTTTTAGGTCAGCAAAGAAAGGTTCATCAGTTAACTGGAGCATCTATGATTTTTCGACATTTACTTGCCATTTTTTGCCGGTTGTTGTACATTTCGGAGGAAAAGTAGCATCATTTCCCGGGAACACCTACTCTAGTTTACACCAATATTTCGGAAACAACTTGTCCCTTCTTAAATGCTATAACTCCATAAGTACGTTTAACCCGCAAAAAAAAGAAAATAAATAAGATACTCTACTTATTCATAATTACATATATTCATGTTCATATTCGCCTCATTTTCAATGGAGCACTGCAGATCTTATCGAAAATTCTGGGATTGTTTACTACCAATGGTGAAACAATTAAAGGTCCCAAAATTAAAAATGCTGCCCTTCATTTTTACTATACTTCCCGGAACCACGTGTCTACATTATGTGCCCAAGAATAATGTTACATCCATATACTATTACGGTAATTAGAACGCCTTTAGAAAAAATTAATCAAAACAATAGGAAGCTTCACAAAAATACCTCCATTAATTTTAATACTTTCGGCACAACTAGAGAAAATTAAGGAAAGCCCTACGCATCTAGCCAGTTCCATCTGGCGATAGTGAACAGTCAGGTCATTTGCATGACACACTTCATCCATGTGTCTTCAAATTCTACTCGGAAAAACAGCAAAAAAACCCATAAATTGACTATTGTTCTACTTAATGAAAATACACCAAACTGCCCCACAAATTTAAAATTAAAAAGAATATTCTTCCTTCACTTTACTGCGCCATGTAGTTCTAGTACGTCCCACTCGGCGGCCAACCTAAGATATTGGATTCTGCTGCTTGATATAATCCATCAAGGAATTGGCGCCTTTTCTCAACGTGTGACCTATCCACTGCCTATTCCGCTTCTGATCGACCATCCATCCGTTAATGTTTCAGACCATAAATTAATGACAGTTTAGGTGTTTCGAGTAACTCTCTCATATAGTATCATAGAGAGAACATTGCCCGGAACATAATGTTGGTGTTGAAATTTTAGACAAACTAATAAAAGCCAATTCAGCGCTATTAATACGTCCAGCGGCTCCAAGTTTGGTGCTGTAGTCATTCGAAACAACGGTTCCTATATATACCAATTGTTGGATGTCCTCAAAGTTATGTCTATGACCTACCTGAAAACCTTATAACGCTGGCAGGCACCGCTTGAAACTTCAAATTCCCTTGAGATTTAATGTCGATGCAGCAGGTAATATTTTACTGTATCTTTCTGATTATCCTGATAATAGCTATAAGCTTCTCCAGAATGCCTTCCCTGAATAAAGCATTCTAAACTGCATTCTTTGTTGCATTCCGACATGATTGCAGCTAGTAACTTCTGAAAGCTTTCTGCAAATGTTCGACTGTCCGCGATGTTGTATATAGTAATCTCCCTAACTTTTACAACACACAAAACATTATTTGGGAGTTTACGGGATACTAATAACCCTCCAGCTTTTCACATAAAATTGGGTCAGATTAGAAAAGTGGAAAACCGTCATTCCGTGCATTCAAGCCATAGTAGGCCTATTGTACTATCTGCTGCTCTGCCTACTTAGAGTTAGTTTCTTGCATTTATCACTCATTGGTTTTTGTGAATTAACGATGTTTAACATTTTCCCAAGTCTGAGAATATATCAATTCCCCTTTAAAAGAGTCTCTCTCTACAAAGTTATTTTTGGTCTAGAGAAGCCGGTCAGTTACATTTGAAATGCAAGATCGGCCGATTTTTTCAGAATGATGGTTATCGAAGCAATGCCCTTCTAAAGGTACCCCCTTCTTGAAAGGCTCTAAGAAAGCCACATTAACAACCCAAGAATTAACCCATTTGGCTGCATGAATACTTGATAGCTCGCCCTTTAATGCAGTCTTCGCCTTGCCCAATATTTTGGAGCAAACCGTTTGGCGAACGAATCCGTCACTCAAATGCCCTAGCATCCATATCGGAATCGCTTTACTCAGTCGACTGAGTTTAAGCAACACCTTGCCGTACTTCAATACCAACCAGTGTTGTGCTGGACATTATGGGGTACATTAGTGCAAAAGGATGAACTTTGCGGAGTTTCCGAGTAAATTTAAACCTTCCTTTTGACACTCCACATGACTTTATTTCAAATTTCATTTAAGTATAGAATAATATTTGCTAGTTCTCGAAAATAAAACCCTTCTTGAAAACCAACGTTAAAGTCATGATCTATGTCATTTCGGATAGTCCTAATCATTTGAATATTGATACGGTTTTTTAGAGGAAAAAAAATTAAAGGCAAAATTCTAAAAAACTGGACGGTATCAAAATCTGAAATACCAGAAGGAACTTTAAGCGCAATGAGTGTAAAGCAGAAAATGGCCATAGTGCGTGAAGTAGAGAACATCGAAATCCGACTTCTCTCAACCTATAAACTTATTTCGGTTTCCTCCAGCAACAATCCCTACTAGTAAGAGCAATTCAAAACTAGAAAAAATTTAGCATGTCATGAAACTATTATACAAAGAAAATTGGGAAATGCCAAGGGATAAAAGTTAGATTTTTAAGTTGTTTGATTTCAAATTAATACCTGTGATATATGTGGGGCTTTGCGCATAAAAAACAAATTAGAGGGAAAAGACTTAGAACCACCACACACCTACATATATAATGTATATAGTTACATATTTGGTATTACGAGTACATCGTATGGTATGCTTTATATGTTAGGACTAACTTATTTTTCGGTATTGTTCACTAGCTGTGGTTCTGAGGAGGTTTGGTGCAATGTCGGTGTAAATAGCAAGTCGAAATATGAGTCCACAAACCCCAGGGAAGCACTGGTACACAAAACTCCTCAAAATGTCCGCTTAAGACGTTAGTTTAGAGATAAAGGCATCAATGAGGAAATAACACGAGAAAGGACAACTGCAGTCGGGTGGGCATTACTCTAACTGGGTTTTCCTCCGCGCTCCAAATCCTAGCTTTTCTGCACAGTTGATTTTACGCCACGTGGCGCACAAACGAAGGTATGGTATTTTTTATGCTTACCAAATTCTCGCCCTCTACGCCACAGTCTTTCACAAAAAAGCTAAAACGAAAGTGTCAGCTGCACTTTCTCCAGCAAGTAATCGCACACACTCGCTAACACCAAAATACCATGCTACTAACGTTCAGTTGTTTCACAGCAATAACTTACACACAAACGGTTTGTAATTTTCTGATATGAATCGCTAAACAAAATCCACTTTCTAGCACACAGCATGAGCATATACGAGTATATGGCCAGGATATGCAATTTATATAGTAACAGCAACAGTAAAAGAAAAGATCAATGGTTATTTTTGGTAATTAGAATTTTATGTATTATAATTGAATAATCTTTAAATAGGTTCCAAGGTTTCGACAAATTTAAAAGTAGAAGGGTTTTATCATGAAAATTTCAAAAAGGATTTAAAATATTCGTTTATAAATATTTTTGAGTAATATGAATTTGTAATGGAAATAAGATATTTGAAAAGAAACATGCCACATACAAATAAATGAATCTTTCACCAGATCAGAGAAATTATTGATTTTATTCAGACTAATCGATGATCGATTGATGATAATTCAACTTCCTCTGTAAGATCTGAATTCCAGAAGGTATTTCCAATAATATAATAAAGGAGAAGTCTGTGAGGTCATATAAAAATAAATACAAGCCTAAAACTGAAACACCAGCCCTACTGCCCCTGCATTCAACGCAAATCAAAATCTAACTCGGCCTTAAATGACTAAGTAATTTAGAAAACTGGATTCTAAAAAGAAGAAAAAATCTTAATACTGAATTTCACTTATAACAATAGAATTAGTTAAATAATTCTTAACTTATTTCCGATAAAGTAAAGTGTAAAGTTTAAAAAGATCAAAATTACCACTAGAATAATCAATGAAGCATGAAACATTCTCTGTTAGTATCGAAAAGTAATTTAAAATTCCGAACCTTCTTCAAGAAAACTTAAAACTCTCAGCACCTGTATAAATTCTCCCTATTAAAATTTGCATTTAAATACTACAATGAATATAAATCACTGGAATAGTCTCTTCTCCAGATTGGTTGTACATTGTACATAGTATGTATTTACGTAACCCATTGCATCCGATCAATTATCCACTTAGTTCACTCGAAAACAAGTTCCATTATTATAAATTCCAAAGCGAATTTGAGATACTCGAATAGCCCACGGGAAATATATTTATAGAAATGATATAAAGCTATCCTGGAAGCAAGAGAGACTATGATGCAACAATAATATTAAACTGGTTATATATGTTTAATAGTTGAATATCTGTAATTTCTTGAACTAGGTCAGGGTCGAACCTGAGACCTAACTCAGCTTCTCAATCCCGGGGCTTAAATAATATACATACCTTTACAAATAAATATGCTTTAGTTTACAGTTCCACACATATCCAATTATCTGGTCTTATTCAATTCATTCTTCCCGAAAAAATGTTCCAAGATACCCAGTCATTAAATCAATACCGATATACAAAGCTGGTTTTCTTCAAATGTCAACCACAATAATTATTCCATTCAGGTGTTTGAAACAAAATTAAAAAAATACATCCTAATAGAAGATATTCCATTGCCCCTCTTTTTTTCTGACTAGTTCCTTAGATCTTTTTGCTTCATATATAAGGCCCGATCATCCTCACAGTCAGTATCAGTTTCAGTTTCGAAAAGATCTTAACAAAAGCACCATGTTCAAATTCGTAAGTTAATCAAAATTTTGCTTATGCAGATTAACATTGCTCACCTTCTACTGAGCAAACGAATTAACAATGCAAATCGTCATAACCCGTTCTCCTTACCAATCTGTTCTCAGGTCGTACTCGCTGTCCTCGTTGGCTTAGCTGCCGCCCAACGTCCAACCCAATACAGCAGCCCCGAAGCTGCCGCCGAAGTCCGCAGCTTCAGCAGTGATGTCAGCCCCGATGGTTCATACCGTTACTCCTTCGAAACCTCAAACGGAATTGCTGCCCAAGAACAAGGTGTAGGTGGTGTCCAAGCTGCCGGAGCCGCTTCCCACACTTCCCCTGAAGGTGTCCCAATTGCCCTTACCTACACTGCTGACGAAAACGGATTCCACCCAGAAGGTGCTCATCTTCCAGTCCCACCACCAGTCCCAGAATACGTTGGACGTGCTTTGGCCTGGATCGCCGCTCACCCACAAAAGGAAGAATACGTTGCCAAACCCCTTCGTTTCTAAGTGAACTGAATTCTGTACCTTTTAATGTTGTTAAATAAACTGCTGTAATATATCACTAAAAAAATATCTTTAATCTGAACTCATGATCCCCACTCCTTCACGTTCAATGATGAATTAGTTGCTGAGAGTTGATCCTGTTTTGAAGAAGAGATAAAAATAGTGCGAAACTACTCTAATTTCATCGTATTCAAGCTAAGAATTACATCACATGATATCCAGTTTCCTAGAAAACACCGAAATAACTAGTCTCATCGGATACAACAACAGTGGAAGAACAAGTATTACTGCAAAAAAAACTCTAAAAAATCCCAACACCGAAAAAACAGTGTCTGGAATTGGAGCATCGCCACCGTTTAGTAGATTATCTTGATGTTAATCATTACATTTATATGCCTCATGCTCGTGCCTCTGCCATTCACGCATTAATAAAAAGATATGCGAAAAATACGCAAAACAGTAAGTCAATTAACTGATTAGTTATGCCACCTTGGATCGCGTTTCGCACATTCAGAGTCAGGAATAATCGACAGACGCGATAAGCTTGTGGACCTATGCAAATGCTGTGCAGCGTACCGATACCCAGTGGTTTTCCTCCGGAGACTTTCACTGAAAAATGAGCATAATCAATCCACATGTCATTTATCGTTTCTTCATGGAAGGATTATATAATGCATTTTCGTCAATCTGACCTTGAGCATCTTCCAAAATCTGAGATTCGAAAACCGGCTAGTCGCTAGTCTCCGCTCTAACCTTGGGATGTGTTATTTGCACAAAAAACCGGAAAGAAAAACTACATTTTTCTGCTAAAACACCACAAAGCTAAGAGAAAGTATCGTATTTTTTCCGTGTCTAGATCTGATTTTGGTTGAAAAGAAAAAATTGATCCTGGAGAATGATTCGAGGCTATCGGAACATGGCATCAGCTAGGAAACTTGTTGAGAAAAATGCAAGCCGTTTAACTCGTTCTGTTCGAAGATTCACAATCATGTTCGCCATAAACTTTAGATGAAATTAAATGATTGAATGGTAGCGAAAAAAAACAAATTTTATCGGTATCTTTTGTAAAGCTCGAGATCAAAAAGAAGAAAATACTTTCTTAGATACAATGCAAACTTGCTAATAAAATTCTCAAACTCGTCTGCTTTCAAGGTAACAAAACGCTTTTTGATGGCAGAGTCTTCATCAATCAGGCGATGGAAGATTTGAATTGATATGGGGTGAACTGGATTAAGAATATGCAAATAGCTGAAGATGCCATGGAATCACAAAACTAGAATAGGAAATAGAACGGCCGATGCTTCATGTTAATTCCGTTGCGTTTAATTAATCAGGTTATCAGGTTTTGTTCAGCTGATATGAATTCTTAATGGGGGAATGTTATCAGCGTAACATTAATCGTATTCTGATGACCTTTCTTAATGAGCCTGCAGGAGAATTGGTATTTTGGCAAGTACCACTTCTCGTCACATAACAGACTCTCAGACAACTATTTCTGAGCTGATGAAATTATACAGGATTGCATTTTGAATTAAATTAAGTTACCTTTTATAAAAGAATCGTTCGCGCAGAATCTATATAGGTAAGCTTCTTTTAGACTATTTCTCATTTCCACAATACGTGCCGTGTTAAAAATAATAACGAACAAAGTTGCTCCTCAAAACTCAGTCAGGAAATAAGTCATATAAAACATCGTACCTTAGTAAGGAACTCCAGAGACCCCGGTTTTGCGCCGAGGTCCACCAATTCGATGTCCCTAAAAACTCTCCGGCGCCCTGACCTACGCCATTGCTCCATCTCAGGCAGGGTCTGCCTCGTCTTCTTTTTCTGCCATAGATATTGCTCTTATAGACTTTTCGGGCTGGATCATCCTCATCCATACGGATTAGGTGACCCGCCCACCGTAACCAACCAGACCGTCATGGTATCGCTCATAGATTTAGTCAGTATGTAGGCTACGGAATCGTCTATCCTCATGTAGGGGGCCAACAATTCTTCGAAGGATTCCTCTCTCGAATGTAACCAAGAATTTGCAATTATTCTTCTTAAGAACCCAAGTCTCCGAGGAATACATAAGGACTATTAAATCATTGTCTTGTACAGTAAGAACTTTGACCCTATGGTGAGACGTTTCGAGCGGAACAGTTTTTGTAAGCTGAAATGGGTTTTGTTGGCAGCCAACAACCGTGCGGGGATTTCATCGTCATAGCTGTTATTGGTTGTGATATTCGACCCTAGATGGGAGCAATTTTCAACGGTGCCAAAATGTACATCTCGGCTTGTTCTTCCCATGACATCAATGTCGTCAGCGTAGGCCAGTAGATGGGTCGACTTGAAGAGGATGTTGCCTCTCGCTTTCCCATCTACAACACGAACCACTTTCTGCAGGGTCTTTTACCTCATCCCGCACATTGGTCAGAGTCAACGTAGTCAAAACATCGAAACATTAACAATATAATCCCAATAAGTAAACACTGCAATTAAAAACACGATAAACTACATATGTGCAATCATCATTTGTATATCAACCTTTGCAGACCTGCCGCCTTTTTTGTCAAGTCAGTACACCTTATAACATCCTTCAGGAAGTGTCTGACCTCGAAAAATACACAGAAATGCAAAATCCAGGCCCAAGAGTAATAAAATACATAGTTCCTCGTTGTGACGGTGAAACATGCATATATGTAGACAGATACAGGTATCTCTCGACCAAATACACTACTTTTCAACCGGAACAAGGATAGTTCCCTAAAATTGTTCCAGATACTTAGCCTCAACTTTTGAAAAGTCAACTTTAGCTCTACTGTCGCCCAATTCATTTTTTGCTAAGCTTCCAATCAACTACACCCCTTCCCTAATCCAGTAACTTGACATATATAGTATTCTTTCAAATATGGAAAACTACAAATTGGCAGCACTGTTTCCTACGACAGTCAGTTTGACAGTTCTCGGTTGTTTTTCAGTTAGTTCAGCTCAAGAAAACTGTATTCAGAAGGAGCAAATCCAGTGACAAAATGGCTCGGAATGTCATTGCATATCTTTGGGGCAGGGACGAAGTAGCCACCTGGTCCGTGACCCATGTGGTTAGTGTACTGTTGTGTCGGTATGTCTATGTTGCATATATGGTTTTCGAGTGTGTGTTTTCCCAGCCGATATGTGGCAAGCATAAACAGCTGTGCAATGTCTATTATTATGAATAATGATGCAACGTGCTCGCAACCACGTGGCCGCACACCAATGCACTGCATCACGCAGAACTAAAACCAGATCTTATGCGCGCAATTTTGCTGGAGCATTTACAGTCCCCTACAATCCTCTCTGACAATCAGGTGAGCGTGAATACTGAACCCATGCGCAATACAGCCCTCCGCAACACCTATGAGAGGGAAATGGATCCCGCAATAACCGCAGTCAACAGAGATTCTGGAAATGAAGCATCAACAAATGATCTTCACAACCACCTGAAGAACGTTATCATGGATACGGCCACAAACATACTTGGCCCCAGCCGCAAAAAGAGTCGGAACGATTGGTTTCACGATGAATGTTAGCTAGCTACGAAACGATGGAATGCCGTTGCATTCTCAAATAACGCAGGCACGCGCAGAGATTTATCATGAACTCCGTCGAGCGGAGAAGCGTCTTCACAGATGGAAAAAGGAAACCTGGGAGAACTAACAGGTTTGTGAACTAGAAAATTACAGCGAGCAACCGCATTAGGCGCAGAAGTTTTACCAATAAGTCAGCAGGATGAAGCCTTATACACCTCGATGCTCATCCTGCCGAGACAAAGAGGTACTTTGATGAGCTACTGAACAACCAGAACATCGACGAGTTGGAGGTCCCGCCAACTGAAGGCGACGGACAAATACTACCACCACCAGGTATTGGGGAAACAGTCCGTGCAATTCATCGGCTTAAAAATCATAAGTCGCCAGGAGCCGATGGAATTACTGCCGAATTAGCTAAATATGAAAGCGACTAATAACACCAAGTGGTTCATCAACTTGTGCTCAAGGTGTGGGACAGCAAATCAATGCCTGACGACTGGCAACGAGCTCATACTTATGTATAATACAAAGGGAGCGGGGAGGGATATATCACACACTGCAGCAATTATAGAGGTATAACGTTGCTGAGTACCATCTATAAGATATTCTTCGCTATCCCGCTAGGCCGGATAGCCCTATACGCTCAAGACATCATTGGCCCATACCAAAGAGGCTTCACTCCAGGCAAATCAACAACAGATCAAATTTTCTCTCTGCGGCAAGCGATGGAAAACCTGTTGGAATATGGGCAACAGTTGCACCATTTATTCATAAACTTTAAAGCCACCTATGATTGCATAACCAGGGTTAAACTGTACACGGCCATGAGAGAATTCGGTATCCCGACGAAATTGATAAGAATAACTAGGCTGACCCTGACCAATGTGCGAGGCAAGATAAAAGCAACACGATCACTTTCAAAACCATTCGACATCAACAACGGTCAACGACAAGGGGATGCGCTATCATGCGTCATCTTTAACCTGGCTCTCGAGAAAGGGATCCGTGATGCTTAAGTAAATGCAAGGGGTACAATCCTCTTTAAGTCCACCCAAATACTAGCCTGTGCTGACGATATCGACGTCATGGGAAAAACCGCCCGAGACGTACAAACTGCCTTCATCTAGATCGAGCAGGCGGCGATTGGTGCGAGATCTTGGGTTACACATCAATGAAGGCAAGACAAAATATGTGGTGGTAACGTCAGCACCGAAAACCAATCAACCAACAAACGGGAAGATGATGATGAAATCCGCGTACGGCTGTTGACAGCCAACAGAGCGTATTTCAGCTTACAAAACCGGTTGCCAGTCATCACGTATTCCTTGGAGACTCCAAAGAATTTTTGGCCCCCTATATGAGTATGGACGATTCCGTAGCCGACATAACGACGAAATCTATGAGCGGTACCATGACCGTCAGGTGGGCGGATCACTTAATCCGTATGGATGGCGCAGTTGTTCAAATTTATTCTAAAAAATATGGCCAAAAGAGACACTGTTCTTGATCCGCAATATCATTTAAAAATTTTATTCAGTGATAAAGCACACTTTAGATTAAATGGCCATATCAATAGATAGAATTGCTGCTTTTAAGTCGATGATTATTCATTAGCCATTATTATGTCCAAGAAAAGTCACCGTGTAATGCGCTGAAATGATTGATCGACATAATTTCAAAAATGGTTTTGGTCAGAATGGTGAGTGTACAGAGACATTTACTAAATTTTTCGCCCCTCAATTAGAAAGTATTAATGTTACAGACAGTAGATTTCAACAGGACGGCACGACCAGTCACATAACACGTAATACAATTAATTTATTTAAAGAAACATTTGAAGAATCATTAATTTCATGAAAGAGTCCTGCCAACTGGCCACTTTTTTATGCTTTTTGACTCGTTTGGACTAATTTTTCTGGGGATATGTAAAGTCTCATGCCTACCCTAAGAATTAAATAATTGACTAGCTTTAGTTGCTTGTCATAACAGACGAACCGACCGCATCAATTAGGAAGGCATCTCACCCACTTTTCGAGCGTTGAAGGAAAACATTAGTCCTCAGTTTTGAAAAAAGTGAGTATTTTATCCAAACAGCTTCTTCTTAGTTGATTCGGTTCATTCATCAGCAGATGCAGCTTCAGGACTCCATGAGCCCTAAAACAAAATTACTTCTGCTTCGCTCCGCCTAGGCCTTATATTCGTCCTGAATATAATTCACCCCCATGTATTTATGGATACATATAAGGAAGCGGTCTCAGATTAGATGTGAAAGGTTGGCTAATGAGTTGTCTCTGCCCTGGACGAAACCGATAATCTTCATTGAACGAAATAGATATTTTGCACTTCTACAATTTACTCCCATGCTCAAATCACCTTTGAGCAGGTGATTTTTATGGTTTTGTGTAAAACAAAAGCTTATTAAAATCGGTTCAATGCCTGTCCGTCTGTCTGCCTGTCACACGCATTTTTCTCCAAAACGGCTAAACCGATCCGAACGAAATTTGGTGGACAGATGGAAATTATGAAATCCCACGCATACAGCGAGTGGCATAAATTTAGGTGGAGTTTAAAGGGGAACTCCCCATACATGCAAAAGGGGGATTCAAAATTTTTTTTCACCGGATATAGTTGTGTAGGGTATCACATGAAAGGTCTCGATTTGTACTTTCCAAAACTGACATTAATTTAGGCATAAATTGGAAAGTGCGTGAGTAAGGAGTCAAAATGTACGCACTTGAAGTGAGACAGGACTCATTTTCGGAAACTACCCAACCTAAAAATCCGAAAAAAATCAGGGTGGTGCGCCTAGATGAAATCTAGACCTCAAAATATGTCCCATTCCGATATCTGCTCAAATAAACTTACTAATAGTATATTACTACTTTTTAGAAATTTACTGAAAAACCCCCCTTAAATTCATCCTAGGACTTCCGAATTTTGTACCAGCATAGGGGACAATATTTCATATATATGTGCTTTCAGGCAAATAACGCTAAAGTTATAGCAGTTCAAACTTAGCAATTTCGCGCGAGTTTACTGCTTCTAAACCCATGCAAATCAGATGCTGACGTCATAATTACCCGGAATAATTGACATTCGCGTGGAATATTAAAGTCACATTTATGAAGAATCTATTTATCTGCAGTCCTTTTTAATGTTTTGTGTAAAACACTTATGTGAAATCTAATCTTCGAGAGATGTCCCATTCCGGTATCTGCTCAAAAAATTTACAATATACTATTATCAACTTTTAGAAATAAACTAAAAAACTGCCCTTAAGTTCATCCTAAGGGTACTAACTTACTTGTACTTGCACCGACATAGAGCGCAGCCTCGTGCATACACATGCCAAGTTTCATGACAATCCAACTATTAGTGGGAAAGTTATAGCAGTTCAAACTTATCAATTTCGTGCTAATTAACAGCATTCTAAGCCAAACAAGTAAGATGCTGATGTCATAATTAACGAGAATAATTGACATTCGAGTGAAATATTAAAATTCCATTCAAGAAGAATCTAATTTTCCCTTTATATTTTATGTTGGTTAAATTGTTGGCACACTCAGAGTGTGAAGCGTATGTGGTTGACCATTATCAACACAGGACTTTCCATCAAATGATTTATTTAAATCACTTTCTAGAGAATAAAGGACAATGGAATTTTTAGCTATATTATACGGAGCTGTCCAGCGTATCAAGCCAGTATTGTTTTGGCCGGCTTTTTGGTTGCTTACCATTGCTTTCGATGTTCTGACCAATACTGATTGTTGAATTCTCCTTAGCGTGAATTACGTGACCACCCCAAAACGTATCACGCCACCAGTGCAATGCAGTATCTTCGTCCCCATTACCGCAAGACCCTGTTCATTGTCCTTTACAGTCGCCAACACTCAGAACTATAGAGAGCGGCAGACGGACGACATTGCAGTAAATTTTAAATTTGGGACGTGCGCTGATACGTCGATCACAAAGAACACCAGTTGGGGAATGCCACTTCACCAAGGTTGCGTTAATGTGTGAAACAATTTCATTACGCAGTTGTCCATTGGCAGATAGCATTGACTCGAGATATTTAAATCGCTGAGTTCTGGCAATGGCAGTAACCTGCCCCTCGAGATATTTAAATCTCTGAGTTCTGGCAATGGCGGTAACCTTCCCCTCGAAATATTTAAATCGTTCAGTTCTGGCAGTGGCAGTAACCTGCCCAGAACTGAGCGAATTCAATATCTCAAGTCAATGCTATAAGCCAATGGAGAACTACGTTATGTTCCTCACATAGGCAAACACAAAACCTTTTATACCTGAAGTGTCAAGCTTCCGGTTTCCCGACTTGTTATTATATAATATTATTATGAATAGGAACTTATTCCCTTATCCGCGCTTTTTTATGTTTTGTTGAAAACGAAACCTTATTAAAATCGATTCACTTTCTGTCCGTCTGTCTGTCACAAGAACTTTTCTCAGAAACGACACTACTGACTGACACAAAATTTAGTTGGAAAATAAGAGGTCTCCATATACCTAAATAAGGGGTGCAATTTTTTTCCACCGAATATAGCCATGTGGAATATCAAATCAAAAGTCTCGATTAGTACCTTTTGAAACAGATAGTTGCAAAGAGAAGAAGTACGGGGATCCAAAAGCGACAATAACTTGAAGCCACCGCTATCAGAAACTACTCAATCGAATAAATAAAGTTAATAATAGTATATTTGTATGACCGGATGGCTCAAATGGTTAGAACGCTGGGCTGCCGTAGCGGAAAGTGGCGGGTCAAATCTCACTGGAGGCAGAAGAATTTGATATTGTGACTGGATATCAGATACCAGTCGACTCAGCTACGAATGAATACCTCAGTCAAATCAGGGTAATAATCTCGGGCGAGCCCATTGCCGACCACATCGCCTCCGGCAATGTACTGTAGTATACTGTTACGGTCTTGAATGAAGTGCTCTAACACACTGAAAATATGGATTGTTGCGCCAAAACTATTATTATTATTAGTATATCTTCATATTTTGAAAATTAACCGTAACTTCATCCTAGATCCGTAAAATTTCACAGTAGTACTGGAAAGTTTGGTTAAAACTATACTATTAACATAATGATGCTCATCCTGCCGAAACAAAAATGGAAATTTGATTTCCGACAGAATGGGAATATTGGAGCGGGGGTGGGTTGAGTATTTTGATAAACCAATAACAGCTATGACGATGAAATCCGCGCACGGTTGTTGGCAGCAAACAGTTCCTATTTAAGCTCACAACTGTTCCACTCGAAACGTCTCACAATAGGGTCAAAGCTCTTACTGTACAAGAGTATGATCTTGTTAGCCCTTATGTATTCCTCGGAGACTCTTGGCCCCATTCGAAAAAAGTCCTCCAAAGGATTTTTGGCCCCTACATGAGAATGGACGATTCCGTAGCCTACATAACGATGAAATCTATGAGCGATACCACGACCGTCTCCTTGTGGATAAACATAAATCACAATATATTTTGCCTAATATATTGTGATTTATGTTTCCTGGTGTTTGTCAGAAATTAGAAAGAAGTCTTGGGAAACGACAAATTTATTCTTTGAATAAATATTTAAAAGTCTGGGTGCACTCAGACTTTTAAATATTTATTCAAAGTCTGGGTGCGCTCCGCGGCCTGGTCTGATTATGCTTCAGGTTAAAGTTGCATAATTAGGCAAGTCCTCACACGACCTCCGCGTGGTGGCCGCTGGAAACCGTCTTCGGGCGGGCCAAGAGTGTGTAGGGCCGGGCTGGGAGTAGGCTCATCCAACTGATGAGGATCTGCTTGTCTGCTGGTCATGTGTTCGGGGCAAGTAGATCTGGCGGGGGGATGGACTGAAGCAACAGCCCGGGGATCGTCCTCCCTGCACCGGAGAAGGTGCTAATAGGACCCCAAGCCAAGGTGGAACAGCATACGCCGAGGGCTGCGTGGCCAATGGGGAGCTTGGTCTTTAGTATGCGAACTCTGAATACCTTGGGCACCTTCAGTTTCAAATAAGACCCTTACCCTGGTGGCCGAGCCAGCCAGTGTGGACATTCTTCCCGGATTACTCGTGGGACCAAGACATGGACTCAATTAATAAAAACCTGGAACCCACTGCCGTCAGGCTGGGTGTAGCGAGTACCAGACATAGTACTCTTGACCCGAAGCCCTCAGCGTCGGGGGATCCCTCGAAAGCGAAAACCGACAAGAATGTCGGTCGCCGGAAACTGGCTAAGAAGCGAAGGTCCACGGGTGTCCTGCTCAAGAGTCAGTACCAGAAGGCCATGCATATTCTCAGCAAGATTGCCAAGAATAAGGAGGCCGGTACTGTCCACGAGCGGGATGAAAAAGACCTCGCTAAATACCAGGCGATTGTTGATGAATACAACAGCAAACGCCGGGCTGACGAGCAGAAGGCGAAGCCCATCGCTCTAAAACGCAACCGATCTCAATACGAGGTCGAACAAGATA
The DNA here is from genome assembly GCF_905115235.1 of Hermetia illucens. Classification (NCBI taxonomy): domain Eukaryota; kingdom Metazoa; phylum Arthropoda; class Insecta; order Diptera; family Stratiomyidae; genus Hermetia; species Hermetia illucens. Next base: position 56,538,330 of record NC_051853.1, on the reverse strand, counting down.
AGAAGCGGAGCAGAGTGGGCAAGAGCGCAGACGCCAAGCAACATACGGAGGAAATTGTACAGCAACCGTCAGCCGGCGGGCCACGTACTGCGAACCCGTTCAGCGATGTGGCCAGGAGTCACTTACGGGTGGCACTGCAATTCTGGATGCAATTCTGGTAGCGGCAAACTAACGCTGGAGGTGTGGACCAGTGTTGGGGCTAGGCTGTCGGGCATGGTCTATGAACATCTCGTGGAAACCGGAGGCAAACACCCGGGACTCACTCCCCACTTTGATTCATCTCAGGTGGTCCGTGGGTTCCACGTAATAGCTTGCATAGACCAGTTCTCTAAGGACTTTCTCGGCTCGTGCGTCGCTAAGATCAGCGACGCTTGGGAGGGCGTTAAGCTCAAGATTATCCCTTACGACGAGATTCCCAGGAGACCGGTCGCTCGCATTTGGTTGCCGAAGATCCGCATGGAGAAGGACCAGCTGGTCCATTTCCTGCGCCTTCACAACCCCGGGATTCCCATGGACGACTGGGTTGTTATAAAGGAGGAGGAACCTCAGATAAACAGCCAGCCCGTACTACTCCGCATAAACGAGGAGTGCCTGGAGGCACTGAAAAAGGCTGATTACAAAGTGTGGTTCGGAGTCAGGAATGCCAAAGTAAAAGTGTTCCGCTCTGCAAAACCGGACGACGACCTTGACCCAATCGACGCCGCCAACGAGCTGTTGGAGGAGATGACGATCGACGGTCCGACGGGGGCTGACAAACCCCCCACGCAAGCAGATCATGCTGAGGGTAACGCAGATAAATCTGCAGCACTCGAAGTGTGCCTCGGCTAATCTGCTCGTCTTCCTCTTAGAGGAAGACATCGACATCGCATTAGCGAACCATCGAAGGGCTCCAAAGCAAATATTTTAATTTATTCCACAGCACAGGAGACGCAGATCAGGCTAAACCTAGAGCATGTATTCTTGCGAGGAAGAGTCTGCACGCTTTCCTGTGCCCGGACCTGAGTTCCAGTGACCTAGTTGTGGTCAAGCTGGAGCAGGTGGGGGCAGAGAACGTGTATATTTCCTCGGCGTACATGGCTCACGACCGATCAGCTCCGCCAGAAGAACTACAACATCTGACGAACACCATAACACCAAAGAAAGCCAAACTGCTGATAGGCTGCGACGCAAATGCAAGGCATACGCTTTGGGGCAGCTCTGAAACCAACGAAGGAGGTGAGTCATTCTTTGATTTTATTATTACTTCAAATCTATCGGTGTCTAACAGGGGCAGTACACCAACCTTTCATTTCCCCTGCTCGGAGAACTGTGACGGTTGGGAGGAGGTCCTTCATATCACCCTAATAACCGACAACGGGATTCTTAGGGTGGAGGACTGGAGAGTGTCTGACCAGAGATCCTTCTCTGACCACAGTTGGATACTCTTCAGTCTAGATCTCGCCGCAGAGGTCTCCAAGCCCTTTAGAGACCCCAGGAGGATCGACTGGAGAAAGTTTGGTCAGGTAATTAAAAACAAACTCTCCGGTGCGCAAATTGGTAGGATTGGCACGACAGACGAACTGGAGTCAAAGGTCGGGGCTCTGGAGAAGGCTTTTGATACCGCCTTCAAAGTCTCGTGCCCTGCTAAGTACAGCAAAAAGACCCTGCCACCGTGGTGGAACGAAGATCTCTCTAGTCTCAGGAAGCTGACCAGAGAAATCTTCAACATCTGCTACAGGCAAAAATACTGGCAGCCATACAAGGACTGCCTAAAGAAGTAGAAGTCGGCCATCAGGACCGCCAAGAGGCGGTCTTGGCTAGACTATTGTCAGAACATTGAAAGCACTAGCGAATCCGCGAGGCTCAATAAGATCCTGTCCAAGGAACATAAGATTCCATCCTTCCTTAAAAAGTCGGAAGGCTCCTGGACGGAATCTTCTAATGAAACCTTGGCGCTGCTGGTGCAAACGCACTTTCCCTCCAGCGAGGAGGATTGTGAGTCAGAACCTCGCTTGGAGGGTTTGCGGCAACCCCAGCTGTGCGAGACTATCAAATCGGTAATTACTGGGGATAGGATCGGCTGGGCTATAAACAGCTTCTCCGCATACAAATCTCCAGGCCCAGATGGCATAATGCCAGTCATGCTACAGAAGCAGCAGGAAAGGGTTGTGCCGTGGCTTGTTGAGATTTACCGGAGCTGCATCACTTTAGGATACGTACCGCAGTCCTGGAGGCGCGCACGGGTTGTTTTCATACCGAAAGCGGGCAGGCGCGGTCATGAGCCCGCGAAGGACTTTCGGCCAATCAGTCTGACCTCTTTCGTGCTGAAGACCCTAGAACACGTCCTGGACATTCACTTAAGGACGATTATGGAGAGAACGCCTTTCTCTAAGTCCCAGCATGCCTACCTCAAAGGAAAATCCACAGAAACCGCCCTCCACGAGGTAACTGGCACGGTTGAGCGGTCGCTGCAGTACAAGCAGTATACCCTTGTTGCCTTCTTGGATATAGAAGGAGCTTTCAACAACGTCAGTACCAACGCCATCAAGGAAGCCTTGACCGGTATTGGATTGGAGGGGTATCTCACGCATTGGATTATATCCATGCTAAGTACCAGGATAATCCAGTCCGATCTGGGAGGCAACCACTTGACCAGAGCTGTGAACAGAGGCACGCCCCAGGGTGGTGCTATCTCACCGGTGCTCTGGTTAATAGTAATGGACAAAATTTTACGTACATTAGACACCAGCGGGGTGAAGGTGGTGGCGTATGCCGACGACTTGGTAATATTAGTATCAGGGATGTTTCTGTCCATTATGAGCGACATCATGGAAGGAGCGTTGCGAAAGGTGTGCCTGTTGGCCGCAAGATGCGGACTCAGCATAAACCCAACCAAAACGCAACTGATGCTTTTCACCACCAAGACAAGGATACCTGAATTCCATCTACCACGGCTGAATGAACAAGGATTGGTTATTTCCTCTAATGTGAAGTATCTGGGTGTAACCCTGGATCCTAAGCTAAATTGGAGGTTGAACATAGAACTGAGGGTTAAGAAGGCCTATATAGCCTTCTATGCCTGTAAGAGAACCTTTGCCAAGAAATGGGGTCTCCGGGCGAGGATAGTTCCCTGGATGTACACCACTGTAGTGCGTCCGATCCTGACGTACGGATCTATTGTATGGTGGCAGGCTTTGAAGAAGAAATACAATAGAACGAAGCTTAATAGGATTCAAAGAACCGCGTGTGCAGGTGCTATGGGGACTCTGCAGTCTTGCCCGGCAGATGCTCTCAATGTACTCCTGCATCTTCTCCCCCTTGACCTCCACATCATATATGTGCAGCATGCAGTGCCGTCAGACTACGTGAGTCCGGATGCTGGGCAGCGAAATCCTACGGCCACAGCAACATTCTAGATGAAATACCTCAAGAAATCTGGGCATCCCCCACGGACTATATCACACGCAAGCTGAACTTCACGAGAAACTTTGCTGTGGACCTTCCAACCAGGGCAAAGTGGAAGACCGGCGGCGTGTTGCAAGACTATGACACGGTATTCTTTACGGACGGATCAAAGATGGCCTATGGAGTCGGCGCGGGGGTTTTCTCGAATACACACGGTGTATCCAAGTCGTATGGTCTCCCAGGTTTCACCAGTGTATTCCAGGCGGAAGTGCTGGCGATATTGGAAGTCTGTCGATGGCTGGAGCGTGATTCGAGCCCCAAGCGTAACATAGCCATTCTGACTGACAGCCAAGCGGCCATCAAGGCCTTGTACTCAACGACGACATCTTCCCGGTTGGTGGGGCAGTGCAGAGACACGCTCAACCATCTGGGCGGCACGCTCAAGATCACTCTCCTCTGGGTTCCCGGGCATAGGAACATAGAAGGGAATGAGCGGGCTGACGGATTGGCCAGGCAAGGCTCTGCTCTTGGCAGTCCCTCGGGGAACACAGTCGGTGTTCCGCTGGCGGCTGTCGGGGGCAGAGCCTACTCGCACTACCTAGCAGCCGCGGGCCTGAGATGGCGAAGCCTTACAAGCTGTGCCAAATGAAGGAGAATTTGGCCCGCTTATAACATAGCCCGATCACGAGAGCTCCTGTGCCAGACGCGTGCAAATGCATTCAAGATTACGTCGGTCTGCACGGGGCACTGGCCCATAGGGGACCATGCCGCTAGGCTCGGCTTACCCTACAACTCGCATTGCCGAAGCTGCGGAGAAGGAAGGGAAACCCTCATGCACTTTCTCTGCGATTGCCCGGCTCTGGCTCGAGTCAGGCTGCGGACACTGGGTAAACCATTCTTTGGGGACCTCAGTGAGATTTCTAGTTTCAGGGTCGGAGAGCTGCTTTCCTTCGTGAATGCTACGGGCTGGCTCTGAAGATCCGAGCCAGCTGGACTCCGCTTCCCTGTTCCTATAACAACAGTCACGGTCTTAGGAGTTTGTGGCATCAAAACGGCGCACCAAAGCGCTAATTGGGCTCCTCGGAGCGGCCACTGATACCTACCTACCTACCCTGGGTGCGCTCAGGTTATATACATGTTAACACGTTCGTAGCTCTGCCTCAATAAAAACACGCCTCAAGTCAACACTAACCTGTAATTCGCACCATAAACTAAAGAAACGCCGACGTAAAATCACCCAGTCCAATTCCTTACTCGAAATGCTATAAAATTCAAGCAAATTTGCCTGGAAATCTTTTCAGGTGATCGCATAATGTCTACGGCATCATATTTACCTAAAACCCAACATTTATTTAAGGAACGAACTATTACTTAAGTGCATACCTGTGCATTTCCGCTTCAAGATAACATTTTAATTAACAAGCGAAATTGTAATTAGTTAATAATGAATAAAACAAATCGGGAAACCGGAAGCTAGACGCTTCAAGTATGAAAGGTTTTGTGTATTTCTTTTATAAAGAGATTTGAGTGTGCATTTATCCCATTAGTATGTAGCACGTAATATGTGCATATATTATGTGAAAATATCCACTTTCAAGTGATATTGACATTCATTGTCTTGAATTTGCAGAGAAGCGACAGCTTTGACCTAGTATAACTTTGTTAGTAATAGTGCAATCTTCAAATTTGGCAGGATCATGCTCTATGCTGAAGCCTATATTGCTGCAAAATTTCGTGATTCTAGGGTGAACTTAAAGGGTTTTTTCCTGTCAATTACTAAAAATTATAGCAATGTACTATTATTAACTTTATTTGAACAGGTATCGGTACAGAGGATATTTCGGAGCCTACGCACCATATAGTGGCAGACTCCTGATTTTTTTTCAGATTTTTCGGTTTGGTAGTTTCTGAGTATGGGTTCGTTAAAGAAATGATCACTTTCAACCCCCGCACTCCCCACCTTTCCAACAAATCTCAAAACTAGGACCAGCCTCGAAAAGTACTAACCGAGAATTTTAATTTGATAACCCACATGACTATATTTGATAAAAAAAAATTTACACCCCCTTTTGCATGTATGGACAACCCCACCCCCTTAAATTCGACGTAAAAGGATGTAACTAACTATATGCGTGAGCGTTCTCAGTTTCCACCTATCTGCCAAATTTGATGTCAATCGCTACAACCGCCTCCGAGAAAAATGCGTGTGGCAGACAGACAGATAGACAGAGAGTAAACCGATTTTAATAAGGTTTTGTGTTTACACAAAACCTTAAAAACATTCAATTTCTAAATTCAAGTCGTTTCATTCGAGACTCCATAACGTACTTTGCATATGCTCCCGACAATGTTCACTAAAACTTGATAACATTATACGAAACATTGATCTGTCATTGTAATTACATCTTCAACTTGCCAAAATCTTGCTTATAAATAATTTTAGGTGTCGAATCTTTGAATATTCAAGTTACTTCATTCTATATTGAAATTTGTACACATTTTGTTCATACCACATTTCATTGATCGTTTCATCTGGCACCGTACAAGATTGCCCTGTAAACATAATGTTCGACTCGCCAAAAACGTTGTCAATCCTCGTTCTAGACTGTTGTAAACTGCGAAATGAATGACAATTGTGTACTCTGATGAGAAGCCTTGTCCGTTTTCTGACGACAGGCATAAACCAATGATCAATGATCGGTTTTCACCACGAAATCGATCCCTTCTAGGATGCGCCGAAAATGACGAAGACGTACATATATAGCGAGGAGCCCACGGTCGTCCGTGCTATTTAACATTTCCGCTGGTGAAAATCTAAAGACAACAATCTGTCTTCGTCCATTGGCTCCAATACTACACCGGCTACCGCTGGGGCGTCTCGTCGGAAATGAACTAGTAATGTTGCTTCAACTTCCGCGTCTCTGAAGCATTGAAATGCTTCGTCGGATGACCGGACGATGTTTTGCTTACAAGTTTGCATAGCAGTCCGTTCGCTATTGACGGTACAAAAATCGACGGTAACAATTCATGGTTTCCAAAATTCTGCCAAAGTCATTCATGGTTTTCGGGCGTTCGTAACTTTTTATCGCTCCTACCCGGTGGTGCGATACCGGACCAGAATCGTTGCTGAGATACCCGGGATATTCCACTTCACTGCTAGAACGACTTGGCCGTATTTCACAGTTCAAAACGTGGTAACAGTGAGCTTGAACAAAACGAATAGAGTGACCACAGCCATCTTTGGAATGTCCAACAGGGCAACTTGGAGCTGCCCTTAGTAAATCGGTTTTCGAAAAGATTTTCAACCTAGCCAGACCGGTGATGAAGTCCTGCATGTGCGGCATCGGGAATCAGCCAAGCTTTGTAATTGCGTTCAGGGCATCTGTAATCGACGCAAGGTCTTCACGTATCAGTTTTTCTTTTTGGAGTAAATTGCAAAGGGCTTGCCCAAAGACTGGAGGACAAGTGTCGGTAGAAGCTTTTCTTCATCATCATCTGGGTTTCGATGTGAGGATAGACATGGCTGCTTGCTCCTGCTTGGGTGGCCAGGTTAAGGACTTTCGTGAATTTTCGCCGAAGATCGTGTTAACATGAAACCCCTGCGACTGACGAAATACCGGAATCACTGACATCACTCAGAGCTCCTCTCGAAGATCGATACTGGTGACCAAAAAACCAGTATCGATTTGCAAAGACGCTAGTCAGGACGAAACAACTGATATCCAGCGGGTACTCGCATCTGAAGGATCCGGTACGCTATTTCCGACAGGTTGGTTAGATCCGTTGTCCCAGCAACGCTTAAAATGGTATGTGCGCCGCTAGGCAATCACTGAAACCACCTAAAATTCGCGCCTTAAATGCGTCGTATTTCCCTTATGCGTGGGGTCACTCAACGATGTCTGCTTCCTGTGCCTACCGATCGAAACAACGATCCTTTTCTTTGCTTCTCAGTTCGGACTCTTATAAATTTAAATAGCTAACCGGCGTTTTACTGACGAGGAACTAATGATTGGGACGTCTGTTTTCACGGACCATCATTTGGACATCATCATTCCAAAACCAAGTATCTCGTTGTTGAGCTGCTTATCAGGGTTGATGATCATGAGGGTAAATTGTAGAAGTTAAATAAGTAGCTTCTCCTTTTTACAAATAACTTCTATTTGGCACACATGTACTTATGTCGAGAGCTACTTACTCCCTACTTCAGTGCTTAAGTTCTAGCAGTATTAGCTACTAGCCCACTAGCACACTACAAATTGAATCCAAAACCTTTTCAAAAATAAAACTCCTACCGAACCCTAGGTCAAAATTGTTATATTCGACTGCTGGGATATTCTCGGTTCGAATGCCATTTTCAACCTAAGACTAAATCTATCTATCTTTCAAAGGGACCATAATGTTATCATTGCCTGCACCAACTTCGTGATTATATGTTTGTACTTCCTTCCTACCACTATTATCGCTGCATCTTGGTATAGAATCAAACATTCCCCTTTATTTTTAAATAATCCAAATGTCGATGAGTTCGATACATATTGTACAATGTTGGGCCCCAAATTCACCATTACCCAGATGACTATCCAAATAAGCGCCTCCATGTGATAACAATTAGAAATTTAAAGCTGTCAGCCTTTTGATGTGCATGCAATCGCTACATACTAGTAACCAAAGATTTAAATAGATCAAACAGATCATAGATAATTACATATGGGATGGAGTGTATATTACTATATTGAAAAGAAGTCTTCTATCTAATTACAAACTGAAGCTACTCTTGAGAGAATTGTCTACACTGGTAAGCTGAAGTATTATAAGTCAAAACAAACCGTGATATTTATTCTCAGAAATTTGGAGTAATTAGATCCTGTTGCTTTCCTTTTACCCTTAAAAAGGTGACACAGATTTTTTACCGATTGTGTATTATCTTGTAACATAGCTGGTAATCAGACCTTTGAGAGAAAAGGAAGGTTTTAGACTAGGCAATATTTATCCTTCCACGAAGCACATACCACTGATATTAAATAATCGTTCACACACTTTATGTTTTAAAACACATTTTTTTATATTTTAAAAATTTATTTTCTTCAGACATTCATGACAACAAAAATCATCTCTTCCTCTTAGAAGGGTTTACCGGGAAGTTCTTCTTTGTAAGGATGGGCAGCATTCCATTCCAAGGATCGGACAATGTAGTCTGGGATTGGTTGCGGTGGTGGTGGAACTGGAAGATGAGCACCTTCTGGATGGAATCCATCAGCATCAGCAGTGTAGGTGAGTTTGATTGGGATTCCTTCAGGTGAGGTATGGGAAGCAGCTCCAGCGGCTTGGACGCCACCTACACCTTGTTCTTGAGCAGCGATTCCATTAGATGTTTCATAAGAGAAGTGGTATGAACCATCGGGGCTTACATCACTGCCAAAGCTGCGAATTTCAGCGGTTCCATCAGGAGTGCCACCATGGTGTTGAGCAACGGCCAAAGCAATGGCAGCGGCGAAAACAACCTGTTAGCGGGAATGAATAAAATGTTATATCAAAATTCGTTTTGTTTCAACTTCAAAAGCATAACATGTTGCAACTTACAAACTTGAACATGTTAGTTATGATTTGATCTACTCAAAGATGCAACTGATGCAGTTTGGGATGATGATAAGTCTTTTATATGATATGGTTAAAGTATAATGACTGCGCCAAATACTGATTTTTTGTAGAGAAGGGGTTTCGAATAGTGTTATGAAAAATAACAAAAATTTATGAAACCTGTATTATCCTTCTTATCAGAAATCGCCAATACTTGTTCTCAAACAACAATATCTAAATTCCACAGAGCAAGATTTACATATTCCAAAACAATGGGTCATAATCGAGGTTGATATTAAAAGACGAATCTTGATTGAGTCTTTATTTTGTTTTGGTCTTCACCATCTTAACCAGAAAATTTAAAACTCCAAAGTCGATGTCTTCAAAACCAGCTGAAAAGATCAATTTCCGACCGTTTTCGAACTTTTTTATTTAATCAGTGATTCTGAAATGCTAATTCTGTATAATTGTACCTACAATTATCACAACTAGCTAATCATGTTTTAAATATTCTTAATATTAAATAATTTTTAATTAAAATTTAGGAAAAGCCATATATAATTGTGTAGATGACAAACTTAGCTTCAGGACTCGTTCAGCAATCGTTCTACAAGACGCATAAAAAGCAGCTAAATACAAATATATTCTATTTCTAGTAAATATCAAGCCGCAAATAGATAACAGTATTAAGGTTTTCTTGCGTGAAAAATTTCGGACGCGCATGTGGCTAAAATCCAATTGCTGTCCATTTCTCTAGACTCATTTACAAGAGAAGTTTGTTTTGGAAGGAGGTTTGATTCTACTATAGAAACTTTCATCACCGCTATAAGTAACCATAGTCAAAGACAAGTAAAATTCACACCGGAAAATAGTAGATCCGCCGAAGAGAAAGTTTCGCAGAATTTGCGAAGTGACTACTTTGGAGCCTGTCAGAAGAGCAACTATAGATCAAAATCAAAAGCACAAAATGACCTGCAGCCTTTCGCCGCAGCAAAACCAGAGAAAAATAAAAGTAAACAATCTTGGCAATTATGATATTTACAATGGGAACCAGACTGTGAGCTACGAAGGATCTTCTTTTCATGTTGATCAGTTGAACCATTTTCCTTGGTCGTAGGCCTGATCTTAATGGAATGGAGATGATCTAAAACCACCATCTAGCATATCAAGCCGTCGTATATTGCACAATGCAAAAAATACATATGCTACATTCACCGATGGTTAAGACAAAGTGCTTCGCATGAGAATCTATGAAATTCATATTTGAAAAATCGGAGAATTATCAAATGTAAACAAGTCGGGAAACCGGAAACTGGATGCTCAAGTACGCAGTGAAAGGTTTTATATATTTATTTTGTAAAAACATTTGACCGGACATTTGTCCCATTGGTACCTAGCACGTAATATATATGTACATATAATATGTGAGAATATCCACTTTCGCATGATATTGATATTCAAAGTCTTGAATTTGCACAGAAGCGACAACTTTGACCTATTAGAACTTTGTTAACAATAGTGCGATTTCCAAACTTGGTAGTATCATTCTCTATATTGTGGCTTACATTACTGCAATTTCATGATTCTAGAGTGAAATTAAGGGTGTTTTCCAGTCAATTACTCTAATGTAGTATAATTAACTTTACTTGAGCAGATATTGGTATGGAGGGTATTTCGGAGCCTAGATACCATGTAGTGGCAGCCTCCTGATTTTTTTCAAATTTGTTGGTTGGGTAGTTTCTGAGCATGGGTCCGTGAAAGAATCAATTTCGACCCCCGCATTCCCCAACTTTCCAACAAATGTCCAAACTAAGACCGGCTTCATAAAGTACTAACCGAGACCTTTCATTTGATACCCCACGTGACTATATTTGATGAAAAAAATATACACCTCCCTTTTGCATGTATGGGGACCCCGCTCCCCTCACAAAACCTTAAAAAAGCAATTCCAATAGATAGCGAATACTGGAACCAAACCGGCCAGGAAAAGGAGAAGAGCTTGAGATACCGTACTCAGGACTATGAATAAAATGAAGTGAAACTATATTGCTGAGATCAGGGAGGGAAACAAATACAGTGCAGATAGGATAATTTGACCACGCGTCAGCTGAGGGAATAAAAAATCTCACCGACTCGGATTAGAATCCCAATCATCATGGATGTTTGCGATATACAGTGTGCTTATCTCGCATCTGTAGGTTTATCATTTAAACTGCATTGCGTGCTATCATAATGAAACTGGAGCACAGTTTTATTGAAAATAAGAGGAACGAAGTGACTGACTGAAAAGGAAAATCAAAAAGGGGAAATTCGGGTCCGTTTTAAAAATTATGCAGCCCCGTTATTATCCCTTTATTTCACTTCTCTTGAAGTTTGACCGTATGAATGACCAACACCCTACAAAAGAATGAACAGGAGGCATGTAAATCCTACCTGATCACTCCTGGTGTCAGGTACCAAGAAAGCTCAACCATGAAAATGCACCTAAAGTCAATTGCTTCTGATCATTCTACATAAGGAAGTAGTACACTATGACAAATCGAAAAAATCGATTTTTTGTTTCTTTACATATTTCAAAAATATAACATACTTTCAAGAGCTCAGATTAAAATAGAAAATATTTCAAAAGTTATAGCAAAAAGAATAGAGCGTGCCGAAGTAGATAAAAAAAATGTCAATTACCCGGTAGCAGCTACTTCAGTCGTCCCTTCTATATAATATCTTCAATTCTATATTGCTATAGTTAGCTGACTAAGGTCTAGGCATTGTATAAAAATAAATACTCTTAGAAAACAAGAAGTCGGCACAGTATACGAGGAAGAATTTTGTAACATCTCAGTAATAAGTTTTGCTACGAAAAATCTATTGTAATTTTAAACGCGTTTTACTTAGCCAATTTAATTGAAATTTGAATCCCTGATACTACATACTCATTCCATAAAAAATACAACGATTTTAACGATTTTTTTTTCTCGCAATTTCGACATTTTATTATTTTTACAAAATATTTGCAAGTTTAAGGTCCCGCATATTTCGACAAGTCTACAGAATAGAAAGGAATTCATTTTCTTGTATTTGCTTCTGTCAAAATCAAATTAAAGTATAAGAACAATAGTGTATTATTTTCTTGTACAAAGAAAATAATGAAATAACGAAACGAAATTTCGAGCGCCACATTGTAAACACGTGAAACATCACATTAGTTGGTAATGTGATATCATATCACTTTTTGAAAAAATATCTAATATTTAGTGCAATATTTTCACATGTAAAGGACAAGAATGATTTTTACGATTAAGTATTATTTCACTTAAAAGTTATCTTTGCTTGGCACAAAATAGAAATCATGTTTTCACACCAAGCCAGCTGAGGCGAGAATGAGCTCTCAACAGCAGCCTCACCCGTTTGTACTAGGAAGGAGACCAACCCCATACTCACATGAATTACCAGCATCATTACCAAGCGATAACATTACGAATCAATTATTTAAAGCCAACAATGTACATCCCCATATTTACATGCAGACGAGATCATTTTCCGGCCCAAAGCCAACCTGAACTCTGCCTAAAACTAGCTAAAAGAACACGCCATCATAACAATAATAGATTTGCAAACGAAAGTCGCTATCGTCATCCACTTAGCACCGACTCCACTCTTGGCAAACTGTATTATAAATAGCGATAACATGTGATATCACATTACAAAACATTACGTACCACAGAAGAAATATCACCATTACCTTGGTAATGTAAGTTAATGTGGTGATATTCGATAATGCGATGATGTTAGGTAATGTGGTGATGTTAGGTAATCTTGTAATCTTTCATCATCATCAACGACGCAACAACCGGTATCCCGTCTAGGCCTACCTTAATAAGGAACTCCAGATATCCCGGTTTTGCGCCAAGGCCACCAATACGGTATCCCTAAAAGGTGTATGGTGTCCTGACCTACGCCATCACTCCATCTCAAGCAGGGAATGCCACGCCTTCTTTTTCTACCATAGATATTGCCCTTTTAGACTTTCTGGGCTGGATCATCCTCATCCATACGGATTAACCTGTTGAATTTTATTCACAACCTGACGGTCGTGGTATCACTCATAGATTTCGTCATTATGTAGGCTACAAAATCGTCGATCCTCATGTAGGGGGTCAACAATTCTTCAGAGGATTCTTCTCTCAAACGCGACTAAGAATCCGCAGTTTTTTTCTGTTAAGAACGCAGGTCTCCAAAGAAAAATAAGGATTGGCAAGATCATAGTCCTGTACAGTAAAAGTTTTGACCCTATGGTGAGACGTTTCGAGTGGAACAGTTTTTGTAAGCTGAAATAGGCTCTGTTGGCTGACAACAACCGTGCGCGGATTTCGTCATCGTAGCTATTATCGGTTATGATTTTCGACCCCAGATAGGAGAAATTGTCAACGGTCTCAAAGTTATATTCTCCTATCCTTATTCTTCCTGTCCTGCGCGTAGCATCATATTCACCAACGGAAACCTTACGATACATAAACGATTCCGGAATATTCTGTTAGACAGGGGAATCGAACACAATGGACCATTAGAGTCGGAATGCTCAAAGGTTTTGCCTGTCCCCCACCTCAAACACACACACACACACATGGAGAATTTCGCATGGACCTCCAGAGACATAATAGGAATACTCAAGCACATTACAAGAAACGGTGCCGGTGCGGAAATAATTAACAAATAATAAGAAGTTAATATTGTCTTCTATTTGTAGTTAGATCTAAAATTGATAGACCATTACTACAAAGCTACCTTAGCTTTGTACTGATGAAGGGAGTAAGTTGCTCCCGAAATATATATATACATAATAAAATAAAATTGTAGTTTGGAGTAAGCTACTGGTCTAACAAATAATACGACCACACTATCTGAGATTTGCAAATTGCTACTTAAACTTATCCTGGAGCACATTAAAGAACATCTGGAAAGGTTCATAGGCAGAGAGCAGGCTGGGTTCCAACCTGGATCCTCCACATCAAGACCCTTTGGATAATTTTGCAAAAGTGTTCGGAGTTCAGATCTCCACTTCACCTGCTCTTTATTATTCTTCATTGATTAAGAGAAGACTTTCAAAGGGTCTGAACAGTGAATGTTTGTGGAATGCTCTACGCAAGAGCGACATATGATGTCACAAAATGTTAAATGTTTCATTGAGGTAAAATTTCTAAAAAAAATGTAACGCAAAGTATCCTATCGTCGATATTATTTCCGCTCAGTGACGTTCTTCATGCTCCCCTGTCCGGTTGACGTGGATTGATCTTTTCTCAAATACCTCGACTACTTTGATGACAACTTCTTGCTCTCTTGTGGGGTCGTGATGCTGCGCTAAATGGTTCTGGATTCGCAGAAGGTGTCAAATAGGGCCGAACTGAAGATGGATAAGAACATAATCAAAGTTATCAGTTTGACGGGTCATTGGACAATCATTTCGATCCAAAGACTGCAGTGCTTCAGTTAGAAAATCTTAAAATGGATCTTCAATCTGTCTCCACTGAGTCCTCCCAACTTTTCCGTGGCTTATATTTCGTGTTTTTCGTTTCCTTCTTTCAAGAGTAGGCTTCCTAGGTAGATGAATTGGTCCACCTGTTCGAAATTACGCTCGGTCATTGCGAGATCCTGCATGCTAGCAGCCGCCTCCTGAATTTGGGTGATATATTTCGTTTTGAATCCAGCTCCTGTCGCTATGACAGTTTTTGGCTATTCGACATCGGCAGCGGTATTTCCCTCTAACCAGGAAATGGTCCGAGCCACAGTCACCAAGTTGGAACTGTGTAGCACAAGAAAAATTATCACTACTATTACTCGAGGGCTTCAAGACTGCATCAACACTTTTCTATTTCGTGTTATCACTCTACATAATTTTGTAGGGTACTTGGTAAATGACGGATTTGGCAGAAGAAACATCATACATTAAGAAATAGCGACAACGTCCACTATCCCAAAATGGTTAACAAGTAGATCGACCCAGAAACACATGGCAGAAAACAGTGGAGGAGGAATGCAAGCTTCTCGGGAAATGCTAGGAGAGCTAAAACACATTACAGCAAACCGTCAGCGAAGGCGCCTACGTCATAAGACCCACCTAGGGCAACCATTCTTATTCTACTTATAACACGTCAATACATTTTCAATGCATACATAAAACTATGAGTATGGTACCACTTTTCACCTTACATATTTGCAAGGCTTGAATCCGAACTTCCTCCCATTGCGGAGTAATCGCAAATTGAATTCATTAAATTTGTGAAAAGAAAATTAGGATTCATTCGCTATACTTCGGAAATCGTTACTCTTCCATCGTAACTGATAGCTGTGAGAATTTAAAACCAAAAAATAACATGAATAGATGCTCCTCTTCAGAGTTGATTTTGAAATCGGAAATCATGTAACTGGAAACTCATCTGGAAGTCTGTTTTCCATTGTTATAATTTTCTTGAAATTCGCCTTAAAGCGTGATGATATAAGTATATGTACGAATATGCTATTATACCGAGTAATAGAGCAGTAGTATATACATATGTATGCGCACTAATGTTGCATGTTGCAGTTCCACTGAACTTTCGAGAGAGAATCTTCGGCGATGCACCTAGCAATTCAGAAGACAGACAGATGGCCAGACAACTTAACCCAAAACTGAAAATCGAAAAAGTTTACGACTAAAGACAAGACCTTGAAAAGAAAATGTTTTGGTATCAGATGCATACAAGAGTCGATGCATTGTCATCGAATTCCCTGCATACATTTCCATTCATAATCGAATGGCCTATTACCTTTTTTGCACGGCAGATTGGTGGATTATCCAGTTACGTAACACTGCGTACGATTCGTAATATTAAAGTGGGTGAATCATTCAATCTTCTGGTACTAGCACAGTTCAGGTAACTTTGAAGTTCAAGTGTGAATGCAGCAAGTTCGTGATTGGTGTCGCTTCATACCACGAGGAAACTCAACCTCGAAAGACATTTTGAAATCTACCTGCCTACATAGGTTACTCAGTGTAAATACTGAGAAAAAACTGAATAGATTAATCACTGCACGACTTGTTCGAAGAACTTTTATGGGATGCGAAGTTAAAGTTTAACCGGTGAACCTGTAAATCTGCAGCTTCATCTTGAGACTTCCGAATTCTTTGCCGGGCGGTGGTAAAAGGTTACCAACTACCTAAGGCATAGCATTGAACCAGGCAAGCAAAAAACCAGAAAAATTTATTACGTCTAGTATTCAAATAGCTGCCACTAACTGCAAATAGGAAAGGTCATCTTTTCATTGAACTTAATCTCAAAAAAAAGCAGAAATCAGCGACTAAAAAAGCATAACTGAACCTCAGAGTTTTTTACAGTTTGTAATTCATAGACACCTGTCCATGTTTGACGAAGAAGTTACATTTTTCATCGCGGTATGCATATGAGGCTCAGATGCAGAGCGCGGCTGCTGAAAGTGGTCGTCATCATCTTCAGATGTTAATTTCTTTAATGAATTTCACATTTTAAAATATGCGATTATGCCAATATGTAGTTCATCGACATTGACAATAATCCAATAAGCCAGTCTGTGGGCGTGTGCTGATAGGTCACCACATTTCGCTTTTCGGTGAAATCAAAAGTAGCGAAAACAGAGTACATGTCGTAAGTGCTTTGATAAAACAAATTGCTAACATCTCTGGTACTGCTGGCGAAATTTGAAAATTACCAAAAATTGCAAATCATGTAAATATTATTGAGTGTGGGAAATATTGAAAAGAAATTTGCATATACAAGTCACACAGAGGCTTGACATTTTTATATCTTTTGTTGTGCCTCCCGAATCAATGGCTACCAAGTCGCCAAAGTGTAGTCACATCAAAATTTGAATGTGGGCTTTGTCATGAAATGAATGCTCCATTGGACTCGAGCTGAAAAGCTAATTGTTTTCCCATATTAAAGCGTCGCTATTCATATAGTTTTATCTAATAAAATATTAGAATTTGCGAAAATTTCCCGAAAATTGACAAAAAATTAATTGATATACCGTAAAATATGAAATTTTGCCAGATTCATTGAGTATAATGGATTTTCAGTGGAGAAATTTGGAGTTTTGTGAATATTTGGAAACCTCACAAAATCAACTGGCCTTTTCGATGTGCAATTTACCTCCAACACGAAATTTATTTTTAAAAAACCTGTTTGCGTTGACCATGAAACATGGAGATTTTAAACACCATTATGAATTATTTATCACAGTGCATGGTAACTGCGTTGACAATTTTTAAAAAGATCAAATTTTCAGTGAAGTATGCAAAGATAGAAATTTTCGATTGATGCGAACGCATGATAGCTTCCTGTCTGGAAGGTTTTTCACATTATTTGAAATCAAACAAAACTGCCGATCGATCGTTCATAAATGCCAGAATCGCTTGACTTTTTTAACTTCAAAATAAAAGCAGAAAGAACACATATTCAGGTGGCTTTCATTGCTCTTGTCAACTAAGTTACCACTTTTTGACACCGTAAAAAGTCGAATTTTGAGTGAATCAAAGTATAGAGGAACCGCAGAAAGAATTTCCGACTTGGCTATTGGTAACTATCATACAAGAGCAAAGGTTAGACTCACGTATTTGGATGTCGAAAGAACTTCCAGGTACGCATTGGCCTTCTGGATAAATAAAATGTTTGAAAACAGGCGAGTAGAAATACCAGATACCAATTCTATTGTCCTGAACAAAACCCCGGAGAGGGGGTGGGGGTCCTATCATCACCAATGTGGAGTATAGTAGTTGACGAGCTTTTAGGAGAGCTAACAAATACTGGAATACCGGGCCAGGGTTACGCTAACAACACCGTATTAACGTGCAGGGGTAAGTATGACGACACCCTGCTTGATGGGATCCAATCAGGATTGAGGCTTACTAGTTCCTAGCAGAGGAGGATCGGGCTGCACATCAAAACAACGCCATTGTACGATTCACAAGAAAAGGCAGGCTTAATCACTTGAGAGCCATTAGACAGTGTGGCATAGAAGTTGAACAAGAAACAGATACAGCACTAAAACAAAAACTAATCTGGCTTGAACGTCGGAAATGTATGCTGGAGCACTACACGGGCTTTTATAATTTGCAGGTCCCTAGCAGGGAAGAAATGGGGATACATCCCGAAAATAGTTCATCGGGTGTACAGTAGCCTAGAGAACTAGAGGAAATTGCCTATAGAGAACCTGGAAATTAAAGTAAACAATTTATTTGCATGTGCTGCTCTGATGTTATAATAAGTGGTCCTGCTATCCGCGCTTAGAAATGCTCACTGAGTTGGGCACCTGCAAGTGCATGCCATCAGACTACCAACTAAAAATCTCCCCGTCATTGAGAACTAACCGTTTGACACATTACTTAGGGCTAGCTTTCCCATTCACCCGCCTCATGAAGCCTTCAAGTCAGGCAATCCCTTCCACCATTTATTTTTCAATAATGACTTACATCTCAACATTGGTAGCTTATTCCTAGCTTAAGTTGAACTTAGCTATCCTAATTCTATTTCAATGGGTGGCTATTACATTTGTTTGGCCTACCCGACCGTCTATGTAAATTTACTCTCCTATATATTTCATATACTTACATGAATCTTGACATTTTCTTAGTTACCAAATATTAACTTTGTTCATAAACAAGTCAGAATACCGGAAGCTAATGCTTCGGGTATAAAGGTTTTGTGTTCATCTTATGTGAGAAACTTCCTACGCACATTTTTCCATTCGAATATGACTAAAAATCGAAAATATTCCTTCATATTTTTTCAAACTACAAGATATAATCGTACGTACATATTACGGACGTAGATATTATCATCATCATCAGTGGCGTAACAACCGGTGTTCGGTCTAAACCTGTGCCGGGGTCCACCAATTCGATATCCCTAAGAGCTGCCTGGTGTCCTGGCCTACGTCAACGTTCCATCTCAGGCAGGGTCTGCTACATCGCTGCCATAGATATTTCCTTTAGACTTATAGACTTTTCGGGCTGAATCATCCTCTTCAATACGGATTAAGTGACCCGCCCACCGCAACCTATTGAGTCGGATTTTATTAACAACCTGACGGTCATGGTATCGCTCGCAGTTATGTAAGCCAAGTAATCGTCCATCCTCATGTAGAGGGCCAAAAATTCTTCGTAGGATTCTTCTCTCGAACGCGCTGAGAACCCAAGTCTCTCAGGAATACATGAGGACTGGCAAGATCATTGTCTTGTACAGTAAGAGCTTTGACCCTATGGTGAGACGTTTCGATCGAAACAGTTTTTATAAGCTGAAATAGGCTCTGTTGACTGCCAACAACTGATCGCGGATTTCATCGTCGTATCTGTTATCGGTTGTGATTTTCGACCCTAGATAGGAGAAATTATCGACAGTTTCAAATTTGTAGTCTTCTATCTTTATTCTTCCCGTTTGACCAGTGCGATTTGATGTTGCTGATTGCTTGGTTTTTGGTGCTGACGTTCCCACCAAATATTTTGCCTTGCCTTCATTGATGTGCAGCCCAAGATCTCGCGCCGGCCGCCCGTATCTGGAAGGCCGTTTGTCCGTCTCGGATCGTTCTTCCTATTATGTCAATATCGTCAGCATAGGCCGGTAGTTGGGTGGACTTAAATAGGACCGTCACCCTCGCATTCACTTCAGCATCACGGATCACTTGTTCCATGATAGGCCATCCAATTGTCTCAGACCGTGGTTGACGTCGAATGGTGTCGAGAGTGATCCTGCTGCTTTTATCTGGCCTCGCACATCAATTTCATCAAGATACCGAATTCTCTCATGGCTGTGTAGAATTTCCCTGGCTATGTTATTATAACAATAATAATCGTTGGCACAACAATCCATGTTGGATCAGGGCCTTCAAGTGTGTTAGAGCACTTCATTCAAGACCATAACGGTACACTAGGAGGCAATGTGGTCAGCATTGCGCTCGCCCGAGATTATTCCCCTGATTTGACTCAGGTACTCATTCACAGCTGAGTCGACTGGTATCCGACGTCAAATCACGATACAAATTCCACTGCCACCAGTGAGATTTGAACCGCGACCTTCCGTACGACAGCCTTGTGCTCTAACCACTCAGCTATCCGGACACTATGTTATTATAGGTGGGCTTAAAGTCGATGAAAAGATGGTGCAACTGATGTCCATATTCCAACAGTTTTCCTATCGCTTGAAGGAAAAAGAGGATGTTGACGTCATTCTTTTTTATTATGGAACCATCGAAGTAGATAATACAACAAGTGATAAAGGGGACATAACTGCCTTTAATCGAAGTGATAAAATGGTACGCTCTCTACCCAGGTCCGTGAACACGGATGGTCGACCAGGTATTGATAGTGGCAAAGGTGGTGGATTCGGGAGAAAATATCTCCTGCTATGTGTTTTAAATATCTGAAGTACGGTTACATAGCCATATGTTGCACAAGCAAGCACGATAGGTCTGACCTGTGCAGGCGATGGACGAAAAAGGATACCTGGCACGAAATTATGAGAAAAACCCTGAATGCTTGTAAAGATGCAAACCATTGTGAGGCTGCACGCGATCCTTTGAGCCAATCAGTCCAAGAGCTCTACGTGGACGTGGCGATTATTAGTGAACTATGCAGAGAAAAAGGTAACACGGCATGGGCCTCCGACAGAAGTGTAAAGTGCGCACTTTGGATGACAGGACGATACCCGTTCGAAAAAATAACCGCCACGCCTGAAAATTGGTTCGTAAGAGCCAGAATTAACGGTATTCGTGTCTACAGTTGCTACGCTCCGCCAAGTTCAACAAGCGCGGGATATGAACGAATGTTATATGAACTTTCTTTAGGCGCACGTTCCCCCATTGTCATCACGGGAGACTTTAACGCATCGTCTACTGCTGGAGAAGCAAGGTTTTTAACAACAGGAGGCAGATATTGCTGGAACCTTTTTCTTCGCTGGACATTGTTCTCTCTAATATCGGAAGTACCTATAAACTCCGTAAAGAGAGGACAAGTTCAGTGGTAAATATTACCTTCCTAAGCAGTGCGTTGATGGGAGCATTACTTGGCGAGTTAGTAAGCACTGCACACATTGGTCGCTATACTGTTTAGTGAAGTGGAGAACAGGAGAATGGAGCATCCGAGAGACATAAAGTCATGCCGGACGAAGCAGTGGAGTTCAAAGATGTTTGACGAGGAAATGTTCGCTGAGATATTTAAGAATAGTTCCACACCAACAGGTATAGCGAGAAGAAAATCTGAGCAAATTGTCAAAAACATAGTGTCAGCCTGGGATGGCTCTATGCCAAAGTGCAGGAAAGCGATCTATGAAAGTAAACGGAATTTCTTTTCAAGGTTGGGCGGAATACCGAACTTGGCTTTGCAGGCGGCAATCAGACCAACACCGGAGTGGTTCATTTCCACTTTCAATACCTGCTTAGAAGAAGCCACCTTCCCTACTCAGTGGAAAGGCAAATACTGGTGCTACCAAAGAGTGGCAAACCATCTGGAGAGCCATCGTCCTATTTGTTTGCTGGACAGTATGGGAAAGTTGCTGGCGCGCATTATATGCCACAGGCTGCTCCTAATTATAGAAGAAGCGGGAGGCATGTCCACACAGCAATACAGTTTTGTGCCGACGTGTGCCACCATCGCCACACACTTCATAATTCACGTCAAAACTAATACAGTAGAATCCTGATAATTCGCATCGTCAAGGGACTGACGATTTGGTAGGGAACATCGTGATTACCAATTTTCAGGCGTGGGAAAATAAAGAAAATTAACCCTCATGGACCGGCAAATTCGTCCGGATTAGCCGGAAATACGAATTAACGATGTACGAATTATCGGGATTCCACTACATCAATTTCAAAAAGTAGTAGTCGAGAACTTTCATTTGACATCGCATATGGCTATCTTTAGTGAAAAATTACATTCTCCCTTTGTATGTATGGGAAGCTCCCCTTTAAACTCCAGGTAAATTTATCTAACTCATTGTATGCGTGTTTAGTTCCCATATGTCCACCAAATTTCGTTCGGATCCGCCGTTTTGGAGAAAAGTACATGAGACAGACAGTGAATCGATTTTACTAAGGTTTTCTTTTACACAAGACCTTACAATTCTGTTACATCAAAATAACACAAAATAAATCGAATACAAAAAGGGACGTGGACCTATTCAGAAGAAATTTGAACTTTACGGGCTGGTGTCTTTGAACAAATGAAGAATCTGATATGAATCGGAATTCTCGTTAACTCGGCGGAGGATTAATCACGGTTTGGTGGAACCTGCTACCAAATGTGAAAATCATATTTATTTATTTAATTAGAAGAGCAAAAAGTAAAAAAATGTGGATATGCATCAGAATTTCATTAAGTCGGTATTAAAAAAGAAATGGGCACCAAGAACAACGTATTTCAAATATATAACGCTAATGTACTGCCGCGGCCATATTCGAGTTGACATGAAAGTTTTTAGCAGGCTGAATTAATGATTTCGACTAATTAGTCAAATCAGAGCCGTCATCGAAGAGGGAACTTTTTTTAAAAAGAGAAAAGAAGAATTTTTAACTTGACATTGAAAACAAATATAATTATTTTCTAACATTTCGTTTGATTTAGTAAAACCTACTCGATTCAATAGAATTTAAGTTTTTAGAAAACATAAAAATTAGAATTCATAAAGTTGAATAAATTCCATACTAAAATTCATGCTTCTAAGTTGACTATACATTAATTTGAAGAGAATGCTGGAAGTAACTTGACCTTTTCAGCCAGAAGTCCAGACTTAGATCTAGTTGAACAGTTTAAAAAATATTAAGGAAAAATACGAAAACCATTCGAGCTGCAAAAAGAAAATATATATAAAAAAGACCAATATCATTAAAATTTAGCGGTATCAATGCCTGATATATTTATCCAAGTACCTTAAAAGAGAAATGATATTAAGTAAATAGAAAGAAAAAATATTTTGTGAAACTTAAAAATAACAATTTTTTGGGAAATTTAAAAAAAAATCTAACATTTTAATGTTTCTTATCAATTTTTTTTTTCTTTTAAAAACGGTTCAATAAAAATGCATTTTTTATTATTTCAAGCAAAAAAAAGGGAACTCGAAAATTGTTACGCCGCACTAGATAAACTATCATTGCAGATTAAGCGTTATAAAGCACCAGTTCTATGTTCCAGAAATCGCTGTTACCTTCATCGGTTTCACATGTATAATTGTTTCAACTGTATTTTATCTAGTCTTATATAAATAAATAAAAAAACAAATACAGAAAGCTAACCGCAATCTTTTTTCTTCATCTCTATTTGTCAGTTATTTTCAAAGTCGTTATTGCTCAAAATGACATCACTTCCTTGCACACTTCAAAAGACATTCTGAACGCACCCATCGCAAGCACATGTTTCCCCTTCAAGCACATCAAACTGACGTTTAGTCAACATTCGTAGTTGTCAAATGTGGTTATTGTGCTTCTTGGTAATTTAGTTAAATTTGCGAATTAAAATATGTCAGGAAGTCGAATATTCCGCCGCAATCGTGCGGTTGGATACGTCAGCAACAATATTCCGGCAGTTACGCGTTATGTCCATCGCCGCAAAGATAATTTGATAATCACATGCATTGGCCGCGCTTTTCAAGTGTACACCGCCGGTCATTTTCGTTTGCTACACATAAGCGATGTCCACCCTGACGAAATTACGTGTCTTGCAGCTGACAAACGCTACATTTTTACTGCCAGCGACAAGGCCGTCTATGCCTGGCGTTCAGGAAAACACCTGAAACACTTGTACAAAGGCCACGACAAGGATGTTCACCTGCTGCTGCCGTTCAGGGATCACTTGATCACCGTCGACGAAGGAAATACTCTGCGCGTTTGGAGCGTTGTCACGGAGGATATCTACCTTGAAATCCCATTTAATGAAAAGGAGTTCAAGATTAGTGCAATGATGCATCCTCCCACGTACATCAATAAGATTTTGCTCGGCAGCTCGCAAGGGACGCTCCAGTTGTGGAATATAAAAGACAATAAGTTGGTTTACACGTTCAATACAGGAACATGCAGGGTCACCGCCTTGGAAGCAGCCCCCGTCATCGATGTGGCAGGCATTGGCTTTGTAGACGGCCGTATTGTCCTCTTGAATATGAAGTACGACGAGATAATTGTGGAGTTCAAGCAAGAGTGGGGTCCAGTTTTGCAAATGTCCTTTCGCACCGACGGCAATTCAATCCTAGCTACCACCAGCACGAACGGGAACGTCGCCTTCTGGAACCTGGAGGAAAGAAGGGTAATTTTTAACTTTAATCAGTTACCTTTAATCTAACGGCAATCCAATAGGTTGCCAGCCAACTCGTAGCCCATCACGACAACGTCACGACCGCAATATGTCTCCCTAGTGAACCGCTCATGCTAACCACATCCCCTGACAATTCAATGAAGCTTTGGATTTTCGACTTACCGGATGGCGGTGCTCGGTTATTACGCATCCGAGAAGGGCACAGCGCGCCGCCACTCTGCATTCGATTCCACGGCTCAAAAGGGGAAAATATCATTTCATCCGGCGAAGATAGTTCCATGAGAATTTTCAGCACAATATCCGAGACGTTAAACAAAAGTATGGGGCGTGCGAGTTACAATAGGAAGGCTTCGAAAAAGAAAAGTAATTTTGCCCAATTTTTCCTATAAACCAGCATCTAATTGAATGTCTTTCTTCACATCAGATAAAATGCAAGAAGATCCCTTGATTATGCCTCCCATTCTTCATTTTACAACTGAGACAACTCGCGAGAAAGAATGGGACAACATTGCAGCTATTCACGCCGGACTGGTGCAGACGACAACGTGGTCTTTTGACAAATGCAGAATGGGACACTTGAAGCTGGTCCCAGAGAAATTTCACAATAAAACTAGAACTGATTTTATTTCGGAGGCGACGTGCGTTGCTCTGACCCACTGCGGAAATTTCGTTATTATTGGTAAGTATATGCTTTTAAATGGTTATTTCTATTGCTAATGTTTATTGAACAAATATATATGGTTGCCATTGGCTCCTACCCCTCACTTCAATCGCACCTACACGCCATAGTTGTCAGTTCAGTACTTCAGAGAAGCTTTCATTCCGCCTCTCCTTGTACTCGTCACATGTTTCTAGGCCACCAACTCGTTGGTCATTCTGGAACAATGGATTCCACTGAATAAACTAGCCAACACTAGGATTGCCACCGTTTCCCCATGTGTGATCTATGGACAACCTCTTCTTTTTATTTTTCTTTAATTTTTGTCCGGTTCAGAAGCGGGATTGGTCGAAAATACTGTCTTCTTCACATTCATCTAAAACCGTGTAGCATAAGGCGGTGATTCCACTTTCGAACAAGTTGCTCGGGATCGAGTTTGTTATGGGACGCTAGGAAAATATCATCTGCATAGAGCAGTATGGAGGAGGCTGACCGTTGAATGCCCCATGTGACATGACTCATAACAGATCAAAGGGGAGTGGCGACATTTCCTCGATTATTGAGATAACAGCCTTTTCCACCTTCTAGTCATTACGCCTTCAGGTATTGAATTGTACGATGCAAGAAGGATACAAATAAATGATGAGACCATCATTTAGATTTCAACTAGAACTGGTCAATTTGAATGCTGGTATGCTTAATACCCCCTGTAAGTTGAGGCTTAAGAATACACTTGTCGTAAGAGGGAGCTAAAAGGGAAAACAATTTGTGAAAATGGTTAATGCTTGGTTTCTGAAATATACGTACGCTCTTGGACAACGGTAGCGAGGTTCATCGGAATGCTCACTTTCATCCAACACAAGAATTCCAGCAATATAAGTTGGACATGCTGGCCCTAAACGAAGCAAGATGGTCGACTCTGGAAAGCACTCCAGTACTCTGGAAAGCCAAGTGATAGCTGACGCGATTTGGCAGCCAGCTTCTGACAGCAAGATTCCGATCAAGGCTGAGAAGGATGTCAACTGAACTATGTGGGGTGGCTACGAGGTGTTGGGTGCTATGACCCAATTGACACTTTCTATCAGCAATTAAACGCAGTTCAGGGCTACCTTGCTAAAGATGACATTGTGATCTTGATGGGTGATCTGAATGCCAAAATGGAATTTGACAATACCTTGCTCGGACATGTGATAGGGAAACACGGCTTCGGCGACCGCAGCGGTAATGGGGGGAGGTTCGCGGATTTCTTTAACTTCCACTGCCTCGTCATTGGGAGCATATTGTTCTAGCACAGAACCTGCAGCAGTAGATTTAGGAGTTGTCTCTTGGATGTGCGTAACAAGAGAGGCGTTGACATCGGTTTCAAAACGGATCACCTTTTGATGGTCACTTACGTTCACTTGCGTATTTCGTCCGCAACTTCTCGCAGACTTGGGGAGCAGCGACCCCATAAGTTCAACATCGAAAACTTTTATGACCCAACTGTCGCTCCACAGTGGGAGTACTATCTTGCTGACCGGACGAGTATCCAGCCTGAGAATATCGATGAGCATCGGGCCGCCATCAAAAATTTTCTTTTCTCGGGTGCTACACAGGTGTTGGACACGTCCCGAAGGGGCGTCATAAGATCTGGCTGACTTAGCGAATCGATGAACCGAAAGGGTTGAAGGCTCTACTGATCGATGCGAGCGATGGCGGGAGTGACGAAATCCCGAAAAGTTTAGCGTAGTGTACGCCGTTAAAAGAGAAAGTTTCCTACTGCCCTGGAGAAAAAAGCGGAAGATGCCACTGATCGCAATGATTTCAGAAATATATACCGCATCACGAAACAACTTGCAAGTGGTCGCAAATCGTACGATGGTTCTATAAAATACGTCAACGGTTGACTTCTCATCTACGATGATGAGCAACTGAAGAAGTGGACAGTCCACCACATCATAGTTCTTAACCGTATCACATCCGGTGAGGTTCCTCCGCTTGTAGATGAAATGGTTAGTCACCGTAACATGCGTAACATGAACTGTTCCTCCAAGCAGAGGAGAAATAATTTCGGCCATTAATGCACTCAAACGGAATAAATCCACTGATCTTGACGGTCTTCCGCAGAGTTATTTATCACTGTACCTGCAGTCACTGCAGTCTATTGCTTCCAGTCATACGGAAATCTTGGGAATCCGAAACACAATGGAGTTATCGTTAAGATTCCAAAGAAGAGGACTCGCTTTGAGTGTGATAATCAGAGGGGTATTTTCGTATTCTTTGCCTGCGCAAAGATAATAGCTAAAATAATCCTGGAACGCACCAAAAAATATGTCGACAGACAGCAGACTGGTTTACGCTTCGAATTCTCCTGCATTGACGACATCTTCTCTTCAACTGCTCTTCATCGATTTCGAGAAAGCTTTCGATACCGTGACCAAGGTGTGTATCTGAAGTGCTCTACGCAGAAGGTGCATTCCAGAGAAACTAATAGATATTATCAGAGCGAGATATGATGGCGCAAAATGTCACGTACTTCACCGAGGTCAAATCTGGAAGGACTTTGAGATTCAAAGCGGAGTCCGCCAGGGTTCCATTCTGTCACCGATATGTTTGTTCTTGTTATCGGTGACATTCTTCATGCTGCATTGTCCGGAGGGAGAGGAATTCAATGGACGATGGCATCCTTCCTCAAACACCTCGACTAGGCTGATGACATCTGTTTGCTCCCTTACTAGCTCATGGAGTTTGGCCAAATGACTCTGGATTTGGAAAGGAAGGCAAGAAGAGTTGAACTGAAGATAAACACCAACAAAACCAGAACCAGTCGGAAACGTAATCGCACTCTCCCTATCTGCATTGATTGGCAAAGCATCGAAGGCGTCGATCAATTTGTATATCTAGGAAGCGTGGTTTCTGGCGAAGGTGGCACCGAACTGGATGTCGCCTAACGCATTAACAGCGCTAGATCCGCTTCTGCTGCTAAAATCTGGAAATGCAGTTATCTCAACACCAAGATCAAGTTGAGGCTGTTCTGTGCTAGTGTTCTTTCTGTGTTGCTATATGGGACCAGCACATGGAAAGTGAACTCCACTGTTACCGAAAAGCTCCAAGCCTTCATCAATACCTGTCTACGTCATCCAAGAGCGCTGGCTTGACAGTACCTCGAACGACGAACTTGATCGATGCACAGGCCTGCCACTCGTACGCACTATGTTCGGAAGACGAAAGTGGTAGTGGATAAGTCACACTTTAGTCAGGAGCGACAATTACATTGCGGACTACGCCATGCAGTTGAATCTTAAGATAGCTGGCGAGTGGGTCACCCCAAGGGCACTTGGCGCAGAACAGTAGTCAAGGAGTGCGAGTGCCTCGAGAAGTGATGGGGGGCTGTAACGCATTTCAGGTAACCGCGAGGGATGTCACGAAGGTGACGTTGAAGCGCTATACCCCACCAAGGGGTGAATGGCAACCATATATATGATATCTGCGACTGTGGCCATAAAAATTGTCGATGCAATCCTAAAATGAGTGCTACCAGTCTGTAGCCAGGCGTCAACTTGGCTGCCGCTGGTTATAATTTTGGTCGATTCGGTCTGTGGCCCTTGAATACGAGAAAAATCGTGACTTGCAAGCTCTTGTCAATAATATAATTTCATTTACTTAAGTTATCAGTATTATCAGGTCGGCCAATGATTTCGCTTTATCGCGTTCCGTTTCATTTTCTACTGAATCAGCCGAAATCGGAGCTTACCACCTCTTTGCATATACATCGGTTAAGATAGACGATGTAATTTAGCTTTGTACAGGCATCAAGTCTGCTGATTCCAACTGCATTTTCACTAATCGTCTGCTATCTAAGGAGACCTACAGTTTAAACTGCTCGTTTAGGACCTTGCATTGGATGGAAGTATCAATGGCTTTCCCAATTAAATTTAAACTTGACTTCGTAACCATTAAGTCTTACTATCGTTGAACAATTTCAGCATCAATATTAGATCACCTGTTGAGCTCCTCCGAATACTGTTGACAGGTCTTTCAGATAAGAATCAGCCTTCACAACTTTTAATAGGGCTGTGTGAGAATTCTTCTATTTGGATCAACCCTGAT
Source organism: Hermetia illucens (assembly GCF_905115235.1). Lineage (NCBI taxonomy): Eukaryota > Metazoa > Arthropoda > Insecta > Diptera > Stratiomyidae > Hermetia > Hermetia illucens. The sequence goes on along the minus strand of NC_051853.1, from coordinate 56,509,318 downwards.
CCAATCATCATGCATTTTTCTGCTTGAGAGTCAGACCACTTACCGGCACTAGTATTTCGGACATTACTTTCCCATCTATGATTTTGACCCCCTTTCTCAGAACAGGATACTCTCCTTTTTTCTCGGCTGCCTAGAGGTTCCCCTCTAGACATGACCCTTTGATCTGTTCGCCCATCGGTGAGTGGGCGATTAGATATCATTTGTTGTTTTTTTTTTTTTTTGGTTTAATTAAAAAAAAGTTTGGGTGATTCTTGCCGATCTGTACCGGACATTATTTCATGGCCGCACTCGCTGATCAGTAAACTAGCTGATGCTATGTTTGTTTCGGAAAGAGGAGTTGCTTCGAAAAGCAAAGGGTTTATCCAGTCCGTGAGACTTACGGGGGCTCTGAGAGCAGATACCATCTATTATTATTCAATTTGCCTAGGGTGTTTACGAGCTGAGACAAGAAAGTTGAAATAGATAAAAATGTAACGTATGTCGATGATTGGAGAGAGAGGGAGAGCGCGTGGCTTGTATGTTATTGCTCAGGCGTTGGGGAGATAAGAACAAAGTACTAGCTATGTTTGAGACAGGCTAGATGAGGTTTTAGACCTCCGTGTCCAGTCCAGCGTTCCTTTCCACTCTATGCAACCGAAATTCTATATACGCTTAACTCATCCATTAAAGACCTCATCAAGTGTCCCTAAAGGGATGCGGCGCAATTTGGTGAATGATTATGTTCGGAACAAACAAATTAGATATGGGTGGTGATCGTTGGAGATTTGGCGCTTTAGTTGCGAATTTTAGGGTATATTCAGTGTGCGTTGTGAAGACCTGTGTATGTGTGTGTATTTGAGTAGGGACTGAATTTAGGGAATTGGGCTATAAGGAATGACATCCTGAGCTTAGAGATGTATTTACTCTATTGTTCTTGTAGTCATTTGAAGAACAGGGAAAGAATATACTTCTATGTCGGATATTTACACCATTCGATAGATGGGCATTCAACGAAATACACCACGCTAGGGAAAGAGCGTAGGTCTTATAGGGACAACGATAAAAGCTCTTTGCGCAAATTATATAAGCATATTTTCTAGGGTAATTTGAGGTTTTTTTGGGTAGAGATAAATAGGTAGATTAGGTACGTGGAAAGATTTTAGAAGGGGTAAGTTACTTATGAGCTATTTGTTACGTGAAGTGTGGGGAATGAATATGTGCGAGGGTTTTATTGGGGGTTTGGGTATTTCCAGAGTGTGTCTGATATCAGTCTATTTGTTTACATCTGTGGTAATTAGAGGAATTATCAGAGTAATGAGTAATAAGTAACGCGATTATGTAACTGGTAGTCTGGATGAGATTTTAATTTTTGAATAACGGATAATTAACGTGTGGCAGGTACGTAGTGCTTTCCTTTCTATATGCGGTTTTTGGGATCCCTATCTTCAACTGTACACAGCCATGAGAGAATTCGGTATCCCGACGAGATTGATAAGACTGACTAGGCTGACCCTGATCAATGTGCGAGGCCAGATAAAAGCATCAAGATCACTCTCAAGACCATTCGACATCAACAACGGTGTACGACAAGGGGATGCCCTATCATGCGTCCTCTTTAACCTGGCTCTCGAGAAAGTGATCCGTGATGCTGAGGTAAATGCAAGAGGTACGATCCTCTTTAAGTCCACTCAACTACTGGCCTATGCTGACGATATCAACATCATGGGAAGATCCACCCGAGACGTACAAACTGCCTTCATCCAGATCGAGCTGGCGGCGAATAGCGCGAGATCTTGGGCTGCACATCAATGAAGGCAAGACAAAGTATATGGTGGCAACGTCAGCATCGAAAACCAACCGACCAACAACATCAAACCGCACTGGTCAAAGAGGAAGAATAAGGATAGGAGAATACAACTTTGAGACCGTTGATAATTTCTCCTATCTAGGGTCGAAAATCACAATCGATAACAACTACGATGATGAAATCCGCGCACGGTTGTTGTCAGCCAACAGAGCCTATTTCAGCTTACAAAAACTGTTTCGCTCGAAACGTTTCACCATAGGGTCAAAGCTCTCACTGTACAAGACAATGATCTTGCCAGTCCTCATGTATTCTTCGGAAACTTGGGTTTTTAACAAGAAGAATTGCGAATTCTTGGCCGCGTTCGAGAGAAGAATCCTCCGAAAAATTTTTGGTCCCCTACATGAGGATGAACGATTCCGTAGCCTACACAATGAGCGATACCATGACCGTCCAATTGTGGATAAAATCCGGCTCAATAGGTTACGGTGGGCGGGTCACTTAATCCGTATGGATGAGGATGATCCAGTCCGGAAAGTCTATAAGGGCAATATCTATGGTAGAAAACAAAGACGAGGCAGACCCTGCCGTAAATAGAGCGATGACGTAGGTCAGGACGCCAGAGAGCTTTTAGGGATATCGAATTGGTGGACCTCGGCGCAACACCGGGATGTCTGGAGTTCCTTATTAAGGCAGGGCTAAACCGGATACCGGTTGTTGCGCCGTTGATGATGATGACCTTCAGAGAGGATAGTAGGTATGTAATATTTATTGATGAAAGAATTTTTGATAGGAATTGATGTGTAGTATTTATACATAAGAAACATTTTTTTTATATTTTATCTTTTATATAATTCGACAAGGAGAAATATTTATATGTGAGTGAGTTGTTTGACAACGTATTGAGTGATGGGTCCAGATCCAGTTTTGCGCAAACTGTAGCATATAGTAAGGAAGATTGGACTTTGCAATATGCAAAAGTTCAGTGTTCAAGTGTCAAGAGTATATTTTGTGCAAGGTGTTGCACATGAAATAGTTGTTGAGTGTGTTGCAATGCTATGCACTGCGTTTCTGAGCGAATATCATGCTATAACTGACTTTTGAGTGGGGATTCGTTGGATCCCGAGAATTGGTGGTGATGTTGTGGGTGGTAAAATGATAATTAAAAAAGGTTGGGGGTGAGTTAAATAGATATTTATATTACGAATAGTAGTATTTCCTACAAGAGGATGGAATTTTTTCTGCAAATACATATGTGAAGTATAAATGAAACGTCTTCAGTTTAGTAGTGAAACAAGTATCATCATCAACGGTGCAACAACCGATGCCCGTCTAAGTTTTACCGACTGGCTAGAGCATGGTTTTCTGCCTTAACCCTAAGGTGAGAAGTTTCGAGCGGAACAGTTTTTTTTATTAACTACCAAGAACCGTGCGCGGATTTCGTCGCCATAGCTGTTATCGGTTGTGATTTTCAACCCTAGATAGGAGAAACTTTCAACAATATCAAAGTATTACTATCCTGTCTCTGTCTTTAACAAGAACACAAACCATTTAGTGCACCACACCGAAATAGTCAGACTAAGCGTTTTGCGTGTAAATTTACCACCCCTCTGCCACGCGTAAATACCGCGACGATATTCTTGCTAACTTGGAATAAATAAAAAGATTTTTCATGAAGAAAATCAGCCTCCGCCTGTAAGAAAAATACAATAAACTCCTTCATACCTGAAGCGCCAAATTGTCGCTTTCCGAGTTATTCGGCGCTTTTTTAAGGTTTTGTGTAAAAACAATTTTTCTTTTCTGTCACGTTTTGATGTTTTGATGCCTTTTAATTAATAATTTTCGTTTTCACAGGTTATTCTTCTGGCGACGTAGAACGCTTTAATATACAGTCAGGAATACACCGCGCTTCGTATGGAAAACCCGCTCATAAAAGTGCGGTCCGCGGCATAGCTTGTGACAATTTGAATCAAATGGTGATAACGGGCGCCAGCGACGGTATTCTAAAGTTTTGGAATTTCAGGGAAAATGGTAATATATTTAAAATAAACATATAACAACCGTTCAGTCAGTAATCATGTGTGATTTCAGTTTCTGAGCCAATATCAGAAATGGACCTGCATCAAGGAGTATCCATGTTCCATTCACATCGGGAAAGTGCTATGCTGTGCATTGCATTAGAAGATTTTACTCTCAATATATTGGATTGTGATACAAAAACAGTTGTGAGAAAGTTCGTGGGTCATACTGGGAAGATAAATGACGTTACATTTAGTCCGGACAGCCGCAGGCTTATCAGTGCAGCGATGGATTCAACGATTAAAACATGGGACATACCATCTTCGTATCTGATTGATCATTTTAAGGTTAGTATCAATCATAAATAGACAGCACTTCAGTCGTTGAAAAATTATCAACAAATTACTCTTTTTCGTACTCCACAGGTTGAACGACCATGTGTCTCACTCACAATGTCTCCAACTGGAGAATTCCTGGCAACAGCGCACGTAGACTATTTAGGAATTTACTTGTGGGCAAACAAAATGCTTTTCAATCAAATTTCTCTTCGTTCCATTGATCCTTATGAAGATGCACCATATATTGATCTGCCCTCACATGCTCGCGACCAGGAGGCAAATATTGAAGATGCCATGGCGGAAATAAACTTGGGAGAAGGTGACGAGCTTACTCTTAAATACGAAACTCCCGAACAACTAGACGATGAACTAGTGACCATGTCAGATTTAGCAGCATCACGTTGGCAAAATCTCCTCGATTTGGATATTATCAAGAAGAGAAACAAACCGAAAGCCCCACCAAAAGTCCCGAAGCAAGCTCCATTTTTCCTACCAACTGTGGCGGGAACCGAATTCCAATTTGATCTTTCTGGAGTTACACAAGAAGATGAAAATTCTCGAGTTTTAATCCCAGAAAATTTCTCGAACTTGACAATATTCGGGAAAATGTTACAAGAAGCCATTAACACCGGTGATCATCAAAGCTGCGTTGACCATCTGAAAAAAGTTGGTCCTTCAATGATAGATTTCGAAATAAAATCACTTCACCCAGATGGCGGTGGAAATTATAAGATTATGTTACAATTTTTGCGAATAATTGTTTTTATGTTAAACACAAATAAGGACTTTGAATTGGCTCAAGCATATTTGAGTGTATTTTTGAAGGTGCATGGAAGGAGTTTAACGGAGAATAACGAAATTATGGACTATTTACCTGAAGTTCAAAAAGCTCAAAATAAAAGTTGGGATATTTTGGAGGAGAAACTGCTGTATGGATTGGGAGTTGTTAGTGCTTTAAGAAATTATGTACGTTAAGGATTGTAGATATATTTTTTATTGTTAATAAAGTATATTTTAAAAATATGTTTGGGTTCGTATTTAGGTAGAAAGTTCACTTTGGAAACTAGGAGGCATGGATTGTCTTTTATTCATTATAGAACATCAATGCTTTGAATGCTAAAAAGTTTTCTGCTTCCCCTAACACAAATAGTAATCTCAGAAAAATTTCGATATTCTTTCTACAGTTTTGTGGCCGCTCCCCACAATGTGGGTAGATAATTAAGATTTACTTCCTTGGAAGTTTTGCAGTCAGTAAAATTGCAAAATTATTAATTGTGAAACTGCACGAAGAATACACCAATCAAAGCAAGGCTGCTTCTTTAGAAAACTTGATAAGTCAATATCTAAATTGGTGAAATAAGCGTCCCAAGAAATCAACTATGACGAATTCAAGGCAACAGATTCGAACCCAGACCTATCTTTCAGATCCAGCAAGGATTCGCCTTAAAAAGAATGCGTTTCTCTTACTTCAATTAAAAAAATTTCCGGGAACATTCAAAGAATTTCTTCTTCTCGGCAACACTACATTTCTTTGGCTTCTTTGAGCTATTTTGATTCAAAAAAGTATCCTGTCAATGTCGATTGCGAATGTTCCATTTTTTTCTTGGATTTGACTTGTCTACTTTCGTAAATTTTCCTAATTTTGGATACTTTCGGGTCGTTCATATGCTATCGCTAGTCAGCTCACTGGAGTCTTAGTAGCCATATCACTGCCCACACTGCTGGCTCACCGTAAATTTTGTCCAGGTCTCTTTTGTACCATTCACCTGAAAGAAAAACTGCTGACAATTCTCTACGTAGAACCTTCCTTTGAAAGGTGTTTACCGTACTTTTGCTGCGTGAATTGAAATCCATTATCTACTTCCATTTCATTTTGTAGAGGCATAGTTTCCTCTGCATATGCATTTCGATTTAAAAATGGGGAGAGAAGGTAGCATGCGTTATTCGTCAGCTAGATTCTTTAAATACATCAATTTCATTTGCGTCCTTTGGTAGGTTTTTACTACCTATGCCACGCCGCTCGAAGGACAGAGTTTACGCAGCATCTGATGAATTGTCTTTGTCCCGGAAGAAAGCGCAAGACGTCATCAGCGTGATCGATTTGTTTGAGGAGATGTGTCATGGTCCTCCACACTTTCCGAATCATGCAACATAAAGAACCCAAGCTTTGGACGCAACTATATGTCGTTCTGGTAATAGCTATTATCATCATCATCATCAGGATTATTCAATCGATTTGATGTTGCGGGTTGGTTGGTTTTTGGTGCTGACGTTGCCACCTATATTTTGTCTTGCCTTTATTGATGTGCAGCCCAAGATCTTGCGCCGCCTGCTCGACCTGAATGAGGGCAGGCGTTGTTCACATGATGTCGATATCGTTAGCATAGGCCAGTAGTTGGCTGGACTTAAAGAGGCTCGTACCTTTTGCATTCACCTCATCATCTCGCATCGCTTTTCCCAGGGCCAGATTAAGGAGGACGCATGATAAGCCATCCACTTGTCTTAGACCGTTGTTGATGTCTAATGGTCTCGAGAGTGATCCTGCTGGTTTTATCTGGCTTCGCAAATTTCCATCGCTTGCCTCAGAGAGAAAATCTGATCTGTTGCTGATTTGCCTGGAGTGAAGCGTCTTTGGTGTGGCCCAGTGATGTTCTAGACGTATGGGACTATCCGATCTACTTAAATAACGGAGAATATCTAATAGATGGTATTCATCAACGTAATACCTCTATAATTGCTGCACTGCGTGATACTTCCCTTTTTATGTATGGGGTAGATAATGCCTTGCTGCCTTCTGCATAAGCTGATGAATCGCATGGTGTAGTTGGTCGCCTCCATGTTTAACCAATTCTACTGTAATTCTATCGGTTCCTGACGACTGATGATTTTTAAGCTAGTTAATTGCACGGACTATTTCTTCTATACTTGGTGGTGACAGCATTTCTCCGATGTCTTCAGTTGGCAGGACTTCCAACTCGCCGATATTTTGCTTATTAGGCAGTTCGTAACAATACCCAACCCATCGCTCCAATATGCCCGTTCTGTCGGAAATCAGATTTCCTTCTTTGTCTCGGCAGGATAAGCATCGAGGTGTATTAGGTTTCATCGTGCTGACTTGTTGATAAAACTTCGCGCCTGGTGTGGTTCCTCTCTGTATTTTCGAGTTCACAGGCTTGTTGGTTCTCCCAGGTTTCCTTTTCCTCCTCTGTGAAGTTGCTTCTCCGCTGTACGGCGTTCGTAATAAGTCTCCGCGTGTGCTCGCGTTCTTTGAGATTGCAGCATTACCCGGTATGCAGCATCTTTTCATACCGTTGTTACCTTATATTCATCGTCCCACCAGCCATTCCGACTTTTTTTGCGACTGGGACCAAATATGTTTGTGGCTGTATCAATGATAACGTTTTTCAGGTGGTTGTGAAAATCATTTGTTGATGCTTCGTCTCCAGGAGCTCTGTGGACTGCGGTTATTACGGCATCCATTTCCCCCTTATCGGTGTTACGGAGGGCTGTGCTGTGGATGGCTTCAGTGTTAACTCTCATCTGATTGTTAGAGGGAATCCTGGATAGTGATCCGAGTCTATATTGGTCCCCCCTATATGTTCTGGCATTCATCAAGGCTGAGAGGTAGCGGCGTTTGATCAACACGTGGTCAATTTGGTTGAAAGTGGTTCGGTGTGAAGAGGCCCACGTTTGTTTGTGGATCGCTTTCCGTGCAAACCAGGTACTTCCAACAACTATTTCGTGTGACACTGCTAATTGAATAATCCGCAGTTCGTTATCATTTGTTTTTTTATGTAAGCTATGGGAGCCAGCGTATCGCCTGGATACGGGCTCCGTCCCTACTTGGCTGTTGAAATGCCCAAATATGATTTTGATATCATACCTGCGATAGGCCTCGAGGATTCATTCTACTGCCTCGTAGAAGGTATCCTTCTCCGACTCTGGAGTTTCGTCTGTACGGGCTTGAACGTTAATGAGGCTTATATTTATAAATTTGCCTCGCAAGCGCCGAGTGCATATCCGTTCGCTTATGTTTTCAAAGTCGATAACATCAGGTTTCATCTTTTGCCTGACTAAGAAACCTTCTCCGAGCACATGATTTACTGGATCGCCACTATAATATATGGTATAGTGGCTCCTCTCCCGGAAACCGGTCCCTGTCGAACGCATCTCCTACAACGCGGTTACATTAGCTCTATATTGGGACAGGGTAGTGGACGGTAGGGCTAGCTGCTTGGCAGCTTCTTCTCTGTACAGGGAGCACATGTTCCACGAGAAAATGCGCAAATCGCTATTCCGTTTTCATTGCAGGGTTCGTCGTTGTATTGTCTGTCCAGTCCGAGGCTCCTTGTGTGGCTTCGTAAAAAGTTGTTTGTTTTTAATAGCTATTAGTTTCTCCGGAATGCCCCTCCTGCGTTAGGCGTTCACGGTGTCGTTATCCTTCTCGAAATCGATGAAGAGCAGATGATGCAGAAATCTCCACTACGCGCACTGTTCCAAAATGATCCGCAAGGTATTGATTTGGTCAGCGTAGGGGGACCTAGACTGGAAACCAGGCTGTTTTCTGTCAATGAAGCTTTCGAGATGTTGATTATTTTAGCTATTATCTTTGCGACGACTTAAAGCTGCGACTAGCACAATGGTAGCAGTTTATACTGAGTGGAACCTCAGCATTTTTACTAATGGTTGCAAAACCTACCTGAAGCTCTTGCCGCAGATAAAGAGTACGGCACCCGAGTTGTACCGCCCAACTTCACGCTTGAGCCCACAAGGGGCTGTGTACGACATGTGGATATACTTACAACTGCCCTGAAAATTCCACTAGGAGACCAGTCGCAAATAACCGGTCCGAGAACACATGCACCAGGAACTCTTCTGAGACATATGAATTCAGTTCCCATGGTTTAAGGTAACATCTGGTGAAGCGTCATGGCCGAAGCCACTTTAGATGATTCCCCGTGCAAACGCGCATTTGATCACCTAAGGTATGTGAATAGAGGTGCCCGGTGTTAACACGTGGAGGTATTTCTTTGCCATTTGGTGTTTACTGGCCCAACGGGGTTGCTGCTTCGTCTGCCTTCTCTCTCTCTCTCTGCTCTAAGGTCCACCGGAATGTTACGAAATTTATGGTTGATGATGCATCTTTGGCGTTTAGTTAGTTTGTTTTGGCTTTCTTCCTTACTTCTGAAAACTATCCACAACTATATGGAAGACCTTTATTCGGACCGATGAAGAGGTCCAGTGGCTTCTCCGTTTACACCACTGCGTCTTCGCGCGGGTAGACTGGTACTACTGTCACTATATATGCCCCTGGTATATCATCCCCAGTACATGTCGATAGCTTTGTTCCCTTCCAGCGGTGTAGAATGGGGACTGTGGTCGTAAGTCAGTGGGCCGTGTCCCCTGACTCATAGTCTACCAGTATACGACCGTGAGAAATGTATACAATGTGTCCCTTACACATCTGCTTCAGACAGGGGAGATACCATTTAGCGCTAGGCGATTGTGCTTATTTCCTTTCTAACGTCTATTACGCTGACCTCTGAAGTACTTCTGATCAAGGACCTTTGTGTGCCCTTCGCAATGTTGACCTTGGCTCCACTATCTGACTTCCCAACTCTTCCTTCTTGAGTTCAGTCACCTGGTTACTAATATTCGGCCGATGTTCCTCCGCCTGATGTACCGGTTTCTGTGTGGTATGGAGTTCCTTTTTCGTTCTTATTATTATTATTGTTCACTTTACTCACTTTGTTCCTAACGGTATGGGGGTTATGATATCTGCTGTGCCATAGCCCCCGTAGCACAATGAGGTCAACCTTAGTTATTGAAACGATAAGGTATCAGTTAGGTTCCTTTCGAATGTAGTCAGTTACTACGGACTGCAAACTATCTAATCTAGATCCGTAACGTTTTGTTAATAGTATTATCACCTCTTACATGGTGTGACTATCATCATGCACTAACAGCCTTGGTAGAAGAGAGGCTTGGGTCTTGGAGAATCAAATACCAACTTCCGGCGAGCGATAGGTTGACTCTCAGAGAGTTATATTCCGTATCAATCTACTCTGACCTCTAATGAAAAATAAGTGAAATAAATAAACACCTTTCTACGGAGCAAATATACATACTTCATTTGGTGACCTTTTTAAGCGTTGAAAATCGCACTTTTCTTGAGAAACAGAATCTAACCATAGAAAACAAAAAGAAAAACAATAGCGAAAACTTTTTACATCTCAAATGCATATTATTTTTCAATCAAGTGATTCCAACTCGTACCGTTCTTTAATTTTTTACTTTCTCTTTTCACACAAATAAATGTTTGCTATTATCACCCCGCTATGCAAAATAAGAACATTTTGGAGTTTTCAGTCGTAAAAATGTCTGCATAGAAGAAGTAGAAAAAAAGATCAGTTTTTAGAATGAAATTTATTTCTACTTTTCTTCTATTTTATTACAACTTGTGACGGCGTTATAATACAAAATTCAGTTTTTAGATTTATGCATAAACTTCATAAACTTTATTCATTAAAATCAGGAGCCAAATAAGGATTATCTATTCTAAATTATCAGAAACGGTATAGGCATATGCTTCTAAACCAAATTTCAACTTAGATTTAATTTAGAATTATAGAACGACATACATATATATTTTATATTTTACTACAGAAAGAAATTAATTTTATAGAAAAGTTAAGTCAAAAATATAAAATAAATAAAAAAAATTTAAAATATAAAAATATAAAACCAATAAGTTAAATAAAGATAAACCAAAATTCATAATTTATACATAATTCAATCCCACCAAAACGTTCCAAATCAATTTCAATTTAATACCCACTTTTCTAAACTATCTGATAAAAAATCAATAGCAATCTAAAGATAAAAGATCTAACGGCTAGTTTGTAAGCACTTTGTCACCGTCCCACTAACATGATTCCGACTCAAGTTACTCAAAGAAGAACCGCGCAAGGTCGGAAATAGGCCCACCGATGAAAAAAAAGAAAGAAATTCAAATTAATAAATTATTGTAATGAAGACTCGAACTTGAAAAAGAGGAATCCAATCGAAATATCTCATCGTTCGAACAACATAGCGTTGCGGATATTGGAATAGTTGAGCGTTTTCGGATAGATAACGCGCTAGATCGGATAATAGCACACGAAGTTACGTATGTGAAATTATGAGAAAAATATTAGAAAGATAATTGATTTTGCCGTTTTTCAATTGTAAACTTTAACATATATAATTACTGTGAATATTTATCTAGATAAAGTACAAGTGTGTGAAAAGTTTAACTAGTGTTGTGTTCAAAGATTTCGATGAAATTTCAAGTTTATGTGCAGATGTACAACGTCGACTTTGCCAGTATAAATTGGTCTCCCATATAAGCGCTTCTCACGTAACAGATATCATCTAATTGAATTGAATCTCGATAGCTTAGACAGGGAATGCAAGTTATCTCTTCCGGTATGAGAAGTGAGTATTTCCAAAAATTAAACAAAAAATGTATACAAAGGTTCTACGGTCATTCACTATTTTACACCAAAGAATATATGCTAGAAATAGTACCTCCCAACAACTTTACAATTTCAGATTGTGGATTAATAGCCAGAAAAATCAGTGTTTAGAGTGACTTCAGAAGTAAAGGAAAAATAACAGTTGAAGAACCGAGGACACTTGTTCGACTGTATAATAGTTAAATATGTCATAGCATTTGCAATGTTTGTGGTTGTTGTTTATAATGATGTAAAAGGGAAAACGTTAATCACAGCAAGTTAAAGCATCCTTCTACCGTGAATCTATCATCAAGTCAAGATTTTATGAGGGCTTCAGAAGCCTCAAAAGGCTCCTGAAAATGTGTCGATCTAGAGAAGGAACGCTCATTGGCATTACCAAAGCAACTACGCGAAGTGAATCGTTATATTCGTAAATAGCGAAAGTCAAAGGCTTTAAAATTACAGGACCATGAGCTTCGTTGAATCATGGAGCAAACCTTATTTCTTTATAGAGGCGGGAAGCACTAAAAGCCAGTGTGGGACCTTAACCATTAAAAGCTTACTCCTACGATGAGAGTTATTCCCTCTGCCACTCTTTCGCAGGCGCTCTAGCATTCCAAGCTCCTCCTGAATACGGCTTATGATGGCACTAACTACACTTCATTCTTCATTGGATCTGACTATTTCATCGTCTCCATTTGTAAGAGTTTGCTCAAGTGAAATTCAAGCTTTTTCCTCTCACTAGCAATTTGGGAAAACGCAAATCACGAGTACGTGCTCCTAGTTCTCATATTTACTTAGATGTTCAGGACAAAAGAAAGAATCGTCATGTACAAAACAATATAAATATCAGCAGTATCGATCAAGTCCGGTGTAATGAACTAAGGGGAATAGTGATGGTCAAACGACCATCCTGAGTGGCCGGCGACGACCTAGAGGGGAGAGCTATCCCAAAAACCTAAAAGAAGTCGGCTAAGTTGACCGTGGAGGTCTCCATTAAAACGTTCTGTCGACACGTCACAGAATGTCGTCGACACGTCGACAGAATGTCGTCAGCACGCCTCTGTGCTAGCCAGGCTCGGGAATGTGGTGCTTTGAGCTCACGCATCAGTATAGACACGCGAATTTTGCAGAATGATACGTGAGGGATCGAAGAGCTCAAAGGACTCCTCTCCCCACATTCCCGAGCCTGGCTAGCACAGAAGCGTGTCGACAACATTTGGTTCTCATGTCGACAAAGCGTTTTGAAATATTCGAACAAACCAAGGGGATTCGCGTAAGCCTGTCGGAAAGAAACGCAAGCTAAAACCTGAAAAATAAGAAAACGATTCCTCGACCGCGCTCGTGGAGTCGCAAATGTAATTAAATTAAATGTGATACTTCAATTATCAGTCTTTTCAAGTCCTTCTCTCACTGAAACTTCTTTAAATGTTACTCTTGTCCACGATTTGAACTTATTCTCGGCATTTTTATCATTTAAAATGCACATGAATCATGGGTTCGTCATACAACACAGATTTTACTGATAATCGATTCCGTGCGAAAAACCAATCCTTTCCTCACAAGGACGGAAAATCACTCTTCACCAGTAGTTGCTCTTGCGCATATAACTTGGTATGCCTTCGTCGAGCTACCATCACCGTTGATACTGAATTATTGGGGAGATGTCACTCGACCCTTGCTTTTTCTTTTCACCGTAGCTTTTATTAATTCTGGGCACACAGAAAAACTACTGGGTTGATTGGGCGTTTTAAATTTGCATAACTTGAGCTATTTTGCGGTTCGATTAGATATGTTCATATAGCAGGAAGATGCCGAGCGACTCCTCAAGAAAACCCAATGTGAAAAGCTCACCTGAATTTCACTTCCGGTAGCGAACCGCTGTCTCTGCCAGCCCGTCCACCAAAGACGGCGCTCTTACTTCCTAAATGTCCGCTTCCCGTTCCATGTCCCGCGCTGACAAAAGACCGGTAGCAGCGAACCAATAGCACCTTTTCCATATTTGAAACTGCAATCATAATCACTATTGTTTCGCTTTCGTCGAAACGGAACAGTACCGCACCGGCGTACTGCCTGAATTCTTCTCTCACTAACTTAACACCAAAGTTCAGAAGTTCCTCAGCTTTCTCAAGGACAACAAATTTCGAGACTCGTTTCATGAACATGCGACATTCCGAAAGATTACTGTCACCATCCACTCCTCGCTCGTAAAGTTGACAGTTCATCGGCCATTAATTAGCTGTTCACCATGAGCCATGACAGATGCGGCAGATCATTTCCTTCTGTCACGATCATTTTGCCCGAATGCATTCAATAATGTGCAATGTGCACATTGCACTATGAATACCTGGTCACCTATTCGTCTGCGCAGACTTAGCTGCAGAGTAGAGTATTTAATTTTTTTTCCCGAAAATATGGCGGGTGAAATATAAGCGGTGAGATTCCAAAATGTGTATCCCAAAAAGTGAAACACCGTCATCAAGCATTCATCATTGAAACTGTTAAGTTTTGTGGGACTCCTCAGCTTCAAAGATTGCTGCACCAACAGTTTATAATCGAATTTTCGAAACAAAAGGTTAAGGTAGCCCATTAGGGGTAAGAGTATTAATAGCCTTGGGTGCCTTGTTTCAATATCTAGTAAATTGGCATTGAATCATGTTTTAACAGACACTTTTGCGGAGTTGTAGTGTGAGTGTGGATAGGTTGCAACTTTTATTATTCGGTAATACGAGGTTGTAAGGTGTACCTTTCCACTATTGGTTAACAAACACAGAGGATCTTTGGATTATTCGTCCCTGAGAAGGCTTCCGTTTCCACAATAATACTTACACACCACTTTTACCCGTTGCTGGCAATGTGTACTATTGAGATTTGCTATCAGTTCTTGGAAATAAGCCTTAACTCCCTCCATATCTTCACAAGAATCATGCACTGATCTATTCTGCGCCAGGTAGTTGTAGGGCGACCGATCCATCGGCTATTATTTACTGCACCGCATAATAAGTACTCTTTTAAAGTGTGACTTATCCACTGTCACTTCGGATTATGAAGTTCTCCGTTCGAGATTATGTCGAGCCAAAATACCTCGATGGCACCTGCCGTTCGCTTCCACGTTTCTGTAGTCCGCATGAATATATTTCGGCGTGCTAGATAGGTAGTTCTCACAAAGTTCGAAGGCCGATTGGATCTGGAAACCATATTGAGGTTTTCCGGTTAGTTGAAACCCAAACTTGTGAAAGACTCCGTGTTCGAAAAATATGCTGCGAGTTAGTGTAACCTGCAGAAATCTACAAATTTCTTACCATTTTCACTACGACTGAGGTTCTCCTTCCGAGCAAAGTATTATCGATACCAGTCGACTCAGCTATGAATGAGTACCTGAATCAAATCAGGGTAATAATCTCGGGCGAGCGTAATGCTGACCACATTGCCTCCTACAGTGTTCTTTAGTGTACCGTTACGGTCTTAAATGAAGTGCTCTAACACACTTCAAGGCCCTGATCCAATATGGATTGTTGTGCCAACGATTATTATTATTTTAGCATTCAGACCACCCAGAAGCTACGAAATGCAACTCTCCTGAACTGCCTTACGCTGCTCATAGAAAGGCTCCATATAATCTGTCCCATCCCGTTTGATACTGGTTTCCAGGACATGACCGCGGGGACTTTTAAATGCAGTAAGTTTTAATTGGACACCAAATTCAAACATACCTCCGGCAGTCTTTTAAGAAACAACGATACAATACCGGAAAAAGGAGAAGAGTGCGCAAAACAGTTCCGCTACCTTACCTCGCTTCACTCCCAAATGCGCAGTCCGTACTGCTGGAATTCCCGCTTACGTTGGAGCAAGAAAGCATTTAAAAGAGCCTCGGAACTGACATTAACATATAACAACCTACTTTGATAGAATGCAGTCACTCTTAAATTCCCCGCTGGTCGATTACAAAATTCCTTTATCATTTATAAAAAGTCTAGAAATTTGTTCGTTGACTATTCGAAGTTCCGTTTATTTTATAATATGTCACCTTAATTTTTCTTCCCAAGAATGTTACTTTCGCAGTTTACTTTTTTCGCCCCGTCTTCTGAAAATCACAAAGAAGCATTCTGTCGATTAGCAGGGACGAGGGTTATGAGGGGTTCCAATAAGAAGTGGCGTAAATAGTAAAAGCCGAACTTACGAATCACAAGCATGGGCAGTGTTGATATTATTGTACTAACTACACTTTGTTTTTGTTTCTACGCTCAAAATGCGTCTTACATATATTTCCTGTTTTCTCGTACACTTCAAGTCTTAATAATAAAGTATTATAACTTAAAATCTCAATACACTATCTAGAAATCACAAAACTTTATCAATTATCTGTTACATTCAGTCGCGTATCCAAAGCACAACCTTCTTGCGGTCGTTCCACACACTGAGTGCCGTTGAACACCATATTTTCCGAGCACCGGAACACTTTCGGGAAAAGGAATGAATTCCTCGTATCAGGATTCAATGCACAAACGTAGTAGATATTACTGTTTCGGGGCCAGATACCGACTTGACCGGGATAGTCACAAGTAAATTGTCGGGGGCAGGAAGGCTGGAACTTGTGCTCCTCAAAACTACATGTGTTCGTCAGAACCGAATAATACTTTCCCTTGGGACAACGAGCGAAAACCTTGTTCATCCTACTATCGGTATAGTAACAAACATAGTATGTCCCGCACTGATAGGGATCTGGAAAAATTCCCTCTCCTTGACAATCGAAGCGAGGACCCACGATATAGGCGGGGATACACATTCCGTTCTGTTCATCACATGTGAAACTGACGCCGCACTGGAGGAACTCTGTCTCAATCCATCTGCTATCCTGCATGGAGCACCACACCACAGTTCGGTTATCTCGGCAGGCATAGCCCCATTTCGTGCAAACATCCGACAAACAGACTTCTTTCAAATGGCAAGCTAAAATAGCCTGGAAATCATCAAGAAAAAACTTTAGTATCCCGTAGCAACCCAAATAAAAGTAACTTACCAATAACAATCCGCAACTCAGAAATTTCATCTTTTTTTGCTCTAACTTAACAGGCTGGAAGTACTGCAATACTGATATTGCTCTACTCAGTTGGAACGTATTTATTCGAAACATTTTTGGCTGGGTGATTTACCCTAAGATGACCTCAGTCTTATCTGGTGTTTCGTCATTACAAGATTTGCGACGAAGATTCCCTTAGTTAGAATTTCTTGTGCTTATCAGGAAAGCCCAGGGCCCCCTGAAATAGGTATATCTTGCTTGTTAAACCAAGCACAAAGTAATCAATTCCAAAATACACAGATTTAGAGAGAGTAAAAATTGATAGTATATTTTTTATTCAGTAGTGTGATGTGATCGGGAATTAGGACTGGCTTGCCTAACGAATGACGTCCCTAGTTCCACTTCAGTATGAGAACTAACTTCAGTATGAGAAATGTTAGCATTTATTTGCAAATGACTAGTTGAATAGTGCCAAGATTTATTTAATATTAGTATGAAGCATTTCCTTTGCGTAATCTATAGCCTGGTAAGGTAACTACTGTAGCAGGATGTATGCCTGTTGGTTCGATTGAGGTTTTGTATTTATGTTATTTATGGTATGGTACATATAACATGTTCAATTGAGAAAGTTGTCCCTTCCAGGGAAAGCTAGTGTTGACGAAGGTCAAATTCGTACTTATTGTCTGCCTATTGTGCGTTGTGGTTTGTTTAATGGAAGGTGGAAAGTTTCAAACTTAGCATTACTTCTACCAGACGGTTATGTTGAACTCTTCCTCACTTCTCCTGCCACCTTCCACATGGGAGTGCCATGTGGTAGAGGAGATGAATCAGAATTTAGTTATGCTTGTGCTCATTTTCGTATTCCTCTCTCACTCCTTCTTCCGATTGCCATCTTCTTCCCTCAACTTCTTATGGATGATTGCTATCGGGTTTTCGACTTCAGTTCATACCTCCTTCGACTTTAACATATGCTTCCTAATTTTTTTTGACTAGTTATACCTCACCACTCAGTGATACTTTCACACCTTGCAACAAACTACATTCGGCGGGCAAATGTCTTTCTCTCACCAGAATACCAATTGGGATCATCTTTGCTATCACACAAGCGGCTTCGTTGGATATTACTCAGTAAGTGCAATATGTTCGGTGTTCTTTTAGGCGAGATGCAGTTCTTCGAAACCAGTTGTGGTCACACAGGAGGAAGCTTTAGCGTCAGAACTTTACTATGCATGATTATTCAGAAGAGTGGACCTACGATGGACCCTTGGGGAACTCCGCATGTCGCTCGATATGATTGTGGCCCTTCACCTAAATCGCAGCACAGAATCCTATCTATTAAAAAGTCAGCAGTAATGTGCACCAGGTGCTTCAGCCCACTTAATTAGATGAATGCCTCTAGTATTTTGCTTCTTCACATCAGGTATGTTAGGCACCAGATTAATTGCATTGACTGATTCTCAAAGAAATCATCTTGTTTTTTTGGCAATCGGTTATAAGTAGATAATCCATTCGAATAATTTGCCAGTATTATTTGGAAGGCATATCGATCTGTAGAACGAAAGTTTACCTATAGGTTTGTCTGTCTTGGAAATGAGTATTAGCTTCTGCTTCTTCTACTTTATGGAAAATACTCCTCCATAAGACATGCGATAAAAGTCTCGGCAAACATATTTGACGCTTTCTTGATTGCTACCTTAAAGGGCTCGCCAAACAGAAATCAAATTGTCCGTGTGGACAGAACGGACTGTCTGTCATAAACTCTTTATTATAAAATATAGCATCATCTTAGTCAAACAGCAAGCGGTTTACCGCGGCGGATTAGTCTTGTCTTGCGGCGACTTGCGGACACGTTGTGAAAAATTACAGAGTTCGCGACGGACAGGAAAAATAGATACCGAAAAAAGTTGAAGTTCATCTGCATTGGACATTATCTTGGTGCTCAGAGGTGGCGGGGCCAAACCAAGTGGCTGTCGGCCGAACCAAAACCAAGTGGCCGAGGAGAATCTCCATAGTCTCCACCGGGAGACGCTGTACTCACTTTAGCTTGCCGGCCGTGATGCAGTAGGCGAATGCTTCAAAGGCCTAATTAGGGGGATCAGACCCGAGTCTGCACGGGGGCTCATCTGACGTGGCAATAGTCACGAAACCTTACCAGGGGTATACTGGTACCATGGGAACCGGGATAGACCCTGGACTTACATATTTCAGGAGAATTCCTGTTTTATGGGCGTTCAGCTCGGTTGTTTGCGGTTGGCCCCCTAGTGGGAGCTTCATGGGAGTTGTGGTTGGGTTCAAGCGAAAAGAGACCTTCGGTCTCAGCGTAGTGTTGCATTTCAACACGGGTGCCGTACTACTTAGTTCGGTAGAGATTTAGATAGCTCTTGCATCCACCAGTATAAATACTGAGCCATGCACTTGGTATAGACTGGTACCGTTGTTGCTTGTCACAGCGGGGCTCTGATTGTGGTCACAAAATCAATCCGTGTGTGAAGAAGACCATAGGATTAAGTTCACAAGACGGATACGAACCTAAAACCCCCTAGGACTCACTGGACATAATCTTGAAATCGAAATTCACAGCGGTGTGCATTCAATCACTTTTTGAATAAAACTAGTCCGCTGTAAACAGTCCGCGTGATCTGTGCGCGACGGACAGCGACACGGACAGTCCGCTTTCTGTTTGACGAGTCCTTAAGAGCCTAATTGGGGGTACTTTCCAAGCCAAGCGTTTTATTTTTGGCTATTTTCTTGACAGCTCTCGGGACCTACTCCTCACTTATCATCCAACCTTAACCTTCCGTTTGGTCTCCCTGGACAGTAGGAACGTTAACGGTATTCGCATTTTACCTCGTATCCAGTTCGATTTCTATTTCGCTGACTGGCATTCAAGCTGGTCTTCCGGCATTTCTCGATTTCAGATTTCCATAAAAAATTTGGTACGCATTCCTGAGAACCAATTCACCTTGGAATGAACGTGTTCACCGCAAATTTGCGCATTTTTTTTACGGTTGTATTTTGATCCTGACTGCCCATCTTGCAATTGTTTTTCAAGGCGATTTTATTGATGTACATGCTCGATTTAAAAAAGTATGCCCGGATGGTCACTGTATGTGCATGTATGTAGTCTTCATTGAAGTCCCACTGGAGATTCTTAACAAAAATATCGCTAACATATATGGCATACATTTATCACCAACCCTATTTGCCTTCTTCGGAAAGTGCTGACACGTCCAGTGTTTGCAGGAACAAGATTCAGACAAGAGAGAACGTCATTTAATGGACCTTCTCGGGCATCCTTGTTTTGACTGCCGCATTCTTAAACCCATGCGTTAAAATCGCCTCTCCCCCATTGATTTGAATTTCTCTATCGTACGACTTGCCTCCGTATTGCAAATGAAGATAGATATACCACCTATTTTTGCTTTCGTGAAACAACTCTCGAAAAATTTCGTTGTCTCTTCTATGGGTTAATTTCCGCATCCCCATATCGCCGCTTTTCCAGTCTTATCCGTAACCCAAACTCCCCTGTGTTTTTTTTGTCCCCGAGCATATTCTGTGAGAGCAATTCCTGGGCCGTATGGCAATGAATGACTCATAAGAGCCTCCTGCCGCCCCTGATTTCACTTATCTGCCTACAGCACAAGCAGTTAAGTCTTTCTCCATAATCTTTAGCAATGCGATCTTTTCTATCACATTTACGGCACAATTCAGATCTATCTTAAGCAGTAGTATAGTTTTTTTCCTATGTGCCCAAATTCCAAACATATCAGACATCTTTGTAATGATATCTGCTGTCGTAGTAGGCAGACACTTCTACCAATCCGCTCTTTGCAGTGATAGTTTTTTTCGCAGGTTTAAGCGTTAGATTTATCAACGCACTTTGTGTGCCGGCATAGGCCTTCCTTAGCCATATAACATATAAGGCCTCTACCAACTGTATTCCTAGTTGGGACAGTAAAGCTTGGCTAATTTCCTCGTCTTCAGTAATCTCGTCTAGGACCTCAGTTTTACTTGCACCGCTTCCCCCAATGGTGACTCAATTTCAATCTTCTGAAGGTCTTCTCACTTCACCTGGTTTAAATTTAAATAATAAGTCTCCCTTCTGAGTTCGCATTATATGGTTCAAAATTTCACCTAGACCCGTCAACGAGGTGTCTATTTTGGCTCTGCGCAAAATATCAGCCTGTGTAAGACCACCTGTTTTCATTATGATTGGCGCATTGGGTCGGCCCCTTTTCTGGAGCTCCTCCTCGTTTTCCACTTTAGTTCAAGTCAAACTTTCAATGCACTTGCTGCATTCGAAACCGTCATGCAGTTTACCACATTTTCAACCGTTAAACAAGACCTTATTTCAGTCTTCAGATTTCTAAATCAGTTTTAAAACCTTGGGCAGGTGAAGAAAATGCATTATGCAGTCTTTAGGTGTACTTTCGCACTTAGGGCAATCAGATGATTCATCTGTAGAGGTATATACTTCCAGTACCTGTCGTGTCCACTTAGGAGCTGAGTCAAATCATATGTAATTCGCTTAAATATGGCACGACAGTCGGACAGACAAAAACATTGATTCGTTTTTAATAAGGCTTTACACAAAACCTGAAAAGTGAAAAAAAAAATTCAAAAAAAAAATAAATTTAAATAGCGGTCATTCTTTGAGAGAAAAACAAACATAAAGAACCCAGTTAGGAAAAAATGGCAACATTCCTTGCCGCTTTAATGGCTTTTAAAAACCATTCTATCACACAGGAGGCTTCGCAGAGTCAAGTGCTGGATTTATTCGAAGAAAACTCTGTGATTATAAAATCTCTTCAAATATTTAGGACGATGTAAGTGAATGCACCTCTCTGAACATTCCGAAATGTGCGGAAACGGAAATGAAAGTCACTCTTTCACAGAGGCTATTGAACAGAAATCTGACCCATTAGGGTCATCTTTCGTTTTCCTTGGAGTTAAAATTGTTGGGCTAGCCGAGTTTTTAAAGACAGTCACAACGTGCACCAAATAATCAAGCACCTTTCAATATTGAAAAGTCGCGGTAGGAACAACTTTCTCGAATTGAAGGTAACTCCTATAACTACTCCTTAGTCGGATATAAACCCATGGAAGAGCTCCAATTGGGTCGTAATAGGGAGACTCACAAGTCAGGAAGGAACAGTTTCCAGAAACTTTTAGACACGTTGCTAACACCTGGAGTGACGGCCAAAGAAGTGCTCGAAATTTGCCGTAGGACATCGAGTCCGGAATGCAAAACAACACTTAAGCTAGTTGTTAGGCCTACGCCAGGCATCATAAACATCCCTCTTCATAAGTGAGTTATTTGAAGCGAGGTATGGAAACATGAAATGCTAAAGTTGTTACCCAAAATTGGTGAACCTCTTAGTAAACCTCTTCGTACAGACTTGTTCATTAGAAATTAAGGCAAAGCCTCTGAAGACATCGACCTTAGTTGTCCATTGTACTCGATTCCCCCGTCTAACGAAATATCCCGTATTCGTTTATATATCGCAGGATTTCCGTTACTGGGTGTGATGCTACCCGCTGCAGTTGAAGCACATCAGCACCAAAAATCTGTTGCATGCATAGGCGGGGCACTCACATAGAAAATGTTCCATGGATTCCGCTTCGTCATTACAGGATGGACACGTATTATCTTGGATAATTCCTATTCGGAACATATGCCAGCTACTGAATTATGGTCAATCAGAATGCCTACAATACTTCTGCAAGCCTTCCTGTTTTTCGACAAGATAAACTTTGCAGTATATTTGTTTGATTCTGACAGGAAAAGTTTGGTCTGTCTAGCAGCGTTAGGGCTTCCCCACCTGTCGTTATGGGAAGCTTGTTCCCAGGTATTGCGAAAACTAGATTCTGTTCTCTCAATGGCTCTTTCAATGCTCTGCTCCCCCACGGCCATTGTTTTCCCATAGTTCTAATCGAATTAGTCTATGAGCTGCTCTCATTGCAGTACTCTGAATAAACAAATCCAAGGGCTGCAAATTGAGTAATGGATTCAGAGCTTCGCCGGATGTGGTGCTCATGGCACCGGTGATACCCAGACACACAGTTCTTTGCAGTGTGGCAAATTTACAGTGAAAACTCTTTCATTTAACCTTAACCCACCACACTACGGATGCATAAGCGAACACCGACCTAATGATAGCAACATATATCCACATTACTGGAGTAATTAATCTGGAACAGATTAGAGATGTAGAGGGTCTGACGAACTTACTTCCCTACAACCAGACCAACCATCGGTGTCATCTAATAAACTACCAGCTTGGCTGAAAATGTCATGCATGGAAAGGGTTTTGCTAGCAAGCCAATTGGAACTTAACAAGAAGGTCTCTGGCAACGATTAGCGTATCTAGCTACTGGCTACGCTTATCGGTAACTACCAAACCCCTCACCGTGGCCATTTTACAGTTCTTTGTACTGAGGCTACAGTTATGGAATATCATGTATAGAAATATTCTCAATATTCGGCTTGTTATGAAGGCTATGATAATGAGTTACGCCAACGGCATAGCAATGATTGCAGTTGCAAACTATGTCACGATATTCAGTTATACTTGTCTGAAATAATCAGATTTATGAAAATGGAAGCCTGGCATTCGTGAAGGACACAACAGAGGCAGTGCTTATCACGAAACGTCATAATGAAACGACCACCACGATCAACAAAATCATAAATTAGTAATCCAATACCTAGCTTGAACTTCAGGCAACATGCTTGTGTTAAGGCGTTCAATGTCCGTATAGCCTCCGCAAGTATGACGATGCATCCTTGGACTGATATAGCTAGAGTGGTGAACTGTTCTATGCAATGCCAGATGCCAAACACGTGGATAGTACATGGAATGACAAAGGGATGAGTGCAATTTACATGAAAACTGTCTTAAAAGTGTGCTGCAGATTCAGAATCGTTACAGACGATGCAGCACACGTGCTAGTGGGACTAGAGCTGATCGATAGTCTGGCCTGGGTACCTATGATGGGTCCAGTTTTTCCTTCGATCGGTACTTAAAAACTGGAGAAATCGTTAAGTAGGTGACAACAACGATGAAAATGGTCGGAAAAGTGTTTATAAAACGACAGATTGATTGCCAATATCAAGACCTGGGCGTAGAGAAATCATATAGAGAAAAACTGTAGAGTGACCAGATAGCAAGGGTAGTTTTTCTAATTGCTGTATTTGCCACGTTTCACGCTTGCAGAACGTGTAGAAATTATTAAAAAATATTAAGGAAATTTCGATCCAGTTGTAGATACGCAAAGTGAATTTCGCCGAAATGTCGATTTGGCGCCCATCAGCTGAATTGACGTCGTCAAAGAGTCAATGCGGCTCATTTTGCGGGTGGATATGGGCCTGCGTCCTTATGAGATTATACTAAAGCAACCATTGAATTCGGACGTTTACAAACAACGCCATCAGTTCGTTAATTGGGCAATGGGAATGTTGCCCGGAAATTTGAATTTTCGCCAAAAAACAATCTTTTAGGGGGAGGCCATTTTTGGTTTAGCTGCATTATTGGAGCAATCACGATCCACAAGCATACCTGCATTTATACAAGTTGACAGTTTGGTGCGGTTTATGGCACGGTGGCATTATCAGACCTTATTTCATTCGAAATAAGGAAGAAGACAGCGTTATTGCCAATGGTCCTCGATATAGAACCATCTAAACCAGCTTTGTGCTTGCAAAAGTTGATAACGTCGATGTATCGGAGCTGCGGTTCCATAGACTATCTACTTCTTCCGTGGCAATAGATGCATGAGGAAAAAAAGAGCCTGAAGAAGAAATTTTAAAGGACGACAATTGGGGAAAGTTTCACCTTTAACATAATGTTACACGATATTGCATAATACCTGGATAAATCTTTCAGGATAACGAAAGATCGTTAATACGTGATCTTGAATGGAGAACGCATTAAGTAAGAATGTTTATAGGTTATTCGAACATTCGCCGCATTAGATTTAACAAATTATTTATCTCTTTTCTATGCACGTACTCCTTTTGGTAAGTTAATGAAACATTGAGTTCGATCGGACTAGCATTTCTTTATTAATATTCTTATTTTCACATTTAAATGATCTCCACTTTGGTGGGTTTTTAAGTTGTATCGACATGATGATGAGGACGTTGAAGTGATAATTATATCTTCAATCGAGATAGAGAAGGTACACCGTGTAACTTGATTTGGCACCATGTAGCGTCACTCCGGGAAGCTGAAATGAATAGTTGTCTCTGACATAGCGTTCCGACAGATACCTTTTCATTGCTTTCCATAATTGATTATTATGTAACAACCACGAGCTAGCTTCAACGTTGATGCAGTTTGTAACAATCAAAATACCAACAGATAATTGATAAAAAGCCTACCTCCGATATCTTTAGGGCTATAATCAAATATGTACATACAGAAACATATTTGCTTTCCGTTTTTCTATTCTTATTTGACGATGGGTGCCCGAAATAGAGATTTTAATAAAATGGAAAATAGGGTGCCGGCGCAATTTTCACCCCGTCCCCGTGTGTTCTCTCTATGACCTTGATTCGCATACATACATGCCTGCAACCAGCAAAATAATAATTCGGTTGAAAATGATGATATTGTTTCATATTTTCTATAATAACTAAAGTGTCTGCAGACAACCTATTATGTAGCCAAATATATATTCAGACCCCAATTACCACGTGATGAATATTTTAAAATGATTTTATTCTATGAACATGATATGGAATCAAATTTAATAAACTGACTGCGGTAGTCGAGAAGTAACGTTTTCTTTCTATTAAGTTCTCATTTGAGTTGACCAGAAATTAGAGAAGGTTGTACTGCTCAAACACGCTAATTTAAACAATTCAATTGAAGCTTCTACTTTCTTGCTACCAATTGACTTTTAAATGATGATTGTTCAAAATTTATAGTTTTGTTTATGTATTCATTGGTTCAATGAACATTTGCGAAATTGTTGGTGTAGGCAGAGTTATATTTCTTGAGGTTGTAATTAGTTGTTGTCTATTTTATACTTTAGCCTTACTTCTAGCATTGCTATTGCGATATGGATAAAATAAAGAACTATCTTAGTAGGCAAACATTGGTGAAAAACATGGCGTAATACCATTGAAAGTTGATTAAGTTTGCTAGAATCATAGCGCAAATCAAATTTCTAGGAGGCAAGGGACAGGTCCGAGGTAGCTAACTGGCTCAAAGCCCTTGTGGTTCATGTATGGGTGTGATGGAACGTGCTCGCAGCCACCTGGTCGCACACTAATGCATTGCATCACATAGGCGGTACTAGCACCAAAGTAAATGCACCAAATTTTTCTCACGCAAGTGACCGAAGAAGGTCAAACCTGTGCAATGACTTTCTTCGGCCACAAAAATTCAAGCAATGTGCCGGGAGACGAATCTCCTGTCTGAAGTCTTCTTGATTTAATTTATCGCTCAGAACTGTACGTAATGCTCACGAAACTGGCATTTTTTTACATGTAATAGTACCTCTAATCACTAAATGATTCTCAGAGTCTACATTTACGGCAATTTTGCTTATTGAAAAAGTGAAACTTATCGCTGAACAAGATTTTCTTCACGGCGTATACTATATCGTACCATATTTTCACGGGAGCGCATTGATGTCCAATATGATTTCCCTTTTGTTTGGAAGAGTAATCCGTATTCGCATATTAAGGTGATCTTCTGCTTCCCTGACCAGTGCAACAATAAATTCCCTTTTGTTATAGTACATGATATGCATCACTTGCCGAGATTTTCCTGCAGCGCATCACGTTCACCCACACTTGCGACGACGCTTTTGTATCCGGGCAGTCAGCCAGATCTTATGCTTCACTTCGAGAAGTCGCCAACAAACTTATTTGCACAGGAAAGAATAGAACTTTCAATGGTGACCCAGTGGCCGTCGATATTCCCCGGCGTTTGAGATATTTTCCGTGCGATCAGGAAGATGGTCTTCCCACTGTCGAACGACAGGCAGGTCCCGTCAGCGAACCGTGTTAAGTTTCGGAGTCAAAGCTTCTCGCCCTACGAGAAGATGCAGATGGAATTTGCAAGCAGGCGATCACCAACTGATAGTCTCGCTTGAGACCACATGTCTCACAACCAGAATACAATGTCTAAAACTACTGTTGGCCGTGATGTGATCGATCGACCTAACTGACCTTATTATAGGCTCTGTGCTTGAACAATGCGCACCAATGACGTGGCGATGAACCCTGCAGAAAACCAAATCCCATCTCATGTTCAAGCAAAGTGCTATCAGAGCCCACCTTCGATTGCAGATTTTCCATCACGATCGCTACATCCCCTTTAAGAAACTTCTTCTGGAATTGAGTTGCTCATCGAAAGCCTTCTTCTTCTTTGCACTGTGAGATGCTCCTTGTCTTGAATACTTTGAGTGATCCCGACAACCCCCATTTCATAGAGGAGTCGCTACCTTAGGGAGGCCCAAACTACCAATTTTAATAAAAAGTGCCGTTAGTCAAGGTAGGGTTGGCCTACGTCTGCTATCTGAGAGGCCGAGGTATTACGCGGCCCTGGAGACTATAGTAACTCTTCCGTTCTCCTGTCTCAAGCATGCTTGTAACCATCAATGGCGAAGTTAATATTGGTTGTCTTTAGTTTTCTAGCCGGTTTGCTTCCGTCAACTTTCCTACTGGGACATTGGTACTCTCGCGTCATCAGTTTATTGAAAGATTTCTGGCTCATCACGCATTGCATACAACGCTTTGTTGCATAAAATTCGCCAAAAGACGTACAAACTGCCTTCATCCAGATCGAGCAGGCGGCGCGAGATCTTGGGCTGCACATCAATGAAGGCAAGACAAAATATATGGTGGCAACGTCAGCACCGAAGACGAATCAACCAAGAACATCAAACCGCACTGGTCAAACACAAACACGAAGAAGAATAAGGATAGGAGAATACAACTTTGAGACCGTTGACAATTTCTCCTATCTAGGGTCGAAAATCACAACCGATAACAACTACGATGATGAAATCCGCGCACCGTTGTTGTCAGCCAACAGAGCCTATTTCAGCCTACAAAGACTGTTCCGCTCGAAACGTCTCACCATAGGGTCAAAGCTCTTACTGTACAAGACTATGATCTTGCCAGTCCTCATGTATTCCTCGGAAACTTGGGTTCTTAGCAAGAAAAATTGCGAACTCTTGGCCGCGTTCGAGAGAAGAATCCTCCGAAGAATTTTTGGCCCCCTACATGAGAATGGACGATTCCGTAGCCTACACAATGACGAAATCTATGAGCGATACCATGACCGTTCGGTTGTGGATAAAATCCGGCTCAATAGGTTATGGTGGGCGGGTCACTTAATCCGTATGGATGAAGATGATCCCACCCGGAAAGTCTATAAGGGCAATATCTATGGTAGAAAAAGAAGACGAGGCAGACCCTGCCTAAGATGGAGCGATGGCGTGGGTCAGGACGCCAGACAGCTTTTAGGGATATCGAATTGGTGGACCTCGGCGCAAAACCGGGATGTCTGGAGTTCCTTATTAAGGCAGGCCTAGACTGGATACCGGTTGTTGCGCCGTCGATGATGATGATGATGATGATGAAAAATGTTAGTTGCGCATGTGGGCTTCTATAGTTTTAACTTCATTCATTAATTCAAACAAACATTTAATAATCAAATCAGGGCTATTGCCCACAAAAGCAAAGTCCGGAGGGTAATGAGGTGTCTTGTATTTTTTTTTTATTTTTTCAAAGGAGGAATGTCAATGTTGTCCCAGTAGCCCCAGACCTCTAGAAAGCCCGTTGTACTATCTGCCCTTTAGGTAATCACATACATTTATGATCTTGGCCGAGATTCCAAGACGAAGCGCGCGCCCACTTAGGGGCTGAGTAAGGAAATTGTCAGTCCCACCATGCTTCAGATTCAGCCACATAGTGTACGTTTCCATTCTTCACGAGCAACTATCTTCGTTTGCTTTTCTCCCTTACTCTAGTACCTGGCTTTACGCTCCTTAGCAAAAAGGGCAACCGGAATCACTCCCGCAACAACCACCACGGCTGGTTTAGAGACAATGCGGCACGCAAACGCCTTCCGCAAAGTTCACCGTCTCTGCATTTGCGTGAGGCGTTTACGACACACCTCCTTGCCAAGAGCATCAGCCCATATCTTCCCGCCGTAGAGCACAACAGACTGCGTTATACTCATTAGAAGAAATAGCCTGTTAGTCGTGGAACCCTCAACGTTTGCCATTAGCCCACTTAAGCCTGATACAGCAACTGCAGCTGATTTGCTCGACGAATTTCATCTTGTGTCGTTAAGGGCGCCTATCATAACCGTTGGTTTTGACTCGATTATCGATTCGCGAACCGCAGGGTTCCGATTCTCTTTTTAGTAAAACGCTGAGCATTCATATACCTTAGGCCTGTTCGACAGCGCGTCCGGCAACAAGTGCCGAAAAGTCATCTACATAGCCGACCAGGTTCGATCCTCCTGGTATGTCGAGTTTTAGCAGACCGTCATAGAAAGCGTTCCAGAGATCCAGTCCTAGAATGGATCCCAGCGCTACCAGAATGAACCCTTATCTACAGTTAAGAAACGAATGAAAGCCAGTCAGAATATCGGGAGCAAGGCACTTCCGGAATAAAGCTTTTGTGTTCATCTTGTGTGAGAAAATTCCTAAGCATATTTTTCCATTCGTATATACCTAAAAATTCGAAATATATCTTGATATATGTATTTTCAAACTCCAACTCCGCTGTTCATATGAGTTCACTTTATGTGCTGATGACGTCATACACGTTTTAAAGTGTGATAAATTTAAGTGAAATACATAATTTTGACCTTCTATAACTTTGTTAATAATAGTTGGATTTTTTTTAAACTTTCCAAAATTGTGTATTGGTATTAATACTTATAAAGGTGCAATGCTTTGTATCTCTAGGATAAACTTAAGAGAGTTTTCCGGGTAAATTTCTAAAATATGGTAATATACTATTATTAACTTTATTTGAGCAGCCACCATTGTGAATTATTCAGATTTTCCGGTTGTGTAGGCTCTAAGAATGAGACCTGTTTCACTTTTCGGGGATATGCGGCACTCACTAACCTATATTTCATCTAATATCAGAAATAGAATCAGTTTCGTAACGTACTAATCAAGCACTTTCATTTACTCCCCACATGACGATAAATTTTACACCTCGCAGGAACTGACTCCCTTAAATCTAATGCAAAGAGGCGTCACCAATTGTATGTAAAGGGGTTCGCAGAGCACATGTTCCCACCAGATTTCGCGACAGTAGCTTCAGCCGTTTCCGAGTAAATCAGATATGGGGCGGACAGACGAGCAAACAGGCGTTAAATCGATTCTAAGAAGGTTTTGTTTCACACCAAGCCTTAAACAAGCCGGGAAACCGGAAGCTCGACGCTTCAAGTATAAAAGCTTTTGTGTTTCGATTCGTGAGGAGCATACCACTGTCAGCTGGAGTGACCTGCCGAGAACTGAGCGAATTAAATATCTCAGGTCAATGCTATCAGCCAATGGAGAACTGCGTAATGAAATTGTTTCACGCATTAATGCGACCTGGATGAAGTGGCATTCCACAACTGGTGTTCTTTCTAATCGCCGTATCAGCGAACGTCTCAAATCTAAAATTTATCGCAATGTCGTCCATCTGCCGCTCTCTATAGTTCTGAGTGTTGGCCGACTATAAAAGACAATGAACGACGTCTTGCGGTAATGGAAACGAAGATGTTGCATTGGACTGGTGGCGTGACACGTTTTAATTACATCCGATATGAGGATTTCCGAGATCGAGATGGGATTGCACCGATTCGATGATATGGTCACGTAATTCGCGTTAACGAGAATTCACTTACCAAGATTGCTCTGAACATCGAAGTCAATGGTAAGCGACCAAAAGGCCGGCTCAAACAACGGTGGTTTGATACGCTGGATGGGGATTTAAAAGCCACGAAATTGCATCCAGATTAGGCTTTTGATAAAATAAAATGGCGAAACCGATCACGACGAACCGACCCCACTTGTGAACGGGACAAAGGCTGAAGAAAAAGAAGAAGGTGTGAGGAGCGACAAGTGTATTACATTGCCCTCTAGCTCTTAGAAAGCGATTTAAATAAATAATTTGATGGAAAGCCCTGTATTGATAATAGACAACCTCATACGCATCACACTCTGAGTTTAATATTATTAGCAAATGCGAAGAATTTAACCTACAACAGATATAAGCAAGTCGGGAAACCGGAAGCTGGACGCTTCAGGTATGAAAGGTTTTGTGTATTTCTTTTATAAAGAGATTTGAGTGTGCATTTGTCCCATTAGCATGAATGGAATTTTAATATTTCTTATTCTTGTTAATTATGACATCAGCATCTTATTTGTATAGCTTAGGATGCAGTAAATTCACACCAAATTGATAAGTTTGAACTTCTATAACTTTGACACTAATAGTCGGATTTTCATGAAACTTGGCATGTGTATGCACGAGATTGTCTTCTATATCGGCACAATTTTGTACTCGTAGGACTTAAGGGGCGTTTTTCAGTCAATTTCTAAAAGTTGGCAATATACTATTAATAAGTTTATTTGAGCAGATATCGGAATGGGACATTTCTCGAGACTCAGATTTCACATAAATGTTTTACATAAAACCTTAAAAAGGGCTGGAGAGAAGTAGATTGTTCATGAATGCAACTTCAATATTTCAGGCGAATGTCAATTTTTCCCCTTAATTATGACTTCAGCATCTTATTTGTATGGCTTTGGAAGCAGTTAATTCGCGTGAAATGAAAGTTTGAACTGCTATGACTTTGGCGTTAATAACTAGATTTGCACGCAATTCGGCAAGTGTATACGAAATATTGTCCTCTATGCTAATACAAAATTTAGAAAATTTGGAAATTAGGATGAACTTAAGGGGGGTTTCAGTAAATTTCTAAAAGTTAGTAATATACTATTAGTAAGTTTATTTGAGCATATATCCAGGCTGGACATATTTTGAGGCCTAGATTTTATCTAAGCGCACCACCCTGATTTTTTCGGATTTTTAGTTTGGGTAGTTTCCGAAAACGAGTCCTTTAAGTGCGAACATTTTGACTTCTCACTCGCGCACTTTGCAATTCACGACAAAACTAATATCAGTTGCGAAAAGTACTAATCGAGACCTTTCATTTGATACCCTGCAAACCTATATCCGGTGAACAAAATTTTTGAATCCCCCCTTTGCATGTATGGGGAGCCCACCTTTAGACTCCACCTAAATTTATGCCACTCGCTGTATGCGTGGGATCTGTCCACCAAATTTCATTCGGATCGGTTTAGCCGTTTTGGAGAAAAGTGCGTTTGACAGACAGATAGATCGACACGTTAATCGATTTTAATAAGGCTTTGTTTTACACGAAACCTTAACAAGTCGGGAAACCGGAAGCTGGACGCTTCAGGTACGAAAGGTTTTGTGTATTTCTTAGTACGCAGCACGTAATATATCCATATATTATGTGAGAGTGATATTGACATTCATAGTCTTCAATTTTCAAAGAAGCAACAACTTCAACGTATTATAAATTTGTTAGTTATAGTGCGATTTCCATCAAACTTGGTACGATCATGCTCTACGTTATGACCTACATCACTGCAGAATTTCGTGCCGCTAGGATGAATTTAAGGGGGGTTTCCAGGCAATTACAAAAAATTATAGTAATATACTATTATTAACTTTATTTGAATAGATATCGGTATGAAAGGTATTTCGCAGCCCAGGCACCATATAGTGGCAGCCTCCTGATTTTTTTCAGATTTTTCGGTTTGGTAGTTTCTGAGAATGGCCCCCTTAAAAAAATGTTCACTTTCAACCCCCCACACTCCCCACGTTTCCAAGAAATGTCAAAACTAAGACCGGCTTCGAAAAGTACTAATCGAGACCTTTAATTTGATACCCCACATGACTATATTTGATGAAAAAAAAATTTACACCCCCCTTTTGCATGTATGGGGACCCACCCTTAAATTCAACGTAAAAGGATGTAACTCACTGTATGTGTGAGCGTTCACAGTTCCCACCTTTCTACCAAATTTGGTGTCAATCGCTATAACCGTCTCCGAGAAAAATGCGTGTGACGGACAGACAGACAGACAGACAGACAGACAGACAGACAGACAGACAGACAGACAGACAGACGGTAAACCGATTTTAATAAGGTTTTGTGTTTACACAAAACCTTAAAAAACGATCCTGATGGTTGAATTCAGTGAAAACTCATGAAAACCACATGATCGACCCTCGTCGATAAACAATTTTTGGTGCACTTCTCGGGCTAGTTTCAGTTGGGAAACATTCGGCCCTCATGTCATCATCATTTCCGGTTTTCTGTAGTAATAGTTGTTTTTGGGCGGCGTGCATGTACCTCCTACGGCATAGTTTGGAGAACATTTTCGTCTAGCCCAATTTCATTTCACCTTTAATTTTTTCCTAGCCAAATTGGAATCTAATTTTGAAGACGACGAAATTCCACAAAGATTTCCATTTGTTTTTGGTATTTTGGGAGTTCTGTTGCGACAAGTAAGTTTCAAAATAATCCATAACAGAATGGATGCTCTTGACTTCGAAAGTTTAAACTATTTCCGGAGACTTAACCAGATAAATGTTTTTTGCTCCTATTATTATTTGGGAATGAATTGAGAGAAGAGAATTTGTTTATCTATTGAGGGAATATATTATACATATGAGTATCTTTTATCTTCAATCTAAAAAACATCCGTCGTATTTCAAATAGTCGGATTTCAAACAATACAGATATTTCTGAAACATTCTTGCATGTGAATTCATATTGGAAAAATAGAAAGTGAATTAAATTTTCTCAGCAAGACTGTAACAGGTGGCTTCTGGTCAATTCATTCCATCCCAGCTAACTCCCCCATTGTGGAGGCAGCATAAGTTCCTCCACTAGACAACTAGTCTGGAGGAGGAAGCTTGAATGCACTTTCCGTTAGCAAGATTCATTTTCAGTTCTCTTCGGTGTCTAGCGTGGAATAGGTCTGCGGAGACGTCGGTACCGGTTCGAGGCGCCTCCATGCACTAGAAGCAAATCCATGATAACAAAAGTGTCGAAATCTTAAGTGCAGCAGTGTTCTGTTGTTAGCACTGTTTTAACCGGCCACAAGTGATTGTATAATATTCAGATTGGTGCTGCTTCCTTTGTCGGTTCTCCTCCATACACCTGGGTCAGTTCCAGCGTTTGTACTATATTAGGTGATAGTATTTTCTGCGGGTGATAGTATTTTCTGTATGTAGGGCCGCCACGAAAATCGCTTTCATACAGTGAGTGACCACAGGCCTAGAAGTGAACCTTGTGACCATAACTAACATGCGTTCAACGGAACTCAGACGAAAAGGTATGAAGAATTTTCTCTATTTCAATTGTATTACTTCGCCAAATCGGGGCCACGCTGGTCGTAAGCAAATTACTAATTACATGCAATTTACAGCCCAGTAATGGCTTGTTGTCTTGTAGCAAGTGTGCGCATTGACTTAGTGTTTAGCAAGTAATTCGCATCAATTACAGCGACAGTACCCCATATCTGAGACAAAACGGCCGGTGGCCGGCTACCGGACTGTAAAAGAAACGAGCATTTATGAACTATTGCCGTACGTTTGCGAATTATTCGAATCAGTGAACTGTCGGTGCAGTGGATGCACTTTCTTGTATAGCATAACCAACTCTCGTCTAATGCAATTACCGGTCATTCGTTTCCATTTGTACAATCGAGTAAACTTTGGTAATTATACGAGTAAAAAGTTGGCCTTTCCTTTCTAGTCCGCACTCAAACCTTTTTACGCTTAGAAAGCCAATTATTTCAGAAAAAATCCAATAACCTTTCAGTATCGAATGGCGAGAAATTACATTCCATAAGCAAAAAATATCTCAAGGAAATTTAAGCCTCTAAAGTAGTCGTTGACCTACTTTTCCACGAAATGGCTTCATCACACTTCGTGCACCGCAAAACTTCTCAATCCCATTAGAAGGGTGTCTTGCACTTGCCTGAATAGCGATTTATGGGGTAATTACCTCCTCCTTGGTCATATGCAGAGGTATCACTCGTGACAGCTTAGATTACATTACTCTTCATGCAGGTCAGGGATTATGACGCCAGGGTGGATTCCATGCAACAGTTCTACCTTCAATATCCTTTAGAAAAGAAAACGCATTCATTCTACAAGCAATTTCGGTGTCACAAGTCAGCAGCCTACTTTCTTAGTGATTGCTTCACTATTGTACGAGTAAGTGTGCATGCATCCATTTTCCCGGGTATCTATCGATGCAATTTCAGGGAAAACAATGAGTTTGAATGAGCCTTTCTTCCCCTATTACTGGAAATGCTGTTGACCGATCGATTTTCCACACGTCAATGTATCCACTAAATGTTCGGGCCGCATATCAAAAACAGGACATGCGCTTTTCCGATATAGTGAAGGTTAGGAGGGAGGCGGCAGATTTTTTTCGCGGGGAAAATATACTTTGATAAGACAGTGAGAGAACTACATTGCGGTAGGAAAGTAAAGTTATCTTTGCTTAAAGATCTTTAGCCTGAAATGGGGTTAAGGATAATTTGTAAGTGTTGTTAGTTGACTTGACAATATTCGACATAAGGGCAATGATAAAAAACTTTCGGCATTTAAAGATTGGTAGAACATCTTGATTCAATAATACTCCAAATAGAAATTTGGCTATCTTTTCTTTGAAATAAATTGAGTGAATTTTATCGATTTCAACTAGTAAACCGTGACTTACCTTTTTAGGTATGCGAAGTAAGATCAGATAAAGATTTAGATTTATTGTTATCGGAAATTGACTCATTTACATTGCGTACATATGCGAGGCATGTCCAAAAAGTAAGTGGACTTAATTTGAATAAGTTTAAAAAAATGTTTAAAAATAGAAGAAAACAGGAAATGTAACCATTTACATTTGCACTTGTATAAGTTATTTTTCAACATGGTCGCCTTCACTTCCATGCAGGTAATCAATTCTTTACAAGCCTGCCTCGGAAAAGTTTTCGGTGAGTTTCCTTGCCCACGTCTCCGGCTCTCCCGTGACCTCCTCATCCATTGAATATCCTGTCCGACTTGAGGGAAATGAACAAACAGTAATAACCGAGTAGGGAAAATAATCATCTTCGAGTTTTTAGTACTGTAAAAACTCTTTGAAGGTCTCTATTTATTCAACTTGAGTTGTTTTGTCAATTGTTTTGGGACCTACCTCGCAGACAGTCTCCGAAATCCAAGGGTTTCTGTGATTTTTTCGTGCAACAAAGGTCTGGATCGTTTTTAGAAATACATGTCCTTCTAATGAGCCTGATACACTCTTTTAGTCTAGCATGCATGTATTCAAAAATGCGATTACAGAGCGACTGACAAATACTACCGATCGCAATGAAAGTGTCCACAGGACACTTTTAGTTGACTTTTATATGGTTGCCATTCCTACCTTAACGTGATATAGCGGGTCAACCATGCATACGCGTTAGCGTTCATGGTTGTCTGAAATGCGCTTCAACTCCTTCCAGAACTTCGCGAAAAGCCTAGACTCCGCCTCGACTGTTCTGCGCCAAGTGTATTGGGGCAACCCATTCATTGACAATCTTGGCAGAAAGAACGTAAGTACTGAACAGGCTAAATTTACCTTGGTGTTGACATTACAGATAAAACAGCGAAGGCGGATTTAGCGCTGTTAATGCGTCAAGCGATATCCCGTTCGGTGCCGCCGTCAGAAGAAACAAAGCTTTCTAAATATACAGATTTGCAGATAGGAAGAACCTTGGTATTGTTGTTGTTTATCTTTAGTTCGACTCTATTTGCTTCTGTTTACAATGAGAGGGGTAAACAGCTGCCATCAGCGTTGTCGAGGTGTTTGACGTCATGGTTCACTAAAGTTCGCCATGTCAAGGGCAATGCAGCTTGAAGGACATCACCCCTTTGGACCCCAAATTCGACATTTGACATTTTGTGGCGTCATATATTGCTCTGATAATAACTACCAGTTTTTCTGGAATCCGCCTCCCGCATAATATTGATGTCGTCCATCCAGAAGGATCTGGACCAGAAACCAACCTGCTCTCTGTCGATTAGGCTCTCGAGATGTTTCTTGATGTGTATACGGTTCTGAAATTATTGCGATCGGCGGCAATCTCTGCTTTCTTGGCTAGCGTAACACCAATTTCCAATTGTCATAGCACAAACTACGTTCACTTTACCGGGATTTCGCGGCGACCACTAGAACCTTAAATCCCTGTCGTTCTTCAATTGGCTTCAACGATTCCATAGTTGGCCGCATCACCTGACACCCTTTCGAAAAAAAGGAAATTTTTGATGACAGCTTAATACTCATCAATATTCTCAGGTGAATTACTCACTGTATCTGCCATCGATAGCTCTCCCACTGTCGGGCGGCAGCGATCTCACACAGACTGTCACTGTAGAAATCCCCACTATTATTGTCCAATCATGTTTCTCCATCGTGTGTCCCAGCAAGGCATTGTCAGCTCTCATCTTGGAAGAAAGCATCCTTTTCTCTTACATCAGAAATCTCCGTTGGTACATAGCACTATATAATTGTGAAGCTCCTTAATTTGAACCTTGCAGTCGAAAACCTATCAGAAATCGACTACCAGAACAAAAAAGCGCGCCTTGCGATAGTCGTCAATAACAATCCGACATCGAATTCGCGTTTGCTACTACGTGGCGTTCCAGAGTACAAAGGAGCATTGCCGCAAAAGAGAGAGGAGAACTCTCCAGAGTCCCGCTATCTCACTTCGCCTTAGTCCATAATCTTCACGTCAATATATATCGTTGGAATTCTCATTCGAGTTGGAGAAAGCGAGCATTTTGGGGAAGCTCAACACGGTTGTCAAGGAGTGTGAGTCTCCCAGAAACCCGTATATTATTAAAGGAGAGTCAAAAATCACTCGAAATGTATTCTTTGGCAGTAAACGCGTCCTCTGCTTCACTGTTCGTGGCTAAAAGCAAATCCGCAGCACTTGTGCTTCCAATGATATCCCTCGTATCTATTTTCCGTATTGGATTCCAAAGCTATATTTATTCATACTATGAGGAGTGCCGCTCGAGACCCTATATTATACTCATTCGCACCATTCTTACACTTTAACTAGATGCAATATTTTTGATTTCAATATTTCACTTAGTATTTTTTAAGGTGTGTAGGTCCATTTTCATGGAAATTCTCACAAAATTTAGATTATTATCTATACAGAGTACCCCGTTTATGATGGGGAATAGTTCCGCTTGTTTGAGGAAAATTGGTCCACGAAATGGGTACGCTGGCTTTTACCGTTACCGAGTTATGGTGTTTTTCGTGAAAAGTGGGACTTTTCCAACGATCCATTTTCTCTTTGTTTTTCAAACTTCTTCCTTTCTGCATTTTTAAAGTTTTGTTTGTAAAACCTCATACATGCAAAAGGGGGGTCTACATTTTTTCACCGAATATAGTCATGTTGGGTGTCAAATAAAAGGTCTCGATCTGTACTTTTCGAAGCAAGTCCCGGATTTGACATTAGTTGGAAAGGCGGGGAGTACGGGGGTTGAAAACTATCATTTCTTTAATGGACCCGTTCTCAGAAACTTTCCAACCGACAAGTCTGAAAAAAAAATCACGAAACTGCCTTTATATGGTGTCCAGACCCCAAAATATTCCTAATATCAATACCTGCTCAAATTAAGTTAGTAATAGTATGTTAGTATGTTTTCGGGGAAGTTAACTAGAGATTAAAAA
Organism: Hermetia illucens; assembly: GCF_905115235.1. Lineage (NCBI taxonomy): Eukaryota > Metazoa > Arthropoda > Insecta > Diptera > Stratiomyidae > Hermetia > Hermetia illucens. Next base: position 56,470,859 of record NC_051853.1, on the reverse strand, counting down.
TTATGAGGCATGATATCCCCAAGTTTGGACAAAATTGTACTACTACTAACAAAGTTACGGTAGCTCACAGTTACCTTTTCTGTGTAAATTGCAACTCCAAATACTGAATGTCAATATCACATTAAAGTGAATAATTTGAGATACTAAATATCCACATAAATTACGGGCTACGTACAAATGAAATAGTTCTGCACTCAAATATATGTACTTATATATAAAAAAAACTCTGAGGCGTCTAGCTTCCGGTATCCGGACTTGATTTTTTATTTTCTATTCACCAGGGCCGTAGAGAGAAAATGCGGGCCGGGAGAGAAAATTAAATAAGTCCTCTTATTAAACATATATTTCAATAAAATCTAACTTGAATCAAATTAGGTCGAAAGAAGGCTCCATAATTGCTCGTACTGAAGTGTTTTTATCTGCTTTGTGAAGTTGGCTTTGGGTCCTGGTAGATTAAGCTTAAAATACAGGGGCAGATCCTTAATGGAAGACAATAAGTCATTTACTCGCATGAGCTTAAAACTATGCAGCCTTCTGATACCTTTACTTAATTTAAATTGTTATTCCAGGCCTCAGAAAAAACTCCGGGAGGGATTCACCCCGACGTATCTTCGTCCGCATTGGCGCTTGGTTGCTTGAGCCCAGAGTTTAATGGAGGTGTTTGGGCATCCCAGTTTGATCAACAGGTCAACTATGACTTTCGTTCAAATTTTCTATAGTATTGTTGAAGATTCGATTTCAACGACCCTTCTAAAACCATCGCAACCCTGTAAAGAGATGCCCTTTTTTCCTTGGTTGCTTTTATATGGGATGGGTTATTGGGAACCCGACTTTTTTGGGCATTGAAAAGAAAATATCCAGAAAAAAAAATTTGAAAAATGGTGAACCATGAATGGAATTCTTGCTTTCTTCTTTGCTTTTTGCAGGAGTTCTGTTTTTTTCAGTAATCTCATAAAGTCAATATACTAATCTTTGTCTGGAATTTCCATCGGACATTTAATTTATTAGCTAGAACATACTTTAGAAGCAGGGTTTTTAACGAGCCTGAATAATTAGGCATTTTGCCAAAGTATGTTCCATTTCCATTGGAATACCTTCTTGGCGATCTACTCCAATCTTATCAACCTCAGTTTTACCTATGAAAATTATACAAAATTCCCAAAGGAGGGTTTTGCCCGATTTGAAATATCCTGCTGATAGCTTCTATTTCGTCTAGATATATGCCATCCTTTCGTTTGAACCTACTTCTCATATGGTAAAATTTATTAAATTGATGATGATGATTAAAATTACTATTTTTTCCATGGAAATGCACCTGAAGTGCAACAACCTCTTCTGCTGGTGCAAGTTAGATGCGGCAAAACGTCACTGAAATACCGATAGAGAATTATTAACTGAATGTGAATTGGACGGGAATAATAAACTACCACGACTCTGTCAGTGAAAACGTGGAGGAAACTACACATACTGATAACCTGGTTCTGATTTTTCTATGGCATAGAAGAGAGACGCTCAGACCAAGAAATTTTTTTATCAGTTCATCACATCATTCATTCATCACATTCACAATAGCTCTCACCCTGATACTCCTCATAGTCAACTTGCATGAGGTTCTTACTTATAAATGCGCCTGTGTTATATCATCGGAGAAGCGATCATTGGTTACACAATGTTAACATAAACTATAGATTCGCGGTTCCGTAAAGATGTTTTTCAATCCACTGCGCTGAAACTATGAGAGGTTTTGTTAAAATCAGTGTCTGCTACATTTTCCATACAATTTCCTTAAAATCGATAATCTATATCTCAAGGACTATGACATTGATCACAATGTCGCCAAATGTCGATTCATTTATTCGATTCTAAAAGGTGCTTCACGATCTAGCTATCAAGTGCTCCCCGAATATATTGTGATTATGGATAAACTTGGCATTTCAGTTCTTGCAGTCACATGGAGAAATGAAACTTGAATCTCCCAAGTTGCTTCTCAATGCTTCCATAAACTCTTTGAAGCACTCCTGCCCCATGGGGTATATCAATAAGAACTGATTGGGAGCAACGAAAATGGTTCTATTTGATTGAGGTGCTACACCAGGGCCGTCATTAATTGGTAACAAGTCAAATCGTTTAGTGCCATCAGCGTTGAGAGGGTTGTTAAAATATGGGAACATGGCGCCCAACAACAATTTGGCATAATATGTATGCTCTTCATCTCGTAGCGGTTTCCGATACACTATTTGTAAACTTGGAATACTTCTCTAAATTAGGTAGGTAGGTCACCGTGTTTAATCGAGTTTCGCATGTATCCATTACCTCTGATGGTCTTCTCTGTTGATTTACGTTCTACATCATCGCTTGGAAGTACTGTGGTTTTAGTAGTATTTGCAAAAAAAAAGCTAAAATTGGGCTGGATTCATCGCGGATTGATTCGATAGTGGTTTTGTATTGTTTTTGCTCTGTACCATAATCAATGTTTATTCCCGATTAATTAATACGAGCATGGGCGTACGTTTTCTACTAAAGGCCGTTGATTTTCCGGGTTGATGAGTTTTTCTTTCGTCGCAGTAAAAGCCACCCTCTCCGAAATAATGTGGTCAAAAGAAAGTTTAAGTGGACATGTCCATGCATGTGGTTGGTTCCGGTCCAAGAGTGACTAGTTCGTCGAAGTTGACTAATTTCAATAAATAAATTTAGTAGAAGTTTAATAATCCAAAGAAACTGATTATGTTCAATATTACTTATTTAGATAGATTACGCATTTGAACTTAATTTTCCTAATTTGCCTGGACTATTCTACATACGAGTATTTAAAATGTTACATCAAATTAGGTTGATTCTAGACCACTGAAATATTTTGATTTTATAGACCTAAACTTACCATATTGCGGCCCACAAACGTAAGTGAATACTCACAAACAAAATGTTATTTCTGGGCGGGTTGTTTGGCTTCATTATATGAGTTTCTTGCTGGCTTAGGTTAATATTGCAAGTCACGGGGTAAGATATTTGAGTTCAACATGGACTGTCAAATTTGTCAAAAAAGGCTGATTATTCCAAATAAACAAAGGTATTAGATAGCCCACGAATTCACACCATAGTCAATGTCGAATTGCACTTGGTTGGTACTCTAATTCGAAATTGGGAAAGTACTGATAGACGTATTTGATTTCTTATTGTCGGCTCTTTTTGGTTGATTGGGTTAGCCCCTTAACTAAGGACTTAGCCACATTATTTTTCTATAAGACTTCCTAAAACGGAACAGAAATTTTGTGTAAGAAAGCATGGAACCTATTAGCATAAAAGGCCCAATAAAATAATGTGACGCTCGCCACCTCTCAGCCTTGATGAATGTCAGAATATATAGGGGGGCCAATATAGACCCGGATCATTATCTCGTTGGCATAGTGCTCCGACCTCGAAATGCGACACCACCTACCAAACCCTTCTGACAATCAGATGAGAGTGAATACTGAAGCCATTCACAACACAACCTTCCGCAACACCTATAAGAGGGAAATGGATTCCACAATAACCGCAGTCAACAGAGCCGTTGGAGATGAAGCATCAAGCTTCACAACCGCCTGAAGAACGTTATCATTGATACAGCCACAAATATACTTGGGCCCAGCCAAAAAAAAAGTCGGAACGGCTGGTTTGACGATGAATGTAAGCTAGCAACGGAACGGAAGAATGCTGCATACCGAGTAATGTTGCACTCCGTCGAGTGGAGAAGCGACTTCACAGACGGAAAAAAGAAGCCTGAGAGAACCAATAAGTCCGTGAACTAGTAAAGTACAGGGAGCAGCCGCACCAGGCGCGGAAGTTTTAACAACAAGTCAGCAGGATGAAGCCTTATACACCTCGATACTCATCCTGCCGAGACAAAGAAGGAAATCTGATTTCTGACAGAATGGGCATATTGGAGCGATGGGTTGAGTACTTTGATGAGCTACTGAACAACCAGAACTGAAGACGACGGACAAATACTGCCACCACCAAGCATAGAAGAACCAGTCCGTGCAATTCGTCGGCTTAAGTCGCCAGGAGCAGATGGATCAACTGATGCTCAAAGTATGGGACAGCGAATCAATGTCTGACGACTGGCAACGAGGCATTATCTGTCCCATACATAAAAAGGGGGACATCGCGTACTGCAGCAGCTATAGAGGTATCATGTGGCTGAGTAGCCTCTATAAGATATTATCCACTATCTTGTTAGGTCGGATAGCCCCATACGCCCACAACATCATTGGCCCATACCAAAGAGGCTTCACTCCAGGCAAATCAGCAATAGATAAGATTTTCTCTCTGCGGCAAGCGATGGAAAAACTGTTGGAATATGGACACCAGTTGCACCATCTATTCATCGACTTTAAAACCGCCTATGATAGCATAACCAGGGTAAAACTGTACACGGCCAAAATTGATAAGACTGACTAAGCTGACCCTGGCCAATGTGTGACGCCAGATAAAAGCAGCAGAATTACTCTCGAGACCATTCAACATCAACAACGGTCTAAGACAAGGGGATGCCCTATCATGTGTCCTCTTTAACCTGGCCCTGAAGAAAATGATTCGTGATGCCGATGTAAATGCTAGAGGCACCATCCTCTTCAAGTCCACCCAACTACTAGCCTACGCTGACGATATCGACATCATGTGAAGAACAACCCGAGATGTACAATCTATCTTCATTCAGATCGAGCAGGCGTTAATCGGCGCGACATCTTGGGCTGTACATCAATGAAGGCAAGACAAAGTGTATGGTGGCAACGTCAGCACCAAAAACCAACCAACCAACAACATCGAATTGCACTGGTCAAACGAAAATAATGAAGATAGGAGACTACAAGCCTATGTTGACATCATGGGAAGAACGACTCGAGACGTACAAACCGCACTGATCAAACGAGAAGAATAAAGTTAGGAGATTAAAACTTTAAAACCATTGAAAATTTCTCCTATCCAGGGTCGAAAATCACAACCGATAACAGCTATGACGATGAAATCTGCGCACGGTTGTTGGCTGCCAATAAGCCTATTTCAGTTTACAAAAACTGTTTCGCTCATCATAGGGTTAAAGCTCTTACTGGACAAGATTATTTTCTTGCCAGTCCTTATGTATTCCTCGGAGACTTGGGTTTTTAGCAAAAGAAACTGCGATGAATCCTCCGAAGAATTTTAGGCCCCCTACATGAGGAGTACATAATGCCTACATAACGATGAAATCTATGGTGTGGATAAAATCCAGCTCAATAGGTTACGGTTGGCGGGTCCTTAATCCGTATGGATGAGGATTATCCAGCCCGGAAAGTCTATAAGGGCAATATTTATGGTAGAAAAAGAAGACGAGGCAGACCCTGCCTGAGATGGAGCGATGGCGTAAGCAGGACGCCAGACAGTTTTTAGGGATATCGAATTTGTGGACCTCGGGGCAAAACCGGGATGTCTGGAGTTCCTTATTAAGGCGGGCCTGGACCGGATACCGGTTGTTGCGCCGTTGATGATGATGATACCAGAATGATGTAGCTCGACTCTCGCAATAGGACTCCTGTGGATGCCCTACTTCATATTGTTCTTTCGCATTATGGACACACACTGACAACTTGTCCGCATGGTGACCGTAATTTAGAGTGCTTACCCTGCCCTTCAGCAGTGTGCCTGACTCTATTTTTCTCTTTTTACGGCGCGTTAAAATATTACTGACAGAACCTTTGGCCATACTATATATTTTTGTCAAAACTAGGCGTACTATTATCCACCATGTAAAATCTGAAAAATTTCCAAGAATAGATTCTTAGATGATGATGTTAAACGCTAATCTGGTGGAGACATCGAAGGAAACCTCTCCAGCCCACTCCAGGTTTTTTTATTTTTTTCCCGGAATTCCATGTTCCAGTTTTTGAGGTTAAAATTTGAACCTTACTTTTGAGAGCCCATATGAAGGACTGCCTATGCTTGACAGAATTGGTCTCAATGGACAGTCTGCATTTCGCCTACTGGATCGATCCTAACGCTTTTGTAGGTTGCTTTATCATCCAAATTAGTCTGCATTTTAGACATGTACTCCTGGCAGCGTAATAGGAACTTCCTATGCTAACCGTCCGCTATTATTATCCTTTCAAGACTTTTAAACTGTTCGCCATACATGTGTCTCAGCATTTCTTAGGTCCTAAGACTATCTTCCATATTACATTTGGAAATTAACGATTTTCCGCTCAAAGGTGGTATTAATTAGTAACTGCTGGTAATTGCCTTCGTTATTTTAATAAAAGCAAGTGAATCACAAATTTGATAAAAAATATATGTTCACTGGGCCGTGCTCGAAGAGTATCGCCGTATGTGCCATATGTAATAATTTAGGAGCTGCTCTTGGAAAACAACTCGGAATTCCAGTGAACATTTTTTTACTGGTATCAAATTTTTCTTTTCTCTTCTCTAGGTTGAAAATATAACAAAAAAGCATACAATGATTTTTCTACATATTCCTATATAAAGAAACAAGTTTTCATTCTAAACTATCTCTTCTGTATATTTTCAACTACCAAACCTGCGGGTACACACTACACTATCTGAATCCGAACATACCATTAAAACAAAAACTCGACATCCTTTAGCAATACCACATTTTCCACAATTGGCTGAGTTTTGAATTAAAATGTGGCACATATGTATGTTACGATGACGTAATTATAAAACTTTAAAGCAAAACTGATAATTATTATTCATATTCTATTGTATATGAATAATAATAGGTTATAATCAGTGAACTTGATCCTCCAAACGTTAACATTTTGCTCATTATATTCATATCTTCATGCGTTAAATTAATAAATATGTATGTATTCAACTTGCAACATTCAACCTTTTGTTATTTAAAACGATTATTAAACAATATTTCGAGTATCTTTTATAGTTGAAATAAACATTTGGTTAGATTATTTTGTGACTTGACAGATTAGCTCTGTACACATTAATATACTCATAACTATTAGATTTTACTTTCATCCCATTAAACAAATTCGAAGAACAATAGAATGTTACTATTACTAGTATTTCATTAGCATACTTTATTCTGTAGACAAAATTATGTTTCATATTAAGTTTCGGACGGAAATCAGGTCTCACCTTTTTCGGTGCTTGAAATGGTTTTGAGCACTGAAATAGGAAGCAACTCGTTCCCGAATCATTGGTTTTCGGAATGAAATAAAAAGGTCTTTGTCCCAAATCTAGAAAATAAACTCTTCTTTATATTAAAGAATTTCGGGATAACACCAAGAAACGTTGATAATCTACTAAATAAATGCATATTTGGTATTATAAATTTTGTTCTACATATTTCCAATGTAAATCCGATTTTTTGACAAAGCAAAACTATTATCTTTCTTATCAACAAACAACAAACAAAACCATTTGCTTCTGCACAAGTAGAACAAACTATTCATTCTGTTAAATTCTATATACTTTTTAAAGGGGTTATTGTTCTACTTGCTTCCATATCATACTAAATTAAAGCTTTGTATTCACCATATATAAAATTAGCGGGGATTATCAAGGAAAACATTGTTTTGTATGGAGCCAACTTGATTGCTCATCAAGGTGTCCATATATGAAAAGAGAGTATTAAACGGTGTGCTTCGAAGTAGTTTCAGTTACAATATGACCATAAATATTAAAAATAGAACTATGAACTGATGTGAATTTCCAGCTAAACTGCATGGACTTCCCAGCAATGATAGAATTTGTTACATATGTATATACATTGAGAGTTATATATAAGTTGTTTCAAAAACTTTTCTCTTTTATTCATTTGTGAAATGATACTCTCCCTGGACGCTTAAACAAGTTTGGATTGTGTCATGCTGTCGTATGTGAATAGGTGCATATATTCACAGATTAGATTGTCCATTAGGTTGATGATAGGTACTGCCACTTTATTTCTGCGGTAAAAAAGGCATTGCAGTTAAATTCTACAAAATCCATTTATGTTTCGATCTAGTCAATGGGCCAGAATCGTTGAGAATGTTTTTCATCAGTACATTCTGATCATTCTTTTCCCGGTAAGCAATAATTTTCAATAAAAAGTAACACATCAACATATTTTAGTGGGCGTTGAAGAATTATTTTCAATTTTTATCTAAAAATAGCGAAAGCAATGTCATTATTAGGAAGATAAATGGCTTTTACTCTTGGGTTATACACAAGCCCATCTACGTATGCATGAACATGTGTTGTTCGTTTTGATAAATTTAATTTACCGCCAACAATATTTAGCGTCAAATTGTTGACGAATGACGAAAGCTTAACAACCCCTAATTTGTTGATATGCATAGCTAGAAATTCATTATAAAGAAAAAGATTAATATGTTGGCGCATAAATAATAAGTCGGGAACCCGGAAGCTGCACATATCTAAAGCATGAAAGCATCTGGTTACTGTATCGAAAATAGTCCACTATGTGATATCAGGTGTTTATGTACTTAATATTTTTAACATGGCCTAATAAGAGAAATTTGGTTTGGGTTCTAGAATAATTGTCCAGTAGTTCATGGTTCGAAAGAATAATCTCATCTCATCAAACCTTGGGAAACCATGCCTTGAAATCGGGCTGATCTTTCAGTTACAACCTTTTGCTTTCGTCACTGGTTTATGATTGGATTTCGGAATGTGCGAACGGTTCTCGACGACGGTGTTGAAGCTCCCCAGAATGGTCTTTTGATCTAATATTAGTGATACAGGCTGGGCATTCTGGAGTTCAGCGACAACGACTCTGGGGAGTACTCTTTTCCCTCTTGCTACGGAAAATCCTAGGAAATGAAGCGTCGCATGTGCCACGGCAAAAGGGTATTTGTTATTGCGGTAGCCAATGGAGCAGAAACTCCCTCAAATATTTGCTATTTCACTACCGCGTAGTGCATGACGAATGAGCCTGTGCGATGGTCCTCTCAGGGCCATTAACGTTCTGCTGGCTGGCTCTGCATTGGGAAAGGGAGAGAAGCGAAATCAGACTGAAGATAAATACCAGGAAACTTAAGGTTCTCAGTCTAACGGGACATCGCACTCTTCCGTCCATTAATGGACAGATCTTGGAGGATCTCGTTCAATTTGCCAATCTTAGTAGGGTTGCCTTTGACGACGATGGTACCGAGTGTGTTATCACCCGACGCGTTAAAAGCGACCTTCGTTGTTTGGTCGAAATTTTGGAAATGCGTATATCTCAAAAACAACATGAAGTTGAGGTTGTCCCCCGTAAATATCCTATGTGTGCTTTTATATGAGAGTCACACATGGGAAGTAGTCATCATTGTTACTCAAAAGCTTGAAGCCTGCATTAATATATATTCCCACTGTCTTTCGTTTACTATGATCTGGGAGAATTTCGAACGATGTGCCGAGTCAGCGCACGGGCCAGGTACTGGAATGTGTTAATTAGAAGAGAAAAATGGCATTGGATAGGCCTCACTTTAAAAGTGTGACAAATGGATTGGTGTCTACGCCATGCAATGCAGGCTTCCCCGAAACACATGGGGAGAACTGAAGCGCATTTCGTCAAACTGAGAACCACGGCGTGTGCCTCTGGGGAAAACAATGAGTATATTTTTTCAACAACCAGAAAGTGTTGCTCTAAAATAGGATCAATTCCTAGTGGGACAGATTTCGTCAATTACTGCGGAGAAACTCTGCGTGGCATATCAACGAATGGGAAATAATAAAGCGTTAGCTTTAGGTGGAAGTCCCAGTAAAGCTGAAAACAAGTCGATGTTATTTTTCAGCGCGTTTATCCCGTGTTTGCAAAAAAAACAGTATTTGCGACGCATGAAAAAAACACGAACGAGAGAACCCTCGAGTGAACCATCATCATGTAGGCTCCTTACCCTGTCATGGAGAGTGCAAATCGACTATCAAAACATCAGGGCGGACACAAGGTGGAATTGTTCAACGTTGATGCATTTAATACCATCATGGATCTCTTCGGAGATATCATCAGAGGAGCGCGAGGAACTAACAGTGCCAGGAGGTATTGTACAGTCGTCACCGTTATTGTGAATAATGCCTCCAATTCAAGTAGCCCTGCTACTGCTGTTGATAAGGTAAATACACAAAAATGCCTTTAAGTACAATTTTTTGCTAATCTATGTCATGTTTAGAGAGTTGAGAGTTATCCAATATACCAATATCAAGAAAACTACATACAGTAGAAGTGATTCGAGTTTCTAGGTGGAACGGGAAACCATTGATGTAATCCAGGGTAGGTACGAAGTAGCGGCATACTTGAGCCTGAGTTACAAATACTGCGTAGCATGGATTAATCTAATGAGCCTCGGATGTCATCCGTGACGTTAGTGTTTTCGACCGCAATTAGCTCAGAATGTCAGTTGGCAGGTCGTGGTGGTCGTTGCCATGAATTGACTATTCTTTAGTCAGTGGATAAAAGTGTTGAATGGAAATTTAGTGCTATATGATTCTGCAAAAGACGAAATCGAAGAAGTTTCAGAGAATCTTAACTCGGAATTTACTGCTGGAAATTATTGAGTTCGCTAAAAACATTTTGAAGATGCCATGATGGAGAGTGGAGAGTATCGAACGATGTCACACTTTATGATCACAGGCGCATTGATTTGGTAATGGGCATGGATCCTAATTCAATCTGTCCATTGCCGAATCCGCAGAAGACAAATTGAGCGATGTATAAGCCGAAGCTGAGTGCCTGAATTACGATCACTCGGAGGCGCATCAAGTCCACTGCCGGAATTGAGAAAATACCCCAGAGGATCACAACTAGTATGAGAGAAGCTTTCGATAAGAGCTATGTACTCAGCACCCAAAGAAGAATAAAACACCTCTGCTGAACTCGCATTTGACAAAACAGAACAATGACACTCCTCACCAACGCTCTGAAATCTAATTAAACCAATTGGTGCAATCGGTTCAAAGAAGCTCTAAAAGTCTTAAAAAAGCAAATGGACACGAAGATGTTGATCACATCTAAAATGTGCTACCCAGGTAGCATCTAAAGTCACAGCCTAGAGCCAATAGTTATGATGTGACAGCCTTCCACCGAGAGACTAGGCTTTGGCATTCAAAAAATTGTAAATGATCGACAAAAATGAGCATTTAACTCGTTCCATATGTACAAATTTGCGGGCCAAGGTGGCATAATTTCCTTTCTGATAAAAAATGAAATGAATACCATCATAGCCATCAGAATATATACCGCATATGTGTCACACACACAATACCTCGCGTGGTGTGAAGGTCATATTTATTTATTCATTTATTCCCCAAACATTGAAATGGACGATTATTCTAAACTCCGTTTTACAAAAAGAACTAGAAAGACACGTAGATCGAGTCTTCAGGAATAAAATGCATAGAACAACCAAAATTGAGAAACCCTTATCCTAAAAGAATATGCTTTGAGCCCATTGCAGCGAAAGTGTCTCGTTATGCGGCAAGGCAAATGCAATTGGACCACTATTGATAAGTTGGATTTTTCACATGCTGGGATGAGGAAAGATATAAGTCATATTGGTCGGACGGAAGTCTTTAAGGCAGAATGTTTCAGGGGCTGCTCACAAAAAGGGATTCTCTCCTTTTGTTATGGCTCCTAACTAATTGACATCTTGCTATGGCTGCTGGAGTAGACAATTGCCTTTGTGCTATCATTTGCAGACGACCTAGCCAAAATAATTATCGCCAAATTTACAGTATGTGACCGCTTGAATGCTGTAGATAATCCACAGTTGGTGCGGTGAAAGCTAAGAAAACTGAATATTCACTAGGAACGTTAGGGGTAACAAAGAGTACGAACACTATTTATAAGTACATCTCTACTCTAAGTTAACGTGGAAGCCTCATATCCAGGAACAATATCAGAAATTCTATAGATTGTTCTATCATTGGCAAATGCTTTATATATGTCGTACCATTTGTATCCAACAGTCAAGCAGCGTTATCAACACTAAATAGCAACACCATATGAAACCAGTTGGTATGGAGTCACCACCAGTTACTGCTTCAACTTGGCTCCCTAAACGAAACATTCCTAAGATCTCTAGAGTGGCATTTTTATTGTCGCTTAAGAAGTATGATAAAATATGAAAATCTTGATAAGGCTTTTAACAGGACACTGCTCCTTAAATTACATTGCCCACCTTCAAGGGGGCGGTGACATTAGGGGCGAACTGGAATTAGAAACGGTAGTGGAAAACCTCAACACAATCGTCACTGACGCATATGAGGCCAGCTGTGCGGCCAGGACAGTCAAGTCATCAAGGGATGTACCATGGTGGAACAAGAACCTAGCCAGAATGAGAACAGAGGTACGAAAACTCTTTAACCGGGCAAAACAAACCGGGGACTGGCGGAGGTATAAAAATGCACTGACTGCGTATAGCAACGCGATCAGGGAAGCGAAACGGAACAACTTCAGGGAATTCTGTGAAGGGATTGAGCAGATCACAGAAGCAACCAGGCTGTACAAGGCTGTAGCCAAAGACGGGGGAATATCCTCTGTCTGCTTGAAAAAGGAAGATGGGACATTCACCGAGAATGAGGAGGTCAGGGTACACCTGCTTGTTAGAACTCATTTCCCGGGGTCCTACCCCTCGGCGGCAGGCGACAACCATCTGCCTGACACCCCAATAACGAATAAAAGGGGAAGGAAGGAGAGCTGGAAACTAGCAAAAGAGGTATGCTCAGAAACTAAGCTAAGATGGGCAGTGGGAACTTTTAAACCAATGAAATCTCCCGGAGTAGATGGCATTTTCCCAGCACTTATCCAGAGAGGCCTAGGAATTATCTTATAGTCTCTTCTGAGGGTGGTAAGGGGGAGCATAGCAGTGGGTTACATACCAAGGGCATGGAGACGGGCAAAAGTGGTCTTTATTCCGAAAGCGGGTAAAGAGGTTCCTTTTCACCCTAAATCTTTCAGACCAATCTGCCTAACATCGTTCGTATTCAAAACGGTGGAGAAGGTCATAGACAACTATATTAGAACTAACGTTCTAAAGCGTAATCCCCTACATCACTGTCAATACGCTTACCGGGTAGGACGGTCAACTGAAACTGCTCTGTATCAGCTGACAGAGGTACTACGGGACGCCATAGAAACAAAAGAAATTGCACTGTGCGCGTTTTTGGATATCGAAGGAGCATTCGACAACACATCGCACACAGAAATACAGGATGCCCTGAGCCGCAAAGGAGTGGGAAACCCCCTGGCACTCTGGATGAGCAAAATGCCAGAAAGCAGAAAAATAGAGGTACAAACAGCTACAAATTCTATTATCATGAACACCTCTCAAGGCTGTCCACAGGGTGGAGTACTATCGCCGCTGATGTGGAATATGGTAGTGGATGAACTCCTGGACGTGTTAACAAATACTAGAATACAAGTCCAGGGCTACGCGGACGACATTGTTTTAATCTGTAGGAGCAAATATGAAGATACTCTATGTGAATCCAAAGTGGACTAAAAGTTACTAGTGCCTGGTGCAGGAAGGTGGGACTGCGGATCAACCCAGTCAAAACCACCATAGCATCATCCACTAGGAGGCGTAAGCTGGATCACCTGAGAGCCATAACATAACATGATATGGAGGTGAAACGAGAAACAGAAGTCAAATATTTGGGAATTACGCTAGACCAAAAATTACTCTGGAAGACACATGTCGGAAACACTTGTTGGAAAGCCACGAGGGCTCTGATGACTTGCAGATACATAGCAAGAAAAAAATGGGGTTGCCGCCCGAGGATACTACTTTGGATATATACTGCAATAGTAAAACCAATGATTACCTATGAAGCGGTAATCTGGTCAGAAAGAACCCAACTCAGCACACAAGCCTGGGAATTACACAAGCTCCAAAGGCTGGCTTGCGTGTGTATCAGTGGGGCATTGAGAACATGCCCAACGGCATCCCTGGAGGTCCTTCTGGGATTAACCCCTCTCCATCTGCACATATAGATGCAGGCAAGGAGATCAATATTCAGGATGGCCGGTAGTATCAGTGAGGTGGGGAGCTGCCTAAATCGAAGGAAGATTGATATCCTTTCTAGGCGGTATCACTGTATCAGTGATAGCGAGGGACAACATGACAACGAGGTTTCACTTCGATAAGAAGTTTGAAACACGTTGGAGTAACAAGGCAAACTGGGAGAGCGTGGCTGCGACATACGGCTTAAACCAGCAACTGATTACTTGGTACACTGACGGATCCCTCACAGCAGAGGGAGCGGGTGCCGGTGTCATTGGTCCAAGGAAACTGTACTTTGAGCCGATGGGCAGGTACACTAGCATATTCCAGGCGGAAATATACGCCATAGACAAATGTGCCTCCTTTAATCTGCAAAGGAATTACAGGGAGCAGAACATAGCTATTCTCACCGATAGCCAAGCAGCGATCAAGGTACTTAGGTCCAACCAGGTGAACTCTAAACTGGTATGTGAATGCCTTGAGAGACTGAATACACTCGGCTCGTCCAACAAGGTCTGGATACTTTGGGTTCCAGGCCATGCTGAGTTGGAAGGCAACGAGGCAGCGGACGAACTAGCCAAGAAGGGAGCAGGGATGCCTTTACACGGGCCAGAACCCTTCTGTGGAATCGGAAACGGTTTCATGGCTATGAATCTAAGAAATGAAGAGAAACGGTTGAGGAAACTATATTGGGCGGGCCTACCAGGGATGGAGCAGTCCAGGGTGCTTATTGGGGGATACGAACCCATGCGTACAAAGGATTGCTTAAACCTCACCAAAAAAACCTCCGAATCATAGTGGGAATTCTCACTGGTCATTGTCGGTTGAAGGCCTAGGGAAGCTAAGGATATCTACGGACAATGCCTGCAGGTTTTGTGAGGAGTAGGACGAAACCTCTATACACGTCCTGGGACAGTGTCCGGCACTTGTGCAAAGTAGGTCTAGACATCTGGGAGAACACTTAATACCAGATGCAAAGCTGAAAGATCTGGAATTAGGGAACATACTAAAGTTCCTAACGGTTATAGGCCTGCTTGAGATACTATGATCAATACGTACACTATAACCAGTAAAAGGGGCACAATAGTTCTTCAAGGACGCGGTGCGACTTTCCCTTAACAGAATAATAATAATAATTACCTTATGGAAAAAAATGGATGGTGATCTCGGCTATATGTAGCCGATATGAAGAAGAGAGGGAGATGGAGATGACAACAGCCTGCAAATGCCGCAGGAAGGACGCCATTGAATAGGCCATTTTAGGGAGGAAGGCCGAACAATCGAAAATTTTGAATTTTCTTTCAAAAGCGCGCCATTTCTAAAATTTTAATTTACTTCATTGTCTCGCTGCAAAAATTTTGCAAAATACCCTTATTTATTAAGCCGCTGCTGTCGACTAATTCCTTAGAAACGCGTTCGAGCGAAATTGTTGTGCAACATTTCAATTTAATTAGTAATAGGCAAACAAAAGCAAACATTTATTTCTCCTTAATCACTTTCACTGCGGTGACGAGACTTCGATAGCGACTTTGCAATGAGTTTTTGTGAACTGCTAGGAATACGATATAAATGCGAGCAAGTGACCAACCTTTTGGTATATAAGTACATATGTATGTATGATATGAATTTCACTTACAGTTTCTTCATTTTCATTAAAATCTAATAACTCAAAGTCAATGAAATGTTGATAAGATAAAACCTTTTGAAATTATTGTGATATGTTAACTGACGATAGTTCAATTATGTATTTCGTCCATACCTAACGTTAACACGCGACAGCTCACGAGAACTGCATGGAATATCTAATATCTACTGCTGATGAGCATCTAAAACTTTTTGCACAAACTGTACAACTCGATTACCAACAGTGATAAGAAGGTGTGCTATATACGAGGGGTGGTCCACATCCTTTTTGTTGTCGGTTTTGTGTTCCCTTGACGAGGACGTGTTTTCCCTTGGAAAACATTTCCCATTGGAAAGGAGAAGACAGTCAGTTCGAGTTGTTAGGATGACGATGAATCTTAAATTTTATAGATGCTCTACATTGTGAACAAGCAGAGAAATTGTGATTAAATCAGAGTTTTATCGTTGATTAGCCGGACGTTATCAATTTCAACGTGTAATAGGAACGGGCAGATAAATTGAGTGAAGTGATAGTGAAAGTAAACAGACTTCCGATTTTGGAAGTAAACACCACGAAAACATGTCGGGTAAGAACCAGATATATGTGTATGGAAAATATGGCATGAAGTGGGTGGTGTGTGAAATATATATATCTTCTACAAAAGTGCAATGCTGCAGCCATCGATTGGACACGATTATTCCATCTGAAGTGTAGTATTTTGCACTTTCATTCTGAATCTACGTTTGAGATTCACATCCTCTTGAGTCCTGGATATGTGTATATATATGCACTCATAAACATGTGGTTTAAAGTTACTCGAGGATAAGATGTATCGCGAGATCCTTCACAAAATTTGCCATCGATAATCTGAAGTATTGATGCTTGGAACAACTTCACCTTAATGCAGCTTTTACAGTGAAGAGTTAAGAAGAAAAGCGTATGCCATACGGGTGCGTATATCTTTACGCCAATATATGTATGTCAACTGTCTGTCGGCTTAATCCTGTTTCTAAAGCTACACAAGGGGGAAAGGATACAGTGAAGGCACTTGTTATTCCCGTTTTCCATTGCTCTCAGTATGTCAAGAGCTCTTCTCATATCCTTCTCCCATGCTTATGACTGATGCACTTAACCTAAGTGGATAGAAAAAGGAGTGCAGGATATTTTTCTTTAGGGTATAAATTGTGTAATTGTCACAGGCCATGAATGGAGTTTACCGCTTTTATTTAAAATTGGAAGAATATGCACGCATTGTCATCGAGCTCGAGCTCATATTTATATCCATTTAGGTATATTCGTCATCAATTAAGTTAGTAATTTTTTGCACTCATGTGCGTTTGGGGTAATCTTTGAGAATTTAATTCAATCATTTAATTAATGACATTGGATAGTGAATGTCAATGGCACTGTTATTTGTATGCTGATTATACATCTGTATATGGACTCCATTGACTTTAAGATAATTGTCTTGCATTATTATCTCCATTATTTGCTGCTACATGGGTGAAAGAAGACAATTGTAAGAAGAAAAGTTCCAGTTAGTTTTTAGATGGTTTTATTACAAATAACAACACAGAATTGTTTGAATTTTCGTGGCTACATAAATCTTTTTTTCAACTTTTTTTTCCTCGCCCCGGCACATATCCTTGAAATGCATGTTGACATTTGCCGTCTTTTCCAATATTTACTCAGTTTCCGATAATTGGCAGAGCTGTATATGTTTTGATGTGATCGGTAATTTTTTTAAGACCAACCAATTTGTCTTGAATTTTGTGCAAAGTGGAATAAATTGTTAGCGAATCTAAAATAAGTAAGACAATATTTTTTTGGGGATGAATATGTCTACTCACTCAGCGTTCGACTCCCGTGACGGCAAGTCGCGAACTACAACTTAACGACATCGTTAAACACTCCGCTCAGAAACTCGTGTTTTCAAGAGGGTTGTTACTAAGCCAGTGCATATCGCCGTTCTTCACAAGCATCCCCCTTTGGGTTCTTTAGCAGGGAAGGCGAAGAGAATCATTTCCGCAATCACCATCTTATACAATAATATAACCATTCTGGTATCTCGAATCTTAGTAGACTATCGTCGGAAGTGTTCCAGAAATCAGGCCCTAGGACGTGATAACCACCCGTCAGTGGGCTTCTAGCGTTTCATAGAGATGGGAATGGTCTCTCAGATTATCCCTCAATATCACCCAAAGGTATGTCGCCAAGTGGAAAGGATTTTCTTTTTGAACGAGCTTATCTGCATATCTGACGATACGAAACCACACCGAGATCTACGGTAACAAGGAGCCTCTGAGACAAGTGTCGACAGAGCTTTTGAGTAACAGCGATGGTCACTTTCCATCTGCCACTCCCATATAGCAAGGCAGAAAGAACATTAGCACAGAAAAGTCTCAACTTGATCTTGCTAATGCGATAACTGCATTTGCAGATTTTAGATAAGGTAGCGAAGGTGGATAGAGCACTTTTAATGTGCCGAGCGACATACTGTTTGAGACTAACTTCGGCAGAAACCATGCTTCCTAGATATAACAATGACCTCCCAATAATGCAGATAGGAATAATGCGATGACCAATCTGACTGAGATTCTCGGCTTTATTGGTGTTTATCTTCAGCCCGACTCTACTTGCCTCCCTTTCAAATCCAGAACTATTTGGCTATGATTTGAGAGAAGCAAATACATGTCATTAGAGTAGTCAAGGTGTTTGAATCGAGATGACATATTCCATTCCATATTCCTCTACTCCCCTCACCAACGCAATGGGGGAATTGTTTTTGTGGCGACGCATACTACGTTCAACTTTTCGTATTTTTTCATGGTAACACAGCTCCAATGCTTCACGCTCACATTAGTTCTAACTCAACAGCAAAGCACTCAGCGCCTTACGTTCATCGACCCGCCTCATACTTTCCTCAGTCTGGTAGCTTTGGTAACGTCTTTTTGACCCTGTGCTGGAACAGTGTGCCGTCGCTCTGCCGATGACGAAGCGGTGAAAGTTGCAGAAGTCTACAAACCGTCACCGTTATCATCACCGTCAAAAGCATACCTGCCTATCACATGTCCAAGCAAGTTGTTGTCAGAGCCCACCTTGAAATTCAAATCACCCATCACAATTACAATGCCACCTTGGGAAAACCCTTCCTGAACTGCATGTAATTGCTCGTTGAAAGTACTATATCGAAAAAATCAGATGGCTGTGGTTCCGACTGCTTCCGCCGCGGTGATGGTTTGAGCGACTGACTTGCTGGCGTTGTGTTTGTGCATTTGGCTGCACTGGCGTGACGAAATGCGGTTCTGCTGGAATATCACTGCGACTTGTACTGTCCACTTGTACTGTCCACGTTGCAGTTGCAGTTTCCTTTATGAGCATTCCGCCCTCGCTTATATTCCAGCCAGCTGGCGTGATGTGAAGATAATATTTATTCCCAAACCAAGGAAATCACCTATACAGACGGAAAAAGCTTCCGACCATTCTGCTAAAAGGACTTGAAAGACTAGTAGATCGGTGCATAAGGGTTACATATATACCTAAGTGGCCACTTCACTGTAGGCAACATGCCTATTAAAAAGGCAAATCCACGGAGACAGCACTCCATGAGCTAACGGCAAAAATTGAGAAAGCAGTGTCCGATGAAGAATCTGCCTTAGGCAAATTTATGGTCATCGAAGATGCCTTCAATTACGCCTCTTTCGCGGCGATTTGTAACGTGGCAAGACAGCATGGAATCAATCCGTTAGTCAATTGTATCCTTCACATGCTAAAGTGGAGAAAGATCCACATATTGGTCGGACAGACGTCTATTGAGCCAGGGTGTCTAAGGAGATTCTCACAAAGAGGAGTTCTCTCTCATCTATCATGGTTCCTGGTAATGGACACCTATGGCTCCTGGAGAACACAAAGGATTTCGCACAAGCATTTGTGGATGATCTAGCCCTAATAATTATCCACAAGTTTGCGGGCATAGTATGTGACCGCTTGAATGCAACCCTGCATGTAATTCACAGTTGGTGCCTCTATAATGAACACACGGTGAACCTTAAGTAGACTGGACTAGTTATGCTCACTAGAAACGTCAGGTGCAGCAGTTACACGCTACCCACCTTAGCAGGGACGGAAATCCAACTGGTTCAAACAGTCAAATATTTAGGAGTACATCTTGACTGCAAGTTAACGTGGAAGCACCGTATCCAGGAACAATACTAGAAATCCTGCAGGTTGCTCTGGTGGCGTAGAACTGGAATAGATAATACCTGGAGACTTTCACCAAAGCGGATACATTGGATGTATACACCCATAATAAAACCCATTTGATGCATGCATCGTCTGATGGCCGAGACTGAACGTTACTAATAAAAGGAAGCTACTGATGCAGATTCAGACGCTCGGTTGCCTAAATGTTACTGGAGTAATGACTAGTATGCCGACCGTGGCACTCGAAGCTATTCTAACTTTACCCCGAATCCATTTTGAGGTGAAACGGAGAGCAACTATCTACGCATATACGCTCGATACGATTGGCGCGTAGAAAGGCGGCCAAACATACAATCATGCATCCATCCGGAAATTTCTTGGCAAACATCAGGTAACTCTGATGTCGGCCGATCATATGGTTTTCAGAATCGTCTTCGAAAAGACATATTCCGTCGTAATTGCCCAAAGAGAAGAATGGTTGATAAATAGCCGCGAGTCATTTGGGATTACAGACTTAATCTCCATCCACGGGTCAGTCGTGGAAAACGGATCGGGCGCAGGGGTGTCCTCGGAAAACCGGATTAAGGAAGTGGCTTGACCTCTCGGAAAAATTAGGTCCATATTCCAGGTGTAGATGTATACCATTTTATTGGCAGCAGAAGAATGTTTGCGACAAAAATGAAGGGTTCGTACCATTCGAATCTGTTTCAACGGTCGGGCTGCATTATCAGCACTAAAAAACAACGATATATCGAGCCAGCTGGTGTGGAATTGTCATCAGGTGCTATTGAAACTTAGCCGGCTGAATGAAACATTCCTCATGTGGGTGCCAGGACATTCAAACATTGCTGGTAATGAGGAACCTTACGGACTGGCTCGTCAAGATTCTTAATCTACAATAGTGGAGCAAGAACCAGCTTCTGGTATCCGCCCATCTGCTGTCAAGTTTACTCTGAAAGGAGTAATGGCAAGGATTCACGCAGTCGAATGAAGAAATTTGAACTTCTGCGGCAGGCGAAAATCTTTGTGACGGAATCTGAGGTCGTTAATGCGGCATTTTTGTTGTCCCTTAAGATATGGGACATGAATACTCTAGTAGTTTTTCTAACGGCACACCACCCCTTAAACTACCAAATGGAAAAGATCAGAGAGGTGGTCTCTGCCATATGCAACCAATGCGAGGAGGAAGAAGCGACGGCCTTGCATTTCGAAAGTATAATAGCTGCCCGGCCTCCTTAGACTTCTGACGAAGATACCTTGGTAAGGTTTTCTTCAACGGAGGGTCTGCGAATTCTCTGTCTCTAGAGAATTTTCTCAGATTCGCGAAAGCCTGCGAACTCGGGGAATAGTAGAATGGTCCTAGCAAAGGTCTGAGTGTTTGGAGCTGCGGCTCCCCCCCGTAAATAACACTAAACTACTTTAAAACTCACTGCCTTCGCAGTGCATCATTTATCCTTCTCAAAAACTATTTTATCCAAAAGTCTAAACAAATCAAGACTCGGACAGATGCATATTATCAAACATGTGTAAAGAATCAATTTTCGGAATCTTCCGTAATTTTTTGTTATTATTTTGAGCATAATTGTATTTACCTTTTAACGTAAATAGTTATTTGGTTTCATAAGTATTTCATACAACAAGAAGTGAAGTCTAGTGTGCACCCTCAATACGAACAGTAGTGTCAAAGGCAAATGTTCACATATGAGCCTATTTATAGTTTTCATGTATGTATATGTATTATAAACGCCTAAAACTCCTTAGATCTCCCTAACAAACATTACATCATATTCTGCCTATACTTGACATGAATATCGTGTAGTAAATTACAGCAATACATTAGACATGGCATGTGCAATTAACATAATGAGCATAATGCATAATGTATGAGTATGGCAAGCGGATTATAGAAAATAATCACTTTCTGTAACATATTCACATCCACTTTACGTGAGTGCTACTATTCGAATTGTTTTCTATCATAAACACAATTGCAAGCCGATTGAATAGTGGCTGAAGTAAAAGCATGTATTATTCGGATTCCTATTTCATTTCCATTTTCATTCTCTTTTACCGCGAATCATGATTTAATTTACTAATTACTCAAAGCAGTGTAACGATAATAATCCCAGACAGCAAATCACTATTCTGTTGGCAGTGAATTGAGCAGGATAATTCCCTCAATCCGTTTGCACAAGGGTATAATATTTACAACAATGTTTAGCCCATAACTGGGGCTATGAATAATATTTGACATTGTATTGATCCGCACAGAATACATTTTGTTATCCGCTTTCCCAAAAGGACACGTTAGTTTGCTTGCTAACTTAGCTTCAACAGGTTCGTCTGTTCACTTCTACTTTTGGGTCCCTATTTTGAAGCAGCCTTCTCTCCTATCAGTGCTAGTACTGGCCTTCCTAATCAAGCATACTTTTAACATTTGTTGACAATTTTGTGATTGGTATAGCGCGCATTGAGAGGTATCAATTTATCTAGGGTTAGATCAACATTCTGCCTACTACATATGTTAACCATGAACTGTACTTAGCCAAATCCATGCTTTTGCTCTGAAAGTGGTTCTCGTTTCCGTTCTCATCGATAGACTGTTTCCAGGTTTTTAGCTACTAACTATGTTTGCACAGATTTAATGAACTATTTACAATCGTGTCAATTGATTTCAAAGTTTACATTATTTAACCACTAAAGATGTCATCATACAGTTCACGGCTTACCTTGAGAATCAATAGTTAATTAAACATTGATTTGCTTGGCTTACCAAGTGGTTTCTAAGGAAATAATACCTGTGGACATAAAAAGCAAATCGCCTAGCAGCAAGTAAGAAAGTCACACGGGATACACAGGTTAAACCACTTCAAAATAGAAAAGAAAATAAATGTTAAAAGAAGAAGGGACGAAAGCAATACACCTTTAAAAAGCCAACGAATTTTTAAGAGGAAACCAGAAATGCAGAATTGGGATTTGAAGAGAAAGGAACCATTTCCGCGGTAAAGCTGAGAATGGTAAGTTAAGTGCCTGGACGCAGGGGATAACTGTCGACTATAGGAGATGTGGTCATTCCAAGGGAAGATATTCTCCTTGCGTACGAAAAACACTCTGGCCTAAGTGGTTTAGAGCACTGAAGTTAATCAAGATGCCTACGGAAAAGTATAATCCGCTATTATCAGTTTGGTAGTAGAATCAGTGCTTCAACTGAATACAGCAGGAAAGGCGAAAGTAGGGTGGATCGTATGCTGCCTCAAGGAGGAAATATCTTCATTGAAGAAGTGTTTTAGAGGCCTCGAATTCCACCATTTTCCAGCATCATACATCCACGATTAAGGCTGTTGGCAAAAGTTCACGGAAACCATTGCGAGAAGACTCATAATCTGCTTTCACCTTGGCAATGGTTATGTGCGGAAAATGCAGTAGCTGGCTGTTCCCGGTGTAATACCATCCATCTTGCTGTATGTGCCTCTTGTCTAGACAGGAACTTTAGGGAAAAGAGAATGATCTATATGGCCCTTCTAGCGATTGGGATGTATTATCAACGAATCCATTTGATGTGACTGCGACTTTCTAAAAGACACTAAGAAGGAATTGCGCAGCAAATGGTAGCAACGGAGGGATAACTAGAAGAATAGGGCGAGCACTAGGGTTGGGAAGGTGAGTTATGATTGGTATGGGTCATTTTCCTTGGGTGATAGGCTGAATTGTATATGGAAGAGGACTACTTTATTGAGGAAATTTTCCTTGTTAATTTTAATACTAAAAACATATGGCCCATAATAGTAGAAGAACAGTGTAAGCTGCTCGGGAAGGCGTGCAAGGAGCTGAAGCTCATTTCGGCGAACAGACAACGATGGTACGTAGCTGAAGTTGATGCGCTATATTCCATTTAGAGGATATTAGCAATTATATCTAATTTCAATCCTTAAAAACTCCATCATTCAAAAGTTGAATAGTGACACGAAAATCCTCACCGCGTATTTAACCATAAGGCATCGACGTTAATGTTTGAACGACGCCAAAAGGGTTTTGATTTTTTTTAAAATATCGGTACAACCGGGAAAAATCTGCCTTTTTTAGGTATACATGGCTATTTGTCTGGATTGCAAGATTTAGTGTTTTATTGATGTGGTCAACGTTAGAAAGGTTGGAGCCTATAGTTAACCCAAAAAAGACACCCCAAGTCATCATGTCGCTGTGGGGATAGAAAAATATAGACTCTTAGAAAACAGTTTTATTTCTCCTCGTAGGAGAATAATTTGGAATTTATAGAGCCTCTCCGTGTACTATATCCCACGTGGTAACGCATATTCATTGCAGATTCTAATATGCGTGGCTGATTGTTAGTAGATTGAATCTTTTATTAAAGAAGCCTAAAAATTAGGGCACTACTTGGCAGACTGTCATAGGTTCGGGATGGATTGATTGATACTATATGCTACTATAAGCACCTGATGTAATTCGAAGGTGTTGTGCTCACGCGGAATTCGATTGTTTTGGTAAGGCTGGTTGGAAATGGAGCCCATTTGCACCGCAGCTGCGATGTAGTTGGAACATTGTCTATAGTTGACGAAGTTGTGATTAATCATACAGTTAACGCATTTAAGAACTGCCAGATCCCAATCACCGCTAACACCTTCGAGGCGGAGGAATATTCCCTGCCCAGTGGAAAAAGCAAAAGTTGGTGTTGCTTCCGAAGCCTGGCAAGCCACCTGGAAACCCAGCGTCTTATCGTCCTATCTGCCTGTTAGATACAATGGGGAAGATGATCGAGAGAGTCATCTACAATAGACTCCTGCCCATCGTCGAAGTCAGCAATGGTTTGTCGGAATGCCAGTTTGGTTTCCGACGCGCCCACTCTACGGTGGACGCAATTGGCATGGTGGTAAACCTGGCAAAAGGTGCACTGATTCCTGGCGGCTGCTGTGCCGTGGTGGCGTTGGATGTCAAAAATGCATTCAACTCGGCCAACTGGAATAGAATTAAAGGGGCGTTGGCTGACATAGGTGTCCCCGGATACTTAGCGAATTTGGTAGAAAACTACCTCTCAGAGAGGACTCTCTGGTACGGGACGGATGAGGGCCCCAAAGAGTACATTGTCACAGCCGGGGTACCACAGGGATCGGTACTTGGTCCCCTGTTGTGGAATATCATATATAATGGGATGCTTGCTCTTCCCGTCCCAGAGGGGACTACGATTGTCGGCTTTGCTGATGACCTAGCTGTGGTTGTTGCAGCAAAACACCCAGAAGATGTGGAGGTTTACGCAACAGAAACAGTGAGAGCGGTAAAGTCCTGGCTAGAAAAGGCCGGGCTGACCTTGGCGGACGCGAAAACGGAAGCGGTCTTAATAACGAAACGCAGGAAAAATAACACTGTAAAAGTGGAGGTCGGTGGACATACGGTCGTATCAAAGCCGACTATCAAATACCTGGGGGTAATAATTGACACGAAATTGAGTTTTAGGGAACACATAGAGTATGCATGCCAAAAGGCAGCCAATGCCACCACGGCACTTGCACAAATGTTGCCAGATATTGGTGGGCCGAAATATTGCCGGAGGTTGGTGCTAGCCGGAGTGGTGCACTCCGCCCTGCTCTACTCGTCGCCTGCGTGGGCAGAGGCGCTTGCAAACTCTCAGAGACGGAAGCAGGTGAACTCGGTTTACCGGCGTTAGTTGTTGGTTTTAATTTTGGGTGTGCGACCTTGGCGCCTTCTCCCGAATATGACCGTGAAGCAGTGTTTAAAGGTATTTCAGCGAGAATAATGTTAATCTGAACTATCTGAAGTTCTTTCGGATTGGATAGTCATCATAGTCACGTGGTCCAGAGTAAAACATGCCAGAAAGAAATATTGCTTACATCCATGCCAGGTGCTTTAAAATGCTCAAGAGACCTTAACTGATCCAACGCCACAAAATTTCGGTAAATCGAGCCTACGGCAATCCTGTGTGCTAGTAGAAAGGAAGAAGCTTTGACATGCTAAATTTGATCAACCTTTATGATTTTTTATATAAGCCTAGTCTCATATGTACAAAACAGCGTATGCCACGCTCGATGTGTAATCAAGCTTCGTTCGCACTCTATCGTCGGAAACTCGAGCCTCTCATGATTGATTTCTTTGAGAATTGTCGCATTTAGTGGTCTCTTCCCACGTCCTCGTCCACAAATAGTCTCATCTCTTCATTCATACCATTGTTCTGTTTTCTATGCAGATTTGATTCCATAAACTGCTATCGGGCCAGTTCAGCCGACGTGTCAAAGTTTTCCTTCCGGCGTAGAGGAAGATATCCAGGTAGAATCAGCTTTGTAGTTTCTTCTTTCTTGTAATAATTGAGTCATTATTCCCGAAAAAGTCCAATTTTTGATGAAGAAAATCCAATTTCCAGGTTATTTTTCATAAATCCTAATTGCTCTCTGAGTTGAGCTTGAGAATGCACTCAAAGTCTTCCCTACTTGTCGAAAAAGACGACTGAAAGGTATAGAAATTTATAGCTTAGCAAACAGTAAACTTTTCTACTGCTGGTGGAAGAAACCCTTCAACACCCAACTGTATAACATCCTGTGAAATTTTGTCTCTTGTGCTTCCGCGACATGCAGATCGGGACTGTTTCTCCAGAAGAGAAATCATCTCGACCATCAATGCACTCAAACGGGGCCGACTCAAAAATAATATCTTAAAATAATCCTGGAACGCATCAAAGAACATCTCGAAAGCTTCACCCCCAGTGAGCGGGTTGGTTTCCGATCTGGAGTTTTCTACAGCGCCAGCAGAGTATCTAGTGAGCTGTACGTATTAGGACATTCAGGAGAAACTAATAGCTATTATCAGAGGGACATATGATGGCGCAAAATGTCACATGCTGCATCTAGATAAGATCTCAAAGGAATTTGAGGTCCAAAGCGGAGTCCTGCAGACCTGCATCTTGTCACCTTTTTCTTTTTATAGGTGAGGTTCTTCATGCCACCTTGTCTGGAGGACGTCTAGGAGTTCAATGGGTCATGACATATTTCCGCAAACATCTCGTATCGAAAGACATGTAATGTCGCACTGAAAATAAACACCAACAAAATCTAGAATCTCAATCTGACAGGTCATCACACTCTCCCTATTTATATTAATACGCAGAACATCGAAGCGGTTGATCAATATGTATATCTAGGAAGCGTGTTTTCTGCCATCGATGGCACTGAACTAGATATCACTCGTTGCATTAATAGCGCCATATCTGCCTTCGCTGCCTTGGCGTAAATCTGGAAATACAGTTATCTCATTTCATCTGTACTAATGTTCTTTCTGTGTTGCTATATGGGAGTAGCACATGGAAAGTGACCCCCATTGTTATTCAAAGCTCCAAGCCTTCGTGAACACCTGTCTGTGTGTCATCGGGATACACTGACCTGACACAATTTCGAACAAAGACCTTCGTCAGCATACAGGTCAATTCCCTGTGGAGGATATGATTGGCAAGTGGAAGTGGCAATGGATAGGTCACACAATAAGGAAATACGACAATTGCATTGCTGGATACGCCATGTAATGGAATCCATTTTCCTAAAATGGGTGACGAATGGGAGGCAATGTGGTCAGCATTGCGCTTGCCCGAGATTATTACCCTGATTTAATTCAGGTGCTCATTCACAGCTGAGTCGACTGGTATCCGACGTCAACTCACGATAGAAATTCCACTGCCACCAGTGAGATTCGAACCGCGACCTTCCGTACAATAGCCTTGTGCTCTAACCACGCAGCTATCCGGACACATGGTGGGTGAATGGCAACCAAATAAAGATCAACCCGGCCGGAAACTTCGAGGTGGAATTACATGTCTGATTTTTTTGAATAAATTTCAAACTACTGTTCCAACATTGCATCAAGATCTAAAGTTGTAATAAAATGGAACATTAACCAACAACAGAAACTTGTAGAATCGAAATTGCTTTCCCAATTTATGCACTCGAATATATTGCGATGCAACAACTGTGGCCCCACGTTGGGCGCCAACTCTTTTACAATGAGAGTCCAGTCTTGGATCACCTTGACATCAACACAACCACCAAGGCTATCAACAAATCAAACTCCTTCAACAGGTTTGCCAGTAGCAAACATCGACTGTGCGAGATAATATATGGAACCGGACGGCGCGTGCTGGAGCTGACCCAAATACTAGCAGTTCGTCGAGATGCGGCCGGGGTGCTTGGTTTTTACATATTATCTCCCTGTTAGGACACAGAGATTTAATCACGCGCCTTGACTCAGGAGTTAACAAAACAGAACCGACCCGGGGTAAACTACTCTAATAGAGACATGAAGTCTCGAGGCGGAATGATACCACCCAGGGTTTCAATCCCAAAGGAGCTCAAATGGCTAATGGCCTGATAAGGGAGAGGACTAACTCACAAAAGACCTAAAGCGCGAGGGGTGAACTCTATTATGCTTAAAACGGCAGGGGGAATGATTAGGTTGGGGTGGGCCGCCGCAGGGCTACCATATCATCTGGCCGCCATGAAGAGGAAAGAAAGACGATTGCCGCTCGTCACGTAAATGTCCTAATCGGCTCAGAGCTGATCCTTCCCCGTCTATTCCCCGCGCGTTAAGTTTTTGTGAGTTAGTCCTCTCCCTTATCAGGCCTCTCTAAAGGCCTGATAAGGGAGAGGTCTAATTCAGCCCCTTTGGAATCGAAATCCTCGGTGGTATCACTCCGCCTCGAGATTACACGTCTCTATTAGAGTAGTTTACCCTGGGTCGGTTTTGTTTTGTTGACTCCTGAGTCAAGGCACGTGATTAAATCTCGGTGTCCTGAGAGGGAGATAATGGGCCGGGGTTCTGGCCCACATCTGTGGGTTGTGCTCAATCTACAGACTAACTTCGTTACGACGTTATATCGAGGGTTTTTATAGTATCAAAAATAGATATTAATTTGAATTTATTGCAATTGTGGAAGCAATCTATTCTTTCTTAACTCAAAGCTGCAATCTCTAGGAAAATTACAACTGAAAACTGAATGTTAATTTTTTGCAAGCTCGCTTTCTTCTCGAATAGCAGCAAAAGCGCTTATTGAATCAAACCATATTCAAAATATGCTGAGCCATACCATGTTCTGTATATTGTTTTACAGCACAGAACATGAATTACCGCCCCTTGTTTACAATGTTCGTTCCGGATTCAATTCCGATTGATCAGCTCAGCGCAATGGAAATTGCTTAGTCTATGTTCCCAACGTATTGTGTTTCGCAGAAAACGCCACAACAAAAATCCATTAATTAATGTTTTGTTTATCTTTCTGCATTTTAGCAACAAAAACTTCATCGGTAGATCGTGAACGTGATTATATTGGATTCGCAACTCTACCAGAACAAGTGCACAGGAAATCGGTAAAAAGAGGTTTCGATTTCACGTTGATGGTGGTTGGGGAGTCCGGACTGGGCAAGTCGACGCTCATAAACAGCCTATTTCTGGGTGACCTATATAAGAATCGCTTCATTCCAAATGTTGAGGATCGGATTGAAAAGACGACGAGGATTGAAAAGAAAACGATGGACATAGAGGAGAAAGGTGTTAGGCTAAGGCTGACTGTAGTTGATACGCCTGGGTTTGGGGACGCTATCAACTGTGAAGATAGCTGGCGGGTGTGTACAGCGTATATTGATGAACAGGTTTGTAGTTCATTTTTACTTTAGATGGAGGACATTTTACTGTTGAAGTTGATATTTTCAGTTTCGTCAATATTTCACGGATGAAAGCGGCTTGAACAGGCGAAATATACAGGACAACCGAGTGCATTGCTGTTTGTACTTTGTACCGCCATATGGACATAGGTAGGACTAAATAATATCATTGCGTCAGATCCCAGCTAATCAATTCATATTTATTTTAGTATTCGTCAAATGGATATCGATCTAATGCGTCGTCTCCATCGAAAGGTCAACATCGTACTAGTCATAGGAAAAGCTGATTGCCTAACACAAACTGAAATCAAAAAGCTCAAGGCTCGAATCCTTCAAGACTTAGAGGACAACCATATTCAGTTATATCAATTTCCGGATTGTGATTCTGACGAGGACGAAGAATTCAAACAACAGGATCGAGAGTTGAAAGCGAGCATTCCTTTTGCAGTAGTTGGCAGTAACGTGATTCTCGATATCGCAGGCAAAAAGGTCCGAGGAAGACAGTACCCATGGGGCGTAGTGGATGTTGAAAATCCATTGCACAGTGACTTCATTAAACTTCGAACCATGCTGATTTCGACGCATATGCAAGATCTCAAGGATACCACACAAGATGTTCACTACGAGAACTTCCGAGCTCAATGCATCTCACAAATATCGCAACATGCACTTCGGGAACGAGGCAAACTGAAACGTGATTCAATGGGATCCAATGGCTTCGATAGCTCAATAACGGAAACAGATAGACTTTTGCTGCAAAAGGACGAAGAAATTCGACGCATGCAAGACATGCTGACACAGATGCAGGAGCGCTTAAAGGCCACCCACCTATTGGAGATGAAAAAGAACGATAGCGTAATAGACGTTTAGGCCTGTACTCTTAAAAATCTTAACCCATTTATCCGGATTCATAAAAAGTATTGACCTTCTCCGAAGAATCGATAATAAGCATTGATCTGAGTCGAATCGAAATGTTTGGGATCCTAGTGAAATCGAAATGCGTTTCCTTCCTAATGCCTAGCTTCTACTCCTTTCACTTATTAAACTAGCACATTTGCCTCAGCTTATCGATAACGAATTAGACTCTTCAAGAAACTTTGTATCATCAAAGAAAACCACAACGAATCGATAAGGTGCGAACCGTGCACAACTCTTTTCCATACGAACATCTCTGGAGAAATGCTTTCTCTTCAGCCCAGCGCAAACAAGCTCGACTCTAAGCAGATAAGTTTTTCTTAAATTTGACTCTGTCTTAATTTTAAGTCGCACAAAACTATCCTAATATTCACCACAATGTGGACTCTACCTTAGTGTAGCGAACTAACCAGAAGTAAAACGAGAAGAACTAAATGAGTTGATTTACAACCAAATTAAAATTATATATCGAAGTCATAGTAGATACTCTGTATAATCGCTATGAGCAAAAGTACCAGTTTAAAAGTAGCTACTTTTCTATAAAACCAAATACGATGCCAGTTTATTCATTTCAATATTTTACTTAAACTTCTATTGGAACTTTGAATGTCTTTGCCACCATTTTCACGATTACCTCCAGTAGTCAGTCAACCGAAAAGTAATGAAAGGATCAAAACGAACCCAAAACCCACCAAAAATAGTAAGAGACCGCAACATGACTTTTTTCAGATGCAAATTCCAGTGCCTGCAGGGTCTAATTGAAACAGTTTTTTAGTAGATGCATGAAACGATGAAATGATGAGAAGCAATCAAATGCAACACACAATGTCTTGCATTTATTACTTTCTTCTTTAGTTTAAATTATTTATAAATGAAAGATTGTTTATATTATATTATGTATCATAAGTTGTTGAAAGTATTTAATTAGAATTTTATTTTCCATATTTATTTTTTGGATTCGATTTATATTATGAAAGGTGAATAAATATTGAGTTATTTATTAATGTAAGGACATGGTGTTTACTTTAGTTATGTAAGAGTGATTTTTAAAGTCTTGTATAAAGCTCCACCTTCCACCTCCCTCCAAGATGTTTCAGAGGCTAGCATGATGTCTATGTAAGTTATTCTTGGGTGGCAACTGTGCTCTGACAACTTCCGCGTTGTATGCAGCGAATCTCGAACAGTTAAAAGCAATATGCTCCACATTCTCCAGAATCAAATCACATGTTGGGCAATATGGCGAGTTGTCACACCCGAAGCGGTAAAGATATGCGGGAGGCCGCCTCTTCTGCCACACCAGTATTGTCTCGTTCTAATTGTCAACGACAGATATAAGATTCGCCGACTGCATATGTTGAGTCATAGATATCGATGGGGCCGCCCCTGCTAGCACATATGGCGATGAATGGTATGGGCGTGCGATTTTTCTGCTATTTGCTTCCAACTTCAATGCCGGTACCTAGACAGGAGCTACATAAGACAACGTGGAGTTGACTACTCTGGAGATAAGGAGACGACGGCTTTGCCTTGGGTCACTTACATTCGGTATATTTTTTGCCATCAATATTACAAGCGGCTACCCCTTGACCGGGGTCCCAGGTCGAAACGTGGATTGGTACCCACGATGGAGCATAAAACCCGGGAAACGCCTGTTGAACCAACATCAACAGCTCTACTATCAAACAACCTTCCCGTTGTGATCACTGGGAGTTCTTTGTTAATGAAAAACTGCAGACGAAGAAAGAGTCTCCTGCGTCTAAAAAGGGGACAAATTGTACCAAGTGGTCCTCCAGGCTGTGGGTTGGGTAAGGCTGACCTAACTAACCCTACATGGAAAGCCGACGTTGCGAAGCCACAGAAGGAGCTTCGGACAGGATAGACTTTACAACGACGAACCCGGCGACGACAACGGAATAAATATTTTCGCATTTTCTTATGGAATGTGCGCTCCCTAAACAGATCGAATGGTACTCAGCAGTTAGCCGATACCCTGTCCCAATATAAGGTTGATGTAACAGCAGTGCAAGAGATACGCTGGGCAGGGACCGGTTTCCTGGAGAAGAGCCACTACACCATATATTATAATAGACATCCAGTATACAATTGCTCGGAGTAGGTTTCTTAATCACCCAAAAAATGAAACCTGCTGTTATCGGCTTTGAAAATATAAGCGAAAGGCTATGCACTATGCGTTTGCGAGGCAAATTTAGAAATATAATACTCATTAACGACCACGCCCCTACAGAGGAGACTGCAGAGCCGGAGAAGGATACCTTCTAGGCAGTAGAACGAACCCTCGAAGCATAATCATTGATACAGCCACAAACATATTTGGCCTCAACGGCAAGAACAGTCAGAACGACTGGTTCGACGATGAATGTAAGCTAGCGACGGAACGGAAGAATGCCACATACCGAGTAATGTTGTATTCTCACGCACGCACAGAGACTTATAGACGGAAAAAGGAAGCCTGGGAGAATCAACAGATCTGTGAATTTGAAAACTACAGGGAGCAACCACATCTGGCGGGAAAATTTTACCAACAAGTCAGCAGGATGAAACCTTATACACTTCGATGCTCATCTTGCCGAGGCAAAGAGAGAAATCTGATTTCCGATAGAAAGGGCATATTGGAGGGGTTGAGTATTTTGATGAACAACCAAAATATCGGTGAGTTGCAGGTCCAGCCAACTGAAGACGAGGGACAAATGCTGCCACCACCAAGCATAGAAAAAACAATCCGTACAATCCACCGGCTTAAAAACCGTTAGTCGCCAGGAGCCGATAGAATTACAGCTGAAATGGTTAAATATGGAGGCGCCCAACTAAACAAGCGGTTCATTAACTAATGCTCAAGGTGTGAGATAGCGACGACTGGCAACGAGGCATTATCTGTCTCATACATAAAAAAAGAGATATCACGCAATGCAGCAATTATAGAGGTACCATCTTTAAGATATTCATCGCTATGTTGCTAGGCCGGCTAGCCCCATACGCCCACAACACCATTGGAACATACCGAAGAGGCTTCACTCCAGAAAAATCAGCAACAGATCAGATTTTCTCTGTGCGGCAAGCGATGGAAAAACTGTTGGAATATATGAAATAATAAAAAAACTTGTTGTTTCTTTTTCGTTGGTGTAGATATTTCTTCTTGCAAATAGTCACAACAAGTACTTGTTAGCACTGATGAAAGGAACAAGTGGTTCCCGAAATATCGGTATTTACAAGAATAAATATCTACACCAACGAAAAAGAAACAACAAGTTTTTTTATTATTTCAAATAATTAATCGTTGGAAACACCGCATAATTACACTCAGATGTTGGAATATAGCCATCAGTTGCACCATCTTTTCATCGACTTTAAAGCCGACAATAACAGCATAGTCAGAGTAAAATTGTACAGGGCTATGAGAGAATTTGGTGCCCCGACGAAATTAATAAGACTAGCTGGGCTAACTCTGACCAATATGCGAGGTCAGATAAAAGCAGGAGGATCACTCTCAAGACCATTCAACATCAACAACGGTCTAAGACAATGCGTCCTCTTTAACCTGACCCTGGAGAAAGTGATTTGCGATGGAGGTGCCAATACAAGAGGTACCATCCTCTTCAAGTTCACCCAACAACTGGTTTACGCTAACGATACTGTCATTATGGGAAAAACAACATGTGATGTACAATTTAACTTCATCCAAATCGAGCAGCCGGCGCGAGATCTTGGGCTGCATAAAGAACCAACAACATCGAATCGCACTGGTCAAACGAAAACAATAAAGATAAGAGACTACAACTTTGAGACTGTTCAAAATTTCTCCTATCTAGGGTCGAAAATCACAACCGATAACAACTATGACGATGATAACCGCGCACGATTGTTGGCTGCCAACAGAGCCTATTTCACCTCGCAAAAACTTGGCTCTTGGCTGCGTTCCGGGGAAGAATCCTCCGAAGAATTGTTGGCCCCCTACATGAGGATGGTTCGGTTCGCCTCACCAATAAGCACCCTGGACTGTTCCATTCCTGATAGGCTCGAACAGTATAGTTTAATTTTTTAATATCATGAGCCCGTTTCCGATTTCACAAATGGGTTTCTTGGCAAGTTCGTCCGCTGCCTCATTGCCTTCAATCCAGAATATCCAGACCTTATTGTGCGTCTCTCAAGGTCTGTTTAGAGTTCACCTGGTTGGTACTAAGTGCCCTGATCGCCGCTTGGTTAGCAGTAAGAATAGTAATGTCCTGTCCCCTGTAGTTCTTTTGGAGATTAAAGGAAGCACATCAGTCTATAGTGTATATTTCTGCCTGGAATATGCTAGTGTGCTTACCTATTGGATCCAAGTACATTTTCCTGGGACCAATGACCCCGACACCCACTCCCTCTGGTGAGGGATCCGTCTGTGTACCAAGTAATCAGTTGCCGGTTTAAGCTGAATATCACACCACGTTCTCCAGTTTGCCTTGTTGCTCCAACGTGTTTCAAACTTCTTATCAAAGTGAAATCTCGTTTGTCATGTTAACCTTTGGTATCAATAATTCGGGGTATCGCCTAGAAAAAATATCAAATTTAGGCAGCTCTCCGCGTCACTGATACTCCAGGCCATCCTGAAGATAGCCCTCGTTGCTTGCATCTGTATGTGCAGATGGAAAGGTGTTAATCCCAGAATGACCTACAGGGATGCCGTTGGGCATGTCCTCATTGCCCCGCTGATACATAAACAAGCCAATCTATGGAGTTTGTGTAACTCCCTGAGTTCAGAACTTTCTGCCCAGATTACCACCCCATAGGTAATCAGCCTTACTATTACAGTGTATATCCAAAATAGCATCTTCCCGTTTTTTTTCTGCTGTGGACCTGCAAGTTATCAGAGCCCCTGTAGCTTTCCGGCATGCGTCTTCCAGAGTAATTTTTGATCTAGCATAATTCCCAAAGATTTGACCTTTGTTTCTCGTTTCACCTCCATGCCATGTAACCTTATAGCTCTCAAGCCATCAAGCTTACGCTTCTTAGTGGATGATGCTATAGTGGTTTTGGCTGGATTGATACGCAGCCACGCTTTGCTGCATTAGGCGCTAGTAACGTTTAATCTATAATAGTTTGGATTTATCATATAGGGTATCATCATATTCGCCCTTACAGATTAAAACAATGTCGCCCGCGTAACCCTGGACTTGGGGTGATATTACCCCGTCCTGTATACAACCTTGAGTAGTATTCATGATAATAGGATTTGTACCCGTCGCTAACATTTTGCCCATCCAGAAAGCCGGAGTGTGTCCACTCCCTTGCGGATGAGGGCATCTTGTATCTCTGTGTGCGATGTGTTATCGAATGTTTCTTCGATATCCAGAAACGCATACAGTGCTATTTTTTGTTTCTATGGTCTCCCGTAATACAACTGTTAGCTGGTACAGAGCAGTTTCGGTTGACCGTCCTGTCCGGTAAGCGTGTTGACAGTGATTACGCATTGGAACGTTAGTTCTAATATAGTTATCTATGACCTTTTCCATTGTTTTCAAACCAGACGTCACTCCGAAAGCTTATAGCATTTTCATCAATTAATCACTTAGGATGAATACTAGCAGCTACAGCAGACTCTAACAAACTTTGATTAACTTACTTCCTTTTCTATGTATTCTTATCCACAGCAATCATTTTTATATTTAACTTATTTAAAATTTTCCACCTGAACCAAATTTACTCTCTATCAATTCAGTCAACAATTTTAAAATTTTGTTTATTTATTAACCTTCTGTCATTAGGTGGTTTACCGCCCTTTTTAGGATTTTTTTCCAAAATGAATAATTATCCAACAACTTTCAACCATAAATTATATATTTATAACCTTTGTTTTAATTATATCCTCTCTTATTACCCTATTTTTTTATTTACGTCTTTGTTACCCCGCTTTCCTTTTAGGAAAAACCGAACACTCATGAATTAAAATTCTTCCTATTAGAACTCTACCAAACAAAACAAGCTTGATTTTTTCATTCCTTTCAATTGAAAACAAATTGGTCTGAAAGATTTAGGGTAAAAAGGATCCCTTTTACCCGTTTTCGAAATAAACACCTCTTTTACCCGCCTCCTTGCCCTTAATATATACCCAAGGGCTATGCTGCCCCTTACCACTCGTATAAGAGACTCTAAGATGATTTCTAGACCTCTCTGGATTCGTGTTGAGAAGATGCCATCTACCCCGGGTGAGTTAAAATTTCCACTTTCCTCCTTACTCTAGCTTCTGAGCGTACCTCTTTTGCTAGCTCCCAGTTCTCCTTTCTTTCCCTTTTATTCATAATTGAGGTGTCAGGCAGGATTTTGTCGTCTTCCGCCGTGGGCTAGGATCCCAGAAAATGAGTTCTGAGAAACAGATGTTCTCTGTCCCCCTCATTCTCGGTAAATGTCTCATCCTCCATCTTCAGACAGACAGAAAATATTGCCCCGTCTTTGGCTATAGCTTTGTATAGCTCGGTTGCTTCAGTGGTTTTTTCGATCCCTTCACAGAATTCCCTGAAGCTGTTCTGCTTTTGCTTCCCTGATCGCGTTGCTATATGCAGTCAGTGCATTCTTGTACCTCGGCCAGTCTCCGGTTTGCTTTGCTCGGTTGAAGAGTTTTTGCAGCTCTGCTTTCATTCTCGTTAGGCTCTTATTCCGCCAGGGTGCGTCTCTTGATGACTTAACTGTCTTAGCCGTTCACTTTGTTAAGGTTTTCCACCATTGTTTCTAGTTTCTAGCGCCAGCCTGCTCCTGATAGCACCCCTCTTTGAGAGTGATCCGTGTCGTTGCTCAGGTACGTTACATTATTATTTCATCTACTTAGGAGTTGCCCTCAATGTCGAATCTGATTATTCTGTGATCCTACATAAAAGGCTCATTCGGCGTCCTCCCTATTCACTTGTGCTATGTCTAGTACATCCTGTTCGTGCTGGTCACGAATGTTGGAGTGCTCCTTAAGTTGTATATTTTTAACTTATTGCTAAATGTAAATTCAAGAAGGTACTCACCCCTTCAATTGGTGTCGCTGCTACCCCAGACTTCGTAATTGGTATTGGCATCGCAGTCGAGGAGAAATGGTAACGCCTTCCTCTCCCAATATTTCACTAGTCTAGAGACTAGACTGGTGGAATCTGGATGTCTTTTCCTGGGAAGTATAAAAGTAGATAGATAAAAAAATATACAAAAACCTCTAAATGCACACGTCAAAAGAAAGTATACACTTTACTATATATTGGAAAACATGTAATAACGTAATGTAAACGATTGATGCTTTATTTAATATTTGATTTGTTTGCCTTTGTTAACTGCTGCAAGTCTTCTTGGTATCGAATTCACAATATTTTCTGTTACTCTTTCTTTCTGTCACTCTTCCATCAATACTGTTTTAATGGATCTTTTGCTCGTTATGGCCCGCTTTGTTATTTTTCGGTGAAGGTGTTCCTCCAAATGATCAATCGGATTAAGAGCGAGCGAGTGTAGAGGGTGACCGATTTGCTTTGGTGTTCTATGTATAAAGTAGCCATTCCCTAACATCTTTAGCCGTGTGCTTCGGATTATTATCATGTTGGAAGATCCAGGTTGAATATAAGCACAACTTCCCAACATTCTGATGCAGATTCATTTTTAAAATGTTGAAGTAGTCTGTTTTATTCATTGTATTCCCAATGAACACCAAATTCCAACACCACTTGCCGCCATACACTTCCACACCATAGCTGAGGCACCTCTGTGCTTCACAGTTACGGCGATGTTTTGTTCAGCGAGAAAGGATCTCCACATTTTTTATGGTTTTTTCCCGCCAAATATTTCAGAATTAGTTTTGTCTTTGAAAGCAAAATGAGAAATTCATATTTTCGAACTTTTTAACAAAGTCGAAGCAGCGCATTTGATTCCTCCGGGATATTACATGCTTCTTTCTCGGTGTTCTGCCATGTAATCAATTTTCATATTAAGCCCGGCGAATAGTATTAGCACTTACACTTGCACCTGTACGGTCCTTTGTCTCATATGCTATTTTCAGTGCACTTTCTAAAGCGTTGTTTCGAATTCTTCGCAGTATGTTTCTTTTATCGGCGCATGAAAGACTCTGTGCCTTCCAGAACGACGAGCATTCTCCAATTGTCTAAATTTTTTATATTTATCCAAGGTTTTTTTTACCGTGCAATGGTTTCTATTTGTCCAGAGAGCTGAGTGGTTAGAGCCCAAGGCGGTCGTATGGAAGGTCTGGATTTAAATCTCACTGGTGGCAGTGGAATTTGTATTGTGATTTGATGTCGGATACCAGTCGACTCAGCTGTGAATGAGTACCTGAGTCAAATCAGGTCTAATAATTTTGGGCGGGCGCAATGCTAACCACATTGCTTCCTATAGGGTACTGTAATCCTGTAGTTACGGTCTTGAATGAAGTACTCTAACACACTTCAAGGCCCTGATCCAACTGGATTGTTGCGCCAACGATTATTATTATTAATAGTTTCTATTTTTATAATAATATATTCGTTGGCGCAACAATCCATATTGGATCAGAGCCTTGAAGTGTGTTAGAGCACTTCATTCAAGACCGTAACGGTACACTAGGAGGCAATGTGGTCAGCATTGCGCTCGCCCGAGATTATTACCCTGATTTGACTCAGGTACTCATTCACAGCTGAGTCGACTGGTATCCGACATCAAATCACGATACAAATTCCAGTGCCTCCAGCGAGATTCGAACCGCGACCTTCTGTATCTGTTCTATTCTGTTCTATTTTTAATAACGGCAATTTCATGCAAATATTAACCTTCATTGGATAATTTTATAGTTGGCCCAAGAATTTCAATAGACTATAACACTTACCAAATGACCAAATACCAAGAACGTTAATGCGAAATGTAAACAAAAACTAACAAAACTTTCCACGGCACGGTTACTCCCAGGTGTTTTCCCTATACTTTCCATTATACGTACTTTCTTTTGACCTGTGAATTTATTGGTTTTTAGAATTTTTTTTGATTCTATTCATATTATCAGGAATTGTGTCGATTAATTTTTATGTTTCGAAAAGAGAATACAATAAAACATTTAGAATTATAAAATTTTTCAATTTATTAGCAATATTAACTGTTTAAATGTGCTTGATAGAACTCTTTACTTTCTTTTGACGCTGATTGTATACATTTTAAATTACGTTTAAGAATGATGCAATTTTTTGGTTTTTTGCAAGAGGAGTCCCAAATTACTTGCATGCTTCCTCCTTGCAGACGGCGAATCTGCTCCGGTACACCCAGAGCCAGCACTATCCTAATGTGCTCCTTGGAACTTGCCCTGGCAATTATACCAGATGCAGGTTTCGTATGGTGGAGGTTTGTCTGGGCTATCTTAGTGCTGGCCATTCGCTCCATCATTGTTTGGGGCTCTTCGCCACTGTCGGAGTATCACCCTCCTTCGCCGACGTGGCACTTTCTTGCACGTCGCTATCCACCCTAAGCCCTAGAAGATCTATGTCTAGATTTCTTTGCATGCGAATCAGATAATCCCAACATCCTCCATTCCAACAATAATTCAAGCCAGCTTTGGGAATGCTGGCACTAAATGTTTTCCGTAAAATTAGAAGAAACTGACTTTTTCTGCCCTTTCAGAAGTTCATGATTCATTTCTATTTTACACTACACCTTGTCGTACATATTTTCGCATACGAATAAGTGCAGTTTCCGTTATGAACTTAAAATGACTTCCGCCTTCCTTCCTCTGTTATTTTTTTTCCAATAAAAACTTACTTAACATTTTTCTAGCGATCTAATTTTAGGTATTTCCAGTCTTTCTTAGTTGTTTCAGTTCAAAAGAAAATAGTTTTAAAAATAGAGAACATTAACGCACAACAGCAAACATTTTATGTTTCCTCTGACGGATGAAGACGGTTTTCGAATTGAGTACGAGAATCCGAAATTCATTGGTTTTTTCACCAGAGGATTGGTAAACTGCAGGGAACAGCTGTGAACTTGTCAAACTGACATGTCTCTGTGTATTTGACACATGTCGGCGTTGACTGGCCGAGAGTTTTCAAATAACGAGGCCGATCCTATTTTTCTGTCAGGTTCGTGAGAAAAGCAGTGAAAAATTAATTTGGGGCATTACTAAGTGATTAATAAGAGTTTCTCCCCCTTCTAGATCCTTGTACACATTCAAAATGACTGAAGTTGCCGCCCGCCTTCAAATTGGCCCTAGAGAAGGGGTCAGGTACCCAATTCACGTTTCCTATTGCGGGAATTGCTCGATGCCCATCGAAGTAAGTCATTTCGCTTGGTTGATGGTATTTTGTAATGCGGTTTCTCTTTTCAGTATTGCGAGTACTACCCGGACTACGACAAGTGCAAGCAGTGGCTGGAGAAGAATCTTCCAAAAGAATTCGAGAATCTGAAAACAGACGAAGCAGCCGAGGGTGGCGGAGATGACGACAAAAAGCGTCAGAAACGCGGCGGTAAGGGTATGATGAAGGCCAAAAAGAAGGACGATGGCCCCAAAAAGATTTGTTTGTCAAGGGCCCCGCGTGGCAAAAAGAAGTCGGTGACGGTCGTGACCGGATTGAATACTTTCGGTGAGATGAATTCCACTTACAAGCGGCGTCTCTCATCCTTTCTATTTCGCAGATATCGACCTGAAAGTGGCAGCGAAGTTCTTTGGCACAAAATTCGCATGCGGCTCATCGGTCACGGGCGAGGATGAAATCGTGATCCAAGGCGACGTCAAGGACGAGCTGTTCGATGTGATCCCCGAAAAGTGGCCGGAAATCGACGAGGACTTCATTGAGGATCTCGGCGATCAGAAGCGATAAAGAAATTTCGTTAAAAACTCCAGGCATAATGTCTTAAAGCTAATTTTTATTCATTCGTGATTAAATGCTTTGCTATAATGGCTAAAAGTTGGTTTACTTGATCCTCTGTGAGTCGCTCCTCACTGTCTTCTATGAGCTGAAAGCGAAATGGGTTAGAACCGGCTGGGACGGTTACTTGAAGGGTTTACCAATTGGATGTGCAAGGGCAGTGTCGGCGGGTCGTTGACTATGGCCAGGCATTCTGTTTTCGTCAGCTTAAACGCCTTCACCTCGTTTATAAAACTGCTTATGCCTTCGCGGGTTTGGTTCTTGCAAGGAGTCTCCTCTAAGAACTGAAGAGTCTGAAAAACGAAGGAAGATAAAGGCTGAGTATCTGAAGAAATAATGGTATCTTTGTGGCAAATCACGGCAGGTGACTGGAAGAAGAAACGATTTCCCCGCAACTCGGCTCTCTTCTTTCAAAGACGCCTTCCCGGGCCAGTGGCAGTTGTGAATGCATATGAAATACCACAGAGAAAATTGAGAAGGTGATGATAATATGAAGGAACGTACCTCATACGTAATCGTCGCCAAATTCCTCAATCCATACTTCTTTTTTGTGTCTTTTATCCCGCGCAAGGATTCCATAACCTCCAAATTTGTGAGGACTGAATAGCAGGGGTTTGAACTGCAAAGAAGGAGGCCCTGTTTTATCTAGCAACGGCTAATTATCTTGCCAAAACTTACACCTCCATTTCTGCTTATTTTCAAGTTTTAAACACGTTGACGAGTCGATTCAATTAGTTGTAAACAAACCACAAGAACAACTGTTTACAAGTGGAGTGCCAACTGCTCAAAACCATGGGTGGTGAGCCAAACGAAGGCACCGCTGTAACAACTCCTAGACAGATGCTGTCTTATCAATTTAGTACTCGCGCTCGTACTCAATTTGAATGTGGAGTTTTGGGTTAGATTTTGATAGTTAATTGCCGGTTAAAAATTATGGGTGACAGTGATAAGGAAATAAAGGTGGGTATTTGTGAAGGCTTCTAACATAGAATTTCTAAGTAAAAAGGTGGACTTAGTATTAGTTTGTGAAAATAATGTCTGCTAACCTGCCTTTATTGACGGTGAAAAGAGTAATTCAGATACTCCGGAGAAACAATCTCACAATCTCAAGTCGTCATCCCCGGGTTTAGTATGGGGAAGTGCTTTTAAGGGATGTGGGCTACGTCCGCACGCGAATTCTCTAGGATTCAATGAAAGTTTGTTACGATGAGTCAGGCATTGTATCACCTTGGCACCAAAACGCTCACCAAGGTTGTTAACAAACCAAACTCCCCTAACAGGTTTGCCAGTCGTGAACACTGACTGCGGGAGATAATGTATGGGACCGGACGGTACGTGCTGGAGCTAACCCGAATGCTAGCAGTTCGGCGAGATGTGGACCGCGGTTTTTGGTCTTCACATATTATCTCCTTGTCAGAGATTTAATCATGTGTCTTGACTCAGGAGTCAAAACAAAACCCACCTC
Source organism: Hermetia illucens (assembly GCF_905115235.1). Taxonomy (NCBI): domain Eukaryota; kingdom Metazoa; phylum Arthropoda; class Insecta; order Diptera; family Stratiomyidae; genus Hermetia; species Hermetia illucens. The sequence continues at coordinate 56,428,146 of NC_051853.1, read as the reverse complement.
GGGTAAACTACAATAATAGAGACGTGAAGTTTCGAGGCGGAGTGATACCACCGAAGATTTTATTCCCAAAGGAGCTAAAATGCCAAACGGGCTTATACGTGAGGGGACTAAATCGCAAAAACTTAACGCGCGCGTGATGGACGGCGAAGGATTAGCTCTGAGCTGATTCTGTTATGGAATATGGACATCAATTGCACCATCTTTTCATGGATTTTAAAGCCGCCTATGACAGTTTAGCCAGAGTAAAAGTGTACACGGCCATGAGAGAATTCGGTATCCCGACGAAATTGATAACGCCAGATAAAAGCAGCAGAATCGCTTTCAAGACCATTCGACATCAACAACGGCTCTATCATGCAGAGGCCCTGGAGAAAGTGATCTGTGGTGCTGGGGTAAATGCGAGGGGCACGATCCTCTTTAAGTCCACCCAACTACTGGCCTATGCTGACGATACTGGCATCATGGGAAGAACGACCCGAGACGTACAGTCTACCTTCATCCAGATCGAGCAGATGGCAATCGACGCGAGATCTTGGGCTACACATCAATGAAGGCAAGACAAAATATATGGCGGTAACGTCAGCACCGAAAACCAACCAACCAACAACATCAAACCGCACTGGTCAAACGGGAAGAATAAAGATAGGTAACTACAACTTTGAGACCTTTGACGATTTCTCCTATCTAGGGTGGAAAATCACAACCGATAACAGCTACGACGGTGAAATCCGCGCACGGTTGTTGGCAGCCGACAGAACCTATTTCAGCTTACAAAAAGTGATCCGCTCGAAACGTCTCACCATAAGATTAGAGCTCTTACTGTACAAGAAAAGTCGATCTTAAAAAAAAACTATATTTTATTTCATAATTTAAAATATAATGCTAACAAAAACTTCACAACTTTTAATCCTTTTCTTATTTAATTCAAAAATCAATTGTCACTCAATTCATTTTTTTTAAATTCAATTATTTATTTTGACCTCATCCAGGCCTACTCCGCCACGGAGAACACCGGTGGTGGCAAGTGTCAATCGAATTAACAACACTTGAAATAAATTTCGAATGTTGTTAACCCTGTTGCGCCACATCACTCTGCCCCCAGATGAAACCTAGGGGTTTCAGCGGCCGAATTCAGAACAGCGTTCCCCATCGGGGCGGCGAAGCGAACGCGACGTTGATTTGGGGCACAAACGGGCTTCAGCCTGGATAAGGAGAGCCTTTTTCTGTCCTCGGATCTCAAGCTGGAAGAAATGCTCTCTCCGCTCGAGAACATGGTAGGGGCCTTCGTATGGAGGCTGCAGGTGCGGACGAGTGTCAGGCGCAGCAATCCCGAATCTGTGAGACCCGATCTCTTGTCGAAGACAGGGTCACTTGGGAGTCTTGGGTTCTCCCGTATGTCAGCTCCGCGGGGCTGGCAGCAAATTCTTCTCGGCGGGTTGTTCGTATGCCGAGTAGGACGAGAGGCAAGACCTGAGTCCACGACGGATCATCGCGAGGCATAATGACGGCTTTCAGTGCCCGGTGCCAATGTTCTAGCATCCCATTGGATTGCGGGTGGTAAACCGTAGTTCGCTGGCGTTTGAATCCCAGGAATTTGCCTAACTCCAACAAAAGTGTGGATTGAGTCCACACTTTGCATTCCCTGGTCAATGATGATGACTGCGGGGACGCCGAAGGTATTGCCTCAGGCCATCGCGTAAACCTGTCGATGATTGTAAGGCAATACTTGTAATCGTTTTGAAGTTATAAAAACAACGATGTGCACTTTTTTACTTTTACAACACTTTATTTCTTATAATTTCCTTAGAACAATGGAAATGCCAACCTCAAAATAACTTTTTACATAACCCTTTCACTATTTCTACCACAACTGTCGCTCGTTATTTTTTATCTATCTGGTCTTGTTTTTTTTTTTGCACTGTGACATCTGACATTTCTTTTCGTCACCTACTCTGCACTTCACCCTTGTAGCGAGGTCTGAACTGAGTGGAGAGGGCCGGTGACGTCATCTGTCCGCTGGTATTCGCAGCGGAGGAGGTGATGTCCTTATTTATGAAGAGCCAGAAGTATTTCTCGGTGACTAACCGATTTGTTGTCCTGATGCCTGGATGCGCTACGTCGTGAACCGTGTGGAACACTTCCTTGCGAAAGGTGGCCGGAATGTATGGCCGGAGTCTCTTTTCCGAGTATTCGCAGCAGAGAGAGAGGTAACCTCGGAGAAACGTGACAAAGCGCCACAAATATGTTGTCCTTGCCGGACACGTGCTGTATGTCGGACGTGAACTGGCTTATAGAGCTCAGGTATCGAAGTTGACGAAGGGACGCTTTGTCGGGGTTTTGTTTCAAAGCATATGTGAGAGGCTTATGGTCGGAAGCGGAAGTATTTGATGCTCAAGTACGCGGCGAGCAGTTCACGATCGTAGGTACTGTAGTTCCGTTGAGCGAGGTTCAACTGCTTAGAGAAGACGCTCAACGGTTGCCAGACGTGATTCACCTTTTGGTGAAGAGCGGCACCTACTGCGGTGTCAGAGGCATCAACAAAAACGGCTAGGGGTGCATCTTGTCGAGGTAATGCCAAGAGTGTAGGATCAGCCAGTTGCTGTCGGGATTTATCGAACGCGCGGACAGCCTCTTCAGACCACACAATCTCTCGTGTGTCCTTTGTTTTGGGGCCAGACAAGTACGCGTTCAAAACGGACTGGTTTTGGGCGGCCTTGGGCAGGAAACGACGATAGAAGTTTAACATGCCCAAGAACCTCCGCAAATCCTTCACAGTTTTCGGACGTGGGAAGCTTGTAATCGCTTGCACCTTGTCTGGGTCGGGCTGTATTCCATCAGGGGAAATGAAGTGAGCGAGGATTTTCACCCGCGTCTGGAGGAACTTGCATTCCTCAACGTTTAGGACTAAACCAGTCTCAAGGAGACGTTGAAAAATGCACTCGAGATGGGCTAAGTGCTCAGACTCTGAGGAAGAAGCGACCAAAACACCATTCAAATATACGAAAGAGAAGTCGAGGTTCTGCAGGACCGAGTGGATGAACCTTTGAAAGGGTTGCGCCGCGTTGCACAACCCGAAAGTCATCCGTGTGAACTCGAAGAGTCCAAAGGGTGTGTATATTGCCATCTTTGGAATGTCTTCTGAAGATACAGGGATTTGGTGATATGCCTTGGTTAAATCCAAGGTCGAAAAGATGGGGCAGTTTGCGAGATGATGCGCAAAGTCGTGGATGAGTGGAAAGGGATATCGGTCGTTTAGCCTTCTGTAATCCCCACTGGGGGGGCATTCGCCATTTGGATTAGGGACCATATAGAGTGGGGAAGACCAACAGCTGCCCGAAGGTCTGCAGATACCTTGTTGCATAAGTTGTTCAAACTCTTTCCGTGCAATAGTCAGCTTCAGGGACGCACCATCGAGAAGATAGGGGAAGCAGTCGTGTTAATGTGGTGCTGCACATTGTGCTTCACTGGTTTTGAGAGACTACACTCGGTAGTAATCTGGCTGAACTTTTGGAGGAGTGCCCGAATGCAAGAGTCGGTAATGTCCTCTAAACGTACGGAAAGATTGTTACTTGAGATGCCATTTGGCCCGACGAATTAAGTTGGTCGTGGGATCCATAAGAGACTTGTTTTGCAAGTCCACCAGCAATCCATAGTGATACAAGAAATCTGCGCCCAGTATGGGGAAGCTGACATACCCAAGCCAAGACTCACGTCCACTTGCCTGTCCCCGTATGTGTTAATTCGGGAGGAATTTGCTGCCAGTTTTAATGATTGAGGAAATAGTCGATGGTGCCGGGGTACGGGAAGAACCGAAACCTCCGCACCAGTATCTACGAGATAATTGCGCCTGCTGAGAGGGTCATAAATTGTTAGGCGACGTGGCGCTGCGTTCTGGGTGGCCGTTGCCAGGACCCCCCGCGGACCTAGTTTTTTAAGGTAGGCGCGAATTTGCACACGATCGTACATTTGGTGGCTTTTTCGCCGAATCTGCCATGGTATCAACAAATACTTCCGTCCGTAGGTTGTCCTGACGACCTGCTGCCCGATCGCCCTTTTCGAGCAGAAGACTAGAAAAGAGTAGAAAAAGAGGACGAGGCAGACCCTGCCTGAGATGGAGCGATGGAGTAGGTCAGCACGCCAGATAGCTTTTAAGGATATCGAATTAGTGGACCTCGGCGCAAAATTGGGATGTCTGGAGTTCTTTATTAAGGCAGGCCTAGACCGGATACCGGTTGTTGCGCCGTTGATGATGATGATTCTGTTATCTACGCGACGATTGGCCCCGTCTTCCTTTCTTTTTTATGGGGGCCCATTGTTATTATAGCCCTGCGGTCGCAACCGAATCGTTCGCCCTTGCCGCTTCCAATATAGTGGGGGGGAACCCTAATTAAACATGGAAGGACTGACGATTCCTGGGAGAGCGTTAGGAAGCAATAAGAGCAATAGAGCTCAAAACATTACAACAATTATTTCTTATTAAACGTACGAAGGCAAGTTAATATTTTTTTAGTATAAACACTAAAATAAAAACAAACCTTTCAAATTGATATAAACAACAAGAAAATTTTCTTCGATTAGAAATTTTTCAGTGTACCGCAAACAAAATTTGGTCAAATCTTTAATTTTCTTCTGTCCATATTCTTTGGCTTCTTCCATTTGAATTCGTGATCTTATTTAATTATTTGTACTTAGATATAGCTTCATTATAATAGAATTATATTCCTCCTTTACTACTGATATAATTTTTTTGTTATTTTTTTAATCTTCTCTTCATTTTTATTTAAAAATATTCCCTCCTCTGAAGACGCACTTTCTCCCATTGTTTTTGTGATATATACTACTTATTTACGAATCTTGCATTTTTCATAAATAGGAATTATTGTTAATAGAAAAAAAAATTTACAATACTTAAAATTCAAATATCCTTCGTCCAATTCAACTGATCTAATCAATAGATATGAGAGCGAGCAGCTTTTTCGCGGCAAAGAAAAAGCAAAGGTGAAAGGAACATAGTTCCATTCTCTCACGGAAATTAATCCTCAGTTCTAAGATATACAAGACTAAGTGGTAAACTTAAATTCCGCATGTCCATCAGGGTGGATCGAATGAGTCCTTGCAGCTAAAGATCGCTCGATTATAACCTGAACATAATGATGTCGTTTGGATTAAATTAGTCTCTTATTCTACGCACCATGGTGCATTTATTCTGTAAAGAGTACGTTACATTTAGTGCAAAATTACAAACTTACAATAATCTAGTCCTTTCATTTATCTATCGGGGAACTTGATCCTTCATATGGTTGATCTTATCGTCGACATGGTGCTTTCACTTTCGACAGTGGTCAGAGTCGCGGTGTATTTGATCGACGATGTTGTCATCACGAACATGTTAGCATCCTCATCTTGCATAGATACCACCCCCTTAAGGTTCGCAACAAGCGGTCAAGGTGCTACTGAAGCGCACATCGACACCTGCACCAGATCACAAAAAGGTGGCTAACGTAACGGCGACAAAGGCTGTCATGAAGACTAAAAATTTCGGATTTACCTTTCACGGGGGTTGAATTTTCTTGAGTTTGCGATTGGAAATTGCCGGATACTTTCCAAAGTGGTAGGGCGCTCTCCTGCGCGAGACGCATTACACAACTTATCACCACTAATCCAGGAACAAGAATGGAAGATGACGTTTGCTTTTGCACTCGATAGGCAAACAAAATATGTTCGATACAATCGCCATCCACTTTTCATATTTAAGTGGGTTTGATCCGGCGATGCTTACGATTCGTCAATTTTCTCCCCGGACGACTTACTATCTTCCATACTTACAATTTTCGATATCCCAACATCAAAAAAAAAAAACGTGCACGACACCCTCGACACTTGCCACCTTCTTCTCTTCTTTTTTCTTCTTTCTTCCTTCCCTTTTGTGGCTGAAACTCGAAGTTTATAATTTGAAATTTAGAATTTTAATTTCAAATTCGAATATTAGAACCTCAAAAGCGGCCAAGAATATTATATCGGCGTAACATTTTGCTGAAAGCCGCCGATTGTGGTTGGAGATGTTGCAATTGTTTCTGAAGGGGGCATAAAAGGAGGGATTGAAAATTTTGGCATTGAAATCTCTCTTACCGCCAGCAAAGTTTTCCTGTAGATGTAGATGTTATGTGTCGGCGTAAGCCTAATGAGGCTAAGATAGCGCCTCAGCGTTGATGATGATGATGATATATGATATTTCACCACTTTTTCTAAAAACTGATATTGCAATGTAATATCACAGACTTTCATTACAAAAAAAACCAGACGAGCTTATCCTTTATTATTTATTGCTAAAGTAATATGCATTTTTTTGCTTTCTTCTACATTGTATACATAGAACGGTCATTAATTATGAATATCGTAGCTGTGAGCCTTTAGTTGCTGACAAGTAAAGGATAAGCAATCATTTGTTGTCGTTGTTTATATGGCTTAATCATGCATATCATCGTCAACGACACAAAAACCGGTATCCGGTCTAGGTCTGCTTTAGTAAGGAACTCCAGATACCCTGGTTTTGCGCCAAGGTCCACCAATTTAATATCCCTAAAAGCTGTCTGGCGTCCTGACCTACGCCATCGCTTCTTCTGTGGCAGTGTTTGCCTCGTCTTCTTTTTCTACCATAGATATTGTCTTTATATACTTTCCCAGTTGGACCATCCTCATCCATACACCATACACCATACACCAACCTGTAGAGTTCTCCAGGGCCAGATTGAAGAGGACGCATGATAGGGCATCCCCTTGTCTAATACCGTTGTTAATGTTAAAGGGTCTTGAGAGTGATCCTGCTGCTTTTATGTGGCCTCACTCATTGGTCAGGGCCAGCCTAGTCAGTCTAATAAATTTCGTCGGGATACCGAATTCTCTCATGGCCGTGTACAGTTTTACCCCGGCTATGCTGTCGATGAAAATATGGTGCAACTGATGGCCATATTCCAACAGTTTTCCCATCACTTGCCGCAGAGAGAAACTCTGATCTGTTGCTGATTTGCCTCGAATGAAGTCTCTTTCGTATGGGCCAATGATGTTCTGCGCGTACGGAACTATCTGGCCTAGCAAAATAGCGGAGAATATTTTATAGATGGTACTCAGCAACGTGATACCTCTATAATTGCTGCACTGCGTGATACCTCACTTTTTATGTACGGGACAGGTAATGCCTCGTTGCCAGTCGTCAGGCATTGATTCGCATCAGTTGATGAACCGCTTGGTTTAGTCGACCGCTTCCATATTTAACCAATTCGGCTGCGATTCCATCGGTTCCTGGCGACTTATAGTTTTTAAGTCGAAGAATTGCATGGACTGTTTCTTCTATACTTGGTGGTGGCATCAATTGTCCGTCGTCTTCAGTTGGCGGAACTCTAACTTGCCGATATTCTGGTTGTTGAGCAGTCCATCAAAGTGCTCAATTCATCGCTCCAATATGCCCATCCTATCGGAAATCAGATTTCTCTCTATAGAGGTATCACCTTGCTGGGTACCATCTATATGATAGTCCTGCCCCATCTGCCCAGAACCTCATTGGCCGATGCCAAAAAGGCTTCACTCCAGGCAAATCAGCGATAGATCAGATTTTCTCTGTGTGGCAAGCGATGAAAAAAACTATTGGAATATGGACACCTGTTGCACCATCTTTTCATCGACTTTAAGGCCGCCTATGATAGCGTAGCCAAGATAAAACCGTACACAGTCATGAGAAAATTCGGTATCCCGACGAAATTGATAAGACTGACTAGGCTGACCCTGACCAGCATGCGAGGCCAGATAAAAGCAGAAGGATGACTCTCAAGACCATTCAACTTCAACAAAAGTCTAAGACAAGGGGATGCCCTATCATGCGTCCTCTTCAACTTGGCTCTGGAAAAAGTGATCCGTGATGCTGAGGTAAATGCGAGGGGTATGATCCTCTTTAAGTCCACCCAATTACTGGCCTATGACGATATCGACACCATGGGAAGAATGACCCGAGACGCACAAACTGCCTTGATCCCGGCGCGGGATCTTGGGCTGCACATCAATGAAGGCAAGACAAAATATATGGTGGCAACATCACCACCAAAAACCAACCAAACAACAATATCAAAACGCACTGGTCAAACGGGACGAATAAAGATAGGAGACTACAACTTTGAGATCGTTGATAATTTCTCTTATCTAGGGCCGAAAATCACAACCGATAACAGCTACGACGATGAGATCCGTGCACGGTTGTTGGCAGCCAGCAAAGCCTATTTCAGCTTACAAAAACTTTCTCTCGAAACAATAGTATCAAAGCTCTTATTGTATTATACAATGATTTTGCCAGTCCTCATGTGTTCCTCGGAGACTTGGGTTCTTAGCATGAAAAATTACGAATTCTTGGCCGCGTTCGAGAGAAGAATCCTCCGAAAATTGCAAGGAAGGATTTTTGGCCTCCTACATGACGATGGACGATTCCGTAGCTTAACGACGAAATCTATGAGCGATACCATGACCACCAGGTTGTGGACAGACACCGGCTCAATAGGTTACGGTGGGCGGGTTCCTTAATCCGTATGGATGAGGATGACCCAGCCCGGAAAGTCTATAAGGGCAGTATCTATGGTAGAAAAAGGAGACGAGGTAGACCCTGCCTGAGATGGAAGGATAGTAGACCAGAACGCCAGACAGCTTTCAGGGATATGGAATTGGTAGACCTCGGCGCAAAACCGATAAGTCATTCACCCGTTTCTCTCTCTGATGGCAAGATGTAACTAGAAATTTACTTTTTGTGTATTGTCCGACTCCCCTATTCCCCGCAGAGAAATTATACCACAGAAAAAGGTACTGGACAAATGAGTGAGTTGCCATGAAATAAAATATTCCAGGATGGTCGGCGAGTGGGTCGCAATTAAGCAACATGGCGTAGAACGGAAAATCGTGAGTTGAAGCACATTGCCGGGGACCCATAGTAATTGCGCGTATGTGGGTTTTCCCCCTCATAGCGGTTTATGGCAACCATACAAAATATGTATTAAGGAATTTCTGAATATCTAAATTTGTCAACAATCAGATATTATTTTGTCTTCATAATCAGATTGTTTGCAAACTGATAATGTTTGCCTGCTTAAGAGTCATTACCCGCATTTTCAAAATGTCCGCAAAAGGACTAAGTTTGATCCTATCGTTATAAAGTTTAAGACACTCGGCGGAAATTGAGATTTGCGATTAGCCTCTTGGAAAATAATTTACCGAGACTAAGTGTCTCAATTCCAATTAAAAGATAGAAATTTACGACTCTATTCGTGCGTCAGCAAAAGCTACTAAAATCACGACCCAAATTCAAATTTTATTGGTCTTTGTTTCGATTTGTCTACGTATTGAAATTGTTTTACTGATCCGGTAATAAGGCGGACGAAATTTTAAAGCTATTTGACTTAGCTTCGTAATTATTTGAAAATGTGCTGCTCCAACCCAATCTCTACGCAGTTTATTACGTCCACATCCATTAGGCGTACCCCAAATGATGCATATTGAAGATATTCTCGGCGTCACTTGGCCCATTATTCACACCACATGAAATGCAATCGTTAACGAGCCGAACAACGCCTAATAAAACATTTTCGATTTTATCGTAAACACATTCAAACATTTATATTTTGGGGAAAATTGCAATTGTGAGGTAACCTGGACTTCGTTCGTTCGTCCTTTGGTGGATATTTTACGACAGCCATGTGAATAGAAAGGGGGTATAAATGCAAAAGGGTGTACGATATATTGCCCGTTGTGATTTAAGTTGATTACTTATCCGAAAGACGGAAGCGTACATTAAATGGTTGATTATAAAACGACTGGGAGCACTTCAGTTTGTTACGACGCTATTTAGGAATTAATCAACAGTGAACAAAGTTTCCTGGCTTCCCTTACTTTTCGGGGAATTTTTTATTGAATTAACCTTATATTCTGGTTAATGTCTGACTTTCTAAAGGGAATATGATTAAAAGGAGGTAAATACCCTTAATCTTATTTAATACTACGTATCTAATCCCGGAATTCAATAAACGAAAAGAATGTAGCGAAAAACTAAGAGGCTGATAAGCAGACACATCGCCTTAAAGCCTTACGACTTCTAACTAGTAAGAAAGCAAAGCATTATTCAACTCCTTGAATCAATAAATTCTGCTTCATTCGTCTTGCAAACGTCTTAGGAGTGTCGACTATAAAGTTGCAATAAGATAACAGAACGATTTTTCATGAGCCATTAAGTATTACTCTGCAATTAAATGCAAACCTAAAGTTCGATAAATATTTTCTTGGAAGCTTTTATACGATATGAATGATGAATGTTGTTGGTGTTGTTACTTTTCCGTAAGAGCTGGAAAAGTGTTATCTTAGACTTACGAACTTTCCAGTGGAACAGGGTTGCACAAACTTTTGTCACTCACTTCGAATAATCAGAATTGAAATATTTACATAATTGAATTATTTGAGTGCTTAATCATTTAACATTTCGAATATTTGAGTTAAATCAAGTGCTGTTTCATAGATCGCAAGGATGTCTACGGTTTCTGAGGGCAAGAAAGGCTTGGTGGATGTCTGGGGGTTAGTAATAAATTAGTAATTTCATTTAAAAAACATCAGAATGAGGACTGTTGAAATGCATTTTTTATGTAACGTGTCGTGGAAGATTTCAACAAATCTTAAAGGGGTCGTCTGCTTTTGTGATTCCAAGATGTTATCAGAAATCCATAGGAAGGATTTTGGTGAAATAGTTTTTGCTTTGTGGATACATTGTCGGAAAAAACGTGCTCAAAATTTTCAAACATATTTTTCGTTCAAGAACGAATATATTTTTAATTTTTATATTATCATCATCAACGGCGCAACAATCGGTATCCGGTCTTGGCGTGCCTTAATAAAGAGCTCCAAACGCCGTTTTGCGCCGAGGTCCACCAATTCGATATCCCTAAAAGCTGTCTGGTGTCCTGACCTACGCCATCGCTCCATCTCAGGCAGTGTCTGCCTCGTCTTCTTTGTCTACCATAGATATTGCCCTTATAGACTTTCCGGGCTGGATCATCCTCATCCATACAGATTAAGTGACCCACCTACCGCAACCTTTTGAGCCGGATTTTATCCACAACCAAACGGTCATGGTATCGTTCATAGATTTCGTCGTTATGTAGGCTACGGAATCGTTCGATCCTCATGTAGGGGGCCAAAAATTCTTCGGAGGATTCTTCTTTCGAACGCGGCCAAGAGTTCGCAATTCTTCTTACTAAGAACCCAAGTCTCCGACGAATACATGAGGACTGGCAACATCATTGTCTTGTACAGTAAGAGCTTTGACCCTATGGTGAGACGTTTCGAGCGGAACAATTTTTGTAAGCTGAAAAAGGCTCTGTTGGTTGACAACAACCGTGCACGGATTTCATCGTCGTAGCTGTTATCGGTTGTGATGTTCGACCCTAGATAGAAGAAATTATCACTGGTCTCAAAGTTGTAGTCCCCTATCTTTATTCTTCCCGTTTGACCAGTGCGGTTTGATGTTGTTGGTTAGTTGGTTTTTGGTGCTGACGTTGCCGCTATATACTTTGCCTTGCCTTCATTGATGTGCAGCCAAGATCTCGCGCCGCCTGCTCGATCTGGATGATGGCAGTTGTACGTCTCGGGTCGTTCTTACCATGATGTCGATATCGTCAGCATAGGCCATCAGTTGGGTGGACTTAAAGAGGATGGCACCTCTTGTATTTACCTCAGCATCACGGATCACTTTCTCAAGGGCCAAGTTAAAGAGGACGCATGATAGGGCATCCCCTTGTCGTAGACCGTTGTTGGTGTCGAATGGTCTTGAGAGTGATCCTGCTGCTTTTATCTGGCCTCGCACATTGTCTTACCAGTTTCGTCGGTATACCGAATTCTCTCATGGCCGTGTACAGTTTTACCCTGGTTATGCTATCATAGGCGGTTTTAAAGTCGATGAATAAATGGTGCAACCGGTGTCCATATTCCAACAGTTTTCCATCGCTTGCCGCACAGAGAAAATCTGATCTGTTGCTGGTTTGCCTGGAGTGAAGCCTCTTTGGTATGGGCCAATGATGTTCTGGGCGTATGGGGCTATCCGGCCTAGCAAGATAGTGGAGAATATCTTATAGATGATACTCAGCAACGTGATACCTTTATAATTGCTTCATTGTGTGATATCTTCCTTTTTATGTATGAGACAGATAATGCTATTTTGCCAATCGTCAAGCATTGATTCCCTGTCCCATAACTTGAGCACAAGTTGATGAACCACTTGGTGTAACTGGTCGCCTCCATATTTAACTAATTCGGCTGAAATTCCATCGGCTAGTTTTAAGTTTGAAACATGATAAATTGCTGAGCGGCAGTGGCGCAGAATTGCAAGTGACGAGAGTTGCGCTCTCATTCCCTGTTCCAGGCTGGGAGCGGAAACGCAACTGAATCGTGAGAGTGCCCCAAGTAGTTTTTAAGGTTTTGTGTAAAACAAACATGCGGTTTATTCGGAAACGGCTAGACCGATTGTCACGAAAATTTGTCAGAGCGTGTGGTCTGACGTTCCTTTTACATACAGCAAGAGGCGCCATTTTCTGTTAAGTTTAAGGGGGAGGGGGGCTCCCCATACATGTGAATGGAGGGTGCAATTTTTTTCCACAGAATGTAGTCATGTGGGGTATCAAATGAAAGGGATCAATTAGTACCTGTCGAAACTTGCACTACATTTGATATCGGGTGAAACGTAGGGGAGTGAGGTCTCAAAATATGAGCTCCAAAAAGTGTAACAGGTCCAACCAAAAAATCTGGAAAAAAATCTCAACGGTGTATCTAAACGAAATCTAGGCCTCAAAATACATCTGACTTGTCTTTGTGTACCGGTTGAGATGCATTTACGTATATAGTGTCGGACTCCTGTCTCAGACAGATTACCCGCTGAAACAAACACCCACCCCAGTTCATTTGTCGGCAATGGTTTCAGGCAATGCTCAAGGTTTTGTGTAAAAAAAAATCTTATTAAAATCGATTCATTGTCTGTCTGTCTGTCTGCGACACGCACTTTTCTCGAAAACGGCTAAACCGATTCGAACGCAATTTGGTGGAAGATGAGAACTATGAAATCGCATGCATACGAGTGACAAAAATTTGTTTGGAGTTTAAAGGGGAGCTCCCCACACATACAAATGGGGAATTTAAATTTTCTTTTCATCGAATATAGGCACGTGGGGTATCAAATGAAAGGTCTCGGTTAGTACTTACCGAAAATGACATTAGCTTCGACGTGAACTACAAAGTGCGCGAGTAAGGGGTCAAAGTGTACACACTCAAAGTGAGATAGGATTCATTTTCTGAAACTACTCAACCCGAAAATTTGAAAACCCCCCTTAAGTTCATCCTAGGAATACCAATAACAGCATATAGGACAATATCTTGCATACGCATGCCAAATTTCATCGAAATCTCACCATTAACGCCAAAGTTATATTAGTTTAAATTAACTGCTTCCAAAGTCATGCAAATAAGATGCTGACGTCATAATTAACGGGAATAATTGACATTCGCCTGAAATATTAAAGTCGCATTTATGAAGAATCTACTTATCTGCAGCCCTTTTTAAGATTTTGTGTAAAACACTTATGTGAAATTTAATGTTCGAGAGATGCCCCATTCCGGTATCTGCTCAAAAATTTACTAATAGTACATTATCAACTTTTAGAAATTGACTAAGAAACTCCCCTTAAGTTCATCCTAGGTGTACTAAATGAACCGACATAGAGGACAGCCTCGTGCATACACATGCCAAGTTTCATGAAAATCCAACTATTAGTGCCAAAGCTATAGCAGTTCAAACTCATCAATTTCATGCGAATTAACAGCATCCTAAGCCATACAGATAAGATGCTGACGTCATAATTAACGAGAATAATTGACATTTGAGTGAAATGTCTTGCATTTTTTCCATGATCGGTGCAAACCCATATCGATCGCGGATATTCTCATTTCAGACGTGATCAAAACGTGTCACGCCACCAGTGCAATGCAACATCTTCGTCCCGTTCATTGTCTTTTATAGTCGGCCAACACTCAGAACTATAGAGTTGTGGAATGCCTCTTCATTCAGGTTGCGTTAATGCGTGAAGCAATTTCATTACGCAGTTCTCCATTGGCTGGCAATGGCAGTAACCTGCCCTTCGAGATATTTAAATCGCTCAGTTCTGGCAATGGCAGTAATCTGCCCAGAACAGCGATTTAAATATCTCGGGTCAATGTTATCAGCCAATGGAGAACTACGTTATGCTCCTCACAGAGGGAAACACAAAACCTTTTATAGTTACCTGAAGCATTTACGGATATGAAGTCATTTACCGGTTTTAATTAGAAACAAAGTACAGTTTCAACAAATACAAACGCACTTCTAGAAAGGGCTGTCGGTTTTAATCTTAGGTTTCTTTTAACTCCAAACCGTACCGAGTTTTAACAATTCCCTACAGAATTCGGGGTATTATTATTGGATTAAAGATAAATCATTAAAAGAAGGGAATTTATGAAGAAGTGGGACTTATGCTTTTGCAAGTACAGCGTCGAAATGAATTTTTAACCCGTTAAATTATGTTTTCACCGAGCGCAAGGACTCAGAAATCCTAGTTTCGAAGCGCTGTTTTAATCTGCTGAATAATATGTATAAACAAGTTTTATCTTTCGTTTATTCCAGATAATACCAAAGAAACAAAAACGACTTCGTAAGCTGGTTGCCGGAGATAATCCACCCGTAAATGTTGCTGCTGGTAAATTAATTGCATTTCGAACGATTGGCATTTGCTTTTTAATCGCAGTCGTAATCGGATTAGCTACAACCCATCCCAATGCATTTCATGAGTTTATACGCAGCTATCGAGAACAGTACCACTTGATGGTATATGGGACAAGTAATTATTGCTCACGACTCTTTAATTTTAAAGACTTGCTGAGAATCCTACGTGAAAATGTTTATGGTCAGGAAAAGGCTCTTGACAAAATCGAAACAATTTTCCGTTTACATGGCAATCTATCATCTATAGCAATCGTGGGAACAGCAGGAGTCGGAAAGACGTATTTCATTAATTTGGTTCGTAACTATTATCCATGGAAGGATAATGTGCATCATTATGTTTGGTCGACATATAGCGAAAAGGATGAAGACAAATTTGATCAAGTGAACCAGTTTATTAGCAAATTATCTACTTGTGGGCATAATATCATTCTAATTGACGACCTTTTGCCAAAGGATAAAGACTTTGTCTTAGAGTATCAACATTCAGTCGAGAAAGCGCTATCGAATAGTAGTCGTTCGATAAAACTGACGGTAGTATATGTGTTTCATATACCGCGATACACTGAGGCTTCAAAAACCAGTTACCAAGACAATATGAAATATTTAGAAAATCTAGGAAACATAAAGACTGTAATTTTCAATGAGTTGACTGATTTAAATGTAGAGAAATGTATAAGAAAAATTTCCAGTGATTTGAATGTGAGACTGACTCAGAAACAAATTTTAGATATTTTAAGGTCAATTGATGTAATTAAGGTAGGATGTAAAACTGTACATGCAAAAATTACTAAATATAGTGAATATATGTTATGAAAAGTCCTATTTCAATTTTTCAATTTACGTCCATTTATCTCCTCCTATCCTGAAAGTCAAAGTATTTTTTCAGTTTTTTTATGGTATTTAGTCATGATAACAATGTGCACATGATGGCCATTTATATACTATGTATTGTTCAAGTATTATCAGTATAAGCCTTCCATCCACTATATACCATATATCAATTAATACTAGTATTTGCCTTCAGATTGAAGCGTCCGGTAAACGGTGGATTTCAAGAAATAAAAGTAAAACTTGAGGAGTTTCGCTGCCGTCTACCTCTGGCAGCCCAGCTTATCTAATATGTGGAGCATTGAATAAGAACGTAAGAGGCATGGCAACCAAGCTGTTTAACTAAAACACTACGCGTACATACGTTTTGCTTTTCAAGACGATATGATAAAACTACATAGACTAGGCAATAAAACACTAAATTTTATGGTCCTCGGAGACTATTTTGTAGAACAGTGCTTATGATCAACGATGATAATTACTGTGAAGTAATTTCGCGATGAAAAGGAATTTGGATTACGGAAGTTAAAGGAGTTGGGTTCGAGGTAGCGTATCTGATGTAAAGTAATAATTCTACTATCTATACTTTTGTTGATCTCCGCTGGCAACAAGTCTAAGCATAAGCCTGCCCCCAAGGTCATATATTACTCTATTATGGTAGTGCATGCAGTCAATTGGAATTACGAAGGCTGTGCAATAGGTAATGATAAAAACGTTGTACAAAAAAGCGAAGAATCTTCTCAATAAACATGTTCTTTTCAAAGTAACCCCCCTCAGTTAATGTATACTTTCGCGATCGTTCCTGCTACTTTTGGAATACAAATTTTAGGCCGCCTTCTACAACCTGCTCATATTGTGCCTCCACAGCTCCACAGGGAAATTTTACTTCTGGGAATAGCCAAAAATCATACGAGCCTAGGCCTCGACTATGGTAGAGTGGTAAAGTTTCCATGTGGTATCTATTCAAAAACTCGATTACAGTATGAGCCATGTGGGGTCTTGCTGTTTTCGAGGTTTTGTGTGAAACAATCAATCCATTCCCAGAACCTCTTTTTTTAAGAGGTGGAAATCTTCAAAAGACTAACGTTAGGGTTCACGATCCCTGAGAGTGTGATTTTTATCCACTAAAACCACCTCTCGCCAAGCTACGAATGAGATTTCCCCATCCAGCAGCTTTCTTTGGGTATTTAGGTTTCGTTTTCATTGGGAGAAGACCCTATAGTCCACCCCAGCACTTTGGTTGGCTTCGCTGAGGAACTGGCTGTTTCTCAGTAGCTTATATCTTTAGGCATCCTTTATGTTAGCAAGTCGTTTGGTTTTACTTTTTTCAGTTGTCTTATTATATCAGCGGTGTCAATCAATTTTCGGACTTCGTTATTCTCATGTGATCGTAGTCGGTGGCTATGTTTAATAGCTTGGTCTTTAATCACTTCACTAATCAATTGTACTTTCAAGTCCCCCTCATTACGAATGAACAAGGCTTGATTCTTTGGGTCAGCCCCAGAGCTGAATGCCGTACGTTCATATAGACGTTAGGACCTGCTTATAAATTAGCAGCTTGTTGTCCATGGTCAGCTAGGAATTCCTCCCCAATAGTCAGTACATCTGTCTGTATCTGGCATTTATCTCGTCCTTCTTTCTTAGGATGTGTCCAGCTAAGCTTAGCACCGAGTGTCTTACCTAAATATTTGACTTGACTCGCCTGGGGCATATCTTGTCCGTTTATGATGATTTTACCTGGATTCTCTTTTTTGTTTGTGAAGTTAATGTACGTTGATTTGCTTTCGTTCAATTTTATTTTCCAGTGCTTGGTCCATTCTACAATATTGTCAATAGCTGTTTGTAACTTTATTTTTGTATCTTCCGTATTTTTGCCCGTGGTAAGGATGACAGTGCCGTCCCCAAAATCTCGCTATTTTGGCTTTTTCACAGCAAAGTATATCATTAGTATACACGAGAAACAGCCTACCTTCATGCAGATCGAGCAAGCGGCGTGAGATCTTGGGCTGCACATCAATGAAGGCAAGACAAAGTATATGGTGGCAACGTCAGAACCGAAAACCAACTAATCAACAACATCAAACCGCACTGGTCAAACGGGAAGAATAAAGATAGGAGACTACAACTTTGAGACCGTTGATAATTTCTCTCATCTAGGGTGGAAAATCACAACCAATAACAGCTACGATTATGAAGTCCCCGCACGGTTGTTGGTAGCCAACAGAGCCTATTTCAGCTTACAAAAACTGTTCCGCTCGAAACGTCTCACCATAGGGTCAAAGCTCTTACCAGTTCTCATGTATTCCTCGGAAACTTGGGTTCTTAGCAAGAAGAATTGTGAACTCTTGGCCGCGTTCGAAAGAAGAATCCTCCGAAGAATTTTTGGCCCCCTACATGAGGATGGACGATTCCGTAGCCTACATAACGACGAAATCTATGAGTGATACCATGACCGTCAGGTTGTGGATAAAATCCGGCTCAATAGGCTACGGTGGGCGGGTCACTTAATCCGTATGGATGAGGATGATCTAGCCCGGAAAGTTTATAAGGGCAATATCTATGGTAGAAAAAAAAAGACGAGGCAGACCCTGCCTGAGATAGAGCGATAGCGTGGGTCAGGACGCCAGTCAGCTTTTAGGGATATCGAATTGGTGGACCTCGTCGCTGGAGTTCCTTATTAAGGTAGGCCTAGACCGGATACCGGTTGTTGCGCCGTGATGATGATGATAACTTCAGCGACTCCATTGTGGAGGGACGCATTTTAATCTAAAAGCTGCATTAATTATTTGCATAAATTTGATTAGATCTTCTTCTGGCAATTATTTTAGTATTCTCCTTGCAATAAGTTCATAACCAGGAGTTTTGTTTGGAAGCACATTTGTTTTAATTTCTGTCCTCAGCTCATTTAGTTTTACACGACGTATTGGCAAATGGTCCACTTTGCTGATTGGCGTTAAGCATGTAGACGCTTGCGTATCTAGAGGCTGGAAGATACTTTCTAGATGCTTCGCGAACAGATATGCCGTTTTTTATGCAGAACGAACCCATTGTCCGTTTCCCTGTTTAAAAGGTGGAATTTGTTGTTTAGGTCTTTTTAGATCCTTCGCGGCCTGTGTCTTTTTGTGCTGTAAGATTAGAGACATATCTGCTGAAGGACTCGTTTCTATATTTGTTAATTAAGGCCTTTAGCTTGTTTGTCAGATAGTTTATGATTCTTTCTTTCAGTTGTGCGGTTTCCTTGCCATAGTTTGCGAGCTTTACGCTTTTCTGTAGTTAGTTCGCTAATCTCTGCAGGACAGTAAGTATATTTTTTATTCAGTCCATGATGAGTGGTGGTGTTTTCCAAGCCGGATGTGCTTTTTGAATACTGCCCACTTTGTTTGTCTATTAGTTAGCCTAGGAGGATAGTCTTTTCTTGTCACTTTTTCGCTGACCTAGCGGGCGAGTAATCGCACATTATATTTTCATTATTGATAACATGGATGCATTCGTCTGAAGTCCCCTCAGATACGAAGAAATCAATGACGTCGGGTGTTTTTGTTACGTCAGTCGGCCAGTATGTAGCTTACCGCTGGAATGGAAATTGCACTTTTGTGCTTTTGGTGCTTCAAATAATGTTCTGCCTCTGGATGTTGTTAGCCTAGATTCCCACAATCCATTTTTGTCGTTAAAGTCAGCTCCTAAAATGAAGAAGCTTCCGATGAATTGGATGAGTCGAGTGAAATCTTCTTTTTAAGGTTTTGTGTGAAACAAAACCTTATTAGAATCGATTCGATGTCTGTCTGTCCGTCTGTCTGTCTGTCTGTCTGTCTGTCTGTCTGTCCGTCTGTCTGTCTGTCTGTCTGTCTGTCACAGCCGATTTATTCGGAAACGGCTGAACCGATTATCACGAAAATTGGTAGGAGTATGTAATCTGCCGTTCCCTTTACATGCAGCAACTGACGCCATTTTGTGTTAAGTTTAAGGGGGGCTCCCCATACATGTGAAAGGAGGGTGCAAAATTTTTTTTCATAAAATGTGGCTATGTGGGGTATCAAATGAAAGGTCTCAATTAGTACTTTTCGAAACTGGTTCAATATTTGATATTGAGTGAAACATAGGGGAGTGAGGGTTCAAAATATGACCCCCAAAAAGTGTAACAGGTCTCGTTCTCAGAACCTATCCAACCGAAAAATCTGAAAAAAATCTCAGTAGTGCATCTCTATGAAATCTAGGCCTCAAAATATATCCGGTTCCGATATCTGCACAAATAAAGTTAATAATAGTATATTTCCACATTTTAGAAATTTACCCGGCACCACCCTTATGTTCATCCCAGAAGTACAAAATTGGGCATGCGTATAATGAAGACCATAATGCACAATTTGGTCAAGTTTGAAGAAAATCCAACTATTATTAACAAAGTTATAGGGGGTAAAACTTTACAATTTTTTGTGAATTTCGTGCACCCTACAACCTACATGACGTCATCATGACATCAGTTTGTCAATACCACAACGAAGTAAGTTCGAATGAATTGGGTGGAAAAGAATTATTTTGTTTTAGTTCTTTAATCATTTGTATATGAATATCAATTATTCCAACGAGACATGGGTGTATGTAGGTATATAGTATATGCGTGCTAATGAACTTTGCGGGTAGAGCCTAATTCAGATAGATATAAGAGGTAAATCGGAAATATGGGTACGATCAATTTATATACGTGCCTATATCTGTACAGTATTCGAAAATAGGCAGTTTGTTTGTTTAGGGTGAGCGTAACATCTACGGCTGTAATATGTACGTATGTCTCGTAGTTTTGTAGCTGTATACGGGTAGAAAAATGTGCGTTCAAATTTCTTAGATAAGATGAACACAAAACCTTTATACCCGAAGCACGAGCTTCCGGTATTCCGACTTGTTTAACACTAGAACGGGGCGGACAGTATATTGAGGAGATCTTCTCAACTTTGTTAAATAGTTGTACACCAATAGTCACAACTTGCATTTTTTCATCTTCAATTTTCTGTTCTTCGTTGTCTGATATCCTGTTTAACCAAGATTGTAGTTCCCCCTTTGGCTTCTTGACTAGGATGTGTTGCATGATATGAGCAAAAACGATGGATTTTAGCGTTCGTAGGCCTCGTGAGGTGGCTTTCTGAGATAAGGCATATACACTCGCTAGAAAAAATGTGCGTACACTAAGCAGTTCCTGGTTATTCGTTAGTAAAACGCACGAATAAATTAGTTTTTTAAAAACATTTTATTGTTTGCATATTGCTTGTGGTCTTGTTGCTTTGATAAGGCCACTTTTACGAAATTAGAATTCAAGGAAACTGAAATAAAAAAAGGGAAATAAGAAAAGTCACAAATGTTCAGTAGAGAAAGTCTGCGTACAGCCACATAATTAGGTGATTCCCCGAAATATAAATCCTTGCCATTTGGAGTAAATTGATTGTGAGCTATTGGTTTATGGCTGTGTTTGAAGAAAATAAGAACGTTTTTTCGTTATTTTGTGTGTATAATTGTTATTATGGAATTGAAGCGAAAAGAGATTTGTGTAAGTGAAAGAAAAGTTATAATAAAATTATGGGAAGAAGGAAAAAGTTTCCGCGAAATAGCCAGGATAGTAGGAAGGCGACATTCATCTGTTCAAAGGGTAGTTAACAACTTTAAATCGACGGGAATAATAACATCGAAGCCACGATCTGGTCGCCCATCGAAGTTGTCGATTAGGGAAAGGCGAAGTATTATAGGTTCGGTGAAAAAGAATCCACGAATAACTGCACCACAAATCGCGAAAGATATTGAACTTAAGGGGGTCATCCCGTGTGTCGGGCTGGAGAAATCGATTTTTTTTTTTGCATGAATTGTATCTATATATAGTGGAGAATATGTGGGCAAAGGGATTTTCCGATATTCCGAGTCCTTCAGAAATTACAGGGTTAAACAGGTAAGGAGTTTGCAGTCGCGGCTAGAGTACTCGATGAGAAAGAGCATCGAATCTTTTTTTACCTGTTAGTTTTTTACCTGAGCCTTATAAATTTGAATACAGGTATAAATCTAAAAAGATGGAATACCAATCAATTGTCTAAACTTGTTTGCTGTTTGGAATAAAAAGGATAATCCAGTCTAAAGTGAGCACTGAAAGGCGTTCAAGTTATACTCAGTTATATTTTGTTGTAAGTATTGTGCTGTTTGTGTGTTCAGTGATTTTTTTAACGAGTATTTCATGGGAATCGATAGTTATCAGAGAAGAAAAAGGACTTCACATCAACATCAGCAAAGAAACTTTTAGCAAGCATGAACATGGATGTTCCAATTGCGACAAGTTTTGTATACTGTATATTGGATTTTGCTGGTGTTTTCTCCGGTATTTCTGCAAATTTCTGCAAATAATAAAATATACGTAGTAGCAAAAAAGGAATACGTAGGACATGTCGAGAAAAGAATGGGAACGCGGCTTAGAAATGCAAAGAAGAATCACAAAGGCATTGGTGGAAAAGGGGCTGGAAAACTTACTGATAAGGACCTCACTACATTTCCTGGGCTGGCTATTCGTCGACACGCAAATTCGATAGAAGGAATGAAGCAAGAAATTTGGGAAACTTTCTTCCATAAATGTTCTACAGACGAAAATCCTCAGCATCAAAATTGTCCAGCAGGCGAGGACAGTTGGTGCAAATGGCGCAAAGCGGAAGCTAAAGGAGAACTGGATAGTTTTCACCACGAGAAGGCACCTTTGACTGAAGAAGTTCAAACAGTCATCAAACCAATCTACGAAGATTTGTGACGAGATCTCTTGAACAGATGTTTAGGAGCAGAGACCCAGAATAACAATGAGCCGTTAAATGCATTGATCTGAACTTTCGCTCCTAAACACCTTCATTCTGGGACCAAGGTCGTAGAAATAACCACTTTTCTGGCTGTAATTATTTTCAATGAAGGATTCAATGGTATTCTCAAAATCCTAGTGACAATGGGATGTCAAGTTGGTTACATATGTCAGGTTTATGCCGACCGCCGTAATGAAACGGGAATTTGGCAGTCCGAACGACGATCGACTGACCTCGTTTAAAGAGCCACAATTGACACCAGAGGGCAACAATCGGCCTTACACGACTTTTTTGAAGAAACGAAGGGTGGTCTCTATGGAGCAGGTATAGCAGATTAATGGTGAGCTAAAATTTTACTGTTGATAATCACATTTAAATTTTCAAATGCGTTTTTCTCGAAACTGCATCTTTAAAATCGGCTGCCACCATAGCTCAAAATCTATCCAACCAAATTCTTTGAAATTTTCACGGCTTCTTTAGTACATATTTCTACGGTCCGCAAACTAGGATAATTGCAATCGGACTGGTAGTTTTTTTTTTATTCATAAAAAAAGTCGTAAAAAAACACCAAAATCCAAAAAATTAAGTTTAAAAGCCCACCAAAAATTTACCTTTTAATATTTTCTAATTATCCTAGTTTGCGGACCGTGGAATATTGTCCACATTAAAATGCCGTTTAGTTTTTTTTCCTCAGACGAACACAGCGCCCTCCAGCGTGGCAGCAGAAAAACACCTTTTTTTGGAGATGGGTGCATAAATTAACACCTATTCTGAAAATTAGCTACGAAATCAAGCTGAAAAATTTATCACATATACTAGAGATATCAATAAACATATGGTGAAAAAATCACGTTTCTATCTTTATCCAGTCCTTCAAAATAATTTTTCAAAAAAAGGCAAAAAAAACGGCCTTCACACGGGATGCCCCCTTAAGTTCAACAAAAAAATTTGTGCTGATACTGCACGGAAAATACTCAAGAGAGCTGGTTACCATGGGCAAGTTGCACGTAAGAAACCATTTATTTCATTAACTAATAGGCGAAAACGAATAAAATTTGCGAATAAGTACGTAAACCAATCAAATGAATTCTGGGAAAATGTGCTTTTCTCAGATGAAAATAAATACTGCATTTTTGGAATAAAAGGAAGAAAAATAGTATGGAGAAAAGCATGTACAGCATTGAATAAAGAAAATTTGATGCCAACGGTAAAGCATGGTGGTGGCGGAATAATGATTTGGGGGTGTATGGCAAGTGGTGGCGTAGGAAATCTGCAATTTATAGAGTCTACCATGGACAAATATGACTACCTAAATATTTTAAAACGTAATTTAAAACAAAGTGCTGAAAATTTACGCTTGGGTGACGAATTTTATTTTATGCATGACAACGACCCTAAGCGTACGGCTGAGGTTAATAAGCTGTGGCTATTATATAATGTTCCCAAACAGTTACACACACCCCCACAATCGCCAGATTTAAATCCCATAGAACATCTGTGGGATTTATTAGGACGCAGAGTTCGCCAATACGATATAACTTCAAAGGATATGCTGAAAAATGTATTACAAGAAGAATGGAATAAAATAAGTGTTGAAGAAACATCTAAACTTGTATCTTCTATGCCGAAAAGATTAAAAGAGGTCATAAAAAGAAAAGGGTATCCTACAAGCTACTGATTTGCTTTTCATATTTACTCAAATATAATTTTTTTTAAATATTTGTGTACTGTACGCAGACTTTTTCTACTGAATTATTGCGATTCTTTTAATTTTTGGCTTTATAACCTGGTTTTTGTAAGACTTATAACTTAGTGAATTAAATACACTAAAACTACGGAACTATTTGTAATGTTTGGATAATAAATTCGCCACAAAAATTAGCTTAATTTTTTTGTTTTACTAAGGAAAAGTATCATACTACTGAGTGTACGCACACTTTTTCTGCCTAGTGTGTATATCTATCTTTATAGTATTAAGAAAAACTTCCAACTATTATATATTTTTCATTTGGTTTTCTTATTATACAGGGTGCGGCAGCATAACTCCCTTTTTTAAAATGCGCGCCACTCAGTTAGTTGATGTCATAGCGGAGCGGTAGTGGTCTCGTTCAAGAGGGGATACTGTAAAGTTTTGTCCCGACACGGTTCAGTCGCCATCATGCGTTGGAATAGTGAGGAGCGTGCCTTTGCCGTTGAGGTTTACTTTTCAAGCGGATGTTCGGTTATTGCAACACAGCGTGCATTTCGGAATCGCTTTAATTTAGCCCCGTTGGCTCCCATCCCAGACCGCAAATCAATTGTTACATGGGTCACTACATTCAGACAAACTACAAGTGCGACAAAAGGAAGAACTGGAGTCCCTCGGCCCGTTAGATCACCTGAGAACATTGAAGCAGTGAGAGCGTCAATGTTGCGATCGCCACGGCGTTCTGCGCGCAAACACGCATCTGCCCTTGGACTATCCGATCGTTCTGTGAGAAGAATTTTTCGTGATGATTTTCTTTTTCAACCCTATAAGATGGCGATAGTGCAGGAACTTTCAGAACGTGACTTCAATTCTAGGATGAACGCGTGTGAGCTTCTTCTTGATGTCGTTCCCGAGGGTGCTATTGTTTTTTTTAGCGATGAAGCCCATTTTCATTTGTGTGGGTCGGTTAACAAACAAAACATCCATCCTTATATACGGGGCCAAAGATTCGGAGGATTCTTCTCTCGAACGCGGCCAATAGGTTGCAGTTTTTTTTTGCAGAGAACCTAAGTCGCCGAGGAATACATAAGGACTGGCGAGATTATTCTCTTGTACAGTAAGAGCTTCGACCCTATGGTGAAACGTTTCGAGAGAAAGTTTTTGTAAGCTGAAATAGGCTCTGTTGGCGGCCAACAACCGTGAGCGGATTTCACCGTCATAACTGTTATCGGTTGTGATTTTCGACCCTAGATAGGAGAAATTATCAACGGTCTCAAAGTTGTATACTTCTATCTTTATTCTTCCCGTTTGAACAGTGCGGTTTGATGTTGTTGATTGACTGGTTTTTGGTGCTGTCGTTGCCACTATATAGTTCGTCTTGCCTTCATTAATGTGCAGCCCAAGATCTCGCGCCACCTGCTCGATCTGGATGAAGGTAGACTGTACATCTCAGGATGTTCTTCCCATGATGTTGATATCGTCAGCATAGGCCAGTAGTTGCGTAAACTTGAAGAGGATTGTGCCTCTCGCATTTACATAGGCATTGCGAATCACTTTCTCCAGGGCCAGTTTGAAGAGGACGCATAATAGGGCATCCTCTTGTCATAGACCGTTGTTGATGTTGAATGGTCTCGAGAGTGACCCTGCTGCTTTTATCTAGCCTCGCACATTGGTCAGAGTCAGCCTAGTCGGTCTTATCAATTTCGTCGAGATACCGAATTCTCTCTGGCCGTGTATAGTTTTACCCTGGTTATGCTATCATAGCCAACTGATGTCAATATTTCAACAGTATTTCCATCGCTTACCGCAGAGAGAAAATCTGATGTGTTGCTGATTTGTCTGGAGTGAAACCTCTTTGGTATGGGTCAATGATGTTCTGAGCATATGGGGTTATCCGGTCTAACAAGATAGAGGAGAATATCTTATAGATGGTACTCAGCAACGTGACACCTCTATAATTGCTGCACTGCGTGATATCGCCCTTTTTATGTATGAGACAGATATTGCCTCGTTGCCAGTCGTCAGGCATTGATTAGTTGATGAAGCACTTGGTGTAATTGGTCGCCTCAATATTTAACCAGTTATTTGTATATCAGTATCAATTAGTCGAGGCAGGTGTGTGTATGCTACTGGAGTTCCGGGTAGTGCTCAAATCAAATAGATATATATACATGTGTGTTATATACCACCAGCGGAATTCAACGCAATTTGCGGCAGGAGTTCGTGTTGGGTATGCATCAGTATGCGGTAGTAGAATATGTTTGTTTGTTTAGGTTAAACGATGTTTATGATTTCAATATGTACATGAGTATATTTTGCATGGGTGCATCGAAAGTTTCTCACATAAGATGAATGCAAAATCTTCATAACCGAAGCGACCAACTTCTGGCATTCCAACTTGTTGATGATGATAAAAATCAATAAAACAAAACGTGGTTTTCTCATATAAAATGATAGTAAGCCAAATCCCTTGAGAATCTACTGTATTTAAGCCCTCACAATAAATTCTAAAAATTTGGTGGATATAGAGCACGCAGTTTCGGAAATGATTTAGTCCAAATATTTTTTTATTTTTAAAAGAAAAATCATTTGTTTTATGGCTAAAAGAATGCTGAACCTGATGGTACGCAGCGTTACTACCTTTCAATATCCAATCGATCTTTGGGCTAGGTATAGCAGACTAATGGTCAGTTAGGATTTTATGGTTAATAATCACATTCTAATTTTTAAATACCGTTTTCTCGAAACTGCTTATCGAAAATTGGTTGCCGCCATAGTCCAAAATCTATCCGACGAAATTTCTTGAAATTTTTATGACTTATTCAGAACATATTTTGACGGTTCGCAAACTAGGATAATTGTGATTCCTCCGACCGTTTTGTGTAAAACAAAACCTTATTAAAATCGATTTACTGTCTGTTTGTCTGTATACGTCCAAAAAACTATTATATTGCAAAACAGCAATGCTTGTATTGTCGCCGGAACATTAAAAAAAATATAGCAAAGTACAGTAAAAATACATAACTTTGAAAAAATAATAATAATGGTAACTAAATAATATAAATTTAATTTCAAAATCATGTTTTTAAAATTGAGGGTAGCTCTAATAATTTGGCCAACCAGGCTCCACATGAAGATCACGTTTCCTCCTATTTAATGAGTAATATTCACGAATTTCCCAAAATTAAGCCCATCATTTTTACATATCATTTGAAAGTATCATGAATAGAATGAGGCATCCTTCGTCAACTTTGCAGGTTTGTAAGTTTAAAGTACCGCTACGATATTTGGAAATTTAGATGAAAAATGGATTTTGAAGTTTCTTTATAGGTTGAACAGTTATATCTTCGAAGTAATGGTGACGTTTGCAATTTGAAAAATATCCATTTATAATAAATTTTATGTAGTTTCCGAAAATGACATCAAATCTGAAATTAAATGATTGATTGAGTGGAAAGTTGCGATTTTGTTGGGAAGGTCAAGTTTTTCCACACTATTCACAAAAAACGTTATAACTCTGTAACGTTAAAGATAGAGCGTTCATTCTGTGGACCAAATTTCCTCAAACAAGGGAAACTATCCGCCATTAAAATTTCTACCATCCTGAACGGGACACCCTGTATATTAGCTAATTTTCCACATAGAAAGATGATGATTTCGGCATAACTGAATAGCAAAACTGAATGATTCCTTCAGTAATTCTTCCCACGCAACAGTATACAAAACTACAAAATATTCATTAAAATGAGCAATTGGACTTCCCGAAAAAACGAGAATTCTTAGCCGAATCAAGCCTGCCTTAATTATTTATCCAATTATCGCCTTGCGACGGTTCCCATGCGAAACCTTTGGGTATCAAGATTGGAGACAATATTGAGATTGAATTGAAGATTAATTAGAGCAGACTGCAATTCTAAGAACAAAAAATGTAAGAACTGAAATGGAAATTGAAAGCAATTAATTTTGAAGAAGGTTTTCTAAAGAAAGAATCTTTTTTAATTAGAAAAGTTTCTCCGTTTTGAATAGATTTACCATTGAGGTTTCGTTTCCATTGAAATTCGTGATATTTGTAGCAATTAAATAAATGAGGTAATTAGCATTTCTTTAAGCCAATTTCATTGCTCTCAGTTTGGCTTTAAGACTCCTTTGATAATAAAACCAAATTGCTTTTCATTCATAAACATAACTTGAATTTATTATCGTTTCAGAGTCCTTACTGTGTTGAATAAACAAAAGAGATGCTTGGCATCGATTCTTCTTAACTATTTGTCAATAAAATATTAACTTTTGCAAATTTTGAGGACTAAATAGCATTACAAATATGTTTATACATGAGCGAAAAAGGAATAACAGCAGTACTAACACCGACTGACTGTAAGGCAGATACCCCATCATTATCATCCGCCTCCTCTTCAATTACTTGTCCTTTGTTAGCGCCGTATCGAATTAAGTTTCCTTGACGATAGCCCCACAACATTTGATTAGATATGAAAAATATGCCCACTTCGCCATTGTGGTCAATTGTTATAGCTCCGGCACTTCCACCAACTTCCTCTTTCATGGCGTTCAAAGCATCCTCTGTAGCTTCCTGCCCTGACTTGCCCTCATATCGAATACGTTGTAATATTTGTTGAGCTAAATTAAAACGGAGTATATATTCACCATCGCCAGTGGCGGAGACACCTGCAATTCGATTATTTGCAATGGTTCCACTTCCCAGAATAGGACTATCTCCCACACGGCCGTGTGGCTTTCCACGAATACCCCCGGTTGACGTAGCTGCAGAAATATTTCCGTAAATGTCTATGGCAACTGCACCTACGGTACCAGGAATATATTCATAAACACTTGGATTGGAGGTGTCATAACCAGGAATTTTGAATCGGGGTGGAATGTTACTCTCTTCGATGTCCTCGTTAGTTTCGCGAGTTTTATCCGGAATTAACGCTCCGGGTGGAAGAATTTCTACACCTTGCTCTAAGGCAAATTTCCTGGTACCGTTAGCGGCTAAAAATACAGATTTTGATTTTTCCATTACAAGACGAGCTAGAGAAATAGGATGTGCGATGTCCTTTACAACAGCAACACATCCTGCTGATAGGTCGTATCCATTCATTATTGCTGCATCCATTTCCACTTCCCCCTCCTCGGTTAAAACCGAACCATAGCCGGCATTGAAGTTTGGATCATCTTCTAGATAGCGAACAGCCTCTTCAACAGCATCCAATGAACTTTTATTTTTTATGAGCAGTTCGTAGCCGCGTCGGATAGCTTCTTTGACTCCAATGAATCTCGTAGGTAAGGTACTTTCAGCTATGCTGCCTGCACCGCCGTGCACCAAAAGGATAGGTTCAATCTGGAAAGAAAACGGAAAAAAATCATCAACCTCAATTTTCATGAACCTGAAACAGATACAAAGCATGTTTAAGAAACTTTCCATGTGCAACACATTTCATAAGTGAGGAAATGAGTTTCTGATAAAGGTTTGAGTTGGTTTGAGGAAATCTATTGGGTTGGCGAGAAATTATTTGCTCTGAAATATGTGAACATCAGTAGTACGTGGCTAGTTTAAAAGGAAGTTAAAATTAATATATAAAATTTTATGATAAATATAATATATATTTTTAGCAGATTTTAGGATTTGTGTAAGACGAAACTTTATTAAAATCGGTTTGCTGTCAGTCAGCCCATCTTTTTTTTTCTTTTTTCATTAAAATCACCCTTTACTTCCGTGAGGTGTTATATCCCGGGGTGGATTTAGCTTGCTGAAGCTAGATTTTCTTTCCTCCGTTTGCCGAGGCAACGACTAGAAGGACACGACCTCCGAGTCTACTCTTCTTGCTTCAGATTTTGCTCGTAAGATCCAATAATGGAGATAACATCTCAATCCCCTTGGTATGCGAGCATTACCCGCACTAGATTTTCTGATACCAATAATTTACTTAGAGTGAAGTTATTACGAATAAAGATGATGTGAGCAATAGATGAGTTTGTGGCGCGGCAGGATTCGCGGAATTCGAAATTTATTTCGAATGTTGCGAATGCGAGCGGATAGATGACGCCACCGGCGCTCGCCACTCAGTTTTGACCTCGCCACAGGAGTGGGGAGCAGAGTGCCATGACTTGACGGCATGACGTAAAAAAAGGAAAGAATTTAGAGAGAGTTGTTGTAAGTATTGTGTTCTTGTAAGTATTATATTTAAGTGCTTGAAATTTTATATTTAATTTTCGAAAGTTTTATAAGCATTAAGTGAGTTTAAATATTGGAGTAATTTTGTATCGAACTTGCTTTCAAATGAAATGAAGAATTGTCAAAATGTTACCTTAAATTGTAACAGTTGCTAATGTTAAGTTTATTTGAAAATGTACTCAAAAATAAAATAAAGAAAAATAAAAGTTAAATAAAAAAAAGAAGTTCTTAAAACCTGATAAGGGTATCACATTGATGAACATAATTTGCCTAATCAGCTGGTTGAAGTGACATTCCTCCGCATGTTCATCTGTCGGAAGGTACGATATTAACCGTGGGCATTATGCAGCATTTTCGCATTGACATTGACCTGAAGCAACAATCTGAGAATAGTATCTGTCGGTAGCCCCTATTTCGGTTTCATTGAATAAACTAAAAGCTTTATAATACTATGTCTGTAGTCCTGCCTAAACCTCTATAATATGCTCCACATCTTGCCAGGACTGCTTTTGTTACTATCTTTCAAATTGGGTCGTAGTGAGAAAATGTGATCCCCATTTTATGAAAGCATACCACTTCATTTTCTACACGCTTGACCAAAGCTTTGAAGCTAAAGCCAATGCGTCAACTCGTTTCGATCCTCACTGTCCTACCCTCGAGAGCCAACCAGAGTGAACATCTCCAGTACCCTCTCCGTCCAAGCAAACTCACTGGTTCTGGGATTGCCAAATTACTTGTAAAATCCTTCTTAATCCTCTCTTTTTGTCAATATAATTCAAGCATCGCTTGCTCAACGCCCATTTCTCTTCTAGCTGGGAGCATGTTCAGATCACACCAGTCCTGAAAACCGACGTCTTGCTCGGAATTCTTTGCCTCCTTGAGATTAGGTAAGCTTTTTACTCCGTACGACATAACGAACTTGCTTATAATCTACACAACATCCTTCACTTCCATCCACACCTCTGCAAGCTTGGCTTTCGGAAAGGGCGGTAGTTCCAAGTAAAAGTTCAGCTGGAACACAATTATTCAGCTGGAATCTCATAAGGCTCAGTTATTTCTGCAACCCTTTTCTCACCTTTCACCATGGATATCCTAAAACCTGCTCCCGTACTCGACCTAATCCTAATCCTTCAATCATTGTTTAAAGTCCGTCTGAATTTATATTCAGACGAATTTCGCTGATATTTCACCAAATGGAAAGTAGCCTATCACATGAAAAAACCCTAAATAATTCTTCTTAAGGAAAAATGAAGATGACACCAAGAACTGGTTTCCGACATTAGAAATCTGTCCTTAAGAATCTATATATTTTTTATCCTAACAGTGAATCAAGCTATTTTCCTTGGCGTCACTATAAACTCCAAATACACTACATTCCTCATATGAATAAATCTGTAAATTGTACAACCGTCGCCTTCAAATCATTTTACCCGAAATTTCCCCTTTCACCAAAGTCAGGATTTTATGCTATAAACAGTTAATACGACTTCTAATCCATTCCATCTTCCATCTTCCATCTTCTGGACCGATTCTTCTCTTTATTAAAAGGAAATGCTGCACCTCATGGAAAGGCAGGTTCCCTACCACTGTAATGTGTAACCAGATCGTCATCATCATCAACGGCCGTATCTGGTCTAGGCCTACCTTAGTAAGGAACTTTCAGACATCTTGATTTTGCACCGAGGTCCACCAATTCTATATTGCTGAAAGCTGTCTGGCGTTCTAGCCTACATAGTTACTCCATCTGAGGCAGGGTCTGTCAAGTATTTTTTTGTTTTCCATATATATTGCCTTATGGACTTTTCGGGATGGATGATCCTCACCTATATGGATTAAGTGATCCATCAATCGTAACCTATTCAACCGAATTTTATCCACAACTAGACGGTTGAGGTATGAGCAATACCTCAACCTGTAATGATTTTATCATTACATAAGATAGGATGGAAACTTTCATCCTCTTGTTTAGGATAAGTGAGGGATCCTAAGTCCACAACCACTTGTTGTTGGACCGGACCAAATGGAGAGCAACTTACTCCCACGTCTCTTTGGTCCGCGGATCCCTCGTTTGGGGCATGGCACCCAAGCATTACAAAAATTATAGGACAAACGGTTTCGTCCACGGCAGAGGCAACTCTTCAAAAAAATAAAGGGGCGTTTGCCACGTTCCACTCATGGTCACCCTGCTCCCAGGGCAGAGGTGAGGCAGCGTCTGAAGAGTTGCCTCTGCCCTGGACGAAACCGTTTGTCCTATAATTTTCATCCTCTTGTTGGGGGTCAAAATGCTTTCGGAGGATTCTTCTGTCCAACGCGGTTAAGAGTGCGCAATTTCTCTTGCTAAGAACCCAAGTCTGCAAGGAATACATGAGGACTGGTAAGATCGTTGTCTTGTACAGTAGCACTGACATCGCAGATCACTTTTTCTTGGGGATTCCCTTTTCTTAGACCGTTGCTGATGGTGAATGGTCTCGAGAGTGATCCTGCTGCTTTTATCTGGCCTCGCGCATTGGTCAGGGTAAGCCTAGGCAGTCCTAGCAATTTCATCGTTATGCCGGATTTTCCAAGACCGTATAAAATTTTGAACAGGCCTTAAAGGCGATGAAAAATAGTGTAACTGATGGCCATATTCCAATCGTTTTTCCATCGCTTGCCTCATCAGGAAAATCTGTTACGGATTTGCCTGGAGTGAAGCCTTCTTAGTCTGGGCCGATGATGTTGTGGATGTGTGGGGCTATTCGGAATGGATAGCAGGTTAGCGGAGAACATGTATCTTGTGATTACTGCACTGCGTGATATCCCCCTTTTTATGTATGATAATCTCTCGTTGCCAGTTGTCAGGCTTTGATATTTAACCGCTTGGGCTGTAATTTCATCGGCTCCTAGTGACTTAAGGTTTTAAGCCAATAAATTACACAGACTCTTTCTTCCACGGTTTTTGGTGGCAGCATTTGTCCGTCGTCTTCAGTTGGCGGGATCTTCTACTGGTCGATATTTTGGTTATTGCATTATCCATTTCTCTCTTATAGGTGTTACGGAGGCTTTGTTGTGGATGGCTTCAATATTCACTCTGACTTGATTGCCAGAGGAGATCCTAGACGGTATTGTAATTCGAGCCTGCGGCACTATGCCAACGAGATAGTGATTCGAGTCTATATTGGCTCCTTTATATGTTCCCGCATTCATTAAGGATGAGAGTTGGCGGTGTTCAATCAAAACGTGTTCAATTTGGTTGAAAGTGGCCCGGTGTAGAGACGTCCTCGTTTCTTTGTGGACCGCTTTCGGCGTCAACCAGCTGGCGTTATCGTTGATATCCTCATGTGAGCTATGGGAGCCAACCTGTCACCTGAATACGTGCTCCGTCCGACTCTGCAGTCTCCTTTGTAGGTGCGTGAAAGTTAATGATGCTTATATTTTTAAATTTGCCACGTAAACGCAGAGTGCATAGCCGTTCGCTTATGTTTTCAAAGTCGATAACAGCACATTTAATTTTTTGACTGATTAGGAAACCTACTCCGAACACATGGTTTATTGGATGGCCGCTATAATATATGGCGGAGTGATTCTCTTGGAGCGCTGTTACATCCGCCTTATATTGGGACAGGGTATCGCCTAGTTGCTGGGCAGCATTCGGTCCGTACAGGGAGCGCTTGCTCTACGAGAATAGGCGCAAATCGTTTGTCGCTTTTCGTTGCTGGGTTTATCGTTGAGGCTTCGTAGCAGGCTACTTTCCGTGTAGGGTTGTCAGCCTTACCCAAACCCCAAACCGATGAGCAATTTGTCCTGTTTGTAGGCACGGGAAACTCGCCTTTATCCTTCTCCGTCTGCAGTTTTTCATTAGGACAAAACTGCAAGCGGGGGTTTGCTAGTAGAACAGCTACTGGCATTTCTCAAGGACCTATACCACTTATTGGTCGCTAATAACAATGTAATATTTTTCTAGTATACGGAAGAAGACTTCCATTACTCTTCGCTTTCCGAAAGTTAGCAAGACATTACTTTATTATGGTTTATTGATAGCATTTTGAAATTCAAAAAAAAATATGCCATGATTCGAAATATTCATATTTTTTTATGAGCTCCAGAAGAAACTTTGTTCAAAGGTTCCCAAACATAGCGGACTGGAACACATCATAAATACTCTATATTTGAGTTCTATTAATAAGATCCAACAGGTAGCGTATTCAGCACGGAGCGAGTCCACTACAGCACAGGCGAAAGTATTCATACGATCCAACAGCAAGCGTTCTGGTTGGGCACAGAGGGAGAACAACGCAGCGCAGAATTCTTGCAAAGAATATTTTTCTTCGTGATTGAACGTCTCCTGGTAGGAAAACTGGAAAGCTATTGCATTGAAAGGGAAGAAGGATAGGCATGCGCATTTTTAGGAATTATTCCGTCGGAGGCCAATCTATAAAAATTTGCATTCATTTCTCATTAGTTTGTACTAATGAAATCATTGATGCAAGATCGAAATATGTCCGCAAAGTCCCACTGCGCAATGATGCGTAAATGCGTAATGATTTTCTTCCACCATACAAATTCAAGCCTGGAGGCTAGAGTTCTTGGCTTCTACGATGCCGTGTCTGACACGCCATGTACAGAGCAGGGAACGCTTGTTGCTGGATCGTTTAAATACTTTCGTAGCGTGTCCAGCAGACGCTAGCTGCTGAATCGTATGAATAGAGCTTTACTCGGCACGAAATCTTATTTCCATTGAATATTGAACTTCCACAATACATTATCAATATATTGATTTATATCTCTATCAATCGACGGTATTGATTATTGGATTTAATCTCGTCAATATTCAATATCTCTTTAATACCCATATTAATCTGCACCGCACATGGCTAATATATTAATCAATATATTGACGTGTTGATAAATTTACCGACCTACGTACAGCCTTTCTGTTGACAAGCGCTTGTTCGTCTCTTTGCTAGCCAGTTTGGTAAATGGGTCGGGTGTTCGACGCTTTGCATCCTCGCAAGTTACTTTACCAAAATTCACGTGTTTTAAACCAGACTCTTCGGAGCCTATACCGGAATGACATTATAATTTAATAGTGCTTGAGCTGAAAATGTGAAATCTGAATATTCTGATACCCGGATTGCACGATTGAACCTCCAAGATCGCATGCTCGTTTCATACTATTTTTTAGGCGTTGGCTGTTTATAAGGCATAGCCTTTGGAGTTTTGCCTTTGTTTTGGTATCTGCTGGCCTGCAAAGACTTGACCTGTTACTTTGGTTGTAAAGACGTTAGCATCTGGTGATAAAAAATTTGATGGCTGTGCATCTTCTTTTCTACGATGGCATATCAAATATTAACCGGACTTTCTTTTTAATGCTTTCTAGGTACGTTTTGATATACATATGTTGGGTGTGAACGTCAGATGAGCACCAGTGAGATGAATATTATTGCAATGCGTGACATGATTGAAGGAGACTACCGCCTTAGAATACGGGAAATCGCTGCTCAGGTCTGAATATCGTATGGGGGTACCTGACCATTTCATTTCAGATTCCTGGGTTACAAGGGGGATCGACAAGGTGGGCTGCTTGGCGAAGATCAAAAAGCAAACTATATGAGAAACTTTCGGCTCGATTTTGAACAGAAGGGATTTCTCGAGACATATTGTCACCTGCGATGAATCGTGGATTCATCATTTCACTCCAGAGTCTAATCAGGCAAGCATGGAGTGGCGACGCAGAGAGACAGTACCGCGGGATGCCAAAATCCATATTTTTGCTGCCTTTTGTATCTCCATACATATATAGTCTGATCCTTTGATCGAGCCTCCACAGCGCTTTATGTAAAGTTTGGGGGATTAATCTCGTCACTGAAATTCGACTGGGACTACTTCGATCCTTTGTAATGCCCACGTCTGCTTCATATCATCCGCCAAGCTGCTTTTAACAGTGCTCCGATTGGCCGGTATGGCTACATTGACTATGAAACACGCGTCCTTGAGATGCAGAACTAGATCGGGCCCATTGTGGTGAATACCAATGTGGTCGGACCAGTGTGATCTTACAGCAGTTTGACCTGTTCATTTTCTGAGATTTTTTTTTAAGTATACTTACCATAAGGATGGTAGTTTCCCACTAAGTTATACTTCAATGCAAGGTTTCGATGGAGAGTCTGGCAGACGAAGTTATGATGGCTGGGGTATTCGGCACTGCTCACCTTGTTCCACGCAGATGTTTTATGCTGGAAGACCGTCCAGCATCTGCAAAATTGAGTGGTGATGGAGGAGTCGTCAGCCGTTTATATCGTTTATCAGTTTTTTGTTGGGAGTGAAGCATCCTGAATTGAAGAATGCTTCAGTTTCGTAAAATAGTAAACCATTAGTCAACCATTTCTTGGAGGCTTTGATGTCAATGCCTGGCAACAACAATTTTTTTATATGACCTTCGTGAATAGGTTTTTCTTCCAAATGTCGATCATCTGTTGGACTGGAATTACATTCAACATGGGATTCCATTCTCTGCTTTTAAAGTTCAAAGGAGACAATTTATTATTTGCCATGTCGATAGCCTGATGTAATTGGCTAGGGAATTGTTTCTCAAAGAAAAACTTGCGAAGATGATCCACTTGATTGTAGTGCGAAGTTTCAAACTCAAGCACGTCTCTTCCTTTCTAGCAACATGGGATGGTGATTCTCAATTTTTCCCAGCTTTATTGTGCATGTTGTTGTTGACTATTTTTACCCGGCTATTGATTGACTGTAATTTAGTGTTAATCCTCGGTTTTTAGCCATCGACTTCTATATTCAGATCAATCTTGACAAGTGAATTCTCATTATCGCGAATTGCTCGACGAAGACGAAAACATAATCAGTACAACCTCACATCAATCGCGAATATCCTCATTTCGAATGTGAACGTGTTACGCAACTGGCCTAACGTAACATCTTCGTCCTCATTATGAGACGTCGTTCATTGTCTCTTATAGTCGGCGAACACTCAGAACCACAGAGGGCGACAGTTTCTGCGTATTGGTTTTTATTAAGGGTAAAAATAAAGGTCCACAACATCATTTTTAAAGGGTAGTATATAAGATTTATTATGCATATGTACTTATTCAAAGAATTGCTAACGTGTAAAATGGTGAGCGAAGTAAATCACGAAGCTGAGTAAAGAGATAATTTATTTTTTTTACTATTATTATTCTGTTAAGGGAAAGTCGCACCGCGTCTTTGAAGAACCATTGTGCCCCTTTTACTGGTGATAGTGTACCTATTGATCATAGTATCTCAAGCAGGCCTATAACCGTTAGGAACTTTAGTATGTTTCCTACTTCTAGATCTCTCAGCCTTGCATCTGGTAGTAAGTGTTCTCCCAGATGCCTCATTTATTTTTTTTGATTGCCTCTCGGCATCTTTTGCAGACAAGCTTACCGCTTTATATCTAACATTTCTTCTGGCAATAATTTTGGTAAACAAAATTACTAGACTTAGTCCTCGTCCTTTGAATCTCAGCTACTCGATGGACCTAACTTTTGATCATAAATGGTGTCACTCCATGCTTCGACTCCTGCTCCCTGTATTGTGCCATTCGAAAAACTGATGATCTGCCTGATTCGGAAGTTGGAACCGTTCTATGCTTCCAGTCCAAGTTATTCTAAAGCAGTGGAATGTTGTCTTCCTTTTAACCGTTACTTTCCTTGACAGTGCTATTGGCACAGCTAAAATTTGATTCGATTCCTCGAAGCTCTTGGAGTAAGTATAGCCGAGTCGGAGGACACTTTGGGGATGGTGGCCTTGCAGCTGGCAGGTATGAACTTGGTAACGGCGGCCTGATGGGCTTCCATATGGTAAAATGTTTAAACGGCCCATATGGCAGCACACAGGTTAGGCAAAAAACTCCCTAGCTTGATAAAAAACAGGAAAGCTTGTTGTCATAAGCTTTGCCGTTTAGTACAACGATTAAATATCCGGGAGGAGACATACTTTTCAGCGTGATAAAAAAAGGGAAAGCTCGCTACTGGCAGGAGCTAGTCGATGAGCTGAGCTGAGAATCGGTAAAAGTTGATCACTAATTAACGGAAATGTTTGTCACTTCATGCCGGGTAGATTCGCCGTATTGTGTAGGACATGATTCATTACGAATGCCGCTCAAGTTGATGATAACACCATGAACAGCGCCGGAGTTGCCAATTTTTACTAGAGAGCTGAAAAAGGCAGTTTTCTTTGTGAAAAATAAGAAGGCGCCAAGACCTGACGGTATTCCGGTCATTTTTTTGTTGGCGCTGGAGATCCTGAGCTGCCGTCTACATACCGAGGACTATACATATGCTTGGCACAGCCGGGAAATTGTTGGAAAAGCTTATGAGGACTAGAATACTACTGAGGACTTGTTTCCGGTTTTGGAGCAGGCCGATCTAAGCACCTTGGACTGACGCTCATACCGCGCTGTTTTTTGATAACCACCTGTGATGGCGATCACGGGTGCTATTCCATTTGCTCTTCTTGCTAAGGAACGTAAAGTCATCTACAAGCGCAAGGGAAGAGACTTGAGGGAGGTGGCTGTTCATGAAGGACGACAATACCTAATACGTAAAATCTGGATGCATTAGACAAACGACAAAAATCAACGAAGGCTTTGGCGAATTCTCGGGCTGATTCTTACACTAATGATAGATGCTTCGTCGCTGGTCTAGGAATCGCCGGAGTTTCGGCGAAAGCCTTTGATCCGACTATGAAAACCGTCGTGGACTAGGTATGTGTATGGATGCGTGGAAAATCCTCAGCTCCTTATCCATAGCGTTACAGTTCGAGTAGGATATCAAAGAGAGTCTCACGCTAAAGAAGGCCGGAGTCAATTGACGCGGATAACCGATCGCATTTTATCGTTGAAAGGAGAAGACTGGGAGAAATCTGCCCTGAAGTTCAAGCACAGATTTGGTCTATCGAGCTAAAAAACAACAAGAAATTCACCAAAAATAAAAATCCCAGTTTCATTTCGTCATTTTTTAAAATTCCTTACCGCGGTAAATATAATAGAAGCATTTTATGCTCCCAAAACTTACAAAAACTGTTCCGCTCGAAACGTTTCACCATAGAGTCAAAGCTCTTACTGTACAAGACAATGATCTTGCCAGTCCTCATGTATTCCTCGGAGACTTGGGTTCTTAGCAAGAAGAATTGCGAACTCTTGGCCGCGTTCGAAAGAAGAATCATCCGAAGAATTTTTGGCCCCCTACATGAGGATGGACAATTCCGTAGGCTACATAACGACGAATTCTATGAACGAAACCAAGACCGTCCGGTTGTGGATAAAATCGGGCTCAATAGGTTACGGTGGGCGGGTCACTTAATCCGTATGGATGAGGATGATCCCACCCGGAAAGTCTATAAGGGCAATATCAATGGTAGAAAAAGAAGACGAGGCAGACCCTGTCTAAGATAGAGCGATGGCGTAGGTCAGGACGCCAGACAGCTTTTAGGGATATCGAATTGGTGGACCTCGGCGCAAAACCGGGATGTGTGGAGTTCCTTATTAACTCAGGTCTACACCGGATATCGGTTGTTGCGCCGTTAATGATGATGATGAAATTTTATGCAGAAGCTATTATTTTTTGAAAAATCACTTCTCTCTTTTCCTTGGTTGTTAAAAGTAAAAGCACTTATTATGTCCAAGGAATAAACTAGGTTTCTTGTTTACCAAATCTGTTGGCTGCAGCGATGAAACTGAAGTGAATGATGGTTGTATCTGTGTGGCACCCTATTCTGATGGGGAATAAACACACACATACATACTCGACGCAGTTCTATTCTGCTTTCCAATTAATTGGAAAATTTCACAGAAAAAATATATGATAATGGACATACTAGTACTCTTGAGGAAAATTATGCACATCCATAGTAACAGATTTTCACAAGATTAATAAAAACAGATGAGGTTTCTCCTAAATTTTATAAATATTTGTGTTTCGGGAGAGGCTGGGTTCACAATTTTGCTTGCAGTAAATACCAAGATAACACTTCACGGACTGACCCCTGTGGTTGCATTTTCACTGCAATTTGGTTTTGAATTTGATAATAAAGGGATCATAGACAAGGGATGAAAATTAGCGATAATTAGAAACTACAACACTCTTACCGAATTACCAAGCGGCACAAACAGAAATAGCGAAACAAATTGAAATATAAATTTCATATTTAAATTTAATTTTTAACAAAAAATTATTCTATAAACTAAATGAAAGTGAAACTTGAAATGACTGAGGTGCAATGCAGCGACAGGAATGTAGCCGATACTGGGACTACACTTCAGATAGCATCGGTTACAACAATAAATCGTTTATAGTAATAAATTGCTCAAGCTTGGATTATCAACATATAAAGGTGTAAACATAAATAATCTTTTCAAAGATTCCTCGGTCCCAGCCCATTTCTCCTTAATACTTAAAGTTGCTGATAGCGGCGGAATTAATTTCCACACATGCATATATACCACTTATAATCTCCTCAATTAATTGATAATAAATTTTGCAAGAGCATACTTATTTATTACAGGTTAGCGTAGTATAGTTCTTGAACCGATAGATTTGACGACCTTGTTAATTTTTTTATAGATCAATCGACTACCATGCGACCAGATAATGAAAAGTGGAAAAATTTCAATTTGAATTTAAATTCATATTCCTATCTGAACTGTCGGTTTAGCGGTTCTGTCGACTCTGAAGCATCTTGAGAGATTCTTCTATTGTAATTCGGATAAATAACTGAGATATTAAGGTATAGTCTTCGGTTGAAAACAATGAAAATGATCGATCTATTACTCTGGGGCTTTAGGTGTTTATGGCTTTTCCGGAGTGTTTAACAATGACCAAACAAATTTAGTGACAAATTAGGAATTATCACGGATGAAGTTCTCTCTGTGCTTTGATAATCGAAATGATTGACATAGAGTCTGAATTTTCCATTAGAAAAGTGCAACACTTTCAATATAATTCAATTCCTCGGTCTGGCCGTCAGCTGGGGTCTCCGTATAAGTGATACCGGGCGTCTTGGGCTTTGTCTGAACTTGAGCAAATAGCCGAGATATAAAT
This sequence comes from Hermetia illucens, assembly GCF_905115235.1. Taxonomy (NCBI): domain Eukaryota; kingdom Metazoa; phylum Arthropoda; class Insecta; order Diptera; family Stratiomyidae; genus Hermetia; species Hermetia illucens. The sequence goes on along the minus strand of NC_051853.1, from coordinate 56,386,748 downwards.
GTCTCAATCTGCCAATAGGAAATATTGAAAATTTTGAATTTTGACCTATTTGTGAAGGTGTGCCTACCAAGGAGAACTTTACAGCCGATTACAAGTGGAGATAATTCATTTTGAATATTAATTAATAGTCGTGGGTAAAATTTGAATTTACATCCCCTAGAAAAGTTCCCTCGTCCTTGACCATAATGGAAGCTCGTGCCTCCCTCCTTAAAAAATTATAGTGCTTCGAAGTAGGGTATTTTCATATCATCATGATAATGATTGAATTTTGAATTCTACTCCCGGTGGGGAAGGGGATGGGAAAGGAATGTAGGCACATTTTTTAATTTTTTTCCATTAAAGAAGTGAGGCAGTTTTCGCCCTTTCAAAGGTTACGACTTCTCAAAATGGGGCTGTAATGATGCCGTCACGGTAGGGTTTTACTTTGAATCTTACCTCCGGTAGATTGTAATATGCGCACGGAGGTAAAACCGGGCTTTTTCCTTTCCAATTCCGTTGAAAAATTGCGGCGGTCACTTCCCTTAAAAAGTTATGGCTCCACAAAAAGGTTATTTTGCTGTTATCATGGAAAAATTTAATTCGTCAACCTTACTCCCCGTTGGAAGACAGACTAAACGAGGTATGCAGAAGAATGAGGAAGTTTCGCCCTGCTAGGTCCTGACCGCCCCCTCCCACCCCAAAAGGCGGTGGTGCCACAGAAAAGGGCTATTTCCATGTCGATGCCGTTAATCAGTCTGCAAGAGGGGCTGAAGAGGGGGTAGAGCTGAAGATTCAAACTTCACCATAATGACAAAAACCTTACTTTGGGGTACCATCATATTTTTAGGGGGGTGATTTCTACGATTCCTCATCAGGGTTGAAGAGGGGCGACCTCCCTCCTCTCCTTCCACAAACTCCCCACTACCTCCGGAGATGGGGTTGAAAATTCAACTTTACATAATCGTGATATCAACTTACACCGCTTCATACCTAAAAACTAAAATATTTCGAGTATGATATTCTGAAGGAATCGTTATGGGCTGAGTTTCTTTTGTCCGAATTTGGCCTTGTATTTTTTTTAAAAAACGTTTAACTCCGCCATGCTATTAACATAGTATACTGGTCCCAAGCTCAGGTAAAGGCGGGGGTTTTGAGGACATGTACTTTGTACTATACTCAGTAAAACAAAAATAAAATGCTGACACCAGGGAAAGAGACAAATAAAGTACAGTTGGAGTCCACTATGCTATTCCACTATGCTAAATCTGATCTCTCTCGGTGACAGGTGCCGCGACAGGCCGACCAAGAAGATGCGTACAATGCCGTTAGAAATAAGATGATCGGATCGAGTAACAAGCCCCGGAAAAATGCTAGGGCATCCACCTCAGTCGACGCGACAGGATGGGCCCCGGTCCTGTCGAGAAATGGGCAAGGGTTCTTGACGCATGGATGGCGTCAGGACGTAGGTAAGTTAGTCGAAGCAAAAGCAAAACAAATATGTGTCTGCACGCTAAATGCTGGCCCCCAAACTGGAAAGACCGAGGACCTCGCAAAAATGGCTATAAACTTCTCTATTTTGGTAGTCCACACACTCAATAGGGTGTTGGTATTGCCACCTCAGAGTATTTCCGCGATGCCATTAAAAAGCCCAACGATTTGATAATTGGCTGATGAAGCTCACCATTATATCAGCTAGTCGCACTATTCACTTCTTCATCGCATACGCACCACAGACAGGTCGACGCATGCCTGCTGACGACTATCATGCCGGCGACTTTAATGGTCATGTGGGTGAAAAGGCAGACGGTAACAGGTGCCACGAGGGACCGCGCAATGAGGGTGGCGAGCGTATAATCGAATTTGCAGACACCCATGACCGTGTACTAAGAATATATGGTTCATTAAGCGATTATCTCATCTTCCTACACTTTATAGTTGGAACAGTAAAACGCAAATCGACTATATTATCATATATTATCGGGAAGCAAAGAAAGCGATTGCTGTCACCCGAACAGCCTATTACAAAAATCTTGACGATAAATTGGACACTCGGGATGGCGACAGAGGTCTGTATCGACTTGCCAAAAGCCGAAACGAATGCACACAGGATGTCGAACACTTCTGTTGGGTTAATGACAAGAACGGTACTTCGCTTACCAATCGTCGAACCGCAACGGATAGATGGCGAGAATATTTCGAGCAGATTTCAACTGAAGAATTTGCATATCCAACTGAAGTCAAGGAAGCAATAGGGCGAATGAAATCGGGGAAAGCCACAGGACCTGACGATATCGCATCTGAGCTTTGGAGAGCGAAGATCTGGGACCCAACATTGTGGCTCAGTGAATTTTTCAATCGAATTATTCCGGAAGGTAGAATACCATCTGACTGTGAAGAAAGTACACACACAGTTCCAATATGGAAAAGAAAAGTAGTCCAGCAGAATATTCAAATTGCGGTCCGATCCGGTTACTTTCTCATACTATGAAGATTTTTGAACGTATTGTTGACAATCGTATTTGAGAAATCGTTGAAACAACCGTGAATCTAGCCGGATTTGTCAAAAACTGCGGAACTACTGACGCAATACATGCTGAGCGGTTATTCATGGAGAAACACCCTGAGAAGCATCGCCCTCTTTACATTGTATTTCTGGATCTGGAGAAAGCATCTGACAGTGTGCCACATGAACTCGTCTGGTACAATAACATTCAGTGCCAGAAGAACTCGTGTGCTGAATTCAAATTGGAAGTGTGGCGGGTGTGTCTCTGTTGGTGTTCATCAAGGAGGTGCCTTCTCACCACCAATTTGTTCTCCGGATGTGCTCAAAGAATCGAGAAATCGATACTTAAAGTTTTTCATTCATCATCATCAACGGCGCAACAACCGGTATCCGGTCTAGGCCTGTCTTAATAAGGAACTCCAGACATCCCGGTTTTGCGCCGAGGTCCACCAATTCGATATCCCTAAAAGCTGTCTGGCGTCCTGACCCACGCCATCGCTCCATCTTAGGCAGGGTCTGCCTCGTCTTCTTTTTCTACCATAGATATTGCCCTTATAGACTTTCCGGGTAGGATCATCCTCATCCATACGGATTAAGTGACCCGCCCACCGTAACCTATTGAGCCGGATTTTATCCACAACCGGACGGTCATAGTATCGCTCATAGATTTCGTCATTGTGTAGGCTACAGAATCGTCCATCCTCATGTAGGGGACCAAAAATTCTTTGGAGGATTCTTCTCTCGAACGCGACCAAGAGTTCGCAATTTTTCTTGCTAAGAACCCAAGTTTCCGAGGAATACATGAGCACTGGCAAGATCATAGTCTTGTACAGTAAGAACTTTGACCCTATGGTGAAACGTTTTTCATTGGAAATAATTAAAGGTTTCAAATTTTGGACAATTTTTAATTTCGAAATTGTTCTCTAAATCTCATTGTCTTCTCTGCAATGTTTTGATTTATATTGGGTTGGGGAAAAAGAAATGTCGTATTTTGTCAATAGATGGCGACACTTAAACATATCTTGTGCTGTACTTATCGCAGCGGGTCATACTATACGACGATTTGAAGACGAAAATCTGTGCTACAAGTGTCTCTTTGACAGTGTTGTGATCGTACGTTTCAGTCTCAAGTTATAGCGCCTCAAAGATGGAGACCATCAAGCAAGAAATTATTTTATTTTACGTTTTTCTACCTGCGAGGTAAAAATGCAATGAAGGCGGCCGAAAAAATTTGTGAAGTTTATGGGCCTGCTACTGTAACGATTCGCACACCATAGCGTTGATTTAATCGATTTCGATCTGGTGTAGTGGATGTCGAAGATACACCCCGTACTGGTAGGCCAATCGTCCTAGAAACCGATAAAATCGTCGAAATCATCCAAGTAGACCGGCATGTGAGGATTTGCTCGATTGGCTAAGAACTGGGTGTAGATCATAAAACCGTTTGGAACCATTTGTAGGAGATTTGATTCCAAAAAAAAAAACTGGATGTTTGGGTGCCACACGAATTGGCGGAAAAAATCTCTTGAACCGAACCAACGGCTGTGATGCACTGCTGAAATTGATCGAATTCGACCCATTTTTGAAGCGAATAGTGACTGGTGATGAAAAGTAGATCATGTACGACAACCTCAAGTGAAAAAGATCGTAGTCGAAGCGCGGCGAGCCGACCCAAACCATCGCCAAGCCCGGATTGACCGCCAGGAAGGTTTTGCTGTGGGATTGGAAGGGAATCAATCATCCACTATGAGCTGCTCAACTATGGCCAGATCCTCAATTCGGTCCTCTACTGTGAGCAACTCGACCGTTTGAAGCAGGCGATTGCCCAGAAGCGGCCAGAATTGGTCAATCGGAATGGTGTTGTGTTCAACCAGGACAACGCTCGGCCTTACACATCTTTGATGACCCGCCAGAAGCTACGGGAGCTCGCATGGGATGTCCTATCGCATCCACCGTATAGTCCGGACCTGGCACCAAGTGATTATCATCTCTTCCGGTCCATGCAAAACGCTCTTGGTGCTACTAAGTTGGCCTCCAAAGAGGCTTACGAAAACTGGCTGTCTGAGTTTTTTGCAAATAAAGAGGGGGGGGGGGTTTATAAGGGGGGATAATGAAGTTGCCTTTTAAATGGCAATAAGTTTGCGAACAAAACAGCGCATTTTTGACATAAATCGGATAATTCTAAGTATGTTAAATAAAGCCTCAAATTTCGATCACAAATATGACATTTCTTTTTCCCCAGCCCAATATAACATCAGATTATTTTTGAATATGTGTTGTTCTGTCTACATGACTAAACTTCTACGTTCTCCTATCGAATAAATAAAATTTTGATAGTACCTTGGTAATGAAGTTGATAGTGCCCCACGGCCAAACTTTGTTGGAAAAAGTGCTTAATTAAAGAATAACGACTCTTTAAAAGTGAAAGTAAAATGACATTCCTCATTGTCCCCTACGGAATTTTAAAAATTTCACTGTACATTATGTTTTCCCAATGGAATCCTTAAAGAATATCTGCAGGAGAAGTGATGAAAAAACATGTGAGAAGAACCAATCCAGGAAGCATCTTTTTCTTGGCTTAACCGTCCTTTTGGAAGTCCTGTGAACATAAGAAGTGTTCCCATTTGAGCTATTTAAATTAAAATTCCTTTCATTACACAAATTCTAACGTGGCCTATTTCCAGGATCAATTTTCATTTTTTTCTCTAAATTAGAGACGTGCTTACGTGCTCCGGAGTCAAGACGAATCATTTGACTGAATTTTTTGGCATCCTTGGTGGAAAGTAAAATGGGAAAGTCAAAATGGAATAAAAATACCTTGAAAATATAAGGTGATGTTAAGAATACAGACGATATTGCACCTATCGACTAATGAAGTAGTTAGATTAATTTATTTAATTGGAAGTCATGGTATTCCTCCCCTAATGGATTTGTCTTGGGAGAGAATTCGATAAACGTGTATCGTATGATAGATAAGCTTCTCGATATAAAAGTCGCTGCTACGTAAAAATTATAAGGGAAGGGATAAATGATGGAATTTCACATCGAGGCTCCTCAGCAAATGATTTCGTATTTTTGGGATATGGTTCTATTGCCTAATTTGCTACTCTCATTTTTCTGCAAAATTTGTAAGAAATGCGACTGAGCGCTTATTTTTAATTTTTTTTTGTACACAGTGGAAAGAGGCGTTGCACTGAATGGATTAAATAATGAATTTGAATTTCATGCTGTTCGTGGGTTCAAATAATTTCGATCACTTCCTTTGGCCTCTGTATAATAGTTAGGATGAATTTATTTCGTTCCTATTTATCCTACCACAACGGTGTCCAAAGTGGGGCGAATTGTTTAGTCACACTGTGCTAAATTGGACTACGCGGCTACGAATTGATTTGCTTCAGTTTTTGCACGAAATTAGCTTTATTTGTCGGTTGTATTGAGCTCATAGGCATAGTCCCATTTTTCTGTTATGCCTTCTGTTACCTAATGATAATCACCTATTTCACGATATTAAGAATCGAATTTTTTTCTGGCATCAATTGTATCTAGATATAGTATAGAGACGTACAAACTGCCTTTATCCAGAGCGTGCAGGCGGCGGGAGACCTTGGGCTGCACATCAATGAAGGCAAAACAAAATATATGGTGGTAACGTCAACATCAAAAACCAACCAACCAAAAATACCAAACCGCACTGGTCAAACGGGAAGAATAAAGATAGGAGACTACAACTTTGAGACCGTTGATAATTTCTCCTATCTAGGGTCGAAAATCACAACCGATAACAGCTACGACGATGAAATCCGCGCACGGTTGTTGTCAGCGAACAGAGCCTATTTCAGCTTATAACAAGTCGGAATACCGGAAGCTCGCGCTTCGGGTATAAAGGTTTTGTGTTCATCTTATCTAAGAAATTTCAACGTACATTTTTCTATCCGTATATAGCTACAAAACTACGAGACATACGTACATATTACAGCCGTAGATGTTACGCTCACCTTAAACAAACAGACTGCCTATTTTCGAATACTGTACACATATTGGCACGTATATAAATTGATCGTACCCATATTTCCGATTTACTTCTTATATCTATCTGAATTAGGCACTACCCGCAAAGTTCATTAGCACGCATATACTATATACCTACATATACACATGTCTCGTTGGAATAATTGATATTCATATACAAATTATTAAAGAACTAAAACAAAATAATTCTTTTCCACCCAATTCATACGAACTTACTTCGTGTGGTATTGACGAATTGATATGTGATGATGACGTCATCAGGTTGTAGAGTGCACGACATTCACAAAAAATTGTAAAGTTTTACCCCCTATAACTTTGTTAATAATAGTTGGATTTTCTTCAAACTTGACCAAATTGTGCATTATATTCTTCATTATACCCATGCCAAATTTTATACTTCTCGGACAAACAAAAGGGGGGTGCCGGGTAAATTTCTAAAATGTGGAAATATACTATTATTAACTTTATTTGTGCAGATATCGGAACCGGATATATTTTGAGGCCTAGATTTCGTAGCGATGCACTATTGAGATTTTTTTCAGATTTTTCGGTTGGATAGGTTCTGAGAACGAGACCTGTTATACTTTTTGGGGGTCATATTTTGAGCTCTCACTCCCCTATGTTTCACCCAACATCAAATATTCAGTTTCGAAAAGTACTAATTGAGACCTTTCATTTGATACCCCACATGGAACATTTTATGAAAAAAAATTTTGCACCCTCCTTTCACATGTATGGGGAGCCCCCCTTAAACTTAACACAAAATGGCGTCAGTTGCTGCATGTAAAGGGAACGGCAGATTACATACTCCTACCAATTTTCGTGATAATCGGTTCAGCCGTTTCCGAATAAATCGGCTGTGACAGACAGACAGACAGACAGACAGACAGACGGACGGACAGACAGACAGACAGACAGACAGACAGACGGACAGACAGACATCGAATCAGATCTCCCATCAGGCGCGACCCCAGGTGGCGGATAGGGGCATACCTATTGATGTGTAAATATGTGTTCATGCACTTTTCTTTTCTGACTGTGCATGGGCTAGTGTTTGCTCATCTCTGGTGCGCGGACCAAAATGGCTATGGGAAGGATACCCAGAACATAAAACCACCATGGAAGACGAGAGAAGGAGTAAACTTACGGTGCAGGGGCTCGGAACCCCAGTACCGGCGGCTTTTGGGAGTGAGCAAGCGGGCTCCCGGTCGTCGATATCCCTCGACCGCAGTGCCTCGGTGGTGGACAACTTGGCCACCTTGGCATATAATGTTACAAGTAATTTGGATCTGGAGAAGGAAGTGTTCAAGCGAAGTACGACCTTACCGAGAACACCAGTAGCAAGAACAACCAAGGATGAACTGAAGATGGATCGTTGGACGACAAAAACTGTAACAACACCCACCGCATATGTTCAAGATGCGCGACAGCAAGAGGTGCTCCAGGAACAAGATAAGGATCCATTCAAAAGAAGCTCATCAACTTTGAGATCTCCACCAATGCCAAAGACGATGAAGGACAAAGTACAGGCAAGGTCAACAAACGCCAAAAGTGAAGGACCGTGTAAAAGGGGTAACCTTGCCGGGACTTATAGGGAACAGAGTCCTGATCTGGAGGAATTACCCTTCACCCAGCTTGGGGCAAAAATAGTTGAGCTGTCCGAGTTTATCAAGGACAAGCACAACGTGCACCAAGCCATAAAGAATATGGTGAGGGCTATTAGAGTGCTCTACAATAGATCACGGGAGGAAAAGAATAATAAGGACACGCCGAACCCCGCTGTGCCAACAGTATCACAAGCGACCCAAGTGACGCCTAACCGTACTACCATCCAATTCCAGCGAAATAAGCGAGTACGTGAAAAAGAGGGGGATCCTGTAAATAATCAGCAGGCGCCTAAGAGAAAAAAAGGAGGACAGGACATCCTGAAAACCAACACCAACAGGCCAGAAGGAGGAAACCGTACAGCGAATCTAGGAAACTCGACCAGCGTTGTGAAGCCCAAGACCAGCGAAAACGATGGATGGACTAAAGTTACCAACAAAAAAGCGGAACGAAAAGCAAAAGTGCGAACTCGTCCAGATGTAATTGTTATCTCCAGTAAGGGCAATCTGTCCTACGCGGAGATACTCAAAAAGGTCAAAGCGGATCCCGACCTAAAAGATCTGAGCGGAAATGTAAAACGAATCCGAAGAACCCAGAAAGGGGATCTCATGTTCGAGCTGAAAAGATCCAGCGTGGGCAAAACTGATGACTTTCGCACTCAAGTGAAAAACTCACTTGGGGAGAATGCCGCAGTGCGTGCCCAAAAACATGAGATCTATATTCAGTGCAAGGATCTCGATGAGGTAACATCGAAAGAAGAAATTTGTACTGCTCTGAAGGAGCAATTCAAGTTGAAAGAACTCACCGAGGAGTCAGTTGTGGGCTTGCGAAAAGCCTATGGTGGTACTCAAACGGCCACAATACGAGTACCAGCGGAGGCGGCACAGATGTTGTTGGCTGCCGGAAGGGTTCGGATTGGATGGGTTGTTTGCCGTTTAAGGGAACAACTTTCACTGAAGAGGTGCTTTAAATGCCTTATGTTTGGGCACTTCGCGAAGGCATACACCAGCAGCATTGATCGATCCGATCGATGCAGAAGGTGTGGGGAGAAAGGTCATATTGCCAGAGAGTGCAATAGGGACCCCAAATGCCTATTGTGCGAGGTAAAAGAGGGACAAGATAACCGGCATATTGCCGGAAGTGGTAAATGTCCGGAATTTAGGAAGGCGCTCACTGCAATGAGAAAATGAGGTTTATCCAAATAAACCTCAATCATTGCAGGGTCGCTCAGGATTTACTTGAGCAGGCCACGTTCGAATCTGAGATGGAAATCGCCATCATAAGCGAACCGTATAGACACCGTCACGGTGGCATATGGGTCAAAGATTCGACTGGGGGAGCGGCGATATGGGCTTGCGGTCGACAGGCCATACAATGTACTGCAAGTCAAGCAGGCAGTGGCTTCGTGTGGGCGAAAATAAGTGGTGTATATGTATACAGCTGCTACGCCCCGCCAAGTTGGACACTGTCTGAATTCGAGCAAATGCTTGATAATCTTGTTCTCGACGCGAGGGGACGTAGTCCAAAGGTGATTGCTGGTGATTTCAATGCTTGGGCCCTAGAGTGGGGTAGTAGGGAATCAAATGCTAGGGGGCGCAGTTTATTAGAAGCTTTTGCGCAGATGGACATAGTTCTGGCCAACGAAGGTGCTGTAAACACCTTCCAGAAAGGGGAGTCAGGCTCGGTTGTAGACCTGACCTTTGTCAGCCCTTCGCTGGCGCGTGGTATGTCCTGGTGCGTCAGTGAACGCTACACCCACAGCGATCACCAGGCAATCTTCTTTGAGACATGTGTCGAGCCACAGGCTAAAGAGCTATCATGCCCGAAACCGAGAAAGATTTCAGGCTGGTCCGCAAAATCTTTGGATGAGGAGACCTTCATAGAGGTGTGGTTAGATCAGCCTGATAAAGCAGGCACCTCTACGGAAAGAGCCGTCCATCTGGCTCAATGCATTGCCAAAGCGTGTGACGCGTCCATGCCTAGAAGGTGTTCATTCCCCAGTAGAAGACCAAACTACTGGTGGAATGATGAACTGACCGGCCTTCGATCAGCCTGCCACCGAGCCAGAAGAGTGGCTCAGAGGGCGGTAGGTAGAGTCGAACAGGGACAAAAGGAGCGCGCCTATAAGGCAGCCCGCAAAATCCTCAAGCTCGCCATCCAGCGAAGCAAGAGGGAGTGCTTTAAGGAGCTCTGCTCAGAAGCGAACATAAACCCGTGGGGGAATGCCTACAGAATCGTGATGGGACGATTCAAAGGCCGTTCATCTCCGCAGATCACGTGCCCCACCCTCTTGCTAAAAATCATCCAGGGGTTATTCCCCCAGCAAGAGGAGAGCACCGACACATTCCAACCACCTCTGAATGTGGCGGCAATTCCGCCAGTCACCAGAGACGAGCTGTTGGATATCTGCGGTAGAATAGGAGACAACAAAGCGCCGGGCCTGGACGGAGTACCGAATAAGGCCCTTAAGCTTGCCGTGAAATCCAGACCGGACATGTTCGCTGAGTTGTTCGAAGCGTGCATGTCCGAGGGGATATTTCCAATGGCATGGAAGCGGCAGAAGTTGGTACTTCTGCCTAAACCAGGTAAACCTCCTGGTGAACCGTCGTCATATCGACCCATATGTCTCCTGGACACGGTGGGGAAAATGCTAGAGCGGGTAATCTACAATAGATTACTCCCGGTTGTTGAGAGCCAAGGCGGCCTTTCGGATCGGCAGTATGGGTTCCGTAAAGCCAGATCAACCATTGATGCCATCAAATTGGTTACTGGCTTGGCCGAAGATGCAATTCACGGAAAGGGTAGTATCAGCAAATATTGCGTGGTAGTAACCCTGGATGTGAAAAATGCATTCAATTCGGCCAATTGGAATCTAATACGGAAATCTTTAGCGAAGGTTGGTATTCCCGCCTATCTCGCTGCTATCGTCGATAGTTATTTAACTGAAAGGAGGCTCTGGTATGACACCGATGACGGACCCCAGGAGTACGTTGTTTCCGCGGGTGTCCCGCAGGGCTCCGTATTGGGCCCACTACTGTGGAACATCATGTACAACGATGTATTTAATCTTCCCCTTCCGGGGGAAGCCACAGTGGTGGGTTACGCTGACAACATAGCGCTGGTTGTTGTCGCAAAGCATCTTGAAGATGCTGAGTTATACTCAAGTGAGGCAATCGGTGCTGTTAAAAGTTGGCTAAAGAGCTCTGGTCTGACACTTGCGGAGGAAAAAACGGAAGCGGTCCTCATCACTAAGCGCCGGAAGAGAGATTACGCCTGTATTAGAATCGGGAATCATATCGTCACTTCCAAGCCGACCATCAAATACTTGGGGGTGGTGATAGACGGGAAGCTTAGCTATAAGCAACATGTGCAGTATGTTTGCGACAAATCATCCACTGCAAGTATGGCCCTGGCAAGGATGATGCCGAACATTGGAGGGCCACGGCATACCTCTAGGTTGCTTATAGCCAGGGTGGTGACCTCGATCATGCTCTATGCAACCCCAGTTTGGAGGGAGGCGTTGTGGATGTCAGGGAACGCTACCAAACTGAGTTCAGTCTACAGGAGGACAGCCCTGAGGATATGCTCTGCCTTCAGGACTGTCTCAGATGATGCAGCATTCGTCATCTCTGGAATGATGCCGATTGACATCTTGGCAGATGAGATGGCGAACATATACAATGCAAAGCCAACCTCTTCCTCATCGCGGACGAGGAAGACTGAAAGGGAGAGATCCATAAATAGATGGCAAGAGCGGTGGGAACGCTCGGGAAAGGGCCGGTGGACGCACAGGCTCATTCCTGCCATCAAGGAGTGGTTGGAGAGACGACACGGTGAGATTAATTATAATCTCACCCAGTTTCTCACGGGGCACGGAGGATATCTCCAATACCTTCACAGGTTTAAATTGGAGACCTCACTCGATTGTCCAAATTGCAATGGAGTCCCAGAGGACCCAGAGCATGTATTCTTCCACTGTCCGAGATTTGTGGAAGAAAGGAGGAATCTAGAGGAAACTCTAGGGGAGGTGCTGGTACCAGAAAATCTGGTGCCGAAAATGCTAGCACATCAAGAGAATTGGGATGCGGTAAACTCTATGATCACATCTATCCAAAATAAACTGCGAAAAGCAGAGGAGAGGAGAAAAACGCGGTCACGTGCGCCGCGTATAGAAGAAAGGTGACAAAGCTAGAGTGAGCTGACTCCGCCCCGTGATGTAATACCTTATGGTGGTTCCGCGGGGCAGGGAGGGAGTCGGGGGTGGTTTTAGTGGGTAAAAATCCCACACGCTGGTGTGTCCAGACCAGTGTCTTTTTGAAGATTTCCACCTCCTCAACAAAAAAAAAAAAAAAAGACAGACATCGAATCGATTCTAATAAGGTTTTGTTTCACACAAAACCTTAAAAGCTGTTCCGCTCGAAACGTCTCACCATAGGGTCAAAGCTCTTACTGTACAGGACAATGATCTTGCCAGTCCTCATGTATTCCTCGGAAACTTGGGTTCTTAGCAAGAAGAATTGCGAACTCTTGGCCGCGTTCGAGAGAAGAATCCTCCGAAGAATTTTTGGTCCCCTACATGAGGATGGACGATTCCGTAGCCTACATAACCACGAAATCTATGAGTGATACCATGACCGTCCGGTTGTGGATAAAATCCGGCTCAATAGGTTACGGTGGGCGGGTCACTTAATCGGTATAGATGAGGATGATCCAGCCCGGACGGTTAATAAGGGCAATATCTATGGTAGAAAAAGAACACGAGGCAAACCCTACCTGAGATGGAGACGCCAGACAACTTTTAGGGATATCGAATTGGTGGACCTCGGCGCAAAACCGGGATGTCTGGAGTTCCTTATTAAGGCAGGCCTAGACCGGATACCGGTTGTTGCGCCGTTGATGATGATGATGATGACTTTTTGAAACTCGGAGTGGTTCGGAGATTATAGTGTTAAACACGTGATAAGTCACATGCCAGATTTATGTCGATCGCCGTAATAAAGCGTGTATTTATCGGTCCGAATGACGTTCGAATGACTTCGCTAAAAGGACAAGAATTGAACCCAGGGCTATACATGTGTTTCTTGAAGGAACTTAAGATTCATGGACTAGGTATAACAGATTAATGGTCAGTTAGAATAATTGCGATTCATTCAGTAGTTTTTTTTATTCATTGAACAAGCCGTGAAAAAACGCCAAAATTCACAAGGAATGTTTAACACGGCACCAAAAATTTAGCTTTTAATATTTTTTAATAATCCTAGTTTGTTAATTGTAGTTAAGTCTGTACGTTAAAATACCGTTTACTTTTTTCTTTAAGATTATCGCAGCGCCTTCTAGCGGGGAGATGGGTGTATAAATTGCTCTGTATTTCAATAAAGAACTATGTGATGGGGCTGAAAAAATTACTATGAACGCTCAAGATATTAGTTAATCTATGGTCGAAAATTCGTATTTGTATCTTCATCCAGTTCTTCATAAAAAAATTCTAAAACAAGTAAAAAAAACGGCCTTCACCCGGGATGACTCCCTTAATATAATAAAGCTTCCGTAATCAATCCTTATATGTATCAGAATGTGGGGGAATTACCAGGTGAGTTTAATGGTTGATAGCAGAAATTCAATGAAAGCCGTGTTTATATATTTGATTTGTTTATTTAAATGCAACATGGACCCTGCTTCTTATTGTGGTGTTCACAAAGTGAGAGATGTTAGTAGAGCAACATTCTGCCGAGTGACTGCTCTACCGCACCCTCTAGCAATTAGATAAAAAAATTTTAGGGAGTAGATTAGTTGAAAAGAAAGGTAATAAAATTAATTCAGGCCGTTCCCGACTTTCTTACTCCAGGTATGTGTCTGGAGGTGATTTACATCGCCACAACACTCCCCTGACAGTGATTCAGTGCAAGGAAATTACCATGGGTCAGTTGGCCGTGTCGTGACGCCAGCTGTGAATCTAGGGTGTTGTTATTGTTGAACTATAAATACGAGGCAGACCCTGCCTAAGATGGAGCGATGGCGTGGGCCAGGACGCCAGACAGCTTTTAGGGATATCGAATTGGTGGACCTCGGCGCAAAACCGGGATGTCTGGAGTTCCTTATTAAGGCAGGCCTAGACCGGATACCGGTTGTTGCGCCGTTGATGATGATGATAAATACCTGTTTGGTAAGGATCAGGAAATCTAACCCGTCTGCCAGATTTCGATGAATTCGCCACTTTAGGTTGTTGAAAGGGGGCCTGAACGATTTTTCGGATGTTTCTTTCGGGAGTGGGCACCGCCACGGAGGCTTCCTATTGTTGGTCCGATATGTGGTTCTCTTCGATATGGCCATCGCGTAAGTAGGTTCGAGTCGACCGATGTTGCTAATAGGTGCGCTGGTCGTTGCCACGGGAGTACTGTCTAGCAAACTTAATATAGCAGCACTATATGTAGATTTATTTTGCGACGTGCTGTGTTTAATCGTTTGTTGAGTTATTGACGCCACTGATTGTTGCGCAGTTTGCGGTAGTGGATGCTGTTTGCTTCGCCTGGCTGCCCTGGAACGTCTCTTTTTATATAGTCCTTGATTTTTGGAGTATCTGGAGGGAAGATTTTTTGAGCTGCGCAGTGTACGCAACCGTTTCTGCTGCTGACGGTGATGATGTAGGTATATTTGACGTTGCTACTGCGATGCTTGATGACGAAGGAGGTGTGGCATAGACCTTGCAAGCTACATCGGCTGTAGTTTGTAGTGACTGGTCATCCATCGTCACTATAATAGGTTGAAAAGTAGAGGGTAGGCGTCTTAGCCACAGAGTTCTCATCAGCGGCTCTGGAACTGTGCTACCCCGAAGGAACTGCATACGGCGAAGGAACTGGGAGGGTTTCTCGTCACCCACGGAACTTCTCTCAATGAGCTGCTTCGTTTGTTTCTCCTGGTTGGCACACAACCGTTTTATTAATTGTTCGTATAAGCGGTTGTATGAGCAATCTATCACGGGCTCTGTAATTATGTGGCGGACTTCGATGAAATACCGCGGCGGCAGCACTGCTATGATTTGGTAATATTGCTGTTATGACTCTGTTTTGTTGTACATCACAAAATTACCTCCACTACTTTGAACCAAATTCTGGGCACCTGGGGATTGCAGTCCTGAAATCCTGGAACGCAGTTTACCGTGGTCGCAGTCGTATTAGTATCTGCAGACGCGTTGCGTGTACTCGGCATTCTGGTTGCTACTGTTTTTATGGTTTTTAAACTCGAGGAGAGAGACTTATATCGGCTTGTCAGCCGACACCAACGCAAGAACACAAGAGCACTAATTTACAAGAACTGTAATTTGTTTACTGACCGACGAGCTGCGACAGATGGCAAGAATACTTCGAACAGACTTAAACAGAAGAATTTGGTCTCTCACCGCTTCAACAGACATGGCTGGCATTTAGAGCAATCTGCCTGTCGAAACCACTGGAGTCGAGGAAGCAATCAAACGAATGAATTGGCCTATTATTAAAGATAATAAACCGTGCCCCGTGGTGATGGAGACGAAAATACTTCGAACCAGTGGCGTAACACATCGTGATCACATCCTTAATGAGGATATCCGCGATCAACATGAAGTTGCACCGACCGTGGAAAAGTTACGAGAGGGCTGTCTTCGATGGTGTGGACATGTAATTCATGCTGACGAGAATGCATTTGCTATTGGTCTGAGTATCGAAGCCGATAGGAAACGAGTAAAAGACCTTAATGCGATAGATGGTGATTTGAGAGCCTCTAGGCTCCATTTAGATGAGGCCTATGGCGGAGCAAAATGGTGCAATCAATAAAGACGAACCGAATCCCTCTACGGAATAAAGGCTGAAGAAGAAGCATTTTTTTGAAGAATTCATTCTATTTTGTCAAACCATCGTTCCAACTATCAATCCAATTTACAAACAGCAAATGTTAGGTTTTCGATGTCCTGCGTAACAACAACATAATAAGAACAGAATTTATTGGAGAGTTATTTAAAACTATTAAGTCATTAGAATACATTAGTCACAAAACGTTTAAGCCAGAAAAAATATCGGTATTAAAACAATGTGAACACACATGGAAAGGCAAGGATTCATCTACAGATGTATATCGCGAATGAACTCAACAACCACATGATGTCATGTCATGTTATTTCTCATAGAGGCATGAACCGATTATTTTGGAGCTAATATTGATGCCTATTTTCTAAATCATTTCCGAAGAACATTTGATTATTTCAACAGATGTGATCCCCATGAGTAATTTTTTGTTTGATAGCAGCAAGCAAATTATTCTGAGAATTATCTTATTAGGGCTTGATCTCGTTTTTCTAGGTTTCCATTACTTTATGGGTTTCATGAGCAGCCAATAACATTTGCTACTATCTGGAATAATTGAATAGAATCACGACACCAATATCGGTAATGATAAAAGCTGTTAATTACAAACTAATTTCTGTTATCGTGTCTCTTGGGACATTACATTGATGCTAGGGAAAAGTGAAGCAAAAGTGTTACTTGTTCTGATAGAATTATAGTTATAGAATTATATACGATAATGCACGGATATGTTAATGAGAGTTGTATAGTTGCATTGAATGATGATGAAATTTTCTTGATTTTCTTTTGAACAGCTTAATGTTCATTACAAAACTGTGACCAGCATCAATACATATTGTGAGGTATTTGTAATAGTTTTTGGTATTGGTTGAATTTTCAAACCCATCCCCGGAGGGGGTGGAAACTGCATGTAGGAGTGAGGTTCCATTCTTCAAACTCGTGGCGGTCACCCCCTCCCCCTCGATGTGAGTTTTTTCGATCCTACTCCGGTAAGGAGAGAGAGTATACAATTGGAAGGGGAGAGGGCTTCTCTTTAATTCCGTTAAGAAATTGCGGCAGCTATCCCACTTAAAAAGTTATGGTGCCCCAATGTGGGGCTGCTTCCATGTCAAAATGATATGGTTTAACCTCATCTCCTTGGCGGAAATACAGCTAGAAATGGAGATGCAGGAAACCTTCTGCTTAAGGGAGGGACCTCTACAAGTTTTAATCGGTTTGAAGGGGGGGACCTCTCCTTCTCCCTTCATAAACTCCTTGCCGCAATAAGCTCCATGTGATGCGATATTGGCATTCCTTTAGCCTACAGCTACTGTACGGGAGCTACATAGTTGGCGGCACCGTTTAAAAGGACGAAAATCTGCCCTGGCTCATTTTGCTCGATGCTGCTTATGGGAGGTATTCGGTAAAGTAGGTTCGTTGGCGTTCATTGATTGGTTGTTTAAAGTTACGTGCTCTGTTTTTCGTTGATGAAACATTTGTGTTTGCTGATGGAAGTTCTTGATATTTGTAATTGCAGGGGATTGTACTAACCTCTCATTTCTGCAGTGAACCCTACCATAACCTACCTTGCAGCTGATGTCAAATCTCAGACCTGTTTCGTAAACCACTAATTGCCTTTTGGAGGAGTATTCTATTCCCGGTAGGTTTGTCCAGTATAGTTCCCTGTTCGTGTTTATTCTTTATTACCCTAGCCACGAACACATTTCCGGCTCCACAGAATGACTCTCGCCTGTAAAGCGATGTTGCTTTTCCTTTCCTGGCCAGTTCGTCTGCTGCCTCATTACCTTCTAACCCAACATGACCTAGAATCCATACTATTTAGACCTTATTGTGCCAGTCGAGCGTGGTCAGTCTCTCAAAGCATTCCCATATAATTTCTCCAGTTATCTATGTCATTTTTCGGCCGATTCTATAGCGGTAAAAAAACTAAAAAAAATTAAAAAGGAAAGGAAGGGACTCCATATGTTTCTTAAATGCCGAATAAAAAGTTTTTATTGCTTATATACCTTTAAGGCTAAAACTCACTGAGGAAGAGGATAACTGGTCCTCGAATAAAAAACTATTTTTCCGGCACTTAAGAAACAAGTTTTGTCTTTTTCTTTTTATATTTTTAGTTCCTTTCCCCACACTATTTTCATATAAGTTTGGAGTTCACATGTTTAGCCCTGAGTGCGTTGATCGCCGCTTGGCATTCGGCAGTGTAGCTATGCTCTGCCCCCTATAGTCCCTTTTGTGGTTGAAGGAGGCACATCTGGCTATGGCGCTTATTTTTACCTGGAACATGCTAGTGTGCTTATTGATTGGTTCAAAGCATATTTTTCTTCGACCAATTATGCTGGCGCTTACTCCCCTGTGTATCACAGCCACGCTCTTGCAGTTTGCCCTTTTACTTCAACATGTTTTATGCTTCTTTTCGAAATGGAACCTGGGCGTCACGTTACCCCACGGGTAATTTAGGGTACTGTTTAGAAAGAATATCAATTTTCCTTCGATTTAGACATATCCTTGCTTCACTGATCGTTGTGGCCACTCTGAAGATCGCCCACCTTGCTTGCATCTGTATGTGCAGATGGAGAGGAGCTAATTGCAAAAGAACATCCTCCAACGTCGTTGGGGGTGTCCTTATTGCCCCACTGATACTCGTCCAAGCCGGTATTTAAAGTTTGTGTACCTAACTCCTTGGCTGTTGTGCTGCGTTCAGTTTTCTCTGTCTAGGTTACCGCCCCTTAGATAATCATAGGCCTTACTGTATATCGCACAGAAATATCTTCCGAGTGCAGCCCCATTTTTTTGCTATGGACCTGCAAGTCATCAGAGCACTCCTACCTTTCTGACAAGTGTTTCCAATATGCGTCCTCCGGAGTAATTTTTGGTCTCTTATGATTACCAAATATTTTACCTTTGTTTCTCGTTTCACCTCCATGTCATGTAACGTAATGGCTTTCAGGTAATCAAGCTTATTTTTCGTAGTGAATGTTACTATGGCTGCTTTCGCTGGATTGATGGGAAGCCCCGCCTTCCTGCACCAGACACTAATAACTTTTAGTCCAGTTTGGATTCTATTACATCGGATATCCTCAGATTTGAACCCACAGATTAAAACAATGCTATCAGTGTAATCCTGGACCTCAGTATTCCAGTATTTGTTAGCTCTCCTAGGAGTTCATCCATTATCTAACGCTATACAGGGCGGTTTTTGCTGACTGTTATGTTTGAGTGAAATGGATCCTTTTTACCACTTTTGCCTGCCTCCATGCTCTTGATGTATATTCCAATGCTATGTTGCCCCTTACCACCCTAACAAGAGATTATAAGATTATTTCTAGGCCTGTTTAGTGGTGGGAAGATGCTATCTACTTCGGGTGTTTTCAGTGGTTTCAAGGTTCCTACTACCCACCCTACCCAAGCTTCCGAGCATAGTTCTTTTGCTAGTTTCAGATAGACAGACAGCGGACTGATTTTAACTGGAGTTGTTCAAATAAATCGATTCGGAGAGCTAACAAATGCTGAAATGGGATCCAGAGCTACGCCAGCATTGCATTCATCTGTAGGGGTAAGAATGAGGACACCCTATATGAAGGATTTCGATTGGAATAGGCAAACAAGACTAACAACTGGGTCAGGAGAGTGGGGCTGTACATCAATCCAACCAAAGTGAAACAGTACCATTCACTAGGAGACGAAGCGAAAGCTTGATCACTTTAGAGCCATTAGGCTACATGGCATAGAAGCTAAAGAGTAAACAGATGTCAGGTCGGAATCATATTTAGGAAAACTATAAGGGTTTTAATGATTTTAGCGGATACGAAATGGGGGTGCATGCCGAAAACACTACGCTGGATATACAGGCAAATGGCAGCAATCTGGTCAGATAGAACCGAATTCGATACAACATTCCTGAAATTATATAAACTTCAATGATTGCATTGCGCATGTTCCATTGAATCAAGGAAAACATGCCCAACGGTGTCCTCGGAGGTTTCCTAGTATTAATTTTTCTTCGTCTCCACATATATACGTAGGTAAGGATGACAATCTTCATAGAGGGCGAGGATATCAGCGAGGCAGA
This sequence comes from Hermetia illucens, assembly GCF_905115235.1. NCBI lineage: Eukaryota > Metazoa > Arthropoda > Insecta > Diptera > Stratiomyidae > Hermetia > Hermetia illucens. Next base: position 56,366,728 of record NC_051853.1, on the reverse strand, counting down.
GAGTTGCTTAAATCGATAGAAGATCATTATTTTTTCCAGGCGATATCGCGAAGAACTAACACCGTGTGAGAGTATGTTAAGCTTCATTTTTACAAGAAATTTGAAACACGATGGAGCCGCAGGAAAGACTGGAAGAGCGTGGCAGTGGCCTACGGCTTAAATCAACAACTGATTACCTGGTGAATTGATGGCTCCTTCCCAACAGAGGGAACGGGCACATAAAGAAGGTGATGGTACTCCACTCTATTTATTATAATTTATTATAATATAATTCCGTCCTCGCTTACAAATAAAGTTAAGGCCATTAAGAATTTTTAATATTTCACCAAGCGCTATGCTGTCCCCTAACTTAATGCCAATTGGACTGATAATAATTATAGAACTATAGTGTAAACTCTTATCACGCTACCATTCACTTTGATACGATGTCAATATAAACAGTCGTCACACCTGTTCCCATTGTTATCCTGCCATTGATTTTTACAATCGGAGCATCTAGTCCTGCTATTCAATAATAATCAGTTCAATTATTACGCATTTACGTCTATTGGAAATTCATAATATACATAGTTCGCTGGAACCGGAGTGATATCGTGCAATTAGCCAACCAACTGTGATGGTTCGTTTATTTACCAATCAAACCTGTATAACAGTTGAATATTCCATAAAACTGATAAACGTATATTGGGCCTGTATCTGCCGGAGTGTATCCTCCGATAGCGCGAAATATCGATTTATAATTTTATGGTGCCGAAATATTAGTGAGACTAGGTTGCATGAACAATTTGCAGAGAAGCAATGTTTTAAGTCGATTGCACTAGGTTATTTGTAATATTCAGGAAAAATATAGTGATTTTGAATTTTCTTTAGAAACGTTACAAAAAGTGAAATCCGTCTAATTACCTTTTATCGACAAATTATTTCAATTAAAATTACTCTATTTCGTGGATTGTTATTTAACCCTTGCTGAGATATAGCGCGTCAAGCGCACCTAAGCGTCATCGTTCGCAATTACCCGTGTGATTCAAGTCCTCCCCTCCCACCATTCACCGCTTTCACTTCTTTTCTACTGTTCTGTGCCAAGTACCCTTGGGGCAATCCACTCGTCGGCCAATTCGGGAGAGTGGATTTCACTGCATGGCGTAACCGGCAATGATTGTCGCCAATCTTTAATGAGTGATCTATCTACTGTCACTTCCGCCTTCCGATTACAATATGTACGAGTGTCGACCAACTTCTTCGTTTGTGATATTATCAGGTCAACGCACTCCGAACATACGAAGCAGACAGGTGTTGATAAAGGTTTAGAGCCTTTGAGTAACAGTGGGGTTCACTTTCAATGTGCTGATTCCATATAGCAACACAGAAAGAACGCTAGCACAGAACAGTCTCGACTTGAACTGCATTTCCAGATTTTAGACAGCGCAGTGGAAGTAGATCTAGCCCTGTTAATACGTCGGGGAACATCCAGTTCGGTGCCACCATCGGCAGAAAGCACACTTCCCGGGTATACAAATTGATCAACGCTTTCGATACCTTGTCCATTAATGCAGATAGGGAGAGTACCAGGACTCGTCCGGCTGGAAACCTTGGTTTGTTGGTGTTTATCTTCAGACCAACTTGTCTTATTTTCCAAATCCAGAAGCATTTGCCCAAAGTCCATGACCCGGTGAGAGAGCAAACAGATGTTATCATCGTAATCGAGGTGTTTGAGGAAAGATGTCATTATCCATTGAATTCCTCCAAGCTTTCCGGACAAAGCGGCATGAAAAACGCCCTCGGTAACAAGAAGAAATAACATCGATGACAAGATGCAACCCAGGCTTTAGACCTCAAAACCCTTTGAGAGTTTACCTTGGTGCATCACGTAACATTTAGTTTTATCGTAAATCTCTCTGATAATAGCTGTTAGTTTCTCCGGGCTGGCCCTCCCACGTAAGGCATTGCAGATACAGTCCAGGCTAACTTTGTCAAAAGACTGCTCGAAATCGATGAAGAGCAGGTGAAGTGGAGATATGAAAGATCTGATCGCACACTACTCCAAAATGATCCATAGGCTGTTCATGTGGTCAACGAGGCAGGATCCGGGGTGGAACCCAGCCTACTATTTGTCTATCAAGCTTTCGTTCTTTAATGTTTTCGAAAATAATGTTAGTCCTACTCCTACAATTATCGCACTCATAATGGGTCATCTTTCTCAGAATCTTGGCGATCATCCCCTTTTCACACTTACTAGCAAAGATCTCAGATTTCCATCCATATTATCAAGCTTAATGGTCTTGCTCCGCTTGAGCGCATTGATAGCCTAAATATTTTCGCTACTATTTTGAGAAGTAGTTTGTATCGGTATGTTGCGGTGACTAGCCATTTCATCCACAAGAGGTGGAATTTCATTACATGCTATGGTGTTGGGAACCGTGGCGATATGCTTGCTCTACCCTTTAAGGGCATGTGTGCACGCCTCTCAGGAATCGTTCCAATGGCTGACACCAAATTTGGTAGGAAAGTGGAAACTGTCAATGCCCAAGCATGCAATGAGTGAGATCGTTCTCTGTGGAATTCGAGGGGGCCTCCGTGTGATAAAAGGGGGATTTAATTTTTTTTTCACAATCACATCTGGGGTATCAAATAAAAGGTTTCAATTAGTATTTTTCAATTAGCAGTTTTCAATCCCGCAGATCTGACACTAAATGTAAAAGAAGAGAGGGTGGTGCTCCGAAAAACTCTTTATACCGATATCTGTTCAAATAAAGTTAATAATAGTATGTCATATTACTATCATTTTTAGTAATTGACTGCAAAACCTGCATCCTAGAATCGCGAATTTTTGCAGTAATATGATGTTTGGTGGAAATCGCACTATTACTAACAAAGTTACAAAGGATCAAAGTTGTCACTTCAGTGAAAATTCTATGACTGAATTTTAGTATCACGGAGGTGAATATTATAAGATAATATTATATATTACGTGCAATATGCAAATGAGACAAATGTTCATTTACCAATTTTTATTTAAGAAATTTATAAAACCTTTCATACCTAAAGCGCCCAGCTTCCGGCTTGTTTATTTTGAAAGCTGCGCTGGATATTGGGCATCTGCTGCCGTTACGGAATACTGCCCTTCTTATCTCTGCAAAGGATGCATTTAGGGTCAATTTTGGAGTCCTTAAATATGTGGCTTTCCTCTCCATATTTAATACAGTTTTTAACCTATGATATTCATTGACGCATGCTGTCACTAAGTGCCCAAATCTAAGATGTCTGAAATATTAGTTGAGAAGAATCCGCTATCTGAGTGAGCAAACAACCTAGCCTCAATTGCTGTCGACATTATGGCCGCTGTTTCTGCCAGTAAAAGTGATCGGTTCCTTTTATCAGTTGAGTGGGTTTACATCAGCGCGAATTACATGTCCATACCATTGAGAACGCCTTTCTCGCAATTTTTCCACGGTTGATCGATCGTAGATGTCCTCATTTCGGATATGATTAAGGTGTGTTACGCTACTGGTTCAACGCTTCATCTTTGTTTCCATCACCATTCACTGACTTTTATAGTCGACTAGCACCCAAAACCATAAAGGGCGATAGGGCCGACGACATTACGGCAAATTTTGAATCTGAGACGTTCGTTGATACGTCGATCACAAAGAACATCTGTTTTGGAACGCCCCTTCATTCAAGTTACGTTGGTGCGTAAAGCAAGTTCATAAAGCAGCTCACCATTGCTTCGTGATCCTTATTTCAGCCTAACTATTTCTCCTTTTGTAGAATAGGTTTTCCGTCGTGGCAGAATTGAAAGTCTAACTTCATTGACGTTTTTCTTCGGAACAGATTTGTCTTCCGGAATTGACAACGCATGTCATATCATATTTTTTGGTAGATTACATTTCTTTGTTGGGCCTAGCCTTTTTTCACGTCCAATGTCCACCTAAGGTCTCTTTCTGCGGTCATTGAAGCTGCCATCATTGCTTTCTCGTCTTTGGCTGCTATCTTTGACTTTCCTAATTTTTTCAATGAGACGTGTTTTAATCTTGTAGTGTTTTGCAAGGTTTGCTTCTTTCCTTTTTATCCATAATTTTGGTTTTACCGTCCTTTGAGTAGGCCCTCCTTGTGTGCTTTACTTCTTTTGTGATTTTTTAACTGTTGGTGCGGTTGTATAGAACTCGAACAGCTTTGACTTCATTCTTCCCTATTTAGCGGTTTTCTGAGCGCTGCCTTGACCTAGAAGTCTCATCGAGCGGTGACGGGGAATCGTAGAGTCATCAACCTTCTCCTAAATGGATCCAGCACTAATTCCTGTGATATCTCCCATATAGGGGTGGTTATTATTTACCCAACCTGAAGTTAGCTGTTTTCGGAAGTAATACTTTCTTAAAAATCCTTTTTTGAGGTTTTTATATTTTCCCCTCAATATATATTATGTGCCTCAATGTAACTGCAAATTTGACATTTATTGGCTTATCACTAGTTCGATTAGGACTATAAGGTATCCTTTGCTTAGAAATGGAGACCACTACTTTTTTCGTACATTATTGAATTTTGTAACAATCTGCAATACAGTGACATCGAGACTTTGACAGATGTACAGCAGCATAGGCTAGTAATTGAGTGGACTTGAAGAGGATGGTGCCCCCTATATTAACATTCACCTCGCCGATCACTTTCTCCAGGGCCAGGATAAAGAGGATGTATGATAGGGCATTCCCTTGTCTCAGGCCGTTGTTGATGTTGAATGATCTCGAAAGTGATCCTTCTGATTTTATCTGCCTTGTCCATTGGTCAGGGTCAGTCAAGTCAGTTTTGTCAATTTGGTTGGGGTACCAAATTCTTTCACCGCCGTGTAGAGTTTTACCCTAGCTATGCTGTCATAGGTGGCCTTAAAGTCGATGAAAAACGGGAGCATTTGATGGCCGTATTCCTATCGTTTGACTCACCAAGAAAATTGATTTGTTGTTGACTTTCCTGAAGTGAAGCTCGTCTGGTTTGGGCCGATGGGGTTCTGAGCAAGATAACGGAGAATATCTTATAGATTACTTCACTGTGTGATATTCGCCATTCCATGTATGGGACATATAGTGCCTGTACATACCTTGAGCGTTATTCTATGAACCGCTTAGTGTAGTAGGTTGCCTCCATATTCAACCAATTCGGCTATAATTCTATCGGATTCTGAGGACTTATTGCTTATTGAATTGCACGGACTATTTCTTCTATAGTTGGTAGGGGGAGTATTTGTCCGTCGCCTTCAGTTGGCGGATCTCCAACGCCCCGATATTTTGGTTGTTGAGCAGTTCATCATAAGAACTCAACCTATCGCTCCAATATGCCCTTCCGCCTTTTTTGCGATTGGGGTCAAGTACGTTTGTGGCCATATCAATGATAACATCCTTCAGGTGGTTGTGAAGATCATTTGTCGATGCTTCATATCCAGGACCTCTGTTAGCTGCGGTTATTGTGGCATCCGTAGTAGTGATGAAGTGGTTCTTCCCAGGAAACCGATCTCTGCCCAGCGCATTTCTTGTAACCCAGTTACATCAGTCTTATATTGGGGCAGGGTATCGACTAATTGCTTGGAAGCTCGTTTTGTGAGCAGAGAGCACAGGTTCGATGAGAAAATGCGCAAATCGTTAACCAGTTTTCGTTGCCGGGACCGTCGTTGTAGAATCCATTCAGTCCTCAAAAGAACCTGGAATATTCTATTATAAGAAATATTTTCTTTTATACGTAAACATTTTCTACTTTATGGTGAAATTAGCTCAGGTATCCATTTCAGTTATTGATATAATTGTCTGACACCTACCTGTTATTCTTTTAATTAAATTCCCATCAGAATATCATATACAAGTTAATTAAATAGCGCCTGGCGTTGCAAAGGTAATTACTTTAGTACTGATAAAAGTGAATGGTCTGATATTATATTTCATAACGTTTGTGGACCATCAATCATATTGTATGTAGCTGCGGTAATCAATGGGTAATGTTAACTAATAAAACTACCCTGATGTTGCACAATTTTGTTTTAGATTTGTTAAGATGTTATGAAACTGATAACTTTTCAGGCAATATCGTATTTCCATATTTTATTAATATTATAAATTACTAATTTCTATAAATATGTGGCCAGAAGCGTTGCAGAAGTTATGTTGTCAGTTAATGCCCTTGTCTTTAGACTTTCTCTTAGGATCATTCAAAAGTTTCCAGCCAACTTCAATTGTTCAGGATCATCAGCAGCTTACATAGAGTGACCTCCATTGTCAGCTTTGTTGGAAAACTCAATTTCTTAACGTGCGACCTATCCACGGTCTTTTATGTCTCATTAACGAGGTTCCATCCGCAAGTCGTTTCAACCCCCAAAACAAATCTTCATATCCAGGCTAGTTTACATATTTTACCATTTCTCCGAATATTCTTCATTACATGCTGCTTCCAGGCCAAGGCAAAGGAGAAGGAAAAAAAAAACAAAAATAAAATGATGAGACCAGGGAGATAGATAAATAAAGTATAGTTAGAGCTACTCCAATATGCTAATTCGTATCTGATCTCTTTTGATGAAAGGTTCCGCGACAGGTCGACCAAGAAAACGCAAATGTCGTTACAAACCACAAACTATTGCATTGATTGAAAAGCCTTGGGACAATGCTAGGAAGTTCAATTCAGTTGCCGCGGCAGGCATGCCCCGGTCCACTCAAGAAATGGCCAATGGTTCTTGACGAACGGACGGCGTCATGACGTAAGTAAATTAGTCCGAGTAAAACAAGTACAAATCTGCATGTTAAATATTGGTGCCGCAAGAGCCCTTCGGAAAAGGCGCATTAATATTTCCGCTCTCTCTCTGTGCAAAAAGCACAGCGAACGCGGTCAAAATGACTATAAACTTCCCTATTTTCGTATTGGTATTGGCATTGCTACCTCTGAGAGTTTTCTTGATGCCATTAAAGAAGTGGAAGGATTTGATGACTAGCTGATGAAGGATATTATTATATCAGCTGATCGTATGATTCGCGCAAACGCATTATAGACAGGTGAAAGATGCCTTCTGGCAACTTCTCGATAAGAAGGCCTGTAATAGGTTCGATATTGTAGCTTTGTACTCATAAAGGGAGTAAGTTGCTCCCGAAACATATATATACATAATAAAATAAAGTTGTAGTTTGGAGTAAGCTACTGGTCTATCAATTTTAAGGCCTATAATGTGCCTACTGATGACGTTAATGGTCATGTGGGTGAAAAGGTAGACAGCAGCAGGTGCCATAGAGAAAAGGGTTTGGAGCACGAAATGAGGGTGGCGAGCGTGTAGTCGATTTTGCAGCCACTCACGATCTTGTACTTGTGAACCATGGCTTATCAAATTTTTCTCTCTTCTTCTCACCTTATATAGTGGGAACTGTAAAACGGAAATCGACCCTGACGCTGATATTTCAGCGGAAGCGTTTCATATGAGACCATTGTACCTCAATATCGGCCGTTGATTACTATAATGCGAACCAAGCACGGAATGAGATCTCACGCACCACTCAAGCACCGACACCAACGCACACCGGATATCGAATACTTCTACCGGATTTATGACAAGAATGGTACTTTAATTACCGGTCGGCAAGCCAGGACTTTAGATGGCGAGAATATTCCGAACAGATATTAACGGAAGAATTTGTTCATCATCCACTTTAAAAAATATTGCCGACATTTGGAGCAATTCCAGTGCCACTGAAGTCGAGGAAGCAATTAAAGGAATAAAATTTTGGAAAGCAACAGGACCTGACGACATCGCATAGTACTTCTGGAAAGCGAACAGCTGAGAGCCAACACTGTGGATCAGTGAATTGTTCAATCGTGTTATTCAGGAAGGTAGAACACCATCTGACTGGCAAGAAAGTACTACAGTTCCAATATGGAAAAAGAATGGTATTCCAGCAGAATGTTCAAATTACCGTCCCATCTGGTTACTTTACCATACCATGAAGATTTTTGAACTCATTCTTGACAACCGTATTTGCAAAATCGTTGAAATAGCTGTGAATCAATCCGGATTTGTCAAGAACTGCGGAACTATTGACGCATTACACACTGTGGGGTTACTCATAGAGAAACATCGTGAGAAGCATCGCCCCCTTTCCATTATATTTCTGGATCTTGAGAATGCGTTTGGCCGAGTGCCATCCAAACTCATTTGGTATGTTTGTGGTAACACCTAGTACCAGAAGAATTCGTGTGCTGGGTTAGATTGCTCTACCACGATCCTAAGAGTTAAGTGTGGCGGGTACATTAAAGTCACTTCGTGTTTCTGTCGGTCATTAAGGAAGCGCCCCCTTATTACTCCTCTTTGTTCTTCTTAAGTACACTATCACACGGAACACCCAACGTTCAGTGCTCCAGTGCCCACTACTTTATGCAGATTATGCTTCCTAGCATCTCATAGCAAAACTGATTTAAAACAACTTATTCAAAAATGGAATGATCGTCTCATGCATCACGGCTTCATATTGAATTTTAATCAAACAAGATTCTTAACGATCTCTGTAATAACTCAATCTAACTTGACCCTTCCTTATACAGCTTCATCAGTACCTGAGCCACTCTTTAGTGCAACTTCATTAGAAATCATTTAGATCAAACAGTTGATCTTCTGCATTCCAACCTTGCGTTGTTTATCTCAATCTCCAGATTGCTTTCTTTACATTACGCCTGATTGAACTGGATGCTATATTAAATTGTCTCAATTTCAAAGTTATTGGCAACCCCGAATGTTTGAGCACAACCCTGATATTGAAAACTGGGATCTGAGATTCGAGCCCCCTAAGTTTCCGGTAGTTCTTAGGCCATTTTATCGGCCCTGTTTTCTTGCCACGCCATACCTCCCTCAGTTATTTTCGCGTTTGTCTTATCTTATTTTGCACTGAAATGCGTAAAAGGTTCGTCTGTAAGGAGAAAATTTCAGCCTTCGGGAAACCACGCTGGTTTCACTCATTTTAAAATCCAGCAATCCTTACTAACACCTAACCCCAGAAAGGAATATTTGGCCAGTGTGGAGGTCCCATTAGCACGCGGAGATCACGAACTCTTCTGCTCCTTCATCCGGCACACCTGTTACATTGCCCACTTTCATCGAGTTGGCAGGCGCTGGTTCGTCGCGTCTCAATTATCGTACGAGTTACTTTATAATTATCTTTCGTCGGTGTATTCTTTTTTTAAGGTTTTGTGTCAAACAACACCTTATTAGAATCGAGTCGATATCTGTCAATCGGTTTGTCTGTCTGTCCGTCACACCCGATTTATTCGGAAACAACCGCGCCGCTTATCACGAAAATTTGTGAGAACGTGTGTGCTGTTGTTCCCTTTACATACAGCAAGTGGCGGCATTTTATGTAAAGTTTAAGGGCGGCTCGAAAGACATGTGAATGGAGGGTGCAACATTTTTTTCACAGAATGTGGCCATGTGGGTTATCAAAGAAAAGGGCTCAATTAGTACTTTCTAAAGCTGGTCCCATCTTTGATCTCGGGTGAAACTTAGGAAAGTGATTGCTCAGAATGTAACCCATCAAAAAGTGTATCAGGTCTCGTTCTCAGAAATTATCCAACCCAAGAATCTGAAAAAATCACAGTGGTGTATCGAAATGAAATCGAGTCCTCAAAATACATCCCGTTCCGATATCTGCATAAATAAATGTGCTAATAGTATATTAGCATATTTTAGAAATTTAGCCGGAAACCCCTTAAGTTCATGCTAGAACTACAACTACTGGAATTAAACGTATTTCTTGTAGTTTAAAAAAATATGAAGGAATATATTGGGTTTTTAGCCATATACGAATGGAAAAATGTGGGTAGAAAGTTTCTTCCTTAAGATGAACACAAAACCTTTATACCACAAGCGCCAGTTTCCGGTATTCCGACTTGTTTCTAGTTGAAAAACTCACTGACGATCTTAACGCCAATATTGAACTCGGTTACGAAGGTCTTCTTAATCTCTTCCTGCTTCCTTCCCTTTCTGCGAAATTTTGGCTTTGTAAACTACTGCTGCTACCAACTTAGAAGATTCTAATGACTTCGTTGGAAAATTTCAGTCTTTTCGGCCCGAAGTGTTTTCAGGTAAACCTGAACGAATTTTTCTATGGCATTCGATTCTGTAAATCATACGTTACCTCTGTTCTATTAGGTTGTTGCGAATGAAATGGCCGTTCTGGTACTAAAATTTGAAACTAGTTTCGTAGAAGTCCAACTTTTTGGTGTTGATAAATTCGTCGAAGGCAATTTTGACAGCCTCTTCGTTCCTAAATTGTTTTTCCGATAAAAAATGATCAAAATGCTGGATGAGGCAAATGGTGGATGAGGCATACTACAATTCGTTCAATTTTTGAACCGTTGTTCTGGATACATGAGGTCCTGCATTGTCGTGAAGGAGTATCACACCATCTCTGTTGACCAATCTCGGCCGTTGAATATTCAATTTTGGGTGCATTTCCTCGAGTTGAGCACGGTATTTCTGTGCATTTATCGTTTATCCAGATGCCAATAAGGAATAGAAGAATAGTCAAAATTACCTTCTTTGGGTGGAGGCTCGGTTTCGGCATATGCTTCGGTGGCTCATTAGCATCTAGCAATTATGCTGATCGGCGACGATTGTTGTATAATATCCACTTTTCATCACGTGTCACTATTCTGTGCAAAAAGGGAACACTTCTATTACGGGAGAGTAAAGAACTGCAAATTTCCATTCGAAGCGCCATGTTTTGCTCCGTAAGGGCATGCGGAAAACATTTGTGGAGCTTTTTCACCTTTCCAAGTTGTTGCAAGTGCCGGGAAACTGTCGAATAGTGTACGTCCAGTTTCTCAGCAATGTCTCTCACCGACTGACGTGTGTCGGATTCGACTAGCAAACGCGTCGTTGCCGTTGTCAATCGATGGTACTGGATGTCCACGTAACTCACTTTGAAGGTTTACGCCGCCTGATTGGAATTTTTCGAACCACCGTATCAGCTCCAAATGCGCTTTTAATGTTCCTGGTCGCCTCCGTTGTTTTATGACCGAGTTTGAACTCATACAGAAAAAGTATACGTTCTTGGCTCTTTTCCATCCTTTTTTCCTTTTTATTCATCATTTATCACAACGATGATCAAAACTGAAATGACTTCTTGATTAAATGTAGGAGTATTTATACTTCATTATCCAACACCAACGGCGCCAACTGGTGGTGGTTTGATACAGCAAAATCGCAACTAACTTCATCTGATTGCCAAATCGGCCATTTCATGTACAACAACCTAATAATATGTTGAAATTGATGGAGCTTCGGTAGTAACACAAACACCAGGAAATATTACCGATCAATTTACAGCTCTAATCCGTATCTAAATTCTTTCTTCAGAAATATCCTTGTTTTCTGCAATATGATTACAAGCAGCGTTGGAATTACGTAATTGCCATTCGTCATAATAATCGCTTTCGTTTTGCTAGACAACAATGACAATTTACGGCTGGAGGAAGAGGAGCCTTTCTATTTTCAATTCTATGCTCCATAGAATTTACTGAAAGTAACAATATGGTCACAATGGAAGGCTCCTTCCGACGATTGTGTTTACACACGTGCTGGGTGATATTGTACTGTGGACCACAATGAAATAATGGAGTTCTTCAGTCTATAAACAATATTAGAATACTTCTTCTAGTGATTGATGTGAAACTTCATTCCGTATTGTTGCCCATATACAGAAGGATCCGACAGACGGCGGAATTTTCTGGAAATACCACTGTTTTCCAATTGATTGGCAGTGATTGATTCTCCTGTTAATATTCGAGGATTCTTCGATTTTGAATTCGGAAAAGAGGTCATTACAGCCATTAAGGTTTTCGTATTGTAATGGATAGATTATGTATTATCAAAAATGGAAAACAATAAATCCAATCAGATAGGGTTTTTGTTGCCGTCAGCAATGTATTCAGTTCAAATTATCTTATGCCAATATCCTCTTTTTGCTTACATTCATAGGTGGGGTTTGAATATGATAAATGTGAAAAGCGGTTGCTACTATCACTCATATATAAGCTTCGACTTTTATGGTTTCGTCCACATTTACATGCTTTGAGCTTCCTGTTGAAATGTTTTCGAAGTGAGAACTTCTTCGTATACTGATCAAATACTAGCTGACCACTGAATCAGAATTCAAGGGAGAGGATATATGTACATTTCTATAATCCAAACATTAAGGAAAGTGATGTTTTACTGCTATTATTTTAGCCAAGGGAGCATCCAGTAGAGATATTGCACTGTTGAAGGATAACATAAATGGAGAAATTTGGGTAAAATTACATTTCCATAGACAACAAGCATTTAGCTGGTTGGTGAATATAACTGATTCTTTGCACCTGCTAATTACCCTCCGTGCTCGAGAAACTGGTTAAAGCTGAGGATGCATTTAACGGCAATATAGGTAGGTAGGTAATATGCAAGCAAACGCCGAAACTCCGTACCTGACTTGTTATACCATAATTACGTAAGAAGCTGAGATTTCTGTAATGAGAATTTTTAGACATAGCCTCAAAGAGAATAGTGTGCGAATAGCACACTATTCAAATTTAATTAATTAAATTTATTTGTTGCTCCTACTTAAAATCCGACTTACAGTTCAGGCCGATTTTTAAGACCAATTTTGGGCCCACTATACCCCTGTGTAACCACCTTGTTGTTCTTTATGAATAAGTATGGCTACTGCCTGGTATTTTGAATATGATCTTCAAAAGTCCTCTAGCTGCATTCTTCTTCGACTTCACCTTGTCTGTTTTATTTGATGATTAGCATCATTAGATTTACTAATTTCCTAATATGGTCTTTCCAAATTGGATTGTAACATTAGTGATTCTCCCTCCATTGCGATTTCTGGAACAACGCTAAGCGCACTTTTTGATAATAAGAGAGAGTTGTTTCTCAGGTTTTTGGGCATATAATTTTCGTCCTCCATTCCTTGGTCTTCGATTGTGTTCCTTGGTTTGTTGCTCGAATGTGCTATTTCACTGGTTCACACAACGGCTGCATATTGTTCAAACAAAACCTTATCTAAATCGGTTTACTGTCTTCTGGGCTTTTCGGCTGCCTCTCTGCGCCTGTCGCACGCACTTTTTTGTAGATATGGTGACACTACATTTCATGAGATGGTTAAAGCCGCGAACCTGCATGCTTGCAGCAAATAATATCCTATGTTGAGCTTAAGGGAAGGTATATATATATTTTTTTTCCATTTAATCAAAAGGCTTTTTTTAAGGGAAATGAAAGTTGACGGTGTGAGGGGATGGAATAAGGTCACCTTTATAAAGAGCCCATTTTCAGAAACTTCCTTACTACATTTTTTTTAAAAAATGATCGTCGTGTTCCTGTATGACATCTATACCTCAAAATGCTAAGCATATCAATATCTACTGAAATAAAGTTAATACCTGTTTTTGCAAACTTACTGAAAATACGTCTTATTTTCATGCCAGAAGTACACATTTTTGTGCAATGCAGATAGCATCATACTGGAAAGTTTGGTGTCAACCCTACTATTACTAACGGGTTTATGATAGATTAAAGTTGTTTACTTAACATAAATTCCGTAAAAAATAGAATTTTTTTATTAGCTTGGCTTACTTAATACACACATATATATAAATACATTTCATATCTGAAGCCTTAAGCTTCCGGTCACTGAATTATTCTTCTTTCTGCCATTTTCCTTTCTCCACTGTATTCGTTCTTCAATCTCAACGTTTCCATTTATTTTTTTGTTGCTCATGCTGGTAATCTTCCTCTTTTATGACACTACCATAATCCCAATTACTTTGTACAGAAACTTGAAATTCCTAACTACGTTTTCCGCTCATAGGTCGGGACTTAAGATTTGTCTGTCTTTGGTACAAATAAGTGCTGGGTAGCTAGATATCAGTGACCACTACGAGGAACGCAACTCGCATTACGGTGTGGCGTGTTGATGTCAGAAACTCTCAAAACTTCAAGAGAAAGGAGAGACAAATCCAGCCGGCTCAGACCTTCAGAGTCAGCTCGTAGTATTTACGACAGATAGTAGCTCCCTCGCACTGCAGCTAGATTTTTCTTTCAGGTCCTCAAAGTGTCCGCAATCTTTTAGTTAGTTCTAGGCAATCGCAATGGAAATGCTTAAGGATTTCTCCCTCCTTTCAGTAACTTCGTCGATACGAATAGTAGGGTATGCCGAGTCTGGTGGCGTGATCGCTTGTAAGTAGTGCCTCGTGTAAAACCCCGGAATCCAGTACGCATTTCCACGCATCTGGAACAAAAGTTTTTTTGATCGGTTTTTGTTATAGCGCAAGTGGTGAGCCATCGCCATCTGAGGCTGGAGTTGTCACCAACTGGAATATATTGCACTGAGTAGAAAGCCTTGACGGTCGCTTTGTTGCCAGTCAGAATAATTATAATAGGTATTGACAAGCTTTCAGTATATTAAATACCTATGCACTGTATGTGGTCGAGAAAATCGTCGCAATGACTCTGCAGATCATTTTGTAACAAGTCACCGGTCTTCCACTCTCTTCTAGTTCAAAGCTCACGGCGAAGTTTTCTTTTGAAATTCAACTTGCTTGAGGCGTAGTCCATTTAGAAAGCACAGAGTTTCCAGTTCGCCTTGAATGTTACTATGGCCATAGTGCTTCGCTGTCCAGCACCGGTAGTCCCTGCACTGAAGGAAAACAAAAATTGTTCCCGAAATATGGATATATGTAGAATAAATTACTACTAGCGGCGGAGATGGTATTGAGTTTTAATTCCCAGAGTCCCAGATCCGAATCATCTGCCCATGTGGTTTTTTAAGGTTTTGTTTGTAAAACAAAACCTTATTAAAATCGGTTTACTGTCTGTCTGTCTGTCCGTCTGTCTGTCTGTCTGTCTGTCTGTCTGTCTGTCTGTCTGTCCGTCACATGCATTTTTCTCGGAGACGGTTGTAGCGATTGGCACCAAATTTGGTAGAAAGGTGGGAACTGTGAACGCTCACGCATATAGTGAGTTACATCCTTTTACGTCGAATTTAAGGGGGGATCCCCATACATGCAAAGGGAGGGTGTAAATTTTTTTTTCATCAAATATAGTCAAGGTGGGGTATCAAATTAAAGGTCTCGATTAGTACTTTTCGAAGCCAGTCTTAGTTTTGACATTTGTTGAAAAGGTGGGGGGTGCGGGGGGTTGAAAATGGTCATTTTTTTAACGAACCCATTCTCAGAAACTACTCAACCGAAAAATCTGAAAAAAATCAGGGGGCTGTCACTATATGGTGCCTAGGCTCCGAAATACCCTCCATACCGATACCTGTTCAAATAAAGTTAATAATAGTATATTACTATAATTTTTAGTAATTGACAGGAAAACCCCCCTTAAGTTCACCCTAGAATCACAAAATTTTGCAACAATATAGGCTACAGCATAGAGCATGATCCTGCCAAATAAGGTGGAAATCGCACTATTACTAACAAAGTAATACTAAGTCGCTTCTCTGCAAATTCGAGACTATGAATGTCAATATTACTTGAAAGTGGCTATTTTCACATAATATATGCATATTTTACGTGCTACATGCTAATGGGACAAATGCACACCCAAATCTCTTTATAAAAGAAATAAACAAAACCGTTCATACCTGAAGCGTCTAGCTTCCGGTTTCCCGACTTGTTTTAAGTCTATTAAGCTTAGTTCTGTTGTACTTGTTGCTCAGCGCCACACAATAGAACAGTTTCATACGTTAGGATGGGTTAAAGCACTTCTGTGTACACGCAGAAAACCATCCTCGTGTGAAGACCTCGTTTACTTACAAAGATCCTGTTGCACGTGTAGAAGGTTATGCAGATCTTAACCCTCAGTTCTTTGTTCAATCTGCAATTTAACTTTGGATCCAAGATCATCTATTACTATTAGCTAGAGTATCGGAGAGATCGTGCTACCCTGCTCACATTTTTGGTAGAATGGTTCTCAGCTAAGATATTATATAATGCGCAAGATACTCCTCTCATCCTATACTGGTAAGAACCTCTTTGATGATGTTGGAGCTGACGTTCTGGAATGCGCCCCCTTTATCCAGGAAGACAGCTAGGGTGTATTGCTTGTAGTGTAGAGACCGTTATACCGTACTAATTACTTCGTAAGAGTGGATTTGCTTTTGAGGTAGGCGTGCTGAGACTTGGAGAAGGGCATCCTCTCCATGATCATCCTTAACTGAATGTCTAGGACGTGTTCTAGAGTCTTCGATACGAAAGATGCATTTGCGGTTTAATAGACTTGACTGTCTAGTTTCAGTATGAAAACAGCACCTTGACTAGCAGTTCTAGGGTCTCACCAGAAGATTTTGTCCAGATGCTTTCTGTCTTTCTGAAAAAAGAGGGGCTCCAATGTTCCTTATTCATCATATTCTGACAATAGTTTAGCCAGGACTGCTTCCTTCCAGTTTTCATTGCCGACTTGAACTTCCTCAGGCATTTCTTTCATATGGTTACTAGTACTTGTGGCTATAATAGATGTTGAAGGCCTCCCTGGCCAGCTCCTTGAAATTAAATAGATCCTCGTTCCACCACGGAAGTAATATATTTTGCTATATTTTGAGGATTACGACACTTTAAAAGCAGCTTCGAATGCTGTTTCTAAGGTCCCGACATTTGACTCAAGTTTATCTGTAGTGCCAATGTTACCATTTCGAGCTCCGGACGGTTTGTTATTGATAACTTAATAAACTTCCTCCAGTCGATCCTACTGGGGTTTTTGAAAGGGATGGAGACCTCTGCTGCGAGACTGGTAACTATCCGGCTGTGATTGGAGAAGGATCTACCTCCCCAGTTTTACACTCTGAAAGTTCCATTGCCGGTTAGTAGGATGATATCAAGGACCTCCTCATAGCCTTCCGAGTTAGAGAAATAAAAGTTTAGTATACTGTCCTGTTACAGATCGACAGGTTTGCATTGATGATAAAGTCAAAGAGAAGCTCACCTCTTTCCAGGGATTGGCTATTTTGGTTGTGATGATAGACGTCAGTTATTGTAGATCATCTGGTGGAGCTGTTCGGTCGTGGAGATATACATATTCTCTGCTCCCCCTTGCCCGAGTTTGACCGGAGTTAGATCGCTGGAATTCAGGGACACAGAAAGGCTTACTATCTCTTTTTGCGAGGATAACTGCACTAGGTCTGTCCCGTGTGTGCTGTGATATAAATTGTAATATTTATTTTGAGCTTTTTGATGAATCAACTTCCTTCGTTCACGGGCTCCTGTATTAATTCGACATCGAAGCCCTATCAGAGGAAGACAAGCTGGGACGTATGCCGAGTACTGCGTTTCCTTCGGCATGAGGATTGTTAGTCCGCGTCAGATTGGCGACCTTCGTAATCACCAAGAGTACGTTGACACCGTCGGTTGGCTCCAGGTAGTCGTCCGAACCGAGCACTTCCACTTTTGTTTTTCTGGCTCCGAATTCCATTTTGTAGCTCGTCTTTTTTAGTGCTTTCCCGCATTTTCCACTTATGTATAGTAGAAGAGGTTGACAGTTCATCTGTGGTTCGTCCACCCAGTCGTCCACGGAGATCCTGAGGTTTTGAAGAGGCTGGGATTGGACGAGCTTGACCTTATCTATGTGGATCTTTGGCAACTAGGTGCGACATCCCTGGTAATCTTGTCATATGGGATAACATTGAGCTTTACGTTATCTTAAGCGTCGCTGATATTAACAATGTATGAATCAAGAAAGTCCTTGGAAAATTGGTCAGCGCCACCCGTAAGTAACTCCTGATCACATCATTCAAAGGTTCCGCGGTGCGTGCTTCGTAGGTTGGCTGTTGCTGATTGACCGTCTGCAGAGATTGATTTGACATCAGAGAGCTTGCGCAATCCGCTCCTCATGTTACATTGTTCGATCTCATACTGAGACTAACATCGATTGCGGTTGAAGGCGGTAAATTTCGCCTCCAGGGACATAAGTGAGCTCGAAAACATTCATTTTGAAGGTCTTGTGTAAAACAATATCTTATTAAAATCAGTTCACTATCTGTCCGTCTGCCTGTCATATGCATTTTCTCGGAAGCAGTTGTATCGGTTGACAAATTTGTTGAGAAGGTGGGAATTAGCTGGGCATATGTTCAGAATATGAATTATGCAAGATGATACGTGTCCATCCTGTAATAAGGAAGCAGAATCTACGGAACATTTTCTATGTTCGTGCCCCGCTTACGGACGCATCAGACATCGGATTTTTGTTGCTGATGTGCTTCAATTACAGTGGATAGCATCACATCCATTAACGGAAATCCTGCGATACATAAATGAATCCGGGATATTCCGTTAGACGGGGGAATCGAGTACAATGGACCACTAAGGTCTGAGTGCTCAGAGGCTTTGCCTCTCCCCACCTCAAGCACACACACACACACACACACGCAGGTGGGGACTGTGAGTTACATCGTTCCACGTGGAATACATGCCAGACGGGGGATTACTTTTTTTCAGCAAATGTAGTCATGTGGGGTATCAAATGAAAGGTATCGATTAGTACTTTTCAAAGTGTCCAGCTTTTGTTTTCCCGGCTTGTTATAATTTGAAGGACAGGGATTCTATAGCAAAATGGATTTACTGTGCCTCCCTTGCTCACTTCTTTGTGCTGTGCAGGGCATCCACATAGTCCCTTCGTATTTTTGGAGTAAGACTTAGTTTCATTATTGCCACAATTAGCGATGTGCATATGATTTGCCAAGTGAGATTTCAACCTCAGCAAATTTGCCACCTTAGGTTTTATTGAGTGTTCTCCAAAACTATGGTTAAATTTGCGTTTTTTACCTAGTGTAAATAAATTTCAAATAATTTCGGGAGTCGACTGGGGCTAGAATCCCTTTGAATGGAAGTTTAGTGGGTATATTTCTTCATTTCTATAAAAATCGAATAAAGGATAAAAGTAAATTTCGGCGTTTCAGTTCTTACAATTCAAAAATATATTTTCAATGAATTCGATTTAAATCATTTCAGGCCAACTTTTTTACAGTATTATCGCTTTTATATTTGTCAACCCTTGTGTCTTGCTGTGATCGATGCGATGGGGTAAGTATTTCTGATCAAATGACAGCATCCTAGTTAGCTTATTTCCTTATGTGCAGTTGCAAAATTAATCGCGTGTAGATTCTTAATAAAATCTCAAAAGTGTCACATTTTTAGTACCGTAGTTTTCAATAAAATTAAGGATAAAAATAAACATATTTTACTCAATTAAAGTTTTTCATGGGTGGTAAGCTTAGTACACATATATTTTTTCAGCAAGTCAAATTCGAGCCCCTCGTTTTGGTGCATGGAGGGGCCGGCAAAGCTGATCCTACAAAAGCTACTAAATTGTTAACTGGTGTCCGATTGGCGGCTCGTGTTGGATATAAAGAAATGGCGAAGGGTGGATGTGCCCTGGATGCAGTGGAAGCTGCAATTCGTTCAATGGAATTAGATGACGATTTCAATGCTGGGTATGGCTCGGTTCTCACTATAGATGGTCGGGTCGAAAATGACGCATCCATCATGGACGGTGTGACACTGAAGGCTGGTTGTGTTTCTTTGATTACGGATATTTTGCATCCAATATCAGTAGCGCGCAAAATTCTTGACAAATTACCCTACACCTACATGGCTGGAAATAATGCTATGCGATTCGCCGAAGGACAAGGCGTGCACATTTTGAAAACCGGCTCACTAGTGAGTGACAGTGCATTGAAGGAGTTGAACAATTACAAAAATCAACTGAACATGAGCACTTGGTTCATTCCCGATTATCATACATATAAAGGTACTATTGGAGCTGTTGCTATCGATTCATGTGGAAATTTAGCGGCTGGAACTTCAGCTGGAGGCTCCATTGGAAAACTTTCTGGACGAATTGGAGATTCTTCACTCATCGGATCAGGCACTTATGCCGACAATAACTTGGGAGCAATATCCGTGACAGGAGGTGGTGAGATCTCCTTGCGTTATAATGTCGCACAACGGATAATGCAAAATATGAATTATATGTCGACGAATGCCCAGCAAGCGGCTGAAAATGTTTTAGATGAAATGAATAAACGTATGAAAGCCACGGCTGGTGTAATTTTGCTGGACAAATTTGGTAATACCGGTATATACTTCACCGCCAAGAGCATGCCTTGGGCATACCAGAAGAGGGACTCATTACACTTTGGCATATTCAAAGGAGAGCACTTTAGTGAAAAAATCAGTAGTCAGTAAAAATATATGTTGTAAAGATGTGACAGAAAAATAAGTGATTTTATTGTGCTTATTATTAAATGTTTTGCTGATGAAAGTAAATTGTGTTTTTGCCAATGCCGTGGTTTTGGAATAATTCTGATGATGATGATGATGATGGGGCGATATTACCCGTAAAAGATTTCACCTTTCTCTCTCATCAACCAATGGGGATATCCTGGTATGTCACCTGATGAAATTAAGATGTTACTTGAGGTAGCTCATTGAACGATGCTTTTTTGTATATAAGTAGTGGGTGTACCTTTAAAATTTGCCTAGAACTCCCAGTACGGCTTTGTTCTAGCTTACAGATAGAGAGACGTAATATCCGTCGTTTCCCGACATGTCGATCATATGTTGACTATGGCGATATTGTATTACAGAAAAACATTAATATATTTTAAAAAATTATTTACAAATGATCATTTTAATTCCTGTTTGAATTTCTATTATAAAACGCTTCTCTCACCTTTTCCTCGCAACCCTAAAACTTATTTATTTAATTCTTTTACGTACCTCCTTTTGTTTTCCTTAAAAATTGCATAGTAAATGCATTTTTGCTTAGCGGATCGGCCTAGGCAATTGTGGAATCTTTATAAATAACTGAACGCCTGCAGGATGAGATCCTTGTTGTATTGCGTGCAATGGAAACTTTTGGACGATTGTCCAGGAAAAGTATTACTCATGTTGGTCTTTTGATCTCTGGCGAACGCCCGGTAACGATCATTGTAGAAGGGTTCCCCATACATGCAAAGGAAAAATGTTCCAAATAATGCTTTCACAAGCATTTTACTTAGTTTTGACCCAAATTGCAAAATGCTCGAGTAAGGGGTTAAAATCTGCACACTTAAAGTGAGACAGGACTTATTTTCCGAAACTGCCCAAACGAAAGTCAAAAAAAAATTCCGAGCGATGCGCTTATATAAAAGCTAGACCTCCAAATATTTCCCATTCCGATATCTGTTTAAATAAACTCAATAGCCCTTTATTGTTAACTTTGACTGGAAAATATCCCTTAAATTCTTCCTAGGAGAAATGTAGCAACATAGAGGATAGTATCCCGCCTATTACCGCAAAGTTTTATGTCAATCTGGCAACCAATACCAAAGTTATAGCAGTTCAAGCTTATCAATTTCATGCGAATTTATTGCATCATAAGTCATGCAAATAGGATGCGAGTGGAATATTAAAGTTGCATATATGAAGAATCTACTCTCCGCAGCAATTTTTTAAATCTATTTAAAATGTTTTAGGATTCCTTTTTCTATTATCTCCTAACTCCCTGTAGGACTCGCGCTTCAATGGAGGGGCATCCTCCATTATTATAAGCTGAAGGGTTCAATCCATAGAAGGTCGTGTCCCCTGAAAATACCTGCGGTTCCCCGTCAAAATTAGCGGCATGGCGACGTATTATGAAAAAGTCAAAAAAGCAAGCAACGAAACTTCGATTTTTAAGATAAATCCCTGGGCGAACTGCAATCTTGGATAGAGAATCTGAGTGTATATTCAGATTCATTTTCAACTGAAAACCAATTTTATTCATGCCATTGGGATCAGTCAATAATGAACGAATCGCAGTAGGCTCCTTTTGCTTGTCAGGCTGATTCGAATCTCTAGTCGGTATTATCTACTGATATCAAAGTCTTACCGACAAGTAAGCATTGACCTCTAGAAAAAAGTCATCTCTGTCCAAACTACAAATTTAGGAGTGTTTTGTTGCTATTATGAAGATATCTTCTCAGTGCTTTCCGGGTAAATGTAAACCCCTTTTGACCATCCTCTCAAATTGATCAGCAATGAAGGCTCGGTTAGCAACATTTAAGGTTTCTACGAGGTTATCGAAGCCTTTACATGGGTCATCTAGAATGACACAATAATTTAAACACCACCATCTGGACTCTAGCCTGGGTAAAACAGCTGGTAGGCGTGAGGGTCTTATTCAAACGGATTTTGTGAATACACCGATTGACAGTATTCCACGCGGTTGGTGTTATCAAGTTTCAATGGCTCTTAAGGTCAATGAAGATAATGGCGCTTTATTTTGATGACAGATGACAGGAAAAGGGCTGCTCAAAATATCAAGCTTAGTGGGTATAGGAGACTGCTATAGTGACGTTAACCCTATTTGAATAGAATATCTGGGAAAAATTGCGAACTTTTCAATTAGCAACGTTGAGAAAAGTGGTCATTCAAAGTACTTGGTTTTTCGCGGAAGAATATCTACCAATCTACCTATCCAGATTACGCGAATATTTTCAGGCAAGATCGATTGATCAGATTGATTAAAGTGTTAATCAATGCCGTCACCTCTTGAATCTGATGAACACGGCAACATGTAAGGGACCAATAATGACTTGGATCATTTATTTTATAGGCGGGAAATCCTAAGTTAGGATTCATATTTTCAAGAAGCGAAACACTTTGATACATCAGGTTAAGATTAATAAGGATGTGACACTGGACGGACAGTTGCGAAACATGTTCAAAAATTACCCTGGAGTTGAATGCCCAATAAGTCTTTTTTATGGATTTTTTATGGATGGAGGTTGAAATCTCATAAAGGCGCTGCTGCGCTATCCGGGCTAGAGTCAGGGAAGGAAGCTTCTTGTAGCGCGAGAATTATTGCATTTTCCAGGCTCCGACCTTAGTATCTCTTCCACAAAATTATGGGATCCGATAGTCACAGCGTCAATCAATCCTCTTCTTTCATCCATGAATCTTGAATAGTGGAACATAACGTACTTCTTTCGAACGGCCCATTTCATGAACAATTCCTTTTTATTGGCTTTTCAGTGGTCGACAGCCGTTCTGATTGGTTTTGCCTAATGTTTGGTCTGGTAGAGACATTTGTTAGAAGTTTCAAGGGGGCACATTTTGTAATGACACACACTACCTTACTTGATGCAGCTTTATATGTCCAAATAGGAGCCACATATGACAGAATGGAGTTCCGGTATCTGGTCTAGGCCTGCCTTAATAAGGAACTCCAGATATCCCGGTTTTGCGCCGAGGTCCACCAATTCGATATCCCTAAAAGCTGTCTGGCGTCCTGGCCCACGCCATCGCTCCATCTTAGGCAGGGTCTGCCTCGTCTTCTTTTCCTACCATAGATATTGCCCTTATAGACTTTCCGGGTGGGATCATCTTCATCCATACGGATTAAGTGACCCGCCCACCGTAACCTATTGAGCCCGATTTTATCCACAACCGGACGGTCATGGTATCGCTCATAGATTTCGTCATTGTGTAGCCTACGGAATCGTCCATCCTCATGTAGGGGGCCAAAAATTCTTCGGAGGATTCTTCTCTCGAACGCGGCCAAGAGTTCGCAATTTTTTTTGCTAAGAACCCAAGTTTCCGAGGAATACATGAGGACTGGCAAGATCATAGTCTTATACACTAAGAGCTTTGACCCTATGGTGAGACGTTTCGAGCGGAACAGTCTTTGTAAGCTGAAATAGGCTCTGTTGGCTGACAACAACCGTGCGCGGATTTCATCATCGTAGTTGTTATCGGTTGTGATTTTCGACCCTAGATAGGGGAAATTGTCAACGGTCTCAAAGTTGTATTCCCCTATCCTTATTCTTGTTCGTGTTTGTGTTTGACCAGTGCGGTTTGATGTTGTTGGTTGATTCGTCTTCGGTGCTGACGTTACCACCATATATTTTGTCTTGCTTTCATTGATGTGCAGCCCAAGATGTCGCCCCTATTGCCGCCTGCTCGATCTGGATGAAGGCAGTTTGTACGTCTCGGGTGGTTCTTCCCATGATGTCGATATCGTCAGCATAGGCCAGTAGTTGGGTGGACTTGAAGAGGATCGTACCTCTTGCATTCACCTCAGAATCACGGATCACTTTCTCGAGGACCAGGTTTAAGAGGACGCATGATAGCGCATCCCCTTGTCGTAGACCGTTGTTGATGTCGAATGGTCTTGAGAGTGATCCTGCTGCTTTTATCTGGCCTCGCACATTGGTCAGGGTCAGCCTAGTCAGTCTTATTAATTTCGTCTTGATACCGAATTCTCTCATGGCCGTGTACAGTTTTACCCTGGCTATGCTATCATAGGCGGCTTTAAAGTCGATGAACAGATGGTGCAGCTGTTGTCCATATTCCAACAGTTTTTCCATCGCCTGCCGCAGCGAGAAAATCTGGTCTGTTGCTGATTTGCCTGGAGTGAAGCCTCTTTGGTATGGGCCAATGATGTTCTGGGCGTATGGGGCTATCCGGCCTAGCAAGATAGTGGAGAATATCTTATAGATGGTACTCAGCAATGTGATACCTCTATAATTGCTGCACTGTGTGATATCTCCCTTTTTATGTATGAGACAGATAATG
Source organism: Hermetia illucens (assembly GCF_905115235.1). Taxonomy (NCBI): domain Eukaryota; kingdom Metazoa; phylum Arthropoda; class Insecta; order Diptera; family Stratiomyidae; genus Hermetia; species Hermetia illucens. The sequence goes on along the minus strand of NC_051853.1, from coordinate 56,342,146 downwards.
CCTCGTTGCCAATCGTCAGGCATTGATTCGCTGTCCCATACCTTGAGCACAAGTTGATGAACCACTTGGTGTAACTGGTCGCCTCCATATTTAACCAATTCGGCTGTAATTCCATCGGCCCCTGGCGACTTATGATTTTTTAAGCCGATGAATTGCACGGACTGTTTCTCCTAAACTTGGTGGTGGCAGTATTTGTCCGTCGTCTTCAGTTGGCGGGACCTCAAACTCGCCGATGTTCTGGTTGTTCAGTAGCTCATCAAAGTACTCAACCCATCGCTCTAATATGCCCATTCTGTCGGAAATCAGATTTCCCTCTTTGTCTCGGCAGGATGAGCATCGAGGTGTATAAGGCTTCATCCTGCTGACTTGTTGGTAAAACTTGCGCGCCTGGTGCGGTTGCTCCCTGTACTTTTCTAGTTCACAGACTTGTTGGTTCTCAAAGGCTTCCTTTTTCCGTCTATGAAGTCGCTTCTCCGCTCGACGGAGTTCGTGATAAGTCTCTGCGCGTGCCCTAAACGCAACTAATAAACGAAGTCTGGAAACAACTGAAGGACTTTATCATAGCGGTCGGAAAGACCTCGTTGATAATGAACGCAAGCTTCTTCTTCTTTTTCTTCAGCCTTTGTCCCGTTCACAAGCGGGATCGGTTCGTCGCGATCGGTTTCTCTATTTACCTCTATCGAATGCCTGATCTGGGTGTAATATCGTGGCTTTTAAGTTTCCATCCAGCGTATAAAACCACCGTTGTTTCGGCCGGCCTTTTGGTCGTTTACCATCGGCTTCGATGTTCAGCCCAATCTTGGCAAGTGAATTCTTGTTAGCACCAATTGCGTGACCATACCATCGAAAACGCCTTCGTCTCCATTACCGCAAGACGGCGTTCACTGAAATTGAAATTGAATTGAATTGAAAAAATCACCTTAGAAGATTATCTGGCCTGGATCAATGTATATACCAGTGGTAATAAAGTATGTGGGCGGAAAACTTAATTCATCAATTAGTGTTGAAAAAGTGTGGCGATATGATTTTCAAGAAGCTAAATAATTATCCTATCTGCGGTCATAAATCATAGCTGATCGGCGCTTGAGTGTTGTCAACCAAAAGATCCTACTTTGGCGTATCAAAATTCTCCCACTCAAAATGAAGAGGAAGATTGGCACCCTGTATGACAATGGGCCATTACAGTGCTTCCATAATAACAAAACACTTGCCCCCCTAATTAGAGCATTAAGAATATGTTGGGAGTAGCGAACTGAACAACCTTGGATAGAGACCGAGGCGTTTGATGTTTTTGGTAGTGAAGAGGCATCAGTTGTAGTGCTATTCATGATGATAATGAGTTTTTGGCTCACTTACATTTATAACAGCAGGAGTACAAGATTCCGGGTTTCTATGGTAGCTCGGAAAGACCTCTAATCTACCTTAGTTAACGATTTATGTGACGGTAATACTCAACAACTAGACTAATTATAAAGAGATAACAGGATGGTAAGGAGACTTTTAAGTATTCTGTGGAACATTTATAAGGGCTATTCAATATACTATAGTTGAGCTAATAGCACGCTGCGGCCTCAACATCAAACCTAAGCGCCGAGAAAGTTTTAACATCAACATGGAAAGATCTAAGCTACCGTTTTCGAATATTTAGCAGGAACGTAATTGTAGATCTTCAACTAGGACAGTGAACTTGTCGTCAATCTGGCAAAACAAAGAGTCATGGGTGTCTCGTTTGAATCCCTTGACATAGCAGTCCTCGTCAAGGAGTTATGTATTTTAAACGATATTACATTCTCGAACCACAGGCGAACATATTTTATAATATGTAGGTTCGCTTCGCACCGCCTCGCTCAATTTTGGAATTTTCAGTTTGTATGCAATTAAGTATGAAGATGGGGAAACTATCTAAATACCTTTATTTTGAATTTTAGCGCAACCCCTGTTTGTCCGATGCAAACATAAAGAAAATTTCGGATGGGTTTTTTTCGGAGCTACATTTTTCAAGTTGTTTGAACTCATAACTCGAAGAAATTTTGACTGATCTAGACTCCATTGCCGATTACTTATCTTACCGTGGTGAGGTCCTATAGGGACAAGAGGGGAGGCCTAATGTTAAGCAGTAAGCCCAAGTGGGACTACCGTGCCGAGGGTTGAATGCTCATAGAGGCTAAGAAGTGGCTGTGAATGGTGAACTCAGGATGTCAGGCGACCCTCAATTTTAACTAGTCTTGTCTCGACAAAAAGAGGCGCTGCCAAAATTGACTTACTTTCCCCGGTAAAACTAGCGCCAAGGGCGTAAATTATGAATAATCACAAAACAAAAAACCTAAAAGAAAACAAAAACTGGAACTAGATTTCGATCGTGATGATCCAAACCTCAGTAAAGGGGCAACCCTGAGCTCATCGCCACCTGCTGAGACCAAAGTCTTCCCCACGGGTAAGTATCTGCCCTTGGAAAGCAACCACCTTCAGGCAAACGGTCGCCGGGCAATTCATAACCTACGAGCTGTGCCAAGGTTGAAGGTAAAGGAGAATCTGGGGCACCTGTGGCTAATGGCAATTTGAAACAGCAGCGGTCCCCAGATGATACCAACTCTTTAACACAAACGGCAGCAAAGAGGGCCGTTACGTTACATATGTCGGCTCCTAAAACTATTGAAGAGGACGTACAACCCACGGCATCTTCATCTGAAGCGTAGATGGGATGTGATACTCCTCAAATAAATTTGCACATTGTAAAGCGGCGACTACAGTTATCAGCCGTCGGATCAATAGCTACAAGACATTTATATACCTCATGCAAGAATCATGGGTGGGAGAGACTAGGAATTAAGATTCCGAAATGCATTTGGGTAATTAACCCACTTTCTTCATTGCGGCCAACAAAAGGTTATCGACATCACGGTGGCATCCCATGACATTGCGGTTCTTGTCGGAGAGTGGAGAGTACACTCTCAAGGGCGCGTTGATTTCGTAATGGGCATGAATCACTCTATTTTAGAATTTAGAGTTGAGAAAACAACCCAGGTGATCACAACTAGCATAAGAGAGACTTTCGATGAGAACTGTCCAGTCAACGCCATGGTCGAATTGGGATTTGGCAAAACAGAGAAGATTACAAGGGTCCTCCTCAATCGTATTCTGAAGTCTGATTCAACTGCTGGCCGGAATCGATACACAGAAGCTCAGAAAAGTCTAAAGATGTGTAAGCAGGTAAAATGGACGTTGAAATCGTTCCATAGATATAAGTTCACCGGATGGCACCATTCCTGCTCTAGTAATAGAGAGAACGGATGCCCCGACTCTATATATATATACCATGCATACTTAGAATACGTTTATATTCCAATTAACTGCCGTGGTGTTAAGGTGGTATTTATTGCCAGACTAGGGGAACCCATCTGCAAGGGCACAAAAGTGATCAGTCTAATTTTTCCTTGTTACTAGAGGGACTGCAAAGACTAGTAAATCGGTTGATAAGGGATTCATACCTAAGTGGCTATCACACTATAGGCCTATACCTACGAAAGAGGCAAACTCACCAATTTTGATGTTTGTTTGCTTCGACTAGTGGCCGAGACTGAATTTTTCTAACAGCAGGAAGTTGCTGGCGCAAATTGAACGGCTTGGTTGCCTAAGTATTACTGGAGCAATGAGTACTATGCCGACCGCGGCATCCGAAATCTACCACCTCCCGGCGCAAATAGTCTCAATACCATTTTCGTGTGCAGGGACGGCTAATCATACGATCATCCGTCCATCTGGTGGTTCTAATACTGGGTTTTCAGATTCTTTGTTTAGTTTGGAATTAATGGGATTACAGATCTAATAAACAGGGAAGACGGATCAAGCACATGGCTGCTCTCGGAACATCCGATTATGGAACTGGCTTTGTCCTTCTATCCTTCGGAAGAATAACGATCATATTCCAGGCTAAGATATATGCCATTTCATCAGAAGCAGAAAAATATTTCCGACAAAAACAGCGGGGTCACATCCTTCGAGTCTGCTGTGACAGTTGGGCAGCGTTATGCACTAAACGGCAACAACATATCAAGCCAGTTCGTGAGGAGTTACTACCAGTTGCTGCTGAAACTTAGTTGACTAAACGAAACGTTCCTAATGTGGGTGGCAGGATACTCAAAAGTCGCTGGTAAAGAAGAATCTTGCAGACTGGTCGCCAAAGGATCTGGAACCACAATGGTATAGTCAAATCCACTTAAAAGAGAAAAATTGGAGCGATTGACCCAGCCGAATGGAAAAATTTGAACTCTTGCAGTAGGCAAAAATCTTTGTGAAAGAATCCGGGGTCATTAGAGCCGTATTTTTTTTGTCGCTTATGAAGTGAACCATGAAAACACTAGTAGGGTTTTTCATAGGACACTGCTCCTAAAACTACCACATAGGAAAAATTGAGGCGGTGGTCTTGGCTGGGGTGGAGACGAAGACGAAGACATCTTTGAAGAATGTTCCAGATTCGCAAATACCTGCAAAAGCAGCGGCAAAAAGCGGAATTCCTAATAGAACCCCTGAGTGCTTGGAGCTGCGACTCCCCCCACTAAACTAAACTATATTTCACCCGTATTAAAGATAACCTTCTTTATCAAAGCGTTATGTTTCAACACCGTTATTGTGTATCTTTACACTTTCCTTGTTACATGAGTGGATTCAAGTAACGTAGCATACCGTAACACATTCAGGTTGTAAAGATTGAAGTATATCGGATAACCCACACTCATTGCTCTTTATGGTATCTCAACGACTTTGCTGGACTAAGTATCAGATGATAGATACATTTGAACTGGTTAGCAAATATGTTACAATATTTTGAAGTATGCCATGGTCTTGTCTGCCCTTTACATGCAATTCCTGACATATCACGTGCCTTATGTAATATCTAACACGTGTTTCTGCCCATCATTACAATATTTTTTATAAAGTCGACGTAAGTTCCCAAAAAACAGATCAATTTCTGCACGATATTTTTGCAACTTTATGGTTTTCCTCCAATTGCAAACAATAGACACAACAGAGAAGAATTCACGTGTCCCTATCCGTCCAAAAAACAGAAACCATCTTGTAACTAAGACTGATGGATGATATGGTTGCTGTTTTTCTTTTCTTGGCACAGAAAGGATGCTTTTAACGCTTCCGGAACTTGAAAAGAACAAGACAGCATTCATCACAGAATTCCTTTCAAACTCTTTTTTATGAGTATTTCTATGGGCTGATGACACCGAAAAGATTTCGTCGTGGTAAGGATGAAAGAAGGATTTCTAGTTTTTATGTATTCGGAAGATGTAGATAATGCCCACCTGAGGAAAAATGATGGAATCGGATTTATGGCAGAGAAAAAAATTGATAAAATTTCGTAATATTATTTTAACAGGGACCATTTTGCGATTATCGGAATAAATTTCTTGTTCCTTACTTTATGGTGAAGATGCCAGTTCACGAGGGTTTGGGAATTTGAAAGGCTTCTTTAAGGGCCTTCTATTCATTTAGGAGAAAATGGTACTCCAAAAATTCGGGAAATTTTTCATCGACCGTATTTTTTAGCTTATCATCGTCATCCTCAAGTACACTTTCGAATTGTTCATCCTTCAATCAGAGGACAGGGTCGTTATCTGGCAATAGCTTTTGTTTGAAAACTTGACCTAGTTTCTTGTCGTCATCGTTAGGTACCATTTTTCATTTTCTTATTATTCTGGAGTAAAAACATACCGTTATTTCATGGTCTCCATATTCATGGTTTAGCAGTTAGGAATTGTCTCTTTATTTTTTTTTCTCCAGAAAGTTTCCTTTAAATAAATCTAATTGTTTGTGCTTTCGAAAACTATCATACTTGATCATCACTCTCTATTATCCCTTAAACGTGATCGGTGGGCTACTTTTGAGATCGTATCTTATCTTAGCTAGCAGCTGGGAACTATAATATCTTTGCCGTTTATATGAAATTCAAAGTCATGGTATTTTATATAGGATACTCTTAGGAAATGTATCTTTTCAATGAATGGAGACGTGCACAGTGTTAGTAATATGAGAGGATAGTGCCTGCTTGTGTTATTAGACAAAGTAGACGCTTTGAATAATATATATATGTTGCTAATTTAATGAAATTGGAATTTTTAGGAGGATTGGATTTGTTTCCCAAGGAAGCCTTTGGTGTAATTATAATATTATTTTCTGGAGTGAATGAGTACGTGAGATGTTAAAGGCTGTGGGCGTGTTAATTGATTAAATATATTTTGTTTGGTGTATCGAAATTCTTTGGGCATTTGCTTACTCTGAAGACGAACAAATTACGTCGTAGGGGTCTTTCTTTAAATTGCCTAAAACGAATATCATAGAATTTATGCTGTATTTCAGGTGAACTTAAGCTGCATGAGAAAAAATGTGTCAGAAATGAAACAATAGTGAAAAAAGTAGATTTCACTAGGAAAACCGTTTCTGAGGAAAGCGAAATATCCACTACCAATAGTGAAAGTTGAAATGATTACTTGTGTTTTCTGTATTCGAAATATTCTTGGTCGGAAAGGAATTTACAAATTTACAAATCTTATAACCGTCCCATCGGAACCCATTCCAGAAAGAATCAAAATGTAAATCAAAATACCATGAATAAAAAAATGAAGTCAGTTACCTTACCACCCCGGAAGTAGCAATCGAAATTTTTCTTTGATATCATCAGGTACGTAAACATGGTCTATAGGGTCCTTGGTCCTACCAGAATCATGTTCGACCACGGAGAAATCTGTGGAAGACATGCTCTTCACTTCAGTGGGAGACCTGTCCCCAGTGTCTAAGACACTGTCAGCCAGGAAGGAGAGTAAAGCAACTCCCTTAATGAGAGGAACTGATAGCCGACTATGGCTGACCCGTCGGTGACACTACTTCTTTCAGAAAATGGAAGAGGAACGCTCGGCGGAAGGAAACTGCAGCCCAAAGGAGAGGAAACTATAGGCTTAATCTTTCCTATCAAAACCTTCCTTTCACTTCTACCAGGGAAAGCTGGTGATGTGGACGCATGCATGCACTCCGGACACCGTGAACCTAGGAAGGCTCCCAGCCGATGACAGTGGAAGGTATTGCGAAAGATGGCGAAACTTCTTGGGAATGAGGATATGGGCATTGCTACATCACCAAAGGTGGCAATATCCAGAGAAATCAGATACAATGAAGGGGAACTTTCAATAGAAGGTGAGAATAAACTGCTAATCCCGGTAAGAACTACAACAGCCGCTGCAGACTCTTCCGTTAGCGGCGTTTTTCACAATAGCCTGCACATATGTCTACAAACATAAAGGTTTGGCAAACTAATGTGCAGCATGCCAAACCTTTTTTTATCTATTGCCATAAAGGCTGGCAAATGTTAGGACGGCCCTTGTATTATATATTTATGGTACCAGAGCCATGGGTTCGTTTTAATAAAAACTGTGGTACTGGATCGGTAAAGTGAACTAGGATCTTCTTCGATGAGAGATTCTCGAGATCAAACGCCTGCGTCCTGATGTCGAAATTATTAAAGCAGGCATGATGAAACAATTCTGCTCCCAGAACCTAGTCCCGAGTAACTTACAATAGCAGGTTAATAGTAAGAGGAGAAATGTCATCATTGCCTCTGCTTACTTAAGCTATGAGCTTTGTGTCCTCCACCGACGCAAAAACTCAAGGATCTGGTAGTGTATGCAGACTTAAGTGGCCTTAAACTCTTAATAGGCTGTAATGCGAACAGTCAGCGTATTTGTTTGGGCGATAGCAAATGCAATTCTGGAGGCAGGAAGAACGTGGGATGTACCCCTATTTTATTATTATTCTATTAAGGGAAAGTCGCACCGCTTCCTTGAAGAAATATTGCGCCCCTTTTACTGGTTATAGTGTACCTATTGATCATAGTATCTCTAGCAGGCCTATAACCGTTGTGAACTTTAGTATGTTCCCTACTTCCAGATCTTTCAGCTTTGCATCTGGTATTAAGTGTTTTCCCAGATGCCTCGATCTGCTTTATACAAGTGCCGGACATTGTCCCAGGATGTGTATAGAGGTTTCGTCCTTCTCCTCACAAAACCTGCAGGCAGTGTCCTTAGATATCCCTAGCTTCCCTAGGTGATAGTTCAGCCGACAATGACCAGTGAGAATTCCCATTATGATTCGGAGGTTCTTTTTGGTGAGGTTTAAGCGATGCTTTGTGCGCATAGGTTCGTATCCCCCAATAAGCACCCTGGACTGCTCCATCCTTGGTAGGCCCGCCCAGTATAGTTGCCTCAACCGTTCCTCTTCATTTCTTAGATTCATAGCCATGAAACCGTTTCCGATTCCAGAGATGGGTTCTGGGCCGTGTAAAGGCGTCCCTGCTCCCTTCTTGGCTAGTTCGTCCGCTTCCTCGTTGCCTTCCAACCCAGCATGGCTTGGAACCGAGAGTATCCAGACCTTGTTGTACGAGTTGACTGTATTCAGTTTCTCAAGGCATTCTCATACCAATTTAGAGTTCACCTGGTTGAATCTAAGTGCCTTGATCGCTGCTTGGATGTCGGTGTGAATGTTCTACCCCCTGTAGTTCCTTTGGAGGTTAAATGAGGCACATCTGTCTATGGCGAATATTTCCGCCTGAAGTATGCTTGTGTACCTGCCCATTGGCTCCAAGTACATTTTCCTTTGACCAATAACACCGGCACCCACTCTGCTGTGAGGGATCCGTCAGTGTACCAAGTAGTCAGTTCCGAATCGATGATTAGGTATAACGTTGCTGTCTGCTAAGATTGCCAATAGCTTCTGGAGTATAAGTTTTTCGAATACTTTCGATATTTTAGGAAGAACTCTTATCGGTCTATACGATTTGACTTGACAGGCATCCTTCCCATGTTTTAGAATCATTGTTCTGATTGCATTCATCCATTCCATTCTGAGTTTGCTGATCAATGCGAGATATTTCGTTAGTCGGAGAAATTCAGTTCAAGGAACCAGGAGGGTGCGAGTGCTCAAAGGCTTGGCGTCTACCCCCCCTCACACACACAAAGATCAGGGGAAAAAACAGGGATCCAAACGCAAGTATTTCTAATCGAGTAAATATATTAAATCGCATAAAACTGACTGCTGCCTAAGGCGGGTGCACTCTTATAAAGTGACTCTCGTTGCGGCCGCAAGAACCCATTCTGCGTTCAGTGCGGAAGTTCGATGGTAAAAAGTCTTTATTTTTCATATTTACTCAATCCTGATGTTTCGATTCTCTTTTCTCTGCATGTCGCCGATAGAGACACTAAAGGATATTTTTGTTGATAGTGCTACTAGCGGAAAGCGTATTTGAGCTGCGAGAGCCATGTATGTGACTTAGGCGACGATAGTATAAAATTGGTTCACAGAATATCACAGATTCAAAACTTACTTGAGCTCTCTTTATTTTTTTTAATTTCGCCATTTTATTTACTTAACATGTTAGATAAAGGAGGAGGATTTGGGGTATTGCATTTTGTACTATTTGCGGCACAATAAAAATAAAATGCTGAGATCAGGTAAAGAGATAAATTAATACGGTTGGAGTTACTCCACTATTCTAAATCCTACTTGACCTCTCATGATGACAGGTCCCGTAACACGTCAACCAAGAAAACGAAAATATCTTTACAAAAAAATTACGTTGATTGAAAAACTTCGGAGATCCTAGGGCGTTCATTTCAATCGACGCGGCAAAACGAGTCGGGTCCAGTCGAGAAATGAGCAAGGCTTCTTGACGCATGAGTAAAAGTTGCTTCAGGTATTAGCGTAACCTGGATGAAGTGGCGTTCCACAACTGATGTTCCTTGTGATTCACGTATCAATGAATGTTTCAAAGTTAAAATTTACCAGAGGGTCGTTCGCCCTACTGTTCTCTGTGACTCTGAGTGTTGAACGACCATAAACACACAATGAGGGGCGTCTTGCAATAGTGGAGGTGAAAATTTTCTGTTGGACTAATGGCGTAACACGCCTTGATCACATCGGAAACGAGGATATCCATGATGGATTTAGGTTTGTACCGATCGTGAAAAGATTGCCACAGATGCATGTTCAATGGTATGGTCACGTAATTTGCGCTAAGGAGAATTCACTTGCCAAGAGTGGTCTAAACATCGACATCGATAATAAGCGACCAAAAGGCTGGCCGAATAACGGTGGCTTGATACGCTGGATGGTGATTTGGAGAAATCGTGACTATATTCAGACTATATAAAATAATGCGCAGTTAATGATAAAATAAAATGCGCAGTTACCACCACCTGATTCCGTTTTTTCAACGGGACAAAGGCTAAGGAGAAAGGAAAGGCTAAGAAAAGAAAGAAAAGAATACAAGATGACTTAGGGAGGCAACTTTCCTTTACTATAATTGCCTCAATAAAAGCGGAACTTCCAGTGTCTATACTCATTTTATTTGAGGACTAGATGATATATAAATGCATCATCATGATTTTTTTCAAACCTGTGGTAGGTAGTTTCTGAGCATGGGTCCTTGGTGCAGTTCTCAACCCCCATTGCCCCTAAGCCTGTACAAATTACGCCAAAACTGAAACCCCTTTAGTAATAATTGGGATATTTCATTTGGTCTCCCATTTATGTGACTTCTTCAGATGAATATAGGTCCACAATGACGTTATGAGCAGTGATGGTCACAGACAGACAAGTAATTGGAGCGACCTTGTTAACTTCAGATTCCAAATAATCAAACCATCAAACATTTGAGTGTTTCGAGAAATTTTTCGTCAGCTGGTTTCGATCGAAAATTAATCGATATCCAGTTCCGTATTTGTGCACGCAGTCGATGATGCCCCTAGCAATAGAGGTGATATTTGAATGCATGGTGTCCGCCCCTGTGAATTTATCGTTTTTGTGCAGGCGAAGTTTAAGGTTTGCCGTTGACACATAGTTCCGGGGGCACATAACGTAACGTAATTAAGCAAATTACCATTAAGCTGCAAGCAAAGAGTAATAAAGTTTGTCCTCAGTAAGATCTGTGAAGGTCTTCAGTTGAAAGGCCACTTTAAAGTTCAAGGTCCTCCAGGAGAGGTTCAGAAGAAAATGAGATATCAAATATCCACTAACTAATAGGAATTTTTCAAAAATTCTACGGGAGCGAAATATGGCAGTAGTTAAGGAGGATTGTGCATCAGGGAAGCAATGAGACCAGGTGGAACCGGAATTCGCCTAAGGGTATTTGCGAGGCTCCTAAATAGCTGTATTCGGAAAATAATCGACATCCCTCTTTGCGTGTGTGTTTGGGAAGCCTCTTTGAACTCAATGTAAAATGATGTCTTCCACTAAATGGGCGAGGGTCCACAGTCCCAACATCTACATCAATTTTCGCGTCGATAGGTATACTCTTTTCTGAGCAAGGCGGGAGATTGGATAGCCTATGCGGAGTTGTCAGAATACCTATTAGACGCGTACCTTCGGGACTATAAGGGAATTTTCTGCAACTAACAGAACTCTGGGTGGTACGTTGGAGTATGCACCAAGAAGACTATATACAGGAGGTTCGTTTCCAGGGCATTGCTTAAATTGTATGGTGGGAAAAAGTAATTGCATATGTTCGACCTTCTTCGGTCACTTACACGAGAAAGATTCCGCGCATTTATGCTGGTGTTAGTGCCTTGTATGTAATGCGGTCACATGGTTGCGAGCCACATGAGATGCCAATTAGTTACCTACCTTGCGAATACGCAGTAACATTCGGTTCCCCATAGACACTTGATTTGATTTTCCTGTGTTTCGTCTTCTTCATAAGCACATACACGCATCTGGTAGTGTACGAGCAACGGCCTGCTTTTGCGTGGGTGGAGTAAGTGGAAGGAAAATGATAACTGACGAACAAAAATATATGTGGTAAGAACACACAGGAATCCGAGAAATCGTTAATGCGTGAACATTGGTTGACAGGGATTGAATTCCTGGAAAATATCTACGCATCAGTTGGCAACTGATAATGCCTATAGTAACCATCAACATCAACTTGTGCACGGAGTTCATTTTAGTACAATGTCGAGATAGGTGAGTGGAGGTAGCACGCGCCAAATCAGAGAAAACACTTGTTTTAGTCTAGTTAGGACATGCGCATAGGAAACTATTTTTGAAAGTGTCCGGAACTTTCGCAGGGTTTTTGTTGCTTGCAGAGAAATTCAAAGAAGAGATCTTTATTAGCCTTCGCAGTACTTTTGTAGGGTATTGCTAAACTGTGACCTAGAGAAAATCGCCGCTATGGGCTCAGCTATCTCCAACCAATGTCTTCTCGATCTTCAATGAAGTTTGTGTGCACTCTTTATGTTTGGGAGATATGTCTAGATTTGTAAAAGGTTTTGGGTGGTGTAGTCAGAAAGCCCTCATAATACATAGCAGATGTTACTACCAAATAATTCTAGGATGAACTTAATGCTGGTTTCCACTTTATTTCCTAAAAATTTAATAATCTATTATTATGCACGTCCTTATTGCTTGGATAGCATATAGGGGCAGTATCCAGATTTTCTTCTAGATTTTTCGGTTGGGTAGTTTCCTAGAATGCGCCATGAAATAAGTGAATTAATTTCCTGCCTTTGCACCCTTGTTTTATAAATAATGTTAAAAATAATACCGCCTTTCGAAAGTACTAATCAAAACTTTTTATTTAATATCACCTGTGCTCATGTTTGGTAAAAAAAATGTGGTGTCCTTTTTTCGACATGTTCTCAAATCCGCGGAAGGAAGATTTACCAAATTGCTGTTGGCGCCAAATACTGCAATGCACTGGAACAGAAAAATTAAATTAATCCAACGTCAACATTTGAAGAGTTGTTCAGCATTTGCATTTCCAGAGCACTGCCCAAGTTAACCCTGCAGGAATCTTTGGAATGATTTACAGATCACGGGTTATACTGTTGAAGTCAAAGTATAAACGTCAAAAAGGCTGCTCCTGTTCTTTGGTGGGACTGACTCTTGTTAGTTCTTTGTGCAAGTGTAACTTACCTTAGCACTTAAATGGGGATTATCTCAATATTTTATTGCAAGTAGGGAGGTTGTGGCAAATCCCCGATTTTCCAAAGGGGGAGGTTGTCAGGATGTTCATCGAAAACGAAGGATCAGCAAACTTTCGTAGAGGAGGACGCACGTGCATTCAGTTTTTCATCACATAGGAGTTATTCTCTCTTGTGGATGCCATAAAACACTTGAAAGATAATAGTAGTAACTGCAGTAATTCAAGAATAACTACTGAAACAGGATATGAGGTTCCAACAGGATATGAGGAAATACAACTTAGGGCCCACAAGGCGAGCCCAATAAGGCCTTCAAACTCGCAGTAGAGGCAGGGCGGACACTTTTACCAAGTTGTATGGACTATGTATTGAAGAGGACATCTGAGCATTATGGGAATGGCAGAAATTTTTGTTGATGTCTAGTAAACTTCGGGCGAACCATCCTCATAGTGTGCTATATATTTTGTAAGCGCTACGAGAAAGCGATGACATGGGCTGTAGAACATATGCTGTTCATTCACTCCTTAGGGCATCCATTCAAACTTTTTTTTGTGTTTAGTTTCTAATGAGAATATACTTCAATTTCATTATCGTCATATTTAATGCTGGGTAGGTGATAGCGCTGGGGCAACCATGATGATCGGATCTCGGATCCGGAGCGTAGTAACTATCTGTCGCGCTGCAATAAACGCTTCGAGCGTCTGAAAGTTTTTCAGATTAACAGTCTTCCGTCTTCCTATTGAAATCATGTGTGTATGTCAAAAATATATCAAATTCGGCCAACTGGGACCAAATATTGGTTATCATTACAAAACATCTTAAGCATGTCGAGTTAAATAAGTTCCTACAGTATACTCATCGCAAAGCCAATACATAACCTAAGTGAGGACGATGGCCACCGCAATGGGGAATTGTCTATAGAGCCGGAATTTCCTGAGGGGCTCGGTATTGAAACGCAACGCGAAATAACCAACTCTAAGGGTATACGAGATGACGTTGCCTAATTTCTATCCGAGCCCAAACTTTCTCTTTACGTCTTTGTTCATACTGTATCCTGATACAGGCTTTGCATCATTGACTTAAAATTTTGATGTTTAATTGTAGAAAGATATCTCCTTCTCTCCCCGGATTTTTCTGCCGATAATAGGATCAAGTAAACTTATCTGCTTCTTTGCTTCTTGGTAACAACCTTTATATTTTATCAGGAGTTTCAGAGAAGTTTGTTTTCTTCCTCAATTAGCTTGCACCATTGTTTTCTAGCTGACCAGTACCTTACTTGTTTCACCTAAGCCAGGGATTACTCGTACTCGGTCCCTTTAACATCCTTTCTATCATTGCAAATAGAAAAGTGTAGCGAGTAAATCACAGCGGTGGTTTGTAATTATTCATTTTCTTTGGACAGGACAGAAATCTTATATTGAATTTGTTCTAAAAAACTACAGACATTGCTGTTTCTAGTGCTTGTACGTTTTCTAAATTCCCTAATTCACTCTATTCATGCGGTTAATTAAATTCAAATCCGTTTTCTCTTTGTTTTCCTATTTACTGGTTTATTTATTGTGACCGCACTTGAGCTCAAGCTTTTCCTTTTCCAGATTTTCCCCATAAACTCTTCATTATTATGTACGCTTCCGTATAAACAAATGATAATCGCCCCATTATTATCTTAGAAAGTTAATTCCAATAATAGATTGTAAAACCCGAGAAGAAAACAACTGAAGTTTTAATGACTTCTTATTTATTAGGTGATAAGTACCCTCCTCCTTCCGCCCAGCCCTCCAAGGAGTAAGGAATTTCCGATTGAATAGAAGTGAATATTAAGCTCTTTATAATTAGTCTTCTTAGAATACGAGGAAGCCGATCAGTTATAAAATTGAAGAAAAAGAGACTAGACGTAATCAATACCATCTAAAAACCACTAACAATGATGAGCAAATAATTGTTAAAATGGGAGAATTAGGCCAGGGGCAAGTATTTTCCTATTTGTTAAAAAGGAAAAAGGTGTTTTAGTGTTTCTAATTAGCGGGAATGATCCCATTATGTATTAGAGTGCGGCGAACTAGTTTAGAAATAAATTTGATAATTGCCATGTACCGCTTGGCTAAGATTAGATTTCCGCCCAAATTCTCGTAATAGGATTTGACTACTCTGGAAGTCATTGCTCTTTTCTTCTCCTTCAATACAAATGATTCATCCTGTCTCAGCTTTTATGACACATCCTTGCTGTTTCTCATAATCGAGAAAATTTTCATAATCTTTGACTGTGTTCTTATCTTCCTTTTCGAAGTTTTTTTCGAATCTTATAATAGTCCTTGAGACCTCTTGAAACGTTTCAATGATTAAAGATTTCATCAAATTTCTTCTTCTTCAATGTCAAAATATGTACACCGGCCCAATGTCAAATATAATAAGGAGAACTTTCAAAAGCATCAAAGCAGTTACTAATTGAAAATATCCATTCATAAGGCTTCAATGACATTTGAAAGGATGAAGATATCTTGCCAACATTGGCTTCCGATGAGGCATTCTATCAAAGTGTAATACGTATATTTGTAAGAACGTGGGAATATACTTCGAAGAGGGGTCTTATTGAATTTATTGTTTGTATTCTGTTGAAAAGATGACTTGAATTGACAATTTTAACAGGATAAATGGGCTCTTTATTCAAATTTTAGATGCCATCGCGAAGCATTGCAATTGAGAAATTGTTGAAATATATCATGTGGAATATGGATAATGGGGGTTTTGATAGACAGCGTTCTTTAATGGGATTATTCTTTACAGTTTCCTTTCTTTATTTCAATCGAAATATTCAAATCATTAGTTGGGTTGAAAAATACTATAGTTCAGAAAGAATTTTTTCGTTCATCCCTATTGACTTTTGTAATACTAAATTATGGGCCGAGATATGGTGGATTAATCCAAATAATTCGGTAACTTTTGAGGCACCGAATTTCATACATACTTAACGTTATTTGAGATGTAACAATAAAAGTAAAAATGTAGTGAAATTGTGAATTCACTCTTTTGTGCGCCGCACAGAGTCGCAAAATTTCCACTACTTTTCCCCATATCCTAGTCCCTTTCGCTTGAATAGGAGAAAATCCTAGTTCCTTTACTCCATTTTTGAAATCGGTTCATCTATTTGTCGGTGTGTCTATCTATTGGCCTTTTGGGGGGAGGGGGTGTGTTAATCTTCTAGACCCCTAATTGACCCGGTATGCCCCGTGGGTCCTCCTATTACATCACGGGGCGTAGTTAATTTACTTTAGACAGGTTTACTTTCTTCTGTGCACGGTGTTCGTAATCTTGAAGTCTTCCACTGCTTGAAGTTCACCCTGGATCATTGCGATTGAGGAGTCAATCGCAGTCCAATCCTCCTGACAGGCTACCGGTCTCCAGACACAAATTTCCGGTGATAACATTTCACCCAGAGTTTCCTCTAAGTTTCTCATTTTCCCACAAACCGGGGCAATTGTAAGAATATATGCGCTGAGTCCTCCGGAACCCCAATCAAGTGAGGTGCCCAATTTAAATCTATACAGGTATTGACGGTATCCACGTTGGTCGGTGAGAAACTGGGGGAGATTATAATATGTCTTACCATGCTTTCTATCAAGTCACTCAGTGATGGTAGTGATCAATCTATGTATCCAATGACACTTTTCTGAGAGATCCAATCACCCATGCCATGTAGTTAGAGATCTTTCCCTTTCTGCTTTTTTTGCTTCCGATAAAGGAGAGATGGACTTTATGTTACATGTGATCGCAATCTCGTCGGCTACAATGTCAATCGGCAACATTCTGGAGATGACGAATTTAGCATAATTTTAGATGGTCCTGAAGGTAGAACACCCCGTTAAGGCTGTTCCTCTGTAGCCTGTACTCTGTTTGTTAGCAATAAATGAGATCTGCAATGCCTTTCCCAAAACTGGGACTGCATATAGCAAGGTGGAACTTACCATCCTGGCTATAAGCAGCCTGCAAGCATGCCGCGGCCCTTCTACATTCGAATTCATTCTTCATACTGTCGGTGAATGCATCCATCATCCCTCACAAGTATTTTTTTATTAGCTTAGAAGTGATGATGGAACACTCAATTCTAATGTGAGCGAAATTTTCCTTTCGGCGCTTGGTTATAGGGGCCAGCCATTCGTCGCCGGGGACTTTTGCTTTTTCATGTGCTACCCTCTCCATGGATTGCATTTTTGGCTATTGAGCCGGATTTTATCCGCAACCTGACGGTTATGGTATAGCATATAGATTTCGTCGTTATGTAGTCTACGGAATCGTCCATCCTCATATAGGTGTACAAAAATTCTTCGGAGGATTCTTCTCTCGAACGCGGCCAAGAGTTCACAATTTTTCTTGCTAAGAACCCAAGTCTCCGAAGAATACATGAGGACTGGCATGATCGTTGTCTTGTACAGTAAGAGCTTTGACCCTGTGGTGAGACGTTTCGAGCGGAACAGGTTTTGTAAGTTGAAATAGGCTCTGCTGGCTGCCAACAATCATGCGCGAATTTCGTCGTCGTAGCTGTTATCGGTTGTGATTTTCGACCCTAGATAAGAGGAATTATCAACGGTCTCATAGTCAGATTGTCTCATAGTCTCCTATCTTTATTCTTCCCGTTTGACCAGTGTCTTCCCTTGATTGATGTGCAGCCCATGATCTCGTGCCGCCTGCTCGATCTGGATGAAGGCAGTTTGTACGTCTCGGGTGGTTTTTCCCATGATGTCGATATCATCAGCATAGACCAGTAGTTGCATGGACTTAAAGACAATCGTACCCCTTGCATTTACGTCAGCATCACGGATCACTTTCTCCAGGGCCGAATTATAGAGGATGTATGATAGGGTATCCACTTGTCGTAAACCGTTGTTGATGTTGAATGGCCTTGAGAGTGATCCTGATGCTTTTATCTGGCCTCGCACGTTAGTCAGGGTCAGTCTTACCAATTTCGTTGGGATACCGAATTCTTTTATGGCAGTGTACAGTTTTACCCTGGCCATGCTATCATAGGCGGTTTTAAAGTCGATGAAACTGATGTCCATATTCCAACAATTTTTCCATCGCTTGCCGCAGAGGGAAAATCTGATCTGTTGATGATTTGCCTGGAGTGAAGCCTCTTTGGTATGGGCCAATGATGCTCTGAGCGTATGGGGCTATCCGGTCTAGCAAGATAGAGGAGAATATCTTATAGATGGTACTCAGCAACGTGATACCTCTATAATTGCTGCACTGTGTGATATCTCCCTTTTTATGTATTAGACAGATAATGCCTCTTTACCAGTGGTCAAGCATTGATTCGCTGTCCCGCACCTTGAGCACAAGTTGATGAACCACTTGGTGTAATTGGTCGCCTCTGTATTTCACCAATTCAGCTGTAACTCCATCTGCTCCTGGCGACTTATGATTTTTAAGCCGATAGATTGCACGGACTGTTTCTTCTATACTTGTATAGTATTTGCTCGTCATCTTCAATTGGCGGGACCTCGAACTCGCCGATGTTTTGGTCGTTCAGTAGTTCAACAAAGTATTCAACCCATCACTCCAATATGCCCATTCTCGGGAAAATCAGATTTCCCACTTTGTCTCGGCAGGATGAACATCGAAGTGTGTAAGGCTTCATTCTGCTTACTTGTTGGTAAAACTTGTGCCCCTGGTGCGGTTGCTCCCTGTACTTTTCTAGATGACAGACTTAGTGGTTCTCCCATGCTTTCTTTTTCTGTATGTGAAGTCGCTTTTCCGCTGGCCGGAGTTTGTGATAAGTCTCTGTACGTGCCCGCGTCTTTTGAGAATGCAATATTACTCGGTATGCGGCATTTTTGCGATTCGTAGCTAGCTTACGTTCATCGCCAAAACAGCCGTTCCGACTTTTTTTGCGGCTGGGGCCAAGTATGCTTCTGGCCATTTGTGATGGTTTTTATGATAATGATAACGTTCTTCAGGTGATTGTGAAGATCATACTCCATTATTCTATGTAAAGGGATTCACAGACCATACGTTTTCAGCAAATTTCGTTTTCGAATAAAATAGGGTGTTGCAGACAGACAGACAGATAGTGCTAATTTTGGCAAGCGGAGCAAAAAGCACTACCACCCTCAAAATGTTTATTTTGTGCAAAAAAGTGCTATTTTTCCTGCAATAAAGCTGATAATTGCAATAGTTCCGGTTGAATATTTTTAGAGTTATTAATTTGAGCTGATGAAAATGATTGTATGCTATCTCGAATCCATCTTGTGACCCTTTCGTGCTCACACATTAGCTTAAATTGTGTCGTTTCCTTTTAGATGAAATTTTGCATTTTACACCAAAGGCTTTCATGTCCCCATTTCCTATGCATGTATCCATTATTAAAAGTACACATCTAGAACGTCATGGTTTGTGGAACTCATGATTGAAAGCGACGTCAAGTAATGTAAAATTAATTGAAACTTTGTGTAATTAGGATTCCCTCGTGGTAATGCAACCAGATTGTGATTGTTAAGTGAACGAAGGAACTAGTGATAACCACCAGCTTACAATATTTTCGAGTCCTCCGAAACTATTGCCCATTTTCCTTGGTACAATATTAATATGTGCACGTGCATAAGGTAAAGTAAGGCAAACAAGAAAAACAATCAATACAAACTAAAAAGATTCTTTAAATTCAATCTTCAGTAGTAGAGATCAGTTCATATATGTTTCATGTGCTTAAATATAATATACATATTTTAGAGCGAATATGTGGAAACAAACCGTTCATGTAACTGAGCTAATAACAATAACGAAAAAACGAAAGACCATTTACTGCAGGATGTGTACTCCTCTTCGTTAATAAAATATTCATTTTAAAATCCAGTAATATCCGAGCAACAAGAAATATATTTTGCATGCATGGATGAGAATATACGACAACCAGCCTCATTCACTCGAATATTACGACACTTTTATGTTGGGAACCATTTCTTTTAGGAGAATGTAAGTCTGCATTGTAGTGTGTAAGCTATGAATATTGCAACGTCTCAGGTTGTTAATATGTATATAAAAGCTGCATAAATATTTGAATAAAATTCACAAAATTTTGCTAGAAAGTCCCTTCGAATTGTGTAACCATTTGTATAACGAAACATGCATACATCTTTACATACTCGTATATGTATGAGCTGAAAGTCATACATCTTTTAATACATAGTGTAGGAGATTTGTAGAAAATCCTGTTTACTATGCTGATATAAACTTTATTAACTTCTAAATTTTTTGCTGAGCCACTTTTTTTATGAATTGGGGAGTCTTAAGTCGGCATCCACTTAATGCCGGACCGGACCAAATAGAGAGCAACTTGCTCCCACTATTTATGGTTCACGGACTCCTCTTTTTGAGTTTAACACCCAAGATTCAAAAAGGTAAAGAGAGACGAAGATGGCTACGGTTTCGTATCAGGGCAAAGGCGACTCATCAGATGCTGCCTCACCTCTGCACTGGGAGCAGCGTGATGGAAGCGGCTCGCAAATATTATACGCAGCTTGCTCCCACTCTTTATGGTCCACGGAAACACCCAAGGTTCAACGAACAAAAGAGGGGGGGACGAAGGGCCGTTTCGGTCACGCTGCTTCCAGGGCAGAGGTGAGGCAGCGTCTGATGAGTTGCCTTTGCCCTGATACGCAACCGTAGCCGTCTTCGTCCCTCTTTTACTTTTTGCAATAAAATTTCATACACTCGTGTAGTATGAAATTTTATTGCTCAAATTATTCGCTTTACAGGACATGTAACTGAAAATGTTCTGGAATTTTGCCAAGCTTATCCTCTTCCTTTTCCACTGAGTTAGAGATATAGGCGCATCGAGATCGAGATCCCGTTGCAACAGTACAGGTTTCGCCGAAATAGAGTTTTGTAGTTAGATATTTTCTCCTGTATAGATTCTTGTTTTTAAGGCTTTGTGTAAAACAAAACCTTATTAAAATCGGTTTAGTCTCTGTCTGTCTGTCTCTCCGTCTGCCTGTCTATCTGTCTGTCACACTCATTTTTCTTGGAGACGATTATAGCGATTGACACCAAATCAAATTTGAGGGGGATCTCCATTAATGCAAAAGGGAGATGTAATTTTTTTTTACCAAGTATAGTCATATGGGGTATCAAATGGAAGATCTCGATTAGTACTTTCCGAAGCCTTAGTTTTAACATTTATTGGAAGGTGAGGGGGTTGAAAATGATCATTTCTTTAACTGACCCATTCTCAGACACTGCTCAACTGAAAAATCTCAAAAAATCAAGAGGCTACCACTATATGGTGCCTAGGCTCCGAAATATCCTCCATACCGATACCTGTTCAAATAAAGTTAATATTAGTATATTACTACAATTTTCAGTAATTGGCCGCAGAACCCCCTTAAGTTCATCCCAGCACCAGAAAATTTTGTTTTTTCTAACAAAGTTATAATGGGTCAAAGTTGTCACTTCTTTGCAAATTCAAGACTTTGGGTGTCAATATTACTTGAAAGTGGATATTCTGATAGAATATATGCATACATTAGGAGCTAAGCAGTAATGGGACAAATGTATACTCAAATGTTTTCATAAAAGAAATGCACAAAACCTTTCATACCTGAAGCGTCCAGCTTTCGGATTCCTGACTTGTTTAATGTTGGCGGCACGAGGTATTTGCTGTTCGTCAGCATCTAAATATAACCACATTGAAGTGTCAACATATGCTTGTAAGTCTCTGAGCTAGCCAGGTTTGGGAGTATGAGGTCTGGGCCCCTCTGGATGCTTTAGTAGAGACAGTTGTCTTTTTTCATCTGTTTTTTGGATGGATCTGCCCTCGTAATGTACCTTAGTTAACCTGGATGATGATTCTTGTCATGTGCAACATTAACACTCATTACAGTTTCACGACGGTGAACCCATGTGCACTTGCCTTCATTTCCTAAACTTTGGGTTACGCGCCTTTTTCCTAAGTAGTAAGTAGTCCTTCCGTATATAGCCTTTATATGTACTGAAAGATATTGCTTCCCAATATGAAAAGTTGACTGGGCACTAAGTCAGTAGATGGCTCCACGTATCTCTGACATTCGTTCACCCAAGAAATGATTGCACGTTGTGATACTTGAATCTTCTTTCGTCTGGAATTTGAAGGTTTGTCTTATATCATGAGTTTGTTTGTTAAAGAAGTACTGGACATAGAAAGCGTTCATTTACAAGGCGGAATCTGTCTGTCATGGAGGACCGCCAGTGCTGTTCGGTTATCCCCGCCGTTGCCTCTTTTGTATCCCCTCACTAATTTATCAAGACATTCCTATAGTTCACTTTCTTCAAGTAAGAAAGTAACCACTGTTTTAAATTCGTGCGAATGAATTGTAATGTGTCAGAAGATTCACTGCTTTCCGATGAATTCCTTTTCTGTTTCAAAAGCCTGATTCATTTGACTTTGCAAAGAAACTTTCTGCTCTTGTTGAAGTACTGAGAGAGTAGACAGTCCAAAGTGGATGTTAGCTGGTCGAGTTTGAATGATACCCTTAAGCCCGCCATCCGCGTACACTTCGGCATGGGGATGCATCTGGTCTGTCTGTTTCGGCTGTTCAGTGGCCGGTGTTCGAACGAAAAATGATTCGCCCAACCGGGCAGACATGTTTGTTGAGGATGCGAGCGAGGATTTTATGTTTGTTTAGACTGTGAGTATGTGAAATTTTGAAAATTGAGTACAGACTACAACATCTGATCTGATGGACATTACAATTCTACAGTGGGGGGTTGCTATTATACACCAGGATGAAAAAGTGGGGAGGATTGTTTAGTAGCTTGCCAGATTACTAGTACTCATTTATCAAAACATCAGTTGTCAGAATGAGGCACAAACATTGAAGGTAAAGGATTAAAGGATTCGGGACGCCCCCGAAACCTTGAGAACTTTCAGTAATCTTTAGTGTTGGAAATATTGTCGGTTTAGACATGACCAGAGTGTCTGAAGGAGCAGAGCGTCTTTTGTTGGGAATATGGCGCTCCTAACACATTAAAGCCACACTGGGGGTGTTCAGAAATAAAAACTATCCGTCTCACAGGGAGAGAGGGGAAACCTCCTCCTCCACCTTACCTTCACCTCCATCAGGAGCATCTTAAATTAACCGTGCGGTCACTCAGCCATTTTGTCCCTTTGGATTGAACAGCAGCAAGAATCTAGCTCTGCCGATCCTCATTTAGAAATCGGTGATTTATGTCTTGATGTCATTCGTGCTCAGATCGCAGTGATACTAGAATCAGTAATAATAGAATCTTGGGGGTGGCAGAAATGACGGCGTGTAAGTTCAAGTACTCAAGTCAGCGCTCGTGGAAACGAAGCATTATATGCAACCTTTGGTTACGATCCCAGTTGGCAAGGCCTTCGGCCAGATTGAACCGAAGTTACTACCTGGTTCTGGCCGCGGATTTCATGGAGCAAATAATAAAAGATGTTGCATTCTCAAAGAAGGGGGGCACGCGCAGAGACTTATCACGAACTCCGTCGAGCGGAGAAGCGACTTCACAGACGGAAAAAGGAAAAAGGAACCAACAAGTCTGTGAACTAGACTAGACTAGTACAGGGAGCAACCGCACCAGGCACGGAAGGTTTATCAACAAGTCAGCGGGATGAAGCCTTATACACCTCGACGCTCATCCTGTCGAGACAAAGAGGGAAATCTCACTACCGACAGAATGGGCATATTGGAGCGATGAGTTGAGTACAATGATGAGCTTCTGAACAACCACAACATCGGCGAGTTAGAGGTCCCGCCAACTGAAGACGATGGACAAATACCACCAAATACCACCAAGTATTGGAGAAATAGTCCGTGCAATTCATCGGCTAAACAATTATAAGTCGCCAGGAGCCGATGGAATTACAGCCGAATTGGTTAAATAGGGAGGTGACCAGGCGGTCAAAGGGTAGCATAGGTCCCAGGGTGAAACGTGGATTGGTACCCACGATGGAGCATAAAGCCTAGGAAATGCCTGCTGAACCAACACCACTTCCACGTGGTGATCGCTGGGAGTTCTTTCTTTATGAAAAACTGCAGACGGAGAAACATGAAAGCGAATCCTCCGCGCCTAAAAACGGGACAAATTGTATCAACTGGTCCTCCAGGTTGGGGGTTGGGTAGGGCTGACAACCCTACACGGCAAACCGATGTTACGAAGCCATGAAAGGAGCCGCGGACAGGATGGATCTCACACCGACGAATCCGGCAACGACAACGAATTAACAATTTGCGCAATTTGCTCATGGAACGTGCGCTCCCTGTACAGACCGAATGCTGCTGAGCAGCTAGTCGATACCCTGTCCCAATATAGAGCTGATGTAACAGCGTTACAAGAGATGCACTGGACAGGGACCGATTTTCTGGTGAAGAGCCGCTACACCAAATATTATAGGGGCTGAGATGACTCATTGGGCACGACCTGGAAGTGTGTAACCGATATTGGGATGGAAAGTGCCAGCTTTGTATTACAATATGCAGAACATACTTGTCGGTCAGTATTGTGTTGTAGAATGCTGTTTGCATAACAGCACTGATCTCTTAAACATGTTTTGAGGTAATCGTGGGGCGGCAAATGAGAATAGGAAAGTAGGTTAAGGTAGGTCTAGAATAAGCATAAGGAAATGTTAGAGTTAGTCGATCTTTAAAAGCGAACCCGTAAGGTAGGAAAAGTTCAAGTAATGTAAAGTAACGTAAATGTAAGTGTAAAGTGTAAATTAAGTGTAATAAATAATAAATTTAAGTGTAGTAAATAATAAAATTTCATTAGAAACAGAAATAAAGAGTTTTAATGTTAAAAAGAAGTGGACAGTGAACGTGGAGGTCACGATAGCGGCCATCCAGTAAACCATGTGCTCGGGGTAGGTTTCTTATTCAGCCAAAAAATGAAACCTGCTATTATCGGCTTTGAAAATATAAGCCAAAGGCTATGCACTCTGCGTTTGCGAGGCAAGTTTAGAAATATAAACTTCATAAACGTTCACGCTCCTACAGAGGAGACTGCAGAGACGGAGGAGGATACCTTTTGCGAGGCGGTTGAGCGGACCCTCGAAGCCTGTCCCAAGCATCATATCAAAATTATACTTGGAGATTTTAACAGTCAAGTAGGGACGGAGCCCGTATTCAGGCGATACGTCGGCTCCCATAGCTTACATAAGGATACCAATGATAACGGATTGCGCATTATCAAAATAGCAGTATCACACGAAATGGTTGTTGGAAGTACCTGGTTTGCGTGAAAAGCAGTTCAGAAACATACGTGGGCCTCTCCAGACGGGACCACTTTAAACCTATAAGAGGGAAATGGATGCCGCAATAACCGCAGTCAACAGAGGTCCTGGAGATGAAGCATCAACAAATGATTTTCACAACCACATAAAGAACGTTAACATTGACACGGTCACAAACATACTTGGCCCCAGCCGCAAAAGGAGTCGGAACGGCTGGTTTGACGATAAATGTAAGCTAGGAACGGAACGGAAGAATGCTGCATACCGAGTAATGTTGCATTCTCAAAGAACGCGGGCACGCGCAAAGACTTGTCACGAACTCCGTCGAGCAGGGAAGCGACTTCACAGACAGAAAAAGGAAGCCTGCGTACAAAAGTACAGGGAGCAACCGCACCAGGCGCGCAAGTTTTACCAACAAGTCAGCAGGATGAAGCCTCATACACCACAATGCTTATCCTGCCGAGACAGAGAGGGAAATTTTATTTCCGACAGAATGGGCATATTGGAGCAATGGGTTGAGTACTTTGATGAGCTAATGAACAACCAGAACATCGGCGAGTTGGAGGTCTCGCCAAATGAAGACGATGGACAAATACTGCCACCACGAAGTATAGGAGAAACAGTTCGCGCAATTCGTCGGCTTAAAAATCATGAGTCGCCAGGAGCCGATGGAATTACAGCCGAATTGGTCAAATATGGAGGCGACCAGTTACACCAAGTCGTTCATCAACTTGTGCTCAAGGCATGGGACAGCGAATCAATGCCTGACGATTGGCAACGAGGCATTATCTGTCTCACCTCCGAAGAATCTTTGGCCCTCTACATGAGGATGGACGATTCCTTAGCTTAACGACGAAATTTATGAGCGATACCATGACCGTCCGGTTGTGGATAAAATGCGGCTCAATAGGTTACGGTGGGCGGGACACTTAATCCGTATGGATGGTGATGATCCCACCCGGAAAGTCTATAAGGGCAATATCTATGGTAGAAAAAGAAGACGAAGCAGACCCTACCTAAGATGGATTCGATGACGTAGGTCAGGACGCCAGACAGCTTTTTGGGATATCGACCTCGGCGCAAAACCGGGATGTCTGGAGTATCTTATTAAGGCAGGCCTGGACCGGATACCGGTTTTTGCGCCGTTCATGATGATGATGATAGCATAGCCAGGGTAAAACTGTACCCGGCCGTGAGAGAATTTGGTATCCCGACCAAATTGATAAGACTGGCTAGGCTAGCCCTGACCAATGGGCAGTAAGTACAAGTAAGAATGAATATGTCTCGATCTGAAGACAGCTGACGGAACTAGTCACTCGACGGTTGGGAGCATATTAGCTTAGAAGATGCTAATCGTAAAACTAGTACCTTGGGGATATTTTGTGCGGAAGTTTGAGTTCACGCAGGTCTTATTTGTTTATACTTTCATTTCACTGAAAATGCCATTGACGACAATCGTCATAAGCTAACGGCCACCCGGTAAACAAGGTTCGAGTGGTTAGGGCTTATAAATCAGAGTAAATGCGGTCTACCTTAACACGAGCAATATATTAAACGGAGACATTTAGCAGTCCCATCGAAAAGCATCTCCTTGCTGAGATAGATGGGATGTTGTCATTGACAGTCATGGATAGATGATCTTTAATCATCTGCGACATCAGGTATTCATTCATCTACTTAGGTGACTTGTTGCTCATTTCACTCAAGATAAAAAGAAGATGTAACTTACTGCATGTGTGGGCGTTGAAAATTCTTACCTTCTCACCAAATTTTGTGTCAATTGGTGCAGTCGTTTTTTTGAAAAGTTCCTATGACAGACAGACATACATTGATCCAATTTTAAAAGGGTTTTGCTTTACAAACAAAACGTTAAAGATGAATCCTGAGGACTTCTCTTATCCTAAAGTTTTAACTCTTAGTCACTTTCCGAAGAACTCATGGATGACTAAAATGTCATTCCAACCTCAAAACATGTTTGCATCCTGTGAGCAGAAAAAAACATCCGCCCATAATGCTTATCATCGCAGAAACATCCTCGAGTTGCTTCCCATCGCAGAGTATTAAGTAAACAAAATCAAGCAAGAAGAAATCCAAGAATTTAATATTCCTCGTTTGAAATCAGATGAACCACTGAGGACGAAAGGGCACAGCATTTAGCCGACTGCTTCCCTATTCCATCAAAAATTCATCCGGCACGTCACTTTATGCCGACGAAGAAGAAAGTATATCCAATTTTCAAATAAATGAACGAGGAGATTGTCGTTTCACACAAAAGTAGGGAAGGACATTCCTCAGAAACTAGCAAAGCAATACCTTTCCACTGATAACTGGTCGTGCCTCAGCATACATCTGAGGCAGGAGGAAAATTGATCGAGGATGCGATCCATTGCAGATCCTCCTTTTCGATTGTGGCCTTCGTGTCCGCTGCGGTCCAGCTGTTATTTTTTCTTTAATTTCATTTACAGGCTTGGCTCGTGTGCTGGTCATTTCATAGGCTGACGGGAATTCCTAAGTTTGTGCAAATTTCAGGATCCGGTGCGGATCTACGCATCGGAAAAGACGCATCAAGTTCCGGCATAATGACACGTGAGAGATAGCATTGCTCAAAGGGCCCACTTCCCACCATTTTGGAGCCTAGCTAGCACAGATGCGTGCGAGTACCTGCCAACTGAGCATTTCGATGGATCTTCAGTATTTGCGGGTGGCCCTGCATGGTCAATTTTGCCATATTATTAGGTTTATGGAATAGCTCCCCCCTCTGGTTCGTGTTTGGCCACCCAAATAATCGGTTTTATATCCTTTTTCAAATTTAAATGAATAACATAATTGTTTAAAAGGTCATAAAACAACTGCTAGAGCATAAAACACCAATACTGTTACTAAAGTAATTCCTTTTTACTTTCCAGGAACTTTTCCTCTTTAAAAATATTCTTTAAAATTGAGAACAACTTTGCATACTACCAAAAATGGTATTTACATCTAAAATTATTTACCTATCGCCTACCCTTTGTGGCAAATACGTACGAGCATTCAAACACGCTTTATGCAAATATTTCCCGTTCAGTATTTCCGCGTAGCACAAAAATCAAATTCCAGAAATATCACACGTCAATACTACAGACTTGTCATCCTCATTTTACATTTCATATCTGAATAAATCTCGTGGATGTTTCGTTGTATGTTGATCCAGGTGAACTGGATATGTTTTAACACGTTAAACATGTGAACAGAAAATACTTTCTTCTATAATGTGTCTATTTTTGTTGATATCAGATGAAAGAGCGTAAGAATAGATAAGATACACACGTAGTGGGTTCAAGGGCTTGCGTACTGCGTATCATTTTTAATGAAATCCTTACTTAAATTGACTTTTCACCTTTTGTAAAATCCAATTTGTGAGAAAATTACTTTTTATAAATAAATTCCCTTGATCATGGTTGAATCAGAACGAAATTTTTATTCCCATAAAGTGTTTAATTATGCCACCCACGGACAGCTCGATTGTGGCCTCCGGTTCGATAAAAGAAAAACGAAAGAATCATTAAAAGCAACTTCATAGTTGACTCCTGTCAATAAAAGAGATGAAATACCAAACGAAGTCACATGAAGGGCAGACATGGCTTTGCAGACCAGTCGGAGCTGTGAAGCTAAGGGTAGGTCATCACTCTGTGTGCTAAGGGTAGGTTATCACTCTGTCGTATGCATATGGTAAAAATGACAGAATACCCAGCATATCCTTTAACAGGATTGTCAAGGGAAAAATTGCTTTCCAATTCCCACAAAAAATGCTGTAATTCATCTGCATAAAAGAAAATAAATTGGAGTTCAAGCTTCAATTGTACGATGCATATAAGCCTGAATCCTTTGGGACACTTGGAGGTCAACACTGATATTTTCAATACAAGGTGTTTTAGTTCTTCAATTGAATGAATAAAATCTATTACTTTAAGTTAGTGAATAATTTTTTATTATTTATTTTTCCAGTTGCGCTTCACGGCAGCTACTTGCTACCCTTTTCATACATACTTTTATGCCGGTTCATTTAGGCATGTCATATAGGAAGATTGTTTGGTACAACATACAACTGCTATCAAGGAAAAAGATATAATAAATAATGTATAGTTCAAGTTGTTACTTGATTCTCTCTGTGACAGGTTCCGCAAGAACTCTCGTAGGAAAACACATTGGGATTATATTAATTGTCAAGTCCAGGAGAGATACTAGGGCGCCCGTTTCAGTAGACGCAGAATGGTGGACACCGGTCCTGTCGGGAAATGAGTAAGGCGTTTCTTTATCGCCTTTGCTTCGGAGATAGATCGAATCGACGCATTTTGTCAACTAGGAGCGCTCTGGCAAACCGAGAATTAAATCGCTATAAGTTCGGGAGAATAAAAAAAATTAATTCAACCACGCAAATGTCCACCACTATGAACGTTTAAGAAACATGGAATCAAATAAAAAATACTAATCACAATCTCAAAATCGCCAAGTTTGGTGGGCAGTTCACCCATTGAAATATTTGGCTTTGGAATGACGTTGTCCAAATGAAGGTCTTCGAGAAGAAACTCCTTTATCATAAGTTCCTTGATGAGCTGCGGATAGATAAAGGGAATACCTCGAGCAGGTTTCAACGCAAGGATTTATTAATCCACCATTTCCGCAAGCATTGTCGACGTTTGGAACAATATCACCTGCCAGCAGGAGTTGAAGAGGTTAAGAATGAAACTAGGGAAAGCAACAGCACCTGACAACTTTGTTGCTGAGCTCTGGAAACCGAAGTCGCTTTCACAATATAATGCGGAACTGCTGACACAATATTCGCTGTGCTATGATATTATTCATGAATAAACATCATCACCAAACATCGCCCTTGAACGTGTGCTGCATAAACTTGTCTAGTAGGCATAGGTACGGAATTCGTGCGCTGGGTTAAATTGTTAAACCAGGGTTCATTAAGGAAATGTCTCCTCGCCACTTCTCTTTTTTTTTGCTATAGACATAGCATACCACGTTACCTTATCTAGATGATATTTTCTTAGCATCTCATTACAAAACTGATCTCCAACAACTTGTTTTCCCCCCTATTGCTCTTTACAGTCCTGTGTGCAGGTTATCAAAAACAGTGAACGGCGTCTTGCATTAATAGAAACAAGGTTGTTACATTGGACCGGTGGCGTAACGCGCCATGGTCATATTTGAAATGAGGACATCCGCCCCCGAAATGGTATTGCACACGTCGTGGAGAAATTCGAAAGAGAAGTTTTCAATGACGCGTTCATTTAATTCGCACAAAGATTTCCCTGAAAATCGATCGACGAAATGCGTTTCAGATCGATGCAGCTCTTCTCGAGAACTGGCAACGCCAAGTACGTCAACGATCTTTTGTTAAAGTGCTACCTATCAACAGCGGCATGGAGAACGTCACCAATAACAAGAGGAAATAGCTTCGGTGACATAATTCAACCTAGAGCTTTCAAGTTTCTGCAGTCAGCTAAATCTCTTAGCGTCCAATAGGGGCATGGATAACAACTTACGCCAGAGAGAAGAGCACTTTTGATGGCGGCCCAGTGTTCATCAATATCATCCGGCAAGCTGTTCAAAATGTCTGCCATCCGGTCAGTACGCTCCCCAACCTTGCGAGAAAATGCAGACTTGATACGCAAAGGACCATGAAGTGGTAATCTCGCTCGAGACGATGTCCGCATCGCTCTTGTTTCCCTCGTTCAGGAGATCGTTCTTATCCATTCCAATCTATTGTTGATCGTGAGATGGTTAATCCTTTCGCATGTCCGAGTCAAGTGTTATTAGAATCTACCTTTGAAAACACCCATCACAATCATAGTGCCACCTTCAGGAAATCTCTCCTGGATTGAGCTGTTCATAGAAAGCTTCTTCATCCCTTCAATCGGAAGCCTTTGTTGATGCGTACGTGGGCACCGGACGCTGAAGGCCACTATAATGGCTCGCGATGATCCTTCGTGGCCGCGGTCTTTGCCTTTCGTCCTCCTCGGCCTCCATACAGCCCAGGGAGTAGAGTTTGCGACCAGCCCAGTGGAGGTGGTTTACGGGGAGAATCTACGCCTAGCCGCCGATCCTATTCTGGACATCATAGAAGGGTTAAACGACACGGGAATGCGGTGTCTGTTTAAGGACGTAATTTCGAAGATGCGGTCGACTCCACCGTCCAGACACGCGACATTGGAGGTCTCGAGACGTGTGCCTAGGTCCTCATCACGGACTGAAATGAGATTGAGGCGACAAACGTCAGGAATGGCAGTTGCTGAACAGAGAGTCTCGTAGAAAACAGGGGTCACGTCCGCCGACTGGAGTTATATTGCAGGCTAAGGTTCGATTAGGACTGCCGCGCCATTGATTATGACAATTTCGAGAGTTTGTGAGCTACATGAGACATGAGACACCTGATAAAATGGATAAAATCTGGTTCAATAGACAACGGTGAGGAGGCTAGAAATTTCGAATTAGACATCGGAAGGTTTGAAGTTCATTATGAAGGCATAAAATAATGGGATTTCATTATTGGAAGTCAAATTTTAAAGAAAAACGTTCACATCATCCCAGAAGCGAGAGTCATCGATCCTTAAATGTCTTTAGGGCTCTCATTTTCTCATTTTGAGATCATGAAGAACTGGGCCAAGGCTGAAAATCTGAGGTTATACAGATCCTGAAAAAGCAGTTTTATAAATTCAAGAAATTTTAGGAGCAGTCTCTAGAAACTGTTAAGTTTCGTACCCGCAGGTTAGTGTGATTATGAGTATACATAGATGCAATACGAAATTGAGCTATGCAGTTTTGGAATCAAATTGTAGCATCCTTTTATTGATATACATACGTCCAAAAACTTCAATGAGTTTTCAGTAAAAGTAAACAACTAGCATTGCTAAAAATTCCATGAACTCTTTCATGCATAAACAATCTAGCTTTAAAATGAAAACCTGAAAATTTTTTGCACAACTTTATTCTGGAGTTCATACTACTACCATTTCCTGATTCAAAACGAAATTACATAGCCGAAGCTCCATAAAGTACATGTATGCACATTCAGGAAATTTTCATGGAGTCGTCTCGTCTGAATGCTCCAGAAATATTATATAAACTATAAAGTTTCCTTGCGCATTTCATAGTTAAACTCAATCCTTCATCACTACATTGCGAAATAACTAATTGGATTTTATTTGTTTCAGGATAAAATTATGGTAAAACCCCCATCGTAATTGAATATTTTCATCGTGGATACAACTGGTTAAACATAGTTTCGTTTCCCAACTCGGAAAACTGGAACTTAATCTGGTTTCATTATGCCATATTAACCACTTAATTTACCCGTACTATCAGCAATACTTGAATTCGCTTGTCTTGCAATTACCATCCAAATTAGAATTAAATTGGGAGCGTTTCCAGCAGGAATTTTCATTTCTGCAAAGATTTGGAGAGCATTTCTGGGAATACGTTTGAAAAGTGAAATCACAAAAGTTTGTTGAAAGATTTATAACACTGGATTGTATGCGCTGAAAGCATAGTTATTTTAAAGTTTATTTTCAAATTTATGGTTGCATCTCCAATGGGGTCTTTCACTACTTCCAGACAGCAAATGAACTCGTTCAGTAAAGGACAGAATATTCTCGAAATACACAGGTTAGTCACTCTAATGATGGCTTACGCTTTAAAATTGAAATATGTAGGGCATGAAGGTACATAGAAGAAGTGGAGCCATAGCGATCTATTAGCGTCATTTTGAATTTCATAGCAGGTCTTTTGGTCACTTCAATCCTTGACGTGATCCCCTGAAAACGACGCGTTGGGCACTACCGGAATCTGAGAAATAAATAGGGGGAATATTGCAGCAAATGCCAACTTCGACGGTGCGCCTGGATACGTAAAACTTTGGATCCGCGTGATTCGATTGAGAGGAAAGATCTGTGGCGGATCACATTCTCAATCGATGGTTTCCCTGCCCCAGAAATTAGCGCACCTAAACTCTGAAAATTATCTTCGACATTTAATAATAATAAATATATCCCGCAAAATCCCGCATACCCCCCTAATCGATATTCTATATCTGTATCGTTGGCAACAATCATGGAAGGGTGGCAAACCACCTTATCGGTCCATTCATTTCAGGGTGCCAATACCTCAGAGCCTATCCATATACGTTAAGGCATCTTCCAGGGGATTCCTTGAGTCCCCTTTGGTTCGCCTGGCACTGAACCCCCTTGCATGGCTACTGAATGATGTCAGAGGGCTTGGTTTTGTAATAAAGTATGGCCTACGTATTAAGTACGAACTGACACACTTGATGTACTTAGATGACATCAAATTGTATGGTAGTACTGACGATCACCTTAGAAGTCTGTTGCGGATAGTAGATATGTTCAGTAGTGATATTCGGATGGAGTTTGGCTTAGACAAATGTCGAATCCAAGCTATCCGCAAATGGCATCACGAGCCGCATGCTGCACATTGCAATGGTGACCTCTCCATCCAAGCTATGACCGAGACGGACTTCTATAAGTACCCAGGAATTCTACAAGGAGCCAAGTTAGTGATCTGAACGAAAGCAATGCACGGTAAACACGTGAATTCTCTTTGGCAGCCATTTGTCGATTTGAATTTGTCGAACAGATGTCTGTGTGCTGCGAAGCTCTGTGCTGAGACGGAGGGATTCATGTGTGCCATTCAGGACGGCGTGGTCACCACCCGAGCTTATAAAAAGCCCATCATGAAAGAGTGAGGGGAGAGCGACTAGAGTAGAATGCGTGGTTCGGCGTTAGAGACGTTGGACTATCTTATTTCTGGTTTCACGGTTATGGCACCGGTGCAATAAATCACCAGGAATAATGCTGCACATAACGTGATTTATTAAAACCTTGTATACAAGCACTACCACCAGTGCCCCTTTATAATTTAAGTAGGTAGGTTCGTCCGAGCTAAAATGCTTGGCACTTAGAACTAGTATAAGGTAAAATCCGGCATCTGCCGAAGATTGTGACAACTCGTAGCCAGCCCCAACCCCGGTTGTGAGAGGAGCAGAGGTGGATAGCTTCAGTCAGAATGGCTGCAGGACACCGCAGCATCTCAGGGGGTAGGTGGGGAAGGTGCAGAAATTTTGCACTAAGGAAGTTATCCCAACACCTGGCAGTTAGATATAAAATTCAAACCCAAAAATGAGAAAAAGGAAAAAATTGAGGTCCGATATGGATAATCGACGGGATTCGTCTGACTTGGTAACTGGGTCGGGCTCCCGTAATGGACAGCACGGCGTCGAAACCGCTTGTCGTGGGGCGGTTTGATGTCTAGGCGCCACGACGCCACGACCAGGATCATTGATCCGCCTGCTGCAACTGTTTCGTCACAACCTGCGGTAACCACTTCAGCAGGTTCGCGTAGGCAGTGGGTGAAGTGGACTGAAGAGATGAACCTCTTCATCATCCGCTCCTACTACGAAATAACGGCAGGGGCGGGTATAACATCTTACCGCCCATTGTTGCACCAGAGATTTGTCGAGCGTTTCCCGCAATTCGTGCACGTGACTGTGCTGCGAGCCACAAATCAGTACCGTTTTATAACTGGCATCCCCAGTAAAGCACTTGTAGTTACAATTCTGGACACACTATTCTGGACG
This sequence comes from Hermetia illucens, assembly GCF_905115235.1. Lineage (NCBI taxonomy): Eukaryota > Metazoa > Arthropoda > Insecta > Diptera > Stratiomyidae > Hermetia > Hermetia illucens. The sequence continues at coordinate 56,307,309 of NC_051853.1, read as the reverse complement.
CACTATCTAGCTCCTAATGCTTATACATTTAGTTTACCAGACCATTCACTTTAGTATGATACTGACATTCAAGGTTTTTGAATGCAAGAAATCCGTTTAAAAGTGACAATTATGACCTATTATAACTGTGTTACTAATAGTGCGATTTCCACCAAACTCGGTAGTGTGGAACTTTGTGACTCGCTGCATGCGGAGATTTACAGGTTCCACCTTTCTTCAAAATTTCGTATCAATACGAGTACGAGTTCTTAACATAATAGATGTGACAGATGTTTTAATAAGGTTTTATTTTACACAAAACCTTGGAAAGTAAGTATAATTCACAAAGAAGTGAACAGTATAGACACAATTAATTTGGAGAAATATCTCAAAATTTTTTAAGGAGATTGTTGGGACGAAAACCAAGAAGCCTGCAATATCAAATATGTCCCCCATCCAAAGGCTAGTAAAGAAATTACTTTGATTGTAAAGTCCCTTGTTTCCCTTTGAAATTTAAATATATTAATCTATGAGTTGCTCTCATTGTAGGACCATATGTAAACCCAAGAGCAGTAAATTTAGTAATGCATTTAGAGCTGTGACGGATGTCGTGCTCATGGCAGCGGTAATATCCAGACACTCAATTTTTTCAGTGCGGCTAGTTTATAATGAAAACTCTTTGTCTCACTTTAACCTACTAAACTACGCCTACTACTACGCCTAATAATAATAGCATATATTAAAGTTACTACAGGAGGCCTCACGTCAAGACAAAGGTCAGTCTGCACAGCCCATAATCTTCTCATAATTTATGAGTTCGCTTCATATTTATATCTAGATGTTTATTCCGAAAAACCTATTTATCTAGAATGACTTAGAGATATTTTTTTTCTTCGGAGAATTCATTTCAGGAAGGTGAAAACCATTCACATTCCTCCTTGCTGTAAATAATACCATTATAGTTTTTTTGAAAGCCTATACCTGAGGCACCACCTGTCAATCAAATCAACCACATATGTTATCATAGCATCGACCCGTTTAATGAATGTCTCATCGCCAGGCGGCATCACACAATTTTAGGAAAGGCGCACAGACATAACCACCTTGATTGTCAACCAACAATCCCTCCCGCACTCACCTTTCAGAGTTACATCATATGTCTTTAAAACTAAAATGTGAAGAGCGGACACACAGGACTTTTCACGCTGTTAACTACTTTGGTTTTTATTTAGTGAGTGGGACTTTATTGCCTTCTTGCGAATGTGATGCTCAATAATCGGTATGAAGACTGCCTTAACCTTTTACCAAGAGGTAGGCACATAGCCCAGAGCGAGATATGCTAGAAAACTATTTCTTGGAAGTCGCTCTAGGTGCTCTACACTCTATTTTAACATCGCGCATGGATAGATACCAGGTGTGTCAAAGTGTTCAGAAGACGATACAACAACTTTGGCGGTTTTATTGGAGCAACCGCTCTTCCAATTTCACTTGCAATACTTTCGTATTGATAGGTTTGTTGAAACCGCCAATACTCTCGCTGCTAGCCTTGTAGTTTCCCTTTCGCCTCCCAGTTCCTCGCAGTAACCAGAACCTTATTTCGAATGTTTTGCGAGCCTTTTATATTATATTTAGGCCTTGATTTCCCAAAGTGCAACCTGTTTTCATTCTCCCTGCTGAACCGTCCTTGTATAATACAAGGACGGTTCAGAAGTCGTCTTGTTGTTTTCCTGAGTTTTAGCAGTTTTTGGTTCCACCAGGGAACCGTTCTCCCTCTGGTAAGAAGACAAGCGTCTTCAAAGCAATTGTGCGCAATTTAGAGTTGAGAACTGGTCTTCAACCGCCAATGGAATTCTTAGTTGCATAGGAAGTTGCACTTTGTTACTAAGCAGTTCATTGAACTTCATGTATTTTCTATCCAACAGCGAGACTTAATTCTAAGTAACGGTTATCTGAGGGTGAGATTTCGTCTAGCGCCCGCCTCTAATTAACTTTAACAATTTGAAAGGGAGTGCAGATGGTAATACTTTACTTTTTCTTGGCCCCATGAACGTCGGAGTCGCACTCAACGTTTAAAATCATAAAAGCGGCTGAAATGATAAAATCAAATAGTTTCTTTCCCTTAGGTGGCGGTGAACGACAGGAACAATCATGGGGTAAATAAACAGGGGCGATTATGACGTTTACCCTCTTGGCGTTAACTTGGTATTGTAAGATGACCGCAACTAGGTCCTGAGAACAGAACTATGCTAGCATGGTTGCCTCTAATGATTTTGATGTCAGGACCCTGGCTCTCGGCCTTTAGGATCACTCATCGAAGAACCCTTCAGCCTATTTTCTGATCCAATACCACAAATTTTGCCACACACCTTCGCTTCAATTCTAGTAGATAGGAAGGGGCTTTGGCAGGCTGCAAGTTAACTTGACTAATCTTTGTAGGCGTAAGGGTAGTCCAATGTGCTAAACGCCGTCAACTGAAGAGTCTGTTGCTTCTAGAATTAGGCAACAGTGCCACCGACCGTAGTTGGATTATTCGGTGAGAAAACATTTTCAACTCTTCTTTTGGGTGTAGGAGGCACCTTCCCTAAAGTTCAGTGTATTACAATGTGATGCACCACATTTGTACACATTTCCAAACTTTATAGCAAATTTCGTGACAATAGGTATAATAGATGGATTGACAGGCAGACAGTCAACAGAGTTTAATAAGGTTTTGTTTTCACTAAAATCTAAAAAATACCAAGAGAAATTGGTATGCAAAACAGCATCTTAGTTTGAAAATAGAGTAGAGCTGAATCCGCTATCTACTTGTAAGAACCTGCGGTTTATGGCCTAAATGTTTACCGTACAAAGATACTGGAGCCATAAGCACTATTTGTGAAGTATGTTGGCAAATTAACCAGAGAGAAAAGACGACATGTACAGAAAATACACAGTGGCTCATTCTACTATGTAAAGGCAAAATAGGCGACGACAATACTAAAGATTTTCGAAAAGTGAATTTTACCTCTAATATCTCCACTTTATAATATTGTAAATACTTAATCTGGAGCTGAAACAATGAAGTTAGATGTAAGTAACATTGACCTAATTGCTTTTAAGAAAAACAACCTAAGTAGGTAGTTTGTATCATGTCCGTATGCATTCTTTTACACAATAAATATCTTTTCCATTAGCTAAGTAAATGTGGAAATTGGAGGCATCAAATACGCCCCATAGAGCAATAGTATGATAAACCCCAGTCCCATTATTTCTATAGGATTACCCCGAAAATCCACCAAACATTGTTATCATCCCTATAATGTTTGAAGCACTAAAAGGATTTTGTTTCTTTTCAATTCTTCTATTTCTAAACAAACGGAGGGCCAAAAACAACTGAAATAAAATAAAAATATCCAAAAAATAGGTTTCATCAATGACGTCATTACTGTTTGATTTTAGGTCAGACCATAAAGAAATTATTCGTCTAAGCCCACTCAATTGGCTTTGCTTTATCTTAATTTTCCACATTTTCTGGCAGTTTTGAGTAGGAAAGTCCTTTCCCGCAATTTATTCCCTAAGTCATTCGTTCATTCATTCTATACGCAAAAATCTTTGAGAAACATTTATTTGTCGTTGTTTATAGAAGGTCATGACTTACGTTCGGAGAGGATGAGAAAGAATCAACATTGACACGAGTCGGTGGACTATGAAAGGACGAAAGGACGATAATACGCAAAAGAAAGTTCCTTGTTGTTCATAATATTTGATCGCAAGTTTCCAAATCCTAAGGCTACAAATTTCATTTACTAATTGAAATTTGGGTCAGTTAGAGGTTGAAGAGATGAAGGACCTAAGGGTGCTGAATGCGGATAGAAGCGGGTGAGATACGGTTTCAAGTTCATCCTTTGGACTCGAATCTTAAATTTTTTGTCCTTATGATGTTTATAATCGTGTTTAACACTGGAAGGATTCTGTGAATTTCTTAATTAATGTGCTTAGGTAAACACTGTTAAATGAATTGTGGAAAATGAAGGTCATGCAGAAGTTAAGGTTAAACATTTTATGTTTGCAGCTTGAAAATAATTAGCAACTAATTAAAAGGAAGGCTCTTAGGAATGAAACCCTACTACAGTGAATAGAACTTTTGATAACAGATTTACTTTCAATTGAATGCCTATTAAAGGACGTTGGTTTATTTGTAACACTAAAAGGTATGAATTAGATATAAGTGGCAAATAGAAGACGTGGATATACTATATCGCTTTTGAATTTTATTTCCGATTTATCACATTTCGAAAGATGCCGGATTTTACCATTTAGTGCCAAACATTAGGACTGGGACGATGTGATGCCCAGTGCTAGGCTATTGGGAGAATTCGTCGACCTCTCCCCGCAACATCGCGCACGTATGCAGAATAGGTTGAACCAGATTCCCAGAGAGTTCCAACAATTCAGGAAGGCCGTGAGGGATTTGGGTACAACACCTGTAGCTGACAATATTATGGGAACTAAAAACTCGTGACACCAAATTTCTTTGATTTCTCGAACCAGTCGTTAACAGTTCATCTTCCTTTCCACGTATTTCCGTTCAATGTTGCTATTATGGGAGACAGAAAAATCAATATTATACGAGGAGCGACTCGTCTTGTCAACTAACGATTTTTATAAGCGCGGTTTGCGACCACGCCGTCCTGAATGGCACACATAAATCCCTCCGTCTCAGCAAAGAGCTTCCCGGTACATAGCTATATATTCGAAAAAAGCAAAATTACAAATGGCTGCTAAAGAAAATTCACGTGTTTGCCGTGCATTGCTTTCGACTTCTATTCATTGAACCGCGGCTGGTCTGACTTCACCCCACTGAGAGGATTCAAAGATCCTTCAAGTTAAGTGGGGTCAGCCTGCAGTCTGCCTTACAGATCGCCGCATGTAAGAGACCGGCCTGCTTTTTGCTGTAAAAATAAGCGTGTAGTAGCTTGATTGTGATGTTATGCCGTCGCGTCAAACACGCCCCTACCCCCGATGTCACGCGGCAGGTTGATTCGCCCCAGGGCAGAGTTTGGATAATGCATTCGGAATTTGAAAATAGTAGTCCGCATCCAATATTGAACGTTTTCTAGATTGGCTTTTGCAAAAGGCAATATTCCGAATGTATAAGCCAATGAAGGGATGGCGAATGCATTCAATGCGCTTATTTTATTCTTTCCTGGAAGATCCAATTTCAGTACCAGCCTTATACGTCGCAAGAATTTGAGTCCTTCGGATCATCAACTCGAGCATGGGTTCCTTGCAGAATCTCTAGGTATTTGCAGAAGTCTGTCTCCGTCATAGCTTAGAAGGGGTTCAGTGCCAAGCAAAACCAAAGGGCACCAAACTAGTTCCCCTGAGTGATACCTCTATATATACGGATATTCTCTGAGATATTGATACCCTTAGTTGAATGCACTGATAAGGTGGTAGTTTCAGATCAATGCGATATCGATTTCTGTGGGACCCTGTCAAAAGCCTTGACATAATTGATATAATAACTAAAGAGTTTTTTTGGCCTCTGGTTGCTTGCCCTAGAATTGCTGAGTCGATAATGAGTTGCTCTTTACAACCCTTTGATTCAACTCGGCAGTCCTTCTGCTCCTCGGACAGAGTGTAATTGGTCTCGAGGTGCGTATTGACAGCCATCCACTTATAATGGATATTATGAATTTGTACAGAGTTGGTAAGCATGTAATGGGCTTTGTGCCCGTGGAGTCGTACACCTTCTTCCGGTTGACAAATGATCTGGCTGCTGTAGTTCTTCGACCTGTTTATGACTCGTCGAACCTCCTTTTCGGTAACATTTGCAAAATTCGTTCAGAAGCTCAGTGCAGACTTCGGCTGGGCGGCAAAGAAGAGTGCTTTGACGAGTACTGAAACTTTTGTCTGTAGTACGGCATAGTATTACTAATGCCTTTGCCTCCATCGACTCTTGATTATTAGTTTCCGTAATGCCACCAACATGTTCCCTAATGATGGCCAGAATGGTGTCGCTGCGAGTAATGAGGTGGTACTAATCTGCGACCCAGTCACATGCAGGAAATGTTTTATGAATCGCTGGTGTAATAAGGGGCGGTGAGATATTGCACCTGCCGCCGCCGACATTATTTCGTAATAGGAGCGGATGATAAAGGGGTTCATTTTCTCAGTCCGCTTTATTCGCTGTGTATGGGAACCTGCTGAAGTTGTCACCGCAGATTGTGGCGAAGCAGCCGCAACAAGCGGAGCCATGTTCCTGGTCATCGTGAGGCAAGCCGAACCACCCCACTATTAACGGTCTCGACACCGTGCTGTCCATTACGGAAGCCCGATCAAGTCACAGAACCATAAGTTCCTCCTTCTCCGCATTTTTGGATTTGCATTTATACCTAACTGCCAGGTGCGGTGATGACTTCCTCAGTGAGTAATTTGCAAGCTTGCAAAGTTCCTGCACTTTCCAGGTATCTATACCTCCTCCAAGCTACTTACGTATAAATAGTGTTACATAATACATATAGTTGTTTTAATACACAGAGTCGTTCGGAACACCTATGAGAACGAGCTTTGTAATTTATTTTGAATTTTCATCATTGCATGGTCTCTGCTCCTGCAGGTGAAACTGTTCATTAAAAAGGACAAAGTTAGGTAGTGTAGGTGTTACATTTGGTGGTAAAAGCACAAAGCTTCATGCACTTCAGGTTATTGACAGCCTGATGAAAAGTGGGAGTATCGAGCAAAAGTACAATCTTTTTATTATTTGATTTTGATTTGGTGTTCCATGGTCATAACTATCTCTTAACCAATGTTATCAATGGGTTTACATTACTTTCATACGTTGTTGGCAGGGATCGTGTGATTTTAACGAATCTGGATCTCCTCCAGTTTATGTTTTCAATGCTTGTTGAAAAGGTAACGTAGGTAGGTGGAAACCCTAGTGGCGGCAATACGAATTCGGGGGGGGGGGGCTCTTGTTGATAACTACCGCAAGGCGTTATTGTCCCTGAAGAACTTGATTGCCAGATTCCGACCCAAGTGAAGGTGCATTAAATAGGGTTTGTCATCTGTCTCGAAATGGTTTATCAACGAATGATCGCTTACCTTTGCGCGATTCTCACTCCCGCGTCCGCTCAGAAGAGAAGAGGCATCGCATCACAACGCATTGTGTTCACTCCCTTCCTCACTTTAAAAAAAAAAGTACCTACCGTTGTGGACCAGCATGGGGAGATTCCCGGTTCATCTGCTCTATATTTCACACTTATACATACTTCACCTATGCCAGTGGCGTTTGCTTACTTTGAAACCGAATTACGAGCCTTCGTCAAATGGCTCTAAGTTTGGATAAGGAGGCCATAAAAAATTAAACTGAAAAGTTCTTAGTTTGGCCTTCGTACTCTTTCTAATTGTATCAATGAGCAGAGCATCCATTGGCGTCGGCCAATTTGTCTACTTAACAGCCTTCTTTCTGCCGGTGGCTCCGAAATGTGGATACCACGACACCAACACCAAGTTGAGGTTGTTCCGCCCGATAGAAGAAATTTATGTGAAAACTGCGAGTCTTCATTATCACCTGTTGGTGCCCTGTCATAGGTGCTTTTTGGTTTGACACAATCTTGAGCGAATAAATACGTAAACGTACGCGCTAGGTTCCAGTCAACGTGTTGATTAGAAATAGAGGTAGCAGTGAACAGTCCGCAATTTAAGAAACGGAGACAACTCCATTACTGACTATGTCATGTAATGGAATCCACTACTCAGAGTAGCTCTAGAAAATTTTTGGCTATGGAGTGCGGGTGTGGTTGATGTGGTATGTCCAATTTAGGGGAGAGCTGCAGCCATAAGTTGAATAGCACTAATTGTTTTATATGAATACGGTTTATAAGACCATCATTAACGATTATTGCTTTGTTGTCATAGTAACTATCTATCGTCAGTCCCTTCGGAATGTTATAAACATAATTATATGACTTAATAATGGGCCTAGTACAGAACTCTGTATGGAATTCGTGGAGATGGCGTACTCATGATTATCAAGGTTGAAAGATAATATATGCCTCAGCGGAGATGTATGTATATTCTTTCATAGTAAGTATCAAGAAGGAGGTCCAAGGGGGAAAATTTAGATTGGTACCCACGAAGAAACATAAAACCTGGGAAACGCGTGCTGAGCCAAAATTTCCAGGTCTACTACCAAACCCTCCACCTACACGTATTCATCGCTGGGAGAAACTATAGACGGAGAAGGGTAAAGGCGCGTCTCTTGCTCCCGAAAAGGGACAAATTGTACCAACTGATTCTCCAAATTGAGTTTGGGCGAGGCTGATATGGAAAATTACTTGTTACGGAGTTATGAAAGGTGCCTCGTATTGCATTGATATTATACAACAATAAACCTGGCGGACAAACAACTTGCGCATCGATTCAGTGAGCCATTTGCTCTGAGCAGGTTCCCGAGTCGGCTAAAAAATAACACTTGCTATGCACTTGAGAGGCAAATTTCGAAATGTGAACCTCATTAACCTTTACATTCCCGTAGAGAAGACTGCAGAGTCAGAGAAGGATAACTTCTTCGAGGCAGTTAAATGACCCATCGAAACCTGCCTCAGGTGTGATATCAAAATCACATTTGTAGATTTTAGTGGAAAGGTTATCTGGTTCGCGTGGAAAGAGGTCCAGAACAAGCATGGGCACTCCATCGTCAAGATAAAAGTAAGAATACAAAGTGGAACCAATGTAGACTCGAATCACTATCTTGTTGACATGGTCTTCCGCACTCGAATAACAACACCACTTCGAATCCAATCTCAAAATTAGGCTAGAGTGAATGCTGAGACCACCCATAACAAAGACATTTGTAACACCTACATATGAGGGGAATAGGGATGACGCAATGAGTGCAGTTAACAGAAGCTTCGGAGATAAAGTATAATCTTCACAACCACCTGAAAAAAGTGGTTTCAGTCGCAAAAAGGGCGGAACAACTGGTTCGACGATGAATACAAGCTAACAAGAGAGCGGAAGAATACTGCATATATCTCCAAGAATGCGAGCACGTGGAGAGACTGATCATGAATTCCGCGGAGCGGAGAAGCGGCTTAACAGACAGAAAAGAAAGTCTGGAGAACCAAAATGTCTGTGAACTCGAAAAGTACAGGGAGTAACCGCACTAGATGCGGAAGTTTTCCCACCTCATCAGGAGGATGAAGCCCTTTACATTTATATTCATCTTGCTTAGGCCAAGAGAGGAATTCTTAATATGACGAATGTTGGAGAGATGGGAGTAATAAAGTGCTAGGTCCTCCATATTATCTACATATCATGATGGTCCCAATCACAGATAAAGGAGGAGGGCTGGGGGAAATGTGGTTTGTACTGTTTTCAGTAAAACGGTGTTGAATTCAAAATCTCAGTCAACGCCACAGGACGGGCCCTGATCCTGACGAAAAATGACCAAGGGACGTTCTTCAATCGTCAAGATATAAGCAAATTAGTCCAAGTAAACTAAATACGTGTTTTTACACTTAAAATTGGTTCCCTCATTGATAATTCGGGGCAAATTCGTAAGAGCCTTTCGGAAGAGGCGCATTGATATTTGCACTTTCCAAGGAACTCAATGCTGCTAAAAGCGGCAACATACAACGCCAACGAGTTAAAAATATCTATAAACTTCTGCACTTTGGTAGCTCACATACTCAATATTGTGTCGGCATTGCCATCTCTCTAGGTTTTCGTGATACTATTAAAGAAGTTGACCGATTCGAAAACTGGCTGATGATACGCACCAATGTATCAGTAGGTCGCTTGATTCATTGCATACACGCTACAGACAGGTCGATGTGACACCGAGAAAGATGCCTTCGAACAATTTCTCCACACAACGACTTTGTTGTCATCGTGGGAAATCTTAATAGTTGACGGTAATCTGTGAATTTTGTGAGAAATAGAAGAAGTTATACCACATACGCAATTACCAATCATTACGAATGCAATCAAGTTGAAAACACTTTCCACAAAGCGGCTTATACTTTCGAAGTCACCAAGCCTGGAATGATGGCGTCCAAATGAAGGTCCATGAGAAGAAGAAGAAAGGTTTTTACCATGAATATCTCGACGATAAAATGCTCTCTAATTGGCAAATTTACAAGAATGCCAACCGGGAAGCAAGGAAGGTATTTTGCTTACTGGTCGACGAGTAGTGGGGGATAGATGGTGAGAATATTTCGAGCAGATTTCAGCAGAAGATGTTGTTCATCCTCCACTTCCACAAAGATTGCTGACATTTTGCACCAATTCCGTCTGTTAGCGCCACAACTGCTCTAAAGTGGCGGGGATGAAGATACTTTGACTTATTGGTCATGATGTAGTAGGCGAATTCACCAAGGTTTGGAAGGGCGTTTAGAGTGACTTCTGCCATCAAACCATGGAAAGCAGGATAAGCCACTGAATTTATATATCTCAGAGGAAATCCTATAATTCCACGTAGTTTCAGCTCGATTGTCAGCGGATGGCCCCTTAGAGAGAGTTTCATGAGGGTCGTGATTACGCCCAAGCGGACAAAAGACTTTCGGAAACATGAAAACACTTTTCAACTCAGGTGCCGTACTCTTTAGTTCACTAGAGATTTAGATAAGTCTTGCTTCCACTTGTATGAATATTAAACAATACATTCAGAATAGACAGGAGGAGCAATAAGATAAATTTGAGCTTTGGAAACGGAAGTGTTTGGTCCCAGCACTTTGGCGCAGTGAGTTCTTCAACCGGGTTATTGAGGAAGGTAGAACACCTTCTGATTGGTAAGAAATCATGATCGTGCCAACAAGGAATAAGAAAGGTAGCAGTGTGTTTTATTTACCGTCCGACCATGTCAAAAAACTGCGGACCTACTAATGCAAAGCACGCTGCGCATTTAATAATGGAGAAATACCATTAGAAGCATCGTCCTCTTTGTATTTTGTATTTCTGCATATGACGAAGACATTTGACTGTGTGCCACACAAACTCGTCTGGTATGCTCTGCGGCAACATCTAGTGCTAGAAGGAATCGTTCTAAATTGCTCTACTATGGTCTCAAAAGTAAACTTCGAAGCATGGTGGGTATATCAAAACCGCTTCTTGTCTAGGTCAGTGTTCATCAAAGAAGTGCCCTCGCACTATTTCTCTTTGTTCTTGTTATGTAACAGTGTACATGGGACTGCTTTATACAAATGATGGCTTTCTAGCAAGCAGGAATTCCCTGACTTGAAGGCTCCCAAAGCCGGGAGAGCGGGAGGGCTAGCCCGAAGTAATGTGTCAAACGGTTCCAGGCTAGTTCTCTGATGACAGGGAGGTGTTTAGTTGGTAGTCCGCCAGCGTGCTTTTGCGGGAGTCCAACACTCTGTGCGTAAACGCATTCACCTACCCTACTCCAAAAAAAAAAAAAAAAAAAACAAGCAGCAAGCAAAGCTCATCTCGAGCAACTTGTCCAAAAATGTATTAATGGATCCATGCAACGCCGTCTCAGATTGAATCTGAATAAAACAGAATTTTTGTCAGTGGCACTGACCTATCCAGAATTAAGCGATTTAGATATCTCCAGACAATGCTATGAGTCAATGGAGAACTGCGTTATGAAATTGCTTCTCGAACTGGCGTAACCTAAATGAAGTGGCGTTCCATAACTAGCGTTCTTTATGGTCAACGTATCAACGAATGCCTCAAATAGAAAATATACCGGATTGTCGTCTGTTCTATCGTTCTCTATGGTTCTCCTCAGTTGGCCGACTATAAAAGACAATAAACAGCGTCTCGCGGTTATGTAGACGAAGATGTTGCGTTGTACAAGTGGCTCAACACACCTTGATCAAATTTGAAATGTGGACATCCGGGATCGATCATCGATCGTGGAAAAATTGCGAGAGAGTTGTGTTCGATGGTATGATCACGCAATTTACGCTAAGCACAATTCACTGGCCAAAATTGGTTTGAACATCGAAGTTGATGGTAAGGGATTAAAAGGCAGGCCGAAACTACAATGCTTGATATGCTGGATGGGAATTTGCAAAACCTCACGTCTACATCGAGATCAGGTCTTTGATAAAACAAAATAAAGCAATCGATCAAGTTGAGCCAATTCCGCTTGTGAACGGAACAAAGGCTAAAGAAAAGATTTCATGATCAAACCAGTCGATATGAAGGTTTTTGGTTTTCCTCTTTGTTAATACTAGGAAACCGTCGAAACATTGACGGTACACTGCAATACACTGTAGGAGGCAATGTGGTCAGCGTTACGTTCGCTCATGGTTATTACTTTGGATCGGCTCAGCTACTCATTCACAGCTGAATCGGCTGATATCAAACAGCCAGTCACGATACAAATCGCTCTGCCACCAGTGAGATTTGAACCGCGACCTTCTGCTACGAAGACCTAGCTCCCTACCCACTGAGTTACCCGGACATCATAATATCCGATCTGGAAACACTGCACTGGTGAGCTGGGCTATCTGATTCATCGGAAAGCCCCGTTTTGCAGCAAGACTTGCCGTTTATATTACATAGGTATTGATAATGCAAAAAGAATCGTTGGCATTTATCATCGCCTAGAAATCTGGTACAAATCCTTGAATTGCAAAAGAACTACTCGCAAGTAAAAAATTCCATCTTGTAATGCATACTACCCCATAGTTCGTCAAAAATAACATACTAGGATGGAGTCTACGCCACTGCTAATCTTTGAGAGCAAATTACGTATAATGTAAAAACATGTAGAACAACATATGACCACTTAAGCTGTGAACATTAGTTTCCCTTTTAAATTTCACTGAAGATTGCAGTGCCTCAGTAACACTCCATTACCCTTCTGCATTTGGTGTTAAATGTTTCAAAATAAAAGGCTTTATTATAATATGCACAACTAACGTAACTGGAATCTGCACATTTCTTACACAAAATTCATCTCAAACAGAAATCGTTAAAATAAATTGGGAACAACGAAGCACTTGAATATGCAAATATAAGTCCGATGCAGTAAGGACTAACTTTCAGGAAACTGTACTCTTAAATAAAGCCAATTGCGTTTCTTCCTTTGTAAAGTGAAAAAGGGGGGATGGACGGATATTGCTTATGCAGCCATAACAAGATGCTTAACATTCATAAAACGTAATATTGTAGATATAACAGTTTTTCCCTGTGATTGTTTAATATGTAGTTGCACAGTAATAAGCATCGTCCTTAGTGAAAGTATACATGTGATTATATGATAAAATGGGATGAAGTTTTCTTAGGCAAAGTAGTAGCAAGAAAGTTGGGATTATTTGCGAATTGTATGCTGATTCTGCTTCTGAGAAGTGGAACTTTGTTCAAGCAGGTGGTTTTGTTTTTATTCAAGAAAGAAGTGGAAATGGAATTAAAAAGATGTTTAGCATCATATTCCATTCACGTTTCTTTATTTTGTACTTTTGCACCAGACGGGCGATAGCACTTTTTTTTATCGTTACCTTTACATTGCATTTTTATTTGCTCAGTACCGATAATGCAGAGAATGCCCCAAAGGGATCCACTACAAACAACTTGAATATTATGATACTGTTACGTTCTTGCATTACGTAAACTCATCATTTGATACGTTACTTGCTTTACGTATAATCACTGCATTGCGTAGCATTAGACAAAAGCCCGTTTTATAACTTTAATATAAGTGTTTATTTTGCATTAACTTATACAAACATACTGGACAATTAATTATAGAAAAATTTCTTCAACTGGTACAATTCGAGGTGTATTCATAACCGACGCGATCTGTTCTAACTCGAAAACAAGACTGACTCCGTGTGCGGATTTCCGATCCTTTTATACTCCGCCGGACATTCTAGAAAGGCATGCAAACATTTTACTAGAAAACTACTTTGCGCCTTTGACTAGATCTTCTTACCGGCATTGGAGTCACCTGTTAACAATTATCCTAACTAAATATTCGCCCTACTGTTATACAATTTTGGTGTCCTGGCTAATTGTCATTACTACGATTTACAATGACGACACACATAATTTTCTAAAGTGATTTTCATGACACTGCCTACCGCCTAAATTTGTTCGTCCCGAACAAGAATCATCGCTATTTGCCTGGTGTTCCGAATCGTGCCTATTTCTCCAGGTACTCCAATTCCATCTTCATCCGGCATTTATCCACTTTCCCTAATTTAGTTAGCACCGTCATTAAATTCCTTAATTTCCCTACGAAGTCCTTCCAATTTCGATAGTGACTTTCGTTTATCTCCCTTCTTGGGCTGTAAATTCTGGAACTATACTAGTTGGTTCCTGAAGAAGCTGCGCCATGATAACGGGTTTGTTTCAATTATAAAATCCCATTCGAATGTAGTTAGCTACATATCAACATCTCCATACGTCTTCGTATCCTCGGCCTTTTTGCGAACTCATCTTGATCACATAATCTTACGCAATCTGATCCTAAACAAATAGCCCAATAGAACAGTCATTTACCCCTTTGTTATAGTTTCAGGAACATCCAAATTCTCACTGCTTACTTTTTCATGATCCTTCAAAATTATGTCCCGTCTTGTTGCTCGTAACACAACCATCAACATTTGTACAACTTCACGACTTTTATTTTCCGAAACGTTGAACACGTATCTATCTACTTGCAGAAGATTTTGCCTTCGTGCTGCATTAATTTTAGCTATGCAACTTTTTACCGTTAATTCATCCCAGCTTCTTCTTTGATTCTGCTCCTCCAAATTAATTGTTTCCTTTACATCTACCACTTTTCCAGAGTCTTGCCTTACTTGTCCCAAAGTCAGCTCTTTCTCTGCCGTTGGACTTAAGCGATAAACATTACTGGATCACTCTATGAAACACACTCGTGTATCCTCTTTGCTTTTCAGCTTTCGTCTATCTATCACTTCGCTTTCTTGCCTGAAATTATCCCAAAACGCTTGCCTTTTCCGTGTTTATTTATTCATCACTTCTGATTCCTTTCACTTGCGACGCTTCTTATAATTCCGCATTACGTACCTTCCTTTACTCCAATCGCGAACTATTGTCTTCAAGTCACTAAGCGAGTTGTAAACGGTTGGTTGATTCCTTACCATCCAGCGCATGCCTGTTGCTACCTTTGTCCTGCACGGTCTCAAGTTTTTCTTGTCAATCGCTTCTCGCCGTTTCAGACTTTCCGTCTGCCTACTTATCACTTCTTGAATAATGCACTGCCCTGCCAGGTATGCTCACCCTGCTTACAAATTTCTTCCTCCTGTTTCCTACCTTCTCGCACGGCCTCCTCTTGCCATTTTACACCTTCACCTATGACCTCCCTTTCATGCTCTTTAGTCACCTCCTGACAGACCACTTCTTGTGATTTTTGAATACCCTTGTTTGTACTCTCCTGCAATTTGGCAGCTTCCTGCCATTTTTCAATTTCCTGGACCATCTCTTCCATCGGCTTTGGAATCTCATTAGCGTTCTCACGCTGTCTCACTTCCTTCTGTATACTCACTTCTTGATACATCAGCTTCTCATCCTGCCGCTCAACAGTTACCCTTTGGCTTGCCATATCGCTCCTGAGGCCGTCCTCCAAATACTCTGAACCTTCTGTTTGCTGCTCTGCTATTCCTAAAATACTCTTTTGTTTTACAGTCGTCTCTAATTTTCTCGTAAATTTCTTTATCCTTTCCTTTATGCATAGCTATGTCTGGAGGGCTCCAACGATTTTCTTTATGCCTTCGGTTTGTTGTTTTACTGCTTCCGTAATTTTTGGTAGTCTTTCGTCATGCTGCTTTCTAGAGTGTTCTTGTTTATTTCTAGTTAATTCTTCTTCAATGTTGCCTGCTTTTCCTCTTGTTACTTTTTAGATTCTTCTATAAATTTTTCTCGCGTTTTGAAGGTAGCTTGCATTAGACTTGCGTTAATGTTATCATTTATTGCGGACGTTCCAGCTACTTCCTCGCGACTCTAAACAGAGGGTCTAGGCTCACATTGGAATTCACGTTCCTCGACATTAATACCTCGCGATTCCAAAGCTTTGCGAAGTCTCTTCTGCAGTTCTGCTTCAGTTCCCATTGTATTATAGGTAGCTCTAACACTCACAGTTCCCTTTTCATCTGCTCCAATTTTAAGCTCTCTAATTCGGCTTATACAATACCAGCGCTGTCACCAATTGTTACGTTCTTGGTTTAAGTAGACTCGTCACTTGTTACGTTACTTGCTTTACGTAGACTTGTGTCACTGCCTTGTGTAGCACAACACAAAAACCCGTTCTATAATTATAAGTGTTTATTTTACATTATCTGACTCCGCCGTACTGCACAATTAATTATAGAACAATTCCTTCAGCTGGTACAATTCAAGGTGTATTCCAAGAGATCCAAGTTGGTGCTCCCTAGCAGATAACGGGTCTTAGCAGAGTCTTATACAGAGTCAGTTTGGTTTTGGTGCTGAGACCTACTGTCTTGCGAAGAAGATAGTAGATGCCACTGATTGCGCCGCGTGCCTTGCTGATAGCGAGCTGGAGGTGAGGTTTGAACTTGAGGATCATGCAGTGTTACTCCCAAGTATTTGATCGAGCTAGATCTGCTCACTGTGGTGTTCCTGATTCTCATTTTCAAGCGTTTAGCTTTCCTGTGGATGCCTCTAGAACCTAACTATCTAGATTTTCTCCTAAAGGTGCAGATTTGCGTTTTTTTCCTCATTTATCTTGATTCCACAACTACGGTAGTATTTGCAGAGATCATGTAGTCTCAACCGCTTTGGCTACCCTGTTGGGGTAGAGGTTTGAAGCGAAGATAAGCGTGCCGAATTGGATCAGGTCTACGCCATCATCGGGGATCGGAATGCCAGCAGTGAAGATATTGTAGAAGGTTGGCCCAGGAATGGATCCTTGCGGTACTCCCGACGTTACAGGTAAGAGATCGGAGAATTCATTCCTACGCTGACAAAAAAGTGCCTATCTTTACCCACACGGAGTCAAAGGTCTTTTCCAAATCTAATGAACATGCTACTGTCGGTTTATTATTGACGTTAAGTCTTGAAACGACTGTGCCGTGAAGGTAGCTCAGTGCGTGCTGGGTTCCGTGTTTAGAGCGGAATCCGAAATGGTGGTCAGGGGTAATTTTGTTGAGGTTACAATCCTGGACTAGCCCAACTGTCTATGCTTTCTCAAACAGTTTGCCAAGGTTGGATAATAAGGAAATGGGCCTGAAATTATTTGAGTCGCTGGAGATGCCTTTTTTCCGGATCGTAATAATTTTTGCAACTTTCTACGTAGATGGAAAGTATCCATTATTAATGCAGTTGTTGAACACTGCTAATAAAAACTTCAAGGAGGCTCTGAGGAGGTTCTTAATTACGAAATTCGGGATTTCATCAGGCCCGGCTGACCTTTTACTGTTAAGGTTTTTGGTTAAGTCAGTGAGCTGAGGTAAACTCAGAAAATGTTGCGAGTTCGATGGCTTGACTGAGGTGTTGGTTGTGGTGAATTTTGTAAGCTTCTTAGACTTCTCAGAGACAAAGGCTTTGTTAGATTGTTGAATCAACAGTCGAAGATATAGCCGGGTTGTTTTTAGTCGGAGGGGAATTGAGCTGAGTCTCAAAAGATTCCGCGAGAACTTGCACTTTCCTAGCGTCACTGCAGATGTGCTCCCCGTTCTTGGCAAGAACGATATTACGGGATTTATGTTTGCTGGTTATATAGACAACTATATTAGAACTAACGTTCTAAAGCGTAATCCCCTACATCACTGTCAACACGCTTACCGGGCAGGACGGTCAACTGAAACTGCTCTGTATCAGCTGACAGAGGTACTACGGGACACCATAGAAACAAAAGAAATTGCACTGTGCGCGTTTTTGAATATCTAAGGAGCATTCGACAACACATCGCACACAGAGATACAGGATGCCCTGAGCCGCAAAGGAGTGGGAAACACCCTGGCACTGTGGATCGGCAAAATGCTAGAAAGCAGACTAATAGAGGTACAAACAGGTACAAATTCTATTATCATGAACACCACTCAAGGCTGTCCCCAGGGTGGAGTACTATCGCCGCTGATGTGAAGCATGGTAGTGGATGAACTTCTGGACGTGTTAACTAATACTGGAATACAAGTCCAGGGCTACGCGGACGACATTGTTCTAATCTGTAGGGGCAAATATGAAGATACCCTATGTGATAGAATCCAAACTGGATTAAGGGTTACTAGTGCCTGGTGCAGGAAGGTGGGACTGCGGATCAACCCAACCAAAACCACCATAGTACCATTCACTAGGAGGCGTAAGCTGGATCACCTGAAAGCCATAACATTACATGATATGGAGGTGAAACGAGAAACAGGGGTCAAATATTTGGGAATCACGCTAGACCAAAAATTACTCTGGAAGACACATGTCGGAAACACTTGTCGAAAAGCCACGAGGGCTCTGATGACTTGCAGATTCATAGCAGGAAAAAAATGGGGTTGCAGCCCGAGGATACTACTTTGGACATATACTGCAATAGTAAGGCCAATGATTACCTATGGAGCGGTAATCTGGGCAGAAAGAACCCAACTCAGCACACAAGCCAGGGAATTACATAAGCTCCAAAGGCTGGCTTGCGTCTGTATCAGTGGGGCAATGAGGACATGCCCAACGGCATCCCTGGAGGTCCTTCTGGGATTAACCCCTCTCCATCTCCACATACAGATGCAGGCAAGGAGATCAATATTCAGGATGGCCGGTAGTATGAGTGAGGTGGGGAGCTGCCTAAATCGAAGGAAGATTGATATCCTTTCTAGGCGGTATCACTGTATCAGTGATAGAGAGGGACAACATGACAACGAGGTTTCACTTCGATAAGAATTTTGAAACACGTTGGAGTAACAAGGCAAACTGGGAGAGCGTGGCTACGACATACGGCTTAAACCAGCAACTGATTACTTGGTACACTGACGGATCCCTCACAGCAGAGGGAGCGGGTGCCGGTGTCATTGGTCCAAGGAAAATGTACTTTGAGCCAATGCGCAGGTACACTAGCATATTCCAGGCGGAAATTTACGCCATAGACAAATGTGCCTCCTTTAATCTGCAAAGGAACTACAGGGGGCAGAACATAGCTATTCTCGCCGATAGCCAAGCAGCGATCAAGGCACTTAGGTCCAACCAGGTGAACTCTAAACTGGTATGGGAATGCCTTGAGAGACTGAATACACTCGGCTCGTCCAACAAGATCTGGATACTTTGGGTTCCAGACCATGCTGGGTTGGAAGGCAATGAGGCAGCAGATGAACTAGCCAAGAAGGGAGCAGGGATGCCTTTACACGGGCCAGAACCCTTCTGTGGAATCGGAAACGGTTTCATGGCTATGAATCTAAGAAACGAAGAGAAACGGTTGACTATATTGGGCGGGCCTACCAGGGATGGAGCAGTCCAGGGTGCTTATTGGGGGATATGAACCCATGCGCACAAAGGATTGCTTAAACCTCACCAAAAAGAACCTCCGAATCATAGTGGGAATTCTCACTGGTCATTGTCGGCTGAACTATTACCTAGGGAAGCTAGGGATATCTACGGACACTGCCTGCAGGTTCTGTGAGGAGGAGGACGAAACCTCTATACACGTCCTGGGACAGTGTCCGGCACTTGTGCAAAGTAGGTCGACACATCTGGGAGAACACTTAATACCAGATGCAAAGCTGAAACTTCTGGAAGTGGGGAACATACTAAAGTTCATTACGGTTACAGGCCTGCTTGAGATACTATGATCAATAGGTACACTATAACCAGTAAAAGGGGCACAATAGTTCTTCAAGGACGCGGTGCGACTTTCCCTTAACAGAATAATAATAATAATAGGCTATTGATATGCTGAAACATATCTGGCCCGGGCTTAATATCTGCTAGTTTCGTTGTTAGTTCTTTGTTGCGGAAAATCGCTACTCTTTGCCGAATTATTGTACTCAGACAATTAATCCTGGAAAGCAATGTTTTAAACTCAGCATTAACTTTATTTCCGTATTTGTGGAAAATCCGTTTGAGTTTCCTACGCCATATTTGCCTGACTTTCATGTGGAGCATGATATCATGAGGGACTGAGTTATATTGTAACCCGTCGACTATGATAAGCCTTGTGTTCCTGCGTGTAGCAGTATTAATGGCATCTGTGGCCAAGGTGATGGCTTCGTTTTTTTGTTTGTTGTTTGTTTTTTGAAGTTCAGCCTTGGTGTAAGGTCTGATTTGAATTTGTCCCAGTCAGTGTGGGCGAAGGACCTTACGGTGGGCATCACTAGCTTTCGCAGTTGCGAGGACGAGGAAAGTTTATGTTGTACTGCGAAATGGTCAGACATGCCTGGTAGAGTATTGCAAGATATCACTTGAAAGTTCGGGGAAGTTTCCTCCGATAAGAGAAAGTAGTCAATGGTTGATTGACTACTGGATCTTGTCGGAGAATCTGGCAAGACCAAATCGACATAGGGTCTTAGATCCATTTAAGCAGGGTTTACCCATTTCTGTTGACTGCCTTATCGCCCCAGGAGGTGTGCCTCGAGTTGAAGTCGCCACCGAAAATGAGGTACTTGTATTTTAACTGGAGATTGCGAACATCCTAAGATCATGTCCCAGTTGCTCAGTTAGAGAGTTGCATTTGATGTTGACGGAAACTACCAAAAGCCGTCTACCATCAGTGGTACTTACTATTGCCTCCGCGGCGGAAGAGATCAGCAGGTTTTCTATAACGACTTCCTCAAATTGATAGTCTTTTCTGACTAAAAGGTCAGCGCCAGTGTTGTTGTCATTCCGGATAATATTACACCCGGTGAATTACACGTTATGTCTGCTATTTAGCTTGGTTTCTGAAACGCAGTAGAAGTCTGCTTTCAGACTGTCAATCAACACTTGAATTCAGTGGGCGGACTTCTGGCCCTTTTATACCCCGCGGAACACTCCAGAAAGGCATGCAAACACTTTACTAGCAAACTACTTTGCGCCTTCGATAAAATCTTCTTACCGGCATTAACTCATCTGTTAACAATTATCCTAATTAAATATTCGCCCATAACGCCCTACTGTCATTCAATTTACATTACGTCACACATAATTTTCCTAAAGTGATTTTCGTCACAATATTATCAAAGCTCGGTCTAGTTTTTGGCCCAACGTTCAAAGTAACCTCTCATTCCAGGTAAATTCATATGCCCTCAAATTCGGCTCAATGCCAAGGGTGTATTTACCTCCTTAATCTGATTATTACCCTTTTCTGTCTTTTAAATCGCAGTTTGATACACCAGCATATATAGGATACATACTTTTCTAGACGTAATTGCGGCAAAATACTATATATATATATTATACATACTTTTTATTGATCTCTCATTGGTTCCAATAAAAAATGTTCTTCACGAATTATCAAGGCTCATTGATTAAGCATCAGGATAAAGGACATTATTTATGTGTCTGCAACAAAAGGAGTGGAATCCGAAAATTTATTTTTATTTTCCATTACAGGATGGCGACGGCAAGGTGAGAAAATATATTGTCCTTAATATGGTGTAAATTTCCGTTTTTTTTTTGCAAGTCTTTTTTCGGGGAAGCCACCTTTGAGTTGATAAAAAAGTGCATAAATCAAATGAGAGGTTCAGTTTATTTGAAATTTTCAAAAGGTATTACATGCAGAATAAGTTGATCATTTAAGGGTCGTAATGTTGGTGGAAAAGTTTATCAAGCTGGGGGAGGAAAAGTAATTGAAAAATGTTTGTTTTAATGCAAGCGGAATTTTACGGTGAAGGTTTGGAAGAATAAGACTATCTTAAAAATTGTGATACTTTAAAGTAATTTACTGAAAATTATTGATTGTCCCTCCTAATTTATTAGAAGAGTTTCGAACACTGTCGATGGTCATATATCAGAATGAAGAGAACTTTGAGGTCTGGATGACATACATATACACCATAAAATTTTTTTTTCAAGTTTTTCGCTTGGGCCTTTTCTGATCTCTTTGCATCCCATTTTAGGAGTAGTATCAAAACCAAAACCTTATTCAGAAAGTAATAATCGATACCTTTCATTTCACATCATTATATTTGATGAAAAAAGCTAGGGCTTCGGGAGTGGGCAAGCGCGCTGTCCCTGCTGAAGCCTGACATATCCCTGGACAGAACGGCCATAGAAAAATTTAGATTAGATTACCCAATGAATGTGAACGACAGTAGACGACCCAAATACCCATGTGTGTTTCCGGGCGAAACACCGGTTTTACCGGCCGCTTATGGGAGAACACAGTAGCGATAGTTGACAGAAGCAACACAGAAAGCTATGAGGGAGCACCTACAGGGTGGCAATGAAAATGCCACGGAGATCAGGTGACTTGAACAGCGGAAGAAAAACCTTGATCCAAGTCAACAAGTCCGTGTTATCTCCAGCAGCCGAGGTGGATCTGCGAAAAATATGTGTTAGGATCAGAAACAACAAGGCCCCAGGTTTGAATGGATTTGAAGCTGGCAGTCAAGACTAGCCCCAACATTCATTTTGAAACCCTCCGAGGGGTGCCTAAAAGAAGGAATATTTATTGTATAGTGGAAACATCAAAGGTTGGATATCCAGCGATATTACACATCATCGAAGCCGGGAATGGGATGCCGAAGCGCCAGAATGGGTTTCGACTTGCCCAATACGGTGCATGCAATTAGCATGGTGGGAAATCTGTAGTGCTGGCATTAAATGCCAAATGTATTCAACTCCGGAAACTGGAACCGAAATAAAGGAGTGTTGGTTGGCTGGTATAGGTATTGCTCTATATTTGGCGAGTTCGGTGTAGAATTCTCTCAATCAGGATTCCCTTTACGAGATGGATGAGGGCACTAAAGGGCACATCGTCACAGAGGGGGTACAACAAGGTTGGGCACTGAATGCCTTGATGCAGAATGTCGTGTATAATGAGACGTTTGCTCTTCCAGCCGCAGAAGAATCTACAATTGTCGGTTTTCCAGTTGAACTATCCAGAGTACATAGAGGTCTACCCGACGGATACAGTGAGAGCGGCAAAATCCTGGTTAATCCTGGCGAAAGAAAAAAGAAGAATACTGTGAATGTCGACATCCTCACGAAAGAAGTGCAGAAATATGGCGAAGTCAGGGTCCTATGATTTCTAGCATCGCAAATAGGACAAATCTTCGCGGAAAAAGTCTTGAGCGAAAATATGCGGAAACCAAATACCACATTGCCCAGTTTCTCACCGAAACTGATAATTACTATAGACAGTATCTGGGGCGTTTTGGGCAGAATGATTCGCCGAATTGTGGAGTTTAGTGAGAATCCAGAGCATGTGATGTTCCACTGCCCAAGGTTCGCCATGGAAGGAAAGAATCTGGGAAGGAGTCTGAGTCCGGAGAAAACAGTTGCGGAGAGGCTGAGATGCTGAAGAAGAGAACTGGCTAACGGTTTCCTCCGCCATCGTCGCGTCTGTCTTTCTAAGATTTTTACACATCCGTGTAAGTACAAAAGATACTTCATCTATGCTCTACCATTTGAAGATACGTTGCAGGTATCGATGAGCGAAGTGGAGTGCAGGACAAACTGATGCAAAATATTGCTCCGTATGAGACAATCTATCTCCCTCTGGGGTTGATATGTCACTTTCCAGGAATGAGCTTCTCGTCTACTCGTTAGTGGGTAATGAAACTCATACTTTATACAGGGATACCCTGCTATTAATAAAACGCTACGGATCTAGGCTGGTGAGTTGAAAAATGCCTCGTCAAACCCAGGGTATTATACAAACCATGCCAATTGGTAGTTTGCAGTGATGAATAATTTACTGTGTTTGACCTGAACGTCACTGGCACCTGGTCGCCTCAGTGAGTAAACATTGCCTTGCCGTGTTATGTTATAGCTGACCCTCTAACCCCCATCCTCGTGAGAGCTAAATGAACAAGCAATAAACAAAAAAGCAAAAATTACAAGCGGGAGTCAATATCGCACATAAACTGGTCCATAAGGTGGAAGCATATCCCTTATACTAAGAACAACATCCTATGGGGGAACGTACCTGGAATGGCATAGTACCAACGCAAGCATTCCAAGGATTTATTATATCTCACCAAGAAGAACCGACAGATCATAGTGAGAATACTCACTGGTCATTGGAGGCTAAATTGTCACCTGGGGAAGCTCGGGATATCTATGGACACTGTCAGTGATTAAACCTCCGTACATGCCCCGGGACAGTCTTCAGCACTTATCGGAAGAAGGTTGAAGTACTTGGGAGAAAAAAGGAAGAGATATAACCCCTTAATACCAGATGTTAGAATGAAATACTTGATCGACATAGTGAGAATAGGTGCTTCTGGGATGCAACGAAAGCTGGCAATATTATTATTTCCGGGTTGTCACAATTTCGGCAAATGCCGGATTTTACCTAATACAGGCACTAAGTGCCAAGCATTTAGGCTCGGACGATCCTACCCACATAAAAGGTAAAGGAGCGCTGGTGGTAGTGGCCGGTGGTAGGTCAATGGTAGAATACGTCGAGAACTCCCCGCAACATCGAGTACGTATGCTGCTGGTATACTTTTTGCACAGTTTGAAGCAGACTGTGTGAGAGTGCCAGGACATGAGCAATTTAGGTATAATACCTGTAGCTGGCAATATTATGGGAAATACACCAACGTTCTCGACACGCCAAATTTCTTTGGTCTCTCGATCAAGTCACTCATAGTCACCTTCTTCTTCACGTAGTTCCGTTCAATGTTATTATGAGGGAAATCAACATCAATAATAGTCGTCTTGTCAACTAACAGCACGTCAGGCTTGTTATATGGAATATGGCGATCAGTTAGAACTGGGCGGTACCAATACATGCTGTAAGCAGAAGTCTCAAGTACTGCTTCCGGCTCATATCGGCAAACCGAACATGTTGCCGTGATCAACCCATGCTTGTAAGTAAAGTTCTGATGACCTTACATACAGCATTATGCTTGTTCGTGCATTGCACCAGTGCCATAACACTGCAACCAAAAATGAGATGGTCCAATGTTTTTAATACCGAACCATACATTTTGCACTGGTCGTTCTTCACACGCTCTTACATTATGAGCTATTTATAAGCTCGGGATGCGACTACGCCTTTCAACAAAGAGCTCCCCAGTACACAGCCATCTGTTCGACAAATGCAAATCGACAAATGGCTGCCAAAGACAATTTACGTGTTTCACGTGCATTGGAGGATTAAAAGATTAATCTTTCAAGTTGAGTGGAGTCAGTCCACAGTCTGCCTTACAAACAGCCGCCAGGAACTCGCCTGCTCTTTGCTGTAAAAATAATGTAATAATAATGCAATAAGTCGACTTGCTGCTACGTCAACCACGCCTCTACTTTCGATGTTACGAGCCAGGTTTATCCGCTCCACGGTGATCGGAATTTGGACATAGTAGTCCGTATCCGCCGTTCGACGGTTTCCAGATCGGTTTTCGTCCACGGAAATATTTCAAATGCATAAGCCATTGAAGGGGTAGCGAATACATTGAATGCGCTTACTTTATTCTTGCCCGAGAGATGCGATTCCAACACCAGTCTCAAACGTCGCAAGAATTCGGACAGCAGAGCATCGTTCAGATCACCAACTCGAGCATGGGTTCCTTGCAGAATTCCTAGGTACTTGAAGAAGCCTGTCTCGGTCATAGCTGCGATGTCACCTGCTATGTCTGGCATGCGGCTCGTGATGACCTTTGCGGTTGGCTTGGATTCGACACTTGTCTAATCCAAACTCCATCCGAATATTCCGACTAAGCATGTCTACTAATCGTAAAATACTTGTAAGGTGGTCGTTAGCACCAGTATACGACTTGATGTCATCTAAGTACCTCAAGTGTGTCAGTTCGTACTTAGCACGTAGGCCATACTTAGTACTTAATGCCTTCTAGCATCATTCGGTAGCCATTAAAGGGGGTTCAGTGTCATGCAAAACCAAGGGAGACTCAACAAATCCCCTTGGAAGATGCCTCTCTGCATATGGATAGGCTTTGAGGTATTGGCACCCTCATCCTCTTCCTTTAGATGAAGGACCGATAAGGTGCCAACTTTCCATGACTGTCGCCAAGAACTTTATTAGTTTCGGATCAATGCAATGCAGATGTAGGACATCGATTAGCCAGGTATACGGGACGTTGTCGAAAGCCTTGGCATAATCGATATAGCAACTAAAGAGGTTTCGTTGGCCTTTTGTTGCTTGTCCTACCACTACCGAGTCAATAATGAATTGCTCTTTGCAACCCCTCGAACGGGGTCGGTGGCACTTATGCTCCTCGTACGAAAGGTTTTTGGCCTCGTGGTGCGCATTGACCTTCCCACTAATGATGGATATTGTGAATTAGAGAGGGTTAGTATGCAAGTAATCGGTTAGATATAAGGGTAGGAAGGGCAGAAATTCCTGCAACCGACCCATGACCTGATTTATGTTTTGGGCCAACCGACCATGTGTACCAGAAGTTCGGCACCCGATCCAGACCTGGGCCCCTCCAGTTTTTCGAGCTTTTAATTATCCCAGTTGTAGTGGCATGGTGGGTGCTTCGGCGGTGTCCCCTTAAGTCCACTCCAATACTCTTTCGTTTCCGTCACCGAAAACTTCACTGCCTGGACGCTCTGTTGGGGTTCGTTGAGGAATCTGAGAAAACTCCGCGGATGCCTTGCGTACGTTGCATTCTGGAATAACTTTCGCCATACCGTCGTAACCGACTGCATATGACAGAAACTATCTGCTTTAGTGTGTCCAGAATTTCAACTATGACATAGTTTCTGTAAACTCTCTACGTTTTATTCTTCACCCGTCTGCTAGGATTGCCAGAGCTGATTTGAATCAGCCAAGCAAATTCCTGCCTTAGTGAATCCCATCGACGTTCCAGACGAATTTTTCATGGTGGATCTCTTCAGTCATTCAAACCAATAACGCGAAAGCAAATTTTCTCACCGTACAATCTGGCAGCCGTAACTGCACCACAATGCACAAGCGGTTGTAGTTGCAGCAGTGACATCAGCACACAATCATTGATTTGAGATAGAATTCCCGGAGTTGCTGGAAATGCATAGAGCCTAGGAATACGTGGTCTATGAAAAGGATCCATGTCCGAGGATTTTATACACGTTCTTTGGAATTCGTCCCTAACCTCAGCGGAAGCCTCAGCTGGACGGTGGAGAAAAGCGCTTCGGGGAGTACTGAAACTTTTGCCTGTAGTGCAGCGTAGTATTGCTGATACTGCTGACTCTGCCCTCATCGACTCGAGGTCATCAATTTCCGCGATGACCTCATGTCGAACACGCTCCCTGATGATGGTCGGGATTGTATCACTGCGAGTTATAAAGCGGTACCGCTGTGCGACTCGCTGCACAGTCATGTGCGCGAATTGCAGGAAAAGCTTGACGAAACTCTAGTGAAACAAGGGGCGGTAAGGTGTTGTAGCCCCCTGCCGTTATTTCATAGTAGCAGCGGATGATGAAGAGGTTCATTTTCTCAGCCCACTTCATCCGCTGTTTACATGAACCTGCTGAAGTGGTTGCCGCGGATTGTGGCAAAACAGCCGCACCAATGCTCCTGGTCTTTAGGGCGCCTAGACATCAAACTGTCTCACGATTAGCGGTTTAGACGCCGTGCTGTCCATTACCGGAGCCCGACCCAGTCATCAAGTCAGATGGACCTCAAATTTCTCCTATTTCTCATTTTTGGGTGTACATTTTATACCTAACTGCCAGGTGTGGTAACAGATTTCTCAGTGAGTAATCTGCAAGACTGTTAAGTTCCTGCACTTTTCTCAGCGTACAACCATTCACACTGAAGCTATCCATCCTTTCACAACCGGGCTTGGGACCGGCTACGGCGGTTATTATTATCAACTAGTGGCCCTCCATTTCTCGATGAGCAACTTGAGATTAGCTTTGTTGTGAGGCTTTGGGAAAGTTTCATCCGCGTAGAGCAGTATTTATGATACCAGTCCTAAATGCCCTATATGAAAATAATTTGAAAGTCTTTAAGGCTCACCCTGATCAAGCCAAAGTTTCCGATAGTTTCTTGGTACTGTTTAACGTCCTTTTTCACGTTGAAGGTGGGTGCTGTTCTTTGGTACTAAATATGGTGGCGAGCAGTGAAACTTTGCAGACGATAGAAGGACGCAATCGCCGATATCAATAAACAAAAAGTTGAATATTGGCAGTTGAAAGATATGTTCGAAGGATGGAGTTGCATAAGGGATCCTCATCCGGAAAAATAAAACTTGAATTGGGCCAGAGCGTCATCGAAGGATATAATAAATTCAATATCGAAGGAAGTTACACATTAGGATTTATTGCAATTTAGAAAGCCGTCTCAACTGTTTCTTCAATATTTGCCAAAGATAATGTTCGGCTAAAAACTACTATATTAGTTGTGCGTATATCACACTTACTTAGAAAACTTTCTGGTATTATGTCGTGGGCAATTTCTTTGAAAATTGTTGTCTTTATTGTACACCCAAGGAATCTAGTGGTTCTTTAATGATGTTCACTATGGGAGTTTTGTGTAGATATCCGAAAAGTTCCAAAACTAAATTTACTCACTAGAACATACTTTTCTAAAGTTCCTTTTACTTATCAACCCTGAGAGTGATGGCTGAATTACCTCCAGGTCACAATTCACTTGTCTAGAAAGTTTTATTACAAAAGCCATTTCATCAGTATTCAAAAGTTCTTCACCGAAAGTTTGAGGGTATATTATTTGGAAATAGAAAATATTCTCGAATGTGGGTTTAAGTGAAGAATTTGTAAGGTTGTACCTATTCCCAGGTAATAGAGCGGTTTGAAAAGGATTCCTTTTCAAGGTGGATCCATAAAGGATTCTTAAAATAGCTGTTAGTATTTTCCCGACATTTCACTTGAAATCACCTTAAGTCAATTCGTTTTTCGAATGAAAATTTTAAGCAGAGCTAGAACGTAGACGGGCATACATACACGCATATATAGAATCTACCCATGAAAAGATTATATGCATGACTTCGTCTGTAATATCACATCATATGAAATAAAAGCACATACGTATGTACATATATCACATTTCTCAGGCTGTCTTATTTTCTCAGGAATGTATTGTGGGAATAACAGTACAACTTTGTGCGAATACGTGGCCCATTTGTGTCGTTAATCATGCCCAACAATTCGTACTCCACCTAAAGGACACAAATTGAATATATTAGCTGAGCGTCTGCATAGAGACCGTAACCCCTGTACCATTACAAATTGTCAACCAAAGATAAACCATCCTTCCAATCTTTCACTCCCATAAATCATATTTATCCTTCAACAGTTTCTCATGGCGTTTCTATGTTGCCGATTCAAAAACTGAAATTAGCTGAAATTGGTATCCCTTTTATCTGTCACAGATACTCATTTGTACATACATTCCTTCTCAGGGAGGGATTTTTTATGATAATACAGAAAAAATGTAGACATTTGAACATTTTTCGGCCTCTTGATTCCGTGAAGACGGCACTTAGTCCAATTTACTTTGGCTAAGCCTCTTAGTAATAGAAAGGACAATAGATAGCTCAGAAGATATCTTTGATTGATTGCTTTTTGAGGAAAGGGTCTAGATGAATCTGCCAGTGCTCCCTTCGGAACATCTTTTATTTGTTTTTAGTAATTCTTCAATTCTGTAGATTTCAAGGAAGGACATTCCATGTTTGAAGCTTTAGACCCCTATTATAAAGATTTCAAAGTTTTTCTTCCTCGATTTTCAATATCAATTTTGAGATTTCTTTGTCTGAAATATTCTAGGATTTCGCTATTTTCAATTGCTCCTATAAAATGTAAGCATCAAAGTGTGTACCCGAATTAAAATCACGCTCCTTCTATCTAGTTTTATCCTATTCCCCCATTTATTTCCAGACAGACGATGACGACAGCAAAAGTTTGAATACCCAAACGATGCTCATGGCATAAAAAGGACTTGGATTGTATGTAGTTCTTCCATTCCGGAATTTTTCTCTCTAGAGGAATTCTTGAGCTTTGCTGGGTACGATTTATTGTTTAGGGTAACAAGTTGACAGTAGACGAGTATATGACACATTAAAAATTATTGTTCAATAGCTAGATATATATATATATATGTCTATCCTTGTGCATACCATATTTAATTTCATTTTATGCAAACCTCACAACAGAGCGTCTGAGACATTGCAGCAAAAAAGGAGTTGAATTGTTGCGCTGCAATGGGGAAAAATACTCTCAATAAAATCTGGTTACCAAATTATCGTGCTCATTGAGGGATGTAATAGGTAAAGAGCTAGAGTATAAGTGAATTTAAATTACCCAATTTAAATATGTATTACCACAACATGATACATTTAAAAAATAATCTATTTATGAAGAAACTTTTTTGGTATGGTTTGGTAGCTTTAAAGTAACGAAGGTTGAATTCATTGTAACCAATTTCTACAGCATTGTGTTTCAAACAAACTATCCTACAATGTCCTAAAATAAATAATTAGAAGAAAAAGAAGAAGGCAGAAAAATTATTTGAGCTCCTAACAATTTGTCTGTTTTTAGTAAGGCGTTATTCAGTAAAAACGAATCTGCATGGGTTCAAATGCAATTGACAGAGCATAGACAAAGAGAAGTGAATTCTAGAAGAATACAAGTATTTTCTTTGCATTTTCTTCTTTTCATCGGCCTTTGTCCCGTTCTCATTGGCTTCGTCGTTTTATTTTATCAAATGCCTGATCTGAATGCAATCTCGATGCTTTTAAATCCCCATCCAGCGTATCAAGCCACCGTTGTTTCGGTCGGCCTTTTGGTTGCTTACCATCGACTTCGACGTTCAGACCAATCTTGGCCAGTGAATTCTCGTTAGCGCGAATCGCGTGACCATACCATCGAAGACACCTTTCTCGCTGTCTTTCCATGATCGGTGCAACTCCATACCGATCGCGGATATCCTCATTTCGGATGTGAGTCCTAGGGGGTTTTACATGAGGACCTGTCTCGTGGACTTAATCCCACGGTTTTCTTAAGATACGGATTGATTTTGTGACCACAATCAGAGACGCGCTGTGACAAGCAACAACGGTACCAGTCTATACCAAGTGCATAGCTTAGCATTCATACTGGGGGATGCAAGACCTACCAAAATTTCTGCCGAACTAAGGAGTACGGTATCCGTGTTGAAACGCAATACCACGTTGAGACCCGAAGGTCTCTGTTCGCTTGAACGCAACCACAACCTCCATAAAGCTCCCATTAGGGGGCCAAACGCAAACAACCGAGCTGAATGCACATACAACAGGAATTCTCCTGAAGTATGTGAGTCCAGGGGCTGTCCCGGTTCCCATGGTATCAGTATACCCCTGGTAAGGCTTCGTGATAAGTCCCCGCGCAGACTCAGGTTTGATCGCCCTAATTAGACCTTTAGACAATTCGCCTACTGCATCACAGCCGGCAAGCCAATGCGGTACAGCGCTTCCCGGTGCCACCACTATGAAGGTTCTCCTCGGCCACTTGGTTTTGGTTTGGCCGACAGGGTTCCCACCCGGTCTTCCTCCCCGCCACCTTTGAGCACCAAAACTCATTTCGGATGTGATCAAAACGTGTCACGCCACTAGTTCAACCTTACATCTTCGTATCCATTACCGCAAGGTGCCGTTCATTGTCTCTTACATACAGACAGTCAGAACCATAGAAAGCGAGAGAACGGACGACTTTGCGGTAAATTTAGATTTGAGACGTTCGTTAATACGCCGATCACAAAGAGCGCTAGTTGTGGAACGCCACTTCATCCAGGTTGCGTTAATGCGTGAAGCAATTTCATAACGCACTTTTCCATTGGTAGATAGCGTTGATCCGAGGTATCTAAATCGCTTAGTTCTGGGCAGGTCACTGCCGCTGACAGTGATTATGCCCACTTCATGGGGATCGGTCGTAAAAATTCAGTTTTGTTTTGATTCAATCAGATACCGTGTTGTATGAGGCGATCATTCCATTTTTGGACAAGTTGCTCGAGATCATTTTTGCTATTAGATACCAGGAAAATATCATCTGCATAAAGCAGTATGTAGGGCGCTGGACGTTGGATGTCCCGTGTGACGGTGTCCATAACAAGAACAAAGAGGGGTGCTGAGAGGCCGCATGGTTGATGAATATCAACAGAGACACGAAGCGGTTTTGATACACCCGCCACACTTCGAACTTTACTTTTCACGCACGAGTTCTTCTGGCACTAAGTGTTGTCGTAAAGCATACCAGATGAGTTCGTGTGGCACACGGTCAAAAGCTTTCTCCAGATAGAGAAATGTAATGTAAAGATGGCGACGCTTCTCACTGTGTTTCTCCATGAGTAACCCCGCACCCTGTATGGCGTCAGTAGTTCCGCAGTTCTTGACAAATCCGGCTTGATTTACGGTTATTTCAACGATTCCGCGAATACGGTTGTCATGAATGCGTTCAAAAATCTTCATGGTATGGGAAAGTAACCAGATCGGACGGTAATTTGAACATTCTGCTGGACTACCTTTCTTTTTCCATATTGGAACAGTAGTACTTTCTTGCCAGTCAGATGCTGTTCTTCCTTCCTGAATAACCCGATTAAAGAATTCGCTTGTTGTATTGGGTCCCAGCTCTTCGCTTTCCAGAGCTCAGATGCGATGTCGTCAGGTCCTGTTACGTTCCCCAATTTCATTCGTTTTATCGCCTCCTCGACTTCAGTTGCGCTGACAGGTGGAACTGGTCCTAATGTCGGCAATGATTGCGGAAGTGGAGGATGAGAAAATTCTTCAGTTGAAATCTGCCATTTATCCGTTGCGGCTCGACGGTTGATAAGCAAATTACCATTCTTGTTATCACCTAGGGAAGCTAGGGATATCTACGGACACTGCCTGCAGGTTCTGTGAGGAGGAGGACGAAACCTCTATGCACGTCCTGGGACAGTGTCCGGCACTTGTGCAAAGTAGGTCGATACATCTGGGAGAACACTTAATACCAGATGCAAAGCTGAAACTTCTGGAGGTGGGGAACATACTAAAGTTCCTAACGGTGACAGGCCTGTTTGAGAAACTATGATCAACAGGTATACTATAACCAGTAAAAGGGGCACAATAGTTCTTCAAGGACGCGGTGCGACTTTCCCTTAACAGAATAATAATAATACCATTCTTGTCATTAACGCAACAGAAGTGTTCAATATCCTGTGTGCGTTCGTCACGGCTTTTGCCAAGTCGATACAGATCTCTCTCGCCATTTCAAGTGTCCAGTTTATTGTAAAGATTTTTGTAATGGTTCGCGCGTATGAGAGCGACCACTTCCTTTGCTTCCCGGTTGGCATTCTTATAAATTTGCCAACTGCGTGCATTTTATCGTCGAGAAACTTGTCGACATTCCAAAGCAAGTATTCAGATTGATGTACTTGGTGACTCCGAAGGTAGTAGAGGCCGCTTTGTGGATCGTGTATTTCATTTGATTCCGCGATTCTTCCGCATTCATAATGATTGATAATCGCGTAAGTGACATTATTTCTTCTGTTTTCTCACGAGGTCGCCACCATTTAATGCGCAGCGGGCCCGTGCGTTCCTCACGCTGTTTTATTGGTGGTAATCAACAGCCGATATTGAGGTGCGATAGTCTCCTAGGGAACGGCTTTGCAATTAGTGACAGTGGTAAAATGTCGGCGTCTTATGAGAATATAGTCGATTTGCATTTTACTGTTCCTTCTATAAAATGTAGGAAGATGAGACAATCGTTTGATGAACCATGTATTCATAAGTACAAGGTGTGTGATTATACGCTCTCCACCTTCATTGCGTGCTCCAAACCCCTTTCCTCCATGACACCTGTCACCGTCTGCCTTTTCACTCCCATGAACATTGGATATAGTCGTCAGCAGGCACATGACAAGTCTTTTCATCGAGAAGTTGCCAGAAAGCATCTTTCTCAGGATTAGATCGACCTGTCTGTGGTGCGTATGCGGTGAAGTGAATAGCCCGATCAGCTGATGTAATGGTGATCTTCATCAGCCGATCATCAAATCGTTCGACTTCTTTAATGCCACCACGGAAACCGTCTTAGATGGCAATGCGAACACCGTATTGAGTGTGTGGGCTACCAAAATAGAGGAGTTTATACCCATTTTTACCGCGTTCGCGTTCAATATCGCAACTTTTGGCACCAGACTATCGGGTTTCTTGCAGAGCGCAGATGTCAACGCGCCTTTTCCGAAGGGCGCTTGCAAGTTCCTCAGTCTTTCCAGTTAGCTGCCAACATTTAGTGTGCAGACACGTATTTGTTTTGCTTTCGTGGCCCATCTTGTCGCGTCGATTGAGGTGGACGCTCTAGCATTTGTCCGAGGCTTGTTACTCGATCCGATCATGCTAACGACATTGGATGCATTTTCTTGGCCGTCTTGTCGCGGCGCCGCCTGCCACCAAGAGAGATCAGGTAGGATTTAGCATAGTGGAATAGCTTCAACTATACTCTATTTATCTTTTTCCCAAATCGCATTTTATTTTTGTTTTACTGAGGATAGTACAAAGCACGCTGCCTCAAACCCTCCTCCTTTAAATGTGCTTGGGACCAGCACACTATGTTAATACCTTGCATAAGTAGTGATCTCATAGAACCGAAAAGATTATGGCTAAAAATTTGTATTCTTCCTTTTCCGCTGTTATTCCTTTAAGAATAATTCAACAAGAATTGCCTCTAATTTTCTTTTTAACATCATTCTCTCCGTATATGGAATATTTTTGAGTATAAGAAGAATTTTTGTCCGAAACGTTACCTGTGAATGACATGTGTAGTACGAAGAAAACTAAAGGAGAAATTATATATTATATATAAGTTCCGAATGTTCAAACTGATTCGAATAGTATGACCTGGTAAGAAGATTTGCGCCATACATTCTTCGATTACTGGTGGAATGGTGTTTATAGGATATGGTCACCATTTTTTCAAGAGTTCTGTTGATTGCATACACGTTTTTTGAAAACATCCTTGAGACCGATCTGCCTTTCATAACTGGTTCTTGGTTTTGAGCCGAGGTCAACCAATTCGATATCTCAAAACTCTCTCACGCCCTACGCCATCGATCTATGTATAGCTGCCAAATTTCCTTCTAGGTGCGTCCTTTCGTCTGGATAAGAGTATGATTAGCAGATTTGTTATGGCTATCCGGAGATGTGCGTGTATGGTAGATCGACTGGGTGGGAAAAAAACCCACCTGTGGATAAAACTTGCCCTTAGGAAGGATATCCAGTAATAAAACCACACATCCGCGGATGCAGTATCTACTCTCGCAAACCATTAGCGCGAAAAACATCGAAGTGGTCATAATTAGTCAGCCATATGCAAACCATGGTGGTGGTATTTGGGTGAAAAACGAAGTGGGCTAAACAGCGCTATGGATTTCCGGAGAACAAGTTTTCCAGGGAATAATGGAACATCCGAAGAAAGTTTCTTCAGAGCGAACGTGAAAGGTGCCGAGTATGAGCAGATACTGAGCGCTCTGGTTTTGAAAGAGGACGTTCGCCGATAATCATAGCAGACGAATTTAATGCGTAGGCTCTTGAATTTCAGCCGAACGTATGTAAGAGAACGCGTTCAGAGCTAGAGTGGTACTCGCAAATCTTGTCACCTCATGTACTTTCAGGGAAAGGCGTCTATAGTGGACCTGACATATGTAAGCATCACTTTAGTCAGTAGAGTTGCTTGGAAAGTTAGTGAGAATTTAACTCACAGTAACCACCAGGCCATCTCCGCGAAAATCAACGGAGAATCGAACTCGAAAGAGAACTCTGGTAAAATAACAGATGATTCGCTCACCTGGACCGCGAAGCGGGCACGTTTTCCGCGGCGTTCAAGCCTGACATATCCTAGAATGGTACAGTCAGAGAAAAAGTCACCCAAATCACCGAGCGGTGACCGTTAATTTGAACGATAGAATAGGTGTAGGTTTATATTAGTGTAAAAACGGGGCCCGGAATGCCGCCATTTATGGTGACGGTGCACGCTACAATTTCAGAAGTAAATTAAGTCGGCTAAGAGATGATTTAATTTTGACATGTTTGTAGCCCGATACTCTTCCGATAGTTTTATCTCTAAGATCCAATCTTGGAAGAAATCAGCTAAATAATCCAGAATATTAAAAAGTCTGAAGAAAGAGGGATTTTTCTGTTAGCTTTTTGCTAAAATATTTTAATTACTAAGGTTTGAAAAAGCACTTCCTTAATAGAGATTAGACCAAATCATAACAACAACAAAGCAGTCTTAGTTATTTATCATCATCAACATCAATCTTGAAATTCTACCTTGACGCCCTCTATGGTTCTGAGTGCTAGCTTACTATTAAGGACATAGAAAGGCGCCTCGCGATAATGGAGATAAAGATGTTGCGTTAGACCAATGGCGTAGTACGCCATGATCACATTCAAAATGTGGGAAAATTGCGAGAGTGGCATCTTGGATGATGTGGACATGTAATTTGCAATAATGAGAACTCTCTAACTACCATTGGAATGAGCACCGAAGTTGACAGGAAACGACCAAAAGCCAACCGAAACGACGATGGGTTGATACGTTTTGATTTGAGAGCCTCTTGATTCCACCAAAATCTGGATCATGATCGAGTATAATAGAGCGATGGATCGAGATGAGGATACTCTGCTACTGAACGGGATAAAGGTTAAGGAATAGAAAAAATGAATCTTGAAATTTAACCGTTTGCATACTGTAAAAGCCAAATTTTCATAATGAAAACTTACTGCGCCAATAAATTGCGATTATTTTGAAAGATAGATAGGTATTCAAGGGTCATTTTTTCATTTTTTGGGATAGCTTGAAATTGCATTAAATTTAAATACTCAAATAGATGACCGTACATTTCTTTATGCTCCTACTTCGATGGCTCCAACATGGCACTTCAGCCTTTACCTACGCTCACATCAGACATATCGTCGTCATGGGTTCCTTTTGTTCGATGATAAAATTAGAATATTTGAAAGCTTTTTCATGAAATCTTATGAGTATGATCTTTTAGGCGGTTGGTCTTCTTTCTGAATAGGACGGTCAGGGTCAGGTTTTTGTTCTTTTGTTCCTCTCAGGAGAATCAACTTACATATCTGTGGACAACACCGAAAATGGCACTTACTTAATGACCCTCATAAAAGAGATTAGCATTTTTCAGGAATCTATTTTTAACCTTGAAAATGTCGCTATCTAAATGTACTTCATCACAAAATAGGCAACCTAATAATACGCCAATGAATTGTGCAGCAATTCTCATGCTATAAAGGACCTTTTTGCTATGAAGTTGGGAACGGTCTCTAGTCATTTTCCCCCATATGAAGCATAACTTTTTGTACATATTCAACCTACGAAGGGATTATTCTGAATAATATCGCTGTCGTCGTCTACATTGACCACAGTCAGCCAACTTATTACTCTAAAAACTAAATCACACCGAGCCGAACTGAGGCTCGTAGAAATTTACGCAAAAAGCAAATGTGGGGAATGAAAGAGTTGACAGATATTCAAATGTGTAAAGCTGCCTAAATAAGAGGAAAATTACTGTAATCGAGAATTCAGACTTTTGTCGACGCCATTGTCTGTCTGGACCTACGGCTGACCACAGACTAATGAATTTGATGTGGAAACTATGTCCAACCGCAAATGCGTGACTGGTGTTCCTTCAGCAGCAAAGAAAATCCTTTCTGAGCAAGTGGCAAAAGTGCCGAAAGGCATTTTCCATTCATAGTGTGAAACTTGTCATTACCAATATTGCGGGCATAGCAGACACATTTATTTTCCTTTCATGATAAATGAACAATGCGGCTCGAGTTTTGATTAATTTTCATGGCACCTTGCCTTTGACATTGTAGGTGTATATCGAACACGTCCCCTACTTTATTGAAAGAACGTTCAGAATAAGATTATAATGGCATCCAGGCTGCGTGAAGCTTTCTCTTTTCACTTTTTGCTAGAATGGGTGACGAGTGACTAATTACGATGTCTGCAAAACACCTTAATCATCAAGATGATCTTCTCACTTTGAGTTTTCAATTACAAAGGGAGCGTTGACAATAGGAAGGATACAAGCAAAACAAGGAAGATAAGTTAGTAGTTCGCTCCCAGCGGAGTAGTCATTACTTTGTCAATGAGCAACTGTAATTAGAGATATCTTGATTGAAAGTTTCGAAGACTTTCAGAAGAGAAATCAGATATTGCTTGTTTCTCGTAAAATGTAAGAAGCTTTGTTTTAATTGTGAAGTTTTGATCCGTACTATTTAGTGGTAAGATGAATTTCCTGCTTTGCTGCAGTGCTGAGAAACTGTTTATTGAAATGGAAATATGGCAAACGGTAAAAGGTAGTGTCAGTAATAACAGAGTAACTAGATATTGAATTTCCTGTGGATAATTTGTGCTTATTGACGTATTATTATTATTCTTTTAAGAGAAAGTCCCAAGGCGTCCTTAAAGAACTATTGTGCCCCTTTTACTGGTTACAGTGTACCTATTAATTTTAATATCTCAAGCAAGGTTATAACAGCCAGAAACTTTAGTATATTCCCTACTTCCAGATCTTTCAACTTAGCATCTGGTATTAAATGTTCTCCCAGATGCCTCGGAGGTCCTTTTTGGTAAGATTTAAGCAATCCTTTGTGCGCATGGGTTGTATCCCGCAATAAGCACGCTAGACTGCTCCATCCCTAGGCCTGCCCAGTATAGTTCCCTCAACCGTTCCTTTCACTTCTTAGTGTCATAACCATGACACCGTTTCCGATTCCACAGAAGTGTTCTGCCCCATGTGAAGGCGTCCCTGCTCCCTTCTTGACTAGTTCGTCTGCCTCGTTGCCTTCCAATCCAGCATGGCCTGGAAATCAGAGTATCCAGACCTTGTTGGATGAGCCGAGTATATTCAGTCTCTCAAAGGATTCTAATACCAGTTTAGAGTTCACTTGGTTGGGCCTAAGTGCCTTGATCGCTGCTTGACTATCGGTGGGAATAGCAATGTTCCGCCCCCTGTAGTTCCTTTGGAGATTATTAACGTAAGCTATTCAGTTAAAATTTTAAACAAACGGAATCACAAGATTAGTGGTAACAAGTCGTAAGTCAGAAGCTCGGGAGCCAGGTATAAATGGTTTAATAGATTTCTTGTGTAAGAACATTTGGGTGTAGAACTGTTTCATTTGTACGTAGTTTGTAATGATTGATGATGAGTAAATTTATACGAGAAACAACTTTGAACTATAAAATCTTCGCGAGTAATAGTGGGATTTTTACCAAATTTGGCATTATCATGCCTCATATCCAAGCTTTATCACTTCGACATCCACTCAATTTTTAGAAAAAAATATAGGAATCTACTATTATTTTATAAACTTTATTGGAGCAAATATCGATAGAAGAAAGCACATGGCGGCACGCAAACTGCGTCGATAAGTTTACCGACGAAAAGAGCTATAAAGTAAAGTCGGGATTGGTTGAATCGTCAGTCGGGTACGAGAGCAGATTTCACTAAGAAGTAGGTGTCTAGAATTTGGACACATGGCAAGAAACTATCTAAGTGACCAGATCTAGGCAAAAAATTCATACTGTTAAGGATTGCAATGGATGACTCAATTTTCTGTTCCACAGGCAAATGAACGATATCAATTCGCTCGCATCATAGACAGCAGCACATATCCGGATTTTAGCACGCCGATCAATTCTATGCGTAAATGAAATTCTTACAGCTAAACCCGAACCATTGCCAAGCAGTTCCGGACTTGATCCATCAGACCATACTCGAAAAGAATACCGACATTCACATTTTCTGCGAACAGTACAAAGTATACAGTGGAGTTTGGGGTGCGGATGAGAGTGAAAAATCGGCGATATGGACAAGCGGAAATCGGACCATTTGAGGAACAACGAAGATCGTTCAGAGCTGCTTCACGACAATGAAAATGTTAATGTTAATGTTATAACTGTAGATGGACACCAAGTCTTACGGTAGAAGAGTTTAAATCAATGTTGGCAAGGTTAGCGAGGGACCCACACGATCATAGCCCTAAAATCAACACATGAGCTGAAGAATGGGGCAGCCGAAAAACGAACGCAACAGGGCACGTATTACTTGAAGTGGTTTTTTATCTGAATCTTGTTTTTGTAAACACTGGATGTATCAACACATCTAAAGAAGGAGTCGATGATAGATATCATATTTGTTAGTAACACTTTAGTTAAGAATCTCTAGTGGCAAGTTAGTGAAAGTTTCACTCAGGTGGACCATCAGGCTATAATTTTTGAAATGAAACAATATACACGAATAAATTTATTTCGCATGATAGCTGTAAAACGAGTAACCAACAGGTTTGACGAAGCGATTTTCAAAGAGGTTTTGCTGCAAAACACAATGATAAGGCTTCCCAAATCGGCGAAAAGTTGCGACGTGCTTATGCTAAGGCATACTGTTTCCCGGTGATGTACCAAACTTTTGGTGGAACCCTGGATGCCGCAAAACCTACCTGAGCAATAGAAGATGCAGCAAGTGAAGCAGAAACTGGTGTGGATACGCAAAGCTACATGAACAATACCTATGTTCCTTTTGTCCAAGTGTACCCCATCAAAATTCCAATGATAAGCGGGGAGGAGGTCCTTGAAGCTGCGAAGAAAATAGAAGAAAGTAAGGCTGCTGGCTTGAATAGTATTACCGAGAAAGCGCTTAAGGCAGCAGTGAATATAGCGTGTCCAGTGTGAATATAGCTAGCCCAGATGTTTACAGCATGTCGCAGAGTGGAACAGTAGGAGTTAGTTCTCATTTCCATGCCTTTGGGTGAATCTTCATGCTATAGACCCATATGCATTCCAAATGATACTGGGAAATTATTTGAACGAATAATTTACAATAGATTACTTCCGATTGCCGGAAAGTCTTCTTAAGAACCAGTTCGGATTTTGAAAGAAGCTGTTTACGACCGATGCGGTTAATCTGGTGGCTAACATTGTTAAAGCTGCTCTTAAAGATGACAAATGCTGTGCAGTAATAACACTCGACGTATAAATACTTACAAACCCATGAGGTAGAGCATTGTACCGGAAACTAATTAACTGATGTGTGTTTTTGCCCACTTCTTAATCGATAGACTTCGCTGCAGCGATTCAGATTATCATAAACGGCACAATAACCGGTATTCGGTCTAGGCCTGCCTTAATAAGGAACTTTAGACATTTCGGTTTTGCGCCGAGGTCCACCAATTCGATATACCTAAAAGTTGCCTGTCCAAAAATTCTTCGGAGGATTCTTCCGTCGAGCACAGCCAAGAGTTTGGAATTTTTCTTGCTAAGAGTTCAAGTCTCCGAGGAATACATGACAACTAGCACGATCATTATCTTGTACAGTAAGAGCTTTGACCCTGAGTGAGATGGTTCGGGCGGAGCAGTTTTTGTAAGCTGAAATAGGCTCTATTGGATGCCAACAACCGGACGCAGATTTCATCGCCATAGCTGTTATCGGATGTGATTTTCGACCCCAAATAGGCCAAATTATCAACAGTTGTAGTCTCTTATCTTTATTGTTCTCGTTTGACCAGTGGGATTTGATGTTGCCACCATATATTTCATCCACCCTTCATTGTATGCAGCCCAATACCTCGCGTCGCCCGCTTGATCTGGATGAAGGCCGTTTATACGTCTCGGGCTGTTCTCTCGGTGATGTCAATATCATCTGCATAGGCCAGTAGTTGGGTGGACTTAAATAGGATCGTTCCTCAGCATTACGGATTACTTTTTCCAACGCCAGGTTATAAGAGGTTGTTGTTGAATGGTCCCGGGAGTAATCCTGTTGCTTTTATCTGGCCTCGCACATTGGTCACGGTCAGTCTTATCAATTTCGTCAGCATACCAAATTGCTTCATGGCCGTGTACCGTTTTACACTGGCTAAGCTATCATAGGTGGCCTTAGGTGCAACTGATGTCCATATTCCAACATTTTCCATTGCTCGTCGCACTGAGATCTGATTTGTTGCTGATTTGTCTAGAGTGAAGCCTCTTTGGTATGGTTCAATTATGGTTTGGGCATATGAGGCTATCCGCCCTAGCAAGAGAGCGCAGAATGTCTTGTAAATGGCACTCAACAACATGATACCTCTATAACTGCCGCACTGTGTAATATCTCCCTTTTTATGTATGGGACAGACAATGTCTCGTTGCCAGTCATCAGGCATTCGCGGTTCAGATGAACTACCTAATCATTTCAAATTACATGCGGGGTGCCACAGAGTGCGTCCTAGGACAACTCTTAGGGATAATTATGTATAACAGAGTGGTAACGTTAGATCTCCCTACCGGTGAGGCCACCATGAGCTTCGCGGACGACATTGGTTGTTGCATGCCTCCTTGATAAGTTCGAGATTCACGCCAATGAAACAATTTACCACATTAAATCCTGGCTCGCAGAGCATAAGACGGAAGTAGTACTTATCACTAAGCGGAGGAAGAGTACGTATTATATATGAAAATCAGAATACAGGCATAAATAAAACATTAAAAGCCTGCTGAAGTATGTGGGTTTAATGATTGCCAGAGGCTAAGTTTCAGATTATATGTGAACGGTAAAAAAATTAGGGCACATAAAATGGGATCACTGCTGGCGATAATGCAACCTGTCTATCTATGCGACCCAAGGCTGTCGCCCCCTTGTTTCAAGGGTGGTCAGTTGGATCCTTCTATATGCATCCCCAGTCTAGGCGGAGGGATTGGAAAAGAAAGTAAATTGGAGAAAAACATGCTGCGCGTAAAAGTAGGGATGAGCGTTTATGATTGAGCGTATCTCACCGGAGAAGCGTCTTTCTCTCGGCTCGGCAACAATTTACACAGAATGGAACTAGAGTCGAGTGGGACGAGAGATGCATCGAGTCAGAGAAAGGCCGATGGACTAAAGAATCATACGAGGTATTCAGAAATGGATCGATCGACCCCACGGTGAACTAGGTTTCCACTTAACACAAGTTTTAAACGGACAAGGAAGTTATCGAGTTTACCTCTATCGATTTGTGCATGACGATTCGCCATATTTTCCAAAGTAGCTGAACATTGCAGAGCACGGAGAACACGCTTTATTTTAATGTACGAGATTCGCGGTTCAAAGTGATCTTATCAATGCTGTTGGTGCAAAACAAAAACGTAAAAGGCATGAAACGGGAATAGTGTGTACATCATGAAGAGGCGATATATCCACCTATGTGTCATAAATTAGGACACTATAGAAGAAAGATGCCCAAGCGTCATGTGGCAAGAACGAAAACCACTGGTCACACCTCCTCAAGTGGCTAGAGCGCGGGAACACTGAGTAGAGACGGTATTAGTGGACCATTCATTGCCCAGGAAACAGCTAATAAGAAAAAAGTGTCTTTACCAAAGAAAGTTGACTCCTCAAAAATTGGTTGGTATTTCGTCGATTACGGCTTCAACAGTGACAAAAGGGGAAGAATCAACACCTTGTAGAGCGTCAGAAGGACAAGAAGAATATTCATCCAGATATAATAATTATTTCTAAAATAGGAAGTGGATAGTTTTCCAGGTCAGGTAGAAAATGCGGAAGGTGCGCAAGTAGAAGCAAAAGCCCGGAAGTCCAAGTACGAAGACCAGTATTATCATTTTGCCGGTGGAATAAGCAAGGCAGCT
The DNA here is from genome assembly GCF_905115235.1 of Hermetia illucens. NCBI lineage: Eukaryota > Metazoa > Arthropoda > Insecta > Diptera > Stratiomyidae > Hermetia > Hermetia illucens. The sequence continues at coordinate 56,263,731 of NC_051853.1, read as the reverse complement.
CAAAATCTGCTTTCATTACCGAGGGTCGAAGATGGAATTGGCGGTAACCAGCGGTAACCAGTACGGTAGTGCTACGTGAGTGAATAATCCTTCTGGAAATTCGCTAATATGGAAAGTAAGTCAAACAAGGAACAATACATTTGTTACTTTCCTCCTTATCCAATCCAATAGCGCAATATGAGAGACCTCTTTTATTTTTCGTCTTGAGCCTTTGCTCCGTTCAGAATCGGGGTCAGTTCATGATGTAGATCGTAGTGGTAGAATTAATGCCGGCGACTTTAACACGTGGGCCTTCGAGTGAGAAAACCGAATGATGAACACCAGCAGCTAAATCTAGCCCGAAACTATCGCTTAGCTGCTCATAGTACCAGCTGACGTCTTCCGAGGTAGAGGATTCAATTGAATCGTCGCTCAGAGTGATAGTGAACACTACACCCACAGTGATCAACAGACCATCATTCTTGATATTAGAAACGAAGAAGGCGACATTCGAAGGAATAACAGAACAGAGAAAACAAATATAGCTGGCTGGTCCACTGGGACTTTCGAGGCATTGCATGAAGCCCTAGAAGGAGGTAATGGCCTAACGACTTTACAAAATCGCGATTGCGTTTTCACCATGGTAGGAAACTAAACTGTTAGTGGACCTAGGGAATTCATCTGTTGAGATTATCGTTCCTGCGATGAAGTAGAGTTTGCCAATGGACAAGAGGAGGATCAGAACATGTGGAGCTTGCGAAACAGTACCGAGATCTTCGTGGTAGGCTCAAAGAGGCCATACAGGAAAAAATCCAAATTGCTACTTCCAGCTACATTTTGAAGTTGAACAAATCCGTGGGTAAAAATCTCGCCAACTGACATACATAATTATAGTTTTTTCCCGCAACAATAAGAAAGTTGACCTCAGCCAACCGTTCAACGGGACAGCGTTCCCAAAAGAAAACTACAAGACATCTGTGGACAAACTGGGGATAACAAGGCTCAGGGATGAAAGTAAAGCCCAAAAGTTGGCTGATAAAACCAGGCTTGCATGGTTTATAAGTGTTTGCCCTAGAGTGAAATAGGCAGCGATTGGTTCTTCTATGGACGGCTTGAAAGTTACCTGCCTCTTTTTTAGGCACTATGGGAAAGATGTCCGGTTAGCTGAGTGGTTAGAGTATAAGGCTGTCATACGTTTGCGGTTCAAATCTTACTAGTCTCAATGGGATTTGTATCGTAATTTGACATCGGATAGCAGCCGACTCAGCTGAAAATGAGTCAAATCAGGGTAATAATCTCGGACGAGCGCAATGCTGACCACATTGCCACATAGTGTATTGTAATGTACCGTTACAGTCTTGAATGAAGTGCTCTAAGACACTTCAAGGCTCTGATCCAATATGGATTGTTGCGCCAACGATTATTATTATTATTATTATGGAAAAGATGTTCAAGAGAGTGATATAGGACACGCTTCTCCTTTTCGTCAAAGTAACAGTCGTTTCTCCGACACCAGAGGCGTCGGCTGTTGGTAAACACTGCGCGCTGGTGACGTTAGATGCTAGGAATGCCTTTAATTGGCCAACTGAGTTTGGATTAAGGGCACCTTGGCTAAATTGTGTCCGCGGTTACTAAGCTCTGATAATCGAGAGTTACCTCTCGAAGAAGGAGGAGGCAACGATGATTGGTTTTCCAGACGAAGTAGTGGTGGTTGGAGTTGTGAAATGCCCGAGGACGTGAAACTTTACAGAAGTGAAACCATTCATGCCACCAAAATATAGTTACGAATGGTTAAACTGGTGGCCGAAAAGCGGAAGCGATCCTTATGACCATACTCAGGAAAAATAATACTGTCAAAGTTCTGGTTGGTAATCAAGAGGTCGTTTCAAAATCGATTATCACATACCTGGGGGTAATAATCGATGCTAAGTTGAGCTTCAAGGGACACTTGGACTATGTACGAGGAAAGGCAGTAAAGGTTTGTCCATCCTTAATAAAGATGATGCCCATTATTGGAGGGTCAAAACATAGTCATTGGCTTCTTATGGTAGGGTGGCGAAATTTGTCCTGTTGCACAGCACATGTGGAGCAATATCGGGTGAATTAATGTGTGTCATGGCGGAGAATGGGACGTATTACCTCTACCAGAGAAGGAGGGCGGTTCCACCTGGTGTAACTGTGAAGTTACTAGGAATGAGCCATATAGTTCTTATACGCTGATCTCGTATATTCAGAGATATTGATCGAAAACACGGAGAATTGTATAACTACCTAACACAGTTCTTTGTAAGATATTTGCATCGCTTCGAAATAGGCAAGTCTCCCTACTGTCCCGAATGCCCGGCTACATCCGAAGGCCCGGGCTCGTTATGTTCCATTATCTCTGATTCGCGGATGAAAGAAGAAAAGCTCCAGAGCTGGATCGAGCCCGGTAAGTGCGACGAGCGCGTGATCTACTCGTATTGATGTAGATTAGGTATATTTGTCGCCCTATGCCGCACTTAGGGGATACTGGCCACCCTATAAATATACATATATATATATAGAATATTCAAACTGAACACTAGAAAGATTTCATAGTCAAACAAGGAAAGCAAGCATTAATCACTGTCGATTATGTATATATTCCAAAGACCCGCCATCCCCCTTAAACGGTACCTGAAAATCACAACTTTAGCTCGATTTTAATCGAGTCAACTCAGAGTTTTCGTCGCTTTGAGTCAACCCTTATTGAAGACAGGGAAAACCATAGAAGAACTATAGTATTAATAATTTGTTCAGCGAAGTTCAGAAATATGTAAATTTTCCAATCTTTCCCCCAAGCAGGTTTTGCGACCCTCTTCATTAGAGGTGAGCCATTACGAACTAGAAGGGCTCAAAGTATTATCAATTTCAGCGTTTTTTTGTCCTATCCAATTCAACTGAAATTAAAGTGCATCCTTTTCAGTTTATTACCAGCTGTTCCCCCATGGGCACCTCAACTGCAAGGCACTGGAATGGACATCAACTGTTGTTATCATTACATTTTACAAAAGTTCATAAAAAGTAATTGCCCATTTTGATTGGCGCTTTTCCCCAAGTTCATGATGCTGATATTGAATTCACAATTTCAATAATAATCGAATTAATTGCTTGAACAAATTTCGGGCAAACACAGCCAGCTCGAAATTGGCTCATGTTGAAAGTTCCAAACAAATGGTTAGTACCCAACGATGGTAAATGCTCCCAAGATGACATAAATCAGCCAATAATGGCTCGTTATAATCGATTATTTCAACAGTTGACGATATCTCTATACATTCTGGGCTGCAGAAAGATGAACTTAATCCCAGGACAGTCATCCTAGTCATTGTCTGAGAACTTCATCTGTGTGGGATTGACTTGTAGATTTAGGCATTGGCAAGATAAAATTTTCTCGTCGGGAAATTCACAATTCATGCTAAACGTGATGTTGAAAGTCACCATTTCTGCTGTGATTAATTACTCAAATTTCTTCTAGGTCCAGATACGACACCAGCGTAAGTAAAAAGAAATGCAATTTCATGGCAGGACTATCAAGAATCTTTCATATTCAGAATAGGAAAACCAGCCCCTTTTTCAGAAATCTATTCAGGGCCTGTCAATTAATGAGACTTCTACTGTATCGTTCATCTTTTACGCAAATGAGCCCTAATGAAATGTAAATTGTTTGACAATCGTAAATTACCAGCGGATCTTTAATAGGGTATTCTAACCATATATAAAGTTTTTGATGCTTGTCAGAAATTCTATGAAAGTAGACTACTTGAAGTTCTCCCGGATCATGCTTCACTTAGATATTCATGCAGAGATTTTGGAGAGGTTTAGAAAAGAAGTCCTTCGACCAACATCTGAACATCATACACTGTAGGGTTAATTTTTCATTTTAAAGGAAAACTTTTCGAAAATAACCATTAAAGTGTCCCAAGAAAAAAATCCTAGCCAGCTTTTCCCCGGTTTGGTTTCAACTTGGACTGATACACAAAAAGAGGGATTTATTTAATAGGCATTATGCGTTCGTTTTAGAAGAGCAAGACTCCATACTCCTGAGATGTATTAAAAAAATTCATTGCTTTCTTTTGCTTATTATTTTTAATGTGTCTGTCTAGGCTCGTTTTTATCATAAAAGAAGCTGATATGGATTTCACGGTTTCAAGAAATTTCCAATTTAAGCACGAAATGGGAAATGACAAGAAAGGATAACATTTTAGAAGCCAATATGGAGATAATGGACCCTTGCGGAGGTTTTTATAAATGCAAGAAGACATTAGATAAAATTTCCAGAAAGCCTCGGTGGGAGAAAATCCGCTTCCTACCATTTCCATAATACATCCTCATCTTGCTCAACCACATCTCTTAATTTTAAATAAAGGACTAAAGTCTAATGTTGGATTTGAATTGATTAAGTTATCATGGAGTTTCACTAAGTATTCTCTTTGCACATTCAGCGACTACTGTTTGTGTTTTTGTCAGTGGCCCACTCCAAAAATGTAGCAATCGGTGTCACACGAGGACTCCGTTAAAACACATCCTCCCAATCCAAAATCACGTCAACCCATTATCCAATGGATTTAATGCTCGAGTTTTAGTTTTGTAAAATCAGAGAAAGGTGAAATCTATAACTTAATGGTTACAGAAATATAACTCACTAGCGGTATAGCACGATATCCCTGTGTCACATCAGATGCGACGTGGGTACTAAACGTGGTGCTTTTGTTTTGGAAAGTGGCAGAGATCGGCTAACATCCTAACTCATCTGGAGTCAGTAAACTATTACTTGTCATTATTTACAAATTTCAACATAGAAAATACTTCATTCTGGTGAATAATTCGCTTTATTCTGTGGGTAGTATAGGTCCCAGGGCAAAACGTGGATTGGTACCCACGATGGAGTATAAAACCTGGGAAACGCTTGCTGAATCAACACCAACAGTTCTACTACCCAACCCTATCTCCACCACGTGGTGATCACTGGGAGTTCTTTCTTAACGAAAAACTGCAGGAGAAGGATGAAGGCGAGTTTCCTACGCCTGAAAACGGGACAAATTATACCAACTGATTTTCTAGGTTGGGCGTTGGGTAGGGTTGACAACTCTACATGGGAAACCGATGTTGCGAAGCAACAGAAGGAGTCTCTGACAGAAAGGACGTTACAGCGACGAACACGGCAACGACAACAGAGGAGACTGAAGACTCGGAGAAGAATACCTACTACGAGGCAGTAGTACGAACCCTCGAAGCCTGTCCTAAGTACGATATCACAATCGTACTTGCAGATTTCAACAGTCAAGTATGGACGGAGCCCGTATTCAGGCGATATGTCGGCTCCCATAGCTTACATAGGGATACCAATGATAATGGACTGCGGATTATACAGTTAGCAGTATCGCACGAAATGGTTGGAAATACCTGGTTTGCGCGGAAAGCGGTCCACAAACATACGTGGGCCTCTCCAGACGGGATTACCTTCAACCAAATTGGTCGCCTGTCAATTGAACGCCGCCACCTCTTAGCTAATATAGACTCGGATCACTATCTCGTTAACATAATGCTCCGAGTTCGAATTACGACACCACCTACAATCCCCTCTGACAATCAGATGAGAGTGAATATCGATGCCATTCACAACACAGTCCTCCGCAAGATTTATAAGGGCGATATGGATGCCTTAATAACCGCAGTCAACAGAGATCCTGGAGATGAAGCATCAACAAATGATCTTCACAACCACCTGAAGAACGTTTTCAGTGATCCGTCCACAAACGTACTTGGCCCCAGTCGCAAGAAAAGTCAGAATCGCTAGTTTGGCGATGAATGTAAGCTAGCAACGGAACGGAAGAATGCTGCATACCGAGTAATGTTGCATTCTCAAAGAACGCGGGCACTAGCAGAGACCTACCAAGAACTCCGTCGAATGGAAAAGCGGCTTCATGAAAGAAAAAAGGATGCCTGGGAGAAGCAACAGGTCTATGAGCTCGAAAAGTACAGGAAGCAACCGCATCAGGCGCGGAAGTTTTACTAATAAGTCAGCAGGATGAAACCTTACACACCTCGTTGCTCATACTGCCGAGATAAAGAGGGAAATCTATTTACAACAGAATGGGTATATTGGAGCGATGGGTTAAGTATTTTGATGAACTGCTCAACAACCAAAATATCAGCGAGTTGGAGGTCCCGCCAACTGAAAATGGCGGACAAATGTTGCCACCACTAAACATGGAAGAAACAGTCCGTGGAATCCACCGAGTGAAAAGCTATAAGTTGCCAGGAATTGATGGAATTACAGTCGAATTGGTTAAATATGGAGGCGATCACACCAAGTGGTTCATCAACTGATGCTGAAGGTGTGGGACAGCGAATCAATGCCTAACAACTGGCAACGAGGAATTAACTGTCCCATACATAAAAAGGGTGATATCGTTGAATATTTCTCTTATCTAAGTTGAAAATTATAGCTGATAAAAGCTATGACGATGAAATCCGCGCACGGTTGTTGGCAACCAACAGAGCCTATTTCAGCTTCCAAAAACTGTTTCGCTCGAAACGTCTCACCATGGGGTCAAAGCTTCTACTGTACAATGCTATGTTTTTGTCATTCCTTCTCTATTCCTCGGACTCCAGGGTTCTTACCAAAAGAAATTGCGAACTCTTGGTCATGTTCGAGAGAAAAATCCTAGGAGGAATTTTTGGCCCTCATGAAGATGCCCCCCCATGACGATGGACGATTCCGTAGCCTACAAAACGTCGAAATTTATGAGCGATACCACGAATGCCTGGTTGTGGATAAAATCCGGCTAAACAGGTTGCGGTGGGGGAGTCATGGAATTTGATGATAGAGTCCGAAAACTCTATAAGGGGAATATCTGTGGTAGAAAAAGAAGATGAGGCAGACCCCGCCTGAGATGGAGCGATGGCGTAGGGATACCGAATTGGTGGATCTTGGGCTGTCAGACGGTTACAACAAAAATCACCTTTATGACCTGGGGGCTGCTTTCTGACAGGATTTTGATTGTGACATTCTGGTCCATGTTAAGGATCATCACAATTGTAGAGTGCTACACACCAATCAAGATTTCCGATAGAGAGGATAGGAAGGCTACACAACTATACATAGTTAAGGAGAGGTTGTTTAATTCTGATAGTGATGGGTGATATGAATGCCAAGAGGGGCTATGACAACATATTTTTGGGGCATATGATGTGAGGTATGGTATTGATGTCCTTAACAGTAACGTTGAAAAGTTTGCAGATTTTCTCAAATTTCACCAATGCAAGTGTTATCTTTTATATGTGCCTAACAGAAGAGGTGCTGGCACTATTGTCTACTATTGTCTGAGTGTCACTATTATCTCTACCCGCAGGAGAGCAGTGCGACAATTCTCCAAATTCAAAATGTGCCGTTTCCGCGATCCAGTTGCTGTTCTTCTTGCTCGGTAGAAGACGGAAACTCTAAACAGCTCGCGCCATTTGAAGTGACTTTAATTCTGTCGTGGGTGATTTTTCAAGCCGTGTCCGGTGGTCACATTGCCTCAGGCCAGAGCTACCGAGTATAGGAGATAAATCCCATGGATCCTGGGAGCTTCAGTTGCCCTCGTATTTCCTCTATCCATCTCCCACTTTTTTGCTTTAGGAATGCCTTGAGTGTAACATTTAGCTCCACGTGTCCTCGTTAAGCAGCATTGGTTCAATTATGGTGCCCGGGGAAGCAAGATGCCCTTCTATCGAGAGGTGATGGCGATGCCGCTCTCACCTTTTGCAAAAGAAAAAACTCCCGCTATCATCGTTGGTGCTTGCTCCGAGACGGTACGATAGGCGCTTACCGCTAATGGTACATTTCCTTGCTGCGCCAATCAGCTCATACTTCGGAACGGTAAAGGAGTACGGACTGCACCGTGTTCATCAGTAAGCGACGCCTGTTAGATAAGGGACCTCTGGCATTATAAATCAGCCGATAAATCGCGATCATTCTTGTCGCAGTCTTGTCTGCGGTGTTGCGAATCTGCTCAAAGAAGTTCATCTTGGTGTCTATCATGATGCCGGTCCGCTTTGACAAGACCTTGGCTTTACTAACTCGAATAGGGAGGACTGTAGGAATCTTCTCCTTGGTTAGCACAACGACTTTTTCTCCAAAGCCAAGCAGAATCAGCCATCCATCTGCTTACTCGTCAGTACCGCAATTTCATCTGCGTATCCAACAAGACACGATTCATCAGGCATCTCGAGTCGAAGAAGGTTATCATATAAGGCGTTCCACAGGTCCGGATCAAGTATACATTCTTGAGCCGCCCCTGCTGTTACCTTCATTCTGTGTTGTCCATCCCGGGTCGCGTAGAGTAAGGCCCGGTCCTCTAGATAGTCCCTGAACATCCCCAATAGTATGGGAACGATTTTCTAGTGCCTCAAGCGTCGTAAAATTTAAGGCGTTTCTCTCGTTTAGGGTCACAAGGAGCACCACTGGCCGACAGTCTCGTAACCTTCCGGGGGCGGGACACCCGTTACCAAACATGCCTTGGAAATACCTCATGGATAAGACTACCTACTCTAGTTGGAGTAGTTTGGAGTGGGGGGCATTCCTCAGTACTCATTCTTACATCGACAGCGCCAGTTCGGATCGGGTGGACAGGAAAGAGGGCCTAAACGATGTCTTTATCGAAGCCCTATGGCTCCTTGTCAGTGTCACTAGTTAATTGTTGCATCAGTGTGCTTTTTGCGTATTGCCAGCTTGGTGGATTTCCTTCTTTTTTTAAAGTTTTGTGTAAAACAAAACCTTAGTAAAGTAGGTTTACTGTCTGTCTATCAGAGGCATTTTTGTCGAAAACCGTTACAGCAATTGACACCAAATTTGGTAGAAAGGTGGGAGCTGTAAACATTCACACATACAGGGAATTACATCATTCTACGTCGAATTTAAGGGAGGGTCCCCATACATGCAAAAGGAGGGTGTAAGTTTTTCAACCAAATGTAGTCAAGTGGGGTATCAAATGAAAGGTCCCGGTTAGTAATTTTCAAACCGGTCTTAGGTTGGCATTTGTTGGAAAATATAATGTTACCAAATTTTACATATTGTAGATGCTTAAACGCTAAATTAGTTCGTATAACTGCCCTGTCCCTAATCCTGGAAAATTACGAGAACCTTGTGTGAATGAAAGCAAGGTAGAGTAGTAGCACCGGGAAATTAAACTGGGGAATTCAATATGCATAGACTGAGGGCAGCGGAAAATGTGAGGAAGGTACGGTCACTACAGCTATCAATGGGCGGGAGTAGAGGTAGTTAGGTTCATTAGGGCGACATGATGGCTTGCAGTAGTTCAATGGGGAAAAGAGCAGGAGTTGTAGGTGAGGAGTGGTTTTAATATTTGATATGTCCGTCTGCAGAAAACCGTCACCCGAAAAAAGAGGCATTAAAGAAATTTTAATAAGGTTCTATTTAGCAATTTTTTTAGATGCAGTGAGTGTGGTTGTCAGGTTCAAGGTTCATTTTTCTTAGAAGTAATGGCTAAAAGTGTAGCTGACCATCTCGCTTGATGTCTGTTAACGAGCCAAGTAGTGACGAAAGGAACTAGTGTTCGATTTCAGCAACGGGCATAAAAAAATAGGGTAGCTTTATAGTTTTTCACAAAAAAAAATAAATCAAAGTCCCTTGGAAAATTTCAATTAGAGTGTATAAAGCCTGATCATGGAGAAATTGTTATGAGCAGTGTAATCTCCTTAACTTCATAAATAGGCTGAAATCCGGTAAGGCAGTCTTTTCTGAAAAAATAAAGTTATTCCATACCAAAGGCGGGAACTATTACAAATATGGTAAAACATTTCAAGTTTCGATAGGAAATTTAAAGGACAGAATTTTCTCGATGTGGGCAAGTGCAGTCTTTAGAATGAGCTAATTCGTACAGCAACTGGAGTGAGTGCGGTTCGTATTGTAGACGAATTTTCTTAGTTACATAATGGAAACCTTTAAGTCCTCATGTTTTCATTAATAATTCGGAATCCTCAAGGGCGGTTTTCCTAAGAAAAGCTTCGAATCCTATTATATTTGTGAATTAAAAACATGTGTCGCAGCACAAGGGTCACTATCTGTAATTTAAAAGTTTCAAATGATAAACTTAAAGTGGATGATTTAAAAGTCAAATATGATTATAAACTCTCCAATAAACAGCCTCTCTCTTTCAAACGGTGTCTTTATTGCCATTTAATCAGCTTCCTCATAGGCTGACACCAATACAAATATTGTATCATTTTGAAATCGCCAATCTACAAAACTTTCTCCATATTTTCTGACTCTAAACTCTGTTGTCCACTTCTGGTGGTGGTATCAAAAGCACTAGAGTGGTGTTTTCTTAACTCTTGTACTTCATTTCCTGAAATCACAAAGTTGGGAAACGAATTCTAGGGAAGCTATTACAACAGTCTGTGGCTAGCATGTCTGCATCTGACAGGGATCAAATCACGGATGAAATTGTGTCCTTGCCTTTTTCAATGGCATTTTGTGACAATTTAAAGTCCACACGACTGTTAAGAAACAGATACATGTCCTAGAATTTGGTGTTAAAATGGTTGTTAACCCTCCGTGATTGAGGCTAGCTCGTTCAAAATTTGCTTTGCTCTCAGAGATATGTAAATGTATCCGAATATTAGGGCTCAGTAATTTACTTTGATTCAAAATTTGCGGTTACAGCCTTTCGAGTGAAAATATAACTTTAATTAACGAATTGGCTCATATTGCGATAAATTTGGATAAAAGTTCCAATGTAGGTTTAAGCGATATGAAAACATGAAAATTACAAGGTTCACCTCTAACCAAAGGTCAGGATAAAATGCCGAATTTTATCACCACTGGTTTCTACTTGGCAGGTTTTTATTTTGGTCACTTTCTATGAATTGCTGCGGAAATAAGGCTCTTGATAGGCAATATGGAAGGAAATGAATAGATACCGATATTGGAAATATGTCAGGCTTCTGTTAATTTAAAAGTGAATGGATGTCAAGTGGCTGTTGCCAATTGAATTCTAGTCAATTGTGTAAATTCCTTCATCTACATACATAGATTTGAAAGACTTTGTGGTGTGAAGCTGAACATTTAACACTGAATCGATTTCTGCTGGATGCCAGTTCTCTAGAAGTAGGATTCATCACATCACACATCATAATTTATTTACGGAACTGTCGGTGTGAAGGCTCAATTCGAAGTTAGCCTCTTGACTTCATGCCAGCCTTGCTTAAGGGGATTTGTCTGTGTTCTTATGTTTGTTCTACTTCTGTTGGCATATTATTAGTATGATATTGCAAGATTATGGAGTCGAAGAATAACGCAATTAAAAATAGATAAAAAGACGCAAGGAGTGTGGAAATGCAAAGTATGGAATATGCGTTATCGGGTATATTTTAATTTGGATGCTTGGGAGCTACCAAAATTCGTTCAGTTTTTTCTATCGAGTAGTTAGAACGTATCCTTAAAGTAATTGCCTTTTTCGGACCACCGCACTCCTCCCCTTGGGAGTACTAGTGGCGTTTGGGAGTGTGGAATCCCTTGACTTCAGTGTTTCGGTGGTGGATAACCTGGCCACCGTCGCGTTTAATGCCACAAGTATTTCAGATATGGAGGAGGAGGTGTTCAAGCGAAATACCACGTAACCGAGAATATCAGTAACAATACAGAAGAAAGATGAGTTGAAAAGAGATCGTTGGTCGACAAAACCGTTAATAACGCCCCCCGGCGCGACAGTAGGAAGTACTCTAGGATAAAGAGAAAGATCCTTTCAGGCGAAGCTCGTCAAATTTGTGATCTCTGTCTATTCTAAAGATCGTAAAACATAATAATAATAATAATCGTTGGCGCAACAAACCATATTGGATCAGGGCCTTGAAGTGTGTTAGAGCACTTCATTCAAGACCGTAACGGTACAATACAGGATTACGCTCCCCTGAGATTATTACCCTGATGTGACTCAGGTACTCATTCACAGCTGGTCGACTGATACAAATTCCAATGCCATCAGTAAAGATTTGAACCGAGACCTTCCGTACGACAGCCTTGCGGCCTTGGTCTAGCGAAAGTCAATGATTACAAGAGGTGAAGGACTATTTAAAAACAGCTATCTGACCGGGACTCATGCAGAGCAGATCCTTGATCCAGATGAATTACCCTTCACACAGCTTGGTGGAAAAATAATTGAATTGTCCGAGTGTATCAAGGGCAAGCGCAGCTATTAAAAGTATGGTGAGTATACGAAAAGTGTATGACAATGTTCACGTTGCGCGTACCAGTGTGGAGGCAGCGCAGAAGCTATTGGCGGTCGGAAAATGTTGAATGCGATGGATTCTCTGCTGTTCTGTCTGAGGGAGCAAAATTTCTTTAAAATGGCGCGCGAAGTGCATGATGTTTGGTTATTTCGCGGATACGAAACCCGTTTGTACCAGTGGCATTGTTGGCATGAAAGCGGCAGAAGCTAGTATTATTGGATAAGGTTGGATGCACTGACAAGGTGGTATGCCAACCTTGCATGACTATCGCCAAAATGTTTAGTTAGTTTTGTTTTGGATCAATGTGATATAGGCGTAGGACATTAATTAGCCAGATGTTCCAATAGCCATGGTGTAATCGATATTGCAACTAAATACATTTCTTCCATAATAAAACAAGTCGGAATACCGGAAGCTCGCGCTTCGAGTATAAAGGTTTTGTGTTCATCTTATGTAAGAAATTTCAACGCAAATTTTTCTATCCGTATATAGTTACAAACCCAACATATTCTTTCATATTTTTGCCAAACTACGAGCCATACGTACATATTACAGCCATAGATATTACGCTCACCCTAAACAAACAAACTGCCTATTTCCGAATACTGTACACATATGCGCACGTATATAAATTGATCATACCCATATTTCCGATTTACTTCTTATATCTATCTGAACAGTCACGACCCGCAAAGTTCATTAGCACGCATATACTATATACCTACATACACAATTGATATCATATACAAATGACTAAAAAACTAAAACAAAATAATTCTCTGCGACCCCATTCATAAGAACTCCTTTGGTTGTGGTATTGACGAATTGATATGTGAGGATGACGTCATGCAGGTTGTAGAGTACACGAAATTCACAAAAACTTGTAAAGTTTCACCCCCTATAACTTTGTTAGTAATGATTAGATTTTCTTCAAACTTGATTAGCATGTGCATTATGTTCTTCATTATGCGCATGCCAAATTTTGTACTTCTAGGATGAACATAAGAGGGGTTGGCGGGTAAATTTCTAAAATGTGGAAATATACTATTATTAAGTTTATTTGTGCAGATATCGGAACCGGATATATTTTGAGGCCTAGATTTTGTTTAGATACACCACTGTGTTTTTTTTTTAGATTTTTAGGTTGAATAGGTTCTGAGAACGAGACCTGTTACACTTTTTGGGGGTCATTTTCTGAGCCCTCACTCCTCTATGTTCCACCCAATATCAAATATGGAACCAGTTTCGAAAAGTACTAATTGAGACCTTTCATTTGATACCCCACATGGTAACATTCTTTGAAAAAAAAATTTGCACCCTCCATTTACATGTATGGGGAGCCCCCCCTTAAACGTAACACAAGATGGCGCCACTTACTGCATGTAAAGAGAACACCAGATTACATACTCTCACCAATTTTCGTGACAATCGGGCTAGCCGTTTCCGAATAAATCGGGTGTGACAGACAGACATACAGACAGACAGACAGACGGACAGACAGACACCGTCTCGATTCTAATAAGGTTTTGTTTCACACAAAACCTTAAAAACACACTGTAATGACCTAGAAGGAAGAGCTATCCCAGAAACCTAAAAAGTTGGCGAAATTGACCGTGAAGGTCCGCCGGCAAATACTGGAGCTCAATCAAAATGTTCGGTTGACTCTTACACGCCTATGTGCTAGCCAGGCTCAGGAATGTGGGGCGGGGGTCCTTTCAGCGCTTTGATCCCTCACGTGTCATTTGTACAAAATTAACGTGTTTATACCGATGCGTGGGTTCGCACCGGATCTAAAAATGAGACAAGGACTTGAGAATTCGCGACGGCCTAACGAAATAAACCAGAACGCGAGCGAAACTTGGAAAAATAAAAAAAACGGCTGGACCACGCGCATGGTGCCGTAAGCCTTAAGATACGAGTTCCGCGATCGAAAGGGAAGACCCACGACGGATCACAGACTCCATCCCTGCTTCTCCTGCTCCATATGGTCATTGAGGCGCGGCCCCTGAGGTTTCCTCCTATTCTTGATATCCTCAGGCCATTATTTGGAAGATGTCCCTAGTAAGGTTTTGCGGGGTCAAGAAGGAGGAGAAAGGGAGGAAGTCCTCAAATAAAAAAAAAATCGGGGGAAAAGTAATTAAGAATGCTATTGGAACGCTATTTGGAATAATATAAACAAAAAAATACAAAAAAATGAAAGGAAAAAAGCATATTTTACATTCCGAGCTCGGCGTGACGTACACATTATGGAATGCATTATTTGAGCAAATTAAATGCCGAATGAGTTTTTATTCCTCATATACCGGTATTGTCTCGAGGCGCTCGCATGGTTCGTTGAGTGTTCTGGAAAAGCTGATTCCTCGCGTACGAAGCATTCTTAAAACACCTGTAGTGCTTTTCGTCCTTTCGCCATGCCATCGTGATCAATTGCTTATAACAGGAGGTTTCTGCTTGAATTTCAACTACGGGTATCTCACCGGGGATGGGATTGTTTCGGTAATCCCTCTAAACTTTATTTTGTACCCGTTTGTTGCATTATTAGCTGAGTCAGTCTATCAATGGCTTGCCCCAATAAGTCGTGCCTAGGTTCTAAACAAATTTTCCATAGTGGATCTCTTCGGTCACTGAAACCATCCATGAAAACGAATCATGGCCATGTAGCCTGTCAACCACAACCGCACTACAATATATAACCGATTGTAATTGCAGTATTGATATATCAGCAGGCAGTCGATTTGATTTGAGATACAACTCTCTGAGTCGCTAGAAATCCATGGAACCTGAGGATGCGAATTCATCCTGAAATTGAGGGCAGACTTGAGCCTGGTTATGAAGCAGTGTAGTTAGTTGAATGGTTCCACAGCCTCGTGTGAATATTGTAGATAAAGTCTGACTCATCTTTGGTGCAACCAGGAGCAGTGAGATGTGGTACCTGTCCCGCGGTTGTAATTTGAAATTTTTAGGAGTAAGTAGTGGAAGCATATGATAGAAGGACTCATTTTCTCAGTCTATTTTATCTGTTGCCTACGTCGTCATATATTGTGGCGAAATAGCAACAGTGGGCGAAACCATGCTTCTGGTTATAGTGGTGCCTAGACGGCGAACCACCTCACGATAAGCAGTTTCGACGTCGTGCTGTCCATTGCGGACGTCTGCCCAGTCATTTAGAAAGGCGACTGCCAGGCCTTAGATTTCCCTTTTTACGAAATTGCATGTTATACCTAACTTTCAGCCTCCCCAGTGAGTAATATGCGAGGCTACAAAGTTGCTGTGTTTTCCTTACCTACCTGAGACCACTCGATGGGTTAAAACCATTCACATTACACATCCATTCATCTTTCTTTCACAAGCAGGCTTGTGACCGGCGAAGTTATTTTTACTTACTATAATCAAGTAATTTTCGTTACGAATGATGATTTAGGTAATATTATTTTTTTTTGCTTCTTTATTTCATTTCGTTTACTTTTGATTATTTTTAATTTTATTGTTGTTTATTGTTTTCCACCGAAAAGGGCGATATTTGGATGCAATTGGAAGGTCT
Source organism: Hermetia illucens (assembly GCF_905115235.1). Taxonomy (NCBI): domain Eukaryota; kingdom Metazoa; phylum Arthropoda; class Insecta; order Diptera; family Stratiomyidae; genus Hermetia; species Hermetia illucens. The sequence goes on along the minus strand of NC_051853.1, from coordinate 56,247,953 downwards.
CGAATTGGGTCAATTATATCAAGGATCCTTTCTCAGAAACTGCCCAACCTAAAACTAGGGAAAAAAATCTTGAGCACTTACACCGCGTAGATTTGCCTTTCTTCCCTGGTAGAGGCAGTGTGGCTTATTCGCTAGAAGATCCAACGGAATCATTCCCGCGATGACACACACTGCCTCACTGGATACCGCCTTATATGCGCTGCACACTCTCAGCGCGATTATCCAGTATGCCGAACTCACCATTTCCTGGTTCACCGTGTTATGTAGTCATTCCGTCCAGACAAGAACCGCGTACAGCAGGATGAATCTCACTACCCCTGTGATAAGTAGCTGGTGACAAGATTTTGGCCCTCTAATATTAGGTATTGTCTTTGCTAGAGATGAACTAGCCTTGCTGCCTTTTCTTGTTCATAGTCCAGGTGCCTCTTGAAGCTTCACTGGATCATTCATCGCAGATATCTAATGATCGATTTTGAAACGACCTTGTGGTTACCAATCCAGGTTTTGACAGTATTGTCTTTGGTTGGTAATAAAGATCGCCTCCGTCTTGCCGTTCGGCAGATCCAGTTTCACCAATTGGAGCCATGTCAGGCCAGGTCCACGACTGTTGCTAGTAGTCCGGATAGAACCTTAAAGACAATCAGAGCGATATGAAGAGGGTCCCCTAGGTGGTTTTTCAGGCTTCGGTAGCAGAATCAAACTATGCTTTTTCCGCTGGGCGGGAAACACTCCTTCAAATGTGTTTATGAATCTCTTGGGCCTGATTTTAGCAGCCAACTGCAGGAGTTTGTTCGGAATTGGTTCAATCCCGGAGTCATATTATCCCCAATGCGTCCACAGATTCTTTGGCAAGGCTTCCCCGCTTGCAGACACGAAGATTTCAGCACTGAAATTTTCTGGTTCCATCAGTAGTTTGGTTTCCTACTTAGGTAGAACCTAAAACGCGGCATTTCAGAGCCGTATGCCTCAGTTACCCGCTGACATAGCTGATTCATTTTTTTTTCCGCCGTTCCGTTCGGGTCATAATCTCCTTCTAAAGCTACCAGGAATGTATCTTATTCTCTCGCCAGACCATCCTCCTCATCAACGAGGTGCTGAGGTAAGTCAGATCGACGATTGAGGCTAGTCCCCTGAGCCGCAAGGTGGGCGCATATTCAACGTTGGTTAGTATCATGTCCACCACCGCGAAGGTTTCAAACAAGACTTGGCCCCTGGTTTTCGTCACGGCTTCCTTCTTCGAAGGCCCACGCGTTCAAATATACGGTAATAATTTTAGGGTTATGGTGTTGAGCGCACAACACCAAATTATCTAGCTTCTTCATATTGTATTATTGTTGCAATGCTGTTGACTTTCGTCGTTACAGAACCGGTTCTCCGGAATGCCACTGTTGGATGGTTGGCCCTCCGCATACCCATATTGCTGCGTTGAGTCTTTGACCCGCATAGCATTACCGTTAGGTTCACAGATTACATAGCCTTCTTCTCCGCACTTACTGCGACTTTTTTACCTATTGTGCTCGCTAGTACATGCTTCTGCAAAGTGTCCGAAGCCTCTGATTCTACCGGCAAGCTAATAATAGCGATCCGTATACCTCCATACACCTTTTTCATCCCCTTTATCGCACCCTTCTGAATTCCGGTAAGGATGAATTGTACCCTTTGCTCAACGCAGATATCCTCCAGTAATGTAACCTCGTCTAGGTCTTTGCGCTCGACTACTATCTGTCGCTTTCGAGCTTTCACTTCAGCTTTCCATCTGGCCACAAACACTATCTGCTATTTTCTCGCTGGATTTATTTAGCTGCAAAATCAGGCTCCCCTTCTGCGTGCGTTTAATACGCGTTTCACTACCGCCCAGGTCTACCAATTCTGGATCGGCTTTGACTTTTTGCGGCGTAAGACATATCTCCTTTCTTTTAAATAATGATTATTTCTAGATGAATCTTCTTTTTCTCCTTCTGCCGCTTTTTGCTGCCAACCTTTGCCCATTGCTCGGGCTTACGAGCTGCGGATTCTTTCCATTTTGTCAAAGTTGGGGCCGTAATCGAACAACTATCCGCAATCGTCGCCGGCTTAGCATTCTTTCGCGGTAAATCTTTTTTCTTCTTAGCCGCTCGCTGAGTAGGAAGGGGTTCACTTATTCCGTTCCTTCTACGCCCGGTTCTTACAAAGGCTGCATTCATATCGTTCCGCGGACTATCCGTTCCCCTTCCCGAGTCCTGCGAGAGATATTGATCTCCTACGAGTAACGTTGTCCTTGGTCCTTCCAAGCATTGTGCTCTTGAGAAAAGGTTCGGGTGTGGGTCTCATTCCCACTCCACTGCTATCTTTTGTAGCATTATGTGGTCCATTCTTCGAAATTTGGCAAATCTCCAATAATTGGGTGGTTTTGTGTTTTCGTCTCTTACTTGTTTTATTACCACCGGGATTTCGATTGGTCATTCTCATTTACCGGTTCAATTACATAGTCGGTTTTAAATAATAATGTTAATTAGTTCGTCAACAAAATTGAAAAAAAACTGTTGAAAGTGTGGTCTGTATTCAAAGGATTCATATTTTATATTACGGGTCATCGGTCCGATATGTTTTATTTTCAGACATGAGTGATTTTATAACAATTGAATATTTCCTGCAATACATCAATACTGTAGGTTTTAAGGATACCAGAACCAAGCTAGCTAGTTGGTGTGGTTTCGGCCATATATTTTATTAAATTTGGAAATCATGTATGGTATATACGTTATTATACTAATTGGTAGCCAGAAGCTACTGAATCTACTTCCTCTTGCGTGAACACGTAATCATATCCGCGGCCGCACCGTTTAAGCTCCTCAAAATTGCAACGAGGATGATACAATTTATTTTACAAATAGTATTTTCCCGAAATCATGTTCATTCGAATAATAATGTGAAAAGCTAAATTGATACAAATGATAATTATGCAAATTCCCGAAATATCATTGATTCAATATAAGAAGAACGAGGACCATTTTTCTCTCATTCAATTGTCAGAAGTTACGGTTCGTTGTGAATTTCTGCCTCGGGCTCTTGCACGAATAAACTTCATTTCGTCAACCATAAATCAATTTCGTTTCTTCTTTCTCTATTTTACCACATTTATTTCATCGAAGAAAGATAACTCAATCAGATTTAATCAAAATGAAATAAATGTCATACGGTTGCCTTCAATCTCTTTTATTAACTATCTTATCCCGGCTAAGTCCTCCTCAAAGTCCTTACACCACCTGCCTGTGTCTTTGCAGTGTCAAAGCTTTCAGCAAGCGTGGCGCGGCCACTTGTCGAAGGCCTACCGACAAATGTATTGTGGCCCGGCCCAGCATCATCTTCATAAAAGATGCCTCGCAAGGATTTTTCAATTTAGGTTGGGATTCAGGACAAGTGGAACTCGAGTTAGTCATGGTCGTGAGCCGCGGCTGGCAATTGCATTGTAAGCGGTTATTGGTACAATAATACAATATTCATATGGAGCATCTTCGCCGCGGTTTATTTACACTGAGGGTAAGGATCCTTCGAATTTCCATTTTGACGTCAAAACGTTTTCAATTTACTACGCTCGATAAGGACCTATCAGTGCTGTAGTCCGCGCCTTTGCGAAATTGAAATTATTTTTTCCTTGAATTGATTTTTATTCATGTGGTCTGGTGCTACTCGCAGGATTTCTTGAAGGAGGGCTTCTGTTGTATTCGTTCTGCTGAAATTGCAGACATTTTATCTACGCTTTCCCAAAAATTGTATTTTCTATTTCTATATAAATCACTCACGATTGACGTTCACAATATTCCAAGTGGGTGAATATTTAGGCCTCCTGGACAAGGAGAATCAGGAGGAAGGGGATAGAATGGATAAGATTGCGACGTTTATATTGTTTTGCTTTTGGTGATGGTGCAAAAAGAGTAAGACTTTTCCTAGAAACTCTCCAAACTTTGGTCTTCACGAAGGTCTTTGTAAAATATACACAGATTCAGCAACGTGACCAGAAACCATCAAAAATTATTATTATTTAGGATTGCGTAACCGTTTTAATTGTGTAATGTTTTCCTTCGCGATAAAGATGCCTTTGGCCCCTCATGTTCTATTGTTATATGAAGGCTGGTTGGGAGTAATTCTATTTCTCCCCGTATGGGTGGTACAGCGTATGTTGTGACTGGTTGATTGAGGTGAATATTTCCTGAGGATATCGGAATGCAACACACAGTTTTGTTGGAATTCCGAGAAGGGTGAACGGCGATTTCGTGGAGATAGCAGGCCCTAAACTAGGGGAAACACCTTTGTTAGTTCAGCTATCTCAGGAGATGTGCAGAAACTAGTTCTGAGTATTGAACTTTCAGTCGCTATCTGCTCTTTGGTAAATAGGCACTTCAAGGGGGGGGGGGGAAAGAATAATTGTAGGTATAGAGCTTCTAGTGGAAACACAATATACGTTATTACATTACTGCATGGGATTATGACCAAAGAGGACATATGGAAGGAATTGCTCCGGCCATTTAAAATTCCAAGCAGGAGCACAAAAAATCCCTGAATGTAAACTGCGCAAGGATGTGGATTTTTTTCCGCAGTAGGTGGAAGATGCTAGCTGTATAAGAGAAATTCACGATTAAGCAGCAAACGAACTGTGAGATCACGCATGATCTTTTTGCCAGTCATTCGAACAGCTCGATATGGATGTGGCGATTACTACCGAACTATGTATCCGGAAAAAATACAACGCGGTATAGGCCACCGACAAAAATTGAATTTGAACTGTTTGGATAACGCGGTATGAGCAGAAACTAACAAAGTTCGTATCAAAATGTAGTTAATATGCTCCGCCAGGTGCGACAGTGGTTGAATATCGACGAATTTTATATGAACTGGCGTTAGACATCACGGTCATCGCCGGAGATTCGAATGAAGAAGCATTTTCAAATAACAGAGGATTGATATTGCCATAGCCCTTCTTCGGTGCTGGACATTTTGCTTACTAATATGGGAGTATCTACATCTTCCGTTCAGGATAGATTCGTATACAGTCCATTGATGAGAGCAAACACTGCACATACAACAACCATCAAGTAACACTGTTTGGTATAATAGAAAACAGGAAAATTCGGTATCCGAGAATCAAGAGATTATGCCGGACGCAACCTGGCGTTCTACAATTGATGTTCTTTTTGATCGACGTATCAACGAACGTCTCAAATCTAAAATTTAGAGCAATGTCGTCTATCCTGTAGCTCTCTATGGTTCTGAATGTTGGCCGACTATAAAAGACAATGAACGGCGTTTTGCAGTCATGGAGTGAAAGATGTTGCGTTGGACTAGTGGCGTGACACGTTTTGATCACATCCCAAATGAGGCTGGGGGTTGCAGCGATCGTGGAAAAAAGATTGGTTTGAACATTGATGGTAAGTGACTAAAAGGCCGGAAAAAAACAACGGCGGCTTGATACGCTGGATGGGGATTTAGAAGTCTCGCGATTGCAATTTCATCAGGCATTTGATAGAACAAAATGGCGAAACTGATCACGACGGGCCGATTCCGCTTGTGAGCGCCTGAAAGAGTCTTATTGCTCGTGAAACTGACAGATATGTAAAGTGTATGCAGTGCGATTGAAAGGCGGATTTGGATAATAGGCATATTAACCGGAGAAAGTATCAGGAGTCTCAAAAAGGCACTAACTGCAATGTAAAATAAGATTAATTGAAATTAAGACCATCTACCAATTGGAGCTTCAAGTGCATATAACAACCGAACCCCATGAAGACCCTCACATAGATTGGTAGTCAATTTTAAAAGTGGCGGCTTTGGAGACAAATAATGACGAAGCTGTACAATAATGTATGAAGTAGTACAGCTGGCTTCGTATGCGTAAAGACAGACAGCATAACCGTCTACAGTTGCAAAGTTTCTTCAAGCCTGATCTAGATTCAGTTCAAAGACATTTTGGACAGATTGGTCGTAGATACAAAAGGACGGAGATCAAAAATGATTGTCATTGACTTTAATGTATGGGATACAAAATGAGGCCTAGACCGGATACCGGTTGTTGCGCCGTTGATGATGATGATGATACAAAATGGGGAAGTTTATTGGTGAAGAAATGGAGCTGTGGTCCCGGTTTTTGTTAGTACTTCACTAGCGCGCAATATGTCCTGGAATGTTAATGAACAGTATACGCAAAGCGATTAGCAGATTGTCAGCCGAGCGGCTGAGGGCCTACACGTGTAAGAATAAGAACCACGGCAATGTGGTCAAATATTTAGGAAGATGTGGTTGAATCTAAATAATATACTGGGCACACCAGCTTTCCATATCACGATACTTTATACCTTCTCCAGTTGAAGATCGATTTGCTGATGGAGTAGTTCACTGTCTGGTGTTCGGTCTGTATGTCATTGAGCCGGACGAGCTGGCCTGAAAGCAATGAGTAGGACTGACCGAGGCATCAACCCATAGGGAAGCGCCGACCGGGCTGTAATGGGAAGATTCTTTCAAATTGATTACTGGCATAACTGAAATGTAATGTACAGAGAGTGAAGTACTAGGCAGATTTGTGAAGTGATCACCCTTGATGTGCAAAATGCATTCACTTCGGAATTGGAAACCTATAAAAAATCCTCTGGCAACGATCGATGTATCTAATTATTACCTGCGCTTGCCGACAGCTATTTGACAGGAAGAAAGCTGGGGTATGATACAAGCAATGGACCTAGGTAATACAATATCTCCGGGGGTGTTCCCCAGAGCTACATCTTAGGATCATAATAAAGGAGTGCCTAAAAAATGAACTTTCGGTTCTTTCGGAGAACGAAACAGAGGCAGTGCCTCGTAAGCGGCGGCTTTCATCAGAATGGAGAACTACACCATCAAATCTGGAGCTATGTAGTTGTTAAATTGACATTCAGGGAATATTTGTAACATGCAACATGGGCTTTGCAAAGATGACGCCAAATGCCTGCCATGTTGGACCCTTGGGATGGTTAAAGCTAAAGCGGTGAATTGTTCTGTTTCACGCAACGCCATTTTGTAAGAACTGCACTACATACCACATACCATGCTGTTTTAGTTGGGGCGGTATTCTGGACGATTAGAAGCATGTGCTCTTCCGTTGTCCTGAATTCGAAGAGGAAAAGAACAGTCTGGAGAAAACATTGGGGAGGACAGTTGCACAGGGAAGTTACTTTGGGGAAATGCAAGCGAGCAAGGAAAACTAGAATGCACTTAGCTAGATAATGAGGTGCATTCAGGTTGCGGATGGCGAAAGAGACGAGAAAGGCGCAATTACAAATGCAATCGATGGGCAAAGGAAGAGATAGCTAGAGTCGCTTCCATCCGGGGCGTAATACTTTGCGGTGATTCCGTGGGGAGGAGGATAGGAATTAGATGATGACTTCCTCGAAAGAAATAGACCCAATGAAAAAGACTGATAGACGGATACTTTATGCGGTGACTTTAGTTCACTAGCGAACGAATTTCGTGTTCTACCTTTCGGCCAGGTCAATAAGCCTCCAATTTTCGTTCAGCTGAACGGTTTGGAAGCCACATACCCCTGACTCAAAAAAAACTAAACACAGGAGATTCGTCTTCCGTCGTATTGGTTAAAACTTTATAATGGAAAAATATAATTGCGCATATTTGACTGGCTCGGGTACATGCACGAGAAAAATTCCGAGTATTAGATCTGGTGTTAGTGCAGTGTCAGTGATGCAGGGCGTTGGTCTGCGGCCACGTTGTTGCGAGCACATAGCTGTGAGCACAGTTGGTTATGGCTCGTCATATGGGATGGGGAAACACACATAAAGAAACTATCTAGACGTTATTGGCTCACCGACAAATCAATTCATGAACCACAAGCGACACGGGCTAGTTACCTATCTTGGTCTTACCCCGCGGATACGCAATGACATTCTTCCTGTCCTGACTTTGACCTATTTCTTCCTCAAAAGCTTTTCATCCTTCCCTTTCATTCAGAAAGAGATTTCATCTTGTTTTTAAATTTTCAGTTTTTTTTTTTAAATTATAATTGAAAATATATTTCCCTAAATTAATTCATATTGATCGGCGCGTCGGATACATGGGGATTCAGAAAACAGTTTTATTATATAATATATTCTCTAGTCCTCCGACCTTGCTAGCAGGGGCCTATTCTATCATAATTATGCCGTTTATATTCTTCTATAATTATTCATCAATTAAAAATTAATTTTGTGCCGTAAGCATTGTATTCTCCTGGTGAGAATATAAATTACTTTTTTTCCTTTTCCCACGGTTAAAGAAATTGCTTTGCGATACTTGCTCTGAGTCGAAGGACACCACTAAAGGAGAGTTCGTTGCTTTCTTTGATGAAATCAAGACAGAATAAACTTGGAAACTACTTTGTGTGTCAGTTCGAATCCCATAGCAGGTCGGCGCGTTACCTTTGAGAAAATGGTATGAATAGTCAAGTTTCTGGTACTTAAAGTAAAGGAGAAGGAAGTGGGTAGGAAGTTATATTTAGCAGAATAGCTTTCTACTTGCGTAGATTACAATAAACTATAAGAAAGTGGCTTATATGTATGTAGTAGCTCAACTGCTGGTCTTTGTAGAACAAGTATAGATTAAAATTATAATAAGTAAACCGAATCCCCGGAAGTTTAGAAATTTTTAAATCTGAATTTTAATGAACAGGATATTGTGGGCAATTAACGCAAAGAGCAACAGGAAAGCGAATTTTTTAGGTAAATGTGAAGTGTATCTTTCAATGGAATAGGGCTCAGATCGAATCGATTAATTTGCAAATTATTTATTTCTTGGACGTGACTCATAGACTGGTATGAATCAGGACACGCTATCTACCTTTTCATGTTATTGCTCCTAAAAGGACGGCAAATGGTCAGCCAGTGCCCCAATATTTCTAATTTGAGGAAATACTTGAATTTAGGCCGAAATTTCAAATCAAGAAAGGTTGGTTTTTCAAGAGGAACACATTTTGTTTGAACTGACACATAGAAATATTTTTGGGGGCTGACACTACATTCCTCAGGGCTAGTTACAATGTTGCCTCGCACAGTCAAAAAGCAAGTAAAGTTTGTTACAAGTTCGAATAAGGTCAAATAATTTATAAAAAATCTACGTAGCGATTCATGATGACTTATGATAGTTAAAATCTCAACTATGAACCCATTTAAAAACATGTCTATACCAAAGAAGGGACCGTAGGCATAAACATTTATGTAGAGAGAGGAGGAAGAGATGTGGTGGACGCAATTTCGACCGAGATTTTAAGATATTTTCGATAATATTTTTAGAAATACATGTTTAGTAAATGACATAAGACATTCATTAAATTCACAAATGACGAATATGTGAAAGATAGCTAATTTGGAATTAGATTGTCCAATGGAGAAAAAAATAGTTTAACAAAATCTTTTTCAGCTACGCTCCTCTCAAGTAATTGCCTACATGACCCTCTCCTTCCTTTTATTATCATTTTATTATGTGGAGTTCCTCCATTTTTAAGGTTTTGTGTAATACAAAACCTTATTAAAATCGGTTTACTGTCTGACTGTTTGTGTGACTGTCTGTCTGTCTGCCACACGCATTTTTCTCCGAGACGGTTATAGCGATTAACACCAAATTTTCTGGAAAGCTGGGAACTGTGAACGCCCACGCATACGGTGAGTTTAATCCTTTTACGTCGAATTTAAGGGGGCCCCTATACATGCTAAGCGAGGAGGGGATGTAAGTTTTTTTCATCAAATATTGTCATGTGGTGTATCAAATGAAAGCTCTCGATTAGTACATTCCGAAACCGGAAAGTTTTGACATTTGTTAGAAAGGTGGGGAGTGCGGGTGGTCGAAAGTGATCATCTCCTTAAGGGACCCATTCTCAGAAACTAACAAACCGAAAAATTTGAAAAAAATCAAGAGGCTGCCGCTATATAATGCCCAGGCTCCGAAACACTCTCTATACCGATATCCATTCAATTAAAGTTAATAATAGTATATTACTATAATTTTTGGTAATTGGCTGCAAAACCCCCTTAAGCTCATCCTACCACCATGTAATCTCGTGTAATGTAGGCTATGATATAGAGCATAATCCCACCAAGTTTGGTGGAAACTGCACTATTACTAACAAAGTTATAATAGGTCCAAGTTGTCACTTCTTTGCAAATTCAAGACAGTGAATGTCAATTTCATCCGAAAGTGGCTAATCTCACATAATATATTCATATATTACGTGCTCCGTACTAATGGGGCAAATGACAACTCAAATGTCTTTATATAAGAAATACACAAAACCTTTCATACTTGAAACATCCAGCTTCCGACTTCCCGACATGTTTCCTTTAATAATGTACTAAGAAAGAGCCAATTGTGTGCTAGCTCTGAGATTTTAAGTAGGTTTTTGCCTCTGGAGCGCCTGTTCCAGCTCCTGGAGGGTTACTTTCTCCACATCTTCATACACATATGTTGAATAGCTTGCTGCACGAATAGCTTAACTGACCTTACGTGCTTTCTTCTTAGTCGCTTTTATGTAATTAAGTACCGCACATTTATTGATGGAACTCTAATGCACTTGACTGCTGTTTCCCCTTTTTAGTCCGCAATCTTTTACTTCATTTACTTAGTGGGCGACGAAAATCTCACGTTTCTTCCTCTTGTTGTTCGTATTATCCCAAAATTCAAAAGAGAACGGACTTCTTCGGCTTTAGAACCGTGTCCGCTATGTCCGAAAAGGGGAATATACTAAATCTTGAATAGTCCTTTAATACAACACATTCACACGTTTCGAGTGAAATTTTCCGAGCCGCAGAAGGGATAAAAATTAGCCTTGCATTCATAAAAAGGCATATGCTTCCACCTTGAAATTTCTTCAAAAAATTCACACTTGCAGGTTCGCGTTTAAGAATGCAGTAAAATTCTTTCCGACTTTTCGTAAGAGGCGACTATAAGGGATAACAATTTGTGGGCCAGCGACCTGCAAATTTTCAAACTTTATTGCTACCGAAACGTCAACAATACTTTGGATAAGGACTGACCTCACGCCGAAGACCTTGGGCTATCGAAAATGGATTGTGATTTGTTTCTAGAATATGCACACGCTCCTCGAAAACGGTAGCAAAATGGTGAAACTCTAGGGCGTACTCCTACCCTTCTGACCTAGGAGCCGGGTTCGGATAGATTTCTAAGTTCAAGATTCCGGTCCAAGTTAAGAGGCATCATAATTGCACAATGGTCTACACCAACGGAGATATAGTGGAGAGGAATGCTTTCTACTGACATTCTACGAGCAATCAGATCGAGTACTTCCCGATCAGTAGCATATTTAGGAGTTGTCTCCTGGATGTGCGTAACAAGAAAGTCGCTGATATCGGAATCACCATCTGATGGTCGCTTGATTCGCTCACGGGTTTCGTCCACTACTTCTCGCAGGACTGCCAAGCTGCAACCTCCTAAGTTCAACATCGACCGCTTGTATGATACAACTGTCGCTCGACAGTTTACAGGTCATCGGTCACATCCCGAAGGGGCATCATAAGATCTGAAATCGAGGAAGTGAATCGATGAACGAAAGGCGTTGAAGGTTCTATTGACTGCTCGAACTCCGACACCAAGTGAAATCCCGAGAAGTTCAGCGTAGTAGGGAATTTGCTATTGCGCTGGTTAGAAAAGCGGAAGACGCCGCAGAACACAATAATTTCAAAAGTGTATACCGCAAGAAGAAAACCTTCCACCATGACTAACAATTGAAGAGGTGGAAAGAACATTTTACCACGGTTCCTAACCGTATCGCACCCAGTAATGTTCCTCTTCTTATGGATGAAATGTCCAATCACCGGTACATGTAAATACGGACTGTTCTTCCAAGCAGAAGAAAAATCATTTCAGTTGTCTATGCGCTAGAGCAGAGTAAAGTCGCTTGGCTTGACGGTCTCCTCGCATAGTTATCATTTATAGCTGCATTGGCAGTTGGGAGGAATCCCAGACTTTTTCCAGGGAGTGAAAGAAGGGGATGACCGTGAAGATTCCAAAGAAAGGCACTTGTTTTGAGTGTGATAATTAGGGGGCAATCGGCGTTCTCCTTACTGTTTCAAAAATAATGGCTAAAATAATTGTGAGACGCATTAAAGATTATCTCGAAAGTTCCATATAGAGAGGTAGAAAGCAGGCTGGTTTTCGCTGCTGATCCTCCTGCATTGACCACGTCAATACCCTACGATCATTTTGAGGCAGTTCGCGAATTTAGATCTTTGCTTCATCTGCTCTTCATCGATTTCGAGAAATCTTTCGATAGTGTGAACAGAAAGTGTATCTGGAGAAACTAATAATAATTATCGGAGAAACATATGACGGTGCGAAATGTCACGTGCTGTGCCGAGGTAAAATCTCAGAAGTTTTGAGGTCCAAAGCGGAGTCCGCCAAGGTTCCATCCTGTCATTGATATTATTTCTCCTTGTTATTAATGAAGTTCTTTATACTACTTTGTACGAGGGTGTGGAGTAGTTCAATTGACTATGACGTTTTTCCTCGAACTTTTCGATTATGCTAATCACATTTGTTTGCTCTGTCACTGGGTCATGGACCTTGGCCAAATGGCTTTGGATTTGGAAAGAGAGGCAATTAGGGTTAGACTGAAGACGAACACCAACAAAATCAAGGTTCTCAATCTGATGGGTCATCGCACTCTCTCTATATGCATTAGTTTGATGAGCATCGATGCCGTCGAACAATTTGTATATCTGAATCGAACTGAATGTTGGCTGGCGGATTAACGGCGCTAGATTAGCTTTCGCTGCGCTATCTAAAATCTGGAAATACAGTAGTATATGGAAAGTGAGCTCATTGTTACTTAAAAGCTCCAAACCCGTCGTCAACACATGTCTGCGTCATATCATCGCAGTACGCTGGCCTGGCACTATCGCAAACGAAGAACTTGGTCGACGCGCGGGACTCCCATTCGTATGCGATGTGATAGGAAGGCGAAAGTTAAAGACGGGCAACAATTTCATTGCTGGCTACGCCATGCCGTGGAACCTACTTCCCATGATGACCGATGAGTGGGAAGGAACACTTGTCTTAGAGTAGAAGCGGAATGCGGGCGTCTGTGGGGGGAGGGAGCGTTGGGGGCATTTCAAGTAACCGGAAATGATAGCGCAAGTTTTGTTGGTATGTAGCCGAGCGGAAAAAATAAAAAAAAGAGAAACTCCGCGTTTCACTGAAATAATTTACACCAGTTTCTACTTCATTAATAAAACTTTATTAATTTTACAATACCGATGTCCCGTAGGACATAGTGACGATCTTAGAGTAATTAATCGGACTACACCTTGCTATGTATAATCAGACGTACTTATTCGTGTAAAGTGCTGATGGTAGCGTCTGCACTTTACACCTGCTTATTATGCTTACGATTGCATTTCCGGCATGTGCAGTTTTACTTGATCTAAGAGAATTTTGATTTCGTGTGAATTAATGGAACCGGATGTCTGGTTATACATAACTTCCCCCTCCTTAGAAGAAGAATTCTCCTGCATTCTAATATCATTTGAAATATCGTTTTTTTCATTTTTTTCCAAAATTATCAATTTTCGATTCTTGTTATTTTCATAAAATAATGCAGGTATAGCAATAATAATAATTATCAACATCGTAATTATAATTGGTAGAATGATAGAATTTACGTCTTTGTGAAATTTAAGTATTTCAATTTTTTCCAGATTTTCTATATTTTTTAAAGTAATGTTTCCAAATTTTATATTTTTAGTTACACTATATTTTGCTTGGTCTACGTAAAAGAATCTGTCAATGAATTTAATATTGCTGTTACTGAAAGTTTAAGCGAACGGCTATGCACTCTGCGCTTGCGAGGCAAGTTTAGAAATATAAGCCTCATAAACGTTCACGCCCCTACAGAGGAGACTGCAGAGTCGGAGAAGGATACCTTCTACGAGGCAGTAGAATGAATCCTCGAGGCCTATCGCAGGTATGATATCAAAATCATATTTGGGCATTTCAACAGCCAAGTAGGGACGGAGCCCGTATCCAGGCGATACGCTGGCTCCCATAGCTTACATAAAAAAACAAATGATAACGAACTGCGGATTATTCAATTAGCAGTGTCACACGAAATGGTTGTTGGAAGTACCTGGTTTGCGCGGAAAGCGGTCCACAAACATACGTGGGCCTCTCCAGACGGGACCACTTTCAACCAAATTGACCACGTGTTGATCGAACGCCGCCACCTCTCAGCCTTGATGAATGTCAGAACATATAGGGGGGCCAATATAGACTCGGATCACTATCTCGTTGGCATGGTGCTCCGAGCTCGAATAACAATACCACCTAGAATCCCCTCTGACAATCAGGTGAGAGTGAACACTGAAGCCATCCACAACACAACCCTCCGCGACACCTATAAGAGGGAAATGGATGCCGCAATAACCGCAGTCAATAGAGGACCTGGAGATGAAGCATCAACTAATGATCTTCACAACCATCTGAAGAACGTTATCATGGATACGGCCACAAATATACTTGGCCCCAGCCGCAAAAGGAGTCGGAACGGCTGGTTTGACGATGAATGTAAGCTAGCAACGGAACGGAAGAATGCCGCATACCGAGTAATGTTGCATTCTCAAAGAACGCGGGCACGCGCAGAGACTTATCACGAACTCCGTCGAGCGGAGAAGCGACTTCACAGACGGAAAAAGGAAGCCTGGGAGAACCAACAAGTCTGTGAACTAGAAAAGTACAGGGAGCAACCGCACCAGGCGCGGAAGTTTTACCAACAAGTCAGCAGGATGAAGCCTTATACACCTCGATTTTCATCCTGCCGAGACAAAGAGGGAAATCTGATTTCCGACAGAATGGGCATATTAGAGCGATGGGTTGAGTACTTTGATGAGCTACTGAACAACCAGAACATCGGCGAGTTGGAGGTCCCGCCAACTGAAGACGACGGACAAATACTGCCACCACCAAGTTTAGGAGAAACAGTCCGTGCAATTCATCGGCTAAAAAATCATAAGTCGCCAGGAGCCGATGGAATTACAGCCGAATTGGTTAAATATGGAGGCGACCAGTTACACCAAGTGGTTCATCAACTTGTGCTCAAGGTATGGGACAGCGAATTAATGCCTGACGATTGGCAGCGAGGCATAATCTGTCTCATACATAAAAAGGGAGATATCACACAGTGCAGCAATTATAGAGGTATCACGTTGCTGAGTACCATCTATAAGATATTCTCCACTATCTTGCTAGGCCGGATAGCCCCATACGCCCAGAACATCATTGGCCCATACCAAAGAGGCTTCACTCCAGGCAAATCAGCAACAGATCAGATTTTCTCTCTGCGGCAGGCGATGGAAAAACTGTTGGAATATGGACAACAGTTGCACCATCTGTTCATCGACTTTAAAGCCGCCTATGATAGCATAGCCAGGGTAAAACTGTACACGGCCATGAGAGAATTCGGTATCCCGACGAAATTAATAAGACTGACTAGGCTGACCCTGACCAATGTGCGAGGCCAGATAAAAGCAGCAGGATCACTCTCAAGACCATTCGACATCAACAACGGTCTACGACAAGGGGATGCGCTATCATGCGTCCTCTTTAACCTGGTCCTCGAGAAGGTGATCCGTGATGCTGAGGTGAATGCAAGAGGTACGATCCTCTTCAAGTCCACCCAACTACTGGCCTATGCTGACGATATCGACATCATGGGAAGAACCACCCGAGACGTTCAAACTGCCTTCATCCAGATCGAGCAGGCGGCGCGAGATCTTGGGCTGCACATCAATGAAGGCAAGACAAAATACATGGTGGCAACGTCAGCACCGAAGACGAATCAACCAACAACATCAAACCGCACTGGTCAAACACAAGCACGAACAAGAATAAGGATAGGGGAATACAACTTTGAGACCGTTGACAATTTCTCCTATCTAGGGTCGAAAATCACAACCGATAACAACTACGATGAGGAAATCCGCGCACGGTTGTTATCAGCCAACAGAGCCTACTTCAGCTTACAAAGACTGTTCCGCTCGAAACGTCTCACCATAGGGTCAAAGCTCTTACTGTACAAGACTATGATCTTGCCAGTCCTCATGTATTCCTCGGAAACTTGGGTTCTTAGCAAGAAAAATTGCGAACTCTTGGCCGCGTTCGAGAGAAGAATCCTCCGAAGAATTTTTGGCCCCCTACATGAGGATGGACGATTCCGTAGCCTACACAATGACGAAATCTATGAGCGATACCATGACCGTACGGTTGTGGATAAAATCCGGCTCAATAGGTTACGGTGGGCGGGTCACTTAATCCGTATGGATGAAGATGATCCCACCCGGAAAGTCTATAAGGGCAATATCTATGGTAGGAAAAGAAGACGAGGCAGACCCTGCCTAAGATGGAGCGATGGCGTGGGCCAGGACGCCAGACAGCTTTTAGGGATATCGAATTGGTGGACCTCGGCGCAAAACCGGGATGTCTGGAGTTCCTTATTAAGGCAGGCCTAGACCGGATACCGGTTGTTGCGCCGTTGATGATGATGATGATGTTACTGAAAGTTTCGTTTATAATTTGAATCGTACAATTGTTAATGGTTATTAAATAATTTCCATTCATTGAGATATTTCTGTCATCACAGTGGTTAATGATTTTTTGATCTTTCATATTCTTACATAGAATTGTACTTTCATCTATTTTTTCTATTCTAGACATTTTGTTTTCTTTTAATTCGCAGTTATTTTGAGTAATACAATTTTTGAATAATATAAGTTCTTTTTCAGCTTGGGTTTCTTTATTATATTGGTATTTAATATTGTTCAATTCTATAAAAAATTGGTCTTCTAAATTAACTTCCATGTAATTTTTATTGGGGATAGCTGTAATTAGTTTAACGTTTACAAGTTTGTAACTGTTCGGAATTTTAATTGCTAAAGTTAATGAATCGTTGCTGTATCGTAAAAGTCCTGTCTTTACGTATTTTAGTCTGTAAAAGTCCAATTTTACTGTCATTATTTCTGTTACTGTAAGTAGGCTAGGGTGAATAATGCCGTGTCTAGCTAATGCTATGCTATCCATTATTTGGTCTACTTTCTCTTTCAGTGTTTGTAGTCTAAAGATCTGATCTAGCTTTATTTGTTGCAAGATAATTTTTCTTTCATTGGCTGTCACTTCGTCATACGTTTTGGTAATTTGATTTCTATCGGCTTCTATTATATTTTTAAGACTGTTAATAGTTTCGTTAATCTGAGAATTTATTTCTATTTGCTTGTTAATATTATTGATCGCTTTTTCCTGATTTTTCTCTAAGATGTCAATGTGATCTGAGATTTCTTTTCTATCGTTATCGCCCATTGTTCCAAAAAGCCATTTGTTAGTTGTTCCAATGATATTAATTAATCCCCTTTTATGTCTTGGATTTGGTTCTATTGCTTTTAGTTTTGCATGAATATCTTCCAATTCCTTTGCGATAAGCGGATCGTTTCTGATCTCCAGTCTATTAATATTCTCTTCTATTGCGTCAATTGTCTGTTTGAGTTCCCGTGTGTTGATTATATGCAATATTGTCTTTGTATCCTGTATTATTTCGGTTGTACCCATGTTAATAACTGTGTATCCGTTTTCGGTCAGTATAGGTTGTATTGTCAAGGCTGCCCTTATTGGTTGCATAACTGACAATATTAGTATTAGATACATTGGTGTGGTTCCCTGTAAAAAAATTATATATAACAATCTGATTGATTGTAGAGGAAAATAATGAGCTAGTAGAGCTAGTGCATTCGTTAGCGAACTAATTTTCCTTCCAGAATTTCTATAAGCATTTTTTTTCTGATTTTGGGAATATCTTCTTGAGAAAAATTGGTTTCTTTCTTACAAGTAATACATTCAGCGAATGTACAAGTGAACACACCACAATCGTTTTCTGTTGTGGGCCATTTGTTATATTTTCTTTCACCCATGTCGAGGTGTCGAGAGGTTTATTTAACTTATCCATTGATTCTTGCTTAAGATAGTCCTCTAATAAGTTTAAGATTTCTGGGTTGGGTTTTCCCAGTGGGTCATAGTATTTTATTATTTCATCTTTCATATTTATTATTACCAGGCACCAATGGTTTTGATTCACATGAACGGGAATCACTGCCATCTCATAAGAAAACAGATTTACTTTACAAGTCTATCTCCTTACTGATTGATAACCTGTCTTTTGTAAACATACTGAAAAGAATGTGTTCATTCCATATATTTTTGGCAAGTCTTCGCTTTGTATGCTTCGATCAGCAATAAGATTAATATAGAAGTTTATTATATTGTCATTTAGCCATTCTGCTCCTAACAGGGTAGTAACATCGCTCCTTCTTATATTTAAATTAAATTTTGATATAAGAATCTCCGTTTCTGGTCCAAACTTCGCAGTTTTCTCTGCGATTGCTATCTGCTCCTCTGAGATAGAATTATCACAGCTATTATCTTCTTCGTCAGCTAGTTTAGGTTTTCTTTTAATATTTATGGGATGAACATTTTCTAGTTTTGATTTTCTAAATTTAGGTTGTTCCTTGTGTCTAGCGGCTTTATAATTTCTTATGAAGCCCGTTGCCCTATTTTCTTCATAATCTTCTCGTTTTACATTTAATTTTTGTAAATACTTTTCTTTTGCTTTCGTAATATTTTCTTTAATTTTTCCAAAATCTACTTTCCGATTCTGTACTTCATATGGGGTACATTCGATCGTCGAATGATATCTGTTGTTATAATTTCCAACTGCTTTTTGAATAACTTGTTTCGGTGATAGATTAGAATTGTTTAACCGTAATGTCCTAAATTTTTCTACTATTGTGTTATGGAAACGTTCAATATCTCCATTGCCAGTGTGGCTATTTGGCTTTGTTATGTGTATTGTAACTCTTTCTGTCCTTAAAAATTCTTTTACATGAATCGTATTAATTTCATTTCCACCGATTATTTTGTTTGGTTTTCCCATCTTAGCGAAATGTTCCTCTAGGGTTTCTATTATAGTCAAGTGGGTTTTGTCTGGTAGGAAATATGCGGATCCAAATTTTGAAAATCTATCAATGATGGTGAGAAAATCATATTTCACTACAGTAAAAAAGTCAACATTAATAATTTGATTTATATCATCCGGAGTTTCAGACTTTTCGAATTTCGGTTTAATGGGATTTCTATCATACTTTACCATCTGGCAAACATCGCACTGGTTAATTACTAATTGAATGAGTTCCATAAGTTTCGGATAATAAATTTTGTATCTTATTGAATTAAAGGTCTCTTATATTCCAGAATGTAAGCTTTCTTTCACATGGTAGAGAGCTATTTGCTTTACCGCTTCTACTTCTGTTTCTATATCCTGTGCTCTAAATGAACACCTCACCAATTTAACTGTATTGTCATTCGAATATAATTGTCTTATTTTCTGTTGTACAATGTTGTATTTGTGGTCATCTAGATGCCAATTACTCCCTTTTTCACATATCTTTTTAAAATGTCTTCCAAATTGTTAAAGTCATGCTCTGCTATGTATATGATTTTTCTTTTGTGGCATATTTCAATTTCCTTCACTTTATTGTTGGTTAGAATGAATTGAATTTTGTACTTATTTACGATGTCTTCCTTGATTGGAATGTGGTCCAAAAGTTGCTCCTCTGCGGAATGTACTGTTGCCATAGTAGCATCGTCTCTGCCTTCGGCATTCAATAATATTCCCAAGTCTGAGAACGAGTTTGTTCTGCTATTAATCTCTTTCCATTCTGTATTGTTGTCCTCAATTTGTTTTACTCTACTTAAAAAATCTGCAACTTTGTTATCTTTCCCTTTTAGGTACTCGATCTTAAAAGTATATTCTCCTAACTTGAGTAACCATCTTTGATGGCGGGGGGATAAATCTTTTCCATCATATTTTGCCTGAAGATATTTAATCGGCTGATGATCCGTAAAAATTGTGAATTGATTACCATACAGATATGGTCTGTAGTAGTTTACAGACCACATGATGGCTAAAATTTCCTTGTCTGTCGCCGAATAATTTCGTTCATGACAGTTAAGGGTTCTAGATATAAGGCTAACAGGATGTCCGTTTTGTGATAAAACGGCACCTATTGCATACTGAGAGGCATCGGTTGTCAATTGAAAAGGCTTACCGTAGTCGGGAAATTTTAGTACAGGATGAGAACTAATGAGCTTTTTCAATTTCTCGAACGCTTCAATATAATTCGGATCATGTATATTTATACTTTGTTCTTTTTTTAGATATTTAATCATCGGTTGGGCTATTTTCGCATAGTCTTTGATGAACTTGCGATAATAGCCAGTTAATCCCAGGAAACTTCTGAGTTGTTTCTCAGTTTTTGGTAGTGCTAATGATTGGATGACTTCAATTTTTTCAGGATTTGGTTTTAGACCGTCCTTAGTAATGATATGCCCCAAAAATGCTGTTTCTTTTCGCATGAAGTTACACTTGTCAATCTGTATCTTTAGCTTATGGGTTTGTAGTGTTTTGAGCACTGCTGTTAAGGATTTCATGTGTTCCTGTAACGATGTGCTGAAAATAAGTACATTATCTAAGTACACAACACAAATTCGGTTGATATGGTCTCTAAGAATGTCGTTCATAAGTCTCTGAAATGTCGCAGGGGCGTTTTTCAGGCCGAACGTCATTCTTACGAACTCATATAACCCATGTGGCGTAACGAAAGCCGTTTTGTGTCGGTCTTCTTCTTTCACTAGAATCTGGTGATACCCTTTAGCCAGATCAATTACTTTTACGGATAATGCCTTGTTCTTCCATCTCAGCTATTTGTCTTCTCACTTCGGCTTCATGCTTAGGAGGATATCGATATAACTTTGAGATTATTTGACTTTCCGTTGTAGTTTTGATTTCATGTTGGATGCTCGGGGTGCTTGTAAGCTTGTCCCCTTCTTTAAAGAAAACGCCTTCAAATCGTTTTATTAATTTTGTTATGTTCCCTGTGTTCTTCCTGATTGAGGTGATCCAACTTTAACCTATTAATATAGTCGCTATTAATTTCTTCTAAAGCGCTTATTTGGTTAAAAGAGTAAGGGTTATTTGTGAATTTAATGGTTTGCCTATTGAGAGTAATAGTTTTGTCTTCCAAGTCAATAAGTGCATCGAGATTATCGAGTAAATCCATTCCGATTATGAATTGGTATTTCCTGTTCTGTAATGCTCCAACTTTCCATCTTATCAAAGCTTGTGATGGCGGTGGGCATATTTCTACAGGGGCGGGAGTATGTATTTCATACTCAATAGTATTTTTACCAGCGATAGTAGAGAAATAAAAAGGTTTAATTTTAATTTTATCGAAATTATCGATTCTATTGTCAGCTATACTAAATGATGCACCTGTGTCGATGAGGGCTGCATATTTTTTATTGTTTATTGTTATATTTATTAAAGGTAACTCCAAGGCTAGTTGAGAAAAAAAACTTGGCTATCTATGTGATTTACTTTCGGATTAGAGTTTTTGTGATTCCTCGATTTATTTCTTTTATCATTTTCATAATTTTCCTGTTCGGTATTCGGTTTTTTTTCTATATTTTCGATGTCCATTGGCTCTACTTGTTGCTGTTTTTCCCATCTGCCACTCTGTCGTTGTGCAGATTTGTTACTAGACCTACTTTGACCTGATTGATTAGTACCTTGTCCTTTATAATGACCTGAATTGTTGGAATAACTTTTGTACCGTCCGCTGTCATTACGGTCTTGTTGGTAATAGTTGTCTTGTCTAGTCGATTTTGAATGATAATGTCTGTCTTGATTATAATTTGACCTATTGGATTTGTCGTGATTATTATTAAAATTTTTGTGACGTTCATTGTCGTATTTATCCTGCCTAGATTTGCTATAATTTTGATTATGGTAATTTGAAGGTTGTTGTTTGTTGTTATTTTTAAATTTTCGGAACTGAGGTCGAATACATTCATCCTGAAATTTTCTTGATCTCATTATGCTAATTATCCTATCTATATTTTTTTCTTGGTAAATTTTGTCTAATAAGACACCTTGGCTCATTTCTTTTATTGTGTTGGCCAGTAAAGAATTTACATTCCCTAAATCAATATATGATTCATCTCTATAATAGATTATTAATTCATCTGCCTTGTATTTTAATTTTTGCACTTCTTCAGCTAGCTCACTTACATTATTTACTTTTAAATTTGTAATTTTCCTATAAATTTCCGAAGGTTCTATATCGGGTCTATATCTTAATTTCAATTGTTGTTTGATGAGCTGCCAATTGTCGGGTTCGGGTAGATTTATTATCGCATCTTTCGCCTCTCCCTGGATCTTCTCGTGAAAGATTGTCCTGACTGCTGTTTTCCTTAATTCGTCGTTTACGATCCTGTTTAAATAGTACTCGTAGTTGTTAATGAAGCTGTTTATCGATGCGTCTCCAGTTCCGGTAAAATTTGTCATGAACCTTATTTCTTTTAACACTTTCTCCCTTTGCTCTGAGCTCGATTGGTTTAGTGTTAGCTGCTGCAATGCCGCTGCTAACTGTTGAAGTTGCTGGTCTTTTTCTTGCAATTGCTGTGGCAAGTTCAAAATAGCTTCCTCCATTTTCTCTGTTTCTAAGTTTCTGATTGAATTGAAGAAACTCTCCCTTTTCTGTTTTCTACCTTTAGCCTCCACTTTTACTTCTTACAGTTATGGAAAAATAATTTGGATGGATCCTACCTTAATTCTCGGTCCTTTCTGCAATATTCTGCCTTTCTTCTGCCTTCAGTTTCACAGTTCACAGTTTCTAAAAGTTCAGTCTCTAAAAGTTCACTGTCCTTTTCACTGTCCACAGTTCTTCAATCTCGAACTTCACAATTATTTGTTATGCCAGATACTCTTGCCAGCCTCAGCAAAGAGTTAAAGACGAATAAAGGCTTTTTATCCTTTTCGGATTTAGTCACTCTGGCTAAAATACGATTTTTATGCCTTTGCGGCCTTTAAACCGGTTTTTATTAATTAGTTTCGCGTTGCGATTTTTGGTTATTATTAGTTTCGTGTTTTTCGTTTATATCTTCGCGGCTTTTAAACGACACTTTTTCACTCACAATGTTCGAATAATTTTTCCTTCGCGGATTATTTACTCGATTGTGGCGTTTACCGACTGCGCCAGTTTTGTTGGTATGTAGCCGAGCGGAAAAAATAAAAAAAAAGAGAAACTCCGCGTTTCACTGAAATAATTTACACCAGTTTCTCCTTCATTAACAAAACTTTATTAATTTTACAATACCGATGTCCCGTAGGACATAGTGACGATCTTAGAGTAATTAACCGGACTACACCTTGCTATGTATAATCAGATGTATTTATTCGTGTAAAGTGCTGATGGTAGCATCTGCACTTTACACCTGCTTATTATGCTTACGATTGCATTTCCGCCATGTGCAGTTTTACTTGATCTAAGAGAATTTTGATTTCGTGTGAATTAATGGAACCGGATGTCTGGTTATACATAACTCGCATAGATGTTTTTTAATTATAGCAATGTAGTCTTCCCTCTTGGTTGTTAAAATCTTATATCGTGGAATATTGATAAATATATGTTCCATATCCTTTCCTTCTTCCATGAATCTTAAACAGTGAAAACTTTAGAGAGGTGAGCTGTTGAATTCAAGCCTATGCGCCAGTTAATTTCAACAGGCCAAGGCCAAGGGCCTTGTTAGAGCTGGAGGGGTTAGCGCAAGCAGATGCTCATTGAAGTTTAGTTAACCATCAATCACTGCTGTGGTATTTGATAGTTGGTTCCGAGATGATGATATGGCTCTATAGTGCTTTGCGCTTTATTATGAGCACATCTTCGCATTATCCTCCACGACTTTGATTCTAGCGTTTGTTCGCGACTCCTTTATATATATTATGCATGAATATAATTGAAGCCTTTAGAAATCACAACTACTCCTATGTTCGAAACATTAGGGATATTATTGTACATGACAAAAGGTCCAGCACTGAAGGTAGTGGGATAATTGCGGAGATAACGTACTCTTTCTATCCGCCATCAATATGGTACCAAAAACTTCCTTCGTCATTCAGGTAGGTATCAATTAGTGCAGCTAAGAAATTTGGTGTATCGATTACAGCCGTTACTGCAGATATGACCCCCCGTCCAAAGGTCTCTACAAGTAGTTGTCGCACTTGCATCATCACCTCACAGGCTCTGCCCAAAATTGTTTGAAAAAGTCTCTGATGCATTATTGCATAGCTAGTTCGATGTCTCTTTGAGCTTCCTTGTAAGTAGGTGAGCTGTTTACCTTGGCTGCAAATTCAGTAGTTTACTAAGAATTGCTCTGTGGTTTTCGCCTTCATGTCAAGGCAATAGTCCGCTTACACAATGGACAGCAGACTCACAGCAGCTTCAACAATTTGTTTTCATTTAGCATCACTCGTTGGTTTGTCAAACTAACAAATTCTTACATCTTCGAAGTATGCATTGTTGGGTTAATTACTTCACTTTTTCTTGTTTGCCATGGTCTGTCTTCAAGTTGGGAGCTATCCTAGAAGATACTAGTTCCTCATACTGATCAAGCGCTATAGATATCTAATACATGACTCTTGCACCAGAAAGCTGTAAGGACAATCCTACAACTTTGTCAGCCTTGTTGCTAAATTTCACCAACTTATTAGGGTTCGTTACACTGCCTGGTAGAAGGTATCCGTCCCCAACTCTTTAGTCTTTTGTGTAGGGGCGTAATAGTAATGAGGCTTATGTTTCGAAATTTTCCCCGCAGGAGCAGAGCCCTCGTGTTTTTAAAATTGATAAAAGCAGGTTTCATTTTTTGAGTGACTAGGAAACCTACTCCGAGTACGTGTTTGGCTGGATGTCCACTTGTAGTGGCCGCGGCTGCGCGACGGGAGCGGAATCTCATTCGGCTCTCTCTTAATTAATTTGCTTAAATAATGCATTTAATAATGTTCAATTGCCCTAATGTTCGCCGCAGATTGCACATTTTTGAATGCATTCGGGCGAATTGATCTTGACAAGAGACGAATGATTTGCCGCATCCGCAGGCGCATGCGTATGTTGCCGCAACATTGACGAGAGAGAGTTCAAGGCAATGAAGCGGTGCAGAAAAAAGAGGAGGACCGTTGGTTGAGGTTTTTTGGAGACAAAGAAAGTGAGTTTTGTGGAGAAAAGTCGGAATCGTTAGAAGAGAAAGGTTTAAAGATTTTTGGGGACTAAGGAAGTGAGTTTTGTGAAGAAAAGTCGGAATCGTTGGAAAGGAAAAGTGGAAAGATTTTTGGCGAAGAAAAGAAGGAGAATTGAATCAAGGAGAAAGGACACAATAAATAAATGAATATAAAAAAAAAGAATGATTCAACTAAAATTGTTATTTCTAAGAAGTTCAGTCTCTAACATATCCGTATTTAATGAATTTCATATTCTACAGCACCATCCTTCGAGCTCGAAGTTGACGGCCTAAGTGCGTTTTTTTTTAATTTTCGTTGTCTTTCTTATTTTTCTTTTAGTTCTTTTTAGTTTTTCTATTGCATTTCGTTAATTTAAGTTAATTTTTTTTATTTTTATTTATTTTGTCTATATTAAATGTTTCATTTGTTTATCCGTTAATATACGATGAATCTTGGATAATTTCTAGCGTAATTTGAGGACTTCCTCCCTCTCTTTTCCTCCTTGCTCCCGCAGAACCTCTATCGAAAGGGACATCCTCAAACATGACAAACTGGCCTGAGGATATCAAGGAAGGGTGGGAGCCTCAAGGGCCGCGCCTCATACAAGATCTGAGGCGGAAGAGGCAATAATTGGGACTGTGATCCGTCGTGGATCTTCCCCTCCTTGATCGCGGCACTCCGCGGGTCCGGAGAGTTACGGCTCCACGCGCGCGGTCGAGCCGTTTTTTTTTATTTTCCAATTTTAGTTCGCGTTCTGGTTGCTATTCGATAGGCCGTCGCGAATTCCCACGCATCGAAATAGACACGTTGATTTTTGGTAGTAATGAAGCATGAGGGATCAAAGCGCCCAAAGGACCCCCCCCCCCCACATTCCCGAGCCTGGCTAGCACAGAGGCGTGCAAGAACGTGTCGACCGAGCACTTTGATGGAGCTTTAATCTTTGCGGGCGGCCTTCACGGTCAAGTTAGCCAATTTGTTTAGGTTTCTGGGATAGCTCAGCCACTTAGGATGATCGATCTGATCAGTCTACCCATTTAAATCGCATTACACACTGTATGTTAATATATGGCGCAGTGACTTTCCTCCCGGAAACCGGTTTCTGTAACGCTGTGACATCGGCCTAATATTTGGAAACGGTATCGGCTAGCTTGGTAGCTCCTTTTCTATTCAGGGAGACCACGCTTCATGAGAAAATGCACAAATCGTTTTCTTTGTAGGGTCCTGCGTTGTACTACCCATCCAGTCCGAGGCTCCTTTTGTGGTCTTGTAACCCCTATTTTGGGTGTAGGGTTGTCTGCCTTACCCAGCTCCTAGCCTGATGGACAGGTTGGTACAATTTGTTCCGTTTTTAGGTGCAGGAGATTCCCCTCATCCTTCGATGTATACAGTTTTGCGATAGGAAAGAGCTCCCACTATCACGACGGCGAAGTGGAGATAGAGTTTGGGGTGTTGGTGATGATTCTGCAGGCGTTTCCCAGGTTTAATGTTCCATTGTCGGTACCAATCCCCGCTATCGCCCTTGGACCTCTACTACTTTTTGACCGCCATAAAAATTAATAATAATAGTAGTAGGTCTTTGAGTGTGTCAGAGCACCTCGTTCAAGACCGTAATCGTGCACTACAATGTAGGAGGCAATACGGTCGGCATTGCCATTTGAGCCATCCGGACATAAAAGTCTTCATGAGGAATAAAGAAAAATTTTCAACTACCGACAAATGAAATAATCCTTCCCCCACAAATTTTTTACATAAGAAAACCACAAATATGCAGCGTCCAGTTACCAACTTGTTTATACTTTTCTACGGTTAAGCTGGATTGCCCTTGATTTAAATTTTAGATTTTAGGGTCTTGGATATCCACTCGTTCCGGCACGAGTGTCTACTTCCCTGTTTAATGTCCGCTCATTGTCGTACTCCCATTGCAAGTTTTGTTTTTGTTTAAATGAATTTAAAAGTTCACTTAAGAGAGCCAATTCCCGGCATAAAGTCTAATGTGAAAAATATACTTGAAAACGTAAATGCTGCTGTCCAAATACTGACAGAGTCACCTTCGGTTAGGAGTATATTTTCAGTAGGAAATTGAGTCCCAGGGTACCAAAAACCAAAAGTGGATATAGCAAAATTGCATTTTATAACAATATTCTATCTACTCTTCCTCCCTCAATTCAGAAAGCTGTAAAATGTTTGTACCATCCGAAAGAGTATGTCACACTAGATGTCGTCTCCACGAAAGTTGTCCCTTCAGCTGGAGTAAAGATAAATTGGCTTAACGGCTACAAAACTCATTACTAGATTGTCAAAGTTATAAAGGTACCCTTTTTATATAAATGATGCGACAGGACTCTTCAACTAGACAACGGTTTTCGTTCGTACTTCCGTCAACTCTGAACATGTAATTTATCTATTTTCCCTGAATTTTGCCTTCATCAGGGCCGGTTCCCATTCCCTGACTAATAAATTAGAACATAAAGTTGTCTGGGAAGTTTATTAAAGTGATAAAATACCTTCTTGGAACAATTTTTCATCCACTATAGCAAGCGTCAAGTAGGATTACCCACCATTTATTATTTACCTGTGTGGGATGTAAACTGTTTGTATAGCAAAAGGATAACTTTGCAAGGAGTTTTGATCTAAACATTTATCTCTCTTAAACCGGTAACCAGAAACTACAATACAAAAACAATACATTCAAGAAAAATCAGAAATATAATGATGTTCAACATCGTATTTGTCATAAAAGACCATAAAAATTAAGGATAGGGACAAATTGTACCTTCAAAAGATGCATATAGTACATATGTAGACTGACGCTTTTTTGGCTTTGGAAAAATCACTTTATTATTTTTTCGGCTCCTTTCCTAGAGTAGCGTTAATTCTTCGGATATTTTCACTAATCGAACAGAATTTTGGTGTATGTTAATCACCGTCTATCATAATTGGGAACCTTTAGATTGTAAGTCATTCGGTATTTGAATTACTAACGCATTTCTTTGTAGGCATTCTGAAATTAAAGCTTCAATGGTGCGGAACTAGTGAAACTAATCTCTACTAGCTTTAAGGATAAAAGATACCGAACAGAAAGTAGACTTGAAGGGGAACAAATCGTCTTGAATATTCATCATTTTCAAAAAATTTTAATACCACATATGCCAACAGCCTCAGATGGACCATCCCATAAAAGTCAGTTAAATCAATAAGGTGTCCCAAAAAAAGATGTCATGAAGCTGAAGAAGTTGGCAGCCAAGAAGGCGAAAATTTACTCTAAAACTTAGAGAAGACCTTTTAATAATAAGCTCGGATAACCATGGTAGGGAGGAGATCATTGCATGTAAAGTGTATAACCGGGATCCTAGGCTCGGAATTCAAGGTAGAATCGGTGTAAGAGTCAACGCATGGAAAGCATAAAGAGGCAATAACTTAAAGGAGTAGAGATTTGTAGGGAAGTTTGAAATAATAAAGCTTGAGAGTTAGATGCCATTACTAATAGAAATCGGGGACAAATGGGCTCAGACTGGGTAGCTAGGTATCAGTTGCCACTCCAGGGAGCCCAATTAGCGATATGTTTTGATGCCACATATGCACAACAATGGCTGTTGTGGTGTGAGTAGAGTTCAGTCAGTTTAGATCTTCAGAGGCAACCTATAGCATTCACGAAGGAAAGCAGCTCTCGCATCATGCAACCAGAGATTTGCCTGTGGTCCTCAATGAACGGTTTACCTCCGTAACCTGGCTCTAGCTTAAGCTGGGCAATCACAGAGGAAGTACTTAAGGGTTTCTTCTTTTTCTCCGCAACTTTGGTATGCAAATCTAAGAGTATGTGGAGTTTTTCGGCATGGTCTCTATAGGCCCATTTCCATAGAGACCTGCATAATCTTGTACGCATTTGCACATGTCTAGCACAA
Organism: Hermetia illucens; assembly: GCF_905115235.1. Lineage (NCBI taxonomy): Eukaryota > Metazoa > Arthropoda > Insecta > Diptera > Stratiomyidae > Hermetia > Hermetia illucens. Next base: position 56,218,895 of record NC_051853.1, on the reverse strand, counting down.
GAGTTCTCGCGATCGGGTATTGTTATAGGTGGACCAAATCCTCCTTGACCTGGCGAACCTTCGACATCGCGGATGCTAAGTAGTGCGAGTAGATTCCGCCCTTAGCAGTTGGTAGCGGGATACAAACAGTGCCCACCGAGGGACTGCCAAGAATGCAGCTCACCTGGCCAGTCCATCAGGTCGTCCTCATTCCCCTCTATGTTTCTATAACGGGACACCCAGAGGAGAATGACCTTGAGTGCGCCCTCAGACTGTTCAGTACGTTCCTCTACTGCCCCATCAGCCTGGAGAAAGTCGGTACTGAGCACAAAGTCTTACTGGTCGCTTGGCGGCCGGTAAAAAAGCCTATGTTATGTTCGAGACTCAGATCATGCAATTTTAACACTTCAATCCTGAAGAAGAACAACGTCCGAGTAGCATTTAACACAGTGAAATAAATTATGATTGGTTTTAAATCCCGAACCACCCTCTGTAGATATGAGAACGGCAAATCATCAGCGACGTGACTCCAATAAAAGCAAGATGGGTCCAGTGTTTTCAAGATCTCTTGAAACCAACGACAACACATTTCCGCCCATTCATTCGGGATGCTCTTCATAACGGAACAAATGCCTGATAACGGAGGAAAAGTGTCCACTGTACAAAAAGGGTGATCGCCTGCGTTGCGAAAACTTCAAGGGGATCTCGTTGCTGTATACGTGTTACAAGGTGCTGACAACATCATCGAGGAATACCAAGGTGACTTCGGATCCGGATGATCGACAATGGACCAGATATTTGCAGTTAAGCAAGTGCTGAAAATATATCATCGATATGCAGGCGTACGATTGTGTAAATCGTAATGCTCTGTGCAGAATAATAATCTAGCTAAAAATCCCACTGAAGCTAGTGCAACTAGTGAAACCTGTAATGATCGACAACGAGGGCCAGTGAAAAATCCAATGTGAGTTGATACAAAGCTTTGCTACAATTTCGGGACTTAAACAAAGTGATGAGGGTTGGAAGGAGCCCTCTTTAACTTGATGCTCGAATATGTCGTCAGAAAGGTGGCCTCATTTGATACCAGAAGGACGTTACTGATAAAAGCCGCGCAAATGGTGGCGTACGCAGACAACGTGGATATTCTTGCCCGACCGGATGCTTGCCCCCATAACGAGGTCGAGGAGAGTACACAGACGCAATAACCTATTCATCTACGAGATATTAATTCGTTCCGTACTGCTGTATGGATGTGAGACGTGGACCTGGGCACAAATGTTGGAAAAGCAGAAAGGAAGCAGATGACTTGCGAATCGGATACAATCATTAATTGTATGAATTATTTGGCGACCCACTAGCATAGACACTAGCCAAAATCTTGAAATTGCAATGGGCTGGCCATATCGAACGAATGCAAGAAGGAGAGATCCCGAGACGAGTGCTGAAATGCAGAGCCAATGGTAGCCGATCGAAAGGGAAGCCAAGGGAACGTTGGGACGATGCAGATTGCAGATCAATTCTAAAATTTTCTAGCTGGAGGATGCAAAGCAGAGGAGTATATTGAGTACATCTGTCGGGCAGAACAGCATAGTTCCGGAAGCACATGTGCAAGCGGTTCTTTGAATATTATTGTCTTTCTGAAGTACTTTTTGTTCAGCGCCTTTAACACTCATTACCGTACATTTATCATTTACAACCGTACGATAGGATGGGACGAAGCACGGCTCCTTACATCCAGGCAACCATCCTCGGCTGGAGATCCTTTTCCTTACAAAGGTCCTTTTGTGGGCGTAGAAATCTATACAGGCCTTTTTAACACCGAGTTCTATGTTCAATCTCCAACTTAGCTTAGGATTCACAATTACAACCAGATACTCTACATTGGAGGAAAGAAAAAATTTGTTCATTTGGCCGCGACAGGTAGGGGTACTCTTGTCTTGCTAGTGAATAGCATCAGTATAGCATCTGTTCCGTTTTGATAAGATTTATGCCTAGTCCGCATCTCGTGGGCTACAGGAACCCTTTCTCAACGATCCTTCCATGATTTCACTCATAACGAAGTGATACATCCCTGACAACAATAAGATCAAGGCGTCGGCCCATGCCAACACCTTCAACTTGCTCCTGTCCAATATCCGTAGAATTTCGTCCATTACTATTAACCAGAGTACCGGAGAGGTAGCGCTGCCCTGGGGGAAATTTGAAGGAAGATAATGAAAAATAATAAGAGCCCCAGTTAGGAACTAATCCTGCAGGAGGAAAAAGGAATGGGTTTAGTGAGTAAGAGTTTCACATAACCGTATGGTAAATGCAGGTGCCCACCGGGGGCGTGAATTATTTAGATATCCTGAAGATACTATGATCAAAAAAATATATATATATATATAACAACAACAATAGTTGCAGTGGATGAAAGTCTCACGCATTACTGTATCCGGAGCCAATAGGATGTATACTCGAATTGCACTTAAGTTTGAATTGTCGTGTTAAAAACAAATAAAGTCAAGGCATATTTCATATTGTTTCAGAATAGATAATCCATTTCTCTTTGAATTTTATGGTGGATAGATTGTATTAGATGGTAGAGCGCAGGAGAAAAGTATTAGGTTGTTGTACCTGAACTGGCCGATTTGGCAATAAAGTGAAGTTAGTTGCAATTTTGCAGTATCAAACTACCACCAGTTGGCGCTGTTGGTATTGGATAATGAAGTATTAATACTCCTACATTTAATCAAGGAGTCATTTCAGTTTTGACCATCGTTGGATGGAAAAGAGCCAAAAACGTATACTTTTTCTGTATGAGTTCAAACTCGGTCATAAAGTAGCGCAGGCGACCAAGAACATTAACAGCGCATTTGGAGCTGATACGGTAAGCGAACGAACCACACGGTGGTGGTTCGAAAAATTCCGGTCAGACGACGTAAATTTTCAAAGTGAGCCACATGGACATCCAGGACCATCGATTGACAGCGAGGAGCTGCATTTGCTAGTCGAATCCGACACACGTCAGTCGGTGAGAGACATTGCTGAGAAACTGAGCGCACACTATTCGACAGTTTCCTCGCATTTGCAACAACTTGGAAAGGTGAAAAAGCTCGACAAATGGGTTCCGCATGCCCCTACGAAGCTAAACATGGCACTTCGAATGGAAATTTGCAATTCTTTACCCACCCGCAACAGAAGCGATCCCTTTTTGCACAGAATAGTGACATGTGATGAAAAATGGATATTATATGACAATCGTCGCCGATCAGCACAATGACTAGATGCTAATGAGCCACCGAAGCATATGCCGAAACCGAGCCTCCATCCGAAGAAGGTAATGGTGACTGTTTGGTGGTCTACAGCTGGAGTTATCCACTGTTCTTTTTTGTCACCTGGAGAGGCGATAAATGTACAGAAATACTGTGCCCAACTCGAGGAAATGCATCAAAAATTGAGTATTCAACGGTCGAGATTGGTCAACAGAGATGGTGTGATTCTTCTTCACGACAATGCACAACCTCATGTATCCAGAACAACGGTTCAAAAGTTGAACGAGTTGCAGTACAAGGTCCTGCCTCATCCACAATATTCACCGGACCTTTTGCCAACCGACTACCACTTTTTTGAGCATTTGCAACATTTTTTGGCGGAAAAACGATTTAGGAATGAAAAGGCCATCAAAATTACCTTCCATGAGTTTATTAACACCCGGAAATTGTACTTCTTCGAAACTGGCAAACATGCTCTTGTATCTCGCTGGGAGAAGTGTTTTGAATCGACTGGCACCTATTTTGATTAATTAAATAAATTTTTGTAAGCTTTACAGTCGTTTCAAATTTTAGTACCAAATCGGCCATTTCATGTGCAACAACCTAATAATTGGAAGAGAATGATAACATGAACTAGATAAATGACATGAACTTTTTATTGCTTTAAGGAGAGTGGCTTCTTTGCCTTTTCTTGTGTTTAAAAGATAATGCGATAAACGCAACTTCAACTTATTTATCCAAATCGGTATAATATGTAGATGCTTTACTATATTCTTCCAAGTAATAACGTTGATGATTCTATTAAATGGACTATTAAAATATGAATTTGAGCTGTTTAAATTGGATTCAAGGACGGCTTAGATAAACATGTTTCCCAAATGCCTTTCAGCTTAAATTAGAACGGAAAATTTTCTTTTAAAATGTTTTCAATGCACAAACATACATATGTATGTACATGAATGAACTTATTTTGGTTCAACCGCAGAAAGCCCGTAATCAAATGCTATGGGGTATCTCCTTTGATTTAAATTCTTCGTTGTAGCTAATAATATATCAGGCTGACTACCCCAAGCCCTTACTCCCGGTTTATCTTATCCCCAATTAGATAGACGCTAGAAATCTGCGGTGTGTACGTCGTACGTAAATAAAATAATAAACAATATAAAATCCGATATTTACGATGTAATTAATTATTGAATCCATGATTTTTCTATGCATGTATTCAGGAAATTATCTGGATCGCAGCTTTTATCACTTCTGAATTTGATATATTAGATTTATGAGTTCTAGAAGATTTTGGTAAATAGCCAATTGCTTGTTTTCAGCTAAAGTTATGACGTTTTTCCTGCCAGACACTTTTAACAATGTTACAAGATCAGATTCAGGACGTGGAAGGGGCTATTTGATGAACAAATTCTCGCATGTGATGTCTGATGAATATTAAAAATTTGTCTGTATTTATGCACTACATTTATAGTTCCAGAAAATTTGATATTGACATGGTGCTCACGCGGATAAATAATTAATCTCTCGAACCGCATAAATGATCCTATTCGGGTCATGGTCCAGGTCAGAGTTGTTTCTGTCTGTTTCGATGCCTCAGACACGATATAAATTGTAAATATGCTGAATTACAACTATTGATAATATAAATATAATAACATACTGCAAGAAAAGATACGAATGTGGCATCAGTTCTGCATGGAGCAGAAGAGAAATTTCATCGAAAGGAAAATATGAAGCAGATACTCCACAAAGTATATATTCTCTCTCTTACGTGCAGGAATTAAAAACAAATAGGTCCATGAAATAGTGATTTTACGTGGCAAGAATATTTAATTAGAAATTTTTCGTGCGTTTAGAAATTATGCGCTCTTTGTTTAATTTTAGTATAATATAATTTAATATGTACTGAATTTGAATCGGAACAGAACAATCGAGAATCAATGTTTTTCGTATATTTCCTCATACTCGCACTCAAGGGCTTGTGAATTTTGGTATTAATTTTCCGCCAGTTAGCCTCACGGAATTCCATAATGATATGTGCAGTTTTGGCGAAAACAGGAAACGTTTCAACTTCCCCTTTTCCCAAGCAAAACTGAGGATTAAAGGGTACTAGTTCTTTCAGGGAGTTCACAGATTCGGTAGTACCATCCCCAATAGAAACCTAAGTAACGCATGGTGATTTATCTAGAGCCTGTTACCAAATCCAACTCTCACCTCCACGAGATAGGAGCCGAAATCTGGCTTTGTATCGAACTATCGAGCGGGCTATGATTGACGACTACACTCATGGAAAATAGATTACCAGTTTTGGAACATGTGTTCTTTGTTCAGAACTGGCGTTCTAAGAGGTCGAACCATGCACGATAGATGGAGGAATGGCGCTGTGGAAAACGAAATTTTTAGGGGTGAGGTATTTGATACGCACTATTTTTAAGTGGAAAAAATTGTGCCGCGAGAATGCGGCGTTTGTCGTTTATAAGAATTTCGACCTCAGACCAATCAGCGAAATAATTGATGAGATTCGGATAAAAACCAAATTTTCGAATAGCTAATCATCAGGAAGACAAGAAAATTTCGCCAAAAATACTATAGTCATCTTGTTTCATTGTCCTCGAACAGAGGAGAACTACTGGGCGGCTTTAACGCAAAGATCGGAAAAGATCAGGTCCATCGTAATACTACTGGGAGGCGTAGTTTCTACTACATGTATAACTAATGAGAACGGAAGCAGGTTAATAGAAATCGCCTCCAGTAAAAATACAAGAAACCTACTGACTTCTTTCCTTCTGTGCAGGATTCGGCCTCACCAGATGGGACGACGATGAACCAAAGTGCTTATGTGCTCATTGGAAAACAAGCTGCATCTGGCATACCATGGGGACAAATTGCGAGAACGACCAGTAATTCGTCCCAGTACGAAATCAATTCGATATCGAAAGGTTTCTGAACGAAATATATTGGAGCGTTAGAAGAAACCATCGGGTGCAATCAAAACGGTTGCTCAGAAAAACATCAGGCATCCCAAGGCAAAATGAATTAGTGTTTTGATGAAGAAAATCGGTAGACCATCGATGACAATAGCGTTTCATCTATATAAAAGCAGAAGTTGCGCCTAAGAGCTGAACTAGACAAATACATAGAATTAAGACATACCGCTGAGAAGATCTACATCAAAGTCCTGGGGGTTTAACGTGAGTACTTGCCGTGTAGGCATAATCCCATGGTCCTCTTCGGACACGAATTGATTTTGGGACACAATCTGAGCCCCGCCATAACTAGCACAGTGGTACTGGTTTATACTGAGTGCAGGCTCAGCATTTATACAAGTAGATGCGTGGCCTATCTAACACCTCTACCGCAACTAAGAGGTATGGCACTCGAGTCGTACAGCGCAACTCCACGCTTGAGCTCCGAGGAGCTCTGCACGCAATGTAGGCATAACCACAACCACCATGAAACTCCCACTAGGGGGCCAACTGCAAATAACCGGGCCGAGAACACATCCTCCAGGAATTCTCCTGGAGTATATGCTCTCAGAGGGCTTCGTGACAGAGCCACTTCAGTTGAGTCCCTTGCAGACTCGGGTCTGATCGCCCTCCTCGAGTACGTGGGGACGGCACTCCCCGACGTGTTAACTGGAATCAGCCCGAAGCGGAGAACTGAAACGGAACCTTCCACCAACTAACTACAACTGCGTACAATACAACACAAAGGACATCATAAGGCAACACCAACACCAAACACGCAAGACTGGTGGCTGACCACCGCGGCCATTAGGCCATTCGCCGATCATACTGCAGGCGAACCAGCGTCGAGGAACTCCCTCCTTCGTCAGAAGGCAGCACGCGTAAGCTCATTAGTGCATTTAAGCGTCCCACTGCTAGCAAGGCACTGGCTAACACCGAAGATACCGTTCACCACATGAACGCCCATGTCGTCTAGATTGCCGATGGCACGGTACGCTGGACATACACAGAAGATATGTAACCAGTCTGCCCCACATAAAACACAGTCCTGACTTGAGGCAAGGTTGCGCTTGAAGGGGAACTCATTCAAACTATCATGCCCCGTCAGGAGGAAGCCCATCTCGAGTCTGAAGTCCACAACAGAACTTTCTCTGGTAGACAGGTTTCTAACGTACTCATACGTGACCCGATGTTTCTCACGTTTATCCCATCTAAGCTGCCACTTAGATGAAACACTTTCATTTAACAACCTTTTGATCGCAAGCCTAACCCCTCTACCTGTACATCACTAGCTAAATTCGTTTGCAGCAAAGGTACGTCCCTCCGGATCCTGTAGGCCGTGGCACGCCGGACTACCTTCAGATCAAGAGGAGGAATACCCAACAATACCTGCATGGCGTCGGTCGGTCGAGACAATACGACACACAGGAAGACACGCTGAAAATGCCACTCGCTGACAAGCATAGAGCAGCTGCCTGCTCTGTACCGTCAGTGCCAAATCATACAACATAGGGGACCCGTACGTAGAACATGTAAGAAAGAGTCCCACATAAATGGATCTGGCAGCTCTCCTGCTTAGACCCCAATTTGGTCAGACGCGACTTGAGCTCGCGCAGGTGCGCGCCCAAAGGCATGCGTTCCGCGATCGTGACTCCCAAGTAGTCACTTTCTGACGGGTTTTCAACGTAATGCCATTCATCCTTACATATGGCAGACGGGTAAGGAAGTTAAGTCCTTGGGGTTTTAACGTAGGTACCTGTCGTGGAGACTTAATCCTACACGGATTGATTTTGGGATCACAATTAGAGCCCCGCTGTGACAAGCAACAACGGTACCGGTCTATGCAAGTACATGACTTAACATTCATACTGGTGGATGCAAGACCTACCTAAATCTCTACCGAACGAAGGAGTACAGTGTTGAAATGCAACACCACGCCGAGGCCCGAAGGTCTCTTCTCGCTTGAACATCACCAACAACCCCCATGAAGCTCCCACTAAGGGGCCAACCGCAAACAACCGAGCTGTACTCATATACGACAGGAATTCTCCCGAAGTATATGAGTCCAGGGGCTACCCCGGTTCCCATGGTACCAGTATACCCCTGGTAAGGTTTCGTGACTGTAGCCACTTCAGATGAGTCCCCGTGCAGACTCGGGTCTGATCGCCCTAATTAGGCAGGAGCATTCCTCTACTGCATCACGGCCGGCAAGCCAATGCGATACAGCGGTTCCCGGTGCCACCATGTGGAGGTTCTCCTCGGCCACTTGGTTTTGGTTTAGCCGACAGGGTTGCCGCCCCGTCTTCCTCCCCGCTATCTCAAAGCACCGGGTAAGGAAGTAATCAATCTCTTCAGTCACGGGTCTAAATTGCGGATAAGCCACGCAGTCCGTTTGTCCTTTGGCTCATTTCGCCAAGGGAGTTGCACCCGGTAAGGGTGCGTTGGCGTTCTTCACGTCCAACCACCTCTTTTAAGTTTTCGCCCTTACGGCGGAAGATATCTTTACGCTCCTTGGCAAGGAAGACAACGGAGATCACTCTCACGTTCACCATTACGGCCGGTTCTGAGACAGTGTGATAACTAGATGCCACCCGCAAAACTCCCCGTCTTTGCGCTTGGGCAAGGCGCTTACGATGCATCTCCTTGTCAAGGGCATCATCCTTGCCTTGCTCCCATAGTATATATAAGGCCCCCAACATTCGCATTAGCCGACTCAAGGGGCGAGATTCCAGTTGCGGCCCTGTCCGCTGTCGCTTTGATTTGCTTGAAGAAAATCATGTTTGAGTCGAGCATTAAATCAAGGTATTTAACCGCTGGTTTTGACTATATAGTCAACTCGCCAATCGATATGGGACGCAGGGTCGGAATTCTCTTTCCGGTCAAAATGAATATTTCGGTTTTTCCAGCGCATAGCTGAAACCTTAGCTTACTGGTCACATCGATATGTAAAGTCTGCTTTGCGCCTGTTTAAGAGTGCGTCCGACAACAAGTTCTACAACGTTCTCTGCATAAACGACCAGGCGTGACCCCTCGGGCATATTGAGTCTCATCAGACTATCGTAGGAAGCGTTCCATAGGTCCAGCCCTAAGATGGATCCCTGTGCTACTCCCGACGTGATTTCGATCATCCTCTGGCCCTCTAGCGTCTCATAGAGCAAGGAGTGGTCTTTCAGATAATCTCTCAATTTCCGCAAGAGATAGCTTGGCACGTGGAATAAGTTTTCTAATGTGCCTAGCGTATCTGTCGTTATGAGGAGCACTGTCCTTCGAGATTGGCGGCTGTATACCTCGGGTCGATCTTCCTGTTCTGAATTCGAACTGCCTTGGGAATAAGTCCAAGGCAGCGCGGATCGCTTCAGCGAGTCTACTCCTAATGAGCTTCTCGAGCACTTTCCCAGCCGTGTCAAGCATACACAGTGGTCGGTATACAGACGGGAGCTCCGGGACTACTTTACCCTTACTGATCAGCACGAGTCTGGCGACTTTAAAGCGACAAAGGAAAACGTCCTGCTTCAAGCAAGCGTTGAACGCCTTAAGCAGCAAATCTGGCAGTTGGCGAAACATCAGTTTGTAAACTTCCGCTAGAATGCCATCAGGATCTGGCAACTTCTTGTTTTTCATAGTGAGAACCGCTTTTTCGAGCTCTCTCATTGTGAAAAGGGCGCCATCTTCGACGCTTTCCGTGCTATTGACATCAGCCTTTACAGGATATCTGGGGAATAATTCCCATACAATGCGGTCCATCTGGTCGGTATTTAGTATGGCGGGCTTCCGCAGAGCCCCGATTTTCCGGGTAACAAGATTATAGCCAAATCTGCACGGGTCCTCATTCACCTCGTTGACCAGATTCTGGCAGTTGCCAACTTTGCTTTTGTTTATCGTGATGTCTAGTCTCCTTTTTGCTGATCTATACTGTGGCTTTATGCCGCTGGTGCGTAAATGTTGGGCCAATCGGCGTAGCTTATGATACTGCCCCCGTAGGTCGGCAAGTAGTACATAGGAGGGTTGTTGCGGCTGGAGCCTCGCCGGGGCGTGGAAGCCTCACATGTTGTCGTTATCAGCTTCGTCACTGAATTTACGACAGTGTCAACTGCGGCACTACTACCCCCCGGAGCGCCCTTCAGCGTTTCTGTGCCTATTTCAATAGATTCGAAAAATTTCCGATGTTCACCCTCGCGACATTCCAGAGGCAGGCGACCATCGGGTTGGTGTTCTCCGGCAAGTAGCGGCGTTAGAAGAAGATGGGTTTTGGCATTGCTCACTGATTAGCACTAGATCAGCATTTACCTCCGCAGCGAACTGCGGTGTACGAGGGTTGGAAGGTTACAATAGGTCACAGTCACTTGAAGGGTTGCGGTCTTGAATCAAGTGCACTAACACACTTCAAGGCCCTGATTCAACTGGATTATTATCATTATTAATAAGGTTGAGAGTTGACTCTTTTTGTAAAGCAAATTCATGCGGGCGACCAGTGAAAATTTTGACAAGACAACGAAAATAATAAAATATGGATCTTTTCGTTCACCACGAGGACGGCATCGTTATTTATATTCGAGAGCCTGATTTTAAATATATGTAAAAAGGAATAAAAATTAGCTAGGTTCGATCATGTTCGAGTAGTCGAAAACTTTGCTAACTCACATGCCGCTATCCAATGAGGAAAACGTCAATAATAAAATTCACTTTCAAGAGTAAAATTCATGCAAGTTTTCCACAGAAAATTTATTTGTTCAGGAATGAATAAGTTAATGGAGGGATTCAAGAAAGACCGTAAGAAAACTTCCACTGAATATTTCTATAGAACTTCATTCACTGGCGTTCAAGCTTCACTCAGAAGAAAACGAAATCTACTTACATAAATTGCTGTACGACATTTCAGCGAAATCATCATTATTGGAATATAGAGAAATTACATTGAGGCTAGGGTTCCCCTGCTTCTGAAAAGCGTAAAGGTAGGGTAAGTCTCCCTTCCTGTTGAAAAGTGTAAAAATAAGCCCGTAAGTTCGTTTTCCGTTACATCGCTTCTATTATCTGCAGTTTCCTAAAATCGATGCTGCTTATAGCAAAACTGCGTGGGCCGTCCATATAATCAATTTCGCAAAAAAATATTCTTTCACGAAAATTTCACAACTTGGGGCTGAAAAGGATTCATATGAAAGTCTCAGCTTTCATTGTATAACTGATTTATGGGGGCAAATAGTTTAGGTCTGTTCGAAATTTAATATCAATCTGAGGAGAATTCTCTGGTTAAGAGAAGATGTTTATGGGTATCACTAATAGTAATTATGGGGATCAGCTTTCGAGGGTAGATATTTGAGTTAGGACGCTTCTTTCCATACAAAAATGGAACTCGCAGACTTTTGGGGATGAAAATTGCTTGGGGTGATGTGTTTGTAGGGTTGTGACTTAATTATCATACAAAGCGTCCAGTTAAAGCTGAATACTCTACCTCTCAACTCGTTATCTCAAATTACGCACATAAATGAATATAATATGCACCTGCTTCTCACAAATAGCATTTCTGTCCTACCAGGAACAATTCAATGTGTCAATTATCCTTTAATCAAATATTTGCTAGGAAGTCAACCCGAAACTACTTTCAACTGTGGGGAATAGGCAATTAGTTAAATGATTTCCGCTTCTGTTTTCATGGCTAATCATTTTAGAAATAAAGCTCATCAAACCCCACCTGTTTATCCGGCCTTACACAAAGGTAGACAGACTTCCAACAGTTTAAACAGCTTTCTACATACACAAAGAATATTCGTTTGTTATTCCATTACTGGCCATTTCCGGATTAGGTATTCCTCCGTCTTTTCAAATCCTGAAAGCAAACAACCAGAATTGTAGTGAAAGTCGAACTCTAGCCGACATTTACGTAAAATGTTTGCTCAACTGGAATTGTCATTCTTTTAAGGCAACGTCACTCAATCGTTTGCAACTGGACATTGAAGAAGAGAAATAGGCACCAATAAAGGGATACCATTGACCAGAATATATTCTACGTACGTTATTCGGCCGTTTGAACAATTGAATTATGGGGGTTTGGTTTTGCCTTTCTAAAATCAAAAAGGACGTTGTGCACCCATAACCAAGGCCCTTGCTTTCGATGCATTTGAGTGCATGTAATGTTAGAAATCAATGACTGTAAAGCCTAAATGAATATTAATTTCTCTTTCGTGTCCATTGGGTGGGAATAGTTTTCATCGGAAATATGGTCATATGTCTTTGAAGTCATATCCATAAACTGGTATCAAAACAGAAATAAACTTTTTGCCCGGAAAGCAACTATATGTTATATGATGCCTTTGAGAATGGTATATTGTCACGCTGCAATAACACAGGCGAAATTTTGGAAAATCAAATACTGTACTAGCTTAAGGGGGTCATCCCATTTGAAGGCCGTTTTTTTCGCTGCTTTTATAAATTTTTTGTGAAAAACTGGAGGAAGATATAAATACGAATTTTTCACCATATATTTATTAACATCTTCACCATGCGTAGTAATTTTGCCAGCCCAACAGTATGGTTCATTATTATTACCTCCAAACAAAGCTGTTTTTCTGTTGCCACGCTAGAGGGGGCTGGGATCACCTTAAAAAAAAAGTGCAAACGTCATTTTAACGTGCGTACTTAACCTCAGGCCGCAAACTAGGATTATTAAAAAATATTGAAAGCTAAATTTTTGGTGCCCTGTTAAATTGTTTTTTGTAAATCTTGGTGTTTTGGTCAAGGTTTCTTTAATGAATAATGAATAACGCAATTATCCTAGTTTGCGGATCTTAGAAATATGCTCTGAATATGTGGTGGACATTTCAAAGAATTGGGTAGATTTTGGGCTATGTTGACAGCAAGTTTTCAGCATGCAGTTTCAAGAAAAACGCATTTAAAAAGTAGAATGTAACTTTTAACCATAAAATCTTGGGTTTTTTGAGGAAACACATGTAAAGCCTTGGCTTCAATTATTATGATTTTAGCGAAGTCATTCGAATGCTATTCGGACCGATAAATACGCGCTTTATTACGGCGATCGGCATAAACCTGGCATGTGGCATTTTACCTGTTTAACACTGTAAGTCCCGAACGACTAGGAAAATCAAAAAAAAAAAATACTTTGCCCATATATTTTCCCCAAGATTCCTCAAAAAATCAGCAATTTTCCTGGCACTCAGGCCCTCCAATCTATATACCATTTTGAAGCTCAGCCCCTCTCCCGATAGTAGTGATCACGAATTAAGCTCCTTTTTGCAAAATTCTCAATATTAACGGAGATATAAGCGATACACTATACCTAGATACAATTGATGTAAAAAAAAATTAATTCCTCAGATCCGACACACAAGACGACCCCCTTAATTTCATTGGTAAAGCAATTTAAGGCGTAGAATTCAGCTTGTTGAGAGTTGCATTTAGTATTCTCAAAATGTGGCATGGACTTTTGGATGCATTTCGTTATCTTTTGATAATAATGTTATGCCACACTGAAGGACTATTCGTATCAAGAGGCATGTAGCCGTCTAGCATGATTTTTTTAAGGTTTTGTTTGCAAAAAAAACCTTATTCAAATCGGTTCAATGTCTGTCTGTCCGTCCGTTTGTTGATCTGCCTTTTTTTTTAAGGAGGTGAAAATCTTAAAAAGACTCTGACCTGGGCACGCCAGAATGTGGGATTTTTAGCCACTAAAACCATTCCCCGGACAAAATTTTAAAGCGATAGCACTTCAGCTACAGTTCCCTCTAGGTTTCTCCTTTCTTCCACCAACCTAGGACATTGGAAGAATACGTGCGCTGGGTCCTCTGGAACCCTGACGCACTTTGGACAATTAGACGTGGTGTTTAATTTAAATCTGTACAAGTATTGACGGTATCCTCCATGGCTGGTGAGAAACTGGGTGAGATTATAATTGATCTCCCTATGCTTTCTCTCCAGCCACTCCCTGATGGAAGGGATCAACCAGTAAGTCCAACAACCCTTTTCTGACTGGTCCCATCGCTGTTGCCATCTGCTTATGGATCTCTCCCTTTGGTTTTTTTTAACCTCCGATAAGGGAGAGATGGACCTGGGGTTACAAATATTCATCATTTCGGTTGTCAGGATGTCAATTATTATCATTCCCAAGATGACGAATGCTACAACATCTGAGACGGTCCTGACGGCAGAATGCATCATTTAGGTTGTTCTTCTGTAAACCGTACTCAGTTTATGTGCATTGTCTAAAACGTGCAGCAGCGTAATTACTCTTGCGGCGCTTAGTGATGAGGACCGATTTCGTCTTTTCCTCCGAGAGTGCCAGTCCAGCACTCTCTAACCAAGCCTTAACAGCAGTGATCGCTTCGCTTGAGTACAACTCAACATCTTCGGGATGCTTTTTAATCACTAGCAGTACTATATCGTCGGCGTAATCCACCACCGTGTCCATCATCGGTATTATACCAAAGTGTCCGCTCTTGCAAGTAGCTATGGATAATAGCGGCAAGGTAGATCGAAACACCATTGGTTGCGAGAGACTTTCGTATAAGGTTCTAATTGGCCGAGTTGAATGCATTCCTCACATCCAGGGTCACCACCATACAATATTTGCTAGTACAACCCCTTCCGTGAATTGCATTTTCAGCCAAGCCAGTAACTATTTTGATGGCATCAATGGTTGACCCATATTGCCTATCTGAAATGCCCCCTTGGCTCTCGACGACTGGCTGTAGGGTAATTTTCGGATTTCAGACGTTTGTTAATTCATCGATTGTGGAACGCCCCTTAATCCAAGTTGCGCTAATGTGTCTAGAAATTTCAAAGCGCGGTTCACACTCACTGCCTTTAGGTGTTGCCGCAGAGTATACCAGGTCAGACGCCTTCTATCCATAAATGCAATGTAGAGATAGCAATGCTTCTCATGGTGTTGGCTTGGTTCAGGGTTCTTTGAACGATGTTGCAAATGTGGTTGTCATAAATTCATTCAAAAATCCTCATAGTACGGGATAATAGCCGGACTGAATGGTAATTCCAACATTCTACTGGACTGCATGTCTTCTTCTACATCCGTGCTTTATTTTCAGTCAGATGGTCAGATGTCAAGTCTTCAAGTTTCCACACATGCAAAAGGGTGGTGTAAATATTTTTCCACCGAATGCTGTCATGTGGTATATCAAATGAAAGGTCTCGATTAGTACCCTTCAAAGCAAATATTAGTTTTGACTGGTTGCAAAGAGGAGAAGTGCGGGAGTCCGAAAAGTTTCAATTATTTTAAGGAACCGTTCTCAGAAAGTTCGGTTGAATTGCCATTATTATTAACAAAGTTATAGTCGATAGAAAATTTTCCTTTCGTCATATCAATACCACGTCGAATTGAGTATCGGGTATATTAAAAGTGTATTTACTACGAACTCTATATAATAAACCAAAAAAACCTTTCATATCTGAAGCGCCGTGCTTTCGGTTTTTGACCTGTTTAATTTTTGAGTGGCAAAAAGCGTTCTTAAAGTGATAGTACTGATTTTTCTGTGTGTAGTCTCTAACCAAACTGTTCGGATGAATATGATTGCTAAGATCCTTCCAGTCAGACCTAGGGGGGACCTGACGATTTTCACCGCAATCTATCGGATTGCATGCATTGTCTGGTGGCCGGGACTAAACTTTGCAGCAAAGTGCTTACGCAGATTCAGAGGCTCGGTTGCCTGAGTATTATTTGAAGAATGAGTACTACGCCGAATGCGGCACTCAAAGCTATCTTAAATCTACTCCCCATTCATTTGGATTTGAAACGGAAAGCAACAATACATATAGACTCGATACCATTGGAGCGTGGAAACGCGATCATACGATCATGCATCCATCTGGAAACATCCGGTACGTTCGATGGTGGCCGATCCTATGGTTTCCAGATGCGTCTTTCAAAAGACTTGTTCTGCTGTAATCACCAAAAGAGAAGAATGGTCAATAAATGGTTGTGAGTCTTTTCGGATTATAAACTTAATGATCTTCACCGTCGGGTTAGTCTTGGAAGATGGATCGTGCGCAGGGTTGTTTTCGGGTAATCTGATTATGGAACTGGCCCTACTCTTTGGAAAAATGACGGCCATACTCCAGGCGAAGATATATGCCATTTCATTGGTGGCAGAAGAATGTTTGCGACAAAAATGGAGGGGTCGCATCGTTGAAATCTATTCCCATCACATAGCTACGACATATCAAACCACGTGGCGTGGAGTTGTCATCAAGTGCTGCTGAAACTTGGTCGACTGAACGAAACATTGCTGATGTGGGTGCCAGGACAATCAAACATCGCTGGTAATGAGGAAGCTGACAGGCTGGCTCGCCAAAGGATTTGATCCACAATGGTTTCGCCAGAACCAGCTTTTGGCATCCAGTCATCCACTTTAAAGTCTACTCTGACGAGGTGAAATTAGATTCACGCAGCCGAGTGGAGAGATTGAACTCTTGTCGGCGGCAAAAATCCTTGTGAAAGAACCCGAGGCGTTAGAGCGGAATTTTTCTTGTCCCGTAAGAAGTAAAATATAAGAGGCTCGGTAGGGCTTTTAACGGGACATTTCTCCTTAAGCAACCATATGCAGTATTTAGCCTCAATGTGTGTACTACTTACTCTTTAGATGAAGTTATGCTTAATGCTTATTTCAATTTTTAATCAAGATAGCACATCCTACGCAGATAATTTTTCGAATGTATTCTACGGAGAAAGAAAAAGTGTTGAGCCTATCCCTCCTAAGATATTTGGATGAATTTTTATTTTCACGATTAATATATCGTAAGTTGTTACCAAGAGACTTTCCCAACCAAGGACTTAAAAATAACTGTCTCTACTGAGTGAGAGAAATTTAATAAATGAACCTACAAATAGCTACTTAACTTTTTATATAACGTTTTTTATGGCTATCGCCGGCTAAGTTGGAAAAATTGGTGACAAAAATAACATGAATGGCAATTAATCTGAAATCAAGATATGGCCTAAAAGAATGAAAACTTTTTCTTCTTCTCACAGTAGCTTGCTGATCACTCAAGTCGATCCTTAAGACTTTTCTCAAACAACTTTTCACGTCTCCGAGAATGAGTTGGTGCAGAGTGAATTGAGGTTTCTTATAATTAAATTGTGGAAAACAGGAATCCTCTTATCGGGCCCCTCCATACCGAGCCCTTATTCAACATTGTTAAATGTTTGCCTCAAAATGAACAAAACTTTTTCGCATTTATGGGCCAATGAATCATTCTCCCCATTTATTCATTTACAACTTAAATTCGTGAACTACTTTTCCCATCAACAAATATACGCGTTTCGCATCTCTACCTATGTACGGACTCAGGAGCTAAACGATGACTTGTGTATTCAGTTAATTAATAAAGAATAAGGAACATGCTTCCTCCTATACATTATTAATACTCGTTGTAACCATCTGGGCTGCGTCGCCGACCCATATTCCATCGATGTTACTTTAAGGCCACTTGAGACTACGAAAGTTCAGCGAAACTTCTTGCTTCGACTTTCATCAAACTTTCTAAACTACTTTCTATGCTTTTTCCTCGTCACTTATGTATGTGCCAATAGTTTTGGGCAAAGGGAGCAAGAAAGCCACAAAGCCGAGTCGAGTGGAATAGGAAGATACTATCAGGAATTCAGTTGAAAACAGTTCCCTACCACTTGTTGTCATTCCAAGAATGAGGCGCCTTTTCATTGTTTATCAATAGCATTAAACTTGAACGTTTAAGTGTGGTTGCGTGCTATATTCCAGACAACATAAGATCCCTATGTATAAAACCCTTCGTGTTAATGCAGTTCCAAGGCTCTCCCATTTTACAGCCTCTTCTCAAATATTCTGAATTGATTCCGAACTTGCAGGAATTTGCAAAGGAATTTGTCACGTAGGAAATTGAATGAAACTTGGAAACCAGCGCTTAAGGATAAAGAATAATTTATCCGTTACGTTATCGAGACATATTGCTACATCCTCCTATGACTTTTGTTTCTCTTCCAAGTTGGGGCTGAACGATTGTATCATATTCTGCCATGCATATTGTATGAATAGGTTGGGCGTAACGTTGCGAAAACTTCTTCTGCAAAAATGTTGAATGTATCCATTTATCCGTATGTGTATCTGTACATATTCGTATATGTATCTGCAATCTTTTCCCCATAAAAAACATATACGTTCTGGTTTCTTCGGGAAATCTTTTTGAGTTTGCGGAAGTGTGAACTTCTGAGTGAATATTACCACGCAAATAGAGCCTTTGATTTATTATTTGCCGCTGTCTTCAAAAAGTAAGAAAAGAAGTCAACACGAAAAGTGGTCAATCTTGAAGAATGGGTAGCTGTCGAGATTTCGGTGATAAAGATGGAAAGGGCTCAGATTATCATTATTTATTACTAGACCGTAGCCATGTCTGCAACTGTAATAAATGAGGATAGTGCTCTTAGTCTAGCATAGGTGGTAAAAGGCACTTGTGAAATTTGGTCACGCCTGTTTTGACCAAAACTTGACCTTAGTTGCCAGAAAGTATTCCCATAAACAAAACTTTAAGTTGTATTTGTGAGAGGATATCTTATTTCTAATTTATTTCATTGGAATATTCATATATATGTACACATAAACGCACATATCATATGTGGTAATGCATGAAGTTGGTTTTTGGTGAAAAATGGCCAGTAGGATTTCTATACAAGCGAAATTAAATACTTTATCACGTACACAATCGAAATATAACTTTTCAAAATACATATTAAAACATTTTCAAACTTGCTTACATATATAGATTGCTACTGACTAAAAACAGGTAGACCGTATATTTTCTTTAGAATTTACAGTAAGTCAGTAACAAATTGCATTGAAACATCTTCACTAAACCTAAATTATCCTAAAATTATGTGGAAACTGAGGAAAGAATAGCAAAATTTGAAATCCCCATTTATAGTCACTTACCTAATTATAATAAGACTCGTTCCTTTTCACATGCCCGTGGAACCCTCAATAATTCGCACATCGATTATTCAATCGTCAGTCCTTTGATAGTATGAAATATCGGGATTCTACTGTATTAAAAATGTAAACCGAAAGAAAATTGGCATTCTTTCTGCTTGGTATACCGAATTACTGGTATCAAGGGGTAGCATGACAATAAAGTCACATTCCGATACGTAATATACAAAATTATTGAGCGATAGGTCGGACTGGGAAACTTTGCAGTGACCTACTGATTAAACTAGCAACTTATACCCTGGCATACCTACGGGTTTCTTACAGCGGAAGGGGGTGTGTAGGGGTTATTGTTCCTAAGAAAAAGTACTTTGAACTGCAAGGCAAACATACCTTTATATTGCACTAAGAATTTCATGTAATAGATAGGTGAGCTTACTTTAACCGCCAAAAGAAACTATCAGGGGTATTTTTTTTGTGTTCGTACGCGGAGGTGGAAAATCTTAGAAAGACACGTCCGCCGCAGCTCCGCTGCACAAACGCTGGGGCTACAGCGGGCGCGTGTGGGATTCGCACCTACTACAAACCACTCCCGGTCTCCCCAGCCCCAGCCCCGCATGACCACCATTTAGGTATTACTTCGCCGGGTAAGTTTACCCTTAGGCGCTTGTCCTTCTCCTCCTTCCGGCTTTCCTCCTTCTTTGCTCCTTCAGCACCTCCTCTTGTATTTCCACGATTGCGGAGTAAACCGTTAGCCAGTTCTCCTGGGACCTCAGCATCTCCGCAACTAAGTCACGCTCCTGCTCAACATTTGATTTAAGCTCCTCCTCCTCCAGTGGGCAGTGGAAAATCACATGCTCAAGATCCTCCGGTGTGCCACCACATCTAGGACAATTCGGAGAATTATCCAACCTAAAGCGATGCAGATGCTGCATGTAGCAACCACCGTGTTCACCTGCTTCCGCCTGCGAGAGCGCCTCTGCTCACCCCCACACACGTGACGAGTAGAGCACAATGGAACGCACCACTTCGACTAGAAGTAAGTATTCGGCAACATTTTTGCAAGTGTCGCGGTGGCACGGGCTGCCTTTTGACATGCATATTTTGGATGTTTCCTAAAGTTCAGATTTGATACGACCGTATATCCACCGACATTCACTTTCACAGTGTTATTTTTCCTGTGGTTCGTTATTGAGAGCGCTTCTGTTTTCGCATTCGCTAGAGTCAGTCTGGCTCTTTCTAGCCAAGACTTTACCGCTTTTGCTGTTTCCGTCGCGTAGACCTCCACATCTTCTGGGTGTTTTGCTGTACCACAGCTAGGTCATCAGGAAAGCCGGCAATCGTAGTCCCCTCTGGGGCAGGAAGAGGAAGGACCCCATTATATATGTTGTGGAATATTATCCAAAACAGGGGACCAAGTACCGATCCCTGTTGTACCCCGGCTATGACAATGCACTCTATGGAGCCTTCATCTGTCCCGTACCATAGAGTCCTCTCTGCGAGGTAGTTTTCTACCAAATTCGCAAAATACCCGGAGACACCAATGTCACCTAACGCACCTTTAATTCTGTTCCAGTTGGCCGAGTTGAATGCGCTTTTGATAACGAGCGCGAACACGGCAGAGCAGCCGCTAGAAATTAGTGCGCCTTTTGCTAGGTTTGCTACCATACTTATTGTATCCGGAATTGGCACGTTGGAAACCAAACTGGCGTTCCAACAAACGATTTCTGGCTTCAACGATGGATAGGAGTCCGATGTAAATGATTCTCTCTATCATCTTCCCCATTGTATCTAGCAGGTAGATAGGACGATACGATGCTTCATTCCCAGAGGGCTGCAAGGTTTCGGAGGCAACATCAACTTTTGCGTCTTCCATTGGAAAGGGAATATTCTTAGGCACGCTGGGGTTGGGTTGCCTACTGGGGAGCAATCGCCGTCTGGGCATAGTAGCATCGCATGCTTTCGTCACCCATCGGTTGATTTGGGGGCTTTTCCTCTAGCCGTACCGTTTAGCGATATGTCGGCCATGAGTGCCGTGGAAAACGTGTCCTCTTGAAAAGTTTTCGCCGTCCAGCCGGGCATACCACCCGGCATTCTGCGACAACTCGTTTTTGAGCTCGATTTGCCTTTGATTTCTATGTAGATTGTCTGGCTGCCGCTGTGGGCATACTCCTCACTGACATGCCAAGCGACTCTACTAGCTGAAGCGTCACTCACGTATGGCCGGTGTAGTATAGAGCCCAGGCGACTTCTCCGGAAAGTGTACGAGGTCCCAACATTTGCCAGTACAACGTTTAGCTTCGCGAATGCTTCGCAATGTGACCGAAGCCAGGGCATCTAAACTATTGCGTCAACGCCACTTGCTTTTTAAGACGACACATAAGTCAGCCTATGCTGTCTGATGATGGCGGTTTGTGTTCCCCCATAGGCTTTCCTCAGCGTTTTCACGGCTGACTCTTGCAGTTCGACAAGGTCAAACTGCTTCTCCAACGCTTCACAAACCTCCTCCTTCTTGGTGATCTCGTCTATATCTTTGCAGATTATTGTGATCCCCGGTCTGCTAGCCCTTACGTCGGCTTGCTGTCCTAACGAATTTGTCCGCAGTAACGTCCTTGGATTTTTTGAGCTCCAACATAAAATCTGCCTTCTATGGCCTTCCAATTCAGCTAACATTGTCTCCGAAGAAGGTGAATTATGAGTCCGCCTTCACTCTCCTGAGAATGTCAGCATGTGACCCCTCAATTCGTTTGAAAATGATAACCATTTCCGGTCTTATCTTCCTCCGATCATTTCTTTTCCACGGTTCCACTTTGCTCCAGTCTTCCGCCTCCGCCTTTGAAGGTGCAGTTGGGGGTAACTGACTGCATTTGAAAGGAGTCTCACTGATCCCTGGTCACTTCAATGAGTTAGCTCGACCTTACCGCGCTACCGCTTACAGTCTCATACTCAAGGGATTCAAATGAGTATATCTATAATAAAGAAAAACATAAAATAACTAACTGAAGTGGGACCCGTACGGTGTTTAAACTGTTCTCTGACAATTCTCCGTAACACCAGGTGATCACACTCAAAGAGGGAAAAGTTGAGAAGACAGGTAATATATCCAAGGTTATCATTGGCCTACTGCGAAAGCTGCATTCAACAATGGTCCTCAAAAAGCAAGGACGAACAAGAGTACGTCTTAGGGGCGCATGTGATAAATGAAACGAAGGCCTGGGATGGGAAGACGCTCCTAAAAAGGCTCCAAATAGAACTAAGCCTTCAGAGCCGGAACCAAAAAAACGGAGAGCACCGGGAATTAGGCCAATATAGAGGAATGCTCTTAAGAAACCTGAATCGAAGCCCAAGAGAAGGGGAATTCCGGGTAGGTCAGGAGTGAAGATTGGAATCGAGGAGACCATAGAAGCTGAAAGGGTTGGAACGAGTAGGGTGGTAGACGTGCTCCCCAAATAAGCGGAGAAGTTGAATGACCTAGACCTTCTAAAGCTTAAGTCGGACACCAAAATGCAAGGAAATGCCATGTCGGAGGAGGAGACAACTCTTAAATAGATAGAATAATAAGAAATCGCATAAGAATAGACACCTGAGTGCCAACATGGCCCATGTATAGGTCAACGGCGCCATCAGGAGCGAAATAGAGCGCATATGTGCTATCCAGTTAAGACAGTCAAGTGATCAAGGGATATACCATGGTGGAACAGAACCCTAGCCAGAATGAGAAAAAAAAGTATTTAAACCATTGAAATCAAACGAAATTGTTGGCATTTTCCCAGTGCTACTCCGTCGGAGCTTTAACAATTGTTTCCCCTAAGAGTGGTAAGTGGCAACATAGGTTTGGAATGTAAACCGGAGGTCTTCGAAAACTATATTAAAACTAACGTCCCAATGTCCTATGTCAGCACGCTTACTGGGCAGGACGGAAACTCCTGTACTCCTAATATATAGAAACGAAAGAAATAGCTCTGTGTGCGTTTTCGGATATCGAAGGAGCGTTCGATAACATATCGCACTTAGAGATGTGAGATGGCTTTATCAGCCGAGGAGTGGGAATTACCCCGATCTATTGAATATTTAAAATGTTAGAGATTAAGCAAATAGAAGTACCGACGGATACAAATTCTATTGTTTTAAATATTATGCAAGGTTATTCACAAGCTCGGCTATTATCACCGTTATTGTGGAGGACGATAGTTAATGAACTCCTGGGAGAGTTAACGAACAGGTATACAGGTCCAGGGTTACGCTGGTGATATTGTTTTGATCTGTAGGGGCAAATATGAGGATACTCCCTAAATCGTTGGAAAATTGATATTCTTTTTAGGCGGCATCCCGAATTGCTAATACCAAAGGGATAACATGACAAAAGTTTCCACTTCAATGAGAAGTTGGAGGAACAGGACAAATCGGACGGCTGAAACCAGCAACTGATTACCTGATACACTGATGGATTCCTCGCGGTAGGGGGCAAGCACTACCGTTATTAATCTAAACAGAACATATGTTGAACCAATCGGTAAAAATACCACTATATTCCAGGCTGAACAGGTTAAACATCACCTGTCGAAGCTGCATGCAGGGGAGTGACGAAACCTCCGCACATATTCTGGGAGAGTGTCCGGCGCTTGTGCAAAGTAGGTTGAGGTATCTGGGAGAATGCTTAATACCAGATGCCAGGTTGAAGCACTTGCAAGTATGGAACATAATGAAATTCCTCTCGGTTATATGCCTAAATGACATACTACAGTTAATAGGTATACTATATCCAATAAAGGGCACTTTTCCTCTTTTAGAACGCAGTGTGAAGTATCTTTGACAATATTATTACTGTTATTATTAATGGTTTGGGCTTAGGACCAACATATTTCAAATATTACATAACGAAGTTATGGCCTCTTACCGTACTAAACTTACGAGAATTCTTTCTTACATCAAGTATGGCTTTACATTATTGCGATTAGCCACTGATGATAAATATGGTTGAGAGTTCACCATCAAAATCTTCGCTAAAATATGAAGAAGAACTGTTAACCTCTTTGATTAAAACTGGACACATTGCCTTCAAACAAAATCAATATTCAAAATTAAGTTGATTCACATAGCAAAGTACTGGTGACCGAAAATCCGAAATATATCCCACTATATATGTACGATATTCTAGAATTTTCGTCCTAGATTCTATCATCTGAGAAGTATCGTACACAGTTTTCATACATTCAACCCAAAATAGGGATTTATCTCAATTTTCTAGTCAAGTGCTTTCATTAAAGCAACCCTAATGGAAGGAATACTAACAGAAATTAATGCTTGTTATAAGCATCCTTGCCTGTGACCATTGGCAATGAAATACATACCCTGCAATCAAGATAAGTGAGCAGTTGCTTCTGCTATCCATTATTTCTACCCTGTAGAACTTGATCATGAAACTTACATATGGAATCACATCCTATGGCCAACGTAAGAAGGAACTGTTTCCATATGATTGTTATGATATATAGTATATCCTTCAGTCACTTTGGTGGGATTCTCCGCCAGAGCATTGCAACTTGCAACGAACGAAACCTCCGAAGCGGCAATAAATTTATCCTTTTATGATAAAATTCTGGTACGTCGAGCGGAAGAGCATTTATCTTTTGGATTCCGAGAAATTCTGCAAATGTTTGATTTACAGTAAGTACCGTTGTTAAAGCAAAAGGAGACGTTATTTTTGGGATATAACATAATCTCAGGTTGGATTGCTTGAAGACCTCCTACTTAACTATGTAATTCAAGAGCTCTCAAACTCCGATTTCTCTCCTATTTCATTCCTTCCATTTCGAAATTTATCTCAAAATTAGATTGAAAGTAACTGCCCGTACCAAAAAAGCTTCACTTTATGGAGAAGCAATCATTTAGAAACGGAAGCGCATCTTTATGAAAAATAAAATATGTTTGTATCAATTTCTTTGACTGGCATCCATAGCAACTTGACAGCTCTGACACACAAAAAACAAGTCTTATCTAGGAAATGTATTCGGAGCGTTTATCTTTTTATCTAAGCAAGGCCATATCTTTATGAATTTAGGGAAATTTAAGTATCTTTCGAGCTACCCTTCGTAAAATGCAAAGTTTTGTGGCGTTAGGGTGGCTTTTATTTTTTTAGTTGCAAGTCTCGACTTTAAACTCATCTTTCACTTATAAGCCAATGAGTAGTCCTGTATCTAAGCAGATTCAAAATTTTCGTTTTGAAGTAGGTATTCATTTTGAGCTTGTGGCTCAGTTCCACTATTCAGGATTTCCATGATTTTAGTAAGAATATTTATTTGATCCTTTTCAAATCTGCCCTAAATATATATTTTATTCGTGCAGTGTGTGAATTGGGGTCAAGATATTTGGATAGCCGCTCACCAGATTCAAATCTATGAATCATGCTTATCTGCTAGAATGTATTCGTTCCCTGTTTGCCTTTTCCACCAGAAATAATCTTCAAACGAGGATTTTTTTGAAGCTGCTCAATGATGAAAAGTACTCAGCCTCCTACTCGAAGGAGTGTGTTTTGCTGACTCATATTTGGACAAAATATTTTCGGCACTGTAGTGGGAGTTCCATACCTAGAGGTTCGCTAGCAGCGTAGAAAAAGAACCATTCAACTCGGAAGAGTATGCTGAATGATGGTTTTGACCGATGGGTAAATGCATGGGTGGATAAACTGTACAGGAGCGAGTTTTGTAGCTATATTGTACTATAGCCTGTTGGCCTACTATATATCCAACCGAAGTTCATTCAAGTGAATGCAGCATAATCTCTGCAAGTCTCAGGATATATTCGACTAGATAATCCTTGTAAAGCCCCCTTTCAGAGATTGTCATTCCTTAGGTACTATACTCCCTCCACGCAAATACGGAGCAATTTATTTATTTATTTGTTTATTTATTAAACGGACAATAAACAGAAAAAAATCCAATAATATATTGCCCTCAGAAGGAGAAAAAAGCATCGTAGTTTTCACTTAAAACTAAAGTGCAAAAAGGAGCTATAGTGCATTATAACTCCGGGCGGGAATGGAAATAGACTTCGAGTTCTGCGAAAGCCACACCGAAAATGTCAGCGCTACGCGTGTTGTATGACATGTTACGAAGAACGATATCAGCAGAGACGGAGCATTCCATTAGGTCGGTAGAGAGTTTGAAGAAGTTTCAACGATCAGGAAGATTCTACGTTGTTGGAGGTAGGGGAGACGAAAGGTACGGAGGTGGGCGAGATAGTCAACACCGGGGAGGTTCACCTTGAAGAAGAGCGAGCGGGTGAATTTCTTCTTTAGGGCGTCACAATCACAATTACAGAAGGGGGGCTAAGTCACCGAACAATACTCATGGATACTTCTCACGAGGGAGTTAAAACACATTATGGAGAGTTGGACCGAGGTGAAATCAGTATAGGAACGCAGTATGAAACCTGACATTTTGGAAGGACGGGTGGTGATATCGAAGTACTGCCAAAACGGAGTTTATCGTCGAAGGTTACGCCCAGGTAGAGGATAGAAGAAGGAGGAGAAAGGGATGGGAGATGTGCTCCAAACCAAAGTATCCAGATTCGGCTGCAAGGAAGGGCGATTCATTGGGGACGAAACAGAGGAAAACAGCTTGAGGTCATCGACATATAATAAGCAAGGATAAATGAGGATAGAGGGGAGGTCGTTAATAAAGAATAAAAATAAAAGAGGCCCTAGAATGGATGCTTGTGGCACTCCAGGGGAGAGAGAAAAAGGACTAGGAGTGCAACCATCAAGTTGAACGCCACATGTAATAAGTGATGGAGGATGTTGGGAGAGGCTAGTTTGGCCAATAGTATCTCGTGGTTAACGGGATCGAAGGCCCTAGAAAAGTCCATGTAAATGACATGGAATTCCTGCCGAGTGTTGAGACGTTTGGCTACAAAGTTGGTGAAGTACAGAAGATTTGTTGCAGTGAATCGGAATTTTATGAAGTCGTCTGCTTCTTAGTTATAAGGTGGGCGAAGTGAGTGGTCAACCAGTCATTGACGTACTTCTCGAGTATCTTGGGGCAGGATGAGAAAAGTGAATTAGGGCGGTGATTCTCAGCAAGAGTGTGGTCACCGCCTTTGTGTATGGGAAAAATAAGGACTTGTTTCCTCAGGTTGGGAAATGACACCCTTTGAAGCTTTTATTGCAAATAATGCAAAGAGGAAGGAGAATGAACTTAGAGGTTTTAATCAGGAACAAGTTGGGAACACCATGAGAGCCAGGTCTAACATTGGCTTGAAGGTTGTCCATGAGATATTCCACCAAAGAGGAAGCTGTACTCAGAATGGGAAGAGGGAAAGGAGTTATATACCGAGGAGAAGTACTGCAAAGTAAATCACAAGATAGCAGTGGAGCCTGAGAATTTGATGACAGTGTGGGGGGACTGGGAGGCATTGCGGACCTTATGGACAGATCGGAAAGGCTTCAAGTTACCACGCGCTAATTCGATTTCAACACCATTCTGATAATCCTTCCTAGGCTTAGCTATAAGCGACTTAACTGAAGATCGCAGAGCGCTGAAATGGACAAAGTCTGCACGGCTTCCGATGGATAAAAACTTTTTTCTCGCAGATTACTTCAGACAAAGTTTTTTTTATGGATTTCATTGGTGAACCATAATGGGTAGGAGCTCAGGGATTTGGCAGAGGAAGGAACGTAACTAGGAAGGTGGTCAGACAAAATGGAATGAAAGGAGAGGAGGGCCTGTTACGAAAGTTGAGCTTAGAGAGCTTCCGCATAGTATGGGAGTTGAGACATGGCAGTTGTATTTCGAACTCAAGAGCAGGATGATGGGCATTAGGAGCAGCATAGGGAAGAGCAAAAGAAGATTGTTAGCGGGGAAATTCTAGCATGTTAGAGGGGCAGGATTGAGAGTGCGATTTAGATGATTTGTGGTGTGGTTGAACTGAAGAGCAGCCCAGGTGTTCATGAAAGTAAATAAAGGGAGAGACGGATGAGAGGAACAAATTGGAAGTTGTAGCGGGTTGGGAATGTTAAGCCAGGAGAGCAAAGGGAGGTTAAAGTCACCACAGACAATGAGGTGAAAGAGGGGAAAGTTACAGTATGAGCTTTTGAAAGACTGTCGAAGAATTCATCGTACAAATAGCATGGTCTGAGACAAGGGAAACACACGCAACATATAATAAAAGGACTGGCATTGGCAGGGAAAACACGTGTGGTGATACAATCATAGGAGGTAGAAAATGGAGAGAAAAAGGATTTGGCTCGTAGGGGGACTTAACCGCGATCAAGGCACCTCCACTAGCTAACTTACCTGAACCTACGCAATCTCTGTTGCAACGAAAGACAGAGCAGCAGAGAGAGTAGACAGATGAGTTCAGAGCTTAAAATTCTATCATCCCACCACGTTTCAGTATTGCAGATGAAACACAATAGCTTGCTACGTAGGGCCTCTCACATTTTGATAATAAAGACTTAAGCTACTTGACAAGTTGTTTATGATGCTCGGCGAGGCGGGCGACACGTAAATTTGTTCGTAAATTATTCCGCTGGTAAGGCTTAACGAATACTCCTTGTGGCCAAAAGGAGGGTGGGGCGACGGCATCGAAGTCGTGTGGATACGTCACTTTGAAGGATGCAATTACGATGTCGGATGAGCCATCCTTCGTCAGTATCACGTACGAAAGAGGCGACGCAGATGAAGAAGCTTTTCTTCTGATGTAATTAAGAACTTCATCAGAAGAAGGAAAGTAGGCAAATCTGGTAACGAAAAGTTGTTTTGTGTGTGGTGAAGCAACTTGCAGCAAATGGACCTGGCTTAGAATGAAGGTGGTTGATGTCTGGTGCCCTGCGGCGGAAGTCATTGATAATCCGGTGGAGAGATAGGGCGCTGAAGATGAGTGAGCTGCTACTGGAAGAACTATGGAGCTCCCAAGTACTCCCAATGGCGTGTGAACAGCAGTTTCTCCTGGCGAAGCACATTCTACAGGCGAAGTTTGGCCTGGGGAGTTCGCCGGCAAGGTAGAAGCTATCGGAGCCGCATCAAAACAGTGCGAGCAATTGGAGTAGACGGGTTATGTGCACTTTTTCGGGCATGCTAGCCGAAGCACATAGCGGGGATTATCCAGTGGCCGGTGATATATTGACGCCATAAGTAAGCCCAGAGATGCACCTGGTTGCTGCAGATTGGAGTTGGCTGTTCCAACTACTTCAACGATAGGACACATTCGAACCAAGCTTTGCACGAATGCCGAGTAAAGTGGCGGAAATACCAAGGCATTTAGTGTGATAAAATTTACCACAGTACCCATCGCAGTCAACGAATTTTGAGCGGATTGATTCAGGCTCATTACAAATAGTGCAGCGATTATCATAGATTGGCGAAGGCGACGCCATAGTACTAATAACGAAACGTAAAGATCCGCAGGTTAAAAAAGTGCAGAAATAAGCCAGGTGGCCTTAAATGCATTTTAGTATTATTTGCGAGGTGTTCTCGTCTTCCTCATTGTCCAATCTATATGCTCGGTCTCTGGTATAGGCAACCATCGTATGCAGAGGCTTCCAACAAGAACAATGGCCGATTATTAAACCTATCAGTGTCTCCATTTTCATTTGATTCCATTCCATAATCGTTTCGTGTCTATGTTGCTGTTTATTATGAAAACACCTTCCAGCGACACTTCTTTGCTCCTATTATGGACACGGTCACACGAGACATCCAACTTCCAATTCCCTACATACTATTATGGAAACGATATTTTCTTAGCGTCTGATAACAAATTCGATCCAAACGAAATGAAATTAAATAAAGTGATAGCGACCTGAACTTAACTAAGTAATTTGAATCTTGTATCTATGCTATCAGTCAATAGTGAACTGCATTAAGAGATTGCTTTACCCATCAGAGCAACTTCGATTGAGTGGTATTCCATAACTGGCGTTCTTAGCGATCGACACCTCAAATCCAGAATTTGCCCTGCCGGCCTCCGGGGTCTTGATTTCTGGTCGGCCTCAAAAAGTAATGAACGGCACTTGGTAAAGTTAGTTTGGTGGACGAGTGTTTCAATGGTATGGGCATGTAATTTACTCACGTGGTAAAATTGGTCTGAGCACGGAAGTCGGTGGAAAACGTTCAAAAAGCAGACCAAAATGACGATGATTTGACATGTTAGATGGTGATATGATATTATAGAATTATGTGCCGCAATCAAATAAGACCCGTTCACGTTTCTGAATGGAACAAAGCTGAAGAAGAAAAAGAAGATGGGAAGGTTACAAGTGGTCCGCGGTCTTGTGAGTTCGGGCTTAAGAATACACTCAAAGTCTTTCCTGCTTGTTGTAAGGGGCGACTGAAATATAATCTAAAAAAATAAATTTGTAGGCTAGTACCCTGCAAGCGTCAATAACGCCTTGGATAACGACTGACCTCCCGGCTATGATCTTTCGCTATCGAAAACGGACTACGATTGGTTTCTGAAATTTGCCCACGCTCCTCGACAACGGTAGCGAAGGACCTCAGAATGCTCGCTTTCTCCAGCTTGAGCAGGGATTCCGACGATATAAGCTGGACATTCTGAGTCTAAGCGAAGTAAGATGCTGGGACTCTGGAGAGTACTCCTCTCGAACTTGCCACACTTACGGGAACGTGCTTTTCTACTCTAGAAACCCAGCAGACGCAAATCCGATGTCGGGTTGTTTCTGGGGGCAACCGCAAGGCACGTTTTCTTTCCTTGACAGTCGGTTTCTCATAGACTTCTAACTTCAGATTCCGGTCCAGGTTAAGGAGCATCACAATTGTACAGTGCTACGCACGCGGAGACTTCCGATATTGTAGAGGAGGATGCTTCCTACGAGCAACTAAACGCAGTTTAGGGGAGGTTTCCTTAAGCTTACATTATAATCGTGGTGGGTGATCTCAATGCCAAGTTGGCTGTGGTAACACCTTGCTCGGACTTGCGATGGGGAAGCACGGTGTTGACGACCGGAAGGGTAATGGTTGGAAGTTTGTGCCTATAAGGCCACTTGGTTTTCAAATGGCCGACACCATACGAGCAATCGAATCGACCATTTCACGATCAGCAATAGATTCAAGAGTTGTCTCCTAGATGGGCGTAACAAGGGAGACGCTGACGTCAACCTCGAAAGGGACCATCATCACTTACGTTCGCTTGCTTGTTGTGTTCACCACTTCTCCCAAAGCTGAGGAGCTGCGACCCTCTAAGGTCAACATTGCCCGTTTGTATGATCAAACTGTCGCTAGATGTTGGAAAAGTTTATATAACGAACAACAGATATACTGAGTAATCCGTCTGAGAATATCGATGAGCATTGGGCCGCCATCAAAAATGCTCTTTTCTTTGGTGCTACTCAGTTCGTCGCCCCGTTACGAAAGGGGGTGGCAAGATCCGGATGACTACGGAATCGTGCAAACTAACAATGAACGGAAGGGGCTGAAGGCTGTATTGATCGCTGCAAGTGGTGTGACCCGATCGAACTCCGATACTGAACGACGTCCCAACTGCAAGGTAGTGTTATTGCGTTGGTTAGGGAAGTGGAAAATGCCTCAAAGCACAATGATTTCAGAAATGTATACCGCATTTCGAAAGAAGCTGCATGTGGTCGCAAATCTTTCGTTGGTCCTGTGAAGGACGTAAACGTATGGCTTCTCATCGACTATGACGAGCAACTGAAGAGGAAAGAACACTTCACAATGGTTCCTAACCGTATCGCATCCTATGAGGTTCTTCCTCTTGTGGACGAAATGGTTAACTACTGTAATACGTGTATACGAAGCGTTTTTTCAAGCAGAATAAAAATCATTCGGAATTCGGGACCATTCCAAGAGAATGGAAGAAGGGGGTGATCGTCAAGCTTCCAAAGAAGGGGCCTCTTTTTGTTTATGACAATAGGAGGAGCATCTGTGTTCTCCCTGTGTAGCGAAGATTATAGCTAAAATAATATTGGAATGCATCAAAGAACATCTCGAAAGCTTGATCAGAAGAGAGCAAGCTGGCTTTCGCCCCGAATCCTCCTGCATTGACCATATCAACACCCTAAGGATCATCATGGAACAGTGCGCGGAGTTTAATCTTCGTTTCACCTGCCCTTCATCGATTTCGAGAAAACTTTCGATAGCGTGATCTGCAGTGCTTTACGCAGGAGGGGCATTCCGGAGAAATTAATAGCTATCATCAGAGCGACATATAATAATCCCAAATGTCACTTGCTGCACCTTGGTAAAATATCGGAAGATTCGGAGGCCCAAAGCGGAGTCGGCCAGGGGTGCATGCTCTCATCGATATTATTTCTTTTTGTTATCGGTGGCGTTCTCCATGCTGCCTTGTCCGAAGGATGTGGAAGAATTCAATGGACGATCACATCTTTCTTTAAGCATTTCGATTACGCTGATGACATCTGTTTACTCTCTCACCGGGTCGTATACCATGGCCAAATGTCTCTGAATTTGGAAAGAGAGATAAGCAGATTTAGATTGAAGTTAAGCACCAACAAAACCATGGTTTTCAGTATGACGGGTCGAGGCTGGCACCGAACTTGATGTTGAATGACACATTAACAGCGCTAGATCCGCTTTCACTGTGCTGTTTAAAATCTGAAAATTCAGTTATCTCAATACCAAGACCAAGTTGAGATTGTTATGTGCTAATGTTCTTTCTGTGTTTTTATATAAGTCTAGCATTGTTACTCAAAGGCTCCAAACTGTCCTATTAGCGGAGTACGCTGGCCTGACACTATCTCAAACGAAGAACTTGGTCGGCGTGCAGGCCTGGCATTCATACTTACTACGATCGGAAAACGGAATTGGCAATGAATAGTTCACATATTAAAGATGGGCGACAATTGGATTGTGAGCTACTCTACGTGGTGGAATCTACTCTCCCAAGATGGCCGACGACTGGGTTTACCCAGGAGCGTTTGGCGCAGAACAGTAGAGGAGGAATATTAGCGATGGCGGAGGCCAAGACACCGGACAGGATTTAGGGATATCGATTTGGTGGACCTCGGCGCAAATTTAGGATTTCTGGAGTTCTTAATTATGGCAGGCCTAGACCATTGATGATAATGAACAAAAACGCAATTAATTCATTGTATGACATCAAGTTCGGCTACGGCCACTTAAATGGTTACTTCCCCTTAAATTCAACATAAAAATGAGCCTTCAGAGCGTCGATTTGCCCGCTCAATTTGATCTTGATTGATTCCGCCCTGTATCAGTAGGATACTTGAGGGTGACAATCAGACAGGGGGTAAATCGATTTGTTTTTCACAATTTTTTTATGAAATTGGTCACAAATTTATATGAGTGTAGAGACAAGAAACACGTTCAAATTACTTTTCCACCTACTAGGACATGGAAAGTGATTGTTACTAATAGTGAAAAACTTGAACTAATTGTCAACTCTTATCTACCCCACACTATCGCTGTAATCTGGCTCGAAACGACGACATATGAGTCAAATATCTATGAACACGGTGAGTTGTAGATGGTAATGACAGTGCAAATGGCATATATCAGAAAGGGTGTAGGCTTTTCATGTAGCGCTGGTGAGGTTATAAACACATGACCATTAGATAACGATAGCGTACAGGTCAAGTTGAAATGCTATGTTCAACCTGAAAACTCACAGCAACCATAATTTGCGTCCTAATTTCAAGGGGTCGAGCTACGAGGCAATCTATCTGTTATGTGCTAAGGAGATTGGGTTAGTATATTAACACACATTTACTGTAATAACAACGTGTTTACATTGGGGGTTTTCAAGGCTCCAAGGGAATTGCTAACAATTTTCCAAATATGTAAAATTTAGATATCCTGTGAAAAGGCAATTGAGTCAAACATGGTTTCAAAATAATTTTCATAGGTCCTATCAGGATGCAGTCTATAAGAAATTTCTATCTCATCCACTGCCTATAGTATGAGATGTATCCACTCGTAAGCAATCTAGAAATGTCCTTGTGAGTTTGCTTATATCTGCTGTGTAGATAAAAATCCGAATTATCGTTAAAAGTTAAGTGAATTATCACTAGTATGAAAGAAGTTATTGACAATTTTTACTCTGATGCTTGATATGTTGAAACGGATCATCGACTGCAAGGGTTTAAAGAAGTAAACGGCTTATAGTGTAACAAAGTTCGTGAAGTACAACGAAGTATTTGTTTATGTAGAAGAATTTATATTGCCTTAGCCGTCGGAGAGGATCTATGAACGTTTGTCAGAACTGACGTTTTTATGAACTCAAGTTGGTCACTTTCTCCCTTCAGCCTCATACTTGCAAAATTATTCGGTCGAAGGTGAAAGTTGCTGACTTTTATTAAAATCGAGCACCTAACGAGAAGTGTGTCAAGACTGATAATAATATCTAGAGGACGACATGTCAACCTGTTGTCGTATTAAAATGTAAGCGAAGAGCTCCACCTTCGAGTAGGCACAATGCGGAATCTCGCTACTTCGTACTTTTTAAAGTGTATGGCGCGAAACACAAACCTTGGAGCTGGTCACATAGAAGGAATCTGTTAACAGAAAATTACATTTGCCGAGAAACTTGATGAATAGCCTCAGATAAAACAAAGAGGGTTCCTGCAAAGGAATGTGGACTTTAAATTTCAAATTTCAAACGTATCCTTCCTGTTCAAAGAAGGAGCATTGCGGGGGCTAATTGAATAAATTGAAAGTAGTACAATATATGGAAAATCAATCTCTTCGCTAGCTATGGAAGGAAATTGTTAGGCGGCGTACTATTTGAATTCCGTATGTATGTGCACCTTTTTACAAGTTTGTAGTAAGCTGTCTGGCTCACGAAAATGCGATTGCTTGAAATTTACTTGTTAAATATCTACGTTTCGTTGTTAAGGACGAGTTTACTAGGCAATCAAAAATCGGTGTAAAACCGTGCTCGGCGACTTCAGCGACTGATTAATGTCAAGCCTCTTCGTACCTTGAGATTACCGAGTCATCAGTTGTGCCTCCAGTAGAAATTTGGTTGTAGGAAATCCAGAAACCAATAGAAGAGTTCAACTGACAACGCCAAGTAAGAGTGCCTACAGTTTTTTAATTGAACGCTTAATCCTACAATTCAGTGCCTTGAGGAAGTGTTCTTCGGAAGGCCAAGCACCAAATTGGCTGGTAACCTCAGAGCAGTAGAAATTTCATGGTTCCAGGTTCCAGGTGGTTTTGTTCAAACTTCCTATACTTACCGTAGGGGTCGTAATGGCAGATAATGTGTTTAAGTAATTTTTTTATAATTGTCACTTCGAAAGTGGTATAGAGTACTTACGAGAAGGTATGTATACAACTAGGAGCTGGAAAACAGATCTCTTTTTGCGAATTTTTTGAAGAAAATTATTTTAAATTTTGGATGACAACACTCCATCATACATAATTAGCCATAGCATACCGCAAGTTGTCGGGAATATTTTCAATTCACGAGCTGAGTCGCAATAAAGCTGCCTATGTGTCTATCACGAGCACTTTCCTCAGAAACTTAAGTGGGGGTCCCCATATACCTAATAAAAAGATGCATAATTCTTTTCACCGAATATGAACATCTGGAGTATCAAATGCCCGTTTTGACATTAGTTACAGGGGTTCGAAAAGGCCCCGTTACTTCAAGGGCTTGTCTGAGAGCCTACCGACCCGAAAAGGCTGAACAAACTGTAGTAGTCCATGCACATGTTATCTGGGCCTCAAAATACTCTCCGTTACGAAATCTGCTCAAGAAAAGCTAATAATATTTTAGAAATTTACGTAACTTAATCGCAGATCTTTAGAATTCTGCAAAAGTATAGTAACTGTAAAGTTTGGTGAAAATACTACTATTATTAATAAAGTTCCGCGTCAAATTACTATACCTTAAGAGATAAAATGTCAGTATCATATTCAATTGAATATTGGATATATTTAACATATGTATATAGGTCTACGAGCTGCAGGAGGCAACAGAAACATTGAGGCTGCAGTGAATGAAATGAACGGAACGCGTTTACAGAGATACCGAAAGAATATAAAAAAAAACTATTAAATTGAAATAGAAGATACACAGGACAAGATAATAAGACTGAAAAAAAAATTGAAAAAAGAAAATAAAATCACAAAAATCACTGTCACAAAAATAAAAAAAAATCTCGCGAAACGTGGATTAGTACCCACGATGGAGAAAAAAACCCGCGCCTAAAAACGGGACAAATTTTACTACAGGAGCGTCTGACAGGATGGATTTTACAACGACGAACCCGACAACGACAACCGAATAAGGATTTGCGCATTTGATCATGGAACGTGCGCTCCCTGTACAGAGGTGGAGCTGCCAAGCAGCTAGCCGTTACTATGCCCCAACATAAGGCTGGTGAAACAGCGGTACAAGAGATGCCCTGGGCAGGGACTGGTTTCCTGGAGAGGAGCCACTACACCAAATATTATAGTGGACATCCAGAACACCATGTGCTCGGGGTAGGTTTCTAAGTCAACCAAAAAATGAAACCGGCTGTTTTCTGCTTTGAAAGTATAAGCGAAAAGCTATGAACTCTGCGTTTGCGAGGCAAATTTAGAAATATAAGCCTAATGAACGTTTACGCCTCTACAACGGAGACTGCAGAGTCGGAGAAGGATACCCCTAAGAGACACTAGAACAGACCCTCGAAGCCGGATACCAAGCATATGAAAATCATACTTGGAGATTTTAACTGCCAATTACGGATGAAACCCGTGTTAGGGCGATATGTCGGCTCCCATGGCTTACATAATAATACCAATGATAACGGACTGCGGATTATTCAGTTAGCAGCATCGCACGAAACGGTTGTTGGACGTACCTGGTTTGCGCGCAAAGTGGTCCAGAAACATATGTGGGTCTCTTCACACGTTATCATAGATACGGCCACAAATATACGAATAAGAAAAGTAGAAACAGCTGGTTCGACGATGAATGTAAGCAAGCTAGCAACGAAATGGAAGAATGCTCCATTCGCAACGCGGGCACCCGCGACCGGAAAAGCGACTTCACAGACGGAAAAAAGAAGCCTGGGAGAATCAACAGGTCTGTGAACTTGAAAAGTACCGGGCGCAACTGCACCAGGCGTGGAAGTTTTACTAACAAGTCAGCAGGATGAAGCCTCACAAACCTCGATGCTCATGCTACCGAGAGAAAGAAGGGAATATTATTTCAGGCAGAACGGGCATATTGGAGCGATGGGTCGAGAATTTTGATGAATTGTTTAACAACCAAAATATCGGCTGTTGGAAGTTCCCCAGCTGAAGAAAACGGACAAATGCTGGCACCACCAAGCGTGGAAGAATCAGTCCGGGCAATTCATCGGCTTAAAAACATAAGTCGTCAGGAGCCGATGGAATCACAGCTGAATTGGTTAAATATGGAGGCAACTGACTACACCAAGCGGTTCATCAACTGATGTTCAATGCGTGGGACAGAAATTCAGCGCTTGACCTCTGGCGTTATCTGTCTAATACATAAAAAGGTACGCGGTGCAGCAATTAGAGAGGTATCACGTTGCCGAGTACTATATATAAGATATTCTTCACTATCTTGCTAGGCCGGATAGCTCCATACGCCAGAACATCATTGGCGCATACCAAGGAGACTTCGCTCTAGGCAAATCAACAATAGGTCAGA
The DNA here is from genome assembly GCF_905115235.1 of Hermetia illucens. NCBI lineage: Eukaryota > Metazoa > Arthropoda > Insecta > Diptera > Stratiomyidae > Hermetia > Hermetia illucens. Next base: position 56,181,149 of record NC_051853.1, on the reverse strand, counting down.
CTTTGTGTGGACGGCAGGCTATGAAAAACTTTGGAAATATGGACATCAGTTGTACCATCTTTTCATCGATTTGAAAGTCGCCTATGACAACATAGCCAGGGTAAAACTGTATACAGCCATGAGAAAATTCGGTATTTTAACGAAATTGACAAAACTGACCAGGCTGATCCTGACCAATATGTGAGGCCAGATAAAAACAGCAGGATCACTCTGGAGATCATTCCACATCAATAACGGTCTAAGACAAGGGAATGCCCTATCATACGTCCTTTTTAAACTGGCCCTGCAGAAAGTGATTCGCGGTGCAGATGTCAATGCGAGCGGCACCATCTTCAAGTCCACCCAAATACTGGCCTGTGCTGACCATATTGATTATGGGAAGACCAACCCAACATGTACAGTCTATCTTCATCCAGACCAAGCAGGCAGCGCGAGATCTTGGGCTGCACATCAATGAAAGCAAGACAAAATATATGGTGGCAACGTCAGCACCAAAAACTAACCAACCAATAACATCAAACCACACTGGTCAAACGGGAAAAATAAAGATAGGAGAATACAACTTTGAGACCGTTGACAATTTCTCCTATCTAGGGTCGAAAATCACAATCGATAACACCTATGATGATGAAATCCGCGCGCGGTTGTTGGCAGCCAATAGAGTCTATTTCAGCTTACAAGAACTGTTCCGCTCGAAACGGCATGCCTAGACCGGATACCGGTTGTTGTGCCGTTAATGATGATGAAAGTTAAGTAGATAATAGATAGATAATATTATTTTCTAGAAATTTACTTAAGTTAATCGTCGATCTGTAGAATAATGCAAAAATGTAGGCTTTAATACAAACCAGCATACTGGAAAGTTTGGTGAAAATCCTATTATTATTTACAAAGTTATAGCAGGTCGACTTTACCTCCTTCGCGTCAAATTACTACTCCCTAAGTGATAAAATACCAGTTCCATATTCAATTGGATTTCGAATATATTCAACGTATATATACTTGGAAATGAAAAAGCAACATCAACATTGAGACTGCAGTAAATGGATTGAATGGAATGCGTTTACAAAGGTACAAAAAGAAAATAGAAAAGATATTTTAAATTGAAACAAAAGATACGCATTGATAATAAAACTGAAAAAAAAATTGAAAAGAAATCACAAAATTCTCTTCACAAAAATAAAAAAATCCTATTTTCTCTGTCATAAATATTAAGACTATCCAAAAAACTTTAAACCGCAGATAAAACTACTAAAAACTAAAAATTAATATTTTGTATGAAAACCTTAGCTTTGATTAAAGCAGCCTAGCGTCTCGGCATCGAAGAAACTAGGGTTTTCAGGCAGGTATTCGAAATTTAAGCCCACACTTCATGCAAACGTTGTTGAGGTGTATTTTTTTGATTATTGGCTTTCCTCCAGTTTTTCTGCCCAAGTAGCCCCATAAAGTTTCTATGGAAATCCAATCCGGAGACGGGGGTGTTTCAAGGACTTTCGGGCATCAGTATAAAAGCTATTCCCTTGTTTTAAGAGCTTTATCTTTTGGGTCGTTGTTCTGATAAAATTTGAATGTTGAGCGAATCCCGAATTTGTCAACACAGGAGTGGAAATATTTTCTTAGAATTTCTATGTAAAAGTCGCCTGTTGCCATTGATAAATACCAAGCTTCTCACTCGTTTTTAAGGTTTTGTGTAAAACTAATGGCTCGAAATGTTTTGTCTAATTCTCCTCGTTACGGTTCTCGCGATTTCTGGTGCGTTTATTTTCGGATTTATTGCGGTGGTACGTACGATAAATCGCTCGTCATTCACTGACAGTTTAAATGGTTGTCCAGGTGGCTTTATATTTTCAATACCTTTACCTTTTTCATACAAAAAAAAAATTGGAGAAATCGAGATTTTTTTGCCGTAATTTTTTGGTTTTCCCTTATTTTCTCTCTTGTAGGTACTCGGTATTAGTATATATTTTATACTTACCACTTTCTACATCCATCCCCTATTTTTTCCCCTTTCAACGCGTTCTATGTATTTTATTTATTGCAGTTTTAATGTTTATATTACTCACTTTATATGTAAATGGATCCATCGTGAACCCAAATATTCCCGCAAAAATACTTGAAGCGCCGAGCTTCTGCATTGCGGCTTGTTGTTCCTGGATTCCTCGTTCTGTAGTCCATCCAATCTGAGGTTGCTTTTGTCGCTTCGTAACAATTGCTTTCCGTAGGGTTGTCAGCCCTACTCAACCACTAGCCTGGAGGACTAGTTGATACAGTTTGGTTTGTTTTTAGGCGCGGGAGACTCGTCATCATCCTTTTCCGTTTGTACCTTTTCGTTAAGAAAGAACCCGATCCCCACCTGGAGGTGAGATACGATTTGGTAGCAGAATTGTAAGTGTTCGTTCAACGGGAGTTTCATAGGTTTTGTGCTCTGTCGTGTTTACCAATCCACGATTCCACTCAGGGCCATATACTCACCCTTTAAATGCCTGGTGGTCTAAGGTTTTCCTTGTAACCAAGAACAAGAAGTAGCACTTCAAGAAAACAGCACTTGCCATTAAGAAATTTTGCTCTAATCTGCTTACGAGAATTTCGAAAACAGGAAACAGGAAGAGGCTATATATATATAAATAAAAAATTTTAACAAAGTGCATTAATGACAGAAAATATCAGTTGAATTTGTCATGATGAAAAAAACATAAGAATTAAAAATTTCTAGGGAACGAAAAATACAATTATTCCTATTGAGTTCAGAACAGAAAATGAAAATATATAGAATATGGCGGACCCAGAGGCACAGTATCCATATCTGACAAGAAAGAGAAGGTCATTTAAAATTCTAAAATATAATATGAAAAGAAGGAATGGTCATTTAATATAAAGAAGAGACATTTATAAGAAACTCGAATGGGGAAAACCTTTTAGCGTATAGCCGCAATGGAGCGTACTTCCAGGAGCTCTTGCAAGATAGCAATTTGGGAGGTGTAGCTCCCATTCAATCACAAAAATGGGAATCCTTTATGGTAAAATATCTTATACTATTATATTCAATTAGATGGAGTGAGGCGAAGGAACACTTGCTTCAGAGGAGTAGCGTGGAAAACCAATAACGATGCAAATATGAAACCAAATGTTCATGCAGTGGAGCTAGGAATCGAATGACAATGGAATATCTCTTGAAGAATTGGTTATAAATTGGAGATAGTTCTCTTCTATAACTTGTTTATGCTTATTACTTCGATTTTGGATATACTCCCATACCAAAAGTATTCACAGTATTCAGATCAATTTATTTGGTTTTTGTAAATCTAATTATAGGCATTCGGTTTTCCATTTTCAAAAAGTAGTGTATTTAGTGCAGGATTTATTGTAAATAAAGTGGAGAGTAATTATCCTTTCAATATTACTCTGTATTCTTTTATCAACTGCCAGCCTATAAATAAAAACCAATAAAATATCGGTTTCTTAAAGCACAGACGAACGGAAAAATCCCTCAAAAGATAGCTGCAAACGATTAAACTTTATCTAATAATAGTCGAGTGTGATTTAATTCAGCGACGGTGGATGACTTCCCTTCAGATGGCCGTTGGCTTTTACAGTCAATTGCTCTAATGAGATCCATTACCTGGTACCGCTTTCCGACGTGCCCAACTAGGAAGCACATCGAGGAAGGAAACTTTATCGACCACGGAACATAGTTATCACCTCTAATATCTACATTTCACGATTGTCCTGTAAAACATCACGTAGTCAAGTGACTGCATGAAAGTATTGATAACGGAAAAGTCTACAACTCGCGTATTCTTGCTAAATCCTTTAAGCTCATGACGATTTGACCCACTAAGGACTGGTTGGGTTGATACGATTTCCACACGCTCAACCTTAAGATTTCATCCAGGACAAATTATTGACCATCACAATGTATAAGACAATGTCCTGTGTCAGACTAGACTGGTGATGTTCGTGGTAAATCATGAACCGGCACAATGTTGAGAACTGTTCCCAGTCATGTAGTTCGATAGGGGGTGGTACTACAAATCTCCAAGAAATCGTACTGAAGAGTTTTTACGAGGAGGAATATAAGTTCTTAAATGGGAACATGATTTATTGTCCCAATATTTGGATTTCTAACTTATTTTGGAAAGGTTGTGTGGCTCCTGCTATACCTATTCGCAAAAAAGGGTATTGTTTAGCATATAAAAAAAGATAGATAGGTTTCTGACAAATTTCTTCAAATCAACGTTCAGTAGCTGCGGAATGCGAGGGAAATAGATTATATGCAGGAAATCTACTCACTGGGGCAATGTAAAATCCCAAACGATTAAATTTTTTGCTTGAAAGCGGTTTTCCTCCTTAGCATGTACTCCTATACTATTGGTAGTGTTTAGTAGCAATATCTTGACGGCTTTTAAGGGATTATATTTAATAGTATCTTAAAGGCCAACTGACTGAAAAAGTATTACTTTGCGGTGTTACCGCGGATTTCTTACACACAGGGTACACTTACCGCTAGGAAAAAGTGAAAGATCTGACGTAAAATTCTATCATGGATATACCAACCTCATTGCGGAATGCTGCGATATTATAAGTATAGTGTTGATATTACACGTCCTATGATGTTGATATTGAGAATGGTAGTTGCCTTGTTCGTGTCCATACATGGTCCGGTATCATACATGGAAAGGTGTCAGATTAAGGGTTTGGCTCGTTTTCGTTGATTGTTAGCATGTTGATAGTCGTTTCTACCTTGCTCAATCGGTGTCCGAGATGACACGAGTTAATAGGTAAACTCTTTTCAGTGAAAAGTGACGACCATACCGTATGGGAGATAAATACCCGGCACCATGCGCTGTCAGGTATCCTTTTTAGTGCTCCACAAAGGGCCTGGTTATTCAGGTTGAACTCATGTTGATTCTGGTCACGCTACTCAATAAAGATTCTATGCAATTAACGGTTACAGCTTTCAACAGTAATATGGGAAGGATCTACATTCTTTTATAAACTGCCATTTCAGGTTTTTGGTGGATCACTGATTTTAAGACTCATATCATGTAACACATCCCAGTCGATAAGCCAGAGGGGTAACTACAATCTTCGTTAATGAGGATATCAGACACCATGAAGACTAAAAATTGAAGTTGGAAAAATCCAGCTTGTTACTATTGGTGTACAACTATTTAACAAAGTTGTCAAGATCTCCTCAATATACTGACTACCCCGATCCGGTGTTAAAAAAGAAGATTTCGCTCGCCTCTTCCAGTTCATCAGAGACTCCTTCATTCAATGGATTCTGGCGATCTAAGTTAACAACATCCAAAGGCGGTCAAAGGGTAATATAGGTCCCAGGACGAAACATGGATTGGTACCCACGATGGAGCATAAAACCTGGGAAATGCCGGCTGAATCAACACCAACAGCTCTACTACCAAACCCTATCTCTACCTCCACGTGGTGACCACTCGGAGCTCTTAACGAAAAGCTGCAGACGGAGAAGTATGAAGGCGAGAACCGCAATTGTACCTATCGGTTCTCCAGGTTGGGGGTTGGGTGCAGTTGCCAACCCTACAAGGAAAACAACATGTTACGAAGCCACAGCAGGAGCCTCGCATTGAACGGATTACACAACGACGAACCCGGCAACGACAAAGGAATAACGATTTGCGCATTTTCTCATGGAACGTGCTCTCCCTGTACAGAGATGAAGCTGACGAGCAGCTAGCCGATACCCTGTCCCAATATAGGGCTGATGTAACAGCGTTACAGGAGATGCGGTGCCTGGAGAAGAGCTGCTACACCATATATTACAGTGGCCATCCAGTAAATCATGTGTTCGGAGTAGGTTTCTTAGTCATAACATAAGTGAACGGTTACGCACTCTGGGCTTGCGAGGCAAATTTAGAAATATAAGCCTCATTAACGTTCATGCCCCTACAGAGGAGGCTGCAGAGTCGGAGAAGGACACCTTCTACGAGGCAGTAGAACGAACCCTCGAAGCCTGTCCCAGAGTCCCAGCCAAGTAGGGACGGAGCCCGTATTCAGGCGATACGTTGGCTCCCACAAATATACATGGGCCACAAACAAATATGGCCTCTCCAGACGGGACCACTTTCAACCAAATTGACCACCGAACGTCACCACCTCTCAGCCTTGATGAATGTCAGAACATATAGGGCGGCCAATATAGACTCAGATCATTATCTCGTTGGCATGGTGCTCCGAGCTCGAATAACAACACAACCCAGAATCCCCTCTGACAATTAGGTGAGAGTTAACACTGAAGCCATCCACAACACAGCCCTCTGCGACCTCTGTAAGAGGAAAATGGATGCCGCAATAACCGCAGTCAACAGAGGACCTGGAGATGAAGCATCAACAAATGATCGTCACAACGACCTGAAGAACGTTATCATTGATACGGCCGCAAATCTGATTTCCGACAGAATGGGCATATTGGAGCGATGAGTTGAGTACTTTGGTGAGCTACTGAACAACTAGAACATCGGCGAGTTGGAGTCCCGCCTACTGAAGACGACGCACAAATACTGCCACCACCAAGTGTAGGAGAAACAGTCCGTGCAATTCATCGGCTAAAAAATCACAGGTCGCTAGGAGCTGATGGATTAACTGCCGAATTGGGTAAATATGGAGGCAAACAACTACACTAAGTGATTCTTCAATTGGTATTCAAAGTGTGGGACAGCGAATCATTGCCTGACGACTAGCGACGAGGCATTACCTGTCTCATATAAAAAAAGGAAGATATCACACAGTGCAAGAATTGTGGAAGTATCACGTTGCTGAGTACCATCTATAAGATATTCTCATCTACCTTGCTAGGCCGGTTAGCCCCATAGGACCAGAACATCATTGGCACATACCAAACAGGCTTCACTCCAGGCAAATCAGTAACAGATCAGATTTTCTCTCTGCGGCAAGCGATGGGAACTGTTGGAATATGGACACCAGTCGCACCATCTATTCATCGACTTTAAAGCCGCCTATGGTGGCATAGCCAGGGTAAAACTGTACACGGCCATGAGAGAATTCGATATCCCGACGAAATTGATAAGACTGACTAGGCTGATCCTGACTAATGTGCGAGGCCAGATAAAAGCAACAGGATCACAATCAAAACCATTCAACATCAACAACGGTCTACGAGAAGAGGGTGCCCTATCATGCGTCCTCTTTAACCTAGCCCTGGAGAAGGTGATAAGTCCACCTAACTACTGGCCTATGCTGACGATGTCGACATCATGGGAAGAACCGCCCGAGACGTACAAACTGCCTACATCCGGATCGAGCAGGTGGCGAGAGGTGAGAGATCTTGGGCTGCACATCAATAAAGGTAAGACAAAATATATGGTGGCAACGTCAGCACTGAAAACCAACTAACCAACAACATCAAACCGCACTGGTCAAACACAAACACGAAGAAGAATAAGGATAGGAGAATATAACTTTGAGACCGTTGATAATTTCTCCTATTTAGGGTCGAAAATCACAACTGATAACAGCTACGATGATGAAATCCGCGCATGGTTGTTGTCAGCCTACAGAGCCTATTTCAGCTTACAAAAACTGTTCCGTTTCGAAACGTGTCACCATACGGCCAAAGCTCTTACTGTCCAAGACAATGATCTTGCCAGTCCTCATGCATTCCTCAGAGACTTGGGTTCTCAGCAAGAAGAATTGCGAACTCTTGGCCGCGTTCCAGAGAAGAATCCCCCGAAGAATTTTTGACCCCCTACATGAGGTTGGACGATTCCGTAGCCTACATAACGACGAAATCTGTGAGCGATGCCATGACCGTCAGGTTGTGGATAAAATCCGGTTACGGTGGGCGGGTTACTTGATCCGTATGGGGGAGGATGATCCAGCCCGGAAAGTCTATAAGGGCAATATTTATGGTACAAAAAGAAGACGGGGCAGACCCTGCCTAAGATGGAGCGATGGCGTAAGTCAGGAGGCCAGACAGCTTTTAGGGATATCGAATTGGCAGACCTCGGCGCAAAACCGGGTTGTCTAGAGTTTCTTATTAAAGCAGGCCTAGACCGGATGCCGGTTGTTGCGCCGTTGATGATGATTATGGTTTCAGAGCAGAAATAGGGTAGTATTTGATGGGTTGATTCTTCTCTGAGCGAAACTGGCAGTTACTAATATTGTCTTAATATTGTCTAAAATTTCATATACCGAATTTTTAAAGTATTTAGGAAAATAACATGAATGTATCTCGGTTTACAGAAAGAATATTTTCGAAGACAGGGAATACGACTATGTTAGAAACTTGAATGTTCATTTCTAACACGAGTACAGAATTTACCATTACAATTGTACTGAAACATTACGCTTTCCTCTAATTATCGGGAAAATGAGCTTTCCTGAAACTAGGGGAAAAGCTCAGAATTTTCCTTGCGCCCACTATAAGGGAAAACTGTTCCCAATTCATGTCTGATACTAAGTCTAGAAAAGCCACGTTGTGATGGTAGTCTTTCGCCAATGTTGATATTATTGTGGGTGGAAATGGAAAGAGGTGGAAAATTCGTCGTTAGGTAGCCGGCAAGTGAAAGGAAGGCTTTTCTCTGTTATCTTGAGCCACCATTTGGCAGTATTTCACTTGCGAGTGAGCCTGAAGGCTGCAGTCGTGGTAGTGAATAGATTTTCCGAAGCCGGCTCATTTTTGATTTCAGTTTATCGGAATTATTCACGCGATCAAGACACTCTCCCTTGAATCGTATTCAAGTTGCTGCAATTAGTGGAAAGTGTTCGTGAAAATCTTTTTGGGGGAAAAAATAGACTTGGTGGCATTCCGCGGCAGCTCGTTGTTTGGAGCGATTTGAAATGTGTGCAGTTTCCTTTTATTATGTGATAATGGTTCGGTGAGTGGAAAATGCTGAGAGTTTCCCTTTGAAGCGTTGTTGCATACTAACTGTGCATTCCGACAATTCGATAGTGGGTGTATGATAGTGTCATTTGTGCAGTTGCATTCTGAGTGAAGTACGAGTAGTGTGACAGTTGGTTTAAAGCAGATGGAGTGGTTTACGCCTCGTGACTGAATTGTTCTCTGACGAAGGTAATTACTGACTTTGTATTCTTCGTTGTAGCGTAACATTGTGGTATCTGTCTTTGTTTTAACTATGTAGGAAAATCTCTTAACCCCCTTTTGAAATTTCAGAAAACAGGAAACCTACTCTCGGTTGTATACAGTATTGATGATTAGGATCTAAACCTCAGAAAAGCATTGAAAAATTCATTGGGAATAAGATAAATCCCCATTCTCATTTGAATAGAAATCGAAATAATGCGGGCTGAATCCTTACAGAATTCGGGCTAAAGTAATCAGCCCTACTTTTGTCTAGAAACTAATTAAACGTCAACAAAAAGCATGGATATATTCCGTTTCGTATGTGGGGCTGGTCTTTGCATCCTCTAAGGGTATCAATTCCGTGCAATCTGTTTACCTTTGAGATAAATTTTTAGCTTTAAACTGTCACGAAAAATAGGACAAGTCCAGACTCTTTGTTGTTCGTACATTTGCATCCTTGCCTTCTTCTGCACTTTTCGATCAGGATCGTTTATGGAAGCGTTGCATCACCTAAACTCTAGATACTGCACGCTGATCAACATAATCACAATAAAAGCCATTAACAATGAAACTTCCTGCTGCAAAGCAGACTCTGACCCAATTCCTGCATTCACTAAATGGGTAACAACTTGATGATGACGCGTAGGAGCGAAACAAAGAAGCAGCATTCGCTAGAGACACCACTCCTGGAAAGATTCCCCTAAAATTCAAAGCAATGTGAACTATTATTCTTCTTTGTTGACATCGAAAGGTCGTTTACTCCTGTCTTTCCTTTCAGCGGGTTCGTAGCTCCAAGATATTCGCGAATAGATTACTTCTCCAACAATTCGTATGCAAAACAGATATGCTTGGTGTGGTTGTACGGTGGAATTGTAGATTTAGGGTTGGTTTCTGAAGGTACAGGCGAAAGCCGAGTTCCCCGTTGCATGTGTTTTAACATGTGGCATGCAAATGTGTGGGCTAATATGGAAAGTGCAATCATGAGTAACTCTCATGGTGGTTAAAGGTTAAAGTGTGCTAAGTGTCTTGTTTGCTTTAATGCCCTGCAACAAGTGTTAGAGTAAATTAACAGGAATAAGCCAAATATAGTGACTTTAGCGCGTTTGGAAAAGATACAACTTCTCGAACGTCGTTCCTCTGCATACCACAGTAATGTGGTGCTCATGGGAAAAGTAAAACAGGTCCGACTTATATAAATGTCAACCCCCACCTAACAAAACTGAAAACGGTTTGTCTTCACAGACTACAGATGTCCATACATTTGTATGTTCCGAGCAGATGCAAGATTTTATCATTTGCATTTGCACCCTTTTTAATCTACAAAACATTTACAGAAGTTTGGCTTGAACCGAATCTGATGTTTGATACAAATAATTAAACTTATCTAAAAACCCGCAGGCATTTAAAGCCTTTAAATGTTCCACCGAAATGGATGTTCGTTTCTATTCGGAATTGCGAAAATAGGGGTGATAATGGTTAAAGCCCAAAAATTTATTCGAGTCACGCAAGGATTTACCTTAAAATGAGAGGCATATAGCCATCCGACATCAACCATTAACGGAGCAAATAGAAAATTGTTGTCGACCATATTTCTCCCTATTTTAGGAACTTTAATTGGTCCATGTTTGTTTATCATTGTTTCTGTATTTTTGGTGGAACGATTGTTCAAAGATGCTATAGAATACTTTAAACTTCAAGATTCATTTATCTGCACTATTTTCCGTAATTCAGTTCATTTTATCCTCAGTCAATTTCGTAGCTGACTCCTGATTCTTGCATACTCCATGTAAGGCTTTGACTCTTCAGGACATTATTCTTCTTTAAGGGGTTCAATGGCAGCAATATAACTCTGGCATGGCGAAGCCCGCATAGACATTAAAAAGCTTTCAGTTTTGGCCAGGTTCCTATGTTCAATTTCCGTGATATATACATAGTAAATCTTGAGGGATCATGCTATGCGTTTTCTGGAACCGTGGATTCTAGGATAAGGTATTTCGTTTGGGATAAAATAAGGGCAGCAAAATATAGTACGCTGGCTCTAAGTTTCTATTGTAATAAAGAAATATCTGAAAATAATGGAGATAAATCGCTGATTCAAACTTTCATGGGCTTTAAAAATACAAAAAAAAATTTCTTACGCTTTAAAGCAAACGTGCATGTTGCACTTTAGGTCGATAATAATAAACTCTCTAAAGTGGCTCTAAACTTTATGGTAGCATTCAAGGTAAAATACTTAGTTTAATAGGGGACATCTTCTATATTTTCTCAACGGACCAGAGTTTCGTAGGAAATTGACACTTTTCAACAAATGGTTGGATGTGGGATGCGAACATCCTTGAAATAATGCATAGATGCTACGCACCAGATGGATAAAAAATTATAGCGTTTCTATTTTCTATAGTATTTTAGGAGAAGTTTATGACTCACTTCAGTCGTACAAAGTTATGTGGGTCCATTTTCTGGCTTTGTTAGGGAAGCTGCTATGACACTTATAATTATTTTTATAAATATTGAGTTTATTTATTAATTGTTAATAAAATTATGTTATGATATGTTTATAAAATTAAAATGCCGTACGGAGCTTTCGTTAAGCCAAAGATAGAAAACTTCCTAGATGGGTTTTTGGAGTTGGTCCTGAGGCCCTGAAGGAAGTGGTGGCGTGGTTGACCTCTCCAACACGTTTCAAAGCATTGGCAACTACTTCCTGCTACCTCCTTTCCAGATACGTCTTGAAGGGAACTGGCTGATAGAGCTCAGGTGCCAGAATTGTCGGGGGAAGTCGCTGTTGGACTTCTGTTTCGAAGCAACGGTGAATGGCTTATGGTTTATGAACTTTATGAGCGACTTGCCTTCAAGGGAATACGGGAAGTATTTTATTTCGTGATGCGTGGCTAATAACTCACTATAATAGGCATTGTAGTTCTGATCTCGGTTGAGTTGTTTGGAAAAGAAGCTCAACGGCTGCCAGATTTGACTCACCTTTTAGTGAAAAGCAGCACCTACGGCAGCAGATGCTTGGTGGTCTTCAACGCCTGGACAACTCATTGGTCTTTGGTCCAGACAGGTAAGCTTTAAGGATCGTTTGTTGGTATGCGGCCTGGGGCAAGAAACGACGAGAGACATCCTTCTCAGATGCTCAACCATTTTCGGAAGCGGGAAGCTCGAAATTGCTTATATACTGACTGGGCCCTGCTGCCTTCAGGCGTTATTAGTTGGGCGAGGGATTTCAACTGCGATTACATGAATTTACATTTCTCATCGTCGAGTACTAGATCCACCTGAATGAGACGTTGGAATGCACTCGAGGTGCTGTGAATGCTCAGACTAAGACGAATAGGCGGCAAGAACGTCATCCAGATATACAAAACAAGTCGCGAAACCGGAAGCTGGACGTTTCAGGTACGAAAGTTTTGTGTATTTCTTAGTACGTAGCACGTAATATATCCATATATTATGTGAGAGTATCCACTTTCGGGTGATATTCACATTCATAGTCTTCAATTTTCAAAGAAGCACCAAATTTGAGGTATTATAACTTTGTTAGTAATAGTGCGATTTCCACCAAACTTGGTAACATCATGCTCAATATCATTGCTCTAGGATGAACTTAAGGGGGTTTCGAACCAATTACAAAAAATTGTAGTAAAATACTATTATTAACTGGCAGCCCCCTGATTTTTTTCAGATTTTTCGGTGTGGTAGTTTCTGAGAATGGCCCTCTTAAAGAAGTGATCACTTTCAACCCCCCGCGCTCCCCACCTTTCCAACGAATGTCAAAACTAAGACCGCCTTTTAAAAGTACTAATCGAGACCTTTAATTTGATACCCCACATGACTATATTTGATGAAAAAAAATTGTACACCCCCCTTTTGCATGTATGGGGACCCCCCCTTAAATTCGACGTAAAAGGATGTAATTCGCTGTATGCGTGAGCGTTCACAGTTCCCACCTTTCAACCAAATTTGGTGTCAATCGCTATAACCGTCTCCGAGAAAAATGCGTGTGACGGACTGACAGACGGACAGACAGGCAGACAGACAGACAGACAGTAAACCGATTTTAATAACCTTAAAAAAGAAGAGATTTCGTAATACAGAGTGGATAAATCTCTGAGAGGTATGCGTCGTATTACACAGTTCAAAAGTCCAGATTCCAAAAGGTGGAACATCTTCGGAAACTACACGAGTTAGATGATATGCCTTGAATAAGTTCAAGGTAGAGAAAATACGACAGACTACGATAGGGTGTGCAAAATCGTGGATGAATAGAGCGGAGCATTGGCGTTTAAACGTATGCAATCGCCACAAGGTTTGTATTCGCCATTGGACTTAGGGACCATGTAAAGTGGCGAATACCAACAGGTGTCTGAAGAATGTTGTCGTATTTTTGCTCGTGCAGGTGAGGATTCTTCCTAATGACCTAAGGCAGATTGTAGGGTCAATAAGAGATCTGTTCTGCAGATGAAGTTGCAATCAATAGTGGCACAAGAAGTCGGTGTATAAGATAGGAATGCAGATATTCGCTAAAATGGAGGGACAAGAAAACGTTCTCCTAGACTCATATTAATCTGTCTGCAGTTGCGGGTCAACATGGAATTTGGTTCTATGAGAGGTAGAAAGATGGAATACAATTTAACTCGATTTTTCTTTACTCGATCGCAGTGGAGCCTGTTAGTGACATTGACATTGATTGATACCTAGAGTTTGAAATCGATTCTGTAGCAAGTTTTAAATGCATTTGATTGAAGGCACGTGATTTTTGAAAATAACATTGGAAAGGACAAAGTATCAGGGGATTTGATCCTGTTCTCAACCAGCGACAGGTGCTTGGTTTGAGTTGCACTTAAATACTGATGGATTTGATGGGCAAATATTCTAAGTCTAATTCCATACACTATAATGGCAAACAGATCAAAACTTTTCGGTTATACGCGAGTTTTAAGAGCCAATTGCCGTTAATAAATGCCTCGAGACTATAGTTTTCAGTAATTCTACCATGGAGATACCATGGGAACCGGGAGTATACGCTTCAGGCGAACTTCTGGGGATATGTTCTCAGCTCAGTTATTTGCGGTTGGCCCCTTTGTGAGAGTGTTCTGGTGTTTTTTTGGTTGTACCCATATTCAGGGCAGAGCTCCTTAAGGGCTCAAGCGTGGAGTTGCACTGTACGATTTGGCCGATAGGCCTTGTATTCACTGGTATGAATGCTGTTTGTGATCTCTAAATTGATTGTTCCTACACGGCAGGCACTCACGTTGAACCCCCAGGATCCTAATTACACTAGTGATATACTAGAAATATCTCCAATAGTTCCCTTATTTCTAGCATATAGTGCTTTTTTTAGATTTTAGTTTATTTATTTAGTTTAAAACATTATTTTAGTTTTGACCTTATAATAGACATTTGAAAACCGATGTCTGCTCTGTTCTGATCCAATCCTGACTTCTTCAACACAGAACATTCACATTTATTAAAAACAGCCCTTTTTTGATACAGATATTATGAATGGGATGAAAAAAACCTTTCCATCAAACGATGTACTCGTTTTATTCGCTTTTATCCTTTGTTCATTTAGGTAGCCGTAATTTGTTCGGCTAGAAAGTTTTCGTCACTTAGTTCTCGGCAGGTCCGTGGCAGTAATAGTATCTCTTTGAATGGGGTTGGTCACAAAAATTTCTGTCTTATTTAGACTCAGTCGGCGAGCAGAAATATTTGGTTTCTTGGGTGGGCTGGTGTTCGCTCTGGACAAGTCGACTTAGATCTCTCTTATCAATTCGAATGTCCAGTTTGTTTTTAGGATAAACTGGACATTCCGGTTGACGAGAGAGATCTATGTCGACTTGTCAAATGCAAGCAGGGGCTGTCAGTAACTACGACCCTTTATAAATTTGTAAATTTGCCATCGTTTTATTGACGGGACACTTATGATAGAGGAAGTTCCTGCTTCTATCATAAACCTGTCTTCAAGGCGCTTTTCCCATGGACATCGACATTCTAAAGCCAATTAATTATCTCAGAGGATGAGTCACTTACTGGGATTGGTGAACCGACCGGTTCTTTAAGTTGTTTAGCAGATTATATTTTTGGCCTGGTTCCATGTTTCTTCAACTCTCGTAGCGATCGTTAATTGATTGAGTTCCAATTTTCCTGTTGGGAATGACTTTGCTGCCAACGAGAGTAAGAAAATGGTGATAATTTATTAACATATAGTCAATTTACATCTCATTAATGCAATATGAACTTAGAAAGAAGAGAGAATCGTTTAATGAACAATGTATTGACATGATAAAGGTTTTGAGTGTCGGAAAAATTCACCGCGCACTCACCAATCTCAACCGCCTTCCCTATCGTCGACACAGGTATGTCTAGTGATTCAACGAACGCGTCCTTAGATGATGGAAGCAGAGCTGTTCTCATTGGATAACCGTGTTTGAGGGTTTGAGCAACGTAGTAGTAGGTACCCCGCAACGCTAAATTCTATTTGACCATTGCTAGTGGTAGGCCACGATCTGATGCTAGTGGCTTTTAAGCAAGTTGTCGAAAGACTTTTGGTCCAAAAATTACATTTTCTTTACCATTCGCTTGCTATTTGTCCGGAGGAAGACATTACTTCATTCCATGTTTACCTTCGTAAGGGGCATTGATATCTCTGCCCTGCAATGATATGTTGCCAAAAGGTGCAACATACAACCGAATGCGACAAAAATGTCCACAAACTTCTTAACTCTGATACCTGATGAGATAGCAAATGGTGTCGGCATTGCGTGAAGGAGAGACTGTCAGTGACATTTTTAAATAAGCCGATAGATTTGATGATCTGCTGATGAAGTTCAGTATCGTTTCAATTGATTACGCGATTCACTTCTACACCGTCCACCGAGAAAAAAGGAATTTTATAGGGCAATTCACCGTGGCGAAATTATTGAAAACTAAATTTTGCACTCTAGGTCTCCTTCTTTCTAACCTTCGCTTTGAAACTTCCAATTAGCAATTAGCAGTTCCGTCCAAAAGAGCAGAATACATCTTCCTTGGTTTCCTATTTCTCTTCAATTGGTGAATATAATTAATAAGCTAAGCGTTCGTTTTTGTGATAAAGGCCATATATTCTCAATGGCCATCCTAACTTTCTGCTGGTAAATTTGTGTGTGACTTGTCGTCATTGATTTTGCTTTTAAGCCATTTGGTCTCCTGTAGTCCTAATGAAGTTTGCTTAGAACTCCAGTTTCTAGCTCAGATTAAGCTTTTGTTACCAAGTTTGTATCCGGCTGGTCAATCTTATCATGCTTTATACTGATGGTTTCTAAGATCTTGCTAGCATTTCCGGTTATCCAGCCAGGAAACTCTTCGATTCATCATCCTCATTGCCGTGGTGGTTTGAAACGAAAACAGTGCAGTGAATCTGCAGTAGAGCTCACTAGGCCAGACTGTTACCGGACAGGACTCTTCAGACGTAAGCACAGTGGTCCGGGGCTAAGATTGAGCGTCTTCAGCTTATGTAAATTTTGCTGCTTTCGTTGTCTTGAAGTCTGCGTTATATCGTCCGCGCCAAGGGGCCGTACGATTTTTGTTGTTATTTTTCAATAGTGCTCTGGTCCGCGGCTACATCGCTTATGTAGCACACTCGTTCATCCTTAAGAGCAGA
Organism: Hermetia illucens; assembly: GCF_905115235.1. Lineage (NCBI taxonomy): Eukaryota > Metazoa > Arthropoda > Insecta > Diptera > Stratiomyidae > Hermetia > Hermetia illucens. Next base: position 56,164,428 of record NC_051853.1, on the reverse strand, counting down.
ACTAGATCGAGTCTATTGCGATTAATACTGTGGTCGGTGGCAGCAGTATGAACCCACAGGTGTGTGGCCTGATCATTTTCCAAGATTCTCTGTGGAGTATATAGTGCTTATAATAAGGACGGTAGTTTGTCACAATGTGTCACTTGACGGTGAATTTTGTAAAAGGAGTTAAGACGATTGGTTTACTTGGTGCAGCACAGCATCCTACTTGCGGGTGTAATTTAGTCAGTTGCAAAGTGTGCAACCGGAGTTCGCATTACTTACAGCTGGAGCTACTGATTCAGGGTCATCAAGTATGCCTTGTTTATCATTTTTTTTGTGAGAACCAAGCATCCTGAATTGAAGTGCGGACTGCTTCAGTATCGTAAAATCAACCATTTGTTGAAGGCTTCGATGTTAATGCTTGGTAATAACAAATTCTTTATATGGTCTTGATGATTGGGTTTTGCTTTCCACATGTTGATCTTCTGATGGACTAAAGTCACTTTCGACATGGGATCCCATTCTCTGCTTTTCAAGTTCAAAAGAGGCAATTTATTATCTGCCATGACGGTAGCCTGATGTAATTGGCTAGAGGATTATATCCCAAAGAAAAACTCACCTAGAAAATGCACTTGACATCATCATCATCATCAAAGTCACAAGAACCAGTATTCGGTCTAGCGCTTTTTTTACCATAGACTCATGCCGTCAGGTGACCCGCCCACCATAACCTATTGAGCCGAATTTTATCCACAACCTGACAGTCATGGTATCGCTCAAAGATTTCGTCCATCCTCATGTAGGGCGCTAAAGATTTTTCGAAGGATTCTTCCCTCGAACGCAGCCAAGATTTCGCAATTTTTCTTGCTAACAACCCAAGTCTACGAGGAATACATAAGAACTGGTAAGATCACAGTCTTGTACATGGTGAGACGCTTCGAGTGAAACAGTTTTTGTAAGGTAAAATAAAATGCCTGTTGGCTACCAATAACCGTGCGCGGTTTTCATCGTCATAACTGTTATTGGTTGTGATTTTCGACCCTAGATAGGAGAAATTTTCAACGCTCTCAAAGTTGTAGTCTCCCATCTTTATTCTTCCCGTTTGACCAGTGCGATTTGATTGTTGTTGGTTGGTTGGTTGGTTTTCGCTGCTGATGTTGCCACCATGTACTTCGTCGTGCCTTCATTAATATGCAGCCCAAGATTTCACGCCGTCTGCTCGATTTGACTGAAGCCCGTTTGAATATCTGTTGTTCTTTCCATAATGTCAATACCGTCTGGCTAGGACAGTAGTTTAGTCGACTTGAAGAGGATGGTGCCTCTTGCATCAACACGTGCATCACGGATCACTTTTTCCAGTGCCAGTCTAAAGAGGAAGCACGATAGAGCTTGCCTTAGACCGTTCTTGATGTTTAGTGGTCACGGTTGTGATCCTGTTGCCTTTATCTGGCCTCGCATATTGGTCAGGGTCAGCATAGTCAGTTTTATCAGTTTCGTTGGGACACCGAATTCTCTCATGGCCGTGTACAGTTTCATCCTGACTATGCTATCATTGGCGGCCTTTAAGTCAATGGAAAGATGGCGCAACTGATGGCCATATTCCAACAGTTTTTCCATTACTCGCCGCCGAGAAAATCTGATCTGTTATTCTGGACGTATGGGGCTGCCATAGGCCTAACAAGATAGCCTAATTGCTGCATTGCCTAATATTTGCATTGCGTGATATCTACCTTTTTATGTGGGGGGCAGATAATGCTTCGTTGCCTGTCATCAGACAGTGATTCGTTTTCCTTCATATTGAATATAAATTGATGAACTACTTGGTGTAGTTGGTCGTCTTGATATTAAATCAGTTCGGTTGAAATTCCATCGGATCCTGCCGACTTGTGATTCTTCAGCCGATAGATTTCACGAACTATCTCTTCCATGCGCGGTCTCAGCATTTGTCCGCCGTTTTCGGTTGGCGGGACTTCCAACTCACCGATATTTTATTTTTCGAACAGTTTATCGCTCCAATATGCCCATTCTGCCGAAATCAGATTTTTCTCTTTGTCTCGGCAGCATGAGCATTGAGGTATATACTGACTTGTTGGAAAAACTTGCGCGCCTGATGTGGTTGCTCCCTGTACTTTAAGAGTTCACAGACTTGGTTCTTCCAAACTTCCTTTTTCGACGGAGCTCGTAATAGGTATTTGCGCATATCCGCGTCCTTTGATAGTGCAGCATTACCCGATATGCAACATTCTTCCATTCCATTGCTAGCTTACATTCATCGTCGAATTAGTCGTTTCGACTTTATCTCCGACTGAGGGACTTGGTGTCAATGATAATGTTCTTCATGTGGTTGTGAAGATCATTTGTTGATACTTCATGTCCGTGACGTCTGTTAGCTGCGGTTATTGTGGCATCCACTTCGCCTTTATTGGTAATACTGAGGACCCTGTTATAGATGGTTTCGGTGTTCACTTGCACCTGATCGCCAGAGGGAATTCGGGGTAGTATTGGTATTCGAGCTTGGATAGTGATCCGATTCTATATTGGCCCCCTGATATTCATCAACGCTGAGACGTGACGGCGTTTGAATAGCACGTGGTCAATTTGATTGAAAGTGGTCTCGTCTGGAGAGGTCCACGTATGTTTGTGGACCACTTTTCGCGCTAACCAGATGCTTTGAACAACCATTTGATGGGACACTGCTAGTTAGATAGTCCGTTGCCATTGCTAGTTTTCTGTAGGTTATAGGAGCCAACATATTGTCTGAATGGTACGAATTCCATTCATACTTCGCTGTTAAAATCTCCAAGTATAATTTTGATATCATACCTGGGGCGGGCTTCGAGGGTTCTTTATACTGCTTCGTAACAGGTTTCATTCTCCGACTTTCCAGTCTTCTCTGTAAGGGCGTTAATGAGGCTTATTATTCTAAATTAGCCTCGCAGGCGCAGTTTCAACCTTCAACCTTCTCCGAGAACATGGTTTACCGGGTGATCACTACGAAACAGGGTGTAGTCGCTTTTCTCCTGGAAACCGCTCCCTGTGCATAGCATCTCCTATAACGCTGTTACATCACCCCTTTATTGAAACAGACTATCGGTTAGCTGCTTTTTTGTACAGGGAGCGCGCATATAATGGGAGAATACGCAAATCGTTATTCCGTTTTCGTTCCCGGATTCACCATTGTTTTGCCAATCCAGTCGTAGGCTTCCTAACCTTTGGTTTCTGCGTAGGATTGTCAGCCTTCCCCAACCCCCATCCTGGAGGACCGTCCCGTTTCTAAAAGCAGGAGACTCGCCTACATGCTTCTTCGTCTGCAGCTTTTCATTAAGAAAGAACTCGCAGCGATCACCACGAGGAGCTGGAGATAGAGTTTGGTAGTAGAGCTGATGCTGGCAACAAGAGTTTTCCAGGTTTTATGCTCCATCGTGGGTACTAATCCACGTTTCGCCCCGGGACCTAAACTACTCTTTGACTTTTGACTGTAGTGCAATATTTTTAAGTCAAGCACCTCCTCCCTGATAACATGGGATAGTGATCCTCAATTTTTCGGCGTCTTTATTGTACATGTTATTGTTTGCAGGAACTATCCTTACTCGTCTGTTGACATGATCTAAATTAGTGTTTCCCCACTGCAATTCTGTTTTGAGGATGAGATCTAGACAGCGTTCAGATCCCTCCAGTAATTTAGCTGTTACGGTGGATGTTGTTTCTTACGATATGCCGATGTATTTGTAGAAGGATCCACACAAGCAATTTGGATGTCATTGTGGCTGGGCCCTTTATTGTTGGTTGCATTTTCCCCCAAGAGTGTTTTCATGCCACATTTTTCCAAAGTCATGCATGCCGATATCACTCTGAACTATAATAGATAGTGATGTCCAGCAAAAAGTGAAATTGATTTTCGGTGGTGCTGATGTGCTCCAGTTGCAACGAACAGTCAAATACAATGCGCCACCACGGTCTGAGTGTTCAGAGGCTATATCTTTTCCTTTACCCCAAACACACACACAAGTGCTTCAATCCTTCATCACTGTTCTTAGAAGAAAAACGGCATTCAGGTTGATTTTTTACAAGGGTAGCACTTGCAGTAACCACGAATGTGATGTGGAGACAAATGCGGGTTGATAATCGATGTAGGCTGTCGAGGTATTTCGTTCTTGGTGGATAGCCTGGTTTGCAGCTACAGCCTCTGGAACCGTTTGCACATCCTTTTTGCTCCTCAGTCAACAATTTTTTTAGATGTTCGCACAGAGAACTGCAGACAAGTAATTGGTTAACATTTTCAGGAGCAACAAGCTCCCTGTTCCTTGGAGATAAGATAAGTTACGCTTTTGGTGAAGAATGATGGAATTTACTTTTAATAGCCAATTATCTGACTAAAGTGATTTGCCAATATCCTGTGGATGCTCTTGAACTTCTCTAGCCAAAAATTGTGAATCTGGTCAACTCCAACTCAAATGACCTCCCGTTTCAAATGCTACTTCAACGTGAACTTCTTTTATATTAGACGTGATCGTTTCAAGGAGGGCCTCGCATGAACGCATTAGTTATGGGGGCGATGCTTATTCTAAATTGCAACGGCTGAGTCCCAAACACATCTCTAGGAGTCTTCTGGCTGAACCAGGTCAACCTAAGTTGTTGCGTTTTTTTGTAAAATACTCTTTAGTTTTAGAAGAACAAGGTGTCCTTCGTTGAAAGCTCTTTTGATACCTGCTGATTTGATTTGAGCAAGCTTCTACTTCAACACCTTTAGGATTACAGAAATGGTAATGGTGATGGATTCCCAACATGTGGTTGCATGTTGAGTAGAAACACCCAGAACGGTAAAGTCCTTTTCGCATACCTCTGTAATTCGGCAGCTGAAAGGTAAACCAGGTTATGAACAACAGCAGCGCTGATGTTACCAGTTTCAGAAATAAAAAATATATTCCATATTATATATATATGTATAATCCTAAATTATTACATGTTTATCATCCCGCAGCGTTAGCAATCGTTCAAGTGCTATCTTTTCTTTCAAGAATGATACCTTTTATACTTCTCATTACTGCCCTTTCCTCAAGGAGAATGAAAATCGTAGAAAAACATGCTACTTGGGTTCTACTTACTGTTGACTAGATTCGTTCTGCTCTGTAGATATGCATATTTTCTTGAGCTTTTGCTTATCCTTACACTTGAATTTACTACGCTCCCTTCTTCACGTAGCACTTGGCTCCAATCCCGGATACCTTTCTAATACGCTTTGAATGTTATCCAAAGTATCTAAGCGCTTTGTTATTTCTTCATTTCGAGTTGTTCAGTTTCATTCTGTAGTAATGATGGTGATTTGTTGCTACGCCCCGAACATTTTTCAAGGAAGCAAATACTTATATATATACATATCTGGTGTTCTTTCATATACCATCTAAAGATTCGTAGTTAAAGTTAAATATTTGGCTTGCAGTGCATCTGTTTGCCGGTACGAAATCAATCTCGATATGATGTTTTCCGTTTTGTGGTTCACAAGTAAATGTTTTGTAAATTCCATTTTTGGAAAGATTGTTTTCGTACCTTATTGTATTCTTGATCAAACTTAGGGAGTGTTTTCCATTGCTACGTACTATTTTGCGTATACTATAGCTTGGCATATCCATTCGTTCCCAGTCCTTTCTTTTTCCGTTATTGTAAAACTCCTTCTGAAGCTAACGAGAAGTCCATATGTACTCGTATATTGTTTGCACAACTTCTGGGGTTGAAATTCAAACATGTGCATTCAAGATAAGGCTAGTATCTATGTAGGTTGATTGCTGTTCAGTTACCGACATTCTGTGTTTAATTTTCTAAACTTTAGTTTAAGTTTTCCCGTAACTGTTCAGGAAATTGTGCGGTGAACGCATCGTATACCAGTATACCAAGAAAATTTTCCGGTCATGAAAATGAAATTTAATCATTTTCTCATATTTCTTCCTTGAGGGTAATCAAATTAATGAATTTGAACTGCAGTAAAAACTGCAACCTGAGATATGAAATAACGAAGTTTTATTAAAACCACTTCCACCAGGTAAGATTCTGAAAACAGACTGAAGTGGCTCTTAAATTCCTATTTCTTTTTTATCCCAGTGATAAACCTCATTTGTCCTTAAATTAAATTATGCTTATCTTCCAGTAAAGGCAAATTTACTTGTCAAAATAGATTACTTAATAACTTCTTATCGCATCTTAAGGGTTGTTTTCACTATTTATTGAATAAAGAAAAGAACAGCAGAATGAACCTCTTACATTATCGTTACCCAACCAGAATGAGAATCTCTCCCTGAAAAATGTTTTAATGAAAATATATTTCCAACTTTCTCAAGTTTCTCATTCAACCCGCTCAGAAAAAAGGCAGGCAACTTTGGGAAGATACTTGAAAAGTATTTGAATTACTTTATCTGGTGTTCCGCGAATTACCTTAAAGGATATTTTAACAATTTAGAAGAACATCGTGTCTAGTCCGAAATTTCGGGGGTCCTATTGCGCCCATTACAGTTTGTTAATATTAATGGTGCCACGGTAGAACATCGATGACATTGAGAAATGTCCGGGAGCTTTTTAATTTCAGAAGGTTCCTAGGTTTAATTAAAACATTGAAGGTAGGGAACCGACACTGCATGAGTTAAGTGGAAGCAAGGGCAAGAATTTTACTCGAAATTTGCTTTTTTTCTTTACAGCAATTAAAGAAAATAAATAAGATCAAATAAACGAAATTAATGGCTTACCGGTGAGGCCAATGTCAAATGCATTAGGACAATGAACCTTTAAATAGGTTTGCTTAATTTAGATAAAAATACATAGTTCGTACCCCCAATTAAATAGTCAACGCCGTCCGATACTATACGATCAATCAAGTTGTGAATGAGATAAGAGTGGAAGTGAAACGCTTCTTGTTATCGTAAGACGACGAACACAATTCCCGATGGAAAGAAATACTTTTTGTTTCAAATGCCAACTATATTGGCAACGCATCAACTCGTGCAATTGTTGCAAAAAGTAGGTGAAATTCTAATTATATTATTATATATATATAAGAGAAATTTTTGAACTGAAGTCTTAAATGTCTCTATGTAGTTAGAGATCTTCAAACAATACAAAACCTCGGTTCAAGTTAAACTTGGTAGTAGTTTCTGAGCCAAGCCAGAGTATCATTCAGCGACAACAGAGTTGGTTGTTGGAAAGCTCGTTACCAGTTTCTGATACCAGTTTTGGTCACTGCAAAGGACCCTCCAATACCCGATTCCCGGAGGGCTCTCTAAACATGCAAAGTGGGGGCGTGGCTGTAAAAAAAGTTTCCCCGAGTATAGTCATGTGGGATATCAAATGAATAGTCTCGATTAGTACTTTCCGAAGCTGTTATTAGTTTTGACATGGATTTCAAAGAGGAGCGGGGAGGCTTTCAAAAGAGCCAGTTACTTCAAGGATCCGTTCTCAGAAACTACCCATCCCAAATATCTGAAAAGAAATATGGTGCCAAATTCACATGGTGCCATGGCCTCCAAATACGCTCGATGCCGATGCTTATTCAGATAAAGTTAATAATAGTATATTACCAAGTATATAAATATATGCTCTGGAAATTTACTAAGAAACCCCCCCTCCTTTAACTTTATTCTATAATCACAAACTTGCTGTAATATAGGCTATACCATAGAGCATGATAGTTGGTGGAAATCATATCATATTGCTAACAGAGTTATAATAAGTCACAATTGTCACTTTGCATTATAAGACTTTGAATGTCATATCATACTAAAGTGAACAGTTTGAAAAACTAAATGCATGCAAGGCGCGCATGGGACAAGTACCCACTTAAATATGCTTATATAGGAAATATAGGCAGCAGGATCACTCTCAAGTCCATTGGACATCAACAACCGTCTACGACAAGGAGATGCCCTATCATGCGTCCTCTTTAACCTCGCCCTGGAAAAAGTGATACTTGATACTGAGGTAAATACAAGGGCTACGATCCTCTTTAAGTCCACCATATTATTAACCTATGCTAACAGTATCGACAGGCAAGACAAAATATATGGTGGCAATGTCAGCACCGAAGAACTATCAACCAACAACATCAAACCGCACTGGTCAAACAGGAAGAATAAGGATAGAAGAATAAAACTTTGAGACCGTTGATAATTTCTCCTATCTAGGGTCGAAAATCACAACCGATAACAGCCACGATGATGAAATCCGCACACGATTGTTGGCAGCCAATAGCACCTATTTCAGCTTACAAAAACTTTCCGCTCGAAACGTCTCACCATAGGATCAAAGCTATTACTGTACAAGACAATGATCTTGTCAGTCCTCATGTATTCCTCGGAGACGTGGGTTGTTAGCAAGAATAATTGCGAACTCTAGGCCGCGTTCGAGAGAAGAATCGTCCGAAGAATGTTTGGCTCCCTTCATAAGGATGAACGATTTCGTAACCTACATAACGACGAAATCTATGAGTGATACAATGACCTTCTGGTTGTGGATAGAATCCGGCTCAATAGGTTACGGTGGGTGGGTCACTTAATCCGAATGGGTGAGGACGATCCAGCCCGAAAAGTCTGTAAGGGCAATATCTATGGTAGAAAAAGATGACAAGGCAGACCCTGCTTGAGATGGAGCGATGGCGTAGGCCAGGACGCCAAACAGCTTTCAGGGATATCGAACTGGTGGACCTTGGCGCAAAACCGGGGTGTCTGAAGTTCCTTATTAATTCAGGCCTAGACCGGATACCAGTTGTTGCGCTGTTGATGATGATATAGGAAATATATAAAATTGTCCATACCTGAAGCACTTTGCTTCTAGTTTCCAGACTTGATCTTTTTGCGGTTGAAGAATGGTGTTTGAGGAAGAGTTCGTCCTTGTCTTCGAAAGTTGAGGAGTTGATACAGGGTCGCTGTAGGAGTAAGTGTGATTATATGGATAGAAAAAAAGTTGTTTCAAAGTCCCTGGATCGGCGCCAAGATCTGAGGATATGAAGTGAAATTGAAAAGTGGATGAAAAGCTGATTTGATGAAAGTCATGATTTAACAATCCGATCCTATCCAGTGAATTTTGAAAATCGGGTGAAAAGTGAATTGTAATGTAAGTAAACTATTTAAAGAAGTTGTTCTAGATTATACAGAATGACAACAAATTTCTTAAATTCATATAGAGGTTCATCAGTTCATTATTCGGGAGTGTGGTCTCTATTTCAAAATTGGATAACCGCTCGCTTATGCCACAACGCTAGTGAAGCTTATGTCATGATATGTAATGAAATGATGAAGAGAAAACTCGCAATTTAATTGGAGAGATATATTTGTTAAAAAATCTGAACATGAATTTACCTTGCTTTGCTTCTGACAAGGAACTATATCCTAGAGCTCTAGATGAGGGCTGTTTAAGCTTCTTATAATATTTTATAATTTAATTATATTATTTTGATTTAGTTCATTTCATACAATTTTTTTCATATCAATATCACGCAGAACCCGCCGTGCCGTGAAAATCTGGATATATAGCGGCTGAAACTTATCACTTTTGCGGGAATAAACTGCATCATAAGCATTGCAAATAAGATGCTATTGTCATAATTAACGAGAATAATTAACATTCGAGTGAAATACTAAAGTTACATTCTACTACTTCTTCCCAGCCCTTGCTGAAGTTTTGTTGAAAACAAAACAAGTGCCGGACACTGTCCAAGGACGTGTATTGAGGTTTCGTCCTCCACCTCACAAAACCTGCAGGCAATGTCCGTAGATATCCCTAGCTTCCCTAGGTGATAGTTCAGCCGACAATGACCAGTGAGAATTCCCACTATGATTCGGAGGTTGTTTTTGGTGAGGTTTAAGCAATCCTTTGTGCGCATGGGTTCGTATCCCCCAATAAGCACCCTGGACTGCTCCATTCCTGGTAGGCCCACCCAATATAGTTCCCTCAACTGTTCCTTTTCATTTCTTAGATTCATAGCCATGAAACCGTTTCCGATTCTACAGAAGGGTTCTGGCCCGTATAAATGCATCCCTGCTCCCTTCTTGGCTAGTTCATCCGCTGCCTCGTTGCCTTTCAACCCAGCATGGTCTGGAACCCAAAGTATCCAGACCTTGTTGGACGAGCCGAGTGTTTTCAGTCTCTCAAGGTATTCCCATACCAGTTTAGAGTTCACCTGGTTGGACCTAAGTGCCTTGATCGCTGCTTGGTTATCGGTGAGAATAGCTATGTTCTGCCTCCTATAGTTCCTTTGCAGATTAAAGGAGACACATTTGTCTATGGCGTATATTTCCGCCTGGAAAATGCTACCCTAGCTATCCTACCGTTATTAACCGAGTTATTGAAAACCAAAATTGCCTTTTCCTCGTCAATTTGCTATTACCCATGAGATAAAATGCTATTACCACATCGAATTAGATGCAACAAAACCCTTCATTCCTGAAGCTTTTGGTTTCTTAACTCCTTCTTGTTCCTTCTGTGCACGTGATAATTTATTCTGAATTATTGTTTCTTGCTTTCCGTTTTATTTTACTTTTATTTTCATTTTTGTTTTCAATATATTAACATGAAGAAGAAGGAACTAAATCTTTTTGATCTGAGAGCTCCCTCTTTCCCTGCTACTCTCTAACCGCGCAAAGTTCACATTAATAAAGGGGCATCTTCCGAACGAAAGGGGGTGAGAAGAGCGCAAACCTCAAAGGCCGAGGTTCAGAGCATATTTGAGACCGGAGAAGAATCGACTACGCGCGGTCGAGCCGTTATTTTTTTTATTTTCACTTTTCATGTTTAACTCGCATGTTGATCTTTCGGTAGGCTCGCACGATTTCCATTGTTTGTTCAATTTTCAGATTCCAGTGCGGTCCCACGCATTGTTACAGAAAACGTGTATAACGACACGTGAAAACCCCACCCTCATTCCCGAGTCTGGCTTAAATATTTGCGCGCCGACCTTTGCGGTCCATTTCGCTATGTTTTAAGGAGTTTGGGATAGCTTTTCCTTCCTGGTCGTCTCCGGCTACTCAGGATGATCTTATGACCATTGCAATTCACATTTAGTCTTTACAATCTTATCCCTACGCCATAGTGATCAGATACCAAAAGTATTGAATTTAGATATAGAGTTCAGAATTTATGCATTCCTGAATAGCAACTTGACTATTGCTACAGATCGCGAGCGTCTACCCTTAATCGTTCGTAAATCACCCAGGTAGTTTCTCTCAAGATCACATATACCTCAGAATGACAGGTCGTTTTAAGATACTCCAGGGAAGCTCACTTTTTGTTTTTATCAGAAAGGTAAAGGAGCGTAATGCCCTAGTTAAAAACAAAAATGTACTACCGCCACTCCTTTGGAGTGTTAATCGATTCGCAAAATCTGCAAATTCTCTCAACTGTTGATCGAGGTCTCAAATATCTCGGAGTTGCTTTAGATGAAGAATTTCTTTATCATGTTCTCTGCCAGCATCTCAATTTTTTTCTAGAAGCGCACATTAAAACCCGCCTTGTAGACTTGCATCCTCTATTTAGAAACGAAGCAGTCGAAAGTAGGCTCGCATGACTTTCCACTTTTCCACTCTACTTCTCACTTTCTTTCTACCATAATCTTCTGCCGAGACATAGGCACATAGCACAGGATTAAAGAATATTTCCTAGAGTTTTGTCTGGGTACTCTATACCTTTAGCATGGATAAATGAGATTTATGTTAGATAATTAGTTCCAGTTTTCAGTTCTACCAGGAGACCGTTTTCTTGCGTTTGCCTCCGGTAATAGGAGAAACCTCTTGAAAATACTCAAAAAGAATGCAATTCAAAGTTTTGTACGAAGTTCATGCCACAAAAGGGCCTTTAGTCACCAAGGCTCTGCACTTTATTTTTAATTATTTATTAACAGATGATAAAAAGATTAAACTCTAATTATTTATTGCCTTCAGAAGGAGGAAAAAACAAGAACCTTAACCTATGTTTAAAAAAGTTTAAAAAAGGGAAAGTTTAAAAAACGTACATAAATCGAGATACATTCTAAAATGTTGTAGCAAGGGGAGGTTCAGAAAACGGAGGCGAGAGGGGTAATCCACACTAGGAAAGTTTTTCATAAAAAAGAGGGAAAGGGTGAATTACACCTTTTCAAGAGCAAGACAATCACAGTTCCAGAAGAGTGGGAGTTCACCGAACAGTACTCAAGGATACTTCTCACGAGGGAGTCGAAGAGAATTAAGGAGGGCTGGATGGATTCAAAATCAGTGGAGGAGCGAGGTATAAAGCTCGACACTTTTGCAGCCCAAATGGTGACTTTGAGGAGTGGGTGTCGAAGCAGAGCTTATTGTCAAATAACTGCGAGGTTTTGAGTGTTTCTAATTTGATAAGAAATATCGGTCAAGAGGGTAGGAAAAAGAGGTGGGTGAGGGTTTGGGTAGTCCATAGACACTTTCTGAAGTTTAGCGCTAGATCACTAACAGAGCACCAACGGTGTCATTGAAGAGAGACACAGTCCATAAGCCGCATACGATTCGTTCGCCTCGAATTCCGCCTTTATATTATACTCTGTTCGTTCGGAACAGTCAAACTAAATTCTAAGGAACGGTGATCTCACAGTTAGACTTCGCCTAGCACCCTTTAGCCTGCAACCAAATTGAACATTTTTGACTTGTAGATTATAAATAAAATAAATTTAAAAAAAAATTAATGAACGAAACGATTTCGATTTTTTATTTGTAGTTACGTAATTTTATCAAAACGCGGGAGACACGAAGAATCATATATATCATATATCATATATTATGACATTGCTGCTCTTGCCATTAATAAGGCATTGTAAAATGAGCCCAACTAAATTCTGGTAACAGAATCGTCTCAGAATGGTTAATAATAATCGCTGGCGCAACAATCTATATTAGATCAAGGCCTTGAGTGTGTTAGAGCACTTCATTCAAGACGGTGATGGTACACCACAGTAGACTGTAGGAGGCAATGTGGTCAGCATTGCGCTCGCCCGAGATTATTACCCTGATTTGGCTAAGGTACTCATTCACAGCTGAGTCGACTGGTATCCAACGTCAAATCACGATACAAATCCCACTGCCACCAGTGAGATTTGAACCGCGACCTTCCGTACGATAGCCTTGTGCTTTAATCACTCGACTATCCAGACCCATGTCTCAGAATGGTTACCTTCAGCAATTTTGATATCGGTCTTAAGGATCTCTCATCGAAAAATATTCAATACTACAGATTTTGTAAAACCTAACTCATGCCTTTTGTACCAAAAATATGTTAAGAGTGTTCTGTAACTTTGCCATCCCTACTTTCAGTATAAAGAAAGATGTTTTGGCAAGAAGCGAGTTAGTCTGAGTAACCTTGATGTTTGTAGCCATAATTGTAGTCTAATATACTCATAAAGTACCCAGCGTAACTCTCACCGAGGTTACCAGTTTGTCAGCTTTCACTGAGAGTTTCGCAATCCTTCGTTCGATTTCTCTGAATACTGTCACACCTAGTGGTGCAGCAACGCCCATATTGAAATTCCTAGGGAATTTCGTCTTTCGCAATACCTTCGGTTGTTGTTAATTTCACTCTCATACACTAGTATTATATCAGCTCTCCCAGCTTTCTCTCTTCTGCTTTTCCCAGTGCCGAGCCTTCCTCTCCCGTTTTCCTGAAAAATTAGACAACAATGCCAGCAACCCAATGGCCATAGTCAGATTTCCTGTCTCTATAATTATGGCAGTTCCTGTACTTCCTTTCCTAGCTGACCGTAAACACTGAACAACAGGCTAATCAGGCTTGGGAATGCCGTGAGTCCTTCTGATCACTTGAGTCCTTCTAATGTTATGTCTAACTTCGAAACCTCGATATCAATTCGTAACGTTTATATGATTCCTGGCAAATATTTCACCAAGAGACATCGAGAATAAATGATAGCTTCACCTCTCATCCTCTTAGCACTGTTTTGAATCATTGTAATCAATATAACTATTAAAGTAACTCACCGTCTTCTACTTCTCATCAGCAAATTCATTATAGACCACAATTTAACTTTGACACAATACGCTAAATATGCTTCTCCAAGGGTGGTCGCGAATTAATGGTTAATCTGAGCTTATCTACGAATGGTCCACACCAGTGAACCCTAGCTACATTTTTCAAAATTTAATCCTCGACTCCTCAATAATTTCTTTTCTCTATCGATCAGGTAATCCATTCGAAGCAAAGACTCAACGGCAATTTATTTTTAACGCGCACAGCAACAAAAAGGTGTAGATTACACTCCTTTGGTCCTATAATGAATGAATGAGTGAATTTCACAACAGTGGGTACATAAATATTTTCAGATAGCCTGAAATAAACCGTTTAGGCAAAATGCATTTAATTGTGCGCTAACGTGGAAATATACATAGCATTGTAATGTTGAAATATCTTTTCTGGTTTCAAATAAGTTCAATTGTACACTCATTAAATAGGATTTAGGGATGCGGAAGATTTCAAGGTCGATATAAGTGATTAGGATACTAGGAAGTAGGAAAAGGGCAATACATAAACAGGTTGCAGGTTGTGAAACTGACAGGTGCTAAGACTCAAATCAAGAATATCTTCTCCTTTTCTTATTTATTTCCATATGAATGAAACAAACCCGTAAACTGTGACATCCCAATTTATGTAGGCGGTGAAATGCTTAGATAGGTTCGTTACGAAAGAGCATTCTGGGACCAAACACTTAATGGACGTACTTCATCAAAGAGCTCCAACTGGTGAAACTATGCGGAAAAACGGGGGTTAGGGCGGAAAGCACATGGGTCTGGGGTGAAAATGTTTATCACCGCACATTTATCTGTATCATAACCTTTCACCTGATCTATCGAAAGCTACTGGGGATATTGCACAGCGGCGCCTGTTTCATCAGTTTCCTTGTTGGACTTCCTATATTATTTTATAAATTGAATTTTTATTATTATAAATAGATTTGAATTGATGAAATTAACCGAGCATTCATTAAAAAGACGAAGATGAAATCCACTTCGTGCCACAAGTGAAGTCATTGGTACCGAAGACATTTATCTAACGATTTTATCAGATTTAATTCAAATTGCTTCAAATGCCTGTTTCCTTACTGTTCATTAATCACGTTAAATGCAATCCATCAATCGTGTAGAATGGCAGACCAAATCACAGTAGGGTCATTAGAGTGGTTTACGAAAGCTTAGAAACGTTGTGCAAACCATTCCTAGGTCAGTTGAAATTTTCCCATAAATATTTAAACCCCAACCAAAGTAACGTACAAATGTATCTGTATTAAACAGGATGTAGAATAATGCTCACAATATTATTGATTTGGAGGCTTACATAAAGATATGACATGAATAATATGCCATTAATTGGGCATACTAATGAGAGTCAGTGCCTTATTTTGATTTATTACATGTGGTGACATACACATCGACATAGTAATCTAATTTATTGAAATATATGCACAACAAGAACTGATTAATAAATATTTACAGACTTAACCCATTAATGACTACAATTTTCGTTGGAATAAGTTTTTAATTGCTGAGATATGTATATATGTTCGTTTACGAGAGCATACATAATATCTACATATTACAGAAGCTTATAAAAAAGCTTCATTTATTCGTACAATAGTGAATTATGAAAACCGGGGTAATTGAATATGGATGGCTTTGAGGACCTTCGCCATAGTAATGTATTCTTCTATGCATTGTATTTTTTCCAAAGAAGTTTCTCCGGAAAACAACCTTTCGGTCAGCCAAGGAATCCGAAACTTACTTCATTCAAAGAACTCATTTCTATGCAAATTTTGTCAAAAATGACGGAATTGAAAGATTTTGTGGTGTGGAACGATTTACATTGCAACAGTTTATTGGAAGGAATCTGCCAAAGTGTTCGAGTCCATACCCTTTATTTAAATGTCGACTGTGGGCGAAGGATAAGAAAACCTGTTTCTTGCTCTGGTAGGCTGGGATAATTATTACATGTGTGTGTATCTTATACATTGTATCTAAAAGTTGAGATTTTCCTTCTTAATGAAAAATATAAAGGAAGCAATGAATCAATTAGGCGTGGTATCAGTCATCTTAAAAACTCTGTCTATTTTAGGAAGCGAAACGATTTTGCCTCCTAAACAAGATAAGAAGGTCGAAGGTGCTACTGTAAAGATTGGCTGTTATTTTCAGCAAAAGTAGGGACACATTACTTAATTACCTGTTTTCACGATTTTGTGTGAAACAGAACTTAATTAGAACTAATTCAATATTGTCCGTCAATCTATCTATCTGTCTGTCACACCGGGTTTATTCGGAAACAGCTGGATCTATTTTTACGAAATTCGGCGAGAATATGTGGTCTATGAATCTCTTTACATGCATTAACTGGCGCCATTTTCTGTTGAGTCTTCGGAAAGGGGCTGTGTAATCTTTTTCGTCAAATATGGTCATATGCGGTACTAAATGAAAGGCTTGATTAGCACTTTTCAAAACTGGTCTATAAGTCAGTACAAGCTGAAAATGTATGCCCCGAAAAGTGTAACAGGTTTCGTTCTCAGAACGAATCTGAAGAAATTCACAACGACGGTCTTCGGAGGCACCGCACGTTTTTCAAGGAATTTCCAAATACTCATCTTTCCAAGCGCCAATGTTGACATTCTTTGTCCATCTTTAGTTGATCCTGGGGGTGTGGTTTCCACATAAGTCTGCAGCCAAAATATATTTCATAATATTCTGTTAGTTGAAATTCCATTTTTGATAAAGTGTGTATGATATAGCTCCCCATTTAACGTTCACAGTCATCGTGGTCTCCCCAGCCTGCTTAGTGTTCACTGTTGGTTCTTTTGGAGCACACTAATCATATATCACTCGAATAACTTCGTCTATGCATTCGCACAGTATGCTCGTGAATTTGACGACCTGGGATTATCAGGAAATAACTGGCGCTTCAGTTTAGCCTTGTCCTCATATTTCACCTGCAGGCGGTTTCTTCGGATGCGACTTCGCTAAAAGTTGGAGAATTGAATCCAAGGCTTTACATGTGTTTTTTTAAAGAAACCGAAGATTCATTGACTAGGTATAGCAGATTAATGTTCACTGAATATTTAATGGTTAGTAATCACATTCTGATTTTTAAATGTTATTTTTTCGAAGCTGCATTTTGAAAATCGGTTGCCACCATAGTCCAAAATTCTTTCAAGGAAATTCTTTGAAATTTTTACCATTTATTCAGAGGATATTTCTACAGTTCACATACTAGGATAATTGAGATTCATCGAGCCGTTTTTTTTATATTTTTATATAAAAAAGGCAGAAGAAAACACCAAAATTCACAAAAATAAATTTAACAAGACACCAAAAATTTACCCCACTTTCAATGTTTTTTTAATAATCCTAGTTTGCAAACCGTGATATACTCCATCCGTCAAAATGCCGTTTATTTTCTTTCTTTAAGATGAGCAGAGCGCTCTTAACCCGAAAAACACTTCAATCATGACCGATGATACCGAAATGTAAAAATTGTTGCGTATTCTCAAGATATTAATAAATATATGACGCATTTGTATCTTTATTCAGTTCTTGAAAAAAAGATACATAAAGAGAGAGAAAAAACAAACTTTACACGGGATGACCCTCTTAAATGGAATGCATGTGTCCAACAATACTAACTTGATGAATTGCTGAAGTATAACTTCCAACTCCAATTTGGAAATCGAAGAGAATATTCTGCATTTTAACAAACTATTCTTTCATATTCATCATCCTCGCCACATAAAATATACAAGATCACATGTGAACTAAGAACAAGATCATCTTTGCAGACCGTGCGTATCAGAGTTGTAGGTTGACGTTAATAAACAAATTTAAGAATTACATTGAATGCAAATGAAAGCTCCTTGATGGACATTTTGAAAATTCTGTTTGGATCCATTGAGTTAGTTTATCCTTTCTAAATTTGTTTGAATAAGGCGGTTGGGGCTTATATACAATGATCTGCAAGCTGCTTATGACCCTAGGGACAAAGTCCAATGATTTCCTTTTAAGCTTCCATTGAATATCTGAATTCTGAATAGGGATAAGAAGTTAAGGTTCCCATTCTCGTGTCGTGTTTGAATAGTGCAATGAAGACAAGGATTTTGAGATAAGCAAATAATCATCCACGATGGCTATTGCAAATTGCCAGAGTAAATCACCGAATTTTCGGCCATTGATACCCGCCATTATACCACGACTTTCAAGTTGTTTAAAATGGCGCCCAACGTGGGTCCTACCTTCGGTACATTAATATGCTTCACAGCTGAACTTTATATTCATTTTAAGCGCCGATATTCACTTCACCGTTGTCCAGTTTCAGCCGCTAGAAACGTTTTTTTTTTGTTGTAGTATTTCAATATTGTATAAAAATTCCTGAACAGATACTCCAAAAACTCTAGTAATCCTTAACTATCGTGATCTCAGTTGCCCACCTTTAGTTAGTGGCTTTGTTACGCGAGTATTGCACAAGTGTCCACATGCTTTTCTACTGAAACCTATATACTGGAAGCCTCGCCTCGCCATTTGCAAAGAATACGGAATTAATGGAAATTGAATAGAAATTTGAAGTGAAGCCATTTTTTCCTTACGCTCTTCGTAGCCACCTCTCGACTTCCTGCCAGATTTCAAACAAGGACAAGAACATTTTTGTGGTTCCCCTTTTGCTTTTTGTGTTTTTATTTTCCATACATCCCGGTGGGGAGCAACTCGTCTTGACGCTCTTGTTGCATATTATTATATTATGATTAAGCATGGGATTCCCCTTGTGATTATTATTTAGACTTTTGAAATTTAACTTTTAGATTGTCACAATTTAAAAGTGTTTGTTCATCTTTCTTTATCTTTGAACACAGATTACGATTCTAACCTATGAACTTTCCTCTGGATCGCGGCTATTGTGACCTTTACTACAATCTAATTCATCTTTGAATCCAACATCCCCACTTCGAGGTCATAAGGTTTGATGTTGAAGGAGACATTCAGCCTCCTTCTCTCCTTCGTGGACTTTGGATAGTGGAGCATAATATGCCTTATGCTCTCAGGTACAGCGGCGGGCAGTCAGAAGATTTTAAATATTCCAAACCATTATGTCCCGGGAAGAGCTGCTCGACTTACACGAAATCGATTTATAGGTTCAGTGTTTCTTATCACAGTAATCCCACTGTTGCTGCCATACTCTATTCAGCACTTTCCTAGTGGCGAATGAATTTACAGTCCTTCCTTTGGTAATGCAATGCGCCACACTCACGAAAGGCTCCAATGTGATTATTTTCACTATGAAACACACTGCTCCACCTGAAATCCAATACGCGCTGCACAGTAAGCAAGGACTCCCATTTTAGCTTAAGTGCTCTTAATCCAACCCAACCCAGTTTTCCGAATAATATTAATGGCCAACGTCTCCTAAACCGAATGCACCACCGTTTCTATCACATTGCCCGTAAAACTGCCACCTACTAACTCGATGAGCTGGAGCGGCTCGTTTTATATCATCGCCTTAAATATTTTCTCTATAATATCTAGTCAATCTGACTTGAACGATATGGAGAGGGGACAGAGAGTCTTCTTTGAGGCTTCGCTAATCGAATGAACTGCTGCTTCTTCCAACGGGCGGCAAACAATACTTCTACCGTGCATGTTTCAAACTTGCTTCAGTCCAATTCTGGAGCCTCCTTATCTAATAAATTCTTAGCTCCCTCGCAATTGCTTCATAATAATCTCGACGATTGAAAAGTCGCTTTGCTGAACGGTTGGGCGAGGTCCGCTCTCCTTAAAAAATTGGGAATTATTCTCAGAAAAAGCTATTGGCACTGGAGATGATTTTTGCTCGCGTATTTTTTTAATTATAATGCGATAGGTATCACATTACGGGTTCATATTTGCATCAAACAATTCCGTTTACTTTTTCGAATACCCTTCTTAATATTACTTGAGACACTCGAATATCTTTCTTGCAGCTCCGTGTTCCGATTTCCCTCTTGCCATTTTTAACTGTCTCTTCGTTCACCTTGCACCAGTGGTTCGGTTTTCTGTTAGGATGCAAGCGTCGTCGAAGTGTTGTAGCGTCAGATGTTTCGCTCAAATTCTAGCATAGTTGACTAAACCTTTTCATCGCTTTTTCCTTCGGGTTTTGGCTTCTTTCTTAAGTCGGCAGGATTGTCTACACTTCGAAAATTACGCTAGAACAGCAATCTTAGCTTCTCTAATTTTAATATGATTTCAATTGTCACTTCTTCTCCTTATGCTTTTGAAGTAGTGCTCATTCAAGTAGCAAACCGTCCCTGTCACGAGAAATATCAGGTTAACCTTATCTAACATTAGCCAGTACTATGTCCAACTCCACAGAGGATTTGATGATAATTTGGCCTGTTCCCTGGTGTTAGTCACTGGGCTAGAGAAAACTACTATTCTGGCACTGATGAAATTGGCTCCCGGGAATTCCATTGTTTCAAGTGTGACTTATATTTCACATGCTCATATTGAGGCGTTATCAAACTTCTATCTCACCCAAGTTAGACTGCAGTAATTTTGATACAACTCACAGATTACTACATTTGATTGGATTATGAAAGAAAGCCTTTAGCTTTAATGGGTAAGATTGATCTGTATCAGCTTATGTGGTCTAGTCACTTCTAAATGAGTTACACCTGGACTATCTGCAACATACCAGTCGTTCACACCACTCGGTAGGACAAAAACAGAGGCAGAATCCAAAGAAACCTCTCTGTATCGCATTGATCCCAAACTAACAAAGTTTGTGGCAACAGTCATGGAACAACACCTTATCAGTACATCTCAGATGCAACACCTCAGAGCCCATTCGTATAAGGAGGGGCATCATCTAAGGGGATTCATTGCGCCCCTTTGGTTTTGCATGGCATTGAGCCCCATTTCATGGCTACTGAATGATGTTGCAGGGCATGGTTTTGCAATAAAATATGGCCTACGTACTAAGTGCGAGCTGACCCAGTTGATGTGCTTAACATTGACTTCAAGTTGTATGGTGTAAAAGTCTGTTTCGAATAGAAGACATGTTTAGCTGTGATGATGGGATGGAATTTGGATTAGAGAAGTGTCGAATCCAAGCCATCCCTGCATACCGGACGTAGCTTTGATAACCTCCACATCCAAGCTTTGACGGAAGCGGATTTCTACAATTACCTAGGAATTCTCCAAAGAACTCATTCTCGAGTTAGTGATCTGAAGGATGTTCCGCTGTCCGTGTCAAGCTAGTCCTTAAATTGCATTTCTCAGGCAAAAATAGGATAAGCGCACTAGAAATATTCGCTATTCCTTCACTGTCATATATGTACATTCAGAATATTGCCGTGGAAAAAAGCTAATCTGAAAATTGTCCAGCGGCGGAAACGGGCTAATATGTCCAAATTTCAAATGCATTACCAAAATTCTACCATAAGTCATGGTTGACATGGCGGATCGCTCCGCGTATATCATTGATGGTGCTACCCTCATAATAGCAACATGGAACCGAAATACGAGGAAGAAGGTGAACTATGAGCTACTGGTTCGGAAAATCAGAGAAACTTGCCGACTCGAGAAGGTGATTGTAGTGACCGCAATCTTATCAGCTACAGGTATTGTACCCAAATCTCTCACGCCATCCTGAGACTCTCGGCCTGGTTCAAGCCATCCCATCCCTGCCTTCTTTGCGGATTTTTGGGATCATTTCATTCTAGTTAGGGTAGCATTTCGAGCATTTAGGTCCCGAAATCCTACAAAAACGGCAAAATTGATCGTAAAGGCCCGCCCGTAAATACGGAAGTCTAATCGAAGTGTTCCATCGACACGTGTTTGCATACCTCTATGATAGCTAGGCTCGGGAATGCGGGGGTCCTTTCTGCACATCATCATCATCATCAACCGCACAACAACCGGTATCCAGTTTAGGCCTGCCTTAGTAAGGAACTCCAGATATCCCGGCTTGTGCCGAGGTACACCAATTCGATATCCATAAAAGCTGTCTGACTTCCTGATCTTTGCTATCGCTCCGTCTCACGTAGGGTCGGCCTCGTCTTTTTTTGTACTGCAGACTTATAGACTTTCCGGGCTGGGTAATCCTCATCCATACGGATTAAGTAATGCGCCTACCGTAACCTATTGATCCTGATTTTATCCACAACCGGACGTCTATGGTATCGCTCATATATTTCATCGTTATGTAGGCTTCGGAATCGTCCATACTCATGTAAAGGGCCAAAAAATTTTCGGAGGATTTGCCAAGAGTTCAAAATTTTTTTTGCTAAGAACCCAAATCTCCGAAGAATACATGAGTACTGGCAAGATCATTGTCTTGTACAGTAAGAGCTTTAACCCTATGGTGAGACGTTTTGAGCGGAACAGTTTTTGTAAGTCGAAATAGGCTCTGTTGGCCGGCAGCAGCCGTGAGCGGATTTCCTCATCGTAGCTGTTATCGGTTGTAATTTTCGACCCTAGATAGGAGGATTTATCAACCGTCGCAAAGTTGTAGTCTCCTGTCTTTATTCCTTCCGTTTGACCAGTGCGGTCTGATGTTATTGGTTGGTTGGTTTTTGGTGCTGACGTTGCCACCATATATTTTGTCTTGCCTTCATTGATGTGTAGCCCAAGGTCTGACGCCACCTGCTCGATAGGTCAGTAGTTGGGTGGACTTAAAAGATGATCGTACTCCTCGCATTTACCACAGCATCACGGTTCACTTTTTTTCAGAGCCAGGTTAAAAAAGACGCATGATTGGGCTTCGCTTGTCTTAGACCGTTGTTGATGTCGAATGGTCTCCAGAGTGATGCTGGTGCTTTTATCTAGCTTCGCGTATTGATCAGGGTCAACCTAGTCAGTCTTATCATGGCCGCGCTTTCCGCGCAAACCAGGTACTTCCACCAACCATTTCGTGTGACACCGCTAACTGAATAATCTGCAGTTCGTTATCATTTGTTATGGAAGCCAACGTATCAAATGAGTATGGGCTCCGTCCCTACTTGGCTGTTAAAATCCCCAAGTATGATTTTTATATCATAAACTGCCTAGTAGAAGGTATCCTATTCCGACTCTGCAGTATCCTCTGTAGGGGCGTGAACGTTAATGAGGTTTATATTTCTAGAATTGTCTCGGAAGCACAGAGTGCAAAGCCGTCCGCTTATGTTTTCAAAATCGATAACACCAGGTTTCATTGTTTGGCTGACTAAGAAACCAATACGTGGCTTTGGACCAACGACGTATCACATCCCCCATCGATGTTTCTCCTGCCTCAGGTGTGCAATGTTATACTTACTTTGAGGTTTCTTTCCTGCCTTGGCATTTTCAGGCTATTATATTGGTGGCTGGCCCTTTAGAGAATTAAGCGAGGCTAGAGAGGAGGAGGTTAAAAGAAAATCCTTAAGTCGTAATGAGTTTATTTGAAATTCACGTTAGAGTATATTCAAAGCAAAATTAAAATAAGAAACGAAAGTAGTGTCACACAACTAAACAAAAATGATCTAAGTAAAATGAAATTATAAATGATTAAATGAAACCATATAGATCAAAATTATATCAGAAGAAAAAAGTTAAATACTGAAATGAAAATATAATTACAATATCAGAAAGGAATTAAAGTGAAATTTAACAAAATAATCTTACCGTGAGTGATCCCACCCACAGCTCTGTTTAATCACATTTTTCTATAGTGTTATTTTACACATTCAAAGAAAAAGAAAAGCTAAGAACTCTATTCGAAAAAATCAATATTTATTGTTCGCAGTGTCCCCATCAGCAGTTTGACAATTATTAATGAAAAACTCCACAATGGGTAACAAGCACAATTAGTCTTAAAGGGGTAACCTTCCCATCAGGCACGACAACCGAACCTTTCTTTAGTTCGAAATTTAAGGTTACTATCCATCTCACAAACTCCAATAAAATTCGAAAGACACCTCATTCCAAAATCAAAGGCAACTTTACACGCCAAAGCCCAAAATCGATCTTTTGTTTCGCGCCCAGCTGCCAACCTCATCAGCCGGTCCCGATCCCATGTAATCTGGGCAAGCCTATGTGAAGTTCAGGGTCAATGAACGAACAATTTTCTTTTGCATTGGTAGGAAATTATTAATAAATACAAATTGGGAATTGCTCAAATGGGAATGGGTTCTTGGGTTTAGGGGGAAGCGACTAATTGTCAGGTTTTTTTTTAAACTAGTAAAATTAATTATTTTTTGCTGTTAGGGGTTTGGATATAAATGAACGTCGTGATGGAGCTTGGAGACGTTAAAATAGAGGAAAAAGGAGCAAATATTACATATTATTAAATGTGCTCTCTTATCAGATTGACCTTGGAAAACCCGAATGAAATACCGCCACACACTTTATAACTTTAAATGTTATCACTGCACATGTGTGAAAAATGAATCAGCCTTTATGAAGAAGAATTAAAATTAAAAATTATTTTTACCCGCCCTCTTAATGCTAATTGGGGCTGGCCTATCCTCCTTATTGTACATATGTGAAGCGGAAGACGCGTGCACCTTCCTTTGTACATACAATATGTATCATTGCTTGTCTAATTACTTTCTTTTGCCAGCAAAATTTTTGTCAGAAGTGGGATTCGAACCCACGCCCTCAGAGAGGACCAGAACGCTCAGAATGGAACTCGAACCTATCAGAGTCCAAGTAAGATTTCTCTTGAGTCTGGCGCCTTAGACCGCTCGGCCATCCTGACATGTGGCAGCTTCCACCCGCTAAGTACTGCGCTGGCTATGTTATCTTATCTGCGCTCGTACACAACAGTCTAATATGGAATGCTGAGCTGTCGAAACTTGAGATATTTTTAGCACTTCTTTGATAACGCAGTGATGTGTTCGCATGTTGTTTGATAGTTTATTAAAAGGAGATCATGGCTGTTATGTGCCTATTACGATAATGAAATTGATTGAATTATGGACTGAATACATATTATATGTGTAGAGTTCCATCGCGAAGTTAGTGTGAAGCACTTTAATTTAGCGTGTAATTTTGATACTAAATTGTTATTTTATTATGTTGTTGCTTCTATCGTTTTAGTTGGTAATTATTTTTGGTTTTTTTTTTCACAGGTAACGAAACATATTGGAATGCGGAATTCAAAAAAGACGTCGTTACATGCTCTATTAAGGGTTGAGTTTACATACGTATGGTCTGAAAGTAACAATTGTAAACCACCCTATCTTAAGATAAATATAATTTTACATTTTATTCTCATAAAGAAGTTATTTTAGAAATAAATGACATTTCTATGATAAATCATCATTCAAATGCCTTAGAACAACATGCCATCATGAAAGCATAAAAAGTACATAGTTCATTCTATATCACCTTCACGAGATTCTGTAAATTCTCTGATTGTATAAACCATAATTATGGACTTTGTTGTGTAAAATAGCTAAACAATTCAAGTGCGTAATGTACGTAACCTGCAAAAAAGACTATTGGATAACTCCAGTTGCAGATCACCAAATAGTCATAAGTTCTTCGGATAAAGCCTCGGATCGGGCCAGTCTCATCGCTATCTGGCCATTGTGATGATTTGCTATGATTATTGCACAATACCCACTTGCCACCACATGTCACTATTCTGCGCAGAATGGCGATCCTTCATGTCCAAGCGCCATGTTTCCCTCAAGCTGCATTTGTAGCTGTATATCAAAATGGTACTATATATAATATTGTCAAATGCGTCCTAAAAGAACTGTTGTGCCTCTTTATTATGTTCCTTACTTCCAAGTGTTTCAACCTGACACCTACTATTAAGTATTTTGCAAGATGACCGAATCTCCTTTGCACAAGTGCCGGACACTGTCCCAGAATACATGTTGAAGTTTCATCACCCTCCTCATAGAATTTACCGACAGTGTTCGCAGATATTCCTAGCTTCTCCAGGTGATAGTTTAGCCTGCGGTGACCAGTGAGTATTCCCACAATAATCCGGAGGCTCTTCTTGGTGAGGTTTAAACAATCCTTCAAGCGTTTGGGTTTATATCCCTCTATGAGCAGCTTGGTCAGTTTCACCACTGGAAATTTCGCCCAGTAAAGTTCTCTCAGTCGATCCTCTTCATTTTTCAATGTCGTGGCCTGAGTCTACTGCACAGAATGGCTCTAATCCCTAGAACGGCCTCGCTGCTCTTTCCCTGGCCTGCTCCTCTGCTGCTTAATTGACTTCTAATATAATGAGGCCTGGAACCTAGAGTATCCATACCTTATTAAACGAGCCGAGCAAGTTCAGTTTATTAAGGCATACCCATATACGTTTAGAATTTACCTGGTAAAACCTAAATGCCTTAATAGTTGCTTGACTGCCTCTTAGAATAGCAAAGTTCTGAACCCTATAGTTACTTCCAGGGTTCGAAGAAGCACCTCTGTCAATAGAGTATATTTCCCATTAGTTCTGCCATAAGGGATCCGACAGTGTATTAGGTAATCAGTTAATGGTTTGGCTTAGTATGTCAATGTCACGCTCTACCAGTTTTTCCTGTTGGTCCTACGTGCTTCAAACTTCTTATCAAAGTGAAACCTTGTTGTTATATTAACCCCTTCCTTAGACTACATAGGCTACAACGGTCTAGTTGTGGATGAAATCCGACTCAATAGATTGCGGTGGGCTGATAACTTAATCCGTATGAATGAGAAAGGCTATAAGGACAAAATCTATGGTGGAAAAAAAGGCCAAGCAGACCCTGCAGAAGATGGAGCGATGCGTAGACCAGGACGCCAAACAGCTCTTAGGGATATCGGATTGGTGTACCTCGGCACAGAGCCGGGATATCTGAAGTTTTTTACTAAGGCAGGCCTAGACCGGATACCGGTTGTTGCGCCGTTGATGATAATAATCAGTAATTCAGAATGCCGCTAAAGAATATCATTTTTCCTTCCTTCCTTCAATATTATTCCCGGGCATTCTGAAGATCGGCCTTTTTGCCTGCATCTTTATATACGTATTGAGAGGAGTCCGTCTCACACGGACCTGTAGGAATGCCGTTGGGCAAGTTCTCTTTGCCCCACTGATACACAAGTAAGCCAGTCTCTGAACTTTGTGTAACTCCCTGGCTGTTGTGCTAAGTTCCGTTCTGTTTTCCCAGATTACAGACAGTCAGAAGATATTGCCTTGTATTTGGGAATAGCTTTGTATAGCTTAGATGCTTTAGTGGTTTATGCTACCCCTTTATAGAATTACTTGAAGCAGTCTCATTTGCCTGATTGCGTTGCCATACGTCGTCAATTCTCCTGTGTAATTGTGCCAGTCCCCGGTTTTCTTCGCGCGGTTGAAGAGTTTTCGCACCCCCTGTCTCATACTGGCAACGTTTCAGTTCCACCAGAGTGCTTTCTTAACGACTTGACTGTCCTAGCCTTTGTTAAGGTCTATCACTACGGTCTATATCCTATTACTCCTAATGTTGCCGCTCACGTGTACATTAGCCATGTTGTCACTCAGTTGCCTTGTTGAGTCTGTTCTCCTGAGATTCCTTAGCACTCTATCTACTTTAAAGTTGCTCTTAATGTCGAATTTGATTATTCTGTGATCTGACATACAAGGCCCATCCGGTACCCTCTAATTATTTACTAAGTGGCTCATCAGTGTGTTCCCTAGAATTATGTCTAGTATCTCTTACCTAATAGCGGTCAGGAATACTGGTGAGGTCCCTACATTATATACTTCTAACTTATTACTGAGGATGAATCCCGGAAAATTCTCAATCCCAAATTACCAACATGCTTTCTCTTTGTAGGCTGCGAATTTGCCCCCGATAAACCCAAGGTTCTTGAGCCAGCACTATTTCAATATTATTCTTGCAATTTGCCCTTGAATTACTGCAGATGCGGCTTTTACATGGTGGAAGTTTATATGGTAGTCCTGGCTATCCGCTCCGTTAGTTTTTGGAGCTCTTCTTGAATGTCGGAGTATTGTCCTCCTCCTCCTCTGATACGGCATTTCCTTGTGTTTCGCCGTCCGAATTGAGCCCTGGGTTAAGATTATTCAGCTTTTCCTCTTCTGTGGATTCACTTCCCTGGTTGATCCTGTCCTTTTAAGCATTTGAAGTATCTTTCTTTTGTTTCGCCTTGTGCACGTGTACAAGTATGCTACCAAATCTATAATTTATGAGGCAGTTATGATGTTTAATTGTCGTTAGCGATCGATCGTAAACTCGTGTTTTTTTGCACATCCTTACAATTTAGCACGAAGAGCCAACCGTTTGATAAAGTACATATTGTCAAGTACAAGGTCTTGAGTGTCCAAAGACTCGACTATGCGCTCGCCAACCTCATTGTGTGCTCAAAACCCTTTTCTAACGTAGCATCTGTTACCGTTTGTCTTTTTCAGGCACGTTACAGGTCCACTTCATAAGCCGGTTATCAGATAGCGTCACGAAAACCGTGACAGATGGCAATGCGAGCAGCAACTTTTTTTATGATAGGCTATCAAAAAAAAAGTTTATAGCCATTTTTATTGGGTGTGCATTTTAGCTTTCAGTACCGTACAATTAAGTTTCTTGTGGAACGCAAATGCACCTCTTTACAAGGGCTCTTGCGAGTTTCTCTGACATGAATAAGAGTATCAATATTTAGCATACAGGCAGGTATAAGTTTTCCTCGGACTAATTTGCTTAGGTCTAACGCCGTCCATGGGTAAACAACCTTTGCTGACTTCTCGATAAGAGTAATGCGTTTTCCCGCGTCGACGGAGGTGAATGCCCTAGGATTTCTTCGAAGGTTTGTAGTTAATTGCGCTACCACTATTTTTTTCTTTTTTAACGATTTCTAGTACATTTTCTTGAAATGCGGTTCCGCCTTTTGTGGACCTGCGTCTATCTGCGTGTTCCTTACCGTCGCAAAGGTAACTTTTAAACTAACCCTAGAACGCATAACATCTCGAAAGCAGAGAGCAAGCGCTCTCAATCTTCCTGCATTGATCACATCAACACCACACGGATCATTTTAGAACAATGTGCGGAGTTTAGATTTTCGCTGCACTTGCTCTTCATCGATTTCAAGAAAGGTTTCGATTGCGTGAATAGGGAGTGTATTTGGAGTGCTCAGGACAGCAGGGGTGTTCCGGAGAAATAAAATGCACCGCGGTTAAATCTCGGAGAATTTTGAAGTCGAGACCGCAGTGTGCTCGGTGACGTTCCTCATGCTTCCTTGTCCGGAGGAGGAGGATAAATTCAATGGACAATGACATCAACTGAAGCTCTTTGACTACGCTGATGGCATCTGTTTGCTCTCTCATCAGATCATAGACCTTGGCCAAATTACTCTGGCTTTGGAAAGATAGACTGTTATGAGCTAGTGTTCTTTCTGTGTTGGTATATGGGACTAGCACATGGAAAGTGAAGCTCACTGCTACTCCAAAACTCCAGGCCTTCGTCAACACCTGTCGAATTATCGCTGTACGCTGGCCTGATATTATCTCAAACGAAGAACTTTGTCGGCATGCAGGGAAGGTGAAAGTGGCAGTGAACAGGTCACACATTAAGGAGGGGCCGCAATTGCATTGTCGACTACATCATGCAGTGGAATCTGCTCCTCAAAGATGGCCGGCGAGCAGGTCGCTTCAAGGACACTTGCCGCAGACTAGTAGAAAAGAAGTTCGGGTGTCTCGGGTCGTGGGATTGCTGAAGGGGCCTTAAGCTAATCGTAGAAAATGAGAGCTTTAAAGAGAGCGAGGCAAGTGGAAGTCTGAGGACGCAAATTCAGGCCAATATGTTGGTTGAAAAAGCACATTCAGCTCAAGCTCCAGTAATTTTTGATGGAACATAGCTTCTTCTCAATTCACGAGTTCCGGGTGTTTTTGAATGAGAGATGCTTTGAAATTGTCTAATTATCGGCAATACTTCTCCGAATTAATTGTTCCTTTGGTAAGAATCTAAAAAGCACCACATTTTTCCAACACCATCACATTGCGAGCATGACTTTCCTGTGATGGATTTTGTATTTGAATTCTAATTCTCCTCTAAAACTCGTGATCACTAATTTAGCTCCTTTTTTCGAAATTCTCAATATTAACGAAGATATTTATTATTTTTAGATAATAATAATAATCTTTTGCGCAACAATCCATATTGGATCAGGGCCTTGAAGTGTGTTAGAGCATTTCATTCAAGACCGTAACGGTACACTACAGTAGACTGTAGGAGACAATGTGGTCAGCATTGCACTCGCCCGAGATTATTACCCTGATTTGACTCAGGTACTCATTCACAGCTGAGTCGACTGGTATCCGACATCAAATCACGATACAAATTCCACTGCCACCAGTGGGATTTGAACCGCGACCTTCCGTACGACAGTTTTGTGCTCTAACCACTCAGCTATCCGGACACGACGAAGATACGAGCGTTTAAAGCCTTTCGAAGATTCCTCCACTTTCCGGCCATGTTCCCATCACCTGGACCCCCCAACCTATATACCGTTTGAAAGGTCTAATTCTCCTCTAGACTAGTGATCACGAATTAAGCTCCTTTCTCGAAATTCTCAATATTAACGGAGATACGAACGTTTATAGTTTTTCCAAAATTGTCCAAGCTATTTTCCAGCTATTTTGCTAGCACCTGGACCCCAAACCTATATACCGTTTTCGTTGCACATTATTGCTAACGACTCACTTCTTATGATCATTTATCGTCTTTTTCAAGAAAAGATCATTTTCTTGACATTTGAGCAGCATATTGCCGATGAATACGCGCCATCAAATGAATTTCTTTAGTTCATGAATGCAAATATGGAGCTTTAACATTTCTGTAATATCTCGCGTCATGTAATGTGGGTTTGACTTCATTGTTATCACAATGTTTTCGTCGTTAATGTCGTGGGGTCCAGAACGATCTTTATTATTAAAATTTCCGCAACATAATTTCTCAAATCTGACCTTGACGTTGGCATGTTTTTGACCATTTACGCAGCTCGCGGTCTTCCCTTCACGGAAATAAAAGAGCTATATTTCGAAAATGCATAGCTTGCTCTTCCATTTTCAATTTGTTTTGAAATCTCCCAAAATCAATCAAATTGTTTAACTTTCCAGAAAGAATGAAGTTTAAATCTTCAGCTGTCAAACAACATATGACAAGCGTATATGTGGAAACCCGGCCGAAACTGTTCCAATGCCATTGGTTGCAAAAAAATTTGACTTTTTACTCAATCTAGTAAATGCTATCTATATATTAGTTGAATGAATGAAATAACGGATGTAGTGTATAAGATAATTTGCTGAAGATGCTGAGATGGGGCTAGGGATGGAGGAGGATCTTGTTGATGTCTAACCGCAGGAAAACTTTCAGGCACATTTCATCGCTGTTAGCTTTAGTAGTCACACTATCGTTTAAAATGTTTAATATGTTTTGTTCAACAATACAAATTGGCTATAATTTAGACATTACACGGTGATTTCTGCTAAATTATGAGTCAGCGGCATACCAAACTTATATCACTATCGAGTACTTGTAAAAGTTGCTTTCCTAATGTACACGTTTAGTAGACTAGAATTTATAAATAGAACGTCACTTTCTCAATTCAATCCTTCAGCTTCAAGAAGATGGATCCCAGTCAATATACCATCAAAGAAGACTTCAAGTTTGTTACAGATCTAATAATAGACTCTCTTTGCACTCGATTGGGCGTTTCTGTTCGCCACCTGCTTAGTCTCTCATATTTATTTACATATACGATGGATGCTTGAAATTCATCCCTTAAGGATCGGAAGGAAAAGGGCTCCAACAAGCCAATTGAATATTCAAATTTTCACGCAGATTAAAGTAACTTTTTCAGGGAAGACATACCGTGGGAGCGTTAAAACATTTTCAAACGAAAATCGATCCCACTTTGCACGTAATGGTAATCCATTTTATTTATTTACATATCTTTGTAAGCTTCGTGTGTTTTTATTTATCTCAATTAATGCTGCCTACAGTAGGTAATTGAAAACGATATCGATTTGAATAAATAGTTTAAAAAATTTCACTTTAAATATTTATTCAGTCGGCGATCAGTGACCAGTTTAGTAGCGCTTAATAAATACTTCTGATAATAAAATTCCAAACATGAAATTGTTGGATTTTTGACTTTTTGGCTTAGTAAAAGATTGTGAAAACAATCGTATGGATCTGGATTTTAGCTTGCCATGAATTCCTGGGGAAAAATGGCTCACATAATGTTTTTTTACTAATACGCGCACTATGTGGTCTACAACCGAGTTGTATTTTAATTACCCAATATTGAACTTTGTGTTCTGTGGAAACTTTATTCTCTGCGGGAAAGTTCATTAGAGGAAAATTTGTTTTCGTGTTTATGGGATTAATTGCACTCAGTTACTATGGGAAAAATCTAAATAGAACGTTGAATATATTTGCGGCATGTGAACAGTAGGCATATATAGGATTCAAGAAAATATATGTAATTATATGTCGTCTAAATGAATTTGTTCTTTTTATTTCTGCCATTTTTAAGGTTATTAAAATCAGTTTATTGTCTGTCTTTCTTTTTCGGCGTTGGAAGGTGGAAAGGTTCAAAACCTACTGCTGACTCCTGCCAGTTATGTGAGACTTCTACTCACTAAAACCACCTCCTTCTCATTGCACTCTCCCCACAGAACTCCTATAAAGTATTGCGTCGTGGGGCTGGATCAACTTTTAACTGCGGTTCATTATAGTTCCAGGCATCCTTTGACTCCATCATGAACTCCACAATGTTTTCGGGTGTTAAACGCCTGTCTGCGACCGCTTCCATTCTTGTTCGGTGTGCAGTGAACCTGGGGCAATCAAATATGACATGCTCCGCATTCTCAGCCACGTTACCACATCTTGGGCAGCATGGTGATTTGTGGTGACCAAATCGATGTAAATAAGCATGATAACCTCCATGTCTACCTAAGAATTGTGTTAACTCGTAGATTAATTCCCTGCTTTCGTTCAAACCTTCTCCGAATATCCAGAATGATCCGGTATGTCCAATGACCAGTATGTGACTCGTCCCATCGCTTTTGCCACCCTTCGATGCCAGCTGCCGTCGAAAGGCGTTAGACTCAGCTGCATGCATTCATTCGTCAAGATGTCTATGGGGAGCATCCCTGCTAGTACATATGCTGCTTCTCCTGATGTTGTCCGATACGCACTGCATACCCGGAGTGCACTTAGCCGATACGCCATTCCTAATTTACGGCAGTTCACTTTGTTATTCAGAACAGTTGCCCAAACTGGAGCTGCGTAGAGTAGCACGGAGCTAACTACCCTAGAGAGCAGAAAACGTCGACTTTGTCTTGGCTCACCAATGTTCCGTAGTATCCTCAAGATCGTTGGAGCGATGGGAGACGCTTTAGTTGCGGCGTACTCAATGTGTCTTTTGAAGTTGAGTCTTCTGTCAATAATTACTCCCAAGTATTTGATCGATAGTTGGGAGTAAATTGTTTTTTTCGCCAACTTTGATTTTGACAGTTGTGTTCTTTCTTCTCTTGCTAATTAGAACTACTTGTGCTTGATGTCCAGCAAGTGAAAGGCCAGAATTTCTCAACCGCTTCATTTGCATAGATCTCGATCTCGTCTTGGTGCTTTGCAACCACTGTTATTCCGATATCATCGGCGAAGCCAATAGTTGTCACGTTGTCCAGTAGACGTAGCGTCAACATTCGATCATACATAACTAACCACAGCAAGGGACCCAGGACAGAACCCTGTGGTGCTCCGCAAGTTGTCGGGAATATTTTTAGCCCATCGTCTTCTCCCAAGGAAAAACTCAACCACAATGCGCACAATGTACTTCGGGGCCTGTATCTTGTCGAGTACCTCGATGATTTATTTTTTTCCATTTTGCACTATGGAACACTGTCTGTCTGTCTGTACATCTGTCTCTCCGCCTGCCTGTCTTTTTTTTCAGGAGGTGGAAATCTTGAAAAGACACTGGTCACCCTCGACTCACTCCCTGCCCCGCGGAACCATCATAAGGTATTACATCACGGGGCGGAGTCAGCTCATTCTAGCTTAGTCACCTTTCTTCTATACGCGGCGCACGCGACCGCGCTCTTCTCCTCTCTTCTGCCTTTCGCAGTTTGGTTTGGATAGATGCAATCATGGAGTTGACTGCATCCCAATTTTCTTGATGTGCTAGCATTTTCGCCACCAGATTTTCTGGTACCAGCACCTCTCCTAGAGTCTCCTCTAGTTTCCGGACAGTGGAAAAATACATGCTCTGGGTCCTCTGGAACGTCCATCGCAATTTGGACAATCGAGTGAGGTCTCCAATTTAAATCTGTGCAGGTATTGGCGATATCCTTCACGTGAGAAACTGGGTGAGATTATAATTAATCTCACCGTGTCGTCTCTCAAGTCACTCCTTGATGGAAGGAATGAGCCTGTGAGTCCACCGACATTTTCCCGAGCGTTCCCACCGCTTTTACCATCTATTTAGCGATCTTTCCCTCTCAGCGTTCTTGTCTGTAATAAGAAAGAGATTGGTTTCGCATTGTATATATTCGCTATCTCATCTGCCAAGACGACAATGGGCATCATTCCAGAGATGACGAATGCTGCATCATCTCAATCCGTCTGTCTGTCTGTCTGTCCGTCGCACACATTTTGCTTGGAGGCGGTTACAGTGATTGACACCAAATTTGGTAGAAAACTGGGAATTGTGAACGCTCACGCACACGGGGGGGGGGGGGGCGAAAGTGATCATTTCTTTAAGGGGGCCATTCTCAGAAACTACCCAAATACCTTCCATACTGATATCTGTACAAATAAAGTTAATAATAATAATACTATTATTTTTAGTAATTGGCTGCAAAACCCCCCTTAAATTCATGCGAACTTTCGCAACAATATAGGGTATAACATAGAGCATGATCCCCCCCAAGTTTGGTAGAAGTCGCACTATTACTAACAAAATTATCGCTTTTTTGCAAATTCAAGACTATCAATGTCAATATCATCCGAAAGTGGATATTCTCACATAATGTATGCATATATTACGGACTATTATAAGTATAAGTGCTTGATGTACTTTTTTCTACCCCGATACATTTTAGGCGAAGAAGCTATGCAGATTTTGTTTCCGTATTAATATATCTCGATGCCACCCAAACACGCAGCCAAATGGCGTTATGAACATGACACTTAGTATTTTCAAGCTGCACGAATTTCATGCTCGTTTATGCCAGCATAGAAGTGTTCATTATATGAAAATCAAAGCTATTTTCAAAATTTATCCTTCAATTTTAAGGAGTTATTGAACACGTGCTCAATGCCTTTCCCCATGCGCCTGTTGGTTATCATCTGATACTTCATTTCCATCTTTCTGATATTCACAAGGCCAGGAGCCTTTCCTTCAGCTACCATCAAATACGTCAAATTTTCACTTTAGTTTTTGTTCGTTTCTCATGCCTAAGAGTGGGCTTCGCCAAGGATATGCAGACAAAACGAAGAGCCCCCATGCCCGGGGAGGGGGGAAATCCTCATCAATATTCCAATCATAGACCGAAGGGGGAGACAAGATTTTGTTGGTTAAGTACTTTCCATACTGATGGCAAGCATTGCGATAAGTACCCCCAATATTTTTCGCGTGAACATTGATGAAGTTCTTGTGATAGATGGCGTCGCATTGTGCTCAAGGATATTGAAAGGGAGAACCTTCCGGAGCAGATGCTCTCGGTCAATCATTCGCTTATTAAACTTTTGAAATTGTAAATTATGTAAATCATTGATTTTAATTTTTTGCTTTTTGTGGGAATCAATTATTCTCTTGGAGAGGAAGCACAATCTTGGTCCTACGAAATGAGTTTGTGAAAGAAATCACTTAAAAGATTTCTCAATAAGGTTTTTTTGTGATTTGAGCTTTTGTGAACTGAATGAAACGAATTAGAATTATGTTTAGAAATGTGAAGGAGGGTACTTTCAGTGAAGCCTGAAATTCAATATTTACAGTCGTCTTTGTAGTGGTAAAATTTAAAACAAATTGCGAAAATACAGTAGCAACTCTCGTGGAGATATTCATTGAGACTTTTTTGGTTTACGTGTTGTAACTAGCCAGATTGTTTTGCATTACGCAGCAACTATAGAGGTATCACGTTGCTTAGTACCATCTATAAGATATTCTCCTCTATCTTGCTATAATATTCTACTTGCCTCCGTATGGACCACTGTCATAACTGTAGTTGGGCGCCATTTGTAATGGCAAAATGTGATTGCGATGATCAAAAGGACATCCTAAGTGACCGGAGACGACCAAAAAGTGAGAATTATCCCAAAAACCCAAAAAGATGGCCGAAACAAAGCACATCTGAGGGAACAGAGGCATCGTTTGAGGATGCAATCGGTTCTAGATCTTCCCTTTCTATCGTGGCATTCCGGGCCGGAGTCCGTGATTTTTCAACGTGTTGCGAGAAATAGAGCTTTATTAGAACCGATTCAATATCTGCCTGCTTGCTTGTCGGTCAAACCCGATTTATTTGGAAACGGCTGAAGCTATTGTCATGAAGTTGAGTGAGAATGTCTAATCATGTATGTAAGTCCATTTACATTCAACGAGTGGCATCATTTTGCACTGGGTCGAAAGGAGGTACCTCATACATGCGAAAGGGAGGTGTAAAATTTTTTTCATCACAGTATATAGTCATGCGGAGTATCAAAGGAAAGGAATGGAAAAGCGTGCATGGGAAATTTTTCACAAAAGTTAAATACAAAACCTTTATACCCAAAGCGTCCAGCTCCGGTACTCCGACTAGTTTTTTGTTTCAGTTCCGATTTACCCCGATAAAGATTCAATATTTGCAGACGTGCCTTCATGATCAATTTCACCGACTTCCTTTTGTTTTTAGGTTCTGGGATAGCACTCTCTTGGTCGTGTTCGGCCTCTTATATATGGTTGCCCTTCACCCCTTGATGGTGTATTGTGTGTCAACTACACCTATGCGCCTTCGTTCGCGGTTACCTGAAATGCGCTTCAGCTCCCCCCCGACTGCCCTAGATGCTCGCAATTATTCTCTACTGCCTTGCGCCAACAGCCCTTGGGCGACCCACTTGTCGGCCATCTCGGGAGATTAGATTCCACTGCATGGGATATATAGCCCATAATGCAATTGTCGCCCCTCCAAAATGCGTAACCTATCCACTGCCACTTTGGTCTTCCTATCACATCGCATACGAGTGCCAAGCCTGTGCGCTGACTAAGTTGTTCGTTTCAGATTGTGTCAGGCCGCCACGACGCAGACAGATATTGACGAAACTTTGTAACTTTGTAACTGCAGTGAAAACGAATCTAGCCCTGTTAATACATTGGGCAACATCTAGTTCGGAACCGCCGTCGGCAGAAACCACGCTTAGATATACAACTTGGTCGACGCTTTCGGTGTTCTACTCATTAAGGCAGATAGGGAGAGCGCAATGACCCGTCAGATTGTGAACCTTGGTTTTCTTGGTGTTTATCTTCAGTCCAACTCTACTTCTTTCTTTTGCCAAGTCCACGGCCATTTCCCAAGATTTACACCTGGTGAGAGAGCAAAGGGATGTCATCAGCGTAGTCATGGTGCTAGAAGAAGGGGGTCATCATTCATTGAATTCCTCCACGTTCTCCGGACAAGCAGCATGAGGAACGTAACCGATAAAAAGAAGAAATAATATTGATGACAAGATACAACCCCGGCGGATTCCGCTTTCCACCTCAAAATTCTGAAAGATTATACCTTAGTGCAGCACGTGATATTTTGCGCCATCATATGTCGCTCTGATAATAGCTATTAGTTTCTCCGGAATGCCACTCCCTCTCCATGTTGTCTAAAGCTTTCCTGAAATAGAGAAGAGCAGGTTCAGCGAAGATCTAAATTCCGCGCACTATTCCAAAATGATCCGTAGTGTGTCAATGCAGGGAGATTGAGAGCGAAAACCAGCCTGATGGTCAATGATGCTTTCGAGATGTTCTTCAATGCATTCCAAGATTATTTGAGCTATTATGATTTCTCTTCTGCTTGGAGGAATAGTCAGTATCTACATGTCACTGAGACTAGCCATTTTGTCCTGAAGAGGAGGACCCTCACCTGATGTAATTCGGTTAAGAACCCTAGTAAAGGTTTCTTCCACCTCTTCAGTTGGTCATCATCGTGGATGAGAAGTCAACCGTTGATATCCTTCAAAGAACCATCGAATGACTTGGGACAACATGCAAGCTCATTTGTGATGTCGTATACAGTTCTGAAATTATTGTGATCTACGCCATCTTCCGTTTCCCTGACAAGCGCAATAGCAAATTCTTTTCTGTTATAGCAAACACTACTATAAACTTCTCGGGATTTCGCTGGGTAACGGAGTTCGAGCTCGTCAGGCCCGCCATCACTTACTACGGTCAGTAATCTCTTCAAACCCTTCCGTTCATCGATTCGTTTCCCTGCCAGATTTATCCCAAGCAACTTATTTTACCGAAAAAAGAATCAGGAATATCTTCTTTACCTAGATATGGGTAATGGGTAACAAAATTGTCAATAGTGACGATGATCGCCTACCCTTCCTTAAATCTGTCTTGTCTTGTCCTTGTCCTTCTTTTTATGCTTCTGCTATGATTTCACTTGAATGAAGTGGAGAGCATTGATTATCGGTACAGACAATCTACATCTCTGATATGACATGTCAAAACTGCATACATATTTGTCGTTTGAAGACGTTCTTAACGAAAAACCGTGGACTTAAGAAAACAAGTCAGGAAACCGGAAGCTCGCCACTTCAGGTGGGAAAGGTTTTGTGCATTCCTTTTATAAATACATTTGAGGGTGCATTTGTCCGTACGTATGTAGCACGATATACATATATGCATATATTATGTGAAAATATCCACTTTCAAGTAGTATTGA
This sequence comes from Hermetia illucens, assembly GCF_905115235.1. Lineage (NCBI taxonomy): Eukaryota > Metazoa > Arthropoda > Insecta > Diptera > Stratiomyidae > Hermetia > Hermetia illucens. The sequence goes on along the minus strand of NC_051853.1, from coordinate 56,125,611 downwards.
CATTCAAAGTGTTGAATTTGCACAGAAACGACAACTTGAACCTGTTATAACTTTGTTAGTATTCGTGCGATTTCCACCAAACTTGGTAGGATTATGCTCTATATCATAGCCTATATTACTGCAAGCGATTACTCAAAATTATGGTAATATACTATTATTGAATTTATTTGAAATGATATCGGTGTGGAGAGTATTTCGTAGCCTAGGCATCATATACGATTTTCAGATTTTTCGGTGGGGTAGTTTCTGAGAATAAGTCCGCTAAATGAATGATCATTTTCGCCTCCGTAAAAATGTCATAACTAATGCCGGCTTCGGAAAGTACTAACCGAAACCTTTCACTTGATATTCCACATGACTTTTTCATGATTGGAGACCCTCCTTCGCCTTAAGTACGACGTAAAAGGATGTAGCTCACTGTATACGTGAGCGTTCACAGTTCCCACTTTTCCACCAAATTTGGTGTCAAACACTATAATCGTCTCCCAGAAAAATACGAGCAACGAACAGACAGACGGACGGACACACAGTAAACCGATATTAATAAGGTTTTGTTTTGCAGGAAACCTTAATTAAGGCGAACTGAATGAACTGGTTATCAAGGCTGGGGGTTCTTATAACATTGACAACTCTATCCGAATTGGAATGAACAGACAAGGACGAACTGAAGGAAAGTAAAAACAAGTCGGGAAACCGGAAGCTGGGCGCTTCAGGTATGAAAGGTTTTGTTTACTTCTTCTGAGTGTAGAGAGAGAGAGCTATCCCATTTATATGTAGCCCGTTATGTATATGCATTTGGCATGTCTGACTACCCACTTTAGTGTGATATTGCAATAAATTTACACGGGAAAGTCAACTTTGAACTACTATAACTTTGTTAATAATAGTATGATTTTGATCAAACTTGTGGATAATATGCTTTATATTATATGTTATACAACTACCAACTTTTATAACTCTGGGATAAACTTAAGGGGGTTTTACTCAATTTAGATTAGATGTCGATATGGAGAGTATTTTGAGGCCTGGGCACCATTTAGAGGCATCTTCATTTTCAGATTTTTCGGTTGAGTAGTTTCTGAGAATGGGTCCGTTAAAGAATTCATGACTTCCCACATCTCCCACTCCCCGCCTTTTTAACAAATCTCAAGACTAAGACAGAGAAATACGCGAACTTTTATTTGATATCCCACATGACTACATTCGGTGGAAACATGTTTACACCCCCCTTTTGCATGTATGGGGATTCCCCCTAAATCTCAGCGTAGAAGGATATCACGCACTGCATGTCTGGGCGTTCACAGTTTCCACCTTCTCACCAAATTTCGTGTCAATCAGTATAGCCGCTTCTGAGAAAAGTGTCTGTGACAGACAGACAGACAGGCAGACGGACATACCTCCCTAGTATGTGCCCTAGATTATAGTGGGAGGTAATTTCGACATTGTTCCTCCAACATCCGGAAGCAATCTTCCCAATGATACCAATGAGCGCCGAAAACATACCTCCAGTAAACGCAGACGAAGTATTGGAAGTAGCGAAAAGGGTCCGGGATGTCGCAGCCCCCGGCATGGATCGAATCCCCAATAAGGCGCTGAAATTGGAAATGAGAATGGCACCAAGTATGTTTGCACGGGTATTTACAGACTGCCCTAAAGAAGGCTCCTTCCCCGCAGAGTGGAAAATACAAAAGCTTGTATTGATCCCGAAGGCAGGTAAACCGATAGGTGAACCAACATCCTATAGACCTATCTGTCTTCTGAATACAATAGGCAAGGTCCTCCAGCGGGTAATCTATAACCGGTTATATCCATTAATTGATAATGGAGGTTATTTATCGAATAGGCAGTTTGACTTCCGACAGGCTCGGTCAGCGGTTGATGCTACCAAGCTGGTTTTTGAACTAGCCAGAAAAGCCTTCTGCTCACTGGTGACTCTTCACATCAAAAACGCATTCAATTCTGCCAGATGGAACCATATCACCAAAGCGCTCGAAAATGGGGGGGTATCGTCGAAAATGTATATAATAACGGCAGGAATTCCGCAAGGGACTGTTCTGGGCCCTCTGCTATGGAACTTAATTATAATGGGGTTTTACGGCTTGCAGTAGCTAAACAAGCCATTGTCGTCGGATTCGCAGATGACGTTGGAGTGATCATAACATCCAATCACTTCGACGAAGTGCAGATATAAGCGAACGAGACTATACGGACTATGAAGTTCTGGTTTAAAGACCACGGGCTGGAGTTTGCCGAACACAAGACGGAGTTGGTGCTCTTTACAAAGCGGCAGAATCAGACAACTGTTGAAATTTGCATCGGGGCGCATGTTGTTAGCTCTCAGCTACTGTTGAAATACTTGGGAGTAACATTCGGCTCCAAGCTGAGCTTTAAACCCCACCTAAAGTTTACTGGGCAGAAAGCGGCGACAATTAGCTCAACACTGGCAAGGATGCTTCCAAATGTAGGTGGCCCGAAGCACAGTCGACGATTACTCTTATCGTGAGTCGCCAGCTCTGTACTTTTATACGCGGCACCAGTGTGGGCGTCGGCGATAAAAATCGGAGAAAATCGCAGACCGCTTCAAGCTGCATATCGATTAAGCGCTCTCCGAACATGTTGCGCCTACCGATCTTATGAGGCAGCATGCGTGATTGCGGGGATGATCCTGGTAGATATTCTAACCGATGAGGCAAGTCGTCAGTACGAAAATCAGGAAGCAAGCCTAAACAAGCAAAGTGAGCGTTTACGGACACTGGCTGCATGGCAAACAGCATGGGACCAGGCGGAGAATGGCCGGTGGATACACAGGCTTATCCCAGACATAAGCATGTGGACTATGCGAAACCACGGTGAGACGAGTTACGATCTGACTCAGTTCTTAGCCGGACACGGTGGATACAGGAGTTACCTTTATAGGTTCGGTCTAGATGAATCGCCCGATTGTCCTACGTGTGAAGGTACAGCCGAAAATGCAGAACACGTTTTCTTCGCCTGCCCCAGATTTAAAAGCTCAAGGAAAAAGCTTGAAATGGAGCTAAATACCCGTTCAATGGTGGAAAATCTGATAAGGTACATGGTGCAAGCAAATACAACATGGGACCCGGTAGTTGCAATTCTGAAACAGATCCACCAGCAACTAAAATCAGCAGAAGTATAGCGGAGACATAGAAGGGAAGCTACTGCAATTAACGCCACGCAAAGCGGTACCAGCTCGTTTAGAGTTAACAGCTAAGAACTGAACAGCCCCGCGAAGCAATACCGAAATGGTGGTTCCGCGGGGTGAGTGTGGAGAAAATATAGGAGGTTTTAGTCGGTAAGAGTCCGGCATGCGTATCCATGATGGATTTCCCAAGGCAAAAAAAAAGACAGACAGACATGGAACTGGTTTTAATAAGGTTTTGTTTTGCAAACAAACTTTAAAAAAAAAAGGAATAATACTTTTTATGTCCGGATAGCTGAGTGGTTAGAGCACAAGGCTGTCGTACGGAACGTCGCGGTTCAAATCTCGCTGGTGGCAGTGGGATTTGTATCGTGATTTGACCTCGGATACCAGTCGACTCAGCTGTGAATGAGTACCCGAGTCAAATCAGGGTAATAATCTCGGGCGAGCGTAATGCTGACCACATTACCTCCTACAGTGTTCTGTAGTGTACCGTTACGATCTTGAATGAAGTGCTCTAACACACTTCAAGGCCCTGATCCAATATGGATTGTTGTGCCAACGATTATTATTATTAATACTTTTAATATTAGAATTCAAGCAAAAATTATGAAAGGTATGCCTTTGTAAACGTACTCTACTAAAAAAAGTCATATTCCGCTCTACTTGGACATTTAAAAGGTATGGTAATCGAAAGGGCCTGTTCAGTTTGTTCTGGAGCGGCCAAGATGAGGTTTTTGATTAAATCCATTTTTCGCAGTTTGGCAGAATTCCCAAATATATACTAAACTCAAATATTGTTTCATCATTTGGAAATGGATGGATGGATGTTGTAAGAAACAACTTTTATATGCTGTGTTTATTCGTTCTTTGTCCTTGCAGATTCCAGTCGTCATTCTATACCCTGTTGAATATCCTGACAATAGTCTTTTTTGCTATAAATCTTCCGAACTCACGATGAAAACATATATTTTGTCAAAAATCTTTGCTGAAAAGCATCCATAAGCAGCAACTGGGCTGTTTAAGAGGATGGTGTGTAACTCAGAAAAGAAATATTACGTCTTTTTTGTTTCGAACACATTAATGGTATAAAGTCCATAAAAGTCGGATTCTCTTTTGAAATGGCGTTGTTTCGATTCTTGGTGATGTGTTTCCCTGTCCATATTAGTCCCATGTGGCTCTGATTTTCTGTTAGCATGATTTTGCTGTAATATTCCCTAATCTAAAATTTTGTAACTTTTCAATATCTTCCACGTGTCGTTTTCAAAAGGACATGAATTGCCTTTTTCTGGATTTCCCCCTCTCTTCAGTGAGCGATATTTCTCCATTTTTATTAAAAACCGCAAATATAAGAAATGATAAGATGATTTTCACTTCTTTATACTGCTTGGACTACTTTTCCTTACATAAGACTTTGATACCCTTTCCAATAGTTTTTGTTGATAATTCCGATCATTTATGATGTTAATATGAATTCACTTTTGCCAACCAGCTCTTTTGCTAATTACTTCAAATATGGTTTATATAAATTTTGAGTGGATCTAAAGAAGTATGAATGTCACGGTGAGGCAAAGAAGACAAGGGCAAGATTGCTGAGATTCAGCTGCAAATGTCAAAGTGTCGCTCGGGGTCTTATGAAAATTTCCGTATATTCCATATATCATATCAAATTTCCCTGATGTTAATCAATTTTAGAAAAAAGTATATAATTTTTCGAATCGCTTAGCTCCACCATAAACGTAAGAAGCTGGGGTGACTTTTTTTGACAGCCCTTTTTGATGAATACTTGAACATTTTTTCACCTATTGAAATTTTCGATAAAAGTCTTCGTTCCCTGTCGTCGCCTAAACAGTTTTAAGTTGATGACAGATTTCCCAATTTTTAAGGATCCTAATCAGAATCAAATTCTCTTCAGTTGAATTAAGTGAAATCCAATTAATTCAGTAGCACGAACTGCTCCCCCAAAAAAAGAAAGGAAAAATATGTGAAAGTTTTAATTAAGTTAGCAGGTTTTACAGAGTCGGTAGATTATCTCTTCGGAATTTTTGGGGACTTTTGTGGGGTTTCTAATTTTTCGTTTTTGTTTTATTATCATGAATTGTAAAACTTATTTAGGGTAGCTGAAAGCAAAGTTTTGGGATTGTTTGGAATGAGTGAAAGAAGTTGGGAGAAAAAAATTGAATATGGTCTCCCACCATAAATTTACAAGCAATTACTTTCGGTTTTGAGTTTTTTTGTTTTGGCCTGTTTTTTGTTCTACCCCTCCGTTTTGCATTAAGTGATTGCGCAACCATTGGAATTTCTTGTTCACAACCTGGCTGGCTTTCTCAGCTATTCTTTACTTAGGCTTCAAAACCATTCACCAGATATGCCTGGGATACACTGTATGGTGAGTTCATTATATAATTTAACTTTTAACTAACATTTTCTAGCTATACACACGTGTTTTCTTTATCATATGATTGAGATTTAGTGGTAAGTAGAAACTAGGCTCTTCAGACATGAGATGGTTTGTGACTTTCTTACTTATGGAACTTTAAGTATTTATTTATTTTATAAGTTGTTAGAAATTCAAATAAGTTCATTCTGAAGGGAGCTGTTTCAGGAGTAGCCTATATAAATAATTTTCGTTCCTATTTGTTTCCATTGCGGAAGTTTACCGTTATTTAACAGCCATAATAGTACCTAGAGGTACATACGAATTATATTGTCGGAATCCCTTGACGGGAAGGAATAAAATAAGTGGCCTGATTGCGTTTGCTATCCCTTCAATAATATACCTTTTCCGAACATTTGCTTTGGACGAAAACCGATCTGGGAAATGTTTAGCGCCGGATACATACTACTATATCCAAATTCTGAAAGCATCATCTAAATTCTGCTGTGGAGCGAATGAGCCTGCTTATAGGTGGCGTCAAGTCCCTTGAATGGTCGTTTTTAGGACAAATGGCGAACAGATTCCACCTTACTTGAAGGATCGATTTTTCAATCCTCTGAGTGGAGTGAAGTCATACTAAGAGGTCATGGACGCAAGAATGAAGACTACCGCTAGGCACTCTCCTTTGTCGTGGGAGCTGGCTTCGGTTGTCCTTATATTCTCAGTAACAAGCATTTCATTTTAATTCGTCAATGCTTCACATGCTGAAGAACACCATTCTATAAACATGCTCAATGTTGCGGGGCCTGCTGGGCGGATTTTCGCGATAACCTACCATCAGCCACCGCCACCAAACCCTCTCTATTCCTTTTAAACAGGTAGGATCGTCTAAACGTAATTGCCTGACACTTCGTGCTAATGTTAGGTAAAATTCGCCACCAGCCAACATTTTAACAACTCAACAACAATGGTATTAAGGGGAATTTAAAGAATTATTGTGCTGCGTTGATGATTATAGTGTGCTTAAAAACTAGAATATGTCGATGAATCTTACGAACCACAGAGATGTTAGCATCTAAATTTTTTTACTCCTGATAAGTTCGCCCAATGGTGGTCCTAAGCAAAGCCGTCGACTTCTTATCTCGAGAGTTGTCAGCTCAATCTTGCTTTATGCAGCTCCAGTCTAGACATCGGCACTAAAGCTAGAAGCCAATAAGAGGAAAATCGCAGCCCATATTGATTGAGTGCATTGCGAATGTTGTGGGATGATTTAACTAAAGGACGCTGGACTTATAGGATTATTCCGGACGTCTCAAAATTGATCACTCGAAGGCACGGTGAAGTTAACTACAACCTAACTCAATTCTTAAGCGAGCATGGAAGGTACTGTGCATACTTTTATCGTGAGTGACTACACCCCTTATTACTCGATAAGGAGATGATTCCGGAGTATGCGGCGCATGTTGTTTTTAACTGCCCGAAGTTCGCCCCACACAGAGCGGAGGCGGAAATTGACGCCGGGGCGCGGATGTCACCCGAGAATATCGTAGATGAAATATTAGCTTCTGAAAAAACTGGCAGGGGGGTGGAAGAATTCATGAAGCCGACCCACAATCAGTTAAAGAAGGAGTTCGTAATGCCAAAACACAGTCCCACGGGGTAAGCAAAGGAGAAGGAGGTGTTTTCTGTGAGTAAAAGTCGCATACAACCGTATGCAGCCAGCGGTAGGTTTTGAACATTTCCGCCTTCCAACGCAAAAAAAAAGATATGCAAGGTATTGCAAGGACTTGTGTATTTCTTATATAAAAGCATTTGGTGGTGCGCCATTTCTCCCTCGCTGAATTCGGCGGTTATTTTGAGGCGCATAAATCACATATAAAATGTGATCAGGAATGACATTTTTGCCGACTGTTTTGACCTTACTCGACACCAAGCAGGAAGTTTTTAAAACAAATGCATCCACGTACACTAACGCCATGACACAAATGTTGGGATCTTGACTGCCCAAAGGACACCATCTTTTTGCCCCAATAACCTCCTATGTATGGTCTTCTTGGCTCAAGCAAAAAGTGGAACTGAAAATGTGTCAATATTCGTCACTAAAAATTCTACCATTCAGAATATTATTGAAATTCTGGAAGTCAGCTAATATTTACATCTACAGTTTCTAAGCTTCACCTAGTGAGGCGAAGGCACCACGTGAAAAGATTTAATAAATATTGGTATTGGATGGAAAGGCTTGCAGCCATCAAATCACATCGGTGATTTTCCCGTTTGGACAGTGAAATGTAGTCGATCTACAGTCACATGTTCAGCCCAAAATTCGCAAACACTGGAAATACATTGTACTTACAAGGGAACAATTTGCACTTAATTCTTAAAAAGATTGAGCTTTCACGTATGTTATGCTATGAGGTCTTGTTATCCTAGGGCTACAAATAATAATGGTAATGAATATTCTCGGACAAAAAAACTCTGTCAACGCCCCATAGTGATAGCGGGGAGGAGAGGCTTTGAGGAAGATTAAGGGGGTCATCCCGTGTGTCGGACCCAAGGAATCAAATTTTGTTTGCATCATTTGTATCTAGATATAGTGTAGAATGTATGGGCGAAGTGATTTTTTGATATTCGGAGTCGTTCGAAAATTATAGCGTTAAACCCACATGCCAGATTTATGTCGATCGCCATAATAAAACTCCATGTGTCCTGCCCATGAGTTTCTTGAAGAAACCTAAGGTTTATGGACTAGGTATAGAAAATTAATGGTCAGTTAAGATTTTATGGCTAAAAATCGCATTTTACTTTTTAAATGCGTTTTTCTCGAAACTGCATGTTGAAAATCCGCTGCCACCATAGCCCAAAATCTATCAAACGAAATACTTTGAAATTTTCACGACTTATTCAGAATATATTTCTACGGTCGGCAAACTAGGATAATTGTGATTCATTCATTAGTTTTTTTTAATCATTAAAGAAGCCTTAAAAAAACACCAAAATTCACGAAAAAAAGTTTAACAGGGCACCAAAAATTGATCTATCAATGTTTTCCGATAATCCTGGTTTGCATACTGTAGTTAAGTCTGTACGTTAAAATATCGTTTACTTTTTTCTTTAACATGATCGCAGCGCCCTATCTAATCTAATCTAAAAAAAGCAAAAAAAACGGCCCTCACACGGGGTGATCCTCTTAAGGGGGTCAGCCCGTGTGTGGGATTCGCGGAATCGAATTTTTTTTTGGCATCAATTGTATCTAGATATAGTGTAGAATATATGGGCAAAGTGACTTTTTGATATTCGGAGTCGTTCGGAAATTGTAGTATTAAACACGTGATAAGTCACATGCCAGATTTATATCGATCGCGTAATAAAGCTGATATTTATTGATCCGAATGATGTTCGAATGACTTCGTTAAAGGGACAAAATTTGAAACCAAGGCTGTACTTGTGTTTCTTCAAAAAAACTAAGGTTTATGGATAAGGTATAGCATATAAATGGTCAGTTAACGTTTTATGTCTAAAAATCGCATTCTACTTTTTAAATGCGTTTTTCTCGAAACCGCATGTTGAAAATCGGCTGCCACCATAGCCCAAAATCTATTCAACCAAATTCTCTGATATTTTCGGGACTTATTCAGAACATATTTCTACGGTCCGCAAATGAAAATAATCGCGATTCGTCCAGTAGTTTTTGTTTATTCATTGAAGAAGCCTTGAAAAAACACTAAAATTCGCAAAAAAAAGTTTAACACGGCGCCGAAAATTTAGTTTTTAATATTTTTTAATAATCCTAGTTTGCGGACTGTAGTTAAGTCTTGACGTCAAAATTCCGTTTACTTTTTTTCTTTAAGGTGACCACAGCGCCCTCTAGCGTGGCAGCAGAAAAACACCTTTTTTTGGAGATGGGTGAATAGATTGCCCTGTATTTCAATAACGAACTATGCGATCGGGGTGGAAAAATTACTATGCACGCTCAAGATATTAGTTAATCTATGGTGAAAAATTTGTATTTGTATCTTTATCCAATTCTTCACAACAAATTTCTAAAAAAGCCAAAAAAACGGCCTTTACACGGGACGACCCCCTTAAGTTGCATCCAAAAACCTGTAAAGTAATGCATATAATTATGATATAAAGTTGAATTTGAAAGTAGATGAGAGCAAATGTTCTCATACTCTGAATTGAAAAACTTTTTAGGCGTTGCCTTAGATGACTATTGTAACAACAATCTAGAATCAGTCAGACTGATAATGTAAACGACTGATACTGGTTCGTTTATGGTAGATTAAGATTGACGGAAAACTGATCGTGAAAAGCGGCTCTAGCAGTACAAGTTAAACCTTTTAGCAAGCTGTTGACAAATGACTGACGTGGAGAAAGTTTTCGCCCGTTACTAGTACCTAATTTTCAAACTCTAGATCAAATTTTAAAGGGTTTACCGAAGTGAGAATTGCTACTGTTTTATAAAAAATTCTTTTGTCCACATACTCACAAATATATGTCATTGAGTATTCGTGAAATTTATGAAAGAGAACATACTGTACTGGTTTCGAAGAAACTTTTCTATTGAAAATGTCGAGCTAAAAGACAAGTATAAAAAAGTATACCTTAATATCTTTATTTAATTTTGCAGGTCCATACATGAAATCTGAATCTGGCTTTTAATTTCTGCGAAGGTGTCTACTTAAGGCGATAATTTTATTCACAGACAGGGTAAGTACCTCTATCAATATGCATTACAAACATATAGCTGTCAAATTTTACATACCTGCATTTTATGTCAAATTATTTTTTGATACATTTAAAAAATTTAAAAGAAATCAGGGTATTTTTACTTGTATTCACCTATATCGCAAGTGCTAGTATTATAAATAGCTGTAATAACCCGTGTGGTTTTCATCTCTTTAAATTCTACCTGAACTTTTCATTTCTGTGAGGTATTCATTTTCTTAATCCCTAATTTGAATGAAATTAAATTTCGTTATATTCCGAAGGTTGGTGTCACATCTCATTCTTCATTGAGTTGTTTATGACAGAGAAGCTCCAATGGGATTGTTTTAATTTAAGAAGCTTTTCTAGTCCAAATAACTTCTAATTAAGTTAATACCCTCTGTTTAGTTACCCTGGTGTACTTCGACCCCAACGTGACTTAATGAACACGTCCGTCCATCTATGAAACTTGAACAGTGTCACAATACCATTTACCGAATGTGATGACACAAATTCGTGCGTTGAATAAAAGAGTCCTCCTGAATTTCAGCATTGAAAATTTATGATTATATTCAACCTGTTTCTGATTTATGATGCTGTAATAAAATATTTTCCACTGTTGTCGTGAATTGGGTGAAAAGCTCTTAAGTTTTTTTTCCCGCTCCGTACATGGGAACGGATTATATTTGATGGTTTCCGAGAACCAGGAGGGATATACTTGGGGATATGAAGCGCTATAACTTTCATTGGAGTTGGAAAGATAAAATATGTAAACAAAGGCTCTGAATGGTTGGTTGCTTTTGACGTGGGGAAAGAAAGATAAAACAGGAGACAAGAACCCATCAAATTTGATACTCACAGGTATGAAGAGCGGCCTAAAATCGATTGATATTTCTCCTGATCTTATGAAAATCTCTCTGAAAATCATTATTATCATACGTAAATCTGAGCTTTGCTTCCTCTTTTGAATACGTGTATACACATATATTTTTACAAGTTCTGCTAATGGAATCATCAATTCTGTTTCCACGCACACAGCGCAAATCCTATCCAATTTCAACTTTTGCATGCTCCTTTGTAGCTTACAGCTTCCCATCCATTTAAAGCCGTAAACTTTTCGTCAATTGAAAAGCAAACCATAAAAAATATTCGTGCCTTTGTAACTTAACCTGGGGCTGAATTCTATTCCGTAAAGTTTAAACAGTAAAAGGCGAAAAATACCACAAAGGAAGCTGCTTCAAATATGTTGCTACCGGAAAATTTCATTCATGGACCGGAAAATATTTTCAAAGTGCTTCCAGGTGATAGTATATTCGCAAATATATAAACATTTGAACAACGTAGAAAATATCAACATATCCGTGGGGAGGGTTACACCGAAATCAAAGAGGACGAAAGCAGGAATAAGTTATACATTTCAAAGAAAATGGAACATCATTTTTGATTTATTGTAACGTTATCGTCGACATGTGGCCTGTCTCATGCAGAATTCATGCATTTAACTAAACTAAAATGAGTTTGGGAACAGAGAAGGTCCTTTTCAAGCATGAGTACTTACATTTTAGTCTTTATAGTAATAAGGAAATAGTTCAGATTTCCTTTTTACATTTTTCCATTTCCTTTTGGAAAGCTAACTTCGATATCTCCTTCTTTTATAAGAAATATGCGCGAAAATGTTATTTTTGAAGTTTTGTAGAAATTTGCTTCGAAGACCAGTTTGCTGTTTAACACGAAATTTATCTAGAGTATCTTGCCTGCAGTCAGTGCCATAAATGGAGGGAATAAACACAAATGTAGAATTAAAACTTATAAATATGTTATTTTAAGAAAAGGTTCTTTGAAAAAAAATCGGATCGTTCATAGACACAGCGGTAAACCTTCAGTTGATTTTTCCGGACATATTAGCGTATCTAAAAGGAGAGTGACTTGTCTAGTCTATTGAAAAATCATTATGCATTCTTCCAAATTTATTTACAAAGACACCGCGTATAGCGCTGGAAAGCGAAGAGTTGGGACCCAACACTGTGACTCAGTGAATTTTTTAATCGGATTATTCAGGAAGGAAGAACACCATCTGACTGGCAAGAAAGTACCACTGTTGCAATATGGGAAAAGAAAGGTAATCCAGCAGAATGTTCAAATTACTGTCCGAATCGGTTACTTTCCCATACCATGAATATTTTTAATATATTTTTGACAACCGTATTCGCAAAATCGTTGAAATAACCGTGAATCGCGCCGGATTTGTCAAAAACTGCGGAACTACCGACGCAATACATGCTGCGCGGTTACTCATGGGGAAACACCGTGAGAAGCATCGCCCTCTTCACATTGCTTTTCTGGACCTAGGGAAAGCGTTTGACAGTGCGCCACACGAACTCATCTAGTATGCTTTACGACAACACTTATGGCCACTTGTGCGCTGGGTTCAATTGCTCCACCACGATCCGAAAACTAAAGTTCGAAGTACGGCGGGTGTATCAAAACCGCCTCAGGCAACACAGATTGAATCTAAACAAAACTGAATTTTTGACGACCGATCCCCATGAAACAGGCACAATCACTGTCAGCGGCAGTGATCTGCCCAGGACTGCGCGATTTAAATACCTCGGGTCAACGCTATCAGCCAATGGAGAACTGCGTTATGAAATTGCTTTACGCATTAACGCAACCTGGATGAAGTGGCGTTCCCCAACTGGTGTTCTTTGTGATCGACGTATCATCGAACATCTTAAATCTAAAATTTACCGCAATGTCGTTCGTCCTGTCGCTCTCTATGGTTCTGAGTGTTGGCCAACTATAAAAGACAATGAATGACGTCTTGCGGTAATGGAGACAAAGATGTAACGTTGGACTAGTAGCGTCGCACGTTTTGATCACTTCTGAAATGAGGATATCCGCGATCGTTACGGGGTTGCACGGATCGTGGAAAAGTTGCGAGAGAGGCCTCTTCGCTGGTATGGCCATGTAATTCGTGCTAACGAGAATTCACTTGCCAATATTGGTCTGAACATCGAAGTCGATGGTAAACAACCAAAAGGTAAACCGAAACAACGGTGGCTTGATACGCTGGATGAGGATCTAAAACCCTCAAGATTGCACCCAGATCAGGCATTCGATAGACACAAATGGCGAAATCGATCACGACGAGCCGACCCCGCTTGTGAACAGGACAAAGGCTGAAGAAAAAGAAGAAAACGCGCTATTGAATATTCTGTGCCTCTTAATTTCATTATTGGATATTAAGTCCAACCCCACCATACACACGTACAACATGATTAGATAATTAAGGTGCAAATATTCGCTATCCACATTTCAATGCAAAAAAAATCGTATTCGCAACTGGAAATGCAGGTATTCACCCAACAGAATTCGTATTCGTATTCGTAAATACGAATACGTTTGTGTACACTTTCAGACGTAAGGATACAGCCTTATTCGTATTCATTTGTGTCAATACTAAAATATTCACTTTTCCGAATACGAATATATTTGTGAAAATTAACGTACGAATTTATTCGTATTCGTATTTATGAATACAAATATGCCCAACACTCGCCTTCAAAAGACACGTATAGAAATTTGACAGCTTTAGGACTATCAGTTTGTGGGATAGAGATTCTGAATGAAACAACTTTTGTTAGTTTGAAGAAAATGGATAAAAGGGAATCTGGTGTGTTAATAAAGTATTGCTTTATGCTAGTGTTGAAGCTAAGGTTTCGCATGATAAACATTATTCGGACTTTGTACCAGGAAAGTTCACCGTCGAGAAATGGTTTGCTAAAGTTAAGGGCTGCGAAATGAGCATCAAAGACAATGCATGCAGTGGACGCCTCAAAGAGATTGTTACCGACGAAAACATCAAAAGAGACTGAGAAATAATTTTGGATTTTTGTTTGAGGATTGGGGAGTCCTAAGTCTGCATCCACTTGATGTCGGACTGGACCAAATGGAGACCAACTTGTTCCGACTCTTTATCGTCCACGTTCAAGTTCAAAAACTGAAAGAGAGACGAAGACGGCTACGGTTTCGTATTAAGGCAGAGGCAAGTCATCAGACCGTGCGTCACCTCTGCCCTGGGGGCAGCGTGACCGAAGCCGCTCGCAGATGTTATACGCTCCCTTTTATAATTCGCAAAACACACACACATTATATTCAACGTAAATCCGCCCGCTCCCCAATCCACAAACAAAAATTGTCTAGCTCCGACCAGGCTTTGGTCCGAACTGTTTGTTTACGAACTTTTCAGCCCAACTGTAAGGTGGTGGTCATTAGTACGTACTTAGCATTTAGTAGCTTAGCAGCCAGGCGACGTGCCATTGCTGATGATTTCATGCAATGTTTTTCAACTCTTTCCAGCATTTTCTGAGAAGTTTAAACTCTATCTTTAGTGTTCTACGTGAACTATCTTGCGGAGCGTGCTCTAATGAACACTAACGTGGGTATCTGGACTGTAAGCGTCATAACTCAAGGCTCCAGCTATACGATACAGACAGGTGTTATCAAAGGATTGGTGCATTTGAGCGACATAACGGTAACTTTCAAAGTGCTACTCTCATATAGCACCTGCGCTTATTTATTTATTTTATTCAAATGTACAATAAAAAGACAAATTAGGTGAAAATAATGTCCGCGCATATACAAGATAGGCAAAAGTAATCACTCGATGTTCTCTTGCTGTAATGTTGTTTTTAATAACAAGCTTTGGTTGGTTGGTTGTTTACATAAACCACTAAAATTTATTCCATCAGCCAAGTGGATGCCGCCAGAGCTGATGACCATACGGGCCCGTTTTATGGCATTTTCCACCACCCTTCCCAGAACTACGGGCGACAAGTTATCGCGTTCCTTTCAAATATTCCCCTTAAGGGCTTCAAGAGTCTGAGGTTTGTTGACGTAATCCCGCGACTTCAAAAAACCTCGTAAAGTGAGGTCTGGAATGGTTAAATTGGATGATCAGCCCGCCAGTACAAATCACAAAAACGAGAGATCAAGTGACCCGGAAACGCTTTCTTCAGAATATCGGTTGTGGCTCAAACAGTCTACGCCGTTGACCAGTCTCCAATTCACTCAACTCCCCCGTCCCAATTCACCCAACTGAGGAAGAAAAGATTCGGTAATCATGGTTCTGTAGCGCGTGCCGTCGTCACTCGTCGTTTGGCCGCGGCTTTCTCAAAGACAAATGGCCTGATGACTCCTCCAGTGGAAACACCACTCCAAGTAGTAACTATAAGCGACTGGAATGGCCCTTCATGGGTGATACATGGATTTTCGTTCCTCCAGAAACGATTATTTTGTTGATACACGTAACCGCTACAATGGAAATGAGCCTCATCGCTCCTGATAATTTTCGATGAAAAATCATCCTTTTCTTCGTTGAGATTCCGGATGGCTCGATTGTAAATTAGACGCGTTTGGTGGTCAACAGCTGATAGTAAAGGAACATTTTCAAATAGTCTACAAAAATTTTGGGGGCAAATCGTCTGGTCGATGTTCCGGGCTCCTCTTCGACATTTTGGGTAACAGCAGCGATATTCCCAGCAGAACAGCTGCTCCCGGACCAGCCTTAGGAACATCTCGTGTTGTTCGAGTCCTTCAAGGCGAGTGGCCAAACGCCGCAGTGTTTTTCTAGTTGGTGGTCAGGAAATCTGCGACAAAATTCACGCTGCGCCAACAGAACCGACGAATTGTTACGCAAAAAAATGAACACAATTAGTCCGCATTCTTGCAGAGTAAACCGATTTATACTTGTCGATTTATATTCTGCGATTGTTTACTTCACAAATATTAAAACCAAGTTGACAATTTTCCTTAGCGTTAAATACCTTAACGACACTCCGGAGAACATTGAAAATCACTGGACATTCAGTAATAATTTCAGTGGACCATCTCGAAGTACCCTGCATCGTAAATCCTCCTGTGATCCGTAGAGTAGACAAAGTAAAGCAACTGTTCAACGGTTTTTGTAATCTGAGATCTGTGGAACGAAGAGACTAAAATAATTCTGAAATACGTCAAAGAACACTTGGAGGTGTTGATCTAGAAGGAGCCGGTTCTTGACATACTTTGTTAAAAATAAATGAAGACAACCCATCACTATTGCCATTGGAATTCCGCCTCACTTGCGATTCGTTCACTTCTAGAGATCATCAAATGATGTTTCTTTTCTAGGACAATGTCAGCACCGTCCTTCTTGTTGAAAGCCAGAAAATTACCCTTAAATCTCTTCACTTCGGTCACGCTGGTCCCAGGGCAGTGGTTATGCAGGGTCTGATGAGATGCCTCTGCTCTGGACGAAACCGTAAGTCCCTTCTTGTTGACAGCCAGAAAACTACCCTCAAATCTCTTCACTTCGGTCACGCTGGTCCCAGGGCAGTGGTTATGCAGGGTCTGATGAGATGCCTCTGCTCTGGACGAAACCGTAAGTCCCTTCTTGTTGACAGCCAGAAAACTACCCTCAAATCTCTTCACTTCGGTCACGCTGCTCCCAAGGCAGTGGTTATGCAGGGTCTAATGAGATGCCCCTGCCCTGGACGAAACCGTAAGTCCCTTCTTTTTGACAGCCAGAAAACTACCCTCAAATCTCTTCACTTCGGTCACGCTGGTCCCTGGGCAGCGGTTATGCAGGGTCTGATGAGAAGCCTCTACCCTAGACGAAACCGTAAGTCGTCGAATATTTTTATTTTTTTTGCAAATTTGCGTAGGCCAGAAACAGTGGGAGAAAGTTTCTTTGCAATTGCTCTGGTGTGCCTTCAAGTGGATGTTGCAGTTAGCATTTCTCATTTCCTAAACAATAATTGAAAGTGATTGTCAATTTTAATGAACGGTTTACCTATGTTAGCACAGATAGAACATTGAAGCGGGACAATCTTGGTCTGGTGTGAGACTCCAGTGGCAAAAACAGATTTAGCACTGCCACTACATCGGGCGACATCAATTTCAGGGTCACCTTTGGTAGAAGCAATGTACACACAAATAAAAATTGATAGTCGCTCTCGATACACTGCCTGTTAATGGAAACACCAGAGATCAGGTAACATTTGGCATAGTAGAATAATCCCAACTATACTTTATTTATCTCATTCCCTGATCTCAGCATTTTATTTTTGTTTTATTAAGGATAGTGCAAAGTACCTTGCCCCAATCGCTCCTCCCTGGGCTTGGGACCAGCATGCTGTGCAAGTAGCATGGATAAGGATATGAATTCTATAAAGCTAAATGGGAACAACAACAAATGACCTCTGCAGCTAGAACCCTGCCATTATTTGGCTCTGGTAATTTATCAGCGTCGTCTACACCCCCTAGAGTATGATTCACTGACTAACTGGAAACAATGCCGAAGCGAACTTGCTACTGAGAGTTTGCAGCATTATCTTTGACTTTTGCCTGTCTGTCGAAAAGTATCATACTTATGTACTACGAGGCGCATCCAGAAAGTAAATGGACACAATTTGTGTAGGCTTCAAAATAATTTAGAAAAAAATACATGCTTATATTTGCACATATATATGTAAGTTATTTTTCAATTCTGCCGCCGTTTATTTTGATGGAGGTGTTGATTCCGTGGTAAATTTTTTCCCGCCAGCTTCTATACTCACTTCTCCACCTCGCGTTTACGTCTTCATTGTATGTGTACTTTGGCGGAGGTGAACAGATGATAATCTGAATGAACCAAGTTAAGGGAAGGCGCATTGACAGCCTTTAGATAAGCCAGATATTCATACAAAATGTTGGAGTTATGGCCCCAAAGCACAACATCAACATCAACGGCGCAACAAGCGGTACCCAGTCTAGGTCTGTGTTAGTAAAGAACTCCAGACAACCCGGTTTGCGCCGAAGTCCGCGAATTTCATATCTGACTGTAAGGTATCCTGGCCTAAGCCGCTTTTTAGTAAGGCCTACCACGTCTTCTTTCCTTAATAGATACTGCTCTTGTAAACTCACCGGGTTAGAACATTATTTACCAGACGGATTAAATGGCCCGCCCAGCACAACTTCTTCAGCCGAATTTCACCCACTATCAACTAATCGAAGGAAAACACGGCGTTGCTGCAGAGAGGGGAAATTGAGGGTGCGTAGTCGTGACAGATAGTCAACACATGGAAGGTTCTTTTTATAAAAGAGGGTACAAACGAGGAACGTAGGATAAAACCAGACATTTTGAAAGCTCTATTGATGAGGCCAACGAAGTGGGAATTGAAACGAAGTTTATCGTCGGATATTACACCCGGGTCTTGGAAGGCGGTCAGTAGTAAAAGAGTTGTTCACTGAGAGAATAGGAAAAGGATGTTGGGGAGGGTCTAAGCGAATTGCACATCCAGTGACGTTTGCTGACATTCGGTGTAAACTTGTTGACCGAACACCAACGGATTAAATTATGAAGTTGGGAGTGTAAGAGAGCACAGTCCAGCAGAGATGACACAGAGGAAAATCATTTAAGGTCGTCTACGTAAAGCAAACACGGGCAGGTGAGGATGGAGGTGAGGTCATTGATAAAAAATAGGAAGAGTAGGGGGCCAAGCATAGATCCTTGGGGAACGGCAGGGGAAGAAGAGAAGGAACCAGATGAGTAACCATGAAAAAAAAAACTTTGCAGGGACAGTATGGGAGATCGAAGGAAAGCCAGGAGATGGCTGAGAGAGGGAAGTGGAGTAATGAGAGTTAACAGAGGAGAATATTATGGTCAATGGTATCAAAGGCTTTTGGGAAATCAACATGTACTTTTTGTCGTGAATTAAACCATTTAGCAACTAAGTTGGTAAAGACCGGAAGGTTTGAAGCCATAAATCTACGTTTCACGAAGCCATGCTGCTCTTTGACAATGAGGTAACCGAAGTGCGTGGTCAACCAGCCGTCGACGTATCCTTCCAGGATTTTGGAGTAAGAGGAGAAAAGAGAAATGGGGGCGGTAGTTCACAGCAAGACAAGGGGAGATTCACAGCAAGACAAGGGGAGATTCTTAACTCCGTTGTGAGCCAAGTTGGGTAAGAACGTAGGCAAGCAGGGGAAGAAAGGACATAACAGGAGAGGAGATCGGACAGGATATTGTAAAAGGTTTTGAGCTTGATCACACGTTGAGTTGCTTACCCAGTTGAAAGACGCTAAAGCTGAGTTCAGACCGTCAAAGTTGGCTTTGCGGAAGTTGAACTTTAGATTTACGCTCGGTTTTGGACTTTGAACGAAGAAGTTTCGCTTCAAATTCAAGCGCGGCGTGGTGAGCGTCAGTATGTAGTACTCTATAGAAGGCGTTCGTCCAAAATTATTACCCAGATTTGACTCAAGTACTCATTCACAGGTGAGTCGACTGGTATCCGACATTGAGTCACGATGCAAACTCCTTTGTTATCAGTGAGATCCGAAAATTCTTCGTAAGGTTCTCCTCTCAAACGTGGCTAAAAGTCCGCAATTGTTTTTGCCCGGACCTCAAGGCTCTGAGGGGTACATGAGGCAATATTATTGTTTCGAGCGGAATAGTTTCGCCGGATATCGTGTTAAAATTTGACGTTGGTGCAACGCTCTGATATTTCAAAGAAGCAATACTGGAAACTACTGGTAAAGCAACAAACATTTTGTTGAATTGTCTTCAAAAAAGTGTATTCATCTACAATTTTAAAGCTTCCCTTTCGAGCGATAAAAAAAAACATGGAGAGAATGGTAAGTATATGTAGAGGTCAAATGAGTGAAAAGTAAACTCAACGAAATAAATCGGCGGTCTTTTTAAATAGCGAAGATTAAAACCTGTTACAAGAAGTTGTTCTGAAAGTAATAAGGACAAAGCCAGAGCGTTCGGAGCTCACATAGAAGTGCCCCAAACTGTGCGTATTTCCCAGATGTCCAGCCAATAGGAAGCTAATATCCTTACAAGCAGTTAAAAGTTTCAATAAAGAAAATTTAACCCTAAAAAGGTCCCCGAGTATGATTCAGTCATTATATATATATTGAATTAAGATCTATCAGAGCACGAAGCTATATTTTTAATGCGATCCTGAGAATCGGATATTTGCCGAACTGTTGGCGGAGCACGATTTTATCAATTTATTGATATCATATTTAGCGGAACTCAGGTTCCAGGTGAAATATGCAGATATTCTTCTTGGGCAGCATAAGATCTAAGTAGAAATTCATTTGGGGAATGTATCTTATAGTGTATCTTATCTATACGGAGGATTTTACCCTTAGTGGACTAATGACCACAACTATCTTTGTTGACGATACTTCAATCTTTAGTTTACATCCAAATTCAAGACCACATATTCGAAATTTGTGTCTTTCTGGTGATCTTGAGATCCATGGAAGGCAGTTGCCCTTCTTCAATTTTGATGGTGACGGAGCAACCGAAAATATAGTTTTTGTCTATTTAAAGAAAATTGTATGAGTAGACAAAAAAGGAAGATCCTTTTTTTCAGCCTTGAATGGATGGCTACCAAATTCACCCCAAAAAATGGCTAATTTGGTTCGAAACCTGTTTGTGGACGTTCCATAAAGGATCGCCACTTTTTATGATAGGCTGCCATTTAATTAAATAGCAAAGTACACAAAAAAAAAACAAAACAAAGTAAAACAAATGCCCCCATCTTTATGACTTTTGACGGATCTCCAAATATAGACAGTTTAAACTGCATACATCAAGTAAAACAATGGAATTACTTTTCAACATTATTGAAAACCTGTAGGGCCTACTGAGCTCTGTAATCATTTCATCAATCAACTTCAACAAATAACCCCAAAACGTCCTTATTCTCAACACTTGTTAGCCTATAAATAATTCATCACTCAACATTCAAGGAATGTATAATTCCATGAGTAAATTGCCTACAATCAATCACACATGTTTACCGGAATCAAAACGTAAGAAACATGAAATTATGAAAACTTGGAAACTTCCGGCGTCTGGCTAACAGACTTCCATAGAAAAACCCACCAATTCTACAACAGAACATAATGTGAAGAAATGAAAATTCTAATTTTCTACTTTGAAAGCGTTACACATAACATACGTGCTTCCCAAATTCAAATTCGTCATGACGTATATATGGGATGCCGAGGAGCTTACATTCTATAGCTAGAAATTCTCCCCAGGACATGCACTTGCCTACCGATGTATATTTCCAAGTATCGTAGAATGGGGTTGTAATCAACTATAATAACGGAATCATGGAAAATGGGGCTAGAAATCACAAAGGAAATTGCTTTAGACAGGATTTGCTACGATACCATGCTGTGAGAAAAACCGCGGAAGAGGAGTTATTTCCCGTCCTTATTAGGTTGAGCGTAAAAGAAAACAGTGAAATTCATAACTTCTCACTTGCCGTACTTTATGGCTTTCTATAAAGTTTGATTTCCATCTTCAATCAATGAGATTACCACATTTGAAAACTTTCCATCATGAATTTTCTTTTTACGATGGAGACGACAGCCTCTATTATAACGCCACGAAAGTGCTGAATGAGTAAGTGGGTTACAAATAAATGAATGATTCCGAGTAATTTCATGGTTTCCTATAAACTTGCCTCCCACTTTGTGTCTGCTTGCTGTTGTTACCTCGTTGAAATTTATGATGGATAGGAGAGAGTCGTATTTATGAGTACTAAGCGTGTTTCTTCCAAATTTTGTAAAATCACATAAGGAATGAACTTACCCTATTTTGATGGACGTTTGAGTACGAACCAGCATAATTTGCGGTAGCCAATTTGATTTTACATTTCAAAGGCAATTTCTAGGGTAGCTTTACTGGAGAAGTGTTAAAGGTGAAGTGCCAAAAAAAGTCCGATTCGCGGTGGAATGTGAAAGTGCTACGTCAAAGTGGCAATGCTGGCTTGTGTTACTACTTGAAGCTCTCAACCATGCATCGTCATGGTCTCCACTCATCTTACCAGAGACCCCTTGGCAGTTATATTTGAGTTAGGTCCTCTTGGAAATCGTCGGCAGAATTGTTTTGCAAAGCATGTTTTCGTGATCTAGCAAATAGTTCGAATGTATATTGGTTGTGCCAGTTTCGGAAAGCTTAGCCTTTTCAAAAGCCGACCTGCAGGATATTCTAATGCATTCATTTTATGGCTGGCTCACCTTTGATCTGTCAATGGATTTCTTGGCGGTCACCGTGGAACTGTGTTCACTAAGGTCGTAGGGAGGAAAAATCGGACCCAGGGTGACAATAATACTCCCTCCAAAATCTCATGACTGATATAATTTCGTGAAAGTTGTTTTGTAAATTGCGCAATCGCGAAAAATCTGGGTCCGGAGGAGGGAGTGATGTTCTCCTCTTCTCGAGCCTAGTGCTCACTAGTATGCCAGGCATATCTCCTACGTCACTAACGTATACCTATATCAATTAAGAGAGTGTAAGCGCTAGCCATTTTCTTCCGTTTTGCTCTGGCAATTGTCCTTTTGAGCACCTTCTCGTATTCAACGACCGTTGCGTTAGGAGAAGTATAGCAGCTGTTAAGACGGATTATTATTATTCTGTTAAGGGAAAGTCGCACCGCGTCCTTGAAGAACTATTGTGCCCCTTTTACTGGTTATAGTGTACCCGTTGATCATAGTATCTCAAGCAGGCCAGTAACCGTTAGGAACTTTAGTATGTTCCCCACTTCCAGAAGTTTCAGCTTTGCATCTGGTATTAAGTGTTCTCCCAGATGTATCGACCTACTTTGCACAAGTGCTGGACACTGTCCCAGGACGTGCATAGAGGTTTCGTCCTCCTCCTCACAGAACCTGCAGGCAGTGTCCGTAGATATCCCTAGCTTCCCTAGGTGGTAGTTCAGCCGACAATGACCAGTGAGAATTCCCACTATGATTCGGAGGTTCTTTTTGGTGAGGTTTAAGCAATCCTTTGTGCGCATGGGTTGTTGAGACGGATGCTCTTATTTCCAATTTGAGTCTGTCATTTCCTTACGCTTTGTATAGCATACAATTTGAGCTAGTTGCACAATCCTTCCTGATATGAATTGAACTCCAGGTTTGAGCGTAGTATGGACCTATCATTGGCAATTCAATATGCATTTACTGTGTGATGAAAGTCAAGATGTTGACCTTGATTTCGTCGGTAGGCTGATAGCCACAATTTGTGTTCCGGCTTAAGAATTACATCAAGATTTTGACGTCCGCAATTCGGGTAGCTTGAGAACCCTTTCCAAGATTCTATGATTTTTTTTTTGTCGTAGTAATCTTTTCCATATCTTCACATTCAACGGTTACGTCCTTTTCATTGATCCTAATAAGGCTGATATGTCCTTTTAGGACCACGCGGTTCGGGTCTACTGTAACCTTTTGGAGTATGTTAAAACTACCTGTGAAATACAGGGCTCGGAAAAATTTGATCGTGGCAAATAAATTTAGTCTACGCTTTGGGTTGTTGTGGTTTTTCTGTATGCAATTCACTTTTGCCTCCGGAGAGTTTGTTAAGAGATTTATTGATTCAATCATTGTCGCAGTTTCTACGCAGGTTTGCTTCCCTACGGTGCTGTGTTTTCATAGAGTGTGATCAGAGTCGCCTGACTAACTTTCAATGATAGTATGTTTACGCCCTCTTCTTTCTAGGCTTTCCCATGTGCCAGCCTACAAACTTTTATCTTGACGGGTCGGTTCCGGTGAATCTTTTACATTCCCTTGATGAATTCATAGCTCTCCATTAGTTTATCGTCCAGTTTGATGTGAGGTTCTTCCACTTGGCCATCTTGCACTAGATTGCTAGAGTACGCGACGGAATCATGTCCTTCTGGCTTTATCCATATATACATATGGACTGGACTAATATCGATTCATCGATCTTGCAACCAAGTAGGTCCTGCACTTAACTTTGAAATCTTTTAGCAGGAACTATAATGTGCAGGCTGGCCTTCATAATCTTCTTTAGCTTTTTTCCGTTTGGTAGCGTAGTCGGCATATCTGCATCGAGTCATTTATCTTATAGTGAGGTTGCTTGGAGTCGACTGTTCATTTAAATTAGCGGGAAGTGTGTCAAACCATTTTCATCAGGGCTTATCTTTTGATCGTTTTGTATTGGTTGTTCAGGCAAATCCTGACTAAAAAGTTCTCATCAACGCAGATTAGATGTGGGTCTACTATCGAGGACACATCATGCATGATTTCTCTGTGACAGGATGGCTCTCGGTACCATAGCATATGGAAGGTTTTGGCTTAAAAGCGTCAGTTGACACAACGATCGCAAAGCACGCCAGCAGGCTTCATGGCCCATCATCTTCGAACACTGCACTAAACTATCAAGCGGGCATAGTTCTGGCTAGTTTACTACTATTGACAGTAACTGTACTCATTTCATTGTTGTTGGTCTTCAAAAATTTTGTTTTCTTCAAATTCAGCCATAGACTGTGCAAAAATAGATGCTCATTCCAAAATTGGACAAGTTGTTCGGGGTTAGCTTTATTGTGAAGCATTAGGGGAGTATCTTCACCGAAGAGTGGTGTGTAAGATGCTGGACTTTATACGACCCGCACCGCGGTGACCATGGCGAAAACGAAGATTAGCGCCGATATCACCACTTTTTGGTAAACGCCGACTAAAATAAGGGACCGCTGTGATATATTATACTTGCTACAGTGTGGACTTAGCTTTTCAGATCATGGTGTCCCAGTAAACTTAGCGACCGAGTTTTTCTACGAGTAGTATTATTTGTTGTCAGAGTGCATCCCAGATGAGTTTGTGTTGCAATGGTCAAACGTCTTCCCCGAGACAATGTTTCTTCGCGTCAGTAGTAGTAGTAGTAGTAGTAGTTACACCAAGTGGTTCATCAACTTGTGCTCAAGGTATGGGACAGCGAATCAATGCCTGACGATTGGCAGCGAGGCATAATCTGTCTCATACATAAAAAGGGAGATATCACACAGTGCAGCAATTATAGAGGTATCACGTTGCTGAGTACCATCTATAAGATATTCTCCACTATCTTGCTAGGCCGGATAGCCCCATACGCCCAGAACATCATTGGCCCATACCAAAGAGGCTTCACTCCAGGCAAATCAGCAACAGATCAGATTTTCTCTCTGCGGCAGGCGATGGAAAAACTGTTGGAATATGGACAACAGTTGCACCATCTGTTCATCGACTTTAAAGCCGCCTATGATAGCATAGCCAGGGTAAAACTGTACACGGCCATGAGAGAATTCGGTATCCCGACGAAATTAATAAGACTGACTAGGCTGACCCTGACCAATGTGCGAGGCCAGATAAAAGCAGCAGGATCACTCTCAAGACCATTCGACATCAACAACGGTCTACGACAAGGGGATGCGCTATCATGCGTCCTCTTTAACCTGGCCCTCGAGAAGGTGATCCGTGATGCTGAGGTGAATGCAAGAGGTACGATCCTCTTCAAGTCCACCCAACTACTGGCCTATGCTGACGATATCGACATCATGGGAAGAACCACCCGAGACGTTCAAACTGCCTTCATCCAGATCGAGCAGGCGGCGCGAGATCTTGGGCTGCACATCAATGAAGGCAAGACAAAATACATGGTGGCAACGTCAGCACCGAAGACGAATCAACCAACAACATCAAACCGCACTGGTCAAACACAAGCACGAACAAGAATAAGGATAGGGGAATACAACTTTGAGACCGTTGACAATTTCTTCTATCTAGGGTCGAAAATCACAACCGATAACAACTACGATGAGGAAATCCGCGCACGGTTGTTGTCAGCCAACAGAGCCTACTTCAGCTTACAAAGACTGTTCCGCTCGAAACGTCTCACCATAGGGTCAAAGCTCTTACTGTACAAGACTATGATCTTGCCAGTCCTCATGTATTCCTCGGAAACTTGGGTTCTTAGCAAGAAAAATTGCGAACTCTTGGCCGCGTTCGAGAGAAGAATCCTCCGAAGAATTTTTGGCCCCCTACATGAGGATGGACGATTCCGTAGCCTACACAATGACGAAATCTATAAGCGATACCATGACCGTACGGTTGTGGATAAAATCCGGCTCAATAGGTTACGGTGGGCGGGTCACTTAATCCGTATGGATGAAGATGATCCCACCCGGAAAGTCTATAAGGGCAATATCTATGGTAGGAAAAGAAGACGAGGCAGACCCTGCCTAAGATGGAGCGATGGCGTGGGCCAGGACGCCAGACAGCTTTTAGGGATATCGAATTGGTGGACCTCGGCGCAAAACCGGGATGTCTGGAGTTCCTTATTAAGGCAGGCCTAGACCGGATACCGGTTGTTGCGCCGTTGATGATGATGAGTAGTAGGTCAGTGTTTGACAAAGCCAACTTTGTCGATGGTGATTTCCGCGATGTCGAGTATGCATTTATCGAGGAAATAGCCCAAAATTTTTATTATACGAAGCGGCAATTGGATCAGACGGTAATTTTATTCCAAATTGGAATAGAATTTTTATTTTTTTCAATCAGAGGGTATTCTTTACCCAACAATACCAGTTCGAGAATCACAAAGCATTGCAAAAACTGTAAACCGGACTCCTAATGTCTCTTACAAAGTTCGTCGACCCTCGCCTGCGTTGTTATTTTTGCTTCTACATGTCTACCCCAAAAAGCTTTTAATTTAGGATAACTCATTTACTTAGAAATTTCGTTATTCCCTTCATCTTTGGAAGGCGAAACTATCCATTGCCTTCCTTTTGGATTTACTAAAAGTCCGTAACTGAGACACAAATAGGGAATCAAATCAATGGCGTGTTATATGTTTCTCCACACCATTTCTATATTTCGAACAACTGTTAGTACAGCCACGACATCTCCATACGCTTGGATGTCTATTGGCGGTTGTCACAGTCTAAAAATAGTGGGTATTCCACAAAAGGAGCGATAGCATACATACTGGGCTGCAGTCTTTCGTTACTTCTGTCGTCGATAGAGATCCCCATCTGCTTCAGCGCGCAGCAATCATTGGGTTCGGATATCATAGATCCACTTAACTACGCCGACAACATGCTCTCTGATAGATCACCCAAATTTTGAAAATGTGCGCGATGCTCCTTTAATCTTAATTACAGAGTTGCGTCCTCTACCCTAGAATCGAAAGAATGGACGCTTAACCAGACATTTAAGCAAAAAAAAAAGTTTTTGGAGTTTGAATAGCAAACCTTTCCAGATTTCGGTATGAAAGCTACCTTAACTTTCTACGGACTACTAACCTACCCCAGTAGTTTAGAGGAAGACTCGCTATAAAAATTTCCTAGAAGTTACTCAAGGTACTCTATACTTTCCTTTAGCATCGGTGGATAAATATTCTCAATGCCAGGTACTTTGAAATTTTTTAAGGATTCTATAAATTCTTGTTTTTTCCCTGGCAACCAGCGCTCTCGAAATATTCCAGTTTTTTTTTTGTAAGAATTTCGCGTTGACGGATTTGCAGAAACCGCTCTACCTACCAATTCTGCCCCTTTTCACCCGGATGATATCCCTTCGAGAGATTTTGTAGTGACTCAACTCTGGAGGTTTCAAAATTAATATTTCGTCCTTGAAAACAGTTTATTTTTCGACTCGTTCCGTTTAGGGACCCTGTACAGCTTTCAAGTATCTATATCTCCTTCAGTTCCTCATAAGGAGACTCATTTCGAACTTCTCGTTTGATTTCCTGAAATTCAAACGCTTTTCACTGTTATTCCTTCCGCAAGCGCAATTCAAAAGTCGTTTGGTTTATTTCCCGACTTTTTACCCTTCTCGGTTGCACCAGTGAAGCGTACCTTGAAGCATTCTCGTTTGCTGGTCCGCCTGCTTAAGCCTACCTCGAAGGTTCACATATACTTGCCGTTTCTCGTCAAAGTCCTCTAGATAGTTGGCAGATCCTTCTAGCTCGAAAACACGCAACCCGCAACTCCGCAATCTCTTCATTCCATCAATAGCGTGACATGCTCTCATTATGCGTCCCACCATTTGGATTGGGGATTTTGGCCTTCCAATAGCATCTCTATCAATGCACCCTCTTCAAACCCTTTCACGGATCAGCCCTGGTTTCCAGATTCGCGGGAACGCACATCGCCATATGCCTCCGATTTGGAGGAAAATTACCTGGTAGTCTCTATGAGTATAATGCTCACTTATAAACCATGCCATTCTCCTTGCCAATGTGGTACTCATATATGTCAGATCGGCTATTCAGCCCAACCCTATCTCAAGACACATTTCCCCTGTTTGCAACCACCTAGTCTAACTCCACCGAACCTCGAGCAGGATACGGCCCCAGTTCCGCTGTCCCAATCCACGGCCCACGAGTTGAAATCACTCGCTATGATAGTGGGGTTTCGACCTCTTGGATCCGAGACCAGCGTACTTAGCATTCCTTTGAATTTTACTATCGTAACGCTTAGTGGAGCATAGCAACTATATAAGTAGATACCAGCTATTTTTGCCGTGACGAATCCAACTTTTGGAAACTCGCATCACTTCTTGAATGATTTGATTTCCAAGCGTCCATATTGCCACTTTGCCAGTTACATCTGTAGTCTAGGTATCGCTCTTATTGTTGGAATTAAGCTCAAGCTGTTATGGTAGCTTCGATTCCCTTCTCATAAATGGTCTGCGAGAGAAGGTCTTGCGTTGCTTCGCGGTGGTTGAGGTTGATTTGTATCAACATCATTTCTTTGCTGCATCCAATGCTCTCCCAAACACTGGGCAAACGACCCAACCTATTTTGACTTTACCAGCCGCCAGTAGTTTGAACGCTGCTTCAGCAGGTAAGCTTATAGTTGCTAATTGCGTGCCTCCTTATGCCTTACTCAGTCCTCTGATTGCGGAATATTACAAACAAAGTGGTCGGTACTGCTTTTGTAAGATGTCGGGGATATCCTTCTTGCTCGTGATTTCATCTATGGCCTTACATTGTATCACAATCTAATGCTTTTTGACCTGTACTTGTGCCTCTTCCTCTAAGGATTTCTCCACCTTGCTGAGGGAATTTTCAGCCGGTTTGCCCGGAGACTTCTTCAGCTTCAGTATCAAATCTCTTTTTTGGGAGCGTCTGATTCGGCTGACGCTTCCTCCAAGGCCCATCAGCTCAGGATCGGATTTGTTCTCCCTGATGATATCGATACAAATCATATCACCTTTTTTCAAGATGATAATCAATTGGAGCCGTAATCGCTCTCTCTTAGTCCGCGAACCTTTGCCGGTGAGAGGCTTTTCACCTTGGCAGTATTGTACAGGACACGAATGGCTCGGGCCATGTTT
This sequence comes from Hermetia illucens, assembly GCF_905115235.1. Classification (NCBI taxonomy): domain Eukaryota; kingdom Metazoa; phylum Arthropoda; class Insecta; order Diptera; family Stratiomyidae; genus Hermetia; species Hermetia illucens. The sequence continues at coordinate 56,096,212 of NC_051853.1, read as the reverse complement.
TTGATGGCCTGGTGCACATGGTGTTTGTCCTTTATGAGCTCGGGCAATTCTATTATTTTTCCTCCGAGTAGGGCAAAAGATGATTCGTCCGTATTCTGACACTGCTCCTCTGCTTTGGTTTTCCAACAACACTTCCCTATTTATTAGTCTTCCGGGAGCTTCCCTGATTTCCTTCGCCGTTCCATCGGTTCTGAATTCCTGCACCGTAGATTTTTCCCTCCTTTCTTCTCCCATATTGGTTTCTTGTTCTGGGTATCCTTCCCATAGCCACGTTTATCCGCGGAGGGGGGGGGGGGGGGTCATATTCGCAAAAATTTACACTACCTTTCTGCATGTAATGAGCGCCTCTTTTCAAACTTAACACAAAACGGCGCCACTTGCACCACATCTTTTCATTGAATTTCGTGACAATCGGTTAAGCCGTTTTCAAATAAATCGGGTGTGACAGACGGACAGACGCAAGGACGGACAGTGGAGTTGTCAAATCTAGATAGGTGGGAAAACCCCTCTTTTTTACTTGTTGTTTTGTTTTTACTTGTTTGTGCGTCTGTTCGTCTGTCACACCCGATTTATTAAAAAACGGCTTAACCGATTGTCACGAAATTCAATGAAAAGATGTGGTCTGTGGGTCCTTTACATATAGCAAGTGGCGCCATTTTGTGTTGAGTTTGAAAAGAGGCGCTCCATACATGCAAAAGGGTAGTGTAAAATTTTTGCGAATATGACCATGTGGAGTATCAAAAAAACGAACTTGATTAGTACTTTTCGAAACATCGGGGAGTGGGAGGTCAAAATGTGTACCTCAAAAAGTGAAATAGGTTCCGTTCTTAGAAATCATCCCACCAAAAAATCCGAAAAAAAATCACAGTAATGCATCTATACGGAACATAGGCGATAAAATACATCACGTTCCGATATCTTCGATATATCAAATAAAGTCAATAATAGTATATTACCATAGTTAGGAAATTTACCAGAAAACCCCCCTTTAGTTCGTATTAGAAGTACAAAATTTGACACCAGTATAATATAGGACATTATTCTGGACAGTTTGTATGCAATTCAACTATTATTAACAAGTTACTGTATTAAATAAATAAAATATTGGATTTCACGTTAATTTATCGCAATCGAAGAAGTGTATGACGTCTTCATCATCAAGTGAGGTTATATGAACGGCGGAGTCTATGGAGACATTTTCGTTTTTCTTTTCTAGTTTTTTTTTATAATAGATATATTCAAATAACTAAAAAAAATCAATCAGTATCAATTGTTGGAGACCGGCATGTGAATGTATGGTCTAAAGAAATTTACGGGTAGTGTTCGATAAAATGGACGTGTGCGTATATATGTATACTTTCGTGCACAGGATAAAGTGGAAATACGTCAAAATGCGTTAGATCAATTTAAATGCGAACGTGTTTATTTAGGACGAGCGAAATGTTTATGTCTTTAATATATATGTCTATATATATATTTTATTCGGACGCAAAACTCGATCGCATCGAACTTCCGGTATTTCGACTTGTTTTATTTTCTTTTAGCGGTAAGAAATTGATATTTGATTTTTGGTCATAAATAAATCTCGACTACTCGAACCTGCACTTACTGACCTACTTAAGTATGCTGCAAGACTGCCACATCTTTTATGCACGTAATCCTGCAATGGAGCCTTTTATACCTGGATTTGCTGGTATTCTAGAAATCCGAATTGATGTTTTCCAAAATCCAATTTGACATTGAAGTAGGCGAATCTCCTCTAATCCTAAGTCGATTAAAGGAAATTTTCTCATCTAATAACATATTCATTACTTATACACATGCGAGCTCGATGTATAGCATTTCCATTACTTTTGCTTAACGCACCCTAGAACCGACTGTGCAGATCAAAGGGAATTTTTCTAGGTCATCTAAGATCTTCTGTGGAATAATTCTTTCTTCAGGAATTGCTAAGAGATTCTCAGTGAACGGCTTAGAAATATCTGGAAAGGATTCGGTATGTATGTATGTACATGTCTGAGTGCTACGTCAATATAAATGGATATATCCAACCACTAAATATTCTGTTCTGTGAGAGAAAGAAATTTCACGAAACTCCATCCTTTGCATTTAATTGATGTTTGGTGCTCGTATGAATCATGAAGTGTTTCGCTGTGTAACTCATTCATTTATTCATGCAGGATGTGGGGGTCTGGAAATCGAAACAAGCACCTGCCATGATTTGTTTTAATGAGACCAGGATTCATTTAATTAAAATGTTCGCAATGCGGAATGGAAACTGTGTTCGTTCTTAATTTTAATTGTTTCGTTATGTTCATTTTAATGCTAAGCGTACCTAGCAGGTGTAGATATACCTATAATCTCAGAGCGTGATTGGTGAAGCCATTTGCAAAGATTCCGCGTTTCGAGATTGGCTGCAAAGAAGGTGTGCTGTCCGCACTTTGAAGCAGGGTCAATTATTCTCATTTGGAAAGAATTTCGCATCCAGGTTCTTATAGGAGTAACAGCTCCTTGCAACTAAGCGAAACTATTCCTCTCACTATTCCAACGAACAACTTAGTTTGAATTAGTGGCATCTGGCAAGTAAGTTTATACCAATAACTTTGTATCCACTTTGCTGACATGGTTTTGCTTTGCCACTTGGATGTATATTCATCCTTATTTAAGAAGGATTTTCGATTAAAGTCGCTGATTCCATGTTCTGCAGCAAGCCAAGTTGTTATAATGTTTTACTAAGCGCGTTGGTGTAAAATTCTGATGTTTACTTATTGAATGATTCCTGAGTGAATTCCTTGGGAATTTCGAAACCATGCAAGATGAAAACCTATGGGATTATTGCATGGTACCAACATTTCGCCATTGGAACCGCGCTAATTGAGTTAAACCAGGAAATTCTCGAATTGATCTTAAGTTGTGTGGTGGAAAGTTAGTGTAGATATTTTGGTTTTTTCTTTTTCATAATACATATTTGTGAAAACTTCTCTGGTTTCTTCTCTCTTTAACCTAATTGGTTGGATTACACCAGCAAATTAATTTCTAATTGAATATACTTCATTCTTACAAATTGAAGACAAGAGATAAGATGGATGTACGAGTATGTACGTATATATCAAGACGTGACCAAAATAATTTCATCTTGCTCAGTAACTGACTATTGTCATGAAGTTTCACTTGAATTCACAAAATACATCTACATACATATATGTCCGTTAGGTTGGCAGAACCTTGGAAAATCTATTGTAAAAAGTGTTTTGTGTCGCTCAGTTTCCAAGTGAAAGAGTCCAAAAGCTCTCGAAATGTCTTCGGACTGCTTTTGCTCTTTACGCTGCGACCGAGTACTTTCTTCCGGACGTCTGATGTTCTGTATAACAGTCGCTTACGGCCCTGTATTTAAGAAAAGGGAGGAAACATGTGGATAATTATTGCATTTTAAGATTGCTTGAATGCTTGCTTCGCTGTGTTCTATGGTCTCCTTTTTCTCAGTAAAATATGTTAGTATGCGAAAACGCTTCAATAAGGTTGGCCATTAGAGGAAAAAGACATATATGAAAAGATATTCTTGATCCGAAAACCTAATTATTCATATCTTGAACTAACCTATTCTAAAATAGTTTAAATAAAGCTGACAAGCCAATTCTAAAGTCCGATAAATCTCGTCCAAAACAGAATTACTAAGCTGGTGAGGTCAATTTTGTATTCGTTGGGTTTTCATTAGCCCCTCTCTATGTATTGCTGCATTTCTGAAAAGAAGTTTTTGAACACTACAATCTCTCCGAAACCTACTCCTTTCGAAGTTATATTTTAATATCGCTTTCACCCCTATTGCGAATTTTTTCTCTACCGTCGTGGTGTTGTGCCGTCTACTGCTCTTGTCACGAAGCCTTACCAGAAGTTATCTGGTACCTTGGGAACCGAGATGGCCCTTTGAAAGCATGTTTTTTCCCTTGTGGGAGTTTCATGGAAACTTCAAAGCGTGGCAACGTAAGCACACTATAGTCATTAGATCAATGAGGACATTTTGATGAATTTTGTAATCGTTATCTTTATGGTAATTGAATGCTGCTCCATTGTGACACATTCTCAATCTTTCATGGTGTGTATCCTACTCTTTAGGAATCTTCATGCAATCGGGTAAACGGTGTCAAACAACAAGGCTGGGACCAAAATATTTTCCATAGGAAAACGCATACATAAAGCAATTTTCAAGGTGATCGGTTCAACGCTGTAGAAGTTTATCCTTCGTAGCGTATATATACTAATTTTCATGACGATCGCTTGAACAGTTTCAGAGTTAATCAGTCGCAACCGGATATAGGTATTTACCAACAATATTCATTTTAATATAATAGAAGGCTTCAATTCACCTCATAGATTTCGTCAGAGTAGGACATTGGGCAATGGAATTGCATAGATGTTCTCTCTCGATCTGTCTTTCCAAAATTTCAGACAAACGTGGAAAATTCTTCTACTTTATTGAGACCTGCCAGTCAAAGAGTGACTTATCTGTTACCATACGTGCGTTCAGTAACAGACCCGGTGAAAAAAAAAAGTGGCTTTAGCACCAGTAGGTGGGGTTTGCCCTTTAAATACACTTTCGCCTCCGGGTTATCAAATCGACGAACTGAAGCATGACAAGGAATATAAAAAGAAATCAAATATCTACACAACATTGCTTTGATGTCTCAGCTCCGATTGTTCGCCGGTTTTAATAACGTTTTTAAATCCCCGACGCGAATCTACTAAGCTACTACTTACTTAAAAGTAAACACGTCATTGAAATCGAGCCTTGAACTCGGCAAGGTGTACTTTTCTTCACCGAAATGTTAACATCATCTGCTCTACATGCCACATGGAAGTCCCTATATTTAATTCTAGATCCTTCAAAATGTTCAAAAATAATCGACCGAGTTTTAAGAGAAAAAACGACCAATGAAACGCGAATGTTTAGATTGCCAAATTCGGAATGAATCTACCAAACACTAGAAACGAGCTACAGGAACCATTGAAATATGTGAAAGATAAAGGTCTAAAATATTTCTTTGAAAATCTCTCGGTTTTTCTAATCACGAATTATTCCCTTTGGAGAGTGTTCCAATCTATGCTAGTCATCATTAAATTATCAGGGTTCGTTCTTTGTTCAACACTTAATAGGGGTTCTTTAATGGAACCCACAGATAATGGAGGAAGAATTATCACATGCGTTTCAACTGATCCTTTTCAAAGCTGTCGAACGGTAAGGAATCACACATTACCATTACGATTCTAAAAAGCCTCCCTGGTTTTGACTTTACTACGGGCAAAATGCCAAGAACTGCCAAGTTCTGCCGTCGTTTTAATAACATGAGCCTTGATTCCTTTCCCGAATGTAGTAAGCTGTGGCAGATAACGATGATCCCGATGCCACGTCCTATAGACCGATGTAATCGGAGCTGCATGAGAAAATCCTACTATCCAAGTTGCAACAACACTTGGACGAAAAACGTATTCCTTCTCACCAGTTCAGGTTCTGGAGAAAACATGTAACTGTCAAACAAGTTCACTGATTGGCTTCCGAAATAAACTGTTCTTTAGAAGCCAGAAAGTATTACTTGATTGTATGCCTTGATAATAGACGGGCATCTAACAGGGTCTAGTCAGAAGGCCGCGTTTAGAAAGTCAAGGAAAACTATCAACGAATATTTTGGTGTTGAACTTATGTATCAGTATAAACTTGTCGATCATAATGCATGTCGCCTATCGAGAATTACTAGCAGTTTATTTCGGTAAACAGAGCATGTTCGTGATCAACCCATGCTTGTATGCAAAGTTCTGATGAATCACTTTCCGTACAGCATTTTGTTTGTCCATATATTGCACGGGTGGCATCACTGGGTAGCCAGAAATGTGATGGTCCAACGTCTTTAACGCCGAACCACATATTCTGCATTGATTGTTTCCTACGAGCTCTTCCATTATTAGCTCCCTCCCTATCAGCAAAGACCTCCACAGCACCTAGGTATCTGTTCGATAAATGGAGGTTGATAAACCGCTGTCAAAACCATTCACTTAATCACCGTGCATTCCCTTTGACTTTCATTCATCAATACGCTCTTTGTTTGACTTCACCCTATTCAGACGATTGAAAACTCTACCGTTCAAATCAAATGGAGTCAGTCCACAATCTGTAACACACACAGTTGGGTGCCACTTAATCGCCTGCTTTAAACGTAAAAATAAGCGCGTAGCGTGTTGATGTCAACCATGCCCCTTCCTTCGATGTCAAGGGGCCGGTATATCCGCCATATCCGCCGCTAAACTTTGTCCAGATCGGTCTTTGGCCTCCGAAATTAAGTATGCATCTGCTAGTGAAGGGATACCGGGCATGCGTGAGATGCGATTTCAACATCAGCTTTACAATTTCCAAGAATTCGGCCAGCAGATCTTACCTCAAATCACCAAGTCAAGCGTAAGTTCCACGCAGAATTATTAAGTATTTGTACAAGTCTACCGTGACGATATTTGCAGATAGCCTAGGTTCGACGTTTGACTAGTCCTAATTTCAGCCGAATATTATGGTTTAACATGGCTAGTATTCGCATCAGACTCCGTAAATGGTCACCCCAAGTCACCTATCTATATCAAGTAAGCTCACTTTTAGCATGCAGCCCATATTTAATTGCAAAACCATGCCATCTAGCATCATTCAGTCATAATGATAATAATCATTAGCGCGACAATCCAATTGGATCAAGTGTGTTAGAGCACTCCGCTCAGCAAGCTGGCCGGGTAAATTTACCCCAACATTCTTTTGCATCCCTTACCAAAAATTGCACTGTTTGGTGACTCTGTTAAGATATGTGGAGTGATCTGGAAAAACTCCTTTAGTTCCTCACGTACGTTGTGTTGTGCCTTTCGCTGTATCGTCGCAACCGACTGCATACGACAGAAAATTTCTGCTTTGGTAAATTTCCCCTGGCAATGACTCGCCTCAATGAGTCGAATTTTCCACTCAAACAAATAACACGAAAGCGAATCTTCTGACTTCATGCTGGAGACGCATAGAGCCTAGGAAGACCTGGTCTACAACAATAATCCGTTTTCGAAAATTCGGTACACGCTCTTTGGAATTCATTCCAAACTTCAGTGGAGAATTCAACCGGAGAATGAAGAAGAGTGTTTTGTTGAGTGCTGAAATTGTTGCCCGCAGTACGGTGTGGCGTTCTTGGCACCGCCGCCACAGCCCAATTGACTCTTGGTCATCAGTTTCCGGGATGACGTCAAGTCCAACATGCTCCCTAATAACGGTTAGGATTGTGCCGCCGCGAGTGATAAATTGCTATTGATCTGTAACCCGCTGCACAATAACGTGCACGTATTACGGCAAACAAAAGACAAATTTTTGATGTGACAAGGGTCGGGAGCACTTACCCCCGTATTCTCTTGTTCATCCGCGCCTGGACGTCGAGCCGCCCCATAACTAGTGGTTTCCACACTGTCATGCTGTCCATTATGGGAGTCCGGCCTAGTCACCAGGTTAAACGACTCCCGGTAGTTTATAGTGATTTTAGATTTCTCCTTCTCCTCATTTTCGATAGAGCATTTTATACCTTACTACCAGGTATATAGGTAGCTTTCTGAGTGAGCAATCTGCAAGACCGCAACAGCTAGTCAGACTGAAGCTATCCATCTCATCTCTTTTCATAACCCAGCGTAGGGCTTGCTACGACTGAGTTCCTATTTTTGTGCCGTTCACAGTTGCAACTTTTCCAACTAATTTTGTTCCAACAGGTAGACCAGTTTTTTTTAAAAAAAATAGGGGTGACAGACAGACAGACAGCCAAGCAAACAATTTATTTCTTATCGTGGGATAGGATTACGCATCCATCACAATTGGGAATCATATTATCACTTCCATATAAAAATATGACGCTTAGCCCATCTATCCTTTATCGGTGTCCGAAAAGCTGAAATGGAGAGATCTACAAGGTCGGTAGCTACAATCGGGGGGTCGCCAGAGAGAAAACATGGGGGATCAATTGTAATCTCACTCAGTTTACTCACGGGCCAGGGAGGATATCGTTAGTGCTTGTACAGGCTTAAATTAGAAACCACACCTGACTGCGTTTTTTTTCGAATGTCCTAGATTCAGGAAGGGAAAAACCTAGAGGAAACCTTAGGTAAAATGTCACCACTGTAAAACTACTATATGATGGGGATTGAGATGCGATCAACTCCACGATCGCATCGATTCAGGGTAAACTGGGCAAAGCAGAAGAAGAGAGGGAGATGCGGTTACGAACGACTCGCATAAAAGACAAGAAACCTAGCTAAAGTAACCAAATTCCGCTTCTTGATGTAATACCCAATGGTGGTTCCAATGAGCAAGAAGGGAAGTCAAGGGTGGTTTTAGTGGGTAAAAATTCCACACACTGGAGTGTGTAGCGCACTGTCTTTGAAAAGTTTCCCCTTCTCAAATGAAAAGTAGATGATAGAATAAGGATAGTGCTAGTTAGTTGCCAATCAAGGTGACACCGTTCATAAATGTTTAAGTTGCCATACCATTGTTAGAGTTTTCTTTGATAAACTTAAGCGAAGATAATACACAGTATAGGCGACTTATTTATTTATTTTTAATAGCAGAAGAATGAAGTTCCTCGTTTACTACACAATTCAAGAAATTTTATTTGGTGTGTCACATGAGTAAAAATTTGGGCTCTCTCCCCTTTCTGTAAGTATAGAGACACATTTTAAATTCAACTCAATTTCCTCACTGCACCTTTAGGAGTTCACAGTTTCGCGAACTTCCGTGACAATAAATGCAGTAGTTTTCGAGCAAAATGCGTGCGACAAACAGACAAACATACAGAAAGACAAATAGATAGTTAGACAGCCTGCACGGTGGGAGGACCTCGACTGTACATCAAACAAGGCCTTTATGCTAGCTGTTAAGACGACCCTGGAGATATTTGTGGAGTTGTTTGAAACTCGCTTGATAGATGGGATGGGATAGAAGCTAGTGCTGTTATCTTAACGGGCGGAAAAGCATCGATACATCTACAGGATGTCTGGATGCATGGAAGGCGTGGAGAGATAAACTACAACCTCACGCACTTTCTCAACCGGAACAACGGATACCGCAGATACTTTTATAATTTTAAACTGAACAACTTATCCAACCTAAGTATCCAAGATGTGACGAGGGGACGTTGGGAAAAACTTTATTACCAAAAGCCAAGCGGGAAACCGGAATGGTGGGACGTAGTGAAAGTACTCTGTGAAGTAAGGAAGAAGCGAAGGTAAAGGTAGTTAGAACTAAGTTCACTCTATAACGGAATACTCTGTGGTATTTTCGCATGGCAAAGAAATGTGTAAGGATGGATTTAGTATCCCACGCACTGGTAATATACGGAGTATAGGGTGTCCATCCCCTTCTAATATGGTTTTGTTTACTCAAACCGGGTCTGTTCAATATGTTGGCGAAAAAAAAACGCCTGAAGCAATCATTGCTACCAGACCATGGATTTGACCTTTAAGAACCGAGTGATTCAATGATCACATACTATGAGGAGGAGGAAGACAGATGAGATTTAGTAAAATTTACTCTAAGCATAGCAAATAGAAGCCTTACAGCAATTTAAGCTTGTTATATAAAGTTTAAACCTTCCATTTGAAGCAAAGGAGGAAAATAATAACATCCCCTTAAAGAAAAGTAAGTGAACCAATCCGAGAAAGTTACACAGCCTGCACGTTCTCTCTATATCTTCAAATCAAATATCCAACGTGGAAAAAAGGAAATTATTGATTTCAGTTTAGCTCGATAACAGGTCCTTATTCGAAAATTCCTCCACTATGTGTATACAAATATTCTCATATTTTCTATTAGAAAGAAAAAAAAACATTACTTGGTCGGGGAAGTATAGGGAAAGGTAAACGGTATTTGATTTCAACTCTAACAGCTTACATCAAGAGGGTTTGATTTTATGCTCACTAATGCTTGGTGAATGCCGAATCTTATTCATGAACTTTTCCGCCTTTTTATGAAATCAGCTGGGGAAATTCATTCTTTTTAGAAAGTTACCTAAGATACAAACGTTCTCCGGTGTTACTTGCCAGTAAATGAGGCGAAAAGATAAAAAATATTTTCACAATAATGTACATTTACTTCCTTTTGAATATGCTACTTGACCTAGTTTCCAGGGAGCAGTCATATTTCCGCCGGTTCGTTGTTATTATCCTCTTTTTGCTATTTATTAAGGCAGAGATTTCCAGCCTTATAATCCCACATCGTATTTTGCAAGTTTCTCTATTGTTATTTTCCATATCCGAATCAACCATCATCGAGAAGATACTTGAATGGTTTCCAGTTCGGCATGAGAGATCCTTTCAAAATGGTACTCAAAAACAACTCAGAAACAGTCACCTCGATTCGGGTGTTAGATACAAGAAAGAAATGACACAAATGTGGCGTAGCGTTCTTTAGGACGATAAACGTGATACTTTGTATTTTTTTATAAGTGCCTTCATGTAGTTGTTGCTCGGACGTGATATGCTTGAGGGATTTTGATGTATTACATCGTTTTATGGGGGCTTTGTTAACAAGTTAATACTTGGAAAAAAATAATGGACTGAAATTGTTTGTAGCTATCATTCTTAAAGAGTTAATTACATGTTAATGGTTTGAAGCATTGGCTAATATTTCTTTTTTTGCATTCGGCTAAAATAGAAGACTCGATGGTAATACTTTTATGTGCTGTACACCTTTAAAAACGCCTTCAATATAATAAGAAAGACTTCATTAGCTTATCTCTTATAAAATGAACATTTTACCATTAACACTTTACATTATTGTCACAAACATGTACGATGACGGAGTTAGTTGAGCGCCAGCTTCGCGATTTTGGAATTACCGGTTAGAATTCCACTTGGTCATGGATGTTTTTGTTCGTTTGTGTGCTGTCCCGCTACTTTAGGTTTATCACTGGCAAAGTTTTAGGTGTAATGATAATGAAACTTCAAAAAAAGAATCGTTGAAAATCAATGATAACAACAGGAAAAAGAACTGCGTATAGTAGCCAACGTACGACAGGAATATACTACTGTCACCCTGCTATAACGATCAGATAATTATCTTATTTGTAGTTCGAGGTTCTCACCATGACATTGGAGTCGAACAGCAATAATGAAAAGGAAAACTTTTGCTGATTTAAAAAAACATAGTACAGGCACGTACTGCACGAAATTTGACTGCTCTCGCAACTAATATTTCTATGTTTCTTAAATTGAAATGAGAGTTTTCTAAAGATATGTTTTCAACAAATATGATATATACCAGACGGTTTTGTGCCGGTTTGTTTGTTTGGTAAAAAAAGTAATTTCGAAGGGAAATTATCTTTGTTATTCACAATATCGGTCATTCGCTTCTACACATTTTGTCCATCTCTCAAGTAATTTGTGAATACCTTTCCAGAAAAGCTGCTTGTCTTCTGCAGTAAACTAGTCATCGAGCCATTTTTTAATTTGTTCCTAATTGCTGGAGTGCTGTTTTGCGAGAGCGTGCACCTTTGATGAGGAAAGGTAATTGTCAAATGGCGCTAAGTCTGGAGAATACGGTGGGTGCGAAAGGATGTGCCATCTGAGCGGTTTCAAAATTGATTTTACTGGTTGTGCTATCCGAGAAGAATGCGTCATTCTTGTGTAACAACACACTTTGCCATGTCTTCGGCCCCCCCCTAGAACATGGTTTTTTTGCGAAATGATTTGACCATAGTGTTAAAGGACCGACTTTGTCATGTTTAAAACACAATTTTTTCCCACCACTGATTTTTTAAAATAAATCGATTTTCGTCACCTATCACGATTGCATTCAAAAATTATTTCCTTTCAGAGCATTTCACATGTGAAGCCAAATTATGGGGCACCCGTCTACAGAGTTTACTGATCTTCCCCATTGCTCGTGAACGTATGCTGATGATTCGTTGTGGCATATTTAGTGCTTCTGCCACTTATTGTTCAGTTCCTCTTGGGTCTCAGTCCAGTAACTCCTGCAACTGCTCGCCATTGTACTTTTTGGTCTACCAGAGCATTCTTTGCCTTTCACATTAAAGTCACCACTTTTGAATTTTCAAAACCTTGCCTTACAAAAAAGTCAAGCGATGACGGCTTTACGGTTTCTTACCAGGGCAGAGGCAAATCGTCAGACGCTGCCTCACCTCTGCCCTGGGAGCAGCGTGACCGTAGTGGCTCGCAGATGTTGAGTGCTCCTTTATATAATTCGTAGAACACGACATGCCTACGAATTATATTGAGCGCAAATCCGCCTTATTGACCAGAGCTTGGCGAGAGCTGGTCCGGTCCAGCATTAAGTTGATGCGGATTTAGGACCCCATCATTCTCAAAACGAATACTTGCCTTACAAGTTTGTATCGAAAGAGCGCAAATTCACGGAGTCAACTTGTATATGTGTGCAACTTACTGTCAGACAGAGAAAATGATATATTTGTCATATCAATAGACTGTTTGCTTTCTGCCGGCGCCATCCCTTAGTAAAAATAGTAAAAAATTACTACTACTATTGAATAGGTTGATTCCCTTAATAACAATGGATGGATTCACTATAGACTTCGTGGTGATTTAATGTCGCTTATATAGGTAATGAAAATTGAGGTGATCGAAAATAAGTCATACATTCCGTTGGATGATAACATAATGTTGTTGATGTGTTGATTAGAAATGTGATTATCTCACAACTCCCCCAAGCCTCCTTAAGAAAAAGGAGAAAGTGATTAGGGCAATAAGATCGACAAGGACTCAAGTCGGTTCTTGCTCTTACGACGTTTTCGCCCTCAGTCTTTTCGATTGAACGACAGAGTTCTCCAATTTCGGAAATGGAGGGGTCTGTTACTTGCGTTGTCTTATGCGTTCTGCCGCGCCACGGTACGAAACCAACTTCAGTTTCACATGAGGCTTATATTATTTTCCAATCTTGCTTCATAAGAATGTGCAGATTTAGGAAGATTTAAGATTCAAGACGACGTTTAATTTGAGCTAGGATTAGGCGACCCGCCTATCATATCTTATTAGGGCGGATTTCATCTACAACTAAACGGTTGCAATACCGGACCGTTTATAAAATTCTTAGTTCTTCGTCTTAGCTTATGCTTCAAAAAATCGCAAATATAAATATATTTTTACAAAACCTTAAGTACTTTTCCCGTAATATTTTCTTATATTTATTTCCATCTTATTATAACTCTGAACACTCACTCTACATTTATTGGAAACCCTTTATAGAGCATCTCACATTGCATCTATCCGAATCCATATAGCGTATAGTTTAGTTAATATCAAAACCCTTTCTTGATGGTTAATTCAAAGGAGATGAGACTCTGTTACTTTATGTATTCTGGCCTTACATGCATGCAGCTGCATACTTGCTCTAACATGTTGTTCTAAATTCTATTGTATGATTACCATGTTTATCCGGCAAGGACTTCGTAGTATTATATTTGTTCGCCTATTCTGCATCTGCATGCAAACTTTAGGTTGCATGTACAAACTTTGTTTGAATTGCAGGACAGAATACCAAACATTCAAACAATGCTGATATGATCTCAGGGGGTGAACTAATGTCTTCGATGGGTTTGGAGTTTGCCTCAACTATGTTTCTTCGTTCTACAAGCAAAATGTATATCCAAGAAAGTTAATTTGATTTTCTGACAAAGTGAATTTGTCACTTAATTCGTAAATAAAGTCTCACTCTTGCTGCAGTGCAATAAAAGATCTTAGATAAAATTAGAAGCTGAGTCTACACATCCTTTTGCCTAGAGAAGATTATAAGCATTGGGCATTCGGTGTAGAATAGTAAAGCAGACAATTCTGCTGCAAATGCAACAATGAATATTTGTAATTGTGCAATAAAGTACCACAACGTAGTGAAGCGCTTACACTATATCACTCGTCCCGGGTTAACTCGAAAAAGATTAATGCCACCTAATAAACTGGAAATAATGTTTGTTTAAAAACAAAACCTAATTAAAAACGATTTGTTGTTTTTCCGCCTGTCTATCTGTGTCACGTGCTTTCCTCGGAAATGACGGAAATGACCCTATTTAGACGAAATTAATTGGACATAATTTTGGTGGCATATGAAAAAAAAGCATACAGTGAACAGTTTGAATTCGTGTCGGAACCCCATGCAGTCCCTCCAAATATATGTGGGATATGAAGCGTAAAATCTCGATTACAACGCAGCAGGTCTCAGATTTGACATCGGTTACAAAGTAGGCGTGCGAAGTGTGAAGTGTGAATTCGAAGTGAGACAACACATTCTAAGAAATTCAAAAAAATTATAAAAATGCCTCTATATAAAATGTAAGCGTCAAAACATGTCTCATACAGATTTCTGTTTAAATTAAGTCAATAATGAGATATTACCAAGTTCAAGTTTCACCAGAAAGCCCACTTCTTTTGGGGGCTTCAATTTTTTTTAGAAGCGTAAGGCAAAATATAAGTTATAAACTGGAAAATTTGAAAAGAATCCAACCATTATAAAAAAAATCATAATTGGTCGAATTTACCTCTTTCTTGTAATGGATTTTATGCACCATGATATCCATCTCATCTGTCAATATCTGGCAGAGGCCAGGTGTAGAGACACCAACACAGCTCTTTGCTCAAGGCTGGGTCGGGCCAAAGAATGAAGATGACACTGCGAACACAGGTGTTAAGGCTTCGAGTTTTTGAGTATCAGTGACGGCCACTCTCCATTCTTTCACATAGCAGTACGGTACAGATGCGAAGCAACCTTAACTTGATTTCGGTGTGAAGCATTTTCATTTTCTGATTTAAGTCAAACCAACGAAAACCGACCTAGCGTTTTTAATAGATCGGGTAAGATAAAACTCAGTGTCACCGTCGGCACTAAATTGATCGATACCATCGATATTTTATTTTGAGAATGATGGGGTCCTAAGTCAACTTAATGCTGTACCGGACCAAATGGGGAGCAACTTACTCCTTCTTTCCTGGTCCACGGACCCCTCGCTTAGGGCTTGCACCCAAACTTCACAGAAATGTCAAGCGATGACGGTTTTACGGTTTCTTGCCAGGGCAGAGGCAAATCGTCAGACGCTGCCTCACCTCTGCCCTGGGAGCAGCGCACACTGGGACGAATCGTTATTTTAGCATGACAAAATTATTTGCTCATTGTTTATGAGAGCAATTTTGGTAAAACATAAAATTCAAGGGTAACAGAGTTTGCTAGTTACAAATTCGAGTAAAATTTCAAAATGGCGGATCCAATATGACATTTGAAGATACGAGATTTCATTCACATTAGTGGTTTTAACGATTCAATATACCCAATTTGACGTTAGATTTATTAAAAAATGTACACGGGAATTAACAGACAGCGGAAATATTAATAAAACAAAAAATTAAATAAAAATTTATATTTCAAAAGGACTTATTCTTATCTATTAATATATTATGTATAGTAGAAATATAAGTACATTTTTTTAAAATTAGAGTTCTGCTTCTTCGTCTTCATTCGCACAGCAAATAGGAGTTCTTAGCATACTTATTACCACCTGGTTAAATTTGGTTTTATTCTTTTTGGGATTTTTTCGTTTACTTGTTACAATGGGGTCCGAAGATACAAGCATCCAATTGAATATATCAACATTTGTATTTATTCTTGATGTTTTCCTGGAATGGCATTGCCTTAAAATTTTGTATTCCTTATGGCCTGCTTCAATGACATCTTCAGTTAACTGGCCTATTGGCAAAGGTAAAGATTTTATAATATCAGCACTATGTAACAAGAGTTTGTGAACCGTGGCACTCATTTTATACCAGGAGTAAAGAGATACAGCCAGATGTGCCGTTTCAACGCAATATATTTTAAAAATATCTTCCTTGATGTAATGCCCGCATGAAATAACAGAAAGTATATTTGAAAATCGTATTATTAACTCCTTATCAACTCCGGTTATTTCAGATGACAGTGAAGGGTTCTCGAAAAATTTCCTTGCCGTGTTTCCATCATTGTTATTGCCTCCACCTTGCTTCGGCTGATCGACAACGAGGCCCAATTTATTATAGAACTCAGTAGCTATTTTAGTTTTTCTTTCCTTTACATTTGCTTTTGCATTTTCACCTCTTGCTTGCCACTGCTTTATTTCCAATTTATAAGCTAAGTATGTGCAACAAATATTCATAGCGCCTAATATGAGCATGTAGTACAGAGATACCAAATTTAAACGCGCTTTCATCACAGTCCCTATTTTGCAATTTTCCTAAATCATTTAAATCTTTTGCAGAAGCTTTACAAATATTACACGCCTGCGAGTTTGTATTTTCAGTTAAAATATTAATCGTTTTTCCATCTAACATGGTACATATGAGTACATGTTTAATTTTTATTTCCTTAGCATCCATACGAATAATAGTAGGCTCCAATTGCAAAATTTGTTTTTCCACCTCTTTATATTCGTCTTTCACATTTTGAATATTTTCTTTTTTTATTTTCAATGCAATTGGACGACAATATCTCGTCGATGATGGGGTTAAATTATTCCAAAATATTTGTTTTTTATTATTATTAGATTGACACATTTGCAATGGCACTATTGTACACAAAATAATGTTAGAATCGGCATATAATGAATTATCTGCAAAATTCTGTTTGTATATGCTATGCCCACCACTTCCATCTAAACCCCATTTGTAATAAATTTCGATGATATTAGAGTTCTCCGAAATATTCTGAAGAATTACTTCAGCCTGTACTTGTGTCAAACGTTCTGCTGTATGTGTAAGAAGATCTTGCAAGGGCACAAAAGCTTCCTTTTCAGAAACGGTAATGTTTGGAGGATAACATCTTTTTTGCCTCTACTATTAAATGATACGAAGGGTAAATGTCAGCCCCTCTTTCCTTCGCTCCAACTCGCATGGTTATATAATCCTCCTTAGTTAGGCCAAGATCAACTACAAGACCTAAAGCCTCTTCAGGGCTGTATGTTCTTATAGAACCAGAGGATTGTGTATCGTGAGCAGTCTTCATTTTTTTTATTCTGTTGGGTGAAGATTGGATGGCTAATTTTACAACCTTAACTACACCTCTCTTTCCAGATTTGACTAAGCTTGATTCTGTGGCCATGTACAATTTGTCTGTACTTATGCTTGATGTTAATTCACTGATCTGCCTTTGCTTAGTACGTAGAGAACTTTCTTCAAAGTCCTTTTTTGGCCTTCCGGATAGCCGAAGCGGCTCTAATTCAAATATCTCTGCAAGTTTTAAATCTTCATCAAGCCATTTCATGTTGTTGTTCCGAAACCGCTCATACGTGTAATGAGAATTGCGCCATTTTATAAATAATTTTGCAACAAACGTTTTTACTATATTTTTCAGTTGCTTTGAGCAATTTTCTGAAAGTTCGTTTATGGCAAATTTTTCCGTTATGTAGCCAATCAATTGTTGATTACATTTGGCTGATGACATTTTGTTGAATTGGCTGTTTCTTAGCACTGTAAAAAGTTCCCCTTTCTTAATTCGAATTTCATTAGGAACAGGGTCAAGTCGACTACCTGAAAGAAATTTAGCGATTTTAAGAAAAGGGGGAAACGGGGGGACATGAGTATTGCATGCCTTTATCAGCTATACGTTGTGCTACAAAACAAGTAAAAAAAAGTCATGGAACTTTTTGGAACTTTTTTTGTAACACAAGCAAAAGTCAAAATTTCAATTTCTTTTAAACATCAAGTAGTAGTATTTTGTGATGCGCATACTAAGTAATTACTTTGTACACAGTAATGATATTAATAACTGCAAATTAAAGTACCTACCTGACGATTCTAAATTCATGATACAAAACTTTAATTTTTCTTACTAACAAAAGTGTAACGACCGTATAGTAACTGTCAACAATTTGTTGTAACTCACCAGTATCAACGAATAGAAACAATTACTCAACTTTGCGCGCATGGGATGAGCGCTGTGTCGCAGAAAAAAGGAAATTTTTTCTAGTTCACAATAAAGGGACTTATAGTGTAAATTTCTGGCGCATTTTTTTTAAATTTGCGAAAAATATTTAAAATCGATTTTGTCGTCGTAATATGGTCGTTTGTCCTTATGTGCAGCGTGACCGTAGCGGCTCGCGTATGTTAAATGTTTTGGTCCGGTCCAGCGCTAAGTTGATGCGGACTTAGGACCCCATTATTCTCAAAATATTTTCAGCTCTGGCCAGCTGTGGTCAATAAGGCGAATATAATTCGTAGTCATGTCGTGTTCTACGAATTATATAAAAGAGCGTTTAACATGTGCGAGGCGCTACGGTCACGCTGCTCCCAGGGCAGAGGTGAGACAGCGTCTGACGATTTGCCTCTGCCCTGGCAAGAAACCGTAAAGCCGTCATCGCTCGACATTTCATCGATATTTTGTTCGCTAATGGCA
Organism: Hermetia illucens; assembly: GCF_905115235.1. Lineage (NCBI taxonomy): Eukaryota > Metazoa > Arthropoda > Insecta > Diptera > Stratiomyidae > Hermetia > Hermetia illucens. Next base: position 56,077,782 of record NC_051853.1, on the reverse strand, counting down.
ATGGAAAGATGGTATTTATATTCAGTCTGACTCTGTTTTTACACTTTTAAAAATCTAGAATTAATTGGAAGAAGGCCATGGCTAGATGAGAGAACAAGCTAATGTAATGAGCCAAGTCGAGGTGTTTGAGGAAACTCATCATTGAGTGAGGACATGGAGGGCCTGCAGCCGAAGCAGCATGAAGAACCTCACCCATAGCTAAAAGAAAAAGTGTTCTCTACAAGGTATAACCGCCGCGGATTCTACTTCCGGCTTCACATTCCTCTTCAATTTGACTTCGATGCAGCAAGTGGCATTTTCCGTTCTGATATGCCGCTCTGATAATATCTATTAGTTCTTCCAAAATGTCCTCTAACGTAGTGCTTTCAAAATACACTCCTTGTTCACGCTGTCTAAAGCTTTCTCGGATTCAATGAAGAGCAGGTGATGCAGTGATCTAAAGTGCCTGCATTATGAAGAACGATTCAAAGTTTCAAGCAGCCTGCTGTCTCTCGGTCAATCTATTTGTTGCATTCTAGGATAATAATAATAATCGTTGGCGCAACAATCTAATTGGATTAGGGCCTTCAAGTGTGTTAGAGCGCTTCATTCGAGACCATAACGGTACACTACAGGATAGCAGTACGCTATAGGAGGCAATGTGGTCAGCATTGCGCTCGTCCGAGATTATCACCCTGATTTGACTCAGGTACTCATTCACAGCTGCGTCGTCTGGTATCCGACGTCAAATTACGATACAAATCCCACTGCCATCAGTGAGATTTGAACCGCGACCTTCCGTACGATAGCCTTGTGCTTTAATCACTCAGCTATGTAGACACATTCCAGGATAATTTGAACCAATATCTTGCTGCAGCAAGAAGCGGTCAAACATGCCTGCATTTGTTGCACTCAAAATGGGTGGCCTTCTTCAGAATGTTAACGATCATCCCCTTCTTCTACTCACGAGGACTTATCTCAGATTTCCAGGAATTACTGAGACGTGGAAAAAGTAACCCTGTGGAGACGGCGATGAACAGTTTCGAAGGTGGATCGTCAAGTCCCACCCGAATGCATTGCTGACCAAGATACTTCCACTTTTGTTTAAAGGAGCAGCCGTACCCACTCTAACCATTTCATTCACAAGGCTTAACTTCACCAGATCTGAAATGCGCTCTTGCCCTTCAAGCTGCTCCTTCCTTAATATCTCTTGCAGAACCATAGAAAGTTTTCCGACCCCCTGCAGGTACTTTTCTTATGCAGTATACAGTAGTGAAACCATTATTATTTGAGAATACGAAATTGTCACACCTCTTCGGGGGTGCTTTATTTCCGCCAGGGAAAAATCAGAATCCTCGGCGATTTGTTTGTAACTATTTGAATTCAAGAGTATAGATAATAGTGCTTAAAAACTGTCTCCGGATGACTCAGTGGTTAGAGCGCTAGTCTGTCATACGGAACCACGCGGGGAAAAAGAGGGGGGGGGGGGATGAATTGTGAAAGGTTTTTCTTATATATGCTTAAGTTGGCAAAAGCTCTGGTTGGCCGAGATTATGGTCGTGGAATGGCTCATAAAACCACTCATGCACAAAATATTCATACTATCGAAAATTAAATATTCCACTTTGTCTAGACAAGATGATAAATAGTTACATATAGCTTCATAATCGTTGATAAAAATTCTGTACCTTCTGAAATTGTCGATTTCACAAATCTGCTGTTTTTCCTAGGCTAGCGTTAAGTTTTCACTCGTGGCCGTTAAAACTCCAAGTACGAAATTTTGAAAATGACTGTAGTTTCCTCGGTAGGCGCGTGAACGTTAATGAGGCTTTTGTTTTCAAATTTGTTCCGCAAACGCAGTGTGCGTGGCCATGTGCTTATTTTCAAATACGACAATAGCAGGCTCCATTTTTTGACTACCTTGGATATACTAGGTAATAGCACTTCTCCACCGGTCCTTCTATCAGGGTTCGAGCACATATTTCATGATAAAATGAGGAAATTATTTGCCTTTGTTCTTTTATTGTTTGGGATATGGGGGATCCTAACATCTCATCCTCTTGCTATTGGACTGGACCAAATACCTTTGTTCTTTGCTGGGTCCGATGTTCGCAGCAGGTAGTTTTTCCGAGTTAGGTTGCTAGCAACCCTCAATCTGGACGACCAGTTGGCACACGCCATGGGTTCGAATTATATCCAACTTCAAAACCGCCTAGAAGTTGAGGCCTAAGCCGGCCAAAGCTAAATTAAATAAACAGATGTCATTCTCATGGCATCGATAATATCCAGATATATAGGCCTTCACAGAAAGGCTTTCGGCGAAAACTCTTTTATTTTACCACCACACTACGGATACATAAGCAAACATCAGCGTAATAAGAACAATTTATATCCACATTACCACATGAGTCCTAATTCCCAACACCGATGCAAAGATCCGCTTATACAGCTCATAAGTTGTGAGAGCTGATTTCATCTTTATCTCTACATGTTTGTTCAAGAAAAGCTTGTTATCTAGAATAATTTCCAGATATTTCACATCTTGGCAGAGTTAAAAGGTTGTACCCCTCAGTTCGGGAATGTAAAGGCCATTCAGTTTCCTTCTAAATAATACTTTTATTTGGATTTATTGACTACGCCTGAGGCACTACCTGTCAACCAAATCACCATTAGTAAATTTCGCAGTTCGCATAGTAGGGAGTCAATCATCATATTTCCAGAAATGGTGATAATACCCCTCCTTGAGGGAAGCCTTTTGATACTCTTTTTGTGAGATAGCGACCAACACCTACTTTCGGACACAGCAATCTCTATATCAACATAGGATAAGTGCGCTTAACGAAAGTATCATCAACACCTTGGTCTTTGACAGCATCACAAATGTTTTAGAAAAACCGTGCAGTCAAAATCTCCTTCACAAACATCTCCATTTCGTACCCGCCTTTCAGGGTTGCATCCTCTGTCTTTGAAATCGAGAATTAAAGTGCAGACTCACTCGATTTCCACGTTGATGAGAACCTCGGCCTTCACTTACTGGGTACGGTTTTATCACTGCTAGATAGATATCATTCATATCAGCTGCTTTGTAGTCCTCAGAGGATTTTATTGGTGATTACACTTTCGTGTTAAAAGGTTTTCAGGAGCCGCTAATTAGGTCTCTTCCTCTGTTACCCTTTCTCTCAGATGGTGCATCTGCAAGAGGGTTTGCACTAATTCATCTCTTCAGTTCACGAAAGTAACATCCGCTTTTCTAAGAAAATCCAACCTGGTAGACTAAGCCCGTTTAGGGACTCTGCACAGCCTTAAAGGTTCTCTTTCGCCTTCAACTTGCTCATAGTATGTTGTAAAGGAGTGTTCTTACGATCCTCTTATATTCATGCTATGGGTTCCTGAAATTTAACCAGTCTTCATTCTTATTCTTTTTTTTAAATGCACGATTCAGAACCCGTCTAGGTAATTTTCCGAGTATTTGTATTGTAGGTCCACAAATACCGTTTCACCGTATTTGCCTAGGGCAATAAGACGAGCCACTTCAAAGCATTCTAAAAGTATCTGATTTAGAGTTTCCGATTGATTTCCTATCGCCACAGGATTCCGTAGTCGCCTAGGGAGCTGCACTTTATTGCGATTCGGTCTTCGTTGGAATCATTTTTTTTTATAACAGTCTCATCCTTTGACTGGCAATGAGATTTCGTCCAACACCCACTAGTCTCTAATCGACTAGCATTTTTGAAATACAAATTACTAAGTGAAGAGTTCGCATCACAACCTAGTAACAGTCCAAGACTTCTTGACTCCACGACTAGCTCCCTTAGTTTGGTAGAGGACAGAGAGAATCATAGGGTAAGTACACAGATATTATATTCTGACTGCAACTGGGCCCTAGATATAGAATTGTTTCAGGATGGTTGCTTCTAATAAATTCGACATCAGGACACAAACCTCGCGGTCTTTTGCATCTTTGACTATAGAAGATCCTATTCCCTTTTACCACAAATTTTATTGGCCCTCAGAAATATATAAGGGGATACCTGCCTGCCTTGTTGCTAATAGAAAACTTTGACATGCTAAGTTAATTTGACTAAGGTTTATGTTTTTAACTATTAGTGTAGTTTCATATGTATTGAAAAACCGTTCAGTTCAGTATGAGTCGCACCGGGCTTATAAGTTTACCCACATTTCTCGCCGAGGGTCCTTCCGTCTGATTTTTCTGAATTTTACAACACATAATAGTGCAGCAACGCCCATTTTCTCATCCTTCAATGAAGGTTCACTTTATTTCGCAGTTTCATCGGCTGACGTCGACTTGAAACTACACAGGTTCATGGTGTTCAGTCTGCATGGATCCGCTTCCGTGAAGGTATTAGACCAGTTATGTTCGCATCACCAGCTTTTCTTCCTTCCGCTTTTCCAGGTAGAGGTAAAAAAGGAAGTTCTGACATGTATAATTTAGTCCATAGTTCCCTCTTGTTTGTGGCTGAAATTTACTCCTGTCCAGCGTTTCTCTTTCGTTTTCTGAGAGACTTAGGTTAAGGCGAGGCTTACCAGGGCCACTAGTACATGTGACCTGTGTTATAAATAATCCTCGCAAAATGCACATTAAAGTTAGTATATGGTAAAATTCTTCATGATGGTGGAGGTAAGTTTTCCGATAATACTAGACTGGAACTAAATTTAATCAGTCATTTGGTGCATTCATTTTCGTAGAAATCGAAGGCTCAATTCTCAATCCAATGTTTCCAGTAGAGTATGTCATTAGCTCCTGTATAGTAGAAAATATTCTCGGAAAATCAAATATTCAGGAACAATGAACCATCTTTACTTAGTAACTTAAATATTTATAGTTATCAAGGTTTCCCTGCCATTGCTTCAAAGTCAATTCAGCTCCTTCCCCGAGGGTTAACTGTATTCGATTCAAACGTCTGGTGGCTCAGGTCTATAAACGATGAAAGCACTCCTGTTTCAAAGGTCCCCAAGAACGAAAAGTTTCTGGTATCGATGTAACACTAAACTATCTATGTGACTTTTGAAGTTCCCCAAGTTTCACTTCATTGCCCTACTCTCAGTCCAAAGAAAGTTCTGCAAGAAATAGTTCCCAAGACGCTAAGTGGATCTCTGATTCCAACAGCCAAAAACACCGCCATTCTATTTATTTTTCTCTATTTACAAACTTTCTTGTTGTGGAAAGTTTCCCTTCTTCCTGTTGCGGGGATAACAATTGTGCGTGATGAAAATCAGAAACGACATGGTCTGAAGTCGAAATGTTCAACACAATATCTATTATGTATCCAAAGCATGTTCCGCGGCTCAATGATGTTTTTTTTCTCCATTTTTTGGTAAATAAAATGAAATGACAAGAGCAAATATTTGCCCATTTTACATTTTGAGTATCTCCTCGCTGGATTTTGGAACTAAACCGGAAACATTTTCGCATAGATTGGCTAGTCGATGAAAGTTTATTCAACCCCTGTTTATGCCTTTGCATAAAAGTTTTCAGATCAAAGAAGTGTTGACGTTTCCAGACCCAGACAGAATATTCAAAATGTTCACTGGTGCAGCGGAGAATATTCCCAGAAAGGAAACCATCCGCTTATTTGAAAAATATATTTAATAACGAATTTTAAGTTTGTTCCCGGATAGTTGTGACGATGCAAATACTTTTTCAGTCATTGGCAATCTAATTTTCAGTTATCTCCGGAAAGTTCTACATCTGCAAGAAGTTTTCCCTCAGACAAAACTGCTCTAGTTACGAACGAAGTACTAGTGATAGGAAGATGTTATCGTCGCCTTGAAGAGGCATCAAAGACGGTTTGCGACGCAATCTAAAATGTAATTTTCCAGGCCAATGTTTTCTCATCACCCAACCAACTCCGCGTATCTAGGCTGCCAACACAGGACGAGACAAGCTCTATAAACCCACTCCATTCAACCAAATTTACAGCAAGAAAAATCCTCGAAAAACTTTCTTTCTGTATAAAGTGGAAATTTTCCTGAAAACCCCCGACCACAACAGGATTAACATAAAAGATGGTGTACTTACATTTTTGAAGTGGTCCTTTGGATAGATATTTGCTTGGAGAATGGCAAATTGCACTTGAAACAACTCGAATCTAACCTTCGCCTGCCTCTAATTTGACCTTGCATTAGCGCTTTCGTCTGTTTTTTTCTCCAACTTTCTTTAACATTCATTATAATATCATCTTTATAGGTCAAACGTTAATGCCTGTGCAAAGAAGAGGGTAAGTAGTTTCAATAGCATCGAATACCCTGTTCTGTGCAGCGTTAAGAGAAATGAGAGCCGTTAAGGCCACAAAATGTGAGAGAATGGAGAAAATGGAAAAACTGACAACCTGTTGCAATGCGAATAGTAATTACAGGCCATGACTGTGAAAGTATCCTTTCTTGGTGACAGAGAATGGGTATGTCAAATGCCAATGTCAAGGGTAAAGTATGGTAATGACAAACTATTAACAATTCTCTGTGGGTGTATTTAAAAAATGCTATCAACAGATAGGATCCACATTGAGTTAGGCAAGGTGAATAAGAGGGTACATTAGCTTCCTGGAAAATGGAAGCTGTCGGTATGCAATAATACCGCCTAATGCACAACTAAATAGGATTTCAAACGGCCAAGCATTTCAATGTTGCCACTGACAACAATGTTGGTTAGAACATTCAAAGCTCTCCCCGTGGCCATTGAAATGTGATCCCGAGTGGAGGGGGAAGTCAAAATCTTGCTTGGATCATTTACGTAGTTGGAGATTCAAGTGGTTAAATGTGTGCTCTTTTGTTGAAGTAAATCGTTAATCTGACATTCAACAGTACCTTTTCTGGTGAAGAGGTGGTGTGGTATCTGAGTACTATCTATATACACAGTCACCACTAGGCAATAGACGGCACTCTGGAAGTGAAACTAGCATGGTTGTCAGGCCCGCTGAAGCTTCCTGATAAGAACAGCGATGGAGAAGATTGATCTGTGCGACTGCGAAGCGAAGTTTCTAAAAGAAGGGTAAGTAGAAAACTGGAGCACTATTAATTGGAAAAAATGCCAGGGTCTTTAAAATAAAATTCAGAAGGCCATACGAAAAACCAAACGAGATTCTACCGGTAGCTGCGCCTTGACATTAATATGAGAAGGTACTGGTGGAAAGAATTACCCCAAACAATATGCTTTTGTTTAAAACAATTGCCATCCTTTTTTACTGTACGAAAAAGTTTCACAATAGTAGGCCATAGCTAACAATTGATGTTAGGCCGTATACTTCTGAAGGACGAAGTTGCAAGGATTCACCCAGTCAAACAGGTTGATGTGAATTTCTGACGGTAGGCAAAAATCTTTGTAAAAATGGATGTGACCCAGAGGTATTTTCCCATGAAAAAAGGGCATGAAAATGTCGCGGAACGAGCAACTTGCATATCGCATCCACTTAAGTGTGAATCGTGAAAAACAATTTTTGATTGCGAAAGTGATTTTACGGGGTGAACTACACAAAAAGAGACGAAGAGAAGACGACACCTCTTCTTCTTTTTCTTCAGCCTTGTTCCCGTTCACCTCTATTTAAATTATATTAAAATTTATACTTTTAATAAATAATAAAATATATTAAATTAATAATATGGTAATATCATGACTGCTGCATTTCCTAAGAATTTTCCAAGTTTCCAAAGTTCGGTCATTTTTACCTGAAGGCATCCAGTCGGGCCGAGTCAATGTGCAAGCGATTTCGAGCTTCCTGCTTCTAAAAACTGTTAAGGATCTCGGAAGTTTCTTGGGCATGTTAAACTTTTATCGTCGTTTCTTGCCCAAGGCTTCCAACCATCAATCGATCCTTAACGCCCTCTCCCCTGGGCCGAAAATCAAAGACTCTCGTCTGATTGTATGGTTGAATTCCCTCTGCACCCCTAGCCGCATTCGTCGATGCTCAGACATTAAATCATATCTAGCAGCTTTTGAGATTGTTCTCCAAACAGCTGAATCCCATTCAACAGAACTACAGCCCCTCTGATCGTGAGTTATTCGACGCGTATATCGGAATTAAATACTACTAATGCGAGACCTCAGACAAGGTAACACTTTTTCCACATTGGCGGAACTTCTAGGATGGACTACAAGAAGAGTAGAAGTTTAATTAAGGTATTACAATTACATGACCAGCTATAAAAACCCAAATTGTAAAGCAAACTTTCAGAAGATAAAACACTGAAGAAGGGGGTAGTTGGTCCCCGAAATACGTATTTGAATATATTGCCAAATACTTTCAGCCAATAAAGGAAACACATCTTATATATTGTATATTCTGGGTGATTTCCGAAATGAAGTATTTCATGCTGAGGCGATACCCCTGAAAGACATTACTGCACAAACTTGTGCAAAGGCCCTCTGTCCAGGATTGATTCCACGTTTTGTTCTGCTGGCAATTATAAGCCCCGACCAGAGAATGCAGTTTGAGTCTCCCCTCTTCCCAGAGTAGTGAAACTCCTCGACTTTAAACGCCACCGGACAATCCGCGTTCCACCCACAGTTCAATGGGATGCTCGAAAGGTGACACAGGACGCTGAAGGCCGGTATAATGGTCCAAGACGATTGATCGTAGGTCCCGCCGCCCGTTCTACTTGGCTTCCGGACAGTCAATCGCGAAGAATTTGCTGAAATTCCCGCGGAGCTGGTATATGGGGACTACTTGAGACTCCTTAGCTATCGCGAAAACCGTGGCTGACGTGTCCAGGGATCTCTCATCCTAATTAGGACGGATGCTCCTCAAAAGCTGCAGTCACCTTGGTTCAGCAAGAAAGCGCGACCGGAGCGTGAGGAGCGCGACGTGTCCGTTTTGATTTGCGGCAGCCTAGTAGAGGGAGCCGAGCGTCTGGTCTGGAGTGTTGTGCCGGAACGAGAAACTTGCATGTAGAACGCACGCAAGTGTAGACCCTGGTGCCCATGACAATAAAAATGAGATTTTGACAGCGAAAAAGATGGACTCCTCCCTATTTAACTTATATTTAAATTTATACCTCATTAAATAATAAAATACATTAAATATATAAAATAATATTTTCAGTTACCATAAAAACACAAAGGGTACTATAGGTTCCAGCACGAAACGTGGATTAGTACCCACAATGGAGCATAAAATCTTGGGAAACGCTTGCTGAACCAACAACAACAGCTCTCTCCTTTACTACTAAACCCTATCTATACCTCTACTTGGTGCCCGCTGGCAGCTCTTTCTTAGCGAAAAGCTGCAGACAGAGAAGGACGAAGGTGAGTCTGGTCCTCCAGGTTGGGGGTTAGGTAAAGCTGACAACCTCATAAGGAAAACAATTTGTTACGAAGCCACAAACAGAGCCTCGGACTGGACAACACGACGACGAACTAGGAATAAGGATTTGTGCATTCTTTCATGGAACGTGCGCTTCCTATATAGAGATGGTGCTACCAAGCAGCTAGCCGATAACCTGTCCCAATATACTACATCATATATTATAGCAACCATCCAGTAAACTATGTGCTCGGAGTAGGTTTCTTAGCCAGCCAAAAATGAAACTTGCTGTAATTGGCTTTGAAGACATAAGCGAAGAGCTGCGAATTTTGCGCTTGCGGGACTGCAGGAGAGACTGCAGAATCGGCGAAGGATACTTTCTATGAGGCAGTAGAGCAAACCCTCGAAGCCTGTCCTAGGTATGATGTCAAAATCATACTTGGGGCCAAGTAGGAACAGAGTCCATATTCAGGCGATACGTTGGCTTCTACAACCTACACAAGAATACCAATGATAACGGGCTGCAGATTATTAGCAGTGTCACACGAAATGGTTCTTGGAAGTACCTGGTTTGCGGGGAAACCGGTTCACGAACATACGTAGGCCTCACCAGATGGGGACTTTCAATCAAATTGCTGATCGAACGCCGCCACCTCTCAGCCTTGACGAATGTCAGAACATATAGGGGCCCGGAGGCAATATATACTCGGACCACCATCTCATTGGTATGGTGCTCCGCGCTCGAATTACAACACCACCTACAATCCCCTTTGACAATCAGGTGAGAGTGAATACTGAAACCATTCACTACACAACCCTCCGTAACACCTATAAGGGGAAATGGATGCCGCAATAACCGCAGCAGATGTCCTGAAGGTGAAGCATCAGCAATCTTCACAATCAATGATAACCCCATTCATATGGCCCCAAACATACTTGGCTCCAGTTGCAAAAAAAGTCGGAACGACTGCTTCGGCGATGAATGTAAGCTAGCAACAAAAGAATACTACATACCGAATAATATTGGAGTCTCAAAGGATGCGGGCACGCGCAAAGTTTTATCATGAACTCCGTCGAGCGGAGAAGCGACTTCACGGACGGAGAAGTGAAGCCTGGGGAAACCTATACATCTGTGAACTTGAAAAGTACAGGAAGCAACCGCCTCAGGCACGGAAGTTTCACCAACAAGTCAGCAGGATGAAGCCTTACACACCTCGATGCACATCCTGCCAAGAAAAAGACTGCCACCACAAATATAGAAGAAACAGTCCATGCAATGCACCGGCTTAAAAACCATAAGTCGCCAGAAGCCAATGGAATTACAATCGAATTTTTTAAATATCGAGGTGACCAATTTCACCAGGCATTCCATAAATTGATGCTCAAGGTGTGGGACAGCGAATCAATGCCTGGCGGTTAGAAACGAGGCATTATCTGCCCCATAAATAGAAAGGGAGATACAACACAGTGCAACAATTACCGAGGTATTATGTTGCTGAGTGCCAGCTATAAGATATTCACCGCTATCTTGCTAGGTCGAATAGCGCCACAGCAAAGGGGCTTCACTCCAGACAAATCAGTAACATATCAAATTCTCTCTCTGCCGCAAGCGATGGAAAAACTGTTGGAAAATGGACATCAGTTTCACCATCTTTTTATTGACTTTTAGGTCACCTATGATAGCATAGCCAGCGTAAAACTGTAGATGGCCATGAGGGAGTTCAGTATTCTGATGGCAATACCAACAACGGTCTAAAATAATGGGATGGCCTGCCATGCGTCCTCTTTAACCTGGCCCTGGGAAAAGTGATCCGGGATGAGGTACGGTCTTATTTGAGTCCACCCAAGTACTAGCCTATACTGAGATATCGACATCACGGTAAACGACCCGAGATGTACAAACTGCCTTCATTTGGATCGAGCAGGCGGCGCGAGGTATTGGCCTGCATATCAATGAGGGTAAGACGAAATATATGGTGCCAACGTCGGCACCAGAAACCTACCAACCGACCAACAACAATCAAATCGAATTGGTCAAACGAGAAGAATAAAATACGGGACTACAACTTTGAGACCGTTGAAAATTTCTCCTACCTAGCGTCGAAAATCACAACCGGTAACAACTATGACCTTAATTGTGCACGGTTGTTGGCAGCTAACAGAGCCTACTTCAACTTAGCTGTTCCGCTCGAAACGTCTCACCATGGGATCAAAGCTATTACTGTACAAGACAATGATCTTGCCATTCCTCATGTATTTTTTGGAGACTTGGGTTCTTAGCAAGAAAAATTTCAAACTCTTGGCCGCGTTCGAAAGAAGAATTCTCCGAAGAATTTTTGGCCCTCCATATGAGGATGGATGATTCAGTAGTGATCCAGCCCGAAAAATCTATAAGGTTAATATCTATGGTAGAATAAGTAAACGAGGCAGACCCTGCGATGGCGATGGCGACGCCAGAGAGTTTTAAAGCATATTGGATTGGTGGACCGCGGCGCAAAACCGGGATGTCTGGGGCATACACCGGATAGTTAAGTGGTTAGAGCACAAGGCTGTCATACGGAAAGTCGCGGCTCGAATCTCACTGATCGCAGTGGAATATGTATCGTGGTTCGACGTTGGATACCCGTCAACTCAGCAGTGACGTTGGATACCGGTCAACTCAACTGAGTCAAATTAAGGTCATAGTCCTAACGACATTTAACCAAAGAACAGGCTTGATCATTCTGTCTCATTTTTTGAAAACTGTGACAATTGCCACAAAACGCATTTTACTACCCGTTTCGGCTTTATCATTAGCATGAGAACCACATAACGAGGTGCGATGAAATTGATAATTTTTTGGAATATTTTTATTTTAGTAGTTTTCAATAAAACTATTAGATATCATAGCATAGTAAAGTTAAGGTAAATTTCACACGCCCTCATACCTTCTTTCACAAATCCTCCTTATTGCAAATTTAGTGTCAAATGCTTGAAATTCCACGCTCAATATTGTTTCAAGTTCAGATGGTCATGATCGAAAGGATTCTCTGTGGATTCAGGTTCGATTCTGAACAGATAGAATACTAATAATAATCGTTGGCGCAACAATCTATATTGGATCAGCGCCTTGAAGTGTGTTAGAGCACTTCAGACAAGACCGTAACGAGTACCCTATAGGAGTAAATGTGGTTAGGATCTCAGGCGAGCGCAATGCCTGAGAATATTACCCTGATTCGACTCAGTCATTTACAGCTGAGTTGACTGGTATCCGACATTCAGTGACGATTTTCCGCTATGACAGCCCAGTGCCCTAACCACTTGAGCTATCCGGATACATTTTCGAAAAATATTTAACCTATAAGATGCATCGTCGTATGTCGCCCCATTAATTCACTTTAGCTCTTTTATGAATCGATATTCAAGTCATTCGATAATTATAGCCTTCAGTCAGAATAAGTTAAAGCACCTCAAACTCCTATTCTTTCGTATTTAAGGTTTGGTGTCATTTCTATCTAAGAATCTGGGAATCTATCTAGGAATACTTATATTTGTTTTGTATTCTATTTGCACTGCAGTTAGCAAGATAATTTTTGCAACATTCCTTAGTAACGATGAACTATCAAATTTAACCGATTAGTTTGGTATAAATTTTCACTAACATTAGAGGAAGAGGCGGGAAAAAATACCAAAATTATCATAATCAGAAACTCCAATATACAGAATGTAATCAGCTTTGCTTACTTTTAAATGAACCTTCAAATCCTGGTAGGTCTGATTAAAAAACTAATCGGTTCCTATGGAATCCATGTCTGATATTTTTTACTAAGTTCTGATTAAAAAAATATAACCTCTGGAAATGGATTCATTAATCCAAATGTCGAAGATAGACGTTTCCATTCGCTACGACCTTCAGGAGGACTACACCCGACTTCTTAATTTTATGTTCAATATTTTTTAAAGAAAAATGAATGTTATTCATGATTTCTAATTTCCGTTGAAATTAACTTAAATAAGGATCTGTTTTTGATGTATTCATATTGATTGAATGTGGAAAAATATGAGGACACGCGATGTTGGAATTTACACTTCCATAAAATAAATGTCGAGTACATTCCTTATCAAAGTAAATTGAAAAATTATAAGCATCAAAAGGTTACTCAAAAGTGGAGGTTGCAAAAATTTATAAATAACTTAGCGCCAAAAATAGCTAAGAACGAAATATCTTGCGACAGCAACCTCATTAATCTGTATCTTTACTTCCCATTCGAGACGAATTTTTCTAGAAGAGAGCCTCGTCAAAAAAGGCTTGGTTTGAATTTCTATTTCGTAACGTATTTACCGCACGTGTCAACATTAATTTCCAATTAACGTTATGCTACTTGGATGAACACATGCGCACAAACGGAACTTTCGTTTCCTTGGATTTGATCTAAAACCAATTTGAGAGTAATTCTTGTCCTTTTGAATTTTCCGACTCAATTTATCATCAAATGTTTCACTCGTCCCAGGATAGGTAAACTGTTATCTTGTTGCACACACGTGCGAAATTTTTAAAAATCATATCAAGGATAAATTTAATTTTCTCACAGTCATATTGAAATAAATGGTTGACTGTTCTCCGGAAGATTTCCTGGAATATGTCGTGAATACCAGACCAAATTTGGAATATTTTATGAATATTGGAAGTGTTGGATCGAGGGCAATAAGCTGAAGTATCTTACAGACACCTGTCGTGAAGATAGTGCTAAATATTGTATTGTGTAGAATTGTAGGTTTGACTATTGTCTTAACATTCCTAGGATCACTTTAAAAGGGACGAAATTCAGTGCAATTTGAATGGTTTTGGAAAATGTTTATATCTGAAGGCAATCGGGATACGATTTATATTAGTGAATTCCACAATTGGCATGACTATCGGCTCCACATAGAACTTTAGATGTCGGATCCAGATACAGTTTCAGAAGTATGTAGCCCTACCTATTGCGTGAGCTTCCAATATGGAGGAAGAGGACGTTTTCTATAAAAAACTGAAAATTCCTCGAAAGGTATCATATATTTGGTGACTATAGTAATAATCATGAAAGACTTGTACATTTCTGTGAACCTCATTGACTCATTATTGATAAAGGATTATTCGCTTTTAAGGTTTTGTGTAAGACAACATTAAAATCGGTTTACTGTCTATTTGTATTGGGAGTCTTTCTGTCTGTCTGTCACACGTACTTTCTCAGAAATAGTTGACTACAAAATCCCCGTTAAGTTTGGTGGAAATCGCACTGTTAAAAACAAAGTTATAATAAGCTAAATTTGTCGCTACAGTGAAAATTCGAAGACTTTGAATGTCAGTATCACGCTAAAGTGAATATTCTGACATAATTTATGCATATACATTACGTGTTAGGTACAATGGAGTGATCGACTGCAGTTTTGTTGCGTTGGATATTGCGCCTAGTGCAAGTTGGAAAGTTATCTGGCTTCAGCTTTGTTGTCACAATCAGTCTTGTGGGGAATGTCGATTTTTTCATTTTTTACATTTGAGTGAACATTTGTCCCGTTAGTACCTAGTACGTAACATGTGCATATATTATGTGAGAATATCTACTTTCGCGTGATACTGGCATTCAAAGGGTTGAATTTGTACGGATTAGGCCAAATTTGGCCTATTATAACTTTGTTAGTAATATTGCAGTTTCTACCGAACTTGGATCATCCTCTATGGTATAAATTACTTTGCTGCAAAATTTCACGAATCTAGGATGAACTTCAGGGGGTTTTGCAGTCAACTATCAGAAATTATAGTGATTTACTATTATTAACTTTATTTGTACAGATATCGATATGGAGGGTATTTTAGAGGCTAGGCAGATTTTTGGGTTGGGTAGTTTCTGAGAACGAATCCGTCAAAGAAATTATCACTTTGAACCCCCGCACTGCCGACCTTTCAAAGAAATGTCAAAACTAAGACCGGGTTTGGAAAGTACTAACCGATACTTCCCATTTGATACCCCACATGGCTATATTTGGTTTCAAAAAAAAATTTGCACCCCCTTTTTGTATGTATGGGACCGTCCCCTCCCTAAATTCGACATACACAAATTTCCACTCAAAAGACTTTTTATAAAAGAAATACGCGCAACCTTTCATACCTGAAGCATCCATATTCAGTTTTCCCAACTTGTTCATTATCTGATTAGATAAGAGATATATGTATATAATATAATCCAATTTAATATAATTTACATATTCTTCTTTTCCTTTAGCTGCTAACCCGTGCACAAGTGGGGTCAACTCGTCGTAATCGTTTGCGCCATTTTGTTCTATCAAAAGCTTGATCTAGATGCAGTCGCAAGACTTTCATACCGCTAGACAACGTATCAATCCACCGTTATTTCGACTGGCCATTGCTCGCTTACCACTTCGATATGTATACCAAGGTGAATTCTTTGTTAGCGGGAATTATATGACCATACCATTCAAAATGCCTCTCTCGCATTTTTTCCACTATAACTTTTACCCTATAGCGGGAGAGGATATCGTCATCTCGGACGTGATCAAGGCGTGATACGCCACTCGTCCAATGCATCATCTTCGGCTCCATTACCGCTTGATGCTATTCATTGCCTGCCAATGGGGAACTGAGTAGAATTCAAGAATTCACTGATCCCAAGTATTGGGTCCCAGCTTTTCCGTTTCCAGACCTTAGTCGCAATATTGACAGGTCTTGTTGCTTCCCCCCATTTCATCTATTTTATTGTCTTCCCGATTTCAATCGTCCTCACAGGTGGAATTGCTCCAAATGTCGATAGTGCTTGTAGAAATGGAGAATGAACAAATTCTTCGTTGAAATCTACACAAAATGTTCTCATCATCTATCCGTCGCGGCTCGCCGACTTATAAGCAAAGTAGCGTTCTTGTCATTAACGCTACAGGGCTATTCTATATCCTGTGTGGGTTATTGTTGAATTTTGACGAGTCGATATGGATCTTTCTCGTCATCTGCAGTGTCCAGTTTATCGTAAATGCCTTTGTAATGAATCGCCCGGGTGATAGCGATCGCTTTTTTTGCTTCCCAATTGACATTCTCGCAAATTTGCCGTTTGCCCAACGTCTTATGGTCGAGAAACTTGTGATAGAAACGTTTGATTTCACGGGCTCCCATTTCGAAATCATCATTCCAAAGCCAAGAATCTCGGTTGATTTATGACCCCAGGGGTTGCACAGGTCGCTTTATAGATCGGGCCTTTTACTTAGTTCCACGATTCTTCCCCATTCAGAATTGTTAGTCAGGTACGTCAAATCAGTTCTTCTTTTTCTTCACGAAACCGCCACCATTTAATGCGCGGCGAGCCAATGCGGTCCTCACGCTGTGTTGCCTATGGCTTGATTTGCAAGACGGTAACCAACGGCCAATGTTTAGGTGCGATGGCCTCATGGGGATCGGCTTTCTTGTTGACGAAATATCCATCTAAATTGGACACTCCCCGCAAACTTCATTGGCAAGTACATAAGACTGTCTTGATATACAAATAAGTCATTCGCTATTCAGGTGAGTTCACTTCTAGCTGCAGTCGTTTCTAGGTGAATCTAGTGTGACAGACAGCACGGACGAGTAGACAGGCATTGAACTGATTTTCATAAGATTTCAAAAGAAAATCTTTAAAAGGTCGACACTGCAGTTCCCTGTACGCGAATAGTGCAAAATAATTTTATTGCATTACATAAATACTCCTTTTTTACCTGCATAGGCAAAATGCATTTAATTGTATGGTGGCATGGAAATGTGCATAGGATCTCAAAGCTTTACTTTATGCAAATCAACGGCACAAATGGCTATTGAAGAATTGAAGCTAAAAAAGAGTATGCTTACAAAATGAAATTGTTACCCGATTTTCATTTATAAATTCAAAAAATATTGACTGTCACGGTAGAGATTATCTATTCATCCGTTCATTCCACACACATTAGCATTTTATTGGAAAATATAAAGTAGAATTGAGTTTCACTTAAGGAGGTTTCGTGTTGGCGACGGATATCATAAGTGTCATAAATTCCCAATATCAGATATTTATTGGATGGCGGGGAGGCGGGAGAAAGAGGCCATTTGGGGGATTTAATTTGTCATTCTTGCAACATATGCCTGCAGTCGGTGGCAAAAGGATTCGCACCGAAGGTTACCTTTAAGATCTGAAAATGAAGTACGTGCATTTTCTTCAACTCGACTGTGGCCCACTCATCGCACACTGTGATTGTGATCTCATTGACGCAGATATCAACCTATTACTTGGTTACTCACATTCAAGTATAGTGAACTTTCTATGCTTCTTTTACCGCTGATTTGGAGATTTCTTACCAGAATTCACATCATACTTTTATTAAATTTATTTAAATGTGTGATTTTCCTCTATACTTTTACTATATTATTTAATGACTCAGAAAGTTCTCATGTAGTGTCTCCTAAATAGGTTTCGTGGTTTTGATAACCCTCAGTTTTGGCTATCGTAGGGACTGAAGCATTCGAAGCACTCCCTCATTTCCGAGCCTAGATTGCATATAGACGTGCAAGAGCGTGACAACCAGATTCTTTAGTAGAGTTGCATTATTTGCTGCCTGACCTTTGCGGTGAGTTTCGTCTTTTCTTTAGGCTTTTCAGGATTGCTCTTAATTAGTTTGGGTCAACATAGATGGTCTTATAACTATTGCACGATGCTTCCAGTCATTGCATAGGAGTCCTGAATATTAATTACATATGCCAGAATGCGCTTACATTACATGTTTTCATATTAAATAATCTTCTCAAAGAGTTATTTCCTTTAGCCAGAAATATAATTGTGGCAGCGCAGTAGTAGAGTAGCTTTGTTTATTTAAAATTTGATTTAAACTGAATTTGTCATCATCATCATCATTAGCGCAATAAATGATATCCAGTCTTAACCTGCCTAAATAGGCAACTCAGATATCCCTGTTTTGCACTGAGGTCCGCCGATTCAATGTGCTTTCCAGTTGGCTGCTCGGCATGATCGGTCACGTTTTCCATTTCTCCCATAGAGACTTCTACCATATATTTCTAGGGTCACCCTTTCATCGTCTGCTCACGGATAGAGGGCTTTCATTGCATGCCATAGCGAGCAATGGAGCTGTCGCCTTTTCTTAATGTGTGACCGACTGTCACTTGCGCCTTTTAATCAACAAGTGCGAGTTAATGCGGTTCTAGCACCATTATAGCATCAAACACCATCGAATTCGATTCTACGATCAGTGGAAACAAAGCTACCAAGGCTAGACAAATTACACAGCGCATTCAGTCTTCTGCCCATGAATACCAAATGGCCAGCGTATGCAGATGTCCTCAGCATAGTTGAGGGCCTTCAGGAGAGATTTGGTGGTCCATTGAAGCCCAAGGAAGCCAACATGAAGAACGGTTAGGTTAAGTAATTAAATGAAGACAAAGTAGTTAATGCAGATCAATGGTAGATTATCTTGTTGCCGGGATTAACGGTGCTGCAGAATAACGCCAGTTGACTAGAGCTTTGTAGATTTGCCCAGTCGAGGAAGGAAAGGGTAGAGACAGCAAGATTATACTGAAGCCTTAGGATCGCTATTGTTTTTAATTTATGTGGATGTGAATCTATTGAAAAATCGAATATATTTTTGCGCGACTTAAATAATAAAATGGTTTAATATTGACAATGGTCAAATACCGAACCAATATTGCTATTGATTCCCACTAACATTAAATTAACATAAAAGGTCGATTTGCACGAACGTTTGCCTGTTCTGTCATCAATAAGGGGCAGATATGAATAACTTTGGAGCAGCACCATCGAGTAGGTGACTTGATCCTCGAGATTGCACCCAGATCAGGCATTCGATAGAGCCAAATGGCGAAGCCGACATCGACGAGCCGACCCCGCTTGTGAACGGGACAAAGGCTGAAGAAAAAGAAGAAGAAGAGCACCATCGAGTAGGTGAGAAATAATAACAATAATAATCATTGTATGGTGTATATGGATCATACGCGCGGTCGAGTCAAAAATTGTTTATTCAGTAGGATTGCCCTTAAGCGCATTTTTGATGTAGGACTCAATGTATTTTCCAGATGGCTTGCCAGAAGGTACCGAAATAAGGTATGTGTTGTCATAGGGTGCCTCTTCTACAACACTTGTGGTAAAAGAGATGCAGCTCAGGACTTTTCTTAAGCTCATTGTACTATTGCAAGAAATTACCGATTTAATGGCCTCTCGCCTTTAGCGCCCACAGGCTTTCGTGAATCTGTGAACATCCTCCAAAAGCAGGTCTGAGATCTAAGGAGGCCACGCAGCTACACATGAAGTGCGGGGCCGCCCGCCGCTCTAACTGGCTATATTCAGCTCAGATCACCAGTTCAATTTTCTTTATGTGGTAGTTTTAAGAACAATGTCCTGTTAGAGCCCCTACGATGGCTTGCCAGATGGTTTGATAATTCGTTACTGTTTAGTAGTAATAACGCTGTCTGGCTGCCGGAATAGATAGCGCTAGTTTTGTTGCGAACATTCTTCTGCTCCCAATGAAATGGCATATATTTTCACCTGAATATGATTATCATTTTTCCAAAAGGTCATACCAGCCCCAAAATCGGTACTCCCGAAAACATCTCTGCGTCCGATCCGCTTTCTATGACTGACCAGATGGTGAAAATTATGACCGCATGACAATGACGTATTATTGACCGTCTTTTCACGGGCACATGATATCAAGCCGATGCATATATGTCGTTAGCTGCTTTCTGTTTCACTTCCAAATGAATAGAGTGCTTTCTCCGTGGATTTGCCCTTCTGGTAGGAATGTTGTCTACCGCAAAGTAGCCACTTAGGGATGTATGTATTCCTTATAAACCGATCTACAACCCCTTCCAATCCTTTTAGCAGAATGGAAGTTAAACTGATCTGTCAGAAGCTTTCGGTGTCCGTGAAGGTGGGTTTATTTAGTTTTAGAATAAATATCATATTCACATCACGATGGTTAATATTCCGAACATATGAACCCAGGGCGTCTATTCTCTCTATTACTTGAGCAAGAATAATGCCATCGGGACCAGCAGACTTAAATCCAGGGAATAAGTTACATGTCCACTTCACTCCCACCGGTGATAACACTTTTGTATTCCAGATTCCGGTCTCTCAGTTGAGAGCTGTGTGCATTTGTCGTCCCCGAGATGAGATTTTGGACCGGAAGTCCACCTGAAGCAACTGGTTTGCCTTTTCTTCATCGCTGTTGGCTATGTTCTTTGACAAGGATCCGCTTCAGTGGTGAGGTCGACTCGAGAGAGGTTGTCTCATGGCAAAAGCGTCCCCATAATGATCGTTTAGTCGACCTTATGTTTTTCTTTTAAAGTAGAGCTTGACCGCTTTGAAGTGGATTCATTACCCAAATTGAGGATCTACAATTCGGTTCTTCTGGTACTCGTCATGGGAGGAGTAAGCAGAGGAACAAAAAATCTCCTTGATATCCTGTTGACTTTTTGTGGTCAGTTTGGCCGTTGGCGGGGTCTATCACTTCCGTTGGCATAAAGTGGAGAACATGTTGGATGCTTAAGACTTTAAAACTAGCAACCCTTGGTTCTTGCTTGAAGTACATATTTAAGTATTTTTCAGGTAGTGATCCCTCGATTGATAAGTGCGGTCTGTTTACAATACTGTAAATTTGTTTGTGTCATCTGTACTGCAGATGAAGATACCGTGTGCTGCAAGTCCCCTTAAATGGTTGCAATAGCTGACGTTTGTATCGTGACGGCTCTAAGCTTTTTAATATTCGGTTCAGGAACGACGGTAGTAAGGAAAATTCCAGACCTGTCGGTTCTCCCTCCTGCTTTCCCACCAAGTAGCTTCCAGGTGGATGTGCTGAAATTTCTGGACATCTTACAGTCCTTATGGCTACAAGCAGTTTCCTCTTAACCTGTTTGTACTATTCAGTTCCGTAACTAGATGAATTGGCGTCCTTGTACAAGACTCATGTATTGGCTTCGATAGCCTTGGCTACAAATGAAGATTTACTGGTTGCTGGAAGAGCCCTCTTTGTTGCCATCCGATTTGCCCTTAGCAACAGAAACCCGGAAACAGTTTGTCCGCAGGGACTGGTTCGCCAGAAGGCCGTTTGCTTGGAAGCTGTTTTCTGCCCGAAAACAGGCTTACCGTGGGCAAGACTTTAGCCTCAGCTGGTGACGCTAACTTAAGGCCGGGGCTAGGAATGTTGGCAGAAGGGGACAACTTCAGCTCGTCCGTTGAAAATGGGGACCCAATTGGATTAGTTCCCACTTGAATAAGTGGAGAACCTAAGTTTGATCTCATGCTCTCCATCACCATAATCGAAATTTAATTTTGGTTTATGTTTTGTTTTAAATTTTATTTTAACCCCTGTGACCATTCATTCAGTGATTCTGCAACAGATTTCTTCCTTTCTGCCTTAAAAGCCTCCAAGTTTTGTTAGTACAAATTCTACGATTATAGAAGGTCAGCATCATGAAAGCATCTCATCAAGACTCTCCAGAGCCTCTCAACAATTTATCTAACATAGTTTGAATTATTTCAGTTTACGCTAGGGAACTCCCTATTGTCATGAATCGCGTCTACTTCTCTATTTAGCTCGATTTCTTGACTCTTTGCAATAAATTTGTATGCAAGAGATGGAAGCGAATTCGGATCAGCTGTTTAGAAAACATTCAAAAAGCCATCAGGACAAAACAGTAGCACGTGATAGTCGTTGATGTTCTCCCTGCATTTGAATACTTTTGGTATTATCCACTGATGATTCCGGCAAAATATGGAGCTTTCATAAAAACAAAGCATTTTGTAAATTTAACATATTTTTCCAATGTTTTCCACGCATGAACTATAAAACATCATCTAGGACAGAGCCACAAGAGGTTACATATCACTCGCATATGTGTGTTAGCAAAGAACTGGAAAATAGGTCGCACGCGTTCTAAATACGTACACATTTCGGGTCCTTATTTCCATGTGGAAATACTACAATTTGCGGTTAATATATATTCTAAATAGAAAAGAGCAAAAAATTGTAAAGTGTGGGGGTGTAATGTTGCTCAAGTTGAACTAAGTGGAATTATGGATAACTACAGCTAACTACTGTAGGAATGCATAAGTTAGAAAATTGTAACTGGTCTAAAGAATCTTTGCGAACACTTCTTGCCGAAGTGAGTACCGCGTGTTGAAGGATAGAATATTTTACATGAATGCAAACAAAAAAAGTAGAACATTATTTCTACCTTCCAGCATAAGAACTGATAACACTTAAAGTAAAGTTCGAGGTCTCCACGGTAAAACCAACATCATTGAAAATGAGCTGTTGACTTATAAATTTGCAGACATTTACTCCTTATCTTGTATATCTCAAAGTTTGTGCTTACTGTTGACACCTGAGACGTGAGTTTTCATATGAACTGAAAAATTGAACTTCTGCCAGTGACATTTTGTATCATTGCGCTGCGGAGTAGAACCATGAATATGATGTGTGTAGGTATATCCTCGTACATCTTCTATAATTTATGCATATCTGCTTAGTATCAGGGCAACGGCTCTTATGATGATAGCACTCGGGAATGTAATCCTTAAAGTCAATTACCCGCATATGCATCAATGTAAAATTGAAGATTACTCTTACAAACTATGAATGGGTAGTTTTGAAGGCGCTTGTTTCGCTTAGGTGCTCTCTTTGATAAAATCATGTTATCCACCTAGAAAGTTCACTTCGAATTATGCTTTATAATCGTCAGAAGTTGCTGCGTTATTTATACTGCGGTTCTGTTTCCAACTACGTTCTTAATTATACGAAAATTTATCGCACTTTGTAGTTATTGGGCATATTTTCAACAATAACTTACGCTCAGGTAGCAAGAAGAGCGGCTTAGAGGACTATATGCTTTGGACTTGCCAGGATATTTATGGAAACATGTAAACCAAAAAACTTGAAAAAATGCTTGAACCTCTACAAGAGGATCTTAGTATGGCAGTTGGAACACTCATAGCGCACTGTAAGCTCAATTACTACGTGAAGAGACTGCGGATATCGTTGGGAGGAGTAACAAAGTCTCAACACATATTCAGGGAAAATATGCTGCACTTGCGTACAGCAGGGAAATGCACTTGACATAATACCTAATACTAAGCGCAAGATTAAAGCATCTAGAATTGGGAAATTTCATAAAATTTGTAGGAGTTATGGGGCTGATTGATATAAATCCTCAAAAGGATACAATAAGGATTTCGGAAGTGGTGCAATCTCCCCTTGTCCTTTGTGCTAACTATTTTATTGTATTCCCTTTCTCATACATTCAGACATCATTTCACTTGTTCTGTATTGTGCCCAAATCATTGAAGTCAAATTTTTGAAACCAGAATAGTTTCTGCAGTAAACCATTCCATAGAAATATTCATTCGTGGAACATTCGCATCAATATTTCGTATCGATGCTATAGTTGCCATAGCCGATGCGATCAGCCTACTCCTACTTAAACCAGTATTCGGACAGCCAACCCTAGCAATTCCCTATGAATAAAATTCCATCTGATCCTCTTCAGAGCCCCACATCTGAAACCACAAAAATTGCTTCAATGGTAGCTAAAGATACCCACGACCAGTTGCCTCTAATTCAAACATTTGAAATGCGTGGTTTTTCGTGTTTGGTTGTCCTTAGTGTTTGAAAAAAATTAGTAAATTATTCTTTCATGGGAGACAATCGTAGTATATTTCATCGCAGGCTTTTCAATGCGAGAAAAAATGAGTCATACTCACAAAGACAATAAAGTCCCTGTAACTCTCCAATAAGGACAACACAGGGACGGGAAATAACAATGTGCAGGACATAAACAACTTTATAATAATAAGTTCAAAGAGAATTTCTCAGGGAAGGAACTAGCTCGAGAAGGTCGAGAAAAATTATACTAGATGATGTCAACGGCAATAGGACTAAAAAGAGGAATTGAGAAGCCGGCATTGTCAAGGTTCTCAAAGAAAAATGGGTTTTCACATAAACGCGGCTAAGGGTAATGCGATTATATGGACATGACGATGAAGCAAACATGCAACAATTGAACAACGGCAACTTCCAGGAACTAACGGAAGACCCTCTAACATAATCGATCAAAGAGGTTCAAAAACGATCAAGGAATGCAAAGGTGCCACTGGGAACCTTCCAAACATGCGAGTGTCCAATCTAATCCTTTCGAGAATCAGGTGCCCGCCTAAAGCCCATAAATCTGGGAATGAGAAGAAGGAGATAATCGCCGCAAAAAACTTGCGAACTTAGAAACTAGCGAAATGGCGGGTGTCCGAACTAAGCACTTAGGAGCTCAAAAGCAAATACTTGATGAAAGACAGGGGAGAGCTTATCGGATGGATCCGCGAAAACCTGAAGGAAATAGCAATCGATGAAATGCTAGTATCCTTGGATGTGAAAGCTTTGTTTCCCAGCATCCCTGTAAAGGAGACGCCCTCCTACCAGTAAGTGGACCTCCTGACGCAAGGAGGTTCATTTGAGTGGAGGAAGGAGGTTCACCGATATATAAATTTGTCCTCCCTATTTATGAGCGAAACCAATTTTACCTTCAAGGGTAGATTCTAAAACAAAATCTCAGGAGATGCAATAGGTACTTTCTACTTCTCAGCGAAATCTTCATAAAAAATGGAAAACAAAATAGAAAAGGAGCGAATAATCATTTAATTTCGGGTAAGGTGTGTGGACGATGTCCCTGCCGTGATCAATAGACAAGATGTAACCACCGTATTGGCCAGTCTCAACAATATTCACAAAAAGATTGCCTTTACAATGGAGATGGAAGTGGACCGAAGCTTTGCTGCCTTGGATGTGAAAATCATCAACTGGAAAGGTGAAGTGTGACATCCATAGAAAAGTCATTTATACCCTACGAAACATTCAAATAACTTCTAACCACTCATGGAGTCAGAAAATGGCTCCCTTCAACTCCATGATTCCAACGCATATACACGGTCCTGCTAAATGAGGAACATTTGGAGAATGAGAATAAATATATCCTCTGCACGACTAAAATGAAAGGATACAAGGAAAAGACAGTGGAGCATCTACTGTGATGTCCATCACGGTGGAGCACCTTACCTTTTCCTGGTTAGTTGTAAGCAATATCTCTCCCTCTCTATATATTTAAA
Organism: Hermetia illucens; assembly: GCF_905115235.1. Lineage (NCBI taxonomy): Eukaryota > Metazoa > Arthropoda > Insecta > Diptera > Stratiomyidae > Hermetia > Hermetia illucens. The sequence goes on along the minus strand of NC_051853.1, from coordinate 56,052,389 downwards.
AGCGGTGACCGTTACCTCGTCAACCTTGACCGCGTACTTCGGTAGCTTTTCAGGGAAAGAGCAGCATGGTTTTGTGGAACATTGACTTATCGCTTCCAGCATTCTCCACTTAATCAACTTGGCTCTCTCTTCCGTATGCGGTGAATGATATGGTTCTATGTTGAGCTTAGGGAAGACGGGGTGCAACATTAAACAAAAGATGCCTATTAGTACTTTTCAAATCAGCCGAAGCCAAAGCGGAAGAATAAGCGGGTCAGGAAGAGGGGACTAAAATTAAGGGATCATTCTAAGAAACTACCCATTAAAAAAATTTTAAAAAAATCATGGTGATATGGAGGTATGACTTCTAGGCCTAAGAAAACCTTCTATGTCGAAATTATTTTAGTCAATAACACCATATTACTTTTCCCAGAAACCTTTCCTCCTCATGAATAACAAAGCTTTACATTAATGTAGGCTATAATAGAAAGCATCATATTGGTAAGTTTGGTGGGAACCGGACTATTAATTACAAGTTGGAATAGGTTGAGCTTGTCTTTTTCCGTAAATTTGCTGCACCCTAAGATTTTATATATAGGTAGAATAACGGAATTACGTTAAAATCAATAGTCTAATTTACTAAGTACGTGTATACTACGAGATTTATACAAATTACAACATCGGGCACATAAATATTTCTACATAAAAAATCCTCAAATCTTTCGCGCCTAAAGTATCGGACTTTACTTTGAATTTGATGTCGTATGATGACCTACCGTGCAATAAATTCGAACGAAAATTTTTTGGACTAGTTACAACTTTGTTAATAATAATGAGATTTATACTAAACTTTCCATTTTAACACCTTACATTACAGTTTACGTTGCAGAAACGTCCCCTTTTCCTAAAAAAATTCCAAAATTGTATAATTCGGTATAATATTATTTGAGAAATTATGGAAACGAGATGTACCATCAGGAATTTCCCCAGTTATAATATTATGAACTTCAGCCCTTCTAATATCTTTCGATGACAAAATCTAAACAGAAAACAACGATCAATAGTAATTTATACACAATCCTTACATATAATCGTTTAGAAAATCGTCTTAAATATAACTTTTTCTTTGTCATTTCAGGTCAGTAGACTTTCTTTCTGGTATTGATATCTCAGTAAGTATAGAGGACTCGAAACATATTATTTTCAACCTCGAAGTCAATGCATATGATACATATGTGATTCTTCTTTTTTTCTTCAATTGGTATACAACATTGCAAGTACACATTCAAGGAAAAATGTTTGTACAAGATTTGAATATGAAAGTAGTGTATGTCGATTCTCAATCGATATACATACATATTTCCATTGCAAGGGGATATCATCGCAATTTTTCATTGAAAAGTTTTTTCATTGAGAAGTTGAATTATTATACTTTGTGGCGGGCAGTACGTACGTACGTATGTTTTCAATCGATGTTGAAAACCACGTCCCCGCTTCTAAAGAGTACTACAAATGAAAGAGTCATTTTATACACTGTTAGTATTATGTTACAGTGAATTAATTGAGATATAAAATTTATATATACATTCGCTGAAAGTTTCGCGCCCGAAGCCCCGGGATTCCGGTTTCCTAATTGGTTATGCTTGTAAAATTGTGGAAGTTTGTTAATTACTATCACCCAATGTACGTCAGAGTCTAAGGTAAACATTAAAAAAATCGCACCCAGACACCTCTCCATTTGCCGCACCCAAAACGGTTGCCGTTTTTTAGAATCTTAACGACTATCCCTTTTTCCTCTCTTTAGGAAAGACTTCGGATTGCCAAGATTAACGAGCGAGTAGAAGTAGAAGGGCTGTGGTAAGTACAGGTATAGCGATATAAAAAATTTATGCAGGACCGTCAAGCCCACCGACTTTACAAAGTTTGAGTGCATTGATGGCCGAAATGATTTCTCTTCTAGTTGCAAGAACAGTACGTATACGCATGTATATGGTGACTAGCCATTTCAACCACTAGAGGCGGAACCTCACCGGATAGAATACGTTTAAGAACCGTGGTGAAGTGTTCTTTCCACCTCATCATACTCATTGTCGATCGTTAAGGTGCTTATAGCACCATCGGAATTAGGACTTGGGACCGCATGCAAGTTCTTCGCAACGATCAATACAAACTTCAATTCCTTGCGTTTATCGATCAGTTTCCACGCTTCGACAGTCGGCCAGACTTCATGATGACCTTTTGGGACTATATCGGTAGTCTCCGTTGGTGCATAGCAATGCACAATTGTGATGATGCTTAACATGGACCGAAGAGAGTGCGCCTTATGTTGGCCGTCAGAAACTACATGACACCGAAATTGCGCCTGCTACCACTTAGCTTTCTAGAGTACAAAAGTAGATTGCCCTCTTCAACATCCCCCCATATTATTTTCTTAGACCCGGATTGTACAACTAATATTGTTGGAATTGGCGCTCGAATTGGAAAAAGCAAGCATTCTTAGTATACTCGCTACCATTTCCGGCGGAAGTGCAAATGCATGCGATGGACAAAGATCTTCGGCGTGAGGTCAGTCCTTATCCAAAGCATGGTTGACGGTAGCAGTAAAGTTTCAAAATTTGCAAGTTGTTGGGCCACAAGTTTGTGCCACATTTAATTATTTGTTACGACAAGCAGGGAAGACTTTCGATGTATTCCAAATCTCCAACTCACAGGGCAATAAGTCAATGAAAATTAAAAAAAAATAAAAAAATAGCAAACAGATTACTGCAGTGACCACTATACAAGGTTCCAGAGCCGTTTGAAAGGGGAGGAGGGAAAGTGTCACTATAGTCTGAATGGCCAGTAAACACCTAGGCCTTTCAGCAGGTAGGTTTAGGAAACTCCAATCGGACTAATATTATTTGTTATTAAGCTGGGAAGGTCTGTGCCCCGCTGTGATGACATCATCAAAACTTTTGGGGTAGTGCAGGAACGATCTGAACAGTCTGGGCAATATACTCAATGTCACGCTCCTCTGGGTTCCCGGTCATAAGAACACGAGTCTGGCGATTGTTAAGGGTGGAATCGACCGACTTTACTTAATAGCTGCCAGGTTCATATGGCGCAGCCTCACCACCTCCACCACGTAAAGGAGGATTTAGGAGGTCCAAATGCATACAAGAATATGGTGGTCTGCACAGGGCATTGGTCTATACGGCACTACTATGTCAGACCCTAGCCTAAAATTTCCATTGCTGAAGCTGTGAAGACAGGCGCCAAGCTCTAGAGCTTGGCTACGAACACTAGGCAAACCATTCTTTGAGGATGTCAGGAGGTTTTTTACTTACAATTGGGTGGGAGCTGCTTCCCTTCGTGAATGCTACGGGCTAACTCTGAACATCAGAGCTGGCTGGACTCTGCGCCAGCTGCTGTTACCATTGCAGTCGTGCTTATGATTTTAGGTAGGTGATGTGAAGACCAAGGCAACATCTTGCTTGGATATGTGATGAGCAAATGCGGTCTTGGGGAACAGTTATAACAATGGTGACAGATTTGTGACTTTCTAGAGTTTCCTCTACTGTGGCTTGTCATAAAGTCGACCACATCGCGACCAACAGTAGATTTGAAGTTGTCTTCCTGATGTGCTAGCCTTCGTCACCCGACTGTCGTTCAGTAGTAGAAAAACTATCTTGCTGACAGGATAGTGAACATTTTGAACAGCTCGCCAAAGAATATTGATGAACTTAAAGTCTCCATGAAAAGCGCCCTATTCTTACGCGCAAGTAATGCTGTTAGCCATGTCCTGGAGGAACGCTGACTACTGCACCTTGAAAGCGGATCAACTAACATAAGGAACTAAAGGCAGCTATCTTGATATGAAAATTAAACTTTGAGTTGGGAGGTAGTTTGTTAGCCAGCAGTTATATAAAATTGAAAAGTTCCGAAGAGTAGTTCCTTTACTGGCTGAAAATTTTTGGTTAGAAAGATAAATACGGTATTAAGGAAAAAAATTGCTCTCCTAGAAAGGTATGGTTCAGGACAGCAGAGGGGTAATGTTGACTTATCTAGAAGACCTGGATGGCACAGAAACAAATTTTGGCGAATCGAGAAATTACAGAATACAGCTTTTGATTCTGTTCTGAGAATCCCAAAAGTCAGTTACAGATATATTTTGGCTCCGACTTCTCCCAATGGTCAAATAATGTCCTTTCTCTACATATTTTAGCTGGAAATCCCGTCGATTCCGGATGCTTGGATCAACTTTAATTAATTAACAACTATCCTTAATTGAACCAAGTTTGTCACATTGTTTACCTCCCTTCTGGATTGTATGAAAGTGGAAGGTTTTCTGCCTACGGCCTTGACAGGTTTACTACATCCCATGTTTAACCTACTTGCATTTGATATTGATCGGATTTCACAATATTTACATTTAAGTCTTTGCAAAGGGTTGTTAGTGACTAATGTACTTGTGTTATCTGGTTCACCGTTATCGTTATCACCTTTTGCATATGCCAAGATGTGATATTCTGTCTTTCGATCGTCGATCGTGTGTTCAGTCACCGATTGATGCTCATTTCATCTCATAGTAGCTCTTGGGCTAAGTTCTCGCTACCTATGAAGTTTATAAGTCATTAATCCTTACAGTTATGCTGGGTTTCGCCTTGGAGTCCGCAAGGGAGAGTTTTATGTCGTCGGAGGGCAGGTTTACAATTAGATTGCCTAACTCGGTGTAGTTATCGTTTTTGACAGCATTAACTTGTCGTCTGTTAATACTTGAAAGTTAAAGAACCAAGTATTGGAAACTTTGAGCTTAGTGCAGGTGATACATCTGTCACAATCAAAGCATTGAAGTAGGTTACCTGCTATTTAAATCTTCCATCAACTATATGGCCTCTGGTATTGGGCTTGATTAGCTATAACTTCCTTCTTGTTCCCCACTGGCAAAAATCGATTACGATCCGTAGTCATTTATCCCTTTACCAAGTCATTTTGTTTCCTGGGGTGATAAGATGTTAATGTTATTAGGCGATATGTTCTGTAGATGCTGATTTAGGAATAACCCATTTTCGAAGCCACGTCCGTTGCCACTTAAACCATCCATTTAGAAGCTGCATCCAGCGCCAATACGGGAAAGCATAGGTTACAGACGCTTCGTGAAAGTGCCACTTCGTTTCGGAGCTACCACCAGATATCATTAAAAGTTAGGTGGAATATCTAATTTGCATGAGAACTTCAATCTAATCAAATACAAAAACTGTAGCAAACCGGCCGTGAAACGAAAATTGTAAAAAAAGCGATCTAAGGATCAGGATTACTGTAAACAATGAATGCTGCTGAAGAGCATTGAACAGATTAACGATAATCACCTTTGCATATATATGTACGAAAAGTCTTCCACAGTCAACTTTAAAGCTACGAAACACTGATTGCTGATAATTTTCTATACCGAACATAAGAAGCTTCAAAGGAGAAGAAATATTCATAGCATCTCAAGTTAAACCTCGTCTGCTATTACCGTAAATATGTTCCTTCAACATAAACTACTCAAAAACTTCATATATGGATTCTCATTTCCAATGCTTCCTTTAACTTTGGTAAATCTTTAGTAATCACGGTTATCTGAAACCGAATAAGATGGAGTTCAAAATTTAGAAAGGGTTAATATGCATCCAGTTTACCAAAAGTTATGGATAAACACTGCACAAACCACCATGAAAAGATAAATTCCGTAGGACCATGCGAAGTCCATTAAACTGTTCGGTAGAAATTTAACTTTTCCTGATTGTACAGGAAACGCAGTTGATGGAATGAAGTTTTGAATAAAATATTTTCGAGTAAATCTGGCAAATTGAAAACGTTCAAAGTAAGCAAAGAAGTTATTTCGTAAGAAAACGAGAAGATGTACAATGAACATCTCGAAGTTTTTCCTTTTATGATATTATTCAGTATCAATAGGAAATAGGATGCCTGAAGTAGGAGGAAAAATAGATGTGTGAGGAGAACATATCAATTTTTGAATGTTGTTTTCTCAACTGCACTTTCCTATATTTCTTCGTATCAAGTTGGAAAAGATTTATTGAAATATTGTTTGCTTTTCGTTGTTTCTATTGTGGCTACTTTAGCTACTATCAAACTTTCTGTAATAATTAAACACAGATAGAAACGTTGAAGCTTAATATCTCATATTACAATTCCGTTTCGCCAAACGTTCGTAGAGGTTTGGTGTTTACGGCAAACGCCAAACGGGTAGAGCCGGCATTAGATAGTAAACAAATTATTCTCAGTTTAAGCATAAAACGGTCAGGACCTGGAACGATGACGCTTTCAAATCAGAAGATCAATTACGATCCGTGGGCATGAAAATTCAAATTAACTAGAGAATGACCAAACTTGTAGTGTAACTGAATGAGGAAGTAGCCATTCAGCAAAAATACAAAAGGCTTTCATTGGGAGCCAACACAATAAATAAACAATTTAAATCGGAATGAGGGCTGGTCTGTTGCACTATTCACTTTAGTATGTTATGGATATTCAATATCTTGTGGTGTAGAACATTTACCCAAAAGATACAAATTTGATCTTCAACTTGTTTTACGACCGAAATTAGAAAGTACAAATCGAGATTTTTCATTTGGTACCCTACATGCCTATATTTGGGGAAATCTTACACACATCTTACACAACATCTAGTGAAATCAACTCCGCCATCAATACACACAAGCAAAGTAAAGCCACTTCGCTAGGACCGTCTGCAGAACTGCCGAAGTTCCTATTGCTCTGCATAGCTTCCACCCTCACTCGATCATGTGAATCTGAAATGTTACCCAGTGAGTAGAAGAAGAGGATGGTAGTCAAAATTCCGCAGAAAGATATCCTTGCCGAGTGCGACTGTTTCAGAAGTATGTGCGCACTCCCTGTTATATATATAAGATATATAAGATCATAGCTAAAATGATCCTGGAATGCATTAAAGAATTCCAAAGCTAATCGACAGACAACAGGCTGGCATTTGCTCTGAATCCAACTATATTGACCACATTATGTAGCTGATACTGCCCCTTATTGTACCTAACATTCTTTACGCTGCCTTCTTTCTCTTGAAATCTGGAAACGCAGATACAAACGTGAAGGTGAAGTTGTTCGGCGCTAGTGTTCACTTTGTGCTGTTATATGAGAGCAAAGTGGCAACCACTATTACCCAAAAGGTCCAACCCTTCGTTAATACCTACCTCCACCCTATCATTGGTGTTGCTCTGGCTTAAGAAACTCGAACGAAGTGCTACGTGAACCTACTGGCCTGATACCCTTGGACGTACTGAACAGAATGCGGAAGTGGTAGTAGAGAGGTTGGTCTTTAAAAATGGGCGACAGCTCCATTGATGACTTTACCATGCAATAGAATCAAATATCCCTGAGGACTATATATTTTTCGAGAACTCCTGGGGAGGGATGCAACACATTTCGGCAAATCGGTAACAATAGCGCGCAAGTTCGGTTAACGCGCTATGTCCATTTAGGGTTCATTGATTACCACGGATGTATATATAACGTATAAAGTCTACCGCAAAATAAACGAGACTTTTTCAAAAAGAACACATTTTTTTTTATATTTTTTTTTTTCAAAAATCATCTTTTTTGTTGCGAATCAATACAATGCTTTGCAAGTGCAGTGTCAAAAGAAATTTTCCGAAGGAGAACACTATCAGAGGTTTGACGGTTAAAATGCGACTTTTGACCAAAAAATCAATGGTAAGGGCCAAACGATGAACCGAACCATTATCGTGCAAAAGATGCCAGTTGCCATTTTCACAGCATTGTGGCTTCACCCGGCGAATATGCGACTACAAATACTTCATCACACCAAGATAATACGGCCCATCAATCATTTAACCATATGCAACAAACTCCTTACGGAGTATTCCTTTGGAATCGTGGAAACAAATCAAATGTGTCTTCTCTTTTAACTTTTCAACGACTTTTTTCGGATCTGGTTCACTTGAGTATATTTAATCAGCTTTTCGATACTTTGTTTTGGGAATCATATTGAAAACACCACGCGTTGTCACCAGTAGCAATGCTGTACTTGAAGTTTGGCTTTTTTTTCGACTCTTTAATCAAGTCGTTAGAATGCTGAATTCGAAGCAATTTTTTGTTATTAATCAATTTGTGCAGAACAAAGCTAGCACAAATCTTCTTCATTCCTAATTTTTTCGTCAAAATATAAGTCAATCTTTTGATATGGTTAATTCCATCGGCATGTATTGCAACGAATATTTTGGCTCATTTTCAAAAATTCACGCGCAATTTCAATGTTACTTGGTGTAATGACGCAACTTTTTTGATAGGGATTTTTGATGTCCTTGATGCCTTCACGACCTTCGTTGAATCGTTCAAACCACTCATGGACGGTGGCACGGGACAAGCAGTTGTCACCATACACTAATAAAGGTTTCAGTAAAAGTTTTACCGAGTTTAAAACAAAACTTAATATGTGCCCTTTAGTTTCATTTCTCAACTGATGTCAGTTCTAGTTGTTCGTTGGTTATAAAATTTTGACAGAACGTCAAAACGCAGGATTTACCTTCACTATAAATAGAGATTTAGAAAAAAATCCCCTTTACTTTGCTACAGACCTTGTTTATATATTTATATTTGTTGTTGCTACGTTTATATTATCCACCACTAATTAGAAAGAGAGGAAAAAATAAATTGTGGTGAATGGTGGATCGTTACTTCGGCGAAGCTAGCGGCGCAGCAAAATAACCGCGAAGGAACCGGTTCGAGTATTGGCGAGCGCTATCCGGACGGGATTTTGATCTTTGGCCGTGTGCTCTGCGCGTGAAATTGACATCATAAATTGTATATTTATTAATTACAAAAAACATGGGCACGATTGATTCGACGATAAATGTAAGTTAGTTACGGAACGGAAGAATGCTGCATACTGATAGAGAATAGAGAAGCTTGGCAGAACCAACAACAGTGTGAGTTCGAAAAGTATGGGGAAAATTGCACCAGGTACCGAAATTTTCTACGCTCATTATGTCGAGACGAAGAGGGGAATCTGATTTCGTACTGAAGTGCATATTGGAGCGATGGATGAGCACTTTGATAATGCGCAACAAGCAGAGTATCGGCATGTTAGACAGGACAGCCTATAACTGCAACATCTATGGTAGAAAAAGAAAACATGTCAGACCATGCCTCAGGTGGAGCGATAGCGTAGGCTAGGATATCAGAAAGTTTTTAGGAATTGGTGTACGTAGGCGCGAAACATGGTAGGCACAGAAGTGTTCGAAAGGAATCGCCTACGCTCCCGAGCTAAGCTAGCACAGAGACGTGCAAGTGAATGTCGACGGGGCCCTTCAGTAGAGCTGCATGTGGATGTTAGTGGACCTACATAGTAAACTTTTGACATTTTTCTGATTTTGGGATGGCTCCGCCAGTAGTCAATCCAAATATCCATTCTGAGCATCCCCTTTCATCGCCTCCCTTTAGGACTATTTCTGCAGAGGCTCACAAACGTGGGTGCATGTCATACTTCAGAAGAACAGCATTCAGGCACTGGTTAGTTTTAAATTTGTTACTTTTTGGATGTTTTGGAGATAGCTCTGCTTTGTAATTTAGAATAGTCAACTCGCAAATCATGTCGACAATCCTCAGCAATACAGTTATTACTACTCTAGAATTAACGCAGTTTTGCCGTATAATGATTGGCACCATTTTGTGTTGGGTTTATGTTCGAATTCAATCTAATCGAAATGAAACGAAAGGCTCAATTAGTACTTCTAGAAGCAAGTCCAACTTTTTATACCGATGGGCAAATAGCGGAGTTAAGGCTTCAAATATAATATAACATATCTCGCTCCTTTTATATCGTATAATGCCGACTTAGACCTCAAGATGATGTTCTACGTATTATGTTACTTTTTAGGTTTTGTGTAAAACGAAGAAAGATCGCGTGATTGCTAACAAGTTTATAATAGTTCAAAGTTGTAAAATTTACATAAATTTACTTCAATTTATGACGCTGATTGCTATTCACACAAAGGTCTGACATAAAATAAGCATATACATTGCCAAGCTAGGTATAAATGGGGCAAATTTCCACTCAAATATTATTACATAAGGAAGGAGAACATAAGGGCTATTTTCGGGGCTCTCCATGGAGAGAATTCAGTAAGGTTAGGAAGTTACTGTTGTGAAATGCCCTTATTCTTATTCCGGGTGCACACGCTTGCCAAGCCTCAACAATTTGTTCTAAATTCAAATCTGTGGATAGAGTGTTCGCCTTGATTTTATGTAAGTTAATAAGCCAGGAATTTGCGGCAAAAGCTTGCGACGCTTCCACGCATTTGATTGCAAGGACAAAAAGAGAGTAGCTGAAAGTAGCTCCTTAGGGAAGCTTATCCGTCATATCCGCCTGTTCAGAACACACTAGCGGTCTTACAAGTGCATGGAGGGCGGTGTTTGGTCCCTAAAATAAAGTCAAACGCTTGTAGAGGTTATCAGGTTGTGGTAAGAGCCAACGTGTGGACTCGGCGTTAGGTTCGAGTGCGTGGAGCAAAATAAACTCGTTTCTAAAGTTAAATACCGAAGGAAATAACCAAAGCAGTTTCAAACTGAGAAAAAGGCATTCAATCCATCAATTGGGATCGTGATATCATCTTTAGGAAGTGCAGGACGACCGCACATAGAATGTCTTTTTTGGTCCGTATCACTGCACTTTTGAAAAGTTTCTCATTTCAATCTCGTATCATAATCAGTATCCTGACCGGGACCAGCTCGCAAGTAAGGAGGACGCATTTTGCAGTTGCTGTACGTAATAGTTAGACACTGGATTCAGACTTACTTAGTGAGGCTTCCCGGAGTGCAATAGGATAACATCGCAAGAAGGAAAGCAGTGCCCTCCAGAGTGCCACTATCCAACATCGTTTAAAACCAGAATATATTGTAACTGTGGCCTTGAACCATACGGACTGTTGCATCTGAAGTCCGTCCTTGCCCGAGGCTTGGGTACCCTTTCATTAAGAAGATGTCTATCCATTGAAAGTAGGGATATTTTGTGTGGATCCTAATCCGCAGCTCAAAGGGAAACCACTACCTCAGTGGGGTAAAGATGTATGAATTTGGGTAGATATTTGCTAGTAAAAGACGAAAATACTAACGGTGTTTGCTGAACACGTTTGAAACTATAGCATGGTTATCGTAGTAATTACCGCAGAAGTTTCTATGCAATCAGTCAGCAATTGATTGTTCCAGCGAATATTTAAGATACAGTTTATCTAATTGTTTTTGTGTTTTATTTTTTGAAACCAAAGTACATGTTCTAGATAATTTTAGAGACAAAAAGCAAACGAGTTCACTGCCATTTACTCAATAAACTAAACAATGTCGATTCGAAAAATTAATAACAAGTCGAAAAATTGGAAGCTGGATGTTTCAGGTATGAAATGCTTTGTGTATTTCTTTTATAAAAATATTTGGATGGAGATTTGTTCCACTTGTACCTAGCACGTAATATATGCATATATTATGTGAGAATATCCACTTTCCCGTGGTGGTGACATTAAAAAGTCCTTACGCGAATGCTCCTAAAATGTTAACAAAAGTGTCACAGGAAACTGGGAAGCATGGTAATGCTCAAACAAATCGACGTCTGGTATACAACGCTACATCCCATGGTCATAATGTATGCGAGAACCCTTTTGTAAATTCAATGAGCCGTGCAAAGGGCCTAAACTTTGCAAATAGGAAGGAAAGATTTCGCTATGACTTTTGCAAGATGTTAATTTTCCCCACCACCTAGAATCCTCTCTAACAATCAGGTGAGAGTTAACACTGAAGTCGTCCCCAGCCCAGTAACACCTATAAGGGGGGAAATGGATGCCGCAGTCAACAGATATCTTGGAGATAAAGCATCAATCAATGATATTCACAATCACCTGAAGAACGCTATCCCAGCTGCAAACATACCCAATTGCAAAAAAAGTCGGAACGAATGATTCGTCGATAAAAGTTAGCTCTAGCAACGGAACGAAAGAATTCCGCTAACCAAGTAATATTGCATTCTCAAACAATGCGGGAACCCTCGGAAGCTTATCACGAACCTCCGCACGACGGAGCGATTTCACATATGGAAAAAGAAAGCCTGGGAAGTCTGAGAACTCGAAAAGTAGGGGGAAGAAACCAATAACTAGACTGAAGCCTTATACACCTCGAAGCTCATCCTGCCGAGACGAAGAAGGAAATCTGATTTCCCACAGAATGGGCATATTGGAGAAATGGGTTAAGTATTTTGATGAACTGCTCAACAACAAAGTATATCCGCTAGTTGGAGGTCCTGTCAACTGAAAATGACGCACAAATACTGCCACCACCAAGCATAGAAGAAACAGTCGTGCAATCCGTGGCTTAAAAACCATAAGTCGCAGGAGCCGATGGAATTACAGCCGAGTTGGTTAAATATGGAGGCAACCAATTACACTAAGCGGTGCATCAAGCTATGCTGAAGGTATTGGACAGCGACTGACGACTGGCAACGAGGTATTACATATCTGCCTTATACATAAAAAGAGGGATATCACGCAGTGCAGCAATTATAGAGGTATCACGTTGCTGAGTACCATCTTGAAGATATTCTCCACTATCTTGTTAGGTCAGATCGCCCCATACGCCCAGAATATCATCGGCCCATACCAAATGGGGCTTCACTTCAGGCAAATCTCCAACAGATCAAATTTTCTCTGTGCAGCAGCGATGGAAAAACTGTTGGAATTTGAACATCAGTTGCACCATCTATTCATCGACTTTAAAGCCGCCTATGATACCATAGCTAGGGTAAAACTGTGCACGACCATGGGAGAATTCGATATCCCGACGAAATTGATAAAACTGACTAGCCTGACCTTGACCAATCTGCGAGGCTAGATAAAAGCAGCACGATCATCCTCGAGACCATTCGACATCAACAACGATCCTGAAAAAGGTGATCCGTGTTGCTGAGCTAAATGCGAGAGGAAGCATCCTCTTCAAGTCGACCCAACTACCTCCAACAACCCGAGATGTATAGTCTACCTTCATTCAGATCGAGCAGGCGGCACGAGGGCTTGGGCTGCACATAAATGTAGGCAAGACGAAATATATGGTGGCAACATCAGTACCAAAAACCAACCAACCAACAACATCAAATCGCACTGGTCAAACGAGAAGAGTAACGATAAGAGACTAAGACTTGGAGACCGTTGATAATTTCTCCTATCTAGGGTCGAACATCACAGCCGATAACAGCTACGACGATAAAAGACGCGCACAGTTGTTGGCATTCCACAGAGCTTATTTCAGCTTATAAAAACTGTGTCGCTCAAAACTTCTCACCGTAGGGAGGCCTGAGATGGAACGATGATATAGGCCAGGACGGCAGACGTCTTTTAGGGATATCGAATTGGTGGAAGTAAAACCGGGATGTTTGGAGTTGAGCCTGCCTTAATAAGCAGGCCTAAACTGGATATCAGTTGTTGGGCCGTTGATGATGATTCATGATGATGACTGAAGTAAGCCTAACATATTTAAGCCAGATAATCGTGGAAAAATGTGGAGAAAAATTAACTGCGAGTTGCAACCAAAAACATATACAAGGATCTGTTAGCCACAGGGGTGGGTATGTTATGCTTTGGGAGTTTAGGTACCTATGGCAACAGAAGTATATGCACATAATCGACCATGTCATGGACCAGTATTCATACTTAAATATTTTAATTGTGTATTTGCATCAAAGTGCCAGACAACTGGGTATCGAAACGCCTTCTAACTTCGAGCAAGATAATGACCCCAAGCATGCTGAAAAACTTGTTTAAAAATGGCTGCGCCAGAATAGTCCGAGGCAACTGAAAACACTACTACGGCTCACCAATATGAAACCCGCAAAGTATCTACGACATCATCCTGGCTATAGGATTAGAAAAGACACTTTTTCCACAAAAGTCGAAATAATGCTTATCCTGAAGAAAGGGTGTTCTAAAATTGATAACAAAGAAACCAAAATGTCACCCAAAAGAACACACCCAATATTAAGTACCTTTAATATTTCACACTTCTGGCGTGCAGACTTACTTTTGTGAGTAACTGTATGTGTATTATGAATATTTGGAAAGTTTTCTATAAAAGTTGTGGATTCAGATATGGTACAGAGAAATTAGAAATTTGAAGTAATTTGGATCAGAAAAATGTTATTCTTCAGCGAATGGGAGATGAATTAACAACTCGACGTACGATACATTTCAGGTAATCCTGGAAGCGAAAGAAACAACGGAAAAGTTGGCAGGCTTTGAAATCAGTGGAGGCTGTATAATTTATCCCCGTTCTATTAGAAGAAAGGAATTTAGGAAGTTATTCTCTGGTGTTTTAATCTCTCGAAATTTACAAATTTCTAACAACGTCTTAAAGTAAATCAATATATTTCTTATCACCTGCTCGCAATCCACATAAATAACGCAAAAGGAGCTTATCAAACTTTACGTTGAACTCCCAGTCTAGCATTTGACTTCATATGTTCATTACTAAATTGGGATTAGCAAAGTTTTTGACAGATGCTTTTTGCATCCTTTTACATAAATTCCTCATCAAATGTTCTAATCCTTGTAATCCTCTTGTTTAAAGTTGTTTAATTCGATCTAAGCATAAGTTGTACTTGGGAACAACCAATCTTTTTGTTACAAGAAAATTCCACTTAAAAATTGAATATGATCCAAACGTGACCGTATTTGTGTGTATCTTCACGTTCTAGCTCTTATACAACTGTGAAAGTGAAAAGTTACTCGCATAGAAGATTCACTCCAGTGCCCTCCATTTGAAAATCGGACTATCAAATCTGAATTCAAACTGAGCTGAAGTGAATTTATGATGGTGCCAACTTTTGCATTTGTGGTGATGAAAAATAAAGACTTTTCAAATTATGAAAACCAAGGAACCATCTCATGGTTGCCCTTCCAACGAATCCAGCTAACTGAATAATCATATTTTTCCCAGACTTACGGTTAATAGTATTTCCACTACCTAACAACATACTCAAGTCCGAGACAAAGTTCTAATCTATTTATCAATTTCCACCTCGTAAATCACTGTAACGACAAGCGACAAGGACGAGAATGATGACGGAGAGACGGATTCATTGTTCTGTTGAGATGTTCAGGCTGACATGTCTTTTACCAACTTATTATAGAAGGCAAAGGTTTTAATTGAATATCGACATTACAGACACTGAGCCCCGCCTGCCCATAACGTGAACCTTTTCTCGCTAGCAAATAGGGAGTGATTTAATTAATTCCCACTTCATTTACCTAACGGTTCAAGGTATGTAAATAATCGTATCAGCCACGGGGAAGGGCATTTTTGAATGGAACCAAGAAGACCTCCCCTCTACGTGACTTCTCCTCCACAAGTAGGGAATTCCGACAGCTCCTCTTGTATTTTGTTATTCCTTTTTGATTCGACAGCAGGATGTGAGCAAGTTAGGTGCCCAACGTACGAGTATACTGAACTTGAAAGCGTTTTCGGATGAGATCCGGGCAGGGAGTGAACATGGTCGTTCACTCGTCAACCACTTAACAAGATTAATGAACTGTTTGCTGTCAACTAGGCTCGAAGTTGCAAAAAGTAGTGGCGAATAAGTTTAAATTTGATTCTTTAAAGCTTTAAGTGAAAAAGGAAGGGTTATTAGGGACTTAGCAATAGTAATATGTGTGATACCACTCAGGAAATCATTCGACTGAAATGTGACCTGGACATCCTGGTTCATACTTCGCAAACTAGTAGAGAATTGGATTGTGTTTATTACTAGTTTCTCATGTTATCATGATGGTGGATGGTTGAAAAAAATAAAAATAACAAATTCTTACAAAGCATTGTTAGTCTAATACTGTCTCCACACTTTTGGCATTTGCCTCGAATTCCAGACCTCCACAAATGTTTGCCTTGATTTTGGGTACGCAAAAAACTATGCAAGCGCATTAGTGTTTTCTGAGTAGGGAAGTAAATTCCTTTTGATTTGTCCAAAATTCTTAATTATTCGAGGCCTCCAACGGAAAAATGACCCAGCCAATATTCTGTCGAATATCAAACCTGAATACTCTGCCTAAAATACATTTGGTCGAAAACTTTGGAACCAAAGAGGATAAAACTTTCCACTTGGAGAATCCTACGATTCCGGCCACCTTCGAGCCCACACAAGAGCTCATTGAAAAATAAGTACTTCCTTCATCAAAAGGTAGATTTTGGAAAGCTAAAGTCAGTTGACCAAATCCAGTGCGTTAACTGCTGGAAATCTGGGCAAATCGCACTAAAGTGTACGATTGTACACAGGTGCGTGAAGTTCACACCGGGGATGCATGAGGCCGGCAAATGAGGTGCTGCTCTGTTGCAATTGAGGCCAAGCTGACCACTCCGCGGGTTATCGCGGCTGCCTTTAAAAAGGTGGTAGCAGACTGTGGCAAAACTATCATGCTTGAGACGTCCCGCAGTCTGCTATGCTCAAGCCGTCCGTAAGACTTCAGTCCGTAAATTAATTCTCAACATATGGAATTAAACAGCGTAATTTTTAACTCCGCGTCTCTGATCTTAGACGTTCAAAGTGCCATCAAGTGTTAACTGAGACTTTGAAAGCAGAGATTTACTGCGTTTCGGAGACCCATCTTTAGAGCAGGAGTAATGTTCAATTTAACGGATATAACAATATCCGCAATAACGATACCACTGGCGCTGCAGGCGCCATTAATAGGGCTACATGCAGAAGCATGACACCTAATAAAGTCACTTCTCAGCGGCATAATGCTACACCTGAAGTTCTGACAGCTTTTGCGAAGAAATCTCGAGCGGATATTTCATAAGGCCAGAAATAGAGTTAGTGCTCGATATATATATATTAACTCTAGCCCTCCTGGAACTGCCTTAATACTTTAATCCGAGAAAAGGTGGTGAACACCCGTAACAAAGAGCCGACCACCAGCAGATATAAAACCTGTGCCAAATATTCTCCAAGAGCGAGAAGAACAAATCTCGCAACCTCGTTTCGACTAAGAACAGAGACGCTGGAAAACGACAGATCTTATGGAATCTTTTGAAGGACAATGTATCTCTCAACTGGGCCAAGACTTAAATGACTTGAGCAATCTCAAGTTAAAGTCTAAATATCTTATTCTCGGTGGTGACTTCAACTTGAAGAGAGACCCCAGTAAACAGAAATGAGATAACTCTGCCGAAACCAGCAGCCAGCAAAATTGGAGATGGTCTTACGGAATTCTCTCACGAGGCCTTGTTGCCCATCTTTTCGTGACAGCTCCCTGTTCTCTGTGGAAACAATACAAAGTTTTCAGTTAATTTCGTTGGAAATCCTGGTAGGCTTTTGCGACTACTTTGCAGTGGGTTTCAAATTGTTCTCCTCCTCTGCACTTTAAAATCGAGTAATGAAGCTATAACATTTTTCGCCTAGACAAATTGGGATAAATTCAAATCAGATTTAGCACCAAGGCTGAACTTGAAGAAACGCAAAAGCAACCATTTGGAACTTGTCGGAAAAAGCAATCGACCTAGCAGTCATTCACACAGGGAAGCACGAAGCTTATTAAAAATCGATGAGTTCCAGTATAACTCACTTCTCCACATAATAGCGCTAGACCTGAAGGTTTCATAGATTTAGCAAAAAATCTCAAGCGAATCGGTATTTCATAAGCACGGAAATAGAAGTAATGTTGAATATAAAGCACTGCTGTCTCAGCAAGTAAATCCAGCAAATGGTGGCGGATTTGTGTCAAAATGAGCTAACCCGCAGTTTCAAGCAGGTTCCAAATATGCTCCAAGACATAAATAGGCTAGTCGGAAACACAAATCCCGTAATTCTAAAGGAGAGGGAATCTATCTGCAGTGACTTTCGAAAAGCGACAGTTTCTGTGGTATTTTTTAAGCAACAGCTTTGGGTTATTCCACCGCGGAAAGACTCAACCTTCACTGCGACTGTTGAATCAACGGTCAAAGAATTTCTCTCGATAAATTTCTCTCAAAGGCTCACCACTTGTCCCTTAACGAATCCTTTTACCAACCCACGGATTCGCGAATTTTTCTTAGTTTATCGCAACTCACCTCCCTGATCTAATTTTTTAATATAGCTTTTGGCCCGTTCAGAAGCGGAGTCGGCTAATCGTGATTAGTTGCGCCAGTTTATTCTATCAAAAACCTAATTTGGATTGGTCGCGCAAATCCCCATCCACTGTATGAAGTCACCATTGTTTCGGCCGCCCCCTTCATCGTTTACCATCGACTTCGATGTTAGGAACAATCTTGGCAAGTGAATTCTCATAAACGTAAATTACATGATCATACCATCAAAGACGCCTCTCGCAATTTTTTCACGATCTGTGCAACCCCATATTGATCGCGTATATCCTCATTTCGGATGTGATCACGCCAATAGTCCAACGCAGCATCTTCGCCTTCATTACCGCGAGTCGCCTTTCATTTCCTTTTCTAGTCAGCCAACACTCAGAAGCATAGATGGTGACTGGGCGGACGACATTGCAGTAAATTTTAGATTTGAGACGTCCGTTGATAAGTCGATCACAAAAAACACCGACTGTGGACCGCCATTCAATTTAGGTTGCGCTAATGCGTGAAGCAATTTCATGGGCAGTTCCCCATTGGCCGGTAGCATTGATACGAGATATTAAAATCGCTCAGTTTTGGGCATGTCACTGTCACTGACAGTGATAGTGCCTCCTTAATGGGGATTGGTCGTCAAGAATGCAGTTATATTCATATTCAATTTGAGGCCGTACTGCATGATGCAATCATTTCATGTTTGGATAAGTTATTCCAGGCCACTTTTGCTGTTAGGCACTAGGAAAACATCATCTACATTAGGCGGTATATAGAGCGCTTTTGATACACCCACCACACTTTGAACTTTACTTTTCGGATCGTGGTATAACAAACTAACTTAGTGCGCGAGTTTTTCTAGTACAAGGTTGTCGTTGTCGTCGGGCATACTAGATGAGTTGGTGTGGCACACGGTTAAACGGCTCCTTTAGATCCAGAAATGAAATGTAAAGAAGGTGATTCTATTCATAGTGTTTCTCCAAGTGAGTAACTGCGCAGCGTCAGTTGTGTGTCGGTAGTTTCACAGTTCTTCATAAACCCGGCTTCATTTACAGTTATCTGAATGATTCCGCTAAAACAGTCGTCAAGGATGCGTTTAAAACTCTTCTTTGTATGGGACAGCAGCCGTATCAGATGGTAATTTGAACATTCTGATGGACTACTTTTCCATACTAGAACTGTGATTTTTTCTTGCCAGTCAGATGGGGTTCTACCTTCACAAATGACTCGAATGAATAATTCAATGAGCCAGAGTGTTGGGTCCCAGCTCTTGGCTTTTTAAAACTCAGATCCGATGTAATCAGGTCCTACTTTTACCCCAATTTCATTCGGTTCGTTGCTGGACCCAATGTCGACAATGCTTGGAAAGGTGAAGGGTGAGTAACATCATCCGTTGAAATCTGTTCGAAATATTCTCGCCATCTATAAGTCGCGACTTGCCGATCGGTAAGCGAAGTATCGTTCTTGTCATTAACACAATGCAATGTACAGTACTCTGTGCACGTTGCGGTTGACTTTTGAGAAGTTGATAAAGATCCTCCTTGCTGCCCCGGATGTCCAGTTTATCGTAAAGAACTTCGTAATGGGGTGGAAGCGCTTTGTTTGCTTCTCGGTTAAAATTCCTGTAAATTTGTCAATTAGCCAGCGTTTTATTGTGGATAAGCTTGTGGTAGAGGCGTTTCTTTTCTTGGACCTTTATTTGAACATAATCATTCCAAGCCACGTATCTCGGTTGACGAGCCATTTACAGGGTTTGGTGACCTCGAGGGTTGCATTGGGATCGCATCTTAAACTTACTTTCACGATTTCTATATATGATTGGTAATCGCATAAGTGTTACCATTTCTTCCTTCTTCTTACGAAATCGCCACCATTGAACACACGGTGGGCCTGTGCATTTGAGAAAGATGACACAATCGTTTGGTGAACCATGTATTCACAATTGAAAGTTCATAGGTGCAAAAATGGCTCGCCACCCTCATTGAGGGTTCTAAACGCCTTTCTCCCATAGCACCTGTTGCCGTCTGCTTTCTCACCCACATGACTATTAAGATCGCCTGCAATGGTGATGTAGTCATTACGTTACTGGTCTTAGGATGGAGAAGTTGCCAAACGGCATCTTTCTCGCCATCAGCTCAACCTGTCCCTACTCCATACGCAGTGAAGAAATGAATAGTGCCATCAGTGGATATAATGGTGAGTTTCATCAGCTGGTCATCAAATCGTTCGACTTCTTTAATGGCATGATGGAATCCCACAGAAATGGCAATACAAACACCATATTGAATTTGTGGGCTACCAAAGTAGAGAAGTTCATAGCCATTTTTATCACGCAGTTTCGCAGTTTTTGGCATTAAACCAGCGGGTTTTTTAAAGAGTGCAGATATCAATGCGCCTTTTCCGAAGGGCCTTTGTGAGTTCTTCAGTCTTTCTTTTTACTCATCGTGATCATTTTGTCTTTAACGACACAGGATGCATCTGGTCCGAATCAAGTTCCTACTTACGATTATTTCTTATCCAGACAGAAAAGCCATTGTCATTAGGGAAAAGGGCGTCTCTAGCGAACCAGAGAGTTATGGGCCCATTTCCTCACTACTTAACTGAGAGAGCGTGGGCAAAGGTGTTGGTCCAGCATTGCGATCTCAATAACATAATTCCTGACCGTCAGTTTGTATTCCGATTCAAAAACTCTACCTAACCCGCTGTAAACTACTTCCATGATACCGTGAGTACTCGACTAAACGTAAATAACAAACCTACGGTACCCTGAGCTCTCGACTTAGAAAAATGTTGGATGCTTAAAACTGAAAGTCCATAGTGAGCAAATCAGAACCGATCAAGTACTTAGGAATCCAACTCAATGAATTCCTGAAGCTCATTCCTCATCGTAAGTTCGCCATCAGTAAGGCACGCAGCGCGTTGACTAGAATTTATTTTCTTATTCGTACAAAGGTAGGTCTAAGCACCAAAACCAAACTAACTTTAAACTCTGATACGCCCAATCATATGTCACGAGGCTCCAAAGTGGGCGAAATGCTGATCCGAAGCCATGGAAAAATGTATGGCCTTCGAACACCAGATATTAAGAGATAATATTGGATACAATTGGAAGACCAAAAGTTGCAGCCGGAACACTGAAGTACATCGTCGAGAAAATAGGGAATTCGTTTTCATTCTAAAGAACGGGAAACCATCCAAATCTTAACATTAGAAGGCTTCACCGATAGGGTAAAATAACCCCATTGCCCATACAATGAGTTCGACCCCTAAATCCAAAATTCTCTCTTTGTGACACTCCTTGCCTGCGGAACTGCCACTGCCACTGTATATAATAGTTTTTAATTAATCATGCTGGGTTAAGTTAGATTAAGTTAGCATATATGCGGTTGCAGTTTTTTTCTAAGTAAATAAGTTTCTTTAAATAAAAGAAATGTTAAGATCGATGTAATAAATTTCACAAAAAATAAAGTCAATTACAGAGAAGGTCGGGCTTGCCAAACAAATGTAAAACCACCCATTTGAAATAAGATATAATGTGTTAGGTACTCATCAACTAAAGATAAATCAAGTCTAAAATCATTTGAAGTCAATCCCAGTGACGATTCGCCATGTATATATGTCAAGGAATGCAGTATCAATGTATTTCCCACCTTCAAAATCTGAGGTAGAGGAATATTCTGTTCTGCTGCCTTCCTTTGCTTTTAACCAGCGCTCACTTGATATTATTTCAAATTCCTCGAATTCGGTAAATAAAGATGATTTTCCCCTGGACCATTTTGATCAAAGCATTATTATTTTTATAAATTAACACATCTCACAAGTGTGCAAATTATTTCAGGCAAATTAATTCAACTTGTTCAATAATTTCTTAGCAACAGTTCTTCAGGCAAATTATCACAAATCATAGAGAAAATGGAAACTTTACGTTGAATTCTAGAATAACCCCTTCAGTGCAATGGCGGACAAAAATATCCACCTCCAATGCCATTCAAATATCAACAATTCAATTTCGAATAACTTCGCTGATTAAATGGAAATTAATTATTGGAAAACAAAACTTGAAATTGACTGAAAAATTTAAGTTTATTTATCCTTTGGAATTGAATTTCCAATTGGCTTTTATTGACGGTTTGGAGGTCCTCTCTATGGGTAATAGCAGGTACTTAAGCTACCGTGTCTTCTTGTGCTATAGCTAACAATTTTGGTGCTCCTCTGCGGGATGGATGGATTGCAGTCTCTGATATGTCTGTGCTTTAATTCCTTGGTTTGTAATCCGAATTTGGACACCAGTTGCGTCATGGAATTGTCCTTGTATTTGCCCTGCGGCTGTCGTAAGTTTATCATTTGCATTGCATTACGAGATTGAAAAGATTATTTTTTATTTGAAAGAGGTTTATTACTCAAGCCGACTGAAGAAAAACAAGAAAGTAGAAGAAAAGTATATTTCGTTCACATGTATCAATAATTTGGTAGCAAGATATAAATACCAATGTGCGAATAAAATTCAGATCAATAGATTGCAGCGGGCGGTTTACCTAATTCCTGAGATGAGTCAAGATGATTCAACTCGAAAAGTCTTTAAGGGCCATATCTTTTGTGGAAAAAAAATCTTGTAGACCCAGCCTCAAATGGAGCGATGGCCTAGGCCAGGAAACTAGATACCGAATTGGTAGACGTCCGCGCAAGTCGACTTGGGACGACGTTAGCACCCACTACATAGTCTTGTTCTTTACGAGCCATGAGTGCACCAGCCGCACATCCTGGTAACTAAGTCAATGCTCGGCGTGCCCGTCGGCCAGACCACCAAACCGTCGTTGCTAAGGCAGACCTAGAATGGATACCGTCTGCTGTGTCGCCGATCATGGCAGTTACACCTTTTATGAAAAAATAAAATGGAAGAGGCTATGACGGTGCCTTTTGCAATATGCGGAAGAAAAAAATCAAATAGGAAGAAAAAAAATTAATAGAAGGGAAAAGCTACTGGTTTTTAATATTGAAGACGATTGTAAATATCTGAGATGGCAACTACTTTATTGATCTTTCTATGCTAAAAACAGAAACTATTGGGGTTGTAAATTTTCCAAAGATCTTCTATACAATTTATATAAAGCAGCTGAAATTATATATATGTGGGGTATAGCACATTAATCACACCCACCCGCCATCGTGTTCCTTAACTCCTCCGACGACCTCCGCAGACGCAGGCATTCCACATCTACTGTCCTGTGCTAAGTGCCCTTGGCGCGATAAACTCCTTGGCCATCCTGGGAGAGTGGATTCCACTGAATAGCGCAGCTCGCAATGCAATTGTCATTCCTCCTTATCCACTGCTACTTCCGCCTTCCGATCACAGTGCGTTCGAGTGCCAGGCTTGTGCACTGACTAAGTTCTTTGTTTGAGATTATGTCAGGACGGCGCGCTCCGATGATACGATGCAGATAGGTATTGACAAAAGCTCGGAGCTTTTGGGTAACATTGGGGTTCACTTTTCATTTGCTACTCCCATATAACAACACGGAAAGAATACTAACACAGAATAGCCTCAACTTTATCTTAGTGTTGAGATAACTGCATTTCCAGATTTTCGACCAGACAGTTCGGTACCACCATGGGCAGAAACCACCCTTCCTAGATATACAAATTGATCGACGCCTTCGATGCACGGCCAACCCGGATTCCCTTCTTCTACCGCTCGGCTTTGCAGAGTACAAAAGCATATTGCTATTAGTGCACAAAGGGGAAGAGTAGTACTCTCCAGAGTCCCATCCACCGAAGTTGTAATCATGAGGTCGGCCCCTGTTGACGTTTCCGTAACAATAAAGTTTGAAAATTTGCAGGATGCTAGCCCACAAAATTCTATTCCTTTTGCCTCGTTCGACAAGCACAGGAAACTTTGAATGTATTCTTAAACCCCAACTTAGGAAGCGTATAAATTTATTGCTAGAAAATATTGACATTACATGATTATTATTATAAACGTGCACAGACAGCAATAAACTTCCTTCCTCCTTAATTCGTAGAACACGACATGACTACGAATTATATTAAGCGCAAATGAGGCAGCGTCTAACGATTCGCCTCTGCCCTGGTAAGAAACCGTAAAGCCGTCATCGCTTGACATTTTTGTAAAGTTTGGGTGCAAGCACTAAGCGAGGGGTCCGTGGACCAGGAAAGAGGGAGTAAGTTGCCCCCCATTTGGTCCGGTCCAGCATTAAGTTGATGCGGACTTAGGACCCCATTATTCTCAATAAAAATATTCCTTATCGAAGCAACCAGGATCTAAAAAAGTTCACGTTTGAAGGGGTACCAGTTCCTATGAAACGACAATAATGATTCCTAACGGTATAACTTGGATGAACCAACAAGTCATATATTTTATTTCGTATGAGTTTAGAATGTTGATACAAACCATCTTGCATGATATTGCGTACCAGCTGCCAGAATAAAATAAAACAAGTCGGAATACCGGAAGCTCGCGCTTCGGGTATAAACGTTTTGTGTTCATCTTATGTGAGAAACTTCAACGCACATTTTTCTGTCCGTATATAGCTACAAAGCCAACATAATCCTTCATATTTTTCCAAACTACGAGACATACGTACATATTCCAGCCATAGATATCACGCTCACCCTAAACAAACAAACTGCTTATTACCGAATACTGTGCACATATATGCACTTATATAAATTGATCGGACCCATATTTCCTATTTACTTCTTTATCTATTTGAATTAGGCACTTTCGGCAAAGTTCAGTAGCACGCATGTATTATATACCTACATACACACATGTCTGGTTGATAAATAACTAAAAAACTAAAACAAAATAATTCTCTGCGACCCAATTCATAAGAACTCATTTCGTTGTGGTATTGACAAATTGATATGTGATGATGACGTCATGCAGGTTGTAGAGTGCACGAAATTCATAAAAAAATGTGAAGTTTCACCCCTAAACTAACAAACAAACTAAACTGTGCATTATGTTCTTCATTACACGCATGCCAAATTTTGTACTTCTGGGATGAACATAAGGGGGGGTGCCGGGTAAATTTCTAAAATGTGGAAATATACTATTATTAACTTTATTTGTGCAGATATCGGAACCGGATATATTTTGAGGCCTAGATTTCGTAGAGATGCACCACTGTGATTTTTTTCAGATTTTTCGGTTGGATAGGTTCTGAGAACGAGACCTGTTACACTTTTTGGGGGTCATATTTTGAGCCCTCACTCCCCTATGTTTCATCTAATATCAAATATTGAACCAAATTCGAAAAGTACTAATTGAGATCTTTCATTTGATACCCTACATGGCTACATTCTGTGAAAAACAAATTTGCACCCTCCATTCACATGTATGGGGAGCCCCCCCCTTAAACTTAACACAAGATGGCGCCACTTACTGCATGTAAAGGGATCACCAGATTACATACTCTCACCAATTTTCGTGACAATCGGTCAAGTCGTTTCCGAATAAATCGGGTGTGACAGACAGACAGACAGACAGACAGACGGACAGACAGACACCGTCTCGATTCTAATAAGGTTTTGTTTCACACAAAACCTTAAAAAAGGTTCTGCCGGAATATCCATCTGTAGTGATCATGGTGGAGGTGATGGCCGAAAACACCAGCCAAGTTAACTATTTTCAATTCCAAGAGCAAGGTTATCCAAAAGCGACGCATGTTGATTGTTCTCGTCCACGCGCATCTAAACCCGACTACAAGGATACGGTTAGCACACGCTTGAGAACTTCTACGTTAGATAGTTCTCTAATGTGGATCATATTTTTTGGGCATTTTAATTTAGTGTATTAGGAAAAACCACGGAAAGATAATAATAATAATAACCGTTGACGTCACTACCGTGGATGGATGGGATACTTCAATAGAGTCTAATCTTTCTCCCAGCGGAGTTAAAAGACCACGATTTGACGCTTTTTCGGGTTTTTGGAATAGCTATATCCGGTAGTTGTCAGTAGTCAATATTCTATTATAAATAATAGTAGAATTTTCACCAGTTTCATTTTAAATCCTATTTTACTGCAGACTTTGCGAATCTAATGTGAACTTAAGGTGGGTTGGCAGTAAATTTTCGAAATATAATCTTATGCTATCATTAACTTTACTTGAGTAGATATCGTAATGGGGAGTCTTTCGGAGCTTGTATACCATGTGAATGAACCACTATATTTTTTTGCTCAGATTTTTGCGCTGGGTAGTTTCTGAGAATGGGTCTTTGAAGTAATTGACCGTTTTCGGAACCGGCGCTTCCCTCCTTTACAACCAATCTTTTAGAACTGATACCCACTTCGGAAAGCATTAATCGAGACTTTTCATTTGATATCATTTGGCTATACTAAAAAATGTTCTACTCCTCTTTTAGATGTATAGGGGCACCCCTTAAGCTTAACGTACAGCATGTGTGAGAGTTCACAATTCCACCCGTTTCACTGAATTGTTAATAGGTGGAACTGTCTCTGAGAAAAGTTCATGTGGCAGACAGGCAGACATTACACCGATTTTAACAAGACTGTTTTTTTTAGCAAAACCTTAAAAATGACGACGGTACAGAATACTAACTTAATAAATTCCAATATGGATCGCCACAAATTAATTCTCAGAAAAATGTCATATACACCATAACTTCGTAGTTAATGAATATTTGAAGACTGAGGTAAACGAGGAAGACTTCATCTCATGAAATTAATCCCTTATCCTATACAATGGCCATAATCATAGGTTCGAAAATGAAGATCTGATACAGGCCGTCACCGCCATAAACCATGTCCCAAGTAAAACAGATAATACCATGAATAATCGACCAATCATTGTTTATGGTTACCCTACCCTATCCTTCATCGTTTCGCCCGGCTCTATTACACTTTTTGATAAGAATAAATATTACTGAAACAATTTGATGGTATGACAGTCAAGTTCGTTGATCATCACCGTCTCGACTTTGGTATCACGGGTATGATTTCCTGGTTTGTCATGAATGTTTTTGATTACATTTCATTGGAGATTTGGGAGAAGGTTCTAGCAAGTGGGACTTCATCATCATCAACGGCGCAACAACCGGTATCCGGTTTAGGCCTGCCTTAATAAGGAACTCCAGACATCCCGGTTTTACGCCGAGGAACACCAATTTGATATCCCTAAAAGCTGTCTGGCGTCCTGGCCTACGCCATCGCTCCATCTTAGGCAGGGTCTGCCTCGTCTTCTTCTCCTACCATAGATATTGCCTTTATTGACTTTCCGGGCTAGACCATCCTCATCCATACGAATTAAGTGACCCGCCCACCGTAACCTATTGAGCCGCATTTTATCCACAACCGGCCAAGAGTTCGCAATTCTTCCTGCTAAAAACCCATGTCTCCGACGAATGCATGGGGACTGGCAAGATCATTGTCTTGTACAGTAAGAACTTTGACCCTATGGTGAGACATTTCGAGCGGAACAGTTTTTGTAAGCTGAAATAGGCTCTGTCTGACAACAACCATGCGCGGATTTCATCATCGTAGCCGTTATCAGTTGTGATTTTCGACCCTAGATAGGAGAAATTATCAACGGTCTCAAAGTTATATTCTCCTATCTTTATTCTTCCTGTTTGACCAGTGCGGTTTGATGTTGTTGGTCGGTTGGTTGGTTTTTGGTGCTGACGTTGCCACCATATATTTTGTCTTGCCTTCATCGATGTGCAGCCCAAGATCTCGCACCAACCGCCGCCTGCTCGATCTGGATGAAGGCAGTTTGTTCGTCTCGGGTCGTTCTTCCCATGATGTCCATATCGTCAGCATAGGCCAATAGTTGGGTGGACTTAAAGAGGATCGTACTTCTTGCATTTACCTCAGCATCACGGATCACCTTCTCGAGGGCCAGGTTAAAGAGGACGCATGATAGGGCATCCCCTTGTCGTAGACCGTTGCTGATATCGAACGGTCTTGAGAGTGATCCTGCTGCTTTTATCTGGCCTCGCACATTGGTCAGGGTCAGTCTATTCAGTCTTATCAATTTCGTCGGGATACCGAATTCTCTCATGGCCGTGTACAGTTTTACCATCATAGGCGGTTTTAAAGTCGATGAATAGATGGTGCAATTGTTGTCCACATTCCGAAAGTTTTTCCATCGCTTGCCGCACAGAGAAAATCTGATCTATTGCTGATTTGCCTAGAGTCAAGCCTCTTTGGTATGGGCCAATGATCTTCTGGTGTATGGGGCTATTCGGCCTAGGAAGATAGCTGAGAACATCTTATAGATGGTACTCAGCAACGTGATACCTCTATAATTGCTACACTGTGTGATATCTCCCTTTTTATGAATGAGACAGATAATGCCTCGTTGCTAATCGTCAGGCATTGATTCGCTGTCCTATACCTTGAGCACAAGTTGATGAACCGCTTGGTGTAACTGGTCGCTTTCATATTTAACCAATTCGGCTGTAATTCCATCAGCTCCTGGCGACTTATGATTTTTAAGCCGATGAATTGGACGGAGTGTTTCTCCTAAACTTGGTAGTGACAGTATTTGTCCGTGGTCTTCAGTTGGCGGGACCTCCAACTCCCCGATGTTCTGGTTGTTCAGTAGCTCATCAAAATACTCAACTCATCTCTCCAATATGCTCATTCGGTCGGAAATCAGATTTCCCTCCTTGTCTCGGCAGGATGAGCATCGAGGTGTATAAGGCTTCATCCTGCAGACTTGTTGGTAAAACTTGCGCGCCTGGTGCGGTTGCTCCCCGTAGTTTTCTAGTTCACAGACTTATTGGTTCTTCCAGGCTTCCTTTTTCCGTCTGTGAAGTCGCTTCTCCGCTGGACGGAGTTCGTGATAAGTCTCTGCGCGTGCCCGCGTTCTTTGAGAATGCAACATTACTCGGTATGCAGCATTCTTCCGTTCCGTTCCTAGCTTACATTCATCGTCAAACCAGCCATTCCGACTCCTTTTGCGGCTGGGGCCAAGTGTGCTTGTGGCCGTATCCCGTATCCATGAGAATGTTCTTCAGGTGATTGTGAAGATCATTTGTTGATGCTTCATCTCCAGGTCATACTAGTGACAGAGGGATTTATGTCTGCTCCGCCAAAGTCAAAAGTTCACTTCAAGTTTCAGCCAATCTATATAAGAGAGACAAGCAATAAGAAATTTGTCAGTGGAATAAAAAATATTATAGGCCCTTATGGTTTTTATATAGTTGATCTGAAATAAGGCACTATTGACGAAACATAGCCAGATGAAGAATTACATTATCGCGAAATTCTGTTAAATAGCTTTTATACTTCCTGAATAAGAATGCCAAAGGACTCGGAGAAGTCATTATAAGAATTGATTTTAATGTCGATCCCACAGTTTTCACGTTAAACATCCCCACAAAATTTGGTAACTCATGTTCAAAGTTAAACTTACCCCAAAAGGCAACTGAGTAGCAAATTCGCGACTCGACAAATGTCAAATGTTCCTTAACTTAATAATTGCGATTAACTCCCAAAATTCTCAGCTGAGTGTTGAGTAAGGGCACGATTCCATTTGATCTCCTTTAACAAACGATTGACTTCAACTCTGCATCCCGAAACTGCAGAAACTTCGATAATGACGCAGTCTGAAATATCATCGTTCATGCACATTAACACCTCTTGAATTTCGCGCACGAAACCGAAATTCACTCAAATAAATTTTATTATCTTAAGTCTATAAGTTCCAAGTATTATCTCACGGAACAAAGTACACACAAACACCTACGGAAACTCTCTTCCTCGTTCCAAACTCCACTCCAAAAATTTGAATTGCACAATCCTTTGATCCTAAAAAAATCGAGTCCGGTTGTTTACCGATCCCCCTTCATCAGCCGGTCCACGCCCCGCTAATTTTTACTTGCGCTCACCCCGGCCTTGAACTTTATATTTAAAGTCGGCGGCAGCAAAAGCAAAAATTACATGAAATTGCCCCATTGTGAAAACAAATCATCATTCACCTCAGCCAGAAACAAACGATGGCTATACGATGCACCCAATAATATGCCGCATAAGCAGGCCTGTGTGGAAGCAAAAGTTGACGAACTTGAAACATCGCAGGTTAAAATCTGAAATATTTATCTGAGAATGGGTTTAGGATTTGAAAGAAAGGTGCAAGATGGTAGTTTTGGTAAAGAAAAGGTAAATTTTTCATATAGATGAATTACGAGATGGTAATTAGGAAATTGGAGTGCATTGGAGAAGCTTAGGGGTGCTAAAATGTGAGAAGAAAAAAAGAAGAAATGCTCCATATTAGCAAACGCACTCCCTCGTCAGATTGTCATTGAACCGGGGGTATGAAAAGCTGGTCATGTCGCAAAGTGCGAATACACTTTCGCAATTGCAATAAACCCTTAGTAAACATTTTTTTTAAAGAAGTGGAGAGAGTCTTGGTATATAAACAGTCAGACATTATCAGTTTGTCCTGATTATATATCTGGCCACTCCTAGTAGAGTGGATATATTTGGTCGCTAGAAATCCCCAAATAGCGAACATGTTAGCAATCGTGTTTATGAAAAGATTTCATACTCCGACAGCAATTTGACTCTTTTAAAATATATCAACATATTTAATGACGATAATTTTAATCTGACGAACATCAATTTGAAGGTAATTTTAGGACATTTTAACCTATATGTGCAAAAATAAGAATGTTTAAATGTATTAACTGACACTTTTTGTGGTACACAAAGTCACTATATTGGGAGACAAATAATATACCAGCACTCCCCTGAATGAGGCATCCCACCTAACCGACTATCGGGCTAACAGACTTCATGATGGCAACAACTTTTACGGCTGCCATTTTAATCGTTCCGGAAACAAAGGACATTCTAAAGGGAAGTTATTAAAGTGGTTGTAACGAGCACTGTACCTACTAAAGCCTAAAAATAAGTGTTCCGTTTCCACTTTGAGTTTTTACGACTGTTACACTCCATGAGCTACTGTGCTAGCTACTGGTCCATGTAAAATTAAATTTCATTAAAAACTCTGAATTTATGGTATACAGCTTTGAAATTCGGTCTTCAGTGCACACTATGATATTCCAGGTGCATGTTAATGTTGTTCTCGTCACATGATGCATACAGAGTAAGAGTAACGACAGTGCCGCAGTCTTTATACCTTTTAGGAGCACATGTGGAAGAATTAATTAATTATGCAAATGGAAAAGCTTCTCAAGCGGAAACTTTGATGTCGCAATTATGAAAGTCATGCAAACAAACTAATATTTAACTAGCTGTGCTGCACGCTTGCATGAAAAGCGGATTAAAAGAGACGATTTCAAATTTGTTACACTTTCATAACACAAACACATACAAAGTGCAAATTATAGTTGTATAACGGATCTGAAGAAAAAAAGAGTTCTTAAATTTTACAGGAAAATGGAAGTGGTGAAAATTCATTCATTTTAAATAAGCATTACTCTTAACAACAATGCTTCACCAGCCCAGCTGCTAATAGTAATGTCGAAAATTAATCAGTTGAACAACAAGAATTATGACTAGTAAATCCAGTCCCATAATATACATACAAATTTTACCTTCTTCACTGGCAAAGTATAATAAATATCGTTGGCACTTGTCAAGGCTTACTATTTCCCTACTTGCGACCTTCGACATTTTCGATTGTCGCATATGACCCACTTTTCATTACACAGCATGATTCAGATATATATATGCAGTTGCCATTTACTCCTTGGTTTGGTATACTCCGTCAACCAAACCTAGGCACCATCGCTTGCGACCGACCCCAAAAGCCCTTCACCTCACCCCACTTCTCCTCTACTGTTCTGCGCCAAGATATCTTAGGGCGACCCGCGCGTCGTTCATCTTGAGAGAGGGGATTCCAGTGGATAGCATAGCTCGTAACGAAATTGCCACCCCTCGTCAACATGGGAGCCAACCCTTCCCAAAGGCTAGTAGTATAGCAGCACGAGTTGAATAGCTAATTATAATTTCCTTTTCCAATTCGTCCAAAGCGTCTGAATTTTTAACACAGGATCAGCGGTATTTTCGAGAAATCATCCAGGTGTCACTTTTTAAAACATCAAGCCTAAGTCACAGATCAGATTTGTTCACTTGCAGCCACTAGCTAGAAACAAGTCGGGAAACCCGAAGCTGAGCGCTTCAGGTATGAAAGGTTTTGTTTGTTTCTTGTGTGAGTATGTTTGAGTGTAGAACTATTCCATTTGTACGCAGCCCGTTAAGAATATGCATTTCAGATTTGGTACTTCGGGTTGTAAAATTACACGGTAAGGCAACTTTGAGCTACTGTAACTTTGTTACTAATAGTATGATTTTGATCAAGCTTGGAGATAATATGCTCCATATTATATTTTATACTACTCCCAACTTTTATAACTCTCTGACATAAATTTAAGGGGGTTTTACTCAATTTTCCCAAAAATACGGTAATATACTATTATTAACTTAATTTGAACAGATATCGATATGGAAAGTATCCCACTCCCCGCCTTTTCAACAAATCTCAAAGCTAAAACCGGCTTCGAAAAGTACTAATCGAGACCTTTCATTTGATACCCCACATGACTATATTTGGTGAAAAAAAATTTTACACCCCCCTTTTAGATGTATGGGGACCCCCCCTAAATCTCACCGTAGGAGGATATTACTCACTGCATGTCTGGGGGTCGATAGTTCCCACCTTCTCACCAAATCGGTGTAGCCGTTTCTGAGAAAAGTGCCTGTGACAGACAGACGGACAGACAGACAGACAGGGGTAAGCGAAGGAGAAGGAGGTGGTTTTAGTGAATAAAAGTCTCACATAACCGTATGGCAGGAGCCAACGGTAGGTTTTGAACCTTTCCACCTTCCAACGTAAAAAAAAAAAAAAGACAGACAGACAGACGGACAGACAGACAGACATTAAACCGATTTTAATAAGGCAAGTACCACGTTGTCGTGAACCCCGACAGTCAAATTTCGGCCCTTTTTCGGTTTTGTTAGATAGCTCTACCCTTGTAGTTCACAATATTCTATTCGGGTGTACAACTATGAAGTCCATTATAAGTATCTTCAGGATAATAAGCAGCTTAGGATGTGAGAGTACTATCCTAAAAGCTGGTCGACATATCCGATCTACACTTCATTATCCTCAGCTTTAAGTGTAGTCGAATTGAATAGGGGCAACATTTTGGAATTCCCCTAATTTTATGTGGTTCCTACAAACGAAGCTGGCGAAATAGGGGACCCGTAGATCAAAGTATTCAGACCTTACATATTAGATACATATTGGTAGTCCTAGATTATTCTGTTCACACCAACTAGAATGCCGCTTTAACGCGCTCTTACAGATTTTTACCTATCGCCATGAGTTCGAATTTATCCATTCAGCTATGCTTATCCTTGCGGCTATCCCCTCTCGAACAGACTTAAAAGCAGATGACTTGATGCCAAAAGCTGGTATGGCCTCACCATTATGAGACCAGACATTGTGAAGCCAATCTGTTGGCTTTATCAATACTATCAATATTTGATTGGCCTTATACCAACATTAGGAACGTTTTTTGCAGTCGATCGCGTTTAAGTAACATCTGGTGGCAGCTTTATACGCCCTAATTTGGAATAGCGTTGCTATTTAATGTTTGGAACGACGCTTGACTGTTGTAGTAGATCCGAATTGTGAACTTCCGTTGATTTATCTGAAAGCGTTCTTCTGCTACTAATAGAATGACATATATGTTTACCAGGAATATTATTTTCCTTTATTTGAATGCTTTGTTCCTTAATTAGGTTTCCCGAAAAATACTTCAGTCTGAACTGGTACCTTGAACTGACTGACCGACAAAGTGCCATAATCCCAAACAACCCGTGGCAATTTGACAATCATTTGATTAAGACAGATTATTATTGTTTTAAGAGAAAAGAGGCAAGACTGGTTTGGCGGAAGTGCTTCGCTATTATGTACTCAGATTTGAAAATAATTATGTCCTTCATCGCTTACAAGATAAAGCGAGCATTGAATATGCAGAACCTTAATTTCCTTTATTACTAGAGTAGATATAATATCACGTAGAACTTGATATGTATGGAATGTAGGCAAAACCACCGAGCAAGAACTTTGTTTCGGATACTTCCTAGCAAGCGCATTTGGAGCTGATGGTCCATTTGCTCACAATTTACCTCCCTTTCTCTGAACGTAGGTTGCCAATGTTTTTTAACTAGAGTCCGCTTTTACATCGCGCAGTCAGCTTTCTAGTGACTTCAAAATGGAACGGTTGGAGCAAGAAGAGCGAAGACTGGAGATTCAGCTTCCAGCGCATTGCTCGAAATTTTATGATGGAGAAAAATTATTGCGTATGTTCGACCATCTACGGTAAATCCACGAGAAAAATTCCGCGCATAATGTCTGGTACTAGTGTCGTGTATGTTGTGTAGTGCATTGGTGTGCGGCCACGTAATTTCGAGCGGGGGGTGGGGGGCACACTTGGGTGACGGGCCAGTTAGCGACTTCGTCGCTAACCCATGGATACGCAATGACCCTTAGCCATAGAATTTACTTCTCCTGTATTCAGTATTTCTTGGTTGAAGCTAGATCAATTTCATTCAGTTTTTATGCCATTCAACTTCTACAATCTTGCGAACTTGCAATCAGCGGTAAATAACGATCAGTAGTAAGTAACTATATTCGCAAAAGCTGACGTCATAGTCTTGGAAGCGGAGCGACGAATGCAATGAATAGCATTTTCTCGACGTAAAGCGCTCGAGCTCTGTTAACGGTGCACACCGCATCACAAAAGAACTTAGTCGTATAAAATACGGACAAGTTGCACCTTTCGTGTATTAAATGCCTTTACTGTACATGAGAAAACGGAGTATTTGTCCAAATAGAACTAAAGTCATCTCCGTCTTCCAGAGTAGAAGCTTGTTTTCGTTATGGATCCTCCTGCATTGACTACACCAATTTTCCAAGAAACTAAAAGCTATGATCAGAGTGACATATGACTATAACGCTGACATTGTTTATTTTCGTCACCAGTGGTGCTCTTCGTGCTACCTTGTCTGGAGGTCCTTAGCGATTTAAATGGATAGTGACATCTTTCCATAAACACTCAACTTCGATGATGTCATCTACTTACTTCACGTTACCTCAGCTAGTCATGAACGAGGCCAATTGATTCTAGAGAACGATGCATTAAATTAGGACTGAAGATAAATACTAATAAAATCAATATTCTCAGGCAGAGTGTTCAGCGGACAATCTCTATTCGCCTTAACGTGCAGAATATTGTGGGGGTCGGACCGTTTGAACATACATATACCAGGAATTGTTCCCACTGATGTTACCCCGGGTTGGAATTCCGATCGTCTAGGATGTTTGTGTTCGTTTTTCGTGTTACTCCGCCGTTGCATGCGTCCCACTTGCACCGCATAATATGTGATGCTGATTGAACTAAAGAATAGTCTCATTAAAGCGTGAGACTGCATGAATGCCCTATACTCCACAAAAGTAGTGAACAGGAAAGATAAATTATTTCTACTGAAAGTGGTACCAACTTTAACATTTAACGTCGTCTTGTCATCGACGTGCTCTAGCCTGAAAGCCAGTGTTATCCGAAGTGCGTAGTGGGTAGGTTACACATTGACAAAGGGTAACAAATCCGTTGCTGGCTTTCCAACGCAAGTTAGCCGAATAGTGGGCCCCCAAAGAATTGTATTACGCACAACCAAAGAAAAAGCTCGCGAAGTCGTAAGAGGATCTAAAACCTATTTTAGGAAACCGACAAAGATTGCACGTAAGCTTAGGTTGCTGAATTATGCGCCACTTAGAGAGAAAAGGCATTTAGCGCTACCAGCGATGTACCGGGAACAATGAATTCACTTATAAGCTTCCAGAAATATACGGACATACATATATATGGCGTACCAGGTTTATCCTCACCTGAGTTGCAAACGCAGAGCTGCATGGGACCAGGCGCGTGTCATGGGTTGCGGATAATGACATGACCCACCGGGTCAGCTACGAATAAGTTAATCTTGTAAATAAGTAGCCGCGGACAAGCAGAACGTTTCCCTTTGTGTTCGTCCTCCCTTACAGATTCTTCCCGCTCCTAACCAAATCCGTAATCCGGGGTGAAGGGATCGACGCGCCTATCGGATTCTGTTGCAAGGTTAACTGCTTCCCCAATACTCGTGGGAACAAAATTGGGGAAAATAATTCAAATTCTTTTGATGGGACCCCAGGGACACGAAGACAGTATCCAACACGGTTAAGGGTCGTTCAACAACATCAGAACGGCTCTTCGCCCTTGGATGTTTTGGCGGTTATGCCGTCAACCACCAAGGACGGGAGACCTAGGGGTCGTATGATTTGGACGAACCAACTCGACGAATCTATCGTCCGCGCCTATTACCGTGTCACGGATTTGGAACGGAATCCATCAGGGTACAGACATCGACTACATGACGCGTTCATAACCCGATTTCCGGAGCTAAGTCATGTTCCGGAACAGAACGTCGTCAACCAGTACCGTGTGATAGTGAGTAACAACCGAGTTGCCTTATCAACTAGGCAACAAATCTTCCAAGAGGTTTCACCTGAGCTCGGGCTGGAGTCATCAAATTACCGGACTAGTCAAAGGAGTAACACAAGTACTCCACCTGTAAGGCACTCCATAAATCCAGTAGTCAGGAGAAGCTTGGTAACTGGGGATGTCGACCCAATTTATAATGAGACTTTGGCCGCATTTCAGGTCTCATTCACAGAGTATGCTAAGATTCTCCCAGACGCTAGGCCAAAGATCCCAAAACTGAAGTTTACTTCGGCAACTACTAACATCATTGCTGCCGTTGACAGAATTTTAGCTGATCTTTTGGCTAGCGAGATTACTGCTACAGAGGTTCACAGCCGTTCACAGCACGTTGCAGCTGCCACGGTTATTCGTCTCCATAATCAACATCTTAGAGCGAATAACAGAAGTATGCGCAGAAGAACTTTACCGTTCTGGGTGTTTCGCCTCAACAAAAGAGTCGAAAAGTTGAGAAAGGAGATTGGTCGTGTCACGCAAGCACTCCTTGGAAATCCATCACCAAGAGTGCACAGATGCGTTGCGAACATCATTGGAAACTACCATCTGTCCAATGATATGCCAATCGAAGAAATCCTCGAGGTGCAGAAGCAGAAACTTGCGGTATGCTCCAATCGCATCCGTAGGTATCAGAAAAGCTTTCAGTGAAGGACAGACAACACCTTGTTCTTCCAGAACCAACGGGGATTCTACAAAAATCTCACCAACTCAGATAGGGAAAGTAATCTCGGCAGAAGACTTCTAGAGAAGTGTTTGGAGCGAATCCAGCCGTTGCAATTTAGAAGCAGCGTGGCTCCCACACCTTATGCGTTCATGCGAGGCCCTCCCGGAAATAACCATGCCTGACGTAACTGAAGTCGACGTTGAAGCAGCCCTTGACAAGGCAGGTAACTGGAAGGCGCCAGGAGTTGACAAGATTCACAACTTCTGGCTGAAGCGGTTCAAGAGCACTCACAGGATATTGGCAAATCAATTTAATCAGATGATTGCCGATCCTGATTTAGTTCCACCATTTTTCACCAAGGGGATAACTTTCCTTATCCCCAAGGAACAGCGTGCCTCTTGCCCTTCAAAATGTCGACCAATTACTTGTCTTCCTACCATCTACAAGGTCTTCACTTCAGTTCTGTGCGCGAACATCTCAAAACATCTTGATGTTCATAAATTGATAGCTGAGGAGCAAAAAGGATGCGCAAAAGGCTCCCGAGGCTGCAAAGAACAGCTTATAATCGATACGGTAGCTGTAAAGCAGGCAGTCCATTAGAAACGAAATATCTCGACAGCCTACATTGATTATAAATCAGCCTTTGACTCCATATCGCATTCGTGGTTACTACAAGTGTTACGCTTGTATAAAATCAACCCGAATGTCGTTCTTCTTCTGAGAACAGTAATGAAGAATTGGAGCACGAAGCAATCGGTATCTTCGCAAATATCAGGAAAAATACCAATCAGGCGTGGCATTTTCCAAGGCGACTCTCTAAGCCCACTGTGGTTTTGTTTGGCTTTGAATCCACTATCCCATCTTTTGCATGAAAGCAAATACGGGTTCCAAGTCAGGCATAGCATATTGTCGAAATGTACATTAAACCATTTAATGTAAATTGACGACATCAAATTGTATGCCAAAGGCGAGAACCAACTTCGCTCTTTGCTGGACATCACCATCCAGTTCAGCAGGGATATCGGCATGCAGTTGGGTTTAGAGAAATGTCGCATAAAAACAATTGTTCGGGGAAAACACACCGACAACGTGTATCCTTCGCCAAAATAACATCCGAATTGAGGGCATGGATTTGGACGACGTCTACAAATACCTCGGCATATTGCAAGCAACAACACCTGCTGTGGCAATAATCAAATTTAAGTTGCTGGGGGAATTTGAACGGCGTCTGGATCTTGTCCTTAAAACTGAGCTGCACGGGAAAAATAAAATCATGGCAATCAACACCTTCGCCATTAACGTCCTTCTATACACTTTCGGTGTGATACAGTGAAGTAATACTGCTTAAGAATCTGTCAATAGATGGGTAAGGGTAGTTCTTGCAAACAACAACATGCACAATAGAGCTGCCGAAAAATTGAGGATCACTATCCCACGTCACCAGGGAGGAAGGGGGGTACTTGATTTAAAAACGTTGCACTACAATCAAGTGCATTCTCTTCGTGAGTTTTTCTATGAGAAACAATCCTCTAGCCAAATACATCAGGCTACCGTCATGGCAGATAATAAATTATCTCCTTTGAACTTGAGAAGCAGAGAATGGGATCCCATGTCGAATGCTACTTCAGTCCAACAGAAGATCGACATGTGGAAAGAGAAACCCATTCACGGAGGTCATATAAAAAATTTGTTGTTGTCAGGCATTGACATCGAAGCCTCCAACAAATGGTATACTTTTCTATGAGACCGAAGCATTCCTAACTTCAATTCAGGATACTTCGCTCCCAACAAAACATTATAAACGGTACATTCTTCACGACTCCTCAATCACCAACTCCAGTTGTAGGTTATGCAACTGTGAAGAGGAGACCATCCAGCACATAACATCTGCGTGCAGGATGTTGAGCGGTACCGAGTACACCAATCGTCATAACTCCGTCTGCAATATTCTCCATCAAAACTTTGCGTTGAAGTATAACTTGGTGGCAACCTACCATCCTTGCTATAAGTATACTCCGCAGAGAATCTTGGGGAAATGATCGGGTCAAACTACTGTGGGATCACACTATTCCCACCGACCACAGTGTTAATCATAACAGACCCGATCTAGTTCTGCTTCTGAAGGAAGAACGAGCGTGCTTTATAATCGATGTAGCCGTACCGTTGGACCGGAACACTGTTGAAAAACAGCACGAAAAAATCTGGAACTACGGCCCCTTGGCAGACGATATGAAGCAGACCTGGGGACTACAAAAGATCGAAGTAGTCCCAGTAGTAATTTCAGCGACGGGATTAGTTCCACAGAACTTACATAAAGCGGAGATGCAAAAAGCGGTTATCCTGTGCTATAGTCCGAAGAGTCTTGTCCGGTAACAATCTGACCTAATGGGTTTCAGTCTTGATCCGCACTGTCTTCGATATAAGATCCATGTCTCTGTAGTGTAGAACCTCCGCGTCATTGGCTGAAGTGTTTGCGACAATCGGGATGTAGTAATACATTTTCGCATGGTCGCACACACTTTGCGTTAAAACGTATCATCGCAGTGATGCGGGCCTTTGGATGTTGCCTTCAGCCCATCCTTAGGTTGGTCGCCCCTAGGTCCGGTTGGGCGGGAAGAGGGTGGGCTTTTTTAACTATATATATATATCTTCTTTAACCTTGGCCCCGTGCAGAATCGTGATCGACTGATCCCTTTCGATCGCGCTATTTTTTCATCTAGAGGCTCCATATGGAGTAACAAGCCGCCACTGTTTCGGTCGGCTCCTTGGTCGTTTTTTATCGAATTCGATGCCCACACCAATCCTAGCAAGTGAGCTCTTTACGGCGTGAATTACATTCCGATACCATCGAAACCGTCTCTTTCTAAATTTTGCCATTATCGGCGCAACACCATATTGATCGTAGATGTCTTCATTTCGGCTACAATCCCACGCAACATTTTCGTAACTGTTTAGCACGGCAGGTTCGAAGACACCGCGGCGAGAAATTTTGTCAATAACAAAAGACATCAGCCGTCGAATGCCATTTCGTCGAAATGGCGCTGATGCGTAAAGGAATTTTAAAATGCAGTTCCGCATTGTCAGATAGCATAGATCCACTGTAATGAAATGCCATTGAAGGCAGTGCCTGGTTCATTCGGGTTGGTAATCAAAAATTTTATTTTTTTTCAGATTCAGTTTAAGGCCATGTTGCATGAGGCGATCATACCATTCTTAGGCAAATTGCTCCAGATCAGCTTTGAGGAAAACATCATCCGCGTGGAGCAGTGGGTGGGACAACGGACGTTAGATATACTGAGTGACAGTGTCCATGTCCTGAACACTGATAGAGATATGAAGCAGTTTTGCTATGCCTGTAACAATTCGAACGGGCAACCAGCTCTCTGAAGTTTTCGCCCTTACCGCGGTAGATAGCTTTGCGCTCCTTGGCGAGGACTAGATGCCATGAGGACGGGTCCTTGTTTCGGTATTGCCCGCTAATTTGCATTAGATCAGTATTTACTTCCGCAACGAACTGTACTAGCAACTGGTGAGCGGTTGAACTTCGGTGCATGTTAATTTGTAAAATGCGGATCTTGCCGTTCGCACCCTAGCCCGTTCCAATTCCGTCCTGAAGATTGGACACCGTCCCAAGCCAGCAGTGTGTGCAACGCTCTAACCAGACGCGCCATGAACCCTGCAGACAACGCAACTCTTGCTTTTATTGCAGGTCTTCACTTGATGACCCACTTAGCAGCATCTCCAGCATGCTGTCCTCTTATCCGGTCCATTGCAAGCTGCTGACGTGTGTCCATTGTCCAGACACCTGTAGCTGTAGGACTATCCTCATTCGCACACTGCATACTACCCATCCAATTTGGATTCTCCCGTTGCTAAGGAGTTTCCTCGCATATTGCTCGGGGACTTCCACCACGGCGAG
Organism: Hermetia illucens; assembly: GCF_905115235.1. NCBI lineage: Eukaryota > Metazoa > Arthropoda > Insecta > Diptera > Stratiomyidae > Hermetia > Hermetia illucens. The sequence goes on along the minus strand of NC_051853.1, from coordinate 56,011,146 downwards.
CTTTTAGCCTCGAGCATTTACAGAGGTAATACCTACCGTGGCTCTAGGCCGGAAACAAGAGCCTTCCCCCCCCCCCCCAATAACCCCTAGACCGCTTCGCAGAACGTACTCTTGTTAGTCACCCGCCACTCCTCGTTTTACGTGTGGAAGACACCTCTGTTTCGTTGGCTTCTGGTTTCAGCCTATAGCGGATTCCACCAAACACTTCCGCAAATGTCTTGCCTTCCGTCGGCTTAATGAGCAGAGCCGACGGTTTAGTCCTTCCTCCTTTCCTCATCTTTTCTGCTCCTGGCTTTTGGTTGACAGCCTCCTTGCCTTTGAACAGACGTGTCTCTGGCGGCGTTTCGCCTACAGTAAGATCGCCCTTAATGGCAATATAGTCGTAGCCTTTGTGTGTGTCATATATTTGCCAGAAATTATCTTTCTTGACGTCGGTTTGACTTATCTGTGATGCATATACAATGAAGAAATAAATCCCGCGGTCAGCAGAGATAATAGTCAGCTTCACCAGTTGGTCATCAACTTGGTTGACTTCTTGAATGATGTCAGAGACACCTTCAGAGACGACAATACATATGCCATGTTCAGTGCGCGAGTTACCCAAATTGAGCAGTTTATAGCTATCTCTACTGCGTTCGCGTTCTATGCTGCAGCTTTTCGCACTACATCATCGTCGAGCTAATTTGTTTCCGTTCTGACGTCGTCCATGCTTCAAGAACGCTTGCTCGTTTCTCGACAAGACCGGAAAATGACCTTCCGCATCGACTGTGCTGGCTGTCCTAGCATTTTCCTAGCCTTTCTAATCAACGGCATAACGACATTAAATGCGTTTTCTTGGTTGTGCTGCCGCGGGACCTGGCACCAGAAGAGGTCACATAGGAATTATCATATTGGCTTGCTCCTTCTATAATTTATTTATTTACCTCTTTCCCTGATATTAGTAATGTATTTCTTTTTTACTGGGGATGAGATAAAGTGCGTTGCTGAATATCGTCCTCCATTATCTCCCCATCGAAGGGTTTAAGAGGATTCCCATGAAAAAATGTTAGGGTCAGTGACATTGGTATAATTATTGCCTACAAGACTGAAGGGCACGCTCTTCATTAGACACTCTCATAAATGAATTAAATTCTATTCACGCAAACGATTAGTATACCCATTTCAAAGCCCGCAACACAATAGTAAAAATTGATTCGACCCAAATTAGTTACATTGTAACACAAATTCGAAATTGGTACATAATATCCCTTGGAGCCATTCGCATATTTAACAATACAATCAGCCCTAATTTGGTAGATGTTTTCCTTCCATTATGTCTGCACCCAAAAAGCAATCCTCTCTCCTGTTCCTAATAAAACAGATTACCCACAAATCCCAGCTAAATTTCCTCAGGAGTTAGGAATGCAAATTAAATATACATTTGCTTTACATGTAACTTCAATTCGAAAGACTGAACCAAGTCGTGATTACATCCCCGGGGGTGCTTTCGTACAATCCCATATACACATGTTTTCCTTTTCTGATTAAGATTTTGTAGGAAGTTGTTGCGAGCACTTGACGAACTCTTACAGGAGTTGTGTAACGTGTTGGGAATCATGTATGGACGGAAAACATGTTTGATTGGTCTTCACAATGTAACCTCTGCAAACTGCATTAAAATGCTGGTTTTAAATTACATATGCATGTATGGCTTGATGCATTTTACTCACGCCTTATGCACCTTTTCGAAAGGGGGATAATGTCTTCGTGCTGTAAGTGTGCAATAGTGAAAAGGCATGTTCGCAGGAAGTTGAGGTTCACGTACGAGTAGAGTCCCAATTATGTTGTTTGCAATCGGAAACCATTCCTGCAATTGTGGAGCACAATGGCGCAAGACGCTCAGTACTCCTGTTCACGGTAACCCGGAAGAAAAGTATGCAATATGCAAGTAATTGAATTGAATAATCAGGTCAGAAGAGGTAGAACTCGATAATGGCATGCACCGTTTGTTGGAAGTGAAGGTGGAAGCTGTTTTAGTGAAAATTAGCAAACCAATTATCGTTGCATAAATTATTTCTGAGAAATGCAAAATGTACGCTGTTATTTCTTTTGGAAATTATTTGTATTTCCTGTAGAAGGAATCATTAAAAATGCATTATTCGAAACATTCTTAACATAAAAACAGAAAAATTACTACACAGAACATTCCATTGCATAATTTAAGTTTGCTGTTATCCTGTGAAGTGCGTATATGAGAAAATCGTCAGTTGCAGGGACTGATTGAGGCTAGATACGAACTACTTCATTGCACACATCATATTAAATCCGTTTCAGCTGCTTCACTGGCCACACTCAATGAACTCAATGAACTCGATCCAATTTGAAGTACTCTGGTCATAACACAACGAGTGCCCTCCTAATTCACACTTATTGAATGTATTCCGCCTCGGCAACCTTTTGATATGACCCAGTTTTCCTGAGGAAGGATATCTGTTGATCTGGCTGTTGTTGCAATGCTATCATCTTCTATTTTATGGCATAGTTTTGTGTTCCATAAAAAAACGTTAAAATTTCTAGGGAAGGTCAAATTGTATTTATCTCAAATCCAAGAAATGTACAAGTATATTTCCATTGGTATAATATTTGTACAATTCATACCTGGTGAGACCTCAACCTCTACTATATTTTCTGTCACAATATTCAGTACAATTAAGCGGAATTCGGTAGTATCCGCGGATCCGTGTCATCTGTTTTTTAAGGTTTTGTGTGAAACGAAACCTTATTAGATTCGATGTCTATCTGTCCACCTGTCCGTCTGTCACACCCGATTTATTCAGAAATGGTTAAACCAATTGTCGCGAAATTTGGTGAGAACCTGTAATCTGTGAATTCCTTTACATGCGGCAACTGGCGCCAATTTCTGTTAAATTCAAGAGGGGGCTCCCCATACTTGTGAAAGGGAGATGATAATTTATTTTCACAGAATATGGTCATGTGGGGTATCAAATAAAAAGGCTCTATAAGTACTTTTCGAAGCTGGTGATATTTTTGTTTCCGGCTGAAGCACAGGGGAGTGGGGGCTCAAAATGTGTACTTCAAAAAGTATAACAGGCCTCGTTCTCAGAACCTATCCATGATGAAATCTAGGCTATAAAATTCACCCCATTCCGATATCTGTTTTTTCACTTGCAAACCCCTCTTAAGTTCATTCTAGAATTACCAAATGGTTGAAATTTATGTCCATGTTTTTTTATAGTTAACATATAAACAAGTCGCTTTGTGTTTTCCTATGTGAGGAACATAACGCAGTTAATACCCCACACGACCATATTCTGTGAAAAAAAATGTACACCCCCTTTCGCATGAATGGGGAGCCCCTCTTCAAATTTAACACGAAATGGCGCCAGGGACACACAGACCACATGTTCTCACTGAATTTCGCTAGAATCAGTTCAACATGTGACAGACAGACGGACAGGCAGACATTGAATCGATTTTAATAAGGTTTTGTTTGCCGCAAAGGGAGTTGGGGAGAAGTAACTTCTGCACATAAGGGGCTTCAATATTTCGATCGAATGTCAATTATTCCCAATAATCATGATGTCAGTATCTTATCTTCATGGCTTAAGATGCAGTAAATTTCGGCGAAATTGATAAATTCGAACTGCTATAACTTTGAAGTTAATGGCCGGATTCTCATGAAACAGTATTGCGATAGTATCCTCTATGCTGGTGAATTTAAGGGAGTTTTCCGGTCTGAAAGTTGGTAATATGCTATTATTAAGTTTATTTCAGCAGATATCGGAATGAGATATATTTTGAGCCCTAGATTTCATACAAGCACACGGCCCTGAATTTTTCCAGATTGCTGGGTTGGGTAGTTTCCGAAAATGGGTCCTGTCTCATTTTAAATGTCCACATTTTAGCTCCTTAACCGCGCATTTTGCGCGTTCAGACCAATCTTGGCAAGTGAGTTCTCGTTTGTTTCGAAATACGTGACCATACCATTGAAGACGCCCCTCTCGCAGTTTTTCCACGATCGGTGTAACCCCATAACGATCGCGGATATCCTCATTTCGGATGTGATCAAAACGTGTCACACCACTAGTCCAGTGAAACATCTTCATCTCTATTACCGTCGACCAACACTCAGAACCATACAGGGAGGCAAGACGGACGACATTGCGGTAAATTTTTGACTTGAGACGTTCGTTAATAAGTCAATCACAAAGAACACCAGCTGTGAAACGCCACTTGATCCAGGTTGCGTTAATGCCTGAAACAATTTCATAACGCAGTTCTCCATTGGCTGATAGCGTTGATCCGAGGTATCTAAATCACTTAGTTCTAGCGAGATCACTGTCGCTGGCAGTGATTATGCCCACTTCATGGGGATCGGTCGTAAAAATTCAATTTTGTTTAGATTCAATCTGAGACCGTGTTGTATGAGGCGATCATTCCATTTTTGGACAAGTTGCTCGAGACCATTTTTGCTATTAGATGCCAGGAAAATATCATCTGCATAAAGCAGTATGTAGGGCGCTGGACGTTGGATGTCCCATGTGATGGTGTCCATAACAAGAACAAAGAGAATTGGTGAGAGGGCGCTTCCTTGATGAACACCAACAGACGAAGCGCTTTTGATACACCCGACATATTTCGGACTTTGCTTCTCAGATCGTGGTAGAGCAATTGAACACAGCGCACGAGTTCTTCTGGTACTAAGTTTTGTCGTAAAACATACCAGATCTGTTCGTGTGGCACACGGTTAAACGCTTTTTCTAGATCCAGAAATGCGATGCAAAGACGACGATACTTCTCACGGTGTTTCTCCATGAGTATCCACGCATCATCTATTGCGTCCATAGTTCCGCAGTTTTTAACAAATCCGGCTTGATTCGCGGTTATTTCAACGACTTCGCAAATACGGTTGTGAAGAATACGTTCAAAAATCTTCATAGTATGGGAAAGTAACAGGATCGGACGGTAATCTGAACATTCTGTTGGATTACCTTTCCTTTTCCATATTGGAACAGTGGTACTTTCTTGCCAGTCAGATGGTGTTTTTCCTTCCTGAATAACCCGATTAAAGAATTCACTAGGCCACAGTGTTGGCTCCCAGCTCTTCGCTTTTCATAGCTCAGATGCGATGTCATCAGGTCCTGGTGCTTTCCCCGATTTCATTCGTTTCAGCTGCGCTGACAAGTGGAACTGTTCCAGCAATGATTGTGGAAGTGGAGGAAGCAAATTCTTCAGTTGAAATTTGCTCGAAATGTTCTCGCCATCTATCCGTCGCGGCTCAACGGTTGGTGAGCAAAGTACTCTTTTCGTCATTGACTCAACAGAAGTGTTCGATATCCCTTATGCGTTCGTTACGACTTTTGGCAAGTCGATACAAATCTCTCTTGCCATCCCGAGTGTCCAGTTTATCTTAAAGATTTTTGTAATACTTAGTTCTGGTGACAGCGACCGCTTTCTTTGCTTCCCGGTTGGCATTCTTATAAATTTGCCAATTGGCAGGCGTTGTATCGCCGAGAAATTTGTTGTAGAGGCGTTTCTTTTCACGGACCTTCATTTCAACATCATCGTTCCAAAGCCAAATATCTGGGTTGATGTACCGCTTAGCCGGCTTGGTGACCTCGAGGGTTGCAGAGGTCGATTTGCGTTTTACTGTTTCTACTATAAAATGTAGGAAGATGAGACAATCGTTTGATGGACCATGTATTCATAAGTACAAGGCCATGGGTATCCGCAAGATCGATTATACGCTCGCCACGCTCCTTCCACCAAGGCACCTGTTACTGTCTGCCTTTTCACCCACATGACCATTAAGTTCACCGGCAATGATAAGCACGTGATAAGTCCTTTCATCTAGAAGTTCCCAGAAGGCATCTTTCTTGGCATCAGGTCGACCTGTCTGTGGTGCATACGCAGTGAAGAAGTGAATAGTGCCATCAGCTGATATAATGGTGAGCTTCATCAAGCGATCAACAAATGGTTCGACTTCTTTAATGGCATCACGGAAACCCTCTGAGATGGCAATGCCAACACCATATTGAGTGTGTGGGTTACCAAAATAGAAAAGTTTGTAGCCATTTTTACCGCTTTTGCGTTCAATGTCACAACTTTTGGGACCAGATCATCGGGTTTCTTGCAGGGCGCAGATACCAATGCGGCTTTTCCCAAGGGCTCTTGCGAGTTCCTCCGTCTCTCTAGTTAGGGTATCAACGTTTAGCGTGCAGACACGTATTTGTTTTGTTCGTTGTGTTTGGACTAACTTGCTTACGTCCTGACGCTGTCCATGCGTCAAGAACCCTTGCCCATTTCTCGACAGGACCGAGGCCCATCCTGCCGCGCCGACTGAGGTGGACGCCCTAGCATTTCTCCGAGGCTTATGACTCAATCCGATTATCATGTTTGTAACGACATTGTAAGCATTTGCTATATCGGCCTGTCGGGGCACCTATCACTAAGAGAGATCAGGTAGGATTTAGCATAGTGGAATAACTCCAACTATGCTTTATCTATTTCTTTCCCTGATTTCAGCATTTTATTTTTATTTTACGAAGGATAGTGCAGAGTACGTTCTCAAACCCTTCTCCTTTACTTGGGGTTGGGATCAGCATGTTTATAGCATGGCGAAGTTGCAGTTAGAATATTCTAATATTTTCATTCGCTTTTCTCTACTAATGAAAAACTACTGAATTAAGAAAGTTTTTATTTTTACTTTGCTAAATATTGTCATCTGTTCCCACTTACGGACAGTATGTTAAGAGAATTATTTTTCTTCTTTGCAGGACCTTTTGTCGCTTGGGGGTAATAAAAAGTGCTTCCGAGTTGGCAGAGCATAAGGTAAGTTTTCTTGAAAGTAATCCTTTCCGCAGTTCCGCTGTACTTTGCTACCACACCTATTAAGTGAAATATGACTCAATAAAAATGATACATGGAGAAATTGCTGATTCCGCACATCCCGTCGTGAATGTTGACAGAGTGTAACTAATGGCTTTAAGTTTATATATAGTACGATATATAGTTTTGGGTATGGGGATTTATCAGGAACTTCCAACGTTGTCCCCAGTTACATGTACAGCGAGGAAGATATTTAAAATTTCATTACGAATATTCACGGAAACGATACATTTTCAAATAAGAATTCCAGGAAATATAAGAAGTTGGCAATGTGAAATGAATCTGTGGGATTTCAACAATGAGCAATTGAATTTATCCATGAGCATTCACAAAGGTATTCCGGCTAAGCGCCTTTGAATCATTATATACATACATACGCACATAGACTCGCCCTGTTTATTCCTTTGTGTAGCATAAGGCGTCTGCCTTCCAATAATTGTTATTATTTTGAAAATTTTCTAACGAGAAGCCATTTTATTCATCCTCTTTGGCTTTTGAAGAGGCAGCAATTCATGTCCTTCAAGAAATCGTGGGCGCTTCTCATAATCTCTGCATTGAAAAGATTCTTTGTTAACTTCATTCGCAGGAACTCATTTCTGAATAAATCAGGGCGGAGAACGGAAATCCTGGTATTTATGGACTATAATATACGTGCATGACTGTTCATTTTCAAATGTGGTTCCAAAGTTGAATTCATTAGTCTTTCAGAGGTTTATAAAATGGTTCCCCAATTTATGACCATTTGAGGGACATTTGTCTTAGATGTTGATGATTTATTCCAATATTTCAAGTTGACCTAGTTCTCTGAAAACAAAATCAAATATTCCATTAAATTTTGAATCTCATTCATTTACACATTCAAATTAATTTTTTTTTCCTTTAAAATGTCCCCTTATATAAAAAGCAAGAAACTCGGGAAACCACAAGTTGGACGGTTCACGTATGAAAAGATTTGTGTTTTTGTTATGTGTCTAACTTTTTTTTACATACCTGAAAGTTAAAAACAATTCTTCATGTAGTATCTTTCCAAGCTTCAAAATATATGTGCATATTAAGGACATAAATATTGTGCTTATCCTAAACAAACAAACAATGCCCATTATTCCTTACTAGTGCGTACATTTATATGCAGCAGAAAGCATCATATTCATCTAAATATCTCCGCCTTTTTTCGTAAATGTGAATATCACTCACATCGAGAATATGCAAGGTATACAATGGCGGACATAAAAATCTTACTCTTGAAAAAATCTTTGAAATTTCTCGAACAAAGCGTCTTTACAAACAAAACCTTACTGAAATCGGTTTAATGTCTGTCTGTCTGTCTGTTTTTTGGGAACGCTAGAGTGTGGGATTTTTACCCATTAAAACTACCCCCGACTCTCCCCTTACCACGTGGAACCACCTTGAGGTATTACATCCCGGGCCGGAGTTAGCTTACTTTAGCTAGGTCTCCTTCCGTCTACCCGCGGGGTTCGTAACCGCGCCTTCCTCACTCCTTCTGCTTTTTGCAGTTTATCCTGGATTACTGCGATCATGGTATTGATCGCATCCCAATCTTCCTGACAAGCTACCATTCTCCGGACAAAACTTTCCAGTGGTAACACTTCACCTAGAATTTCTTCTAGGTTCCTTCTTCCTTCCAAGAACCTAGGACACTGGAAGAATACGTGCGCTGGGTCCTCTGGGATCTCGTCGCGAGTGACAATTAGGCGAGGTGTACAATGTAAACTTGTATTGACGGTATCCTCCATGGGCGGTGAGAAACTGGGTGAGATTATAATTGATCTCCCCATGCTTTCTCTCCAGCCACTTCCCGATGGAAGGTATCAACTTGTAAGTCCAACGACCCTTTTCTGACTGGTCCCATCGTTGTTGTCATCTGCTTATGGATCTCTCCCTTTCGGCTTTTTTCACCTGCGATAAGGGAGAGATGGACCTGGTTATAAATGTTCATCATGTTAGTTGACAGGATGTCAATTGGCATCATTTCCGAGATGACGAACGCTACATCGTCTGAGACGGCCCTGAAGGCAGAACACGGCCTTAAGGATATTTTTCTTAAACCGTACTCAGTTTATTTGTATTGCCTAAAGCGCTTTTCCCCAAACTGGGACCGCATACAGCATGATAGAACTCACCATCCTGGCTATGAGGAGTCTGCAAGTATGCCGCAGTCCTCCTACGTTCGGCATCATCCTTGCGAGAGCCATACTCGTGGTGGATGCTCTTTTACAAGTATGCTTAAAATTGAGTCCTCCGTATAATATCACCCCCAAGTATTTGATGGCCGGCTTGGAAGTGATGATACGATTCCCGATTCTAATGCAGGCGTAATTTATTTTGCGGCGCTTAGTAATGAGGACCGCTTCTGTCTTTTCCTCGGCGAGTGCCACTCCAGCATAACCAGTGCTATATCATCGGCGTAACCCACCACCGTGGCCTCCTCCAAAACCGGAAGGTTAAGTACATCGTTATACATGATGTTCCACAGTAGTGGGCATAGTACAGAACCTTGTGGGACACCCGCGGAGACAACGTACTCCTTGGGTCCATCATCGATATCATACCAGAGTGTCCGCCCTTGCAAGTAGCTACCTATAATAGCGGCGAGGTAGGTGGGAACACCAATCGTCGCCAGAGACTTTCGTATAAGGTTCCAATTAGCCAAGTTGAATGCATTGCTCACATCTAGGTATTTGCTGGTACAACCCCTTCCGTGAATTGCATTTTCAGCCAAGCCAGTAACCATTTTGATGGCATAAATGGTTGATCTGGTGGTCAAAGGGTAGTATAGGTCCCAGGGCGAAATGTGGATTGGTACCCACGATGGAGCATAAAACCTGGGAAATGCCTGGTGAACCAACACCAACAGTTCTACTACCAAACCCTCTCTCCACCTCCACATAGTGACCGCTGGGAGCTCTTTCATAACCGAAAAGCTGCAGACGGAGAAAGATGAAGGCGGATCTCCCGCGCCTAAAAACGGGACAAATTGTACAAACTGGTCCTCCAAGTTGGGGGTTGGGTAGGGCTGACAACCCTACACGGAAAACCACGGATAGGATGAATCTTACAACAACGAACCCGGCAACGACAACGGACTAACGATTTGCGCATTTTCTCATGGAACGTGCGCTCCCTTTACAGAAATAAAGCTGATGAGCAGTTAGCTGATAGCCTGTCCCAATATAGGGCTGATATAACAACGTTACAAGAGATGTGATGGACAGGGACCGGTTTCCTGGAGAAGAGCCGTTGCACCATATAGTATAGCGGTCATCCATGATGATAATGATGATACTGCCTATCTGAAAGGCCCCCTTGACTCTCGACGACTGGGAGTAATCTATTATAAATAACCCGCTCCAGTATTTTCCCCATAGTGTCTCCCTCCTCCCGCCTTGGAGGTTTGCCAGTTTTAGGCAACAGCGCCAGCTTCTGCCGCTTCTATGGTGTCCGAAAGTTTGAGGACCTTATTTGGTATGCCGTCAAGACCCGGGGCTTTGCTGTCGTCTATTCGACTGCAGTTCCCCTTTCTGTCTGTCTGCCTATCTGTCTGTCTGTTTGTCACACCGACTTTTCCCAGAAACGACCATACCGATTGACATAAAATGTGATGAGAAGGTGGGAACTATGAACGCCCAGACATGCAGTGAGTTGTATCCTTCTACGTTGACGTTAACGGGGGGTCCCTATACTTGCAAAAGGTGGGTGTAAAATTTTTTTTACCGAATGTAGCCAGGTTGGGTATTCGGTCTTGATTAGCACCTGTCTTGATTTTGAGGTTTGTTAGAAAGGCGGGCAGTGGGAGGGTTGGAAAGTGCTGATTTCTTTAACGGAACCTTTCTCAGAAACTAACCAACCGAAAAATCTGAAAAAAATCATGAAGCTGCCTCTGTATGGTGTCCAGGCTTCAAAATACTCTCCACATGGATAAATGCTCAAATTAAGTTAATAATAGCATACTTCAATATTTGTGGGGAAATTGTGAAGTTTATGCCAGAGTTATAAACTATTCTGATGTTCAGACAAGCTTGCTGCTTTCGACGATGAGTAGGATTCTATTGTGGATGACTCTCTTCATCATCTCCCCCCTTTTGTATTCAACAGGCGGATAGGGCAATATGGTGCTGCATCCCGAGGTATCTTGTTGGGTTTAGAAAGCGATACCAACTTTTGCTTTTTCCACTGAGCAGGGAATATTCGTTTCAGTTCAGTTCGAGCCTAAGTTTCACTGCAGCTTCAGAGTTTCATTGGGGATGCCATCCAAATCTCAGACCTTTTTGCCATCTATTATAACATATATTTCCTCGCAGCTTCGCGCTTTCTGTTAGTATTATGCACTCGTTGTACAGGAGCGCCGTTTGGATTCCATTTTTTTTCGTAATGAGGCAAGGCAACTGAGTAACCTTCACAGCTTTTTCATTATCACCTTGTAGGCTCCAACCCGAGGGCTTGAATCGGCATGTTCCCACGACTGTTTGAAGCAGTTCTTTTTACTCCTCCGACTTGGTTCGTAAACTTGAGATTTTGTTGGGGTCAGATTGCGTACTGGCAGGCATACTGTCATCCGTCGGGTAATTTTGGTGACTTTTTCTCTTGCCATACCGTTCAAGGATATGTCGCGCTTGTGTATCGTAGAAAACGTGTACCCCTCAAAATAAGCACGACTCGACTGCGGTTACTAGTCTTGTCACCTGTCTTTTGAGAATTTTATTATTTTTATTTATCCATAAAATTAACCTACTGATATTAAACGTGATTCTACTGTCCTCAATTCTTTTTATTTTAACCTCAATTCTTTTTATTTTTAAAAGTGACGTTTTCGCAGAAAGCATTTTTTTTCATGTTGAAGATAATTTCACAATGGAACTCGCAATATGACTTTAAGGTGGGTTAGACTTCTCCTCCATATGTTTATACCATTGGTATTTTATCTACTTATAAATCGGTAGAGCCTTCTAGAGCAGGTCGAAGCAAATGGAGTACGCTAAAGATTTATACAAACAGATTCTTGGCGACTCTGTAGCGAAGAGAGTCTGAGAACGCTCTAATGATTTCGTGCGTGAATATCACCCACGACAAAGCCTATTACTATTCTTCTTACATTGACAATCCAGACATTTGTTCTTCTGCATGGCTTATATCTGCATGCTATGTAATATATATTTCGCTGGAAATTCTTTCCACGAACTAAGTTAGAATATTGTGTAACTTACCATTTTAATATCCCACGTTGGGCGCCATTTTCAATGCTTTTGATAATTGAAACGCAATGGTTAAAAATCAGCACGTTTTTGGTTTGATTGATAGCAACTGGATTCCTGGACGTGGGAAGAGCGCCCTCAAGATATATTAGGAATTACCTGAGACAAAACATGGAATAAATCAAACGTTATTTCACTTTGCAGGAACACCTCTGCGCATAATTGTAATAACGCCTCAGGTAAGGAAAATCGCCAACAGAGTTAGTTTTGTGACTGTCTTTCAACATGCCTCAAATTATACAGTATGTAGTGTTAGCTTAATGAAGCATAGCATAATGAATAAAATGTTTCCATCGTATATATATTAGAGTCTTGCCTTCTAATCTTGACCAGCCCCGTTAATTAGTAATTATTGGTACCGCAAATGTGGAGGCACTTCTCTTGGCTAACTTGTCTTTAATTTACTACCCTAAATTCTGCACTGGATATATATTCTGTACGTGACAGGTGTATACACATGCATAATTACCAACAGAAGTCAGACCCAAATAGGTCAGTACCATGCCCTTTTCTACTCGATTTCAGTCTTGGTCATAGTAACAATTCATATATAATAGGTAATACACCTACTTGTTTTCTATCCTGCCAGCATACAGATTGCCTTTTAGGGTCCATTTTCAACCTACCCGTCGACGAAATTCCACTTCATTATCACGATGACTATTACCGCAAAAATCAGCAGTAATAAAATATCTTTGCGCTATCATATGATGTGCATGTATCAGGGACAAAATAAAATTTAGATGAACTAAATTATTGCCAGAATATGAGAAGTACATGAAAATTTATGGATACAAACCTTATCCATGTAGTCCACGTACTAAAATGCATATGCATAACTCTACGTATTGAGCAAACATTCATAGTTCGTTGGAGAAAAAGTTCGTTCCATTCGACAGAGAAACTATAATGGATACACATAAAACTACTGAACCATAAATTGAACAACTTCATTCGGATCGATAAATCGAGAGTTTATATGTTTCTTCTTGTGCAGAGTAACGCTACAGGTAATGGCGAAACTACTGCCATATTTCTCGCTTGAATGGATATTCATGGATCCTTTAATAAATCCTACATTGTACGTAGAGCAAAGGACTTTGTGCTGTTGCTATGTTGAGAACATTTTTTTTTTTAAAAATGGCGAATAATGGATAAATAACACAGAAACTGAACATGAGTTTGGTTCGAAATAAAATTTCTAAAAATTCAGATGTAGGTATGCTACAGGAAATGATGAGTGTCCACTTTCCAGATTATGAAAAGAGAAATCTGTGCTAGTAGCTATCACTGGAGTCTTCTTAGATGTGAGCGCATTAGATAGACAAGGAGAGTAAGGTGGGTTACCAGATGGTATCTCACTATTGGGAGGAAACTAAAGACGGATTGAATTGGGGCAGAGCTTTCTGTGAATGTAAAAGAATACATGAACCCTATACTATAATATTAAGAGAGCAAACCTCCTAGAATAAAAATCGAAAATAACTAAATTTGTAAATTATGAAACAAATCCAATATCTAAGTTGAGCCAACACAATTAAAGCAGAACATCGGAAGTAAGGAACCCTATAATATCATAAAGTCTGGATTCTCTTGGAATTTTGATTGAGCAAACCCTTAAATGACTCGGGTTTAGCAAATGATTCATCGTATCGCCAAGAGCAGTAGTTCGGGGGATCCCAAGAGGGAAATGAGCGACATCAGATTCGGTGTCGCGGTCGAAGGAAACAACGCTACCCAGATATTCAAATTTTCCACGCCTTCAGTGTTCTGCCCATTAATGCAAATAGAAATATTGCGACGACCAGCAAGATTGAAAGCCTGGGTGTTGTTGGCGTTTAACCTCAATTCGACTTTGCTTGCCTCCTTCTCCAAGTGCAGAGTCATTTGGCCACGGTTCATGCCTTGGTGCGAGAGTACGCAGTGTTGCAGAGTATATATTCTCTATCTAAAGGTGCATGAACAGCTTCATCCATGAGGAGAAGAAAAAATTTCGCCGGCAAGATGCAAACCTGATGAACGCCGCTTTGAACATCTAATTCTTCTAAGATGGAGCACATGGCTTTTTGCGCCACCAATGTCGCTTTAACAAAAACTACTAGTTTCTCCAGAAAGTTTGCTTCGTACCAAAAATATAGGATTGTCGTTATCAGTTGAATGTGTCGAATAAACTTACACATGCGGCTTTTGCTAAGATGCGCTTCAACTTGCTTGTGGCATTTCCCCATAGCTTGCACTCCCCCTCAACTGTTTTAGATTCCATGGCATTGCATAGATAGCACAACTTCAGAATTATCTGCAGCGTGTTGATGTGGGCAATACAGGAGGACTTACTTGGAAAACCAGTCAGCGCCCAGCCGATCAAAATTTTGAGGAATTTTTTGATGCATTCCGCGATTATTTCGACTATTCACTTCCCGACAACAAAAATGACACACATACACTGCTGTTGTCGTATTTGGAGGGCATTCTTTTATGGAATCTTAATGATCAAGCTTCCTCCAATTCCTCACGCATTTACGGATGAGTAGAACTTGCACGGAGAAATTCTGCAGGCTTTGCTCCGTTTGAGTACATTCGCATGTTACAGTTACACAAGAGGTCTTTACACCATTTAAGTTGCATAAAACTGCAGCCTTCAGTTACCGTCCCTCACATTACCATCGAAAGGTTTATGATCACTTGCAAGTTCTTTCGTAATGTGGAATACGGTAGTGAAGTCATTGCTATTTGTGGAGGTTTTGCTTCCCTCTATAACCCAATGGTGCAATACTTTTTTTCCTTTTTCATAGTAACGAAGCCCAAGGGCATCATGCTCACCCCCACTTGCGGCTCTAAATAGAGCTTTTAGCTCCTTACGCTCATTAATCCGGCTCCAAGTTTTCGGACTTAACCAGATGTTCTAAAGTTCTTTTGGGACGTGGCCGACAACTTCATCTGCACCAAAGACAAAGGCTCTATTTGCGTATTCCCGAATATAATAGACAAAAGATTGTTTCTGACTCTGATAAATCAAGGTCCCGTCGCTGAGAACGTTGCTCATATCAACATCTGAGTCTTTCGTCTTGTTAGGTATGTAACCTTTTGTTCCCAGTTTGTTCTAGTTTGTTACGTCCAGAATATGATGATGGTTGACTTCTACCTTTCCTGGTTTGAAGTCAACGTTCAATATCGTTTTCAAATTGCCGGAACACTTGATATCGCCATTTATTTTACAGGTTCGGGTACTAGTTTCCTTTTGGTGTCAGACTAGCAAGGTATTATGTAGTCACACTGATTTGCTGGTCGCGATGCGGTGGGTGAATGCCCCGAAACCTAGTTAGGACGATCAGACCCGAGTCTGCACGGGACTTATCTGAAGTGGCTCCGGCCACGAAGACTCAACAGAGTTTATCGACTACCATGGGAACCGGGGTAGCCCTTCGAAGGCATATGTTTCAGGAGAATTCCGCTTAAAATCTGATGTGCATTGTGACTTAGTAATTGAAGAACGTTGCACACATTCGTGGAAGCTCTCGTTTACTCTTTTCTTCATATCCCCTCAAAAGTTAGATGAATGTCTTAACTGTTTGTTACATAACCAAACTCGTTCCGTAACAAAGCCTACTCTATGCTTTGGCCCGACATTCAAAATTCACACAAAGATTGGTTAATCCTCGTAGAACCTTTTTTCGTAAACGACATCTTGAATATCATTGGAGCTATATATTTCCACAATTTCTCGAAAGTTTTCCAACCATAGACCTACGTTTTGATTTGTGATACTACTAAGTGTTTCAAGCGGTTCCACCATGATGCGAAATGTGAAAATTGTCTGATTTGAAGCATTACTCTGCGTTCCTAAGGTTCCTAAGGTACGACTCGTTCATAGTCCTCTATCTTGGACATTGTCGCCGCTCATAATTTTTAATGTAACTTTTTATTGCCACTACTTGATAATTATATTTCCTGAAGATTTTCCTTCATTTCAAACATTGTTAATTAATGGATATCAGTTTTGGCACCGCCACACAACATTACGTTTCTCAATCGGTCATAGAACATCTACTTCAGTTTGTCTCAAACATCATCACCAGCAACGGCGCAACGAACTGTATCTGTTTTGTGCCTGCCTCAATAAGGAATTCCAGACATCCCGGTTTTGCGCCTAAGTCCACCAATTCGATAGCCCTAAATGCAATGCTATTGCTCCTTCTGAGGCAGGGTTTGCCCCCTCTTCTTCTTTTTCTACCATATATATTGCCCGTATAGACTTTTCGGGCTGGATTATCTCCACCCATACGGATTAAATGACGCAATCTATTCAACCGCATTTTATCCACAGCCAGATAGTAGTAGTATCGCTTATATATGGTAGTATAGCGATTTTGTCGTTATATTGGCTATGGAATCGTTCATCCTCTTGCAGGTGGCCAAAAGTTCTTCGCAGGATTCTTTTCTCGAATAAGCCGAAGAATTCGAAATTTTTCTTGCTAACTAACTAAAGCTTCGGAGGAATACATGTGGGCTGACAAGCGACAAGTCTTGTACAGTAAAAACTTTGACGCTATAGTGAAACGTTCTGACCGGAATAGTGTTTGTAAGCTGAAGTAGGTTCTGCTGCCAACAACTGTACTAGATAAAAGAAATTATGAACGGTCTCAAAGTTGTAGTCTCTTCTTGTTTTCGTTTGACCAGCGCTATTTGATGCTATTTCGTCTTGCCTTCATGATTGTGCAGCCCAAGATCTCGCACCATCTGCTTGATCTGGATGAAGGCAACTCGTCACTATTTGCCTCCAAAAGCTATTATATTTCTAAAATAAGACCATCCGTCCTGACAGTTGATGCACATCGCTGTCTTTAAGACATATTCGAACGCAAAAAATTGTTTACTCTACTTTCTGCTAAAAATCCGTAATCAACGACCCTTGATCCACGATTCTGGTTGGGCTCTCATTTGTATGGTTGATCCCCTTACCTCTCTTGTAGTCCAAGGAGTCCTCTTTCTGAGTTAAACAACCAAATTTAAAACAAGTCGGGAAACCGAAAGCTTGACGCTTCAGATATAAAGGGTTTTGTGTTTCTTTGTGAGGAGCATAACGCAATTATCCATTGGCTGATAGCATTGATTCGAGATATTTAAATCACTCAGTTCTGTTAGCGGTCGTCGTCCTGTCACCCTCCGTGGTTCTGAGTGCTGGTCGACAATAAAAGGCAATGAACGGCGTCTTGTTGTAATGGAGATGAAGATGTTGCATTGGACTAGTGGCGTGATCCATTTTGATCATCCGAAATGACGTTATCTGCGATCGATATGAGGTTGAATCGATCGTGGAAAAACTGAAAGAAGAGGCGTCTTCAATGGTATGGTCACGTAATTCTCGCTAACGAGAATTCACTTACCAAGATTGGTCTGAACATCGAAGTCGATGGTAAACGATCAAAAGGTCGACCGAAACAACGGTGAGTTGATATGCTAGATTTGATAAAACAAAATGGCGAAATCGATCACGGTTAGCCGACCCCGCTTGTGAACGGGGCAAAGGCTGAAGAAAAAGAAGAAGATGTGAGGAGCGATGAGTGCCTGACAGTTCCATGTCGCACAGTTAAAAATTCGATTGGGCTCTATTTTTTAGAAACCCATTTAAATAATTCATTTGATGGAAATGTATGTATTGTAATCGTCAACCTCATACGCTTCACACTCAGAATTTAATATTTTTAGCAAATGTGAAAAACTTAACCTTAAAGAGGGGCTGGGGAGGACTAGATTCTTCATGGATGAAATTTCAATATTTCACCTGAATGTCGATAATTCTTGTTAATTATAACATCAGCGTGTTATTTTTATGGCTTAGGATGCTGTTAATTACCACGAAATTGATAAGTTTGAACTGCTATAACTTTGATACTAATAGTTGGATTTTCATGAAACTTGGCAAGCGTATACCTGATACTGTCCTCTATGCTGGTGCAAAATCTACTAGGAAAAACTTAAGGGGAGTTTCTCAGTCAATTTCTAAAAACTGGTAATATACTATTAGTAAGTTTATTTAAGATATCGGAGTGGGACATCCTTCGAGGCTTAAATTTCACATAAGTGTTTTACACAAAACCTTAAAAAGGGCTGGGGAGAAGTAGATTCTTCTTAAATGTGACTTTCATATTTCACGCGAATGTCGATTATTCTCTTTAATTATGACGTCAGCATCTTATTTGCATGACATGAGGTGCAGTAAATTTACGCGAAATTGCTAAGTTTCAACTGCTATAACTTTGGCATGAATGGTCAAATTTTCAATTTGGTAGGTTTATGCAAAATATTGTCCTCTATGCTGACGTGAAATGGTAGTCCTAGGATGAATTTATGGGGGCTTTTCAGAAAATTTCTAAAAGTTGGTAATATACTATTAGTAAGTTTATTTGAGCAGATATCTGAATGGGAGATATTTTGCAGCCTAAATTTCATCTAACCGATTTCGGATTTTTGGGTTGGGTAGTTTCCGAAAATGAGTTCTGTCTCATTTTAAGTGTGTACATTTTGACTCCTTGTTCGCGCACTTTGTAATTCACGACTTAACTAATATCAGTTGCCGAAAGTACTCATCGAGGCCCCACATGACTATATTCGATGAAGAAAATTTTTACATCCGCTCTTTATATGTATTTAAATTGCACAAAAATTTAAGTCACTCACTATATGCGTGGCATTTCATAGTTTCCATATGTCCAAATTTCGTTCGGATCGGTTTAGTCGTTTTGGAGAAAAGTGCGTGTGATAGACAGACAAAGAATCGATTTTTTTTTGTTATTGACAAAAACTTAAAAAAAGTTGATTTGGGTGGGGAAGAAAATTCATTTCGGCGTAGTTTCACTTTAATCTAATTCGCACTTATATATAAATGAAGCGATTACCACCTGTTGCCACTTTCGGTCACCCCGCTCCTAGGCCAGAGGTGAGGCAGCGCCTAAGCAGTTGACTCTGCCCTGGACGAAACCGACAGTCAACCTTTTTTTCGCTATTGTTGTATCGTGTAAGGCAATGATATTTTTCCCATTATCCACAGCGATGAAGGTACTTTCGAGTGAGATGTTATATGAATAGCGTACGTGGAGACGAGAATTAGCCACGCCTTCAGCCTATGTATGCCAGCTGTCACTCGGTTTTTGGGTACTGGGCCCTGTGTTGGTAAGCTTTTTGTAGATTATATAACTCAAGTATGTTTCAATACGTTTTGTGGCGATACTTGTAAGCACAATTGTGTTGGAGTCTATCCGAACAGGCCGGACACCATTTTCAAATGTTTGTAGTTAGGTTATGTGGTCTATATTGCGTTTCTCGTCCGTCACCCGGTACCGAGAAAACCCCAAGAGGGAAGGACTTTAACGAAATTTAAGGCAGAGGATGTTATTTTTTCATAACTGTTTAGGTTAGATTGAGTATTTAAAGTACGTGTTTATCAACAATACTTTTACTGAGATTTCTTTAAACTGTTCGTTAAAACTATTGCAACGCCGATATACTGAAAACTACCAGCTTCAGTAAGCAATATTTGAAATATATTCCTCTAGTCGTTAGTATATGCACTGATGTCCTACTGATGACTACGTCCGAAGGGCTCATAGAGCACCGAATCGGTCTAACGGCGGTGAGGGTTGCATCGCAACTGGTTACAAATGGATGGATTACAAATTCAAAACCTCAATAATTCATTCCTACATTAACCTATTTCGTAGTTGCCCAAAAGAGAAGAATAGTGGCTTTCAATTTTGTTAAGTGCTCCATCTAAATACTAATCATCTATGGCAATACTTAACCACGAATTAGAGGATCACCGATTCCCCGCTGGAGTAAATTTTCAGTTAACGAAATTGATAGGTGGTAATGTATGTATTGATGTGGTTGTGCGGTATTTAATAAGCGATTACGTGATGTGTCAACGTGATCAGCTTAAAAAATTTACCTTTTCTGATATGTCTTCTGGAAATACTAGATTGTTCAGTTCTGAAAACAAGGTCCGTTTTATTTTAAGTTGAAAACGTTTTAAGCTCTAATTTCCCGATATTCCAACTGGCGTCCTGACCTACGCCATCGCTCCATCTTAGGCAGGGTCTGCCTCGTCTTCTTTTTCTACCATGTGTAGGCTACGGAACCGTCCATCCTCATGTGGGGGGCCAAAAATTCTTCGGAGGATTCTTCTCTCGAACGCGGCCAAGAGTTCGCAATTTTTCTTGCTAAGAACCCAAGTTTCCGAGGAATACATGGGGACTGACAAGATCATAGTCATAGTACAGTAAGAGCTTTGACCTTATGGTGAGACGTTTCGAGCGGAACAGTTTTTGTAAGCTGAAATAGGCTGACAACAACCGTTTCATCATCGAAGATGTTACCGTTTGTGATTTTCGACCCTAGATAGGAGAAATTGTCAACGGTCTCAAAGTTGTAGTCTCCTATCTTTATTCTTCCCGTTTGACCAGTGCGGTTTGATGTTGTTGGTTGGTTAGTTTTCGGTGCTGACGTTGCCACCATATATTTTGTCTTGCCTTCATTGATCTTCAGCACAAGATCTTGACGTCTTCACTCCCTGTCATTCCCCAACTCAACCTTTCCTTCCTGTCTGTTGCGACTGTTAACACCAGAAAATAATAGTTTATCTTCTCGGTTAGCCGAACGAGATGTCCTTAGCGACTCGAATCCATCAGTCACCAGCCATTATGGTTAACGGTCTCTGAACACAAGTGTTTACCTGCACATTGGCTTAAGCCAATGAATTTAGGATTCTTCAATGTTGAGAAAAAGTTAAAGGAGTTAGAAGTCTCAGAACTATGACAATTATGGAGGAATCTGTAAACAATTAAGCGAACTTTTCAGGCCGGTACCCGAGCAGGCATTGGAAAGGTGGAGATGATTGAAGAGTCGTGAAAGCTGATTATCTGATTATCAGCATATATACTATGCTGAATCATTATTCCTCTTCTGGCCCTGTACCCCAAACCGGTCCAATATTAATTTTTTAGAAGTTTGTTCTCATTGCCGTTCGTACCTTACGTTTTGGTTGAGTGATCCAATGCTGACAGAACCAGATGCGTATATTCATAATAAACGAAGGATTAGCTAATGTTCTCGTATTGAATCACATTAAAGTTATTATCTTCTACCGAAGAACTCCCAATTTCGATATTGACTTCTGAATTGGATTTAAGCAAAAAATTGATTAAGAAAAGTTTGCATCAACCGTAACGAAACTGCTCGCGCTCCTTTCTTTCCAAGGTGCATATAAATTTTCGCATTTTCATCCCGAGTTAACACAAACTGATCCAATTTATTCTTCATCTGCAAATAATCGATTCAGGAAAATCTGCATAAACGTTTAAAATTAATTAAAATAAACCTCATCTTGCCTGACATTGCCGCATTATTCTGAGCATTTCCATTATAAAAAGTTCCTCCGAAATGCGTGTAATTTTAATCCCTGTTTTGCTGACTGGCCGCAACGAGCTTACTGCACTGATACATAATGACTATTAAATTTCACTTAAGGGAGGCACGTCATATTTTTACATTTCCCGCGGAAATCGAACGAAATGAGCAATAAAAGGATTGAAGTTGGAGAGGGGCATTGAATTGCAGCCAATTTTGACATTCAACAATATGCAAAAAGGGTGAGTTTAATGCGGTAATTTTTGGTGTTTTATCGTTGCGGCTGGGTCATTTTTACTGACAGAGTTGAGAAGAAATATTATCTTTCTTTGAATTGTTATCAATTTTTCCATTAATCATCTTCACATCACATATACATACATTCCTTTATACCAACGTTCGAGTGGAGATTTAATTCGCTCAAAGGATTACTACCAAATACATAATAAGCCATACATACATAGTAATTGAGTTGATTCTTTCCAGATTGACCTGTCCTTTAATGTAAAGTTAGATGGCATTCGTTAGCAATACTTTCTCATCTCCATTAGGCATTAGTGCAACAGGTGTTGTTCCTGTCATGCAGTTATAGAAAATGGTTATGCAATAAAACCTCACTGGCCCCGCGGGACAGTAAAAAGGATTGCCTTACGAGGCTACATCAGTTCTAAAGGGGTTAGGCCGCTGTAGAAATTTAAAAAGGTTGATGGTTTTTTTTATTACCATCTCCTGACATTCTCTCCATAAGTCTGCAAAGGACTTTCGACCCACCAGCCTCACCTCTTTCGTGCAGAAGATCCTAGAGCGCATCCTGGATATCCATTTAAGGGCGACTATGGTGAGAACGCCCTTCTCTAAGTGCCAGAACGCCTACCTCAAAGGAAAATCCACGGAAACCGCTCCCCACGAGGTAATTGGCACGATTGAACGGTCACTGCAATACAAGCAGTAAACCCTAGCTGCCGTCTTGGATATAAAGGAAGCTTTCAACAACGTTAGCCATCAAGGAAGCCTTGAGCAGTTTTGAATTGGAGGGGTATCTTACGCATTGAATTATATGTATACTAAGTACCAAGATAATCCGGTCGTATCTGGGAGGGAACCACTTGACTAGACATGAAGAGAGAGTGGAGTATACCGACGACTTGGTGATATTAGTATCAGGGATATTTCTGTCTATTATGAGCGACATCATCAAAACGAGCGGTGCGAAAGGTGTGCCTGTGGGCCGCAAGATGCGGGCTCGGCATAAACCCAACCAAAACGGAACTGATGCTATTCACCACCAAGCCAAAGATTGGTTCTTTCCTCCAATGTAAAGTATCTGGGTGTAATCCTGCATCCAAAACTAAATTGGAGATTGAACATAGAACTGATGGTTAAGAGGGCCTGAAAAGAAATGGGGTCTCCGGCCAAGGATGGTTGTCTGGATGTACACCGCTGTGGTGCGTCCAATCCTAACGTACGATTCTATTGTATGGTAGATGCCCTCAATGTACTCTTACATCTCCTTTCCCCTAGTCCTCCACATTAAATACTTTGTAGCCTGCAGCTCCGTCAGGCTACGTGAGTCCGGGTGCTTAGCGGCGAAGTCCTACGGCCACAGTAACATCCTAGACGAAGTACAG
Organism: Hermetia illucens; assembly: GCF_905115235.1. NCBI lineage: Eukaryota > Metazoa > Arthropoda > Insecta > Diptera > Stratiomyidae > Hermetia > Hermetia illucens. The sequence goes on along the minus strand of NC_051853.1, from coordinate 55,987,958 downwards.
TGAAGTCCTCGGTGTTTAACATAGGTACCTGTCTTGAGGCTTAATCCTACGGTCCTCTTAAGACACGGATTGATTTTGTGACCACAATCAGAGCCCCGCTGAGACAAGCGCAACGGTACCAGTCTATACCAAGTGCAAGGCTTAGCATTCATACTGGTGGATATCAAGAATTACCTAAATCTCTACCGAACTATGGAGTACGGCACCCGTGTTGATACGTAACACCACGTCGAGGCCCGAAGGTCTCTCCTCGCTTGAGCACAACCACAGCTCCCATGAAACTCCCACAAGGGGGCCAACCGCAACCAACCGAGCTGTACTCAGATACGACAGAAATTCTCCTGAAGTATAAGAGTCCACCTCGGTTCCCATCGTACCAGTATACCCCTGGTAAGGTTTCGTGACCGTAGCCACTTCAGATGAGTCCCCGTACAGACTCGGGTCTGATCGCCCTTGCTAGGCCTTGGAGCATTCGCCTACTGCATCGCGGCCGGCAAGTCAATGCGATACAGCGTTATCCGGTGCCACCGCGTGCAGGTTCTCCTCGGCCACTTGGTTTTGGTTCAGCCGACAGGGTTGCTGCCCCGTCTTCCTCCCCGCCACCTCAGAGCACCCCTAGACGAAGTACATCAGGAAATCTGGGAATTCCCCACGGACTACGCCACATGCAAGCTGAAATTCAAGATAAACTTTGCTGTAGACTTTTTAACCACGCCAAAGTGGAAGACCGGCGGCGTATTGGAAGGTTATGACACAGTATTCTTTACCGATGGATCAAAGATGGTCTGTAGAGTCGATGCGGGGGTTTTCTCGAATACACATTTATCCGAGTCATATGGTCTCCCAGGCTTCGCCAGTGTATTTCAAGCGGAAACATGATCCGTGCCCCAAGCGTAACATAGCTATTCTAACCGACAGCCAAGCGGCCATACTCAGCAACGACATCCTTCAGGCTGGTGGGGCAGTGCAGAAATGGTGGCACGCACAAGGTCACTTTCCCCTGGGTTCCCGGGCATGGGAACATAGATGGGAATGAGCGGGCTGACAGACTGCCCTGGCGGGGCTCTACTCTTGACATCCCTTCGGCGGGTATAGTCAGTATTTCGCTGGCGGCTGTCATGGGGGGAGTCTACTCACATTAGTTGGCAGCCGCAGACCTTAGGTGGCGAAGGCTTATCAGCTGTATAACATAGCCCGATCACGAGAACTCCTGTGCCAGATGCATGCAAACAGACAGAGTGCAGACAGACTGTGAATCGATTTTAATAAGATTTTGTTTTACACAATGGAAAGTATTTCGTGGCCTAAATTTCGTATAGGTACACTATTGTGAATATATTCAGATTTTTTGGTTCCTTAGGTTCTGAAAACGAGACCCATTACACTTTTCGGTACCCACATTTTGAGCCCTCAATCCTCTTCAATCAATCGGGTTAGTTTCGAAAAGTACTAATCGAGCCCTTTCATTTGATATCCCTCATGACCATATTCTTTAAAATACAAATAAAATGCGGGTATAAGGAGCTCCTTCTTAAACCCAACACAAAACGCTGCCACTCGTTGGATGTAAAGAGACTCACAAACCACATGTTCCACACCACAGATTTCTTGACTAGTTTTAGTCGTTTTCTAACAAATTGGTTGTAAAAGACAGTCAGACAGACAGTTGGAAGGAAGCAGGACCCCGCAGGTCAAGTGATCAGTTTTATTGTGAATAATGGTAGAAATTCTTTTTCTACAACAAAGAGAACACCTTCCAAAGGATATCCCAAGTATAACAGAAGGGAAGCTTACCATTACCTGTGAAAAACGGCCGGGCTGGACAGAATACCGAACGTGACTTTGAAGGCGGCGGTAAAAGCAAGACCGGAGTGTTTCATTTCCATTTTTAATACCTGTTTGGAAGAGGTCGTCTCCCGACTTAGTGGAAAAAACAGATACTGGTGCTGCTACCAATTAGCGGCTAACCCAGCCCTATTTGTTTGCTGGGGTATGAGAAAATTGTTGATCCGTATTATATGCAGCAGGCTACTTTTACTTGTAGAGGAAGCAGGAGGCATGTTCACACAGCAGTACGGTTTTCGCACTGGCTTGTCAAAGGTGGATGCTATCAACGCACGGATCAATCTGGCAGAAGAAGCAATTGCAGGCGTTACCAAAAAATACCGTGCTATCATCACCCTCGATGTGAGGAATGCTTCCAACTCTGTGCAATGGCAGCAGGTGGATGTGGATGTGTCCACGTATATTCAGTAATCACCAGGAACTGTTTCGTGGATAGAAAGCTCCTCTATGACACCGAGGAAGGCCCAGTTCAATACTTGGTAGCCGGCGGAGTACCTCAAAGATCTTGTGCAGCATATGATTTATTAAAATATTTTCTTAGAGTGCAAAAGAATCCGTGACAATCCCCATTGATGATAATTATTATTGACTAATCAAATAGCTTAATTAAATTTCGCTTATAAATCCTCAAAGGAAAACTACAATTTCTTTTTCCATAATTGAATGCTCCTATTAAGCGCTGTCAAATACACCTCTCCCCATCTGATATATAATAAAAGGATGCATAATGTTGCTCGTTGGTATATGCTTTTTCCGTTCCGACTAATTCTCTTGGGTTTGATTTGTTTTCACCCTTCCAGCTCTATATCGAGGTACTTGCATTTTTTATGACGATTTTCCAATAAATCCAGCCAGTAACAAGCGCCACTTCTCTGTAGATTACAAACGTGTTCAGCACTTCGTATTATTTCAGCGGATTGGCATAATTCCCACTACTCACGTGATTCATGGCTTGTCGTCACCAGTTTCTGTTTTCAAATCACCCTCCATGCCGGTTACGGTAACAAAAACCTGAAGAGTTCTCGATTCAGAAAGTCATAAATATCTGAGAAAATTGATCGAGTGCTTCGATTGCAGTTTTTACTGCACTCATCCCTCAGCGCTTGCAGTATGGAGGCACTATGTAAGTAGTCTGCATTGGGTTACGTCACGCATCCTTGAAGACAATTGTCTGAAGGATGTTTGTGACATCTACACTCCCCAAATTATCAGTTGCCAAGTTTATGGGTTCGACGAACTAAGACAAAAGCGCTTTCCAAAGATTGAAAATAGGACATTTTGTCGATGAGATTGCGTCTCATTGAAATTGATGAATGCACCTCGCATTGAGTAATTCGCATGGGAGGAGACATTTGAATAAGGATGAGTGCAATGTAGCGTTGAACGAGCTATAAGGAATAATTTGAATGGATGGAAAATAAGAGATTTGGAGCAGCTCAGTCTGATTGTTTATTGAGGAAATTTTATGGGAAAGCAGCATACTTGCGAGTTTTATGAGCAGCGCTTGAAATAAGTCCACTTGGTACCAGCAGTTTATGTAGTTCGAAGTGTATTTGATGGGGAATATCTCTTCGAGGAGATTGGGAAGTTTTGATGATTACATTTACATTGCAAGTTGCTCCTTCATGGTTGCAAAGAAAGAATGTCTCCGTTTGGTATTATCAAAAAATGTGAGACTATATGAAAGCAGGAAGTTAATTCAAACTATTTGTTTTACGTTTATTATGCGTGTCTTTCTGGTACGTAGGAACCCACAGTAAAAGGAACTTGAACCGTGTTACAACTCATACTTAACAGGACATTAAAAACCTCATTAGTGGAGAGAGCTAAACGTTAGTTGTAGAATTAATTAAACCAAAACATCAAATTGAACTGGCTGGGAAGGAGTCGTTTACGTGAACGTCCTGGAGACGGGAAAGGCGCAACTAAGCTCCACTGTAGCAGAAGAAAGTACACTTTGTTTTAATTGTTGTAGTTATTGCTGAGTATATCATTTTATGGGCATCACAACCTATTAGTATAATTGCAGTGGGTTAATCGTTAAATTTGCTGTCCATAAAGAACATTTTAAGCTCTTTTAATGGCAAATATCGCACGGTTGCAGGAGCAGACATTTCAAGTGTGTGGGTGAATGTTGAACTTAAAATGCAAGGTCTTATTTAGCCTTCTCATATTGACGCCATTCAGGATGTTGAAACAAATATCTATTGAGATATCAATGTATATAAATATTTTGCACTTGTTTAAAAAATCGAAGTATTGTGCTTGGGAGCGCAAGTTGCCGAAAGACTTCAAATTTTAGCTCGAAAATACGTCATTTGAGACCATTGAAAATTACTCCTATCTGGGGTCGAAAATTGCAATTGATAACAGCTAAGACGATAAAATCCGCGCACAGTTATTGGCAGCTAACAGAGCCTATTTCAAATTACAAAAACTGTTTCGCTCGAAAGGTTTCACCATATGGTCAAAGCTCTCACTGTACAAGACAATGATCTTGTCAACCCTCATGTATTCCTCGGAGACTTGGGTTCTTAGCAAGAAAAATTGCAAACTGTTCGCCGCGTTCCAGAGAAGAATCCTACATAATGGATGGACGCATGCAGCCTATACATAATATAGCCATAAGCTCTGTCAGCCAAACAAATCTTTATTTCTCACAAAGTAATTGACCTTTCATACGAAAAAACAAATATTCAAAATGGCCGCCGCTAGCATCTATACAGGTCCGAAATCTGTGAGACCATGCATCGATTGTTTCACGCACGGTATGAAGCGGCGTTTCTAGAGCTGCGCGCACGATGCTAGCCTTCGAACTCTCCAAATCGGTGTAAGTTCGATCGCAGGCAGTCTCCTCTAACTTAGCCTAAAGACTATAGTCCGGAGGACTCAAATCTGGGCGCCGACATTAATTTCGGCTTGCAGGGAGGATCGCGACGAACATGCATGACATTCGGGCGAAGTACATAGCGCGGGCGCCCCCTCCTGCGGCCTGTCCACCACATCAGCTGTTTCGCGGTATCGAGCTAATGTCCTAAAAACGAATCGTTAGCTTACCGGCAGCTTTTTTAACAAACTATGACTCTTTTTCGGGGTATTCCCACATAAGTCTGACGGAAGTGGGGTATGGTTAGGTACTCTCCGCGCATAGTGTTACCATTTTCGGCGACCCAATTGGTGGAGCGCAAGGCTGTCGTACGGAAGGTCGCGGTTCAAATCTCACTGGTGGCAGTGGAATTTGTATCGTGATTTGACGTCGGACACCAGTCGACTCAGCTGTGAATGAGTACCTGAGTCAAATCAGGGTAATAATCTCGGGCGAGCGCAATGCTGACCACATTGCCTCCTAGTGTACCGTTACGGTCTTGAATGAAGTGCTCTAACACACTTCAAGGCCCTGATCCAACATGGATTGTTGCGCCAACGATTATTATTATTAATTGGTGGACCGCGGCGCAAAACTAGCATTTCTGGAATTCTTTATTAGGGCAGGTAGGTTTGAAATACACTGGAATGCATTAGCTTGTTATTCATTACGTTCATTTCAAATATTTCTCTGTTATTTTATTAGAATTTATTCTGATTCACTTTAAGTCTGTACTTTTCAACACTTAATTTCTCTCACTTTACTACCAACTTCAAAGCTAAGATCTGTTTTACAAAATATCTACTGTGAGCGTCAAAAATAAGTAAACACCCATCTTTTTTGTATTCAAACTTTTATTGCACAATGTTTATTGATAGAAATTAAAATGTTTTATCATAGCTTGAAAGGCCCATATAATAGAAGTTTATGTCAGCACAAACACTTAAACAAAACAAAACATTTTCAAAAATAATTCATCTTGTCTTAAAATACTCATGAATTTACGCGTCAAAAGAAAGTATACAGTCGCAGCACTTCTCGTTTTGTTTTTAATTATTTCCGGGAATCACACAAATTTCTTTGAAACTGTTTATAAGTGAAGTAAGCAAATATAGTGCACTAATATTTTTCGTAGATTTTCTTTGTTTTTGTTTGAATAAGTGCAAAAGTATAACATTTAAGATAATGGGTAAGCAAACCACAAACGAAACACGAAAAATAATTTTAGATTTACATAAAGAAAAGAACTCTTTGCGTGAAATTGGAAAAATCGTTAGAAGGAATCATTGTACGTTAAAAAAGATTATAGATAGACTCGTCATACTATTGAAAATTTACCGCGGTCTGGGCGACCTAAGAAGCTTACTGACTCCGAAGTGCGGACAATTGTACGAGAAGTAAGGAATAATCCAGTTTCAAGTGCAGTAAACATATCAAAGAAAATAGCTGAGACTTCAGGCAAATCAGTGAGTGCAAGCACAATTCGAAGAGCGCTCCACAAAAATGGTCTACATGGCAGAGTGCCACGTAAGAAACCCTATATTTCTAAAGCGAATCAAAAGAAGCGTATAAAATTCGCCAGAAAGTACCAAAATGAGGCTCCAAACTTTTGGGAAAACATTTTATACTCCGATGAGAGTAAATTTGAAATATTTGGGGCGAAAAAGCCACCAAAAATATGGCGAGCGAAAAATGAAGCATTTCTCGACAAGTGCGTTACAAGCACCATAAAGCATAAGCAACTGAGCCTCCACAGTTATGGTCTGGGGATGTATGGCGGCATCCGGAGTTGGAAATCTAGTTTTCATCGAGTCTAAAATGACTAAAATAGACTATTTAAATATACTGAGGGACAATATCACTCCTAGTGCTGACAAATTGGGGCTGTCGGGAAACTGGATCTTTCAGCACGATAACGATCCGAAACATACGTCCCACATTGTTAAGGAATGGTTGTTATACCGAACTCCAAAAACCCTTGATCACCCACCGCAGTCCCCAGACCTTAATCCTATCGAGCATTTGTGGGAGCACCTTGACAGGAAAATCAGACAAAGAAGCATTTCCAACAAGGACGACCTAAAAAGGGCTTTAATCGAAGAATGGAACAACATTTCTCCAGATATTACAAAAAATCTTGTCAAATCAATGCCTAAAAGACTGAATGCTGTTCTAAAGTCACATGGAAAACAAACTAAATATTAAAAATTATTTCTAATTAATTATTGGATATTATTTCTTAGAGAAGTAAATTCTGTATACTTTCTTTTGACGCGTAAAATCAGCAGTATTTTGAAGCATTAACAATTTTTTGAAACGGTATTTTGTTTTGTTTAACTTTTTTTCAGATTTAAACTTCTATTATATAATACTTTTAACCGGTGATGAAGCATGTTAATTTTTATCAGTAACTGCTATGAAATTAAAGCTTAAATACGAAAAAATTAAGTGTTTACTTATTTTTGACGCTCACAGTATCTTTCACTTGACCTTCCACATGGCTATTACTTTTCGCACATGATTGTGAATACTCAATGTAAAGTAATATCACTAACTACATTGCTGAGGTTCATACTCCCTATAATAATCAAGGCTTGGAAGTGTGTTAGAGCGCTTCATCAAGACCGTAACGGTATTTTACAGCATACTGTATGAGACAATGTGGTCAGAATTGTGTCCGTCCCAGATTATTACCCTGAATCACAGCTGAATCGACTGGTATCTGACATTCAGTCAAGATACAAAGGTCTCTGAAACCAGCGAGATTTGAACCGCAACCTTCGGCGCTCTAGTCACTGGGCCATCCGGCTACATCATAGTCCCAATTCCACTAGCACATTTCATGTCATTAGGTATCATCTCGGAATAAATTATGTGTAACGAACAAAGTTTAGCCTCAACGTTTTACAGTGTACTTCTAACGACTCAAAAAGAAGTTTAATGCCTTGCAGAGATGCAGTACTTACAGCTGGGAGCAGTTTCCTCCTAAGCTGTTCGCGCTACTCAGCATCGTAACCGGACGGATTGGTATCGTTATATAATATCCATGCATCGGTTTTTATAGCCTTGGCTTCAAATGAAGATTTTGCCGTTGGCGACCGAGTCCTCTTTGCTGCCTTTTAGATTGAGGAGTTGCGATCGTCAGAAGACTGGTGCCGTTTCAATTTGCTCTTAGTCGCAGATTCCCCAGACTTTTGTTTGTCAACCTTGGCGCAATCCAAGGGTTGCTGCTTCCCCAAAGGTGGTTTGAACGGTTTTCTTTCCGAAGACAGACGGTTACACGTTGGTAAAACTTAGCTTCAGCAGGTGGTGCCTCATTGAGCCTGAGGTCAGGAGTACTGACAGAAGAGGCTTGTCTCGGCCCGTTCGTTAAGGACTGGGTCCCAATTCATTTGATTCCCAATTTAATGAGAATTTGCATCTTGACTCAGGTACTCATCGACCTCACATCATTTAACTTTCAGATTGTCATCAAAATCGAAGCTGAATTCTTACTCTTTTCGTTTGTTGTCTTTTTGCCAAAACTGGGCTATTTCAAACTAGGGATCACCTGGCACCTAGAGTTCACCGTTCATCTTAAGCGCTGCGACCATTTAGCCTACGGAAAAGTAGTCACACTTTGGCTGCGGAGTTTGATCTTCTGATCTTACTTACTGGACTGGAGTTATACGGTTATTCCACTCATTGATTCAATTGTATAATTCTAGGCACCAACGGTGACTTCCGATATAGTGGGGAAGCGTGCTTTCAACGAGTAATTAAATGCAGTTCAGGAGAGGCTTCCTAAGGATAACATTGCAATCGTGATGGCTGATCTCAATGCCAAGATGGGACTGACAACACCTAGCTCGGATGTGTGATGAAGAAACACAGTTTTGGGGACCGTAACGATAATGGTGAGAGATGGAATTCTTCAACTTGCACCGCCTTGTCATTGGTGGCACTTCGTTCGAGAATAAAGCCGCCCATAAGGTCAGTTAGGTTTCAATTCACCGGCACCGTACGAGCAATCAGATCGACCACTTCGCAATCGGTAGTAGATTTGGGGGTTGTCTCCTGAATGTGCTTCGAAAGGGATCACTATCTGATGGTTGCATACGATCACTTATTTGTAGCGTTCGCCACTTTTCGCATTGTTAGGGAATTATGTGTGATCGGTATAGCAGGTATATATGTCCATAATAAAACCCATTTTGATGTATGCATGCATCATCCGGAGGCCGAGACTGAACTTTGCTAGCAGCAGGAAGCTGCAAACGCAGATTCAGAGGCTTGGTTGCCTAAGTATTACTGGATCAATGAGTACTACGCCGACTGCGGCACTTGAAGCTGTCCTAAATCTACCCCCCATTCACTTGGAAGTGAAATGGAAAGCAGCCAATAACGCATATAAACTCGATCGTGGAAGGCGTGAAAAGGCGACCAATCACACGTCTATCTGGAAATTCCTTGAAAAACATCCGGTAGCTAATGTGGACCGATTATTTGGTTTCCAGATTCGTCTTTGAAAAGACATACACTGTCGTAATCATCGAAATAGAAGAATGGTCGACATGTGGCCATTAGTCTTTTCAGATTCCAGACTTAATAATCTTCACCGACGGGTCAGTCATGGAGGGCGGATCGGGCGCAGGGGTGTTCTCGGGCAATCCGATTGTGGAACTGGCCCGACGCCTCAGAAAAATGACGACCATATTCCAGGCGGAGATATATGCTATTTCATTGGCAGCAGAAGAGTATCTGCGACAAAAATGGAGGGGTCGCACCATTCGAATCTGTTCCGACTGTCGGGCGGCATTATCAGCACTAAATGGCAACGACATATCAAGCCAGTTGGTGTGGAGTTGTCATCAGGTGCTGCTGAAACTTGGCCGACTCGACGAAACATTCCTGATGTGGGTGCCGGGGCACTCTAACATCGCTGGTAATGAGGAGGCTGACAGACTGACTCGCCGAGGGTCTGGATCCACAATGGTAGGGTCAGAACCAACTTTCGAATAAGGCCTTCCACTATCAAGTCTACTATGAAGGGTGAAACTACAAGAATTCAGGCAGCCGAGTGGAGAAATTTGAACTCTTGCCGGTAGGCGAAAATCCTTGTGGAAGAGCCTAGGGTCACTAGAGCGGCAGTTTTGTTGTCCCTTAAGAAGTGGGACATGAAAACCCTAGTAAGACTTCTAAACGGACAATGCTCCTTAAACTACCATATGGAAAATATTAGGGTAGTGGTTTCGGCTATGTGCAGCAGGAGGAGGAGACGGCCCTGCACTTTTTATACAGCTGCCCGGCATCCTCAGATCTCAGACGAAGACACCTTCGCAAGGTTTTCTTCAATGAAAAATCTGCACACTCTCTGCCTCTGGAGAATGTTCTCAGATTCGCAAAAGCCTGCGAATACCGTAGCCGCGAAGCTATTGAATAGGCGATTTACGGGGATAGTACAATAGGCCTAACAATGGCCTGAGTGTTCGGAGCTGCCGCTTCCCCCAGTAAATTAACCTAACTAACTAACTGTGATCGTAAGACATAAGACACACATTAGGGAGGGGCGACAATTACATTGCCGGTCACGTCATGCAGAGGAGTCCACTCTTGCAGGATGGCCGAGAAGTGGTCGCCCCAAGGGTTCTTGGCGCAGAACAGAAGAGGAGGAGGGCATCTCCGGAAGGCTTGGGTGTGCTGAAGTGCATTTGAGGTAACGGCAAACGATGGCGCGTAGGTGTAAATAGATGACGACCATATATATATACAAACAGAAAATACGCTCTCGGTATCAAATTACTGCCAACAATCACTGATCTCTGATCTCAAGCAAAACCACTTAAACTTCCAAATTCCATTTCCAGTTGTTTACTATCGTCTCCTTGACGTCACTAGAAAGATCAAATCTAACTATGACCATAAAACATTTTCATATCTAGAATCATCTCATCCGAAGTCGCAAACATCGAAACGCAGTCCACCGGCTGAACACTGTATCCAGTTGGCTACAATGCTGTCAATAGCATGACAGCAACACTCAAAGGGAATGAAATATAAACGACCCATTTTTATAGAATGTCAAAGATTAATGGATTCAGGGTGATTGTAAAGTGTAACTGTAAAATTTTCTAGATTTAAATTTTCAAAATACCGAAAGGAAATTAATAAGAGAAGGGCATGGATGAACTAGGTGCAGGTTTACGGTGACTTTAAAGCAGACGAAAAGGATACCATACATCGTAGGAAATGAACCAGGCTGAAGCAGCATTTTGCCTCTTCAGCTGCTCTTTTATCTGAAATATTGCATAGTATATGCTTTTCCGGTTCAATTAACATCTGCTTCAAAAACACACTACACTAACATATTCCAGGCGGAAATATACGCCATAGACAAATGTGCCTCCCTTAATCTGCAAAGGAACTATATGGGACAGAATATAGCTATTCTCACCGATAGCCAAGCAGCAATCAAGGCACTTAGGTCCAACCAGGTGAACTCTAAACTAGTATGGGAATGCCTTGAGAGACTGAATACACTCGGCTCGTCCAACAAAGTCTGGATGCTTTTGGGTTCCAGGCCATGCTAGGTTGGAAGCGGGCGAACTAGCCAAAAAGAGAGCAGGGACGCCTTTACACGGGCCAGAACCCTTCTGTGGAATCGGAAACGGTTTCATGGCTATGAAACTAAGAAATGAAGAGGAACGGTTGAGGAAACTATCCTGGGCAGGCCTACCAGGGATGGAGCAGTCCAGGGTGCTTATTGGGGGATACGAACCCATGCGCACAAAGGATTGTTTAAAAAAGAACTTCCGAATCATAGTGGGAATTCTCACTGGTCATTGTCGACTGAACTATCACCTAGGGAAGCTAGGGATATCTACGGACACTGCATGCAGGTTTTGTGAGGAGGATGACAAAACCTCTATACACGTCCTGGGACAGTGTCCGGCACTTGTGCAAAGTAGGTCGAGGCATCTGGGAGAACACTTAATACCCGATGCAAAGTTGAAAGATCTGGAAGTAGGGAACATACTAAAGTTCCTAACGGTTATAGACCTGCTTGAGATACTATGATCAATAGGTACATTATAACCAGCAAAAGAGTTCTTCAAGGACGCGGTGCGACTTTCCCTTAACAGAAACATAATAATAATAAAAACGCATTATTTGGCATCGCATGCCAAACACTGAGCTCAGTGACACCACCGTAATAGGTAAATATGAAGACTACATAACTTATTTGCAACTTACATACAGCTAAGAGCAGGGTCATAGCTTGGTTTTCCAGATTCTCACTAGTATGTAAGCTCACTAAGTTGAAGGAAATAAAGGAGTTTTCTCGGGTGAACTGAATGATTATTTTTGAAGAGGTTTAGCATGCAGTGCAAAGAAGGAGGAGTGTTTCCCTTCGACGAATCAAACCACTATCCTTATGTGTTTGCTTTTCTATTTTGGAGCATCGCCAAGAGTACCTCACTAAATAAGCACATTCAGCCTCTGGGGTACAAGAGTCCGACATATGCCTTCAAGAAATATTGAAATAGAGACCAAATTGTATTTGACTAGAGGAACATCATTTTACTGAACATACACGTCAAACAAGCTAGTCAACATAAATTTGCCTAATTTTGTCGGTTGGTTGAGAATATTTCAAGATAGCTCTGTTCTTTTACAAATTTAGTTAAATAATCGCTATTTTTCTTGTATTGGAGTATCAGTTCTACGTCAGTGTAGTATTCAGCTTACTTATCCTTTGAATTTCGTCGATATTATGCCTTATAAATTAAATCCATGTAAATAATTGCAGTGTTTTTTAAATCTGATGGCTCCTCTTCCCTCTGGAATAGATACAAAATCAACAAAGGCTTCATAGTAATATTTGCATTCCCGAAACGTTATTTTCAATTTTTTCACATAAACGATTCGATCAAAATATTTATCTAATTTGTAGGCATCAGGAAAAAATGCATAGAATATGGGGGTGTGCTCAGTGGGCGCAAGTTTGTAACGTGATAAAGGTGGAAAGGTTTACAAAACAAACTAATATTCTTAAATTCCAAGTTGACCCAGAGACCCTCTTCTACTTTTTGTAAAGGTTTGGGTGTTAAAATTTGATTAGGGAAAGGTAGAGATTCGCAAATTGAAGAAGTGCTGTTAAAAGTAAACCTTACTAACCCCACTTGCAAAGTGAAAAGGTCACTTCCGAAAGTTACTCCCGAAGAGAAAATTTTTAAGTATTTACCGCCTACTGAGCGAATATATCAGGAGAATACGTTCCCTAACGTATTACTATTTAAATATGTACACAAGCATATGTCAACTTCAGTTTAGTTGATTTTTCCCTCAATCGTATGTCCTTTTCCAGTTTTCAATTCTAAACGGGAAACAAAAATGGTAGTCTTTCGCATAAGTTTCTCTATCAAGGGAAGGACATGTCCCTCATGTCAAGGTTGTTCACAAAGAACACTGATAGACTTCGGAAAGTTTCAGATTTATTTCCCGGTATTCTATGGGAGAAAATCGGTTTTATGGCGCCGCATACTAATAGAAAACGGACAAATGAAAGGTGGCGTGGTCAACAGAAAATGTGGAGAATACTTGACTAAAGGTAATTTTACTATGCCTTCATACTTGAGTAACATCATGTAGTGTCAGATTGGATTTACAATCAAATATACATAGGAGAATGATAGAAAACCACTAAAAATATCAGAGCACACATATATGTACAACAACAAGGTATTAGATAATAAATCTGAAAAAGGCAGTACGAAAGGACGCACTCACCAAAACAATGCCAACAAAGTTATCAATTCGAAGAAATGTAGCCGAAATCCTTATTTCACGTCTTTTCTCTAATGGAACGCTAATCCCTTTGCACAGTGGCTTGCGTAGGTTAAGCCATGTCCTAATTTGTTATTGATTTCGTTATCTGGATTTCAGAAACACTTCGACTTGCAGCCGTGGGGTGTGTTACTAAGATACACTTGTAAATCCAATATTCGAGATTCAAAAAGATTTAAAAGCTCTTAAGCTACATTGGCTCGCCCAATAAGATTATTATCCAAGAATTAAGTGCTTCGTATCTCACTAGAAGGTCACACGCAATGAATCCAATTTCCTGATCAAGAAGGTGTAGCTTTTTCAATTTTTCTGCAATTTTTAGGAATCGGGATGAGTAAAAATTCTTGGAATTCAGGTATCTTATATTGAAGCTTAACGCACTCAAGAGAGCGTGTGTTTCAATTTATCAGCTTGGGAGTATGTCACTTGTGGATCTAGAAAGAATGGTAAAGATATTGTCCGTGAATTTGACGACTATTAAGTTTCAATAGTTTTCGTGATTTTCAAGAAACTTAAAAGGGAAGAAATTTTGAAATTATCAGATTATCAGAGAGTCAATCTGAACAGAAGTAGACAACATATCACTTCCAGTAATGGTAGGCCTGAATTTTTCGCTACTATTGTTATCCCATTATAGTATTATCATTGAAGCCAATGTTTTTCTCATCGTCGTCATACATAATAATCCGATGGCCATGTACGCTACAATTTTTCCATTATCTGTGAAACATTTTCTTTTGCGTTTCTCGATGTGTCTGCCAAAAGTGCTTTCTTAAAGATTTATGCGCAAATTTATTAATTGGTCAGCTCATCCTTATTCAATTTGATGGCGACATAGTAGCCTGTTAATCACTATATGTGTACTCCTCGGTGACATACCATTTCAGGTCCTGGACTAGCGTATCGCAACGGAAGGGCAAGTCTATTACCGATTATAATTCCTCCCTCTTGAAAGTGTTAACTCCTTTATAGTTTGCAAGCGTTACATTCAGGCGTGATAATGTTTCCAATAATATCTGACTTTTACTGCTACCTACAACGCGGGCGCTCTCGCCATTTTTCATTTTCTTGCAGAACACCCATATGGGCTAAAACCACCTCCGACTCTCCCCATGCTTCCGGAAGCAACATAAGGTATTACTTCACGAGATGGAGTTAGTTCACTCTAGCTTCCACAAACCTTGGAGAGTGAAAGAATACATGCTGGTCCTCTAGGCCTACTTCGCAGTTGGACAATCGGGTGAGGATACTGGCGTTATCCTCCATGCCCCGTCAGAAGCTGGGTAATATTATAGTTGATCTCACTATAAGAAGACAAGAAGGCACTTTCCAACCACTCCTCGAAGGCAGGGATAAGTCTGTGAGTCCACCGACTCTTTCCCGAGCGTTCCCAATGCATTTGCCATCTATTTACAGATATCTTCCTTTCGGCGTTCTTCGTTTGCATAAAGGAGAGATAGGTTTCGTATTGTATATGTTCGTAATTTCATCTGCCAAGATGCCAATCGGCATTATCCCCGAGATGACGAACGTTGAATCATCTGAGACACTGCTGATGACACCCTTAGGGCTGTCCTCTTGTAGAGTGCGCTCAGTTTATTAGCGTTAACTGACATCCGTTACACCTCTCGCCAAACAGCGAGCATGATGGAGCTCACTATGCTGGGTATGCCATGGCCATCCTGCGTCCGACAGCATCCTTGCCACGCCATACTTGCAGTGGCTGCTTGCAGTCTATCATCACTCACAAGTATTTGATGTCCAGCTTGGAAGTGATGATATGATTTACAACGCCTGGTAATGAGGAGCGCTTCCGTTTTTTTTCCGGAATTGTCAGACCAGAATTTTCTAACCAACCCTTAACAGTACCGATTGCATCGCCTAAGTGTAACTCAGCATTTTTAAGATGTTTTGCGACCACAACCCGCGCTATGTCATCGGTCCACCAGCAAATATTGCGCGGTAGTGACCCTGGACGTGAAGAATGCATTCAACTCGGTAAATTAGAATCTAGTGAGGAAATCCCTAGCGAGGATTGGTATTCTTGCATATCTTGCAATTATTATCGTTAGTTATTTAGCAGAAAGGGGGCTTTGGTATATAATACCGATGATAGACCGTAGGAATGCGTTACTTCTGCGGGTATCCCGCAGAGCTCCATATTGGGCCCAAGATGTACTTAATCTTTAATTTCCGGTGGAAGTCGCGGTGCATCATTTCCGTGAATTGCATTTTCAGCCAAACCACGAGCCGACTTGATTCTTGGTTCTCAACATCTATTATAGGTTACATGCTCTAACATTTTCGCTACAAGATACATGGGTCTGCATGAGGATAGTTCACCTGGCGGTTACTAGAAATATCCCCTCGGACATGCACGCTTCAAGCACCTCGGCGAATATGTCCGGGCTGAACTCCACGGTGAGCTTAAAGGTATTATTTGGTACTCCGTCCAGGTCCGCTGCTTTACTGTCACTTATTCTGTCACACATCTACAACAGCTAGTTTGTGGTGACTGGTGCTATTGGCATCACATTCAAAACCTGCCGAAAGCTACCAGTTCCCTATGCTTGTTAAGGGAATAACTCCTGTATAATTTTTAACAAGAGGATAGGGCACGTGATCTACGGAGGTTAGCGGGCTCTGAATCCGCAAATCACGATTATATAGGCAGTTTACGTTCACTTCCGAACAGAGAACAGAATAGCGGTTTTTAAAGAATTCCGTCTTGCTCCGTTGAACGGTGAGCTTGAAGGTTTTGCGGACTACTTTTTGCTCCTGATTGATTCTAGATACCGCCCTTTAAGCTGCTCTTCTCGCGCGGTAGTTCAATATTCCAAGAGTAGTTTGGGGAATGAGCACCACCCAGCCATGGACGCGTCACATGCTTCGGTGATCCATTGTGCCACATCGATATCTCTTTCCGTAGAGACGCTTGCTTTATTAGGTTGATCTAACTACATCTCTATGAGGATCTGCTCATCTAAAGGTTTTTGCAGACAAGCCAGGAATCTTTCTCGGTGCCGGGCATAATGGTTTTCAGCCCTGCGTGTCCACGAATAGCTCATCATTGTGAATGTAGCCTTCGCTGACTCACCAAGATATACCACACGACAGTGCAGGGCTGACAAAGATCAGGTCTACAACCAATCCAGGCCCCCCTTTCCGAAAGGTGTTTAAATCTAGAGAACTAAATCCAAATGCTCAAAAGCTTTTAATAAACTGCGCCCCCTTACATTTACTTCTCGGTCATTTCTCTCAAAACTTCATCCAGTTGCGTCGAGAACTAGATTGCCAGATGGCCCTCGAATTTGGGCAGGGTCAAACTTGGTGGTCCTTAGCAGCGGTATATATATGCACCATCTACTTTCGCCTATACAAAGTCATTGGCTGACTGATTCGCAGTACAATGTATACTTCTCGACCGTGATCGATATGCCACTGTGACGGATTCTATACGGGTCACTTATGATGGCAATTTCCATCTCAGATTCGTACGTGGTCAAGTAAGTTTTGTAGCGATACTGCAATAATTTAGATTTATTTCAAAAAACCTCATTTCCCCTTTCAGGTCAGCGCCTTTTTAAATTTCGGGCATTTACCATTTTCGGCAATATGCCGCTTATCCTGTTCCTTATTTACTTCGCACAGTAGGCATTTGCCTTCCCTGTTGCACTCCCTGACAGTGTGGCCTTTCTTCCCATACTTTCGCATCGATCAATGCCGCTGGTGCACACCTTCGCGTAGTGCCCAAACATAAGGCATGAAACGCCTCTTCAGTAAGATCTGTTCTCTTAAACAGTAGACTTCTCATCCAATCGGAACTTTTCCGGCTGCTGGAAACTTCTGCGCTATCTTCGTAGTTACTTGTATTGTGGCCGCTTAAGTGCCGCCATAGGCGTTCGGTAAACTCACAGTGGATTCCTCCGCAAGTTCTTCTAACTTAAATTGTTCTTTCAAGGCAGTAGAAATTTCTCCTTTTGACTTCACTTCATCGAGCTCCATACATTCTATGTAGACTTGATGTTTTTGGGCCCGTACTCTTCCCAAGTGAGTTTTTGACTTCAGTGCGAAAGTCATAATTTTCCCTCATGCTGGATCTTTCCAGCTTAAACATGAGATCCCCTCTTTGGATTCTTCGGATTCTGTTCACATTTCATACCTCTTGGGTTTCGCTGTTTTCCCAGTTTGAACTTTTAGTTTCGTTTTTCGGAACTGCTTGTAAGCGTTTTTTTCTGGTAGTGAACTGTTGATTCGCTAGGAGGCCCCTCTTTTCCCAGTTTTATCTTATTCGGCCATAATTCGATTACAGTGCGGCTAAGCGGCCTGTGGCACTGTTGAGACAGCAGGTTTTGGCTTGTCCTTGGAATATTTTTCGTCCTCCTGCAATCTGTTATAGAGAACTCTGATAGCCCTCACCATATTTTTGATGGCTTGGTGCATGTTGTGCTTGCCCTTGATAAACTCGAGCAGCTCAACTATACTACAAGCTGAGTAAAGGATGATTCCTCCGGATCAGGGCTCTATTCTCTATGGGCCATGATTGTATTAGTATTACTCCTTTTATACGCTCCTTCCAAGGCCCTGTGCTCAAGAGATATCGACGGCCGGAAGCCCGCTCGCTCATTCTCTAAAGACATCGGTACTGGGATTCCGAGCTTCTGCACCGTAAGTTTCTTTCTTCTCTCGTCTCTCATGGTGGTTTTATGTCGCATATCCATTTTGGGCCACGCACCAGAAATGAGCGAACATTAACCCATGCACGATCAAAACAGAAAATACATGATCACATATTTACACAGCAATAGGTATGCCCATACACAACTGACGGGAGATCACAGGTCTGCCTATCTGTCAGTGCCACGAATTTTTCTGAGAAACAATTATACCGATTCACACCAAATTTGATGGAAAGGTGGAAACTGTGAACGCCTACGCATACAGTAAGTTACATCGTTCTACGTGAAATTTAAGGGGGGTCTCCATTCATGCAAAAGGCGAGTGTACATTTTTTTTATCGAATATAGTCAGCCAATTAGTACTTTTTAAAGCTGGTCTCACTTCTGTTATTTAAAGCACAGTCAACGTGTATTTCATTATTTTCATTTAATTATTCATTTTCTTTGTTTATTCATTGTTATTTATTTCGATATTTCGTTTTTGAGTAAATTAGGTTGAAGTCAAACTAAATCACTAATTTGAGGAATTCTTCTTCCTCTTGCCTCCCCGGAATCTCACCAACTAACATTTTTATGGCTTAACAATGCCAAGGAAGGGTGGGAAGCCCAAAGGTCATGCGTCATCATGATCTAAGGCAGGAGAAGCATTAATTGCGGATCTGATCCGCCGTGGATCATCTCTCTAGAGGGGCTGCAGTTTTACTATGTTTTTATTTTCAGTTTATTCTAGTGTGTGTTTTCAAATCTTTCGGTTATCGCATTATCTAGTAAGTCTTGCCAATGATCAATCCAATTCATTACAAAGACCAAAGGTGCTGTTTCGTATTTGTCGATAAGATCCAAGGAAAGGTATTTCATACTATTTACTCCCCCGGACACCCAATCTTCCGTGGTTGCTAACTAGGCTTTGTATACTTTTTACTCGAGGTATAGCAGAAGAATATTCCCAATAAAGTCTGTGTATTTTATGTATCTTATTTCCAAAATTGACACCAAAATATCCATTTCCTTCAATTAAATATTGCAATAGTCAGTCGAAGGCTGTTCATACCATGAAATGACATAATATTGATATGCTGAAATATTTATGGTCAGACTGTCATCCCAATGTGAATTAGCAGGGGTTGCTCCTTTTGTAGTCGAAAATATATTACATCCAACATCAATAACTCCACAGATAAATTCATTGAAATATTTATCGGAAACTGTAATTTAAAAATATTTCCTCACATATTTTCTCACTTTATGTCAAATATATGCAGCCATGAATTAATCCCGTGAAAATAGCTTAAATCATAAATCATCGGAAAATTTGTATCTATCGAGCTACGTGCCATGAAGCTTTTTCCCTATGCATACAGGCGGCAACAGCTACATCAACTACATGTTTCAAAATTGGGTTTGGGAAAACGTGAGAGGATGCCTGAGGTGTCAGTCAATTTTCGGGAAAATCGATTATGCAAATTTCATCAATATATCTCACTTGACTTATTTTCTTTCTGCCGTGAAGATGACAAAGATTATAGATAAAGTTACTTCAACTGTTCCTCATAAAGAGGATTCGTTACATTTATTAGTCAGATGACTTCCTCCATTTTCGGCTTTTTTTAGGATTTTAGAGATGAAACCTTGTTGAATATTTTATACGTGAGTTGAGAGAGTATTTGATTTTATCAGGTTCTGTTTTATAGCTTGGGGAACAATGACCTTATAAAATGAGAAAGACCTTTAAATGGAAATGAGTGCTGAACTTTGGTCGCTCTTAGGAACAACATCGAGTTATCCGTGACGCACATTCTTTTATCTGATTATCACGTCATGCAATCATGGTTTTAATATTCTTTTAATTTTTTCGGTTCATTGAGTGAAAGCGAAGGTGGTAAATCCAGATTACATAAAAATATTTAGATATTTATCCAAGTAATGCCTGAACCAGATAAGTATATTTAAGGGCTATAAATATTAAACTTGCTGGATATTGAAGTTATATGACTATTTCGAAAGATACATGTTACGAAGATACATATGCCGAAAACCGACAAAGAAACAGAACAAAACCTACAAAGGAAAGGAAAATACTACGCTGGATGTGGATTGCCATAGTAATGTCAATCATCACCTATCGGGCGGCAATATGGCCAAATAAAAGCGAACTCAGCAATTAGGTCCAACCAGGTGAACTCTAAACTGGTGTGGAAGCCCCTTAACAGATTGAATGTGCTTGGCTCAAATAATAGGGTTTGCATACTCTGGATTCCATGCTCTATTGGGTTAGAAGGCAATGAGGCATTGGATGAATTGGCCAGGGAAGGAGAATGAATACCGTTATGCAGACTGTAGATTATGTAGAATTCAAAAGGGGTTCATGGCTATGATGCTAAGGATGCAGCTGCACTGGGGTACTTTTCAGTAACGGAACAGTTCAAGGTGTTCATTGGAGCTGTGAACCCATGCGCTCTCGGGATGGTTTAAACCTCACCAAGAAAAGTCTTAGGATAACAAAAAGAAATCAACGTACTATAGTTGAGAGGTACACTATAACTATGAAAGGAGCAACTATCCTTGGTACTCATATTTTTATTGTCAAATTATAGGACAGGTTCATTCGACTCATTATTTCCATCAGCACTCTACGTCCATTTGCATGCTATTATACTATCGTTTGGAGATTTTTTTTTATTTTTTGCTAGGGATTTGCACATACACCAAACAAGATTTTGTTGTTAGCCATGTCATTATTCCTAAAATTGGTGGTCAATTCTTTCTTGCCATTGATATTTCCAAATCCCCCTTATCCTCTTTTCCTAGTTGTTCGATTTCGCGCTTCTAATCTGTCCTAATAAAATTATCAAGTACACCATTTTTCCCATAATATCGCCTGAAACCTAATAATCCCATATTTTACACAGCAATAAAAATATCCCTGTTCTTCCCACCTTGTAATAAGCTGTAGCTCTTAACGTTGAATAACTGAGGGGAGGTGCAGTCTCAAGCACTCAAGCCTACATGTTAGACCCAATGTGACATCCCTCGGAACGTCTGTTCAGATAACTTCCTGCCTTGATTCTTCCTAACTTTTGCGACGTCTCTCCAAGACAGAGGGTGCGAACATTCCAATTTGTCTAGAAAGCCATTTAAATGCGTTTGCATGTGGCCGAGTAACACAATAGGCTGGCGCAAACAGGGTCAACTGTGGAAACTGAATTGGACGCCAACCTGACGTGCTCGAATGAACCAGTCTGTTGCAAATTTATCCCTGCAGAAAACGTGGTAGGAAGTGGTTAATGCGGATTAAGTGCTTGGCTGTGCAAAACGGTTTATGATTGGTTTCTGGATTATACATATGCTATAACGGCCGCTAGGCCTCCCAGAGCACTCATCTTTTGCAACTTGAGAATATAGAGAATAGAAGCAATATAGTTGCTCATTTTGGCAGAATATAGTTCTTCTTACAGCAGTGTTCTTTTATATTTTGGAAGCATACGTGAATTCGATGTTGTACATAGTCTTGCCGACGGCTAACGCCAGGCGCGCTCTCTTGACCGGGGAGCCGGTTTCTACCAGGATGTCTGCAAAGTTTCGGTCTAGGTTAAAAAGTATCACAGTTGTGACAACACCAACAGAGTTTTCCGATATTGTAGTGAAAAAGAATGCTTCTGTGAGCAATTACACACAACTCAAGGGAGACTTCCTAAAGTTAACATTGTAACCGTGATAGGTGATCTGATCTAAGAACACTTTGCTCGGACAAGTGATAGGGAGGCATGATCTTATTAACCGTAACAATAATGGTAAAAGCTCTGCCGACTGGCTGGTTGCGAACATCTAATCAGATCGACCTTATCGTGATTAGTAGTCGATCTAAAAGTTGTTTCCTGAATGTGCGTAATAAATGAGGAGGTGACATCGTCCTCAGAGGGGACCGTCAATTGATGGCCGCTTACCTTCGTTTGTACTCCTGTTTTTGCTAGCAAAGGAACAGAGCTTCGACCCCATCCACCCTTAATTTAATATGGCCGATGCCTGCGATCCACTTGTCATATAATAATAATAATAATCGTTGGCGCAACAATCCATATTGGATCAGGGCCTTGAAGTGTGTTAGAGCACTTCATTCAAGACCGTAACGGTACACTAGGAGGCAATGTGGTCAGCATTGCGCTCGACTTGTCATATATTGGTTAAAAAATTTACTTGCTGGGCAAACGACAAAAACTTTAGATAACCGTCCGAGAACCACCATCGAAAATATCTTCAGCTTTTGTCCAGATGAAGTTGTTGGTCATATCCTGTTATTTGTTGGAAACGGCAGTAGGCATAACGCGTTCCAGGTGCATTACCGTGGACATGTACGATTAGTAGAGCCGTGCCGAAAAAAAATTCACTACTGCATTAGTGGGGGAAGCAAAAAATCCCGCAAATAACAACGATTTTGTAACCATATACCACATTGTGAGAGAGAGCTTACAGATGGGCATACGCCGTTCGATGGTGCAGAAAGCGACGCTAAAGATGAAGCTGAAGATGTGAAAAGAGCACTTCACGGCGATTCTGAAACATGTTACGTGTGGTCGAGGTTCTCCTCAAGACAGGTCTCCGTAGCATGCGGATACAGACTGTTTCTGTAAACAAATGTAAACTCATTTTGACTATCAATGTGCTTAAGGGAAGCTTGCTCTTGATGGTACCTTGGGGAACTGTGGAATAACTCCTTTTATTCATTTCTAAATCCTGGGAATCTCATACTTTTCCCCGTGGTAGCAAGAAGGCGGTTAAGTTATGATTTTAAAGAAGGGTACCTGTCTTCAATGCTACAATCAAAGAAGCATTTGTATGCTTTCTGCTGTCCACAAGAATTATCTTGGAATACGTCAACGGATACATATGTCGAAGAAATGATCGACAAAGAACACTCTAACCACTCTGGATCCTCGCTACATCTCATAAAAACCGGACGGATCATTGTGAAACGGTGTGCGGAGTTTAGATTTCCGCTCTACCTTTTCTTCATTGATTTCAAAAAAGCCTTCAATTGCGTGAACAGGAAGTGCGAGGGTAATGTTTGCGTAGGAGAGTCATTCCAGAGCGACATATGAAAGCACAAAATGTCGCTTGTCGCATCAAAGTAAAAGCTGAGATGAATTTGAAGCAAAAGCAGAGTTCGACGAAGTTGTATTCTGTTATTAATATTATTGCTTCTTGTTATCAAAAACGTTCCATACTGCATTGTAATCTTCTCTCACCGAATCATGAACCTGGATCAAATGGTTCTGGATTTGAAAAAGGTAGTGGACTAAAATAATAATAATCGTTGGCGCAACAATCCATATTGGATCAGGGCCTTGAAGTGTGTTAGAGCACTTCATTCAAGACCATAACGGTACACTAGGAGGCAATGTGGTCAGCATTGCGCTCGCCCGAGATTATTACCCTGATTTGACTTAGGTACTCATTCACAGCTGAGTCGACTGGTATCCGACGTCAAATCACGATGCAAATTCCACTGCCACCAGTGAGATTTGAACCGCGACCTTCCGTATGACAGCCTAGTGCTCTAACCACTGAGCTATCCGGGCATCGGAGTGGACTAAAAACAACCAACAAAAAGGATTCTCAGCCTAACGGGTCATTGTACTCTTCCTATTTACAATAATGGACAAAAGATCGTAGGCGCCGATTGGCTTGTTTATTTTCGGTGCTTTCTTTTTGTATACGGGGCAGCAAGTATAGTATCACCCAACGGATAAACAGCACTAACTCCACCCTCGCTGTTTTGTGTGAAATATGAAAATGAAGATACTTCATCATCAACATCAACCTAAGCTTGCTCTGCATCAGTGTTCTCTTCTCCCTGTGCTCTTATTTGGGAGTACCATTTGGAAGGCATCACTTTCAAGCTCTCATTAAAAGCTGCCTCCGCTCCGTCAGTCATGTACCCTGGCTTGATAAGATCTCGACTAAAAGGCTGCCCCGGCTTAAGGACCAGGTACAGAAGCTAGGGATTAATGCAAGGGATAGGTTGGGGTTGATGAGGCGGTTTTTTGGATTGTATGTATAAGAGGAATTGAGGGAGCAGATAAGTATAAAGAAGGTTATCAATTTGCATAACCTGAGTGATAAGGAGATTGCAATGTGTTTGACATTTGGATAGGAAATAAATGGGGTGATGGACATGATGCGGGGAATTTGGTAGCAATCATATAGGATTTGGTTAGAAAAATATTTGGAATTTTCTTCGCTCTTGCAGATATTGTGGCACTGGCGGAGGATCTTCCGTTATCTATTTGGGACGAAAAACTATATGAACAGAAAATAACAGGAAAGATCAGAAGAGGTCTGATACTTTCCCGGGGCGTTGGGGCGTTGCATTTCAGAACGAGATGCAGGGGTTTTCAGGCACCGTTTGTAAAATTCAGCGCCTTAGAAGATAGATAGATAATGTGGGAAAGATGGGAATTCAATGTTACTCCTAGGCAGATGTCTTCACTCATAGTGGGAATGGGCATATTATTGATTTTGAAGGAAAGCGTGGCAATGTCTCTCCTCATTTTCGGGGTCATCTTCATGTTGTCACGGAATGCAATTGTTTCACATTTCCGACGACTAGGATCGGTAAAGCTCTGAACATAGGAATTCAGACGAGTTTTGCCAAGATAAATGTCAACATGCAATAAATCAGGTCGTCCCTATATTGTGGCATTTTTATAGGATTCGGATTAGGACTCGGTTTAGGAAGGTGAATAGGGAATAAATCGTCACTGGAGGATTTCCATCTATCTAGGAAGCTAAGGAGTAGCTAAGGGTACGAAATGATGTCGAGGGTTTTGAAGTGTTTTAAAACAAGTCCGCATAGTCATACGGAGTCGAAAGCTTTTCTAATGTCTAGCGGAGTAGCTATTGTTGAAGTGTTTTGGTTAATATAGAGATGAATGTCCGTTTTAGGGGCAAGAAGCGCTTGCTCAACCAAGTGATTAGGTCGTTTATGGTTGGAGTCGATTACGGGCTTAATGATCCTCTCGCAGATCTGGCCGAAGGAAAAAAAAAAGTGAGGATAGGACTGTTGCTATAAAGTTAAAAATTAAAAAAGTTTCAACTTTTTTGCTCATGGGGTATATAAGAGCACTCTTCCATCAAGTCGTTGGAATTGGCGTTGTGGAGAAAAAGATTGACAATTGAGAAAAAAGGCAATGGGATTTTGTCGGGAATTACCGATTTCTTCTTTTTATACATCACGATCGATGCCATGACGGTGCCTGGTGAGATAAATTGTATGCATTGGAAATTCTCCCGGCGATCCATGTGATTAAGAGGAGTAGAGATGAGATTTTGTGGGATTGGAGCCCCTGAAGAAAAGTATCGATTTGAGGCGAGAAATTGATTTGCTGACCTCGGTTTCGCAAACTTGACTGCTGATGGGCAGTGGTGTGTTTGGATAAAGTATTTTGGCTGGTTTATTTTGACCAGGTGAGGACAAGTTTGCGTCAGCTCGGTTTTGAAGAGGAACTTGTGAGGGTAGTCAGCACCGAAAGCACCGAAACTGTGCTTTTATATTAATAATATTCTTTTAACTCTGATTTCAATGACTTTAGATACCTTTTTTTCCCTTGCCGGGATAATAAGACTATCAGCCGATTTATTTAGTACCATTCCATCCACAATGGCTCATTCTTCTCTATCTAGTAGATTCTCTCTTCCGCGATTCCTTTACTGTATGTTTTCCTTTACACTATTACCAGGGTAATACGTTTGATGCTTCCTTTCTTCTAAACGCTTTATTTGATATTGATAATATTTCATCGAGACCAACCTCAGCGAGGTAAATTTTGATATTGCCAAAGAAGGAGACTTTATATACCAGTAACTAGTTTTAGTTATCTAATGTGGTTTTTCATCTTCATCTTTCACTGCTGATATTACTTCTCCCTAGCCGCATGAAAGCTCGTAATCGCTGTCTACAATTTACGTAGGAATCCTCCTTATGAGGCTTTTCCAAATTTATTGTATGACTATTTTCTCAAAATCAAACCAACTAAACATTAAATACTTCATCCCATGTTCTCCTACTAATATACCTGCCATTCAGATAAGATTATCTCGAAAATGCATTACCTGAGCTGCACCATGTTTTCCGACTAACAATGTTTGGCTCCTATTTCTCTTCAAAGAACCTCTTTGCAATATGGGCTCCCAAATAAATTACATGAGTGGATTCTAAGCAAAATAGCAGATGAATACGGGTTGAAACAACTTCAACAAGATTTTGCACTCAATGCAATGAATTTCTAAACAAGATATAATAGTATCCAATGCATCTATGAATAGAAACTGAAATTGGGAATGGAATTTTGATGATAGGGAAGTATTAACCTGAGAAAGTTATGGTTTCTAATGAAATCCGCCTATCTGGAATTACTATCAAGTACATGGAAGATGAAATTCGCCCTGAAGATTTAATAGACAGAATTGAAATTATTAAATCCTTTTGCGTCGGTATCAATTGAAACTGAAAAGCATTTATGGAAAAGAAAAGATATGTAATATGTTCCATGTATACCAATACTAAGTAATAGTTAAGCAATGCATCTTCATCTTCGGAAGCCGCAAACTGGAATTCATTTTATATTTATGAATCAATATAAAGGATCAACTTATACACGCAGTTGCTTTTGGACAAATTGCTTCTAGAGCAAATTTAAGCATGTTCCGAATAGCCTCTTTCCTGAATGGAACTGCTAGCTACGGTTAAAATAACACAGTTTTGAGGAATCCCTACCATCTCTTTCCTTACCCCTTCTTTAGGTAAGTTTGATATTGGACGTCTTGATGGCCACGCTTAATTAATTATTAATGCACTTTCGTACCGTCAAGTCAGAACTAAGTAGCATAATACTCTTCGCAACTCCTCATTTCATGTTTCTTGAAATATTGCGCTATAAAATTCTGTTTATAGAAATGAAAATACCATCATTGATGAAAACAATCGACCGATTCTACTCAACCTACACCAAAATTGTAGAAAATATGCCATTGACTGGTTGATAGATCGGCCGCAATCCTTTTCCTCGGCCCTCTTCCCGTTCAGAAGCGGGATCAGTTCCGGTTAATCGGTTGCCCCATTTTGCTCTCTTAAATGCCTGGTCTGGATACAGTCGCAGGCTTTTCAAATCAGAATCGAGCTTATTAAACCATCGACTTCGATGTGCAGAACAGACTTCATCATTAAAGATGCCTTTCAAACCCATATCCTCATTTCGAATGTGATCAAGGAGTGTGACATCACTAGTCGAACGGAACATTTTCGTTTACATTATCACAAGACCCGGGTCATTGTCTTATATGCTCGGTTAACACTCAGAACCATAGAGAACCACAGGACGGACTGCGTTAAATTTTTGTCTTGAGACGTTTTTTTAAACGTGGATCACAAAGAGAGTTCGCATTCAAAATGGGTGAATGGGTTCTTCAGTGTAGTGATCACACATCACAATAGGTCTAGCCAAGAACAATAAACCCATTATTTTTCTCCAGAAAATGAGCATAGTGATAGTGGGAGTTATTCCGATTACTCTCTATGCTAGTGAGTGGAGGTTTATATTCTTCAGAAAAGGCGAAGGAAATAAGGAAACCGTCTCTTGTGAAGAAAGAAAGAGAATCAAGGGGTAGATGGACCGCGCATTTCATCAAAGACATGCGACCATGGCTCAATTAAAAACACCAGCAACCAGGTGAGTTGGCTATTTACTGTAGTTTTCGTTTCTGCTGAAGGTTGGAGGGGGAGGGTGACAAGTGTCTCTGGACAAAATAATTTAGGCCATGCTGCAGTGCGAAGACACATTATACTCAAGGTAATCTTAATGTTAATAAAAGGGAGATTGGTAGGAGGGACACCGTGATAATTGAGGCTCCCTGAATCACGGGTTTGTGCTCCTACACTGAATAGGATTGGACCAAGGTGCCAAATTGTTCTGGGTTAGCGTCCTAAACGAAGCAGACTGTCTGAGAGAGGAGTACGACATTTTGTGCGTAAATGTGCTTCACCTACCTACCCAAAAGCAAAATGGGCTTTAGGCATTAGAAAATATCAATTTGCAAGTGCTTTCAGAAATAATATAACTTTAGCTTGTTGATGGTTTAAGCGATTAGCGTTCTGAGATGATGTTTTGTAATTTTCCTTAGCAGTTCATCCATCCATACATATCCCTTTTACATAGATTGCTTAAAAAGCCGAAGTACGAACAATTTTACAATCCTTTTGAGAAAGTTGAGAATTACTCAAGAAAGAAAAAATCTATTTTGAATTCGGTAATACTTTACAATGTAATACCATCTTGTATCCGGACTGCATAGTCACTTTTTCGAGTTTTGTTCAAGTGGCATGCCTTTGTCAATAAAATCAAATAGTTTAAAAGATGAGCATTACTTCATAAATCTTCACCTCTTATACAGTGTACTTCACTAAAATCATATTTTTTCCAAAAGATATTCACAAAAGCCATGTAAAAAATTGACATAAATAAACCGACTCATAAACCCAGCCAGAAGTAGTCATCGTGGTAAGTTGGCCAACAATCAACTGGAATCCTTATCGCTTCAACTTGAATAAAGAGAGGAGCACATTTCAGACGAAGTAGTCCTGTTTGTTTTATTATCTCCATTGAGTAGATCCCACCTGGTACCTTGTAGGATAATTGTGACTATAATGAAGAAATTATGGAGGCAATTATATCGTAGGTTAGGCTACACCACGATTCTTCCTAGATTTTTGGTAGATCTGTGGTTATACCCTAAGTAGGTAGGTAGGTAGGTAGGATTAATGGAGTTTCGAATGAATAATTCAAATCAAAATGAATGAAGTCCGAAGCTCCGTAATCTGTTACTTATTCGTAACAAGAGCAATTTAAATTTGATTACTAAATTCGTAAATAGTAACTTCGGTGATGTGAAATAGAATACCAGTTCAATATTTCGCATATAGATATGATGTACACCTTTCATAAGTTTGGAAAGCGCCTCGTTTGAAATTTTCGTTAACAGAGCAAAGCAAAACAAAATATTCGATTTTCCCTAAATTTGTTTGCCTGTAATCAAATGAATTACATGAATTTTGATTAAGTTGGGCAAGTAGGAGCAATAATGCGTTTCTGAGCTTGAGGGTTGTACAGTTCACACAAATCGCAATTAATAGATTTACTTTATCTTCATTTGTTTTATGCCGGCAGTTCGTTGTCACGGTTCGGCAGATTTGCGGAAAGTATGAACTCCAATGTGTTAAAAACTCTGTAATATTAGGTTATCAACTGTATTTATATTCATATGACTACTGTTAGATCTTCACCAATAGCTGAAACAATGCCAGAAGCCTGGAAAGCCCCGGAAAAGGTCCACAAAAAAGGTGTTTGATACACTTACTGGAAATTTTACTTATTCGGCTGAAACGCGTTGAATGTTTGCAAAACCTAGGGTGATGTGATACAAGATGTCGTAATTAGTTTTGATAATTCAGTTATCTTATCACAAACGACTAAAATTGCCCCAAGATACAGATTAGGAGGCATTACGCAATGAAGATTAATAAGAAGCACAGAATGAATTCGCTAATTCATTGCGGATAAATCCATAATATAT
The DNA here is from genome assembly GCF_905115235.1 of Hermetia illucens. NCBI lineage: Eukaryota > Metazoa > Arthropoda > Insecta > Diptera > Stratiomyidae > Hermetia > Hermetia illucens. Next base: position 55,958,117 of record NC_051853.1, on the reverse strand, counting down.
ATTTATAGTTGCTATTTACCTCGAAATGAGGTATAGCGCGTTAATCACACCCATATACCATGGCTGTTGGTTTGCAGAAGTGTTTTCTAACTTTATCCAGGAGTTCCCGGGAAGCCCACCATCTTCCTCCACTGTTCCGCGCCATGTGTGTGTAGAGCGACCCACTTGCTGGCTATCCTGGCATAATTGATTCCTTAACACGCATCGGACTAGTAGCCCTTTCTTTAAGTGTGACTTATCCGTTGCCACTTCCGCTTTCTGATAATCCAAGAATATCTGAACCGTATGAAGACGATGCCACAACTGTTACGCTCTCAGGCTAGATTAACAGGATAACACGACGTCAACATAAGTTGACGAATGCTTGTAGCTTTCAAGCACTAGTGGTGGTCATTTTCCATGTACTACTCCCATTTAGCGGCACAGAGAGTATTGAGTCGGAACAGTCTCAGCTTGATACTGATGTTGAGATCGGCTCCTTGATATACAAATTAATCGTCGCCTTCGATGTCCTGTCCATTAGTGCAGATGGAAAGAGTACGATGAACTGTCAGACTTAAAACCTTGGTTTTGTTAGTGTTTATCCTCAGTTCGACTCTACTTGATCTGCAAGTCTTGAGCTGTTTGGCAAAGATTCATGACTCGGTGAAAAAGTAATCAGATCCCTCCAGGATAGTCGTATTTGAGGAAAGATGTCATGGTCAATTAGTGTTCTCCACTTTCTCCGAACAAGACAGGATGAAGAATGTCACCGATATAATGAAAAAATAATATCAGCGACAATACGCTACCTTGTCGGATTTCGTTTTGAACTGATATTTTGTGCCATCATTTTGTTACATGCTTGCTTCACTAGATTTCCACTTGCATGTCGAGACTTCCGCACTCGGACTGATTTACGTAAAAACCTGGGATTTCTGAAAATCCCTTTAGTTGAAATCTTGAAACTTTAATCGCAATCCGCACAAGTAATTCACAACACCCAGTCGAATTACACCCACTATTCACGTGGATCCGTATCACTAGTTTGCGTAGCGCACAACGAAAACCCGTTCTATAACTTTAACTCCGTTTGTTTCACTGACACAACTGATACAATTCGAGGCATTCGCATAAAGGAGATGTTCTGTACTAACTCGCAAACTAGACTGACTTTAAGGACGGATCTCCAGTACCCCTCGAAATTTATTCTTCTTCGCTACTTTGCCCTTTTGCAGGATTTCCTTATTAGCATTAGAGTCATCTGTTATCGTTCATCATCACTAAATATTTGCTCTACTGTTGCACAATTTTGTTGTCCAATTCACTGGCCATTACTACAATTTGAACTGAGTCACACATATTTTTGCCGCAATATAATGTTCTGATAATAGCTTTTAGTTTATTTGAAATGCCCTTCCTGCGTAAATCATCCCAGATACATTTCCTGTTGACGCTGTCGAAGTTCTTCTTGAAACCGACGAAGAGAAGGTGAAACGGAAATCTGAACTCCGAACATTGTTCCAAAATGATCCGCAGGGTATTGATGCGGTCAGGAGGACTCAGAGCGAAAACTAAGCTGCTCTTTGTCGTTCAAGCTTTCGATATGTTCCTATTGCGTTCTAGGATAATTTTAGCTACTATCCTTGCGATGGCAGGGAGCACACAAATACCTCTACCATTGTCGCACTCAGAACCTTTGTTTGGAATTTTGATCTGCCTTCAGATCATTGAAAAATTTTCAATAAAGTTCATACCCAACAATAGGGCTGATTATTCGATGCAGCTTGCGAGATTATTAACTTCGCTGTAAATAGGAGTAACCAAGATGATATTCGGTCACGAAGGCAGGGTTATCTCTAAATAAAACAAAGAGGTAAAATACATAGTAAATTTTCATCATTTTCCTTATTTTGTACACAGCTGATAGTGGCTGATTTTAGGAAGCCTGAATGGTCGCATTTGTGTGAAAAATGCACGAATCCCCAACTGGACCGAGGGGCCAATAACTAAGGATGGGCGAAAATGTATTGCTAAATCTTCGATTGTCGCAAACACTTCAATCAGTGCGACGGTGATTCTTACCTGCAGAGACATATCGATGTTAAGCTCAAATTACCACTGGGACAATATCGATCTTTTGTAATCTCCATGTCTGCTTCATATCGTCCGCCAAGGGGTCATAGCTCCAAATCTTTTCTTCCTGCTTTTCAACAGTATTCAGGTCCAACAGTACGTTTACATAGATTATGACGAAGGCTCGCTCATCGTTAAGAAGCAGATCAGGACTATTGCGATTAATACTATGGTTACTTTTCCTGCCAGAACCCAACATACGTACCGCAAAGTTTATCCTGCCGAAAAGCAGGAGGACTTGCAGGTGTATTGTGGGCATTCTGACAGGCCATAATTCACTAGCTGGGCATATGTTCAGAATAGGAATTACCGAAGATGATACGTGTCCCTCCTGTAATGAGGAAGCGGAATCCACGGAGCATTTCCTATGTGAATGCCCCGCCTATGGACGTATCAGGCATCGAATCTTTGGTGCCGATGTTCTCCAATTACGACGGGTAGCATCACATCCACTAACGGAAATCCTACGATACGTTAACGAATCCGGAATATTCCGTTAGACGGGGGACGCGAGTACAATGGGCCAACACGGCCTGAGTGTTCAGAAGCTGTAGCTTCTCCCCACCACACACACACACACACACACATGGTCGGTGGCGGTGTGATCTCACAGTGGTTTGGGCCGATCATTTTTTTGTGAGATTCTATACGGAATACACTAATAATAAGGATGGTAGGTTTTCACCAACCTACACTTTGACGCAAGGTTTTGATGGAGAATCTTTTAGACGGAGTTATAAGGGCTCAACATCCTGCAAGCTGATGTTATGTGTTATGAATTGTAGTGAGGAATGCTCCTGTCTCATAGAATAGTACCATTAGTCAACCATATGTTGGAGGCTTCGATGTCAATGCCAAAAAAATTCTTCATATGACCTCCATGAATGAATTTCTCTTTCCACTTGCCGATCTTCTGTTGCACTGGAGAAACATTCGACATGGCATCCAATTGTCTGTTTTTCAAATTCAAACGCGACAGTTTATTATCTGCCATGACGGTAGCCTGATGTGCGTGGTTAAGGGATTTTTACTGAAAGAAAAAAAAAGAATGTAACTGATTGTAGTGCAAGGTTTTTATATCATCCCTTCCTCCCTGATGAAGTGGGATGTGACTTAGGTAGCTATCAATTCTTCTAATATCGATTGAGAACGTTCATATTATTCCAAATGATTCCCACTACATAGGAACCAAGTCGGGAAACCAGTATGAAAGGCTTTGCATATTTACTTTATAAAATCATTTAAGTGGTTATTTCTCCCTCTGTACGTAGTTCGTAATGTATATGCATTCAAAATAGGTACTTTAGCGTGACTCCTACATTTAAAGCCTTAGGATTTTCACTGAAATGGTTTATTATAACTTTGTTAGTAATAATGCGATTTCCACCAAACTTGGTAGGATCATGCTTTATATTATAATGTAAGAAGTTAGCAGCTATCAGAGCCTAGGCACCAGATACTGGCAGCGTTCTGATTCTTTTCGTATTTTTCAATTGAATACGTTCTGAGAGTGGACCCATTGAATAAATTACCGCTTTCCAGCTATCCCTTCTTCCTTTTGAATTAAATATGAGAACCGGGGGCAACATTGGAAAATACTAATAAAGACATTTGATACTGATGTGATTATATTTGGTGAAAAACAAAATTTCCACTTCCCATGTGTTTGTATGAAGGCATCCTTAAATTCCCCATAGAGGTATGTAACTCGCTGCATGTGTGGGCGTTCCCAGTTCCCACCTTCTCAGTGAGTTTGGTACCACTTGGTACAACCTGTTTCCGACAAATTGTAATTTGTTTTATAAGTTGATCGTCACTTGATTCAAACACAATTCCTGACTAATCCTCAGAAGAATAGTAAAGCAAATATAAGTGCAGCAAAAAAGGTAACATTATCGAAGCAAATTCAATGATTGAATCAACAAAAGGTCATGGGTGAAACAGAGGAAAATTCATTAACTACGATTTTAAAAATTCCAAACCTTTCTTGCTTAAACTACACAACATACGGTACTTTCACTTACCTTTTACTTATACTTCCCGTGCCTAGCGAATGATTGGTTCCGAAATTGTATACACTCACTTTTGTCAACAAAAAGGATGCTCACTTTGCACAATTGGAGTAGGAATTCTGCCAATTGAATTTAAATGACGCATAGTGGAAGGAATCTTAAAACCTTCCATCTTCCTAGTAGTGTTCTGTGCTGTGCTTTCAGTAAACAAATGCAAGCTCAGGATAAGATTACGTTAATATTTCTCACTAAGTACTCTCTTATGATTCGGCAACCCGTTGTGGATAGGATTGTATCTCGGAAACGCAGTCTAATCTGCAGCCCTCTATGAAGCAATAAAAGCGCATTTTTGTTCTTTCTAGGATGCATATTGTATAAACAGGACGATATCTTCGCCTCATCCATTTGCCGGCTTGCCCTTTCTTTGCAAATTTATTCCGACCCATTTCTCCTAGAAAAAAACCGAACGACCCTTGAAACAATTGCATCTAAGCTTCAAGAATCGCTTCAGAATCCTTGTTGTGTCCTTAGTCCTTCAACTGGAACTCATTTCCGAGATTATGCATTCAATGCATACTGGCGAAAGTTGGAATTAAATTCTTCCTGGAAAAAAGTAATTTCATTAAATTTTAAGCTGAAAATTGCCACTTTCTCCCGGCATGGTGTCAACGCTAACGTAATATACGTTTCTGTTATTCTTTTCAAAGATGTCATTTCCTAATTTGGGTAAATATCGGTGGCTTTCCCTTTCTCATTTAAATTACGTTTATTTGACGGGGAATGACTTTAAGATGATTTTCAGGAAGTCGAATGAATACAAAATGAGAAGGCGTTGAAAGAGAATTAACAATTCATAATATCTTGGGGTCGTGACGTTCAGTTGCTGCTCGGTGAAAGCGTCACCTTTTTGCGGTTGAATACCTTATTCAGATTGAATGAATAAATGCTGCCACTCCTACTTTGTTCGTGAATAGAATATCATCATTCTCTTCTGTGATGCTGTCCTTAATCTGTGCTGACTTTTTCTGCATTAACACTTTTATATATAAAGATTATGTAATTGTGCAGAATATAACTTTCATGAAGCATTCAAAATAAGGTGCAAAGGGTACTTAATATTTCAACTTTTCAAGGAAAAAAGAATTTAAAAGCGACATAGTTCATACAAAACAGATGGCTCATCGGCTGAACAGCATAAGATAGCTTACGTTAATTTACAAATTAGAATTGGCTGCATTTGAGATAATGTTGTGGTTTATTCTCATGCTCCGCATGTACAAAAATGATTCTACTGGGATGCTTTTCTTCAGAGTAGTGCAATGAGTGATTGTCCTTATTCTCTGAGACGTCGATAAAAAAGAAATAGTTTTGAATCCCTCGCACTATCCTTGCATGAGATGTATTCTGTATCTTAATATTATAAATTAAGTTGACTTGCTTAATCTAGAGTAGCTTTGTACTGATGAAAGGGGTAAGTTGTTCCCGAAATATATATATACACTATAAAATAAAATTGTAGTTTGGAGTAAGCTACTGGTCTATCAATTTTAGACTTAACTTTAAAATAGAAGACAATATCTAACCTCTATGAGTAGCATTCGGAATAAATACTTCGAAAACAAAAATAAAAAACTTTTATTGAAAATTGAGGTCCGATGGTCTCAGATGAAATGGCTCTGCTGTCAGGGAGAGTAAGAAAATGGCTGCGGCTTATGAGAATTTAGTCGATTTAGGTTTTACTGTTTTTACTACAAAATGTAGAAAGATATGGCAATCATTTAGTAATCCATGTAAATGTACAAAATTGCGAATAGTAATGCGGAGACATCTCGGCATCTACATTATTTGGTTCTCTTTGTCCGTGTTATACATAATTCAAAATCATGTTGCATATTGCAAAATTCAATCCTAATACTTGTTTCTGGCTAGAGCGGAAAAATTGCACATGCGTAGGCTGAGATCTAGCTGCATCGTAGTCCGGTTGGAAACCCATTGAAAATCAACAGCTGTAGGCCGGATCCTGGACGAGCGTGTCATTTTGGTTGTGGTCTATTAAAGGAGACTGTTGTAGGACAGGAAAGCAGACGGTTTCATAAATATTGATTTCAATTCAATTTAAATTATTAAGTAAACATCAATGACACACTTTTCAACATATGTGGATCTTAGATCGGAGCATTGAAGTGTTATGGTAAACGGCTCGCTCAAGTGCAGGGGCGGGGAGCTTTGCGAGTGGCATCTGCTTATCGCACCGTCTCCGAACCGGCTGTGATGGTGATCGCGGGAGTGATCCCCGTTGCCCTCCTTGCCAAGGAGCGCAAAGCTATCTACCGCCGTAAGGGCGAAAACTTAAGAGTGGTGGTTGCCCGTGAAGAACGTCAACGCACCCTTACCGAGTGGCAACTTTCTTGGCAAAATGAGCCAAGGGGCAAGTGGACTGCGCGGCTCATCGACAAATTAGGCCCGTGCTTGAACAGAATGCACGGTGAGATTGATTACTTCCTTACCCAACTTCTAAGTGGATATGGAGGTTTTCAGTCTTACCTGCACAGGATTGGGAAGGCGCGATCCCCTGATTGTGTGTTCTGCAATAGAGTGGCGGATGACGCTGAACACATGTTTTTCTCTTGCGAGAGGTGGGACGGCCTTCGCCAGCAGCTTTATGCAGACACAGGGGAACTCTCTCCTGACAACAATGTCAGAGAGATGCTGAAGAGCGCTGGCAGCTGGAATCTTCTTATTGCCAAGAAGATTGAACTCTACCGGCGGAGGGATTGGACGGTAAGGGGTTCCCTGAACTAACAACAACTCCCTTCCTCCCCTCCCCTGCCGTTGGTGAAAGGAATTCCCTGACTTGAAAGCTCCCAAAGCCGGAAGAGCGGGAGTGCTAGCCCAAAGTAATGTGTCAAATGGTTCCAAGCTAGTTCTCTGATAACAGGGAGGTGTTTAGTTGGTAGTCCGCCAGCGTGCTGTTGCGGGAGTCCAACAAAAGCTACCCAACACGACGGCGCGATGGTTGAGCGGTAGAGCGTCCGCTTCCCAATTTCGCTGCTCTGGGTTCGAACCCTAGTCGTCATGGGTGTGTGTGTTCATCTTGTGTTTATTTCGATATTGTGGGATTATCACTTGCGCAACATTAAGTGGGATGATTGTGAAACTGATGCAATGTCTGGGTGGATGCCTTTTACTCCACCAGGAAGTGAGCAGAAAACACTTCCTCACGCTGTTTTCCTGGTGGCTTAATTCGCAAGACAGTAATCAACGGCCGATGTTGAGGTGAGATGGTGTCATAGGGAACGGCTTTGTAGTCAATGACGGTTATAAACCGCCAAAGTATTATGAAGATATAGTCGATTTGCGTTTTACTGTTCGTACTATATGAGTCAAATGTGGGAAGATCGGGCAATCATTTTATAAAACATGTATTGAACAGTACAAAGTGGTGAGTGTCCGCAAAATCAACAATACACTCGCATTGTGCACCGTCATTGCGTCCTCCAAACCCTTGTCCCCATGGCATCTTTTGCAATACACCTTTTCCCTCACATGATCGTCAACATACTCCACAATGACAATATAGACATCGGCAAGCACGTTACAGGTCTTTGTTTTGGGAAGTTGCGTATGTAGTGAAGACTGAAGAAGTTATCAACTGATATAATGGTGAGCTTCATCAGTCAGTAATCAAATTGTTTGAATTCGTTAATGCATTACGGAAAGCCTCGAAAATAACAATGTCAACACTATATGGGCTACTAAAACAGAGAAGTGAGCCACAACCAAATCTTGAAAATTAAGTATCTCTCGAATGGTAGATTTTAGAGAAGCTTTACCTATTTCTTCAGCTTATTCCTCCTCCTCTGCGAATCCGAATCTGGATGTTGACTGGGATCTCATAACGGTGTGCAGAAATATGCAACAACCGTTGATTTGATTGACAGTTGGTACTTAAGCCATGGGTTTTTAGTAAATCCAAATAAAACCATTTATTATTATTTACAAAAATATTATACATGCAGGGTATGAAAAGCAGACGAAAACAGTAAGGCAGCGAAATGAAGCTGCAGAAATCGAATTACAGAAGACACTAGAAAAGCACCCGAATAGGAGGTATATATATGTAAATCTATAGCCCACATTAGGGAAATTAATGCCATGGCTGGAAAAACTATTCCTCGAGGAAAGCCGCAAAGAAAATCTTTTGTTTTCATTGATATTTCTATTCCAGACATTCAAAAAAAATTTAGGTCCGAAGGGAAAACCCTCTTCTTGTACCCTCTCGATAGACTTGACTGGTTTACCAACTATTGGTAATCAAATTCCATTCTGTACCAGAATTTGAAGAGATCAACATTTCCGGCACGCCCAATTCCGTTAGATAAACAACCTCTTTTATTTGACGTCCTGCTACTTTTCCTGTTTTCTTTTAGCCCCTGTAACATTTCAAACCCAAAACAGAGTTATTTCAATTTCAGTAGGCTAAGAAGCACGAAGGAATTGTGCAAATACCACCCCCACCCTTTGGGAGAGGCTCAAGGATTCGACAATGTATTCCATCGTGGTTTTCTTCAGTTCTATGAGAGTCTGAAAGCACTTTTGTAACCCACAGAAGCCGTCAACAGATCCATGCGAAACATTTTGAAGGGTTGGGAGAACTGCATCATTATCTTTGTTGCATAAAATCCATGAAAAGGAAATAGTCTTGGTTTGAATGAGATTTGAAGAGAGCGATCTGTCACGATATTATTGAAAACAAGAGCATTGTTAAAATTGTTCGTTGAAAAGTCACAAATACTGCATACCTTCATCAGTATAGGAAAAGAACACATTGACAAAGAGAAGATTTGGTTGCGGAAATACGCTATGGTATTTGTGATTCCCAACAAATCATTTTAATCAATAAAAGAAAAGAAACTCACCTCAACCGGTTTCTCTTGTTTAACAACTTGCTGACGAATAACTTCCAGAGTTCAACAAAGAGCATCGCATTCTACCGCCGAATAAACTACAATCGCTCACGAAAATTCCGTAAGGGCTAGCACTATTGAGAATATCAAATCCAATTCCATATGTAATTATGGGTAGAGATTTGATCATAAAAGTTGGGAATTCATAGAATGAATAAAATGAAATATTATTGGAAAAGGGCAATTCATTACTGCATATTAGCCCATAGCAGAATGTCCAAATCTTAAAATTGTATTAAAGAGATTGGCTTAAAATAAAGAAAACAGATATCTTTAATCAATGGTCGGATGTGCTTCCTAGGGGAAATCCATTAATATAAATAGCCGTCTTCTCTTAAATGGTTTCATCCTCTTAACTTACGATGTCCGAGTTCCATTGACTGGAATTCTTAGGCCCTCAAATTCCTCAATAAAATATTGGTTTCAGTGGTTATTGTTATAAAACCACATATGTAGTTGCTTGTGCTCTTTATGGGCATTACAAACTTATCCAGTTTGCTTGTCTCTTTAAGGGGGTCATCCCGTGTGAAGGCCGTTTGCCGTTTTGCCTTTTTTGAAAAATTATTTTGACTGGATAAAGATAGAAATGTGATTTTTTCACCAAATGTTTATTGATATCTCTAGTATATGGAATAAAATTTTGTAGCTAGTTTTCGGAATACGTGTCAATTTATGCACCCATCTCTAAAAAAAGGTGTTTTTCTGCTGCCACGCTGGAGGGCGTTGTGTTCATCTGAGGAAAAGAACTAAACGGCATTTTAATGTGGACAATATTCCACTGTCCGCAAACTAGGATAATTAGAAAATATTAAAAGGTAAATTTTTGGTGGGCTTTTAAACTTAATTTTTTGGATTTTGGTGTTTTTTTACGGCTTTTTTTATGAATAAAAAAAACGACTCGTCCGATTAAAATTATCCTAGTTTGCGGACCGTAGAAATATGTATTAAAGAAGTTGTGAAAATTTCAAAAAATTTGGTTGGATAGATTTTGAGTTATGGTGGCAGCCAATTTTCAAGATACAGTTTCGAGAAAAACGCGTTTGAAATTTTAATGTGATAATAATTTAAATGTGATTATCGACAGTAAAATTTTAACTCACCATTAATCTGCTATACCTGGTCCATAGAGAGCACCCTACGTTTCTTCAAAAAAGTCTTGTAAGGCCGATTGTTGCTCTCTGGTTTTAATTCTGGCTCTTTTAGCGACGTCTGTTGATCGTCGTTCGGACCGCCAAATTCGCGCTTCATTACGACGGTCGGCATAAACCTGACATATGTGACCAACTTGACATCCCATTGTCACTAGGATTTTGAGAATGCCATTGAATCCGTCATTGAAAATAATTACAGCCAGAAAAGTGGCTATTTCTACGACCTTGGCCCCAGAATGAAGGTGTTTAGCAGCGAAAGTCCAGATCAATGCATTTAACGACTGATAATTCTGGGTCTCTGCTCCTAAACATCTGCAAGAGAGATCATCTCGTGACAAATTTTCGTAGATTGGTTTGATGACTGTTTGAACTTCTTCAGTCAAAAGTGCCTTCTCGTGGTGCAAACTATCCAGTTCTCCTTTAGCTTCCGCTTTGCGCTATTTGCACCAACTGTCGTCGCCTGCTGGACAATTTTGATGCTGAGGATTTTCGTCTGCAGAACATTTATGGAAGAAAGCTGCCCAAATTTTTTGCTTCATTCCTTCTATCGAATTTGCGTGTCGACGAATAGCTAACCCAAAAAATGTAGTGAGGTCGTTAATAACTTTTTCTTTGCTGATGTTGATGCGAAGTCCTTTTTCTTCTTTGATAAGTATCGATTCCCATGAAATACTCGTTTTTTAGTGCGAGCATGACGTTGAACGTTAAAGAGATCTCCCTTCGTACGATCCATTTAAAAAAATCACTGAACACACAAACAGCACAATACTTACAACAAAATATAACTGAGTATAGCTTGAAAGCCTTTCAGTGCTCACTCTAGACTGGATTATCCTTTTTATTTCAAACAGCAAATAAGTTTAGACATTTGATTGGTTTTCCATCTTTTTATATTTATACCTGTGTTCGAATTTATAAGGCTCAGGTGAAAAACTAACAGGTAAAAAAAATTCGATGCTCTTTCTCATCGAGTACTCTAGCCGCGGCTATAAACTCCTTACCTGTTTAACACTGTAATTTCTGAATGATTCGGAATATCGGAGAATCCCTTTGCCCACATATTCACCACTATATATAGATACAATTCATGCAAAAAAATCGATTTCTCCAACCCGACACACGGGATGACCCCCTTAACCTTTGTTGACAGTTCGAGAAAAACGATGGTAATTACAAATCTCAAACATTGTTATTTTCCCTTTACTAAAAGATCCTGGCAAATATCTATATTTCGGCAACAACTTGTGGCGTTCCTAAATACTAAAATCTAAAATTCCCCACAAACAGGGTGGATAATTGAATCCTTTTTAACCTCTTCCCCTTAGTTACTCATCTAGCCGATGAAGCTCATGTTATAATTATCCTCTCGTTTCTTGGGCTGAGTGCTGAGAGGTTTTGCCTCCCCTCTCCCCATACATACGTCTCTTGATCCATTTCAATAGTCAGGAATATCTGTTGGCTTAGTCTCTGTTCAGAAGTGTGCCTCTCTGGGTTCTGTAAGTTTCCATACTTTCGGTCACGTCTAATTTTCTATCTATGGATCCCTTTTCCTCTCCGACTCTGCCTCCTTCAGGTGCTCTCCGAGATGCTTCCCCTTTCACCATATCTGCAAGGTGTTTACTTGGTTCCAATAGGCACAGACAATTTTGCATATTCCAGATTTGACTCTCTGGATGATTGGGTCTTTGGTTCATCATAGAAGAATTTTGAGCTGGCTGCTCTTGAAGACAACGTTCAAACAATGGTCACCCAGCTTTCGCTTCAACAAATGGAAGATTTATTTAAATTCTAAGTTTGGAAAACTATTGCCGTTAACGAGTCCCTTTATGTATGTTGATCAAATTGTTTATGGTCCAGTCAGTGTATCCATCCAGATGGCGACATCCAAAATGTGTTTAGTCTCCTACACCAATCGTCTCGAGGAAATGAGAGGGGTTAACTTGCGGTGGATCATGTGGTATCCGTTGGTTCTCCATAACAGGTATAAGAATGGCAGTTTTCTTACCCATCAGGATTACATCGATATTTTGACGCAGCCTGTTGGGAAAATGGAGTGTATGGCGCATGATTGCACTTCGCACGGTGTCATCAATTTCCCTGAAAGGCTAAATTATTTCCATCTGGGGTAATCACTTAATTCTATTTCCTTTTACTGAACTGTGCACGATTTTCCAATTTCTCAATACAGCTTTTAATATTTCCTACATTAAGAAATATCTACCATTTCCGTTTGAATTTTCAGTTACCAACCTCTTCTAAACCCCTTTTATTTCACAGCTGGGTATTATTCATTTCAGAAAATTCTATTTTTGGAGACGTTTTAAGAATATTTCTATTTCTAGCGACAAATTTTTCACTTTCCACACCAGTTTCCTAGAAAGAAAAAGGCATTTAAATTTAAGTTAAGTTGCAATTTAAATCCGATCTTAACTGAGGCATGGTTGAAGATTTCGAAGGATAATAACAGGAACCTTATTTGCAGCGCATCGCCGAGCCTGGAAAAAATGGAAAATTTAAGAAATTTGAAACGCTTCGTTGAATTCCTTTACATTTGGGATTCTGATATTATCAAATGAAATTCATCGATCGATCATATTTATGATAAAAATACGTATCTGCACCAGCATCACATGAATGTATGGTTGCTTTCTCATGAAGTCTGATTTTGAATAATGGCGTGTAAGCTCTGGATGCTTTAAGGATATTTGTGTGAATTTCATTGAGGTGGTTCCAATAATATGGAGACGTGTACATATGTATAGCGCCGCAAATATCTACAAATGTAGAACGGAAAATGAATTTCAAATTACATTTGAATGGAAATGCGCATATATCCCAAAAATTTTCTTCTCCTTTTTTCGTCAGTTCAGTTTTAAAATTACACGAAGACATAGGTAGAAATATAGGATTCGATTGATTTACTGCAATCTATATAAGGAGCACTGGAAGATTATTGTTCTCTTTCGTATTAGAAATGGAACTCTGGGCCATTGATGACTGAAAAAAAAGCTTTCAACCAGAATTGGTGTCACCAAATTGATGGGAAGCGTCAGGTGTTGTATAAAAATTGTCTTTGAATTTTATATAGAGGGTTTTTAACTTTCGAGGTGCTTATATCATTCGTTTCTCCTTAAACCTGCGGAGGAGTTTACCTAGGAATATATCAGGATATGGAGATACTTGCAATGTTTGTATTTTATTTACTGTAAAGTAAAAGGCATTGGGATGATATAAAAACTTCTGCTCACATGTGTGAAAGCTTTTTAAGGTTTTGTGTCAAATAAAACCTTATTAGAATCGAGTCGATGTCTGTCTGTCCGTCGTTTTTTTTTGAGGAGGTGGAAATCTGCAAAAGACATGGGTCTGGGCACGCCAGCGTATGGAACTCTTACACACTAAAACCACCCCCAACTCCCCCCAAGGTCCATGGAACCACCGTACGGTAATACATCACGGAGCGGAGTTTTAGCTTGGTCCCCTTTTGTCTCTACGCAGCGTACGTAACCGCACTTTTCTATTCTCCTCTGCCTTTCGCAACTTGCTCTGGATAGATACGACCATGGAGTTGATCACATACAAGTCTTCCTGACATGCTAACATTCTTCACACCAGAGTCTCCTCTAGGTTCTTCCTTTCCTGTATAAACCTTGGACAGCGAAAGCATACATGCTCTGGGCCCTTTAGGACTCCATTGCAGTTTGGACAATCGGGTGAGGTATCTATAATAGTTTAAACCTGAAAAGGTACTGGCGATATCCTCCATGCCCCGTGAGAAACTGAGTAAGATTATAATTAATCTCACCGTGCCGTCTCTCCAACCACTCCTTGATAGTAGGGATGAGCCTGTGTGTCCACCGACCCTTTGCCGAGCGTTCCCAACGCTCTGGCCATCTATTTAGAGATCTCTCCCTTTCGGCGTTCTTCGTCTGCGATAAAGGAGAGATAGACTATGCATTATATATATTCGTCATATCATCTGCCAAGATGTCAATGGGCATCATTCCAGAGATGACGAATGTTGCATCATCTGAGACAGTCCTGAATGCCAAGCACACCCTTAGGGCTGTTCTTCTGTAGATTGAACGCAGTTTGATAGCGTTAAATGCAGCTTGCAATGCCTTTCCGAAAACTGGGGCTGCATAGAGCAGGATTGAACACACTACCCTAGCTATAAGCAACCCGGAAGCATGTCTGTCCATCTGTCTGTCTGTCGGAAACGGCTAGACCGATTGTGACGAAAATTTGTAGGAGCGTGTGACCTGTTGTTCGCCCTACATGCAGCTCCCCATATATGTGAATGGAGGTTGCAAAATTTTTTTTCATAAAATGTAGCCAAACTGGTTCCACATTTGATATTGTGTGAAACGTAGGGGAGTGGTGGCTCAAAATATGACCCACAAAAAGTGTAACAGGTCTCGTTCTCAGAACCTATCCAATCGAAAAATCTGAAAGAAATTTCAGTGGTGCATCTCTACGAAATCTAGGCTTCAAAATACATCCGGTTCCGATGTCTACACAAATAAAGTTAATAATAGCATATTTCCACATTTTAGAAATTTACCCGGCAACCCCCTTATGTTCATCCCAGGAGTACAAAATTTGGCATGGGTGTTAGGGATAATATAGTGCACAATTTGGCCTTGAAGCTTGAAGAAAATCCAATTATTATTAACAAAGTTATAGGGGGTGAAACTTTGCCATTTTTTGTCAATTTCGTGCACTCTTCAACCTGAGACATGTGTGTATACAGGTATATAGTATATGAGTTTGCGGGTAGTGTCTAATTCAGATAGATATATTTGTACATGAAACCAGCCGTATTTAATTCACGTACTATATATGTACATATGTATGCTTTAGTGCACAAAGTCAATCAGAAATATGGGTACGAGTTTATATACGTGCATATAAATGTACAGTATTCGGAAATAGGCAGTTTGTTTGTTTAGGGTGAGGATAATATCTCTATCTGTATTATGTACGTATGTCTTGCAGTTTGGAAAATTATGAAGGATTATGTTGGATTTGTAGCTATATACGGATAGAAAAATGTGCGTTGAAATTTCTTACATAAGATGAACATAAAACCTTTATATCCGAAGCGCAAGCTTCCGGTATTCCGACTTCTTTTCTATATACACAATAATTACCTCATGTTGTTGCGAATAGAAACTGATCGTTAGAAGAACCCCCCCCCCCCCTTCACTTTTATAGTGTCTTGAGCCGAACTGTCGTAAAAATTAATTTAATTGTCTATAATTTTCTCAGTTTCATAGTGGTATCATCTTTTTCTTATATCTTTTTCATATTTTCTGAATCTCTTCTTGCATCCATAGTATCGAAATCTGTTTCTGTTCTTCTGTTAATATTTAATCCCAAGACTATGTCTCTTTAGATTTATTATTCCCAATTTCTTTAAAAATATCCAATTTTACAATATTCGCCAACCCTTAACGTTGTATAAAATTAGCCCCAATTTAAAACAAACAAATAGTCGTTGACCTTTTTTAAGGTTTTGTTTGTTTGGAGGTGGAAATCTTATAAAGGCACTGCTGCGCCAGGCTGCAGCAACGTGTGGGATTCTCACCCACTAAAACAGGTAGACTCCGACTCCAGAACCCTCTTCTGTTTTTGAGCCATCGGTGTAAAAAACTTTCGTATATCCCACCACGCATTCCTCTGGATTTTCCCAGTCCTCTCTACGCTTCAGGGTAACTTCATATCTTCTACCAAATAGATGTATTGGGACACGAGAATGGAAGGCATTGTAAGAACTGGATTCAGTCCTCCCAGTAGCTCTTCCAATGCTCTGTGCCCCTACATCCGTTGTTCCTCCCTAGATCTAATCGAATTAGTCTATGAGCTGCTCTCATTGCAGTTGTTTGAATAAATATATCCTAGGGCTGCAAATTGAGTAGTGCATTCCAGTATGAAACCCAGACACACAGTTCTTTGCAGTGCGGCTAGTTTACGGTGAAAACATTTTTTTCTCACCTTAATCCACCACACTACGTATGCATATACGAACGTCGGCCTAATGATGGCAACGTATATCCACATTGCCACATGAGGCCTGGATCCCCATGTCGAGGCAAAGGTCCGTCTGCACAGCTCATAAGCTGTGAGAGCTCGTTTCATCTTTACATGTTTGTTCCAAAGAAGTTTCTTATCTAGAGTGACTTCCAGATATTTCACTTTTTCGGAGAGTTGAAGGGTGATACTCATCATCTCAGGGAGGCAAAGTCCATCCAGTTTTCTCCTTTTTGTGAATAAAGTCATTGTGGTTTTATTTGGATTAACCGATAGACCATGTTTGAAGCACCAGCTGTCTATCAAATCAACGGCACACACCGTTCCAAGATCCCAGTCAACAGCCAGCACAGCCACGTCATCAGCATAATCTTGAGCGTGTATTGGAAAATTTTGCAGTTCGCATAGTAGTGAGTCGTTCAACATACTCCACAGAAGTGGCGAAAGTACACCTCCTTGTGGGCAGCCCTTCGTTGCTTCTGCAGTCAGGTAGCGATCGACACCCACCTCAGCGCACAGCAATCTCTGCGTTAGCATAGCATGGATCCATGTAATTAGAGTATCATCAACACAATGCGCTTTGGCGGCATCACAAAGTTTTTGAAAAGGTGCACATTCAAAAGCCCCTTCAATGTCCGCGAACACCCCCATCGTGCACTCACCATTCAAAGTTGCATCCTCTATTTTTGTGACCAAAGCATGAAGAGCAGACTCACAGGACTTTCCACGTTGGTTAGCATGTTGGTTTTCACTAAGTGGGTGTGACCTAAGTGCGTTTCCACGAATGTGACGCTCCACCAGTCTCTCCAAACCTTTCAGCAAGAATGAAGTCAAGCTGATCTGCCTGAAGTTCTTTGGATTATAATAGTCATCTTTCCAAGGTTTCGGTATAAAGACTAACCTGCTGCCAAGAGGAAAGCATGTAGTCCGGAGCAAGACATCGTTCCTGTTACTTTGGAATATTTTTCTCTTAGCTTGTCAGAGAAACCGATACCGGGCAAATACCTTGGGAAGATTTATATCTGAAAGCACGCATTATTAACACCCACGCACCAACTGCTCACATGGTTAACAGCTTCGGCAATTTTTATTGCAAATTCTGCCAGCTTATTGGAAGCTGTTCCATTTATGCTATTAGTGTGAGTAGTTGGTAGTATGCTTTGTTATCTCATCATGAAACATCCTTGATTTGGTCGTTCTGAGGTGTTTCAGTTTGACTGTACCTGATCTATAACTCTGACTCTCTCTCTAATAACGAGAATTTTGCGAAGTCGACTCCTTTAGCTTTTTAAGATAGGTAGCGTTTTCCCGTATGCTTATTTATTAGTAGTATGACTAACATTTGTTTAAAAATCAGATGGTTAATGATGGCGTTGTTTGAAAATCATGGTCAATTTCGATTTTTTTTTGAATCCGGGAAATAGTCCTTCGACAACTTTTCCCACACATATTTGGAGGATTTCTGTTAAACGCTTTGTGTTAATTTCTTGTATAATATGGCTTACCGCTTGTTAAATTTCTGCAGTGTGCTTACACTGGTTACACGAACCGCCAGGAAGTGACTTTGTGTCAAACCTTCAATATCATCAATATCTGACACAGAATGGTGCTGAATTCTTCATAAGCTGTTTGCTTTTGAATACAGTCGTGTTAAATCCTCGTCCCTGTTTGCGTCGCGCAGACCGCTCGTATAATGCTTTTCCCGTCAATAAATTGGTTAAACCTACGTAGTTTCACTTTTGCAAATCTGACGGGCAAACTTATTTTACGGTATATTTGAAATAATCTTTAAATTCGCTTCTTGGCACTCTTCAGCTGCAATCGTGCCTTCGAAATTTGTTTTTAAGGTTTTGTGTGAAACAAAACCTTATTAGAATGGTGACGGTGTCTGTCTGTCCGTCTGTCCGTCTGTCTGTCTGTCTGTCTGTCTGTCTGTCTGTCTGTCTGTCTGTCACACCCGATTTATTCGGAAACGGCTAGACCGATTGTCACGAAAATTGGTGAGAGTATGTAATCTGGTGATCCCTTTACATGCAGTAAGTGGCGCCATCTTGCGTTAAGTTTAAGGGGGGGCTCTCCGTACATGTGAATGGAGGGTGCAAATTTTTTTTTCACAGAATGTAGCCAAGTAGGGTATCAAATGAAAGGTCTCAATTAGTACTTTTCGAAACTGGTTCAATATTTGATATTAGATGAAACATAGGGGAGTAAGGGTTGAAAATATGACCCACAAAAAGTGTAACAGGTCTCGTTCTCAGAACCTATCCAACCGAAAAATCTGGAAAAAATCACAGTGGTGCACCTCTACGAAATCTAGGCCTCAAAATATATCCGGTTCCGATATCTGCACAAATAAAGTTAATAATAGTATATTTCCACATTTTAGAAATTTACCCGGCACCCCCCCTTATGTTCATCCCAGAAATACAAAATTTGGCATGAGTGTAACGAAGAATATAATGCACAGTTTGGTCAAGTTTGAAGAAAATCCAACTATTATTAACAAAGTTATTGGGGGTGAAACTTTACAATTTTTTGTGAATTTCGTGCACTCTACAACCCGCATGACGTCATCATCACATATCAATTCGTCAATACCACAACGAAATGAATTCTTATGAATTGGGTCGCAGACAATTATTTTGTTTTAGTTTTTTAGTTATTTGTCAACCAGACATGTGTATCTGTAGGTATATAGTATATGCGTGCTAATGAACTTTGCGGCTAGTGCTAAGACGTAAATCGGAAATATGGGTACGATTAATTTAGATAAGTGCATATATGTGTACAGTAGGTAATAGGCAGTTTGTTTGTTTAGGGTGAGCGTGATATCTATGGCTCTAATATGTACGTATGTCTCGTAGTTTGGAAAAATATGAAGGATTATGTTGGATTTGTAGCTATATACGGACAGAGAAATGTGCGTCTCTTACATAAGATGAACACAAAACCTTTATACCCGAAGCGCGAGCTTCCGGTATTCCGACTTGTTTAAAACTTTAGCATGTAAAGTATACGGTCTACCTCACTAGCTTACAGAAACTGGATTATTGATCCTCGCAATGATCAATACTTAGAAACACAAAATTTCAGTGGCCTGTAGTAGTATACAGCGTCAATTTCCAAACATAGCTGCACTACGAATCACCTACAAACAAAACAGTCATGGATTCAAATTTTCTCATCTGAAAACTCAATATCCTTAGTAACTTTATTCAGTTACAGATATACATATATTACAATATATAATAAGAAAAATCGTGAAAATGATTAATATTTGATAAAATAAAGTTCGATAAGCTGCGAAAAAAATTATATTTACAATTTATGTTGACCATGCAATATTTTTTATTTATGTATAATAAAATATACAGATAAATAAAAATAATTTTCCCTTTCCTTTCAGGTAATTTTCCAGGAACTTCTCTAAAACTTAAGGTAGGTTGGACCCGATAGTCACCTTCAAAAAGTATCTTCTCCAACAAAAAAGAAGATGATATGATTTATACGAAAATACCAGTATCTATATGAAAATTTATAAAACTGCACGAAATTCGACGCTTCCTGAATGCACCTGAACTGGGCTTTTTCCGTACTTTTTGAAAACTGCCAACAGATCTTATATTATTTTGCTGCTCCTCTTGACGCTTGAAGCTATTTCCTATGTGGTCCATTTTCCTGCCTCCAATTTAAAGGTTATTTTTCCTTCACTTGTTATCTGTCAAAAAAAAAGGACGCTTATTACGCTTGCCAGATCAATACCGATCCTGAAATGCCTGAGTGCATTAAGTATTCCTTTATGAAAAATCCAACCCACTGTTAAACTTTAACAACTTTAGTTTCACATTCCAATGAATATAATCAATAATAATCCAAACACTTCTTTGTCGACCACGCATCAGTTCTATTTATATTGAATTAACTACAGACGTAGTCTGGAAAATCACTGCAGACGCAGTCTGGGAAATTTTCCATGTGGAAATTATAATTGTTTACTGCGTTACCTGGGGCATCTTGGCTATGTCTAATAGAGACGTGACTAGTGTGCTAAATTTTTGTATGACTCAAATTTGAAATTCCTGTAAATTGGTTTTTACCTTAAAATGCCGACAATTTAATGATTCTTTGACAGACATTGTACATGTTACTTTTGAGAATTTATTTTTGTTTTTTCTTAAGGATGCCAGGTGAGAATGAGCAAAGTGAGCCACTAGACTATGCCAAAAGTGACCTATAAATAACGTATACTAAAAGCTAGATGTGGTTGTAATACTAGTCCAACTTCAGGTGTAAAGCGACTAACCCGGCCAAAGAAAAAAGTATTTTTTTTAAATTAAGGTCAGATTCGGCATATTTTTGTTTTTTGAAAGCCTGATGCTCTTTTTTCGATATTTACTACTACCTCGATATCTACCACTACATGTATTCCTCGGAGACTTGGGTTCTTAGCAAGAAAAATTGCGAATTCTGGTCGCGTTCGAGAGAAGAAACCTCCGAAAAATTTTTGGCCCCCTACATGAGGATGGACGATTCCGTAGCCTACATAATGAAGAAATCTATGAGCGATACCATGACCGCCAGGTTGTGGATGAAATCCGGCTCAATAGGATATGATGGGCGGGTCACTTAATCCGTATGGATGAGGATGATTCAGCCCGGAAAGTCTACAAGGGCAATATCTGGATAGGAGAAGAAAATGAGGCAGACCCTGCCTGAGATGGAACGATGGCATTGGTCAGGACAGCTTTTAGGGATATCGAATTGGTGGACCTCGGCACAAAACCGGGATGTCCGGAGTTCTTTATTAAGGCATGCCTAGACCGGATACTGGTTGTTGCGCCATTGATGATGATGATGACTACTACAATAAACTTTGAAATAGGGTGTCAATAATTTTTTCCTCCTGTTTTGTGGACAGCTTTCCGAAGGTGAGGTATCAGTAGCCGCTCCGAGCCCAATTAGCGTTGTGGTCCGCCGTTTTGATGTTATGAGAGCAGAATCCAGCCGGCTCAGATTTTCAGAGCCATCATTCACGAAAGAAAGCAGCTCTTCCGCACTAGAAGCTAGAAATCTCTGAGGTTCCCAAGGAATCATTTACTGAGCCTGATTAACTCTAGCTAGAGCTGGGCAATCGCAAAGAAACTGCTTGTGGGTTTCCCCCTCTTCTTCGTTCAGTTCGGTTCAGTTGAGGTGATACGATGCATTTCTGTTTTCTTTTGCCCGATCTTAATAACACTGCGGGGTTAATTTTGAATCAAGCCGTTCACTTTGTTTGACATAAATCACATGTCTTTCTTTATAATGATACTTTACCATAGATCCTTTTGCTGTTTCTGTTTAACTTTGCCGTGTGTTTTGTATGAGTGTTCTTTTCAAAATATAATTCGGCTGGCTTCTGGCTGTCTGCTCAAAACTTCCTGAAAAGATCTTGATGGGCCATTTTTCTGAGCCATCGCATACACCAAGCGAAGTAGAATTATATGCAAAATTCTAGCTGTAGATCGTCTTCTAATGTTAAGGATGTTAAAGCTCCTTCGATGGCTATAATAACGTTTTTTAATTTAGAACGGGAATATAGAATACCTAGTAAAGGTTGCTTAATTACGTCCGTAGTACTCTACGAAACTATAAGTAAAAATTTATTCGCAGTTGAAAATATGTTACGTCTATATGATTCGACACAGGGAAGGTTTGCTTGGATTTGCTTAATTTACAGATTGTGAAATTTTCAACTAATTTTTTTATTTTTTAAAAATATTCGTGATCACGATTCATATCAGTTTCTGGCCTATTCTAGGCTTCACCACTATTTTTGCCTTTCGCTCCACGTAGTTGGTTAGATTTTCAACCAGTTGTTGAATGCATCTTGTCTTGTAACTAAGTATATTGTTGTTGTGATTTGTGATTTGTTGGATTAGTTTAATGGGTGGTATTTTTATTACTCAATAAAAAGATATTAGCGTATCAGGGTTTTATATTTGGTGGAACTATACGCATACTTGTTTGATTTTTGTTCATAGTGGGATTATTTTCCGAACATCTCTGGTTCTGGTTGCCCAATCGGGGAATTTTAACGCATACATTTGCTTGGCAAAGGTGACGTCTGTTAAATAAGGTTTCATTGCCATTAATTTTGTTAATGCTACAGGTCTGTGAACATGTCGGAAAATAAGGTGCATTCGGCATATTTTACTTTATTACTTCAAGAAAAAGAACAAGCTGCGGAGGGTCATCGAAAGATATGCGACTTATACGGGAACAGCGCTTTAACTGAATATAACACTCACTTCACTTCACCAGCGAAGATAGACCTCGCAGTGGTTGGCTCACCAAGGTTCATCCGAATCATATCACGGCACTAGCTGAGCAAGAACGGAAGCTAAAAGTGCAAAAGATAGCGAGAGACTTAAAATATGTTAAAGAACCATTCAAAGGCATTTTCAATAGCTTGGCTACGTGTCTCGCCTTGATTTTTGGTTGCCGCCCAAGTTAATCGATTAGAACCTGACCAACTGTATGTCCATCTGCAATTCACTTCTGAATCAGTACAACAGCTACCCGTTTCTAAAGCGTATAGTCACTGACGACGAAAAAGGGATCACCTAGGACAACATAATATATCAGACATTATGGGGAACCGCTGGCGATCCCCCTAGTGCCAACTCGACGGCCGGCCTGCATCCGAAGAAAATTTTGTCATCCATACGGTAGGATCATCATGGTGTATTATTTCACGAGCTGCTTCCTCAGGAAAAATTAATATTCGAACGTCTACTGCAGACAGCTAATCAATCATTGTGGCAGAAACACCCAGAACAGGTCAATCCTAATGGCGTCAACTTTACACGGTTTTTGAGGATGGGTAAAATGACCATCTGGACAGAATATAAACGAACACAAAATCAGAACTTTCCCAAAAACCTTAAAATTGACGTACCTCAAGCAATATCTAACTGCAAATCTCCAGGACCTTAATCCAACTCCACTGAAGTGTCCCGTCGGCACAGAGTTGCACTCTTCTGTGCTGGCCAGGCTAAGGGCTGTGCAGCAGCAAGAAGATTTTTTACATGTTGATCAATTTCTCCAAAGCTATTGCACCGTTGTCCGAATTACCACTTCGATGTTGGTAGTGGAAGGTAAGCATTTATGGTGTTCAGTGACTTGTCGCTTTCTTAAAGTGTGATTTATTCACTGCCACTTCAATTGTTTCAACACATCTGCCGGTACCTTAGCGGTACGTCAGAATATACTAATGACAAGTGTTAATGAAGGCTTGGAATCAACAGTAACAGTGATCAATTTCCATGTACTGTCAATTTCCATGTATTGTTTCCAAGCAAAAGAATATAGAGAACATTCGCGCGGAACAATAATAACTTGATATACACAAATATTGAAGTGTCTCCATTCCTAGGTTTAAGACAAAACGGCGGAGAAAAATCTAAGCTTAAGCTTAGAGCCACCGCACCAAAGCTGAAAAAACGTTAAGCTAGATAGGCAAATTGATCGATAACCTTGATATTCTGCACCCAAATGAAGATGCGAAAAGTGTGATGACCCCTGATGCTGAGATTTTTTCGCTGGTGTTTACTTTAATTCTGACTCTACTTACCAGATTTACAACAATTTGGTCTAGTTTCGTGACTCGAAGAAGGAGCAAACAGTTATCATAAGCATAGTGGAGGCATTTGCGTAAAGATATCGTGGACCATTGAAGTCCTTCATCTCCTTCGGACTAGGCAACATGTAAACCGTCTAAGAAACTGCCAGAGCAACGATCAGTACCTCTACGGGGGAGCCGTCGACCGCAGTGGCTTTATCTGGTT
This sequence comes from Hermetia illucens, assembly GCF_905115235.1. Classification (NCBI taxonomy): domain Eukaryota; kingdom Metazoa; phylum Arthropoda; class Insecta; order Diptera; family Stratiomyidae; genus Hermetia; species Hermetia illucens. The sequence goes on along the minus strand of NC_051853.1, from coordinate 55,934,016 downwards.
CGAATACATTGATAGCCGAGCTGATTTCCTTTTTATTTGGCGGAGTAGTCCATACCTGCATGTCACGGTGTTTTGTCATATCATTCCCAAGAGGTGGAACATCACTGAATGTTATGCGACTGTACTTCTACAGCTTCACAGCGCTGTAAATGATGAGCATAATTTCAAAGTCCTCCATAGGACCATTAAAAACAACTATCAACGACAAGCTTTTTCGTGATATGGGATACGGTGGCAAAATCATTCCCATTTGTGGCAACTTCTGCTTACCTCACGCCGCACACTGACATGTACCTAGTAAGTTCGCGGAAATGCTAGTGTTGAATTTGACATTTTAATGCTCTGCTCTCCTGCAAGCAGATTCTGTAGTCTAGTCGTTAAAGCCCAAAATCGGGTGCGCCCTAACTTTTGCTTCTTATGCCACCCTCTACCCTCACCCCGATTTCATGTTAATCGGTTTTGACTGAAAGAGTTCCGTTTCTAAACAGATGTCAGAAACTTTTTTATTACGCACATTCAGAAGGCAACTTCTAAATCACCGTGATTAGTTGTTCCAAGCCGGTCAGACAAAATCCAACTAACAATAAGTCCACACGCCTTTCACCGTTGTTGTTACGGTAGCCAAAACAATGCCCCCATTACATACCAGAGTAAGGTCTTTCAGAGGCAACCATTGCATTCAAATTATTTTTAGGAAGCACACCCAGAATCGCTTATGAATGCCCATAGAAAGTATCTTTGTCCACTATATCGGAGAATTCCGTTAATGCTCTATAATTTGGAATCTTCCAGTCAGACGCCTGTCAAAAACCAGCTCTCCGGTCATGAAGGCATGTTTTGTGATAGTCGTTAGCGATGGTCTGATACTGAATTCTCGGGTACTATCACTTTCTAGAATGAAGAATTACTCTCGAGAGTAAGGGAAGCTTAAGCCTAGAATGCACAAATTATATTGAGTGAATTGGTTGAGGGTATCCAATACCGTTGTTGATTTGCGTTGGTACATTCCACAAACTTTACTGCTTTCGATAGCCAGATGTTAGTGCCGTCAGGACTATCCCTTTTCGAGGTGTTGTTGACGATTGGGTAATAACGTATTTTCGAAATTCATTTGTTTCTACTCCATAATTCTATGTTTTCTATCTTTTCTAATAATCTTTTGCGACAAGCACTCTAATATAATGATTTGTATTTTGTAACTGTCGAATAGATCAAGGATTTTATAGGTACCTTCTAAGGTTTCGCAAATAATGTTGAGAGTTTCGACGGAAGGGGTAAGGTTGTTTTTTGTGTAAATTATAGCATTAATTGTATGTATAATCTCATGGATCGCCACGAGAGTAGCTTTACCAAGTTTGAACCGGTTTCACGCGTCTGTAATAGCCAGGCTCAGGAATGTGGGACGGTCCTTTCAGCAACATCAAACAACATCCCTGTTCGGTGGAAGAGGAAAAAACTAGTTTTGCTGAGGAAGCAACCGGGATATACTGCCCGATTTGCCTTATAGACACGGTAAGAAAAATTCTCTAGTGGGTCATCTTCCTATCATAGAATCTAGGCATAGCCTATCAGAGCAGGAGGTTGGTTTTCGTCAAGCGCATTTAACGGTCGATGCCATAGGGGTGGTTCCTAAGCTGACTTAAGATGCGATGTCCTCTAATAAATGTTATATTACAGTAACATTGGATGTCAAAAAAGCGTTCAATTCAGTCAACTGTGGTGTGGATAAAAAATTAATTGGCTAAAACGGAGTCCTTAGTTATTTCCTCGGAAGATACCTTTTGGAAAGAATACTTTGGTACAATACGGATTAGCGACCTAAGACCCAAAGCACCGTTACAGCAGGAGTACCACGGAAGTCAGCATTTACTCCCCTCCAGTGGAAAGCGATGTACAATGGGGCTCCCTGTCCTTTCCTTCCCAAAGGAGCCCAAGATAATCGATTGCGGAAATGATCTAGCCATGGTGGTCGTCGTAAAACAACCTTAATATTGAAGTGTAAGTTAACGAAACGACCAGTACCATAAAAGCGTGGCGTGGAGGTGGTTTAGTTTAACTTTGCGGAACAAAAGACGGAGGCGGAGGTTTTGATTACCAGCCGTACGATAAGAAATTCTTGGTGGTAATGATTGACACGAGGATCAATTTCAAGGGATGTCTGAACTACGCCTGTGAGAAAGTGGAAAACACACATTAGACGTGCAAGATTCAGCCGCAGATTGTTTGTGGCCGGAGTGGTTCGTTCTACATTATTATTTTCAGTTCCGGTCTCGAAAGAAGCACTGGCATGTGAGAACCATCGGAGAAGGGTAAACATGACCTATCGCTTAGTGATGCTAACAGTATGCAACGCCTTGAGGAAACTCTTAGGTAGGCAGCGTTTGTTATTACGGGAACGGTCCTGAGAGGCATTCTGAGGTACGCTGTCTGTTCGAGAAAAGAAAAATGAATCTACCTAAAAGTGATACAGAGCACCAGAAGGCGGTAAGGCGGTAATCGCTGGAAAAGTGGCAAAACATTGAGATGACTCGCAGAGGGGTCACTGCACCCACCACGAAGGAGTGACATACAACATCGTTTGACCAACAAAACACGACTGATGAGATGAAATGGATAAGGGTACTAATATCCAATTTCCATAAAATAAAAACTCTTATGGAAAAATTCAACATAAAGGTGGTCGGTATCAGCAGAGACATCACAGTTTAAAGAAGACTAGGCACCGAAGAAGACCAATTAAAAAGAGGAAAAAAGCCGGATATATAGAATAAATTGTAACGACTGCGAACATCTCTACATTGGACAGACCAAACAGCTCATCACGACGAGATTTTAAAAACACTTCTTCGACGTGCGGGATACGGTGAAAAACCAGGAGCCGAAAGGATGAGGTCATCAGTGGCCATGTACATTATTGAAAAGAGACATTCAGTAACAGCAGACATCCTGGAACGGGTTTGAAATATAAATAAGGCTTACACATTGGGCGCATGGAAGAACCTAGAAATAATGAGGAGCGGCCCAGAAAAGCGGATTAATACCGACGAAAGAAACTTCCCGTCGAAGCTTATTAAAATGATTGCTGACAATATATTAAGTGATCCTTAATGAGTGGCATTAACAGAATAATAATTTAATGATAAACAATAAATACATGTATCTAACTATTTAAACTGATTTAGTAGCTAAGCACTGAAGAAGAGCTCCCGAAGCTCCCGAAATAAGTACTTATTTACAAAAATAAAAATTTACTTGTAAAGGAGTAGCTATGCGTTAAAGTACATATAGAGTTGAATTAGATCAACTTTTAGCATTATAGAATACGCAATACAAACCTGTGATAAAATTATGTACGTAGCTATCAATTAAAACAAATTAATCTTAACTCAAACGAGGTCAAGTGCGTATATGATATTGATATGAAGTGCCCTCTCTAGTATCATACAAATTCACTGAAGTTGATAATTTTCTCATCATAAAGGTACTTCATTGCACGCAAAACATCTAATTATGGAGGTCTGCTCATTTACTAAAGCGGAATAACGACTTTACAAAAGTCTCCAGCGTAATGAGCAAAAAGTTTAGGATTAAATGTAAATTCCAAGTTAAGATTCTGTAATCAGCATGGGGAGGTGAGGACAGTCTACGTGCAGAATAAAGAAAATTGCTCTGCATATGTTTACATTCGCTAATATATTCACGATTTCATTGGGGCGCAAAAATGCCCTTTTCATACTTGAGTTGGTCCTGGTAATGATGCAGCATTTATCCTTTGCAGGCTAAATGTCAAAGTGGATTGCTCGATCTACTCCCTTACACATGCTTTATCGGCACAAGAAGGAATAGCTAACGTCAGGCCCCAGCTCCTAATCCCTTTATTCATTCAAACAGTCAATTCAGAGCAATTGTCAGCATCAATCTGTATTGAGAGAATATGAAAGAAATGAGATCACGCTGCATCCAATCAAATCTGCAAGCGTTACTTCACTATCTGCGTCCTAATTTAATTTACGATGATAGGAGGGTGTCTTGAGGAAGTTACTCTGTGGATAATTTGATAAACTTTCAGTACAGCTGCTGGTACAAGCACGTAATATCTTTTGCTCATTAGCACATCCCTCCATTCTTTGAAAATTTCATATTCAGATTAGCATCCTTTTCATTCTCTTAGAATTGAGAGATTGGAAGAAGTTCAAATCCATGTACGTATGTTTGTAAACACGAATAAGCTTTTGATTACTAAACTAATGATGTAAAATACAAATTTAAATTACTTGAATTTAGGACTGGAAGCGTGTTTATGAGAAAGATAAATGCTGAACTAGCGCCAAGTTAATAGTGACATATGAGATGAAACTGAACATATATATGTACATACGCGCTGCGTAAGGTCTAGAGGTTATTGCCATATTTCGTCGTGTTTAAATTAAAACTACTCTATAATCTTCAAACCAAACTCTACATAAATTTCAATGTTCAGCGTTTATTTTTGTTCGTGGAGATTCTCTTCAGTTCAAAGCTACTTTTAACAATGTTTATCTATAATACATTGAATAGCGTAACAAGCCCACATATGCGATTTCGTATAACTTTTGATAACGTGAAATTAGGTTGCCTCTCAGAAAGCTTATCCTCATTGGAAAACGGCTCCGTTCCAATGAAGAGATTATTAGCAATTTTTCGTTATTATTGTTATCACCTCAAAGTTAATAATAATAACCATTAACAGATGAGAACAAAACAGAATAAAACCGAAAGCATAGGATTTTAAATTGCAGCTTTCTACAAAGGAATCCAATATTCTTCTTTTTCTTCAGCCTTTCTCCCGTTCACAAGCGGGGTCGGCTTGTCGTGATCGGTTTCATCATTTTGTTTTATCAAAAACCTTATCTGGAAACAATCCCGAGGCTTTCAAAGCACCATTTAGCACATCAAGACATCGTTGTTTCGGCTGGCCTTGTGGTTGCTTACCATCGGTTTCGATGTTCAGACCAATCTTAGCGAGTGAATTTTCCTTAACGCGAATTACGTGACCATACCATCGAACACACCTCTCTCATAGTTTGTCCATGATCGGTGAAACCCCATCGATTGCGGATATGCTCATTTCGGATGTGATTAAAGCACGTCATGCCACTAGTCCAAGGCAATATCTTCATCTCCATTATTTCAAGACGCTGTTCATTGTCTTTTATAGTCGGCCAACACTGAGATCCATAGGGGGCGACTGGGCGGACGACACTCCGGTAGATTTTAGATTTGAGACGTTCGTTGATACGTCGATCACAAAAAACAATAGTTGTGGAACGCCACTTCATCCAGATTGTATTAATCATTATCATCATCAACGACGCAACAACCGGTATCCGGTTTAGGCCTACCTTAATAAGGAACTCCCGGTCCACCAATTCGATATCCCTAAAAGCTGTCTGATGTCCCGACCTATGGCATCGCTCCAATTCAGGCAGGGTCTCATTTTCTTTTTCTACCATAGATATTGCCCTTATAGACTTTCCGGGCTGGATCATCCTAATCCATAGTGGTTAAGTGACCCGCCCATCGTAACCGTTTGAGCCGGATTTTATCCACAACCTGAGGTCACGGTATCGCTCATAGGTTTCGTCGTTATGTAGGGTACGGAATCGTCCATCCTCATGTAGGGAGCCAAAATTTCAAAATCATACTTCTCATTCCTCTAAATCAGCTTGTTGACTTCACTGGGATCATTTCTCCTTCGTTTTTACTACTAACCATTCATCTTACTCCTCTTTCGACAGATGTGATTTCCCTACGGCTGGTATATCCTCCATTTCTCTTCTGAATCCCTCAGAAACCTTGATGTTAGTGATACTCCAAATCCCTTCTCTTCTATCATTTATAACAAGAGCTTGTCCGAAGCGCGTTTTCTAGATATGTGGAAGGAAGCTCGTATTATACCCCTACATAGAAAAGGTGGCAATACCTGAACCGAAAACTGGCGACCTATACCTATACTTTCCTCGATCTCCACAAATTTCGAAAGATAGGTAAAAGACTGCCTTTCATCTCGTTTTGGTCACCTCATGGTGAAAGAGCAACATGGATTTTAATACGGTCGCTGGACTATGACCAATTTGTTGGAATTTGTTGCGAAGTCACTCAATACAAGAAACGACGTCCGTAGAATCTATACTGACTTCTCCAAAGCTTTCGATTCCATTGACCAATTCTTGCTTCTCACTAAACTCTTATCGTATGGATTTCCGACAAGCATTCTCACCTGGTTAAGATCTTACTTAGATCTTCATTTTTCTCTGATCGGGAATACCCCAACGGTCCACCTTCGGTATATTTCTGTTTTCATTTTTCCTGAATGATCTATCTTGTTTACCTTTCCTAGACTTTTATATGCAGAGGATTTTAAATTGTTTTCTGTTGTTGGTTCTGTTGGAAGAATGTTCTCTATTCGATATACCCTAAACGTCTGACTTTCCCTAACCTGCCATCTCTGCAATCCGGTAGATCTTTGACTGACGCATGTGTCCTTTTCAAACTTTGTAATAGGCTTGATGGACAGCTCTGTAACCTCCTAACCGTGACCCATCATACAATATTCGTAACTTTAATATTATTGAGGTTCCTTTCGTGGAGCTCTCGTGGTATTCCAACTCCCCCTTCCCCAGAATGTTACGTTTGCAGCTTGCTCCTCTTCTTTCTTCCCTAGCCTCCCTTTTATTTTCTATATGCACTGCAAATAAATAAACAATTCGCTACTGACTTGGCCGCAAACGAAATTCATAAAAAGGGTAGCTCCAGCGAATATAGCGTGACGGTAATCCTGGTTGTGAGAAATACATTTCATTCGACCAATTGGAACCTTATCCCGAAATCCTTGACGAACATTGGTACTGATATCCAATACTTGAGAGTCATGGTAGATGCAAACCTCTGTTGTAAGCAACAGGTTGATGCCGAACGTAGGTGGCCCATGATATACTTCCAGCATTCTATACAAGGTGGTGAGCTCGATCTTGCTGTATGCAGTTCGGTGAGGGGCGCAACAGATGGAATTGAATGCTAACAAGTTAAGGACAGTCTACAGAAGGACAACACCAAGGGCGGATACGACTTCAAGACTGTCTCAGATGATGAAGTGGCGTTTACCATCTCGGGAATGACGCCCCGATTGGGATCTTGCCGAATGAGATGACGAATGCTATATGTATAATCTGAGTCGATCTCTCCTTTATCGCAAACGAAGGACGCTCAAATTTGTAAAAAGATGGCAAAAGCGGCGGGAACGCTCGTGAAAGGGTCATTGCCCATACAGGTTAATGCCTGCCATCAAGAATTAGTTGCAGGGACGGCACGGTCAGATTAATTATAATCTTACCCAGTTTATCACGGGTCGTTAGACTGGACTGGATTGTCTAAAATGCAATGGAGCCCCAGTTATCAGAGCACAAATCCTTTTACTGTCCAAGGTTCGTTGAAGAAGGCGGTCCCTAGAGGAAACTCTAGGAGAGGTACCAGAAAATCTGATAAGAAAACGGCCAGCATATTCGGAGTTTTGGGATACGATTGACTCCGTGATCGGATCTATCTAGGGTAAGTTTACAAAGGAAGAGCCGATCAGGTGAGTGCGGACAGTTTCTTTTGACGGAAGAATACCGCTGGGTATGTCCGCATTACCCCAGTGATTCACACAGAAGCCAGTCTTTTAAGTGTTGTCTTGAGTTTGGTTCTATCTGCTCAGGTTTTATTTTCGGGGAGTATTTTCATTTCTTTCCAGAATCCAGAATAGTTTTTGGTTTAGGGTAATTTCTAAATATTTGATTTCTGTTTTTCGTTTAAACTCTATGCCATGTAATCTAATGGTTTTGAAGTGGTCAACTTTGCTCTCTGCTATGGTGACATTTAATATACTGATCCATGCATCCATCAGCTGATACAGGACATTTTCGGTTGACCATCTCGTTGTGTTGATATGGATGCAAGTGATTATGCGATAGAGCGTTAGTGCGGATATATTTTTAGTTAGCGTAAAGTGTTCTAAAGCCCAATCATTGAACAGCTCATCAAAATACTCAACCCACCGCTCCAATATGTGTCAAGCACTTATCAGACGCTATACCTCAAACCTTTCTCCAGAATAACGACTGCGAAATAAAATCCAAATGCATGTGCAAGGCGCATCAGCAATTTCACAGCATTCCTCACATGAATGTCTCTCGCTCGTTTGAAGGGAAATATTTAAGTAAAATATATGCAGTTGCATGCTAGCATGGACAGGTGAATAGCATGACAATATTAATTACAATAGCCTTACTCCAGCCGCAATGTGAGGAGCTGCTAGTACAGTTTTTTTTTCGATTTTAAACCCCGGATTCGTCTTCGTCGTTTTTCGTCGAGAGGCAATAATCACATGGAGGTGGGGATTCTTTGGCCATAGGTCCTCAAGTACACTTTCATGATCAGATTAAACCATTTTCCGTGGCTTGGCCCTACTCAGTAAATTGTTTTGTTGAATTGTGTTAGTAATAGTAAGACTTTTACCAAACTATCCTTAATTTTCTAGTAAATATTTTAAGTGCCATAGTATATTACTACCTACCAACTACCTTCAATTAAGCAAATATTTGTCTGGGATGTGTTTCAAGATTTAGATTTGATACAGTTGCATCATTGTGTCCTTTTATTGGATTTTTTGGTTGGTTACACTCTGGAAATGAGACTTGTTACACTTTATGGTCGCTATATTTCGAGTCCTAATCCCCCTCTAATGAACTTTTATTGGAAGTTAGGCCTGTTTCAAAAAGAATTAATTGAGTCCTTTCATCCGATATCCCGTTTGACCAGATTGTGATATCGATTTGATGAAGTGTATGATCCATGATAAATGACTCCGTGTGGTTAATAGGGATGGGATGGATATGAAAAGCTCATGGTTTTAAACGGACGAAGTCATGTCTCCTGCAACACAAGAAACAATAGATTTATTGAAAACTAAGTTTAATGAACATATAACTTCGCCAGTAGACCAAAACCAGAAAAGGCATCACTAAGAGTAACTCTACCAAATAGCTAGCAAATCACTTACTCTTCGTCTACGTAATTTATGAGCCTCTACTCTGTCATATTCTGTTATACAATTCAAGACTACTTTCCGCTCTTTACCACTATGTTGTGCCAAAAATATTATCCTTTTCTTTTTTGAATCATAAAATCCACTCAAAAATTGATGCCACCATTTAGCTACATTTTCCTGGAAGGTTTATTTAAAACCAATAGTGAGGACAGAGTCAAAATGCCTTACTAGGCACATATATCCTTTCAGCTCCACTGTGGTACTCTGCAGGAACTAAATTGTCCTGACACAATAAGAACTTTTTTGGAACATAGCCAACAATCCTTTGTCTATTCTCCTTGTGATAAAAATAACAAGTGATGGAACTATTTGATGATCAAAGTGACTCCCTTTGGGACTCTTTTGTTGGAATTATTTGCAAAAAAGCTTAGACTTCGTTAATAATTTTTCTGGTTAGAACGTTGATGAGAGCTAATATAAAATGTCGCTCATTTTCTTAGTGTGCATATTTTGTTATGGAATATTTACCATTGGACAGAAAGCAAACATTTACCAAGCAAATTTACTTAAGATGGAAGTTATTTATGCTTCCATGCAAGATAGCTTGAGACCGTAATTTACTGTCGCTAGGAATAGACGAGAGACAGCTGTAATCTCGTAATGCATGCGTCTTGCATCAATGAGCCCTTTCAGGATATCAACCCACCCAGCAATGAGATGCCGTCTGGACTTTTCCTTTGTTTAGTGTTTCTCAGACGAACGTTTTTGTTGTTCGATATTTATCGATGTTCGACATTTTAGGGTTTTGTAGTGCATACCAAAAACCAGTTTAGATGCAACTTATGTCGTATGCAGGCTGTCAACAACTTTTTGAAACATGGGAAAATACTGTCATTTTTAAAATGAAATCGTTATGTCAACAAGCGATCATCTGTTGGGTCATCCTTCCACACCTTCGTTGTGGATAAATTCATGTTCCGCTTGAGCACCGCCGTACCCAAATCAACTCCAACATTGGATGCTAAGGTGGTGAAGCTATCTAGCTATCTATTGAGACTTGCAGCCGAAGGATATCAACTGCTTTGAGACCGCTTATTCACTTCCAATAATCGCTTGTACTAAACGTCCGAGCCCATGCAATTAAGGTTCCTCTAATTTTCAACTTGAGATTTGTGTACCCATTTTGACCCACGAACGAGAGATACACAAGCACATACTGAAGCAAAATTTGGAAGAGAGAGCTTATTTGGACATTAATAGGCATACCCTTATCTGCTACCTTGAGTCACGCCTGATCCAGTTCTGCCAGTTTCCTTCAGCGGGTTTTGCGACCTCTTTACGGAGCGTATTTTAACCCTCTCGAGTTGGTGCGTTTAACGTTGGAAGTAGAAAAAAGCAAAACAGGCAAATTTCAGAGACCATGAATAGTCAGGTTTATATTACATTCGACCTATGCCAAAGGTGAGAAGGAGCCTCAGAATTGGCAAATGTTGATGAATCAATCAATTTTCAATCGTTAACCAGGTGCTGAGTGTGATTTAAAAGTGGAGAGCTGAAAACAGAAAACAAGACAAACAATTTTCTCTCATTTGTTAGAAAAGGGAATCCCTTTTTCTTGCCAATGAAACTCCATGCGCAAAAGGTGGTAAATTAAATCCGGGTAATCATCATCTCCAGTAAAGAAGGAAATTCAAAAATGTTGAGGTTCATGAAATATTAAATCTTGGCGGTCACCAACTTCTATTAAATCATATTGGTGAAGCATAGAACGAACAATGGTCAGAATGCGCAATAATTGTGAATGCTCGGGGATGACCAACCGATTATACTAAGTAGGCTTTGTAATGTCAACTATGGGCACAGAGTTTTACCTCGTATGTTAGAATGGAAATAGCTATGATTATATGCATCCAGAAAAGCATCCTCGGCCGCAGACACCATTTCCTCAGGGAGACCTTGTAGGCGCAGACTTACTTATACTGTATATTGAAGGAAAGTGCCAATCTCCATTTAGCCGCGGGGACTGAATTCATTCACCCTTGTTTTGTTTTTGTTTTGTTCGTTTTTGGGTAAATAGCATTAGCTCCGCTTTAGTTGTATCTATGCCGAGTACGAATCTTGTATGGCATACACACACTTTTTTGCAACAAAGCGAAACATCCCTGAAACTAACATCATCAAGTCGTCGGAACACGTCACGATTTTCACCCTGCTCCTCTTCAAAGAAGTGAAGTCCTTCACGCATTCATTGTCGCAGCTGCCTGTTTTCAATTTAGAAACTATCCGCGTAAATTTTCAGAAATGTGGTACATATCCAATCGAAATAGAACTGAATAGATGAATCTCTACAAGGAACGGCACAACCCTGTCACTTTCATTACGCCATCTTAGCCTGAAGATTTCTGTGCAGTGAATCTATTTATAGCAAAACTGATTTCATCCTTTCATTCAATCCGTCAGCGAAAACCGAGCGGACTAGTAGCGTCAGAGTCTTACAAGAAGATTCCATTAACAAATCCTTTGACTTGCTGAGCAATGATGAGCTGCTAAGTTTCTTGGCCAGAATCTTACTGAGCCTTGCTGACTTACTGATGATTTCGATGTCCTGACAATAGATATAACTGGAAATGCTTCCTGGCAATCCTGATGGCTGACTCTTTAAGTAGTCCTTGTTTTTTTTGAGTCGGATAGGTGAATGCGTTTACGCACAGAGTGTTGGACTTACACAATGGTACGCCATCTAACTACTAACTAAACACCTCCCCATCGTCAGAGGGCTAGCCTGGCACAGTTTGTCATACTACTTCAGGCTAGCGTATGAATCCCTCGCCTTAGGGAGCCTTCAAATTAGGGAAATCCTTTCACCAACGGAAGGGGGAGGAGGAAGAGAAATGATAGTTCAAGGAACCTGTTAGACGTAGAACCCCCAACGTTTGCCGTTAGTCGACTTAAGGCCAGGTCAGGTACAGCCTTGTCCACTGTAGCTTTGATTTGTTCGCAAAAACTTATTTTTGAGTCAAGAGCCAGTCTAAAGTACTCAATCATTGGTTTTGACACGATTATCAATTCGCCAATCGATATGGGACACAGGTCGGGATTCTTTTTTTAGTTAGGAAGACTTTCTCGGTTTTCTTTTTCCAGTAGAAGGTCGAAATCATGAGCAGCCATCCATCCGCTGTCAATAATTATGATCGTAGTAGATGTTGAAGACCTTCCTGGTCAGCTTCCCGAGGTTGGACAGATCTTCATCCAACCACTATGGTAATGCATTTTGCTGTTTCTTTCAGACCACGCGTCTCTAAAGACGGTTTCAAATACCTTCTCCAGAGACCCGATTTTCAACTCTAGTTCATCTGTCGTTACCATTGGAAGCACCAGAGAGTTTGGCTTTGATAGCCCAACCAAACTGACTCCAGTTGATTCTCTGAAAAGGAGACCTATACAGCAAGGTTCATATTGAAAATTGTTCAGCTGTGATCCGAAAAGATCTGTGATCAAACACTCTACAATTCGATATGCTGAAAGTTATGTTGTTGCTCAATGAACTGATATTAAGGACATCTCCGTCACCATCGTAATTCTTCTAGTGGAGTGGATTTGTTATGACCCAGTTAAGTCGAGGAGATGTGCACGTTTCACTAACCAGATCCAGTTCGAATATGCTTAGGGCGCTGAAAATCAGGTCTGGGTACAGAAAGGCGCCCAAGCTTTTTTCAGGTGAGGATACATGCCAGAAGCCTCTCTTGATCCGTGTGTTTTATATATTAAATATTCGATCTTCATTGTCTTGAGTAAGGAGGAAGACCAGCAAGTTAGTCGAAGCATGGATACTTTCTACTTGAAAACTACCCAGCCTCCAATGAGAGTTTTGAAGTTGCAGGGAATGGAGGAGCTTGTGCTTATCCATTTAAATCTTCGGTAATTCGGTGCGAAAAACAGGTCTCCGGGAAATTTGGTCGTATGGGATAATCTTAAGCTTTACGTCGCTGATCTTATCGACACAAGAGCTGACAAAAGTTCCTGCAGTCCCCACCTACCCACCCAGGAAGAATATAAGCAATGGAGACATTCTCCCTACTCCTTGTTGCCCTTTATGAGATTCTCGAAGAAAAGCTTTGAGAGCCTGGCCTCAACACTGGTCCATACTTCCGACGACAGTTTGCTGCTAGCGGAATTACCATCCGCCTATTCGTAAATGATTTCTAACCGCATAGTCGAAGACTTCACACTGCGTATTCCGTCGCCACGCCGTTAATACTTGGCAGTCTGCATAAATTGTGTGATGTCCAGGTCCTTACGAATTCTGCTCCTTCTCGACGGGTTACGTTTGACGGTGGTAGGTTTCGCTGTATGCAAGTTTTTCAAGCCTCTGTTGTTATATTCTTCGCAATCTTGTTTGGAATATGGAGGATCTTCTGATATGGACTCTTCTCGGTGCTCGTTACCTGTCGTCGGAAATTTCGGGGTATTTTTCCCGATATTTTTACTACCTTAAATGAAGCTATTCTTAATGACCAATTTGGACATGTCCTTTGAGTCTTTTTATGGCTTTGTCTTATGGACTTTTATCGTTCAAATCCTGCAAAAAAGTATTGCCGGCGAAGAGGAAACTATATTCCAGGGAAAATTCATATTTGATTCCAATATTTGTACCGAGTTTAAATTACTGCTAAGTGAACGTGGACTAGTTCCTTAACACTTCCTGACGTATTCGATCAGAAAAAGATATAGAACTACAATGCCGCACTGAGCTCATGACATACAAAATGAATACTAAACAGAATTCGTTGAAACTTACAACATTTTCACGTAAGATATAACGTAACTTTAATGAAAATATTTTGGGGACTCTGTGCTGACTAAAATGAAGCACTTTGTAATGAGAGACTAGCCACGAGGAGATGGGCTAACCCAGTTTTATCCCCATCTCACATAGGTGTATGAGTTCATCACACACCACATATGAACCATTTTGACCCAAAAAGCTGCTCAGGTATCCTTTAATTCAATCCAGCAACGTTGGAGGTCATCAACTACTATTTCATTACAGAGTAATTGATTTCAAGTGTACAAAAAATTTAAATTAGAAACCTTCTTGTCGTTAATTACGTCCAAAAAATTAAATTTTATAATAACTCATAATTACTTCCTGACAAACTGTAACACATATTAAAAGTTAGCAAATTGGAATTTTTCCTGAAGACCACACTTTGAGGGGAACTTGTTCACATAAGGGTCTGCTAACAAACTGCCTTCGCTTCAAATAGCTTAAAAATTACACTAACTAAAAAATGTAAACCTTATCCCATGTAACACGAACCCAATCCGTTGATGAAAGAAAACCACGAAACCCTTCAGCGTCAGGCCAAACCTCTTGACGTCCTAACTTATTTGATAGATGGTGGCAAAGGTTTCATGCTGAGCATCAAAAGTGCTTGATTACGAATCCTTAAAAAGACGCATTCCATGCTTCACGTCATATGAGCTGTTGCTTTCCACACTGAGGGTTCTTGCTCCACGACGTAAAGGGAGAATTATGATCCTTTGATGTTGTCCAATGATATTTTGCTCCTAGCAGGAGTATTTTATTGAAAATTTCCTAGACTACGTATTGACACTTGAAAAGACTTTGTTATATTCCAATGGATGGAAAAGTAAGAGAATTGAAAGAAAAAACGTTGAGCAAGTTCATTATAAACGTAAAGAACATAAAAGGAGATTGATGTTAAGTGAAAGAAATAGGGTTACTGGAGTTCATCCTACGATGTCATTCAACCCTAGCACGTTTATGTAGCGCCATTTGTAGGTGTATCTAAAAAAATTGATAGGGAACCCTTGGAAACTGGGAGACGGAAATACTCTAATGGGGGACGGGGATCTGAAGGCGTTGCAAAGGATACACTTTATAATTATTGAAATTGAAAATTCTTGAAGACATCTCATTTATCTGTTAATTTCGTATCTTGTGCGGATTAGATTCTGTAATTATCTTTAAAATGATGGCATTCATCCATTCATCGTGCTATCTATTTGTTCTTCGTATGCGGTCTCCAAGTGGCGTGCTATTTACAAATAAGAGCATTCTCTGTTTGAGCGCATTCTCCTCCTATTAAAGTAGACTAAAATTTGTTTTTCACCCACCTTCGACATGATGCCGATGGAAGACTCCATTTCAAATTGGGGACTTTATACTGCATCAATTATTATCTAACATATTTTTATGTGGTCAATATTGACAAGACATGCAGGTTGAGGATAAGGATAAATTTACGAATATTATAAGTGTGTTCTTGCGGTGTTTCCAGGGATTAAATTGTCTGAATTTTCTTATAGAGGGGGAAGCGACGAAGGCCGCAGTGCGGGACTCTAACAAATTTAAACCACATCTCCTCACCCGCTATGCGCCACGGAACTATGTGAAGGCATTTAAGTCGGTGGCTACCGGCAACTCCGAAGATTGCTTCCTACCTGCATCATAATTTTGATGTTGAACTTGCGGATTGTCCTGAGTGTATAGAGAAAAGAAAAGAGATCATTTTTAAAATTTTGTATTAAACAAAACCGGTTTACTCTCTCTCCTTCCCCTTCACTTGCCCCGCGGGACTGCTATTACGGTATTAAGTCACGGGGCAGGATCAGTTACGAACTGGGGCTAGTATCGCTATTTACAATTTTCCTACGAAGCTTATCCTTCATCAGCAGATTTTGGTTCACCTTCATTAATTTTTACACAGGTCTGTAAGTTGTTTCAGAGGCTACAGTGTGGTGCATGATGTTCTTGGGTGTCAACAGCGCCCCGCCGTCAATTCGCCTCCGCTCTAGCCGCGACGAACCTTTACCAGTTAAAAACAACATGCTCCGCATCCTCCGCAATCACCTCGCATTTCGGGCAATATGGGAGTCGTCACTCCCGAAAGGATAAAGGTGTGGAAACTTCACCGGGATTTTATTTGATCCATGTTGAGATATCAGGAATCATCCCACCTTTTTTGTCACCCCAAAATGACTTCACTTCGTACTAATTGCCGACGATTAATACAGGTCTCGCCAGTTGCATATGATAAGTCATAGAGGCCTCAACCCTCGCTCGCCAAGATGTCGAATGGGATCATCGCTGCTATTACACATGCCACTTCCTTCGCTTGATGATCAAAACTATCTCGGATTTCCAACCAAGATTTTCCAACCAAGATTTTATTTGAAAAATTGCCTCCTCCGAAGAAATTCCATGACTATGCGAACCAAATATTTGGGAATCATCACCATACTGATCGCATTGACAGTACATCTTGCTTTTCGGAATTCGAACTACCTATGTGAGAGACCACCCTCCCGTTCTGTGATCGGTACAAACGTATTGAAAATGACCCATTCGAAAAGTGTGCCGATGGCGATTAATAGGTATATAGGCCAGCACAAACTTCTTATTCCTCCACTTTTATGGGGAAACCCTTCCTTGAGGCACATCGTAAATATTGGAACTGTTTTCATAGCTACAACCAGAGCTCTATTTGGAATGCCGTCTAAGCCTTGGCCTTTATTTTCGACAATCTTCTTCGGGGTTTCCAGGAATTCTTGAGTAGTTACCTCAGGAATTTCATCGAAATCAATCTGGACAGTGGGTAGCTTCGATTAACTTGAGACTTGTATGAAGAGAGTAACATACTAATATCCCGCAGCAAATAGGATTGGTGAGCGGCGGTAAGCGTTTACCCTTGATTGATTGCCATGATTGCCTTGTATGCACTCGCAATGGGTCGGAATCCGCTTCCTTGCATAACCTCTTCAAATTTTCAGTTTTACTTCTAGAGATGCCTGCTTGCAGTTCTTTCCTCGCCTTTTTATATCGGTTATGCAACTGTTCAGATTCGGGTCGGTTCCTGCTACGTTGGCTGTATCTCCTGGCCTTAAGGCAAACCGAAATTCTCCAATTTCGGCATTCCTCCAGAAGTTGGGCATCCTTTTCTTGAATACAGCGCGGTATGTCATGGAAGAGTCATATGCTTTCTGGATCCTTACAAGAACATGTATCATCGTTTCTTTTGTGTATCTTCTGTCTGCCTTTTGTCTTTTTTTATCGACGGAAGGTGCAGCAGCGTTTATGTGGGACTCTTACCCAATAAAACCACCTCCTTCTCCTTCCACTCTCCCCGCAGATTTCCCATATAGTATTTCGTCTCGGGCTGGATCAGAATTCATCCTGATCCTGCATCCTGTCTTCCTCTCTCGTTCATTCTTCTAGCTGATTTCTTCGGCGTAAGCTTCCTATGAATGGCAGCCATCATCTGTTCGACTTCAGTTCATATCGCCTTCGACATTAGATGGTATTATTGGCTTGTAAGCGCTCCTTCGTTGCAGCTTCCAATGCGGCCTTTTAAGCTGCAATTCTCCGGAATAAAATAAAATGTGCTGTGCGTCCTTTGCAATACTCAGACACTTTGGGCAATATGACGAATCGTCATGTCCAATTAGTAACCTCCGTGTTCGCTTAAAGACTGGATTAGATTGAAATCTACTTTGCCGTTGGGTCGTTCGATTCATTTCCGAATATCCCATATGGTTCTGCGGATCCAGCGGCCTTTTCTGTTTTAGAAAGAGTCATTACTATTTCATTAAATAGATTAGGGCATGGAGTTGGTGGAGAGCATTTGCCTTTGACTTTACTGTTTTGTGGGCGTCACTCCAGGGGTCAGCTTCCTAGCACAATTACTAAAAGTGTTCATTCTTACTTTTTTTGACAGTCACACGTAATTTCTTCCGAACCTCTACGTATTTTTCGTGTAGCTGATCATTGCCACATTGATTTCTATTTCATTGACTGCATCTTCTGACCTTGGGGTAGACCTTATGGCACTCTCCGATTTCAGAGTTCTACCAAAAGTTCAAGTCTCGCCGATCTGTAAAATTGTATCTTCTGCTTTTCCTTCGAGCGCCGTATTTTGCTGCAGGACTTCTTTGAAAATCTCCTCGCCAAACTTATTGGCTACCCGCCTTTCATTTGCCTTCCGGGACCAATTCATTCCTGTACGATGTATAATTTCAAAAATGATGGCCAGATTGTCACTATGTATATATTCTTTGCTGAAATACCACTGGAGATCTATAGCTAAAATATTGTTAACAAATACTACACCTATCACGGATCCCATTTCTCTTTTTTGAAAAGTGTTTTCGCATCTAGTGTGATTCGGTATTCTGAATAGTGGGGCCTTTTTCCTGCTTTTTGTAGCTTTTCCTTCTTCTCCACCTTAGTTCTAATGGAATCTGGAATGCACTTACCATCTTTCGCTGTAGTGCTGGTGGTCTTTCAAGTGCTAGCTTACTTAACTGCCGTAGAGGAGTTTTCCCCGTTTCCGTTTTTGATTACGTTCAGGAGATTCCGCTTCCCCATTAGATTATCTCAGTCTTTTAAGGAACTCTGGAGTTTTGCTTGTGACTGTCATCAGAGAACTAGCCTGGAACCGTTGGTTACATTACTTCAGGCTAGCCTTCAAGTCAGGAAATCCTTTTCATAATCGGGAGCATTAAGGAGGAAGGAAGTTGTTAGTTTAGTGAACTCCTTGTCATCCGGTCCCTCCGCTGGTCGAGTTCAATCTCAATAAGCAGAGCCCGAACATAATGGACAATACGACTGCCAGCTGTCAGCGCTCTTCAGCATCTCTCTGAAAATATTGTCTGGAGAGAGCTCCCTGTGTTTGCATAAAACTGCTGACGAAAGCCCTTCCACCTTTCGCAGGAGAAAAAGGTATGTTCAGCGTCGTCCGTCCCTCCATGGCAGAACACCAAATCAATCCTGTGCAGGTAAGACTGAAAACCTTCATGCCCGCTTAGAAGTTGAGTAAGGAAGTAGTGAATCTCACCGTGCGTTCGGTTCAGCCACGGGTCTAAATTGTCGATGAGCCGCGCAGTCCATCTACTGCTTGGCTCATGTTTCCAAGAGAGTTGCCACTCGATAAGGGTGCGACGACGTTTTTCACGGGCAACCAGCTCTCTTAAGTTCTCGTCCTTACGGCGGTAGATATCTTTACGCTCCTTGGCAAAAAGGGCGACGGGGATCATCATCACGGCCGGTTCTAAGACAATACCGCACTTGAGCAAGATGCTTACGATGCATTCTTATCAAGGGCATCAGCCCATACCGCTACGCCATAGAGCAGAACCAGCTGCCTTGCTCCCATAAGGAAACTCCAGCTGCAGCCCTTTCCATTGCTGCTTTGATTTGCTCAAAAAAGCTCATTTTGGAGTGGTGCATTAAACCAAGGTATTAAACCGCTGGGTTTGAATTTATATTCAACTCAGCAATCGATATAGGATGCAGCGTCGGGATTCTCTTTCTGGTCAGGATGACCACTTCGGTTTTTTCCAGCGCAAGACTGAAACCAAGAGCAGTTATCCATTCGCTTGTGGCGCAGCAGGGTTAACAAGATTCCAAATTTATTTTGAATATTGTTAATGCGAAAGACAGATACCACTACCGCTGCCCTCCGTGGGGTATTCGAATTCGCCACGAGGCCGATTCAAAAGAGTAGGACTACTTCACACGGAGTAATAGTTGTCGTGTGGAGTAGGCCTTGCCAACTGATTTGACAGTTTAAAAAGTTGTAAAAATAATTGAATACTTAGTTAGTTGCCAACCGTCAACCTGGCTGGCGTAAATAATAAACTATTTAACACCACAGTTAGCTGAAATACAGATGCTATCCTCACTTTCAAATTTCCCGTATGACGAAATATATGAATTTGAAAGAAAATTGGACCCTACAAGCAATAGGCTTCCAAACGCTTACCAATCGCATCAATATGTCTTGCGCCTGTTCAACAGTACATCCGGCAACAAATGCCGGAACATCGCCTGCATAACCGGCCAGGGTACATCGAGTCTCAGCAAACTATCGTAGGAAGCATTCCAGAGGTGCGGTTCTAGGATGGATTACTGTGCTACTCCCGACTTGATTTCGATCCTTCTCTGGCCCTCTAGCGTCTCATAGAGTAGGGAACGATTTTTCAGATAATCCCTCAATATTCGCAAGAGGTAGCTTGGCACGTGAAATGAGCATATCTGTCCATTGTACGGAATTGAAGACATTTCTGACATCAAGCGTTATGAGGAGCCCTATCCGTCAAGATTGGCGACTGTGTGCATCTACAACCTCCATGCAGATCTCCCTCTTCTGAACCCGAACTGCCCTTGGGCTAAGTCCCCGGCCGCGCCGATCGCTTCAGTAAGTCTACTCCTGGTGAGCTTCCCGGCCGTGTCAAGCATACACAGCGGTCGGTATGCAGACCCGAAGCTCTGGGTCTCCTTTATCCTTACTGATTAGCGTGAGTTTGGCCAACTTCCGGCGACAAGGAAAAATGCCCTCCTTGAAGCAAGCGATGAATGCCCCAAGCAGCAAGTCTGACCGTTGGCGGAACACCAGTTTGTAAACTTCCGCCGGGATGCTATCAGGACCTGGCGCCTTCTTGTTTTTCTTAGTGAGAACCGCTTCTTCGAGCTCTATCATTGTGAAAAGGGGACAATTCCCGACACTTTCCGTGCTATTGATATCAACCCGTACATGTCTGGAGAATAATTCCTGACAATGCGGTCCCGTACAATGCGATCCCGTACAATGCGGTATTTAGTAGAGCAGAGCACCGATTTCCCGGGTGACAAGCTTATAGCCAAGTTCCCACGGGTCTTCATTCACCTCGTTGATCAGGTTCTGGTAGTCGCGAGCTTTGCTTTTATTTATCGCGTTGTGGAGTCTCCTTTTTACTGATAAACGCTGTGTAATATATACTTTATGGCGCACGCCTCCTCTTTGCCGTGTAAACGTTGTGCCAACTCCCTCTGTAAGTCGGCAGTTTCTGCCATCTACCTGTACATAGAAGGCTTATCGTGGCTGGGGTCTTTCCGGTGCATAGAAGCCTCACACGGCGTCGTAATCAGCTTCACTGAATTTACAATGGTGTCAGCTGCGATGCTATCAACCCTTTGGGGCGGAGGTTGCGGTGAAGAAGACGGGGCGGCAACCCTGTCGGCCAAACCAAAACCAAGTGGCCGAGGAAAGCCTCCATAGTGCTGGCACCGGGAGTGTACTCCCTTTGCCTGGCCGGCCGTGATGCAGTTGGCGAATGCTCCAAAGGCCTAATCAGGGCGATCAGACCCGATCTGCACGGGGACTCATCTGAAGTGGCAAATTGGTCACGAAACCTCACCAGCGGTATACTGGTACCATGGGAACCGAGATAGCCCCTGGACTCTCATACTTCGGTTGAACTCCGGTTGTATGTGCGTACAGCTCGGTTATTTGCGGTAGGCCCCCTAGTGGGAGTTCTATGGGGGTTGTTGGTTATGCTCAAGCGAGAAGAGACCTTCGGGCCTCGGCGTGGTGCTACGATTCAACATGGGTGCCATACTCCTTAGTTCGGTAGAGATTAGGTAGATCTTGCATCCACCAGTATGAATGCTAAGCCATGCACTTGGTTTAGACTGGTACCGTTGTTGCTTGTCACAGCGGGGTTCTGATTGTGGTCACAAAATCAATCCGTGTCTTAAGAAGATCGTGGGATTAAGTCGTCCAGACAGGTGCTCACGTAAAACATTCAAGGACTCATCCCTCGGAGGCGCCCTCCAGCACGGGTCTGTCTGCTCCAAGAGTTTCGACGAATTTCCCGATCCTAACTGTCGCAACATTCCACAGGCAGGGGGAGTGTCGCGTTGGTGCTCACCGGCAAGTAGCATCAATCAGTTCGAACGCAATGTGCTGGTAGTCACTTGCCAAAAAGTCTTCCAGGACGACCGCGCTATTCAATAAAAGTCGTTTTCTCGAAAAGGTAAATGAACGAATAACCCTAAAATGACGAGAGATCGAAGCCCAAGGAAGTATGAATCAACACAAATTTTCGTAAATACGGAGGATGTAAACTTCTAGGTTTATTACTAACAGCCTAGATAGAAAGTTTGTGCATTAATAAATGTTTGAAAAGTATCATGTGCATAAAATGTTAAAAGGATTATTTCCAGAAGGAAACATGTTTATTTTATGGCACCTCAAAGTAAAGCAAGCATGCAACTTCGTTATCCTCAGGTACATTAACAAGAGCTAATTGCAAATGTGTTGTTCAGCCCATAAAGGTGTTATAAAGTACGAACATATGTATGTCCATGTATGATATGTGGGATGATAAATTATATGGAATGCAAACACGGTTGTTGCTGCAGTACTTTGAAAACTTTAATTAAGTTTGCTTGTTCCCGCGTCAGCAATAAACAAGTTGTTAAAGGACGTGTTTACTTAATAACAAAGCAAAAATTAGCAAATTCACTTATGCATACAACCGTCATAATGGGATGTCACATAAAGTGATTTCCACCCTTCACAAAAAAGCGCAATTATCGGGCATTTCCAAAGGATTAATATATATTTCTTTTAGATATTACAATTTGTGTCACACATTGGAGGATATGTAATTAAAGTAAGCGACAGCCCGTCGAACGGGTGTGAACTGTATGAAAGTCGATACTGTGATTATATCAATTCGATAAGGGAATATATTTACATTGCAAATCAGTACGAAGACCTTATCATGCCCACATGTGAGCACGTACTATCTCACATGTGTACATACAAACATACACACCTATCAAAAATTGCTGGGAGCAAATTGCTTTGCTAACGCGTGCCTACAAATTGCCCCATAAAGGTTTCGTTCGAATGGGTTGAGGTAATTGATATCGGAGTTCCATGAAATATTGTGTTGGCAAAAGGATTGATTGATGGATCGAGTATTGATTACGGAACAATGGGAACCTTGTTTCTGAGACAAAGAACCTTCGCTTGATATTCCCGAAGGTGTGTGTAACACTTTTCAGACCATTGGATCTGATAAGTGGTTTCCTTTGTTTTATATGCCTCCCAGGCGTCGACCCTTGACATTAATAATGAATTTTATTCACATAGCAAAAAGCACATCCTTTTTTGCATTTTCTATTTGAAATACATAAAGGTATACGTGAATATACGAGAAGAAACGTTAACGTAGATTTAATTAGAACTCTCAATCGAATATGAAAAGTGAAATTGCGATAATTGTAGGAGAGTACTCGAAAATGGAGAAACAGAGTACTTTATTTGATATATTTCACAGTAAGATTTTTTGCTAATTATTTACAAATAAAACGGACAATTCTTTGAAAAATAGCTTCTTGCTTTCAGAACTCGTAATTATGATGCAGTTAGTAGCCCAGGAATAGCAGATATTCTCAAATATAATCCTGCGGAAATCAGAGCTAATTCTACCAAGGGTGTGCTTTATGTCCGACAACCGAAATAAGCCTTCGGACGTTCAATACATCTTATACGCCCTTCAATATAATTGCTGAATTCACAAACTATGAAGAATGTAGGGCCTGAAATATTGTGGTTAAGCAAAAGCTTACTTAAATCTTAAATCATATAGACGACATGCGGTTTCGTCCAAGGCGGAGGCAACTCATCAGTTACTGTCTCTGTCTAGTAATTTAAGGCATAAGCCGATGTTCCTCTAATTTTTTTTATCCACTTTATAGCGGACCAAATCAATTGGACAGAAACTTTCTTTCTCAGTTTTTGGTACACGGACCTTTCTCTTATGAGTTTGAACACAAATTCAAAAAATATTTAGACGACTTGCGGTTTTCTGATTAACCCATCTACTGCTACCTGCCCTATAGAGCGACTCAGCTCATGGTTAAAGGTTTTCTCAGACTAGAGTACCCCAACTACACGGGGTAAACAGGTGCTAATGAAGATCTGGATCCTTTGAGCCACAGTAATAATCACTTCCATGTGCTGCTCCCATATAAGAGGGAGAGAGGGAAGAACATTGATGCGGAACAACCTTAAGTTAATTTTGGTATTGAGGAACCTGCATTTCCAAATTTTAGATAAAGCAGAGAAGGCGCGGCGACATCAAGCTAGCTACCGCTGTCCGCAGAGACAACGCTACAAAAGTAAACAAATTGGTGGAAACCTACTTTGTTCCGATCATTAACGCAGATAGCGAGGGTACGACGACCAGTCAGACTGGGAACCTTGACTTTGTTGGTGTTTATCTTCTTTGGTCGAAATGTTTGAGGAAAGATGTAGTGGTCCATTGAAGTCGACGTCCCCCAAAACACCACCGTGGCAAACGTTACTGATACCGCAAAGGAGCAGTGTCATAGTCAAACATACTTTCTTCCTCCACGTTTTCGCAATGTCTTCTTAATGACTTTCCCTTAATTGCAATGAGTGTTTATAATGAGTGAGAATATTAGGCGCATAATTATGTCTTTCCTTAATATAATTACATGCCCCTTCTACTATCGCACAATATCAACCTTATCAGCCTTATATCGTACAACCTTTCCGTCCCTTTTATGGTGGGCTCATTTACCTTGTTACGGACACGGCCCGTAAAGCACACGCGCTATCGCCCACGTTTCAGTGAAAAACGCCCCAACTCCCTCTTGGACTTCCAGAGAAGTTTTACTACTCCCCACTGTTCTGGGCCGTATGTATCTGGGATGATTCGTCGTTCATCCTAGAATAGTGGATTCCACTGAATGGTGTCAATTGCACTTTCGCTACTACACTACACTAGCCTCTGTCTAGATAAAGTTATCCATTCAAAATTGCATAAAACCAGAGTAGCTCAATGAAACGACGCAATCAGTTCCTCAGATTTTCTACTTCGATGCAGCACTTGACATGTCGCGCAATCATACATCGCTCTGATACTATCTACTAGTTTCAATGGAATACCCTCCTGAGTAAAATGTTCCATACATACTCCTTGTTCACGCTGCCGAGAACTCAGTGGAGAACAGGTGAAGCGGAGATCTCCGGGCTCAGTTCCACAACAATTCGCAGGATATGCACGAGAATCTAAAGTAGAAACCCTCTTGCTCTCTGCCGATCAAGCTTTTGAGGTTTTTCTTGATGGTTCTGCGTGGCAGCAAGGACGCAAAACCCCTCCAATTGTCGCATTCAAGGCAGATGTTCCTTTTCCAAACCTTAACGATCTTTCCCTTCTTTCACTCTCTGAGAAAGAGCTCAGATTCCCAGGATTTCCGTACGATTGAAAACTGCAGCTTTGCAGAAACTACAGAATAGCAGTCTTAGCCCCGCTCGAGAGAAGCATCCTACCGAGCTTATGACGACGAAATTTACGAGTGATACTACCACCGTCTGATTGTGGATAAAATCCGGCTCAACAGGTTGCGTTAGCCGAATCACTTACTTTACATGTTTGGGAATGAGTCAGCCTAGAAAATCTATACAGCTGTGAAAGAAGCCGTGGCAGACCTCGCCCAATATGGAGTGGTGGTGTAGCCCAGGACACGAGATAGCTTCTAGGTATATTGAATTGGTATACCTCGGTGCAAAACTGGAATGTCCGGAGTTCCTTACTAGGGCCAGCCTGGACCAGATACCGCCTACCCCACCTACTCCCTTAGACGTCTGGGTGGCTTTATGGCTTGTCTATATGACTCTTCCCTTCCCCTTTCTCAAACGGCTTGCCACCGCCTTTGGAAGGGTTCTGTCCATGGAAAGCATCAAATGTTGTTGTGTGCGCACAGTTCTTACCAGATGTAGTTTATGTTATCAATCGCTGCATTCCATTCTTCGCGCAAAGTATTCATCTTCATCATTCCCTGCTTGCCTTAAAGGCAGCTAAAACGGGTAGAAACTTCTAGTACAGCAAGTTGAAAGTTTCGAAATTCAATTGCTACCGAGAGTGTTCGTCTCCCTATTGAAAGCTGGTTTCTAACAAGATCGTGGTTGCAAAATTCCAGTCCATGTTAAGAGACTTTAAACTGTGCAGTGCTCCGTACAAATAGAGACTACCAATATGATGTAGAAGCATTCACACTTCAAAAGAGGCGTTTTAAGGATGACATTTTGATCGTGATGAGTTTTGCGAATGCCAATATAGGTTCTGTCAGCGCATTGCTCAGACGTCTAATGGAGTAGAATGGTATTGGTGACCGTAACAATAACGATGAAGGATTAGATGCATGTCTACTGGCTGCCATCATTTAATGAAATCGCCACTATCTTTATCTGCAGTAATTTTAGGAGCTTTCTTCTGAATGTAAGGAACCATCGGCGGTAGTTTTACCTTTGCCTGCTGCCTCTACTGAAAGGGAATCAAAACATCGGCCACCTAGAATCAATATGGAACATCTCTGCGATCCGTCTGTCGTCTTGCAGTAGGGAAACGTTCTCAATGAGTAGGCGACATAAACAATCCATCCGAGAATATTGATAAACACGGGATACTATGAAAAGTGCCTTTATCTGTGGTTTGAAATTTTTGGTCACGTAAGGTCTGGCTCAGTCCCGAAATGTGAAGGAAGAGTAATGGATCAAAGCAGCTGGGATCTTTGTTAATGGCTGCGATTGAAGATGAACACGATACGCTATGCTATCTTGAGTAAATTAAAGAAATGTAACATAGTGAACTCGAAGAGAAATTCATTACTGCATTGGTGAACAAACCAGTGCCTATCACAAACAGCAACGATTTCGCCACCGTATACCAAATCACGTAAGTGCTTACAGGTGGGTCATGTGAGAAAATGACTGATCTTCCAAACTGAAGTGAAATCATCTTTGCCATGAACGCACCAAAATGGAGTAAAGGCGATGGTCTTGCTGGACTCAGGGGGAACTTTCGGAGTCATTGTTTTTAATGATTTTAAAGTGCTGGGAGTCTTTGATCTTTAGAAAACTGTTTTATGACCGCTTGGTTCGCTAAGTCAGAGACAAACACGTTAGAAACTTCCTCACAATTGTCCCGATTACAAGTGGTATTATCTCGGACCACTCAATACCGGAACAAAAATAGCGTTGTTTTGAAGGCTGAGAACAGCCAATGTTTGAAACCGGCGGCTTTACGGTCGTTATAATTCGTATTCATGTCGGGCTGTCGAATTCATAGATTCAGAACCAACAACGCCGGGTTTTGATTTAATTATCGAAGGCAGAGGTAAAACAGCGTCTGACAAGTTGCGTCTACTCTGACGAACGAAACCGTTTGCCTTATAGATGACGAATATAGAACTATGGCCATTGAGACTGTCAGAAAGCAATCCTGGCTAGAAAATAAGTAAGATTTTGACTAAGGAGCATACTAGCCTGCTTAGACACATTACTTCGTCAGCGAGGAAGACTATAACTCACCAAAGCTGTGTTTCTTTCGGATATACACCACACGGGCTTCGTTTCTGTACGGAACACGGAAAAGTGCGGCCCATGAATCCGCCAAGTACTTTCGTCCCATCAACCTCACCTGTTTCGATTTAAAGATCCTAGAGCGTGTCCCAGATATAAGGACAGTTACGGAAAAGACCCTCGTTTCAGCAAACTTACCTCGAAGGTAAATCCGCAGACATCGCTGTGGACGAGGTTGAGCGGTGTTGCGCGGTCGCTATAGTAGAAACAATATACCCTAGCTGCCAACAATGTTAGTACTAAAGGATGTTCTAACCAGGATCGGAGGGCTAACTTGCGCATTGAATGGTATCCATGCTAAAAACTACGATAATTCAGATCAGCTAAAAGTTAGCCATTTGACCAGAGCTGAGAGGTGCTTTAGTTAATAGTGATGGACGAAATTCTGCACATATTGGCCAGAAGCGGGGTGTGTAACATTTGCCCACGACGTGATGATATTTGTGTCAGGGATGTTTCCCTCTGTTATGAGTGATATTATGGAGAGGGCATTGTGAAAAGTATACCTGTGGGTTGTAAGATGCAGAGTTGGCATAAATCCAACCACAACATAGCAGACGCTATTCATCACCAAGGGAAGGGTACCTAAATTTTACCATCCGCGACTAAATTAACAAAGATGGGTTCTGCGGTAGCATTGTGAAAGGTGCTGTCGATTTAAAGTATCTCATTGAGATCCTGGATTTTAAGCTAAATTAGAGAGTGAACGTAGAGCTGAGGATTAAGAAGGCATGTATAGCCTTTTACACGTACAAGAGGACTTTGGAAGGAAATGGAGTCTTTGCCGCGGATGGTTCTCTGGATGTTCACAAGCATATCTAGAGACTAATTGGCGGGCCGACGGCAGCCTGACTGGCCAGGCTTTGCTCTTGGCTGTCCCACCGTAGGTACACTTTGATTCACGGTGATGACTCTCTGGAGTGGAATCTACTCGTACTTCTTAGCAGCCGCTGCTTTCAGATGGCGCCAAGTCTAATCGGATTTGATCTGCTTATAACAGAATCCAATCACAATAGCTTTTGGGATAGACGCATGCGAATGGGCACACGATTACAGTGATGTGCAAGGGGAATTGGCCAATGGGCGACCATGGGGCAGACCCGTATACCCCTACCCCCAATTTCTTTGTGATTGCCAGCTCCAGCTAGAGCCAGACTCCGCACACTAGGTAAATCTTTCCTTGTGATCCTCAAGGAGACCTCTAGTTACAAGCTGGAAAAGTTTTTTTTTTGTATGGGTGGAGGTGGGAATCTTGCAGCAGTGTGTGGGATTCTCACCCACTAAAACCACCCCCACTTCTCCTTCCATATCCTCGCGGGACCACAATGAAGTATTACTTCGCGAGGAGGGTCTGATTTACACCATCACAACTAAGTCACCCGTCCGTCGCGCTTTCCGAGCTCGTTCCAGTTACTTCAGCTTCTCCTATATCGCAGTTACTGTTCCGCTTATCACACTCTAGTTTGTTAAGGACCTCAGTATCTCCTCCACGAAATGATGGGGTCCGATAACTGCGTTGAGGGCATCGTTTAACCTCCTTCTTTCATTCGCGAATATCGGACAGTGAAACATAACATGCTCCGGGTCCTCGGGTATAGCGGCGCATTCAGGACAGTGTGGAGACTCATCCAATCCGAAGCGACGCAAGCCCTTCCTGTATCCACCGTGTCCCGTAAAGAACTGCCTTAGGTGGAAATTTAATTCTCCTTGCTTGCGCTCGACCCATCTCTCCATACACGGGATCAGTGTATGGGTCCAACGGCCCTTTTCGGAATGTTCCACTGTTGCTGTCATTTCCTGTACAACTCCTTCCTAGTGGATTTTAGGAAGCCCCAGTCACATCGGCCGGATTCACCTTCCTTCTCCGGTAGAGACAGTGCGCCTCATTCCTCAGAAGATCCAAGGGAATCATTCCCGCGATGACACACACTGCCTCACCTGATACCATCATCCTTACTAAAGATAAACTAGCCTTTGCTGCCTTTTCGCGAGCATAGTCCAGGTGCCCCTTGAAGCTCAACTTGCCATCGAACATTACCCCCAGGTATCTAATGCTCGATTTTGAAATGACCTCGTAGTTACCAACGCGGATTTTGACAGTATTGTTTTTCCTGCCATTGGTAATAAGGACCGCCTCCGCCTTACCTTCCGCAAGTCCAATTTCACATTTGGAGCCATGCTTTCATGGTGTGTTTTTTTGCAACTACTACCAATGCCAGTTCGTCAGTAAAACCAACCAATGTTGCCTTCCCTGGCGAAGGCCGAGCACTTCGTCATACATTATGCTCCACAGCAGGGGTCCCATTACGGAGCCTTGGGCAACATCTTATGTCACAATATATTCCTTAGGTCCGTGGTCTGTCTCGTACCGAAGAAGTCTCTCCTAAAGGTAACTCTCGATTATCCGAGCTAAGTAACCAGCGACCCCCAGTTTAACCAGAGTGCCCTTAATCCAACCACAGTTGGCTGAGTTAAAGGCATTCCTGACATCCAGCGTTGCCACCGCGCAGCACTTACCAGCGGCAGATGCCTGATGGCCTGATGGTCACTGTAGGTATAGTACTCACTCAGCTGCCAGACCATCCCTCTCGCCAACGAGATACTGATATAGGTTAGACCGACGATTGAGCCTAGTCCTCTGCTTCGGAAGGTGGGCACGCATCCAATGTTGGCGAGTACGATGTCCAGCTCCGCGGAGGTTTCAAGCAAGATTTGGCTCCTGCTGTTTATCACTCGATTTCCCCAGTCTAAAGGCCACGCGTTGAAATCGATTTGTGGCAATGGTCGGTGAGGTTGAATTGTTCTCTTAGCGCAGCATAGATATTCTGGTGGTGATGTGACCTTGTCTAAGTCTTTGCACTCGATCACTATTTGTTGCTTCCGAGCTTTCACGTCTGTTTGCTCACCTAGCACCTTCTCCACCTGTAGAAGAACTGGTATCTTCTATTAATAGTACAGCCCGACTCTGGCCTACTTCGATTCTTCTTACATAGCATCAAAAAAGCGCATCGTAGCTTAAATTGGGTTCCTCGGAGCGGCCGAGGCTGAAGGGTATTTCGGTGAACCTAATAGCTATCATAAAAGTGACATATGATAGTGCCAAATGATGTGTGCTGAACCGAGGTAAAATCTCAGAGGAATTCGAATCTTGTCAACTGTGTTATTTCTTCTTACGATTGGAGAAGTTCTTCATTCCGCCTTGGAGGGCTTCAATGGGCTTTATCAACTTTCCTGAAACACCTCGAATACATTGATGACGTCGGCCTGTTCTCTCACCCGATCAGGGTCCTTGGCCAAATGATTGGTTTGGATTTGAAGAGGGAAGTAAGTATAGTCGGACTGAAGGTAAATACCACCAAAGCTAAAGTGTTTAGTCCGACGGGTGATCTCACTCTTCCTATCTGTATTAATGGGTAGAATATCGGAGGCGTTGATCAATTTGTATATTTAGTTAGCGTTGTTTCTGCTCCACATAGTGTAGGAGAGTGAATGAAGTGTGGAAGCTTTTTGGAAAGTCATTGGTTGAAGTCATTGGCTGAAGCACATTGTCAAGAATTGACACCAATGGCCCATAGGCGTGGTGAACACACTATGCAGCACGTGGTGGCCTAGGGCTACTATGTTAAGTGCCCTTTACAACTTGATTTTAGTGTGTGCACCATTGATGGAGATGCCTCTATCGGCGGATAGTCTACCATAGTCGGAGAACCTTACTTGATGGAGGGAGGTATTCTAGAGGATTTCAAAGCCGCATAATGTATAACTGAGCGTTTCTTAAAATAATGCTGTTCCCGACGCTGGTTTACTACAAAGTTTCCTCTCATATTTCATACGCTCGTTCGGATCTCAATCGTTTTACTGTATTTTTTTTTATAAAGGATTTATCTTAAGTACACAAAATGCAAGGGCGTATTATTATAATTTTAATTAAATTATTATATTTCCTATGAATAATCGCTTTGAATAATAACCGTAATTGTACGCTTCCGGCATTTCACTTATTTTCCTTTGTCATAGTTTAGTGTGCAAATTTACCACAGAGATAGGACTTCCTCTTGATATAAAGACGCCACACTGTCTACTTCCATGACTAGGGACGAGCTAATAAAGTAGTAATAAAACAGGACCGTAAAATTTGCTAACACCATCAAGGATATGTATATATATTTACGTATATCCCTAATGTATTATAAAAGGCGAGTTATATTAGGAAATAGTGTTTATTAGAACACACTCAGAATACTTAAAATAAGGCCAGGTACGAAAGGGTTCCGATAGGTAAAAAATTTAGCCAGCGTTATAAAATATAGTACCCTCAGCTTTGGGTCCGGCAAAGTTCAATTTGATTGTTTTTATTAGATGTACGATCAGGACCCTCGAAAGGGTTCAGGAATAACAAAAGAATGAATGTGTAGATGTTTCCGCAAGATATTCAACGGACCGAATATTTCAATGAGACAAAGCCAATTCCCTCCTTCCGCATTGTTCCCGTGGCTACTTTTCTCCTCAACAGAAGTTCGTGCAGTTCATTTAAAACGAATTGAAAACCCTCATAAAATCGACACTATACGGGACATGAAACTAATCTTCATCTTATGGTCAAATGATTGCCTGAAACTTTGCGTATATGATGGTGTTTTCCGGTCCTGAAATCCGATGTCCTTGCTTCTGGTCCTTCTACTCCTGTGATATGTATATCTTCAGCACCCTATAAATGTATGTACGTCTTACACATGTGCCATACACTGGCACGTTATCACAGAACGGTTTTCACTTGCTGGTTTGCCGAAAATCAATTTCTAGGACAATGGCTCTTTTCTTTATGTAGGTGAAATGTGGTATGTAGCATGATGAAGTGAAATAATAGATTCTATGACCGGAGAATACGAATACGAATCTGTTTCCGATTGGGAAATTGTCAAATTTGGAAGACATATTCTTTGCACGTTTATACGCCCATCTAACAGTTGGTTTATTTGTGGTTGGATCTGAAACGGCCTTGATTATTTCAACCATTTCTGGCAAGGTTGCTTTCAAGATTTTTCATTCTTTCTTTTGATCATTCAAAACAAAGCTTTGGGCCTACTCAGCGCATATTGTTATGGCCTCCTTTCCTGCAATCGTACAGTTTTTCCTATGAAAATATCACCTTCTAAACAAAACCTTCGGGTAATTGACATCTGATATCTTTAGGCCACTAATCATTTTCCACAAAGACCCTCGTCGTCCGGGTGTTAGTGGGCATGGTCGACTGTAATCCTAGACACATCTTTTTCACTAGGGAACAATTAACTATAATCCCCTGATCATTTCCGGAAAAATTCATGTTCCAGTAAAGATAGGAGAAAGTATGGGCTGCCATAGACGCCATTATTAATTTGTCCTTGATACCACCCTATCGATGTATATCATATCTGCCGGCGGACAATTTTTCTGCTTGCGGCATCGATAGTGTCTCTCTTGTAGGGCTTGAGTTAGGTTTACATTTGGGCGTATCCAAGGAAAATGGAAAATTATGGCCGAACTGTTTGTATACAATTCTCGTAAAGTTGGATATTTTATGAGATTTATCGGAAATAGAAAAGTTTGTCGCCATCTGTGGTCTTCGTATCATGGAAGGATACTTTATCATGAATATTTGTTTTATGAATTTTAGTTTTTTAATATACTTTTTTTCTCCAATATACAGTTAGTGTCCATTCAAATTAGAAGAGAGAGAGAGTTATATTTTACAGTTTTGTATATCAGTAGATATATTAAAATCAGGAGAAGTCCTGGGGTCCTCTTAGCATAGTACTCCTTTTGTATGTGTTGTATAATTTCTAAAATATTGTTCGAAAGCGAGCCTAAAAGCAGTATAATTTCTGGTACGAGGAATTCTGCTTGCGCAATTAAATCTCTATGTCTATAAATATCCTATAATATCTTATAATGAATATGAACGCGGAGGATTAGTGAATTGAGGACAATATTATAGGGAAGATAATCAATGTGATTATAATAAATCAGGTTACGAATACAGAGACTAGGAATTTTGGTGCGAAAAGGATCCAAATGAGGACAGCTAGTTTTACTTCATAGTCAAAACCGGAGAAGGCCGATAGAATGATCGAATCGTAACCAATGATTTTCCGTCGGCACGAATCACAAAACCTTATCGTTGAAGACACTTCCTTTCGCAACTTTCCCATGATAGTTGCAGTCTCACATTGATCGCTAATACCTTTGTTACGAACGTGTTCATAACATAAAATACCACTGATACAATGCAACATCTTCGTCTCCATTAGCATGAGTTGCTATGTATTATAATCCGTAATCGGTCAGCGTTCAGAACCATAGAGGTCAGCAAGGCGGACGATATTGCGGACCTGAATGAAGGCAATAATTGGAAACATATAAATCGGTGAACTTTGGTTATCCGCAGTGACAGTGTGGGATCTACACCTCTCTGCCCTTTCTCGATGAACACTTACAGAGACGCGAAGAGGTTTTGACATACCCACGACACTTCAAGTTTTATTCGCGATATGTAACACAGCGAACAAGTTTCTCTGGTATTAGGTTTTGTCGTAATGCATACTAAATGATTTTATACGGCACGCGATCAAAAGCCTTCTCTAGATCCATGAATGCATTGTTGAAAATGTGATGTTTCTCATCGGGTTTCTCCTTATGTAACCGCATAGGGTGTGCTACCTCAGTGGTTCTACTACTTTTGACCAATCTGGCTTGTCCCTTTTGTGGGATATAATGCGTGAACCACACCTGCGCGCCATTGTTCAAGGTTACCTCATGGTAATTAGAACGATGTGGCAAACACGGTTGTCAAGAAAACAATCGAACATTTTCATGTTACAGCAATCGGATCCGACGGTAATTCGGACAATGTTTCATTTCCTACCTATATGAGAATTGCTATGCTCTGTTGTTCGTCAGGCCAAGTTTTACCCTCCTCAATGAGGTGATTGAAGAATTCACTGTGTGGCAGTGCTAAGCACCTTAAATTGATGGGAAAGTTCCGATGGTCCTGTGAAGGATTTCAACGGTCTACTTCTCATCCAAGATGATGAACAACTGAAGAGGTAGAAAGAACACTTCGCCACGGTTCATATCACATTCCGTGAAGTTCCTTCTCTTGTGGATGAAATGGATAGTCACACTAGCATGCGGACACGAACTGTCCTCAAGGCAGAAGAAAAATCATTTCGGCCATCAATGCACTCAAACGGAGTAAACCCGCTGGGCTTGACGGTCTTCCAGCAGAGTTGTATATCGCTGCCTCTGCAGTTACTGCAGATCTGCTAATATCACCCGTATGGACATTTTGGGAATCCGAGACCTTTAGCAGTGAGTTGAAGAAGGAGATAATCGTCAAGATCCCAAAGAAGGGGGCCGTTTTGAGCGTGATAATTGGCGGGGTATCTGCGTGCTCCCTGCCGTCGCCAAGATAATAGTTAAAGTAATCCTGGAATGCATCGTAGAACATCTGGAAGACTTGATCGCCAGAGAGTAGGCTGGTTTCCGCTGGGAGTTCTCCCACATTGGCCACATCAACACCCTATGAACAGTTTGCGGAGTTTATATTTTCGCTGCACCTTTCATTGATTTCAAGAATGCTTTGGATAATGTGAACAGGGAAGAACACCGAGGTAAACTCTCGGAGGAGTTTAATGTGGAAAGCGGAGTCCGCCAGGATTGCACCCTGTCACCGATATTATTTCTTTTTGTTAACAGTGATGTTCTTTATGCTGCCTTGTCTAGAGGAGGTGGAGAAATTCAGTGGACAATGACATGTTTCCTCAAACACCTCGCTTCGCTGATGGCATCTGCTTGCGCTCTCCTTGGGCCCATGAACCGTGTCTCAATGGCTTTAGATTTGGGAAAACAGGCAGGTAGAGTTGGACTGAAGATGATAAACACCAACAAAGCCAAGGTTTTCAGTCTGACGGGTCATCAGATCAATGAGTAGAACACCGAAGAGGTCGATCAATTTATGCATCTAGGGAGCGTGGCTTCTGTCGATGCTGGCAATGAATTGGATGCTGTCTAACCCATTAACAGCGCTAGATCCACTTTAGCCTCCCTGTCTAAAATCTGATAATTCTGTTATTTCAACACCAAGAACAAGTTGAGACTGTTCAGTGCTAGTATTTGTTCAATGCTGCTGTATGAGAGTAGCACATGCAAGGTGAACGCCACTGTTACCGGAAAGCTCTAAGCTTTGGTCAATATATCTCTGCGTCGTATCATCGGAATGTACTGGCCTCACACTATCTCATACGAAGAACTTGATATGCGTACAGACCCGCCACTCGTACGCACTGTGATCGGCAGAATGACATCAGATAGGTCACACATTAAGGGGGCGGGGGCAATTGCATGTGCATTGCATTGTGGACTACGTCATAGGGTGAAATCCACTCTCTAAAGATAGCCGACGAGTGGGTTGTCCAAAGCCACGTAATGCAGAACAGTAGAGGAAGAGTGCAAGCATCTCAGGAAGTCATGGGGGAGCTAGAGGGCATTTCTGCTAACCGCGAACGATGGTGCGTAGATGTGGTTGACACGCTACACCCCATTAAGGTGCGAATGGCAACTATATATATATATATACTGACCCAAGTAGATTCATTGATGTGTTTTTCGAGATGGTTTAGTAGATTTTCACTAGATAGGTTTGCCGATTGCACCGGCTGAGTCTTTCTCTTCTTGCGCTTTGGAGTTCACTTTTGGAATTCTCCCTGTTGGAGAGCTCTGGCATTTGTTTTTCATCTCGAAAGCGATCCACTGTTTGATTATCATCTCTAGTCTGAGTTCCTACCGGGGCTATCGATTTTAAGGACACTTATGCAGTGGCGTTTCTCTCAGAAACTATCCAACTCAAAAATCTAAAAAAAATCACGAAGCTCCCACTATACAGTAACGATACCTGCTGAATAAATTTGCCAGTGCATAGCATAAAATGCTGTTTGTTCTTGATATGTATCCTGTGCATTACCATTTCCGGTCTTTCAACTATTTTTTAACGAACATTTGCCTCATCTACAAATATTTAACACCATAGCTTCCAATAATGTATGTAAGTATCTGGATGGCTCAAGTGGTTAGAGGGCTGGGCTAACGTAGCGGAAGGTCGCGGTTGAAATCTCACTGGTGGCAGGAGGAATTTGTTATCGTGACTGGATGTTGGATAGGTGCTCAGAGGTGGCGGTGAGGAAGACGAGGCGGCAACCCTGTCGGCCAAACTAAAACCAAGTGGCCGAAGAAAACCTCCATAGTGGTGGCATCGGGAGACGCTGTACTCACTTTGGTTTGCCGGCCGTGGTGCAGTAGGCGAATGCTCCAAAGGCCTAATCAGGGCGATCAGACCCGAGTCTGCACGGGGACTCATCTGAAGTGGCAAATTGGTTGTGCTCAACCGAGAAGAGACCTTCGAGCCTCGGCGTGGTGTTGCGTTTCAACACGGGAACCGTACTTTTTAGCTCGGTAGAGATTTAGGTAATTCTTGCATCCACCAGTATAAATACTAAGCCATGCACTTGGTATAGACTGGTACCGTTGTTGCTTGTCTCAGCGGGGCTCTGATTGTGGTCACAAAATCAATCCGTGTCTAATGAGGACCGAAGGATTAAGTCTCCACGACAGGTACCTACGTTAAATACTCTTCAATGAAGTGCTCTAACACACTTCAAGCACCAGATCCAAAATAGATTGTTGCGCCAACGATTGTTTTCCGAGTTTTCACAATCTGGGCTGTTGCCGGATTTTACCTAATACTAGCACTAAGTGCCAAGTATTTGGGTCCGGACAATCCGGTGGTGGTGGCCGGTGGTAGGACAATGGGAGAATCGGTTGAGAACCCCCCCAAAATCGAGCAGGTATGCAGAATGGTGTTCTTCTGCATGGTTTGTGAGAGTCCCAGACATCAAAGGAAGATGTGAGGGATTTGTGTACAATACCTGTAGTTAAGAGAAGAATGGGAACCACAATCACCCACTCGAGATGCCAAATTTCTTTGACTTCTTGAACCAGTGGCTCATAGTTCACGTTCTTCTACACGTATCTCCATTTAATGTTGCTCTTGCATCAAATATATGCGGAGCAATCCGCCTTGTCAATTAACAGTCAGGCTTTTTATGCGGTATGTGGCGATCAGTTAGAACTTGCCGGTCCCAACACATGCTGTAAGCAGAGCTATTAAATACTGCTTGCGGCTCATATCGGTAAACCGGACATGTTCCCGTGAGTCCATGCTTATATGCCAGGTTTTGATGAATCACCTTACATACAGCATTATGCCTAGTGGTGTATTGCGCCGGTGCCATAACAGTGCAGCTAGAAATTACATGGTCGGCGTTAGAGACGTTGTAACGCCGAACCACACATTCTGCACTGGTCGTTCTCCACCCATTCTTTCATGGTGAGCTTTTTATGAGCTCGGGTGGCGGCCATGCCGTCCTGAATGGCACACATCAGTCCTTCCATAGCCATTTATTCGACAAATGCAAATCGAGAAATGGCTGCCAAAGACAATTCACGTATTTACCGTGACCTCCATTCATCGATCCGCTCTTGGTTTGACTTCACCCTACTCAAAATATTGAAAGATAGATCCTTCAAGTTAAGTGGACTCAGTCGACAGTCTACCTTACATGCAAGCGGCTCGCCTACTCTTTGGTGTAAAAATAACCAATATCACGGCTGAACATGTCTATTATTCGCAACAGACTTCTAAGATGGCCGTCAGTCCCAGCATACAGCTTGAAGTCATCTAAGTACATCAAGTGTGTCAGTTCGCACTTAGCACGTAGGCCATACTTTATTGCAAAACCATGCCCTCTAGCATCATTCAGTAGCTATGAAAGGGGTTTTAGTGCCATACAAAACCAAAGGGGACTAACGAATCCCCCTGGAAGATGCCCCATCGTATACGGATGGGCTCTGAGGTATTAGCACCCTCATATGTACGCACTGATAAGGTAGTATGCCACGCTTCCATGACTGTCGCCAAAAACTTTATTATTTTCGGATCAATGCGATTCAGATGTAAGATATCTTATTATTAATAGTGTTTTACTGATTTTTTGAAAAATTGAGGGGTTCATCCTAGAATCATAAAATTCTTCGGTAATATAAGCTATCTAAACAGTATTATTCACAACTGTTAGGATCACATAGGCTAACATACTAAATGTATAAACATTGCATTGTAGTGTTTCCTCTTCATTCCCTGGTGGAGTATGGTGTATCCACACAGTCAGATTGTGCTTCAGGTTCACTATCATCATACGTAACCCTGTGCAAGGATAACCTTACAGCAGCGAGACAAACACAAGACACCCACAGCGATTGGAATTCGAACCCAGCCCATCAAGATTGGGAGCCTGACGCTCTACCCCCTCAACCATCGCACAACAGTGCATGCTAGGTACAAATAGAAGGTATGTTCACCCAACTTCTGCTGTTACCTTTGTCTTCATTTTGAAAACATTATGAATTTAGGCTTCTTGTGAACAAAATGTATTGTTTAGACAAAATTCATTGATAACTGAAACCATTTTAGAACTTTCTTGAATCTAGGAAAACAGCTTTAACCTCGGGAAATTCCTATTATTCATAAACGTCCACAGGGAAATACAATATATTTAGATTGCTTCGTCTCAAACCAACAATAATTCAAAATGAAATTCTCAAATAAATTATGTATGCTTTCGATACTGTCGAAATCTATCTTAAACTAGACAACGTATTCCCAAGTATCAAGGCTTCACCACAACAAAAAGTTTTAATGACAGAAATACGGATTGCATTGAAAGTTGTTTGTTTTATTCGAGCCATAAATTTCCCACAAACCGGCAGAATTCCAATCAGAGATGCTGCTAATGGACCATTATCTTGATATCTTCCAATGCGTGGGTGAGCCCATAACGTGCACTAAGGTATTAACAGACAACACCAGCTCACTTTGCCTATTGCCAGAGGAATCACCTGGAAAATTAATTAGGGTAAAATCGTATTTGCCGATGAGAAATGTTTGCTAACTGTTGAGGAAATGGTCTTTCGGTGATTCTGCCATTAATTAGTCATTAAGTAATGAATCAATGTTTTGCATTTCACTTTGCGTCTGGTATGTGGTTGGTATGCCACGTGTTTTTCATAAAATTCATTCAGAACTTTTACTGCTGGTTGCTGGGCGACTGGACCCGTGTTGGTGGCAGACCCGTCCAACTACAATGTCCAGTAAATTTGTCGTAAATTTCCGGAAAAGTATAAAATGCTTAGCGTTTCGTCTACAGCTTCATAAAAACTGGAACCTTCACAGATCTCCTATAAAACGTACAATGAGGGTCGACAATATGGAGCTGAAATATGCATTTGTGTGTAT
Source organism: Hermetia illucens (assembly GCF_905115235.1). Taxonomy (NCBI): domain Eukaryota; kingdom Metazoa; phylum Arthropoda; class Insecta; order Diptera; family Stratiomyidae; genus Hermetia; species Hermetia illucens. The sequence goes on along the minus strand of NC_051853.1, from coordinate 55,894,316 downwards.
TTAGAATGTGCCCATATAGGCTTTATGCCAGATAAATATTCATTGGAAAACGTATTACTTGATGGAACGTTTTCTTGGTGAGGGTCGTCGACATTTTGGTCAATAGTTTCGATTTTCAAATTTGTCGACAGCAATGCTTTCAGGACGATTTGAATCCGCGTCATTAATTTCCGTATGCGTCATGGCTGTTCCTGATCCTGAATTATGAACAACATCCAGTAAAGACGTTCCACAGACTCCCACTCTATTTAAGATGGATGATCTAGCTTAACGTAGATGAGCCATAGTCTTACGCTTGCACCTGCTACAGTTTACTTCTTCCTCAATCTATTTTAGGCAAATACCATTATTTAAGAAGAGGAATAAATACAGGACAAAGTGTCCTTCAATCCGATTCTTCTATCACCGAAGAAGAGATTTACAGTTTAGTGAACTATTAATAGACAAGAGGGCATGTTGCGTAAATGTTACTATTATTGTGTTATCTCTAAGGGATATTATCATTTAATACCAACTGAATCCTCACATCCTTATTGTTTTCAAGAACACCTGCTTGGAATGTTTTTCTACATCAACAAACTCTTGGCCAAGCTTCCATCAGACAACATATCGTTGTCAAGGCGTCTCCTTTCTGAACTGACGCCGAACATCTCACACTCAGCGGGTTTTCTGATATGGCCATGATAATCCTTCAGATCCTTTATAAACAATAACTTCATCTCATCGATTATATTCGCAGTTCGCTGCTCGCATGTTGCTCTTGTCATAACAAATTAAGTGCAGCTCTCCCGGCGTCGCCATCACAAATAATGCCAGCTGGTCGAATTACTACACAATTAACAGGAAAATATACGTCTCGGTGGGTACCACAGAAGGAGCTACCAATTGGTGTCTAGAGTAGATTGACCATGAAATCCTCTGGAATGTTTTTAACACAACCTTAATGGTTTTCCGATGTTTCTAGTAAATCAAAAATGCGCCGTGTTGGCGAAATGTTGAAAATCGAGAAACAAAACGCTTTTTGGTCGTGGGATATAAAAGTTTCGCGTGGATGCTCCTTCGATCTGTCTGTAAGGATTTAATAGAAAATTGTGAACACAGTGGCGAATTTATATCGTGCGACAAAAATGTAAAAAGGGAATTTTTGGCCATTTCGTGCATTATTATGGTAATTTCCCTGTGCAGGTTTGCAACAGAAAGTGATTTTGAAAACAATTTCTTCCTTGTCTGCATGTGGGTCCAACAAAAAGGACTTAAATTTCGAACACGTAATTGCCTTTCTTTTACAGAAAGTATGTCTATGCAGTGTTCGCTGGTGTTAATGATCTTGGAGGCTCCTAATTCAAATCACATTGGTGACAGGGGTTTTGTGACTGGATGTCGAATACCAATCGACCCAGCTATAAATAAGTACCTGAGTCAAATTAGAGTAGTTTTATTAGTTGGAAATCAATGCGATATAAATGTAAGGCATTGATTAGCCAGATGTACGGGACAATGTCCGAAACCTTGGCGTAATTGATATAGAAACTAAAGAAGTTTTTTTGGTCTCTAGTTGCCTGTCGAATAGAATATTGTTGATGCGCACCGCCGATTTCACTAATAACAAACATTATTAACTTGTAGAAGGTTGGTAAGCAAGTAATCGGTGGTGTGCCTGCGGGGTCCTGCACCATGTCCAATTTAAGGGCAAGGCGATGAAGGACTTGGCTTATGTCATGTACCGACCATGTATACTGGTAAATATTTTATACCAGAAATTCTGCACCAGATGCAGACCTGGCTGCTCCAACTCTTCGAGGTATTTATAGCTCTTCGAACTTCGTCTTCGGCAACATCCGCACAATTGTAGCGTGACAGGTGTGTTCAGCGATAATCCAGTCAGCATACTGAGATGGAGACCCCTAAATTCCATACCAATTGTCTTTAGTGTCCGTTGCCGAAAACAGCACTGTCTGCACGCTTCGTTGGAATTCACTGAAGGATCTGGAACTTTTGCTCCGATGAGGCAGAGGAAAGTTTGTTGGTAGTTCACGTCATTCGAAATTTAGCCAGCAGTTACTTTTTGAATTTTTCAGGAGCAACTACTAATTAATGACTTCACTTATATTAGTTCCACCAAATCCATACATAATAATTGAATTCAAGCCTGAGATAGGGCACTTTTATCATTCTTATAACATAAAATTTTGAGATTGTTAGATTCGCTCTTCTCCATACATCTCCATGATGGCATATGATATCTTTAGTAAGAACTGCACTGCAAGGGTGTCCAAAAATATGAATATGGAAACGATGGATATAAACTCTCCAAGTGGTAAGAAGTCACAGACTTCGAATCCACCCGCGACCATGAGCAATCATGTCGCGGCCGAGGCGCGGATTTTGGAGGCCTCACCACGTTCATATTTGCCTATAGAGCAATCTGTAGAAGGCATGCTTTCCGACTCAGTGGAAAGTTTGCATTTAGTGCCTACGGCGAAGTTAGCCAGAAAGGAAAGTACGGAAACTCTCAAATTGGGAGAAACTGGAAATCCGACTACGGCCGGCCCGTCCGCGGTACTACAGTCCAAATCTACCCGCAAGCGGAAGAGAAAGGCCTGGCAGAAGGGAACTTCGGCCACTAAGGAGGGGGGACTACAGGCTGAATCCTGCCTGTCAGAACCTCCTCCGCCATACTTACTGGGAAGAGCGGAAGAACGGGAAGCTGGTGACGTGGACGCTACTGGTTCAACGCCAGTATGTGGAAATGGATCCAAGCGGTCCGAACACCGTGAACCTGGAAAGGCCCTAAGCCGACGGCAGAAGAGAGCACTGCGAAGGAAGATGAAGCACCTTGGGAATGAGGACATGGACGTGGCTGTACCATTAGGCGCGGTAACGCCCAGAGAAATCGGACGCAAGGTAGCGGAATCTCCGGCGGAAGGTGGGCATAAACTGGAAACCCCGGTAAGATCCACACTGGACGCACCAGACTCTTCAATCAGCGGTAATGCGCGCAAGAAGCGTAAGACCAACACATCTGCTGTGGCCGACGCTTTATTGTGCTCCGCACCAGGGCTTACATCCACGCGTCTCGCGGGGATTAGGACCGGTGTGCCGGGAGGTGATCAAATCAGCGAGAGAGATCTCAATGAAGCTGGTCCCTCCCACAGGAATACGAACACGAAGGCGGGAAGGAAGAGGACGTATGCGCAAGCTGCGGCCTCTGTTCTGACTGCTGCCGTGGGAGTTTCCTCCAAGGATGGCAAAATGTCAGAGGGACAATTTACCATCCTCCAGGAATGCCTGTGGAAGAAAATGATGGAGCCTGGAACGAAGCCACGATTTAACGATCAAGGTTTTCGTGATGGGCTTCTACATTTGGAGTGCGCTGACGAGGCTGCCTTAAAGTGGCTCCAGCAGGTAATCCCAACTTTCAGTTCCGGCGGTCGGCCCAAGTTCACTATTGTGAACACTGAGCTACGCAGGACAGAACATGTCGGATGTTGGCTACCGGGCCCTCGAAGGAAGGCAGAGGACATCATCCGCTTGCTGGGTGAACAGAACCCGGGCATGGACTTTAGGCACTGGAGGGTAAAGTTCATGAATGCCAGGAAGGACCAATCTACAAACGTGGAGGGCTTCAACTTGGTATTCGAACTGGACCAACAGAGTCTGAATGTGCTCAGGGGAAGTCACCATATGGTGCTCCACTTTTTCCTATATAGACTGAAATTCAGTCATATCAGGAAACTGTAGGGCATCATCTCCATTTTGAGAGCGAAGAACAATGATGGTCTTCGACTTACACAACATAGAGCAAATTGCAGCATCTTCGGTGCGCTCTCCCACAATGGAGACGTGCGCGGAGGATAGTGCATACAGGGGCGGAACCCCCGTATGGGGGCTCGCACTGGGGAAGGGACTACAGAGTGAATCCTACCTGCTAGTAACTTCTCCTACACCTTCCAAGGAACAGGCGGAAGGAAGGGAAGCCAGAGACGTGAACGAAACTGACTTAATGCCAGTTCGAGTGATCGAATCTATGCAACCCGGACACCACAAACCAAGTAAGGTGCTAAGTAGAAAACAGACGAATGCTCTGCGGGAGGAGGTGAGATCTTTCGTGGATGAGAACATGGGAATTGCGGTACTCCCAAGTACGGCTTTTCCCAGAGAAATCAATCACGAGGGGATCGAGTCTCTGTCGGTACGGTGTGGGGGAAACCCCGTCATACGCGGACTGGCGCATATGCTTCTAACTGTTTTCTATAAGACAATAGACTAAGTTTATGTCGAAAAACATAAAGATTGGTCAAATCAACCTGCAGCATGCCAAAGCTCCCTCCTACCTGCTGGCAGCGAGAATGACAAAGCTACAGGATTTCCCCTATATCTTTCTGGTGCAAGAACCGTGGGTTCGATTTAACAGAATCTGTGGTATTGGATCAGTAAAGGGGGCTAGGATCTTCTACGACGAAAGATCCATAAGACCGAGAGCTTGCGTCCTGATGTCAAGACGGTTAGAGGTAACTATGCTGAGACAATATTGTTCCCAGGACTTAGCTACGGTCATCATACAATACCAGATAAATGGCGAGAGGAAAAACATCATAGTTGCCTCCGCTTATTTACCCTATGATTCTTTGTATCCTCCACCGACGCAAGAACTTAGGGATCTGGTGGCGTATGCAGAATCAAGTGGTCTCGAACTCTTAATAGGTTGCGATGCGAATGCTCAACATATTTGTTGGGGCAGTAGCAAATGCAATCCAAGAGGAGAGAAGCTATTTGATTTCATCACTTCAGCTGGTCTTATGACTGCAAACGTGGGGTGCGCCCCTACGTTCGTGGGACCGAGAAGAAGCGAAGTAATTGACCTAACAATCTGTACCCCAAAATTGTTAGAGTTGATTACACACTGGCGAGTGCTAGACGAGGTCTCACTGTCAGATCACCGATATCTAGAATTCAATCTGACTATTGCGGGCGAACAGTCTGCAGTACAAAGACGGAACCCTAGGAAAACGGATTGGGCAAAGTTCAATGAACTTCTTAGCAATAAAGTACAGGTCCCTAGGCGACTAAGGACTCCTTTGGTGCTGGAAGATGAATTGAAAACTCTGAACTACACACTTTTAGAGTGTTATGAAGAGGCTTGTCCTATTTCCCGAGGCCAAAGCGGTAAAACAGTTCCTTGGTGGAACCGAGAACTGCAAAAACTCAGAAAATCAACCAGGCGACTTCTAAATCGTGCTTGCAAAAGTAACAAGAACGAAGACTGGTTAAATTTCAGGAACTCACAACGTGAATATAAGAGGCTCGTGAGGTGCTCGAAACGAGACTCCTTTAGAGCGTACTGTGAGGAACTGGAAGGCGAAAGGGAGACTTCAAGGCTGTGCAGAGTCCTCAAAAGGGATGAGTCGGCCAAGTTGGATTCTCTTAGAAAACCCGACGGTACTTTCACGAACTCCAGACTGGACTCAGTACAGACCCTCCTGGAAGTACACCACCCGGGGGAACGGGTGAGAGAAGTGGTAGGGGGAGAGTTGACGGTTCTTGCAACCCCTTCAACACGCAAGTGTTGCAAGGGGAACTGGAACACTGCGAAAGCGGTTGTTACCCTTGAAAAGGTGAGAGCTGCGATACTGTCCTTTGAACATTTCAAAGCACCTGGCATGGATGGCATCTATCCGGCAATGCTAAAGGAGGGTATGGAGCATTTAGAGCGACCTCTAACAAATATTTTTCGAGGATGTCTTGCTCTGGGCTACGTGCCTTCTTCTTGGCAACAGGTTAAAGTAGTTTTCATACCGAAACCTGGGAAAAATGACTATTCTAATCCAAAAAACTTCAGACAGATCAGCTTGACTTCATTCTTGCTGAAAGGTTTGGAGAGACTGGTGGAGCGTCACATTCGTGGAAAGGCACTCAGGTCACACCCACTTAGTGAAAACCAACATGCTTACCAACGTGGAAAGTCCTGTGAGTCTGCTCTTCATTCTTTGGTCACAAAGATAGAGGATGCAACTTTGAATGGTGAGTACGCGATGGGGGTGTTTGTGGACATTGAAGGGGCTTTTGACTGTGCGCCTTTTCAAAAACTTTGTGATGCCGCCAGAGCGCATGGTGTTGATGATGCTTTAATTAAGTGGATCCATGCTATGCTAACGCAAAGATTGCTGTGCACTGAGGTAGGGGTCGATCGCTACCTGACTACGGAGGCAACGAAGGGCTGCCCCCAAGGAGGTGTGCTTTCGCCGCTTCTGTGGAGTATGCTGATCGACTCACTGCTATGCGAACTGCAAAATTTGCCAATACACGCTCAAGCTTATGCTGATGACGTGGCTGTACTTGCTGTTGATCGGGATCTTGGAACGGTGTGTAGGAATATACAGCGTGCCGTTGATTTGATAGACAGCTGGTGCCTTAGACATGGTTTGTCAGTTAATCCAAATAAAACCACAATGGTTTTATTCACAAAAAGGAGAAAACTGGATGGACTTTGTCTCCCTGAGATGAGGGGTACTACCCTTCAACTCTCTGAAGAAGTGAAATACCTGGGGGTTACTCTAGATAAAAAACTTCTTTGGAACAAACATGTAGAGGTAAAGATGAAACGAGCGCTCACAGCTTATGGGCTGTGCAGACGGACCTTTGCCTCGACATGGGGACTCAGGCCTCATGTGGTAATGTGGATATACGTTGCCATCATTAGGCCGATGTTCGTATATGCATCCGTAGTGTGGTGGGTTAAAGTGAGACAAAAAGGTTTTCACCGTAAACTAGCTGCACTGCAAAGAACTGTTTGTCTGGGTATCACTGGTGCCATGAGCACGACATCCGGCGCAGCTCTGAATGCACTACTCAATTTGCAGCCCCTGGATATATTTATTCAAAGCACTGCAATGAGAGCAGCTCATAGGCTAATTCGATTAGATCTATGGGAAAACAACGGATGTGGGGGGCACAGAGCATTGCAAGAGTTACTGGGAGGACTGAATCCAGTTCTTGCAATGCCTTCCGATTCTCGTGTCCCCATACATCTGTTTGGTAGAAGATATGTAGTTACCCTGAAGCGTAGAGAGGACTGGGAAGACCCAGAGGAATGCGTGGAGGGATATACGGAAGTCTTCTACACCGATGGCTCAAAAACAGAAGAGGGTTCTGGAGCCGGAGTCTACCTCTCGAATAAAAACGAGAAGTGGGCTTTTCCTTTGGGACAATATGCAACGGTTTTTCAAGCCGAAGTTTATGCGATCCTAAGGGTGGCAAACTGGGTGATTGGCGAGCGGTTGAAGGGCAGGCGCATCGCAATCTGCAGTGACAGGCAAGCTGCACTGAGGGCATTGAGCAGTCCTTTGATCACCTCGAAAATCGTTCAGGAATGCAGAAACCGTTTGAATTCTATGTCTAGATTCAATACGGTGGAACTACTCTGGGTACCTGGTCACTGTGGCATAGAAGGAAATGAAATCTCGGACGCTTTAGCGAAAGAGGGGTCAATCTCCCCTATGCCGGGACCGGAGCCAGCAATTGGGGTATCAGTAGCATTGGCTAAATCTGTTTTCAAAAACTGGGAGCAAGTTTCCCATAGTGACAGGTGGCAGAGCCTTAATGCTGCTCGACACACCAAACTTTTCCTGCCAGAACCCAACATACGTACCGCAAAGTTTATCCTGTCGAAAAGCAGGAGGACTTGCAGGTGTATTGTGGGCATTCTGACAGGCCATAATTCACTAGCTGGGCATATGTTCAGAATAGGAATTACCGAAGATGATACGTGTCCCTCCTGTAATGAGGAAGCGGAATCCACGGAGCATTTCCTATGTGAATGCCCCGCCTATGGACGCATCAGGCATCAAATCTTTGGTGCCGATGTTCTCCAATTACGACGGGTAGCATCACATCCACTAACGGAAATCCTACGATACGTTAACGAATCCGGAATATTCCGTTAGACGGGGGACGCGAGTACAATGGGCCACCACGGCCTGAGTGCTCAGAAGCTGTAGCTTCTCCCCACCACACACACACACACATGAACTGCACTCTTAAACAGCGAACAATTCGAACTTTTCCGCCATAACTTCTTCACAGCCTCCACTGGCAGTACTATCGTGGGCACTTGAGTACCACTATACACCATTTCCAAATTCAAAATAGGTTCTTTTGCAAATGACTGAATTAATTCTTCAATTCACTTTGCTTTTGTATTTGACTTTTTTTATGGTTTCCACATAACGAAATAACCATAGTGGACATATGTCGTTTCCAGGAGCGTTTCTGTTTGCTCGTAAGTCGGTGGCAGTACAGTTATGCCCAAAATAGAGGCAGTGATTTGGCTTTCCTTTGGGAGCTCTTTCTTCCTCTTGTGACTTGTTATGAAGGATCGCAATGGCCCTTATTATGTTTTCTTTAGCCGTCCACATGCTATGCTGTCCTTAATAAATTTGGACAGTTCAACAATTTTTTTGGTCACTCCAGATCAAGGCTCTATTCTCTATCATCTCATTTGGCCTCCTTACTCTATTTGTTAGGTTCCCCACGTTTTAAGGAATTCATTAAGCCCTGAGCATCGGATGGGTTCTCATAATTGACAGGCTTCTCCCAAATAGCTGTAATTTCTGGTCCTGAAGTACCTACCGCGGTCACTCCTCTTGAACAAATGGGATGGGTGTCGTGAACTTACTCTTCTTTTTCTTCAGCCTTTGTCCCATCCACATTCGTTCATTTGCGTGATTGGAATGCTGTTACGAGGCGTTGAAGTCCCCATCTAGCGTATCAAGACACCGTTGTTTCGGACGCCTCTCTCTCGCAATTTTTCCGCGAGTTCACCCGAGATATTGAAATCGCTATTAGTGTTCATGTTAAAGTTGATTTTCGTTGGAACCCATTACTAAATTACTTTAGATTACCATTGCCAGGCTGTCCATCGCTTATGCCTTGTATTGGAGGAAAATAGACGTCAGGGAATCTGCTCACCCACTTCAAAAAGCTGTCAGTACTGAAGTCCTGAGTGCTTACATCGTAAACTTTCTCATTCCCTAGTCTTGCATTTGGATTTCATGTTCTTGATACTCTTCTTATTACCCTTTTTATTTGCGGATCAGAGGTCTAAAACACATGCCACTGAACACTGTAGATATATAGTACATGAGCACATATTTACACGTCAACAGTTATGCCGTTATTCGATATCGGGGTTGGCAACTTATGGTGAATTTGACTGCTCTTCCAAGGTATGTCTGTCGGTTTGTCGATCCATTTATTATGGAACCATTCCGTACAAGTGGAGCAGTCATAACCAAATATTCTCACAGAAGAAATCCATACGACGTTATACCTAAGGAGTCGAGTTTTCTGCTTCCGACTTTATTTTTTTAAAAGTAGTTTTGTTTGTCATTACGTAATCACTTGAGTAATGGTTGCTTCTACCAGCATGGAATTTAGTAAAAATATGTAAACTGTGAAATCCCATATATTCAGTGAATGACTTTATTTTGGGTGGACTCCAAGACGGGTAATCGTCAATCTGTACAAGCGGTATTCGGTCTAGGCCTGCCTTAGTAAAAAATCTCCAGACGTGCGTGGAGGTCGACCAAATCGATATCCCTAAAAGCTGTCTGGCGCCCTGGCCTACGTTAACGCTTCATCTGGGCCAGGGTCTGCCACGTCTTCTGTTTCTACCACAAATATTGGCCTTATAGACTTTCCGGCTAGATCATCCTCTCCCATACGAATTAAGTGACCTAGCTATCGCAACCTACTGAGCCGGATTTTATCCATAACCAGGCAGTTGTTGTATCGCTAATAAATTTCATCGTTATGTAGGCTACGGAACTGGGCCAAAGATTCTCTCTCGAACGCGGCCAAGTGTTCGTAATTTGGTAAGAATCCAAGTCCCCGAAGAATACATCAGAACTAGCAAGATCATAGTCTCGTATAGTAAGAGCTTTGAAACTATGACGAGAAGTTTCAAGCGGAATAGTTTCTCAAAACTGAAACAGGCTCTGGTGGCAGCCAACAACTGTGTGCGAATTTCATCGTCGCGGCTATTACCAGTTGTGATTTTCGATTCTAGATAGGACAAATTACCTTACCTACGGTCTTAGTCTCCTCTCTTTATTATTCTCACTTGACCAATCCGGTTTCATATTCTCGTTTCTTTGTTCTTTTGGGCTGACATTGCCACCATGCACTTTCCCTTGCCTCCATTATTGTAAAGCCGGAAATCTCGCGCCGCCTGCTTGATCTATATGAAGGCAGACTGTCCATCTCAGGTTGTTTTTCTCATAATGTCAGTATCGTTAACATATGCCAGTGGTTGGGTGGATTTGAAGCGGATGGTGCCCCTCATATTTAAGATGCTGTTTTTATGTGGCCTCGCATACTGGTCAGGGTTAGCCTAGTCAGTCTTATCAATTTCGTCGAGATACCGAATTCTCTCATGGCCGCGTACAGTTTTACCTTGGCAATGCTATCATAGGCCGCTTGAAGTTGATGAGAAGACGGTGCCACTGATGGTCATATTCGAAGAGTTTTTCCATTGTTTGCTGATCAATTGCTGACTTGCCTCTTTCGTATGGATGAATAATATTTTAGGCGCATGGAGCTATCTGGCCTAGCAGGGCAGCGAAGAATATTTTATAGATAGTACTCAGCAACGGGATACCTCTATAATTGCTATACTGAATGATATCTCCCCTTTTATGTATGAGACAGATAATGCCTCGTTGCTAATCGCTAGCCATTGATTCGCTGTCCCATACCTTGAACATAAGTTGATGAACCGCCTGAGGTAGTCGGTAATCTCCATTATTTAACCAGTTCGATTGTTATTCCCTCGGCTCTGATTACTTATGAGTTTTAAAGATGGACTGTTTCTTCCATGCCTGGTGCCGACAGCATTTGTCCGTCGTTTTCAGTTGGCAGGATGTCCAATTTGCTGATATTTTGGTTGTTGAGCATTTTATTGAAATGCTCGATCCTTCACTACAATATGCTCATACGGCCGGAAATCAGATTTTCCTCTTTATCTCAGCAGGATGAGCATTGAGATATCCACGGCTCCATCCTGCTAATTTCCGCGCCTGGTGCGGTTGCTCCCTGTACCTTTCCAGTTCAGAGACTTGGTGGTTATCCCAGGCTTCCTTTTTCTGTTGCGTCTCCACTCGACGAGCATTCTTTCATTCCGTTGCTAGCTAACATTCATCCTCGTGCTAGCGGTTCCGATTTTTCTTGTGATTAGGGCCAAGTAGGTTTGTGGCCATACCAATAACAACGTTGTTTAGATAGTTGTGAAACTCATTTGTTGATGCGTCAACTGCAATTATTGCGTTAACACCAATTTTCGCCTTAAAGGGACGGTTTCAGTGTTCTATCTCACCTGATTGGCTTCTAGGCGCTGCTGTGATTAGAGACCAGAGCACTATGCGAAAGAGATAGTGGTCCGAGTCCATACTCAACTTCTAACCTGGAAGACCAGTTTGTTCAGTTATCAGGTGCGAGAGACTCGCCTTCATCCTTTTCCGTCTGCAGTTTTTCGTTCAGAACGAATTCCCAGTGATCACCACGTGGAGGTGGAGATAGGGTTTGGTAGTAGAGCTATCGGTGTTGGTTCGACAGGCATTTCGCAGGTTTTATGCTCCATGGCGTATGTCAATTCAGGTTTAACCCTAGGACCTATATTACTCTTTAACCGCCCATATTTAAACAAAAATGCGCGAAAAAGTCATGATAGAGCCGCTTTATAAAACCGAGCACTCAAAATACATCCATCCCGATAAGTCTTCATAAAGTGAATAATATTACACTAGATTAAAATTATTACGACTTGTTATTGAAAAATAATGCGCAATTGAATTTTTAGGAGCTAGGATGGGATAGGTAACTTATATGGGGTTTTGTCGCGCATTTTCAATTCGGTACACTTGGTCAAACCCTTTTTCGAGGTTTGTTATCCCGCAGGTGCGATACCTCTATTAAGCAAGTGCGTGTACTCTAGTATGTTACAGGAGGAAGTTTCATGTCTTTATTGTGAAGTCTGCATAATGAGCTTTCAGTGTAGACCCCCATAGTGTGAATATGATTCCTAAACAAATTGGAAGCCGAATGCCTGGCGCTTCAGGTACGAAAAGTTTTGTTGCTTTTTTATATAAGAATATTTAAGTGAACTATTGTTCTATTTACATATTGCGCATAGTATATTACGTTGAATATACCCAATATTGAACACGAGGTGGTACTGACATTTTATCTCTTATGAAGTTGTAATTTGATGCAGAAGAGGCAACTTTGGCCTACTATTACTTTAGTAATAGTAGTAAGATTTGCACCAAACTTTCCGGTTTTCTGCTTAATTTCATGAATCTAGGATGAACTTAGGGAGTTCGAAGTAAATTCTCAAAACATACTAAAAATTATTTCCGAGTTATCACAATCTCGGCAGATGCCGGATTTTACCTAATACTAGCACTAAGTGCCAAGCATTTAGGCTCGGACGATCCTACCTACTTAAAAACTAAAGGGGCACTGGTGGTGGTGGCCGGTGGTAGGTCAGTGGGAGAATCCGTCGAGCACCCCCCGCAACATCGAGCACGTATGCAGAATGGTGTACTTCTGCATGGTTTGAACCAGACTGTGCGAAAGTCCCAGGACATCAAGGGAAGCCGTGAGGGATTTAGGTACAATACCTGTAGCTGACAATATTATGGGAACTACAACCACCCGCTCGAGACGCCAAATTTCTTTGATTTCCCGAGCCAATGGCTCATAGTTCACCTTCTTCTCCACGTATTTCCGTTCAATGTTGCTATTATGGGGGATAGCAACATCAATAATATACGCGGAGCGACCCGTCTTGTCAACTAGCAGTACGTCAGGCTTGTTGTGTGCGGTATGGCGATCAGTCAGAACTTGCCGGTCCCAATACATGCTGTAAGCAGAACTATCAAGTACTGCTTGCGGCTCATATCGGTAAACCGGACATGTTCCCGTGATCAGCCCATGCTTATATGCAAGGTTTTGATGGATAACCTTACATACAGCATTATGCCTGGTGATGTATTGCACCGGTGCCATAACAGTACAGCCAGAAATGAGATGGTCCAACGTCTCTAACGCCGAACCACACATTCTGCACTGGTCGTTCTCCACCCGTTCTTTCATGATAAGCTTTTTATAAGCTCGGGTGGCGACCACGCCATCCTGAATGGCACACATGAACCCCTCCGTCTCAGCAAAGAGCTCCCCAGCACACAGCCACCTGTTCGACAGATGCAAATCGACAAATGGCTGCCAAAGACAATTCACGTGTTTACCGTGCATTGCCTTCGACTTCAATTCCTCGATCCGCTCCTGGTCCGACTTCACCCCACTCAGAGGATTGAAAGATCGATCCTTCAAGTTAAGTGGAGTCAGTCCACAGTCTGCCTTGCAGACAGCCGCATGCAAGGGGCTCGCCTGCTCTTTACTGTAAAAATAAGCGCGCAGCGAGTCGACTTGGCGATGATGTTGTGCCGCCACGTCAACCACGCCCCTGCCTCCGATGTCACGAGGCAGGTTCATCCGCTCCACGGCAGACTTTGGGTGATGCATTCGGAATTTGGACATAGTTGTCCGTATCCGCCGCTGGACGTTTTCCAGGTCAGTCTTCGTCCACGGCAATATTCCGAATGCATAAGCCAGTGAAGGGATGGCGAATACATTCAACGCGCTTATTTTATTCTTCCCCGAGAGATGCGATTTCAGCACCAGCTTTACACGTCGCAGGAATTCGGACAGCAGAGCTTCCTTCAGATCACCAACTCGAGCATGGGTTCCTTGCAGAATTCCTAGGTACTTGTAGAAGTCTGTCTCGGTCATAGCTTCGATGTGGAGGTCACCAATGCTATGTCCGGCATGCGGCTCGTGATGACCTTTGCGAATGGCTTGGATTCGACATTTGTCTAATCCAAACTCCATCCGAATATCACGGCTGAACATGTCTATTATTCGCAACAGACTTCTAAGATGGTTGTCAGTACCAGCATACAGCTTGATGTCATCTAGGTACATCAAGTGTGTCAGTTCGCACTTAGCACGTAGGCCATATTTTATTGCAAAACCATGCCCTCTAGCATCATTCAGTAGCCATGAAAGGGGGTTCAGTGCCATACAAAACCAAAGAGGACTCAATGAATCCCCCTGGAAGATGCCCCTCCGAATACGGATGGGCTCTGAGGTATTAGCACCCTCAGATGTACGGACTGACAAGGTGGTATGCCACCCTTCCATGACTGTCGCCAAAAACTTTATTAGTTTCGGATCAATGCGATACAGATGTAGGATGTCGATTAGCCAGGTATGCGGAACGCTATCAAAAGCCTTGGCATAATCGATATAGCAACTGAAGAGGTTTCTTTGGCCTCTAGTTGCTTGTCCTACAACTACCGAGTCGATAATGAGTTGCTCTTTGCAACCCCTTGACCCAACTCGGCAGCCCTTCTGCTCCTCGGACAGAATGTTGTTGGTCTCGAGGTGCGCATTGATCCTTCCACTAATAATGGACGTGATGAATTTGTAGAGGGTTGGTAAGCAAGTGATCGGTCTTGTGTCTGCGGGGTCCTGCACCGTGTCCTTCTTAGGGATAAGGTAGGTAATTCCCGCAGTGAGGAAAGGAAATATTATTATTAACTTCATTTTCACAGAAATTTCAACGAGGAGTATTTCGTGGCCCAGACACTACGTGCATGGACTACCATAATTTTTCAGATTTTTAAGTTTTGCAGTTACTGAGGCCAGATTCTTGAAATAATTGATCCCTTTAAAACCCGCCCCCAGTCCTGTCCTTTGCAACCCATGCCAAAACTAATGCAACTTTATTCATTGCATATGTGGGGGTTCACAGTTCCCACCAAATTTCATGTCAATCTGTGTAGCCGTTTCTAATGAAAATGCAGACAGATAAACTGACAGTGAACCGATTTTAATAATTTAAATTCAAAAATGTAAAAAGAAGAGTGGAAAATGACGATGACGTTAACACAATTTGAGCAAGACTCTCCTAAGAAATTAAAGCGATGCCAAGCTACCAAGTCAGCAATTCGACATGGTCGCTCTGCGAAACTTCACGAATCGTTCGAGACGTAGGGAAAAATTAATAGATTAATTTGAGGCTAGTATCTGAAAGTTATGATTTTGAGATACTTCTAAAAAGTGCGCGAATATATTATATATTACTTGCCAAACTTAAAAAGACAAACCTCTTCCCTTTGAAAGAAAACGAAAGGAGATGCTGTTCTCAGCTAGGATTCGATAAGAAATGAGGATTTATGATGTAACTTTATAACACTTGTGAATGAGGTAAATGGTCATTCGTGGAAAAACTGTGAAATTTTTCTCGGTATAGAAGACATTAGAAGATACATCGTTAAATGAGGATGGATATTACAATATTTCATAAGCAGTTTAGAGTCCAGTTTGCTTGCGCTGCTATTCCAATAGCTATTTGAATTATTCAAACTGGACGAAAAGGAACAGGACTATGTTGTCTTCCATTGGAGTCGATATTTTTATTCCACAGGGAGGTGAATCCTGTAGGCTTATGGTCTATCTATCTAAACATACTTCTATCGATTTTTCAACGACTACATTTCTCTTTTTCTTTGGCAAAAGCTTTTGAGTTCAGTACCAGTACCTCAAACTACGACATCATAACGTATTATGACAGGAAACATAACTTTATCACCGTCTGGTGAAAGAGGAGCAGAGGTGGTAACTATTCTGAGTGAAAATTTTGAAGATGAAAGGAAACATGTTTATGCTCCCCCTCGGTGATAAATGCAGTACTACAAGCAGTTTGAGCTTCCTTTCCTCAAGTTTTAAATATTTCATGTAATTATATTTCGCTTAAATACGAAAAATACAAAGATTAAATATATCTTCCATTACTGGAGTGTATTACACACTCAAAATCGTTTTATTGACTTTAATAGTTCTTCCAACCTTGAACAGAATCAATTGCTCTCCAAGTGGGCAACTTTCAACTGTATGAGTTTAAGTTGTTTCCGATAGACTATTGACAAGAAAACTTGGAAGATAGCAAGGATAAAATGCCTTTTCTATATCCCCCTATAACTTAGGATTAAGTCTCGTTCACCAAGAAAATGGCTTCCCTTCAATAATATGGCGCAATATTAATGGCTCGCAAAAGATTTACAGGTCATAATGGCACCAAGTATCGGAACATCACTAAGCTCGTGGCGTTCAAGAATGAGTTTATTCAACTCCAGGGCAAGATGTGTTTTCAACACATTTCAAATTTCCTTCCTTTCCAGTTTTGTCATTTTACAAAGTTTTCAGACGCGTAATTGGGAGCTGTGTTAAGGATGGCTTTTAGTAGCTTTTCATGGATGTTTTCCTTCTACATTCTCTCTGATTTCGAGGCCTTAAGTTTATATCCTGGCAGCTGTTTTTATTACATAGAATTGGCCCTGCGAGATTAACAGAGTGTTGTACGTTGTACTTTTGACTTGTTATGGATTGCGTATCACATGGGAGGGCGAGATTTCCGGTGGAGACTTTGATTTTGTGCGTTCACTTTCTTAAATTCCCATTCCTTTCCGCAAATGTGAAGACAAATATTTTCGGCAGCAAAAAGTTTATTACAGTCACTTTACTCAAGATGGATGATCCTTTGTAGGGGCTTGTATATTTGCTGTTAGCTGTGTTATGTATGTAAGAACGCTTGTCATGTGTGCTTGTTGGTTGTTAACATGGCTGAATTAGTGCCAATACATCGCATTTATTTGGTTTTCCTCATGGATCTTTTGCCGGAAACCTTAAGTTAAACAGAAAGAAAAGATATTGGTGTAAAACAAAATGAGGTAATCATAACGTTATTACCAGGAAGTGTCAAATTTTCTTTTTAATTTGCAAATATTTGTCCTTATAACTCTCTCAACCTTTCTTTAACTATACAGACTCTTTCACTCCGCGTTCTATATTCTCCGGGTTCGCGCTCACCCCCAGTACCTAACTTTGATGCATTGAAACGATCATGTGGTATAACTCCACCTCCAGACCAATTCGTAGAAACATCTATTCCAAAGAGATATCCCGTGATGAACTGGGTGATATGGTCATTTGTTTCTCCATGTATCGGCTCAACTCATTTTGTAATGTTAAGAATGAGTTGATCCACACTTCTTGGAAACAGCACCTCATTTCTTGCGTGAGAATATCAGTTACCATTGTATCCGCCACAACATGCAACATTCTCCGTAGTGTTAAACCAAACTTATTCACTTCCATCACTACGAATTTGAAAGCACGTGGTTGAAAGTGCCTTTTTCTTCGACCAGTGCCTGCCTCCTCTGCCGTAAGGGATACGTCAGTGTACCAGATAATCAGTTGTTGGTTTCAGAAGTATGTCAATATCAGGCTCTGCAAATTTGCCTTGTTACTACAACGTGTTTCAGAATTCTTATGATAGTGGAACTCGTTATCTTGTTATCACTTGGTATCAGTAATTTGGGATGCCGTCTAGAAAGAATATCAATTTTTCTTCGATCCGCATATCAATCCCAGAAATCCTCAAGATCGCCCTTCTTGCTTCCATCTGAAGGTGCAGATGGAGAGGAGTCAAACCCAAAAAAGGACCTCTAGGGATGCCGTTCGGAAGATTTTCATTGACAGTTTTTGAAGTTTGTTTAACTCTCTGACTGTTATGCAGAGTTCAGTTCTTTCTGCCCAAATTACCATTCATCATCAATCATTGGCCTAACTATTGCAGTGTATATCCAGTGCCGCATTTTTGGTGTGCCGCCCCATTTTTTCCCTGCTATGGACTTGAGTCTTTCGACATATGTTGCCAACAGGTGCTTTCCAGAATAGTTTTCGGTCTAGTGTAATTCCGAAACATTTGACCTCGGTTGCTCGCTTCACCACCATACTATGTACTCTAATGGCTCTCAGATGATCAAGCTTGCGCTTTCTAGTGGATGGTACTATATTAGCCTTGGCTAGATTTATGCCCAGCCCCGCCTTTCTACACCAATTACAAGCGATTCGCAGTCCGGTTTGAATTCTGTCACATTGGGTATTCTCATATTTGCCCCGACAGATTAAAACAATATCTTCAACGCAACCCTGGATCAATATTCTAGTGTTTGTGAGCTCTTCTAGAATTTCGTCGACTACCATACTTTACACTAATGGTGATAATAAGGCACCTTGTCGACAACATAGAATAGTCTTCATGACAATTGAATTTGTACACATCGGTAATTCAATTTACCTACTCTCTAACAAACTCCCCATCTAGAAGGCTAGAATGTTTCCCACTCCTTTGCTGATTAGGGCATCTGGTATCTCTGGATGTGATGTTTTATCGAACGCTCCTTCGATGGCCAAAAATGGGCACAGTGCTCTATCCTTTGTTTAAATAGCGTCCCTTTATACATTCGTCAGTTGATACAAAGCAGTGTCGGTTGACCATCCTGGCCGCTAAGTCCGCTAACATGCATGCAGGGGATTGCATATTAGAACGTAAGTTAAATCTTTGTCTATGACCTTCTATGAACGATGTCAGGCAAGTTGGTTTGAAAGATATAGGGTGAAAAGGATGCTTTTTGCCTGGAATAAAGGCCTTTCTTGCCCGTCTCCATACCCTTGGTATATACCCAAAGGCTATGCTGTCCTTACCACTGTTAGGAGAGATCGTAAGATGATTTCTAGGGCTATCTGAAATAGTGCTATGAAAATGGGGTCTACCCCCGGTGATTTTGGTGGTTTAAAAGTTCCCACTACCCATCTTACTCCAACTTCCGAGCATACTTCTTTTGTTAGTTTCCGATTCACCTTTTCTCCCTTCCGACCATTGTTGGTGTGTCGAGCAGAATGCTGTTGCCTTCTGCCGTGGGATAGGACCCCAGGAAATCAGTTGTGAGAACCAGGTATATCCTGTACTCTTCATTCTCGGTAAGAATCCCATCTTCTTCCGTCAGGAAAAGAAAAAAAATTTCCCTGTCTGTCGTCTATAGATTTGTACAGCCTGGAATTCCCTGAAGCGGTTCTGCCGTGCTATACATCGTCGGTGCTCTTTTGCACCTGTGCCAACCTCCGATTCGTTTCGCCTGTTTAAAAAGTTTTCGTATTTCCTTTCTCATTCTGGCTAGGTTTCTGCTCCACCAGGGTACGTCCCTTCATGATATCACTGTCTCACAACCGGAGAGCTGGCCTCATATACATCAATAAGGCTGTTGAGGTCTTCCACTACTGTTTCTAGTTCCATTTCACTCATGATGTCACCGCTCACCTCTATATGAGTCATGTTGTTACTCAAGTGTCATTCTATTCTCCTGGGATTCCTTATTGTTCAATTTAATTCCGAGTTGACCTGAATGTCGAATCTGATTATTTTTTGATCCGATATAACAGGCTCATCCGACACCCTCCAATTTTTGACCAAGAGACTTAAATAGCCACAAGGTCTCCAGTTAGAAACATTGAAAGATATATCTATATTAAGTTTCTTTTGAGGATCATGCAAGCTCGTAGTTTTTCACAAAATGAATCCCAAGTTACTTCCATACTTCCTCCTTGTAGACTGCAAATCTGCCCGTGGTACAACCACGGTTCTTAAGCCACTACTATTCCAACATTATCATTGGAACTTCTCCTTACATTTACTGCTGCAGCTTTTGCATGGTCAAGGTTTACCAGGGCTATTTTAGTGCTGATCATTGGCACCGTTAGTACTTGAGGTTCTTCTTCAATATTGGAGCATTACCCTCCCTCACCGACCTGGAACTCTCTTGCGTTTCGCTCTCCGACTTGAGCTCTAGATCCATCCTATGTGTCCTCCGAAGTATCCTTCTTTGGTTTCTCCCTGTGCATGTGTACAAGTATGCTACCAAATCCGTACTTGATGAGGCAGTTAGAACGTTTGATTGCCTCCTGGGATCGTTCGTCTATCCCGATCGTGGGGGGTCTTGCCTTTGCCTTCCTCTTTGTCTCTGAGCACTCTCCATAACCGCGAGCCATGTTATGTGTAATGAAGAGATGTAGAAGATCTCCCGTCTCAACTACTTTGGAAATTAGACCGTCACCATTTGTGCCCATCCTCAGCACATGTCGACAGTTCCGTTCCTTTCCATCCTGGGGGTTTAGGGACTATAGGCCTAAGACAGTCCACCTTCGACGTGTAGTCTACCAGTGTAAGCCCTGGTCGGAAATGTATGTCGGTGAACACGAGCTTTATCACATTTGCCTAGCTCGATATATCCCTTAAGCTGAGGCTTAGGACGATTGGAGGTATTTCCTCCTTTCTTGGCCTGTCTTGAGCCTTCTTAAGTGTCTCCTCAGGTTTTAGACCGTTCTTCATATAGCGCAGATTGGCCCCTACGTTACTGAGACCTGTCTCCTTCCTGACGCCTTATATGGTGGTCTCAGAAGTACCTTTGCTCGTCCCTGCTTTTTAAGCCTTTGTTGGTTTTTCGTAGTGGACCAATATTGACCTTGGCTCCACTACTTGACCTCGCAACTTCCCGCTTCTTAAGTGTATTCGCCTGGCTTTCAGTGTTACGGAGATGTGCCACAATCTGATTGGCCAGTTTGTGTGACGTACGAGGTTCCGCTTGCGTATTTTCATTTTTTTTATGTTCATTTATGTACTCAAATGGAGTAGGGGGTTAGGAAGTCCACCGTGCCATGGCCCCTGTAGCATGGTAAGGTCAAGCTGATTCACTGCGGCGAGCAGATATCAGTGAGGCTCTGTTCGAATACAGTCAGTTACCCCCGACTACAAACTATCCAATGGGCATGGTTCGCATACCTCCTCTGTATTGGGAGAAGTGTTTTTCCTCGGTTTAGATCCTAGCGTTTTGTTAATAGTAGGGTCACCTCATACAGGGTGTGGCTATCACCACCGGCTAACGGTCTTGGTAGAACAGAGGCTTGGTTTGGTTTCTGGAGAGCCACAGATCAATCCGAAGACAGATAGATTGGCTCCCAGGAGACTGTATTCCGCATCAGCCTATCCCACAGTCCATATTTGACCTTCAAACAGGAAACGCGTCTAGCAAACTTGACTTCACTATTCCAGCTATAGGCAATCTCCGGCTGTGTTTCACTTTAACTTCCATTTCTGCATTGGCCGTTCGCCTGCAGTAGTCAGACTAAATTCTAAGTAACGTGGATCAGCGTTACTCAGAATTTAGCGCTCGGCAGTCTCCAATATACTGTAACAATTTTAAAGTGCAATTTGTTAGGTCAATTACTTTTCTTTTTTTTAGCCCCACGAATGTAGGGGCGCACCGTCATCAGACCAGCTGAAGTATTAAATCAAACAGCTTCACAACCTATCAAAACTTAAACGCCATTTCAATCTTCGTACACTACCAGATCCCTTAGTTCTTGCGTCCGCGGAGGACACAATGGATCGTAGGGTAAGTAAGCAGAGGCACCTATGACGTTTCTCCCCTTGCCATTATCCTGGTATTGTAAGTTGACCATAACTGAACTAACCGAATTGTCTCATGATTGCCTCTAACAATTTAGAGATCGGGGCACAGTCTCTCCGTCTCAAGGATGTCTCATCGAAGAACATTCTAGTCTCCTCTACTAGTCCAACACCATAAATTTTGTTAAAACGAATGCATGGCTCTTGGACGAGAGATATGCAAGGACAATCCTACAACTTTTCCAGTCAGCTGCAGGTTAATTTGACTACCCTTCATGTTTGTAGATATAAGTGCAATCTAATGTGAATACCGTCGCTAACTGGAAGGCCTGCTGTGTTCAATGTGGGTCTCATCGGGGTTACCAGCTTGTACTCACTTTACGCCGAAAGTTACGCTTTCTTGCATCTGATCTCTGAATATCGCCACACTGGATGGTCGGGCAAACCCTGTGTAAAGATTCACTCACACACACATTCACATTCAAGAAACTTCGCAGTGCCTTTCGTTGTTATCGGCTGGTTCACGGTGTTCGGGCTGCATAGTTCTGTTTCCACATACTAAAATTAGACCAGTTGTGTTTACATCACCCGCTTCCCATTCTTTCGCTTTTCCTGACAAAGAAGATTCTGAAAGGCAAGCTTGTAGTCCCTCCTCCTTTGTGAGTAAAGTCTCCTTCTTATGAGCCTTTCTCTCCAGTTTTCTGCAAAAATTGGACAACAATGTCACCGACAGGCCGGCCGTGGTCAGGTTTCCAGTTGCTCTCATTAAGGGAGTTACTGTACTACCCTTTCCAGCTCACCGCGTCTAAGACACCGGATAAAGGTTTTCCACTGAAATGGAGAGCCTGTCTTCAACAGATTTCTCCATGGAGTAACATGAATCTGGTGAGGCCTGCAAAATCTATGCTCCGGCTACGACCTAATTTGTCAAAATTGCGGCTGGATTCGAAGTCTGTGACTTCTTACCACGTGCTTTTCGATATCCTCAGTGTAGTAGTAAACTACCACAGGCTCCACCACCCCGATAAGGTGGTGTCCGAGGGAGGAGCTAGTTTACAGCAATTTTGATCATAAATACAACCCGGTAAGGTATCACCAGAGTAAACAATTATAATAAGTTTCCTTTGCCATTCATTTATGATTTTCCGCTGTTATCTAATATTACACAATATGTTTCGGAATCAGGACTAAAATCTCTCAATCTTACCACGTGGGATGATATCTCAAAAAAAAAAGAATATATGTTCACCTTGCGGAAATGCGTTCCAGTGCAAGCATGCAAGGAACCTCTGAAACCACTGCCTGAAACAATTCTACAATCAATCTTTTTACCAGAATGTCCTATTGTTATTTACTTGCATTTTTTTCTATGATAAGCAAGGTCTGTATTTTTATCCCCAACGCGCAGTAGAGTTTATTACGAAATTCTCTGCGGCAAGATATGATCCTCAGCAAAACTCTGGGGATTCTTGTCATAGATCTAATATCAATCCTCAGCCTTACATCTGTAAAATTTTAGTTACTAACACCACCTCCTTGTTGAAGCCGTGAGTTTAGCATAACAAATCCCATTGCTGTGGATTAACTGTCAATTTGAGAAAATGGTTTTCCCGCGAAAGTTAGCCTACAATATATGTATGTAAACCTTCAGTTCGTAAATCTTCGAATAAAAAATTTGTATTATCGAAAACCAATAAGAGAATTCTCTTAGAAATCCCATGGGCAAAACCGACTCTTCCAAGAGCTATAAATTTCAAAAACAGAGGAAATGTCGCTTATTGAAAAAGCTCATGTGGAGTGACACAATTTATGTTTTCAATTTGCAAATGAAATTTTCTCAATATTCCAAATAAATGGAGAGCCCACTTAAATTCAATATGTCAATGCCAAAATATGTGTTAAAAGTATTTGGTTGTCCACGAAACGACCAGGAGAGCTAAAACTGGCTTCTCGCATTGTTCCACAATTCAAAACTTGATATTGTAATCGCTCGATGACAAAGTTGATTGATTCAATTCGAACCACATCCAGGACATGCACTCGCTGTTATCGCCTTGCCGCACAAATAGCGTGAAATTTGTTATCAGGGCTTACATCATCAACAATTATTTCCCTAAAAATGATGATTTTGGATTATTTTACATAAGCTCATCAAAATTCGTTATCCTTTTGAATATGGTTGATTCACGGCTTTTATAGCCATAATCAGTTTATGTTTTCGAATTTTAATTATTTTACCAGCTATTGAAAGCTAAAATTGAAAGGTGGCGATAAGATAAATACATGCAAATTTAGAAGCGAGGTCAGGTTGCCACGATCGGATTCACCACCTCTTCCAGCCGTTAGTGGAGTCGAGAGGTTCTCAAATTAGGTCGTTTCCTTTTTATCAACTATTTACACAACTGGCTACGCTGACCCTGGCCAATGTGCGAGGCCAGCAGGATCAAGCAACAGGATCACTCTCAAGACCATACGACATCAACAACGGTCTACGACAAGGGGATGCGCTATCATGCGTCCTCTTTAACCTGGCCCTCAACAAAGTGATCCGTGATGCGGAGGTAAATGCAAGAGGTATGATCCTCTTTAAGTCCACCCGACTACTGGCCTATGCTGACGATATTGACATCATGGGAAGAACCACCCGAGACGTACAAACTGCTTTCATCCTAATCGAGCAGGCGGCGATTGGTTCGAGATCTTGGGCTGCACATCAATGAAGGCAAGACAAAATATATGGTGGCAACGTCACCACCGAAGAGGAACCAACCAACAACACCAAACCGCACTGGTTAAACAGGAAGAATAAGGATAGGAGAATACAACTTTGAGACCGTTGACAATTTCTTCTATCTAGAGTTGAAAATCACAACCGATAACAGCTACGATGATGAAATCCGCGCACGGTTGTTGTCAGCCAACAGAGCCTATTCCAGCTTACAAAAACTGTTCCGTTCGAAACGTCTCACCATAGGGTCAAAGCTCTTAGTGTACAAGACTATGATTTTGCCAGTCCTCATGTACTCCTCGGAAACTTGGGTTCTTAGCAAGAAAAATTGCGAACTCTTGGCCGCGTTCGAGACAAGAATCCTCCGAAGAATTTTTGGCCCCCTACAGAGGATGGACGATTTCGTAGCCTACATAATGACGAAATCTACGAGCGATACCATGACCGGTGGGCGGGTCGCTTAATCCGTATGGATGAGGATGATCCAGCCTGAAAAGTCTATACGGGCAATATCTATGGTAGAAAAAGAAGACGAGGCAGACCCTGCCTAAGATGGAGCGATGGTGTAGGCCAGGACGCCAGACAGCTTTTAGGAATATCGAATTAGTGGACCTGGGCGCAAAACCGGGATGTTTGAAGTTCCTTATTAAGGCAGGCCTAGACCGGATACCGGTTGTTGCGCCGTTCATAATGATGATGATTCACACAATTATGTGATGCAGTGCTGAAATGCTTAATGACCTAGAACAATCTTGTGAAAACCATGAAAAGACCCAAATGAAACTTAGGTTCATTTACCGCCACGTAGATGACCTTTCAATAGATTACATCCATTAACAATAACCTCATGGCTAACGCCTTGAAAATTTGAAATGATGGGGGTAAGCACTTTTAAGGTTTCGTGTAAAACAAAACCTTATTGAAATCAATTCACTGTCTGTCTGTCTGTCACATGCACCTTTCTCCAAAATGGCTAAACCGATCAGAACGAAATATGGTGGACAGATAGGAACTATGAAATCCCACGCATACAGCGAGTGGCATAAATTTAGGTGGAGCTTATAGGGGGGCTCCCCATATATGCAAAGAGGGGATTCAAAAATGTTTTTCACCGGATATAGTTGTGTAGGGTATCAAATCAAAGGCCTCCATTAGTACTTTCTGCAACTGATATTAATGTAGTCATGAATTGCAAAGTGCGCAAGTGAGGAGTCGAAATGTACGCACTTAAAGTGAGGCAGGACTCATTTTCGTAACCTACCCTACTACGAAAAAATCAGGGTGATGCGCCTAGATGAAATCTAGGCCACAAAATATGTCCCATTCCGAAATCTGCTCAATAAACTTAGTAATAGTATATTTACTTTAACTTTTAGAAATTGACTGAAAAACCCCCCTTAAATTCATCATAGAACTTCCAGAACAGCCGCATAGAGGACGATATTTCGTATATACGCTAAATTTAATGGAAATCTGGCTCTTAACTCCAAAGTTATAGCAGTTCAAACTTAGCAATTTCGCGTGAATTTAATACTTCCGAAGCCATGCAAATAGGATGCTAACGTCAAAATTAACGGGAATAATTGACATTCGCGTGAAAGTCGCATTTATGAAGAATCTACTTCCCTGCAGTCCTTTTTAAAGTTTTATGTAAACATTTACATATGTCAAATATTCTCCATTGGCTGATAGCATTGACCCGAGATATTTAAATCGCTCAGTTCTGGGCTGATTGGCAGAACTGAACGATTTAAATACCTCGAGTCATTGCAGCCAATGGAGAACTGCGTTATGCTCCTCACATAGGGAAACACAAAACCTTTTATACCTGAAACGTTACGCTTCCGGTTTCCCGCCTTGTTGGAGTTTATAGCGAAAACTAAGTTCGCACAAACAACTACAATGCTATTATATAAGTAACCCAAACCTCACTTATGCACTTTTAAGATAAACAATCTGGAAAACCAAGAAGGTCGTAGACCCGATGTTTTATTCGAAAAATATAGGCTTTTACATAGAACGTCAGAAGAAATAACTCTCGGAAACATCCCCCGTTTTCGTGAGATACAGATTCGCTATGATATTACATTTATTTTTATACCCAAGGTTGAAAAATAGAAAACAATCAATCAGCCAACAAAACTTTCCAATGAGGAAAGTGGACCACTAAGGGAGGGCTGGCTCATAAAAGAGGAAATCGCGAATGGACCTCAACAATTCACTCTTAGCAAATCTCCATAATAGTTGGCAGTGTGCCTAAATTTTATCCAAACGTTTCTATTTGTAAATCTGATAATATATTATCACAGGTATCAATGGTATAATATGGTACATAAGTATATATCAACCGCACTAACGAACCCAGTTAGCGGTGGGTGGCACAGTGTTGATGCCAACAACTCCTAAGACCATGACTGCTGTGGTAAAAGCAAACGGGAGGTTCAAATGTTCAGAGCCACCCCGTAGCATTCACAAAAGAAAGCAGCTCTTCCATTTTCAGTTAGAGATCTGTTTTAGGTCCTCAATGAACGGTCTACCTTGTGTCCTCGCTATAGCGAGGCAATCGCAAAGGAAGTCCCTGAGGGTTTCTCTTCTTCTTCGGCGATGCAAATTGTAGGATTCGGTAGCACGAACTGCATTATATTATATACATTTGCACGCATATAAGAGGTCTCGCGATTGGGCATGATATTATAGGCGGGCCAAATCCTCCTTTGCTTGAACTCTATGCTGCTGTTCTGTGAGCCTTCGCCATCCGAGGTACGCGGCTGCTAAGTGATGCGAGTGGGTTCCACCCTTAACAGTCACCAGCGTGTTACAGACTGTCCCCACAAAAGGACTTCCAAGAGCAAAGCGCCGCCTGGCCAGACTTTCAAGCAGCTCATTCCCCTCAATGTTCCAATGATCGGGAACTCGGAGATGATTGACCTTGAGCGTGCCACCCAGACTATTTAGTGCATTTCTGCATTGCTTCACAGCCTAGGGGTATTACGCTTGGAATACACTGGCGAATTGTGGGAGACCATACGACTTTTACATTGTGTGCATCCGAGAAAACTCCCACAACGACTGCAGACCATCTGAGATCCTTTGACGATAAACACAGCGAAGTTCGGCTTGCGTGTGGCATGGTCCGCAAAAAATGCCCAGTGTTACCGAGGTACATCCCCTAGAATGTCACTATGACTGGATAGTTTCTTTGTCCAGCAACCGGACTCGCGTAGTCTGACAGCACTGCACGTTACAGTGTATTTAATATGGATGTCTAGGAGAAGAAGGTTTAGGAGTACATTGAAAGCATCTACTGGGCACAATCTCGGCAGCATCTGCATACACGGTTCTTTGAATCCTATTAAGTTTCGTTCCACTGTATTTTTGCTCAACGCTTGCCACTTCACAATAGAATCGTGCATTAGAATGAGACGAACCACGGCTGCATGCATCTAGTGAATCATTCTCATCTGGAGACCCCATTTCCTCGTAAAGATCCTCTTGCAGCAATAGAAGGGTATGCAAGCCTTCTTTACCCTAAGTTCTGTATTCAATCTCCAATTTAGCTTCGAAGTATTAGACCCAGATAATTTACATTGGAGGAAAGAACCAATATTTGTTCATTTAGTCATGAAAGCGGGAGTTCGGTTATCCTTCTCTTTGTGGTGAATAGCCCTAGCTCCGTTTTGGTTGGATTTATAACGAGTCCGCATTTTCCCGTCCACAGGTACATCTTTGACAATGCTCCTTCCATGGTGTATTGATAATGGACGGAAACATCCCTAACACCAATATGACCAAACCGTCGGTATATGCCACTACCGCTATCCAATATCCATGGAATTTATCTAAGTACTTAACATCGATATTACCTAATGCGCAAGTTACCCCTTCAATCCAATACTGGTTAAAGCTTCCTTGATGGTGTTGGTACTGACGTCGTTGAATGCCCCCTCTATATCCAAGAAGGCAGGTAGAGTGCACTGATTGTAATGTAGTGGCCACTCAACAGTACCAATGGCTTCGTGGGGAACGGTATTTGTGGATTTATCTGCTTGCAATACTGTGAGTAAGAGAAAGGCGTTCTCCCCCATAATCCTCCTTAAGTGGATGTTTGGGACGCGCAACACGAAAGATGTGAGGCTGATTGGTAGAAAGTCCTTCGAGGACTCATGAGTGTGTCTGCTGGCTTTCGCTATGAAATCCACGCGCGTGTTTCCAAGAGTGTAGTACATATTCAAAGACAAACAGTTCCGGTAAATCTCGACAAACCATGGTACAACCCCTCTTACATTCCTTAAACAGAATCTTACAGTGTTTCGGAGATTCGTTAGTGCTGTAAATGTCCTGAGAATAGTCCAACCAGGACCACCGCTTGACAGTCTTGATGGCTGACTTGCACTTCTTCAAGGAGTCCTTGATAGCTGCCAATATTTAGCCTGTAGCAGATTTTGAGCATCTCCCGGGCATGATGCAATGTATAGTACATGACTCTATTTGAGAGATAAAGAGAGATAAAGTTAGCCAGCATTTAAGTGTGCCGTCCAGATGCGGTTCCACGCCTCTGTACTAACCAGGCCCGGGGACGGAGAGGATAATCCATTCGGAGTGTACTATTCGTAAATTATGGGTCCCCAATATGATTAATATACAAGATATAATTTCTGAGGAAACACACCGGGAGCATTGCTTCTAATTACAGCACTGCCGCGTTTTACACAACGTCTCATGATTTTCATCTGTTAATGTTTCCACCTAGATGCCTAGTGTAAAACAAAACCTTATTAAAATCGGTTTACTGTCTGTCTGTCTGTCTGTCCGTCACACGCATTTCTCTCCGAGACTATAGCAGCGATTGACACCAAATTTGGTGGAAAGTTGGGAACTGTGAATTTAAGGGGGGTCCCCATACATACAAAAGGGGGTGTAGATTTTTTTCATCAAATATAGTCATTTGGAATATCAAATGAAAGGCCTCGGTTAGTACTTTCCGAAGCTGCACATAATTTGGACATTTGTGGGAAAGGCGGGGAGTTCGGGGGTCGAAAGTGATCATTCAATTAACGGGGCTATTGTCAGAAACTGCCAAACAGAAAAATCTGAAAAAAAAATCAAGAGTGTGCCACTATATGATGGCTAAGCTCCAAAATACCTTCAATACCAATATCCCCTCAAATGAAGTTAATAATAGTATATTACTATAATTTTCAGTAATTAGCTGCAGCACCGCCCTAGCAGAACCATCAGTAACGTAGACTATAATATAGAGCTTAATCCTACCAAGTTTGGTGAAACTCGCACTATTACTAACAAAGTTACAATAGGTCAAAGTTGTCACTTCTTTGGAAATTCAAGATTTTGAACGTCAATATCACCCGAAAGTGGATATTCTCGCATAATATATGCATATATTATGTGTTACGTACTAATGGGACAAATTCACACTCAAATGTCTTTATCAAGGAAATACACAAAACCTTTCATACCTGAAGCGTCCAGCTTTCTGTTTCCCGACTTGCTTTGTATTTTTCTTGATTCCTCAAAACGCTACTACTGACCTTCGTTATTTTTATTCATCTAAAATTCATCAGCCCACCTTTTCCTTCCCAAAATGTAGTCGATACCGTCCTCGTTTACCGTAAATTCGTGATCATTACTTTTTCATGTTTCCACCTCGCAACTTTTACTGATGCTTTTCTTCCTGCTTGTTGACATATTGACATCCTTTGTTCCTGCCAAGGTGTGCCGACTCAAAAACACTCTTCCTCCTACTACTCAGACAAGCAGACACATTATAATTCTTTGCCTTTATTCCATTAAAATTTACCATGGGTAGCATTTTTAAGGATGTATATCTGTCGTTTGGCTAAGGGAACTTTGTATTTAACTGTCATTCCTTTTGTTTTATTTACAATTGTATCTTGCCAGGAGTGATTCAGTAATTAACTACTCAATACTCATTAATTACTCGCTGCTGAGTCTCTTCCTCCTTTGAAATTACCGGGGTTCAGGATGCAGCCGATTCAATGATGTAGCTTATTACATTTCCCACCAATGAATGGGCCTTGTTTCTACTTCAAATCTTGAGCAAAATAAGGAAATGCTGCATATTGGGCTGCAACCTCGCATGTAAGGCAATCGGCTCTTTCATTCAAATTAACCTGAAGAGGTAGCTCTTGTACTCACCGTGTCCAGTGAAGAATTAAGCTATATTATAGCTCCTCTTCCTGTGGTTTCGTGTAGTCCATATACTTATGTTTAAGATAAGCGTTCGTGTACACCGACCATCATTCGCCTGCTTCAATTGCTTTTCTCCACGGAACCTCATTTCCTCAGTTAGTTTATTTATGCTTGCTTATTGCTTCTCATACAAGCAGAGGGCTCAGGTGGCAAAATTTCCACCGGGATAATCCCTGCGTTATGCATATTATCTCCTACGATGTGGCGCGGGAAGCACAGCATGTTTGGAGAGCGATTAGACAATATGCAGCTTGAAATTGTTCAGGATTTTTTTACGATTTTTAGTGCAGGTGACATACATAACAGAATTGATCTGCTCCTCTGGTTTCTGTCGCATGCATTTTCCTCAGAAACTGTGCTATGCTATGAAACTGTGACATCATTCTATGTTGAATTTAAGGAGGGGCTCATACATATAAAAGGTTATATAACTTTTTTCAACTGCAATTAGCCCTATCTGTTAATACCTTGTCATTCAGTTAGTTTTGACATTGGCAGTCAAGGCACACAACTACACACTTAAATAAAGGATCCAATCGCAACTGTAATCTCTGGGTGAGTCATATTTATCTTTAAACACACTAGGGGTTTAACAAATTATCACTTCCTTCAATCACTTTTTAGGGTTTGTCGAAAAAATTTTTGATGTGTGTATCATAGACAATACGTGAGTAGCCGTCGAGGTTAAGCGATATGGGGATGGTTACTTCCAGGATGGGGGACACTAAAAGATCTTATTTTTGTTTTGTTTCGTTTATTGTAAAACATATTCGCACGACAGGGCACGATACTACAATGTTTCGTAGGATTCCTACTCTTGATTAAATAAGCCTTTCTGTACTTTGGATCATCACCCAGCTACACTATGTCGGAGAGCCATAATTTGATCGCTGATGTCTTCGGAATCGTCTTGTGGCGAATGCATTCAAAGGAACCTGACTTTTTAAGGCATTTTACAACTGTTTCTTTTTTCTATTTTTAACTGCACCATTTGTCCATTGAATGCATCCTAGACTGATGTGTTTGCAGTGTCACATTTCGTTTCGATTTCAATGTTAGCTAAGACTTGTCTTATGTATTTAGTTTAACGGTTAACACGTGGCGGTTATGTTGGGAAAAAGGAATGTAGTTTTAAGATTTTAGTTACTATCTAACTGCGCGATAAGGCATTTTCCATTGATAAAACAATCCTTCGTCTTTGTTGTTTTATTTAATTGTTGTAAATCATAAACCAAGAGAGATGAGGCTATCATCCATTCTTTGTTGTTAGAGTACCAAATCCAAATTAATACGCTTAGAATATTTAGGCGTTTGGTCAAACTCGCCTTTTGAATTATCGAAATTTGATTTCTATGACACCTGTCAATAATATTTGTGTCTTACTGACACCATCATTTTCATCATCATCATCAACCGCTCGATAATCAATATCCGATCTAGGCCTGCCTTAATAAGGAACTCCAGACATTTCGAGCGAAACAATTTTGTAAGCTTAAATAGGCTCCGCTGGCTACCAACAATCGTCCGCGGATTTCATCATCATATCGGTTATGATAGGATAAGAAAAATTTTCTTCATTGTTCTCGTTTGACCAGCGCGATTTGATGTTGTTTTCTTTTCGCTCACTCTTCAATGCCTTTTCTTTTGGTGCCTGTTGGCCAAACCAAAACCAAGTGGACGAGGAGAACCTCCATAGTGGTGGCACCGGGAGATGCTGGCTTGCCGTACGTGGTGCAGTAGGCGAATGCTTCAGAGGCCTAATCAGAGCGATCAGACCCGAGTCTGCACGGGGACTCATCTGAAGTGGCAATTTGGTCACGAAACCTTACCAGGTTACCAGGTACTGATACCATGGAAACCGGGATAGCCCCTGGACTCTCATACTTCGGGCGAACTCCCGTTGTATGTGAGTACAGCTTGGTTGTTTGTGTTTGGCCCCCTAGTGGGAGTTTCATGGGGGTTGGGGTTATGCTCAAGCAAGAAGAGACCTTGGGGCCTCGGCGTGGCGTTGCGTTTCAACGCGCGTGCCGTACTTCTTAGTTCGGTAGAGATTCAGGTATGTCTTGCATCCACCAGTATGAATGCTAAGTCATGCACTTGGTATACACTGTCCAGACAGGTGTTCATGTTAAACCCTCAAGGACTTAAATGCCCTTTTCTTTTATCAACACACGTTTTTTGCACTCATCTTGTTGCACTTACTAAGTTTTGCTACAATAGTAAAAGGTAGACAAACTATGTTTCAGTTAAGAGATTAGAGCTTATTATACATCGACACAAGGGCCCCCTAGCAAACGAATTACAACTTTAGCGGCGTATAGCACAATGAACCAACAGTTATGGTTCTTGGAAATGGGTGTTTTTTCTCAATGCTCTTCTTTTACAGGAAACGTTTTAGCCAGAAAAGAATATCCAAGGAATAGAAATATGAAATAATTTGTATAAATCTTTCGCCGGGAGTTTAAAACTGTTTCTTTAATAGAAAAACCTGCTTATTAGAGGTACTCATATGAAGAAATTCCATTTTTGAAAAAATGATATTTGGATGTAATATCACAAATGCCTTTCATTACACTAATACTACATATGAGGTGATACCATCAGCATCACATATTACCAAATATTACTTATCACTAGATTGATTTGCCTTCCATTTATTACATTCATAGCATAAAGAGCACGGCTTCTCCAAATACGTACATATGAATAAAGCTTTTATGCAAGAGAAGAAACTCACGTAAGGGTCCAATCTGTTGCGCCTGACCTCTTTCACAACGTTACCCTCTCCATTTTATGATTATGCAGAATTATGTGTTTTTCTTCCTCGTTTTATTAGCACGGCTTCTTTTAAATGTTCCTTGACCCGAGTGTTGACTTACCGTTTAGTTTGCCCTACGTATGCACAAGCACAATCTTCGGAAGACATCTTGTAGATATCTCTCTTTTCCTGTTCATTCTTCGGGTCTCTTTCATGGCTTAATTACGCTTTGAGCGGGTGATTCGTGCTTGATCCGACTAATTCGATGTCTTCTTTGGCCAAGATTCGTCGCAAAGCGTTGATTATATTATGCTGGCTCGTTGTGTGTAAATCGTCCTCCTCTCTTGTTAGAACAACGTTGTTGGGCGATTCCGTTCCTTCATACCTTGCATGCTCCTAATTAAGCTATGGATTAGATGTATGACTTTCATTTTTCAAACCTTTCTTTTGTATGCTGGTGTGAGTGGTTACATGTCCTAACGATGGTACGTTGTGCACTCGATGACTTCCTATAAATGTCGAATTCGAAGCCCCCATCTTAAACCCACACACCTCTTTAGTATTTTGATGTCGGGGAAGGGAGTGCCACAGTTTGATTCCTCTTCCATCGTGAATTTTATATTAGGGTGCCACTTGTTGATTTGGTCAAGTATACCTTGCTTATCCCCGTCTTTTACAATGGCCACAACGTCATCTTTATAGCGTAAGGTTTGGTCATCTGTTGTTCCAGTTTCTTTTCTACGCCTGCCAATAACATTTTACTTAATAGTGGGGATGATGGGTTACCCATCCCTGTCCCTTTGGTCGTCTTATAAAATTTATCTCTAAAAGTAAAATAATTTTCTGACATACATGTCACCGCTAGTTTGGTATACAATTCAGCCCTTCTTTTACCCTCCGGAGTACTGTTCAGTCCATTCTTTTAGCTTTCGCTGGACTTCTTTCACCGGGATGCTAGGAAATAGTGACGAAACACGTATTCGGAAAATAAACGAAAATAATTGACATAAAGAATATTACAATCTGTTTATTTGTTCAGACATGAATTATGTCAATGCAAACACTCCGGGCGCAACACACAATACTAAAGGATCCCACGTAAGATATCAGATAGTACAGTATTTTCAGATGATTTTACGAAGGAGCATTACTTCACCTTGAAGTTACCTTTGCTTACCATAGTTAAAAGTTTGTCCATCATGCACAACATCGATATCATCGAACGATGATGTTTGAAAATGAAATGTCACATTACAAAACATTACCTATCACAAAAGGAATCTTACCATTGCTTTATTAATGGGGTAATGTTAGGTAATGTGATGATGTTAAGTAATGTTTGGATCACGTCCGGCGATGGTAATGCGATATTACAGTCTCTTTAAGGTGATATTACTTTTGTTACATACATCACCAACCCACCTCTACTGAACATTGTGCCTTCCTGAGAAAGGGTTCAACTTTTTTACACAGTACACCCTCTTATGTGTATCTTTATCCTTGAAAATAACTGAGAATAGTATTTTTTTGGAATAATTTATATTCAGGAAGTCCATGTTAGCCACAAGTTTGTTATTGTATCTTTATCCCATCACATCTAGCGGCCCCTTTTTATCAGAATTAATCCTCGCCATCGTAAGTTTTTCGAAACAGAATATATGGACTGGTTGCTACCCACTTCTATTGGTTGCAACTTTTCTGCTAGTAAAATGCGCTCAACATTTATCCCTAAAAAAGCAATTCAAACGAGTTCCCTTATTCATTATGGTCAGAATGTGTTTTCCTTATGCAAGACATCATTTCATATGAAGAATAATTCGTTCGACTTGGCATCATTTCAAACTTAAATGTAATCTCCTGGACAAAAGTTTACTTTCAAGATATCAACTTTCCGTGATAAACATTTTCCTAAGCGGAACCACAATAAAATCTTATTCACTTGGACGCCACACTTACCGAATTATATCCTTGCACTTCTCTTTTGTATCAGCTCCATATTAAGAAGAAGACATGATTCTCGGCATTTGCAACAACGGAACGGATTTAGTGCAGAAAAACATTCCGAACTAGTTTTCAAAAAGCCCAACATTTCAGGAAAAAGGTCCTTTGAATTATAAAAGCGAATAGAGAAATTCTTGTGTTGTGTAAGAGAGAGTGTTTGTGGAATATGGGATTAAAGTTTAAAAAATTGTTTTTTTTTTTGTTACTGTAACCAGCGAACCGAAATATAATCTTTTAGTTTCAAAAAGATTATGGTTTTTATCACAACTGCTGTTAAGAGCATCAGTGTTGAAGATTTTGAGGCATTGTAGATATGCTTTTGTTCGAGAGAGTTTTTTGTAGTGTAAATATCTCGCTTCATGCTTCAAGAATACTTTTCTTGAAATGGTTTAATACTTTGTATAAATATAAA
This sequence comes from Hermetia illucens, assembly GCF_905115235.1. Classification (NCBI taxonomy): domain Eukaryota; kingdom Metazoa; phylum Arthropoda; class Insecta; order Diptera; family Stratiomyidae; genus Hermetia; species Hermetia illucens. The sequence continues at coordinate 55,858,759 of NC_051853.1, read as the reverse complement.
ATTTTTGAACACTTAAAAGTATATTATAATTTCCCTCTTTGACTTTACCTAACTTACCGCATGTTGTATAACTTACAGGGAGGTTAAATCAGGATTTTTATGCAAGAATTTACAATTGACTTGCTATCAGATTACTTAAGCACTCTATGTCATGCGACTAAACAGTGCCATCAAATAAAATCCTCAGCAGAGTGAAAATACTTACATAAAGCACTGGAGGTTGCACGAGTTTCGTGTGGGACATACTACATACATCAGAAGGTGCCTAAAATGTTTATGAAATATTCGAAAGTCAAGTGTTTTCCTCCAGTGTTGGAGTCCAACTTGGTAGACCAATTTTGCAAGAGAAAACTATCGGCTGTTGATAACGATTGAGTAAGGACCGAAAATAAAAGGAAGAAGATCTTATTAGCACATTCATGGTTTTTTTTTTGGGTAGGGTAGGTGAATGCATTTACGCACACAGTGTTGGACTCCCGATTCCAACGGAAGGGTAGAGGAGGAAGGGAACTGTCAGTTCAAGGAACCCCCTGCCATCCGGCTCCTCCACCGATTTCTATCTCCTTAGCAACGAGAAGGGCCCGGACGTAATGGGCAATACAGTTCCACCTGTCAGCAGTCCTCAGCATCTCTTCGACAATGTTGAGAGAGATCCCCTGTGTTTAAATAGAGCTGCTGACGAACCCCATCCCACCTTCTACAAGAAAAAAAGTATGGTGGGCGTCGACCACAACTCCGTTGCAGAACACACAATCCGGAGAACACGCCTTTCCAATCTTGTGCAGGTAAGACTGAAAACTTCCATGCTCACTTAAAAATTGGGTAAGGAAATAGTCAGTCTCATCATGCTTCCGATTCAGCCACGCACCTAAGTTGGCGATGAGCCGCGCAGTCCATCTGCCTTTAATTTGATTATGCCACGAGAGTTGCCACTTGTCTAGAGTGTGTTGCTGTTCTTCGCGAGCAACCATCTCCCTTGCGCTTGTATATGGCTTGACGCTCCTTAGCAAGAAGAGCAACGGGGATCACTTCCGCGATCACCATCACGGCCGGTTCAGAGACAGTGCGGTACGCAGACGTCACCCACAAAGCTCCCCGTCTATGTCCTTGTGCGAGGCGTTTACGATATACCTCCTTGTTAAGAGCGTCAGCTCATACCTCTGCATCGTAGAGCAGGACACACTGCGTTGAACTCATCAGGAGACGTCGCCTGCTAGACGTAGGACCTCCAATGTTTGCCATTAGCCTACTTAACGCCGAAACTCCAGCCGCAGCCTTGTTCGCTGCTGCTTGGATTTGCTCAGAAAAGCTCATCTTTGAGTCAAGAGTTAACCCGAGGTACTTTACCGCTGATTTTGACTCGATTATCGACTCGCCAGACAATATGGGACGCAGGGTCGGAATTCTCTTTTTAGTCAGGATGACTACTTCGGTTTTTTCCAGTGCAAGGTTGAAACCATGAGTAGCCATCCATCCGCTTACCCGTCGCATCAATATACCGAGTCTGCTTTGCGCCTGTTCGATAGTGCGTCCAGCAACAAGCGCTGCGACATCATCTGCATAGCCGACCAGACGCGACTCTTCTGGCATGTCGAGTTTAAGTAGACTGTCATAGGTAGCGTTCCAAAGGTCCGGCCCTAGGATGGATCCCTGTGCTACCCCCGACGTGACTGCCATCCACCTTTGACCCTCTAGTGTTTCATAGAGCAGGAAGCGATTCCTCAGATAATCCCTCAAAATCCGTAAGAGATAGTTCGGCACATTAAAAGTATTGTCTAGTGTGCCTAGAATGTCTTTCCATCTTACGGAATTAAAGTTGTTTCTGACGTCAACTGTTACGAGAAGCACCGCCCGTCGAATTCGGCGGCTATGTTCCTCTGCTCGTCGAACGGCGTCCACGACTTGCATGACAGCATCAACTATCGATCATTTCCCTGCTCTAAAACCAAACTGCCGGGGAGATAAATCTCCGGCAGTGCGTATCGCTTCAGCGAGTCTACTTCTGATGAGCTTTTCGAGCACTTTCCCAGCAGTGTCAAGCATACATAGTAGGCGGTATGAAGACGGCAATTCGGGATCGCCTTTCCCTTTATGGATCAACGCAAGCCTCGCAACCTTCCAACGAGCAGGGTTCATGGTTTACAATTTAGCCATAGTTACGTCCTTGTAGTTTAACGTGAGTACCCGCCGTATCGGTCTTCATAAAACATGCATTGATTTTATGACCACAATCTGAGCCTCCCTGCGACAAACCCAACGGTACTAGTTTATACCGAGTGCAGGCTGATGGATGCAGCATTTACCGAAAAGCTCTACCGAACTAAGCAGTACGTGTTGTATTTATTTATTTATTTATTTATTTATTTAATGAGGACAATACACAGAAAGCAAATTTCTTATTACATATTGTCCTCAGAGGGAGGAACAAGTAAATGACATATTTTGCGCTTAAAGCTAGAGAGGGACATAGAGTCAAATGAACCAAGCTGTAGGGCATTGTACGACCGGCAAAACCTCGGGATCGGAGAGTGAAAGTAAATCTCGAGCTCGGCGAAGGGCACATCAAAAATGTCCGCATTACGTGTGTCATGAGACGAGGCGATACGGAGAGTAATATCCGAGTTGGCGGAGCAGTCCATCAGACCATTGCAGAGTTTGAAAAGAGTACACATATCAAGGAAAATACGGCGTTGCTGTAGGGAGGGGAGATTGAGGGTGCGGAGTCGTGACGGATAATCAACCCGTGGAAGGTTCTTTTTGTAAAGAACAGCGCAATTCCACGCTTGAAGCCCAAACGATTCTGTCCGCGATGTGCACCCCCATGAAACTCTTACTAGTGGGCCAACCACAAATAACCAGGCGGAGAATACATGCCTCAGGAATATGAACACAGAAGACTATCCCGGTTCCCATGGCACCAGATAACTTCTGCTTCGTGGCCGAAGCCACTTCAGATGAATACTCGTGCAGGCTCGGTTCTAATCGCCCAGGCCTTAGAACATTCGCTCACTGTATCACGTCCAGCAAGTCAATACGAATACAGCGTTTCCCAAGGCTACCGTTCTCCTTGGTCACTTACGGGTGATTAATTCGACAGAACTGCTGTCCCGTCTACCTCTTTAACACCCCAGACCTAAGGAGTCTCCACCCTACATCGCTGCATAATGTCACTGCAATTAGACGGTAAGCTAAGCTCACTCCAGAGCTTCTGCGAAGGTAACAGTCACATATAAAAGGATATGTGTTATCTACAGTGGCAATTCCTGCGATGTTAGGTATCATTGCAGGTTAACATAAGTTAATCCTTGCTGCCCTCTGTTCTTTGTAATGCAGCATTACAAGCGCAGCACACGCCATAAATCTGCCGTAGGTATTCATCAATAACTGAAAGTATCGAGAAAACCATGAATGCGATTGATTTTATGTGTTTCGGAATGCCTATGTGACTTACTTTCTACATGACCACATCATAGCATTGCCAGATCTATCTCTTATCTAGACAAAACAGCCGCAATTCCGAAACAGTTCGTGAACTATAACCATGTATATGTTCGGCTCTCAAGTGATCTGCGAAAGCATTACATGCGCCGCCTGAGAATACAAAAGCTTGATATGTATCGATTTCCTTCCAGATACCGAATTTTTCCATTATCTATAAATCCTTCATAGCTTCTTGACCTTTGACGACGGTGTCTCCCTATACCTCAATGAGATTTAGTCTAACCTGTGATCAGCAAGATAACTAATTCACTCTCGAGCCACAGAAGGATTATGCAAGCGGTCGGTGCGAAAAGCAGCGAAGGCAACACGCAAGCAAACACAAGTTATTATCAGATGATGATCCTTTACTTACTCACATCCAGAAGACAACTCTTGAATCTACTGAACTGGTCGATCTGATGGGTCGTACACGGTGTCAGGCAGTTGAAACCCAACTGACCTTATGGCAGGCTCTGCGCTCAAACTATATGCCATCAATGACGAGACGGTGTAATTTGCGGAAATTCACTAACCTCCACCACTATCCTTACGATTTTAAAGACCGTGTTTCCCCATCACATGTCCGAGTGAAGTATTATCAGATCCCACCTTGACATTCAGATCACCCATCGCGATCATTATGTCACCTTTAGTAAGCTTCCCTCAGCTGCGTGGAATAGCTCGCAGAAACCATCCTTCTCCACTATATCGGATGTCTCCATTGGTGCAAAGCATTGTACAATTATGATGCTCCTTATCCTGGATCGGAAATTTGCAGTTGGAAGCCTGCCAGAAACTGGTTCCCAGGTCAAGAGAGCGCACCTTACAGTAGCCGTCAAAAGCAACCCGACACTTGACAATACAGAGTACAAAAGTACATTTGCGAAAGAGGTAGAGGAGTACTCGCCAGAGTCCACCATCTTATTTCACTTAGGGCTGATTGTCCAGGTTATATCGTTAGAATTTCCGCTCAAGAAAGCGTTCCAGAAACCAATCATAGTCCGTTTTCGACAGCGGCGTGAGGTCAGTTCCTATTCAAGGCATTGTTTCCGTAGCAATAAAGTTTCAAAATTTGAAGATTGCTAGGCAACAAATTTCTATCGCTTTTAGTCGCTTCTTACGATATGCAGGGAAGACTTTAAGTATATTCTTGAACCTCAACCCACAAGGTGAGACTTAAAAAATCCACAAATTCTTTTATATTTGAACTTCCGGATTCCCACTTGTTTTGCATTGATATACATGTGTTACATGCTTCTGACCTTCGTGGTTTTTTCTTCCTGACAATATTTTTTCCTATTACGAGACTTGTTTCGTGTCAGCAGGTCATTGGTATCCCTGCTGAATTCTTCTGTCGCCGTCGTTTCAGCAAGCTTTCCTTCCTTTGTCAGCTCGTCAGTATTGATCCGTGCTTCATTTCGAATGATGTGAAAAATCCAGACCGCCAAAGAAGTGTAATTATGTTGTGCACCTTCTGTCTAGTTTTCAAAACAAATGCTGCAGAGAGGTGGTTTTCCTGTTGATCTCAAAAATTAGTACGATCACTCTTAAATTCTGGATGAATGATTCTTCTGAATTTCGACCTCTGGCTAGCGACGTTTTAATTGTAATTAGATCTAAAAATGTCAAGGCAAGGGGAAAGCTGTTTGTTTAATGTTGAGAGAAGTTTTGGGCACAAATCCGATTCATCATGAATCTTTGTTTGTTTGCCGCTTTAATTTGAAAATCAGCTAGACTTGTTTTGGGAACATACCGGTTAATACATCGTTTTACTACGTACACTTTTGAACGGTGAATTGGCCAACTCGAATGAAGGTACAAGGTGTCCCATTGACGATGGTAGAAATTTTAATAGTGGGTAACCCCACACGTTAGAGATAAATTGCTCCATGAATTGGCTACTCTCATTCAGCGTTACAGGGTTATATCGTTTTTCGTGAATAGTGTGAATGAGCTTGACCTTCCCAATAAAATCACAACTTTCGACTTCCTCAGTCGTTTCATATAAATGGATATTTTTTCGAAGATATAAATTATCAAACTTTAAAGAAATTTGAAAATCGTTTTTGAAGGTTTTGTGTAAAACAAAAATCAATTCACTATCGGCAGTTATACCGGTTGCCACCAAATTTCGTAGGAAAGTGGTAACTGCGAACGAACGCGCATACAGGGAGTTTCATCGTTCTATCTTGAATTTGAGGAAGGGTCTCCAGACATGAAAAAGAGTGCCGTACAATTTTTTTCACCAAATCTAGCCATCTAGTGGGATATCAAACGAAAGGTCTCGATTAATACTTTTAGCTGAAAGTTGGTCATTTCTTTCAAGGATCCATTCTCAGAACCAAGCCAACCGAAAAATCTGACAAAATTCAGAAGCTGCCACTGTACGGTGCCTAGGCTCCGAAATACCCTCTATACCGATATCTGTTCAAATAAAGTTTATAACAGTATATTACTCTAATTTTTAGTAATTGGCTGTAAGACCCCTTTTAAGTTTATCCGACAATCATACATTGCTGTAATATAGGATTTAATATAGAGCATGATCCTACCAAGTTTGGTGGAAATTGCCCTATTTCTAACAAAGTTATAGTAGGTCGAAAGTATCGCTTCAGTGAAAATTCTAAGACTTTGATTGTCAGTGGCACGCGAAAGCGAATATTGTGAGATTAGATGTGCAATACATTACGTGTTAGGTGTACATTTTTCGTATAGGAAATACACAAAACGTTTCATACTTGAAGGGTCCAACTTTCGGTTTCCCCACTTGTTAATCTGAATTTCAAAATGTAATATTGTAACTACTACTACTGTACTACAGTACTTTTAACTTGTAAATGTACATCAAGTTGCCTCATTATGTTAGCTTTCGAAATTCTAGCATCGTCAACAGGACCATTGTATATGTTTAATCTAATCCCTGACATTTCAGCGATTCAAACCAAATGTCCATTGACCAATACGCTGCTCTTCGCTGGAGGTCGTGTTAACCTGGGATTCCCCGCTGACTATACATGGCGAACACAAGTCTGGGCGAAAACTTGGAGCATATCAATATTAGTGGTCGATAAATTCTTTATGAGAGCATAGAAAGACTTCAATTAATGTTGGTAAGGTATCTACATTTCTAGATTTGGATGTAATCTGTCAATGGATAGTATAACAGTAACTTAGATACCACTGTTGGTGTGATGTGAGTTGAGTTGATCCTTCAGACTGAAAAACTTTGTTTGTTGTTTGTTGTCATCTTCACTCCGACTTTTCCTACTACCCTCCCTTAATCTGGACTTATTTGGCTCAGGTGATTTAGCAAGAAAGGAAACAGATTTGATCGACCCTGTCGAAGTTTTGAGGAAAAGTCTCATAATGTACGAAGCCCTTGATGTTTTTCCGCTGAGGCTAGAACATCGCTTTGTAGTCAAGTTTCTCTGAGATTTTACATTGATGATGAACGGGATATTTTGGGCCATTATATGTCACCTTGATAATAAATATTATTTCCTCCCTTCTGAAGTGGGGAGGGGGCAGGCGTGCAGTACTCCAAAATCACCCCAGCGACATATATATATAGGTATAATAACAGAATAATAACCAATATTATTGGCAGGATCATGTTGTATCTGTTTCTATATGTTGCCATGAGTAGTCGTTTTATCAACGATCGACAATTTTGGTGAGGTGCTCTTTTCAGTGCACTTCAAACAGAAGTCTGCAGCGATGTTGGCCAAGTTGGAAAAATCGGACCCGTCTCTAATGTATTTTTAAAGATTATCGCTTAAATATGCAAAAAGTTACAGAATGAAAGTCTCTTCCTTTAATTTCCCATTTGTTTTCAAGATGAATGTTAGCAGGAAGTAACTGGATGGGATCTCGTCGTTAGGGTTTGTTATATTATAATTCCCTGAAAATATTATATACTGCGTAGTTCCAAAACTCAAGTCAGAATAAATCTTCTTGGTCCTAAAGCCAATTATGGCTCTATTACAATTTCTGGGCAATTACTTCTCTCAATTGTAATAATGAAGGAAGCAACTTATCGAAATTCCGCCTGATTACAGCCACATTCACCTCCCTCCTAATTCCCTAGGTATTTCCTAGAAGCGAAAATATGTCACGTCAAACCTGCTGGGATATCTGTCGTACATTTTATTCTGATAATAAATTAGAAGGGAGAGCAGAGCTCCAGTTCGGCGCTTGTAATTCCCAACTGTTCGCGTAATGAGAATAAAAATACTTTTTTGAATCTAATTTATTTACTTACATATGCAGACTTACAATACATACCCAACTATGTATACAGTCCAGCAGCCTAAACCTCTGTAAAACCGGAGGAACCGCAATGAAAGACAATTTATCTTCTACCAAAACTTTATTGATCCAGGGAAAATAAATGATTGTCTCTGTTATTTGTGTCGTTCGTCATTTTGCTTATGTACGCAATAATGATTGGATCCGTGCATGGTCGTTTCAAGGAAGCCTTTTCCACAATTTCACTCTTTGGGTCAACCACAAAAGGAAGTTTGCGCTCATATGAATAAATTATATGTCATCAATATTTGACTCTCTGCGGGGGCTTATGCGTGTGGAGAGAAATTGAGACTTCTTTGGAAGAGTTGATTCCTTTGAAGGGAAGTAGGTCAGTGGTAATGGAGAGTCCGTTTAGAGTTACATGTGTTTTTAAGTGGGTGGACTGCGAAGAAGAATGGATACAAATCTTCTTCAGTAAGTGAATTGGGAACTCTGGGTTAATATTTCATTTGAGAGTCGATGATTTGTTTCTGGGTTCATTTAACGTGAATATACCGGAGCGTGACAAATTTTGTCTACTTTTTCCCTACTTGTCGTAAACAACAATATATTGCTCACAGATGAAGACAACAGCTTAGAGTTTAGCTGGGAAAGATATGCATAGATGACAACATTCGAAGCGCACTGCACTCGCGCTTCTTCTTCTTTTCTTTTCAGCATTTGTCCCGTTCAGAAGCGGAGTCGGCTCGTCGTGATCGGTTTCGTCATTTGGCCCTATCGAATGCCTGATCTGAGTGCAAGCTCGAGGCTTTTAAATCTCCATCCAGCGTATCAAGCCACCGTTGTTTCGGCCGGCGTTTTGGTCGTTTACCATCCACTTCGATGTTCCGATCAATCTTGGCAAGTGAATTCTAGTTAGGGCGAATTACATGATCATACCATCAAGAATGCCTCTCACGCAATTTTTCCACGATCGGTGCAACTCCATATCGATCGCGGATATCATGTGATCAAACGTGTCACGCCACTAGTCCAATGTAACATATTCGTCTCCATGATCGCAAGCTGCGTTCATTGTCTTTTATAGTCGGCCAACACTCAGAACCATAGAGAGCGACAGCATGGACGACATTGCGATTTGAGGCGTTCGTTGATACGTCGATCACAAAGAACGCCAGTTGTGGAACGCCACTTCATCCAGGTTGCGTTAATACGTGAAGCAATTTCATAGCGCAGTTTTCCATTGACTGATAGCATTGACCCGAGATATTTAAGTCGCTCAGTTCTGGGCAGGTCATTGCCGGTGACAGTGATTTTGTCTGTTTCATGGGAATCGGTCGTCAAAAATTCAGTTTTATTCAAATTCAATCTAAGACTGTGTTGCATGAGGCGATCATTCCATTTTTGAACAAGTTGTTCGGGATAATTTTTAAGGTTTTGTGTAAAACAAACAACAACAACGGTCAAATGAAGATCAATATACATTAGCGCACGTTCGCTAACTCGCTCGCAATAAGAGTTGGGAAATTGAATTGAATTATGGCTAGTCAGAATGAACACACAGAAGTATTGTTCTGTCCATTTTCATGCTTTTCGACAGGAACTTTGTCTAATAATTGTTTGGTCCTGACAGGAAAACACACAGGACAGGATATTATGGTTCTGCCATATACCACTATGGGAAGTTTGTTCCCAGTTTCTGACAGCAGCATTAACCAATGCTACTGACACCTTAATTGTTAGTTCCGGTCCAGATATGGGAGAAATTGAACCCTGTTTTGCTAAACCATTCGAGATTTCCCTTCCCTCTAAAGCACAAAGACCAGGTACCTAAAGTAGTTCCAAAGTAATGAATTTAAAAACAGCGTTCAATCGATATCTATGTTTCTGGTTTGTCCCACTTTTCTCCTCGTTTAACTATAACTTCATATCTTCTGCCATGATGTATGCGGACCCGAAAATCAGAAAGGGTTGCAAGAACTGGACTCAGTTCCATTAGTAATCCTTCTAATGCTCTGTACCCTCACGTCCATTATTCTTTCATATATTTAATCGAATTAGTCTACAAGTTGCTCTCATTACAGTGCTCTAAATGAACAAATTGAGTAGAGCTGCGCCGGATGTCGGGCTCATTTCACCAGTAATACCAGACCTTCTCTGTAGTATGGCTAGTTTACAGCGGAACCTCTTTCATTTCACCTTAACCCACCGCACTACAGTTGCATAAGCGAACATCGGCCTAATGGTAGCAACATACTTCCATATTACTACCTGAAATAAAGGTCTCCACGTCGAGGTAAAAGTCCGCCCACATAGTCCATAAATTGTGAGGGCTTGTTCCATCTTTACCTCAACATCTTCGCTCCAAAGAAGCTTCTTGTCTAGATTTTTTTCGGTGCGCCATGGACACCATCATTGTGTACTCGCCTTTGAAGGTTGCATTCTCTACCTTTGAAATCGAAGAGTGAAGAGCAAACCCACAGGACGACCTTAGCGCCTCCTCAACCAGTCTCTCCAGACTTTTCAGCGAGAATGTTGTTAAGCTGACTTGTCTCAAATTCTTTAGATTTGAATCGTCATCTTTATCAGGCTTAGATATGAAGACTAGATTAGCCTTCGGCCAAGAGGAAGGTACGTAGCCCAGAGCAAGGTAACGTCGGATAATATTTCTTAGAAGTTGCTTTAAATTCTCTTTACCTTCCTTAAGCATCGCTGGATAGATGCCATTCATGTTAGGTGCTTTTAAAGTATTGAAAGGATAGTACTGCAGCTCTCGCTTTTTCATTAGTAACAATTCCCTCTCTCTCCAAATTCTAAGACCCACTTTCGCGGGTAGTGTACTTCCAAGAGAGCCTGCAGAGACCCAATTCAGGACTCCATGAAGTCCCATCTGGTTTTTTAATGGAGTCCAACTTGGCCAGCTCGTCCTTATTAAGGACTCTGTATAGCATAGATGTTTCTATTTCACCTCCAGAAGCCTCTTCAAAGCATTCAAAAATTGTGCGATTTAGCGTTTCTAATTGGATCTTCTATCCTCTAAGAAGCTCCACTTTGTTGCCAGGAAGTTCCCGCGTTTGTATTATCGAGAGTTCGTCCCCAATAGTCTGACTAAATTCTAAGTAACGGTGATCTGAGAGTGGGACTTCATCTGGCACTCGCCAGTCTCTAGTTAACTCTAACAGCTTTGAAGCGCAGATTGTTAGGTCTATTACTTTGCCTCTTTTTGGCACTACGAATGTAAGGGTGCGGTCGTCAGACCAGCTGAAGTTATAAATTCAAACAGCTTCTCTGCTCTAGGATTGCATTCGATAATAATAATAATAATAATCGTTGGCACAACAATCCATATTGGATCAGGGCCTTGAAGTGTGTTAGAGCACTTCATTCAAGACCGTAACGGTACACTACAATAGACTGTAGGAGGCAATGTGGTCAGCATTGCGCTCGCCCGAGATTATTACCCTGATTCGACTCAGGTACTCATTCACAGCTGAGTCGACTGGTATCCGACATCAAATCACGATACAAATCCCACTGCCGCCAGCGAGATTTGAACCGCGACCTTCCGTATGACAGCCTTGTGCTCTAACCACTCAGCTATCCGGACATTGCATTCGATACTGCTCAACAAATTCGAAGCGCGTTCGCAATACCTATTAAGAGTTCAAGGCCACTTGATTCCGCGTACGCTAACAGATACCTTAGTTTTTGCATCGGAACACAAAGAATCGTAAGGTAAGTAAGCAGAGGCAACTATCACGTTTCTTCTCCAGCTATTTACCTGGTATTATAAGTTCACTGAAACATGGTCTTGGGAGCAGAATTGTCCCAGCAGCCTCTAACAATTTTTAAATCAAAAATATATAAGGAAAGTCCTGCAATTTTACTAGCCTTGCTACCAATAGATAGAAAGAGCCTTTGGCATGTTGCTGGTTAATTTGACTAACCTTTATGTTTGTAGACATAAGTGTAGTCTAATATGAAAACCACCGCTAAGTGACCGTGGACCTCACCAAGGTTATCAGCTTGTTCTTCCGCCAAAATTTCCGCTTTTTAAAGTTTTGTTTAAACACAAACCAGCAGGCACTAAATAAACCAGGCGAATACATAAATTGGCTCCGCTTTTGGTGGGTGAAGGAACCAGCTTTAGTAAACACAACCCTTTCATACTCTGGAATCTCAACAATCTGTACATGACCCACATTCTTCGAATTAATGAAAATTCGAAAATTGAAGTAGAAAAGTGTGGAGATCAATCCACCATTAGTGTTCCATTGATAAAATTACATAGGTAAATTGATAAATATGGCACAGTAATAACATCCAACCACTGTATTGAATTTAGCTTTCCGCCCCCTTCATAATCTTCGAAAATATACTAAAAGCAAACCAAGGAGCTGACCATATCTACCAGCAAGCCTCCCATACATTTCTTACGAAAACCATATATTGAAATTAAGATTCACCATCAGCCACTATTACGTTCCTGGCCGTCTTCTAGCATCGATAATATCACGGAGCACAATATCCACTCCTTATTCGATATGAGCTTAGCTTCTCTAGTGGCACTACTTCCATTCGGATTAATTTCCCATATTGAATAGCCCATTTATATCTATTCGTAAGCATTAGTAGTTCCCGGAACATATGACACCGTGGTACACATGTGGCTTGAAGGCAAACAATAGGGCAAAATTATATATTCTTCTTATATTCTTGTGACATTCAAAACACTATCAACCGCTATATTAGCAGGTATGAATATTTAACAAGAGATACTTGAGAGGAGGAGGATAGATCCAACGGTGGAACAACAAGCCATATTAGCCATACAATTGTTTGCACCCACACTGAGTGGGTTAATAATTTGCAGGAAGTGTTCAGTTCACGAGCTTGAAATTGGCTCTAGTTGAAATGGATTCAAATTATTTTGAAATGCATGCATCCATTATATATATATATATATATATAAATACACATATCCCAGCAGTGTTGCTTATTGGGAAATGGAACTAGAATTTTATGTTTGGTTCAAAGGTCCTGAAAGCATTGCAAAAATAAGTAATTGCTGATAACTCGCACTCGTGGAATGTTTGCGAAAGTATATAAAGGGAGCAGGTCCCACCTGGCAACCACTTTTGGTCACCCTGCTTAAACCAGCGTCTGATGAGTTGCTACTACCATAAACAAACTTATTAATCGACTTTTCTCAAAAATGGTCCATGGTTCAAACTGTAGTGTCTGTAGTCAGAGGAAATTAGGAGACAGCTTCTCCCCAATTACCGAAGAAATGCAGACTCTGCTTTTTAAACAATATTTGCTAAAATTTGTTATTCTTAATAATATAGTCTATAATCTGGCAAGGATGGTATATGATATACTGAATAATAACATAATAACTCCACCGTAAGGAGGGAGTGAAAGGAGTAGGGATGGATTGCTTCAATCTGAATGGATGTACGCCACCGCACCGTCTCAGGGAGTAGGTGAGAAAAATCCAGGAACTTTGCAGTCTTGCGGATTACTCACTGAGGTAGCTATCTCCGCACTTGGCAGCTATGGATAAAATGCACCACCGAAAATGATAAGAAAAAGAAATTAGAGGTCCGGTACGCATAACCGGCGGGTGTCGTCTGACTTGGTGACTGAGTCGCGCTCCCGTAATGGACAGCACGGCGTCGACACCACTAGTAACAGTTTCAGCACTCGCCGAAGCACTCTTCTCCACCGTCCAGCTGAGGTTTTCGCTGAGGTTCAGGACGAATTCCAAAGAGCGTGTATAGAATTCTCGGAAATGGATCCTTTGCATAGACCAGGTATTCCAAGGCTCTATGCATCTCCAGCAACTCCGAAAATTCTATCTCAAATCAATGATGAGATTGCATCTCGATTGTGTGCTGATATGTAGCTGCTGCAACTACAATCACTTGTGTATTATGGTGCAGTTACGGCTGTCAGATTGCACCGTCAAAAGATTCGCTTTCGCGTTATTGATTTGAGTGGCCAAAGAGATCCACCATAGAAAATTCGTCTGGAACGTCGCCGGGACTCACTAAGGCAGGACATAGATTGCAAATCAGCACTTGCAATGCCAGCAGACGGGTAAGAAATAAAGTGCAGAGGGTTTACAGAAACTATGCCATCCGTAGTTCAAATTCTGGGCACACTAAAGCAGAAACTTTCTGTCATATGCAGTCGATTACGACGGTATGACGAAAGACATTCCAAACCTAGACACGTTGCAAAATACTCGAGGAACCAGCGGAGTTTTTCAGATCTCTAAATGATCCGAATAGAGCGTCCGAATGATGCTAGAGGGCATGGTTTGCAATAAAATATGGCCACGTGCTAAGTGCGAACTGACACATTTGATGCACTTAGATGACAGGCAAGAATAAAATAAGCGCATTGAATGTATACTCTATCCCTCCACTGGCTTATGAATTCTGAACATTGCCGTGGACGAAAACCGATTTGGAGAACGTCCAGTGGCGGATAACTATGTCCAAATTCCAAATGCATCATCCAAACTCTGCCGTGGAGCGGATGAACCTGCCTCGTGACATCGCAGGTTGGGGCGTGGTTGACGTGGCAGCACAACAACATCGCCAATTCGACTCGCAGCAAGGAACAGGCGTGTCCCTTGCATGCGGCTGTCTGTAAAGCAGACTATGGGCTCACTCCACTTAACTTGAAGGAGCTATCTTTCAGTCCTCTGAATGGGCTGAAGTCGGACCAAGGGCGAATCGATGAATGGAAGTCGAAGGCAATCCACCGTAAACACGTGATCTGTCTTTGTCAGCCATTTGTCGAACAGATGGCTGTGTGCTGGGGAGCTGTTTGTTGAGACGGAGGGATTCATGTGTGCCATTCAAGATGGCATGGTCGCCTCCCGAGCTTATAAGAAGCTGATCATGAAAGAACGGGTGGAGAACGACCAGGGCAGAATGTGTGGTTCGGCGTTAGAGACGTTGGACCATCTCATTTCTGGCTGTACTCTTATGGCAACGGTGCAATGCATCACCAGGCATAATGCTGCATGTAAGATGATTCATCAAAACCTTGCATATAAACATCGACTGATCACAGAAACATGTCCCGTTTACTGATATAAGCCGCAAACAGTACAGTAGTAGATAGTTCTGCTTACAGCATGTATTGAAAGCGGCAAGTTCTCACTGATCGCCATACTCCACACAACAAGCCTGACGTTAGTTGACAAGACGGGTTGCTCCGCGTATATAATTGATGTTGCTATCCCCCATAACAGCAACATCGAACGGAAATATGTGGAGAAGAGGATGAACTATGAGCCACTGACTCGGGAAATCAAAGAAATTTGGCGTCTCGAGCGGGTGGTTGTAGTTCCCATAATATTGTCAGCTACAGGTATTGTACCTAAATCCCTGACGGCTTCCCTTGATGTCCTGGGACTTTCGCACGGTCTGGGTCAAACCATGCAGAAGTACACCATTCTGCATACGTGCTCGATGTTTTGGGGAGTCCTCGACGGATTCTCCCATTAACCTACCACCGTCCACTACCACCAGCGCCCCTTTAGTTTTTAAGTAGGTAGAGGTTCGTCCGACCCTAAATGCTTGGCACTTAGTGCTAATATTAAGTAAAATTCGGCATCTGCCGAGATTGTGACAACTCGGAATAATCGTTGGCGCAATAACCCAATTGGATCAGGGCCCTGAAATGTGTTAGAGCACTTCATTCAAGATCGTAACGATACACTACAGGATTACGGTGGCCCTATAGGAGGCAATGTGATCAGCATTGCACTCGCCCGAGATTATTCCCCTGATTTGACTGAGGTACTCATTCACAGCTAAGTTGACTGCTATCCAACGTCAAAATACGATACAAATTCTATTGTCACCAGTGAGATTTGAACCACAACCTCCTGTACGCCAGCCTTGTGCTCTAACGACTCAGCTATCCGGACACAATATGTACTGAGATATAATGAGCAGATATCAATGTAGAGAATATTTTAAGGCTAAGACAACAGATGGAAGCATCTTTATGATTTTTTTTTTCAGGTTTTTTCATTGAGTGTTTTCTATGAATGGGCTTTTGATTCGAGTGTGCACTTTTAACCCCATCCATTAAGTAGAACGATTTCTAAAAAGGTGCGCTTGATCCGCAAATTTGGAAATCGCTACGCAAGAACTCAACTACATAATGGATCATGCTCGCTGCTGGCAATAGTTATTCGTCGACATTAATCGATACCAAGGGAGCTTCTCCACACTACCCGAGCTAACGTTATCGATCAAGAGGAACGTACTGAAAACTATTTATTTTTCACTATGAAGGAAGAATGATTCTAATGAATATTTGAAGCTTACATTTAGCACCCACCAAAGTTATCACAAAATGTATTCAACGTATGATGCTTATGTTCTCTGCTCATGTCCTGAATTATGCCTTGGTTGAAGTTCCGTCTGCCTGCTGAATTTCGGAACTGAACACAACTGCAGATTTTGAATCGACTGACGTTGGTATGATGGCTGCGGCTCTTCTACAATTCATTGTAATGTTGCGAGGTCTGCGCTAATAAACTCTCGTTCACAAGCGGGGTCGGTTCGTCGTGATCTTTTTCGCCATTTGTTTCTGTCAAATGCTTGATCTGGATGCAATCGCGAGGCTTTTAAATCCCCATCCAATGTTGCCTTTGCTCTGGACGAAACCATCAGTCAAATTATTTTTAAATCTTGGGTGTTTAACTCAACACGAGGGGTTCGTGGTCCACAAGACAGGAAGCAAGTTGCTTCCCAAGTGGCCCGGTCCGTCATCAAGTAGATGCGGACTCAGGACACCTTCATCCCCAAAAAAAGAAATTACGGCCGAACCCCACCTGCTGACTCATCGATACATGTAAGAAATTGAGTTTGAATCTAAATACTCTTTGAAAGTGAAGTTAACTAGGGTCTGGCTGTTGTTACTAAACTATCTTCGCCTTAAAATTCACCAGAAGGATTTTCATGAAATGAGAGGACATGTGATTAAAATTGAATCTAGTAATCTATTTTGTTCGTTCATTCAAGGTTTCAGTCCTGCAATTGTTGCAAAATATATTCTCCTTTGATCAATTTTATCCCAAATGATGTAAATTGTTGTGAACAAGTCATACTATAAGAGGAGTCGTCAGCACTTACATATCACAAGCCAGTTTTGATCTGCCACTAAGCTAGCACCACCCGACACTTACGTGACTTGATGAACATGTTTCTTTACCAGCTACTCGAATAGGGGTCCGACTGGGGCCAAAAACCCCACCTGGATTAATTCACTTCCAGCGGGTCCTTCAATATTACAACAGTAGATATTCTTTTCTTGTCTTGAGTGTATGGTTTGGACCATTGCATAGTGGTGCATTTTGACTTCCTAGTTTTCGAAGATACTCTTCAGAATCATTCGTATTTTCCATAATTGTTTTTAGAGTTCCGAATTTCTTCCGTTTTCCTTTTAATTTCGAGACAAATCAAAAGCCATAGGTAGTAAACTTAATATCATAGATAAATAGTTCACATACTCATATAAAGAACAAATCGTTTAAATATATCTTCTGTTTTGTTTCAGGTCAGTATCCTTTCTTTTGGTTTACACATATCAACTATCCAAGTAAGTATAAAGGTAAAAAATCGAAAATTATTACATACTTTCAACCTAGATCACTCTCGACGAATGAATACTGTGTCAAGATTGTAAAATTCTCCTCATTTAGTATGTAAACGTAGAGGTACCCATTCAAAAAGGAAGAAAGCATTCCGTAAGATGTACATACGCATGAAAACAGTGTACGCCGATTCTCGCTCTCGTCCAAATCAATAAATTCGCATTGGAGAAGAAGAGAGAGACTCAGAAGAAATCATTATCCAGGAAGCAGGACGTGTATCTATCGTCTATTTCTGCATATGCAATGCTCTTACCATCGGCATTTCAGCCATTGGAATATCTTTCGCAAAGCTTGCTGAGTGAAAATTCAATTTGAAGTGTGATTTCTGCGGTCCTTCGTGCTTCCCCCCAACTTAAATCAATACAAATTTATTCAAACGGATCCCTTTTAAATCACAATCTTTGTTGATTTCTGATAGTGTATGAACAGAGCGTGTGTGGTTAAGACCATATTTTTTTCCAATTCACTTTTTTGTTGTAGCACTTTTTGTACATTTAGGATTTCTTTGAGTGGAACGAAATACATACAGGAATTCATTTGCACTACCTTCCTGTCCTAGGATCTGCTTACGAAATGGAAACAGATAATTTTGATAAAGACCTTCGGCTGAAATAAGAAACGCTCTATTGTTGCGGATTCTCCTTGGCCTAAGAACTTCACATTCCATGCATGTGTGATCGCTATGCTATTCCTGATAAAGATGACTTCCTATTGATTGCAAAAATCCCCCACGACTCCACTCTTGGCTTCTGTTCTTCCGGATGGAGTTGGCGTCAATCTCTTCTCTTTTTTTGGGCTTATCCCTATGAAGCAAATGTTCCTTTGCCTTATTTGTATCTTTTCTTTTACTAAGGAGTTCATATCCTTACTTTCCTAGGCTATCAGAGGAAACTACCACTCCTGTGTTTCTCTTGAGACTTTCGAACTTACAAACTTACAAATGATTGCCTTACGGAAGTCACTAAAAATACTATTCCATCAATATGCTGAAATGTAGGCTACGTCCGTGTTTTACGAAAATATTTTTCCTTGAAGCATTGACAAATCGCAATTACTTCTTTCCCTTTTTTTTTATGATAGCATTTTAAGGTGTTGTGTCCAACAAAACTTTATTAAAATTGATTTACTGTCTGCCTGCCGTCTGTAGGTCCATCTGCCAGCTTGTCTGTTTCTCAGAAACGGTTACTTCTGTTAATACGCAGTTTGGTGCAAAGGTGGGAAATCTTAATCTCATGCCACACAGTGAGTAACATTGTTTTACATGGAATCTAAGGAGAGTGGGGGCCATACATGTAAAAGGAGAGTGTTCATTTTTTTCACCGCATATAGTAATGCAGGCTATCAAATGGAAGGTCTCGATTAGTACTTTCCAACGCTGGCCTTATTTTTGATTGATGGATTCAAGAGGATCGAAGGCGATGACCGGAAAGTGATAATTGCTTTCACAGAAACTACTCAACACAAAAATTTGAAAAGTCACGTACATGGTGCCTGGGCTTCGAAATATTCCCCACTTCGCTATATTTTTCTATAAAGCTAATAATAGTATATTGCTATATTTATTTTTTGGAAATTGATCGAAAACCCTCTAATTATATTATGCCACACTTGGTAAATATTGTGCCTTTCCGTCCATCATACCAAATTCTAAAGTCTCCCATTCAAACAAAATAGATTGAACTTTCCCGGATCTCTGTGATTTAGGGTTACTTTCTCACATGCAGGACGACTTGGAGGATTTCGTCCGATGCTTCGCTTTAGATCATATATTTGGTTAATTTCCAAGTATTTCGGAGAAATTTTGGGTTACAGTGTCACTTATTCTTTTGGTAGGATGGAGAGGGATATTCGCCAAGGTGCATTCTGGTTAAAATAGCCCCTTCTCTTACTTTTTAATATTTTAATTTTTTAGTCAAACCCCTAATGGTTTCGTATACACTGAATTTCATTGGAAAAGCCAGCCAATGTTAGGTTTCTGTTTTGCGATTTTCTGTGAAAATTTAGATTTAGTACTGATGTTATCTTGAGTTCATCCAGAATCCCCATTGAGCCAGGGAGGTTTGCCCAAGCTGCAGTTTGACCATCCATGAGGGAACGGCCAGCTTTACATCTGGTGCAAACAAGCGTTCTAGGAGCTTTATGTTTTCCCATGGCTACAATTGGCTCCGTGAGATCGCTATTTTAAAAGCCTTTGCGGGAAAGAATCCGGCTTTTCATCAAATAGATCAGCTCTGCCACAACATTAGAAGATACCAACATTAATGGAGGCTTATACAGACGCGAGAAGAGCTTCAATACCTCTTCTTCCTCTGAATCTCAAAACACTTTAGCACTGCTGGAAGGGGTTTCTCCGCGACTATTCCACATACGCCTCCTTACGGTAAAGCAGAACTAGCGAGAATTAATTCGCTAGTACAGGTGGGATTACTATCGAAATAGCACTTCTTGAATTGCTTCAGGCAGGCCCAGTTAGCCCTGTTTGCTGGTCAACTGGTCCAAACTGTATATCCGTGGAACGTAAAATTCTCAGTGCTGTTGTATCATGAAGCACGCATGAACTTTAAGAACAAGGCTGTAGATTGCTGCCCACGGACTTATGGGATCTACAATTATATTGAAAAGATTGAATGTGGGATAGTTTAAGACCATGCTGAGTGGCTGGAGTCGATCTAGAGGCGAAAGCTATCCTAAAGACCTATAAAGTTTGACGAAATTGACCTTGAAGGTCCGTGCGCTAAAATTGAAGCTCCTCTGAAGAAGAGAGGCGAGAGCTACCCCAAAAACTTATAAGGTTTAACGAAATTAATTTTTAAGGCCTTTCCGCTAAAATTGAAGCTCCTCTGCAGTGTCCCGCCAATACTCGCTTTCAAATCTCTATGCTAACTAAGGTCAGGAATGTGGGGTAGTCTTTTCGAAGATTTCGGCCCCTTACGTGCCATTCCACAGAGCTTCACGTTTCCTTAAACTAATGCGTAGATCCAGGGATATAGCGTAAATCTGGAAATTGGAAATTAAAAAATATAACGGATTACATATTGAATGCATGCTTCTCCTGCCTCAGATGTTCATGAGGCACGTTCTTCGGGCTTCTTAACCTACCTCCAATTTTATGATCGAAGGATGCCTTCAAGTTAGTGCAAGTTTCGCGGGTTAGGGAGGAGAAGGTGAAGAAGGATATTTCAATAGAAAAAACTTAGCTCAGAGAAATCATAATTACATTAATAAACGATGATCCCCGTTTGAAAGATAAACCAAAAATTCTAAATTTCAAATCTCATTAATAAATATAATATATAAAAGATTAAAATTGGACTGGACCAAACGGAATAGAATAAAATAAAATAAATTAATAATAAAAGAAAATATAGGTGTTTAATTGTGAAAAAGGGAAAATGTAGCATAGTAGCATGTAAACCTTCCATCAGCCCGACACAGAAAAAGCGGACGAAATGGTGATGCACCTACTGCGAAGACGCATACCTTACAAGATCCTGACCTGATCGATCAAACTTTACTACTTTTCGTTTTGCCGAACACTTTATCCTCTATAGTTAATAGTCTTCAACTTGAATGCTCAATTTGTAACTCCCCTACCTCCCCTGTCTAGTTCCTTACAAGCTCGTCATCAAATGATTGTTTCTCATGGAAAAGACAAGTGGAGACAAACGTAACCTCACTAGCTTGTACGACGCCGCTAGGAACTTTTTTCAGTCTCTTCTACCCGAATCCAACGTATTTCTTGGTGATTCGATAAACAACTTTGCTTAGCACCAAATTATATGAAAAAGAGGATGAAGATGATTTATGGTTTCACCCACAAAATATCATCGGAGTGCGCTGGCTTGAGACTGTCTCAAACGAATAACGGCGCACAGGCCTTGTACTTGTACACACTGTGATCGGAAGCCGGAAGTAGCAGTGGATAGGTTACACTTTAAGGAGGGGCGGCAATTGCATTATGGAATACGTCATGCAGTGGAATTCAGTCGCCCAAGATGGCCGACGAGTAGGTCGCCCCAAGGCACTTGGCTCAGAACAGTACTGCGAGTGTTTCGGGAAGTCGTGGGGAAAGCTGAAGGGTACTTCAGGTAACCGCGAATAATGGCGAAGGTGTAGTTGACGCGCCATACCCTACCAATATGTTAATGGCAACCATATACAATATGGACCAAGAAAAGTAGGAGTAAATAATTCCACGTTTAGCACAGTTCGACATAAAGTAGATATGAAATTAGGATCCTTGAGTTCCTGAACAAAAAATTTAACTCTGGGTTAGCTTGGGCCTAAACTATCGGGGACTTACCTTCCATATAATTCGCACTTCCGTTGTATTTATGAATGTATATATAAAAACGGGCGTTTTACATTCAATCACGGCTTCTACGCTGAATGAAACTGCAACCTATGTTTCCCTTATTTTTTATATACTTGGGTATTAAGGCCAAAAACAGCGCTCCATGGACCAAAAAAAATTGGAGTAAATTACTCCCCATTTGGCTCGGTTCAACGTTCCCCGATTAACCTCAGATTAGTCAGTCTGTATCGCTAAAGTTAAGTTAAAGCAAGCGAGCATTTTGGTACTGCGACGAAAAAGGAGGTTCGCCTCCTAGCCATTTGCAAATTATAATAAGTTTCGTGGTTTGCAGGTTCGTAGCTCACAAATGTTAAGGGAGGCACAGTAATGGTAATGACAGATAGATTGACAGTGTTGAACAAGCCGCTACCGATCGTACTGGCCCCACCATGGCTGTTTAGAAACCAATTTTCTTTACAGCCGTTGGAATTGATGACTTAAAATTGCCCTGCATCACAAATATTTTATAGGAGTCCCTTGCATCAGCGCTGTTTCAACATAAGGGTTACGCGTAGACCACAGTTGGTAAGCTGATTTTTGTCCCTAATGCAGTTCTTTTCCCATATATAAGGAATCATTATTTCGCCAGGGTCTCTGTTCCTTTGAAAAGGCTAGTCAAAACTTTAGTTTAGTCGACTGGTATCCAAAAATTATCATCATAACCCCTTCGCTGTCACTAATTGTTACGTTCCTAGCTATTCGTACTCGTCACTCGTTACATTACTTGCTTTGCGTATCACTGGATTGTGTAGCACTTAAAACAAAACCCGTTCTATAACTTTAATACAAGCGTTTATTAAACACTAAATTATACAACCGTACTGTATAATTAATTATAGAACAATTCTTTAACTAGTACAATTCGAGGCGTATTAATACCCGACGCGATCTGTTCCAACTCTAGAACCAGACTGACTTTGTGGGCGGATTTCCGGTCCTTTTATAATACACGGAATATTCCCGAAAGCCATGTAAACATTTTACTAGAAAACTACTTTGCGACAAAATCTTTCTACCTACATTGGAGTCATCTGTTAACAATTATTGTAACTAAATATTCGCCCTACTGTTATACAATTTTGGCGTCTTGTAATTGTCAATGTGAATCGACGTCACACATAATTTTCTAAAGTGATTTTCGTAACACTGCCCACCCCCTAAACTTGTTCGTCCCGAACAAGAATCAACGCTTCTGCCTGGCGTTCCGAATCGTGGTCATTTCTCCAGGTCCTAAAATTCCATGTTCGTCCGGCATTCATTTACTGCGCCAAATTTAGTTAACAGCGTCATTAAATTCCTTAATTTGCCTACGAAGTCCTTCCAACTTCGATTGCGACTTTCGTTTATCTTCTTTCTTGGGCTGTAAACTCTGGAACAATACTAGTTGGTCTCAACTTCGTATCTTCGGCCTCTTTGCAAACTCATGCATTTCACATGATCTTACGTAATCTCATCCTAAACATGCAGTCCAATAAAACTGCCTTCATTCTTCGCTATAGTTCCGGTGATATCCGGATGCTCATTGGTTACTACTTCACAATGCTTCAAAATGATATCCCATGTCGTTGCTCATAACACAACCATCAACATTTATACGACTCTACCCACGAACACGAATCTACCCACTTGCAGAATATTCTGCCTTAGCTATCCAAATTTTAACCAATAATTCAGTCCAATTTTGTCTTTGGTTCCACTCCACGTTGCCATACTTGCTCCAAAATCAGCTCTTTGCCGTAGCACTCAAGCGATATTCACTATTCGCTCCACGACACTCACTCGTGTATTCTCCTTACTTTTCAATTATCTTGTATCTATCACTTCGCTTTCTTCACTGTAATTATTCCAAAACTTTTGCCATTGCCGTGTCCACTCATCCGTCCATTCTGATCCCTTTCGCTTCTTGCGACGCTTCTTATAATTCCGTCTTACGTATCTTCCTCTACTCCAGTCACGGCACTCGCTTCTAAAAATGCGCATAAGGGTTATGCTCATTAATTTTACAACTCGGCGAACCATTGCCTTCAAGTCACTGACCGGGTTGTAAACTGTTGCTAGATTCCTTTCCGCCCAGCATATACCCGTTGCTACCTCTATCCTGAATGGTTTTAAGTTTCTCTTGTCAATCTCTTCTCGCCACTTTACACTTTCCGTCTGCCGACGTATCACTTCCCAAATAATCATCTCCTCCGGCTTTGCACTGTCCCGCCAGGTATGCTCACTCTGTTTATAAATTTCTTCCTCATGTTTCCTACCTTCTCTCATGGCCTCCTCCTGCCATCTTACACCTTCACTTAAGACCTCACCATGGTCTACTGCATTTCGGCAGTTTCACTCCTCCTCGTTAGTCACCTCCTGACTGATCACTTCTTGTGATTTTCGAATATCCTGATTGGATTGCAACTTGTCAACTTCCTTTTGCCAATTTTCAACTTCTTGCACCATCTCTTCCATCGGCTCTGGAATCTCATTGGCATTCTATATACTGTATCACATCCTTCTGTATACTAACTTCCTGACTGCTTACTTTTTGAAGGACTAGCTTCACGTTCTGACACACTACAAGTTCCTCTTTTCTTTCCGGAGGTTCTTCAAGGGAATCTCCCAATCGCTTTGTAGTTTCTGCTGTCTGTTCTACTAAATTTCCTATAAATTCCTATAAAATATTATTTTGAAATCGAGAGGCATATTTTTTGATTCGGGTCTCCCTCTTTTAGTAAACAATGACATAAATAGAGCAACGAAAATAAAGACCGTCTTTTAGTATGAACTAGATAACATAGTGGTATACGAGCCAAGTCGATGCATCCTTTTGCATGCACAAGCGGGACCATCTATCCAATGTGTGTCGTCGTTCTACCCTCGTGGTTAACAAAAGTCACCTCACAATGCACCAACTTGGTCCATCAACCTCTCCAACAACCCATATTTATCACAAGTTAGTTTACATGGATAGCACTCAACGAGGCGATTCTGTTATTAATAAATTTGAGCCGATTTTCGTTGATACATAAATTTGCTTCTGCGTTTCACGTTTTCCCAGTGCCCATAATTAATTACTTAACAGGAGAAGTAAGCAAATATGATTTATAATCGGCTCGTGTGGAATTATCGTTTCAAGTCCTAGATTTGAAGGCGTCGCAAAATCATTAAATTTTGGTCTACGACTTTTTGATCAGAGGGCATTGGTCGCTACAAGACTTGCAAGTGATCATTGCACATTATCCTTGAACTATTGTTGATTTAGGTTTTCTCTGGGAATGTATATTGATGAACACAAAAAACAACTTATAAGACCCAAAGTAAATTGACTTTCTCTCTGCACCAATTAATTTTCTTTATTTTCCCAACAAACTTCTCGCCCAATAACCATCTGGAGCCTAGCAGACATCCATAATTTTTTCATAATTTTTAAATAAACAAATGCTTCAAATCAAGTTTTTCACAGTTTTTATTCAATATCGGCAGAAAACATAAATTCAGTGTACTCGAAAGTACTCTTGAAATGACCAATAAATAAGACGTATATTTTCTTTGTTTAATTTACATCAATTAAGCAGTAGAAAGAAATTAGGTTGTTCTGCAGAATTTCACAACTTCAGATTTATACCAAATGGTTAATTGCCTCAATGCACATTTAAATCATCCACGAATAAAGCCTGAACAAATATTATTCGGTGAAAGGAAACCCATTAAAATCATCACCGCGTTCCTGCTCCTCATGACTCCCTGCACTGACCACCATTTAATATTATTTATGCATGGAAGAACGGAATGAGAAATGGAAATGGGAAAATGTTTCAGATTAAAAGTACATAATTCTGGCAGGTGAAAAATAGAAGAAAAATGAGTAATTATTCCAGAAAAATAACACAGTGGAAATTCGAAGGACATTCCAATACCAAAGCTATTTTTAAGTGTGTTTTGAACAAATATCCTTTGTTATAAAATGTGCCATAAAACATCTTCGAGCTGAAAATAAAGTATCTGCGCTATTTTCGCATTTGTAAACAACTATGAAACTCGGAAAAATATGATTTATAGAACCAAGGCGGAATAGGAAGCTTGATGATGTGCTCAGTAGGAGTACTCTATTGAAGCAACCATCCAACCCATCCTTTTGTTGAAATCCTTCCTGATTATGGATAATAATAAACTTCCATTCAATTCGCTGACTTCTGTCAAATTATAAAAGTCGTATCCAGGTGAGAATTGGTGTCGTGAGAAATAAGCCCGCTCTTTCCATCAAATGTTCAATGGGAATTTTTGTTGAGGATGCTGGGAGTCCTGAGTCCACACCCACTTGGTGACGGGCCGGACAACTTGGGAAGCAACTTACTTTCTCTTTTGTAGTCCACGGACTCCTCTTTTTTGAGTTAAACCCAAGTTTTCAAAAAAGAACAAAAAAGCTGACTGACGGTTTCGTCCAGGGCAGAAGCAACTCAACGTTTAATGAGTTGCCTCTGCCCTGGACGAAACCGTCAGTCAGCAATATTTAATAGCAGCAGCCGTTTGATTACGGGGTTAATTGTCTTAGTTGACTGGTCCATGCCTATCCAACAGTACGGTCGCACCATTTCCCATAAAGATGACAATTTAATATGTTCTCCAGATTTCACTTGTATCCATTTGCGGATACATATCTCATTCTGTTCTCATGCCCGGCGACAAATTTGCCGAAAAAAATTACTTGAATGTTTATATAGAATAAATGGTTTCCTTAAAACCTTATGTGGGCATAGCACATTAACTACACCTACTTACCAATACGCTTTCAGCTTCGAATTTTTAGGAAGATTGCACTCCTCCGCCTATTCAGCACTACGTGTGTGTGTGTATTTGAGGTGGGAGAGAGACTCTACTAGTACATTATACTCGACTCCTCGTCTAACGGGATATCAAGGATTCGCTTATGTATCGCGGGATTTCCGTCAGTGGACGTGATGCTACCCGCTGTAGTTGTAGCACATCAGCACCAAAAATCTGATGTGTGATGCGTCCATAGGCGGGGCATTCACATAGAAAATGTTCCGTCGATTCAGTTTCCTTATTGCAGAAAGGACACTTGTCATCTTGAAGAATTCCTATTCTGAACATATGTCCAGCTAGTGAATTATGGCCAGTCAGAATGCCTAAAATGCTTCTGCAAGTCTTCTCGCTTTTTGTCAGGATAAAGTTTATCGTATGTTTTTTTGGTTCTGACAGGAAAAGTTTGTTGTATTTAGCATTATTAAGGCTAAGCCACCTGCCGTTATGAGAAGCTTATTCCCAACTTTTGATAACAGCATTAACCAATGCTACTGACATCCCATTTGCTTTTTCCGGTCTGAGTATGAGTGAAATTTAATCCTCTTTTGTTGAACCATCTGAGATTCCATTTCTCTCTACACCACAATGACCAGGTACCCAGAGTAGTTTCATCGTATTGAATCTAGCAACAGAGTTCAGTCGATTTCTATATTCCCGAACGATTTTTGAAGTAATCAATGGAATGCGCAAGGCTCCCAATGGAGCTTAACTATCGCTACAGATTGCGATGCACTTCCTCTTCAACCGCTTGGCAATCATCCTGATTCCCCCCTTGGGATCGCATACACTTCAGCCTAAAAGGCCGTTATATATTGTCCCAAGGGAAAAGCCCATTTCTCGGTTTTATTCGCAAGGTAGACTCCTGCTCCAAAACCCTGTTTTGTTTTTGAGCCAACGGTGTAGAATACGTCACTATATCCTGACATGCATTTCTCTGGTTCGGTAAAGTTTTCTATTCTTTTCAAGATAACTTCCTATCTTGTACCAAACAGTTCATTGTTTTCCTATATATTGACTCGAACTAGTCGGTGAGCTTCTCTCATTGTAGTGTTCTGCAAATTGAGTAATGCATTAAAATCTGAGCGGTGAAACTCAGACACACAGTTTTTTGCAGTGTGGCAAGTTTATACTTAAAACTCTTAACCCACCACAATGCGAATGCACACGCGAACATGGACCTAATGATAACGACATATATCCACATTACTACCAGAGGCCTAAGTCCCTATGTAGAGGCAAAGGTCCGCCAATACAACCCATTAGCTGTGAGAGCTCTTTTTATCATTATCTCTACATGTTTGTTCCAAAGAAGCTTCTTGTATGGAATAACTCCGAGATATTTCACTTCTTCGGAAAGTTGAAGGGTTGTACCCCTCATTTCTGAAAGGCAAAGGCCATTCAGTTTCCTCCTTTTGGTAAATAATTCCATCGGGGTTTTATTTGGATTTACTGAAAAAGCATGCCGGAGGCACCAATTGTCAATGAAATCAACGGTACGTTGTGTATTTCTACACACCGTTCCGATATCTCGACCAACAACCAGCCACCTCATCCACATAAGCTTTAACGAGCATTGGCAGATTTTACAGTGGATATAGCAGTAAATCGATCAGTATATTCCACAGAAGTGGCGATAGGACACGTCCTTGAGGGCAACTTTCCGTTGCTTCTGATATTAGGTGGCGATCAACACCCACTTCACCACACAGCAACCTCTGCGCTAGCATAACGTAGATCCACTTATTTTCAGTTTCATTACCACCATGCTCTCTGCCGGCATCACGGAGCTTTTGGAAGGGCACACAGTCAAACGCTCCTTCAATGTCCACGAATCCCCCTCCCCTCCATCGCGTACTCGCCTTTCAGAGTTGCATCCTCTCTCTTTGAAACCAAAGAGTAAAGAGCAAACTCACACTGTTGATTTTCATTTAGTCGCTGCGATCATAGCGCATTCTCGTGAATGTGACGCTCAACCAGTCGCTCCAGACATTTCAGCGAAAATGATGTTAAGCTAATTTGACTGAAGTTCCTTAGATCTGAATAGTTACCTTTCCCAGGCTTAGATATGAAGACTACCTTCATCTTCTGTCAAGAGGAAGGGACGTAGCCCGGAGCAAGGCATCCTCGGAAAATATTTCTTCAAAGTTGCTGTAAGTGCTCTATACCCTCCTTTAGCATGGCTGAGCAGATGCCATCCATGCCAGGTGCTTTGAAGGGTTCAAATGATAGTATAGCAGTTCTCGTCTTTTCTATGATAACAACCGCTCTCATGGAGTCCCAATGGCCCTTGTAAGACTTTCGTGCTGGAAGGTTTGCAGAAATCGTCAATTCTCCTCCTCCAACTTCTGAGAATCGTTCTCCCGGGTGGTGCTCTTCCAAGAGACTCTGGATGGAATCAACTCTGGGATTCGTGGAAGCACCATCGGCTTTTCTAACGGAGTCCAACTTGGCTGAATTATCAATGATTCTACACAGCCTGGAAGCCGCCCTTCTACTTTCCAGTTCCTCATAGTATGCCCTAAAGGAGTCTCGTTTGGAACGTTTAAAAGCCACTTATATTCTTGCTGGCAGTTCCGGAAGTTTCCTAGTCTTCTACCTTATTATTTTTGCAGGCACCATTTAGAAGTCGTCTTGTTGATTTCGTGAGTTTTTGTAATTCTCGGTTCCACTATGGAACTGTTTTACCGCGTTGACCTCGGGAAATAGGACAAGCCTCTTCCAAGCCGAATAAAAATGTGCGAATCAGAATTTCCAATTGGTGTTCTATCAGCGCCTGGTCGCTTAGGGTGCTCCGCAACTTCATTGAACTTCATCCAATTTATTTTTCTAGGATTCCGTGTTTGTACTACAGACGGTTCGCCCCCAATAGTCAGACTAAATGCTGCATTCAGTGTAAATCTTGCGGAGGTTACCAGCTTGTCCTCACCTTCCACCGAAAGTTCCGCTCTCTTGCTTCCGATTTCTCTGGATATCGCTACACTTGGTGGTGTAGCAACGCCCATGTCCTCATTCCCAAGAAACTACGTCTGTCTGTAGTTCCTTTTGCTTTGCGGCTGAAGTCTCCTTCTATCCAGCCTGTGGAAGAGTTAGCAACAGTGTCACCAACAGGTCGGCCGTAGTCAGGTTTCCAGTTCTGCTTATAAAGAGAATTTTTGTACTTCCCTTTCTGGCTGACCACGCCGTAGACACCGGGTGCAGGTTTTCTACTGAAATGGAAAGCCAGTCTTCTACAGATTTCTCCGTGGGGAACATGAATCTCGTGATTCCTCCGTGCCTTGACCACGACCTGATTTCTCAAAGTTGCGGGGGGATTCGAAGTATGGGTCTTCTTACCACTTGGAGAATTACAATCCCTTGTTTGCATCTTCAGGTGTTTGTGGAGGCTGTGTAGTATTAAGCTATCATAGGCTCCCCCACCACGACAAGGTGATGTCCGAGGGGAAGGCGCTACGTAACTCTAGGGCGATCTATTTGTTGCTTTTCTGAGGAAGTGGATTCCAGTGCATGACAATGTTTTACCTATCACTGCAATCAATACGTCTACCGGTATGTGCCTCTATGATAAAGTAACTTTTCTTTCGACGTATTATTAGGACAAAGCATTTCGTCGGTGCGTCTAGGATATGCATTGGCGAAGGATAGGAACATTCGGTTAATACCAGTGAAAGCTTTGCTGTTCCAATAAAGGGCCATAGAAAACGTTGGTGCGAATAAACTTCAACTTAATCTTAGAGAACAATCCAGCTCTTAGGTAAATCGTCAAAGATAGGTCTATCGTTATTAATATAGCGGGTGACATCGAATGCGATAAAACAGGCATTGGTGACAAATTGGCATCTTAGCGC
Organism: Hermetia illucens; assembly: GCF_905115235.1. NCBI lineage: Eukaryota > Metazoa > Arthropoda > Insecta > Diptera > Stratiomyidae > Hermetia > Hermetia illucens. The sequence goes on along the minus strand of NC_051853.1, from coordinate 55,828,335 downwards.
ACTCTGCTACAACATATGATATTTCAGGCAATCGTATGTCACTCTAAAATTGCCTGCGCACAGTACTCCTTATATATTAATTGTCGTGCAAGGAATACATAAACATCCCGCCAAGTATCATATTCTTGGTTAGTGCCCTTCATCAGGATCATCTCCTTCTTTCAACCCCTACGAAAAATTGCAGATTTATAGAATTCTTCTCTGCCACGTTTACATATACCAGACAATAAAAGAGCCGTGCCATAAAACCACGAGCCTCTAGAAGCTTAATTCGCTGAAGAGTATTATGTGAGCCAATCATACCCCCCATAATTTGTGGGCTATCAACTGGCAAATTTTGAAACTTTACTGCTCGGACCTCGGATAGAGGCTGACTTCATGGCAACGGCTTTGGCTATCGGTAGCAAGCGTTCTCAGAATGTTCCCCCAATTTGAGCGGGAATTCCAGAGATATAACTTGAACATCCTCGGCCTAAGATGGTGAGATTCTGGAGAGTTTTGTTTTTTCTTTTTAAAATCATTTTTTATTTTTAAGAAATAGGTAACAATAATATATAGATTGGAAAAATGAACAAAAAAAAACAATCTTTTAAAATAACAAAAATAACTTGAATCTAATGGCCACTGTGGGCTCTCAAAATTTTTGAATAACGATTTACAACAGAGAGAAACAGCAAGAAATAAAAATCTAATTTTACAATAAGTTGTCGACAAACGGCCAAAAACCCGACAAAATTCATTTGGCCTTAGTGGCAAATAAAGAAATATAAAAGCAATAATAAATGTTTCATCGCCTCAAAAGATACTTTTGACTTAAATTATTGTTCTTAAAACTATCATAATTAAAAACTCATGGAAATGTGCTTTTGTACTCTGAAAAGTCAAGTGATAGAAAACGCGGATCCGGGGTTAGGTTGCTTCTGATGGCTACCGCAAGATGCGCTCTCTTCACCTGGGACCCGATTTCAAAATTGCACAATGCTATGCACCAACAGAAACTTCCGATATAGTGAAGAAAGATGCTTTGTAGAAGCAAATAAACCTAGTTCAGGGAGACCTCCTACAGTTGACATTATATTTGTGATGAGGGATCTGAATGCAAAGATGGGATCCCACAACACCTTGCTCGAACATGTGATATTAAAACAAGCTCTTGGTGACCGCAAGATTATGGTGGGAGGTTCGTGAATTTCTGCAACTTCCACCGCCTTACCATTGGTGCCACGTTGTTCGAGCACAGAGCCTGCCATAACATACGAAAAATCAGATCAACGACTTCGAGACCAGTAGATTTAGGAGTTGTCTTCTGGATATGCATAACAAGTGAGACGGTGACATCGGTCGCTACAAGGACCATCACCTGATGGTCGCTTACGTTCGCTTGCGTTTTGCGTCCGCCACTTCTCGCAGGGTTTTAGAGCAGTGACCCTCTAAGTTTAACATCGACCGTTTGTTCGACCCAACTGTCGCTCGACATTGTGAGAACTATCTTGGTAATCGAGCGGCAGATATACTAAATAACTCGCCTGAGAATATCAATGAGCACTGAGCGCCATCAAAAATGCTCTTTTCTCGGATGCTACATAATTTGTCGACCACATCCTGAAGGGGTGTCATAAGATCTAGCTGGCTTCGGAATCGTGGAAGTAGATCGATGAACGGAAGGGGTTAAAGGCTCTACTGACCGCTGTGAGTGATGTCGGGCGTGACGCGCTTGAACTCCACTAAGCGAAATCCTTTAGGGTGCGGCATGACAAGAGAGAAATTTCCCCTTGCGCTGGTCGGGGAAACGGAAGCTGCCGCAGATCGCAATGATTTTAGGAATATATACCGGATCATGAAAGAACTTGCATCTGGTTGCAAATCTTTGATGGTACTCTGAAGGATGTCAACGGTCGACTTTTCATCCACAATAAAGAACAACTGAAGAGGTGGAAAAAACACTTCACCATGGCTCTTAACTAACTACTAACTAAATAATTCCAGAACGCACCAAATATCAATTCGAAAGCTCGATCGACAGAGAGTAGACTAGTTTGTGCTCGGGATCCTTTTGCATTGGCTACATGAGCATCCTACGGATCATTTTGGAACAGTGCGCGGGGTTTAAATCTTAACTGCACCTGTTCTTAATCGACTTCGGGGAAGCTTTCGATAGGATGAACAGGGAGTGTGTCTTTCCAGAGAAACTAACTGCTATAATCAGAGCAACATATGATGGCGCAAAATGCCACATATTGTACCGCGGCTAAATGTTGCAGGATTTTAAAGACGAACGCGGAGTTCACCTGGGTTCTGTCCTGCCACCGATATTATTTCTCTTGTTAGGTTCCTTATGCTGCTTTGTCCGAAGGACGTGGAGGCGTTCAGTGGACAATGACAATTATCCTCAAACACCTTGACTACGCTGATGACATCTGCTTGCTCTCTTACCGGGTCATGAAACTTGGTCAAATGGCTCTGAATTTGAAAGAGAACATAAACACCAACAAAAACAAGGTTCTCAGTCTGACGAGTCATTGCACTCTCCCTATTTCCATTAATGGGCAGAGCATCGAAAGAGTCGATCAGTCTGTATATCTAGGAAGCGTGGTTTCTTCCGACGGTGGCACCAAACTGGATGTTGCCCGACATACCAACAGTGCTAGATCCATTTTCTCTGTCCTGTATAAAATCTGGAAATTCAGTTATCCCAACATCAAAATCATATACCCCATCAAGGGGTGAATAGTAACCATGTTCATACCACTTGCGAGAAGAATTATTTCCTTAAGGCTGTGCATAAAATAAAACCTTATTCTAACTACTAATAGGAACAAGTCGAAAGTAGCAAGCTTGAAGTTTCATGCATGAAAGAAGCAGCAGAGTTGTAAGGTGTGGCATTAAATTACATGAATCTACTGATTATTCGCAACACTGTCTAGTGTTCACCTCTTGTGGGGTAGAAAGCGTCAACCGTACCTACGTGCCATCGATCACGCTTCGCTAAATCCACTTGAACCTCCCGAGATACTCGCACTTCCCCGCTACTGCTGTGTGCCAAGTGTTATTGACGCGACCCACTCGTAGGCAATCTTAGGGGAGTGGGTTCCGCTGTGTGCCGTGGCCAGCAACAGATTTGTCGTCCCATCTTAATATGTGACCTACTTACTGCCCCTTTCGTCTTCTGACCATATCGGATAACTGGCCTGTGCGCCGGTCCAGGTCTTTATTCGAAAAGTATCAGGTCAGCGTTTCCCGATGATACATCGAGAGTGTTTACCAAGGCTTGGAGAGTTTGAAGAACAGTGGAGGTCACTTTCCATGTACCACTTCCACATGGCAACTCAGAAAGAACTTTAGCACAAAACAGTCTTATCTTAATCTTCGTGTTGAAATAGCTATATTTCCAGATTTTAGGCAAGCCGATGAAGACGGATTTAGCATTGTTAATGCATTGGATGATATAAAGTTGAGTGCCACGTCTGTATGAAGCAAAAACCAGTTAGATTTTCACTTGCCAGCAAAACGCCAAAACACAACCGGAAAATTCCATTAGCCTTGAAAGTATTTTGCGTTTCTATTTTCCTATGTCATGAATTATATATGTATATAGATACAAATCGATTTCTTTTAACACGGTTTTAATAATATGAATATTGAATCGAAATCAATTTATCAGTTCATCACCTTAAAAAAATCAGCGATAAACATCAAACATCATATCTTCGATCCCTCGTTGAGCTTTAAACGATGTACAGGCGAATGTATCTTACTTTTCCTTATTCAAATTTTATCCAGACGGTATACGAGTATATACATATCTCTATCATGGTATCAGTAAATAACTGCAAGTTCTTGTGCGTTGATTTCTTTTCGGTCTGCGAACCTCATCCTTTTCCTCCAGCAGCGACTCCAGATTCAATATCAAATAGTTCATCTACATTTTAGATGTGCGAAAGCATCTTTTCCAGAGAAAACGCCTGTCAGGCATCTAAAGACTGAATGCAAACGCTCCCTCTTTTAAGGTGTAAGCGTCTGAAAATTTTTGATTTTTGTGGGGAAAAGAGGGTGCATGGGTACATGTATGTTCGCATCTATAAATAACCCTATAATTGAATCGTTTAAGGATATTCATGTGAATTAGCGTTGTTTTCAAAGAAGAAGCCAAAAACAGACTCCTGAAATTGCAGACGATATACCTACTAACACAATTTTGAAGTTTCTCGTTTATCGAAGACGATACTTTTTCGATTATCCGTTGAAAGTAATTTAACTTGATGACTGCCATTTTTAAGGTTTTGTATAAAACAAAACTTTATTAAAATCGGTTTACTGTCTGTCTATCCGTCTGTCTGTCACAAGCATTTTTCTAGGAAACAGTTATAGAGATTGATATCAAATTTGGTGGAAAGATGGGAACTGCGAGTTACATCATTCCAAGTCGAATTTAAGGAGGGGGTCCTAATACATGCAAAATGGGGGTGTAATTTTTCTTTCATCAAATATAGTCACGTGGGGTATCAAATTAAAGGTCTCGGATAGTACTTTCCGAAGCCGGTCTTAGTTTCGACACTTGTTGGAAAGGTGGAGACTGCGGGGGGTCGAGAGTGATCATTTCTTTTACGGACTTATTCTCAGAAATTACCCAACCCAAAAATCTGAAAAAAAATCAGCAATGGATATTCTGACAGACACACATATATTGCGTGCTGGGTACTAATGGGACAAATGTCCACTCAAATGTTTTTATAAAAAAAATACACACCTTGCATACCTGAAGCGTCCATCTTCCGGTGTCCGGACTTTATTTTTTTCCGATGATTCGGGTCTCTATTTCCATTTGGTTCTCTGTTTAACTGGACCGTATTTATAGTTTTCCTTAATTATTTTCAGGATGTTGTTTCAATTAAAGCAAGCACTCCTAAAACTTTGTCTCCAAAATGACATACCAATTTATTTTATTGTATCTTTCTTGAGTAGAAACCAACCATAAGTTTTCAAATGTTATAATTCTTCAATTTTCCAGAAAGTTTGATTTTTGAAGTGACTGGAACAAGCCTGTTGAAGTAAGCTCCTCGCTAAGGGATTAGGGTGCGAAGCAAGGTTTATTGTACATTTCGCTATCAAAAATAAGATTTCCTTTTTTTATTGTCACAATTTTGATATCCCTGCGGATGTTTACATTTTTCGTACTCGTACATCACAGCGAACAGGTGATTTTTCATAGTATCCTGAACTGGTCATACAATAGCAAACTTCATATTCGATGTATTCGCTGAACTCCAGCAATATGGAGTAAACGTTTGTAATTGACTCTCTTCTTAGTTAAAACACAAAGTATATTATTGTTTAGGATAAGTGAGGGATCCTAAGTCCATATTCACTTGATGTTGGACCGCACCAAATGGAGAGCAACTATATGGCAGCATATTTTTAAAAAATATAGGGACAGATGGTTTCGTCCAGGGCAGAGGCAACTCGTCAGACACTGCCTCACCTCTGGCCTGGGAGTAACGCTATTTTTTAGCTTCAGCTTCATTCGCAGTGGTTTTATCTCAATATAGGTACGTGCTCCACGTTAATCGTATATCCAAGAAGTACCTAGACTCTTTCCTAATTCTGTTGAGAGCTTATTATACCATTGACTAAGATCTTAGGTTCCTTTTCGCGGGTTCTCCCTTTTATAATTCACTTTCATCCAACATGGATTTGTAGTTGTTGATGCCGTAAGAGGATCCTCTAACAAGGCGTTTTCGGTTCCATTTGCTCTTTGATGACTCGAGCTTGTCCACTTAATGTTAAGTACTTTTAGAAGTCTTATCCTCTTTTGTAGTGAATAGAGGTTAGATACCTTTTCCAGCAGTTTTTCTATTGCTGCTCTTTTTTCGGCATCACTTATTGCCCATCCGGCGTCTGCTGAACTTGGTGGCGATTTGTTTTAGTTGTTGTTGTTTAGTGCTAATGCTGCCTGACTGTTGGAACAAATTCAACCCGCCATTTTTGTTCCGAATGTTCCTCTGCTGCTAATCAAAAGGCATATATCTTGGCCAGAAATATGGTGTTCGTTTCGGACCGGGTCTTTTTTATATTCGAATTTCCCGCGAACACTCCTGCGTCGGTGAAGGTTATTAGGTATATAATGTTAAAAGGCTCGCCCCCATTTATCGACCATTCTTTTGGTGATTAAGATGGAGTATGTCTTCTTAAGGGCGAATCTGAAGACAATATGGTCCGTGCAGGCGGCCGAACTACCTGATGTTTGGCAAAAAATATCCTGATGGGTGCATGATAGATTTCGGGTAGTTTGCTCTAATACACCAGAGCAATCTGCAGGTTTGCTGATAATGGTCCTGGATGTGGTACTTCCATGTGAGCTTATTGAGAAGTACTCCTAAATGTTTGAGTGTTTGTACCAGATGCTGGAACTGCAATCTGTTACCAGGCGTCACATCAGGAAGTAGAGAAGTCCTCTCTGTTGGTAGCCACTAAGGTACCCTGCCTCAATAGGCTTCTGGTTGATCTGATTAACAGCGAATTGATTCCATGCTGTTTTGTCGCGTCACAAATCGCAGCGAATTAAAGGCCCTTTCACCACCTAGGAATGGATGTATTCATTATAAACGGACCTATTACTTTCCCTGTCAGTTAAGTCGAAAAGAAGTCAGGTCGAAAACTTTTTGCGTTCACGTAAGTGTGTTTCCCAGGGTTGGGAGTAAATATCACTTTTCCATAACGTCAGTTAATTTGAATATAAACGTGTCCCAAGAATATATTACTAATGTTTAGGCTGAGGGCATCCATTTCCTCCATTAGTGGAGCAGGAATAATGCCATCCGGCCCTCAGATTTGTATTTATGGAATGTGTTTACTCGCTCCAGTGATACTTTTACATGCCAGAGTCGAGTCTCTCGGATGAGAGCTATATGCCGGCCCTGAGATGAGATTTTGGATGCTGTCTGGGAAATGCACTTCAAGCAAATTAGTTGGCTCTGTGAACACAGATAACCCAATTGCTGGCTAAATTTTTTGTCAAGGAGCCGGGTCAGTTTTAAAATTGCCTCAAGAGAGTCAACCTCTTCGCAAAAGCGTCATCATAATTATTATCATCTTATGCTCTTCTTTTGAGCTTTCTGAGCCTCTTTGTATCAATTCCAACCCACAGCTGAACCAGAGTTCGGCTAAGTAGTACAGTTGTCATTCTTCTCTGTTTTGCTAGTCTAAATTCCACCACGACGTATTGAGACGACAGCACTTTTCGAATGCTTCTGTCATACTAGCAGCGATCATCTGGGTTGTTTTTCAATTTCAGCGACGGAATGGATGATTGTAACTCAGACTTTTAGTTCTATTTTATGCTGAATCTGTCTTCCGGAGTTTGCGAAATATTGCGGTTGGAGGTGGGTCCACGCCCATTACGAAATCAATGCGTCTGTAATCCTAGAGCGTGATATCACTCGCTACTCTCTCCTTCCTTTATGAAATACGTATATGTCTTGGAGCTATTAATGTGACTGCTGATAAGTGTAGTAGCTGCTTTACAATGCTGCAAATTTACTACACTTCAGATGAAGATACCGTGGGGTGCACGTCTCCTTCAATGGTTTCAGGACCCGAGATTTGTAACCTGACGGTCCCAAAGCCGCAGTAGAGTCATCTGCCCGTTTGTTCCGCCGACCAGGGATGCCGATAGCGAGGAAAGTTCTCGGCTATGAAGTTATCCTAGACATGAATCTCCGTACCGTTACCACCTCCTATGGAAGCTTAAGAAAGCACATTTTGAACGATGGCGGCTCTCCGATCCTTTTCAGAGTTATTCGCGCATCCTTAAATACATATGGCTCTAGTGGATGAAAAGGTGGTAAACTTGTCAAAAATTCTTTCATCGACTGCCAAAAAAAGAATATTTGATTGATGTAGGCCAATTATATTCTAGGCGTTGCGGAGAATATTTGATAGACGATACTCGGCAACGTAATACCTTTATAATTGCTTCAATTGGTAATGCCCTCCTTTTCGTAAATAGCGCTGATTCGTTGTCCTATGATGAACCGTCTGACGGAGCTGCCTGCATGCGTATTTTATTGGCTCGGTTGATATATATCGGATCCATTCCCAAATGTTATTTCTTCTCTCTGTGAAGTATAATACTTTTCAACCCTTCGAGGTTTGATATGAGTCTCTGCGTGTGCTTGCAATTTTTGAGTAAGTTGCAAAGGTCATCATCAAACCAGTTTTTCTGATTGCTTTTAAGGCTGGTGCCAACCCAATGATAGAGGTTTTGAGGTATTTCCAGATTTCATTATCTGTATTACTCTGTACTCGCTTCACAGCAGTTCACCCTGTCCCATTCTCTAACTTTAGTTAATATAACTCATTTTAAGGTAATACAATCATGTAACTATAGAAGCATAGTAGCACTGATTCTTCAAGTTATGATGGGTGTCACTGATCCCGCTACATGTCCCCATGTTCTTCAGGTTTAAGAGGTGATATCTGCCATGATATCGATTAACACATACTCTCCCTAACTGGAAGCAATCATGTAATTTTCTAGATATTATTCACTACTAAGCATCCTTATCATAAGTTGGCCCCTCCGTTACGGTGTTGATACTGACGAGTGCATTGCCTTTCGTTTATTACTATAAGGGCAATAACTACAAGCTTCAGGTCTTTGTTGACTAAAACAACCTTTCCTTTCCTTTCCAGTAACAACTGCACTAGATATTGAAGTTGCTCGCCTCTAAAATATCACTCCCCATCCTACTTATGATGCCAGCATTATAGTATCCATATATGTATATATGGTGGGGGATGCCGAAGGAGTATCGGGTAGTTATGATGTAGTCTTACAGGCTTAGTCTTATAGAGGGACATACATTTGCCTCTTTTTCATTACGGGACCATTTTGTTTGTTAGTCTTTTGACAGATTTGGGCCTTATTGATGAAACCTTTGGACCCAAGTGTACTATACGCTTTAGACGAATCAAATACTACTATTCAACCATCTACCTGCCAGATGTCCCGACGCAAATATTTTAGACAGGATTTCCCTCTCCTCGCTGAAGTCCATAGCTGCCATAGCTGGAGGGATGCTTTGGGAAATAGAGACCATGAAAGTTAATACCAGTACTTAAACTTACGGATAATGTGGGATATCGAATTGTGATTGTTCTTGCTGACGGCACCTTCTATCTTACTGTTAATAAAGGCAATGCAACCACTTTTGCCACAGTGAGTAATAAGTTGCATTGTTCATCCTTTATTAAACTGTTGATATTCGAGCATTGTTCGTCTTTACCCCCTTATAGCTGCCATTTGAATCTTTAGTATTTTACATTCGTCAAATTACAACTTTACTTCCGATCCACGACTATGATTCCTCTAAACATTTGGTCAAACATGCAGATGATGTTGAAACGATTAATTCTCCCTAGCTCTGGAGGAGCCCAAAGTGGTCGATCTGACCAAAGAGAGGATTTATACAGTTCCCCTCAGTTAGGTTGGTGAAATCACGGTCTTGTCGAACCATTTGTGAAACACCTCGGCATTACGATAGACACAAAAATAAGCTTCTTTAAGAACACTGTAAACAAGACTCTAGCTAGAATATTAACGATTATGCAGCAGGCGTCATTGCTACGATTCAGTCGGTTCATCTTTACGGTATAGAAGTATGGTATAGTGCTCGTAGCAAGGAGATAAACCGCAAGAGATTACCGCAAATACAACGCGGGAAGCTTTGTGGGTTGCGTCCATATGTCGTACCTTCTCAGGACGACCAGTAATGATGATGACAGTGGCTATTCCGATCGCTCTCCATGCTGGAAAGTAAAGGTCTATACACTTTAAACAAGCCGGAAAACTGGAAGCTGGACGAATCTGGTAGGAAAGGTTTTGTGTATTTTTTTTATAAAAATATCTCCCCAATATCGAATAATATATATGCGTACATTATGTCAGAATATTCACTTTCAAACTCTTAGACTTTGCGGCGATAACTTTGAAGTTATTGTAATCTACTATATATATTATACTATTATTAACTTTATTTGAACAGATAGCAGTATGAAGAGTATTTCGTAGCCTAGGCACCATAAATTGGCAGCTTCCTGATTATTTTCAGATTCTTCGGTTGAGTAGGTTCAGAGAATGGCCTCGTGAAACAAATTGCTCTCTTGTAGGCCGCACCCTCCTCTTCCCCTCCATCCATGTCAACTAAATGTCAAAACTGTTCTGAAAAGTACTAATTGAGACCTTCCATTTGATATCCCGAATGACTATATTTAATGAAAACAAAAATGTTGCACTCCCCATTTGCATGTATGAGGACCCCCTTAAATTCCACGTAGAACGATGTAACTTTCTATAACACCATCAAATTTGGTGTCAATAGGTGTAACCGTTTCCGGGAAAAATGTGTGTGACAGACAGACAGACATACAGTAAATCAATTTAAAAAAGTTTAAAGTTTAAAGTGAGGGAAAGAGGGAGGCTGTCATGTGTTTTTAATGGACAAAGGCAGAGGATTGATAGGAGCGACTGCAGGGCAGCTTAAAATTCCTGAACTACGAGGTGTGGACCCCTATACTGAACAGGGCTAGTCTTAGATAATGTGTTAAACTAGGTGCAACAAGTGGTGTTTAAGTCGATAGTCTAAGACAGGGTTTCGACGATAAAAAATAACATCCAAAAAAAATGCTTTTTCTACTGCGACTTTGCGTAGCAATGGATATTTCTTCTTTGTTGTTGTTGCCCTTTACATCATCATCACATTTGGTTCAGTACAGGTGACACAAGGTAGCGAAACAAATATAAAGCTTAACACAAACGTCAACAACGCCAGCAAGTCAGCCATAGCGTTGTTACAAGGAAGCAAATTACGCACATAATTTGCGATGCCAACCAAAGGCTGAATCATTCTATTATCAGAATACAATGCGACGTGACTGTGACCATAACTATTACTTTGAATGATTTCGTTAGATTGAAATTAACTTTCTAACTTAATAGATTTTACAGTATTTCGGGTTTTGCGGCATGCAGATAATTTTGTCCCGGTATTGGTTTGCATCGAATTGACGAAAGATATATTTATTTCTACGCAGAATTTTTCCTTTCACTCCTATCTAGCGTACTGTAGAACCCCCATTATCCTCTTTTTAAATTTCCAAATTTCACCCCCACTTCACAATTCACGAAAAACCTTTAGGTATTTTAAATAATAATAATAATCGTTTGCGCAACAATCCATATTGGATCAGGACCTTGAAGTGTGTTAGAAAACTTCCTTCAAAACCGCAACCGTACACTATAGCACACTATACGAGACAATGCGGTCAGCATTGCGCTAGAACCACCGCTCGTATTTCAAATATTCATTGATAAATGATCATTTTAATTTCGCATCGAAATTACAGAGAAACTTTCGCCTTTAAGTTGTATATCATCAAATGCATTTTCACCTAGCGGATTTCCCCAGGCAGCTGCGAAACATTTATTGATTTCGCTTTAGTGCGAAACAGTTGAGCAAATCGAGCGTGGCATTGTTGTTAGAATACATCTGTTACTTGCTCGAGGGAAATATTGTTGATGTTTTCCTTCTACCTTTAGCGAGCGGCAGAGATCAAGGGATATTAAAAACTTTGTAGTATTCGCGCGAAAAAAGAAAATAATAGCTATTTTCTTAATTCAAGTATTTGGAGGAAGTTTTGTTCAAATTTTCTGACTTCGGAAGGGTGGAATTCCAAAAAGTCACGCCTCCTGAAAATCTGAATCAGGAGAAATAATGAATGAAGACGTGATTGAGCGTAGACCTTCCGTCACGGTAGTGATACTGAGCCGGTGTTTTTTCTATTTCTTCATTTTGCTTACTTTGGGGTTCATCCTTGCGCAATATCCCCCTTGTGTTTGACTTCCGGTGACAAAAAAATCTTGATAATCATGTAAGAGGAGCTGAAGTATCCACAAGAAGCCCCCTCCTCCAGATGATTGAGCCTAGCTAGGCTAGAAGTAGGCAAGCCCGTGTCGCCAGGTTATTTCACTTGAGATGGAGTATTTGCGGTTGGATCTTCTCATTTAATATAGCTACTCCCTTTATGATTTTGGAAAAATCTCTGCCTCGTGCTTGACTTCCGTCAACTTGAATAGCCTTTTGGTAATCCCTCAATCTAATAAATCTCCAGAAATTCTGTTGGTACAAAATATCTCTCCTTAGGATGAACCTATCACCAGTAGTTCCTATGTGCTCTTCGAAAATTTAGGTCATAAGCAAAGCGTATGGGGCAATATATATGGGAAAAGACAACTTGCACTTGGAGGAGCAATGTTATATGCCAAAATCCATCTTGTGTCACGACGAGAGCATCTGATAGATTTGAATGCCGCTAATTCCGACCGGGTAACATTTACCTTACAATTAAGGGTAGTGATCTTGCGTAGCAAAAACTTGAAGATCATTAGTTGTAGTAGGTTCTCAATTCCGGTAATGATCGGTGAGTAGAGCACTAGCGGAACTATTGTAAGTGCAGTAACTATTCACTGTAATACGCGTCTGCACAAGAAAACGTGAGCCAGCAAGTAGCATGCGTCGCCACAAGATTATTCAATACTCCTCTAATTAGCGCAATCCGAGATATGGCTATAAGATATATAAATATTTGTGGAGCGAACACAAAAGTATTATCCAAGAAACAATTGTAACTTTTAATAATTTGCTGGAAGTTTGAAGTTATAATAAATGTGAAAGTTTTAGAAAGCAAATGACAAGACAGGGTCTGAAAGGTAATTAGGTTCCCTTTATTCATATAGTTGTGCCCATCATCAATGTTGTTTATGGAATGTAACCAGTACATTGCTGTCACGAATAATTAGCTATGATAAACTCATAAACTTTCTTGGAGAACATTTGTTAACAAAACCCGCTTTTCACCAGTTTCAAGCTGTACCAATTTTCCCATTTCTATTTGACTAATCTATCTGAGCTACGTGTAGACCCATCTTCTTATCTAGTTGATGAATATTCGTCTGTAAGCGATGAATTTTGCACCTCTCCCACTCTGTTTTCTCCTTTGTGTTCGCCGATGTAATTTTAATCATGGTAATATCTTCGCTTTCCAGTCACAACAGAACAAATAACAAATTCGAATCATGTATCCCTTCCTTCATCGTCATTTCCATAGACATTACCATCAAATGTCTTCATCCTTTCTCTCCGCCCAGAAACAAGAAAGAAAATGTAAAATTACATTCATGTACCATAAAATGAAAAGTAATTTTTCAACTTGATTTCTTCACGTTATTCCTCCGTAACCCATTTGCACTTCACCCGTTCCATTATTGCGAATGTCAGGCACTATGCGAAGCAGACACGAGTTTTCATAGAACGTTAGCAAAATCAAATGGCTTGTATCTTGTATCTTCTAGCTAATAGGCACTCAGTAATGGTATTAAATGACACAAAACCTTCATTTACACATATCCCAACCTTCATTAAGTCATAACGTGGAGAATAGGCAACGAAAAACCCTTTCACGTTCCTTCAGTATGTCTGATGCGCTCGTTTTTTCCAGGATACTTTCAGCGTTCGCATAACAAAGGAATGGCACCATCTGAGGATGCCTCGTAGCCAACTAATGCTTTCAGAATAACCACACACAAATGTTGCAGTCCTACTCAGTGTTATCGCACATATCATGTGTCGTGTATCCTTTGCCAAGGAGTTGTGAAAACAAAGAAATAAAGGGCGGAAAAACAAGGAAATCTTAGTTAGGATTCAGTAAAGTGGATGTCTCTACTTATGTATGCTAACAGGATGTCCTCGTTGAAACCTTTTATACATTCATTAGTTTTGTTTCTTTTCTTCAAAAAAAGGTTCAGATTTCAGGTTTCATGGTCTCCAAACTCAAAACGTACTTCGCATGAATGAAAGGTTGAAAGGTAGGCCTATGTCCTTGGAAATAATATAATATATATACGAGTAAATAGGCGAGCGAGTTCCTAGTTCGACATCTGATTGATTGTGCAGACTCAGATGACAGAGTGTGTCAATAAAGTTTGATTAGGGAGTGTCCATGCTCTCGAAAAGCATTTTCCCGATTTACTTATATATGAAATTTCTCTTCAGAAGAAGGGGGTATGTTTGGACACAAAACAATGCAAGCCATAAATTACTTATTCTCTTGAAACCGTCATTAGTGACATACCTTTACTGCATTTCAATAAAGTCCCTTCCATGTCTACCTCATATAGAGTTATTCGGGTCAGTTCTAGTACATCAATATGTGAGATGCACTGAAGAGTGCTCAGATCAAACCATCGTTGTTAGACTACCTCAGCATTGCATGACATTGTAATTTTATCCACATAACTACTTCGTTAGTTAAAATAAATAAACAGTTAATCATGGCATTCCATATCCGGATTGGATTCGTATCAGTTTTACCACAACTGACTCTTTGCGAAAGGACATCGCTAGACTGACTCAAATCAGCAACAATAATTCTAGCAGACGGGTGAAGCATAAAATACCGGAACTATACCATCCCCATCCCCAGTAGTTGCAGTTCTGGACTCACTAGGACAGAACCTTTTTGTCATATGCAGAACCTTTTTGTCACTCACTAAGACAGAACCTTTATGCTATATGGTATGGCGAAAGCCACTCCAGACATATGTAAGCAACCAGGGGATCTTTTTTCGGGTCACTCAACGAATCCCATTAGTGCTTCCAGACAGTACAGTTGTCGTTAATGGAAACAAAAGAGTATTGAGATGGAATCTGAGGGTCACCCGTCGTGAATGCTGAGTCAATTACCGCCGAAGACACCCACCATGACCGGCAATGAATTTTCCAGAGGTTAATGAAAGTTAGTGTCCGGATAGCTTAGTGGTTAGCGCAAAAGGCTGTCATACAGAAGGTCGCGGTTCAAATCTCACTGGTGGCAGCGGTATTTGTATCGTGATTTGACGTCGGATACCAGTCGGTTGCAGCCACATTGCCTCCTATAGGGTACTATAATCTTGTAGTGTACCGTTACGGTCTTGAATGAAGTGGTCTAATACATTTCAAAGCCCTAATCCAATTGGATTGTTGCGCCAACGATTTTTATTATTATTGACGAAGGGGAGTTTCGACTAACCATAAACAGCTCGAAGAACTGAAGGAGCTGTCGTCTGGCTTGGGTGCAAAATTTCTGCAATATAAATGATTTACCAGTGTACGTGGTCGGTTAGCACATGACATAAACCAGGTCTTCCGTCGGCTTGAGGAATTTCCACTTTTCCACATTGCGAGAATCACCTACCTTTGCCTTGAAAAGGACACGGTGCAGAAAATCACGGACACGAGACCAATTACTTATTCACCAACCCTCTACAAGTTCATCACGTCTATTATTAGCGGAAGGGTCAATGCGCACCTCGAGACAAACAGAATTTTGTCCGAGGAGTAGAAAGGCAGCTAAGTTAGATTTATAGCTTATGAAGCAGGTAATTAGGAGCCAAATAAATCTTTTTAGCTGTTATATCGATTACGCCAAGGATTTTAACAGCGCCCCGCACACTGGATAATTGACGTCCTGTGTTTGTATCGCTTTTATCCAAACCTAATACAGTTTTTTATCCAAAACTGATCAAGTTTTCGGCCACAGTCATGAGAGGTGGTATACCACGTCGTCATTGTATTCATCTGAGGATACTAACAACGAAGAGCTCATCCGCATACGGAAGGGAATTTTCCAGAAGAATTCGTTGGGTCCTCTTTGTTTCTACATAGTACTGAACCCCCTTTCATAGTTACTGAATGATACTAGATACTACTAGATACTAGTAAACATGGTTTTGAAATAAAATATGGCTTACGTGCCCAGTGCGAGCTGATATATTTGATATACTTAGATGACATCAAGTCGTATGCTGGTACTGATGACCATCTCAGAAGTCTGAAAAGAATGGTAGACATGATTAGCCGTGATATTTGGTTGGAATTTGTATTAGACAAGTGTTGAATCCAACCGCTAAGGTCGTCTCGAGCCACATCCCGGTCACTTCACATCCAACCTATGACTGAGACTTACATCTATAAATATCCTGGAGTTCTGCAACGTACCCAGTTGGTGATCTGCCGTCCGAATTCCTGCGACGTAAAAGGCTGTTACTGGAATTGCACCTGAGTGTAATTACGCGGTATTTCTATCGATTAAATTATTTGAAATAATAAAAGCTTGTTTTTCCTATTGAAACAATAAAAATTTGTTTTCCCTGTTCACCACGTCTTGCAAATACCAATATTTCGGAAACCACTTGTTCCCTTCATCAGTGCTAACAAGTCTGACTCCATTCCAAAGCTATGCCGCCCCTAGCCACCATTGTGGGGATCCTAGACTGATTTATAAGCCCCTCGGAAGTTGTGCTGGCAAGATCCCTACTGCGAATGATTTCACTTACACTTACGCACGTACCTCTTTTGTTATTTTCCAATTTCCCTTCTTCCACTACTTCCAGTCTTCTAAGTGGGGTGAAGCCAGACCTGAAGCGGATCTATGGATGGAAGTCAAAGGTAATGCACGGTAAACACGTGCCTTTGTCAGTAATTTGTCGAACAGTTGGTTGTGTACTGGAGGCGGATTTATGCGGGACATTGAAGATGATGTGATCACCACTCGAGCTTACAGAAAACTCATAATGAAAGAGAGGATGCAGAAGGACTAATGTAGAATATGCTTTTGGGCCTTAAAGACGGTAGACAATCTTATTTCAGGCTTCACTATTAATGCACCGGTACAGTACACAAATAGGCATAATGCTGTATGTCAGGTGATTCGTTAAAACGTTGCATACAAGGGAGGACGCCGTAGCCAAATTAAAATCATCTCTGCCATCCCGTGATTCTTCGACGAAGGCCAACACTCCCTAGGATCTGGACATCTGCACCCCCTAGGACCTGCAACACCCCCAAGGACCCAAGGTCTTGGTACGCGTGGATGCATCCCGAAAGGCCTTGCAACCACCATATGAGGGCCCATATGAAGTATTGAACACGCTTGACGTCGACGGTAGGTCGAAGAACGTCTCCATGCCCAGGCTAGAGCTTTTATCCCTGGGGTTGAGGTCTCGGTGAGGAAGTGTGCACGGCGCATTAGATTCGATCTGCGCCCTAAAATTGACGGGCCTGGAGTCGGGCTTGTTGCTGAAACCTAATATCAGCTGGGGCTTTGGTAGTGTGGAGGGGCTGCAGTGAAATGAAAATGTGTTACCATCATTTTCCTTGGTATTAATTTTTTTCGGATACCGCCTAGAATGTCGACCTTCTTTCGATTTTGCAAACCATTGAAGCTCTTGTTGCTTTCCGTCATAAGTTCTAACATACGCCTTCCTGAGTGGTTTTGAGACTAATGTAATTCTCAAATATTTCACCTTCAAGCCATGCAGTCTAATGGCTCGCAGGTGATCAATCTTGCGTTTCGTGGTGAAAGCCGCTATTGTGAGCCTGGCTGAACTGATGTGCAGCCGGGCAATCCTGCATCAAGTACTAGTAATTCTTAATTCTGATTGGGTTCCATCCCTGGTGTCTTCATCCTTATACCTACAGGTTAGTATGATATTTTCAGCATAACCCCGGATCAGTATTCCAGGATTTGTTACCTTTCCTAGAAATTCCTCTATACTTCGTATTTGTGATGATAGTAGTCTATGGACAATCTTGGGTTAAGTTCATAACAATGTAATTGGTTCCTTTTGGTAATTTACTTGCCTGTTCTCCAACATCTTCCCATCCAGAAAGTCAGAACATCCCTGACACCTTTGTGGATTAGGGTATTTCCAATATTTGCATGGGATGTACTGCCAACAACACCTTCAACATCCAACAACGCACAAAGAGCTGTTTCCTTAGTGTCGATTACAGCACGTAATTCATCCGTTAGTTTAAACAAGGAAGTTTCGATTAATCCTCCTGCCTCAGTTGATATATATGTAAGAAATTACGCTTTAGAACGTTAGTTGTAATGTCATTGTTAAAGATTTTCTCCACTGTTTTGAGGAAAAATAATGTCAGGGAAATTGGTCTTTAGGATGCAAAGGATCATTATTACCTGCTTTCGGAATGAAAATCTACCTTGCCCACCTCTATGCACGTGCATCTCAAAGCTATGCCGCCTCTGGTCATCGTTGAGAGGATTCTAGAATGATTTATGGTAGTGCTGTTAAGATACCTATTGCGAGTGATTTCACTTATGCTGCCCACTGGGCTTCCGCACATATCTCTAGGTGTTCCTTCTTCCTATGTCAATCGTATTCTTGGCCTAGATCCTATTCCTATTCCTATTCCTATTCTTGCCCTAGATATTCCTCTAGTTTTATCAATTATTTCACAGAATTTTCAGAAGCTATTTCGCTTTGCTTCTCTGATCGCCGTGCTATACGCCGTTTATGCGTTTTCGTAATTTGGCCAATCTCCGGTTTGTTTTGCTCGTTTGAGTTTTCGGAACTATGTTCTTATATTGGCTAGGCTCTTGCTCCATCAAGGTACGTCCCTTAATGAAGTCGCATTCCGACCAATGTCAATGAAATTTGCTGAGGTTTTCTACAACTGCCCTGAGTGTAAGCCCCATTCTAATATTACCGCGCACCTCTAGATGCGGCTTATTTTTGCCCAGCGGCATTACATAAGAACACCAATCGATCTACTGGGATTCTTTACTAACCTCAGAACCTCAGAATTGTCCTTAACTTCAAATCTTGTTAGTCTATTATCCGGCATAGAGGGTTCCTTCTATACTATCCAACTCCTGATTAATCTTTTCATAAAGGTATTTGCTAAGGTTAGGCATTTCTTACATTGGAGATTCAGCTTAGTAGAGGTTCATTTGGCCTTCATTAATATTTAGTGCTCTTCTCTAATGTTGCAGTATCGTCCTCCTCCTCCGCCAAGAAAGTTTCACGTGACTCCCTCTCCGCCTTGATTCTTACAATATTCAGGTATATATCGTGCAGCTTCTCCTTTCAGAACAGCCATCACGATCACAACGAATTTTTTAAGAAGCCTTAACTCCTCCGCATATAGTCACTTTTAGAATATATATACAGTTGCCTTTTACCCCTTCCTGGGATGTAGCGCGTAAATCACATTTACGCGCAATCACTTGCGGTTACCTGAAATGCGCTTCAGCTCTCCCTACAACTTCACGAGACGCTCGCACTCGTCCCCCACTGTCCAGCGCCAAGTGTCCTTGAGACGACCTACTTGTCGGCCATCTTGGGAGGGTACATTTTACTGCATGACACAGCCCGCACTGAAATTGTGGCCCCTCCTTAATGTGTGATCTATCCATTCCATCTTCCAATCACATCGTATAGAAGTGCCAAGCCTGTGCGTCGACGTTAGAAATAGTGTCAGGCCACCGCACTCCTATAATAAGTCGTATACAGGTATTGACGAAAGCTTGGAGCTTTTGAGTAACAGTGGTGTTGACTTTTCATGTGCTACTCCCATATAGCAACACATAAAGAACGGTAGCACAGAACAGTCTCACCTTGATCTTGGTATTGAATAACTGAATTTCCATATTTTACACAAGGGAAACATCCAATTCGATACCACCGTCGGTAGAAACCACGCTTCCTAAATATGCAAATTGGTCGATGCTGTGGCCATTGATGAAGACAAGGAGAGCGCTATGACCCGTCAGACTGAGAACTTTAGCTTCGTTGGTGTTTATTTTCAGTTCAACTCGACTTGCCTCTCCTTCCAACTTTGGCCATTTGGTCAAGGTCCATGACACAATGACGGTGCAAACAGATGTCATCGGCGTAGTCGAGGTGTTTGAGGAAAAATGTTGATGTCCATTGAATTCGTCCACGTCACCGATAACAGGAAGAAGTAATAACGGTAACAGCATGCAACCCTAACGGACATTTTGCACCATCATATGTTCCTCTGGTAATGGCTGGTGGTTTCTCCGAAATGCCCCTCCTGCCTACAGCACGCTAGATACACTCCCTGTTCATACTATCCATAACTTTCTCAAAATCAATGAAGAGAAGGTGCGATGGAGTTTTAAATTCCGCGCACTGTCCCAAAATAATCCCTAGGGTGGTGATGTGTTCAATGCAGGAGGATCCCGAGCGGAAAGCAGCCTGCTCCCTGTCGATCAGGTTTTCGAGATGTTATTTGATGCGTTCCAAGATTATTTTAGCTATCATCTTTGCGACGGCAGGAAGCACACAGATACTCCTCCAATTTTCACATCGGAAACGTGTGCCCCTTTTTGGGATCTTAACGATCATCCCCTTCTTCCACTCTCTGACAAAAGTCTTAGATTCCCAAGATTTCCTTTCGAGTGTAAATAGCAAATCTGCGGTAACTGAAAGTGCAGCAGTAAATAACTCTGCGGGAGCGTCAAGTCCAGCGGCTTTACTTCGTTTGAGAGAATTTCTTTTCTACTCGGAAAAAAAGTCCGAATCCGTCTGGTACGGTGGCTAGCCATTTTATCCACATGAAAAGGAGCCTCATCGGATATGATAAGGTTAAGAGTCATGGTGAGGTGTTCTTTCCACCTCTTCAGCTGTTCATCACTGTGGATGAAAAGTCAACCGTTGACGTCCTGCCGAACTTCTCGGGATCTCGTTTGGTATCGGAGTTCAAGCGCGTCCCGCCCGCCATCAATCGCAGCGGTCAGTAGCGCCTTCAACATCTTCCGTTTATCGATCCATTTTCACGACTCCGCAGCCGGCCAGATCTTATGACGCCCTTTTGTGGCCGACGACCTGTACAGCACCCAAGAAAAGAGCATTTTTGATGAGTCCCAATGATCATCGATGTCAGGCGGGTTATTCAGTACATACGCCGTTTGATTAGCAAGATAGCTCCCCCACAGTCGAGCGACAGCCGGGTCCTACGAGCAGTCGATGTTGAACTTATGGCGTCACAGCTCCCCAACCGTGCGAGAAGTGGCGGATGCAACACGCAAGCGAACGTAAGCGACCATCAGGTGGTGATCCCTTTCGAGACCAATGTCAGCGCCTTCTATGTTACACATATCCAGAAGACAACTCCTAAAACTACTGGCGAAGTGGTCGATCTGATTCCTCGTACAGCGTCGGCCAGTTGAAACCCAGCTGACCTCATGGCAGGCTCTGTGCCACTAATTACGAGGCGGTGGAAGTTACAGAAATCCACAAATCTCCCACCATTACAATTACGGTCACCAAGAGGTGTTGGCGGTGTTGTCGGATCCCACCTTGACGTACAGATCACCCATCACAATCACAATGACACCCTTAGGAAGCTTGCCCTGAACCGCGTTTAATTGTTCGTAAAAAGCATCATTCTTCACTACATCAGAAGTCTCCGTTGTTTCATTGCATTTTACAATTATGATGCTCCTTCACCTCGACCGAAATCTTGCAGCCAGAAGTCTGTAAGAAACCGGCTCCCAGGTCAAGAAAGCATGCCTTATAGTAACCGTCAGAATCAACCTGACACCAGATTCGCGTCTGCTACTACCTTCTAGAGTACAAAAGCATACTGCCATTGGTGAACCAAGATGGAGAGGATTACTGTCCAAAGTGCCACCATCTTACTTAACTTAGGCCCTAAAACGTCCAGTTTATATAGCGAAGATTCCCGATCGAATTGGAGAGAGCGAGTATTCTGAAGACCGTCGCTACCATTGTCGAGAAGCAATAGCCAAAGGTCGTTTCCGTGAGGTCAGTCCCTATCCGAGGCATTGTTGACGTCTCGTTAGCAACAAAATTTCAAAATTTGCAGGTTGCTAGCCCACAAATTTCTATCCCTTTCAGGAGCCTCTTGCGAGAAGCAGGGAAGGCTTTGAATGTATTCTTACTCGTTTTTTCCAGATTGAAAATCTTAGCTGAATCGAAACACTGCACAATTGTGGTGCTCCTCTTCTCCTATTCGACTCTCAGATCGTAAGAGCTTACCTTGTTGGAGTGCCAGCAAAATTCCTACGCTTAGACCAGACTAGAGCACAAATGGACAATACAGAAAAAGGGAGAGGAGTAGTCTTCAGAGTTAAAATATTTACCTAGGACTAGAGTATCCAACTTCAATAGCCTTGTTCATTTTATGTATCCGCAGATACAAGAAAGTACTACACTACAGTATTTGAAATCATTTCTTAACATGATCATTGCACCCAGTAATGCTGGAAGCACACTTGCAGAGGTCTTGCCTAATGACCTCGTTGCTGGAGTGGCCTATTCCAAAACATGGTAGTATTGATCTAGTTCGGTGTAAAAATAACAAGAGGAATTATCTTGAAATTTCAATTGCTTGCTCATTGCTCACAACCTGAATAAACAAGTCGGAATATCGGAAGCTCGCGTTTCGGGTATAAAGGTTTTGTGTTCATCTTATATAAGAAACTTCGTTGCATATTTTTCTATCCGTATATAGCTAGTGTAGAATGCACGAAATTCACAAAAAATGGCAAAGTTTCACCCCCTATAACTTGGTTAATAATAGTTGGATTTTCTTCAAACTTGACCAAATTGTGCATTATGATATCCCTTATCCCCACACCTTGGACTTCTGGGATGGACATAAGGGGGCTGCCTGGTAAATTTCTAAAATGTGGAAATATGTTATTATTAATGTTATTTGTACAAGTATCAGAACCGAACGCATTTTAAGTCCTAGATTTCATAAGGATGCACCGCTGTGACTTTTCTTAAATTTTTCGGTTGGATAAGTTCTGAGAACGAGACCTGCTACACTACATATTTTGAGCCCCCACTCCCCTACGTTTCACCCGATATAAAATATCTAACCAGTTGCAAAAAGTGCTAGTTTATTCCTTTCATTTGATACCCCACATGGCCACATTTTATGAAAAAAAATATGCACCTTCCATTCACATGTACGGGGAGCTCCCCCCCCTGCTGTATGTAAAAGGAACAACAGATCACACGCTCTCACAGATTTTCGTGGCAATAGGGCTAGCCGTTTCCGAATAAATTAGACAGACAAACAGACAGACAGCCACCAGACACCAGTAACAAAATCGAAGAAGGATGAATTCAAAGCAAACAGCAATAACACCGTCCGCACATATTCAAGAGGAGCAGCAGCAGGAGGTACTCCAGGACCAGGAAAAGGACCCGTTCAGAAGAAGTTCGTCAACTTTGGGATCTCCACCAATGCCAAACATCAAAAAAGATAAAACGGAGGGAAGGTCAATGAATGCCAAATGTGAAAGACTATTTAAAAGTAGAAATCCGATCCGATCCCATGGAAAGCAGAGCCCTGAAGCAGATTAATTACCCTTCAGACAGCTTGATGCAAAAATAGTGGATATGTCTGAGTTCATCAAGGACAAGCACAACGAACACCAAGCTATAAAAAATATGGTGAGAGCTATTGGAATGCTCTACAACAAATTGCAGCGGGAGGAACGAAATTCCAACGGCAAGTCGAAATCTGTTGCCCCAACGGTGCCACATGCGACCCAAGTGACACCTAATCGTATTGCAATCAACCTGCCAACAAACAAGAGAGTGCGAGAAAAAGATGTGGACCCTCTGGAAAATCAGCAGACGTCTAAGAAGAAAAAGGCCATACAAATCAATCGAATCAGCAAAATCCAAGGGGAATGAAAACGGTGGATGGACCAAGGTAGTTAGGAAAAAGGCGAAAGTGCGAATTCGAGCGGAAGGAAGGATCTCGATG
The DNA here is from genome assembly GCF_905115235.1 of Hermetia illucens. Classification (NCBI taxonomy): domain Eukaryota; kingdom Metazoa; phylum Arthropoda; class Insecta; order Diptera; family Stratiomyidae; genus Hermetia; species Hermetia illucens. Next base: position 55,804,663 of record NC_051853.1, on the reverse strand, counting down.
AAGTGACATCCAAAGGAGAAATTTGATGGAACAGTTCCAGTTGGACGAACTTGCCGAGTAATAATCCATTGTGAGTTTGCCGAAAAGCCAATGGCTATATTCAAACGGCCACATTGCGATTGCCAGTGGACGCAGCGCAGAAGTTATTGGGGAGAAGGAAGATTCGAATAGGATGGGTTGTTTATTCAAATAAACCTCAATCATTGTAGGGTCGCTCAAGATTTACTCGAGCAGACCAACCACGAATCCGAGGTAGAAATTGCCATCATAAGCGAACCCTATGGAAACCGTCACGGTGGCGTATGGGTTACAGATTCGATTGGTGGAGCGGCGATATGGGCATGCGGTAAAATGAACTGGCAGTCAAACATACAGCGGCTTTGTGTGGACGAAAATAAACGGGGTATATGTTTACAGCTGTTACGCCCTACCAAGTCCGACACTGTCTGAATTCGAGGAAATGCTTGACAGTCTTGTTCTCGACGCAAGGGTTCGTAGTCCAAGGGTGATTGCTGGTAACTTCAATGCTGGAGTCCGTGAGTAGGTTAGCAGAGAGACAAATTCAAGTGGCCGCAGTCTATAAGACGCTTTTGTACAGTTAGATATCATTCTGACCAATGAAGGGTATGTAAACACCTTTCAGAGGTAGACCCTCTACCTCAATCGTAGACCATAACTTTTGTCAGCCCTACACTGGCACGTGGTATGTCTTGGTGCGTCAGCGAGAACTACATCCACTTCGATCACCAGGCAATCTTCTTTGGTCTATGGGTGGAGTCACCAGGCGAAAGACCATCATACCCGAAACCGAAGAATATATCAGGATAGTCTGCTAAAGCTCTGGATGAGCAGACTTTCATAGAAGTGTAGTTAAACCAACCTAATAAAGCAGGCGGATCTACGGAAAGAGCTACCCATGTTGCCCAATGCATCGCCAAAGCGTGTGACGCGTCCATGCCTAGGAGGCGCTCATTCCCCAGTAGAAGACCAAACTACTGGTGGAATACTGAACTGGCCAGCCTTCGATCAGCCTGTCACCGAGCCAGACGGGCGGTTCAGAGAGCGGTAGGCAGAATCGACCAAGGGCAAAACGAGCGCGCCTATAAGGAAGCCCACAAAACCCTCAAGTTCACCATCCAACGGAGCAAGAGGGAAAGCTTTAAGGATGTAAACCTGTGGGGGATCGGCTATAGAATCGTCATGGGGCGATTCAGAGGCCGATCATCTCCGCAAATCACGTACTCTTCACTTCCTTTATTCCCCTTCCATCAGTGTGCTCTCTTAATTGTACTTGGAGAACCAACTGTCCCGTTTGGTGTTCTCTCTTAACGCACATGAAGGGCCAGTTAGTTCTCGAAATATAGTGAAGAAAGCACACCAATGAAAGGGAGAGTTGGTTCCCAAAATACACTATCTGTGATTTCTAGCCAGCCATTAAAGGAAAACTTTTCTCAATCTGCCTCTTTTGTTTAATCACTGGTTATAAATCACCATGATCTTCAAGTACCATAACTTGACTTTAAGTGGGTAATATGAACTTTCCAACTTTACCGTGTATCTTTCTCCGATTGTAATCTCTATGTTTGCACCGATGTTGTTCTGCGATCCCGACTACAGTAACTTCACCCTCCACCGGGGTTTAGTGATTTTTCGGGGATAGCCCATTTGGTGGACACAAATGATAGTCTTCTTTTATTGACACATCAAATAAAATGTTAGAAGATGTGATTGCCAGTTTTGATGGTCCCCGCTACTCCTTCCATTACTTTTCAATTTTCCATACTGCAAAATGCATAGACGAAAAATTCTGACTATTCACATCTCAATTTACAACAATACAAGTATAGAAATCACAACAAACTTCTTGACATTTAAAATTGACAGGATATCGTATCATTAGAAACGAAATGTGCCTCGAATTCCATTACCAGAGATGTTAACGACAATGGATACGCCGCCTCCATTACATCATGTCCCGCAATAGAACGATAACGCTGTCTGGTATTTATTGCAAACTAGAGACGTCTCTGCTTCACATTCCATCCTCATTTTCATCCCGAACAAAACACCATATCGACTATTTCAAGGAATTCCAAACATACGCAACCAACAGAAAAATGCCAGAGAATAATCACAAGAAGCAAAACGGAATAAAAAAAACCCCACAAAGGACAAGAACGAAAGCTGAATTCCGTCAATTTAGACAAACTTGAAGTAGGTAATCGCATGGCAGACAAATCTCGGATCCTGCTGCGAGTTTTAATTGATTTGCGCTCCGCTTGCCTGTTTGAAGGACATTACGACGTATTAATGTTGGCGATATTCTTGCGCTTGTCAGGTTTCACCGGAGCTCGGTGCAGGCGACAGAGGTATAATGACGGTAGACGTATGCTTAAATGACCCTGAAAGTGGCGTTTGGGATTTCAGCCTTCAAAGAAATGGAATTTCATTTGTGCATCTGCCCGTCCAAGTTGAAAAAAGATTGTAATTAAGCAGGATGCGTGCCATTGAAAGCACTGTTTGGTTTTGTTATTTGAAGAATGTCGCTTTGTACTGAGAGGGAGAGGGATTTGACAACAAACCTGAATATAATGGCTTGTCGTTGTCAAGGAGTGAAAATATCTTAATGCTAGAGGAACTAGAAAATAATCTTATAGATTTGTCGGAGGAAAAAGTTGAAGGCATCAGGCAAGGACCTTCGACACCACATTTTCAAAATTCAATGTTCAAAGCATAAAGATAGTATATTAAGGCCATGACAAACGCTACACTCTCTTTTAAGGTACTCTCCATCATGCCGCTTTAGCACCCTGTAATCCCCTCTAAGTCTTCCTGAAAACCACATCTTTTTCCTCTACTATTCTACGCCTTGTGTTCCTAGGGCGACCCACTCCTCAGCCTTATAGTGTGACCTATCCATTACCACCTCCATCTTTTAATCAGTACTTCTACCAGAATGTGGCCCGGTTCAAAATGGACTATCTTTCGTTCTTTCGAGATTCTATCGTGCCGAAATACACGGTTGACATGGCGGAGACAGGTGTTAACGAGGGTTTGCACCTTTCAAGGGCCAATTGTAGTCAGTCGATGCGCCGCAAAGCACAGCACAAAGGAAACTTTAATTCCAACTGTTGAGATACAGATTTCCTTTTCAAATCCAGAGTCGTTTAGCCAATGTCTATGACTTAGTGTGAGAGCAAGCAGATGCCAACAGTGTAGTCGAGGTGTTCAGTAAGATGGCATGAAGCCTTCAGCAGTCTCCGGCTAAGATGGCATGTAAGACTTCTCCAAAAGTGAAAAAAAGAGTATCGGCGACAGAATGCAACCTTGTCTCTTCTCTGTCTATTAAGCTTTCGAAATGTTCTTTGACAAGTTTAAAAATTATGTTGGAAAGGAACACCAAATCAACTCCTCAATTATAACACTTAAGACAGGTACCTTTCTGCAGAATTTTTAGTATCGTACCTTTCTTCACTCCCCGATTGAATCTTCAGATTCCCAGGATTCACAAAAAAGTGGAAAAATTGATTCCGCGGAAAATGCAGAGGAACAGTTCCTCTGGAAAACCGTCGGATCTACAGGTTCTACCCCGTTTGAGTACATTGACGATCGAAATGATTTCATTTCTATTTTGGGGAGCAGTTCGAATCTGAAAGAAAAAACATTACTGGATAATATAACCTTGAGAACTATGCTGAAATGCTGCTCTACCTTTTGAGTTGCTCATCATCATGACATCCGTGAACCGACCGTCCAAAATTCAGTAAGGTCTTTCTTGATGCAGTATATAAAATTGGAATCATTTTTATATAGTGTATGCATATGAAACAAAGTCTTATTAAAATCGGTCCGATATCAGTCTGCCTGTCTGACTTTTTTACATAGTCGAACTTTTGGATTATGGAGTTCACCACGTACTAATTTGCTCCTCACTTCAGGATTTCCGCTTATGCTGATTTTCAGAGAGTTTTCAAGGCTTTTTTGCACTTTTCTGAACAAATTCGTGGACGATATGCTCCGGGTCCTCATTTGAACAACCACGCAAAGTGGAGGGATCTTTTGAAAAACTTTAAACGTTTGTATCTCCGTTATTATTAAGAATTTCGAGAAAAGGAGCTTAATTCGTTATCACTTGTATTGAGGAGAATTAGACCTTTTCTTCTTCTTCTTTTTCTTCAACTTTTGTCCCGTTCACAAGTGGGGTTGGCTCGTCATGATCGGTTTCGTCATTTGGCTCTATCAAATGCATGATCCGTATGCAATAACGAGGATTTTTGATCCCCATCCAGCGTATCAAGCCACCATCGTTTGGGCCGACCGGGCTCGTTTACCATCGACTTCGATGTTCAGACGAATCTTGGTAAGTGAATTCTCGTTACCGCGTATTCCGTGACCATACCATCGAACAAACCTCTTTCGCAATTTTCCCACGGTCAGTGTAGCCCCATATCGATCGCGGATCCTCATTTCGGATGTGGTCAAAACATACGACGCCAATAGTCCAACGCAGTATCTTCGTCTACATTACCGCAAGACGCCGTTCATTGTCTTTTATAGTCGGTCAACACTCAGAACCATAGAGGGTGTACAGGACGGACTTCATTGTGGTAAATTTTAGATTTGAGACGTTCATTGATGCGTCGATCACAAAGAACACCAGTTGTGTAATGCCATTTCATCCAGGTTGCGTTAATGCGTGTATCAATTTCATATCGCAGTTCCTCATTGACTGATAGCGTTGACCCGAGGTATTTAAATTGTTCAGTTCTGGACTGATCACTGCCGCTGACAGTGATTGTGCCTTTTTCATGGGGATCGGTCGTCAAAAATTCAGTTTTGTTTAAATTCAATCTGAGAGTTGTTGCATCGCTCTTTCCATTTTTGGACAAGTTGCTCGAGATAATGTTTGCTATTGGATGCTAACATCATCTGCATAAGGCAGTGGATAGGGCACTGGACGTTGGATATCCCGTGTGACGGTGTCCAAAACAAAAATAAAGAGGGGTGATGAGAGGGCGCTTCCTTGATGAGCGCCAACAGAACCACGAAGCGGTTTTGGTACACCCGCCATACTTTGAACTTTACTTTCTGTATCGCGGTAAAGCAATTGAACACAGCGCAAGAGCCCTTCTGGCACTAAGTGTTGTCGTAAAGCACACCAGATGAGTTCGTGTAACACGCGATCAAACACTTTCTTGAATTAGACGTTTGAAATGGTATATATAAAAGAGGAAGCATCCACCCAGAATGGGTGCTGCTACTTGCTGTAACCACCATACTCAGACAAAAATTGAGTCAGTAGTAGTTTATTTCGCCATGTCGTCGCTGAATCCACTTCTTAATGCGGATAATCAGAGTGTGGGTTCAGTGACCCCCTGAGGTGGATTTCGAGTTACTTAGTCAAGTAACTAAAGGCGCTTATTTCAGCTGTTCATTCACAGCAGGCTAAATTGAACTCATTTTGGACGTGCAATATGGTGCAGAATTTTTTAGAAGACAGCGTGTCAGTAATCAGCTTTAAATCCTCGTCTAGAACGTCGATCGTTGAATGACTTTGATGAAAACTAAATCGCTCCTCCGATAGGCCATCCCTATAGTTTATCTATTGTAGATCTCTATTCCGTGTTCAAGCGGTATTTTGATGGATATCTCTATTGCTTATTGGTCTTCCGTGTCAAAACTAGTTTTCGCCTCTTCCACCGAACGGGAGAAACTCCTTCTACCATGCTTACCTTACCTTACGTTGATAATGCAGTCGAGTGTGACCTCAAAAGCATCTTTAAGGGCGCTATTGGGAACAGTATCCAATCCGGTGGCTTTTTTATTTCCATTTCTTGACAAGTTCGTCTTCAGTTACTTAAGATATGGTGAAGACGCCCAACGCTTGTTTACTGGGGGGAAAAAGCCTTCACTATAGCGAGAAGAAGATACTGGCAGGTTAATTATTGTATTTGCAACTCATCTTCTTTATAACAACCTCGTACACTGTCCCCCATAGGTCTTGGTTCACCTCCGTGCAAAGTTCCTTGGAGCCTTGTTGCTTGCTGCTTCGGGTATAGTTATCATTTTCTTGCCGAAATCTTCTTAATCGTTGGCTCGAATGCGTACAGCCCATAACTCTTTGATTTCTTTGCTCCACCGATTATTTGACCGTTAGTTGGAGGGGGTTCACCGCCTTATCATGACAGCATTGCATCTTCTCATTATACATACGTCTCATCACAAGTACTACCCTTTTTGAAGTCGCACCATCGGCATCATGGAATTTCAATAATATCTCTATGAGTGTATCGTTGTAGCCAACGTTCACGGGCAAACCTTAGTTTTCAACTCCGGCAAGGAAATGTCTGGTGGCCGCAATAAGTATAGTGCTCAATGAAAAACCAAACCATTTTCCTCGTCAATTAACTATTGAGCCCAATTCTGCCTGGTTACATTTCTGGTGTTTGCAAGCAAATATGTTTAGCTTTGGGAAAACCTCAAGGTAAATATGGTCCTTGGGGTTCGTAGTTCGACAACCCCGTTATTTGTGCCCTGACAAATCCAACTTGCAGAAACTTCATCACTTCTTGGATGGCTTAATTTTCACAAGCCTCCGTGCTAGTGTATCGGATTATAGGTACTCATGTATAGAAAGAAGGTTTTACTTGGCTCTCGGGCTAAGATCCGGAACCTTGTCGATTTTCTGCACTGTTATCTTATTTAATTGAATACATTCGTCAATTTTTTTTTCTTCGTTAAAGAAAACCGTATTATGGTAAGTTCGTCTCAGGTTCGAGGAGGCGGGCAGATACATATGAAGAGCAAAGTGACTTAATCCTCTTCCTCGGATTTTCATGAGGTAGTTTAGAGAGCAGTGTCCCGTTAATAGCCTCTGAGGGCTTCCAATGTCAAGCCAATAGGCTCTGGGTTTTTCATAAAGATTTTCACCTGCAGTTAAAAATTATCCTTGCAATTTTAAAAATTATCCTTGCAATTTTAAAAATTATCCTTGCAATTTCATTGTTCAGAGTAGACCAAACAGTAGATAGCAGGTTGGCAAAAGTTGGCTCTGGCCCCACCATTGTGGACCCAAATCTTTGCAGGCTAGTCGGTCAGCTTCCACATTGCCGGCGATGTTCGAGTGCCCTGTCATTCACTTCAGGAATTTTTTGTTCAGTCGGGCAAATGGTATTGAGCGTATGTACATCGTCAGCTGTTTTCTTGCTAATGACATCTGTTTGCTCTGTCATTGGGACATGAACCTTGGCCAAATGGCTCTGCATTTGGAAAGAGAGGCAAATAGAATTCGACTGAAGATAAACGCCAACAAAACCAAGGTTCTCAGATTGAGGAAGTCGTCGATCAATTTCCATATCGAGGAAGCGCGGTTTCTGCCGACGGTGGCACCGAACTGGTTGTCTCTCGATGCATTAACAGCGCTAAATCCATTTTCGCTGTTCTGTCTAAAATCGGGAATTACACTGGCCTGACAATATCTCAAACAAAGAACGCACTGTGATCGGAAGGCGAAAGTGTCAGTGGGTAGGTTATATATTCAGGAAGAGTGACATATGCATTGCTGACTACGCCATAAATCGACTCTCCTAAGATGGCCAACGAGTAGGTCGTAAATTGACGCAGAACAGCAGAGAAGAAGTGCAGGGAACGCAGGAAACCGTGGGAGGAGTCCACTAAGGGGTAAATGGTCACCATATGTATAAGTTTGGGGATAAATGCTGCGACTAGATCATTTGCTAATGATTCCACAATGCACTTTCTGACTTCCAGAGACGGAAGTAACATGTCCATTACCAGCAGCGATAACAAACGAGATAGAACGCCTCCCTGTGGACAGCCCCTAAGACATCCTACAATAAACTTCCGTTCAATCAATGTGCGGATACTCCTCCACGCCATAATGCGAAAGATCCAATTGACTAACAATAGATTCCATACTATCTTGCCCGGCCATAAATTGCCATGATAGTGCCAAATCTGTAGGAGAACCGGATGCCCATTTACAGCCCAAACTTTTTAATATCTGGTTCAGGAGTGCCGATGGTTAAGAAATTTTCTAGTATATCGACTCTCTTCCCCATATGTGTGTGTATATTAGGTGGGGCAGGGGCAAAGCCTCTGAGCCCTCACAATCTAGTGATCGATTGTAGTCGATTCCCTCCTCTGAGGCAATATTCAGGATTCGTTTATGTATCGCGTTCGTGGATGTGATGCCACATGCCGCAGTTGGAAAACACCATAAATCTGATCTCTGATCTATAGGTGGGACACTCCAATAGGAAATATTCCGTGGATCCCGTTTCCTCATAACAGAATGGGCTCGTATCACCTTGAAGGATCCCTAATCTACCTAGTCCGAATATGTACAATACTCCTCTAAGTCTTTCTGCTTTTCGACAGGATAAACTTTACAGGTTATTTGTTTGGTTTTGAGAAGAAAAGTTTGGTGTGTTTAGCAGCATTATGCCTCAGCTACCTGCCAATTAGCCAATGCTACTGACCCTCCAATTGCTGGTTTCAGTCCAAATATGGCGGAAATTCAACCCTCTTTTGTTAAAGCACAGGATATTTCACTTCCCTCTACGCTGCAATGAGCGGGTACCCAGAGTAGTTTCACCCTGTTCAAACTAGAAATAGAGCTCAATCGATTTCTACTTCCCTGAACACCACATAGATCTAATCGAATGTTACTCTATGAGCTGCTCTCATTGCAGTGCTATGAATAAATAAATTCAAGGGTTGCAAATTGAGTAATGCATTAATGTTGCACCAAATGTCATGCTCATGGCACCGGTAATACCCAAACGCGCAGTTCTTTGCAGCTTGGCTAGTTTATAACGAAAACTCTTTTGTTTCACCTCAACCTACCACACAGTGGATACGTAGGCAAGAACTAATTCTCATATCAAGGTAAAGGTGCGCCTATGCAACTCATAAGCTGTTATAGCTCGTTCCATTTGTACCTCTTCATGTTTGTTCCAAAGAAGCTTCTTATCTAAAGTACTTCCCACATATTTCACTTATTAAGAGAGTTAAAAGTCTGGAAGGCAAACACCATTCAATTTCCATCTTTCTGTAAATAATTTCATTGTAGTTTTATTTGAGTTTTCTGAAAGTCCATGCCTAATTTCCCATCAGTCAATCAAATTAACGTCCCGTTGTATACTTCAACACACCGTTTCGAGATCTCGACCAACAACTAGCAGTGCCACGTCATCAGCATTAGCTTCAGAGTGTATTTGCGAATTCGAGTTGATCATCATACTCCACAAAAGTGGCGAGAGCACACCACGTTGAGATCAGCCTTTCGTTGTGTCGGTTATTAGGTAGAGATCAACCCACACTTCAACATGCAGCAATCTCTGCGTTAGAAAAGGAAAGGTCTATCTAACTAAAATTGCATCAACACCGTGCTCTCTGGCGCACCACAGAGCTTTTGGAAAGGACCACAGTCAAACGCCTCTTCAATGTTCACAAATACTTCACACTTCTTTGAATTTGAATAGTCGTCTTTCCCAGGCATCCCCAATTCCCCTTGCAATACTTTCGAGTTGAAGGCTTTGCAGAAACTGCCAATCTTTACCCTTCCGTTTCTAGACCTGTTCTCCCGGATGGAGTACTTCCAAGAGATTCTCTACTGATTCCAGTCATCATTCTTGAAAGTTGCATCCGGTGGGCAAAGAAAGTCCAACTTGTCTGACTCATCCTTATCAAGGACGCTGCACATCCTGGAAATCTCCCTTTCTCCTTTCAGTTCCTCAGAGTATACTCTAAAGGAGTCTTGCTTCGAATGTTTTACGAGTCTCTTATTTTACCCTTTGAGTTCCGGAAGTTTAACCGGCCTTCATTCTTATTCCTGCTAATTCAGAATTGGTCCGGGTTGATTTCCTGAGACTTTGCAGTTCTCGTTTCAACTGTGGGACCGTTTTAGTGCTTTGGTTTCGAGAAATAGAACAAGCCTCTTCAAAGCACTTCAAAAGGGTGCGATTCAGAGTATCCAATTGATCTTCTATCGCGAAAGAAGTCCTTCGTCCCCTAGTGCCGAAGGAACTTTGTCCAATCCGGTTTCCTAGGATTCCATCTCTGTATTACATTCTGTTGTGTTTCCTTACAATAGTCAGATTACAGTTTAAGTAACGGTCATCTGAGAGTGCGAGTTCATCTAGCACTCGCCAGTCTCTAATCAACTCTAACAACTTTTTCAAGCAAATTGTCGTTCAGCTTAAGGTTTCTTCTCTGGCTCTCTAGAGGACTTTCCTTATTGGGTTCTCTCATCGCGGCAAGCTAGGTAATCGTTGAGGGAGAGTCGGAATAAGGAAACATTTGGATATTTTCGCGGCCCTTGACGGATGAAAGTGCACTCACCTTAGATGCCTGTATCCTGTACATTCAGATGGTTTGCAGATGGGGGGTTGGGAAGAAGTAGATTCTTCATAAATGAAATTTTAATATTTCATTCGAATGTCAATTATTCTCGTTAATTATGACGTCAGCATTTTATTTTTATGGCTTAATAATAATAATAATCTTCCAGGGGGATTCGTTGAATCCCCTTTTGGTTTTGTATGGCAATGAACCCCCTTTCATGATTACTGAATGATGCTAGAGGGCATGGTTTTGCAATAAAGTATGGCCTACGTGCTAAGTGCGAACTGACACACTTGACGTACTTAGATGACATCAAGCTGTATGCTAGGACTGACGAACATCTTAGAAGTCTGTTGCGAATAATAGACGTGTTCAGCCGTGATATTTGGATGGAGTTTGGATTAGACAACAGTCGAATCCAAGCCATCCGCAAAGGTCATCACGAGCCGCATGCCGGACATGGCATTGGTGACCTCCACATCGAAGCTATGACCGAGACAAACTTCTACCTAGGAATTCTGCAGGGAACCCATGCTGGAGTTGGTAATCTGAAGGGTGCTCTGCTGTCCGAATTCCTGTGACGTGTAAAGCTGGTGCTGAAATCGCATCTCTCAGGAAGAATAAAACCAAGAGTGGATCGATGAATGGAAGTCGAAGGCAATGCACGGTAAACACGTGAATTGTCTTTGGCAACCATTTGTCGATTTGCATTTGTCGAATAGACGGCTGTATGTTGGGGAGCTCTTTGCTGAGACGGAAGGGTTCATGTGTGCCATTCAGGACGGCGTGGTCGCCACCCGAGCTTACAAAAAGCTCATCATGAAAGAAGTCTGGTTCAAACCATGCAGAAGTACAGCATTCTGTATACGTGCTCGATGTTGCGAGGAGTTCTCAACGGATTCTCCCATTAACCTACCACCGTCCACCACCACCAGCGCTCCTTTAGTTTTTAAGTAGGTAGGATCGTCCGAGTCTAAATGCTTGGCAGTTAATGTTAGTATTAGGTAAAGTCCAGCATCTGCCGAGATTGTGATAACTCGGAAAATAATAATCGTTGGTGCAAAAATCCATGTTGGATCTAGGCCTTGAAGTGTGTTAGAGCACTTCATTCAAGACCGTAACGGTACACTACAGTACACTGTAGGAGGCAATGTGGTCAGCATTGAGCTCGCCCGAGAGTATTACCTTGATTTTGACTCAGGTACTCAATCACAGCTGAGTCGACTGGTATCCGACGTCAAATTACGATACAAATTCTACTGTCACCAGTGAGATTTGAACCGCGACTTTCCGTACGACAGCCTTGTCCTCTAACCACTCAGCTATTCGGACATTTTTATGGCTTAGGATGCGGTAAATTCGTACGAAATGGATAAGTTTGAACTACTATAACTTTAACCCTAATAGTCGGATTTCCATAAAACTTGGCGTGTGTATGCACGAGACCTCTATGCCGGCGCAAAATTTAGTACTCCTGGGATAGTCAAATTGTAAAAGTTAGTAATATACTATCAGTAAGTTTATTTGAGCAGATATCGGAATAGGACATATTTTGAGATTTCATCTAAGCCCATTTTCTTGATTTTTCAGTTGGGTAATTTCCGAAAATGAGTCCTGTCTCACTTTACCATAAGTACGTACATTTTGACTCCTTACTCACGCACTTAGCAATTCACGCCAAAACTAATGCCAGTTTCGAAAGTACCAATCAATACCTTTCATTTGATCATTTGACTGTATCTGGTGAACATTTTTATAAATCCCCCTTTCCATGTATGGGAAGCCCCACTTTGAACTCCACTTAAAATTTATGTCACTCGCTGTATGAGTGGGACTTCATAGTTCCCATTTGTCCACCAAATTTCGTTCGGATCGGTTCAGCCGTTTTGGAGAAAAGTGTGTGGCAGACAGACAGACAGACAGTGAATCCATTCGAATAAGGTTTTACACAAAACCTTAAAAGCATCCCTGCTTTCTTTATTCCTTTTATATTTTAAAAGTTTAATATGAAATTTCCAGAAGTTTATGTGAAGTAAACAAAGGTGTCTCGTGGCAGCTAAACATAGTTTACTCACTAGTGCAAATGGCCATAAAAAACTATATTAATATATTAGACTGCTTAAGCAAACAGTCCCAGCTGGTTTTATTCTCCCGAATAAAGAAACACTCGTATGTTCAAGCTTTTAGTGTTTAGTAAATAATTTTGACTTTCCATTATTTTAAAATTAGACAGGTAGCTTACTGCACATGTTACCGAAAGAAAAAATTACAGCATGTATCAAGTCGGAGTATAAAAGGCAGATCAATATCCATATAAATCACTAGTTTCAAACCAGCCCCCAGCGCGCAGAAATTGACAGCATGAAGCTAATTTTCTTCTTCCTTGGATTTCTCCTGTTCGCTACAATTGTCCTTGCCGATTCTTTAGAAAGTAAATCAAGCAGCGACGAAGTAGACAAACGATCAGCCGATAACTCTTTAGAATTCGATTCTCTTGAAGCTCGTCAAAAACGTGCAATTGAGGTCAAGGATGGTGGTTGCATACGCAATCCCAAAAATGACAAGGTCCAAGAGAAAGTGAAAATCAAAATTTGATTAGTTGATATAAAAATATAACTTCTGTTTTGTTTTTAATGGATTCTCACGAATAAATTGTCAAGCAAACTTGCGTCTACTTCTAATATTGTATAAAATAACTAAGCCTTTAAGAAGAGTTCTTTGTTGATCTGACCAACCTATGTAAGAATTGCCTAGAAGACGCCCTTCTATATCCTAAACATTGACTTCAAACAATGGCAAAAAAGGTTCTTCCGTGAAACCAAAAATATGCAACAACGAAACCTACACTACACGTGTTCTAACCGGCGTAGAGCTTTAAGGGGAAAGGGAAGGTTGCAATTTTCACATGACGGTGAATGGCAGGAAATGAATCCAGTTTTCTCGACCTGATGCCTGTAATTCGTAAAATTTCTTGCACCTGAAACGTCCACCCTCCTATTTCTTCCTTGTTTATATCTTGGAAGCATTTCTGGAACTTCATTTTCGGCCCCATATTTACCTCGATTAACGCTTCTGTTTTTATTTGATCACGGAAGCAAAATGTGGTGGCTTTTTCGGAATTTCTAGTAGAAAGCAGTCCCATACCATATTCGGCCGTTACAGCTGAACAAACACAACGATCCGACCCCAATGGTTAACGGGACACAGGCTAAAGGAAAATAAATATCTGAAGACACAATTCCAAATTTTCCTTTTTACCAAACGCTTTTCAGCATCGAACATCGTATTGCAATTGCAGTAGTGACCCATGCTTACCTAAGCAAAGGAGGAGCTTCTGAGACAACGAACTCTCTACTATCCTCAGTAAAACAAAAATAAAATGCTGAGATCAAGGAAAGAGATAAATAAAGCAAAGTTGGAGTTATTCCGCTACGTTAAATCCGATCAAGAAAATTCACCGAATGTCTTTAAAAACAAAATGATCGTGCTGATGCTCAATCGACACGGCAGGATGGGCCCCGGTCCTGCCGAGAAATGGGCAAAAGTTCTTGACGCATGGACGGCTTTAGGACGTTAATAAATTAGTCCGAGCAAAATACGTGTCTGCACGTGAAATATTGACACTCTCACCGGAAAGACCGAGGAACTCGCAAGAGCCCTTCGCATTGATATCTGCGCTCTGCACGAAACCCGATGGTCTGGTGCCCATATAATCATATTGCGGACATCTTGTACTTATAAATACATGGTTCATTAAACTATTGTCTCATTATCCTGCATTTTATGGTGGGAACAGTAAAACGCAAATCGACTGTATTCTCATTACGAAATTTAATCAGCGACACTGATTGCAAAGCCGTTCCCTATGAGGCCATCGCATCTGAACATCGACCGTTGACTGCCGTCGCAGTTTGCAGATTTATAAGAATGCCAACTGGGAAGCAAAGAAGCGATCGTTGTCCGACCGGTCCATTTAAAAAATCTTTACGATAAACTAGACACACGGGATGGCGAGAGAGATCTGTGTCGACTTGCCAAAAGTCGTCAAGAACGTACCCAGTATATCGAACACTTCTGTAGCATTAATGATAAAAACTGTACTTTACCAACCGTCGAGCCGCAGCGGATAGACGACCAGAATATTTCGAGCAGAATTCAACTAAAGAATTTGCTTCTTTCACTTCCACAATCATTGCCGACATTCGGAACAGTTCCACCTGCCGACGCAGCTGAAACGATTGAAATCGAGGAAAGCAACAGGACCTAACGACATCGCATCTGAGCCCTGGAAAGCGAGGAACTGGAACCCAACACTGTGCTCAGTGAATTCTTTAATTGGATTATTATTACTATTATTCTGTTAAGGGAAAGTCGCACCGCGTCCTTGAAGAACTATTATGCCCCTTTTGCTTAGTTATAGTGTACCAACTAATCACAATATCGCAACCAACCAACTTTAGTATATTCCCTACTTTCAGATCCTTCAATTTTGCATCTGGTATTAAGTGTTCTCCCAGATGCCTCGACCTATTTTGCACAAGTGCCTGACACTCTCCCAGAACGTGTATAGAGGTTTCGTCATCCTCCTCACAAAACCTGCAGGCAGTGTCCGTAGATATCCCTAGCTTCCCTAGGTGATGGCAAATGATTAATCGGGTTATTCAGGAAGGTGGAACACCATCTGACTGGCAAGAAAATATTATAGCTCCAATAAGGAAAAAAAGCTAGTCCAGCAGATTGTTCAAAATTACGGTCCGATCCAGTTACTTTTTGAAAGCATTCTTGACGAAATCGTTAAAATAACCGTGAGTGAAGCCAGATTTGTCAATAACCGCAGAACTCTTGACACAATACATGCAGCACGGTTACTCATGGAGAAACACCGTGAGAAGCATCGCCCTCTTTATATTGCCTTTCTGTAGCTAGAGAAAGCGTATGACCGTGTGCCACACGAACTCCAAAAAGTAAAGTTCGAAGTGTGGCGGGTGTATCAAAACCGCTTCATATCTCTGTTGGCGTTCATCAAGGAAGCATTCTCTCACCACTCTTCTTTGTTCTTGTTATGGATACTATCCCCCGAGACATCCAACGTCCAGCGTAATATACACTGCTTTATGCAGATGATGTTTTCCTAGCGTCTACTAGCAAAAATGATCTCGAGTAACTACAATCGTCTCATGCAACATGGGCTCAGATTGAATCTGAATAAAACTGAGTTTTTGACGACCGAACATCAGAAACAGGTACAATCATTGTCAGCGACAGTGACCTGCCCAGAACTGAGCGATTTAAATATTTCGGGTCAATGCTATCAGCCAATAGTAAGCTGGGTTATGTGGCAACCTGGATGAAATGGCGTTCCACAACTGGTGTTCTTTGTGATCGACGTATCAACGAACGTCTCAAATCTTAAATCTAACGCAATGTCGTCCGTCGTGTCGCTCGCGCGACAGTGAACTTCGTCTTGCGGTGATGGAGTTGACGATGTTGCATTGGACTAGCGGCGTGACACGTTATGGTGTTGCACCGATCGTGGGAAAACTACGAGAGAGAGGCGTCTTCGATGATATAGTCACGTAACTTGCGCAAACGAGAATTCACTTGCCAAGATTGGTCTGAACATTGCAGTCGATGATAAGCGACCAAAAGGCCGGCCGAAAGACCTTGCTTGTGAAAGGACAAAGGGTGAAGAAAAAGAAAAAGAAGTTTACCGACAAATGCTGCCGCTAGATTGTTCGTGAATGATTCCACAAAGAAGTTTCTGACCTCGAGAGACCGTAGTAAGTTGGCCTTACCACCAGCGGTAACAAAGGTTAGAGAACCCTCGATTTGGATAGCCCCTAACACATCCTTAATCCAATAAACTTCCGCCCGGGCAATATGTGGATCCTCCATCATGCCAGCGTGTGAAGGATCCAACTGATTGATAGTAAAATCCACACTGTTCTGTCCTGTCATAAACTGCCATGATCACCCCAAGCTCGTAAAAGAGACGGCTGCCCACTTTCAGTCCAAACTTCTTAGTATCTGGTTCAGGAACGCCGATAGTTAGGAAATTTTTTTTATCCATTGGCTCTTTCTCCCTTGTGTGCGAATGTGTAAGAGATGGGTGAGAGGCGAAGCCTCTGACCAGTCAGACTCAAGTGGTACATTGTCGTCGATTCAAATTTTCAAAAAGTAATTTAAGTAATTAGTGAATAAATATAAAAGGACCTTATAACCGCATTTGTTTTTACTAACTTTGTACTGATGACAGAAGTAAGTCGCTCCCGAAATATATGTTTATTTACATTTAAAACTACAAATTTTAGTTTGGAGGAAGCTACCCCTGGTATATCAATTTTAGGCTAGACCTCAAGCAGCAGACGAAAATCTAATCTCCCAGCTAGTGAATTATCACTTGTCAGAATGTCTACAATATTCCTCCAAATCTTCCTCCTTTTCGGCAGGATAAAATTCGCCGTAAGTTTGCTTGGTTCTGGCAAGAAACGTTTGGTGTGTTTAACAGTATTAAGGCCCAGTCACCCGTCATTATGGGAAGCTGGTGCCCAGGTTTTGATAGCAGCGTTAGCCAATGCTACTGACACCCCAATTACTGGTTACGGTCAGTGCATGGGGGAAATTGAACCCTCTTTTGCTAAAGCACCCGAGATTTTACTTCTCTCTATACCACAATGAACAGGTGCGCAGATTAGTTAGACCGTGTTGAATTTAGAAACAAAGTTCAATTGATTTCTATATTCATGAACGCCGAAGGACTACTCAGCGTAGCATGACTATCGCTACAGATAGCGATGAGCCGGCCATTCAACTGTTTGTCAATCACCCAGGGTACCGCAGCTAGGATCGCAATCATTTCAATCCAAGATCATCATCACCAACGGCGCAACAACCGGTATCCGGTCTAGGCCTGCCTTAATAAGGAACTCCAGACATCCCGGTTTTGCGCCGAGGTCCACCAATTCGATATCCCTCAAAGCTGTCTGGCGTCCTGGCCTACGCCATCGCTCCATCTTAGGCAGGGTCTGCCTCGTCTTCTTTTTCTACCATAGATATTGCCCTTATAGACTTTCCGGGCGGAATCATCCTCATCCATACGGATTAAGTGACCCGCCCACCGTAACCTATTGAGCCGGATTTTAACCACAACCGGACGGTTATGGTATCGCTCATAGATTTCGTCATTTTGTAGGCTACGGAATCGTCCATCCTCATGTAGGGGGCCAAAAATTCTTCGGTGGATTCTTCTCGCGAACGCGGCCAAGAGTTCGCAATTCTTCTTGCCAAGAACCCAAGTTTCCGAGGAATATATGAGGACTGGCAAGATCATAGTCTTGTACAGTAAGAGCTTTGACCCTATGGTGGGAAGTTTCGAGCGGAACAGTCTTTGTAAGCTGAAATAGGCTCTGTTGGCTAACAACAACCGTGCGCGGATTTCATCATCGTAGCTGTTATCGGTTGTGATTTTCGACCCTAGATAGGAGAAATTGTCAACGGTCTCAAAGTTGTATTCTCCTATCCTTATTCTTCTTCGTGTTTGACCAGTGCGGTTTGATGTTGTTGGTTGATTCGTCTTTGGTGCTGATGTTGCCACCATATATTTTGTCTTGCTTTCATTGATGTGCAGCCCAAGATATCGCGCCATTCGCCGCCTGCTCGATCTGGATGAAGGCAGTTTGTACGTCTCGGTTGGTTTTTCCCATGACATCAATATCGTCAGTATAGGCCAGTAGTTGGGTGGACTTGAAGAGGATCGTACCTCTTGCATTTACCTCAGCATCAAGCATCACTTTTTCGAGGGCCAGGTTAAAGAGGACGCATGATAGCGCATCCCCTTGTCGTAGACCGTTGTTGATGTCGAATGGTCTTGAGAGTGACCCTGCTGCCTTTATCTGGCCTTGCACATTGGTCAGGGTCAGCCAAGTCAGTCTTATTAGTTTCGTCGGGATACCGAATTCCCTCATGGCCGTATACAGTTTTACCCTGGCTATGCTATCATAGGCGGCTTTAAAGTCGATGAACAGATGGTGCAACTGTTGTCCTTATTCCAACAGTTTTTCCATCGCCTGCCGCAGAGAGAAAACCTGATCTGTTGCTGATTTGCCTGGAGTGAAGCCTCTTTGGTATGGGCCAATGATGTTCTGGGCGTATGGGGCTATCCGGCCTAGCAAGATAGTGGAGAATATCTTATAGGTGGTACTCAGCAACGTGATACCTCTATAATTGCTCCACTGTGTGATATCTCCCTTTTTATGTATGAGACAGATAATGCCTTTTTGCCAATCGCCAGGCATTGATTCGCTGTCCCATACCTTGAGCACAAGATGATGAACCACTTGGTGTAACTGGTCGCCCCCATATTTAACCAATTCGGCTGTGATTCCATCGGCTCCTGGCGACTTATGATTTTTTATCCGGTGAATTGCACGGACTGTTTCTCCTAAACTTGGTGGTGGCAGTATTTGTCCGTCGTCTTCAGTTGGTGGGACCTCCAACTCGCCGATGTTCTGGTTGTTCAGTAACTCAGCAAAGTACTCAACCCACCGCACCAATACGCCCATTCTGTCGGAAATCAGATTTCCCTCTTTGTCTCGGCAGAATTAGCATCGTGGTCTATAAGGCTTCCTCCTGCTGACTTGTTGGTAAAACTTCCGCGCCTGGTGCGGTTGCTCCCTGTACTTTTCTAGTTCACAGACTTGTTGGTTCTCCCAGGCTTCCTCTTTCCGTCTGTGAAGTCGCTTCTCCGCTCGACGGAGTTCGTGATAAGTCTCTGCGCGTGCCCGCGTTCTTTGAGAATGCAACATTACTCGGTATGCGGCATTCTTCCGTTCCGTTGCTAGCTTACATTCATCGTCAAACCAGCCGTTCCGACTCCTTTTGCGGCTGGGGCCAAGTATGTTTGTGGCCGTGTCAATGATAACGTTCTTCATGTGGTTGTGAAGATCATTTGTTGATGCTTCATCTCCAGGAACTCTGTTGACTGCGGTTATTGCGGCATCCATTTCCCTGTCGGTAACGCGGAGGGTTGTGTTGTGGATGGCTTCAGTGTTCACTCTCACCTGATTGTCAGAGGGGATTCTAGGTGGTATTGTTATTCGAGCTCGGAGCACCATGCCAACGAGATAGTGATCCGAGTCTATATTGGCCCCCCTATATGTTCTGACATTCATCAAGGCTGAGAGGTGGCGGCGTTCGATCAGCACGTGGTCAATTTGGTTGAAAGTGGCCCCGTCTGGAGAGGCCCATGTATGTTTGTGGACGGCTTTCCGCGCAAACCAGGCACTTCCAACAACCATTTCGTGTGACCCTGCTAATTGAATAATCCGCAGTCCGTTATCATTTGTTTTTTTCGTGTAAGCTATGGGAGCCAACGTATCGCCTGAATACGGGCTGTAAATTTACAACCCCAAGTATTAAATCTGATATGCTAAATGCATACTCTTAACGGTCTACATACAAATGGGATAGTTCGACACTCAAATATACTCACACAAGAAACAAACAAAACCTTTCATACCTGAAGCGCCCAGCTTGCGGTTTCCCGACTTGTTCTGGTTCGTTTCCGTTTTCTCTATCTTTCAAGATAACTTATATTACATATATATTAGGTTGGGGAAAAAGTAATGTCGTATTTGTGATCGAATTTTAACGCCTTATTAAACATACTTAGAATTATCCGATTTAAGTCAAATATGTGTCCTTTTTTTCGCAAACTTGTTGCCATTTAGAAGGCAACTCCATTATCCCCCTCTTATAAAACCCCCCTCCTTATTTGCAAAAAATTCAGACACCAGTTTTCGTAAGCCTCTTTTGAGGCGAACTTATTAGCACCAAAAATGTTTTGCATGGACCGGAAGAGATGGTAATCTCTTGGTGCCAGGTTCGGACTATACGGTGGGTGCGATAGGACATCTCATCCGAGCTCCCATAGCTTCTGGCGGGTCATCCTGGAGGAACAGAACACCATTCCTATTGACCAATCCTGGCCGCTTCTTGTCAATCGCCTGCTTCAAACGGTCGAGTTGCTCACATTAGAGGACCGAACTGAGAGTTTGGCCATAGTTGAGCAGCTCATAGTGGATGACTCCCTCCCAATCCCACCAAACACACAGCAAAACCGTCCTGGCCCTCAATCCGGGTTGGGCGATGGTTTGAGCCGGCTCGCCGCGCATCGACCACGATCTTTTTCGCTTAAGGTTGTCGTACGTAATCCACTTTTTCACCAGTCACCATCCGCTACAAAAATGGGTCGAATTCGTTCCGTTTCAGCAGTGCATTGCAGGCGTTGATTCGGTCCAAGAGATTTTTTTCCGTTAACTCGTGTGGCAGCCAAACATCCAGCTTTTCTTGGAATCCAATCTTCTGCAAACGGTTCCAAACGGTTTTATGGTCCTTACCCAGTTCCGGGCCAATCGAGCGAATGCTCACATGCCGGTCTACTGGGATGATTTCGACGATTTCATCGGTTTCTACGACGATTGGCCTACTAGTATGGGGTGTATATTCGACATCCACTGCACCAGAACGAAATCGATCGAACCAACGCTGCGCTGTGCGAATCGTTACAGTATCGGGCCCATAAACTTCGCAAATTTTTTTGGCCGCATTCGTTGCATTTTTACCTCTCAGGTAGTCAAAATGTAAAATATGACGAATTTCTTCCCTGGTGGACTCCATCTTTGACGCGCTATAACTTGAGACTGAAACGTATCATCATAAAACTGTTAAAGAGACACCTGCAGTCCAGATTGTCGTCTTCAAATCGCCGTATAATATGCTCCGATGCGATAAGTACAACACAAGATATGTTTAAGTGTCGCCATCTATTGACAAAATACGACATTACTTTTTCCCCAACCTAATATAACTGGAGAGCCCAGTAAGCCCAGAAGCCATTGCGAAAATTGAATTCAGTTCTTCTAATAACTCTGACAATGCTTTATGCCCGCGACGACCGTTTTTCCCCATAGATGTAGTCGAATGTTACTCTATGAGCTGCTCTCGTTGCAGTGCTATGAATAAATAAATCCAAGGGTTGCAAATTGAATAATGCATTAAAGCTTCGCCGGCTGTGGTGTTTATGGCACCGGTAATACCCAGAGACACCGTTCTTTGCAGTGTGGTTAGTTTACAGCGAAAACTCTTTTATTTCACCAAAGCCCACGCATGCATAGGCGAACATTGACATTGCTACCTGAGGCCAGGCTTTCGTTGAACGCTTTGAAGCGCTCAAGGATAGCAGCTCTCACCGTTTCATTGGTGACAACCGCTCTCGCAGTCTTCCAATTCCCCTTGCAACACTTTCGACTTGAAAGGTTTGCAGAAACTGCCAATCCTTCTTAGAACTGTTTTCCCGGATGGTATATGGTAGTTCGTGAAAGTTCCATCCTGTTTTCTAAGAGAGTCCAAGTTCGCCGATTCATCCTTATCAAGAACTCTGCACAGTTTGGAAGTCTCATTTCCTCCGTCCAGTTCCCCCAAGTATGCTCTAAAAGAGTCTCGCTTCAAACGCTTTACAAGGCTCTTATTTCACTTTCGGGGTTCCGGAAATTTAACCAGTCTTTATTCATATTGATTTTACTAGCAGAATTCAAAAATCGTCAGGTTGATTTCCTGAGTCTTTGCAGTTCTCTATTGAACCGTGAAACCGTTCTACTACTTTGGCCTGGGGAAATAGGAAAAGCCTCTTCAAGGAACTCCAAAAGTGTGCGACTCAGAGTATCCAATTGATCTGTTATCGCGAAGGGAGCCCTTAGGCCTAGGGAGCTCCACTTTGTGGCGTAGAAGTTCATGGAACTTTGTCTAATCCGTTTTACTAGCATTGATGAATGGAAGTTGAAGGCAATGCCCGGTTAGGACGAGAATTGTTTTTGGCAGCCATTTGTCGATTTGCATTTATCGAACAGATGGCTACGCTGGACAACTCTTTGCTGGGAAGAATAAAATTTGCGCATTGAATATATCCGCTATCCCTTCACTGGCTTATGCATTCCGGAAGATTGCAATGGACGAAGGCCGATTTGGAAACGTACAGCGGCGGATACGAGCTACTATGTCCATCGGAGGTAGGGATGTGGCTGACGTGGCAGCACAACATCATCGCCAAGCCGACTTATTACGCGCTTATTTTTACAGCAAAGAGCAGGCGTGTCCTCTGCATGGAGCTGTTTGTAAGGCAGACTGTGGGCTGACTCCATTTAACTTGAAGGATCGATATATCAATCCTCTGAGTGGGGTGAAGTGGGACCAACAGCGAATCGAAGAATAGAAGTCGAAGGCAATGCACGGTAAACACGTGAAATGTCTTTGGCAGCCATTTGTCGATTTGCATTTGTCGAACAGATGGCTGTGTGCTGGGGAGCTCTTTGCTGACACGGGGGGATTTACTTCAATGTGTGCTATTCAGGACGGCATGGTCATCATCCGAGCCTATAAAAAGCTCCCAATGAAAGTGCGGGTAGAGAACGGCCAGTGCAGAACCAGGTTTCTGGCTGCACTGTAATGGCACCGGTGCAATACACGGGCAAACACAATGCTGTATGTAAGGTGTTTGATCAAAACCTTACATCCAAGCACGGGCTGATCACGAGAACATGTCTGGTTTACCGATATGAACTGCAAGCAGTACTTGGTAGTTATGTTTACAGCATGTATTGGGACCGGCAAGTTCTAACTGATCGCGACATTCCACACAACAAACCTGATGTGCTGTTGGTTGACAAGGCGGGTCGCACGGCATGTTTATTGATGTTCCCTTCTCCCATAATAGGAACATTGAACGGAAATACGTCGAGAAGAAGGCGAACTATGGGCCACTGGCTCGGGAAACCAAAGAAATTGGCAACACGGAAGTAAATTAATAATAATCGTTGGCGAGACAATCCACATTAGGTCAAGGCCTTGAAATGTGAGTACTTCATTTAAGACCGTAACGGTACACCACAGTACACTGTTGGGGGCAATGTGGTCAGTATTGCACTCGCCCGTGATTACAACCCTGATTTTACTCAGGTACTCATTCACAGCTGAGTCGACTGGTATGCCACATCGTGTCACAAACAAATCCGTTTGGACTAGTGAGATTTGAACCACGACCTTCCACTGCGGCAGCTCAGCGCTATAACCACTTGAGCCACCTGCAATTGTCAGACTAAATTTTAAGTAACGGTGATTTGAAAGTGTTCGCCAGTTGCAGATTGTTGGATTAATTACTTCACTTCTTCTTGGCCCGGGAAAGTAGAGTACGCCCTACGTCACCAAACCAGTCGTAGTGATAAAACAGCTTGCCTTTTCCAGGATAGCATTTGCTACCAAACCCCCAACAAATATGCTGAGCATTTGCATCGCAAACTATTAAGAGTTCAAAGCGACTGTCATACGCTACCATACCCCTTAGTTCTTGTGATGGAAGAGGATACAAAAAATCAAAGGGTAATGAAAAAAAGGCCATTTTTTTAATGCCGAATGGTGAGTTTTTTTATTCCTCATATACCGGTATTGCGAGGACAAGTTGTCCTCTTCCGCAATGAGTTTTTGTCTGAACTGCTTATGCTTGTCCTTAAATACCTTGATCCACACCTTGATTGATAGTTAATTTTATTACCTAGTTAATCCAAAAAGCCAACTGTTGACGTTATCTAAATCACTGTTAATTCTTTTTTCCTCCCGTATCTTGTGGATGATGGAACTCTTTAATGCGTCCAATTTGCGGAAGCCATTAACCACCTTAATTACCCTTAGGTTATCCTCCGTTACGTTTCTTCTCGGTGATGTGTCTGGTTACCAATGATTTGAGGACATGTGTTGGTCTGTTTTTTGCTTTCACCAGATTTGCTTTCCTTATATGTTCGTTAAACCTCGTTGTTACTAATCTTCTAGCTTGCCCGATATATTATTTTTCACAATCGGTGCAGGTTATCTTGTAGATTCCGCTTTTCTCGCTATCTTCCTTGGAGTCCTTGGCACTTCCTAATCATGTCTTCAGTTGATGTAGTCTGCTGGTAGATATCACCTCGATGTTACGTTTTCTTAGGATGCTTTTCACCTGGTAGCTAATTTGGGAATGGATGATAGGAACTCGACGTTTCTTAGATGGTCCCGCTTGTGTAAAAAATGTGGTCAGGTTCCATTCCTCATTCCATTTTCGACAATTTTTTACTGATTTTCCGCAGTTTCAATGATGTGGCGTTTCTCATTGTTTGAACGTTCCTCTGCTAAAGGCGTGGTTAGCATGCGATGGAGCATTGCGTTGCACGGTACAATTTTTTGTGAGAAGGAGTGTTGTGTTGTTGCTGGGGTGGTTCTCTACGTGGATGTTGGTTTTAGGTAAATGTCCTCCGTGGTGATGATGAATAAGTCTAAGAAGGGTAGCTGGTGGTTGTATTCGACTTCCATAATGAATCTAAGACTTTTGTGGACCGTATTCAATTTGTTGAGTATGGTTTCGTCGACATATCTGGCCTAGAATCTTGGTAAAATACCAAGTTGGTCTATACGTTCCTCTATTCGCTTCATAAAGATGTCGCTGATAATTGGTCATAGCGAATTATCCATGTTGACATCTCCTATGGTTTTAAAGTATCGATTTCTGAACATGAAGTAGCTTCCACCCATGCAAAGGATAGCTAACTTCATATATTGTCGTACTTTCCTTCTCCATTCCCATGATGATTAGTCGATATTAACTAGTTTTTCCTGTAAGTATCCCAGTACTTCCTTTACTAGGATTTATTTATTTATTTATTTATTTAATGAGGACAACATACACAAAACAAATTCCTTATTACATATTGTCCACAGAGGCAGGAGCAAATAAATGGCTTACATACTTTGCGCTCAAAACTAGAGAAGGAGACAGAGTCAAAGGAAACAAGCTGTAGGGCGTTGTAGAACCGGCATAGTCTCGGGGGCGGGGAGTGGAAGTAAATCTCGAGCTCCGCGAAGGGTACATTAAAAATCTGAACGTGATGATGTCAACGAAGTTTGTCGTCGAATATTAGACCCAGGTCTTTGAAGCAGGTCAATAATGAAAGGGATTGTCCACCGAGAAAATAGGAAAAGAATGTGGGGGTGGGTTTAAGGGAATAGCACATCCAGTGGCATTTGTTGACCTTCAGTGTTAGCACTGACGGATCTCTCACAGCAGAGAGAGCGGGTGCCGGGGTCATTGGTCCAAGGAAAATGTACTTTGAGCCAATGGGCAGGTACACTAGCATATTCCAGGCGGAAATGTACGCCATAGACAAATGTGCCTCCTTTAATCTGCGAAGGAACTACAGGGGGCAAAACATAGCTATTCTCACCGATAGCCAAGCAGCGATCAAGGCACTTAGGTCCAACCAGGTGAACTCTAAACTGGTATGGGAATGCCTTGAGAGACTGAATACACTCGGCTCGTCCAACAAGATCTGGATACTTTGGGTTCCAGGCCATGCTGGGTTGGAAGGCAACGAGGGAGCGGACGAACTAGCCAAGAAGAGAGCAGGGACGCCTTTACAAGGGCCAGAACCCTTCTCTGGAAACGGTTTCTTGGCTATGAATCTCAGAAATGAAGAGAAACGGTTGAGGGAACTATATTGGGCGGGCCTACCAGGGATGGAGCAGTTCAGCGTGCTTATTGGGGGATACGAACCCATGCGTACAAAGGATTGCTTAAACCTCACCAAAAAGAACCTCCGAATCATAGTGGGAATTCTCACTGGTCATTGTCGGCTGAACTATCACCTAGGGAAGCTAGGGATATCTACGGACACTGCCTGCAGGTTTTGTGAGGAGGAGGACGAAACCTCTATATACGTCCTGGGACAGTGTCCGGCACTTGCGCAAAGTAGGTCGAGACATCTGGGAGAACACTTAATACCAGATGCAAAGCTGAAACATTTGGAAGTGGGGAACATACTAAAGTTCCTAACGGTTACAAGCCTGCTTGGGATACTATGATCAATAGGTACAGTAGAACCAGTAAAAGGAGCACACTAGTTCTTCAAGGACGCGGTGCGACTTTCCCTTAACAGAATAATAATAATAGCTTGTTGACAGAACACCAACGGGCTAAATTATCAAGGTTGGATTGCAAGAGAGCGCAGTCCAACGGAGACGAAACAGAGGCAAACAATTTAATGTCGTCGGCGTAAAGCAAATACAGGCAGGTGAGGATGGAGGCGAGGTCATTGATAAAAAACAGGAAGAGTAGCGGGCCAAGTATAGAGCCTTGGGGAACACCAGAGGAAGGAGAAAAGGAACGGGATGAGTAACCATGAAAAGAAACTTTGCAGGAACGGTGTGAAAGATAGGACGAAAGCCAGGAGATGACTGAGGGAGGGAAGTCTAGTAATGAAAGTTTAGAGAGGAGAATATTATGGACAACGGTATCAAAGGCTTTGGAGAAATCGGTATCGGTATATCCTGTCGTGAATTCAAGCATTTAGCAACAAAGTTGGTAAAGACCAGAAGGTTTGAAGCCGTAGATCTATGTTTCACGAAACCATGCTGCTCTTTGACAATGAGGTGACCGAAGTGCGCGGTCAACCAGTCGTTGACGTATCTTTCCAGGATTTTGGAGCAAAAGGAGAGAAGAGAAATGGGGCGGTAGTTCACAGCAAGAGAAGGGTCTCTGCTCTTGAGGATAGGGATGATAAGGGCCTCTCTGCAGAGACGGGAAAAGTAGCATTCATCTAGACTTTTGTTGTAGATTATACTCCACGAGAGGGAAATGTGTTTTCTGCAGTTAAGGAGGAAGAGGTTAGGAAGCGCATCGGGCCAGGTCCGACATTGGGGTCAAGATTACCAATGAGGAACTCAACCAAAGAAGGCATAAGGAGAGGAATGGCCAGAGATTCGGAGTAGTCTGGAGTTATGAGAGGTGTAGAGGGTGAAGGGCTCGAAGGAGAAAAAACTAAAGAGAAGTAGGTGCAGAGAAGGTCGCAGGATTGTTGTGGGGAATTTGCAGTGAAGTCAGCGAAGCTGATAGAAGAAAGGAGAGATTGAGTGGAATTACGAGAATTGCGAGCGTGAGACCAAAAGGGTTTTAAGTTACCGCGGGCAAGGGTAAGTATACTAGGTAAGTGGGTTTTAATATCAAATAAAACCTTACCTTCCTTATCCGAAAGTGTTTCCGTGTTTCGAAGATTTTCAATGACTTCTTCTCTTCCCGTTGATACCCCTAGTTCGTTGAATCTTTGCAATAGCCAGCGTGCTATCTTCTTTGTTGGAAAATTTGTCGCCGCTATGATTTCACGCATCTGATTTGTGTATCTTAGGTAAACATCTGATCCGAGAGAGAGATGGGTAAACGCCGCTGGGTTTTCTATTACGTTTGAACATTCTTTTAACGTCTTTTCAATTTGTTTCACGGAGTCCGGTAGTGGGTTTGTTCTTAATTTGTGGAAGTTTCCGTTTTCCAGCTTTTCCATGCCGTAATAACTTCTGTTCATAATCACTATTTTGTTTCCTTTGTCTGCTTGGAGGTAATAAACAGGTTTGCTCTTCAATTCTTTCACGATTCCTTCTTCAATGCTCCTTCCCTCTTATTGTTTTTTCTATTATTATCGCTATTGGTTTTCGTATTTCTTCCTTTTCCTTTTCGTATTTTATGGCAGTTTCAATGTCGATGATGATTTCTTCCCCTGGGATTTTATTGTTGCAGATCGCATAGCTGAGTCCATTATTAAGGAGCTGTAGTTGCGCTTCTGAAAATATGACAAGATTCAGGGTGCTTTCTACTATGCCCTTGATTTCCGACGGCCTTTTGTATCTTAAACGCTTTAGTTTTTTCCTGAACATCGCTCGTTTTCTTCGCTTTTCACATTCGAAGGCCCTTTGGACTTTGTCGATAGGGTCCTCTATAGTTCCTTTCTGTCCTGAACATTCTTCACCTACTAAGTTTTTTTTGTTGGCGATTAGACCCGGGTGGTTGCAGATTTACTTTGATTTGGTGGCTTAACTAGCAATTAAGATCTGGGTTGAGGTATCTAAGGACAAGCTGAACCGTAAGCAGTCCAGACAAAAACTCACTGAGGAAGAAGGCAACTCGTCCTCGAAATACCGGTATATGCGGAATAAAAAAACTCACTCTTCGGCATTAAAAAATTAAATTTTTTTTTTTTTATTATAAAATAAGCGGAAAAACCGACACACACAACCCAAGAAATAATGAAAGGGTAAGTAAACAGAGCCAATTATGACGTTTCTTCTCTTGTCATTAACATGGTATTGTAAGTTGATCGCAACTGAATCCTAGGATCAGAATTATTTCAGCATGGTTGCCTCTAACTATTTTGACATTGGACGTAGGTTCTCGATCTCGAGAATCTCTCATAAAAAAAGCGTGTAGATTTGCCTGTCTCACTGGTTTTTTTCCTCTGCTGGCTAGTAGCATCCAGGTAGAAGTGTTACGGTTATTGTAGCCACCAAGTTGTTCCAGAAACTCAGGGTGCTTACGTTCCACGTCTGAAAGCACATTTTGAATTATGGCAGCTCAAAACCCCCTTCAGGACTAGTCAAACCCTCCCACATATCGTTGAGGAAAGAGCAGTAAAGTCTAATCCAAGCGTTCACGATTTCGTTGGCAAATTTTAGCGGTACCATTTTACCGCCTAAAAACGGGACAAATTGTACCAACTGGTCCTCCAGGTTGGGGTTGGGTAGGGCTGACAACCCTACACGGAAAACAACTTGTTACGAAGCCACAACAGGAGCCTCGGACTGGACGGATTTTAAAACCACGGACCCGGCAACGACAACGGATTAACGATTTGTGCATTTTCTCATGGAACGTGCGCTCCCTGTACAGAGATGAAGTTGATGAGCAGCTAGCCGATACCCTGTCCCAATATAAGGCTGATATAACAGCGTTACAAGAGATGCGATGCACAGGGACCGCTTTCCTGGAGAAGAGCCACTACACCATATATTATAGCGGTCATCCAGTAAACCATGTGCTCGGAGTAGGTTTCTTAGTCAGCCAAAAAATGAAACCTGCTGTTATCAGTTTTGAAAACATAAGCGAACGGCTATGCATTCTGCGCTTGCGGGCAAGTATAGAAATATAAACCTCATAAACGTTCACGCCCCTACAGAGGAGACTGCAGAGTCGGAGAAGGATACCTTCTACGAGGCAGTAGAACGAACCCTCGAAGCCTGTCCCAGATATGATATCAAAATCATACTTAGGGATTTTAACAGCCAAGTAGGGAAGGAGCCCGTATTCAGGCGATACGTTGGCTCCCATAGCTTACACGAAAAAACAAATGATAACGGACTGCGGACTATTCAATTAGCAGGGTCACACGAAATGGTTGCTGGAAGTACCTGGTTTGCGCGGAAAGCGGTCCACAAACATACGTGGGCCTCTACAAACGGGACCACTTTCAACCAAATTGACCACGTGTTGATCGAACGCCGCCACCTCTCAGCCTTGATGAATGTCATAACATATAGGGGGGCCAATATAGACTCGGATCAACAACAACATTATCGTGGATACGGCCACAAAAGGAGTCGGAACGGCTGGTTTGACGATGAATGTAAGCTAGCAACGGAACGGAAGAATGCCGCATACCGAGTAATGTTGCATTCTCAAAGAACGCGGGTACGCGCAGAGACTTATCACGAACTCTGTCGAGCGGAGAAGCGACTTCACAGACGGAAAAAGGAAGCCTGGGAGAACCAACAAGTCTGTGAACTAGAAAACTACGGGGAGCAACCGCACCAGGTGCGGAAGTTTTACCAACAAGTCAGCAGGATGAAGCCTTATACACCTCGATGCTCATCCTGCCGAGACCAAGAGGGAAATCTGATTTCGGACAGAATGGGCATATTGGAGCGATGGGTTGAGTACTTTGATGAGCTACTGAACAACCAGAACATCGGCGAGTTGGAGGTCCCACCAACTGAAGACGACGGACAAATACTGCCACCACCAAGTTTAGGAGAAACAGTCCGTGCAATTCATCGGCTAAAAAATCATAAGTCGCCAGGAGCCGATGGAATTACAGCCGAATTGGTTAAATATGGAGGCGACCACTTACCCCAAGTGGTTCATCAACTTGTGCTCAAGGTATGGGACAGCGAATCAATGCCTGACGATTGGTAACGAGACATTATCTGTCTCATACATAAAAAGGGAGATCTCACACAGGGCAGAAATTATAGAGGTATCACGTTGCTGAGTACCACTTTTAAGATATTCTCCTCTATCTTGCTAGGCCGCATAGTCCAATACGCCCAGAACATCATTGGCCCATACCAAAGAGGCTTCACTCCAGGCAAATTAGCAGCGATGAGGCAAGCGATGGAAAAACTGTTGGAATATGGACAACAGTTGCACCATCTATTCATCGATTTTAAAGCCGCCTATGATAGCATAGCCAGGGTAAAACTCTACACGGCCATGAGAGAATTCGGTATCCCGACGAAACTAATAAGACTGACTAGGCTGACCCTGACCAATATGCGAGGCCAGATAAAAGCAGCAGAATCACTCTCAAGACCATTCGACATCAACAACGGTCTGCAACAAGGGGAAGCCCTATCATGTGTCCTCTTTAACCTGGCCCTCGGGAAAGTGATCCGTGATGCTGATGTAAATGCAAGAGGTACGATCCCCTTTAAGTCCACTCAACTACTGGCCTATGCTGACGATATCGACATCATGGGAAGAACCACCCGAGACGTACAAACTGCCTTTGTCCAGATCGAGCAGGCGGCGATTGGTGCGAGATCTTGGGCTGCACATCAATGAAAGCAAGACGAAATATATGGTGGCAACGTCAGCACGGAAAACGAATCAACCAACAACATCAAACCACACTGGTCAAACAGGAAGAATAAGGATAGGAGAATACAACTTTGAGACCGTTGACAATTTCTCCTATTTAGGGTCGAAAATCCCAACCGATAACAGCTACGATGATGAAATCCATGCACGGTTGTTGTCAGCCAACAGAGCCTATTTCAGCTTACAAAGACTCTTCCGCTCGAAACGTCTCACCATAGGGTCAAAGCTCTTACTGTACAAGACTATGATCTTGCCAGTCCTCATGTATTCCTCGGAAACTTGGATTCTTAGCAAGAAAAATTGTGAACTCGCGGCCACGTTCGAGAAAAGAATCCTCCGAAGAATTTTTAGCCCCCTACATGAGGATGGACGATTCCGTAGCCTACACAATGACGAAATCTATGAGCGATACCATGACCGTCCGGTTGTGGATAAAATCCGACTCAATAGGTTACGGTGGGCGGGTCACTTAATCCCTATGGATGAGGATGATCCCACCCGGAAAGTCTATAAGGGCAATATCTATGGTAGAAAAAGAAGACGAGGGAGACCCTGCCTAAGACGGAGCGATGGCGTAGGTCAGGACGCCAGACAGCTTTTAGGGATATCGAACTGGTGGACCTCGGCGCAAAACCGGGATGTCTGGAGTTCCTTATTAAGGCAGGCCTAGACCGGATACCGGTTGTTGCGCCTTTGATGATAACCTACGGATGCAAAGCTTGATGTCTTACAAAGATGCATTACTTACGTCTAGAAGCAGATGATGCCGATTGAAACCCGGGGTCAGAAGTGCTAACAGAAGGCGACTAATACAACGAGTGAATGAGGGAAAATCTAAGTCTAAGTTCTCCACCGATGAGCTCAGGGTTGCCTCCTCACTCAGGATTTGATCATTATGATCGAAGCCTAGTTTTAATTTTGTTTCCGTATTTGTTTGGTAAGTTTTGTGATAGTTGGCTGGCATGGCCTTTGCCTAAACAAGGACGGTAAGTCAACTTCGAAGAAGTCCCTTTGTGTCGAGACTAAGCCAAGAACATCTGGTACGCAGAATTCAACGTTCATGGCTACATCTTAAACCACTGTGACCATTTAGCCATCTGTGCGGTATTCACACCTTCGCTTGTGCTTTTATTTGCTGTTTAGCTCCAGGTTTCTTTTCTAGTTCTCTGGAGGATTTTCCTTATTGAGTTCCCCACCACGGCAAGCTAGATAATCGATGCAGGAGTGTCGGAATGAAAAAATATTTGGATATTTTTGCGGCCCTTGGCGGTGCACTCACCTTAGATGCCTGTGTCCCGCACATTGACTGAAAATTTAACTTTAAATGTTGGTTCCTGCAGGGAAGATGGCGGAGATTCTTTCTGCATAAGAAAAAAGCAACCCTCCTTTCTTTATTCTTTTTATATTTTAGAAGTTTAATAATATCCCAGAAGTTTATGTGAAGTAAACAAAGGTGTCTCGTGGCAGCTAAACATAGTTTACTCACTAGTGCAAATGGCCATAAAAAGTATATTAGTATATTAGACTGCTTAAGCAAACAGTCCCAGCTGGTTTTATTCTCCGAAAGAAAGAAACACTCGAATGTTCAAGCTTTTAGTGTTTACTGGTTCATTAAATATTTTAATTAACGAACTCATTTCTCCAATAATTCGTTGTTTGAACAGCTTTAAGGCCACCTTGATAGAGGACTCTTTTTATGAATAATCAAACATATAGCACAAAGTAAATACTTTTGACTTTAAATTACTTTAAAATTAGATAAGTAGCTTATTGCGCATGTTACCGAAGGAAAAAATTACAGTATGCATCAAGTCCAAGTATAAAAGCCAGATCAATATCCATATAAATCATTAGTTTCGAACCAGCCCCTAGCGCGCAGAAATTGAAAGCATGAAGCTAATTTTCTTCTTCCTTGGATTTCTCCTGTTCGCTACAATTGTCCTTGCTGATTCTTCAGAGAGTAAATCAGCAAGCGACGAAGTAGATAAACGATCAGTCGAGGACTCTTTGGAATTCGAATCTCTTGAAGATCGTCAAAAACGTGAAGCTGAGGCCAAAATTAAAATTAAAATTAAATCCAAAGATGGCAAGGTCAAAGAGGAAGTGAAGATCAAAACTTGATTAGTTGATATAAAAATATAACTTCTGTTTTGTTTTTAATGGATTCTTACGAATAAATTGTCAAGCAAACTTGCGTCTGTTTCTAATATTCCACTCTTCCGTATCCTGAAGATTGACTTCAAACAATGGCAAAACAGATTCTTCTGTGAAACCAAAAATATGAAACAACGTAGCCTACATTACACGTGGTCCAACTGGCGCAAAGCCTTAAGGGGAAAGGAAAAGTGGCACTTTTCATGTAATGGTGGATACCACGCCACGAAACCAGTAGAAAAACGCATATTTCTCACACCTGAAGCATCCACCCTCCTATTTCTTACTTGTTTATATCTTGATAGCACTCCATTTTTGACACCGCATTTATCTCGTTTAACGCTTCTGTAATGATGATCAGAAAGGGCATATAATTAGGAGATATCACCCTTTGGTGACCATACAATCAAACGATAGCAACTCAATCATCATCATCATCATCAACGGCGCAACAACCGGTATCCGGTCTAGACCTGCCTTAATAAGGAACTCCAGACATCCCGGTTTTGCGCCGAGGTCCACCAGTTCGATATCCCTAAAAGCTGTCTGGCGTCCTGACCTACGCCATCGCTCCGTCTTAGGCAGGGTCTCCCTCGTCTTCTTTTTCTACCATAGATATTGCCCTTATAGACTTTCCGGGTGGGATCATCCTCATCCATAGGGATTAAGTGACCCGCCCACCGTAACCTATTGAGTCGGATTTTATCCACAACCGGACGGTCATGGTATCGCTCATAGATTTCGTCATTGTGTAGGCTACGGAATCGTCCATCCTCATGTAGGGGGCTAAAAATTCTTCGGAGGATTCTTTTCTCGAACGTGGCCGCGAGTTCGCAATTTTTCTTGCTAAGAATCCAAGTTTCCGAGGAATACATGAGGACTGGCAAGATCATAGTCTTGTACAGTAAGAGCTTTGACCCTATGGTGAGACGTTTCGAGCGGAAGAGTCTTTGTAAGCTGAAATAGGCTCTGTTGGCTGACAACAACCGTGCATGGATTTCATCATCGTAGCTGTTATCGGTTGGGATTTTCGACCCTAAATAGGAGAAATTGTCAACGGTCTCAAAGTTGTATTCTCCTATCCTTATTCTTCCTGTTTGACCAGTGTGGTTTGATGTTGTTGGTTGATTCGTTTTCCGTGCTGACGTTGCCACCATATATTTCGTCTTGCTTTCATTGATGTGCAGCCCAAGATCTCGCACCAATCGCCGCCTGCTCGATCTGGACAAAGGCAGTTTGTACGTCTCGGGTGGTTCTTCCCATGATGTCGATATCGTCAGCATAGGCCAGTAGTTGAGTGGACTTAAAGGGGATCGTACCTCTTGCATTTACATCAGCATCACGGATCACTTTCCCGAGGGCCAGGTTAAAGAGGACACATGATAGGGCTTCCCCTTGTTGCAGACCGTTGTTGATGTCGAATGGTCTTGAGAGTGATTCTGCTGCTTTTATCTGGCCTCGCATATTGGTCAGGGTCAGCCTAGTCAGTCTTATTAGTTTCGTCGGGATACCGAATTCTCTCATGGCCGTGTAGAGTTTTACCCTGGCTATGCTATCATAGGCGGCTTTAAAATCGATGAATAGATGGTGCAACTGTTGTCCATATTCCAACAGTTTTTCCATCGCTTGCCTCATCGCTGCTAATTTGCCTGGAGTGAAGCCTCTTTGGTATGGGCCAATGATGTTCTGGGCGTATTGGACTATGCGGCCTAGCAAGATAGAGGAGAATATCTTAAAAGTGGTACTCAGCAACGTGATACCTCTATAATTTCTGCCCTGTGTGAGATCTCCCTTTTTATGTATGAGACAGATAATGTCTCGTTACCAATCGTCAGGCATTGATTCGCTGTCCCATACCTTGAGCACAAGTTGATGAACCACTTGGGGTAAGTGGTCGCCTCCATATTTAACCAATTCGGCTGTAATTCCATCGAATCCTGTCGACGAGGCGATGAGGCAGGACGGGCTCTGGTTTTGTCGAGAAGTGGGCAAGCGTCCTTGACACATAGACAACGTCAGGACTTAAGTAATTAGTCCGAGCAAACCAAATTTGTGTCTGCAAGTTAAATATTAGCAACCTCACTAGAAAGACTGAGAAACTCGCGAGAACCTATACGAAATGGTGCATTGATATTTGCGTTCTACAAGAAAGCCAGCTACGATATTGAAGATGAACACGGTACAAATGACTATAAACTTCTTTACTTTGGTAGCCCATACACTCAATACGCGTTACCATTGTCATATTAATGTCCAGATAGCTGAGTGGTTAGAGCACAAGGATGTTGTACGGAAGGTCGCGGTTCAAATCTCGCTAGTGGCAGTGGGATTTGTATCGTGGTTCGACGTCGGATACCAGTCGGCACAGCTGTGAATGAGTATCTGCTTCAACATGGATTGTTGTGCCAACGATTGTTATTAATGTCATATGAGAGGGTTTCCGTGACGTCATTAAAGAAGTCGAATGATTTGATGACTGACTGACGAAGCTCACCATTGTATAAGCTGGTCGCACTATTTACCTCTTCACTGCATACGTACCACTGGCAGGTAAACCTGATGCCGAGAAAGATGTCTTCTGGTAATTTTTCGATATAAAGGTCTATCACATGGCTGCTGATGACTATATCATCGCAGGCGACCTTAATGATCATGTGGGTGAAAACACAGATGGCAGCAGGTGCCATGAGAGGGGGTTTAGAGGAGTTTAGAGCACAGAAGGATGGTGGCGAGTATTTGTGAATACATGGTTCACCGAACGTTTGTCTCATCTTCCTGCATTTTATAGTGGGAATAGTAAAACGCAAATCGATTGTATTTTCATAACGACATTTAATCACCGTCACTGATTGAAAAGCCGTTCCCTATGAGACGAGCGCACCTCAACATCGGCCGTTGACTGTAGTTTTGCGAATTAAGCCATCGATAAAACACCGGGAGAAATGCACTGGTGGTGTTTTGAGAAGAAAGAAGAAATGATCTCGCTTACACGATTACCAACAATACAATTACGAATGTGTAAGAATCGTGGAACGCCCATTAAACCCTCGGGGTCACAAAGGCAGGTAAGGGGTTCATCAACAGATATGCTTGGCTTTGGAATGTTCAGATGAAATCGATTAAAAGTAACGCTTCTACCACACGCTTCTCTCAATAATAAAGAAAGCAATCGCTCCAACCAAGCGGTCCATTTCAAAGATCTTTACGATAAACTGAACCCTCGGGACGGCGCGAGAGGGAAATTTGTATCGATTTGTAAAAACCCGACATCAACGCGTATAGGATATGAAACATTTCTGTTGCGTTAATAACAAAAACGGTACTATGGTTACCAATCGACGGGGGATAGATGGCGAAAATATTTCGAGCAGATTTCAACTGAAGAATTTGTTCTCCTCCACTTGCACAAGCCGGACATTTGGAGCAACTGCACCGGTCAGCGCGACTAAAATCAAGGAAGGAATCAAACAAATGCAATCAGGGAAAGCAGCGGAGTGTAGCGACATTCTATCTGAGCTTTGGAAAGGGAAGAGCGGGGGCCCAAAGCTGCGGTTATTCTGGAAGGTAAAACACCATCTGACTAGCAAAGAAGTCGAAAAGTCCCAATATGGAAAAAGAAAGGTAACCCAGCAGAAAATTACCGTTTGTTCTGGTTGCTGTCTCGTACCGGGAACCAACTGGCGTATGCTGATGATATCGACATCATGGAAAGAACGACCCGAGACGTACAAACTACCTTCATCCAGATCGAGCAGGATGCGCGAGATCTTGGGCTGTACATCAATGAAGGCAAGACAAAGTATATGGTGGGAACGTCAACACCAAAAACTAACCAATCAACAACATCAAACCGCACTTGATAATTTCTCCGCTCGAAACGTCTCACCATAGGGTCAAAGCTCTTACTGTACAAGACTATGATCTTACCAGTCCTCATGTATTCCTCGGAAACTTGGGTTCTTAGCAAGAGAAATTGCGAACTTTTGGCCGTGTCCGAGAGAAGAATCCTCCAGCCAAAAATTGTCCCCTACGTGAGGATGCACGATTCCGTAGCCTACATAACGACGAAATCTATGAGCGATACCATGACCGTCAAGTTATGGATAAAATCCGGGTCAATACGCTACGGTGGGCGGGTCACTTAATCCGCATGGATAACGATGATCCAGGCCGTAAATTCTATAAGAAGACGAGGCAGACCTTGCCTGAGATGGAGCGATGGCGTAGGTCAGGACGCCAGACAGCTTTTAGGGATATCGAACTGGTGGACCTCGGCGCAAAACCGGGATGTCTGGAGTTCCTTATTAATGCAGGCCTAGACCGGATACCGGTTGTTGCGCCGTTGATGAAGATGATGAGTTGTGGTTTTCAACCCTTAGTGGAGATCTTAAGGATTCTACTAGAATCTTGATCCTTGCTAATTTTACGGCGGTTGAAGCAATTCAAGCAAAAAATGCCTGAATCAAAATTGCATCTACTTCCGATCTGCCACAAGGGGGTTCATTCAGGTAGACATTGGCAGAACATATCTACGCTTTGTGTTCATAAGAAATATTCAAATCATCCAAAATAGTTTAGTAACCATTTCTTACGGAGACTTTTCTAAGCACCACGGTGGTTGATGATTGAACCTATAACTTTAAGCTTTTGATAGATACTAGGAACTGCAATTTAAATTTCAACGTTCAATTAAGTTGTCTAAAATATGGGGCACCTCAGTAGTGTGTTGTCAAGTGGCCACTGTAATTATTTATACCATGAAATACTTTCCACGCGGTGCGCAGGCGAAAACTCTTAGCAGAATAACACCACGAAACGAGTCGAAACATCAGAAGCTAGACGCTTTGGGGATAAAGGTTTTGTGTTCATTTTATGTGAAAAATTTTCTAGGCATGTTTTTCTATTCATACACAGCTACAAATTCAAAATATTCCTTGATATTTCCACCTCCGTTTGTCATATGAGTTCACTTTATAACACATGATAATGACATCAGTAAATTTACGTGAAATCGAAATTTTTGATCTTTTATAACTTTGTTAATAATAGTTGGATTTCCTTCAGACTTTCCAAAATTGTGTTTTATATTATTATTTCTAATGATACTAACAGGGTAGGGTGAACTCAAAGGGGTCTTCGGTTAAAGTTCTAAAATATGGTAATATGCTATTATTAAATTTATTTGGACATGTATCAAAATGGGATATATTTTGAGGCCTAGATTTTGTATACCATAGGTCCACCAGAATGAATTTTTCCAGATTTTTCGGTTGGATAGGTTCTGATGTGTCCGGATAGCT
Source organism: Hermetia illucens (assembly GCF_905115235.1). Lineage (NCBI taxonomy): Eukaryota > Metazoa > Arthropoda > Insecta > Diptera > Stratiomyidae > Hermetia > Hermetia illucens. Next base: position 55,766,065 of record NC_051853.1, on the reverse strand, counting down.
CAGTGGTTAGAGCATAAGGCAGTCGTACGGGAAGTCGCGGTTTAAGCCTCACTGGTGGCAATGGGATTTGTATCGTGATTTGATGTCGGATACCAATCGACTCAGCTGTGAATCAAATCAGGGTAATAACCTCGGACGATCGCAATGCTGACCACATTGCCTCCTACAGTGCACTGTAGTGTACCGTTACGGTCTTGAATGAAGTGCTCTAACACACTTCAAGGTCCTGACCCAATATGGATTGTTGCGCCAACGGTTATTATTATTATTATAGGTTCTGATAACGAGACCTGTTACACTTTTGTGGCACACTTTTTGAGCCCTAGGTAGGTAGGTTGGTATCAGTGGCCGCTCCGAGGAGCCCAATTAGCGCTTTGGTGCGCCGTTTTGATGCCACAAACTCCTAAGACCGTGACTGTTGTTATAGGAACAGGGAAGCAGAGTCCAGCTGGCTCGGATCTTCAGAGCCAGCCCGTAGCATTCACGAAAGAAAGCAGCTCTCCGACCCTGCAGCTAGAAATCTCACTGAGGTCCCCAAAGAATGGTTTACCCAGTGTCCGCAGCCTGACTCGAGCCAGAGCTGGGCAATCGCAGAGAAAGTGCATGAGGGTTTCCCTTCCTTCTCCGCAGCTTCGGCAATGCGACTTGTAGGGTAAACCGAGCCTAGCGGCATGGTCCCCTATGGGCCAGTGCCCCGTGCAGACCGCCGTAATCTTGAATGCATTTGCACGCGCCTGGCACAGGAGCTCTCGTGATCGGGCTATGTTATAAGCGGGCCAAACTCTCCTTGATTTGGCACAGCTTGTAAGCCTTCGCCATCTCAGGCCCGCGGCTGCTAGGTAGTGCGAGTAGACTCGGCCCCCGACAGCCGCCAGCGGAACACCGACTGTATTCCCCGAGGGACTGCCAAGAGCAGGGCCTTGCCTGGCCAATCCGTCAGCCCGCTCATTCCCCTCTATGTTCCTATGCCCGGGAACCCAGAGGAGAATGACCTTGGGCGTGCCGCCCAGATGGTTGAGCGTGTCTCTGCACTGCCCCACCAACCAGTTAGATGTCGTCGTTGAGTACAAGGCCTTAATGGCCGCTTGGCTGTCGGTCAGAATGGCTATGTTACGCTTGGGGCTCGAATCACGCTCCAGCCATCGACAGACTTCCAATATCGCCAGTACTTCCGCCTGGAATACACTGGTGAAACCTGGGAGACCATACGATTTGAATACACCGTGTGTATTCGAGAAAACTCCCGCGCCGACTCCATAGGCCATCTTTGATCCGTCCGTAAAGAATACTGTGTCATAGTCTTGCAACACGCCGCCGGTCTTCCACTGGTTGGAAGGTCCACAACAAAGTTTCTCGTGAAGTTCAGCTTGCGTGTGACATAGTCCGTGGGGGATGCCCAGATTTCTCGAGGTATTTCATCTAGAATGTTGCTGTGGCCGTAGGACTTCGCTGCCCAGCATCCGGACTCACGTAGTCTGACGGCACTGCACGCTGCAACATATTTGATGTGGTGAGCCCTAACTCCTCTTTCTTTATCACGATATTAGAAACAAGTTTCAAAAAGTGGTAATCTAACCCTTTCATTTGATACCCCACATGACCATTTCTGTGGAAAAAATGTTACACCTCCCCCCGTTTCGCATACAAGGGGGCCCCCGTTAAATTCTACAGAAAATGGCTCCACTTGTATGTAAAAGGACACATTTCTTTAACTATAGCCTCAGCCGTTTCCGAATAAATCGGGTGTGACAGACAAATAGACATCGAATCGATTCAAACAAGAATATTACACAGAAAACCTTAAAAAGTGAGTTAATTGTAAAATGCTGAATTATGTTATTGATAGTGACTATGTTACACTCCGTATAACTTCATATATTCCTAGAACAACAAAATTAATTCTTCTTCTTCTTTTTCTTCAGCCTTTGTCCCGTTCAAAATCGGGGTTGGCTCAGTTTCGCCATTTAGCTCTATCGAATGCCTGATCTGGGTTCAATCTCGAGGCGTTTAATTTCCCATCCAGCGTATCAAGCCACCGTTGTTTCAGCTTGCCTTTTCGTCGTTCACCATTGACTTCGATGTTCAGACCAATTTTGGCAAGTGAATTCTCGTTAGCGCGAATTGGATAACCATACCATCGAAAGCGCCTCTCTCGCAATTTTTCCACGATCGATGCAACCCCATAACGATCGCGGATTTCCTCATTTCGGATGTAATCAAAACGCGTCATGCCACTTTTCCGACGCAACATTTTCGTCTTCAATACTGCAAAACGCCGTTCATTGTCTTTTCTAATCGACCAACACTCAAAACCTTCATCCTTCATCCAGGTTGCGTTAATGCGTGAAGCAATTTCATAAGGCAGTTCTTCATTGGCCAATAGCATTGACCCGAGGTATTCAAATAGCTCAGTTCTGGGCAGATCACTGCCGCTGACAGTGGTTGTTCCTCTTTCATGTGGATCGGTCGTCAAAAATTCAGTTTTATTTAAATTCAATCTGAGACCGTGTTGCATGAGACGATCATTCCATTTTTCGACAAGTTGCTCGAGATCATTTTTGATATCAGATGCTAGAACAACATCACCTGCATAAAACAATATATAGGGCGCTGGACATTGGATGTCACGTGTGAGCGTGTCCATAACAATAACAAACAGGAGTGGTGAGAGGGCGCTTCCTTGATAAACACCAACAGAGACACGAAACGGTTTTGATACACCCGCCATACTTCGAATGTTACTTTTCGGATCGTGGTAGCGCAATTGAACCCAGCATGTGAGTTCTTCTGGCACTAAGTGTTGTCGTATAGCATACCAGATGAGTTCGTGTGGTACACGGTCAAACGCTTTCTCTAAATCCAGAAATGCAATGTAAAGTGGGGGCGATGCTCCTCGCGGTATTTCTCCATGAATAACCACGCAGAGTGTATTGCATTAGTAGTTCCCCAGTTTTTGACAAATCCGGCTTGATTCACGGCTATTTCAACGATTTCGCGAATACGGTTGTCAAGAAAGGTTTCAAAAACCTTCATTGTATGGGAAATTAACCGGATCGGACGGTAATTTGAATATTCAGCTGGACTACCTTTCTTTTCCCATATTGGAACAGTGGTACTTTCTTGCCAGTATCCGACTGGTGTCCCTTCTTCCTGAATAACCCGATTAAAGAATTCACTAAGCCACAGTGTTGGGTCCCAGCTCTTCGCTTTCCAAATCTCAGATGCGATGTCCTCAGGCCCTGTGGCTTTTCCCGATTTCATTCGTTTTATTGCTTCAGTTGCGTGCACAGGTGGAACTGCTCCAAATGTCGGCAGTGTGGAAGTGGAGGATGAGCTAATTCTTTAGTTGAAATTTGCTCGAAGTATTTTCCGCTGCGACTCGACGGTTGGTAAGCAAAGTACCGTTATTGTCATTAGCGCAACAGAAGTGTTCGACATCCTGTATACGTTCGTTACGGCTTTTAGCAAGCCAGTGCAGATCTCCCTCGCCATCCCGAGTGTCCAGTTTATCGTAAAGATTTCTATAATGGTCCGCTCGGGTGACATCGAGTGGTTTCCTTGCTTCCCGGTGGGAATTCTTATAAATTTGCCAATTTGCAAATGTTTTATCGTCGTGAAATTTAGAGTGGTAGAGGCGTTTCTTTTCAACAGCAGCATTCCAAACCCAAGTATCTCGGTTGATGAACCGCTTAACCGGCTTGGTGACCCCGACGGTTGTAGAGGTCGCTTTGCGGATCGTCTCTTTCATTTGGTTCCACGGTTCTTCCACATTCGTAATGGTCGGTAAGCGTGTGAGTAAGATGGTTTCTTCTTTCTTCTCACGAAATCGGCACCATTTAATGCGTCGCGGGCCAGTGCGTTCCTCACGCTGTTTTATCGGTGGCTTAATTCGCAGGGCGGCAATCAATGGCCGATGTTGAAGTGCGATGGTCTCATAGGGAACGACTTTTCAGTCTGTGATGATGGTAAAATGTCGGCGTCTTATGAGGATATAGTCGATTTACGTTTTACAGTTCCCACTATAAAATGTAGGAAGATGAGACAATCGTTTGATGAACCATGTATTCATAAGTACACGGTCATGGGTGTCCGCAAAATCGGTTGTACGCTCGTCTCCCTCATTTCGCACTCCGAACCTCTTTCCGCCATGGCCCCTGTTACTGTCTGCCTTTTCCTCACATGACCATAAAGGTCGCTGGCAATAATAATCTTTTCATCGAGAAGTTGTCAGAAGGCATCTTTCTCAACATCAGGTCGACCTGGTGGTGGTGCGTACGCGGTGAAGAAGTGAATCGTTCGACTTCTTTGATGGCATCACGGAAACCCTCTGAGATTTCTCAACAGGACCGGGGCCCGTCCCGCCGCGTCGACTGAGGTGGACGCCCTAGCATTTCTCCGAGGCTTGTGACTCAATCCGAACATCATATTTGTAACGACATTGCATGCATTTTCTTGGTCGGCCTGTCACGGGACCTGTCACCAAGAGAGATCAGCTAGGATTAACTCCAACTATACTCTGTTTATCTCTTTCCCTGGTCTCAGCATTTCATTTTTGTTTTACTGAGGATAGTACAGAGTACGTTGCCTCAAACCCTCCTCCTTTACCTGGGCTTGGGACCAGCATACTGTGTTACTAGCATGGCGGAGTTTTGAATAACAACATTAATTGAACAGCCATTAGCATTTATGTTAGGCTAGGTCCAAGCCTGGGACGATATGTTATTAAAAACATATAGGACAAACAGTTTCGTCCAGGGCAGAGGCAACTCGTCAGATGCAGCCTCACCTCTGCCCTGGGAAACCGTTTGTCCTATATTTTTGAATGCTTGGGTGTCATGCCACAAACGAGGGATCCGTGGACCAAAACGACGTGAGAGTAAGTTGCTCTCCATTTGGTCCGGTTCAACAACAAGTGGTTGTGGACTTAGGATCCCCCTATCCTAAACGATACGTTACTATTCGCAGGGCTGAATCTGTGAAATGCTTTTTATTTTCGTATTACTTTCGCAAATGTATCCAGGATGAATCGTTCCTGCTGGATGCATTTGCAATGCACAAAGCAACCCTCAAGTTCCTGAATCAGTTTTCAATCCATCAAAAATTATCAGCAGAATATGCAGTATATTCTCATTAAAAATGTGAAAAGTGCAAGAACCACTGAGAAATTTGCTTCAGATACTTAAATAGTAATAATATTACACTTCAGCGTGTAGACTGCGCTTTTAAAGCAGAATCGCACGCCGAGCCCCTGTAATCAAAGATCCAATTAATTCGCATCCCGCAATGGAACGAATGCCAGTTCTGCTCTTAACTTCGAAACGCTTGCATCTCTAACAACCCTCCAGAATGCGAAATTCAAACATCAATATCTAATTACCCCACAAATTGCATGGCTTAATATTATTTTGATCTGCAAATTTGTTTTGCTTTCTCGCCAAGGGGGCATGATAAAATCCGGCACGGATTCGCAATTAATCCGTGAGAAATCTGAATTTCCAGTAGAGCGTACTGTATGCTCATTAGTCGCTTCGGTCATAACTCAGAGGGCGGATTCGGATCTGAACTGTATCATCTGCAGACGTACAAAAATATTCAGCTCTAAAATTAGATGGTAGTACGGTGAAACTTTCCAGATATTTATTATGTAATATGGAGGCGGAGGTGAGGCACTTTCAAATTTATCTTGAAAAAATACTTTACACTTGACGACACATGAATAGATCAAAGGAGGGTTTTCGTTATTGCTGGGTTACTAAGTAAGGCCACTGACTTTTCTGCGAGAAATAGTCGGTCAGGGGCAGGAGAATCTCTGTGCAGGTATCCTACGCAAATTTAAATTATTGTTAGTCACCTATATTCGGACTCGGCTTCCCCAAACCCGCCACGTTCAATAATTGTATGATTTCCAATATATCAAAATATCATAGCAATTATCCACATCCTCAAAGATAATTCACGAATTACGAACTTGTTTATTTTCGGGTGCCACAGAATATCTGCTTTATAGACGCTAATTAGGGAAATCCTCACAGCAGGCTTTCTGAGCGTTTTTCATGAACAGAGATTGGATATTCCTCGCTCTGGCGTTTCTGTATCTTCCGCTCACCTCGAAATTTAGTGAAAAACCCGGAACTGGGAACCATTTCTATTTCATTAGGATCAAAGAAATTTGATTATACGCGGGACTTATCAAAGTCTAGCGCAATATTTCGCTTCCTAATTCGTGGATTAGCACTAATAGTCGTCTGAATCGTCACAAATATTTGCACGGATTTCGCTGGTCATCAAAGCATCAAAGCGAAACTTCGACTATCCTCTTTCATTGAGATTGTAAGCGCGAAAAGATATTCCAAGGACGGTGTTCGGAATATCAGGGAAATAGCAGAATTGCGAGTTATTGAAAATGGAGATGAATGATTCAGAGTCTCGATTCAATAGGAGTGCACAGATTGGAATTAAACTCAATTTCTATTTGTATTTTGTTAGAGAAAAACTGAGTCAAGGAAATTGAATAAAATTGAATTTAAGCAGATTTTCGCATTCGACGGAATCGAAAATTTCACTTTGTAATCCTGAATGCTGAAATGATAATTAGAAGCGTTAAAATCCTATTGAAGGACACCTGCTTCTTTGTCTCTCAGCTACCGAGACTTAATGAAATTTCGTCAGTAAATCTAGTCGATTCTGACAAATTCAGTCTTTAGATAAACAACATATCATAGTACACGTTCCCTTTCAGACATATTTACGAAGGAATTGCTTTCATGTTTCTAATCTCCCTGATTAAGAGACAAAATGATGTTCTAGAGAATGACGAAGAATGGAGTTTTCTGCAGACTTATTACAGCTTGCAAAATTGTAGTCCGTAACAGAGAAAAGATAAAGATAAACTCGAAAGAGGTAGTAACCAAGACCGTTAGATAAATGGAGTAAGGTTGCCCTAAAGGGTGTAAATGGATCAGTAATAATCGGCCATTAACCGAACTAAGACTTGAACTTGACATATGAAATAATGGGCAGACATTCGATATTTGAGCCCTAATCCCCTTATTATTGCTGGTTACCGCTAATAAATAGCACCTAATGACCTATGTTGAAAAATATAGTAATGAATGTGTGGTATTCGATTAATTTCCAACAAAACCCGAAAGTTTGAGGTCAACATTTATTTAAAGTGTAAAGACAATGATTAGTTTAGGTTTTGTGCACATTGCAGAAGATTGATTTTTACTGAAAGCGACAGAAGATAGAATCGAGATGATGATGTCTTACCAAACGAATATTTTGAAAAAACGTAATGTCTCTTGAGGAACTAAAAATCTCCTTTCTAGGTTTCCTAGTCGAGCCTTGGCGGTAAACTGCGTCATGTTCCTAATTGGTATCTGATTGGAAGCTAATCTCACCTACAAAAAAGTTGGCTAACATCTTTCTGTAACAAACTATTATTAGGGCTTGATGTGGTGACAAAAACTACGAATCTAGTAAGGAAATTCCTATTGCTTATGAACTACTAGTTAGATTCAAACTAGGCGCGGTCAGGATTTTCCTGTCTAGTTTTTCCACATTTTTTGCCTAGGTAGCGCTTAGTAGGGTAGCAGGGTCTAAATGAGGCCTATTTCGGAAATAAATCAAGGTTAAAATTGGCAAATTAGGTATTTATTGATTGAATAGAATTATTGGCCACATCTTCGTCTCAAATTTAAAAAAAAAAAAATAAATCTTCCTAGCCCCCTCTACGTAACAAAATTGTTTGGTGTGTAAAAAAAATTGTGTCCTTTGGCAGACACGATTGCACGGTCTGTCTGAAACACAAAAACCTGAATTCCTAGTAATAAGGACGCTTGTAATTATCGTGTGAACCTCCTAATAAGCCCCCGACTTAAAAAAATGTGAAAAATAGCTATTAAAAATTTTCGAAAATTTAAAATTTTAAGAACATAGTTCTGAGTAAAAACAGACTAATATTAAAGATTCACACGAGAATGGGATGTGTTAGTTGTTATTTCCCGTAAACCGCATTAAATTATCTTTATTTTTCGCCCTGTGGAGCGTCCGTCGCTTCAAAAGACCGCATTTCGCAAATCGATTTAAGAAAAAGAGAGAATTCTTTATAAAAAACTGGGATAAAACGATTCTTACCAGTCTGAATCAATTCTCGGTCCGTACAGTACTCCATCCTCTTCGATGGCTTCCTCCTGGGCTCTTCTACTGGCTTCTCTAAGGGAGATCTTCGATTCTTTTCTTCCAGCTACTGCTTAGACTTCTGACTCTGTAATCCTTTCCGCGTTTTTCTTTTCCATTGCACTGAAACATTGGCTTGCTGTAGTCTCACCTTAGTTTTCTATGATTTTCATGAGAGTGAAGGGCCCTTCGTTGAACAGCAGTTCCAAATACTACCACTTTGCCACATCATGCTATTGCAACTGTCATTTGCATTTTGATTAAAGGTTCCTACACATCTTGTCAGCAAGTCTTCCCTTTTCAGGTCCTTAGAGATTGGTTTCATTGCAGCTATAACTTCATAGGGATGAAATATCCTGATATCCTGGTGCTTGTATTCTTCATTGCTGGCATAGGCCGCTGCCAGCCACATCATCGAGTTTCACCTTGCGGGCAGTAAAAGTGCTGGGGGCCATTGTCAGTTGAGGTATGGTGGTAATATGTGGCCATTGTCGCCTCCCTCATTTCTTTTACCTCAAAAGGATTGCTTCTAATTGCATTCCCATGATATTTGGATAATTTGTCTATCTGCGCTCCAGTCAGTTTGCTTTTCCCTTTCAAAGAAAGGGTGACGTTTTACTAAGTTCTCAAGTCTTGAGCCCATTCTTTTTGCTGCATATGGTTTAGCTTCAGAGATTACTTTATGATTTTTGTGTCACCATCAGCTGTGTAGTCCAGACACCGAATACCTCTCAAGTACACTGACCTTTTAAAAATTTTAAGAATGCCTTTGACCTCCATTTCTCCACGACACCCTTCATAGTTAGCATTGCACTCAGGCCACTTTGTATCGATTGAGTCTTTATGTGCTTCGGTGCCAAATTTCTTTTCCCAAATTTCATATGCTTTGCACTTTTGCAGTCAGCACTCCTATAACTACTACAACACCAAATAAAGAAGAAAATCCTCTCTTCATCCAGTATCCATAAATTGAAGTTGCAATGTCTCCTAGCTTACACCCTCGCCTGGGTACAACTTTCTTCTTTTTCTCTGTAGCAGCTTTGTTCCCTCCCCCCTTCTCCCCCTTAAGTCAGCTGTCGACTGCTAGGGCTAGTCATCGTGACAAGGTTAGAATGATTTATGCCGTGTGTTTCTATTGTTACACAGAGAGTCTGCCTATCTACCAACCTTACTGGTGTTGAGCCCCCCTGAATAAGTTTATCAGAGATATTCAGGCGTTCGAAAAGACGGTGTAGATTTTTTAAAACTTGTGCAGTAATAAGTACAAGCTTTCGCATTTCGGGTAATCAACGGTCCATTCTCAAAAGCGACATGGTTAAAAGCACACTGTTTGAAAATATCAGGACATCAAGAGTCACCGTGTGGGGTTCGAGTACAACACCTGTAGCTGACAATATCCGGGAACCCTTTCGAGAAGCCAAACTTCTTTGATTACCCCATGCTTCTGTTTAATGCTGCTATTATGGGGAATAGCAACATCAATAGCATATATGAAGCAACCCCTCTTATCAACTAATAACACGTCAGGCTTGTTGTTGGCTATATGGCGGTTGGTTAAAACTTGCTGGTCCCAATGTATGCCGTTAGCAGAGCTATCGAGTACTGCCTACGCTCCTATCAGTAAACCATACAGATTTCCGTGGCCAGCCCATACTTGTATGCAAGGTTTTGATGAATTCATACATTCCATATAGCGTTATGCCTGCTCTTGTAGTGCACCCTCGGCGTCATAATAGTTCAGCTAGAAATGAAGTGGTTCAACGTCTCTAATGCCAGGATTAGCCGAGCGTGCAGGACACCGTCAAAAGCCTTGGCACAATCGATATAGCAACTAAAGGGATTTCTTTTACCTTTAGTTGCTTGTCCTACAACTACCGGGTCGAGAAGGGGTTACTCTTTGGAACTCTTTGGTCCAACTCGGCAGCCCTTGTGTTTCTCGGTCAGAATGTTGTTTGTCTCCAGGTGCGCATTAACCCTCTCACTAATAATGGATGTTATGATTTTTTTGAGTGTTGGTAAGTAAGTAATGGATCTTGTGTCTGCGGCGTCCTGCACTGTGCCTTTTAAAAGACAAGGCAGGTAATTCCTGCAGCGAGGAAAGGTGGAAATTCGTCCGATCGGTTTGGTTGGTTTATGCAATGTGTTAACCGACCATGAATACTGGTAAGCTTTTAATAACAGAAATTCTGCACCCTATCTGTACCAGGATCCCTCCAGTTCTTCGAGTTGTAATTACTCTTCGAACTTCCTCTTCAATGACATCCGAAAAATTCATTCTTGGCATTGTAGCATGGAAGGTGCCTTCAACGATAATCCACTCACCATGCTAGGCGCGTACCCCCAAATTCCAATCAAATAATCTTTTACTTTCGTTCCCGAAAACGGCGCTGCCTGGAAACTCTACTGAGATTCGTTGATCTGGAAAAAATTCTCGGCTTGCATTCTAAACACATCTGAAGTGAAGTGTGCGAACACATTAGAGCATCGAAGCATATCACTATTAGCCAGACACAGGCAAAAACGCCCATGTCGTCTAGATTACGATTGTCACTATACACTGGGGTTTTCTGCCCAACACAGAACCTAACCCTGACTGGAACTAAGGTTATGCGAGAAAAAAACTCGTTCAAGCTACCATGCCCCGTGACTATGAAGCACATCACAAGTCTAAGGTCCACGGCAGAACTTCTGCTGACGGACGCACTTTTAACCTTCTCATATGTGAGCTGACCATTTCCACTTTTGTTCCATCTAAACTGGCATTTAGATAGGAAAAGGTTTCATGCAGGGTAGAAGCGATTCACCAGACGCTGTCTCACCTCTGCCCTGGGAGCCAACAAGTTGAAAACTCCTGTCTATATAATCACAAAACAAGGAGTACACCAAGGGCAGCAAGAGTACAAATTATATCCAATAGTTTCAGCCTAAGCTAAGCTATACTTAGATATTACACTCTCGTACAACAAAGTTGATCGCTAGCAGTTTTAACCCATTCCCTCCTGATCCGCCTTAATTGAATCGGTTTGCAGCAAAGGTGCACCCCTTCTAATCCTGTAGGGCGTGGGGACTAATTCTAGATCAAGAGGAAGAACACCCAACAAAACCTGTACGACGTCATTCGAAACCGCTCGAAGATATGTTAACAACGTTACTCGCTAACAAGCATAGAGCACTTTTCCGCCCTGCACTGTCATCGCCGCAAACTCATGGAACAAAGCATACATGTACGGAAGAGTTTCACATATTTGAATCTAGCAGCACTCCTGGTAGGACCCCACTAGCATTTCATCACTTTCCTCAACTTACATAGTAATTTGGTTAAAAGCGTTCTGGTCTCGACCAGCCGTGAGCACAATAACATGCGTTCCGCGATAGTGACTTTTAATTACGTCATAATTCTCTGCTGGATCTCGCCAGGGTCTTAGAAAAGAGACATGGTCCTGCAGGAAAGAGGATTACTCTTATCGTTCTCTGGCGACTTTGGAAGCCGACAACCCCGGCAATATTCCAGAATGAAGGGAAATAATCTTCCCGTAAACAACACTCAAACAGACACTGGACCTGAGATGGGATGGCCAGCCAAATGGTTTTGCACATCTCGTCAGTCGTTCCATCTCTGCCAATTGACTTCCGAGACTTGAACCACGTCATGCCCTTCTCGATCTCACAACACCTCAGGGAAAGAGTTGTATCCTCTCCTTTAGCGCGACCGTCCGAGGATGATGAAGGATCTCGCAAATAATTCACCCGGCAAGGCCGGGCTAATGCACTACCCCAGTGCAAGAAAAACTAAATACTGATATCCGATAAGATAATACAGGGTGCGGCAGCATAACTTCCTTTTTTCAAAACTCAATTAAAACTATTGTATGCATCGGAAAATATTTATTTATTTTTTATAATGTAGGTACATGTCTAAAGTTTTTATTTACATTGTTTAGAAGATCAAATCTGTTAGGTGACGTCCCCCATTCTCCATACATTGCGTAAACCGATTTCTGGCGTTTGTCATGACTCTTGTTAGCATAGCAGGTGTTATGTTGGTAATATCTTCTTGGATGTTGGTATTCAAATCTTGTAGGGTTTTTGGACGGTTCACATAAACACGGGATTTCAAAAAACCCCATAGAAAAAAATCACAAGGGGACAGATCGGGAGAGCGTGCCGGCCATTCCAAATCGCCTCTAATTAAGATAAGGCGCTCTGGAAAGTGTTCCCTCAAAACAGCCATAGATGCTCTTGAAGTGTGTCCTGCTGCACCGTCTTGTTGGAACCAAGTGTCCCCCAAATCTAAATTTTCTAGCCGTGGGAAAAAAAATTCTGTAGCATGTTTACATAGCGGTCCGAATTCACTGTCACTGTAACCTCATTTTCCTCAAAAAACCAGAGACCAATAATTCCAGCTGAGGAAATTTCACACCACACTGTGACTTTGGGTGAATGCAAAGGCTTTTGATGCAATTCTCGATGGTTGGTGTCAGCCCAGTACCGCATGTTTTGTTTGTTAACCGACCCACACAAACGAAAATGGGCTTCATCGCTAAAAAAAACAATAGCACCCTCGGGAACGACATGAAGAAGAAGCTCATGCGCGTTCATCCGAGAATTGAAGTCACGTTCTGAAAGTTCCTGCACTATCGCCATCTTACAGGGATGAAAATGAAGATCATCACGAAGAATTCTTCTCACAGAACGATCGGATAGTCCAAGGGCAGATGCGTGTTTGCGCGCAGAACGCCGTGACGATCGCAACATTGACGCTCTCACTGCTTCAATGTTCTCAGGTGATCTAACGGACCGAGGGACTCCAGTTCTTCCTTTTGTCGCACTTGCAGTTTGTCTGAATGTAGTGACCCATGTAACAATTGATTTGAGGTCTGGGACGGGAGCCAACGGGGCTAAATTAAAGCTATTCCGAAATGCACGCGGTGTTGCAATAACCGAACATCCGCTTGAAAAGTAAACCTCAACGGCAAAGGCACGCTCCTCACTATTCCAACGCATGATGGCGACTGAACCGTATCGGGACAAAACTTTACAGTATCCCCTCTTGAACGAGACCACTAGCGCTCCGCTATGACATCAACTAACAGAATGGCGCGCATTTTAAAAAAGAAAGTTATGCTGCCGCACCCTGTATAATTATAATCCAAAAATATCATAACATTCTAAGTTATTAGCACTTAGGAGGGAGACCAAACTGGTACAATTTATTTTGACTGCTAAAGCTTCCTTTTGTAACTCTAAAACAGATTCAGTTACTTAAATAAACAAAAGTGGTTCCTTTCTCCTATTTCAATTGTGAACTTCAGTATGTTTCTCAGCTACTCTCATGGTAAAAGTCAAGGTAGCAGACTTGTCCCCACGTGGTATTCTCCAGGACGAATCTGTCATCTAAACTGGTCGCGGCAAATAGTATGCCTAAAGCGCAAAGCTTCTCAGATAAAAAAAGAACCACAGAGGCTTTAATACCTAAAACTTCCGGTGTCTGCTATCCAATGTAATGAACCTAAAAGTTTAGCATTCTTTTTATGGCTGTAAGCTGAGCATTTTTCTGTAAATTGCAGAATATTGTTCAGCAGTAAAAACGTCCATGGTTGAGTGAAATTTAAACACAGATTTCGGAAGGATATTCAAGACGTCCTTGAGCTCCCACGCAACGTGCATATTTGATAATTTAATAAAAGCGAAGTGAATAATGTTGAAGTGTCTGAAAACTCGGAATGAAACATGTGAATAAAGGACATATGCATCCATATTTTTTTATTACTCCCTCCAGGGATGGGAATCGGTTGGATTAGGCATTGTGTACAAGCCCTACGTGAGACATTTCGCTACTTTACGAGAATGATATTTTCACATTAATTTGAAATGAGTTGTTGAACAACGTGGACAATAATGTCAAGGATTCTCTTCGATGGCACGTTTTGCTCCATTGGGAATAGAAAAATTTGGTTTATTTGTGAAGAATACAGACTAAGAAATTGTTTTATAAATATTGTAATATTAATTTATTGCTTAAAGTGTTTTTTATCCTGCTTGGTACTAGCTTATCATCATGGCTACGAGAAAATAAAATTAATATATTATTAATATTAATAATCAATAAAGCTATTACTATGACCTCGACACCAGTCTCTAACATACAGCTTCCACTCCTTCAGGGACGAAGTTAATCCTTTAGAACAAACAAAAATTAGTTATAAAGAGAATAGGACATTGGGAGTTCCCTTTGACGCAATTATTGCAGCATTTTTTGAAAGGGATATAACATTTAGAAGAAATTGAAATAGTAGAAGTGAGGAAGGTTTTAACTGGACGAAATTAGTGGATGAACTTCTTCTTTAGAAGGAAGATAGTGGTATGTTTATTACTTTGTGTAGAAACCATTTGCATGGTCAATCTGTTGGGGGCAAATACCTGTGGCCGCCTTCACATTGTCGTACACTTCACTACTGAAACGGATTTATTATAATGATTTGATATTAGAAGGGGGCGCATGCTTTTCACAGCACTCCTTATATAATCAAACCTGGCTAACACAGAGGCATTCAAGCGTTTGTCAATGAGGCATTTCAGTGAAGTCGTACTTGGCGGCCATATCCAGTCAATCTTTGCCAGTTTACGAGTTTCAAATAGAACCTCAGCTTTCATTAACAATAAAGAGTTAAAATGATTTCGTTGAGTTTCCCTGGCATTTTCGTTATTTGGTTATCACGTCCAACTGCCTCACGGAAAGCTTTCAATTCAGTCCTGAGCGGGAACAGCAGATAGCCTTTTCCGACTCCCAATTCCATTTCTCAACTTTTGATTTAATTGGTCATTCTGTACCATTTAATGTGGATGGGGATTCTGTACCCTATAATGGGGGAAATTTCTTAAGGTCCTTGGGACAACTCTGGTTTCTTAGTTGACCTTTGTGAATCCAAATGGTCTTGTCACCATCGCGCAATCCACTAGGTAATTGCAAGCCACATGTAGATACTTTCAGCAACACTCGATTGTGCAGTATGTGCGACAAAATATTTAGATAGATAATTTCAGCTGTCTTTTCGTCTTTCCAATGCAAGCACTTAGACCTTTGTTAGGCCCATTTTATTGCCCCTTAGACTCACCCATTCAATGATCTCTCGGCGTACGCAGGCGGACAGTGCGCAGATTGTTCATTGTATAAAACCAGGTATCTCCGCCTTCGTCTGAGCAGGACGCGCAGCTGCATATGAAGTGCGGGGCCTGGGCTCCTTCCTCACATTGCCTACATATAGCTGATAACAAACCCCATTTTTTTCTCATACACTGGTTTAGGGAGCATTGTCCCCCACCCACTACCAGGGTTTGTAATGCTCCACTTCTTAAGGAGAGAAACCACATTGGAAGGCTTATTTTTTAATGGAAAGAATTAACTGGAATTAAATCAAATTTGTACATTATATTAGTCATATTTTGAATGACTTTTGGGATTTCTTTAAAATAATTTAAACTAAAAAATAACCAAGTTGCGGTGCATTAGTCTGCTGAAGGTCATACCTAGAGTTCTCCAACTGCGATACGTGTAACAGCTCCAATTTGTATGTGAAACCAACATTTTTTCAATTTCACCCTTGCCAGAAGACTTGAAAGTAGAAGGCCAGATGTAAAATGCTGGCTCTGGTCAGATGCTTGGCGAGGCAGTCTGTCACCTTCCCATTACAAGCTGTGCTTGCGTGCTCTGGCACCCACTTCTGGAATGTTCGTTGTAAAATTTTCATGAAGGGATATTAAAAAATACGGAAATGGCAACAATTATTCAGAAACGTCTCGGAAAAAAAGTAGAATTGCGGTGCCTCTCATAACTCGGTGCTGAATCATCTCAAATAAAAAAATCGAAGTTCTTTTATTAGATGATCGTTTTCACAAGATAACGTTCGGAGGATTTTTGGAAATTTCAATATTTCTATTTTTGGGAATATCTTGAATTGAAGACGCGATTTTCGGAAGAAAATCGGCTAATTTATTATTGCAAAATAAATAAATAAATAAAAAATAAATTACTTTCTAAATTAATTAAATAATTTTGGAATTATGAGGGGCACGGACTATGAAAACCTGAGTTGAAAAGTTTTTGAACACAGAAAAATTTGAAATAAAACATTCATAAGCGAGTTTTATCAGCTTAGTTCACACTGAATCATCGATGCTAGATCCATGAGGGATGCTGGTGTCATCAATGATATCTAAAGCACCTTTTTGCCCCTGTATATTACGATTAATTTTCATGCTTTGGATGAAGGTTAGTAGAGCAAAGAACCTTCACTGAAGACACAGGTTGACACATAAGCTGCAATATCAACAATAACAGAGGTTCCGCGCAAGTGCTTTGGTGAGATTTTCCAAATAAGTGGGTTTGAATTCTCATTGTTGTTCTGCATAAAATGTCCGTCATATCGCTCCTGGAAGGCATTTTTTTCAGATCGCCATGGATAGACTTGATGGCTTCCGAAACATCTTTGGGAAGAGCACTTGATATTGAAATAAATCTAATGGTTTAGCAGCTGCAGCTTTTTGCCCTGCGGATCAGCAGTCCGCGCTGATTCATGTATGGGGTGTGGTTGCTAGAGTCACTGTATCTTACTTAGGTTTGCTCCGATTCTTCTGAAATTTACATTTATTCAAAAAATCCAGAAGAAGGTTTAAAAACGTCATACCCTCCCACCTTAAATAGCTTGATAGGTTCTTTCTAGTTAATGCTGATAACCCTCATCGCAAGGCAGAACAGATTCCATTAGTGCGGCCGCGCCATATTTGTCGCAAACATTCTCCTTCGGCAAAAAATGGCATATATCTTTCCCTGGAATATGGTCGTAATTTTACAAAGAAGTTTAGCCAGTTTCATAATCCGGTTATTTGAGAGCACCGCTGCGCCTGATCTGTCTTCCATGACTGCCCCGTCGGTGAAGATTGTTAAGTCTGTAATCCCCTCTGCTGATGATTCTGTTGGTGTACGTCTTGTTAAATGCAGTCACGATACAAATTCCTCTGCCACCAGTGATACTTGGACCGTGACCTTCCGCTACGATACGCCAGCACTTTAACCATTGTGACGCCCGGACACAGTATTCATTGCTCTAGTAATACTTAGGCAATCGAAGCTTTTGTATCTGCGCCAGCAGCTTCCTGCATACATAAAAGCAGTAAAGTAACAACTGAATTGACAAAAAGCCTAGATAATCTGGAAATAAATAAAAATAAGTAAAGGGCGAATAATAGTAATCACGGAAGTTTCAAATATTTTTTTATTTAGCGAATTTAAAATTGGGGAGAATCAGCACCCCAAAGCTTCGCCAATAACCATTGGTATTCCCACCTATGGCAGAATAGTTATCTAAACTCAATTATAACAGAATGAAATCCACAATATCATTTGAGGTACGTGAACTTTCAGCTATTCCACCCATCTTCACTTCCAAGCGAATATTTTTGACATAAACACAACTCGTTTCTCTAATATTGTGGCATTTTATCTCAGACCCCAAAGTGCCAGAAAGAACTGAGATATACGCTTATCCATTTAGAGCACTCAAGATAGCCATCTGAAACCATCCGCGGGGAGAATATTTTTAATCTTTTCTGTAGATTCCCTAAATATTATAATACCTTAGTAGTTTTAAGAGAACTTATATTACAAAGTATTATAATAAACATCGCCTTTTATCAATTCAACTGTAAAAATTCAAAACCGTTTGTTTATAATTTACTAAGATCTTTTATTTCTTTATACATATTCATAGTTACAGGATTACTTGTCGCCTTCTCCTTGCTGGCTCGTCTTTAGACCAGTTAATATAATTACCTTCTCGAGTGCGATTCTTGACCATTTTGAAAAGCCTGGAATATACGTATCTTTCTGGGTTCTATATATTTCCAAATTTTCGACTTCGCCTGACTTTCCTGCATTCCCGATGTATTTCACTAGTCTCATTTTGCCCTCGGAAACAGAGTGATTCTTTGAGAGGATGTGAGCCGACACAATCGATTTGAAGTCCATTGAACCATTTTTTCCACCAATTCTTCCTCATTCTGGTGCTTTTCGAGAGCTCTTTCCATATTCTTTCTTGTCTGTCCGATGAATACTTTATTACTATTTGTACAGAAAATTGTATATATACCGGAGTAGCCCATGGCCGATTGTGTTTTGAGTTTATCCCAGTAGAGTTCCCAGATTGTTCCTGCTGTTGAAAACGACGTTCAAACTCCTCGGAGAGAATTTTAGCTCTCTAAACAGGATACAGAAGTTCTAGAACAAAAAGGACCCATTAGAACTACAACAGCGGACGCGTCAAATAATAACAAAATAAAATTTGCAGGACCAAAAACACCAACAACACGGGGGAGAAGGACATCCCAGGAGCTCACAGAGAAGCTGATTTTTGCATCAAAGCGGACAAAGTGAACGCACTACCTACTGTTTGTGTGTGTGTGTGTGTAATCTCCCATCTTCATTGTTTTCATTTCACCGGGGTGATTTGACATTGTTGGTTGTTTAGTTGTTGGTGCTGACGTTGCCACCATATATTTCGTCTTGCCTTCATTGATGTCTGACCCAAGAACTGTTGCCAATCGTCGCCTGCTCGATCTGCATAAAGGTAGTTTATACCCATGATGGCGATATTGTCAGTATATGCCAGTAGTTGCATTTACCTCAGCATCGGGCATCACTTTTTCCAGGACCAGGTTAAAAAGAGTACATGAGAAAGGAAACTTTTTGTCTAGGTAGGATGCGCATCGAGGTGTATAAGGCTTCATCCTGCTGACTTGTTGGTAAAACTTCCTCGCCTAGTGTGGTTTCTCCCTGTACTTCCTGAATTCATGGACTTATCTGTTCTCCCAGCCTGGCTTTTCTGTCTGTGAAGTCTCTTTTCCACTCGACGTGTTCGCGTTCTTCTCGCGTTCGTCTCCTCTGGCGCATGAACGCTAATGAGACTCATATTTCGAAGTTTGCCTCGCAAGTGCAGTGTGAACAGCTTTTCGCTTATATTTTCAAAGCTGATAACAGCACGTTTTATTTCTTCTCTGACTAAAAAATCTACTCCGAGCACATGGTTTACTGGATGAACACTATAGTATATGGTGCAGTGGCTCCAGGAACTCCAGGTCTTTGTCCAATGTATCTCTTGTAACGCCGTTACATCAGCCTTACATTGAGACAGGGTATCTAGCTGCTGGGCAAACCTGTATAGCGACCGGAGATTCCACTAAAAATGCGAAAATCGTTAGTCCGTTTTCATTGTCGGGTTCGTCGTTGTAAAATCCATCCAGTTCAAAGCTCCTTTTGTAGCTTTGTAACAAATTGTTTTCCGGTTGTCAAACCTACCCAACTCCCAAACTGAAGGACAAGTTAGCACAATTTGTCCCGTTTTTAGACGCCGGAGACTCGCCTTCATCCTTCTGCTTCTACAGCATTTCATTAAGAAAGAACTCCCAGCAGTCACCATGCGGAGGTGGAGCTAGGATAAGGGAGGTCTTATACTCTATCGTGGGTACCAATCCACGTTTCATCCTGAGACTGCCATCCACATGGAGAAAACTAATTTCCTTTTAAGCTCGAGTATTATAGGCAGCTAAGAGGAACCCCGATTGGGAACCCCAACTCTCCATTCTCAACGAAATATTCGTGACCTAGCTGGAAACAGAGTTAACTTTGGCTGGACTGGTGCCAACATTTTGCAAAAGATATGTTGATAATATCTGCACAATCGCAAGATATGTGGGTAATATCTGCGCTTAATTTCCTCAATAGCCTGCATTCAAATACCGAAAGAAAAGGAAGGACGTCTACCATTTTTAGCGTGTTATAGTGAATGGACCAGAGGAAATTAGACGAAGAGGTCTGTGGGAATCGACGAATACCTAACATATGATCCCAAGTTGTCGCCTTCAACCAGACGCTAACTCTTCTATATCCTTGGAAAGCAGGACCAAAGAAACTAAGCGAGCGCTCGCCAAGCTTACTTCGAATCAGCTGCCCGTAAGGAGATTAACTTTGGTATTTAACCAAATTTTCTCTCCGTTGAAGTAAAAACTGGGAATATATGGCTTGGACGTCGTTTTCAATAGCAAAGCCCATTTTGAGGAAAATTCAATTTTTCCAAAATGGTTTGCTGACCATTTCGTTCGCTAGGGCAGAGGCACACTCATCAAACGCAGTTTCATAAAGAGTGATATCAGAAAGAAAGAGTATATAACTTTTCCAAATTAGTGCGGTGGGCCATCTACTTGATACTGTTCCGCTTGGTTGCCCCTTCGTTTCTTTTCGGCGAATCGGGTGCTACCCTAGGCAGAGGGACCCGTGGAGCACAAACAGTAAAAAGTAAAAGAGTTTCTTCCCAGTTTCCCAGCAGGTCCGGTTCGCATAAAGTGGATGGTGGGATTTAGGACTATCTTAATTCCTAAACAAAATTGAAAATATTTTTTTAAGGCATCATAACAGTGAACTGAATAGTTTAATATATTAAATGCACTCGAAGGTATTAGTTAGGTACAAATGAAACCGTCGTGCACCATATTGATACTGAACTTTGCTAACAGCAGGAAACTGCTAACGCAGATTCAGAGGCTCGGTTGCCTAAGTATTACTGGAGCAATGAGTACTACGCCGACTGCGGCACTTGAAGCTATCCTAAATCTACCACGCATTTAATTGAAGGTGAAACGGAAAGCAGCCAACGACGCATATAGACTCGATACCATTAGGGCGTACAAAGGCGGCCCATCGTACGGTCATGCGTCTATCTGGAAAATCCTCGACAAACATCCGGTAGCTCTGATGCCGGCCGACCATATGGTTTCCAGATTCGTCTTTGAAAAGATATATATGGTCGTAATCACCAAAAGAGAAGAATGGTCGATAACTAGTCATGAATCTTTCCAGATTACAGACTTAATAATCTTCACCGACGGGTCAGTCATGGAATGGAGATCGGGCGCGTTTTCGGGAAATACGATTATAGAACTGCTCCGACCTCTCGGAAAAATGACGACCATATTCCAGGCCGAGATATATGCCATTTCATTGGCAGCAGAAGAATGTCTGCGACAAAAATTGGGGGGAGTCGCGCCATTCGAATCTGTTCCGACAGTCAGGCAACATTATCACCAACCACATATCAAGCCACTTGGCGTGGAGTTGTCATCAGGTGCTGCTGAAACTTGGCCGACTCAACGAAACATTTCTGAAGTGGGTGCCGGGACCCTCAAACATCGCTGGTAATGAGGAGACTGGCTCGCCGAGGGTCTGGATTCACAATGGTGGGGCCAGAACCAGCTTTTGGCATCCGGCCATCCACTGTCAAGTCTACCCTGAAGGGTGAAATTGCTAAGGTTCACACAGTGGAGAAATTTGGTCTCTTGCCGACAAGCGAAAGTCCTTGTGAAAAAACCTGGGGTCACAAGAGCGGCATTTTTGTTGTCCCTTAAGAAGTGGGACGTGAAAACTCTAACAGGACTTTTATCGGGACACTGCTCCATAAACTACCATATGGAAAGGATTGGGATGGTGGTTTCGGCTATGTGCAGCTAATGTGAGAAGGAGGAGACGAACTGCACCTGACATGCAGCTGCCCGGCCTCCTCAGAGCTTAGACGAAGACAACTTGGTAAATTTCTCTTCAATGAAGAATCTGCACACTACCTGCCTCTGGGGAATGTTCTCAAATTCGACAAAGCCTGCGAACACCGTAGGCAGGAAGCCATTGAATAGGCGATTTACGGGGATAGTACAATGGGGCTAACAATGGCCTGAGCGCTCGGAGCTGCTCCGCTCCAGTAAATTAAACTACTACTACAGCTTTTCTGGAAGATATCTTTAGGTCACCCTTTGTACACTATTCACTCGCAAGATTATTTGGGGATATCAGTCAATCTTCTCTAACCAGTGTCGCCTTTATACTATTATTTAAAGAATTCCTTTCTTTGTGACATTAAGAAAAGTTCAAACGCTAGCTCCTCATTGTGCCATTTACCATATAAATATCACATCCGCTCATAGTCTTCTATATACCTACTTAATATTCCTAGCTGTATGTAAGTTCATCCATTTTCGATTCCAGATCTACAATTATATCTATTCAAATATATGTCTTTCTATTGAAAGTTTGGATAATACCCAGTGTCTCCTATACTTATGCACGTATACATGTTGCTATTCGTCCTTGCAATGCCTTATTCATGTACATCCTAAATCTAAATGGAACGGATTAATGTATAGATAAGCCTTTTCACTCAAACAAATTACCATCATTCGCTTACATATTAAGGACGATAATCTGCACGAAAGCATATCAACATTTCCCACATAACATATATTGGTACAATCGAGCGCATGAAATCATATCCATTTGACTTTGCATGTACAGAAACCCGATACCTGTTGTCCCTGCTGTAAGCTACCTATTCAAAATCAAATTAATAATATCAGCAAATGCAGATACTATTAGCGTAAATCCTGTTTGCATTCAAATAGACGGCACACTTCTACACCATTGCTCTCAAACTTTCCCATCTACAAATCTAGGACAACATATTTGTATATTCAGGACGAAATCGTCTGCCTCAGCGGTTGTAACATCATTTGCGCTCCTCCCCCACTCGAAACTGTGCGAAAGTTCGTGAAGAGTTATGCTCTTAGGCCGTAACAATGTTGAAACATATTATCCTGGCTGAAATCTGAGCCACAAAATTTAGAATTCCAATTGAGTATTTACTCATCATGGGGGTTTCTACGGGGGTGAGAGCTCTCCCATCTGGTTGGGTGAGTGTCTGTATTATACGCACGTTCAGTAGAAGATCTTTATCAGCCACACGCTAAGCCCAAGGAATATTATACGCTCCTTAATCGCTGTTTGATATCTGAACCAATTACCAGCATATTGAATGGATATCCTGAAAATGCCAGTATATTCCTATTATAATTTTGAGAATGTTCTTTTTTGCAAAAGGGCATGAAATCGGCCATGATACAGTATTCTCGGTTCAATGCCCTATGAAACGAGAAAAGTGGTGTGGAAAATGATTAAATTACAATCTCGACCAGAGTTTTTTGAGGTAATACAATATTGAAGAAATTGGGTGCCAAAAATTGTTAATATTTGTGAATAAAAAAAACATTATATACGATATAGTAAACTACCAACTATAGTATCATAAGTTCATTAATTTGGAAGCTACATTAATCCCTAATACTGTATCATCCGCGTTTCTGTAATTTAATCTTCAGGTCAATAAATGGACGATCATCCAAAGTTGAACTTAGTAGCAACTTAGCTCCCCTCCATTAGTCTAGTTAGGATCTCTCAAGGCTCCATTTTCATATGTATAAATTCTTTTAGAGTGCTTGGTAATGAGGTTCACCTGGCTTCCTCCGGAAGCATCAGCCCAGAATTCTCTACCAACACCGCTGATTGTTTCACATGGGTATAACTCAGCAATTTCAAGATGCTTCGCAGCCTCAATCAGTGCAATGTCGTCACCGTAACCCACCACTGCGGCCTCCTCTGGAACCGGAAGTATAAACATAGCATTTTACATGATGTTCCATAATAGTGGAGCAATTTGGGGCACCCGCTGAGAAAATGTATTTCTGAGGTGCATCACTGGTGTCATACCAGAGCGTCTATTCTCGCAAGTAGCTACCCACAATTGCAGCGAGATGCGTGCGAACAACAATTGTCACCAGGAACTTCGGTATACGCCTCCTATCGGCCGGATTTTTTCCAGCCTTAAAAAAAGTACCAATTTCTGCCGTTTGCATACTGGAGGGAATATATTCCTTCGGCATGCACCGTTCAACCGTTCGATACCAGATAAAACTCCAGAATCACTCTCGAGACGATTCGCCACCAATGACAGTTTAAGGAAAGGAGATGTCCTATAGTGCACCGTTTTCAACCTGGTCCTGAAGAAACTGATTCGTGATGGTAAAGGGAGAAGGCACCGAGGGTACAAAAAACCAAACAACCAACCACACCAAATCGCACTGGTCAAACGAGAAGAATAAAGATAGGAGACTACAACTTTTAAACCGTTGATAATTTCTCCTATCTATGGTCGAACCACACAATCAGCTACTATGATGAAATCCGCGCACGGTTATTGGCAACCAACAGAGCCTATTTCAACTTACAAAAACTGCTCCGCTCGAAACGTCTCACCATAGGGTCAAAGCTCTTACTGTACAAGACTGTGATTCTGCCAGCCCTCATGTAATTCTCGGAGACATGGATTCTTAGCAAGAAAAAATGCGAACCCTTGGCCGCTTTCGAGAAGATTTCTCCGAAGAATTTTTGGCCCCCTACATGAGGATGGATGATTCCGCAGCCTCTATAACGATGAAATCTATGAACAATACTACGACCGTCTGATCTTTGATAAAATCTGGCTCAACAGGTTGTTGTGGACGGGTTACCTAATCCGTATTGGTGAGAATGATCCAGCCCGGAAAGTCTATAAGTCTCTCTATGGTAGAAAAAGAAGACTGCCTGAGATGGAGCGATAGCGTAGGCTTTTAAGGACATCGAATTTGTGGACCTCGGCGCAAAACCGGGATATCACCTAGATATCGGTTGTTGGGCCGTTAATGATGATGATGTACGCTACGAAAAACTCAGCAAACAAGTCTGCTCTGGATTTCAGTACGAGCTTACGGGTGCTATTCGGTATTGCGTTTAGACCCGCAGCTTTGTTGTCACCGATTCTTCTGTAGATATTCAACAGCTCGTTTGTGGTTACTGCCGGAATTTCAGTTACGTTCAAAAACTTCTGGAGGATATCAGCCCCTCTCTCCTAGCGGAATAACCCCTTGATAATTTTTAGCAAGATGATAGGGTACGTGGTCCGCGGGGATGACCCGCCTCTGAGTGAGATAATTCTGTAGGCGCTTCCCCACCGGTTTATATCCGCCGCAGCGCGGAACTCTTTAAACATTCCCTTTTGTTTCGCTAGTTGGCGAGCTTGAGACTTTTGCGAACTCCTTGGTACGCATGTTTTTTTCCCACCTGATGCATCCTACCTACCGCCCTCAGAGCCATTCGTCTCGCTGGTTGGCAGGCTGATCGAAGGCTACCCAGTTCATTATTCCATCAATAGCTAGGCCTTCCACAGGAATACGTGCACCTTCTAGACACGGGTGAAATGCTTTGGAAATGCCTTTGTTGTTCGTGTTCTTGCCAGAGTTGTGCTTTGTTTGAGCAACTCCTTCACCAAATCTAAAAACCTTCTAGCACTGGATGCCATGGTAGCCAAGTTGTTCTCCACTGACGCACTGCCGTCGGGGGATATCAACGGCCGGTAGCCCACTTACTCACTCCCAGAAGTCGCCATTAATGAGGTTCTTCGCCCCTCCACCGTAGAAGGAGTATACATTCTCACTTCTTCGATCTTGGTTTTATTTTCTGGGTATCCTTCCCATAGCCATTTTGGTCCACGCACCAGAAACGAGTAAACACGTGCCCATGCACAATCAGAAAGGAAAGTACATGGACACATATTTTCACATCAATAGGAATGCCCCTACCCGCCAACTGAAGTCGCGCCTGATGCTCCCATCAGGCGCGATCTACTGTTCTGTGCCAAGTGTTCTTGGAGCGATGCACGCTGCGCGCTGTTGATCCGTCGAGCGGCAAGTTCATTGCCATCGTCGCAGAAATTACGCTTTCTAGATATACAAATTCATCGACACCTTCGATGCTTTGCCTATTAACGGGACAGTGCCTTGATCAGTTGGACTCAAAACCTTCCTTTTGTTGTTGTTGTTTATCTTCAGTCCGATTTTACTTGTCCCTATTTCCAAATCGATAGCCTGGCTAAGGACTTAGTGAGAGAGCAAACAGATAAGGCGGCATGAAGAACGTTACAGGTGGCAAAAAAAAATAATATCGTTGACAAGTTGTAAACCTGGCGGGCTCCGCTTTGGACTTCAAATTCCTCTAAAATTTTATTTCGATGAAACCTGTGACTTTTTAGCCATAATAATAGCTTTTAGTTTCTCGGAAATGGCCCTCTTGCGTAGAGCTAGCCACATACTTTCCATGTTCACTCTGTTAAAAGCCTTCTCAGAAGCGTACAATAGCAGGTGAAATTTCAACACTCCGTGCACTGTTCCACTGTAATCTGCAAGGTGTTGACACGATAAATGCCGGAGGATCCGGAGTTGGAATCTTAACCATCGCCACCTTTCTTCACTATCTGGTGAGGGGTTGTTGTTCCCAGAACTCCCATTTAAGTAGAAGCAGCAGATTCGCAAAAACTACAGGACTAGCGGTGAATAGCTTTGCGGGAATACCGTCAAGCCCGATGCTTTATTCCATTTGAATACTTCGCCGGCGAAGATGATGTCTCTTCTACTGGAAGGAGCAGTCCTTACCCGCTCTCACCGTTACTTGCAGCGATCAATAAAGGCTTCAATCACTTACATTTACCGATCCGTTTCTGTGATTCTGAAGTCAGCCAGACCTTGTGACGCATGCGGAAAAAAAGCATTTTTGATGGCGATCCAATGTTCTTCAATATCCTCAAGAGAGTTGTTGATAGTATCTGTCTTCCGATTAGCAAGAAAAACCTACCTTGGCATTCAGATCACTGAAGCCTCCCCTGAACTGAAAGCGTCCTTCTTTACTATATCGGAAATCCCTATTGGTGCGGTGATTCTCTTTAACATTCCATCGGAATCTTGAATTCAAAATCCGTTAGTAACAATCTGACACAAGATTCGCGTCAATTACCGAAGAATTACCACAGTACCCATTTGGGTATAGAAGTACACCTCAGAGTTCCACCATTTTATTTCACTTAGGCCCAAAATTTCCAGTTCAAATTGTTTTAAGTCTTGCTGGAGTTATAGAAAACGAGTATTTTGGAAGTCCTCGCCACCACTTCCGAGGAGTGTGCGCTCATTTTGGAAATCAATCCTTAATCGCTTTCGGTAACCAAAGGTCGTAATTTGGTGAGAACGTGTGGTCTGTGAATCCCTTTACATATAGCGAGTGGCCCAATTTTATGTTGAGTTTAGGGGGAGGGGGCTCCATACATGCGAAAGGAAGATTTTTTCACAGAATATGGTCATGTAGGGTATCAAATGGAGGGGTTTAATTAGTACTTTTCGAAACTGGTACCATGTTTGACATAGGATGAAACATAGGGGAGTGGGGGCTCAAAATATGACCTTCAAAAGGTGGAACAGGTCTCGCTCTCAGAATCTAGCCAACCGAAACATCTCAGTGGTGTACCTAAAAGAAATCTAGGCCTTAAAATACATCCGGTTCCGATATCTGCACAAATAAAGTCAATAATAGTATATTAGCATATTTTAGAAATTCAGGCGGAAACCCCCCTTAAGTTCATGCTAGAAGTACTACGGCAGTGGTATAAGAGACACAAGGCACAAATGTGAGAAATTTGAAGTACATCCAACTATTATTAACAAAGTTATAAAAGGTGCAACTTTCACATTTTATGTGAATTCCGCCGATACCTGGTGGAACCCTGGTGTTCGCGTCTGTCGCCACATTGTCTACCATTGTCTAGAATTCTTCTACTATCCAGCTAGGTCTTGCATAGCACTTGCAAAAGTTGAAGCCTTTTATGTTAGCCCGGACAAAACCGTCTAATCGCCCTTCGATTTTTAGGAGCGCATTGATCTTGTCATGAATCCACGCATTATTATCTGGTATTTTATGTGGTTCGCTAATTAGAATCACGTCCGCTCTTTTGTCTTTTACAGATTGTGCCAGGAGATCCTGAGCCGCCACGCAGCGATTGAGGTTTATCTGTAATACCTTCGTGTTGATTTCATGCTCGGCACTCCTGATCTTCCTCATTTTTACAATAGTTGAAGCATAACAAATTATTTTTCATAAATTAGATGAGGATAACTAGTGAGATACACACGATTATAATTTTGGATTTTTTTTTTCACAAAGTTGCGGGGCTGAGAAAAAAATCGCCTTTTTCGACGAAAAACATTGACTTGCTTATTAACATAATATGTTGGTCCCAAGCCCAGGTAAAACAAGTCGGGAAACCGGAAGCTGGACGCTTCAGGTACGAAAGGTTTTGTGCATTTCTAGTACGTAATATATGCATATACAATATTATGTGAGAATATCCACTTTCGGATGATATTGACATTTATAGCCTTGAATTTGCAAAGAAGCGACAACTTTGACGTATTATAACTTTGTTAGTAATAGTGCGATTTCCACCAAACTTGGTAACATTATGCTCTATATTACACCCTATATTGTTGCGAAATTTCATGGTCCTAGTATGAACTTAAGGGGGGTTTTGCAGCGAATTACTAAAAATTATAGTAATATACTATTATTAACTTTATTTGTGCAGATATCAGTGTGGAAGGTATTTCGGAGCACAGGCACCATATAGTGGCAGCCTCCTGATTTTTTTCAGATTTTTCAGTAGGGTAGTTTCTGAGAATGGCCCCGTAAAGGAATGGTCACTTTCAACCCCCCGCACTCCCCACCTTTCCAACAAATGTCAAAACTAAGACCGTTTTCGAAAAGTACTAACTGAGACCTTTAATTTGATACCCCACATGACTATATTTGATGAAAAAAAAAATTACACCCCCCTTTGCATGTATGGGGACTCCCCCTTAAATTCGACGTAAAAGGATGTAACTCACTGTATGCATGAGCGTTCACAGTTCCCACCTTTTTACCAAATTTGGTGTCAATCGCTATAACCGTCTCCGAGAAAAATGCGTGTGACGGACAGACAGACAGACAGACGGTAAACCGATTTTAATAAGGTTTTGTGTTCACACAAAAAAGGAGGGTTTGAGGCAACGTACTTTATACTATCCTCAATAAAACAAAACTAAAATGCTAAGATCAGGGAAAGAGGTAAATAAAGTACAGTTGGAGTTATTACACTATGATAAATCCCACCTGATCTCTCTTGGTGACAGGTCCCGCGACAGGCATGTGGGTGAAAAGGCAAACGGTAACAGGTCCCATGGGGGAAAGGAGTTTGGAACGCGCAATGAGGGTGACGAGCGTATAGTCGATTTTGCGGATATCCATGACCTTGTACTTATGAATACATTGTTCATCAAACGTTTGTTTCATCTTCCTTTTATAGTGGGAATAGTAAAATGCAAATCTGTGGCGCGACAGATGACGTCACCGGCGCTCTCCACTCAGTTCAGACCTCGCTACAAGGGTGAAGAGTAGAGTAGGTGATGGAAAAAATGTCAGATGTCACAGTAAAAAAAACGGGATAAAAAAAGGAAACAAGAGGAGATTTTTAGATAAAAAAATAATGAGCGACAGTTGTGGTAGAAATAGTGAAAGGGTTATGTTGAAAGTTATTTTGAAGTTGTCATTTCCATTGTTTTAAGGAAATAATAAAGAAGTGTTCTAAAAGTAAAAAAGTGAATCTCGTTGTTCTTATAACTTCAATAAATCGGCCATATTCTCAGAAGACGCCGACATTTTACCACCTTCACTGATTGCAAAGCCGTTCCCTATTAAACCATCGCACCTCAACATCGGCCTTTGATTGCCGTCCTGCGAATTAAGCCACCGATAAAACAGCGTGAGGAACGCACTGGCCCGCGGTGCATTAAATAATGGCGACTTCATGAGTAGAAAGAAGAAATGATTTCACTTACGCGATTACCAACCATTAACAATATGGAAGAATTGCGGAACCAACTCAAAGTCACGATCCACAAAGCAGCTTCTGCAACCCTCGGGGTCACCAAGCCAGATAAGCGGCCCATCAACTGAAATACTCGGCTTTGATATGACGATGTTGAAATTAAGGTCCGTGAAAAGAAACGCCTCTATCACAAGTTTTTAGACGATAAAACGCTCGCCAATTGGCAAATTTATAAGAATGCCAAACGGACCATTACAAAAATCTTTACGATAAACTGGACACTCGGGATGGCGAGAGAGATCTGTATCGACTTGCCAAAAGCCGTAACGAACGCACACAGGATATCGAACACTTCTGTTACGTTAATGACAAGAACGGTACTTTGCTTACCAACCGTCGAGCCGCAAGGAATAGATGGCGAGAACATTTCGAGCAGATTTCAACTGAAGAATTTGTTTATCCTCAGCTTCCACAATCATTGCCGACATTAGGAGCAGTTCCACTTATCAGCGTAATTGAAGTTCGAGGGAGCAAAAAACAAATGAAATCGGGATAAGCCACTGGACCTAACGACATCGCATCTGAGCTCTGGAAAGCGAAGAGCTGGGACCCAACACTGTGGCTCAGTAAATTCTGCAATCGGGTTATGCAGGAAAGAAGAACACCATCTGACTGGCAAAAAAGTACTACAGTTCCAATATGGAAAAAGAAAGGAGTCCAGCAGAATGTTCAATTTACCGTTCGATCCGGTTACTTACCGGCTACTTTGGTATGCTTTACGACAGCACTTAGTGCCAGAAGAACTTGCGCTCTGGGTTCCTGGGATCCAAAAAGTAAAGTTCCAAGTATAGCGGGTGTATCAAAATCGTGTCCGAATAGCTTAGTGGTTAGAGCACTGGGTTGTCATACGGAATGTCGCGGGGGAGCGCAATGCTGACGACATTGCTTCCTACAGTTTACTGTAGTGTACCGTTAAGGTCTTGTATGAGGTGCTCTGATGATGATGATGATCCAATATGATCCAATATGATCCAATATGGATTGCTGTGCCAACGATTATTATTATTATTATCAAAACCGCTTCGTATCTCTGTTGGTGTTCATCAGGGAAGCGTCCTCGCACCACTCCTCTTTGTGCTTGTTATGAAAACTGTCACATGGGATATCCAACGTCTAACGCTGTATAGACTGCTTTATGCAAACTATGTTTTCCTAGCGTCTAATAGCAAAAAAGATCTCGAGCAACTTTTCCAAAAATGGAATGATCGTCTCATGAAACACTGTCTCAGATTGAATCTGAATAAAACTGAATTTTTAACGACCGATCCCCATGACACAGGCACAAACACTGTCAGCGGCAGTAACCTGCCCAGAACTGAGCGATTTAAATACCTCGGATCAACGCTATCAGCCAATCGAGAGTTGCGTTATGAAATTGCTTCACGCATTAACGCAACCTGGATGAAGTGGCGTTCCACAACTGGTGTTCTTTGTGATCGATGAATCAACGAACGTCTCAAATCTAAAATTTACCGCAATGTCCTCCGTCCTGCCGCCCTCTATGGTTCTGAGTGTTGGCCGACTATGAAAGACAATGAACGGCATCTTGCGGTGACGAGACAAAGATGTTGCGTTGGACTAGTGTCATGACACGTTTTGATCACATCCAAAATGAGAATATTCGCGATCGTTATGAGGTTGTACTGCGAGAGATGCGTTTTCGATGGTATGGCCACGTAATTCGCGCGAATGAGAATTCACTTGCCAAGATTGGTCTGAACACCGAAGTCGATGGTAAGCAACCGAGAGGCCGGTCGAAACAACGGTGGCCTGATACGCTGGATGGGGATTCATTGATAGCGTCAAATGGCGAAATCCATCACGACGAGCCGATTCCGCTTGTGAACGGGACATCGACTTAAGAGAAAGGAGTATTTTGTTTTTTAATGGGGTTTTCTTCTTGGAAGTTTCTTTAGAGAAACTAGTCTTAGAAATATATCTGAATTGTTTTTGTAGAAAATTGCTTTTGATTATGAATCTATGGATGTTTTAGTATATTTTGAGCTAATAAATGAGTGACGAAAAAAAATTCGCAACGGATATAAACCCTTAAACCTCAATTCGCAGGTCGCCAGTAAAACGTTAAATCATTAGTAATCACACTCATAATCTCTTCGCCCTAGTAATCAACTATTATGTATAATCCAGCATGCATGGACTCTTTTGTCATAATGACCCAACCAGGATAGGACCTCGAAGGCTTTCATTTCATCATAATTTAGAGAAGAAATATTCAATATTCTGGGTAGGATCTATCGTCTGACAGCTTTATAAGCCTTGAATTTCATATGAATTTTTCCCAATAAGGGCATACAAACTCCACATCCTTTTTCGTAAAATTCAATACATTTTAACATAGAAACCTCCTACATACACGTGTATACTAATCAAAGGTCTTGCGTGTTATGGAATACAATTGCTTTTTGCATTCCTTCGTACCCATTACCCACACAATTGGCGCAGAAACTGCTCTCTAGTGGTACCCAATACTGAACAAAATCATAAATAAGGACTCGGAATTTTTTCTTGGCATCGGGACAAATCTCTGGGTAGATTTCCATCACTATGTAAAGGAATGTGATCCAATTCGACCTTCATAACTTGTACAGAAAGCAGCTTGGATACGACATTATTCTTCCTTTTTGCTTCCTTTCGGGCATGCTGGGATTAGCTGGGCTTTCCGGCTACCATCCGCAGACATCGCTTAGTTTATCCTGCGACTTTTTGAACGGTAAGGTAATAATTTCCTACGGAGGGTTTCCCAGACAAATAAATTTAATGCTAAATCTAATCAAGGATCTTAATGGAGTGCCGAATTATGCGTGGAAGATTATTGTCCAAGGACTATTCTTTCTACCCAGTTTTGAATATGAAATGAAGTTAATATTCCGAACAGGGACGGAAAGTGTACCATGTAGGATGAAGATGTCGGATACAAGCAAGACGGAATTGTGGGTACTTCCATTTCTGGGTCAGTAGTTATCTAAAACACGTTACTTCTTAAACCAGCTCATTTGCTGGTGACATTAATCAGGTGAATAAAGTGCCAGCAGCGGGTAGATTTTCAGGAGCTTCCGACCAGTGAGCTTAGCCAGATAAGAGCGAACAGAATCCGTCAACATGGGTTCGGAGTTCACAAAATTTGTAGCTAAATCCTTGAAACAGAGTCTAGACAGAGCGATAAATCGAAGAAAAACATCACATAAAACCTTCAATTCCATTAAATGAGAGATTCGTCCGGTGAACCACTTTGACGACTCGACAGTTCCAATCATTTTGCACACTCCAAATCAAAATTCCATTAAGTAACAGAAGGATCCGTTGGTTTTCGATCATAAATTTTAACTGGAAATGTTCCTTTGGGGATGCTACCCCCAGGAGACGTTTTCACTGCATGAGAAATGCATGGACTAGGCGGATCATTGCTTCCACTCACTTTCTGTTTAACAAGATGCTGAAAACGTTTTACGTAGTTCAACAGGCTTCCGAGGACTTACGCAGGCAGCGTAATTTAAGATGCTAAGTTTTTTTTGGATCCATTGCTTGAAACTATTGCAGGCCATTAACCTTTTGTTGTACTTTCTCTTTGAGGTGCACAATCTGTAACAGCCATTTTCTACGTGCGATTTAAGTCAATTTAGGTTGCCACGCAACTGAATTCAACGAAATCATGTACTGGTTTGATGGGAGGGATAAATCTTTACCTACTCACAAGCCGCATGTAGGCGTCCTTCATTGAAGGTACACGTATCAAATGGTTAAACCGACTCCCAGCAATTCAAGTGGATAAACAACACTCGGAAACACTTGGTCCATCACAATTTCTTCGAAATCCGGCCAGGGTACTTTATTGGGAGCATGTGTTCCTTAATCTCTGGCTCGTGTATGGCAAGGACTATTTATTGTTTACGAAGAAAATTTAGGATTTATCTCAATGTTATACTCGAATGGAGCTGAAATCAGATGGTATCAATAACACTAATTTATACACTCGCACACACAAACTAAACGTTCACGATGAATGGAAACCAAATGTTCGAAAAATCACTCTTTGTTGCTCAACCAGATCAAGTGCAATTTGCAAAGCCAAGGATGCTGTAACTAGGGGGCATGTTGTAGGAATAACAGCTTTTCATGCATCTATTCAAATTCAAATCTCCCAAATCGGGTCTTTTCCTTCAGGATTTTTCCTATTCACCATCAAGTTTCACCGGCTGGTTTGGTTTGAGGTTCCTCATTTCTCTCGATAATTATCGTTTATTATAGTAAGCTTGATCCAGATCGAAATCGGAATGCATTTAAGTCATTAGCACCACCACTATCTCAGACGACCCTAGTTCAGTATCGAATTGCTGCGGTATTACAGTTTTCCACCTTTCACAAGGTTTTATTTAGATAGTTGCCTCCTACGTCCAGTCTGAACAGGTAATCCCACGCTCGAGGACCATATAGCGGCTTTTGTATAGTGGCTGCAACGGCGCAGAGTGCAGACTTTGAGCACCGTAGGGGTATTGATCAATGGATGCACCAGACAAGATGGCGCAGAAGGCTTAAATTTTGCGACGCTCTATGGTAGTAGGTGCGACGACCAGGTTTCTCCAGAACCTTTGTTCTTGTACGGTCAAAAATACTTACCAGACACTAGAAAGTTCTTTGTCCAAATGCCTGTATATGCAAGACCGAAACACTTCCTTACGGAAAGTGGCCGGGATATATGGCCTAAGGTCCTTTACGGAAATCTCATAGCAAATAGAAAAAAGGTGAACCGAAGATGCAGAACTCCTTCAATTCGTATTTGAACTCCGACTGTGGGCTCTGAAGAACTGCGCCATCCTTCTGGGCTGCAGTCATCATCATCAACGGCGCAACAATCGGTATCCGGTCTAGGCCTGCCTTAATAAGGAATTCCAGACATCCTGGTTTTGCGCCGAGGTCCACCAATTCGATATCCCTAAAAGCTGTCTGGCGTCCTGGCCTGCGCCATTGAGCCGGATTTTATCCGCAACCGGACGGTCGTTATGTCGGCTACGAAATCGTCCATCCTCATGTAGGGGGCCAAAAATTCTTCGCAGGATTCTTCTCTCAAACGCGGCCAATTGTTCGCAATTCTTCTTGCTAAGAACCCAAGTCTCCGAGGAATACATGAGGGCTGGCTGGACATCATTGTCTTGTACAGTAAAAGCTTTGACTCTATGGTGGGACATTTCGAGCGGAACAGTTTTTGTAAGCCGAAATAGGCTCTGTTGGCTGACAACAACCGTGCGCGGATTTCTTCATCGTAGCTGTTATCGGTTGTGATTTTCGACCCTAGATAGTAGAAATTATCAACGGTCTCAAAGTTGTAGTCTCCTATCGTTATCCTTCCTGTTTGACCAGTGCGGTTTGATGTTGTTGGCTGGTTCGTTTTGCCACCATATATTTTGTCTTACCTTCATTGATGTGCAGCCCAAGATCTCGCACCATTCGCCACTTGCTCGATCTGGATGAAGGCAGTTTGTACGTCTTGGGTGGTTCTTCCCATGATGTCGATATCGTCAACATAGGCCAGTAGTTGGGTGGACTTAAAGAAGATCGTACCTCTTGCATTTACCTCAGCATCACGGATCACTTTCTTGAGGGCCAACTTAAAGAGGACGCATGGGGATGCCCTCCTTGTCGTAGACCGTTTTTGATGTCGAATGGTCTTGGGAGTGATCCCACTGCTTTTATCTGGCCTCGCATATTGGTCAGGGTCAGCCTAGTCAGTCTTATTAATTTCATCGGGATACCGAATTCTCTCATGGCCGTGTACAGTTTTACCCTGGCTATGCTATCATAGGCGGCTTTAAAGTCGATAAATAGATGGTGCAAATGTTGTCCATATTCTAACAGTTTTTCCATCGTTTGCCGCACAGAGAAAATCTGATCTGTTGCTGATTTGCCTGGAGTGAAACATCTTTGGTATGGGCTAACGATGTTCTGGACGTATGAGGCTATCCGACCTAGCGAGATAGCGGAGAATATCTTATAGATGGTACTCAGCAACATGATACCTCTATAATTGCTGCACTTTTTATGTAAGAGACAGATAATGCCTCGTTGCCAATCGTCAGGCACTGATTCGCTGTCCCATACCTTGAGCACAAGTTGATGAACCACTTGGTGTAACTGGTCGCCTCCATATTTAACCAATTCGGCTGTAATTCCATCGCCCCCAGGCGACTTATGATTTTTTGGCCGATAAATTGCACGGACTGTTTCTCCTAAACTTGGTGGTGGCAGTATTTGTCCGTCGTCTTCAGTTGGCGGGACCTCCAACTCACCGATGTTCTGGTTGTTCAGTAGCTCATCAAGGTACTCAACCCATCGCTCCAATATGCCCATTCTGTCGGAAACCAGATTTCCCTCTTTGTCTCGGCAGGATGAGCATCGAGGTGTATAAGGTTTCATCCTGCTGACTTGTTGGTAAAACTTCCACGCCCGGTGCGGTTGCTCTCTGTACTTTTCTAGTTCACAGACTTTTTGGGTCTCCCAGGCTTCCTTTTTCCGTCTGTGAAGTCGCTTCTCCGCTAGACGGAGTTCGTGATAAGCCTCTGCGCGTGCACGCGTTCTGTGAGAATGCAACATTACTCGGTATGCGGCATTCTTCCGTTCCGTTGCTAGCTTACATTCATCGTCAAACCAGCCGTTCCGACTCCTTTTGCGGCTGGGGCCAAGTATGTTTGTGGCCGTATCAATGATAACGTTCTTCAGGTGGTTGTGAAGATCATTTGTGGGCTGCAGTGGTTTGCCGAAAAATCGACTGTTGCTGGGCTATTGACCTCAGAGTTTTGGGATAAATCGTGCGCGACTAATTAGTCCGAAGTAAATTGGCTAATAAAGTTTCAGTGCCGAAGTTAGCGAGGGGACGGTTCTTCAGAAGCTTATTATCTATGAATAAAGTGAGCGGCCTGCCTTCAAAGGAAAAACGGAAGTAGTTGCTCAAATACGTGGCTACTAGGTCACGATCGTAGGAGCTGTAATTCCGTTAAGCGGGATTCAACTGCTTTGGTGAGAAACTAAGAGGGTGGTTCACCATCTAGTGGAAAGCAACGCCTACTGCGATGTCTGAAGCATCGGCGAACACGGCTACGAGTGCATCCTGCTGAGGAAATGACAAAAGTGTAGCTTCTATCAGTCGTGTCATATGCCTTCAGGACTGATAGAACGACCTAGAAACATCACCTTCTGCTTGAGAAACCTGCATTTTTTAACGTTAAAAGCTAGGCCATTCTCAAGGAGACGTTGAAAAATGCACTCAAGATGTACCAAATGCTCGAACTCGGTAGACAGGGCACAAGTCAAAAATCATTCATATGAACTCGAAAAGTCCTTGCGGTGTGCCGATTGCTGCCTTTGGAATGTCTTCGGGAGCTAAATGGATTTTCTGGTAAGCCTTGGCGACATCTATGGTCGAGATAAAGCGAAAAATTTGGGTGAGTGGAATGGGACCCAGAATCGTCTAATCATTCAGGCGTCTGTAATCTCCACAAGGCACTATTCGCCATCAGGCTTGTCCACCAGATGAAGTGGAGATGATCAATAGCTTTGGGAAAGTCCGCATATATCCTGCTTGAGTACTTTTTAAGGTTTTGTGTGAAACAAAACCTTATTAGAATCGATTCGATGTCTGTCTGTCTGTCTGTCTGTCTGTCTGTCCGTCTGTCTGTCTGTCTGTCTGTCTGTCTGTCACAGCCGATTTATTCGGAAACGGCTGAACCGATTGTCACGAAAATTGGTAGTAGTATGTGATCGTTCCCTTTACATGCAGCAACTGACGCCATTTTGGGTTAAGTTTAAGGGGGGGCTCCCCATACATGTGAAAGGAGGGTGCAAAATTTTTTTTCATAAAATGTGGCCATGTGGGGTATCAAATGAAAGGTCTCCATTAGCACTTTTTAAAACTGATGCAATATTTGATATTGGGTCAAATATAGGGGAGTCAGGGCTCAAAATATGACCCCCAAAAAGTGTAACAGGTCTCGTTCTCAGAACCTATCCAACCGAAAAATCTGAAAAAAATCTCAGTAGTGCATCTCTACGAAATCTAGGCCTCAAAATATATCCGGTTCCGATATCTGCACAAATAAAGTTAATAATAGTATATTTCCACATTTTAGAAATTTACTCGGCACCCCCCTCATGTTCATCCCAGAAGTACAAAATTCGGCATACGTATTATGAAGAACATATTGCACAATTTGGTCAAGTTTGAAGAAAATCCAACTATTATTAACAAAGTTATAGGGGGTAAAACTTTACAATTTTTTGTGAATTTCGTGCACTCTACAACCTGCATGACGTCATCATCACATATCAATTTGTCAATACCACAACGAAGTAAGTTCGTATGAATTGGGTGGAAAAGAATTATTTTGTTTTAGTTCTTTAATCATTTGTATATGAATATCAATTATTCCAACGAGACATGTGTGTATGTAGGTATATAGTATATGCGTGCTAATGAACTTTGCGGGTAGAGCCTAATTCAGATAGATATAAGAAGTAAATCGGAAATATGGGTACGATCAATTTATATACGTGCCTATATGTGTACAGTATTCGAAAATAGGCAGTTTGTTTGTTTAGGGTGAACGTAACATCTACGGATGTAATATGTACGTATGGCTCGTAATTTTGTAGCTGTATACGGGTAGAAAAATATGCGTTGAAATTTCTTAGATAAGATGAACACAAAACCTTTATACCCGAAGCACGAGCTTCCGGTATTCCGACTTGTTTATACTCTTTCAGCGAAATTTGCGATTTCTTAGAGTGGTAAAGGTGGCTCTGAGATAGTAAATTTGGTAGAAATGTTGCGGTATTTTTGGAGGAGTCCGCTAATGTGAGATCACCTTTAAAATTAATGTGGAAACGTTTGCCGTTTGCGTGGGTTGAAATTTTTCCTGACGAGCGTATGTTGCATATCCACCAGCAGTCCATAGTGACACAAGAAATCTGCATCTAATATTGGAATGCTGATGTGAGCTAAAATAAAGTACCACGAAAAATCTCACGTAAGTCTAGACTCGGGTCACATGCCTGTAGCTGTAAGTTTTAACTAATCTAGAGTGTGCTGCCGCTAATCTTAGCCCACACCCAACAACTACGAGGAAGCCCGAGACATTGGCGCCTCTGTCCACCAGAAACTTGCACCTAGTAAAGGATTCGTACACCGATAGGCTGCGTTGGCTGCACTTTGGGTACACGCCGCCACCACTCACAGTAAACTAAGTTTTTTGTGTTGCAAGAAACGTACGTGGGCTGGGGCATTAAGTGGCCCTATCTTGAAAACTACGGTGTAACCAACACGCTCTAGTTTTCAATGCCAAGCGCGGTACGCGAATACCCGAATGCCTATTTTTTGAGGTGGATGTCGAACGTGTTCTCGTCCGTTCTACATTTCTGCCATATCGGCGGTCTCGCACGATACTTCCACGATCAACGAGCATGCATCACCATGCCATCGGTACAC
The DNA here is from genome assembly GCF_905115235.1 of Hermetia illucens. Classification (NCBI taxonomy): domain Eukaryota; kingdom Metazoa; phylum Arthropoda; class Insecta; order Diptera; family Stratiomyidae; genus Hermetia; species Hermetia illucens. The sequence goes on along the minus strand of NC_051853.1, from coordinate 55,726,681 downwards.
ACTAGTACGGCCTGTATGCCCACCAGCAATCCCCACCCACCTGCATAATTTCACGCAGCAGCTGGCTGGGGTGCAGCCTCCAAGCGATAAGTCAGTCAGCAAGTACTTCTCACACCAAATTTCTCCCTAGCGTTGCAGCCAACCTTTGAGAGGGCAACCGCTAAAAGAGGACACAAAAGAAACCTTACTAGGGCCGCAAGGAAAAATAGCAATGACTTTTGCGGTCTATCTGTTTTATTTCTAAAGTCCTAGCTCTCGTCGTCGTGGAGCCAAGATGTTACCGATCGCTGCCGGTAATCCCTTTGAAGCCTTAGCAGCGTAATCTAAAAGAGAGCAGTCCACGGTTATCTTCGTTTCACTTCCGACTCGATTTCCGTTGCGCAATCAACGAAATCTTCTCTTCGCAGGTTCTCTATACAGGTAATAACATTATCATCCATGGCCGTGAGAAACAATTAGGTCTCACAGTGCCGTCTCTACAATTACTCCTTGATGGCGGGATCAGTCTGTGTGTCCACCGACTCATTCCCGAGCGTTTCCAATGCTGTGTCTATATATTTTCAGATATCTCCTTTTGGCGTTCTCCATCTGTGATAAAGGAGAGATTGCCTTCACATTGTATATGTTCGTCTTCTTATTCGTCAAGATGTGTATTCCCATCATTCCCAAATCATCTGAAGGCAGAACACACCCTCAAAGCTGTTCGTTTGTAGACTGCACTCAGCTTATGAGCATTAACTGAGATCTGCAATGCCTTTCCCAAAACTGCAGCACCAGTTAAATAAAAATCGAGCTCATCATGCTGGCTATTAGTAACCTAAAAGTATACCATGTCCCACCCATGCTCGGCAGCGCCCTCGTATTTGACAACGACTTGGAAATGATGATTTGGTTCCCAATTTAAATGTGGGCACAATTTCTTTTATGACGCTAACAGCATTGATTAATTCGCAAGAATACAATTCAGCATCAGTGGGCATGGAATACCGTGTGGAACACCAGCGGAGACAACATACTCTTAGAGTCCGTCATTCATTCCTGTATATAGGGGGAATAAGGAAGGAATAAGGTTGTAGACCTGACCTTTGTAAGCTTGCTCGTGGTAAGTCCTGGTGCGTCAGCGAACGCTTCACCCACAGCGGTCACCAGGCGATCTTCTTTGAGGCATATATCCAGCCACAGAACAAAGACCCATCATGCCCGAAACCGAGAAAGATTTCTAGCTGGTCTGCAAAAACTTTGGATGAACAGACCTTCATGGAGGTGTGGTTAGACCAACTTGATAAAGCAGGCGCCTCTACGGAAAGAGCCGTTCATGGGGCCCAATGCGTCGCCAAAGCATGTGACGTGTCCATGCTTAGGAGGTGCTCATTCCCCAGTAGGAGACGAAGCTGCTGGTGGAATAGTGAACTGGCTGGTCTTCGATCAGCCTGCCAGCGAGCCAGAAGAACAGTAGGTAGAGTCGATCAGGGAACCATCCTCATACCGACCCATATGTCTTTTAGACACGGTGGGGAAAATGTTAGAGCGGGTAATCTATAATAGATTACTCCCGGTTCTTGAGAGCCAACGCGCTCTTTCAGATTGGCAGTATGGGTTCCGTAAAACTAGGTCAACCATTGATGCCATCAAATTGGTTACTAGCTTGGCCGAAGATGCCATTCATTGAAAGGGTAGTACCAGCAAATATTGCGTGGTAGCAACCCTGGACGTGAAAAATGCATTCAATTCGTCCAATTGGAATCTAATACGGAAATCCCTAGCGAAGGTTGGTATCCCGCCTATCTCGCTGCTAGCGTCGATAGTTATTTAACTTGAAGGAGGCTCTGGTATCACACTGATGACGGACCTCAGGAGTACGTTGTTTCCGCGGGTGTCCCGCAGGGCTCCATATTGGGCCCACTACTGTGGAACATCATGTACAACGGTGTACTTGATATTCCCCTTTCGAGGGAAGCCACAGTGGTGGGTTACGTTGACGACATAGCACTGGTTGTTGTCGCAAAGCATCTCGAAGATGCTGAGTTATACTCAAGCGAGGCAATCGATGCTGTTAAAAGTTGACTAGAGAGCTCTGGTCTGACATTTGCGGAGGAAAAAACAGAGGCGGTTCTCATCACTAAGCACCGGAAGAGAAATTACGCCTGTATTAGAATCGGGAATCATATCATCACTTTCAATCCGAACATCAAATACCTGCGGGTGGTGATAGACAGGAAGCTCAACTATAAGCAACATGTGCAGTATGTTTGCAACAAATCATCAACTGCAAATATGGCCCTAGCAAGGATGATGCCGAACGTGAGAGAGCCACGGCATACCCCTAGGTTGCTTATAACCAAGGTGGTGACCTCGATCATGCTCTATGCGACCCCAGTTTGGAGGGAGGCGTTGCGGATGTCAGGGAACGCTACCAAACTGAGTTCAGTCTACAGGAGGACAGCCCTGAGGGTATGCTCTGCCTTCAGGACTGTCTCAGATGATGCAGCATTCGTCTTCTCTGGAGTGATGCCGATTGACATCTTGGCAGATAAGATGGCAAACATATACAATGCAAAGCCAATATCTTCCTCATCGCGGAGGACGAAGAGAGAGAGGGAGAGATCCATAAATAGATGGCAAGAGCGCTGGGAGCGCTCGGGAAAGGGTTGGTAGACTCACAGGCTCATTCCTGCCACGAAGGAGTGGTTGGAGTGACGACACGGTGAGGTTAATTATAATCTCACCCAGTTTCTCACAGGGCATGGAGGATATCGCCAAAACCTATGCAGATTTAAATTGGAGATCTCACCCGATTACCCAAATTGCGATGGAGTCCCTGTGGACCTAGAGCATGTATTCTTCGGTCAACTCCATGATCACATCTATCCACAATAAAGGCGAAAGGCAGAGAAGAGGAGAAAAGTACGGTTACGTGCGCCACGTATAGAAGAAAGGTGACTAAGCCAGAGTAAGCTGACTTCGCCCCGTGATGCAATACCTTATGGCGGTTCCGCGACAGACGGACAAACAGGCATAGTAAACGAATGAAATGGTCCCGGACGAGAGCTGAAAGCTAATAAGTTTGACGAGGAGATTTTCGAAGAAATTCCGCAGCAAAATACAGCGCTTGAAGAAAACGCAAATAATAAACTTTACAGATTGGCGAAAAGTTGCAACGAGCATGTGACGCATCCATGCCAAGGTATGTTGTATCCCAGAAGCGAGCTCCGAACTTTTGGTGGAATTCTGAAATCGCAGAATGCCGTAAGGCCTGCCTCAAGGCCAGAAGGCTCAGTCAGCGAAATAGAAACCGATCTGGATACGAACAATTACATGAAGAATACAAAAACGCTCGGAAGAAATTACATGCGACCATAGTAAAAAGTAAAAGCGAAGACTTTAAGCGACTGTGTAATGAAGCTGACACGAACCCCTGGGGTGGCGCCTATAAAACAATAATATCAAAAGTTAAAGGCAGCGCTCCCCACCGATCTCTTGCCCTACTCTGGTTAATGAAATAGTAACGGATCTTTTCCCACCGAATGTTAGTACCGCTAACTTTCCCACTGTCGAGATAGACACCGCCGAAGTTCCCATGGTAAGTGGAAAGGAGGTCCTCGAAGCTGTGGATAAAATTGTTGGAAATAAAGCACCTGGTTTGAATAGCATCCCCAATAGAGCTCTCAAGGCAGCTGTCAAAATAGCTCCAAATATACTTGCCGAGGTGTTCACCACATACCTTAAAAATTGAGCATTTCCTACACAATGGAAGAAGCAGAATTAATAATACAAAGAAACTTTTGGGTGAAGCTTCGTCCTACAGGCCGATATGCCTTCTAAATAATACTGGTAAACTATTCGAACGAGTAATCTATAACAGATTAATTCGAATTGCCGAAAAGGATGGCGGTCTCTCCGAAAATCAGTTCGGTTTTCGAAAGGGAAGGTCTACAACGGATGTACTTGTCCTAGTAGCTAACACAGCTAAGACCGCACTTGACGAGGGCAAATGTTGTGCAGTGCTTACACTTGATGTGAAGAATGCTAGGCACACTAGAGAACTCCTTTCACGTGCCAAGCTACCGCTTACGGATATTGAGGGATTATCTGAAAGACCGCTCCCTACTCTATGAGACGCTAGAGGGCAGGAGGAGGATGGAAATCACGTCGGGAGTAGCACAGGGATCCATCCTAGGGCCGGACCTCTGGAACGCTTCCTACGATAGTCTGCTGAGACTCGATATGCTTGAAGAGTCGCGCCTGGTCGGTTATGCAGACGACGTTGCGGCACTTGTTGCCGGACGCACTGTTGAACAGGCGCAAAGCAGACTTGGAATATTGATGCGACGGGTAAGCGGATGGTTGACTGCTCACGGTTTCAACCTTGCGCAGGAAAAAACCGAAGTAGTCATCCTGACCAAAAGGAGAATCCCGACCCTGCGTCCTATATCGATCGGCGAGTTGACTATAGAGTCAAAACCAGCGATTAAATACCTTGCTTTAATGCTCGACTCGAAGATGAGCTTCTTCGAGCAAATCAAAGCAGCAGCGGACAGGGCTGCAGCTGGAGTCGCGGCCTTGAGTCGGCTAATGGCGAATGTCGGGGGCCCTATATCAACCAGGAGACGTCTCCTCATGGGAGCAACGCAGTCCATCCTTTTCTATGGTGCGGAGGTGTGGGCTGATGCCCTTGACAAGGAGGTGCATCGCAAACGCCTCGCTGAAGTGCAGAGGCGGGGAGCTTTGCGAGTGGCGTCTGCTTATCGCACCGTCTCCGAACCGGCTGTGATGGTGATTGCGGGAGTGATCCCCGTTGCTCTCCTTGCCAAGGAGCGCAAAGCTATCTATCGCCGTAAGGGCGAAAACTTAAGAGAAGTGGTTGCCCGTGAAGAACGTCAACGCACCCTTAGCGAGTGGCAACTTTCTTGGCAAAATGAGCCAAGGGGCAAGTGGACTGCGCGGCTCATCGACAAATTAGACCCATGGTTGGACAGAAAGCACGGTGAGATTGATTACTTCCTTACCCAACTTCTAAGTGGACATCGGAGGTTTTCAGTCTTACCTGCACAGGATTGAGAAGGCGCGATCTCCTGATTGTGTGTTCTGCAATAGAGTGGCAGATGACGCTGAACACACCTTTTTCTCTTGCGAGTGGTGGGACGGCCTCCGCCAGCAGCTTTATGCAGACGCAGGGGAACTCTCTCCAGACAATATTGTCAGAGAGATGCTGAAGAGCGCTGGGAGCTGGAATCGTATTACGCATTATGTTTGGGCTCTTCTTATTACGAAGAAGATTGAACTCGACCGGCGGAGGGATCGGACGGTAAAGGGTTCCCTGAACTAACAACAACTCCCTTCCTCCCCTCCCCTCCCATTGGTGAAAGGAATTCCCTGACTTGAAGGCTCCCGAAGCCGGGTTAGCGGGAGGCCTAGCCCGAAGTAATGTGTCAAACGGTTCCAGGCTAGTTCTCTGATGACAGGGAGGTGTTTAGTTGGTATTCCTAATAAGAATGAAATCATACCAAACGATATGCGGAGTTCCACAAGGGTCCTTCCTAGGGCCACTCTTGTGGATTACTATATATAACGGAATACTGACCCTAGACGTTCCTACTGGTGTGGCCTCCATTGGTTTGGCGGACGGTATTGGTGTGACAGTTGTTCCACGCCTTCTCGAAGAAGTCGAGCTTTATGCAAATGAAGCAGTCTATGAGATTAAATCCTGGTTAGAGAATGCTGGTCTACAGCACGTAGAGCATAAGGCGGAAGTAGTACTTATTACCAAGAGGAGAAAGTGCACTTCCATGAAGATCAAAGTTGGAACGCAAACAAATCATCCCAAGCCTGCACTTAAGTACTTAGGTGTGGTGATTGACCAGAGGTTAAATTTCAGATTGCATGTGGAGAGCGCAGCAACCAAAGCATATAACATCGGAGCGCTGGTTGTGAGAATGCTACCAAATATAGGTGGCCCAAGGCCGAACGACTCCTTATTTCGAGGGTGGTCAGTTCGATCCTACTGTATGCAGCCCCAGTATGGGCAGATGCACTGGAAAATATAGCAAATAAAAGAAAGATTGGAGCTGCGTATCGCATAAATGTACTTCGAACATGTTGTGCTTACAAAACAATATTCAATGAGGCAGCTTGCGTGATAGCAGGAATGGTCGCGATTGAAATCCTGGCGAAAAAAATACAACGACTTTACAATCGAACGGAATGGCAAGAGATGTGGGACGAATCAGAAAAAGGCCGCTGGACTCACAGCCATATGGGATATCCGGAAATGGATCGAGCGACCCCACAGCGAAGTAGGTTTGGACCGTACTCAATTATTGAGCGGACACGGAGGCTATCAAGCATGTCTGTATCGATTTGGGCGTGTTGATTCGCCATATTGCCCAAAGTGCCCAAATATTGCAGAGGACGCAGAACACACCTTTTTTCATTGCCCCAGACTCGAAGCCCAAAGGGCTACATTAGAAGCTACAACCGGAGAGCAGTTTACACCCGAAAATATCATGGAATTTATGGTGAAAGCCAAGGGGAATGGACCGAAGTCGAAAAAGTGATTGCAGCCATCAGAAATAAGCTTAGGCAGGAAGAAATCATCCGAAAGAATGAACGCGAGAGGAACACGAACATGAACATGAGCGCAGAATAAATACGAATAAATACGAATAAAGACGTAATACCAAATGGGAGTCCCGCGGGGAGAGTGGAAGGAGAAGGAGGTGGTTTAGTGGGTAAGAATCCCACATAACCGTGTGGCAGGAGCCTGCGGTATCTTTCGAAGCTTTCCACCTTCCATCGGACCAAAATAATGACAGACATTGAATCGATTTTAATAAAGTTTTGTTTTGCAAACAAGAGAAAAAGCTCAATTGTTAATTTTCATCACGTTTTATTTTGGGGAAAGTGCAAATGTAAAAGTGTCTGCGGTTTCAGTGTTTTTCTTTCTTATTTTTTTATGATATGGGTCAAATGGAAAATGCGTAACGAGAATGGGTGATTAATAAACAATTATTAATAACAATAACACATACCAATAATGACTTGAACATAAATTTCATTGTAGACGAATGGTTCCCACTTTGCTTAAGTTTATGGATTTAAAAGGTATCAAACTCTGTAAGGGGACGCTAATCCCTTTTGTCTTCTGCTGCCTTCATCCATATATGTATATCCAGAATTTGATATCTCTTCGAAATGGCTCGAATGATACCATACTTAATCGTCAATTATTCCACTTACAAATATCTGTTCCATGATCTGACAAACAGAAAGGACCTTATGGGACCAATTTACTAATGGTTTTATATTGTATTCAGAGCACGATGGAATTCCTCATCTGGAATCTCAGAATCACATTTGAATGGGGTTGAAACTTTCACAACTACAATAAAAAAAATCCCTCAGATACAAAAGAATACCCTGGATAAGTATTTTGTCTACAATCTCATCGTCATCCCACACGATGTCAATACGATTTTTTCCATCCCGACACATCACATCAAAAGTTAATGTGAAATAAAACCCGTCTGGGACTGTTTAAACTTATAGACCTGAAAACGAATTTAAAAGCAAATCAAATATAATAGAAACAGTTTTTATTTTATATAAAATTCCAACCGGGTAACCTTCTCATCTCTCAACCGCCTAAACAGGCTATTGAGTATCCTTTTTGCAGTTTTCATTCTGACAAATCAAAAGAATGTAACCCGAAATTGAATCAAAGCATTGCAAAGATTTTATCTTTATTCAATTTGGAATTTGGTACGAACTGTTTTGTACGAACTGGATATGGATATGTGATCGACTAAAAAACAGTCGTTCGGATGCCGAAATTGTTTTGAGAAAGGAAAATTCTAGGAAAAACATGTTTTCAAATATGGCCATGCAAATTGCTTGTCATATGTTTATCACAATGTAACCGAGTGAGAATGTCGAGGTAAAGCTAATATTTATCAGAAAATTCCGCAGACTTCTTTTGAAAACTCAAATAACATTCGAAACCCAGGTAACCCTAAAAAGGTTTTATTGAGCTCATAATTAAAATGCAAAGACCTTGGGTTGCATTCTTGTTCTATAATGATCCACTAACAACTGTTACGTGTATTCCACCCCATTTAAATACATTCTGCAGCCCCAAGCATATACGCAGAAGACAATCTTTAAAGTGAGTATCTTTTTGGAAATCGTTTCAGGAATGAGATGACAGCATCTCGTCGAAGCAGAAGAGAATTCGTCAGCCATGAAAGTGAAAAGGTTGTTTAATTGCACAAAAGACCTTCAAGTGTTATGATGCCAGAGAACATGAACATCACACTTAGCAGACTAAAAGATAGAACAACCTAGATTTCAGGCAGATAGATGGTAGTTGAATCTCTGCAGCGATAAAAAGCAAAAGAGGAAAAATGAATTCGCACCGGAATGCCTTAAAGGTTCGAATTTGCTTCCAGAGAACTTAGTTGGCTATTTCCGTCACATTATTAATCTACGACCAAACAGGAGCAAACAGAATTCAAGTTGACTGTGTGAACCTCACGAGCGCTTCGATTAATTGCATCAAATTCTACCACTGGAGTTACACCCACGTCCTCATATGTAATTCACATCGGACGAACCAGCCACTGAGCCGTACTCAGCGAATGTGTAGCTAATTTGTAATTCCAACTGAGGATTTGTCAACACTCAAACGTAGCCAAATGGGTGCGATGGGGCAAAATGATTTCGACCACTTCGACCTGCAGGATGTGGACAATTCATCTCGTTACGAAAACGTTTCGATGTACGCCGGGTACAATTACTACGGGGACTGGAACGAGAGCTATGCACAGCAGTTCAGCGAGGACGAATACTGCATAAACAAGTACCAGAATGAATCTTACATGAACGTGTCCTGTGATACAATCCTTGAATATAGCATGCCGTTGTACGGATACTGCACACCCATTTTGCTGCTTATCACCGTAACGGCGAACACAATGATAGTTTTGGTATTAAGTAAACGAAATATGGCCACTCCCACGAATTGTGTGCTAATGGGTAAGTGTCTTCTCGATTAAAAACTAATTAAGGATCCCAATCTAACTGCATCCGCTTTAACTCTCCCCAGCAATGGCTATTTGCGATATGTTGACAGTGCTGTTTCCCGCGCCTGGTATATTCTACATGTATACCTTTGGAAATCATTACAAACCTTTGTCACCAATCTATGCCTGCTACGCCTACATCGCTTTCAACGAGGTGAGTAGAAGATTGTTCTGTAATAAATACTTATATTGTTTATATTGTCAGCTTGTCTCTGCACAAGACACGGATATTTTTCAAAGAATACCTGGCAGAATAATTGTTTCCCTTGACTCCAGAGGCTACACTTTCATGAAATGTATTGTAACTGATTATTGTTGCGGATAATGGGAACTGTAGGCTTAACCATTCCACACTCCTGACGGCTTCATCCCAGCGTATTGCTTTTGTCAGCATCCTCAGTGCACATGTATCTGTATCTATTCCTGAATACAATGGATTCGACAAAGAGATTCTTTTCAGTTTTGTATTCGGAAATTATTAATGGAAACCTAACAAACAATGGAGCTGTTGTCTGGGTCTAAACACATGAAACGTATGAAATTCTGTGTAATGCTTGATGGAGATGGATTTGTGCACATGAGGGAATAGGTTCCCGAATGCCACATCATCATTACTGATGCTCATGTCCCAACACACCGTTTCCTTGACTCGGTTCCTAATCTGTTATTCTAGGTACGTCGATGCCATTATTCTTTTAAAAAATAATGGCGTCGACTTTATGATTTTCGAATGAAAAACAAAACAACAAAACTCCTTGCAGTAAGGTCTTATTGTATCTTCACTCTGGAGCTTAATTTAACGACAATTCACCTTTTGCCCGATACATCATCCCTGAATGGAGTGTGCCGTGTCGTATTATTTTAAATTTGGGGAATTTTATAACAATATTATTACATAAAAAATAAAAATTCAGTGTCTGTCTGCCTACCTCTGTCTCTTTGTCTGTCTGTCGTTGTGCTACATTTAATTTACTGGAGAACGATATTGTCACGAAATATGGCGAAAATGTGTAGAGTGTGAAGCTCTTTGTATGCAACGAGAACTTCGATTCGAGCTTCATGGGACCGGGGTACCCCATTTTTTTCCTAAGATATGATTAAGGTATTAAACCAAAGGACCCATTTATCTTCTTTGAAAACTTATCGATCGAAAAATAGGTGAAGTGAAGTTGGTTTATATTTTAGAATTTCACTGGAAAACTACCCTTTCTTTGGGGTAGCGTAGAGGAATTCGTATACGCACAGATTGTTAGATTCCGTTTATCACATTACTTCTGGGTAGGCCCCGAACTGTTCCGAGTTGGAAAGGCTTTTAATCAAGAAGTCCTCACACCAACTGGAGAGGAGAGAAGGAAGGGAACTGTTAGTTTACAGAACTCCCTGCCATCTAACCCTCACTGCAGAACATACAATCAATACATCGTGGATTTCACCTCCCCCTCCCCCCCACTTTTTATGCAGGAAAGTCGGAAAGGCACCACGACCGCTTCCGAGCTGGGTAAGGAAATAGTCAGTCTTCCCATGCTTCCGACTTATCCACGGCACTAAGTTTCGAATGAGCCGGGCAATCCGTCTCTTTCTCGTCTGATGTTGCCAGGAAATTTACCACTCATTTAGTGTACGTCGCCGTTCTTCACGAGCAACCACCTCCCTGGCATGTATATGGCTTTATGCTCTTTAGTTAGCAGGCAACCAGAAATCACCCCCACAATCACGAAACAGTGCAATAGGCATACACCAATCGCTAAGCCCTCCGTTTCTATAATTGCGGAAGGTACTTACGCTGGATTTTCTTGCTAAGAGCATCAACTCATATCTCTGCGCGTAGAACAGGGCAACTGCGTTCTACTAATTAGAAGATGTCGCAATCTTAGTGTCCCCAATGGCGCAAAGCTGCTGCTTTTATTTGCTTGCAAAAAGCCAAAAGCGTCAAACCAACGTACTTAATCGTTGGTTTTAACTCGTTCATCGACTTGCCGATCGATATGGAACACAGGATGGGAATTCTCTTTTTCGTCAGGATGACTACTTCGTGGTGACCATTCTCCTCAGACCCTCTACCGTCTCATAGAGTAGGGAGCGGTTGTTTAAATAATCGCTCAATATCTTTAAGAGATTGCTCGACACGTCTAAAGTATTATCTCATGTGCCTAGAATGTCTTTCCATTTTACTGAATGGAAGACATTTCTGACATCAGAGTCGTCTTTCCGCTTCCCGATTAGTGAAAACCCCGCAACTTTTCATGGGTAAAGAAAAGGGCTCTATTTCAGCAAGCGTGGAATGCACCGAGCAGTAGGTTTAGCCGATGTTGGAACAGTGTTTGTATATCTTTTCCGGGATACCATCGGTTTCTGACGCCATCTTGTTTTTCATAAAGGGTGCTGCCTCTTCAAACTTTTTTATGGAGAAAAGGAGACAGTTCTTGGCACCGTATACGCTGCCCTCATCAATTTGTACCGAATACGCAAAGGATGGTGCTCATACCATACGGCCCACTTGCTTGTTAAGTCAATAGGGTTTCCATAGAACCCCGATTTTTCGATTTAGGAGATTATAACCGGGTCCTCATGGGTCCCCATTCACCTTGTTTGTCAACTCCTGCTTTGCTTCTAGTTATTGCGTTGCGGAGTTTCCTTTTGAGTGATCTGCACTCTGTCATTTTGATACATGCTTTCTCCTTGTCGTTTAAAGTTCTATCAAGCAGCGGAGTTGGTGCCACTCCTTCCGAAGTTCAGCAATACAAAGAAGATTTGCCAGGTCTCAATGCACTCCTGGGCAAGGAAGTTCCGCAGGCTGTCGTTGTCAAGTTCATAACTGAATTTACGATAATGTGGACTGCAGTCCCAGCAAACCCAGGAGTGCCCCTCCAAGAGCTTCGACAATATTTCCGATGTGCACCATCGTGACGTTCCACCTACAGAAAGAGTGTTGGGGTAGCGCGCGTTGAGAGATTGTGTCAACCATTTCGCAGGCGATTATTGATGACCGCCTATCGAGAAGTTTTCAGAACTCGCCACCCGTCCACCAACGACACCAGTGATTCCGACGCAAAGTTTACCTCGGGAATACTTCCCGCGTAGCTTATTCGCAATTAACTCTTTCGGAAGTGCGTTTCCCTCTGAAGTCTGGGTAAAGCATGCCCATTCAAGTGTCCTGGCATTGAAGTGCAGAACACTATCATCACCTTCACCGCAGCCTTCGACCCTACCTGGGTGAATATTGCCCTCCTCGTTTCGTTTTTCTCCAGTTCGCTTTGGAGCGGTCAATCTGCGATTTGTTTAGTGCTTACGGTTCTTAGTGCTTAGGTGCGCAAATGCTTCTGGCATTCGCGCATCTTATCTCGCTCTTTATGTCCACCTGTAGTAGGAAATACAATCTGGAAGTTCCGTGTGGCCCGGAGAGAATTTCGCTGTGGACAATTGTTGACGAACTCCATCGCACCTTCTACGAGAGTAAAAGGTGTGATCGACGTTGTCCGAAATTCCCACTGTATAATACATATTCAGGCGGTTGTAGCATCCCAATCTTATACAGTCTATTGAGAAGCTGGCTAGGAAAATAATTATTCATAAAATGCCTTTCATTCGACCATGGATCAAAATTGTGATTGAGAGGTTGCAGTCCATCTGCCTCTTAACTCATTTTGAATCATTCCCGCAATCACCAATATATGTAGCCGATTCAAAACAGTGTGGCAGGTAGACAGCTCTTGCAAAGCTCCTCGTTTCTACATTTGCGGATAGGCAGGATAGACTACTTACACTCATTAGTAGCTGGAAATCCAATTGTAGCCTTGTTCGGTGCTCGTCTGCGAGCCAAGCGTCTTTTTAAGGTACTTAACCGTAAGTTTTGACTCCATTATGGACTCGCCGTTCGACATGAGATACAAGGTCAGTCTTTTCTGTTAGTCAGGATGACTTCTTCAGATTTTTTTTTTCTTGCGCAAAGCTAAAACTCTTAGTTTTCATCATGACAATTCATCTATCCGCTTACCCGCCGATTAATTTGCACGCCTTACTCCCGCTCAACAGGGCTTCCAGCAACAAGTGCCGTAACATCATTTGCATAATGGGCGACTCTTCTGCCATGCCTTAGCAGACTATCGTAAGAAGCGTTCCAGAAACCCAGCCCAAGGGTGCATCTCTGTGGTACCCCCAACGTGATTTCCTTCCTCCTCTGGTCCCCTAAAGCCTCATAGAGTTGGAAGCGATCTCTCAGATAATCGCGCAATATCGGTAAAATTTTGCCCGGCCTGTACAATGAAACTAGTATATCTATCCATCTTACGAAATTATAAGCATTTCTGGTAACAAGCATGATGAGGGGCACTACTCCTCGAGATTAGTGGCTTTGTACCTCACCTTGATAAACCATTTCTACGACATTCACGATATCCTCGACTGTAGATTCCCTGCTTATAAGACGAACTGAAGATTCTATACAGTTGAGAAACTTTGTGAAATACTCGCTCGACCTCTTAAGCTGCTCCTCATCATGGATGATTATTGTACCACTAATGACAGAGAGAATTTCGATCACCAACAAGTTCTTTCAGAATGTGGCATAGGATAGCAAAGTCGTTGCTACTTGTGCCAGGTTTTGCTTTCCAAGATCCTATTTCCTCCTCCTCCTGCATTAAGGTGCTCATTGAAAACGTCCTTTTCCTTTGCATCAGAAGTCTCCATTGCTGCGTAACACTTCACTATTGAAATTTACCATCCTGACCGGAAACTCGGAGCTAGTAGTCTGTCTGATACTTAGCAGATGCAGCAAGAATTAATCCCTCAACAGATTCACAATTACTTCCCACAGCCTTGCTACAATATGATAATAGAGTGCCGCAGGACGAAGGTGTGTGCTCCCCCGAATCCTAGCATCTTAACTTTTTTAACCCCAGATTGTCCAGCCTGTATCGCTGATTCTCGCTGAGGTTAGAGCATTCGGGGAAATTCTATTACCGTCAGAAAGTGTTCGCACATTCCAAAATGCAATCACAAATCGTTGACAAAAGCAAAAGGTCGTAGCTGGAGGTGGATTCCGAAGGATAGTAACCCCTTCCGAATTTGTTTCGGAATTTACAGGACTTGTGGACGAGCAATATGTGTGTGTGTGTGTGTGTATGGTGGGGGAGAAGCTACAGCTTCTGAGCACTCAGGCCGTGTTGGCCCATTGTACTCGCCTCCCCCGTCTAACGGACTATTCCGGATTCGTTAACGTATCGCAGGATTTCCGTTAGTGGATGTGATGCTACCCGTCGCAATTGGAGGACATCGGCACCAAAGATCTGATACCTGATGCGTCCATAGGCGGGGCATTCACGTAGGAAATGCTCCGTGAATTCCGCTTCCTCATTACAGGAGGGACACGTGTCATCTTCGGTAATTCCCATTCTGAACATATGCCCAGCTAGTGAATTATGGCCTGTCAGAATGCCCACAATACACCTACAAGTCCTCCTGCTTTTCGACAGGATAAACTTTGCGGTACGTATGTTGGATTCTGGCAGGAAAAGTTTGGTGTGTCGAGCAGCATTTAAGCTCTGCCACCTGTCGTTATGGGAAACTTGTTCCCAGTTTTTGAAAACAGATTTAGCCAATGCTACTGATACTCGAATTGCTGGCTCCGGTCCCGGCATAGGGGAGATTGACCCCTCTTTCGCTAAAGCGTCCGAGATTTCATTACCCTCTATGCCACAGTGACCAGGTACCCAGAGCAGTTCCACCGTATTGAATCTAGACATAGAGTTCAAACGGTTTCTGCATTCCTGAACGATTTTCGAGGTGATCAAAGGACTGCTCAATGCCCTCAGTGCAGCTTGACTGTCACTGCAGATTGCGATGCGCCTGCCCTTCAACCGCTCGTCAATCACCCAGTTTGCCACTCTTAGGATCGCATAAACTTCGGCTTGAAAAACCGTTGTATATTGTCCCAAAGGAAAAGCCCACTTCTCGTTTTTATTCGAGAGGTAGACTCCGACTTCAGAACTCTCTTCTGTTTTTGAGCCATCGGTGTAGAAGACTTCCGTATCTTCCGCCACGCATTCCTCTGGGTTTTCCCAGTCCTCTCTACGCTTCAGGGTAACTACATATCTTCTACCAAACAGATGTATGGGGACACGAGAATCGGAAGACATTGTAAGAACTGGATTTAGTCCTCCCAGTAACTCTTCCAATGCTCTGTGCCCCCCACATCCGTTGTTTTCCCATAGATCTAATCAAATTAGCCTATGAGCTGCTCTCATTGCAGTGCTTTGAATAAATGTATCGAAGGGCTGCAAATTGAGTAGTGCATTAGAGCTGCGCCGGATGTCGTGCTCATGCACCAGTGATACCCAGACAAACAGTTCTTTGCAGTGCGTCTAGTTTACGGTGACAACCTTTTTGTCTCACTTTAACCCACCACACTACGGATGCATATACGAACATCGGCCTAATGATGGCAACGTATATCCACATTACCACATGAGGCCTGAGTCCCCATGTCGAGGCAAAGGTCCGTCTGCACAGCCCATAAGCTGTGAGAGCTCGTTTCATCTTTACCTCTACATGTTTGTTCCAAAGAAGTTTTTTATCTAGAGTGACCCCCAGATATTTCACTTCTTCGGAGAGTTGAAGGATAGTACCCCTCATCTCAGGGAGACAAAGTCCATCCAGTTTTCTCCTTTTTGTGAGTAAAACCATTGTGGTTTTATATGGATTAACTGACAAACCATGTCTAGGGCACCAGCTGTCTATCAAATCAACGGCACCCTGTATATTCCTACACACCGTTCCAAGATCCCGATCAACAGCAAGTGCAGTCATCAGCATAAGCTTGAGCGTGTATTGGCAAATTTTGCAGTTCGCATAGCAGTGAGTCGATCAGCATACTCCACAGAAGCGGCGAAAGCACACCTCCTTGGGGGCAGCCCTTCGTTGCTTCTGTAGTCAGGTAGCAATCGACCCCTACCTCAGCGCACATCAATTTTTGCGTTAGCATAGCATGGATCCACTTAATTAAAGCATCATCAACACCATGCGCTCTGGTGGCATCACAAAGTTTTTGAAAAGGCGCACAGTCAAAAGCCCCACGAACACCCCCATCGCGTACTCACCATTCAAAGTTGCATCCTCTATCTTTGTGACCAAAGAATGAAGAGTAGACTCACAGGACTTTCCACGTTGGTAAGCATGTTGGTTTTCACTAAGTAGGTGTGACCTAAGTGCGTTTCCACGAATGTGACGCTCCACCAGTCTCTCCAAACCTTTCAGCAAGAATGAAGTCAAGCTGATCTGTCTGAAGTTCTTTGGATTAGAATAGTCATCTTTCCCAGGTTTCGGTATGAAAACTACCTTAACCTGCTGCCAAGAAGAAGGCACGTAGCCCAGAGCAAGACATCCTCGAAAAATATTTCTTAGAGGTCGCTCTAAATGCTCCATACCCTCCTTTAGCATTGCCGAATAGATGCCATCCATGCCAGGTGCTTTGAAATATTCAAAGGACAGTATGGCAGCTCTCACCTTTTCATGGGTAACAACCGCTTTCGCAGTGTTCCAGTTTCCCTTGCAACGCTTGCGTGTTGAAGGGGTTGAACGAGCAATAAGTCTCCATTCCTTTTAGTCGATTTCTACGATAAGATGAGAATACTTTTGAGTGAATTCTGCAACCCTCAATTAAGAGGAGAGTCTCTTGCTTGGCAGGGCACCAGACAGTGTACCAAGGCATTGTAAGGCCATCTAGTTTATAGTGACTCTTCCTTCTATCTCAAATGGATTTGAGGACGTCTACGGCGGTCGTGAGTGTCATGACATGAGTGAAAATCGGATCAAATAAAAAGTAGCCACAGACTTGAAACTATTGTCTATGACCTTTTGCCATTTTTCGGATAGTTTCATAATTTCATTGGTGTCGAACTTCTGTGGTTTATCCGTTAAAAATTTGACCAAGTGATTTACTCAGCCAACTTTTTACTATTAGTATACGTTGGATGCATTAAACCCACTTAAACCAAGTGTCGCCATTTGATCCACGTCATCTGAAATATTTACTGCCTGGCCACGGTGAAAGACAACTGCTTTCCTGCTGGCCAACTCTGGTCGATCTTTCCTGATTGAAGTTGTTCGCTTCCAATCCCACCACCCAACACTCAACATAACCTTGCTTGCCGTCATTCCAAGCTTTGAAGCTGTCTGTAGGGGATCTTTGATATTTGGCCATGATCGATTGCATTCCTTATTCTCGTATTTAATCCATTTTTCTTTGCCTATAATGATTCGCTTCAGAAATGTTTCCATTTCGTGCCGTTTCAGCAGCGTTTTACTGATGGTAATCCTGTCAGTCAATTATCTTTCAGGTAATTTAAGAACATCCTAACAATAAAGCTTTTTGAGCAGTCTGTTCTTTCTACATAATTTTGAACTACCATGTAGTTGATGTCAAAGTGTAGTATAGGTCCCAGGATCAAACGTGGAGCATAAAACCTGGGAAACGCTTGCTGGCCCAACACCAACAACTCTACTACCAAACCCTATCTCCACATCCACATGGTGACCGCTGGGAGCTTTTTCTTACCGAAAAGCTGCAGACGGAGAAGGATGAAAGCGAGTCCCCTGCGCCTAAAAACCGGGAAATTGTACCAACTGATCCTCCAGATTGGGGGTTGGGTAGGGCTGACAACCCTACTCGGAAAAGAATTTGTTACGAAGCTACAACAGGAGCCTCGGACTGGACGAATTATACAACGACGAACCCGCCAACGACAAGGCAAAAACAATTTGCGCTCACTGTACAGAGATGAAGCTGCTAAACAGCTAGCCGATACCCTGTCCCAATATAGGGCTGATGTAACAGCGTTACAGGAGATGCATTGGACAGGGACCGGTTTCCTGGAGCAGAGTCGCTACACCATACATTATAGCGGCCATCCAGTAAACCTTGTGTTCGGAGTAGGTTTCTTAGTCAGCCGAAAAATTAAACCTGCTGTTATCGGCTTTGCAAATATGAGCGAACAGCTATGCACTCTGCGCTTGCGAGGCAAGTTTAGAAATATATATATGGCTGACTAAGAAACCTACTCCGAGCACATGGTTTACTGGATGACCGCTATAGTATATGGGAAACCGGTCCCTGTCCATCGCATCTCTTGTAACGCTGTTATATCAGCCCCATATTGGGTATCGGCTAACTGCTCATCAGCTTTATATCTGTACAGGGAGCGCACGTTCCATGAGAAAATGCGCAAATCGTTAATCCGTTGTCGTTGCCGGGTTCGTCGTTGTAAAGTCCATCCTGTCCGAAGCTCCTTTCGTGGCTCCGTAACATCGGTTTTCCGTGTAGGGTTGTCAGCCCTACCCAACCCCCAACCTGGAGCACCAGTTGGTACAGTTTATCTCGTTTTTAGGCGCGGGAGACTCGCCTTCATCCTTCTCCGTCTGCAGCTTTTCGTTACGAAAGAGCTCCCAGCGGTCACCACGTGGAGGTGGAGATAGAGTTTGGTAGTTGGGCTATTGGTGTTGGATAAGCAGGCATTTCCCAGGTTTTATGCTCCATCGTGGGTACCAACCCACGTTTCGCCCTGGGAGCTATACTACCCTTTGACCAAGAATGTTATCACAAATACAAACACACATACAAATCACAAATACAAACATACTTGGCCCCAGCCGCAAAAAGAGTCAGAACGGCTGGTTTGACAATGAATGTAAGCTAGCAACGGAACAGAGGATTGCTGCATACCGAGTGATGCTGCATTCTCAAAGAATGCGGACACGCGCGAGACTTATCACGAACTCCGGTGAGCGGAGAAGCGACGACTGGCAAAGAGGCATTATGTATCTCATACATAAAAAGGGAGATATTAGACAGTGCAGCAATTACAGCGGTATCACGTTGCTGAGTACCATCTATAAGATATTCTCCTCTAGCTTGCTAGGACGGATAGCCCCATACGCCCAGAACATCATTGGCCCATACCAAAGAGGCTTCACTCCAGGCAAATCAGCAACAGATCAGATTTTCTCTCTGCGGCAGGCGATGGAAAAACTGTTGGAATATGGACAACAGTTGCACCATCTATTCATCGACCTTAAAGCCGCCTATGATAGCATAGCCAGGGTAAAACTGTTCACGGCCATGAGGAAATTCGGTATCCCCACGAAATTGATAAGATTGACTGGGCTGACCCTGCCCAATGTGCGAGGCCAGATAAAAGCAGCGATAAGTTTTCCTATCTAGGGTCGAAAATCACAACCGATAAAAGCTACGATGATGAAATCCGCGCAGCCAACAGAGCCTATTTCAGTTTTCAAAAACTGATTCGCTCGAAACGTCTCACCATAGAGTCAACGCTTTTACTGTACAAGACAATGATCTTGTCAGTCGTCATGTATTCCTCAGAAACTTGGGTTCATGAGGATGGACGATTCGTTGCCTATATAACGACGAAATCTATGAGCGATACCATGACCGTCAAGTTGTGAATAAAATCCGGTTCAATAGGTTACGGTGAGCGGGTCACTAAATCCGTATGGATGAGGATGATCCAGCCCGGAAAGTCTATAAGTGCAATATTTATGGTAGGAAAAGAAGACGAGGCAGACCCTACCTGAGATGGAGCGATGGCGTAAGTCAGGACGCCAGGCAGCTTTTAGGGATATCGAATTGGTGGACTCCGGCGCAAAACCGGGATGTCTGGAGGCCTAAACTAGATACCGGTTCTTGCGCCGTTGATGCTGATAATGTAGTTGATGTTTAGTGCCGCCGGGATCTTGTGATTATTTCATCGACTTTTCCAGTGACTGACTAACAAGAGCAAGGAGTATCTTTAACATCCAAATTTCCGAAACGGAATTAAGCAAACCATGCAGGGGTCAAAATTCACTCACGGCATTTTTACCTTACAGTTCGTAAACTTCTCATTATGTGTGCGTGGCTGAAATTTGAGAGCGAGGGGAGACGATCAGACGATTCAACGACAATAGACGCTTTCTTTTAAGCTGTGTTTGAATAAACTCCATGTGAACAAAGTTTTGTGTGTTTTCTAATAAACGTGTCTTTTTCCTTAAATGTTTAACCCAATAATTAATATCAGATTGCTTATAAATTTGGATAGGTATCCGAACGGCGTATATTTTGAGACCTAGATTTTATAGGGGAGCATCCCCATGATTTTTAAGAGAAAAAGAGACCTGTTTCATTATATTGTAAAGATATTTTGGGCTCAAATTACTTTATTTCCCAGCCACGTTTTGCTTACGCAGAGCTTTAAAAGCAATCTTTAATTTCCGAAATCCGGTAAAGCTGAAGTTAAAAGGCACCAGAAATCCTGCCAAACCAAAGTTCACGCAGATATCTTCCTGTTCATGTTTCTGGAAAGCATAGTGTAGCCAATCACTGGAGCCATCCATAGACTATGTTTTCACTTCCGTTTTCCTATTTGTTCATCTATTATTATTTCATTTATATACCAGCATTGCCATTTATTTCTCATCTCAGGATGAGATGAAAATAGAAACTAATACAACTGCTCTCAAAACTTTCTATATTTCGTTAGGGGTGCGTATGAATTTTTTCTCTATCAGAAGGGCGAATAGGGAATTGGGATTTGGGCAATGGAAGCATTTACATACGAATTTCAATTATAAATTGAATTTAGAATTTTTTTATTGTACTGACTAAAAATCTTCTATATCCTTTGAATTACTAGAACGTCGATTTAGTCCCATATTTTACTTAGTTGAAGCTCTGGAAGCCATCCAAAGCCTTACATCTTCTAGCGCAAACCACTCAACGATGATCTCATTGGTCAAGTGGCAGTGCATCAATGGTTAAGCTTCCAGAACAAATGAATCTCCGTCACTAACTTACCACATAAGTAAGACACTTCCCATCCGGCTGCCGCACAATCCTCGTAAATCACAAACGACCACAACAAGCGCACATTGTGGTGAAACCATTTACAATGCGAACTGCACGAAGAACATTCCCAAGTCCTCCTTGAAGTTATGCAAGACTGCAGTGAGGGTTTGCTTCAAGGAACAGGATATAGTGAAATATAAAACGAGGCTGAAGAATTTATTGCTTCATCAGCTATGCAGCATGGAAATATAGTAGATCGGTTTAACGGAAAAAATGCATATAAAAAATGTCCGCAGGTGCATTCGTTCAAATTTAGATGGTTGCCCACATTGTTTGACTTTCACATTATGAAGGACTCCTCTCCAAACTTTTTCCTTGATGGCTTTAATAACACTTCTGTTCCATAGCGAGTGTAATTATTCTACAATTTCAACTTCACTTCATTCTCTATTTCCAATCTACTCTGGCTTTTCTTCGAATAACTTCCGCATTTAATTCAGTACACAGAAAGCAGTTTCAGTCTTCTCTAATTATTTCCGCCTCCATTTCATGCGACCCATCTCAATCTCAAAGTCTCATAATAACCCTTCGGCCACCTCGTCAGGCGGGTCGTGATATCGTCCCTACTTTAACTGTAGCTCAACCCTCTTCTGGTTTTTGCCCCTGTACTAAAGACACTGCCTTGAGCCGACCTTAAAACTGCAAGAGGAATCTTGGAAAAATCTTTTCTATCACTTTAATCAGCAAATTTATCAAGTAAACGACCTTGAAATTACCTTTGGCATTGTAATTTTAAGCGGTATCGAGAAGGAGCTCGTGGGAGTTATAGTAAGACTTATGCAATCGAAAGCTTCCACGAGTGCGGTCGAAAAGAATCCTGAAACTGTTCAAGAGGAAACCCTCCCCCATGACAACTGGGTGCTTTGAAGAGTCAGTTCAAAAAAGGCGCACTGAGAGTGCCTGGAAACCTTGGGGTTTGGAATAATGATAAAGAACTCGGTGAAACTGGAGCATTTTGAATTTCGCTCACGTTTTGTATTATTAGCGGAAAGTGTGTTGGAAGGGAAGGTTATATATAATGAAGGTTTTGCTCTACAGCGTGGAATTGAAAGAATTGAAAACGTTTCAATTTAAGGATTGGCTTTTGCTCTCATTTTTGGATGGTATTTTTGGAAATTGCAAATAAACATGGTTTTCAAAATTTTACTTTAAACTTGAATTAACGAAAAGGTCGGAGCTAAAGTGTGAATATGTTTGCAAAGAATCAGTTTCCTAGCCAATTCTGTTGTAGCAAATGTTTATGCGTTACTTTGTTTTTACTCACTTCTACATTACAGTGTTAACCGCAGTAAGCTATTATAAATCAGATCCCTTTAGTAATGACGCAGACCCGATACTTTCACAACAGGTCACGAGGGAAGTTTTGAGAACTTTCTCAAGATTTCTCGTGCATACCAATAATCGAATGAATTAGAAGTCTTTGCAGAAATCCGACCATTCTTCCTGACCATGAGGTTTCCCTGTTGTGCAAGAGGTATCGCAGCCTGCGAACTTGATATTTGTCTTTTCTGTTTGTCTAAGTTCAAGCTATTAACTGGCCTAACAACGATCATAATCTCCTACTTCGTCATATTTTCTCGTCCGGATACCTGTGATGGCCTCTAGATCTTCTAGCAAAGGCACTCCCTCCCATCAATGTAATAGCGAACGCAAGTTCGACTATCCTTATTTACTGATAAATGAGCACAACCTTCACCATCATCATCAATAATTCTGCAAAACCGGTATCTCGTGTTGGTCTGCCTAAGTAGGGAACTCCAGGTACACTGGTGTTGCGCCAAGGTCAATCAACTCGATTTCCTTAAAAGCCATCTAACGTCCTGCCCTACGCTATCGCTTCATCTGAGGCAGGGTCTTCTGCGTCTTCTTTTTCTAAGATCGTTATTGCCCATATAGACTTTTGAGAATGTATCATTCTAATTCATATGGATTAAATGTATCGCCCGCCTATTGAGTCGGATTCTATATGCAACCAAACGGTCAAGATATTACTAATAAATCCTGTCATTATATAGGCTACGGAATCGTATATTATCCTATATATGTATATGATAACCATTTACCCTTGGTGGGATATAGTGCAACACATACTCGCCATCACTCGCGACTACCTGAAATGCTTGAGATGCTCGCACGCCTGCTCTACTGTTGTGCGCCAAATGCCTTTGGGGCTACCCACCCGTCGGTCGTCTTGGGTCAGTGCGTTTTTCCTGGATGGAGTAGCTAGGCAATGAAATCCTTAATGTGTGACCTATCCACTGTCACTTCCGCCTTCTGATCAAATAGCCAGTTAACCCGTCGGGGAGTTCCGTCCCCACGTACTCGAGGAGGGCGATCAGGCCCGAGTCTGCAAGGGACTCATATGAAGTGGCTCTGCCACGAAGCTCCACCGGTGGTTATCTGGTACCATGGGAACCGGGATGGCCCTCTGAGAGCATATGCTCCAGGAGAATTCCTGGAGGATGTGTTCACGGCCCGGTTATTTGCGGTCGGCCCCCTAGTGGGAGTTTCATGGTGGTTGTGGTTATGCCTACATCGCGGGCAGAGCTCCTTGGAGCTCAAGCGTGGAGTTGCGCTGTACAACTCGGGTGCCGTACTCCTTAGTTGCGGCAGAGGTATTAGATAGGCCTCGCATCCACTGGTATGAATGCTGAGCCTGCACTCAGTATAAACTAGGACCGCTGTGCTTGCATGGCGGGGCTCTGATTGTGGCCAGTGTATATTCTATGATACATTATTTATTATTTTCGATGCTTGTAAAATCTTTGTAGAACTAAGCTTAGCTACCAAGGTGCCTACAATAGCTAAGCACTGAAGAAGGGAATAAGTAGCTCCCGGAATTAGTATTTATTTACGAAAATATATATCCATTTTTAAAAAGAAGAAGTTATCGGTTTAAGTCCTCTTATGATGCGTTCCAGGCAGGTATTCAAGAAAGTTTGGCAGAAAGGTCTCAACTTGATCTTATTGTAGAGATAACTACATTTCCAGATTTTAGACAAGACAGTGAAAGCGTATCTAGCGCTTTTAATGCATCAAGCGACATCCAGTAGAAGAAGCTTTGGTTTTATTAGTGTTTATCTTCAATGCAACTCTCCTTTCTGTCTTTCCAAATTCATAGCTATTCGGGCAAGGTCCATCAGCCTAGTCAAGGTGCTTAAGGATAGACATTATTGTCACTTGAATTCCTCCACGTCCTCCGGAGAAGCCAGCAAGAAGAATATCACCGAAAATAAGAAGAATTATTATCGATATCGGTGGGAAAATGCTACCTTTGCGGACTTCTCTTTCGGTCTCAAATTCCTCTAAGACTTTACCCCGGTGTAGCACGTGACAATTTGCGACATCATATGTTGCTCTGATAATTGCTATTAGTTTCTCCCGAGTGCCTCTCCGTATCCGCGCATTCTTGCAAAATAATCTGTAGGGTGCTGATGTGGCTAATGCAGGAGAGTTAAGAGCGGAAGCCAGCCAGCGCTCTGTCGAGCAAGTCTTCGAGGCGTCGTTTCACGTGTTCTGGGATTAATTTGGCTGTTATATTTATACTTCAATTAAAGCACTCACTGGAAGAACTTTTCTGGAATCTTTGCGATCATCCCCTTCTTCAATTCTCTAGAAAAAGTATTGAATTTTACCAGATCCGCAGAAACTGCAGACATTAAATAACCATGTGGGGAGACCATTAAGGCCACTGTTTGAGTGCATTGATGTCCGAGGTGATTTCTCTTCTATTTGGAGGAGCAGCAGCATCCACAAGAGGCAGAACTCCACGAAATATCATTCGGTTAAGACCCCTGGTGAAGTGTTAATTTCACCTCTTCAGCCATTCGTCGTCGTAGATGTGGTGTTGGCCGTTAACATCTTTCACAAGACAATCGAAAGATTTCCGATCACATCCAAATTGTTTCGTGATGCGGTGTACACTTCTGAAATCATTGCATTCTGCGGAATTTTCAGCATTCCCAACCAGCGCAAAAACAAATTTCCTCTCGCTTCGTAGAACTCTCGGAATGTCGTAAAGTATCGGAGCTTGAGTCTGTCACGTTCGCCACCACTCGTAACAGAAAAAGAGCCTTCAATAGCTTCTGTTTATTCATCCGCGTTCGCGGTTGCGTAGTCAAGCAGATCTTATGGTGTCCCTTAAGATCAAGGCCGATGATCTGCATGTCAGCGAGGAGACAACATTTTTCATGGTGACCCAATGCTCTTCGATATTGTCAGGTGGATTACTCAATGTACGCAAGATGCCTCTTCCACCGTCGAGTGACAGCTGAAGCGGTGGATGTTGAACTTGGTAGTCGCAATTCTTCAACTCTGCGAGAAGTGACGGACGCAATACGCAAGCGAAGGTAAACGACCAGGAGGACAAGGATCCTTTTCACTATATCGGAAGTCTATTGGGACCGGATTCTCGCTGTACGAATTTTATCGGGAACCGTCGCCCAAGTCAAGAACGCAGGACTTGCGGTAGTCGTCAGGAACATTCTAAAAACCAATCTTAGTCCGTTTTCGATAACTAAAGGTCGTCGCCATGAAGTCAATCCGTATTCGAGACGTTGTAGAAGTTTAGGTAGCACCAAAGTTTGGAAATTTGCAGATTGCTAGCACTAAAATTTATATTTCTTTTAGTCGGTTTTTACGACTACCAGAGGAGACTTTGAGTACTTTCTTAAGCTCCAACTCACAGTAAGCCAGAACTTTCAACAAGGCTGGATGGTCCTGTTACACTCTTCAAGGACTTCAACTGAAACTAAATCCCACTTAATAGACTTTTTTCTTTTTTCCTATGTTATTGGTAGTTAACTTGTTAAGCGGTGCCTGGTTCTCAACTACCTTAGGTGTGAATAAGTTGGGGTGCCTAAAATCCTCAGACATTTTTGTAATTACCGGTTGCTTGGACCCTAAATTTTAGCAAATGTTCAATGACGGGTCAGTCACAGAGAATAGATCGGAGTCATGGGTGCTTATTTTGGAAGTGATTGGACATCTCGGAGAAATAATTACTATATTCCAGATAAGCAAGGCAGATGAATAGAGAAATGTAAATTCATGTTGGCAGAGTATCTTTTGAAATGACGGATATGAAAACCTTACTAGATCTTTTAACCGGACACTGCTACCTTCAGTTATCACATGGGAAAAATCCACTATATGTAGCCAATATGAAGCGGAAAAAGATACGGTTCTGTACTTCAGCTGCCTGGCCTGGTCGAACTTTGGCGAAGATACCTCGAAAGGATTTTCTTGAGTGAAATATTTATACACTTTCTATCTCTGGATAGATTCTCGAAAGGCCATTGAATAAGCATCTTAGGAAACGGCAGTATAGCTTCGCTAAAATCTTCGGTCTCATACGCTTCCTAAAAAATGCCTAAGTTCAAATATAGATCAACTGAAACCGGCGAACGAAAAAAAATTCCTCCTAAAGGAGCTTAAAGATTAAAGATTAAAGTTTCGAATAAAGAGCCTAATACAAAACGTCAGCAGGAAGTTACACCGAAGCAGGCATCCAAAAATACAGTTGGGAAAACAAATGTCTCAAGCCAGAAAGGGTGCATGATAAAGAGAATGGGTGAAAATGCCCAAGAACGAATGGCCAAGAAAAGCAAACAAGTCAGGAACCGAAAGCTGAACCCTTCAGTTATGAAGTTTTTATTTAAAAATATCCGTCTACAAGATAGTTTCACCTTTTTATAACTGGTAGTGAATATACATTCAATATAGCCGGTATGCTATTCGACGTGGTAGTCACATTCTATCTCGTGTAATTTTATTAATAATAGTGCGATTTCCGGTGCGATTTCCAGCGAATCCAGGATGAACTTAAGGGGGGTTTGCTATAAATTTTCAAAACATAATAATTAACAATTAATAACTTAATTTGAGCAGATATCGTAACGGGGAGTCTATAAAGTCCTAGATACCATGCGCATGGACCACCATAACCTTCTGCAGGGTTTTTCGGTTGGGTGATTTCTGAGAACGGGCCTTTAAAATAATCAATCCCTTTCGAACCCCCGCACTCTTCCTTTTTGAAACCAATCTCCAATCTAATTTCGAAACTCAACGTAGAACGAAGTTACTTAGTGCATGCATGGGATTCACAGTTCCGACCTTTCCACCAATTTTGTATCAAATTCGTATTGAGGAAATATGGGCGACAGACAGGCAGAAAGGCAGATGGACGTACGGAGAGACAGTCAGGCCGTTAACCGATTCCAATATGGTTTTGTTTTTGGCAGAATCTTAAAAACCGAGGCGATTTGTCGTATGTGAATAAACTGTTCAGCGTCAAAACCGACCCGGAAAAACCATACTCAAAATTAGAATGATTTTAGAGTGGGGGCCTGTTCTTTCAACACTGCGGAACAGCGGAAAATCAGTTCTGAAAGAGTATCGGTCAAGCGTTGGACGGACATACAGATATTAGACCCCAACCCGTCGAATTACCATTGAATGCAGGGATATCGGTGAGATCACCATCAAGGAAGATATAGTCGCGACTATTCGGCCGCAATTTGAAATACGGGGGTATAATGTTCTTTGAAACAATACCGTACGGCGAAAAATAATGCAACACTTGCCTTTTCAGCAGAAAGTAGAATTGGCTGGGCTGCTTATCGCATTAGTGAACCTGCAATGATTACATAGTGCTTCAAATGTTTAGAGTATGCACACTTGGTTGAAAAAATGTACAAATGAGTAGGATCGATCCAATCGATGCAATGTATCAAGTATATTCTGCAGCTATGGCCACGCAAAAAATACTAGTTACATAACTGACAGTCAGAAGCATCCAATGTTCAGGAGAGTTTTGAAAACTATGAAATTACTTTGAACATAATAAAAATAAACCTCAATCACTGCGAAGTGGCTCAAAATGTCCTGACACACAGTGTAGCAAACAAGAGAATGGAGGAGGAGGAATGGAGGGGTAAATAAACTTCGAGGCCCAGTTGGACAAAAGTTGAGCTTCAGATAATACTAGAGAACGTAGCAAAGGCATGTACTAGATATCTAGTAACTATCGACGTTACCTTCAACGCATGGGCGACCCACCGGGGTAGCAGACATACCAACTAACCTCAGACGTCGTTGGCTACATCCCTGGAAATAGGAATTGTGAATAATGGTGAATCAAACAGATAGAGATTGCGGAAAGGTAAAAATCACAAACTCACAAACGCAAAACAAAAGGATAGCTTCGTCGATGAAGATGGGTTTCACTTGGCGATGAATTCCGCCACTATGAATCAAGGATCAATAGAAAGATTGTCCAAGCAACTAATTCAGGCTGTTATTAAAGCTCACGATGTTTCAATGCCGAGGAGTCGATGAGTCACTGCCGATCGAGAGGAAGACTGGAGAGCAGCTCTCCACGTTTAGACAATTGACGTTCGACTTGCCGAAACCAATAAGAGAATTCACAAGTATAAGTCGTAAAAATCTTTACAAGTAAGTTGACGTAAACCATTGCGACACAGCCTACAGAATGGTTCTTTCTAAAATACAGGGGAAGAAGCTTCCGCAGGTACCTACCCGATAATGGTGAAATCAATAGTGGAGACATTGCCCCCCCAACGATCAAACAGTGTGAGTCAGAGAAACCAATTCTGAGATCATTCCCCGTTTCACCGAGGATTAAGCAATTTTTGCAAGAAAATAAGCCATAAGACAGCAGCGGGACCTGATGACATTGCGAATAAAGGAGTGGGAGCTTCCATTCCCACCAAGTCAGACACATTTATACAAACCATACAAAATGTCTCCAGGGATGTTTTCCAAAAAAAGCGGAAATGTTTTATTTTGTTACCGAAAGGAAGCAAATGCTCGTCCAGTATGCTTTTTGGACGCGATGGAAAAAATTCTAGGAAAATAATTGCCAACAGATTACGAGAGACAGCTGATAATGAAAGAGCTCTATATGATATGCAGTTTGGTTTCAGGAACGGTTGACTCCCTGTCGATGCAATAAAAGTGGTGAAGGTGAGAAATGCGCTAAGGGTAAAAGGAATACTGTATGGTGGTAACATTCGATGGGGTAAATTTTTGCAAACTGGTCGTCCACTAAAAGGTCACTCGTCAGAAAGACTACTCCGGCCTACCTGCGAAACATAGTGGATATTATTCATCAATAGGAAACTCAAACATGACACCGACGAAGGCACAAATCACTGCCGTGTGTCAGACGGTGTCGCTAAGGGATCTGCCCAGGCTTTACCCTTGTGGAGTATCATGTACGACCTATACAAGAAAAAGACAATTAATCCATTCAAAAAAGGATTCAAAATATAAAAGAGCGGCAAAAAATCTGCTTCATGTAATGAGGAAAGGACGAATAAAAAAGGAGTCGCAGGACCTACACATCCTAATCGGAACCAAATGGTAACCTGTTGATGCCCATCGCCTTAACATCATACATGTGTACATATATTCAATGCTAGTTCTCCATAGCGATAGCAAAACAACAATTAGGTAGAGATAACTCCGTCTGACAATAGCAATGCTGGGTTGCAAAGTGCTCGAAATATTGTATATCATCCTAAAGATCAACAAGAATTTTTAACGCCAGAAATTCTCTTCATATTTATTTCAACTTAAGCTTTTGAAAATCAAAGTACCGCTCAAGCAATACGTTCAAGTCAATCTTAGCTAGTGAGTTTTTATCAATGCAAATTATATGACAATATCATCGAAGACGCCTTCTTCAAAAATTTTTCGTGATAGGGGAAACTCAAGAAGACTGTATACAGGGGATTCAACTCCCAGCGCATTCTTCGGAATTTTATGGGAAGAAAAATCATTGCGCATCTTCGACCTCTGTGGTAATTGCGGGAGAAAAATTCTTCGCATAAGGTCAGGTGCTAGGGCCGTGTATGTGATGCAGTGCATTGGTGTGCACCCTCGTGGTTGCGGGCATGTGGCATTGTGCAGCTGGGTACGGATTATTCCATGAGATGGGGAAAAATGCACAAGAAACCCTTTTAAGTACCATCAACACACCGACACACCAAAATATTAACCACATGGTTCACTCACATTCACGATGATATTTTGTGTCCCTTTGCTGATTTTGCTCCTTCTGTATACAGTCTTCTTGGTGCAACCCCACATCAAATTCGGATGCCGTCATTTCAAAAGTAGTTTTAAATACTGCGTGACGACGTTTGTTAGTAGCCGGAACCATAGAGGTCGCTAGGGCGACTTTAAGACGTTGGTTAAGGCGTCGATCGCAAAGGACCTTCACTTCATCCAGGTTGCGCTTAATATATATGCATGTAAATAGACCACAGTTAACGACGTTGCATTCTTTGTGGGTCATTGAATCTATTAATCTTTAACCCTACTTGACAAAGCCGAAGGAATCTTTTCGGGGAATTATACTTTTATTCAGTTTATAAAATATCTTATGCCATTTCCAACATGTTTATCTTTATATTATTCAATCCGTTAAACACATATACTTCCATATGATATTCGATTTTGCAAAATGCGTCTTCTTGCTTTTAAGGACGTTATTTCAGTCGTGAAATTCACATTATGCAGAATCAAGCTAGATTTCACCGACCCAAATATCCGAGAAACATCTGAAAAATCCCATGCATGACAAACTCCATCACAAAGAAAATATTCAGTCCTTGCAAATGTTATCCAAGAAAGCTGGCATTTTTCTTTTTCAGATAAAATAAGGCAATTCCTCCACAGTTGCATGCTTCCATAAAGCATATTCCCCGTAGTTTGTCACGTCTCCTGCATAGAAAATATTCAAATAATTCACGTAATTTTTCCTATTTTCATTCCAGATAGTGCCTGCTATGTTTCACACGGCGTCGATATGGCTGACGTTGGCGTTAGCTGTGCAAAGGTGAGTCTACATTAAATCAGTTTGCCATCTGGTATTTGACTTAAAATCGTAAAAGAATGTATAATAGGATGAGTGTTTGGAGATGATGAGATGAGATGATTGGTTAGAAGGTGATTTAAGCTCGTCTGAATTACACATCCTATTAGAACTGTAGAAAGGTAAAACTAACTTGAAATTACGGTCATGACGAAAGCATAGCTTGATAATATCTCTGTTGATTAGTAGCGAATTCAGACACTGCCT
Organism: Hermetia illucens; assembly: GCF_905115235.1. Classification (NCBI taxonomy): domain Eukaryota; kingdom Metazoa; phylum Arthropoda; class Insecta; order Diptera; family Stratiomyidae; genus Hermetia; species Hermetia illucens. Next base: position 55,695,600 of record NC_051853.1, on the reverse strand, counting down.
GCAGATTTTGTGAGGAGTATGACGAAACCTCTGTACACGTCCTGGAGCAGTGTTCGGCACTTGTGCAAAGTAGGTCGAGGCATCTGGGAGAACACTTAATACCAGATGCAAAGCTGAAACATCTGGAAGTAGGGAACATACTGACGGTTATAGGCCTGCTTGAGATACTATGATCAATAGGTACACTATAACCTTTAAAAGGGTACAATAGTTCTTTAAGGACGCGGTGCGACTTTCCCTTAACAGAATAATAATAATAGTAGCGAATTTAAAGCAAACACTTATCGAACATATCATAGTTGTGTTAAAAATGTTTACCAACCATTGAGGTACGTTGTAGTAGGGCCTGCGAGTGTTACTAGTCATTCTTCGATATCGCATAATACAGATGCTAGATCCTCAACTCAATAGGGGGGTGCTGTCTGATATATATATTATAGTAACGGGGAATCAATCAGGATACCGGCTAGAAAGAATATAAATCTTCTCGCGATTTTAGGCCGCTCCCCTCCTCGCTAATACTCCCGAACACTCTGTAACTCACCCTCTTTATGTGAAGATGGAGAGGACTCAACGCTAGAAGGATCTCCTGGGATGGTCTTGAGAGTGCCCTCATTGCTCCATTGTGTCTTTGAAGTTTATGTAGCTCCCTGGTTGTTGTACTGGGTTTGCTTATTTCTAAAACACAGTCTATGTCTGTCTGTTTTATTTTTGGCATTGGAGGGTGGAAAGGCTCAAATATATGACTGGTTCCTACCATACGGTTATCTCAGATTTTTACTCACTAAAACCCATCTACTTCCTCCCTATCATTTTCCCGTGGGACTGCCATTTCGGTATGACGTCGCGGGGCGGAATCAATTACGAACTGCGGCTTGTGTGAATCAAAACCTTATTAAAATCGATTCAGTGTCGGTCTGTCCGTCTGGCTGTCTGCCGGTATTTTTTTTTTTTTTTAAGGATATGGAAATCTTCAAAAGACGCGGATCTGGATACATCGTATAGGATTCCTACCCACTAAAATCACCCCCGACTTCCCCGCTGCCCCATGGGACCTCCATAAGGTATTACATCACGGGGCCGAGTCTGCTCACTCTAGTTAGTTAGTTAGTTAGTTTAGTTAACTGGGGGAGCCGCAGCTCCGAGCTCTCAGGCTATTGTTAGGCCCATTGTACTATCCCCGTAAGTTGCCTATTCAATGGCTTCCCGGCTACGGTGTTCGCAGGCTTTAGCGAATCTTAGAACATTCTCCAGAGGCAGAGAGTGTGCAGATTCTTCATTGAAGAAAACCTTGCCAAGATGTCTTCGTCTGAGATCTGAGGATGCCGAGCAGCTGCATAAAAAGTTCAGGGCCGTCTCCTCTTCCTCCTTACATTGGATGCACTTACCCGAAACCATTACCCAATCTATTCCATATGGTAGTTTAAGGAGCAACAAAAATGCCACTCTAGTGGCCCTAGGCTCTTTCACAAGGGTTTTCGCTTGCCGGCAAGAGTCCAAACTTCTCCACTCGGTTGCCTGAATCCTTGCAATTTCACCCTTCAAAGTAGACTTGGCAGTTCTCGCCCCACCATTGTGGACCCAGACCCTCGGCGAGCCAGTCTGTCAGCCTCCTCATTACCAGCGATGTTAAAGTGCCTCGGCACCCACATCAGGAATGTTTAGTTCAGTCGGCCAAGTTTCAGCAGCACCTGATGACAACTCCACACCAACTGACTTGATATGTTGTTGCCATTTAGTGCTGATAATGCCGCCCCACTGTCGGAACAGATTCGAATGGTGCGACCGCTCCATTTTTGTCCCAGACATTCTTCAATGAAATGGCATATATCTCCGCCTGGAATATGGTCGTCATTTTTCCGAGGGGTCGGGCCAGTTCTATAAACGGATTCTCCGAGAACACCCCTGTGCCCGATCCATCCTCCCCCCTGACTGACCCGTTGGTGAAGATTATTAGATCTGTAATCTGAAAAGGCCCATGGCCACTCGTCGACCATTCTTCTCTTTCGGTGTTTACGACAGCGTATGTCTTTTCAAAGACGAATCTGGAAACCATATGATCGGTCGGTATCAGGGCTACCGGATATTTTAAAGAAATTTTCAGATAGATGCATGACCGTTTGATTGGCCGCCTATCCACGCCTCAATGGTATAGAGTCTATATGCGTCTTTGGCTGCTTTCCGTTTCAGCTCCAAGCTTAATCGCCTTTCTTCCATACGCGACGTACGTGACCACGCTTTTCTCTTCTCCTCTGCCTTTCGCAGTTTGTTTTGGATAGATGCGAACATGGACCCCATCCGCATCCCAATTCCCCGCTTTCGGCACCAGATTTTCTGGTACCAGCACCTCTCCCAGAGTCTCCTCTAGATTCCTCCATTCTTCCACAAATCTCGGACACTGGAAGAATACATACTCTATGTCCACTGGGACTCCATCGCAATTTGGACTGTCGGATGAGGTCTCTAATTTAAACCTGTGCAGGTATTGGCGACATCCTTCGGGCCCCGTGAGAAACTGGGTGAGGTTATAATTAATCTCACCGTGTCGTTTCTCTAACCACTGTCTGTCTGTCAGTCTATCATACTTGATCTGCTCGGAAACGGCCTAAAAGATTTTCACGGGTTAATCGGATTTCCACTTGATGAGAACATATGGTCTTTGCTCCCTTGCACATGCAGCGAGTGGAGCCTTTTCGTGTTTAGTTTCAAGTGGGGCTTCCCATACATGCGAAAGGGAGTTGTACATTTTTTTTACGTACGTTTTCAGAACCTATCCCACCGAAAAATCTGAAAAAAATCAGAGCGATGCATTTATACGAAATCTAACCCTCAAAATACATCCCGTTCTGATATCTGCACAAATAAAATTAATAATAGTATATTACCATATTTTAGAAATTTACCGGAAAACCCCCCTAAGTTCATGCCAGAATTACAAATTACCAGCTGCATAGGCGATAATATTGGACATAATTCTGAAAAGTTTGAAAACAATCCAACTATTATTAACAAAATTATTGGAACCACAAATAGAGCCCCGCCATGCAAGCACAGCGGTCCTGGTTTATACTGAGTGCAGGCTCAGCATTCATACCAGTGGATGTGAGGCCGATCTAACACCTCTGCCGCAACTAAGCGATTCCCATGGTACCAGTATACCCCTGGTAAGGCTTCGTGACCAATTTGCCACTTCAGATGAGCCCCCGTGCAGACTCGCGTCTGATCGCCCTGATTAGGTGTCTGGAGCATTCGCCTACTGAATCCCGACCGGCAAACCAAAGTGATTACAGCGTCTCCCGGTGCCACCACTATGGAGGTTCTCCTCGAACACTTGGTTTTGGTTTGGCCGATAGGGTTGCCGCCCCATCTTCCTCGCCGCCACCTCTGAGCACCAGTTACATATGTACAACTGGAAAACGTGAAATGCTAGCGTATGATCTATAATACTTTCGGGTGACAGAGGGAATTGCAGGTGGTGTGCTCGGAGCACCATGCCAACGAGATAGTCATCCGACTCTATATTGGCCCCCCTATATGTTCTGACATTCGTCGAGGCTAAGATGTAGCGGTGTTCATTCAGCACGTGGTCAATTTGGTTGAAAGTGGTCCCGTCTGGAGAGGCCCACGTTTGCTTGTGAACCACTTTCCGCGCAAACCAGGTACTTCCATTTCCTGTGACACTGCTAATTGGATAATCCGCGGTCCGTTATCATTTGTATTTTGATGTAAGCTATGAGAGCCAACGTATCGCCTGAATACGGGCTCCTTGGCTACTTGGCTGTTAAAATCCCCAAGAAGATTTTGATATCATATCTGGGACAGGCTTTGAGGGTTCGTTCTACTGCATCGTAGAATTTATCTTTCTCCGACTCTGCAGTATCCTCTGTAGGGGCGTGAACGTTAATGAGGCTTATTTGCCTCGCAAGAGCAGAGTGCATAGCCGTTCGCTTATGCTTTCAAAGCCGGTAACAGCATGAAACCTGCTGACTGGCTGACTAAAAAACCTACTCCGAGCACATGGTTTACTGGATGGCCACTATAATAGATGGTGTAGCGACTCTTCTCCAAGAAGCCGGTCCTTGTCCAAAGCATCTCCTGCAATGCTGTTACATCAGCCCTATATTGGGACAGGGTATCGGCTAGCTACTTGCCAGCTCCATCTCTGTACAGGGAGCGCACGTTCCATGAGAAAATGCGCAATCATTATTCCTTTTTCGTTGCCGGGTTCGTAGTTGTAAAATCCACCCTGTCGGAGACTCCTGTTATGGATTCATAACAAGTTTTTTTCGTGTAGGGTTGTCAGCTCTACCCAACCCCCAACCTACAGGACGAGTTGGTACAATTTGCCCAGTTTTTAAGCGCGGGAGACCCGCCTTCATTCTTCTCCGTCTGCAGCGTTTCGTTAGGAAAGAGCTCCCAGCGGTCACCACGTGGAGGTGGAGATAGGGTTTGGTAGTAGAGCTGTTGGTGTTGCTTCAGCAGGCGTGGGTACCAATCCACGTTTCGCCCTGGGACCGATATTTCTCTTTGACCACCATTAATCCTTTCCAATAATTTATTAGTTAATTAAAATTGTCAAAAACATTTCCATCTGAAAATGGTTGACATCCTCAAAAATGTAGTAGCTAACAAATGAGTGCTAGACCGCGGGACCTTGTAATCCCATTGCAAATTAATATTCATTACACTCCAATTATTTGAGCAGATACAAAGGTGGTAAATGGCATGGAATTCTAGGGAAAGTACAAAATGAAATTGTGCAACATTTTTCTCCCGCCCTTCTCAGACACATTGAAAAATTACTCTTGGACTTGATTAATGAGAATGACCAGGTTTTGGAACATGACAGCATATCGTTCATTCAAGGAAAATTACGCCCAAATACTAGAGGCATATTTCTTTCCGAGCCTACGCATGTTTCCATTCGGTGCTTATCCAAGGAGGTCCACCATTTTTTTACTGATGACGATCTCCAGAAATTCCAGCAAAGGTGGTTGTTTACATAGCGCTGCAGATTGCTACTCACTAAGTATTGTCAAATTTTCTGGAATATGATTTTCGAAGTTCCATTTCATTTCTCTCCTCCTATCAAAAGCTGCCTTCAAATGGTGGTACTCTTTCCGGTTGTTGGATTCCCACTTCCATATTTGAGGCCTACAATTAAAAAAAAAGTGCCAAATATCAAGGGTCAGGCCCATTAGCTAGCGCGCTTCATGCTCCTGTGTCAAGGGTATTGGAAAAATTTCCTTCTGTTTAGTTATGTTTGGTAGTTTGCACATCATTAACTGAAATCCACTATAAATCCCTTTATTGAATTTCCTCGATTTCCATCCTTGCCAATTATTGTAACCAATTTCAAACTCTGCGGTAACGGAGAATAGTTAACACATTCGGAATACGTTTGTTTCATACACTATCCAATTTGTGGCCCGGAAAGTGGGCTAATTAACGAATGCAGTAATTAACGTTCCATTCAGGACTGAGTTTCAAAAGCAAAGCCAGATTGTATGGAAAAAAGGAATAAATCAGCCAACGTAAAGTGACACAAGGACGAAACGGAAATTGCCCAATTGCATTTTGATTGCATTCCGAATGGAAATAACACGAAAACGGATGTTATAGTCTCTTCTCTGAAATTTTAATTGGAATCAAACCAAATTCTGCCTGCAGGTAATTTTCAGGTTCCGAAAATTAATTAGGTTTTGGTTATATAAATCAATTACTTTGAAAGCAATATTTGTCCCCAATTCAATTACAAATGACATTGAGATTATTAGGTCTGGAAGAATGAAAAGGAAAGTTGTTACAATGTCATTTCCAATTAAACAAGAATCATCATCATCATTATCATCAACGGTGCAACAACCGGTACCCGGTCTAGGCTTGCCCTAATAAGAAACTCCAGACATCCCGGTTTTGCCCCGAGGTCCACCAATTCGATATCCCTAAAAGCTGTCTTAAGCAGGGTCTGCCTCGTCTGGATCATCCTCATCCATACGGATTAAGTGACTCGCCCACCGTAACCTATTGAACCGGATTTTATCCACAACCAGACGGTCATGGTATCGCTCATAGTTGTCGTCATTATGTAGGCTACGGAATCGTCCATCCTCATGTAGGGGGCCAAAAATTCTTCGGAGGATTCTTCTCTCGAACGCGACCAAGAGTTCGCAATTCTTCTTGCTAAGAACCCAAGTCTCCGAGGAATACATGAGGACTGGCAAGATCATTGTCTTGTACAGCAAGAGCTTTGACCCTATGGTAAGACGTTTCGAGCGGAACAGTTTTTGTAAGCTGGAATAGGCTCTGTTGGCTGACAACAACCGTGTGCGGATTTCATCACCTTAGCTGTTATCGGTTGTGATTTTCGACACTAGATAGGAGAAATTATCAACGGTCTCAAAGTTGTAGTCTCCTATCTTTATTCTTCCTGTTTGGCCAGTGCGGTTTGATATTGTTGGTTGGTCGGTTTTTGGTGCTGACGTTGCCACCATATATTTTGTCTTGCCTTCATTGATGTGCAGCCCAAGATCTCGCAACAATCGCCGGCTGTTCGATCTGGATGAAGGCAGTTTGTACGTCACGGGTCGTTCTCCCCAAGATGTCGATATCGTCAGCATAGGCCAGTAGTTGGGTGGACTTCAAGAGGATCGTACCCCTCGCAATTACCTCAGCATCACGGATCACTTTCTCGAGGGCCAAGTTAAGAAGAGTGCATAATAGGGCATTCCTTTGTCGTACACCGTTGTTGATGTCAAATGGTCTTGAGAGTGATCCTGCTGTTTTTATCTGGCCTCGCACATTGGTTAGGGTCAGCCTAGTCAGTCTTATTAATTTCGTCGGGATACCGAATTCTCTCATGGCCATGCACAGTTTTACCCTGGCTGTGCTATCATAGGCGGCTTTAAAGTCGATGAACAGGTGGTGCAACTGTTGTCCATATTCCAACAGTTTTTCCATCGCCTGCCGCAGAGAGAAAATCTGATCTGTTGCTAATTTGCCTGGAATGAAGCCTCTTTGGTATGGGCGTATGGGGATATCCGGCCTCGCAAGATAGTGGAGAATATCTCATAGATGGTACTCAGCAACGTGATACCTCTATAATTGCTGCACTGTGTGATATCTCCCTTTTTATGTATGAGACAGATTATGCCTCGTTGCCAATCGTCAGGCATTGATTATCTGTCCCATACCGAGAGCATAAGCTGATGAACGACTTGTATTTGTCCGTCGTCTTCAGTCGACAGGATCTCCAACTCACCGATGTTCTGGTTGTTCAGTAGCTCATCAAAGTACTGAACCCATTGCTCTAATATGCCCATTCTCGGAAATCTCGCAAATCAGATTTCCCTCTTTGTCTCGGCAGGATGAGCATCGAGGTGTATAAGGCTTCATCCTACTGACTTGTTGGTAAAACTTACGCGCCTGGTGCGGTTGCTCCCTGTACTTTTCTAGTTCACATACTTGTTGGTTCTCCCAGGCTTCCTTTTTCCGTCTGTGAAGTCGCTTCTCCGCTCGACGGAGTTCGTGATCCTTTGATTTGGCATTCCACACGGCTATATCTGGAGGAAAGTATGTTACGTTTTGAATATATAGGGACACCTCCCCGTAATCTTAATCTAGAATAGCGTCATTGAACGTCAACATTGTCTGCCAAACAAAGAGAGAACGCGGCAATTTGCGAGCAATCTAGTGGAGACAGTCCTAGAGAAAAACCGTGTAAAAATATAAGCGATCATTTTAAGCGTGGTGTTAGAATATTGAGATCACCCGCAGGGGGAAATGCAGCAACGACTCCACTCTACCTAAAGTGGAGAGAAAAGTAAGATTTCAAAAGTGAGCGTGGTGTACTGATTATTACAACAATAAGTGAACTGACGAACCCGGAAATTTGCAATAGTAATCCCAAATAACTGCTACGTATAGACAAGAGAGTAACCTCGACCATACCGCGTTCAAAGAAGGTGATTTTATCTCTTTGTAAATGAAATTCCTACAGTTGAATTCGAATAAGTGGCAGGGAACCCAGGACATGATTTCTCAAAACGTGCTTGATGTGGCTAAAAGGTATACAAATTTTGGAAAACAGTCCATGATTCATTCATTTCATTTCCAGAATGCGTAAACGAAGATGGTATCGGGGTTACAGAGTCTCTTACCAGTCCAGTACAGTACAGTACATTTAGGAGTTGTTTTCTAGATGGGCGTAGCAAAGGAGCGCTGAGTTCGGTCTTGTTGGGGATCACCATCTATTGGTCGCTTGCCTTCACTTACGTGTTACTTTTGGTGCTTCTTGTAGGATATAAAAGATGCCAGTGGCCGTTCAAAGTGGTTCGCTTATATGATCCAGCCGTTGCCTGACAGTGGGAGAGTTATCTTGCTGATCGGGTGGTAGCGATTCACCTAAGAATGTCGTTGAGCATTAGGCCGCCATCAAAAATGCTCTTTTCTCGGCTGCTACACAGGTCATCGGCCTCGTCCCAAAGGGACGTCACAAGGTCTGAATGACTGTGGAATCATGGAAACGGCTCGACGAACGGAACGAATTGAAGGCTCTATTGATCGCTGCGAGTGATATCATACATGACACGTTCGAGCTCCGATACTGTACGAAGTCCCGGGAAGTTCAACGTAGTGTGCGCCGTGACAAAAGGGAATTCCTTATTGCGCGTCAGGAAAGTAGAAGCTCTGGCAGATATCAGTGGTTTCAGAAGCATATAACGCATAACAAATGAGCTTGATTGTGGTCGCAAATCTTTCGATGTTGCTGTGAAGGTATTAAGGATGGACTCTTCATTCATGGAAGGAACACTTCACCCCGATTCTTAACCATATGAGATCTGGTGATGTAACATGGGATTACAAACTGCTCCTCCAAAGAAAAGAAAGATCATGTCGGCTGTTAAAACTCTGGATATCAACCAGGTTCACTATTGTAGGAAAAACTTCCGATCTGACTGCTCCAGTTAGAGGACATTTTGTTAGTGAAAGTATAATTTTCAATGTTAATCAAGTACAATACCACATTGGGAACTGAGGAATCGAGCAAATAATGCAGATACTACTGACGATATCTTGATAACGCTTTTCATTGCCATCTATTAATACAAACTATGCATCGTTACTGGCGATTAATGCCCTCAAATTGAGTAAAGTCACTATATATAAGCTTAACAGTCCCCGTAGAGCTAATCAGCGTTGTCCTAACAGCTACTGCAGATCCGCTACTCCCACACATACAAAAATCCTTGGTAACCTAGATCTTTCTGAGAGAGTGGCGGAACCCGTGATGAGTGCAACAATTGTAGAGGTATCTGCGTCCCGCCGTCACAAAAATAATTGTTAAAATAATTATAGATCACATCAAGGAAAACCTCGACTTGATCGTAAGAGAGAGAGACTGGTTTCCGCTCCGGATCTCGCTATATTGATCATATCAATATCCCGCGGATCATTTTGGTAAAGCACGCAGAGAGACAAATACCAACAAAACCAAAATTCTGAGTCTAATGGGTCATCGCACACTACCTATCTACATTAATGGGTAGAACATTGAAGGCGTCGATAAATGTTTATATGTAGAAGGCGTGGCTGCTACTGATGGTGGCCCCAAACTCGATGTATTCACAGTGCTTGGTCTGCTTTCGCTGCCTGTGTAAAATCAGGAATTGCAGTTATCTCAGCAAGAGGGGGGAGCAGCGCATGCAAAGGAACTCTCACTGTTACTTAAAAGCCCCAAGCCTACGTGGATACTTGCCTGCAACTTTTTTTGAGGCCCACTGGATGGCGAACAGGCCAGTTACCCGTGAATGACTTGATCACAAAGCGGAAGTGCCAATGGATAGGTTACACATTGTAGTGGGTTGGCGGCAATTCTATAGCGTGCTACGCCATGCAGCTAAATCTACTCTTCCAAGAGGTCGACGAGTGGGTGGCCTGAACAGTAGAGGAGGAGTGTATGGTTCTCGGGAAGTTCTGGAAGGACTTAAGGTACGTTTCAGCAAATCGTGTATAAGGGCGGATAGACGTAGTTGACGCGCTATGCCCCATGGGGGTGAATAGCAACCATATATCATATGCGAATTCTACAGAAATCTCCACAGTAGTATTTGGGTCTCAGATAGGAGCGGCAACGAGGCAATCTGGACCTCCGGAAGCCGAACAATCGAAAAAACCATAAATAGATCCAAAGATTCCTATGGTAGGCGGCGTTCATATGTTTAGCTGCTATGTTTCGCCTCACACTAAATGAGTTCGTGCCAATAGTTGAAAGAGCAGAAGATTGAGATAGCCGCGAAACAAATGCAAGGGGTCGCATATTACACGAGGCATTTTCACATCTGAATGTAATTCTGGGAAATGCCAGCGTACTCAGTACTTTCCTGATACGGGCTTAAGTTTGCTCCCGAAACATTACGCCAGGAGCTCCAAAAGAAATTGAGCTTTGAATATGCACACAGCGACCATCAAGCTGTCATTTTCCAGGCGAATCGTGGAAGAAGATTAAATGCTCATTAAATGGCAACGGCTAGTCGAATAGGTCATATCCGATAAGCTTATCTCGATCTTAGAAGGGAAAGGTGGTCTCTCTGATATGCAGTTCGGCTTCCGAAAGGCGAGATCCACTGTCAATGCAATCAGTACCAGAGAGGCAGAAAATGGAAATCAGTAAATCTAACACCGTAGTTACTCGATGCGAGTAATACTTGTGAGATGTAGCAAACTGACTGAGACTTAAGTCAAATTATGTGCTCCCAAATATCTGGTGCGCATCGCCAAGTATTTTGCTTGGATAGACTGTTACAATTTGGATGATGGACCTAAGAAGTATCAAACAACCTGTAGAGTTCCTCAAGGGTAGGTGCTCAGTCCTCTTCCGTGAATAATAATGTACGACGGGACTTTAACGTTCGAGCTTCACAAAACAGTGACCGTAATTGACTTTGCAGATGACACCGGAGTGACTATCGTGGTTCAACATAGTAACTCCTTACAAACGAGGCAATTTGGAAAATCATATCTTGGCTTCCGTAACCAGCGCTCAAATATCAAGGACGGTTGTCCAAAAAAGAAACTTCAAGCCACATCTTGATAGTTTAACAACGAAGGGTTTCAAAGTTTTTGACTTTAGGACCTGAGTCCTAGGCAAAGTCGTCGACTCTTTATCTCTGAAATTGTTGTATGCAGGTCGTGTCTTAAGATTAAATAGATTGCGGGCAGCGTACGCCTACCATACAACATCAGACGCAACAGCATGTGTGATACCTGGCATGGAAACCAGGGTCGATGCCTTTATGAACCAAAACATCAAACCAATGGGTCATATGCCTATCGTCGTCAATTACCACAGAGTTAAGCCATTCTGGACGGTATGCTTAAAGGACGCTGTGCTCACAGAGTTCGCTTTTATTTCCAACAAAACCTTAAATTGATTACTTTGTCAGTTGTTGATTTGACAATTAATAACATTCCAGGAATCTACATTTTGAAAGGAAACTTTGAAGTCTAAAGTCAATACAAACCCCACAGAAACATTAGTGCCATTACGGTTCGTTCTCAAAACTCTTTTAAAAAAGAAAGTCAATTTATGTGTGGAGAAGAACATTTTGCATAACATATCCCTGGAGCCCTATACAAACTATATATGTATGTATGTATGAATTATACGCGTTTGGTTATAGCTGCAAGTCTCATGAGCCAATATGTGTTTCGCAACTTTATTGTTGGATAAGCAGTTTCTAGAAATCCTTAGTATTTGAAGTAAATGATGCATGGGCTAACAAGAATCACATGTTCTCGACTCCCTTCCTGAAAAATGCTAAGTTTGCTTCCATTGTCGTAAACCTTCTCTCAAATCCGTTCTGTTTTTCTTCCCTTTCCAGATATATTTACGTATGCCACGCTCCAGTGGCGCGTACATGGTGCACAATGCCGCGTGTGAAACGATGCATCCTCTACATAAGTATTGCAGCCATCTTGCACCAAAGCAGCAGATTCTTCGATCGCTCCTACACCTCCATCCCGATTGAATGGCACGGTCGACCAGCTGAAGTGTGCAGCACCCGGACCGCTCCTTGGGTGGATAAATACATCGGCGAGGACGTCTACTACGTCGTCTATTTCTTATTCCGAGTCCTTTTCGTGCATCTGCTACCGTGCGCATTCCTCGTCACTCTCAACATTTTGCTTTTCAAGGCAATGAAAAAAGCACAGGAAAAACGCGAGAAGCTGTTCCGTGAAAATCGCAAGAAAGAGTCGAAGAAGTTGCGGGATGCAAACTGCACAACCCTCATGCTGATTGTCGTCGTGACGGTCTTCCTGATAGTGGAGATTCCGATTGCAGTCATAACCGCGTTACATATCATCTCTTCCGCCGTCATTGAATTCCTCGACTATCGGGTTGCAAACTTATTCATATTGTTCGCAAACTTCTTCCTCATCGTTAGCTATCCAATAAATTTTGCCATCTACTGCGGCATGTCGCGACAGTTCAGAGAAACTTTCAAGGAGATTTTCCTGAAACAGGCTGTCGCAAAAAAGGATGGTTCGTCAAAGTATTCACTGGTCAACGGACCAAGGACGTGCACGAATGAGACTGTTCTCTAGGTGGAACTGGATGTTTTTTGTTTTTAAGGTTTTGTATTGTTTTTACGATTTTATAGGGACAAGTATTAAATGAATTCATCCAATCGAATTGTAAATACAATTGAACTGTAAATATCGAATGTAATGCTAGAAGATTAATTTTATGTAAGGATAATTTCGAAACAATAAAATAGTTTTATTTCGTAAAATAACGAAAGATTCAGTGTAAATGTCAAATGGCCGTGCTAAAATATGTTAAGGTAAAAACTTGATTTGTTGCTAAGTTGTAGAAATATTGTGTTTCATTTAAATTGGTAAGACAGAGCCCTAATTGCCGATTTAAATGAACTTGCTAGGAATTAATTGATTTCGTAAGTAGATACGCATTAGAAGTTATTTTCCTCGTTACACTTCAATATTTTATATTTTACTTTATAGTTAGACTGTTATGGCGACTATTACTGTTTAAGTCAGTTTACGCGCTTTCAATACATTTTAGTTAGGCAATCACAAATTTTTGATATTGAGTCCTTGCTTTGTTATGTTTTTACATAGCCTATTTATATGTAATAAATGTGTTTAAAGTTTTGTTAATCCCATCTACCGTGGACGTTTAAGATTAACTCATTGGATAAAAGGATTTAATAACGAAATTGACTCTCTTTACGATTTTCAGGCCCTTCGTAAGATAACGTAGAAGAATGCGGAGAAATTTAAGGAAAACTAAGTTGAATTTGTGAGATAAATGGAAATGAGAAAATGTTGCTGAGTAAATTCATAGTTTAAACTCTTTTCGACAAAAAAGATTGTAGGTTATGTTATATGGTTGAATTAACATTGTAGAAGATTTTGTAAAAAGATATCAAAGAGGAAACTGAATTTAAGAAATATAAAATGATTCTGAAGAGAGAAATATGCATGCGCTTTTTAATTAAGCCGAAGGTGGTTGAGTGTTTGCCTTTACATTTTCTGCCTCTCTTGACTCGTACAATCGGGTATCTGTTTTTCTGGTGGCGAACAAAGCTACAATGATTGGTTTTGCTGGTGATCTGGTGGTGGATGCCGCCAATAAACCACCTGAAGATGCCTTTTTTCGGAATAGGGAGGTAAACTGTATTTACACACGATGTGTCGGACTCTTGTTTGAAAGAGATTTCCGACTAAAAACCCCCTGTTATGTCTAGGACACTAAGATGGAACCATGTGACACATAACCTTAGGCCAAGCTTACCCAGTGTAGGAGCGCAACCCCTTGGTTAGGGGAGCCGTAACTATCTGCGTGTCCCTTATCCATATCCCTTCTTTACCTTGCTTCATGTGTCCTCGCTCGACACCCTTCCGTCACCAGGCGAAGACGATGGGGCTCCACCTTCTTCAGAAGAAAGAAGTGTGGAAGACATCAACTACATCTCTGCACCACAAGCAGTCAAGTGACCAGATTTATAGATTATGTGTAATATTGAAAATACCCACTGCGAACCACGGTCCATCTACCTATCGATTTTCCTTCCCAGGATTGGTTGACTTAGTACCTCGGGCTAGAATTACAACACCGCCTACAATTCCCTCTAACAATCAAGTGAATCAAATGAATACTGGAGACATTCACAACACAACCCTCCCTAACAGAGGGAGAGATATCCTAGAGATGAAGCATCAACAGATGATCTTCACAACCAGCTGAAGAGCGTTATCATTGATACAGCAACAAGCATACACAAGAAAAGTCGGAACGGCTGGTTCGACGATAAATTTAAGCTAGTAACGGAGCGGTAGAAAGCTGCATACCGAGTAATGTTGTATTCTCAAAGAATGTGGGCACGCGCAAAGACTTACCACGAACTCCGGCGAGCGGAGAAGCGACTTCATGGACGAAAAAAGGAAGTCTGGTATAACTACCAGATTTGTGAACTCGAAAAGTATAGGGAGCAACCGCACCAGGTGCGGAAGTTTTATCAACAAATCAGTAGGTTGGAGCCTTATACACCTCGATGTTCATCCTGCCGAGACAAAGATGATCCTAATTTCCATCAGAATGGGCATATTAGAGCATTGGATTGAGTATTTTAATGAACTGCTCAACAACCAAAATATTCGTGCAATCCATCGGCTTAAAAACCATAAGTCGTCTGGAGCCGATAGAATTACTGCCGAATTGGTTAAATAAGGAGGCAACCAATTACACTAAGCGGTTTACGAACTTATGCTCAAGGTGTGGGACAGCGAATCAATGCCTGACGACTGGCAACGAGGCATTATCTGTTCCAAACATAAAAAGGCGGAAATCACGCAGGACAGCTATTATAGAGGCATCACGTTGCTGAGTACCATCTATAAGATATTCTCCGCTAGCTTGTTAGACCGGATAGCCCCATACATCCAGAACATCATTGGCCCATGCCAAGAGGCTTCACTCTAGGTAAATCAGAAAACATATCAGTTTTTCTCTCTGCGGCAAACGAAGGAAAAGCAGCTGGAATATGGACATTAGTTGCACCGTCTTTTCATCGAATGTAAAGCGGGCTATGACAGCCATAAAACTGTACAGGGCCATGCGAGAATGCGGTACCCCCACGAAATTGATAAAACTGATTAGGCTGACCCTGGCCAATGTGCCAGGCCAGACAAAAGTAGCAGGATCACTCTCGAGGCCATTCAACATCAACAACGGTCGAAAACAAGGGGATAGCCTATCATGCGTTCCCTTTAATCTGTGAAATGAACTTATAGGAAATAGGAAGATCAAACGATCATCAAAGTTGGCGAAATTGACCGTGAAGGTCCCCCCGCAAAGATTGAAGTTCCATCAAAGTGCTCGGTCGACACGTTCTTCCACGCCTCTTTGCTAGCCAGGGTCAGGAATGTGGAGGGGTTCTTTGAGCTCTTTGATCCCTCTTTGAGCTCTTTGCTCCCTCGCGTGTCATTAATCCAAAATTAACGTGTCTCTACCGATGCGTGGGTCCGTACCGAATAATACAATGAATTCGCGATGGCCTAACAAATAACAACCAGGACGCGAGCTAAAATTGAAAAATAAAAAGAACGGCTCGACGGCGCGCGTGGAACCGTAAATCTTCGGACTCGAGTGCTGCGATCAAGGGGGGAAGATCCATGATGGATCACAATCCCGATTATTGCCTCTTCTGCCTCAGATGGTGATTGAGGCGCGGCCCCTGAGGTTCCCACTCTTCCTTGACATCCTCAGGCCGTTTCGTCATTTAGAGGATGTCCCTTTCAAAGCTTTTGCGAGATCAAAGAGGAAGAGAGGGGGAGGAAGTCCTCAAATCAATCAAAATTATTCAAAATTCATGATATATTACTTACTCCAACAGAAAAAAACAAATATATAAAAATAAAAGAAAAATTGAAAATAATAATATATAATAATGTAAAGAAAAAAAATTAATTAAAATTAGAATCAAAGAAAGAAGAAAAATAAAAAAAAAGAAGAACAAGTCGGGAAATCGGAAGCTGGACGCTTCAGGTACGAAAGGTTTTGTGTATTTCTTAGTACGTAGCACGTAATATATCCATATTTTGCATGAGAATATCCAGTTTCGGGTGATATTGACATTCGTAGTCTTCAATTTTCAAAGAAGCAACAAATTAGGTATTATAACTTTGTTAGTAATAGTGCGATTTCCACCAAACTTGGTAGGATCATGCTCTATATTATAGCCTGTATCACTGCAAAATTTCATGGTACTAGGATGAACGTAAGGGGGGTTTCTAACCAATTACAAAAACTTGTAGTAATATACTATTATTAACTTTATTTAAACAGATATCGGCATGGAAGGTATTTCGGAGCCCAGCCATCATATAGTGGCAGCCTCCTGATTTTTTTCAGATTTTTCGATTTGGTAGTTTCTGAGAATGGCCCCCTTAAAGAAGTGATCACTTTCAACCCCCCGCGCTCCCCACCCTTCCAACGAATGTCAAAACTGAGATCGGCTTTGAAAAGTACTAATCGAGACCTTTAATTTGATAGCCCACATGACTATATTTGATGAAAAAAATTTTACACCCCCCTTGTGTGTTGTGTTTACACAAAACCTTAAAAACTTACACATGCAATCACTCCGAGCTCGGCATAGTGTGTAGCTATGTTGATGCTGATTCTCCGCTAAAAGAAAATATTTAAAACATTACAATGTGAATTTAAAAAAAATACAATTTACTATTTCATTTGCCTTTTTCAAATAAAAAAAAACCTTTTAGAGTTCGCGGTTGCTTCTACATACGCTGCGCGCTGGGATTTTCTCAAGATCAGGCTGCGAAAACAACACTTTTGGTTTATAATTATGATAGCACCCGAACAATTGTAACTCCAGAATGTCCATCGGTATTCACATCAACTTTCAATGGATCCGAAATGAACCTTCGAGCAAGGACAATATCCAAAATTCCAAGAGACGGCGAGGTTAGCCCTTTCCTTTGGATTTTAGCACTTCTACGGCACAAGATTTGTAATAATCACAATTGTCCGCAATGGCCGAAGTCAAATCGCGAACGATACCAGCATTCACCAATCACTTGAGTCCTTCCAGGCTTACGTGGCACGCCCGCTGGGATAACACTCCATCGCCGCCTTTAAAACCATCCGGAACTTCCTCTGCTCCAACGTATCCTTTTTACCCTCCTGCCTCTGTCGATGTCGCAAAAAGATCCCCTTCAGAGTCCGGATAGGGGCTGCTCCAGCTGTCTCCTCTGCCTCAATCCAAACTTCTCCCCCAAAAATCCAACAGTCAAATCCTCACACCAAAAGTCAAATCCCCTAGGCATTTGACCTCTCGCGTCTTCCAACCCAGAACCGCTTCCCTCACCGCTACGTTGCCTTGATCTCTGTTCAGTTTCAGTGTTCAATGTTGCAGCAACATGCGCATGCGCCTGCGGATACGGCAAACCATTCGCCTCTGTCAAGATTAATTCGCCCGAATGCATTCAATAATGTGCAATCTGCGGCGAGCATTAGGCTAATTGTACATTATGAAATGCATCATTTGAGCAAATTAATTCAGAAAGGGGTGAATGAGATTCCGCTCCCGTCGCGAAGCCGCGGTCACTACACCTGGCCCTGGAAAAAGTGATTCGCGATGCAGATGTGAATGTGGGAGACACCATTCGAAGCTTGCCAATTACTAATCGAAAGGCAAACCTAAACCAAAGAAGACAAATATCACGAACTGAGACGAAACGTCAAGAAGATCGGTAGACGAAAATAACGACAGTTTAATAGCAACAAAATTTGAACACTTGACGCAAGCTTGGAGAAGAACGACGTACGGGTAGCATTTAGCATCCGGTCACAGTGAAACAGACGAGGCTAAGTTTCAAACTGCGGACCACCCTCTGTAAGGATCAGAATGGCATTATCATCAAATGCCCACACCCTCGACTTTGCACGAAGTAGAGGCAGATTTGTTTAAATTAAAATCACATAAAGCTTTCGGGATCGATGGCATCCCAACCAAGCTTTTAGGAATTTACCTATTTATTCCAATTTCAGGGTGCAAATGAAAAGTTCCTCGCGAGCGCTAGTCTTCCATGCGACGTTCCAACGTATTTTTGTTTCGGATGTGATTCACCAACTGGCCCAAAGTCATCCTTGATGTGAAAATTGATATTATTCTACCAAAACAATTAGAAACTACTTTTTTCCAACTTGAACTTCAATCAATAATCGAATTTATTGTAAGAGGTAGCGAAACAAGTTATACACGGCAAAACGGTTGTGAACTCTTCTCAATTATTTCGATTCTGTCAAAAATAGTTGGCAAAGGCCACGAAGAACACCGGTGGTGGCATTCGTCAGTCGAATTAACAACATTCAATATAAATTTCGAATGTTGCTAACCTTGCTGCGCCACATCACTCCGCCCCCAGATGAAACCTAGGGGTTTCAGCAACTGAACTCGGCACTGCGTTTTCCATCATTCGGCGAAGCGATTTGGTACACAAACGGGCCCCAGCCTGGATAAGGACACAGCCTTTTTGTGTCCCCCCATCTCGAGTTGGAAGAAATGCTCTCCCCGCTCGAAAACACGGTACGGGCCTTCGTATGGAGGCTACAGCGGCTTCCGGACAGCATCCGTCCTAACCAGGACATGTATGCACGTGTCCAATTCGTTGGGAACACAGACAGGTATGGATGTATATCGGGTGGGAGGTGTAGTTTTAAGGCGGTACACATTGCTTTCAGCAGGTGCAACAATCCCGAATCTGTAAGACCCGATCTCTTGTCAAAGACCGGATCACTTGTGAGCCTTGGGTTCTCCCCGTATACCAGCTCCGCGGGGCTGGCGGCACATTCCTCTCGGCGGGTTGTCCGGAGGCCAAGTAGGACGAAAGGTAAGATCTGAGTCCAAGACAGATCGTCGCGGGCCATAATGGCGGCTTTCAGCGTCTGGGGCCAACATTCTAGCATCCCATTGGATTGCGGGTTGTATGCCGAAGTCCGCTGGCGTTTGGATCACAGGAGTTTGCTTAACTCCGAGAAAAGGGTGGATTCAAATTGGTCAGTCATGGTCACTGCAAGAACAACAGAGCGAAGGATCCACTCTCGACAGAGGGCTTCGGCACAAGATTGCGCCGTAATGTCCTTCAGAGGTATTGCCTCAGGCCACCGCGTAAACCTGCCGATGATTGTAAGGCAATACTTGAAATCGTGCGAGTCTCGCAAAGGGGCTACGATGTCGAGATGTAAGGTGTGGAACCGCTTGGTAGTGTGGGGAAATTAGCCCACTTCTTTTCTTACATACCTGGTGATCATACACCTTTGGCATGCGATGCACTCTCTGGCCCAGGAGTTCATGTCCTTATTCATGGAGGGCCAGAAGTATTTCTCGGTGACTAACCGATTTGTCGTTCTGACTACGCTACGTCGTGAACCGCGTGGAACACTTCCTTGCGAAAGGTGGCCGAAATGTATGGCCGGGGTCCATTTTCCGAATATTCGCAGCCGAGAGAGAGGTTCGAGCCGAAGATGGGCAACTCACGTAATTTGTATTTGGGGTTGGATTTGAGACTCTGAAGTACTGCGTCATCTTCCCGCGCCTTGGCGATAGCCGAGAAATCGAGCGAGGCGGGGATGTTAACCTCGGAGACACGTGACAAAGCGTCAGCAACTATGTTGTCCTTGCCGGACACGTGCCGTATGTAGGACGTGAACTGGCTTATAAAGCTCAGATTCCGAAGCTGACGAGGGGACGCTTTGTCGGGCTTCTATTTCAGAACATATGTGAGAGGCATATGGCCCGTAAATACTGTGAACAGCCTGCCATCTAGGGAGAAGCGGAAGTATTTGAAGCTCAAGTACGCGGCGAGCAGTTCACGATCGTAAGTGCTGTAGTCCGTTGCGCGGGGTTCAACCGTCTAGAGAAGAAGTTCAACGGCTTCCAGACTTGATTCACCTTTTGGTGGTGAGCAGCATCTACTGCGATGTCAGAGGCGTCAACAAACCCAGCTAGGGGTGAATCTTGTCGACGAAACGCCAAGAGTGTAGCATCAGCCAGTTGTTGTCGGGATTTATCCAATGCGTGGACAGCCTCTTCAGACCACACAATCTCTCGTGTGTCTTTTGTTTTGGGGCCGGATAAGTACGCGTTCAAAACGGACTGGTGTTGTGCGACCTTGGGCTGGAAATGACGATAGAAGTTTAACATGTCTAAGAAGCGCCGCAAACCCTTCACTGTTTTCGGACGCGGGAAGCTTGACATCGCTTGCACCTTGTCTGGTTCGGGCTGTATTCCCTCAGGGGAAATGAAATGGCCGAGGAATCTCACCTGTGTCTGGAGGAACCTGCATTTATCAAGAGATGGACTAAGTGCTCAGACTCTGAGGAAGAAGCGACCAAAACATCATCCAAATATACGAAACAGAAGTCAGGACCGAGTGGATAATCCTTTGAAAGGTGGCACATTGCACAACCCGAAAGTCATCCGTGTGAACTCGAAGAGTCTGAAGGGTGTGTATATTGCCGTCTTTGGAATGTTTTCTGGAGCTACAGGGATTTGGTGATACGCCTTGGTTGAATCCAAGGTCGAAAAGATGGGGCAGTTTGCGAGATGATGCGCAATGGAATAGAATATCGGTCTTGAACAGCGTGCCCGTTTAATCTTCTGCAACTCTCCATGGGCGCCATTCCCCGTTTGACTTAGGAACCATATGGAGTGAGGACGACCAACAGCTGTCTGCAGATACCCTGTTGCATAAGTTGTTCGAACTCTTTCCGTGCAATACCCAGCTTCTGTGGTGGTAGGGGACGCACCTTCGAAAAGATAGGGTGGTGCTGCACATTGTGCTTCATTGGTTTAGAGAGACTACATTCGGTAGTAATCTGGCTGGATTTTCGAAGGAGTGTCCGAACACGAGAGTGAGTAATGTCCTCCAAAGGTACGGGAAGATTGTTGTTGGGGTGTGATGCGATTCTGCTTGACGGGTTAAGATTGGTTGTGGAGTCTATAAGGGACCTCTTCTGCAAATCCACTAGCAACCCATAGTAACGCAAGAAGTCTGTTCCTAAAATGGGGAAGCTTACATCCGCCAGGATGAATCGCCACGAGAACGTCCTACGCAAGCCAAGACTTTTCCATAGGTTTTGGCATAGCTCTGCCCTAGATAGTTGTGGTAGTTCCGGCCACGGGCAATTTCAATAAACCCTTATCGGTAAAGTTATTGACTGAAAAACGTTGGAGGTAAATTTTACACCTAATGTGAGCATATAATAAATTTACTGTGATCTTTCGGTCGCATATATCGGTATTCACAGTTTCTTCAGGGATTTGCCTATTTTCTATCATCTCTTGATAAATTTTCTAATACATTACCTACACCTCCTGTGCAAATTTGATGTCGACAATCCTCCTTCTCCCAACTGTAGTGGTATCCTGAAAAATCGAGAGCACGTATAAACTTCATAATGAAACGGAGAATATTGATAGGGAGATGCTTGGAACTAGGATGCCGCCGATTTTATTGTTGGATCTATTCAATGAGTGCTAAGAATAACGGGGAAGGCCAGAAGGCGCCACAATGAAGGCTGTCAGCGGAAAAGAATAGAATTAGAATAGTTGGGGCTGATTCATGATGTAATACTTTACTTGGCAAATTGAAAGTAGGGCAAGTAGGAGATGGGTTCCTTTCTAAAGGATAACACTAACTAGAAGAAAGCAAAAAAATCATGTTTCGAATGTACTCAGCAACCAAAACTGATTAACCCTACGATTTCCTCGTAGAGTCCTCATCATCCCTAAACAAGTGGTAGCCCTGAACATTATATCAAATCTACAAACACATAAATTCCATGTGACGGCTGGCTATTCGAGGGAAGTTCCGTCCGAAACTTTCTTAAGCATCATCCCCTTGCCCCATATATCATGTACATCCTAATGGTTTCGGATTGTCCTAAGTTTGAATCTATCCTAGAAGACAAGAGTATAAGTTTTCATTTAATGATAATTAAGTTCTTAGTGTGTGTGTGTCTGGAAAAGCTTTTCATTATGCGTGGCACATATTGACTAATGCCTTTCCTCTTCCTACGCCTATAGCGACTATCATGGTGTTTTACGACTGCCCGTTTAATATTGTTATATTAGATGTTCAATTAGAGGAGCAGTTGCCCTCCAGTCGTATTATTGATGAACGTATCATATTCACAGACATTGGCCATTTCTGTTTATGGGGAAGTTTCTGATGAAGACTATTCTCTCCATTATGACCTCTAATATTATGACAAAACACTCTTGAAAGGCAGTTATCGAAGAATGGGTAAACATGGGAACTATGACCCTTAGGCTTATAAGAACTAACCAACTACAAAGCACTTCCGCGTGGATACTGTTTTTACGATGTTTTCTCTGAATCGAATTATAAGGACGTTTGAAATCAGTTAACTGAAAACTTAGTATTTGATTAGTGTGAAGTATTTGGTTGGGGTTGAAAAACGACAGTCGTTATTTATAAATACCCCATTCATCTTCCTATTCCTGCTGAATTACGTTTTCAATCTACTCAATCTCAATTTTTTCGTCCTTGTGGTAAATAAAGTAATTTTAGCCTTTAATTAAGTCTTCCAAATAATTTACATTCCCCAGCGAACAAGCCGACAATTTATTGATTCAAGTCCGTTACGATGCGGAAGGCACGTGCCCCAGTAGTACAAATAAAAACATAATTAGAAACATGCACGTCCTTCCTCCTTCGGGGTCTAACTATAGCTTTCCCCTATAAATATTCCAAATGATTTACTTTCTTTTTTATGATCATCTTTCGGGATGAAATTCTCAAGTTCAACTTCTTTTGTGAAGGGCGAGTTTTACGACTTCGGCCATTACTAGTTCATTATGGGCCATAAAAACTGGAGCAAAGTAAGTAGGTCCATTTTGAATAGGCAAGGATTCTCACCTGTGACAAAACAAGTCCATCAACCAGGTGGATGATGTTTTCTAGAAAGTTATTCAAAGCAGTGGGTGCTGCCATTTTCCTGACAAATGTTTGATATGAAGGAGAAACCTGTATACCATTTTCCAACTCATTCACTTCTCTCACTTCGTCTTCAGGATTTTGAATATTTTCGGACCATAGTTAATCCCTTTCTTTCCACACGTGTATATATATTCAATAAGATTTTTGAGAGTAAACCGTAATAAGGGGTGTAGTATTTCGAATTTGAGTCTCTTATTAAGAAGGGCATCACTGGAGTGAACAACAATTAATCCACGAAACAAAGTGGTCAGACCCTTAATAACGATGACTTTGTCATAAAAAAGTAATTGGACGAATCAAAGTAGGGTTTTATGGTCTGATAGAATTGAAAAGTTGAGCGCCCTTATCTTTTCTAATTATTCATTTTCTGATCATTTTTGAGTTGTGGAGATGCTGGGATAGTGACAAATTAAATTAAATGGTGAAGTGATTGGAAGAAAGAGGCAAACTGCTGAATGCAGCATACAGGCATTAACTCGTTTCAGTTTCCATAAAAGTCAGAATTTAGTGGTGGTTTAACGTGAGTTCCCGCCGTTCAGGCCTTACTCATCGGATTTCTTATGGCACAGATTGAATTTGTGAACGCAATCAGTTACCCCTGTGACAAGTAACAATGGTACCAGTTTATACTGAGTACATGGCTCAGTATTCACAATGGTGGAGCTAAGACATACCAAAATTTCTACGCAACAAAGGAGTACGGCACCGGAATTGTAAGCACAACTGAGGCCTGAAGGACTCTGTCCGCTAAGTGGACGTAACTCCAACCCCCATGAAACTCCCACTAAGTAGATCAACGCATGCACTTAGAGGGCTATCGCAGTTCCAATGAAACCAGATAACTTCTGGTGAAGCCGAAGTTACATCAGATACGTCCCCATGCAGACCCGGGTGTGATCACCCAAGGACCTGGGAGCATTTGCCTGCTGCATAACGACCAGCAAGTTAATGTGTATATAGCGTTTCCCGGTCGCACCAATAGTAGGTTCACCTCGAACACTTGGTATTGAATTTAGAATTGAGTAATAACAACCAAACAACAAGAGTTGATAGAACCAAATGGTGAAACCGATCACGACGAGCCGACCCTGCTTGTAAACGGGACAAAGGCTGAAGAAAAAGAAGAAGGACGTTGTAACAACCAGTATCCGACCTATGCCTGCCTTCGTAAAGAATTCCATACATCCTGATTTTGCGCTGTGGTCCACCACTTTGATAACCCTAAAAGCTGTCTGGCGTCCCATAACAGCTAGGGTCTGCTACGTCTTCTTTTTCTACCATAGATACTGGACTTATAAGCTTTCCGGGCTGGATCATTCTCATTTATCCACAATCAGACAGTCGCGGTATCGCTCTCAATTTTACCATTATATAGGCTACGAAATCGTCCACTCTCATGTAAGAGGTCAAAAATTCTTTGAAGGATTCTTTTCTCGAACGCGGCCAAAAACTTCCAATTTCTTTTGCTGTCAACTGTCCGAGCTCGAAATAGCCTTCGTAGCTAATGGCGCTCGTAGGGACGTCGATCTGAGGATCCAAATATTGTCCTTTCTCATCTGCTTGAGGAACAACAGGAACTGATAACCATGGGGTACAACTAGTGCAACGCACCCAGAATATCTCCGTGGCCATAGACTATGCCTGGAATCTTAGTATACTTCATAACCAGCTCGCCATACCAATCCACTGCTGTTAAGTTGGTGGGCAGAACCTGGACACTAAACCAGCCACTCCTCTCGTTGATTGCACGGTTGATAAAGTTTAGTTTCCCGCCAAATTCTTCCAGTCGATCAGTTACATCACCGTGTTATACCTGCCTCGTGGTGTTAATCCCACGGTGCTCTTCGGACACGAATTGATTATGTGACCATAATCAGAGCCCCGCCGCAACAAGCTTCGACGGTACCAGTCTATACCGACTACATGGCTCAGCATTCATACTGGTGAATGCAAGACCTACCTAAATCTCTACCGAACTAAGGAGTACGGCACCCGTGTTGAAACGCAACACCACGCTCAGACCTGATGGTCTCTGTTTGCTTGAACGCAAGTACAACCCCCATGGAGCTAACCGCAAACAACCGAGCTGAACGCACATACAACAGGAGTTCACCTGAAGTATATGAATTCAGGGGCTATCCCATGGTACCGGTATACCCCTGGTAAGGTTTCGTGAACTATTGCCACTTCAGATGAGTCCCCGTGCAGACTCGGATCTAATCACCCTAATTAGTCCTTTGGAACATTCGCCTATTGCATCACGGCAAACCAATGTGATACAGCGTCTCCCGGTGCCAACACTAAGGAAGGTCTCTTCCGCCACTGGGTTTTGGTTCGGCAGACAGGCTTGCCGTCCCGTCTTCCTCACCGCCACCTCTGAGCACCTTCCAGTCGATCAGAGACTGCTGAATGATATGCTTCTATCCGAGCGTCCAGTGGTACGTTGTGTTGCTCATGTCTGAATATTATATGTCTCAGCAGGGTATCGGAGTGAGTGGTTGACACAATTCTTGAACATTCTTCCGTCCTTCTTGTTTGCTCCAGCATCTTCATTACATCTTGGGGATCCTTGATCATCGCCTGTATCGGAAATTCGAACTAAATCCTCAAGTTTTCACGAACCACTTTTGACTCCACGACGGCTGTAACAAATACACGTAAAATGCCACTTCATCGGCTTTGCCTCTCGTTCTCTAATAAGTACTAATTGGCTGGGACTCATAGTTGGGTTTTCCTTGTCCTATTAACCCGAACCTTTAAGTGGTGGAAATACTCTTGAGACCAGCTCTTCCAAAACGTTTGGCAAATGGCCCTAAGCTACTGTCATCGTTCATAAAGAAATTGTTGAGTGCGATCTGCCTCCAGGAGTGTATTAACTGGTCGTTGAATTAGATAGTGGCAAGGAGTCAAAGTTTCCTAATTGCGGGAGAGTGAAAGTAGCGGTCCAGAGTTCAGGCATGCCTCCTCCTCTAGCGTCAACAATCTAGAACAATCTTTGTTTCATCGTAGACGCGTTTCAAGTGATATTTAGTTGATTCCACGGTTGCTTTTCAAATTTCGCCAAAGTGCGATGTAGCGACCGGTATAATGACCCTTCCCAGTATTGAAAACGTTAAGTAGTGCTCCAACAGATTTTTTTAATCGGAAATGCCTGTAAAACCGGCTACAGGCTCGAAGGCTCGTCTTCCACCTACGACGTGGCCTGGGACTATCACTGATGGTTTAACAACTCGACAGGGGAAATACCTCTCAAGCGCATTCCGCAGGGTCTTCTTTTGACTTGATTTGACCCAAACCCAGGATTGCTCACTAATTTTCCGAATCTAAGCAACCCGGTTCGCGACATAGTTCACTGGCTGTGCATGTCCTTTCTAATTCATGGTCAGACCAGCAGAACACAGTAGTCTCTTTCGCGGGGAAATTCGACCTCTAGGCACCACAGTGACCAGTATCATTGCTGCATCTGCTGTAGCAGATTGGCTAAAATCTCTGGTGACCACTTTAACAGGTTCGAATAGGCAGCGAATAAAGTACATTGTGAAGATGAACCTCTTTATTATCTGGGCTTATTCGTTGGCCATGTTCGCAATACTAGAACGAAACTTTATCACTTGTAGCAATACAATCCGGCAGTCATCGATTTACATTCAGTACTCACCGAAGCTCTGAGCAAATTCAAAGCAATATGTTTGGAATTTTAACCCTTACCGAGTCTCCCCGATTGACGAAAAATCGACAGTGTCAATAAATTTGACCACTGCAAAACGTGGCGAAATGTGAACAACCATGTTATACTTTCCTGTCATAGTAATGGACGCACTTAAGAAGACATGAGAGCCAGTGGTGTTGAACTGATGCTAAACATCTTACTTACCGGACTCAGAGAGACTACGCTCGAAAGTGATATTGCTGTATTTTTAAAGAGGTGTGCAAAGGCAACGACTTCAAGAACGATAGACAGGGTGTTGGGTATGTAGGTAATGATTATTCCTGATGATGGAAGGATCGGTTGTGTGGATCCCCTAACAATAAATAGTGGGACTGGTCTGTATCTTAGATGGAAGTGCTGACATCTGTAATAACAAACCGCCTAGAAAATGTTCGTCGAAGCCCTAGACGCATACCTAATTGCCTGTAGCTGAAATTTGGAATTGGATGTCACGAGAGGATGCGAGTATACCCGAGACTTCAGCGCTGGCTTAAGGGATCATAGGCAACGTGGGCTATGTTTCGGGTAGCCCCTGTAAGGTCCAGATTTTTGTAATACGGTAACACCAGCATGCCCCGGCCCTTATCGAGAGTTCGGATGATCTATTACCCGATTGCCCTTTTCAGAAGCCTCTTTGCTAACTTCGAATCGGTCGCTATTAGCGTTGTGTCGTTCAAAACGTCGGAGACGAGCCCAACCAACTCCTAATTAAACCCAATGAGGGCGCAGTTAAACCGTGTGACGCCGGCCAGTGCAAATTAATCCTCAAGCCGATGGAGCCGATCCTCATCATATAGGCTTATCCCGGTCGGATGACGGCCGTAATATGGGGCCATTAATAATTGAAACAATCGTTGGTCCACACACTCTTACAAAATCTAGAAAAGTACTCTTCAATATCTGGCAGAAAATTGCCATTTGAGCACTGAATGTCTGTTTTTAAGGTTTTGTGTAAAACAAAGCCTTATTCAAATCGGTTTACTGTCTGTGTTTTTTTTTATGGATGGAGGTGGAAATCTTAAAAAGACACTGCCGTGGCAGGTTGCAGCAGAGTGTGGGATTCTCACCCACTAAAACCACCTCCAGTTTCTCCTTCATCCTACCCCGTGAGCTTTAAGCGACCAAACCTTCCATTCTCCGCGTCCTCCTTGCGCGCTCCACTTTTTCATACTATGATACTCTGGCCCTACGGCCTCAAACGGCTTACACCGCAACTCATTGAGGAAGGGCGACAACTCAATTATTGACTACTCCATGCGATGGAAGCCATTCTTATATTGGTTAACTCAGAACTTTCCCTAAACCGTATTCGCGCGCGTAGGTGTGTTTGACGCGTCAATGGTAACCCCATTCCAGGGGGTATAGAATGACTACAATATCTACTTTAACCAACCAACGTCTAATCAACGTTGAACTTTTTGTGTAGAACTTTATCTCCATTGAGAGGATTTATTGGTTCTCAACATTTCCTTGTTCCCTCCTGAATCTAGACAAAAATATATGAAACCACCTCCAAATAGCAAAGTGCAACTACCTCCGCTGACTTAGCTTACTATCGCTTGATTTAGAAATAACTGCGCTGCTTTAATCTTCCCAATCACCATATTTTTAGCTAAATCAATTTTAATTTTTATGACTTTCGTTCGTCACAGTCAACCATTATTACAAAAATTGTGTCCCTTGGTAATTCGGCGTCCCTTTCTCGTGAAATGCAATTACAGAAGAGCAAATTACATTTTACCGAGACGAGAAAATTTTCTTCTTCGTTTCCCAATCCTAATAACCACGCTGTACGTGCCATTAATTTCTTTGCGTTCGAGGAAACGGGTCCTGACTGGACTAGAAAATAAAGAGTACTATCGCGTGTTCTAAGCAACTTTCGCAGAGTTTAAGTGCATATGCGGACCAATATCACTGTAAAATCAAATCCTCCCTATTTTGCAAGCAAAACTTTTCAAAGCATTGCACCGAATCCCCGAAGCATTGCCAGAAAATGAGTGTACAAAGAAATAAAGAAAATTGCACCAGTGTGTACCCGGCAATGTCAGAAAAAATCTACTTGTTTTACCATGGAAGAGCGAATGGATAATGTCGCAACAAGTCCCTTATTATCCAGGGATGGCACGGTCAATGGGTATCAAAATTTCTAAAACAGTTCTTTCGAAATAGAATTATCGCTGACATATGTGAAATACAATGAACTGTTATAAAAATGCGGAATAGGTAACATAAGTACCTCATAATTGCTACTATTAGGCAATGCAGCTACAAGGAGAGGAACTAAATTCCTTACTTATAATGGAACCTTAAAAAATCAGCAGCATCTAGAACAAACCTTTAAACTTCAGCAGTATTGAAGTCGTTTATGGAAGAAGGATATGCCCCTTCGACCATAGTTTCCAGGAAAATCTCAAACCGAAGATTTAGAAATATTGAAGGGTAATTGCTTTCCGTCTTATTCAACAAAATATGCACTCCTCAGATTTATCAAAGATCCTTTGAGAAAACCCAGTCACTTATTTAGGGCAAAACAAGACCTGCCAAATGGTATATAGGTTGGGGGTCCAGATACTGGGAAAATGGCCGGAAAGTGGAGGAATTTTTCGAAAAGCTTTACACGCTCGTATCTCCGTTTACATTGGGAATTTCAAGAAAAAAAACTTAATGCGTGGCCACTGGTTTAGAGGAGAGTTAGACCTTTCAAACGGTATATACGCTGGGGGGTCGACATGCTGGGAAAATGGCCGGAAAGGGGGGAAATCTTTTGAAAAACTTTAAACGCTCGTATCTCCGTTAATGTTGAGAATTTCGAGAAAAGGAGCTTAATTCATGATCACTAGTTTAGTCATCTCGGAAAATATTTCCAGTGACTTCTTGGCGTACGTTACAGAGAATATATATAACGTCATGTCCATCCCCCGTTTATTGGAGGTGAAAATGCCGAAGTGGTGATATCTTTTTTTGTTTATGGATGGGGGTAGAAATCTTAGAAAGACGCTGCTGCGCCAGGTTGCAGCAGTGTGTGGGACTGGCACCCATTAAAACCACCTTCACTCTTCCGCCCCTCCCCGTGGGTCCACCGTGAAGTATTACTTCGCGGGGGAGGCTCAAGTTTGCTACACCAGCTCGTCCATGTCGCGCCTTCGTCGCGCCGCCTTCGAGCTAGATCCAACTCCAGAAGTTTTATCTGCACCACGGCTACTGCCTCATTTACCGCCATCCAGTTTTCCTCCGACTTCAGCATCTCTTCCACCAGGTTGAAGGGATCGATGTCCGCCCCCAAGATGCTGTTCAACCTCCATTTCTGCTGCAGAAATCTGGGTCAATGGAACATAACGTGCCCCGGATCCTCGGGTGTAGTACCGCACTCAGGACAGTTGGGAGAATCGTCCAACTCGCAGCGATGCAAGTACTTCCTACAGCCACCGTGTCCCGTAAAGAACTGTGTCAGGTGGTAATTCAATTCTCCGTGTTTTCAGTCGACCCATTTTTTGATAGACAGGGTCAATGTATGTGTCCACCGACCTTTGTCGGAGTTATCCCACCGTTGTTGCCACTTGCCACACAAATCCCTCCTGAAGGCTTTTCGGAAATCCGCATTCACCTCGGCTAGATTTGCCATCCGTTTTTCGTAGAGCCGCGATGACACACATTGCCGCCGTCGACGCTGTCCTAAATGGACACCCTTAACGCAATTAGCCGGTATGCCAAACTTATCTTCCTCCAGTTTACAGAGAGGTTCGACGCTCCCGCTCAAATAGGAGCCGCCTATAGCAGGATCGACTTCACCACTCCCGCGATGAGTAGTATGCGACTATACTTCGGCCCTCCCACGTTAGGCATCATCCTTGCAAGGGATGAGCTAGCATTTGTTGCCTTCTCCCGCGCATAATCCAAGTGTCCCTTGAAACTCAGCTTGACATCGATCATCACCCCCAGGTATTTGATAACTGATTTTGAGACCACCTCACGATTACCAACCCGGATATTAACCGTGTTGTTCTTCCTGCGGATGGTAATGAGGACCGCCTCCATCTTTTCGTCCGCCAGGTCTAGCTTAGCCATTCGTAACCATGACTTGATGGTATGAATGGCTTCATTTGCATATAGCTCCACATCCTGTCCTGTCCGCCAAACCAATCAGCGTTGCTTCCTCCGGCACGCGTAGACCAAGCACTCCGTAGTACATTATGTTGCACAGCAGTGGTCCTAATACATAACCTTGAGGCGCATCTGCTGTCACAATGTATTCCTTCGGCCCGTCGTCTGTCTCGTATCAAAGAAGTCTGTCTGAAAGGTAACTCTCGATCAGCAAAGCCAAGTAACTAGGAACACCCAGTTTGGCCAAAACGTGTTTAATCCAGCCCCAGTTGGCTGAGGTAAAAGCATTTTTGACGTCCAGCGTCACCAGAGCACAGAATTTACCCGTGGCCATTGCATTTCGAGCCAATTCGACGACCTTTGCTACTGCACCAACCGTAGAAACGGCTCGCCGAAACCCATATTGCCGCTCTGAAAGACCACCCGCAAGCTCGATGGGAGCACCCTCTTGTATATCATCCTCTCTAACATCTTTCCCATGGTGTGTAAGAGTCAAATAGGGCAATATGAAGAGGGCACGCCAGGTGATTTTTGGGGCTTTGGTAGCAACACCAGCCTCTACTGGGCGGGAAATACTCCTTACGCCATGGACGATTCGAATGTGCTTGCGAACCACCTTGGTCTGGCCTTGATCACCACCTTCCTAAATGGCCTGTCTTCCGCATGCCCAAATGGCGTTGCCAGTTACATCCACCGCCCAAGTCGCACTCCCGTTGTTTCTGTACGGCTCGCAAATTACCGCGACATCGACATTCGACTCTCGAATGGTTTGCGAGAGCAGGTCCTGAGCTTACAGTGATTAAGATTGATTTGTATCAATCTCATTTGCCTGTGCGGTTCAGCTCCCTCCTATATACCGGACATCTGCTGCTTGTCTGCAACATGCCGGTCATCCACCCCCCTTTCCCACTACACAGCATACACCGTGGATCTCCGGTGCAATCTTTGATGAGGTGACTCTCTTCCCCACACTTCCTGCAACTTCTCAACCTATCATGCTAGTGCTGGAAGGGGTGATATCTATAAAAAGCTAAAAACTGCGATGGGGTCTCTGAAAAAGGGGTAGTTATACATACACTTAATCCCTGTCATCGGGGAATGGCTGGAGAGAAAGCGCGAAGATGTCAATGGTAATATTCCTAAGTTCCTTACTGCCCATGGTGGATACCTTCAGCGCCGATACAGATTTAAATTGGACACCTCAACTAATTGTGCAAACTGCAATGGAAATTTGTTGATTTATTTCTATTAATACGCGCTATGTGTGAAAGTTATCTACGAGTAAATACTTGATTTAAAGTTAAATAAAATGATGAATAATTTACGACACATTTACCTGGGTTTTTGCCCTGAAATCTTGCAAGACCTACTTTGGGCTGAATATTTCCGCTCCCCACTTCCGCGTTTGGATACATAAGAAGTATAGGAAGCTTTAAGATTCGGATACGGACAATCCCGTCCTTATTACGAACCACCACACAAGTATTTTCTTTATTGCCATCGTAAATGGTGAAATGATGGAAGCATCACGTTCAAAGCACTTGAATTCATCTATTCGATTCAATTCACATAGTCCTCCATATATCAAATAACATATCAAAGATTTCCGGTGAGTGAAATACACAAGTGATTGAATATGGACTGTAGAAGCCTGGAGGCTCCCGATCTCCAACAAAACCATATTGGATCCGGCGTGGACGTGTCCAGCATCAAATCACAATCTCATCTGAAACAATACGCGGTTGGGTCAAAGAAACCGTCATCCTCGTCGGACGGAGTGAACCGACAGTTAAGGCGAACCACAAATGTTTCACACCTGGCCTGATGCCCCGCATCCTACTTTGAAGCTCATATATTGCCGCGTATTGAAGTCAAGTCCTTTCTCTTCCTAGTCCAATTGTATTGGTCAGAAGCATTCTGATTTCCAAGAATCTTCCCAAGCCCTGATGACGCAGACAACTTAGTTTGATACGATTCTTTGGATATCTCATTCAATTGAATTATTGTATCCGGGCAACGGAAGACCAGGAAATGATGAAAGCTTTTCCGATTATATGGAGCAAGGAAAAAGTCTGACTTCTGTGGCGAAAAAGATATTTCTTTTTCTATCTCCCCTCCTTGATACGATAGATGATACTTGCTGACTAGTTATTCGATATGCTGGGTAAGAAGCTATACATCATTATATAATTTATTAACCACAATCAATATAAGGTAATATCCGTCTTTTCTTTGTATTATACTTTTTGATGGAATCATAAACTCCCAGAAAATACCCACCTTCGTATTAGCTGCAATCCTGACAATTATTTTTTTTCATTTGTGGCACAAAATGTACTAATACTGCATGATGAAGGCAAATGAGCTGGAATAAAGATATTCCACCCTAATTAACCTTTCCAATTTGTATTTAACAGCTATAGATGCAAGCAGGAGCTCCTATGTTGGAAGGAGAAAGATATGACTTTCGTTCGATTGTAGGCATGCAGACATCATGACGTCCCAAATAAAACGAGCCAAAGATTTTTAAGATTTTGTGTAAAACTATTGACCATGATACTACTAAGTTTGGTGGAAATCGCACTATCAGTAACAGAGTTATAGTAAGAATTATGGTCAGACAAACTAAATGCACAAACATTGCGAGCTACGTACAAATGGGACAAATGTCCACTAATAATCTGCTCATATAAGCAATACACAAAACCGTTCAGCGTTTAGCTTCCGATTTCCCGACTTGTTTATGGCTGGAGGTAAAAATCTTAGAAGGACACTACCGCGTTAGGTTCTCACCTATTGAAACCACTCCCATTTCCCCTTCTTCCTTCCCCACGAAATCGCAGCAAGTCTTGACGCGGGGAGAACTGCGGTTTAAGCGACCAAGCCTTACGATCCTCAAGCCCTCCCTGCGCGTTCCACTTTTCCAAGTTGCGCCTAAAACCTTTAAATTACGGTATTCACCGCGTGAAACTTTCCCTCCTACTTCAGCATTTCCCCAATGATGTTCTGAGGGTTTATGCAGACTTTTAGTCTTCCAGGCTCCTTCACTCTGAGCAAAATCGTCGACAACAGAAAATGACATGCTCCTGGTCCTCAGGGTAAAAGAGAGAATCATGTAACCTCGATCAGTCCAGATACTTCCTGTAACCAGTTGGAACAGGTAGTAGTTAGTCTCGGTGTCTCGTCGCTGAATCCAGTCCTGAATACTGGTAATCAGAGTGTGGGTCCAGCGAGTCACCCTACCGTTGCTGCCACTTTTCCGAT
Source organism: Hermetia illucens (assembly GCF_905115235.1). Lineage (NCBI taxonomy): Eukaryota > Metazoa > Arthropoda > Insecta > Diptera > Stratiomyidae > Hermetia > Hermetia illucens. The sequence goes on along the minus strand of NC_051853.1, from coordinate 55,661,456 downwards.
GACTCCCACCTTGCCGCTCTTCGGTATTCTGTATTCTTTGCAAGTAGTTTTCTCTTTCTCGTACAGACAGTGTGCTTCACTTATCAGAATCAGTAAATTATATTTGCCCTCCTTCCATTGCGTCCACACGTTAGTGCTTCCCCATAGACTAGTGCCACATAATAGTGTAGAGCAAACCACTCCGGCCACAAATATTCTGCGGCCATATCTTGGACCTCGAATGATAGGCATCATCCGTTAAGGATACAATGGTATTTGGCGCTTTCGCACTGACATAGGTCAGCTGCACTTTGAAACTGATCTTCGCGTCAATCATCACCGCCAGCTATTTGAAAACCGACTTCGAAGTGATGATGTGGCCATCAACATGAATACTAATCGTATCCGTTTTTTTACCGTCAGTGATCAAGACAGCCACGTAGCCATGCTTTTATGGCGTTAATGATTTCATTAGTGCACACTCCTTCAGGTTGTTTCGCGACATCATCCACGGGTAGATTATCCGCGAAACCGATTATCGTAGCGTCTTTTGTGCACGGGAAGGACAAGAACCGCATTGTACATCACATTCTGCAGGAAAGAACACAATACTGATCCCTGTAGTATTCCTGCTGAAACAATGTGTTGCCTAAATCCCCTCATCCATATCGTACTAAAGTTTCCTTTCCGAGAGCTAGGTAGGTAAGAGGGCCGAGCAGCTCAATTAGCGCTGCAGTGCTGTTATGAGAGCAAGGCGGTGGAGTTTAGCTGGCTCAGTAATTAATGTAGCATTCAAAAAGAAACTAAGCTCTCCCACGGTGCAACTAGTGATCTCACTGTTTACCTAATGCCTGTAGCTCTATCTATAACTGCGCAATCGCAAAGGATGAGTCTGAGGGGTTCTTCCTCATTTCCGCAGTATCTTTAATCCGAATTGTAGGATAATCCGAGTCTAGCAACACGGTCCCTATTGCTCAAGGTCTCGTGCAGACTACCGTAATTTTACATGTTTTACTGCTTAGTGCCCAGCCGATTTTGACATCGGTAATTACCGATACCGTCCAAGCATCGCTCAGACAGTCCTTCCCATTGTCGTGGAAGTGCGCCTAAACCAGGAGCGAAAAGGTTTTACCAGAAGATTCCATCCAGGAGCCTTCCGACTTTTTAAGAAAGGATGGGTCGCTATGTTCCTTGGACAGAATCTTATTGAGTCTCGCAGATTCGCTGGTGCTTTCTGACAATCGTCCAACCAGGACCGCCTCTTAGTAACCTTGATAGGTGACTTGTATTTATTCAGACAGTCTTTAAATCACTGCTAGTATTTATGCAAATGTTGAAGACTTCTCTGGTCAGCTTCCTGAGGATGAACAGGTCTTCATTCCACCACGGTGGCAGTGTCTTTTTGCTGTATTTTGTACACGAATACCTTTTCCAGAACATTAACCGTTGACTTCAGTGAGCCTGCATGGCAATCTTTCCAATTTTCACACCGGTGAGTCTTTTCTTAATAACTTGACCAAACTTCTTCCATTCAATCCTTGGCAGGACTTGAGAAAAGTTGGAGACCTCTACAGCGAGATTTAAACTGAGAAGCATCCAACTATCATCTGAGAAGGATCTCTGTCACACACTCTCCAGTTCTCCACCCTAAAAATTCCATTGTCCGTTAGGTGATATCGAGAACCTCCTCTCCCGTCAACCGGAAAAATGGAAGGTTGGTGCGTTGCCCTTATTACACACAGATTGGTTTGTGCTAAAAAAAAGGCTAAGATATGTTCACTTCATTCCTTAGTTTTCGAGAAACTTAGTCAAGTAACTAAGGACAACCGCTTTTGATTCACTCCTAGCTGGCTGAATTGAACCCATTTCTAACTTCCAATGTTACCACGGCACAGCATTTGTTGGAGGACATCGGGTCTTGAGCCAACTTGAAAACCACGTCTTCAGTTAAACTGTCGCTCCAATAGGCCATCAGTATATTCGATGATAGTTTATTTGAAATGGGCTTTTGTAAAATTTAGCGTACCATGCCTATAAGGTAAATCGGCTAGTTTTTGCCCCTCCCCTGCGGGGAAAATTCCTTCTGCTATGCATGCCTCAAATACGCTGGTAAACCACTCAAGTCTGGTCTTAACAGCGAGTTCAAGAGGTCTATTGGAAGCAGCACCAAAATAGAGTACTTCAATTTAACCAGTTCTCTAGAAAATCTTTGCATGTTCCTTCTCAATTACCGCATGTATAGTGAAGACGCCCAGCACTTGTTTATATTTTTTGTGTACCGCTTTATTAAGCGTAGGGAACAGCGCCATCACTATATCAAAAAGAAGAAGCGGGTAAGTAAGAGGTGATATTCTCCCCTCTTCATTTGACCAGCCCTGTACGCTATTCCCCAAGGGCTTTAGTCTGCCTCCACCCAAAATTCACTTAAGCAATCTCACTGGCTAATATTTATCACCAGGTTTACCATTTTCCGAAGGTTCCCGTGTACCTCCCCTTTCTCCCCGAAATTTTCCTCTAGATTAATGACAGGTCATCCTCGCTTGAAACCACCCAACTCACAATTCCGCGATTTCTTCCTACCTTTTCTGAAGCCGTAACATCGAAGTTATGGCGTCCCAATGGCATCTCTATAAATGCATCTCCTTCCATAGTTTTCAAGGACCAACCCTGATTTCCAGCTCCCTATCTGCACACTACCGCATCACCTATTTTCGATCTGTACGAAAACTGCCTGGTAATCGCAGTGAGGATAATATAATAATAATAATCGTTGGCGCAACAATCCATGTTGGATCAGGGCCTTGAAGTGTGTTAGAGCACTTCATTCAAGACCGTAACGGTACACTAGGAGGCAATGTGGTCAGCATTGCGCTCTCCCGAGATTATTACCCTGATTTGACTCAGGTACTCATTCACGGCTGAGTCGACTGGTATCCGACGTCAAATCACGATACAAATTCCACTGCCACCAGTGAGATTTGAAACGCGACCTTCCGTACGACAGTCTTGCGCTCTAACTACTCAGCTATCCGGACACGGATAATGCTCACGGACAAACTAGACCATTCTCTTCGCCAATGTGGTACTCACATATCTCAAATTGACTATTGAGCCCAAGCCCGTCCCTTGAAAAGAGAATACATTGCAAGCACGGAGTCTAGCTCCACGAAAACCGCAAACAAAATATCGCCCCTGGTGTTCATAGTTCGACTGCCCCAATCCACAGCCCAGGCGTTAAAAACACGCAGCACGATTTTGGGGTTTCGACTTCTACCATACGAAATTAGCATGCTTAGCATTTACTCGTATTGTGTGAGCGTTACACTTGGTGGAGCGTAAAAACCGTATATGTAAATACCAGCGTTTTTTGGCCTGACCAGTCCTACTTCCCGAACCTCCATTACTTCATGGAATGTATGATTTGCACACGCCTATAAACCAGTTACATTTGTGACCCAGGCTTAAGCTTTGTTCTTGCAATAAGACTTGCTGATTCTTCAACACCCTCCCCATAGATGGTCTGTGCGAGTAATGCACTGCCTGACAGTGGTTGTAATTAATTCTTCATTGGATCCAAAACTCTTGTAAATACTGCCTGCGCATATATTCAGGGTCAGACTCGCACTCTCCGAATATATGACCTTCTCCCCCATACTTTCAGCACCTTTATTGACCTATCATAATCACCGGTGCATTTAGCCACTACGTGGCCAAATTGTAGGTACCTAAAACAGCACTTGAGAGACACCTTCTCTCTGAGTCGGCAAACCACCAAACCTAATTTTGCTTTACTAACGGCCGCTGCTGCAGGCGGTTCCCAAGGCCGGTGATTGCAGAATCTTACAAACTGGATTGTCAGAACCATTCTTCTATAGACTCGTGGATATCCACCTCGGCCGTGATTTCATAAATGTCTTTACATTACCTCACAATCTTCTGCTTTTTGGCTCATACTTGTGCCTCTTCGCCCACCTTGTCAAGGAAATTTTCAGCCACCTTCCTCGAAGACTTCTTCAGCACCAGCATCAAGTCTCCTTTTTCAGGGTGTCTGATTCAGCTAAAGCTTTCCCTAAGGTCCATTAGTTTAGGATCGGATTTGACCTTGCTGGAGGGCCACATAACCTTTTTCTTTTGGAGGTAATGAACAATTCGTTCGTGATCTTTTGTGGTTGCGTTTTTCTTTCCACTAACCTAGTCCATGCTTCCTCAGTTCATTTTTCTCGCTTTAACTGACTTGAGTTCATTGAAGTGGAGCCGTTGTTTTCACAATTTTGGTTATACTGTGGGCATTTCCCTTTTCCGGTGAAAGACGTGTTTCGCTTCTAGCATAGTACAAAGGAATCATTCACTCCTTCTCATGTTCGAGTTTACCGTCCTTTGGTTTTCGAAGTGACGTAGCTTTGTGTTCTCTTAGTGACGTTCGCTTTCTTCGAGACATTTTTTCGTCCTTGGCACTATTGTACAGAAACACCATTTTCATAATGGTCTCTACACATTGCTTTGCGAACGATGATTCGTTCGTATTTGGACACCATTTCTCTGTTTGGTTTTCCCACTGTACGCTTCCGTATTTATTAACTTTCCAGAAACTTCCTTGATTTACATCGTTAACCTACGTTTTCTTCGAGGGAGATCGCAGGATCATAGAGCTTCTCCTAAATGGGTCCAGCATTAGCTCCTATGGCATCTCCCGACCAAGTGTAGTCACCCCACTGTGAGCTGACGGAGTATCTTTTCATGCTTTGGAACGGGTGCCCTTACGGGTAATGTGGCCCATTTACACGCCTCTTTCTACTACTCAGGCTACTTGTACTATTTGATGCAAAGGTGATCAAGTAACCCGCCACTGAGCCACCGCAATCACTCCAAAAAGCTGCCAGCTTTGGTGTTTCGAACCCCTGGAGTCTCCCTTTTTCCTACATATTGATTTTACATCTATTGATACGTAATTTGTGGGAACTGTGAACGCCCACGCATGCAGTAAATTTCCTCGTTCAATAATGAATTTGAGGGGTAATGCCGATGGATGCAAAACGAAGGTGTACATTTTTTTCACCGATTATAGCCATGTGAAATATCAAATGAAAGTCATTTACAAGCCTGACCTCAGTTCTGCTCTTTGATGTAGACTGGACTGGAAAGTGATAATTTCTTTCACGGACCCGTTGTCAGAAACTACTTAACCGACAGATCTGAAAATAATTATGAAGCTGCCGTTATATGGTGCCCAAGTTAATAATAGTATATTCTTCATCGTCAACGGTGCAACAACCGGCATTTGGTCTGGGAGTGCCTCAATGAAAGACTCCAGACACCCCGGTTCTTTCGCCAAGATCCACCAATTCCACAGCTGTCTGGCGTCCTAGCATACTCCATCATCCCCTCTCAGGCAGGGTCTGCCACGTCTTCTTTTTCAACCATAAATATTGCCTTCGTCGACTCTCCGGGCTAGATCATTCTGATCCATATGGATTAACTGACCCGTCCACCGCAACTTATTGAGCGTTATGATATCGCTCACAAATTTTATCTTTATATAGCCTACGGAATCGGCCATCCTCTTGTAAAGAGCCTAAAATTCTTAGCAAGATTCTTGTCTCGAACACGGTCCAGAGTTCGTAACTTTTCTTGCTAATACCCCAAGTCTTCGACGAACTTATGAGTACTGACAAGATCATTGTCTTGTACAGTAAGACCCTTTAACCCTATGGTGAGACGTTTGTGGATAAAATCAGACTCAATAGGTTGCCGTCGGCGGGCACTTAATCCGTATGGATGAAGATGATCCTGCCCGGAAAGTATAAAAGGACAATATCTATGGTAGAAAAAGGAGGAAGACGAGCAGACCCTGCCTGAGATGGAGCGATGGCGTAGGTCAGAACGAGAGAGAGCTTTCAGGGAATGGGTGGACCTCGGTGTAAAATCGAGGTGTCTGGAGTTCCTTACTAAGGCACGCCTAGACCGGATACGGGTGTGGACCTATGATTCTTAAACCGATGAATTGCATGGACTGTTTCTTCTATGATTGGTGGTGGCAGTATTTGTCCGTCATTTTCAGTTGGGACGACCTGCAACTCGCTGATACTCTAGTTACTCAGCAGTTCATCAAAACACTCAACCCATTAGTCCAATATGCCCATATGACCGGATATTAAATTTCTCTACATTACTTTCCACTCAAATTACAAAGAATCTAGTCGCAGAATTTCACTTATTAACTTTATTTATCTGTATTCTCGTACACGCTTGGATATCTATAAATACTTAATTTAATATCAGGAGATATATTCCAATGACCAGTTGCTGGGATTTAATTTCCTACGCTTCAATTTTTAGAGTCCCCATCAAAACAAATTTAATCTGGACAAAAATTAATTATTTAATCGGTAACGAGTTAATTAAATACAGATCAAATTCCACAGGGCAGAATTTATGTGATTAAAGCTTTTGATGACCATTAATTTTTTAAATGTAAATGGGAATTTATCTCAAGGGAATTTTAACTTATTGCCACATTACTGGAATTATTGCCTGTTTTAAAGGACAAATTATGCTCCATTTCCAGATTTATCAGCCTCTATGGAGGTTTCATGAAAATTTCTGTGAATGTTCCTAAATGAACATCCCAATAATGTTGTCATGATAGCCGACTATCCATTTTTGGCTTTGGTGCCTGTTTTAGGTGCTAATTAAGTGGCGACTTTAATTAAATCCATCCAATCCAATTAATAAATTAAATCCATCCAATCCAATTAATCCAACTGAGTGAAAATATGACTAAAAATCAGGCACCCCTTTTGTGTTTGCCTATCCCTATTATGGATACTTATATGGCATACACGTTTGGTTCACCAATCACCTAAGCAGGGCATACCGGTTCAACAACCCTCTCGCCTTTCAACCCAGAAAGGTCTAACCTATGAAACACCACTCAGGCATTCTAAATACTTCGCCATTGTATGAAGAAGAACCATTTCATCTACAAGTTGTAGACAAGAATGAACGAGGAATAGAAGCCCGTAGATTGGAGTCCTATTTCTGAATCAAAACTCCTATGGGCAAGGTCTATATCTGAGTTAGGGAGCAAACACCACAACATTGCAATATAAATCCCGTAACACAACTAAGGGTTCGTTTTAATAAAATCTGTGACATTAGGTCAGTAAAAGAGGCTAGAGTCTACTTCGATGAGAGAACTTCATAACCGCGACAATTCTCTTCTCAGAATTTAGTTTGGGTGATCTTACAAAACTAGATTAAAATTCTCGCTCTGACGGGTCATCACACTCTTCCTAACTGCATTTATTGGCCGAACATCATAATTGTTGGCCAATTTGAACATCTATGAAGCGTCACTTTTGTCAATGGTTGATGTCGCTCCACACATTAACAGTACTCAATTTATCTTCGCAGCTTTGTTTAAAATCCAGAACTGCAGCTATCTCAGCACCAACATGTGCTGTTAGATGGGGGTAGTATATAGAAAATGACAAAGACTATTACTTAAAAGGTTCAAGCCTTCAACACCTTTATCCAACATGTCAACGAGGCATGCCAACCTGATACAATTTCGAATGAAGCGCCTCGTCGGCGCGCAGGCCGATTACCTGTGGGCGTGTTGATCAAAAGGCGGAAGTGGCAGTGGGTAGGTTACACCTTAAGGAAGGACGACAACTTTGTCGTGGCTACGCTCTGTAGTCGAATCCACTATACCAAGATGTCCGATAAGTGGGTCGAGCCAATAGCACATAGTACCTTCCTTGAGCAAGTTAAAGCATATTTCAGCGAACCGCGAACGATGGGACGTAGGTGTAGTTGGCGCACCATTAAGAAATGAATGGCAACCATATTTTGGAATTGAATGCACTTTATATGAAAGAAAGTCCTATAAAAAGGGTTTACTGTATGTCCATCTGCCTGTCTGCCTGTCATCTTTTTTGCTGGGAAAACTTGGATACACATCTGGAATCTAGGACACACATGCCGGACTCTTACTGACTAAAACCTTCCATATTTTCTGCACACTCTCCCAGCGGAATCACGGTTTTGTTTTTGCTTCGCAAGGGTCTTTAGTTCCAAATTCCTCACTTTACATAAACTGCAACAACTTTGCGTTATGCTAACTGCAGTATTTTCCCTTCTATGCCTCCACTACGCTTTTACTTCTTTTAGTTGCTGATGGTTCCATTTTACCTTTGCGACTACCGCGTCCCATGCTGCCGGCGTATCTCATCAGCTAAAATATCCACTGGGATTATCCCCGCAATTACATATGCTAGCCGAAGATTACACTTAATATATAGTTTGGTAGTTGCCCCGCTTTGAGTGCTTCGATAATACGGTTTCATCTGGCAGAATTGAAGGCGTTCTTGATGTCGAGAGTCACCAGCGCACAGTATTTTCCTTCGTATAAGATTTTCCTGGCAAACTTAAAAACTACTTTGGTAGCATAAACAACTGACTGGGCCTGCCGGAAGCCAAACTGCCTATTTGATAATGAATTTAGCCGATTATAGATTATCCGTTGAAGAACTTTGCCCATTGTATTCAGAAAACGAATATGTCTATGGGATGTTGGTTCATCTATCGAACTACCTGGCGTTAACACAGCTCAAGCTTTTGTGCAGGAAAAGGCAATTTGTAAACACCTATGCTAACATGCTCGATGCCATTCCAATACTGTTTGTTTGTCTACCTGTTTGTGATACTCATTTTCTCAGATACAGATATACCTATTGACACGAAATTTAGTAAAAAGGCGGTTCTACGTCGAGTCTAAGAAAGTCCCCATCCATGCAAAAAAGTGATGTCAAATTTTTTCACCAAATATAGTCATGATGGATATCAAATAAAAGGAATTAAATATTACTTTCCAAAGGTGACAGTTGATGCAAGAGGGGGAATACGAGGGCCGGAAAGCTATACTTTTCTTTCACGGACCCATTTTTAGAAACTACTCAATTGAAAAATCTGAAAAAATCACGAAACTGCCACGAAATGTTGGTCTAGGCCTGAAAATACCATCTAGACTATCTAATCAAATAATACTATATCTACCATTACTATATTTTTTAGAAATTGATTGGCAACCTTCTTAAGTTTATCCTAGGATCGTCAAGTTCTACAGAGCATGATACTTCCAAGTTTAATCAAAATCGCACTATCCTTAACAAAGTTGTATTAGGTCAAAGTTGTATCTTTTGTGTCAATTTATTGCATTCTAAGACTTGGAATGTCAATAGCATCCCAAAGTCAATAGTCTGGAAAACTAAATGTCCACTTAAATAGTCTTATGTATTCTTTCATACTTGAAGTGTTCAGCTTCCATTTTCCGACTTGTCTTTCAGATTTTGTATAAAAGAAGACCTTATTGAAATCGGTTTACTTTCTATGTGTCACAAGCACTTTTCTCAGAAGCCGTTGTACCGATTGACACCAAATTTGGCGAGAAGCTAGGAACTGTAATCGAACCCAGGTGTATCGTTCTATATGTAACTTAATAGGGGATTCCCGTTCACACAAAAGGGGTTGCACATTGTTTTTTCACCAAATATAGATATGTGGGATATCAAATGAAATGATCGACAGTTTCAATGCTGATTTCAGTTCTGCCATTTAATGCACAAGACGGGAGGACGAAGGTTGGCTAGGAACCCAAAATACTCAAACTACAAGATATACGTTCATATTACAGACGCTAAACAAACGAACATCTCGGGAAAATGCTCAGCCAACACGACAAGACGGGCCCGGTCTTGTCGAGAAATGGGCAAGGATTCTCGATGCAGGGACGGCGTCAGGACTTAAGTAAGTTAGTCCAAGCAAAACAAATGTCTCCACACTAAATGTTGACACCTTAACTAGGAAGGATTGTCGTCCTGCGAATTATGCCACCGATAAAACAGCGTGAGGAACGCACTAGCCCGCCGCGCATTAAATAGTGGCGATTTCGTGAGGAGGAAGAAGAAATGATCTCAAGCACGCGATTACCGGCCATTACGAAGAAGAAGAATCGTGGAACCAAATGAAAGGCAAGATCCACAAAGCGGCCTCTGCAGCCCTCGGGTTAAGCGGTACATCAATCGAGATACTTGGCTTTGGAATGACGATATTCAAATGAAGGTCGGTGAAAAGAAATGCTTCTACCACAAGCTTCGCGAAGATAAAACGCCCGCCAGTTGGCACATTTTTAAGAGTGCCAACCGGGAAGCAAAAAAACTATCGATAGACTAGACACTCGGGATGGCAAGAGAGATTTGTATCTACTTGCTAAAAGCCGAAATGAGAGAACACAGGATATCGAACACTTCTGTTGCGTTAATTACAGAAACGGTATTCTGCTTACCAACCATCCAGCGGCAACAGATAGATGACGAGAATATTTCGAGCCGATTTCAAGTGAAGAATTCGCTCATCCTCTACTTCCACAATCATTGCCGACAATTAGACCGGTTCCACCTGTGAACCCAACTGAAGTCGAGGAAGCAATAAAACGGATGAAATCGGGGAAAGCAACAGGACCTGAAGACATCGCATCTGAGCTCTGGAAAACGAAGAGCTAGGACCCAACACAGTAGCTCAGTGAATTCTTTAATCGGGTTAATCAGGAAGGTAGAACACCATATGACTAGCAAGAAAGTACACAGTACACACATAGTTCCAATATGGAAAAAGAAAGGTAGTCCAGCAGAATGTTCAAATTACCGTCCGATCTGGTTATTTTCTTATACCATGAAGATTTTTAAACGCATTCTTGACAACCGTATTCGCGAAATTGTTGAAATAACCGTGAATCAAACCGCAATTGTCAAGAACTGTAGAACTACTGACGCCATATACGCTCCGCGGTTACGGATCTGGAGAAAGCATTTGACAGTGTCCCACATGACCTCATCCGGTGTGCTTTACGACAACACTTAGTGCCAGAAGAACTCGTGCGCTGGGTTCAATTGCTCTACCATGGTCCGAAAAGTAAAGTTCGAAGTGTGGCGGGTGAATCAAAACCGTTTCGTGCCTCTGTTGGTATTAATCAAGGAAGCTTCCTCTCACCACTCCTCTTTCTTCTTGTTTGGACACCGTCACGTGGGGTATCCAATGTCGATACGCTAGATGGGGATTTAAAAGCTTCGCAATTGCATACAGATCAGGGGAAATGGCGAAACCGATCACGACGAGTTGACCCCACTTGTTAACGAACAAAGTTTAGAGAAAAAGAACAAAAAACCAAAAAAAAATTCCTATTATCTAATACTATACTCTAATACATATAAATTGATCGTACACCGGTTTTCGATTTACTTCATTCATAAAAGTATAGATACATATAAAGTACGTATTTTGAATACCGCTTAATCAATATCCAAACAAAAAAGAAATGTTTCCCTGCGACCTCCCATTCATGGGATCTCATTTTATTGTGGTATTGAATAATTGGTATTGCATGATGACCTCATACACGTTTTAGAATTGATGAAACTCACATAAAATGCAAAAGTTTCACTTTTTATAACTTTGTTAATGATAGTTAGATTTCCTTCAAACTTTCCAAAGTTATGCCTCATGTTATCCCTTATTCAAGTGCCAAAAATTGTACTTCTATCATGAAATTAAGGGGGGTCCCAGCCAAATTACTCAAATATGCTAATATATGTACCTATTATTAACTTCATTTGTGCAGATATCGAAAGGGGATGTATTTTGAGGCCTAGATTTCATCTAAATATAATCATAATTAATAATTATTTGGTTGGATGGGTTCTGAAAACAAGACCTGTTACACTTTTTGAGGGTGACATTTTGAGCCCCCACTCTCATATGTTTCACCCGGATTAAATATGGAACCAGTTTCGAAAAGCACTAACTGAGCCCTTTACCCCGCATGACCACATTCTGAGAAAAAAAATTTGCATCCTCCTTTCGCATGTATGAGGAGCCCCCCGCCTTACACTTAACACAAATTGGCATCACTTGCTGTATGTAAAGGGATCCACAGAACACCCGCTCTCAGCAATCGGTTTAGCCGTTTCTGAATAAATCGGGTGTGACAGACAGACAGATATACAGACAGACAAAACCTTAAAAATCAAGTACTCCAATACCGTATGTACCCATACATTCTGAAAGGAAGGCCTACTTCATTGTATGTATCATTCATTTTATGTCCTAAATCGTCCACGTTTCCAATAATATTAAAAATTAGGTCTGTTTCGAAAAGTACTAACTGAGCCCTTTCATTTGATACCCCACATGAGCATATATATATTTTACATCCCTCTTTTGCATGTTCAACTCAATATAAAATTTTACCATTTACTACATATAAACAGCTTCACGGATAGTTTCACAGAAAACTCCAAAAAATGATGAAATTTTATTAATATTGTGCGGAAAGTTTATGTTTATCAACATGTCCATATCGGGGTAGTTTCGAGGAAATTGTACGAATGATGCTTTCGCGTTATGGGGTATATTCAACGGTGTTGCTGCAATATTTGGTACGTAATATCAGAAATTATATTTAAAGTCAGGAAGAATATGTTTTTCAATAGTGAGTAAAGCTCAGCAATTTTAAAAAGTTTGATTCCAGAATCGACTTTGTTTGATAGCCTGAACTGCAAACCAGCTATCAAGGAACTCATATAACAGGGAATCCTTCCGCATGGTATATCCATAAAGACCCACCCTATCAAACTTGAACATTCCTCTCAGATGCATTGTGCGTCATAAAATCCGAGCTGGAACTAAATATTCGCCAGTCAATATTGCAACATCATCGACAAACTATATTCATCCATCTTCCCGGGGATATTCATAAAAACAACTCGTGCACGTTAGTCCTGTTTCCCATCTGAGCGCAGCAGGACGGACAGACAAAAAGCAGCTTTTTATTGCAAAAGTTGAACAATACTTCTTCCACTTTAATATCTTCCCAAAAGTTCAATGGGAAACTAGTTTTTGTTAACATGGAATCCGGCATGAAACAATTCCAAGTATGCTCCACACTAAGGGGTTGATCCATCGGGGAAAGTTCCAACCGCAACAACACAGTAGTGAAGTCGAAGAAGTTTTATGGTTTTTCAAATAAATTAATTTGTGGATATTTTGCTGTAGCTTAGATACACGCACTAACTGCATGTGCAGTTCGAACACCCACTTCGAAGTGGAATTAAAAGTTTCTGGGTTTTTATGAGAATAACGTGCTCATGGGAAAGCACTTTTCCATCCATTTCATGGTTGCTTGCATTACTACATTTTAAGTGATGTTTACTGCTGAATCGAAACAATTCAGAGATTGATGTGCATCCATCAATGGAAAGTAGAATTGCTTTTAAATTTCCATAAATAATCAACAACATTCGACTGCAACGTATCCTTGAATAAACTACAACATTTGATTGGAAACAATTGGAAACGGGTGATTCATAAGTGCTTTTCCTTTCATATTTATTGCTTTTTCTTCATCCTTTCATTGCCGCGAATCATTGCGTACCAAAAGAGGACAACTTGGAAGCCAGGAAGAAATTTTAGACGGATGAAAGCGTTTATTGGATAAAATCAAGGTTAATTGAGTATGGCGGGCGTATCAAAACCGCTCCGTGTCTCTATTGGTGTTCATCAAGGAAGCGCCCTCTCAGCACTCCTCTTTGTTCTTGTTATGGACACCGTCACACGGGATATCCAACGTCCAGCGCCCTATACAGTGCTTTATGCAAGTGATGTTTTCCTAGCATCTGATAGGAAAAATGATCTCGAGCAACTTGTCCAAAAATGGAATGATCGCCTCATGCAATACGGTCTCAGATTGAATTTAAACTGAATTTTTGACGATCAATCCCCATGAAACAAGCACAATGACTGTCAGCGGCAGTGATCTGCCCAGAACTGAGCGATCTAAATACCTCGGGTCAACGCTACCAGCCAATGGAGAACTGCGTTATGAAATTGCTTCACGCATTAACGCAACCTGGATGGAGTGGCGTTCCACAACTGGTGTTCTTTGTGATCGACGTATCAACGAACGTCTCAAATCTAAAATTTACCGCAATGTCGTCCGTCCAGTCACTCTATGTTTCTGAGTGTTGGCCGACTATAATAGACAATGAACGGCGTCTTGCGGTAATGGAGATGAAGACGTTACGTTAGACTAGTGGCGTCACACGTTTTGATCACACCCGAAATGAAGATATCCACGATCGTGGAAAAGTTGCGAGAGAGGCGTCTTCGATGGTATGGTCACTCAATTCGTGCTAACGAGAATTCACTTGTCAACATTGGTCTGAACATCGAAATCGATGGTAAACGACCAAAAGGCAGGCTTAAACAATGGTGGTTTGATACGCTGGATAAGGATTTAAAAGCCTCGAGATTGCATCCAGATCAGACATTCGATAGAGCCAAATGACAAAACCGATCGCGACGAACCGACCCCGCTTGTGCACGGGACAAAGGCTGAAGAAAAAGAAGAAGAAAGAATTATATAGATACAGTTGTGATGGCCGCGAAAATCAAAAAATGTTAGTGCATATCCATCAAGTTCATTATATAAAGAATGGGGTAGGTAGATATCAGTGGCCGCTCCGAAGAGCCCAATTAGCGCTGCGGTGCGCCGTTTTGATGCCACAAACTCCGAAGACCGTGATTGGACTGCTGTTATGAGAGCGGGGAGACAGAGTCCAACCGGCTTGAAATACACTGGCGAAACCAAGGAGACCATACGACTCGGATTCACTGCATCTTTTCGAGAAAACCCCCGCACCGACTCCACAGACAATCTTTGATCCATCAGGAGAGTATACTGTGTCATAACCTTGCAAAACGCCGCCTTCCATTTTGGCCTGGTTGGAAAGTCCACGGCAAAGTTTCTCGTGAATTTCAGCTTGCGTGTGGCATAGTCCGTGGGGACTGCCCAGATTTCCGGAGGTACTTCCTCCAGGATGTTACTGTGGCCGTAGGACTTCGCTGTCCAGCATCCGAACTCCCTGTGTCTGGCGGCACTGCACGCTACAACGTATTTAATGTGGAGGTCTAGGGGGAAGAGATGCAGGAGTACGTTGATAGCATCTGCCGGGTGGCACCTGCACACAGGGTTCCTTGAATCCGGTTAAACTTCATCCTATTGTATTTTTTGCTCAAAGCCTGCCACATACAATGGAGCCGTAAGTCAGGATTGGACACACCACTGCGGTGTACGTCCACTATCCTCTGCCGGAGACCCCATTTCTTTGCAAAGGGTCTTTTGCAGGCATAGAAGGCTACACCGGCCTACTTAACCCTCAGTTCTATGTTCAATCTCCAATTTAGTTTTAGATCCAAGATTACACCCAGATACTTTACATTGGAGGAAAGAACCAATCTTTGTTCATTCAGCAGTGGTAGATGGAAATCCTTGGCTTGGTGGTGAATAGCATCAGTTCCGTTTTGGTTGGGTTCCTTGGGAGTCCCCATCTTGCGGTCCACAGGCGCACTTTTCGCAACACTCTTTCCACGAAGTCGCTCATAATGGTGGGAAACATCAACATATTCGTAAAATTTCGTCCATTACTAATAACTGACTGGATTATCCTGGTACTAAGCATAGATATAGTCCAATGCGTAAGATACTCCTCCCATCCAATACTGATCAAGGCTTCCTTGATGGCGTTGGTACTAACGTTGTTGAAAGCTCCCTCTATATTCAAGAAGGCTGCTAGGGTATATTGCTTGAACTGCAGTGACCGCTCAATCTTGCGTCTCCAGTACTGTGGTACATATCCTAAAGAGACGCAGCTCCAGTAAATCTAAACAAGCCGCGGAGCAACCCTTTCCTGCTGCTTTTATAGCATTACTGGCATTATCCCATCTGGGCCCGGGATTTATATGCGGAGAAGCTGTTTATAGCCCAGCCGAGTACCCTCAATACTTACCGATTTGATAGTATCGCACAACTGGGGTGGCCGCAAACACTGCAAGCAAGGCTTTGACTGATAGTCCTCCTCGCTTCGTGGGAAAGTATGTTTCAATCTGCAGCTTCAAGGTTTCACCAGAAGATTCCGTCCAAGATCCTTCCGACTTTTTAGGGAAGGATAGGCTCTTATGTTCCTTGGACAGAATCCTGCTGAGCCTCGCGGATTCGCTGGTGCTTTCGATGTTCTGACAATAGATAGATAAATTGATTGGGGCTTGCACTTCTTCAGGGAGCCCTTGTATAGCGGCCAATATCGAAGCCTCTAGCAGATGTTGAAGATTTCCCTGGGCAGCTTCCTCAGGCTGAAGAGATCTTCATTCCACCACGTTGACAGTATCTTCTTACAGTACTTAGAAGGACACGAGACTTTAAAGGCAGTATCGAATGCCTTTTCCAAAGCCCCTACCTTTGACTCCAGTTCGTACCAATATTACCAATTTACGCACCGGAGAATTTGTTCTTAATTACTTGACCAAACTTTCCCCAGTCGATCCTCCTGGGGTCTCTGAAGGGCTTGGAGACCCCTGTAGCGAGATCAAGACTGAAAAGTATCCAACTGTGATTTGAGAAGGATCTCTGGGCAGACACAATCCAGTTCTTCACCTTAAGAATCCCATTGTCGGTTATTAGGGCGATATCAAGGACCTTCTCACAATCGCCACAGTTCTTCGAGCTGGGAAAATGGAAGGTTGCTGTACTGCCTTACCTGAAGTACTTGAGGTAATCATAAAATCAAAGAATAACTCACCCGTCTCGTTGATTTCCGAGCTGCCCCAAAGCGTATGCCTTGCATTGGCGTCGCAGCTTATAAACAGGTTGGCCTTCTTTGTTCCTATGGTATTCGACAGATGTTGTAGCTGATCGCTCGCAAGCCATGTACAAGGAAATGTACACATTCTCTGGCTCTGTCTGCTAAAGGTTAACCACAACAAAGTCGCTCAGAACAGCGTTTAGGCATTTCCTCGCGAGGATACATGCTCTAGGTCTGTCCTGATCAGCGCCTTCTATGCTGTGGAATAAATTAAAATATTTTGTTTTGTTTGGGGTTCCTCCCCATTGATAACAACTGAATCATCCGTGGGAATCCTGGGGTTTTGGAGGCTCAGGGATTGGACGAGCTTGTCCTTATTCATTCGGATCTTCGACAACGAGATGTGAGTGACCGATCGTCTGGGAATCTCGTCGTAAGGAATGATATTGACCTTTACGCCTTCCCAGGCGTCGCTTATCTTAGCGACGCATGAACCGAGAAATTCCCTGGAGAATTGGTCCTCGCAAGCTATAACGTGGAACCCACCTGAGAGGAATCAAAACAGGGGATGAATCCAGTGCGTTTACCTTCGGCTTCCAAGAGGTGGTCAACACTGGTCCACACCTCCGGCGCTAGTTTGCCGGAATCACCATCTGGCAGCGCCACACCTAAGTGGTTCCTGGCCACGTCACTGAAGGGTTTCGCAGTTCATGGCTGGTCGGCTAGCTGTTATTGCGTACTTTTCTTCAGATTTTGCTGAGCGTCGAGCCCTTGCCCACTCTGCTCCTTTTGTGATCTTGCTCGACCTCGTCTTGAGATCGATTGCATTTCAGAGCGATGGGCTCCGCCTTCTGCTTGTCTGCCAGGCGTTTGCTATTGTATTCCTCAACAATCGCCTGCTATTTAGCGAGGTCTTTTTCATTCCGCTCGTCGGCAGTATCAACCTCAATCTTGCTGAGAATATGCATGGCCTTCTGATACTGGCTCTTGAGAAGGACATCAGTGGACCTTCGCTTCTTAGCCGGTTTCCGGTGGCCGACGTTCTTGTCGGTCTTTACTTTTAAGGGATCCCCCAACGTCGAGGGTTTCGGGTTAGGAGTACTATATTTGGTGCTCGTTACACCCAGTTTGCGGCAGTGCAATCTAGGCTGGAAACCACTAATACCTCTGCCGCCTCGCTCCGGCAGGTCCCTGTGGCTGGTTTCAGCACAGCGGTGCTAAGGCTGGCACCGACTGTACTACTCTCGACAGCTACTGTCTTTTGGCGGGATGCCAGCAGCCCGTCCTCCGCTGGCTGGCATCACCCCTTTTCTTCTATCGTCGGTTTTTTTATTTTCAAAATTGAGTTCATGTCTTGATCCCATGAGTAGTCCGGAAAAAATGTCCGCCCTGACTAGCCCAGCCCTCAAAGTAAGGGTCTTATTTGAAACTGAAGGCGCCCAAGGTATTCGGAGTTCGCATACTAAAGACCAAACTCCCCATTAGCCAGGCAGGCGTATGGTGTTCCACCTTCGCTTGGGGTCCTATTTGCACTTTCTCCAGGGAGGACGATCCCTGGCAGTTGCTTCGGCCCATGCCCCCGTCAGATCTACTTGCCTCTAACACATGACCAGCAGACAAGCAGATCCTAGTCAGTTGTATGAGACTACTCCCAGCCCCTCCAAACAATTAGCCCGTCCGAAGATGGTTTCCAGCAGCCACCATGAGGAGGTCGTGTGCGGAGTTGCCGAACTTTGCAAATTTAACCTGAAGCACAATCAGACTAGGCCGCCTATATTAGGATATTTTCACCAAATCTTATAACGATAGGAGCTTTAAGTCCGAAGTTATCGCTTTTTATAACGCGTCATCTCATTGCTCCACCATAGATATGTATAGCAAGGTGGAGTTATTTTTAAATTAAATTAAATTAAATTAAATTAAATTAAATCTGTAAAAAGTTGCTCTTTTGTGCCAGTAAGCCAACACAAAACAAGTCAAGAAACCGGAAGCTAGACCGTTCAGGTACGAAAGGTTTTGTGTATTTCTTTTATAAAGAGATTTGAGTGTGCATTTGTCCCATCAGTATGTAGCATGTAATATATGCATACACTATGTTATGTGAAAATGTCCACTTTCAAGTGATATTGACATTCAAAGTCTTGAATTTGCACAGAAGCGACAGTTTTGACCTATTATAACTTTGTTAATAATGGTGCGATTTTCACCAAATGCGGTAGGATCATGCTCTATGCCTACATTGCTGCCGGAACTTAAGGGGGTTTTCCTGCCAATTACTAGAAATTATAGTAACGTATTATTATTAACTTTATTTGAAAAGGTATCGGTATAGTATCGGAGCCTAGGCATCATACAGTGGCAGCCTCTTGACTTTTTTCAGATTTTCGGTTAAGTAGTTTCTGAGAATGGGTCCGTTAGAGAAATGACCACATTCAACCTCCCGCACTCGCCACCTTTCCAACAAATGTCGAAACTCCCACCCCCTGCCAAATTTGGTGTAAATCACTATAACCGTCTCCGAGAAAAATGCGTGTGACGGACAGACAGACAGACAGTAAACCGATTTTAATAAGGTGTTGTGTTTTCACAAAAATTTAAATAAAGGAAACCATCCACTTTGTTTATTTTCCCAAATAAACATTGACTGCAAAGTTGTCAATTTTCCAATGAACCACTCTCAATACACAAAGTCCAACAAATAAACATTTTGTAAACGAAGAACGAAACTACAAAACACGTCCTGTTTGATGACATTTTACTTGTATGCCTCTGCTGTTATGCTATCCTATTTAACTGCCGAAACCCAAATCAACCGTCTGTTGTAGATACATGTATCTACAGATACAAATTTCGATGCGTCTCTGCAGTTGTTTGCATTTAGCAACTGTAGTTTATTCTGAACTTTATTCTGTTTCCTGAAGGTGAAAACATTGTATGAATTGTATTTTACATGAACTGCAGATTCTGTAGCGAAATTAAATTTTCGTTTTTCCATCTACGCAATCACGTGATGGTGTAAAGTCCTCTATCTGCACTGGAGATTGGTGTAAACTTTCGGCACTTGTTCGCAGCATGCATGCTGAGAACTATGTATGAGCACAATGTGAAGTGAAGTCAAGCAATTCAATTTTTGTTGACATGTTGTTTGTTGAGGTCAACATCGACCGGTGGCTCCAACCATTTGCTTATGACTTTTACTCACTAAAAGTGCCTCCTTCGCTTACTTCTCTTTTTCCACTCGAGAATATATTCAGTCCATGCTAATTGCCGACGGCAGCTAACGGAATCGCCAATTGCATATCTTGTATCACAGAGACGTCGACCCTTACATATTGTACGTTACATATTGTACGGTGGGGACCCAATGTTCGCAAAGCAATTAATAGATATTGAGTTCCGAATTATTTCACATTTGATTTTTAAGCTTTTGTGGAAAATAAAACCCAATTAAAATGTGTTCACTGTCTATCTGTGCCTCCGGCAATCTATTTTTTATAGCTGGGAGCGAAAGGTCGAGTCATTCCACCGTTAAAACCACTTCTCCAGCGATCCTCACATTTACGCCCTTCGATATTTTGTATCCTTTTCTGGAAAATTTATTCTCTCTTTGTCGTATCGACAGTGTGCCGCACTTACCAGAACGTTCATCGGGATCACTCCCACTGTCACACCCACTGTCTGGTCTAAGGTTGTCCTGAAGACGCTGTACATTTTCTCAACGCAACCAAACGAACGACTAAATCGTATCAACTCTCCTCCGATTACTTTCACACAACAGTGCTTCGCTCCAGACCATATTGAGCATATGCCACGCATGAAGTCCATTGAACCATCTTGTGCCACCAAAGTTAGGCATCATCGGTGGTAACAACCCGCTGGGATTTGACGATTTGTCACAGGCGTAGTTCAGGTACACCTTGAAATTGATCTTACCTCCAGGTATTTGAAAACCCACCTTAATGTGATGATTTGGCCACCAACACCATATCTAACTATGCTTTTACAGCACTTTTGGATTCATTAGCATAAACGTCAAAATCTTCAGGTTAATCCACGGCAACAACTACCGACAGATCATCCGCAAAACAGATTTTCCTTTGGCACGGGAAGGTCAAGGATTCCACTATATATCACGTTTCACAGTAAGGGACCCAACATTGAACCCTGTGGTATTCCCACAATAACTGTGTTCATATCCGTGTCATACTAAAGTGTTTTTCGGAGAGGTAAATGTTAGTCAAGTAACTAGAGACAACCAGAACAGCCAATTTTATTCACTTCCAGGTTTCAATTCAATTCAACGCATTTTCGAAGTCCAATCCCTAGCCAGCTTTAAAATAACGTGTAGGGCTCCGATCGTTGAATGAATTTGACAAAAACGACAGGATGATGACGACGTTCAACGCTTGTTTGTACAGCGATGTCACTATATCGAGAAGAAGATGTGGATAGATCAGTTGCGGGTTTGTCCATCCAACTTCTTCATCACAACTCTGTTCGCTGTTCCTTAGGGGTTTTGGTCTACCTTCACGCAAAGTTCCTTAAAGCAGTTTTGCTTGCTGGTACGTATACTCCAGTTAAACCTACCTCGAGAGTTCGCGTGTATTTTCTGTTTCTCGTTGAAGCATAGTCTTCTTCTCAATCGTTGACAGATCCTTCTTACTCGAAAGCATGTAGCCCACAACTCCCTGATTTCCTCCTTTCGTCAAAACTTTCGCCGTCTATTGGCGAGGATTCACCTATTTTTGCCCCAATTAATCCAATTTCCGAAAAATCCATCACTTCTTAGATGGCTTGATTTCCACACGTCAATATTACTATGGCCCAAGCAATGCCCTTTTTGTTGCGATAAATCTCGTTGATTATGTCCACTTGAACTCCCTTCTCTTATTCTCATCTATGAGAATAAGCCCTGTACTACCTCGCAGTGGTTGGCCCAAGGTTTTCCTAGGTATCTGCTGCTACCTGTGACATACCAACAGCCCACGCTCTTTTTCCCTTGATAAGCATGCATTCGGAGTCAGCCTTGCACTCCCTGAAAATAATAACTTCGCCATCACATATTCTGCACCTCTTTAACCAATCACAATCATCGGTACATGAGGGTATTTAGGCATCTTGAACAACGCTTAAGGAACACCTGCTCTCTGAGTAAGCAAAAACCCAACCTATTTTTACTTTACTTTTAACCGCCAGCAGTTTGAACTATGCTTCGGATGGTAAGTTGATAGTTGCTGTTTGCATGGCCCATACGCCTTCCTGAGTCTTCTGATCGCGGACTCTTTCAAGTCGAGTGGTCCAAATCGTTTTTCTAGGGCCTCATGAATATTTTTTCTCCTCGTAACTCCATGAATGTCTTTCCATCGTACTCCTCCTTCCCTAAAGACATTTCCATCTTGCCCAGAAAATGTTCAACAGTCTTGCCCCGGACACTTCTTTAGAAATCTTTTCCAAGGTCGATCAGTTCCGAACGGGATTTGACTTTCCCGAAAAAATCGCTGTATGTAATATCACCTTTTTCAGAGGTAATGATTAATTTGGGACGTAATATTCTTTTGCGTGGCACGTTTTCTTACCACTGACCTTTGTCCTCGATTTTCCGTTTCGTTTTTCCAGCTTTAACTACCATGACTTCATCGAAGCCGACGATGCTATTTCCACAATTTTGGTCATTTTGTCGGGGTTTCCCTTTTAAGGTGAGAGGCCTTTTTGGCTTCTAACGTTCTACCTGGGTTCAAAAGGATTGTTTACTCTCCCTCTACTTCTCTTTTCGAATTTACCGCCCTTTGGCTTTCAGGGGGGCGTAACCTGCGTTCTCTGAGTGGCGTTTGGTTTCTTTGCGACAGTTTTCAATCCTTGGCACTGTTATACAGAACTTGAATGGCTCTGACCATATTTTTAATGATCAGGTGTACATTAAATTTGTCCTTTAAAAACGGGTATACCTATTGACACGGAATTTGATGAAAAGATTTGAAATGAGAACCCACACAAATACATCGAATAACAACGTTATATGTTGCATTTAGGAGGAGTCCCTATACAAGCCTCATCCTCGGACACCACCTTGTCGTGGTGGAGGAGCTTGTAGTAGATTACTAAAGCTGGTCTAACTCCGGTGTGTGAAAACATATCCATAGTGCCCGGACACCGTGAACCCGAGAAGGCTCCTAGCCGGCGACAACGCAAGGCACTGCGAAAGAAGACGAAGTTTCTTGGAAATGAGGATACCAACTGTGGCGACATCCAGAGAAATCGGACGCAAGAAAGCGGAACTTTCGACGGAAGGTGAGGACAAGGTTATAACCCCGATGAGATCCAGACTGAATTCAGCACACTTTGCAATTAGTGGCAGTTTTCATATTAGACTGCACGTATAGCTAAAAACATGTTAGTCAGTTAGTCAAATAAACCTGCAGCATGCCAAAGCTTCTTCCTGTCTGTCGGCAAGATTGGCAAAATTGCAGAACTGTCCTTATATATTTCTGGTTCAAGAACCATGGTTTCGATTTAACAGAATCTGTGGTAGTAGATCAGTTAAGGGGACTAGTTCTTCTTCGATGAAAGATACTCGAGACTAAGGGCCTACGGTCGAATGTCAAAATTGTTAGAGGCAACCATGCTGAGACAATTCTGTTCCCAGGACCTTGTTGCGGTCAACTTATAATACCAGGTTAAAGATAAGAGATAAGAGTTGCCTCTGCTTACTTACGCTATGACTTTTTGTGTCCTCCGCCTAACTAAGTGATCTGGTAGTGTATGCAGAATCAAGTTACCTTGGACTTTTGATAGGTTGTGATGCGAATGCGCAACACATGTTTAGATTGCTTTGAAGAGGCTTGTCCTATTGGGCCTCGGGAGCCAGTGTGTTAAGGCATGATGAAAGCAAGAACTAGACAGACTCAGGAAATCAACCAGACCACTTCTAAACCGTGCTTGGAAAAGCAATAAAGATGGAGACTTGTTAAACTTCCGGAACTCACAGCGTAAATATAAGAGGCTCGTAAAATTTTCAAAACGGGACTCTTTTTGAGTATACTGTGAGGAACTGGAAGATAAAGGGGAGACTTCCAGGGTATGCAGAATCCGTAATAAGGATAAGTCGGCCAAGTTGAACTCTCTTAGAAAACCGGATGGTATTTTCACGAACTCCAGAGTTGAGTTTATAAAAACTAAAATATTTTTCGAGGAAAAAGGCGCTAAGGCGCGACCACTAAATGGAAACTAACATGCTTACCAACCTGGAAAGTCCTGTAAGTCTACTCCTCATTCTTTATTTTCATAGACAGAATATGCAATTCTGAAAGGCGAATACACGATGGGGGTGTTCGTGGACTTTGAAGGGGCGTTTAACTGTGCGCCCTTCCAAAAGCCCTGTGATTCCGCCGGACAACATGGTGTTGACCAAACTTTAATTAAGTGAATCGACGCTATGCTATGCTATGATTGCTCTGTGCTGTAGTGGGTGTTGAACGGCTGACCTCAAAGAAATGTGCTATCACCAATTCTATAGAGTATGATGAACTCACTACAATGCGAACTGCAAAATCTACCAATACCCGTTGAAGTTTATGCGGATGACATGACTGTGCTGGCGGTTGGTCGAGATCTCGGAATGGTGTGTAGAAATACATAATGCGCCTTTGATTTGATTGACAGTTGGTGTCTCAGGTATGGACTTTCAGTAAATCCAAATAAAACCACGAAAAAAAGGCCTTCCAGAGATGAGGGGTGCAACCGTTCAACTTTCCGAAGAAGTGAAATATCTGGGAGTGATTCTAAACAAGAAGCTTCTTTGGAGCAAACATGTAAAGATAAAGATGAAACGCGCTCTCACAGCTTATGGACTGTGCAGTCCGCCTTTGGGACATGGGGACACGACAGACCTCAGGTAGTAATGTGAATATATGTTGTTATAATTATGCCGATGTTCCCTTATGCATCCATAGTGTGGTGGGTTAAGATAAAATAAAAGGGTTTTCGCTGTAAACTAGCCACACTGGAAATAGCTGTGTGTCTGTATGCCATGAGCACCACATCCGGCGCAACTATGAATGCATTACTCAATTTGCAGCCCTTGGATTTGAGAGCAGCTCATAGACTAATTCGATTAGATCTATGGGGAAACAGTGAACGCGGGGGGCACAGAGCATTGGAAGAATCATTGGGAGAACTGAAGGTAGTTTTAGCAATCTCGTCTGATTTTCTGATCCGATTCATCCGTTTGGTAGGAGATATGAGGTTAAAGAAAAGAAAACTGGGACATGTCAGCATGTACGACGTCTTCTACACTGGTGGCACAAAAACAAAAAATGGTTCTAAAGTAGTAGTAAGTCTGCCTCTCGAATAAAAATGAGAAGTGGGCTTTTCCCTTGGAACAATATACAACGATCTTTCAGGCTGAAGTGTATGCGATCTTAAGAGCGGCAACCTGGATGATTAACAAGCGGTTGAAGGGTAGGTGCATCGCAATCTGCAGTCAACCTGCATTTAGGGCGTTGAGTAGTACTTTGATCACTTTAAAAATCGTTCAGGAATGTAGAAACCGATTGAACTCTGTTTCTAGATTAAATACGGTGGAATTACTCTGGGTGCCTAGTCATTGTGGTGTAAAGGGAAATGAAATCTCGGATGCCTTAGCAAAAGAGGCTTCAACTTCCTCCATGTACGGACCGGAACCAGCAATTGAGGTGTCAGTAGCATTGGCTAATGCTGCTATCAAAAGCTGAGAACAAACTGCCCATAATGATAGGTGGAGGAGCCTTAATGCTGCTAGATACATCAAAGTCCAAAAGAAAGACTTGCAGAAGTATTATGGGTATTCTGGCTGGCCATATTTCACTAGCTGGGGATATGTTAAGAATAGGATTTCTCGCTCCAACTGCAGCGGGGAGCATCACATACACTAACGTAAATCCTGCGATACATAAACGAATCCGGGATATTCCGTAAGAGGAAGGATCGGGTGCAATGGACCGCTAAGGTCTGAGTACTCAGAAGCTTTGTCTCTCCCACCTCAAACACACCCTATACAAGCAAATAGGAGTGTAATAAGAAAGGACATGATTGATACTTTCCGAACCAGATTTTAGGTTTGGCGCCAGTGGCTAATATGAAGTGCAAGGCGGACAGAAAATAGATCAGTCAAATTAAGGGGTCATTCGCAGAAAGTACCATACTGGAAAATTTGAAAATAGGTGCACCTCTATGGCACCCACCGCTCAAAATAACGTCCATATCGATATCCTCAAGTAAACTAGATAATAGTAATATATTCCCGGGAAACCGAAATAAGAAGTCAACGGCTTTGCCTTGTGCCGTCTATGTACATTTGGCAATATTCTTGTCAGCAATGTTCTCGTTCTATCTTTGCAAAGGCAAGGCAATATTAATGAAATCTCCAACATGCTCTGACACACAATATAAACTGAAATAGTTTAGAATAAAGGTCAAATTACGGAACTTTTCCGAGAAGACGCCCATATATATACCATAACACGTGGATGACGAGACATGACCATCCAGCAATGGTTTCTGGTGACGCTTTCAGAAAGCCCCTCGACTGGACTGAAATTGCCACAGAAAAAAATCAGGGCGGAGTGGTTAGTCTAGCTTGAATTCGATAGCTTCCGCTGTCGGTTAAACGGAGCTTTTCCTCTACTTTTTGAAACGCTTAGATATTTCTCGGTCATTCAAACTTTTTTCGGCCCTTCCCTGCTCTTTTTCGAACAAGTTCGAAGCCATCTTTATTTCAACCATTTCGCAAGGGTAGCATCAAAACTGACTAATTGATCATCATAACACCACCAATCTCTCCATTCTCTTATCGCCGTTAACAAAATCTACTTAGTCAAAACTTCTTCCTAATCTCAAACTAATTAATTACAATTTACAAAGCAAAATAATTAAACCGAAGTTTATAAGCCGATCAACAGAGCCAAAAAGGATTTATGCTACCCCACGAGTGTTAAATAGAACCTAAACGAAATTCGTATTTGCAGATAGCGACTGTAAAATATTTCAAAATCCTCGGAACTAAGCTGAAATGGGGCGTAACTTGAGTATCGTCTTCAAAGCCTCCGCTAAAGTAATATCGTCTACAGGTCACGCTAAAGGAAGGTTGGCGATAGAAAAGGGCGCGATGGCTAATACATACGTAAGTAGCGCTAAATCCTCAACAGCTGTAAAATCTGAAATCCTGTTTGGAAAACAAGAAAACTTCTTTAAGCTCATTGCTCGACCCCTTGTGATGGGGTTAAGCTAGGTTCCGGAGCAGTCGACAGAAATATGAGAATGAATTCAGGTCAACGGATGGTTTATGGACGAGAATAACATTACACTACATCCTATTTGGTCCAGCTCTCCAACAAACTGTCCCGACGTCATCTCGAGCAACTGATTCTGTATTCCGCCCGATAGTGCTATGAAAACTTTTAACAAATGCGTCCCCTCACTGCTACCGGTTTTCGCATCCAAACCTCTAGCTCGAAAAGATTTCTGGATGATTGGATTAAGGCAAATCGGAGACATCTCGCTGACAATTGATCCAGTACAGAAATTAACTGTAAACCTAAATATCCTCCGAGTTATCTATTAAAGATTGAAGTTTCAGAATCCCTGCCCCTGAACCCACTGGAAAAGATACTTTCTAAACTATTCCAATTCCCCCGAACTATCAGGTACTCAAGCCAGCTCACATCACAGCCAAGCTCACCCTCGGACGGCTGCAATTTCCTCTTCAAGGATTTATGACGACGACGACGTTGAAGACGAAGACGAAGGAGAAGATAAATTACATCATAGAATTGCTAACGACTACCAGCGCCGGTACAGCAACATGAGATATTTCGAGGGGATGAAAAGTTGATGAGGAGATGACAAGTATTTAAATTGTTTCCATTTTGCTACGTAAGGCTCATCGACATTGTTTGGAATATGATGAGTGCTTTAGTAAATTAGCCAAAGTCTGTTCTTAATAGTCCGCCAGCCTTAAAATGTTTCAGGGAATATTTGTAGATTAATTTCCTCCTTTTGAAATCCTGAAAGTTGCCTATTCGCGAAGAGGGATCAGGAGATGCTCCTTTTTGATTGTAGGTCCTTTAATGACATGTCTACCACGCAAGGGATTCTGTTTTGTGAATAACTATTGAAACGTGCCAGAGAATATTTTGGGATCCATAGATTTCGCTCTGAGGTAATGAACCAAAATCTAAATAAGCAAAGTGAGGGTAGTGATTAGAAGGAATGAAAGATGAACTTCCATGGTAAGTTTCGTTGAACCACACACATTGTAAAAAAAGGCGCCCAATGTGGGTCAATGAATTTCGTGTTATGATGTATTCTCTACATTCACATTTGAATTATCCCAAAACGGAAAGAAAGCAAAACAAGCCATCTGATGAAAAATGAAAAGGAAACAAAAGAAAGTAAGTAGCAATTTTTTAAGCCAGATTGGAAAATTTCTAGAGCCGGATTGGATCTGGATGGGAAAGTAAACAGATCACTATCTAATGCAAAAATACCCATGAATGAAAAAAGAAGTTCCAGCTTCCAAGCAAAGCCTGCGAAAAACAAAAAAACTCGGGCACAATTACTCAAAGACAAATTGGGCGCAAAATGGGTCCTCAGTGAGTAACCCCCGGTCTCACATTGCTTTGCCTCGCCACTTCGAAGAGCAGACCGCTCAAACAGAAAAGATCGAAAAGCGGAAGCACATATAGGATGAGTTGGGGTGCAAGAATACACTCAAAGTATTCCCTGGTTGTCGCAGAAAGCGAAGCGAAGATCCTAACACCAAGATCAAGATGTTCGTTCTATATTGCTACATGGAAGGTGTTATTTGAGTACGCTGGTCTGATACAATTTCGCACGAAAAGAAGCTTCATTGGTGCACACGCCTTTCACCCTTTAGTTGATCAAAAGTCGCAAATGCCAGTGACACTAAGGAGTAGCGGCAACCATATATAAGTTTCTTCTTGGTTTTTCTTGATTGCCTAGTAACAGTTCCCAACGAATAATCCCTCAAATGAACCACCATACATAGACATCCTGCTATTAATATCGATAGGGATATTTCGTTCTTCGTCGGTTCTGCAACGTCTAATATTTTTGTGCAGAATCTACTTCTCACCAACAGTGACCAAATAGAAAAGAAAACCTTCCAAGATGAGACGCCATTGTCTTTTGCTTGCTCCTGAGGAGTAATTCAAGAAGTACGTGGAAATCACATTTCAAAACATAACCTAGGAATCGGATTCTTACAATATCTCTGGCAGTTCAGCAACATTTAATTGATGTGTGTGGCTTTCCAGAACGCGGCTATTCTTTTCTCCATCTTTCTTCAACACGAAAACTTTAGAACTACGGCTGACACGAACATTCGGTTGCAACGTCGCCGTAAATGACACCCAAAATTTTGACATATCGGTGGGTATATGTGTCCGAGGTGGAGCTCATACAGTAACTAATACCTTCAATGAACTTTATCTTGTTGTTTGTTGAAGACGTTCGTTTAAGACTAAGACTAGCGTAACAGTCTCAACAACAGGTCTTCTCCCATCCTAAATCGAACGGGTGGTCCAAGAGTAGTATAGCTTCCAAGGTGAGCATAAAACCTGGAAAATGCCTGCTGAACCAGCGCCAACAGTTCTACTACCAAACCCTATCTCACATCCACGTGGTCACCGCTGGGAATTCTTTCTTAACGAAAAGTTGCAGATGGGGTAGAATGAAGGTCCCTTGGGCCTAAAACCGGGACAAATTGTAGCAATTAGTCCTTTAAGAAATGCGCCGTACAGGGACCGGTTTCCTCTATAGTGGCGATCAAGTAAACCGTGTGCTCGGAATAGGTTTCCCAGTCAAGCAGAAAGTAAAATCGACTTTGAAAACATAAGCGACAGATTATGCGCCATGCACTTGCGAGGAAAATTTCGAAATACATATAAGACTCATTACGCTCCTGCAAAGGAAACTGCAGAGTCGTAAAAGGATACCTCCTACGGAACAGTAGAGCGAATCTTTGAACCCTACCCCAGGTATGATTTTAAAATCATTATTGGAGATGTTAGCAGCCAAGTAAAGACGAAACCAATATTCAGGCGATACGTTGGATCCTATACTTTACATAAGGATACCAATGATAACTAACTGCGTATTATTCAGTTAGTGGTGTCAGACGGAATGGTTGTTAGAGGTATTTGGTTTGCGCGAATAGCGGTCCACAAACAAACGTGAGCCTCTCCAGACAAAACCACTTTCAGCCTAATTGACCACGTGTTGATCGAACGCCACCTCTCAGCCTTGATGGATGTGAGAACATATTTTCCTTGATTCTCAAAACTTTACACTGTTTTTGTTTTCTAAATGTAAGGACTCTAAGGACCAAGCTGTCAGATTTCAAACTATCTGCCTTAGCATTCCAACATCACGTCGTCTGCATTTCTGAAACCTGCTTGGATAACAGGATTTTAGATTCTGAGCGCCTCGAAGGTTAGTCTGCCTTTCGTTGTGACAGAGACCTCGCTACGCTTGGCAAGACAACCGGCGGAGGTGCCCTAATAGTTGTAAAGTCCCCACGGAGCTTGAATTTCGATTAGAATACCTTTGGCAATGGGGTATTATGTTATTGACTTTTCCCAATGCTTCTATTCTGTTCTAATTCTGTTTTGGATTCAATTTCTTCGGTCCGGATCCCTCTGGACACATGGGTACGGAAAACGGCGGAGATAGTCTTTCAAATGAATATAATGAATGAAGAATATTAAAAAATAATAAATCAAAGAGCTTGCACTTCCTCCTCCCCATTTGAAAAGGGGAAAACTTTAAACAAATGCTGGGTAACCTTAAAACAACACCCAGAAATATTATAATATATCATGTGAGCTCCACGTAGTAAGAGAGATACCTGGTGTCACAGTTGATGGTCTACTGAGAAATGGCTTTCTTTCTTAACACTGTAATACATATAGGCCCCCTGACTCAAATAATTACTGATCCATTCCAAGTATCACAAGAGCAAGTGGAACCGGCATGTTGCTCCGCGGAGATGGAAATCAAGAACATCACCCAGGTGCGGTACTCATGGGACCGCTATTGCGTGGTTACAGCACAAGTATAAGTATTTACTGGTGCATCGAGAACAGGTAAAGAAAATTCCGAATCTAATGTCAGAATTTCGGGGAGTTGCCTTGTCGGCTGGTTAGCGAATTCCTAGCAAGTAACTAAAGATACGATTGTCAGAGCAGCAGTCAGTGTTGATAGAAAGTGACAAAGCGCGTCAAAGAGCTAGAATGTGTGTGTATCAGATACACGCTGTCGAAGAGAAAATGTAAACCCTTAAGTACACCTTGGTCAATTATTGACAGCCAATGGCCTTCAACAGAACGCGAAATAAGCAAAATTGGTCCAGCTAAGAAAGGAGTTGAACTTACGGAACCAGTTGAGCAACCAGGAGGAAGTTTCTATCAAGGACTGGTGCATGAAATGGAATATCATGAAATATTCCGCTTGCCTTTGTGCAGCACCTATCAACCAAAAACGTCATCGATTGCCACAGGTACATCGGCAAGTCACACACGACCAAATGGATGAAATGTTAGAAAATGGTATAGATCACCCAAATAAAAGCCAATGGAATTCAACACTATTGGTGATTTCGAAAAACCCAAGGCCGCGGTCCAAATCTCACTGCTGGCAGTGGGATTTGTATCGTGATTTCACGTCGGATATCAGCCGACTCAGCTATGAAAGAGTACCTGAGTCAAATCAGGGTAATAATCTCGAGCGAGCGCAATGCTGACCACATTGCCTCCTATTGGATACTATAATCCTGCAGTGCACCATTACGGTCTTGAATGAAGTGCTCTAACGCACTTCAAGGCCCTAATCCAATTAGATTGTTGCGCCAACGATTATTGTTATTAATGAAGAAAAGGAACAAAATGGTAGTAAATTTCCATAAACTAAATAAGAAAACCATATTGGACTGCTTTCCTCTTCCTCGAATACTGGGTATAGCAGGCCAGTTAGGACATTCATGGCACTTCTCCACACTAGACCTCTCTAGCGGATACCACCAAGTATTAGTACACCCGGAAGATCAGTCCAAGAAAGGCTCTCAATACAGAGTATGAGCTTTATGAGTTTAAATTTATGCCTTTCGGTTTACAAAGGGCGTCAACAAAATTTCAAAAGCTAATGAATTACGTCCCTGCAGGAGTACAGAGCATGAGACGTTTTCTTTGTTAAGACGGCATTGTAATATATAGCAAAAACCTAGAAGCCCACAATCGGAAGTTACGAACTCTATTCGACAGATTGACGAAATAATTTACAATTACAGCCTGAGAAATGTGAATTCCTATGTAAAGAAGTACCTAAGACACGTCTCCTCTGAAAAGAATCAAGACCCTAGTTAAGTATTGAATATTAGAGATTTCCGACGGTTCACAAAAATAAAACACGTCTAATCGTTTCTAAGATTGACCAACTAATACCGGAAGTACATTCCAGACTTCTCAAAAATTGTCCGACTTACAAACTTGGTCCGCAAGGATATTAAGTTCACGTGGACAAAAAACTGGGAGCCGGCATTTAACTTCATTAGAACAGAACTAATTTTACCTCCAATGTTTGGCTGTTCAGGCATCTTAGCTCCATTTAATATGATAACGGGCGCAAGTGGCGAAGCAATAGATGCGGTGCTGTCAGAGTGATCTATAATATAGGGAAGGATCCCCAATAGCCAGTTCCAGGAGGACACTTCACAAGACAGAACTAGAATACCCGACTGGAAAAGCCTGCGTGGGATCGAAGTACCAAGGATTCAAGCCGCATTACTGAGTTGGGTACTGAAGAGGCAAGCATCCGCGTGTATATCGGTTGAAATACTCTAATTCAGAACAGACCGCCCTGAATGGTGAAAACCAATTTTCTAACCTGTTATATCGATCGCACCTCGTGATTGACAATTCTAGTGCTCATATATCTTTAGTTTCAGGGCGCTCGCTACAAACATGCTAACTACTTTACAAAGGATTTATGCATCTGTCATCTACAAATTATTAATTAACCCACTCTTGTGAAGTTAAGCTATTTGCTATGAGCTCAAAGGATTTCATGTTTCAGCTTTACAACACAGCCATACACTGCCTGACGGTCATAAGCAGCTAAATACTAGGTCTCTCTAGGAACGTCGGCAATACTACAAACCTGACAGGCTGCTGAGGACGGTAAATTTCTTTGCAAAGGAATATATTGATAATTAATATCTGTTTCGATATTCTAGTTATCGGAGCACTTCGAAATTTACACGTCAGGGAATGCTGTTACCCAAGATGATTTATTGATCCTAATCCCATCTCATCCTGTTACTTGTCTATGTGTCAATCTCATCATACCATTCCTCCCGCACTTTTACACCTTGTCAGTCGGGAAAAAAGTAACTTAATGATTTGCTCACTTTCAATTCTAATCTCATCTTAAGTGTGTATGGTCATCAATCAACCCACCATTGAGCGTTTTTCTCGATTAAGATGAAATCCCACTCCTAACAACTTGATTACCGCACTATCTTCACCGTCCAGCGGCCGGGCAATGTTGGAAAATCAAAAATCGACTAAGAAGGCAAGAAGGCAACTCCACAATGCCAGACATACTTAGGACTGTTGGTGAAAAAGGACTTACGACAATTTATCAAGTTGGAATCTCCCAAAGAAGGCACAAAAAACGGCCCAGGAAAATTTGGCCAATTGCTAAGTAGTACATCACATCAGTCCAACAGATAATTTATTACAATTCTTTTTAGCTAATGACCAGGTTTTTCTCGTGGGTCAAGTTTGATGGTAACAAAAAGGACACGTCCAATTAGTTGTCGGTTCCTCGAGAAATTCTGACAGAAATTAATCGGATTTTGCCTCAGATGATTTGTGTGATTTGATTTTATCAAATAATATCAAGAAATGCTATCAGGCCCCATTGTGTGAATGAATGTTAGGATATTAAATGGGGACCATTATCAAGCAAACCCTGGCTTCCTCTGGAGTCTGCATCTTCATGCTTTAAAGACCCACTTGTAGCTTGTTTCCACTTTGTTTGTGTGCATCGTCTTCACTGTGGAGTACAGAGCACCTTTGTTTTAGAAGGCAGAAATATTTGTTTGGATATAAAATGTCCTTTTTGTAACATTACCCCCGATCCCTTCCGAAGAGGGGTAGAAGTGCTATGAGATTTAACAGTTTATTGGAATCACACCTGGCAAGAAAGCGAGAAGTAACCTAAACCACCTAATATCCTTTCAAGATGCAATCCCTTACATTTTCCGATAC
The DNA here is from genome assembly GCF_905115235.1 of Hermetia illucens. Lineage (NCBI taxonomy): Eukaryota > Metazoa > Arthropoda > Insecta > Diptera > Stratiomyidae > Hermetia > Hermetia illucens. The sequence continues at coordinate 55,627,459 of NC_051853.1, read as the reverse complement.
AACGAGACTTTAAGCGCCAGCAGAACCACAAGAGGAAGCTCATTACTTGGTTTCAAAACGGCAGCCACACAGGTAATTCCTCTTACCTTATTACTTTAATTAGAGACGTAATTAAATCAGCCTGACCTGGCGGAATTAACCCAACATGACAGGATACGAGGAAGCAAAAGGTAAACCGAAAGGCGAAATGAAATGCATCTTCTCACTTAATCACCATGACACCGTTAAATAAGGTAAAGAGTCTATTTCCCTCGCAGGCTAGCTGTAATAATTTATCACTTGGGCGGTTGATTTACTCCAGCTAACTAACCTCCAACGACCCGCACTGTGTTGCGGAAATAGTTGTTATTTTTTCTGCACAGCTCCAGCTCAGATATTTACTGACCGACAATATCTGAGCAGCTGGTGGTCGGGAGATTGTGCGGTTTTTAGTCCTTGTCAGAGACAGGATATGGCTGAGAGAGGAAAAAATTGTAAATCTCCCGGGTGGCAACGTTTGATACTTGGTAAGTAATAAAAACGAGAGTTTCACTAGCTCAACGGAGTGTGAACTTTTTAAGGATTTCAGAAATTACCAAATTGGACAGGAAACAAATTGGTAAGTTTTCTGAATTGACTACCTCATCGCTCCGTTAATATGGTTTGGTTCTTCCTTTCCTTCTACGGTGTCCTCTCGGGGAATTAGGAATAGATGATTGAGGATTCAACTTGGAAGTGCATTATGTACCCACTGGGACCCCACTGGGAATCATGTAGAAATAGATCTCCTCTGCTGGGAAATCTAATACTGAATTCATGCTGAGTTCTTATATCGAAAGTGGTATGACTTCGTCACCAATTCAAAAGACTAATGCAAATTTTTCCTGTAATATTTGAATCAATTTCTTATCTGATCACATAGATTTACTATAGCAATGGACCAATCTGGTTCTGACATAAAGGCGTTAATCAGAGACATTCCTTCTCCCTCTTCAAAGCAAGTTGAATCTTTGTTGATTTTGTCCTGCTAATGTTAGCTGTGACTGGGGCCTAACGGCCCATCTAATCCTGCTTCAAACGCAAACTCTCATCAATACTTGCGTTAATTAGGGGGTGAACTTCTTGTTTAAATAAGCAGGCACATGGAGTAAAGATTTCAATACTTCTCCTCCTTTCTTGATTCACCTTTTCCTGAATTCACCTGAGCTTGGCTACAATAGGTTGTATCTTCTGCTGGTGGGGTCAAGCAGTACACTGCAGGATTGGCTGACATGGAATATAGCTCCCTGGAGCCAACCTACTCTCTCTTCTAGGGTGATGTGTGGCTTTCCAGGGGCCAAGCCTCCCGTCTACCAAGACCGTTAGTGAGAGAGAGTGTGATACCCACACCCTGTACGAAGTAAACCTTTTTTTTGTTTTTTTTTTTTTTTTGTTCGTACACGGAGGTGGAAAATCTTAGAAAGACACGAAGACACGTCCGCCGCAGCTCCGCCGCCTGAACGGCGGAACTACAGCGGGCGCGTGTGGGATTCACACCCACTAAAAACCGTGCGTCCACCGACCTTTCGCAGACTCGTCCCATCTGCGTTGCCAGAGATCAAGCGACTCTGACCTTGCCGCATTTCTACGCTGTGCATGCCCCTCCATATGTCTTGCACTATACAGGACACTCATTTCTTTGGCCAGAATGTCATCCGGGATCATGCCTGCCACCACCAATACTGCCTCATCTGATGTGGTTCTAAAAGCATTGTAAACCCTCAAAGCCATCCGCCGGTAAACCGAGTTCACCTGCTTCCGTCTCTGAGAGCTTGCAAGCGCCTCTGCCCACACAGGCGACGAGTAGAGCAGGATGGAGCGCACCACTGCGGCTAGCACCAACTTCCGGCAATGTTTCGGCCCACCAATATTTGGCAACATTTTTGCAAGTGCCGTGGTGGCACTGGCTGCCTTTTGGCATGCATACTCTAGGTGTTCCCTAAAACTCAATTTGGTGTCAATTATTACCCCCAGGTATTTGATAGCCGGCTTTGATACGACCGTATGTCCACCGACCTCTACTTTTACAGTGTTATTTTTCCTGCGTTTCGATATTAAGACCGCTTCCGTTTTCGCGTCCGCCAAGGTCAGCCCGGCCTTTTCTAGCCAGGACTTTACCGCTCTCACTGTTTCTGTTACGCAAACCTCCACATCTTCTGGGTGTTTTGCTGCAACAACCACAGCTAGGTCATCAGCAAAGCCGACAATCGTAGTCCCCTCTGGGACGGGAAGAGCAAGCACCCCATTATACATGATATTCCACAACAGGGGACCAAGTACCGATCCCTGTGGTACCCCGGCTGTGACAATGTACTCTTTGGGGCCCTCATCCGTCCCGTACTAAAGAGTCCTCTCTGAGAGGTAGTTTTCCACCAAATTCGCTAAGTATCCGGGGACACCTATGTCAGCCAACGCCCGTTTAATTCTATTCCAGTTGGCCGATTTGAATGCGTTTTTGACATCCAACGCCACCACGGCACAGCAGCCGCCAGAAATCAGTGCATCTTTTGCCAGGTTTATCACCATGTTAATTGCGTCCACCGTAGAGTGGGCGCGTCGGAAACCAAACTGGCGTTCTGACAAACCATTGCTGGCTTCGACGATGGACAGGAGTCTATTGTAGATGACTCTCTCCATCATCTTCCCCATTGTATCCAACAGGCAGATAGGACGATAAGACGCTGGGTTTCCAGGTGGCTTGCCAGGCTTCTAGTCCCCAAGCCAAACAAACCTTTGGGTGAAGCTTTGTCCTACAGGCCGATATGCCATCTAAATAATACTGGCAAACTATTTGAACGAGTAATCTATAACAACTTTTGCTTTTTCCACTGGGCAGGGAATATTCCTTCTTTTAGGCACGCCTCGAAGGTGATACGAAGTAAACCTACTATTAACAAAACGCTACCGAAATAGACTGGAGAGTCAAAAAGCTCCTAACACAATCCAGGATATTATACGAACCGTGTCTATTGGATAGTTTGCAATTGGCGATAATTAACTGTATTCGAACAGAGCCTCACTGATACCTGGTCGCCACAGCGAGTAAGCTTGACCTTGCCGTGATACGAGGGGCTATGGCAAGGTGGACCTCCTAACCCCATACTCGTGGGAATCAAATGAGTAAAATTATAAAAACAAAGAAAACTACAACAATCAAGGGAGGCACCATACCTGTTACAAACTATTCAACTAGGCTGAAGCCTATCTAGGAAATACTGTGAGCCAGATGATTATACTCAAGAAGGGAGAAATTGCGACATTGAGCAATAGATCCAAGGTAAACTTTAACATACTGCGAGGTCAACAACTAACAAGGACCATTGCTCAAAAAGCAGGGACAAGTGAAAGCACATCTGATATCAATATATCAGACGTCAGGAAGGAGACAGGTCTCAATGGCGCAAGTGCTAAATGGTTCCTGCGTTATCTGAAGGAAAATCGCAAACCAGAGGAGGCCCTTAAGAAAGCTCAGAACAGATCTAAACCATCTTTATCGGAGCCGCCGGGAGCAGAGGAGATAGGCTCGCATGGGGGAAATGCTCCCAAAAACCCAAACTTGAACCCAAGAGGGGAGAAAATGCGGGTAGGGCAACGGTGAAGGCAAGAATCAGGAAGCCCACCATTAGCTATGCTAGTGCGGTCAGAGGCATTCGACTAACCATACTACCAAAGCAGGAAACCATCGAATACCTTGTCGTCAAACAGATGTGCAAGGGATGGACTGCAAAACTTGTAGTCACCAGGATACGCTTTTGACCAGGTTACATACTGGTGGACTGCGCGACAGAGGAGACTGCAGAGTGGCTGAGGACCATAGTTCCGCCAGGATGAAAAAGAGCAGAACTGTCAACATATGCTGGGGATGATATACTAAAAGCACACATGGTGACAGTGTTTCTTCCGAAAGCCGCAACAATAGAGACGAAAAATCTCATGGGCCTCCTATTCGCTCAAAATGAGAATCTCCATTATAGAAAGTCTTTAGAAGTAAGGTGGCGGCAAGGGTAAACTCCTCATGATCAGGAAGGATGACCGATCCCTGGAGGCAATCATTTGTCGGAGTTGCCATATCCATTTGACAACATACGTGTGCACGTGCAATTTTAAGAAGCGAAGAAAGACGCCTTGGAGGAGACATCAAGCGGTAAACTTATCGAAATCCCCGAAGGAATATCAGAGGCCTTAGAGGCGGAAAGGACTGGATCGTTAGGGAAGTAGACCTGCTGCCCAGTGAAGAGCGGAAGCTGGACGACCTAGACCGAGATTTTCTTAGGATGGACAGCAACGTGTAAGAGGGCGCCATTTCGGAGGAGGAGGGTGATACTCCGATAGTGGAGAAGAGCTAATAACGGAGTCAATGGCCAACACTAAGATAGCCCATATAAACCTGCACCAAGGACAAGTTCCAAGGAGAACATTGGAATAGTGCTGGCTCGGAGCCTCGGATATACCGGGGGCAGATTCGCAGTCTGCACGGAGAAAGCATGCAGACACTTTGGGACCCCTCTTGCGAAAAATCAACAGCTTGCATCGTTCTTATACGTAATTTAAAATGTATATGCCGTTCAGAGTTCCTGACCGGGGACATTGTGGCTATCCAAGTCTCACTGAAAACTGGGAGGAGCACTCGAGAAGCAGTCATTGCATCGGGTGATCCCAGGTGACAACATCCGGGTCCCACCGGAGCTAGCCGCTGAACTGGTGAAGTACTGTGGGAGGAGGGCGTTGCCACTTCTCCTCGGCTGCGATGGCTACGCCCATCACGAAGTCTAGGCAAGCGGGGACAGTAATCGAAGAGGTGAGTACCTTCTTGAATTTATTCTTAGCAGTAAGTTAGGAATATGTAACATAGAGAACACCCCAACATTCTTGACCAGCACTAAACAAGAGGTACTAGACATAACTCTAGGAAAAACTCTGATGAACAGGCTGGTCGGGAATTGAAGGGTGTCGGATAAGCCTTCTATATCTGACCACAGAATAATCAGATTCGAAACTGAGAGCAAATCCGAAATAAAAAGAATAATAAGGAATCCCAAGAAAACGAATTGGGTTTCTTATGCTACGCACCTGATCAATAACATAGTTCACCTTCAAGGGGGCGGTAACATCAGGAGTGAACTGGAACTAGAAACAGTGGTCTAAAACCTCAGCAAAGTCATCACTGACGCATGTGAAACCTGCTGACCGGCTAAGACAGTTAAGTCATCAAGGGATGTACGCCGGTGGAATAAGAACCTAGCCGGAATAAGAACAGAGGTACGAAAATTTTTCAACCTGATAAAAGAAAATCGGAGACTGGCCGAAGTACAAAAATGGACTCACTGCGTACAGCAACGCAATCAGGGAAGCAGAACAGAACAGCTTCAGAGAATTCTGTGGAGGGATCGAACAAACCACAGAAGCAACCAAGCTTTACAAGGGTATAGTCAAAGCCTGGGTAATATCTTGTGTCTGTTTGAAAAATGAGCATGGGACATTTACCGAGAGTGAGGAGGACAGAGTATACTTGCTTCTCAGAACTCATTTAAGGGTATGGCCAAAGACAGGGCAATATCTTCTGAGGATGGGACATTTACCGAGAGTCAGGAGGACAGAGTATACTTCCTTCTCAGAACTTATTTCCCGGGGTCCTATCCCACGGCGGAAGGCAACAACATTCTGCCTGACACCCCAACAACGAATACAAAGGAGAGAAAGATGAACTGGAAACTAGCAAACGAGGTATGCTCGGAAGCTAAGGTAAGGTCGGCAGTGAAAGTTCCCACCCAACCACGGAAATCACCCGGTGTAGATGGCATCTTCCCAGCACTTATCCAAAAAGACCTAGAAATCATCTTAGAGTCTCTTCTAAAGGTGGTCTGGTCTTTATCTTGAAAGCGGATAAAAAAGATCCTTTTCACCCTAAATCTTCCAAACCAATTTGCCTAACATCGTTCGTACTAAAAACGGTGGAGATGGTCATAGACAACTATATTTGAACTAACGTTCTAAAGCGTAATCCCCTACATCAGTGCCAACACTGAGAAAAAATAACATGGTGTGCGTTTTTGGATATCAAAAGAGCATTCGATAACACATCGCACACGGAGATACAAGATGCCCTAATTTGCAAGGGAGTGGGAAAAACCCTAGCTTTCTGGATGGGCAGAATTTAGAGAATAGACAAGTATAAGTACCGATAGGTATAAATTCAATTGTTAGGAATACTACTCAGGTCCATGGCGGGGTATTATCACCGCTTATGGGGAGTATGGTAGTGACGTAACTACTGGACGAGCTAACAAATACTGGAAAACAGGTCCAGGGTTACGTGGACGACATTGTTTTAATCTGAAGGGGCAAATATGGGAATCCAAACTAAATTAAGGGTTATTAGTACCTGGTGCAGAAAGGCGGGGCTGCGTGTCAAACTACCATAGTACCATTCACTAGGAAACGTAGGCTTGATCATCTGAGAGCCATAAGATTACATGAAACGAGAAACAAAGGTCAAATATTTGGGAATTTCGCTTTACCAAACGGGTTTATTGGAATATTTGGGTAAGAGTGGAAGGCTAAATACATTTTTTTGAGTATATCCCTTCGACTCTTTATTGATTAATATTCTTTTCTAGGATTTACTATAGAAGACGCATGTCGGAAACACTTGTCGGAAAGATACAAGGCCTATGATGACTCGCAGGTCCATAGCAGGCAAAAAATCGGGTTGCACGGGATATACACTGCAATAGTAAAGCCAATGATTACCTATGGGTCATTAATCTGGGCAGAAAGAACTGAACTTAGCACACAAACCAGTGAGTTACACAAATTGCAAAGACTGACTTGCGTGTGCCTCAGTAGAGTAATGAGGATATGCTCAACGTCATCCCTGGAAGTCGTTCTGGAATTAACCTCCCTCCATCTGCACATACTGATGCAGGCAGGGAGGGCAATTTTCAAGATGGTCGGGAGTATCGGTGGGGCGGGAAGCTGCCTAAATCAAAGGAAGATAGATATTCTTTCTAGGAGGTTGTTGATACCAAGCAATAACATGACCACGAGGTCTCACTTCAATAAAAAGTTTGAAACACGTCTCTATTATTGTCCACCACCCTGCGCTTGACAATGCCTTTTAACTGGAGGCAAGTAACTCGCCGTACGATTAAAGCCCTCGTATTCTGTGGGAGGTACTTAAATATTCACGCCTTGCAGACTCTTCTGGATTGGCACTGGCTCCTCCCCCCGGCCAATTACGCTAGGCACTGAGCCCATATTTTGTCTGATGCCAGCCTTGCGGTTTACTTATGACAGAATTATCAGAAGACAATAATATAGTACGGCTACAGAAGGAAAAGTGCCCGCAGAGTCTTACCACCTTATCTGACTTAAGTTTAGAAGGTCCAGTCTGTACCGCGAAAAATAGAGGAAGTGAAAATACTGGAGAGTCACTATACCGCATCTAGCAAAAAATCGGTGAGGTTGACCGACCGTCTCATTCTGGTTCCGAAAGCAAACTCTCATCGATGAATAGGCAAACATAGAGCATATTCAACTGGCTAACATTTAGGGAAAAATAAATAAGAAACTTTGCAGGCACCGCCATAATCTTAAAGCGCTAAGTAACTCAATGCGTTGTCTACGTATGCTCTGGCGAATGCAACTTTTGCAACCAAATCCTCTCCTCAGCAACATATGCTTCCCTTTCAGCACGCTGGATATTCTAAGCTAGGACGCAGTACTTGGTTTGAATGATTCTCCTGTTTTCAGGTTGAATAATAGGACAATGAGTCATCTCCGCTATTGTGCAAACCAGGTAAACATTCCAGGATTGCAGGATTCAATGACAACTAATTAATTAAAGCAGTGGAACATGCTTCATTCTTTTGCGTCTTGGAACGTTAGCTCGCTAAATGGGGCTGGATCCAGGAATTAACTTCTAAATGAAGTTTAAAGACATAACATTAACATTCTGCTTAAAAACAAGGTGAGCAAAATTCCATCGCCATAAAACATTTGAACATATAACGGAAGGGTAGCGTCCTACTTCTGAGAGCTGCTTATATTAACTATGTTTCCAATTCGCCTCCCAATCCAATCCAATTCGCCTATCAATCAGGATATGAGCTTTTTGTCATACGTTTTTAGGGAAATGTTGACTTTCCGATTTTTCTCCAAATGGTTATATCTGTGTATCCTTTAAAGTATACAAGCGCGGTCAATGAAATTAAGCTGGCTATTCTGTAAAATCGGCGGTCAAAGGGTGATATAGGTCCCATGTCGAAGACGTGGATTGGTACCCAGGATGAAGCATAGAAAGTAGAAAACGCTTGCTGAACCAAGACCAACAGTCTACTACCAAAACATATCTCCACTTTTACGTGGTGATCACTAGGAATTCTTTCTTAACGAAAAGCTACAGACAAAAAATAACGAAGCCAAGTCTCCTCCTCCTCTCAAAACAGGACAAATTGTATCAACTGACTCTCCAGAGGAGCACTGTCCTAAGACTGCCATCATGTATTTCGTCATGCATTCGCTGATATCCTGCCCAGGACCACGCAACGATTGACTTCTGCCCGATCTGGATGAAGGCAATTTGTGCATGTCCGTTACTTCTTTCCATATCCATATCGTCAGCATAGAATGGTGTCTCTTACATGATAGTACATTCCCTTCTTTTAGACCGTTGTTGGTGGTGAATGGTCTCGAAAGGGATCCTGTCTGATCTCGCACATTGATCAGGGTCAGCCTTGTCAGTCTTATCAGTTTCGGCTCATGCGTGTGTATAGTTTTACTGTGGCTATGCTAAGCCGATGAAGGGATGGACGAACGTATTTGCCATGTGTTATATCGGTAACATTTCGGAGGAATTTAAAATCTAAAATGGACTCTGACAAAGTTACATTCTGTCGGCGGTACTATTTCTATATTACTTTGGCCAGGGACGTAAGGGATTTCGAAGAATCATAACATATTGCATTATGCTCTCTTATTGGGTTGTGGAAGTTAGCCAAATGGCTCTAAATTTGGAGACGGAAGCGAGCAAAATCGGACTGACGGTAAACACTAACAAAAATCCTGACTGGGTGCTGACAAAGTGTTGGATTAATCAATCAGTCGGCAATTTTATCCATCTTGGAACATACGGTACACAGGAACAACATCTGGAAAGCTACAATCACTATTACTCGAAAGCTCCAATCCTTCGATAATACTTGTCCTCATCATGTCATTGGGGTACTGTTATCTGAAGAACCACGTCGAGGTATGGCCTAAAATTGGTTCAAATATTGAATAAATAACGGAAGGCGCAGTGAACAGGTCACAATTCAAGAATGGGTGACAACTCCATTTGACAACAGTGACAATTAATGCTAATAAGTCATAATGGAATGGAAGTTAAGTCCTTGACAGACCCTTCCAAGAGGAGTTTCATAGTCATGAGACCACCATGGATTTCACCTTCATCAATCCATCCTTCCATCACGACGACCACATATCCCAAAAAATTGTGAAAATAATGAATAGTAGCGACGTTTCTCTCAATTGATGAGGGGATCAGTGACCTAAGTGATTTCATAGGGAGCGATCAAATATCAATTTAAATGAAAAGAGGTAATAAATTATGCTATATAAAAATAATGATGAAGGAAGACAGGTAAACGACAAATAGACGATGCAGAAAACGCAGGTGACACACCTCAGATAGAAAAGGATTAGAAAGTAAGGCCTCTTGCTGAAATTAAATAAATCCAGCGAAAAGACAGCGGACAATTTTCAAAATAAAGTCGAGAAGGACAGTGGAATAGAAAGTCGAGATTCACTCGTAGAAGGATATCATCCATTCGAAAAGCAGTGCGGCCGGAGAGATGAAAAACCAAGTACCCTAAAAGAGCCTGAAGAAAGCTTATGGGGAAACATGAACCGTGCTTAAGTTTGTTAGAGTGAGAAAAATGAAAAAGTTGACTCGTGCCCAGATTATGGACAATACTGATCAAAAGGGGCTAATGCGGAACATGTTTCCGAAAATCACTGGAAAACCAAATACTGGGTAGCAGTGACGAACGATGCGAACATTAGGCGCGCAAAAATCGATGACGCTACGATATGGTCATCCCGATAACAAGGTTCTTCAAGAAATCACTACGCTCCGACCATCGTTCTCCTTGTTAAGGATATATGAGCAGACGTTCCAATATCCGGCAGGAATAATCACGAAAACTCTGTAAGTTTCTATTTCCCGAAGTTGAATACAACTATACAACCATAAGGGTGAATTTTTCGGCCCGGCAAACTGACTAATGAGCTGTTGAAATCAGAAGGGTGATGGATTGTGGAAAACGCAATAATAATCGCTATACAAAATATTTGTGTGTCACTTTCTCTGCGATTGTCCAGCTCTGGCTAGAGTCAGGCTGCGGACACTGGGTAAACCATTCTTTGGGGACCTCAGAGAGATATCCAGCTGCAGGATCGGAGAGCTGCTTTCCTTCGTGAATGCTACGGGCTGGTTCTGAAGATCCGAGCCGGCTGGACTCTGCCTCCCTGCTCCCATAACAACAGTCACGGTCTTAGGAGTTTGTGGTATCAAAACGGCGCAACAAAGCGCTAATTGGGCTCCTCGGAGCTGCCACTGATACCTACCTACCTACCTACCCTCCTCTGTTCGTTAAGAAAGAGTTAACCGCACTGTCCAATAACTACGAATTATATCGATCAGTTTGCCAAAGTTTCCTTACATTCATCGACTACGTACCTACAAGATTGTCGCTAACGATGAACCTCTTGCGTATGTACATCTCATTACCGTAAGGGTTTCTCTAGTTCCTGATGAATAAAAATATATTCGTTGATTTTAATTTAGAAAGTAATAAGCAATATTTCACATTTAAGAAAAAACCTATCTGTACATGTACGGTAAATATTGCTCTGTTTAAACCCTTCAAATAAACATTTCATATATTTTGTACTCTCAAAGTCAATCCAAAAAATGCTGTAAGTTCTGTAAACACGTAAAGGAGCAGCCAAGGATTCCCGAGAGACATTCATTTTTTCGGAGAAAATATTAAAATATAAAGAATTCTCGGAGGATTCCGATTGAAAGGTGGATGATAATACGATTTCAAATCTCGGGAGAATAAAGTATAAATATCCGGTAGGAAGTCAGTATTCTTGTGTAGGGTTGGTCTAACATTTAAGGAGAATATCGGCTCCATCGTGTTATGGTATTGCACGCATCATCTCAGTACTTTTGGAAAGCGTACGAAGGATTATAATCAATTGTTTCATAAGAAAAACCATAAGTGTTTCATAGAAAATCAAAGCATACAAAATATGGCCAAAAACCGTTCATAGGAAAAAAAACCTTCAGTTGAAATGTGAGTCGATATGGACAAATTTTTCATTCAACCCTTGGTGCAGTATAGCTCGTCAAACATACATACAACCCCCTCATGACTTTCCAAGACACTCTCACTCCTCTACTATTCTGCGCCAAGTCCACTTGGCCATCTTGGGAGAGTGGATTCCCGTGCATGGCGTAGCCAGCAATGCTATTGTGTGACCTATCCACTGCCACTTCCGCCATCCGATCATAGTGCGTATGAGCGCCAGGCTTGTGCGCCAATCGAGTTTTTCGTTTGAGCGAGTGTCAGGCCAGCGTACTCCGAAGCAGACAGGCTTTCACGAGGGGTTGGAGCTTTTGAGTAAAAGTAGGGTCACCTTCCATTGAAGAATAACACACAGAAGAAAAAACACTAGCTTAGAACAGTCTCAACTTGATCTTGGTGTTAAGATAACTGCATTTCCAAATTTTATACAAGGCAGCGATTGCGCATCCAGCACTGCTAATGCATCAGGGAACATTCAGCTCGGTGCCACCGTCAGCAGACACCACACTTCCAGGATATACAAATTGATCAACGTCTCGATGCTCTCTCCGTTAATGCAGACAGGAATAGAACAATGACTCGTCAAACCGTGAACTTTGTTGGTGTTTATCTACAACCCAATTCTAGTTTCTTGTCCCTCTAAATTCGGAACCATTTGACCAAGGTCCACGACCCGGTGCGAGAGAAAATCGATGTCGCATACCCAGCGTGTTCGACGAAAGACTTCATCATCCGTTGAATTCCTCCACGTCCTCCGCACAAGGCAACATGAAAAACGTCACTAATAACAAAAAAAAATAGTATCGGTGACAAGATGCAACTCTGGTCGACTCCAAAATTTGGGGCAGTAAATACAATCCTAGAGGATGGAAACTGTTTGATTTTATCGCTTCAGCTGGTCTGATGACCACGAACGTAGGGTGGCCTTTGACCTAGCAATTTGCACTTCAAAGCTATTAGAGTTGATTAGAGACAGGCGAGTCCTAGATGAAATCTAACTCTCAGATCACCATTACTTAGAATTTAGTATTAGAATCTTGGCAACAAAGTGGAGCTCCCCTAGAAGATCAATTGGAAACTCTGAGTCGCATAATTTTAGAGCACTTTGAAGAGACTTGTCCTATTTCCCGAGGCCAACGCGGTAAAACGGTTCCATGGTGGAACTTAGAACTGCAGAGACTCAGGAAATCAACCAGACGACTTTTAAATTGTGCTTGCAACAGCTATAAGGATAAAGACTGCTTAAACTCTCAGCGTGAATATAAGTGGTTCGTAAAACATTCGAAACCAGACTTCTTTAGAACATACTGTGAGGATCTGGAAAGTGAAAGGCGAACTTCCGAGCTGTGCAAAATCCTGAATAAGGATGAGTCGGCCAAGTTGGGCTCTCTTAGAAAACCGGATGGTACTTTCACGAACTCCAGAGTTGAGTCTATACAGTCTCTCCTGAAAGTACACCACCCGGGGGAACAGTTCCCAGAAGTGGGAGAACGAGAATTGGCGGTTTCTGCGGCAGTTTCAATACAAAGGTGTTGCTCTGGGCTACTTCGTCAAAGGTTGAGGAAGTTTTCATACATAAGCCTGGAAAGGGTAACTGTTCAAATCCAAAGCACTTCAGGCAAATCAGCTTAACACAATTTTCGCTGAAATATCTGGAGAGACTGGTTGAACGTCACATTCGCGAGAAGGCGCTACGATCGCACCCCGTAAATGAATACCAACATGCTTACCAACGTGGAAAGTCCTGTGAGTCTGCTCTTCTCTCTTTTTGGTTTCAAAAATAAAGCGGATAGCTGAGTGGTTAGAGCACAAAGCTATCGTACGGAAGGTCACGGCTCAAATCTCACTGGTGGCAGTCGGATTTGTATCGTGATTTGACGTCGGATACCAGTCAACTCAGCTGTGAAATCAGTCAAATCAGGGTAATAATCTCGGACGAGCGCAATGCTGACCACATTGCCTCCTAGTGTACCGTTACGGTCTTGAATGAAGTGCTCTAACACACTTCAAGGCCCTGATCCAATTGGATTGTTGCGCCAACGATTATTATTATTATTATTCTTAAAGATAAAGGACACAACTCTGAAAGCCCAGTACGCGATGGGGGTGTTCATGGACATTGAAAAGGGGGTTTAACTGTGCGCCCTTCCAAAAGCTTTATGATGCCGCCAGAGAGCATGGTGTTGGTGGAGCTTTAATTAAGTGGATCTTTTTTTTTTTGAGGAGGTGGAAATCTTCAAAAGACACTGGTCTGGACACACCAGCGTGTGGGATTTTTACCCACTAAAACCACCCCCGACTCCCTCGCTGCCCCGCGGAACCACCATAAGGTATTACATCACGGGGCGGAGTCAGCTCACTCTAGCTTTGTCACCTTTCTTCTAGACGCGGCGCACGTGACCGCGCTTTTCTCCTTTCCTCTGCCTTTCGCAATTTATCTTGAATAGATGCGATCATGGAGTTGACCGCATCCCAATTCTCTTGATGTGCTAGCATCTTCGGTACCAGATTTTCTGGTACCAGCACCTCTCCTAGAGTCTCCTCTAGATTCCTCCTTTCTTCCACAAATCTCGGACAGTGGAAGAATACATGCTCTGGGTCCTCTGGGACTCCATTGCAATTTGGACAGTCGGGTGAGGTCTCCAATTTAAACCTGTGAAGGTATTGGAGATATCCTCCATGTCCCGTGAGAAACTGGGTGAGATTATAATTAATCTCACCGTGTCGTCTCTCCAACCACTCCTTGATGGCAGGAATGAGCCTGTGAGTCCACCGACCCTTTCCCGAGCGTTCCCACCGCTCTTGCCATCTATTTATGGATCTCTCCCTCTCAGCCTTCTTCGTCTGCAATAAGGGAGAGATTGGCTTCGCATGGTATACATTCGCCATCTCATCTGCCAAGATGTCAATGGGCATCATTCCAGAGATGACGAATGCTGCGTCATCTGAAACAGTCCTGAAGGCAGAGCATACCCTCAGAGCTGTCCTCCTGTAGACTGCATTCAGTTTGCTAGTGTTAACTGACATCCGCAACGCCTCGCTCCAAACTGGGGTCGCATAGAGCATGATTGAGGTCACCACCCTGGCTATAAGCAGCCTAGAGGTATGCCGTGGCCCCCCCACGTTCGGCATCATCCTGGCCAGGGCCATACTGGCAGTGGATGATTTATCACAAACATACCGTACGTGTTGCTTATAGCTGAGCTTCCTGTCTATCACCACCCCCAAGTATTTGATGGCCGGCTTGGAAGTGATGATATGATTCCCGACTCTAACGCAGGCGTAATTTCTCTTCCGGCGCTTCGTGATGAGGACCGCTTCCGTTTTTTCCTCCGCAAGCGTCAGACCAGAGCTCTCCAACCAGCATTTGACAGCACTGATTGCCTCGCTTGAGTATAACTCAGCATCTTCGAGATGCTTTGCGACAACAATCAGTGCAATGTCGTCAGCGTAACCCACCACTGTGGCTTCCTCCGGAAGGGGAAGATTAAGTACATCGTTGTACATGATGTTCCACAGTAGTGGGCCCAATACGGAGCCCTGCGGGACACCCGCGGAAACGACGTACTCCTGCGGTCCGTCATCAGTGTCGTACCAGAGCCTCCTTTCAGTTAAATAACTATCGACAATTGCGGCGAGGTAGGCGGGAATACCAACCTTCGCTAGGGATTTCCGGATTAAATTCCAATTGGCCGAATTGAATGCATTTTTCACGTCCAGGGTTACTACCACGCAATATTTGCTGGTACTACCCTTTCCGTGGATTGCATCCTCGGCCAAGCCAGTAACCAATTTGATGGCATCAATGGTTGATCTGGCTTTTCGGAACCCATACTGCCGATCTGAAAGGCCGCCTTGGCTCTCAACTAGCGGGAGTAATCTATTATAGATTACCCGCTCTAGCATTTTCCCCACCGTGTCCAAAAGACATATGGGTCGGTATGAGGATGGTTCACCTGGTGGTTTACCAGGCTTAGGCAGAAGCACCAACTTCTGCCGCTTCCATACCGCTGGAAATATTCCCTCGGACATGCACGCTTCGAACAACTCAGCAAACATGTCCGGCCTGGATTTCACGGCAAGCTTAAGGGCCTTATTCGGTACTCCGTCCAGACCCGGTGCTTTATTGTCTCCTATTCTGCCGCAAATCTCCAGGAGCTCGTCTCTGGTGACTGGCGGGATTGCCGTCACATTCAGAGGTGGTTGGAATGTGTCGGTGTTCTCCTCTTGCTGGGGGAATAACCCCTGAATGATTTTCAACAAGAGGGCGGAGCACGTGATCTGCGGAGACGAACGGCCTCTAAATCGTCCCATCACGATTCCATAAGCTCTCCCCCACGGATTTACGTCCGCTTCTGAGCAGAGCTCCCTAAAGCATTTCCTCTTGCTTCGCTGGATGGCGAGCTTGAGGGTTTTGCGGGCTGCCTTGTAGGCGCACTCTTTCTGCCCTTGATCGACTCTACCTACCGCCCTCTGAGCCGCTCTTCTCGCTCGGTGGCAGGCAGATCGAAGGCCGGTCAGTTCATCATTCCACCAGTAGTTTGGTCTTCTACGGGGGAATGCGCACCTCCTAGGCATGGACGCGTCACATGCTTTGGCGATGCATTGAGCCAGATGGACAGCTCTTTCCGTAGAGACGCCTGCTATATCAGGTTGATCCAACCACACCTCTAAGAAGCTCTGCTCGTCCAAAGATTTTGCAGACCAGCCTGAAATCTTTTTCGGTTTCGGGCATGATAGCTCTTTGCCCTGAGGTTCGACACATGTCTCAAAGAAAACTGCCTGGTGATCACTGTGGGTGTAGCGTTCGCTGACGCACCAGGACATACCACGCGCCAGCGAAGGGCTGACAAAGGTCAGGTCTACAACCGAGCCTGATCCCCCTTTCTGGAAGGTGTTTACAGTACCTTCGTTAGCCAAAACTATGTCCATCTGCGCAAAAGCTTCTAATAAACTGCGCCCCCTAGCATTTGATTCCCTACTACCCCACTCTAGGGCCCAAGCATTGAAATCACCAGCAATCACCTTTGGACTTCGCCCCTTCGCGTCGAGAACAAGATTATCAAGCATTTGCTCGAATTCAGACAGTGTCAAACTTGGCGGCGCGTAGCAGCTGTATACATATACACCACTTATTTTCGCCCACACGAATAATTAAGTGGATCTAGAAATTGCTGTATGCTGAAGTGTGTGTTGATCGCCTCCTAACAACACGCTACTTCTATGGAGTATTCTGATCGACTCACTACTTATCCGAACTGCAAAATCTGCCATTACACGTTCAAATTTATACGGATCACGTGGCAGTGCTGGTTGTTGGTCAAGATCTCGGAACGGTGTATAGAAATACAGAACGCGCCGTAGATTTGATTGACAATTGGTGCCTCAGGCATCGACTTCCAGTAAATTCAAATAAAACCACATTAGTATTATTTACGAAAAGGAGAAAACACGGACATGTTTCTATCCGTATTAGCTACAAATCCAACATACTCCTTCAAATTTTTCCGAACTACAAGACATACGTACATATTACGGCCATAAATATTATCCTCACCCTAAACAAACCAACAAACAGCGGCTTTTTCCGAATACTGTACATACACATGCACGTATATAAACTGATCGTGCCCATATTTCCGATTTACTTCATGCGCAAAAACATACATATGTACATATATCTATCTTAATTAGACACTACCCTCTTCATTAGCACGCGTATACTATATATACCTACAAACACACATGTCTGTTTGGAGTAATTGATATTCATATACAAATAAGGCCTAGAAAACTAAAACAAAATAATTCTTTATGACTGCATTCATACGAACCCACTTCATTATGGTATTGACGAATTGATATGTGATGATGACGTCATACACATTGGAGAATGCACGAAATTCAGATTAAATATATTAGAAAAAATTGCTAAAAGTTACACGCAATGATTAAAGTAACCTCCATGGAAACTATGAAGAACTAATTATTCACAAAAATACGTCCCTAGCAAAGTTAACGCAAATTCCTCGAAAATACCGAGGTAAATTCCGAGGTATTCATTTGATTAACAAAAGAGAAATCTGATAGATAAATAAAATGCCGATGTTAGCAGAAACCATGAGCACCAATAGACTCAGTACTATAGATTCGTCATGAGGAAAGTAGGACATCTCAGATATACAAACAATGGATAAGTATCGACAGTTCAGATGCAAACTTCCCAGCGAAACCCACCCTAAGTGATATCTTTGCTAGTACCCTAAACCGTTTGTTCTATATGATGCTGACATGAAAATTACGTATGTATGTTGTACAACATATTACATTTTCGACATTTCAATACCTCACGATTCCTTGAATCCTTACCTACAGATCACATTTCAAAGCTGACTCGGAAGCTTGGTGGCGACGTTCCCTTCAAAATTAGCTTACTCGATGCGAAAGGGGGATGAGCACGAAATGCTAATACAATGTATTGTACTCGCACATTATGTAGGAACATGACCTTGTACTGCTTCTCATGGTGCCTCCTGAAATTAAACATGACATTCATGTGTGAAGTAAGCAAACGAGCATGTTCTAGTGGAAAACATATTAAAGTTAAACAGAAACGAAGATGCAAATAGTAGGAAAGATAAGGGATAAGGACGAAATGCCTCGTATGGAGGCATCGACATTCACATAGCTATCCATATATATTCATGTGCCATCCAAAAAAGGGAGGAGAAAATATTCTATCTGCCTCACATAATGCTAAAGTGAAATGTAATGGATCTCCAGGAAGTTTTCATTACTGGGATTCCTGGGAGAGGGTCTTACTTTAAACTTCCGGAAAGAAAATTGTAGTATTTCTTCGAAACATAAAGTGATTCTCCTCTTCTTCAAGTTTGAATGACAGCAAAAAGTAAGAATTCTTAGAAAATGAAACTTCCTCAAACCTGCAGTATACAAGCAAGACATTAGACGCTTAGGGTAAAAGAGGCATCAAGCTCAAGACCATGATCAACAGGAGTATAGCTACAGGTTGAAATTATTTGTGGACCCTCAAGTATAATTCCGAGATTCTTTCTTTCTCTCTTTCTGAAGCAAGACGCAAACGTATGGTCACAGATTTTTTAATTAAGGATAATTATCAAAGAGATCCCATCCTGAAACGAAAACAATTTCACTCCTTATCAGTCAAGCAAAAAAGTAATTTCTTTGTTCCTTCATGCATGGTACCTCTTCAATTACTGCCCACAATATAAGGAATGCCACCTCCTTTTGAAACTTAAATCATGTCCTTAGTAAGGTTATGCCTAAAACCAAACTCTATTCAAATCCGTTTACTATCTTCTTTTCTATCTAAGGAGGTGGAAATTCCAAGTGTAAGCAAAACAAATACGCTCATTTCCTCCTGTCTGGACGAGCCACCATAAGATATTACATCATGCAGCAGAATTAACTAATTTTAACTAGGTCTGTTTTCTTTCATATGCGTAGCTAGTAACCGCGCTTTCTTAGTCTCTTCCATTTTTAAGGTTTCATTTGCAAAACAAAACCTTATTAAAATCGGTTCAATGTCTGTTTGTCTGTTTTTTTTTCATCGTTGGAAGGTGGAAAGGTTCAAAACCTATTGCTGGCTCCTGCTATGCAGTTATGTGAAACTCCTACTCACTAAAACCACCTCCTTCTTCTTCCACTCTCCCCACGGGACTGCCATAAGCATTGCATCGCGGGGCTGGATCAGTTCTTAACTGCGGCTCATTATTGTTCGCTCCCTTTCTTGCTTTCTTCGCAGTTCTTCACATCTTAGCTGTTGATGAATCATTTTCAGCTCAATTACCAGTTGATTCCAAGCCTCCATTGATTCCAACATAAACTCCACTATATTTCCGGGTGTTAAGCGCCTGTCTGCGATCGCCTCCAGCCTAGTTCGGTGTGCTGTAAACCTTGGGCACTCAAATACAACATGCCCCGAATTCTCAGCCACGTTACCACATCTTGGGCAGCATGGTGACTCGTCGTATCCAAATCGATGTAGGTAAGCCCGAAAACCTCCATGTCCACTTAAAAATTGTGTTAGCTCGTAGCTTAGTTCCCCGTGGCTCCTTTCAATCTATCTTCGAATGTGAGGAATGATACACTAGGTCCAACGGCCAGTTTGTACCTCGTTCCATCTCTTTTGTCATTTTGCGATGGATTCCTGCCGTGCTAGTTGCCGTCGAAGTACATAGACTGCATACATTTTGTATGCAGAGAGAGACGCCGACCTTCATCCGCCAAGATGTCTATGGGGATTGTCCCTGCCAGTACATATGCTGCTTCTCCTGATGTTGTTCGATAAGCATTGCATACCCAGAGTGCACTTAGTCGATACACCATTCCTAGTTTTCCGCAGTTTGATTTGTTTTCCAGAACGGTTGCCCAAACTGGAGCTGCGTAGAGTAGCACAGAACAAACTACCCTTGAAATAAGACGACGTCGACCTTGTCTTGGTCCACCAATGTTCGGTAGTATCCTCGTGATTGTTACAGCGATGGAAGGTGCTTTAGTTGCAGCGCACTCAATGTGTTTTTTAAAATTGAATCTTTTGTCAATCATTACTCCCAAATATTTAAGCGACTCTTGAGAGTAAATTGTTTTTTCACAATCTTTAATCTTCACGGTCGTGTCTTTCCTTCTTTTGCTGATTAGCACTAGTTCCGTTTTAAGTTCAGCCAGTGATAAACTTTTTCAACCAGGAACTGGTCTCCCACATCACTTCATTTGCATAGATTTCGATCTCGTCTAAGCGTTTTGAGAATATTGTTACCCCGATATCGTCCGCAAAGCGAATAGTTGTCACGCCAGTAGGAAGACGTAACGTCAGCCCTCCATTGTACATAATTAACCACAGTAAGGGACCTAAGACCGACCCCTGTGGTACGCCGCACGTCATTGGGAATAATTTCTGTCCACCGTCCGAGTCGCAATATAATTCTTCCAAGAAGAAATGCAACAACGATGCGTACAATGTACTTCGGAGCCTGTAGTTTGGTTAGAGCCTCTACGATTTTCGTCCACTTTGCAGTGTTGAATGCATTTTTTACATCGAGCAGCATTTGTCATCCTGTATTGCAGCGCGAGCCAGGCCAGTCACCATGTTGATTGCATCGACGGTTGATCTCCCCTTACGAAACCCGAATTGCTGGTCGGATAGGTCTCCTTCCTTTTCCGCAACAGCGAGCAGCGTGTTGTATAATACTCGTTCAAATAGTTTACCCATGGTATTGACCAAACATATCGGTCGCTATGAGGAGGGGTCTCCCAATGGTTTGCCTGACTTCGGAATAAATATCAACTTTTGCAGCTTCCATTGCTCGGGGAATTCTCCTTCTCTAAGGCATGCCGTAAAAACTTTGACAAACATACCTGGTGCTGACCTGGCTGCCACTTTCAGGGCGATATTCGGAATTCTATTTGTCCCTGGGGTCTTTTTTTCAGCGAATTTCCTTCCTGCATCAAAAATTTACTCTTCTACCACTACAGGAACTTCGTCGGGGTTTACATGGACTTTAGGCAAATTTGTGTAGTTCACAACCTCTGGAAAGAGAGTGTCCACTATATTTTGTAGTAATTTCGGATAGGTAATCGGTGGGAAGCGGTTGCCTTTTAGTGATGACATTACAGACCTGTAGGCGCCACCCCATGGATCAGAATCAACTTCAGTACACATCCGCTTGAAATGTTCGGATTTGCTCCTCGCGTTCTTATATTGCATGTGTAGCTCAACGAATTCAGGTTGATTTCTTCTGCGCTGTGAGCATCTCCTAGCTCTGAGGCAGTTTTTCCGACATTCCTCAATTTCTGAATTCCACCAGAAATTGGGATTTCGTCTTCGGAAAGCGCTACGCGTGGCATAGAGGCATCGCATGGCCGCTACAATTTTTCCGCGACCTGTAAAGCTTTTTCTTGTGCACTTCCCGATAATAATGTGTCATCTAGAAGTACATCCTTGAACATTTCTTCATCGAATTTGTTAGTTACCCAGCTCATCGTTATTCTTTTTGGTGGCTTCATATAATTCCTACGCGAGGTTTGGAAGACAATAGCCTGATGACCGCTGTGTATGTACTCACTGACATGCCACTGCAAGTCTTTGATAAGGGTGTCACTGACAAAAGTGAGGTCTGCTACCGATTGTGATTCTCCCCTCCGGTATGTGTCGGCTCCCCCAGAGTTCCCAAGTACGACATTTAAACGTGAGAATGTCTCTAGCAGTATTTGCCCCCTTGCATTTGTTTTTCTGCTTCCCCATTCTTCTGCCCATGAGTTGAAATCGCCGGCAATTATTTTGGGATTATAGCGCCAGACATCAAAGGATAGTTTCTGAAGCAACAAAGTGGATTCCTCCAGCATGAGGCTCGGGGCTGCGTAACAACTATTGATGTATATACTTCCTATTTTGGCACGTGTAAATCCGTTCTCTGGATGTTTTTTTCACATCTTCTATAGCACGACTTCCGCAGCTCCATATCGCGGCTTTGCTGTTTTTGTCAGCTACCCATACTCCGCTATGAAGATTTTCATATTGTTCGCATACAATAGCTACGTCGACATTATTTTCGAACACGCTCTGGGAGAGCAGGTCTTAGGCTGCTCGACGGTGATTCAGATTTAGTTGCATAAACTTCATTTGTACTTATTTATGAACACTGGGCATTTACTGCTTCCTGTAATGTAGGCGCTGTCGCTATTTTTCGTCCCAAAATCTCCGCGTACGTCAGCTCGCTGGTTTTTGTTATGATCAGCGCGTCCGGCCTGACTGTCCCTCTGTCTGTCTGTCCGCCTGTCTGTCTGTTTATCACACGCACTTTTCTCAGAAACGGCTTCACTGATTGACACGAAATTTAGTAAGAAGGTGGGAACTGTGAACGCCCGGACATGCAGTGACTAATATCCTTCTAGGTTGCGATTTAGGGGAGGGGTCCCATACATGTAAAAGGGGATGTAAAAATTTTTTTCTCCGAATATAGTCATGTGGGGTATCAAATAAAAGGTCTCGATTAGTACTTTTCAAAGTCACTCTTAGTTTAGACATTTGTTGGAAAGGCGGGGAGTGTGTAGGTTCAAAATTGCTCATACTATTTTTAACTTTTCTTAAACAGTTATCGGAATAGAAGGTCTTTTAGAGCCTAGGAACCGTATAGGTTTTCAGATTTTTCGGTTGAAGTAGGAATGAGTCACTAAAAGAAGTCACCAGTTTTCAGTCTTCGCACTCCTCTTACACATTAAATGTCGAACGGAGAACAGCTTTGAAAAGTCCTATCGAGACGTTTCATTTGATACCCCACATGACTATTTACGGTGAAAAAATGTTACACAAAACTTGTGTATGTCTAGAGACCCCCTTAAATTCCCCTCAGAATAATGTCACTCACTGTATGCGTGGGCGTTCACAGTTCCCGTCGTCCCACCTAATGTGGTATCAACAGCTATAATAATTTCGTAGAAAAAAGCATGTGACAGACAGACGGCCAGACATACAGCTGAAATTGAAGAACATCACAAAGTTTTCCGACGTAGCAGGAACCGTTCTAAGTCTGAAGAATTGCACAACCGATATAAAAAGGCGAGGAAGGAACTACAAGCAACCATCTCTAGAAGTAAAACTGAACACTTCAAGAGACTATCCAAGGAATCGGACTCCGACCCATGGGGAAGTGCATACATAGCATAAACGCTCACCACCCTAATTTGCAGCGGGATAGCGAACCTACCCATTGTTCAGATAGATCCCGAAGAAATTTCTGTGGCACAACAGAAGAAGTCTTAGAAGCCGCGAAGAAAATTGTTGAAAATAAAGCACCGGGCCTAGACGGCATTTCGAATAAAGCACTTGTAGTGACCGCTGAAACAGTTCCACGATCTGCATCAAAGAAGGGGCTTTCCCGAAAAAGTGAAAGCAACAGATGCTTGTGCTAATCTTGGAGTCAAATAAATCTTTGGTCGGCCGTTCGTTTTATAGCCTTATATGCCTATTAAACGCGTTGGCAAAATTTACAAATTTACAAAAAAAAAATACAATAAGCTTGTACTAATCAAAGAGAGCGAGGGTGGTCTCTCAAATAGTCAGTATAGATTCCGAAAGGCAAGATCTACTGTCAATGCGATCAACACATGACGAAAATTGCAGAGGAAGCAACAGAGGCCAGTAAATCTTGCACGGTAGTTACTCTCGATGTGAAGAATGCGAAATGACTGCGGTTTTAACCAAATTAGGCACTCCAAATACCTGATGCGCAGAATCATAGAATTATTGTGTTACGATTCGGACGACGGACCTAAGACGTATAGAACAATTTGCGGGATCAAAGTCCTCACAAACGAGGCAATTTTTGAAATCAGATCTTGGCTACGAGCCGCCGGTCTAGTAGTCGATGAACGTAAAACTGAGGTAGTTATGATCACCAAGCGAAGGAAGCAAAGGTGACTGTAGATGAGGATTGGCAAACATATCATACATTTCCAACAAACGCCTAAATACCTAGGAGTCAGGATTGACCAAAAACTGAAATTCAAACCGCATCTCGAAAATTTAGCAACAAAAGCTCTCGGAGAGTTTACATTTCTAGGTTACTCTAAGCGGAGCCAACTTCTCCTTATCTCGAAAATTGTCAGCTGAATCCTGCTTGCAGCACCAGTCTGGGCATAGGCATTGAAGGTTGAAGAAAATTGGCGAAAAATCGCAGCCCCATACCGATTGAGTGCATTTCGAACGCCGTGCGCTTACCGTATCTGACCGTATCAGACGAAACAGGAGGTATGATAGCAGGCATGATTCCCATCGACATCTTGGCTAACACGGATCGACGCCTCTATGACCCATCATATGTAACGGCGAAGAGAAGCTATTTAGAGCAGCAAAAAGATGGAATGATTCACCTTAAGGAAGCTGGACTCATAAGCTTACCCCAGACGGCTCAAAAAGGAGCAAATGGAGGCACGGTAAAGTTAGCTACCTTCTAGCTCAATTCCTTAGCGGGCACAAGCAGTACCATGTATACCTTTATCGTTTCGGGCGGGGTGATTTCCCATATTGTCAGACACGTGAGATGATTCCGGAGGATGGGGTGCATGTTGTTTTAACCGCCCGAGATTTGCGCCACACAAGACCGATATTGACATTGGCGTCGGGACATTATTGTCACTAGTGAATATCGTGGATCAAATCCTAGCCTCTGAGACAATTTAGAGGACAATGGACAAATTAATTAAGGCGGTCCGCAATCTGCTGAGGAAGAAGGAGCTTTGAAGCAAAGTAGTAAATTTACAACATGAGACACAGTTCGTAACTGATGTTGACCCGCGACGTAATACCGAAATAGCAATCCCACAGGGTAAGCGAAGGAGAAGGAGCTAGTTTTAGTGAGTAACAGTCTCACATAACCATATGATAGGAGCTAGGGTAGGTTTGAACACCGATCTTTTTTTGAAAGTTCCGCACTGCTCATAGATCCCTCCCTTTCGACCATCCATTTTACAATTAACATGGGGGTGAAAGTAGATTTAGAACCCCGCGAAGGGGGCTTCAAAAATGTCCGGGCCACATGTGCTACGAGAGACGATATGGAAAATAATATTTGAATTGGCAGAGCAGTCCATCAGGCACACATATCAAGGAAGATGCGGCGTTGCTCCAAGGAAGGGAAACTGGCGTGTGGAGCCGTCACGGAAAGTTCAAACGGGGAAGGTTCTTTTTGAAAAAGAATATCCGAAAGAATTTACGTTATACAGCTTCAAGGGCGTAACAATCGTAGTTGCGGAAGAATGTTTCTTGGAAAGGAATTGAAAAGCGTTAGGGAAGGCTGGATCGAGGTAAAGTCGGAGCAGAAACTGACATTTTGGAAGCTCGACTGAGGATATGAACGAAATTGGTTGTATGTGCGTTCAACCCCGCTGTAACCGTTGGCTCCTAGTTGGAGCTTCATGGGGGTTGTGGTTACAGAGACCTTCGGACCTTGCGTTTCAACACGGAGCCGTACTCCTTAGTTCGGTAGAGATTTAGGTAGGTTTTGCATCCACCAGTATGAATGCTAAGACATGCACTTGGCGGGACTCTAATTGTGGTCACAAAATCAATCCGTGTCTTAAGAAGACCGTGGGATTAAGTCCCCAAGACAGGTACCCTCGTAAAGCACAGTGACGTAACTGTCAGCGAAACTGAAGTTAAAGAAGCAATAAAACGAATAAAATCGGAGAAACCACATACCTAACAACATCGCATCTGAACTCTGGAAAGTGAAGAGCTGGGACCCAATACTGTGGTTCAATGAATTCTTCGATAGGATTATTCAGGAAGGTAGAATAACATCTGACTGGCAAGAAAGTTCCAATACGGGAAAATAAAGGTAATCCAGCAGAATGTTCAAACACTGTCCAATCCGGTTGCTGTTTCATACTATGAAAATTTTCGAACACATTCTTGATAACTGCATTAGCGAAATCGTTTCAATAACCGTGAATCAAGTCGAGTTTGTCAAGAACTGCGGAATTACAGACGCAATACACGATGCACTGTTACTCATGGAGAAACATCGTGAGAACCATCGCCCTCTTTGCGTTGCATTTCTGGATCTGAAGATATCGTTTCACCGTGTACCACACGAACTTATCTGGGACGACCTGCAACACCAAATGCCATAAGAACTCGTGCGCTGGGTTAAATCGCTCTACCACAATCTAAAAATTAAGCTTCGAGGTGAGGTGGATCGAATCCACTTGGTTACTCTGTTGATGTTCATCAGGGAAGCACTCTGTCACCACTCGCCTTTGCCCTTGTTATGGATACTGTCACACGGGATATTCAACGTCCAGTGCCCTATACACTGCTTTATGCAGATGATGTTTTTTCTGGCGTCTCATAGCAAGAATGATCTCGTGCAACTTGTCCAAAAATGGAATGATCAACAACACGGTCTGAGATTGAATCTGAATAAAACTGATTTTTTTACGACCGATCCCCAGAAATAGCCACAACCACTGTCAGTGACAGTGACCAGAACTGAGCGATTTAAATACCACGGGTTAACGCTACCAGCTAGCAGCGCTATGAAATTGCTTTACGCATTACTGCAACCTGCATCGACGTATCAACGAAAGTCTCAAATCTAAATATACTTGAGGCATCCAAATCAAAGGCTAAAGAAGAGAAGAAGTGCGTTCTGTCAGATTACATGAATCCGAATATTGAACAGAGAAGCCCTACGGCCATAGTAACACAGCTTTAAGAAAAATTTTGTTGTGTACTTTCCAACCAAAGCATAGTGGAGGCTGGTAACTTATTGCAAGCTTATGACACACCGCCGATTCCAATATGATCTGGGGAGTCGGTGCATGGTTCTCTCGGAAATACACAACGTAGCCGAGTCGGACGACCCCCAGAATTGACCAGTCCATTCCAGGGGAAACGATACTAGAAACATGTTAATAGCTGGGACATGATCGGAGCTCCAAGTGAAACATACCCATTTTGACCGATAGTCAGCAAACATTTAGACTTTTTTACTCTGTAGTTACATCTTCCAGAATTAAAAAGCGACGAAAATGGCTTATGGTTACGTACCAGAACAGAGCCAACTCATCAGACGTTGCAGCCCGACCTTAAGTGAGAGCGGGGACCTAGACCTCCTCAATCCCTAAACAAAACAAAAGAAAGACTTCTTCCAAGCTGGTGAGACAGTCCGGGGGCGCGCTGAAAAGCTGGGCAGCACGCTCGAAGTCATCCTCTTCTGGGTTGGCGTGATAAGAACATAGAAGAGAATAAGCAGGCTAATGGAGGCGCCGCTCTTGGAAGTCCCTCGGTGGGCACAGTCTTCGTCTCGCTAGATGACGAAGTCCCTCCACCTGCGTCAAGTCGAGGAGAATTTGGCCCACTTATAACAAGACGAGATCATTAGAGCGTACAGGAGTACGCGAACTGCACGAGGTACTAGCCTATAGGAGACCATGCCACCAGACTTCGCATTGCCGCCTTAGCTAGAGTCACACTGGGGACAGTAGGTAAATAATTCTTTGAGGACCTCTAGTGGCAGGGGGAACTGCTATCATTCGTGAATGCTATGGACTGGTTCTGCCTCTGCTCGACTTGCTCTTCCCCTAGCAGTCGTGGTCTTAGAGATTTGTGGCGTCAAAACAGCATACCACAGCTCTAATTTGTGTACCTACCTATAGGTTCAGGATTATGGTCATGTTATTTTGTTAATGTATACGATTCAAATAGAGGGCAATGCAGCAAAGAATGGGTCGTCTAGGAGAGGAGCAAAAATTTAGGGTTTTTAGGGAACATTATGTACTCACCAAGAAGGGGCTTGGGATAATAGTGGGGATAATCCTTTAGGCTTAGGAGGAAGCTGAGGATATCTGCGACCATTGTCTGAAAATTCTGTAAACAAAACGCTACACAGTAGACTCTCTCTCTCTCTTTCTGTAAAGCCAGAGCTATATGATCAAAAACAATTGAATAAAAGTCACAAATCCCCAGATAACTCCTGATATGGAGTGGGAGTCAAAAACTGACAACAAGCGTATCATGCCTTAAAGGAATTCACCGCAATTATCTTTCTTTCTGTTAACACATTACATGATGATAACTTAATAGCACGCAAGATGGAAAATACGTTAAGCAATAAATCAATATTACAATATTTATAAACCAATTTCTTAGCCTGTTTCCTTCACAAATAATCCACATTTTTCTAACCCCGAAGGAGCAGACCGTGCCATCGAAAAGAGTTCTTGACGTTATTTTCCATGTCGTTGAACAACTCATTTCAAATTAATGCGAAAATATCATTCTTGTAATGTAGTGGAATGTCTTACGCACGGCTCATACACAATTCTCGCTCCGTCCAATTCTCACCCCCGAAGGGCCCAATAAAAAAATATGAATACATATACCCTTTATCCTCCGACTCCATTCCGAAATTTCAGACATTTCAACATTATTCACTTGGCTTTCATTAAATTATCAAATATATGCATATTTACGTATGCGTGGGTGCTCAAGGACGTCTTGGATATCCTTCCGAAATCTCTGCTTAAATTTCACTCAGCCATGGAGATTTTTACTACTGAACAATGTTCTGAAATTTCCATAAAACTGCTCAGGCTACAGTCATAATAGGAATGCTAAGCTTTTAAGTGTGTTTCAGTGCAGTGAATAAAAAATGATATTTTAGCCTGGCAAGTGTATCCATCTTGGCATAGATGTCTATCGCCTGAGGGATAAGTAGACAGAAAAAGGGTTATTGAATCGTTATTTCGTAAAAATGTGAAAGGTGCTCGTCCTGTTGTGAAATCCGCGATACATGCAGAGATAGGTAAGGCAAAAAATGGCGGCTTCATGGTACGATGATTCATTGGCGAGCACTTCTATATTATACAAAGGGTTTGATTCCCTGGGACTAACAAAGCACTGATCCCAGCATTGTTGCTTCTTGACAAGCAACAGTCATATTTACGCTTTTATACAATGGAATTCCCGTCCAGCTTGTAGAGTTTCTATGCCACTTCTTTCGCATGAAGATTGTTTCACTAACAAAAGCGTCCTTTCCCCGAACTCCAATGATGCCTACCCCACAACTTTTTTACCATCGTGCCAAGTGCAATGTACATTTTGCTAGAAAATTTTCGCTAAACGAGCCTATGCTATCCAAGTATAAGCAAATCAGGCTGGTACCCAGTTAAGAAGCAAGGCTACAATATTAAATAATGTACTTGTCGCCAACATGACAATATTTATGTGGATGATCACTCAAATCTCAGGCGCTATAAACACCTCAGGCCGTGTGATGACCCGTGGACCCCCGCGTCCAAAAACGGGAGAAACGATCGAAAGTTGTCCTGCAGATTAGTTGCTAACTAGGACCGACAACATTACACGGAAAGCGACCTATTACGACGCCACAGAAGAAACCTCCTCGGCGTCTCCGACAAAGAGCATGTTCCCATTTCCTAGTCAACCAAATTATGTGTCCAGGAGGAAGCCATTCAGCCATCCAATCGAGGCAAAGAAAGACATTTGATTCCTACCTACGTAAGGCACGCCAGAAAAGTTCCTTGTTCACCCAGCTCCCTTGAAACCGATAAAGAGCAGTGAAACGAAGATGTCAACTCCCCGCATTGCTCCAAAATGGTCTGTAGGGTGTTGATCCAATCAATACAGCAGGATGCAGAGAGGAAACTAGCGTGCTCTCCGTCGACCAGGCCTTTGAGGTTTGATGATACTTTTCCTGCACTATTTGAGAAAGGTCTGGGATTCGCAAGATTTCCGTAAGACTGAAAATAGCAGATCTGTGGAACGGCAGGTGCAGCGATGAACACCTCTGCGGGAAGACCGTCAAGCCCAGCGGCTTTACTCCGTTTGAGTGCATTGGAGAGCAGTACGAATCCGCAAGTTACGTGATAACTATAATAATAATAATCGTTGGCGTAACAATCCAATTGAATCAGGGGTTTGAAGTGTGTTAGAGCACTTCATTCAAGACCGTAACGGAACACTACAGGATTACAGTACCCTGTAGGAGGCAATGTCGTCAACATTGTACTCGCCCGAGATTATTACCTGATTCGACTCAGGTACTCGTTCACAGCTGAGTCGACTGGTATCCGACGTCAAATCACGATACAAATTCCACTGCCACCAGTGAGATTTGTATCGCGACTTTCCGTACGACAGCTTTGTGCTCTAACCACTCAGCTATGTGGACACATGATAACTATTCATCCACAATAGGTGGAACTTGACTGGGTGTCATACACTTAAAAACTGTGATGGTGTTTTGAATTGTTCATCATCGTGGATGAAGACTAGACCATTAACCTCACAGGACCGTAGAAACATTTACGACCACATACAAGTTCTTTCGTGATGCGGTATACGCTTCTAAAAACCATTGTGTTTTGCGGCTGCTACTAACCAACGCAATAACAAATTCTTTTTTGTCACGACGCAGACTACGGTGAATTTCCTAGGATTCCTAGGTATCGAAGCTCGAGTGTATCACGCCCCCCGTCTCTTATAGCGACCAGTTGTACGTACAGTAATATCCATCAAAGTGTAAGGGCCATGATTCGAGGCATTAGGTTAGCGTACGGCAAGGTCCAGGATGAAAGAGGAGTGAGGAGAGGAGAAACCGGAGAAGAGGCATCGCGAACGGTTGAACGAGCCAATCCCCTAATAGAAAAAAGGGCTCAACTCCCAAAGGGAAACTCATGTAGCCACAATTTCGGGGAGGGGGTACAAACCCCCTAAAAGGGATGTGGAAGCCTCGAGAAAGGTAGCTCCTCGGAAAAGAGAGATAGGAGGAAGATACGACCGGAGGTTTATCATCTTCTCCAAGCTTGGCGAAGGTTCATACGCTAACATTCTCAAAAAGGCAGACCCCGAACTCACCACTCTGAGAGATAATGTTAGCCGCATTAGACGGTCTCAGAATGAAGACCTTATGCTAGAGCTCACTAGGTCCAAGGATATGACTGCGGATGAATACTTGAGCCAAATTGGAAAGTCCTTAGGACAGGAAGCCGAAATGAGGGTTAGCAGACCTGAAATCTCTATTCCAAGGATATAGATAAGGTCACCACGAAGGAGGAGGTTCGTGGGGCTTTGGAAAAAGATTTCGGCCTCATTAGACTTCCAAAGTCAACGGTAAAGACGCTACGAAAAGCGTACGATGGGACACAAACCGCCATCATCAGTCTCCCAGTGGGGGCCGCACTCAAACTGTTGACAGCAGGGAGAGTTAAAATAGGCTGGGTTATGTGTCGCCTCAGAGAGCAAGTGTCGCTGAAGCGGTTCTTTAGATGTCTTGGCTTCGGTCATAACGCGAACGCATGTTCTAGTGTCGAAAATAGGTCGAAGCTATGCCGGAGATGTGGGGCGGAGGGCCACTTGAGCAGGGACTGTGGAGCAGACCCAAATTGCCTATTGTTTTAAAGGCAGGAGGGGATGGACCATCGGCACATTGCAGGCAGCAGCAGCAGCCCGGAATTCGAGAGAGTCCTTAACACAAGTCGCAGATGAAATTGATACAAAGCAACCTCAACCACTGTGAGGCGGCGCAGGATATACTCTCGCAAACCATCCGCGAGGGAAACATCGATGTGGCCATAATTAGTGAGTCATATCGAAACCACGGTGGTAGCATTTGAGTCAAAAACGAAACGAGCCAAGCACTGTTATGGACTTGTCGGGAACAAGCCTTGAAGGAAATAATAGAGCACCCGGAGAAGGACTTCATCAGAGCGATGGTGAAAGGCGTTCATATCTACAGCTGCTATGCTCCACCCAGCACTACATTTGTCGAGTATGAGCAGATGCTTGCCGCTCTGATTTTGGATGTGCGAGGATGTTGGTCGACAATAATTGTAGGAGACTTTAATGCATGGGCTCCTGAGTGGGGCAGCCGGACAACTAATGTAAGTTGACGTGTTCTCCTCGAAGCATTCGCGGAGCTAGACGTAGTACTGACGAATGTTGGGGTCTCGTACACTTTCCGGGGAAGTGCCTGCGGCCCATCGTCGAACTGAGATGCGTGAGTGCCACTTTAGCCAAAAGAGTCGCTTGGCATGTCAGTGAGGACTATACTCACAGCGACCACCAGGTAATGTTCTCGCAGAATGCTGGACAGCGAAAGCTTTTGGGGGGACACGTTTTTCGCGGCGTTCAAATCCGGCATATCCGCGAATGGTGCTACTAGAGAGAAAACCACCCAAATCACCCGACAGGTGACGTAAGCATGCGATGCTAACATGCCCAGAACGCGATTGCTTCCCAGTAGGCAACCCAACTATTGGTGGATCAACGAAATCGCAAACTTGCGGGCCGCATGTTTTCGGGCAAGGAGGCTTTTCCAGAGGCACAGGGGAAAGCTTTTTGACGACGGTCAAGAGCAGGCACAGAGGCAACTGTGTGCCCGGCTGAAAGAAGCCACTAAACTGCTTCAAATAGTTGTGTGACCATGCCGACATAAACCCTTGAGCCGAAGGCCTACAGAGTGATAATGAAAAGACTGCGGGGATTACCCCAGGTGACCTTTCCGCGCCTCCTGAAACAAATTATTATCACTCTGCTCCCTCACCACGAAAATAGGGAAAGGCAAACGGTTGTCCAGCTAAATGAGGACCTAATACCTCCAGTAATGGTGGAGGAGCTGCGGGAAATATGTAGTAGGATCGGTGACAACAAGGCCCCAGATTTGAATGGCTGCCCTACTGAAGCTTTGAAACTGGCAGTGAAGACTAGGCCCGACCTGACCCGTGCCTATAAGAAGGAGCATTCCCTGTCCAGTGGAAAAAACAAAAGTTGGCAAGTCACCTGGAAACCCAGCATCGTATCGTCCTATCTGCCTGCTGAATACAATGGGGAAGATGATGGAGAGAGTCATCTGCGGTCACGCTACTTCCACGACAGGCCTCTGATGAGCTGCCCTGGTACGAAACCATAGCCGCCTTTGTCCCTCTTCTAATTTAGTACTTATCTTTTAGAGTAGCGGAAGGTTCGACATGCCTATTATCTAAGAATGATTTTTTGTTTGTATACTATACTAGTCCAAGAAGCGGAACGAATCTCCGCCCACATGGAATACCAAAACGGACACGTTCCCTTATAACAAGACATTATTATCTTCGCATTGCTCCATCTAAAAGGTCGGGTTCTAAGCACTAAAATAAATCAATCCGCATTGCCTAACGAGAGGTCACAATACTTCAAATTCAATGGCCTTTGAAAAGATTTCCATTGGTCAGAGCCACTCAAAGACCGTCCACTTCACTGAAAAGACATTAAACACAATTCTTCAGTCTGCAAACTTTAACGAAATTACCAAACGAGTTCGCTGAAGTTCATATCTCGCTTGAAGAAAGACAAGAAACTTTCCACCATTCCGACGTCATCCATTACCGCGCCAGCTCGTTCTTCATATTCAGGAAAAAAAATTACACACAGTACTTCATCCAGAAAAGTCTTCTTGTTTTCTTATCGACTTAGAAACATCGCAGGAACAATTTTTCACATAACTCATTAAAAGATTTACGACTGATGATGATTAGGTTCAGTCCAGCCGCGACATCTATTTTCTCTACCCCCTCCCCGTCCCCTCCCACCGCCCAGCAAAGCCATCAACCTTCCAGGCTTTATGGCAGCGAACATTGGCAAAGTCCTAAGTGGACTTACACAATATTGGGATACACAAAAATTCAAGAACAACTTTTATTGCAGGATAAGGCCAATAAAAATTACCCAATCGATCAAGGAAAATATACTTTTCTGGACGCCTTGAGGCGAGGCAAATGCCGATAAAGTTTTTTTCACGCGAGGGACGAGATTAAAAGGATCTTAGTATGGGTCAGCGGATTTCACGGAACTTTCCCTGGGATGGGTCAGATTTTCAATGGGAAACTAAATGAAAAACGGACCCAATATATTCCATTGATTTAATGGCTCCTTTTATTGTCGTAATCTTCTCCCTCTTCAACATATTTCACATAAATTGGAAAATTGTTTAAACGGAATATTTTATCACCGGTTTGGAGTTTACATCCGGGGTGCAATTAGGTAATCTAATGAGAAGATTAGCTCTGGCTTGCTTTCGGGGTAGTTAAGGAATACAACGCACCCGGGGGTTTTAAGCCTCTGGCAAAGGCAGATTAAGGAACCATTTCTGGAATGGAATTACGGTTTTCAGTCGAGGATAATCAGAATACCTACATGATCTGCGAAAAGGTTCATGGTAGCCATGGCTGCTCTCCGAAAGGTTCAACGTATTTTAATTAAATTTTGAGAGAATGTTTAACTGCACTTTAAAAATCCATACTACAAAGTTTGTTTCGAGAGCAAATTACTACTGCAAGTCATCACAGGGGATAAAACCTTGCCACTTTCTCGATTACCGGCGCCATTACCTCCTAGACACTCTTTATGGAAACTTCTGAAAGTATACCAGTTGCAATCCACGAATTATCAAAAAATCTGCATTCAGAACTTCTGTATCTCGCCAAACAGAAGGGACGTCTTCCCAACTTTAAATTGGGCTGGTTGCATCATCCGCCATGTTGAAGGAATGATAATGAACACTTGGTCTAGGACGCCAGAGTACTGTCTGGCGGAGATATAATTTACACTAGCTTGAAACAATGTTGCAACGACCCTCCTCACTTCAGCAAGAAAGATTGCAATGCAATAGCTTTCAACTAATTCATGACTTGAACGTCAGGCCGGGAGGAGTTTCATGGAGGAGATAAATGCCAAATGGATAGTTCGCAGACTATTTGAAAAATATTCTGAAATTTTCCTGAAGTAACAGTTGCTTGGTGTTAAAATGGCAATTTGCTGGTGCCAATTAACAAAATGAGGGAAGTTGCTAAATTACGTCGCAATTTACTTTTAGGGAGGTGTTCTTGGGGATGTTTAACACCAAATCAATTATTGAGGAAGTCTTAAAAATGTTTTGCAACTGGTGATTTCGCAATTACCTACGTATATGTTGTTTAGGAATACGTACGTACATACATGAATTCCCACATAAAGAAAGAGGATTTGAGCCAATTTACTTCTTCAGTAGATTAAAATTAAAAGGTTGAGATTAGGGACAGAAAGTATAGTTGGAGCTACATCGCTATGCCTACCAAAAATCTTGGTAACATCAAACTCGGGTCATACCAATTCACGAGCTTTGGAAAAATAATAGGATTTCGACCTCAGCCAACGCAGCAGGTCGGACGAAGTCAGGAGCTTCAGTCACACAAACCTGAATCTGCACTTAACATATTGGTACCCTCACTAATAAGACGGAGGAAATCACAACAGCTCTTCGGAAGAGGCGCATAAAATTACTGTCTCTCAGAGTTTCGGTGACAGCGATTTAATGGCCGGTTGATGAAACTCACTATTATCGCAGCCCAATGCATTTCTTATAGCCTTCATAATGCAGTCAGGTCGACCAAATGCCGAAAAAGACGCTAAATCTTTCAGACCAATTTGCCTAACATCGTTCGTACTCAAAACGGTG
This sequence comes from Hermetia illucens, assembly GCF_905115235.1. Lineage (NCBI taxonomy): Eukaryota > Metazoa > Arthropoda > Insecta > Diptera > Stratiomyidae > Hermetia > Hermetia illucens. The sequence goes on along the minus strand of NC_051853.1, from coordinate 55,592,031 downwards.
GAGAAGGTCATAGACAACTATATTAGAACTATCGTTCTAAAGCGTAATCCCCTACAACACGCTTACCGGGCAGGACGGTCAACTGAAATTGTTCTGTATCAGCTGACAGAGGTACTACGGATATCGAAGGAGCATTCGACAGCACATCGCACACAGAGAACACCCTGGCATTCTGGATGGACAAAATGCTTGAAAGCAGGCAAATAGAAGTACCGAGAAGTACAAATTCTATTGTCATGAACACTACTCAAGGCTGTACACAGGGCGGGGTACTATCGCCGCTGATGTGGGCTATGGTAGTGGATGAACTCCTAGACTTGCTAACAAATACTGGAATACAAGTCCAGGGTTACGCGGACGACATTGTTTTAATCTGTAAGTGCAAATATGAAGATACCCTATGTGATAGAATCCAAACTGGACTAAGGGTTACTAGTGCCAACAATTTGCGCTGCTATAATTTCCTGGAACTCGTCACTTGTTAGGTTTTGCAGCTCCTTAATGATTTTCGGTGACTAGGTTCAACGAACTAGTCGCTGGAAGGTCAATTAGGAAAGGAGAGGCCTTAATGAAACTGAAGAATGGGGAATTTACGTCACCGAATAAACTATTAGTGTCAATTAAAGTGGAAACTTTGTAAAGGACACGCTTTTTTACCTGAAGGAATAGTTATTGAGGAGAAACCCCACACCCGTGACATGAAAACAGGAATGCTTATGAATTACTCTTATGGCATGACAAACAGTTACCTGACATTCGAGGGAAAATTTTATAAAGAAACCAAAAGTATGGCAATGGAGAATCCCCAATAACCATTTTAGAGAAACCTATTTATGACTAGGATCGAGGGCAGTTATGGCCTACTTCCCAAATTCTGGGCAAGGTGGGTAGATGTACCATTGTTCACAGGTTCTGTGCAAACCGCTCGAAAGCTATGATTTATGATGAAAATGAGAGACCACGGAACATTCCCATTTTTGTAAGAAACGAAACCTTATAAAAAATCTGCTATGCTCGGTTAATTACATTTCAATTCTCCTGGCACGCAACCACTTCTCCAATCAAACTTTCTAGTGCTACTGTTCTTCGCAATATATCTTCTAGACTTTTCCTTTCCTCTGCGAATCTAGGATATTGGAAGAAGACAAGTTCCAGGTCCTCCGGAATATCGTCGCAGGCGGGACAGTTAGGTGAGCTACCCATGGCATGGATATTGCCCTTCATCTTTTTTCCCAATACTCAGCCAACGTCAAGCTCAAGGTCATAGCAACTATAGCCACTAATGCCGTCTATTTTTGAACAAACGAACCAACTTGTTGGCTACCTCATACATTCCTGTAAGGCTTCGTCGCCGCAGAAGTGGCGATATCACACCTCCTTGAGGGCAGCCTTTCGTCCCTTCCGTCGTTAAGTAGCGATCAACACCCACTTCAGCACAAAACAATCTCTGCGTTAGTATAGCGTAGATCTACTTTATTAAAGTTTCATCAACACAATGCTCTCTCGCGGCATCACAGAGCTTTTGGAAGCGCGCACAGACAAAAGCCCCTTCAATGTCAACGAACACCCCCATCGCGTACTCACCCTTCAGAGTCCGCTATCTTTAAAACCAAAGAATGAAGAGCAGACTCACAGGACTTTCCCGGTTGGTAAGCACGTTGGTTTTCATTTAGGGGGTGCGACTTTAGCGCCTTCCCGCGAATGTGACGGTCAACCAGTCTCTGAAGACATTTCAGCGAAAATGATGTTAGGCTGATTTGCCTGAAGTTCTTTGGATAAGAATAATCATCTTTCCCAGGCTTTGGTATGTAGATTGCCTTCACCTTCTGCCAAGAAGAAGACACGTAACCCAGAGCAAGACATCCTCGAAAAATATTTCTAAGAAGTTGCTCTAGGTGCTCTATACCCTCCTTTAGCATCGCTGGGTAGATACCATCCATACCAGGTGCTTTGTGTTCAAATGATAGTATAGCAGCTCTCGCTTTTTTATTGGTAACAGCCGCTCTGGCAGTGCCCCAATTCCCTTTGCAACACCTTCATGTTGAAGGGTTTGCAGAAACCGCCAATTCTCTTCTTCCCACTTCTGAGACCTGTTCTCCCAGGTGGTGTACTTCCAAGAGAGTCTGTATAGACTCAACTCTGGAGTTCGTGAAAGTACCATCCAATTTTCTAAGAGAGTCAAATTTGGCCGACTCATCCTTCAACCTGGCAGTCTCCTTTTCACCTTCTAGTATGCTCTAAAGGTCTCATTTCGAACGTTTTAGGAGCCTCTTATATTCACGCTGTGAGTTCCGGAAGTTTAACCAATTTTCATCTTTATTGCGTCTTTGCAGATTTAGAAGTCGTCTGGTTGATTTCTTGAGTCTTTGCAGTTCTTGGTTCCACCATGGAATCGTTTTACCACGTTGGACAAGCCTCTTCAAAGAACTCTAAAAGTGTGCGATTCAGAGTTTTCAATTGATCTTCTATCGCCAAAGGAGTCCTTAGTCGCCTAGGGAGCTCAACTTTGTGGCCAAGAAGTTCGTTGAACTTCGTCCAATCCGTTTTCCTAGCATTCCGTCTTTGTATTACAGGCTGTTCGCCCTCAATTTTCCCCATGCCCCGACCGAACTAGCAATTGGGATGTCAGTAGCATTGATGCTGTTAAGAAAAAACTGGGAACAAGCTTCCCATAATGACAGGTGGCTAAGCCTAAATGCTGCTAGACACCCAAACTTTTCCTGGCAAAATCAAACACGCATTCCACAAAGTTTATCCTGTCGAAAATCAGGAAGACTTACAGGAGCATTGTAGGCATTCTGAATGGTCATAATTCACTAGTTGGACATATGTTCAGAATAGGAGTTATTCAAGATGATGTCCATCCACGTCCATCAGACGTCAGATCTTCAGTGCCGATGTTCTCCAGTTGCAACAGTTAACATCACATCCACTAACGGAAATCTTGCGATATGTTAATAAATCCAGGATATTCCGTTAGAAGGGAGTATCGAGTACAATGGACCACCATAAACACACACACAAGGCAACGCAATTTCTGCTTTAAAGGTGACCTTATCTAAGCCCTTGCAATGTTAGCCATTTCATACCTTTGAGCATGTACACAGCATTTTTGACAAGGAGATTTCCCACTTGAATGCGGAAACCTTTTCCAGCTCAACCTTAGTCAAAACTTCTCGTACTTTTTGATTGGACATCAGCTCTCTTGCCGGCACTAGCGTTTTAATTACTTTTCTCCCACCTAAAGAAGTTTTAGTATCGTTCCATCCTTTTATTTTCTCGGTGTTCTTCCCTCTTTTCCGAACCCTCTTGTTCCTCTACCCACCGGTTACGCTTTCCTGTCCTGTATTGACTGCGTCGGGGGAGTAATTTTAGGGCTTTTTTTCAATTCTTTCTCATCTTTCCGCGATTTATTATAATCTGATAGCTTTCACCACATTCTTAACTGTTCTTAGCACATTATACTTGCCTTTGTCTCCACCCAACCGGTCCACCCAAAATGTCGATGAGATCCATGCCTGCTACCATACATGCTGCTTCGTTTAATGTTGTACGGTAAGCTCACGATAGCTGCAAGGCACTTAATCGGTACAGGCCTGCGGTTTTTTCTTTTCTGCCCCAATACCGAGGCCCAGAAAAAAAGCTGGATAAAGCAAAATTCAGCTAACAGCTATTGAGATAAAGCGGGAATGGCTTGCTTTGGACCAGGATGACATGCTATTTTCGCCAACAATGTAGTAACTCCGGATGCCTAAACTCTCCAAAATCCAGTTTCTGATCAATCATGGCTCCTAGATATTTCAGCACTGATTACGAATTTACGGTTTTCCTCCTTCGGTTGGGAATGAGAACTGCCTCGGTTTTATGCTACGCAAGCGTGAGACCAACTTCTTCAAACCAAGGTCTGATTACCTTAATATCACTGCTTAATATCACTGAGTAGCCAATAATGATTACCCCTTTGGGGAGCTGTAACGTCAACATTCAGCAGTATATTATTATTTACAGGTGCTGACGTTGCCATCATATACTTTGTCTTGGCTTTCATTGATGTGCAGCCCAAGATCTCGTGCCATTCGCCGCCTGCTCGATCTGGATGAAGGCAGTTAGTACGTCTCGGGTCGTTCTTCCCATGAAGTCGATATCGTCATCGTAGGCTAGTATTTGGATAGACTTAAAGAAGATCATACCTCTTGCATTTACATCAACATCACGGATCACTTTTTCTAGGGCCAGGTTATAGAGGACGCATGATAGGGCATCCCATTGTCGTAGACCGTTGTTGATATCGAAAGGTCTTGAGAGTAATCCTGCTACTTTTATCTGGCTTCGCACATTGGTCAGGTTCAGCCTAATCAGTCTTATTAATTTCGTCGGGATACCGAATTCTCTCATGGCCGTGTACAATTTTACCCCGGCTATGCTGTCATAAGCGACTTTAAAGTAAATGAAAAGATGGTGCCACTGAAGTCCATATTCCAACAGTTTTTCCGTAGCTTGATCGCTGATTTGCCTGGAGGGAAGCCTCTTTGGTATGGGCCAATGATGTTGTGGGTGTATGGAGCTATCCGGCCTAGCAAGATCTTATAGATGGTACTCAGCAACGTGATACCTCTATAATTGCTCCACTGTGTGATATCTCCCTTTTTATGTATGAGGCAGATAATGCCTCGTTGCCAATCGTCATGCATTGATTCGCTGTCCCATACCTTGAGCACAAGTTGATGAACCACTTGGTGTAACTGGTCGCCTCCATATTTAACCAATTCGGCTGTAATTCCATCGGATCCTGGAGACTTATGATTTTTTAAGCCGATGAATTGCACGGACTGTTTCTCCTAAACTTGATGGTGGGAGTATTTGTCCGTCGGCTTCAGTGGGCGCGACCTCCAACTCGCCGATGTTCTGGTTGTTCAGTAGTTCATCAGAGTACTCAACCCATCGCTCCAATATCCCCATCCTGTCGGAAATCAGATTTCCCTCTTTGTCTCGGCAGGATGAGCATCGAGGTGTATAAGGCTTCATCCTGCTGACTTGTTGGTAAAACTTGCGCGCCTGGTGCGGTTGCTCCCTGCACTTTTCTAGTTCACAGACTTGTTGGTTCTCCCAGGCTTCCTTTTTCCGTCTGTGAAGTCGCTTCTCCGCTCGACGGAGTTCGTGATAAGTTTCCGCGCGTGCCCGCGTTCTTTGAGAATGCAACATTACTCGGTATGTGGCATTCTTCCGTTCCGTTGCTAGCTTACATTCATCGTCAAACCAGCCGTTCCGACTCCTTTTGCGGCTGGGGCCAAGTATGTTTGTGGCCGTATCCATGATAACGTTCTTCAGGGAATTGTGAAGACCATTTGTAGATGCCTCATATCCAGGATCTCTGTTAACTGCGGTTATTGCGGCATACATTTCCCTCTTATAGGTGTTGCGGAAGGCTGTGTTGTGGATGGCTTCAGTGTTAACTCTCATCTGATTGTCAGAGGGGATTCTGGGCGATGTTGTTATTCGAGCTCGGAACATCATGCCAACGAGATAGTGATCCGTAACAAGTTGTTTTCCGTCTAGGGTTATCAGCCCTACCCAACCCCTAACCTGGAGGACCAGTTAATACAATTTTTTCCCGTTTTTAGGCGCGGAAGACTCGCCTTCATCCTTCTCCCTCTGCAGGTTTTCGTTGAAAAAGACCACCCAGCGGTCACCACGTCAAGGTGGAGATAAGGTTTGGTAGTAGAGCTGTTGGTGTTGATTCAGCAGACGTTTCCCAGGTTTTATGCTCCATCGTGGGTACCAGTCCACGTTTCGCCCTGGGACCTATACTACCTTTGTCCGTTTAACGGGGAAGTTCTGATTCGGGTATCCTTGGTACAGCATTGGCTTCACCCCGGTTCTGGTGGGATTTATGCCGGACCTACATCTTGCAGCCCACTATCCCATAATCACCTTTACTCCTCTCTTTCAACTTGACTTGAACTGGTCAAACTTTTATCCATTTGATATTAATGGCACTCACAGTTGCCAATTATTATAGTTGCTCAGTTATTCAGAAAACTATTATACCACATGTCCACTGAAACAACTTTCAAATTATTTAAATCTTTCATAAAATCAAAATTTTAAACTGATTTCCCTAAAGTGTGCACCATATTAGACCGGAATGGCTGTACAACCCGAACGCATGCATTCAATTATAGAAGTTGGGCTACCTCTCAATAGCCTGAACTGACGATGCATTGTTTGCCTAGATTAAGTTTTAATTGAAAGTCACATACACACTATATCTAATTTGGTGCAAACCACATTGAAATTTATAACTGTCCTCACTCCAGGGAGAACTCGATTCTGGTTGGGATGGACACAGCAAAAGTTTCCCTCGTTCGTATGGACGGCATATCTCCATATTTCTGAAAATAAGGAAGTAGAAGTATGTCGGACCCAATTGTAGGTTTCGGAAGAAGTCGAAATATAAGTGATGAATGTTAATTGCTTTACTTTGTGGTTGGATAGCTTCAGGGAATTCTGTCACTTAGGGTTCGTAACTGTGAAAAAATATCTCGAGAGCATCAGACAATTGACTTTTTCTTACTATTGAATGAACATCCCTAGTGAATTAGAGTAGAGAGACACCTAAAATAACCGTTTTATAATATTAATAATGCCCCCCTTACCTACCTAAATTAATGATCGTTGAAGTGTGTGGAAATAAATGGATCATAACCTTTCATTCCTGAGTCATATAAGTACGGTGCAACCCCCTCATATAGTACTTCAATCCAAAAGCGTAACCAATTCCAATTTGTCTGGTCGACCTGAAAAATGGCTTTCAAAGTGCTCCATAACGTCCGCTTGACTCCATCAAAACCTTAACCAGGACACTCTTTCTATTCCCCTCAACTTGCCTAAGATTTCAGAGATGATGATGCGCTTACTGACCTCTATGGATATCAGTTAACACCTAGCTATCCTCGCTTTAATGGTTTGACAATCCTAGTGGTGCACTTTTTCTTAAACAGACCGCTGACTAGGATACCCCCCGAAGACACCCTCATGATTAGAACCTCTTCCCTCACTTAATTTTCCTCACTCTTACCTCCTTCCCGCAGCTTATCGCATTTCGAATTTTCCTTTTGACTTCCACATGTCCTATGATTTCAGAGTTCATATTCTTCTTCAGCCTTCTTCTTTTTGCTTTCTTCGGGAACAAAAAAATCATCCAATCTAAAACAGTGCAAGTACTGCCTTTAGAAATATCGGCATCTCTGTACTCAATCCATTCACTCGTATTAAGAATAGATCTGTCAGCGAATCCGCGATTCATCCTTGTCGCATGTCCATAATAACTACTCGTTGCCAATGACCCCATTACCTTCACGTAGTACAATCAAGCCTAATGAGAGGCGGACCAAAAAAGAAGATGAGAACGAAAAAGGGATAATTGGTGGCCTGCATATTTTCTACCCATACCCATTACATTTTCAACCCGTGCCGCGTTTTGCTCACAATTTTAAGCACTGGCCCGCATTTTCTACGGCCCTAAGTACAACCAACCCATTTTGCACGCGAGTAAGCCGATTGGTGTGATGTCTGTTACCAACGCTGCCTAGCCTGATGCCATGGAGTTTCCTCCCTCTCGGTTAGCTAACATGTAAGGGTCTCTGTCCATACGAGTAGAAATCGTTACAGATAACTCTTTCCGACATCTTCTCCATTGTGTGCAAGAGGCAGGCAGGGGACTATGAATCTGGCTCCCCCGTTGGGTTATTACTTTAGAGTAGCAATACCGGTTTCTACCTTTTTAGGTCCCCCTTTTAGGTATACCTCAATGGCTACCTACACTGGCAACTTCAAAACTTTGTTGGGATGCCGTCCAAACCTGAAACGTTGTTACCGCCGACCTTCTTACCCCTACAGTGACTGTAGTTATTATGCACTAGCTGGATTGCGCGGCCTTTAGCCCTCGGCACGGTGAAGAAAGAGGTGCGGAGGAAGTGCGGAAGGGCTAGCTGCTATGATCTTTTCCCCGCAGTCTCTTCATAAATTCCCCGCTCCCTTCCCCAATAAGTCATACACAATTGTCAATTGAAACAATTCTCCGCTGTCCTAGATCACCCTGCGGCTTGCAGCACTTCAATTTCATTATTCCACTAGCGCAAAACCTTTTTTGTTGTCCAACGGCAATCCGCTCGAAATTCCCAAAGTCCTCTTTTTAGTCTCTCACTCGTCTTTGATTGTTTGTAATGCATCGAATCAAACATTTGCATGCAAATGGCTCCTCATTTACACAGCAAGAACATTGACTGATTACAGATCGAACTTGCTTGCTTCCAGCTCAGCGGGTTAGCAGAATGGGTCTCACTATTAACGCCCTCTGACAGCATTTCGGTCTGCCAACATTTGGTAACACCCTTGGACTGCGCTGACGCGCGTTTTGGTGCATATACCCTATATTCTCCCTAAAGCTTATTTCGTCGTCAGTCATCACCCCAGGTATTTGCTAGCCGGTTTGTTATCATCACTGCTTCCGCTATCTCAGCTTTGGGCAGCCTGGCATGTTTCAGCCTAGACTCCACAGCTCTCACTATCCTCGCTATGTAAACTTCCACATCCTCTGAGCACTTTGCTTAACGTTTATAAACAAATCATTCCCAAAACCAATAAGTAGACTCTCCTGAAGCTCTTCTGAATCCACAGCTTTGTCTTACTCTACGAAAAATAATTTTCAACCAAACCAGCCAAGTTTTCCGGAACACCTATTTCGACCAATGCGGCTGTATTTTGATTACTGTTGGCTGTGTTGAACATGTTCAGAATTCACCACATACCTTTCCCAAAACCATATTGGTGGGCGAATGGGTCATTGTCCTCTGTCTGTTGCAGATGGCTCTCTCTAAAATCATCTCCATTGCATTTAACACGCAGATATGGTGCTGGATTTCCAGATGGCTTATTAAAGAACATTAACTTTTTCTTATCCACTAGGCAAGGAATATTCCTTCTTTTAAGCCCTCTTCCAAGGTCAGGGCTAGTCTTCACTCAAAAACTACGTTGGGAATGTTATCCAATCCTGGGGTTTTCTTGTTGCCAATCCTGACACATATTTTCTGGGATTCCTCCCACATAACTCAAGGTATTGCGCGTTCGTTAAATTGGATCACCGACTACTTCCCACTGTTTTGGTGATTAGGAAACAAAATGGTACCAATTTCTTTGACAAAGCAGAAGCAGATCACTTATGCATCTTCATTACCACAATGTAATCCCCACCCCGCGTACTTATGTAGACATCGACGAGTAGCAATTTAAAACAGTATATTTTACCCCTGCAAATGACATCTTTTATGCGGGCCTAGAATTGGGTATACCTCCCCCGAAGTTCACAAATGGATTTCACCTAAGCATCAGCAGTATATTTATGTGCCAGCGCTTGTCCCGCTTGTACCACATTAATTTCCTTTTCACGATAATCTACAACAGTAAATCCCACGTCACTTTGCTGTGGTTAAATTTGTGCATATCATCCTCATCTAGAGAAAAACCCGAAAGCACTGCTCAACAAAAGGCAATCTCTCAGCGCTCCTCAGCATTAGAAATGTTGCCCAGAGAGAGCTCTCGCCTGTACCTGCATAAAGTGGCTAACGAATCTCACCGTACCTTCCACAAGAAAAAAGGGTGCGACCAGCGTCGACCACCACCTGATTGCAGAACACACAGTCAGGATATTGTGTCTCCCTCGTCTTGTGCAAGTAGGACTGAAAACCTCCGTGCCCGCCTAGAAGCCATGTAAGGAAATAATCAATGCCACTATTCTCTTCGACCTATTGACTTGTTTTCCTAAAAGAATTGCCACTCATTCAGTGTACGTTGCCGTTCCTCACGAGTAGCCACCTTCCATGGGTTCTTTCCTATGTGTCTGTGGATGGTTTTACTTTCCTTAGCAAGAAAGGCCACGAGGATCACTCCCTGGATTACCATTATAGCTGATTCTGAGTCTAAGGCGACTCAAAAAGCCCCTTGTCTCTACATTTGCGCAAGGCGCCTAAGATACACCTCCTTGCTAAGAGCATCAACTCATAGTTCCGAGTCATAAAGCGGAACGGACTGCGTTGCACCTATAACAAAACGCATCCTACTAGAGGTAGGACTCGCAACGTTTACCATTAGTCGACTCAAGACCCAGAAAGTTCATCTTCGAGGCGTCAATCTAAGGTACTTAACTGCCGATTTTGACTCTATGATCTATTTGGGCCAGGACTTTCTTTATAGTCGAGATGACTACTTCCGTCTTTTCTATTCCAGGTCTGCCATGCGCTTATTCAGTATTATCTACATAACCAATCAGCCACCACTCTTCGGGCATCTCAAATCTTAGCAGACTATAATGGAAAGCATTCCCGCGGTCCGGCCCTAGGATGAATTTCCGTGCTACCTACGGCGAGATCTCCGTCCTCCGCCGGGCGCTTCAGCATCTCATTAACCAAGTAGAAATTTCTAAAATAATCTCTCAATATCCGCAAGAAATAGCCCAGCACGTGGAATAAATTTTCTAGCGTGCCTAGCATATACGCCCATTTTATGGAATTGAAGGCGTTTCTGATATCATCGTCGAAATCAAAGGCTGTCCGCGTTAGCTCCTTAAACCGCATCCGCCAACTCCGTGGCACCCCCTGTGGATCCCCCTGTTCTAACACCGTGGATAAGTTCCGAACAACACGTATTGACTCAGCGAGTCTACTCCCAATGAGCTTTTCGGGCGCTTTGGCTGTGTCAAGCATACAGTGTGGTCATTGTCTTGTTCGTCTTTACTGATCAGCGTGAGCCTCATCACCTTCTAGCAAAAAGGAAAAGCGCTCCCTCCCTTTCAAACTAACATTAAATGCTCCGAATTGTAGGTCTGGCCAATGATAAAAGACCAATTTATGTACCTATGCGGGGGTACCGCCGGATATCCTAGTGCCTTCTCATTTTTCATAGCGGACCGCCTCTTGCAACTCTTTTACGGTGAATAGTAGTCAATCCTTGCTGTTTTCATCAACCTGAACGGCCTGCATATTGAATAATGCCCGTATTATACAATGCGGTCTATCTATTTGGTATTAAATGATCAAGATTTGCGCAGTGGGCTGATTTTCCAAGCGACCAATTTATGACCGAATCCTTATGAATTTCACCAGATCGCGTTGCAGAGTTTTCCTTTAAGTGATCTGTGATCTTTCATTGTAGTGCATACTTCTTCCCGGTCGTGTAAGTGTTGTGCTAAAGGAAGGAGCCTATGACACTGCTTCCTACTTGTTACGGCTGGTTGCATTACGGGGCATGGAAGTCCTGTAGGCTGTTGTTTTCAAGTTCATAACTGAATCCACGGCAGTGTGCGCTGCAGTGCTCCCACCCCCGGCTATGCTCCAAGAGCTTCGGCAAATCTCTTGACGTCCTTCGCTAGGTTCCACGCCCAGGGAGAGCCAGGGAGTCGAAACATTGACGTGGATCCGGTGCTTAAGGCTACAAGCCCCATTCTTATTGCCATTTCCAAGGTAGCTTTTCCTCTGAAGTCTGGACGAAGCATGCCCCAGTATTCAAAATAGCGTTCTCTAGAGCATTAATCCCACGTCGAAAGTCTACCATCGTCTCATTCGATGCCTATCTTACAATGGACGCTTAAACGTTATCCCTTAACATCAGATCCAAACAAACCGAACCCAAAGTTGAGCGCCGTCCGGAACCCAGATGACAGTGGTACATAATAAGTGGAAATGCTATGTGGCTGGCTCCTTGTTCGACCGCAATATGTGCAACACTCTCACCATATGTCGCACGATTCATGCCGAGAACGCAACTCTCCGTTTTGATTGTGAGTTTTTGCCTTGTGACCTACCTGGCCGCATCTGCATGCTGTCCTCATGTCAGATTCCGGCAGGTTGCAGATGATTTCCCATAATCTAACACTTATAAAACTTGGTTGGGAGTACCCCTAATTGTACCCCTATATACTACCCGACCAATTCTGATTTTTCTGCTGTTAAGAAGTTTCTTTGCGTATTACTCGTTAACTTCCACCACAGCAAGTTTTTGATCTCTACAGAGGTAATATCTATCCGGGCACTGGTTACCTCTGGACATCCACGCTCGGATTCTCAGAGAGCACCTAAGCTCTAGGCTAGAAACCACTATCTTCGAGTGTGATCTGATAGTGGATTTCGTTGAGGACTTCCGCAAAGGTCTTGGCTTTCATCGGTTTAGAAAGCAGAGCTAGCAGCATAGCCCTCCTTCATTTTCTGGCCTTTTCCTTTATTGCTGCACCATTCGTATCCGCCTTGATTTTAGGCAGACGGTTTTCCATCGGCGCGCGTGCTGTCTCTTTTTGTACTACCACAAACATTTGAAAGGACTTAGATCCTCTACTACAACGAATATACTTAGTTTTAACCTGGGGACCCTTCCTGAGCAGTTAGCTCCGGGAAGACAAGAAATGCGGCTTTGTCTTTCACCATAAAATGTTGATTCGCTCACAATTGATACGTTCAGCAATGGGTCCTTCATAAGTCAATACAATTCCAAACATACCCCTCCCTTTCGTTCTCTTTAATCCTTGCACGTGAAACGTTACCCGTACCAAATGACGAGGAAACGAATTCTAACTTTTTTGAATTTTGAGATGTTTTGATCTGAAAGTATTAACGTACTCTTTAAACTTGAACGTTGGATTATTGCATGAAAGGATATAATTGAGGCTTCTTTGGAAAATGAGGAAATACCAAAAGAAGGGCAAAGAGAACTTCTTTTCATCGGCCCACTGAGCAAGGAAATGTGATTTTAGATTTAATGAGGTTTTATATCGTGCCAAGTTCCTGGTGCAAAGAAATTGTATCTAATGAGCTTACCATGCTAAAAAAGTCCGCTTTTCATTTTTCCCACCATGAGAACAAACAAAGTAAAGAAAACTTTCCATTTCCCAAACTTTCCGGAACAGCCGCTTGTTAGCTTCGATAAACGAGCATCATTTGTATTGGCTTGAAGTGACCGTAAATAGGGTCAACTGCGGGTGCCTTCCTCAATCCTGACGGGCACTTTCTACAGCCAAAAGTTCGTGATCGAAATTTTCAATCGAAACTGAAAGTTTCCAAAAAGAACGAACAATATTAAATGTTTGTCGTGTTGAATGGATGGTGTTGCGGTGACCACTTGGGAGGAATTGCTGACAGTGTACTCTCGCGTATGCCGTATAATCCCCGGCGACCTACGAATCCTTGACACGCTTTCCAAACAGAACACCGTCCTGTTTCGCGCCTTTTACAAACTGAATTTCAAGTCCAAGTCACGTCGTGATGTTGGTGGTGCTATCTACCCCAACGTTGCTTGGTTGTGTTGAAACAGGACATATGGAAGTCGATATACATATGTATATCCCCAGCATCCATGGGAACCTTCCCATCAACGCCACTCTGGACCAAAGGGATAGACTAACTTGAAGAGATTATGCTGGTATGATGTCTGATTAGCGGAGTGAAATTCGTTTCGCTGGAAAGGATTTCTGTGTGCAACGATGTGGAACAGGACAAATGGAAAGATGGAAATGTGATTGCATGATGCATTTCGCCATTGTCTAATAGTTACAGAGGAACTTTAATGCAAGTTTCGGTTAGGGTGAGCATCCACACCAGCCGAATTGTTAAGCGCTGATGTCTGCATCCAATTTGAGATAACGAGGCCAATATAGAGCGGTTGTGGCCAAATTTGACTTATTGCTAATGGAATGGTCGGAAAAACACAAAATAGCCAATTTATCAGTAATTATTCTAAAAGCCGGAAAATGGGTTGAAAGTCACGTACTTCCATTATCTCAGCGAATGGGAATGTTGGATGATAGTTCGCCCAATGGCTTATTCGGTGTCGGGATCGGCGAGTTCATTTCTAGGAGGAAAAAAGGACCCTTCCCTTAGGTTAACTGTAAATATAGTTGTGGGAATATTTAGTGTGGCATTAATTGTCAGCTCGAGCGCCTTGTTAAGGATTCGGCTCAAATTCTTTTTGCTGTATTCAGAACTTCATCATCAGTTACTGTGCAGCCATTTTTACCATCATAAATGTAATGTCCCAACATGATTCGCATCCTACAAATCAATATGCACCGGAGTGCAACCGCTCACGAGTTGCTAGCGCAGTTCGCTGCGGAGACCAACGCTGATTTAGTTCTCATCAGCAGCAGTATCAAAACATGGACCCAGTTTCGTGGCACCCTGACATATCAGGTACCGCCGCCATCTGAGTTCGGACGACACCCCCCTTAGGGTTCTTACCGAGGGGATGGCTTTGTCTGGATTCGGTGTTCAGGTATAACGTTTTTTAGTGTCTATCTTACGCCGAATGAGATGATGCCGAACTTTCGACTGCTAGGGCACTTCAATGGGGCATGCCTCACACAGACTCCAGAGGGAAATAAATTCTGGAAATGGCGACGAGAACAGGACTGGTAGTTCTAAACACCGGATCCACCCCAACGTTCCGACGCCCAGGCTGTGAGGGAAGCATTCCAGAAGTATCCTTCGCGTCGGAATCACTGGTGTCGCTGGTGGACGGGTGGCGAGTTCTGGAAGACTTCTCGGCAAGCGACCATCAATATATTGCCTTCGAAATGGTTGACACAAACTCTCGGTGTGCGCCACCCTGGCGCTCTTTCTGTGCATGGAACGTCGCGAAAGTGAACACCAGGAGATTTGTCGAAACTCTTGGAACAGGTGGAGCCGCGCTGGAGGGTACTCCTGGGGGCGGTGGCGATGCTGTCGTAATTCAGTTATAAACCTGACAACGACGGCCTGCGAAGCCTCCATGCCCAGGAGGACATCGAGACGTAGCAAACCTTCTACGTATTGGCGGACAGTGAAAATCGCAGAACTCCAGAAGGATCGTCGCAGGCTCCGCCGGATAACACAACATTTAAGCGCCCAGAGGAGGCATGTACCATGAAAACGGAGTACAAATTAGCCAAAGGAGACTCCGCAACGAAATAAACAAGAGCAAAGCTCGCTGCTGGCAGGATCTGGTCGACGACGTGAATGAGGACCCGTGGGGACACGGTTACAAACTGGTAACCAGAAAAATCGCGACTCTGCGAAAACCCTGTTCACTTAAGGCCGAGCAGATAGACCGCATTGTAAGGGCACTATTCCCTGTGCTCCCCGTGTGGGATCCACTTTTCTCTATAAAAGTCCTCTCTATGAAAAGCAAGACGGCGCCAGGACCCGATGATATTCCAGCAGAAGTACACAAACTAGTATTCCAACACCGGCCAGACGTACTGCTCGGCGCTTTCAACGTTTGCCTGAAAGAGGACACTTTCTCTGATCGTTGGAAGGTGGCGAGGCTTGCGCTGATCCACAAAGGGAAAGATGACGCCGAGTTACCGTATTCATACCGCCCACTATGTATGCTTGACACTGCTGGGGAATGCTCGAAAAGCTCATCAGAAGTAGACTTGCTGAAAGGATACCCGCTGCCGGAGATTTATCTCCCCGGCAGTTTGGTTTTAGAGCAGAGAGATCCACAATTGATGCTGTCATGCAAGTCGTGGATCCCCTTCGACGAGCGAAGGCACATAGTCGCCGAACTCGACGTTTGGTGGTCCTCGTAACACTTGACGTCAGAAACGCCTTTAATTTCGTAAGATGGAAAAACATTCTAGGCATACTAGACAATACTTTCCACAAGCCAAACTATCTCTTTCGGATATTGGGGAACTATCTGAGGAACCGCTCCCTGCTCTGTGAAACACTAGAGAGTCAGAGGAGGATGGATGTCACAGGGATCCATCCTAGAGCCGAACCTCTGGAACCCCGCCAATGATAGTCTACTTAAACTACGACGCACTTTCGGACAGCCGCAAAGCAGACTCGGAATATTGATGCGACGGGTAAGCGGATGGATGACTACCCATGGTTTCAACCTTGTACTGGAAAAAACCAAGTAGCCATCCTAACTAAAAGGAGAATTCCGATCCTGTGTCTCATATCGTCCGGCGAGTCGATAATCGAGTCAAAACCAGCGGTAAAGTACCTCAGGCTGACTCTTGACTCAAAGATGCGCTTTTTTGAGCAAATCAAAGCAGCAGCGAACAAGGCTGCAGCAGGCTGATGGCTCACATTGAGGTTCCTACGTCTAGCAGGCGATGTCTCCTGTTGAGTTCAACGCAGTTTGTACTGTTCTACAGTGCACAGGGTCTTGGCAAAGAGGTATATCGTAAAGCTTTGCGGGTGGCGTCTGCGTACCGCACTGTCTCTGAACCGGCCGTGATGGTGATCTCGGGAGTGATCCCAGTTACCCTTCTTGCTAAGGAGCGCCAAGTCATATACAAGCGCAAGGGAGATGAACCAAGGGTGTTGTTGCTCACGAAGAACGGCAACGCACCCTAGCCAAGTGGCAGCCCTGTTGGCAAAATAAAACTAGAGGCAGATGGACTGCACGGCTCATCGGCAACTTAGGTGCGTGGCTGAATAGGAACCATGCTGAGATTGACTATTTCCTTACCCAACTTTTAAGTGGGTATGGAGGTTTTCAGTCTTACCTGCGCAAAATTGGAAAGGCCTGATCTCCAGAATGTGTGGTTTGCAATGGAATTGTGGACGACGCCCATCACACTTTTTTTCTTGTGGAAGGTCCTTGAACTGACAGTTCCGTTCCTCCTGTCCCCTCCCGTTGGTGAAAGGAATTCCCTGATTTGAAGGCTCCGCAAGGCGGGAGAGTTCGGGGACTAGCCTGAAGTAATGTGATCCAGACTAGCTCTCTGACGATGGGGAGGTGTTTAGTTGGTAGCCCAATGACGTGCCGAACCGGGAGTCCAGCACTGTGTACGTAAATGCATTCACCTACCCTACCCAAAAAAAATGTAGTGTCCCAGGTTTGGGAAATAATGTTGCGATTATTTCTTGTAACAATCTTAAGTACGTAATGGAAAGCGTGTTTTTCGCAATTGTGAACGCTCAAGAAAGAGTCAGTTTTTGACAGCCACTAAAAATTATTTTTCAAAATTAGATTTAGTGGAAGAGTTGAGGAAAAGGAGTCAAGGAGAAGAACTTCGCACTAGTCTAAGAAATATGTAGTTTGTTAACTGTAAATAAAATAGTTATAATGTATATACAGTCACATTGGTGAGTCCGAAAAAAACGGACATATGGTGAGCACGTAATATGAGCAACTTTGAACTTCTGTAACTTTGTTAATAATAGTTGAATTTCCTTCAAACTTCTCGAAACTGTATATTATATTATTGCTTATAATAGTATCAAACTTTGTACTTCTAGGATGAACTTAAGGATTATTATTGGTATTATGCTATCAATAACTTTATTTGGGCAAAATGGGTGGATGGCTGGACCGGTTACACTTTTCGGGGTATATATTTTGAACCCTCACTCCGCTATGTTTCAAATAATATCAGAAATAAGATAATAATAAGTTTCGAGAACTCCAACCCTTTCATTTGATATCCCACATGACCATATTCAGTGAAAAAATATTTACACCCCTCTTTAGCATGCACAACGTGCCCCCTTCACTCAACATAAAATGGTGCTGCTTGCTATATGTAAGGGGAATCACAGACCTTATATTCTCACCGAATTTCATTGCAACAGCTTTCGTCGTTTCCGAATAAATCGGGTGTGACAGACAGACGGTCAGACAGACATTGAATCGATTGTTTCGAGTAGGTGCAGTTGAAACTAGTCCAGATGTGGAAGGGACATCAAATACTGAAAAAAAAATTTTCGAAGCATTTATCAGTGATATTAATGACTTGAAATGATTGAAGACGCTCATCAGTTCATATTCAAGCATATTAAGTTCTAAATTCTTTCCAAAAGTTAGTTCAACGTTGGGTTATTATTATATATAAGAAATATATAAGAATAATAAAAAAAAACTAAAACATTGCAAGAGACGGCGCAGGATTCTTTTCCTTCGATCTTGGCGTTTTCTTGCCGCTTCATTACTGCGAATATCAGCACCTCTATCTCAGGCGCAGTTAATCTGCACAACAGATCGCTCAACGACCCAACAACCTCCCTTAGATGCTCAGGAAGCATCTTAACCGCAAATCACTACTGAACTCCCTCCTCCTCGCCTCGCCCCTCCCTGAACCCGTTAAACCTGATGTTCAGCTCCACCTCAACGCTACCGGCTCTGGTATCTTTTCTAAGGTGCATCCTTTCCCACCGCCATAACTCGCAGTTGCCTGGAAAGATTTCGAAGAACCAGCAGGGTATTTGCAGGCAGCATCGCCACTTCTCATGATCCGTAAACCTAGTGGAGAATAGGAAATCTCTCTCCTCTGTTTACAGATGGAAGTCCTCGGCCACGTGATTAATTACACCTGAAGGCATCCAGCCGAACCCAATCGAAGTACAAGCGATTTCGCGCATCATCAATCAATCAATCAAGTATTCGTCAATGCCTCAGACGTCGCTGTAGATACTGTCCTTCACCAAAAGGTGAACCCCGCTCATCGAAAGTATAGCACCTACGACCATGAATTATTAGCCGCATACCTCGGAATTAAATACTTCCGGTGTTCCCTTAAAGGCAGACCGCTTATAATGTTCACCGATGATGACCAACCCAACTTCGCGAACTTCCTCCCCTAAACTTTATAAGCCAATTCACTTCCGCCATTCAATTCGTGTCTGGAAAAAATAGTGTAGTTGTTGACAGTTTATCGCATGTTACAGAGTTCAAGACCACCGCCACCATCGATTTTCCGACAATCGCGGAAGCTCAGAAGGATGACGCTTTTCTCCAGAACCTCTGCATCAACCGCAAATACACATTTAGGGAATTTCCTACCTTCGGCTCATATATTGCGAAACCACGGATAAGGGACCAAGGTCATATATCACGGGCAATTTCCCCAAGGAAGTCTTTCACGCCGTTCACTATTTAATGCTCCTCCCTCGGTTATTCACCGCAAAATATTTCTGACCATCACAGAACAAGGACATTAATTCTTGGCCCAGACAGCGCATCGCATGTAAGACTACGAAACTTGTGTGAAAAAAGCGTATTGCATCACAGACATCGATAAGTTCGCGCGGTGGTCTAAGACGACACCTCTGGAAAACATTTCTACACAATCTCCTGCTGAGACCCTCTGTTGAGAGTGGATTCCACGCTTCGGTATGCGACGCTGGAATGCAGCTCGAATACTCCCTTGTCGTGGAGTTAGGAAAAATCCTCGGCTTCAAACGCTGTGTGACAATCGAGTACCACCTAGTCCAATGGAATGCTTCATAAATGACAGAATGCTGAAGTCCGCTATAATGGCCAAGGTAACCCTTGTTCAACGAACGCGCTCGATTTTGAACATACTGGAAAGAGTCGGCCCAATAGTCTCGAAAGGTTGGAATGGATCCAGGAGATATCCATCTGATCTTGCGATTCTTTATCTGCACAAACCAGGTACTTCTATCGATTATTTCTCATTATCAATATACAGGTAACAATTGGAAGGCTACGGACGCAAAAATATCTCCTAGATATGAACTCCCTCCCTATCTTAAAACCAAAAAACACAATTCAGTTGCGATATCAGGGGCAAACACCAAGTTCTTATTTTACCGCCTCGAAAAATTTATCTTATTCATCAAAGGTTGACTCTTTCGTGGGAACGTTGGTGAGGCGGATATCATGGAATTTTCACCTCACGGGCAGAGATTGTCAAGGATGGCTCTGACAACACCTTGCTTCGTCATATAATGGGGTGACGTAGGCTTAGTGACCGTAACAGCAACAGTGAAAGAGTTATAGATTTCTGCAACTTTCAACGTCTTGTCATTGTCAATACATTATTCGAGCACAGGACCACCCACATGGAAAGTTAGAATTCAACTCACAAGCAACGAACATCTAGAAGTTGTCTTCTGAATGTGCCTAACAAAGGATATGTTGGGCCTAAAGAAAGATCATCATCTGATAGTCGCTTACCTTCGCTTGAGTGCCACTACTGCATCTGTCGTCTCCACAATCCAGTTCTTGATTCCACCACCACCACACAGCGCATGGGATAATTAGCCCTTCGATGATTCTGTAAGGAGCTGGAAGGACAACTTCACCATGGTTCTCAGTTGTATAATACCGGGTGAAGTTCCACCTCTTGTGGATGATTTCGTAAGCCGCCGTAACATGCGAATACGAACTGGTCCTCCAAACAACAGGCAATTTCACCAGGAGTACATTTTGCCGCCGATATTATTTCTTCTCGCTATCAATAGCGTACTTTTTGCTACCTGGAGCACGCACAGGGTTTCAACCGACGATGTCATTTTTCCACAAACATTTTATCTTAAACAAGAACCTTGGCATTGCCTCTGGATTTGGAGGAATAGGCGAGCGTCATATCAACATCGTATCAACAGGGTATTCGATCCTGAGATAATAATAAATGAAAATAATCATCGACGTGTTGAAAACCTTAGAGTGCATCCACTTAAAAACTATTATGGAAGGAACGCGTTTTTCTAAGTCCCAGCACACGACCTTAAAGGCACATCCACAGAAATTGCTCTCCATGAGGTAATTGGCATGGTTGAGCGGTCACTTCAGTGCAAGTAGTATACTCTATCTGACTTTCTGGATATAGAAGAAGCATTCAACAACGTTAATATCAACGCCATCAAGGAAGCCTTGACAAGTATTGGATTGGGCACCAGGCTCAAGGCTACCTTCATCTGGGTTCCCGTCATAAGGTTGAGGAAATAAGCATGGTTTCGGCTGCCTGGCCAAGCGGTATTCTGTTCTTTGCAGTCCTTCGGGGGGTATAGTTTATGTCTGCTGGCGTCAAGGGTGAAATCTATTCAGGCCTCAGGAGAAGCCCATGCCATGTTAAGGATGATTTGGCCCGCCTATAATAAAACACGACCGCGAGAGCTCTCGTGCAAATGCATCCAAGATGACAACGATCTGCACAGGGCACTGACCTATAGAGGACCATGCCGGAATACCCTACATTTCGCATTGCCGAAGCTGCGGAAAAGAGTGGGGAACTCCCAGGCACTTCGGTTACGATTTCCCACCTCTAGCTAAAGTCAAGCTAAGAACACTATGGTATAGAAACCTATAGAATGGCGAAAGACAGAGAGGAGCTCATCGAGCGAATCTGAGAAAACCTGAAGGAAATAGCAAGGAACGAAATGCTTGTACCTTTCGAAGTGAAAGCTCTATTCCCTAGCATCCCTGTAAAAGAGGCGCTCTATTACCTGGAAGAAGATTCGCCTGAGTGAAAGCAGGAGCTTCGCTAATACATAAAATTTGCCTCTCTATGTGTAAGTGAAACCTATTTCACCTTCAAGGGTAGATTCTACAAGCCAACTTCAACTCCATGATCCATCGAATGTACACTAAGTGAGAAACACTTTGAGAAGGAGAAAGAATACATCCTCAGTATCGCTAAAATGAAGAAACAGTGAAGCATCTAATGAGATTAAAAGAGAGGCAACCGAATGGGAAGGAACTAATGCACCTAATTGTACAACAAGAAAACTCACAGGACAGAAATAGAGCCTAATTTAGAAATAATCAAGGACTAATCTTTCATTAATATATTTAAATGGGCAGGCTAGCTACCTTGCTAGGTTAGCCATTCTTTGAGGACCTCAGAGAGATCTCTAGCTGGAGGATGCGAGAGCTGGTTTCCTTGTGGCTGGCTCTGAAGATCTGAGCCGAGTGGCCTCTGTCTGCTTGCTCTTATCATAGTAGTAATGGTCTTAGGATCAAATGTAGCATCGAAATTGCGCACCACAGCGTTAATTGGGCCCATCGGAGTGGCCAGTATCACTAAGGCGTATTCTTTATGGGGCATCGTCTCCTCAATTTTTGCCGTTGCGGCATGGAGTGCTGTCTCCATGGATTAGTGGAAGTGACTACCTAAGGATATATGTATCCGTTATAAACCGATCTACTAGTCTTTCCTGTCGTTTTAGCAGTTAGATAGTTAGACTGATTGGTCAGAAGCCTTTTGCGTCTGTGTAGATGGGTATTCCCTGGTTTTGGGAATAAATACTACCTTCACATCACGCCAGCTGGCTGGAATATAAGCGTGTGTTGGGCATCCAGAACTGCAGATTTGTATCTATAGAACGTGTTACATGCCCATTTGGCTCGTTCCAGTGAAACTACATTGCATGCCAGAGTGTAGGCTGCACGTTCCCTTTGATGATTTTAAGAGCCGGCACTTATATTGTAACGGTCCCAATCCCGAAGTAGAGCCGGAAACTTCTTAATATCCGGTTCAGTATCGCCGATAGTGAGGAAAGTTCCCGGCCTATTAGCTCATCCTCCTGTTTTGCTGCTTAATAAAATCCAGGTTAATCTGGACTCTAAGGTGTTCCGGAATCTCAGCACTATTACGTTCCTCTTCTGGAAGCTAGAGAGAGCACTTTTTAAACGATGGCAGTTCGGAAACCCTTTTCGGAGTCAGTTACGTACAAATCGTTGAAGGAAGAACAGTACTGTCTGAGTCACTCGTTCGTGCTTTTGTCGGCAGAGTTTATCTGGAACATTTTGCGGTATACACCTACCTACTCAACGCGTAGTATAAATGCTTGCAAGGATGCAGTCTTTATATCGGTCCCTCCTTTCTCTCCATCGGCTTCGATAGCTTTGGCTGCAAATGAAGACTAGGCCGTTGCTAGCCGCGCCTTTCTTGCAGCCACTTGTAGGGTATGTCCACCACCCTACTCTCTGAAAAAGTTCAAAAGACAGGGAGTGGACCTTCCTCTTTCTGCGACACAACTTTTTACCCCTCTCCCTTGGGGAATGGTGATGACGAAGCAAACTTCATTATAATGATATCAAAATAATCTCCTTTCAAGCGGTATCACTTTCTCAACCGCGATTTTCCAACTTCGAACTTCCCCTTCCATAAACTCATCACCACCTCTGGGGAAAACCGAAAATTGAACCTTTATCAAATTAACTTCGTACTTCATATCTTTCGTCAAAATATTTTGAATATAACCAGTGTTATGTGTGCACTGGATGTTTTCAACTTTACCGACGCAGCCGAAACTTTGACGAGTTAATAACAGAAAATTTATTTGAAAAATAAAGTATCAAATTACAATTAGACCCCACATACACATATATATATACACATGCATGTATATTCATTCAGATATGTGGGTCCTTGTCTACGCCTCTGTCTGCATACGAATCTTACTGAAAAAATCTATCTGGTCTCCATAAAAGATACAAGATATACTTGTACATGCTATGCTTAGAGTATAGCCAATCTAGGTCCTGCGTGACTACGTACAGTCTTTATTTCCAAACGAATTCACAACCTTTAAACTAACATTTCCATCCGAAACAGTGCTAAAAATTACATTTGAAATTCAAAAACTTTTACAATTCCATTTTTACGAATCATTTGTAGTTCTTCCAAATTTCCCATTTGAATACGTACTGGCAAACGCTTTCCCTCTTCCATCAAGTTGACGGAAAATCGATTTTTATCCTGGGGCAGAAGCATATTGTTTACATAATTTTCCATATCGGTATCTGATAGAATGATGAGGCTTTTATTCGATATTGATACGGCATAGGCGAGCTCTTACATCCTTTCACGATTTATAGATCTCGATATCCTAGCGTACTGACGTAGGCTTTGTATCGTATTTCTTTAGGATCTATGGATTTCGATTTGTGTTATATAAGAGAAAAGTAAGTGGTCGAAAAGCGATTTAAAGAGAGTGAGGATTTAATGTTAAAGCGTCATTTGGCTGGGGATGGAATGAAATAAAGGTTGGCTCTTATTGTGAAGAATATCAGGGATAATACCTGCTAAAGTACAAGTATCCGCCATTTCTGCTGGTAACCTTTCTGACAAGCAAATATCATATCCTCGTAATAGTGAAAGCGATTAAAGGAAGAATACTTTTGCGTGAATGCTGGGCCTTCTGTACTCAGACTTGTTTTCATTGTATAAAATCCTAAGACTTTCAAAGCTCCTTTTAGATGGAACTTCGAGAGTACCATAATCAAAATCACATACGAGATACATATGATTGTAGCCTCGCATACGAATTGCACGAGCTATGTTTGTGTTGTGGTTGGTCGATCACTGGATTCATATCCTACTAACAGAAACGCCTTCTATAACTTTTTTACAAATGTTTATTAACAATTATTTAAAAAAACAGTTAATTACCTGCTCAAACTCAAACTAGACTAACTCTGAAGGTATACCTCAAACCCTATTATGTCTCGCTAAAGGTTCCTCGACGGTTACCTATCTTTCCATGGTAGAAGCGCTCAATAGAAAAGATTTTCTTGGGATTCAGAGGAGAAATCTGAAACTAATCGGTATCCAAACCCCAAGCCAAGCTGTAACTACTTTACCAAGGGCTGCATGGTCACTGGGATTAAGATGTGGCCGCGAACCATGAGTTATGAGTACTAGATGGCCCGCAATTTCAACTAGCCTTATCCTAACCAATGGGAGACTGACCTACTTTATCCAATAAAACAAAGGCCATGCTAGCCAATCATAAATCAATAATAAATAACAAAAGAAGGAAAATTAAATTTCTATCGCAACTATCTAACCATGATTGAGGGGCCTAAAAACGGGACAAATTGTACCAACTGGTCCTCCAGGTTCCGGGTTGGGTAGGGCTGACAACCCTACACGGAAAACAACTTGTTACGAAGCCACAACAGGAGCCTCGGACTGGACGGATTATACAACGACGAACCCAGCAACGACAACGGAATAACGATTTGCGCATTTTCTCATGGAACGTGCGCGTACAGAGATGATGCTAATGAGCAGCTAGCCTATCCCAATATAGGGCTGATGTAACAGCGTTACAGGAGATACGTTGAACAGGCACCGGCTTTCTGGAGAAAAGCCGCTACACCATATATTATAGTGGCCATCCAGTAAACCATGTGCTCGGAGTAGGTTTCTTAGTCAGCCAAAAAATGAAACCTGCTGTCATCGGCTTTGAAAACATAAGCGAACGACTATGCACACTGCGCTGGCGAGGTAAGTTTAGAAATATAAGCCTCATTAACGTTCACGCCCCTACAAAGGAGACTGCAGAGTCGGAGAAGGATACCTTCAACGAGGAACCCTCGAAGCCTGTCCCAGATATGATATCACAATCAGGGGAGGATTTTAACAGCCAAGTATGGAAGGAGCCCGTATTCAGGCGATAAGTTGGCTCCCATAGCTTACACGAAAATACAAGTGATAACGGACAGTGTCACACGAAATGGTTGGTGGAAGTACCCGGTTTGCACGGAAAGCCGTCCACAAACATACGTGAGCCTCTCCAGACGGGACCACTTTCAACCAAATTGACCACGTGTTGATCGAACGCCGCCACCTCTCAGTCTTGATGAATGTCAGAACATATAGGGGGGCCAATATAGACTCGGATCACTATCTCGTTGGTATGGTGCTCCGAGCTCGAATAACAACACCACCTAGAATCCCCTCTGACAATCAGGTGAAAGTGAACACAGAAGCCATCCACAACACAGCCCTCCACGACACCTATAAGAGGGAAATGGATGCCGCAATAACCGCAGTCAACAGAGGACCTGGAGATGAAGCATCAACAAATGATCTTCACAACCACCTGAAGAACGTTATCATTGATACGGTCACAAACATACTTGGCCCCAGTCGCAAAAGGAGTCGGAACGGCTAGTTTGACGATGAATGTAAGCTAGCAACGGAACGGAAGAATGCTACATACCGAGTAATATTGCATTCTCAAAGGACGCGGGCACGCGCAGAGACTTATCACGAATTCCGGCGAGCGAAGAAGCGACTTCGCAGACGGAAAAAGGAAGCCTGGAAGAACCAACAAGTCTGTGAACTAGAAAAGTACAGGGAACAACCGCACCAAGCGCGGAAGTTTTACTAAGAAGTCAGCAGGATGAAGCCTTATACACCTCGATGCTCAGCCTGCCGAGACAAAGAGGGAAATCTGATTTCTGACAGAATGGACATATTGGAGCGATGGGTTGAGTACTTTGATGAGCTACTGAACAACCAGAACATCGGCGAGTTGGAGGTCCCGCCAACTGAAGACGACGGACAAATACTGCCACCACCAAGTTTAGGAGAAACAGTCCGTGCAATTCATCGGCTTAAAAATCATAAGTCGCCAGGCGCCGATGGAATTACAGCCGAATTGTTTAAATATGGAGGCGACCAGGTGCACCAAGTGGTTTATCAACTTGTGCGCAAGGTATGGGACAGTGAATCAATGCCTGACGGTTGGCAACGAGGCATTATCTATCTCATACATAAAAAGGGAGATATCACCAGTGCAGCAAGTATAGAGGTATCACGTTGCTGAGTACCATCTATAAGATATTCGCCCCATACACCCAGAGCATCATTGGCCCATACCAAAGAGGCTTCACTCCAGGCAAATCAGCAACAGATCAGATTTTCTCTCTACGGCAAACGATGGAAAAACTGTTGGAATATGGACAACAGTTGCACCATCTATTCATCGACTTTAAAGCCGCCTATGATAGCATAGCCAGGGTAAAACTGTACACGGCCATGGGAGAATTCGGTATCCCGACGAAATTAATAAGACTGACTAGGCTGACCCTGACCAATGTGCGAGGCCAGATAAAAGCCGCAGGATCACTCTCAAGACCATTCGACATCAACAACGGTCTACGACAAAGGGATGCCCTATCATGCGTCCTCTTTAATCTGGAGAAAGTGATCCGTGATACTGAGGTAAATGCGAGAGGTACGATCCTCTTTAAGTCCACCCAACTACTGGCCTATGCTGACGATATCGACGTTATGGGTAGAACCACCCGAGACTTACAAACTGCCTTCATCCAGGTCAAGCAGGCGGCGATCGGCGGAGATCTTGGTCTGCATATCAATGAAGACAAAATATATATGGTGGCAACGTCAGCACCGAAGACGAATCAACCAACAACATCAAACCGCACTGGTCAAACACAAACACGTAGAAGAATAAGGATAGGAGAATACAACTTTGAGACCGTTGACAATTTCTCCTATCTAGGGTCGAAAATCACAACCGATAACAACTACGATGATGAAATCCGCGCACGGTTGTTGTCAGCCAACAGAGCCTACTTCAGCTTACAAAGACTGTTCCGCTCGAAACGTCTCACCATAGGGTCAAAGCTCTTACTGTACAAGACTATGATCTTGCCAGTCCTCATGTATTCCTCGGAAACTTGGGTTCTTAGCAAGAAAAATTGCGAACTCTTGGCCGCGTTCGAGAGAAGAATCCTCCAAAGAATTTTTGGCCCCCTACATGAGGATGGACGATTCCGTAGCCTACACAATGACGAAATGTATGAGCGATACCATGACCGTCCGGTTGTGGATAAAATCCGGCTCAATAGGTTACGGTCGGCGGGTCACTTAATCCGTATGGATGAGGATGATCCCACCTGGGAAGTCTATAAGGGCAATATCTATGGTAGAAAAAGAAGGCGAGGCAGACCCTGCCTAAGATGGAGCGATGGCGTAGGCCAGGACGCCAGACAGCTTTTAGGGATATCGAATTGTTGGACCTCGGCACAAAACCGAGATGTCTGAAGTTCCTTATTAAGTCAGGCCTAGACCCGATACCGGTTGTTGCGCCGTTGACGATGATGAAACAGACCGTCTCTCATGTTCCTGGTCCGGGACTCAAGTCAGCCTAGGTCAAAGGCTTATCCACAGACAAGCATTTGTCTCCAGGCTAAACGCTGCCTTCATGCAAACATCTTCGAGTAAACCGCTTTCGGTCAAACCTAAGAACAATGCTAACAACATAGGACGAAACTTCTCCTACCAGTAACAACTTTGCATTGCTTTAAGTCGAAAGGTATGTAATGTAAAATGTTACCGCTAAACTTCGCTGTTAGAAGCACGAGCGATTGGCTTAGGCAGTACTACTCCTCTATCAAAGGTGCGCAACTAACTGTGAACCCAACCACTTTTCCCGTGAGTTGGGGCTTAAGAACACACCCAAAGTCCTTCCTGCTCGTCATAAGAGGTGACTAAAAGAGGTAAAAATTTGTGGGCTAGCCAACCGCAAATTTTCAAACTTTATTGCTATCAAAACATTAACAATGCCTCGGATAGGGACTGACCTCACGCCCAAATCTTTCGGATTATGATTCGTTTCTGGAATATGTGCACAGTCCTCCACATCAGTAGCAAAGCTCCAAATTTCAACCCAATAAGATCGACATTCTGGGCTTAAGGGAAATAAAACGGTGGGACTCTGAAGAGTGTTCTCTCTCTCTTTCCCTGTTGCTACATTTATGGCAATAAGCTTATGTACTGTCGAAAACCGAGTAGTGACTGACATCAATCTGGTGTCGGCTTGTTTCTGACGGCTACCACAAGCCGCACTCTCTTCACCTGGGAGCCGGTTTTTGACGAGCTTCTGGCTGCAAGATTCCGGTCCAAGTTAAGAAACACCTTACTTGTACAGTGATATGAACCGACGGGAACTACAGATATACGCCGTTCAGGGGAAACTTCCTAAAGGTTACATTGTGATCATGTTATGTGATCTGAATGGGTGATATGGGCTCTGACATCACCTTGCTCGGACACGGAATGGGAAGCACGGTCTTGATGAACGGAGTTTTTAATTTAATTTTGATTTAATTTACTCCTTCTTTGCCACCAACAGTACATTTAGGAGTTGTTTCCTGGAAAGCGCGAACATGGGCCTTGGACCTAATGGTCGCTTACCTACGCCTGGGTGTTGCTTGCGCAACTTCTCGCAGGGTGGGGGAAATGCGACTCCCTAAGTTTAACATCAACCGCTTGTATGATCCACCTGCTGCTCGACAGTGGGAGACTTATTTCGCTGATCGGACGGCAGATACACTAAGTAACCCGCCTGAGAATATCCATGAGTATTGGACCGCCGTTAAAAATTATTGTCTCTTGGGTGCTATGCAGGTCGCCAGCCGAATCACAAATAAGCATCATAAGATCCAGTTGACTAAAGAATCGTAGGAACCGATCGATGAACGGGGGTGATTTCAAGCTTTATTTACTGCCGCGAATAACAGCGGGTGTGATACGCTCGAACTACGATACCAAGCGAAATCTTGGAAAGTTTAACGTAGTGTGCGCCTTGACAAAAGGGAATTAACTATGGCGCTGCTCAGGGAAGCGAAAGATGCTGTAAGGCACAAAAGTTTCAAAAGTGTATACCGTATCACGAAAAAATTTGCAACTGAAGCGGTAGAAAGAACAGAACGCGGAGTTATTCATCACCGCACCTCCAACAATCTGAGGTCTACCCCGGAGAGTATAAGAAGGGGATGATCTTTAAGATTCCAAAGAAGGGCATCCGTTTTTAAGTGTCAAAATAATAGCCAAAATAATCCTAGAACGCATCAAGGCAACTCAAAAACTTGGTCGACAGAGAGCAGGCTGATTTTCGCTTCCGATCCTCCTGCATTCACCACATCAGATCCCCACGGATCATTGTGGAACAGTGCTCGGAATTTTATCTTCGTTTTACCTGCTTTCCCTCGATTTCGAGAAAGCCTTCGATAGTAGAGAGTGTATCTGGAGTGCTCTACGAAGAAGGGGTATTCCGGAGAAACTAAAAGCTATTATCAGAGAGATATGTGATAGCATAAAATATCACGAGCTGCGGGGGGGTCCGAAGCGGAGTTCACCAGGATTCTTAGGGGTTCTTTATAATGTGTTGTCCGGAGAGCTTGGTGAAGTTCAATGGATTATGGCATCCTTCCTTAAAGATCAAGTTGAGGCTATTTTAATATTCTTTCTGTGAGAGCACTTGGCGTCAAACAGTAGAGGAATGGTGCGGGCGCCTCGAGAAGTCCGGGGGAGCTGAAGCGCATTTCAAGTAACCGGGAACGATGACGCCTAGGTGTGATTAACTCGCTATACCCCACCAAGTAGTAAATGTCAACCATACATATTTTCTTACTATTAGCGCTCCTGAACCGAATATGAAGAACGTTTTGCGAGACACATCAAACCCATTGCTGGGATTATAAAAACAACTCAAACAACGACAACTGGTATCGCAGAAGCTTTCCAAAACAGCTACTTGGTACACCGAAGACGGGTAAACCTCATGGTGGAACCCGGTTTTAGCGGATCACAGGAAAATGACAAGAGCATTTTTCAACCGAGGTCTGATTCAGCCGTTCCGAAATGGATGCGCAGCATCAACATATTCCAAATATATACCCTTATTGGAGTATAAGCACGTGCTAAGTGCTTCGCATGATGCGAAGATGATATTTATTTTCTACTTAGCCCTCCTAAATTGATGCAAAAACTTCCGACCAATCTGTCTAACTTCTGTTCATAACGAATGCTTACATTCCCAGGTGGCCGCTTCATAAAGGGTAGCATGCCTATCAGAATTGCAAATTCACGAAGATAGCACTCCACGAACTTACGGCAAAAACTGAAAAGATCATGCTCCCAAAGGAAGACGCCTTGTGCGCATTCATGGATATCGAAGGTATTTTCAACGATGCCCCATTCGCATTTTGAGATGCGACAAGACAGCATGAAATTGTTCCGCTATTATTTAGTTTGATTCTTTATATGCTGCAGTGAGGAAAGATCCATATGGTATTTGCGCGGAAGTCTATTGAGGCAGAATCTAACCGTAATAACAAATTTCAGATAATCCACAGTTTTATTAATGGTTTTCACAAGGAACGCTAAGTGAGTCCACTACAGACTACCCACGTCATCAGGGGTGGAAACACTACTAGTACACAAATAGTCAACTTCTTAAGAGTGCATTTTGACCTCAAGCTAACGTGGAAACACCCGTCCCGAAACAATATCAGTAATAACACACTTGTCAGTTGGGGCTTAAAAATATACTCAAAGTCTTCCTCACTTGTCATAAGGGGCGACAAAAAGGGGTGGAAATTTGTGGACTAGGAACTTGCAAACTTTAAAACTTTATTGCTATAGAATCATGAACAACGCTTCGCATAGGGACTGGCCTCACGCCAAAGACTTTTGGCTATCGAAAACGGACTATGATTGCTTGCTAGGTAGGGGTGACAACCCTACACGGAAAACAGCTTGTTACGAAGCCACAAAAGGAGCCTCGGACTGAACTGACAACACAACGACGAAGCCAGCAACGTAAACAGAATTTGCCCATTTTCTCATGGAACATGCGCTCCCTGTACAAAGATGGAGCTACCAAAAAACTAGTGGATACCCTGTCCCAATATAGAGCTGATGTAACAGCTAGTTTCCTGGAGAAGAGCCACTCCACCATATATTTTAGTAACCATCCAGTAAATCATGTGCTTGGACTAGGTTTCTTAGTCAGCCAAAAAATGATACCTTTGTAAACATAAGAAAGCCGCTAAGCACTCTGCGCTTGCAGATTATTCAATTAGGAGTGTCACACGAAACGTTTGTTGGAAGTATCTGATTTGCGCGGAAAGGGGGCCTCAAACAAACGTGGGCCTCTCCAAATGAGACCACTTTCAACCAAATTGACCACGTGTTGATCGAACGCCACCGCCTCTCAGCCTCACCTTGATTGCCAGAACATATATGGGTCCAATATAGACTCGGATCCACTTAATGGGGATTTAAAAGCCTCGCGGTAAATAATCCTGGAACGCATCAAAACATCTCGACAAGTTGATCAACAGAGAGCAGTCTGGCTTCTACCCATTGACCACGTCAACACCGTTGCGATAATTTTAGAATAGGCTTGAAACTGATCCCCATCTGATGGTCGCTTGCGTGTTGCGTCCGCCCCTTCTAATAGGGTTGGGGAGCTACGACCCCAAATTCAACATCGACCGCTTATATGACCCAATTGTCACTGAATCTTGCTGCATCAAAACATCTCGGCAAGTTAGTCAACAGAGAGCAGTCTGGCTTCTGCCCATTGACCACGTCAACACCGTTACGATAATTTTAGAATAGTGCGCGGAGTTTAAATCTTCGCTTCACCTGCTCTTCATCGATTTTCGACAGCATGAACAGGGAGTGCACGCTCTACGCAGGTAGGAGCATTTCGGAAATATTAATAGCTATCATGAGAACGACAGAGGAATTTAAGATGCAAAGCGGAGTCCGCCAGGGCTGCATCATGCTACCGATATTATATTTTATTTGTCATTAGTGACGTTCTTCATGCTGCCATATCCGGAGAACGCAAAGGAGTTCAATGGACCATATCAACTTTCCTCAAACACCTCGACTACGCTGGTTACATCTGTTTGCTCTCTCGCCGGCTCAATGACTTTGACCAAAGGACGCTATATTTGAAAAAAGGCGTGGGTAGAATTGGACTGAAGAGAAACACCACCAAAACTAAGGTTCTCAATCCGACAGTGCTTTAGAAATGTAGATATTTCAGCACTAAGATTGGTTGAGACTATTCCGCGCTTCTGTTGTTTCAGTGCTGTTCTGCGTTGTAACAGCATATGGAAAGTGACCCCCACTGCCTCTCGAAAGCTTCAAGCCTTTGTTAACACCTGTCTGCGTCATATCATCTGGGTACGATTACAAATGAAGAACTTGGTTGGCGCACAGGCCTGGCACCCGTACGTCATGTGATTGGAAGGCGAAAGTGGCAGTAGATAGGCTACTTATTAAGGTGCGGTGACAATTCCATTACTGGGTATGATATGCAATGGAACCCCCTTTTCCAAGACGGCTGACGAGTGGGTCGCCTTAAGGACACTTGTTTGTGAGGAAACCGGTTGCTTCGTGATCCTTCTTTATCACTGTTCACAGTAAAAGAACCACATTCGAGTTAATTTTGTACAATCGTAGCACTTGCAGTAACGACGAATGTGATGTGGACTCAAAGGTTGATTTATAATCGCTGTAGGCTGTCGAGATATTTGGTTTTTGGAGGACAGCCTGCTTTACAGTGACTGTATCGATTATAAACTGTTCTTTACAACATGGGGAGCCCTTTGTGCATCTTTTTTGCTCTTCAACTATGAATTTATGGACATCAAGGTGTTTTGAGATGTTCGCGCAGAGAACTGAAGAGAAAACCATGTAGATGGTAGGAAGACAAGTAATTGGTCGACATTTTGACGGGCATGAGGGATGAGGAAAATTATCCCTTCGGTGAAAAATTGTGGAACTAATTTCGGATCGACAATCATCTGATTAAAATGATTTGCCACCTGGAAGATTTCTTCGACTGGCATATCAGACAGATGGTAGTTTCCAATGATGTTCGCAATTCATCTGTGCATTCTCGGTGATGGATTTCCAAGAAATGCTTGACATGGTCAACCTCCTTTTACAACTTTTGGACTGTTTTGTAGAGCCGAAACATCATGTACTGTAAAGTCCTCCTGCGCGTACTTCCGTTATTCGTTCCAAGATGTTGATTATTGAGACGGATAACTGTGACAACTGCAACGTAGACCAGGCTGTGACCGTCTGTGTCGCAGATATATCGCTAGCCAAACGAACAAACGATCAGTCAAAATTCTGTCCACGGCAACAATGATATTCATAGTTGCCGAAATAAACTTGAAAATTTGACTCTTTGGCCTAGCAACCGGGAGAGAGACCTAGAATGCGGTCAAAACCTCATTATAAAAAAGTCGGCATCCCCAGTTACTAAGCTTCTCCTGACTAGGTCATGCAATGCCTTACAGTACTTGTGTTGTTCCTTTGACTAATCCGGAGAGTTGATGACTCCACACCAAGCTCAAGTGAAACTTCTTGGAAGATTTGTTGCCTAGTTGGTAGAAAAACTCGATTATTATTCACTATTGCCCGGTACTGGTTCACGACGTTCTTTTCCAGAACATAACATAGTTCCGGAGGTCGGGTTATGAACGCGTGATAGAGTCGGTGTCTGCGCCCTGATGGATTCCATCCCAAATCCATGACACGGTGATAGACGCGGACGATAAATTCGCCGAGTTGGTTCATCCACATCATACGACGCCTACTTCTTTCGTCGCTGGTGGTCGACGGCTTAACATCCAAAGGCGAAGAGCTGCTCTGATGTTGTTAACTCTTAACCGTGTAGAGTACTGTCTTCGTGTCCCTGGATCCCATTTCTATAATTTAAATTGTTATCCACTATTAGTTCCCATGAGTATTGTGAAAACAATCAACCGTGCAATAGAGCCCCAATATTACAGTGTCCATTGTTGCCTCAAGGGGGGGGGGGAGGTAGGAAAGGTATTTGGAAGGGATCCGCTGAAATATAGTGGAACGCCGCTGCAATTCATCCGATAGATGCATCGACTCCTTCACCACGGATTACGGATTTTTTAAAGTGGTTTACCTCCAGAAAGGGAAGAATAGGTTAAGAAAGACGAACACAAATGGAAACGTTCTGCTTATCATCGGCTACTTATTATAGTTATAACGTTAACTTGCGATATTCGTAGCTCACCCGGTAGATTATGTCACTATCCGGAACTCCTGACAAGCGCCTGGTCGTATGCAGCTCTTCGTTTGCAACTCAGGTTAGGTAGGGAATAGGAGCCGATATATGTTTTTAGGGGAGCAGAGAAACTTCTCTTCTCTTCCTGTTACACAGCTTCTTTACCCTCTACCCCTCCGATTGTGGGATTGACAAATAAAACTTTTCCATGATGATATCAAAACCATCCCCATTTGCGCCATAGCGTTTTATGGAGCTCGGGATGAACCCTCGCTCTACTCTCACATACCCTCTCCATCCACTCTCCTTCACGGGATAGACTTGAAAATTCAAACGAGTTCAACTATATTTGGTAAACAAAAATTTAACACCCCCTTTTGCATATATGAGGACCACCCTTAAAATCAACGTTGAAATATGTAACTTATTGCATGTGTGGGCGTTCACAGTTCACATTTTCTCCTCAAATTTCGCACCAACCGGTATGGGCGTTTCTGAAAAAAGAGCGTGTAACAGACAGATAGGCAGGCAGCACCTTCATCGGTATTGAAGAAAGTGGACCTCCCCCCTCCCACTCCGTAAGTTTCTTACTCCTCCGGAGATGAGGTTGGAAGCTCAACCTTTACCAGCAAATTTTACATCACAATAAAATGTACCATGGAATTCTTGCTTTCAGTCTACGGCTTTTTCTCATTGCAATCCCAATACTTTCAGCCTTCTATAGTTCACTGACATTCATAGGTTTCCACCATTACGCTATTGATATAATTTGTCATTGTTTAGGAGATGAAAAACTTTGTAAAGAATTGCATTTAGCAATTGACAAATTGGCAAGTTGCGTGACCGTTGAAAGAGTAAGCCTAGAACTTTTCGTCGTCAACTAAGGACCCGATAAAGAAAAAGAGTCCTTCGGCGCCATTGGTACATTAAATTTAAATCAATCTTGCTTAGGTTCTCAGAGGCTATTTATTTCAAGGGAGTTTTCTGCAATTAAACCTGCTTTTATGGCTGTTCTTAAAAATGAAACATACTCCCTCCATGTCACTTCCAAGTACGTTCATAATATCCCATTTGAAACTCATCAAAATTTCGATATCGAAGTCTAAAAATGTTATTGCCAGCAATCAATATCAGCCCCTTTTTTCCACGTTTGGCTTAAAATTATTTTCAGAATAGAAAGAGGGCAGACACTAAGCAACTCAATCTCCCTCATTTCTATGGGTACCGTATGCTAATATATTGTAGCTTGGATTCGAAAGAACGAGGCTTCCCGATTCATCCGCACTGATAGCAATAATGGGGCATGTAAATGCAAAGCAGGGTTTCGGATATTGCTCTCGAATGTTGCAAGTCCCTTCCAAAGTCTTAAGCCGACATTATTTAGGCTACAATGAAGCACCATCAATATTACACTTTAATAGCCATGTCAACGGATTCTACGCTCCTCTGATGGCACATAACAGAATTGAAAATGCCTGAATCAGCTGAATAAAAGAAGTTGATTCCCATGCAGTGTTTACCCAGAGAAAATAATTAGGATCTGAATATAAATGCGTCTCTAACAGGGCTAATTTGTAGGGAAATCGTCCTGGGCAGCCCAGAGTTGAGGTTGAAAATACGAATGACAATTCGAGTGGAAACTCATTCAACGTCGGGGTTGTTTGGCATATAGAAAAGGGTTTAATCCTTCTAATTGATTTGTCCAAGTGTTATCCTCTTGAATAAATTACAAACCGTTTATTGAGGAGCACTAGTGGATGAAACTGTTCCCAAGAGGAAGTGATTCTATGTCCGAGAACCCTAGAAGGGAAAAGTTCCAACAAATTTTGAAATATTGGTTTCAGACACTTTTATGTTTGGAAAAGATATCCTTGATGAAAGTTCTCCGACATGATCCTGCACATGTTGTGCTGACAAGGATAATTGCCCTTCAAGTACATTTCGAAATTCATTCAACACTGAAGTTGAAAATGAAGCTGAAAACTTTTATCCTTATGAGAGGGAAAAACAGAGCACCACGTAGTTAGTTTCACGTTCTAATTTTCTCCTATTTCTGTATCTTGAGATTTAAAAATTTTCCACTCCCCCATTTTTTTGGCTTCCTGAAACATAACGTCAAGATCCGGAATCTGTTGCAAACACCCTTGTTGGATAGTATATAACTCAGAAATTATGAATTTAAAACTTTTTTTAACAAACAAATTTACCTTGGATCTGCGTCCTAATTCCGATCACTTGGGGAATAGTGATGCGAAGAAGGAAACTTCGTGATACGTACAATGCCAGTAGCTAAAGGAAGTTGTATCTGACTGAAAGTCAGGGATTCAAGTCGAACTGTTCTTGGAAATTTGTTTGCAATGGACAACGGAGATTACTCGGGGCTGTTTTTCTTTGGTTTCCTGCAATTTATAGTTTCACTTTTAATTAATTTTGGATATAAAGTTAAGTTTCCGGAAATAGTTTATCACTTTGTAAAGATCATTATGAAAACTTTTCTTTTTGTTATGAGCTACAGAGAGTTCAACTAAGACTTCTGCCACAGAGGACGATACATACACTGCAGTACATCCCTTCTTCTAGTCGAATCTTTTTGTTCGATAAATAGGTGTTGTCGGAAGTCTGAAGGATTTTCAAACTTTTCCTGGATTACTCTTTTTAGATTTTCTTTCATTAATTTACCATTTATTGCTATTACGTAAGGCAAAATAAAGAAGTGTTGCGATTTGTGCATTTTCTCATGCGTCGTGCGTTCCCTATATAGACTGCAAACTGCTCAACGGCTAACAGTTCTCTGTCCCAATATAAGCTGATGTTAGCACGTTGCATGAAATGCTATACACTTAGCGCGTGTGAAACACGTTTCTAAAGGTAAGCCTTATTAACGGTCACACCCCTGCAGAGGAGACTGCAGAATAAGCGAAGGATACCTTCTGCGAGGCGGTGAAACGAACCCTCCAAACCCCAGGTATTATATTAAAATCATACCTTTAGATGCCACAATCTCAAAAAACAAGTCAGAGTACGGGAGGCTGGGCCCTTCGGGTATAAGGTTTTGTGATTTTTTTAGATTTTTTAGTTACTTTTTCACTTTGAGCTCAAAGGTTGAGCCTTCACTCGCTTATGTTTCTCCCAATAGGAATAGGGAAAGTACTAATTGAGTCCTTTACTTCATATCTTTCGAATGTATGGGGAGCCCTCCTTCAACTCAACAGAAAATGGCGCCTCTTACTATATGTAAAAGTATTCGAAGGCCACAGCTTTGACCAAATTTCGTGCCTTCTCCCAGTGAACCGGGTGGGACAAACAGGGACTCAGAATCCCAATACCAGCCGTTTTGGGAGTAGGCAAGCAGGCTCTCGTTCGTCGATATCCGCCGATTGCGGTGCCTCGGTGGTCGACTACTTAGTCACCCTTGCATCTAATACTACAAGTAGCATTTAAAAGGAGTACATCACCCCGGAGAACGCATGTTCCAAAGACACGAAAAGAAGCTTCACAGCCCAGTCAGTGAAGCATTCGTCAACTCGCAGTGGGGTAACTACACCTGGCCGGGAGATATCGCAGAAACTAATGCTTGATCCATTTAGAAGAAGCTCGTCAATTCTGCCATCTCTCCCCAAACTAATGTCAGTGAGGGATGAACATCAGAGAAGTTTCCGTAAAGCTAATAAATATGAAAATGCACAGTGGGAAAACCAAACAGATAAAGCATGGACGAAGCGTAACACGGCAAAGAAGATTACGGTTCGACTTGATTATGATTTCTAAAAAGGTAATATAGTATACGCCGCTATTCTCAAAAAAATCAAATCCTGTCTGGAAGTGGTGGACCTGGGAAAAAGCACTAGCCGAATCAGAGGTTCCCAAAAAGGAGATTTGTCGCTGGAGCTAGGAATAAGACAGCCTAAAATTTCCTCGGCATGGTGGAGAAGTCCTTAAAAGAAGAGTCACAAGGGTGAACTAAAAAGCAGCAGCTTCTGATACAATCTAAAGACCTTGGAGGATATCTGCGAAGTCCTAGAAAAACCGTTCAGACCACTCGGTTTGCAAGAGTCCCTAATTAAGGAACTCAGGAAGGCATATGAAGGCACGCAAACGGCAACTGTCAGCATTCGACGTGTTGGCGACTGGCGAAGTAAAGCTAGCTTGGGTCGGTTGCTGACTCAGAGAGCAGATGTCCTTTCTGAAGCGCTGCTTTAGATGCCTTGAATTTAGCCACATACCGGCGAAATGCACCGGTGACAGTGGCAAGTCAAAAAGTTGCAAAAAATGTGGGGAGAAGGTCATATATTTGGGGAATGCAAGGCTGACCCTGAATGGATGCTTTGCAAAGGGCAAAAGGGCGGCGACATTCGGCACGTCGTAGACAGCAGCAGATGTCCAGTACTCAGGATAGCCTTAGAAACAAATCAACCACAACAATTGCGAGGCCGCACAAAACCTACTCTCACAAACCATCTATGAGAGAGAAATCGAAATAGTCATAATCTGCGAGCTTTATCGCAATAATAAGAGTAGTGCCTGGGCAGAGATATAACTAGGAAGACAGTAATATTCATCCAAGAAAACGAGAAGCCAAGTCCAATAAGCAACCGGAACTTCCATCATCATACTACTCGATTTGCTTTACCAACACAGTAAACAAGTCGGGAAACCGGAAGCTGGACGCTTCAGGTACGAAAGGTTTTGTGTATTTCTTAGTACGTAGCACGTCATATATCCATATATTATGGGAGAGTATTCACTTTCGGGTCATATTGACATTCATAGTCTTCAATTTTCAAAGAAGCAACAATTTCGATGTATTATAAATTTGTTAGTAATAGTGCGATTTCCATCAAACTTGGTATGATCATGCTCTACATTATAGTCTACATTACTGCAGAATTTCGTGCCACTAGGATGAATTTAAGGGGGATTTCCAGCCAATTACAAAAAATTATAGTAATATACTATTATTAACTTTCTTTGAACAGATATCGGTATGAAAGGTATTTCGGAGCCAAGACACCATATAGTGGCAGCCTTCTGATTTTTTTCAGATTTTTCGGTTTGGTAGTTTCTGAGAATGGCCCCCTTAAAGAAATGATCATTTTCAACCTCCCGCACTCCCCACGTTTCCAAGAAATGTCAAAACTAAGAGCGGCTTCAAAAAGTACCAATCGAGACCTTTAGTTTGATACCCCACATGACTAAATTTGATGAAAAAAAATTTTACATCCCCCTTTTGCATGTATGGGGACCCCCCCCCTTCAATTCAACGTAAAAGGATGTAACTCACTGTATGTGCGAGCGTTCACAGTTCCCACCTTTCTACCAAATTTGGTATCAATCGCTATAACCGTCTCCAAGAAAAATGCGTGTGACGGACAGACAGACAGACAGACAGACAGGCAGACGGACAGACAGACAGACAGACAGACAGACGGTAAACCGATTTTAATAAGGTTTTGTGTTTTCACAAAACCTTAAAAAGATACTCGAAAGATTTATCTACAGCAATCTAATGCGGTCAATTCAGCCAGCTGGATAGATAAAAAGCTAATTGGCTAAAACAGGCATCATTAATTATTTGACTTAGCTTCTCGAAAGTTACCTCCCAGAAAGGACGCTTTAGTACGATGCCGCTGAGGAGCCTAAGCAA
This sequence comes from Hermetia illucens, assembly GCF_905115235.1. Taxonomy (NCBI): domain Eukaryota; kingdom Metazoa; phylum Arthropoda; class Insecta; order Diptera; family Stratiomyidae; genus Hermetia; species Hermetia illucens. Next base: position 55,551,990 of record NC_051853.1, on the reverse strand, counting down.
TACAACAGTTCAGTCCTCTACTGTGGAACGTGATGAAGGTTGTCATCTCGAAACATCCTGAACATACGCTCACGATGGAATAAAAGACAAAGGCGGTCTTGATTATCAACCTTAGGAAAAGAAATAGGATTAATATTCGTATTGATGGACACATCATCACCTCAAAACCGGTTATAAAATATACGGAGGAGGGATTGACGCGAAGATCAATTTCACCACTATGCTTGTAAGAAAGCGGCAAATACCAGCGTATCATTAGCATAGATAATGCTTAACATTGGAGGTCCAAGATGCAGCCTCAGATTACTTGTCGCCTTAGTGGTTCACTCTACGATGTTATACGCGACACCGATCTGAGAGGAGGCACTAGCGTGTGAGAGCAATAGGAGGAGGGTAAACATCACTCACCGCTTAGTGGCGCTAAGTGTGTGTAGTGCCTTCAGGACAACCTCAGGCGAGGCAGCGTGTTATAAAGGAAGAATGAATTTACCTGAGAATAAAACGGTCGAAGAAGATTCGGTGGACCCGCACTCTGAGTCCCCGTATTGCAGAGTGGATTCTGTGACAATAAGGCGGGATTAACTACTAGCTGACCCAATTCCAGTCAGGCCATGGGGGTTACAGGAAGTATCTGCACCGATGCAGGTTGGATGATTCTCTCTCTTGACCTGAATGTGGTTGCACACTCGAACATCCGGAATATGTAATGTACTACTATCCACGGTTTTGCTCAGAGCATTGGAGCCTGGAAGACTCTCCTAAAATGAGCATAAGCCTTCAAAACTTCATCAGGGAAACAGTTCCACGGGTACATAGTTAAATATTCAACTGTGCGCTATCTTTCAAAGATCCATTTGGACGAAAAAATTGATCTGAAAAGCACTGTATTGATAATAGTCAACATTATAGGCTTCACTCTAGGATTTCAATATTATTCACAAATGTGACGAAGTTAACCTACAACAGATACAACAAGTCGGGAAACCGGAAGCTGGACGCTTCAGGTATGAAAGGTTTTGTGTATTTCTTTTATAAAGAGATTTGGGTGTGCATTTGTCCCATTAGCATGTAGCACGTAAAATATGCATATATTATGTGAAAATAGCCACTTTCAAGTGATATTGACATTCATAGTCTTGAATTTGCAGAGGAGTGCAGATTTGACCTAGTATAACTTTGTTAGTAATAGTGCGATTTTTACCAAATTTGACAGGATCATGATCTATACTGTAGCCTACATTGCCGCAAAATTCTGTGATTCTAAGGTGAACTTAAGGGGGGTTTTCCCGTAAATTACTAAAAATTATAGTAATATACTATTATTAACTTTATTTGAACAGGTATCGATATGGAGGGTATTTCGGAGCCTAGGCACCATATAGTGGCAGCCCCCTGATTTTTTCCAGATTTTTCGGTTTGGTAGTTCCTGAGAATGGGTCCGTTAAAAAAATGACCACTTTCAACCCCCCGCACTCCCCACCTTTTCAACAAAAGTCAAAACTAATACCGGCTTCGAAAAGTACTAACCGATACCTTTAATTTGATACCCCACATGACTATATTTGATGAAAAAAAAATTTACACCCCCCTTTTGCATGTATGGGGACCCCCCCTTAAATTCGTTGTAAAAGGATGTGACTCACTATATGCGTGAGCGTTCACAGTTTCCACCTTTCTACCAAATTTGGTGTCAATCGCTATAACCGTCTCCGAGAAAAATGCGTGTGACGGACAGACAGACAGACAGACAGACAGACAGACAGACAGACAGACAGACGGACAGACAGACAGACAGTAAACCGATTTTAATAAGGTTTTGTTTTACAAACAAAACCTTAAAAAGGGGTTGGGGATAAGTAGATTCTTGATGAATGGAATTTTAATATTTCACTTGGATGCCAATTATTTTCGATAAATATGACGTCAGCATCTTATTTGCATGGCTAAGGATGCTGATAAGTTTGAACTGCTATAACTTTGATACTAATAGCCGGATTTCCATGAAACTGCGTATGCACGATACTTTACTCTATGCCCGTCCCCTAATAGTGCGGTGAACTTAAGGGAGGTTTTTCTGTTAATTTCTAAAAGTTGGTAATATACGATTAGTAAGTTTGTTTGAGCAGATATTGGAATGAGATATATTTTGAGGCCTAGATTTCATATAGGCGCATCTTCCTGACTTTTTTTTCGGTTGGGTAGTTTTTGAAAATGAGTCCTGTCTCACTGTAAGTGTGTGCATTATGACTCCTTGCTCGCGCATTTCGCAATGCATGTCCAAACTGATTCGTAAATTACTTACATGCCTATATTCGATAAAAAAAAATTGTACACCCCCCTTTACATGTATGGGGAGCCCCCGTTTAAATGCCCATGTATGCGTGGGGTTTCATAGTTCCCATAAGCCCACTGAATTTCGTTCGGATCGCTTCAGCCGTTTTGGAGAAAAGTACTTTACACAAAACCTTAAAGAAAGCTACAGTTGAAGTAGCAACCCAAACGTCCTCAAAATCAATACACCTGATATGAACTCGGACTAGAGCTGATAACCTACCCGTGGATCCCCTTCGTGACGAAAAAAAATAGCAGAGCCCCGCACACGGCATAGGGACACTAATAGAGAATCCCCAGAGTGGACTCCAAAGCACAAGGAGGCCAAAACCAACCGAACCATTAGGAGATACGTGTCAGTGACGCTATTTGGATTAAAGTAGAGAGAAAAAGTAGGACACAAAAGAGTTCACGGCCAGATGAACTAATTATAAAATCAACAAGTGAGCTGACATATGCAGAAATCTTGCGTAAAGTGAAGATAGACAGTCCCCTGATTTTGTCCTTGAGGTTTGGCCTAGCGAGAATAAGTCCCCCGATCTACATAAGAAGAACGAGTCGTCACTGGTAAAGCAGTGGAAGTAAAGGTGAGCCAGGAAACCGAGCAAGCGAAAACACGAGCAATGGACCAGAAAACAGATTCACACGAGCTAAGGCAGGGGGCATTCACATATTTAGCTGCCACACTGTGCCGAACCTCACGCTAGATGAATTCGTACTGATGGTGGAAAAATTAGCTTCCGAGCAAACTGCCACAACCCAATAATAATAGATGGTGATTTTAACGCTTTGGCCGAAGGTTGGGGTAGTCGCGAAGCAAATGCTAGAGCCCGCATATTGCTCGAAATATTTTCACATCTGAATATCATTCTGGCAAATACTGGCGGCGTCAAGACTTTTCGGAGACGGTATATGGGATTGGTGACAGACCTTACGTTTGTTAGCAATACATTATCTAACGATCTCCAATAGCAGATGAGCGAGGAATATACGTACAACGACCATCAGGCTATTATCTTCCAGATGAAAGGAGAGAACACAGGAGCAAAACGAACCAAGAAAACCGGAGTAGCGGGTTGGACATGCAAAAAACTTGACAAGCAAATATTCGAGGAAATACTTCTGCAGGAAGCGATGCCGGCGGGAAATGCAGAAGAAAAGGTGACACAGATTCACGTGTCAAAAGCGTGTCACGCTTTCATGTTCCGCCGCACTGTACTCAAGAAACTCAAGAGTGCCCAACTTCTGATGGAATGCCGAAATCGAAGACACAGCCAGCGTAGCAGAAACCGGTCTGAGTCTGAAGAGTTGCACAACCGATATAAGAAGGCGAGGAAAGAACTGCAAGCTGCCAGCTCTAGAAGAAAAACTGAACATTTGAAAAGGTTATGCATGGATGCAGACGTCAACCCATAGGGAGGCGCATAAAAAGCAGTTATGGCGTCAATCAAGGATAAGCGCTCACCGCCGATCACCAACCCCGATTTGCTGCGGGATATCATTAGTAGTCTCTTCCCACAAGTGTCAAGTGAATCGAACTTACCCACTGCCTAAATATTTCCCGATGAAATTCCCGCAACAACCACTGAAGTAGTCCTGGAACCCGCAATGAAGATTGCCGCAAATAAAGCCCCAAATTTAGACGGCATTCCGAATAAAGCACTGACAGTGGCCGTCAAAACAGTTCCAAGGTGGTTTGCTGAAAAATTTACGACGTGCGTCATAGATGGGATTTTCTTGGAAGAGTGGAGGAAACAGAAGCTTGTGCTAATCTCGAAACCAAATAAACCTTTGGGTGATCCTTCGTCTTATAGGTCTATATGCCTGCTAAACGGCATCGGTAAACTTTTCGAACGTTTGTACCAATCACAGAAAAGGAGGGTGGTCTCTCAAACAAGCAGTTCGTATTCCGAAAGGCAAGATTTACTGTCAATGTAATCAGCACGGTGACGGAAATGGCGGAAAAAGCAATGGAGGCAATCTTGCGCGATAGTTACTCTCAATGTGAAGAATGCCTTCAACAGGGCAAAATGGTGCAAAATAATTGCGGCGCTCCCAAAATATCTGGTGCAAATAGTCATAGAATTTCCCCGGGAGAGAATATTGGGTTACGACTCGGACAATGGACCTAAGACGTATAGAACAACCTTCTGGGTTCCACAAGGATCAGCCCTCGGTCCTCTCCTGTGGATAATAATGTATGGTGGAATTTTAAAGTTGCAACTGCCCAGAGGAGTGACAATCATTAGCTTCTGAGACGACATCGTAATGACTATCACGGCACAAGATATTGATGAGATCGAGGTATTCACAAACAAAAATCAGGTGTTAATTTTGATCACCAAGCGAAGGAAGCAAACGTCGATAAAGGTCAGGATTGGTGAGAACATCACGCAGTCGCGGCCAACGCTTAAATTCCTAGGAGTCATAGTTGACGCAAGCCTAAAATGCAAGTCCCATTTTGAAAATTCAGCAACCAAAGCTTTCGGAATGGCTACATTGTTGGCAAGAATGTTACCAAATATAGGTTGTCCTAGGCAAAGACGTCGGCTTCTTATCTCGAAAGTTGTCAGCTCCATCTTGCTTATGCAGCTCCACTTTCTTTGAAGTTGGAAGCAAATAAAAGGAAAATCGCAGCTCCATACCCATTGAGTGCATTGCGAACGTCGTGTGCTTACCGTACAATATCATACCAAACAGCCTGTGTGATAGCAGGCATGGTACCCATCGACATCATGACCAGCGAGGGTCGACGCCTCTATGATCCATCATATGCAATCGTCGAGTGATACATCTATCGTCGGCAATTAGTACGAAGTGAATCTATTTTGGATTTGCAAAAAAAGATGACATTATTCCAAATGTCTCAAAATGAATCAAACGTAGACACGGTGAGGTTAGTTACCACCTAACTCAATTCCTAAGTGGACACGGAGGGTACCGTGCATACCTTTATTGCTTCGGGCGTGACGACTCCCCGTATTACCCGACATGCATGATGATTCCGGAGGATACGGAACATGTTGTTTTTAACTGCCCGCGGTTCGCCGCACACAGAGCGGAGCGGGAAATTGACGCCGGGGCACGGTTGACACCCGAGAATATCGTAGACCACATGTTAGCCTCTGAAACACCTTGGAGGGCGGTAAGAAAATTAATAAAGGCGATCAACAATAGAATGGGGAAGGAAGAGCTTCGGAGGAAAGTTACAAATAATAACTCGCGACGCAGTTCGTAACTGATCCTGCCCCGCGACGGGTAATACCGAAATGGCAGTCCCGCGGGGTAAGCAAAGGAGAAGAAGGTGATTTTAATGAGTAAAAGTCTCATATAACCGTATGACAGGAGCCAGCAGGAGGGGTTCATCCTAATTAGGATGAATCTAGATCCGTGGTAAGTGGACCATATTTTTTGTGGGGTTAGCGGGTTTTGGCAGGAATCTTGACGTGGCAAAGAGTCAGCAAAAACTTATCTTTTCCAGAAACGTGTTGGATATCAGAATTGAACTGCCTGATAAAGCTCAGGTGACGAAGTTGGCAAGAGAACGCTTTGTCGAGCTTCTGTTTGAAAGCAAAAGTGAGTCGCTTATGGTCTGTGATACTGTGAATGGCCTGCCTTCAAGGGAATACCAGAAGTACATATTTGATTGTGAGAAACACGCCTAATAACTCACAATCGTAAGTGATATAATTCCGTCCAGCGGGGTTCAGCTGTTTGGAAAAAATATTCAACGGATGCCAGATTTGGTTCACATTTTGGTAAAGTGCCTCGTCGATGCCTCAGATATCGCCGGCGGTTAGGAGTAGATCTTACTAAGGCATAAGTATAGCTTCCACCGGCTGTTGCTTAGTGATCTCAAACGCACAACGGTAAATGTTTAGCATGCCCAAGAAAGTGCATGTAAAATGGTCGCCACTGTTACTCGAAATATCCAAGCCTTCATTAGCACCTGCCTCTGCCATGTGATCGATATACTCTAGCCCGACACAATCTCGCATAAAGAAAGCGAAAGTGGCAGTGAATAGGTAGCACATTAAGAAATGGTCGCAACTCTATTGCTGGCCAATATCAACTATCCCAGAGTGGCCAACGAAATGTTCAACCTAGCCTAATACATAGCGTAGAACCCTAAAAAAGCCGACACTCGATCAGATCGACGACAACCGCTTCTAACCCTACACAAACCAAGCCAGCTTCGGGCGCAACCTTTTCCCTGGTATCTCCTGGCCCGTGTTTTGAACAGGCGTTACTTGTGCCGCCTGATTCACTTTTTCGTATGACTTTCACTCACTTCACTCTTCGTTTATCGTGAACCTCGCGTACGTCAACCAGATACCTCTTATTATAACCTTTATATTCTGGTGAATACTCCTTGATGAATGCACAAAATTCCATGATCTTTTTACCCAGTGCGATAAAAGCAACTCCCAATTAGTTGCTGCGTCCTACATGGATCAGTTGGTTTAGCGTCAAGGTTTCTTCCTTTAGGTATCCTCCTGCTGCACACATCCAACTGGGGGTAACGCTATTGATCGCGGGGCTTGTGCCTATATGAGCAGAGATCTGTGAAGCATCGAGCTTCTTCTGGACGGGTCCATTGATGAAGCCTATTCTTATCCCTCGCAAGAGCTTATAACATTACGTTCCCACTTCTGAGGCATCGACTGTCTCTCGATCTTGTTGCTCCAGGTTCAGATCCCGGCCGCTATGGATGTTTGTGTTCGTGTTTGGATTTTTATCATTGCTGTAGGCTTACCACATGCATAGCCTTAAATGTTACGGTAACGAAACTGAAGCGGATCCCTTTAAAAACAAAATGCTTGCCCTACGCCCCACAGAGTGGTAAAAATGAGTAAGAAACAATTTGAAGATTACAGATTGCCGAAGCAAAACTCTGTAATTGAATTTGTAGTCCCACCAGCGCAGAAGGGAAGTTATTATTCTAGTGAATTGTTTTGTGGTTCGAAGTATACCATAAAGTATTATAGTTATTGCACCCACAACTCCACTCCGCCCGCTCATTTGGACCGTAGACGTGCTTTGCACTAACTACCCAGCACTGTATCCTCGTAAGGACCAGAAACTCAAATAAAAGCCTAACACAACTGTCTGGAAAACAAAACACGAACATTTCGATTCGATGTAAGCTTAACCAGCGACAATCTGTCCATTTATTTCCACATAAAACAAATCGCTTACCAGTTTACTACTTATAAAGATTAAACATAATTGAAGCATGAACCATTTTTATGCCCACATCATAAAAGTCTCCCCAAACGTTCTGAATATTTTTTTCATCTCCTATGTATGATTTGTACGTTTTATCAAAATCCTTAAATATACTTTACGATTTGTTTGTTGCAAGACAGAACCCAGATACCGTGCGTAATTATTGGATTCAGTTGTCGTTGTGGATCATAAAAGGAGAATAGTACATTTTGCCTCTCCGAAGCAAGAAACACTTTGGGGGCTATAAAAAGGATGGTATTGTGCGTCGCCTTGCGCGCATAAACGCCTCCTACCAATGGACCTTATGGTGTCATATAGTCCTTTATTTTAAGCTTGGCCAGGTACAGAGATTTTATTGCCTACGTGCCATATGTTTGCAATATTTTGTTGTTCCGTTTGAGCCTTTTATTAGCCCAGGTATGTTACGCCTTTTTCCTGCTGATGGTTCCTCAAAAGTTTCGGAAGGATTTTGATTTGTTTCCAAGAATTACTTCTTTGTTCGAAAGAATTCGTCATCATCATCATCAACGGCGGGACAACCGGTATCCGGTCTAGGCCTGCTTTAGTAAGGAGAGAATCCGTCATCCGTTATCCTAGCATGCGAAAACCCACAAGCAAGACTCTACTCCCTCAGCTTGTTTTTACCACTTTCTACATATATTTCGAGGGTAGTTCTATACCACTCTACAGCGAATTAATAGGAACATTATCCTTATCCACACACATTTCGCTCACTTTCATGCGGATTTTGGAGATTTCAATCCAAGACTTCATTTCCTTGGCCAAATCTACTGGAAACTGAAATCGTTGTCTGAAATTTCTTTAATCCGACCCTAAGATATTTCTACTTATTATCCTCAAACACACACCCGCTGGCTTCAGTAAGGACAAGAATGGAATTGCTCCTTGTTGAAGGCGAAAGTTTGGTCTATTTTATGCTGATGTCCGGTACTCACTGCAAAGTTGATGCCATTACGTGAGGAGAACCTGCTCGGGATGTAAAAGGCGAACGAAAAGGTTAATTCCAGAATCTTTTCTTGACCTAAACAACTACGTGAAGGCCTTCCAGGGTAAATGCCGAATCGTCATAACATATTTTTTCCCAGATAATCAGAACGATTTTCTATGATAGGAACATGAAGCATAGAAGACTTTTATGGATATACTAAAAACGTACGGTAAAACTTTAAATCCGGAAGGAAATGGTCAATTGGAATCCAATGTTGTGATTTTATTGCTATTACTTTCTGTTGATGCATATTTCCGCTCGTAAGTCAATCCAGATTTAGAATAGCCAAAGAAAACGAGTATTGGAAATGGTAAGCATTATTACGGCTTAAATATCGCTATCGCTTGTGAACTTTACATCCTGACGAGGTCAACTATGCTTCCCTTTTGGCCCTAATTTATCTTGACTGATATGAAGAACACCATTATAGTTAAAGAACCAAACGACACCAAAGTAGATTATTAGCACATATTTTTAGAACACTCAACCATATATAAAATGGCCTGAAGTCTGTCCTCAAAGTCAACACGGAACCCAGCACGCACTGAGCTACCTACACGACGCAGTCGTTTCAAGACTTAACGTCAATAACAAACTGACAGTAACATGTGCGTTAGATTCAGAAAAGGCCTTTGACTCCGTGTGGGCAAACGGACTTATATATAAATTAATTGACAATGAATTCCCAGTCCCGATAATCAGAATTGCATTAAGTTTCTTTGAAGATAGGCACTTTTGTCAGCGTGGAGAATGAATTCTCCGATCTCTTGCCAGTAACGTCGGGAGTACCGCAAGGATCCATTTCTAGGCGAACCTTTTACAATATCTTCACGACTGACGTTCCGCTCCCCGATGATGGCGTTGATCTGATCCAATTCGCCGATGACACGCTTATTTTCGCGTCGAACCTTCACCCCAACAGGGCAGCCAAAGCGGTTGAAAACTCTATTGTAGATCTCTGCAGGTACTACCGTAGTTAGGGAATCAAGATAAACGATGGAAATACGCAAATCTGCATTTCAGGAGAAAATCTAGATACTTAGGTTCTAGAGGCATCCACAGGAAAGCTAAACGCTTGAAAATGCGAATCGGAAACACTACAGTGAGCAGATCTAGCTCGATCAAATACTTGGGAGTAACACTATATGAACTCCTCAAGTTCAAACCTCACCTTCAGCTCACTATCAGCATGGCACGCAGCCAGTGCAGTCAGTGGCACCTACTATCTTCTTCGCTAGACAGTAGGTCTCAGCACCAAAACCAAACTGAGCCTGTATAAAACTCTGATAATACCCTTATCTGCTACAGAGCACCAACTTGGATCTCATGCTTCAACAATGTCATGGCAAAATGTGAGGCATTCGAACACCGAATCCTTAGACACTGCACATACAAGGTCGGCAAAAACGCCGAAGTGTATAGGCGAGCCAAAGTGAAACCACTTCGAGAATACGTTCTCACCCTACTGGAAAAGTTCTTCGAAAGAACGGAGGACCACCCCAACCCATTAATTCGGTATCTCTACCAACAGGGTAAAACGTCCCCATTGGCCACATACTTAAGGCCCTGCCAAATCGTGAGTTCAAACCTCAAACCCAAAATCCTCACCCTTTTTGACACTCCTTGCCTGGTACGGGTGGATAGAGACTAAACACAGGAAAATGTAATGTGTTTATTGTAGATATTAGTTAAGCATTTATTTATGTTAGGTTAAGTTAAGAGAAGTTAGGTTAAGTTAGTATTTTTCTACCTTCTCGCGCCTTTAGTGCGGGCGTAGTTTTTTTGAAAAAGTTAAGATTGTTTAAAATTGTCAAGATCGATGTTTATACAGAATAATATATACAGTAAAGTAGAACACAGAGAAGGTCGGGTTGGCCAAACTATGTAATAGTCACCCAACATATAGAGTTAAATTCAATTAGCTATTATTTAAGCTAGCCGTAAGCGATCATGGATTCGTTGTAAGTCCCTATAGATAAATAAATTGAAATTGAAATTGTCCTCAAACTCAGTCCACGTACTAGAAAAGGCTAAGGCGCGAATAGCATGATCCGCATTCTACAAATTAACATGTACCGAAATGGCACCGCTCGCCAGCTGCTAGCGCAGTTCGCTACGAAGGTAAAGGCTGATCTAGTGCTTATCAGCGAGCAATACCGAAACAAGGATGGCAGCTCGACCTATCGGGCACCACTGCCATTTGGGTTCGGGACGATGTTCGACTTCGTGTTCTTGCCCAACGCCGATTCGGGTTTAGAGATAATGTTTTTTAGCGTTTACTTGACGCCGAATGAGACGATGCCAGACTTTCGGCGCCAGATTGGTACTCTGGAGGACGCCGTTTCGGGCACGGAGGGGCGAATCTTGGTAGGAGTTAATTTTAATGCTAGGGCCCTTGAAAAAGGCATGCCTCCAGAATCCAGAGGGAAAAGGATTCTGGAAATGGCGGGGCTCGTAGTTTTAAACACTGGGGCCACGCCAACGTTTCGGCGCACAGGCTGCGAAGGAAGCATCCCTGACATCATTCTTGCGTCGGATTCTCTGACATCAATAGTAGACGGGTTGCAAGTCCTGGACGACTTCACGGCAAGTGATCACCAGTACATCGTGTTCGAAGTGGTTTTCGATACTTGCCACCTAGCACCAACTCAGCGCTCCTCCGGCGTGTCGCGAGGGTGAACATCTGAAAGTCTATCGAAGCTCTTGGAGGGCGCTTCGGGGGGGGGGGGTAGCGTTGCAGCTGACACCGTCGTAAACTCAGTGATGAACTGTAAACGACAGCGTGTGAGGCTTCGGAGGGGCCCCAGCCGTGGCAAGTCTTCTATGTACTGGTGGACGGCAGAAATTGCCGACGTACGGCAACGAGGAGGCATGCGCCATAAAAACAAAGTAGCAATCAGCAAAAAGAAGACTCCGCACCGCGATAAATAAAAGCAAAGCTCGCGGCTGACAGAACCTAATCAACGAGGTCAATGAGGACCCGTGGCGACTTGGCTAGAAGCTTGTCATCCGGACATCTCGTACAGGTTGATGTCAATAGCGCGTAAAACGTCGAGGATTGCCCCCTTTTTACAATACACCATGAAAAATAAGAAGGAGCCAGGTCCTGATGGTATCCCGGCGAAAGTTTACAAACTGGTTTTCCGCCAACGGCCAGGCTTGCTGCTCGGGGTTTTCAACGCTTGCTTGAAGGAAGACATTTTTCCTTGTCGCTGGAAGGTAGCAAGACTCATACACGCTGTGAATGCTTGACGCGACCAGGAAAATACTCGAAAACCTCATCAGGAGTAGACTCGCTGAAGCGACCCACGCTGCCGGGGACTTATGCCCAAGGCATTTCGGGTTCAGAACAGGAAGATTCATGGTGGCTGCTGTTATGGAGGTTGTGGATGCGGTTCATCGAGCTGCTGATCTCAACAGATAGAGCTCCTTAAAACGCTTGATGTCAGAAATGCCTTCAATTTCGTAAGATGGACAGATATTAGAACATTAGAAAACTCATTCCGCGTGTCAAGCTATCTCTTGCGGATATTGAGGGATTATCTGAAAGACCGCTCCTTGCACTATAGGGGGAGTCGGGAGTAGCACAGGGATCCATCCTAAGGCCGGACCTCTGGAACGTTTCCTACGGTAATCTGCTGAGACTCGATATACCAGAAAATTCGCGTCTGGTCGGTTATGCAGAAGACATTGCCACAGTTGCTGCCGGACGTACTGTTGAAGAGGCGCAAGCAAACTTGGCATATTGATGCGATAGGTAAACGGATGGATGACTGCTCATGATTTCAGCCTTGCGGTGGAAAAAACCGAAATAGTCATCTTGACCAAAAAGAAAATGCCGACGCGGCGTCTCATATCGATCGGCGAGTTGGCTATAGAGTCAAAACCAGCAGTTAAATACCTTGGTTTAATGCTCGACTAGAAGATGAGCTTCTTGGAGCAAATCAAAGCAGCAGCGGACAGGGCTGCAGCTGGAGTCTCGGCCTTGAGTCCGCTAATGGCGAATGTTGGAGACAGTATATCTACTAGCAGATGTCTTCTTATGGGAGCAACGCAGTCGATTCTCCTCTATGGTGCGGAAGTATTTGCTGATACCCTTGACAAGGAGCTGTATCGTTAGCACCTCGCTCAAGTGCAGAGACGGGGAGCTTTGCGAGTGGCGTCTGCTTACCACACTGTTTCTGAATTGGCCATGATGGTGATCGGGGGAGGGATCGCCGTTGTCCTCCTTGCCAAGGAGCGTAAAGCGTACGAAAACTAGAAGAGGTGGTTGCCCGGGATGAACGTCATCGCACCCTTACCGAGTGGCAACTCTCTCAGCAAAATGAGCGAATGGACTGCGCAGCTCATCGACAATTTAAATCTGTGACTGAGCCAAACGCACGGTGAGATTGATTACTTCCTTGCCCACCTTCTAAGTAGGCATGGATGTTTTCGGTCTTACCTGCACAGGATTGTGAATGTTTCTGTTATACAACGGTGAGCTCGTTTGATTATGCTTCAAATTAAGGAATGGGAACATATAGCCTATATTATGCAAAAGTTGATGATCCTATGATAAAGTTGAGGGAATTTCCAGTCAATTTCTACAAAATATATTATACCTATAATAAATATAGTAATATATTATTATTAACTTTATTTAAACAGATAGAGAGGTATCGGGATGGACAGTATTTTGAGGCCTAGATACCATGTGCACGGACCACCATATTTCTTTTCAGATATTTGGCTTGGGTAGTTTCTGAGAACGGGTCATTGAAGTAAATGACCCCTTTAGGACCCACTCCTCTCCATTGCAACCAAAGTCAAAACTCAGTTTCGGAAAGTACTAATCGGAACCTTTCATTTTACACCTCTTACGACTAAACTCGATGGAAAAAAATTTACACTTTTATATCCCATTGTATCCCCTCAATGTGGAGCTTTGCATGCAATGGGATTCACAGGTTCCACCTTTCAACCAAATTTGGTATCAATAGAATAACCGTTTCTGAGGGGTGGGACAGACAGACGGGCAAACAGTCAACTGATTTTAATAAGGTTTTGTTTTATACAAAACCTTAAAAAACTAACAACAATAAAGGAAGAAAAAGTAGAGATGCTAAGCACATCACCGGAAAATGAAAGACGCCTTTGATGCGATGGTGGACTTCAAATGTTGTAGTTCTTCTGGCGGAGGTGATCCGTCGCGATGTATGCCGAGGGGATATACACGTTCTTCGCTCCCGCTTGTTACAGTTTTACAACGGTTAGATCGCACTTTTGGCGAGGACACATGCTCAAGGTCTGCCATGACAGTGTCCCTTGTGTCATGTAATAAAATGTAATTTGGGGTCCTTTGATAGTTCAGTCTAGTCTGATCCATGACTCCTATATTAATGCGACGTTGATGCCTTCCTCTCGAAGGAAAAGCCGCTGATTAGCTGAGATGCAGCCAATATACAGCCAGCTCCTTTTCGTCCCGCTCGTTGATAGTACCCGCCTCTTTATTTTTGGAACATAGCTCAGAATATGTATGGCCTTCTGATACTAACTCTTGAATAGGATTCCAGCGGACCTCCGCTTCTTCACTGACTTTCGCTGGATGGCATCCCTATTGGCTCTTATTCCTTGGAAGACATTTGATGTCGGCCGTTTGAGAGTAGGAGTGCTATGGCTGATACTCTCTTCATCGAGTTCTACACAGTTGTTGGAAGTTCTGTTGTTGATTTCAATATAGCGGTGCTAAGGTTGACACGGACTATATTGCCCTCGACGGCTACTGTCTCCTGACGTCTTTGCTGTACTGGCAAACCTGTTGATAGACTACGATGCCAATCCAAGGTATATGCTTTCAGGTAGTTCGGAAATTTGCTCTTTCTTTGACTATATTATTAACACAAACCTATAGGTCTGGAAGAAGGGCAGTGCACTAACCTTCCAATTCAACAGTTCCAGGAACTATGACGGTTGGGGGAAGAGTAGGACGAGAACAAAATGCAGAAGAAGTAATAACCAAAGGTGGTCGTTCTTGTCAGCATTTGATCTCACTGAGGAGGTACGCGATATTACCCTACTAACGGACAATGGGATTCTTGGGGTGGATAACTGGAGAGTCTCTGACTAGAAATCCTTTTCAGATCACAGTTGGATACAGGTCTCTCAGGAACCCCAAGATGATCTACTGGGGGAACTTTGGGGGAACTTTGGCACGAAAGAAAACTCGAATTGAAGATCAGGGCTCTGAAAAAAGCACCTCCACAGTCTCATACCCTGCAAAATACAACAAAAAGGCACAAGAATCTGGCCAGGGAAGTGTTTTTCTTCAATCTGATTCAAGCACAAATACTGGCAGTGATAGAAGGACTACCTCACTCAAGAGGCAGAAATCGGCCACCAAGACTGCCAGAATGCCTAGCCGAACTATTGTCAGAACATTTAAAGCACCAGTACTCTGGCCAAAGAACATAGGAGCAATTCCTTTCTAAGAAATTTGGAAACCTACTAAGTGGAATAGCAAAAAAGGATTGCGTCGTGGCTTGTCATGATTTACCGGAGCTACATTTCTTTCGAATACGTACCGCATTCTTGGAGAGGCGCGCTCGTGATTTTCATACCAAAAGTGGATAGCGCGCCATGAAAAAAAAGGGAAAACTAGATGGACTTTTCCTCCCAGAGATGAGGAGAAGAACTTTTCATTTCTCCGAAGAAATGAAATATTTTGAAGTCCCTCTAGATAAAAAGCTTCTTTGGAACAAGCCTTAAAATAGGAACTTAGGCCTCATGTGATAGTGTGGATATATGTATGTACTCTACTACCTTTAGGTCGATGTTCGCCTTTAAGGTGGCCGCACTATAAAGATCTGTGTGTCTGGGTATTACCGGTGCATGAGCACAACATCCGGCGCAGATTTATTCAATTTGCAGCCCCTGGATATATTTACTCAAAGGACTGCAATGAGAGACAAATACACTAAGTCGCTTTGATCTATGGAGAAACAAAGGACGTGGGGGCATAGAGCATTGGAAGGGTTACTGGCAAAAATGAATCCGTGTACATCTGTTTGGTAAAAGATATGAAGTTACCCTGAAACGTAGAGAGAACTGGGAAGTCGCAGAGGAATGCGTAGCGGGATATGCAGAGGTCTTCTACACTGATGGTCCAAAAACAGAACAGGGTTTCGTAGCCGGAGTCTACCTTTAGATTAAAAATGAGAAGTGGACTTTTTCTTTGGGATAATACGCAGCGGTTTTTCAAGTTTAAGTATATACATTTCTAAGGGCGGAAAAGTCGGTGATTGACAAGCGGTTGAAGGGCAGATACATCGCAACCTGCTGCGATAGCCAGGCTAGCGTAGTCGTTGATCAAATGACTCTCAATACTCGAAAATCCTACAGGAATGCAGAATCCTTTGAAACTTTATTTCTAAATTCAATACAGTGAAACTACTCTGAGTACTTGGTCACTGTGCTGTAGAAGAAAATGAAATCTCGGATGCCTTAGCCTTTCATCGTTGTCCGATGTTGGTAGCATTGGCCAAGGCTGTGTTCAAAAACTGGGAACAAGCTTCCCATAATGACAAGTAGCAAAGCTGCTAAATACACCAAAACACCACCAGAACCTAACAACCAGACAGCAAAGTTTCTCCTGTCGAAAAGCAGCAAGATTTATAAAAGTGTTATGGGCATTTTGACCGGCCCTAACCCACGAGCTGGACATAGGTTCGGAGTAGGAATTATATAAGATGATACGTGTCCCTTTTGTTATGAGGAAGCGGAATCCATGTAACATTTTCTATGTGAATTTCCCGCCTAGGGACACATCAGCTCTCAGGTTTTTGGTACTGGCATGCTCCAATTGCAACGGGTAGCATCACATCGTGATATTTCGTTAGACGGAAAAATTGCAAGAGAGGGATCTTCGATGGTATGAACACGAAATTCGCGTTGACAGGAACTCATTTGCTAAAACTGGTCTGATCATCGAAGTCTATGCGAAACGATCAAAAGGCCGTCTGAAACAACGACGGCTTGATACTCTAGATGGTGATTTGCGACCCTCCTAATTCCATCCAGAAAAAGCCCATGGCCGTGGAAAACGGAACAATCGATCTAGACGAGCCGGCTCCTCTTCTGAGTGGAGCAAAGACTAAAAAAGAAGACTAACCACCCTAACAGCCTTTTGATAAAGAAATCCTTTCCAGTTAGGTTTACCACTATTGGGCTGAGGGCATACTATTAGCATAGCCATTATATGCTCACTTCAACATTTACGAAAAACATTAAAACTATCAAACTCACATCGAAAACTCCTGCAACCCATATTTCCCCTGTAAGCAAAGTAGTCAACGATTTATCTCCTGTTAAGTAAATTCCCACATAGCTATCCATGAAATTTCCTTGATAATTTCAAAAAAAAAATATAGACACACTTCTGGAAGACAGGAATTGTTTAATCCTTTAGCTAAGGACAAACGTAATATGTATTTGCTATTCTGAAGGCTAGAAATAAGTAGCTTCAGCAAGTAGAGAACTACCACCATTAGTATGATATCCCAAGAATTTGTAAAATGGATCCCTTGGAAAGTAGCCTAATAACAGCAAAACTTGTGAGGAGGTCTGGGTTACCAACTAAGTGCTACTGTTACTTTGCGCTATACTTTCGTGAATCCACCCACCAGGCATGTCACATTGTTTTAGTTCAAAGGCTGCACACATAACCTTCCGCATATTTACTAACTGCAAAGGGTTCACAATAGAATTTCTCCCAATTCACCGAACTTTTACTCCAGTTTCCGCCGAACCGACAATCATGGATGCCATATTCTACATCCATTCTTTGATACTCCTGAAGCAACCAAATCCTTTGGGATTTCCCTCCAGGGTCGTTTATTGTATGCGGCTCATGAAGCAACAGGTAACAACCCTGTAAGGGAGAATTCAGTTGGTCTGGGATGGAATTCGTGTGCAGAATACAAACTTATTTGGGCTCTGAACAGTGTCTACCCTCAACCAAGGCTTTACTAATAATTAGGTAAGCTTTATTCAATCATGGATACACACAATGGTATGAATACCAAGGTGCTGACAAAACTATATCCTTGCAAATGCTTATCCGTCCATATAAGTAGAAGCGAACAATAAAGCGGGCCGGAAGCCATTTAGTATTTCTCTCGGTAAATTGAAATTGAATCTGAAAGAATAATTAAGATCATGTTAACGAAATGCGATGAGTTCAGAGGGGAATTGCTAAGCAACAATCCAGAATAAAAGTTTCAGGACAAAAGTTATGAGGTACAGAAGTAATAAAACCAACTACTTATATGGGACAGGATATCCAATTGCATGCTCCAGCCATGTGGCACTAAAACGTGGAAATGGGGGAGGTTTCAGGCGAGTTAACAAGTTGGATATGTGCGTACGAATACCTGTATGTATATGAATACAGAATAATTAACGTGGAAACAATATTTGAGAAAAACTTTGTATAAAAGGACAATAAGCTTGTGTTAATTAAATATTGGCCAGTATCATTGAAACCTGCTTTGGTGTTGTATTATTGCTTGAATGATGCAGGCATGTATATTGTTCAGCAAATAATAAATTAGTAAATTATCCGAACTTTTGGCACGGATGTTTCTTGCCACCTATTTCTACCTCTTCCTCAGGAGACTACCACAAAGTATTGCATGACTGCTGATCATCAGCTTGGTATTTTCAATAGTGACTTAGATTCAATAATTTGACTTCCAATAACTTTGTTATTATTTCCTATATTACCAGCTGTGTCCGGATAGCTGCGGGGTTAGAGCACAAAGTTGTCGTATGGAAGGTCGACTCAACTGTGAATGAGTACCTGATCAGGGTAATAATCTCGGGTGAGCGCAATGCCTACCGCATTGCCTCCTATGGGGTACTGTAATCATGTAGTGTACCGTTACGGTCTTGAATGAAATGCTCTAACTCACTTGAAGGCCCTGATCCAATATGGATTGTTGCGCCAACGATTATTATTTCCGAGTTGTCACAATCTCGGCAGATGCCGGATTTTACCTAATATTAGCACTAAGTGCCAAGCATTTAGACTCGGACGATCCTACCTACTTAAAAACTAAAGGGGCG
Organism: Hermetia illucens; assembly: GCF_905115235.1. Taxonomy (NCBI): domain Eukaryota; kingdom Metazoa; phylum Arthropoda; class Insecta; order Diptera; family Stratiomyidae; genus Hermetia; species Hermetia illucens. The sequence continues at coordinate 55,533,317 of NC_051853.1, read as the reverse complement.
CTGGTGGTGGTGGGCGGTGGTAGATTAATGGGAGAATCCGTCGAGAACTCCCCGCAACATCGAGCACATATGCAGAATGGTGTACTTCTGCATGGTTTGAACCAAACTGTGTGAGAGTCCCAGGACATCAAGGGAGGCCGTGAGGGATTTAGGTACAATACCTGTAGCTGACAATATTATGGGAACTACAACCACCCGCTCGAGACGCCAAATTTCTTTGATTTCCCGAGCCAATGGCTTACAATTCACCTTCTTCTCCACGTATTTCCATTCGATGTTGCTATTATGGGGGATAACAACATCAATAACATACCTGGAGCGACCCGTCTTGTCAACTAACAGCACGTCAGGCTTGTGCGGTATGTGGCGATCAGTCAGAATTTGCCGGTCCCAATACATGCTGTAAGCAGAACTATCAAGTACTGCTTGCGGCTCATATCGGTAAACCAGACATGTTCCTGTGATCAGCCCATGCTTGTACGCAAGGTTTTGATTAATCACCTTACATACAGCATTGTGCCTGGTTATGTATTGCACCGCTGCCATAACAGTGCAGCCAGAAATGAGATGATCTAACATCTCTAACGCCGGACCACGCATTCTGCACTGGTCGTTCTCCACCGGTTCTTTCATGATGAGCTTTTTATAAGCTCGGCTGGTGTCTGCGCCGTGCTGAATGGCACACATGAACCCCTCCGTTTCAGCACACAGCCATCTGTTCGACAAATGCAAATCGACAAATGGCTGCCAAAGACAATTCACGTGTTTACTGTGCATTGCCTTCGACTTCCATTCATCGATCCGCTCTTGATTAGACTTCATCCCACTCAGAGAATTGAAAGATGGATCCTTCAAGTTAAGTGGAGTCAGTTCACAGTCTGCCTTACAGCCAGCTGCATGTAAAGGACTCGCCTGCTCTTTGCTGTAAAAATAAGCGTGTAGCGAATCGACTTGGCGATGATATTGTGGCCCCACGTCAACTAAGCCCCTACCTCCGATGCCACGAGGCAGATTCATCCGCTCCACGGCAGAGCTTGGATGATGCATTCACAATTTGGACATAGTTGTCCGTATCCGCCGCTGGACATTTTCCAGATCGGTCTTCGTCCACGGTAATATTCCGAATGCATAAGCCAGTGAAGAGATTGAATGCGCTTATTTTATTCTTCCCCGAGAGATGCGATTTCAGCACCAGCTTTACACGTCGCAAGAATTCGAACAGCAGAGTATCCTTCAGATCACCAACTCGAGCATGAATTTCTTACAGAATTCCTAAGTATTTGTAGAAGTCTGTCTTGGTCGTAGCTTCGATGTGGAAGTCACCGATGCTATGTCTGGAATTCGGCTCGTGATGACCTTTGCGGATGGCTTGGATTCGACAATTGTCTAATCCAAACTCCATCCGAATATCACGGATGAACATTCTACCATTCGCAACAAACTTCCAAGATGGTCATCAGTACCAGCATACAGCTTAATGTCATCTAACACATCGTTCAATAAGTTCCGGGACTAGCGTAGAGATGGCGCTAATAATGTCATTTATATGCCAAGGTTCAGAAGTACCGACCTTCAGATAAGATGTGTCCAAATTTGATGTATCATAATTCGACGTTACCTTTGCAATCGTGAAAAAATGGACCAAAACGAATTTCGTGTGTTGATAAAACATTGTTTTCTAATGAGAAAAAACACTGTTCAAGCTTATCCGGACTCTACTCCGTCGAAAACAACAATTGTCGGTGGTATGCTGACTTGAAACGCGGTCGTGCTGATACAAATGATACGGAACGTTCGGGTCGGCCAAATGAGGCAGTAACTCCCGAAAACACCAAGCAAGTATTGAAAATCGTGATGGGTGACCGCAAAATGAAAGTGCGCGAGATAGCTAAGTTGGTGAACATATCAACTAGTAGTGCATTTACTATTTTGCACCAAAAATTGGCTATGAAAAAGGCTTTTTCCAAATGGGTGCCGCGTTTGCTCACAGTGGAACAAAAGCAACAACGTATCAATGATTCGTAGAGCTGTTTGGCACTGTTTACTCGCAATAAACAGGATTTTTTGCGTCGATATGTGACAGTGGACGAAACATGGATTCACCATTTCACTCCGGAGTCAAGTCGACAGTCAACTGAATGGCGTACGACCGGTGAAAGCCGCCCGAAGCGTCCAAAAACACAACAGTCGGCCGGCAAAGTGATGGCATCCGTATTCTGGGATGCGAATGCAATAATTTTCATTGACTACCTCGAAAAAGGAAAAACCATCAATATCGACTACTACATGGTGTTATTGGATCGTTTGAACGCCGAAATAGCGAAAAAACGCCACAAACTAGGGATCCATGGACTAAAAAACGAGGGAGTAAGTTGCTCCTCATTTAGTCCGGTCCACCATCAAGTGGATGGGGACTTAGGATCCCGCAGATCCTAAACAACAACCTAGCTTTAGTTTAGCTTAGACTACAACGACTGGCGTTTTAAGTCCAATATAACTCGCAACCTTGTCGTGTTTTTGCGATGATAAAAGGGAGCGTCTTTCCACCTGTTGGCACTTTCGGTCACGCTGCTCCCAGGGCAGAGGTGAGGCAGCGTCTGATGAGTTGCCTCTGCCCTGGACGGAACCGTCAGTCAAATTTTTGATTTTTTCGATTCTTAGCGCCCACACATGAAGAAGAAGAAAGTCTTTCATCAAGACAACGCACCGTGCCACAAGTCAATCAAAACGATGAGCAAATTCAACGCATTACGCTTCCAACTGCTTCCTCATCCTCAGTACTCGCCGGATCTAGTCCCCAGCGACTACTGGCTCTTTACGGATCTCAAAAAGATGCTCCAGGGAAAAAGATTTGGCTCAAATGAGGAGATGATCGCTGCTACTGAGGCTCATTTTGAGTCAAAAGAAATCGTTCTACAAACATGGCATTGAAAAGTTAGAGAAGCGTTGGAATGATTGTATTACACTTGAAGGAGATTATGTTGATGAATAATAAAGAATTTTGCCGATAAAATGTTGTTTTCGTAGTTAGTCCCGGGACCTATTAAACGATGTGTTAAGTACATTAAGTGTGCCAGTTCGCACTTAGCATGTAGACCATATTTAGTTACAAAACCATGCCCTCTAGCGGACATAAATGCGAGAAGCACATCCCCTTTAAGTCCACCCAACAACTGGCCTACACTGAGGATACTGACATCATGGAAAGAACAACCCGAGAGAGTCTACCTTCATCCAGATTGTGCATGCGGCGCGAGATTTCGAGCTGCACATTAATGAAGGCAAGACGAACTACATTGTGGCAACGTTAGCGCCAAAATCCAAAGAACCAACAACAGTGAATCGCACTGGTCAAATCAAAACGATATGGATAGGAGACTACAAATTTAATATCGTTGAAAATTTCTCCTATCTAGGGTCGAAAATAACAACCGATAACATACATGACGATGAAATCCGCGCACGGTTGTTGGCAGCCAACAAAGCCTATTTCAGCTTTCAAAAACTGTTTCGCTCGAAATGTCTCACCATAGAGTCAAAGCTCTTACTGTACAAGAATATGACCTTGCCAGTCCTTATGTATTCGTCAGAAACCTGGGTTCTTAGCAAGAAAAATTACGAACTCTTGGCCACGTTAGAGAGAAGAATCCTCTGAAGATTTTTTGGCCCCCTACATGAGGATGGACGATTCCGTAGCCTACATAACCAAGAAATCTATGAACGATACCGCGACCGTCTGGTTGTGGATAAAATCCGGCTCAACAGGTTGCGGTGGGCGGGTCACTTAATCCGTATGGGTGTGGATGATCCAGCCCGGAAAGTCGGTAGAAAAAGAAGACAAGGCAGACCCTGCCTGAGATAGGGCGATGGCGTAGATCACGACGCCAGACAACTTTTAGGGATATCGAATTGGTGGACCTCAACGCAAAACCGGGATATCTGGAGTTCCTTATTAAGGCAGGCCTAGACCGGATGATGATGACCTTCTCCACCATCTTAAGTACGAACGATGTAAGGCAATTGGTCTGAAAGATTTAGAGTGAAAAGGATCCTCTTCACCGCGTTCGGAATAAAGACCACTTTCCCCGAAGCTATGCTGCTCCTTATTACCCTTAAAAGAGACTTCTTAACGGCCTTTCTGGAGGAGTGCTGGGAAGATTCCATCTAATCCAAGTGATTTTTTTACCCTAGCTTCCGAGGATACCTCTTTTGCTAGTTTCCAGTTTTATCCCCTTTCGTTCGTTGTAGGAGTGTCAGGCAGAATGTTTTCGCCTTCCGCAGTGGGGTAAAACCCCGGAAAATGAGTTCTAAGAAACAGATATACCTTGTTCTTCTCATTCTCGGTAAATGTTTCATCAGGCATACAGAAAATATCGCTCTGTCTTTGGCTATAGCTTTGTGTAGCCTGGTTGCTCCTGTGATTTGTTCGATCCCTTCACGGTATTCCCTGAAGCTATTCCGTGTTACCTCTCTGAGAGTGTTGCTATATCCAGTCAGTGCATTTTTATACCTCTGCCAGTCTCCGGTTCGTTTAACCCGGCTGAAGAGTTTTCGCACCTCTATTCTCATTCTGGCTAGGCTCCTGTTCCACCAGAGTATATTCCTTGACAACTAAACTGTCTTAATCGGACAACTAGCCTCATATGGGTCAATGCCGACTTTTTTGAAGTCTTCCACCACTGTTTCCAATTCCAGTTCACTGCTGATATCACCATCTATTTATATTTGAGCCATGTTGCTGCTCAGTTGCGTTGGATAGGAGTCCCAATCCGTTCTCCCCAGGATTATTTATTATTCTTTTTATTTTGAAGTTACCCTCAATGTCCAATTTGATTATTCTGTGATCCGACAAAGAGGGCTCATCCGACACGCTCCACTCTACTCTTGCACATCTGCCTTTTTAATAGTATGGCCAGTCGAATGACCTTGAGAACAGTAGTATAGCTAATGGCGGGTTTCTGGCTCCTGCCTTCACCGCTAACCTACCCGGGATTTCACACGTCTTGGGTTCAGGTTTGGGTTTTTTGGAGGATTACCCTCATGTGAGCTTATCTCCGCTGCTCCCAGCTTTTTTTGGGTCCATTAATGATTGCTTAGGTTTGTCCTGAGCCTTCTTAAGTGCTTCTTCTCGTTTCAGGCCTTCATTCAGATGACGCAGGTACCATTTAACACCGCCTGTCTAGTCCCTAACGTCTGATATACTGATCTCAAGTATGCTTTTGCTTATCCCTACTTTTTGAGCAGTGGTCTTTGTTGGTTGCATTCCACTCCACTGCTTGATGCCCAAACTACTTCTTTTTTGGGTTTAGTTACCTGGCTCTCAGTGTACGTCTCGGGTGCAACTGTTGTCCATATTCCAACAGTTTTTCCATCGCTTGCCGCACAGACAAAATCTGTTGCTGATTTGCCTGGAGTGAAGCTTCTTTGGTATGAGCCAATGATATTCTGGGCATATGGGGCTATCCGGCCTAGCAAGATAGCGGAGAATATCTTATAGATGGTACTCAGCAACGTGATACCTCTATAAATGCTGCACTGTGTGATATCTCCCTTTTTATGTATGAGATAGATAATACCTCGCTGCCAATCGTCATGCATTGATTCGCTGTCCCATACCTTGAGTACAAGTTGATAAACCACTTGGTGTAACTGGTCGCCTCCATATTTAACCAATTCGGCTGCAATTCCATCGGCTCCTGGCGACTTATAATTTTTTAGCCGATGAATTGCACGGACTGTTTCTCCTAAACATGGTAGTGGCAGTATTTGTCCGTGTCTTCAGTTAGCGGGACCTCCAACTTGCCGATGTTCTGGTTGTTCAATAGCTCGCCAAAGTACTCAACCCATCGCTCCAATATGCACATTCTGTCGGAAATCAGATTTCCCTCTTTGTCTCGGCAGGATGAGCATCGAGGTGTATAAGGCTTCATCCTGCTGACTTGTTGGTAAAACTTCCGCACCTGATGCGGTTGCTCCCTGTACTTTTCAAGTTCACTGACTTGTTGGTTCTCCCAGGTTTCCTTTTTCAGTCTGTAAAGTCGCTTCTCCGTCCGACGAAATTCGTGATAAATCTCTGCGCGGGCCCGCGTTCTTTGAGAATGCAACATTACTCGGTATGCGGCCAAGTATGTTTGCGGCCGTATCAACGATATCGTTCTTCAGGTGGTTATGAAGATCATATGTTGATGCTTCATCTCCAGGTCCTCTGTTGACTGCGGTTATTACGGCATCCATATCCCTCTTATAGGTGTCGCGGAAGGCTGTGTTGTGGATGGCTTCAGTGTTAACTCTCACCTGATTGTCAGAGGGGATTCTGGGTGGTGTTGTTATTCGAGCTTGGAGCACCATGACAACGAGATAGTGATCCGAGTCTATATTGGCCCCCCTATATGTTCTGACATTCATCAAGGCTGAGAGGTGACGGCATTCGATCAACACGTGGTAAATTTGGTTGAAAGTGGTCCCATCTGGAGAGGGCCATGTTTGTTTGTAGACCGCTTTTCGTGCAAACCAGGTACTTCCAACAACCATTTCGTGTGACACTGCTAATTGAATGATCCGCAGTTCGTTATCATTTGTATTTTGGTGTAAGCTACGGGAGCCAGCGTAACGCATGAATATGGGCTCCTTCCCTACTTGGCTGTTAAAACCCCCAAGTATGATTTTCATATCATATCTAAGACAGGCTTCGAAAGTTCATTCTACTGCCTCGTAGAAGGTATCCAAATTAAACCGCCTAAAGTAGGCTAAAGCTAGATTATTATTTGGGATAATGAGGGATCCTAAGTCCACATCCGCTTGATGTTGGACCGGACCAAATGGAGAGCAACTTACTCCCACGTTTTTTGGTTCACGGACCCTCGTTTGAGGCATAGCACCCAAGTACACAAAGGAAAGCAAAACTGACGGTTCGAACAACTGGGGGTTTAAACCTAGATATAATTCGCACTCTTGTGATATAAACTCATTATCCCAAACAATAATCTAGCTTAAGCTCAAACTATTAGCGGCCAAATTATGGCTATAATTCGCACCTTAGCCGTGTTTTTGCGAATATATAAAGGAGTGTTTTCCACCTGTTGCGCTCCCAGGGCAGAGGTGAGGCAGCGTTTCATGAGTTGCCTCTGCTATGATCAAAACCCTTAGTCCCTGTTTTTGAAAAAATAATAGTATTTGCAATGAACAAAATGGCGATGTGTTAACGTTTTATTTGCTTTCATAAAATCAAAACAAAAAACTTAAAATATGGGACATATATCAATGGAAAAATAATGTTTATTCCAGTCTAAATTTGATGGCTATATTACATTACACATAAACATTCTGTTAATACTTAAATTCAAAGTTAGCCGCCCAATTTCAAAACCAGATTTCATCTTACAAAAGTCCAAGGGAAATTAATTTCCCTACGATGTGCAACCCTACACCGGCCGTGACATCTCTGACAATTCTCCATCGCCTGATCCCCACGGTTGTTTTCTTAATTGTCATGGCTGCGAGGGGTCTGGGTGTCTCGCACGGGGAAAAAGCCAAATTTAGTTAATTAAATGTCTAGTGATATTTCTACAAACGTTTATTTTTATCATACGGCCAACCTTTTATACAAATTCACAACGAAACATCGTCGAAAAGTGTGAATGAACGGTGTGAACTGCAGTGTGTGACCGAAGTTCCAGGTAGAATCTCGTCACTTGTTCATCGGTCGCGGGACAAAGAGTGCGCCAGAAAGAAAACATGGAAACGGAAAATCTAATCAACAATAGTAAGCGATTACATCAACAAACGAGGCAGCACACAACTTCTAATTTCCCCGAAATATTTCCAGATGTGACCAAGCACGACAAGCGTCCCATGTCGGACGACGATCGCAGAGCAACCAAGAAATCGCTCGTAATTTTACTTGCCATTTTCTTTTGCAGCTCAATTGCAATGTTTTACGTGTATCTAATGTTCCCCGAGTTGGATGAGTATGCAATTGCACAACGCAATTCACTGCCGACGAGCTAATATGGGCGTTTTCGTTTCCAGGTCGGAAAAGCAGCACCTCAAGATCCCGCTGGACATTGACGACGCCAAAATGCTAGCCAAACTCCTTGATCAGTACAAGGATATGTACTACTTCGAAGTGATGTTTGGAGTCGTGCTGCTGTATATTTTGTATCCTTTTCAAAACAAAGCGAGTCTGGCCACCAGAAATTTGTGTAATGAAAGCAAAAGTCCACGCGGGCCAAAGTCTATTCGAAGCACGTTCCGCTGTTTGTGTACCCAAACATGGAACGAGTTGGCGTCACGCTATTTTGATTAGACTTAGAGGTCACCACGCACGCGTTGATTGCTTTTACTTTCGATCGTCAGGGTCGAAGCGGGGCATGGGAAAAACTAATTTCCTTATCAAAGTTATTTTAGTATTCGCGGGGGTTTCATATCATTTATGAATTTCTTCCAACTATTAATGATAGTGATTTGAATTCAAATGAAATTCCCGAGAACGAATGACTTGAACTTGCTGGAACCGACTCAAGGCCACACATTGTTAATGTGAATGAACTCTTATACATTCCATGAACCGAACAAAGATTCTCCTTAACTGATCTTATTTTAGCTTACAAACCTTCGCCATTCCAGGATCATTATTTCTCTCCATCCTCAGTGGGTTCCTGTACGCTTTTCCTATCGCTCTCACGCTCGTCTGCTTCTGCTCCGCACTAGGCGCCACCCTCTGCTATCTTCTCTCACAACTGGTCGGACGACGGCTGGTCCGCCACTTCTTCCCGCAGCGAGCTGAAACGTGGTCACGCCAGGTGGATAAACATCGCGACAGCCTCTTCAGCTACATGATGTTCCTGCGGATAACGCCTTTCTTGCCAAATTGGTTTATCAACCTGGTCGCGCCCGTGATAGGTGTGCCGATGTTCCCGTTCGTGTTCGGCACGTTCTTTGGAGTAGCGCCGCCCTCGATCATAGCCATTCAAGCTGGGAAAACTCTGCACTCGATGACCAGTTCCAAGGACGCGTTTTCATTCAATTCCATGATCATTTTGAGTATTTGCGCGCTTCTGTCGCTGGTGCCAGCCGTGTTCAAGAATAAGTTCAAGAGCAAACTTGAATGAGACATATCCGCTGGAGGGGCCATCCTGTGCAGAAAGTATTATTTAAGTATACAATTTGGATTGTAACACTGTCGTGCTGTCACCGTTATCATTGACTAGAATTTAAGTGTCTGTAGGGCTGTTTTCGGATTGATGTTTTCGTGTCCTGAAATTGAGAGTATTTTTTGTTGTGCGAAAATGATTGTTTAATCTGTGAATAAACAAGATTTTTGGTGTTTATTATTAAATTCTAGTTTCATTTCTGCATTTTCCTGACTTCTTCACTGAGGCTGGTGCAATAACCATCAGCAACCCGCCCATAAATAATAAAACGGTGGCCAAATTCTGAGAATCGGTGATAATCCTCTATAACGTACATTGTATTCAGATCAGTTCAAATATTAGGTATCTGACGGCCATCTTGGGACATTCCTAGGAAATAGCGATTTAAAAATTCAACAATGCCAGGATTTGCTTGTCATAACATTACAAATACGCTATAACGCTTTTTTCGCAACAAGACAACCGCATCCAGGTGAGACGCTAACCAGGAGAACGAGAAAAGGTCAGAGAAGTGACGTGTAACTCTACCCGAAGTTGTAATGAAAGATTCAATTGTCGGCGACGGGCTGAGCGGACCCTATCCTTCGGACGGCGTAGCATTTCCATGTAGAACTGTCCGATAAAAGCCTTTTGACGCATGACCTGCTCATACGAGCCTCTATCGACTTTAGAGACTGGTCAATGTGCCACTGGAAGCTAACGCTTTGTTTCCGAGTTGTACTTGTAACACCACACACTGTGAATTCTGATCGTCCGTCAAAACTGTGGGTGGCAGTTTCGTGCATACTTTCCTTATACTCAACCCTTGCATCACCATGCGAAAACTTAAATTCAGTTTATCAGCCATTAATTGCACACTCAAGCGTCAGTCAGAATTCACAACTTCATGGACACCCTGCACACTTTCTTCGCTTCGGTGCGTCGGAGGTCTTCTATTAAAGTCCTCATCTGCCATCTCTTCTTAGCAATTTCTGAAGAGATTGTGCTACTCAAAAATCTAAGTATGTAACGTAACATGTTCTTCTTTTTGGTTCAACCTTTGTCCCGTTCACAAGCGAAGTCAGCTCGTCGTGATCGGTTTCGCCATTTAGTTCTATGAAATGCCTGATCTGGATGCTATCGCGAGGCTTTTAAATCCCCATCCAGCATATCAAGCTACCGTTGCTTCGCCTGCCTTTTGGTCGTTTACCATCGACTTCGATGTTCAGACCAATCCTGGCAAGTAAATTCTCGTTAGCACGAATTACATGACCATACCATCGGAAACGCCTCTCTCGCAATTTTTCCACGATCGGTGCAACCCCATAACGATCGCGGATATCCTTATTTCGGATGTGATCAAACCGTGTCACGCCACTAGTCCAACACAACATCTTCGTCTCCATTATCGCACGACATAGCATGTTAATCATAAACATTAGTTTCCATCACCCTTTTAGTATATTGCATTAAAAACTTAATTGTATAACGCTTCCCAAAAACCTCTGCATTTTCACTGTTCGGAGTTTTCGGTGCGAAGTCAAAAGTCATATTTACTCAGACCACGGTCCGGCCACCGCGACGGTTTTCCCCAAAATAATCGCTCTGTCCCTGCCTGAATAGAAAGAAATCAATCCTCATACCTTTGGAACGCATCCCGTACATTAGAACCTCGATAAATCGAGTCGTGGGCGCAAAAAAAAATATTCGACATGTGACGATTGTGGCAAATATCCTATAAAATATTAAAAACCAAATTAAACAAACAAATAATATTTGATATTTTCGAACTGAAGTATTCTAGTTTTTATTAAAACACCTTAGAATGCCCGATTTCTTCACCTCGAGCGGGAATTCCAACTGGACATCTTGGGCCTCTTGCCACACTAATGGCACCGTGCTACTCTGAAAAGCCAGCTGGTGGCAGACACGGTGTCGGGTTGGTCCTGATGACCACTGCAAGACGCGCTCTCTTGACCTGAGAGACGGTTTCTGACAGACTTCTGGTTGCAAGATTCCGGTCCGGTTAGTAACCCACCTGAGAATATCGATGAGCATTGGATAGGCATGAAAAATGCTCTTTTCTCGAGTGCTATACTGGTCGTCTGCCACGTCCAGAAGAACCGTAACAGGATCTGGTTGACTGCAAAATTGTGGATCGACTTATGAACCGCTACGAGTGTTTGCTGGCTTCACGTGCTCCAGTTTTAATTCCTTGCGAAATCGTACAAAATTCAATGTAGTGTGCGCCGTGACAAAAGGGAATTTGTAATTGCACTAGCCAGGGAAGTGGAAATGTGTATCGTATCACGAAACGGCTTGCATGTGGTGGCAAATCTTTCGATGGTCCTGTGAAGGATGTTGACAATCGACTCCTCATTCATAATGACGAACAACTGACGATGTGGAACGAACACGACATCACGGTCCTTAACCATATCACATACGATAACCATATCACATATATCTCGATTATGATAATTGAAGGAGTACTGCGTGCTCGTTTTCGTTGCAAAGATAATAGCTAACATAATCCTGGAATGCATCAAAGAACATCTCGAAACTAGAGGACAGCCCGGTTTATACCCTGCGTCCTCCTGCATTGACCGCATCAACACCCTGTGGATCAATTTTGAACTGTGCGCGGAGTTTAGATCTTTTTTTCACATACTCATCATTGATTTCGAGAAGGCTTTCGACAGCATGAACGTGAAGTATATCTTTCGTGCTCTCAGGACGCAGAGCGACATATAATGCCGCAAAATGTCGTGTGCTGAGACTCGAACCGATGTCCGAAAGGGTTACATCCTGTCATCGATATTATTTCTTTTTGTTCTCTGTGACTTTCTTCATGCTGCCTTGCTCAGACGACGTGGAGAAGTTGGTCTATGATATCTTTCCTCAAATACCTCGACTACTCTGATGACATCTGTTCGCTTTCTCACCCGGTCATAGACCTTGGCCAAAAGGATTTGGATTTAGAAAACCGATTAATATTTCAATGGGCAGCGTTACCGCGTCGGTGGCGAATATAGAACAACTGGGCGCGGGAAGCTACATGTACACCACATTTATGGAAATTGCAATTTTGCTGATTAAGTGATTTACCGGAAACAAATGAAAAAGATGCTGACGCAATATCTGCACCTTGGAATGACACTTTGTTTGGTCTAGGTATAGTTTTACATCTTGAAGTATTTTCGCGTGTTTATTCGTGTTGTTGGTATATGTAACTGACTCAAGATAAACAGCAATAAAGCCAAACTACTCAGTCTCAATCAGCACTCTCCCTGTTTATAGTAATGGACAGAGCATCGAAGGCGTCCATCAGTTTGTATATCTACTAGGCATGGTTCATGCCGAACTGGATTTCACCCGAGGCATTAATGGCGCTAAATTTGCCTTTGCTGCCTTATCTAAAATCTGGAAATGCAGTTATGTCAACAGCAAAATCAAGTTAAAATTTTTCTGAGCTAATATTCTCTGTGTTCCTATAGGAGAGTAGCACATAGAAACTGACCCTCACTACCGGGGTTGGATCTAGATTCGCATCTGGTTGCCAAAGATCCACATAAATAAAAACGAGCTCGCCCAATCCTTATACCTTCAAGACCCCAGGATTCCCATAGATGAACAGCCAACCCTCTTTGCTCCTTAGAAATGGAGAGTGCCTGGGGGCACTGGAAACGTCGGATTAGACAGTGCAGTTCGGAGTCAATGGTGAAAGTGTTCCGCTCCGTGAAACCGGGCGACGATAAATCTACAGCGCCCGAAGTGCGCTCCATCTAATCTGCTGCCGAACCATCTAAGGACTTCAAAATAAATATTACAATTTATTCTACAACACAAGAGACACTAATCGAAACAGGCTTAGAGCAAAAAGAGATTGCACACTTTTCTGTGGACCTGATTCCAACGACCTAACCGTGGTCAAATTGGTGCAGGCGAGAGCGGAGAACGTCTATATGTCCTCGGCTTACATGGCTCATGGCCGATCAGCTCCGCCAGAAGAACTGCAACATTTGACGTCCATCATTACAGCAAAGCAAAGTCAACCCGTAATAGGCTGTGACGCCAATGCAAGGCATACGTTAGGGCAGCACGGAAATCAATGAAAGAGGCTAGTTATTCACTGATTTTATTATTAACACAAATCTATCGGTGTATAACAGGGGCAGCACACCAACCTTCCATTTCCCCACCTCGGATAACTGTAACGATTGGGAAGAAGTTGTTGATATCACACTTCTAATCGACAATGGGATTGTTAGGGTGGAGAACTGGGTGTCTGACCAGAGATCCTTCTCAGATCACAGTTTTCAGCCTAGGTTTCGCTGCAGAGGTCTCCAAGCCTTTCAGAGACCCCAGAAGGATCGAATGGAGAAAGTTTAGTCTAGCTATCAAGAACAAGCTCTTCGGTGCGCAAATTCGTGAAATTGGCACGGCAGACGAATTGCAATCAAAGATCGGGGCTCTGGAAAAGGCATTTCAAACCGCCTTCAAAGTGTAATGCCCTGCTAAATACAGAAGAACAGGTTGCCACTGTGATGGAAGGAATATCTAACCAACCTCAGGCAGCTGACCAGGGAGGTTTTCAACATATACTGCCGAGAAACGATCCTGGTTGGACTCTTGTGAAACCGTTGAAAGCTCTAGCAAATCTACGAGACTCAACAAGATTCTGTACAAGGAACATAAGAGCTCATTCTCCGCTGCTGATACTATTTACCACCAAATGAAGAGTATCCAATTCCACCTTTTTCGGCTAAATGAACAAGAATTACTTCTTTCCGCCAATATAAAATATCTGGGGATAATTCTAGATCCTAAATTAAATTCGAGATTGAGCATTAAAACTGAGGGTTAAGAGGACCTGTATAGCCTTCTATGGCGGCCAAAGATGGTTCTGTAGACGTACACGATCGTCGGTCGTCCTATTGTAACGTAATGGAAGGAAGCTTAACAGGGTTCAAATGACCGCATGTGCAGGTGCTACCGAGGCTCTGCGGTTCAGCCCGACAAATGCTCTCAATATTCTCCTATATTTCCTTCCCCTAAGCCTCCACATTAAATTCGCTGTAGACTACGTGAGTCAGAATGTTGGACTATGAACCCCTATGGCCCTAGTAACATCTTAGACGAAGTATCTTGGGAACTCTGGGCATTCTACACGGACTACACCATACGCAAACCAAATTTAACGGAGAGAGTGGAAAACCAGCGGCGTGGTACAACGCTACGTTACAGTATTCTTCATCAATGGATCAAAGATGGTCTGTGGAACAGGTGCGGGAATTTTTACACACAGTGTAACCGAGTCGTCCGATCTCCCGAAATTCGCCAGTCAGTGGAAGTACTGACGATACTAGAAGCCTGTCGATGATTAGAACATGATCTGAGCTTCAAGCGTAACATAGCCAACGGGCCATTAAGACCTTGTACCCAGTGGCGACATCATCCAGCCTAGCAGAACAGTGCAGAGTGGTGCGTTCACAGTCACCCTTCTCTGGGTTCCCGATCATAGGAACAGAGAGAAATGAGCGGGTTGACGGACTGGCAAAGCGAGCCCTGCGATTGGTTGGCGGCGACTGCCAAAGGTGGAATCTACTCGCACTACTTAGAAGACGCGGACCTCAGATGGCGAAGGCTCACCACCTGCGCTAAGCCATGGAGGATTTAGCCCGCATATAACAAGACTCAATCGCGAGAGCTCTTGTACCAGACAGGTGCAAATGCTTACAAGATTACGGCGGTCTGCACGTGGCAAATCCTATAATTCGCACTGCCGAAGCTACGTAGAAGAGAGAGACCCTCAGGCACTTGCGATTGCCCAACTAAAGGCAGGCTACGAACAAAAAGTAAACCATTCTTTGAGGGCCTTAAAGAGGTCTCTATCTCTAACAGTGTGGGAGAGATGCTTTCCTTTCCTTTGGAATGACACTGAAAATCTGAGCCGGCTAGACTCTGCCCCCTTACTCTTACCGCAGCAGTCATGATTATAGGCATCAAAACCGCGTACTATGGCGCTAATTAAGCTCCTCGGAACGACCACTGATACCTAGCGCGCTTGCATTTAATTTAACTAACAGTTGTGCATACAGATAATTTGAACATTGAAAGCAAATTGTATCCGTTGTAATTTATGCTAATATTGCCATTATATTAGTCTAAAGTTAATTGAATCAATGTATTATTGGTTATTTGTAGAATATTGGTAACCGAGAATTGTGTGCGACTTCTGAATTTTGAACATTTATAGTTTTGTGAATTCGTTTGTGAATAAAAGCAATATACAAGAAACCATTCCATCCACCCAAGCCTCGACATCGTAAAGGGAGGCTTTTTCCTTACAGCCAAGGCAAAGGAGCCTCTGAGTCGCTGCCTACATACTGACCACTCTGTATGCTAGAAGTACCCTCCAAAATCTTCGAAAAGCTCATGAGGTGTAGATTCGCCGAAGAGATACATGGTGCCGGGAACTTATTCCCTAGATAGTCCGGTTTTAAAGCAGGAGAATCCACAGTGGATGTTATTATAGAAACTGGGGATGCTATTCATCGAACTGAGGCACACAATCGAGTGCTCTTTGTAATTGTTCATGTTCAAAATGTCCTCAATTGTGTAAGATGAGCAGATATGTTAACTACACTATAAAATTCCTGCCTCTTGCGAATATTGCTTCCTACTCTATGAGGCAATAAAGGGTCAGAGGAACATGGAGATCACGTCGGAAATAACGCAGGCTTCCATCCCAGGACCGGATCTCTGTAACGCTTTCTACGATAGTCTGCCAAGATTCGACAAGATTCTATTTTTCAGATCATGTTCCATGTCACACTCACTGCTGAACAGGCACAAAGCAAACTTCGCATATTGATACGACATACATATAAGCGAATCAATAACGGCGCATGGTTTCAGCCTTGCGCTGAAGAAAGCGGAAGTACTCATCTTGACTAAGAAGCGAATCCCAACCCTGCGTCCCATATGGATGATTATAGAGTCAAAACCGATGGTGAAGTACCTTGGATTGATACTCGACTCGAGCTTTTTCGAGTAAATCAAAACAGCAGCGTACGGGGGTCCTAAGGTTCAATCCATTTTGCTCTATGGCCCGGAGATTTGGACTGATGCTCGTAAGCGCCTTGTTCAAGTATAGAGACGGGAAGCCTTGGAGGTGGCGTCTTCCTACTGCGCTGTCTTAAACCTTCCTGTGCTAGTGATCGTGGAAGTGATGATCGTTGCCACCTTATCAAGAAACGCAAAAAGGTCTACAAGTGCAAGATAGGTAGTGGCTCATGAAGAACGATGACATACACTAAATTAGTGCCAATTCTCTTAGTAAAAAGATTCAAGAGCTGATATGCTGCGCGACTCATCGACAACTTAGATCCAATTGAAAGCATAGTCAGATTGATTATTTCTTTACCGAATCTTTAAGTGGGCATGAATACTTCCGTGTTACCTGTGCAAAATTGGGAATCTGAGTGAAATTATGCGGTGTTTCCAACTATCTATCTATCAATCTAGTTGCGAAGAAGAGTGAGCTCAAGCATTGGAGGGGCGAAATGGCGGGGTGTTCTTTAAGCTAACAATTTCTCCTCCTTTACATGAGGATGGACGATTCCGTAGCCTACATAACCACGAAATCTATGAGCGATACCATGACCGTCAGGTTGTGGATAAAATCCGGCTCAATAGGTTACGGTGGGCAGATTACGTGCTTCGTATGGAAGACGAAGTATATAAGGCAATATCTGTGGTAGAAAAAGAAGACGAGGCATACCCTATCAGAGATGGAGCGATGGCGTAAGCAAGGACGCCAAACAGCTTTTAGGGATATCGAATTAATGGACTCGGCGCAAAACCGGGATGTCTGGAGTTCCTTATTAAGGCAGGCCTAGACCGGATACCGGTTGTTGCGCCGTTGATGATGATGATGAACTCCCTTTCTTCCCCCCTCTTCATTTGATGAAAGGAATTCCATAACTTTCCGGTTCCTCAGGGCGGGGGAGCGGGAGCGCTAACCCCAAGTAGAAGTCGAACGTTTTTAGGCCAGTTCAGGGAAGTATTTAGTTGATAGTTCGCGACTCACCGTAGCGAGAGTCCAACACTTAGTGGGTAACCACATTCATTTATCCTATCAAAAGAAAAAATGAGAATATGAGAACAATAGGAGATAAAACATAATGAAAAACCTTGTAAACAGAAAACAAAATTCTAAGCTGGGAAATTAAAACCACTTATTCTAAATTCAGAGCGGCACATGTAAATAAATTATTTGCGCTTATTTCTAAGCTCTTCTAACTTCTGCGAGTTCTAATTTTCCTGCAGCTGCTGTACCTATCCATTATCTTCCACTTGAGTTTGGAGCCTGTTATTATTGCTTTAATTTCTATTTTTCCTTATTTGTTTTTCCTTCTCTTCCTTTTGTTTCTTCTTTTTTTACCTCTAAACGACCAACCTTGTCATCGTCGTTTACTTTCTTAACTGAGTAAAAATCAATAATGAACCCGTAACTAAATTCTTTGATTTGAGGATCCTTCTTTCCTACCCCCCTAACTCCCCGACAATCTCGCATATATGGAGGTTACTCCACACTTCATGAGCGGGAAATACCGAGGGAAATGGAGAACCGCATTGGCTACTCCTCATCGATACCAGAAGCAGTATCGAATGAGAATATGATCCATCGTAAATGTTCACTTCTCAATCGCACACGGTAGAACCGATATTTTTTTCCAATTTTCGTTCGCGTTCTAAACCGATCGAGAAGAGCAATTAGGACAGTGGATGGTGCAAATTTTCTTTGCAGCACCACCAACTGAGTTCAGCTTATCCATCCAATATAAAATGATTAGGTGCATAACTCGTCAAACCAAGAAAAATCCTAGACAAGCTTTAAAAACTCAATAGCATTTCATTTATTGGCATGATTTTGATTATTTTCAACAATATTTTAATTTGAGCGATCCATTTTCACTTGCTTAAACCATAAAAATAACACGGAATATGGAGATATTATCTTGATAATAACATAAACTTATATGTACACCTAATAAATAATTGAAGCTTTCACTTTCCTTGTTAACTTTATTGACGTTACGGTTTCCGTACAGTCAAACAATATCATAAGATTAGGGTTTAGGATTCATGCATTCAGATATTTACCAGTAATAAAGCAACATCGTCCATCATATAAAACTCTGCTTTCTCCTCTCTCAAATTCCATTCATTCTACTCTAGAGGAAATGGCCAAAAAATCATATTACAGTTCCATCTCATTTTTTGGTAAGGGTTCGTTACATTATTACTTAAAATCAAACGTAAAAGAGTTAAATGCATTATATACGTTTTTGGCTTAAATCAAATCTTCAAATGGTGTTACTTTTAGTTGTCACTCCCACAACCTTTGTCGGGCGCTAGTTACGTCGTTTCTCCCTTGATTAAAATTCTCGTTTTATGACTAGAACCGTTAAAAGAGACTTCGCTCACTAACAATAGGATCCGATTAGGCTGATTGACATTGAGTTGGTCAATTGATCTGGCAAAGATATCGGCTTCCAATACCACCAGTTGTAGCTCACTGGGAACAGAGGAGGAGAGACATTTAGACATTTTTAAAATCAGAAGTGTAATTCTAATGGTAAACGTCTAGTGGCAGCATCTAAAAACTTACGAACAAATGACTGGGGCAAACGAACAGAAATCGTTCGGCATATGTGCCGGCATTCCACGGCTGGACGTAATATTATTGTACGCGTTCCTAACGCCTGTTGTATATACATATTTTCACATTCAGCATCCGGAAGTGGATACACTGGTGCATCCTTGGTATCTATTGACAAAAATCGTTCCAATGCAAGCCCAGTTGCTGGAAGACGACTGGGTCGGACGAACATCTGTCTTAATTGGCGTGCAGGCGGCATGCGATTACATCGCCATAAATTATGGCTTGGAATCTGGTGAGTTCGATTGAAATCCTGGAACATTTCATCCAGATTGGTGACATCACGATTTGTTGACTTGACACGATAGGCATCTCTACGGAAAACATCTTTATTGGCTTTATAGACTTCAAAGAGGTCCGACATAAAAACGGGCTCTTGGTTTATCTGAAATAATAAATGATATCATTCGATATTCGTACGAAAAGTAAGTAGTTTCGTTAGTTGTCTACACAAATTAGAAGTAACACTCGATTTCTAAGCCCTTGAGCCTAATTTAAACAATACACAGCATAAAGCTAAAAGTGGAGGACATGAAAACTCTTATTTTTAACATATTGTACAGGGTGCGGCAGCATAACTTCCTTTTTTAAAATGCGCGCCACTCAGTTAGTTGATGTCATAGCGGAGCGCTAGTGGTCTCGTTCAAGAGGGGATACAGTAAAGTTTTGTATCGACACGGTTCAGTCGCCACCATGCGCTGGAATAGTGAGGAGCGTGCCTTTGCCGTTGAGGTTTACTTTTCAAGCGGATGTTCGGTTATTGCAACACAGCGTGCATTTCGGAATCGCTTTAATTTAGCCCCGTTGGCTCCCGTCCCAGACCGCATATCAATTGTTACATGGGTCACTACATTCAGACAAACTGCAAGTACGACAAAAGGAAGAACTGGAGTCCCTCGGCCCGTTAGATCACCTGAGAACATTGAAGCAGTGAGAGCGTCAATGTTGCGATCGCCACGGCGTTCTGCGCGCAAACACGCATCTGCCCTTGGACTATCCGGTCGTTCTGTGAGAAGAATTCTTCGTGGTGATCTTCATTTTCATCCCTATAAGATGGCGATAATGCAGGAACTTTCAGAAGGTGACTTCAATTCTCGGATGAACGCGTGTGAGCTTCTTCTTGATGTCGTTCCCGTTTAGCGATGAAGCCCATTTTCATTTGTGTGGGTCGGTTAACAAACAAAACATGCGCTACTGGGCTGACACCAATTATTGGTTTTTTGAGGAAAATGAGGTTACAGTGGCAGTGAATTCGGACCGGTATGTAAACATGCTACAGAATTTTTTTTTCCCACGGCTAGAAAATTTGGATTAGGGGGACACTTGGTTCTAACAAGACGGTGCAACAGCACACACTTCAAGAGCATCGTTGGCTGTTTTGAGGGAACACTTCCCAGAGCGCCTTATCTCAATTAGGGGCGATTTGGAATGGCCGGCATGCTCTCCCGATCTGTCCCCTTGTGATTTTTTTCTATGGGGTTTTTTGAAATCCCGTGTTTATGTGAACCGTCCAAGAACCCTACAAGATTTGAACACCAACAACCAAGAAGAAATTACCAACATAACACCTGCTCTTGTTAGCATAGCAGGTGTCATGACAAACGTCAGAAATCGGTTTACGCAATGTATGGAGAATGGGGGACGTCACCTAACAGATTTGATCTTCAAAACAATGTAAATAAAAACTTTAGACATGTACCTACATTATAAAAAATAAAATATTTTCCGATGCATACAATAGTTTTTATTGAGTTTTGAAAAAAGGAAGTTATGCTGCCGCACCCTGTATAAATGCCTCTAAGTAGGAGGACAACATTTCATTCAGGCTCACGCTTGAGTGCTGTAGGTTTCTAGCAACGCCCTTTTCACAACTGCTCCGCACAATATGGTTCTAAGGTGACGTCTACAGGTATCTGGCCTGGATCCTGGCTTCGTAATCTGAAGATGCGTCCCGTCATAATGTCTTCATAAATGCGTTGGCACAACAGAACAGATAAAACAATATTGCGAGGCAGCCTCAGCTGCGTTGAACCAACTTCATTTGCAAGATTTTGTGTAAAACAGACCATTTTAAGGGAGCGACCTACTTTTTAAAAAAGTATGACCAATAACGGTAAAATTTACAGGCATTCCGAAATTATTTAAAATTCAACCCCAATAATTCAATATTGGAGATCAACCAGACATTCACGGCATCGGATTCCCAGCATTTCTGTACGAGTGGAATCTGCGAAAACGATGCTTAACACTGCGGGGAGACCGTCGAGCCCAATGACTTTACTCCGTTTGAGTGTATGGCCGAAATAACTTCTCTTCTATTTGGAAACCCAGTCCGGAAAGCTCAGTGGTACAGCGCTGGGCTGTCGTAGCGGTTCAAATCTCAATGACGGCGGGGAGATTATTTATCGTGAGTGAATATCGGACACAATCGACTCAGCTCTGAATGAGTACTTGGGTCAAATCAGGGTAATAATTTCAGCCGAGCATTATGCTGACCGCACTGGCTCCTACAGCGTACTATAGTGTATCATTACAGTCTTGAATGACAAATGACAAACGACGAGGCGGTAGAAGGAAACCACAGATTTCCCACTATTACCATTATGATCGCCAACCCCGTATTTCCCACCCACCACTTTGGCATTCAGATAACTCTTCATGATCACAAGATCCCCTTTAAGAAACCTCTCCCGAAGTGCGGTAGTTGCTCATAGAAAACATCTTTCTCCACTATATCAGAAGCCTCCGTTGGTACATAGCACAGTACACATGTGATGCTCCCTAACCTGAACCTGAATCTTGTAATCAGAAACCGGCTCCCGAGTAGAGTTCGCTTTGAGGTAGCCGTCAGAAACAATCTAACACCGGATTCCCGTCTTCTTCCACTGGACTTTCAAGAATAGAATAGCACCATTGACACAAGAGATCTTGTCTAGCTTATATCGCTGGAATTCTCGCTTGAGTTGTAGAAAACTGACATTTTGTGGAACCTCGATGCTGTTACGATTAAGCAGTTGGGTGGCAACCAAGTCCGCATCGAGCTGCTGCAATCTTTGTCAATGGAGAGACTTCCGGAGAACACAGGTCATCCTGGCATTTTCGGATTCGGGGTCTGTGGACACGTTCTCCGCCACGGCAAACGAAATCTCGTTAATTAAATCTTTACTCTTATTGCAAATTATAAAAAAAATACTTTGCAAATTAGCGTAGATCCTTTATTTGGATCCTGTCACAATATTGCTAAAAATTATACTAGTCTAGCAGATCTACGTCTGATGACAAAACTCAAGTAACAGAACTCGCGCCCTTTTCGTATTCAATGTATTTATGCTTTCCGTTTAGCTTATGCCTACCTAACTGGCATGCTTAACTTATATTTCTTTATTATTCTTTTGCTTTGAAACTCTTTTCTCGTTTGGTCATTTATGATCAGTATGATATGTGCGGTCTTGGGTGTGGTCCGTATCCCATATGTTGATATTTTCATTGGTGTTTCTTTATGAGTCCTTAACTCGTGCGACCCATGTTTGGCGAGATGTCTCGTGGTACGTCAAACTAGGTGGCTCAACGGCAGCAGACGGTGGCAACGCTAACAGCCACCGTTTCTAAATTGGCAGTAGCAGTCAGTGCCTTGCTTTCAGAGGATAGGGCTAGATCGCGGTCTAAATCCGCCTCCGGAAAAGGGCCATCGGATAGTAGATCGTCAGAACTCTAGGCAAGTAGGTTCGCCGAAAATACTCCGAATATACTCCTACTTTCGAAGTTTTTTTCGAAGTCATGGCCGACTTTTCTCCAAAATCTATTGAAACGAAATTTGGTGAATATATGGAAACTGTGAGATGCCACGGATATAGTGAGTGGCATAAAAAGGGTCTTTACAAGCAAAGGTGATATGCAAACAATTTTTTTCACCAAATGAAATGTCTCAATTAGTACTTTCACGAAGAAATAGTTTTGACATAAATTGCAAAATAGGGAGGTAAGGAGTCAAAACGTGTAAACTTAAAGTGAGACTCATTTTCGGAAACTGCCCAACCCGAAAGTCTGTGTGATACGCCTACATGAAATGTAGTCTCAAAATACATCCCATTCTAATATCCTCAAATAAAATTAACAATGGATCAGAAAATCCTCCTTTAGTTCACTTTAGGAATATCAAAATGTAGCACCAAAGAGGATAGTATCCCGCATAATATTAGAGAATGTCTTCAAAATCCTGTCATTAGTAGCAGAGTTATAGCAGTTTAAATTTATCAATTTTAGGCGAATTTATTACGAATGTGATGCTTAACCATATAAATGTGATGTTTAATGGGAATAGTTGATGCACATGTAGTACTGAAGACCTTTCCACCAAATTTGGTATCAATCGCTATAACCGTCTCCGAGAAAAATACATGTGACGGACAGACAGACAAACAGACAGTAAACCGATTTTAATAAGGTTTTGTTTTACACAAAACCTTAAAAATGGTGCATTTGAGTCCACGAGCCGGCCCCGCTACTGAACATGACGTAATCCACAGAAGAGGAAGCCAATTAATAGCAGACACGTTCTCACGACTTAGGAACCGGTGTCTAAGAGGATCTGTATTGCGGGATTTGACTACGCTCCAAAGGAGATTTTCGATACAGAGGAAGAGGAGCCTTTCTTCAATTATATAGCATATACGTATACACACACACATGACAGTCTCTAGTGATTAATACGTTATCCTGCATGGTAGCCGTTTTTGCGGCACCTGATCGTGACTCATCAAAAACCGATGTGCGATCACGTTGAAACTCGGTCAAAACAAAAGTACAAGTCTGATTCAGCGATAGTGAATTTCTCTTGCGATAGTGGCGCCATTAAGCGATGAGGCTAAGTTTTTATCGAACGGGCCTCACACACCTCCTAGAATGCTATAAATTTACGTGAAATGCAATACTTTGGCTTTTAATAACTTCGTTAATAATAATTGCATTCTGTCCGAACTTTCCAGAGTTATGTCCTCTATTATCGATATATTATAAACGTATGTCAAATTTTGCACTTCTAGGATAAACTTTAAGGGGGCTTTCAGGTAAATTTCCAAAAAATTATAATATTACCATAGTATACACTATTGTTAACTTTATTTGTGGAGATATCGGAACCGGATATTTTGAAGCTTAGATTATGTAGAGATGCATCACTTCGATATTTGGCGGATTTTTCGGTTGTATAGGTTCTGAGAACGAGACCTGTTTCACTTTCACAGCATCTATTCACTTAATTAAAGGATCACCAACATCATGCGCTCCGGTGATATCATAAAGTTTTTGGAAAGGCGCACAGTCAAACGCCCCTTCAATGTTCACTAACACCCCCATCGCGTTCGCACCCTTCAGAGTTGCGTCCTCTATCTTTGAAACCAAAGAATGAAGAGTAGACTCACAGGACTTAACACGCTGGTAAGCATGTAAGTTTTCATTAAGGGGGTCATCCCGTGTGAAGGCCGTCTTTTCTTTGCTTTTTTTAGAAATTTTTTGTGAAGAACTGGATAAAGATACAAATTCGAATTTTTCACCATATTTTTATTAATATCTTGAGCATCCCCAATAATTCTTCCACCTCGACAGCATAGTTCATTAACGAAATGCAGAGCAATTTATACACCAATCTCCAAAAAAGGTGTTTTTCTGCTGCCACGCTAGATGGCGCTGCGACCATCTTAAAGAAAAAATGTAAACAGTATTTTAACGTGCAGACTTAACTACAGTCCACAAACTACGATTATTAAAAAATATTTAAAGCTAAATTTTTGGTGCCGTGTTTAACTTTTTTTTATGAATATCGGTATTTTTTCAAGACTTCTTTAATGAATAAAAAAAAAACTACCGAATGAATTGCAATTATTCTACGGTAGCAATATATTCTGAATAAGTCGTGAAAATTTCAAAAAATTTCGTTGGATAGATTTTAGGCTACGGTGGCAGCAGATTTTCAATATGCACGTTCGAGAAAAACCCATTTAAAAAGTAAAATGTGATTTTGGCTTCAATTCTTGTCCGTTTAGCGAAGTCATTGAAACGCAATTCGGACCGATAAATACGAGCTTTATTACGGCAATTGTGCTTAACACTATAATTTCCGAACGTCTCTGAATATCAAAAAATCACTTTGCCCATATATTCTGCACTATATCTAGATACAATTGATGCAAAAAAAATCGATTCCTCGGATCCGACACACGGGATGACCCCCTTAAATGGGGGCGATTTAAATGCCTTCCCACGAATGTGACGCTCAACTAGTCTTTCCCAACTTTTCAGCAAGAATGAAGTTAAGTTTAGAATAATCATCTTTCCCAATCATCGGTATGAAGACTGTCTGACCAACGATTAATTAATTGAAATAATAAAAACTTGTTGTTTCTTTTTCGTTGGTGTGGATATTTATTCTTGCAAATACCGATATTTCGGAAACCACTTGTTCCCTTCATCAGTGGTAACAACTTGTGTGGATATTTATTCTTGCAAATACCGATATTTCGGGAACCACTTGTTCCCTTCTTCAGTGCTGACATCAACACACCAACGAAAAAGAAACAACAAGTTTTTATTATTTCAATATCTGACCCTTCTGCCATGCACATGGCCCGAAACAAGACATGCTAGAAAAAGATTCCTTAGCAATCGCTCTAAATACTCCATAGCTTCCTTTAGCATTGCTGGATAGGTGCCATCCATGCTAGGTGCTTTGAAGTGTTCAAAGGATAGTACCAGTAGCAGGGTTCCAATTCAAATTGCAACACTTCCGTACTGAAGAGGGTAGCAAGAACCGTCAACTCTCCCACTGCCATTTCTTTCATCCGTTCTCCCGGAGGGTGTAATGTCACATTTGTGATCGAATTTTGACGCTTTATTTAACATACTTAGAATTATCCGATTTGAGTCAAATATGCGCCGGTTTGTTCGCAAACTTGTTGTCATTTAGAAGGCAACTCCATTATCCCCCCCTTGTAAAACCCCCCCTCCTTATATGCAAAAAACTCAGATAGCCAATTTTCGCAAGCCTCTTTTGAGGCGAACTTAGTAGCACCAAGAGCGTTTTGCATGGACCGAAAGAGATGGTAATCACTTGGTGCCAGGTCCGGACTATACGGTGGGCGCGATAGGGCATCCCATCCGAGCTCCGGTAGCTTCTGGCGGGTCATCAAAAATGTGGGAGGCCGAGCGTTGTCCTGGTGGAACAGAACACCCTTCCTATTGACCAATCCTGGCCGCATCTGGTCAATCGCCTGCTTCAAACGGTCGAGTTGGTCAGAGTAGAATCCCGAATTGAGGGTCTGGCCATAGTTGAGCAGCTCATAGTGGATGACTCCTCTCCAATCCCACTAAACACACAGCAAAACCTTCCTGGCCGTCAATCCGGGCTTGACGATGGTTTGGGCCGGCTCGCCGCGCTTCGACCACGATCTTTTCGCTTGAGATTTTCGTACGTGATCCACTTTTCATATATATATTGGGAAGAAATCGGCAAGAAATGTCGTTAATGTCTACTTTCTTTTGCAAGTTACCAACAACATGCACCAAAGATGAGTCCTGTGTTAGGTGCATACAAACGAAAGTTATTAAATTTCTGATTAGATTATTAACGTGAGAAGACCATGTTCCCGATATTGCTCACCTTAAATATAAAAGGCACCAAATTGCTGGTTTGCTTAACGTGCGTAAAGTCCAACACATTCATCACATCCGCGCACGGTTCGCAGCTCAAGTCATCCACTTTGAAGAAAGGATTCATGATTAAACACGACTCGTCGTACAATTCCGTGAGTCCCGGGAATTTGCTTATCACCGGCAAAGTCATCTTGCGCCACAGTTTCATGCCGGGATAGATCAAAGTTTGGATGTTGCGCAAGACAATCGTCGACGCTTCATGTTTGTATGATATGAAGAGCAACGCAATGAAGAGGTACAGCATCCACAGGAGAATCTTCTGCTTCCGGTCCATAATTTGTTTAACCAATTCAGCTCCATTTCCGCCCACCCATTGGTAGTTGCTGTACAAACTTGTGAAGGTGCCAATGTTACGACCGAACGCAAAATACTGCGTATAAATGTAATCATCGAATTGCCGCGAGCTTATTTGCCAGTTGTGTTCGGCAATTCTTTTGAGTACACGCAAATTCTCCAGATACTTCGCTATCACTTGCGGCCGTGAGAGATCCGCATAATTTATATCCAATCCGGTGTCTTCCATTTTTCGGTGATGCAAACAATTACTCCGGTTCTACCATTGCAGTTTCTCGACAATTGGAGCACACAAACACAATCAATGCAAAGAAAAAGCAAATTCCGACCGATCACGCCCAGAATCCGAGAAAACAACAAAATCGAGTGACAATAAATTGATAAATCAAAAGAATGTCTCGTAGTTACACATAAGACGGCAATTTGACAGTTGGACTGGCCGAAAACAATTTGGTATAAACAATTGTTGTAATAGAGCCGCGGTTGGGACTCCGGTCAGCTGGGCGGGCGTTTCGCTGCAAAATGCTTTTATCTCTATTTCAACTTTCCAACTCATTCCGATTCTTTAATGTTTAATCTCCACCATGTTGTCATTTCTTTTCTAGGGCATAAATTGCTTTATAATTTGATTTCTTACCGGTCAAAATTTAGTACTAGTCTCGTGCCACAGCGCCACCAGCAGCAATTACGACAACTCATCCTTGTCGAACTGGCATCATCAGTTTGACACTTTCTTCTTTGAAATCTGTCACTTAATTGAGGATCTTGCGGCGTGTGTCTTGCAGAAGATTCGTGTCGCCCAAAATGTCGAACTTAAATTTAACCGTGCGCGTTCACCCCGTCGTCCTATTTCAAATAGTGGACGCCTTTGAACGTCGCAACGCAGACTCGCATCGTGTGATTGGTACTTTGCTCGGAACCGTGGACAAGGGCGTCATTGAGGTTACAAACTGTTTCTGTGTACCACACAAGGAACATGACGACCAAGTAGAAGCCGAACTCAGCTACGCCTTGGATTTGTACGACCTGAACAAGCGAGTGAACCCGAACGAGAGCATCGTTGGCTGGTGGGCTACAGGCAATGAAGTGACCAACCACAGTTCCGTCATCCACGAATACTACGCCCGCGAATGCAACAATCCCATCCATTTGACTGTGGACACGTCGCTGCAAGGCGCCCGGATGGGACTCAAGGCTTACTTGTGCGTCCAACTTGGAGTGCCCGGTGGCAAGATGGGCTGCATGTTCACCCCAATCAATGTCGAAGTGACTTGCTACGAACCGGAGGTTGTCGGACTGCAACTGTGCCAAAAGACCGTTGGCGTCTCGAACCCCAACCGGCCGAAAACAGTTTCCCCCATGTTGGACTTGGCACAAATTTCCGAAGCCTCTGTGAAGTTACAAGGACTCCTCGAGCAGATGCTGGCATACGTTGAGGATGTCTTGGCCGAACGACAGCAACCAGATAACGCCGTGGGACGCGCTATCCTCGATTTGATTCACTCAGTACCGAACATGTCGCCGGAACAATTCAACCAAATGTTCAACTCGAACATTAAGGACCTTTTGATGGTTGTAACTCTGTCACAACTGATCAAAACGCAGCTGCAACTGAACGAGAAACTCACATTCTTGTCGACAAACTAAGTAAATGGAATGGTGATCGATTATTTTGCTGTAAATCTATTGTAATTTTTTGAATAAACTTGTTCGACATGGAATCCATTTTTGTAATTTCTTTTCCCTAAATAATGCGAAATTTAGCGGTTGACCCCATGGATTTGTGAAGATATCTTGATATTAATTATCCAGGGTAAACTGCGTTTAGACCTCTCCCAGAACTGACTCTACACGATGAACAGTTAAGTCCTTGAGGGTTTTACGTGAGCACCTGTCTGGAAGACTTAATTCCACGGTCTTCTTAAGACACGAATTGATTTTGTGACCACAATCAGAGCCCGCTGAGACAAGCAACAACGGTACCAGTGTATACCAAGTGCATGGCTTAGCATTCATACTGGTGGATGCAAGACCTACCTAAATCTCTACCGAACTAAGGAGTACGGCACCCGTGTTGAAACGCAACACCACGCCAAGGTCCGAAGGTCTCTTCTCGCTTGAGCATAACCACAACCCAAATGAAACTCCCACTGGAGGGTCTACCGCAAACAACCGAGCTGTACTCACATACAACTGGATTTCACCCGAAGTATGAGAGTGCAGGGGCTTTCCCGGTTCCCATGGTACCAGTACACACCTAGTAAGGTTTCGTGACTAATTTGTCACTTCAGATGAGTCCCCGTGCAGACTCGGGTCTGATCGCCCTGATTAGGCCTCTAGAGCATTCGCCTACTGCATCACGGTCGGCAAGCTAAAGTGAGTACAGCGTTTCCCGATGTCACCACTATGGAGGTTCTCCTCGGCCACTTGGTTTTGGTTTGGCCGACAGGGTTGCCGCCACGTCTTCCTCACCGCCACCTCTAAGCACCTCTACACGATGAAGATGGAATCCACTTAGTAGCATTGAGAATTATATTCCTGAAGAAAGCCGAGGTATTCCATTGGCTCAACTTGGACCCAGTTTGAGTCGAAGTCCACCAATTTGATATCTCTAGAAGCTGTCTGGCGTCCTGACCTACGCCATCGCCTCGTTTTCTTTTCCTACCATAGATATTCTCATGTAGGAGGCGAAAAATTCCTCGGAGTATTCTTTTCTTGACCGCGGCTAAGAATTCGCAATTTTTCTTGCTAAGAACCCAGGTCTCCGCGGAATATAGAAGGACTGGCAAGATTATTGCCTTGTATAGTGAAAATGTTGACCCTAGGACGAGACATTTCGAGCAAAACAGGTTTTGAAAGCTGTAAAAATATGGTTTCCGACCATCCTACAGTGCAGTAGTTGTTCCTCCTCTTTTGCCCCGTTGAGAAGGGGGATCGTTTCATTTGGTATGTTGCCCCATTCTGTTCGATCATACTATCTGGATGGAGTCGAGGGGCTTACAAATTACCATTTAGCTTGTCAACCCAATGTTGTTGCGGCAGCCTTTTCTTCGCTTCCTATCGACTTCGATGTTCAGACCAATATTGGCAGATAAGTTCTCGTCAACGTAAGTTACATATCCATACCATCAAAGATGCATCTCTCGGAAGTTTTCCATCATCGGCGCAACCCCATATAGATCGCCGATTTCTTCATTTAGGATGTGATCATGGCGTACTACGCGATTGGTTCAATGCAACATCTTTGTCTCCATACGGCGTCAATCACAAAGAACGCCACTTAATCCAAGTTGCGAAGATGCGTGAAGTCATTTCATAAAGCGGTTCGTCATTGACTGATAGCGTTGGTCCGAGATATTTAAATCGCTCAGGTCGCTGCCACTAACAGTGAGGTAAGGAAAAATACAACAATTTTTTTATTGGCCAAATGCTTCCTTAACTATTAATTATATCCAAAAGTAATTTTGTGAAGAAAAAATGTTTAAATAGTGAAAAAAAATTTGTTAACCAAGTCTTGGTGTCGATTTGTAACGAATTTCGTCATTTAACTCTAGAGTTTATTTGATGGCTAATAATATGTTATGGATTATCGGTCTTTAAAATTCTTTTGAAATCGGTGCCTACATTCTCTAGTACTTGAATGTTCAGCTGATGCCAAAACGTCTGCACGAAAACGCAAACTTGTTTTACAATCGAACCTGGTTAATTTGAATTTGAAGGGATCTGTGAAAAATGTCAGACCTTTATTAGGTTCATTATATTCTACCCGGAGATGGCTTATTCAACGGCCTCTCGCCTACGGCTTTCATGAATCTGAGAACATTCTGCATATACAGAGAATGTGCAGACTCTTCGTTGAAGCAAACCTCACCAGGATATCCTCGTCTGAAGTCTGAGGAGACCGGGCAGCTGCATACGAAGTGCAGAGCCATCTTTTCCCCCTTCTCACACTGGCTGCATATAACTGAGACCACTATTCCATTTTTTTCCATATGGTGGTTTAAGGAGCAACGTCCCATTGGGTTTTTTCACAAAGATTTTCGTCTGCCGGCTGAAGTTCAAATTTCTCCATTCGGTTACGTGGATCTTTGCAATTCCTCCTTCAGAGTGGACTTGACAATAGAGGATGCCAAAAGCTGGTTGCGGCCCCACCTTAGCTAGCCAGACCATTAGCCTCCTCATCACCAGCGATGTTTAAGTTCCTTGTCACCCACATCAGGAATGTTTGGTTCAGTCGGCCAAGTTTCAGCAGCACCTGATGACAGCTCCACACCAACTGGCGTTACTGTTTAGTGCTGATAATGCTGCCCGACTGCCAGAACAGATTCGAATGGTGCGGCCCCTCCATTTTTGTCGTATATATTGTTCTGCTGCCAAATAAATGAGATATATCTTAGCCTCGACTATTGCCGCCAGTTCCATAATCGGATTACCAGATAACACCCTCCGCTCGATCCGTCTTCCATGGCTGACCCTTCGGTGAAGATTGTTAAATTTATAAACCGAAAAGACTCGTAGCCATTTATCGACCATTCTTCTCTTTTAGTGATTAAGACGGAGTATGTCTTTTCAAAGACGAGTCCGGAAACCATATGATCGGTGGACATCATTATGGATGTATGCATCTAATCAATCCATTTTAGTGAAAGTCCCCAAGTCTTACTTATGCAGTCCTGCAGAACCAAAGCAATTTGCAGGATTTTTGGTATTCTTCCTGGATATTGTGCTTCCATGTTAACTTGGAGTCGAAATGCACTCCTAAATGTTTGACTGTTTGTTTCGGCTGAATTTCCGCCCCTGCTAAGGTGGGTAGTATGTAGCTGTGGGTTACATGAAGTATTGCATTCAAGTGATCACATACTGTGCCCGCAAAATTTGCCGATAATTATTAAGGCTAGATCGTCCGCAAATGCTTGTTCAAAGAGCTTTGTATCCTCCAGGAGCCATAGCAAAGTGTCCATAACAAGAAGCCATAACAGAGGAGAGAATAATCCTCAATAGACTTCTGTCCAACCGAGAAGTGGATTTTTCTCTACTCTAACATGTGAAAGGTCCAATTGATTAACAGTGAATCGATTCCCTGCTGTCTTCATCATCATCATCAACCGTGCAACAACTGGTATCCGGTCTAGGCCTGCGTTAATAAGGAACTCCAGATATCCCGGTTTTGCACCGAGGTCCACCAATTCGATATCCCTAAAAGATGTGTGGCGTCCTGACCTACGCCATCGCTTCATCTTAGGCAGGGTCTGCCTCGTCTTCTTTTTCTATCATAGATATTGCCCTTATAGACTTTCCGGGTGGGATCATCCTCATCCATACGGATTAAGTGACCCACCCACCGTAACCTATTGAGCCGGATTTTATCCACAACCGGACGGTCATGGTATCACTCATAGACTTCGTCGTTATGTAGGCTACGGAATCGTCCACCCTCATGTAGGGGGCCAAACATTCTTCGGAGGGTTCTTCTCTCGAACGCGGCCAAGTGTTCGCAATCCTTTTTGCTAAGAACCCAAGTCTCCGAGGAATACATGAGAACTGGCAAGATCATTGTCTTGTACAGTAAGAGCTTTGACCGTATGGTGAGATGTTTCGAGCGGAACAGTTTTTGTAAGCTGAAATAGGCTCTGTTGGCTGACGACAACCGAGCGCGGATTTTATCATCTAAGTTTTTTTCGGTTGTGATTTTCGACCCTAGATAGGAGAAACTATCAACTATCAATCAATGGTTGGCTTTTGGTGCTGACGTTGCCACCATATACTTTGTCTTGCCTTCATTGATGTGCAGCCCAAGATCTCGCAGTTTGTACGTCTCGGGTGGTTCTTCCCATGATGTCGATATCGTCAGCATAGGCCAGTAGTTGGGTGGATTTAAAGACGATCGTACCTCTTGCATTTACCTCATCATCACGGATCACTTTCTCGAGGGCCAGGTTAAACATGACGCATGATAGGGCATCCCCTTGTCTTAGGCCGTTATTGATGTCAAATGGTCTTGAGAGTTGTCCCGCTGCTTTTATCTGACTTCGCACATTGATCAGAGTCAGCCTAGTCAGTCTTATCAATTTCGTCGGAATACTGAATTCTCTCATGGCCGTGTACAGTTTTACCCTGGCTATGAGACAGATAATGCCTCGTTGCCAATCGTTAGGCATCGATTAGCTGTCCCATATCTTAAGCACAAGTTTATGAACCACTTGGGGTAACTGGTCGCCTACATATTTAACTAATTCGGCTGTAATTCCATCGGCTCCTGGCGACTTTTGATTTTTAAGCCGATGAATTGCACGGACTGTTTCTCCTATACTTGGTGGTGGCAGTATTTGTCCGTCGTTTTTAGTTGGCGGGACCTCCGAGGCACCGAGGTGTATAAGGCCCCCCTGTGCGGTTGGTCTCTGTACTTTTCTAGTTCACAGACTTGTTGGTTCTCAGGCAACTGCATGAGGCGATCATTTCACTTTTGGACAAATTTTTCGAGACGCTAGGAAAGCGTCCTCTACATAGAGCATTTGAAATCTGCTTGAAATATTCTCGCCATCTGTCCTATCGGCAAGCAAAGTATCGTTCTTCTCATTAGCACAATAGAAATATTTGATATCCTGCATGCACCGATGTCGATGCCGTCCGCCGTCCCGACCACTTTCATTACAAGGTCCAAACACTCTTCCCTCATAAAATCGCTCGATCTTTATAATGGAATCACGGAAACCCTCAGAGCCGACACCAGATTGAGTATGTAAACTATAAGTCGCATTCGTTATCTATGTTGCAGCTTTTGGTACTCACCCCCCCCCCCTCAAGTTTCTTGTAGAGCGCAAATATTAATCCGCCTATTCTAAAGGGTTCTTTCGAGTTCCTTCGTCCGAGTACCCTATGTGGGCTCCACTCTGGTTGAAGAAGAGAGAGGGAATAGTGACTAGTCCAAATGTCCATCAAAGACACATCCCAATCGGGGGACGGAGAGGCAGATAAACGAATATGAGGGGCTGGAATCTGAAATCATCGCTGCGAAGTATACATGGCGAAAGCATTGATCAGAAAAGTGAAAATTGGGTAAATGAAACAAACAACATTTTTATTAAATTACATAAATTTATTATAATATCGATTTTCCCTTCATCTTCGTTTCCTTTTAAAATAGAGGTTCATATTTGATGTTTATAAATGCATCACAATTAAATTCTAAATTATTTCTTTCCTTCTCCTGTTCTCCTGACTCTAGTCAACTCGAATGCACTGATCTCAAGTTGACGTGCAGGATCAGTGGGGGTTTCCCTAATTGAGAACCGACAATAAGTTGGAAAATGCGTTGCTGATTACTTGCGCATTTCATTCAATTTTTAGGGAGAAAAGAATCGTTTAAACGGAGGAAGCAGAAAAGCAAGCAATATCATATATTTAAGCCAATTTTACTTCTAACAGGAATTTTCTGCGCAAAATAGACGCATACAAACGTTTCAATGAAAAAGCGAAAAAGTTGAGAAGGGAGTGTAACATTTAACAGCTTTTTATAAAAAAGAAGAGTTTGTAGTTTCGTACATGAAAGATCGGATGAATATAATAAATTAATCTAGGAGCTATATTTGTGTAAACACATATAAATAATATATAATAAACTATATGTAAATAAGTGTGACATTATAAAGTGATGAATGCATATGAGGTAGGACTCACATGAGCTTTATCATAAGAGGTTGGTGCGAAAAATTTCATAATTTCCAAGATTTTACTTTCAAACGAATTAAAGTATCGATCGCCTAAAAATATCAATTCCAAATCACATTATATTCCTATTACTGTCTAAATAACTTAGTGGAATGGAGAACATAAATATAAATATAAAAAATTGCAATAATTTCCTTTGAACGATGGAATGATGCCGAACGTTTACTGTTTTGTCCTTTTTGAGTGTTTATCAAAAGCAATTTTCCACTACATTCATATTACTCGTAATAAGGCGCACAATTTTGTTTTCATTTTTATTTCCTTTCGCTGTGGTACCTCTTTCTGGTGTTTCACGTATTTTCTTGTAATTCATTCAGCAGCCTATTCAGATGGTGTCAGATCCTTCTCCGGTTCATTTTCGTTTAGGATTTGCGATAAGAGATCGTGCACCGGTTCGAAAATTTTTTTCGCCCCGCTGTTTGTGAGATTCAGATAGTCAAACATATCATGGTGACTGATCGTGCCGTCCGACTGAATGAGACCTTTATCGATTGTGACAATTTGCACATGATTCAAACCTATACACTTGTCTCTTATCAAATTATTTACTTCGACATTTTTGTCCCGTAAGCTATTTGTTTGTTGTCCTCGCGGAAGCAGTGTCTGAAAGGGAAGTGTTGCAAATTTATTCATTACGAACTATCGATATAATTGGCATAGCGAGATATTATTTTGCTGTTTCACGATAAATTGTGAAACGACTTCCTAATTTCGAAGCGAAACTAGAGGGAGTGACTTTTATTTCGATTATTTCATCATTTTATATAATTAAATCGTTACTTGAAATTGTCTACAAAGCAATTTTACATACCATGCCTACTCAGTACATTTGCCTTTTATCTTATTAATTGATTCAATTGAAATTGAAAACTCCGCCATGCTATTAACTTAGTATGCTGGTCCCAAGCCCAGGTAAAGGAGGAGGGTTTGAGGCAACGTACTCTGTACTATCCTCAGCAAAAATAAAATGCTGAGATCAGGGAAAGAGATAAAAAGAGTATAGTTGGAGTCAATCCTAGCTGATCTCTCTTGGTGACAAGTCCCGCGACAGGCCGACCAAGAAAATTCATACAATGCAGTTGATGATGATCGGATTGAGTCACAAGCCTCGGAGAAATGTTAGAGCGTCCACATCAGTTGGCGCGACAGGACGGGCCCCCGTCCTGTCGAGAAATGGGCAAGGGCAAAGGCAGTAAAACGCAAATCGGCTATATTCTCATAAGACGCCGACATTTTACCACTGTCACTGATTGCAAAGCCGTTCCCTATGAGAACATCGCACCTCAGCATCGGCCGTTGATTGATGTCCTGCAAATTAAGCCACCGATAAAACATAATAAATTAACATTAAATAAATAATAAATTAATAATAAACAACTCCGCCGAAGCCCGGTTGTGAAAGGAGGAGGATTGGATAGCTTCAGTCTAAATGGCTGTACGCCACCGCAGCGTCTCAGAGGGTAGGTGAGGAAAGTGCAGGAACTTTGCAGTCCTGCAGATTACTCACTGAGAAAGCTGTCCCAACACCTGGCAGTTAGGTATAAAATGCAAATCCATCCAATGAGAAGAAGAAGAAATTTGAGGTCCGGTACGGATAACCGGCGGGAGTCGTCTGACTTGGTGACTGAGTCGGGCTCCCGTAATGGACAGCACGGCGTCGAAACCGCTAGTCGTGGGGCGGTTCGACGTCTAGGCGCCACAACGACCAGGAGCACAGCTCCGCCTGCTGCAGCTGTTTCGCCACAATATGTGGTGACCACTTCAGCAGGTTTGCCTAGGCAGCGGATGAAATGGACTGAAGAAATGAACCTCTTCATCATCCGCTCCTACTACGAAATAACGGCGGGGGCGGGTACAACATCTTACCGCACCTTGTTGCACCAGAGATTCGTCGAGCGTTTCCCGCAATTCGCGCACGTGACTGTGCAGCGAGTCGCAGACCAGTACCGCTTTATTACTCGCAGCGACACAACCCGGCCACCATCAGGGAGCGTGTTCGATTTGAGGTCATCGGGGAAACTCGTGACCAAGAATCGATGGGGGCAGAGGCGGCAGCATCAACAACACCACGTCGCAATGCAACAATTTCAGTATTCACCGAATCACTCTTCTCCACCGTCCAGCTGAGGTTTCCGCTGAAGTTCGGGACGAATTCCAAAGAGCGTGTATAGAATTCTCGGATATGGATCCTTTGCATAGACCAGGTATTCCCAGGCTCTATGCATCTCCAGCAACTCCGGGAATTCTATCTTAAATCAATGATGAGATTGCATCTCGGTTGAGTGCTGATATGTCGCTGCTGCAACTACAATCACTTGTGTATTGTGGTGCAGTTGCGGCTATCAGATAGCACGGTCAGAAGATTCGCTTTCGTGTTATTGGTTTAAGTGACCAAAGAGATCCACCATGGAAAATTCGTCTGGAACATCGGCGGGACTCACTAAGGCAGGACATTGTTAGATTTAGATCAGCACTAGCAATGCCAGCAGACGGGTGAGAAATAAAGTGCAGAGGGTTTACCGAAAATATGCCATCCTCATTGAGACACCCGTAGTTGAAATTCTGGACACACCTAAACAGAAACATTCTATAATATGCAGTCGATTACGACGGTATGGCGAAAGTTATTCCAGACGTGTCCAGAATGCAACATACGCGAGGAACCAGCGGAGCTTTTTCAGATCTCTCAACGAATCCCAACAGAGCGTACAGACAATACAGTTCTCGGTGACGGAAGCGAAAGAGTATTGGGGTGGACTTTGGGGGTTACCCGCCCAGCATGCTGAGTTGATCACCGCCGAAGGCACCCGCCATGCCAATACGCCTGGCATGAATTTTGCGGATGTTACCGAAGAGGAAGTTCGACGAGCCATAAACAGCTCGACGAACTGGAGGGGCCCAGGTCTAAATCGGGTGCAAAATTTCTGGTATAAGAAATTTACCAGCGTACAGAGTCTGTTGGCACGCAGTATAAATGAGGTCATGAGTCGGCCGGAGGAGTTTCCATCCTTCCTCACTGCGGGGATTACCTACCTTATCCCTAAGAAAGACACGGTGCAGGACCCCGCGGACACAAGACCGATTACTTGCTTACCAACCCTCTACAAATTCATCACGTCCATTATTAGTGGAAGGATCAATACGCACCTCGAGACCAATAACATTCTATCCGAGGAGCAGAAGGGCTGCCGAGTTGGATCAAGGGGTTGCAAAGAGCAACTCATTATTGACTCGGTAGTTGTAGGACAAGCAACTAGAGGCCAAAGAAACCTCTTCAGTTGCTTTATCGATTATGCCAAGGCTTTTGATAGCGTTCCGCATACCTGGCTAATCGACATCCTACATCTGTATCGAAGTGATTCGAAACTAATAAAGTTTTTGGCGACAGTCATGGAAAGGTGGCATACCACCTTATCGGTGCGTACATCTGAGGGTGCTAATACCTCAGAGCCCATCCCTATACGGAGGGGCATCTTCCAGGGGGATTCGCTGAGTCCCCTTTGGTTTTGTATGGCACTAAACCCCCTTTCATGGCTACTGAATGATGCTAGAGGGCATGGTTTTGCAATAAAGTATGGCCTACGTGCTAAGTGCAAACTGACACACTTGATGTACTTAGATGACATCAAGCTGTATGCCTGGTACTGACAACCATCTTAGAAGTGTGTTGCGAATAATAGACATGTTCAGCCTTGAATCGTTTCTAAACCCATACTTGAGCTACCGCATTCCTCACCATTCAACAACTCACCTTACCTGCCAAGGAGAGAAAACAGAATGTAGAATCCCGACCATCACAATAATTACTGGAGGAACCTCTCATCATGATATCCTACATAAGTTTGCGGAAATGGCTCCTCCGGAAGAAACTGGGAAAATGGCGTGCCACCGAACTAAGCATCATATAGTCACAACGCTACGCACCGTCAGTTGCTTTAAAATCCATACAATTAGCCCTTGACAAGGTGGACATCGCGAAAAAGGAATTCAATATCATGATCGTGCTAGGATTGGCGCATCCATCAAGTAGTCCGCGGACTGCGCCCTTGCATATAGCGCCTAAAAAGAATAACGAGTGGAGACCGTGCGGAGATTATAGCGCACTTCTGCCGATAAAATTTTACCCAAACGCTCTATGGGAAAACTGTCTTTTCAACAGTCGACCTAGTAAGAGCATTTAACCAGATCGCGGTAGCTGAAGAAGATATACCAAAGACTGCCATCACAACACCGTTCAACCTTTAGGAGTTTCCGTTTATGACATTTGACCTGCGGAATGCGGCGCAAACGTACTAATGATTCATCGATGAGGTTTGTAGAGATTTGGACTTCTGCTATACCCACATCGATGACATATTATTTGCTTCATCTTCACGTGAAGAG
Source organism: Hermetia illucens (assembly GCF_905115235.1). Classification (NCBI taxonomy): domain Eukaryota; kingdom Metazoa; phylum Arthropoda; class Insecta; order Diptera; family Stratiomyidae; genus Hermetia; species Hermetia illucens. The sequence goes on along the minus strand of NC_051853.1, from coordinate 55,494,344 downwards.
CACGCCAGTCACTTAAGAATTCTGATCCAAAGGTTGAAATAATGTGGAGTAGTCATTAATGCAAACAAATGCGTTTTTGGTCAACACGAAGTCAGTTTCTTAGGATACCTCGACTCAAAGAAGGGGACATGTCCCTTGTCAATCAAAGTGATCCAATCATAATACCCGCAACAAACCAATGTGGAGCAGCTTAGAGCATTCTTGGATATGTTAAATTTTTACAGAAGGTTCATGCCCAGAACAACAGCACTACAGGCATCACTCAACGAGATTCTTCAAAGGAAATTCACCAATCAACTGTATCAGCGTATCTACCGCAGCTTTTGTAGTTTTCAGAACTGCACGGGAACAGGCGATGCTGCTTGCACATCCAAAATCTGACACACTTTTAGCCATTTTTTACGATGCATTTGACTTCGCGATTGTGAGTAGTCCTCCAACTGTGGATTAGTTGTTGCTGATAACCATTGGCTTTCTTTTCAAGGTGTGCTCAACACGTCGATTTCGCCATCTAGATTATATTGACCCATTATCGCGCATTGAGGAGTTGCAATCAATTATCAATTACCCAAAGCTTACAGCGCCTCAGTCCGCGGACGAGGAGCTCAAAATGCTATAAAAAGGAACCACAGAGCTTCGACTAAAGCAATTCCAGATTCCGGGGGTCCGCTGCAAATTATGGTGTGATGTATCCACTGGTACCATCCGACTTCACATCACTCAAATTTTTTTTCAACAGCTTACACTACTTTTCCCACTCAGGGACAAACGCCACCGTTAAGCTGGTAACACAGGAGTGTGTTTGGCAATCTATCAAAGCCGATTACAGGAATTGGACGCGTGATTACAATAATTACCAGCGATCAAAAGTGACTCGTCATGGGACTGCACCAGTCGGAACCTTTGCGCCACCATCATCTAGATTCGAGCACGTTCATTTGGATCTAATCGTTATTGCGAGGGGCAACACTACCGCCTGACCATGGTAGACCGTTTGTCACGGTTACTCATAAAGAAACACCACGAGAAGCATTGCCCCCTTTACATTGCATTTCTGGATGTCGAGAAGGCCTTTGACCGTGTGCAACACAAACTCATCTGTTATGCTCTATAACAACACCAAGTGCCAGCAGAACCCGTGCGCTGGATTCAATTACTCTACCACGATCCGAAAAGTAAAGTTCGAAGTGTGGCGAGTTTATCAAAACCGCTTCGTGTCTCTGGCGGTATTCATCAAGGAAGCGTCCACTCAGCACTCCTCCTGTGGCAGAAAAAAATTGCGCAACCAATCACGACGAAACGATACCGTTGTGAACGGGACAAAACCTAAAGACAAAGAAGAGGAAGTTTCTTGCCAATATAGTCAATGTGTGTTCACGGTGTTTCTAGCGAAGAAGTAAAAAAATTAAAACACAATACCGTCTCCACCGCTAGTATTAGTTTTTAGTTTATTCCCTTCTTCAGCGCCGGGTGTCTAACCCAATAATTCGTGTAAGTTGCGCAAAATTTATCTTCTGCCGTCGCAATTCCGAAATTATAACCATTTCTGAAGAATTCAACATTTTACCTCGTTCCATTTTTCTCAATGACAAAACCTTTTGTTTCCAAAGCATTTCCATACTCTGTTGTTCACCCTTTGAAAATCGAAATCAAAATGACCAGACTTCAACACTATCGAATTCCGCTTTAAAGTCGGCACATACAAAACGCGGTCTGGCGTTTACAATTCTACATTCAGAGTTCTTTGGGATCTATCAGCACACACAGGCGGTAGTCAAAAAGCTCCAGACGGAATCTTCTGACGAGATCCTGGGAGTCTAGACGCACTTGTGGCGCAGCGGGGTTAACAATATTCGAAATTTATTTCGAATGTTGTTAATGCGAGCGGATAGATGACGCCGCCGGCGCTCTCCATGGCTTATTCGAACTCGCCACGAGAAGGGAAAGCCAAAGGTGAAAAGTTCCGTTGGTTGGAAGCAAAGGGACCCGTGGAAAACCAACCGGTCTCTTCTGCCCCAACCGTCTGAGAAAACACACGTAGTGAGTAAAAATAAAGAAAGTTTTTGATCTTCTCACTCGCAATTAGTAGATTTTTTCGTACTTGCCTAGCAGTGCAGTTTGTTCGTAGATAGTATCGATATGTATAAATCATTCTGATCAAGCATTTACACCTATATGCAAGTGCGATAGTGTCGTCCCAGTAAGATCTACAAATCGTTCAATGCAAGGCCTCATTGATTTTGACAATTTGTACTTCCGCGTTACGCATCGTTGGACCCTTCAAACTCTTAGAATGAAGACGACCAAATTGTTATTTACGATTGCGAAAAAGGGACTCAGTCGTGAACAGTGAATTCGAAGAAATACGGGGTTGACTTGATACATTTCACGCACGGCAACAACACATCAATTCATAGTTTGACAAAAGTGAAACAGGAGTGAGAGGCTTGCATCGAAATCACAGCCGCGGGTGTGTCAGTGGCCGTGCAACGTTGTAACAAGCAATTCCTGGTCTAAATGCGGCAATTATAATTCAACAACTAGAGAAATCACACTTCTCCGCTAATGAGAGGACTGTGAGTCAGAACCGCGCTTGGGAATAACGGAGCCCCGGTAGTTTGAGAATATTGAATCCGCAAACCCCAGGATAAAAACAGATGGGATATACACAAATTCTTCGCATAAAAATCTTTGAGCCCGGACGGCATTGTGCCTGACGTGCTTGAGAAACAGCAAGAAAGGATTGTTCAGTGGCTTGTAAAGAATTATCGAAGCTGTATTTCGTTCAGGCATGTACTGCAATGCTGGGGACGGCCATGAGCTTGCGAAAGACGTTCGGCCAATCAGCCTCACCTCTTCCGTGTTGAAAACCCTAGAGCACGACCTAGGCATCCACTTAGGGACGATCATGGAAAGGTCGCCCTTCTCCAAAACTCAGTACATCGTCGAGTTTCACCTCCTATGTATAGTCTTTTTGCATAAAACCTAAGGTAATGAATGCCTTGAAATGAAAGTTACAATTGCGTGTAAGGATTCCGGCTGCAGAAGTTGCGGAGTTCTGCTTAAAAAGAGCTTTGAAAATATCAGGTTTTTACATAAGAAGCCCGAGTAGGAAAGTCTCAGCATCAACATAACAGTATTAATTATTAATTTTTATTTCACTGGTCAAGGTTTTACCTTGCCCGGTTTTTAATGAAATTCCTTTTGTTGTTGGAAAATAACTGTTGAGAGTAATTTAGTGGCGCACTTCAAAAATCATCTTAAATTCCATTTTTTCCCAAAAAGTACAACACGAAAAACGTCTATTAGTAAAGTGTATGGAGTGTATGAGTAAGCGTACAGGGCGATGACCTTGACAACACATGTGAAAATCATTAAAATGGAGAGGGTGGGGGAAGGTAATTTTTTCTGAATTATTACCCATTGTTTTCCAGAAACACAAAAGCTACACCCATTCCTTTATTTTCCTTAGCTGCATCAATAGCTCTTGAGCTGTTCGAAGATTCTCTCTCGGTTGTTAATCGATTTAAATTTCTCCCTAAAATGGGTTGCTCGGTACGGGCCGTTATCTTCTTGAGGCCTGAGAAGTTTAGTCGTTGCAGGTTGGGGGCCATTAGTTCATTATTTTACGATTAGAGAAATAGCTCGTGTAAAGTAGCTTCATAAAGACTGAAATGAATCTAAATTGGTCTCTTCCGATAAAATTTCGAATAGTTTTCTGACTATTTGCATCGATTTTTGGTTTACTTAGAACTTAGCCGTAATATATTTGGAAACTTGTTAAAGAATTCAATCTGCATAGAAATTTCCTTCCAAACCTAGGAATCAATACTCACCGGAAGCACAATGTAGGCCTCTGGGAGTTTCTCCTGTATCCTCTGCACAATCACGTAAATTCCCTCGGCTATTTCCTCAGCAGTGTTCTCAATGTTGTTCGTGCCAACATGCAGTACTACTATCTAAACGGAAACATTTACTGCAAATTCATCGCCGACTACATAATACAAAGGAACCAACCTTCGGTCGAACATTATCCAATTCCCCATTCTCCACACGCCACAGCACGTTCTGCGTCCGATCATTTCTTATGCTAAAATTAAGGCAATGCATTGGTGCAAAGTATAGATTCCACGTTTCTGTGTGTTGCAGCGACTCCAGCACGCAGTCACCCAGGAATATTACGTCCGGATCCTTCTCCCGGCACTCGGACAGGAACCGTCTATGAATGCTTAGCCATCGGTCGTCACCGTCCAAATCCTCGACGGGCGAAGCAATTGTGCAAGGATTCATAGCGGCAAGCTTAGCGCAAACAAAGCCGGCGTTCAATAGCACCCTGCGCGTGAAACCGAGCGAAATTTAAATATGCCAAACTACAGCAGGACTACGGAAAATGAACGAGAAAACTCCTACAGACAAGGGTCAATTCGGCTGGCAGACATGAAAACCTCAACGTTGCCGTCCACGATTGAGTTGTCAGCGAATGGTCGAAATGAATCAGGTGAAATGTCAGATTTTGGGCGCGGTTTAGAGATGAGATGAAATAGTCGAAAACACTTTCTTAAAGTGCGATTGAGCCTTAACTAGAATTAAAGGGGGCTAGTCGTTTGTGGAATTCGTGTACTATCAACCTGTAAATTTGAAAACCGCCTTCAGACACCAAAACGCTTTTCCAAATAACAACAAATGTTGTTCAACAACCAGGGGTTCCTGAATACGAACTGAAATGTGTGTATATATAATGCTCGTCTACTCTAAATTGGGTGAAAAGCACAGATTTTGGACATATACATCTTAGCGGAGTAAAATAATAGGACTCTGGAGAGAACTCTTTCCCCTACTGCGGCAATGTGCGGGAGGGTGGTATCTGTGTATTTTATTCTGTTGCGAAGATATATATTAAGTAAAATAATTATGAAACGCATGAAGGAACACCACCCAAGCCTGATCGACAAAGAACAGCCTGATTTTCGCACTGAGTCTCCCTGCACTGACCATATTATCCCCTTTCGAATCATTGTGGAGCAATGCGCAGAGATACAATCCTGCTTGCTTATGTAGCAATGCACACTACCGACGACGGTCAGTGATAACTCTTGCCATCTGGCGTTCTATCAATACAGTCAGAAAGCCGGCTTTATGCATTTCCTATGTATAAAATACATGAACGGGATTTTGTACGTTAGTAGCAGCACCCGAGGTACGAAAAGAACCACCATTTATTTAAGCTAATTTTGCCCGCATGATATATAGATAGGAAAAAAAGCCCACGAACCCTGTTCTCGCCCAACCGGACCAAGGGGCGACCAACCTAAGGATGGGCTGAAGGCAACATCCAAAGGCCCGCATCACATGATAATGCGTTTCAACACACCATGCGAGAATGTATTGCTACTACCCAATTGTCGCAAACACTTCAAACAGTGACGCGGTGGTTCTAGACTACAGAGACATATTTATGTTGGATGGACAGGATCCTTCAGACTATAGTACACGTTGCAGGAATAACCGCTTTTTGCATCTCCATGCATAGTCCAGCCCAAAAATCGAGCGTTTTCAGTGCTTTAAGTAAATTTTGCGGAACTAATCCCGTCGCTGAAGTTATCATTAAGACTACTTCGATCTTTTGTAGTTTTCAAATCCGCTTCACATCGTCCGCCAAAGGGCCGTAATTCCGGATATTTTCTTGCTGTTTATCAACAGTATTCCGATCCAACGGTACGGCTACATCGATTATGTAGCACGCTCATTCTTCCTTGAGAAGTGAACTAGATCGGATCTGTTGTGATTAACACTCTGGTCGGTGGCAATAGTGTGATCCCACAGTAGATTTGCCCAATCATTTTCCAAGATTCTCTGCGGAATATACTTATAATATGGATGGTAAGTTGCCATTAAGTTATACATCAACGCTAGGTTTTGATGGAAAATCTTGCAGACGCAGTTATGACGATTGGTATACTCGGCATTGCTTAACATCTTACACCCAAATGTTATGTGCTGGGTGGTTTCCTCTCTACAGTTGCAAAACCTACAACTAGATTTGTGAAGAATTTACCATTTATAATTTTTTACAGGGAATAAAGCATCCTGAATTGAGGTCAGAAATGCTTCGGTCTTATAGAATAGTACACCGTTAGCCAACCATTTGCTGAGGGCTTCGATGTCAATGCCTGGCAACAACTAGTAGAGAGGGAGCGAACGATTCTCCTGGACACTCATAGGACGCTAGTTGGCAAACCGCCCTTTCTCCGAAAAAGGAAAAATACAAGAAAATAACCAAAATTGTGGAAACAGCGCCATCGGTTTCAATGAACTCAAGGGAGGTAAAGCCCCGAAAAGAAACCGAGGAAGCATGGACCAAGGTTGGCGGGAAGAAAAACGCGATAGGCCAAAAAAGACTAGACAAGTCGGGAAACCGGAAGCTGGACGCTTCAAGTATGAAAGGTTTTGTGTATTTCTTATATAAAGACATTGAGGTATGCATTTGCCCGTTAGTACATAGCATTTAATATTATACCTTTGTTAGTAACAGTGCGATTTCCAACAAAACTTGGTAGAACTATGCTATAGCCTACTCTATTGCAAAATTTCGTGTTACTAGGATGAACTTAAGGGGGGTGGTGCAGCTGATAACTAAAAATTATAATAATATACTATTATTAACTTTGTTTGAAAGGATATTGGTATGGAATGTATTTCGGAGCCTAGGTACCATACAGTAGCAGCCTCTTGATTTTTTTCAAATTTTTCTGTTGGATAGTTTCTGCGAATGGGCCCCGTTAAAGAAATGATTACTTTCGAACCCCCGCACTCCCCACCTTCCAAACAAATGTCAAAACTAAGCCCAGCACCCAAAAGGATGTAACTTACTGTATGTGTGAGCGTTCACAATTCCCGCCTTTCGACCAAGTCGACAGAATCTGTAACCGTCTCCAAGGAAAATGCATGCGACGGACAGACAGACAGTAAACCGATTTTAATAAGATTGTTTTACACACCCTCTGGGTTTATAAGGCCCCAGTCCCTACTAAAGACAATAGACAAGATAGTGATTAAAAGAAAATATTTGAAAAATCCCTATTATAGAGTTGACAATCTTGATACCAATTAAACCGGCGATTCCGCCATTTCGTTCGATGAGCGCATAAAGCCTAGTAGTTTTTTGTTTACCTTGCAAACTGTTTTTTTAAAACCTCTTCTCCGGATTTTCTTATTGAAAGCAAATAGAAATTTGTTTAGAAAATCACGAAGATCAAAAAAAAAATCACGGTTATCGAAAATGCGTTCAAAAATCTTCATCATATGGGAAAGTAAACGGATCAAACGATGATTTGAACATTATGCTGGACTATCTTCCTTCTATATTGGAATTGTGGTACTTTCCAGTACTTTGTCAGTCAGATGGTATTCTACTTTCCTGAATAACCCAATTAAAGAATTCACTGAGCTACAGTGTTGGGTCCCAACTCTTCGCTTTCCAGAACTCAGATGCGATGTTGTCAGGTCCTGTTCCTTCATTCGTTTTATTACTTCCTCGACTTCACTCACGCTGATTGGTGGAACTGCTTCAAATGTCGGCAATGATTTTGGAAGTGGAGGATGAACAAGTTCTTCAGTCGAAGTCTGCTCGAAATATTCTCGCCTTGCAAATGCAAATTTTCATTGGACTTTCAAAACAAAAATGTGGAAAACATAGATCTAGAAAGTGTACATAATATTATGGATTATTATTCAGATGACATAGACTAACATTTAGTCATTGGGTGCATTCAGTAAAAACCTCAGTGAAATTTTTATGCTTATTTATGGAAAGAAAGTTTCTACACTATCTTTAATTTTTGAGACGTTGGCAGTCACTAGCTATGAAGCTGCTCTTACTCCAAGATGTCGTATTTAGAAAACAAATATAGGACAACAATGTCAAACTATCGTCTCGGACAGTTTGGCTGCTTCCGATGTCGGTATTTTACACTTCGTCTATGGTATAATGGATGCCAAACAATACATTCAAATTTTACAAGCTAATTTGCATGAGAGTGCCCGAAATTGAACATCCACAGCAGGTGCATTTTTCAGCAGGATAATAATTCAAAACATCTTCGCTTAATACGCGCCTTTGGTTGCTTTATAATTGTGGAAAACAGTTGAATACGCCTCCACAACACGCCTCCCAACATTAATCCCATAGAAAATTTATGGTCTATTTTAAAACAAAAAATTAAAATATAACATAAGGAACACAAAAGACCTTAAAATCGCTTTGCGTACAGAATGGAGAAAACTTTCACCAAATTTAATGAAAAAATTAGTTGAATCTATGCCAAATAGACTTAAGGCAATAAAAAAACAGAAAGGGCACCCAATAAATTACTAAAAATAAAATTATGTTACGTTTTTTTAATCCAATTGAGTGTACGAATACGGATTTTGTTTGGATCAGAATATGAAATGTTTTTTTTTATGATTGCATATTACTGTTTTCAATAAACAATGTTATTCCTTGTAATAACTGCTCACTTTCATTTTATTTCGTCTAGTATTTCACAGGCGTTTTCCGAATTATTACTTAAAATGATGGTGCACGAATACGGATTTTGCACAGTGTATGTACCTACATCTTTATTGAAAATAGTCTTTTGACTGACTGATTAATTGGTCAGGCTCCCAAAGTAGCATTAGCCCAGGACCTTGAAACTCACGGTCCGACTTTGATCATTCTGCTCACATTCCTAGCTATGAATTTCTTCCATGAGGCAGAAACGGTTTTCATAGGAAGATTAAGCTGAAAATAATCCGAACCTGCCTTGCTACTTTACCTTTTTTTCAACTGCTCCAAAAATGTCATGAAATTCAATATTCTTTCGCCAGCTCCAAAAATGGAATCCTAAGTTTCCAATTGCATAACTTTTGCCCCCAATTTATGCAAAGAGAAATTTCAAGATTTTCGCGCGCACTACATACCTTCTCTTATGACTTCGCTAATGTTGTTATGAGAATGGCGGGAAAGTTCATAAACAGACTCAAGACCGAAGTGCTCCTTTCAGCCGGGCGCCGTGCGTGGTTGTTTTCGACATTTGACATTGCATTTCTTCGAAACTGTGCGAAGTTTGAAATCCCGGCAAAGACCATGAGTGATCCCGAATCAAGTCGTAACGTAGAAATCAAAGCGCGTTTAGGTTCAGACGAAAACTATAAAGCAGCCGTTGAAATTGCCCGGAACCTAACCTCGACCGATGGTGAAGTAATAAAGCAACGAGATGTTTTCTTCAATTCCCGTGAGGGAAGGTTGAAGCTACGTTACATGTCCGATTGCAATATGTTGATTTACTATGCACGGGACGACGAAGCAGGTCCGAAGCTATCAAATTACTACACTGTGAAGGTGGAAGATGCTAGTACACTGGAGCACGTACTAACAACCAGCAATGGCACGCGAGGAATAGTCCAAAAGGAGCGGCTCCTGTTTATTCACGAGAATACTAGGATTCATCTAGATAAAGTGGAGAATCTTGGTAACTTTCTAGAGTTCGAGGTGGTGCTTAAGCCAGGCGAAAAGGTGGAACAGGGACAAGAGTTTGCAGAAAAAATGATGAAAATCTTCAAGATTCGGGAAGAGGACTTGTTAACCGGTGCCTATTTGGATTTACTAGTAGGAAAGCAGTGAGGGACCGGAAGAATAAGAATTGAGTGTCATGTATGTACGGGTTGTTCGCCCTCATTATATCCAAGTAGAAAATTAAGTTTAGTTCTAGTCTCTTATTATATAATTTCTTAATGATAATCTCTTGGAAAAGTTTCTACTTAATGTCGAATAATTTGGAATATTTCCTTCTCACTTCTTACAAATGATACAAATTATTGTTGATGTACAAATAAAACTATAATTAAATCGATTTTTCGTATAATTAACACGTCAAGGGCTGAAGGAGTAAAACTGGGTGTTCTAAACTTACTCGTAAATCGGTCGTTTTGTCTCTAGATTTTGGCATTGGAGCCAACCTTCTCAGAATCGTCTCACCGGTGCTGCTATCAACTCTACAGTTCCTTTTTAGTAGTTTTTCAGAGCTCCACAGTCACCTACAACGGATTCACCCTCTTTTCCTAGTAAATGTGGCAACTTAGCAGCGATCATCATCTACAGGTATATAACACATAATTGATTTTGATACGGCCTCGCGATCGCCATTCGGGATGTTGTGGGGTATTCTTTTCCCTGCGACTGGCAATTTGTACTGCCTCCGTCATTTCGGAAGCCAAGTGGCTTCAAGACTATTTGATAGCGTCAACAATTTCACTTCTAAATATTTCTGCCTCCTCGGGGTGTTTCGCAACTACAACCAATCAACGTTGACTCCTCTGGCAAAGCAAAGCCAAGCACTCCATCGTTCAAGATGTTCCATAGCAAGGGCTCCAATTTGGAATCATGAATAATACCCACTGTCTCTATGGATTTTTCCGCCCCGCCAACCATCTTGTACCAAAGCAGTCTCTTAATTAACCGATCCAAGTAACTAGGTGCAACTTGTTTAGCAAAAGTGCCTTTAATATAGTCGCAGATGGCCGAATTAAAGAAATTGATGGCATCGAGGGTCACCATTGCATAGCAACTATGAGCTTTCATCGCCTCTCGACCCACGCGCATCGCGTGCGCATTGCTATCACGTCGATCATAGAGCGGACTCGACAAAATCGATGAACAAGAACCCCCTATTATCTGATATATAGACCTCTTCATCATCTTTCCCATAGTGTCTCAAAAACAAATCATCATCAACGGCGGTATCCAGTCTAGGCCTGCCTTAATAAGGAACTCCAGACACCCCGGTTTTGCGCCGAGGTCCACCAATTCGATATCCCTAAAAGCTGTCGGGCGCCCTGACCTACGCCATCGCTCCATCTCAGGCAGGTTCTGCCTCGTTTTCTTCTTCTACCATAGATATTGCCCTTATAGAATTTCTGGGTTGGATCATCCTCATCCATACGGATTAAGTGACCCGCCCACCGTAACCTATTGAGCCCGATTTTATCAACAACCTGACGGTCATGGTATCGCTCATAGATTTCGTCGTTATGTAGGCTACGGAATCATCCATCCTCATGTAGGGGGCCAAAAATTCTTCTCTCAAACGCGGCTAAAAGTTCACAGTTTTTTTTTTTGCTAAGAACTCAAGTCTCCGAAGAATACATGAGGACTGGCAAGATCATTGTCTTGTACAGTAAGAGCTTTGACCCTATGGTGAGACGTTTCGAGCGGAACAGTTTTTTTAAGCTGAAATAGGCTCTGTTGGGTACCAACAACCGTGCGTGAATTTCATCGTTATAGTTGTTATCGGTTGTGATTTTCGACCCTTGATAGGAGAAATTTTTAACGGTCTCAAAGTTGTAGTCTCTTATCTTCATTGTTTTCGTTTCACCAATGCGATTCGATGTTGTTCGTTCTTTTGGTTTTGGCGCTGACGTTGTCACCATGTATTTCGTCTTGCAGCTCAAGATCTCGCGCCGCCTGCTCGATCTGGATGAAGGTAGACTGTACATCTCGAGTTGTTCTTCCCATGATGTCGTTATCGTCAGCGTACTGGCCTCCACTAGTAGTTGGGTGGACTTGAAGAGAATGGTGCCTCGCGCATTTACATCGGCATCCCGAATCACTTTCTCTAAGGTCAGGTTGAAGAGGACGCATGATGGGGCATCCCCTTGTCCTAGACCGTTATTGATGTTGAATGGTCTCGAGAGTGATCCTGGTGCTTTTATCTGGCCTCGCACATTGGTCAGGGTCAGCCTAGTCAGTCTTATCAATTTCGTTGGGATACCAAATTCTCTCAGTTTTACCCTGGCTATGCTGTCATAGGCGGCTTTAAAGTCGATGAAAAGATGGTACAACGGATGTACATATTCCAACAGTTTTTCCATCGCTTGCCGCAGAGAGAAAATCTGATCTGTTGCTGATTTGCCTGGAGTGAAGCCTCTTTGGTATGGGCCAATGTTGTTCTGGGCGTATGGGGCTATAGATGGTAGGTACTCAGCAACGTGATACCTCTATAATTGCTGCACTGCGTGATATCCCCCTTTTTATGTATGAGACAGATAATGCCCCTTTGCCAATCGTCAGGCATTGATTCGCTGTCCCATACTTTGAGTGTCAGTTGATGAACCACTTGGTGTAATTGGTCGCCTCCATATTTAACCAATTCGGCTGTAATTCCATCGGCTCCTGGGGACATATGGTTTTCAAGTCGATGAATTGCACGGACTGTTTCTTCTATGCTTGATGGTGGCAGCGTCGCCTTTAGTTGGCGGGACCTCCAACTCGGCGATATTTTGGTTCTTGAGCAGTTTATCAAAATACTTAATCCATCGCTCCAATATTCCCATTCTCTCGGAAATCAGATTTCCTTCTTTGTCTCGGCAGGATTAACATCGAGGTGTATAAAGCTTCATCCTGCTGACTTGTTGGTAAAACTTCCGCACCTGGTGCGGTTGCTCAATGAATTTTTCTAGTTCACAGATTTGTTGGTTCTATCAGGCTTCCTTTCCGTCTGTGAAGACGGTTCTCCGCTCGACGTCTCTGCTTATTCTTTGAGAATGCAACATTACTCGGTATGCAGCATTCTTCCGTTCCGTAGCTAGCTTACATTCATGGTCAAACCAGCCGTTCCGACTTTTCTTGCAGTTGGGGCCAAGTATCTTTGTGGCCGTATCAATGACAACGTTCTTCAGGTGGTTGTGAAGATCATTTGTTGATGCTTCATCTCCAGGATGTCTGTTGACTGCGGTTATTGCGACATCCATTTCGCCCTTATAGATGTTGCGGAGGGTTGTGTTGTGGATGGCTTCAGTGTTAACTCTCACCTGATAGTCAGAGGGGATTCGGGGTGGTGTTGTAGTTCGAGCTGGGAGCACCATGCCAACGAGATAGTGGTCGGAGTCTATATTGGCCCCCCTATATGTTCTGACATTCATCAAGGCTGAGAGGTGGCGGCGTTCGACCAACACGTGGTCAATTTGGTTGAAAGTGGTCCCGTGTGGAGAGACCCACGTATGTTTGTGAACCGCTTTCCGCGTAAACCAGGTACTTCCAACAACCATTTTGTGCGATACTGCTAACTGAATAATCCGCAGTCCGTTATCATTGGTATTCCTATGTAACCTATGGGAGCCGACGTATCGCCTGAATACGGGCTCCTTCCCTACTTGACTGTTGAAATCTCCAAGTATGAATTTGATATCATACTTGGGACAGGCTTCAAGGGTCTGCTCAACTGCCTCGTAGAATTATCCTCTGTAGGGGCGTGAATGTTTATGAGGCTTATATTTCTAAACTTGCCTTGCAAACGCAGAGTACATAGCCTTTCGCTTATATTTTCAAAGCCAATAACAGCAGGTTTCATTTTTTGGCTGACTAAGAAACCTACTCCGAACACATGGTTTACTGGATGGTTGCTATAATAAATGGTGTAGCGGCTCTTCTCCAGGAAACCGGTCCATGTCCATCGCATCTCTTGCAACGCTGTTACATCAGCCTTATATTGGGACAGAGTATCGGCTAGCTGCTCAGCAGCATTCGGTCTGTACAGGGAGCGCACGTTACACGAGAAAATGCACAAATCGTTAATCCGTTGTCGTTGTCGGATTCGTCGTTGTAAAATCCATCCTTTCCGAGGCTCCTTCCGTGGCTTCGTTACATCGCTTTTCCGAGTAAGGTTGTCAGCCCTAACCAATCCATACTGTCGCCCTGATAGACTACCTGCTAGATCGATGAACGAGAACCCCCTCTTATGTGATATATAAACCTGTTCATCATCTTTCCCATAGTGTCTCAAAGACAAATAGGCCGATATATAGTAGGCATACCAGATAGTCTTTGGGATTTTGGTAACACAATCAACTTCTGCCTTCTCCACTAGACAGAAAAGGTTCATCCACCAACACCCCCATGCCGTAGTCGTCTTTCACAGTTGCGTCTTCCTATCTTTGACGCCAAAAAGCGAAGAGCAGTCTCACAGGACTTTCAATCTCCTAGAAGTTGCTATTGAGCATATTTGTATTCGTAAATACAAATAAATTCTTACGATGATTTTCTATGAATATATTCGTATTCGAAAAAGGGAATATTTTGGTATTTACACAAGTGAATACGAATACGACTGTATTCTCACTTCCGAAAGTGAATTCAAACATATCCGTATTTACGAATACGAGTTCTGTTGGGTGAATACTTGTATTTCCAAGTGCCAATACGATGTTTTTGTATCGAAATGGTAGTATTTGCCTGGGTAGCAAATGTTAGCGCCTTAAAGATCTGACCATGTCCTACATATGTATGGTAGAGTCAGACTTAATATTCAATGAAGAAATTAAAAGACTTTGCAGGCGTAAACAAAAGTATGTACATATAAACACGAACAATTTTTACAAGCCTGAAGAATTGCAAAGCAAAGACATTTCTTCTGGGGTTGTGTCAGGTATCATCAGATAGACAAATGTCTTTGCCATTTCGAACCATCTATGTGCGTACCGTGACGGGGCGTTTTGCAGTTCGTACACGTATATGTACATATCTACAGGCGTGTTGGCTTCAAGCCGAAATTACGAATTAAGTTGCGCACAAAAATATGTGTGCCATGTGAGCTGGACTATTCCCCATTTAGAAACTTAAATATTTATTATTCACCCAACAGAATTCGTATTCGTAAATACGAATATGTTTGTATTCACTTTCGGAGGTGAGAATTCAGTCGTATTCATATTTCCTCCTGTAAATACCAAAATATTAACTTTTTCGAATACGAATATATTTTTATTCGGCCTGTGTGCCGTTCACAAGTGGCAGCGGTAACGGTATTTTATTCTATCGAAAACCTGATCTGAATGCAATCGAGAGGCTTTCAAATCCTCACCCACCGTATCAAGCCACCTTTATTTCGGACGACCTTTTGGTCGCTTACCATCGACTTCGAGTTCAGACCAATCTTGGTGAGTGAATTCTCCTTGGGGCGAATTACGTGACCACACCATCGAAGACGCCTCTCTCGCAAATTTTTCACGATCGCTGGAATTATAATATATTGCCAACGAGAGTCGCACTACATCCTACTATTATGGCCCTTTACTGGTTATAATTCACCTATGACCGACAGGAACTTTATTATTTACCCTACTTCCAAGTGTTTCAGCCTGGCATCTAATACTATATTAAGTATTCTCCCTGGTGCCTCAACCTACTTTGCACGAGTGGCAGGCAATGTCCCAGAATGGGTGGAGGTTTCATCACTCTTCTCACGGAATCTACAAATAGTGTCCACAGGTATCTCTAGTTTCCCCAGCGTGCAGTGGCCAGTGAGTATTCCTACTATGATCCGAAGGTTCTTCTTGGCGAGGATTAAACAATCTTTCAAGCGCTTAGGTTCGTATCCCCCGCATTACTAGTACTCCCGGAAACTCTGAAGATTATCCTCTTTGCCTGTATCAATCGCAGAAGGACCACTAAGGCTACTATGGAGCATTTCCACATTGTTCCACTGATACAAAAGCAAGCCAGTCTTGGAGTTTGTGTATCTTCTTGGTTGTTATGCTGGGTTCTGTTGTGTCTGCCCAGATTACCGCCCCGTAATCATTGGCGTTTCTATAGCAATGTATATCCAGCGCAGCATTTTCGAGGTACATTTCCCCTTTTTTCTGCTGCAGACCCGGAAGTCCTTAGAACTCTTGTAGCTTTTCAACATATTTTCAATGTGTCTTCCAGAGTAGCTTTTGGTCTAGTGCGTTTCTCAAATATTTGACCACTGCTACTCATTTCCCCTACACCGCCATCTAATAGATATCACGTGATAAACCCTTTGCTTATTAGTGAATGGTACTATATTAAACTTTTCTGCACCAGTTACTAATGATTTATAGCCCAGCTTGGATTCTGTCACATAGGGTATCCTCATATTTTCTCCTACAGAATAAAGTAACGCCATCAGCATAACCCTGGACCTGTATTTCAGTTGTTTGGGATAATGGGGGATCGTACCAAATGGAGAGCAACTTACTCTCACGTTTTTTGATCCCCTCGTTTGGGGCATAGCATGCAAGCATTCAAAAGTAGGAACTAACGGTTTCGTCCAGAGCAGAGGCAACTCATCAGAAGCTGCCTCACCTCTGCCCTGGGAGCAGCGTGACAGAAAGTGGCAACAAGTGGAAAACGCTCCTTTATATATTCGTAAAAACACAATGGTGCGAATTATATCCAAGTTAAATCGCCAATTGTTTGCGCCTAAACTAGGCTAACGCTGGATTATTGTTTGAGATAATGAGGGATCCTAAGTCCACATCAACTTGATGTTGGACCGGACCATACGCGAAAATATAAAGGAGCTTTTCCCACCTGTTGCTACTTTCGATCACGCTGAGGCAGCGTCTGATAAATTGTCTGTACCCAGAACAGAACCGTTAGTCCCTATTGCTGTATTTCAGTCTTTGTCAGCTCTTGTAGAAGTTCGTCAACTACCATACTCCAACTTAGTGGTGATAGTATCGCGTCCTGTGGACAACCATGAGTAGTGTTCATGACAATAGAGCTTCTATCTGTCGGCACTTCTATTATTTGCATACTAATTAGGATCCTGCTCATCCAGAAAGCCAAGGGGCTTCTCTATCCCTTGTGGATCAGGGCATCTCGTATTTCAGTTCTTCGTTATCCGAAAGGGCATACAGCGCTATTTCTTTTGTTGCTATGTCATCCCGTAATGCATTTGTCAATTGGAACAGGGCAGTTTCGGTTGACCGTCTTGGCCAGTAAATGTGTTGGCACTAATATATCATAGTTATTTATCATTCTCCCCACCGATTTTAGTAAAAAACGATGTCAGCCAGACTTTTCTAAAAGATTTAGAGTGAAAGGAGCCCTTTTTACCCGCTTTCGAAATAAAGACCACTTTCGCCCACCACCTTGCCCTTGGTATATATCCCAAGGCTACGCTGCCCTTACCACCTTTAGAAGAGACTCTAAGATGATTTCCTCCCTGGAATAGTGCTCGGAAAATGCCATCTACTCCGGGTGATTCCAGTGGTTAAAAAAATCCTCACCGCCCAGCTTTCGTTAGCTTCCCAGCCAACCTCTTTTGCTAGTTTCCTTTTTTCCAGAAGGGGCAGCAAAGGATCCGGCTGACTGTAGAAGCTGATCGATGAATGGAAACTCCGGCACCGTGCGAAATTCCGAGAAGTTCAGCGTAGTGCCCGCTGTGACAAAAGTGAGTTTGCTGTTGCGCTGGTGAGGGAAGCTTAAGATGCCGCAGAACACAATGATTTCAGGAGTGTATTTCGCATCAAGAAAGAACTTGCAAGCAGTCGCAAACCTTTCGATAGTTCTGTGAAGGATGTTAATGGTCGACCCCTCATTCACGATGATGAGCATCTGAAGAGGTGGAAAGAACACTTCATTACGGTTTTCAACCGTATCAAATCTGGTGAAGTTCTTCCTCTTGTAAATGAAATGGCTAACCACCTTAACATGTGGATGTGGACTATTTCCAAGCAGAAGGGAAGTCATCTTCACTTAAACGAAATAAAGCCGGAAATCCTGGGAATCCGAGACCTTTCCCAGAGAGCGTAAAAAAAGCATGATCTTTAACACTCCAAATGGCATCCGTTTTGAGTGTGGCAATTGGAGGAATGTGCTCCCTGTTGTTTCAAAAATAATAGGTAAAATAATCCTGATGATCGACAGAGAGCATTGACCACATCACGGGCAAATGGCTCTGAATTTGGAAAGAAAGGAACAGAGAAACACCAACAAAATCAAGGTTTTCAATCTGACGGATCATATCACCCTACTTATCTGCATTAATAAGCAGAGCACTAGATATTTGAATGGGTGCCATTTACCCTTGGTAGGGTATAGCGCGCCAACCACACTTACGCACCATCGTTCGCGGTTACCTGAAACGCCCTTTAGCTCCCAGAAACACTCCTCCTATACTATCTATGTCAAGTATCTTTGGGGCGACCCACTCGGGTGAATTCCACTACGTAGCGGGGTCAGCAAAGTAGCTGACGCCCTCCTTAATGTGTGGACCTATCTACTGCCATTTCCGCTTTCTGATTTCAGCGCCAACGCCAGGCTTGTTCGCTGATCAAGCTCTCCGCGTGTAATAATATCAGGCCAGCGTACTCCGATGACACGACACAGACAGGTGTTGACTAAGGCCTAGAGCCTTCGAATCACAGTGTGGCCCATCTTCCATGTGCTACTCCCACATAGCAATACAGAAAGAACCCTAGCACGGAACAGTTTGGACTTGATCCTGGTACTGAGATAACTGTCTTTCCATATTTTAGACAAGGCAGCGAAAACGGATCTAATGTTATTATTGCGTCGTTGTTATTATTGCGTGTGAGTTGTAGCTTAAGAATATATAATAACGAAGGTCCTCAGAATGCTCGCTTTCTCCAACTTGAGCGGGAATTCCAGCGGAAACTGGACATTCTGGGCTTAACCGAAGTAATATAGTGGAGAGTATTCTTCTCCCTCTTGCGGAAATGTCGTTTTGAACTCAGAAAAGCCAAATGGTAGCAGACGCGAATCCAATATCATATCATAATAATTGTTTCGGAGACCACGTGCCTCCTTCCTCAGTGCTAGGTAAAAATAAAAATATTTACAGGATAAGGAAAAAAACCTAGTTCTTTTTTCAACTTATATACAACTGTAAAAGAAACGTGGATATTAATTTCAACGTAACATTGTGATCATGATGGATGATCTTAACGCCAATACGGTCTGAGTAACCGTAACAATAATGTTGAAGGTTTTTGATATCCATCCACCGCCTTATCATTGATGGAAACTTGTTGAGTTGTTGATGGTTGCTTAGCATCGCTTGCGTGTTGCGGCCGACCCATTTCTCGCAAAGTTGGAGAACTACGGTCCCCCCCCCCCTCCCGTTCAATATTGACTGCTTGAATGATCCAGCTATCGCTTGACATTGGGAAAGTTATCTTGCTTTTCTCGCATACTGCACAGGTCGTAGGCCACATCTCGAAGGGACGTCATAAGATCTGGCTAACTGCGGAATCGTGGAAGGGGTTGAAGGCTCAATTGACCGCGGCGAGGAATGACGGGCGTGACGCGCTCGAACTCCAGAAAGTTTATCGTAGTGTACGCCATGACGAGAGAGAATTTGCTATCACGCTGGTCAGGGAAGGGGAAGATACCGGCGAATGCAATGATTTCAGAAGTGTATACCGCATGTGGTCGCAAATTTTTCGATGGTCCTGTGAAGAACGTCAACGATCGACTTCACGTTCACGACGACGAGCAACTGAGGAGATGGAAAGAACACTTCAGCCCGGTTCTTAGCCGCATCACATCCGGGGAGGTCCCTCCTCTTGTGAATGAAATGGCTAATCACCGTAACATGCGGATACGCATTGTTCTTCAAGGCGGAATAAAAATCATCTCAGCCATCAGTGCACTCAAACGGAATAAAGTCACAGGGTTTGATCGTTTTCCGCAGTTATTTGTCGTTGTACCTGCAATTCCATGCAGACGAGACCTTTCCCAGAGAGTGGAAAAAGTGGAGGATCGTTAAGAATCCCAGGGAAACTCGTTTTGAGTGTGACATTTGTAGAAGTATCTGAGTGATCTGTGAACATTGAAAGGAAATGAATGAATTGTAGAGATAAAACACAATGAATGAATCCATAATTCACGAATTTATTTCATATTATTCCATATTGAAAAAATAAAAGGAAAAAACTGAAAGCCATTAAGATTATTCCATATAACCAAGGATAAAGGGTTCCTTGAACTTCCTTCGACATATTTTTAGCATCTTATTTTCACGAATAAATTCATAAATTCCACTGTTTTGAAGTGCAATATAGAGTCCATTATCGCATGAAGTTATTGTTCCAAATTCAGAACTGGAAAGAAATTGGGTAGATGAAATGAAGTTACAATACTTATTAAACTTACAATTCTCTTTCTATTCTAACCGAGCACTGTCTTGGCTCGTAAGAATATAGCGAATAATACCAATCTTTCCAGTAAATCGTATTTTCAACCAATGTTGCAGTACATCCCGGATGCTTTGAGGGAATTTGTCCAGCATTATGCCATGTGCCTTCTCTAGGATCGTAGAATCCGACAAATGATTCATCTCTTATGCCGCCGAAAACATAAACGGCTGACTCTGAAATTAGAATTTTTTATAGATAGGATATGAACAAATAATTATGTTTTTTATTGTGAAAATTTACTTCGTTGTCGTTTTGTTATTTCTTAAGAATTTTATATCCGTTAGTATCCTTCTTTTCATAATTAATATATGTCTCAAGTTTTCTGATATGAAAAGCGTCACCATTATAGAATTGCACAAGAGTGGAATAATAACTTCAGCAATTACTAGAGTTGTGAGATGTGCTAAAATTAGCGTTTACAGAACTGTAAGAGGCGTAGGCAACAGTATAGGAAACTGGAAATGATCGACAAGTCTGAGCAGCAGCTACAGAAAACGTTCATAAGGTATGACGCCTTCACACGAAATGCTAGCCACTCCAATCGAAAAATATAATATAAATATGAAATGAAATGAAAAGGAAACGGGGCATGTATTTCCCCTCTTTTATCAGGTGAAGATTGAAGAACTTCGTGAATTGCAGCCACTCTGTATTGAGAAGAGCTTCCTCACTATAAGGATCTATAAGCATCTGAGGAGTCTATGATGATTACTAGCTTCAGTTTTTTTTTAGTGCGTTATCTGCAGAAGTTTATGAAAAACTTGAAATATTTACAGAAACTTTTGTCTTCAACCAGGGTTGAAGTGGGAAAACCCGGATCTGGGCAAAAATTTTGCGCCATTCAAGGACGGGAACCAATTATTATTATTTCAATTGAATTCTGGCGAGACGGGAGGAGATAGGTCACTAGATCAATGCTTTGAATATACACCATATCAATTTAAAGATTAAATCTTCGTCATATTTATATGTAAATTGCAGCTGCCCGCCTCCTCAGATCAAGACACCTCAATCAGATTTTTTTCAACGTAGAATCTCACCTTCGCAAGAGTTGCGAACGCCGAATGCGGGAGTTCATTGAATATTCGATTCCCGGGGATAGTACAATGTGCCTTAAAAAAGGCCTGTGTTTGTAGCACTTCATGCTTTCATGGAGTACATGATAACTTTATTCAAAAGCTTCAGTAAAACTTACTGTAACAAACAACTCCAGGCGACGCTCTAGATTCCTGAGATGACGGCAAATCGATGAGTTGTCCTGTTTGCAAGTTGTAGCATGAAAACTCATTGCTACCAGTTAAGCCTGGCAAACTAAAGCCACCAGCTATGTACAGCTTATCGTCTATAATACAAACTCCAGGACGCTTCTTCCTCACAGGACATTCAAATTTACTCCATTCTTTCTCCTCGAAATCATATTTCAATCCAAACGATTCGTATACGCCATTGAAGGAACCACCAACGGCGAAAAGAGTGTTTCTGTATCTAACTGCAGAAAATGCATTATATTCCGGCGGTTTATTAATATTTAGTAGACTCCTTCTGTTTATATTAAATACGTGCATCTGTTCTGTATCATTTGTGAACATAAATAATTCAAATTCCATTGTATCACAACACAATTTTCCAATGTCCACGAATTTCGACGAAAGCTCATACATATGAGAATGGCGCTTAAATTCATCTTGCTTAATCCATAATCTGATAGCTTTGTACGTCCTTTTTGGATGGGTGAATTGTACAGCATTTATTACTACTTCAAACTAAATTGAAAAAAAAAGTGTTATCAGAAATATATATGTAACTTTAATTTCCAACTTACGTCCTTTTTGGGTAGTTCTCGCAATTCTTCGGTATCGTAAAGTTTGTGGAAATTATACGTTATAAATTCGAGTGCTGCGTCATGAAGATTAATCAAGTGATGTTCGTCTTAAATGATATGAAATTGTGATCTTAGTACAAAGTTAAATAAAAGTAGAATATATACAAAAAAGTGCATTCAGAGGGTTGAATCACTCTTTTGTTGCTGAGATACACAACAATAACGGCCGAAATTTAAGTTTATATGCGTCTTTAGCTCACCTTAAATACTCGTAATTATAAGGAATCATTTCAATCAAAACAAGTCGGAATACCGGAAGCTCGCGCTTCGGGTATAAAGGTTTTGTGTTCATCTTATGTAAGAGACGCACATTTTTCTGTCCGTATATAGCTACAAATTCAACATAATCCTTCATATTTTTCCAAACTACGAGACATACGTACATATTAGAGCCATAGATATCACGCTCACCCTAAACAAACAAACTGCCTATTACCTGCTGTACACATATATGCACGTATCTAAATTGATCGTACCCATATTTCCGATTTACGTCTTATACCTATCTGAATTAGGCACTACCCGCAAAGTTCATTAGCAAGCATATATTATATACCTACATACACACATGTCTGGTTGACAAATAACTAAAAAACTAAAACAAAATAATTGTCTGCGACCCAATTCATAAGAATTCATTTCGTTCTGGTATTGACGAATTGATATGTGATGATAACGTCATGCGGGTTGTAGAGTGCACGAAATTCACAAAAAATCACACAAAGTTTTATCCCCTATAACTTTGTTGATAATAGTTGGATTTTCTTCAAACTTGACTAAATTGTTCTTCATTACACGCATGCCAAATTTTGTACTTCTGGAATGAACACAAGGGGGTGCCGGGTAAATTTCTAAAATGTGGAAATATACTATTTTTAACTTTATTTGTGCAGATGTCGGAGCCGGATATATTTTGAAGCCTAGATTTCGTAGAGATGCACCACCGTGATTTTTTTTCAGATTTTTCGGTTGGATAGGTTCTGAGAACGTTGTTTTACACAAAACCTTCAAAATGGACTGACATTAGTATAAACAAGACGACAAAAAAGCACTTTTGTTAAAGATCCGAATCATTCGGAAGTCCTGTTTCCAACAGTTCAGTCTGACAGATTTTATTCAAAAATTTTAATTTTCATCAGTCCATCAGTCATGGCCATAAAAATACACTACACGATCAGTTTGCCATAATTTTGTCATTCAGACTGACGCCAGACTGATCGTCTAAGATCAGCCTTAGGATATTTTTATGGCAATGACTAATGGACTGATGGATTTTTAAGTTTTTAAATATAATCGGCCAGACTGGCGGGACGGAAGATTGGCTCAGTGGAATGAAGCTGCCATTGTTTTGTTAGTCGAAACATAGCTTTCGAATGGTTCGAATGTTTAAATCCATGCGACAAAGATTCTTTTTTTGTCGTCTTCTTTACATTAAAACGACAATCCACCAACTTTTCATCAGTTCATTTTTGATGGATTGACTTATGGCAGACTGGTGAAATCAGCTATAGATAGTGATTGTGATTTCGAAACTTCCCGCTGCAATTAATTGAGTTCGTTAAAAGCAACTTGAACATGGCATGACAGTTAAAGATCCGCAACGCCATTAACACCAATCCGCCAGTGGAGTTGTGCTCACTACTAGAATCAGTCTCACGAGCGAGATAAAAGTAAGTCCATGTGCGAACATACCAAAAATCAATCTTAGTAATAATACGGTAACCTTACAAGTCTTAAGAATTGATACCTGGTGCATACATAGATAATATTCTGGTAGCAAGCAATTTCGAAATTTTCAGTTTTAGTCAATTATCCCGATAAGTAGGGACCCACCATCTCAGTAGGATTTCTGATATACTGAAATTAAGTGACTAGGATTGATTTACGCTTGATTTTTCCGCTGGCACTTACTCCTTTGCAGGAGTAGTGTTTGAAATGATCTGCAATTCACTAGTTCGATTATAATTGGAGGAAAATCTTTCTTGTATAATTCGTAGTTATGCCATTTATTATGAATTATATATGTCGTAGTCACTACTACGGCGAATAAGCATCCATCAGGCTGAACATGGATTCTCCCTACCTCTGGGGAAAACTGAAGTCATTGTCCTGACTAAGGAGAAGGGAGGGTCCTCACAGTCCTCCTTTTTCAGATTTGTGAAACCATGGAACACACATAGGAACGAAGATGAGTTTCTTCGAGCAGATTCGTAACACTGCAGGCAAGGCTGCGGCTAGAATATTTGCGATTTGCTGTTCAATCCGGCATGTTAGTTACCCCTGAAGAGTCCGCATTTAACCGGCGGCCGTAACGTGGATTTTAGTTAGTTCTGGCTGTTCAGCCGGCCGCTGATCGAATGAAAAATGATTCGACCAACCGATCAGACATGCTTGTTTAGGCTGTGAGCGAGAATTTTATAGGCATCTTTATTGCTGGTGAACATTCTTGATAAATGCTCACACATAAAAATATCTCAAAGTCTCGTCTCAAGGACTTCCACGTCCAGATTCGAACTAATGATGTTGCGGCTTACCAGTACGTGGATGGTGCTTTCAATCCAACTGACGGCGGGGTGCTTTGCGGATGGATGATGGCTGGCGGCCTTTATCCAGCAGGCGTCGCTTGCTAGTGACTGCGGTTCAGTCCGTCTTTTTTGACGGTTCTAAAGTATGGGCTGAGTCCCTCAGTAAGAAGGTGTGCCGCCAGCGCTTAGCGCAAGTACAAAGACTAGGGGCTCTGCGAGTTGTGTTCGCCTATCGTACCGCCTCGGAGCGATCAGGAGTTATTCCGATCGCTCTTCATTCTGCCGAGCGGATGTTTATATACCTCAAAAAAGCGAAACAAGGAAACTCTCGCTTGTGAAATCATGCTACAGAGCGAGGATACGCGGAGCCGAGTGGCACCCTACACTTGAGGCGAAACAGAGGGAGATGAATAGGAGAGATGCCAAGGTAACTAAAGCTCCCTGAATTATACGAGATTGTTTTGCTCCTATACTGAATCCCAGTTATGCTGCCTTTGACCTATAATTAAATCCTTAGTTGCAAGTGAAGTTTTCGTTTCTCACATCCACTACAGTTTAGTTACCATACTCAAATTAAATAAGCAATAAACATATAGGGATGGAAAATAATTTGAAGCTTCCACATTATATTATTGCAAATTTTCCATTTTATTGATGATTTCCATTCAGTCATACCCCAATCGTCTAGTCACCGAGTGTCTGAGGATTGAGCGTGGCGAGTACAATCTTCTCCCCAAGTTCTTCCTCTCTGTGCCAGTGACAACCGTCTGTTCGTCAGGGGAGGTAAAGTAGTCCTCTACACTGATCGAAGTGAAATAAAACAGCTTCCGCCGTTTCTAATCTACTTCCATTACCATCACCAAAAGACAATTCCACCCTTACGGAATTTTATTGACACGGGTTCTACAATTATAACCTTAGATTAAGTTGACTGTTAAGGTTCCTTAGGTTAAGTATATTTCTAAACTGTGATGTCCTTTGTTTATGAATTTTGAGCAAAATATTGTTCTGATGATATCCATTACATACATCTGAAAAGTACATGGGATCGCTTCCCTCAGCATTTACGCAGTTTTAATATATTTCGATGTAAGATTATACATATACTGCGGACGGTTAACTTCATCATACTTTATCCAATGAATGATAACTAGGAATTTGAAGTAACCCCCGGATTGCTGTATCATACTAAGAACACACTCTAACTGAAACGACAAAATGGCTGAGTCCTGAATTTACATATTTATTTCCTTATACCTGTGCTCTATTGAGCTTCTGAATTTCTCTTTTAGAAATCAGCCGAAATTGTTTTGCCAATACTTCCCTAGCCTTTAAGAACACATCACGTAGTCCAGTCTCGGCTGAAACGATATAAGAAATCACAATGAGTCATTTCCATTTATGTGATTAATGCATTTTAAGAATGGTATTCACATGGTTTCACAACGTACTCTATTTAGTTAAAATATTGGCATTTTAGCGTAAATCTACCACTTATTAATGAGGTCATCCCGTGTGTCGGATCCACGGAATCGATTTTTTTAGATCAATTGTATCTAGATATAGTGTAGAATATATGGGCAAAGTGATTTTTTGATATTCGGAGTCGTTCGGAAATTTTAGTGTTAAACACGTGATAAGTCACATGCCAGATTTGTGTCCATCGCCATAATAAAGCTCGTATTTATCGGTCCCAATGACGTTCGAATGTTTTCGCTGAAAGGACAAGAATTCAAGCCAAGGCTGTACATGTGTTTCTTGAAGAAACTTAAGGTTTATAGACTAGGAATAGCAGATTAGTGGTCAGTTAAGGTTTTATGGCTAAAAATTGCATTCTACTTTTTAAATGCGTTTTTCTCGAAACTGCATGTTGAAAATCGGCTGCCACCATAGACCAAAATCTATGCAACGAAATTCTTTGAAATTTTCACTACTTGTTCAGAACATATTTCTACCGTCCGCAAACTAGAATAATTGTCATTCATTCAGTAGTTTTTTTTTATTCATTAAAGAAGCCTCAAAAAAACACCAAAATTCACAAAAAAAGTTTAACACACCACCAAAAATTTAGTTTTTAATATGTTTTAATAATCCTAGTTTGCGGACTGTGGTTAAGTCTGCACGTTAAAATGCCGTTTAATTTTTACTTGAAGATGATCGCAGCGCCTTCTGACGTGGCAATAAAAAAACACCTTTTTAGGAGATGGTTGTATAAATTGCTTTGTATTCCAATAACGAAGTATGCGATCGGGCTGGAAAAATTACTATGAACGCTCAAGATATTAGTAAATCTATGGTGAAAATTTTTTATTTGTATCTTTATTCAGTTTTTCACAAAAAAATTCTAGAAAATGGGAATAACGTGAATTGTGGGAAATGTGAATTGTTAAAAGAAAATATTTTTTATAGCATAAGTCTGAATTTTTACTGAAAATTCGCATTTTTTTTATTTAAAGCATAAGATTTTTAATTAATTTTGAAAGTTTAGAACGTTTTATAGATTCAACTGGAAACTGTTACGTTTATAATAAGTTGTGAAAGTTTTGATTTTTGATTAAGGACGTTACATGGTTTTTGACGTCGAACTTTTCCGTTGTCCTCAGCAATCTGAAAGTACTAAGGAAGGGAGCAACTGGCTCTCGAAATATTGATATCTGCGATTTAATACACAAGAGTTGTCCCTAATAAAAAAACCTTTTCCCTACAGTTGTTCCCCCGTCTAAAGGAATCTCACGGATTCGTTTATGTATCGCAAAATTTCCATTAGTGGATGTGATGCTATCCGCTACAGTTGTAACATATCAGCACATCATCACCCCATACATGCAAAAGGGGGTTACATTTTTTTTTCATCAAAAATAGTCATGTGGGGTATCAAATGAAAGGTCTCGATAAGTACTTTTCGAAGCCGGTTTGAAAGTGATCACCACCAACCCATTCTCGGAAACTACCCAACGGAAAAATCTGAAAAAAATCAGGGGCCTGCCATTATATGCTGCCTAGGCTCCAAATAAATAAAGTTAATAATAGTACATTACTATAATTTTTAGTAATTGACAGGAAAGCCCCCTTTAAGTGGGCTACAGCATAAAGCATGATTCTGCCGAATTTACTAACAAAGTTATACTAGGTCAAAACTCTCGCTTCTCTGCAAATTCAGGACTATGAATGTCAATATCACTTGAAAGTGGATATTTTCCATAATATATGCATATTTTACGTGCTACATGCTAATGAGACAAATGCACACTCAAATCTCTTTATAAAAGAAATACACCTTTCATATCTGAAGGGTTTAGCTTCCGGTTTCCCGACTTGTTGTAAATAATACGATTGTGGTTTTATATGGATTTACTGAAATTCCATGCGGCTTTGTGTATTTCTACACCGAAGGCAGATTTTGTAGTTCGCATCATGAGTCGATACTCCACTCAAGTGACGATAGCACACCTCCTTGAGGGCAGCCTTTCGTCGCTCCCATTGTTATAACATTTTTTTCGTTAGCCTAGCATAGATCCACTTAATTAAAGTTTCATGAACACCATACTCTCTGGCATCATCACACAGTTTTTGGAAGGGTGCACAGTCAAATGCCCCTTCAATATTCACAAACATCCCCATCGGGTACACGCCTTTTAGAGTTGAGTCCTCCATCTTTGGAACTAAAGAGTGAAAGCCAAACAGACAGAACTTTTTGAAGGGGGAGTTAAAAATTGCATGTTTGGAGGTGAACACAATAAATCGGGAGAAGGATATCCCGAATAAAAGTGTTTACCTCTTCCACC
Source organism: Hermetia illucens (assembly GCF_905115235.1). Lineage (NCBI taxonomy): Eukaryota > Metazoa > Arthropoda > Insecta > Diptera > Stratiomyidae > Hermetia > Hermetia illucens. Next base: position 55,466,148 of record NC_051853.1, on the reverse strand, counting down.
TAGAAAGGGAGACTAAAGTGAGTTCCCTCAGAGCTCAGAGCATGAAGCTAGCATGCATACACTAGTGTTCAATGGAACTTTTACTCCTGCTAAATGTATGGACATGATTTCTCCTACTGATGATTTGTAGCGGGGAGCACCAGTGCAGCCAGCGACAAAGAGCCTGATTGAATTAAATATGCCAATTGTGGGCTGAACCACATAGCCACCGACAATGAATCTAAAAGACGTAGTGATTACCTTCAAATAAAACAAAAACTGGTACGATTGAGTGAACGGCAAGGGAAGCTTCTTGCAGCGGCACAATTCAAAGTCCCTGAAACTTTTCTCTCGCATCTAGTGAGTACAAACACTACAGTGAAGGATAATGCAATTTCGAAACCTCCTTATAGCCAGGTGGCACATAATGGCCCGCAATTTAATAAAATTTGCAGCCGAGCGACCAATCAGCAATCAACATATCAAATAAAAAATTCAATAATCTGAATTTCTGCCACAGCTGCGGTCAAAATAATAGTGTGTACATCGTGGGGAAGGAATTAAGAAAAAGCATAATTTTGTCTACTGAATATTTGGGGTTTTTTTTTTATTTTGATAGAATATAAAATCATGAAAGAAAACTACTGAAAATAATTCATTACAATGTTATTTTACTGATGGACGGTCAACAAATAATACCAACATTTTCCAATATAAAAAGATAATTAAAATAATTATTCATTTCAAACGATTTGCTGGTAAAGTAATCCTAAAATAATAATAGTAACGATTAACACTTAGTAGCATAACCTTCGTCTGCTGTTGGTGCAGCTGATGACTCTTCCTTAGGTCCACGCCTGTTCTAAGGTTTCCCAAAGTTGATTATTATTGATTGGATTAATATTGGCAACTATATCCTTCACGGCGGACCACATGACAAGTGCCAATTTTATTTTTCTAAAACCACTAACAGCAAAAAAGGGAAAACATGCCCACATCATAATATTGGATCCTTCATGTTTAATAGGTTTTATTGTGTTTTTTGAGGGGTAGCTGGAGTTAGCGGGTCGTTCGTTGTAAAGTCGCCATCCTTTTAAATTATGTAGCAAGATTTCAAGTTTATCAGTCCATAAAATGTTTCCATTTCTCAGTGGGACAAGCAAAGTGCTTATTTGTAAACTTTAGCTTTGGCCCATATGCCTTTTTGTTATTAATGAGCTCATTTCTTGGACTATGAGCTGCTAACCTGTGTTCCCGCGGGTATCTGGGAATAGTTTCTAAGCTTCCCCCCACTTCAAGTTGCCTTTATATTCCAGTTGGAGGTGCGGAAGGATTCTTCTTCGAGTATCTAACTGCACACTTAATGTATTTAGTAGTCATTGTGCGAGGGCGTTCACGTATTTTATGCTGCGATTGCCCACGATATCTTCAATTCTGTAAGTTTTCTCATTCAAAATTAGTTTCTTTAACAAGGCTGTGCTAATCAGTTGTGCAGTGCTTGCTTCGTCTCATTGCTGAAAAAATTCAATCAAATTTTCACCAAGTGATATAGAAATACATCGAAAAGCGCAGTACCAACCTTTTTGTATATTTTTTTTATATAAATAAATATTTTATATCTATTTGTTGATAGCTCACTCCTTTCACTATTATTACTTTGACCGACTCAATACCCATCACAACTACTCAATTCCCCCTTCCCGTATTAACTGCAGTTATTTTTACCACATTTTTCGCCTTGTAAGCTATACGACCTCCTGATTCAACTTGTTTCCAGTAAAACTCATTATCTTCCTTACATAGCCAATTTCCGCTCAATTTTGTAATATCAAAAGGTGGGTTCATGCCCGAGTTAGGGAGCATCTAAAAAAGGCAGAAACTAGCCACACGCCAGAACAGGCAACACATTAGATCGTCCGTGGCGAAACATATTTTAGAAGAAAGAGATATAATGGACGAGGTGGAAATACTGAGAGAGGTCAAGCATACAAATTTACGAAAGTTTCTTTATAGATGGGCAAACTCCAGAGACCTGCTTAAACACCAATCCAGGAAATGTGCATTCCCCGCTCTTCAAATTACTTTTCAAACGAAATTGTTAGATTATAAGTATATAACTTTTGGCATTTGTCGCCCAAAACCCACTAATGAAGGTAACATGTAGTTACCGAAATGCGCATCTGGGTAGAAAAACTAGAACACAATCTCTTAAAGGAAGAATTTTATTTTTATTTATCATTAGATCAAGATGCCACGCCTATCATAACTACAAATTGTCTTAAAAGAGGCCGACGATTACCGTTTCGTCCAGGGCAAAGGCAACATTGGACGCTCACCTCTTCCCTGGGCACAGCAAAGATGTGGCAGCTCTGATAGTTGCCCCCGTCTTAGACGTAATCACAGTCGTCTGTTTTTTGAACTTTGAGTGTTAGCCCAAAAAAGGAACTTATGGAACAAAAAAAACCTTAAAAAATCGTTTAAGAGTGATCTGTACGATCTAAAGGGTAATTTTTTAATTGGAGGAGTTTTTATCTGTATGCACTACTATTGCGTCTGCAGGAAAAACAATAGCTGATGTAATATCTTAAGGGAACGTGACGGATTCAAATTTTGATTTTTCAAAATTTTCGGTTTTTGGCATCAAAAAACCTGTTGTAAAACAACATATTTATCACTTATCTCCGTCTCCGAGGTTTATTCTATTACTTTAAATGTGTACAATTTCAAAGCGAATGGTCAAGTGTTTTTTTTTAATCCTCCACGCCAACCCAAAAAAAACGTTGTTTTGAGAAAAACGAGTTTAAAAATGTATTATATTATAGTATTGACAGTAGTGACTTTCAGCACAAAATCCGAATCATAATCGGTGAAACCAGTTTCCATAGTGTTCCCTTCTATTTATACAACATGCTAGCAAAATGAGAATGTGTTACATGCCCCATATAAAGCCGACGTTTTGAAGAAAAAGGCACGATACAAGAAGTAAGAGGCTCAAAATGCGACTTTGACTTGCCGCAATATACAGCTAATACATTGGCTACTCATGTTTAAAATCGAATATGACATTCATATTCTTACCACATGTTTTCAAATGTATTTTCAAGCAAAATCAATAATACAATTTATTTTTTACATAAAACAACTCTTAGCTCACTCACCTTATCTCCATCTTATTCGTGGATGACCCAACTTATGTTCCTTTCAAAAAAAGCATTATCCAATTCGATTCAGCCATTTGTACTATTCAACATTTTTGTTCTATTTTAGGATTGGTAAATGAGTTAAACTCAGACTATTTACCATTAATGTTTAACATCTTTACTTCTTCCTGTTTAACGAACAATAAATGTTTCTCTTCAAGCAAGCGAATTGGTCAGTATAAATTGAATTCTGATATTGACCTGGCTGATATTTCACAATTAAATATTACAGATGCAATCAACCATCTACTGACATCTTTTGAACAATATAGAACTAAGCATGTTGCTTTCTCACCTGAATTGGAAAAAATAATTGCCCAGAGAAATGCTTCTAGGATCGGCAGAGGTTCAGGGTTGCTAGTTCGAAAGTTAGGTAGAAAAAAATCAATACACTTATCAGTGTCTATTAGGGAACGTTAATAATAAAAAATGATTTTCAAATGCACAATTTGATTTCAGGCAAAAGCATTTAAAAGTCCACCAGCTGTTACGGGTCAAAATCAGATTAAATCATCGCTGAGTGGGAAACAACTTATAACTATGGTCACTAGACGTTGAAAAAGTACTCGATAGAGAATTTCCCATCGTACTTCATTGATATTATCAGCAGTTTCCTCAGCGGAGTGTCATTTAAGGTCTGCATTGATAACATTTCACAGCTTATAGATGTTGAAGCTGGAATACCTGAAGGATCAGCCCTACCTCACGACTTCATCATCATCATCATCAACGGCGCAACAACCGCTATCCGGTCTAGGCCTACCTTAATAAGGAACTCCAGACATCCCGGTTTTGCGCCGAGGTCCACCAATTCGATATCCCTAAAAGCTGTCTGGCGTCCTGACCTACGCCATCGCTCCATCTCAGGCAGAGTTCGCAATTCTTCTTGCTAAGAACCCAAGTCTCCGAGGAATACTTGAGGCATGGCAAGATCATTGTCTTGTACAGTAAGAGCTTTGACCCTATGGTGAGACGTTTCGAGCGGAACAGTTTTTGTAAGCTGAAATCACGATTTCGCTCGGTCTGAAAAAGTATAATTTGCCATTTTTACAGACTATACCGCTATTTCCGAAAGGATACCATGTACTCGAAAATTCAGACATCCTTAGTGATTACAATGCAGATAATCTCCTTAACTTATAAGGAACATATAACTCAAACTGTAAAAAAAATTAACAATTTAATTAGAATCTTATATCCACTATTAAATCGACGTTCCAAATTAAACCCTGAAAATAAATTACTAATTTTTTAAAATGATACTCCCGCCGGTATTATTGTATGCGGCTCCAATTCTTGTTACTTGTGCTAAGACACATATCGACAAGTTACAGATTGTCCAAAATAAAGTGTTGAAAATGTTCCAAATGTCGAAAATTTTTCAGCATAAAACAATACAGTCTAAAGGCGCCTTAACTAAATGGACCTTGGATTTAGTTAAAATTAAAAGAAATTATGATAAAATCCTTGAAGGATGAATCCTTTATTTTATAATAAGGATACGGTCTAAATTTAAGGGGGAACTTAAAAGGTTTTTATTTGCTTTTTTCCTCTATTATTAGTTAATATCAAACAGGCTCAATCTATAATCATAAAATATAGTCAGTGTGCTGAGATCAGGGAAAGAGATAAATAAAGTATAGTTAAAGTTTTTCCATTATGCTAAATCCTACCTTATCTCTCTTGGTGACAGGTCCCGTGGCAGGCCGACGAAGAAAATGCATTAAATATTATTGAAAACAATTTGACGCGATAGGACAGGCTTCGGTCCTGGCAAGAAATGGGCAAGGGTTCTTGACGCATTGACGGCGTCAGGACGTAAGAAATTAGCTCGCACAAAACAAATACGTGTCTGCACACTAAATATTGACACCCTCACTGGAAATACCGAGGACTTCGCAGAAACCGTCCGCAATTGATTTTTGCGCTCTACAAGAAACCCGATGATCTGATGCCAAAAGCTGCGACATATAACGCGCTTGGGTGAGAAGGCAGATGGCAACATGAAAAAAAGGATTTGAAGCGTGGAGTGAGAGTGGCGAGCGTGGAGTGAGAGTGGCGAGCGTGGAGTGAGAGTGGCGAGCGTGGAGTGAGAGTGGCGAGCGTGGAGTGAGAGTGGCGAGCGTGGAGTGAGAGTGGCGAGCGTGGAGTGAGAGTGGTGAGGGTGGCGAGTCAATTTTGTTGAAATTATTACTATATGGTTCATCAAATGATTGTGTCATATTCCTACATTTTATAGTGGGAACAGTAAAACGCAAACCGGCTATATTCTCATAAGACGCCGACGTTTTACCATCGTCACTGACTACAACGCCGTTCCCTTTGAGACCATCGAACCTCAACATCGGCCGTTGATTGCCATCTTGCGAATCAAGCCACCGATAAAACAATGAGGAATGCATTGGTCCGCCGCGCATTAAAAGGAAGCGATTTCGTGAAAAGAAAGAAGAAATGATCTTGCTTATGCGATTACCAACCATTACGGATATTAAGTTAAAGATACGATCCACAAAGCAACCCTCAGGGTCGCCAAGTCAGGAAAGCGGTACATTAATCGAGATACTTGGCTTTGAAATGACGATGTTCAAAGGAAGGTCCGTGAAAAGAAACGTCTCTACCGGAAACGCTAACCAATTGCCAAATTTACAAGGATGCCAATCAGGAAGCTGTTACTCAAGCCGTCCATTACAAAGATCTTTACGATAAACTGGACACTCGGGACGGCGAGAGAGGTCTGTATCCACTTTGTTCACTTTCACAAGCGCTGTCGACATTTGAAGTAAGTCCTCCTGCCAGCACAACTGAAGTCGAAGAAGCAATAAAACGAATGAAATTAGGCAAAGCAACAGGACCTGAGAACATCGCTTCTGAGGTCTGGAAAGTGAAGAGCTAGGACCCATGACTGTAGCTCAGTGAATTCTTCAATTGGGCTATTGAGAAAGGTAGAACACCATCTGACAGGCAAGAAAGTATCACAGTTCTAATATGGAAAAAGAAAGGTAGTCCATCAGCATGTTCAAATTACCGTCCGATCTGGTTGTTGTCTCATGCCATCATTCAAATCATCGTGAATCAAGCCGAGTTTGTCAAGAACTGCGGAACAGTGCGCGGAGAAACACCGTGATAAACATCGCCCTCTTTACATTGAATTTCGAAATCTATAGAGGGTTGATAGACCAGTAGCTTAGTCCAAACTACAATTTTTATTTTATAGTGTAGATATATATTTTGGGAGCAACTTACCCCCTTCATCAGTACAAAGCTACCTAACTCTAGCATCTCATAGCAAAACTGATCTCGAGCAACTTGTCCGAAAACGGACTGATCGCCTCATGCAACACCGTCATAGATCGAATCTGAATTAAACAGAATTTTTATCAATCCATCGCCATGAAACAGGCACTATTACTATGAGTGGCAGTGACTTGCCCAGAACAGAGCAATTTAAATATCTCGTGCCAATTTTATCAGCCAATGGAGAACTGCGTTATGAAATTGCTTCACACATTACCGCAACTTGGATGAAGTGGCGTTTCACAATTGTTTGTTCTTTGCGTAGGAATTCTGGTGACGTAATTAAAAGTTCTCATTTGAACTTACGTTTTTATACTTGCTCAATTAAAGTAGTCTAAAAATGGAAAAAAATGTTTGTCGATAGTTATTAAGTTTAATAATTTTCCCAGACGTCCGTATCTTGAAATAAACGAAAAATCTATGTAACCATGGAAGTGGTAGACCGTGATGTCCTGCCGATATTCACCTATGAAGCACTTCCTCTCTGATGGGACAAGCCTCATTCCAATTATATAAATAAATATAAAAGGAATGAAGGCTATGGAGAAGTTGCCAGTGGTTTTATAAAAAAATAAACCATTGAGGGTGTGAAGGGAAAAATGAACACAGTGCGCTCCAATTGTCACCGAGAATTGAAGAAAACTGCTGCGCCTCGGATGTCAGGAAGAAACGAAAATGAAGTCTACGTTCCGAACTGCTGAGCATTCCAATACTTGCACTTTCTGATGAGAAATGAAAAATCAGTGGTAAGTAAAACATCTTTCAATCAGTGCGAACCATATTCGCCCCCGAAAAAAATCCAAATTTTGACTTTAGACAAACGGTAGTTATATGTTCTTTCTGAGCATTTCAGGCTCTTTGTGTATGTGGCTTCATTTCATTTTTCTCAAGTGCAAAGGTTCATCAGCTATGAAAACATAAGTGACTTCTTGCGTAATATTTGGTAATGGCGACAGAACTAATGTCGGTTTTCGACCAGTCAATACAGATCGCTCCCGCCGCCTGAGTGTCAAGTTTATCATAAAAATCTTTGCCATGGACCGCTTCGATTGCAGCACTTTTCTTTCTTGTAAATTTCTCAATTGTCCAATGTTTTATCTGTGAGAAACATGACAGAAGAGTTTCTTCTCACGGTCCTTCATTTTGGACGCCTTCAACCCCAACGCCAGGTACCTCGGGTACGCCGCTTTTTCGATCGTGTTTTAAGCTGGATTTCACGTTTTTTAAACGTTCGTAATGATCGGCAATCGCGTGAGATCACTTACTCTCTTTTCTCACGAACAGGCCGTCATTTATCGCAAGACAACAATCAAAAGCCGATGTTGAGGTGCGATGGTTTCATATGGAACGACCTTACAGCCAGTGATGGTGATAAAATGCTGCGTCTTATGACGATATGGGCGGTTTGCGTTTTGTTCTTCCCACTATAAAATATAGGGACATGAGACAACCTTTTAGAAAACCGTATATTGACCAATACTAGGTTCTGAGGGTCCCCCCGCCAAACCATTTTCCCTTGTTGCCGTTTGCTGTCTCACTCATATGATCGTCCCCAATGACGATATAATCATCGATAGACACGATACGGGCCTTTGTGTCAAGTAGTTACCAGAAAGCATTAGCATCAGGTGGATAGTGAAGAAATGAATAATCTGAACGACAAAATTATGGCAAACTAATCGTCTAGATCGGAGAGAACCGGGAAAAAATAAAAACTTAAAAATCACGACGAAGTAATGCGGCTTTTGCATCATCATCATCAACGGTGCAACAACCTGTATCTGGTCTAGGCCTGCCTTAATAAGGAACTCCAGACATCCCGGTTTTGCGCCGAGGTCCATCAATTCGATATCCCTAAAAGCTCTCTGGCATCCTGGCCTACGCCATCGCTCTATCTTAGGCAGGGTCTGCCTCGTCTTCTTTTTCTACCATAAATATTGCCCTTATAGACTTTCCGGGCTGGATCATCCTCATCCATACGGATTAAGTGACCGGCCCACCGTAACCTATTGAGCCGGATTTTATCCACAACCGGACGGCTATGGTATCGCTCATCTCGAACGCAGCCAAGAGTTCGCAATTCTTCTTGCTAAGAACCCAAGTCTCCGAGGAATACATGAGGACTGACAAGATCATTGTCCTGTACAGTAAGAGCTTTGGCCCTATGCTGAGACGTTTCGAGCGAAACAGTTTTTGTAACCTGAAATAGGCTCTGTTGGCTAACAACAACCGTGCGCGGATTTCATCATGATAGCTGTTATCGGTTGAGATTTTCGACCTTAGATAGGAGAAATTAGCTGTTATCGGTTGAAATTTTCGACCCTAGATAGGAGAAATTATCAACGGTCTCAAAGTTGTATTCTCCTATCTTTATTCTTCCCGTTTGACCAGTGCGGTGTGATGTTGTTGGTTGGTTCGTTTTTGGTGCTGACGTTGCCACCATATATTTTGTCTTGCCTTCATTGATGTGCAGCCCAAAATCTCGCCTCGATTGCCGCTCGATTTGGATGAAGGCAGTTTGTACGTTTCGGGTCGTTCTTCCCATGATGTCGATATTGTCAGCGTAGGCCAGTAGTTGGGTGGACATAAACAGGATCGTACCTCTTGCATTTACCTCAGCATCACGGATCACTTTCTCAAGAGCCAGGTTAAAGAGGACGCATGATAGGGCATCCCCTTGTCATAGACCGTTGTTGATATCGAATGGTCTTCAAAATGATCCTGCTGCTTTTATCTGGCTTCGCACATTGGTCAAGGTCAGCCTAGTCAGTCTTATTAATTTCGCCGGGATACCGAATTCTCTCATGTACTCCGTGTACAGTTTTATCCTGGCTATGCTATTATAGGCGGCTTTAAAGTCGATGAATAGATGGTGCAACTGTTGTCCATATTCCAACACTTTTTCCATCGCTTGCCGCTCAGAGAAAATCTGATCTGTTGCTGATATGCCTGGAGTGAAGCTTCTTTGGTATGGGCCAATGATGTTCTGGGCGTATGGGGCTATCTGGCCTAGGAAGATAGCGGAGAATATCTTATAGATGGTACTCAGCAACGTGATACCTCTATAATTGCTGCACTGTGTGATATCTCCCTTTTTATGCACGAAACAGATAATGCCTCTTTGCCAATCGTCAGGCATTGATTTGCTGTCCAACACCTTGAGCACAAGTTGATGAACCACTTGGTGTAATTGATCGCCTCCACATTTAACCAATTCGGCTGTAATTCCATCGAGTCCTGGCGACTTATGATTTTTAGCGAATGAATTGCACGGACTGTTTCTTCTATACTTGGTGGTGGCAGTATTTGTCCGTCGTCGTCGGCACCTCCATGTTCTGGTTGTTCAGTTCAGTTCATCAAAGTATCAACCCATCGCTCCAATATGCCCATTCTGTCGGAAATCAGATTTCCCTCTTTGTCTCGGCAGGATCAACATCGAGGTGTGTAAGGCTTCATTCTGCTGACTTATTGGTAAAACTTCCGCGCCTGGTGCGGTTGCTTCCTGTACTTTTCGAGTTCACAGACCTGTTGGTTCTCCCAGGCTTCCTCTTTCCGTCTGTAAAGACGCTTCTCCGCTCGCCGGAGTTCGTGATAACTCTACGCGCGCGCCCGTGTCCTTTGAGAATGTAGCATTCTTCGGTTCCGTTGCTAGCTTACACTCATCTTCAAACCAGCAGTTCCGACTCTTTTTGCGACTGGGGCCAAGTATGTTTATAACTGTATTTATGATAACGTTCTTCAGGTGATTGTGAAGATCATTTGTTGATGCTTCATCTCCAGATCCTCTGTTGACTGCGGTTATTGCGGCATCCATTTTCCTCTTATAGATGTCGCGGAAGACTGTGTTGTGGAAGGATTCAGTGTTAATTCTCACCTGATTGTCAGAGGGGATTGTGGGTGGTGCTGTTATTCGAGCTCGGAACACCATGCCAACGAGATAGTGATCTGAGTCTATATTGGCCTCCCTATATGTTCTGACATTCATCAAGGCTGAGAGGTGGCGGCGTTCACTCAACACGTGGTCAATTTGGTTGAAAGTGGTCCCGTCTGGAGAGGCCCATGTATGTTTGTCTGCAGGTTTTCGTTAAGAAAGAGCTCCCAGCGGTCACCACGTGGAGGTGGAGATAGGATTTGGTAGTAGAGATATTGGTGTTGGTTCAGAAGGCATTTCCCAGGTTTTATGCTCCATCGTGGGTACAAATTCACGTTGCGCCCTGGGACCTATACTACCCTTTGACCCTTTGCATCCTAGCCTCTATTTCACTTTAATTTTTTAATTATTTTGGTTAAAAGGCTTTTGTACAATATTTATCGAAGTGATCAATTGAGCGCGAGGTAAATTTTACTAAAAAAAAAATAGAGATTTTCCCTTTTTGCTCACTGCACAGCGTGCAGTTATCGTTTGGCTGACCTTAGGCGACAAGTATGTCATCAGTCTGGCATCAGTCAGAATTCCAAAATTATAATATGACAAACTAATCTTCTAGGATATTTTTATGGAAATGACTGATTAAAATTTGAATTTTCAAATAAAATCTGTCAGTGTGGCTGGACTGATGAGTGTAGTGCAGTTGTTAATAGATTGTTAATTAAAATACGACTTCCAAATGGTTCGGATTTTGTTTATACCACGTCATTGCACCAGTTTTTCATCAGCGTATTTTTGATGGATTAACTCATGGGGACTGATGAAATACAGATGGCCTAAGGTTAGCGTTTGAAACAACCCAATAAAATAAATGTTTAAAAACTAAACATGATACAAAAAACTAAACATCATACCAAATGTGACTACGTCAAAGTAGTAATATTCCTTACAGATATTTTGTCGTACATACATATCTATACCAATTTTCTATAGTTAACGTGTATATCATAAAAACGGGTCATTGCTACTGGCCCTTTTAGAAATTAGTAAAATAGACTTTCCAATCTAGAATAGAACATCACTTCAATACAATTCACCTTCCTAGAAAACTCTCAAGTTTATCAACATCAAATTTGTAGCAATAAAATCGGTTATGGAATGCAGACATACTTGCCAAAAACAGTGTTGAAATGCAATTTCCTGGGTTGAGGCGGGCCAGTAGCGCTTTCGGGATCTCATTCTTTAAGTTCTCCATACCCAGATAGTTAGCATTCCGAAACAGAAGAGGAAAGTATTCCATTTTAATTTGCAATCTCCCAGAGTACATATAGTCTAAAATGGCAATCATCACTTTCGGAGTTATTTCGTGAGGCAAGTCAACCTCCTTTTTGGTCTCATCTAAACACCAGTGAAATTGAGTAGAAGTAAGAAAAAGTTATGGATAACAATCATGCATACAATACTGACCATCCAACATAGTGTTAAATGTCGGACTTGCCGCAGAGAGAACCGCTTTATGGGCAATGAATTCCTCGTTGCCGACACGTAATGTTATGTCCGTAAACTGTGAGGAGAGAAGTAATAAAGTACATATATTCGTCTCAGTGGAAAATAAATCCATTTACTTACGCGTTTCATGCTCCGGAACTCGGCGAACTTACTAATAAAATCAACAGGATAGCTGTCGCTAACAATCCTCAAAGTTTGCGCCACTTCGTCAGCCATGATTTGATCCCACTCCGTCGCTTGGAAAACCACTTATAACGGAAATTGTTGATAACAGTCCGACCACAACTTAGGTACTATACAGCTACCATACACATTGGTAGTGATTGTGAATACATTGTTCAGGCCACAGTAGATATACTATAGGCAGTACCCTTACAAAAATGACCCCACTTGCAAATGTGCTTGCAGGAGCTTATCTGTACACATCAGAGACGCTAAACAAGGAAAAGGCATAATCTTCATCAAATCGTATTGGCAAGAGAGAGATCGGTGAGCTTTTGCTATTCTGGTACTACGGCGTGCTCACCCATATAGCAAAAAGTCGTTTCACTTATTCACTTATACATAAGCAAAAACTTGCCAATCTCACCAATACATTGGCAAGTCCGGGCGGTATGTCAAACACAGCTGATCGGGTTTTCGGTACATCTCGCTCATGCTCAAGCGCAAAACAATTTGAAATCGTGTGTACTCGCACTGATTTCCCCCCTTGAGGGGCAAGGGGGAGTGAGGTAGCTGTCTAGTATCTAACTGTGGTTCAGGCCTTACAGTTTATCAAGCTCTGCTGATTTGATTTTCTATACATATCCCTCATGCTTCAGAGCTACTTGAAATCATTCCTTGTCATTTGGATTTTTATTGATTTGAAGAGCAAAAGAGAGTGTGGTAGCTATATATTAGCTAAGCTATGATTCGGGCATGCAAACACTTTACGATGAAATCAGGGGATGCCCCTACTTTTATTTATTTTCTGATAGATAAAGGAAACTACACTCTTCTTTCAATGATTACATTCAACCTCAAAAAAAAGCGTTAACCCTTAACTACTTCAGGTAATTGAAAAATATGAAAAAATAAAAACAAACACCTTTTTAAGTCTAATTAGGCTCTGACCTTGAACAAAGCAGAATATTTTTCTGAGATCAATGAAATATAAAAAAATGACAAACTAGACGTAAGTTCGACATGTTAGCGGAAACAAAGCGAGTTCCTTAGAGAATTTCTCAGCTACTCATGACATTTAGAACACATTCTCGTCTTTACTAAACGACTTTTACAAATATATTTCCAATATTTTGAACATTATTGAAATTGTTTTTGGTTCTTTCTTCGGTCACATAGATAGTAATGCGCTCTTTCGCCTTCAGGTTTTTTCATGATGCCCACACTTAGATTTTCACTGCTGTAAAGGTTTCAACATGTTTCCTGTGCTCTAAAAAGTTTCCTTTTTTTTTGAAATCAGTAAAACATTGCCGAGCCTTTAATATGTTTTTTTTTTTGTGAACAAATGGTGTCAGCAAATTTATGTATATATTAATATTGATATATTGATTGCCTTTCATTGGTTTTTCTAAATTAGAGGATTTTTACAAAACTAAACATTTGCATCGATTCTTGCCTCAAAAATACCCTAAACGGACTGCGCGTGCTATTTCCCCTTTCCCCAGAGTTAATTGTAGTGTAAAAGCTATCCACATGACTATTTACACCGCCTTCCGAGCAACTAATATTCTCCACTTCTTCTCTATCACTAATAAGTTCAACGTCGCATAATCGCTTTCCACCGAGAATATTATCGCTCTCGAAATCAAGCTTGTCTTCCAGAAATGTATGTACTGCTTGGGTATTTAGATTTCGTGAGATTTTTGTTTCAAATAAATGAAAAAAAAAACAAAAATAATGTTAAAAATTCAAATTAAAAAAAAATACATAACTGGGGTCGAGGTTCCATTTGGTAGGTTCGAAACTCAGTAGATATTTGCATTCTTTTCGATAATGTTCGGCAGGGTGTCAATAAAATTTGTTGTGGAGGTGTACTATAATCTCGGTAAAAGACTATTATGGATCAGGCTCAGGGATTTTCGACCAGATCGACATATACTATAGACTTTAAGTCGCCTATGTATTCCCAGACTAGAAAAGATTGTATCCAAGTATTTATTATAATGAAATATAGTGTTCGCAGAGGGGGTTGATTTCAAGAAATCTAAAATTTATTTTTGCAATATATTCTCATAACAATGTTGATCTAATCTACCTTGTAACTTCCCATCAATTATGTTTGGACCTCGTATGGTTAAAAAAACTGTTTGACGTGAAACGTGCCTAAGGGGTTAGTATCCTGTAAATTTCAAAACTTTGTTGCAAGACGACTATACACAGGAGGTGAATTTTTTCAAAAAAGCAGGACAAAAATGAAACTGTTCATTTTTTTTGTTATTAAACCTACTATATTTATGGTTGTTATAATTTTCCATATAAAACTTTTTTTTATTTAGAATTGACCGGTTTTTTGAATATTGAATTTTCAATTGGCGGGAAGTGATGACGTCCATGTTATGCTTTTCTTTTCTTTCACTCCAAATTTCATATCAATCGGTCTTGACCGAAATAATTCGGAGGTATAAATCATCTGTGATTGGACTAATAATTCTGTTGCAATTATAAACTCAATGTAATCATATATTTTTAATTACATAGTTTTTCAACGCTAACAAGAATGGAAACATTTTTTTTTAGAATTTCCATATCTTGCTCTAGCTGATTGTAGTATCCATGGCATACGGCATGTGCAACATTTCGTTGGCCCAGTCCGGTGTCAAGCTGACGAGAGAATGTATTTGGTAATATCCAATATTTCTTTTTTCCCACATTTTAGCACTCCTTACCTTCTCCAGTACACTCCTTCCAATTTCCCAATTCAATTCATTTCTTCAAGTTAAGTGGACTCAGCCCACAGTCTGCCTTACAAACAGCCTATGCGAGGAATTCGCCTGCTCTTTGCTGTAAAAATAAGCGCGCAGCGAGTCGAATTGTCCCACTTTCTTTTCCAACATATTCCCTAAACCACGGAGCAAGAAGTGGTTCAAAGATTTTGTCGGAAACGCTAAAGCCACTAAATTAGTCAACCGGCTAAGAAAAAACCATGGTTATAACAACTAATTCCCCCACCGCATGAAAATCAGCAATAGGTCAAACTCTCCGCACTGCAACGGTCGATTGCCCACGTTATTTGTCTAACTGAGTACTAGTATGCAACCTATCCAGATTTCATAATATTCGAGAAACTCCGATCCATATACTTGGCACAAAGTAGCTATATCTAATAGGCAGTACCCACACTAAAATGCCCCGATTAGCAAATGTATTGCGGAAACTTATCCGTACATATGATCGGCGCTAAAGAAGAACAAACCATAACCTTCGTCAAATTGTATTGATAAGAGAGAAATGAAAAGAATATATCAGCCATGGCACTAATGCGTGCTCACCCATATGGCCAAAAATAATTTCACGTATTCACATGTATGTATGAAGTGTTAAAATTTGTGCTTTTATTTTTTATATAAATAGTGTTTGAGGCAAGTTTTTGTGAAAAATTGAAAATGTTGTGTCAAGCCAAAAGAGGAAGCACCTTGAGATTCTTTCGTTTTCCGAAGAATCAGACAATATGTGAAAAGTGGAAAAAAGTGTAGAAAGATCGACTTCAAAAACGCTCGTGTGTGTTCAAAATATTTTGTGCAAGATGATTATAAGCTCCAAGATATGCTTTTGGAATCTGTGGAAAGCAAAAGGCGTTTAAAGGACGACACTGTTTCGATTCAGTATTGAAAGCGACAGATCTAAAAGAGTAAAGCTCAGGAGACAAAAGAAGATTTTGTATAATATTTTGAGAGGTATGTAATTCAATTTGAAAATGAAATTTAAAAAATAGGAGAAGGCTAGATGTTGTCATCCAAGATGGAAGCATAATTCATCAGACGCCACCTGGCCTCTACCTTCAGCAGAGTGACCGAAAAACAGTAGTCAGGTATTGTATTCTGCTACTTGGACGAAACCGCCTTTTTCCCCTTTTTTTCATTGGGTTGCCCATGAATGAGGGGTACGCGCATAAAAAATGGCACAGCAAGTTGCTGTGCACTTAATGAAGTCCACTATTACGTTGATGGTGGGCTTACCACTCCTAATAGATAAATAAAGAAAACCAAATTTAATTTTCGTTAATTAAATTAAATGCAAGAAGAAATTGCAAATTGTCAAAGCGAAGTAGAAAGTATTTCGCCTGTTCAACCAACTTGAAATAACGCCGAGGTTCAAACAGAGTAAGTTAACATTAGGGTGGAAGTATGTTTGTTTCGCTAATCTAAATAAATTGTTTAAAACAGGGTTTATCACGATTGTAACAAAGATTTGGAAATATTGGAGCTACAACGAGAAAAGAGGCAACTCAAAGTTCGCAAAAAAAAATGCTTAGACGTCTAAAAACAGCAGAACGTACTATTTCTTCACTTAAGGATGTTTTTATGGAAGGGCAAATTTGGAAAATCCAAATAAATAAATGCGTTGGAGTAGTAGGGTAGTGATGACTTCATTTTTAATTGCAGTATTAATAAATCTGTGATCATCTTATCAAATTGGAAATTATATATAGTGAGATGGGCGATGTGCACGTTGTGATACATTTTCCGAAGAATGAGACAATTTGCGAATAATGGAGAAAATTTTGTGAAAAGTGTAGGAAGGTCGACTTCAAAAGCACTCGTGTGAGTTCAAAACATTTTGCGTAAGACGATTATAAGCTCCGAGACATACTTCTGGAGACTGTGGAAAGCAAAAGGCGGTTAAAGGACGACGCTGTTCCGAGTCAGTATTTACGCCAGCAGGGTAAAGCGACAGATGCAAAAGAGTAAAGCTGCATCATCTTTTAAGACGTAAGATGTTATTCAATTGGAAGATGAAATTTAAAAAAATAAAGAAAGGGTAGACGTTTTCAGACGCTATCTCGTTTTCATCTTGTGAGCAGCGTCACCGAAAAGCAGTAGCTAGGTTTTGTTTTCTACTTATATTTATTCGTCGTGCCCTCTGCTTGGTCGAAACCGTCTAGCCTTTTTTTTTCACTGGTTCATTGCCCATGAACGAGGGGTCCGGGCTTAAAAAGTAGCGCAGCAAGTTGCACTTAATGCAGCCCATCATTAAGTTGGTGATAGGCTTAGCACTTCTCACATAAATAAATAAATAAATTCAAATTTAATTTCCGATAATTGTATTTAAGGCAAGAAGAGATTGCAAGTTGTCAAAGCAAAGTAGAAAGTATATCGTCCGTTTAATCTACTCGAAAAGATGCCGAGGTTCAAACAGAGTAAATTAAGATTAGGGTGGAGGTAGGTTTGTTTCGCTAATCTGAATAAAATGTTTAAAACAGGGTTGATCAGGATTATAGCAAAGAATCGGAAATATTGGAGCTGCAACGGGTAGCATTGTGACTAGTGCCAACACTAAAGAAATCTGAAATTGTTAATTCTGTGCTGTAACTATTATCAAAATCAAAGTACGACAGTAAGAACCGACTGTGTGTTTAACTTTTGACGAGATGAAGATCAGAAGTACTTTTGAGTATGATAAACCAGCAACTGACACCTAAATTATTGATTTCCATAACCAACCACTAAAGAAACAAAGTTTATGCTCTTTATTGAACATAAATATGATTGACTGATTTTATTATGAATTTTTTTTTTTTAAATTTCTGAAAATGGGGTTGTTCGTAATTGAATGCAACATTCGATTTGATCATCCTCAACGGCGCAACAACCGGCATCCGGTCTAGGCCTGCCTTAATAAGGAACTCCAGACACCCCGGTTTTGCGCGGAGGTCCACCAATTCGATATCCCTAAAAGCTGTCTGGTGTCCAAGATGTTCATTAAATTTCACTACCCATTATATCGGTCCAAGTGATGTCATCAGCAATTTCACGTTTCGTATTGGTAACCTTGCTATCTGTGTACACTGCAGCTAAACTGCCAGTCAAAACAATAACCACAAACAAAACCCATTTTGACAATTAACCATAACCACAACTCAAAAATAGAGGGAACCTCATCTGCACAAAGAGTGTGAAATGGGCTCCTAAGTGCAACTACTGACGTTATCCAGATTGCTATTATACATTATCAGATTCGACTTCTACTCCAAGTCCATCGAGTCTAACAACACATCACCACCTCGGTCACCTTCTCCGGAATCGCAACATTTCGTGCGGATTAATTAACCCTTCCAAAAGGGTCGCGACTGAGACCCCCATCATTCGGGGTCACCGATATAGGAAAGAAAAATTATACAGATACGCTATTATAGATGGAATAATTTTTCGCTTCGTAACTGCGTTCCTAGTGCCATTGGAAATAAACGTTTCCGCGCGGAAAGTCCTTAGACAAAAAAAGCAAATTTGGTGCAAAAAGCGGATATTTTAATCTACTTCTGGGATTGATGGTTGTGCTGGGAGTTCATACTAGCCTACAATGGAAAGCATGGGTTTGCCCGCTCATCTCTGTAAACAGGAATTCAGTTTTTCGCCGGGCATTATCGCTGAAGCCCTAACAGCTTTAGTAATTAGCAATGGTGATTACCCTGTGGATTTTGTTAGCAAGCTGGCGGATCTGCAGAAAAGCAAACGGGTGAGACATTTGCTCTGTTTCCCATGGACTTGATAATGTTTTTTTTTGCCCGTTTCCCGATCTAAAGCTCACAGATATAACACTGCGAATTGACAACGAAGAGATTATTGCCCATAAAGCTGTTCTAGCGGCTGCAAGTCCCTTCTTCAATAACTTGTTCGACGGTTAGTATTCAAACGTGATTGCCGCCCACAACATCCAAGAAGATACATAATTGTTAACTTTCATCTGTTCTTTTGTACACATATTGAATGTAGATGATTTTATCGAGAGCAAGAAGGATGTGGTTGATTTGCAGCATAAAACTACTCCGGAAATAATGTCCGCGATTATAGAGTACATCTACTCGGGGAAACTAACAGTAAAGGAAAAAGACCTGGATTTGTTCTTCGAAAATGTTGACCATCTAGGCATGGAAAATCTCAAGAAGAAAAGCGGCCAGGCGTTATCGACTCTTCTTAATTCGAAAAATTGCGTGCAGATCTTGATGTTGGCAGGTATGTGCGAGCTAAGTTGGATTAAGTTATTGTATGAAGGCAAGCAATATTATAGTCTGCATAGAAAAAGTATGGCGTTCTAATCATTACTTTTCAAAATATCAGAAACTATTCTGCATTCAATTCGTACTCCGCTCGTTTCCTCATGAAGCTTTTCCATAATCCCAAAATTAAATTTTTTTCCAATTTATCGCTGCGAGACGATATAAGCAAATGCTTTTCATCCCATTTCGACTAGCTCATTGGTATTGGAAAAGGACTCTACAACGCAGGTAAATTGTAGCAAGATTTCAAACTCAAGTATTTGAAAATCTTAATATTTCCTTTTTTCAAAACATTTTCTCGATAAATTGCATCTGTTAAACCTCCATGCATTGTTTTTCGTTAACTATGTTCGTGCGTGTAATTTTGAAAATGAATTGGTTGAAGAGTTACTGTTAAGCTGTACGAAGACTGTTCACATTTGCGGTTGTGGGGTTAATTTGCATAAAAGTGAAGTTTAAGTTGGTATTGTTTGTTTATTTCGTTTCATATATTTGAGTTAATTAGTTCATGGGTTTCGGTAAAATTTTACATTCACAGATATTTGGCTTGCGGAACCGTACGTGAGGCACCGCCTATTTATGTGTACTCTTGTTTGAGGTCTTGCTGCCAGCTTGACGCTTGTCATTGGCTTTACTCAGCTTGTTTCTATGTGTTTGAGGTGTGCGTGTGGCTGGCAAATTAGACTCCTCTTAATAGCATTTCTTACAGTCCACATTCTATGAATTTGGCTGCTGCTAAATGTAACTTCCAGTGAAGTTTCAAAGTGATTATTATTTGAAACAGCTCACTCTAAGTGAAAGATTTGCCTTTGAAAATATTTTACTTTCTCTTCAGCCATTGTCCCGTTTACAAGCGGGGTCGGATCGTGGTGATCGGTTTCGCCATTTAGCTCGATCGAATGCCTGATCTGGGTGCAATATCGAGGCTTTTAAATCCCCATCCAGCGTATCAAGCCACCGTTGTTTCGGCCTGCTTTTTGGTCGTTTACCATCGACTTCAATGTTCAGAGCAATCTTGACAAGTGAATTCTCGTTAGTACGAATTGCGTGACCATACCATTGAAGACGCCTCTCTCGCAATTTTTTCACGATCGATGCAACCCCATAACGATCGCGGATATCCTCATTTTGGATGTGATCAAACCGGGTTACGCCACTAGTCCAACCACAACTTCGTCTCCGTTACCGAATTTATTAGATAAAAATATTTTGTAATGTCTACAAATACGTATTTCGGGGACCAAGTGTGTGTGTTTTAACATCTTTGCAATTTGACTTTTTTAAAGCTATTCCAGCAAATATGATATGGGTTATTTTATTTTTTATTGTTATTTTTATTTTTTGCGGATTCGAACATAAAGGAGGTGTTCTAATACCCTGGTGTGGACTAGCCATTTTATTTGCCCTACGTAGGCGCGACTCTTGTGGCGATCTAGGCAGGAACTCTTAGAGATGTCGTATTTTCAGTATACTCTTTTTTGTCCTTGACTGATTGTAACCGGGTCTTAAGTAGGTAACGTCTGCTGGCCGAGGTGATCCGGAATCCGCTCAAAAACGGAAAATTGTTCTGGAGCAGGAGTCTACCTCTCGAATAAAAACGAGAAGAGGGCTTTTCCTTTGCGACAATGCACAACGGTCTTTCAGGCTGAATTTTTTGCGATCCCAAAGGCAGCAACCTGGATGGTTTTTTTTCTGGGAGTAAGGTAGGTTACGCACAGAGTGTTGGACTCCCGCAACAGCACGCTGGCAGACTACCAACTAAACACCTCCCTGTCATCAGAGAACCAGCCTGGAATCGTTTGACACATCACTTCGGGCTAGTCCTTCCGTTCTCCCGGCTTTGGGAGCCTTCAAGTCAGGGAATTCCTTTCATCCACGGGAGGAAGGGAGTTGTTGTTAGTTCAGGGAACCGTTCGATCCCTCCGTCGGCCGAGTTCAATTTTCTTCACAATAAGAAGAGCCCGAACCATAGAGAAAAACCGATTGCGTTGCTCCCATAAGGAGACGTCTCCTAGTTGATATAGGGTCCCGATATTCACCATTAGCCGACTCAAGGCCGCGACTCCAGCTGCAGCTCTGTCCGCTGCTGCTTTGATTCGCTCGAAGAAGCTCATCTTTGAGTCGAGCATTAAACCAAGGTATTTAACCGCTGGTTTTGACTCTATAGTCAACTTGCCGATCAATATGGGACGCAGGGTCGAGATTCTCCTTCTAGTTAGGATGACTACTTCGGTTTTTTCCAGCGCAAGGTTGAAACCGTGGGCAATCATCCATCCACTTACCCGTCGCATCAATATGCCAAGTCTGCTTTGGGCCTGTTCAGCAGTGCGTCCGGCAACAAGTGCTGCAACGTCGTCTGCATAACCGACCAGGCGCGACTCTTCGGGCATATCGAGTCTCAGCAGACTATCGTAGGAAGCGTTCCAGAGGTCAGATAGTCCCTCAGTATCCGCAAGAGATAGCTTGGCACGTGAAAGGAGTTTTCTAGTGTCCCTAGCATATCTGTCTATCCGAAATGCCTTGCGGATAAGTCCCCGGCAGCCCGGATCGCTTCAGCGAGTGTACCCCTGATGAGCTTCTCGAGCACTTTTCCGGCGTGTCATGCATACACAGCGGTCGGTATGCAGACGGGAGCTCCGGGTCTCCTTTACTGATCAACGCGAGTCTGGCCACTTTCCAGCGACAAGGAAAAATTCCCTCCTTCAAGCAGCGATTCTGGCCGTAGGCGGAACACCAGTTTGTAAACTTCCGCCGGGATGCCATCAGGACCCGGCGCCTTCCTGTTTTTCATAGTGAGAACCGCTTCTTCAAGCTCTCTCATTGTGAAAAGGGTGCAATCCACGACGCTTTCCGCGCTATCGGCGCTATTTACATCAACCCGTACAGGGTTTCTGAGGAACAATGCGGTGCATCTGGTGCTCAGTATGCAGGGCTTCCGCAGAGCCCAGATTTTCCGGGTGACAAGCTTATAGCCAAGTCCCCACGGGCCCTCATTCACCTCGGTTCTGCTAGCCGCGAGCTTTGCTTTTGTTTATAGCGCTGCGGAGTCTCCTTTTTGCTGATCTATATTGTGCCTTTATGGCACATGCCTCCTCGTTGGCGTGCAAACCTTGTGCCAAACTTTGATCGGCAATTTCTGCCGTCCACCAGTACATAGAAGGCTTGTCGCGCCTGAGGCCCCTGCGGGGCATGGAAGTCGTCGTTATCAGGTCCATCACTGAATTTACGACGGTGTCAGCTGCGACACTACCAACCCCCGGAGTACCCGCAGGCGCTGCCCCACCTGCTCCAAGAGCTTCGCCGAACTTCCCGATGTTCACCCTCGCGACATTTCACACGCAGGGAGCGTCGGGTTGGTGCTCACCGGCAAGTACCGTCAACCACTTCGAACGCGATGTACTGATGATCACTTGCCGAGAAGTTTTCTAGGACTCGCCACCCGTCCCCCATGATGCCAGAGATTCCGACGTAAAAGTGATGTCAAGAATGCTTCTTTCACAGTCTGAGCGCCGAAACGTTGGCGTGGATCCGGTGTTTAAAACAACGAGCCCGGTTCTCGCCGCCATTTCCAGAATCCGTTTCCCTCTGGAGTCTGACTGAGGCATGCCCCATTCAAGAGCCCTGGCATTAAAATCACCGCCAACCAGGACTCGTCCCTCCGTGCTTGAAAGGGCGTCCTCCACAGCATCAAACCGACGCCGAAAGTCCGGCATCGTCTCATTCGGCGTAAGGTAAACGCTAAAAAACCGGATCCAGACAAACCCGTTCCCCCGACCTTCGGTAAGAACACATTTAAGTCAATTTACTTATGAGTTATCCGACTCACCAGGCACATCTCGCTGAGTTGGATGTATTGTTGAGTTTGTTCTGTGCGATATGCAGTGCTAATGCTTGTCTCTTCAATTGAAGCGGTTCGATTACGCCGACTGTTTTGAGTCGACTCGCCTGTTTTGTGATGAGGAAGATCATTCGAATGAATTCTGAAATCATTGCTATTTACGGTAGTTTCTGCTTCCCTAACAAGCGTTAAATAACTTCCCTTAAATCACAGTGCACCCGCTATCGGAGTTCGCGCTCGTTACGTTTATCATTGCTCCCAGTGATGATTCCGCAGGCGGTTAGATTTTGTGACGCCTATTCAGGACGTGGCCCACGATCCGAGTAGCGCTCAAGAAAAGAGCAGCATTAATGGTGTAATGCTCATCGATATCACCAGGCGGATTATTGGAAAGGGGAGCTAGAAGACAACTCTTAAATCTAATTATTACAATATGTTGAAACCCAACTGACCTTATAGAAAACTCTGTGCTCGAACAATGTGCCACCAATGGCGAGGTGGCAAAAGCTGCAGAAATTCACAAACGTCCCACCATTATCGCTAATTTATTTATCTAATTGATCGGTGGTAAATGGAGAATATTCTAATTATTTATTCTATATAAGTACATATATAAACAGAAAAAATACAATGCATCAATAACTCTATTTTTGGGAGTGGCCAGGGATGAAGCCAGATTACCAAGCTGTAAACGGGTATAATCAGGTGAAGTAGCACAAGAGCTCCTCGAATGGAATCTCAGAACCATTAAGGCTGCGAATATGCTGTGATGTGTAACGAGATTGAATTTCTAATATTATTATAAGAGGGCCATACTACGGAAGCATATTCAAGAATATTACGGTCGAAGGCATCGTTTATGGCTGAGGAATGGATATCCATGAATTAATAGGAGGAACGAAAGGATAAAGCCGGACATTTTGGAAGTGTGGCTGAGTACATTGACGTAATGAAAATTGAAGCGGTGTTTGCTGTCAAAGGTTACACCTAGATCCATGCAAGAGGCAATCACTGTGAAGGGCTGAGCAACGAGATACTAAACTAACTAAACTACTACTGTCGAGCGAGAGTTTTTAGTGAATAGCATGAAGAGTAGCATTTCCTCACATAAGTGACAACTTGTTCCGACCGCGTTACCGAGAAAATGTGTCAATGTCTGACTGTCGAATCGACAACAGAAAATATTCTAAATTCTGAAATTACGATTACCACCTGTCGCTACTTTCGGTCACGCTGCCCTGGACGAAACCGTCAGTCAACTCTTTTGATAAACTTGGGTGTTAAACCCAAAAAAGAGGAGTCTGTGGATTACAGGAGAGGAGGTAAGTTGCTTTCCAAGTGATTCGGTCCGTCATCAAGTGGATATGGGCTCAGGACTCCTAGCATCTTCAACGAAAAACAGAAAATAATTTTATATCGTCTGCATATAAAAGGCTAGGATAGGATGAAGGAGTACCACGTGAGCTGCACGCATCGGTCAATGGAATTGAAAGCTTTGGAGAAATCAGTATAAATTGCATCAAAGTTGGTGAACTCTTTTAAGTAACCTCTAAAAATTATGAAGAGGGATAAAATGATGGACATTGGCCAGGATAAGGTCATCTTCTTGTGTAAGGGGATAATACAAACTTCCTTCCGGAAAAATATATTCGGAAGCTCTTGTTATAAATGATAGTAAGGAGGAGGGAGATGTTGTGTTTACATACCCTTGAGATAGCGAAGGCCGCTAACATCAACGTTTTAAAGAAAGAATTCGACAATGGGCAAAAAAGAGGAACGGAAGATGTACTAGTCAAACTAGAAATCAGCTGTGTCGGAAGGGGTTTAGGAAAATAAGAAGTACGATCACGATCGACAAACTTCAGATGGCTCACCATCTGCGCTAAGTCAAGGAAGATTTAATAATAAAAATTGTTGGCGCGGTAAACCAGTTGGACGAGGGCCTTGAAGTGTGTTAGAGCCCATCATGCAAGACCGTAACGGTACACTGCTAAATGACAGTACCCTGTAGGAGGTAATGTAGTCAGCAGCACTCGTCCGCGATTATTACCCTGATTTGACTCAGGTACTTATTCACAGTTGAGTCGACTGGTATTCGACGTCAAGTTACGATACAAATCCCACTGCCACCAGTGAGATTTAAACCGCGACCTCCCGTACGATAGCCTAGTGTTAGGAGGAGGAGTTGGCCCGCCTATAACACGACTCGATCGCTGGAACTCTTGTATCAGACGCCTGCAAATGCATACAAGATTACAATAGTCTGGCCTATTCCTTATAGGCCGCCAGTCTCGACATACTCTAAAATTCGCATTGGCGAAGCTGCGGAGAAGAGGGAAATACCCTCCAGCACTTCCTTTTCGATTGCCCAGCTCTAACTATAGTTAGGTTTCAAGCTCTAATTAGAGTTAGGATTCAGGCTCTAACTAGAGTCAGGAGTAAGGCGATGAGTTGTCGAAAGCAAGCCTCGAGACAAACAAATGTTTGGGAGGCATAACGATGCGTAAAGTTATATCAGGTGTGGACGTAATAGTAGTGTTGTGATCTTCTCTTTTGAAGTCTGCTGCAACAATGGCGTAGAGCAAGTTCAAACGTTCTATGTTCTATGTTTAAGGTCGTTTATCACTCATCGCCCATCATGTAACCTTTAGGAATACTCTCTAGTAGAAAGCCTCTTCACAGGTCAAGAAGGCATGCCTTATATAATAGTTGCCGTAAGCAATAATCCAACACGATGATTCACGCTTACTTCAGGCTTCCCGGAGTACAATAGGAAAGTCTCCCAAGAGGGAGAGGAGTGCTCCCTAGAATCCCACCGTCTAATCTCACTTAACCCCAGAATGTCCAGCCTGTAACGCTGGAACTCACTCTTAAGTTAGAGAAAGCGGGCATTGTGGGCTTTTAACGACAAGCTGAGAAAACTAAAACAGGTTTGGAATCGTCTTTGCCAATCTGTTTAGCAATTTTGCGCCTTGTTCCGAGATTAGAAATTCGTACCGCTTCATTGATTTCATTCAGATAATAATAATAATAATCGTTGGCGCAACAATCCATGTTGGATCAGGGCCTTGAAGTGTGTTAGAGCACTTCATTCAAGACCGTAACGGTACACTAGGAGGCAATGTGGTCAGCACTGCGCTCGCCCGAGATTATTACCCTGATTTGACTCAGGTACTCATTCACAGCTGAGTCGACTGGTGTCCGACGTCAAATCACGATACAAATTCCACTGCCACCAGTGAGACTTGAACCGCGACCTTCCGTACGACAGCCTTGCGCTCTAACCACTCAGCTATCCGGACACGTTTTACTGTTCCCACTGTAAAATGTAGGAAGATGAGACAATAGTTTGATGAAAAATGTATTCAGAGGTACAAGGTCATGTGTGTCCGTAAAATCGATTATACGCTCGCCACTCTCATTTGCGTGCTCCGAACTCTTTTACCCCATGGCACCTGTTACCGTCTGCCTTTTCACCCACATGACCATTAAGGTCGCCGGCAATGATTATGTAATCGTTAGCAGGCACGTGACAAGTCTTTTCATCGAGAAGTTGCCAGAAGGTATCTTTCTCGGCATCAGGTCGACCTATCTGATACTTTCGACCATTCAGATACTTTTTCGAAATTGTGTGCTGATACTTACCCATACATTTGGTGGCTAGTTATTTTATATCGATTATTTTCTGCTTTTTCGCTTTCAAACGTGCCATTTAATATCTTTATTCAATACAGTAGTTGCTACGATATTTTCAATTCGAATTAGACTGGTGTAAGATAAAGACTAATAATTTCAAATTTTTTCATGTTTCTATTACTCACTAGCAGCAAATAATTATATCATTCATTTCTTCTACGTTCTTCTACATATATCATTTCAGACAAACATCAGCTATTAGATGTGAGGACAAAAGCTGCTTCAACATTATCATCTAATTACTCTAGTATCCTGAATTCAACGGATATTAAAAAGCTCTCTATAAAAGAGGTATATCGAAATAAAATAGGAAATCTTCGATTCACAGCTACATTTTCTTTTCAGTTGGAGGTGATTCTTGAGATTGTTCATAAATCCCAAGTAAAGAACACATTGGTAACCATCATTGAATGGATAAAGTATGATGACTCTAACCGTCAGCAGCACATGTTTAATCTCACACAGAAATATGTAGACGAGCAAAAATTAGCAGATGCTCAGCCTATAGCTCCTATAACACATTCAGCATTTGGCAGTGCTCCCCTGTTCGCCCCATCTGCTAGAAGTATTTTTCGATAAGATATGGTGCGTTTCATAACTACCGGATTACCTCTGATTTGACTTTGGTGTTAATCCAACCTAAATGAGATAAATCGCGAAAGTAGTTATTGCCTTGACGCTCAGCGAATCGATGTTTTTGTTCGTCGAGTATAAATTTAATGGAGAACCTTGAGGCAATCACATTTCGCCCCATTTATAACAACGTCATGCGGTATCATAATATTAATGATCTTGAGACAGCAGTATCCTCAGCGCGAAATACTGCTAAATCCTAAATTACACAAAACCTCGTTGATAGTGTGAGAAACTACAACAATAGATTGATAAATATCTAACTGGATTTTTCATTGATAAATTTGTTGCTTCCGAAAGTTGTCCTATAGATCTGAAACGGCCGAATTTCCTATATTTACCACTTTTCCGTTATTTTATCCTTAAAAGGTACTCCAAGAGTGGAAAATTTCACTTAGCTTAGATTATCACCGAAAAACCAGTCAAATCAGAAGTGGTCCTATAGTTATGAAATGCAGTATACAAAAACTGCTCAAAATAATACTCTTTTCAGGCGTACGGACTGTAAAATGGCGTAAAAGAAACTTCTGAAATACATTACAAGTCCAAATAACTTTCTATTTTTTTATTTAAAGCATTTTATTTTCTAACTTAAGGAGGTCGATATTGAAAAGTAGTGAAAAATGCTTGTTCAATTAAAAAAAGTACTGAAAAAAATAGAAAAAATAATGAGGTACTGATGACCTCTAAAAGGCACTAAAGTTGTTGCCTTTGGTCACAACAAGACAACCCGGTTTTTAGTACGTCAGATTCTTAACTTTAATACAAGAAGCCAAACTTTATTACTTGTGTGTACTTTCGGCACCTCTAGTGAAAGTAAACACGATTGCAATTGTACATACACCCTGCACTGAAGAAGGGAATTGTTCTCGAAAAATCGGGATACGCAGAATACAAAATGAAAAAGTGTTTGCAAGTGTTTTTCATATTTTTTTTACTTGTGTCTTCTTCAATCACACTACAATTCGATGCCGGTTCCGAGCCTCGTGAATTTTCGATTCTCTCAATTCTTCTCGTTCTAGCGGCAGCGTCCTCTAATTTTGAATCCACAGAGTCCTTCCATTTGTTTCGGGGTTTCGTTTACCTTCCTCCTTGCGTCTTACGTCCATATGCTCTACATAGACTGCCGGCTGGAGTTTTCAATGTGAATGGCGCTTCTTTTTCGTTAGATAATAAGTACCGCTCACTGTTGAATCTAATTCGCCATCCGCCGTCCACCCTGACTGGGCTTAAGATTCTCCTGAGGACTCGACATTTGAAAACATTGATTTTTTGCTCTCCGGCCTGGTTCATTATCCACGCCTAGCTGACGTAACACAAGATCGACCGAATCAAAATTTGGACTTGTTTTCCTGTGTCTATTTTTAAAGGTTTGATAAAAGCTTTTTAAAACGATTCGCAGTCTGTCTGTCGCACGCATTTTTCTCCAAAGCGGCTTCAACGACTCAAACGATATCTGGTGGCCATATGGGAACTGTGGAATACCACGCATATAGTGGAGTGACATAAATTTACGTGCAGTTTAAAGAGGGGCTCCCCCTATACATGCAAAAGTTCGTATAACACACAGATGACACTTCTAGTACTAAATTCATGTGATATTTAGTTAACCCTAACCTTCAAAAGATGTTTCTACAATTTTGACACCTGCCGGACTATTAGTTTTAGAGTATTTTCAGTGAAGTAACTTTTTTTAGTTGGAAGAAAGTAGACAAAAAGGAATTTTGTGTGTTAATAAAGCATTGCTTTTTGGCGAAAAAAAAGTACGGTTGAAACTAAGGCTTTACTTGGTAAACATTACTGATTCTTTGTACCATAAAAATCAACCGTTGAGAAGTGTTTCGCCAAATTTAAACAAGGTGAAATGAGCACCGAGGAGGATGCACGCAGTGGACGCCCCAAAGAGGCTGTTACCGACAAAAACATCAAAAAAGTCCACAAAATAACTTTGGATGACCGGCTCTAAAAATATCAGAGGGCATAGGAGGCGAGGATGTTGAACATACCGTGTATGAATGTTTGAGTATGCAAAAGCTCTGTTCAAAGTGGGTGTCGTACGAGCTCACGATCAAACAATGAGTTGACGATTCTCAGTAATGTTTGAAGCTCCTGCATAAAAAACCTGAATTTATGGATCTATGTGACAATGGACGAAACATGGCTCCATTATTTCACACTAGAATCAAAACGTCATCTGAGGAGACTGCAGGTGGTGAATCGACTTCAAAATATGCATCAGTATTTTGGGATGCCCATGGTATAATATCTATCGACTATCTTGAGGAGGGAAAAACTATCAACAGCGACTATTAGCGTTATTGGAGCACGAATTTGAAATCGCGGAAGAGCCGCCCCATTTGAAGAAAAAGAAATTGCTATTTCATCAAGACAATGCACTGTGTCACAAATCAATGAAAACGATGGCAAAATTGCATGAATAAGGTTTCGAATTGTTTCCGCATCCACAGTGTTCTCCAGATCTGGCCCCCAGTGATATTTTCCTGTTCTCATACTTCAAGAGAATGCTCGTTGGAAAGAAATTTAGCGTCAATGAAGAGGTAATCGCCGAAACTGAGGCGTATTTTGAAGCTAAGAATAAATCGTATTATAAATATTGTATGATCACTATAAACATTGTATCGCCCGGAAGGCAACTATATTAAATAATAAAATCAAATTTTATAGAAAATGTTCTTCCTATGTTAGCCTATGAACTTTTTAGTCCAACTGTTAGAGTGAGGCAGGACTGATTTTTAGAAACTACACAACCCAAAAATCTGGAAAATCAAGGCCATGTGCTTATAGGCCTCAAAATATGTCTCATTGCTACATCCGCTCAAAAAAACTTACCAATAGTAAAAGTTGCAGCACTATACAGAACAGTGTCGCGCAAAATACTGCTAAATTTTGTGGAAATCCGGCTATTAGTATCAAAGTTATAGCAATTCAAACTTATCAATCTCAAATTTATCGCACTCTAATACGTGTATGACGTTATCATCATATATAGTGAACACATATGGATGGCATATGATGATATTTCATTTTTCCTTTTTATTTTTTTTTAGTTATTTGTATATCAGTATCAAGACAGACATGTGTATAGACATATTAAGGAATATTTTGAATTTTTAGATGTATTCGAGTGGAAAATGTCTTCTCACACAAGATGAACATCGAATTGGTGGACCTCGGCGCAAAGCCGGAATGTCTGGAGTTCCTTATTAAGGCAAGCCTAGACCGGATACCGGTTGTTGCGCCGTTGATGATGATGATGTTAATTAATATTGTGGTCAGCCGGAGTCTGCATCGAAGAATTTTGTTAGTTGGTTTTTTATCTTATATCTTTACTTAAGCGCTACATTGATTCATTGTCATTTGGATGAATCTAATCAGTTTCGTTGGCACTTCCAATTTAGGAAAAACTGTGTACACTACCGATCGATTGAAATTGTCGCATGCTTCTTTGAATTCAACGAAAATTTACTGGATATTAATGTTATATTCCCAATACTTCTTCAGTATCTGATCAGTCATTGAAACGCTTCGGTCATGATGCTTCCAAGGCAGATGCGGGGCAGTTTCTGACCTGCACTGGACGAAAGCACAAACTAGGTTCGTTTCTTATTTTTAAGGTACTTTGATTTTTAACTGGAGATTGCCCATGAATTTCAAGTCCTGGCGACCAATATTGGTAGTTTAGTGTAGGTTAGCAGCCCCATATCGATCGCGGATATCCTCATTTCGGATGTAGTCAAAACGTGTCACGCCACTAGTGCAACGTAACATCTTCGTCTCCATGACCTCAAGACGCCGTTCATTGTCTTTTATAGTGGGCCAATACTCAGAACCATAGAGAGCGACACGATGGACGGCATTGCGGTAAATTTTAGATTTGAGATGTTCGTTGATACGTCGATCACAAAGAACACCAGTTGTGGAATGCTACTTCATCCAGGTTGCGTTAATGCGTGAAGCAATTGCATAACGCAGTTCTCCATTGGCTGATAGCATTGACCCGGGTTCTGGGCAGGTTACTGCGCTGGCAGTGATTGTGCCTGTCTCATAGGGATCGGTCGTCAAAAATTCAGTTTTATTTAGATTCAATCTAAAACCGTGTTGCATGAGGCGATCATTCCATTTTTGGACAAGTTGCTCGAGATCAGTTTTGCTATTTAACGTCTAATAAACATTATCTAGATAATGCAGTGCATAGAGCGCTGGACGTGGGCTGTTTCGTGTGACAGTGTCCATAACAATAACAAAGAGGAGTAGTGAGAGGAAGGTTCCTTGATGAACATCAGCAGGGGCACGAAGCGGTTTTCATACCACCGCCACACTTCGAACTTTACTTTTCGGATCGTGGTAGAGCAATTTAATCCAGTTCTTCTGACAATAAGTGCTGCTCTAGATCCAGAAATGCAATGTAAAGGCGGAGATGCTTCTCACGGTGTTTCTCCATGAGTAACCGCGCAGGGTGTATTACGTCAGTAGTTCCGCAGTTCTTGATAAGGTCTTCTTGATTCATGGTTATTTGAACGATTTTGCGAATACGGCTATCAAGAATGCGTTCAAAAATGTTTATGGTATGGAACAGCAACCGGATTGGACGGTAGTTTGAACATCGTGGTAGGCTACCTTTCCTTTTCCATATTGGAACTGTGGTACCTTCTTGCCAGTCAGATGGTGTCCTACCTTCCTCAAAAGCCCGGTTGAATGATTCAGTCCAAGCTCTTCGTTTTCTAGAGCTCAGATTCAATGTCGCCAACCCAGTTCAGTTTATTGTAAAGATCTTTTTAATCGACCGCTCGGGTAACATGGATCGCTTTCTTTGATTCACGATTGGCGTTCTTCTAAATTTGCCAATTGGTCCGCATTTGGGTTAGAGGCGCTTCTTTTTACGGACTTTTATTTGAACATCGTCATTCCAAAGTCAAGTATCTCGGTTGATGAACCGGCATTGCAGTCCACGACGCTGGTAAAATGTCGGTGTCTTATGAGAATATAGTCGATTTCCTTTTTACTATTCCCACTATAAAATATAGAAAGACGAGACAATCATTTGATGAGCAATGCATTCACAATTACAAGAACATGGTTATCCGCAAAATCGACTATACGCTCGCCTTTTTTCCCGCATGGCACCTATTGCCATCTGCTTTTCATCCACATGACCATTAATGATCATATAGTCATCAGCAAGCAAGTTACCGATTTTTATATCGAGAAGTTGGCCGAAGGCATCCTTCTCGACATCAGTTGACTTGTCTGTGGTGTGAAGTGAATAGTGCGATCAGCTGATATAATGGTGAGCTTCATCATCAAATTGTTCGACTCATTCAATGACCTCACGGAAATCCTCAGAGATGGCAATACCAACATTGTATTGAGTGTGTGGGCTAAAAAATAGAGAAGTTTTTTAGCCATTTTTACTAAATTGGCCTTCTATGTCACAGTTTTTGGCACCAGACCATCGGTTTTCTTGTAAAGCGTGAATATCAATGCGCCTTTTTCGAAGGGATTCACAAGAGCCATTGGTCTTTCCAGTGAGGGTGCCAATATTTAGCGTACAGACGCTGTTTTGCTCTGACTAATTTACTTACGTCCATGCATTAAGAACCCTTGCCCATTTCTCGACAGAGCCGGGGCCCGTCCTGCCGCATCGGCTGATGTGAACGTATTTTTTCGAGGCTTATGACTCAACACGGTCGTTTTGTTTTTAACGACATTGGTTGGCACAAAATTTCGTGATTCTAGGGTGAATTTAAGGGGGATTTTCCTGTCAATTACTAAAAATTATAGCAATGTACTATTATTAACTTTATTTGAACAGGTATCGAGGGTATGGAGGGTATTTCGGAGCGTTTGATTTTTTTCAGATTTTTCGGTAGTAGTATCCAAGACAGAGTATTTACGCATACTAAGATGAGAAAGGGGAACGAAACAGAGGCGAACATTTTTCAAAAATCTAAAACAGTCTGATTGCATGAAAGATGTTCCAACGAACCACTCCAGTCAATTAACTAACTGAAGTTCTCGCAGAGGGCAGGGCAGGGCAGGACGGGTAGTTAAGGACATAATGGGGACAATGGAAAAATGCTGCTTAACGACAATTAAAAGAACACTCCCCGTGAGTTTAGCTGATATTCGCATAACACGATCGTAACCAATGGCAAAGCAATCATTGAAGGGTTCTCCATTGTGTATTCTAGAATCGAGCCAAGTTTTAGATATACAGATGATGTCATGCATTGTAGATAAAATCCGGCGGCTTGGTTCTGAGGCCTCTCACATTTTGGTAGTATAAAGATAAAGGCGACGCCTCGAGACAAACAATTGTTTGGGAGCTATAAGGCGATGCGTAAAGGTAAATTAGGCGTGAATGTAATAGTAGGTTAATTTGTTGCCATCTTTTCTTTTGAAGTCTGCTGCTCCGATGGCGTAGAGCAAGTTGAAACGTGGCTTACGTTTAAAGTCACTTGTCATTCAGATCACTCATCGCATTGACACCTTTAGGAAAACTCTCTTGGACTGATTTTCTCATAGAAATCTGTATCCGAAGTCCCCGTTGGGCAATAATATTGCACAATGGTGATGCTCCTTAACATGATATGAAATCTTCCTGTCGAGATTCTATCAGAAACCGGATCACAGGTCAAGAAGGCATGCCATATGGTTGATCCAACACGATGATATACGCTTACTTTAGGCTTTCCGGAGTACAATAGGACAGCCTCGTAAGAGAGAGAGGAGTTCTCCCAGAATCCCATCATCTAACTTCACTTAATCCCAGAATGTCCTACAGGCTAGAACTCACGCTTAAGTTAAAAAAAGCGATCATTGTGGACTTTTAACGATAAGCTGGGAAAACTAAAACAGGCTTAGAGTCGTCTTTGTCCGCCAATCTGTTTAGTTATTTTGCGCTTTGTACCGTTTCATTGATCATTGTGTGCGGATACTTACCCCTACATTTGGTGGTTAATCCCAAGTAAAGAATACATTGGTAGCCATCATTGAAAGTAGTATGATGACTCTAACCGTCAGCAGCACATGTTTAATCTCACACAGAAATATGTAGACGGGCAAGAATTAGCAGACGTTCAGCTTGTAGCTCCTTCAATATCGAGATTTGGAAACCAATTATAGTCCGTTTCTTAACCGAGGTTTTGTTGATGGTTTCGACGAAGAGTCGTATCTTGCACATATAGAAAATTTGAGATGCGTAACTCGCAGACATAATGACCCGTATTTTTAGCTGGACCAGCGCTGCTAGCTGGAGTCTTTGTCCACTTTGACGGCCGCTACATGGTCCGTTACAACAAACAAT
Source organism: Hermetia illucens (assembly GCF_905115235.1). Taxonomy (NCBI): domain Eukaryota; kingdom Metazoa; phylum Arthropoda; class Insecta; order Diptera; family Stratiomyidae; genus Hermetia; species Hermetia illucens. Next base: position 55,431,588 of record NC_051853.1, on the reverse strand, counting down.
TCGCATTACCTTTCCTAACTCCTAATAGAAAGCTGTTAGAGCCCTTAAATTCTCCTGTTCTCCTGCTAATGAATTTTTAAAATGAAACGCTTAGAGCTGCTGTTTTCACATAATCTAGACCAAATACATCATTCTTTCGTATATTTTTTTCTGGACCAGATAAGAATAAAAAAAATTCTTAGACTTTATTCTTTGTAACTAACAATAAAAGGAAAAACAAATTTCTTCTTGGAAACTTTCGAGTAATTGTTTGTTTCCGGAATGTAATGGCTGATGCCACCTTCATCGAGGGCAATATACAGTCGATTGTCACATGAAGCAATTGTTCCAAATTTTGAACTGAAATGTGTATATTAAAATATTACAAACGTTGAAAATACCTGCTCTGTGTACTTGAATATTCTATAATCTATGTAGTTGTGTACTCACTATTTTTGTTCTAGTCTGCTTGTAAGCTGCCTTGGTTCATAAGTGTACAATGAATGTTCCCAATGTTTGTAATAAATTTTATCAAATACCAAAGCCGCTGTACAACCCATGTCCCGATCAGGATCTTTCCCGGCCTGAGTCCAGACACCTTCTCGAGGATCATAGCGCTCTACAATACCTCCTCGAGGATCATCACCTCCAAAAACATAAATTGACGAGTCTGAAATGTAAAAATAAAATAAAGCAAAACATAAACTTGGAACTTATAGAAAAGTTCACCAACTGTGGTTAGTGGCAAAAACCAGACAGACAGAAAAATTGCCGTATATGCCTTTGTAACACGAAAAGTAAGTATTTGAGATCTCCACTGCTCAATGAAAGAGTGTTCAAACGTCTGTCGTTTAATGACGAGGTACAGTCTGCTTCTTCTTTCTCTTCAGCCTTTGTCCCATTCACAAGCGGGGTCGGCTCGTCGTGATCGATGAGTTCGTGTGGCACACGATCAAACGCTTTCTCTAGATCCAGAAAGGCAATATAAAGAGGGCGATGCTTCTCACGGTGTTTCTCCATGAGTAACCGCGCAGCGTGTATTGCGTCAGTAGTTCCGCAGTTTTGGACAAATCCGGCTTGATCCACGGTGATTTCAACGTTTTGCGAATACGGTTGTCAAGAATGCGTTCAAAAATCTTCATGGTATGGGAATGTAATCGGATCGGACGGTAATTTGAACATTCTGCTGGCCTACCTTTCTTTTTCCATATTGGAACAGTGGTACTTTCTTGCCAGTCAGATGGTGTTCTTCCTTCCTGAATAACCCGGTTAAAGAATTCACTGAACCACAGTGTTGGGTCCCAGCTCTTCGCTTTCCAGGGCTCAAATGCGATGTCGTCAGGTCCTGTGGCTTTCCCCGATTTCATTTGTTTTATTGCCTCCTCGACTACAGTTGCGCTGACAGTTAAGCCCTTGAGTGTTTAACGTAGGTACCTGTCGTGGAGACTTAATCCTACGGTCCTCTTCAGACATGAATTGATTTTGTGACCACAATCAGAGCCCCGCTGAGACAAGCAAAAACGGTACTAGTCTATACCAGTGCATGGCTTAGCATTCATACTGGTGGATGCAAGATTACCTGAATCTCTACCGAACTAAGGAGTACGGCACCCGTGTTCAAACGCTACACCACGACGAGGCCCGAAGGTCTCTTCTCGCTTGAGCACAACCACCATGAAACCCCCACTAGGGGGGCCAACCGCAAACAACCGAGCTGTACTCACATACAACGGGAGTTCATCCGAAGTATGAGAGTCCAGGGGCTATCCCGGTTCCCATGGTATTTGCCTACTGCATCACGGCCGGCAAATCAAAGTGAGTACAGCGTCTCTCGGTGCCACCACTATGGAGGTTCTCCTCGTCCACTTGGTTTTGGTTTGGCCGACAGGGTTGCCGTCCCGTCTTCCTCACCGCCACCTCTAAGCACCAGTTGCGCTGACAAGTGGAACTGGTCCAAATGTCGGCAATGATTGTGGAAGTGGAGGATGAGCAAATTCTTCAGTTAAAATCTGCTCGAAGTATTCTCACCATCTATCCGTTGCGGCTTGACGGTTGGTAAGCAAAGTACCGTTCTTGTCATTAAGGGGGTCATCCCGTGTGTCGGGTTGGAGAAATCGATTTTTTTTGCATGAATTGTATCTATATATAGTGGAGAATATGTGGGCAAAGGGATTTTCCGATATTCCGAGTCGTTCAGAAATTATAGTGTTAAACAGGTAAGGAGTTTGCAGCCGTGGCTAGAGTACTCGATGAGAAAGAGCATCGAATCTTTTTTTACCTGAGCCTTATAAATTCGAACATAGGTATAAATATAAAAAGATGGAAAACCAATCAATTGTCTAAACTTATTTGCTGTTTGGAATAAAAAGGATAATCCAGTCTAGAGTGAGCACTGAAAGGCCTTCAAGCTATACTCAGTTATAGTTTGTTGTAAGTATTGTGCTGTTTGTGTGTTCAGTGATTTTTTTAAATGGATCGTACGAAGGGAGATCGCTTTAACGTTCAACGTCATGCTCGCACTAAAAAACGAGTATTTCATGGGAATCGATACTTATCAAAGAAGAAAAAGGACTTCGCATCAACATCAGCAAAGAAACTTTTAGCAAGCATGGATGTTCCAAATGCGACAACTTTTGTATATTGTATATTGGATTTTGCTGGAGTTTTCTCCGGTACTTCTGCAAATTTCTACAAATAATAAAATATGCGTGGTAATAAAAAAGGAATGCGTAGGATATGTCGAGAAAAGAATGGGAACGCGGCTTAGAAATGCAAAGAAGAATCACAAAGGCATTGGTGGAAAAGGGGCTGGAAAACTTACTGATAAGGTTATTAATGACCTCACTACATTTTTTGGGCTAGCTGTTTGTCGACACGCAAATTCGATAGAAGGAGTGAAGCAAGAAATTTGGGCAACTTTCTTCCATAAATGTTCTAAAGATGAAAATCCTCAGCATCAAAATTGTCCAGCAGGCGAGGACAGTTGGTGCAAATGGCGCAAAGCTAAGGGAGAACTGGATACTTTCCACCACGAGAAGGCACCTTTGACTGAAGAAGTTCAGACAGTCATCAAACCAATCTACGAAGATTTGTCACGAGATGATCTCTTGAACAGATGTTTAGGAGCAGAGACCCAGAATAACAATGAGTCGTTAAATGCATTGATCTGGACTTTCGCTCCTAAACACCCTCATTCTGGGGCCAAGGATGTAGAAATAGTCACTTTTCTGGCTGTAATTATTTTAATGAAGGGTTCAATGGCATTCTCAAAATCCTAGTGACAATGGGATGTCAAGTTGTTTACATATGTCAGGTTTATGCCGACCGCCAAATGAAGCGCGAATTTGGCGAACGATGATCGACTGACCTCTCTAAAAGAGCCAGAATTGAAACCAGAGAGCAACAATCGGCCTTACAAGACTTTTTTGAAGAAACGGAAGGCGCTCTCTATGGACCAGGTATAGCAGATTAATAGTGAGTTAAAATTTTACTGTTGATAATGACATTTAAATTTTCAAATGCGTTTTTCTCGAAACTGCATCTTGAAAATCGGCTGCCACCATAGCTCAAAATCTATCCAACCAAATTCTTGGAAATTTTCACGACTTCTTGAATACATATTTCTACGGTCCGCAAACTAGGATAATTGCAATCGGACAGGTCGTTTTTTTTTTTATTCATAAAAAAAGCCGTAAAAAAACACCAAAATCCAAAAAATTAAGTTTAAAAGTCCACCAAAAATTTACCTTTTGATATTTTCTAATTATCCTAGTTTGCGGACCGTAGAATATTGTCCACATTAAAATGCCGTTTAGTTTTTTTTCTTCAGATGAACACAGCGCCCTCCAGCGTGGCAGCAGAAAAACACCTTTTTTTGGAGATGGGTGCATAAATTGACACGAATTCCGAAAACTAGCTAAGATATCAAGCTGAAAAATTTATCACATATACTAAAGATATCAATAAACATATGGTGGAAAAATCAAGTTTCTATCTTTATCCAGTCCTCTAAAATAATTTTTCAAAAAAAGGCAAAAAAAAAAAAACGGCCTTCACACGGGATGACCCCCTTAACGCAACAGAAATGTTCGATATCCTGTGTACGTTCGTTACGACTTTTAGCAAGTCTCTCACCATCCCGAGTGTCCAATTTATCGTAAAGATTTTTGTAATGGTTCGCTCGGGTGACAGCGACCGCTTTCTTTGCTTCTCGGTTGGCATTCTTATAAATTTGCCAATTAGCAGGCGTTTTATCGTCGAGAAATTTGTGGTAGAGGCGTTTCTTTTCACGGACCTTCATTTCAACATCATCATTCCAAAGCCAAGTATCTCGGTTGATGTACCGCTTACCCGGCTTGGTGACCCTGAGGGTTGCGGAGGCCGCTTTGTGGATCGTGTCTTTCATTTGGTTCCATGATTCCACTTCCAATCGTATGTGTGAGATTGTTTCTTCTTTCTTCTTACCAAATCGCCCGCCACCATTTAATGCGCCGCGGGCCAGTGCGTTCCTCACGCTGTTTTATCGGTGGCTTAATTCGCAGGACGGCAATCAACGGCGGATGTTGAGGTGTGATGATCTCATAGGGAACGACTTTGCAATCAGTGACAGTGGTAAAATATTGGCGTCTAATGAGAATATAGTCGATTTGCGTTTTACTGCTCCCACTATAAAATGTAGGAATATGAGACAATCGTTTGATGAACCATGTATTCGTAAGTACAAGCTCATGGGTGTTCGCAAAAGCGATTATACACGCTCGCCACCCTAATTGCGCGCTCCTAACCCCTTTCCTCCATGGCACCTGTTACCGTCTGCTTTTTCACCCACATGACCATTAAGCTCGCCGGCAATGATAATATAGCGAGGTACAATCTGCCTACAGATAAAATACTAATAAAAGAATTGGAGAGAAAACAAATCGTTAAAAATAGCATTTCCCAACCTTAAGGAAGACCGACGCTCAAGCTAGCTTTGAAAGGAAAAACTTTCTCATTACAGCAATTAAGCGGAGATCTTCAGTAGTGATATATTGTAAAGCACCCGGAGATAGCGAGATAGGCATTACCAGAGCAGTATTTCGAACAGCTTTTGCCATTTTTGTTGGGAGAGTTCCACACATCTAGCTCGGCGGGAACAATGAAACCGCAGGTGAAACTTTCTCAGCAACAGCGAATTTGCAGATTAAGCGACAGAACATTAAAGAGAAATCAGACAAAGAATTCAAAATAAACTTACTATAGTAAATCACTCCAGGGGACGCTCTATGTTCCTTCATCGAAGATAAGTTGTGAAGTTGTCCTGTTTGGAAGTCATAGCACGAAACCGTACTATATGCAGTGAATTCCTTATCGTAACCTCCAACTATATACAATTTATCATCTGCTACGCAAACTCCAGGTTTTCGCCTTAATACCAGACAGGGAAACTGGCTCCATTTTCTGCATTCAAAATCGTATTTGAAACCGAACTCTCTGAGTGTTTTACTGCTTGAACCGCCTACAGCATAAAGGCCGTTTTTATAAGTTGCAGCTGAAAATTGCTTACATTTCGGTGGTCTTGACATAACTGATAACTTTTTGCTTTTTAATTCAACTACATGCACTTTTGGCGAACGATCCGGAAAAATAAATAATTTCTGGTCCGCAATTTCTTTAGTTAACGTTCCAACCTTAATGTACTTTGATGAGAGGTCGTACATGTGAGGACATCGTTGCACGGCATCTTGTTCTATCCAACTTAGAATAGATTTGAATGCATGTTTCGGATGGGAGTCGTAAACAGCCTTAAGGACGATTTCTAGCTGAAAATGAAATATTATAATTGACTAGAAAAAAATATAAGAGCATTTTTAATTTGATTTACCTCGTCCACCGGCAATTCTTTTATTCTATTCGATTCGTATATTTTGTGGAAATTTTGCTTTAAGGATTGTGATGATAAACCGTAGAGCTCGGTAAGTCCATATTTATCTTCAAAATGAAACAAGTAATTAGCAATTGGGTAGTTTCTGAACAGGCCTACTACACTTTAATGTCTAAATGCCCAACTTTCATTGCCCTTTGTTCAAATAATATTAAACGTCGTTTCAAAAAGTACCGCCAAGAGTCTTTAATTAGTTGCTCCGCATGAGTAGTTCAAGGGAAAAAGCATACCATAAATCGTAAAATCATACTATTCACTACCCCTAAAAGCACAATAAGTGAGGCCATAAACTGGTGTGCATACATTTTTTCGGCTTTGTTAAAAACAAATATTTTCATTTTTATTCTAATACACAGTTTTCTTCGTGGTCTATTACATATTGCCAACGGGTTGGCCGAAATAAATTTCCCGGTTTGTAAATTTCAGATGACTTAGATTAGAAGAAGTTCAAGTGTGGTTTTTGGAGCACCTTCGTTGAAAAAAATTATTGCCCAGAGAGTGAAACAAGTAGAAATCTGATGAGCGAAGTCGAAGGAACACGGAGGTTGGGGGTAACGTTAATTCGTGCCAAAAAGGCACATTTTTGTGATTTTTTCTGATGACACAGTTAAAATAGATTTATTAAAACCAATGGTACATTAAAGTATAAGAAGAATATTGTGTAAAATCTTCATGAAGAAATATAAAAAAATAAGGCAATGGCAGCAATTATTCGGAATCGTCTCCGAAAAAAATAGAATTGTGGTGCCCCTCATAACTTGGTGCTAGATTATCTGAAATCAAAAAAATCACAGTTCTTTTAGTAGATGATTGCTTTCTTCAGGTAATGCTGTGAGGATTTTTCGAAATTTAAATTTTTCACTTTGAGAAACAACGTAACTGTACGAATTGACGAGATTAATGAATTACAGCCAATTTTCAACAAATGCAGTCGACGATAACAAATGCATTCATTGATGTCCACCATTAACGTATCAAGCTGAGATTACTGCCATCAGATCGTCTAAAAAAGGAAGTAATGACTGCTAATCGCTGGCAAGAATATTGCTGCAATATATAAATTATTGACAGCCAAAGTTGGAATTGAAAACAATCAAATGCTTTTCGAGCTGTGACTGCCTTCGATTACGGATGATGCCTTTGATTTTTTCAATGTAATTGCGTACCCAACATTGATCAATGAACGATGTGGATTCTCCAAACAGCTTATTGCCATTTGACTTAATCGAGATCACAAGTATATATGCTGAACAAACCAGAGTTGAAAGCCTGTACAGCAACAGCTGAGGTGAACTATGTTTCCGATCAACTTCACCCAATATACAGTAGGCAATTCGAACTAGGAAAATGAGTATATTTAACCATGCCCCGGTTATGCAAAGTTACATAGAGTGAAAAGGTATCATTTTGGAAACAGCTTCAAATTAACAATGAATGGGTCTTTGCTTTACCACAACCCTTTACACAGCGTGTACTAGTCAAACCATAAGGTCAGGCGTAAGTTGAGACGCAGCTTGGTGAGGTCACTCACCGTGACTTTTTGTGAAACAAGGAAATAAATTCAACAGCGAATGTTCGCATACAGGTTGACGTGACACGTCCATGAGCTGCGAAGGTTTGTTCATGCCGCAGTTTTCACTAGTGACTGTGGCCTGCGTCGATTGAAAATTAGCAAATATTGACTCCTTGATGAGTACAAGTAATTCAAAAAAATGCTCATTGAAGATAGTTTTTATATTTCTCATTAAAAAAATCGTCTTTAACCATTAATTCATTGTATTTTGCAAAAGCTTCTAGGAGATATTGTTGCAACCAGATTTTGAACTTAAAAACAATTGTATGTATATAAACATCCCATCCCATTATTTTGACACAGCGGCGATAGAAATGCGCCTTAACTTTCTCTCCACGTGCATTTCAGCTCCTGTTTTCCTGCTTCACTCTATGCTACCCTGTGTCCTGCCACCTTACAGTCGACGTTCATGGATTCAATTTATTACGACCCAAGCATGACACATCCGTTGGCCGAATGTCGTACGCAAAGACCAGAGTGAATTTGACTATCCTTCAACATACACACTAATGAAACTATTCAAAAAGGTCAAACTGCCAACATCAGCTGTGTGGATCACGAACCAGACCAGATACACTTTCTATCGTTATTGATTGGACATCCATTCTAAGGAAATAGGATGTTTATAGCTCTAGTTACTAGATTAAAAATTTTATTTTAATTTTCGTAATATCCACTGTAATTAAATCACAGATAGATGTAGATTCATTCCAAAATATAGTTGTTTTAAATTTCAAAATTCTTAGCGCATCAAATATTTCTGTTTCCATGTCGCTTTCGTATTATCATAACATACTCATGCATATCATATTTACGTTGTCAATTGTTCTATTTCCATTATCGTAACATCATCATTATCAAAGGCGCAAAAGCCGATATCCGGTCTAGGCCTACCTTAGTAAAACAATCTCCAAACACCCAGGTTTTGCGCCGAGGTCCACCAATTTAATATCCATAAAAGCTGTGTGGCGTTCTGACCTACATCATCGCTCCATCTCAGGCACGGTCTGTTCATCTTCTTTTTCTACCATAGATATTACCCATATTGACTTTCCGAGCTGGATCATCCTCGTCTGAACGGATTAAGTGATCCGCCCACCGCAATGTGTTAAGCCGTATTTTATCCACGACCAGACGTCGGGGTATCGCTCATAGATTTCGCCGCTATGTGGATTACGGAATCGCTCACCCTCATGTAGGGGGCCAGAAGCTCTTCGGAGGATTCTTCTCTCGAACGCGGCCAAGAGTTCGCAGTTCACTAACAACCCAGGTCTCCGAGGAATACATAAGGATTGACAAGATAGTCTTATATTTCGTCTTGCCTTCATTAATGTGCAGCCCGAGATCTCGCGCCGCTTGCTCGATCTGGATGAAGGTAGACTGTACATCTCTGGTTGTTCTTTTCATAATGTCAATATCGTCAGCGTAGTCCAGTAGTTGGGTGGACTTGAAGAGGATGGTGCTTCTTGCATTGTCATCTGCATCGTGAACAACTTTCTCCAGGGTCAGGTTAAACAGGACGCACGATAGGGCATTCCCTTGTCGTAGACCATTGTTGATGTCGAATGGGCTTGAGAGTGATCCTGCTGCTTTTATCTGGCCTCGCACATTGGTCAGGGTCAGCCTAATCAGTCTTATCAATTTCGTCGGCATGCCGAATTCTCTCATGGCTGTATACAGTTTTCCCCTGGCTATGCTCTCACAGGCGGCTTTAAAGTCGATGAAAAGATGTTGCAACTGATGGCCATATTCCAACAGTTTTCCAATCGCATGCCGCAGAGAGAAAATCTCGTCTGTTGCTGATTTGCCTGGATTGAAGCCTCTTTGGTATGGGCCAATGACGCTCTTCGCGTATGGGACCTAACCTAGCAAGATAGCGGACAATATCTTATAGTTGGTACTCAGCAACGTGATACCTCTATAATTGCTGCACTGCGTGATATCCCCCTTTTTATATATGGGACAGATAATACCTCGTTGCCGGTCGTCAGTCTTTAATTCGCTGCCCCACATTTAGAGCATTGGTTCAGATTTCATTTTTTTGCTAATTAAGAAACCTGCTCCGATCACATGGTTTACTGGATGGCCGCTATAATATATGGTGTAGTGTCTCTTCTCCGGGAAACCGCTCTCCCTCCATCGTGTCTCTTGCAGTGCTGTTACATCAGCCTTATATTGGGACAAGGTATCGGCTACCTGCTGAGAAGCATTCGGTCTGTATATGGAGCGCATGTTCCATGAGAAAATGTGCAAATCATAATTCCTTTGTCGTTGCCAAGTTCGTCGTTTTAAAGTCCATCCTGTCCGAGTCTCCTTCTGTGGCTTCGTAACATCGGTTGTCAGCCCTACCCAACCCTCAACCTGGAGCACCAATTGGTACAATTTGTCCCGTTTTTAAGCTTAGGAGTTTTTGAAACGCTGCAAATCTCTTTCATTCGTCTAGATGACATATGATTATCATATTCCTTAAACTAGACAAATTGTATATAAAAGCGAATTATTACAATTAAGAATTAGATTCATTTCTGCAATTCAAATGGCGACATCGGCATTGTTTGATTTTGAGCCCTTTTGGTGCCTGATACATAGAACTGACATCAAGATATCATCATAGCCACGGTATATTGCATCTTAGGCATTGGGAAGTTTCTATTTCTCTTGTAATTAAACATTTGATACTCAACATTCAAGTTTAAACAAGGGACACTTTGAAGTGAAAAACGCGATTTTTTAACAAAAAAATCTGCTAAATTATTACTACAAAATAAAAAATATTAAATCAGAGAACTTATACTCGGATCAACATAAGAACCTATATTATCACTTTTACATCTGCGCTTACTGAATTGTTCGTTGAGATTTGGAATTTTAACTCGATAAAGCATTAGATATATGATATATTGCCATTATATGTCATTGTGTAAGTTTAGGTTAGGCTGAAAGGCAAGGGGGAACCCTAACTCCAAGTTCTCAGGCCTTTTATTGAGTTCCTTGTGCAAGCCTAAACAATTGTTTATTCAACGGCTTTTTGCTGACGGCTTTCGTAAAATTTTGCAAATTTGAAAACGTCTTCCAGATGCATAGAGTACACAGGTTCTTCGATTATAAAAATCTTCCCGAGGTGTCTTTCTCTAAGAAGGCTGAGCAGCATATGAAACGCAAGGCAGCTTCCCCTTCTTTCGCAAATTGAAGAGGAGTGTCCCATTAAAAGGCCTCACATGTCGGCAGGAATTCAAAATGGTCCATTCGGCCGCGTGAACACTTGCAACTTTATCAATCAGACTAGACTTGACACTAGGCGCTCAAGCCAAATTGTAATGATTTATGTGAGTTGGTCGATGGCCAAAAGATCATCCTGTGTGGCCGGAGTGGGCCAAGAAGGCGTAACTATTCCATAAACCTAAAAAGTTGGTGAAATTCACCGTGTAAGTCTGCCTGTAAATACTGAAACTCCACCGAAGTGTTCCGCGCTTGCTTGTCAGGCTTGGGAATGTGGAAGATCCTTTGAATACTTAGCGGATTTTCCCCACTAACCTACCACCGAACCCCAAGATATATTTATTTAGTAGGTAGGATTGTCCGAGCTTAAATGCTTGCCACTTGGTCCTAGTATTAAGTAAAATTTAGCATCTGCCGAGATTGTGATAACTCGGATCAAATTTAAAGTGAAATAATAATGGCAGAAACAAAAGAAAATGATGGCGAAATTAAAAATAATAAATAATGGAATAAATACTAAAAAATAAAATAATATTGTAGTTAAAAAGTGAATGTGACAAATTAACTCAATCGAGAAAAGTGAATGATCAAGGAATGAGGGAACCTGGTATTGCAGTAAACCGGGACCAATGAAATTCTCCCTCCCTTCAGAGCTCTCAAGGGATGGATGGCTGAATTACCTACTAAAAGTCCCACACGACAGTTTTTCCCTGTTTCTAATTGTATTCGACATTGTCACACTTATTGTTTTACTTTACTTCATCAAATATTTAGGATGCACCGTTGTGAGACTATGCTCGAAAGACTCAACCTAAGGTGAATTTAATACTTGGAAAAGACTACAATTGGCACGCGTACTACTTCACATTTCAGCCATGTAGGCGCAATAACCAAAGTTAATGGCTAGTTTGTCGCTCGCACTCAATTTAAGCGCGCATGCACCCTAAGTTCTTATGTATGTTATGCCTTATAGGAGTAAACTGAATTTAAATTAATTCATATTCTCCTAAAAGTGCAAATGACGGCATTAGCGATATAATTCAACTCTTCGTACAGATTAACAACAGAAGAATCATAAACTGGCAATGCGCAAGTGGTCACATCAACATTAGCCCTACTACGTTCCAATGATGAAAAACTGACGGTATCATCGACCCAATGACACTTTCGATTCAGAATATGAACTTTTAAGAATAGCCTTCAGATTCATTGTTGCACATACCTCGACAACAACATGTACAGGCAACGGATTAGCTTTACCCTGTGATCCAACTTCGTAGAAGGCAATTTTCATGATAGTTATGTGATCCCCAAAAAACGGACAGTGCTTTGATTCATATAATAGTGTTGAATCCTGTCCGCAATTTGACGATGTTCCTGGAAATAGGCGCTCCGTTTTAAATCTTACAATGATCCACCAAGTTGACTATTTGCGCCACACTGTTACCTCGCCTCGGTTATTGCATGAAACTCACCTTCCTTTCTCTCAACCTGCCCGAGGAGTTTCCGGAATGTTTCGATGATTTGTAGCAAATAGCTTCACCACGGAACTCTTTAAAATCGTGATCATTCATATGCTTCAAATTCATTGATTTTCACTTGCTCTCCAGCTCACTCATGCTAGCGTTGCCTCAATAACATTTCCCAATTTACAAATTAATGTGCGGGAAATCAAATAAAACACAGATTCTAATATGATTTCGGAGGAAAACTATTTTCTATTTCCACGGAAAATTCGTCAGTAAATTGGATCCGAGATAGCAGCAGCACTTTGCTAAAGAAACGAGAAAATTTCCTTCCATGCATCGAATCTAACAAACTCTCTTCACAAAACCAAAAACAACCGCAAATAGTAATGCAGCTAGATCCCAATATCAGTATGCGCAATATTTCACTTTAGCCAGAAACAAGCGTTAGTAATGTGTTTCGTAATATGCAACACAATTAATTTATGCAAACAACAACAAAACAGGCTAATATGGTACAGGTTAAAATATTTAGTTTTAGTTGTTTTTTTTTTGGGGAAGTTAAAAGGTGAATAAATTTCGTAAATAGAATTGGAATGGTTGGCGTTGTTGTTATAAGATAAAGAAAATGAAATGATGCGGATGCCGAGAAGTCGCGGACATTATAAAATGCTGGGTCTGATCTCACCATTTGCACCGACTCTAAATAGAAATTTCAATGAAAAAAGGGATAATAAGAGGCCCTGCACAATTTTCTCCCCGGGCGCAAATTTTCTATCGATGACCCTGCGATTCCCTTATTACATCTGATGGAGGTATAAAACTGTTAACTTTTCAGAAACATATACATGCATAATTCATTCATATTTATAACTTAAAACACCTTTCCCACACCTTTTGGTAGTCATATCTTTGAGCCTCGATCATTAAATTTAATTAATTTATTCAAACTTACCTGCGAGAATGAGAATTTCAATAGAATTATTCTGATTCACATTATCCAATAGTGCCCGTTCACATTCTTTTTTTGCGTTTTCCATTTGTAAATAATCCAAATTCTGCAGCAGTAACCTGACATCTTTCAAAGCAACATTCAGTTTTCCCAAATACATGTAATCTAAAATTGCTGACATAACTGTCGGATTCGTTTCGTGAAGCAATTCAACCTTATCTTTTCCACTCTTGATGAAGGCATCTATTGGAAAAAAAGATTAAGGATTATCAAAATAATATAAAAAAGTCGAAAATCGAAAATTCGTTGCTTCAGGCGTGAAAGGTTTTATTTATTTTTTATGTAAGCATATTTGAGTGCAGAACTATTCCATTTGTACGTAGCCAGTAATGTATATCCATTTAGAACGCCAAATTATTAGTTCTTTAGTATGATATTGGTATTTAGTGTTTTGGATTGCAGTAAATTTACACATTGCAAAAACTCAGGAGATAGACCAGACAACTTCCAAATCGTGCTTGCAAAAGCAATAAGGTAGAAGACTCCGAAACTCTTAGCTTGAATATAAGAGGCTCGTAAAACGTTTGAAACGAGATTCTTTTAGAGCATACTGTGAGGAACTGGAAGGTGAGAGGGAGACTTCCAGGCTGTGAAGACTCCTTAGTAAGGATGAGTCGGCCAGGTTGGACTCTCTTAGAAAACCGGATGGTACTTTCCCAAACTCAAGAGTTGAGTCTATACAAACTCTCCTGAAAGTACGCCACCCGGGAGAACAGGTCTCAGAAGTGGGAGAAAAAGGATTGGGGGTTTCTGCAAACCTTTCAACACGAAAGTGGGGAATTTAGACACTGCGATAGAGGTTGTTACCAATGAAAAGGGGAGAGCTGCTATACTTTCATTTGAACACCTCAAAGCACCTGGCATGGATGGTATCTACCTAGCGATGCTATAGGAGGGTACAGAGCACTTAAAGCGACTTCTATGAAATATTTTTCGCAGAAATGTCTGGAGAGACTGGTTGAGCGTCACATTCGCGAGAAGGCACTAATGTCGCAACCACTAAATGAAAACCAACATGGTTACCAACGTAGAAAGTCCTGTGAGTCTGCTCTTCACTTTTTGGTTTCAAAGATAGAGGATGCAACTCTGAAAGGCGAGATCGCGATGGGGGTGTTCGTGGACATTGAAGGGGCGTTTGGTTGTGCGCCCTTCAAAAAGCTTTGTTGTGCCGGCAGAGAGCATGGTGTTGATGAAACTTTAATTAAGTGGATCTACTCTATGCAAAACCACAGATTGTTATGTCCTGAAGTGGGTGTTGATCGCTGCCTAACAACGGAAGCGACGAAAGGCTACCCTCAGGAGGTATGCGATTGCAGTCCTTTAATCACTTCAAAAATGGTCGAAAAATGTAGAAACCAATTAAATTCTGTTTTTAGATTAGAGAGGAAGCAGAATCCACGGAACATTTTCTATAAGAATGCCCCGCAGACATCGGATTTTTGGTGCTGATGTGTTACAACTGCAGCAAGTAGCATCACATCCACTAACGGAAATCTTGCGATGCATAAACGAACCCGGGATATTCCGTTAGACGGGGGAATCGAGTACAATGAATCACTAAGGCCTGAGTGCTCAGAAGTTTTGCCTTTCCCCCACCTCAAACACATACTCATTCACTCACACATCCCTTATATTGATGCCAAATTTCGTACTTCTAGGAAGTATGTAAGGGGGGTTCCGAGTAAAGTTCTAAAATATGCTAATATGCTATTATTAACTTTATTTGAGCAGATATCGGAGTGGAAAGTATTTGAGCCTAGATTTCACATAAATGCATCATTTTTTCGGATTTTTCATGTACCCTGCCGAAATGGTTTTGAGATTGGAAAGAGAGGTAAATATAGTTGGACTGAGTATAAACGCCAACAAAACCAAGATTCTCAATTTGGCAGGTCATCGCATTCGCCCTATCAGTATTAACGGGCAGAGCATCGGAGGCGTTGATCAATTTGTATATGTAAGAAGCTTGATTTTTGCTGGCATTGGCGCCCAATTGGATGCTTCCGACACCGGAAGTGGCAGTGAATAGGTAACACATAAGAAGGGGCTACAATTGCATTGCGGGCTATGTCATGCAGTGGAATCCACGATCCCAGAATGGCTATTGAGTGGGTCGCCCCAAAGGCACTTGGCGCAGAACAATAGAGAAGGAGTGCAAGCAGCTCACGAAATCGTGGAAAGAACTGAAACGCATTTTAAGTAACCGCGAATGATGGTACGTAGGTGTGGTTGATGCGCTATACCCCACCATGGGGTAAATGGCAACTATATAGAAGAATGTTTGCGCCAAATTGGCGGTGTCACACCATTCGAATTTGTTCGGACAGTCAGTATTAAATAGCAACAACATATCAAGCCGCTGAATCTTAGTCAATTGCACGAAACATTCTCGATGTGGGTGTCAGGACACTTGTATTGAGATTAACTTCCTAGTTGAAAGAGGAAATACGATGAAATAAGTTTTTGAAGAGATGTCATTGGTGCCTGAGAATTCTGCACTTCGGATATTTCACTAAGAAATAGAGACCTGTCAAAACGATCCCCGTCCGGGTAACTCAGTAGCAACAGTGAAAGAAGAACATATCCAGAAAAAAGAAGTAAAAATTTGCAAAAAACTGAACTGAAGATTTGATTACTTCCTTAAAGGGACCGGGGCAATGAATGGTTAGTATTATGCTAATTTATTGATTCTGCAAGACCCCGCGCCTGTTCACACTACTCAATTTGTAGATGCTTCAAAAGCTACGGCATTCACAGAAATAAACCGTGCACCTTTAAGGCTCCCAGTGACTTTTCCTTTTTAAGGTTTTTTGTGAAAGAAAACCTTATTAAAGTCGGTTCAATATATGTCTGTCACACCCGATTTACTCGGAAACCGTTAAACAGATTGTCAAGAAATTTGGTGAGAGAATGTGGTCTGTGTATCTCTTTACATGCATAGTGGCGCTATTTTGTGTTGAGTTTGAAGCGAGGCTCCTCATACATTCGATAGGAGGCTGTAATTCTTTTTTATCACCGAAAATGGTCATATGGAGTATTAAATGAACTGTCATTAGTACTTTCCGAAACTCATTTCTGATATTGGATAAAACATACGGGAGATAGGGCTCAAAATGTGCGCCCCAAAAAGGTATCGTTCTCAGAACCTACCCATCCGGAAAATGTGAAAAAATATATGATGCAATTGTATGAAATTTAGGCCTCAAAATACATCCCATTCCGATATCTACACAAATAAAGTTTAATAATAGTATATTACCATGTTTTTGGATTTATCATCCCAGAAGTACGGGTAGTAATCAATATAATAGACATGTGTGCACCTGATTACCAGTGGTTTTTGGTTTACGTACATAACATATATATTGCTTTTGTGCACGGAGTAAATTGGAAATGCGGGAAGATGCGTTAGATCAATTCAGCTGTGCGCATACATATATATGTATGGATTATCATGCGATAATATTCAAAGTTGGCGTATTTCGGATGAACATACATATGTGTATCTTGGAGTTCGCTAAAATATGACGAAATATTTTGTATTCTTAGCTATGTACGATTGGAAAATCGTGCATAGAGAATTTCTACCACAAGATGAACACAAAACTTTTATACCCGAAGCGCCCAGCTTCCGGTACCGCGACTTGTTTCAAATTTAAAAGGGTGAAGGTAGTCAAAGGGTAGTATAGGTTCCAGAGGGAAACGTGGGTTGGTACCCACGATGGAGCATAAAACCTGGGAAAAGCCTGCTGAACCAACTCCAACAGCTCTACTTCCCAACCTTATCTCCTCCTCCACGTGGTAACCGCTGGGAGCTATTTCTTAACGAAAAGCTGCAGACAGAGAAGGATGAAGGCGAGTCTCCCGCGCCTAAAAACAGGACAAATTGTACCAACTGGTCCTCCAGGTTGGAGTTAGGTAGGACTGACAACTCTACATGGAAAACAACTTGTTACGAAGCCACAACAGGAGCCTCGGACTGGACTGATAATACAATAATGAACCCGGCAACGACAGCGGAATAACGTTTTGCGCATTTTCTCATGGAACGTGCGCTCCCTGTACAGAGATGGAGCTACCAAGTAGCTAGTCGATACCCTGTCCCTGTAGAACGAACCCTCGAAGCTTGTGCCAGATAGGATGCCAAAATCATACTTGGAGATTTTAAAAGCCAAATAGGAACGGAGCTCGTATTCAGGCGATAAATTAGCTCACATAGCTCACATCTTATTTCCGACAGAATGGCCATATTGGAGCGATGGGTTGAGTACTTTGATGAATTACTGAAAAACCAGAACATCGGCGCGTTGGAGGTACCGTCAACTGAAGACGACGATTGCCACCACCAAATATACAAGTATCAGCTTAAAAATCATAAGTCGCCAGGTGCCGATGGAATTACAACCGAATTGGTTAAATATGGAGCCGACCAATTACATCGAGCGATTCATCAACTTATACTCAAGGTGTGGGATAGTGAATCAATGCCTGACGACTGGCAAAGAGGCATAATCTGTCCCATACATAAAAAGGGAGATATCACGCAATGCAGCAATTATAGAGGTATCACGTTTTTGAGTACGATCTATAAGATATTTTCGCTACCTTGCTAGGTCGGAACATCATTGGCCCATACCAAAAAGATTTCACTCCAGGCAAATCAGTAACAGATCAGATTTTCTCTCTGTTGCAAGCGATGGAAAAACTGTTGGAATATGGACATCAGTTGCACCATCTTTTCATCGACTTTAAAGCCGCCTATTATAGCATAGTCAGGGTAAAACTGTATACGGACGTGAGAGAATTCGGTATCCCGACGGAATTGATAAGACTGACAGATAAAAGCAGCAGGATTACAATCAAGACAATTTTACATCAACAACGGTGTAA
Source organism: Hermetia illucens (assembly GCF_905115235.1). Classification (NCBI taxonomy): domain Eukaryota; kingdom Metazoa; phylum Arthropoda; class Insecta; order Diptera; family Stratiomyidae; genus Hermetia; species Hermetia illucens. The sequence goes on along the minus strand of NC_051853.1, from coordinate 55,413,526 downwards.
GATAAGGGGAGACCCTATCATGCATTCCCTTTAACCTGGCGTTGGAAAAAGTGATCCATGATACTGCGGTAAATGCGAGAGGTACGATCCACTTTAAGGCCACTCAACTGGGAAGAACGACCCGACACGTACAAACTGCCTTCATCCAGATCGAGCAGGCAGCGCGAGATCTTGGGCTGCACATCAATGAAGGCAAGACAAAATATATGGTGGCAACGTCAGCACCAAAAACCAAAGATAGACTTCAACTTTGAGACCATTGATAATTTCTCCTATCTAAGGTCGAAAATCGCAACTGACAACAGCTACGATGAAGAAATCCGCGTACGGTTGTTGTCAGCCAACAGAACCTATTTCAGCTTACAAAAACTGTTCCGCTCGAAACGTCTCACCATAGGGTCAAAGCTCTTACTGTACAAGGCAATGATCTTGCCAGTCCTCATGTATCCCTCAGAGACTTGGATTCTTAGCAAGAAGAATTGTGAACTCTTGGCCGCATTCGAGAGAAGAATCCTCCGAAGAATTGTTGGCCCCGTACATGAGGATGGACGATTCCGTAGCCTACATAACGACGAAATCTATGACCGATACTATGACCGTCCGGTTGTGGATAAGATCCGGCTCAATAGGTTATGGTGGGCGGGTCACTTAACCCGTATGGATGAGGGTGATCCTCGGAAACGCCAAACGCGTGTCATGTATCCAATCACACCGCAATTGGGGCACCAACCAATAAATCACCATCCAGGGGATCACCCTAACGAGTCCATCAAACGACGTAGGGCCAGCTGTGAGTGATTATCTTTAAATAAAAGAAAACAACAACAAACACTAGATTCTGGCTTCACGGCGTCAGAATATCAGAAGAAGTAAAGGAAAATCATTGTCATTTTCGCCAAGTTACATATTGAAAACAATTTTTATATTATAATTTCCCCCCACGATCACTTTTGCCCTTTAGGTGTTTAATTAGAGAGAACCGACTACTCACCGTCGAACATCGCATTAAAAAAAGGACTCGCAGCTGATAAGACTGCGCGGTGAGCATCCAATTCCACATCGCCGATTTGCAATTTGATATCTGTAAACTTGAAGTGATTTCAAATTGAAAAAAAATCGTTCTCAACAGACAACAAATGACAAGTCACGATCGTGTGCACAAACTTACCCTTTTAAGTTCCCGAAGTTCAGCAAACACTTTGAAGAACTCAGTTGAACGTTTATCATTGACGATTTCTAAGTTTCCCTGATCTTTGGTAGTCATTTTTTGACCAACGCAACTTAACAATTTGCAATTCAAACAACCACAAGATGACCGAAAAGTACCGGAACCACACGCTACTAGGGTTGAACCACTGACATCTGATTTGGCGTCAAAACAAAACAAATCTTGGCAGTTTCTGCTTGTAAATTGTTGTTGTTAAAATAATGTGTACAGTGAGCAAAATTGAAATCTGGACACCATCGTAGCAGAAAAGGGTTGTATGTATATTGTTCATTTTTACGAGATTGTAAATTACGAAAAAGTATAAAATAAAACAATTACTAAAAGGGAATTACAAAAGAAACTGTTTTTTCGTAGACAAAATTGAAATACGGACAATGGTAAAAAATCGTAATAATGACATTAAAAACGCAAAAAATGCAGAAGTTATACAAGAAGTTACTCCATCTTACAAATAAATTCTAGTTAGCATATAAGTACTTATTTGGGGGAAGGGCTACCTACTGCCTTCATCACTGGCTCCCGAAATGAGTACATATATGGTAAATAAAATTTATTTGTAAAAAGGAGAAGCTTCTTGTTTAAAACTAAAACTACAAAAAAAAAATTAAAAACTTTTAGCATTATATACAGCCTTCAGTTTTCGTGGCATGGATTTGGAATGTTTTTTCCATTATTCAAGAAGACCTTCCATCGAGTATCTTTTGTTTGAAATGTAAAGCCTATCGTCGACATACTTCTGCAGGTTTTCAATAATATTCCAGTCCGAGGATTATGAAGAGGTTTTCAGTAGCTTCGGATAATTGAATACTACCCCGTGCGTGTTTCTCACGCTTATTGTTTCGTGTCTTTTTTTGACATATTTTGATATTTTTTAAAATATCGATGGACATATGTGCATCTATCTTTCCGTCTTTACTCCCTTTCTTAGGATGGTAAGCGAATTTCTATTTTGTTCACTGTATATGTGTGACAGTGTACTCTAGTTTTTCTATGGCTAGACATCCTTATTTTTAGTGTAACTGCTGGTGAAATGATCTTTCTATGTAGTAATTTAATTGCGAAAAAAAGGCGGGATAACTTTGAAATGGTAACTGTAACTGTCTATTTAAAATAAATTATGCGTGCGTTTCCTAGCTTCTGCGGTAGTGTGCGCCTATCATCAACTGCCTGGACAACGACCATTCTACTAAGTCACCTCAAAAGACCCTACTCCCCTATCATTCCACTCGATCAATTCGGTTTCAAAAACCTCAGATCCACCGAGCAGGCAATCCTGTACCTGCAAGACCATATCCTCAATCAACTGGAAAACAGGTATTGCACTGCAGCCTGCACCTTAGATCTCGAAAAGGCATTAGATTCAGTTTTTAAAGAAGGATTGCTCTACAAATTAATTCAGTCCAATTGCCCCCTCCCTTTATTCAGCATCCTCGCAGACTTCATCTCCAACAGAACTTGCCACGTACATTTCGATGGACTTCGCTCCATCGACTTCTCGGTAAACTCAAGAGTACTTCAGGGATCTATTCTAGGCCCCAAACTTTTTAACATCTTCCTCCACGATATTCCCCTCCGTCCCGTAAACTCAGGCAGCCCTTCACCCGCCCTTTCCCCCAACGACAATGGTCCTCCCGCGTTAGGCGGGATCCTCTTCGCTGATGACACCATTCTATATGCGAGTGGTCTCAGGCCCTCACTAGCCTCTCTCTCTCTCTCAATCTCCTAACCAATAGGGTCATCGCTTATTTCAACCGGTGGGCCCTCACCGTTAATTCCCTTAAGTCTGAGGTTCTTTGCTTCAGAAACCCTAGTGAGAAGTGCCACTGGCGCACAATGCCAGAAAGCAGAAACCTGCGAACCACACACTCAAGTCGAAATCAAACATTAAATACCTGGGAATCTCCCTCAGCAACAAACTTAAATCCAACCCTCACGTCAGATCTGCTATTGCCAATGCCTCTAAGGTCTCAGCTGCCTTAAAAAACCTTCTCTCATCCCGGGCCCTGTTCTCTGCCTCCAAAACTCTTATTCGTCCAATCCTGACCTACGGTTTCCCAGCATGGACTACCATGTCACCGAACGTAGCAGAAGCCGTCCAACGATTTGAAAGAACGATACTCAGGAAATGACGGCCAACTACAGAAGGCCAAACCTAAAATTTCACCAAAACTCTCTCCTGTACGACCTTTCCGGGGTTTGCCCCATTATTCCGCACATGGTCAAGTAGTTGCACTGACTGAAAAAGTGGCTGTCCCACCCTAACCCGCTGATAAAAAATCTCTCTAAACGCAATGCATTGTTACGCGAGCAGAGGTACTACGTGTCAGGGCTGGCTCTCCTCTCGGAAAGTAATTCTCCTCTCAACTATCACGCCTCCCCTCCCTCCTTTATCAAAGCTCCTCTCCGGACTTTCACAGAGGCTAACCGCGTAAGTCCAATGTTCCGGCAGTCAATCCCCGCGCAGGTGTAGATCACCTTTCATTATTTTTCTTTACTTAGTCCAGATTAAGACAATAGACATTAATTAGCCTGCACAATATGTAATATCTGCAAGCATTAACTTCTTCCCTAAATTAAGATCCCTCCTTCGACCAATTAGACTCCACAGTCCTCTTCATCCCTCCCGTCTTGGGTCACTGTCCTTGCACAGGTCCAAATCGAGTAAAAGGTAGCCCTTTCTCAGAATGCTACCACCATTGAGAAAGGACTGAGCTTTACTCCAAATCCGTCGATCAATCCTGTCCACCGGTGCCTAAAAATTCCTTTTTTTCCGTTTTCCAGTACGGAGTACTATTTTGTATTGTTTTGTGTTATGCTGGTTTAGTTGTAAGTTATAAATTATTCTTAGGTTTAAGCACATGTTATGTGAAATGAGCATTTCTAAAATCACGAAAAAAACCAAAAATCGATAATTAAGTACTCCATTCGTCGCTAGAAGTACGAAGAAACGACAATTAACAAAGTAAGAAGTGAACGTCCAAAAAAGTTAACGCATCGGGAAGAATTCATTGTGGGGACCGTCAAAAAAGGGCTCAAAACTGACCGCAACAATGCTTCCCTCTTATATAAAGAAAAAAAACTGCTTACTTAAATTGGATCGAAAAAAGCCATACATAAGCAAAACAAGCAGAAGAAAACGCGTAATTTTCACTTGGAAATACATAGTAGTATGCTAATTGAATAAACTCCCCGCCTTATTTTCACTAATGACGGAAATCACTTCTATGGTTCAATCTAACAAAACTCAAAAAGACCGTTTTTGAAAAAACAAACTGAAATTATCAGCATTTGAAATTTCGACCAAACATACTGAAAAGCCTGCACCATGTTGTGTGACGCTAGAACTCGAGCCAAGAAACTTCAGTAGCCCGACAACTGACAGTTACTCATAAAAATATAAAATTAATTTCCCGCGTGAAATGCCAAGGAGGACCATCAAATATGGTTTCGTTTCTGCTGCAAAAATAACTCCACAAAAACCCGGCAGAAAGCTTTTTTGGCTGTTCGGAAAGGAGATTTCCGGAAGAAGTAGATCGCCATCGTCCAACGGAATCCAGTTTCTTTGGAGTCAGCTTTTATGAGGATCATTTTTAAACTTTAACTCCAATCTTAATTGATAATATACGATCGCATTAGAATTTTGTATCACTATTATTCATTATTCAAATTCAAATCAAGTCACAAGAGCAGAGATACCGCTGAATATTCAACGTGCTCAAGGTTCCAATCCCGTTCAGTGCAAATCAATTTTTTGCGGCCCGTGAATTTTTCAGAAACGTACGTCTTATCGCCATTCATGTAAAAATATCGGAATTTGCTATATAGCTTTACGTTTCGGTAGTAATATTTACTACCGAAACGTAAAGTAACTTGAAGGATTGTCCACTCAGGCATCAATTTCCTGTTAATAACCGATTGAGTACTTGAAAAGTAACAAACACTAAACCGGATGCCTTCACGTAAATAAGATTCAAATTGCTCGCTCAATGACGTCACCGCGTTTTCTCCAAATTTTTAAACCAACATAATTAACAAATGAACGTTTTCAATTGATTTTTTTAACGGATTAGTAATTTGGCAGGTGAAACTACTATTTTGTGGTCTATTTTGGAATCTTTTCTAGGAAAAAAACCTTTGCTAACAAATCGACGTACAAGGTACGAGGATGAAATGAAAAGTTTTCGGCCTGAAAAAGAAATGGCGCTAGGAGATTTCATTTTTTATTAGTCTTCTATAAGTCTACCCCTGACTAGCTGGTATACAAACTTTCAAGTTGGTTGCTCTGTTTAAGAGCTTATTGAGCTGTGTACGTGAAAATGAAGAAAACAGAAAACCGTGCTACTTTTAAATACTTCTATTTGAAAAATTGATTCAAAACTGAAAGATTGTTGATGATATTTAACAATGAGATTCTGAATTTAAAAAAGTCGCACGAGCACTATGGCGCATCAAATTCAGGACGCCCCGTTGAGGCCACAACTCTCTAAATGACTGATCAAATTATAGAAATCGTGGTAGAGACCCCAGATTGTAGGCAAATTAGATAGCCAAGACAAATGGAATATCAACTGTATGTGCAAACACGAAGAAACTCTGTGATAGTTGGTTGCCACGTCTGCTAGTGTTCTGTCAAAAGTTCAACTAGAAAACAGTTTTGATCGCGAAATTCCGGCATTTTATATTTATAACCGTCGGTGAAAATTGTTTTCAGCATTAGACCTTTGAAACTAAACAATAGTAAAACAACGCCAAAGGGGATAAAAACATTTCGCATAAGGAGTAATCTACATTGATTACCTTCAGAAGTATAAAACTATCATTGGTAAATACTACGCACGGTTGTTGCAGCGTTTGAAGGACTATGTGCGAAAAAACGACCGCATCTGGCAAAGAAGAAACTCCAGTTTACTTATGGCAATGCACCCGTCCATCGATTGTTGCAATGGCTAAAATCAGCGAGTTCAAGTTCAAATTGTTCTCTCGTTTAGCATATACTTTATATTTAGTCCTCAGCAACTATAATAAATGTTTCCTCACCTCAAAAATATCACGGAAGTAAAAACAGTTATTAGTCCGATAATTGTTTATTTTGAGGAGCTTGATGATTCTCACTATAAAAATAGTAATACTGCATAGAATCGGTTACGAAAAATGTATAAGGGATCATAGAGATCACGTTCAAAAATAAAATGAAAAACCCACAAAAAGGGCTTTTCTTTATCAGAATCAGAAAAACGTGGGGGAGGGGACCTTGGATACCAGCAGTTTGTGAGATAATTCGAAGCCTACCGTAGAGGCAGTGAGAATTGATGGAGTAGACTTTTGTGTAACAAAGTTGGCCACTCCCATATGGTAGCATAGACGGAACGTTGATATGAAATAAGGTCAACTTGACGGCGAATTTAGTGCTATTAATGAATCAAGTAATATCGACTTGCTAAGAAGGCAGAAACAACAAATTCAAGATATCCAAACTCTTCTTTTTTCTTATCTGTCACACATTCGAAAAATCTCTCACATTAAGCTTGTGCCCTTTTCGTTGGAATTGAAACTAAGTAGTCAATTAAGTCACTCATTACTTTTAAACAGAAAATGAAATTCACGGTTTAAGCTTAAATCCCGTTGTTTCCAATCATTACTACTCTCTAAAACCCTGGCGAGGACTACACACATATGTTACTCGGCGACATACACTCAATGAGAGCCCAAAACGTAATGAAGCTCACGATGCAAAGATACGACATCTTGCATCGCAATAAGTCTCATGAAGTGACAATGCCCACTTTTCGAAATCTCGCAACGAAATAAAGTTTCAAGATCGGTTGCTCCATGTGTGGCAAACGAACCGTAACTTAAGCTACGGTCCGATGGTACTCGCAGTGTGCACGAAGGACGAGCGCGATCAAAGTCGTTGCCTAACTGTCGAAACGCAATTTTGAGGAGGTAATTATTTAGGAAATACTTTATGTAATTGTATGTGTTATATGCAACGTGATTTAATGGAATATTCTGTTTATTCCTCGGTTGATCTGACATTTCGTTGCAAGGTTTTTAAGTCACAACACGAAGGCGACCAAAAACCGACATAACGTTCACGGTTAGACGCAAACCTCAAACGGTACGTTCTGTAAGGTTCGGGAGCGTTCAGAACTTCAAACGGAAGTCAGCTCTAGTTACCAACTTGGTTGCGCGGGTGTGGTGAACTTAAGCAGAATTTGCCAGGAACCTGGTAATCAATTTGGTTCTCCGTGTGTCTTTGGTTTTAGATGCAAACCTCAAGCGAATCACTTTGTGAGCATCGTTAGCATCAAACGGATCGTAGCTGTGTAATTAAGCTTTTAATTATATAGATACGCTATTATAGATGGAATAATTGTTCGCTTCATAACTGTGTCCCTAGTGCCTTTGGAAACAAGTAATTCCGCGCGGATTAGGTCCTTAAACAAGAAACATAAATTTCATGTAAAAAACGGATATTTTAATCTAGTTTTGGGATTAAGGTTTGTGCTAGTAGTTCATAACGGTCAACAATGGAAACGAAGGTTAATATTGATGAAGATCTAACAACTTTAGCAATTAGTAACGGTGATTACCCTGTTGATTTCGTTAGAAAGCTAGCCGATCTGCAAAAAAACAAACGGGTGAGTCATCTACTTTGTTTCTCATCTAGCTGATAATATTTTTATTTTTGACCGTGTTCCAATTTTAAGCTCACAGATATAACACTGCGAATTGATAACGAAGAGATTGTTGCCCATAAAGCTATTCTAGCGGCTGCAAGCCCCTTTTTCAATAACTTGTTCGACGGTTAGTATTCAAACGTGGTTGCTATCCATTACTTCCAAAAAGATACATAATTGTTAACTTTCATCTGTTCTTTTGTACACATATTGAATGTAGATGATTTTATCAAGAGCAAAAAGAATGTGGTTGATTTGCAGCACAGAACTACTCCGGAAATAATGTCTTCGATTATAGACTACATATACTCGGGGAAACTAACAGTAAAGGAAAAAGACCTGGATTTGTTCTTCGAAAATATTGACCATCTAGGCATGGAAAATCTTAAGAAGAAAAGCGGCCAGGCGTTATCGACTCTTCTCAATTCCACAAATTGCGTGCAGATCTTTATCTTGGCAGGTATGTGCGAGCTAAGATGGTAGCGATTAAGCTATTTATTGTATGAAGGCAAGCAATATCATAGTCTACATAGAAAAAAGTTTAGTGTTTTAATAATCACTTTTCAAAATATCAAAAACTATTCTGCGCTCAATCCATACTTCGCTTGTTTCTTCACGAAACTTGTCCATAATCTTGAAATTCAGTTTTTTTTTCAATTTATCGCTGCAAAACGATATAAACAATTGTTTTGTATGTTGGGGTAGGGGTGGCTCGCCCTAGGCCTCAATCGTCGTTATTCACAGTCAGTATTCGCCGGCACCGTGAGGATGACATAGAATCCAAGAGGTAAAAAAATTTTTTTGCTTGCACGGAGTACGCCTCTCAAAGTTGCCCTTTTAGTACTTTTGCCGCATTTTTTATACCTTTTGGTTTTCTGTTCCGAAACACTAATGCTGAATGATATCAATATTCGGGAAATTCCCGTCTTGGTAAATATATAGATTAACTTATAGGTTGCCTTGCTGTAGTACTAGAGTCATCTGGACTTCTTGCATGATACTATTGTTTTCTTATGCTGAACGCGTCCAATAATCGGGGAATTCCCGTTTTCGAAAAGGCATATGTGAGTTTCATTACGATAATACGTATTTGTTATACGTTTTTTTAGGTAAACCCTCAAAACTGAATTCGATTAGTGCTGCCGTGTATCTAGTAGTGATTAGTAAGCAATAATCTCATTAGAAATTAGATTATAATTATCTCTTAGTTTCCATTTCGTAAGTGCTCTGGGCTTTGTTAGGTGGTATGTGTACATGTTTCTTAACTCGTTCTCTTCTTATATGACATGCCATGCGAATACGTCATAAAAAACAAAAACATGTCATAAAGATTGTACCGCGCGGACTGCTCGCTGCCGTTTATGTTCAAGTGGTTCAAGGAGGTGGTAGAAAGTTCGGTAGTTTTACGGAAATGGTGTTTTGTGATAATAATGAGTCGTGGAAAGTATGTAAAAACGAATATGAATAAGTGCAAAATAAACGCGGCTAGTCCCTTAAATTTAATTAGGTTAATAAAGTGACCTGGACTGCCATTTTTAAAAATCGGCAAAGCAAGTTCAACTCCCCATTCCAATCGTACCCATTTCTCTTCTCAGTGTGGTTTCTGCTATTGTTTTCGGAGTTTTATATATTATTTTTTCTATTATTTTTAGGAATGCTTTATTCGTAAGTTTGGTTTGAGAGGGGTCGATTTAATATTTTTTATTCTGGTAATTGTGGGGGAGCGGGGATCAAGGGTCGGAAGTCGGGTGGGGGTGGATGGGAAGGTTCTAGAGAAAAATATGCTTAGTTCATGCAATAAATTGGTAGCTCTCATTCCAATCATTGAGGGTTTGCTTTTTAACAATGCACTTGAAATCCGTCAGACCGATTGCTACGTTCAAGGACCATTGACGGGCGCTGCAACTGCCGCTCTCTGAGCGAGGGTGTTTGGGATGTAACCGTACCGTGCAATCACCTCTAATTTATTTCTCCTTACTGATTGATCTTGGCGTCATATTCCCTGGAAGATAGACCACAGATTAAGCATCTGGCAAAGTCTACTTCTAGTACTTTACAATATGGCCAAGGCGCTACCAATTGAAACACTGTCTTGATTTTTTAATGTAGACTTGAAGCTTAACGTGCTTGAGTATGATGTGACTCGGGAGTATTGCTCCTTCAAAAATCAATTTAACCGATCTAGAGGGGTGGAAAGGATCCGTATGAAGCTGAATGAGAATTTTGACCGTTGGGACCTTGCATATTTCTTCCTCAGAATAGTCGAGCGAGATGCCCTCGCATATACCAAAACGAAAGAAGAAGGCTTGAACGATGAAGGATTTAAGATTTAATTCTTTTATACGGGGGTCTTCGAGGAAGTTTTTAGAAAAAGCTGGGGTTTTAAATCTCATCTAATCTAGATGCTGATCTTGGAAAAGTTCAGGGACGACCCCCGACTTTGGCTTTGTCTACTCGACAAATACTGGTTATATCTTGAGCTTTGTATGTGTATTGTATAGGAAATATTCAGTTTGAGTTTTCCTCGTGGGAGGTGGAAATGAATATGTTGGTGGTTTCTGCATTTCCAGAAGAAAAAGCACACCAGTTTTTTCTCGACCAAAAGCGTACTCCACTTCAATTTCAGCACTGCATCACTTAACAACCAAATTATTAAAAGTGTACATAATGTCAGTGTTCTAATAGAAGTTTATTTTAAAGAATATGAGTCAATGATCATTTTAGTGAAATGATTTCAATGAAAAATTACTAAGAAATATGCAAAAATCTGAAACGTAGAGCAGCATTTTCAATTATTTTTTTTCCGTACACGAACATAACTACGATTTTTTTTATTATTTATGATTTTTTTATAGTCTAGTTTATTTTTTTCGAAAATCGAGAGTATTGGGCTGGGTAGGGAGTCCGTGGATGGTGTATCTGTTTTGCTACTATAGTTGCGGAACGCGATTTAGAGCATAAACGGCTTGCAACTGTAGTTGCGATACCAACTTGAGTGGCTAATATTTACTTCATTGATTGTGAGATGAGGCGTATTTACGAAATGTTAAAGCTATACTGTAATAAGGCGTAATTAACAGCGATCCCTATTTTAGTGAATGAAATTCACTCATCTGGTTTTGAGAAAAGAAATCAAGGGATGAAGATGTCAAAGCAATTTGTGAATCTCTGTCAAAATACCTTTCCAATCGGAAAGAAAGCAAATGTGGCGAAGGAAATGGTCAAACTGTTGAATATGGCTCCAACAAGGTATAAATAATTTATACTGAGACTACAAAAACGTGTGTAAAAAAATCACTGATTCATCGCCTGAACATCCACCAAATTTAGAAAAATAGAAAACATTGGCTATGGGCCTGAACCTTAATAAAACAATTGATGAAGATAATCTGAAGATTTTAGATATAACACTATTTTTAGCCCAGCAAAATCCTGTTTTCCGCGGTCACCGTGAAGACATTTCTTTGGAAAATAGAGGATTTTTTTAGAATTGGTGCAACTGATAGCGAAATGTGATCCAGGTTTTAAGAGCTTAAAACTTCAAGAGTCCGCTGGTGGGTCAAAGAGAGTACCGTCTTATTGTCCAAAGGGCTATAAAATGAATTCACTTTTGTTTAGGTGAACATGTAAAGCAAAACATCATTGCAGATATAAACAAGTCGGGAAACCGGAAGCTGGACGCTTCAGGTACGAAAGGTTTTGTGTATTTCTTAGTACGTAGCACGTAATATATCCATATATTATGTGAGAGTATCCACTTTCGGGTGATGTTGACATTCATAGTCTTCAATTTTCAAAGAAGCAACAAATTTGAAGTATTATAACTTTGTTAGTAATAGTGCGATTTCCACCAAACTTGGTAAGATCATGCTCTATATTATAGCCTATATCACTGCAATTTCATGGTACTAGGATGAACTTAAGGGGGGTTTCTAATCAATTACAAAAAATTGTAGTAATATACTATTATTAACTTAATTTAAACAGATATCGGCATGGAAGGTATTTCGGAGCCCAGCCATCATATAGTGGCAGTCTCCTGATTTTTTTTTCAAATTTTTTGGTTTGGTAGTTTCTGAGAATGGCCCCCTTAAAGAAGTGATCACTTTCCACACCCCGCGCTCCGCACGCTTCCAACGAATGTCAAAACTAAGATCGGCTTTGAAAAGTACTAATCGAGACCTTTAATTTGATACCCCAAATGACTATATTTGATGAAAAAAAATTTTACACCCCCCTTTTGCATGTATGGGGACCCCCCTTAAATTCGACGTAATTCACTGTATGCGTGAGCGTTCACAGTTCCCACCGTCTCCGAGAGAAATGCGTGTGACGGACAGACAGACAGACAAAGTTTATACTAGAAGGTTCCGATGACGCTCCGGCTGTAGCACTGAATAATTTGTTATGAATGTACAAAGACTTTGATAAGGAGCTGGTGCTGCAAAAAATAAAAAGGTATCGCCGACATCTACTTGCCACCAGTACGAGTATGTAGATGTTGCTGTCAGGTGAGCAGCTCATGAAAACCTTTAATTTATTATAAAATGGAATTTCACTGAATCCTTATCCTCTGTATCACTTGTTCTACAATACTTCTTAATTTGCGTCTCATTTGCCACGTGCCAAATAATAGAAAAACTTCTTTAGCGATTTTAAAAATTATCTTCGATTTACGATGAATCAAGAACGATTTGCCAATGTGTCCATGTTTTGCTTGAAAGTAGAGTTTCAAAGGAAATGGATTTCGGTGAAATTATTGAGGTATTCAGCAAAAGGAAGACACG